>NW_026522030.1:64092500-73234996 GCF_021234435.1 Artibeus jamaicensis | reverse complement strand
AAAACAAATTTATTTCATTCTCCAATATGTCATATGTCACTCCTATAAAAGATAAGCACTTTAATAAACCTAACCAGGAAATGCTTTATCCTTACTTCCCCAAATTAACAGTAACCCTTGATATCATCTAATACCCAGTTTGTTTTTAAATTTCCCAAATAATGTTCTCTTGCAGTAATTTTGTTCAAATAGGCTCCAAACAAGGTCTACATGGTGCATTTGGCTGAGGAAGTCTCTTGGCTCCTTCATTGTGCCCTATTTCAGTCCTTCTTCCTGTGTTCATGCCCATTATGTCTTTGGCCTGCCGCTTCCTATAAATCACACTAGATCTTGCTGAATTACTGCTGAATTGCATCCTCATGCTTGTCAACAGTTTAGGGAAAAAATTGAAATAAAACCAATGAATCACTGAACTGGTAATCAGTAAAAAGTTTGTGTGCACACACCAAAATTTGCAAACTGGAAGCGCTCAGACCAGAATGACTGCTCAGAGGTGGAGTTACAACTGCCCTTAGCGTGGAGACAGGGACTGTTTATTCTTCATGATGATTGGGGTTAGAATATTGGAATTTTCTTAAATGAAGGAAATTAGTGATTACTCATCAACTTGGGACAATCTGTTGTTATTTTATTTTTCACTTAAAATGTAGTTGATATACTGTGTTTCGGGTATATGACATAGTGATTCAACATTTATACACTAATGAAGTGATTACCACACTAAGTCTAGTAACCATCTGTCACTGTACACTGTATGTTATTATTCCACAATAACATACACAGTTATTATTGATTCTATTAACTATATGCCCAATGTTGTGCCTTACATCCCTGCGACTCTATTTATTTTTCTAACTGGAAATTTGTCCTCTTACTTCTTTCACCTTTTTCACCTTTCCCTCCACCTCTTTCACCTCTGGAGCGTGTGTTCTCTTCACCTATAAATCTTTTTTTCTGTTTTGTTCTATGAAATAAGTTAGACAGAGAAGGACAAATACATGTAAGGATTTCCCCTTATATGTGGGGTGTACAAAGCAAAACAGAAACAGAGTCATGACATAGGAGAACAAACTGGCAGAACTAAATTTAAGTTTCACTCAAGATTTTCAGAGACAGCAAAAAAGTGAACCAGGTCAGAGTTAGCCTCATTTGTCTTGCAAAATAAGTTAAACTAAGATTTGCTTGTGTGCGACTAAACTGGCTTGGTCTGTCGGGAATTTTCAACTCTAGTTTCCCTTTTGCTTGATTTTTTTGACATAGTGTGACACATTCCTTTGTTCCCAGAGTTCCCTATAAGCTGGTGGTCAGATCCAGAGACTTGTTTAGACTTGGTTTGAACTTTTTAGCGTGAATATCTTCCACACTCAGTGCTAGTAGTTTCTCTTGCACTTCCAAATGTCTTGTTAACCCAGCTTAAGTGAATTGGAGGTTTGATCAACCATGGCTGAGTTGTCATCAGCCTGTTCCCCATCAGCTTCATGGTTTTAAGCAATCATGCTTTGTCCAAATCTGTTTGTTCATTAGTGGTTGCAAAATGGCAGTTTTCTATTTTGGCTTTTTGTTCTACTTTATTAGGTAGAATTTTTTTATAACTATTTGGTTAACCTAAAATTCAGTTTGTAGAGGCAAAGGTGTAGAATAAATGCTTTTCTTCTTCCTTTGTATTGTTTGTAAGCACTTTCTTATTTATTGTCATTATCAACACATAGAACTTCATGTGTCTGCTTTACTTCAGTGCATTTCACTTGTTAGGGGGCACATCGGTTGTCCTGTCTTTGCCCGTGGGGGCGCTCATTTGGTTGGCTCCAGCCACAGCTCCTTGATCTTTGGCAATGTCCCCATGTTGGGCCACAATACGATGTCTCAGGGTCATCTTGTACTGTATCTGCCCCAGAACAGCCATTCCCTAGAAGCCCTGGTTCCCTTTTAGTAAAAACTTGCATTTGGAAACCATAGTCTGGGGATGGGGGGTGGGAAGGGGGAGTGTGTGAATGTGTCCATTGTGACAGTCTTGTCTTTGATTCTGGGTTTGTGTTGGGGGAGGGGATGTGTTTAAGGTCACATTATGAGCTAATACATACATGTACAAAGCAAAGTGTTTAAGTTTTTAGGGGCTTACTTAAGTCTGATTATAAAGATGTATTTCTTTTTTGTTGAAAATCTTGGTTCCTAAAGAATTTTACATTATTTATTTGATTTCTCTCTACATGTGCATGTGTATACATGTTTTCATATATATATATATATATATATATATATATATATACACACACACATATATATATATGAAAAATATATATGTATATTTGTCTCTGTGGATGGTTCAAAGGGACAATATTAGTAGTGCAATCAAAAGTAAGAACCTATGATGAAAGAAAAGTTTGTTCACTGAATGGCAAGAACCCAGAGTGAACACAAGTGACCTGAAGTGCATGAAGAGTTCTCAGGAGGGGTTCAATGGCAATGACAATGACAACATCAAGAGAAATAGTTCAAAAGGAGTGTGGGTTGAGTTTTTGCCTGACGGAGATTGCTCTGACCATGCTCAGAGGACTCTCACGTCAACAGGATGTCCAACAATGGACAGTTTATTGGTGTCCAGGGTTTTAGGTGAGAAGTGACAGAAAGACCTTTGCAGCTGTTTTATGCTTCTAGGAGGTTTTACATAGAATATGTTTGAGTTTGCTGGCTTGACTTTTCACTGCTTCTTGTAGGTCCATAACGCCTTCTTTTGACTGGCAGAGGCAGGAAAGGAGTGAAAGTGAAAAGATGATTGTAAATTTCCTAACGTCACCTCACTCTTCTCCTGGAGTAACCCTGGCTGTCAGTGGGCAGGTCTGTGGTGTTGTTTTGGGGGAAATATGTGGAAGATCAAGCAGGAGAAGGTCACTTTTCAAATTCACTGATAGGCCTTGCCTGTGACCTAAAACAGATATACCCTTCACTCATTTAATTCCCACAGCTTCACAGCCCCAGGCATGGGATTCCATCCTAAAGTGGGGGATTAAAAAAAGTTAAGTGATTTGCTCATCATTGCCGCTAGTCAGTGACAAGTGAGTTCTAGTCCTGTTTGTATCTTGCCCGCGCATGTCCCCACACCCCAGCCACCTTGCCCTGAGCTAGGTAGGAGACACCCAAACTGGGGTAGACCTCAAGTCAGAGGAGCCAGTTAAAGAGCGGGGCAGATAGAAGCAGGGTGTGCATGACAGGCATTTCTGTACTCCCATAGCCAACACAGCACCTCATTGGAATCAGACTGAAAACACATTGATTGAATTGAAGCCGTTGATGAAAGCCAGATTCTCGGGACTTCAGATACAAAACTGTTATTCTCAACCAAGAGGCCCCAGACTTTATTAATATACATCTGTGTGCTCTAAAAGTTTTATCTCACAAGCTTTGCCAACTTTGATCAACTCACCATAACTCTAGTTCTTTCTGACTCATCTTTTCTCATAAATGAAAACTAAAACAAGAAAAAAGTAAGATTTTACTCTTTCTCAAATTGTGTAAAGCTCAGACTGAATATATGGGAGAGTTAGTAATTTACTCAATTTAGACATTTATCTGGAAACTGGTATGTTCAGCGTCTGTGCTTCGTCATCTTCCATGACCAACACTTCCTGTTCACTTTCAAAAACTTAACAATCTGCCAAATCTTTATTTCCCAGGAAGTTAGCATGTTTGGGGGGAGCAGCACTTGTTTTTGGTTTTTTGGTGTTTTTGTTTTTTTTTTTCACTTAGTCACGTATAAATGGTTTTAAACGGGATACACATTTTAAAAAAGAAGGTATCTTTAGCAGACTTGGGGCTGAAATCTATGTGTTCCTTTCTCTTGAAATTTTTCTATACTTTTCATTAATTCCTCTTTGGAGGTTAAAGTAGAAGAAGCGGTAGAGAGCCCCATGTCATGCAGGAGCCGCAGTTGAGGCTAAGACAGTCATGCATTCAGCAAGAGCCCCAAACAGACCCATGGCTGGCCCTGTAGGAAGAGCTGGAATCCCTCTGCACCAGGGTCCTGAGTGGAAATCAGCAGCACACACGTGAGTGTGGCTGACTCAGCATCATCACTGGAGCCCAGAGCCAGGTCATTAACCAATGCTCTGGTTGGGAGCCATGTATATACCTGTGGGTCGATGTGAAATTGTGTCATTGGGAGACAACCACAACTCAGAGCGTGTAAGAAGCAAAATTTCCACAGAAGGTAACCTTACCCACAATAATTACATGAGAAAGTCAAGTGATATGAAAAATAGAAGACCCAGGTCTGCTGTGCTTGCAGCTCACAGGTTGTGCACCACACCGTTACAGGTGTGTCATTCACCTTGACCACAATCAAGTTGCCAAACCTTAGAACAGGCATTCTGGAGAAACCAGAGGAAGATATTCAATCCTCGCATTGATAAAGGAAGAAATGGCATCCATGGAACGAGACCATTCAAAATAAAACATACCATTACAGCAAAAGCAGAGGTGAGTATGAAAAACAAAATCAGATATCTTGATACCTTGCTGGGTATCCAGCAAGATATCCAGCAAGTGAGAGATTTAGTAAAGTAGAAATCTGAGAAAGTCTCCCGTAACAGGACAGATGTGAGGAGATGGAAATTATGAGGAGAAAGTTGAGATATCATATATATTTAAAGAAATGTCTGAAGAGAAGTTGTATTTGTTAGGGTTCTCCAGAGAAATATAAGCACAGGGATGGGGGGGGGGGGGGGGGAGGGAGAGAGAAATAAAGAGAGAGAGAGAAAGGAGATTTGTTCTAAGGAATTGACTCACGTGATTACAGAGACCAAGAAGTCCCATGACCTAGGCTCTGCAAGCTGAGATGCAGGAGAGCCCGTGATGTGATTCAGAATCTGAAGGCCTGAAACCCTAGGGAACTGATGACACAACTCCCAGTCTGAGGGCAGAAGGAGATGAAGGTCCCAGCTCAGGCAGTGGGGCAAGAAAAAAGTGCACATTCCTTCTTCCTCTGCCTTTGTTTCCATTTAAACCCTCAACAAATTGGATGATGCCTGCTTTCACTGGGGAGGGCAACTTGCTTTACTGAGTCCACTGATTCAAATGCTCATGTCACCCGGCAACATCTCAAAGACAAACCCAATCTCAAAGAACCACAATGTTCACAGCACCACAGTGTTCATAGCAGCACAATTTACAATAGCCAAGAGTTGGAGGCAACGTGGGTGCCCTTCAGTAAATGAATGGATCAAAAAATTATGGTACATATACACAATGGAATTCTGTGCCCCAGAAAGAAAGAAGGAGCTCCTACCCTTTGCAACAGCATGGATGGAACTAGAAAGCATTATGCTGAGCGAAATAAGCCAGGCATTGAAAGACAAATACCATGTGATCTCACCTTTAACAGGAAGCTAAACAACAAAACAAACAAGCAAGCAAAAATAAAAACAAAGACACTGAAATAGAGAACAGGGGGACAGCAACCAGAGGGGAGAGGGGAGGGAATTTAAGGGGAAAAAGGGGAGGGATTTAGAGGAACAAGTATAAAGGACACAGGGACAATAACTAAGGAGGGTGGAAATGGGAGGGAGGTGGGGAGCATGGGGCGGGGTGGGCCGGGATGGGAGAAATAGACAGAAAACTGTACTTGAAAAATAATTAAATTAAAAAAACTTTTTTAAAAGACAAGCCCAGAAATACTACTTCATCTGGGTGCCTCATGGCCAGTCAAGTTAACAAAATTAACATGAAAAAAGCTGAGTGCTGGAGAGGCGATAATTGAAGAGACGAAAGCTGAGATGTTTCCAAAATTGAGGAACATGAGTTTTTTTTAAACTTGTTTTACTTAATTTTAAGTAATCATAATAATAGTAATAGTACATTCCTACCCAGTCTCATCATAGTAAAACTCCAGAACTTTAAAGATAAACAAAATTTTTGAAAGATACCAAGGGGACTTCTGCCAAGATGGAGGCGTAGGTGGAAGCACTGTGCCTCCTCCCACAACCAAGTTCAAAAAACAACAAAGTTTTAGCAACAAAAACACAGCCAATACCACAGAAAATTGAACTTCGCAGAAGTCTGACAATGAACCCTTCAGCCAACCTGATAAACCAGTGAAGGAGGGAGCAGTGAGACAGATCGTGCAGGCCCCAGTGGCAGGAAGCAGCAGAGGGGACCGCCATTGTCCCTCCCTGATCCCGCCCCCACCTACAGCATTGCAAACCAGCAACCTGGGTGGCCTCACCCAGGTGAACACCTAAGGCTCCGCTCCTCATACCTAACAGGCACAAACAGAGCAAAACATGGCTCAAGAGGAACTTAGAGCCCCAGAGCTGATAAATCTAAGCAATGAAGAAATAGCCAAACTCTCAGATGCACAGTTCAAAACACTGGTGATCAGGATGCTCACAGAACTGGTTGATTTTAGTCACAAATTAGAGGAACATATGAAGGCTAAACTAATTGAAATGAAGGGAAATGCACAGGAAACCAATAGGAATGGAAAGGAAACTGGGACTCAAATCAAAGGAGTGGACCAGAAAGAGGGAAAAAATGACCAAACAGAAAAGAATGTAGAAACAAGAATTCAAAAAAATGAGGAGAGGCTTAGGAACCTCCAGGATATCTTTAAACATTCCAACATCAGAATTATAGGGGTGCCAGAAGGGGAAGAGGAACAGCCACTAGTGAAAAACTTATTCGAACAAATAATAAAGGAGACTTTTCCCATCCTGGCAAAGGAAATAGACTTCCAGGAAATCCAGGAAGCTCAGAGAGTCCCAAAGAAGTTGGACCCAAGAAGGAACACACCAAGGCACATCATAGTAAAACTCCAGAACTTCAAACAAGCAAGCAAATCACATTACATCATCATTACATTAGCCAAGATTAAAATGAAGGAGAGAATTCTAGAAGCAGCAAGAGATAAGGGGACAGTCACCCACAAAGGAGTTCCCATCAGACTGTCAGCTGATTTCTCAAAAGGGACCTTACAGGCAGGAAGGAGCTGGAAAGAAGTATTCCAAGTCATGAGATCCAAAGACCTACATCCAAGACTGATCTATCCAGCAAAGCTTTCATTTAGAATGGAAGGGCAGATAAAGTGCTTCTCAGATAAGATCAAATTCAAGGAGTTCATCATCACCAAGCCCTTATTATATGAAATGTTAAAGGGACTTATCTAAGAAAAAGAAGATAAAAAAGATGAACGGTGAAAGGACAGCAAACTCACAGTTATTAACAACCACACCTAAAACAAAAGCAAACTAAGAGGACAGCTAGATCAGGAGCAGAACAATACAAGTGAAGATCACATGGAGGGTTAGCAACAGGGGAGTGGGAGAAGGAGAAGGGGGGAGAAGGTACAGAAAATAATTAGCATAGATGGTAGGTAGAAAATAGATAGGGGGAGGGCAAGAATAGTAGGGGGGATATAGAATCTAAAGAACTTGAGACACGTGGTCATAAACTAAAGGGGGGGGAACGCGTGGGGAGGTGGTGTGCAGGGTGGAGGGGAATGAAGGAGGGGAATAGAACAACTGTAATGGCATAATCAATAAAATATATATTTAAAAAAAGATATCATCAAAAAAAGAAATAAGACCCCAATAAACACAATTTTTAAAAAAAGATACCAAGGGGAAGAGGGTGGGAGAAAATGCAAACTAATATCTACACTGTTGTGTAGAATGCAAATGGTACAGCCACTCTGAAAAGCAGTTTGACAGTTTCTTAGGAAAGTCAATTTACAGTTACCATCTGTTCCAGTTGTTGGTAATTCCCCAAGAAAAGTGAAACTATATTTTTACACAAATGATCATAACGGCTTTATTTATAACAATCAAGAAGTGGAAACAACCCAAATGTCCTCCCACAGGTGAACATGTAAAGTGGTATGTATCCTCAGCCTGAAATACTGCTCAGCAATAAATAAAAACAAGCCATCCATACACATACAGCACCCGTGAATCTCTCAGGAATTCTGCCAAGTGAAAGAAACCATCTCAAAATATTACACAGTGTATGATGCTTCTTATGTGACATCCTGAAAAAGGCAAACGCACGAGGAATGGAGAAGCAGCCGTGGTTGCCATAGGCCAGGGGAGGGTGAGGGGTGACAGCAAAGGATCCATATGAGGGAGTTTATTTTTATTTCATTTGTCAAACCATTTCTGTATCATCACAATTTCCTTGTTCTTTTTAAAAAGAATTTTTTTTATTTATTTTTAGAGAGGGGGAAGAGAAGGAGAAAGAGAGGGAGAGAAACATTGATGTGAGAGAGAAACATCGAGAAACCTCGACCAGTTGCCTCTCATCAGCACTTTGACAAGGAACTGAACCCACAACCCAGGGTCGTGCCCTGACTGGGAATCAAACTGGTGACCTTTCACTTTGCAGGATGAGACCCAACCAACTGAGCCACACCAGTCAGGGAGGGAGTTTACTTTTTATAAGATCAATCCAGCTGTTCTGTATCCTGATTGTGGTGGTGCTTACACAAGTCTGTTACAGAGCCATAGACCTTCCCCGCCCCCCTCCAAAAAGGGCCAATAGGTAAACTTAAAATTTAATAAACTTAAAAAAATTTTTAAATTAATTTTATTTAGTTATTTTTCAAGTACAGTTTTTTGTCTATTTCTCCCATCCCAGCCTCCCCCCCCCCCTTGCTCCCCACCTCCCTCCCCTTTCTGCCCCCCTTAGTTCTCGTCCCTGTGTCCTTCCTATTTGTTCCTCCAAATCCCTTTCCCCTTTTCCCCTTAACTTCCCCTTCCTTCTCCCCTCTGGTCACTGTCCCCTTGTTCTCTATTTCAGTGTCTTTGTTTTTTTTTTTTTCTGCTTGCTTGTTTGTTTTGTTGTTTAGCTTCCTGTTAAAGGTGAGATCATATGGTATTTGTCTTTCAGCACCTGGCCTATTTCACTCAGCATAATGCTTTCCAGTTCCATCCATGTTGTTGCAAAAGGTAGTAGCTCCTTCTTTCTCTCTTGGTACATATACACAATGGAATTCTATGCTGCAGAGAGAAAGAACTTAAAAAATTGAAGCTTCTTGAGTGCATGTCACAATGAAAATACAATACTGGATGTTTCACTTTAAAATCACTAATTGATTATCTCTTCCTTAATGACTGAGGAATCATAGACCAGCTGATGGCCAATCAGTTGCAGTACATTAGCCTGGGCAGGAGAGGGTGGTTTTCCAAAAATCATGTTTTCATAAATATTCACCACACTAAGTACATGCATAGGTGAAAACATTTATGTCCTCTGAAGCTCTCAAGTAGCTGTGGCAATTTGAGGTGGTAACACTTTTTTATTAAAATTTACTATGAAATGATAACTAGGAAAGGGTACCATTCCCAGGAACTTTCTTAAAATGATATTACTAAGGATATCTTGATTTAATGAAACAGAAATTTATTTAAGCATATTGAAAGCAATAAAAATCTCTTTGAACATGAAAACCAAGGATTTGAAAGATATACTCTGTGCCTGAAATTGAATATGAGAAAAGACCAAATTTTCATATTTCAAGACAAGCTGTGTAAACACAGTTCATGGCATTACTGTTACAGCATCAATTTGGAGAGGGTTAACAAAATTTGTTAAACACAGATGCATACAAGATGACTTCATTTGTTTGCTCGTTTTTCACTTAGAACTTAACCAGGAATTTTTCAAAGTTTAGTAAACAAATAAATGTGCAAAGTATTAGAATGAAAAGTCAGGCATGAGGAAGCATGAGAAAAAATCAGAAAGAGAAATACATTTTATTAAGAAAAAGGGGGGGCTTCTATGAATGGTGGTGCTGAAATATTAACAACAATTGAAGTAAAGAATTGGATTATTATTATTATGTTTATATAGACTTTACTTTTTAGACTTTTACCTTTAGATTCACAGGAAAATTCAGCAGAAATTGCAGAGATTTCCTATATAGCTCCTGTCCCACCCCTCACTCCCCCCAGATGCACAGCTCCAGCACCAGACTGGTGCATTTGTTACAAGTGATGAACCTATATTGACACATCATTGTCACCCAGAGTATACAGTGTATTTTAGGGATCATTCTATGTTTTTGGACAAATGCATAGCATCATCATTTATAGTTCAGAGTATTTTCACTGCCCTAAAAATCCTCTGTGCTCTGCCCATTCATCCCTCCTTACCTCCGCCTTTGGCAATCGCTGGTCTTTCACTGCCTCCATGGTTTTGCTTTTTCCACAATGCCATAGAGCTGGAATCATACAGCATGCAGCCTTATCAGACGGGCTTTTTTTTTTTTCCTCTTGATAATAGGCATTTAAGGATTTTCCAAGTCTTTTCATGGCTTTATAGCTCAATTCTTCTTAGCACCGAATATTTCGTTGTTTGGCTGTACCAATTTATTTTTCCATTTACCTCCTGAAGGACATGTTAGTTGCTTCCAAATTTTGCTAATTCCGAACACAGCTGCGATAAACATTTGCGTGCACGCATTTCATGTGAACATAAGCTCCTTTGGGAAAATACTAAGGTGTGATTGTTGGATCACAGGGCAAGAGTCTGTTTAGTTTTTGTAGGAAATAGCCAAACTGCCTTCCAAAGTGGCTGTACCATTTTGCCTTCCCACCAGCAAGTTCCCATTGCTCCACTTCCTCACTAGTATTTGGTGGGGTGAGTGTTCTGGATTTCAGAACACCAGCTGTGAAGAGCTTGACTATTTCTAGCATTAAGATCACAGCAGCATCAGAGTCATTGTTTTAATTTTTAACGTAGTTTTTATGATTAAATATCTGGAAACGTGTTTTTGTTTGGTGGAATAACTTGTCATTATGAAACTATGATCAACCCATGCAAATTTGAGATAAAATCACTTTTCACTGTAAAATAATCGGCATTCTTTTATCACACAAAAATGGAACATCACAGCAAAAGATATTTTCTAAGAAACTCAGTGTAAGTGCAATGTTATATTTCTTCTTGGCACCCTCTGTCCCTCAGTACATCTGTCTATCACCCTGTTACCGGAGGGGGATGAGACTCGAAGCCGGTCTGCCTCGGGCACACCAGTAGTGTGTGGGTTCTTGACTTTGTGTAGGAAAGATTTCACAACATGGGTCTGGATGATTTTGAGAGTTTGTTTATTAAAGCTGGGAACAGTGAAACAAAGGAAGGGCTTAAGGTAGAAGAAGCAAGGGGAGAGAGGGTGTCAGAGAAAAATGGGGCCTTGGAGACAGCTTCCAGGGGTCAGCCCAAGAGGAGTGGCCGCTGCCCACTGCCTGCTTCCTCCCCCTTGGTTGCCAGTTGACCAGGGTTCCTTACAGTTAGGGAAAAAGTAGAAGAGATACAAGGTGTGGGCGCACTCTAGCAAAAGTGCCCCATGTGTCCTTTGCTTGAGGCTTTAAATTTTTTTTTAATTTTATTGTTGTTCAAGTACAGTTGTCTGCATTTTTCCCCTACCACTCCCCCACAACCCCAGCCATCCCCACTTCCCTTCCCTAATTCCACTCCATTTTGGTTTTGTCGGTTTTGTCCAGGTGTCCTTTATAGTTGCTCCTGAAATCCCTTCCCCCCTTTACCCCCATTATCCCCTCTGGTTACTGTCAGATTGTTCTGAACTTCAATGTCTGTGGTTATATTTTGCTTGCTTGTTTGTTTCATTGATTAGGTTTCGGGGATTGGCCTGCCAGAATTCTAGGGGAGGTCTCTGGGAAAGGCCTTAACAGAATATTCATTAGCTTTTCAGGTATCTTTCAATATGTTGATTCATCAACATGTGTGTGTGGAGGATCAGGGTTAATTTTCTGGTTAGTATCATTTTTGAAGAACCTTACTGAATGGGGCCCAGGGTCGAGGCTGGTCTGCCACAGGACAGTCTGGAATATGCAAACCATTTGGTTCTATGTGTCCTTGGTTAAAAAAGATAAAACCTTGTAATTCATTAGCAGGCCGTAAATTGCTCAAATTGCTTGGTCTTGTTTAATTATTTTGTCTCGGTGTCCCTTACTCCACTGGTCAAGGAATTTCCCTAACTTCTTACTATCTTGTCTCAACCACAACCATACCCCATAAAGCCATAGAAAAAAAAAACAAAAAACCTCACAGTTAAACTGATAAGAACAGACACTAATTTGAGCTTACCCAAAAGGCCAAGAAGTGATAGCACATACAATTTAGAGTAAAGAATTTTTGTGATGTTTTAGGGAGTCAAAATGTATAAAAATCAAGGATGTTGTGATAAACCCATCAAGCCTTTGATTCACCGAAAAGGAGAAAGTACCAGTTATCCCACGATCAATAGAAGAAGTTTTCACTCATCTACTTTAGGAGACAAGACAAATCTGAGAAAAGAGACTCAAGCAGAAAACTCCTGAGCCCCTCTGGACCTGTTTCTTCTTCTGCAAACTAAAAAAGAGGGAACTCAAGTTGATGGTGGTACCCTCTAATTTGCTTCCCTGTGATTATGTTTTCATAATTCTTTAGTAAAACCAGGTATGACATGATTAAGATACTCAAGACAATGAGACACAGCCAGTCCAGCTTTAGGCACTGGTGTGGAGCACACTAGCACTGACCACGAGGAAGGAGGATGCAGCACCTCAGGGTCATCCACACACTATAGGGTGGAAACTAGAGGCCCCTTGGGAAGGCCCCTCAGGCTCCTGATGTGCTCGCTTTGTAGCCTGGTGTTTCAGCCATTCGGGCGTCTCCTAAAAAGTAAATATTCCAGTGTTCAGTGTTTGATAGGTATTTCAGAGATAACCTGGATTCTGACTATATTTTTTAATCTTTTAAATTTTTTTTAAAACACTTTATTTATTTATTTTTAGAGAGGGGAAGGAAAGGAGAAAGAGAGGGGGAGAAACATCAATGTGTGGTTGCCTCTTGAGTTGCCGCCTACTGGGGACTTGGCCCACAACCCAGGCATGCGTCCTGCTTGGGAATCAAACCAGCGACCCTTTAGTTCATAGGCTGGCACTTAATCCACTGAGCCACACCATCCAGGGCTGACTATATTTTTTTGGAGAAACATGTATTTCCTCATAATCAGAACTCCATCCTGTTATTGCCAATCACTTTGGAGAAACTGGCAAATTTGGTGTTTTTTATTTTTTTAAACCTAGCAAGCTATGTAGAAACCTTCATTTCACCATGATTGGCTTCTAGAGTGTGTGTGAGGTCACTTCAATACGAGGAATGTTTTTTTAAAAAGCAATGACTGAATCATATTACAGTTCTTCATAATCCTTAACCCCTATTAAAAATAATTGGAATTATTTTGAGATGTTTCCACTCCTGTATAATGAACTTTGTCCAAGTAATTTCATGGTACTTAAATTAGATCAATAAATTCTGATCAATACCAGTGAAGGTGAGTTTGCCCAATATGGCAGCCATGTTAGTGGGATGTCAAGTGCTGTTGGAATCAATGAAGACCAGATGTAGTTCATCTCTGTGACTACAGTCGATTTCTCAGAGACGAAAAGTGAAGATAAAGCATCTGCCAAAGCCACACACAGAGTTTGTTTTAATTTAAAAAATCTATTAGTTTTCTGATACTGAAGCTTCAGTTTCTCAAGACATTAATTTTACCTACTAAAAACACCCATAAATTTTAGAGCTTAAGGTAAAAATGCTAACATTACAACATGTAACTGGGTCCAATCTATTTCATTACATTTTTGATTCATAGGAAAAACAGGAGATTTATAAAATCTACCTAAGAGATTAACCAAACATCCCATCTCCGGTCTCTGATGTGTATCTGAGAGACCTGTAAATCCCATCTGGTTATAAAAATAAAAGTTTAAAACCCAGGGTTTTATTGTTACTTTAAAGAATCAGAACCCTTATTTGAAATAAGAAAACTGAAAGCCAATCTTAGGAAGGACTTTCAACGTCCTCTGGGATAAATGTGAGTTTCCTTCTGCTGGAAATCATAATAAGCTGTGGTATCGGAAAGACAACCATACTTTCTTCCCTTAGAGAAACCAGGACCAGGACCAAGTGCCTCTCGGCTCGGGCCCCCCCCACCACCCTGCTCCAAACCCTGGGATTTACAGCTCCTGTGGCCACCCCTGATTTCCACGAAACTTTGACTTCTGAAACTGGCTTGGAAGTCTACATAGGAGGACACATATAGTTTGATTTCTTCACAGAAATTTCCTACACCTCCCAGTGAACAACTATCTAGTCTTCCTTTAAGTTTTCTAAATACATCTGAGGTTGATACTTTTGCCAGAGTCTAGTGATTCAGAGTCCTTGCCACTGTAACTAATGGCTTTTTTTTTCAGTTTCTACAAAACACTAAAAAAATATAATAAAAACAACACCCAATCAATGCACATTATTTCTCTTGAACTGCTGTAAACATTTAGCATGGCAACAACCATGGATGGATCAGGGACAAAGCATTCACCTGAATCCTTCTCTGAACCCACAGAATATATTGTCACCTTTGGAGTCAGGTCAGGTGCATTGGCAGGATGAGGAAAACAAAACAGAGTCACAGGTGGAGGCCACAACCTAGGGCGAACCCAGCTACGTGCCCTGAGACCGGGTCTTTATAATCCTCAGCAATTAGAATGCTGTCATCTTGAAAAATAGCCCCCAGGCCTG
The DNA here is from genome assembly GCF_021234435.1 of Artibeus jamaicensis. Lineage (NCBI taxonomy): Eukaryota > Metazoa > Chordata > Mammalia > Chiroptera > Phyllostomidae > Artibeus > Artibeus jamaicensis. Next base: position 73,220,425 of record NW_026522030.1, on the reverse strand, counting down.
CTCTGCCCCACCCCCATGGCCATGGTTCAGGTGTTCCCCCCGAGCACCCCGAATCCTGGTACTTGCTCACTCGCCATACTCACACACTTCCCAGAGCTCCCTACCTTTCCAGGTATTCCTACCTCTTCTCTCTCATTCCCCATCCATTCCACTTGCCCAGTGAAGCCTTTGTGTAGATACAAAAGGCATCAAGTACCATTGCTGAATTAGTCTACAGACTAATTACTAATCAGAGAAGTAAGGGCCCACACACTACACGCCCCCCCCCCCCACTAGTGATGTTCTAGGTGAGACAATTTGGTAAGACACAGGTGAGCAATACAGGTGTTCCCCTCATGGACTGCTGCACACAAACCACCCAATGTGTGACGCCTCAAACCACAGGTGGAGTTTATTATAATAAACCACAGGAGTTACTTTATTACCATGCCATGTGGCTCTGGGCCCAGTGAGGCATCTAGAATCAGATGGAGTGCCTCTCCTTCACTGGCTCTTTGGCCTGTGGATGTGGGAAGACTCCGAAGCTGGGCACCCCAGCAGCCCCATACTCTGTGGTCTCTCCAGCACGGAGCAGCCTCTGGGGTGGCTCGATTTCTCAGACAGCTGCCCAGGGCCCGCAACCAGCATCCTCAGGTGGAGGATAGCGTGAAGGGCCCAGCACTTTCCAGCCTGGTCTCAGAAGTTTTGCAGCATGTCCCACCAAGTTCTCTTTGTCAAGAGGAAGGGGCATCACAACCGCTGCAGACCCCACTCCCAACCAGTGGTTGCATACTGTCAGGCCTGGCAGCTGGGCACCTTGAAGGGGAGGACTGGGATGGACGTGGAGCTTGGATGATGACTGTCATACAGTGCACCAAGTAGGGAAGGGTCACAGCCACCAGAGGAGGGCAGGGAGCAACCAGGGTAGGTGCCTACATTACGAGGAACTCCGATCACCTACTGCTATGCAGGAAACTGCCTCAACATAGAGACTTAAAACAACCATCATTTTATCATGGTGATATTTTGTGGGCTGGCCCTGGGGCAGGGCCCAGCAGTCAGTCCTGCCTTGTGCTGTAGGGGCCAGGCGGTGGAGTCCACTGGTGGAAATGGCCTCCCTCACCAGCCTCATGCCGGACCCTTCTCCACGAGGACGTGTGGTCAAATGGGGCCCTGCCAGCTCCCCTCACCTAGCACAGCATTGGTTCTCACTCTTCACTGGTCAGAGCTCTCATAGGCCAGCCCAGATTTCAAGGAAACAAGCCTCCCTTCCCATGGGAGAGAGTTCAAGTGTCTACAGCCGCCCCCAGTCTGCCATACCGAGCATATTGTTAAACGACAAGGTTGGGCACACACTAACAGTGAGGACCCTAACCTGGCCGAATGACCTTATTCTACTCAGTACTTCTCAAACACCCAACTGGTTACTCCCACTGACAGCAAGCCCACCTACCGCTGAGCTTGGGAATAAACCCAGAGTTGAGTGAGAGCCCTGACTCGTGTGGCTCTGTGGACTGAGTGCCAGCCTGTGAACCATAAAGGTCACCGGTTCAATTCCCAGTCAGCGCACATGCCTGGGTTGACGGCCAGGTACCCTGTAGGGGACGTGTGACAGGTAACCAATGGATGTTTCTCTCACATATCGATGTTTCTCTCTCTCTTTCTCCCTCCCTTGCCCTCTCTCTAAAAGTAAATACATATCTTAAAGTATTTTCTGGATAGAGTATTCTAGGTTGTAGGCCCTTGCTTTTCACAGCTTTGACTATTTCTTGCCAGTCTCTTCTTAGAATGGAAGGACAGATAAAGTGCTTCCCAGATACAGTAAAGCTAAAGGAGTTCATCTTCAGCAGGTCATTATTACATGAAATGTTAAAGGGACTTATTTAAGAAAAAGAAGATCAAAACTGTGAACACGAAAATGATGACAAGCTCACAACTATCAACAACAGAATCTAAAAAAGCAAAACAAATTAAGCAAACAACCAGAACAGGAACAGAATTCATAGGTATGGAGATCAACTGGAGGCTTATCAGCTGGCAGGGGTGAGGGGGAGAATGGGGGAAAAGGTGCAGTGATTAAGAAGTATAAATGGTAGGTGCAAAATAGACAGGAGGATACTAAGAATAAATAGGAAATGGAGAAGCCAAAGAACTTATATGCAGGGCCCACAGACATGAACTAAGGGGGGAATGCTGGAGGGAAGGGGAGTAAAAAGGGGAGGGCAGAGGGGTGCAAAGGGGGAAAATTTGGGACAACCGTAATAGCATAATCAATGAAATATACTTAAAAAATTATCAAAGTTGATTGAGAAACCACACTCAAAAGTTCAAGATGTTTGTTTCACACAATATAGATATTTGAGTTATTAGAAAAGCAATATTTTGAGAGCTTGCCACTAGTAGATTCAATGTCTTAGGAGCCATGCTCACACACGCCTTCCCCTCACCCCAAGGCCAGAGCTGGGGTTTCCTGAAGATGTGTCATGGATGGGGGCCACCAGGATGATGGGCACAGCAGGAGAGAAGGTACAGAATCCTCAGAGCGCTGGCTTCAGATTTTAGGGGTCCTGCTCAGGCAAGGAAGTGCCAGATGAACAGATAGACCTACCACCTGGAGGCTTCTCACAGAGCCATTATACAGAGTATTCGTGAAGTTTCACTTTTTTATCTTTGCTTTTTAAAATGTTTTTCTCTTTTACACTTTTTAAAAAGAAATCCTCACCCAAGGATATGTGTATTGATTTTAGAAAGAAAGGAAGGGGTGGGGGAGAGAGAGAGAGAGACAGAGAGACAGAGAGAGACAGAGAGAGAAACATCCTCTTCTTGTCTTCAGTAGCTGCCCCTACCAGGGATCGAACTTGAAAGGTTTTGGTGTACAGTACAATGCTCCTAGCAAGTCATCCACCTGGCCAGGGCTGAAAAATGTTTTTTGATTACAAAACTAATATATGTTCATGAAGCTTTTTCTGACAGTTTTTGAAAAGCATGAGAAAAATCCTGAAATCCTACCAAACTGAAATAACCACATGAAGTTGTTGTTTTCTGCCCTCACATACAGATCTCCCGATATGTACACCCATTCCTCATTCCTCACTTGCAAAAATGAGGTCATATCACAGTTCCTGTTTCTGCCATAGACAACTCTCCTTGTCCTGGCCATTTTTTGGGTCCCTCCTTTAAACTCATTTTGGCCCTTTTCCACAGGCTTCTAATCTTATGCTAACATATGAAAACATTTCTGTGTTTCTGCTTCTTGTTTTGCCAAAAAAGGATTACTATTTTACAAACCCTACTGTATCTTGCTTTTCTCACTCACAGTTTGGAGACACCACCTCCCCAGTGAAATGGAACTCACACATTCCTTGTGAAGGTTACATTATATTTCATGGACTGTATGTCCCATGATTTAATTCAGCACTACTGAACTGATGGTCAGTCGCTTCAGTTTCAGGAATCATGCTGCATGGTATTTGTTGAACCATGCTACAATAAATATTCCTATGGTTGGTGTTTTAAATTTATTGCCTAGAAGCTCAAGTGTGGCCTAGCTATATTACAGGAGTGAATGTGTTTAATTTTAACACTCACTGTCAGATTACTCTCCAAAGGGCAACGGCCGTTCACAGCCACTCCAGCAATGAGTGAATACTCTCTTCCACACATTTCTATCACCAATAGAGATGATCATTTTTGTAAATTCCTATGTGCTAGTTTTAGCATAAACTTGACAATAATTCATTTCTATTTTCTGGCTATATCTTTCATTTTTTCTTATATCAAGTGTTGTTTACATATTATGGCATTAAATTTACGTTAAAGGTACATTGCAAATATTTTCTCAATTTAACATTGGTCTTTGGACTTCTTTGGTATCCTTCGTTACTTATATGTATGTGTAGAAAGTGAGTATGTATTTTTAAAAATTTTATGAAGTCAGCTATGTCTCTCCACAGTTTCTGGCTTTTAGTTTTGGCTTAAAGGTCTCACTGACCCCTGGCTTTACCCATATTTTCTAAGCATTGTGTATTCTGCTGTTTACTTTTACTTTTCTCCACCTGTAATTGTGTATATGGTATAAATAGGATCCAGCCTTGTTTTCTCAAAGAAACGGCTTCTCCTCTGAGCCAAAGCCACCTGTGTCACACTAACTGCCAGTGGCCAGCAGGACCTCCTCTGTCCCAGAGTGGACTCCACTGCTCTCTCTCTCTCCATTCCAATGTCATTGCAACAATGTCTTGACTGTTAACTATTTTCTCTTTGGAGTCCAAATTCTGCATTGCAGTAGCAACATGGTGGTCTCACCTCAAGTCTGTTCCCACTTTCTTCTGAGCATGGTGGTCCATTTCCATGATGGACAGGGATGACCTGGGAGGTCACGTGGAGTGATGGAAGCACCAGGGTCTGAGAGCTACTCACCTGCAGTCCACACCCTAATTTCTGTCTGGGGAGCAGATAGCTTCTGGCTTCTACATGTCTGAATTTTGGGGCTCTCTGCTACTGGAACCTAGCTCACACTAAGGCAAGTGTGCTCTGGACCACAGCAAACCAAAGGCAGAGGGGGCATACAGCGAGACGGAAAGGCTTTTCCCCACCAGGAGCCATGTGCCCTAAGGGCATGACAGACAAGTGGAATTGCAGGCCTCGCCCAGGGGCACAAGTCCAAGTTTTTTTGTTAGTTTTTTTGTGTTTTGAGAATTTTCATGAGTTTATTTGAGCCAAACTGATGACTTACATCAGGGGGCGAGATCTCAAATGCTCCAGAGAATAACCATTTTGCAGTTTCTTTGTCGTGGTCTTGCAAGTGGGAGTTTTACCCAGCGGTTAAGTGGAAGCACCTAGCAACATGAGGAGCAGACCAGCAGCAGCCCTTTACCTGGTGCTGGCTGCTTTTCCCAGTCTCACGTCCACATCTCACATAATGTGCTTCTCTCACCCTTCCTTGATCTATAATATTTAAACCCTTATTCTTGGCTTTAAGCAATTCAATATAAGACTGACTGGCACTAACCCAACTCTCCTCCCACTTCCCAAGTTTCCTAGACAATGGCCCTCCAGGTCGTCCCCATGCCAAGCCTCATGTGCGAGCACGTGCACACACATGCAGATGCAGAGCTGTGGGATGGGGTGGGGTGCCTGCCTTCACTGCCACCTCCCTCTGTACTGCAGTCTTGGGGATCTTCCCAGTGGAGTCCCCCCCATGTAGGCCCTGGACCTGCCTTCCAGCCTATAGACACTGGTCTTCCTCCTCCAACAATGCCTCTGATCTATTTCCCAGCTTCCAAAACTAAGTGGAATTTCCAGACCTACTGTTCACATTGGCTCCCACTCTCTTCATGCTTAGTGGATTTTTTTCTACAGCGTCAATTGCTCGGAACCATCTCAGTAACAAGGTCAGCCAAGTGGTGTATAGGACAGTGGTTCCCAAATATCAGAACCCTGGAGAGAGGACTCGTTGCCAATCTTTTCATCTCAAACACATGTAAACTAATTATAAAATTCTGTGGCACACCCAAAAATGTATTATTTGTCGACCTGACCAAAAAAAAATAGGTCTACTTTTGATTCATTCTCACCACACAGCTATCGTTGTGTTGACTGCTGTCATGTTTTATCTGAAAAGCTAAGGGAAAAGAGGTCAGTGGCCCTTTTAAAAATTCTTGAGGCATGTCCATTGAAAATCACTGCTCTAGGGCTTCCAGCCTCAGAACTGAGAGAAAATAAACTTCTGCTATTTGAGTCCCCACTTTCCTTGTCTGGTGCTTAGTTACAGCAGTCCTAGGAAATCAGCAAACCACTCTGCTGGAGAGTTCTTTTGTTATTCGAGAGCCCCCAAACTGCTGGCTGAGCCTCAGTCCTGAGATACTCACTCACTCCTCCATCAGGGAGACCAGCCTTCCAGATGCAAAGCCCCAACTCCTGTGCTTGGCTTTGCTTGAACCACAGCTGTAAAGCTTCTGCATAAATGACACCTGAAACAGTTGTCGCTAATGGAGAAATAGTTGTCTACAGCCGGGTAGAGTCATTATTTTAACCTTGAAATGGACCATCCTCTTAAAGAGCAGCTTTGCCAGATTTCTGCTCTCTGGGGGGTTTTGTTACAGAGTGTTTCTCAGATTCCCACTCACCTTAGTGGTTCAGGTCCACAGGTGCAGGATCCAGCGTTTCTTGAGTCACTCCTGCTGGCACTGGAACAATTTAAGTGCATATACATCACTCCGGACATTTGTCACATAACCAGTGCCTGGGAGCCGGTGGGATGAGTTGCAGGAGTTGCAGGAGTTCCATCAGAAGGGGACTTTGTAGGGAAGCTGTGACAGGCAGGAAGGAGGGGGCAGTGAGATGGGTCCCAGAGAGGGCGGCCCCCAGTGTGAGCAACCAGCACACTGTCCTTCAATCCTGTGAGCCGCCCTCCCCTTCCTGCTCCCCACACTGCTGCCCTCCACAGTGTCCGACTGCCCAGAGTGTCTGTCACTCCCTCAGGACCCTCACTGGCACAGGGCCTGTTGGAGGCTCTGGGGTCTTTCTTGTCACCTAGTGTAGATGTGCCCCACACTCATGTGGCGAATACACATCGTTTTCTTGCAAAGTCTTTTGATTTCTCCCATATTTTCAAGTAGAGAATGATGTCGATAGTTATAACAAACTTGTGCACAAGTTTGTTATAATGCTATTGATTTATTGCAGGATAATGAAGAGGATTTTTTCAAAATGCCTTTTTAGAGGAGGATGGGTTGTTTTTCACAACGGTTATGAGGCTCTCCACAAAAATTTTCACCATGTCTAAATTCCTGCTTTCTGTGCCCAGAGTGAAGATAATGTTGCTTAGGCACCCAAGGAAGGAAAAGTTCTCTTGCCTTTTTCCTGGGTAGGATCTGCCTACAACCCATGGGGCCATTCAAGATTTGCTCAAAGATAGAGATGCCAGTTTCAGGTGAGGCAAAGAAACCGCTTATTGTGTTACAGGGAAGGGAAACAAGGGAGGGAAGGAGGAAGGGAGGGAGGAAGGACGGAAGGAAGGGAACATTGACTGAGCACCTACAGTATGCTCAATCTGGGACTATGTTCCTTGCACACATTCTCTCATTTAATCCTTTCAACAGCAGCCCCTGCTGTATTCTTCTTCCTAGCACTGCTCAGTCAATACCAGACACTTTGTATAGTCATTAAATAAAGTCCTCTGCTCATCACCTCCAAATGTGAGCTCCATGATGACAGAGACTTTGTCTGTTTCACTCACTGCTGTATCTGAAGCACCTGATTTTCTGGAACATAGAAAACATCGAAAGAAATGTTTGTTAAAAATTAATGGCATGACTTAGATATTATCAACATCTTCTGACACTTAGGAAAACTGGAGTTTGGAGAAGTTACAAAACTGTCTGTGATGGATAAAAGTTTACATGTCACCTTGCCTAGGTTATGGTGTCCCGTTGTTTGGCCAAGCTCTAGTCTAGGTCCCTGTGAATGTATATTTCAGAGGTGATTAACATTACAGTCAGTAAATTTTGGGTACATCAGATGAGCTCCATAGTATGGGTGGACCTCATCCAATCAGTAGAAGGTCTTGAGAGCAAAGACAGAGGTTTCCCCCCCAAAAAGGAATTCTGCCTAAGACATAGAGACCCTGACTGAGTTTCTAGGCTGCTGCCCTGATGAATTTGGACTGAAGTGGGCAACATCAGCTCTTCCCTGAGCTTTCCATTCAGCTGACCTGCTCTACAGGTTGTGGACTTGCCAGTCCCTACAATCGCGTGAGGCAATTCTTTAAAATCAATCTCTTTTTCCTCTGTCTTTTTCTTTTGATGGATAGATAGATAGATAAGCAGACAAAATATGATACAGACAGGTATGGGTGTAGCACAGGTGAAGGTAGTATAGGTACAGGTATCCTATTGGTTCTACTTCTCTGGAGAACCCTTACTCTCCCAGCTCGTACACCTGTTCAGTGTTAAGCATAGACTAATTGTTGATTTAGTCCTTCCAAGTATTATTCATGATGTTTTATAGGTGAGGAAGTCAAAGTTCAGAGGGAAGAGACTTGGCTCAATTCTCACACCTAAAAAGAGTCAGGTTTTGCATAGAGGTGCGCACAATCCTTGAGCCTGACATTCCTCAGTGATCAACTGTTGGCTCCCCTGAGAGGAACAGGTGCGAGCCCATCAGACTCCATCACTGTGACCCTTCCAACAACATCCTCACAAGCTCCTTGAGAAAGGGAATCCACAGTGGCAATGACAATGATGACCATGGCAACTAGAGGCAGCATTGGCCAAGCTGTGTCACTTTCCAGACACCCTTCTGGCACTTTCTTTCCCACAGTGGGGCTGTGGGGCTGATCAGATGAACAGAGCATGGCCTTTACCTAGAGGAGATATAGAGGCTGTATCACTTGGCCAGGCTCACAGATGTCAGTTACATCTGGAGACTGAGTTCTTTGGACTTTCACTTGCAAGAAGCGCAATAGACAGTGCTGTGGCAATGCTTGCCACCATCCACTCACACACAGTACAATGGAGCCAATTAAGCAGGGAGAGTCATCAGCTGCCATCAGTTGTTTAGGGTCTCTAGATCACCAGGCCGTCCCAGAACCCTCAGACCGCTGCAGCAGTCTTCCAAGTGGCCCGGAGTGGTTGGTGCTGAGGGGGAGGTGCAGCGGGCGCCTATGTGAGAACATTGCTGTCAGTGGCTCTGTTCCTGGAGCATGGCCCTCACCTGACCCCTCTGTAGAGGCTCTTCACTGGGGCAGCTTTGGGCCCAGACTGCACTCCACTGCCGAGCACAGACAGCTCTCAGGGCTTTCTATGAACACAGCGTCTACCAGTTATTCTGTACAGTGACAAAAATAGCATGGCAGATAAAGCATGTTTCCTGCTGCCCAGGGCCACTGTCTGTGTAGGAAGGCCCACGTTCAATGACCAGCACAGTCTGGACTATGTACAAGTAAGAGCTTGCTGAAGATGCCACCTGGAACAGACAAGCAAGGCACAAACGAACTGCACTCATTGACAAGATCAGCTCCAGGTGGAGGATTGCAAAGAAATTTCAATTTCTTACTTAGAGCTTTCAATATTTTCTCGAGTATTTCTTAGTGAGCAAATGCCACTTTTAAAATCAGAAAAAGACATTTAACGATCTTTATTTTAACTGTCCTCCAAAACTGAGTATTACCTTTCATACGTTTTTCATCCTCACCCATGGACATGCTTATTGAGTTTAGAGAGAGGGAAAGGGAGGGAGAAAGAGAGGGAAAGGGAGGAGAGAAACATCAACATGAGAGAGAAATATGGATCAGTTGCCTGTCAAACATGCCCCAACCAGGGACCGAACCTGCAATCCAAGCATGTGCCCTGAGTGGAAATCAACACCAGAACCCTGAGCCACACTGGCAAGGGCTTAGTATTATCTTTCTTTTTACACTTTTATTGATCTGACAGGCCAGGTGAGGGAGAGACAGAGAGAATTTCCTTGAATTTGAACATCTCTGAGTACTAGTAAGGCGATAGATTTTGCATGCGGTTATTAGCTTTTTGCATTTCTTCTTTTTTGACTTCCACAGTCCTGGGTTATTCCACCTTCTTCCTTGTTTCTTTCCTGATCAAGGTGTAAAACCTACTTATATATCAGTATCTTTAATCCTATGTTCATCACATACATCGCAAATGTGTCTTTGTCTTTAAACTTTGTCCACTGTTTTATCTCAGCACATACATCTTTATGGGGACAAACCTTGTAATCTCTGTTTGTGATTTTTTTTGCTCCTGATGTCAGACCCGGTGGGGCTTATGCACCCTGAAAGGTCACATGGATGTTAGTTTCTATGCTATTTTTCTTTTATATTTGATTTTTTAAAAAAATTTTTCTATTGATTATGCTGGTACAGTTGTTCTATTCCCCCTTTCATTCCCCTCCACCCTACCCCCCTATTCCCACCATTACCCCCCTTTAGTTTATGACCATGTGTCTCAAGTCCTTTAGATTCTATATTTCCCATGCTATTCTTGCCCCCCCATCTATTTTCTATCTACTGTCTATGCTACTTATTTTCTGTACCTTCTCCCCACTTCTCCTCCTCCCACTCCCCTGTTGCTAACCCTTCTTGAGATCTTCATTTCTATGTTTCCACTCCTGATCTAGCTGTCCTCTTAGTTTGCTTTTGTTTTAGGTGTGGTTGTTAATAACTGTGAGTTTGTTGTTCTTTCACTGTTCATGTTTCTTTAACTTCTTTTTCTTAGATAAGTCCCTTTAACATTTCATATAATAAGGGCTTGGTGATGATGAACTCCTTGAATTTGATCTTATCTGAGAAGCACTTTATCTGTCCTTCCATTCTAAATGAAAGTTTTGCTGGATAGAGCAATCTTGGTTGTAGGTCTTTGGATTTCATGACTTGGAATACCTCTTTCCAGCCCCTTCTTGCCTGTAAAGTCTCTTTTGAGAAATCAGCTGACAGTCTGATAGAAACTCCTTTGTAGGTGACTGTCCCCTTAGCTCTTGCTGCTTCTAGGATTCTCTCCTTCATTTTAATCTTGGCTAATGTAATTATGATGTGCCTTGGTGTGTTCCTTCTTGGGTCCAACTTCGTTGGTACTCTCTGAGCTTCCTGGATTTCCTGGAAGTCTATTTCCTTTGCCAGATTGGGGAAATTCTCCTTTATTATTTGTTCAAATAAGTTTTCCACTGGTGGCTGTGCCTTTCCCCCTTCTGGTACCCCTATAATTCGGATGTTGGAGCGTTTAAAGATGTCCTGGAGGTTCCTAAGCCTCTCCTCATTTCTTTGAATTCTTGCTTCTTGACTCTTTTCTGTTTGGCCATTATTTGCTTTCTTCTGGTCCACTCCAATGATGAGTCCCAGTTTCCTTTTCATTGCTATTGGTGTCCTGTGCAATTCCATTCATATCAATTAGTTTTGCCTTCATATATTTGTCTGATTTGTGGCTATAATCAACCAGTTCTGTGAGGATCCTGATGACCAGTGTTTTAAACTGTGCGTCTAAGAGTTTTGCTATTTCGTCATCGCTTAGATCTATGGGCTCTGGGGCTTTGAGATCTTCTTGTGACAATTTTGGTCTGTTCGTGCCCTTTAAGTGTGAGAAGGGGCCCCTTGGACTCCCAGGTTGCTGGGTTGTGACGCTGTATGTGGGGGCGTGGTCAGAGTGGGGAAATGGCGACCCCCTCTGCTGTTTCACACAGCTGGGTGAGGATCAGTGCCTTAGGTGGTTCACCTGGGCCAGGCCACTCAGAGTCGCTGGGTTATGACGCTGTATGTGGAGGTGGGATCAGAGCAGGGAAATGGCGGCGCCCTCCACTGCTGCTGGCCGCGGGTACCCACCCGGCCCCAGTCCAACTGCCCACTCCCTCTCCTGTCCGCCCACGCACAAATGCGCGGCCACAGTCAACACACAGCACCACTCCCCTGCTGTCTCCCCCTCGGTCGCTCGCCTGGTCGCTCGCTGGGTCGCTCACTAGGTCCAACCCTGCGCCTGGATTTCGTGCGTCTGGATTCTGTGCCTGAGTCTGTCTGGCGGAGTCCTCCTGTGCAACCCCCGCTTCACCAGCCGCTGGTGTCGCCCCTTACCGGTCAGGCTGAAGAATTTGTTGTTAACGGACTTCCAAAATGTTCAATTTTCCGTGTTCTGGCTGTGTTTTCTATTGCTAATATTTGGTTGTCTCTAAACTTGGTTGTGTGAGAAGGCACGGCACATCCACCTATGCCTCCATCTTGGCGGAAGTTATATTTGATTTTTTTTAAAACATATTTTATTGATTGTGCCATTACAGTTGTCCCACTTCCTCCCCCTTCACTCCCCTCCATCTTGCACACCCCTTCCACCCACATTCCCCCACTTTAGTTCATGTCCATGTGTCATAAGTTCTTTAGCTGCTACATTTCCCATACTATTCTTGCCCTCCCCCTGTCTATTTTCTACCTACCTTCTGTGCTACTTATTCTCTGTACCTTTTCCCCCTCTCTCCTCCTCCAACTCCCCTGTTGATAATCCTCCATGCGATCTCCATTTCTGTGGTTTGGTTCTTGTTCTAGTTGCTTGCTTAGTTAGCTTTTTGTTTTAGGTGTGGTTGTTAATAACTGTGAGTTTGCTGTCTTTTTACTGTTCATATTTTTTATCTTCTTTTTCTTAGATAAGTCTCTTTAATATTTCATATAATAAGGGCTTGGTGAGGATGAACTTTTTAAACTTGACCTTATCTTAGAAGCACTTTATCTGCCTTTCCATTCTAAATGAAAGCTTTGTTGGATAGATCAGTCTTGGATGTAGGTCCTTGCCTTTCATGACTTGGAATACTTCTTTCCAGCCCCTTCTTGCCTACAAGGTCTCTTCTGAGATATCAACTGATAGTCTGAGGGGAACTCCTTTGTAGGTGAGTGTCCCCTTATCTCTTGCTACTTCTAGAATTCTCTCCTTCATTTTAATCTTGGGTAATTTAATCATAATGTGCCTTGGTGTGCTCCTCCTTGGGTCCAACTACTTTGGGACTCTCTGAGCTTCCTGGACTTCCTGGAAGTCTATTTTCTTTGCCAGATTGGGGAAGTTCTCCTTTATTATTTGTTCCAATAACTTTTCTACTTGTTGCGGTTCCTCTTCCCCTTCTGATACCTTTATAATTTGGATGTTGGAACGTTTAAAGATGTCCTGGATGTTTCTAAGCCTCTCATTTTTTTGAATTCTTGTTTCTTCATCCTTTTCTGTTTGGTTGTTTCTTTCTTCCTTCTGGTCCCCTTCATTGATTTGGGCCCCAGTTTTCTTCCCATTAGTATTGGTCCCCTGTGCATTTTCCCTCATTTCACTTAGCATAGCCTTCATTTTTTTGCCTAATTTGGGACCAAAGTCAACCAGTTCTGTGAGCATCCTGATCACCAGTTCTTTGAATCTGGTGAGCATCTGATAGGTTGGCTATCTCTTGGTCGCTTAGATGTACTGGCTCTGGGGCTTTGATCTCTTCCTCCATTTGAGCCATTTTGGGGGGGGTCTGTTCACACCTGTTATGTAGTGAGGGGCAGAGCCCTAGGTGTTCACCGGGGGGTGGGGGGCAATGCAGTAACTGAGTTTTGACACTGCATATGGGGGTGGGGTCAGTGAGGGAACAATGGTGCTTGTTCCACTCCCTCTCAGATTTCACTCCCCTCTGCCATTTCCCACAAGCAAATTGGGCCCTTCTGGTGCTGGTTCCCAGGTGGGTGGGCTTGTGTACATTCTTGGATCCTGTGGGTCTCTCCAACAAACTGTGCTGTGAGGCTGGGAGTCTCTCCTGCCACCTCAACCCCCCACTATTGTTTTCAACCAGTGCTTTTAGGCTTTCTTTCCTGGTGCTGGGGCCCTGGGTTTCATGGTCTGTCTCACTGCCCATTTTTGTCTGGTTTATCTGCGCACGTTCATGTGACCTCAGTCAGCCAGCCGCCTTGTGCGCCTCACTGGGTCTTCCCGTTGCCATCTCGCACCCAGGGTCTGCCAGCCAGTGCCTTCGTGCCTGCATCCACTAGCCACTGCTTTTTCCTGCCAAGACCCTTCTCCACCGGCCGACGATTTCACCCCTCTTACCAGTCTGGGTGAATGGTGTTGGACTTCCATACAGTTCAATTTTCTGTCAGTTCCAGTTGGGGGTTTTTTTTGTTTCTAAATTTTTGTTGTCCTTAATTTTGGTTGTGTGAGGAGGCACAGTGTATCTACCCATGCCTACATCTCGGCCGGTAGTCCTGTATACTATTTACATAGTTTTATGTTTTTATTTTTACCACTTACATATTTAAACCATTTCAGATTCATTTTGGTATAAAGCATAAAACATGGATCTTTTACCCAAACTGTAACAATCTGGTTGATTTACTGCTTTCACAATTATGTGAAATTCTCCTTGACTGTTTTTAGGAAGTTTAATAAAGTCATGCAAGTTCTTGTGTGGTTCGGGACTTCCCTATTTGTTCCACTAACTTGTTGACCCAAACAAAAGCACCATGCTAATTATAACAAATTTTATTACATATACTAAAAATTTCCTAAGTCACATTCATTTTGTTTTTAGAATTTCCAAGCTTTTTTCTATATATTTTTTTCTGAATAAAATTTGGGACTTTTTTTTGGAAGTTCCACTATAGAAACCTTGATTTCTATAGGTTTCTATAGGCAATTTTTTTAATTTCTGAATTTACAGGCACTAGTTAGGCTTCAATTCTTAAAGGGCATGGATTTCCATTTCAGTGGGAAATTAATGCCTAAGAACACGGACTTTCTAACCACAGGGTCAGGGTTCAGTCCCAGCTCAGAAAGTTTCTTACTGTGTGACCTTGAGTGGGATATTAAACCTCTCCTTGCCTCAGCTTTTATATGTGAAATGTGGATAATGAGTAGCCATGTCACAGGATGATTGTGAAAATTAAGTGAATGAATGGTAGTCAGTGTTTAGAATAATGCCTGGCATGTTCATTCTTAAAGGAATGCCAGCTTTTCATATCTGTTACTTTCCTACTAACATTTTGTAGTGTGCTCCATGTTTGCTCCACAGAAGAACGCTGGGAGGGGTGAGTGAGTTACTATGGAGAGAAGACAGAGCAGCGCATGCCCTATGGTAAGTACTCACTTATACTGCCTTTTTAACACCAAATGGTGGAGCTGCCTCTTTCTACCCCCTACCTGTTACCTATCAGGGTCATTCCAACGTGAGCAGTGTGGAAACAAAAAAAAGGAAAAACACTAGTTTGAGACGATGGCCCCCGTTTCCTGGACACAAACCCCCACCATGTCCTTTCTTGTATTTCCAACCTCAGTTCGAGTCTCTTTGAGAATATGTAGTCCCGGTGAAGGAGAGATGCAGCCCAGGAACTTCAGATACTTCCTTTTGTTTTTTTAAGTTTCCTTCCCTGCTGAGGCTGTGCTTTCTGAGTTTCACTGGAATGGAGTTCTCCCACCTCATGAATCTGTGTCTGTCAACACTGTAAGAGAAACACTCTGAGACCTTTGTGTACAGTTGTGGCTGGAACTCTTTTCACTACAGGACAATCACAGCACTAATCTTCAATCTCTGTGGTTCACCAAGATCAACAAGTTACAGTACTCAGTGAGTTAACACAAGATACCATAATCAGCACTGGATGGCAAATGCCTTCCATCAGTCCTCTGCAATTTCAAGTCTCCAGATCAGATATTCCCAGCTCCACTCACCTTCATTTGTATCTTTTAAGGATTTTTGGGCCCTGGCTGGTATGGCTCAGTGGGCTGAGTACTGGCCTGCAAACCAAAAGGTCACCAGCTCAGTTTCCAGTTGGGGTACATGCCTGGGTTGGGGACCAGGCTCCTGGTTGGGGGGGCATGCAAGGGGCAAGCCATCTCTGTGCCCCTTGCACATCGGTGTTTCTCTCCCTTTCTTTCTCCCTCCCTTTCCCCTGTCTAAACTTAAATGCCTGAAATCTCATTTAAAAAATGGGATTAGTTGGGATATAGATAAGGAACAATAACAGCTAGCCAGCACACCTGGACTGTCATGGATTTCAAGAAAGACTTTTTCTTCTCATTCATTTCAAACACAAATGAACAGAAACTCACACACAAGAAAATTGCATGCATGCTAAAACTTGAAGCTCTAAATTCTAATAGCAGCTGGCTCATGGATCAATGTGATCTTAGTTAAGTCAATCTTTTTAAACTTAAGTTTCACTGTCTGTAAAAGGCCATAATGATAGTCTCACTATAGTTCTGATACTTTATGCATGAAAATAATTATGCAACCTCCATCATTTTTCATAAAGCTTGTATTAGTTAACTATGGCTATAGAACAAATTACTTCAAGACTCACACAGTCTCTGAATACAATAATTCAGGAGCGTCTCTCATGAAGCTGAGTCAAGCTGTCAGCTGGGGCTGCAGTCTCATCTGAAGGCTTGGCTGGGGCCAGAATCCACTTTGAAACTGTTGTTACCAGTCACCAGCTCCTCACTGACTGTGGCCTGGAGGACTTGGTTCCTCCCCACATGGGCCAACCTCTAGTGCTGCTCATGAAATGGCTTCTCCCCACTGCAAGTGAGTGGGGGTTGGGGCAGCACTAAGACAGAAGTTACAGTGTTTCTCCTGACCTAATCATGAAAGTGACATGGCATCACTTATACCATATACCAATAACCACACAGACCTGCCTGGACCATGTCAGAGGGGACTCCACAGGGTATCAGAACCAAGGGATGGGGTTCATTGAGGGCCACCATGGATGCTGTCTACCCCAAGTACCATAGAAATACTTAGCTACAGAGGAACACAGAGAGAATAGTGGCTAGTGTTAAAGAAGAACCAGAATCAGTTACATTTTGCAAAATTGGACATCAGCTGCAACTCACCCTACAAACCCCTTTATCAGCAGCCAGGTCCTTCACAGTGACCAGCTGCCTGCCCAGTGGGAGAGTTTGCCCTTTATTTCCAGACCCATGATCCCAATGCTTGTAGAAATGATGAAAATACACCCATATTCCCTGATCCAGAGAGTTGCTCGGGGTCCCCACAGCCTTCTGGTCAGCCCACCTGTAGCTTTGCTAACCACACCACCCATCCCAGTGAGTGCAAGTCAGTGAGCACCCCCAGGGAAGGGCATCTGGCCTCTCAGTGATGGAAACCAGGGTTCTGACCACAGGAACAAGCCCTCAGATTGCCTGTTGATGACTGCCAAGGGCAAAATCGGTGTCACCTGGCCTGACTGGAGCCTTTTTTTTGTATTGCTGGACAGGCATGCTAAGAGAGGTGGGGGAAAGGTCTTGGGCCAAATAACAGAAAAGACTTAAAAGCAGTTTGGTTTAGACCTCAAGGGTTTTCCTGTCATGTTTGAAAGAAAAGAATGCCCAGTGGCCACATTTTGGGGGAGGCGGTGAGGAGACAATTAGTAAAGCTGAGTTCTGTGGCATAGAAGACTGTCTTTGAACCTAAAATATGTCTTTCCACTATCCTCTGTTTTTCTCTTGATCTTCTTTAAAATGAAGATTTCTGGTTACAGGATGAGTCCTTAAATTCAATATTTTTAGAAAATCCTTGATTTTTGAAATAGCCGAAGGCTGAGAGATATTGTTATAATTAATAATCTGACCTAAAAAGAAGAATAAACCATGTACTTGCCCCGTGTTTTCTTTGAAAATTCTACCATGAGAGTGAGGGCAACTGAACATCAAGTCAGATAGGCTTCATGTCCCCAACGCCATGTTGAAATGTTCAGGGATGGGGGAACAGTCTCATTCAGACCTGTTCCTAACCTGGAGCTGAGCAGATTAGCACCAGAAGATCCTTGTGGGGTTCTTTGTGGGCAGAAAGCTGAATGGAAGACACGACCTGCCTCACATAAGTTCCCCTCTGCAGAGGCAGATAAGACCGCCCCCAAATAACTCACCCACGCCTGGTCAAGACACAAGTTGACCTGGGAATTCCAGAGGAGAAAGTATTAGTAACTATTGGGAAGGTTCATTTATCCTACCTGCATTTTGAGACCTGCTATGTGGCCAGCAGGATGCCAAGACACAGAGAAAAACTTCAGTCCCAGAGGAGAGGTTCTGGATGCCCGAGAATAGACAGGAGGAGGACCTGGGATTGCAGTGCAGGGACGTGCACAGGAGCAGATCTGTGTGCAGGCCAAGGCAGTCAGATCACAGGGAAGCCAATTCTCTCCAAGGGGCTAATCAAGCTCTACAGAGGGAGTCGTTCCTGGAGGGAGCACTGAAGGTGAGGAGAGGGTGCCAACTGGCCAGGGGCAAGGAAGTCATATGGGGAGAGCAGTGCAAAAGGTGCTGCATGTACAATAATGTAAAACATAAAGCATCCCAGCATATTTTAAGAATTTCAAGGGCTTCACAGTTGTTGGATTTGTAGAATCCAAGGGAGAAAGGCAGGCAGCAGAAGGGCTTATCTACATGTGAAGGAATATGAATTTTTTTCTGCAGACAGTGGGCCTCTACTGAAGTCAGGGAACAAACCTCTGAGAATCTGAGCAAAGCTAAGGCCACATTTCCCAAAATGTTGCACACACAGATACAAGTGAGCCTATAATTTCAGAGGGTTTTTGGAGTCCTGGGGTGTGAGGACATGGAGGCCCTGATTCAGAACCCCCGAGACTCACTGCTGGAATTCGAGCTACAGAAAGACTGTCAGACCCTCACTTCAGAACCTCAATCCAGGGGGCAGAATGGAGGGTGGGTCACTGTGAACCAAAGCAGAAGCCAGAGGGAGGCCAGTGCCCAAGTCTCCACACTGGTGAATGACGAGAGTCTAGTATTTGTCCGGCACTATGACATTTCCTTACTTCTAACATGTTGAGTGCATCACCAATTTAGTAATGGCTATTGGGGGGTGGGGGAAGAGAACTCCAGATTAAATGTAATTGCTTTGTAATCTTGTGTTTTTCATTGAGGATTTTCGATTGGGGCAGTGGAAACCAACTCTGATTAACTTAACGCATCCTGGAAGCCCTGGGTATCTCCAAGAAACAATGGGGAAGCTTGCACACAAAGTGTGAGAGGGAGGGAATGAGCGGGCACCAGTGCACCCAGGAGGCTGGAGTCCTGAGCTGGGAGGGCCCTGTGTGTCCCCCCTTGGCTCTCTGCCTTGGGCGTGAGTATTTCATACTTGGATCCAATCCCCTCTGTAGCCATGAGCAGCCTGAACCAAACCACAAGGAGTGATGAAGAGCAGAACCCCAAAGCAAGGGGGGGGAGTAGGTGGTACCATTGACAGAAAATATAAAAAATAAGAAAGAGTGACGGTTATTTAAGAAAACAACAGATTTGCTCCAAAGTGACAAAAACACACATTATTAGCTCTGACCCTTACATTTTCTTCTTTATTACCAGATACTTCCCAGTTCAACAAATATTTGTCGATCACCTACTATGTGCCAGGCACTGGGAATGACAGCAGTTAAAAAGTAAGCAAAACCCCTGCCTGCCCCGGGCCTTGCAACCCAGTGGAAGGTGGACTCTCACACATCTTCAGGGTTGGACTCTGAAGATCCTGGTTGCTTTTGGCATTCACAGGTGTGCCTGGAGTTAGGTGACACTTGCCATCATCTACCCAAGTTTTGGACCTCTTTGCCACTGTTAGGATCACCAGTACAGTTGTGAAGTCCATTGAAGAACCTATATTTTCACCCATATTTCCTATTTAGTGGAGTCCAAAACCTCCCTGTCTCTCTGGCTACCTTGAAGTTACCTGGAGCTTTCTGAAGAGGGAATTGGCAAGCCCAGGTAGAGCACAAGTCAGGCGTGGGAGATGTGCCACTGTCCTCTACCTTCAATTCTGATACTGGGTGGTGCACACCCAGGCAATCTTACATGCCGAATGTAACTTGCAAGATGCATTATGGTGTGACTTTTCAGCAAAAATCGTGGACACTCAAATTTAACTTTAGCTGCATTGCTGTGTGTCACCACCAACACAAACGATGGAGCTATTGCTCCAGCAATGACACCACAATTCACCTCTTGGCCAATACCAGCCTTCAGGTTTCAGAAATGTCCGATTGTGAACAATTGTTGGTCTTATAATAGGCAGTGCAGTACAGTCAGTAAGTAGGTAACCAGAAACCAGGTAACCAGTAAAGTAGGTAACCAGGAACAGGCTGACAGGAGTGTTCAAGGGTATGTCACATCGGGCTTCTCTCCATTTGGCCAAAGTCAGGTCAGCAGAATTCCCATGTTTCGGGCTCCCAGAGCTGCAGGCATTGCAGAGCAGGGAAGTGAGCAGTCCTGCTCTGATAGTTTTCTGCAGCCGCCAGCTCCCTGTGATGACTAGATGTGATGAGGCAAAGTGCGCTCGTCCCCTGTCCTCCTCCTGAACCCACTGGGCCCTCAGGCAAGTGTCCAGACCTTGCATCCCTTCCCTCCAAAGCCTGGAAGCCCACAGGTCTGAGCACAGACTGAGGGAGGCACAGAGTGGCAGGGTTTGTGGAAGCGGGGTGAGCAGCCTGACCCAGGAATGCAGACCATCCAGGGTTTCTTGGGGAATGCAGAGTTCCAGAGAGCTAGGGCAAACTGCAGGGTAATCGGGGTGGCAGGAAGACTGAAAGGGAGGAACATTTCTCACAGGCTCCCATGACAGGCTCTGCAGTCTGGAGGAGAGACACAAATATTTGTCTGGTTGCATAGTTTGGGCAGGTGAACATCAGACCCAAGAAACCCAGTCTTCAGTCTCTTTCCAGAAACTATGACCCCCAATGCACCCCCTCCTCTCCACCAGATTTTCAGTCTAGTCTTTACTATTTCACTTTATGTGCTTCTGGGGACTTTGTTAGAAATTCCAGTTCTGCCTTGAGCCCCAGTCAACCTATGGTTAGTGTGTTCCTCTGAACATCACTGAATAACTGTTTGCAGCTTTTAGGAGTGATCGAAGGTTCTCCTCCCTGCAGAGGAAGCCCCAAACGGGCCCTGTCTGCACAACCTAGCCATGTGTGGGCAGTCCCTCGGGCCAGCCCTCTGCTCCTGGCTGCATGGGTCTCCGCTTCTCCCTGAAAAGGGAAAGTTTCAAACCATTCCTGAATTCTTGAGTATGTTTGTATCTGTGCACAGGAGGCCAGCCTCTGTGCCCTGTGCTTCTCACACTGCTCTGACCAGCTGTTCCCAATCAGGAGGGTTTCAGTGGGTGAGTGGTCCCTTCCCTCCCGTGGGGTACAGGGCAGCCTGAGCCCTCAGACTGATGTCCACCTGTTCCCTGGGGGCTGGGGACACAGGAGCCACGCATGGGTGACCCTGTCTGGGCCAGTTAGAGAGTGAGCATACCTGCTGGACTGCAGGAGGAATCAGGAAACCACTGGGGGTGCACCTGCACTGGGGTAGCCTACCAGCCAGGGGAGCGCATGCGCATGTCATGCTGCCTGTGAGGTGTGTCTCACATCTGTGTGGCCCCTTCCCCATGGGCCCCAGGCTCTGTCCTGTGCCCAGGAGGAGAATTCCAGGGACTTGAGAACTGGGCTGGGGGGAAACAATTACATCTTTATTTTTACTAATTTGTAACTACATTTCCTTCCACCATGACTGTGGGTAACAAACCACACAGCCTCAGTGCCACTTGGTGCTTTGTCCGCATTAGAAGGCTCAGTCGTGTCATCTCATCCTGAATCACTGTGTGAGCTCGTCACTCTCAGCTAATGCTGTCACCCTCAGACCCATTGCTCAGGCTTATTCACTGTGTTAATAAAGAAGCACCCATATTACCACAGCACAAATTTATTTCTTATCCTCTAAATGTGATTTGCAATAAAATGGTTCTCCCCTGTAATCACAAGTTTTGCTTTAAGCATTATTCTGAAATGGCGCTGTGCAGCGGCCTCCATCAATGTGTCCCCCATATTACTGGACCTCTCCAACCCAGCACCACCTTCCAACTGCTAGACAGTGTCTTGTGGATCCATGAAAGGCCACGTGGCCATGAGCACAGAGGGAAGAAGGCGTGGGAGCACCTCCCAAGGGTTGGGGTTGCTGTAAACAGTGATCATCTCACCTCACATCTTGGGTGGGTTTCTTTCCAGATTAATTTCTGTCCTCCACTGGGCTGCACTATGCCCCCTGGTTGCCCCCACTGAAACAAACGACATTGACTTTCTGTCCTGGGTCAGCTTCTGTAGAATGCAGATTTAGGGTGCGGGCTTCCCAAGGCTGCAGGATCCTAAGCTCGAGGCAGTTAGCCTAAAAGCTGACCTTTCTCTGGGGGCGGGTATCCACAGCAGCATTTCTCCAGCTGAAGTGGGGAGGGCATAAGCTCAGAGATTCACAGGTCCTCCATGAGGTCTCCAAAGACTGAGAACATCATATGATTGGTAATCTTTGAAAAAGTGTATCATTACATCTTTGAACCATTTACTCAACTGCTAGTAACCTGGCACCTTTAGGAGAGATCCCAGAGCCACACCCACATGCATGTTTGTGATCGAGTTGCCAGCAGGCGAGGACTGATCATAGCACAGATACAAAGTGCAAACGTCACATTCTGGCCAAGAGAAGACTACAAATATAACAGCAGACTTGGAGAAGTCCTAGTGCCAAAAAGGAATAAACAATCACACCATCACACAATCGGTGCGGATCAGGCATGCAGGCTCAGAACACATGAGGAGCACAGTGACCTCTGAGGCCATGGCTGAGTTGGAACAAACATAACATATTGCTCTCTCATTTTGTTTTTATTCAACTCACACTTTTTACAGGGTTTCATCAGAACTAGTAGCATAAGGTGTCTTATTAAATTGGTACATGTTTGTTCCAGTTATTATGGCAGTGTCACAAATCATTGGACACTAGGCAGCTGGGAACAGTCATCTTTGTTTTTTCTCCATTCTCTGTGTTGGGAATTTGGGAATGGCTTCACTGGGTGGCTTCCAGAGAGACCTGGAGTCATCCGAAGACTCCTCAGAGTCATACTTCCAAAACAGCACACTCGCCTGCTCACTGTGGTATGGGAGTGGAGTCAGGGCCGTCCACTAGGACACCTAAGGTCACCTTCCCAGCATGACAGACTCAGGCAGGTCCGATGGCAGCTGAATGGCATTTCTGACCCTGCGTCCTCAGTGGAGGCTCCACCTCCACCCCCTCTCCCAGTCTGCTCAGACTCAAGGCAGGGGAGGGCACCGATTCCACCTCTTCATAGGATGAGTGTCACAGAATTCAGGAGGCATGTTTGACAATCTACAATACTTAACGTTAGAGTAAACACAAGTCAACAATAGAGACCTTTGAAGGGGATCCTTTCGTTACTTGAATTTGGAAAAACCTGGACTGGGGACCACAGGCAACTGACTGGAATTCCAGAGTGTTCTGAAGGGTTAGGCCTCCTATCCCACAGTCCAGCAGAAGGTCAATGAGCTGACCACTTCTGTGGAAGGCTTCTCTGGGTCCTCTTAAACCTAAGGTTGCAGGGGGAGCAGAGAGTGGCTGTGCGAAACAAACTGCATAGGAGGAGGAAATCTTCTAGAGCAAGTGTTTGGACTCCCTCCTTCAAAAAAGAGATAGTTAAACGGAAACTACAACACTCTATTATTTATCTATAACTCTACAGTATATTTGTGTTTTCATCTGATTTGTCTCATCTCATTGTATTTCAACGCTAACTAAATGTATCACCAAACATAGAAGCCATGAGTTTAAAATGTGCCTTGAAGACTCTGGGAAGAATCTTCCTGCTCTCATACATAAGGAAATTAGAGGGAGGAAAATTCATCTGAAAGGAAAAACAACTCACCAACTACCAAAAAAAAAAACCAAACCCAAAAAATGTGCAGAATTATTGGGTTGGTCAAAAAGTCCATTTAGTTTTTTCCATAAAATAAAAGACACATTTTTCATTTTTACCACTAACTTTTTTGATTTGGATATTTTGAAGATGTCGGCTATCCCTTTATATGGGCTTCTAGTGGGTAGATGCTAGGGATACTGCTAAACATCTTCCGATGCATAAGACAGCCCCCCAGTGAAGAATTATTTGGTTAAAATGTCAATAGTACCAAGAAACATCACAAACCACTTTGTTCAATCAGTCACATGTTCAATCAGTCACAGCACGTTCTCTATACACCGCACAGATCTCTCTTTTTTTGCATTTTTCAATGTGTTTTTACCTTTCTTGCAATAATAAAGCATATATGCAAAAATTTTGCATATTTTTTCATCTTCAGTGTTAAAATGGCTGCACAAAATTCACTAATTTTGATAAGCTTTTTTAAATGCACATTGATATGACAGCTGTCACAATACGACCTAACAAAATTGTTTCAAATTAAGTGGAAGACAACTAAGCACTACCAGAGCCATCATACAGAAAAACCTAAATGAACTTTTTGGCCAACCCAATAAATGCACGCAGTCTAAGAAACCAGAGGTCAAGTGAGAACCCAAGTATGCAAACCACAGTCTAAAGCACAAGTGACAAACTTTCTCCATAAAGAGAAGAATGTAAATATTTTGGCTTTGCAGAGCAGGCCTACCACTGGAAGAGCTCGAAGGAAAGGATGGGGTTGAAAAGTCATTCATCTCTTTATTTAAGGAAGAAGACATATTGCCTGCCTCTGGCTTGCCCAGCTATACTCAAGCAGGTGCCACTGCCCAGGGGGTTTCCTTCTAACAAGGAGACAGACAGGGATGAGATCAAGGGTGGTAAGGACTCAGGCCAGACAGGGTGTGATAAAGCAGTGATTTCATCCAGAGACTGGCGGCCTTCATCTTGGGGAGGAGCAGTGGCCACTTCTATTTACAGGGTGTTTGGAAGGTCAGAAGGGAATTAGGAAGGAATGGTGGGGGTGGGAGGGGAGGCAGGGGAGAATTCTGGGACTTTTGGAAGGTGGATCAGATGTGAGGTGAGTTGCTGATCTGGGAGAAAGGATGAAGGGAAAGAGATGATATGGAGGATTTCAGGAGAAAGGAGCTAGGTGAGGTCATAGGGGCTTAGATTCAAAGTTCTTAGTAGGATCTCAGAAGACTCCAGATCAATAACTCAGGGAAGGCGGGCTGGGGCTGCAGAGGCAGAGGAGGTGGCCACGCTAGGAAGGGGCACTCGGGACTCTTTTCTCACTGCTTCTGGGCCCTGGGGAAGGAGACATTAAGGACATTGTGTAGAGATGAGGCAGGGGCCATGTTGGAAATTTGGGGAGAGAGAAAAAGTGGCACACAAAGAGTAAACGAGATTGCCATATGTCATGGAGTATGATGAGGCCACGCCAGGATCATGGTCACTATAATGAGGCCAGTGTGTGGGCTGTGTGTTCCTGAGATCTGGAGAGCCAGGAGTTTCCAGGTAGAAATGACATGAGAGAGGAGAGAGAATGATTGAAGACTTCAGGCTGGGAAAAAAGTGACATCACAGGCTGCATGTGTCTCTGAGTCTGGGTGAGGATCAGGTGGTCAGGAAGAGGATGTTGGGGCATCTCTGTGAATTCTGAAAGCCTAGGAATCAGGACAGGGCTGGTGTTGTACAGCAGAGCATGTGCCAGGAAAGGAAGCACCAGCCAGGGCTCTGAAGACAGATGCGGCAAGGACAGGATGGTGGTGGTGAGCATTCATGATGACAGACTCATCATTGGAGGTTTTGGAGAGGAGAGGGAATGATCTAGAAACAGCATCAAGGACCCAAGACCCAATTCCCTTGTCCAGGCTCTGTGGTGAGGGTGGAGGAAGGGAGACCTCTGGGGCAGGAGCTGGAGGGGAAGGGGACCTTCAGGCATAGTGCAAAGGCAGGGTTTTCATTTGCACGGTATTAAGAGAACTCAAGTAATTTATTGTGATACTAAGAGCATCTGTTGATGTCTCCCTATAATCCTGGAAAAATAGCTTCACATATAGGCACTGGTCACTTTGCTTATTGCTGTGACTGAAAAATAATATGACCCAGAAATTTCTTCATATTCACCATTGGCCCATGACATCTAATAGTCCCTGGTGTCTTTACATTTCATTAAATATGTTGAGGAAGTCCCTTTGGCAGGCAGCAGGTTTTATCCCATGTAGTGTGCTAGCCATTGGCCACCACCAGGAGTCAGTTTGCTGTGGAAATGACCAGTAAAGTGAGTTTGGGCAGAGAGTCAAAAATCAATAATGAAATAGAACTTTGCATGCGGGGGCAAGCCTGCTCCAAGAAAGAGAAAACATTTTTCTGAAACGATTTGTGAGACAGTCTCACAAGATACAACACTTGTTCTTGAGTTTGTCATTTTGGGTTCAATCGAACAAGCATTTACTGAGAAACTTTTCTATAGCAGGATGTAGGTAGAACCCTGAAGAAAGGCACAGTTCACATGAAGGTGGAATGTGGTTGGTCTGACCAGTGTGGCTCAGTTGATTGGGCATCATCTCACAGTGCCAGAAGTCACTGGTTCAATTCCCATTCAGGGGACATTCCTGGTGTGTTGCAGGCAATCAAGGACTGGCAGGTCCATTGTAGATTCAGGGAGACAGAAGAAAATGTGCGGAGCCATGGGGTTGCTTGACATGCCTTTATTCACGGGTAGGGGAACTACGCACACTGCAAGCTGCAATTCTCTCTGCATATCTCTGCATGGAACACTGCATGTCACCTGTCCCATTGCAAGGCATGTGTCATGGCTCCCAACAGAGAGCCTCTACCTGCTTAAGTACTAGAGACAAACAAAGCTGGCAAAAAGCCAAAAATTTATATTACATAGCATGATTCTGTGCATTCGAGCTCAGTTCATGTTATGGGAACTGTTTATTGGTCCCAGTCTCAAAGCTATGAGAGCACTACTTATCAGGCCATTCAAGGTTCTGGGGAAACTGCTTCCTTTAGCTACCCAGACACCTGGGTGAGGAAGCCAGATGGCCTCCATTTACTCTATATGTTGGTTGTGGGTGCAGTTTCCTGATAGGGCACATATGAGAACCAACTGATCGACATTTCACTCTCACATTGATATTCCTCTCCTCCCTTTCCTCCCTCTCTCCCCCCTCTCTGAAAAAATACATATGTACATTCTTAAGAGAGATAAAATGTGGTAACTTCAACAAGAAAGATATGAACACGGTGTTTGGGGAACACAGTAGAAGCATGGGCAAGGAGTAGGGTGGAATATTCCTAAGACCTTGGAAAAACCTAAGAAGTTGTGTTAGTCAGATCTGGCTGTGTAACAAAGCTCCATAGACTGAGGGGCTTAAGCAACAGACATTTATCATCTCACAGTCCTGGAAGCCAGAAAGCCCAGATCAAGGTGTGAGCAGGGTTGGTTTCCCCTGAGGCCTCTCTCCTTGGTGTGTAGACTTTTGAGTTCTCCAAGTCTTCATGTCATCTTCCCTCTGTGTGTGGCCGTGTCATAATCTCCTCTTTTTATGATGCCAGTGGTATGTGAATAGGGTCCACAGGAATGCCCTCATCTTAACTTAATCACCTGTTTTCTCCAAATACAGTTATATTTCGAGGTGTAAGTGTTCAGACTTCAGTGTATGAATCTAGGGGGACATAATTTAGCCCCTAATTGAAGATACTGGGAAGGTGACATTAAAAGGAAACATTGATGATGTTGAACCCAGACTGAGAGAGGACCCCAAGGCCTGGGATGACTGGGTCCTCAGCTTCATATGGTCAGAAATTCAGTTTTGTAAATGCTCAGTCTCCCATGAAGCCTTGTGCATCGAACTTGCAGAGGCCAAGAGGGTGCAGCCAGGAGAAGGCTGGTTTGATCTGTGATGGCAAATCAATTCCAAATCAACAGAAATGCTTGCACTGGCAGTTGGTCTGTTTCCTCCCTGTAGAAAAATCTCATGAGACAGTGTTCTGCAGAGAGGACTGAGCCATAAGAGTGACATTGCAGAAGGATAATCCAAGCAGGATTTTCCAACCTATAGGGCACAGCCACTCATGGATCCCCAAATTACAATAAGTTAGTAGGTTCACAGCCAGTTTTTCCAAGTGGAACCCAACAGGAAAGAATAAATCAGAGGAGAAAGATAAGGAGATGAGATGAGATGAGATGCAACACAGCAGTGGCAAACACTGTCTCATTCGACTTTCCCTGCAGTGTTTTGCATGTAGGCACACGTAGGGGCGCATGCATACTGTGTGTGTACAAACAGGCCCCAGCATGGAATGTTTTACTTTCCTCCCTGTGGCTTATGTTGAAAGATGTGTTTGAAACACTCTACACTAGGTGAACTTGAAAGCATATTGATTTTTCCATCTGATGCTCCTTCTCTACTGCAGGATTGGGTGTGTCCCATGGATGGTATATTTTGCAAAGTATTTCATGCTTTACATTTTGGGTTGTAAGGGGAAAAAGTTAATAGTCAAGGGAAAGGACTGAATTTCTATGAACATGTTCATGAAGTGGAGCACCCATTGGAGCACTGAGCAGAGGACTCAAATAGCAGCAGCATTGAGCCCTGAAGCTTCTGATCTCTGGGCATCTGGATGTATCACTCTCCCAGCACCACCAGACCACTAGGCTTCTGCAAATCCAATAGACCTGCTATAAGCAGACAGTCTTGACCTGCCTTCCAGATGGGGGCAGTAGTGGGCTCTGGTATCCACTGCTGACCCCTCCCCTCACGCAGTCCACATTTGGGTGTCCTTGACACAGGCTTTTAAGCACCTGCATCACTGTCAGCTGTTCTAACTTTGCCTCCTTGTCTCCTTGAGCTATGCCTGAAATTTCCTCAGAGCAGGTTCACCTCTGAGCCCTGGTGGGGGCTCAGTAAATTCTCTGTGAATGGATGGGATGAGACATATTTCTAGAAGGGAGTGTTAGCATATGAGTCTTTGAAGCCAATTAGGTTTAAGATGACCTGCCAGTTAGAGAGCTGTGAAATTGTCAGAAAAGAAGGAAGGAAGAACAGGTGGGGGGAGGGAGTTTATTCATTTTGTTGGTATTGTTATCCCTGGTTCCTATTTATTGCTAAGTAGTAGTCCATTGAATGACTATATCTTTTCTAGTTTTCTGCTATGAATGGAATATATCCACTTATCCATTCTATGGGCTTTGTGGAAGTTTTCAGTTTTATGCTGTCTTTATTCTAATGCTGTCTGATGATTTTTGCTGTTCTTGAAGCAGTATGTGAAATAACCTCCAGTTTTGTAGGCAAAATCTTTGAAACAAGTGTGATGGTGTGACAAAAAATAAGAAATTTTCACAGGAGCCATGTCTGTCCTTAGTTGCTCAAGCAGCCCCAACAGTTTTTGCTGGTATAGCAAAGACACCACCTGTGCAAACTGACCAGCACTCATCAGATATCTTCTCTGGATGTTTGGAAAGGTAACTTCAAAGGTCACGAACAAGAAACCCCTGCTTTGTTCACACACACACACAGATACACACACAGTGTGGCCTTCCTGGTAGTTACCTCATTGAGCAGCACCGCTTTGAAGGTCTAGCTCAAACATAGCCTTCTGCTGCACAGCTCAGCTCATCCTGCACATTCTAGGGTGGAACACATAATTGTAAGGAAGCCTGGTCAAACCGGTATCCACAGGCTTGTTGCATTTCCCAATCCCAGGTGTTTTGTTGTTTCTCAGCTCTTTCTTGGGGCACAAACCTGAGCCTTGTAGTAAGGGCTTCTGATTAAGGGACACACACAAACCTCTCCAAATTTCTATTTTGACAAAACTATAGTTTCACAGACTCCAAAATGCCAAGGTCAAGTGTGAACGCCCTACTGTAGTCTTCTTGCAGGCTTCATACCATGTTTGTGGGGTCCACCTCTCTCTATCTGCCCACTGACCCTGAGGAGCACAATATTCATCCTCTCACATCTCTTTAGTGGGTGGGTCCCAGGGAAGGCCATTGGTCCAAGGAAGTGGCCCTCCATGGCCCTGGAGTGAAGGTCCCACTGAAAGCCCTGCTCTCTGACCCTGTTGAAAGTCATCGGCTAAGTCTTGGGTATCGAGCCTTTCCATGGCATCCAAGAACAAGACATCAGACTATTCCTGGGATTTCCCTGCTCCACACAAACCACAACACTGCAGGTCCTTAAGAGTTGCTCTGTCCTCTGTAGCCCTCCACTCACCTCTGTCAGCATGCTTTTCACTGCTGCCCACCTGCCTGGCCCTCTGGTGTGGGGCCTCCTTGAGACAAGCAGGTGCCTCAGTGGACATTAGTGAATGCATGAGTCAAGGTAGGAAGACAAGCAAGGAAAAGCATTATGAATTATCCTTGAGCTCCAGGAACTGGACGACGGCACTGATGAAATCACTAAATATGGCAGTATGGCAGTGCTCCACGTGTGGCCTGGGACCCCATGGAGTTCCCTGAGACCCTTTCAGGAATCTACTAAGTCAGGAATCTCTTCATAATAACCCAAAAGAGGGCTGGCAACACTTTTCTGAAAAGGGCCATATAAATATTTTAGGTTTCCCAGGTTGATGTTCTCTGTGACAACTACTGAGTGTTGCTTCTGTAAGGATGAGCAGCCCTAGAGAAGTGTCACCAACAGGTGCCACATCTCAATACAACTTCTTCCCCAAACAGGTGGTGGGCCAGAGTTTGCCAAACCCTGATGGAGGACACTATGTGCCTTTTTCACCCTCGTTTTCTCACAGATTACGGGAGAGCTTTTTCGAGAAGCTAAATACATGTGGTACCACAACAGACTGAAAGTGGATGCAGATATAAGAGCCCAGTTGTGTCCTATTAAGCCAGACATTAAACAGAAATGCAAAAATGCAAACGTTGTTCTTTTTGACTAAATCGTTTTTATTTTAGAAAATGCAGTTATTTTTAATAAATGTGCTTTATATTAGCATTGAACAAGTCTGTTATTGCTATTTTTCAATGAATTAATAACAACATTTCTAGGTTTTAATTCTAATACTGTACATGTCTACAGACATAATCCACATAAAGAAAAGCTCTTTGGGATCGTCAATGATTTTAAGAATCACCTCAGAAGTAACCAGTAAAGTTGTAGACATCCACAAAATGGGCCTTTCCTCGGTTTTCTTTTTGTTTCATTTGATCTTCTTCCTTATGGTTATTTATCTCTTCCCATTGGCCCTGGATTGCCTGCTACGCACAAGAATAAACCAGCTCCTGATGACTGGTGCCTGCTGTGGAGAGTTCAGGCAAAGTTTTTAGAAGAGATTTTATTTATTCTTTTTTTAGATTTTGTTTTTTGGAAAAAAGGAAAGTAAGGAGAGATCGAGGGAAAGAAACATTGATGTAAGAACAAAACATCAGTCTAATGCCCCTCACATAAGTCCCAACTAGGGACGGAACCCAGAACCCTGGCATGTGCTCTGACTGGAAATCTAACCTGGCAACCTTTCCCTTTGCAGAACAATGCCCAACCAGTTGAGCCACACTAGTCAGAAATTAGCAGGGATTTCTAAATGCTATCTTTGCTTGACCACTTCCTGTACATCTAACCCTGAGCTGGATACTGTCCTTGCCCTACCTCCTTAGAAGGAATGCCTCTCACTTCACTTTTTAAGTGAAAAAACTTAGGAAGCTGGGATAGTAGGCCCTGGGTTCCAATGCTCTCTGTTCCTTCCCTGTGTTGCCCATCTCACTCCCCTACATGGACCTCACACCTTCCCTCTGCCTCCAAGGAACCCCTGTACCTGGACTAAACTGGAGGAACCAAGTGGACCCCTTGGCCTCATGGGCAACCAGAGGAGTCTTCCTGAGTGCAGACATCAGCAAATGGAATACTTGTGTTAACCTGCAAGTGAAAGAGACTTTCAAAGTCAGAGGCAACAAGCTCCTAATCTAATTTATTTAGATTAATAAGTTATTTGTGCCCTGGCTGGTGTGCTTCAGTGGAATGAGTGCCGGCTTGTGAAACAAAGGGTCGCCAGTTTGATTCCCAGTCAGGGCTAGGTCTCAAGTTTGGGGAGAATGAAAGGCAAACACACATTGATGTTTCTCTCCCGGTCATTCTCCCCCTCTTCCTATCTGTCTAAAAATGAATAATTAAAATCTTTTTTTAAAAGTAAGTTATTTGTGACACATTGGTTGAGGCAGAAGCCTCAGTAGTATGCCAATTAGGAGACAAAGGCAAGGGGTATTTATGAGAAAGAAAAGGAAAACAATTACATCAATAGAAAGGAAGGCATTTCTATTGTTGCAGATAACATAACATAGTGATGTTAATTGTAAACAACGTTTTTAATTTTCAGCCCAGCAGTCATCAGTTTAGTATTCATAATGTCTGCTTTCTTGTTATCCTTGCAAACAGTTCTTTGGGGCACAGTGTTCCTTTAGGCCCAGTTCAATGGCCATTTGCCCTGTTTTAACATTCCATAGTTTGAGACTTAACAGGTGGAGGGCAATTCCTCTGTGGTGGTAGCTCCAGCTCCATTTCAAAGTAGCTCCATTTGTGTTACTGTTCACAATGTCATACCATTCAAGCAAGGGTCCTTTTCTATGATAAGCAAAAAACGAACAAATGAACAAACAAAAGTAAAACAATTCTCTTACTTGAATACCTGGATAGGGTTCCACTTCAGGAGAGCAGGCTAGAAAAACATATCACCTAGAAAAACATATTATGACAGTATGAAACGGTTCTTGGAAAGTGAGATACAACTGCTTAAATGTAAAAAACAAAAATGGAAGCAGTGGAAGTTGAAGAATACTCAAAAATACATATCAAAAGATAAATAGTTGGAAAACTTGAAAAAAGATTAGATTGAGGGGGCCAAAATCTGTGTAATAGGAACTTTAGCAAAAGACCACAGAAAATAATTTTAAATAAACGTAATAAATTTTAAATAATAAAATAAAGTGTACAACTAATTAAAGTTAATTGTTTTTAAATTTTGTGTTACATTCATTGGGGTGACATCGGTTAATAAGGTTACATAAGTTTCAAGTGTACAATTCTGTAATACATCACCTGATATGCACTGTGAGTTTACTACCCAAAGTCAAGTCTCCTTCTGTCACCATATCTTAAAACATTTTGAAAAGAAGAAAGGTAATTTGCAGCCCAGATCAAAAGTTTACTGAGTATTTTACAAATCATTGAAAATCCTCACTTACAGGTATGTCCCCACAAAGTGTAAGAACACTGAGGATTGAGGGAAGAATACATAAGCCCAGAGGGAGGTGGTCTCGCCACTTCACCCACAAAGGAACACGCTTCGGCTGGCACCAGCGGTGTTTAATTCCAGATCTCAGGATGCAGCAGCTTCAAGTTCCAAACTAACCTTGGACCACGAATTTTTTTAAAGGTTCATTTTATTTATTTGTTAGTTTATTTGTTTATTTTGAGAGAGAGGGGATGGGAGAAAGAATGAGAGAGAGAAACAAGAAACAAACATCCATGATCCCATGGCTGCCTCTCACACACCCCCAGCTGGGGGTCGGGCCCACAACCCAGGCATGTTCCCTGACTGGGAATCAAACCAGTGACTTTTTGGTTCAGATACCAGTGCTCAGTCCACTGGGCCACACCAGCCAGGGCGAACCTAGGATTTTATATGTCGATTAAATTACCCATGCCCACTGAAGTAGTTACCTGAAACATTGTGGGTAAGTCTCAAAAACAAGATATTGAACAGAATAACCCAGAGCAAAGAGCATGGGGAGGGGACTGTCAATGAATGTAAACATCACTGGAGGCAGAGAACACTTTGGTGACAGTAGTTGTAATGGTGTCTCCCAATGAAGGGAAGATTGACTGGACAAGGCAGTGACTGGGACTTCCAGGGTACAGAGTGACAGAACACACCATCCCCAAACAAGCCACTTTGGCATTGGGATTATTTTGAGCTGAAGACAAATGAGGAACAGCAGACATAGGAAGAGCTCTCTGCCCTCCCCATCTGCCAGGAAGGCAGACATCCATTCCCCTTTGTGGAGGAGCTCCTGACCACTGTGCCAGGAGAGGAAAACAAACATCATCACTGCAGGCAGGGGTTGCAGGAGGGCTGCATACCAAACATACCCTCATTTTTATTTAGTGTACCCTATTTCAACAATTCACTACCCCAAGAAGCTCACACTCTCTCCTTTGTCTTGTCACTCGATGATTTATTGCCTTTTCTTAGTATTGTATATGAGCCCCAAATTCTAACCACCCCTTTGAGTTACTGCAGATTTCCCCCTCACATACATACATGTAAATAATATATTCTTTTTCTCTCTCCTGTTAAGCTTCCTCTGTCAGTTTAATTCACATGCCTTGGTCTCTGAACCTAAGAAGCTGAAGAAAAAGTGGGTTTTGCCCTTTCCCGACCAGGGTAAAAGTTGTGTTCTGGGGTTTTAGATCTGGCTGGTAATAAAAGGGACATGAACATGGATCTACATTCATCAGGACATACTTTCAAGGTTTATGCCCTTTACTGTACAGAGACCATGCAATCTATACCATGAGTGAGGTTGACAGGCCACGCCCTGCCCTTTCTGTCTCTGCCATGCCGTGAACACCAGTCAGTTACTGAGTGGGAGGGGCCATGACTACTACACCTTTCAACAGTCCTCACATTGGCAGGGTTCCCATTTGGTAGGAAAGGAAAACGAGGCACAAATGGAACAAAGCTACTTGTGAGCTGATAAAGACTACTTGTATTGGAGCTGAATTTCCTTTGCTTCCGTGTCTCAATTCTCTCCATGGCACACCAAGCCCCTCTTGGGCTAAATGAGATTCTGCCAGCTTGCCAAAAGCCAATCACTATCCCTTGAGTATGATGATCAATCTGGAAATGCCTTTTATATCATAAAGTACTGGACAAACATCTGACTTACATTTACTCTAAGCTGGGGGGCGCTGCAAAGTTGAGAGAACACAACGACAAGAGGAAATTTTTCATGGGGACCACAGAGGCCTCGGGAGCTACTCGGATCTTCAGTTCCAATGAGAATGCCTCCCTCAGCTCCTCCAATGTCACAGAGGCCTTGTGGTGCCTGAGAGTTCTCCTGGAACCTTCATGAATCTGACCTGCAGGCTCCCAGGCATGTTAATGCCTTAGGGAGCTGGGAACATATCTTCAGATGCCACCTTTTCACTGCACATGCAAGAGAGAGTACAGAGGGCAGAACTTTCTCCATGGTCATGGGGCCAGTTGGCAGGGTAGACCCTCTAATACTTCTCATTGGGACCCTGCCTAGGAAGCAGTGTGGGGCCAAGAGAGGGAGTGGGACTGGGGTGTGACAGGGACCCAGAGAGAGTGGGTGAGGTTGGAGAGAGCAACCTATGCACCTGTGGCCAGGTCTCCTCAGGGGCACTTCCCCCAAAGTGAGGAGAGCAATGTGGACAGAGCTGGGCAGCCCAGCATCCTTGAGCGCTGAACATGCAGCAGAAGATTGTATGCTCTTCGGTTCCCTAAACCCCTACACATTTCTGTGTTTAGTGTTCTCCTTCCAGTGTCTAAGGAATCACAATACAAGATAGTGAGAAGTAAAGGTTACACTTTTTTTTTTACCTATTGTGTTTGTATAGCACCTTTACAGTATGATGGCTTGTGAAATCAAGACCCTCAATGGGCTATATGTCACCCTCAGCACGCAAGAGTGGGCATTTCGGTTCATTCATTCATGCATCCTAAGTGACCAAAATCACCTTGGACCTTCTTTGTTTTTGGCAACACAAGCCTCACAGATTGGAAAACAAGTTTTTCTACTGCCTAACTGCTCACTGGCTTCCTACGCAAAGGTGACTACATTACTCTATGGCTTTGGGAAACCTTTATTTTTGTAATGCTGATTCTACATTCCCTGTTAAATTGTACTCTGAGATTTAAGCAGTACCACTGAAACCCAAGGGAGCCCAGCAAATTCTCGTGACTCAGGGACAAGAGTCAGACGAGGCTGCATCCAGCTGTCTGCAGGAGTCAGCTTCCTCTCCAGGAATGAAGGGTGAGATCATCACGTGTTGTCAGTGGTGCAGACAATCAGCCTTCCAGACACTCGGACCAAGCATGTGGCTCACCAGAAAACATTTTGGAAGACAGGGTTTAATCAACAACATTGACTAAATCACAGATTTTTAAAGACTGGTGAATTCCAGTGGAAGCTGGTATAGATATGTTCTAAAACTTAAAATTTAAGCTTTATGATGAGAATTCCATTAAATGCCAACATGAGAAACAAAGAAAACCACAGAAAGTAAAAAATGCTTAAATAAATAAAACTGTCATGTGTATCTTTAGCAAAATGGTATGTGAAAGAGCAAAATGGAAACTAAAAGCCTCTACAACTGTTCAGTATTCTGCACAAGAAGGTACTTCTTCAGCTTCCAGAATAGTGTCAGAGCTGGTGCCACTGGCCCCTGTCCCAGGAGAGCAACCACAGGAATCAGATTCTGCACTTGCAACACTCCTTCAGGTCCTCCCTGCTGGGGGAAAGCTCTATACACTGTGGCTGCCAAGCTGAGGTGCAGAGCACCAAGACACAGTAAGTCCCCTAGTTCTCACAGGACAGGCATTGAGTTTGATCATTTACAGATTTGTCCCAAAGACTCTCAAGTTGCCTTTCCAAGACCCTCACTGGGACAACTTTTTAATAGGTTTTATTTTTAGGAGTAGTTTTAGATTCACAGCAAAATTGAGGGGAGGAGTACAGAGATTCCCCATATGCCACCTGCCTCCCCCATTATCAACATCCCCCACCAGAGGGTACATTTGCTATGACAGTGAACCTACACTGACACACATCATCATCACCCAGAGTTCATGGTTTACATTAGGTGCTGGACATTCTGTGAGTTTGGACAGATATATATTGATCCATACCCATCAGTATAGCATCACACAGAACAGCTTCACTGCACTAAAAATCCTGGGTGCCAACTATTCAGGCCTCCACTGATCTTTTCACTGTTTCCACATTTTTTCAAATATTTTATTGATTATGCTATTACAGTTGTTCCATTTTTTTCTCTCTCCTTTATTCCCCTCTGCCCTGCACCACCCCTCCCACCAGCATTCCCTCACCTTATTTCAAGTCCATGGGTTACACATATAAGTTCTTTGGCTTCTCCATTTCCCATACTATTCTTAACCTCCTCCCTGTCTATTTTGTACCTACCATGTATGCTTCTTATTCCCTGTACCTTTTCCACCTTTTTCCCTTCTCCTCCTCCCCACTGATAACCCTCCATGTGATCTCCATTTCTGTGATTCTCTTCCTTTTCCAGTTGTTTGCTTCGTTACTTTTGGGGGGGGGGGTTGTTTGTTTGCTTTAGGTTCAGTTGTTGATAGTTATGAGTTTCGTTATCATTTTACTGTTCATATTTTTGATTATTCCCTTTTCTTAGATAAGTCCCTTTAATATTTCATATAATATGGGCTTGGTGATGATGATCTCCTTTGACTTGACTTTATCTGAGAAGCACTTTCTCTGCCCTCCCATTCTAAATGATGGCTTTTCTGGATAATCTTGGATATAGGTCTTTGCCTTTCATGATTTCAAATACTTCTTTCCAGCTCTTTCTTGCCTATAAGGTTTCTTTTGAGGAATCAGCTGATCCTGATTCCCCATGGGAACTCCTTTGCAGGTAACTGTCTCCTTTTCTCTTGCTACTTTTAAGATTCTCTCCTTATCTTTAATCTTGGATAATGTAATTATGATGTCTTTTGGTGTGTGCTCCTTTGGATCCAACTTCTTTGGGACTCTGAGCTTCCTGGGCTTCCTGGAAGTTGATTTCTTTTGCCTGATTAGGGAAGTTCTCCTTCATTATTTGTTCAAATAAGTTTTCAATTTCTTGCTTTTTTTGTTCTCCTTCTGGCACCCTTATGATTCAGATGTTGGAACATTTAAAGTTGTCCCAGAGTTTTCTAAGTCTCTCCACATTTTTTTGAATTCTTGTTTCTTCATTCTGTTCTGGTTGAATGTTTATTTCTTTCTTCTGTCCCAAATGGTTGATTTGAGTCCCGGTTTTCTTCTCTTCACTGTCGGTCCCCTCTTCATTTTCCTTTACTTCACTTTGCATAGCCTTCACTTCTTCCTCTATTTTGTGACCATACTCAAGCATTGCTGTGAGCATCCTGCTTACCAGTGTTTTGAACTCTGCATCTGAGAAGTTGACTAACCCTTTATAGTTTAGTTCTATTTTTTGAGCTTTGATCTATTGTGTCATTTGGGCCATATTTTTCTCTGTGTGTGCCTGTTACATAGTAAGGGCTGGGGCTCCAGGCCTTTCTCAGGGCAAGGCAACCCACATTGCTATGTTGTGGAACTGTATCTGGAGAAGGTGTCAGACATGGAACAATTCCACTTGTTCAACTCTCTCACCACTTTCAGGCACTTCCACCACTGCCCACAAGCAAATTGGGCCTTTCTGGTGCTGATTTCTAGGTGGGTGGTTTGGAGTATGTTCTAGGACCCTGTGGGTCTCTCCAACAAAGTCCCCTGTGAGGCAGGGAGTTTCTCCTGCCCCAATCCCCACAGGTTTATACAGTCAGAGGTTTTTTATTTTTTTAAATTAATTTTATTTAGTTATTTTTCAAGTACAGTTTTTTGTCTATTTCTCCCATCCCAGCCTCCCCCGCCCCTTGCTCCCCACCTCCCTCCCATTTCCACCCCCCCTTAGTTCTCGTCCCTGTGTCCTTCCTATTTGTTCCTCCAAATACCTCCCCCTCTTTCCCCTTAACTTCCCTTCCCTCTCCCCTGTGGTCACTGTCCCCTTGTTCTCTATTTCAGTGTCTTTGGTTTTTTATTTTCTGCTTGCTTGTTCGTTTTGTTGTTTAGCTTCCTGTTAAAGGTGAGATCATATGGTATTTGTCTTTCAGCACCTGGCCTATTTCACTCAGCATAATGCTTTCCAGTTCCATCCATGTTGTTGCAAAAGGTAGTAGCTCCTTCTTTCTCTCTGCTGCATAGAATTCCATTGTGTATATGTACCACCATTTTTTGATCCATTCATTTACTGATGGGCACCTAGGTTGCTTCCAACTCTTGGCTATTGTAAATTGTGCTGCTATGAACATTGTGGTGCATAGGTTCTTTGATATTGATGTTTTAGGATACTTGGGATATAATCCTAGCAATGGAATTGCTGGGTCAAAAGGCAGGTCGATTTTTATTTTTCTGAGAAAATTCCATACTGTTTTCCATAATGGTTGTACCAGTCTGCAATCCCACCAACAGGACCCCTTTTCCCCACAACCTCTCCAACATTTGTTGTTTGTTGCTTTGTTTATGATAGCCATCCTGACTGGTGTAAAGTGGTATCTCATTGTGGTTTTAATTTGCATCTCTCTGATAGCTAACGATATTGAGCATCTGTTCATGTGTCTCTGGATCTTCTGTATGTCCTCCTTGGAGAAGTGTCTGTTCAAGTCCTTTTCCCATTTTATAATTGGGTTGGGTGTCTTCTTAGAGTGGAGTCGTGTAAGTTCTTTGTATATTTTGGAGATTAAACCTTTGTCTGAGGTATCATTGGCAAATATGTTTTCCCATACAGTTGGTTGTCTTGCTAATTTAATACTGTTTTCTTTAGCCACGCACAAGCTTTTTATTTTGATGAGATCCCATTTGTTTATTCTTTCCTTTATATTCCTTGCTCTAGGGGACATATCAGTAAAAAAGTTGCTGCGTGAAATACCTGAGATTTTCTTGCCAATGTTCTCCTCTAGGACTTTAATGGTGTCAAGGCTTATATTTAAGTGTTTTATCCATCTTGAATTTATTTTAGTATATGGTGTAAGTTGGTGCTCAAGTTTCATTTTTTTGCACGTAGCTGTCCATTTCTCCCAGCACCATTTGTTGAAGAGACTATCTTTACTCCATTTTATGTTACTGCCCCCTTTGTCAAATATTAATTGTACAGTCAGAGGTTTTGAGGCTTTATTTCCCTGTGCTGGAACCCTGGGTTGCACAGTCTGTCTCACTCCCCCAGTTGTTCCTCCCATTTTATCCACACAAAAATGTGGGACCAACTGGTCTGCCAGCAGCCACTTCAGCAGCCATCCCTGTCCTCCAGCTGCCACCTTGTTGCTAGTCCTCTCTGTCCCAGCTGCCTGTCTCCACCCCTCCTACCAGTCGGGAGAAATGCTTCCTCTTTAGCTTCTTGGTTGTCAGATTTCTGTACAGTTTGATTTTCTGGCAGTTCTTGTTGGTTTTTGTTTTTAAATTTGTTATTATCCTTTTTTTTTTTTTTTGGTTGTGCAAGGAGGCAAGATGTATCTACCTACACCTCCATCTTTCCTGGAAGTTTCCCAATGTCCCATAGTGTTGCTTTTTCCAGGATATCATAAAGTTGGAATCATATATCATGTTGACTTTTCAGTTGGCTTCTTTCACTTAGTAAGTGATAAGTGTATTGTTTTTTTTAGACCATACTCTTATTTCCTGATTAACAGCAGGAATGGCTGCATAATTTGTGTGGCTCAGTGCAAGATGAAAATGCAGGGCCCCTTGTTCATAATTATTAAGGATTTCAAAACAGCCATAGTAAATCAAGTAAGTCAAGTAAATCAAATAAAGCACATTCTCACAGCATGAGTAGGGTCTTTTCTTTTTCAGATTCCCACAGCTGAGAATAAACTCTTCCCTAAGGAAAAGAGTTTATTACTTTCCTATTAACATTACTGCCACAGGCTCCAACATCCTCAGTTTTCCAGTGCTACACAGTTCTAAGGACAAGAGGGACAAGCCAGGGTGTTCAGTTTCCTTTCTCAAGCTCTTCAAATAAAGTGTGGGCATCAAGAGCAGCTCATCAGAACAGAGTCCACCAGGTGGTGCTGGTTCTACAGTGAGAAGTCCCCCTCAGGGTCCATTCACTAGCGATGGACCATTTTTACTGGTAAAAGGAACGCAGGCATCCCCACGTAATGATGGAATCTTGAATGATCTGGTGGATCACTAAGCAGGCTTATTTCCTGGAAGCATGACATGAATTTACAGACACTGCAGTTGAGTGAGCTTGTGGTCAGCCAGTTTCCTGCTTATGAAGAGAAGAGTCCAGAATGTAAGAGAGTAAGAGACCAAGAGGGCATGTGGCTGCACGAATATAAATTGCTCCATCGAGGAATGTACTTTTGTTGTGATCCCTACGTTATTATTGTAAACTAAACAGTGGGCAACAGTCTTGTCTCTGAAATGCTGGTACTTGGAATTCTTGCAACAACATGGAAAACAGGTAGAAGTTTTCATCTCAACAGTGCTGGCCAAAACTGGAGGGTCAGAC
The DNA here is from genome assembly GCF_021234435.1 of Artibeus jamaicensis. NCBI lineage: Eukaryota > Metazoa > Chordata > Mammalia > Chiroptera > Phyllostomidae > Artibeus > Artibeus jamaicensis. Next base: position 73,179,917 of record NW_026522030.1, on the reverse strand, counting down.
AGGGGCAAGTAAGGGCTATAGAGAGGATGAGAAGACTACACAAACCACACTTAGATGGCTCTACATGTCCCTGAGGTACATGGATGCAAAGTGAATCGGTCAGCTCAGTCTGTAAAACAAACCTCACTGACTAGGCAGCTTAAACAATAAACATTTGTTCTCTCATAGTCTATTAGCCAGAATTCCAAGACCAACATGTCAGCAGTGTTGGTTTCTTCTGTGGCCTTTCTCCTTGGATTGTGGATGGCCATTCTGTCCCCATGTCCTTACACAGTCTTCTCTTTGTGAGCATCTTTGTCCTAAGTGTGTTGTCTTATAAGGACACCACTCTGTTAATCAACTGATCAATTATGTGATGAAAGACACAGAAATTTGAGAGTTGAAGGCTCTAGTTAGAATATGGAGGGAAGCCTGAAAAATCACCCTTTGGAATTAGAGAATGTCTGGGTAACAGGATGGTGGACTCTGTCACCTGGTCTTGGTACAGTGGCCATAAGGTCACATGTACAGTAGTACATGCCCTGTGTGGCTCATTGGTGCAGTCTTTAAGATCTCCTGTGCTGGATGCTCTAGGCATGTACTTTGTGTGAGTTGTTTGTGCCATCTTGTTTTAGCTGTGCTTTGATTGCTGCTGGTATATTGGTGAGATGTATTGACCCTCATGCTAACTGGTTGTGAGGACTGACTAAATATAGCAGATATGTTTTTCAGGAGATGATCCCATGCAGGGGGATTTGCTTTTGCAGGGCTTTGGTGCCTGTATTCTGCCATATGGGTGCAACATTTGTGGAGGTATTTGTTGGTACTCTGGTGTCTGAAGCTTTCCATCAGTTGTGCTTTCTCTGGGACCTTCCAGGAGTGCCATCCAAGTGCAACCACCACCTGGGCACTGCATAGGATTACTCAGACTGATCTACAAAGCAATCTGTACATGGCTGCTACTTTTACTGAGCTTGGAGTATCCTGGAAAAGGCCAAGATGAAAATTAAGTCTGGCTACGGCTACAGTAAGGTCTGGGGCCTTTTATGAAGAAGTGCAGGGCATTACAAAGCCAGATGTTGCTTGTTTGGTATTTGTGAGTCTTTGAGAGATTTGGGGAAAGTTTATAGCATGAGCCAAGACAGGTCATTTATATGAAAAATGCACTGGAAGCAACTTGGGTGGTCCCTCAAGTTGAGCAGGGCAGCATCTAAGATATTCATCAGGGCTTGATGAACAGTGTGTCCAAGTAGTTGGAGACTGAGATATGCCCCTGCCTGTACCTGCAAGGTGAGAGCTCAGCAGAAGAACAATGGCCTCTGCCATTGTTCTTGGAGAAATCTGCCCTTCTAGACCTTACCCCAAAGCCAGAAAATTCAGTTTCTCCCCACCCCTGGTGCCTGTTGATCTTCTGCCTTAGTGCTGGAGCTCAGAGCAAATAAGTTCCTGCACAAGCCCTTTAAGAGAACCACCTGGACCTCCAGCAGCCCTGTGTTCACTCAGCTAAAGACCTGGCTGGATTTCATAGACAGAAGTTATGGAGACTTCTCTTTCTGGCACTGGAAGCCTGGGCTGGGGTGCCTGTTGTTGAGATGGGACTTCTCACTCCTCAGGAGAGGCTTCCACAACCAATATATCTTTTCCAATTTTTAAATACCACACATAGGTGTGGGACCACCTTGTTCAGTGGCTCTGCCCTTCCTACCAGTCTCAGTGTAGCTTCTTCTGTACATCCTTAGTTACAGGACTTCCGTTCAGCTAGATTTCGGGAAGTTCTGAATTATGGTTGTTGTGTTGTTCAGTTGTAATTTTGATTTCCACTATATACAAATTATATAGTGCTGTATGCCAATTATATTTCAGTAAAACTGGGGAAAATTCTTAATGGAAAGGTTTTAATTCATATTATGTTAATGTAGTAGGGACTGTCCACCTAACTAATCGTTAAAGAATGTTTTCATGGGAGTGGTGTAAGATTCCCAGCAACAACATCTAGTGGCAATTGTGGACATTATAACAGGCATCCTTCTACTACGAAAATCTAACAGTCTTTGAAGTACCTGGTATTCCTCATCTTGGAAGGATGCAGTTCTGTCACACAGGTTCATCTTTGTATCACAGTTGGATTTTTACAAATGAATTTGCTTTTTATTTTCTAAAATGTTAAGTTACACCATAAACAAGGGAATCAATTTGAGAGAGTAAAAATTTAAAATACATGGAGTTTAATAGAATGTTGGCATCACATTTGGGTATCCCTTGATTTTTGAAAGTTCACGTTAACCCACTTTGCTTTTACGAAAGTCGTACATTAGTACTTGGTTTCATTAAGCATAAGAAGCTCTAAGAATAGTATCACTTTTATGAAAAAAGGACAAAAGTGAAAACAGTGTTCAGTGTCTGTTTTGCAGGAGCTGTTAAAGAGGCAGTGGTACCACAAACTATGAGGGTGGACTCCCAAGCTCCTTCCTGGGAATCACACTCCGCACCTCAGCATCAAGCTCCAAAGCTCAGAACTGTGTCTGTGACTTCTACATTTTATCCTGACTTATTTCGTGCATCCATTAGCAAGATATTGCCTAAGGTGTTTGCTTCTTCACTTTATGCCATTTCAGCTTACAAAAGTTTCATAAGAATGCTCTACTTTCAGATAGCGGGGAAAATCTGTATTTCTCTTGGCACACAGGATGTAAATGCACCAGTTCAATGGGGATAGATGGGTTTAAAATGCAGGCAAGGGAGAGCAATGGCACTCAAAGGCTTTTTCTGGCAGACATATGAAGTCCAAATGGAGTTTCCTGTGCTGGCCCTGCACAGCAGGCAAGGGGTGCGGGCAGGCTGAGGCCAAGGGCACTGTAAGATCCCTGTCTTTCATCAAATTCTATTTACCACTTTCTAATAAGGAGAGGCCTGATTTTTCTTCTTAGTTCTATCTCTGCAAAGTTGTCTTTTCTTATTATTTTAGTGCCAGGGTAGGAAAATAGAAATGACAAATTAAACAAGCCCAACCCAGGGGTGAAGAGGTATTGAGGCAGCTTCTATTGTTACTTGCTGGTGGATTCGCCTCCTGATCATGCATGATCTGACACCAAAGTACACAGAAAAGATTGATGACAGCAGTCCCAAGTCTTTCCACCACCAGTGTTTGGTTTTGAAAGTATAGATTTAGAATATAGACCTAATTTCCATCCATGACTGTGAGTCATCTTGCTTATATCCAGAAGGCACAAAGAAGCAAACAAGCAAAATAATGATTGAAATGGAAAGAGATTCAAGCAGATCATTACTCACATGGGCCTGTACTGAATCCATAAGCCTTCCTGGAACCTCTGAAACTGTGTGAGGTCAGAAAAAAAGGAAGAAAAATTTTACATTCTTGAAGTAATATGTTTTACTAATTGTTTGCAAAACATACCATTGGATTATCAATTCAATTGCAATGTTCTCTTAGATAGCTGTACTGGTGTAAATGCAATCACTCAATAAATATTTATTGAGCATCTCTATTAGGGGGCACACATTGTTCATAGTGCTGTAAATACAAAATCTCACCTTCGTAGCACTTTCTTTTCAGTGGGAGAGACAAAAATAACAATCAGGAAAAGTCATGTAAGGTAAGACAATGAACAGAACAGCACAGAACAGTATGGTAAGGCAACAAACAGGTGAGGTGGAGTGATCTCTCAGAAGAGGTAGCCTCTTGGCAGAGAACTAAGTGAAAGAGGCAGACATGTAACTATGACTAAAAGAACACAAGCCATATCTGTAATTTAAAGTGTTCTAGTTACCACATTAGAAATTTTCTTCTTTTAATATTTTTATCTTTTAATTTAACTTTTATTGTATTTTTCTCCATTATCATTTAGTCCCCTTATACTCCCTTCCCCCAGCAATCAGCACACAGTTGTCCATGTGCAGGAGTCTTTTTTCCTTTTTGCTCAGTCCCTCCACACCCTAACCTGCTTGTCTCCAGCTGTCATCTTGCTCTCCCTTTTTATCTATGAGTCTCTCCCCATTTTGCTTGTTAGTTCAGTTTGTTCATTAAATTTCACATATGAGTGAAATTATGTGCTATTTGTCTTTCTCTGACTAGCTTTTTTTTTTTTTTTTACTTAGCATAATGTTCTCCAGGTCCATCCATATAGTCACAAAGGGTAACATTTTCTTCTTTTTTGGCCAGGTAGTATTTCACTGTGTAAATGTCCCATAGTTGTTTTATCCACTCATCTACTGGTGGACACTTGGGCTGCTTCCATATTTTGGCAATCGTAAATAACACTGCAATGAACATAAGAGTACTTATGCTCTTTCAAGTTAGTGTTTTGGGTTCCTTTGCATATATTCCCAGAAGTGGGATCACTGGTTCAAAAGGAAGATCCATTTTTAATGTTTTCAGGTATCTCTACACTGCTTTCCACAGTGGCTGCACCAATCTGAATTTCCGCCAACAGTGCAAAACTTTTCCCCTTTCCCCACATCCTCACAAGCACGTTTGTTGGTTTATTCATGATAGCCATTCCGACAGGTGTGAGATGATATCCCACTGTGGTTTTAATTTGCATTTCTCTGATGATTGGTGATGCTGAACATCTTTTCATATGTCTATTGACCATCTGTATGTCCTCTTTGGAGAAATGCCTATTCAAATCCTTTGCCCATTTTTTAATCGGGATGTTTGTTCTTTTGTTGTTGAGTTTTGTAGGTACTTTATAAATTTTGGATATTAAACCCTTATCAGATGTATTGGCAAATATGTTCTCCCATTTTATGGGTTGTCTTTTTATTTTCTTAATGAATGCTTTTGCTGTGCAAAAACTTTTTAGATTGATATAGTCATTTTTTTTTTCTTTTCCTTCCTTTGCCTGGGGAGATATATCTGATAAAATATCACTATGAGCAATGTCTGAGATTTTGCTACCTATGTTTTCTTCTACAATTTTTATGTTTCAGGTCTCACATTCAAGTCTTTGATTCATTTTGAATCGATTCTTGTGTGTGGTGTAAGGTGGTCTAGTTTCATTTTTCTGCACATACCTGTCCAATTTTTCCAACACCATTTATTGAATAAACTGTCTTTAGCTCATTGCATGTGCTTGCTTTCTCTGTTGAATATTAATTGATTGTAAATGTATTGGTTTATTTCTGGGTTACCTATTCTGTCCCATTGTTCTATGTGTCTATTTTTATGTCCATATTATGTTGTATTAATTACTATGGCCTTTTAGTAATCAAATGTATAGTTTGATATTAAGTAGCATGATTCCTTCAACTTTATTATTCATACTCAGGATCACTGTTGCTTTGTGAAGCCCTTTGTTGTTCCATATACATTTTTGACATATTGGTTCTAGTTCTGTGAAATATGTCATTGGAATCTTGATAGGAATTGCATTGAATCTCTAGATTGTTTCGAGTAGTGTTGACATTTTAATGATGCTAATTCTTCCTATCCATGAACACAGTATGTGCTTCCACTAATTTGTATCTTCTTCAGTTTCTTTCTTCAGTGTCTTATAATTTTCCATGTTCAGGTCTTTTATATCCTTGGTTGGATTTATTTCTAAGTATTTTATCCTTTTTGTAACAATCATGAAAAGCACTGATTTCTTAATTCCCCTTTTTGTTAGTTCGTTATTGGTATATAAAATGCAAATGATGTCTGGATATTAATTTTGTATCCTGCTACTTTGCTAAGTTTGTTTGTCACTTCTAGTAGTTTCTTGGTGGAATCTTTGGGGTTTTCTACGTACAGTAATATGTCATCTGCAAAAAAAGACGTTTTACTTCTTACTTTCCATTTGGATACCTTTTATGTCTTCTTGTCTGGTTGCTGTCACTAGGACTTCCAGTACTATGTTGAATAAGAGAGGTGAAAGCAGATTATCTGTGAATTGTTCACAACCTTAAGAGGATCGCTTGTAGTTTTTGCATATTGAGTATGATGCTGGCAGTCAGTTTGTCATAAAAACCCTTTATTGTGTTTAGGTTTGTTCACTATAATCCCACTTTGCTGAGAGTTTTGATCATTAATGCATGCTGGATTTTATCAATAGATGCTTTTTCTGCATCTATTGATATGATCATGTGGTTTTTATCCTTCATTTTTATGCAGTAAATCACATTTATTAATTTGCAAATGTATCAAACTTGCATTTCCGGAAATAATCTCACTTGATCAAGATGTATGATCTTTTTGATGCATTGCTGTGTTTGGTTTGCTAATATTTTGCTGAGAATTTTAGCATCTATATTCATCAGGGATATTGGCTTATAATTTTCTTTCTTTATAGTATCTTTATCTGGTTTTGGAATTAGGATGATGCTGGCCTTATAAAATGATCTTGGGGGCCTTCCCTATTCTTGAATTTTATGAAATATTTTGAGAAAGAGAGGTATTAGCTCTGCTTGGAATGTTTGATAAAATTCACCTGTAAGGCCAACTGGTCCAGGGCTTTTGTTTCTTGGGAGTTTTTTGATTAGTGCTTCAATTTCAGTAGGTATAATTTGTCTATTCAGATTCTCTGTTTCTTCCTGATTTAGTTTTGGAAGTTTGTACATTTCTAGGAATTTATTCATTGCATCCATGTTGTCCAGTTTATTGCCATATAGTTCATAATATTTTCTTACAATTGTTTGTATTCTTTCATGCCAGTTGTTATTTCTCCTATTCATTTCTGATTTTAGATATTTGGGTCCTCTCTCTTTTTTTCTTGATGAGTCTGGTTAAAGATTTGTCAATCTTGTTTATCTTTTCAAAGAAGCAACTCTTGGATTCATTGATCTTTAGTATCAGTTTTTAAGACTATTTCATTGATTTCTGCTCTAATCTTTATTGTTTTCCCCTTCTGCTCACTTGGGGCTTTTTTTGTTGCTCTTTTTCAAGTTCCTTTAAGTGTGAAGTTGGATCATTTACTTGAGTTTTTCCTTATTTTTTGAAATAGGCTTGAAATGCTATGAATTTTCCTCTTAGGATTGCTTTCCCAGTGGCCCACAGGTTTGAATAGTTGTGTCATTATTTTCCTGTTTCAAAGTATCTTTTGATTTTTTTCCTTTATCTGGTTGTTGATCCATTCATTGTTTAATAACATGTTATTTAAGTTCCATGTCTTTGTATGTTTTTCAGTGTTCTTGTCATAATTGACTGCTAGTTTCATAGTATTGTGGTTAGAGAAGATGCTAAATATGATTTCAATCTTTTTGAATTTTTTAAATATACATTTTATTAATTACGCCATTACAGTTGTTCTATTTCCCCCCTTCATTTCCCTCCACCCTGCACACCCCTCCCCCACCATACCCCTCTTTAGTTTATGTCCACGTGTCTCAAGTTATTTAGATTCTTTATTTCCCCTACTATTCTTGCCCTCCCCCCTATCTATTTTCTACCTACTGTCTATGCTACTTATTTTCTGTACCTTCTCCCCCACCTTCTCCTTCTCCCACTCCCCTGTTGCTAACCCTCCATATGATCTACATTTCTATGATTCTGCTCCTGATCTATCTGTCCTCTTAGTTTGCTTTTGTTTTAGGTGTGGTTGTTAATAACTGTGAGTTTGCTGTCCTTTCACTGTTCATATTTTTAATCTTCTTTTTCTTAGACAAGTCCCTTTAACATTTCATATAATAAGGGCTTGGTGATGATGAACTCCTTGAATTTGATCTTATCTGAGAAGCACTTTTTCGGTCCTTCCATTCTAAATGAAAGCTTTGCTGGATGGAGCAATCTTGGTTGTAGGTCTTTGGATTTCATGACTTGGAATACTTCTTCCCAGCTCCTTCTTGCCTGTAAGGTCTCTTTTGACAAATCCACTGACAGTCTGATGGGAACTCCTTTGTAGGTGACTGTCCCCTTATCTCTTGCTGCTTCTAGGATTCTTTCCTTCATTTTAATCTTGGCCAATGTAATTATGATGTGCCTTGGTGTGTTCCTTCTTGGGTCCAACTTCTTTGGGACTTTCTGTGCTTTCTGGACTTCCTAGAAGCCTATTTCCTTTGCCAGATTGGGGAAGTTCTCCTTTATTTGTTCAAATAAGTTTTTCACTCGTGGCTGTTCCTCTTCCCCTTCTGGTACCCCTATAATTCGGATGTTGGAACGTTTAAAGATGTCCTGGAGGTTCCTAAGCCTCTCCTCATTTTTTTGAATTCTTGTTTCTTCATTCTTTTCTGGTTGGTCATTTTTTTCTTCTTTCTGGTCCACTCTCTTGATTTGAGTCCCAGTTTTGTTTCCATCACTATTGGCTCCCTGTGCATTTCCCTTCATTTCAATTAGTTTAGCCTTCATTTGTTCCTCTAATTTGTGGCTAAAATCAACCAGTTCTGTGAGTATCCTGATCACCAGTGTTTTGAACTTTGCATCTGAGAGTTTGGCTATTTCTTCATTGCTTAGAGTTATTGGCTCGGGAGCTTTGAGTTCTTCTTGAGCCATGTTTTGTTCATGCCTGTTATGTATGAGGAGTGGAGCCCTAGGTGTTCACCAGGGCAGGGCCACCCAGGTCACTGGTTTGTGACGCTGTATGTGGGGGCGGGGTCAGAGAGGGACAATAGCAGTCCTCTCTGCTGCTTCCTGACACTGGGGCATGTGTGGTCCATCTCACTGCTCACTCCTTTGCCTGGTTTATCTGCACAGGAATGTGTGACCGAGAGCAGCCTGCCACCTTGTGTTCTCAGTGGGTCCACCCGTTGCTACTCCACACCTAGGATTAGTCCTCAGCTACCTGCTTGCCTTGGGTTGCGTGCCTGGGTCAGTCCAGTGGATCTTTCCTGCCTGACCCCGCTCCTCTACTGGCTCTGTCCCTCTCACTGGTCTGGCTGAGTGAATCGTTGTTGTCGGACTTCAGTATAGTTCAGTTTCTTTGATTTGGCTGCGTTTTTGTTGCTAAAACTTTGTTGTTTCTAAACTTGGTTGTGCAAGAAGGCACAATTTTTTTACCTATGCCTCCATCTTGGCAGAAGTCCCTCAATCTTCTTGAATTTATTGAGACTTGTTTTGTACACTAATATGTGGTCTATCCTAGAAATGTTCCATGTGTACTTGAAAAGTATGTATATTCTGCTGCTTTAGGGTGAAATGCTCTGAGGATATCAATTAAATACATTTGATCTATTGTGTCACTTGAGTTCATTATGTCCTTGTTGATTTTCTGTCTGGAAGATCTATCCTTTGAAGTTAATGGGGTGTTAAAGTCTCCAACTATGACTGTATTATTGTCAGTCTCACCCTTTATGTTCATCAAGACTTGCATCACATATTTAGGTGCTCCTATGTTGGGTGTGTAAATGTTTACTACGGTTATATCCTCTTGTTGGATTGTTGCTTTTATCATTATGTAGTGTCCTTCTTTGTCTCTTACTGTAGCCTTGGTTTTAAAGTCTATTTTTTCAGATGTAAGTACTGCTACCCCAGCTTTTTTTTTTCCTTTGCATTTGCATGAAATATCTTTTTCCATCCATTTACTTTTAGCCTTTGTGTATCTTTCCATCTGAGATGGGTGTCTTGGAGGCACCATATATATGGATCTTGTTTTCTTATCCATTCAGCCACCAAATAGTCTTTTGGTTGGAGCATTTTAGCCATTTATATTTAAGGTGATTATTGCTAGATATATAATTAGTGCCATTTTATTATTAGACTATTTTCCTGCTGTTTTTACTTCTCTTTTTCATTTTCTTTTTTTATGTAAATCAAGTTCTTTAACCTTTGTTGAAGTACTGGTTTGGTGTTAACAAACTCATTTATTTTTCTTGTCTGGGAACCTCCTTATTTCTCCTTCAATTTTAAGTGATAACTTTGATGGTTAAAGTGGCCTTGGTTGTATATCCTTGAATATTTCATGCCAGTCCATTCTGGTCTGAAATGTTTCTGTTGAGAAACCAGATGACAGTCTAATTGGTGCTATCTGATTTTCTTTTGCAACTTTTAGGACTCTCTCCTGGTCTTTAAGCCTTGTCATATTAATTATAATGTGTTTCAGTATAGGCCTCTTTGGGTTCAACTTCTTAGGGATTCTCTGAGCTTTCTGGACTTGCATGTCTTTTTCCTTCACCAGATTGTGAAAGTTTTTGGTCATTATTTCTTCAAATAGATTCTCAATCCCTTGCTTTCTCTCTTCTCCTTCTCATGGTATTCCCATAATGCTGATGTTGTTATGCTTCATGTTGTCCAAAATGTTTCTTAAGCTCACCTCATTTTTTTTAAATTCATTTTTCTTTTTGCTGCTCTGCCTAAGTATTTTTTTCTACTTTGTCTTCTGAATCACTGATTTGATCCTCTGCTTCATCTAACTACTGTTTATTCCTTCCATTGTATTATTTATTTCAGATATTGCATTCTTTATTTCTTTTTAAAAATATTTTATTTACTTATTTTTAGACAGAGGGGAATGGAGGGATAAAGAGAGGGAGAGAAATATCAATGTGTGGTTGCCTCTCACATGTCTCCTGCTGGGAACCTGGCCTGCAACCCAGACATATGCCCTGACTGGGAATTGAATTGCTGACCCTTTGGTTTGCAGGCCAGCACTCAGCCCACTGTGCCAGGGCTGCATTCTTTATTTCTGACTTATCCTTTTTACGGTTTCTATGTCTTTTTTCATGCTGTTGAGTATCCTTATAATCATTACTCTAAACTCTCCATCTGATAAATTGCTTGCCTCCATTTCATTTAGCTTTTCTTCTGGAGAATTCTCTTGTTCTTTCATTTCTGATCTGCTTCTTTGTCTTCCCATTTTGGCTGCTTCTCTGTAATTATTTCTATGTATTAAGTAGATCTTCAAGGACTCTGTTGTAGGCCTTTGTCAGATGCTGCTTGTGACCCTGGTCAACCTGTTCAGAGCTATCAGCAATCCACAACATGTGGCTCCCTCTTCTGGGCCTGTTTGTGTGCAGAAAACACCACATTAGAAATGTAATAGAACTAATGGACTTAATTTTAATACTATATTTCATTTAACCCAATATATTCAAAATATCATTATTTTGACATGTAATTGACACAGTAAATTTCAATAATATTTTTTTCATAAGAAGCCCTCAAACTCTGATGTATATTTTATGTTTCCAGCACATCTCAAAGTCAGCCAGTTTCAGTGAAAGTTCTTCATCATCACATATGACCCACAGCTACCAGGCATGGCTACCACCTCCAGGCTGGGCTCTGGCCATAGACTGTCTCACATCAGGCCAGGTATGCTGCCAATCAATTGGAAGCTCAAACAATGGGTTCTGATGGGCCCCAGAGTCCTTGTATGTGTGCCTTTGTTGTAGAAACTATTATAAAAGCATGTACATTGAATATGATCTGAGTGATGTGGAATATAAAAGGGGAAATCCACAGTCCCATCAACCTGAAACAAGACTGTTTAATGTGTGTTTCCTTCCTCTTCAGCCATGAGGGCAAGCTCCTGTACAGGATGACCTTTGTACCTGAGGATGGAGGTATCTATCTGGAAAAGATCTTGTCAACACAGGCTCCATACCCCTCTACAACATACACCAATCTTTGGATAAATCCACTGATGTGACCTGTGTGAGTTCTGTGTAATAGCAAATTATTTTCTGAATGTTTGTGCAACTGAGAGAGAGAGAGAAAGCAACTGAAATTCTATGGGTCCTCGGCTTTGTCTGCCACAACTGGAATCTCAGACAGGATGCTTCTCTTATTCAGGCTCTGTGTGTGAAAATATGAAGTGGGTAAAAATGCACAATGTCTTGGGTAGACCACTTCCAGGTGACAAGACTAAAACTGCCCACAAATAACATTAATCTAAGTGGAGTAGGTTGTATTTGGTTGGTTAAGGTTTCAAGAAACATTCCTTTCTTTTGAAAATCCATTCCTAAGGTATAGGGTATAAGAGTCCTGAATAAGGTATTTGGGAATTATCTCACACAAATTATTTTACAAAGGCTGTTTTAAATAACCTGCCACTTCTAGTATTAAGAAGGCTGGTTATAACTCTCCCCCAAATAATTTGTGCTTATGAAATTAGTGTAAGGTAGTAAGAAAGTAGAAAGTAGGTGATTGGATTCTATAAGATAAAAAGGACACATGCATTCTAAGAACACACATACATGGATGCTCGTGAGTACTTTTAATGAGGATGCTGATGGACACATTAGTAGCTGCTGTCAACGTAAAAGGCATTCAGACCTATAGAGAATTTTTTATTTGAACCAAACTGACAATTGCCAAGAAACAAAATCTCAATGGATTGGGAAATGCTCTGGAGAATGGCAGTTTAGCACTTTATTTTACACATTACGATCAAAGAGAAGGTAGCACTGGCTCATGTGGCTTGGTGGATTGAGCACTGGCCTATGAAAAAAGACTGTCAGTCTGAGTCCCAGTCAGGGCACATGTCTGGGCTGTGGGCCAGGTCCTCAATGCAGGGGTATGAGAGAGACAACCAAATGATATTTCTTTCCTTCTTTCCCTCCCAAAATTCTCCTCTCTCTAAAAATGAAATAAAATCTAAAAATAAAAAATAGAAGGCATAAAGAGGTTACTGGAAATCCACTGGGATAGATTTGGGAGGTGAGGAAAAACAAAGCAGAGAAACCTCTGGGATTGGATAAAAAGTAAAATGATAGAAACTTACTTTTACACAGGTGGGTACAGGACAGTTTATAGTCAACAATTAACATGGTAACAATAACAATGAGGGAATTTGTGGTCTCTCCCAGTTCAGTGCCTATGCTTTGAGGGGTCCCCCAAAAAGAAATTTGACATTGCAAAGATATGTTATCATAGATGCCAAAAGACAATAGACAGGTTCAGTTAAGGTAAATATTGACTTCCGTTTGAGGAAAAATACTAGATTAGGATATGACTACCTGCCATGAACTGCTTTTAGTTAGAAAATTTTAATTTCAGACCATCCTATATGGTTACTTTAGTCCGAGTTCATAAGGCTGCCACACAGGCCTCCCTGAGCTTGTCAGAGTTCACACATGGCCTCTTCCACACAGCCATTAACCTCATATACAAGGCAGTGGCATGTGCACTTAATGGCACTTAGCAACGTGTCGGGGCCTAATAACCCAGTTCCCTGAGAATCTCCCGTGACACACAGAAGTGATTGGGACATAAGGAAAAATAAAAGGTGCTGTTTGAAAAATCTAGAAGATGGTATGAGTGACCTGTGTACTTGCTAAAAATACAGATTTGGGGCTCAAACCAGGGAAATCTTGCTCAAGCAACCACTGGGATTGAAGTGAAACTTCCAGTACCAAAGAGAAAGAGAAGGAATTTTGGGTTCTATGTGCTCCCTGCCTTTCATAGCTCCCAGCTGTCTCCTTGCCCTTAACAGCAAGGGGGAGATCTGGCACAAGGCAGACACATTTTCTGTTTCTTGACTGAATTTTTCTGGCTCTACATTTCAGAGTTGCCCTGATGAAGGCAAATAAAGACTGTTTTTTTCCCTGGGCATCTGTCAGTGATTTTTTAATTGAGCACATTGGGAATTTATCAGCACAGTGTGAAATTCTTAAAAGAAAAAATACTTCAGTGGATTTTAGTCTCCATGAAATGGTCATCTATGTAGCAGAGCTCTCTGTGACCGAGGATGTGCTGCATTCCTCTGTCCTGTGGCTTAAAATATGATGCAATTAGAATGTGGCCAAAGATATAAATATACTTCCCCTGTGGCTGTTATACAGATAGCAAATAAGCACATAAAAACATGCCCATCAGAGAGATGCAAATTAAAACCACAATGAGATACTACCTCACACTGGTCAGAATGGCCATCATTAATAAATCAACAAATAAGAAGTACTGGTGAAGATGCAGAGAAAAGGGATCCTTAGTGCACTGTTGGTGGACATGCAGACTGGTGCAGCCACTGTGGAAAACAATATGGAATTTCTTCAAAAAACTAATAATGCCTTTGATCCTGCAATTCCACTGCTGTGGTTATACCCTAAGAATCCTGAAACACCAATTCAAAAGAACATATGCACCCTTATGTTCATACTCGTGCTATTTACAATAACCAAGTGCTAGAAACAACCTAAGTGCCCATCAGTAAATGAGTGGATCAAAAAACTGTGGTACATTTACATAATGAAATACTATGCAGTAGAAAGAAGAACTCCTACCCTTCACCACAGCATGGATAGAACTGGAGAGCATTATGCTAAGTGAAATAAGTCAGCTGGAAAAAGACAAATACCATATGATCTCACCTATAAGTGGAACCTAATGAACCAAACAAACAAATGAGCAAAATAGAACCAGAGGCATGGAAACAAGGAACAGACTGATGGGGACCAGAGAGGGGGAGGGAGGGGGAGATGGAGGAAAGAAGGAGAAGGTCCTAGCTAAAAAACAAGTATAAATTACCCACAGACATAGACAACAGGGTAGGAATTTACTGTGGTGTGGGAGCAGGGGGTGGTCAGGGCAGGTGAGAGCAACAGGGAAAAATTGGGACAACTGTAATAGAAAAACAATAACAAAAAAGATATTCAATAGTATTAGCTATAAGGAAAATTCAAATTAAAACCACAGTGGAATATCACTACAGACCAACCAAATGACTAAAATAAGAAATATTAGCAATACCAAATGCTGCAGAGAAGCATTTAATGCAGGTGCAGATGCAGAGAAATTTAATCTCTTTTACATGCTAGTGGGAGTCACTATGAAAAACAGTTTGGCAGTTTTTACAAAACTAAACATGTGCCCTGGCCAGATAGCTCAGTTGATTAGAGCATTGTCCCAATGTAAACATGAAAACTGGAATTCGACTGCTTGTTGCCCTTATATATGACCCAATGATTTGTGAAGGAAACAGGTTTATATTAACAAGGTTCCAACTCTGCGGGGTGCGGGATGACAACACTCCTGCTCTGAGCACTTCTCTCCCGTGAGACCTAGAACTTTTCTTGCTCCTCAAAAGGCTACGAGCCAAAACTATGCCCAGAAGTTCCCCATTTCCTTATCTGTCCTTAAGCCAGTCATGCAAACATATCCCCATCCTCTTTGGAATGTGCACTTGTGGGTTTCAGAGTAGCCATCTTCTTGCAGCAGCTCTCTCCTTCAGAATCTGGAGTGTGCTGCTCTCAGTCTCCAAGTGGCAGTCCAGGAACTGTGTGCCATGCTGCCCTGTATCATGGTGTCCCAGAGGTTAGGGCCCAGGAAGGAACACATCCCAGCCTGGCAACCTGCCTCCAGGAGTGGGCTTCCATCCATGCAGGGTCTGATCTCCTGCTGGGCCTGGCATCTGCTTTGTCCCATGAGCATCCCCACCCATGTGGGGAGCAGGGCCAGAGGCCCTGAATGTCCAAATGCTAAAAGCCCAGAGAGACAGTGTGCACCAATCTCCAAAGCCCCATACCAAAAGAATGACTTCTTCATACCAAGTTCCTGTACCAAGAGAGGAAGCCTTTCCAAACCTTTGCTTTAAAAAGGCCCTCCCAAAATCCCACATGCACAGAAAGACAGTGGAGTGTCTTCCTGTGCAACACACAGGAAGGTGTGTTGGTGTCTGCCATTTTTGTCAGCTCCCCAGGGTCTTTGACCCTCCTTCAGCTGCCATCTTTAATTAGAGGTAAAGTTTCCCAGCCAGGCATAGGCATACAGGCATCTGTTTGTCCAGGATGGGGCATCTTGTACCGGCAGTTTGCACAGGCTCAGTTTAAACTTCCCCCATCAATCAGGTTTGTCAGGAGGGACTCTGCCAACAAACTTCTGACAGTCATGTGGTCTTTGTTTGCAGTTTTCCCAGGCAGCAGCCTTCTTCCAGGTCCCTCCCTTCTGGAAGTCAAGGCAGGCACTATATCTTCTGCTCCTCCCTGCCTAGGAAAAAATGTTGGTATTTTTAATCTACTACCCAAGCAACCTTCTCTCTCCGCTGACTTTTTGCAGGATTTGTAGGTGGGGTTCTCCTATTTCCCAGGGACCTCTCACTTGATCTACCCCATTACACCAATACAACAAAATTGTGGGTTTGATCCCTGGTCAGGGCACATACAAGAATCAACCAGTGAATGCATTCTCTCTCTTCCTCTCAAATCAATAAATAAAAACAGAATAAAAAAATGCAAACATGCAATTACCATATGATCAAGCAAGTAAACACTTGAATATTTATCCCAGAGAAGCGGAGACTAATGTTCACACAAAACCTACATTTAAATCTTCACAGTAGCTTTACTTATAACATCCAAAAACTAGGAACAACCCAGATATTCTTCAGAGGCTGAATGGTTACACAAAGCCTGGTGTCACCATACCATGGAACACTGCTCAGCAGTCAAAAGAACTATTGGTTTATGCAACAAATTACAAGGAAGTTCCACTGAGGGAAAAAAAGTCTAATCTCAAAAGGTTACATACCATGTTTACATTTGTATTTCATTATTCAGATAACAAAATCATAAAGATGGAGACCAGGCTAATGAAGCTGGAGTGAGTACCCAGGGTTGGGGACTACATAGGGAAGAAACGGGCAAATCTAGGTCAATGCAAGCGGGCCTGGAAGTAGTTTCTACATTTTGTGTCTTGACTGTGTGAATTTCCATGTCCTGTTTGTGATGTCATCCTGGTTTTGTAAGATGTCACCTTTGGGAGAAACTGGACAAAGCATACTCACTGCATTAATTCTTACAACTGTATGTGAATGTATGATTTTCTCTAAATAAAAGTTTAATTTAATATAATAGGGTATTACTATTTTACATACCCTTGCCCCACATTTCTACTATTTGCTTACCTCTGTAGGCATTTGAATTTCTGAAATCTTCTAAATGACAACTAAATGGTCATTTAGACCAAATAATTAATTAACCATTTAAAAGATACTATTACTTGTTGTTTTTCTCCATTTTACCTCACTGAATTATTTCCCCTTATACAGATCACCAAGGACATAGATTTGCAAGTACTGTATAACTTTATATATATATAAAGCTTTATATATAAATAAAGTTATATATAATGATGCTTATATATATAAACATCATTAATAATTGTAAATTGAGATTTTGAAATGGTTTTGCTAAACCTTTCATCACAGAACGGCTAAGCAGGAGAAGTAGATGGGTGCCGTGGGCAATGAGACCTAGAGGATTGGAAAGAGACTGTCACCTAAATGAAGCCATGACAGTAGATGAAATATTTCAGGTAAGCAAGAGTGTGTTCAGTGATGGTGCCTGCAATTTGCAAGCTAGTGCTGCTAGTGAATCAAGGATCGAATAATCTGTAGGCTCACACGGATAGAGGACAAAGAGTAAGAGCCAGGTCTGCAAGTGAGGAGAATCACAACATAAAATGCTATCTTCCATGTCATCTTTCCTGATGAACATAAAGACCAAAGTCATAAATAAATCCACATGTAATGAATTGAGCAAGCCATCTCTACAGCTGAATAGGCCTTAGGTGCCCCCGGTGAATAACAAATGCATAATGAAACACTTGAAAGGCTGAGACATTTGTATAATTATGGAACCTGCTGAGGAAGGAACAGTTGTAATGAAAGCCACAGGGGAGATATAAAACAGAGCATTCTGGGTAATCCTCTAATCACACTTTTTAACAAGAGAAAAGCCCTTTCAGGCTTGTACCTTTATTCCCCTAGAAATTCAGGTCTGAATTTTCAAAGACAAAAATTATTAAAACCAATGAATATTCTTGAGAATTTGTCTTTACTGATTTAGAAAGAAAAATAAAGGATAAATATTCCAGAAAAATAATAAAGTTCTATAGTTTTCTGTAGGGGATGTCCTGAACTCAGAACACTTTTTGATCTAGAAACTAATATTATTACACTTCCCAAATCAGTGGTCTCAGACCTCTCCCTGATCTCCTGGGATGGTCCTACCCACATCTGCTCATGGCCATCATTTCACTTATCACCAGTTCAACAGAGTTACTCCATTCACAGCTTCAGTTAATACCTAAATTTTATGGCATCTAACGCAATGTACAAGGAATGAGCTCTTCTTCCTCATGTTCATTCTTGACATTCCACCTCCTTCATGAAAATAATTTTAACTGACAAGAAACACAATAGCAAACATGCACCATATTCTTTCTTTGTGAGTCACCCAACATCTTCTTTATCTTTCCCCTTTTCCCAGTCTGTTATAGATTGCTGCAAAACAACTCCCCAAATCAGTATCATAAATAATATCCACTTTATTATGTCCTTTAAATTCTGCAGCCAGGAATGTAATCAGGCCCCTGAGAGGATGGCTTGTTTGCTCCTTGGGACCTGGGATCCTTGCTAAGGGGACTCAGATTCAGAGTGGAATCACCAGAAGGTTTCTTAACTCACTCATTCTGTGCCTGTACTTAGGTGATGCGAAGGCTGGACTCAGCCATTCCAGGAGCCCCTGCATGTGACTTCTCTGTGGACCTGCGGTTTCATCCTAGCATGACCACCTCAGGTGGGATGGACTTCTTACCCCAAAGCCCAAGCTCTGCAAGTATCTAGTAAAACAAAACAAACAAACAAAAAACCCCAGAAGCTGCATGACCTTCTCCAGCCAGTATCAGAAGTCTCACAGGGTCCCCTCCACCACATTCTATGAGACAAAAGAGCTGTAAGCCTGTTGGATGCAAAAGGAGGGCCATAGACCAGACCAGTGGATGGGGGTGGGGCTGCAAAGAATTTGCACCAATTTTTAAAACTTCCCCACCCGCCCTGCCTGGCATAGCTTAGTGGATTGAGTGTGGGTTTGCAAACTTGAGGGTTGCTGGTTCGATTTCCAGTCTAGGACACGTGCACCCAGATCCCCAGTAGGGGGGCACATGAAAGGCAACCACACATTGATGTTTCTATCCCTCTCTTTCTCCTTCCCTCCCCCTCTCTCTAAAAATAAAATAAAATAATAATTAAATTAAATTAAACTTCCACATCTCTCTGCTCTGGGTTTGAACTCCTGCACACCTTTGGACCTGCAGTTCTTTCCTTCTTACCACCACCCTGTTCCAGATCATCATCTCCCACCTGGATAACCTTGATATCCTCAGTGCTCTCCCTACATACACTCTCATGCTCTACTCAGTCATTACTTATTCTCCACCTAGCACCTGGGTAATCATGAACACTCAAGTTTATTTACCAGCCTTCAACACTTCAGAGGTTACAGTAAGATTTCATACCTTGGCCCTCAAGGCCCTGTGTGGTTTATTCCCTGATGACTTATCTTGTCACCAAACCCTGGGCTGCCTCACCTTCCTGAATACCTTGAGGCCTTTGCACATGCTGGTTCCTCTGCCTTGAATGATCTTCCTTGCAGACCCCACTCACCTGCACCCAGAAACCCCCTACTCATAATTCAGCTCTCAGACTAATACCACTGTCACTCGGAGGACTTCTCCACCCCCAGAGTGAGTCTGAGCCCCTGTGATGTGTTCTTACAATACCCTCTCTTTTTCCCTCCTTTCTCCTCCTTTAATCCATGCCCTTGTAATGTGACCTTGCAGATTGCCCCAACAAGAAATTGAGTCTATACAAATGGACTTGGCCCATGGGATTTGCTCTGGTCAAAGAGGTATTAGAAAACATAATATAGTCCAGACTATTGTGGCTCAGTGGGTTGAGTGCTGGCCTATAAACCAAAAGGTCTCCAGTTTGATTCCAAGTCAGGGTGCATGCCTGGATTGTGGGTCAGGTCCCCCATTAGGGGTGTGTGAAGAAGCAACCAATCAATGTTTCTCTCCCTCACCTTCCTCTCTCTCTAAAAATAAATAAATGAAATCTTTAAAAATATATATAATACAGGAAGAAATCTGAAATGTGTGTGCTCATGGGGCTTGCTCTCTTGCTGTGAATGGACCCCCAAGACCAACAACTCGAACCAGCTTGCTAGATGCCAGGATGTCACATGGAGAAGAACTGAGGGTCTTTGTATCATGGTGCAAGGTCATCCTGCATCATACAGCAAGCATCCGCCCTCTGATTGATCACAGACTGGAGAGAGCTAAGCAGACACTAAACAAGCTGGCCCAGACTCAGTAATCAGAGGTTTGTGGTTTGGAGCCACTGCACCCTGGGTAAGCTAATGGATATACATGTGCTTTGATAACTTTATAACAGCATCAGCCTCACCAGACCTGAACTTCATGAAGGCAGAAACAGGTGCACTCAACTCACTATCTCCTCTCTGGTGTACACATCAGCCCCTGAAACAATGTAGACTCTCCATAATGATTTATTGCTAAAAAACTATATGAATAATTCATTTTCTCCGCCATAGAGACAAAATTGTCTGGGTTTCTGACTGTTAAAAGCAGGCTCTTCATTTTTGTTGTTGTTGTTTTGTTTGTTTGTTTGTTTTTCACACTTCCAAGTTCTCCTTGGGTCACTTTCTAAAGTATATGGAATATTGCTTTTCATACCAGCCTCCTCTTCCCCCATCAGTTTTGCTATGGCTCCCTGCCCCACCTGTTGGGTGTCTGTATTTTTACCTTAAGCACCAAGTGTGGTGCCATGCTGTGGGAGGAGCAGAAATAACCTGATATGTCCCCTTCCTCAGGAAACACACAAGTCCTAAAAAGTTTGAGGGCTGCCACAGGGGAAGCTTCCTGACACCTACCCACATTTTTTTCAGCTTTTGGTAAAACAGAGTGAGCACACTAAAATTGTAAGGAAACAATGGCATCAGCATGACTTAGTAACAGCATGTACTGCAGACCACCAGTGAACTTTCTGGAGTGGCAGCAACATCCTCAATCTCAACTATGCTGGTGATTACCAAGTGCACATATTTGTCAAAACTTAGAATAAGTGCAATTCATTATATATAAAGTATTCTCAGTAAAGGTGACTTGTAGAGACTCCATATGGTCCTTATTCTGGCTCCCTCTCTGCTAGCTGTGTTCCATGTCTTCCAGGTTGGAGCACATGGATGGATGAAGGGAAGGTGGTAACAGCTTGCCAACTCAGAGTAGCTCGTATGGGTATTACAGAACTACCCCTCAGCTGGTCTGTTCTGGCTGCCATGCTCCCAGGGGCAGAATATCTCCTGCCCTAGCCCACTGTGTCCCCAAACTCCAAATGCCCTGTGGAGTGTCCCTCAATATGAGATGTGAGGGGCTCACAGAACATGTGGTTTCAAAGATGTTGGTCTCTCAAGACTCTACAACCTTCTTGCTTCCTGATCCTGCTGTGATGCTCTATGTAAATTTGTACTTTGCCTGGTAACTCCCTTGGGGATATAACTCCTTGGGACTCTGGAGGAAAAAATGCTGGTATCCCCTTATAAATAGTGACTGTCCTTGTGATGTCTGGTTTCTTGTGTCCAGGTCTTGTTTGTTGTACCTTTGTTTTAAACCACCCTGTACCCATTGCCCATTCCTGTGAAAATAGCAGCCAAATCTTCCTGTGGTAATGAATTTCCCCCCAAATAATCTAGGTGGTTCTAGAAAAGATGATTCCACACAGAAATTCAGAGAGTAGCAGGACCTGGTTTGAGGGGCAAGGAATTGCCTTGCAGTTATTCAAAGGACAACATTCCTGGCAAAAGGACTGCTATGGACTGAATTGTGTCCCCTGTGAATTCATATGTGGAAATCTTAAGCCCCTGTGTCACTGCACTGGGGGATAGGACCTTTTAGGAGGTGATTGAGGTTAAGTGAGGTCTAGGGGTGGAGCCCTGATGTAATAGGACTGATGCATTAGAAGAAGAGACACCACAACACTCTCTCTGCCATGTGAGGACACAACAAGGAGGTGACCATCTTCAAGCCCCACCATACTAACACCCTGATCTTGAACTTCCAGCCTCCAGGACTATGAGAAAGAAATGTGTGTTGTTGCCCTGGCTGGTGTAGCTCAGTGGATTGAGTATGGGCCTGTGAACCAAAGGATCCTGGCTTGATTCCCAGTCAGGGCACATGCCTGGGTTGTGGGCCAGTTCCCAGCAGGGGACCCACGAGACGCAACCATACATTGATATTTCTCTCCCTCTCTCCTTCCCTTCCCCTCTAAAGATAAATAAAATATTTTTTTAAAAAGAAGAAAGAAATGTGTGTTGTTTATGCCACTCAGCCTGTGGGACTTTGTTAGGGCAACACAAGCTGACTGAGATAGGGACCAGACCAGCAGTGAGAGTACTAGGGGCAAGAGATATCATCGCAAAGGCAACCTTCAAAGGGATGTTGTGACTGGCTTTTATTCCTAGACAGGAGGCATAGGGAAGTTTTGATGAGAGCAGGACATTCCTACTTACATTTATAAGAACCACCTGGTACCAGAAGAGGGTAGGAAGACCTGAGCAGCGCTGGAAGGACTGGGAGGTGGGAGACTGATTATGTTCTAAGAGTAGAGGCCTATCCTAATGGGATAGAGTATGAGATGTGAGGGAAGAAATGGACACAAGTTTGACCCAGATTTCATCCTGAACAACTGGAAGGTTGGAGGTATCACGCACTGACCCATAAAGGCTTGGGAGGGGGTGGTTTGAAGAAGACCCAGGGCCTGGTCTCACACATAGATTTGAGTTGCCTGTGACAGGTTCAGGTAGAAATTCTCGAGGAAGCTCTCGAGCATGAGTCTGAGGGTTGCCGAGGGGTCTGGAAGATTTAGGAGTTTCATTTTGCATCTGGATTAAGCCCAGAGTCCTGAGGCTGGGTCAGGGTGATGAGGCTGTACAAGCAAAGGCTGAGAGGAAACAGTGAAAGGATGAAGGGTGAAGAGTGGGGCCAGGGAACCCATACAAGAGAGCCCTGGAAGGAGCCCCCTTCAGGTGGTGAAGAAAAGCATCCTATGCTTTCAGGGAGTTCAGTATTCAGTGCTATGTGGGCTGAGTTGTGTCCCCAAAATTCATAGGTTGAAGTCCTAAGAATGAGACTATTTCTTGGGGGCCCTTGAGAAGTCCCTAAAACTGAGACTATTTCTTGAGGACGGGGTCCTTGTGGAGAAAATTACGGTAAAAGGAGGTCACTAGGGTGACTCTAATCCAGCATGACTAGTGTCCTTATAAGAAGGAGATACAGATGCACAGAGGGGAGACCATGTGAGGACACAGAGAAAACATAATATTCTTTTCTGTCCAAATGTCCCCTTGGTTGGTAGCTTGAAAAGAGCAGTTTTAGTGGCCTGGTGCTACCTGGACCCTGCCTGAAGGGGGAGAGACACTGGAGGTGGCTATATCAAACAGAATGTTCTAGGTTCTATGGGGGTCAGGAGGCAGGGTGAAAGAACCATTTTCACCAGTCTGGCAGCCTCTACACCATCTGCAGGCTCCTGGAAGTATGTGGAGGAATGTTGCAAGCATATGTTCACAATATAGTATTTTCTGTAAGTCAGCCTGGCAACTGCTCGGCTAGCTACCTACTTAGTAGCCCAGCACCAAGGAATAAATAAGAGTTACACAAGATAACTATGCTATTCACTCAGCTTTTATTGAATGCAGGTTCACTCAAAATAGAACATCAACGTACATTAATATCCTACTTACATTCTAACAATCTAAGAGAAATGTAACATACACAGAGCAATCAATGGGGCATAATGAACCCAAGTCCTGGAGTCTCAGTCAGCAGGTCCAGTGGACAGCATGGTGGGAAAGGGAGCTGCAAGTGTCTTGCAAGGAAGAGCCATTCTCATAGGTCAGAGAGGGTATGGTCTGGATCCAGGGGAGCAGAGCCTCCAGCAACCAATGCCACAAGAGATCAGCATGGCATGAAGCAGCACTCTGGTGTGTGGAGCTCAGCTGTCTCAGCAGTGGCCTGGAGTCTGCCTCAGTTATACCCTTGAGGGTTGTGTAGTCCATGCCCTGAGTCTCTTGATAAGTGTCTTGGCATTCCTGATGGCAAGTGGGGACCTTCCTTAGGATCCTATCTGTGGGTGGTCCCTCTCTGAAGAAATGGCTGTTCTGGTCATGTATGCAGTTATCTTAGGTGTGTCTCTTTGCTAGATATGTCTGGCATGACGTAGGTAGTTTCCTTCTTCAACCAAAGAATCATGGATGACTGGCAGCCATCCTGGTTGACATGTGTGACACCATTTTGTTTTGTATTTTTTATTCTATCTTGATGGGACCAGTGCCATTTTATTGGTTCTGCTCTCCACAAAGGTGCAGGGACTCCAGGCTCAGGGGTAGCCCAGAGTTCACAGGCAGGGTGGGAGGATGGGCTTGGCCATGGCAGTTCTGTTTACTGTTTTTTTTTTATGACAGAGGAAACAATGTTATACATGAGAATGAGAGAGTTAGTTGGAGCATCTGAAAATTAGGGCAGATAAAATGTTGGAGAAACAGGCAGAGGCCCAGATGTAAAGAAATGAGGAAGGTCCACCAGGGGAGATCTAGTGTGAACAAACAAGGTCAAAGGAGGTTGGGTGAGAGAATACCTTGCCCTTTAGGTGCAGATGGGTAGGAGGTGAGACAGGAGAAGTATCCTCAGAGGGGAGTGTTGGGTCCAGGGAGAGAAGAGGGGAGGCACATCAAGACCTGAGAAAGATGCTGGGCTGGCTGATAACAGACCATGAGTCTCAGAGGGCTCTGGGAAGAGCTGCAAGGGCTGAGGTGGGCTCAAAACTCTAGGAACCAGAAATGGTAGGTTTCTCTCTAGCATGGCTCAAAAGTAGAAAAGAACAATATGGGGCTTGTAATTGCACTATGCTGTAATGTAAACACAGGAGTTTAATTACTGCAAATTGTTCTCCACACATATATGACATGCAAAGTGTTTCAAGGTGGAGAAGTAGGGAGGGGAATACTTGCACTTTTAGGGAGGAGAGTAGAGCATGCGAAATCAGCTAAGAATGGGAAGAGTCCCCTCTTGGCCACTAATGGCACCCAAGTTGCTGAAACAGTGCCACTTCACACACACAAAAAAAAATCAACAGAGACATAGAACAAATGTCTGCTTTGATATGACATGACTCTTAGATTAAAAAAAACATTGATGACATAGGGAGAAAGAAGAAGGAAAATGATCAAAGCTTCATTTTCCTCTGAGCATCAGACTCCAGGTCTTCTGGCTCAAGATGGTAGAATGAGACTCCTCACCTTCTGACTTGCCCTAAGTAAAATCATCCAAGTGAGAATAAGCCTGTGGAGAATGAGAGAGGAAGCAGAGTAGAGGGAGAAAACCATCAGTCTTTGAAGACTTCAACAGATTTCAGGAAGATGAAAGGTAAGTGCATACCTGCCCACAAGTTAGAAAATGCAGGCAGACCCCACAGGATGGGGGTGAGGATACAGGCCATGTCCAAAGGGCTCAAGGTTGGGGTGGAGCAGGAGACCAAGCCTGGACTAATGGGATCTCTTTAATGAGTATGTGCTTCAGCCTCAGTGCCTTTCTTCAAAGACTTGAGCAAGTTTTCTCTTGCCTTGTACCCCAAGATTCTTCTCCAAAGAAGTCCAAGGACTGCCCCAAATGTGAGTAATGGCACCCAATACAACCCTCCCCACTCTGCCATTTGGATACCCCAACCAAAATGTTGTCCCTTAAGCACAAGAAGTTCCAGTTAACTTTCCTGTCCAAGGGGAGAAACTAGTGGAAAACAGAACTGCAAACACAGGAGCAAAGTAAACCCATCCAAGCCATAGGCACATTCAACCATACCTGTGAAGGAAATGGAGCACCAGCCTACAACTGAGCTGGGCAGAGGCCAACCCTACACAGTTATGATCATGTTTATTTGCTGTGTATTGAATCCACTTTTAGGTGAAACCCAGGAAATACATACATGGTAAGTAGAACAAACTAAATGATGTTTACTTTGCTGATAAAAAACTAATGCATATTTGGATTGAAGGGAACATTCTAAATCTGGACTGGAGTTCTGCTTACATACTTCTATAGATTTACAAAAATCATTATATTATACACTGATAGTAGATGAATTTTATGGTATATAAACCATACCAACTGTGAATAATGAAAAAAATCTATTACAAAAAAATGCATGTCTAACTAGAAGAATGTGGGATGCATAGGGTAGGGAAAAAGATAGAAGAAAAGGTAAGGATGCCAAGAGCTACCTGTCTCAGCAATTACTACAACAGAACAAGAAATTCAAGTTTAAGTATACTGCTGAAAGCTCAGTATTTAACCTAAAGAAAAACTGACTGTAAAAATATTACTCAGCAATCTAGAAGAAAAGAAAGGGCTATAAATCACCTGATGCGGACCCCAGCTCTTGGGACCCACCATATTGTGGATGAGGCAGGAGAAATTCACATGGACTACCAAGTCCTGTGGAGGAAAAGGTAGAGAAAAAGTAGGGATGCCAAGACTTACCTGTCTCAGCAATTACTACAACAGAACAAGAAATTCAAGGGGAGAAAAAGCCTCAGCTTCTGCCATGACAGGCCTTTATTTCGTTTTCCGGGTGCATTACATGATAGTCCTCATTTACTATGCCCAGGTTCACATTAGGTGGTTATCTTTTACAGAAAAACAAAGGAGATGATGCTGCTAATCACATCACAGATGAAGGATATTTGCAAATGCAAAGGGAAAAGTGGTTGAACTGGGTACACTTGTCCTTGGAAGAGTTACCATGGGTTTTAGGAAGTTACTTTGCAGTAAATGTTTTCTGCATCAATTCAGGGTGAGAGAGTTTTAGGAAAAGCAAGTCTCATAGCAGTCAAGGTATAGTACAATCCTGGTCCTGTGCATCGGACCTTGCTTTCCACTGGGAGCTGAGCCCACACCATGCAGAATGGTCTCTCACAATCACCTAAACCATTAAATCTTTTTAATGGAAAGTCATCCCCCAAAAAATCAAGGTTGAAAAATAAAGAAACTGAGTGAGTACATTATTGCTTATTTAGAATTTTGAGTTTTGGAAGCAACCACCAGAACAACTAAAAACAGTAATGGTTAAAGTTTTGCCTTTAGGAAATTCCCATGCATAACTGAATTGAATAATAGTTGGTATTTCCATGGCAGAACAGATATTGAAAATGATGCATGACATTCTCACTGTCCTGAGATGTGCACAGTCATGTGTGTGCTCATCTGCAAGACTCATAAAATCAAAAAGAAAAGTAACCTTAATGAAAAATTACAAAGGACCTCCATATGTATTTATAGTGACTGGTGAAACATGAAATATTCTTTCATTTTTTCTTTTTTTTAATTTATTTTTTATTGATTATGCTGTTACAGTTGTTCTATTCCCCCCTTCATTCCCCTCCACCCTACCCCCCATCCACACCATTACCCCCCCCTTTAGTTTATGACCATGTGTCTCAAGTTCTTTAGATTCTATATTTCCCATACTATTCTTGCCCCCCCATCTATTTTCTATCTACTGTCTATGCTACTTATTTTCTGTACCTTCTCCCCCCTTCTCCTCCTCCCACTCCCCTGTTGCTAATCCTCCTTGAGATCTTCATTTCTATGTTTCCACCCCTGATCTAGCTGTCCTTTTAGTTTGCTTTTGTTTTAGGTGTGGTTGTTAATAACTGTGAGTTTTCTGTCCTTTCACTGTTCATGTTTTTTTAACTTCTTTTTCTTAGATAAGTCCCTTTAACATTTCATATAATAAGGGCTTGGTGATGATGAACTCCTTGAATTTGATCTTATCTGAGAAGCACTTTATCTGTCCTTCCATTCTAAATGAAAGTTTTGCTGGATAGAACAATCTTGGTTGTAGGTCTTTGGATTTCATGACTTGGAATACCTCTTTCCAGCCCCTTCTTGCCTGTAAGGTCTCTTTTGAGAAATCAGCTGACAGTCTGATAGAAACTCCTTTGTAGGTGACTGTCCTTTTAGCTCTTGCTGCTTCTAGAATTCTCTCCTTCATTTTAATCTTGGCTAATGTAATGATGTGCCTTGGTGTGTTCCTTCTTGAGTCCAACTTCTTTGTGACTCTCTGAGCTTCCTGGATTTCCTGGAAGTCTATTTCCTTTGCCAGATTGGGGAAATTCTCCTTTATTATTTGTTCAAATAAGTTTTCCACTGGTGGCTGTGCCTTTCCCCCTTCTGGTACCCCTATAATTCGGATGTTGGAGCGTTTAAAGATGTCCTGGAGGTTCCTAAGACTCTCCTCATTTTTTTTGAATTCTTGCTTCTTCACTCTTTTCTGTTTGGCCATTATTTGCTTTCTTTTGGTCCACTCCATTGATTTGAGTCCCAGTTTCCTTTTCATTGCTATTGGTTTCCTGTGCAATTCCATTCATTTCAATTAGTTTCACCTTCATATGTTTGTCTAATTTGTGGGTATAATCAACCAGTTCTATGAGGATCCTAATGACCAGTGTTTTAAACTGTGCGTCTGAGAGTTTTGCTATTTCTTCATCACTTAGATTTATAGGCTCCAGGGCTTTGAGATCTTCTTGAGCCATTTTTGGTATGTTTGCACCCGTTAAGTATGAGGAGCAGAGCCTTGGACTCCCAGGTCACTGGGTTGTGACGCTGTATGTGGGGGCGTGGTCAGAGCAGGGAAGTGGCAGCCCCCTCTGCTGTTCCTCGCAGCTCGGTGAAGAGCGGAGCTTAAGTTGTCATGGGGGCAGGGCCACTTAGGTCGCTGGATTATGACGCTGTATGTGGAGGTGGGGTTGGAGCAGGGAAATGGCGGTGCCCTCCGCCTCTGCTTGCTGCTGGGGCTGCTGGCTCACGTTCAATCGCCCACTCCCTTGCTTGTCTATCCACACACGAATGCGCGACCACAGTCAACCCGCAGCCCTGCTCCCTCGCTGTTTCCCCGCGATTGCTTGCTGAGTTGCCCACTAGGTCCAACCCTGAGCCTGGATTCTGCGCGCCTGAGTCGGTCTGACTGAGTTTTCCTGTGCTACCCCGCTCTGCCAGCTGCTGGTTTCACCCCTCTTAATGGTGAGGCTGTAGAATTTGTTGTTAACAGACTTCCGAAAAGTTCAATTTTCTGTGTTCTGGCTGTGTTTTCTATTGCTATTATTTAGTTGTCTCTGAACTTGGTTGTGTGAGGAAGCACGTGTCTCCACCTATGCCTCCATCTTGGCGGAAGTACATGCTTTCATTTTTAAAAGAAACATTAAAATTTGATTATATAAAATAGTTTATATTTAACAAACTAGTTGTCCCAGATCATACTACTCTTTCATACCTCAAATATCTTTAAATCTCTATGACTTTTATTGCTGAATCTGCTGCTGATAGGTCTTGATAAAGCTAAACTTTAAAACTTTTAAATGTGGCTTTAAAAAAAGGCACATTTAAGTGTATCAAATAAAATTGAATGTTATAAATGCTGCAATAATTCTTGCTTTGATGATGAACCAAAGGGTCTTTCATTTATATTTCATTTCATGTACCAAATCATCTCATTTTTTACCTCAATCCTCAGATATTCCTGAAATTAAGAAGAGCATTTCATTAAAATTGTAAAAAGTATTTCAAAGGTCCATCAGTTTGTGTATTATGGCTTTCAGTCACAGCCACTAATTTGACATTTCTCAGTGTGTTTTTATTTCCATTCACTCCTATTTTCCTGGAAGACCCACCCTAGATTCCCATCCTGGAGAAGGGGGCCAGGGAAGACATGCAAGACAGAAGCATAGCCTCCCAGACCGTGAATTTCAAAATGGACTTTGAAGGTCCCAACAGAAATAATAGTTTGGAAGATAAGACTTGAACCTTGAAACTGCTAATTCTAAGTACCAAAATTCAAATTTTATCATAAACAATTTGTTATAAACAAGTTTTTCCACAAAGAAGATGTTAGGTTCTTTTCAGAAGCTGGTTCATAGTAGAAATAAATGTTCCCAGTTGTGTGAACTTCCAGCTACACATACAAACATGCTTCAAACCAATGAATGTAGCCAGTGGTCAGAAGGCAGCCAGAAATTAGGACATGTTTAAGAAAAAATATTGACTTTGTCATTTTTCCCAGAACCTGAAACTAACTGGCTGAATAAAAATACCTAACATTGGGGCAAGTCAGAGCCAATCTTACTGCAATGTTTAGAATGAGTCACTCTGAGCACAAATGTCTGTTTGCCTCTAAATTGTATGAAGACCATATACAATGGTGCAACATCTGATGAGACAGACTAGCTTGTTTTTATTTAATTCTAAATATGGGGTTACCCAAGAGTTCCTATTTGAAAGAAAGCAGTAGTCTCACAAAGAATAATAGATGATTTAAACTTATAAAACAAGAAAAAATGTGGATTTTACCAAAAATAGCTGTCCTCTACCCGCACAAACACTATTCTCCACCTGTAGTGAAAGACAAGATACCATGGAATTTTTTTGGAAGTGGAGACAGCCCTTCTGTGAGACAGTGGTCCCAAGATATGTCATTCATTCCTTCCCTGGTCACACCTTGAATTCAAATTTCTGGGCCTTCTTTATTAATTCTACATCAATTATTGGGGAATTATTATTTCAAGCCCATTCAACTACATATAAAATGCATTGCAAATGAATATGTGTATCTGTGTTGCAATAAGGATGCCCTGATTTTTTTAAAAAAGAAAGAACACAAACAAACAAAACCTCCACCTACCCTTGCCCAGCACTCAAGAGAGGCAGAGGAATGGAGCTTTAGCCTGGAAACACATGCTCAACCATCCCAGCATCTGTCCTTCGTTTTCCTCT
Source organism: Artibeus jamaicensis (assembly GCF_021234435.1). Taxonomy (NCBI): domain Eukaryota; kingdom Metazoa; phylum Chordata; class Mammalia; order Chiroptera; family Phyllostomidae; genus Artibeus; species Artibeus jamaicensis. Next base: position 73,149,454 of record NW_026522030.1, on the reverse strand, counting down.
TGGTTTTGAATTCCTCTTCTGCCTTTGCTTGCTGCATGATGTTGAATTGGTTAAGTTGTCTTTCTCGTCTTTACTTCACAATTGTGAAGAGCAATTATGCACCTCCTTACAGGTGTGGTGAAGAGGAGAGAGATACTGGTACTGTACTGGGTTTTCAGTATACTCCATGAATGGAGCTATGATAATTAAAGCAATGGTTCCTTGAGACCCAAAACTCTCTCTCTCATCACCTCTGATATTAAGTAACCTCCACTCATCACAAAGCAATCAGGTCATCCAGAGTATTGACTAATGTCCCGAAAAATGACTCAACATGGGGTTCCCTTCCCCCACTCCACATAGAGTTTTTTTCAATCATCAGACAGTTGACTTATATGGATGCTCCTTTTGAAAGATCACCCTATGTCTTTCTTCCTATGGCTAATTTTATGTCAATTTGACTGAGCCATGAGTACCCAGATATTCAGATAAACATGATCTGGCTGTGTCTGTGGGGGTGTTTCTAGTTTAGGTAAACATTTAAATCAATAGCCTGATTAAATCAGGTTATACTCCCCAATGTGGGTGGGCCTCATCCAATAAGTTGAGGGCCTGCATGGAGCGAAAATGCAGAGGAAGAAAGATTTTTTTTCTCTCTTCACTTGATTGTCTTCTAGCTGGTACACTGGTCTTGTCTTGCCTTCAAATTGGGACCCAGATTAGAACTAAACCATTAGCTCTCCTGGGTCTTTAGCTTGCCTACTGCATGTTTTGGAACTTAGCTTCAAAATCACATGAACCAATTTCTTAAAATAAATCTCCCTTTATATATCCTATTTGTTCTGTTTCTCTGGAGAACCCTGATTAATACAGAGGAATAATATGTATTAATTTTAAATATTTAGAATACCAAAAAGGCTATGAAAAAGTCACATATAATCTCAATTCTCAGAAATAACTAGAAACATTTTTATATATTGCTTCTCAATCTTTTTTCTATATATAACTGCATAATACCATAATATGCAATTTTGTAATTTTTTTAACTTATAAAAATTTCAAATGACAGATAATTATTATTTTTGAAAAATGCACAAGTGATATAGGAAAAAAAGTGCAATAAAAACATAAATATTGTCCTAACCCAATCAGCCTAAAGCAATATTAATTAGCAATGAGAAAAAATGTTTTATGTGTGCCTACACATAGGTAGAAGAAAGAATTTAAAAATATGGGATTATGTTATTCAAGCAATTTTAAAATAAAAATGTCAAATTTAATTTTTTTATTAATAGAAGAAAATAAAACTAAAGTCAAATTTCAGAAATTTTTGTTAATCAAATAAATTTCTTCATAAGAAATTTTTATTTTTAAATGATTAATCTGAAGATGAATATGCATATGTTTGGAGATTGAGGATATATTTTAGTTGGAATTCTTTTTTGCAAACCTCAGAAAACAACTGGCAGCTTAAGCAGAAAGATCTATTTTTCAGAATGTGCAGAGGCAAGAGCAGGTCAGATGCAGAGGTTAGGGGTCCTGCCTCCTGCCCTCCTTCCTCTACTATCAACCTCAGCACAGGCATTACCTGTAGCAGATGAACTTAGCTGCTCCGCAAAAGCAAATTTCTGTAGAAAAGAAAGCATTTATTTATTTATTTCCATTAATCCCACAATGAGATTACATTTAGACAAGGGATGTGGGCTCATTTCTCTGGCATTTTTGAGTTTAGTTATCTCTCTTATGTGACGAAGGAAAGAAGGAAGGAAGGAAGGAAGGAAGGAAGGAAGGAAGGAAGGAAGGAAGGAAGGAAGGAAGGAAGGAAGGAAAGGAAGGAAATTTTCACATTCTTCCCTAGTTTAGATAAAAACTAAACCTCCATTAGATGAAACCTCCATTTTTCATTTACATTGTTAGGTTCTGCTAGATCATAGAGGGGAAAAAAACTCCTAAATTTTAAGGATCCTGAGAAAGGATCCTCAGCCTTCTGTGGGAACCACAGGGGCCACAGGTGTTGCAGTGCCCTATTTCAACCCTTCTCTGACTGAATCATCTCTTTCTCATGGAGCCTTTTGGAGGACTTGGCAAACTGAAGGAAGACATCACCTCCAGGGTTCTATGGGAGAACGGGCATGAAAGGAAGGGAAATGCCATCAAAACTGCCCAGGAAACAACAAATTGGTGTCTTGTTTGGGTTTTGTTGTCTCAGCCAGAGTTGGCTGAGCATCTTTTAAAGCAAAGAAGAGAGAAGAGGATGGAGCATGTTGTGTCTAGTGCTCTCAGCAAGCTGCCCCAACTTCTACCAGAGCACAGGGCTGTGGCATTCAGGCATAAAGAATGTGCTGTAGGTCTGTGGACTATACTGAGAGCCAGCGGTATCTCTCATCTGCTTGCTTTGGTTTTCTCAAGTACTTCCCTATGAATCAAGCTGCTTTAAATTGCATCTTGTTCAGGAGCTGAAAATAGAAACCTCTTAGAACACACTCTGTATTCCTGCTGAAGGATGCTCCACCTGACTGCAGACCCTACACATCAACAGAGGGGCCAGGTTCTCATGCCTCCTCCCTGTGGTTTCTTTTTCTCAAGGACTCTTAAAGGGTAACTTTATAAACCAAATAAATATTTACGTTTTGACCTCTCATTCCTAAGCTTCATGCCTTTTGTGAGAGCCAACAGCCAATTATTTCACACTGTGTTCAAAGTGCTAAATGGTGCCTGCTTATAAATCAGATAACAGCTGTATAAAGTTAGAAGGAAGGAAGGAAGGAAGGAAGGAAGGAAGGAAGGAAGGAAGGAAGGAAGGAAGGAATCAAAGTTTCAAGAAATTTTATATTTGTCATTATGAAATAGAAACTGACTTCCTAGACAATAAAATGAATATGCTCCATGTGTGACCTATATGAAAATTTGTCTTCATTAGAGTCTCAGCACTGTGATACACAATAATATTGTACAACACCATTTAAATATAAAATAGGAAGATACATATAATACAAAAATATTTTAAAGTGGTAGTAAGAGTACTAGCTATGGTTAAAGTATACTTCAGGAGTGATAGTGTAAGGAAAAAAAACTACTCTATAAATTTAATATCATTCTTCCCCATTGGACTTCATTATTTAGCAAGGCAAACATTTTATCTGCCAGGTGGCCTGTTTTGCACTTGGCACATGGAACTGGAATATCTCAGAAGTAGCCCTGATGCTTAACACTACACTTATTTGTTTTCTCTTCAGCAGTTCCCTCAGAATAAATTAGAACCCCACCCCATGCCCCTTCCTCGGGGCCATACATGATGTGGTCTTCGCCTAATGCTCTAGGTTTCTTACACCTCTTTACCTTATGATGCTGTGATTCATACAGCCTTGCACCAGCATTCTCTCACTCCAGGGCTGCTCATCCTCCCTTCTGGAATGTTTTCCCATAACTGGGCCACTTCATTATCTTCACTTGGTCAGTATAAAGGTTAATTTCAGGTGTTGACTTGACTGGACCACATTTCACAGATATTTGGTTAAACATTATGCTAAGTGTTTCTGTGAAGGTATCTAGTGGATGAGATTAACATTTAAAGCAATAGACTTGGAGTAAAGCAGACTTCCCTCTGTAATGTGGGAGGGCTTGCCAATCAGTTGATGGTCTTAACAAAAAGACTGAGGTTCCCACTGAAGAAGGAACTCTGTCTCCAGATGGTCTTTGGAGACATCATCATCAAGCTGCAACATCAACTATTCCCTGGGTCTCACCCTGCAGAGTCTAGACTTACCAGACCCTACAGTCATGTGAACCAATTCCTTAAAATTAACATCCTCTCTTTCTCTTTCTCATGCTATTGGATCTGTTTCTATGGAGAACCTCGCCTAATGCAGTCAGACTGCTTTCCTTAACAGCTTCATCTAGAGACTGATGTTAGGGAGTAATATCAGTGTTCTTTCTTGATGTCCTTCTTAGGCACTTCCACAGCCTGGGTTATCGTGTGCACTCACCCCCATCCCCAAACACACAGAAATACACTGGTCCTAGGCCTGTGGCCTCTGAGTAGCAACATGAAGGGCACTGTTCAAACTACATGCCTTCTTTGAAGTAACTGTGGAATTTAAACAATATAATTTAAAATATTGAAACCAGAAAAGCAGGCATTCATGTAGCCTGTCACTACCAGAACCAATAAGTAGAAATAAGAATTGAATCTTTACAGGCGCTTTGTTCAGATGCCAGAGATCTGAGAAGATGGCAGGTTATGTACCCTAAAAATCATCTTTACAAAGAGAAAAAAAGGGGAGGTAAAGAGTTTGGAAAAAATAATCAGGTAAGAGTTGCAGTTCAGCAACAATTTTCCTAGTATTTCTTTATCTACTGATCAGCAATTCTTTATCAGCATCATGGATATCCCCTCCTCGAAACAATGGCTCAGATACCATCTCAATGTCTTGCAGATCTCCTTACACACAAAGGTTGACTGGCTTTGTCAACCTCCTGGAGTCACTGGTCATGCATTCCAATTCCTGGAACAACAGCTTTCCACGTGCATTAATCACGTAAGCCTGTTAAATATAACTAAAGTTAAAATCTTTAACTCTTGAGTTCCCTTATCAATATAATAATATTTGGAAGTGAATTCCCACTTTATTATTTTTAGAAACTTCTACAGAGGACTACAGGAACTAGAATTAAAGAGAGTCTCATTGATAAGGTGAAACTCTTCTAATGACTCATTAATTCATTATTAATGAATATTATATTCATTATATTAAATTAAATATTATATTCATTATATTAAAAACTCATAAACAACTGTAATTATTCATTGGTAATGAGCCCTGACAGAACCTTTCTATTAAAGCCAAACCCCACCTTTTATTATGCCAATACAAAACCCTTAGGTTTTCATGGAGGCACTCACTTTTGAGTGCTCCCACATGCATAAAAAATAAATTTCTCTCCTGTTAAGCAGGCTCCTGAACACTTGGACCTAAGTTGCTAGAGCAAGTTTTTCTCCCGTACCAGGAACCTCTATATTAATGCTTTTCTGGTGGCTCACTCTGTTACTCTTCTTTAAAATCTTAAATCATGAGCTTCAATTTATTACTATGCTATTAGCTCTCATTTAATCTTGATTTTCTTATTGTTTATCTTTATACCTTTAAATAATATCCATAAGCCTCTGTCCCTGTTTTGTCAACTTGCCTCTATTTGAGACTAATCACCCACTGTCCTAACTCCAGCATAGCTTCTTTCCCTGCACTTGGACTTTGTTATTGTTGAGGCTAGCTCACTGGTATTCTAGTCTATAACCATACCAGGGTCATCAATGGTTTTGTCCAAGTGTTGATTCTACAAGATGAAAATTAATACACAGCAATTGCATTATATTAACTATATAAAAGTGTTCTTTATAAACCTAAGTGAAGTAGTTTCCCAGAGCAGACATTTTTCAATGTCCATATCTTATAGTGAGCTAGTTTATCCTATTTTGTAACAGTGCTGAAATCTTGGTTGTCTGATGTTGGAATGATCTTTCACATGGATAATCCTGATCAATGTCAAGGCTGCATAGACAATTATCAACCTAAGGTTGTCCAGACCAAGCATCATTGTCTTGATTCAAACCTGCAAAATATAAATAAGTTAATAACCTGTATCTTGATTGCATCACTCTCTTTAAGCATACATACCATGCACTGTTTGTTTGTTTGTTTGTTTTTACCAGATTCTGCCCATTAAAAAAAAAAGCTAGCGTTAAAAAGCTTTCATCAACATTGGGTGCTACACCTTTCTGTTTATAATCAGTTATATCAACACCAAGGACAGAACATATTCTACCTTCATTTCTCTGTATAACACATTCAGCAAATATTATATGGCCCTTGGCCACTGAACACCTGAATCAATAATTCAAAGGACAGTCTGATAGCTAAATTATGTTGGGAAAACTGGACAACCACATGCAAAACAATGAAATTGGATCACTGTCATACACCTCACACAAAAATTAACTCAAAATGGATCAAACTTCCATAAGAAATCCTAGGTGGTAAGCTTCTTTTCATCAGTCTTGAAAATGACTTTTTGGATTTAATGCAAAAAAAATCAGAAGCAATACAAGCAAAATAAACAAGTGGAACTATATCACACTAAAATGCCTCACACAGTAAAGAAAATCATCAGCAAGATGAGAAGGCAACCTACAGAATGGAAGAAAATTTTTGTAAATTATATATCCTCTAAGGGGTTAATATTCAAAATATATAAAAAATTAACATAGTTATACAGCTCAATATCACAAATAATCTCATTAAAATGGGCAAAGAATGTGAATAGACATTATTCCAAAGAAGACATACATTGATGGCCAAAAGTGCATGAAAAGGTGCTCAAACATCACTAACCATCAGGAAAATACAATCAAAACTACAATAACTTCTAGTCAAGATGGTATCATAGGCAGAAATGGCTCGCCTCCTCACACAACCACATGAAATTACAGCTAAGACATCCATTCCTCAGAACCTTCAGAAATCAAATTGAATGGAAGTCTGACAACTATGCAATTAAAGAAACCACATCCATCCAGTCTTGTAGAAGAGGTAGAAATACAGAACAAGGGGGTCCAACATCCACATGTAATGAATAAAAATTGGGAGGGATATCATGGGAGTAAGGAGTGCTAACCCCACACCAGGTCAGGGTTCCATTGCCAGAAAGATAACTCCCCACAACCTCTGGCTGCCAAAACCAGTGGGGATTGAGTTGGTGGAAGAAATTTCTGGAGTTCCAACCAGTTCCTCTTAAAGAACCGACACAGACTTACTCACACTCACTCACTATGAGTTAAAGCACCAAGGAAACAGCTTAAAAGGCATTGGTGGCACTCTGGCTGGTGTGGCTCAGTGGCTTGAGTGCTGGCCTGTGAACCTGAGGGGAATCCCACCCCACAGAGTTCTCCCAGTTATGGATGAAATAAGCCATTCCAGACACAATCCATTTCAACAGGGAAGGGGGTGGCAATTCCCTTTAGTAGAGAATGCCCCCCAAGCCCTTCTCCAAAATGGTTTTTCTTGGGATTGGTATGTGCAGGGGTATATAGCATGAATGCATAGCTCATCAAACAATGTCCAAAGGCTATAGTTATAGAAAACAGATATCATTTATAGATAACAGTTGAAGAAACACAGAGGTCTGCCTCAGGTCAGGGTCTGTTAGACATGCTGACGCCAGATGGTTGTTAGGGCATGTTTCATGAGATAGGGAGTTCACTCCTTATGCTTTGAACTTAATCATCTGTTTTATACAAACAGGGCTATAGCAAAGCAAGCTTCAAAGGATACAATGTATTCTTCAGGCCTGATTTCCCATGGGAACCCTCAGTGTTAGTATCAGGTCATGCCTGACTCCTGCATTCCTGAAGTTTCAGTCAAGACTCACAGGCCTCTTTCAAGGCCTTGCTTGCATGGGCCTACAGTCTCCAATACTATACAAAGTGGTCCCCAATGTAAGCCAAGGGGTCAAGGGCTTGATTCCTGCTCAGAGCACATGCCTGGATCATGGCCAGGTCCCTAGCATGGGGCATGCAAGAGGCAACACATATTGATATTTCTCTCCCTCTCTTTCTCCTTTCCTTCCCTCTCTCTAAAAATAAATAAATAAACTATTTTTTAAAAGGTACCAGTGGCATACAGGGAGAAATGGAATTGTCTGGCATCAAGGCAAGAGGAGGCCATTGTCCCTTTTCTGGACACTTTCCCCACAAAGTCCCAGAGCCCACACACCATATGGCACCCCCAGAACAGATGCCATATCTGAGACTTTACCATCAACCTGGCTAACACTATTTGCCCTGCCCTGGAGTGTTGGAGCCCAAGAGGCCTGTGAGGGGTCGAGGATAGGGTCTAGCACTGCGGGTGTGGTGACTAGACTTGGTTTCCGGCCTCGGGGCTATCTTGGGTTATAACAGTTCTCTGACCCCTTGAGAAAGTAGCCGCTTCTCCCATCAACTCATATATTTGGCCTGTGCATCATGTACCAAGAAAGTATCTTAGCTTGGGAACGTCCGGACTCTAAGGGAAGAGATAAACTTTGTAAGTCAAGGAAGTGAGCTACGTGCCAGAAGTCTTCTCCTTTGTTCTCCTTTGTATGCAAGATTGTATATAAGCCAGAAGACTGCGCAATAAACTTGCCTTATGCCAGCAGAGCATTTGGTCCTCTCCTTTATTTCAGTCCCTCGCTCAGCCTCACGACCACCCTTGCCGCAGCGGGCTGCGGCAGAGTGGCGCCCGAACAGGGACCTGAAGAGTCCAGAATCGTGAGGATTTGAGATCCCGAGAGGACCGCTGCTACGGGGGCCCGGTAAGTTAAAAGTAAAAAGTAGCAGGGAGCGGTGCAGGAAAGCATAATAATGGGGAATTCCCACTCTTCCGAAAGGGAGTTGTTTGAACAAGTATTGTGCACCCTATTAAGGGGACGAGGTGTCACAACCTCTAAGGGGCAAATCCATCGTTTTGTGGATTTTGTCCAACAAGTATGTCCTTGGCTTCCTATAGAGGGAACGATTAATATTAATACTTGGAGGAAGATTGGGGAGTCAATAGATGGTTTCTCCCCTGAGAGACAGATTTTCCCTGTCCTTCAGAGGCAGAATGATCAGGGCCAACAGTGGCGAGATTATGAGCCTATTCCTTATAAGATTTTGAAGGAGTTAAAATTAGCCTGTGCCCAATATGGGGCTACCGCCCCCTTCACCATTGCTACCATGGAAACTATCGCGAGCCTTGCTCTTCCCCCGCAAGATTGGAAAACTATGTGTAAGGCAGTGTTAACTGGGAGTGATTATTTGTTATGGCTTGCTGAATATCACGAGAGCTGTGAGCGACAAGCTAGGTCTAAAGTTGCTCGCAGGCTTGGAATAACATGAGAGGCAGCTAGAAAGCTGGTGCAGGAGCAGCTTGCTGCCGGACATATTGAACCTTGCACGTCACCATGGAATTCTCCTATATTTGTTATCAAAAAGAAGTAGGAAAGTGGAGGCTCCTTCAGGATTTGAGGAGAGTAAATGCTTCCATGTTCCTCATGGGTACATTGCAGCCTGGACTTCCATCTCCTGCTGCCATTCCTCCATCTACTTATAAGATTGTGATTGACTTAAAGGACTGTATTTATACTATTCCACTGTTCTCCTCTGATTGTCAGCGATTTGCTTTTAGTGTTCCCTCCACTAATCTCCAACAACCAATGTTAAGATTTCAATAGAAAGTTTTACCTCAGGGTATGGCTAATAGTCCTACCTTGTGTCAAAAGTTTGTGCAACAAGCTATTCAGGGAACACGAGATGAGTTCCCCTCAGTTTTAGTCATTCATTATATGGATGATATCTTGCTAGCGCATTCCAATCATGACCTTTTGATTTTAGCATTTTCTAGGATGAAACAAGACTTAGCCGTTTTCGGTCTGCAAATGGCAGCTGATAAGATCCAAAATGCTTACCCTTACTCCTATCTTGGATACCAACTTAAGCCCCTAACTTTTTCACCTCAAAAATTGCAGATTAATACTTCACCTTTACATGATTTTCAGACCCTACTAGAAGAAATCAACTAGATACGCCCATCTTTGAAATTTACCACCGGTGACCTTAAGCCTCTTTTTACTTTGCTTAACGGAGATTCCAATCCTGCCTCTCCTCGAGCGCTCACCCCGAGCGCACGGCAGGCCTTACGGCTGGTGGAAGACGCTCTTCAGTCCGCCCAATTGTCTTACTGTGATATTTCACAAGCTTGGTCCTTGTTAATAATACCTTCTTCTATCGCCCCGACAGGAGCTCTCTACCAGCATAGAGTACTCCAGTAGATTCACGGCCTGGCAACGCCAAAGAAGGCGCTTGCCTCTTATGCCTCGTTAGTAGCCGAGAGAGTTCAGCAGGGCCGCAAAGTGTCTATCCAAATCTTAGGACGAGACCCTCCTGTTATAGTCATACCATATACTTCCGAGCAGTTTTCCTGGCTAATGAACATGAATGATTCTTTTCCATTGGCCTTTGAAGGCTTCTCAGGACAGGTCTCTCATCATTTCCCGAAAGACAAGATTTTTCATTTTGCCTCTCAAGCCCATTTTATCTTTCCCAGAAATCTCTCCCTCATCCCTTTGACTTCCGCCGTCAATTTATTCACAGATGGTTCATCTAATAGACGCACTGTTCTAGTCACCCCAGAAAAATCCCAGGTTTGGCAGGTCGCCTCCAGTTCTGCTCAAGAAGTCGAACTCTTTGCTGTTCATCAGGCCTTCCTCCTTATCCCTGAACCTTTTAATCTTTACTCTGACAGTCAATATATTGTCCATGCATTAACTGTTTTAAAAACTGTCCCTTTAATCACAACTTCTAATCATACAGTTCTCCAGTTATTCCACTCCATCCAGCAATTGCTTCGACAGCGAAAAGCCCCCTGCTTTGTTGGTCACCTTCGGGGACATTCATCTCTTCCAAGACCTTTGGCGACATCGAATACACTCGCAGACTCCCACACTCACGTCTTTCTTTCGCAGCCGCAACGTGCTCAACAATCCCATGCCCTTCACCACCAATCTGCCCGATCTCTTCAGTATCAATTTCAGCTTACCCGAGAGGCAGCACGACAGATTGTTAGGTCGTGCTCCACCTGTTCTCAGCTGCTTCCAGTGCCCCATTTTGGTGTTAACCCCCGAGGTCTCAAGCCTAATGATCTCTAGCAGATGGATGTTACGCATTGCCCCTCCTTTGGCACACTTCGATATCTACATGTCACTATTGATACTTGTTCTCATTTCCTTTTTGCCTCCCCTCTATCAGGAGAAAACGTTCGCAATGTAATCTCTCATTTACTATCTTGCTTTTCAGTACTTGGTATCCCCAAAATTTTGAAGACCGACAACGCCCCTGCCTATACCAGTAAAGCCTTCACCTCTTTCTGTACTTCCTTTCAAATCCTTCATAAAACAGGTATCCCTCATAACCCTCAAGGACAAGGAGTCATCGAACGAACGCATCTTTCTCTCAAACAACAATTTGCTAAACTAAAAGGGGGGAGATGGTATAGCCCCCACTCTCCAAAACTGCTTGTATCTCATTCCTTATTTGTTTTAAATTTCTTAACTTTAGATTCGGATGGGCGCTCTGCGGCGGACAGACACTGGGGGCCGCGCATGCGGAACTACCCTCAAGTATTTTGGAAAGACCCCATAGATGGGTCTCGACATGGCCCTGACCCGGTACTAGTTTGGGGCCGAGGGCATGTTTGTGTTTTTCCCACAGACGCTGAGTACCCACGGTGGTTGCCCGAGAGGTGTGTCCGCCATGCCCAAGAGCAAGATAAAGAAGCTCCAGAGAAGACTCGCGGTCATGTTACTGAAAAACTGGAGAGCCCAGAGGAGACTCCAGCGGTTAGCGCTGATCTTGAGCCTCCTGCGGTTACTGAAAACTCAAATGAAGGCTGAAGAATAATCGGACCTATCAGACTATGCTTTGGAAGGCTGTCGCCTCCCTCCAATATGTCACCATAGCCAAGAGACAAGTAGTTTAAATGCATATAGGAACACAAGACGCTATCTCCGTAGACGGAACCCAGAAAAATGTATCTGTCATAGCTTGTGTATCTGACCCCTTCGCGTTTATTGCAGGGGATTTACAGCTTGCTCAGAATACCATGTATAATCTAACCTGTCATAATTGCATTTTAACCAATTGTCTTAATTCCTCCTTGAATGTGAGCTGCTCAAGCAAACGTAAGTAACGAGGATCCTCTTTTGCATTTGAAGTCTAGACTGTTTGACCCTGAGGTGGTAAGGCGAGACGTTGCCAGAAGTCCACCCAGGGGCTCCCAAAAGAGGGGACGCCCTCGGGAGTAGTGACTAGGTCACTTTTGGTTTGGATGCGTGAGAACTGCAGTTCGCCTGTGTGAGAGAAAATTAGGTTCACTTGTGTGAGAGGAGAAACTATGTCTGTGCCGGTGTCAGTCTTTGTTTGTTACAGCTATGTCAGTGTCTCTGTTTCTATGTCTAGTTTGTGATTTTTGTTTCTGAGCGCGTTTGTAAGCCAAATCAACGGCTTGTACGTCGATCTAAAGCGACAAAAATTAGATATAACCAAAAACAAAATACCACTATATTATATAAAGTAAAAAAGGGGGAGATGTTGGAGCCCAAGAGGCCTGTGAGGGGTCGAGGATAGGGTCTAGCACTGCGGGTGTGGTGACTAGACTTGGTTTCCGGCCTCGGGGCTATCTTGGGTTATAACAGTTCTCTGACCCCTTGAGAAAGTAGCCGCTTCTCCCATCAACTCATATCTTTGGCCTGTGCATCATGTACCAAGAAAGTATCTTAGCTTGGGAACGTCCGGACTCTAAGGGAAGAGATAAACTTTGTAAGTCAAGGAAGTGAGTTACGTGCCAGAAGTCTTCTCCTTTGTTCTCCTTTGTATCCAAGATTATATATAAGCCAGAAGACTGCGCAATAAACTTGCCTTATGCCAGCAGAGCATTTGGTCCTCTCCTTTATTTCAGTCCCTTGCTCAGCCTCACGACCACCCTTGCCGCAGCGGGCTGCGGCACTGGAGATCACCGGAGACTCTACCCACTCAGCTTACAGGCCCACCCAAGCTGCTTTTTCATATGAATGGCTGGTCTTGGCTCATGCTTCACGACTTCCTAAATCCTCTCAAATAAGCAACAGCTGGCCTCAGTGAACCCCCTAGCCCTCATACCTCTTGCTAAGTGGCCCTAGGCCCAGCACCAGCAGCAGCCTCCCTAGATTCACAACTTGGCTTCACCTGAGAATCTCTAAGCCCAGCACAAGTATCAGCCATCTCAGATTGCTTATAGCTCAGGTGGGATAGCCCCGGGCAAAATACTACTGGGGGCTGACTTTGGCCTGCACCACCCAGGAAACCCCAGAGCCTACACACCCAGTGAACAGCTACAGACCACATCAGAGCACCACCACCACCCAGGCACTACCCAGCTGATTCTCCACAGAGGGCAGAGGTTATTGGTCAGTTGTTACAACTAGTCCTTGCAGCCGACTAGCCTGGGTAAGTCACTCCCGTTGATACGCCAACAGCAGCCAAGGCTCAACTACAAGAAGAAAGTGTACTTGGCCCACACAAAGGGTACACCTTGAGTATCCAACCTGGGTGATAGGAAGGGCTGTGCCACTGGACCCTACAGTACACCTAGTATATTAAGCTACACTACCAAGACATGGAGTCACAGCAGCTATACTTAATACATAGAAACAAACACAGAGAGGCTGCCAAAATGAGGACACAAAGAAACATGGCCCAAAGGAAAGAACAGATCAAAACTCCAAAGCTGAATGAAATGGAGATAAGCCATCTATCACATTCAGAGCTCAAAACACTGGTTATAAGGATGCTCCAGGAACTTAGTGAGAACCTCAACAGCATAAAAAACACCCAGTCAGAAACAAAGGATACACTAATTGAAATATAGAACAACTTACAGGAAAAAGAACAGTAGAGTGGATGAAGCTGAGAATCAAATCAATGATTTGGAACATAAGAAAGCAAAAAACAATGAATCAGATCAACATGAAGAAAAAAGAATCCAAAGTATATGAAAATAATGTAAGCAGCCTCTGGGACAATTTCAAGTGTTCTAACATTTACATCACAGGGATACCAAAAGAAGAGAAATAGCAAGAAATTGGAAATCTATTTGAAAAAACAATGAAAGAAAACTTCCCTAATTTGATGAAGGAAATAGACATGCAAGTCCAGGAAGCACAGAGAATTTCAAACAAAATGGATGCAAAGAGGTCCACTCCAAGACACATCATAATTAAAATGTCAAAAGTTAAAGATAAAAGGAGAATCCTAAAAGAGCAAGAAAAAAGCAGTTAGTTACCTACAAGGGAATTTCCATAACACTGTCAGCTGACTTCTCAAAAGAAACTTTGCAGCTTCAAGGGATTGGCATGGAATACTCAAACTCATGACAAGCAGGAACCTAAAGGGAAGATTGCTCCACCCGGCAAAGATATCATTTAGAAACAAAGGGCAGTTAAGAGCTCCCCAGACAAGAAAAAAACTAAAACAGTTCATCACCACCAAACCATTATTATATGAAATAAATAGGAGCTTTAGAAAAAGAAGATCAAAAGTATGAACAATGAAAAGATCAAAAGTATGAACAATATTTATCAACAATTGAACCTAAAAAACAAACTAAGCAAACAATAAGAACAGAGACAGAATCATGGATACAGAGAACATTTTGATAGATGCCAGATGGGGTGTGGGGAAATGAGTGAAGAGGTGAGAGGATTAATAAGTACAAATAGGTAGTTACAGAATAGCCATAAAGATGTAAAGTATAGTATAGGCCATGGAGTAGTAAAATGACCTATGTGCATGACCCATGGACATGAATAATGGTGTGGGGATTACCTGAGGGAGTTGGAGGTGCTAGGTGAAAGTGGATAAAAGGGAAAAAATTGGTAGTAGCATAATCAGTAAAATATACTTTAAAAAGTAAATAATAGTTTTAATTATATTTGATTTTATTTAAGTTAAATAAATTCATAAATTTATTTATTATGCTATAAAAACACAATAATATACCACCTCACACTTGTTAGAATGACTATAATTTAAAAAAAGAAAGATGTATTGGAAAGGATGTTGAGAAAAGGGAATTCTTGTTCATTGGTGATGGGAGTGTAAATTGGTACAACCACAATGGAAAACAGTATGGAGATTTTTCAAAAAAAATCAATAATAGAACTACCATATGATCTAGCAATTCCACTTCTGGGTATTTATCTGAAGAAAACAAAAATGCTAACCCAAAAATATTTACACCCAATGTTTATTGCAGCATTATTCACGACAGCCAAAATATGGAAATAATCTAAGTGTCCATTAATAGAAGAATGGATAAAAAAAGATGTGGTATATACATAGTAGAACAGGATTCAGTCATGAGGTAGAAGGAAATCCTGCCATTTGCAACAACATGGATGGACCTTGAGGGTATAAATAAATAAACCAGAAAGAAGACTGAGTAGCACCTATACCCTAAGTATGATGATTAAAATGTAGATTCCAGCCCTGGCTGAGTAGTTCATTTGGTTAGAGCTTCAGCCCAATACACCAAAATTTTGAGTTCATACAGGACACATGAAAGACTCAGCCAATGAATGCATAAGTAAGTAAAACAACAAATCAGTCTCTCTCTCTTTTCCTCTTCCTCTCTCTATAAAATCAGTAAATAAAAAAATGTAGAATTCCATTTGAAATTAACCTGTGACTGTGAATTCAAGGTTGCCTAACACATTTTACAGTCTGATCCTTTGATTTCTCTTTCCCTCCAACCAGAGACTACAAACAAGCTCACATCAGAGGAGTGGACTCTGGGGGTGCTTAGTGGGCAAGGATTGTCCAAGTTACCACTGCTTTTGCAGGCTCTGAATGTGCCAAGAATCATCCTTAAGATGATCTGCCTTTTTATTCATTATTTTCCTTCTTCCTAGCAACATGCAAAATTTATTTCTCCTCATCTTGGCAATGACAAAAGGCAATATTCTTTGCTTTTTCATATTTGAAATATGATAAAACATGCAAAAAAGATTTCTGATAAACACTCGTTGCTAATCAGGTGTTTAGAAATCTTCTTGTATCAAAAGAACTTAACATTTCTTTCCATGCCTTTTATTTTCTCTAATAGAGATTACTTTCTCCACAAAAGTTTATTCTTGATAATATCTTTCTCCATATCACTTGAACAACTACTAGAAATCATTGACTTAATTTATAATGTAATTATATAACTCGCACCAAACATTTAAGATTTTTGTATAGAAATTCGTTGGGTATACAAATAACTAGGCCCATCACAAACTTTTTGAAAATTTTGATCATGCAGTTTTCTATGTAGTTAATAAATATTTTGTTTATGATTCCTGCTTTTAATTATCACATTGACTTTCCCACTAAAAATTATAATTTAATTATATTAATTTTCTCTAATATATAGTTACATTTTTAGTTAGCTTTCTTTCTCCCTATAGTAAACGTTTTCTTTTAACATAACTGAGTCATGCAAATCCTTATGCTTATTTTGCTGTCAGTTGCAAGTATAATTTAAACAAAAATAGCTCACATTGCACTATACAAAAAACTGAGGAAGAAGGATGACAGATGTTTAGGAAATTAATATCACGAGTAAATGCATCCTCTATTGACTCTGACAAATGGGAAGAACAAGGAAGAAAAAGTATGACTCTTTCACATTCCCCAGCTCTATTTTGCATATGCTGGTCATGCTATGCTGGCACCAAATGGTCTCTAAGTCCATTAATTCATCACTTGTTACCAGTTTGTTCCATTTAAAATTTTATTACATTTGAGGTCTGAAATGCCACAGCAGAAGTTGGGTCACGACAATTTAAAGAAAAAGTCCTACTACAAGAGAAAGGGTATCAATGGGCAGTGGGAGGGTACCTGGTGCACAGGTGCCCACCACCCAGTGAAAGGAAGAGCCGGGCCTGACAATATGTCAGGAGGTGCTCCCACTGTGCCTCCAGGTGGACAGACACTGGTATAGACAGATGAGAGGCTTTAGGGCCTTGGGGAAGGGTCATCAGCAGCAGTATCAGCACCACCTGAAAGCTTGTTAAAATGTGAATTCTCAGGTGCGGCCCATCCTGTTGGATCAGAAACTATGGTAATGTTCTGCCATATGATCTTTGGCTTTATTTCCTCAGGTTCAGACTGAAACCAAAACCAGTAGGTTGTTACAGAATCATAGAACATGTAGCACATGCATGAGTAAGAACTCTCACCCAACCACCACAAGGAATTGAAGAGACCAGATCCAACCATTTCCTTCCAAACTGTATATTGATTACTGGGCTGTGGTAGTCTTTGCCTTCCAATTCTAAGTAGGAGTCTTGTGACTGCAAGATGACTCCAGAATGATAGCTTTTAAATGTGTTGCCACTAGATCTCTTTAATTAGGGAATACGTAATTTCACTTTTCTTATCTGATTTCCCTTTTTCTTTTGCCACTATATACCTTAAAAATGCCATTAAAGAATAAAAATTGCAATTTTTAATAAACTAACAAGCAAAATAATCACAAATTCACAGATAGAGAGCAGACTGACAGTTGTTGGGGGATATTGTTGGGGGATTTAGTGGTGGGAGTGTAGGGGTTGAGAAAAAAATTTACAGAAGGAAAAAACTCATGGACATGGACAACAGTGTGGTGATTGCCAAGGGGAAGAAGATGGGGGAGGTGAGAGACAGTATGGGATGTAAATGGTGATGGACATAGACTTCACTTGGGGTGGAGAACATACAATACAGTGTACAGATGATGTGTTGTAGAGCCGTGCACCTGAAACCTGCATAATTTTGTTAACTAGTCACACTCAATAAATGCAGTAAATAAATAAACTGGAAAAATTGCATTTTTAAAAAACGTTCTTTGGGTACAAAAGTGAGACTTCCATATATAGAAACAGAACTTTTTAAAAAGCAGGTCTACAATTGTGTTTGCAGCTTCCATCACTCTCTAACACCAGCACTTCCTTCAGCTCCCTAAGAGCTCCAGAAGAAAGAGAAGGGTGGGTGAGTAAAGAGGTGCTTTATACCTCTTGTATAAAGCACACTGTCCAGAAAATGACTGGTGGTAAAGCACAGAGGAAGCAACTAGCTACCAAAACTTCTTGCAAGAGTGCACCTTCCAGTGCACCCTACTGGAAGAGCGAAGAAACCTCATTGTTACAGGCCTGGTACTACGGCACTTCGTGAAATTAGATGTTATCAGAAGTCCACTGAACTTCTGATTCACAAACTTCTCTTCCAGCATCTAATGCTAGAAGTTGCTCAGGGCTTCAAAACAGATTTGTGCTTCCAGAGTGCAGCTATTTATTTTCAGAAGGCAAGTGAGACCCATCTGGTTGCCCTTTTTGAAGACACCAACCTATGTGTTGTCCATGCCAAACATGTAACAATTATGCCAAAAGACATCCAACTAGCCCATTGCATATGTGGAGAACATGCTTAAGAATCCACTATGATGGGAAACATTTCATTCTTTTAAAAAAATTCTCTTCTTCCTGGTACTGGTATGTTAGATATTTTTTCCCCTGGGGTCAAAAGGTACCTAAGTATATGAATGCAAGTGGAAAATGGGGGACAAAAATCAGGTATTGGCAATTTTTCTATTTTCGTTTGTGTATGCATTTTTTAAATTAGAGTGTTTATTTATTTTAAATATTTCATTTATTTATTATAGACAGAAGGAAAGGGATCGAGAAAGAGAGAGAAACAGCAATGTGTGGTTGCCTCTTCTGTGCCCCACACTGGGGACCTGACCCTGACTGCAACCCAGGCATATACCCTGACTAGAAATGGAACCAGTGACCCTTTGTCTTGCAGGCCAGTGCTCAATTCACTGAGCCACACCAGCCATGGCTAAATTTTTTTAATATAAATGCAGAGACATAAAGCATTAATACAAGTCAGGATGTTTCAGTAAACAAGTTTTGGCAGTTCAACTTTATATTAATATAAATAAACTGTTAACTTTTTCTGGACAATGCCAGCATTTGGATTTTTTAAAAACAAGTAAATTTCTTATTGATGGTGGCTAAATAGTGTTAATAGCATTTTTGTTATACAGTAGATTCCACCCATTCACTATACTTTTCTGAGTTGTCCTACATGCAAGTATGTTTTTAATGTTGTCTGTCTTCTATGCTGTTCCTATACGTTTGCTATTAAAATACATTAAATTACTTAAAAAATCAGATCTAGGAGAGAAATGGATAAAACATAAGACAGCACCCAACTGTCCAAATCTAATAGTTACTTTTTTTCATACCTGTCTTATAATCACAGATGTGCCAGGTAAATTTAGAGATGTTGATGTAAGAGGCCAAGCAATGTGAGGAAAGGGAAACAACTGATTTTCTCAAAAATAAAACTCTTTTTTTTAAAAAAATAAAACTCTTAAAGAAATGGAAACTCATTAGTGCTTTGAAGAATTGTTTTACTGCTCCAGCTCCATCAGGAGTCTCACTAAAGAGCAGGGTTCTTTGAGTCAGGAGCAGGGGTTTCTACCTGTAAGAAAGCTGGGTCCTGGCAGATGGGGCAGCACTGTTTCCATGGATAAGAGAAGAATGGGCAGCCAAATGGCTGCAGATGGAGAGTGACTATGAGAACATGCAGGGTAAGTGTTCCATCTTCCTTCCAGATGGCACACTAAAAGAAAATGGATTCATTAATGAGTTAGCTCACACTGCTGTGCAAATTCCTCACCTGGAGGATCAATGGTCAAAGAGAGATGAGAGACTCTGTCTTTCTGAGATCTTTAAGAGAGAGACCCAGGAATGTGTCAGTAGCAAGCAGCCTACTTTGGAATTTCACAAGATCTCCAACTAAAAACAGAGAATCTAGAAAACAAAATAAAAAACCCATGATTGTTACTTACAACAATACTATGTGACAAGCTATTTTCACAAACACCAAAATAAAAACAGGGCAAGGACAAACCACCAACACCCTAGAAATTCAGGCACTGGCAGCTGCAGAAGAGAAAGCAGAGGGCAGACACCAGCACCTGGTGGTCCAAGCACAGAAAAACCTTGAGGACCCACCGTGATCACCACCACACACAGGTGACTGCTGGAGAGCAGGAGAGTTGCCCAGTCCCCAAATAAAATAGGCAAGGGACCTATGGTGAGGGCTGCAGGACAACAATTCTCTAAAAACTGGGTGGGGCTCTTTCTTCCAGGGCAGGCCCCATACTGCAGGAAATGTGAGGTATGGGTTGGGGCACACAGAGGGCAAGAGAGATAAGGAAAAGAAAGGATCATGAAACAAGAGGAAGATGGGTTCCAAAGACAGGATATCTTAGAAGAAAGGCTCCACAACTCAAAATCAATAGAAGGAAGACCTTGAGAAGTGAGGACAAGCCTTCATCTAAAAGTTCAGGAGAACCATCCCAACTGTCTCAACAGTGCTGAGTCAGGAGTCCTCCAAAAAGTAAAAGGTTTCCGGTTGGATTCCCCATCAGGGCACATGTCTGGGTTCCAGGTTTGGTCCACAGTCGGTGCCTATGAAAGGCAACCCACTGATGTTTCTCCCTCAAGTGGATGTTTCTCTCCCTCTCTTTATCCTTCCCTTCCCCTCTTTCTAAAAATAAATAAATAAATGTTTTTTAAAATAAAGTAAATAAAAGTTCAGGAGAACTTTTACATCTCACATCAAATCAAGCCACCCACTCAGTGTGTTGGGCATCATTCTGCAAACCAAAAGGTCCCTGGTTAAATTCCCTGTCAGGGCCCATGCCTGGGTTGCAGGCTAGGTCTCTGGTTGGAGGCTTGCAAGAAGCATCTGATTGACATTTCTTTCACACATCAATATTTCTCTCTCTTTCTCCCTTCTTAGCCCTCTCTCTAAAAAATAAATAAATAAAATCTTTTAAAAACAAATTGAGCCACCAGAGTCTATGATGTTAATTCTCCTACAATATTACTAAAGGGGAAAAGCAGACAAGAGAAGGACATCTTCCCTTAAGGGCCTTTGCTGGAACTGCTCCCTGTGAACTTAAGATGGCAAATTCCTTTTATCTTCCCATAGCTAGCTTACTACCATTTAGATTTCAGTTTATTAATGATTTTTATCCTAATGTGAGGACTTTTTTTCAATGCTTTCAGAGAGAGAGAAATATCGATGGGAGAGAGAGAAGGATCTATTGGTAGCCTCCTGCACACCTCCAGACTGGGGATTGTACCCACCCAGATGCTTATATCCAGGGTAGAATCCTCCACTTAGGAGTATGCCTTGACTGGTAATTAAACCTGCAACCTTTTGGTAGGGGACAATGTCCAACCAACTGAGCCATATCAGCTAGTGCCAGATTTCAGTTTAAACATCAGTTCATTGGAGGAATTGTCTGCAAGTTCCAGAGTCAGTTCATCATGCCAACTGCCCAGAGTCTGTGATGGGGAACCTGAAGAAGCTGAGAAATCATGGCTTACCATAGCTTTTTGGAGCATCCCATCAGCTGCCACACCTAGAACAAGGACTGCACACAGATTGACATCTGCCCCAACCATCAGGAGATATACAAGCTCAAGGAATAGTATGGGCTCCTAAGAGTACTACATCTATACCTACCATTCAGGCCATAATGCCTATGTGTAGGTGCTGAAGGGTGGCACAGGGAAACTCATCATCCTGTGAATCAACCTGTGAACTCATCATCCTATGAACAACCTGGCTGCTTGTTGTGTGCGCTGGGTCCCCAAAGAACAAGTACACTGTGGGCAGCGGCTCCTGTGTCATCTCCATCTTCTTTTTTCAGCAGGAAAATGACTGGTGAGTATGCAAGTACTTCAAGATGCACATTTGCTCCACGATTCTTCATCTGGACAGGAACCCCAACAATGAGCTCCTGGCCAATAGCTCCTCAGGCTTCAGGTGCCAGATCTCCTCAACCTACACCAGGAGGTGGAGGAGTAACAGACATCCACTCCCCAGGGCTACAGAATGCCCTTCAGGGAGCTGAAGTTCAAGTCCAGCAGTAGCTGTGGCTGGGTGTATACCATCTGCAGCCAAGAGGCCTCAGTCAGCCATGACAGCATCATGTGCCTACCTGGCCGATGCTGACAAAAAGGTGGCCCTAGTGACTCTGGCCTCTGAAACATTGCTGCTGCTGGCCATGATCTTCATCACAGAAAACATGATGGCTGTGGGCCACAACTGCTTCCTGGTGCTTTTTACTTATGTGAGTACCTCAGGGACACTGAGATTGCATGGGCAACTGGATATGCCCAAGCAAAGTTCACAGCACTTGAGCCTCGACAAGAGGATGAGTTGTGAGGTTGGTGTGGACATTGGGGCAGGCCTGGGCTCACTGCACAAGAACAGCATTGGCCACATCTCTGAGCTCGGTGAGGGTAAGGCCAAGTGCTTGCAATTCTGCACTGCCATTATGGAGGATCCATGAGCATCTGTGATGTGAAAACCTTGCAATCAGCCTTGATGGACGACCCCAAGATCAAATGACCAATGAAGAGAATTGGCCTTATGCCAGTATTAGAGCCAAGGAAGCTAAAGCTCACTTTGCTGAGTGTTTCTAGGGTATTATTTTGGGTCTCCACAGGAGAAAGGTAAGAGATGACTAGAAAATTTTGTCTACCTATTTGAAAGACTGGTGCCTTTTTCTTAAAGGAATAATTTCATTTATCGAAATAAGAGAAAGAAACAGAGAGAGAAAGAAAAAAGAAAGGAAATAAGAAAGAAAGGAAGGAAGGAAGAGAAAGAAACAAAGAAAAAGAAAGAAAGGCACTGTGCTGGTCGTGAACTGCTTCAAATGGAGAAATAACAAAAATGCAATTGTAAGTAATAAATAAATAGCAATTTAGCTGGGCAACAGAGGAGTCAGGAACCGGACCCTGTGCCGATGCATAGCTACCGGCCTGGGCATCAGAAGAGTCAGTTGCAAGAGCAGGGACACCTGAGGCCTCTGTGACGCCACCATAGATGGGCCTGGGCGCCGGGGAGCCAGCTACGGGAACCAAGACATTCTCAGCCCCTGTGCTGCTGCCATAGCAAAGCGACAGGATGCCGGGGAGTCAGGTATGGAAGCCAGGATGCTCCAAACCCCTGTGACGGCCCTGGGCTGCAGAGGAGCCAGCTACAGGAGCCAGGACATTCCCAGCTCCTGTGCCGCTGCCGAAGTAACGGGTCTGGGCGCTTGAGGAGCCGGCTACTAGAGCCAGGACATTCAGCAGTGGTAGGCGACCAGCGTGGGGACCAGCACCAGGACCAGCATGAGAGTAGGTAGAGACGGAGAACATCAAGAAATTTCAAGGAGTCTGCACCACTGAACTTCACAAGGATCATACCACAGAAGTTCACACCATAAAACCAGGGTTTCAGAACAGATCAATTTTAGAAGCAGAGACTAACAAGAAGAGTCTCAAACAATGGGAAGACAAAGAAATAATCCCCAAATGAAAGAAAAAGCAGAAACTTCAGAAGGAATGTTAGATGAACTAGAGGCTAATCAACTATCAGATAGTGAATTCAAAGCACTGGTCATTACGAAGTTCAAAGAGCTCACAGTGAACTATCAGAAACTACAGGGGAACTACAATGATCTCTCTGCAAACTACATCAACATGAAAAAGGGAATGGAAACTATCAGCAAGGGACAAGGGGAAATGAAGAATACAATTTCCAAATTGAGGAACACAGTAGAGAGTTTCAAAAGTAGGATAGATGAAGTGGAGGATAGGATTAGTGAGTTGGAGGACAAAGTAGAAAGCATCTCACAGAAAGAGCAAGAAAACGAAAAGAGTCTCAGAAAGAATGAAGAGGGATTAAGAGAAATGGAAGACAATATGAAATGTAATAATATCCAAATAATAGGAATACCAGTAGGAGAAGAAGAAGAACAACGGATAGAAAACATATTTGAATGAGTAATGAGAGAAAATTTCCCTAATTTGATAAGAGAAAAAGTCTCACAAATCCAGGAATCACAGAGAGTCCCAATCAGGAAGAACCCAAGGAGGCCCACTTCCAGACACATCATCATCAAAATGGCAAAATTCCAAGACAAACAGAGAATCCTAAAGGCAGCAAGGGAGAAAAAAGAAATAACATACAAGGGAGCCCCAATAAGGTTAGCTACTGACTTCTCAATGGAAACACTCCAAGCAAGAAGAGAATGGCAAGAAATATTCCAAGTAATGAGAACCAGAGGCCTACAACCAAGGCTACTTTACCCAGCGAGGCTCTCAATCAAGATAGATAGCCAAATAAAGAGCTTCCAAGACAAAAGAAGTCTAAAAGAATATGCCTCCACCAAACCAGCTCTACAAGAAATACTAAAAGGACTGCTTTAAGGGAAGGAAGGATAAGAGGGAGACAGAGAGGAACACAGGTACAAAAATGGCAATGAATAAGTACCTATAAATAATAACCTTAAACGTAAATGGATTAAATGCTCCAATCAAAAGACACAGAATAGCTGCATGGATAAGAAAGCATGACCCACACATATGCTGCCTACAAGAGACCCACCTCAGGACAAAAGACCATCACAGACTAAAAGTGAAAGGCTGGAAACAAGTTTTCCAAGCAAATGGACAAGAAAAAAAGCTGGGGTAGCAATTCTCATATCGGACAAAATAGACTTCAAAAAAAGGGCCATAAAGAGAGACCCAGAAGGTCACTTCATAATACTCAAGGGAAGAATCCATCAAGAAGACATTAACATTGTAAACATATATGCACCAAACATAGGGGCACCCAAATATATCAAGAAAATCTTAGAGGACTTCAAGAAAGATATTGACAGCAACACAATTATAGTAGGGGATTTTAACACCCCACTATCAAAAATGGACAGATCTTCCAAACAAATTATCAACAAAGATATTGTGGCATTAAACAATACCCTTGATGAAATGGACTTAACTGATATATATAGAGCCCTCATCCCAAAGAAGTTAAGTACACATTCTTTTCAAATGCACATGGAACATTTTCAAAGATAGACCACATGATAGGACACAAAACGAGCCTCAAAAAATTCAAGAAAATTGAAATCACACTAAGCATCTTCTCTGTCCACAAGGGACTGAAATTGGAAACCAACCCCAAAGAAAAAAACCCAAAGCACCCAAACATGGAGACTGAATGGTATGCTATTAAACAATGAATGGGTCAAGAATGAAATTAGGAGAGAAATCAAAACGTTTCTGGAAACAAATGAAAATGAACTCACAACAACCCAAAACTTATGGGACACAGCAAAGGCAGTCCTGAGAGGGAAGTTTATAGCAATACGGGCCTACCTAAAGAAGATAGAAACATTTCAAAGCAACAACCTAACCCTATGCCTGCAAGAACTCGAGGAACAGTAACAAAGACAGTCCAGAGCAAGCAGAAGGAAGGAAATAAACAAGATTAGAGCAGAACTAAATGACATAGAAACTAAAACCACAATTCTAAGGATCAAGTAATCCAGGAGGTGGTTCTTTGAGAAGATAAACAAAATAGACAAGCCTTTAAGCAGGCTCATCAAGAAGAGAAGAGAGAGGACACAAATAAACACAATCAGAAATGAAAGAGGAGAGATTACAACTGATACCACAAAAATAGAAGGGATTGTAAGAAATTACTATGAAGAACTGTATGCCAAGAAATTTGAAAACCTAGGGGAAATGGACACATTTCTAGAAAAATACAATCTTTCAAAACTCAGTGAAGAAGAAGAAACAGAAAGCCTGAACAGAAAAATCACAGCTGATGAAATTGAAGCAGTAATCAAAAAACTCCCATCACACAAAAGCCCTGGACTAGATGGTTTCACAGGAGAATTCTACAAAGCATTTAAGGAAGAGCTAACCCCTATTCTCCACAGACTATTCCAAAAAATCCAGAAGGATGGAAAACTCCCAGATTCTTTTTATGAAGCCTGCATCATCTTAATTCCAAAACCAGATAGAGACACAACAAAGAAAGAGAACTTCAGGCCAATATCGCTGATGAACATAGACAGTAAAATCCTCAACTAAATATTGGCAAATCGCATCCAACAATATATCAAAAAGATCATACACCAGGACCAAGTGGGATTCATCCCAGGGATGCAAGGATGGTTCAATGTTCTCAAATCAGTAAATGTAATACATCACATAAACAAAAGCAAAGACACAAATCACATGTTCATATCGATAGATGCAGAAAAAGCTTTCAATAAGGTACAACACCCATTTATGATAAAAACACTCAGCAAAGTGGGAATACAGGGAGCATTTCTCAAAATAATAAAGGCCATATATGAGAGACCTACAGCCAATATCATACTCAATGGGCAAAAACTAAAAGCTTTTCCACTAAGATCAGGAACAAGACAAGGATGTCCACTTTCACCACTTCTATTCAATATAGTGTTGGAAGTTTTAGCCACAGCAATCAGGCAAGAAAAGGAAATAAAAGGCATCCAAATAGGAAAGGAGGAAGCAAAACTGTCACTGTTTGCAGATGACATGATAGTGTACATGGAAAATCCTATAGACTCTACCCAAAAACTGCTCAAACTAATTAATGAATTTGGCAGAACAGCCGGATACAAAGTCAATATCCAGAAATCAAAGGCATTTTTGTATACCAACAATGAATCAGCAGAAGCAGAAATCAAGAAAAAAATCCCATTCGATATAGGAAAAAGAAAAATAAAATATCTGGGAATAAACCTAACTAAGGAGGTAAAAGACCTGTATGCAGAAAACTACACAGCCCTGAAGAACGAAATCAAGGAAGACACAAACAAATGGAAACATATACCTTGTTCATGGATTGGAAGAATTAACATCAAAATGTCCATACTGCTCAAAGCAATATACACATTCAATGCAATACCTATTAAAGTACCAATGGCATATTTCACACACATAGAACAAACACTTCAAAAATTTATGTGGAACCATAAACGACCCAGAATAGCAGCTGCACTTTTGAGAAAGAAGAACAAAGTAGGAGGGATCACAATACCTGATATCAAACTGTATTACAAGGCCACTGTAATCAAAACAGCTTGGTACTGGCATAAAAACAGGCACATAGACCAATGGAACAGAACAGAGAGCCCAGAAATCAACCCAACTCTCCACAGTCAATTAATATTTGACAAAGGGGGCAGTAACATAAAATGGTATAAAGATAGCCTCTTCAACAAATGGTGTTGGCGGAACTGGACAGCTATGTGCAAAAAAATGAAACTTGAGCACCAACTTACACCATACACAAAAATAAATTCAAGGTGGATAAAAGACTTAAATATAAGCCGTGACACCATTAAAGTCCTCGAGGAGAACATTGGCAAGAAAATCTCAGATATTCCACGCAGCAACATTTTTACCAATATGTCCCCTAGAGCAAGGAATATAAAGGAAAGAATAAACAAATGGGATCTCATCAAAATAAAAAGCTTGTGCGTGGCTAAAGAAAACAGTATTAAATTAGCAAGACAACCAACTGTATGGGAAAACATATTTGCCAATGATACCTCAGACAAAGGTTTAATCTCCAAAATATACAAAGAACTTACACGACTCCACTCTAAGAAGACACCCAACCCAATTAAAAAATGGGAAAAGGACTTGAACAGACACTTCTCCAAGGAGGACATACAGAAGATCCAGAGTCACATGAAGAGATGCTCAATATCATTAGCTATCAGAGAGATGCAAATTAAAACCACAATGAGATACCACTAGGTCAGGATGGCTATCATAAACAAAGTAACAAACAACAAATGTTGGAGAGGTTGTGGGGAAAAGGGGTCCTTAGTTCACTGTTGGTGAGATTGCAGACTGGTAAAACCATTATGGAAAACAGTATGGAATTTTCTCAGAAAAATAAAAATCGACCTGCCTTTTGACCCAGCAATTCCACTGCTAGGATTATATCCTAAGAATCCTAAAGCATCAATTTCAAAGAATCTATGCACCACAATGTTCATAGCAGCACATTTACAATAGCCGAGATTTGGAAGCAACCTAGGTGCCCATCAGTAAATGAATGGATCAAAAAATTGTGGTACATATACACAATAGAATTCTATGCAGCAGAGAGAAAGAAGGAGCTACTACCTTTTGCAACAACATGGATGGAACTGGAAAGCATTATGCTGAGTGAAATAGGCCAGGTGCTGAAAGACAAATACCATATGATCTCACCTTTAACAGGAAGCTAAACAACAAAACAAACAAGCAAGCAGAAAAAAAAACAAACAAAGACACTGAAATAGAGAACAAGGGGACAGTGACCAGAGGGGAGAAGGAAGGGAAATTAAGAGGAAAAAGGGGGAGGGATTTGGAGGAACAAATAGGAAGGAAACAGGGACGAGAACTAAGGGGGGTGGAAATGGGAGGGAGGTGGGAAGCAAGGGGCGGGGGAGGCTGGCATGAGAGAAATAGACAAACTGTACTCGAAAAATAACTAAATAAAATTAATTTTAAAAAATAAAAAATAAAGAGGCTATTTTTACTCCAAAAAAATAAAAATAAATAAATAAATAAATAGCAATTTATCAAAAGCCATACCCATAACCCCATTCTAAATTACTTAGCCTTTATCATATCACATTATATTAATTCTCTGAATATTTATCAATATCTAATATTTTAAGTACTTCATTGAAAAATATGAAAGAAAAATAAACACACATATTGAGTTTGGCCAACAATTTCCTCAAAAGAACCGACAAAAACAAGATCTGGTCAACAAAGAATGGACTTTATTTACCATGCAAGAGAGGTACTACACATCACCCAATTGCTTATCTGGAGCTACTTAACATGCAATGCAGAGTTTGCTGGGAAGAAGAGGAAGAGGAGAATCTTGATGAAGACTGATTCAAAACCTCAGGTACGTGCCATAGCTGGTATGGCTCAGATAGTTGGAGTATGGTCCCATAGGCCAAAAGGTCATGGGTTCAATTCCTGGTTAGGTAGGGCACACACACAAAGGTTGTGGGATCAGTCCTGGCACATTTATGTCTCTCTCTCTCAAAGCAATGAAAGGATACAAAATAAAACAAAAAACAACCTTACATACATGTTGGTGACATGTCTACTAAACTGCACAATAGAAATGTACACACTTAGATAACTCAAGGGGTCCTAGGGATCAATTCTTCTTACTCCACTGGTCAGAATGGGGGCTAATGGTTCCAGTTGTCCAAGGAATCTTGAAATAAACTTCACTTGCTGATGATCCAGTGGGACTCCAGGCCTATGGCACATGCTGTTAGTAATTCATGGTTAGTGAGTTTAGCATTGGAATGGTTGCCCTCAGAATTGCAAATCCCAATAGCAGCTGCTCCTTAAACTAGCTCAGAAGGGTCTAGCGGAAGTCTTCTTGATACTGTATCAGGAATAATACTGTCTCCCTGGAAGATACACAGACACCAGTTCCGCCAACAAGGTCTAGAAGATGTGTTGAAGACATTCCTACCCATTGTCAGTTTGTCACATTAAAAACTAAACAAAGACTGAGGATTTAGCAAATTTTTAGTGTTTTTATGGTAAACTAAACCCTGTGATAA
The DNA here is from genome assembly GCF_021234435.1 of Artibeus jamaicensis. Classification (NCBI taxonomy): domain Eukaryota; kingdom Metazoa; phylum Chordata; class Mammalia; order Chiroptera; family Phyllostomidae; genus Artibeus; species Artibeus jamaicensis. Next base: position 73,120,349 of record NW_026522030.1, on the reverse strand, counting down.
TTCGAAATTTAACCATTTTCCTTACTGAAGCAAATGGATACACTCTCCTGCCCTCCAACCCGTCCTCTAGCACACTGCATGTAGCTAGAAAATGAAATAGCTCTTAATCTGCTTTGTACCCTCACAGCTTAACACCACCCTCTATGCTCCCCAACAAAGGCCAAATTGTGATCAGAAAGGCTCTGTTTTTTTATTTCAATGTCTCTGGTTGTATTTTGCTTGCTTGCTTCTTTTCTTGTTTAGGGGTGGAGGGAGTAAAGGGAGAAGTGGAGACAACTGTACTTGAAAAACAATTTTTAAAATTAAAAAAATTTTAAAGGCTCTGGTTTCATGGATGTGAGCTAAAGTTTAGGTTGAAGATGACACACAGAAAAAGAAAACTCAGATGTAAATCTACACAATAAATTGTTGAGATAACCCACCCTAGTTATCTGTTCCCACTCAGCCTTGAGAGCACCAGCAGCTAGGCTTCCTGCCAGGCACAAAGAGAAGATGTAGGGATTCTCTTGAGAAAACTGATCCAAAAAAAAAAAAGAAAGAAAAAATATATAGATGCTAGAGTCCCCTCCATTGGAATGGTTCATCTGCACCTGAAACAGGTCAACAAAGCCCACACACAGCAACCCCCATTGAAGCTTCTGATTGTGTGTTTAGCTCCTCACTCTTGAACTTGACTATTTGAGGATCAAGTAGTTGAAGGAAGACTCTAACATAAAAGACACCAACCTAAATAGTTTTAAAAAATAGTTTAAGGTGCAAGAAGGAAACAGCTGGGAGCAGAAAAAAATTCAGAACACTACAGTGTAGTATGTTCAAACAATAAAAAAAAAAAACACTGACTCCATGAGAAGTTATTCAAATAAACTTCTAGAGAACAAAAAAAGCACTTTAAAATAACAAAATATACTAGATATTTTAAAAAATAAGAGGAAGAACCAGAGTGAAAAAATTTAAAACTTCACAGAGTGGAACAACAAGATGAAAACCAAGAGAAGACAATAAAGAAAGTAGATTGGTTTGAGAGACCATAATAAAAATAGTAGAGTCTAAAATTGAGGGCCAAGAAAACAGAGAGGAAGTTATCAGCAAAGAAGAAAAAGAACATTTTCTAACATGAAAAGACATGAACTCCCAAACTGAAATATAGTCAGAAAATGCACGGCAAGATAGATGTAATCAGATATGTACACACAAAACAACACAAAAGAGGAAAGAAAACTTTAAAAGACTGGTTTTCTTCAGAAAGATAAATAACCAGTTACATACAAAGGATTGGGGATTAGGATGATATTGAATTCTAATCAGCAAACTATAAATTAAATTATCACGAGAGTTGCCTTCAAGATTCTGAAGGAATATGACTTTCAGATACATGGCCTCAAAAAATTAACTGCCATCCTTAGAAATCTATATGAGAGTATATTCCACAAAATAATAGAAAAAGACTAGAAAAATAATGATGCAAGTTCTGGAAACTGTAGTCGATGATATAGGAAAGAGGGGAAAGAAAGTCCCAGGAGGATGGAGAAGAAAAAACCTAGAAAAAGACAGTGGGAAGAGAAGCCTAGAGAGCAAGAATACAGAGAGAGTGGAGGCAAGCGGGGGGTGGGGGGTGGCCTCCAGGAGAAATATCTCAGGGAAAAAGAGAAGGAAGGGGAAAGAGGAAACAGAATATTTGATGTGTTTGATGGATATGGCAATCAGAGGGGTGGGGATTTAGTGAATGATTTATGCATAAAAAATTGAGCCTAGAGAAAGGAAAGTTGTGCCATAAAGAGAACATATTCAGGATACATTATGTATCATGATAATTTAGTATTTATCATGGTAGTGTAAATACTATAATTTACTCAGAAATTATAATATTTTTAAGATGAAAGAATGAAAAGAAATAAATATTGAAGAAATGCCAAAAAATTACATTCTTGTTTGCCAGAATAAGAAGTTTACAGGCTAATATATTAAAATAGGCATAAAAATAGCACTATAAGATTATCATGTATAAATATAGACATAAAGCCATAATAAGCCCCTAAAGTTTTAAATCATGCTTCTAAGGAACAGGGATTAGTAATGTGGAGGGTTGGAGCAGGATACTGCTGTTTTTCTTTAGAAGTACTGGAGAAAAACATTCTACATGGGTAGAATGGTAAAAAATGGGCACGTGTAATATTATAATAAAATCATAACAAATACTAAAAATCCCTCCAATCTTCAAATTGGATATTTAAATATAAAATCATGCTTAGAATGGCTTTTTCCCATTACAAAACTTTTAGAATACGGAGTATTTTTCTAAATCTTGTCCATTTGGAATTCACTTTAGCAGTAGTGTGTAGAAGATACCTATTTGTTGAGGTTTTATTTTCTGTTATGCTTTGTTGTTAAACTGACACAGAGGAAACTCTTTCCCCATCCCCACTCCATCAGGCGTGATTCTCTGGAAGTTGGCTTAAATACCATTATACTGTGCCCAAGTGCCCACCTGGGCATGGGCCCCCTTGCTTCTCACAAAAGAGAAAGGAGTTAGAGAGGGTAATGACCAGAGTGCAGAAGCTGGGGGCTTCGGTGACTTTTCAGGAGGTAGGAAAAATGGGACTGTGATGAAGGGACGTGAGAAATCTGCAGTCAAGAGTCTCAGGTTTCTTTTTTTTTTTAAGATTTTATTTATCTATTTTTAGAGGGGAAGGGAAGGAGACAGGGAGAGAAATATCAATGCATGGTTGCCTCTTGTGTGTCCCCTCCTGGGAGCTGGCCTGCAACTCAGGCATGTGCCTGACTGGGAATCAAACCATGATCCCTTGGTTCTCAGGCCCACGCTCAATCCACTGAGCTACACCAGCCAGGGCAGGAGTCCCAGGTTTCTTACCTGAGAACCCAGATAACGACTTTATCTTGAGTGTTGCACCCTGAGCTGACCCACTCCCCAGTGTGTCCTTATGGTTTCCCATTCATTGTTCTCCCTATTTCCCCAGAATCTTATCTTTGGTAGCTCAACCTAGAGGTTTCTTTCAGGGGATGGGAAGAGAGGGATGAAAGTTTCCTGTAAGAGGCTTAATTATGGTTAATCACCTTAAACACACTTAAAAAAAAAAAAAACAGTAATCTTTGGATCCTCATTTACTAAGTTCTCATGTTGGAAAAGCTTTTATTTGTTGTGTCTACTAAAATCTCAAGGTGTCAAGAAAAAGCTCATTCCTTTGTGTCCCGGTCTTTATGTTCAAGCTCATCTTCAGAGGACTATCAGGCATTTTGACATTTGCCTTGCTGTCATCGTTCACTAACTTCTCAGCTACATGTTGAATAAACATAGTTTGAAACTTCTCAAAAGTTTTCAACTGCTTTAAATTTCTGAAAAATAAATGACCACTTAAAAAACACATAAAACATATTTATAAGGGCAAACACTGTCCTTTTTGCCTCAGGCTTAGTATGGTTTAGCGTGGCACTGTGAGATCTTGTCTTTAATGTTTTCTTCATCATGGGTTTTGGAGTTTTTTGTTTTTCTTTTGGTTTTGGTCTGTCATTGTTTTATTTTTTGCATTACTACTGATTTTTTTTAATATTATATTAAAATATTATTTACCTTGAACACTGAATTTTTTGGCATCCTGTTAAATTCTGCCCCCAGGGGAATGCCTCCCTCTACTCACCCTAATCCCAGCCCGGCTCTGCGTTCACCCAGTCATCCACACTCCTTCTCAGCTGGCCTCTGGCTAGCCTTTCCTGCTCACCTGTAAAACTGCCTGGAGCCATAGAGGGAGGCCTGGGAAGCAGCCCTCACTGCCCATTCCATAGATTCCAAGATATGCTACCATATTCCTAGCTGCACTTCAAACACAGGACAAGGGAGATCCATTTGGGGCAATTAATTTGTTCAATGGGTCATCCTGAATGTTCACTGTGGGCAAGGCTCTCCAGTAAGTTGGTCCTTTCAGAAGGAATATGCTGACAGCCTGGGCAGGAAAAGGAGCTTGAGCCGGAAGAAGTTACAGAAGAATGATCTTTGCCCTCCAATAAGCGCGAAAAGATTTTTGAGAACCAGGTCTCTCAGCAGGGAAGTTGAGGCAGGAGTTAAGAAGAAGGAAACTCTGGAGATGCCCCAGGGCTAAGATAAAGGACATAGATACAAGACAGAGACCCTGTTCTAGGATCAGTTGTTCCTGCTTTCTGGAAAAGTGCTGAATCATGGTGAATCATGAGTGCACACACCCAGAAGATGCTACTTGACCCCTGCTTCATTATAATAGCATTATAATAAATTAACATTATGTGACCTCCTTCCCCAGTGTCCAATCAAGGAAAATCATAGGAGACCACATGCACAGTAGTGTTAAAGTAATATACTACTGGTACATGTGCAATAATATAACAGGGTCCAGAACCTTGGGTGTCTAGGAATATAGGATAATAGGCCTAGCTGAAGGAAGGTTGCACATGGAGCAGGGTCATTGAGATTATTTTGCAGGCCAGCTTCATAGCTGATATGCAAAAAACACTATTTCGTATAGCAATAACAGCAGACTAGTCTTCCAGCCAGAATGGTGCCAGAAGGTATGCATAACTTTGACTAGTGACATAACTGGGAGTCAGCTCCCGCTCTTACAGCAGCTGTGTGAGAGCTTGGAGATGGTTCACTCCACACCTCCAGTTCCCTCCTGCCCAAACTTACTATGGCAGCCCACACAGGCAGAAAACTGCAGAAGTGCTGGCAGGTGTAGACAATTGTGGGAGGAGTCAGAAATAGGGTTAAGGAGGAGGTACCTGGCTGTGATTTAAACTAAAGGCAGGCCCCACAAGGGAGTAGAGACAATGCAGGACAATGAGGGAAGATAATTCCAGAGATTTCCGGGAAGAAAAGGAGTGAAAGGGCTCTCACTGGTGGGCTGTGAGAAGACACCACGTGGATTAAGAAATGGAGGTCATAGTGACACAGCTGATGGTGCTGGGGGACTGCGGAAAACTGGCGCAGCCGAGCACAGATGACTAAGAGGAATGTGAAGTGAGCTGAGGACTTCTGTTCTTTTTCATCTGGAGGGCAGTTCTGATTGGCATATTCTGAGACTGGCCTGCCAGGGCAAAGGAGGAAGGAAGGACTGTGTGTGTTTGTGGGTGTTTTAAGAAATTTTGGAATGTTAATGGCAACATTCTGTCATTACTCTAAATCTATATAACTTTTAAATAGTTCCTTTCCTTTTTACCAAACTCTGGCATTGAGAGCCACAATTACTAAGGGTAGTGGGCAAAGAACCATAGTACAAAGAGATCCTGTGGAGAGGGGCAGGGGGTTGGTGTCTAGGTCCATCCCCCTGGTCCATTTTGTAACAATAAGACCCCGCCAAAACTAGCCAGGAAATATCTGCCCTATAAGAATACAATCCCCCCCAGCCCCTGAGTGAGGTCAGTCTCTGCTTGGAGTTGGCCAGCTCCCATGTTCTGTGGAATGTATGTACTATCACTTAATAAATCTGCTCTATTTCTGCTATTGAAAAAAAAAGGAACTTGGTGTGTTTGAGGAACAAATGTTAACCTTATTAGAATTTTCCCTCTTTAACTATGTATTTCTCTTTTGGCTAGTATAAAAATTATACCATGAATGCCTCTGGATTTAACTCCTGGATATATTTCTAATTATAACCTTAGAAGTAGTCCAGCGGCCCTGAGTTGTTTAGAGCATTGTCCCAATACGCCAAGGTTGTGAGTTGGATCTCCGGTCAGGGCCTATACAAAAATCAACCAAGAAATGCATAAATCAATGGAACAACAAATCAGTGTTTCTCTCCCTCCCTCCCTTCCTCTCTCTCTAAAATCAATAAATTTAAAAAGTTCTTTTCTAAAGAAGTAGTCCAGAAAGGAAGACTTGCTGAATCAATTGGAAGTAAAGCTTTTAAGGCCAATGCATAGTTTCTTATCACTTTCTAAAAATTGTACAAGTTTACCACATACAATATAAATATAACAGTCCATCAGAAACTCACTTGTATTCAGTCTTAAATACTTCTAAAGTTCTGTTCATTAAATAGGCTAAAGATGACATCTCATTATTTTTGTAAAATGTTGTTGGTTACAACTTGTATTTTATTCTTTGTGAAAGATTTGTACCTATTGTTTATAGGGATTTTTGTGTTTTCTTATTAAAAACTGTTTCTTATCAAAGCTGTGAATATATTAATGTTCTTTTTCTCATTTTAGTGATGTGGACTCTAGTGACAGGGTCTTTGTGTTGTGGCTGCAACAAACAAATTCACGTGGACCACAGAAGTCCTGTGGAGGAAAGGAACAGGCATGGCTCCTCTCTGAGTGAGAGAATGCCCTGACTCCTGCCTGGACAGGCTTTTATTGTTTTTTCTGGGAACATTGCATTGAGGATGGTCCTCACTTACTCTGCACAGGTTCACTTTAGGTGATTACCTTTTACTGATAACAAAAGAGAAGATGTTGCTAATTACTTCAAAGAAAAGGATGTTTGCAAATGCAAGAGAAAAAGTGGCCAAATTGGTTATACTCCATCCTTGGGAGCCTTAGCACAGACTTTAGGAAGTTACTTTAAAGCTGTGCAGTAATCATTTTCTGCCTCAATTCAGGGTGAGGGAGTTTTAGCAAAAAGCAAGCCTCAGAGCAGCCTGGGTACAATGCAGGCCTGGTTCCCCACAGGAAAACCAATCTGTGGGCCCAGTTCCTGTATGCTGACTCCCATTGGTTTTCTGAATCAGGGGCTGGGCTACATTTGCCACTGCCGTTTGGACCAGTTCCCTATATTTTAGTCTTAAATATGTTCTCAATTGTTTACATTTTAATTCCTAATTATGATTTTTGTTATTAGGATTGTTCATTTTTTTTCTCCACGAGGTAGAATCTATCACTCTTTTGGGAGTTCTTTCAACTCTTCTAAGACTATAAATTCTGAGACACTGAATCACATCCACACATTTCTTCACTTTTTAAATAGTATTGTGATGAGGTAGGAGGATTCACTTTTCATTGTAATCTACTTGAAATGGTCTTTTTGGCTTATGAAGTGAGGTAAGATCTAACTATATTTGTTTTCTCCAGATTTTCCCAGACCCAATAAAAAATGGCATCTTTCCCTGTGGGTTACAAAGGCATGTTATTTTGCACCTGTTGTAGGAATGAGTGGGGTGCTGGGAGCAAAAGTTTTGAGAAGAAGGAAGTAAGACTTTGTCTCAAACTAGAGTATTCAAATACTTCTCACAGTTAAGACTTTTCTGAATTCCAGTCCCAGTGTTTATCAGCTGGGTAACCTGAGGCAAGTACCTTATTTAGGCATTGTCTTTTCTTTTATTTTAAGATTTTATTTATTTATCTTTGGAGAGAGGGGAAGGGAAGGAGATAGAGAGAGAGAAACATTGTTGTGAAAGAGAGAAACAGTTGCCTCTCACATGCCTACCCAACCCCCACTCCCTACCCAGCCAGGGATCTGGTCCACAACCCAGCATGTGCTTTGATTGGTAATCAATCCGGTGACTTTTCAGATCGCAGCTAAGTGCTCAATTCACTAAGCCACACCAGCCAGGGCTAGGCCTTTTATTTTAATTGGTTTACTTACCCCCAAAAAATGGGGTTAATTATCATGCCTACCTCATGGGCTGGATTAGGGATTAAATGCAATGATATGTGAAAAACATTTACTGTTGCCAGAATATAATAGTTGCACCAAAAAAAATGTTACTTAATAGTATTACCATCTAAGACTTTTGTCAACCAATAAAGCCACCCAAATTAAAGCTTATGAGATATCTTATTAGGTGGTATGATAAGAGCAATATATTTGAATGAATAATATCAATCTGTGGGAGACAAAAACTAAATGCAGGGAAGAGTAAGGCTGGCTGGAACTGATTCTCCTTTCTGGGGTCAACTTTGAAACACTTTGTCTTAATATTTGTTCAAGAAATTTTCTTGAAAAGACAGCCTATTTTCCTGTTTTATTTCTGATTTATTTGAGTTTTTCTCTTGGTGAAAATTGTTCCTTGTGTTCTGTTTGGTGTCCTGGTCATTTCTTCCCTCTGTTTTTGTTGGGTTTTGTGACTTCTATGTGGGTTGAAGTGTCAATGGAAGGAGAAATAATAATGCTCAAATCAGACCACACCTTAACTTTGTTTAAACCTCAGAACAATCTTGAGAGTTAGATATTATTGCGATTCATTTTTTACAGAGCATAAATTCAGGTATTGAATGACCATGTTTATTGGCCATTTTAATTTTTATTTAAAGGCCTAGTCATAAACTTTAAAATTTTTTTATTTTGGCTCTTTTGTTCTTGCAGGTTTCATGTAAGTTTTTTGGTATAATGGTTCAAATCTGTTTCCTGATTGTGTTCATTGTCATTTAATTTTATTTCTGATCCTTTTGCCATTGAAAATAATTTAATAATTCAATTTAATGTAATCTAATTATTTGGTTTTGCCCTTATAGTATGGTTATTTTCCCTTCGCTTAGAAATTTCTTTCCCCATCTCAGGTAAGATAAATAGCTATTTGGATTTCATTTTATTGTTTTCTAGTTTCTTTTTTTAATTTGCATTTTTCTCCTTGACATAGCTGGTATATACACATTTTGGTGAATAATATGGACTACAAATTTAATCTATTGGATTTTTTTCTTCTAAATACTTTTAAAAACAGTCAATTTTGTATTTTTATTATCCAATCTTGTCTGAGGATATAAATATCACCTTAATCATACACTTACTTACTAGTATTGCTTGTGTACTAGTATTGCTTACTACTGTATAGTAATCATACACTTACTAGTATTATTTGCATATACACTAATAACTACTTTAATTTTGTTTTTGAGTTGTTTGTTCTTTTGTCAGTTTTATTACTACTTTAGTAATTATAACTTTATAATACATTTACAATTTGTAAACGTAAGTTTTCCACTTATTACACATTTTCTCCTCTACTTCCTTGCTGGAAGAAAAGATCTTCTCATGGATTGACAAGAGTTCCATTGGTTTTTATTGGACTATTAATTACAAAACAGCCTCTGGCAAATGACAGATACTTTAGCTCCCTTGAGTAAAGGATGAGGAGAGGCAAACACATGGGTATCTGCACAGGGGTTGAGGGAGGATGAACATGAGGCTGTCTGCCTTCTCATGCTACCTAAGACCTCAGTTGGGAAATTTTACATACTTGCTTTGTAAGATGGCAGAGAAGCTGACAAGTACTCTCTAATCATTTTTATCTAATGCCCTGATTGATCACTTATGCTATAATTTATAGTTCCCCAAATGGCATAGAAAATTTCACATGTTTTTTCCTATTTGCTTCATTTCACTTGTGGGTTTGGAATAGCCAACTATTCTCACCACTAAATTTAATTGGCCAATTCCTTTTTTTTTTTTTGCCAGATTAGATGAAGCAACACCTCCACCAACAAAATTTTCCTTAATATGTTCTATTCCAAGAAAAAAACCCCTGCTCTATCCTAACTACCACCTGTGAACATGTTCTTTTCACTCTGCAAGTCTTTCCACATCATCTCACTCACTTTAGAAATCTGTGAATGCTGAGGATAAGAACTGTCTTTTTCAACCTTTATTCATAGAACCTAATACATTACATTTCACACAATATCCACCCCACAATTAACTAATATTCTATTAATAAAGTATTTTAACATTTTTAGGTCCACTAAATTTATTTTAAAAATCATAAAATCTTTCTTACCAAAGAGCATTCATTATAGTCTGTGCATTGCTCAGATGCCAGGGACACATAGACTATTGTTACTTTTCCTCCCCACACCAAAGCTACAGTGACCATAAAGCAACATATTTACAATAATTATACAGGAGGAATTTTCTTTTTTGACCACTAACAATGAACAAAAATTAAAATTCACTCACTCTGCTGCTGTTTCAAAAGTTCAGTGTTAGCTTTTTGTACATCTATCCCCAACTTAACCTGTTTGTAAGGAACTAAAACATTGCATTGGGTGAACAGCAAAGATTTCACTACACCTCAAATGCAGAACACCCGTGAAGCAGAAGAATGTTGGTATTTTTAAACAGAAGCAGATTTAAAAAAAAGATGTAAGACTCCTTCAGTTCTTCACTAGTCTTAGAAAAACCATCCAGAATACTGCTTCATACTGTTGTGCAGCAAATACTGTGTGTTCTGTATCTGGTCCTGTGTTTCTGTAATGGTAATGGTCTCATTTTTGGACCCTTCTAAAAGTCATCTTTTTGATCCAAGCTCCTGACTCATAATGAATTTGTTTAATCTTCTGACCACCTTTGCCAATAGTATATCCAGTCAAATCTTCAGGAACAGTTACCTGTGCAGTAGTAATAGCTCCACCAAGATCACCACGTGAGCCACAGCCCCCTGTATAGGACAAATTAGGAATAATCATATCTAGAGCCACCCTGTGGTTCACGAGCCATTGGCAATTCTGAAGGGCTCCCAAGGTTCATCAGTAATGAAACCAACCATGTCATCAAAAATGTCTCCAGGTCTTTCCCTTTTGTCATAGACCATTAGTTCTCCCCTCCTCTTGGTGGTAGCAGTGGTGGAGGAAGAGGAAGATTCATTTGGAGCTCTGCTACCACCTGGCCACCTTGCACAGGAAGAGGGAGAGGAGGTTCTCACTGAGGGCTCATATCATCATAATCTCTTTTAGATGGAGGCATTGAACGCCCACTTTGACCAGGAGGCAATCTGTGAAAACCACCTCTTCCCCACATGGAAAATCCCATAGGCCATCCATGGCAGTGATCAAACATCATTGTAAAGCCACCATAATCATAAGTTTCATCGTAAAAATTGGGAATCATAAGGCTGTGCACGTCTTTGATGAGAGGCTCTAATACGACGATACCGATCAAGGATGATCCTTATGCACTCTACAACACTATCAGGGTTTCCTCCAATAAGAACAACTCTGTCAGGGGAATGAGGACAGCATTCCTGGAAAAGCTTGATTTGGTCTGAGTGTTCTCTTTGATTTTAGCCCCTTCATCTCCCAAAATTCTTCCTGCCAGACTCTGATGAGTCAACAGTCTCAATTTGCAAAGTTCCTTCCTTTATATTATTGATAATTTAAGCATTCCACAGCATCAGTTTTGTGAGGGAGCTGCCTGGGGGCAGTTGGTGACATCGACTGCAGGGCCTCTTCCAAGGTAGGGATGATTTTCTTCAGAATCTCTCCAATTGTTTCAATATCAGCACTGGTACTGACCACAGCTATCTGGAATTGAAATACTGGCATTGTAGTCTGTGTGCAGAGTCTTAATATTCTTGCCTCATATTTTAATTACTGCCCCAGCATTCTTGCTCTGAAGCAGAATGTGTAATTCAACCATCTCATCAGTGTTTCTAGATTTTTTTAAAGTTTATTCCTTTTCTGTATCTTCTGCAGGGCATTTACCAAATTCACCACTGGTTTTGGTGTTGGGAAAGGTTTCCTCTGGCTGTTCAGTTTCCATTTTATGGAGTTACAAGGACACCAATTGTGTAGGTCACCCTTCCTAAGCCTAGACAGAGAACAAACACAGCTGCCCTGCTCTCCCCAGCCTCCCCATGCTCGACTATTTTAACTTTTTATGTTATTTTACTTCAGATTATTTATTTATTTTTACAGAGATAGGGGAAGGGAGAGAGAAAGGGAGAGAAACATCACTGTGTGGTTGCCTCTCCTGTACTCCCTTCTGGGGACCTGGCCTGCCACCCAGGCATGTGCCCTGACTGGGAATTGAACCAGCAACCCTTTGCTTCACAGTCCAGTGCTCAATTTATTGAGTTACCCCAGCCAGGGCTCTATTTTAATTTTTTAAAAATTAACCAGTTTGATGTGGTGCCAGTGTTTCCTTAGACTGATCAATTTATGACATATTTTCCCACACTTGAGAAAGCATGTCATGAATGAGTCAGCAGAAAAAAAAATAAAGATCATAATAATCCTTATAATTGACCTGGTTGGTGTGGCTCAGTGTATTGAGCACTGGCCTGTGAACTGAAAGGTGACTGGGTTTGATTCTGGTCAGGACACATTCTGGAATTGTGGGCCAGATCCCTGGCTGGGGGCATGTGAGAGGCAAACAAGTAATGTTTCTCTTGCACATTGATGTTTCTCTCTTCCCCTCTCTCCAAAAAATAATAAAATATTTAAAAATAAATTGATTAAATTAAAATAAATTAATTATGAAAAAACCAAAAAGTCATAGTAATCCTAATAACTTGAAATAATTAAATTGTCAGATATGGAAAGGAAGAGACTGCTATCAAAATTAGCACGGAACGCTATATTTACTAAAATTAGAAAACCAATGGATGATGGGTGTGTAAAGATTGCTACCTAGCCACCCAAATCCACTGTGTAACAATAAATAGGGTAAAAGCTATGAAAACGCCTAGGTTACATTTTGTGGCCTCATTGACCACTTTGTGTGACCATGTGACTAGTCTTCATGAGGGTTGCAAGGAAATGTGGCATGTGCCTCCTCTGAGCTAGGGTACTTTGGAGAGTGAATAAGCTCTGAGCTTTATTTCCCTTTATCACTGGATGCCCTAGAGGACCAAACAGTGCTATAAACAGAGAAAAAGGTTTAAGCTAAAAGAGAGATAAAAGGCATTTATTTGAGTATTCAAGGTTACAGCCAGGACACACAGGTGAAGGTATCAGTTTAAAGAGTGCTCCAAAACAACAAAGAAAAGCAGAGCTTATAAAGTCTTGGGTTCTATGTATCATTCCCAATCTGGCCCTCTTTATGTAAATGAAGTATTTTGGTTGGTTTAATTGGGATTGATTGAGTTCAACATGCAAATGAAAGATGTTGGCTGGCAAAATGGGTTGGCTACTTTCAAAGTAAATAATGTAGATAATCTGGTCATCATGGTGAGGAAGAAAACAAGGTACAGGCATGGCTGAGTAGTTTAAAAGTTTATAAAGAAACAGGATGGATGGAACCTGTGTAAGTCAAACTTCTTCATGGCCCCTCAGGTCCAGTTGAATTGCCCTGATATAAATAACTCTACCTTGATAATCTCTGTTCATAGCATCAAGGGTTGGGAGGAGCCAGGGTGGAGGCAAGCTTCCCACCAATGTGGAGCATTGTGTGAGTGAGTAATGTACTTTAGTGCTTAAGATGTCAATGTGTGTGTGTCTATTTTATGTAAGAATTTGGTTTTCCTGATTCATACAATTAACTAAATACAATATTAAATGTATTTGAAGAAGGAATTAGTAAACTGGAAGACAGATTCAAAGAAATGTTCCATATTGCAGCACAGAGAGACAGATGGAATATATAAAAGAAAAGACATGGTCAATTAATGATATAAGGAGGTCTTTGAATTATTATTTCAGAACTAGAAAAAAACAGATGCAATTGAAAAGAAGCAATGTTAAATGAAATAATAGTTTAAAAAATTCCAGGCTCAGTGAAAGACATAAATTCTCAGATTCAGGAAGCCAAATCAACACCAAGACATGGAGACCTGAAGAATAGTAGAAAAAAGATCATCAAAAGACTGATATTTGGACCTAAAACAGATTTAGTATCAATAGAAGATAGTGTAATAATATTTTCAAAGAGGTGAAAGAAAATTTCAAGTCCACTAAGAAGTGTATGGTCTTCTACAAAATTACTTAAGGCCACTCAGTAAGGCGATTTGTGCCAGGCCACTCAGAAACAATGGGACACAGTAGGTATCTAGCTAATAGGCCCCTATCTAAAGTCCTCTTTTCTACCATACTTAATTCAAATTAGGCTAAGGGGAACACTTTAAGATCTACTTCCTGAAGCAGGTTTCCCTGTCTGAATCTATTGGGCAGAAGGGGTGCAGGACACATCAGTCTTCTGTCTTGTTTTTTAATAAACAGCTTAAAGGTGCTGAATGTACTGCCCTCTGCTGAGACTCGGTGCAGCAAAAATGGCACTATTTTCAGCTCCTATCAAAATGTGAGCCAGCATGCAAGCCCTGTCACCTAGCCAGTGCCTCCCAAACCCTTTGGGACAGTCAGGTAAGAGGCTAGGATATCCTATAATAGGCCACTGTAATGACTCTCTCCCATCACTCTGATCATTCACCCCAGGTTCCCCTCTTCCAAATCTTTATGGGTGAGATAATGCCATTATAATCCCAAGGGTATTTTCCTTTCCCAAAAAGAAAAGATGAAGATGAGAAGAAAATACAGGAAAAAAATATTTCTTTCATGAAAGAGAAAAAATAAAATGAAAAAAGGAAGAAAAGATTTTAAAAGGGTAGGGGATGACCCTCCAGTTGCTTCTCCATTGTCAAACCAAACAAAGGGATTTGGATGCCCAGGGATGGGGCTAAGGGGACAGGCATAAGATGAAAAATGCCAGAAGTTAAGAAATGAGACTTCTGGACAAGATGGAGGCATAGGTGGAAACACTGTGCCTCCTTGCACAACCAAGTTTAAAAACAACAAAGTTTCAGTTAAAAAAAAAAAGAAAAACACAACCAAAACACAGAAAATTGAACTACAAGTAAGTCTCACAACAACAAACCGTTTGGCCACACCAGTAAGAGGGGTGGAGCCAAGGACTGGTGGAGTGGGGTTCCACAGGAAAACTTGGTCAGACTGACCCAGGTGTGCAGGCAGTGATTGGCAGATCCCAGGCGTGGGGTTGTGAAGGGCAGACCCAGTGAGGGGAAAGGCAGCAGGCTAACCATGGTCACACATTCTCTCGCAGATAAACCAGCGAAGGAGCGAGCAGTGAGACGGACCGCACAAGCCCCAGCATCGGGAAGCAGCAGAGAAGACCGCCATTGCCCCTCTTTGACCCCACCCCCACATACAGGGTCACAAACCAGCAAATGAGTTGCCCCACCCTGGTGAACACCTAGGGCTCCACTCCTCATACATAACAGGCATGAACAGACCAAACCATGGCTCGAGAAGAACTCAAAGCTCCAGAGCCAATAACTCCAAGCTATGAAGAAATAGCTAAACTCTCAGATGCACAGTTCAAAACACTGGTGATCAGGATGCTCACAGAACTGGTTGATTTTAGTCACAAATTAGAGGAACAAATGAAGGCTAAACTAATTGAAATGAAAGAAAATCCACAAGAAACCAAAAGTGATGGAAAGAAAACTGGGATTCAAATCAAGGGAGTGGACCAGAAAGAAGAAAAAAATGACCAACCAGAAAAGAATGAAGAAACAAGAATTCGGAAAAATGAGGAGAGGCTTAGGAACCTCCAGGACATCTTTAAACACCCCAACATCCTAATTATAGGGGTACCAGAAGGGGAAGAGGAAAAGCAACAAATGGAAAACTTATTGGAACAAATAATAAAAGAGAACTTCCCCAGTCTGGCAAAGAAAATAGACTTTCAGGAAGTCCAGAAAGCTCAGAGAGTCTCAAAGAAGTTGGAGCCAAGGAGGAACACACCAAGGCACATCATAATTATATTAGCCAAGATTAAAATGAAGGAGAGAATCCTAGAAGCAGCAGGAGACAAGAGGACACTCACCTACAAAGGAGTTCCCATCAGTCTGTCAGCTGATTTCTCAAAAGAGACCTTACAGGCAAGAAGGGGCTGGAAAGAAGTATTCCAAGTGATGAAACCAAAGACCTACATCCAAGATTGCTCCATGCAGCAAAGCTTTCATTTAGAATGGAAGGGCAGATAAACTGCTTCTCAGATAAGATCAAATTCAAGGAGTTCATCATCACCAAGCCCTTATTATACGAAATGTTAAAGGGACTTATCTAAGATAAAGAAGATAAAAAAAGATGAACAAGCCCTGACTGGTGTAGCTCAGTGGATTGAGCACAGGTCTGTGAACCAGAGGATCGTGGGCTGATTCCCAGTCAGGGCACATGCCTGGGTTGCAGGCCAGTTCCCTGCAGGCCAGTTCCCAGCAGGGGACGCACTAGAGGCAACCATACATTAATGTTTCTCTCCCTCTCTCCTTCCCCTCTAAAGGTAAATAAATAAAATCTTAAAAAAAAAAAAGATGAACAGTGAAAGGACACAACCTCACAGTTATTAACAACCACACCTAGAACAAAAACAAACTAAGAGGACAGCTAGATCAGGAGCAGAACCATAGAAATGAAGATCACATGGAGGGTTAACAACAGGGGAGTGGGGATAGGAGAAGGGGGAGAAGGTAGAGAAATTAAGTAGCATAGATGGTATGTAGAAAATAAATAAGGGGAGGGCAAGAATAGTATGGGAAATATAGAATCTAAAGAACTTGAGACATGTGGGCATAAACTAAAGGGGGGATGGTGGGGGAGGGGGTGTGCAGGTTGGAGGGGAATGAAGAGGAAAATAGGACAACTGTAATGGCATAATCAATAAAATATATTTTAAAAAAGAAATGAACAAGAAGTGAGGAGACAAGCATGGGGAATACATTCATATTTATACTCATATTCATAGTCATAGTCATATAATATATCCACTTTGAGTCTGGGTTTAACAGTATTACCAAACATAAAGAGTTTGTACATCCAGCACTAGCAGAGCCAAACACTAAACACAGAGAACTACAGTGGAGAAATATTATTATGGCATTATTAATATTATAAAATGTATACATATTATTCTATTATAATAGAATTCTCCTGGTGCTACCCAGGAGAATGAGAAGTTAAGGCTCAAAAGCCTGAACTTTCTGATGGTGTGTAGGTTACAGATTATATAGGGCAAAATAACAAGATACTATGGGTCACAGGTGGCAAATACAAGGCCCATTGGCCTACCCTGGCCCTCCACCTTGTTTTATTCAGCCTGGCACCTTCTTTCTGCCCGATGGCAGCGCAGAGCTCTCACTTAACTGTTAAGGAGTAGTTACATTTATACAGTCCTAGATTACATTCAACCCTTTAAAGGCAATAGCAAGGCTGATATGGCCCCCAGTGAAAATGAGTTTGACACACCTGCCATGGGTTATAGAATTCAGGATTGTGCTGGGAGTTGACTGATTGGAGGTCAGGTGAGGGTAATAATCATACTTCCCAACTCTACCTTTAATATGCTGATTGTTCTAAATTAATTAACAGCAAACATTCTGATAAATTTGAACAGGCATTCCCAACCCATCACACAATATCACAGGTATCCCCCATTACCCAGCACTTTTTGAGGTAGGTTAATAAGAAGCTAGGAAAGTTCCTTGGCAAGTGAAATAAGAAAACTGAGACAGATATCTGAGCAAACTGGCTGAGCAATTTACAGCCAGATACAGTAGGTCACTAGGGCAGAAAGCCCCAGGAGCCTAGCAACAGGCAAAACTGGCACCAGACCTTGCTTGCCCCCAGGATCATCTTTCCTTTCCTGGCATATTGCTGGCCATGTGGTTTAGGCCCCCTCACCTTTCCTCCCTAGAGATATCATGTAGAACTCAGTGGTATTTCAGCTCCAGGACCAGAAAAGCAAAGCCAGGCAGGCAACAACAATGCCAAGACCAACTGTGATAACTAATGACCTCTGGTGGTGACCAATCAGTAGAGACCATGACCCTGAAAGGGCACACCTGGAAAAGCTGATGAATATTCTATGACGATCTTCCCTAAACACTCAGCCTTTAAAAGCCCCTATAACAAAGAATCCCAGGTTAATTCTCCTGCTCTCCCTCCTGGGTGCATGCCCGTGTTTTTCACTGCCCCTTCTTCTTCCCCTCACAGGCACCTATCTCCTAAACTTCAAGAGACCCCAAGAGACTTGCAACTGGGGAGCAATGGGCAGCAGTAGCTCATCCCAGGCTAACCGGTGAACCTGTCCCCAAGGCCCCGTTTTTTCTGACTTTGCAGTGAGCTGACAGCAGCTCCCCTGTGCCTCACTCCTTTCCTATAACGTTTCTAGAGTCAAGCAGAGCTCTGCCTAGGCTCTCTTTCATTTCTTCTTCTACCTTAAGCCCTTTTTTGTTTTGCTGTTCCCAGCTTTAATAAATGTACTCTCAAAATCACCTACACAAAGTCAAGAACCCATACACTATAGGCCAGCCCAAGGCAGACCTGTCTGCTTCCAGTTTGTCCCTTCCTCATGACATCAGTACATCACAAGCTTCTTTCAAATAACCCTACTCTCTGAGGTAGGCAGGAGTGATTATAGGTGCCTATTAGATTATTTTACCTGGCAGACCCAAGATGCAAAATGAGGGCTTCAGATGAAGTTACAGGGTTGTTTTGACCCCTCCCAGCTGCCATACATCCTCTCCAGAAAACCTACAGGCCCACACTGAGTTTTGGGGGGCTGGTTTCACCTTTTTTCTTCTTTTCACTCTTTAAATCTCCCTGGGAATCAAATGCAGGTCAGAGCTCAGGGCCTCCAACCACCCCTAGCCCTGCACTGTCATCCCTTCTCCTCCACCTTCCAGGAAGGAGGCCTGACTGGCAGGCAGAGCTGCTGCAAACATGCATAGATAAGGGGAAATTCCCAGAAGTGAAATGAATTCCAGGGATTGTGACCAGTTTCCTGAGGGTAGGAAAGAAAACGGCAGCACCCTTGGTTTTGTTGCTTGCCCACCCCCACCTCCCCACCCCCTTTGCCCCTGGACAGTCTTGCTCAGGATAGGTTCTGTTCCTGAGAATGCCTGACCACCCACAATGTATACTGAACCAAACCAGAACCAGGAACATTTTCATGAAGTCTCACGTGATTCATCTGAATAATGTTGATGTGCTTTTAAAGGCACAAGTAATTTAGAGAGGTTTTATAAAAAAAAAGAGAAGGAAGTTGGATTTGGCTAATTATCTGCTCAGATTCTTTCCCTGTAAAATAGAGGATTTAATTAGTTAAGTGATTCTTGCACAGATGTTGAAAATAAGACTATGTGGCATTAAATACTCATTTAAGACACTGTTTGAAATGGGTGCATAGTAGTTTATGTTTAGAATATCCATATTATCTACTTTTGTTAAGTGTTTTTCCAATTTTTACTGTTATATAGTTCTTTTATGCATATTCTTAAATATTTGACCACATGTGACAAATATTGTTTTTATTCTAGTATAATAGGCTCAAGATGGCATTTCACTATTTTATGTTGTTTCTTTTTAAATTTAGAACAATGACTTTTTAGACATGTTTATTGCCCATTTATAGGAACACATTCATTTTTCTGGGTACAATTTATCATTATCTAAATTTATTAATTTCTCTGCCATTATAAATCCTCTCACTACCCCCCTCCCCACCCACTCCAGTTTGGCATTTGCCTTTCACATTTTGTCTATGGTAACTTTCCTGTATTAATGGCAAAACAGTCTCTTTTCCCTTTTGTGTTTATTTTTAAGCTTGAAACTGTTGTCTTTCTAGCTTGAATGGACACTCATAATTGTTATCAAAAAGGGGGCCTAGTCCTGAGTGGGACTGCCTAGGGCCAGCTGTAGTGTGTGGGTTCTTGACCTGGTGTAAGAAAGATTTTACAACACAAGTCCAGGTGACTGTGAGGACACATTTATTAAACTTGGGGACAGTGAAACAAAGAAAAGTTTAGCATAGAAGCAACAAGAGGCCTAGGTTGAACTGCCTTAGCTCACTGGGAAATCAGAGAAATTTGGGTTTGGGGGGCAGGATAAGGGGATTAGCCTGGGACAAACTGACACTGTCCACTGCCTTAGAGTTTAGAAGATGTGTGCCTGTCAAGAAAGCAGGGGAAGAAGGAGGGAAAGAGAATGGCTCGAGCTGCTCCACAGAGGAAGAGTGCTTGCCCTGGGTCTTTTGTCTTGAGGCTTTTCTCTCTCTTAGAGGCAGGAATCTTGGAGGAGGTCTCAGGGGAGGGTTACAGTAGAATATTCATCAGTTTTCCTGGTGTGCTCTTTCAGAGTCAAGGTCTCCACTGATTGGTCAGTCACAGGGCAGGGTCTTTAGTAGATTCTGGAATTGTTCACCTGTTTTTGCTGCTTTTCTGGGCCTGGAGCTGAAATATAACTGAGACCTAGACATTATCTCCAGGGAGGAAAGGCCAGGGGAGGAGAGGTTACTCGGGGTGAGGTCATTATTTTCCCAGTTTTGTCCCCTGCTAGACAGTAGGGCTTTCTGTTCTGGTGACCATCTGCACCTGGCTGTAAATTGCATGGCCGTTGTGATCAGCCATTTGTCTGTTTCTCTATTCTACTTGCCAAGGAATTTTCCTAGCTTTTTACTATCTTACTTATCTCAATATTCTATCCTGTAATTAAGAAACCTAAGGTCTAAGAGAAAACATTGCCCAGGCCCTACATCTAGAAAGTATAGGGGCTGCAACTCAACCCCACCCCAGTCCTACCTCAGGCTCTACTTTCAGCCCCTCAGGTGTACTCTGATCAGCTGCCTGGCAGACAGCACAGAGGATCCTGGGAGGGGAGGGAGGAAGCTGACCAGGAAGTTATCAGTATGAGACCAGGGGCACAGAACCTTGGTGAGTCTCCCTTCCAGTGGCATATCCCAAAGCATTCCCTACAAAACACCAATTCCCTACAGAACTTCCCCATGATGAACACAAATTTCCTGCAGGGAATATATAAAAAAAAAGAGAGAGAGAGAGAGAAAGCAAGAAACAGCTCCTTTTAATTCTTTTGCTTCTACAGGAAGCTTGTAAATGCTAAGGTCTTACTTCAGAGAAAAAAAAAACATTATTCACTAAGCACCTTAGTGCAGGCAAATTCTGTTCCCCTTGTATGGTAGGTGGTTGGTAAACCAGTCAATTTCTTCTCTCTAGTCTCTACCACAATCTGGCATGTGTGAGGGCCAATTCATTCTTGTGAATCTATTTCAGTGTGGATTTCACATGTTGTAAGGTGTCTTAGAGGCAGAAATACCCAGTCATATGGGAAACCTTGCCATTGCCCCTTAGGTCAACATTCAGTCTTTATTCTGCTTTACCTGAACAGGACAGCCATGGTGTACCCTGCGACACAACTCTGCCCACCTCCCTCCCAGCCCTGGGAAATCCAGAACATCCTCTTATGAGCAGAAACATGAGAATTACTCCCCTATGCCCCTGAGACTGTCATCTGGGAAAGGAAAAGAAAAGGGTGTAGAGTGCCCTGGGATTGTAAGCTAGAAAGTTGTATACCGATTAACACCTAAGGGGTTTGAATCAAAACCTGTGGTGTAATGTAGAACTGACTTTAGACTTTTCAGGGTACAAGGCCAGGGCCAGGGGCCAGGAGGCCTCCCCAGGCCTTGCCTGAAAATGGGGGACAAGCAGATAGATGTGGTAGCACCCAGAGGCTGCTGCATCATCATTTACCAGTCCTGACAGTTGGTGAATGCACTGGTCCTTTCTTCACAGAATGGTCAGGGAGAAAGGAAGGTGAAATGTAACTGATATCATTTGTACCTGTAGGCAGCATGGGCTCAGCTCCTGGTTTTTCTTAAATTCAGACTGTGCAAGGAAAGTTAAGTCCCTCAGATTTCATCTCTGACTTATACCAGATCCTTGTGTATAAATTGGGCAAAACTCACTCCTGCTTCTCTGTAACCTCAAAGGTATGGTCTCACCAGTGAATGAAAGCGGTCTTTATGATTTCCCATGAGACATTACCATCAGTTCTCCTAGCCAAGAAGACCTCCTTGAAGGGGACATGCACCCCACCCTGTCCCCTGCCCTGCTCTCTGCATGGATGGGTGGTATTGGACAGGCCTTACCAGACCTGACCTGGAGAGATATGTTTCCTTCACTGTTCCAATCTCTCTCCTCAGGCCTGTTCATTTCCCACCTGGGTTTGCATCAGACCCTACAGGGTGAATTGGGAAAAGAGTGCTGGTTTTCAGTAAACTTCCCAGCAACCGGTAGGATCTCAGCATTCAGAAAAAAGCCACACATGGCTGGACATTGGGAGAGGCAGGAAGAAGTTGTCCAGGAGCACTGTGAAAGCCAGGCCAAGGGCAGTGGCCACCCTATTGAATCCTTCACCCTATGAATCCTCCCACAAAGAGGGAGGATTCATTCGAGGTGCATAGAAATGGCTGAGGTCTGAATGCTACATTTTATTGATTGCCCCAGATATAGTTCCACATAGCAGCCCTTCACCCTCACCCTCTAACCTCTTCTCGCTAAGATGCTATAGAATATTGTTTGTGCTTCAGGTACACAAGTAAATAAAAAGCAGGACAGATGGATTTTTTTAAATCCCCTTTCTCCCATCTAAGGAAACCCCTTAGGTCCTCTGTACCTGAGGAGATGTCTGGGAGACCTCTTCATGCCACAGTTCAGAAGTGTCACATTCCTTTTCCAATTTTGCATAGTATTACATGTACAGAGGAACCACAGCTGATTTACTGTCTCCAATGACCTCACACTTACTTGGGTCATTTACACTGTTTGCTGTAGTGGTGGCTTCAAGTGCTGCTCCGGAAGCTGTAGTAGATGGGGGCCTCAGGACCTCCCACCGAGGTCCTGACCTGGAGGGAGGGATGGAAGTTTCTGATGCCCAGCAGGCAGCTCTTCTGGGTTGATACGAAGACGCAGAGCGCGTGGATCAGCAGGATCCAGCCAGTGTTCCTGGGCTGAAGAGGGTTGGGGTAGAGGTGGCTGCCCCCAGGCCCTAGGGTGCTGGGACAGCAACTGCTGGGGTACCCTCCCTGGCTCCAATGCAGGTGGAGGCTGCCAGCACCCCCATCGCAGCCATGCACCAGAGGGAGGGTGCTGTCCCCACCCTTGCAGGGCCCAGTCCCCATGGGTCATGAGTGGTCTTGGATGCCCCAGATAAGTCCTTGGGCCACCAGCTTCCTGCTGTGGGAAGGGCTGTTGGGGAGCAGGAAGTAGACCACCCAGAGGTGCAAAACTGAAGCCTGAAGACAGAGAGCAATGGACATCTCCAGAAGCTTTCCCCAGTGCCCTGGCTGGAGTCTCCAGGTCAGGAGAGGCCATATTCACACCCAAGACACCAGAATTCCCTGAGAGGACTGCTTGATGAGAACCTCCCAACTCCCAGAAGAATGGGCTGGTGTAACTCTGGAGAGTTGTGCTGAAGTTATTTCTGGGGAGAAGGCTGTAGTGCCTAGAGCAGTTGGGGGTACAGAATCCATCCTGACGAGATCCTGAAACTGGAGTGTCTGCCTCCCCACTGGGCCTCCTTTCAGTTTCCTTTAGTATTCTAGCTCTCTGGTTCTGAAACCAGACCTGGAGATAGAGAAAGACAAAGGAAGAGAGAAAAGATATTTTCTACATAATTTAAGCCCAGTACCAAAATTATCACCAAGTAGCATGTGACCTGAGGTTAAACAGTTGTCAAATAAAACTTCTACTAAAGCTAAAACTAAAAACAAAATCCTTGGCTCATTCAAAACATTCACAGTATGGCCTAACCTACTTTCTGGGCAAATCTTCCTAAAGCACCCACCTCGTACCCACATGGGCACACACCAGCACTGTCCCCTCACCCTCTGCCCTTGCAATAGCCTTCCGCCTCAAGACTAGCTACTAAATATGCTTCCCAAACCAATACCTAGGACACCTTTCTGGCTGGTCCTACTGGTTGGTAACACCAGTGTCCCCAGCATGCCCCAGCATACCTGAAGCCCACCACAGCCTCCCTCAGGGCAAACCTAGATCTGTGGCTTCCAGCCCCACCTGCAGGACCCAGCAGCCAGTAGGGTATTGGATGCTGGCTAGTAACCAGAGTCAGTCCCACTTTCCTCCCTAAGGGCATTTGCAAAAGCTAATTTGACCTTCCAGCAACAAACTTTCCCATATCCTCTGGGCCTAGCAGCTTCTGCCTCCCTGGTGACTCCCAGCCAGCCAGTGGACTTTAGGGTTTCCCATCTTGATTCTGGGAGCTGTGAGCTCTAACCATGCATGGTTTACTGAATGTTCAAGGTCAACTCTTTTGTCTGGTCTTTTAGTAGTTAACTATCTCTGAGGGTTGTGAAGTCCTGACAGACTGCCTACCCCTCCATCAGAGTCAAGTTCCCTGGCCAGCTGGTAAGATCCCAGGGTAGGCTTCCAATTCTGACTCAAATGTCAAGGGCTTAGGGCTATAGCTAAGCTTTTCAGTATCTCAGTTCATTCTGAAAAGTTTGGAAAGGTGCAGGGTTGCTCTGTAGGAAAAATATAGAAATTCATTTGAAAAATTCAGTTGAGGTTACCAACACTTCCAAAAAGAGGACGCCACAAAGTCCTTACCACCAGATTTTTCTGCATGTACTGGGTGCTGCTGAACCCCCTTCTCCCTTCTGGGCTGTGGTTTGCTTAATTATTTCTAGGGTTACAAAAATCTTTGTAAAGTAAAATTCTTAACAGAGCACTTGGTACATAGCAAAAACCTCAGTGGATGTTCATTCCCACTCCAGCAGCCTGACCTCTTCCATGACCTTCATCAAGCATCTTGAAGGGGGCTGAATAGGAAATGGTGAACCCTTTTGCAGGACCCTAAGACTTCAGGTACGATGCTACACTGGAGAAACTTCCTGGCCTAGCTAGAACCCCAGACATATAAGACCATAAAGTTCTCTGTGTGGTGACAACAACATTCAGTTCAGGCCAAGGACATGTGTAGGACAGGAGGTCAGCATGAGGTAGCCACCTGGAGGTTTAAAAACTTCTACAACCCTGTCCACCTCCCAGAGTTCTGAATCAAAAGTTTTGGTATAGGATCCTGATAGTTCTGGTTCGAAAAGCACTACCGACCGAGATTTCAACCCTAGCCGCACATCAGAATCACCTGGAGGCCTTTTCAAGCAACATATGAATATTCCAGGCTCCACATTTCATTCTGGGCTGGGGATCTCAAACTCATCTCAGCAGGCTTCCTGTAGGCAGGAGCCACTCCCCTTCCTCCACCCATTGCAGTGGGTCCTGTGCTAGGGGGTTGAGACACAGAGGACCAAATCATCATCTAGGGATCCCTTCTGGGGGTCCCTGTCAGGTTAAAACCATTCTCTTCACAAAATAACACTCAGATGTGATCTGCCTTTGCCCTTTTCCCTCCCAGAGGCTGGAAAGCAAAGGCCACAGGTGGAAGGCAAAGCAGCTCTGACATTACAGTCTCCTGTGCTGGTGTTCTACTGCCATTCCTCTCACTAAATAAACTTTCTGGCTGTAAGAATATGAGTGCCTTCCTTAAGAAACAGGTCAACATGTAATGTTTTATTATGGTTATATTTAAATTAGTGAATATTTCAAAACTTCTCAGTTTCAACTTCAAACATGGTAAATATTTGACAAGTATAACCCTCATAACCCAGTTAAACTCCACCCCTGCCAGAGCTATAATCTAAATGACCAAATCTCTCTGATCTTCATCTTCCCACCCCCCTGAGACTGAGATTAATACCTCACAGGGGCATTGAGAGGATTGATTCAAACCTTTTTTTTTTTTAAAGCTTGTGGTTTAAACAGGCTCACAATCCTTGCTGGTTCCTCATGCCATCTCTCCCTCCTGAGGGAAGAAGCACAAATTTATACTTCACCTGGATTCTTGGCTCAGGAATCTGGATTTGTCTAGCTAGTTCCTCTCGGACAGTGATATCAGGGTATGGGTCCATTTCAAAGACCTCCATGAGAACCTTGTGTTGGTTTTTGTTGAACTTGGTCCTCTTGCGCCTCTTGCTTTCTGGGGGCCCTGGGGCAGACACACACACAGCATAAGAGACATTAGTCTCAGGCCTTACATTTAGGTCTACTGAAAGTTGTTCCCTGTGCATGGCGATGTGGAGCCTGCAGCCTCCCATGGGAAAGAATCTGTTTGCAGGCAGAGACTCCCTTGGGCACCTTTGCAGAGCTCTCTCTCCACCCTCCTGAGATTCTGCTGCTGGAACCTAGTGCTCTGCAGAACCAGCTTCCAACTTCTCATCTTCCAACAATTCTTGGGGGAGGGGGAGTTGCCATATAAACTAGAATTACAACTGAAGCACATGTCCAGAGAGTGCTATGGGCACAGTCAGGTCTGCCAAGACTCCATCAACATATCTCTAGTTGTGCTAGGACCCAAAGTCCACCAGAAACTAGATGCCAAAAACCAGAACATAAGAAAATTCCATGCAAAAAAAATCCTAACATTGGAGAATTTCTATACATTAATACATATTTTCCCTTGTGAGCTGGGGAAGCTTCCTAGCCATCAATTCAGCTTTAGGATCTTTGAGTCCATCAGAGGTGGGCTCATCACTGACTTGTTCATTCAGTTGAAAACTGAATTCCTCAATGGAGAAAAAAAGGGCAAAATACAAGGCCCACATGATGCCGAGTTTCCTTTCCCTCCCAGCCCTCCTCCGAGCTCCCAGAGGCTGCCTTACCCTGCAGAAGTAAATTTTCTACACTTTGGAAAAACAATGCAGCACCTACCTGGGCACCTACTGCCACCCTGAGCACCTCAAAGGCAACATTTTAAGGTCTAGTTTGGTGCTTAGCCTCTCCCCTTTCTAGTGTAAAAGCCAAATGTCACAGTGAACAGTAAACTTCAAACCACACCTGGTGGGACCTGCCCTTCTGAACCCACAAGACATCGTCCTAGAGAGACTGCACAGCTCCCTGGCCACCCAAGCCCCAGCGGCACCCTCAAGAGCTCACCATAGGAAGACATGTCCGGACTGCGCCCACCAACCAGTGGGAACCTGGTTGGGAACAGAGACCTGGGTGAGCACTGCCTGTCTCCTCGCTGGAGTCTGGTAGGGAAGTGCAGGGAGCCGTCCAGTTAAGCCCCTTTAAAGCACTTTGTAAGACCCAACCTAACAATAATCCGTCCTCTGGACCCGGTGCTGTGGTGCGCAGAAATGCTCTTCTGCTCTCTCTGGCCTTGCCCAGCTGGAAAGGTGAGCGCACTTCCGTATAGCCTCAAAAGACAGGACTCATCCGCGAAGGTGTAAAGCACAGTCGTCAATGCGGTGGGGTGGCAGGTCCCAAAATTACTGATTGAAATACAGGCCAGAGCAGCAAACAACCCAACAGGAGGGGGTCTGAGAGTCAATTTCTTAGTCTTTTAGTGGGTGACTATGGAATTCCTGCTGTTTCCTCTTCTTACCGTCCACACAATGAGCTTTTACGAAGAAGCTGCCACATGCCTACCTAGCATATAAAAGATGATGATTCGAGATTTAGATTTATGCTTATGTCTATATCAGAGCCTCCATTTCTTAAATCTAGATGATTCAGTCAACTCCCAGGGTTTTTTAGTAGCATGTAAACCCACATAAATTAAAAGGACCCTGGACTGAGAACTCCCTGGAGCCGCAGGTACGAGGAGAGGAAACAGTGAGTAGAGGCAGAGGGTAAAAAGCTGCTGTCAATTAGTTTATCTCACTTTGCAGATTAGCAGGGCAGGGCATTAGTTAAATTATGTGCTTTTAAAAAAGGTAAGTATGGTTGGTATACGCTATATTAGTTTCAGGTGTACAATTTGACATTTAAATACCTTAAAATGTGATCACCACATTAAGTCTAGTAACTATCTGTCACCTTGTAAATTTACCACAATATTACCGATTACAATCCTCTTCACCTTTTTGCACCCATCCTGCATTCCCTCTGGCAACCATCAGTTTGAGCTCTGTTAATATGAGTTTGTTTTATTTGTGTTTTTTGTTTTGTTATGTTTTATTGATCTATATGCCTGTTCTTATGCCAGTACCAGGCTGTTTTGATTACAATGTCTTTGTAGTGTAGTTTTATATCAGTATTGTGATACCTCCAGCTTTTTTCTTCTTTCTCAAGAATGCTGAGGCTATTTGGGGTCATTTTTGTTTCATATACACTTTTGGAATATTTGTTCTAGACATATGAAATATGGCATTAGTACTGTAATAGGACTTCTGTTAAATCTGTAGATTGCTTTGGGTAGTATGTACATTTTAATGATGTTGATTCTTCCAGTCCATGAACATGGCATACACTTCTACTTATTTGTGTCTTCAATTTCTTTCTTCAGTGTCCTATAGTTTTCCAAATACGAGTCTTTTACCTCCTTGATTAAATTTATTTCTTGGTACATTTTTGCTGTTGTTGCAATATTAAACAACAGCAAAAAAATGATATCTTTTTTGTGCTTGTTTTTAAGTATATTTTATTGATTATGCTATTACAGTTTTTCTAATTTCCCTCCTTTATCCCCCTTCCACTCTACACCCCCCAACCCTCCAGCATTCCCCCCCCCTTAGTTCATGTCCTTGGGTTGTACGTATAAGTTCTTTGAGTTCTCTGTTTCCTATACCAGTTTTTACCTCTCCCCATCTATTTAATGCCTACTGATTATGCTGTTTCTTCCCTGTACCTTTTCCCCGCTATTTTCCCTTCCCCCTCCCTCTCCCCCTCCCCACTGAAAACCCTCCATGTGGTATCCATCTCTCTGATTCTGTTCCTGTTTTAGCTGTTTGCTTAGTTTTTGTTTTCATTGTTTTTCTTTCTTTTATTTATTTAGGTTCATTTATTGATAGTTGTGAGTTTGTTGTCATTTTACTATTCATATTTTTTATCTTCCTTTTCTTAGATAAGTCCCTTTAACATTTCATATAATAAGGGCTTGGTGGTGATGAACTCCTTTAACTTGACTTTATCTGGGAAGCACTTTATCTGTCCTTCCATTCTAAATGCTGGATTTGCTGGATAGAGTAATCTTGGATGTAGTTCCTTGTCTTTCATGACCTCAATTACTTCTTTCCAGCCCTTTCTTACCTGTAAGATTTCTTTTTTTTAAAGATTTTTATTTATTTATCTTCAGAGGGGAAGGGAAGGAAAGAGGAAGAGAAATATCAATGTATTGTTCCCCTGCTGGGAACTGGCCTGCAACCCAGGCATGTGCCCTGACTGGGAATGGAACCATGATCCTTTGGTTCGCAGGCCCATGCTCAATTCACTGAGCTATGCCAGCCAGGGCTTGTAAGGTTTCTTTTGAGAAATCGGCTGATAGCTTTATGGGCATTCCTTCGTAGGTAACTCTTTCCTTTCCTTTTGCTGCTTTTAAGATAGTGTCTTTGTCTTTAATTTTGGGCAGCCTAATGATGATGTGCCTTGGTATATTCCTTTGGGTCCAACTTCTTTGGGACTCTTGAACTTCCTGGAAGTCTATTTCCTTCACCAGATTGGGGCAGATTTCCTTCATTATTTTTTCAAATAAGTTTTCAATTTCTTGCCGTTGTTTTCATTCTAGCACCCCTATAATTCAGACATTGGAACATTTCATGGTGTCAAAGAAGTTCAAAAGTCTCTCTTCATTTTTTAAAAAATTATTTTTGCTTTATTCTGTTTCAGTTGGATGTTTATTTCTTTCTTTTGTTCCAAATCATTGATTTGAGTCCTGATTTCCTTCCTGTCACTGTTGATTCCCTGAATATTTTGCTTTATTTCATTTTGGGTATCTTTTTTTTTTTTCATTTTTCAACCAAGCTCAATCAGTTCTGTGAGCATTTTGATTACCAGGGCTTTAAGTTCTCCATCACATAGGTTAGCTATTCCTCATCATTTAGCTCTCTTCCTGAGGTTTTTTTGTGTTCTTTCATTTGGGCCATATTTCTTTTTCTTGGTTAACCTGATAAATTTTAAGGGGGTGAGGCCTTAGGTGTTCACCTGGGCAACCCTCCTTGCTGTGGTGCAGCACTGTCTGTGGGAGAGGGGCCAGAGAGGGAACAATGCAGCTCACCTGCTTGTTTCTAGTGCACTTTCCAACAGGCTCTTGTGTGAGACTGGGAGTTTCTCCCACTTCAGTAACCACTCTACTCCACAGCCAACTCCGAGTCTCAGTTTCTCTTTAAGTCAGCCCTGCCTGTGCAGCCCCACCCACACAGTCCACTGCCTGGCAGGAGTTTCTCAGCCAGCCCTGCCCTTGCTCGTCCACCACCTTGCCAAGGTTTCTCTCTGTCTGTTGCCTTACTGGTCTGGTTGTTCTGTTTGACTGTTTCTTTAATTCTGAAGTTGTTGGATTTCCATAAAATTTGATTTTCTGGCACTTCTGGTTGTTTATAGATTTTAGATTGGTCGTTATCCTCCTTTTGGTTGTGCAAGAAAGTGAAGGGTTTCTACCTATGCCTCCATCTTCACCAGACCTCTAATATCTTATTTATACGTTCTCTTTCTGATAGTTCATTATTGGTGTATAAAAATGCCACCAATTTCTTTTTTATTATTTTATTATTTATCTTTAGAGGGGAAGGGAAGGAGAGAGAGAAACATCAATGTATGGTTGCCTTTCATGCGTCCCCTGCTGGGAACTGGCCTGCAGGGAACTGGTCTGCAACCCAGGCATGTGCCCTGACTGGGAATCGAACCGTGCTTGTCTGGTTCGCAGGCCCGCGCTCAATCCACTGAGCTACACCAGCCAGGGCCCAATTTCTTAATATTAATTTTATACCATGCTACTTTGTCATCTTCCTTTATTAGATCAAGTAGCATTTTCATGGTGTCTTTAGGGCTTTCTATGTACAATATCATGCCATCTGTATGATATTTTTTTACTTTGTTCTATCCAATTTGAATGCATTTAATTTCTTCTTATCTAATTGCCGTGACTATAATTTCCATTATTATGTTGAATAAAAGTGGTGAAAGCAGACATCCCTGTCTTGTTCCTGATATTAAGGGGAACATTTTAGTTTCTGCCCATTGAGTAAGATATTGGCAATAGGTTTCTTGTATATGGCCTTTATTGTGTTGAGGTATGCCCCCTCTTTTCCCTTTGCTGAAAGTTTTTATCATAAATGGATACTGGATTTTAGCAAATGCTTTTTCTGCATTTATTGATATAATTATATAGTTTTCATTCTTCATTTTGTTTATGTGGTGCATCACGTTTATTGATTTGTGGATATTGTACCTACCTTGTATTTCCATTATAAATCTTACTTGATCATGATGAATGACTTTTTAGTGTATTGCTGAATCCAGTTTGCTAATATTTTATTGAGGATTTTAGCATCTGTATTAATCAGGGATATTAGCTTATAATTTTCTTTATTTGTAGTGTCTTTTTCTGGTTTTGCAATTAGGATAATGCTGGCCTTGTAAAATAAGCTTAAGAGTTTTTCCTCCTCTTTAGTTTTTTGGAAGAGTTTGAAAAATATAGGTATTAGTTCTTCTTTGAATATTGGCTAAAATTCACCTGTGAAGCCATCTGGTATAGGACTTAGTTGGCAGATTTTTTTCTTACTGCTCCAATTTTACTAGTTGCAATCTGTCTATTCAGATTCTCTAATTTTTCATGATTCAGTTTGGGAAGATTGTATTTTTCTAGGAATTTAACCATTTCTCTGGATTGTCCTATTTGTTAGCATACAATTGTTTGTAATATTATCTTATAACCCTTTTTATTTCTTTGATGTCATTTGTTCTTTTTTATTTCTAATCTTCTTTATTTAGGTTTTCTTTTTTCCCCCTTGATTAAACTGGTTAAAGTTTTGTCAATCTTCTTTATCTTTCCAAAGAACCAGCTCTAGGTTTCATTGATCTTTTTATTATTTTTGTAGATTCTATTTTGTTTTTTCTGCTCTGACCTTTTAAAATATATTTTATTGATTCTGTTATTACAGTTATCCCCTTTTCCATCCTTTACTCTCCTCCACTCTGCACATACCCTCCAACTTGCATTCCCCCACTTCCGACTTGTATTTCCCCCATTTAGTTCATGTCCATAGGTCATACATATTAAGTTATTTGCTTCTACATTTCCTATGCTATTCTTGACTTACTCCTGTCTATTTTCTACCTACCATTTATGCTACTTATTCTCTGTAACTTTTCCCCTTCTCTCTCCCTCCTTCTACCTTCCACTCTCACACTGATAATCCTCCATTTCCCTTTCTGTGATTCTATTCCTGTTCTAGTTGTTTGCTTAGTTTGTTTTTTTTTTTTAGGTTTGCTTGTTAATAGCTATGAGTTTGTTGTAATTTTACTGCTCATATTTTTTCATCTTCTTTTTCTTAGACAAGTCCTTTTAACATGTCATATAATAAGGGCTGGGTGATGATAAACTCCTTTAACTGGACTTTATCTGGGAAGCATTTTATCTATTCTAAATTATAGCTTTGCTGAATAGAGTAATCTTGGATGTAGGTCCTGGCCTTTTATGACTTTGAATACTTCTTTACAGCCCCTCTTTTTGAGGCCCCTCAAAATCTTCCAGCCCCTGCGAGATTTCTTTTGAGAAATCAGCTGATAGTTTAATTAGAACTCCTTTGTAGATTAACTGTCCCTTTTTCTCTTGCTGCTTTTAAGATTCTCTCTTTTTCTTGAATATTGGGTAATGTAATTATGATGTGCCTTAGTGTGTGCTTCCTTTGATTCAAGTTTGACTCTCTGAGCTTCCTGGACTTCCTGGAAGTCTATTTCTTTTGCCATATTGGGGAAGTTCTCCTTCATTATTTGTTCAAGTAAGATGTCAATTTCCTGGTCTTCCTCTTCTTCTTGCACCCCTATGACTTGAATGTTGGAATGTTTAAATATGTCCCAGAGGTACCTAAGCATCTCCTCATTTTTTTTGAATTCTCATGTTTTCATTCTGTTTTGGTTGAATGTTTCTTTCTTCTTTCTGGTCCAAACAATTGATTTGAGTTCTGGTTTCCTTCTCATCACTGTTGGTTCCCTCTATATTTTCCTTTATTACACTTTTCATGGCCTTCTTTTTTTCCTCTATTTTGCAACCATACTCAACCAATTCTGTGAGCTTCTTGATTACCAGTGTTTCGAACTTCACTTCTGATAGTTTGGCTATCTCTTCCTCGCTTAGTAGTATTTTTTCTGGAGCTTTGATTTGTTCTTTCGTTTGGGACATTTTTTGTCTCTACACCTATTTTTTTGTCTTTACACCCCTAGTAAGGGGTGGAGCCTCAGATGTTTACCAAGGCAGGCCAACCCAAGTTGCTGCTTTGTGATTCTGTATGTGAGGGAAGGGTCTGAATGTGAACAATGCCACTTGCTCCGCTGTCTGCTGGTTTTCAGTCACTTCCCCTGCCACCCACAATCAAATTGGGTCCTTCTAGTGCTGATTTCCGAGTGGGTGGTTTTGTGTACATTGTAGGACCCTGTGGGTCTCTCCAACAAACTCTTCTATGAGGCTGGGAGTTTCTCCCACTGCCTCAACTCCCACAGGTGTTTTCAGTCAGAGGCTATGAGGCTTTATTTCCCCTTGCTGGAATTCTGGGTTTCGAGGTTTATCTCACTCCCCAGTTGTTGCTCCCAGTTTATCTGCACACATATGTGGCACTGCCCTGTCCACAAGCCGCCACCATGTCTGGTCCACTAGCCGCTGCCTTGCCACAAGTCCTCTCCACCTCACTGTCCATCTCTCCACCCCTCCTACTGGTCTGGATGAATGTCTCTTCTTTCACTCCTTGGTTGTAGGACTTCCATACAGTTTGATTTTCTGTCAGTTCTGGTTGTTTTTGTTTTTAAATTTGTTGTCCTTCTTTTGCTTGTGCGAAGAGGCACAGTATCTACTTATGCTTCTATCTTGGCCAGAGGAAGTCTGTCACTCCTGTTCTGATCTTTATTATTATCTGCAGCTTGTTTGTTTGTTTTAACCAGTTCCTTTTAGTGTAAAGTTAGATTGTTATTTAACTATTTACTTGTTTCCTGATGTATGCCTATAATGCTGTGAATTTTCCTCTTAGGACTGCTTTGCTGTATCCCATAGATTTTTGGTTATTGTGTTCTGATTTTCATTGGTTTTAAGATAACTTTTGTTGTATTTCTGGATCTCATTGTTCACCCATTCACTGTTTAGTAACATGTTATTAGCTTCCATGAATTTGCATGTGTTTCAGTTTTTTCTTGTGCTTAACTTCCTGTTTTATAGTGTTATGGTCAGAGAAGATTCTTAATATGATTTCAATCTTCCTAAATTTATTGAGACTTGTTTTATGTCCTAATGCAGTTTATCATAGGAAATGTTTCTTGTGCACTTCTAAAGTATGTATATTTTCTGCTTTTGGGTGAACTGCTCTGAAGATAACAATCAAATCCATCTGATCTAGTGTGTTATTTAAAGCAACCATTTCCTTGTTAATTTTCTATCTGGAAGATCTATTCATTGATGTCAAC
Source organism: Artibeus jamaicensis (assembly GCF_021234435.1). Classification (NCBI taxonomy): domain Eukaryota; kingdom Metazoa; phylum Chordata; class Mammalia; order Chiroptera; family Phyllostomidae; genus Artibeus; species Artibeus jamaicensis. The sequence continues at coordinate 73,086,441 of NW_026522030.1, read as the reverse complement.
AGGGTGTTAAAATCCCCTACTGTGACTGTATTACTGTCAATCTCTCCCTTTATGTCTATCAAGATTTGCTTTATATATTTAGACACTCCTATTTTTGATGTACCTAAAATCTTGTTGGATTGCTGCTTTTATTATTATGAAGTTTCCTTTTATGTCTCCCACAATAGCCTTTGTTTTAAAGTCTATTTTGTCAGATATAAGTATTGCTACCCTAGCTTTTTCTTTTCATATCCATTTGCATGAAATATCTTTTTCCATACCTTTACTTTTAGTTTGTATGTACTTTTGTTTTGATGTGGGTCTCTTATAGACAGCATAATGTATGTCTTTGTTTCTTATCTATTCAATTACTTTATGGGTTTTGATTGGAGCATTTAAGCTATTTACATTTAAAGTATTAGTGATAGGCATGTATTTATTGCCATTGTATTCTTTTAACTCTGTTCCTTTGTTTTTTCTTCTTTGTTGTTTTTTTTTCTTCTTATTTCTATGAAAGCAGGCCATATAACATTTCTTGTTATAGTGTTTTGGTGGTAACAAATTCCTTCAGCTTTTTCTTTTCTAGGAAGCTCTTTATTTTTCCTTTCATTTTAAATGGTAGCCTTGCTGGGTAAATTAGTCTAGGTTATAGGTCCCTGCTTTTCATTGCTTTGAATATTTTATGCCAATTTCTTCTGACCTGAAATGTTTCTGCTGAAAAATCTGCTGATAGACTTATGGGAGCTCCTTTGTAGGTAACTGTCTTTCTCTTGCTGCTTTTGATATTCTCTCCTTGTCTTTAAGCATTGCCATTTTAATTATGATGTGTCTTGGTGTGGGCCTCTTTGGACTCTTTCCATTTGGGACTCTGTGCTTCCTGGGCTTGTCTGGTTTTCCTTCATTAGGTTAGGGATGTTTTTGGTCATTATTTCCTCAAACTTGTCCTCAATCCCTTGCTCTCTCTCTTCTCCTTATGGTGCCCCTATAATGTAGACATTGTTATGTTACATGTTGCCCCAAAGGTCTTTTAAACCAGGGGTCCCCAACCTCCAGCCTGCAGACCAGTACCAGTCTGGGCCTGTTAAGAACTGAGCCACACACCAGGAGGTGAACTTGAATGTAATGTGCTTAAATGATCCTAAAACCACCCCCAACCCTGGTCTGTTGAAAAATTGTCTTCCACAAAACCACTCTCTGGTGCCAAAAAGGTTCAGGACTGCTGCCTTAAACTATCCTCAATTTTTAAATCTTTTTTCTTTTTGCTGCTTTGATTGGATGTTTTTTTCTACCATGTCTTCCAAATTGCTGATTCCATCTTCTGCTGTATCCGGCCTACTGTTCATTCTTTTCAGTGTATTCTTCATTTCAGATATTGTATTCTTCATTTATGCTTGGCCCTTTTTTATGGTTTCTATGTTCTTATTCATTCTGTGAGCATCGTTATAACTGTGGCTTTGATCTCTGTATCTGATTAATTTCTTGCCTCTATTTCAGTTAGCTCGTTTTCTTGACATTTTTCTCTCATGTGGAGCCTGTTTCTTTGTCTTCCATTTTGGCTCCCCCTTTATGTTTGTTTCTATGTATTAAATAGTTAGGCTATGACTCCCAGTCTTCATGGAGTAGCATTATATGGTAGGTGTCCTGTGGTACCCAGTGGTGCAGTCTCCTGGATCTGAAGTTCTCTGGTGTGTGTTATGTGGGCCTCTTGTTATAATTGAGTCTTTAGTGCTATTTACTGTACATGCATGGGATCAACTCTCAGGCTGGTTGACTATGACTATGGTGTGCTAATGAATATTCTATTGAGATCCTCCCTTGAGACCTCCCCTAAAACTCCCACTTTTAGAAAACATAAAAACCCTTAAAACAAAGGACACAGTGCCCACTCTATATAGAGGACACCTGCACCTTTCCACCCTTTGTTTTCTAAGGTGCATATCTTTGCTTTCTTTCTCCAAGGACATTTTTTTTTCCTTCAGTAATTTGTTCCCCAATCCATGCAGTTTAGCTGGCTCACTTTTTCTCCCCCTGTGCCTTCCTGTCTAAAATGCTAAATAAACTTCTTGTGCTAGAGTTTTTGGATCTGAAGTCTTTGTTTGCTGAACTCAAGAATTGGTGTCTAACACTGCTGCTAACATTTTTATATGTCTATTGACCATCTGTATGTTGTCTGCCCACTTTTAAAAAACTTTTAAATTAATTTTAGAGAAAGATATATAAGGGGTGGTGAGAGAGAGAGAGAGAGAGACATTGATTTGTTGTTTCACTTATTTATGCATTCGTTGGTTAATTTTTGTTAATAAGTTGTATCAGTTCCTTATATATTTTGAATATCAACCCTTCATTAGATATACGTTTGGAAATATATTCTCTCATTCAGTATACTGTCTTTTTGGGACTTCATCAAACTAAAAAGCTTCAGCACGGCAAAAGAAATCATCAATAACCGCATTTTAGTGACATCAAATATTTCCTTTCAAAGGATACAAAGTTCTGTTTTATTTTGTTTTTGCTGGATTAATTTGCAAATGAAATGTTTTAGGACATCTTCTAGTGATTACCTCATAAAAACAAAAAAAAAGTCAAGTAATTATTTCCATCAAAGTCTGTGCTGAGCTAAAAGATTTAAATGTCAAAAGAAGTAGCCTTGAAAAGAGGGAAAGTTGAGGAAGAGAGTGGGAACTATCCTTGAGAGCTGCTGAGAGGACAAACTTGAAATACCAATATAATGTCTTCCTGATAGTCTCCAGTAGAGAATCCCGTCTCAATGTAGCACCAGGAAATCTGGTTCTTGCTCCATGGTCCAGGAAGCTGGGAAATGCATAGGCACTGTCCTCCTTGTCTGTTCCCCCTGTTAAAAATAAAACGACATGCTCAAAATGGCATCACTTGTGTTAAAGTGCATGATATAAAACCTAGATTTAATATTGGACCTGATTGCCCTTTCAACCTCCTTTCTTAGCAACACAATGTTCCAGTCAACACCAAGGAGGGTCTGTCATGTGGACCCTCTCCATCCTCCCACACAAAGAAGAGGTAATCTACATGGTACAAACCTTTGATATTCCCTTCCCTCAAAAAAAAGTCATGGTCTAAAAATAACCCTCACTTTACTTTTGTTAACATCTTCCTTCCTTACTCTTTTTCCTAAAAAAACCTTTCATTTTGTAAAACCCCACCGGTGAGATGCTGCTCAATTTATGAATTACTTAATGAAGCCAATAACATCTTCAATTTCACTCCGCTGATTTTTTTTTTAACAGACTTTGTGGCAGTGTTGAAACAATAGCAAACTTCTGATGACATACAAAGACAATGAGAAACATAGGCATGGCACCTGTGAACCCCATTTTGAATTCACTGTTTTCTCACCATCTCCTAGGGCCATTGGGGAGTTCCTCTCAGTTTAAGCTCCATGGTCTCTTTGTATTTGAGCCCCGATCTATTTTGCTTTCCTGCATAGAGCAGGTCAGTTTGAGCTGGTAGACAATTCTATACAGAGTCAAGCCCCTAGTCTTTCTGACTGCAATTCCCCAGTGGAAACCCCCAGCCTTAGCTCTGTTCCTGGGTTCCACATTAGGCAAGGCTGATGGTTTAGTGTATAATTTCTATTCCTTCAGACATACTCATTAAATCCTTCCCCCAGTCCAAGTTTCTACAAGAATTGTTGGTGGTTACTGGCCAGAGTTAAACAGGGTCCAGCATAAGAACTTGTCTGTGTTTGACTGAAGAATTGGACTGTCTCTGATTTGAGCTGGACTGGGTCCAGCAGGAAGCCTCAGGTGAATATTAAGAAATTGGATCCTTTATATTCAAAGAACCAAGCACACCTTTTGGCATATTTGCCTATTTTATGTTTATTTTCCTATTTTATGTTTAAGAGCTATAGTCTTAGAAAAAGCACATAATTAATTGCAAAGGGAACCAAATATTGCTGGAGACAGCCTAGAGTTGGCAGTTTCTATTGTGAGGAGCATCGTAGTCAAACAAAATTATTTTAAAAGTGCACTCAGAAGTAAGGATTAGCCCTGGCCAAGTAGCTCAGTTGGTTAGAGTGTCATCCCGATACACCAAAGATGTGGTCAGGGCACATACAATGAATGCTTAAATAAGGGGAACAAATACTTCTCTCTCTCTGTCTCTCTCTCTCCATACCTTTCTTTCCCCTCCTCCCCCTAGCTCCATCCCTCTCTCAAATCATTTTTTAAAGAAAGAAATAAGGGTTCCTAAGTTGAATTAAAAGAACATGATAGCCTGGCTGGTGTAGCTCAGTGGATTGAGCACAGGCTGCAAACCAAAGGGTCACTGGTTTGATTCCCAGTCAGGGCACATGCCTAGGTTGCAGTCTAGGTTCCTCTAGTGGAGGCCACATGAGAGGTAACCATACATTGATGTTTCTCTAACTCTTTCTCCTTCCCTTCCCCTCTTTCTAAAAATAAATGAATAAAATATTTTTTAAAAAGAACATGATAACCTATTTTAATTGGCATCCAAAAGCTTACAAAAGAATTTGTAATTCCAAAACAGTTTCATTAAAAGACTCATTACAAAAGGCTAATGGAAAATTAAAGATATTGTAAGACACTAAGACAAAGGTTATAGGACAACTAGGGACATGACTCCTACAGTGCCACCTGTGCCCTTCATTTTTTTACCTAAGTATTCACATTTTACTGACTCACTGTCTGAACTGCTTATCCACTCTGAAAAGACTATTAGACAGTTACTATTTAAAATAAAACTCCCTGGGGTGCAGATGAACCCCTTCAGGTATTCTTTATCCCTTGGTCAAAAACTGAACTAAGGGCTGCAATTAAAAAATTTTCTAAACCTAGGAAGGAGCCTCTGAAGTTTTTTGGAGAATTTACAGTCATTATTGGGGTTTATGAATTCAGGTTGCCAGATCTTTATGAGCTGTGCATGTCTTGGTAAAACCTAAGGAAACTCAAAAATAAGTTCAGGAAGCAAGATAGCAAAACCCTGAGGATATTACCTCATTTTACCAATCACCAAAACCTCCCCTATCTATTTCAAAATGCTTGTAGATATTGGAATGTTGGAAATAGAATTATCTTGCAAATATGTGCCCCCAGCAACTCTATATTGGAGAAAACGTGAGTACCTTCTCTCTACCTTAGTAATGTAGATTTTCTACTGCTATCTTCTCTAAAACCTAATAGCTGTTATTTGTAATGTAAAGGTTTTTCACGATGAAGAAAAAGAAAGGAAAGGAAAAAAATATTTGGAAATTGGGCATATAAAAAATCTTAAGTGACTTCACAAATAGTGACTAAAAGGTCTCTGTGTCTTTCTGTGTGTGTCTATGTATGTTAACAATTGGTTATTATAAAACTCAGAAATATAGAGACACCTAAATGCTTCTCTAGTTCACATGATCTAAGATTAACTGTTAATAAATAAAAACTAAAGTTTTTTAGCTTAATTGAAATAGGTACATCTTTATGTTAGTGGTGAAACAGCACCAGAATATTACTGGACCTTGGGTCAGCAATCTTGTTATTTGAGTTTGGCAAAGAAAGAATTCAGAGTTAAGGAACTCAAATTATAAGAGAAAGTTTATTTAGAAAGTCAGGAAAGTAGAAAAGGTGAGGCAGCTGGGCTGTGTAGGCTCAGGAATTGAGTTACAGAGGGAAGAGAAGGGCTCCTGGAGCTTAGAAAAAAGAAAGGCAGAGAGAATATACCTGGGGAAGGAGAGGAGGAAAGTGAGGGCATGCTCCAGAGAGTAAAATTGCTGTGCTGGGTCTTTCATCTTATGTTTGTTTTCTTTATAATTGATTTGAGAGAGAGAGAAGAGAGAGACAGAGATAGATTGATTTGTTTTCCCACTTATTCATGTATTCATTTGTTGTTTCTTGTATGTGCCCTCACCAGAGATCAAACCTGCAACCTTGGCATATCAGGATGACACTCTAAACAAATTAGCCATTCAGCCAGGAGGTGGGGGTGGTGTCTTAGGAGGATGTCAATAGAATATTTATCAGCTTTTCAGTTGTGTCCTTTCAGGGTCATGGTCTCCATTGATTGGTCAGTGCCAGGGCAAGGGTTCATTAGTCATAGTGGCTGGTCCTGATATCAGCAATGGCACCACCCCACCTGGCCTTGATATTTTTCTGGGCCTGGAGCTGCAACACAACTGAGGCTAGGATATTATCTCTAATTTGGCCAAAACTCTGTATCTGTGGTCAACAGACCCAAGGCTTTGTTCCTAAGATTATTTGATGTGGGCCAACACCTCATTGTCCTGGGGCTAAATGCTTAAGAGAGAGATTGGTCGTGCAACTCTCTATATTTGGGAGTTGTATGAAGCTATTCTCTAGCCTCCTTATTCCTCCTCTAAGAGGGGTTGACCACATGACTAGCAAATGCCAAGGGAGAAAAGTTCAGGGGAGGGTCTGAACCACATGACCACTGATATGAAAAATTGGGGGGCCTAAATTACATGGCCAGGAATAGGTTAGGAGAGGAAAGTTACTCTTGGGTGAGGTCCTTGTTTTTCTAGTTTTGCCCATTGCTAGGCACCCAGGGGTTTCTGCCCTGGTGACCTTCAGTATCTAGCCTACGGTTCCTACTCTGCTCATATCAGTCTAACTGTCTACTACATTTAGAGTCATCAATGTTGAATGTAATGCAGATAAACAAATTTATTCTACCCAAGTTTACCAGTCAAATTTATATTATCTTTGTTACAGAATTTATCAGTAAGAAAAATAACTCAGTATGATAAAATTTTTATAAATATTTTAATCTAAACATATGTGAATGAAATAGGGGTTCTGTAATAAATCTGACAAGTTCAGTGACCTACAGGGTGACCTGATCATAAGTTCCTAACTGGGCAGGTCATGGTGAGTAGTCATGCCTCAGTTCTTCAGCAAGCCCTGTCCATCGTTCTGTTCTTGTGCATCCATATTAACACACCTTTGAAATGTCAGTAGTAATCAATCCTCTTTCACATCACCCTCAGGCAATAAACATCCTCAAGGTAGCAAATAATCTTGTTAATTATCCTGTAATCAAACTATAGAAGTTTCCAGCCCTACTTTCTTCCACCTTCCTGTAATCTTCCTCAGTTGTCTTCTTAATTCCAAACATATGAAGAAAAACTGTAAAATTGTCACCTCTGGAACATTTGAGATTTTGTTCCCTGGCATGTTGTCATCTTGGCTCATATAAGCTCAAATAAATGCTTATAACATTGGTTTTAAATTAAATAAGTGTGTAAAACAAGTAAATTAAATAGCTATAAGTGGAGTAAGAGACTTTGGGTGGACTTTTGATACCAGGTGATCCATGCAATCACAAAATCACCCCACAATTGATACACAAAGATCTGATTAAATCACTGGGGAGGAGAAAGAAGGAGCCATAGGAAGAGGTTGTCCAAGACAATGGTAAACAGTCTAGGATGGGATTGGCTGAGAAGCTTAATGCTTCCAGAGTACATGGAATTATGAACTAGAAGATATGGAATAAAAGAAGGGTTCTTGGGCTCTCTCCCTTCTATCCCAAGTATGCATGAATGAACATGCGCAGCTGCCTGCATTCCCAGTGGGTGATATTTTGGATGTGAAGGAACTCTGGGCACAGACTACGATTGGGTTGGCCTGACAGAGGGTGGTAGGGTTATTTTTGGGGTGTTCTAGAGAAAATGAGCTCTGAAGCAGAAGCCTGCCATTTTTCCAAAATTTGTAACTTTTGTATCTTATGTTGTTTTAGTTTGTAAACTAATCCTATAGAAATAAGATGATTCAGACTAAAAAGGGGAATGATAGGAGAATTTGGTGTTAAAGTGTTTAGTCTTAGTTGATATGCTTAAGTAATTGAAGCTGTAACTAAAGAGTTAAAGATTTTAGCCTTAGTTGATAGGCTTAATTGACTAATGCACATGAAAAGCTGTTATTCCAAAATCGTGAAATTTTTTAATAAAAGATTTCCTTCTTTTCTCACCAAAACTTTTCCCCTGGAATTTTGCCTCAAGGGTTGTGGCTGGCAGCAGGACTCCCCTTGCTGTTCAGTAACAGCAATGGCAACTCCAGTGGGTTCCTACCTGCCTGTGGCTGGTTCACCCCAAGAGTGGAATTGTGGGGTTTCCTGGTCTCCTGGAATTTTCCTGTACTTCCACTCAAGGCATTGGTTGCCTAAACATACCTACTTGGTAAAAAGGAAACCGGTCTCAGTAAAGGCCATGAAGTGAGTGTTATCCAGCTTAAGGTTAGGTCCTAAATGTGTCTCTGAGAGGCAAGAAACAAAGTGAGATTTCAAGGGTGGAAGGGATGGTGGTAATCAGTCATTGGTAGTGGTATAGGGTGGTGTGGAGTAATGTTAGGTCACTTGGAGTCTTTGTGGGGTCACACAGGGCTGCATAGGGTCCTGTGTGGTCGTGTAGGCCTGAGTGAAGTCATGAAAGATTGGTCTATGGTTGTGTAGCTTCATGTAGGGTCATTTAGAGGTCATGTGTGGTCTCGAGTGGTTATGTTGCATCATGTAAGGCTATATGGAGGTGGCTATGGGGTCAGGTGAACTGATGTGGTGATTGTGAGTTCTTATGAGATTGCATGAGCTCATTGTGTTATAAAATAGCAAATGGGGTCCTTCTGCCCACCACCACCTTCTAGGCCAAATTTCAGAGTCAAAGATTTAGTGATAAAAGAAAGTAGTCTTTATTCAAAAGCCTTACAAGTTTGGAATAGCAGCTTTCCATGTGCAATAGTTACTTAAGCCTATCAATTAAGACTAAACTCTTTCAACACAGGAGTTCTATCATTTCCCCTGTTAGTTTTTGATTATGTTATTTCTACAGGGTGAATTTACAAACTAAAAAAAATAAGACACAAAAGTTACACAATTTTGGAAGAATGGCAGGCTTCTGCCTCACAGCTCATTCTCTCTAGAACACCCAATGAAGAATAATGCTGCCACCCTCTGCCAGGCCAGCCTGATCCTAGGCTGTGCCCAGAGTTCCTTCCCATCAAAAATACCACCCACTGGGAAGGCAGGTAGCTGCAGCAAGATCATCTAGGCATCCTCATAGAAGAAGAAAGAGCCTGCTCAAGTGTCCTTCTTTTGTTTTAAATCTTCTAGGCCATAATTCCATGTACTCTGGAGGCATTCAGCTTCTTAGCCAATCCTACCTCTTCCTATGGCCCCTCTGTACTTCTCCCCAGTAACGTGATCAGATCCCTGTTTCAATCCCCTCTGCTTAACACTTTTGGAACTTTGTAATCTTACAAAGGCAAATGGGTAAAGGTCTCATTCTTCTATAGCTACATTCTGTGGGCCATGGATATAGTCCTATCTATTTTCTGGTCCAGAGATCCATAACAGCAAGGAGGACTGGAGTGGAGGGAGTCATTCACACTTGGGAGAAGGATCTTGCAAAGTCCATGTTAGTTGGCTATCCCTGGGAAGTGGTGTGCATTATGTATAAAGGATAGCATTGCTGGGCAAGTTGGCATCCTTGCCATACTCTGGAGATGACAAATTTGGCAAAAAAGTCAGAAAGCACAATTGGAACCACTAAATGACAAAGGTAGGGATCAATTCTACAATGTCTCTCATTAAGAAAATGTGGCTTCCTTGGAGGAAGGTCTTCAAAGTATGTCCCACCTTCTAAATCCCTTTTGCCCACTATACTTAACTCAGGGTGAGGGGTACTATATTCTAGGATTCCCCCCTTTAATACTTCTAGGCCCTTACTGTCCAACCTATTAGGGCAGAAAGGGAAACCAGTTTTAAAATGAAGCCCACAAACCACTCTCTACTTCATCAACTCAACCTTAGTCCAGTCAAGCCATTGAGTCTAAGGAGGCAACAATGCAGATAGGCCTATCTTGTGTAGACAACCACACAGGTAATGAGATCACAAGCATTCACTCTATGAGAACAAAAGTGAGAACACAGGTTAATTCACACAACAAATCACAAACCAGTCTCTGAGTCCATGAGATTATCTTTTGAGAAGACATCCAGTTGCAAGGTCTTTGCTGGAATGACATCCAACAATGACAATTTGACAAATCCTTCTTGCCTTAAAATTGAACATCTTTGATGATGTCAAAAAGCCATTTAATTTCCAAGTGAAAACAAACTTTGAAGACAGTTAGCTGTGTTGAAATCTAATGTCCACCACTGAGCATTGTGATTTTCCTTGTTACACAATTTTTCTCCTTAAGATCACCCTCATTGTCCTCAAAGGGACTGCATTAAGTCCAGTTTTAATTTTTCCCTTTTCATTTGCATAAACACAATAAGAAAAACAGCAGTCAATCACATAGGATCCTTAAGTCTGCTTTGGTGGACTTCACACAAGGAATCTTTGGATTGAGTGTTCGTCTGTGCTTCAGGTCACAGAAGCCAAGCCATACTCTTACCATCTGGCTTTCCTGCAGTACCTATGTTCCTCAAGTCCTTGAGGTTCCTGTCATGTCTTAGGGTTACTCCTTGCCATCTTTCAGGAAAGCAATTTTCATTCCTTCCCTGAAAAGACTGCCATAAACCACATGACCAGACATGGCACCAGGCCATTTCTCCAGTGGGCTTTCATTAGCTTTAAAAGTCAATCTCAGACAGACTTCCGCCAAGATGGAGGCATAGGTGGATGTGCCGTGCCTTCTCACACAACCAAGTTTAGAGACAATTAAATATTAGCAACAGAAAACACAGCCAGAACACGGAAAATTGAACTTTTCGGAAGTCCGTTAACAACAAATTCTTCAGCCTGACCGGTAAGGGGCAAAACCAGCGGCTGGTGAAGCGGGATTGCACAGGAGGACTCGGCCAGACGGACTCAGGCCCACGAAATCCAGGCGCAGGATTGGACCTAGTGAGCGACCGAGCGAGCAACCAGGCGAGCGACCGCGGGGGAGACAGCGGGGCAGCGGGGCTGCGTGTTGACTGAGGTCGCACATTTGTGCGCGGGTGGACAGGTGAGGGAGTGAGCGGTTGGACCTGGCCGGCAGGTCCCCACGGCAAACGGCAGTGGAGGGCGCCGCCATTTCCCTGCCCTGACCCCACTTCCACATACAGCGTCATAACCCAGCGACTCTGAGTGGCCCGGCCCAGGTGAACCACCTAAGGCGCTGCTCCTCCGCACCCAGCTGTGAGAAACAGCAGAGGGGGCCGCCATTTCCCCGCTCTGACCACGCCCCCACATGCAGCATCACAACCCAGCGACCTGGGAATCCCAGGTGCCGCTTCTCACACTTAAAGGGCCGGAACAGACCAAGAATGGCGCAGGAGGATCTCAGAGCCCCAGAGCCAATAGATCTAAGCGATGAAGAAATAGCAAAACTCACAGACGCACAGTTTAAAACATTGGTGATCAGGATCCTCACAGAACTGGTTGATTATACCGACAAATTAGACAAATATATGAAGGCGAAACTAATTGAAATGAATGGAATTGCACAGGACACCAATAGCAATGAAAAGGAAACTGGGACTCAGATCAATGGAGTGGACCAGAAGAAAGCAAATAATGGCCAAACAGAAAAGAGTGAAGAAGCAAGAATTCAAAGAAATGAGGAGAGTCTTAGGAACTTCCAGGACATCTTTAAACGCTCCGACATCCGAATGATAGGGGTACCAGAAGGGGGAAAGGCACAGCCACCAGTGGAAAAATTATTTGAACAAATAATAAAGGAGAATTTCCCCAATCTGGCAAAGGAAATAGACTTCCAGGAAATCCAGGAAGCTCAGAGAGTCCCAAAGAAGTTGGACCCAAGAAGGAACACACCAAGGCACATCATAATTACATTAGCCAAAATTAAAATGAAGGAGAGAATCCTAGAAGCAGCAAGAGCTAAGGGGACAATCACCTATAAAGGAGTCCCCATCAGACTGTCAGCTGATTTCTCAAAAGAGACCTTACAGGCAAGAAGGGGCTAGAAAGAGGTATTCCAAGTCATGAAATCTAAAGACCTACATCCAAGATTGCTCTATCCAGCAAAACTTTCATTTAAAATGGAAGGACAGATAAAGTGCTTCTCAGATAAGGTCAAGTCGAAGGAGTTCATCATCACCGAGCCCTTATTATATGAAATGTTAAAGGGACTTACCTAAGAAAAAGAAGTTAAAGAAACATGAACAGTGAAAGGACAGCAAACTCACAGTTATTAAGAACCACACCTAAAACAAAAGCAAACTAAAAGGACAGCTAGATCAGGAGTGGAAACATAGAAATGAAGATCTCAAGGAGGGTTAGCAACAGGGGAGTGGGAGGAAGAGAAGGGGGAGAAGGTACAGAAAATAAGTAGCATAGAAAATAGAAGTAGATAGAAGATAGATGGGGGGGCAAGAATAGCATGGGAAATATAGAATCTAAAGGAATTGAGACACATGGTCATAAACTAAAGGGGGGGTAATGGTGGGGATGGGGGTAGGGTGGAGGGGAATGAAGGGAGGAATAGAACAACTGTAACAGCATAATCAATAAAAAATTTTTTAAAAAAGTCAATCTCAGTTTTTCAAGGCCTTCCGGTAACAACTAGAGTCCAGGCCTGCCTCCTTCAGCATGATAGTCCAGTCCAAGTCTACAAAACTACCATTGGAAACTGGTCTTACTGGTTTTATGCAAATAAAATGTATGTCATCCTTAGAATACCAAATTCCAGAGGGATCAGGTAGGGAGAAAAATACAAATTGTGAAGGAAAATCTTTGTCCTTCCCATATTCACCAAGGTTTCATCTCCATGCCTTATACCTTTCATTATTTACATTCCACCTGATGTGAAGTTTTAACTTCCTGGGAAGCCAAATTTTTTTTCCAGGATAGAAACAAAGCAAAGACAGAGTTCCAAAAGAAGAAGGAGGACTGGAACTAGCCTTAAAATCTTGTCTCATACCCACCAGTCATACTAAGTGGTCATACACATGAACTTTCTCAAGTCCCAAATGGCCTAAAGCCCCAGTGATAGAGGCACTCTTTCACATATCAGTGTGTCCACTGGTCTCTTGGCAGAAATGTGACCTCTTATCACCAGATCTCATGTTAGAGATATGCCCTCTTGCCTGAAGCCAGATTCCACTGGCACCAAAAGATTCTTCCTAGGTCCCAAAAGGCAAAGGCATTCTCTCTAATCAGCTTCACAAATGATCTCTCCTGAATCTCAATGGCCAAACAGAGGATTGGCCATTGAAGACAGAGTATTGGAGACAGAGGATTCCTGATATATCCAAAAAAGTAAAGTTCAAATCACAGCCCCATAAGATCAGAAATCAAGCAAAGAAACCAAGCAAACAAAAAATAACCATACTCAGGAATGTTTTTCTTTCCTCCAGGTTTAAAATCTACACCTTTCTATATACCTTTACTCCCTCAGATTTAATGATTAACTAACATTTAATTTATGTTCTTTTCACACTGAGAAAGACCCATACTCAAATTTAGTATCCGGCAGTTAAGAGTCCCTAGGTTTATAAGCACATGAACAAAGTCAAAGAAACATTGTCACCTTGTGTTGGGGGTCACTGCCTTTTTTGGAGGAGGAATTTCAAATGTCTTTCCAGAATGCATGTCCAACTTTACTTTTCAGCATCAGCCACAGCAGCAGGGTCTGCATCCTTCTCAGATGGTGCCCATTTTATTCATGTGTGGTGGATACAGGGCTCAATTTCTGTTGGCCTCAGGGAGGAATGTGTTGTCAACAGGACATCATAGGGACCAGCTAGCTGTTATTCAGGGCCTTGAGTCTTCCAGGTCTTTCATCTGTCTCTCCTGTGGTTAGTACAAATGGCACTAACTGGATTTCAGCTTTCTATCTCCCTGAGTAAGGAGGTTCAAGCTATTTACCCTCTGGTTGGGGAGGAGAATATGAACCATTTAGTCTTAAGTGTCTTTGGTTTAGGGAAGAAAAATTTTGCAGTTTACTAGGTGGCTGTGAACTGCTCGGCAGTTTAACAATCTACTCAGTTTCCCTATTTCACTTACTGACTAACTGACTTATCTCACATTCGTACAACTGATATAATGACATGAATAAATCTCAAAACTTTTTCTGAGCAGATAAGCCAGGTACAGAATAGTACATACTGTATGACTTCATCTATACAAAATTCTAGAAAATTCAGACCTAATCTATTGTATTTTTTCTCTTTTAGTTTTGGGCAGTTCCTTCTCCAATGACCCTTCTCCTTGCAATAGACACATTGAATGGCACTTAGGGGCTCTTTCCTCCTTCCTTTAGGGTCCTGCTTCCTCCTTTGGCTTTTCCAACTTGTTCTAAGAACATCATGGCCTGCTCTACCTTCCTTGTTCCTAGGTGTTGTAAACTTTAAAGAGTATGTCTACCAGCTGAGAGGGATTCATTTCCAATGCTCCATCTAACTCCTGGAGCTTTCTTCTAATATTGAGGACACTTTGCCCCCAAAAAGTCATGTTCCCCATCTGCACAGTCTCTGGTGCCTGAGATCAGCATCAGTGTGCTTTCTACAGGCCTAATAGAGCCTCTCTAAAATTTCAGAAGGGCCTTCATCTAGTCTTTGTTGAATAGCCAATATCATATTTAGGCTGTTTTATTTGGGCACCACTTTCTTAAGCCCTTCCAGTATGAACTTTCTGTGATGTTACAGGGAGGCTAGGCCCCCACCATTTTGGTTCCAGTTAGGTTCTGTCAAGGGAATTGTGCCAGCTGGGTTGGGGAGTCCCATAAGGATTCTCTTGGTAGAGACATTGAGCCTCCTCATTAGCCCTATTCACAACCAGCTGTCTCTCATCTGCAGTTAACAGGGTATTTAGAAAAGCCTGTACCTCTGCCCAGTTTGGATGATGATCAGCAAAAATGAAGGTGATAAGATCTTCCATTCTCTGAGGATCAACTCTATATGAGGAGTTGAAATTCTTCCAATTCATGAAGTCTGAATCAGAGAACAGAATATGGGCACAATAGTAGCCAGTAGGCTGGCCTTGCTGATTTACTCCACCAATAGGCCATTGCCTTAAAGGAAACTGCCTTGCTCTGGATAGGGATGCTCCCTAGCAAAATTGGGTGCCCTGACAGGTCTTTGAGGGGGAGGCCCATCACTTGTCATATAGGAGTGGAGCCATTGGCTCCATGGTCTCTATTTCTAGGGCAACTTGTGAAGGGGTTGGTGGCAAGGAAGCTTTTCCTATTATTAACCCTGAGTTTCCTGGGTTCAAAATATTGATGAGGTTTATCTCTTTATTTTCATTTTCTTCCATTGTCTTACTGTGAAGAAGAGGTTTTGATACCTCCTCCCTTCTGTGTACCATCAAGCCATTTTATATCCCTGGCAAAACCCTATCGTACAATGACATATATGCATTGACATAATGGATTCATCCCATCTGTCTAACTGTTGGCAATGCTGTTTCAACTGCATGATGGTACAATAACTTAGGGAGCCATGCACAGGCCACCTTTCCTCACAACCCAAAACATATGTAGACCACACAGTATTAAAATTATAAATCAATACCTCCTTGGACACTTGATAATAGCAGTACATGCTCCAGTCTGCCAAAATCCTACCCAGTGAGCTCCCTCTAGCAGCCAGTACAAAACTGCCCTTATTGGCTCAGATTTATAGGCCAAAAGTTATAACCTGAAAAATTCAGAAAGTCTGAGAAAATAGAAACAAAACCAGTATCCATGACTCCATTATTCCAAAGGGTACTCACACGCAAACCTTCTGTCAACCAATCTCACAAACTGTGGTCCTCACCTGGACCTCATGAAACAGAGAGATCTGTTCAGATCACTGGGGAGAATTAGGGAGCAGGCCATAGAAGGAGTTTGCTGAAGCAATGATAAACAGTTTAGGATGCAATTGGCTGAGAAGCTGAATGCCTCCAGAGCCAATGGGAATAAAAAGCAGACTAGCTCTCTGGCTCAGAGAGAGCTATCTGGCTCTGGAGCAGGTTCTCTCTCAGGTTGTTCTTTTTTGAAGATGCCTGGATGATTATGCTGCAGCTACCTGCCTTCCCAGTGGGTAGTATTTTTGATGGGAAGGAACTCTGGGCACAGCCTAGGATCAGGCTGGCCTGGCAGAGGGTGGCAGCATTATTCTTCATTGGGTGTTCTAGAGAGAATGAGCTGTGAGGCAGAAGCCTGCCATTCTTCCAAAATTGTGTAACTTTTGTGTCTTATTTTTTTTAGTTTGTAAATTCACCCTGTAGAAATAACATAATCAAAAACTAACAGGGGAAATGATAGAACTCCTGTGTTGAAAGAGTTTAGTCTTAATTGATAGGCTTAAGTAACTATTGCACATGGAAAGCTGCTATTCCAAACTTGTAAGGCTTTTGAATAAAGACTACTTTCCTTTATCACCAAATCTTTGACTCTGAAATTTGGCCTAGAAGGTGGTGATGGGCAGAAGGACCCCATTTGCTGTTTGATAACACAATGAGCTCATGCAATCTCATAAGAACTCACAATCACCACATCAGTTCACCTGACCCCATAGCCACCTCCATATAGCCTTACATGATGCAACATAACCACTCGAGACCACACATGACCTCTAAATGACCCTACATGAAGCTACACAACTATACACCAATCTTTCATGACTTCACTCAGGCCTACACAACTACACAGGACCCTATGCAGCCCTGTGTGACCCCACAAAGACCCCAAGTGAACTAACATTACTCCACACCACCCTATACCACTACCAATGACTGATTACCACCATTTCTTCCACCCTTGAAACCTCACTTTGTTTCTTGCCTCTCAGAGTCACATTTAGGACCTAAGTTCAGATGTAAAAGAACAAAAATTCAATTGAATATATTTAAAGTTGTAATTGAACAATTCATGAATCTGACAGCATCCCGTCTAATAAATAGAAAGGTCCTCTGAGAAGCTTTATGGGCAAAAAGGGGCGGAACAAGAAAGTTAAAAGAAAAGTATTTCAGGTAAGGTCACCTTCGCCTATTGGAAGGCTAGAGGTCTTGTCAGGCAGATTATCTCACTAGTTTTGATCATGAAATTCCAATGAATGTTTTAAAATTCCACTTCTGGGAGAGACTGCAAGTACAATTAGGTTAGGTACTAAGTCTTGATAGAGCTTAGCAAAAGTGACTCTATCTCAGGTCTATTGTTTCTTTTTAATACTACTTTAACCCCACAAGGCCCGGCACAACCCCACAACCACTTTATAATGACCATGCAAAACCTCATAGCACCCCATATTGAAACCAGAAAAGACACTGGAGTTTGAGGGCTGCCTATCACTACAAAACCCAATATGCAATGACAGCGATTGAATTTTTATGGGTGCTTTATTCAGATGGCAGGTGATCTGAGAACATGGCAGGTTCGTACCCTAACAGACCATCTTTTCTTTTTCTTTCCAGGCCAAGGTTTTTATGGCAGGGAATACACAAGGTGCGATGAGAAGATTTGAAGTTCAGGGAGGGCCAGGTAGAAGAAACTGCAATATTCCTGTTCTGGGAGGTTATTTGTTCCCAGGGGCAGGCGGTCATTTGCCCCTCCCTGAAACACAATGGCCTGGATGCCTCCACTTGTCCCTAAGTGGTAATCTTTAGCAGTATCCCAGGAGGTCGGCTGTTTTCCCAAGAGCCAGGATGGGCTTTATCTGTAGTTTCTGAAACAAAAGCTTTGAAATATACATTACTTCCTAGGCTTATGTCTATTTACCTTAAACTAAAATTTTCCAACTCTGAAGTACCCTATCAATAAGACATTGTACCACCCCACAATGACCCTGTGTGACCTTGTATGATTCCACAGAACCCCTAAACCACCCCTGTGCTCTACCCCACCTCACATAATATCACAAGGCCCCCCACAACCCCACATGACCTACAACTATCCCACTAAGACCCCAGATAGTAGTACAATGACCCAATGAGATACTTGACAGGGGAACCGAAGCTGCCAGAACTATCTTGCATAACTTATGCCTCAGTTCTTTAGAATGTTAAAACAAAAATCTTCAGACTGGTCCTAAATTAATATTGTATTTCAAAAAGCCATTTGCAAGGTCAACAAGAAAGCAATATTATGACTATTGGACTAATGACTACCCGACTGAAAATTAAAGACATTCTTTAGAGTTAGCATCACTGTGTTAGCTTATCTGCACTTAGAGAAATGCCTTCCTTCTACTGATGTAATTATTCTCTTTCCCTTTCTCATAAATACCCATTGCCTTTGTCTTCTAATCAGAACTTTATCTGAGCTTTTGCCTAAATTATTGCTTCCTGAATAGCTATTCTTTTGATCTAAATAAATGATTGTTGCCTCTCACTTTTGGCCTTTTATTTTTACATTAACAACATGACCCCAAGGACCACCACCACCACCACCACCTTTTTCAGATTTAAAACCTCTCACTTTGCTTCTTAACTCCCAGAGTCATATTTAGGACTAAACTTCATGTTTGAGAAGACCTCCTGTGCTTGCAGGGAATGGGTGGGAGTTAAGCATTGAAGGGAGGTTCAGAAGTGAGATTGTTTGAGCATAGCCATACAGTTATTTCATCCAATGACTCTAGCCATACAGGCTGTACTACCTCGTCCAAAGGTTTTATGTATCTTTTCTCCAGATTTTTCCCCCAAAAGAATAAACCTGTGAATCAGAAAAGTACCAAAAATTACCACAGGGTTTGGGAGGAGATTGAGAAATCACTTCCCTCAAAGGGACCACACCACTAATGGCAGATCCAGTGTTTTAACCTGAACTTCAGAGTCTGGGTGCAGGTGTATCTTTGCACCATCCTGGACAAAGGAGACACTGAGTCAGATTTCCAGTCATCTGTCTCTGGCACACATATAACATTTTGTTTATATTCTTAGAAACCTGAGGTCTGAAGGAAAGGACACAGACAACAAGTAAATCTTTCCTTCCCATTTTAATTTTGTTTTATTGGCTTCATTATGAAAATTACAGAGGAAAATATACCATATAAATGAAGTTAAAACCAACAATAGTCTCACACAGGTTTAAAAATTATATGAGGTGCCCTGGCTGGTGTAGCTTAGTGGATTGAGCGCGGGCCTGCGAACCAGACAATCGCGGTTCGATTCCCAGTCAGAGCACATACCCGGGTTGCAGGCCGGTCCCCTGCAGGCCAGTTCCCAGCAGGGGACACATGAAAGGCAACCATACATTGATGTTTCTCTCCCTCTCTCCTTCCCTTCCCCTCTAAAAATAAATAAATAAAATCTTTTAAAAAAATGATATGAGGTTAGAGCAAAATATCCCATTTACCACAGCTCCTCCAATACCTTTCCCTTCAATTGCAAACCCAGGGGTAAACATTTAGATTGTTCTTCCAAATTTTCTTGTATTTCTACACATAAGATTTATTTTACAAAGCCATATAAATGCCAAGTCTATTAGACTGCAAAATGTGTTTCCTTCTCCTGGACATCGCTTCCTGTCAGCACAGATGCAGCATAATAACTACAGAAATTCAGTTGTATGAATTTACTCTGTTTAGCTCACCCTGCATCCACTGATAGCCATGTATGTTTTCTTCCAATATTTTACAGCTACAGTGAATGTCCTTGCAGGGACTTATTTTTATTAGCAAGATTCCAGCAGCAAGCTGTGGGAAACAGGGTGTTGGCCACATATGAGTAGGAAGATTACACACAAACTGGCTGACCAAGAAGTCTGCAGGGACAGCTTCCTCTGGAGAAGATTCCCAAAGACAGACCAGGGGTCCCAAAGAGCAGAAGGGGTCCCATGTACCAAGCACTCAGCAGTCAGAAAGGAACTTGCCCATGTTCAAACCTGTCAGAAAAAGGATTTCAGCTTGGAAAGAACTGTAAATAAAAGTTCCACAGGACTCTTCTGAGTAATGAAAAGAGTTTTATTCTGATATTGTTTACAAATCAGAGCACATAGCCTTTGACAGGAACTGAAGACACACTCTGAGTTGGGAGAAGTAAGACAAGGGTTTTAAAGGTGAGAGTTGCCAGGAGCTGATGATCAAAGAAAGGTTGCTAGAGCAACAAGACTATAAACTACATCATTCATTTTCTAATTGGTGGGAGCAACTGGACTTTCAGTGGTCATTTTTCCCAGTGGTTGTGAGATCAGAACAATGGGTAGTTCTAGTTGAGTCATGGTCAGCAGGTAGAGTCACAGGAGATGGCCAATGTTTGGAGTCATAAAACATGAGGGGTAGGGGTCACAGTAAGTGGGTCAAGGGCTCAGTTTCCTTTATATCCTACAAAATAACCTAATTTTGTAGTGAAATGGACAATGTAGGGAGTGCAGTTTGTCAGGTAGACAGAGGCAGTGTTTAAACTGAAAAACAGCCTAATCACTTGGGTAGGGTCAGATACCAAGTTGCAGAGGAGTCTAGTGATTTGGTCACAAAATTATGACATTAGAATTCTCAGAACTTGGGACTTCCGCCAAGATGGAGGCGTAGGTGGAAACACTCTGCCTTCTCTCACAACCAAGTTTAAAAACAACACTTTTAGCAACAAAAACACAGCCAAACCACAGAAAATTGAACTATATGGAAGTCTGACAACAATGAACCCTTCAGCCAAATCGATAACTGGAGAAGGAGCAAGCAGTGAGACTGAGACAGACCTGTGCAGGCCCCAGTGGCAGGAAACAGCAGAGGGGATGGCTATTGTCCCTCTCTGACCCCGCCCCCACATACAGAGTCACAAACCAGTGACCTGGGTGGTGCCGCCCTGGTGAACCTAACAGGCACGAACAGATCAAAATATCATGGCTCAAGAAGAACTGCTCAAAGCCCCAGAGCCAATAACTCTAAGTGATGAAGAAATAGCCAGACTCTCAGATGCACAGTTCAAAACAATTGTGATCAAGATGCTCACAGAACTGGTTGATTTTAGTCACAAATTAGAGGAACATATGAACGCTAAACTGAAATGAAGGGAAATGCACAGGAAACCAATAGTAATGGAAAGGAAACTGGGACTCAATCCAAAGGAGTGGACTAGAAGGAAGGAAAAAAATGACCAAACAGAAAAAGATGAAGAAACAAGAACTCAACAAAATGAGGAGAGGCTTAGGAACCTCCAGGACATCTTTAAAATTTCCAACATCCAAATTATAGGGGTACCAGAAGGGGAAGAGGAACAGCCATGAGTGGAAACCTTATTTGAACAAATAATGAAAGAGAACTTCCAAGTTCTGGCAAAGGAAATAGACTTCCAGGAAATCCAGGAAGCTCAGAGAGTCCCAAAGAAGTTGGGCCCAAGAAGGAACACACCAAGGCACATCATCATTACATTAGCCAAGATTAAAATGAAAGAGAGAATTCGAGAAGCAGCAAGAGATAAGGGGACAGTCACCTACAAAGCAGTTCCCATCAGACTGTCAGCTAGTTTCTCAAAAGAGACCTTACAGACAAGAAGGGGCTGGAAAGAAATATTCCAAGTCATGAAATCCAAAGGCCTACAACCAAGATTGCTCTATCCAGCAAAGCTTTCATTTAGAATGGAAGGACAGATAAAGTGCTTCTCAGATAAGACCACATTCAAGGAGTTCATCATCACCAAGCCCTTATTATATGAAATGTTAAAGGGACTTATCTAAGAAGAAGAAGTTAAAGAAACATGAACAGTGAAAGGACAACAAACTCACAGTTATTAACAACCACACCTAAAACAAAAGCAAACTAAAAGGACAGCTAGATCAGGAGCAGAACCATAGAAATGAAGACTTCATGGAGGGTTAGCAACAGGGGAGTGGGAGAAGGAGAAGGGGGGAGAAGGTACAGAAAATAAGTAGCATAAGCTGTAAATAGAAAATAGATAGGGGGAGGGCAAGAATAGTAGGGTAAATATAGAATCTAAAGAACTTGAGACACGTGTTCATGAACTAAAGGGGGGATGGTGGAAGAGGGGAATAAAGAGGGGGAAATAGAACAAATGTAATGGCATAATCAATAAAATAAAATTTTAAAAAAGAAGAAGAAGGATCAGGAACAAGACAAGGTTGTGCACTTTCACCACTTCTATTCAATACAGTATTGGAAGTTTTGGCCACAGCGATCAGGCAAGAAAAGGAAATAAAAGGCATCCAAATAGGAAAGGAGGAAGCAAAACTGTCACTGTTTGCAGATGACATGCTAGTGTACATGGAAAATCCCATAGACTCTACCCAAAAACTGCTCGAACTAATTAATGAATTTGGCAAAACAGCTGGTTACAAAGTCAATATCCAGAAATCAAAGGCATTTTTGTATACCAACAGTGAATCAGCAGAAGCAGGAATCAAGGAAAAAATCCCATTAGATATAGCAAAAAGAAAAATAAAATATCTGGGAATAAACCTAACTAAGGAGGTAAAAGACCTGTATGCAGAAAACTACACAGCACTGAAGAGAGAAATCAGGGAAGATGTTTATTAAACAATCAGGGAAGAAACAAATGGAAACATACACCTTGTTCATGGATTGGAAGAATTAACATCATTGAAATGTCCATACTACCCAAAGCAATATACAGTTCAATGCAATACCTATTAAAGTACCAATGGCATATTTCACAGATATAGAACAAACACTTCAAAAATTTATATGGAACCATAAACGAGCCCAAACAGCAGCTGCTCTTTTGAGAAAGAAGAACAAAGTAGGGGGGATCACAATACCTGATACCAAACTGTATTACAAGGCCACTGTAATCAAAACAGCCTGGTACTGGCATAAAAACAGGCACATAGACCAGTGGAACAGAACAGAGAGCCCAGAAATCAACCCAACTCTCCACAGTCAATTAATATTTGACAAAGGGGGCAGTAACATAAAATGGAGTAAAGATAGCCTCTTCAACAAATGGTGTTGGGAGAACTGGACAGCTATGTGCAAAAAACATGAAACTTGAGCACAGACTTACACCATACACCAAAATAAATTCAAGGTGGATAAAAGACTTAAATGTAAGCCTTGACACCATTAAAGTCCTAGAGGAGAACATTGGCAAGAAAATCTCAGATATTTAATGCAGCAACTTTTTTACTGATATGTCCCCTAGAGCAAGGAATGTAAAGGAAAGAATAAACCAATGGGATCTCATCAAAATAAAAAGCTTCTGCGTGGCTAAAGAAAACAGTATTAAATTAGCAAGACAACCAACTGTATGGGAAAACATATTTGCCAATGATACCTCAGACAAAGGTTTAATCTCCAAAATATACAAAGAACTTACACGACTCCACTCTAAGAAGACACCCAACCAATTAAAAAATGGGAAAAGGACTTGAACAGACACTTCTCCAAGGAGGACATACAGAACATCCAGAGACACATGAAGAGATGCTCAATATCGTTAGCTATCAGAGAGATGCAAATTCAAACCACAATGAGATACCACTTTACACCAGTCAGGATGGCTATCATAAACAAAGCAACCAACAACAAATGTTGGAGAGGTTGTGGGGAAAAGGGGTCCTTAGTTCACTGTTGGTGGGATTGCAGACTGGTACAACCATTATGGAAAACAGTATGGAATTTTCTCAGAAAAATAAAAATCGACCTGCCTTTTGACCCAGCAATTCCACTGCTGGGATTATATCCTAAGAATCCTAAAACATCAATTTCAAAGAACCTATGCACCACAATGTTCATAGCAGCACAATTTACAATAGCCAAGAGTTGGAAGCAACCTAGGTGCCCATAAGTAAATGAATGGATCAAAAAATTGTGGTACATATACACAATGGAATTCTATGCTGCAGAGAGAAAGAAGGAGCTACTACCCTTTGCAACAACATGGATGGAACTGGAAAGCATTATGCTGAGTGAAATAGGCCAGGTGCTGAAAGACAAATACCATATGATCTCACCTTTAACAGGAAGTAAACAAAAAAACAAACAAGCAAGCAAAAAAAAAAAAACAAAGACACTGAAATAGAGAACAAGGGGATAGTGACCAGAGGGGAGAAGGAAGGGAAGTTAAGGGGAAAAAGGGGGAGGGATTTGGAGGAACAAATAGGAAGGACACAGGGACGAGAACTAAGGGGGGGTGGAAATGGGAGGGAGGTGGGGAGCAAGGGGCAGGGGAGGCTGAGATGGGAAAAATAGACAAAAAACTGTACTCGAAAAATAACTAAATAAAATTAATTAAAAAAGAAGAAGAAGAAAAAAATAATCCTCAGAACTTAAGTTGTTAGAGGATGGGAACATTTTCAGAGCAGAACAAGTAGACTTGATACAGCCAAACCTTAATACCATCTGGTTGTTTGTTGACTCTCACTTCTAGCCTGGGGCTGCCAACTTTTCCTGTTGCCTTTTTTACAAACCATAGGATAGGCAAAGAACTGCTACACAAGCATAAAAAATCATTCACGATAAAGGGAACAATAGTACATTTGATTTCATTAAAATTAAGAATTTCTGTTTATCAAAAAACTAGATTAAAGAAGAAAAGGCAAGCCATAATGGGAACAGACACTTGCTGTCCACAGATCCAAGGGCTGGGTCAAATTGTGGCCTTCTATTCATGACTGGGAACCGGCACAACTATCATGCCAAAGAATAATTTTATTGTAGCAAAATACAGCATGAAATTTACCACGTTATTGGTAAATCTCATGGCAAATCTCAAAAATCATTTGAACCATTTTTAAGTGTACTGTTCAGCAGCATAAAGCACATTCACCTTATTGTGCAGCCATCAGCACTGTCCATCTCCAGAATTTTATGCCTTGCAAAATTCAGACTCTATACCCATTAAACACTAATTGCCAGTCTCCTTTCTCCCAGACACTGGCACCCACCATTCTACTTTCTGTTTTTATAGATTTGACTACTCTAGGGACACCATGTCAGTGGAATTTTACAGTATTTGTCCTTTTGTGACTCATTTATTTCACTGTTGTGAATTTGTTAAATTAACATTTGTTAAGTGGAGCCCCAGTGTGTGGAATGGTGAGCCACAGTTTTTAAAAAAGCCACAAAGGTATTGCTACACTATAGAGAAGTTTATTACTCACAGTTCCTAAAGGAAGAGAGTGGCCATGTGGGAAGGTCAAAGGCAGGGTGCAGGCAGAGAGAGAGGGAGAACCTGGGGCACATGACCTCATTAGGGTCCATGGTTACAGTACTTTGTAGTTCCCAGCCTGGAGCCAGATTGTCCAATTCAAACCGAAAAGAGCACAGTTTTGGTAAGCTCCACAGAATCTTACCTAAGGGATATACACAAGGAAGGCCCTAGGAGGGAGACTTGCCCACATTGGGGAAGTTATGTCAGTAACTTAACCGTATTTGTGATTCTGCAAGCTTGTTAACCATGGCTCCAGGGAAGGCCTGGTGTCGGCTCAAGCCCCCTACACTTTGCTTGGCCACTCAAAATGGATGCTGAGGCAGAAATACCACCGAGTAATTTAGCAAAACTCTTGACCTTCCCTGATCATAATGTCCTCAAGGTTAATTTGTTTTGTAGCATGAGTCAAAATTCCCTTCTTTTTTTTTTACAAATTTATTTTTTTAATTTTATTTATTTAAAAAATTTATTGACTTTATTGGTTAATAAAATTATACAGGTTTCATGTGTGCAATTCTATAATACATTATCTGTATATTGTATTGTGTGTTCACTACCCCAAGTCAAGTGTCCTTCCAAAAATTCTCTTATTCCTAAGGCTGAATGATATGCTACTGTGTGTACACCACATTTTAATTATTCATTTATCTGTCAGTAAACACTTAGACTGCTTCCAGCTTCTGGATACCATGAATAGTGCCGCGGTCCAGCCGCAGCGGGGCAAGGGGTCCCACAGGTGAGGGCAAGGCGTCGGCGCTGGGTAACAGACGACAACACGCCTCAAAGGACAGTGAAGCTCTGTTCCGTTTATTGCAAGTATAAGCAGGTTTTTATAGTTTTCATTTCAGGTAGTGATTAATATTTGTAGTATAACATGATTATTTAAGCAGAAAAAATCAACACAAAGGCAATCAGTAAAAGTACAAAAGTTCCCATAGATTTAGTTAAAAATTATTTTAACTAGGAGAGCCATTAATCAGACAGTCAAAAATATCTTATTGTATATTAAAGTTTTTCAGAATTTGGTATAGGGCATAAAGATACGCTAGACTGAGTAGAGAAAATAGGAGATTTATTATAAAGCCCTCGTGATGTCTAACTTAGCTATCTACTTTTTTTTGCTTAAAATGTTTTTTCAGTGTACTATAAATTCTGACTCCCTAGTGACTATTCAGTTTGTAATAACTAACTAGCTTTTCTTATTACTTTGCCTGTTTAGTTGATATATATTCCTATTCAAGGTAAAGGAGGGGCTGTTCCTATGTAGCAGGGGGCTTTCAAGGGTACTTCTTTTAAGTTTCTCTAGGAGTTCTTTTTATAAACATGTATTGCACTTTAATTCCTTCTAAGAAAGTAGTGAGATTATCTCCTGATTTCCTAGAGTATTCTATCTTATCTTGGGTGTTTTTCTAATGATTGTTATTGATTAAGCTTGAATTCTTAGATTGTTCTGATTGTTTCCTTGTGTCTATATTCCCTGACGTTCTAGTATGATATTATTATTCTGTTTATTGAGCCGGGAAAGGTCCAGGCACACTATCTGAATCACTGCCAGGGTATTCATAATGATTAAAGCAAAAAGGTCATGATCTCTAAAGCAAGCACAATCACAATAGGTATTGCAAGGCCTTCCATGCCACGTCCACCAGGTTGGAAACTGCTTCCTTGAAGTCTTACACCCCCTCTCAGGACCTTGTCACAGAGAGAGGGATCCAACAGTGGACGCGGCAGTGGACGTGGCATTTTCCTCTCTTTTATTTTTCAGCCGAAAGTGATGAAATTCTAACGTAGTTTTTCGAAGGGAAGAGAGGATTACTCGGAAGACGACTGGAAAAACAAGGATTAAAATTAGAATAATTAGGCCAGTGATTCCAATATGTATTAAACTAGACTACTACATGACAGGGTTAATGGATTCTTGAATAGACTTCCAGATTCTGTCTGCAATTTCAGAACTTGGCGCAGTTAAATATGTTTGACTAATTTTTGTAATTTTAGTATGTAGGCTTTTAAGATCAGGTCTTAATATAGTATTGTGCCAAATACCTTGTAAATGAGTTTTTACCTGAGGCCAAGTGGTGGAATTTTGATCATAAGGCAAAGGTGTGACATAAATCCATTTAAAATCTGCATGACAACTAGTAGTCATTTGAGTCTTTATATTTTGAATCTGGTTTTCTAAATATATAACTGTATTTTCTAAGGCATTTATTCTAGTTTCTAATTTCTTATTAATTTTTTTTTGCAGAATTAGTGTAAGGGAAATATTGTGAGAGAGCTGATTAACATGTTGTGCAGTATGTACTTCTTGTACTAAAGTAGTAGTTGATAATGTAATAGAGGTTATTATACTGATTAAAGCAGTAATTCTTAATATTAGAGTGGCTATAAATCTTTTTGGTCTTATTAACTCATCTATTTTTTCTAGTATATATAAATTTGTACAGTATACCAATCTCCTGAGAGGACTATTCACATCATAACATGAGAAGGCTGAAAAACTATCATAAATGTAGTCAAACTCTTGGGTAGTCCTGAATCAATGTAATTAGTTAAAATATAATTAGAACAATTAATATAAAAGGAAGACCTTTGTTGTTCAGTATAAATAGGTCTTATTAAAATTGCATGGGGAGTATTGACACAGGCTTTAGGAAGTTATTTTAAAGATATGTAGTAAGGCCTTGTGTCTGAACTCAGGGTGAGAGAGTTTTAGGAAGAACAAGTTATAACGTGTTATTAGAATTAATAAACAATTAATGGTTCCAAGGACCCACATTCTTAGAGTGAGTCTATCAAACCAATGTTTTGGGGTTCAGTTAGTCAAAATTGTCACAGAGGGTCTGAAGAACTTCTTCCTCCGTTAGGCGTTGAATGTCCTGTAACTGTTGTAGCTCTAAATGTAGTTCTAGCTGTAATTTATCAATTTGTTCTTTTAAGGTGGTAGAAAAAGTCTCTCTTAGGTGATGTTGAATACCGCTCCAGGGCTGTTAGTTGGAATTCCACTTCAGGGAGATGACATACAGCTTGGAGAAGTCTGGATCAAGAGAGTCTAATGGGTGGAGGTGGGTCATGGCCAGGGAAGTCTTTTCTGTGATATGGCTTCATCTTCATCATTGTAGTTCTAAGAGTCCTTCTGGAAAGCAAATATAAGCATACCTTCTTCCCCAAGTTAAAAGTTCTACAGAGCCCTGTCAAGTGCCATCTCTTAGTAGATTTTTAAATAAAGGTGGCTTGGACTCTTTTGTTTGGAAATGTTTTATAGTTGGAGTACAGAGCAATATATCAATATTTAGAAAATTATAGGTAAACATGGCCAGTAAAATTAAATTTTGGGGGGGAGGACTCATGACTCCCCTTTTTGTTTTTAAGAAGATTTTGTAAAGTATTATGAGCTCGTTCTATAATTGTCTGACTGGTTGGATGGTAAAGTATTTTTTGTTTATGTTGAATATTTTAATGTTGAAGAAAAATTTAAGTAGAATAAGCAAAGTATTTAGGCTATTATCAGTTTTAATTTGCTGAGGCTGTCCTCAAGCCAATGGACTTGTATATTTTTTGTAGATTTTCTTTTTAAAGTAGATGTATGTAGTGCCAGAAGAAGTATCGATAGAAATATGAATGTATATAAATTTTCTAAGGAGAGTGTAATGAGTGACATCTCTTTGTCAAATTATTTGAGAACTTAATCTTTGAGGATTAACTCTTGTAAAATGAGGATATTCTTTAATAATTTGAAAAAATGGTTATATGTTAAGGGCTTTCTGTGACTTGATTGACTAATCGTTTTTCCTTGGGAATAGAATAGCCAGTTCTTTCCCAAGGAAATGATCAGTGTTTACAGGTACTGAGTTAAAAAATGGTACTTTGTTTTCCAGGGAGAAGGGCTAGTTCTCCCAGGGAGATAGTACTTAGATCTCAGTTTTATAATAAAAGTCACAGTTCTGGCATAAATAAGGAGGATTTTTAATATTTTTTAATATGTCATATTTTTACGTCACTTTTATTATGTTTTATATTGATAAATTTATGAATACATTTATAACCTTTAGAAATAGTTTTTTTATTGGCAAATATTTTTATTTTTTGTTGTTAATTCTTATTGATTATTGTAAGGGGGGAGATGTTAAGCTCTACACCTCTTGTTCTTAAGATTAAAGTAGTCTCTGAGTCTCTAGAAGGAGGATTCAGAGTGGTTAAAAGACACATTTTCTTATTATCTTTTTTTTTGTGCCTCTTATTATTTGAGGGAAGTGAGTTTTTTTTTTAAAGAATTAATTTAAATTTTTTTGAGTAGAATTTTATGATGTAATAATATTAGAGATCTTATTTTACTCATTGAAATATTTTGAGACTGAGATGTTATTTTAAAAATAAAAACAAAAGTAAAATTTAAGCAAACTAATATTTTAAATTAAATCCTCTAAAGGAGGGAGTGAGATACTAGTCTTTATTTTATATTATCTGGTGCTGTTTCAATTTCTGCCTAACTTTTCTTAAATAAGTAAGTCTAAAGATTCTTTATCAAGAAGATATTTAGTAACTTTAAAAAACTGGTAAATTAGTATAAAACATTGCTCTTGTTCTTTAGAGAGCCTATACTTGTTAAAAGATTTCTTTTTTACTTTTGATTTCTGCCGTTTCAGATTTTGTAGCCTGTTTTAAACTTTAACTAATTAGTTATTGGGGAGTGTGGTGTGGTGGGTCAGAGATGTGCTGTTGGTGAAAACCGTCAGGGAGGGCTGCCTGGTACCCAGGGTACCCTAACCCCGCTTATGGGTTTCAGGTTTTTCCCACGCTTCTAAAACTGCGAGGGAGGGCTCGAAGCGCCAGGTGACCAACCTTTATATTGTGCTCTCTGACCGAGCCCAGAGTTAAGACATGATTTTGCTGTTTGTTGCCAATCATAAGGGGTCATCCACTCAGCAGCAATGGAATCTACAAGCTGCAAAGTATAAGGGGAAGTAGGACCAAAGTCCTTAATAGCCGTTTTTATTTCTTTTATTAACTTAAACGGCAAAGGTTCTCACTGCGGGGGGGTCATGAGGAGTCATTGGAAAAATCACTGGGAAGCAATTCAAGGTCTCACCCTGCCTCCTTGCCTCTCTCATGGCCCCTAGAAACCCGACCTTCTCAGGCAGACGCTTCGCTTGCCGAGACTGAATGGACTTTATTTTTACTTTCACTTTCTGGTCTCGCAGTGCAGCTAACGCCAAGGGATCGAAATCTTTAGAATGATATCTAGTAGCTTCTTCTTCTAATTCAGTCTGATAATCAGGTGGCAACTCTTCCTTTTTCTCAGGCTGTTCATTATCCGAGTCAGAGTCAGACTCACTCTCACTCTTTTCATGCTCATTTAGAGCGGGCAGCGGGGCAGAAGGCGCTAGATTTTCACAAGTTGCTATTTTTACCGCTGCACACAAAGGCTGTTTTTCCTCCTCCGTCGCCTGTTTAGCGAGGCACGCAACCTCATGAGTGGGGTCAAAACTATCTTTTAAAACATTCCAAAGGGAAAAAGCACCTACTGGAACATTTTCGGGCCCATGAAGGGTATAATAAGTCTTCATATCTTGGCCAAGTCGCTGCCAAGTCTCTGGATTCACTGATCCCTCCTCCGGGAACCAGGGTGCACATTCTTGAACAAAATGAAAAAAATCTCTAAGCTGTCTTCCTGACACACTTATTCCTCTCTTATGGAGCATATGCTTAGTTATATCAATGAATAAACCTCTTTCCTTGGACTCTGCATGTCCCATGATTACTCACTCTTTGCTACCTGGTCTGTCTACCAGGGGGTCTGCAGCACCCGGTCGGTGAGAGCCTAGCCTACTCGACAATAATTTAAGGGGTCTTACCTGAGGGTCCCTGTTCGGGCGCCACTTGCCGCGGTCCAGCCGCAGCGGGGCAAGGGGTCCCACAGGTGAGGGCAAGGCGTCGGCGCTGGGTAACAGACGACAACACGCCTCAAAGGACAGTGAAGCTCTGTTCCGTTTATTGCAAGTATAAGCAGGTTTTTATAGTTTTCATTTCAGGTAGTGATTAATATTTGTAATATAACATGATTATTTAAACAGAAAAAATCAACACAAAGGCAATCAGTAAAAGTACAAAAGTTCCCATAGATTTAGTTAAAAATTATTTTAACTAGGAGAGCCATTAATCAGACAGTCAAAAATATCTTATTGTATATTAAAGTTTTTCAGAATTTGGTATAGGGCATAAAGATACGCTAGACTGAGTAGAGAAAATAGGAGATTTATTATAAAGCCCTCGTGATGTCTAACTTAGCTATCTACTTTTTTTTTGCTTAAAATATTTTTTCAGTGTACTATAAATTCTGACTCCCTAGTGACTATTCAGTTTGTAATAACTAACTAGCTTTTCTTATTACTTTGCCTATTTAGTTGATATATATTCCTATTCAAGGTAAAGGAGAAGCTGTTCCTATGTAGCAGGGGGCTTTCAAGGGTACTTCTTTTAAGTTTCTCTAGGAATTCTTTTTATAAACATGTATTACACTTTAATTCCTTCTAAAAAAGTAGTGAGATTATCTCCTGATTTCCTAGAGTATTCTATCTTATCTTGGGTATTTTTCTAATGATTGTTATTGATTAAACTTGAATTCTTAGATTGTTCTGATTGTTTCCTTGTGTCTATATTCCCTGACGTTCTAGTATGATATTATTATTCTGTTTATTAAGCCGGGAAAGGTCCAGGCACACTATCTGAATCACTGCCAGGGTATTCATAATGATTAAAACAAAAAGGTCATGATCTCTAAAGCAAGCACAATCACAATAGATATTACAAAGCCTTCCATGCCACGTCCACCAGGTTAAAAACTGCTTCCTTGAAGTCTTACACCCCCTCTCAGGACCTTGTCACAGAGAGAGGGATCCAACAGTGGACGCGACAGTGGACGTGGCAGAATAGTGCTGATATGAACGTGGGCAAAGGTAGGAAATAAATTCTCCTTTTATTGGAGACAGACTGGTCCCCCAAAAATGGCACTAGAGGAATCTACAAATAAGCCTTCTTTCTCCCTTAGTTCTGGTGCTATATATTTACCTTCCCCAGTTTGCTGCCTTTGAAAACCTAAAACTTCTTTTCTTGTCCTGTCATTTCTCTGTCCTGTTTTTTGTTGATGATGCTATGTAAGCTACAGTTCTAAGCCACCACTTTGCATTTCTTTTTATTTTTCCTCCATGTGATGGTTGCTGCATGAGTTAATAAACTACTTTACTCTTTTTTAATCTCTTCATTAAAGGCTTTTACCTGAAAACCCAAGAAGTGTAGAGGTGGTTTTGCCTCCCCTGCAAGGCAAAGAAAGCAAGAAGCTCACATTCCTTTTATTTAAGCCACAGCCTTAGTGACCTGGCCCCATCCCTAGTCTCTTAGTTTCCTTCCATTTCTTCCTCACCTATTCTGGTGAACTTGACTAGTTGATGTGCCCCTCAACTCCCAGCCCACCTTGGGACTGATCCTGCACTCCCACACCTTGACTCTTCAATCTGACCCAGACTATTCTTATGGCAGGAAAAGGCCCTCAATCAAGTGCAAATCAGCCCCACCCCAAGATGAGCTGCCCGATGGTGCTGCGGGACTCCGGCTGAGTGTCCGCCAGGACCTAGGCAATGAAACCCAAGAGGTACTATGTTGCCTCAAGTGCCCCTTGGCCCTTAGACTTCCACCAAGATGGAGGCATAGGTGGAAACACCTTGCATCCTTGCACAACCAAATCTAAAAACAATAAAGTTATAACAATAATAAACTCTACCAAACCACACAGAAAATCGCCAATACGGAGTCCGAAAATGACGAAATGCTCAGCTAAATCCGTAAGAGGGGCGAAGCCAGAAGCGGAGTGGGTTGGCCAAAAAGTTCCCCGACCAGGGTGGTGCGCAAGCAGCCAAAGGCGCAGATCCTAGGTGCGGGCTAGCTACAGGAGGACACAGGGAAGAGGCACGGCTGACTGTCTGTGGTTGGTCCAGCATTTGCATGCAGATAAACCACCGAAGAAGCAAGCATTGAGACCACATGGCGCAGGGCCGTGGGCTCGCACATTTCAGCTCAGATAAATAGGTGGGGGCGAGTGGTGGGACGGACTGGGCAGTGGAGAGGATTGCCATTGCTCCCTCTCTGACCCCGCCCCCACATGCAGCGTCACAAACCAGCAACCTGGATGCCCCCCCCCCCCGGTAAAAAACTAAGGCTCCACTCCTCATATGTAACAGGCACAAACATATAAAAACATGGCTCAAGAACAACTCAGAGCCCCAGAGCTGATAAATCTAAGCGATGAAGAAATAGCCAAATTTTCAGAAGCACAGTTCAAAACACTGGTGATCAGGATCCTCACAGAACTGGTTGATTTTAGTCACAAATTAGAGGAACATATGAAGGCTAAACTAATTGAAATGAATGATAATGCACAGGAAACCAATAGTAATGGAAAAGAGACTGGGACTCAAATCAAGGGAGCAGACCAGAAGGAAGGAAAAAAATGACCAAACAGAAAAGAATGAAGAAACAAGAATTCAAAAATATGAGGAGAGACTTAGGAACCTCCAGGACATCTTTAAACGTTCCAACATTTGAATTATAGGGGTACCAGAAGGTGAAGAGGAACAGCCATGAGTGGAAATCTTATTTGAACAAATAATGAAAGAGAACTTCCCAGTTATGGCAAAGGAAATAGACTTCCAGGAAATCCAGGAAGCTCAGAGAGTCCCAAAGAAGTTGGGCCCAAGAAGGAACACACCAAGGCACATCATCATTACATTAGCCAAGATTAAAATGAAGGAGAGAATCCTAGAAGCAGCAAGAGCTAAGGGGGCAGTCACCTACAAAGGAGTTCCCATGAGACTGTCAGCTAATTTCTCAAAAGAGACCTTACAGGCAAGAAGGGGCTAGAAAGAGGTATTCCAAGTCATGAAAACCAAAGACCTACAACCAAGATTGCTCTATCCAGCAAAGCTTTCATTTAGAATGGAAGGACAGATAAAGTGCTTCTCAGATAAGACCAAATTCAAGGAGTTCATCATCACCAAGCCCTTATTATATGAAATGTTAAAGGGACTTATTTAAGAAAAAGAAGTTAAAAAAACATGAATAGTGAAAGGACAACAATCTCACAGTTATTAGCAACCACACCTAAAACAAAAGCAAATTAAGAGGACAGCTAGATCAGGAGTGAACCATAGAAATGAAGACTTCATGGAGGGTTAGCAACAGGGGAGTGGGAGAAGGAGAAGGGGGGAGAAGGTACAGAAAATAAGTAGCATAGACAGTAGATAGAAAATAGATGGGGGGAGGGTAAGAATAGTAGGGGAAATACAGAATCTAAAGAACCTGAGACACGTGTTCATGAACTAAAGGGGGGAATGGTGGGGGAGGTGTGTGCAGGGTGGAGGGGAATGGATGAGGGAATAGAACAAATGTAATGGCATAATCAATAAAAAATGTTAAAAATAAATAAATAAATTGTGTCTCCCCCCCAAAAAAAAGTGCAAATCAATTCTATAACCTTTATCCTTGAATTCTCTTTAGTCAGTCCTTGTCCCTGACTGCCATCACCCTTAGATCTAAATGGATGGATGATGATCAGGTCACAAGAAAAAAATCTGGAAACTTGGATTTTAATCACTACCATTTCCCAGCCAGCTTCAGTACTCTAGGCAAATAAATTCATAGCTGCGAAATTTATTTCTCTCATTTAGAAAAAAAATGAGTTATATTATTGAAAATATTGCATAAATGACATTCTGTACTCATATGTAAATAATATTCTAATTGTTTAAAATGTTCATCTCTTATACTATATCTCACATAGTGTATTATGCATATGCATAAAATACATACTTCTAATTATTATAAAGGATCAAACATGTAAAAGAAGAATAAAACTTCACTCTGGGTGGTAAGATTGCTGATTTTTACTATGTCTTCACTTCTTTGGAATCAAACCACTTTGTCCTTTTCTTTAGCTACATGACACCTGCCAGTTATCAGTTTTGATGCCTCTGGACTCTGAAGTCACCTCATTGCCCACTGTGAGCAATGGACCTGGCTAGCCCTTTGTTTTTCCTTTAACTGCTGGCATAATGGCAGTAATATTTTGTCAGTAGAGGGAGCTGGAGAGACATTGAAAGAAGAGGGGGGTTTTCTTTCTGGTTCCAGCACTTGCTTGCCAGGCCCTTGGAGGGCTGACTCCTTTTCAGCGCTTACCTCCCCCAGCAAACACAGCTTCTGCAGCTTCCAACCCCTGCAGCATAGGCAGCTGCTCCAATAATCATCTCATTTGGCTCAGTAGCTTCTCCAGCACCTAGCTCCAGTGCACTGCACACAGAGGCACCCTGTGGTCCACAGTTTACTCCAGTATTATCCTTCAGTGGTTTTGTAGCAAAGTCCCTCTGGTAGATACTTCTCATAAACAGCCTCCCCTAATACCTAGATAGGGGATTTATGGCAAACTCCAAAAGGAAGAATTCTGGCAAGTTTTACCAGCATGGCACACCAGTGACTTCCCTGACATTCAGTGGACCACAGCCTGGGGAGCTTTACCTGGGCACTCCATCTCTGCCCTAGGGTAGTGACTGCTCCTTATATCTGCTATTCAGCATTCTTTCAAGTTTTCTCTACTTCCTCACCAATCTCTGATTACTCTTGTCCCCCATTATAGTTAATAATTCTTTATAGTAAACTTTTCCTATTCAAATTACTGTATAGTTTCCATCTGCTGAACAGACTTTTAGTGACACATGGCTGCTGCAACTGTAAATGTCAGGGACCTTTCCAAGGGAGCATGAAACCGATACCACTATTAGAACATCAACCAGTTCTTTTTTTGGTAGGGTAATCAGGGTAAGGATTCTCTGCAAACATATTACTTAGAATGGCTAGTTGATTGGGAATAAATTTTATAGCTGATAGAAATTTTCTTTCTGTTCTCTCTCCTTCTACTAGTGATAAAGCTGAGGAAATTTGGGACAAAGAAAAGCAAAAATTAAGATGCCAGTTAAAGTATTAGCATCAGGAGACCAAGCTTTCCTCTCAAATCTCAGAATATTGAGAGATCCACTGCCTGACACAGGAAAAACACAATGTTTTACAAAATCCTTCCAAGTATTTCCTTTTTTACTCTAAGAAGGTGAGCATTTGGTGTATACATTTTTAATATTTTGTTCTGACATGAACCAAGAGCAATTAATTAACTCAAAGATAATATTACAATTAAAACTTGCATCAGTATAACTTACTATGTGATAGAAGATGTATTGTATATTAAATCTCATTAGGAAGATTGGTGGTCCATATAGAAAAAACATAAACAATAATAAGTGAAATTAACAATTGGTTACAAACAATATGAAAAATAAAATAGTAATTCATAAATTAATAAGTTCTTTCCATAAAAATGACAGAATTTATAACAGTTGTAAATCAGTAAGTATTTGTTGATTATTTGAGATTAGTATTTTAAGAATCATGGCAAATTTTCCAAAATCATGACAGAGCAATAGATGGATATAGGAGAGAGAGAGAGAGAAAATGTGTGAGACACAGACTAAGATTCAAAGTAGATTGAGGGATAATCAAAAACATTCTTTCCAAGCATATCTTCACCAAGGGCGTATGTAGGAATTTCAAGGCCATGCTTCCTGGAGTTGACTAAAATGAATTCAGCTCCACCCTTTTTTCCTCTCTTTCCCCTTTCCACCCCCAATCCCTTTCTCTCTCCTCCTCTCCTTCACCCCAATCTCCCCACCCCTCCCCCCACCTCTCCCTGTCCTTTCAAGGGATGGAGTGCGGTAATGGGGTCCAGTGGATTTTGTGGTGATTCTAGCTCCTCCCTTTTTAGCTCCCTGAAATTGAAAGATTTAGAAAAATTCTCTAAACCTTATTCTTATGTGAACAGAAATAATAATTATTTTTGCAGCCTCATTGGATTAACATGTAACACTCTCCCCATAGGTAATGGCACATCTTAAGTGCTCACGAACATTAGCTACCTTATTTTTTTTGAAGGTTCAAGGACTAATGCATCAATGCCCTCACTTAATCCTTGAAACTCCTCCTGATCCAGAGCCCACAAAGAAAAAAGCAGCCTGACCAAACAAAGGATTATTACTTTTTAATTTTAAACATGTTTAAAAGATGTTATTTTTATTATATTTTTGACTGTTGTTCAAGTACAGTTGTCTCCATTTTCACCCCACCACAACTCCCACCCCACCCATCCCCGCCTTCCACCCTCAAGTCTACCCCCTTTGATTTCATCCCTGTGTCTTTATACATGTTCCTTGATGCCCCTCCCTATTATCCCCTATTATTCCTCTCCCCATCCTCTCTAGTTACTGTCAGTTTGTTCTTTATTTCAATGTCTCTGGTTGTATTTTGCTTACTTGTTTGTTTTGTTGAAATGAGTGGATCAAAAAACTGTGGTACATTTACACAATGGAATACTATGCAGCAGAAAGAAAGAAGAAGCTCCTACCCTTCGTGACAGCCTGAATGCAGGTAGAAAGCATTATGCTAAATGAAATAAGCCAGGTGGTGAAAAAGAAATACCGCATGATCTCGCCTATAAGTGGAAACTAATCAACCAAACAAGGGATTATTGATAATATCCTGTGACCCTCCCAGTGCTTCTAGCCATATCAATTCTGGACTAAAGAGAGAATCTCTTCCTCCCTTAACTCATTAAAAATGACCACATGGCACAAGGCATGAGCTACGGCTGTATAAGGAAAAACACAGTACTAGGTAGAGATATTTTGTAGCACAAAGAACTACAAAGGAGATTTGGGATTAAAAGATTTACAAGATTTAAGAGTAAAATCCATGCTGCAGCAGTTATTATTCTGCATGTTGAATCCTTAAATATGTTATTATTTTACTTCTATGAATCTAGCCATCTTCATGTATAATTCTCACATCACTGCTTGTAAAGGTCTTTGTGCTTGTAATGACTTAAAAATGATGAGTGTTTATCAAGGACTTAAAAACTTATTATGGAAAGGCAGCAGCATGATGATCATTCAGCAGCCCTCTGAGGTACATTATAGTTATATGCCCACTTGAAGAGGATATTCACCAATTGCCATGGCCCCCAGCTGGTGATAAGCAGTTTAAGAGTCCCATTACAGATAGTTTTTCTTTATCCCTACTCTAACCTTCTACATACGAATGTAACAAGAGCAACTAAAGCCTTTTATGGTTGGCGCCCTGGTCATTGGCCCTGTTCTGAGGATGGCACATCATAAACACTCATAGTATTGGTGTATTACTTGATGGATGCTAAGAGTGGTGAGAAGTCACTGATTCAATTTCAATATTGAGAAAATACTGAGTAGCTGTGGTGGAGCGCTGAAAGATTAACAGTTAGTTGTATTTTATTTTATTTTACTTTATATTTTTTAAGATTTTATTTATTTATTTTCACAGGGAGGGGAAGGGAAGAAGAAAGAAAGGGAGAAATAAATGTATGGTTGCCTCTCTAGTGCCCTCTACTGGGGACCTGGCCTGCAAGCCAGGCATGTGTCCTGACTAGGAATTGAACCTGCAACCCTTTGATTGGCAGGCTGGCATTCAATCCACTGAGCCACACCAGCCATAGTACATTATTTATTTTTTATATTATTTTATTTATGTTCTCGTTTCCGTTTCTTTTACATAGCTAATAGCACTCTGTATGCTGTTTTGCATCTTGCCTTTATAACTTAATATGTTTTTGAAATCCTTCCATTACTTTACCTAAAAAGTTTCCTCATTCATTTTTTAAAGATTTTATTCATTTATTTTTAAAGAGAAGGGACAGGAGGGAGAAAGAGAGGGAGAGAAACATTGATGTGTTGCCTCTTGTACATGCCCTGAGTGGAGAGTGAACCCACAAAGCAGTCATGTGCCTTGACTGGAAATCTAACCAGCAAACTTTTTGTTTATGGGAGGATGCTCTAACCAACTGAGCCACACAAGTCAGAGCTTAATATTTTATTTGATGACGAATGTTTGTGGTGTTTCCAATACTTTGCTATTCAAACAATGCTTCACTTAATTTTGCATGTCATTTCACATGTTGCTATGTATCTGTTGGGGGGATTTTTATAAGTGGGCTTCTGAGGCTAAAAGGGTTACACTCCCACTAGCAATGTATGAAAGCTCCTGTTTTCCCCTAGCCTGGCCAATAGGCTATTAGATCTGGAATCTTTGGCCATACGATATCTGAGAAATTTTGCATTTATTGTGTGTGAGAGATTGGGAATCTTTTTAGAAGTTTAATAGCTACTTTTGTTTTTTGTCAATATCCTTTGATGGTATGAATTTATTAAAATCACCCAATTTGCACCCTGACCAGTGACCTCAATTGGAGGGTCGTGTCCTAAATAGAAAGGTCCCTCAACAGATGAATGTTTTTCTCTCTTGCCCAACCCCTGGAATCAATAAGCATGTCCTCTGGTGAGTATTAAAAAAATTAAATTTAAAAAAAGTCATTCAAGCTGCAAATTCCTCCAAATGTTTCCTCATGAGAAGCCATGACTTTCTTTCTTTACAAATATTTCTTTCTTTACAGATATTTTTTTTAGAGTGGGAAGAGAGAAAGAGGATTTGTTGTTCCCCTTATTTATGCATTCATTGGTTGATTCTCATAGTGCCCAGACCGGATAGAACCTGCAATCTTAGCTATCAGAACAATGCTCTAACCAACTGAGCCACCCAGCCAGAGACAGACATCAACTTTGAGCCGCGGTTTGCGGTTTTTAAGTAACCTGTAAATGTTGTCAATTGACCTTTCAGAAGGCTGGCCTCAAGCACAGTCCCTCTCCAGCTCCGCCCCTGGCCATCTCCCTTCATCATCATTGGCTCCCAGGGTCATCACCCTCCCAACCGCGGGCCGCCTTCCCAGCGTGCCCCGCCTTCCTAGCGCGCCCCCGCACGTTTACGTGACGCCAGGGCGGGGCGAAGTAGGGGCAGTAGTATTTGCTCTCGGCTGCTGCGGAGGCTTGTGTTGTCCTCTCAAGGCTGACTTCCGCCAAATATAGCGTCCTGCGGCGTTGTGACGGAAGCCTAGAGGAAGGTACACACAAGCCCTGCACGCTGTCCGCAGCTGCAGTTGGCTGCGGGCTCCCCACGCTTGCAGGCCACCCAGTTGCTAAGCAGCCGTGTCTGGGCGCAGGAGGCAGAGCAGGTGATGGACCAATATTGCATCCTGGGGCGGATCGGGGAAGGCGCACACGGCATTGTCTTCAAAGCCAAGCACGTTGAGGTGAGCCTGATCATGGGGGCTGCGGGACTTCCTTCTTGGGTTTCATTCATTTCTTTCTGTGAGCTGTGCCCGGTGTTGGACCCACGTTAGGACCCTTGCGTCGGCTTTTCGGCCTCTTTCCTCTTCTTGGTGTGTGCTCCTCACTTTAAGGGTTGGGGTAGGGGCGTCCAGGTTGTGGCCAGCTGCCCACGGCCAGTGATGCTACAGTGGTCATCCCACGAGTGTCCACTAGGAGCATGCAGTGAATGCTTCTGAGCTGTTTGCCCAGTCCTGCGACTACTGAGTCCCAGGCTGGCCATGATTTCCCTCCAGGATGCAGAGGGGGCACTTTCTAGCTCCACGAGGGCCTCTGGCCCCTGCGCCCCACCCGGAGGGTACTTTTCTGGTTCCTCGCTCACCTTTCCCAGCAGGGGATGGGATGGCAGTGTCTGCTTTCTGTCCCGTACAGACTGGAGAGATCGTAGCCCTCAAGAAGGTGGCCCTTCGGCGGCTGGAGGATGGCATCCCTAACCAGGCCTTGCGGGAGATAAAGGCTCTGCAGGAGATCGGAGACAATCAGTATGTGAGTGAGACTGGGGTTCTGAGGAGGAACCTTGGCCTGCCCTCCTCCACTCACTCCCACTCTGGGTGCCACTTTGCTCGCTCATATGCTTTCCAGCCCCTCACTATATTCCCTTTCTTGTCTACTTATTCACCAATTATTTCATTACTTATTTATTCACTCTCTTGTTCACCCACTTATTTCTTCCTGTACTCATTCACTCACTAACTTATGCCTTTTTGTCAAAACATTTCACAAATGTTTTGACATTTCTAATGGTAATGATAACTGCCACCTTGTAAGCTCCAGTTATGTTCTAGGTTGGGTTACTGCTTTACCTACATTGTGCTTCTGAGTGTTCTCTGCTGCTCTGCAAGGGAGGTGTCAGGATTTCCCTCATGTCAGGGGTGCAGGCTCGGCCACCATCCAACAGAGGCTGTGGCCCAGGTCTGATTGAGGAGTCTGGACGTTTTAACTGTGGGGTCTCCTGTAGGCCCTACCCTGTGCTGGGCACTGGCAGCATGGAGAAAAACCTGTCCTCACCTAGCTCTTGAGAACTTAAGCAATGTAGGGGAATTTGACAGAAGCTACAGGGCCAGCTGGTATGATGATTTGTACTGTGACAGAACTGGAAGGGGCTGTGGGCACATAAAAAATCAGAGTATGGCTCTCTCTTGTCCATGTCAGGAGTGGAGAATACGCTCAACTTCCTGAGGAGTGACAAAGATGGGTCAACTTTGGGTGGCGATACTCTGATTTTGTTCCTTAATCTCTGGAGATATCCATGATATATTGTGTGAAAAAGACCTGCTATAAAGCTGTTTATTCATCCTGGTTTTGTATGAAAATATTATATGTATATGTGAACATGTGTCTGTCATATCTGTTGTAAAGTCTAGGGGAATAGACTCTAAGGTTGTCTAGGTGGTAGGATTTTTCTTTTGTTCGTTTTTACAAAACAATTTTGTGTATTACCTGAATATATGTGTGCATTTCTATCTGTAAAGTGATTGTGCATGAGCCCCAAATTCAGAAGAACAATTAAGGCCATTCTCATTTTTTAAAGAAAGTTAAAGGCCTTGCTAACAGCTTGTTTGTGGCAGAGGTGGAGGGCCATAAGGAGGCTGACGAGGTCCTGCATCCTGTGAATCTGCAGGCCTGAGGTTCTATCTTTAAGCCATTCCAGATTTCACCCTGGTCCACGCCACTGCCCCTTTTTACCAGAACAACTACAGCAGCCTACCCACTGCTACCCCTGTCCCATAGTCAAAAAATGTAAATGAAGTTGTTCATTCCCAGTGGCTTGTTTTCCCACTGACAGCATTATGACCTTTTGCTTCTGCCCAACTCCAGCATCTCCATTCATTCATTCAATACAATTTAAGTGTCTCTCCCATGACAGTGACAAACACTGTCTGGGCTCTGGGAGTGCAAAACAGAGCAGATAGCCTTTCTCTAAATGACCCACATGCACATGACCCTCCCTCCAGCCTCCTTACTGTTTTTGCCCCGGGTTTTGTGTTTGCTGTCCTCCTGCCCAGAGCTCCTTTCCAGCTTCCTGCATAACCACTCCCACCCCATCCTTTCTCATCTGTTCTAATTAGAACCCAGACATACCCTGTAGGTTTGTTCAGTCACTTGCTCCATGGTTCCAAGCTCAGATCTCATGTCACCTCCTCTGTCTTGTCCCCTTCAAGGACAAGGGATGGGGGTCCCAGAGAAAGTCTGGGCCATATGAGCCTGGGGGCTGACAGGATGCCCTACTTGCAGGTGGTGCAGCTGAAGGCCGTATTCCCACATGGGGCAGGCTTTGTGCTGGCCTTTGAGTTCATGCAGTCAGATCTGGCTGAGGTGATACGCCACACCCAGAGGCCGCTTGCCCAGGCACAGGTCAAGAGCTATCTGCAGATGCTGCTTAAAGGTGTCTCCTTCTGTCATGCCAACAACATCGTGCATCGGGTTAGTCCCAGCATGAGCTGGAGTAGGACCTAAAGATCATCTGGGCTGGGAGTGGGCCAACCCTTGAAGAAGACATGGCCAGAGGTGGGGGGTGAAGAGGGCAGGGCCTAAAGTAAGCTGCCAGGCATAAGGTCCTGCAGGGGATGGGGGTCTGGGCTGAGCCCCGAAGGTCTTTTGGGAACACTGGAGAGCTGACGCCTCTTTTGGTGCTCTCAGGACCTGAAACCAGCTAACCTGCTCATCAGCTGCTCAGGCCAGCTGAAGATAGCAGATTTTGGCTTGGCCCGGGTCTTCTCCCCTGATGGCAGCCGCCTCTACACACACCAGGTGGCCACCAGGTAGGGAGGAGGTCCACTTCCCAGGCAGGACCTAGCAGTGCACAGGCCCCAACCCTGCAGCTGTAGAAAAGCTGGATAATTCTGGACCTTTCCAAACATTGCTCATGAGGCTGATATGGGGGCAGGGTGACCTGGGGCAGCCTCCTGTCAGATTAGTTACTTTGCTGTGACCACCCGCCTTCCTTTCACAGGTGGTATCGAGCCCCTGAGCTCCTGTATGGTGCACGCCAGTATGACCAGGGGGTCGACCTGTGGTAAGACTCCCATGGGCTGGGCATGGGGGTAATGTGAGTCATGGAGCCACCTCTTCCTCCTGGGCATTGGGATCTCTAAGCTGTTTAGGGCTGTCTAGGTTGCCTTGGGCATCTTCCCCAGTTAGGGTATCTCTCAGGAATTTGGGATCAATGTTCTTCAGGACATTTTTGAACTGGGTTGGGGTTGGGTGTGATGAGAGTAGTTGTCCCAGTAGGAAGCTTCTGGGTTGGGGTGGGGGAGGTGGTCTGAGGTGTGGAGCATCTATCTACTGTGCAGGGGATTAGAACACAGGATGCAAGGTCCTTGAGCTATCCAGAGGCCTGAGTCCTTGGATATGAGGGTTCTGAGACTTGATTTGGGATAGGATGGTTTGAATATACCTAAGAGTTTGAGATTTGGGGACTGTTTCAGAGGTCTGCCTCAGAATGTGAAGAGGCAGCTGTGTGTCCCAGAGTGTGTGAAGTTCTGATAAGTCTCAGAACTGTTGAGTGGTTGTCGTGTGTTCCAGAGCTGAGACCCGAAACGTGCTAAGAAAGGAGGATATGCTTTGATATAGGCTTGAGGTCTTTGGTGGAGGAGGTCTGTATTTCTGACTATGAACCCTTTAGGG
Source organism: Artibeus jamaicensis (assembly GCF_021234435.1). NCBI lineage: Eukaryota > Metazoa > Chordata > Mammalia > Chiroptera > Phyllostomidae > Artibeus > Artibeus jamaicensis. The sequence continues at coordinate 73,042,503 of NW_026522030.1, read as the reverse complement.
CCCAGAGGTGTCCAAACTTTTGGCACCTGTGGGCTACACTGGAAGAAGAGTTGTCTTGGGCCACACATTAAATACATTGTAACACATAATCACACACAAAAAAATCTCATAATGTTTTAACTAAATTTATGGTTTCGTGTTGGGCCACATTTATAGCCATCCTAGGACGCATGGAGTCCATAGGTCTCAGGTTGGATGCCCCTGCTAGGCTACTTTGTAGGTGCATTGAAGAGTAGGTGCTGGTGGGAGGAGGTTTGCCATGGTGGGAAATGATGGAACTGGTATGAGTAGACCTGTGTTTATGATGTGAGGTGATGGAATTGGTGTGGGGAGATCCATGTCCTTTGTGTGAGGTAATGGAGCTACTATGGGGAGATCTGTGTCTATGCTGTGAGTCTCTGAGCTGTTTGCATTCTCTGTCTGCAGGGCCGTGGGCTGCATCCTGGGGGAGCTGTTGAATGGGTCCCCACTTTTCCCAGGGGAGAATGACATCGAACAGCTTTGCTGTGTACTTCGCATCTTGGGCACCCCTAGCCCCCAAGTCTGGCCGGTTTGCAGGGGCCCTTGATGGGGAGGGGTGGGGGGAAGTATCTCCCATTTTCCCCAAAAGTTAATGACTCCCCTCTCCTGTACTTTATTGTAGCCCCATGCCCCCCTGAAATCCCAGATCACTGTCCTGGCCCAGCTAGGGGGCTCCTCCCTCTCTGCTGTGCTGAAGGCAAGAGGGCCAGGTCCTGTCCACTGGCCCTTACTGCCTGCCCCTAGCATACTGCAATTTTCACCAAGCTGGGGGTGGAGCCGGTGTCTAAGAGGGTGGGGGCATGAAGGACTGACAGACTCACAGTGAGTGAGTGTGTGAAGACGTGAGTGATAGGGTGAGAGCAGGGCACATGGATGGGGCAGTGGCCAGTATGCCTGAGCAGGTGGGTGGTAGGGAGTGAGGACTGATGACAGGGAGCTGGCCAGCAGTGCTGGCCCTGAGGTACCCTTTTCTCCTCAGGAGATCACGGAGCTTCCCGACTACAATAAGATCTCCTTCAAGGAGCAGGCACCTGTGCCTTTGGGGGAGGTGTTGCCAGATGCCTCTCCCCAGGCCTTGGACCTTCTGGGGCAGTTCCTCCTCTATCCACCATACCAGCGCATTGCAGCCTCCCAGGTAGGATGACCCCCATTGTTCTGATTCTCTTCACTCATGCTCACATGACCCAGGAGGTGTAGGTCCCTTAGAACATGTGATAGGGGTTTCTTAGCCACTATGCTTCTCCTGAGAAGACTCCAGAGAGGCTGCAGGTTGGAAGGGTGGTTCATTAGAAGGGTGTGCACACTTCACAGAAGTGCACATCCCCAGTTAATGGTAACTTGCTCCTTCATCCCTTCATTCCTTCAGCAAATATTTTCTCAGCATCAGCATATGCCAGCCACTGTCCTGGACCCTGGCCCAGAGTAGAAAAGCAGTCATGGCACTGGTGCTGTGGGGGTTCTACCCTGGGGTGACAAGGGACATCCAGACCGTGGATGTGGGAAGCTTCCTGGAGGAGGACTGGTTTAGGCACAGAAGGTGTTTTCCCAAGAGATGATGAACAGAGGCCTGGGAAGAGGACCTAGGAGGATGGGCTGTGGCAAGGATACAGGGAAAGTAGAGAGGACCATGGATCGATTGCTTTAAGGTCTGTGTCAGGGGCACCACTCTCCCCAACCCTTGGCACTAGCAGCATATGTTAATGCACCTGATAAGTACCCATGTCCTCGGTGCCCTCAGAGTATACTGAGATCTACTTACCACTTCTCAGCCTCCTGCTGCTGACCCCAGTCTAACCCAACACCTACTCCCCGCTCTCACTGCTTCCCAGAGTCTGCTTCTCTGCCCATCCAGTGTCTCCTCCCACCTGGCAGAGAGCTGTCACCTCTGTGACCCTGCCAGTTCCTGTCCCCAACAGTCACCCCCCTCCATGTTCTGGTGTCGAGGCACTTCTGTTCCCTATGCCTTGCTCACTCACCTCTCTTGTCTCTGCTCAAGTGCCACCTCCCAGGGGGCCTTTTTTCACCACTTCAGGCCTGCTTGCTGCCTTTCCAGCACTAGTTGGCAGATGCACTGACTCTTCTTTATCTTGTTTATTGTCCTCCACCCCCTGCTGCATAGAATGTTCTGTGCACTGCTGCACCCCCAGACTCTCAGCAGTGCTCAGTCAGCACTGAGAGATGAAAGTCTGCTGAGTGGATGAGCAGATTGAGAAATGGGCCTCTGCAGGGCAGCGATTGGTCTCCCCCTCAGACAAGAGAGTTGAGGCTGGGACGGGGAAGTGATTGGTTTCTTTATGCTGTTCCTTGCTTGCTACCCCCAGGCCCTCCTGCACCAATACTTCTTCACAGCTCCCCTGCCTGCCCACCCTTCGGAGCTGCCAATTCCCCAGCGCCCAGGGGGACTGGCCCCCAAAGCCCATCTGGGGCCCCCCAACATCCACAACTTCCACATGGACCGCCCCCTTGAGGAGTTGCTGTTGAACCCAGAGCTGATTCGGCCCTTCATCCCAGAGGGCTGAGATGCAGAGCCAGGCCCCACTGGCCTGTGTTCCAGGGCCCTGCTCCAGCCTGCCTCCACCGCCCATGGCCACACTACAACCACACCACAACCACACCGAGCTCACTCCATAGCTGGTCCTGCCCCAGCCAGGCGAAGAGGATGTCCAGCCCCAATAGAGAAGACCTGTGGCTGTGTTCTCGGCCTCCGTGTGCTGCTGACTTACCCATCAGAAAGAGACAGTGAGCCCTCTACCATGCCTGCCATGGTGCTGCTTCTTCAAGCTTTGCTTTTGTGGTCAGGCATGGTCCTGGGAGAGCCGTCTGCAGCAACACAGAATAAGATATCCTCAATTCCAAAACCCAAGTGGGAAGGGAGGTTTGGTTTGCTTTTGTTGTCAGAGATACTAAACACCAGTTCAGTTTTCAGATTTATGATTAAGAAAAGAAGCCCACATTGTTCTGCCTGGGTTCTGCTCCTCTTCCGTTCCTTTCAAGGGAAGTGGCTGAGGTGGCATTATTTCCTGGTCTTTGCTTCTCTGTGGCCACTGGGAAAGTGGCTCCATTTATGGCTACTCTAGTGTAGGGGCTTCTTAGGGGCCTTTTATGACGGAGCTCCCACTTGGAGGTGAGGTGGCAGAAGTCAAGGCCAGGGATGGCCCAAGTTGTGAACGAATACCTTAATCTGGTTTACAAACATCTCCACCATTTGGAGAAGGGTGAGCTAGGACCAGATGTGCCATCTTCTTACTACGAGACATCAAATAAATAAAGAGACAGACATTCCTGAAATCATTTGTTAATTCAGTAAATACCAGTACAATTCCATCTGACTCTTGTTTTTCTTATTTAATAATTTGATAGGACAATTATAAACTACATGGAAATGAAAGGGTTGAGAGGAGGAGGCAGAAACAGAAGAGAAGAAAAAAATGATGAAAAGACTTAACTTTCAGATACTAAGACTTGTCACAGGGCTATAATAATGAGACAGTGGTGTTGGTTCAGGAATAGATAACGACAGATTAAAGGAATTCTTAGTAATCTTTTATTCTTAAAATAGTTATTCTTTTTTCCTGTGAATAAACTTCTGTAAGCACTGAGGACAGAGGTGGCTAGCACTGCCATGGTTGTTGCTTTTAGAAGGAATACAAAGCAAAATATATCCCAGTTCCTTTCAGGGAAAAGTCTGACAGTCTCATATGTCTTTTTTTTTTCTTTCCTTTTTTGTATTTATTTTACAGAGAAGGGAAGGGATGGAGAGAGAGAAACCTCTCTTGGGAGCCCCCAGCTGGGTACCAGACCCACAACCCAGGCATGTGCCCTGAGTGGGAATCAAACTGGTGACCCTTTGGTTCACAGGCCAGCACTCAATCCACTGAGCCACACCAGCCAGGGCTGTCTCATAGGTCTTTAAACATATTTTTGGGATCTGGCCTCCGCCTGTTCTCTAGCCATATCTGTGGACTCTAAGCTCAATTTCTGGTAGCTTTCACTTGCACATAAATGGGAGCTCATACCCATACCCTTGATCATTGACCCTGACCCTCAAACTCATACCCACTTGACCTAGAATTTAACCTTGTCCATGAATTTGGCCATCACCTTCACTGTAACACTCACCCTTCAGTTGACATTCATACTTTGATGTTCATCATGTCTGTGATCCTTATGCTGACCGTTAACATAGTGGTCATACTTCACTTACCCTTGATAATGACAATTTGTCACAGTGGTCATTCTCAGAATGCTATAATGAATGAGACTCTCACCACCCTCATTCTGATTCTGACCCTAATCTTAACTCTACCTCAAGACTAAATCCTCACCTTAACAAGATCCACCCTGACCCTGGATTAGAGCTTCACCCTGAACTATATACCACATGCAAGTTGAAATTAGTCTGTACTTAACCTTACCACCACCCTGATCCTAACACTGACCTTGATCTGGACTTCAATTCTTAAAATAGGCCACCCTGACCTTGATTCTCAACCTAACACTGACCATGCAGAACCTAGCTAGACTCACTTGGCCATTGTCATTGGTTCACCCTAATCCCATCATGACCTTGAACCTGGATCCTGAAGTCAAGCTTAAACTGTCATTAGCCATCATTATGGTGACCCTAATTCTGAGCCTGATCCTTACTCATTGCCCACATCTTGACCCATCCTTGACCTTGAACCTGACCTTGACTATACCCTCTCTGGTGAATATAATAATACCGACCTCCAAACACATTCATGTTCTATGAATATGTTGCCTTACGTAGCAAAAGGGAGTTTGCAGGTGTGATTAAGGGTACAGACCTTGAGATGAAAAGAGTATCCTGGATTTTCCCAGTGGGTATATGTATGAGAGAAAGAACTAAATGTGGGTGAGGGTTTTTTTTTTAAGATTATTTTTAGGAAGAGGGGAAAGGAAGGAAGGAGAAAGAAAAATTAGTGTGAGAAACATCATTCCATTGCTGCTTGCACACCCCCAACTGGAGACCCAACCCACAATCCGGAAATATTCCCTGAGCTGGAATTGAACTGACCACCTTTTGCTTTTCTGGATGACACCGAGTCAACTGAGCCACACCAGTTACTGCAAGGTGGGAGGTGTTAACTATTTCCAACAGCAATAGAAAAGGAACCCTACCTTGATTTACTCAACCTTGAGAATGAACATCATGCACACCCTGAACTGACTTGAACATTACACTGATCCTAATCCTGAACATCAACCACACCCTGACTTTGCCCCTGAATCCTACACAGAATTAGACATTCATTGTCAACCTGACAATCTTACCTTACCCTGACCTTCTTCCTCCCACTGATTCTCAAAAAGAATCCTTAACCTGACCTTGATTGACTCACAGTGATCTTGAACTTGATCTTGAATGTAACCCTGGTTCTATAATTTCCTTTACACTGATTTTTACCTTGAACCCAATTTTGGCACCATGACACTGACCTCTCATCCAAACCCTTAACCTGATACAGGATTTTATCCTGAACTATAATTTCCACCCTCACATGATTCTGACTCTTATCCCTCTGTCCCTGGCCTTACTTTTATACTGACTATAACTCTCTGGCCTTGGACTTGATCATGATCTGAAATTGGCCAAGGTCAGGACCAAGTCCAGAGTGAGGTTCAGGTTCAGGGCCCAAGGTTAGGGTGAGGACCAAGTTAGGGGTCATGGTGAGGAAGGCACCAGGTTTAGTTAGGGCCAAGGTCTGGGCAAGTGCCACCAGTGTCAAAGGGAGGCTGAGGGTCATTTTGAAGGTGAGGGTCAGGGCCAGAGTGAAATTCAGGGTGAGGGTGAATGTCAGGATCAGGGTTAGGTGAAGGTAGGAACAAGGATAGATGTGGAAGACAGATGCTAGCAAGAACTAAGTTGATTGGGCCAAGGTTAAGGAAGGTCAGGGTCAGGATAAAGGCAAATGGCAGGTGCAGGCTAAGGATGAAGGAAGGCCATATAAAAACCCCGTGGGAGGTCCAAGTCAAAGACCAGGTTTAAAGGGGAAGGTTTAGGTCGAGATGGAAGACCAGGCATATAGGCAAGGGCGAGGCCAAGGGGTGGGGCCAGCACTGGGGCAAGGGCTGTGGAGGTACACAGGTTCAGGTCCACTGTAACACCCGCTGTGAAAATCAGTGCAAAGGGGAAAGTTGGGGCGAGTGCGAACATCAGTAGAAAGGAATGGGCGAAGGCCTGGGGGAGGGTCAGGGTAAGGGTAAGGGCAAAGGCGACGTCCCAGGGTGAGGGCAGAGGAAAATCCAAGGCCTGAGAGAAGCAGGGCTAGTGGGTTATAGGATGGGGTCGCAGCGCAGCCGAAGGGGCAGGGATTGGCTTAACCAGGCGGAAGCGCGGTAAACAGGGCGGGTTTTTTCCAGCGGGGTGAAAGTGCGGCGAAAGCACGGAAAAGGTGTGGCTGAGCTGGAACTGCGCCTGCTGAGTGACCGCTTGCCTTCTCCTTCCTGGAAGCCGAACACCTGTTCCGTAGCGCGCACCGGCGAAAGGCAGGGCTGGGGATTTGGTCACTGTGTACCCAAGGTTTGCCCTCTTATCTAGGATGGGGTTTTCGGCGGGCTTGAATCAGTAACCAGCAGAGGGCGCTCGTAGCCTTCAAGGTGGTGACTTCTGAGGTCTCTGGAGGGCTAGCTCCTAAAATTCCCGGTGCCCCAGGCGTCCACATCGCCCGTCAGTCCCTCGCAACAATATGCACACATCGGCGTTCACTCCTGAGATTAGTTTAGGGATCAGTTTTCTTTCTCCTCTTATTTCTGTTTTTACCTCCACGGGTCGGCCTGGAAAGCCATGCCCCTAGCTCTTCCCTCAGGTGGTGACCCGTTTCTTCGCAGCCAGCAGCACCACCCTGGCTATGCTTAGTTGCTACTGAATGCGGTAGTCTCATCTGGGTTTCATAGCTTGTCACACGTACTCTCAGCTCTTCTTTCGTGGGACTCAGCACAACTGTAACTTGTTTGTAGGGCGTATTTGTTTAGTGGCTGCCTTTCCTAGCTACTTATTCCCAAGAACAGGAATTTTGTCTTTTACATCAGTGTGTCACTAGCACCTGGTGTATGGCTTGACATATAGTGTACTCTCAGAATTTGGTGAGTAAAAGAATAAATACCTTTTTAAATAATTTATTATATTATTTTTAAACATTTATTTTTAAAAAAGATTTGTCCCTTTAGTTACTGAGAGAGGGAAAGGGAGGGAGAAAGACATGGAGGGAAACACCCATGTGCAAGAGAAACACTGATCTGCTGCCTCCAACCCGAGACCCGTCAGCAGCCCAGGCATGCACCAAGATCCGAAATCGAACCAGCGAACCCAGCTCACGGGCTGGCGCTCAACCCACTGAGCACACCAGCCGGAATTATGTTATTTTTAACAAAAAGATTAACAAACAGATCATTACCTGAGTTCTGTAATTACAATTTTAAATGTATCAAGTAAAATACTGAGTTTTCATCTCTATTTTTAACACTAAGGAAAGTATCTAAGCAAGTGCATTGTCCAAGGTCACCCAGTGTAGTCCGACACTTGGAAGGAATTGGATTCCTGGCAGGGGGATAGCCCAGATGCAGAGTTTGAAAATGATATATGCCATATACCTTTTTATAGGCTCTGGTTCCCTCTTAGGTAAGATAAATTCAATAATCTCTGCCTCAGGGTGTATGGTTAAAGGTGAAAATAGATAGGGGGGAGGGCAAGAATACTATGGGAAATATAGAATCTAAAGAACTTGAGACACATGGTCATAAACTAAAGGGGGGATGGGGGAGGGAGTATGCAGGGTGGCGGGGAATGAAGTGGGGAAATAGGACAACTGTAATGGCATAATCAATAAAATATATATTTTTAAAAAGAGTAAAAAAAAATAAAGGTGAAGATCTAATAGATCCTAAAAGGTGGTAGGATCTGTTTTGCAGGTTATATTACATATTATAATTCTATATGTGGGAAATAAGATCTCAGTTGTGTTTTGAACTGGAAACTACAGAGATGGGAAATGAATAAATTTTCTTGGCTGATTTTTCTTTTTTTTTATACCTTTCTTTTCTTTTTTTTTTTAAATTTTTTATTGATTATGCTGTTACAGTTGTTCTATTCCCCCTTTATTCCCCTCCACCCTACCCCTCATCCCCACCATTACCCCCCCTTTAGTTTATGACCATGTGTCTCAAGTCCTTTAGATTCTATATTTCCCATGCTATTCTTGCCCCCCCATCTATTTTCTATCTACTGTCTATGCTACTTATTTTCTGTACCTTCTCCCCCCTTCTCCTCCTCCCACTCCCCTGTTGCTAACCCTCCTTGAGATCTTCATTTCTATGTTTCCACTCCTGATCTAGCTGTCCTTTTAGTTTGCTTTCGTTTTAGGTGTGGTTGTTAATAACTGTGAGTTTGTTGTCCTTTCACTGTTCATGTTTCTTTAACTTCTTTTTCTTAGATAAGTCCCTTTAACATTTCATATAATAAGGGCTTGGTGATGATGAACTCCTTGAATTTGATCTTATCTGAGAAGCACTTTATCTGTCCTTCCATTTTAAATGAAAGTTTTGCTGGATAGAGCAATCTTGGTTGTAGGTCTTTAGATTTCATGACTTGGAATACCTCTTTCCAGCCCCTTCTTGCCTGTAAGGTCTCTTTTGAGAAATCCGCTGACAGTCTGATGGGGACTCCTTTATAGGTGACTGTCCCCTTAGCTCTTGCTGCTTCTAGGATTCTCTCCTTCATTTTAATTTTGGCTAATGTAATTATGATGTCCCTTGGTGTGTTCCTTCTTGGGTCCAACTTCTTTGGGACTCTCTGAGCTTCCTGGATTTCCTGGAAGTCTATTTCCTTTCCAGATTGGGGAAATTTTCCTTTATTATTTGTTCAAATAAGTTTTCCACTGGTGGCTGTGCCTTTCCCCCTTCTGGTACCCCTATCATTCGGATGTTGGAGCGTTTAAAGATGTCCTGGAGGTTCCTAAGACTCTCCTCATTTCTTTGTATTCTTGCTTCTTGACTCTTTTCTGTTTGGCCATTATTTGCTTTCTTCTGGTCCACTCCATTGATTTGAGTCCCAGTTTCCTTTTCATTGCTATTGGTTTCCTGTGCAATTCCATTCATTTCAATTAGTTTCGCCTTCATATATTTGTCTAATTTGTCGGTATAATCAACCAGGATCTGTGAGGATCCTGATCACCAATGTTTTAAACTGTGCGTCTGTGAGTTTTGCTATTTCTTCATCGCTTAGATCTATTGGCTCTGGGGCTCTGAGATCCTCCTGCGCCATTCTTGGTCTGTCAGGGCCCTTTAAGTGTGAGAAGCGGCGGCTTGGATTCCCAGGTCACTGGGTTGTGATGCTGTATGTGGGGGCATGGCCAGAGCAGGGAAATGGCGACCCCCTCTGCCGCTTCTCACAGCTGGGTGCGGAGGAGCAGCGCCTTAGGTGGTTCACCTGGGCCAGGCCACTCAGAGTCGCTGGGTTATGACGCTGTATGTGGAGGTGGGGTCAGAGCAGGGAAATGGCGGCGCCCTCCACTGCCGCTAGCTGTGGGGACCTGCCGGCCCGGTCCAACCGCCCACTCCCTCGCCTGTCCACCCGCACACAAATGCGCAACCTCAGTCAACACGCAGCCCCGCTGCCCTGCTGTCTCCCCCGAGGTTGCTCGCCTGGTCGCTCACTTGGTCGCTCACTAGGTCCAACCCTGCGCCTGGATTCCGCGGACCTGAGTCCGTCTGACCGAGTCCTCCTGTGCAACCCTGCTCCGCCAGCCGCTGGTTTTGCCCCTTACCGGTCAGGCTGAAGAATTTGTTGTTAACGGACTTCCGAAAAGTTCAATTTTCCGTGTTCTGGCTGTGTTTTCTGTTGCTAATATTTAGTTTTCTCTAATCTTGGTTGTGTGAGAAGGCACGGCACATCCACCTATGCCTCCATCTTGGCAGAAGTCTCTGATTTTTCAAAATATAAATATTGTATTCCTAACACCCAAAACGACTTAAAATTTTGTTTTATTGGTTTTAGAGAGAGGAGGGAGAAGGAGAGAGAGAGAAAAACATCAATTTGTTGTTCCACTTATATATGTTTCCATTGGTTGATTCTTGTATGTGACCTGACTGGGGATCAAACCTGAAACCTTGGGACAACACTCCAACCAACTGCCCTACCTGGCCAGGGCCCAAAAAGACTTTTTAATGGCTGAGAAACTTTGATCTAGGTGAGGTCTATGGAAATGGGAGTCTGGGCTCAGATGATGGTCATTGTGTCTGCCAGGGTCTGGGAAGTCCTGTTTCTGGGTTAGGACCCTCAGTGGAACTGGGCTCCAGAAATCTCTAGAGTGATTTCCACTGAAGCTATGTAGGTTCCAGAATACAGGGTGGCCCAGGTGGAGAGGCCAGGAAGTTCCAAGAACCAAGTGTGGGCCTTCTACAGGCCACTTGAATCTCTTCTAAATACTTCTGCGAGGGCAGTTTGTAAAGCAGAGCCTACACAGTGCCCTCCCCTTGGCAGCTGTTCCATTCCACTATCTTAACGTCTCTAGGACATCCCCTTGGCCGGTGCCTTAATTTGCTCCACGGCAGCAACCTTCTTACAGGGTCTGCTGCTTTTCCCTCATTTCCAGTCCTTCCTTATCAGCAGCCAGATTGATTTTCCTAAAACACAGTTTGACCCACTGCTCCTCCATTCACAATTCTCAGTAGCTTCTCACTATTTTTGTCACTATGACCTCTGGGAATTGGTGTAAGCTAGTCTCCAACTCCTTTAGCCAGAATTTTATGTTCTAATTAAGGCAAATTATTCACCCTCTCTCACACTCTTCTGAATCTTTACACAGGTGGTTCTGTCTTTTCCTGGAATGCTTCAGCCATTCTTTTAGGATATAATGACCCATCCTTTAGAAATTGATCAGTAATCATTTCTGAGTCCTCTGGCTCCATTGAGTTGGTCATCATCTCCTTTCTCACCCATCATTTGGTGGTTTTTATTGAATATATCGTTCCAGAGGGAGTTTTCTTGAGTGCAGGCACTGGGTCTGATTTAGCTTAGCTCTCTGTCCCCTTCACAGGGCCTAGCAGGCTAGGTACTGACTGCATGGTGACTGACAAGGTATCCTCTTCTCTCCCACTTTGTTTTAGGTCTGGAATGAGATTTCAAGGGCAAAAGAATTGTGTAAGTGAGTAAGTGAAGGAAGAGCCATGTGTGGTCAGAACAGTGTCCCCAAAAGAAGAGATGAGTGTACTGGATAAGTTTTTTAAGCATTCATTGTGTTTCTGGCTCTGTGAAGTGCACAAGAAAAGATAGCCCCTACCAGCAGGAAACTGCTCCCCGATTAGGGGTATAAGACTGTTTTTTTAATAGTATAACAAAATGTAAGAGATTTCATTAATTGAGTGGGAGATTGATATAAGACAGGGGTACCAAAGTTGGGACGAAATGTATAGCAAATGAAGATTTCAGGTTATCTCAACAAGTTTGGGGAATATACTGTAGATATAACATTCAGTTCTGGAAATTGGTTTATATATATGTAACTGGACAAGATTATATCTTTCCAAATATGATTCTCAGAGACATTGTGTCATGCCCTGGCTGGTGTGCCTCAGTTGGTTGGAGCATCATCCCATCCACTAAAGGGTTGGGGGATCAATTCCTGATCAGGGCACATACCTAGATTGTAGGTTCAATCCTTGGTGTATATGGGAGGCAACCATTCATCGATGTTTCTCTCTCTCCCTTCCTCTCTCTGTAAAATTTAAAAAAAGACATCGTGTCACTAGGAATACATGAATTGACATGTGGATTGATGTAACTATTTGTAGAAGCCCTTGCAGAGGAATATTCACCTGTTGAAATGGATAGAATGCCTGCCCTAAACCTTAGTCTTTGTTCTTATCTTTGTGGATAAATTGGGGTAGGAATTTCCATTTCAGTGACATGAGTAAGTATATTTCAGTCAGCATTTTAAAAAAAAAAACCTCTTCAGCAGCTTGTTACCTAATCTCCACATATATGTCCTGTGTTACCATGTTGTGTTTCCAGGTTCCTCAAGTACACTGTTCAGCTGTCTGCAAGCCAAGTCATAGGCAGATTTTTGATTCATTACTATTTCATAGTGGTTTTTTTCTTTAGCATAAAGTTATTCCTTGGGATGCTGTCTATGTTCTTAGAAAAACATTAGGTTTATGTTCCTGGAGCTGAGACAACAGCACTCCAGGAGCATTGTCACATTCACATGTCATTTTTGGTGTTAGGCCTATCATAGTACCAGGCCCAAAAGCTTTCCAGGCCTATAAAAATTCTTGTGGACACAGTAAATGAATGTGGTTGACTGGTTATATATTTTGAATCTGTACTTTGTAATTTTTAAAAATATATGTTTTATTGATTATGCTGTTACAGTTGTCCCACTTCCCCCCTTTATTCCCCTCTACCCTTTACACCCCCTCCCACCTGCATCCCCCCCACCTTTAGTTCATGTCCATGGGTCGTACAATATTAAGTTCTTTGGCTTCCACATTTCCTATACTATTCTTAACCTCCCCCTGTCTATTTTCTACCTGCCATTTATGCTTCTTATTCCCTCTACCTTTTCCCCCTTTCTCCTTCCTCCTCCTCCCTGCTGATAACCCTCCAGGTGATCTCCCTTTCTGTGATTCTATTCCTGTTCTAGTTGTTTGCTTAGTTTGTTTTTGTTTTTGTTTTTTCGGGTTGGTTGTTCATAATTGTTTGTTGTAATTTTACTGTTCATAGTTTTGGTATTCTTCTTTTTCTTAGATAAGTCCCTTTAACATTTCATATAATAAGGGCTTGGTGATGATGAACTTGACCTCATCTGGAAAGCACTTTATCTGCCCTTCCATTATAAATGATAGTTTTGCTGGATAGAGTAATCTTCAATGTAGGTCCTTGCCTTTTGTGACTTTGAATACTTCTTTCATGAAAGGTTACTTTTAAGAAATCAGCTGATAGTCTTATGGGAACTCCTTTGTAGGTAACTCTCTCTTTTTCTCTTGCTGCTTTTAAGATTCTCTACTTATCTTTAATCTTGAGTAGTGTAATTATGATGTGGCTTGGTGTGTGGTTCCTTGGATCTACCTTGTTTGGGACTCTCTGAGCTTCCTGGACTTCCTGGAAGTCTATTTCTTTTGCCAGATTGGGGAAGTTTTCCATTATTTTTTCAAATAAGTTTTTGTTGCGGACTGCTCTGCCTGGTTTCAGGAATTTTAACCCTACCCCCCCGCCCCACCCCCTGTGGCTAAGGCTGTGAGTGACCTCCAGAATGTGAGCCACAGGAAACAAAGCTTGTGTCTGGTAGCAAAGGCTGCTTCAATTTCCTCTCCCTGACCCCAAAGCTTGGTTGGAAGTCAATGACGGGTAAGACCCCTCACAGCAGGGGGCAACCTAAGCCAGACTCGATCACTTGGGAGGCCTTCATGGAAGGACTCGGGGGGCTGCAAAGAAAGAGCAATGGACTCTCGCCCCCCGGCTTTGACAAAGCCCGAGTCCCCATGTTCTCTGGGAGAAGTGCTTCCTGGCTCTAACCCCCTTAAGCCTGAATACCTGTTGGGGAGGGGTGCAGCTCCTTGCCTTGCTAGAGTGGATCTGAGGAAAAATCTGCCATCACAAAGAATTCCTGAAAAACCTGTGAAATCTGCTCTGCTAAGAGTGCTTTCATTCATATGTTAATGGTTTGAGCAGGAAACCCTAAAACTCTCTTCCTGACAGACTCTGACTCAGACTAAGCCCTCAGATTTCTTTGAAATGTTCTCTACTGTTTGATCCTTGCCGCCCTGTATTCCTGTGTATGACAACCCAAGAAAAGTCTCTACAGGAGGGGGCTCAAGGCCTTTTTCCCCTGAGAAACTGGCCACTGCTCATGGCCCTTCCCTCTTGAGGGATCTGCCACCTCTCTTTCCCAAGCAGATCATGTCATGTCATGGTTACTTTCAATCGTGGCAGACTGGGAACTTGCGATAAAAGTCGCCCCCGCAAGTGTTCAATTTCTTCTTCCTCCTTTTCTCTTTCTGACGCCCATATGATTCAGATGTTGGAACATTTAAAGCTGTTCCAGAGGTTCCTAGCCTCTCCTCATTTTCTTTGAATTCTTGTTTCTTCATTCTGTTGTGGTTGACTATTTATTTCTTCCTTCTTGTCCAAACCATTGATTTGAGCCCTGGTTTCTTTCCTGTCGCCGCTGGTTCCCTGTATATTTTCCTTTATTTCACTTTTCATAGCCTTCATTTTTTCCTCTATTTTGCAGCCATACTCAACCAATTCTGTGAGCATCCTGATTACCAGTGTTTTGAACTGTGTGTCTGATATATTGGCTATCTCTTCATCGCTTAGTTGTATATTTTCTGAAACTTTGATCTGTTCTTTCATTTGGGCCATTTTTTTTGTCTCCTTGCAGCTGTTACTTAGTAAGGGGCAGAGCCTTAGGTATTCACCAGGGTGGGGCAATTCACATTGCTCTGTTGTGGAAATGTATGTGGGGGAGCGGTCTGAGAGGGAACAGTGTTGCTTGTACAGCACTCTGCAGGCTTTCAGTACTCCCGCCACAACCCACAAGCAAATTGGACACTTCTGATGCTGATTCCCAGATGGGTGGGTTTGTGTACATTCTAGGACCCTGTGGGTCTCTCCTATGAACTCTCTTGTGAGGCTGGGAGTTTCTCCCGCAGCCTCAACCCTCACAGGTTTTTTTCAGTCAGAGGTTTTGAGGCTTTACTTCCCTGTGCTGGAACCCTGAGTTGCTCCATCTGTCTCGCTCCCCCATTGTTCCTTCCAGTTTATCTGCAGGAAAATGTGACACTGCCCACTCCTCCAGCCACCGCCTCGCCTGCTCTGCCAACTGCTGCCTTGCCACAAGTCCTCTCCTCTCATCTCTCCATCTCCGTCCTTCCTACTGGTGTGGATGAATGTTTCTTTTTAATTCTTTGTTTGTTGGACTTCCATAGCATTCGATTTTCTGTCAGTTCTGATTGTTTTTGTTTTTAAATTTGTTGTCCTTCTTTTGGTTGTGTGGGGAGGCACAATGTGTCTACCTATGCCTCCATCTTGGCCGTAATAAGCCCCCGTATTATAATTCTTGACTCTGCCAAAACTGAACTACTGATAGCCTGCTGTTGATAGCCTTACAAATAACATAAACAGTTGACTAACAAATATATTGTATGTTATATGTATTACTATATTTTTACAAGTATGCTAGAGAAAAAATATTAAGAAAATCATAAAATATATGTATAATACTGTATTATTTATTTTTACAATTTTTTAAAATTATATTTTATTGATTATGCTATGACACTTGTCCAGATTTTTCCCCCTTTGCTACCTTCTACCCAGCACCCTGCATTCCCTCAGGTTCGTGTGTTCACAGCTCATGTTCTTTGGCTATTCCCTCTCCTATAATGTACTTTATATCCCCATGGCTATTCTGTAACTACCTATTTGTACTTACTAATCCCCTCACCTCTCACTTATTCTCCCTCACCCCCACTTCCATCTCCTTATCTTTAACCTTTGGCATTTTAATTATGATGTGTCTTGGGGTGGGCCCCTTTGTATCCATATTATTTGGGAATCTCTGTGCTTCCTGGACTTGCATATCTATTTTTTTCAATGAATTAGGCAACTTTTCTTTCATTGTTTTTTCAAATACATTTCCAATTTCTTGCTCTTTCTCCTCTCATTCTAGCACCCCTATGAAGTAAATGTTGGATTGCTTAAAGTTGTCCCACAGTCTGCTTACATTATCCTTGTTTTTTTTTTTTTTTTTTTTGGATTCGCTGTTCTTCTTGTTATTCTGATTGGTTGGTTTTTTCCTACTTATATTCGAAATCATTGATTTGATTATCAGCTCCATCTGTTCTACAGTTGTTTTCCTATATGTTGTTCTTCATTTCAATTAGTGTATCCTTCATTTCTCACTGGATCTTTCTTATTCAGTTAAGGACCTCACTGAGTTCCCCGAGCATCCTTATAACCAGTGTTTTGAACCCTGCTTCTAATACATTGCTTATCTCTATTTCATTCAGCTCTTTTTCTAGAGTTTTGGTCTCTCCTTTCCTTTGGGCCATGTTTCTTTGTTTCCTCATTTTTGCAGCCTCCCTGTGTTTGCTTCTATGAATTGGTTAGAGCTATTTTCACTCTGTATCTTTGAGTGTGGCCTAATGTAGTAGGTGTCCTGTAGGATCCAGTGGCAGTAGGATCCAGTGGCACAGAGTCCCCTACCACTCAAGCTGGGTACTCGAGGTGCACCCTTCATGTGGGCTGAATATATCCCTTTTCTTGTGGTTGAGCTTTGTTTTCTGTCGGAAGATCAATGGGAGAAATTTACTCAGGCTAGTCAGCTGCAAGGATTGGCTGTGACCACTTGCCACCAACCTCCATTCTCTAGGGAGGATCAGCTGTGCAAGGCCTGGGTGGTGGTACTCTGACTTGGTCTGTAGCTGTCCACGATATGCACTGGCCCTGGGGTTTCCCAGCTGGTGCAAGCCAAAATCAACTGCCACCTGTGTTTCATCCATGGCCACCCAGCCTGAGTTATAAAGCCATTTGAGATGGCTGCTACTTGTGCTGGGCTTGGAGATTCCTAGATGAAGCCAAGATTTGAATCTAGGCTGCTAGTTCCAGACCTGGGGCACACTGAGGCCAGCTGCTGCTTATTTCAGATTTAGGATTAGGATTTTGTGAAGCATGAGCCAAGACCAACCATTCATATGGAAAAGCAGTTTGGGTGGGCCTGTGAGTTGGGTGGGGCAGAGTCTCTGGGGATCTCCAAGGTGAGTCAAACAGTGTTAGCCAGGTTGATGGAATGTTAGCTATGGCACCAGTCTGGTGGCTCTTTGTGGGGAGGGCCCAGAAAAGGGACAATGGCCCCTGCTCTCATTAATGCCAGACATCTCAGCCTCCTCTTGCACACCACTGGTGCCCCTCAAGCTGTCTCCCTGGCTCCAAAGCCCAGAGAAAGAGAGTCTGAGTAGGTGAGTCCGTGTGTGGGTTCCTTAAGAGGAACTGCTTGGGACTTCAGAAATTTCTTCCACCAACTCAGTCACCTCTAGTTTTTGCAGCCAGAAGTTGTGGGGACTTATCTTACTGGCACCAGAACTCTCAGCTGGGTGTGGGGCCCTGGTGTGGGGCTGGGACCCCTTTCTTCTGAGATATCCGTCCTGAACTTTATCCACCACACATGGATGTGGGAACAGCTTGTTATACATCTGTGCCCCTTCTACCAGTCTGGATGGATGTGGTTTCTTTAATCCCGTAGTTGTCAGGCTTTTATTCAACTTGATTTCTGTTAGTTCTGAGTGATGGTTGTTCTATATTTTAGTTGTAATTTTGTTGTGGTTGTGCAAAGAGGCGAACCATGTCAGCCTATGCTGCCCTCTTGACTGGGAGTCCTTGGAAGGTCTTTAAATGTATTTCTTGTAAGTTTTTTTCCTATGTGAGTTAAAAGTGTATATAAACCAATAACTGAATTTCTTTTGGGTACATCATGTATAAAGATAAAATTTATTTGACAACAGTATGAATGAGGGGGCAGTAAATAGAGCAATATAGGATTAACATTTCTGAATACTATTGAAATTAGGTAGATATTAGCCAAAGTTAGGTTGTCATAAATTAAGATTTTAATAGTAATTCCTAAAGCAGCCATTATGAACTCAAAAAACTATGGTTTGAGAAATGACGAGAGAATTAATATAGGACACTTAAAAATATTTAATATAAAAGAAGATAGTGATAGAGGAAGAGAAAGATAGAAATAAGCAAAATGGCATGAAAATACAATCTTATTAAGTTACATTGAATGTATATGACATTCCAATAAAAAGTCAGAGATAGGTAGAAGGGATTGAAACTTTATACTATCTACAATAGACACAATTTTGATTCAGAAGCTTAGGTTGAAAATAGAAGAATGGAGGTCATAGGAAAACATGGTTTGCTTCCTCACAAAACCATATCAAAATTACAACTAAAATATAGAACAGCCATCACTCATAACCTTCAGAAATTGAATTCAATGGAAATCTGTCAACACAGAATTAAAGAAACCACATTCATCCATACTGGTAAGAGGGGCAGAGACATGCACAGGCTGCTCTGACATCCATGTGTGGTGGATACAAATTCAGGAGGAGTATCTCAGGAGCGAGGATCCCCAGCCCCATACAAGGCGTCATAGCCCATAGTTCCAGTGTCAGGAAGATAAGTCCCTTTAACTTCTGGCTGCAAAAACTAGGAGTAATTGAGTTGGTGGAAGAAACTTCTGGAATCCCAAGCATTTACTCTTAATGAACCCATCACAGATGTACTCAGACTCAGTCCTTCTGAAGTCTAGCACTAGTGTAACAGCTTGAAAGTCACCAGTGGATATAGGGAGAAACTGAAGTGTCCGGCATGAAGACCAGAGCTGGGGGACAGCTTTCTCCCAGACAGAAAGCCTGGCTGAGGCCATTGTCCCTTTTCTGAGCCCTCCCCACACAGAGCCACAGAGCTGCAACATGGCTAACACTGTGCCTTGCCCTGGAGATCTCCAGAGACTGCATCCCACCCAACATACGGGTCCACCCAAACTGCTATTCTATATAAGTGCCTGGCTTTGGCTCATGCTTCACAACTTCCAAAATCCTCTCAAACAAGCAACAGCCAGCCTTAGGGAGCACTTAACCCCTGTACCTATTGCTAAGTGGTTCCAGCCCCAGCACTAGCAGCAACCAGCCTGAATTTAGAGCTTGGCTTCACCTGGGAATCTGTGAGCCCAACACAGTAGCAGCCATCTCAGATTGCTTTATAGCTCAGACAGGATGGCCCTGGGCAGAACACACATGGGGACTGAACTTGGCCTGCACCACCTGGGAAACCCTTGAGCCTGTGCATCTATTCGACAACTACAGACCACATTGGAGCACTACTACCCTCCCTCTGCACAGCTAATCTTCCCTAGAGGGTGTAGGTTGGTAGCAAGTGGTCATAGCTGGTCTTCACAGCTGATTGGCCTAGCAAATCCCCCCCCATTGACCTGCCAACAGCAATTAATACTTAATTACAAAAGGAGAGATGTACTCAGCCCATATGAAGGGTGCCTGGAGTACCCAGCTTGGGTAATAGGGGAGTCTGTGCCACTGGACTCTACAAGACACCTACTACATTAGGCCATGTAACCAAGACATAGAGTCATAGCAGCTCTGCCTAATACATAGAAACAAACAGAGGGGTGATGCCAAAATGAGGAGACAAAGAAATGGCCCAAATGAAAGAATATATCAAAACTCCAGAGAAAGAACTAAACAAAAAAGAGATAAGCAATCTATCAAATGCAGAGCTCAAAACACCGATTATAAGGATGCTTAAAGAACTTAGGGAGGACCTCAACAGCATAAAAATGGTCCTGTTATAAATGAAGGATACAGTAATTAAAATAAGAAACAGTTTACAAGGAAACATCAGTAAAGTGGATGAAGCCAAGAATCAAATCAATGATTTTGAACACAAGAAAGTAAAAAACAATGAATCAGGACAACAGGAAGAAAAAAGTATTTTAAAAAATGAGGGTAGTATAAGTAGCCTCTGGGACAAGTACAAGTGTTCCAACATTTATATCATAGGGGTGCCAAAAGAGGAAGAGAAAGAGCAAGAAATTGGAAATGTATTTTAAAAAATAATGGAAGAAAACTTCCTTAATTTGGTAAAGGAAATAGATATGCAAGTCCAGGAAGCATAGAGATTCCCAAACAAGATGGATGCAAAGAGGCCCACCCCAGGATACATCATAATTAAAATGCCAACATTTAAAGATAAAGAGAGAATCTTAAAAGCAGTAAGAGAAAAGCAATTAGTTATCTACAGGAAATTCCATAAGACTGTCCACTGATTTCTCAAAAGAAACCTTGCAGTCTAGAAAGGATTAGCAAGGAATATTTAAATTCATGAAAAGTAGGGACCTGCAGCCAAGATTTCTCTACCCAGCAAAGATACTTAAAATCTAAGGTCAGATAAAGAGCTTCCCAGCCAAGGAAAAACTAAAGTAGTTCATCATCAGAAAACCATTATTTTATTAAATTAAAGGGACTTACTTAAGAAAAAGAAGATCAAAACTATGAATAATAAAATGGCAATAAATACATAACTCTCAACAATTGAATCTAAAAAACAAACTAAGCTAACAAGAAGAACAGACACAGAATCATGGATATAGAGAGCATTTTGATGTTTGCCAGATGGGTTGTTGGGGACTTTGTGAAGAGGTGAGGGTATTGATAAATACAAATGGGGAGTTATAGAATAACCGTGAGGATGTAAAATACAGTGTAGGGAATGGAGTAACTAAAGAGCCTTAATTCATGACCCATGGACATGAACAACAGTTTCAGGATTGCCTGCAAGAGTGTTTGGTGGAAAGGAGTAATGGGGGGAAATTACAACAGCTCTAATAGTAGAATCAATAGAATATAATTTTTAAAAATAAAAATAAAAGAATGGAAACATATATGCTCTGCAAACAGAAACTAAAAGAGAGCTGGAATGGCCAAGTTTATATCAGACAAAATAGACTTTAGAGACAAAGAAAGGTATATTGTAATAAACAGGTTAATCAACCAAGATCTAAAATTTATAAACATATATGCACCTAATAACAAAGCAACACAATAAGTGAATGGCTGACAGAATTGAAAAGAAAAATAGATAATTCAACAGTAAGAGTTGGATAAATAAAAAATGCTGACCCTTGAATTCCAGTTCTTCATGAATAACCTTGGGTAAGATGTTTACCTCTCTCTGTCCTCTTGTGTAGAATGGAGATCAGGACCTACTTCACTACTGCATAACTACTTCAGAGTTGTTATGCAGATTGACTGAATACATAAAAAAGCACTCATACCTGATGTGGTGAGCACTCATTGTATCATCTCATCCTTTCCCCCATTTAACAGTAGAGGAAATTGAGGCATATGTTAGTCAAAGTGAGGTGTGCAAGGTAATGGATAGTAAAGCCAGGAATGAAAGCTAGGCCTATTGCTACTACAATACCTTCTCATGACTGTTATGTCCTGCCTGTTGGTCTGTTTTTTAGGCAGGCTTGTCTGAGATGCTGGTCCTCCTGCAAAGACTCCCAGATGACCCTGAGCACACAAATGCAGAAATAGTACTGTCCCTGCCCATCCAAGCTAGCATTCTAAATGGGTCTGGGCAACCAGAATGGACTTCGTTTGCAAAACCTTTGCTAGGCACAAAAGTATGGAGTGGGGAGTGTGGCCACTTCGTGCGTTCCCACCACTCACTCTCCCTGGTCCAGTCTCATAGGATTTCTTGTTTCAGCCAGTGAGTTGGGAAATTTCCACTTGACAGATACATACTATGCTGCTTTCTACATCTCTGCTAAGTCATTTGATTGTCACTGTCTGTGAGGAAAGGATAATTACATCTATGTAATGGTTACAGGACTGGTAAGTTGTTGGCAGTCCCAAGCATGAAACCAAGTTTTAGGTCTAAAGCCCTAGGTCTTTCTGTCCACTGCTATCCCCAAATCAGCACTTGTGCTACTGAGAGAGAAAGAGGAGTGATTATCTTACCTGCCCTTCACCACACTGAGTGTTCACATTCCAAGTATCTGGGTGTCCATTCAAGGCAAGTCTGTTCTCTTTCAGGAGAGACAGATAAGCTGGCCTACATCTCAACCAACAAGTATGGCTTTGACAGGCAGGGGAAGTCTGTGGTATGTACTGTGTCCTCAGATAGCACAGTGCATGCATGGCATCTGTATGAGGTGAGCAGCCAAGATGGGGCCAGGATGACTATTGAGTGTCCTCTGTCTTACTTAACCATCACAAGCAACTTTTGAGGTGAGAAGCAGTGGGAGCCCCATTGTACAGATGAGAAATCTGAGGTGCAGGAGGCTCAATCACCATACTAGGTCAAGCTTGAAACTGAGTGCTCACAAATGACATGCTCCTGATTTATTGCAGCACAGTGCTGTTTACACTAGCTGTGGAACAGTTGCTGTGCTCAATTCTGTGATTTCAACATTGGAGTTGATGCTTGTCCCCCTGGGTAGTTGTGCCCAGGGATTGCAGCTTTTAGTCACCCCCACATGCAAACTTTGTGTTAAAACCTTGATAACTTGATTAGTATTTCACATGTTGGCGTTTCAGAGTTTAAAAGCTTTCCTATCCATTTTTTCATTTGATTCTTTTTTAATTTATTTCCTACTGTATTTTTTCCATTACCATTTAGTTCCCTTATAACCCATCCTCTCCTCTGCCATAATTACCACACTGTTGCCCATGTCCATGACTCCTTCTTTCTTTTTGTTCAATTCCTTCATTGTTAACCTCCCCCTCAGAGCTGTCATTCTGTCCTCCATCTATGAGTCTGTTGCCATTTTAAATGTTAGTTCAGTTTGTTCATTAGATTCCACAGATGACTGAAATCGTATGGTATTTGTCCTTTTCTGACTCATTTATTTCACTTAGCATAATGTTTTCTAGGTCCATCCATAATGTCACAAAGGATAACATTTTCTTCTTTCTTTATGGCCAAGTGGAAATGTCCCTAGTTGTTTAATCCACTCATCTACTGATAGACACAGGGGCTGTTTCCATATCTTGGTAATTGTAAATAATGCTGCAATGAACATAGGGGTGCTTATATTCTTTCAAATTACTATTTTAGGGCCCTGGCTTATGTGGCTCAGTGGGTTGAGCATTGGCCTGAAAACAAAATCAAATTACTGTTTTAGGTTCCTTAAGATGTATTCCCAGAAATGGGATGGCTGGGTCAAAAGGTAGATTCATTTTTAATATTTGGAATTATCTCCAAACTGCTTTACACAGTGGCTGCACCAACCTGCATTCCCACCAGCAGTGCAAAAGGGTTCCTCTTTCTCCACATCCTCATTAGCACTTCTTTGTTAATTTATTGATGATAACCATTCTGACATGTGTGAGACGGTATCTCATTGTGGCTTTAATTTGTATTTCTTTGATGATTAGTGATGTTGAGCATCTTTTAATATGTCTGTTGGCCATCTGTATGTGGCCAATACAGACTTCTCTTTGGAGAAGTCTATTCAGGTCCTTTGCCCATTTTTTAATGGGTCATTTCTTCTTTTGGTGTTGAGTTTTGTAAGTTCTTTATAAATTTTGGATGTTAACCCCTTATCAGATATATTGGTGAATATGTTCTTCCATTCTATGGGTTGTCTTTTTATTTTGTTGACAATTTCCTTTGCAGTGCAAAAACTTTTTAGTTTAATGTAGTCTTATTTATTTATTTATTTATTTTTCTTCCCCTTGCCTGGGGAGACATATGCAATAAAATATTACTATGAGCAATGCCCACAATTTTGCTCCCTGTGTTTTCTTCTGTGATTTTTATGGTTTTGGATCTAACATTTAAGTCTTTGGTCCATTTTGAATTTATTCTTGTGTGTGATGTAAGAAGGTGATCTAGTTTCATTTTTCTGCTCATATTTGTCCAATATTCCCTGCACGAATTATTGAATAAACTATCTTTACCCCATTATATGTCCTATATTGAATATTAACTGACTATAAAGGAGTGGATTAATTTCTGGGCACTCTATTCTGTTTTAATGGTCTATGTATCTATTTTTATGCCTGTACCATGCTGTTTTGATTACTATGTTCTTGTAGTATAGCTTAGTATTAGGTAGTGTGATTCCTCCAAATTTGTTCTTCTTTCTCAGGATTGCTGTTGTATGCCCCTGCTGTTGATATGGACCTCCTATGGTTCCATATAAAATTTTGAAATATTTGTTCTAGCTCCATGAAATATATCTTTGGAATCTTGATAGGGATTGCATTGAATAGATAGGTTGCTTTGAGTAGTATGGACATTTTAATGATGCCAATTTTTCCTACCCATGAACATGGTATGTGCTCCCACTTTTTAATATTTTCTTCAGTTTCTTTCTTCAGTGTCTTATACTTTTCCAAACACAAGTCTTTTGCTTCCTTGGTTAGGTTTACTCCTAGGTATTTTATTTTTTTTATTAAAAAAATTTTTAATTTTTATTTAGTTATTTTTCAAGTACAGTTTTCTCTTTATTTCTCCCATCCCAGCCCACCCCTCCCCCATGCACCCCACCTCCTTCCCATTTCCACCCTCCTTAGTTATTGTCCCTGTGTCCTTTATACTTGTTCCTCTAAATCCCTCCCATTTTTCCCCTTAAATTCCCTCCCCTCTCCCCACTGGTCCCTGTCCCCCTGTTCTCTATTTCAGTGTATTTGTTTTTATTTTGCTTCCTTGTCTGTTTTGTTGTTTAGCTTCCTATTAAAGGTGAGATCATATGGTATTTGTCTTTCAGCACCTGGCCTATTTCACTCAGCATAATGCTTTCCAGTTCCATCCATGTTGTTGCAAAGGGTAGTAGTTCCTTCTTTCTCTCTGCTGCATAGAATTCCATCGTGTATATGTACCACAATTTTTTGATCCATTCATTTACTGACGGGCACCTAGGTTGCTTCCAGCTCTTGGCTATTGTAATTGTGCTACTATGAACATTGTGGTGCACAGGTTCTTTGAAATTGATGTTTTGGGGTTCTTAGGATATAATCCTAGCAGTGGAATTGCTGGGTCAAAACGCAGGTCGATTTTTATTTTTCTGAGAAACTTCCATACTGTTTTCCATAGTGGTTGTACCAGTCTGCAATCCCACCAACAGTGAACTAAGGTCCCCTTTTCCCCACAACCTCTCCAACATTTGTTGTTTGTTGCTTTGTTTATGATAGCCATCCCGACCAGTGTAAAGTGGTTTTAATTTGCATCTCTCTGATAGCTAACGATATTGAGCATCTCTTCATGTGTCTCTGAATCTTCTGTATGTCCTCCTTGGAGAAGTGTCTGTTCAAGTCCTTTTCCCATTTTTTAATTGGGTTAGTTGTCTTCTTAGAGTGGAGTCATGTAAGTTCTTCATATATTTTGGAGATTAAACCTTTGTCTGAGGTATCATTGGCAAATATGTTTTCCCATACAGTTGGTTGTCTTGCTAATTTAATACTGTTTTCTTTAGCCATGCAGAAGCTTTTTATTTTGATGAGATCCCATTTGATTATTCTTTCCTATATGTCCATTGCTCTAGGGGACATATCAGTAAAAACGTTGCTACGTGAAATATCTGAGATTTTCCTGCCAATGTTCTCCTCTAGGACTTTAATGGTGTCAAGGCTTATATTTAAGTCTTTTATCCATCTTGAACTTATTTTGGTATCTGGTGTAAGTTGGTGCTCAAGTTTCATTTTTTTGCACATAGCTGTCCAGTTCTCCCAACACCATTTGTTGAAGAGGCTATCTTTACTCCATTTTATGTTACTGCCCCCCTTGTCAAATATTAATTGACTGTAGAGAGTTGGGTTTATTTCTGGGCTCTCCGTTCTGTTCCATTGGTCTATGTCCCTGTTTTTATGCCAGTACCAAGCTGTTTTGATTATAGTGGCCTTGTAATACAGTTTGATATCAGGTATTGTGATCCCTCCTACTTTGTTCTTCTTTCTCAAAAGTGCAGCTGCTATTTGGGGTCATTTATGGTTCCATATAAATTTTTGAAGTGTTTCTTCTATGTCTGTAAAATATGCCATTGGTACTTTAATAGGTATTGCATTGAATCTGTATATTGCTTTGGGTAGTATGGACATTTTGATGTTAATTCTTCCAATCCATGAACAAGGTATATGTTTCCATTTGTTAGTGTCTTCCTTGATTTCTTTCTTCAGTGCTGTGTAGTTTTCTGCATACAGGTCTTTTACCTCCTTAGTTAGGTTTATTCCCAGATATTTTATTTTTGTTTTTGCTATATTGAATGGGTTTTTTTTCCTTGATTTCTGCTTCTGCTGATTCATTGTTGGTATACAAAAATGCCTTTGATTTCTGGATATTAACTTTGTATCCTGCTGTTTTGCCACATTCATTAATTACTTCGACCAGTTTTTGGGTAGAGTCTATAGGATTTTCCATGTACACTATCTTGTCATCTTGCAAACAGTGACAGTTTTGTTTCCTCCTTTCCTCTTTGGATGCCTTTTATTTCCTTTTCTTGCCTGATCGCTGTGGCTAAAACTTCCAGTACTATATTGAATAGAAGTGGTGAGGGTGGGCATCCTTGTCTTGTTCCTGATCTTAGTGGAAAAGATTTTAGTTTTTACCCACTGAGTATGATGTTGGCTGTAGGTCTCTCATATATGGCCTTTATTATATGGAGGAATGCTCCATCTATTCCCACTTTGCTGAGTATTTTTATCATAAATGGGTGTTGTATCTTATCAAGAGCTTTTTCTGAGTCTATTGATATGATCATGTGGTTTTTGTCTTTGCTTTTGGTTATGTGATGTATTACATTTACTGATTTGTGAATATTAAACCATCCTTGCATCCCTGGGATGAATCCTACTTGGTCTTGGTGTATGATCTTTTTGATATATTGTTGGATGCGATTTGCCAATATTTTGTTGAGGATTTTAGCATCTATATTCATCAGTGATATTGGTCTGAAGTTTTCTTTCTTTGTTGTGTCTCTATTTGGTTTTGGAATTAGGATGATGCTGGCTTCATAAAAAGAATTTGGGAGTTTTCCATCCTTCTGGATATTTTGGAATAGTTTATGGAGAATAGGGGTTAGCTCTTCCTTAAATGCTTTGTAGAATTCTCCTGTGAAACCATCTGGTCCAGGGCTTTTGTGTGATGGGAGTTTTTTTTTTATTACTGCCTCAATTTCTTTTGCTGTTATTGGTGTATTTAGATTTTCTGCTTCTTTTTCATTGAGTTTTGGAAGATTGTATTTTTCTAGAAATGTGTTCATTTCCCCCTAGGTTTTCAAATTTCTTGGCATACAGTTCTTCATAGTAATTTCTTACAATCCCTTCTATTTCTGTGGTATCAGTTGTAATCTCTCCTCTTTCATTTCTGATTTTGTTTATTCGGGTCTTCTCTCTTCTTTTCTTGATGAGCCTACTTAAAGGCTTGTCTATTTTGTTTATCTTCTCAAAGAACCAACTCGTGGATTCATTGATCCTTAGAATTGTGCTTTTAGTTTCTCTGTCATTTAATTCTGTTCTGATCTTGGTTAATTCCTTCATTCTGCTTGCTCTGGGCTGTCTTTGTTGTTGTTCTTGGAGTTCTTGCAGGCATAGGGCTAGGTTGTTTGTTTGAAATGTTTCTATCTTCTTTAGGTAGGCCTGTATTGCTATAAACTTCTCTCTCAAGACTGCCTTCACTGTGTCCCATAAGTTTTGGATTGTTGTGGGATTGTTTTCATTTGTTTCCAGAAACGTTTTGATTTCTTCCCTAATTTCATTCTTGACCCATTCATTGTTTAATAGCATACCATTCAGTCTCCATGATTTTGGGTGCTTTGGGTTTTTCCTTTGGGGTTGGTTTCTAATTTCAGTCCCTTATGGTCAGAGAAGATGCTTGGTATGATTTCAATTTTCTTGAATTTGTTGAGGCTCGTCTTGTGTCCTATCATGTGGTCTGCCTTTGAAAATGTTCCATGTGCATTTGAAAAGAATGTGTACTTAGCTTCTTTGGGATGAAGGGCTCTATATATATCAGTTAAGTCCATTTCATCAAGGGTGTTGTTTAATGCCACAATATCTTTGTTGATATTTTGCTTGGAAGATCTGTCCATTTTTGACAGTGGGGTATTAAAATCCCCTACTATAATTGTGTTGCTGTCAATATCATTTTTGAAGTCCTCTAAGATTTTCTTGATATATTTGGGCGCCCCTATGTTTGGTACATATATATATTTATGTCTTCTTGGTGGATTCTTCCCTTGAGTATTATGAAGTGACCTTCTGGGTCTCTCTTTATGGCCCTTTTTTTGAAGTCTATTTTGTCTGATATGAGAATTGCTACCCCAGCTTTTTTCTCTTGTCTGTTTGCTTGGAAATTTTGTTTCCAGCCTTTCACTTTTAGTCTGTGATGGTCTTTTGTCCTGAGGTGAGTCTTTTGTAGGTAGCATATGTGTGGGTCAAGCTTTCTTATCCATTGAGCTATTCTGTGTCTTTTGATTGGAGCATTTAATCCATTTACATTTAAGGTTATTATGGATAGGTACTTATTCATTGCCATTTTTGTACCTGTGTTCCTCTCTCTCTCTCCCTCTTTTCCTTCCTTTCCTTAAAGCAGTCCTTTTAGTATTTCTTGTAGAGCTGTTTTGGTGGAGGCATATTCTCTTAGACTTCTTTTGTCCTAGAAGCTCTTTATTTGGTCATCTATCTTGATTGAGAGCCTTGCTGGGTAAAGTAGCCTTGGTTGTAGGCCTCTGGTTCTCATTACTTGGAATATTTCTTGCCATTCTCTTCTTGCTTGGAGTGTTTCCATTGAGAAGTCAGTTGCTAACCTTATTGGGGCTCCCTTGTGTGTTACTTCTTTTTTCTCCCTTGCTGCCTTTAAGATTCTCTCTTTGTCTTGGAATTTTGCCAGTTTAATGATAATGTGTGTTGAAGTGGGCCTCTTTGGGTTCCTCTTGATTGGGACTCTCTGTGATTCCTGGATTTGTGTGACTTTTTCTCTCATCAAATTGGGGAAATTTTCTCTCATTACTCGTTCAAATACGTTTTCTATCCCTTGTTCTTCTTCTTCTCCTTCTGGTATTCCTATTATTCGGATATTATTACGTTTCATATTGTCTTGCATTTCTCTTAATCCCTCTTTATTCTTTCTGAGCCTCTTTTCATTTTCTTGTTCTTTCTGTGAGATGCTTTCTACTTTGTCCTCCAGCTCGCTAATCCATTCCTCTGCCTCATCTATTGTACTTTTGAAACTTTCTACTGCATTCTTCAATTCAGAAATTGTATTCTTCATTTCCTCTTGTCCCTTGCTGATATTTTCTATTTCCTTTTTCATGTTGATATAGTTTGCAGAGAGATCATTGTAGCTTCCCTGTAGTTTCTGGTAGTTCATTGTGAGCTCTTTGAACTTCGTGATAACCAGTGCTTTGAATTCACTATCTGATAGTTGTTTAGCCTCTATTTCATCTAACATTCTTTCTGAAGTTTCTGCTTTTTCTTTCATTTGGGGATTGTTTCTTTGTCTTCCCGTTGTTTGAGACTCTTCTTGTTAGTGTCAGGTTCTAAAATTGATCTGTTCTGACTCCCTGGGTTTAAAGTGTGAACTTCTGTGGTATGATACCTGTGCATTTCTGTGATGCGAACTCCTTCAGGTATGTTGATGTTCTGTCTTCCCCTACTCTTGAGCTGGTCCCCGCGCTGGTCGCCTACCACTTCTGAGTGTCCCAGCTCCAGTAGCCAACTCCTCTGGTGCCCAGGCCCCTCACAGGGGCTCCGAGTGTCCCGGCTCCCATAGCTGACTCCTCTGGCACCCAGGCCCGTCACAGGGGGACGCGAGTGTCCAGGATCCCATAGCTGACTCTGCTGCTGTCTGGTGTTTCAGTGCCCATCACAATCTCTGGTCTTTTAATTTCATAAATGCTGGGTAACCGATGGTTTTTTGCGCTGCTTCTCTATAGATCTGCCAGGATTTTCACCCACGTGTACAGGAGGTAGAATCCGCTCTGTCCTAGTCCCTTGCCATCTTCCCAGCATCCTCTATTTTATCCTTTTTGTAGTAATTATGAGTAAGATTGTCTTCATAATTTTTCTTTCTGTTAGTTTGTTATTGGCATATAGAATTACAACCAATTTCTGGATATTAATTTTGCTACTTTGCTCAATTCAGTTATCAATTCTAGTAGTTTCTTGGCTGAATCTTTGGGGTTCTCTATGTACAGTATCATACTTTGTTATCTAAATAAAGACAGTTTTACTTCTTCCTTTCCAATTTGGATGCCTTTTATTTCTTGTCCAGTTGCTGTGGCTAGGACCTTCAATATTATGTTGAATAGGAGAGGTGAAAGGAGATATCCCTGTCTTGTTCCCCATTTTAAGGGGAAGGCTTGTAGTTTTTGCTCATTGAGCATGATGCTGGCATTGGATTTATCATATGTGACCTTTATTATGTTCAAGTATGTTCCCTCTGTTGAATTTTATCAAATGCTTTTTCTGATTCTTTTGATATAACCATGTTGTTTTTATCCTTCATTTTGCTTATGTGGTGAATCACACTTAATGATTTGCAAATGTTGTACCAACCTTCCATTCCCCAAATAAATCTCATTTGAACATGATATATAATCTTTTGGATGTATTGTTGTATTTGTTTTGCTAATACTTTTTTGAGGATTTTAGCGTCTATGTTCATCAGGAATGTTGGCCTGTACTTTTCTTTCTTTGTAGGGTCTTTACTGGTTTTGGAATTAGGGTGATTCTGGTCTTGTAAAATGAGTTTGGGAGTCATCCCTACTCTTGAATTTTATAAAATAGTTTGAGAAGGAGAGATGTTAATTCTTCTTAGAATATTTGGTATAATTGACATGTAAAGCCATTTGGTCCAGGGCTCTTTGTTTGTTGGAAGTTTTTTAATTAAAAAAAAAAAAACCTGCTTCAGTTTCACTAGGCATAATCTGTCTATTCAGATTCTCTGATTCTTTCTAATGTAGTTTTGGAAGATTGTATGCTTCTAGAAATCTATCCATTTCATCCAGGTTGTCCAGTTTGTTGGCATATAGTTATTCATAATGTTTTCTTAAAATCCTTTGTAATTTCCTTGGTTTCAGTTGTTATTTCTCCTCTTCAATTTCTGATTTTATTTATTTGGTTCCTCTCTTTTTTTCTTGATGAGTCTGGTTAAAGGTTTGTCAATCCTATTTATCTTTTCAAAGAAGCAGCTCTTGGATTCATTCATTTTTTGTATCATATTTTTAGAGTCTATTAATTTATTTCTGCTCTGATCTTTATTATTTCCTTCCTTCTACTCACTTTGGGATTTGTTTGTTGTTGTTTTTTTCCCAAGTTCCTTTCAGCGTAAAGTTAGATTGTGTATTTCAGCTTTTTCTTGTTTTTGAGACAGGCCTCTAATGCCAAGTATTTCCCTCTTAGGATTCCCTTTTTGAAGCAGATTTTGGATTGTTGTGTCTTAATTTTCATTTTTTCAAAGTATTTTTGGATTTCTTCCTTGATATCATGTTGATATATTCATTGATTAGTAACATTATTTAGCTTCCACATCATTATGTGTTTTTTCAGTACTCTTCTTGTAGTTGATTTCTAGTTTCATAGCATTCTGGTCAAAGAAGATGCTTGATAATGATTTCAGTCTTCTTAAATTTATTGAGACACTTGTTTTGTGTCCTTTCATCCTGTCATGTGGTCTATCCCAGAAAACGTTCCATGTGTACTTGAAAAGTATGTATATTCTGCTACTTTGGGGGTAAAATCTTGAGATGTCAATTAAATTCATTTGATCTAATGTGTTGTTTAAAGCTGCTGTCTCCTTGTTGATTTTCTATCTGGAAGATCTACACATTGAAGTCAATGGGGTGTTAAAATCCACAACTATGACTGTATTTCTGTTGATCTCTCCCTTTATGTCCATCAAGATTTGCTTCACACATTGGGTTGTTCATATGTTGGTCATGTAAATGTTTACTAGGGTTATATCCTCTTGTTGAACTGTTGCCTTTGCCATTATGTAGTGTCCTTGTTCGTCTCTTACTATAGCCTTGGTTTTAAAGCCTATTTTGTCAGATATAAGTACTGTTATCCCTGCTTTTTTTCCCTTTCCATTTGTATGAAATATCTTTTTCCACCCCTTTACTTTTAGTCTGTGTGTATCTTTCAATCTGAGGTGGGTGTCCTGGAGGAAGCCATTTTATATATGCTTGTTTTCTTACCCATTCAGCTACACTATGTCTTTTGGTTGTAATATTTAACCCATTTGTATTTAAGGTGATTATTGATAGATATGTATTTAGTGCCATTTTATTGTTAGACTATTTTCTTTTGTTATTTTTCTTTCTCTTTTTTAATGTTTTTTATTTTGTTGAAGTGCAGTTATCTCCATTTGTACCCCCATCATGCCCCCTGTCCTGCCCATCCCTGCCTCCCACACTTGAACCTGTCCTCTTTGGCTTTGTTCATGTATCTTTTATACATGTTCCTTGATGGCCCTTCCCCTGTTTTCCCCCATTATCTCTCTCCTCATCCCCTCTGGTTACTGTCAGTTTGTTCTTTATTTCTGTGTTTCTGGTTATATTTTGCTTGCTTATTTGTTTTGTTGATTAGGTTCTACTTGTAGGTGAGATCATATGGTATTTGTCTTTTACTGCCTGGCTTATTTCATTCAGCATAATGCTCTCAGGTTCCATCCTTGCTGTCATGAAGGGTAGGAGCTCCCTCTTTCTTCCTGCTGCATAGATGTGTAAATTGTGTAAATGTACCATAGTTTTTTAATCCACTCTTTTACTGGTGGGCACTTAGGTTGTTTCCCTCACTTGGTTATTATAAATTGTGCTTTCTTTATTTTTATTTTTCTTCTTCTTCTTAAAGCAAGCCTTTTAATATTTGCTGAAGTATTGGTTTGGTGTTAAAAAAAATCCTTTAGCTTTTACTTGTCTTGGACCTCCTTATTTCTCCTTTGATTTAAAATGATAGCCTTGCCAGGTAAAGTAGCCTTGGTTGTAGGTCCTTTCTTTTAACCACCTTGAATGTTTTTATGTCACTCCCTTCTAGCCTGAAATATTTCTGTTGAGTAATCAGATGCCAGTGTAATTGGTACTCTGTTGTAGGTAATTACCTGCTCTACCCTTACAAATTTTAGGATTCTCACCCTGTCTTTAATCCTTATGATTTTAATTACCTCCTGGCTTGGTGTAGGTCTCTTTGGGTCCACTTGTTTTAGACTCTCTGAGCTCTATGGATTTGTGTGTCATCTTTCTTCACCAGATTAGGGAAGTTTTCAGTCATTATACCTCAAATAGGTTCTCACTCCCTTGGTTGCTCTCTTCTCCCCCTGGTATTCCCATGATGTGGATTTGTTATGCTTCATGTTGTCCAAAATGTTTCTAAGCTCTTCTCATTTTTAAAAATTCTTTATTTCTTTTTGTTGCTCTGCCTGGATGTTTTGTTGTTTTTTTTTTACTTTGTGTTCCAAATAACTGATTTGATTCTCTGCTTCATCTAACCTACTGTTTGTTCCTTCCAGTATATTATTTACTTCAGACATTGCATTCTTTTTTTTTTCTGACTGGTCATTTGTTATGGTTTCTATGACTTTTTTCATAGTGCTGAGTAACCTTATGATTATTCTAAATTGTCTATCAGATAAATTGCTTGCCTACATTTCATAAAGTTCTTCTTCTGGAGCATTGTGCTGTTCTTTCATTTGGGGTCTGTTTCTTTGTCCTCCCAGTTTGGCTGCCTCTTTGTATTTGTTTCTATGTATTAGGTAGATCTGCAAAGACTCTGGTGTAGGCCTTTTTCAGACTCTGCTTGTGACTGGCCCTGGTCTACCTGTTTGCAGCTATCAGGGATCCACAGCATGTAGCTCCTTCAACAGGCCCTGTTTTTGTGCAGAAAGAACCATACTGCGCACCAAAGCCAGCTTTTATCAGCAGTGGCCCTGGAGAGGCCCTGCTGAAGTCTCATAAAGCTCCCAGAGATCTGCTTTAGTTGTTAAACTTAATCAGAAATATAGCCTCAAGCTATAATCAGCAGTTAAGCTCCACAGGTTGAGGGAGAGTTATTCCTATGTGGGGGGCTATTGCTTCCCTTGAGGACATTGCCACTTGGTGGGGAGAGCTCTGCCTGAGAATGATGACTTCTGCAATATGGGGAACAATTCAGCACAGGGATCCTGATGGCTATTTCTGTAGTTCTCCCCAGAGCCACCAACCCCAGAATCTCCCAAGCACCTCTACTTTACTCTGCCCTTCCTCTGCTGAAGCCCAGGGTAAGTGCCTAAAAATGAAATTTTGCACATTGGCCCTTTAAGAGGCTGTCTTGAGTCTCTGGCTCTCTCTCCCTGGCAGACAGAAACACTGCTGCTTTTCACAGCTGGATGTTATCTGGGTGCCTTTCTGGCTCTGGTGATATAGTCTGGGGAGCTATCTTGGGGGTTTAGACCCTGCACTTCTCGGGGGGAACCTCCCAGCTGCTAACATATCCTTCCAGGACTTCAGCTGCCTCCCATGGGAGCTCAGCCACCCCCCTCAGGTTGCCTCTGCACTCCCTACCAGCCTAGTGGTGATGTGGTTTCTTCTCTCTGTCCTTGATAATAAGGCTTCTCTCCAGCTAGAGTTCAGTTGATTATTCAGGATGACTTCTCTACAGTTTAGTTTTAATTCCAGATTGATCCTAGGAGGAAGTTAGTATAGCTTCCACTTACTCCTCTATCATCTTGGATCTTCTCATTTGAAGCTCACAGCAGCTGAGCAGACTGCTCAGTATTATTATCATCTTAATTTTATATAAGTGTAGACAGCCTGGGACAGTGAGGTGTCTCTGAGTCTGTTATCCTTTGCAAATTCTGTGTGGAATTGAATGTTACTGGTCAGCATTTTTCTGCCCCATTCTGCTGGCTGCTGCTTTCTATTCTTAAATAGGAAAGGGAATTTAACTGCTCCTCTGTCCACTTCACGACATAAACCACTGGAAAATATTTTGTGTCCTTTGAAGCTTATCAGTCCATCAACAGTGCTGAATTCCATAGTATTTGTGGCATGTTAGCTGAGTAGCAGAAATCAACTGTTGATTTGTTGATCTGAGGAGGAAGAGGGAAGCTAATGGGAATATTGAGGTATCATGAGTGGAAAGGGATAGAGGCCATGATAAAGAGGTAACATATGTAGAAAAAGAGTCATAATAACCCCAATTGGAAAGGAAACTTTTGTGTTAGCTCTGGGAGACCCAGGAACTATGGTTAGTGGATTAATTCTCATATGTCTTGTCTTAATGTACCATGGGCCCTCTGGCACCTGGGCTCTTGACCTCTCCAATCTAGTTTGCAGAATCCTGGGAAGAGACCACAGAACTGATTTAGCTCAGGCCATTGGTTTTTTTGGGGGGGCATGAGCCTGAGCCTGGGCCAAGGGCTCACTTGTGGTGGTACTGTTGGGTTCATCATGGGGAAGAGGGTGTTCTGATCAGGGAAGGTGCAGGTATGCAACATAAACTATTCATATCCACAAGCCCAAATTAGCTCCTCTGTGAAAATGGACTACACAGCTCTGAGCAAGATGCTCCATGTGGAAGTTCTCAGGGTTTTGCCATGCATGCCAGGTCCCAAGCTTGCATTGATAGTGATGGATTCTGCCTTCCTGCCCATCCTTCTCAGTTGAGCTGTAAGTCACCACTGGAAGTGCCTCAGAGATACTGAGCCAGTGTGCATTCAGAACCCCACCCTAGGTCCTTCTGGTGATGCCACCCAGCCAGCCATGGTCAGCCACCATTGTCCTCTTCTAGGACACCCTGTCTCTACTGTGAAACATCACTTTCATGGTATTCTCTGCCATGCTGTTGGTCCTCTGAAGGTGGGGATGGGTCTCTTTTTACCTGCATGTCCCCAGTGTGTTCTGGGTGAGGACTGAATAAAAAGAATGTGTGTTTATAAAATAAATGGGCCCTATATTAATTCTTATATTAATTTTATTGTTATGCAGGACATGAAGATCTGTCCAAGCCCTCTTCATCCTGGTGCTCTGGTGAATTTGACTAACCCTTAGCTGCAGCTGGTTGTCACTATGGACAAGTGGGGACTAATTAAAGTGTGGAAAGCACAGAACAGGTAGGAGTCATCTTTTTTCTGCTTATTTACACACTTGTCTGGAGGCCTGTGACCATCCAGAGGGTCCCTTCCTGCTGGTGAGTGACCTGGCTCACAGGAGCTTCTGTCTCCCAGCCAGGGGCACAAAAAATTGGAGTTCAGGGCCATGGAGGGTTGGAGCATTGGGTGAATTATCAAGTGTTGCAACCTTGCTGGTCTGAACGAGCCTGTAAGGCTGGTCTGAAAGTGAATAGTTCTTACACCTGCTGCAGCTCAGCACTCCTGTCACCTGGTAGGAGTAAATGAAAATCCTTCCTGGAAAAGGATAATGTTACCCTAGAACCTCACATTCTAATGAACAAACTGAACTAACAAGCAAAATAGAGACAGACTCATAGATAGAGAGCAGGTCTAGAGCTCTGGGTGGAGGGTTTAGGGGGTGGAGAGATCAAGCAAAAAGGAAAAAGGACTTATGGACATGGAAAACAGTGTGGTGATTGAGGGGGCAGGGGGATAGGGAGGATAAAAGGTAATGGAAAATACAATAAAATAATATAATAAGAAGAAGAATTTAAAACTTTCTGTTTTCAAATACAGCATTCAACACACCCTTCAAGCTAACTAGGTACATGAAAGGATAAGAATAATACCAGCTAGAACTAGGAGGATAAACAGTATATGATGTTAAAAGACCCACAGAGGCTTCAGACAGTATAGATATTAGACAGACATTAAGACATTAATGGTTGCTATGGTCAGGGAGACAAATTTCAGCAGAGAACTTAAAGCTGCAAAAAAATGACATAGACACAGACAATAGTGTGGTGACTACAAGAGGAAAAAGTGGGTAGGAGGAGGTAAAAGAAGGTAAAAGGGGGATGGAAGGAGACTTGACCTTAGGTTATGAACACATAGTAAAACATACATATGATGCATTATGCAATTGTACACTTGAAACTTTATTAACCAAATTCAATAAAAATTTTAAAGAAGCTATAAAAATGATATACTGGGTTTAGAAATGAACCCAGTAGAAATTCTAGAACAGGACTTCTGTCCAAGATGGAGGCATAGGGAGACACATTGTGATTCCTCACACAACAAAAAGGACAAAAACAAATTTAAAAGCAAAAAACAACCAGAACTGGCTGAAAAGCGAACTATATGGAAGTCCAACAACCAAGGAGTTAAAGAAGAAACATTCATCCAGACTGGTAGGAGGGGCAGAGACAAGTAGCTGTGTGGAGAGGACTCGCAGCAGAGCAGCGGCTGGAGGATTGGGGCAGGCAAAGCAGTGGCTAGCAGACCTGGTGAGGCAGCAGATTGCAGACTGGGTGGTCCCACATTCTTGTGCACATAAACTGGAAGGAATAACTGGGGAGTGAGACAGGCCCACAACCCAGGGTTCCAGCACAAGGAAATAAAGCCCTAAAGTTCTGACTGAAACCACCTGTGGGGGTTGAGGTGGTGGGAGAAACTCCCAGCCTCATGGGAGAGTTCTTTGGAGCAACCCATAGGGTCCTAGAACTTACAAAAACCCACCCACTTGGGAATCAGCACCAGAATGGCCCAATTTGATTATGGGAAGCCAGGGGAAGTGACTGAAAGCCTGCAGAAAGTGGAGCAAATGGCACTGTTCCCTCTGAGACCCATCCCCCACATACAGCTTCACAACACCACCCCATAGATTGCCCCACCCTGGCCAATACCTAAGGCTCTGCCCCTTACCACGTAACAGGCACAGTGAGACCAAAAAAAAAAAAAGCCCAAATGAAAGAACAGTTCAAAGCTCCAGAAAAAAATACAAGTAAGTGACAAAGAGATAGTGTATCAGATGTACAGTTCAAAACACTGGTAATCAGGATGCTCCAGGAACTCACTGGGTACTTCAACAGCATAAAAAAGACCCAGGCAGCAATGAAGGTTGCATTATGTGAAATAAAGAAAAATCTACAGGGAACCAACAGTGAAGGGAAGGAAACTGGGACTGAAACCAACAGTTTGGAGCAGAAGGAAGAAAGAAACATTCAACCAGAACAGAATGAAAAAACAAGAATTCAAAAAAATGAGGAGAGGCTTAGGAACCTCCAGGACTTCTTTAAACATTCCAACATCCGAATCATATGGGGTACCAGAAGGAGAAGAGGAAGAGCAAGAAATTGAAAACTTATTCGAAAAAATAATGAAGGAGAACTTCCCCAATCTGGCAAAGGCAATACACTTCCAAGAAGTCCAGGAAGCCCAGAGAGTCCCAAAGAAGTTGTATCCAAGGAACCACACACCAAGCTACATCATAATTACACTACTCAAGATTAAAGATAAGGAGAGAATCTTAAAAGCAGCAAGAGAAAAAGAATTACCTACAAAGGAGTTCCCATTAGACTGTCAGCTGATTTCTCAAAAGATACCTTGCAGGCAAGAAGGGGTTCGAAAGAAGTATTCAAAGTCATGAAAGGCAAGGACCTACATTGAAGATTACTCTATCTAGCAAAACTATCATTTATAATGGAAGGGCAGATAAAGTGCTTTCCAGATGAGGTCAAGTTAAAGGAGTTCATCATCACCAAGCCCTTATTATATGAAATGTTAAAGGGACTTATCTAAGGAAAAGAAGACTATAAAAACTATGAATAGTAAAATGACAACAAACTCACAAGTATCAACAACTGAACCTAAAAAAAATGCAAAAACAAACCACGCAAGCAACTAGAACAGGAACAGAATCACAGAAATGGAAATCACATGGAGTAAAGAAAAATCAGCAGGGAATGTGAAGGGGAAGAATGTGGGAAAAGGTACAGGGAATAAGAAGCATAAATGGTAGGTAAAAATATACAGGGAGAGGTTAAGAATAGTATGGGAAATGAAGAAGCCAAAGAACTTATGTATATAACTCAAGAACATGAACTAAGGCGGGGGAATGCTGGTGGGAGGGGTGGTGTAGGGCAAAGGGGAATAAAGGGGGGAAAATGGGACAACTGTAATAGCATAATCAATAAAATATATTTTTAAAAAGTTAGAATATAAAAGAGAATTAGTAAACTGAAAGATGAAAAATTATTTATAATAGAACAGGGATATTAAGAATGGTAAATGCAGGAGAGATGATAAGAGACATGGACCAGTGCTTCTGAGACATTCATGGGACACCAGTCATCTATGGCTCTTGTGTGAAGGCAGATTCTGAATCATTGGGTCTCTGGGGATGCCTGAGATGTTGACTTCTAAACTAACTTCTTGGGAAAATTGATGCTGCCAGTCCACAGGCCACCCTTTGAGTAGAAGGGCCATAAAGGATCTATGAAGATCTATTATTCGATATCCCAGGAGTAGGTGAGGCATCACATTTTAGACCACTTTTCTGTAGCCTTAATGCTGAAGGATGTCCTGGCTGAGCACCAAATCCCTGCTCACACTCTTCTTGAATTTTGTGAAAACATTATTTCACTGTTTATGTTTCTGTTGAAAAGTCTACTATACCCTGACTTTCCTTGTTAGACCCTTCGATTTTTAAATCAAAGACTTTAAAGATATTTTGAAATATTGAAAATCTAGTAGTTTTATTTTGACATGTCTGCAGTGATCATCCTGGGTCAGCTTTTCTGAGAACTCAGAAACCCTTTTGTTACATAGATTCAGGCTTTCTTTTATTTCTAGAAAATTTCACTGTACATGAATTTTAAGTATTAATCTGTTAATTAATTTTTCCTCTGTAGGAAATTCATTCATGTTTATTAGATCTTCTTTGCTGATCTTCTTGGATACTTTCCAATTCTTTTTAGCCTT
Source organism: Artibeus jamaicensis (assembly GCF_021234435.1). Classification (NCBI taxonomy): domain Eukaryota; kingdom Metazoa; phylum Chordata; class Mammalia; order Chiroptera; family Phyllostomidae; genus Artibeus; species Artibeus jamaicensis. Next base: position 73,003,076 of record NW_026522030.1, on the reverse strand, counting down.
TCATTCCACTTTTGTTCTATCTGTTTTCTTTCTCCTCTCTTAGTGCTCTTATTTGTTCAGCAGAATATTTTCCTTCTTAGGTTTATTGTTATCTTCATTTCTGAGATAACTTTTTAATCAGTATAATTTCTGAATTAATTTAACTCTTATTTTGTATCCTGTTTTTTTGTCCATTTCCATTCTGAGTGTTGAATTTCTAATTTAGACTATCCCTTATATTCTTATTTTATGATGTTTAACTCAGGTCGAAATGGCTACAGACCTTTGATTCCTGGCTGTCCTTTGGTGGGATAGTTTCACCAGCTAAAATGTGTTCTTCTCACTTACTTTATGTTTTCATGACCTTGTTTAAATGTTGCCATTTTCTATGTGTTCTGAATTCTTTATGTTTTTTGAGTCAGAACACATGTTTTTACATAAGTTGAACAGAAAGTCCAGGCTGTGTTCCATGTGCAAATGTCTGTGGAAAAATGATCTTTTAAAACCGTAGGTAAAGGACAAGCTATTCAAGAAATGGAGCACTTGCCCATTAAGAGAGAGAAACTAAGCTGCTCCCATTTCACTCCAGTTGTAGAACTACATTTAGAATAGTTAAAAACTAAATTTAAAAGGCAGTAATAAAATTATCTGAGGAATATGTAAGTAATTTTAAAAATCAGTCTGGGATATGCACAGCCTTGCTAGACAAGGCAAAACCTGGAACTGAATACATACACAGATTTGATTTACCTAAAAACACCTGAACTATAGAATATTATAAAATTGAAAAATCAGGAGAAATCACTGTATCTTATTTAACAAAGCATTAATATCAGGTTATTTGAAGCATAGAAATGTGGTAGAAAAATGGATAAAGATATGAATAGTCAATTCATAGAGAAAAACACAAATAGCCAATAATATGTAAAGGTGTGAAACCCAACTAGTAATGAAAAAAAGTGACATTACAATGAGGTTTTTCACTCACTGGATGGGCAGACATTTTTAAAAATTGGTATTATAGCCCTGGCTGGCATAGCTCAGTGGACTGAGCACGGGCCTGGGAACCAAGCACCCACGGTTCGATTCCCAGTCAGGGCACATGCCTGGGTTGCAGGCTAGTTCCCAGCAGGGGACACACAGGAGGCAACCATACATTGATATTTCTCTCCCTTTCTCCTTCCCTTCCCCTCTAAAGATAAATAAAATATTTTTAAAAAATAAAAAATAAAAAATAAAATTGGTATTATAAGTTAGATGAAAAATTTTTATTTTTATACATGGAAATAAGAATATCAATTGAAACCACTTAAAAAGCCTTTTTTCCTGTTAGAAGTTATAAATCTGATATTCTTTGACCTAATAATTCCAGTTCTGTGGATCTCTCAGGAGGAAACCTTGGCTTTCCTGCACAAAGATTGTTCATGGTAATGAAATTTGTAAACAACCTAAATTTCCATCAAAATGAGAGGAAGTAAAAAGTCATGGAAAAATGTCCTCTGATGTGGAAAGATTTCCAAACAGTATTTGGAAGCATAAAAGGCAGGCTTCAGAATAGCATTTAAAAATTATGAATAGCAAGGGTGCTGGTGGCCACACCCCTGAGGGAGGAGAGGATGTTTCTCTGAAGACGTACATGTTATTTGAGTAAATTCATTTTTGACTTTAAAATAAGTGGCAGTTTTGTCCCAGCAAGGAAGGAGTTATGCAGTGGCCACCTGCTCCTTGGGCAAGGACAGGAGGACACAAACAGTCACCATTTGCATTGCAGGTGACCTGTGTGGATGGAGCACTCTACACACTGACGGTGGCCCAGCTGCAGCTTCTGTTCAGGGTAAGTATGCTCCTGAAGCAACCTGCCAGTATGTTCTGCTCTCCTGGCTGCCAGTAGGTGTTTGCATGGACCCAGAACTGAGACCTGGGCCCAAAGGTCAGTGCCTGGCTGTGTCTGTTGCCCCAAGTTCCAGGCTTTGTGTGCCCAGGTAGTAGGTTCTGGGTCTTGTCTTGCCAAATGCATCTGGGAGGATGGCTTCTCATTCAGGACCATGTCTGTGGCCTCTCAGGGTCACCAGCTGGGCATTGGTGGTGTTAGCCTTTCCCCAGAGCCTCTGCCTTTTCCAAGCTGCTGTGTTGCCCACAGGCCAGAAGGGGTTAGTTGCCTGGGTAGCTGGGCAACATCCCAGTGGAGTGTCATCAGACATTTGGTGGCTTGAGAACAGTTTCAGTGATACTGAGGAGGAAAGAGTGTCCAGGTCAGGCATGAAGAGGTGCTGACAGTATAAAATAGCATCATTGCTTGGACAAGGTATAGCAGAAATAGCACATGGGCTGTGTGCCTCCCTCATGGCCAGCATCTGTGACTAGGTACCGATACAAGTGCTACCAAAGCCACCAGGAGGGGCTTTCAGAGTACTCCAGGGTTGGAGGAGTCCCTCTGTCATCGGCGATGAGACCGTGCAGTGGTGTTTCCCAGGCATTCCACACGTACTCTTTGCTGTGCCCCTTGGAAGATGAGCCTCTGTCTCTACCTTTCTCTCATCTGGGTGACTTCCACAGTCTGCTGGAACTCTGATGAGGCAGCCAGACTAGTGGGGATGCACAAAAATGACAATGGCATGCAGTTGGTGGTCACCATCTACAAGCTAGGGGCTAAGAAGTCCAGGGATGCAATAAACATTCTGGGTAAGGATCCCACATCAGGACCTGTAGGCTTGCATGTTACCACCACTGCATATGATGCTTGAAGCAGATTCCTCCTGTGTTTACTTTGGGGTACCTTTTCTTTCCCTTCAGTGAATACAATGACTGAACAAATTCATAGCCCTGATATTCAGACATTAACTACTGTCAACTTACAGACTCATCTCTCCTGTCTTCCTGCTTCCATTCATCCCTACTTCTTTTTCCACAACTGTATCAAAAGCACTGTTCTTAGTGCTGAGAGCACACAAAGATGAATAAAAGCCACAACTCTCTTTTCATCAAGGAGCTTCTAGTCCAGCAGGAAAATAAGACCCACAGCCCTCTCCTTTCTTGTCTTTTATTAATTTTTTTAAATTTTGAAAATTTTTTATTGATTTACTTATTTTTACAGAGGTAGTTTCTTTTTTTTTATTGCTGTACAATTACAGTTGTCCCCATTTCCTCCCCCATTACTTTCCCCTGCCCTACCCACAACCCACCTCTCATGTTTGATCCTCCTCTCCCATTGTCTTTGTCCATGAGTCCTTTATACAAATTCCTTGATAATCCTTCCCCTTCTTTGCCCCATTATTCTCCTCTCTCCTCCCCTCTGGTTACTGTCAATTTGTTCTTTATTTCCATGTCTCTGGGTATATTTTGCTCAATTTTTTGTTTTGTTGTTTAGGTTCCACTTATAGGTGAGATTATACAGTATTTGTCTTTCACTTATCATAATGCTCTGGCATATTTCACTTAGTGGAATAATTTCACCATGGTGTTGAGAAGGGTAGTATTCCTTTGTGTAAATGTACCACAGATTTTTGCTCCACTCATTTACTGGTGGGCACTTAGACTATGAATCATTCCCTGTCTTTTAAACCCCATATCACTCTTGTTAGGCCTTCCCTATGGTCTTTACCATTTTTTCTTTAGTATTATGTTCACTTTTTTATTGTTATTCTATTGCAGTTGTCTCAATTTTCCCCCTTTGTCCTACTCTGCCCACCCCATCCCCCACTCCTACGGGCAATCCCCACACTGTTGTCCATACCTAAGGGTCATTCATACATGTTTTTTTACTAGTCCCTTCCCCTTCTTTCCACCATTATCCTCCTCCCCCCACCTCTTTGACTGCTATCATCATTTGACCATAAATTTTATTCTCAGCTCCCTGGCAGCTGAGGAAAATGGGGAAACAGGATGTGTAATATAATCCCTTGTCTGATACAAGAAAGCTCATGGATTTTTCAAGAGAGGTTATTTCTTCTTCCTGGTGCTAAACTCCTTAGGATGATGAAATTGATATTTTTAAAACAAGGAATGCTATACAGTGTAAAACACTGTATCTTCAATAATAGATTTTGCTAGATGCCATAAATGTCACAGTTTAAATTTTTTTAATTTTGAAAATTTTTTACTGATTTACTTATTGGACGACCTGAAATGGACACACAGTTCTCATGTGTCCATTTCTTACATCACCCTGCCATAAATAGGGAAGGGTAGAAGGAAGATTATTCATTCTCTTCATTCCCTACATAGTACTACATGTCAGATACTGTCACTTCCACATGGGTAGTGTCCCCTGTAAGTAGGGAAGGTTTAAGGAGTAAATACATGGGTCAGGATTGAATGCTGGTATAATTGAAGCCATTACTCTTTTCAGTATACTACATCATCTTAGATGAGGCATGTCTGTTCCATACTCTAGCTGCTATCAAGAGATGACAATATGTGTTTTTTTATTTCAAAGAGTACAACAGATTACACATTTTGTCCTGCCAGATACCATGATGCCTCCTCACCTCACAAAGGAATATGGCTCCCAAATGATCCTGTTCATCCTTCATAATACAGTCTGTGGCTGGCAGCCTTCCAGGACCACCAGATGCATTATATGGATAACATTCTCCTCATTGGACTAAGACTCTGTCATAGGCCACTGAAACCATGAGTGAACACCTCACTGAGAGGAGATGGACAATTTTCCCCTACTATACAAGGCCCCTTCCAATCAGTTAAAATGTTGGGGTACATTTAGAATTCAGAAGGGTGAACTATTCCCAATCTGGTAAAAGACAACCTCTTATCACTCCAACTTCTTCCCACATCAGTAAAGGGATCCAACCAACATTTGGTGGGATGTTTGGAATCTAGCACCAATACATTCCTTCCTCTAATATCTGCTGACTCCTTTCTCTCTCTCACCTGTAACTTTTCTCTTTTTAGTTATCAAAACTGAAATCCTTATTGGTACTAAGCCAATTACCGTATGAATTAAGATCCTATTATGACCTGGGTAATAGTAAAGCTCCCTATAGAATTGGATCAGCAACAGAGGTCTCCTTATTAAAACAAAAACAATGGCTTTGAGTTAAACTCAGCCCTACTGGAATATCACACTCCATGAGGAAATAGCCACTTAACCCTGTCACCCTGTTTAACTTGCCAAGACCTCCAGAAATGCCCATGCTCTTTGCCCACTGGGGGTTGAGGGAAGGATGGTTAGCACTTTCAAAACAAGAAAACTGGACTTCTGGCCAAGATGAAGGCGTAGGTGGAAACACTGTGCCTCCTTACACAACCAAGTTTAAAGACAATAAAGTTTTAGTAACAAAAACGCAGCCAAAACACAGAAAATTGAAGTATACTGAAGTCCAACAACAAAGAACCATTCAGCCAGACCGGTAAGAGGGGTGGAGTCAGCGGCGATGTCCAGCAGGAAAGAACTGCCAGAATGACCCAGGAGCGCAGGCTGCTGTTGGCAGATCCCAGGTGTGGGGTAGCAATGGGCAGACCCAGTGAGGGCCCAAGGTGGCTGGCTAACCGCAGTCACACATTCGTGCACAGATAAACCAAGCAAAGGATGAGCAGTGAGACAGACCACTCAGGTTAGGGCCCCAGCGATGGGAATTAGAGGCTGAAAGCACCAATTGGAAAGACTTTCAGGGTCCAGATGCCAGGATAGGCTCCCAGGCTCACAGAAAGTTTGTTGGAGAGACCCACAGGGTTTTGGAGGGTGCACAGGCTCACACAGGAGCCGGCACCAGGGGGGCCAGGTTTGCTTGCGGGAAGCAGCAGAGGGGACCAAAATCTGAGAGAGAGTGGAACAAATGCCATTGCTCCCTCTCTGACCCCACCCCCACATACAATATTGCAACCCACTGACTGAGTTGCCCCCCCTGGTGAACAACTAAGGCTCCGCCCCTCATATGTAACAGGTGTGAACAGACCAAAACATTATGGCTCAGGAACAGCTCAAACCCCAGAGCCAGTAATTCTAAGTGACCAAGAGATAACCAACCTTTCAGATGCACAGTTCAAAACACTGGTGATCAGGATGCTCACAGAACTGGTTGGTTTTAGTCACAAATTAGAGGAACAAATGAAGGCTAAACTAATTGAAATGAAGGGAAATGCACAGGAAACCTATAGTGATGGAAAGGAACCTGGGACTCAAATCAAGGGAGTGGACCAGAAGGAAGAAAAAAAATGACCAAACAGAAAAGAATGAAGAAACAAGAATTCAGAAAAATGAGGAGAGGCTCAGGAGCCTCCAGGACATCTTTAAATGTTCCAACATCCAAATTATAGGGGTACCAGAAGGGGAAGAGGAAGAGCAACAAGTGGAAAACTTATTTGAACAAATAATAACTTCCCCAATCTGGCAAAGGCAATAGACTTCCAGGAAGTCTAGGAAGCTCAGAGAGTCCCAAAGAACTTGGACCCAAGGAGGAACGCACCAAGGCACATCATAATTACATTAGCCAAGATTAAAATGAAGGAGAGAATCCTAGAAGCAGCAAGAGATAAGGGGACAGTCACCTACAAAGGAGTTCCCATCAGACTGTCAGAGGATTTCTCAAAAGAGACCTTACAGGCAAGAAGGGGCTGGGAAGGAAGTATTCCAAGTCATGAAATCCAAAGGCCTACGTCCAAGATTGCTCTATCCAGCAAAGTTTTCATTTAGAATGGAAGGGCAGATAAAGTGCTTCTCAGATAAGATCAAGTTCAAGGAGTTCATCATCACCAAGCCCTTATTATATGAAATGTTAAAGGGACTTATCTAAGAAAAAGAAGATAAAAAATATGAACAGTGAAAGGACAGCAAACTCACAGTTATTAACAACCACACCTAAAACAAAAGCAATCTAAGAGGACAGCTAGATCAGGAGTGGAACCATAAAAATGGAGATCACATGGAGGGTTAGCAACAGGGGAGTGGGAGGAGGAGAAGGGGGAGAAGGTACAGAGAATAAGTAGCATAGATGGCAGGTAGAAAATAGATGGGGGAGGGCAAGAATAGTATGGGAAATGTAGAAGCTAAAGAACTTGTGACACATGGACATAAACTAAAGGGGGGGAATGGTGGGGGAGGGGTATGCAAGATGGAGGGGAATGAAGGAGGGAAATAGAACAACTGTAATGGCATAATCAATAAAATATATTTTTAAAAAAACAAAAAACCAATGGTCTTTCTTTACCAGTGAAGTGAGCAGGGGGTATAAGAGCCAGGCAATGAACAGTCTCAGCCTGTTATCCCTCTTCAAATACTCTAATTTCCATATATACATTATTCTAAGCAATAGAGCATGCCCTTGGCAAACATTTTTCTAAGGTTACTATTTTCACAGATATATGCCTAGTTGGTGGCTAATGGGCTAACTTCTTGATTGGGACTTTGGCAAAATCAGGAATGGAATATACAAGGCCAAAATGTTTGGAATAAAGAGATATGGTAAAAAAACAAACCAGATTGGCTCCCATCATATCCATCTGGGTCCACCACATATGTTGGCTCCTACAAAACAAGACAAGATATGTAATAGATAATATACAACACCAAAGCTGATAAACTAACCAATCCACCCAAACAGGTAAGCCTTCTGAAGGAGGACAAGCCCCAAAGCTTTGTTATATCCACCAGTGGGCACATGAGAAGTCAGGGTATTTGGGCATAATGAAGTGACAAAAATAAATTGTTAATATAGGAACTGACCCAAAGAAAAGCATTTGCACACAGACATTAGAGACTATACCACATGCCAGAAATCTAGATATTGGGCCCATTGTATGGGAGAAGAAATTTGCAAAGAAGGGCCATATTAGATTCTGCGAGTTGGCTTCATTGTGCCTCTCTTAGCAGCAGCAGGAGTCACTGAATTTGCAACAATGGCAGTTACTTACACAGGCCCTCTATTGACTTTCCCATGCAAGGCAACCTCTATTGTCATTGAAGGGCAAAAAAAAAACAAAAAACTTTTACAGCCCTTGAGAGTAAGATCAAGGCTTTCACTTTATCGCAAATTAAATACAAAAATGGGCACTATAAGGTAATATTACAATAATATCAGCAGGTATCATAGGAATGGGCATTTAAAACAGGCCTATTGAAAGAATCTGGAGAAAAATAGTCCCCAAAGTGATCAAAATCCTACCAGTTTTTCTGATCACATCACATTAAATCCACACTCCCTGATTACATTAAACTCATCCTTCCTATGGCATAACTACACCATATTTAAATTCACAACAACCAAGGTGACTACCAACAGAGATACTGCAACCTCTGCTTGTTGTATACACCCACACTAGACACAATAACCACTGTTTGTGGACATGGTAGCCCTGACTTTGCAACTAACAACAGAGAAACATCACTTGGTACTTTCACCATTTCATTCTACTTCATAGAAAATTCAGAGCCTGATCACTTTCCATTTGATCCTGACAAGAACCTGATGTGGAAGACCAGCTCTGAAGTCATCCTCAACTTGAGTTGGCTCATTGTCAGTGTGAGCCATGCAAACCATCTACCACCACCTGGAAAGGCCACCCACATACTTTGTGGAACCAACATGGACCTACTCCTGATATCCAAGAGGTATAACTAATCACCCTCATACTGGGTAACAGCATTTGGGTAATGCTCAGGAGACAATTAGCTCTCCAACTTTTAACTGTGGGCAATCTGACTTTAACCCCTACTCTGCTGCTGTGCCACTTCCTTACCTAAGAAATTTCTTCTCACACCCACTCCATGTTCACACCACAGAAAGATGCACAACATAGGTCAGACTGGAGATGATGGGAACCACATGACTGGCTCTTTGGGTTGGACAATCAGCACTGAAGCTAGCACTCCTATCTCTCCTAGTGCTGGCAACACAACTTTATGAGTAAGCCAAACTCTTACCATACTACTTGTGAGTCACAGGTCCCTTCTAAACCCTGTAGGCCAACTTTTACTTCAAATCAAATGAAAACCACTATTGTTAAATAGTGCCATTAAATAAATAGAGCAATAGGGTGCTACCTATCAAGTCTCATATAAGGAGTATCCAGAGACAGTGAATTTATACTCAGTATTACAACCAGGATGCTCATTACTGATGCAGTCAAGTGCAAAACTCTAATTCAGAGACAATACCAACAAAATTTATAGGATTACAGAGATTAAATTACATCTCCTACTAATCCCTGAGATAACTATAACTCCTGCCAACAGTGACCTTACAACTCTTGACTTCTCTTTCCCTTCATTACAATGATCTTTCTTCCTTTCTAGTATGAGGTAGAGTGTGTGTTAACAAAGTGGCCAAAGGCATATTACCATGGACCTCCTCTCTAGATGCTAATCAGTAGGTACAAGGAAGGCAATGTATACAACATATTATCTGGGCTATGCATTTCTAATAAGGGATTTTAAAAAGCCGTTTATAAATGCACCCATGTAGCTCAAACTCCTGTTGTTCAAGGGTCAACTGTATATTCATGTTTCAAATTATTATGTTGTGCACCTAAAACTACCACATTGTTATATCCATTATATCTCAATTCAAAAAAAATCTACATATTCTCACCTTACAGAAGGTAGAAACAATAATGAAAAGACAGTAGTGAAGCTAACTTGGAAGGATATTTGGTGTAGTCACCACCTCCCAAAGGTCCATCCCTGAGGCTTTGAAAACTGTATAAATGTCTCCTCTAGAAAAGTTTCCCCTAGTATGGAGACAATGGGGCAGATGGTCCCACAGTGAAACATAGCATCATTGTAATAAACAAGGACAGAAATGGGTCAAACACAAAGTATTTACAATTGATGTCTGTTTTTGAAATAATTTGGCCACCTGTGAGGATCCTGTGTGTGAGTGCCTTGTAGTTCAAGATCTAATTTGGTACATGGCTAAATTAACTGTCTTTTTCCCAAACCACCTAGAATACTGGTGAAATTTATCCCATGCTCAAAGGAACACACCAATACTACTTAATGTTAACAAGTGGAGGGAAACCCAATCACTAAGGCATACCAGTCTGAGCAAGAATGAAAATACAATTGCCCACCAAGCCAAACCTGCATGTAGCCTTAGTCAAAGAAATACCTACCTGTACAGATCCAACCCCATGCTGGGTTTGACTCCAACCATCTGATTTTAGTACACATAGTATTAAACCTCTCTCCTGGCCATACTCTCCCATAAATCTCACTAATCAAGATAAGTCTATCCCCCTTACCACTAACATCCAACAAGAGCAACGACAATCCATTGAATTTATGTGAGGCTAGTCACACAAATGTGTGGACAGTGGTGTGATGAGTGCATAACCCATGTAAGTTGACCCACATACTGAGTGTGAGGTGGAGAACATCTAAGCCTGTTTGACTGTAACATTGTATGCTCCTATTCCAACCACTTGGGATTGAACTAAAGCCACACAAACTTACCTATCCTGGGCACAAATCATACTGGCAACAGAGAGAGCCTGGTGGACCTGAAAGAGAATAAAATTGCCTCCCCTATCACAAGCTTTCCCCTCATCCAACCCTGAAACAAATTTCTTGCACCTGGATTTGGCTTAAAATTCTAGTAGACTTTTTCCCAACAGTGGACCCTCTAACTCAACCTACTTGTTTCTATAAACCATGCTAGCTTCAGCTCTCCAATGTCACAAATGAATTCTTCACTGATACTGACCCCTCTAGGACCACTTATTCTGGGGAGAGTAGGAACAGCCTAGATGTGGGATACCTCAAAACAACAAAAAGAAGCACAGATAACTGTACCCAAGGAATTATCTACAGCAATTAAACAAATGGCCCAGAAGCTGGGACAGGGGTGGATCTCAGTATACTTTAGGCACCATGGCATTAGATAACTGCACAGACCTAGGTATTTATTAGCTGTGAAATGGGCGGGGGGGGGAGTTTTATACACTTGTTCACACATTATTGTATGTGGCTCGGTGACACCAAGTCTTACCGATAGCCAGAGTTACGTTACCAAAGGAACCATAATGTCAATGTCTACCGACTAAACAGATTGAACAAGTAAAAATCTTCTCCTTTTCTGATCTATTCTCCTGACTTCCCCAGGAAGTGGGCCAATTGGCTGCAAATGGACTTTAAATTCTACTTTGTGTCCCTGTAGGATTTGGGGTCTTTAGAATGCTTTATCACTGGCTCCAAACTCAGGAATTACAAAGCAAGACACAACTCAGATTATAAAACAATGTGGAGCCTGGGATAGATCTGGGTATAAGCGAGCCAAAGATGCCTATGTATTTTGTAGTCATTAGTGTACTGACTATGATGCTGCTTCCTTCGTCACAGCAGTCTGAGACCTCTAGCTCAAAGCCTGTTGGTACCAAGTTCAAAATTTTACATATTTACTTGCTTTAAATATAGCCCAAATAATAATATTTTTAGTCATTTAAAACCTGACTCACATACCCTGTGAAATTGCATAGAACATCTGCTAGCCATAGACAAGACTTTGAGCTGCTGCTGCTCATCAGAGGTCTTTGATTCAGAAACTCTGTAATGGGATGAGTCAAGTACCCCCCAAATTCATATGTTGCAGTACCAATCCCCCAGCACCTCAGAATTTGACTGTATTTAGAAATAAGGTCTTTAAAGAGGCAATTAAGATAAAATGAGGTTGTTAGAGTGAGTCCTAATGCAATCTGATCAGTGTCATTCTAAGAAAATAGTAGGACACAGACACACACAGAGGGAAGATCATGGGGAGAAGACATGGGGAATACATGGGGAGAAGACTGCCATCTGCAAGCCAAGGAGAGAGGCCTTGGGAGAAACCAGCTTTGCCAATGCCTTGATTTCAGACTTCCAGCCTCCAGAACTGAAAGAATATATTTTCATTGTTAATGCTGCCTGGTTTGTAGTGCTTTCTTATAGCAGCCCAAGCAAACAAATATAGTGCCCATCTTGCTGCTGAGCAACATCACCTGGACACATGAGCCACCTCCCTGATTCGCCTATCCCCCAGGAGTTCCTTTTCCCTGTTTTCCTCTGAGTAATAGTCCCATGCTACTGCCTCTGGGAGGTCTGCTGCTACAAGAGACTTCCCCTCTCATGCAACCCATCAAAGTGCCACCCAGCTAAAGCTCATGCGTGCTACTGCTGTCTTGTGGTCATGTCTTTTCCTTGATCAGACTTGAAATCCTCAAACTTAAGCCATTGTCTCTCTTTATCTCTATAAATATTTGTGTTACAGGTGGTTGAGATCTAGCTAAACAGTTCATCATATCCAAGCTCAAAGAGTGTTGAGAGTCTTTAAAGACATTTCTTATCCCAGATGCTCCAGTTGTTGCCTATTCACCAAAATAATAACAAAAGCAACAGCATGTGCTAACAGCTTTATATGTGATTATTACAGGAAGACATCACAACAGTCTTCTGAAATTTGTACCATTATTCTCATTAATTGTACTGTTGAAAAATTAAGCAATTAAGATACACACGAAGGTATATAAATGTTAACTAACTTGCCTGTTGTGTCCAACAGCAATATCTGACAGATTACATGCCTGTTTGAATTTTATAACTCACTTACATGCCTAAGTGAGTTATAAACACATGCCACTTAATCCCAAGGTCTTTCAAGAAACAGGTTGAATTTGCTGTATAGTCACCCAGCAAACATATCATGAGAGTCTGCTAAGAATATATCGCACTTGAGTAACATGTATCATTAAACATGAAATAGGTAGATAGAAATTAATACCCAAGCCCCTAAACTCACCTTGATGTGAATCCTGATTGCTAGATCTTTCTTCTGTCCTGACATATTTCAAAATAGAGCTATGAAGTTTTAGTATCAAAGAATTTAAAGCTAAAAGGGGTCTTAGAGATAATCTAATCCACTGCTCACATAGCTTTGTAAAAACCAAGGTTTAGACTTGCCTACAGATGGAAAGTGTTGGTAGAAGAGCTCTATTACATAATAATAAAAATAATTAAAATATATTATAGTACTAGTATCATTTTGGGGGTATCTATGATACCTTATTTAATCCTTAAAGCAATATCTTAATATAGGTGTTATCTCCATCTTAAATAAAAGTTTATAGGTACAGAATCACATAGGTAATACAGAATGACAAAATCTAGTTTCGAATCAAGTTCCCTTTGAGAATCAAGATTCTATGCTTTCATACTATTATTTTCATCCTAATTTTTGCCTCAATTTTTGTCTATGCTACTAAAACTATAAAAATAATTAAAAACCATATCAATGAGACTAAAGTAGAATTAAGACAAATGTATGTATTTCATGATCAATATCAGAAATATCTGTGCAATAGCAAAGCTTTTTTTCTTTCCTCAAGGAAAGTTTGAATGGAAATAATGTATGTACTGCATATTACTATTTCGAGTTGTAAAGATATGGGGTCATCTGGAAAAAAATAGTGCCTTATTTTTTCTTTTGATTCTCCTGTAAACGTTCCATTTTTATCTTTAATTGTATAGTCTTTTTTTCTTTTTTGACCCATCCCAGTGATTTTTACACTGATTTCTCAGGTTACATAGAAATAACAGAAGGAGATGCAGATGTGTTTTGTATAGAGCCTTTTTCATGAACTCTTCATGTTCAGGAGCTTTGCTCACCAGAGTGGCTGTTGAGGAAAATAGCCACTTGTCTTGTGAAGCTTTGCCAAAAAATTCTTCAAGGCTGCTTTTTCTTTATCAATCTCCCTAAACCGGATATTTAGTGCCTTCTGGAGTTTTTGAATGTGGAGCCTGGTCCTCTTCTCCTCTCCCATATTGTTCACAAGGGCCTTCCGCAGATATGTAGGGTCTCCTGTTTTCATGGTGCTTTTCTTCATTGTGTAGCCCATTCCACCCATGTTCAAACTTTGGCAGAGGAGAGTCAGGACATGAGTCTGAGGCTGCCTGTAAATGCCTCAGAAAGATGATTCTTCTGTGTTTGGAATATCAGAACCATGGCACTATGGCAACAGAGACTCACGGAATCTTGGAGCTGAAAGGCATCAGAAGCTCATTTAGTCCAAACTCTCATATCAACTGGTTAGAAGTGTTTAAGGTTGTGTATATTTTTAGATTAGAAACAGTTGAGTAGTTTGATAGATCAGAATGGCTATCACAGTGCCTGTTGCCTTTTTGTGCTTACACATAAGTTGAATGTCAAGTGCTTTAGGTATTCATAATCAGGACCAGATTGTTTATGAATAGAGAAAATAGAAAGTAGATTCAATACCTCGGTTTGATTACAGAAGTTATTCTTCATTTTTTATATATTCATTAGAGTTTCTAAATAATTGAGATTTTTGTCATTTGTCTAGGAATTGGATTAGAGTTAAAGAACTTCATGAAGTATGTGGGGAGGTTTGTTTTTTTTTAACATTTTTAAAATTTAATTATTGTTCAAACTTTTTCATACAAGAAAGGACAGGAAAGGGAAATACACATGCATCTAGTCATGTGTGCAAAAAACTTCAGGAAAGAAGGAAAAAACAAAAGAGATGAGAGATGAAAAGGGACAACAGAAAAGGGTGGGAAAATGAAATACAATAGAAGGTATAAAATGAAAGACACTTCTTTGAGGATACTTTTTAATAATTCCTACATTTAGAAATATGGTAATTTCTTCATTTGCTCAAAAATAATTAAAATCAAAAAGATTGGTGGAAACCCCCACTTTTTAATGGATGTTGTAGGATTTAATGAGAGACAGGTTCTGCCTGTTGGAGAAAAAAAACTCTAAGTAAAGAAATGAGGAAAGCTATAATGTTCTCTTTGGTGCTGGGTTGGAATTGGAGATATCAGTATGATATGAAGTTATGGTTCTGTGAATCAGATGAGCTCACGATTCTAAACATCATTGTGAATTTGTAGTTCTATTAATATAAATTCATAGTTCTATGAAGCAGTATGAATTCATGGTTCTATGAATCAGTATAAATTCTTGTAAAGAATGGCCCACTAGGAACTCTGTCTCCAGGCAGTTCCATTTTTAATTTTCTGAGGAAATTCCATATAGTTTTCCACAGTGGCTGCATCAGTCTACATTCTCACTAACAGTGCACTAGGGTTCCCTTTTCTGCCCATCCTCTCCAACACTTGTTTGTTGATTTGTTTATGATGGCCATTCTGACGGGTGTGAAGTGGTATCTCACTGTGGTTTTAATTTGCATCTCTCTGATGGCTAGTGATGCTGAGCATCCTTTTGTATGTCTCTGGGCCCTCTATTTACTCCTTGGAGAAGTGTCTGCTCAAGTCCTTTGCCCATTTTTTAGTTGGATCTTTTGTTTTCTTAGAGTGGAGTCGGGTGAGTTCTTCATATATTTTGGAGATCAAATCCTTGTCTGGGTTAATATTAGCAAATATATTTTCCCATGTGGTTGGTTCCCTTTTCACTTTACTGCTGTTTTCTTTAGCCATGCAGCAGGTTTTATTTTGATGAGGTCCCATTTGTTTATTCTTTCCTTTATGTTGACCCAGCAATCCCACTGCTGGGATTGTAGTCTAAGAATCCTGAAACACCAATTCAAAAGAACCTCTGCATCCCAATGTTCATAGCAACACAATTTACAATAACCAAATGCTGGAAGCAACCTAAATGCCCACCAGTAAATGAGTGGATCAAAAAATTATGGCACATTTATACAATGTAATATCATGCAGCAGAAAGAAAGAAGGAGCTCCTACACTTTGTGACAGCATGGAAGGAACTGGAGAGCACTGTGCTAAGTGAAATATGCCAGATGGTGAGAGACAAATACCCTATGAACTTGCCTATTAGTGGGACCTAATCAACAAAACAAACAAGCAGGCAAAATATAACCAGAAACATTGAAATAAAGAACAAACTTACAGTAACCAAAGGGGAGAGGGGTAATGGGAAGAAATAGGGGAATGTCCATCAAGGAATATGTATAAAGGACGCATAGACAAAGCCAAAGGGGGTAGGTTCAAGAGTGAGAGGCAGGGATAGGTAGGGTGGGTGGCTGTGGTGGGGTGAAAATGGAGACAATTGCACTTGAACAACAATTTACAAAAAAAAAGATAAAAGAAACTCTGCCTTACAGATTTGGAACTTAGACTCTCACAAACATGGTTTGAGCCCCATTAATTCTTGGCCACAAAACTTTGGAATGGTCTATAACCACTTTATTTTTCTTTATTTTATTGTTGACACTGTTGCAGATGCTTCCATTTCTCCCACCTTGCCCTGCTCTTTCTAGCCCTAGTTCCCCCTTCCCTCTAGCCATGACTACACTGTTGTCTGTGTCAACAGGTATACCTATATGTCTTTGGTTAATCTCTTTACCTTCTTTCACCTCACCTTTTTCTTTTATGAAGCCAGCATCATACTAATTCCAAAACCAGATAAAGACACAACAAAGGAAGAAAACTTCAGGCCAATATTGCTGATGAACATAGATGCTAAAATCCTCAACAAAATATTGGCAAATCGCATCCAACAATATATCCAAAAGATACACCATGACCAAGTGGGATTCATCCCAGGGATGTAAGGATGGTTCAGTATTCGCAAATCAGTAAATGTAATACACCACATAAACAAAAGCAAAGACAAAAATCACATGATCATATCAATAGATGCAGAAAAAGCATTTGATAAGGTACGGTACCCATTTATGATAAAAACACTCAGCAAAGTGGGAATAGAGGGAGCATTCCTCAACATAATAAAGGCCATATATGAGACCTAAAGCCAACATCATACTCAATGGCAAAACTAAAATCTTTTCCACTAAGATCAGGAACAAGACGAGATTGTCCACTTTCACCACTTCTATTCAACATAATATTAGTTTTAGCCACAGCAGTCAGACAAGAAAAGGAAATAAAAGGCATCCAAATCAGAAAGGAAGAAACAAAACTGTCATTGTCTGCATGACATGGTAGTGTACATAGAAAATCCTATAGACCACAAAAAACTACTTGACCTAATAAATGAATTTGGTAAAACAGCAGGATGCAAAGTTAATATCCAGAAATCAAAGGCATTTTTGTATACCAACAATGAAACATCAGAATCAGAAATCAAGACAAAAATCCCTTCTTGAGTTTATTTTTATGTGTTGTATTAGTTGGCAGTCTAGTTTCAGTTTTCTGCATGTATCTTTCCAATTTTCTCAACACCTTTCTTTCTTTATTTATTTAGTTATTTATATTGTTGTTCATATTGTTTCATTTCTGGTCTCTCTATTCTGTTCCAGTGATCTATATGTCTGTTCTTATGCCAGCACCAGCCTGTTTATTATTACAATGGCCTCATAGTATAGTTTCACATCAGACATAGTAATACCTACAACTTTGTTTTTCTTTCTCAAGATTTCTGTGGCTATTCAGGGTGTTTTTTGTTCATATAAATGTTTGGAATCTTTTTTCTAGATCTATAAAATATGTCATTGGTGTTTTTAATAGGAATTGTGCTCAATCTGTAGATTTGGGAAGTATGGACATTTTGATGTTAATTCTTCCAATCCATAGACACAATATACATTTCTACTTGTTTGTATCTTTCTCAATTTCTTTCTTCAATATCCTATAGTATTCCAAGTACAGGTTTCTCTCCTCCTTGGTTAAGTTTATTCCTAGGTGCCCTTTTTTTCTTCTGCAATATTAAATGTGATTGTTTCCATGGTTTCTCTTTCTGATAGCTCATTGTTGGTATATAGAAACACCACCAATTTCTGGATGTTAATTTTTTTATCTGCTAATTTGCTGAATTCATTTATTAGTAGCTTTTTGGCTGAGTCTTTAGGGTTTCTATGCACAATATCATGTCATCTTCAAATAATGACAGTTTTACTTCCTCCTTTGCAATTTGGATGCCTTTTATTTTTTTCTTCTTGTCTGATAGTTGTGGCTAGGGTTTCCAGTACTATGTTGAATAAGAGAGGTGAAAGCAGACATCCCTGTCTTGTTCCCAATCTTAAGGGAAATGCTTCTAGTTTTTGTTCTTTGAGTACAATGTTGCCAGTGGGTTTGTCATATATGGCCTTTATTACATGGAGGTATGTTCCTTCTATTCCCACTTTGCTTAGAGTTTTTATTATACATGAGTTCTATATTTTATCAAATGCTTTTTCTGCATCTGTTGATATGATCATGTGGTTTTTATCCTTCATTTTGTTTATGTGGTATATCATGTTTATTGATTTGTTGATAATTTACAAAACTTGGAATGAATCCCTGGAATGAATCCCATTTGATCATGGCATATAATCCTCTTAATGTATTGCTGGATTATGTTTGTTAATATTTTGTTGAGAATTTTAACATCTATGTAATCATAGCTATTGGCCTATGATTTTCTTTCTTTGTAAGAAAATCATTGTCTTTCTGTGGTTTTGGAATTAAAATAATGCTGGCCTTCTAAAATGAACTTCAGAATTTTCTCTTCTCTTGATTTTTTTTGGAATAGTTTGAAAAAGATAACTTTTACCTCTTCTTTGAATGTTTGGTAAAATTCACCTCTGAAGCATTTTGGTCCAGGATTTTTATTTGTTGAAAGTCTTTGAACACTACTTCAGTTTCTCTGGTTGTAATCTGTGTATTCAGATTCTCTGACTCTTTTTGATTCAATTCTGGAAAATTATTTTTTTCTAAGAATTTTTTTCATTTCTTTTAGATTGTCCAACTTTTGGCATATAGTAGTTTGTAATATTTTCTTATAATTCCTTCTATTTCTTTCCTGTCAGCTGTTACTTATCCTCTTTCTTTCCTGATTTTATTTATTTGGGTCCTCTTTCTTTTATTCTTGATGAGTCAGAATAAAAGTTTGTCAATCTTGTTTATCTTTTCCAAGAATCAGATTTTGGTTTCATCAGCCTTTTGTATTGTTTTCCAGACTTTATTCCATTTATTTTTTCTCTAATCTTTATCATTTCCTACCTTCTATTCACTTTGGGCTTTGCTTGTTTTTTTCCAGTTCCTTTAAGTGTAAAGTTAGATTGTTTATCTGAGTTCTTTATTGTTTCCTGGGATAAGTCTGTAATGCTATTAATTTCCCTTTTAGGACTGTTTTCACTGTGTCCCATACATTTCGGGTTTTTGTGTTCTCATTTTCATATTTCAAGATAACCTTTGATTTCTTCCTTGATCTCATTATTAACCCATGTATTATTTAGTAATGTAATATTTAGTCTCCATGACTTTGTGTGTTTTTCAATTTATTTCTTGTGATTGATTTCTAATTTCATATCATTATGGTCAGAAAAGATGCTTGATATGATTTCAATTTTCTTAAATTTATTGAGACTTGTTTTGTGCCCTAGCATAGGACATGTTCCATGTATACTTGAAAAGAACATATATTCTGCTGGGATGAAATACTCTGTGGATATCAAATCTATGTTGTCTAGTGTGTTATTTAAAGTCACCATTTTGTTGTTGATGTTCTGTCTGGGAGATCTATTCATTAAGTCAATGGATTATTAAAGTCCATTCCTATGACAGTATTATCATCAATTTCTTTTTTTAATGACATAGAGATTTGCTTTACATTTAGGTGCTCCTACAGTGGACACATAAATGTTTGCCAGACATTATCCTCTTGTTGGATCACTCTGTTATCATTAAGTAGTGTCCTTTTTTGTCTCTTACTATAGCCTTAGTTTTAAAGTCTGTTTTGTCAGATATGAGTATTGCTATCCCAGCTTTTTTTTTCTTTCCATTTTAATGAACTCTCTTTTTCTATCCCTTTATTTTTACTGTTTGTGTATCTTGCTTCCTGAAATGGATCTCTTGTAGGCAGCCTATTATATAGGTTTTGCTTTCTTATCCATTCAGCTACCCTAAGTCTTTTGACTGGGGCATTTAGGCCATTTACATTTAAAGTGATTTTTGATAGGTATGTTTACTTCCTCTTTCTCCTCCTCATACTCCTCCTCTCCCTCATTATCTCCTATCCTCCTCCTTCTTCAAGAAGGCCCTTTAACATTTCTCGTGAAAGAGTTCCCCGTTCTCCACCTGTAGGTTAGCACTTGTTTGTTGGTTTACTGATGATAGCCATTCTGACAGGTTTGACATGATATCTATTGTGGTTTTAATTTTCAGTTCTCTGATAATTAGTGATGTGGAGTATATTTTCATATGTCTATTAGCTATCTGTATGCCCTCTTTGGGGAAGTGTGTATCAGGTCCTTTGCCCATTTTAATGGGATTGTTTTCATTTTGGGTGCTGAGTTTTATAAGTTCTTTATAAATGTTGGATATTAACCCCTTATTAGATGTATCAGCAAATATGCTCTCCCATTCAGTAGGGTATTTTAAAAATTTTGTTGATAGTTTCCTTTGCTGTAAAAAAAAAGTTTTTACTTTGATGTAGTCCTATTGTTTTTTTTCTCTAGTTTCCCTTGTTGAGGAGAAATATCAGAAAAATTAATGCAAATGGGCACAGCCACTATGGAAAGCATTATGGAGTTACTTCAAAAGATTAAAAATGGAGCTGCCTTGTGACCCAGTAATTTCACTTCTAGGAATTCATTTTAAAAAAAATCTGAAACACTAATTTGAAAGAATATAAGCACCCCTATGTTCCCTGCAGCATAATTTACAATTGGCAAGTGTCCTTCAGTAGCTGACTGGTTAAAACAACTGTTACATTTACATAATGAAATATTACTTTTTCATAAAAAAGAGAATTTTAATTTTTGCAACAGCATGACTGGACTTGGAGAACTTTATCCTAAACAAAATAAATGAGTAAGAGAAGGCCAAAGTCTATATGATTTCACTCATATGGGGAATTTAATTAACAAACTGAAGTAGGAAGAGAACACAAAAGAGACTCATAGAGAACATATTCTCTATGAGGGATGGGCAATGGGCGTTTTGGGGTGGTGGGATCAAGCAAAAAAATAAAAGGACTCATGGACTTGGGTGACAAACAGTGTGTTGATTGCAGAGTGGAGTGTGTAGGTGGAGGTAGAAAAAGGTATAAGGGGAATAAATACTCGTGGATAAAATATAAATTATTAGTACACAGTGATTACATGAGAATTATTCCAGGAATGCAAGGATGGTACATTCTCAAATCAAAATATATGACTCACCACATAAACAAAATGAAGGATAAAAACTACATGATTATATCATTAGATGCATAAAATGCTTTTGATAAATCCAGCACCCATTTATGATAAAAAAAACTCTCAGCAGAGTGGAAATAGAGGGAATGTACCTCTACACAATAAAGAACATGTAAGTCAAGGTCACTGCCAGCATCATACTCAATGGATACAAAACTACAACTGTAGTTTTGTAAAAGTTCCCAATCTTTAAGATTGGGAACAAGACAGGAATGACTGCATTCACCTCTCCAGTACACCTAGTACTGGAAGGCCTAGCCACAGCAATCAGACAAGAAGAAGAAATAAAAGGCATCCAGATTGGAAAAGAAGTAAAATTACCTTTATTTGCAAATAACATGATACAGTATATAGAGAACCCCAAAGATTCAGCCAAGAAACTACTATAAGTGATAAACAAATTCAGCAATATAGTAGGATACAAAATTAATATCCAGAAAAGAGTTGCAATTTTATATGCCAATAACAAACTAACAGAAGTGAAAATTAAAAAAACAATCCCATTCACAATTGCTTCAAGAAGAATAAAATGCCTAGTAATAAACCTAACCAAGTGTGTAAAAGGCCTGTGCTTGGAAAAGTATATGACACTGAAGAAAGAAATTGAAGAAGATATAAAAAAGTGGGATATCCATGTTCATGGATAGGATGATTTAACATCATTAAAATGTCCATACTACTCAAAGCAATCTATAGATTCAATGGGATTCCTATCAAGATTCCAATGAACCAGCCCTGGCTGGTGTGGCTTAGTAGATTGAGTGCTGGCCTGTGAACCAAAGGGTTGTGGTTTCAATTTCCAGTCAAGGCACATGCCTGCGTTGCAGGCCAGATCCCCAGTAGTAGGCACGTGAGAGGCAAGGATGCACTGATGTTTCTCTTTCTCTCTTTCTCCCTCCCTGCCCCTCTGTTTAAAAATAAAATTTTAAAAATCAGAAATATCCAATGAACCAATATTTCAAAAATTTGTATGTAAACAAAGAAGGCCCCACATAGCAACAGCAATCATGAGAAAGAAGAACAAATTTGGAGAAATCACACTACCTAATATTAAACTATACTACAAGTCCATAGTAATCAAAATGGCATAGTACTGGCATAAAAACAGACACATAGATCAATGGAACAAAACAGCAAGCCCAGAAATAAATGCACATTTTTATAGCCCATTAATATTCAACAGAGGACGCAAGCACATACAAAGGGCTAAAATATAGTTTATTCAATAAATGGTGCATGGAAATTAGACAGGAATGTGCAGAAAAATTAAACTAGAACACCATTTTACACCACACACAAGAATAAATTAAAAATGGATCAAAGACTTAAATGTTAGACTCAAAGCCATAAAAATCCTATAAGAAAATGTAAGCAGCAAAATCTTGGACATTGCTCATAGAAATGTTTTATCAGATATATATCCCTAGCAACAGAAAAAAAAAGTAAAAATAAACAAATGGGAATTCAGCAAACTAAAAGTTTTGGCACAGAGAAGGAAATCATCAACAAAATAAAAAGATAACCCACAGAATGGGAGAACATATTCACAAATACATCTGATAAGGAGGTAATATCCAAAATTTATAAAGTACTTATAAAAATCAACATTAAAAAACCCTATTAAAAAGCAGGCAAAGGACTTGAATAGACACTTCTCCAAAGAGGACATACAGATGGCCAATAGACATATGAAAAGATGCTCAGTGTTACTAATAATCAGAGAAATGCAAATAAAAACCACAATGAGATACCATCTCACACCTGTCAGAATGACTGTCACCATTAAATCAAAAAACAAGTGTTGGTGAGGATGTGGAGAAAACGGAACCTTTGCACTGTTGGTGGGAATGCAGACTGGTGCAGCCACTGTGGAAAGCAGTATTGGAGATACCTCGAAAAAATTAAAAATGGATCTGCCTTTTGACCCAGAAATCCTACTGATGGGAATACATCTGAAGGAACCCAGAAAACTAATTCAAAAGAAATAAGCACTCCTAAGTTCATTGTGGCATTATTTACAATAGCCAAGATATGGAACCAGCCCGAGCATCCATCAATAGATGAGTGTATAGAACAACTATAGGATATTTGTACAATGCAATTCTACTTAACTGTAAAAAAAAGAAGAAATTTTTACCCTATGCAACAGTATGGATGGACCTGGAGACCATTATGCTAATTGAAATAAGCAAGTCATAGAGTGACAAATACCATATTATTTAATGACTGCTTTGTGGAATCTAATGAACAAACTGAACTAAAAAGCAAAACAGATAAAGACTCATAGATGAAGAACAGATGACAGCTAGTAAGAGGGTGGTTAGAAGGTAGAGGAAATTGAGCAAAAAAGAAGAAAGACTCATGGATATGGATGACAGGGTGGTGATTGCTTGGGGGAGGGGAATAAAAAAGGACTAAATGGCAATGGAAAAAATATATAGATTTTATATTTAAAAAGAAAAAAATTTTTTGTAGTGACGGTTTGGTGGTAACCAACTCCTTTAGTTTTTTTTTTTTCTTGTCTAGGAAGCTCTTTATTTCTCCTTCAATTTTAAAATGATAGCCTTAATGAGTAAAATAGTTTTGTTTGTAGGTTCTTGCTTTTCATCATTTTCAAGATTTCATGCCAATCCATTTTGTACTGAAATGTTTCTATTGAGAAATCAGCTGGCAGTCTCATGGGAGAGTCCTGTGGGAGCTCTCTTTTAGGTAATTAACTGCTTTTCTCTTGCTTCTTTTCAGATTCTTTTTTATTTCACTTCTGCCATTTTTGTTATGATGTGTCTTGGTGGGGCTGCTTTGGGTTCACTTTGATTGGGACTCACTGTGATTCCTGGACTTTTATGTGTATTTTCCTTCACCAGATTAACAAGTTTTCAGTCATTTCTTCAAGTAAGTTACCAGTCCCTTGCTATCTTTTTCTTTCTGGTACCCCTCAGATGTGGATGTTACATTTTAAGTTATCCCATGCTTCCCCTACACTATCCTCATCCTTTAAAATTCTTTTTTTCCTTTTGCTACTCTAATTAGGTGTTTTTTTTTCTCTACCTTATCTTCCAAGATTTGATCCTGTGCTTCATCCAACCTACTTTTTAATCCTTCATTGTGTTCTTCATGTCAGGTATGTTATTCTTTTCCTACTGGTACTTTTTCGTGGTTATGTCCTCTTTCATGCTGTTGAGAATCCTTATAAGCATTACTTTGAACTCTAAATCTGATAAATTGCTTGCCTTCATTTCAGTTAGCTCTTTTTCTAGAGATTCTTTCTGTTCTTTCATTTGGGACTTTTTTTTAAGATTTTATTTATTTATCCCCAGAGGGAAAGGGGAGGAGAGAGGGAGAGAAACATCAGTGCATGGCCGCCCCCCATGCATCCCCCGCTGGGAACTGGCCTGCAGGGAACCGGCCTGCAACCCCGGCATGTGCCCCGACTGGGAATCGAACCGCGATTGTCTGGTTCGCAGGCCCATGCTCAATCCACTGAGCTACACCAGCCAGGGCCATTTGGGACTTTTTTTAATCTTCACATTTGGGCTGTCTCTTTGTGTTTGTTTCTATGTGTTAGAACTGCTATGTCTCTCTGTCTATGTGGGGTGACCTCACATTGTAGTTGTCCTGTGGGGTCCAGTAAGTGCCATCTCCTTGATCTTTTGAGCTGGGCGCTCTAGGAATGTCCCTTGCATGCATTATGTGGCCCCTCCTGTTATAACCAGTCTTGATTGCTGTTGGCCTTCTCACGTTTGGGAATGACCTGTGGTATGGCTGACCATGAGGCTCAACCCTGTCCATAACAAACTACAGCTGTGCAAGTGGTAAAAAAAAAAAAAAAAAGTCCCTAAACAACAATAACAACATAAAGATGAAGAAAAGAAAAAAGAAAAAAAGAGAAGAAAAAATGAAATTATAACAAATAATAAGGAAAAAATAAAGAATAAAAAAGGAAAAAACATAAGAAAGGAAAAGATGAAAGAAAACAGAAAAATAGTAATAAAAAGGAAAAAAGTGGTGTTTCAGCAGAGTTTAGTTTCTGTAATAATCTCACTTTCGATATGCTGTTTGTGAAGCCTCTTGGATCCTGCTCTGATGTTTTCTGAAGCTGGCCACTTGGTGTATTTCATCTCCTGGGAGGAACCTTGATGTAAGCCAATGACATATGCTGTCTATGCTTGGCCCTCCGCAACCTGTTTGAAGCTACAAGCAATCCACAGTTTTGGGGTACCTCACTGGGATTCCCTTCATGTAGAAAGGATGAAGTTGCACTCCAAGGCTGACTTTCAGCAGCACAGGGCCCAGGATGGGTCAGCAAATGTCTCAAGGCACCCTGGGATCTGCCTCCACCTGCCTCCATCTACCAGCTGGCTGATAGGCTTAGTCACTGAAAATGCTCAATAACTGAAAGAGGCTGGGGCAGGATGGGGAGGATGGGGCTGCTAGATCTCCCCTGAGAGGGAGATGCCATTCAGCCTTCAGGGAAGATGAGTGCTATTCCCCACACCATAGCCACATGTCTCTGTCTTTTCTACATTTTTCCCTGATGTTGGCAGGGCAGAGCCCCTACTAGTCAAGTGAGTGAAAACTCTGGAGCCCAGAGGTTGTGTCTGTCAGAAACTGTGAAAGTGTTTCTATCAGATCTCCCATGAGGAGGAAGTACCAGTCAGGTTCATGGGAAAATGGAAGGAATGGCCCCACCTCTAAGGCAGTCACAGACAACTCCTGAGGCTGCCCAAGACTTCCACACCATGTAGTGTGCCACCGCTCCTCAGCAGGGTTTAAAAACCACAGGGTGGAGTGGAATTAATTCCAGAATATGGGGTAATTGCTTTTCCGTAAGCTGATGCTACTGGGAGGGAAAAGCTCTGCCCAGGAAAGATGGCCGCTGCACTATCAGAGGATGACTCAGTAAAGAGATCCTGGCAGCTGTTTCTCTATATCTCTCCCCAAAGCTGCAAACCCCAGACACTCCTTAGGCCACTCCAGTCCTCATTGCCCTCCCTATGCTGAATGTCAGGGTGAGTGGCTGCCAACAAAATTTTGTGCATTTAAGAGGTTGCCTTTGTCCTAAGTGGTCACCTTTGTCCCAAGTGGGCTCCATCCTCACCTTGATGGACAGAAACCCTGCTTCTTTTCACAGCTAGATGCTATGTGGGTGCCTGTGGGTGCCTGGGTCTGGCACTCTTGCCTGGGAAGCCTGGCCTGGTGTTTAGGCTTCACACATCTCAAGGGCAACTTCCTGCAGTTAAGATGTCTTTCCTTAATCTTGATTGCCACCCATGGGAGTAGGGTCAGCCCCTTTCACATCTCAGCCCTTCCTACCGGTCTCAAGGTGGTTTCTTTTGCCTTGCCTTGGTTATACATCTTCTAAGTTAGTGTTTAGTTGGTAATTCAGGGTGATTGTCCTCCAATTTAATTGTATTACCTGACAAAAGCTTTTATGTCCTTCTCCTGGGGTTTTAGCTATGATTTTCAACTAAGCCTTGATTATGTTATTTTATTTCTTTTCACCTCATATGAGCAGAGACATAATGTTCCAGTCCTTCTTAATCAGCAGCAGAAAACCTGAATAATGTAGAATGTTCCTAATAAATAGGAAGACACATTTTTCTTCTAACAGGATAATATTACTAATTTTCTTTGTTTTTATTGAGATATAATTGATATATAACATTATGTTAGTTTCCAGTGTACAACATAATGATTTGTTACTTGAATGTATTGCAAAATGATCACACCCTGGTTGGTGTGGCTCAGTGGACTGAGTGCTGCAAACCAAAATGTTGCTAGTTCAATTTCCAGCCAGAGCACATGCTTGGGTTGTAGGCCAAGTCCCCAGCTGGGGGTGTGTCAGAGGAGACTGATCAAAGTATCTCTCACACATTAATGTTTCTCTTCCTTACTTTGTCCCTCCCTTTCCCTCTCTCTAAAAATAAATAAAACCTTTTTAAAAATGATCACCACAATGTCTAGTTATTATCTGTCCCTGTACACAGCTACAACATTTTTCCTTGTGATAAAACTGTTTAAGATCTACTCTCTTACCAACTTTCAAATATACAATAAAGTATTATTAACTATAACCTCCATGCTTTACATTGCAACCCCATGACATATTATAACTGGAAGTTTGTGCCTTTTGACTTCCTCTACCATTTTACAGACATCTCTCCCCTGCCCTCTGGCTCTGCCAATCTGTTCTCTGTATCTGTGAGCTCTATGAGCTTATTCTGGTTCTTAGAGTTCATGTATGTCAGATCATATTGTCTATGTCTTTCTCTGTCTGACTTATTTCAATTAGCATAATGTCTTCAAGGCCCATCCAGTTGTCATAGTGGAAGGATTTCTTCTCTTTTTAATGGATGTATAATATTCCATTGTATTATAAATACCACATTTTCTTTATCCATCTGTGTTGATGGACACATTTCTATGTGCTGGTTATTGTGACTAATGCAGCAATGAACATGAATGTGCAGATATAACTCCAAGACAGTGATTTCATTCCCTTTGGATCTGTACAGAGATATGGGATTGCTGGATTATATGGTAGCTGTACTTTTTAAATTTTTTGAGGAACCTCCATACTGTGGTCCATAGCAGATGTAACCATTCACATTCCACCAACAGAACACAAGGGTTCATTTTTCTCTACATAATTTCCAACACTTATTTCCTGTCTTTTTTATAATAGCCATTGTAACAGGTGTGAGGTATTAATTTGTGGTTTCACTTCCATTTCCCTGATGATTAGTGTTGTTGATCACCTTTTCATAAGCCTGTTGGCCGCTTTTGTGTTTTCTTTGGAAAACTGTCTATTCACATCTATTTTTAAATCAGATTATTTCTTTTTTGCTTTTGAGTTGTTTGGATATTAACCCTTGATTAAATAAGTGGTTTGCAAATATTTTTTCCCATTATGTAGGCTGCTTTTTCATCTTGTTTTTTCTTTGACCGTGAAAAAGTTTTGATTTAGTTCAACTTGCTTATTTTTGCTTTTGTTATCTTTGCCTTTGCTGTCAAATCCAAAAAATAATTATCACCAAGATCAATTTCAAGGAGCTTTCCATTTACATTTTCGTCTAGGAGTTTTATGGTTTCTGATTTTACATTCAAGTCTTTACTCCATTTTGAGTTAAATTTGTGTATGGTATAAGATAGAGGTCCATTTTTACTCTTTTGCATGAGGCTTCCAGTTTTCCAACAGCATTTATTGTAGAGATTGTCCTTTTCCCACTATATATTCTTGTTGCCTTGTCATAAATTGAATATATATATATATATATATTTATGGGCTCGGTCTGTGTCTGTTTTTCTGACAGTACCATGCTGTTTTGATTACTATAGATTTGTAATAAGATTTGAAATTAGGAAGTGGGAGTTCTCCAGCTTTTTTCCCCCTCAGAATTCTTTTAGTTTTTTTTAATAGTTTTTTTGTGCTTCCATACAAATTTTAGGGTTATTCTTTCTAATTCTGTGGAAAGTAGCATTGGAACTTTGAAAGGGGTGTCACTGAATCTGTAGGTGACTTTGAGTATTATATTAATTTTAATGATTTGATTATTTCTGTCCATGAAAGCATAATGTCTTTTAATTTATTTATGTCATCTTCAATTTCTTTCATCAATATCGTACAGACCTTTTACCTTCCTGATTAAATTTATCCAAAAGTGTTTCCTTGTTTTTGATGATATTATACAGAGAATTGTTTTCTTTCTTTTTCAGATATATGGTTGCTTATGTATAGAAATACAGCTAATTTTTGTATATTGATGCTCTGTCCTGCTCCTTTACATTTATTAGTTCTTTGGTTTTTGTTTTGTTTTGTTTTTTACTTTTTTGTTGTTCAGTTACAGTTGTCTGCATTTTCTCCCCACCACTCCCCCCGCCAACCCCAGCCAAACCCACCTTTGTCCATTGCTTCCACCCTCCCCCTTGATTTTGTCCATGTGTCCTTATAGTAGTTCCTGAAAACCCCTCTCCCCACTATCCTGTCCCCACTCCCCTCTGGCTATATTTAGATTGTTCTTAATTTTAATGTCTCTGGTTATATTTTGCTTAATTTTTTCTTTTGTTGATTATGTTCTAGTTAAAGGTGAGACTGTGTCCCCTAAAGCAAGGGACATAAAGAAAAGAATAAACAAATGGGACCTCATCAAATTAAAAAGCTTCTGCATGGCTAAAGAAAACAGCATGAAAATGAAAAAAGAGCCAACTATATGGGAAAACATATTTGCCAATGATACCTCAGACAAGGGTTTGACCTCCAAAATATATAAAGAACTCACACAACTCCACTCCAAGAAGATGAAAAAACCAATTAAAAATGGGCAAAAGATTTGAACAGACACTTCTCCAAGGAGTAGATACAGAGGGTCCAGAAACATGTGAAAAGATGCTCAGCATCACATTTATTAGTTCTAACAGTCTTGTTTGGTGGAATCTATAGGAGTTTCTGCAGAGAAAATAATATCATGTGTAAGAAAATGTTTACAGAATATAAACACAATAAAATTAAGAAGGAATTTAAGTATTTCAGTATAAAATCAATTAAATACAAAAAGAAGTCAGGAATGTAGGAAGTGAGGAACTAAAAAAGCTGTAGGGCATATAGAAAACAAATAGCACAATTACTAAATCAAGTTCTTTCTTATCATTAATTGTTTTAAATGTAAATGGATTAAACTCTCTAATTGAAAACAAAGATTGGATGGGCAATTATATAATTATAAGCTGTCTTCAAAAGACTCGCTTGAGACCCATAGAAGCAAGCAGGTTGAAAATGAAAGGATGGAAAAAGATATTCCATGCAAATAGTAACCAAAAGAGAGCAGGAGTGGCTATACCAAATCAAGTGAAATAGATTTTAAATAGAAAACAAGTTTATAAGAGACAACAAACAATATTATATACTAATAAATGATTCAATACAGGAAGAAGATATAAAGATTATATACATTTATGCATTTGATGACTACTAAAATTTATAACATAAGACTGACAAAATTGAAGGTAAAAATATACATTTTCACAATAGGAAACTTCAGTGGCCCTTTCACAATAATGGATAGAGCAACCAGACAGAAGAGCATTAAGGAAACAGAAAACCAACACAACAGCATACACATTCTTCTCAAGTGCACATGGGACATACGTTAGAATAGACAAAATGTTAGGCAACAAATTAAGTTTCAATATTTAAAAAGATAGTTATCATATAAAATATCATCTCTGACCACAACAGGATAAAGTTAGAAATCAGTAACATAATTAAAAATGAAAATTCACAAAATCATGAAAATTAGACCATTACATTAAAAAAAGAAAACATAGAAAAAATTAGAACATA
This sequence comes from Artibeus jamaicensis, assembly GCF_021234435.1. Taxonomy (NCBI): domain Eukaryota; kingdom Metazoa; phylum Chordata; class Mammalia; order Chiroptera; family Phyllostomidae; genus Artibeus; species Artibeus jamaicensis. Next base: position 72,972,688 of record NW_026522030.1, on the reverse strand, counting down.
CTTACAGATGAATGAACATGAAAACAACATACCAAAACTTATGAAATATGACAAAAATGATGCTAAGAGAGAAATTTGTAGTGATAGATACTTACATTAAAAAAACAAGATCTCAAATCAACAATCTAACTTTACAATTAAGTAATTAGAAAAAGAATAACAAACTAAACCCAAAGCTAGCAGAATGAAGGAAATAATAGACATTAGAGCAAAGATAAATAAATAGAGAATAGAAAAACAAGAGAAAATCTATAAAGCCAAAACTTGGTTCTTTTAGAACATCAACAAGATTGGCAAACCTTTAGCTAGATGAATGAAGAAAAAAAAAAGACCCAAATTTCTAATATCAGAAATAAAAGTGGGATCAATATGACTGATACTATAGAAGAAAAATGATTATAAGAGAGTACTATGAACAATTGTACATCAACAAATTGAATAACATACATGAAATGGACAAATTCCTAAAAACATAAAATCTACCAAGATTGAATCACAAAAAAAGGCAAAATGAATAACTAGTAAGGTAGTTGGATCAATAATCAAAAATTTTCCAACAAAGAAACCCTGAAACTGATGGCTTAACCAGCAAATTTTACCACATATTTAAAGAAGAACTAATATCAGTCCTGAAACTTTCCCAAATAATTGAAGAGGAGGAAATACTTCCTAACTCATACTATGAGGTCAACATAACCTTGATACCAAAGCCAACCAAAAACACTATAAGAAAAGAAAACAATAGACCAATATAATTTGTTGTGAAAATCAATGCAATAATCCTTCACAAAACACTAGGAAACAGAATTCAGTAGCATATTAAAAAACTATAAACAGCATGATCAAGTTTGACTTATTCCTGTAATGCAAGGATGGTTTAACATACAAAAGTCAATCAATATATCAAATCAACAAGATGAAGAAAAAACACACACACAAACATCTGACTTAAGTTAGGAAAAAAAAATCTAATAGAATTCAATACCCTTTTATGTTAAAAAAAAATACTCAACAGAGTTAGAAGAGAAGGAAAGTACTTCCACATAATAAAAGCCATGCATGAAAAACCCACAGCAAATATAATATGGTGAAAGACAGAGGGCTTTTCTTTTAAGGAACAAGACAACCATGCCCACATTCACCTTGTCTATTGAACATAGTACTGGAAGTTCTAACCAGAATAATTAGGCAAGAAAAAGAAATAAAATCATCCTAACTGGAAAGGTAAGAATAAAATTATCTGATTTCAGATGATATGACTTTATAAATCCAAAAAAAATGTTAAAATAAATGAATTTAGCAAAGGAGTAGGATATAAAGCCAACACTCAACACTCAAAAATCAGTTGCATTTCTATACAAAAACAATGAACAATCTGAAAAGAAAAAAATTTAAATCCCATTTACAGCACTGATTGATGTGGCTTAGTTGGGCATTGTCCCACAAAGCAAAAGTCACTGGTTCAATTCCTGATCAAGGGTCAGGGCATATAACTGGATGTGGGTTCAGTCCCTGTTCAGGGCATCTGTGAGAGGCAACTGATTGATGTTTCTCTTTAACATCAATGTTTCTCTCCTTCTCTTTCTCCCTCTCTTCTCCTCTTTCTAAGTATAAATAAATAGAATCTTTTTTAAAATCCCATTTACAATAGTATCAAAAAGAATAAAATACTTTGAAATTAATCAAGAAAATAAAGAGGAGTCTTAAGATGGCGGTGGACTAGGACAGAGCAGACACCAGTTCCTAGTACAAAAGAGAGGGAGACCTGTCCGATCGGAGGAGGTGAGACCACCAAGCCAGCAGTTGCCAAGCATATATGAAAATAAGAGACCAGAAACCTCATCGGTCATGGAGGAACCAGAAATAATCTGTTATTTCTTTTAAATTTTATTACTGTTTCATCTTTCCATACTTTTGTCCTCTTTTCCCAGATTTTCTGTTTTATTTCTTTTTCTTTTCTTTCTAAACTTATTGCTCTTTATTCCATTCCCCTACCATTTTTTCTTTCTTCCTTTTATTTCTTTCCTTGTCATTTCTTTCTTTTACCCACAAGAATCACAATCAACTTGAAAATATGAAAAGACCAGGGCTGGACCCATAGAAGAGGCCTCCCAATACTAGAGCCAGAGAGACAAATTGCACATTGTTGTAGGAGAGAAGCCAAAAGTTGCTGCATATTTGAGTAGGTGGAAGCAGAGAACAACAGGATAACCAAAAGAGACTGCACCACTGAAATTCACAGGCATTCCACTACAAAAGTTCACACCATAAACCCAGGGTGTCAAAACAGATTAATCTAAGAAGCTGAGGCTAACAAGAAGAGTCTTACAAACAATGGGAAGACAAAGAAACAATCCCCAAATGAAAGGAAAGGAGGAATCCTCAGAAAGAATGTTAGATGAAATAGAGGCAAGTCAACTATCAGATTCTGAATTCAAAGCACTGGTTATAAGGAAGTTCAAAGAGCTCACAATCAGCTACCAGAAACTACAGGAGAGCTACAATGATCTCACCTCGACCTATATCAACATGAAAAAGGAAATGGAAATTATTAGCAAGGGCCAAGAGGAAATGAAAAATACAATTTCTGAATTAAAAAACACAGTAGAAAGCATTAAAAATAGGGTAGACAAAACAGAAGATAGGATTAGTGAATTGGAGAACAAAGTAGAAAGCATCTCACAGAAAGAACAGGAAAGGGAAAAGAGGCTCAGAAAGAATGAAGAAGGACTAAGAGAAATGCAAGACAATATGAAATGCAATAATATCCGAATAACAGGAATACCAGAAGGAGAAGAAGAAGAACAAGGGATAGAAAACATATTTGAAAGAGTAATGAGAGAAAATTTCCCTAATTTGATAAAAGAAAAAGTCACACAAATCCAGGAATCAGAGTCCCATTCAAGAGGAACCCAAGGAGGCCCACTTCAAGACTCATCATCATTAAAATGGCAAAATTCCAAGACAAAGAGAGAATCTTAAAGGCAGCAAGGGAGAAAAAAGAAATAACATACAAGGGAGCCCCAATAAGGTTAGCCACTGACTTCTCAATGGAAACACTCCAAGCAAGAAGAGAATGGCAAGAAATATTCCAAGTAATGAGAAACAGAGGCCTCCAACCAAGGCTACTTTACCCAGCAAGGCTCTCAATCAAGATAGAAGGCCAAATAAGAGCTTCCAAGACAAAAGAAGTCTAAAAGAATTTGCTGCCACCAAGCCAGCTCTACAAGAAATACTAAAAGGTCTGCTTTAAGGAAAGGAAGGAAAAGAGACAGACAGAGAGGAACACAGATACAAAAATGGCAATGAATAAGTACCTATCCATAATAACCTTAAATGTAAATGGATTAAATTCTCCAATCAAAAGACACAGAATAGCTCAATGGATAAGAAAGTATGACCCACACATATGCTGCCTACAAGAGACCCACCTCAGGACAAAAGACCATCACAGACTAAAAGTGAAAGGCTGGAAACAAATTTTCCAAGCAAATGGACAAGGAAAAAAAGCTGGGGTAGCAATTCTCATATCAGACAAAATAGACTTCAAAAAAAGAGCCATAAAGAGTGATCCAGAAGGTCACTTCATAATACTCAAGGGAAGAATCCACCAAGAAGACATTAACATCATAAATATATATGCACCCAACATAGGAGCACCAAAATATATAAAGAAAATCTTAGAGGAATTCAAGAAAGATATAGACAGCAACACAATTATAGTGGGGGATTTTAACACCCCACTATCAAAAATGGACAGATCTTCCAAACAAAATATCAACAAAGACATTGCGGCATTAAACAACACCCTTGATGAAATGGACCTAACTGATCTATACAGAGCTCTTCACCCCAAAGAAGCTAACTACACATTCTTTTCAAATGCACATGGAACATTCTCAAAGATAGACCACATGATAGGGCACCAAACAAGCCTCAACAAATTCAAGAATATTGAAATCATACCAAGTATTTTCTCTGCCCACAAGGGACTGAAACTGGAAACCAACCCCAAAGGAAAAAACCCAAAACACCCAAAATCATGGAGACTGAATGGTATGCTATTAAACAACGAATGGGTCAAGAATGAAATTAGGGAAGAAATCAAAAAGTTTCTGGAAACAAATGAAAATGATCTCACAACAACCCAAAACGTATGGGACACAGTGAAGGCAGTCCTGAGAGGGAAGTTTATAGCAATACAGACCTAGATAAAGAAGATAGAAACATTTCAAACAAACAACCTTACTCTACGCCTGCAAGAACTGGAGGAACAACAACAAAAACAGCCCAAAGCAAGTAGAAGGAAAGAAATAACTAAGATCAGAGCAGAACTAAATGACAGAGACTAAAAGCACAATTCTAAGGATCAATGAATCCACGAGTTGGTTCTTTGAAAAGGTAAACAAAATAGACAAGCCTTTAAGTAGGCTCATCAAGAAAAGAAGGGAACGGACACAAATAAACACAATCAGAAATGAAAGAGGAGAGATTACAACTGATACCACAGAAATAGAAGGGATTGTAAGAAATTACTATGAAGAACTGTATGCCAAGTAATTTGAGAACCTAGGGGAAATGGACACATTTCTAGAAAAATATAATCTCCCAAAACTCAATGAAAAAGAAGTAGAACACCTGAATAGACCAATAACAGCAAAAGAAATTGAAGCAGTAATCAAAAAACTCCCACCACACAAAAGCCCTGGACCACATGGGTTCACAGGAGAATTCTACAAAGCATTTAAGGAAGAGCTAACCCCCATTCTTCACAGACTATTCCAAAAATTCCAAAAGGATGGAAAACTCCCAAACTCCTTTTATGAAGCCAGCATCATCCTAATTCCAAAACCAGATAGAGATACAACAAAGAAAGAAAACTTCAGGCCAATATCACTGATGAACATAGACGCTAAAATCCTCAACAAAATATTGGCAAATCGCATCCAACAATATATCCAAAAGATTATACACCATGACCAAGTGGGATTCATCCCAGAGATGCAAGGATGGTTGAACATTCACAAATCAGTAAATGTAGTTCATCACATAAACAAAAGCAAAGACAAAAACCACATGATCATATCAATAGATGCGAAAAAAGCTTTTCAAAAAGCTTTTGAAAGCTTTTTGAAAGGTACAGCACCCATTTATGATAAAAACACTCAGGAAAGTGGGAATAGAGGGAGCATTCCTGAATATAATAAAGGCCATTTATGAGAGACCTACAGCCAATATCATACTCAATGGGAAAAAACTAAAAGCTTTTCCACTAAGATCAGGAACAAGACAAGGATGTCCACTTTCACCACTTCTATTCAATACAGTATTAGAAGTTTTGGCCACAGTAATCAGGCAGGAAAAGGAAATAAAAGGCATCCAAATAGGAAAGGAGGAAACAAAACTGTCACTGTTTGCAGATGACATGATAGCGTACATGGAAAATCCTATAGACTCTACCCAAAAACTGCTCAAACTAATTAATGAATTTGGCAAAACAGCAGGATACAAAGTCAATATCCAGAAATCAAAGGCATTTTTGTATACGAACAATGAATCAGCAGAAGCAGAAATCAAGGAAAAAAATCCCATTCGATATAGCAAAAAGAAAAATAAAATATCTGGGAATAAACCTAACCAAGGAGGTAAAAGACCTGTATGCAGAAAACTACACAGCACTGAAGAAGGAAATCAGGGAAGATACAAACAAATGGAAACATATACCTTGTTCATGGATTGGAAGAATTAACATCATCAAAATGTCCATACTACCCAAAGCAATATACAGATTCAATGCAGTACCCATTAAAGTACCAATGGCATATTTCACAGACATAGAACAAACACTTCAAAATTTTATATGGAATCATAAACGAGCCTGAATAGCAGCTGCTCTTTTGAGAAAGAAGAACAAAGTAGGAGGGATCACAATACCTGATATCAAACTGTATTACAAAGCCACTGTAATCAAAACAGCCTGGCACTGGCATAAAAACAGGCACATAGACCAATGGAACAGAACAGAGAGCCCAGAAATCAACCCAACTCTCTACAGTCAATTAATATTTGACAAAGGGGGCAGTAACATAAAATGGAGTAAAGATAGCCTCTTCAACAAATGGTGTTGGGAGAACTGGACAGCTACGTGCAAAAAAATGAAACTTGAGCACCAACTTACACCATACACAAAAATAAATTCAAGGTGGATAAAAGACTTAAATATAAGCCGTGACACCATTAAAGTCCTAGAGGAGAACATTGGCAAGAAAATCTCAGATATTCCACGCAGCAACATTTTTACCAATATGTCCCCTAGAGCAAGGAATATAAAGGAAAGAATAAACAAATGGGATCTCATCAAAATAAAAAGCTTCTGCATGGCTAAAGAAAACAGTATTAAATTAAAAAGACAACCAACTGTATGGGAAAACATATTTGCCAATGATACCTCAGACAAAGATTTAATCTCCAAAATATATGAAGAACTTACACGACTCCACTCTAGGAAGACATTTAACCCAATTAAAAAATGGGAAAAGGACTTGAACAGACACTTCTCTAAAGAGGATATACAGAACATCCAGGGACACATGAAGAGATGCTCAATATCGTTAGCTATCAGAGAGATGCAAATTAAAACCACAATGAGATACCACTTTACACCGGTCAGGATGGCTATAATAAACAAAGCAACAAACAACAAGTGTTAGAGAGGTTGTGGAAAAAAGGGAACCCTTGTTCACTGTTGGTGGGATTGCAGACTGGTACAACCATTAGGGAAAACAGAATGGAATTTTCTCAGAAAACTAAAAATGGATATGCCTTTTAATCCAGCAATTCCACTGCTAGGATTATACCCTAAGAACCCTGAAACGCCAATCCAAAAGAACCTATGCACCCCAATGTTCATAGCAGTCCAATTTACAATAGCCAAGATTTGGAAGCAACCTAGGTGCCCATCAGTAAATGAATGGATCCAAAAACTATGGTACATTTACACAATAGAATTCCATGTAGCATAAAAAGAAGGAGCTCCTACCCTTTGCAACAACATGGATGGAACTGGAAAGCATTATGCTAAGTGAAGTAAGCCTGGCAGTGAAAGACAAATGCCATATGATATCACCTTCAATCTGAACCTAAAAAACAAAACAAACAAACAATTAAAATATAACCAAAGACACCAAAATAGAGAACATGCTGACAGTGACCAGTGTGGGGAGGGGAGGGAATTTCAGGGGAAAAGAGGAAGGGTTTACAGGAACAAGTATAAAGGACCCATGGACAAAAACAAGGAGGGGCAGAAATGGGAGGGAGGTGGGGAGGGCTGGGGGTGGACTGGGATGGGAGTAAAAGACATAAAACTACTTGAACAACAATTAAAATAAAATTCAAAAAATAAAAATAAAATGTTACATCAAAATCATTCAAAAGGTAAAAACTTAAATATTGAACAAGATAAATACTCTAAAAAAAAAGTAGTAATTTGTTTTGACTGAGTCATGTAGGCTACAGGGCCTTGCCCTGATGGACTTGAGCAAAGAGAATCATCAGTAAGGCTGGGCTGGCTACAGTCTGCAGATCTTCCAACCCTGGATGGCACTTGGAGCCATAGGAATTCTATCTAAAGAATGATGGGCACACAGTAACTAACCATCCATGCTGGATCTGCTGAGTCAATCCTAATTTAAAACACTGGGTTCCATGTGGCCAAAAGTAGCCATTATTTTTTTCAGGATATATATTCTGAATTTTGTTCAGAGAGTGTAGCCTGTGTTGAAGCAAACCAAGAGCTAGATAGGAAGCTGGATGAGGTACCCCAAACTAGGTTGATCAATCTAGAACTAAAATAAAGTGCACATCAAGCAAAAGCCTTTGTGCTGTGAATTTAAAACAACCCAATGTATAAATTGCCTAAGGAGGCCTACACAAATTGCTCCTAATTTTTTTTACAATTTCATTTATTTATTTGTCTATCTTTAGAGGGGAAGGGAAGAAGAAAGGGAGAGAAATATCAATGTATGGTTGCCTCTCGTGTGTCCCTTGCTGGGAACTGGCCTGCAACACAAGCATGTGCCCTGTCTGGGAATCGAACCGCAATCCTCTGGTTTGCAGGCCTGTGCTCAATCCACTGAGCTACACCAGCCAGGACAAATTGCCCCTAAAATTTGAATTGGTTTCTGTGTACCTGCCAGAGCCCTCCATGGAGTGTCTCTGCACCCTCACTCACCCAGGACCACCTGTGCTCTGTTCCTCCCCAACTTCAGAATGTCTGGAGTCCTATATTCCACAGTTTAAAATGAACCTCTTCCCTCCTTCATTTGCATGCTGAATATCTGTTGCAGCAGATCACTCTCTGGGTCCTAGACTTGAATTTTCTTGTTTTGTTGAGGCTACTAGACAGCGATGGTCGGTGCCTGACCTGCAGTCAGTGCCTGCAAGGATGACTTCAAGAGAGGTAAGCCAATAGATTGGAGGGGAGTGTGTGTTAGACACTGAGCTGTCCTTCAAAATTTGGGAATAAAATGTGACACTTCAACTGAGAAAACATCATTTATACTCGAGTAGAGGAAGAAGAAATCTCTGGACCTCCAAGGACGTGTCTCCTGAAGAGGTGGGAGCCAATGGAAACCTGTGATGGCACTGGGTTCTAAGGGGTGGATCAAGATGACTCATGGGAAATGCCTGGGTGTGGAGAAAGGACAACAGGATTCTTTCTAGAGGGGAGACAAGCCACTTTGTCATGTGTGTGTGGGGAGTAGTAGTGGGTTGTGTCATGGTGGTGGCACACAGAGAATCACAGGAAAGCCTAGTCCTACGTCCTGTTCTTCAAGCACCTGTAGCTTGCTCCACAATATCTTTAGGGATTGGAACTGACTATGAGAGCTAATGGGGGCAGTGATAAGAGGTGGCCTTAGCCAGAAGATTGTCCAGTGGGGCTGTCTATGGCCAAGTCCACAATATAATGTTCTCCCTGAGGGCTAGTCTGGAAGGTACCATTGCAGCCCAGAGCTTCTTCACTCCTTCTACCCAGAGTTCCATCTCCTCAACCCAGGGAACTGCTTGTTGTCTTGGATTTCACTCAGGCAGGGTGGCCAGGTAACTTACACAAAGATGGGGCTTGGTTCCCTGACTTGTCCCAAATTGTTCTTTCTGTGGCAACTCTGTTCTTCAGACCTGTGTTTTTTAGTCATGTAACTCAGGGTGCACCCTTACCTGCCTTTTGACTTTGAGATGAGGGGTTTGCTCATAGTTTATGTCATTGTATAATGAACAGAAAACAGATGTGGAGCATTGCTGGGAACTGCTCTGTGTGGTTTCCGAGAACTGTAGCCTGGTGAGAGCAAGCCCTGAAAGGGGCTAGTAACTCTCCCTGGAAAACCAGGTGATCCAGGTGGCAGATGTGACCCAACTATAACATGGAGGGTTCTCATGGGAATCAGGCCTGAAATGTACATTGTATCCTTTGAAGCTTGCTTTGATTGTTCTGTGTAGCCCTAGTGATATAAACATGATGTTTAAGTTCAAGTCATAAGGAGTAAAGTCCTCATCTCATGAAACACGTCTTGAAGACCCTCTGGTGTCAGCATGACTAAGACCCTGACCTATGACAAATCTCTGTGTTCCTTCCATTGTTACCTATAGATAATACCTGTTTTTGTATGACTATAGCCTTTTGACACTGACTGATGAGATACCCATGTATGATGTATATACCTACACATACCATTCCCAATAAAAACCATTTGGGAGAAGGGTTTGGGGAATTCTCCACTAGAGGGAATTACCACCCCCTGTTCCACTGAAACAGCAAGATTGTGTCCAGGATGACTTATTCACCATCTGCAGTGGATGGGAGGATTCTGCTGGATGGAGTTTCATCCCACAGACCATGGTTGGTTTATCCTGGGGAATACCTGTGAAAGTGGTTTCCTTTCTAAAGAGGGCAAGGAGAGTAGCACGGATGCCAGAAGATGGTCTTCTGTATCATTCATAAACATTTGAGCACACCTGTCCTGAGTGTGCTCAGCCCCTGAGTAATTAGGGACACGTGGTGTGTAGCTTGTTCTCCCAGCGTCTGCACGAGTTCCTCTGAACAGGAATGTGTTCCAGACAACGTTGTGGCACTGAACCTGATTCACACCTGGTTCTTACTGTGTCTTCACTTTCCATTGTTAGGAGCTGGAAGGGGAAGGACCATATTCTGCAGTCCCACAACCAATGTTACATGACAACAGCGATGGAGCTTTCTGAAAATCTGAGGGACACAACACCTACTTCACAGATCCCTCTCCTGAAAACAGAGATCCTGAGGGTGGTCATTAGTCTGAATGCTGGGGCCAGACTGGCAGAACCTGGTCCATGTGAACTGTTTGCCGTTGTCAATTCTGACAAGCATGTACATGCTGGGCTGTTGTGTGAAGGGGTAATATCAAGGTTCCTGGTACCTTCTTGTGGACAGATATTACTCAAGTATTTTTGTATGGTTGTGCAGGTCAAGGAAGGAAAGACAGTGATTTATATTTATGAAAAGACTGAAGAGGAGATGGGGCCTGTTCACAAAACCCTTAGGGTGTCTACAACTTACCTTGAAGAAGGTTGATACCACTAGTGTGTCTGCCTAGGGTCATTTCCCACAGAGCAGATTTCTGCCCAGTGCCATGTCCTGGGGGACAGCCTCAGAGACTGGCAGAGTTGGGTGCTAGGGCATCCTTAAGGAGGCTCTCTGAGTCAGCGCTGGCTGGCGCTTTCTTCTGGCAGACAGTGGTCAGGGAGCCTTGGTGAAGGGGGAGCATATTCTCTGGTGCAATAATTAACTGGAGGTCAGAGCACAACAGTGACTTGAAGACATTTGCAAACTCTACAGTTAGCCCCATCCAAATGGCCCTCACCTGTTGAGACTCACAGCTCTGATACCCCATTGGCTTAAGAGGACCCAGAATGGCCCAGTCCTATTTGTTGATTCTCCTACTGCAGTTACCCCTTTCCTATGTCTTAACAGCATCTGAGGTGCTAAGAGTGGATGTGACTATGAATCCTGGTGTCTCCATGACTCCTTTCACAACATTGCACTCTTCCTTGTCCACACTGGCTGCGCACACCAGCAACCTTGGGAACAGCACCTGCTGCCCCTTAATGATCCCATCATTCCCTCCTGACCATGCCCCTGATGCTGCCAGCTTTGCCTAGGACATTTCTGGTGTCAGGAAATGTTGGTCATGGCTCTGTTGGGACTGCAGTTTGCAACACCATGGGTCAAGTCAGGTCAGAAGCACAGCAACCATAGCCGCCCCCAGACTTAGACCATTGTTCCAACTCAAGACCCTTTCAAACAGGAGTGCTCCAGGACTCTCTGTGGAGGTTCTGCATTTCTTGGAAGCATCAGCAACAGAGATGATTATGCCCGCCTCAGCTTTGGGGGGCACCCAGGCCAGCTAGGGATGTTGGTGTGAAGCTCTAGGATCAGCTGCCCAGCTGGCCCCTATAGTCCCTCCAGTGAACCCAGGGTCACAGACACATGGGGCTTTCTATAAGATTAGCATGGCCATTGCCCAGTTAAAGGCCTCGATGATGACTCCTGTAACCCCAACAGTTTGTACAAAAACTTATGACAGTGGCAGTACTTCAAGGCCTTGGCCTGGAGGCACCTTCCTGAGTCCTGATGCCAAAGCTCTTTCCTGCTTTCTCATGTAAGTGCTCTGGGCAGGGGCACTGGGGGCTCTCCTGGAGCTTTCACATAACAGAGTAACATGGGCTGGACATGCAGGCTGACTGATCCTGGGGTACTGGAAGGAAGGTCTGAGGGTGTCGTCCCAGCTATGGAGCGTAAGTGGATGGTCAGTCTCAAGTCCAGGTTCATGGGCTGATATGAATGTGAGGCAATAACAACAGTAGCTGGAAAGGCTTGTCTTTGCACACACAGATGCCTCCTGCCTCACTGGCTGGCACACAGTCATGTTGAGTGGGTGGTGGGAATATGTGCTGCACAGAGCTGGGTGGGTCAGGTGGGTGGAGATCAGGCTGTAGACCATGAAGTATTATTATACAGCCCAGTGCTCCAATCCCTATTCCACCTAAAGCCCACCACAAGATTAGAGGAGGGAAGAGGGTGGGCCATGCAGGAATGGCAGCACAAAAGCAACTGTGACCACATGAGCTATTATGACATGGCAGAAACGTAAGCCAAGGTTCTGAGTCTTCACCGCTGTTGGGCGGGGAGTGGGGAGGCAGCGTGCTGACTGCAGGACAGGGATGTTGTTGGTCATCATGTGGTCTCCAGAGGCCAGAGGTCCTTCTCCCCTCTGGAAGCCTCTCCACCTTCAGAGTATAGGTTCTTCTGTCCTATCTCCCCCCCCCCAGAGCTCCACCCTCCTCTGACCTTGATCTATCCTTGGCTCCACTTGAAGGCTCAGGACAAGCTGGGGTGAATGTGCCCAACCCAGCAGGGTCAGACTCCAGCCAGAGGGCCTGTGCAGGGAATGTGCTCCACCAGCCAGCCTCCTGCCTCCTCAGTGGCCCAGGTCCTGACCCCAGTAAGGCACTTGTTCCCCATCCCTCCATCAGCTGCTGCCTTTGCTGGGCCTTGGGAGGCTTCCTTCTCAGCACAGCCTGTGCCTCCCTCACCCTCCAGTTTCATGGTGTTTGAGGTAGAGGAGAAGATGCAGATTCAGAAGTTACTGTTAATTAAGGGGATGAAGGGCGTACCTCTTCCAGACCCACCAAGATCTGACTCTCAGGGGCCCCAGATGAGCCCTTAGCCAAAGACAACAGGGGCCTAGGGCAGGCCACTGTCCCCACATTGGTCCTTTTCGTTCAGGGCAGCTTTGGTCTTTTAACCAGAACAGACATGAGAGTCAGGAACTCAGATGCCCTTTGTCATCATGGGGTCTGAACCTGGTCAGTTTTCATACCCCCTCTCCCACCTCCCCGTCAAAAGATCTAACATAAAGTCTGCTCAGAAGCAGGCTGGAATGAGGGTGGGGGCCCTGGAGAATTAGTGGTTCCACATGTCCTCACACATGACTCTGGGATTCTCCTCTCCCCTCACACAGTCACATGGCTTCGGGGGGTCCTGACCTGGCCACATCCATGTTAATGCCCCCCAAACACTGCCCTCACCATTGCATGCTCAGGAGGTGGAAGCTTTGGCTCTTCGCACTTTCCCCTCTTTCATCTCTGCCCCAGTGCCCATTTCCAGGAAGGATATACCCAGGATCCAGCAGGCCCACAGACTCCAGTGGCACCTGGAGACTGAGGCACCCAATGAGATCCCCCTGAGGCCATGAAAGAGTACATGGACATCATGGATGAACTGCTGGGATTGGCCCACGTTGCACTCTGCCACAGGGCAGCCAAGTGGAGAATGAGAAGACGACAGAAAGTTGTAGCAGGAAGAGGATGAGGCCTACCCAGATTGGGATCTCCTGAGTACATTGAGGAGCTTTGCTCCCAGGAAGCCTTCATCAGCAAGGTGGGCTGGCTGAGAGCTCCAGGGTCTACAAGATTCCAGAGGGTGGCACTCTAGAACCCAGACCTGGGTTCTGCCCAGGCTGATGGCATTAAGCTTTAGTCTTTGTTCCTGAACTGGGTGTGTGCCTGTGTGTGTGTGCAAGTGGGTGTTGTGCATGTTTGGTGGGTACTATCTGTGTGCATGTGTGGGTGTGCCCTTGTGTTTGTATATTTATGTGTTGCTCTGTATGTATATGTAGCTGATGACCATAACAGTGTAAAACACCCACCTTGTGCAAGAGAACGGGGTGGGTCTTTGCTTTTCCAATTTTCCTCCAGGTCCTGCTGACTCACAGATTACTCCCTATCAAGGTGCTCACAGTCTTTTGCTTCTGTTTCAGGTGGTAGTGTTCATTCACCACTCCCACCCCAATTCATGGCCTAATTGATTTTCTCAGAAACAACTGGATCTCTTCACCTGAGCTGAGGAAATGCTGGAGCTAGAGGAAGGACTCCCTCCTGTGCAGGTGAGCCAGGGGATGGAGGAAGCTTTGGAAGATGGGAGGGAGACCCCAGGTGAGCCATGGGAAGAATGGACCCCAGGGGAGTTAGAGGAAGTACCAATCCTAGGTGAGTCAGGGAAGGAAGGATTCCAGGGATCAGGGTTGGGGAACCGCAGGTGATCCATGGGAGGGAGCACCCAGATAAACCAGGGCAGGGAGCAACCCAGAATAGGAGTGAACATGACTCTGGCCAGTCCGCTCCTGCCTGTGGGCATGGCATGCCAAGGGGCCAGGTCTGGTCTGGGTGTGGAGCAGGACAACAAGACATGGAGGACTATAGAAAGAAGAGGGTGATAGGAAGGAGAGGATGGGAGCCCAGAAGGGGAAGGAAGGACACAAAAGTAGAAATATGGCACGGGAGGATGGCAAGAGACCTACATGTCTGTTTTGGATTTGAGTGACAGTGTTACCCCCTGTCTTCCTCTACCCAATGCCATTGTCCCATCACCCATGCTCCCCCTCCTTTTATTCATCTGTACAGGACCAGTCACTGTCCCCCTGTTCCTCATAGCTGGAAGTGGAGAAGTGACTCCTGGCCTCAAAGGAGGAGGAGGGTGTGCAGGCACCCCCGAGTCACCACGCACCCCATTGGACTCAAGTCCTTCTGAGTCTGCAGCCAGCTAAGATGCCTAGAGTTGTGTCCATAGCTCCCACCTGGGGGTCAGTGACAAAGCCTGGGCACCAGAGACTGACTTCAAGGAACATTGAAAGCACAGTTGAGCTGATGCCCACCTGTCCAGGCCCAAAGCCTTTGCTGTCTCTCTGGAACATCAGGAGTGCCCACCACTCCAGGCTTCATGCCTCTCCACTCCTCCCCAGGGTCATGGGAGCACTTACTATGGCCTGGGACCCAGGGATGCCTCCGTTCCCAGAGAGGCCACTCCTGTTAGGGAGATTCATGGGACAGTGGACAGGTCCAAAGAGAATGAGGAGGACCTCCCCAGCCTGGTTTTCCTGTGGGCCTCTCCTGAAAGCCTGCTGCCCTGTGTACTCTCTCCGAGTCCTGTCCCTGCCTCAGGCCTTGCCTGCCCTGCAGGTTGGGGACCCTGGGGAACTCTTCCTTCAGAGCCTAGTCCTCAGCCAAGCTACCCCTGCAGCTTCCAAGTCTCGGAAGCAGCTCTGGGTAGGGGCCTAGCCCATGCTGAGAAGACTATCTCTCTCCAGAGCCGACCTCAGTGTCTCTGGGAAGCCAGCCTTGGCTCTGGGGCCAGTTTGCTCCTCTCAGCCTCAAAAGAGAAAGTGTGACTAGTCTGTCCCAGGGAGTTGGAGGAAGCACCACTGCAGCCAGTAGGGAGCGATGGGGTATTCCTTCTGCTGCCAACCTCCCAGATGGGGCCAGAAGACGTGACCTGGCTGTCCTCTAGAAGAGCCAAGGGCTCCTCCTTATCCCAGGGCTGATCCTAGCTGTTCTACTGCTACGGGAGGATGGGACTCAGGGAGGGAGGACAGGACGTTTAGCGTGGGATGGGTCTATGTAGCGGTTTGTAATGTTCTGGAAACTGTTGTCTCCATACTTGGGTCTGCATAGCTCTTTAGAGAGGGGACCTGAGAGAAAAAAGGATGCAGGAGGTCACAGGCACTGTAGATCCACAGGTGACACTTTAGTCCCTGCTTCTAGGTTGACAGGGACTCCTTCTGACTGCTCCTAGAAGCACACAGCTCTCTAATTCTCAGGGACCCCTCTCATCACCTTTATGCCTAAGGCCAGACTGGTTGAGGGGCCTACCAAAGCAATGAGACAACAGGGCTGAGCAATTCTCAGCTTTTCTAGGGTTTTTCTTGGCCTCAGAGAACAGGCTGCCCATCTTTGTGTCTCACTGCAGGAGAAGCATCCTATAGTATCAGTGGGGTGATTGAAAGTGGAGGGAGTTGGAGGTAGTGAGGCTGGAACAAGGGGGTGACAAGAGAGTAATGATGACAAGCCTTTTAATAAAGGCATGCCAAGCATCCCCACAGCTCTGTGCATTTTTGTCCATCGGCCCGAATCCAGAGTGAACCTGCCATGCCTTGACAGGCTGCAAGACAATAGGTGATGATGGCAGTATTCACACAGTACAGAAATGGAGGAGCCTCCGGGGTCCCCGGAGGGGAACCAGGATGGGTGGCCAGTTATCAGGATGTGGTACCAGGTTGACAATCTCCTGGCACTGTGGACTCCCAGGGAGTGGCCCTATGTCAGTGGTGCACCTGACACAATGGAGCACAGGGGGCAAATACAAGGCCTGTGGGCCAAATCCGGCCCCCCGCCTTGTTTTATCTGGCCTGACACCTTGCTTCTACCCTGTGACAGCGATGAGCTCTCACTTAACTGTTAAGGAGTAGTTACATTTATGATGCGGACACCAGCCCGCATTATCTGCGTCACTATGGATGAAATGAGACATTCACACAGACTATTAAGTCCGGTGGAGGAAAAGAGACAGCATAGCATTTCTCTCAAGGAGAGCAAGAGCTGTGGCCCTTGCTGCAACCAGCCTTTATTGGGTTTCTTGACACATTACTTGATGGTCCTAATTTACTATGCACAGGTGCTTCAGGTGGTTACCTTTTACAGAAAACAAAGAAGCCAATGCCACCAATCACATCACAGAAGAAGGATATTTGCAAATGAAAAGGACAAAAGTGGTCAAACTGGTTACACTCATCCTTGGAAGGTTTAGCATGGATTTTAGGAAGTTACTCTGCAGTAAATGTTTGCCACAAATATGGGTGAGGGAATTTTTAGCAAAAAGCAAAACTCAGAGCGGCCTAGGCACATTGCAGACCTGATTCCCCATGGGAGAACTTATCCATGGGCTTGGGTCCTATGCATCTCTGAGTGGGAGCTGGGTCCATGCCAGGTAGAAGTGTCTCCTACACATTTATAGTCCTAAAATTACATTTGGCCCTTTGAAGGCAACAGTGGGGCTGATGTGGCCCCCAGTGAAAATGAGTTCGAGACCCCTGCAGGAGGTTGGAGAGACCCTGGAGCGGCCCAGTGCTGGTGCAGCTGTGGGGGCTGTTTCCTTCAGCTTTGCGAGCTGAGACTGAGATGGTGTTTCAAAACACAGTGAAACTGCATGAGCTCCAAAGAGGAAAAGAAGCTGGAAGCCAGAATCAGTGCCCTGGAAGAAGAGCTGCAAGCAGCGGAGCCACACCAATCTCACTCCTGGCTGCAGAGGTCAAGTCAGAGTCGGAGGAAGATGATGTCAATGTGAAACCACGCTCCCAGAAGGCCTGCCCTGCAGTGTTACAGAAAATTAAACCCAACAACCCAGGGGGATGTCACCTGGGGGAACCCTGTGGGTCCAGTTCAGATGGTAGAATATACTACCTATAAACCCTATACCCAGACTGAACTGGTTGAGCTCACAAACCAGTTTTACCAGTGATCTGGAGAGCCTTTAGCCTTGTGGCTCTTGCACCTGTGGGGTTAGGGGTAGATAGCATCCTGTACACTGACAATGAGATGGAAAAGTTAGCGTCCCTCATTGTTATTGAACAGAGGTCGGGGGGGCAATATTTGGCCCACCCAGGGATGCCAAAAACTGTTACAGAACAGATATATCAGGGCCCGGACTCCAGAGGATGGTATACTTGTACCGTCCGGACCCCCTACTGGGCCCGATCATCCGCCGCCAATTGGAAAGACATCTCTCAATGCCAGAGATTTGTGAAAAGGAAATGAAATGTTTATTTTAATGCTCTTCAGACCTAATGTCTTCATTAAAATATCAAAGTCTTTTAGGGTATCTACCTACACACACACACACACACACACACACACACACATACACAATGCTCCCTTTTCCCCCTGTCCTAACTCCAGGTACCATAAATCAGGAAAAGAGTACACATCTGTGTTTCAGGCTCCTGGCACCATCAGCTGTGTTGCCATCCAGTCAGGATCTCTAATTACTCCAAAGACATGTGGCACCTTCTCATGGTCCACTGGCAAAGAGTTCTTTCACTCTTCTTCCAGGCAAAGTCTCTCCTGCTTCCCAGGCCACATGGCCAAAGGGAGCACCCCAAAGCTGCGTGGGCCTCTTCTACCAAAGCTGCAGGGGTCAGCACTCTGACCAAAAGTGTGTGGCTTTCTTCTTCGCCTGGCTGCAGGGGTCCCCATTCTGGCAAAACCACGTGGCTCTCCTCTTCACCTGGCCAAGAGGGGATCCTTACTCTGCTGAAACTGTGTGGCTCTCTCCTCAATGGCTGCCGTGTCTGCATTTAAATCCTCATGCCAGTCCTCCTTTGCAGCCCCATTTCCGACTCCTCCTATAATCAGTTATACCTGCCAGGACTCCCATATTATTACAAGTTTACTGGGCTGCCATAGTGAGTCTGGGCAAGTGTGGCCCCATGGCATGGAGCAATCAACTCCAAGCTCTCACGCAGGTGCTATAACTCGGGGGACCTGCCCCCAGTTACGTCCTGGGTAGAAGCCACTCCCTTCTCCCTGGCTCAAAGCATGGCCATAGCTATTTAACATATCTATGAAACCAGTTAAAGTTTATAGATACGGTAAATGACCATTCCAGAGGTTAGCTACGAAACTGTTGCTGTGCAAAACAGCTCTCAGTGGCCCTGCTCCATTTGTCCCTTCCCCCAACTGACACCTGAGGGGAGGGATGAGAACATCTTAATATTTACTGGACACCCTGAGCTCTGGACATCATCCCAAATCTTTTTTTTGAGGGGGGCCCTCCTGGCTGTGCCCTGTTACATCATGACACACCCCTCTACACCAGCAGCTGCAGAATAGCCTGAGGCATGGTGGGGGGCAGGGCTCACATTCTTTGATGGAGTGGGTAATGGCAGCTATCAGTACTGTTTGGGCAAGTGCAAGTGATGTGCCAGAAACGATGAGCAAGTGGCAGACTTCCACAGACTTAGTGCAAATTCTGAGGGAGTTGGGCATGCACCAGGCTGTGTTCAATCCCAACACACAGGGCCCTGATGATGAATGTTTTACAGCTGGAATGTGATCTCATATTCCAGCATGCTCCCCTTGCCTCCTTTGGGTTGTTAATGGCCATTTTAGTGCTGTATGTCAGCCATCTCATAAATGACCTCACGACAAAGATGGCCAGTCTGGGAAAGGCAGAGTGTCAGTGCCAGCAAAAAGCTGTTCCTGCAGTCTAGCAGAGTTCCTCTTTTCCTCTGTCAAACAGCGCCCCCGTGTGAATGATCAGAACATAGATGTTGTCAGATCTTTTAGGGGCTGGAGTCCATCTCACTAAGATTGACAGAAAGCCAAACCTGTATTTATTAGAGCTCTGAAAGCAGCTATGAGCTGACCAACACTTTCTATGGTCCCAGAAGAAGAAGAAACTGAAGGGAAAATCCAGGATTTCACCCTGAGAAGCCTGTCCGGTCCAGCTGGAAGACGACCTGGCTGTATCAACCACCCCAGATGAGAGAGGAAATATTTTTTGGACTTTTGACTAGGAAGGAGGCCAAGGAACCCATCTACAGGGGATGGACAGAGACCCATGTGGAATTGTCTATTAATTGGTCCCCTGCAAATATCCAGTGGGTTTCAGCTCTTGTAGACACAGGAGCCAAAGGTACCCTCTTACATAGAAATCCTGAAAAGTTTCTGGGCCTGAGGTCTCTATTGATGGTTATGAGGGACAGAGTGTGAAGGTAGAGGCTGTACAGCTCTCTCTGTGTATTGGTTGTTCGCCTCTCCCTGTAAGTACACTGTTTATGTATCTCTCATTCCTGAGTATATCCTGGGTATCAATGTACTCCAGGGTCTGTGGCTACACATGACCACAGAAGAGTTTAGCCTGTGGGTGCAAGCGGTAGAAGCCATTCTGCAGGGCACACTGACCATTCCCCTATGCAACTGCCACCCCCACGTTGAGTAAGGTGGTGAAATAATTCTTGTTTCCCAGAAAACATAAGGAAATTATAGCAACTACAAGAGAGTTAGAGAAGATGGGGCTCTTGGCTGCTAATGAGGAACCACCCCTGACTATTTGCACATAGTTGGGCAGTGTACCAGGGGCTAACATTATGGATTTAACATGGCACGCCAATAAATAAATAGTTATGCATAGACCATTGTAGGGACAAGCCTGTGGCAAGATCTCTGGGACATAGGCCACCAGAAACAAATCATTGTATATCATGTGACCAGGCATGCACCTCTAGCCTCCCTTGGAATGATGAGGCTAATACTCTAGCCTAGGTTCAGTGGCTGGAAACAGTACCTACCAGTCCATCAATAAGGGAAGTAGCTCAGTGGCTACATCGTCGCCTTTTACATGCTGGACAGAAGACCACATGGTCCACTATCAAATCTTGGGGGTTACCTGTCACCTTAGCAGAGGTACAAGAAACTTGCAAGAACTGTATTATCTACTTGTGAAAGCATCCCCAAAGGCCTATGGGAACAATTGGACAGGTGGTATGGAGATGGGTACTGCTGACCCAGTAACAGGTGGATGTTATAGAGGAACCTAATTCAGAGGAATATAAGTATACTATTACCTGTGTGGACACAGCTACAGGACTTTTAGCTGCTTATCTCACATGGCACCCAGATCAGAAATAAATAATTTCTGCTCTGGAAAGATTATGTGGTGCCTATGAGCAACGCTTGATCATTGAAAGTGATCAGGGGATGCATTTTACTGGGGCCTTGATATAACAATAGGCTCAAGACCTGCAAGTTGACTAAAAATTCTATGTGGCCTATCATCCCCAAGCTGCTAGAATGATTAAACGATATAATGGTCTCTTAAAGCACGACCTGCGAGCTGCGGCTGCCACCCCTACACTGAGGGGTTGGACAAAATGCTTACGGACTGTCCTCTGGATTCTACATGAGAGAAGTCAGAGGGGGGATCCAGCCCTGGTGGAAGTGCTGTTCCACTGTACTGCTGCTACAATTCAGCTGCAGGTACAGACTAAGGATGCTTTGCTGAAACCAGGCATGGGAAAACAGGGCAATGTTCTCTTGCCTGCTTTGGAGGGCCTGGAGTGAGGGTGAACAGCCACTTGGATGTGGCCTTGGGAAAGAAAAGCCCCTCTCATGCATTGGGTGGCTCTTGTTGCCCCTTGGGGATAAGAGGTGGAGAAAAACTTGCAAATAGTGCCCTGAGTGATTGGACATACCCCCCAATCTCAGAGGTGACATATCCAAGGCCAGCAGACCACAAAATACTTCTTCATGGCACCTTTGTAATATCCTTATGGCCCATTATGAGTTCTCCACTATTATTCCAAGTAGATGCTGAGCCCCCAGTTTAGGCATGAAAGGTATGGTATTTACATTCAGGAACACCCCTCTGCAGCCACTGTTTTATTGGCCGACCAAAAAGTTGCTTGTATATTGTCTGAGGGTCGTGACTTGCCCCTACTGGTGCCTGTAACTGCTTTGTCTTTTTGTCCTTAGGGTACAGAGTAACACTTTAGTGGACTGGGTACTAACCTATGCCTCAGTGGCTAACCAATCAGCCTGGTGGGTCTGCACTGAAATCCCCTGAGCATATCTGCCAGCCTCCCAGGGTGCATCTCTCCTGCTTCTGTCTCAAATTGTATTTGGCTTCATAATCAGTGCAACACTGAACATCCCTTGTGGAATGCAACTTGTACTGACATCTATGCTGGGGCAAAGCTGTGGTATGACCAGCCCAGGCTGTTAGGCAGCTACTCCATGTGGGATGGCTCAAGGATGGCTCACAGCTGAGGCTATGGAGCTGGCTGAGCTCCCCTTTGCACTGAGAAGCCCGAAGGACAAGGCCAGGTGGGCTGGACTCCAACAGGTCTGTGTCAGACTCAGACTATAAAGTATGCCTGGGTAGCACAGAATGACGCATGGGCTGCCATTCCCACTGGAGCCCTCTGGGTGTACGGCTCAAATGGGTGGCTTTACCTGCCTGGAAATTAGATTGACTGTTCTACCTAAAAATGGCCCTATTTGCCTGCTCAAGTTCAGAAAACTCTTATAAGACAGTCAACACATTGGGAGGCATGTAAAGTATGACACCGAGTAAAGCATACTCCCTGGTAATATTATCCATTAGCTACTTTTTTCCTTCAAGCTGCTTCTATAGTCACTGAGACTGAGATAACTGCTTTGGCTTTTCACACTGCTTGTGTGTTAAATACAATACATAATCCCTTAAGCCTGTTAAATAAAGAAGTGTATCAATTTTTTAAAAAGTAGCCTTGCAAAATCATATGGCTTTAAATATGTCTAATGCATCCCAAGGTGGGATATGTGCCCCAGTAGGGTCACAATGCTATGTATATGTGTCTGATATCCATCACAATGTCAGTGAAGTCTTACAGGCATTAGCTTCTGAGACCTGTGCCATTGAATGCCTAATAGATGATCCCTTGTGGGAATGGTGGGCATCCCTGACCACTGAGTGGCAGTGGGTTCTTGCTGTCTTAGGTGGCAGTGCTTGTGTTTTGGTTTCTTGTTGCTGTAGCCTCTACTGCTGTTGTGGTTTATGGGTACAGGGCTCTGCCCTCCTCATTGAGGGAACTTTGTGGAAAATATCCTCACATAGATTATACAGTGAAGAACCCAGAAAGGGTGGATTGTAGGGTAAACAGAGGCAGTCTGGCTTACTTACCCAGGTGTCTAGGCAACTAAGGGAAGCAGCTTCCCATAGCCTTGAAAATGGGCCTGAGAAGTAATGTTCTCATAACCTTGAGACTGGGCCCAATAAACAGTTCCCATAACACTGAGTGGGCCTGCATGTGCAGAATCACACTGTTATACAGGATCCTGGCTTTTTGCTGTCTTTGCTTGTATCTAGTATTTAAGCAAGTAAGGACTCCCCACTGGGGGACATGCAGTTTACAGCGTGCATGGATTGCCCACCATTAAATAAAGGCATGCAAAGCATCCCCACAGCTCGGTGCATCTTTGTTCATCTGCCCAAACCCAGAGTGGACCTGTCTGGCGTTGACAGGCTGCAAGACAAGGTCCATTGCTGCTTCAACCATGGGCAAGTCCAAGTCCATGGGCTACCCAAGTAGCCCAAATCTTCCCTACAAGATTCCAAATCTTGTAGGGATTTGCATATTAATCTTTGGAAATACTAGCGTAGGTCCACTGGGAAGAAAAGGGAAGAAGTGTTTCATATTTTCATGTCAACCTTCTTTATTACAGAAAAAGAAACTTGATGTTGTTACCAGATACTACTTGGGGTCCAGCTGCCTGGTGCCACCCCCTAGGCAAAAATTCTAGAGGCAAAGTTTTGGTGATAAAAGAAAGGAGTATTTATTCAAGAGCAACTACTTAAGCCTATCAAGTCACAGCTTTAATCACTTAAGCCTATTAATTAAGGATAAACTCTAAAACCTGAGTTCTATTTTTACCCTGTTAGTTTTTAGTTACTTGTTTCTATAGGGTTAGTTTACAAACTAAAAACAACATAATATACAAAAACTGCACAATTTTGAAAGAATGGTAGCCTTCTGCCTCAGAGTCTATTCCTTCTAGAATACCCAAAGAATAAACCTGCCACCCTCTGCCGGGCCAGCCTGACCCTAGGCTGAGCCTGGAGTTTCTTCCCACACAAAATAACATCTGTTGGGAAACACAGGCAGTTATAGCACTATCATCCAGGCATCCTCAGTGAAGAAGAGCCTGAGAGGTAGTTGGAGATCCAGAGCCAGAGCCGGAGCCCAAGCCTGAGAAAGAGCCAGCTCAGGGGTTAGAGAGCTCTCTCTGAGCTAGAGAGCCAGCCCTATTTTTATTTCCATTGGCTCTGGAGGCATGCAGCTTCTCAGCTAATGCCACTCTAAACTGCCCACAGTTGCCTCAGCAAAATCCTCCTATGTGGAGTTTGTATCCCTACTTCTCCCCAGTGATCTGACTTATCTTAATCAAATCTCTAACAATTTGACACTTTGCCAGGACAAGGTCTAAGGTAGGAATCAAGAAGAAGTTACTAGTGACTGAAATAGAATCTGTGAAAATGACAATGTCATCCATCCAACTTTAAAGTTCATCTTTCTTTAAATTTAATTAATTTATTTATTTTATTGTTGTTCAATTACAGTTGTCCCAATTTTTTTCCTTTTGCTCTCCCCTGACCCGTCCATCCCTGTGCTCTGTCAGTCATTCCCCATCCTGGAATCCATTACCACAGTCTTTTATACACATTCCTTGACTAGACCCTTCCCCTTCTTTTCCTTCTTACCCCCCTCCACCTTCTCCTCTGGTCACTGTCAGTTTGTTACTTCCGTACCTCCGGTTTTGTTTTCCTCGTTTGTTTGTTTGTTTGTTTGTTTGTTTGTTTTGCTCATGAGGTTCCTGTTATAGGTGAGACAATATAGTATTTGTCTTTTGCCTCCTGGCTTATTTCACTGAGCACAATGTTCTCCAGTTCCATCCATGCTATCACTAAGGGTAGGAGTTTTTTCTTTCTTTCTGTTGTGTAGTATATGTACCACAATTTTTTATCCACTCATTTACTGATGGGCACTTGGGCTATTTCCAGCACTTGGCTATTGTAAATATCACTGCTATGAACATTGGAGTGCATAGGTTCTTTTGAATTGGTGTTTCAGAATTCTTAGGGTATAATTCCAGCAGTGGAATTGCTGGGTTAAAAGGAAGTTTCATTTTTAGTTTTCTGAGGAAATTCCATACTGTTTTCCACGGCGGCTGTATCAGTCTGCATTCCCACCAACAGTGCACTAGGGTTCCCTTTTCTCCATAACCTCACCAGCACTTGTTTGTTGCCTTGTTTATGATGGCCATTATGACAAGGTGTGAAGTGGTATCTCATTGTGGTTTTAATTTGCATCTCTCTGATGACTAGTGATGCTGACATATGAAAGGACTAGCATCCTTTCATGTCTCTGGGCCCTCTGTATATCCTCTTTGGAGAAGTTTTCATTCAGGAATTTTGCTGATATATTTAATTTTTATTTATTTACTTATTTATTTACTTATTTATTTATTTATTTGTGGTTTAATTACAGTTGTCTCCATTCCCTCTCTCCATTACTCTCCCCTGCCCTGCCCACCACAACCTCCCACATTCAGTCCTCCCCCATTGTCTTTGTGGCTCCTTTAAAAGAACTTAAAAGTTCTTTGAGGAACTTTCCCCGTCTTTGCCCTGTTATCCCCCTCTCCCTTCCCCTCTAGTTACTGTCAGTTTGTTTTTTATTTGAAAGTCTCTGTATATTTTGCTCGCTTGTTTGTATTTGTTTCCAAAAACTTTTTTATTTCTTTTTTGATCTCATTCATTGTTTAATAGAATGGCATTTAGTTTCCATTAATTTGAGTGTTTTTTGAGTTTTTTCTTTGAGGTTGTTTTCTAATTTCAAGCCATTGTGATCTGATAAAATGCTTAATATAATGTCCATTTTCTTGTATCTGTTGAGGCTTGTTTTGTATCCTACCACATGGTCTGTCTTTGAGAATGTCCCATGTGCATTTGAAAAGAATGTATATTTGGGGGTAAGAATGATTCTTTGGGATGAAAGGTTCTGTATGTATCATTAAGTCCATTTGGTCTAGAGTGTTGTTCAGTGACACAATATCCTTGCTTATTCTTTGTTTGGAAGATCTATCTATTGTTGACAGTAGGGTGTTCAAATCCCCTAGTATAAGTACGTTGCCGTCTATATGTCTCTTGAAGTCCTCTAAGTTTTCCTTATATATTTGGGTGCTCCTATGTTGGGTGCATATATATTTACAATATTTATGTCTTCTTGATGAATTCTTCTCTTAAGTATTATGAAGTATCCTTCTGTGTCTCTTTTTATGGCCTTTGTTTTGAAGTCTGTTTTGTCTGATATAAGTATTGCTACCCCAGCTTTTGTTATTTTTTCCTGTTGTTTTGTTTAGAATATTTTTTCCAAGTATTCACTTTCAGTCTTATGTAGGTCTTTTGTTCTGAGGTGGGTCTCTTGTAGTCAACATATGTGTGGGTCATGTTTTCTTATCCATTGAGCTAACCTATGTCTTTTGATTGGCTCATTTAATCCATTTACATTTAAGGTTATTTTTTTTATTTTTTAATATATTTTATTGATTACAGTTGTCCCATTTCCCCCCTTCACTCCTCTCCACCCTGCACACCCCTTTTCACCCACATTCCCCCACTTTAGTTCATGTTCATGTGTCATGAATTCTTTAGCTTCTACATTTCCCATACTATTCTTACCCTCCCCCTGTCTATTTTCTACCTATCATCTATGCTACTTATTCTCTGTACATTTTCCCCCCTCTCTCCTCCTCCCACTCCCCTGTTGCTAACCCTCCATGTGATCTCCATTTCTGTGGTTCTGTTCCTGTTCTAGTTGTCTGCTTAGTTTGTTTTTGGTTTAGTTTTAGGCGTGGTTGTTAATAATTGTGAGTTTGCTGTCATTTTACTGTACATGTTTTTTATCTTCTTTTTCTTAGATAAATCCCTTTAACATTTAATATAATAAGGGCTTGGTGATGATGAACTCCTTGAACCTGACCTTATCTGCCCTTCAATTCTAAATAATACCTTTGCTGGATAGAGTCATCTTGGATGTAGATCCTAGCCTTTTATGACTTGGAATACTTCTTTCCAGCCCCTTCTTGCCTGCAAGGTTTCTTTTGAAAAATCAGCTGACAGTCTGATGGAAATTCCTTTATAGGAAACTGTCTCTTTTTCTCTTGATGCTTTTAAGATTATCTCCTCATCTTTCATCTTGGGTAATGTAATGATGGTGTGCCTTGGTGAGTTCCTCCTTGGGTCCACATTCTTTGAGACTCTCTGAGCTTCCTGGACTTCCTATAAGTCTATTCCCTTTGCCAGATTGGGGAAGTTCTCCTTTATTATTTGTTTAAATAACTTTTCCACTTGTTGCTCTTCCTCTTCTTGTTCTGATACCCTATAATTCAGGTGTTGGAATGTTTAAAGAATGTTAGGAGGTTCCTAAGCCTCTCCTCATTTTGTTGAATTCTTGGTTCTTCATTCTTTTCCGAATGGATGTTTCTTTCTTCCTTTTGGTCCACACCATTGATTTGAGTCCCAGTTTCCTTCCCATCACTATTGGTTCTCTGTACATTTTGCTTCATTTCACTTAGTGTAGCCTTCATTGTTTCATCTAATTTGCAACCAAATTCAACTAATTTTGTGAACATCCTGATTATCAGTGTTTTGAACTGTGCATCTGTTAGGCTGGCTATCTCTTTGTCGCTTAGTTGTATTTGTTCTGGAGCTTTAATCTCTTCTTTCATTTGGGCCTTTTTTTTTTTTTTTGGTCTCAGCATGCCTGTTTTTTATTGAGGGGCAGAGCCTTAGGTGTTCATCAGGGCAAGATAAGCCACGTCGCTGGGTTGTGATGCTGTATGTGGGGGAGGGGTCCAAGAGAGAACAATGGCACTTGCTCCACTCTCTGCTGAATTTCAGTCATTTCCCCCAATTCACACAGGCAAATTGGGCCCTTCTGGTACTGATTCCCATGTGGGTGGGTTTGCATACATTCTAGGACCCTGTGGGTCTCTCCAACAAACTCTCCTGTGAGGCTGGGAATTTCTCCTGGCACCTGAACCCCCACATGTGTTTTTAATTGATGTTTTGAGGCTTTATTTCCCCGAGCTGGGACCCTGGGATGCGCAGTCTCTCATGCTCCCCAGTTTCACCTGGTTTATCTGTGCGCAAATGTGGGACTGCCCACTCTGCCAGCTGCCTTGTGTGCTACACCCCTTCACAATTCGCTGCCTCACTGGGTCCAGCCCCTGCTGCTTTGCCAAGACCACTTTCTGCCCAGCCGCCCAACTCTGCCCCTTTTACCAGTTTGGATGAATGTTTCTTCTTTAACTCCTGGGTTGTTAGACTTCCATACAATTCAGTTTTCTGTTGGTACTGGTTGTTTTTGTTTCTAAATTATTATTGTTCTTCTTCTGGTTGTGCGAGGAGGCACAGTGTATCTACCTACACCTCTATCTTAGCCAGAAGTTCCATTTAAGATTATTATTGATATGTACTTATTTGTTGCAATTTTTCCCATACCCATGTTTCTCTCTTATTCTTTCTTTCTTTCCCTAACTCTCTTTCTCCCTCACTCTTTTTTCTTATTATAGCAGTCCCTTTGGAATCTCTTGCAGTAGTGGCTTACTGGAGACATACTGTTTCAGCCTTCTTTTGTTTGGGAAGCTCTTTAGTTCACCTTCTATTTTAAATAGAAGTTCACCTTGCTATTCAGCAAGGCTTTCATTTAATAGAGCAGTTTTGGTTGTAGGTCCTTTTCACACATGGAATATTTTACATCAGTCCCTTCTGGGTTGTATTTTTTTCTGTTGAGAAATCTGCTGATAGCCTTATTGGAGCTCCCTTGTGTATTACCTGCTGTTTTTCCTTTGCTTCCTTTAATATTTTCTATTTGTTCTTGAATTTTGCCATTTTAATTATGATGTGTCTTGGAGTAGGCCTTTTTGGATTCATCTTGACTGGGACCCACTTGTATGCTTCCTGAACTTGTGTGACTTTTTCCCTCAATAAGTTGGGAAGTTTTCTGTCATTATTTTTCAGACAGGTTCTCTCTCCCTTGCTCCTTTTCTTCTCCTTGTATTCCAGAGATGTAAACATTGTTACATTTTATGTCTTCTTGAAGTTCCTTTATACTATCCTCATTTTTCATTTTATTGCTCTGCCTGGGTGTTTCTTTCTACCTTGTCTTCCGGCTCACTCATTCTGTCCTCTACTGCATCCAACCTGATTTTAACTTGTTTTTAGTGTATTTTTCATTTCAGATATTGTATTCTTAATTTCTTCCTGTTTCTTATTCACAATTTATTTCCTTTTTTGTGCTGTTGTTGTTCTCACTCAGTTTCTTATAGCTGTCACTGAGTTCCTTGATCATCTCTATATCCTTATTTTTGAATTCCATGTCTGATATATTGCTTGCCTCACTTTCATTTAGCCCTTTTTGGGGATTCCTCTATTTCTGGAAGTGCTTTCTTTGTCTCCCCATTTTAGGTGGCTCTTTTTGTTTGTTTCTGCACCTTAAGATGCTCTGCTTTGCCTGCCTGTCTTTCTGAGGTAGGAGTTCTATGAGACTCAGTGATGTAGTCTTCTTAATCTCCTGATCTGGATGCTCTAGGGTTTATTCAGTTTGTGTGGGCTGTCTTGTTGCACTTTGGCTTTGCTTGTTGGTGGCTCATTCATTAGTGGGTTCTCCCCTCCCACTGGCTGACTGGTAGTCACCACAATTCCCACCATGTCTTGTATGTGGTTGTACAGGTGTTGGTTAATAAAGCAATATTACCAGAAAACCAAGCCAATTCCAGCAAAAAATTACAAAAATCACATTAGCAATATTAATACTAACTGAGCAACAGTTAATAGAGGTGGAGAAAGATTAAGAATATTATGAGATAAGAAACAGGGAATATGAGATTACTAAAAGATGAAAAAATGATTTTGAATGGGAAGAAGGAGAAATAATAAAAGTAGGGAATAGAAATGGGGTGGAGAAAGGGAGAGAATAAAATTTTAAAGGTAGGTAATACAGGGAATGGTGATGGCAAATTGGAATAAAAAAAAAGGAATAGTATACTATGAAGTTTGAAGTAAGATTGAAAAGGTATTGAACTAATAGGAACCAAATTACAGAAGAACCACAGCAGGGTAAATAACAGTGGCAGCTGAGCAAAGATTAATAAAGTTGGGAAGGGAATAAGAATATTATGCAAAAGACAAAAGTGAATATGAGATGTCTACAGTAAAGAAAAGTGATTTTGAGAGGTTGGAGGAGGAAAACTAATAGGAGTAAGGAATAGAACCCAGGCTAAAAAAGAGAAGTAAATTACAATAAAATTCCTAACTCAACTGATCAAGGGCAGGTGTTGTAGACCGCTCTGCCTGGTTTTAGGAATTGTATCTCTACCCCTTGTGGCTAAGGGCGAGGGATGACCTCTGGAATGCCAGCCGCAGGAGACAAAGCCTGTCTCTGGTAGCAAACGCTGCCTCAGTTTCCTCTCCCTGCTCCCAAAGCTTGGTCAGAAGTCAGTGACAGGTAAGACCCCTCACGGTGGGGGGCAACCTAAGCCAGACTTGATCACCTGGGAGGCCTTCATGGAAGGACTCAGGAGGCTGCAACAAAGAGGGAGCAATGGACTCTCACCCCCCAGCTTTGACATAGCCCGAGTCCCCATGTTTTCTGGGAGAAGTGCTTCCTGGCTCTAACCCCCTTAAGCCTGAATACCTGTTGGGGAGAGGTACAGCTCCTTCCCTTGCTAGAGCATGTCCTGGGGAAAAAATATGGCATCACAAAGACTTCCTGAAAAACCTGTGAAATCTGCTCTGCTAAGAGTGCTTTCATTCATATGTTAAGGGTTCAAGCAGGAAACCCTAAAACTCTGTTCCTGACAGACTGACTCATAGCAAGTCCTTAGATTTCTTTGAAATGTTATCTGCTGTTTGATCCTTGCCACCCTGTATTCTTGTATATTACAATCCAATAAAAGGCCCTGGAGGTGGGGGGAGGCTCGAGGCCTTTTTCTCCTCAGAGAAACTGGCCAATGCTGGCCTTTTTCTCCTGTGAAACTGGACACTGCTCACTTCTCCTCCCTAAGCAGATCACATCATATCTCGGTCATGATTACTCTTCATCTGTGGGACTCAGGAGGACTTGTGAGGGAAGTCACCCCTACAGGCAGGGGCAAGGGAAAATGGTGTAAGATAGGAGAGTATCCTATGGGATTTGAAGTACAAATAGTGAACAAATAGGAATACTGTTGGAGAAGAACAGCAATAATCATGATATCCTCACACAACTAGCCACAATTTATAAAGGCAGAAAGGAAATAAGACTATTATAAGATGGGGAGGAAAAAAACATGATCTGACTTAAAGAAGGAAGAATGCTTTTACAAGAATAGATGGGGGGAATAGTAAGAGTAAGGAATAGGAATATGGCATAGCATGAGAGAAAATAAAGTTTACAACAACAGTAAGAGAGGTCAGGAAGAAGGGGAAGTGGAGTAAAGCCAGGGAAGGGTGCTGTGTGCAATTTGAAATAACAATGATATGAAATATATATATATAATCTGAATAAAAATAATAAAAAATAAAAGAACAAGAGCAGTAAGTTAATTGGAATACAATTGAAGGAAAAGAAGAAATACTAAAAGGCTGTGTGAAAGGAAAGAAGAAGAAAGAAAGAAAAAAAACATGCAAATTCTGCAGAATAGTGAGATGAGGTTCATCTTAGCTGTTGGTGTTCGCCTTCTGACTTCTTTCTGGAACTGTCTCTGGTTTTTTATCAGCTCAAGGTCCCAGGATGGGTCATCCAACTTCTGGCAACACCTCTCGTATCTCCTTCACCTGCTTCTAGAGGGAGCTTCATTGAGATTGAGAAGGTGGGGTCTCTGTGTCTCTCCTGGGAGACACTGTTCAGTCTTCAGGAAAATTGTGGGTGCGTTCCCCCTACCCCTACATCTCTCATCTTAGTCTGTCCCATATTATTTCCAATAATGTCTAGATTCTGATTAAATAGCTGTCCATTTAATGGGGGTGAGGATGCAATCTGTGAAGTGTCAGCTCTCTCCTGCTTGCCATAGTCAGCAGCTCTGTGTGTGAGCCCAGGCCAGGCAAAGTTCTGAGTCCTCCTTGCTGCACTGCTTTCTGAACTCCCTACTTGATGACCTCAGTGCAATAGGGCCCTAGGACCCAGTGTGCTTTCTCTCCCTGTAAGGAGTTCAAAATGAGCCCTTTTAGGCATTTCTTTTGCTGTCTTTCTCTTGTGGAAACGCCCCCTGCAGGATTGTTAAACCTGCCCAAATGGTTTTACAGATCTTCCCTCATTTCTGGAGGTGGGGGCTGGATACAACCTTCCCTTCCTAGAGGTTTTGCTAAGTAATGGGGCTCACTCTGGCTTTAAATAATCTCAGGTGCACAGTTCCCAGCCCAATACCCTCAAAGCAAACAGCAGCTCATACTTTCCACTCTGCACAGCTGTGCTGGGCTGGGGCCAAGAAATCACCTCACTTTGCACCTTTTTTATCAATCTTCCTAGCTGCACTGAGTGGGAGGAAACTGTGCCCTCAATCCTTTTTCCTTGTTGGCAGGGCATCTTTGTGTGGAGTCCCTGCCCAGCACACCTCAGCTCCCCTTTTAATAGAGACTCTCTGGGTTCCCCCAGTGCAGTACTGAGTCACTGTCTGGCTTTCTCTACATGCCACTTCTCCAAAAATTCATGAGTCTATTACATCTTCTACACCAAATCCAGGTGCAAATAGTATCTTTCTCAGTCTCTGGCACTCTCCCAGTTGGTGTTTTCCACCACAGCTATGGGTGTGCTGATAGCTGTGTGTGTGTGTGTGTGGCCTTGTTCTCCCTGATGACTTGTGTATCCAAGTTGCTCCCAGCCTGGGCCTAGGGATTCCCTGCCCTGGGAGGGGAGAGAGCCACCAAGATGCTATCTCTGACCAGGCTCTTCGTGGATGCAGGCACTGCAGCTACAGGTGCTGTGGCTGCTGGCACCATACCCAGAGGTTTTTCCCTCCACCTATAAACCTCCTTACCATCATTTTTGAAGCATCTTCTGTACTCCTTGGCTTCCAAACTTCATATCAGCTAACATTCCATTAATTGTTCACTTTATTTTTGGGAAGATCAGCTAAGTATCTGAGTTAGGCACAAGAGCAAGTGGTCTTGGCTTCCACCTACTTGGTCACCATCTTACACCTGGATGGAAATCATAATGCTCATAGAGATGCTGAGTACTCTATGGTGCTCCAATTCCAAGAAGCTCATTGGGTGTGCATAGAGAGCCTGGGAGAAAGTCATATCTCACCCATTTTTCTGTGAGGAAAGTGGGTTCAGGGAGGTCAGGGGACTGAGTGCACTGGGATAGCCTGGAAACACCATGCTAATTTGGCTCCAGAGACTTCCTCCTCCCCGACTAGGAATAAATACCCTGGAGAAAGCCATGGCATCCTGGGGAAATCGCGGAGATATAGGACCAAGACCTGTCAGTACAATCATGGTTCTGAAGAGGCATCTCATTGTGGGTTGAGATTGCATTTTTCTGCTATTGAGCATCTTTTGATATATTTATTGGCCATGTATATATCTTCTTTGGAGTTATGCATATTCACCCTTTGCTAGTTTTTAATTGGTTTGGTTTTTATTATTGAATTGTAAGAGTTCTTTATATATTCTAGGTCAAAGTGTCTTTCCAGAGATACAATTTGCACAAAATTCTCCCATTTTGGGTGTTGTCCATTACTTATTTGATAGTGTCTTTGGAAGGAAAAGAGTCTTACCTTCTGATGAAGCACAATTTATTTGATTTTTCTTTTGTAGCTTTTGTTTTTGGTGTCACACCTAAAAATCTGCTGACAATCCCAGGTCATGAAAATGTATTTCTGTGATTCTTTTTTTTAAAACCATCTTTACCATTTTTAAGTGTACAGTTCAGTAGTGTCAAGTATATTTGCATTATTGTGTAACAGATCTATAGAAAATTTTCATCTTTCAATATTGAAACTCTCTATATATGAAACACTAATTCTACCATTTCCTACCCCAGACCTGGACAACCACCTTTCTTCTTTGTGTGTCCATGTCGCTGAATGCTTTAGATACTTTATATGAGTGGAATCATGCAGGATTTGTCCTTTGTGACTTGGTTATTTCTCTCAACACAATGTCCTAGAGGTTCATTGTGTTAACCACATTGTAGCAATGATGCAGTTTCCTTCTTTTCAAGGCTCATCATATTCCATCGTATGTACAGACCACCTTTTCTTTATCTAATCATCTGCTTATGGACATTTGAGCTTCCTTTGGCTAATGTGAAAAATGCTGGGGGGGTGGGCTGTGATGGGAGTAAAAGGCAGAAAACTGTATTTGAACAACAATTAAAATGATATATATGCATATATATAATAAATAAATGAAGTAATGTAACAAAAAATAAAAATAAAATTACTTCCCTCTCACTAAAAAAGAATGTTGCAGTGAATGTGGCTATGCAAGTATCTCTTTGAGATCCTGCTTTGAATACTTTTGGATAAATATCCAGAAGTGGGTAGTCTTCTTTTAACCTTATGAATTCAATGCAATAAAATTTATCTATTTTAATATTTTTAATTTTTGAGTTTTTCATAATTTCTCATTGTCTGTATATTTAAAAAAACTTAGTATCTTTTCTTGAACTTTTATAAATTATAATATTACAGGATAATCAGTACTAGATACAAAGGTTTTCTGTTCAAGGGCTTTGAAAAATTGTTCCATCTAAGCCTTTTATAATGGCTATTGAAAATTATGCTATTATTTTAATAACCCTTTCTTAGTAGGTGATCATCTTCCTTGCTAATTAGCTTTAAGATTTTTTTTTTTTGTCTTTTGAGTTCTACTGTTTAAAAAGGGTTGGCTATTTTCTGGTTAATTTTTTCTTTTTTTTCTTTTTAAGATTTTATTTTTTTATTTTTAAAGAGAGTGGAAAGGAGGGAGAAAGAGAGGACGAGAAATATCAATGTGTCATTGTTTCTCATGTGCCCCCTGCTGGGGACATGGCCCACAACCCAGGCATATGCCTTGACTAGGAATCAAACTGGAGACCCTTTGGTTCACTGGCCGGTGCTCAATCTACTGAGCCACACCAGCCAGTGCTAGTTAAAAATTTTCTATCCTCCACATGATCTCTTTTACTTTATCAACTGATAATACATATTCTTCATCAACTCTAGAACATAATATCTTTTGAAAATGGCTTCTTGCCCTTTCTTGTCTCTACTTCTGGAACCCAATATACATGTATATTATAACATCTTATGTATCTGTATGTCTTCATTAGTTCAGGCTGTTATAACAATGTACCACAGACTAGGTGTTTAAACAACATTATTTACTTATTTTGTTTATTTTCAAATTTAATTTTGAAATTTTAAATTTCAGTTCACATTCAATATTATATTAGTTTCAGGTGTATAGCACAATGGTTAAACATTTATATAATTTACAAAGTGATCCCTCTGGGAGTCTTGCACCCACCTTACATCATATTTAGTTATTACAATATTACTGACTATATTCTCTAAGCTGTACTTTACATCTCCATGACTATTTCATGAATGCCAATTTGTACTTTTAAGCCATTCATCTTTTTCACCCAATCCTCACAGACCCCTCCCATCTGTCAATCATGAGTTTGTTCTCTGTATATATGAGTTAGGTTTAGGGTTATTGATAGGTATGTAATTATTGCTTTTTAATTTTTCTTTTTAAGTAGTCTTTTTACGTTTTTCATAACGTTGGTTTGCTGATGACAAACTCCTTCAGCTTTTTCTCATCTGAAAAACTCTGTATCTCTCCTTCCATTCTAAATGATAGCTTTGCTGGGTAGAGTGATCTTGATTGTAGGTCCTTGCTTTTTATCACCTTGAATATTTTGTGTCATTTCTTTCTGGCCAGCAAAATTTCTGTTGAGATATCTGCTGAAAGTCTTATGGGAGCTCTGTTTTATATAACTAACCGCTTTTCTCTTGGCACTTTTCAGATTCTCTGTGTTTTACCTTTGCCATTTTAATTATTATGTGCCTTGATGTGGGCCTCATCATGGGTTCATCATGTTTGAAACTCTGCTTACTGGACTTGTATGTCTGTTTTCTTCACCAGGTTAGGTAAGTTTTTTGTAATTATTTTTGAAAGTAGGTTTTCAATTTCTTGCTCTCTTTTTTCTTCTTTTATTCATGTAGTGGGAATGCTGCTACACTTAATGTTGTCCTAGACATCCCTAAAACTATCCACATTTTTTTAGATCCATTTTTCTTTTTGCTCTTCTAAATAGGTGTTTTCCACTATCTTGACTCCAAATTGATTCAGTTCTCCTCTTCATCTAATCTGCTATTGATTGTAATGTATTCTTAATTTTAATCATTGTACCCTTTATTTCTGACCATTCTCATTTATGTTTTCTCTCTCCTTTTTTACATTTCCTATCTCTTTGTTAGAGTTCTCACTAAGATAATATATTCTTTCCCTAAGTTTGCTGAGCATCCTTATAAAGTGTCCTAAACACTGCATCTGGTAGATTGCTTGCCTCCATTTTTTTGAATTATTTTTCTGGAGTTTTGTCCTGATCTTTCATTTGGGACATACTTTTTTGTCTCCTAATTTTGGTTGTCTCCCTGTGTGTGCTTCTAAGTATTAGGTAGATCTACTGTACTCCCAGTCTTGGCACAGTGGCCTTATGTAGTACATGCCCTGTGGGGCCCAGTGAAGCAGATTTCCTGATTTCTTGAGCAGATGCCCCAGGGGTATCCAATGTGAGGATTGTATGTGCTCTTCTGTTGTAGGTGAGCAATGATTGCTGTTGGCTTATCTTTTGTGGGTAAGACTGGCCCTCAGGCTTACTGACTGTGAAGTTTGGTCATCATTACAGTGGACAGATATTGTGAAGGGACTGACCCTACTGAGGGGATTCATTTTAGCATGGCTCTTGTGCCTGCCAAGTTCATCCTTTTGGCATGTACTTTTTGGCACTAGTCGGGTGGTGTTTTGGTGTGGTCTTAGGACAGCCACCAAATATATTGATGCTGGGGCCTCTTAATAAGGGCTCTGGTGAAGGCTCAGGTTAGCCCCTACCTGTGTCTGGCTTGGAGCCACATGGTAGGTACTGCAACATGATCTGTAGTTGATTGCTGCCTGTGCTGAGCTTGGAGGCACCTGGGAGTGGTCATCTTGTAAACCAAGGCTGGCTGCCATTCTAGTTCAGGCTGCTTAGAAAAAGGTATAGGGCCTGCTGAGGCCATTGTTGCTTGTTTGGGATTTGCGAACCTTTGATAGATTTTAGAAAACTCTGCAGTGTGGGCTCAGGTTGATTGTGTGGATTAACTTCTGAAAGAGATTCTGGCTGGCCCATGAATTGGGTGGGGTGAGGACTCATGCAGTCACAGGGTAGGGTTATGCAGGTTAATGGAGACTCAGACTTATCATCAGTTGAGACTGAGTTTGAGTGTATGTCAGCATGGGAAGTGGGGAGAAGGCTCACAAAGGAAAAACTATGCTTGCCAGCACCTTAGTCCAGAGAAAACTGCCCCATCAACCCTTGCCCTGAAGCCAGAAGATACAATTCCTCCCCATATGTACCTGGTGCTTTTCAAGCTTCTGAGCCTTAGCTAGAATTTTGGACAAGTTTTTGTGAGCAAGTGTGTCTGTGTTCAGGCCCTTTAAGATGCTTGGGACTATAGTAGCCCTCTGTGTCACCAGAACTTAGTCCTTATTGATTTTTACAACCACCATTGTGGGGACTCCTCTTTCTGACACTGGTGCTTTTTGGGGTTGAAACCTTTTATTCCACAGTGTGGACCTTTACAGTGGAGGTATTTCTCCCAATTCTTAAGAGTCACAGTCATGTGTGGGACCAGCTGTTATGAGTATCTTCTCCTCCTTCCAGGCTTATGTGGCTTCTCCTTTATATCATTAATTATATGAGTTCTCTTAAGCTAATCTTCAGGTGGTTGACAAGGGTTTAAATTTTGATGTACT
Source organism: Artibeus jamaicensis (assembly GCF_021234435.1). NCBI lineage: Eukaryota > Metazoa > Chordata > Mammalia > Chiroptera > Phyllostomidae > Artibeus > Artibeus jamaicensis. The sequence continues at coordinate 72,935,235 of NW_026522030.1, read as the reverse complement.
CATGGGAGGAGATCAGCAAAGTGGTTTCCTGCTCTGCTGTCTTAACTGGAAGAAGAAAATTATTTATCAAACAGATACTTGTTCTCACAGTTCTAGAGGCTGGAAGTCTAAGATCAGAGTGCCAACAGACTCTTATGTCCATAAATTTATCTTTCATATTTTCTGACTCTTTCTTTTCTGTGCTACATTTTACCTAATTTAGTACATCAACCTTCTATGTCATGTATTTCTTCTTTTGCAGAATTTTGCAAAAGTTTGATTTTATCTACTATTTCCCCCATTCACTTTAATATAAATATGTGTGGTGTTTGTATGTTCAATTTCATCATCTGTTATCAAATGTATTCAATTTCAATAGTCAAGATTTGACAACAAATAATTTTTACCATTTATTCAGAATATTCTTGACTGAAATGGGTACTTTTAACCACAATTCCTACTAGTGCAGTTTGATACCACTCCTTGATCTAGGTTGAGGTGCCAGCAGTTCTGCCACCATTGCTTTTGCACCATCAGTGTGTGTGTCACACAATTGTTCCAGGATGAATCATGAGATTCAAGAAAAATATCCAGCAATGGAATATTTCAGGACCACTTTTCTTGGTGACAAGTGAAGGTTTTCAATGATTATTTGGTACTGATACTGAACACATGCAAGGGAAAAAAAGCCAGCCATTTTTGTTGTTGTTGTTGTTCCACTGATTTGAGACAAAAGTGCTGGTAAGCTTTCAACTCAGCTTTGTGTTTGCATCTTTAACTGTGCAATTGCAGTGTCGGGGCTACAATTTCTTTCACTGCATATCATAACAGACAACTTATACAAATGTGCAGCTAAAGTGGCTTTGTTCAAAGGAATTTGTTAAGTGATACGTAAGGAGCCATGTGTTCCCAACAGGATTTGGACTCTCTAGCTTGCAGGTGACCTTCTTGTCACACAGGCAATTCTGCTGGTAACCTTTTAGAAAATTGGCCAGTGTCCTCAGCTCTGCTGCCATCCCTTAAACGGTAGGCATATAAGAACCTGAAAGGAGATGGGGATAGTGGACACCCTGACCGATAGCACAGAGCCATCATACACTGCTTCTTCACCTCCACTGCCCATACAAACACAAGAGGGTGAGAGATTCCTGTTTAACAGATACTACTGATAGCACCCTGACCTTCCAAGGATTTTCAAATGCCGACTTTTCACTACTCGGCAGCATAATAGAGAAAAGAAAAATGGTCCATGAAAGTCAATAAATGTCTTGTTTTAGGGAAAACTTGCTTATTGTACAGAATGTGCTTCTTAGTTAATCAGAGTAAGGATGCCCTTTCTTCTGTAAAATGATATTGATGGTATTTGAAAAATGAAGATTGACAATCCTGTAAGAAACCATGCTTTTTTTCTGGGTGGGGAGGAAGGGGAGTGATGAAAATTTGATTGTTGAAATGGTGAGAGGGCAGATTCACCTTGTGAAAAACTGCTTCCCCACAGGCTGGCCTCCCTAAAGGCTTCATGGACACTGCCCCTATCCAGGGATTAAGGCTGACAAAGCTGGTGTGTGCTGCCCATTGACTAAGCCATGTGCTTATGAGCAGTACATGCTGCAAACATAAGCTCAGACTCAGTCCTGACCAGCATGGGAGAGACTTGTGATCCCCTCACCCTGAGTGCTTGTTCAATGGAGAAGGGCCTGGAAGTCACCATGCTCATTCCAGTCCCTGCCCACACTGGACCTGGGATTCTCTGGTCATGCAACATAGAGTACCAGAGTACCTGAGTCCCATAGAATACCATAGAGTACCTAAGGTTGGGTACCTTTGCTGGACCTGAGTCCCTGCTGGATGCCTAGTTTTAGCCCAGAAAGCAATGTGCAGTGGGGACTCACACACTTTCCACTTTTTCTTTCTGTGGACTTCCCTGATAAACAGCAGCCTGCAGTTCATATTTTCAGGGCATCCCCTTATACTTACTTTATAAGTGCAAATGACTGAGAACTACTGTGTAAAATTAATAGTTGGAAAGTTTAGAAACTTCCAGTCAAGATGGTAGTGTAGGCAGACATGGCTGGCCTCTTCACAGAACCACATCAACATTACAACTAAAATATAGAGCAACCATCACTTAGGACCATCAGAAGTGAGTTGAATGGAAGTTTGACAACTGTGGAATTAAAGAAACCACATCCATCCAGACTGGCAGGAGGGCCACAGATGTGGAACGTCAAGTCTCTCACCAACATGTGGTGGATAAAAATTGTGGCGCGATATCTTGGGAGCAAGGAGTCCTAGCCCCACACCAGGCCTCCCAGCCCAGGGCTCCAGTGACAGGAAGATAAGTCCCTACAGCTTCTGGATGCAAAAACCAGGAAGGACTGAGTCGGTTGGAGAAACTTCTGGAACTCCAAGCAGTTCCTTTTAAAGAACCAAGACATAGACTCACCTACTCAGACTCACTGCCTCTGAGCTCCAGCACCAGGGGAGCAGCTTGAAATGTACCAGTGGTATACAGTGAGAAACTGAAGTGTCTGGCATCAAGGTGAGCAGAGACCACTGTCTCTTTTCTAAACCCTCCACTCAAAAATCCAGCAAACTGTAGCCACTTCTGAGACTAAATCAACCTGGCTAATCCTGTTTGACTCATCTTGGAGATCTCCAGAGACTCAGTTTCACCCAATTTATGGGCCAACCCAAGCTGCTTTTCCATATGAATGGCTGGTCTTGATTCACTCTGCTTAAAAAAACAAAATCCTAAATCCTGTTAAATAAGCACCAGTTGGCCTCACTGAGTCCCAGGCCCAGCACTAGCAGTAGTCAGTGTAGATTTACAGCTTGGCTTTACTTGGGAATCTCCAAGCCCAGCACAAGTAGCAACTATCTCAGCTTGCTCTATACAGCAGGCGGGGTGGCCCAGGGCAAAACAAAGGTAGGGGCTAACCTTGGCTTGTACCACCACCCCGCACAGCTGATCATCCATGGAAGGTAGAGGTTGGTGGTCAGTGGTAATAGCCAATCCTTCCAGCCGACTAGCCTGGTAAATCCCTCCCATTGATTTTCCAGCAGCAACCAAGGCTCAACTACAAAAGGGATACTCAGCCCACATGATGGGTACACCTCAAGTACCCAGCTTGGGTGATAGGAAAGGCTGTGCCACTGGATACTACAGGACTATATACTACATTAGGCTACATTTCCAAGACATGGAATAAAAGCAGCTCTACCTAATATGTAGAAATAAACACAGGTAGGCTGCCAAAACAAGGAGACAAAGAAACATGGCCTAAATTTTAAAAATAGATAAATATTCCAGAAAAAGAGCTAAACAAAATAGAGATATGCAATCTAGCAGATGCAAACTTCAAAACACTCATTATAAGGATGCTTAAGGAACTTAGTGAGGACCTCAACAGCATAGAAAAGATCCAGTCAGAAACTAAGGATACACTAATTGAGAAAAAGAACAATTTACAGGAAAACAACAGTAGAGTGGATGAAGTCGATAATCAAATCAGTGATATGGAACATAAGGAAGCAAAGATCAACCAATCAGAACAACAGAAAGAAAAAAGAATTCCCCAGCCCCTCAAATAAAAAATAAAGATAGTATAGGCCACCTCTGGGACAACTTCAAGAAGTCCAACTTCTTGGCATCATAGAGGTGCCAGAAGAAGAGAAATTGGAAATCTACTTGAAAAAATAATGAAAGATAACTTCCCTAATTTAGTGAAGGAAATAGACATGCAAGTCCAGGAAGCTCAGAGTCCTAAATGAGATGAAAGCAAAGAGACCCACACCAAGACACATCATAATTAAAATGTCAAAGGTTAAAGATAAAGAGAGGATCTTAAAAGCAGCAAGAGAAAAACAGTTAGTTACCTACAGGGAGGTTTCCATAAGATTGTCAGCTGATTTCTCAAAACAAACTTTTCAGGCTAGGAGGGTTTGGCAAGGAATATTCAAAGTCATGAAAAGCAAGGACCTACAGTCAAGACTGCTCTGCCCAGCACAGCTATCATTTAGAATTTAAGGGCAGATAAAGAGCTATTCAGAAAAGAAAAGAACTAAAGGATTTCATCCTCACCAAACCATTATTATATTAAATGTTAAAGGGACATTTTTAAGACAAAGATCAAAACTATGAACAATAAATTGGCAAAAAATACAATTATATCAATAATTGAATCTAGAAAAAACAAGCTAAGCAAACAAAAAGGGCAGAGGCAGAATCATGGATACAAAGAGCATTTTGATGGTTGCCATATAGGAAGAGGTTGTGGGGGGATGGAAGAAGAGGTGAAGGGATTAAGAAGTACAAAATGATAGTTACAGAATAACCATAGGGATAACTACAGTATAGGAAATAAAATAGCCAAAGAACTTATATGCATGACCCATAGACATGAGCAATGGTGTAGAGATTGCCTGAGGGATTAGTGGGTGCTTTGTGGAGGGGTGGCAAAGGTGGGGGGGGCAGAAATCAGGACAACTGTAATAGCATAATCAATAAAATATAATTTTAAAAGAAAATTTACTCCAATTGTATCTGAAGGACCTATATGGGGTTATTAAACAAACATAATTGCATTTCCCTTCACTGTGTTCAAAGTTTAAGTTTAAAATTATATGAAAATGAGAATAAGAAAAGAAGGCCTCAAAACACTTGGAAGTTAAGATACATACTTCTGAACAAATCATAGTTAAAGAGGAAGTTAAGAAAAATACATTCAATGCAGTCCCTGTCAGAGTCCCAGAAGACCTTTTTGGGTGGAAATTGACAAGCGGATCCTAAAGTTCAAATGAAAATTCAAAAACATAAAATTGCCTATCTAGTTTGGAAAATATAAATCTTAGGGCTTTTGCTACCCAGTTCAAAATGTACTGCAACCCATATTAATCTAGATCGTGAGGTTCTGACACAAAGGTAGACTTGTACACCAATGGCACAGAATCAGGAGTTCAGGAATCAGCCTTACTTTTTATTATCATCAAAATTTAACAAGATCCCATAGCTATTTAATAGGAAGAATCTAATCTTTTTTTTTTAATGAAGCTATGGTGCTGGGTCAGATGGATATCCACTGGCAAACCAAACACACATACACACATACACACAACTTAAATCACACTACACAAAAAATGAATTAAAAATTGATTACAGGCCCAAATATATAACCAACCCTTACAATTTTTTTAAAGAAAATATGAGAAAATCTTTGACATTTTATATCTGTCATCGGAAGTGTGATCCATGTAAGAAAAAATTGATAAATTTAACTTCATAAAATTAAAAGCTTTTGCTCTTTAAAACCATTGCTGAAAGAATGAAAATTCAAGCCACATATTGGAGAAAATACATGCAAATCATGTCTCTGGTAAAGAACGTATATCCAAAATACAATATTTGAAGAACTTTTACAACAATGAAAAGACAAACAGCACACTTTTTGCAATAAAAAAGGGATTTGAATAGACATTTCACTAAAGATGATATATGAGCACCCACTAAGTGGATAAAAACATGGTCAATGTCATTAGTCATGACTAGTACAACCATTATGGAAAACAGTATGGAATTTTCTCAGAAAAATAAAAATTGACCTGCCTTTTGATCCAGCAATTCCACTGCTAGGATTATATCCTAAGAACCCCAAAACATCAATTTCAAAGAACCTATGCACCACAATGTTCATAGCAGCACAATTTACAATAGCCAAGAGCTGCAAGCAACCTAGGTGCCCATCAGTAAATGAATGGATCCAAAAATTATGGTACATATACCCAATGGAATTCTATGCAGCAGAGAGAAAGAAGGAGTGCCTACCCTTTGCAACAACATGGAAGGAACTGCAAAGCATTATGCTGAGTGAAATAAGCCAGGGGTTGAAAGACAAATACCATATGATCTCACCTTCAACAGGAAGCTAAATAACAAAACAGACAAGCAATCAAAATAAAAACAAATACACTGAAATAGAGAACAGGGGGACAGTGACCAGAGGGGAGAGGGGAGGGAATTTAAGGGGAAAAAATGGGAGGGATTTAGAGGAACAAGTATAAAGGACACAGGGACAATAACTAAGGGGGGTGGAAATAGGAGGGAGGTGGGGTGCATGGGGGAGGAATGGGCTGGGATGGGAGAAATAAACAGAAAACTGTACTTCAAAAATAACTAAATAAAAATTTTTAAAAAGGGAAAAAAATTACTATAAGATACTACTTCACACCCAAAAAAATGCCTGTAATAAAAAATGATGGATAACATCTAGTGTTGGCAATCATGCAGAAAAAGTGGAACTGAGGTGGAAATATAAAATGATACAGACACTTTGGAAGGCAGTTTGGCAGTTTTTAAAACTTCAAAGATAAATGTACCAGCAATTTCATTGTAGGAATCTACCCAAGAGAAATGAAAATATATATCCACACAAAGACTTGTACATGTATACTCATAGTAGCCTGAAACTGAAAACAATCCAAATGTCCATCAATAGATAATCAAAATGTGTTACAACAATACAATGGAATGAAGAGGAACAAAATACTGATATGTGCACAAACATGGATGAACTTCAAAAACATTATGTTAAGTGAAAGAAGTCAGACTTCAGAGACTAAATATTGTGTGATTCCATTTACATGAAATGCCCAGAAAACACACATTTAGAGACATAAAGCAGATCACTCATTATTTAGAGCTGGGAGTGGGAGCAGAGATTAATGTAAATTTCCTGATAGTTGGACAATTCTAAAAATTAACTGAAAGTCATGAATTTTCTCTTGTAATGAGTGGATTTCAAAGGTATATAAAGTAAGTCTCAATGAAGCTTCTAAAAAGTTAATAAGAAGTCATATATATTTAAACTTTTTTATGTTTTAATTGACCACATGCAGGCCTCAGTCTCTTACTGGCTCCTTTTTATTTTTTAATTTGGCTCTCTTTTGTGTATTGATCTGTAATTTTGTTCTACGTGCTTTGTTTTGATGATTTTCCTATCTGATGGCTTCAACTGTCACCTCAATTCCTAACATAATACATCTCCTACTAAACTGTATCTATATCTGCAACCCAAATGCACTCCCCAAATTCTAAAGTGGCAGTTTAAATGTCTGTTGGACAAATCCCACTGGATATTCCACAGATACCTCACTCTCAATTCATTTAACATGGTCCTCATTATCTTACTTCACTGTTAATCCTATAGTTCCTATTACAATATGAATGCTTCTTACAGTCTCTATATTGAAGTATAAATTCTTCCTAACACTAGTACAATTTTATCAGACCTACATATTTTTAAAACTTTATTGAAATTAAAGTTCTTACCCAGTAAGTAAGATTGTGGTACCCTTGGTTTTTACTTTCATTAATAAGAGTAGTAATTATTGACTTGATATTTTAGTCTATACTGTGTGAAGTGCTATTTTTGTTACTCTCTTATCCCTAGATTCAGTGGTGAATAAAATAATTTCCCTGTAGTCTAGAGTTTATGGTCTAGCGATGAAGACAAACACAGAAAATGAATGAGAAATGACAGAATCTTACCTCTAGTACAACAATTCCAAGGAATTGCATCCTGGAGTAGACATGTTTTTCAAATTTGGATGCTTCCCTCACTTCATGGCAAAATCTCTGATTAACAGAAGATTAGGGTTCTTTATCAATTAGAAAATGTTTACAATTTGATGGTTGAAAATGACGTTTTCATTTTCTAGATAACTAAATAGATTGACCATTTTTCCTGTTTATGGGTCTTTTTAATCTACCCTTCCATCCATGAATTACCTTTCACACTCTTCCCCATTTTTCTGTGCATAGTCTACTGTATTCTCATTAATATGTAAGAGCTCTGGTTACATTGTAGTTTAGGCGATATGACCCCCTGGTCAAAGACCAGGCACGATTGGTGTCAGGAGCCCTTCTGGGAGGAGTCATGGCCCGGGTCAAAGTTGGGTCATCCTGAGGTAGAAGGTTGTTGGTGGTTGGGGTCAACCAAGGACGGGGTCGGGGCCAGGGTTGGGCCGAGGTCAGGTTGAGGTCAGTGGCCCCGACAATGGGTACCGAAGCGCCGACCCACCCAGGCCTAGGCTGTCCAGTGTCCCTGCTTTGGTTACTGCTGCTACTGCCCTTGGCCACCTCAGGACAGCAACGGTCCCCATTCACAACCACTCCTCCCCTGGCTTCCGGCGAGACACTGGAGCACGGTGCCCCCACTTCCACTATTCAGCAGTTGGCCTCTGGAGCCCCAGGTGCATGGGCAGCACTGGGTGGGGTGAACAAGAGACACTATGGGGCTAGGGGGCCAGACTGTGGACAGCGACCCAGTGCCTGGGGTCACCCAAGTTTCCTCTCCTCTCTGTCCTCATCTACACTAGACAACCCAGAGACCACTCAGCACAGGTAGATCTCAGGTAGTTACTGGTGGGAACTGCCAGGGAGACCTGAGGGTGGGGCTGTGGAACCTTTGCTGGGTGAGGTAGAGCACCAGGACTGATGAATGAGGGGCCCTGAGTTGGGCCCAGGCATCCCAATCCTCTCCCTGAGACCTAAATACAGGCTCTGGATGAGAACTCACCTCTCAGAGGGTCTAGTACACCCCTGCACCCCATCCTTCTCAGATATGAGTCCTAGAACCAGGGTTATAGTCATAGCCCACTCCCTCTTTTTAAACTACAGTTGATATTCAATATGTTATTTTATATTAGCTTCAGGTGTACAACATAGTGTTACACATTTGTATAATTTATGAAGTAATTCTCCAGTACATCTAGTACCCACCTGACACCATACATAGTTATTACATTATTGACTATATTCCATGTGCTGTACTTTTTAGATCCTTGTGACTATTTTGTAACTACCAACTTGTATTTTTCAATCCCTTCACTTTTTTACCCAGTTTCCTTAAACCCCCTCTCAACTAGCAACCATCAGTTTTTTCTTTGTATGTACAAGTGTTTTTGTTTAGTTTATTTAATTTATTTTTTATACTCCACATGTAAGTGAAATCACGTAATATTTGTCTTTCTCTATATGACTTATTTCACTTGGTATAATACCCTGCAGGTCCATCCATGTTGTTACAAATGGTAAGATTTCATTTTTTCTCATGGCTGAATAATATTTATATTTCATAGTATACAGTATTTGTACCACCTCTTCTTTATCCAATCATATATTGATAGCATTTAGGTTGTTTCCATATTTTGGTGATTGTAAATAATGCTGCAGTAAACATAGGGATGCATATATATATTTGAATTAGTGTTTTGGATATTTTTTGGATGAATACCCAGAGGTGGGATTGCTCAGTCATAAGGTAGACTTATTATTCTTTTAGATCCTTCCATATTTTTTTATATAGTAGCTGCACAAATTGCAGTCCCAAAAATAATAAAAGAGGGTTCCCTTTCTCTGCATCCAGGTCAAGATTCATTGTTTGTTGAAATAATGATACTAACCATTCTGACAGGTATAAGGTAATATCTCATTGTAGTTTTACTTGGCATTTGTCTGATGATTAGTAACAGAGCATCTTTTCATATGTCTATTGGCCATCTGCATGTCCATTTTGGAGAAATGTCTATTCAGGTCTTCAGCCCATTTTTTAAATGGATTGTTAGTTTTTTTGATTTTAAGATGTATGAGTTCTTTATAAACTTTGAATATTAACACTTTAGTTATATATCATTGATGAAAATCTTTTTGTTTTATTGATATTTTGTTGCACAATAACTTTTTAGTTTGGTACAGTAACATTAGTGTATTTTTCATTTTCTTGCCCTTGTCCAAGGAGATTTATAAAAAAATAACTAAAAGCAATATGTTACAGTTTACTGCCTTTGATTTATACTAAAAGTTTTTTAATTTCAGGTCTTATATTACATTCTTGAAACCATGTTGAGTTTATTTATCTATTTATTTATTTATTAAATTTTAATTGTTGTTCAAGTACAGTTTTCTGTCTTTTACTCCCATCCCAGCCCACCCTGCCGCCCTCCCCACCTCCCTCCCATTTCCACCCCTCCTTGTTTTTGTCCATGTGTCCTTTATACTTATTCCTGCAAACTCTTCCCCTTTTCCTCTGAAATACCCTCCCTTCCCCTCTCTGGTCACTGTCAGCCTGTTCTATATTTCAGTGTATTTGGCTATATTTTTCTTGCTTGTTTATTTTGTTGATTAGGTTCTTGTTAAAGGTGAGATCATATGGTATTTGTCTTTCACCGCCTGGCTTATTTCACTCAGCATAATGCTTTCCAGTTCCATCCATGTTGTTGCAAAGGGTAGGAGCTCCTTCTTTCTTTCTGCTGCATAGAATTCCATTGTGTAAATGTACCATAGTTTTTTATCCATTCACTTACTAATGGGCACCTAGGTTGCTTCCAACACTTGGCTATTGTAGATTGTGTTGCTATGAACTTTGGGGTGCATAAGGTTCTTTTGGATTGGTTTTTCAGGGTTCTTAGGATATAATCCTAGCAGTGGAATTGCTGGATCAAAAGGCAGGTCAATTTTTATTTTTCTGAGAAAATTCCATACTGTTCTCCATAGTAGTTGTACCAATCTGCGATCCCACCAAGAATGCACTAGGGTTCCCTTTTTTCCACAACCTCTCCAACACTTGTTGTTTGTTGCTTTGTTTATGATGGCCATTCTGACTGGTATGAAGTGGTATCTCATTGTGGTTTTAATTCAAGTGTCTCTAGATCCTCTGTATTTTTTATTTTATTATTATTTTATTGTTGTTGAAGTATAATTGTCTCAATTTTCACCCCACAACTGCCACCCACCCCAGCCATCACACCTCCCAACTTTTATCCTACCCCTTTTTAGCTTTGTCTATGTGTCCTTTATACATGTTCCTTGATGACCCTTCCCACTTTTCCCCCTGTTATCCCCTCTCACCTCTCCTCTGTTTACTGTCAGTTTGTTCTTAATTTCAATGTTTCTAGTTATATTTTGCTTACTTGTTGGTTTTGTTGATTAGGTTCCACTTACAGGTGAGATCATGTGGTATTTGTCTTTCACCACTTGTCTTATTTCACTTAGCATAATGCTCTCCATCCATTCTGTCATGAAGGGCAGAAGCTTCTTGTTTATTTCTGCAGTGGAGTATTCCATTGTGTAAACGTACATAACTTTTTGATCCACTCCTTTACTGATAGGCAGTTAGGATGCTTCCAACACTTGGCTATTATAAATTGTGCTGCTATGAACATTGGGCTGCATAGGTTCTCCTGAATTGGTATTTCAGGATTCTTAGAGTATAATCCCAGCAGTGGGATTGCTGGGTCAAAAGGCAGATCCATTTTTTTGTTTCCTGAGGAAATTCAATACTGTTTTCACCAGTCTGCATTCCCACCAACACTGTGCTAGGGTTCACTTTTCTCCATAACCTTGCTAGCACTTGTTTGTTTATTTGGTTATGATAGCCATTTTGACCTGTGAGAAGTGTTATATCATTGTGGTTTTCATTTGCTTCTCTCTGATGGCTAATGATACTGAACATCCTTTCCTATCTCTCAGGGCCCTCTGTATGTCCTCCTTGGAGAAGTGTCTGTTCAGGTCCTGTGCCCATTTTTTAATTGGATTGTTTGTCTTCCTGGAGTGGAGTTCCATGTGTTCTTTATATATTTTGGAGGTTAAACCCTTGTCTAAGGTATAATTTGCAAATATATTTTCCCATATGTTTGGTTTCCTATTTACTTTGCTGATGTATTCTTTAGCCATGCAAAAGCTTTTTATTTTGATGAAGTACCATGTGTTTATTTTTTCCTTTATGTCCCTTGCTCTAGAAGATATATTGGTAAAAATATTGCTGTGTGGAATATCTGAGACTTTCCTCCCTTTATTCTCCTCTAGGACTTTTATGATGTCACAACTTATATTTAAGTCTTTTGTCCACCTTGAGTTTGTTTTTGTATACAGTGTAAGTCTGTGATCGAGTTTCAATTTTTTGCATGTAGCTGTCCATATCTCCCAATCCTAGTTGTTGAAGAGGCTATTTTCACTCCATTTTGTGCTTCTACTCCCTTTGTTGAATATTAATTGAACATATAGACATAGGTTTATGTGGAAGGGCTCCGCCTGCAGGGCCCCCCTGCCCACCATGGATGAAAATAAATCTACCAAGACATGATCTGCTTGGAGAGGAAAGGTGTCTGATCTTTCAAAGGAGAAAAATCCAAGAGCCTTTCCTTCAGTGGGCTTTTACTGGCTTCATTTTGCACAGGAATAGAGGTAAAGTTCATTAATTATTATCAGGCAGTAAATATCAGACAATAGATAACATAAAAAGAACTCTGAGGGCCTATTTTGACTCAGGGTCAGATAGCTAAAGGGTTACAAAACTTTGAGAAACAAACTCATTTCCTGCTCTGACCATTATCATTTAATTGAGAGCATTCTGAGCACAGCAGGTTTCACAGGATTTTATGTATTCTTTCTTAGGCCTAATCACCTGGGAAACCCCCTCCCCTTTTCAGCACATGGCTGCACCAACCTCTGTCATTCTTTCAGTCTTAAGTCGGTCAGGGGAAGTAAGGCAGCCAAGAGATTAGGAGACATTTTGCAGACAGAACAAGGACATAGGCTATGTTAAAGCCAGGAGGCGAGGGTCCATCACCCCCTTTTGCTATAGCCTCCCAAGTCCTTCTCTCCAGCTGTACCATGATCATGCCTATCTTAGGTAGTTCTCCCCTTGGGGAATCTTACCTGTCATTGGCTAACTGATCAAGCATTTGGGGGTTAGGCAGAGTGAAGTAAAAGGAGCAGAGGCAGTGCCCCTGCCAGGGACATAAGCTTTGTTTCCTTAGTGGCTTATGTTCTGAAGGCCACCCATTTAATCTTAGTCATGGAAGGGGTGGGGTGGTTACATCTTCTGAAACCAGGCTGCGCAGTACCCAATAAGTTTATTTCTGGGCTCTCCATTGATCTATGTATCTGTTCTTATGCCAGTACCAGGCTTTTCTGATTACAGTGGCCTCATAATATACTTTGATGCCAGGTATTGTGATGCCTCCTACTTTGTTCTTCTTCCTGAAAATTGCTGTGACTATTTGGGGTCATTTATAGTTCCATATAAATTTTTGACATGTATCATCTATATCTGTGAAATACGTCATTGGTATGTTAATGGTGATTGTGATGAATCTGTAAATTGCTTTTGGCAATATTGATATTTTGATGATGTTAATTCTTCCAATCCATGAACACGGTATAGGCCTCCATTTATTTCTGTCTTCCTTGATTTCTTTCATCAGTGTTGTGTAGTTTTCTGCATACAGGTCTTTTACCTCCTTTGGTAGGTTTATTCCTAGATTCTTTATTTTCTTGTTGCTATAGCAACTGAGATTTTTCTCCTGATTTCTGTTCCTGATATTTCATTGTTGGTGTACAAAAATGCCTTTGACTTCTGAATATTGACTTTGTATCCACTGTTTTGCCAAATTCACTATTTAGTTTGAGTAGTGTTTTGGTGGACTGTAAGATTTTCCATGTATACTATCATGTCATCTACAAACAGTGACAGCTTTGCTTCTTCCTTCCCAATTTGGATGCCCTTTATTTCTTTTTCTTGTCTGATTGCTGTGGCTAGTACTTCCAATACTATGTTGAATGAAAGTGGTGAAAGTGGACATTCTTGCCTTGTTCCTGATCTCAGTGAGCAAGCTTTTAGTTTTTATCCATTGAGTATGATGTTGGCTGTAGGTTTTTCATATATGGCATTTATGATGTTGAGGAATGCTCCACTATTCCCACTTTGCTGAGTGTTTTTATCACAAATGAGTGCTGTACCTTATCAAATGCTTTTTCCACATCTATTGATATGACCATGTGGTTTTTGTCTTTGCTTTTGTTTATGTGGTGTGTTACATTTATTGATTTGCAAATATTGTACCATCCTTGATCACTGGGATGAATCCCAGTTGGTCATAGTATATGACCTTTTTACTGCACTGCTGGATGTGCTTTGGCAATATTTTCTTGAGGATTGCAGCATCTATGTTAAGCAGAAGTATCGGCCTGTAATTCTTTCTTCATTGTGTCTTTATATGGTTTTTGGAAGAGGATGATGCTGGCTTCATGAGAAGAGTTTGGGAGTCTTCCATCTTGTTGGATTTTTTGGAATAGTCTGAAGGGTGGGGGTTAGCTCTCCCTCAAATGCTTTGTAAGATTCTCCCATGAAACCATCCAGTCCAGGGCTTTTGTGTGTTGGGTTTTTTGATCACTGCTTACATTTTGCCAGCTGTTATCGGTCTGTTCTGGCTCTCTGCTTCTTGGTTCAGTTTTGGGAGATTATATATTTCTAGAAAATTGTGCACTTCACCCAGGTTTTCAAATTTCTTGGCATATAGTTTTTCATAGTAATATCTTACCATCCTTTGTATTTCTGTTGTATCAGTTGTAATCTCTCCTCTTTCATTTCTTATTTTGTTTGTTTGGGTCCTCTCTCTTTTCTTTCTTGATGAGTATGCTGAAGACCTTGTGGAATTTGTTAATCTTTTCAAAAAACAGCTCCTGGATCTATTGTTTCTTTGAAGTGCTCTTTTAGTCTCTGTGTCATTTAATTCTGCTCTGATCTTGGTTATTTCCTTCCTTCTACTCACTCTGGGTTTTGTTGTTGTTCCTCCAGTTCTTGTAGCTGTAGGGTGAGGTTGCTTATTTGAAAAGTTTCTATCTTTTTTAGGTAGGCCTGTATTGCTATGAACTTCCCTCTCAGGGCTGCCTTCACTGTGTCCCATAAGTTTCGGACTGTTGTGAGTTCATTTTCATTTGTTTTCAGAAATGTTTTTATTTCTTCCTTGATCTCACTCTTAACCCATTCATTGTTTAAGAGCCTGCTATTCAACATCCACAAATTTGAGTGTTTTTGAGTTTTCTTCTTGAAGTTGGTTTCCAGTTTCATGCCCTTGTGGCCCAAGAAAATGCTTGATGTGACTTCAGTTTTCTTGAATTTTGTTGAAGCCCCTTTTGTGTCCTATCATGTGGTCTATCTTTGAAAATGTTCCATATGCATTTGAAGAGAATGTGTATTTTGCTTCTTGGGGATGAAAAGTTCTACATATATCAGTTAAGTCCATTTGATCTAGTGCTTCGTTCAGTGCCACAATATCCTTGTTGAAACATTGTTTGGAAGATCTATCTATTGTTGAGAGTGAGGTGTTAAAATCCCCTAGTATAACTGTGTTGCTATCTATATCTTTCTTGAAGTTCTCCAAGATTTTCTTTATATATTTGGGTGCTCCTATGTTGGGTGCATATATGTTTACAATGTTTATGTCTTTTTGATGGATTCTTTCCTTGAGTATTATGAAGTATCCTTCTGTATCTCTTTTTATGGCCTTTGTTTTAAAGTCTATTTTGTCTATATAAGTATTGCTACCCCCTTATTTTTCCCATCTATTCACCTGGAATATTTTTCCAAGTATTCACTTTCAGTCTATGTAGGTCTTTTGTCCTGAAGTGGGTCTCTTGTAGGCAGCATAGGTGTGGGTCATGGTTGTTTTTTTTTAATCCATTCAGCTACCCTATGTCTTTTGATTGCAGCCCTTAAGGTTATTATTGATAGGTACTTAGTCATTGCCCTTTTATCCCCTTTGTACCTGTGTTCCTCTCTCTGTCACTTTTTTTTTTTAGTCTTCATCTTCTTAGAGCAGTCCCCTTAGGATATCTTGCAATGCTGGTTTGGTGGAGGTGTATTCTTTTAGCGTTCTTTTGTCTGGGAAACTCCTTATTTTGCCTTTCATTTTAATTGGGAGGCTTGCTGGCTAAACTACCCTTGGTTGTAGACCTTTGTTTTTCATCACTTGGAATATTTCTTGTCATTCCCTTCTGGCTTGTAGTGTTTCCATTGAGAAGTCAGCTGCTGGCCTTACTGAGGCTCCCTGTATGTTACTTCCTGTTTTTCCCTTGCTGCCTTTAAGATTCTCTCTTTGTCTTTGAATTTTGCCATTTTAATTATGATGTCTCCTGGAGTGGACCTGTTTGGGTTTCTCTTGATTGGGACCCTCTCTGCTTCCTGGATTGGCATGTCTTTTTCTCTCATCAAATTAGGAAAGCTTTCCATCACTACTTTTTCAAACAGGTTTTCTATCCCTTGCTCCCCTTCTTCTCTTTCTGGTATCCCTATTATACACAAATTATTATGTTTCATATTGTCCTGCATTTCCCTTAAGTCCTCTTTCTTTTTAGTCTTTTTTTTCTTTTTGTTGTTCTTTCTGTGAGTTTTTTTCCTCTCTTTCTTCCAGCTCACTGATTCAATCCTCTGCTTCATCTAGCCTGATTTTGATTTTTCTACCATGTTCTGCAATTCAGAAATTGTATTCTTCATTTCCTGTGTCCTTTTTCATGCTGGTGTAATATACAGTAAGTTCCTTGTAGCTTCCCTGTAGTTTTTGGGAATTCACAGTGAGCTCATTGAGCTTCCTTATAACCATCGTTTTGAACTCAATATCTGATACTTGACTTACCTGTATCTCATTTAGCATTCTTTTTGAGGCCTCCTCCTTTCCTTTCATTTGGGGATTGTTTCTTTGTCTTCACATTATTTGTGAGACTCTTCTTGTTTGGCTGTGCTTCTTACATTGATCTGACTTGACTCCCTGAGTCTGTGGTGTGAATTTGTATGGTAGGAGACCATACAAATCAGTGAGATCAGTGGGTGAGATCAGTGGTGCAGTCTCCTTGATGTCCTGAACTTGATACTGTTAGGATGCCCTTTATGCCATTTGTGTTGGCTCTCTGGATGTAATTGTGTTTTTATTGTTGTTGGGTCTTTCTTTGGTGGGTCCTTCCCTCCAGCTGCTTGACTGAGGGTATCTCCACCCACCATGTCTTATATGCCATTGTGCAGGTGCTGCCAGAACAACACCACAAAGACCAGGGAACAAACCCACATCTGCAAAAATATCTGCCCCGCCACCCCCTGCAATTCCACTATCAACAGCAAATTAACCAGTATTAATAAGGGTGTAAAGACATTAAGACTATTATAAGAAAGAGAAATAAACTATAATATAAAATCTAGTAACTTAATATGCACAAGCTTATTGGACAAGAAATTAATGTTAAAAAACTATGCAGCAAGAAAATATCGCTAATCATGGAGAAAACCACAGTGGATTTCATCTCAGTAGCCTCTAGTATTTTCCACTGTTTTTCCTTTCTGAATCCGCCTCCTTTTGATGTGGGATGTTGACCCCATCTGACCTTAGGCAGCCTGCTCCTAGACTGCCAGGGATCTACTAACTGTGGCTTTTTCATTCAGTTATTAATCTAGTCACTCTGCACTCAGCAGTCAGGCTTAAGACTGACTGCTGCATGGGGCAGAACTCTGGGGTCAGGGTTCTTGTTTCCCCTCAAGTTGCTGTCACTCAGAGGGGAGTAAGCTTCCTGAGCAGGATGGCTGCTGTAGTATGGGAAATGACTTAGCACTGGGATCCTGGAGGCTCCTCTCCAAGTTCTTTCTCCAAAGCTTCTGTCTTCAGTCTCTCCTCAAGCATCTCTAGTCCACTCTGCACCCCACTTGCTAGGTATCTACTATCTGTGGCTCTCTCTTTCAGTTCTTATTCTAATCACTCCTTACTCTGCAGTGAGGTTTAAGCACCATAGAACTGGGGTAGAATCTCTCCTAGGAGTGGGGCTGATGTTTCCCCTCAGGTTGCTGCTGCTCGCAATGGAATTGTCTGCCCGAGCAAGATGGCTTTGGCTGTATAGGGTATGACTTAGCAATGCGATCCCAGCAGCTACTCTCTCAGAACTCTTCCCCAGGTTCTGTCTCCAGTCTCTCCTCAGGTGTCTTCAGTTCACTCTGCTGCCACTTTTAGCAGAGCCCCAGGTGAGTGGATGCAAATGAAATTTTTTGTTGGTGCTTTAAATGGGTCTTTGCACCTCTAGCCACCCTTCTCTGGCATAGAGCAACCCTGACATTTTTTGCCACTGGTTGTTACCTATGTACTTTTTTGAATCCTGTGCTGTAGCCAGGGATCCCAGCTTTGAATTTAGACCCCACAGTTCTCAGGGGGATTCAACCAATTGCTTAATCATTTCTCCATTGCTGTTTCTTGTGGGTGCCCAGCCAGCCCTCTCGAATCTCCACTGCACCCCTTACCAGTCAGTTACTGCTGAAGATAATTCTTGTCTGTCTGAGGTTATAAGGTTTCTCTCTTGCTATTCTTTACTTGTTTGTTTGTGGTGATTTCTCCACAATTTAGTTGTAATTTCAGATTGGTCCTGGGAGGTGGTTAGTGGGGCTTCCATTTACTCCTCAGCCATCTTGCCTCTCATCTGAGTTTATTCTTGTATATGGTGTAAGAAGGCGGTCTAGTTTCGTTCTTTCTTTCTTTTGCATGCAGCTGTCCAGTTTTTCTAAGACCATTTCTTAAATACACTGTCTTTACCCCATTGTATATTCTTGCCTTCTTTTTGAGATTAATTGACTATATGGGTGTGGCTTTATTTTTGCACTTTCTATTCTATTTATTGATCTATATATCTCTTCTTATGCTAATACCATACAGTGTGATTACTATAGCCTTAGTAGTATAGTTTGATATTAGGTAGATTGATACATCCAACTTTGTTCTTCTTCCACAGGTTTTCTGTGGCTATGCAGGGTCTTTTGTAGTTCCATCTAAATTTTAGAATTATTTGTTCTAGCTCTGTAAGAAGTGCCATTGATATTTTGATAGGAATTGCATTGAGTCTATAGAATGTTTTGTGTAGCACAGACATGTTAATTCTTTCTATCCATGAGCACAGTATATGCTTACATTTATTTGTATATTCTTTGATTTCTTTATTCAATGTCTTATAATTTTCTGAGTATGGGGCTTTTTCCTCCTTGGTTAGATTTATTCCTAGGTATCTGTGATGCAATTTTAAAGGGGTTCTTTTCTTAGTTTATCTTTCTGGTAGTTTGTTATTGGTATATAAAAATGCAACCAAGAAAGCACCTGACCTCAGCCAAATGGAGGCATAGATACACTGTGCCTCCTAGAACAACCAAAATAAGGACAACAGCAAATTAAAAAACAAAAACAACCATAACTGACAGAAAACTGAATTGTACGGAAGTCTGACAAGCAAGGAGATAAAGGAGAAACATTCATCCAGACTGGTAGGAGGGGCATAGACGGGCAGTTGAGTGGAGAGGACTCATAGGAAGGTGGCAGCTGGGGGAGGAGACAGTCCCACATTTGTGTGTGGATAAACTGGAAATAACAACTGGGGAGTGATACAAATTGTACAGCATAGGGTTCCAGTGTGGGGAAATAAAGCCTCAAAGCATCTGACTGAAAAAAATCCTGTAGAGGTTGAGACAGCAGGAGAAACTCCCAGCCTCACAAGACCATTAGTTGGAGAGACCCACAGGATCCTAGAGTGTACACAAACCCACCCACCCAGGAATCAACACCAGAAGGGCCCAATTTGCTTGTGGCTAGTAGAGGAGTGACTGAAAGCCAGGAGAGAACAAGCAGGTGAACAAGCAGCATTGTTTCCTCCCTGACCCCTTCTCTGTATACAGTGCCACAACACAGCAATGAGGATTACCCTACCCTGGTGAATACCTAAGGCTTTGCCCCTTACTACATTACAGGTGCATTGAGACAAAAAAAAAATGGTCCAAATGGAAGAACAGATCAAAGAACCAGAAAATCTACAACTAAGCAATGAAGAGGTATCTAATCTATCAGATGCACAGTTCAAAACACTGGTAATCAGGATGCTCACAGAAATGGTTGAGTATGGCCACAAAATAGAGGAAAAAGTGAAAGCTGTGAAAAGTAAAATAAAGGAAAATGTACAGGAGTCCAACAGTGATGGAAAAAAATGGGACTCAAATAACAGTTTGGACCAGAAGGAAGAAATAAACATTCAATCACAGCATAATGAAGAAATAAGAACTCAAAAAAAAAATGAGCAGAAGCTTAGAAATCTCTGGGACAACTTTAAATGTTTTAACATCCAAATCATAGGGGAGCCAGAAGGAGAAGAGGAAGAACAAGAAATTTAAAAGTTATTTGAAGAAATAATAAAGGAGGACTTCCCCAATCTTGCAAAGGAAATAGACTTCCAGGAAGTCCGGGAGGCTGAGAGTCCCAAACAAGTTGGACCCAAGGAAGCACACACCAAGGCACATCATAAATACATTATCCAAGATTCAAGGTAAGGAGAGAATTTTAAAAACAGCAAGAAAAAAGGAGACAGTTACCTACAAAGAAGTTTCCATAAAACTAGCAGCTGATTTCTCAAAACAGACCTTACAGACAAGAAGAGGTTCAAAAGAAGTCTTCCAAGTCATGAAAGGCAAGGACCTACATTCAAGATTACTCTATCTAGCAAAGCTATCATTTAGATTGGAAGGGTAAATAAAGTTCTTCCTAGATAAGGTCAAATTAGAGGAGTTCATAATCACCAAGCCCTTATTATATAAAATGTTAAAGGGACTTATCTAAGAAAAAGAATATCAAAACTATGAACAGTAAAATGACAAACTTACAACTATAAACAACCAAACCTAAAAAACAACAACAACTAAGCAAACAGCTAGAACAGGAACAGAATCACATAAATGGAGATCACTTAGAGGGTTATCAATGAGAAATGGAGGGGAGAATGGGGGGAAATGTACAGGGAATAAGAAGCATAAATAGTAGGCACAAAATAGACAGGGGGAGGATAAGCATAGTAAAGGAAATGTAGAAGCTAAAGAACTTATATGTACGGCCCATGGATATGAACTAAGGTTGGGGAGGGGGTGGGAAATACAGGTGGGAGAGGGTATAAAGTGGAGGGAAATAAAGGGGGGAATGGGACAACTATAATATCATAATCAATAAAATATATATTTTTAAATGCAACCAATTTCTGAATTTTAATTTTGTATACTGCTACTTGATTCAATAGTTTTTGGTGGAATATTTAGGGTTCTCTCCACATAGTATTACCTCACCTGCAAATGATTAGTGTTTTACTTCTTCCTTTCCAATTTTGATGCCCTTTAGTTCTTTTTCTTGTTTGATTGCTGTTGCTTGAACTTCCACTTTTATGTTGAATAAACGTGGTGAGAGAGGACATCCTTGTCTTGTTTCTGATCTCCAGGAAAATTCTTTTTGTTTTTCACTGTTGACTATGATGTTAGCTGTGTATTTGTCACATATGGCCCTTTCTATATTGAGGTATGTTTTCTGTATTCTAACTCTTTCTAACATATGCAGATGCTGGGTTTTGTCAAATGCTTTTTCTGAACCTATTGATATGTTCATACAATTTTTATCCTTTATTTTGTTTATGTGTTGTATCACATTAGTTGATTTGCATATAGTTAACCCAGGAATACATCTTACTTGGTCATACTATATGATCTTTTTGATTTATTGCTGAATCCAGTTTACTAATATTTTGTTGAGATTTTTTGCATCTGTGTTTATCAGGAATATTGGCTTACAATTTTCTCTTTTCGCAATGTCTTTGGTTTGGGATTCAAGGTAATTCTGGCCAAGGTAATTATTGTAAAATGAGGTTGGGAGCCTTCTTGCCTCTTGAAATTTTGTAATTGTTGAGAAAGATAAGTGTTAATTCCTCTTTGAATGTTTGATAAAATTTACCAGTGAAGCCATCTGGTTGAGAATTATGTTTGTTTGTATTTTTTAATTATTATTTTGATTCATCACTTCAGATATTCTGTTTCTTCTTGATTCAATCTTGGAAGATTGTAGGTTTCTAGGAATTTATTCATTTCTTCTGGATTGTCCAAAGTGTTGGCCTATAATTGTTTATAGTATGTTCTTAAAATCCTTTGTATTTCTGTCGTGTCATTTGTCACTTCTTCTTCATTTCTGATTTTTTTTGGTCCTCTCTCTATTGCTTTTTTTATGAGTCTGGTTTAAAGCTTTGTCAATTTTGGTTGTCTTTTCAGAGAACCAGTTCTTAGTTTCATTGATGTTTTGTATTTTTTTAAAGTCTGTTTTATTTATTTATGCTCTGACTTATTATTTTCTTCCTTCTACTCATGTTGAACTTTGTTGTTCTTATTCTAGTTTCTTTAGGTGTAAAGTTAGATTGTTTATTTTACCTTTTTCTTGTTTCCTGAGGTAGACCCACGTTGCTATGAATTTCTTTCTTACAACTGCTTTTGCTGTGTCTCATATACTTTGGGTCATTGTGTTTTCACTTTTTTTTGTGTCAAGTTATCTTTTGATTTCTTTCTTGATCTCATTTTTAACCCATACACTGTTTAGTAATATTTTATTTAGCCTCCATGTGTTTATTTTTCAATTTTCTTCTTATAATTACTTTGTAGTTTTATACCCTTGTGGTTGGAGAAGGTGCTTGATATAATTTAAATCTTTTTAAATTCATTCAGACTCTTTTTGTGGTCTACCTATAAGATATTACATGTGTGCTTGAAAATAATATATATTCTGCTGCTTTGTATTGAAATTGCCCCAAAATATCAATTAAAGGGATATGGTCTAATGTGTCATTTAAAGCTGCTCTTTCCTTGTTGATTTTCTGTCTGGATAATGTATCCATTGGTATCAGTGGGTGTTAAATTCCCCTGGAATTTCAGTATTACTGGCAATCTCCTACTTTATATCTCTCAGTATTTGTTTTATAAATTTAGGAGCTCCACTGGTACCACCCCTCTTCTTTTAGAAATGTAGAATCTTGAGTCAAACATGGGGAGCAAATTTCCCCAAGTCACATAGCACCAGACTTCTACCTGTGAACCTGTCTGCCTAAGATACTGGAGTAAGGTGGTAGGGCAGATACTTAGAAGTCACAATCTTAAGCAAGGCACATTGTTACTCTCTGAGGCCTTTAGTTCTTTGATCTTCAGAGTAGGCGTAGCATGTGCTGTTGAGGAAAATAATGCCTTTGATGTGCCCAGCCTTTGGAAGACCCACTCAAGGATATTTGTCTTCTAGGAGATACTATTGTGAGTTCCTGTGGCCACCCTTGTTTCCTCTTGCCCCACCCTATGGGACTTGCTCAGTTATGCTCTGCTGTCCAGTCTTTGGCAGCAGCCAGTGAAGTCAAAGTCTAGGTAGTCCTATGATTTTGGCCAAGCCACTTGAACTTTGGTTTTCCTTTCCCCATCTATGAGGTGGAGAAGGGCCTCCCTGGTAGTGGCATTTGGGATACAGCTGATGTCTCTAACATAGGCCAGGGGTTGTCTCCACAGTGTGTGGGAAGCCCAAGGTGATGGGGAAGATCTATGGTGGCCAGGATGTGGTGGCTGGCCAGTGGCCATGGCAGGCCAGCCTGCTCTACCGAAACTTGCACATCTGCGGAGCTGTCCTCATCAACTCCTTCTGGCTGGTTTCCACTGCCCACTGCTTTCTCAAGTGAGTCCTCCTCCCTGGGGCTCCAGAAGATGGGCTGGTAGGGGAGGAAGATGCAGGGAAAGAGGAAAAAAGGGGTAATGAGTGTACCATGTCAGCTCCTCTGGGCTTTGCTCTAAAGCAGCCCATGGCCTTCAAACACATGTCATTCCCTCCTTCAACCTGCATCCCCTCAACCTGGAAATCTTTTCTCCACTCTCCTGCCCATATCCTCCTCATCCTTCATCCTAGCCTCCGTGCCTGTCCCCCAGGATATAGGCAGTGTCCATACAAGCTGCCATGCACTGGCTCTTTGCCACCTCAGACCACAGCTTCTCCTTAGTGTCCTCATATTCCTGAGTGTCAGAATACAGGTAGGCACCTGGGGCTGCAATGACAGGCAGAAACTGAGCAATTCTCATCACTTCAGCAACACTGCATGCTTGGGAGAAGATGTGGTTCAAGGCTGTGTGGGTGACCCTAGAGACTGACATGGCTACTTGGGAGTCTTAACTCCTTCAGCTCCTCCAGGGCTGGCTCAATGTCTAACTTCTGAATAGGCAAGGAATAAGCCCAAGGAAGAAGAGACATCACAGCCTTGGTCAGGCTGTTGGGGTTCATGTAGCAACTGGCTTTGAAAGTCCAGAGTCCTGTTGGCACCTTCTCTGTGCCACACTTCATGTGAGCCCCTCTGTGGCATAGGGATTGGCAAGACCCTACTTTGCTATGCTTCCATTCTGTCAGGAAAAAAAGTCCAACATGAAGTGAGAAGGGCCAACCCCACAGGAGAAGGAGGGAGGTATGGAAATATAGTTGGTATGGAGCAGAAAGGGCTTGCCCAAAAAGAAGAGTTTTGGGTCTGGGAAGTAAAGGGAAAGGCTTTCCAGGTGGATGAGCCATGCAAATAGTCAGGAAGGTGGGAATTTTTATCACACATGTTCAGAGATCAAGGTGAGGTTTTGTTTCCTGCACTCATTTGCTCATTGAACACATCTTTCGTGAATGCTTATAACCAAGCTAATAAGCAGCCCTTGAGCAAGAAGGTGTTTGAAGAAAGGAGAGGCAGGAGAAGTGTTGGAACCATGTGGCAGGAGCCTTAGGAAGGGTCCAGTTAAAGCTTAGGGATGTACACCTCCTCTTGTGTACAATCCAGAGACCCTTATGTGATGGCCCCACCAAGGGCCCCTCTAGCATTAGGTATCTCTGTTCCTTTAATTCTAGGGTATGATGGGGAAGCTGTGTGTTCTGAGGTTGTGAGTGGACCATCATTTGGCCTAACTTCCCTGACAGTTAGAAAGGGAAGATAAAAGCTGCCTGCACCAGGAGGAGCAGGAAGCCCACAAGGGTGTGGACAGTTAGACAGGGATGCAGGGAGAGAGAGCTGGCCCAAACACTCAGAGATGATGCTGACGGTGGCCCTTTCTTCCTTCAGCAAATCCCATTTCCCAGAGGACTACCAGATTCTGTTGGGAACCACCCAGCTGTACCAGCACACTCAGCACACACAAAAGATGGCTGTGAACCGGATTATTATGCACCCAGACTTTGAGAAGTTCCACCCCTTTGGGAGTGACATAGCCATGTTGCAGCTGCACCTGCCTGTGAACTTCACCTCCTACATTAGTCCTGCCTGCCTCCCAATCCCTGGAGTGCAGCTGCCCAGTTACTCATCCTGCTGGATAACTGGTTGGGGGATGCTCAGCGAGGACAGTGAGGGGGTGTGGGAGAGGTGGGTGGGTGAGAGCAGGGAGGGGGAGTGAGGGGAGCAGTGGGGAGGGAGGGGCAGGAAGGAGGGAGGAATAACAGACTGAAAGGTTCCCATGCAAAGAGACCACTGGTCTTTGGCCCTTTATGCCTCATTTCCAGATGACTGGACCATTCTAAGTCTTAGTTCTGAAATGTGTGTGATTCTAAAGCATCAGAGTTCCCTAAGTTGAAGAGTGTGAAAGTCTGGGACTTTCACTTTTGAAATCAAGAATCTGGAGTCTTAGAGTCTTCATAGTTCCAAGGTTTTAATCATCCATGGATCTGAGATGACTTGATACTACTTACACGTCATGCTTGGGCCCTGGCCCATTCCAGGCCACTGCCAACACCCTGATTTCCCATTGCTAGAGAAGATGCTTGGGAAAAGTGAAAAGAAAACATATTTATGGCTTCTAACCTCTGAGCCTAAATGATCAAGTTAAAACCTCATTTTGGTAAATTGTCTACTTTATGGGCTTTTAGGTGAACTGAATAACACAGAAAAAACATTTGTTATTTTTTAGGTTGAAGGGAAAAATGTAGGTAAAGACTTATGGACAGGCGTGTTTACTAAAGAAAGGAGTGTTAATGGTTTGGAGAAGTTCTCATGGTATACAGGGAAGAAATATCATATATTTGTAATTATTCATAGGCTCATAGTTTGGTATGGTGTTTCTCAATAGAGGCGGTACAGGCATTTTGGACAGACCATGTCCTCATTGGGTGGGAGATGCCAGAATCTCTGGCCCTTGCCTACTAAGTTTCAGGAACTCCTCCTAATCATAGGATAACCAGGGCACCAACATATTTATTCTCTCTCTCTCTCTCTGTCACACACATATACACACATGCACACACACAGAAGCTGGTTCTTCCTTGAAGGCAGCGATAGCATCTTACTCATTTAAATATGACAGTCTGTGCCACAGGGCCTGGCACGTGGTAGGTACTTTACCACTGTCACCCTGGCTCAATAGAACATCATTTCTGTCCTGGACCTCTAGAATGGTCTCCCAGCTCCCACCCAGTGTTCTCTGCTTTAGTTTCCACACAGCTGTCTGTTTGAGTTAAAAGGAGTCATGCCACTTCCCCACTCAGTACCCTAAGTGCATTGCCATTTATGCTTAGTAAACAGTCCCAACTCTATACCTTAGCTATCAGCCCCTGCATGATGTTGGCCCCAATCCCTCTCTTTTATTTCCTACTGTATCCCTCATGCATGCTATTCCAGTTACCAGGTCTCTTTCCTGCCTTGAACATGCCAAGGTCATCCTCATCTTAGGGTCTGGTCCTTGACTCTCATCTCTGCTGATAATCTTTGCATGACTCATTTCTACATTACATTTACAACTCAGCTCCTCCTCTGAGGAGATTTACTTGATTGTGAGCTATAATAGACAATTCCTACTATCACATCTTCCTGTTTTATTTCCTTCACACTACTTATTAGACGTAAAATAATTATATTTACATTACTTACCCTATCTCCTCCAATGAAAAGATTCCCCTGTATCATTAGTGCCTAAAAGATGACCACCACAAAGATAGATAAATAGATGAATGGCTGGATGAAAGGACTGGGGGTGTAGGTGAGAGGATGGGTGAGTAGAAGGAAAATAGATGGGTGAGTGGGTGGATAAATGGCAGGCAGATAAATGGAGAGGGTAGATATATTGATAGATGTAGATGGAAATGGACAGGAGAGTAATAGAGGGATGGATGAAAAGGTGGTTGATGGAAAAATGGAGGGAAGGATGAGTGGAAAGTGGGGGTCTGAGCAAATATGGGTAGATGGATGGAGGAATTAATAGATGGGAAGGTGGGAAAGTTAATGATAGGCAAATGGAGAATGGATAGAATGGTTATGAAAAGTGTAAATGGGTTGATGAATGGTTGCTAGGCCCCAGTGAATGGCGTGTGTCCCTGGGATTTGCCCTTTTTTTGTGTGTGTGGAATAGAAGAGGTATAATCTAATGTTATGAGAGAGGTGGAGAATAGGAGGAGTTTGAAAATGTTTGAGAAACAGGGGATAAGCTAACTGAGGGTGGTAGAAGCCATGTCGAAAGCTCAATTGTGCTGAGAAAAGCCCATGTGTAGGGGCAGTGGTGAGCAGTAAGAGAGAGTGGGGTTCAGAGTAACCTGGCCTCCTCAGCTAGGCTACAGCACCCTTCATGGATCTTCTTATCCTCACAGAGCATCTACTCCCACCCTTCAGTCTCCAGGAGGGCAAGGTGAATCTTATCGAGAACAAGCTCTGTAATATGTTATATGAACAAAGACTTGGCAAAGGCAAGACCTACCCTGTGCATGAGGAGATGCTGTGTTCTGGGGACTTCTTGACTGGAAAAGCCATCTGCCAAGTGAGTGAGACCATTACTGTTCTTCCCTTGCCTGAGCTCAGGGCCTCAGTTTCCCCAGGGGGAGCCTGTGTTGCTTCTACTCCCTTTGTGAGACACCTAGGACTACCTGTTCCTTCCCTTTGCGTGTCTTTCCTAGGCTCAAACTCTCAGCAGTGTTCCCCAGGCTAGTCCCTTCCTAAGCCCATATCCCATGACTGTGTCTGCTGGAAGGACCCACAAACAGCATCTATTTTTAGGCATATTTTAAACTAAAAAAAAAAAAGATTTTATTTATTTATTTTTAGAAAGAGAAGAAGGGAGGGAGAAAAAGAAGGAGAAAAACATCAATGTGTGGTTGCCTCTCACATACCCTTAACTGAGGAACTGGCCTGCAACCCAGGCATGTGTCCTGATTGGGAATTGAAGTGATTACCCTTTGGTTCACAATCTGGCACTCAACACACTGAGCCACACCAGTCAGGGTATATTTTAAACTTTTGATTGAAGTATACATTCAAAAGAATATATAATTGAGAATGTAATTACTAAGTACATAGTTTAATGAATGTTCACATACTGCCACGTGTCACCAACTCCACAGATTCCCCATTAATGCCCCTTCCACTCACTAACACCCTAGGGAACCACTATCTTCACTTTTAACACCTTAGATTAGATTGTGAATTTTCTATAAGTGGACTTTATTTCTCTTGGCCATCATTTGTGGCTTTTTTATTGATTATGCTATTACAGTTGTCCTAATTTTTTCTCCTTTGCCCCACTCAACCCAGCACCCCCACTCCCTCAGGCAATCCAGACACCATTGTTCATGTCCATGGGTTATGCATAGGTTTTTTGGCTATTTCATCCCCTATACTGTACTTATCCCCATAACTATATACCTATTCCTACTTTTTTTCTTTAACATTTTATTTATTTTTAGAGAGAGGAAAGGGAGGAAGAAAGAGAGGGAGAGAAACATCAATGTGTAGTGCCTCTTATGCACCCCTTACTGGGGGCCTGGCCCACAACCCAGACATGTGCTTTGACTGGAAATTGAACCAGCGAACCTATGCTTCCCAGTCTGGCACTGAGTCCAGAGTGATCCTTTGCTTCCCAGCGACCCTTTGCTTCCCACAGCTCACTTTGCATGGGATATGTGAATGCTGATGTTTTTTCTGCCTTCTGAGAGCCCCCCTGGAGCCAGAAGGCTGTTGGAGCTTTTGCCATCTCTCCTAGACTGGCCCAGAATCCACTGTCATTTCAGCAACCACATAGTTCATCTACATGAATCACTGAGGCCTGGGGTGAACAAGAACCACTGCCCCAGCCAGGGACCAGGCCTTCCCCTGGCCTCAAACAGCTGGGAGTGTATATACTGTCAGGAAGGTCAAGGACACTCCAACTGGGGACCACTGAGGAGAAGAGCTGTGGCAATGCTGGTGCAACCTCACTGTCCCCATGTATGAGTTTCTTGAAGCTGTTGTGACAGATAAACAGAGTGGTTAAAACAACAGACATGTATTATTTTACATTTCTGGATGTTCAAAGTAAAAAATCAAGATATGGGAAGGGCATGTTTCCTTTGGAGCCTCTAGGGGAGAATGTTTCCTTGCTTTTACAGGCTTCTAGAGGCTGCCTACATTCCTTGGCTCTTGGTTCCTTCCTCTGTTCTTGAAAGGCATCACTCTAGCCTCTGCTTCTGTCATCCCATCACCTTCTCTGACTACGACCTTCCTCCCTCTTTCCTCATGGGGACTCTTGGGATTACACTGGACTCTCCCAGATGATCCATGATAATCTCCCTATTTCAAGATCCTCATCTTGAAACTGCAAACGGTCTTTTGCCACAAAAGGTAACAAAATCATAGGTTCCAGGGATGAGGATGTGCATTTTGCGGGGGTTGTCACTCTTTGACAGCCACAACATAAACCCTTTTCTCTCCTTCAAGCCACCCTTTCTAAACCCTCCCTGTCAGCTGAAAAGCTTGCTTCTTATTTCACCAAGAACACTGGAGCAGTCTGACCAGTGTCTGTTCATCATCACCCCCAGCCATAAGTCTCTGCATCTCTCCTGTGCCTCATGTCTAGCTGACCCCTCCTGGAGCACTGGGCACTCAGAGGATCTCCTGCTCCTTGTCCTCTGTTTCTCCCTTTCATGACTGCTGCGTAAACTCTCAGCAACAATCTCCTTCTGCTACTGCCCAGTTTTTCTGCCCCTCTTCCAAAAAGACTGCTCTGACAGCACTGAATCTCTCTGACCACTCCACCCAAGTGTGTCCCCACCATGCCACCAAAACCATGTGGCCAACATCCTCACCAGCTTCAGTCTTGCAGAGCAAGGTTGTCCTGAGTCTTTTGCGGGCTCAGCACATCAGGAGGTCTCCCTCCCATTTCTGGGGCCTCAAACTCCACAGCTGCTCCACTCTGCTCTTGGTCCCCTTCCCGGCCACCATGAAATGTTGGAGATCTAAGGGCTCCATGCTGAGCCTGCCCCCTTTTCTCTCTGTGCTTTTTGCCTGGTTGGTGTTGAAAGCTCAGATTTCACAGGTCCCATTGGCTCCTCCTTCAAAATATTATCCCAAGTCTGACTGTTCCTCAGCATCCTGGCCACTCCCTATCAGTAATCTCTCATCTCTCTCCTGTGACCACTTCCTGACTGGTCTTCCCTCTTTAATTCTTGCTCAGGACTGTCCATTCTCCACAGTGCACCAGAGTGAGCCACTTAGACAGGTCAGGTCACCCTTCACCCCCACCCCCTTAGTACAGTTTTCCATAAGGGGAAAACCCAAACCCCTAGCCATAAGTCCCTGTGACCACAGCCTCTCTGCTCCCCTTGTTCCCTGCATGGTCCCCTCACTGCTCTTCTTCCCCTCCACCTGTCGAGCCCCTCTGCTCCTGAATCAGAAAGGTAAGTTGTTTCCTGTTTGGAGTCTCAGCTCAGGAAAGCCTTATGCCATCACCATGAGATATCCTCCCTGACCCTATCCCTTCCATGGCTTTTTCCCACATGTCACATCTGACCATGGTGGGCTAATTAGCTTGTTTATAAAGCACAATGAGGGAGGGGCCTTGTCTTCTCACCTCTGTGCTTCCAAGTGTGGAAGCTGTCTTGGGTGTTCCCCATGAAGGTTGGATGGGTGGGTACCCTGCTTCTGTACCCCCCAAGGATGAGTCCCTCCATTTGGTCAATGAAGTAAGGGGACTTCCAACTTGGTGGTCCTTGCAAGATAGCATCTCAGGACTTCAGTTACCTCCAGGATCTTTCTGAGGATCCCTGCTCATTCCCCTAACAATGCAGGCTGCCTCCACCATGCTTCCACCTGGGCATTTTCTAAAGAACCTGAGAGCAAACCAAAGGCCTAAATAATTGTAAAAGGAAGAGGACCCAGGTGGGGATAGACTTCTGCAGCTCAGTGTGTGGCAGGAGATGGGGATCATTAGAGGCTTTTGATGGCCAGGTATTCTCACAGGCCAGCCCTCCTGAGCCTTGTCCATGTAGCTGTCCCCAAATGGCCTTGGGCATTGCTTTGCTCTGAGCCACTGGGCCCTCCCTGGGTACAGGGGGAGAGAGTGGGGTCTATGTACTGATAGATGTAGATCCAGGATCTTCCTGAGGGTCGATCAGAAGCTCTCTGAACTGTGATACCAGTGCCCACCAGGGTGACTTTGATGAGGTTTGCAGTGGGACGCTGGTATCTGGACTTTCACAGTGGGCCACAAGTATGGCCTGGATAGTAGAGACTTACAAGCCCCACCTGTCCACTTGGTGTGTCAGATTCTGTCTTCTCATTAACTCTTTTCTCTTACTTAGGGTGATTCTGGGAGCCCCCTCGTTTGTGATGTCTTCAATGCCTGGGTTCTAGTAGGGCTGGCCAGCTGGGGCTTGGACTGCCGGCACCCCATCTACCCCAGTGTGTTCACCAGTGTCACCTACTTCTCTGACTGGATCAATGAGATCCAGAGGCTCACACTTCCTCCTGATCCCACAGCTGCTCTTCCTCAGACCCCATTTCCACGCCAGCCTCTACAGGCTGCGGGCTCTTCCAGGCCTGGCATGGCTGTCATGCCTACACTGACTTGGCTCTCACTGCTGTCTGTGCTCAGGGTGCAATGGCAGGCCCTGCAGTGACCCACTGAGCCCCACTGATCCTGCTGTCTGCCTCAGTCCCTGATTTCCATGCCTCCCCTAACCCAGCCCCACCAGCTCTCAGAGGATCCTTCTCCTTGGCTTCCTTGTCCTTCAACTCCCACCCCCTTGCTCCAACCAAGCCTGAAAAACAAAGCAAAAGCAAATAAAAGATTCATTCACCTCCTGTATCCTAATACCCCGCTTCCCCTCTCGTACCTTAGTACTCATCCTTTCCCTTGGGGTCAGTCATTTGGCTCCTTGGGCAAGGGAACAGGGCCTGGAAAGGACACTGTCCCAAGAGAAAGGCAGGGATGGGACACTGAGTGGGGCAGCACAGGAGATGGGGAAAGAGCAGGGTGTCTTTACTCACAGACTCTTCTCCTGTTGTGTGGCACATGCAGGCCTTCAGAGGGAGCTTGTCAGTCAGTGTGGGCTGCTATAAACGAACACCACAGCCTGTTAAGCAACAGGAATTTAGAAGTTCAAGGTCAAGGTGAGGGCAAAGTTGGTTTCTCATGAGGCCTCTCTCCTTGACTTGTAGATGGCTATCTTCTCCCTATGTCCTTATATAATTCTCCCTTTGTATGTGTCTTTGTCCTAATGTCTTCTTCTTATAAGAACAACAATCATATTGGATTAGAGCCCACCCTAGTGACCTCATTTTAATTTAATTACCCTATATCCAAATACAGTCACATTCTGAGGTGCTGGGAGCTAGGACTCCAACAGATGGATTTTAGGAAACACAATTCAGCCCATAACTGGAAGTAAAACATTTTCCCAGATGTATGCAGTGCAGTGGAACAAAGGTCTTCCCAAAAGTAGAGAAGCATCTCTCCTGGGGTTTGTAGGGGGAAAAAACTGACTCCCAGTGGAGGTGGAAGGAAGTTCTAGGGCAACTGAGCTAGACTAGGGTCCATGACCCCAACCAGGAAGAAGAGGGCTCTGGCCTGTGGTATAGTGAGCTCTCAGATGGGGGGAGCAGTCTGGGAGCGTATATCAAGCAGACAGAGAAGGATAAATTCCAGACTGAGAGCTGAGGCTCAGGCCAACAGTCCCTAGACCTTTGCTTCTAGAGTTGACTCCCAGCACCCTCCCCACCTGTCCCCATATCCCCACTCTCCCAATATGAAGAGACTCAACACACTTTCCACTTCCATGGTGCCCAGCCCCATGTGAAAATGTTCTTTCTGTTCAAAGCCACAAGCTAACCTGATCTGCAGTGTCCACATACTCCCTGCAGTTGTACCTGGGTGTCACCTTTTCAGCTAAGCTAATGCAGGACTTAGTGGCCAGGCAATAAGCCTTGAAGCAATGTCCTAGGTCATCTTTTCCTGGCAACCTACCTGACACAGGATTTTTGTGCAGCCATCAGAATACAAGCAGGCCTCACAATGCACAGAGACCAGCCTTCAGAACCCCTGAGAAAGTGGGAAAGCTTCCATTTAGTGCATGTCCAGTATGGACTAGATGCCATTCAAAAGGTGCAGTTTAAATTCTTTCCAATTCTGGCACCTCCCAAATATCCTGGACCCTCACCAGCAGGTGGTTACAGATGGAGTTATGTGCCCATTAATACTGAGATTCCACCAGCTTGAGCCTCAAACTTGCACCAGAACTCCCTTCCCAAGGTAATGTGGTGAGGCCTCAAGAAAGTATCTTCCCAATGTCCACACCTGTATAGTCATTTCTGGTTGTCTTGTCTCTGGTTGTCTCTCTGGCTGGAGCTCGACCAGAGTAGTACCACTATGTGTAGCTGTACACTTAACACCAGTTTCAGCCCTTAAGAGTTCACCTGTTTCTGGAAGGAGGAAGATGAACATTCTCTCCCTTGGTGCCAAACTTAGTTAGGGGTCTCTGGCAGGGTGGCTCAGGCTCCTGGATGTCAGTGAGTTACTGGGACAGCATGTAGTTCAAACACATTCTCTGATTCATGTAATGAAACTTCCTGAGGAGTTGAAAATGTTATATATTTTGACTTAATCTAGGTGATAGTTGCACAGGAATAAATTCATGTAAAAAGGCACTAAGCTGCACACTTAAGATTTGTGAATCTTACTATCTATAAATTATACTTCAAATAAGCTATAAAAACTCTAAAGTAATTTACATTTATCTATAACCACTGATGGTTTTAAAACATTTCTGCAAATTATTTGATACTCTTTCTTTCAAAATGTGAAGCTTAATTTTCCTCCCCTTGAATAAATAGAAGTGATCCTAACTGACTTTTGAGGCTGGGTCCTAAAAGTGATGTAGCATTCACCTGACTCCTCTCTCTCAAAACATTTGCTATTTGAGAAGGCAGCACCACGTCACAGAGGCATTCAAGCAGCCTTGCAGAGCATTCAAAGTGAGAAACTGAGGCCTCACACCAACAACCTGTAGCAACTTGCAGCCATGTGAGTTAGCCAATATACATATAGGTCCTTCAGTCTGTCAAACCCTCAGATCCCAAAGCTGTCACCAGTTTGCTTTATTAATCAATTAATTAATTAATTTTAGAGAAAGGGGAATGGAAGGAGAGAAACATTTGTGTGCAAGAGAAACATCAATTGGTCGCTTCCTATACACCCCCACCCAGGGACCTGGCCTACAATCTAGTCATGTGCCCCTACCAGGAATCAAATCAGTGAACTTTTGCTTTGCAGGACAACGTGCAACCCACTGAGCCACACTGGTCAGGGTGTCACCAGCATTTTGACTACAATTCATAAGAGACCTGGGGCCAAAAATACAGTTAAACTGCCTAAGTCCTTCTGCCACAAAAACTGCCAGAGATAACAAGTGTTTGTTGTTGTTTTAAGCCAGTAAATTTGGGGGTAATTTGTTACACAGCAATAGATAATATCTATTGTCAGGGTTAGGATTCTATTTGAGTAGGATGCTTCACAACTATAAATGCTTGAAATTTTTAGGTTCTTTATATTTTAGATTCTAATTTGGAAAACTAGTTTTGAGTGCTTTGTAGAAGGCATTATTTATATTAAAACATTTGGGTCTGAAAATTTTTTAAATGCAAGTAATATTATTTTATTAACTTTCTTGTGTTTTCAACTTCTGGCCAAGTGGAGGCATAGGTATATATGCTTTGCTTCCTCATATAACCAAAAGAAGGCCAACAACCAATTTAAAAACAAAAAATAACCACAACTGCCAGAAAATCAAATTGTATGAAAGTCCAACAACCAAGGAGTTAAAGAAGAAACATTCATCCAGGTTAGTAGGATGGGGTGGAGACAGGCATCGAGGGCAGGAAGGACATGTGGCAAGGTGCTAGCTGATGGACTGAGTGGGTGAGGTTGTGGCCCATGGGCCAGGCAGTCCCACATTTGAGATAGAACAACTGGAAAATGAGATAGACTGCACAACCCAGGGTTCAAGCATGGGGAAAGAGAGCCTCAAAACCTCTAGCTTTAAAAACCTATGGGGGTTGTGGTGGCAGAAGAAACTCCCAGTTTCACAAGAGACTCTGTTGGAGGGACCCACAGGTCCTAGAATGTACACGAACCAATCTACCCTGGAATCAGCACCAAAAGGACCCAAGTTGCTTGTGGTTAGCAGGGGAAGTGACTGCAAGTGGGGAGAGAGCCAAGCAAGTGACATTGTTCTCTCTCTGACCCCTCTCCCACATACAGCACCATGACACATCAATGTGAGTTGCCCCTCCCTGGAGAATACCTAAGGCTTCACCCCTTACAATGTAACAGGTGTGCTAGACAAAGAAATATGGGCAAAATGAAAGGACAGATCAAAACTCCAGAAAAATAAGCCTGGCTGGTGTAGCTCAGTGGACTGTGCATGGGCTGTGAACCAAAAGATTGGTGGTTCAATTTCTAGTCAGGGCACATGTCTGGATTGTAGGCCAGGTCCCCAATGGAGGATGCATTAGAAGCAACCACACATTGATCTTTCTCTCCGTCTCTTTCTCCTTCCTTTCTTCTCTCTCTAAAAAAAAATAAATAAAATATTTAAAATAAAAACTCCAGAAAAATAACTAAGTAACAAGGAGACAGACAATTTATTAGAGGCAGAGTTTGAAACACTGGTAATCAGGATACTCACAGAAATGGTTGAGTTCAGTCACAAACTGAAGGAAGAAGTGAAGGCTATACAAATTGAAATAAAGAAAAAAATATATGGGGAACCAACGGTGAAGGGAAAGTAACTGGGACTCACATAAATGATTTGGAATAGAAGGAAGAAACAAACATTCAACTGGAACAGAAGGCACAAACAAGGATTCAAAAAAATGAGAAGCTTAGAAACCTCTGGGATAACTTAAAATGTTCTGACATCTGAATCATAGGGGTGCCAGAAGAAGAGGAAGAGCAAGAAATCACAACTTATTTGTAAAAATAATGAAGGAAAACTTCTCCAATCTAGCAAAGGAAATAAACATGCAAGTCCAAGAAGCTTAGAGTCCCAAAGAAGTTAGACCCAAGGAGGAACACGCCAAGACACATCATAATTAAATTGCCCAAGATTAGAAATACAAGAAAGTGGCAGAGTGAGTGGAAGTTACACTACCCTTTTCTCAGGACCAGTCTGGATTGCAACTAAATTGTGGAGATATCACGCAGAACAAACAACTGAACAACAGTGAGAGAGAAGCCTTATGACCACAGTCAGACAGAAGAATAGCTTCAGCACAATGTGACTGGTAGAGATATGAGAGGACTGGCTTGGCACCCACAGGCAGCAGGTGAAGCACCAGAGGGTTATTTAAGTGGCCAGTTGGATCCCTCTGAAAAGTGTGGGGTCTAAAACCTAAGCTACCATCCCCAGCCTAGAGCACCAGGGCCTGGAAAGTACACAGATAACATGCAGCTGTGAAAAGCATCAGGATTGCTCTCTGCCAGAGACAGATGGCTAGAGATGCAAAGAACCATTTAAAAAGCCAATACACAAAGTTTACTTTGAAGCCACTTACCCTGGGCCCAGCAAAAGTGGGATTCAGAGTGGACTAGAGATGCTTGAGGAGAGACTGAAGACAGAAGCTTTGGAGAAAGAACTTGGAGAGGAGCCTCCAGGATCCCAGTGCTAAGTCATTTCCCATACTACAGCAGCCATCCTGCTCAGGAAGCTCACTCCCCTCTGAGTGACAGCAACTTGAGGGGAAACAAGAACCCTGACCCCAGAGTTCTGCCCCATGCAGCAGTCAGTCTTAAGCCTGACTGCTGAGTGCAGAGTGACTAGATTAATAACTGAATGAAAAAGCCACAGTTAGTAGATCCCTGGCAGTCTAGGAGCAGGCTGCCTAAGGTCAGATGGGGTCAACATCCCACATCAAAAGGAGGCGGATTCAGAAAGGAAAAACAGTGGAAAATACTAGAGGCTACTGAGATGAAATCCACTGTGGTTTTCTCCATGATTAGCGATATTTTCTTGCTGCATAGTTTTTTAACATTAATTTCTTGTCCAATAAGCTTGTGCATATTAAGTTACTAGATTTTATATTATAGTTTATTTCTCTTTCTTATAATAGTCTTAATGTCTTTACACCCTTATTAATACTGGTTAATTTGCTGTTGATAGTGGAATTGCAGGGGGTGGCGGGGCAGATATTTTTGCAGATGTGGGTTTGTTCCCTGGTCTTTGTGGTGTTGTTCTGGCAGCACCTGCACAATGGCATATAAGACATGGTGGGTGGAGATACCCTCAGTCAAGCAGCTGGAGGGAAGGACCCACCAAAGAAAGACCCAACAACAATAAAAACACAATTACATCCAGAGAGCCAACACAAATGGCATAAAGGGCATCCTAACAGTATCAAGTTCAGGACATCAAGGAGACTGCACCACTGATCTCACCCACTGATCTCACTGATTTGTATGGTCTCCTACCATACAAATTCACACCACAGACTCAGGGAGTCAAGTCAGATCAATGTAAGAAGCACAGCCAAACAAGAAGAGTCTCACAAATAATGTGAAGACAAAGAAACAATCCCCAAATGAAAGGAAAGGAGGAGGCCTCAAAAAGAATGCTAAATGAGATACAGGTAAGTCAAGTATCAGATATTGAGTTCAAAACGATGGTTATAAGGAAGCTCAATGAGCTCACTGTGAATTCCCAAAAACTACAGGGAAGCTACAAGGAACTTACTGTATATTACACCAGCATGAAAAAGGACACAGGAAATGAAGAATACAATTTCTGAATTGCAGAACATGGTAGAAAAATCAAAATCAGGCTAGATGAAGCAGAGGATTGAATCAGTGAGCTGGAAGAAAGAGAGGAAAAAAACTCACAGAAAGAACAACAAAAAGAAAAAAAGACTAAAAAGAAAGAGGACTTAAGGGAAATGCAGGACAATATGAAACATAATAATTTGTGTATAATAGGGATACCAGAAAGAGAAGAAGGGGAGCAAGGGATAGAAAACCTGTTTGAAAAAGTAGTGATGGAAAGCTTTCCTAATTTGATGAGAGAAAAAGACATGCCAATCCAGGAAGCAGAGAGGGTCCCAATCAAGAGAAACCCAAACAGGTCCACTCCAGGAGACATCATAATTAAAATGGCAAAATTCAAAGACAAAGAGAGAATCTTAAAGGCAGCAAGGGAAAAACAGGAAGTAACATACAGGGAGCCTCAGTAAGGCCAGCAGCTGACTTCTCAATGGAAACACTACAAGCCAGAAGGGAATGACAAGAAATATTCCAAGTGATGAAAAACAAAGGTCTACAACCAAGGGTAGTTTAGCCAGCAAGCCTCCCAATTAAAATGAAAGGCAAAATAAGGAGTTTCCCAGACAAAAGAACGCTAAAAGAATACACCTCCACCAAACCAGCATTGCAAGATATCCTAAGGGGACTGCTCTAAGAAGATGAAGACTAAAAAAAAAAAGTGACAGAGAGAGGAACACAGGTACAAAGGGGATAAAAGGGCAATGACTAAGTACCTATCAATAATAACCTTAAGGGCTGCAATCAAAAGACATAGGGTAGCTGAATGGATTAAAAAAAAAAAAACCATGACCCACACCTATGCTGCCTACAAGAGACCCACTTCAGCACAAAAGACCTACATAGACTGAAAGTGAATACTTGGAAAAATATTCCAGGTGAATAGATGGGAAAAATAAGGGGGTAGCAATACTTATATAGACAAAATAGACTTTAAAACAAAGGCCATAAAAAGAGATACAGAAGGATACTTCATAATACTCAAGGGAAGAATCCATCAAAAAGACATAAACATTGTAAACATATATGCACCTAACATAGGAGCACCCAAATATATAAAGAAAATCTTGGAGAACTTCAAGAAAGATATAGATAGCAACACAGTTATACTAGGGGATTTTAACACCTCACTCTCAACAATAGATAGATCTTCCAAACAATGTTTCAACAAGGATATTGTGGCACTGAACGAAGCACTAGATCAAATGGACTTAACTGATATATGTAGAACTTTTCATCCCCAAGAAGCAAAATACACATTCTCTTCAAATGCATATGGAACATTTTCAAAGATAGACCACATGATAGGACACAAAAGGGGCTTCAACAAAATTCAAGAAAACTGAAGTCACATCAAGCATTTTCTTGGGCCACAAGGGCATGAAACTGGAAACCAACTTCAAGAAGAAAACTCAAAAACACTCAAATTTGTGGATGTTGAATAGCAGGCTCTTAAACAATGAATGGGTTAAGAGTG
Organism: Artibeus jamaicensis; assembly: GCF_021234435.1. Classification (NCBI taxonomy): domain Eukaryota; kingdom Metazoa; phylum Chordata; class Mammalia; order Chiroptera; family Phyllostomidae; genus Artibeus; species Artibeus jamaicensis. The sequence continues at coordinate 72,896,043 of NW_026522030.1, read as the reverse complement.
AGATCAAGGAAGAAATAAAAACGTTTCTGAAAACAAATGAAAATGAACTCACAACAGTCTGAAACTTATGGGACACAGTGAAGGCAGCCCTGAGAGGGAAGTTCATAGCAATACAGGCCTACCTAAAAAAGATAGAAACTTTTCAAATAAGCAACCTCACCCTACAGCTACAAGAACTGGAGGAACAACAACAAAACCCAGAGTGAGTAGAAGGAAGGAAATAACCAAGATCAGAGCAGAATTAAATGACACAGAGACTAAAAGAACACTTCAAAAAAACAATAGATCCAGGAGCTGTTTTTTGAAAAGATTAACAAATTCCACAAGGTCTTCAGCATACTCATCAAGAAAGAAAAGAGAGAGGACCCAAACAAACAAAATAAGAAATGAAAGAGGAGAGATTGCAACTGATACAACAGAAATACAAAGGATGGTAAGATATTACTATGAAAAACTATATGCCAAGAAATTTGAAAACCTGGGTGAAGTGCACAATTTTCTAGAAATATATAATCTCCCAAAACTGAACCAAGAAGCAGAGAGCCAGAACAGACCGATAACAGCTGGCAAAATGTAAGCAGTGATCAAAAAACCCAACACACAAAAGCCCTGGACTGGATGGTTTCATGGGAGAATCTTACAAAGCATTTGAGGGAGAGCTAACCCCCACCCTTCAGACTATTCCAAAAAATCCAACAAGATGGAAGACTCCCAAACTCTTCTCATGAAGCCAGCATCATCCTCTTCCAAAAACCATATAAAGACACAATGAAGAAAGAATTACAGGCCGATACTGCTGCTTAACATAGATGCTGCAATCCTCAAGAAAATATTGCCAAAGCACATCCAGCAATGCAGTAAAAAGGTCATATACTATGACCAACTGGGATTCATCCCAGTGATCAAGGATGGTACAATATTTGCAAATCAATAAATGTTAACAACCACATAAACAAAAGCAAAGACAAAAATCACATGATCATATCAATAGATGTGGAAAAAGCATTTGATAAGGTACAGCACTCATTTGTGATAAAAACACTCAGCAAAGTGGGAATAGTGGAGCATTCCTCAACATCATAAATGCCATATATGAAAAACCTACAGCCAACATCATACTCAATGGATAAAAACTAAAAGCTTGCTCACTGAGATCAGGAACAAGGCAAGAATGTCCGCTTTCACCACTTTCATTCAACATAGTATTGGAAGTACTAGCCACAGCAATCAGACAAGAAAAAGAAATAAAGGGCATCCAAATTGGGAAGGAAGAAGCAAAGCTGTCACTGTTTGTAGATGACATGATAGTATACATAGAAAATCTTACAGTCCACCAACTCACTACTCAAACTAAATAGTGAATTTGGCAAAACAGTGGATACAAAGTCAATATTCAGAAGTCAAAGGCATTTTTGTACACCAACAATGAAATATCAGGAACAGAAATCAGGAGAAAAACCTCAGTTGCTATAGCAACAAGAAAATAAAGAATCTAGGAATAAACCTACCAAAGGAGGTAAAAGACCTGTATGCAGAAAACTACACAACACTGATGAAAGAAATCAAGGAAGACAGAAATAAATGGAGGCCTATACCGTGTTCATGGATTGGAAGAATTAACATCATCAAAATATCAATATTGCCAAAAGCAATTTACAGATTCATCACAATCACCATTAACATACCAATGATGTATTCCACAGATATAGATGATACATGTCAAAAATTTATATGGAACTATAAATGACCCCAAATAGTCACAGCAATTTTCAGGAAGAAGAACAAAGTAGGAGGCATCACAATACCTGGCATCAAAGTATATTATGAGGCCACTGTAATCAGAAGAATTTGTTACTGGCATAAGAACAGGCACATGGAGCAATGGAACAGAACAGAAAACGCAGAAATAAACCCATATCTCTATGATCAATTAATATTTGACAGAAGAGGCAGAAACATAACATGAAGTAAAAATAGCCTCTTCAACATATGGTGTTAGCAATGGAATTCTATGCAGCAGAGAGAAAGAAGGAGCTACTACCCTTTGCAACAACATGGATGGAACTGGAAAGCGTTATGCTGAGTGAAATAGGCCAGGCGTTGAAAGACAAATACCATATGATCTCACCTTTAACAGGAAGCTAAATAACAAAACAAACAAGCAAGAAGAATAAAAACAAAGACACTGAATTAGAGAACAAGTGGGCAGTGACCAGAGGGGAGACGGAAGGGAATTTAAGGGGGAAAAAGGGGAGGGTTTTTGAGGAACAAATATGAAAGACACAGGGATGAGGACTGGGGGGGAGGAAATGGGAGGGAGGTGGGGAGCACAGGGCGGGGGGGCTGGGATGGGAGAAATAGACAAAAAAATGTACTTGAAAAATAACTAAATAAAATTTAAAAAAACATGGTGTTGGGAAATCTGGACAGCTATATGTGAAAAAACTAAAAGTTAACAGCCAACTTATACAATACACCAGAATAACCTCATGAGTCATAAAAAATTCTAAATATCAGTTGCAACACCATAAAAGGTCTGGAGTAAAACATCAGCAGTAAAATTTCAAATATTCCACACAACAATATTTTCACCAATATGACCCTTACAGCAAAGTATATAAAGGAAAGAGTAAACAAATGGGACTACAACATATTAAAAAACCTTCTGCACATGTAATTAAAACAGTAGGAATATGAAAATTTAACCAACCATATGGTGAAATATATTTGCCAATGATACCTTGGTCAAGGGTTTGATCTCCAAATATATAAAAATTCCAACAACTCCACTCCAGGAAGACAAACAATCCAATTAAAAAATGGACACAGGACCTGAACAGACACTTTTCCAAAGAGGATATACTGAAGGCCCACAAACATATGAAATGATGCTCAGCATCATTAGCAATCAGAGAGATGCAAATGAAAACCACAATGAGATACCACTTCACACCAGTCAGAATGACCATCATAACCAAATCAACAAACAACAAGCATTGGTGAGGTTGAGGAGAAAAGGGAACTCTAATAGACTGTTGGTGGAATGCAGACTGGTGCAGCCACTTTGGAACACAGTTTTGAATTTCCTCAGAAAACAAAAAATGAAACTGCCTTTTGACCAGGCAATTCTACTGCTGGTATTATACCTTAAGAACACTGAAACACCAATTTAAAAGGACCTATGCACCCTAATGTTCATAAAAGCATAATTTACAATAGCCAAGGGCTAAAAGCAACCTAAGTGCCTATCAGCAGCAAATGAGTGCATCAAAAAACTATGGTACATTTACACAATGGAATTCTACACAGCAGAAAGAAAGAAGAAGCTTATGCTCTTTGCAACAGCATGGATGGAACTGGAGAGTATTATGGTAAGTGAAATAAGCCAGATGGTGAGGGACAAATACCAAATGATCTTACTTTAACAGGAACCTAATCAACAAAACAAACAAACAAGCAAAATATAACCAGAGACATTGAAATAAAGAAGAAAATGGCAGTAGCTAGAGGGGTGGTGGGAGATGATAATGGGGGGGAATGGTCATCAAGGAACATGTATAGAGGAGACATGGACAAAGCCAAAGGGGGTTAGGATCAAGGGTTGGAGGTGGGTATAGGTGGGGTGAGTGCAAATGGTGGGGGTAAAATGAAAACAATTTTACTTGAACAACAATAAAAAAGTTCACAGGGGGAGGTTAAGAATAGTATAGGTAATGGAGAAGCCAAAAAACTTATATCTATGACTAATGAACATGAACTAAGGGGAAGGAATATTGGAGGGAAGCATGGTGCAGAGTGGAGGGGGATAAAGGGGAAAAATAGGACAATTGTGATAGCATAGTCAATAACCTATACTTAAAAGAAAACAAAAAGAAAAAATTCTAGTTGCTTCTTCTATTTTTGGACCCCAAGTGAATACAATCTGTACATACTCAAAATAGGTTTTCCATTGGAATTGTGGCAATGTTGGAACAAATAACAGAAAGAATTAGAGAATTATATAGTAAAGTCACTCCCTAAGAAATTTTTCCATAAAAGCAAACCACAGCACAAAGACGTAGGACCCTTCTTGTCAAAGTGACAGTATGAGAAAGATGGAAACTGCCCCTTCTCTATGAACAGTTCTTAGACTCTAATCATTTGCATGTTGGTCTCATTATAGTAATTTTGTCCTTCTAAACTCAATTTCAAATTCCAATAAATCATCTTCTTGTCCATGCCTTTGAAGCACCAAGAGGTCAAATTGGTATTTACCCAGTGATGAGTGTCTCTGGTAAGGACAGTGTCCCCTTCACCACAACTACCTTCCCTGCCAGCTGCCTGTGCTCAGGGAGGTCACCTTTCATTTTTGGAAAGAGATACAGCTTGTTAATATTACAAGACACAGATCCTCCTACACAGACTGAATGACCATACATAGAAAAGCACAGCAGTCCTACTTTTTGTTAACATTCAGCATACTACAAGAAATTTAATTCCCTTTCTGAGAATCTCTTCAGGATGTGCAGCAAGAAAGTTGTTTCCACAAGTGCTTCCCACTGAGGGTGCTATTCTTCATGCTGTTGTCCAGCCTTTCCATTCATTCCATGACTTCCATAGCAAGTTGTTAAATGAGCCCTTTAAAATACATATTCACACCTTGGCTGGTGTGGCTCAAGTTGATCAGGCACCGTCCAGCAAACCAAAAGGTCATGGGTTTGATTCCTGGTCACAGCACATGCCTGGGTTGTGGGTTTGGTCCCTGGTCAGGTTGTGTGCAAGAGTCAACCAATCAGTGTTTCTCTCTCACATCAATGATTCTCTCCCTCTCTTTCTTCTTCCCTTCTCCTCTTTAGAGTCAATAAAAGAAAAAATTAAAATACATGCTCATGAATAATTTTAAGAGGAAAATGATTTAAACTCTAATAAGTAAGCACCTGATGATGGATATGTAAAAGTTTTCCCTAAAAAAAAAATCATTACCCTATAACCAGTGGTTGTTTTTCAGGGTATCAATTTTCTCTGAAAAGTGATAGGCCAAGAATAAATACCAGGACAACGAGGGTGTCCTGTGCTCTAGAGCACTGTTATCTCTGCCCACAAGTATGTTCTTGATGCCTTTTACACACTAGTGTGCCCATGTATGAAATACCTAAACATAAACCCCTGAGGGGAAAAACGAGCAGGTTCAGATAGTAAAATGCAGGTATCCATGGAAACTGTTCTTAAGCTGGCAAAGTTAAGAATCAACAAAATCCCCCATTAATTTATAGGGGTATTTATAGGGATACAAGCAGAAGGTTTTTATTGTCAGGAGAGATAATTTTGTAAGTAAGGATCAGAGTGGAAATCAATGCTAAATAATGACAACAATTACTATTTTTAAAAGCTTGAAAATAACATAAAACCCTTTCCCCCTTCCTGAACAGCCTGAAGTCCTTTTAGAATTGGGTGCAAAGTGAGAACACTGAAGTAAGATGAAGGAACCCAGGGAAAGAAATTTTGGAAAATGAAAGGAGGTAGATAATGAAAGTGTGGGGGACATGTGCATGCATTGCTATGTGAATAAAGCTAAGATACCTACATTCTACTCCAGTTGAAGTTTTGACAGTTAATATCAAAAGAAATGAGCCGTGCCCGGGAGAAGAGATGGTGAGGGTCACAGGGAATATGCCACTCAGGGGAGCACATGGTAAGGGTGATGAAAGGCAGATTAGTAGGTACAAAAAATGAAAAACCTAATAGAAAGATGGGAAATGCCAGCCTGAGGGACATTTTTCGTCACTGGAACCTTTGGCTCAGTGGGTCCAAGGTTGGACACAAGAGTTAGGGGCAATGGGGACAGGTGTCAGAAGGTTTTGTCCATGATCTCATGCAGGCGCCTCACTCCCTTTCATTGCCTCCTCAGCCAAGGGCCCACAGCGTTAAGTAAGCATGCTCTGATACTGCAGCATTATGATCCAAGAGATTAGTGTGTTCTCATTTTGATCCAAGAGATCAGTGTGTTCTTCACCATTTTCCCCATGAAGAGGGTAGGGCCAGCCAGGATTTAGAGAAAACCTGAGGGACTTAGCCTACCAGAGCTTATGCTTAGAAGCAGAGGGCATCCTAACTTCTCCCCCAAGATTAAGTGAAACTTTTCAGAAAACCAGGGCAAGAACCAGCTCCGAGACTGTGTGTGTATGAGGATACTATCTTCAGTGGAGACAGAGCCTGGTGACAGCTCATGGTCCCCAGGGCTTTTAGATTTTTGTGTTTTACTGGACAGTCTGAATCATCACATAATACCTCCTCTCAGATTTTTGACCAGCCAGGGAGTCAACACACTCACTGATTAACCACAGAGTATGCAATCAAGTGCTAAGTGTACAGCCACATTAAAGAACATATAATCACCAGCCACATTAATTTCTACTTTCCATGGCTGTGCACATGGGAAAAAGTGGCCAGAACATCTTTATTTATACCACTTCAAGGGTGCCATTATAATAGAAGTTGCCTCTAAAAACACAGTGGTTAATGACATGGAGAAAAGTGGAGTGAAAAGAGCAGTATTTTGACATAAAAGGCAGTCACCTGGCTGAGGAATCTTAGGCCAGCTGCTTGACCTCTCCATGTCATCCCTTCCTCTGCAAAATTAAGATGTTGTTGTTGATGATGATATTGATCTTTAGCTGCTAGCATTATAAAAAAACACATCAAGTATAAGGGGTCATGTGTGTCAGCTGTTCCTGCTGTAACTCAGGGGTGGAGTCTTTGGTCCCATGAAAGCCCAGATACACCCTGTCTGGACAACAGCACAGATTCCTGGAGTTGAGAGTAAGATGTTCTCCATGTACAACTCATATTCCAGAGAAAGCCATCTCTAGACACCATTGTCAGCCCCAATAGGTGGTGGAGGTTTATCTACAGACACAGTGGGCAGGATCAAGCTGAATGTCTTGCAAGTTTATCTAAAATGAGCTCTACTTTACATTAGTTTTTGAAAATTACAAACTGTAGCAGATGTCTGAGTACACAGTCAATAGTGTTCAAACTTTGATGAATCAAATCAAAAGAAAACATACTCTTTAAAGACTATCAGGTATTTTTCCTCTTTTATGAGAGGTAAAGTGTAAATTCATAATTCTTTTTTTGGAAAAATAAAAAATATATCATAAAGTTTGCATTTCCCAAAGATAAAGCTTAGATTCCACTGTGGAACAAAATTTAACACAATTTAGAACTACTTAATTTTCTGCAATAATATCAGAGGTAATCTTTACTACATGTAGAATTGCATTTCTTTATTCTTTTATTCACTCATTCATTTAACTAGGGTGTAGTGTCAGCATAAGAGGCAGATCCTGGGTGCTGAATGGCTAAAGCTAAAGATTATGTCAAGTTACAGGGCTCAAGTCTCTGGAATGGCTGTTCTCTCATTTGATGATTTTGGAATGTCAAAACCATGCATATCTGGGAACCACCTGAGGCAGAAGTAGCATTGTATTTTTAAACTTCTCCCTCCCTCTAGGTTCTCTATAATCTTTAGGCCCATACAAGACCCATTCTAAAGTTACCTTATTCTTTTTGTGTCACTGATGAAATATATATAAAGGTTTCAACTGAACAATGAAATAGCAATAAAACAATATTTTAAAAGGCTTTAGGGCATACCATCTAAGCAACTAAGCATGCAATAAATGCCTTTGATTCGTCACACATGCCTCAAGAAGCAAACACTGCCTGGACTGAATGGCTATTTTTAATCATGCTCACTGACTGAGTTCTCTCACAATATACAAAGTTACGCAGGCCAAATTCTTGGGTAAAGCAACCTAGGTGCCCATCAGTAAACGAATGGATCAAAAAATTGTGGTACATATACACCATGGAATTCTATGCAGCAGAGAGAAAGAAGGAGCTACTACCTTTTGCAACAACATGGATGGAACTGGAAAGCATTATGCTGAGTGAAATAGGCCAGGCATTGAAGGACAAATACCATATGATCTCACCTTTGACAGGAAGCTAAAGAATAAAACAAACAAGCAAACAGAATAAAAACAAAGACACTGAAATAGAGAACAAGTGGGCAGCGACCAGAGGGGAGAGGGAAGGGAACTTAAGGGGAAAAAGGGGGGAGGGATTTTGAGGAACAAGTATGAAAGACACAGAGATGAGGACTGGGGGGGGGGGGGAATGGGAGGGAGGGGGGAGACCGGGCCGGGGGGGTGGGGTGGGATGGGAGAAATAGATAAAAAAAAATGTACTTGAAAAGTAGCTAAATAAAATTTAATATTTAAAAAAAAAGAAATTTAATGATCTGGAAGTGGCTGGTCATCATGAATTTAAAAGTGTATGAGTATGAGATAAACCCTCAGATTTGATGGTAAATATGTACTGAGGGAAATTTGTTAATCTAAAAAGCTCAACAAGATAACCTTGATGTGATCTCAAGAAAATGCAATATGATGTAAGGCTACATATAAATAAATAAATGTTATTAATGTATTAAGGAAAACATTATGTCCCCAAGATAGGAGGGTGATAGTACATCTGTAGGAAAAATGGTAAAAAAGTGAGGGTGTATGGGATTTTTGTCAGTGCTCTGACTCCCTAGTCACAAAGCACAAGAATTTTGTTTGGCTTTGCTGCTGGTGTACAATGATTCTCAGTGACTTAATCAAAATATTCTGTATTATGTATTGCTACATTGTATAGTATCCAAATGAACCAAGAGTCTAGTTTTAAAGTAGAACATGTACTTTTTCTCATGTTGTCCTTCCAAAATTCCTGTGGAGTAGAATTATTGCCTCCATCTGAGTGAGGAAACTGATGCTGATGGAGTTTAGCTAAGGAGTCTAGTAAATTGCAGACCTGAGATTAGCTCTCAGATCTGCCTGATGCCAAAACCCATGCACTCTATCCCTAGGCTCTGTTAATAACAACTTTGTATTTGAGTCTTGGTCATAGTCCCAGTAAACAACAAAGTTGTAGAGATTTCTGTTCCTTTGTTAATCACTCTCCCAGCCACTGTTCCTCACAGGATAGATACTGATTAACTGGTTCTGGATAATTATTAAATATTTACTTAAAATATTGTGTCTTTAAATCTGGGAAAAGTTTTGGAAGAGAAATATGACCAGGCCACATTTAATAAAAAGGTAGCTGCAGTTAGTCTCTTTTATTTTTTCACCAAGTTTTAACACTCAAACTCAATCACTTGCCATGGTCCTCCCAATCATAAAATAAGACAGGGGAATGGTCAAACATAAGAATTCAAGCAACATGTCCATTGCATTATAGGTTTCCTGCCCTGAGCTGCATTTCAGAGCACATAGCTGACTACACATGGCTGAGTTGGTGGGGAAAAAAGGACAAGAATAATTTCAGACTCACAATGTTTCATCCTACATTTGATGTGTGTCAGACATAGGAAATGAAACATAGAAGGAGAGAAAAGGCCTACCTGACAAATCCCAACCAAAGCAAGCTGAGGTAAAAATATTAATATTATATTGATCTATGTCATTGACCCCCTCTTGTGGGGTCCACGGAGTTGTAGCTGAAACAAAACAAATTCACACAGACTGCAGAATTCTGTGGGAAAGAAAGGTGAGCGACTTCTCTTTCAAGGGGAGCAAAAGCCTCAACCCTTGCTCCAATGAGCTTTTATTGTCTTACTGGGCACATTACATGAAGGTCTTCATTCACTATGCACAGGTTTGCTTTAGGTGATTACCTTTTACAAAAAACAAAGGATGGGATGCTGGTAATCACATCACAGAAGAGGGATATTTGCAAATGAAAAGGTAAGAGTGGTTGAACCTTTACACTGGTCCTTGGAAGGTTTGCATGGTTTTTAGGAAGTTACTTTGCAGTAAGTGTTTGCCACTGGAGGCTGGGCCCATGCCACACAGAATGGTCTCCTACAGATCTCTGTGATTTTTTTTGTTACATACAACAAATATTTCCACCCCACCTGCCAGCTAAATTGTTCAATCTTTGGCACTCATCCAGATGGGCAGTCCTCGTGTTACCGTAGATAGTTGGAGGGACTGGCCGTGTGGGGGCAGCACAGAGGACCTAGGCACTCAGGGATCTGGGGTTGCTCTGTGGACACCAACTGGCTCCCCTGGACATGCAGGTGCCATGTCCAGCATTAGGAGACTGGCTGAGCACTACTGCACCTCCAGTTTTCCTGTCTGGGGGTCCTGCAGCCTTTTACTCTCCTCTGATCCTGATACCGTGGACCCTGGTGGGACACTGGAGAGTCTCACCCTTTGACCAAGATGGCACAGGGATAGATTCTTGCACTGAAGGGACAGAGGCTGAATGGATAAAAGGAAGGGGACCCCAGCATGCCAAGGGCTAGCAGGATGATTGGATAAAGAAAGAAAGCCCTCCCCTTTCTCTTCCTACAAGAACTTGGAGCTTGAGCAGGAAGGGAGGATGGTCTTTGGGATGGCAGTCCACCATTCACCCAGGTCGGCACTTGAATAAACCCTTTCATTTTGTACCAGTGCCTGTCTCTCCAGTTTGGTTTCTGCTGCCAGAGGCAGCCAAACCTACCTAGTTTGGTTTCATTCATATTTTGTTTATTTTTGAAATGGTCTTATTAGAAAGCTTTGGGTTCTTCTCTTCTACTTCTAGATGAAGGAAGGCAGTACTCAGCCTTGACCTGAACACTCTTCTAGTGTGAGTACCACCAGAGAAGATTCCACTTTGACCTGACCTTGAGGTATTGCCATTGATTCTGAGGTTTTGCACCAAGTCTAGTTTCTCTTGAGCTCTGGCTCTGTTTTTATCTGTCAGGTCTTGTGTATTGAAATAACTATGGGAAGAAAGAGGGGCACATGTTGATTGACCTGGAAAGATAAAAATCAGCTTGGTCTCCACCATGGAGGAAGAGAAATCATCCAGGAGGTATCACTGGAGTGCCTCTCCTAGGTGGAATCTCTAAGTGACACAGTGCCAGCTAAGAAGTTTCTCAAAAGGGACCTTACAGGCAAGAAGGGGCTGGAAAGAAGTATTCCAAGTCGTGAAAGGCAAGCACCTACATCCAAGATTGCTCTATCCAGCAAAGCTTTCATTTAGAATGGAAGGACAGATAAAGTGCTTCCTAGATAAGGTCAAGTTGAAGGAGTTCATCATCACCAAGCTCTTATTTTATGAAATGCTAAGAAAAAGAAGATAAAAAATATGTATAGTAAAATGACAGCAAACTCACAATTATTAACAACCACAGCTAAAACTAAACCAAAAACAAACTAAGCAAATAACTAGAACAGGAACAGAACCACAGAAATGGAAATCACATGGAGGGTTAGCAACAGGGGAATAGGAGGAGGAGAGAAGGGGAAAGGTACAGAGAATAAGTAGCATAGATGGTAGGCAGAAAATAGACAGGGGGAGGGCAAGAATAGTATGGGAAATGTAGAAGCTAAAGAACTTGTGACATATGGACATGAACTAAATGGGGGAAATGTGGGTGGGAGAGGGTGTGCAGGATGGAGGGGAATGAAGGGGGGAAATGGGACAACTATAATAGCATAATCAATAAAATATATTAAAAAAAGAAGTAAACTTTACAGAAAAAAATTACCATAATTGCTTGGCCTTAAAAAAGTTCAGCCTGCTTCTCCTCTTCCTTTTATTTAAGCTACAGAAAGAAGTGAAAAACAGTAAGTATGAGAAAACAGAGTCAAGGGAGAGGGAGGGAATGAATCAATGTTTAAAATGTTGATGTTTGGGAGGAGAAGATGGTGGTGGAGTAGGACAAAGAGGATTCTGCTCCCCCCACACACACATGGGAGAACAACCTGGCTGATCTGCTGAGGAATACAGCAAATAGCCAATGGTGCCCCAGCATATAGGAAAATAAGAGTCCAGAAATTGTAGCAGACACTGAAAGACCAGACGGTGAGGAGATGGCTGCAGGTCAATAAGGTCCAAGGGGCCAGCGCAGAGGCCACAGGCTGAGGCTACCGCTTCTGCTGGGCCAGGCACTAGGGGCCTAGGATGGGTCTGCTGCAGGCTCTTTGGGAGCCGAGGGCTGGCAGCAAGGTCCTTGGGAGAGAGCCGACACATAAGCTCCCTCCCTACTGGGCTGGGCAGTTTGAAAAACTATGGGAGAGACCTGTTTGCTTAAAGTGTCAGAGAGAGGAATGGGCACGAGGAGGCAAATGCAGGGGCCTTGATCACCCCTGGAGTCTGTGGTCCCTGGCTTGGGAGAATTGAGAGTCACCCTTGCATTCCCTGTAGCACTGGGAAAGTTTCATGCTCAAGCCTGCTGGGACAAGGGAAGCCTGGCCGGGCATGCACACTTGCACATCAGCCCATGGTAGTGACTCCTGGGGAAAGAATGCTCTGAAGAGGACCTAGATCCCCTCAGTGGGGCCCTGGGGAAAGGCACTGGTCTGGATCTGGGAGAGTGCTCTGAGAGTAGTTGAGTATACCGAGAAGGGAGAATAGCCACATCAATCGCCCCTCAGCTTTCTGCAGCCAGTGAGACCAGAAAAACCTGTTTGGCCAGCTGGAAACAAACAAGAGGTGTTTTTGTTTGTTTGTTTGTTTTCATGTAATCTTTAATTCTTTTAACTTTATTATTGTTTTATCTTTCAATACTTTTCCCCTCTTCTTCCTTCTTTCTTGTTTTATTCCTTCTTCCTTTCTTTCAAAACTTATCACTTTTTCCTCCCTTCCACTGCCTCCTCCCCCCCACAAATGAGACAAAAACTTGGAACTGCAAAAAGACCAGAGTTGGACCCAAAGAGGGAGCATCCCAACAGTAGAGACAGAGAGACAAATTTCACTTTGCTATAGCAGAGAAACTACAAGTTACTGTATATTTGTATTATTATTATTTTTCATTATTTCTTCATTATTCTTGCACCTTTTATCTGAATAGTATCTTTGTATTCCTCCTCTTTCTGTATAGTCCTCTTTGCCTTGGCTAGATATATTGTATCCTTTGACAGGTTTCCCCTGTCCCCTCATTCATAGTGTATTGCTAATTTACTCTCCTTTACTTCCACTTGCTCCATTAACACACTATTGAGGTCCAATACAACCTAATCTTGCTATCTCATAGATTCTGTCATACGATTTTTGCCCTAATATTATTGTAAACAATAGCTGTTCCATACTATTGTAAATACTACACAATACTCTGCCTACATCTTAGCCCACTTCATTGATTCTTGAACAAATAATACTGTAGTGCTTAACTCTATTCTCTCTCACACTACACCTATTTACCATCCTTTATTCTCACCTTACCTCCAAATCTGACCTACTACAACCTCACTGCTTTCTAGATCCAACTCACAAACCTTCTCTCCCCAACCAGAACCTTATCATCTTTCCATACTTTCTAAAAAGTGGCTAGTTGGGTTGAAGATTATGGTTATCACTATACATACCCAAAGGATCTCCTATCTCTTCTCTACTCATTGCTAATGTAAATATAGAATACTCTCCTGCTGTTGTAGACAATTTGGCTTTCCCCTCCAACTGATCACGAAAAAAAAGTAGGTGGAAGTGGTGAACACCAGGATACCCAAGGGAAGAGGAAACCCAACAACAAAAGAACTACCAACAGATAACAACAGAAGAAGGTGAAGAAGAGAGTGGAAACCACACAAACCTCAATCCAAGACCTACCTAAAAATACAACTAAACACTGAAGAAACTACTCAGGGCAAACAAATGAACAAGAGCAAAAGAGAATCCTCAAAACCCTGTACACACAAAAGAACTAGCTTCAACACAACCTGCCCTCACCAGCACAACAAATTAAAATGGGCCCTTCAAAAAAAGGGCCATAAACAGAGACCCTGAAGGTCACTTCATAATACTCAAGGGAAGAATCCACCAAGAAGACATAAACGTTGTAAATATATATGCACCCAATATAAGAGTACCCAAATATATAAAGAAAATCTTAGAGGACTTCAAGAAACATATTGACAGCAACACAATTATACTAGGAGGTTTTAACACCCCACTGTCAAAAATGGACAGATCTTCCAAACAAAATATCAACAAAGATATTGTGGCATTGAACAACACCCCAGATGAAATGGACTTAACTGATATATATAGAGCCCTTCATCCCAAAGAAGCTAAATACACATTCTTTTCAAATGCACATGGAAAATTTTCAAAGATAGACCACATGATAGGACACAAAACAAGCCTCAACAAATTTGAGAAAATTGAAATCATACCAAGCATTTTCTTCGACCACAAGCTACTGAAACTGGAAACCAACCCCAAGGGAAAAGACCCAAAACAATTAAAATCATGAAGATTCAATAGCATGCTATTAAAGAATGAATGGGTCAAGAATGAAATTAAGGAAGAAATCAAAAAGTTTCGGGAAACAAATGAAAATGACCTCATAACAACCCAAAACTTATGGAACACAGCGAAGGCATTCCTGAGAGGGAAGTTCATAGCAATACGGGCCTACCCAAAAAAGATAGAAACATTTCAAACAAACAAACTAACCCTACACCTACAAGAACTCAAGGAACAACAAAGACAGCCCAGAGAAAGTAGAAGAAAGGAAATAACCAAGATCAGAGCAGAATTAAATGACATAGAGACTAAAAGCACAATTCTAAGGATCAATGAATACAGGAGCTGTTTTTTTGAAAAGATAAACAAATTTCACAAGGCTTTAAGCATACTCATTAAGAAAGAGAAGAAAGAGGACCCAAACAAACAAAAAAGAAATAAAAAAGGAAAGATTAAGACTGATACCACTGGAATACAAAGGATTTTAAGAAATTACAATGAAGAACCATATGGCAAGAAATGTGAAAACTTAGGTAAAATGGACAAATTTCTAGAAAAAATATAGTATTCCAAAACTGAATAAAGAAGAAGCAGAAAACCTGAATAGACCAATAACAGCAAATGAAATTGAAGCAGTAATCAAAAATCTTCTGACGCATAAAAGCCCTGGACCAGATGGTTTCACAGAATTCCACAAAGCATTTAAGGAAGAGCTAACCCCTATTCTCCACAGACTATTCCAAAAAATCCAAAATGATAGAAGTCTCCTAAACTCTGTTTATGAAGCCAGCATCAACCTAATCCCAAAACCAGATAAAGACACAAGAAAGAAAGAAAACTAAAGGCCATTATCATTGATGAACATAGATGCTAAAATCCTCAACAAAATATTGGCAAACCGCATCCAACAATACATTAAAAAAATTATACACCATGACCAAGTGGGATTCATTCCAGGGATGTAAGAATGGTTCAATATTTGCAAATCAATAAATGTAATACATCATATAAACAAAAGCAAAAACAAAAATCACATGATCATATCAATAGATGCGAAAAAAGCTTTTGATAAGGTACAACACCAATTTATGATCAAAACACTCAGCAAAGTGGGAATAGAGGGAGCATTCCTCAACATAATAAAGGCCATATATGAGAGACCTACAGCCAATATCATACTCAATGGGAAAAAACTAAAAGCTTTTCCACTAAGATCAAAAACAAGACAAGGTTGTCTACTTTCACTTCTATTCGATATACTATTGGAAGTTTTAGCCACAGAGATCAGACAAGAAAAGGAAATAAAAGGCATCCAAATAGGAAAGGAGGAAACAAAGCTGTCACTGTTTGCAGATGACATGATAGTGTACATGGAAAATCCTATAGACTCTACCCAAAAACTGCTCGAACTAATTAATGAATTTGGCAAAACAGCAGGATACAAAGTTAATATCCAAAAGTCAAAGGCATTTTTGTATACCAACAATAAATCAGCAGAAGCAGAAAAAAAGGAAAAAATTCCATTCAATATAGCAAAAAGAAAAATAAAATACCTAGGAATAAACCTAACCAAGGAAGTAAAAGACCTGTATGCAGAAAACTACACAACACTGATGAAAGAAAATAAGGAAGACACGAACAAATGGAAACGTGTTCATGGATTGGAAAAATTAACATCATCAAAATGTGCATACTACCCAAAGCAATTTACACATTCAATGCAATACCTATTAAAGTACCAATGGCATACTTCATAGAAATAGAACAAACACTTCAAAAATATATGTGCAACCATAAACCACCCTGAATAGCAGCTGCAATTTTGAGAAAGAAGAACAAAATAGGAGGGATCACAATACCTGATATCAAACTGTATTACAAGGTCACTGTAATCAAAACAGCCTGGTACTGGCATAAAAACAGGCACATAGACCAATGGAACCGAACAGAGAGCCCAGAAGTAAACCCAAGTCTCTATGGGCAATTAATATTCTACAAAGGGGGCAGTAACATAAAATGGACTAAAAATAGCCTCTTCAACAAATGGTGTTGGGAGAACTGGACAGCTATGTGCAAAAAAATGAAACTCAAGCACCAACTTACACCATACACCAAAATAAGTTCAAGATGGATAAAAGACTTAAATGTAAGTCCTGACACCATTAAAGTCCTAGAGGAGAACATTGGCAGGAAAATCTCAGATATTTCATGCAGCAACATTTTTACTGATATGTCTCCTAGAGCAAGGGACATAAAGAAAAAAATAAACAAATGGGATCTCATGAAACTTAAAACCTTTTGCATGGCTAAAGAAAACATTATTAAAATAATAACAGTATTAAAAAGAGAACCAACTATATGGGAAAACATATTTGTCAATGTTACCTTAGACTAGGGTTAAATCTCCAAAATATACAAAGAACTTACATGACTCCACTCTAAGAAGACAAGCAACCCAATTAAAAAGTGGGCAACAGACTTGAACAGACATTTCTCCAAGGAGGACATTCAGAGGATCCAGAGCATGAAAAGATGCTCAATATTGCTAGCTATCAGAGAGATGCAAATTAAAACCACAATGAGATACCACTTTACACCAGTCAGAATGGCCATCATAAACAAAGCAACAATCAACAAGTTTTGGAGAGGTTGTGGAGAAAAGGGAACTCTAATCCATTGTTGGTGGGGTTGAAAACTGGTACAACCACTATGGAAAACAGTATGGAATTTTTCTCAGAAAACTAAAAATGGACCTGCCTTTTGACCCAGAAATTCCCCTGCTAGGATTATATCCTAAGAGCCCTAATAACACCAATCCAAAAGAACCTATGCGCCACAATGTTCATAGCAGCACAATTTACAATATCCAAGTGTTGGAAGCAACCTAGGTGCCCATCAGTAAATGAAAGGATCCAAAAACTATGGTGCATATACACAATGGAATTCTATGCAGCAGAAAGAAAGAAGGAGCTCCTACCCTTTGCAACAGCTTGGATGGAACTGGAAAGCATTATGCTGAGTGAAATAGGCCAGGTGTTGAAAGACAAATACCATGATCTCACCTTTAACAGGAAGCTAAATAACAAAACAAACAAGCAAGCAAAATAAAAACAAAGACACTGAAATAGAGAACAGGGGGTCAGTGACCAGAGGGGAGAGAGGCAGAAATTTTAGGGGAAAAAGGGGAAGGATTTATGGGAACAAGTATAAAGAACACATGGACAAAAACTAAGGGGGGCTGGAAATGGGAGGGAGGTGGGGAACACTGGGGGGATGGGCTGGGATGGGAGTAAAAGACAGAAAACTGTACTTGAACAACAATTAAATTAAAAAGTAAAAAAATAAAAGTATTAATTAATTAATTAATTAAAAAAAGAAAAATGTTGATGTTTGGAAGAGATTTGATCAGACTGCAGAACTTAGCCTCCCTACCAGCTCCTTTAATTTCCTGCACTGTGGGGGCCTCAGGGGAGGGGCTCTGTAAGGGAGTCCTTCCTTTGTATAGCATTTTGGTACACTTTGGACTTTTACCATGGGTATACACTTTTAGGTTGGCCAAAAATTCTGTTTAGTTTTTTTTTCATAAAACAAAAGTCACATTTTTCATTTTCAACAATACCTTTATTGATTTAGATATTTTGAGTAGCTATCTTTTGCTATTGTCTTCTAGTGGGTAGAGGCCAGGGGTGCTGTTAAACATCTTCCAATGAATAAAACAACCAACCCCATAACAAAGGGTTATTTGGCCACAATTCCAATACTACCGAGAAACTTCATGTACCACTTTTGACATGTTTGATCAATCACAGAGCCTTCTTCATACACTGCACAAATCTCCTTTTGCCTTGCTGTTGCATTTTTACCTTCCTTGAAACACTAAAGCATAATATGCCAAAAATGTTGCTTATTTTCTTCCATCTTCAATATTAAAATGGCTACAGAAAAAATCACCAATTTTGATAAGTTTTTTAAATGCATGCTGATATGAAAGCTATCATAATACAATTTATCAGAATTGTTTCAAATGCAGTTAAAGAAAACTAAACACTACTAAAGCTATTATATACAAAAAAAACTAAACAAACTTTTTGGCCAACCCAATATTAGAATCTTTGATATACTGAAATAAATGTGCAACTGCCCAACACTTATTTAGTGCTCTGGAGAGAATAGGACACTTTCGCATACACCTGTCAGCCCAGAGAAAGGAGAAACTCTCTCCTGTTTTGTTGTGGGGCTGGGCTCCCAAACCCCCACTGTAATACCATTGGCACAATTTTTGAGTTATCTGTGCATCATCTGTCTTGTTATTTGCTTAATATTAAAAAATATGCTCACTTTGTTTTACTTAAGTAAATGCATTTTTTTAAACCTTTACATTTCTTAATCAGGTTTTGTCAAATATCTTTGTATTCATATCTATTAAGTATTTTTTTAAATGTTTTGTTATGTTGGTGTTTAGGTAGATATTGAGAAGGGGAGCAAAAGAGACTAGATACTGACCTTAATGAACTGGGAAGCAGGGACTTGTTTGCTTCATCAGGAAGTTACAGCTTTTCACACTCCAGGGGACTACATCACTGTGCTCTGTCAAGGGAATTAACACTCCTCCCTCCCTTCCATCCTGGATTGTTGGGGGATAGAGGGGAAGGTGTTAGACCATAGTGGCCTGTCTGTCTAACTAGGGACTATAAACCTACCCAAAGGCCATGGAAACTTGGGAAGTTCATTGGCCACTCTAAGAAAAAGTCTGGACCATCTCAAACCCAAGTTCTCAAACCCAAGTTCCTGGAAATAACCCCAGGAGAACAAAGAAGCTGTCTTTCTTGCCCAGGTGACCTGCACTTGCCCCATGCATTCATAAGTCCTCTCTCCATAGCCATGTGGCCCTAGAAGCCACATGGACCATGGCCATAGGGACTCCACACATAGGCTCAACAAGTGAGGCTGAATACCACAGCAAAGCAATGGACTACGGCTGGAAAACACATGCTAAGCTAGCTAGATGCTTGACTGGACTGTATTTTTATAAGGCACAGAATATCTAGACATTGACTCTACTTCTAGCCCTTATTTTCCATTGTGGGATAAAAGGGGATGGGACACTGGAAACCCAGGGGGCAGCATCTATTTCCACATGAATAAACCATCATGCCACTCCACAATCTTCTGTATGGGCCCTTGAAACGCTGTCCTTATAATCATATGGAAGAGTCTAATTTCCACCTACAACTTTTACCATAATTGATCTGTTGGCCACATAGTAGAAGGAACTTCTGGTTAGAAAAGACTGAAAAAAATTAAGAAAAGGAGGGGTCCCCCAGCCTGAGACTTTTGAGAATCTGTACCACCTCCCTGGGGATGGATGGGTCTTTTAAGGAGCCAACCTGTATTTATTGCACTGGGATGACTTGCTGGAAATAAAAAAGGTATCTGAAGAGTTGAGAATTTTCTCCCTAGAAGAAAATGTAACCTATTTTGGTATTAGCCAAAAACAAACAATATTTAAAATATTGATCACTTGACAGAAGTTCACAGGCAGGGTATCTGATAAGGACTTGTGGTTAAGAGCATTGCTGTGGGAAGTGTCCAGAGATGAAATACAATTATAAACAGCCCACCCTCTTTCCCACTTTATTCTTCCTCTGTCAACCCCAGAAAGCAGAATATGTGGGATCCAGAATGCTTCACATTTAAATTTACTTGTTATTCCAGTTTGCATCATTATAGTAAAAAAACTTTATTTTGAATGCCACCATGAACTCCAAAGGCACAATAGAAAAAGGAAAAAATTCCTGAACCACAGCCCTGAAGAAACAACTGAGAAGAGCAGCCT
The DNA here is from genome assembly GCF_021234435.1 of Artibeus jamaicensis. NCBI lineage: Eukaryota > Metazoa > Chordata > Mammalia > Chiroptera > Phyllostomidae > Artibeus > Artibeus jamaicensis. The sequence continues at coordinate 72,875,942 of NW_026522030.1, read as the reverse complement.
CGGCAGGAGGAAGACCACTGCACACACCTATCCCCCCACACCTATGCTTCACCCATGCAGATGCACTGAAACTACGGTGTACACATGAAGAGGCTCAGTGGGCATTAAAGCCAGTGGAGCAGCCAAAAGTCAAGGTGATGGACCTGAAGTAGGTTCCAGCCAAGCTGGAGGCATAGGTAGAAATGCTTTACTTCCTCATACAACCAAAAGGAGAATAACAACCAATTAAAAAACAAAAAGCAAAAAACAACCAGAACTGCCAGAAAAAATCAAATTGCATGGAAGTCCAACAGCCAAGGAGTAAAAGAAACATTTATGCAGCTTGATAGGAGGGGCAGAGATGGGCAGCCAGGACAGAGACTATGCTCAGCAAGGTATTGGACTGCACGGGTGAGGCAGGGGCTGGCTGATGCAACGGCTCCACATTCCCATGCTCATAAACCAGGACAAACAACCAGGGAGCAAGACACACCATGACACCTGAGGTCTCAGGGCAGAAAACTAAAGGCTCAAAACCTCAACATTAAAAACTGTGGGGATTGCAGCAGCAGGAGAAACTTCTGTCTCACAGGACAGTCCATTGGAGAGGCCCATGGGGTCCTAGAAGGTATGCAAACCCACCCATCTGGGAATCAGCACTTGAAAGGACACAATCTACTTGAGGGAACTGAAGGAAGTGACTGAAAGCTGGCCAAGAGCTGGGAAAGCAGCATTGTCCCTTCTCTGACCTGTCCCCCACATATAGCGCCACAATGCAGTGAAAAGGGTTTCCTCTCCCTGGAGACTATCTAAGGCTCCTCCTCTTACAATGTAACAAGTGCACCGAGACAAAGAAATATGGCCCACATGAAAGAACAGATCAAAGATCCAGAAATAATACAAGTAAGTGATGAAGAAACAGGCAACCTATAAGATGCACAGTTCAAAACACTGGTTATCAGGATGCTCACAGAAATTGTTGAGTATGATCATAAAATGAAGGAAGAAGTGAAGGCTATGCAAAGCGAAATAAAGGAAAGTGTACAGGGAACTGAGAGTGATGAGAAGGAAACCAGGACTCACATCAAAAGGTTTGGACCTGAAGGAAGAAATAATATTCAACCAGAACAGAATAAAGAAATGAGAATTCAAAAAAATGAGGAGAGACTTAGCAACCTATGAGATAACTTTAAATGTTCCAACACCCGAATTGTAGGAGTGCCAGAAGGAAAAGAGGAAGAACAAGAAATTGAAAACTTTTAACAGGAAGCTAAACAACAAAACAAACAAGCAAGCAGAAAAAAAAAACAAAGACACTGAAATAGAGAACAAGGGGATAGTGACCAGAGGGGAGAAGGAAGGGAAGTTAAGGGGAAAAAGGGGGGAGGGATTTGGAGGAACAAATAGGAAGGACACAGGGACGAGAACTAAGGGGGGTGGAAATGGGAGGGAGGTGGGGAGCAAGGGGCGGGGGAGGCTGGGATGGGAAAAATAGACAAAAAACTGTACTTGAAAAATAACTAAATAAAATTAATTTAAAAAAAAAGAAAACTTATTTGAAGAAATAATGAAGAAGACCTTTTCCAATCTGGCAAAGGGAATAGACTTCCAGGAAGTCCAGGAAGCTCAGAGAGTCCCAAACAAGTTGGACTCAAGGAAGCACACACCAAGGCACATCATAATTACATTACCCAAGATTCAAGATAAGGAGAAAACCTTAAAAGCAGCAAGAGAAAAGGTATGGGTACTACCTACAAAGAAGTACCCATAAGACTATCAGCTGATTTCTCAAAAGAAACCTTACTGGCAAGAAGGGGCTGGAAAGAAGTCTTCCAAGTCATGAAAGGCAAGGACCTACATCCAAGATTACCCTATCTAGCAAAGCTATCATTTAGAATGGAAGGACAGATAAAGTGCTTCCCAGATATGGTAAATTTAAAGGAGTTCATTACCACTGAGCTCTTATTATATGAAATGTTAAAGGGACTTATCTAAGAAATAGAAGAATATCAAAAACTATGAACAGGAAAATGACAACAAACTCACAGCTATCAACAATTCAATCTAAAAAAAACAAAAACTAAGCAAACAACTAGAACAGGAACAGAATCATGTGAATGGAGATCACATTGAAGGTCATCAGTGGGGAAGGAGAGGGAAGAATTAGGGAAAAAGGTACAGGGAATAAGAAGTACAATTTCTGGCACAAAATAGTCAGGAGAAGGTTAAGAATAGTATAGGAAATGAAGAAGCCAAAGACCTTATATGTACAACCCATGGACATGAACTAAGGAGGGCGTGATGCAAGGGGATGTGGAGTACAGGGCAGAGGGTGATAAAGGGGAAAAATTGGGACAACTGTATTAGCATAATCAATAACATATAGTTTTTAAAAATGTCAAGGTGACCTTGGCTCCCAACTTATTTCTTTTGTTACTATCAGTGTTTAGCTAGATATTGAGAAAGGAGAGCAAAATGGACTTAGATATTGAGCTTAATAAACTGGGAATCATAAGCTTGCTTGTTCAGCCAAAAAGCTACAGCTTCACATTCCAGGGGATTACAGCATTTCTCTGCCTAGAGGATTAATCCTTCTCCCCCTTCCCACCCTGCCTCCCACCTCTGGTACCAGATTGCCGGTAGGCAGCAGAAGAAGGAAGGCACATGTGCAATAGAAGTCAAAATGGCACAGGGGCAGGGAGACACTTAACCAAATAGGCCTGTCTGTCTAACCTGGGGAAAAAGGGATTGGTTTTGAGGTGGGCCCATCCAAAGCCTACAAAAACTTGGACAGTTTATTTGTCATTTTGAAAGAGCACCTGGCCCATCCCAAATCCAAGATGATACAATCCCAGGGGAAGAGAGTGACACTCTTTCTTGCCCAGGTGACCTGCAATAGCCCCATTTGTTCATGTGCTGTCCCCCAGGAGCATGTGACCATATGGGCCTAGCAGTTTCCAGGGCCTGTGGCAGACCATGTGGGCTCCAAAGGGTACAAAGGACTGCAGCTGGAAACACATGTTAAGCTAGTGGGATTGTTAACAAACTACAGTGGAGGTTCAGCTGCTTTCCATCACCAACAGGAAAATTCCAGAGGCAGAGGTTGCTGGAAAAGAAAGAGGTCTTTATTTAAATGCTGCACAATCTGGGAAAAGGGCAGACTCTTTTCTCGAAGTCCATCCCCTCAGAGAAACCCAGATGAAACCCTAGGTCCCCTTGTCCAGACCAAACCAAAGGCAGCATCCAGAGTTTTTTCTCTCATTTAAAGTACCATCCTGTGGGAACCTCAGGCAGCTGCTAAGTGCTCACCCAGGCAGCTCAGCTTTTCTCCCAGCCACTGTGAGGCCTCAGGATTCCTCCTTGGAACACACATGTGGGGCCAGCACTGCTATGAGTCACATGACTTTCAGGGCCAGAAGGTCCTGCAAAAATGCATCACCCAGTATGTTCGCTAGGTGGGTAAGAGACCATCTCTTCCTTCCCCTGGGTTTATATTATTTTTCCCTGTGAACCAGACCAGGTCCTTCCTCAGCCCAAACTTCTGTACGCTCCAGGGGGTCCATCCCCCAACCAACCCATTCTTTTCCCCAGGCTAGACTGACAGATTTCTTCGATACAGCACCTCCTCCTGTCACCATTCTGACCTCTGTGGTGCACGTACCTGCTTCCCCTGGTCCCACCCCAATCAGGTAAGGGAAGGAAGCAGAAGGCTTCCTTCCCTTCCAACTATCTTGCTAGCCTTGAGTGTGCTCAGTGTAATGCTTCCTCCTGTTGCAATGTTGCTCATGCGTGGGGGATCTGCTGCCAGGCTATTTTAGTATCAGGATGTTGAACTGAACTGTACTTTTATATGGAACAGAAACTCTGGACACCAGCTTTTGTCTTGGCCTTGCTGAGAATGTGATTGGACTTTTTCCATGGCGGGCAGATGGAGAGGGGACCTTGGAAACCCAGGGGACAGCTTCTATCTCCATATAGAACCACACCACACCACACCACAATCTTCCATACATTGGTTCCTCGAAATGCTTTTCTTGTGATCCCATGAAAGAACCTAATTCCCATCAACAGTATTTTGATCTGATAGCTTAAACAACAACCTTCCACTATCATCTCTCAACCAGCCTCCTGCCAGGTCAGCTAGCAGTAGAACATGATCTGCTCATTTCCTTCTGGTAGTTGTACCTGGGGGGAAAAAAACACAAATATTGTACAAATAGAATGCATAGAGCTTGCTTTCTGGTCAAGAAGACAAGAGTCCTTATTTGAGGCTAACATTTATTGCAGACTTTGGTATTTAAGTTGCAGTTCAGGCATTTTGCTTATGTAATCTTCAAGGTTGCCCTGAGGCTCAGAGATGTGCAGGCCCAGGACTCTCACCTGGCAGCCCAGGGGCTGGCTTGTCCAGAGCACCTCCTACAGGCCCAGACCCATGGGGCCTTTGAGAGTCCTGATGCATATTAGCATGCTAATAATTCTAAGAAAAAAACACTTAAAATAAAGTTGTTTTTGTTTTTTCAGTCCAGAGTTTCTCCCATTTAGTTAATAATGAGCTCCTCTGCCCCCCTGCCTTTTTGAATGGAATTATTATTCCCCCAAAACAGGAAGAAGTGAGCCACACCTCTGAGGGCCCCTCTTTGCAGATGTGGGAAGAACTCTTTCCAGCTCAGATGCTGATGTGCCTATCTCCCTCCAGTCTTGTCTCCAGCCATGCTCTTTCTGGGCAAGTGTCCAGCCTGGGATCAGTCACTGTGGCCAGACAGCCATGAGGGATCACTAGATGCCACCAGGTCAGGGCCCTGGGGTCAGTGCCTATGTACTAGAGATGAGGCTCAGAGAAGTACCTTTTTTTTTCTTATTCAGGACATTTTTAAATTAAAAGACAAAGACAACTAGTGATTTAAGGCATAAAAAAAGGAAACGAGATTATGTATATGTCTGCTCAAGAAGTCAAAGGACCCAGAGGATAAAGCTGGTTCCAAATCTGAGTCCTGAACTCTCCCCTCCCCTATCCTCTTCCTCTCAGCTTCGTCTTCCTGTGTATTGACTTCATCCCTGGACAACACTCTATCTAGGGTGACTGTCTCCCTCCAATAGTCCCAGACTCCATCATTATTGCTGGTAGACCCAGAAAATCATGTGTTCCCCTTCTCTACAGTTCCAGTCCAGGCTCAGGCCCTGGCTTTCCCTGGATCCACTTAGCTCATGGTCATCCCTGAGCCAATCTCTGGCACTTCTTTGATTGGTCAAGTTGTGTCACAGGCCTAGGGGTGAGGTTAGCCCTCCCTTTACCACAGGAAGGTGAATTAAAGGTGGGCATTTCCCCAAAGTTATTTCAGTCTGTTATAAGGGAAGTGGGAGAGTGACACCAGTCAGGCAAAATTAATAGCTCCAGTATGAACAGTCAGGGGACACTCTGAGTCAGGAGTTGTCTACTCACCTTCTAAGAGCAGTTCTGTTTCTTACAATTTATCCTAAGCAGGTAATTATTTAAATAAATTAGTATACAGCCAACAAAAAATGATGTGAGTCATATTATTGAGTGAAAAGACAGATTACAAAAATCATTTGTAGTAAAATTACAATTTTGAAAAATTATTTATCTTCTTGATTCTATGTAAATAGAGAGATGCTCACTGGTTTTCTAAATACTATATCAGTAGTATTTACTGCTACATGGTAGACTTTGTGTAATTTTTACAAGTTTTTTTATTTTCCTGAATTTTTACCACAAACAAGTATATTTTTTATAAAAAATACTTGGAAAAGTACAGTTCTTTATTCCTTTCAAAGAGTACTTTAATCTAATGTGAGATTCTCAGCATGGAGGAATTGTACTTCCCTCTTTAGAATCTGTATGTCTTCTAGAAACATCTTGGCCAGAGCAGGCTGAGGGGAGGGCCTGAAACTCCTTGTTCCTAATACATTGTCTCTTGTCCTTGTAGTGGTCAAGACAATGACCTGGGGAGGCCTGGCTTTGTGCCTTCCTTGCACTTTACCAGTGGTTCATTGCTCATGGTGTTTGGATGAGGTGGCCCAGTGTTGCCAGTCATCCTCTAATTTTCTCTAGAGCCTTTGGGCGTTGCCCATCTCATCTCAGTGCCTAACACAGTAACTTTTTTAACCAGTGTCTCTCTTCCTCTTTCTCCCCACTTCTCTAGGTCTCCTGTAGCAAAGCCTCTCTCTCCTGGCTCTCCTGGCTGGGTACATACTGTACCAAAATTAGCCTGAGAGCTTGGGCATTGGTCTGGAACTCAAGAGCTCTTCTCAGTTTTACCATCCAATTGCTTTGTGAAAAAAGACACTTTCTACTTTCATTTCTTTTGTCACTATTAATGAATCATTTGTCCGAAAGTCAAATGGACCTTTGTTGCTACGTATCAAACATAAGTAAGCTGTGGCTTACATTCAGTAAAGCCTCTTTGAGCAGCTGATCTCTCTTCTCAGTTGGTACATTCCAAGATTTAGCCATTTTCCAGCCTACATTTCACACAAGTGTATTAAAGGAAAAGGGATAATTAATTTTGAAATAAAAGCCAAAAGTATAAAGATGTTTACCTTGAGTCACAACATAAGGCAAATTTGTCATGTTTTTTCCTATGTTCCATCATTTAGACCACCCTCTTATTTGTACCTTAGTTCACCTTGAAAAGAGCAGAAGATCATAAGGGGTATTTTTTCTAATTAGGCTGTTTGGGTAATCATAATTTTGGCAAAGACAATCTCCCAACATCTGTAGAGTGAGTGCATTCTCCACACTGCTGCCAGGATGGTTTTACTCTGTTACTAAGACAGATCTTAGCAAGTTACTGCCCTGCTTAAAACCTTTGATGAGTCTCCATTGCTTTTGTGATAATGTCCAAATTCCTTAGCCAGCATTTCAAGGGCTTCCCCATTTAACCCCAACCTACCTTCCCTTCCTCTCTTCTCTGCCCTTGCTGACAGCACAGCTAATATCTCAGGGATGCTGTTGCCTTTCTTTCACAGACCTCACCCTCTCTGTGAGATCTTCAGGCCTCCCCATATCAGCACATGTGCTCTTCTTGCCTGACTCACTCACTTCCCTTTATTGAATTATAATTGACAAATAAAAATTGTGTATATTTGAGCTATATAATGTGATATCTTGATACACATACATATTTTAAAATGGTTAACAAAATCAAACTAATTAATATTTCCATCACCTCATATAGTTATTTTTTGTGTGTGGTAAGAATGCTTAAGATCTACTGTATTTTAAAAGTTCAAGTATGCAGTGAAGCATTATTAATTATAGTGGTTGCTAGAGTCCGACGGGTAGGAGAAGTAGGGAGACGTACAAAGTTTTATTTCTTCAGGTGACTAAATTCTAGAGATCTAATGTACAGCCTGATGACCAACTCAATTTTAATGGTTTGTCTTCTCCACTGGATCCCTGCACTCTTTTGGAGAAGACATTCCCAAGTCTGGCTAAGCATCGAGCTCTCATGGCAGCTTGATAACAATACAAAAATTTTTTATCCTCATACCAGGCCAACAGAGTGAGAATTCCTGGGAGTGGAGCCCAGGAATTCATCAATTTAAAAACATTTTCCAGGTGATCATGATCAGCAGGCAGGCTTGGTAACCCCCTGCCCCAGGACTGGCCATTATCTTTAGTGACAGTAGGGATAGAACAAGGCAGAGAGCTGAGCTACACCAAAGCCTCACTTTGTGGCAGGTCCTGCTGTAGGAGCTTTTACACCTACTTATCTTATCTCAGCCACCTGGAGAAACAGATGATGCTGTGTACATTACTACAGATGAGGAAATCACAGCTCGGGAGCTTAGGTCCCTTGTCGTAGGTCCCCACGGGCAACAAAACCAGTTCTGCTGTCTCTTTAGACTTATATTCTTTTTACTTAATCCATATTAATTAAAATAAATTAATATATTTAAATATATATATATATATATATCTTATTACAGTTTTCCCAGGTTTTTTTTTCTTCCCTTTATCCCTCCTCGATCCTGCACACTGAACCTCCAGCACTCCTGCACCTTAGTTCATGTCCATGGTCTGTGCATATAAAGTCTTTGGCTTCTCTATTTCCTACACTACTTTTAATCTCCTTTTCTCTATTTTATGCCTACCAATTATATTTCTTATTCCCTGTACCTTCCCTCACCATTCTCTCCCTCCTCCTCCCCACTGCTAACCCTCCATGAGATCTCAGTTTCTATGAATTTCTTCCTGTTCTAGTTTTTTGCTTAGTTTTTTGTTTTGTTTTGTTTTAGGTTGAGTTGTTGATAGTTTGTTGTCATTTTACTTTTCATAGCTTTTGATATTCTTCTACTTCTTAGATAAGTCCCTTTAACATTTCATATAATAAGAGCTCAGTGGTAATGAACTCCTTTAAATTTACCATATCTGGGAAGCACTTTATCTGTCCTTCCATTCTAAATGATAGCTTTGCTAGATAGGGTAATCTTGGATGTAGGTCCTTGCCTTTCATGACTTGGAATGCTTCTTTCCAGCCCCTTCTTGCCAGTAAGGTTTCTTTTGAGAAATCAGCTGATAGTCTTATGGGTACTTCTTTGTAGGTAGTACCCATACCTTTTCTCTTGCTGCTTTTAAGGTTTTCTCCTTATCTTGAATCTTGGGTAATGTAATTATGATGTGCCTTGGTGTGTGCTTCCTTGAGTCCAACTTGTTTGGGACTCTCTGAGCTTCCTGGAAGTATTCCCTTTGCCAGATTGGAGAAGGTTTCCTTCATTATTTCTTCAAATAAGTTTTCAACTTCTTGCTCTTCCTCTTTTCCTTCCAGCACTCCTACAATTCGTGTGTTGAAACGTTTAAAGTTATCTCATAGGTTGCTAAGTCTCTCCTCATTTTTTTGAATTCTCGTTTCTTTATTCTGTTCTGGTTGAATGTTATTTCTTCCTTCAGGTCCAAACCTTTGATGTGAGTCCTGGTTTCCTTCCCATCACTCTCAGTTCCCTATACACTTTCCTTTATTTCGCTTTGCATAGCCTTCACTTCTGTCTTCATTTTATGATCATACTCAACTATTTCTGTGAGCATCCTGATAACCAGTGTTTTGAACTGTGCATCTTATAGGTTGCCTGTTTCTTCATCACTTACTTGTATTATTTCTGGATCTTTGATCTGTTCTTTCATGTGGGCCAAATTTTTTTGTTTCTTAATGCCTGTTATTTAGCAATGGGTGGAGCCTTAGGTATTCTCCAGGGAGAGGCAACCCTCTTCACTGCATTGTGGTGCTGTATGTTGGGGAGGGATCTAAGAGGGAGCAATGCCGCTTTTTTGACTCTCAGCCAGCTTTCAGTCTGATACCCACAAGCAAATTGAGCCCTTCTGCTGATGATTCCTGGGTTGGTGGTATTGTGTAAGTTTTAGGACTCTGGGGTCTCTCCAAGGAACTCTCCTGTGAGGCTGGAAGTTTCTCCCATCTCTGCAACCCCGACAGATTTTTTTCAGCCAGAGGTTTTGAGCCTTTAGTTCCCCACATTGAAACCCTAGGTTCTGTGGTCTGTCTCACTCCCCAGTTGTTCCTCCCAGTTCATCCACACACAAATGTGAAACTTCCTAGTCCTCCAGTCACCACCTTGCTCTGAGTCCTCTCTACCCTGGCTGCCTGTCTCTTCCCCTTCTACTTGTCTGGATGAATGTTTCTTCTTTAATTCCTTGGTTGTCAGACTTCCATATAGTTTGATTTTTGTCAGTTCTGGTTATTTTTTACTTTTAAATTTGTTGTTGTTCTTCTTGGTGTTGTGAGGAGACAAAGTGAATCTATCTATGCCTCCATCTTGGCCAGAAGTCGAAATAAATTAACATCTTGTTTCAGAATTTCTATGACTTGCTCCCCCACATTCAGTTAATGTTCAAGACCTATCCACTCTCTCTTCTCAGCTCCTTTCTCAGAAACAGCCTCCTCATTCATCTATTGCTATCTTAGGCCATATCCCTCTAATCCATTTTCCCAACTACAGCCAAGTGATCATTTAGACTTGAAATTTTTCAAATCATTCTGTTTATGGTACCTGTTACCACAATAAGCTTTTCATCTTTACACTGACAGGTATGTCTATTTTTCCTTTTCAGCTTTGAGGTTTTCAGACTTATAATGGTAACATTATAAGGAAAGCAGGCCTTCCCTTCCTTGCCCTCTTAGACTTCTAAAGCAAATGCCAATCCAGGAGTTATGTTTTACAATGTATAAAATATTTACACACAGGGACATAGAAAGGCAACTTTAGAAAAATGGGCAATAGGTGTTCATAAGCAATTCACAAATGAGAAAATTGAACTAATAAATAAACAAATGAAAAAAATCTCATGATCACTGATGGTCAAAGAAACAAAGTGATGCCACTTTATATCCCTCAGACTAGGAAAACTTGAAAACAGTTATCACACTGATTGCTGGCAGGGAGAAAAGAACTCTCATTTGAACCGCTGGTTCAAAAGGCAGTTTCGTCAACCTTTCTGAAAAGCATTCTAGTAACATTTTAAAAGTAGAAACTGCAATATGTTTGTTATAATTTTCCATTGTTGTGAATCTATTTTCTAGCACAAAACTACTCATATAAAGGACCTGTGGATAGGAGTATTTACTACTGTATTGTTTGAATAGCAACAATCTGGAAATTGGGTAGCTATTTATGTCTAAAAGAATCATTGACTTTACTAGGAAACATCCACATCATAGTAAAATAGGATCCCATTAGAAATATGAAGTATAGCTATATATTGACCTGGAAGCATGTGTATGAGGTGCTGCTGAGTGAAGAAAACAAGATGCAGAAACTTGTGATATGATCCTGTTTTGTAAAATGTTACCACATGAATACAAAGCCATTAAATGTAGAGTTTGTGTGTAAAGTTTATACAGAGAGTACTAGTATGAATGTGTGTCTGTACATGGCTATGTGAACACAAAGGAAACTGTAAGAGGACCCATAATATGTTATTAACACGGGTGAGGGGTGCAGGACTTGAGGATGATAGAGAGTAGGGAATAAAGGGAGGGAGTGAACCAAGACAACAAAGACAAGGAGAAAGGGTTAATAGTAAACTGTTATAAAATCATATCTGCATGAATGAGATGATAATACTTATGATTTTTATAAGTTACATGTGTGTATGTGTATTACAAAATCTGAAGTGTTAAAAATGCAAATCTAATCAGTTCATTCTTCCCAAAATTTTTTTATAGCTACCTGTTCCCCTGTGCATCAATCCAGAATCTCCAGCCTGGACTCTGAAGCCCCTGCTCTCCTCTCCACCCTCCTACAGAACAGCTAGCTACCCTCCTCGCTCTGTGTCAATGTCACATATTGCCTTGGACCTAAAGTCCCTGCCCTGCAGCCCTCCTGCTCTGCTTTAGCTCTTCACATCTACTGTTCTTTCTTGCCAAAGCCATTTCTCCATTCCTATTTTCCTGGATAACTCCAACTCATTTTCGTAAATCCCAGCTTAAACACCACTTTCTCAGGGAATTTTCCTGACCCACAGATATGGTTATGTACCTTGATATATATTCTCATTGATTCCTTGTCCTTAATAAAATTCTATTTTACTATTAGCCTTTTCCCCCCAAACTTAGCACAAATTTCCCAAGTTATACTTTTCCTTTTTTTAATGTTTATTTGTTGTGTCCACATTGGATAAGAACCCATAGCAGAACCTGAGCATTACACCCTGGATCTCATATTGTGGTGATGTAGAATCACCTCTTCTAACCTTCTTGCCATCCCATGGCTCTCTTAGTCATGCTGAGCCCTTTTAGTTTTCTAGGTGCAGAAGTTTATACCACCAACTGACATCCTTAGAACTGTCTCAGATTATCTCCCATCTCATCCCCAGGGTCCTTCTGGCCAGCTGTGTTCCCTGGCTGCCCAGGGTTCCCTACTTTGCCGCTGTCCCTCAGAGAGGAATCCCTGAGCAGAGGAGCCTAGTTACTGATGGAACCCCTCCTGCTCTGTGATTATGATCTGAGCTTGAGAGGAGGTTACAGTGAGGGTGACTTGAAATTCCAGAATGTGTCTGGAGGCAGCTGGAGCTGACATTTGCTATTTCACCAGAGAACTAAGACAGTGAGTTAACAGAAGGCTCACACCACTTAGGGCATGATAAGCAAGTGTATTAAACATTATCTTGTTTTCACTGGACATTTGTAATTAAGCATGCTTATGAAAAAATAAAATACAATTCATATGAAGAGAGAAAACTTAGTTCTGTTTATTTTCAAACTATATTGTTAATAAAGTATTTTCTTTTTAACAATTGCTTTATTTCCATAAGTGGTTGTATTTTTGTCTTTGCACAAAAGGGGAACAGAAAGAAAAGGCTGTATGACTGTTTTCCCAAAAGATGAAGGGAAGCCAGATTCCCATCACGATAACTGCCTTTGCTAAGCTTAGGTAGAACATTCAGATTTCAAAATGAGAAGAAAATATAGAAATAAGTTGTACTACATGGATCTTTGAGACTGGGGGAGTGCTATTTCCAAGAAATTTCAAGAAAATTCCAAGAAAATTAGTATTAGATAACCTGAGCTTCACGTCCCACTGGCAGTCATCCTGTCCTCTGTGCAAGAAAGAGTGAGTTGGATAATATCTTCCATAACCTCTATTAGCATGGGAGGGGGCAGTAAGTTTCACATATAAATCTATTCACAAATGGAAGGTCAAATACAAAGTGTCCTGCTTAGCAAGTCACATAATGGGGGTGCTAGTTTTATCTCCTAGAAAAGTGCATTTGGTGGCTTGTTATCTTTGAAGTGGATGAGGCAGTCCACAATGAATTTCAGTCCACAATGTTCCCCTGCTTTCCCTTCTCCCCAGTATTGTCCAGCATCCGCAGTCTTTCCTCCAGTCTCTGCTTCCATTCTTCTCTGAGCCTTAGGAGGGGAAACAATACACATGGCTTAGTGCATTTGCCTACACATCTGCTGGTCCAGTAAAGTTTTCTTTTCCTGCTAAGGAATATATATTTTTAATTTAAAAATGTCTATTGATTTTAGAACGAGAGAGAGAAACTTTGATGTGAGAGAGAAACTTCAATTGGTTGCTTCCCATATGTTTCCCAAATGGGGATCAAATCCACAACCTAGTATGTGCCCTGAGTAAGGATTGGATCCATGACCTTTTGGTGTATGGAACAATGTTCAAACCAACTGAGCCACATAGATAAAGGCCTTCTAAAGAATATCTTTAAGAGAAACACATGACTTTCACAAATTAGTGAAGAAAAAAATGAATAGACAAATGAGAAAAGTCTAGAAAATATAGTTTTTTCCTCAAATTGTTATGTAACTCAATGTAAACTCAGTCAAGCTCTTAGCAGGACTTTTTTGTAGATAACAACAAACTGATTCTAAATTTTATATGAAAAGGCAAAAGAAACAGACCAGTGAAACCAATTTTGAAGAAGTAAGTTGGAGAACTGCCATTACATTATTTTGAGGCTAAATGTTAGGCTACCACCATCGGGATGGTGTGGCATTGGTGAAGAAACAGACAATAGATCAATGAAATGAAATAGTGAGTCCAGAAATATATACACATAATATGGGCAATTGATTTGGACAAGGGGCAAAGACAACTCAATGGAGGTAGCCATATATATGTGTGTATGTGTGTGTGTGTGTGTGTGTGTGTGTGTGTGTGTATAAATTTAAACAAATGGGACTAGGACATCATATATCCATATTCAAAAGAAAATGGTTTGGGTCCATATCCCACATCTAGTAGCATAGAGCTGATGAAAAACGTAAGACTAAGACTTCTAAGAAAATACCCATAAAATAATACCTTCATTATTTTCCTGTGGATAAAGGAATAATTTTTAGATACAACACAAAGAATGGTTTATAAAAAAAGAAAAGAATATTTGGGACTTAAATTTACTCTGTAAAAGACACTGTAAGGAGAATAAAAGACAAGCCATAAATAGGGAAAAGATATTCGCAAATCACATATTTAGGGACTTGTTTCCAGAATATACAATTAAATATACCACAGGCAAAAAAAATTTTGAAGGCATTTTACTGAGAAGTGGTATGGATGACAAATCAGCACATAAAAGATGCTCAACATAATTAGAAAAATGCAAATTAAAACTGCAATGTGGTACCACCCACATCATAGAATGATCAAAATAAACAAACAAAAAAAAAACCCCACCAAGAACCCACAAAAACCCACAAGAGAAAAACATGTAAAAAAATTAAAAATAAACTCTCACAATGAAAGCCAAAACAAATGTTGGCACGGACATTGAGTGGCTTGAACTCTCTCACAATCGTTGTGGAAATGCAAAATGGCACAGTCAGTATGGAAAACAGTTTGGCAGTTTCTTATACAATTAAACTTAAATTTACCATATGACCCAGTAATCTCAATCTGGGTATTTACTCAAAAGAAATGTCAATTTATATCCACACAGACACCTGTATGTAAATGTTCATGATAGTTTTATTTATAGTCACCCAAAACTGGAAATAATCTAAATATCCTTCAACTAAGGAATGGATAACCAAATTATGACATGTCTATGTAACAGAATAGTACTCAAAAATGAGAGGGGATGGGAGATTGATACACACAAGAATTACATCCCAAATATATTTTTAAGTGAAAAGAGGCAGACTCAAAAGACCATATACTGTAAAATTAACTTATGACATTCTGAAAAAGGTAAAACTGGAGGGATAGAGAACAGATCAGTGGTTGCTAGGGATTGGAAATTGGCAGAGAAATTAATCATAAAAGAGCAGAATGAAGACATTTTTAGAGTGATGGAACTATTCTATATCTTGATTGTGGTGATTACATCATTCTGAGCATTTATCAAAACTCATAGAACTGTACACAAAGAGAAAACAAATGCATGGTGCTTATAAATCAATAAAGAAGAAACTCTGTAGTCATATGGGTAGATGATGTAAATTGGCTCCTCCAGAAGAAGAAATTCAGCTGTTTCCTACACATATGACAAATTTCAATGAAACTTGTAATCAATTAAATTCAGTTTAAAACACAAACTGAACTAACAAGCAAAACAGAGACAGACATAAATAGAGAGCAGACTGACAGTTCTTGGCAGGAATCGGGGGAAGCCTGGGTTTGGGTGGAGGAATTAAGAAAAGAAAAAAAGAAAGAAAGAAAGAGAGAGAGAGAAAGAAAGAAAGAAAGAGAGAGAGAGAGAGAGAGAGAGAGAGAGAAAGAAAGAAAGAAAGAAAGAAAGAAAGAAAGAAAGAAAGAAAGAAAGAAAGAAAGAAAGAAAGAAAGAAAGAAAGAAAGAAAGAAAGAAAGAAAGAAAGAAAGAAAGAAAGAAAGAAAGAAAGAAAGAAAGAAAGAAAAGAGAGAGAGCAACAAAGAACTCATGGACATGGACAACAGTGTGGTGATTGCAGCAGTGGGGGATGGGTGGAGGTGGAAGAGGGTATGGGGGAATAAATAGTGATGAAAAAACAAACAAAACAGAAGAAAAAGTCAGTGAAATTCTATGTTCATTTGTTTGATTAATATAGTTAAGTTTGACAATACAGGATATTAGCTATTGTAGAAATTAGTACTCCTATACTCAGGGTGCAAGTTGCAAGAATAGAAGGCTATCAAACTTTTAAAAACTCTTGTTTTTTTAAAAGATTTTATTCATTTATCTTTGAAGGGAAGGGAAGGAGAGAGGGAGAGAAATATCAGTGTGTGGTTGCTTCTTGGGTGTCCCCCACTGGGAACTGGCCAGCAACCCAGGCATGTGCCCCAACTGGGAATCAAACCGCAATTGTCTGGTTCACAGGCCTGTGCTCAATCCACTGAGCTACACCAGCCAAGGCTAAAAACTCTTGTTTTTGACCTAACATTTTCATTTATATGAAGTTATCCCACAATATTTATCCATATATGCAAGAATGTATGCACAGGTATCTTTATTACAACATTGTTTGTGAAGCCTAAAAATGAAAAATGAACTGTCTTTTGATGTGACTGGTTAAATAAATTGTTATATCATTACAATGGAAAACATTAAAGAACTGAGAGGGCTATCTTCTTAATGTAGATGAAGTTGAAAAAGTTAGGGGCTTTTTACATAAAAATACTGGATACATATTTATTTTCTTATTCAAACTGGGGTTTTGGGGAAAGATATACAAGGAATCATAGATGGCAGTGCTCTACAGAAAGCTGGTCTAGGAGGCTCAGTGGGAAGGAAACTCACTCCTAAATATATACCCTTTCTTGATGCTTGAATTAAAAATATATATATACACCTGTGTTAATTTCTTAAGAGTAAAGATAACCAAAATGAAAAAATTAGATAATTACTTTTATTAATTTTCTGGGGCTGTGATAATAAAATACCAAATTGTGTGGCTTAAACAATAGAAATTTATTTTCTCACAGTTCTGAAAAGTGGGAAGTCCAAGATCAAAATGTGGGTAGACTTGGTTTCTCCCAAGATATTTCTTTGGCTTGTATCTGAGAAGCACTTTATCTGTCCTTCCATTCTAAATGAAAGCTTTGCTGGATAGAGTAATCTTGGTTGTAGGTCTTTGGATTTCATAACTTGGAATATTTCTTTCCAGCCCCTTCTTGCCTGTAATGTCTCTTTTGAGAAATCAGCTGACAGTCTGATGGGAACTCCTTTGTAAGTGACTGTCTCCTTATCTCTTGCTGCTTCTAGGATTCTCTCCTTCATTTTCATCTTGGCTAATGTAATTATGATGTGCCTTGGTGTGTTCCTTCTTGGGTCCAACTTCTTTGGGACTCTCTGAGCTTCCTGGATTTCCTGGAAGTCTATTTCCTTTGCCAGATTGGGGAAGTTCTCCTTTATTATTTGTTCAAATAAGTTTTCCACTCGTGGCTGTTCCTCTTCCCCTTCTGGCACCCCTATAATTCTGATGTTGGAATGTTTAAAGATGTCCTGGAGGTTCCTAAGCCTCTCCTTGTTGAGGTCCAAAACAGATGTTGAAAAGGGACAATCCCGAATGAGCCCCGGATAAAGTTAGGCTGACCAGGAACAGGGAAATTTTTACTTCCTAAAAGGGCTAACCGCCAATTACACAAAGAGCCTTTTGAATTTCCCTAATAAGCCAATGGCAATCAGCTGTTTAGAGCTAGCCAATAGCTAACAGCCACATCTGCTTTTGTTCAAAGCTTGCTTGCATACCCCTATATAAGGACATAGCTGTAAGCGCCGGGGCGTGGCTCTCATCTGCAGCTCTCCTGAGCATAGTGTTCTCGGACACTCAGAGAGCTCGCCCCTGCGCAGGTAAAACTTGGCCAATTAAGTAACATCTTGAAAATTCTGAAAGTCTCCGAACTTCTGTTTCTCGTGACAGCGGATGCAACATTCTTCATTTTTTTTAATTCTTGTTTTTTCATCCTTTTTTGTTTGGTTGTTTCTTTCTTCCTTCTGGTCCACTCCCTTGATTTGAGTCCATTTCCTTTCCATCACTATTGGTTTCCTGTGCATTTCCCTGCATTTCACTTAGTTTAGCCTTCATTTGTTCCTCTAATTTGTGACTAAAATCGACCAGCTCTGTGAGCATCCTGATCACCAGTGTTTTGAACTGTACATCTGATAGGTTGGCTATTTCTTGGTCGCTTAGAGTTATCGGCTCTGGGGCTTTTACTTCTTCTTGAGCCATGTTTTGGTCTGTTCACACCTGTTATGTATGAGGAGCAGAGCCCTAGGTGTTCACCAGGTTGGGGCAACTCAGTCACTGGGTTATGATGCTATGTATGTGGGGGTGGGGTCAAAGAGGGGCAATAGCAGTCCCCTCTGCTGCTTTCCGCCACTGGGGCCTGCTCGGTCTGTCTCACTGCTCGCTCCTTCACCTGGTTCTGTGTGCGAATGTGTGACCGTGGTCAGCCTGCCACCTTGTGCCCTCACTGGGTCCCCCCTTTGCTACCCCACACCTGGGATCCGCCCACAGCTACCTGCATGCCTGGGTTGGGGGATCTTTCCTGCCTGATCCCGCTCTGCTGCTGGCTCCACTCCTCTTAACGGTCTGGCTAAAGAGTTCATTGTTGTTGGACTTCCGTATAGTTCAATTTTTTATGTTTTGGCTGCATTTTTGTTGCTAAAACATTGTTGTCTTTAAACTTGGTTGTACGAGGAGGAACAGTGTTTTCACCTACGCCTCCATCTTGGTGGAAGTCTATTTCTTTGGCTTGTAGGTGGCCTTCTTGCTCCATCCTCACATGGCCTTTTCTCTCTTAGTGTACATTCCTGATGTCTCTTTATGTGTTCAATGTCCTCTTTTAATAAGGACATCAGTTAGATTGGATTAGGGCTCACCCTAAAAGTCTCATTTTAACTAAATCAACTCTTTTAAAAGTGCTATCCTCAAACATTGTTACATTCTGAGGTACAGGGTGGGATTTAGGGCTTCAACACATGAATTGGGGGGTCTGATTCAGTTCATAACTGATTAAGTGAAATAACACATTCTAATACAGAAAAATAAATACACAATAAAATATTTTAAATGATCCAACATTATTTTTCACTCTTATAAATAATAATACTTAATACTCTGCCCATGTACCAGTCTATTTTCTCCGGAGTGATTCCCAGAGGTGAATAGCTTAGAGGGCATAAATACTTTGAAGGCTCTAGGAACTTTTTACACTATTGGCTCCAGGAAACTTCTTACTTAAAACTCTGTTCAATTATGGGACCAAGAAAGAATGGAGGAAATCTGGGGTGTCAACCAGCTTGTTTGTTTGTGGTGTTGCTTAAGCAGATTAGCAACTGAGGATTGGAAGTTAAAAACTGAGAGAATTAGGGGCCTGGGAGAATGTTAAAACACCAGTTATAATCCTCATTCTACCTTCAACTTTAAATAAAAGTAAATGACATAAACATAGTTTGCCTATTTGAAAGGGAGATAAAACAGAACTGTTTTTCTCCCATTAGTGGGCAACTAATCTTTCCAGATCTTTCCACATTTCACTTAAGTATTTATTACTCTTATATAGATTTCTGTTGGTATTCATCTATGAGTAATTTTCAGTTATATTTCTTCATTATGGCTATTAAAAATTCATTTTATATTTTAATTTTTAACCAACCTCTCCAACCTAGAGACTATGTAGGCTACAAATTGTTTTTGCTTAGTACCTCTGAAAGGTTCTGTAAGTAAATCTGCCTCAAAAGTACATAAATTTTGTCACTGGGATCTTTTAAATCTCACTAATAAGGGTTGATGTTTGTGTTTCACTGAACTTGAGGGACTTTTTAAAAAACTGTTTTTATTTTTTAAAGCTTTTATGTATGTATTTATTTATTTATTTACTTATTTTAGATTTTTAATTTATTTATCTTTAGAGGGGAAGGGAAGGAGAGAGGGAAAGAAACATCAATGTATGGTTGCCTTTCGTGCCTCCCCTGCTGGGAACTGGCCTGCAGGGAACTGGCCTGCAACCCCGGTATGTGCCCTGACTGGGAATCGAACTGCGATTGTCTGGTTCACAGGTCCGTGCTCAATCCACTGAGCTACACCAGCCAGGGACTGAGCTACACCAGCCAGAGTATATTTTTAAATATATTTTATTGATTATGCTATTACAGTTTTCCCATTTACACCCCCTCCCATCTGCATTACCTTCCTTTAGTTCATGTCCATGGGTCATACATAGAAGTTTTTTGGCTTCTACATCTCCTATACTATTCTTAACCTACCCTCTGTCTATTTTCTACCTACCATTTATGCTACTTATTCTCTGTACCTTTTCCCCCCGTCTCCTCCTCCTCCCACTCCCCCACTGATAACACTCCCTGTGATTTTCATTTCTGCGATTCTGTTCCTGTTCTAGTTGTTTACTTAGTTTGTTTTTGTTTTTGTTTTGGGATCTGTTGTTAATAGCTGTGAGTTTGTTGTAATTTTACTGTTCATATTTCTTTTTTTTAAGATTTTATTTATTTATTTTTAGAGGGGAAGGGAAAGAGAGGGGGAGAGAAATATCAATGTATGATTGCCTCTCATGCGTCCCTTGCTGGGAACTGGCCTGCAACCCAGCCATGTGCCCTGACTGGGAATCAAATTGAGGTTGTTTGGTTCACAGGCCCTCGCTCAATCTACTGAGGTACACCAGCCAGGGCACTGTTCATATTTCTTATCTTTCTCTTAGATAAGCCCCTTTAACATTTCATATAATAATGGCTTGGTGATGGTGAACTCTTTTAATTTGACCTTATCTGGGAAGCACTTTTTCTGCCCCTCCATTCTAAATGATAGCTTTGTGGGATAGAGTAATCTTGGATGTATTCCAAGGTTACATCATTGTCTTCCATTACTTGGAATACTTCTTTCCAGCCCCTTCTTGCCTGTAAGGTTTCTTTTGAGAAATCAGCTGATAGTCTTATGGGCACTCCTTTGTAGGTAACTGTCTTTTTTCTCTTGCTGCTTTTAAGATTCTCTCTCGTGCTGGCTGGTGTAGCTCAGTGAATTGAGCACTGGCCTGCAAACTAAAGGATCATAGTTCAATTCCCAGTCAGAGCACAGGCCTGCGTTGCAGGCCAATTCTTGGCAGGGGACACATGAGAGGCAACCATACATTGATGTTTCTCTCCCTCTCTCTTTCTTTTCCTCTCTAAAGATAATAAATAATAATAATAAATCTTTTTTTAAAAAAAGCTTTAAAAAAAGATTCTCTCCTTATCTTGAATCTTGGTTAATGTAATTATGATGTGCCTTGTATGTGCTTCCTTGAGTCCAACTTGGTTGGGACTCTCTGAGCTTCCTGGACTTCCTGGAAGTCTATTCCCTTTGCCAGATTGGGGAAGTTCTCCTTCATTATTTCTTCAAATAAGTTTTCAATTTCTGGCACCCCTATGGTTCCAATGTTGGAAAGTTTAAAGATGTCCTGGAGTTTTCTAAGTCTCTCCTCATTTATTTGAATTCTTGTTTCTTCATTCTGTTCTGGTTAAATGTTTATTTCTTCCTTCTAGTCCAAACTGTTGACTTGAGTCCTGGTTTTTTTCCCGTCACTGTTGGTTCCCTGTATATTTTCCTTTATTTCACTTAGCATAGCCTTCATTTTTTCCTGTCATTTGTGACCATATTCAACCAATTCTGTGAGCATCCTGATTACCAGTATTTTGAACTATGCATCTGATAGCTTATCTATCTCTTTATTGCTTAGTTGTATTTTTTTTTCTGGAGTTTTGATGTGTTCTTTCATTTGGGCCACTTTTTTTTTCTTATCATGCCTGTTAGGTAATAAGGTGTTCACCAGGTTGAGGCAACCCACATGGCTGTGTCCTGAGGCTATATGTTGGGGAGGAGTCTGAGAGGGAATGATGCCACTTGCTCCACTCTCTGCCATTTTTCAGTCACTTCCCCTGCTACCCACAAATTGGGCCCTTCTGGTGATGATTCTTGGGTGGGTGGGCTTGTGTACATTCTAGAACCCTGTGGGTCTTCCCAGTGAACTCTCCTGTGAGGCTGGGAGTTTCTCCCACTGCTGCCTCAACTCCACAGATGTTTTCAGTCAGAGGTTTTGAGGCTTTATTTCCCCACACTAGAACCCTGGATTGCATGGTCTGTCTCACTTCCCAGTTATTTCTCCTGATTTATCTGCACTCAAATGTGGGACCACCCATTCCTTTGGCTCCCTCCTCTCTGGGTCCTGCAGCCACCACCTTGCCCCAAGTCCTCGCTGCCTGGATGCCTTTCTTCATCCTCCTATCGGTCTGTAGGAATGTTTCTTCTTTAACTCCTTGGTTTTTGGATTTGCATTCAGTTCAATTTTCTGTCAGTTCTGGTTGTTTTTTTGTTTGTAAATTTGTTGTTGTCTTTCCTTTGGTTGTGCAAGGGGGCACAGTGTGTCTACTTATGCTTCCATCTTGGCTGGAAGTTATTTATTCATTTTTAGAGAGGAGGGAAGGGAGAGACAAAGAAAGGGAGAGAAACATTGATGTGTGGTTGCATCCTGCATGCCCCAACTGGGTTCTTGGCCATAAACCCAGGCACGTGCTTAGACTGGGAATTGAAGTGGTGACCCTTTGATTTGTACATCAGTACTCAATCTACTGAGCCACACCATCCAGGACTGGACTTGAGAGACTTCTTGATATAACATGGGATCATTTGTTAATTAAACAGGCTTTAACTCTTTCTTAGTGTGGTGGGCATGAAAATGTGCCCTTGGAGATCCTGCTGGCTAATTGCCTCCTTTTATAAATAAAAGTTGATTGAAATACAGCCCTTCCTATTTGTTGACATATTTTCTGTACTTGTTTTCACATAACAATGGCAGAGTTGAGTAGTTGCAAAACAGATCACCTGACCAACAAAGTAAAAAATATTTACTGCCTTGTCCTTTACAGAAAATGTTTGCTAAGCCCACATCTGGATTTAGGTCAGTCGTGGAGAAAATTTTCATAATGTAGATTAAATTTAGAAGTAGACATTGTGTATAGTCATCATGTTGCAAATAACAAAAGCAAACAAACAAGAAACAAAAAGAAAAACAAAACAAAAGAATGTGAAAATAGTAGAAAACTATTATCTTTATGTGATCTCTTTGCTAAGTTGGATAGTAATTAAGTATTTTCTCTGATTTTGTTAAATCATGGTTGAATTATAACTGTAGGTTGGCTATAGATAGAAGAGTTTGTCAAAAACCAATAGAAGCAAACTATGACAATAACTTGGCTGTACAGAATTTACAATAAAGAACATTTCTTGTGGGGGCAGTTTTCCTCACAAGTTCCCCCATGTGCCATGGATGAAAGTAAACATGACAGAGACATGATGTGATCTTCTTGGGGAGGAGAGGTGGCCAGTTTCCCAGAGGAAAAAGGCCTTGAGCAGTGGCCAGTTTCTCAGGGGAAAAAAGTGTTGAGTCCCTTCCTCCAAAGGCTTTTATTGGGTTGTAATACACAGGAATACAGGGCAGCAAGGATCAACAATAGAGAACATTTCAAAGAAATCTGAGGGCTTAGTCTGAGTCAGAGCCTGTCAAGAAGAGAGTTTTAGGGTTTGCTGCTCGAACCATTAACATATGAATTAAAGCACTCTTAGCGGAGCAGATTTCACAGGTTTTTCAGGAAGTCTTTGTGATGCCAGATTTTTCCCCAGGACATGCTCTAGCAAGGCAAGGAGCTGCACCTCTCCCCATCAGGTATTCAGGCTTAAGGGGATTAGAGCCAGGAAGCACTTCTCCCAGAGAACATGGGGACTCAGGCTATGTCAAAGCCTGGGGGCGAGAGTCCATTACTCCCTCTTTGTTGCAGCCCCCCCCAGTCCTTCCATGAAGGCCTCCCAAGTGATTGAGTCTGGCTTAGGTTGCCTCCCACTGTGAGGGGTCTTACCCATCAAGCACTTCTGACCATGCTTTGGGGGCAGGGAGGAAACTGAAGCAGCATTTGCTACCAGAGACAAGCTTTGTCTCCTGTGGTTCACATTCCAGAGATCACTGACTCATCCTTAGCCACAGTGGGTAGTTACAATTCCTTAGACCAGGCAGAGTGGTCCACAACAATTTCTTATTATTTGTGAATTATGTTATACATCCTTTATACCAGTAAAATTTATAATAAACTTATACATGTATATGCCATACATGTATACATTTTTTCCACAGACCCAGTTGTTAAACATTTATAAACACACCACCATGTTCTGCCCATTATTTTCTCATAGGTACTTACCCCAATAAATCTCATACTCATCTAATCTTGCCTTGCCCTCTGCTTCTTAAGGACTTAAATGAAACAATTTGAAGGATAAATTTATTCTAGAAACAAAATTTAGAAATTTTGGGTCTATAACACATTTATTTACTTTTTATAGCAGCTATTTAATTAGTGTTTACTGACAAATGAAGAAGGATACAGAATGTTATATACCCAATTTCCCTTTACAAACTATTTCATGAATATTAAGGAGCAATACAACTGACATTAAAGCTTGAAGAAAACATTTTTTCCTTATGCCTAGAAATATTGATTTCACTTTTCAAATGGAAATTAAATAATGTTTTTTGTTTATTCTTTTAGACTTACTCGATTTGTGGAAGAGTTGTAGTTAATATCTAGGAACACAAATTATCCTCAATAAATATGAGGTTTGATTAGGAAGTAGGATGATATTCCTGTGGTTCTTGAACCAGAAACATAATGTTCTCACTGGGAACCAGTGAAGATCAATTAGGCACATAATTAGATTTTTTATCTCATGTGCTAGTCACTATATATATGTATCAGTTTGATTACTCCAAGAAGCAGATGTGGAGTAATCACCCACAAAAAATGGAGAGTGAAAGGGAACTGAAGTGGTAAGAGAGAGCCTTCAGATTTGAATGCTGTGAAAAAACAAAAAGAAGGAAGCAATGCTCAGGTAGGAAAAGCCCCACGCCACAGTACAATTCTGAGATAGTTTGGCCTGGGCCAACAGGGTGGCCCTGAGCAAAAGTCACTCACTAGAGGAGCCCTGTCACTAAAAATTACCAGTGCTCTGACCAGTCATTGTTTAGGAGCAGTTGGAGGTTAGTGGCATCAGCTCAAATGGAAAGGCAGATCCTAAAAGGTGGCAGCTAAAGCTTTCAGTCAGCTATGCTCTCCATTGCAAGCTATCTTGAAGGACCTCTGAGTAGAGCACTTTTGTGACTACCCCAATATATAAAGAAGAGTAGTAAAATAATAGTCCCCATCATGAGGATTTTTTTGTTTACAGAGTTCTTGGTCTCCTGTTTTAGATCTCAGTGCTCCCATTGTAATCTCTGAACTTTTGTTTTAATATGAAAGGTAAGATGATGATTCTGCTGCTCCTACTCCAGTACAGTAATGAACATGCCTTTGCAGTGGTTTTCTCTTAGTGAGGATAGATCTGATTTTGGTTTTCTTATGACCTGCAACTCACTGGCAGGATCTGGTGATAGGGTAGATCACGTCAACAATCAACTCAGGCTGGCAGCCTCAGCACACCCAATGTACCAACTCGATTTATCAGCCACTTGCCTTACCCCCTCAGCTTGAATAAAAAAATCTAACTAAATTTTTTCTCACTAGTTTTCTTTGAAGACTAAGTCTTTCTTTGTAAAAAGTTTGAAATAATGATTTCATCTGGCTCTAGGAGGTTATGGGTGGAATATTTGGTTACCTGCAGCTGAAAGCATTCTGATTAACACAGTTGATAAGCAGGAATCTGAGCAGAGGAAGGTGAGTGGTCTTGAGTTGAAGCTTGATAAACCTCTCTCTCCACTCAAGTCTACCATATTTAATGTCTACTTGACACTGTGAGTTCTACTAAATTCTTAAGAGGTATTTTGAAGACCATACTGTATGTTTCTCAGTTATTATTACAGTCCAGTCATATAGACTTAGGTATTCATATAATTTATCATCTAAACTGAAATACTTTTGATAATAAAAGGGAGTACAATATATAATTATAACAAAATGGTAGGTGTATACCTAAACTGTCCCAACAAACCAGGAGTTTTGGCCATCTTATACCTATGCTGAACTTGACTTTTCTCAGATTGCCTCAATCAGTTATTCACAAACAGTTTTCAACTTCTCCAACCTATGTTGTGTTGCTTCTTTCTAGTTTGATTCAGAGAGAGTAAGGGAATTTCACACTTTTCCTGAGATCTCACTTCCAGGGCCTCTTCCAGATACATCAATTACCACATTCTTCTTAGTCAGTAAACCTGCAGGCACATGTTAATGAGCATGTCCATGACTAAACACATGTTTCCTTCCACACAGCTTTGGCACAAGTTCTTGCTGGGTTGAGCAATCTGAGAGCAATGTAAAGTAATATTAACTTTGTTATATCAACAAAAGGGGTGATGGAAAATTTTGAGTTTTTTGTCTTCTACTGTTCAATTAGAATATTTCTTAATTGCACAGTGACTTGAATGAATTTGCCTATTCATTGAGGGTTGGAGGGTAGACTAATAAAGGATGTGTGTGCTGGGAGTATGCACTTGTGTGTGTTGGGAATGTGCAGTTTGGGGAGGCATAGCCCATGAGGCTAGAATAGGGTTCAGGAGGTTTATGGCATTCATTGGTTTGCCAGTGTACACTGCATTTCAAACTCTCTGATCACATTAGCAGCATTTAAATAAATGTTCTTAGTTCTTGTTTTGGTCAAAACATTTATATATTTTTTGTGCAACCAGGTTTACTAGAGATATATGTGGATATTTTTTGTTTTGTTTTTGTTTTTGGCAAAAAAATGACAAAACCACTAATTTGTCATTAATTGTTTACCAAATTAGGAAGGCTTTTGAATTTTTTATTCATGGTTTATAAGGGCAATAGTGAGGCTCAGAACAGAAGAGGAGACACAGGAAGCTTTCCCTCCTTCCCTGCTCCTTAGATCTTCCTCTGCTCCAAGCTATGCAGCTGCTTTGTCCATGTCTTTAAACTTTTATTTGGGGGATATAATGATAAAGTCTTTCAGGACTACATCACAAATGTGAGCACATTTTGAAGATTTATTCTTTTGTCTATGGAAAGAAGGCAAATTATCCCAAACTTTGATGAGGGTTATTTCTGTGGCACATGGGAGCCTGAAGAATTAATGCATTTGTTTTATGTACCATTTGCAATTGGCTACCTTTTCTATAAGTTTTTTTCCCTAATTACAAAATAGTTCCATATTGTTATAGAAACTTTGGACAAAGCAGAGCATACACATACAATATCTGCCATCCCACCAGTCCAATATCACCACTCTTAATATCTGAGTGTATTTTTCTAATCTTTTTTCTATACATACAGATTGACTTTGTGTGTGTATTTAGATACAAGTATTTTGACAAAAATCAGATTACATTGCAAGTTTTGCTTTTAATATTGCACCCTCGAGCTTCTGAAGGGAAGATGCTATACAGCATTCATACTGGGATCTGGTTCCCAGTGGGCTTGTGGGCAAGGAGTGAGGGGAGGAAGACAGCAGGGACCACACGATCTCCAGAAAATGTTAAAGTAGATACTTTAACATGTGGATCTTCCAGCATGTGAAAAAGCCTGGTTTTGCTTGCTGGAATGATGGCAGAGTTCCTCTCTGGGTATAAAAAGATGCTATTTCCCCTTAGAGGCTTAAGAAAGGTTTTTAGAAGTTTAATGTTGATTCAACACATGTGAATTACACATATTTTCAGCTCAGCATGCTCAGAAACATGGAGACACAGTGCCATGCTGACTAGCAGAACATTCAGCTCCCACTTGAGTGGACATTTTGGCAGACAGCCTGGCTGGGCTGTTTGTATTTTAGAGATGGAAAATCCCAGGAAGTCCTTGAAAAAGTGAGTTGATCTGTCTGCTCTAAGGCTCTGCACATGTGAGAGCAGGAGCTAGCCCTTTTAGTCAGAGCATTGTTGACACATGTGACACATGTCTTGTCATATAAGTAAATGTTCTCTTCTGAGCAGAATCCTTTGGCTAGAACAAGTTCATTTGTCAATGAGGAAAAGACCACATTAGCCTTCCCCCAATATCATAATTATCATTCCAGATGTATAATCTTTCATACTTACACATATATATTGATCTAATCCTGAAATTTAATATTACTTCATTTGCTGGGGATTGCAACAGAGGTGGAATGAAGAAGAATTTTTTAGTTCATCAAGGTATTATAAGTGACAGGACCTCATTTTTATTTACATAAAAATGCTCATCTTTATCTAAAAGTCATTGGTGCTCAGTTAAGGGAACTTTGCCTTCCAGAGGCATTTGTTAATGTTAGGAGATATCTTTGGTTGCCACAGTGGGACAAGGCAGTCCTACTGGCATCTAATGTTTTGAGGGATACTGCTGAACACCTTAAAAAGCACAGGATTGCCCCCCACAACAAAGAGTTACTGGCCCTAACTGTCAAATATGCTGAGGTTGAGAAACCCTGGTATAAATTGTGGTAAGACTGAATAAATAGATGAATTAGTCATGTCTTTAACTTTCTGTATTTTATAATGTTCTAGCATCTTAAACCTTGAATCTCTAGCATCTTAAACCTTGAATGCTCTAGCATCTTAAATCTTGCTGGCCACAGAAAGACTGCCTTTCTCAGGGTTGCCCTTTCTGACAGAGAACAAAATGCTTGACTGCTATCATCTAAACTAATCCTGCATCTGTTCTCTGAACCACTTCCTTATCTGTCATACATAAAATCATATTTCCGCTGTTCTAAATCATTCTAGAGCCAGGTACCAGGCAACTAGGGACCACATCTACAGACTAATGCCCTCTAGAATTATTCAGACTAGCCAGTCTTAAACTGTTTAACCACTTCTTCCTTGCCTTACCCATGGAAACCTCATTAAAGGCTCTGGCTTAGACTTTCCCTTTTGTTCTGTGTTCTGCCACTTGCTCAAAACCTGGTGCTACCTCTGTGGCTCTGCATGGCATGTGGTGACCCTGCAACCCCTGAGACCTCATTTTTAGATGAATGGGTAATAAAAACAATTTAGTCTTCCCACCTTCACATCTGGCCTATTTCTGGGAAAATCTACTCTTTAAAAGTAGCAGAGAAAGAACCCACATACTTTTTCAGGGCGCTCCTTCCCTGACGATCTTCTTCCAGTTCCCGGTAACAAGTCTGTTTGCTAATTTCTTTTTCCCAGAAGCTTTTGAGCTCATGACACGTTTCACAGCAAAAGACTTCCCGACGGATGTATTGATTATTCATCCCCTAAAAAACAAACAAACAGAGCAAAAAACAAATCCCAGCCCTTCAAATAAAGCCATTCTAATTTCAGAGTGGTGAAAGATGAGTTCGAACCAAGACATTGCCATTTACATTTTTTGTGGCTGTAGACAACTCAACTCACATATTCACTATGAGTCTATTTCCTCAATTGTAAATGGGAATAATAATAGTTATGTCAGAAAATATTGCAAAAATTTTGAAATGAACAAAAAAAATGTCTAGTAATACTTCCATGTTGTCTGATTATTATAAGAGCTGGCCAGTTTTATTATCTTTGAGCTAGTTTACAACTTAAAATATAGAAAATAATATGGTAGCTCAAATCATTCTTGAACATAGAAATTTAAATAAATCTTGACCAATGGAATGTAGTTAATATCCCCATAAATATCAACCAATTTTTCAAATACTTGTAAATTCATCTCAGTATTCTTGATTGCCTATTATGTGTGTTTTTTCTTGAATTCTCCTTTGAATCAGTTGAATTATCTTACTAGTTGCCTCATTAATTATGTTTAATAAGATATTTGACATTTTTATTGCTGTTCTCTACAATTGTCTGCATTTTCCCCCACCACTTCCCCCAACTCCAGCCATCTCTACCTCCCTCCCCTGATCCCAGCCCCACTTGGCTTTTTGTCCATGTGTCCTTTATAGTTGTTCCTGAAAACCCTTCCCCCTTTGTCCCCCATTATCCCCTCCCACCACCCTTCTGGTTACTGTCAGTTTGTTCTTCATTTCAATATCTCTGGTTGCATTTTGCTTGCTTGTTTGCTTTGTTGATTAGTTTCCACTTATAGGTGAGATCATATGGCATTTGTCTTTCACTGCCTGGCTTGTTTCACTTAGCATAATCCTCTTCAGTTCCATCCATATGGTCACAAAGGGTAGGTGCTCCATCTTTCTTCTTGTTGCATAGAATTCCATTGTGTAAATGTACCAGTTTTTTTATCCACTCATTTATTAAGGGGCACTTAGGTTGCTTCTAGTACTTGGTGATTATAAATTGTGCTGTTATGAACATTGGGGTGCATAGGTTCTCTTGAATTGGTGTTTCAGGATTCTTAGGATATAATCCCAGCAGTGGAATTGCTGGGTCAAAAGGCAATTCTATTTCTAGTTTTCTGAGGAAATTCCATACTGTTTTTCACAGTGGCTGCACCAGTCTGCATTCCCACTAACAGTGCACTAGGGTTCCTTTTTTTTTCTCTCCTCTCCAACATTTGTTTGTTAATTTGTTTATGATGGCCATTCTGACCAGTGTGAAGTGTTTTCTCATTGCAGTTTTAATTTGCATCTTTCTAATGACTAGTGATGCTGAGCATCTTTTCATGTTTCTGGGCCCTCTGTATGTCCTCCTTGGAGAAGTATCTGTTTAGGTCTTTTGCCAACTTTTTAACTGGGTTGCTTGTCTTCTTAGAGTGGAGTCCTGTGAGTTTTTTATATATTTTGCAGATCAAACCCTTGTCTGAGGTATCATTAGCAAATACATTTTCCCATAAAATGGTCCTCTTTTCATTTTAATGCTATTTTCTTTAGCCATGCTAAAGAATTTTAATTTGATGAGGTATCATTTGTTTATTCTTTCTTTTATGTTCCTTGTTTTTGGAGATACATTAGTGAAAATGTTGCTGCGTGAAGTGTCTGAAAATTTCCTGCAGTTGTTTTTCTCTAGGACTTTTATGGTATCATGAGTTATATTTAAGTCTTTTATGCACATTGAATTTATTTTTGTGTATAGTGTAAGTTGGTGCTCGAGTTGCCTTTTGCATGTAACTCTCTGGTTCTCCCAACACCATTTGTTGAAGAGGCTATTTTTACTGTATTTTATGCTGCTGCCCCATTTGTCAAATATTAATTGACCATAGAGACTTGGGTTTATTTCTTGGCTGTCTATTCTGTTCCATTGGCCTATGTGTCTGTTCTTATGCCAGTACCAGGCTGTTTTGATTACAGTGGCCTTGTAATACAGTTTGATATCAGGTATTGTGGTCCCTCCTACTTTTCTCTTCTTTCTCAAGATTGCTACAGCTATTCGGGGTGGTTTATGGTTCCATATACACTTTTGAAGTGTTTGTTCTATGTCTGTGAAGTATGCCATTGGTACTTTAACAGGGATTGCATTGAATCTGTATATTGCTTTGGGTAGAATGGACATTTTGATGATGTCAGTTCTTTCAATCCATGAAATGGTACATGATTTCACTTGTGTTTTCCTTAATTTCTTTCTTCAATATTGTGTAGTCTAGGTCTTTTATCTCTTTGATTAGGTTTATTCCTAGGTTCTTTATTTTTCTTGTTGCTATATGAAATGGGATTTTTTCTCATTTCTGTTTCTGATATTTCATTGTTGGTATACAAAACTGCCTTTGATTTCTGAAACTTTGTATCCTGCTGTTTTGCCAAATTCACTTATTAGGTTGATTCTTCTTTTGGTGGAGTCTATAGAATTTTCTATGTACACAATCATGTCATCTACAAACAATGACAGTTTCCCTCCCTCCTTTCAAATTTGGATGCTTTTTATTTTCTTTTCTTGTCTGATTGCTGTGCTTAGGACTACCAATACTATGTCGAATAGAAGTGCTGAAAACTGATATCCTTATCTTCTTCCTTATCTTAGTGGGAAAGCTTTTAGTTTTTGCCCATTGAGTATGATGTTGGCTCTAGGTTTCCTGTTTTTGTCCTTTATTATGTTGAAGGACATAATAAAGCTTTATCATGTTCCCTCTATTCCCACTTTGCTGAGTGTTTTTATTATAAATGGGTGCTGTACCTTATCAAATGCTTTTTCCACATCTATTGATATGATTATGTGATTTTTTCCTTTTGTTTGTGTGATATATTATGTTAATTGATTTGTGAATACTGTACCATCCTTGCATCCCTGGGATGAAAACTATTTGATCATGATGTATGATCTTTTCAATATTGCTGGATGCAGTTTGCCAATATTTTGCTGAGGATTTCAGCATCTATGTTCAGCAGCAATACTGGTCTGTAGTTTTCATTCATTCTTGTGTCTTTTTCTGTTTTGGGGATTAGGATTATTGTGACTTCATAAAAAGAGTTTGGGAGTCTTCCATCTTCTTGGATTTTTTTGGAATTGTCTGTGAAGAATAGGGGTTAGCTCTTCCTTTAATGCTTTGTAGAATTCTCCAGTGAAACCATCAGGTCTAGGGCTTTTGTGTGCGGGAAGTTTCTTGATTACTGCTTTGATTTTTGTCAGCCTTTACTGGTCTCCTCAGACTATCCGTTTCTTCTTCATTCAGTTTTGGAAGGTTATGTTTTTTCTAGAAATTTGTCTGTTTCACCTAGGTTTTCAAATTTCTCGGCATATAGTTCTTCATAGTAATATCTTACAGTCCTTTGTATTTCTGTGGTATCAGTTATAATTTCTCCCCTTTCATTTCTGATTGTGTTTATTTGGGTCCTCTCTCTTTTTTCTTGATGAGTCTGCTTAAAGGCTTGTCAATTTTCTTTATCTTTTTAAAGAACCAGTTCTTGTATTTATTGATTCTTAGAATTGGTCCTTTAGTCTCTATATCATTCATTTCTGCTCTGATCTTGGTTATTTCCTTCCTTGTACTGGCTCTGAGTTGTCTTTCTTGTTGTTCTTCCAGATCTTGTAGGTGTAGGGTTAGGTTGTTTATTTGAAAATTTTCTGTCTTTTTTAGATAGATTTGTATTCCTATGAACTTCTCTCTCAGGACTGTCTTCACTGTGTCCCATGAGGTTTGACTTGTGAGTTCATTTTCATGTGTTTTCAGAGGCTTTTTTATTTCTTTCTTGATCTCATTCATTCTTGAACCCATTCATTGTTTAATTGCATGCTATCCAATCTCCATGAGTTTGAGTGTTTTTGAGTTTTCTCCTTGAGATTGGTTTCTATTTCAGTCTCTTGTGGTCGGAGAAAATGTTTGATATGATTTCAATTTTCTTGAATTTTGTTGCAGCTTCTTTTGTGTCCTATCAATGTGATTTATATTTGAAAATGTTCCATGTGAATTAGAGAAGAAAATGTATTTTGCTTCTTTGGGATGATAGTTCTATATATATCAGTTAAGTCCATTTGATCTAGGGCATTGTTCAATACCTCAATATCCTTGTTGGTATTTTGTTTGGAAGATCTGTTCATTTTTGACATTGGGGTTTTAAAATCCCCTACTATAATTGTGTTGCTGTCAATATCTTTCTTTTTTTTTAATTTAATTTAATTTTATTTTTTCTTAGATTTTATTTATTTATCTTTAGAAGAGAAGGGAAGGAAAGACGTAGAGAAATACCAATGTATGGTTGCTTCTTGTGCTTCCCCTGCTGGGAACTGACCCCTGCTGGGAACTGGCCTGCAACCCAGGCATGTGCCCTGGCTGGGAATTGAACTGTAATACTTTGGTTCATGGGCCCATGCTCAATCCACTGAGCTACACCAGCCAGGGCTCAATATATTTCTTGAAGTCCTCCAAGATTTTCCTTATATATTTGGGTGGTCCTATGTTGGGTGCATATATATTTACAATGTTTATGTCTTCTTGGTGGATTCTTCCCCTGACTATTATGAAGTGACCTTCTGGGTCTCTTTTTATGGCCCTTTTTTTTTTGAAGTCTATTTTGTCTGATATGAGTATTGCTACCCTGGTTGTTTTTTTCCTGTCTGTTTGCTTGGAATATTTTTTCCAACACTTCAGTATCTGTGTGGGTGTTTTGTTCTGAGGTGGGTCTCTTGTAGCCAGCCTATGTATGGGTCATGAGTTCTTATCCATTCAGCTATTCTATGTCTTTTGATTGGAGCATTTAATCCATTTACATTTAAGGTTATTATTGATAGGTACTTATTCATTGCCATTTTACTTTCTACCTGTGTTCCTTTCTCTCTCACTCTTTTTCTTCCTTTTCTTCAAGCAGTCCTTTTGGCATATCTTGGAGTGCTGGTTTGGTGGAGGTGTATTCTTTCAACCTTCTTTTGTCTGGGAAACTTGTTATTTGGCCTTCCTTTTTAATTGAGAACCTTACTGGATAGAGTTGTCTTGAGCGAGTGGCCAAGGTGCTCTCTCTCTCTTTGATTTTCATTACTTGGAATATTTCTTGCCATTCCTTTCTGGCTTGCAGAGTTTCCATTGAGAAGTCAGCTGCTAGTCTTATTGGGACTCCTTTGTTTGTTACTTCCTGTTTCTTCCTTGCTGCTTTTAAGGTTCTGTCTTTGTCTTGGAATTTTTGTATTTTAATTATGATGTGTCTTGGAGTGGGCCTGTTTGGGTTCCTCTTGATTGCTGAGGTGTTTCCTGGGTTTGCGTGACTTTTTCTCTCATCAAATTAGGGAAGTTTTCCATCATTACTTTTTCAAACAGGTTTTGTATCTGTTGTTGTTCTTCTTCTCCTTCTAGGACCCCTGTTATACAGATATTATTTTGTTTCATGTTGTCCTGCAGTTCTATTAACACCTTTTCACTCTTTTTTAGTCTTTTTTTCTTTTCTTGCTCTTTCTGGCTGTTTTTTTCTACCTTGTCATCCAGTTCACTGATTCAATCCTCTGCTTCATCTAAGCTGATTTTGAGTCCTTCTACTGTGTTCTTCAATTCAGAAATTGTAATCTTAATTTCCTTTTGGCTCTTGTCGATAGTATCTATTTTCTTTTCCATGTTGATATAGTTTATAGGGAACCATTCCATGTGGTGTGGGGAATGTAGCCCAGCCCCACTTGGAAAAGCCAGTGCAGAGCAAGGTCTGGCACACAGTACCCACACCCACAGATACACAGATAGGTTTTTCCTTGAGGAATCAGGCCTGCATTGTACCTAGGCTGCTATGAGACTTGCTTTTGCTAAAATTCTCTCATTCTGAGTTAAGGCTGAAAAATGTTTAATGTATATCTCTGAAGCAACTCCCTAAAGTCTGTGCTAAGCCTCTCAAGGATGGAATGTAACCAAATCAATCATTTTTATCGTCCCCTTGCACTTGC
The DNA here is from genome assembly GCF_021234435.1 of Artibeus jamaicensis. NCBI lineage: Eukaryota > Metazoa > Chordata > Mammalia > Chiroptera > Phyllostomidae > Artibeus > Artibeus jamaicensis. The sequence continues at coordinate 72,841,340 of NW_026522030.1, read as the reverse complement.
AACATTTTTTCTTTTTGGTTATCTGTAAGAAGTAATCACTTAAAGTAAACCTAAAGATAATTAATGAAAACCTTCTTTGATGTAATTTGACTGGAAAGCAATAAAAACCTTTCCAGGCAAGGGTTGAGGCACTCTCCTCTTGAGCTAGTGGCCAAGGCGCTCTCTGTCTCAGAGAGTGGCCATGCCATTTCTTTTTCTCCACAGGACTTCTGCAGTCTGTGTGAATTTGTTCACTACTTTCACAACGCACAGACCCGTGGGCCAGAGTCTTCATCAATAGTTTCCCTGTAGTTTTTGCTAATTCTCATTGATCTCATTGAGCTTCCTTATAACCATTGCTTTGAACTCAATATCTGATAGTTGACTTGTCTTTTTTCATTTAGCATTTTTTCTGAGGCTTCCTCCCTTCCTTTCATTTGGGGATTATTTCTTTGTCTTCCCATTGTTTGTGTGAAATTCTTCTTGTTAGCCTCTGCTTCTTAAATTGATCTGTTTTGACTCTCCGGGTTTGTGGTGTAAATTTCTATGTTAGGAGAGCTGTGAAACTCAGTGGTGCAGTCTCCTTGATCTCCTGAACTTGCTGCTCTTGTGCTGTCATTTATGTTGGCTCTCTGGATGTCTTTGGGTTTTAATTTTGGTTGGGTCTTTCTTTGGTGGGTCCTTCCCTCCAGCTGCTTGACTGAAGGTCCCTCCACCAACCACATATTTTTGCTGTTGTGCTGGTGTGGACAGGTTTTGTCAAGGTGGTTCTTCTGTCTGTCGGAGGTTATGAGGCTTTTCTCTCACTATTGTTCAGTTGTTTGATCTGGTAATTTCTCCACCATTTAGGTGTAATTCCAGATTGGTCCTGGGTGGAGGTTAGTGTGGTTTTCACTCACTCCTCTGCCATCTTCTTTTATTATCTGTTGTTGCCTTCTTGGTGGGTTCTCTCTTTCAGCAGGTATATTGGTGTTCACAAGTAGCTCCCACCTACTCTTGAATGTGATCAGTTGGAGGGAAAAGGCAAAATGGATTAAGACAGAGGGAGTATATTCTATGGAATTTAAAGACCCAACACGGAAAGAAGAGATAGGCTATCCTTTGGATAAGTATAGTGTTAACCATGATATTTTACCCAACTAGCCACTTTTTATAAAAGGTGGAAAAGACATAAAACTCTTGTTAGAGGGGGGAAGGATTGTGAGCTGAATCCAGAAAAGAGAGAGATTATGAGAGGCCAGATTATGAGATATAATGAGAGTAAATTATAGAAAGTAGGCATAATGCATGAGAGACTAGAGTTAACCGCAACAGTGATACAGCTCCAGAAGACAGTGAAATGCGCCAAGATCCAGGAGGGGCGCTGTGCAGTATTTACCATTGTATGGAACAACAATTATTTGCAATAGTACTGGAACAACAATCATATGACAGAAACTATATGATCTGAATAAGAAGAACAGGAAGTATACAACCTAGAGTAGTGTGTTATTGGAACACAAGTGAAGTGAAAGGAAGAACATTAAAATACATCATGAAAGAGAGAACAAGGAAAACCAGTCAAACAATGAAATTAAACACAAATAAAATGAAGAAAACTGAATATAAAAAAGAGAAATAAAAATACTAATAAAATAAAAGAAGTAAAAATAATGAAAAAATAATACAGATAAACAATAACATGCAAGTTCTCTGAAATAGCTAAGTGAAATTTGTCTCAGTTTCTCAGTTGTTGAAGATAGCCTTGTGATTCCTCTTTGGGTCTGTCTCTGGACCTTTCACAGCACTAGGTCTTATTGTCTTACTTGAGGAGAAAAAAAAGAAAGAAAAAAGCCTCCTGCTGACTTTAAACCCAACAAGTATTCCTGAATGCTGCATGCTAAGAGGGGTTGGGCTTCTCTTTTATCCCTTCCTATGGCTGTGAGACAATGGGGGCCAGGTCTGGGCCACCATCTTCACAGTTGCCCAGTGTCCATCCCAGGTCCTCCATGCTCTGCTGGCCCCTACTGCCCATCTGTGCCAGGCTGGCATCTTCAATCCACCAGTTGTACCTTCCTTGAGGTGCTCTAATTAAAGGCAACTTACACACCACCTTCTCCCTCTTTGCTGTCCTAGGTGCAAGGCACTCTCAAAGTCTCTTCAGGATAGTTTAGCACCCCTACTGAGTTAAGGCTTTGTGGGGATTGCTGACTCCCTGAGCTCTGCTGCTCTCCTCTGCTGGAGGCACCTCCTCCTTCTTCTTAGCTATCCAGCCATGCTGTATGGGGACAGGAGCATGGCCATGGTTTCGACAGCAGCAGGGGCAGCCACTATGGTAGAGTTGCCTAAACAGCAACTGAGAGCCTTTTTTTTATGAAATCCTCCTGTTCAAGCTTGCCTTTCTTAACAAGTGCCAAGCCTTTCACACAGTCCAACTTTCCAATGAGACTGGAGACTATCCAGGTCAAGTCCATCATGGCCCAACTCTTCTTTTTTCTCTGGGTGTCACTGGGCTCCCCAGTTGCTTTGCTAATAACCCAACCAGTGTCCATAGTCCCAGAGGGTGAACACCACCCTTGTGCATCTCCCACTTCATCTTTATTCCCCCCAGTAACCTGAAGCATGCAGATCCATCTGGTGGCACTCTGTCCTCTCTATTTGGCAGGGGAATGAGCTGTTGATTTGGCTTTAATCCAAGGATCCTGCAGCATGCACAGCACCTGGCACTGCAGCAGCCCTGGTCCCCAAGCTGTTCCCAGGGACCTTACTGTCCCAATGCAATCTCCTTACCATCTGTTTTTCAATATTCTCTACTATTTTGGCCTCCAACCTTCGTATATGCTAGGATTCCATTGGCTGTTCACTCTGTTCTTCAGAATATTGGCTAGCTCTTCCACCTGTGCACAGGGGTTACTTGAAATATTTTTTTTACATTTGTATGAAAGTCATGATTTTAATTTGTTGAAAAAATTATTCTTTAACAGTTACTTCATAGTTGCATGTGTGTGTAAAATGCATAGTGTGTGCAAATAGCAATTATGCACTCAACAAATGTTATACTCTTTCCACCCTTCCTTACAGAATGACAATAACCTTTAGGGTTTATTGAGCACATAGTGTGAAATAGGCATTTTATCCTCACTACAACTCAGAGATGGGTAACTTTACACACACTGTTGTGATGAGAAAACTGAAAGAATTTGCCCATTGCCTCATAATTGAATATGAAAGAGTGGGAATTTGAACCGATGTCTGTCCATCTTCAAAACAGATGGCTCTTTCCTCTGTAAATTCTCATCACTTTTGAAAATGCTCACACCCCAAACAAGCTTATTTGACATGCATGTGTGTATCCCAGGAAAGCACACATGTTTAATACTCAAAGATGTTTACTCAAACACAGACCACTTCCCAAATCTTAGTTGCTCTGGCAGGCAGGTAGACACAAAGGGCTGCAAAACAGATCCCCCTCTGCCTGTTGCTGAATGCCTACTCAGAGAAGAGCTTTGGCCCTGCCTGGAAATTGGAAAGGACCTGGATGTTCGCTCCCCCCCACAAAGTCTCAGTGATTCCCTTAAACTGGGATTTCCAAGGGCAGCCATAGGATCAGGTAAGAAAGGATTTGAGAAAAGAACATAAATAACACTTCTTTATTATTTTGTATTTATCACATATAACAGTAATTCTATTTTATAGGGTTACAATGTTTTGTAACATATAATAATATATAATATAATACAAAATATAATTTAATATAGAATTACTTATAATATAGAATAACATAGGATATTTTCTTTATATTATATTTATAATAACAGACTGACACCTGCATTAGAGAGGGGGCAAGACCTTCCCATTTGGAGAGATATGTAAATGCTCTGAGTAAGAAGAAACTTCATTCCCTGGAACTGAAAGCAGCTTTAAGTATTCTATAAAGATTAAAAAACACTTTTGGATTGAGCAAAAAGGAAAAAGATTCATGGACACAAACAACAATATGTTGATTGCAGGTGGGAGGGGATAAAAGGGGACTAAATGGCAATAGAAAATGTACAATAAAAAATTTTTTAATAAAATAAAATAATTTTCAAATGATTTTATTTATTTATTTTAGAGAGAGGAAGGGAGGGAGAAATGGAGAGAAACATCAGTGTGGTTGCCTCTTGCTCACCCCCTACTGGGGCCAGGCCTGCAACCCAGGGATATGCCCTGACGGGAATTGAACTGGCAACCCTTTGGTTCACAGGCCAGTACTCAATCCACTGAGCCACACAAGCCAGTGCAAAATAAAATAAAATAATTTTAAAAGTTAAAAAAATTTATTTCTTATTTTTCCTCTTAGACCCATCTTCTATTCATCTGGTCATTCCTGTAACCAGGAGCATGGGGAAGGACATTTGTTGGTTTGGGAAGGGTGAGAATGCCAGCAGATAGGTGTGTGTGGAGAAGGGAGAGAGAATGTCCCAGTCTGCCAGGGATTCCACGGGCAATTCTTACTTATTGTCACACACAGATGCATGAGAGCCATTGTTCTCTCATTTTTCCCATAAAGAAGTTGATTTTTTAAAGTGAAATATACTTGAAATATATGTCATGTAAATTTAAGGTGTGCAACATGTTGATTTGACAAAATTATATATTATAATATGATTGCCAGTGTAGTGATAGTTAGCACCTCTATCACATCACGTAATTATAATTTCATTTTTGTTGTGGAAACAATTAAGATCTAGTCTCCTAGCAAATTTGATGATTATAATACAGTATTGTCCACATTCACTGTACTACGCATTAAGTTTCTAGAAACTATTTTTCTCCTATTTCCCCATTTTCTAGCTCTTGGAAACCATCATTTTACCCTATGTTTTTGAAATTTTGGCCTTTTTAAAATTTTCCCTCTATGTGACATCATGTAGTATTTGTCTTTCCCTGTCTGACTTATCTCATTCAGTGTAAAGTCCTCAAATTCCACCCATGTTGTTGCAAATGGCAGGATTTTCTTCTCATGACTTAATATTATATACACACACACAATCTCACATCTTCTGTGGAGATATATATATATATATATCATCTTCTTTACCCACACATCACTCATTATCAGGAAAATGTAAATCAAAACCACAATGAGATATCACCTCACACCGGTTAGAATAGCTATTATCCAAAAGACAAGAAATAACAAATGGAGAATATGAAGAAAAGGGGACATTTGTGCACTATGTTAGGAATGTAAATTGGTGTAGCCACTGTGGAAAACAGTGTGGAGGTTCCTCAAACAATTAAAAATAAAAAAATTAAAAATAGAATTATTATATGATCCAGCATTTCCACTTCTGGGTATATACCCAAAGAAAACAAAACAGTATTGAAGCGATATCTGCACTCCCATGTTACAATTTCAATTGCATTATTTACAATAGCTAAGATACGTAAACAACTTAAGTGTTTATTAATAAAAAATGGAAAAGAAAATTGATTTTTCAGATGTGAATTGACTGATATCATACAGCTTGAGAGCAGCACAGCTGTCAGAATCCAGAGCCAGTACTGTCTCCACCACACACACAGCCATGGCCTTAGTAAGGAGGAAGTTCAACTTTGCTGACCTCTCCTCCTTGGAGGTGCCCAGAGGTCCTCTTTCCTCTGGCTGATGGACACTGAGGATTTTGTGATGCAGGTCTTTCTCTCTTGAAGAGAGAGACCAGGTCTTATTTTCGTTTTAATAATGTTTTTAATTTTTTTAAAATTATTGTTGTTCAAGTACAGTTGTCTCCATTTTCACCCCACTATACACCCCGCCCATCCCACCCATCCCCTCCTCTCACCCTTGAACCTGCCCCCTTTGGCTTTGTCCTTGTGTCCTTTATACATGTTCCTTGATGGACCTTCCTCTATTTTTCCCCATTAACCTTCTCCCCCTTCTTTCTGGTTACTGTCAATTTGTTCTTTATTTCAATGTTTCTGATTTTATTTTGCTTACTTGTTTGTTTTGTTGATTAGGTTCCACTTGTAGGTTTTTAATATCTTTAAGCTTAGTTATTCTTCATTAAATTAAATTAAATTATTTTCCTCCCAGTTAATTTTCTCATAAAAAAGCTGGCCTGGAAATGACAATGTCCCTTTTGGAGTATGTCAGACACTTGGGAAAGTCTGACTTTAGGTGGAGTAGTAGTGATTTTGTACTTTCTGGGTGAGGGAAGTGGTCAAATCCAGATTCCTTCTATAATCTTGTCACCTGCTCCCTCACAGGTACTCTCTGAACTTCTGTTTGAGTTCTGAGTAGGGAGTGGGACCCGTCCTTCAGCCTGACAGGAAGATACTCTACATCTTCTAAGGCCTGGTTCCCTGATTGTCTTTCCTAGGCTAATGGAGTCAGTACATAGAATTCTAATAAATTCTAAGACACAACATTGAAAGAGTGGTTAACAACTGTATATCAGATTTTATATTTTATTTATATAACTAGAGTATAGGATGAGTGCCCCTCTATAGCAATTAGGTTTTGCATGGATTTAGTTCAAGCTGCAGGGTTATCTAAGGCCACTCATTTTCCTGATGTTTCCTTTATCTATATAAATGCTTTGATCTAGGAGGAAGGTGTTAATGCAGAACTTGCAATGTAACTAGAAAAAAGATAATACATGATTTATTAACACATCCCTTTATTATAAGATGCTCCTAAAAATTTCAAGATCATATTAGGTATTTGGTACTCAGAGAAATAGTTTGGTTAAATAGGTACTCACTGAGATTTTTATCTTCTTTCGAAATTTAGTTTTAACATTTTCTTCTAAAAAGCTTTTTATTTTTATTTTTTTTTAAAAGAGGCTTATTCAGGAACACAGATGGTTCATATCATGACATCATTTCACATTTCACATCCACTCCATTTGATAAAACGGTGTGGTTTGGACATGGAAGGAGATTCTGTAATTGCCTAATTAGGTTAAGGAAATAGCTGAAAAAAGGGTGGTGTTCAAATGAAATCAGGGTGAGCCCAAGGGAAACTAGGCAGCAGGTTTTGAAGAATTTGATGCATTATGGCTCTGCTTCCTGTTTTCTTTGAGGCAGGAAGCAGTTCTAGAGCCTTTTTTTTTCCCCCAACAAGGAGTTTGAATGTGGTGGCTGTGACCTTTGTGAGGACTTAAGGAAGAATCAAGAACTCAGATGCCCTCAGGGGCCACCAGCTATCAGTCACAAAGCAGTGAAGCTACTAGACCTGAGCAACAGGGAACAGTGGGAACCACAGTCACCTGCAGATCACACTCTCTTTCCAGACATCCCATTCAAGAAAGGATCAGACATTGTGCATGCTGAAAAAAAAGTTGGCTTTCAGCTAGTTGCAGTCTGAGGGCATCTTAGTTGCATCTCTTAAAGGATGCATTCTCTATCTACAGATTTGCCCTTCTGTCCTATTCCTTAGCTTTTCTCAAAACCTCTTCTGGTGCTCTCCCTGCAGGGCACCCTGAACAATGTCACTTTCTATCTGCCTCCCTCCATGCTGCCTAGTCTCTCTGAACAGCCGCTTTCTTGCCTCTCTACATAAGCATGTGAAAACCGCTTCCCCCATCCTCCATTGGCCTCACTCATGTTGTCATCCCAGCAGCAACTGGAGTTGGAATTCTACACCAAGACTCACTTCACCCCCTAGGGGACATGTGAACACAGCTGTCCTGCCCGCCAAGCACAACTGCAGTCCCCATCTCACTCACCAACCTGGAAGCTGTGCCCTAATAACCAGGATGGCCAGGGAGCTGAAAAAGATGACAAGATTGTTGCCACTATTGTGACTTTGGTCAATAAACTCTTCTGTGCTCTGAGCCCAAGTTATCTGTGAAGTGAAGATTAAATGTGGCAGTATAGAGGAAAATGCCCAACACACTTCCATTCATTCCCTAAATGTTCATACACAAACAGCAAATGCTTGCTCTCTGGAGCTCATAGTCTGTTGTCCCTTCCCTTACCAGGGAATTACCACTTAAGTTCTCACTGTCATTAGTTTATACATGATATTAAATGCTTTGTTCCTTATTGACTCAGTCCATATTTAAGGTGTATTTATCTCTGTTGTTGGGCTGACAAGACTATAAAGCCTTCAGTCTCAGGGATAAGATGCTTACTTTCTTGTCCAAGTTCCAGTGTTGGACTGTGTACAGAGAAACCTTTAGCAAAAGCTCTTGGTGATGAGTTTCACCCTTACATCATTTAGGATTTATATTTGAGGATCATTGTGTTCAGACCTAGAAACACATTCACTGAATGATGCCCAACATCTTTAAGAAGTGATTATCTTACTAAAGTTGACAGTTGCCACTCTGCTAAAGCCTGGACTCAATCCACCAACCCCTCCCTCCATGTTATTTCACAGTCTAACCACTTGTTTTGCTGGAAACTGCTGAGAAACATGAACTTCAGCATCTACCATTGTGACAACTTGTAAGAACTTCTACAAAAGGACATGCATTCTGATTTAGACAGGCTATACCATCCTCTTCCCCTTTTGTTTTTTACTTGTTTTTCATTTGTGGCTGCTTTTACTGTGCTCATTGTCAGCAGCGTGGTAGTAGCTAGGATCATCTAATTTTTATCCTCAAGAAACATAATTGATAGCAATTTTAGAAAAATACCAAAATAAAGCAAGGAGCAGAAAATAAAAGGTGTCTAGTTTTCCTAAGGGGTATTAATACCCTTATGGATATTAAGAAGTACAGAAGCATGTCTGTATCTGCATGTGCTTCACGCAGAGAAAATTATCTGCATGCTGCATCCAACATTGCCCTGAATAAGAGCAACAAGGTTCTCAATTATTTTCCCCAGTCATTCTTTTAGTGGGGTCAGGAAGAAGGAAAATCACTGTGATCTCCTGTGACACAGATCGGTGGTGCTTTTCTAGTCACAGAAATAAGAATTTTTACAGAATATGCAGATGTGTGAACCAATCAGGTACCCGAAACCTCCAGAATCACTTAAAGATCTTTGAGATCAAATATTATTTTTTACTGAGGAAATTTTCAAAATTAGGTCTTTTCATTCTATTCTTATGCAACTTTTTAAAAATAAACCCAAGTTTAGATTTTTACATTCATTTCTTCTCAATTTCAATTTGCTAATTTCTAAAGGAACCATTTTTAAAAAATATTTTATTTATTTATTTTTAGAGAGGGGGAAGGAAAGGAGAAAGAATGGAAGAGAAACATCAATATTTGATTGACTCTCATGTGTCCCCTACTGGGGACTGGTCTGCAACCCAGGCATGTGCCCTACTGGGAATCTAACTGGTGACCCTTTGCTTCGCAGGCCCATGCTCAATCCACTGAGCCACACCAGCCATGGTTCAATTTGCTAATTTCATCCCATGGTGTATGCATATTGGAGGGAAACAGACTTCTCAGGTGATCTTGTGTGCTTTTGTTGCCATTTTATCTTCTTCTAATCCTGAGATTCTCTAAGAATATAGAATAATTCATTTTTATTGATACTCAGGTAGTTTCATTTTCCTTCATCCTCAATGGCTCAAAACTCATAAGCAGCAAGTTTAAATAACTGTAGTGGGTAGAAGTTCACGAGTGAGTTTTTCTGGATATTTTCATAACACTTAGGAATAGTATCTGCTCCCCCCACCCTTTAAAATATTTATCAGGCCCTGGCTGGTGTAGCTCAGTGGATTGAGCACAGGCTGCTAACCAAAGGGTCACCAGTTCAATTCACAGTCAGGGCACATGCCTGGGTTGCAGGCCAAGTCCCCCAGTGGGGGCCACATAAGAGGCAGCCACACATTGATGTTTCTCTCCCTTTCTCCCTCCCTTCCTGTCTCTCTCTAAAAGTAAATAAATAAAAAAAATTTAAAAGCTGAATGTAAAAAAAATATTTATCAGGTTCACTATACTTATTTTTTGTTTCTCAAATTTTAATAAAAACATGGGTACAGAGAAATGTTTCTCTTCTTTGAGATAGATAATAGGGTAAAATGCATTGATATTAGCAACTGATTCCTTGTCCTGGGGTGACACCAAGGGGTAAAAGTGTGTTCAGATATGAAGCAGTACTGATTTCACTAAGGGTGTTGGGGGAAATTGATAGCTCTGTGCCTAGGGAGTGACTCACCGTTTTAGAAATACAGCACAGTGATTCGCCTTGTTCCTTCTAGTTTATCGGCTACATACCAGAGATAATGAAATGCTCTGCTCCTTCTGCTTCTGTAAGCTGCCTCCTGCTTTTGTGTCAGAAGTAAAGGTCTGAAGGACAGGCCTCCCCCCTGCTCTATCTCGCCCCTGCTCTATAAAATAACTGCTTTCCCTTTGTTCTGTTGCAGGAAAGTGAAGCAACCAGACACCCAGGGTTTCTGGAGTACAAGGTTTATTAATGTGCATGGGCTCAGAGGAGTTAGTCTCCAAATTCTGAGCCCCGAACAAAAGATTCTTGGGGTTTATATAGCTAGCCTTCAGAGTAGTAAGGCAAGAAACAGAAGCAGGAATGCGGAAGTTAGTCCTAGCTACGAGGCCAAAGTAAAGTACAAAGGCTAAATTCAAAGGTCAGTTTTTAACAGCAGGGGTGTTAATCTCAGTCCTAGCTAATGCACCGCTGTTTACTTATCCCAGACAACCCCATCATTCTCCCCAGGGCGCCTGGGGCCTGGGCAAATAAAGGTTAAACAAAGGTTCTTCAAAGCTTCCCATATCAGTTCAAGGCCCAGAATTTGGAAACTGACTCCTGTGCGTAAAATAAACTTCCACTCCGTACACCTGAAAGCAGCTGAGTTGTTTTCTGTAACTAGGAGACAGATAAAACCTTCTGGCATGCCTTCACCTGGTGGGCTGCTGGTCTGTGGTATCTGCTTTATTTTTATGCTCTTTATTGAGTACATACTGAATGTCTGCATTCTTCAAAGTGCTTCAGAACTCACATTCATTTCTCACAACCCTACTCTTCTCCACAGTTGGCAAAGGAAGTACAAAAGGCAAGCCATTGAAAGTGATGGAGTTAAGTATTCAAACCCTGCCCAACAGCAAAACCTGTGCTTATTAGTGTCACACAATGGCCAACCAGCAGAAAAGATGTCCCTCATGGAAAGAGAAGGGTAACTCAAGAAGCATATCTCCTGGTTAAATTTGTTCTGAGCAATGTGAAAATCATTACTTCTTTATTAAGGCTGAACTAATTAACTTTTTTTTCAAGATTATTCTGTGCTTATTACATTAAGACAAAATTCCTTTTCCCCTCTCTAATACCTTTTGTCAGAGGTGCACACTATGATCAGTTTTATGCATGTCATGATAAAGACACACACAAACATATTGCACATAAGGCGCTGACTCCTCCTACACCAGCACTTTGTAAATTGTACCCTCTTCACCATCCTATACAAATGCCCATTTCATCACTGGCAATTCTGCCTCTGCATGTGCCTGGGGACATAGCTATCTCTTCATTTTTTTTTCTCAGATGGTCTTTGTCACCTGCAATAAAAATACCTTAAGGAATAATGGTTTTAGGTCCAGTTGCTAATATGACTACAACTTTTGATGGGTTTTGATAGATTTCTCCCCTCATCCCACCTTTGGGCCCCACTGGAAAGAAATTAAAATGGAGTTTCTTTAAGCATTTGCATTAAAAAAATTTATTGTTGTTCAATTACAGTTGTCCCCATTTCCCCCTCACTACTCTCTTCTGCCCTACCCACCCCCTACCTCCCACATAGAGTCCTCCCCACCCTCCACTGTTGTGTTTGTCCCTGGGTTCTTTATACATGTTCCTTGACCCTTCCCTCCCTCTTCTTTCTCCTGTTATCCCCCTCCCCATCTCTGGTTACTGTCAGTTAGCTCTTTATTTCCATGTCTCTGGTTCTATTTTGTTCACTTGTTTGTTTTATTGATTAGTTTCCACTTATAGGTCAGATCATATATCTCCTTCACAGATGGAAATAGGAGCATTATGTGAAAGTGCTTCTCAGCACTTTTTTAAAAGACATTTTCTTTTTAACCTCTCCTCCAAAATTCAGTCAGGCTATTTCAATTTAAGTCTTGAGTCCCTGTCCACAGTGTTACTTCCAACTAAGATGCTTCAAAGCTATCTCAGATTTTGGTGCAATTTGATATTTCAGTGTTAAGAAAAGGCACAGGGACAATAAAACAGCATTCAGGGCAGTAAGGTGACCTTGGAAAACTTCTATATCATTTCTAAAGCTTACATTTATCATATTAAAAATGGATTTTTCTGTGAATTAAATAAGATTAGTGTATGAAGTGTTTAACATAATCTCTGGCTCATTATTATCATCATTATCATCATCATCATCATCACCATCATCATCTATATTCATAGCAAACTGCATTGAGTATAGTCTTAAATGTTATCTCATTTAATTCTCAGCATATTGTGTTAGTTTTTATTATTCCTGTATTTGTGGATGAAGGAGTGAATCTGTGAACTTAAGTGAGTGTCCCTCAATTTCCGAGGTAACACTGGTAATCTAGTCCAGATCTCCTGACTTCACAGGCCCTGGTCTGTTCACTCATCTGGTACTGACAAGACACCTAAGTAACAGTGAACAATGAATCTTTTTTTGCAGTTGTCAATGAGATCTTGAGAATTACCTCAGTTAGTGATATCAATACATCTGGGAAGTAAGGCATATTATTTCCTCAGTTACCAGATAAGAAGCCAGGCTTAGAAAATTTAAATTCTTGTCAAAATCACAGAACCAGTAAACGCTGGTGCTGAGCTCTGAACCTATGGTGTCTGATTCCAGAGGTCCTGTCATCACCTCCTACAGTTTGAACCACTTTCCTCACTCATTCAGGGGAAAGTTTACCTACCCTAGAAAAAAGTAACTAATTAGTATCTGTCATCAAAAAACATAATTACCCCAAAAGCTCTGCCAGGTCATTGCTTGGACCAACCCACATCCAACTGACACTTTCAGTCCTATGAGCTTGGTCTAGGGGACTTGCTCACTAGATCAGTCAGCACCCTTGTAGAGGACAGGAGCTCTGGGCACCAAGCTTGTGATGAGGATCAATAAGACTATAAATTTCAATCTAGTTACTTGAATGGCTCAAAAATTAAATTTAAAAATGCTTTGTAAGTCAATATTGAATCAGTGTACAAAACTGGAATATGAACAATAGCAGGATTTTATCTACATTAAACTTCCTGAAGTTGATGACTATGCTGTGATAATAGAAGAGAATGACTGTGTTATTAAGACATTCACAATGAAGTATGTTAAGGTGAAGGTTCATGATGAATCAGCTTATTTTCAAATGGTTCATAAAGAATATGAAGGTGATATGTATATTTGGGTGAACAGTATATGAGAAATTTTTATTCTTGTAATGTTTCATAATCTTGAAATTTTTAACATAAAAAATAAAAATTACTTTTCTCTCTTTTCAAGAGAAAAATTGCTATTTACCTTTTTTTTACAGTTATTGCACACACCCCCATCCTCTTATGCAGTCTACAAACCTCTGTAAATAAACCTTGGATACTCTTTATGTTTTAAAATTCTTTGTAGTGAGCATTTTGTAATGCTGACAGTAAGAAAAACTTAAGATGTGGGGGGGGGCATTGCAAAAAGACAAAGGAACAACCTTGAAAGAATTCTTGATAGCCAAAACTGGGCAAAATTTGAGCAGCAAAATAAATAACATTATATTAGTTACAACCCAAAGAATGAATCCAAACTAATATAAATTAATTAAACGAATTCATGAAGGAGAGGAGCAACTATTCTTTTCAGAGCTATTCTGATGAAGAAATGTCAAAGAAATGAAGAGAATAGAAAATCACCATGAGAACATCATAGTCATAATTGCTGTAGGCAAGATCCATTGATCCATAATAAAGTTAGTGGATGAAATTTTAAGGAGAAACAGAATATTTGCTCAGCTTCAAAAATATCCCTCTAAAAATTACTAATTACTGTTGTAGTTATAAATATGACCACAAAATACTTGATTGCTCTCCCTGCCCCCCTTGCAGGTGGGCCTGAATTCCCCTCTCTTTGCATCTGGGATGACCTGGCTACTGATGGGAAAATAATAACTTTACAGAGGAGAAACAGACACCACCTCAACCATGTACTCTAGGTTCACATCACTGGTAATAAGCAATGTTGGTATCACATGTCCCTTGATATGATGTGACAGATGGGCACATTGCCTCTGTGGTGTACTTCCCCTAACTCCACAAACTTCAGTCTGTTCACTAGAAAACTGCCAAAAAATTTAAATTCAAGGACATACTACAAAATACCTGATTAGTACTGATCAAATACATCAGATATGTGTGTGTGTGTGTGTGTGTGTGTGTGTGTGTGTATCCTGGATTAAATCCTAGAACAGAAAAGGACATGAGTGGAAAAATTGAAAGAATATTAATAAACTCTGCAATTAATTTTATTGTGGCAATGTTAATTTCATATTTTTGATCAATGTCCTTGGTTATGTAAGATACTAACATTAGAGAAAATTGAGTGACAGATTTACAAGTTTGTCTACAACTAAAATAATCTCAAAATAAAAAGTAAAACAAGCCTGTATACAAGAACATATACATCTTTCTGACACTATTGACAGTTATGAATTATGGCTCAGTCTTTCACTGAAGAATATTTTCAGTAAACACAGAGATATCCTGTCCTGAAGCCAGCAGCATTATGGAGCTCAGCCTGTGTCATGGAAAGAGCCCTGGACTAGGAGTTAGGAAATCTCTACTTTCCATATGAGCAAGTACTTGAACTAAGTCTCTGTTTTCTCATCTGTAAAATGAAACAATATATTCTTCCACACAATTAATAAGTTTTTCATTTAAAAAAGCTGCTATAGAAAAAGTTTATCACCTGACACACTGTGTTTAATAAAATTATGGGCTGTCTAATTTACAGCCAAAATATTGATTACCTACCAATCGAGGGCCACAGACTCAGAAGCCTGTGGGGGTCCAGATGTATTCAGAAAGCTCTGTGGCAAGTTCTGGAACACATGTCCCACTGTAAGGAAGCACTGTCACTCAACTCTCACTGATTGTTGCCAGTGGAGCAGATATTCAAGTTTTCCAAGAGAAGCTGACATTTTTAATTTTTAAAAATGTTCATCTTATTTTTCAATTGTTGATAATAAATTTAAGACATTTTAAAGCACTGTATGGACCATAAAAACATACATGTTGGCCAGACTTGTCCTTTTTAGTCAGCAGTTTTTTATTTCTACATGGACTAATAGGAAAAACCCCTGAGTTCCCCATGGATCAGGTAGCTCTGCCTTAGATTCCAGGAGAAACACACTAGGACATATAGTGTTAAATAAAACACAGCAAAGCAAAAGCAATCACAGTTTAGCTTCACTCTCCTAGGTCACTGCTAAGCACTGTAGGTTTATATTATTAATGCCCAGGCTGTTTCATTTGATGTCTAGTTACCTAGTTGGAGTTGGAAGTGGGCTGAGAGACCATCCTGCCACACACAGAGGAACACCTGGGTCTGTGTCTCCCACATCCATTGAAACACAGAGCCTCCATGCCTGGCTAGGTTGGAACCAGGAGCCAGGTCTCCATTTTCCTTGATTTTGACCACATACTATTTTTCCTTCAGATAGAGTCTAAACTACAATGGGGCAAGGACCTTACTTCATCTGATGTCCTTCACACAAGGAAAGACATTGCCTGTCTAGTGAACAAAACACCTATGATTCTTTCATGCTGATACCATTCATCTAGTCAGTCAAAGTGGTGCAATAAATTTTGAATTAAAAGTGGTAACTTCTCTAGCAAATTTTATATTCTATTTCTATTAAAAACATATAAGGAATTAATATCAGTAATTTATAAAGAACTTAAAAAACTCAACACCAAAAAAAAACAAACAATCCATTTAGAAAATGAGCAAAGTACCTGAAGAGACAAATCTCCAAAGAAGATATATGGTTGGCCCATAAGCATACAAAAAAATTCTCAACAGTACTAGCCATCAGAGAGATGCAAATTAAAGCCACAATAAGATATCACCTCACAGTCATCAGAATGGCCACCATTAATAAATCAACAAATAACAAGTGCTGGTAAGGATGTGCAGAGAAGGGAATCCTAGTGCACTGTTTGTGGGAATGCAGGCTGGTGTAGCAACTGTGGAAAGCAGTATGGAGTTATCTCAAAAAATTAAAATTGGAACTGCCTTATGACCCAGTGATTCCACTTCTGGGAATTTATCTGAAGAAACCTGAAACACTAATTCAAAAGAATATATGCACACCTATGTTTATTGCAATGTTTATATAATAGCCAAGATTTGGAAGCAGCCCAAGTGTCCATCAGTAGATGAGTGAATAAAAAAGTGGTGGTACATTTACACAAATGGAATACTACTCAGCCATAAAAAAACATCTTATCCTTTGGAAAAGCATGAATGGACCTGTAGAGTATTATGCTAAGTGGAGTAAGCCAGTCAGAGAAAGACAAACACCATATGATTTAACTCATATATGGAATCTAATGAACAAACTGAACTAACAAGCAATAGGGATAGACTCAGAGAGCAGACTGATAGCTGTCATGGTGGGGCTAGGGGTGAAAGGATTGAAAAAATAAAAAGAAAAAACCTCACAGACATGAAAGACAATGTGGTGAATGCTAGGGGGAGGTGGGGAAGAAGGAAGTGGAGCAGTGTATAGGGTGTATAAATGGTGATGAACAGAGACTTGCCTTGGGTTGGTGAACACACTATACAGTGTACAGATGTTTTTTTTGTAGAATTGTGCACCTAAAACCTGCATAATTTTGTTAACCAGTCTCACCTGAATAACTTCAATCAAAAGGAAAAAATTAAAATGTGTGAAAGGTAAGTTGGCTGGTTAAAATAAAAAATTTGTCTAAAATATTGTTTTGCCCCTACCCCTGGCACCCCAAACTTCTAGCCCACTGGCTGTTTGACATTCACTAATCATAATGTTATTTTTTTCTAAACAGAAACGGGTTGTATATTCCTTTTAAAACAATTGGCACTAGCCACAGTCTGATTGTTCCAAAATAATTGTTTCCAGAAACCTTTTTTTCTTTTTAGCTAATTAAATATCTGGAAAGAAGGGTCCTTAATCATCTCTATTTCTTTGTTGAGTAAGAATAAAATCAGGTAGTGGTTGTCCCACATTTCTACTCCACTCTTTATTTGAAGGCTATTTTGATTACAATAACAAGCCAAATTATTCCAATTAATAAAGAGTAATTCCTTAGAGACTCAAGATGTGTGAGGGCAGCTGAGTCTAAGCACAAGTTCAGGAGGACTGTTGTAGTGGGATGGGGGAGGAGTGAGCATGGCTGTCAAAGAGAGTAAACACAGTTGGCACACTTGGCAGTGGTGTTGAGGGAAATAAGACACTTGCAAGCAAAAGTAATGGGACAGAAGAGCATTCACTTTTCTTTTCCTCCCTGAGTACTGTTTTCTTATGGTTGGGATGGTTCATATATTTGGAGATATATATGAAAATTATTGCATGCCATAATTTATTCAATTGTTCTCTTTAGAAAATTCCCCAAATAATTTGGCCAATGGGTTTCAAACTTTTACACTATTAGCAAAGATACCCCTTTAAAACTGTGTTTGACCCTGGCTGGTGTAGCTCAGTGGATTGAGCACGGGCCTGTGAAGCAAAGGGTCGCTGGTTTGATTCCCTGTCAGGGCACATGCCTGGGTTGCAGGCCAGGTCCCCAGTAGGGGACACATGAGAGGCAACAGCACATTGACATTTCTCTCCCACTCTTTCTCCTTCCCTTCCCCTCTCTCTAAAAATAAATAAATAAAATATATTTTTTAAAACCTGTGTTTGAAAAAAATGTAAATGTAGTACATGTACACAGCAAAATATCTCAGAAAGTACTGAAGGATATAAAAAAATAGTAAAAGTCTTCTTCCTCCTCTCTTGTTGCAGCAAGCTACACTTCCAAAAAATGTCCATTGTTAATGCTGTTTTATTTATCTTTCCCTTTTAATGAAAGCATGTGTGTGTGTATATATACAGGATGGGGGAAAAGCTGGTTTATAGTTGTCTGTACAAAAATGATACAATAATTAATTAATACAAGCATAACAGAGTTTTGCATAGTCACAATTGTAAACCTACTTTTGCCCCACCCTATGTATATGTAACATTTCTTTGCAAGTAGTACCATGATATATGTACTGTTCTACATTCTGGTTTTTTCACTTAAGAAAATATCTCCTTACCAGTCCACATGGTTTTTCATTAGCTGCCATTTTTTATGGATATACCATAATACACTTACCCATTCTTACACTGATAGACATTTAAATTAATTCCTGTTTGGGTCTATTACCAAAAAAACAGAGTGAACCATTCATTTTGTTCATATATACAAGTATATGTGCAGCACAAACCCCTAGAAGCATAATCGCAAGTCAAAGGCCATGTGCTGTTAAATATTGAATGTATAATTCCATATCACCCTTTGCAATTATGTCAATGTTGGAATGTTTACTGACTCAGAACATCCTCTACTATAATCGTATTTCTAGTCTTCAATTGGGCAGAAAGTCCAGACTATCAATGTATTTGGCTCTTAGTGAAAAGGCACAAGCACAGCTTCTGGTCTTGTACTCAGGAGAAAGCAACCAAACATGCTACCCCAAGACAGACCCTGAAAATAGTTGGCACTCAAAAATATTTGTCGAATTAGTGAATAAACAAATCATGGCAGTGGCAATGTGCAGACAGTATATATTTTAATCCAGTTATGCTTCAAACATAAATGCATTATTTAAACAAATAAACATTAACCTCAATTTTATTGCATTCTTGTGCTAATGAAAAAAGCACATAGTTTGAGGTAGGTAAAAAGAAATGCTCAAGTTCTAACAATCAATAGATATTCTAAATGACCAATTATAATTTGTTTCTCCTACTTTCTTTGAATAATATTTGGCATATAGTTATTTCAACCATAATATCATTAATCTTAAATATGTGTTTAAAGGTCTTTTATGAATTTCATTCACTTTTTCAGAAAGTTTGTTTTTTAGAATTTGGCAAAGATTCTTCATTTCACTTTCCTCATCTATGAGTTGACATGTCTGGTTTAGTAGAGGCTCATCAAAGTTCTCCCTTGCTCTAATAGGGAAAACATCATCAAATTCAAGAAAAGAGTCTGCCTTCAACATCAGAGGGGCTTTGTATTTTAGTTTTTTCACCTCCACATGAGGATATCTGGTTGCCTTTCCCATATGTGAAGAGCAAATATTAGTAATTAGACAGGCTTTTATCAAAAGGGGGCTGTTTTTTGACAAATAAACAGTTATATTTATCTGCATTCCCCACAGCAAAGGCATTTTTAATAGAGTTTATATCTATTAAGATAATTAGTTTTATTTGCAGTAACATCACTAAGTTGGAAAAGTCATAATTCCAATGGCAATTCTTAAATCTACCTTACTAAACTTACATTTAAAGAGTACTAGAAGTTCCTTTTAGTAAATATTGATTTTATCAAAGAACATTTATTGAAGCTTAACTTTGTGCAAGGCTCATGTACTTATGTCATTTAATATGGGGTTAGATAATGGTCATTTTTGTAAACTAAAACAAAATTAAATTCCAAAGTTTAATTTCTCAAGTTCCAGGTTATTCAGTCAAGTAAAAAACCCAAATTAAAGTTTAACCTTCTTGCATCAGCTTTCAAAGGAGCCTTCATAATTCTGGCATCTGTACTGAATGTTTTCTTGGGACTAAGTTATTCATCAATCAACATAAGGTATATTCTGTGTTTTATTTAATCTTAAGAGAGTCTTATTAAGTGAAATCAACACTAATTTCTTTCTTTTTTTTAACATTTTTATTTCTGTTTTTTCTCCCTACCCCTTACTAATTTCTGTTTTTTTCCCCACACCTTTAACTTGAAATTCATGCATTATTGACAAAGAAATTGGAGAGGAAAAAAACTCCTGGCCTGTCTAAATCTATTCCCAAACCAATGCAAGGTAGGCTGTTCAAAATGAGGAGAAATGAGTCTAAGTGGACAACAAAGGCACAGAAATAAGGAGTTTATCTTAGTTTCTAGCCCCAGATGTGGGCTGTTCCCACTCGTGACAACACAAACTCAGCAGACTATACCTTAAAGATGAATTTGCAGGTGAACTATTATCTTGCTGGGGTGCAAAGAAGGGCAAGTCTCACAGCCCCACTCCTGACTCCTCAGCTCTTACTTGTGAAGGCCACAGGCACTGTCCTGCAGTCTCATTTTTGTAGCCCTTTATATTTGGAGTGGAGGACTTAGAGAAATCCCTTGGCCTTTCAAGGTCATTTGAACCAAATTAGGAGCAGAATCAGACAATATCTTTCCAGGGACATTGCAGCCTTCCCTCGTGGTGAGAGATGCTCTAAACATCTCTTGCTACGCCACCCACCTCAGGATAGGCGACCTTTTTTTTTGGCAGGTCCCATGAATGCTGTGACTTGGCCTGAAACAAGAGAGATGATTTAGAACATGCACTGGATTATACATGTGCCCTATTTGTCTGATACTTGTGAAAAGCCACTATCTTCCCTTCAATGTGCAAAGGGGACTGGAATGGTGGGACAAGTCCCTCTTGGGTGTAATATTACAGGAAGATTTTTAAAGGCATCTTGTTCTTTGGAACTATTAATCCTTGAACAAATCTGGTGATGACATGCATAGTCTGCTTAGTTCTCTCCCAGTTGGAGCAGGAATTGACCTCTGACGAGTGGTTTCCAATAAAATGCATCCAAATGAGATCAACTTCTTGCTTTGGAGTGGCTCTTATCCTATTACCAAGGAGAACATTTTGTTGTTTGGAAAAATATTTAGAATGCTCACTCCTCTGATAACAAAAATAGCTCTGGTTTTCATCAAATCCTTCCACCATGCTACTAAATGCATATCCATTACTTGGTTTACTGGGTTATTAATTTATAACTTTGATTACACATGACAACTCATCTAATATCGATTTTCATGTTTTATCTACTGACATGTTAATATTTAATGTGGAATCTATAAAGGTAATTTAATAAGCTTGTTTACTTTAAACTGTATTCCTGCTTCAATAGTGAAACCAAATTTTACACATGAAATTTGTATTTTTTAAAAAGAGAAAGGAGTTAATTCTGAAACCATTGTGCAGAGTACATCTCATAACAAAAGCAACAATTTAGAGAGAAAACACAATTAAAAAATGTTTCCAAGGAGTACCTTGAAATCACAGAAGTGAAGTTTCATATACAGTGTATATATTCTGCTTAAGAAAGTGCAGTAAAACCATAGCTGGAAGATGAAAGATCACTAGATGATAGTTTTTCTTCCCCTCTATTTCTCTCCCTTCTCCTTTCCTTTTTTCCTTTCCTTCCAGCCTCTCTTTTCCCCCCTCTCTCCTTTCCCCTCTCTGTGCATCTCCCTGTAGCTCCCTCTCCTTCTCTTCTCTCTTTCCTTTTCCTTCCCATTTATCGCTGATATTCCAAGAGCCATGAAGGTTATTTTGATTACATGAGATTCCTCAGTCTTTGTTTAAACCATTAGCAAGATTATAATAGAAAGGTTATCAAAATACTTTTTATGTGGTGTTACTCTACTTTAGCAAATCTATAAATACCTAATCTGCTAACATGGAATTTTGCACAATTAATAATTTGCTAAAGTGTAGCAAATCCTAATGCAGGTGAATTTAATTCAACTGAAGTTTTAATCTATAAGTATTTGGATGTTTAATTTTGATTACTTTTATATTTAACCTGACTGGGAGAACAGGGGCACAGAGACTAGGTCATATGACTAGAAAGTGGCAGAATTGGGATTTGAAGCTCAGCTGTTCCACTCCCAAGCTCTTAATCAAATGAGATGTTCAGTTTCAAGGAAGCGCGTGACTTTGCCTTAAGCCCCAAGTGTCCCCACCATTCATCCTCTTATTGATAAAAGAAAGGACAAAGAAGAAAAAAAGTGAGAGAGAACATGTGCTTCCTCTTGGAAGGTGGAACAGGAACGGGAAGAGATGTCTGTGGTCGAGTCAGGGTCCACACAGAGCCCTACATCCAAATACACAGTGTGCTCTCAGACATTTTCTTTTTTTTTCTCCTGGCAATTTTCAAGTATCACCTTCCTTTTTCCTCTCCTGCCCCAAAGACCCGTCACTGCCCTTTTTCTTGCAACTTTCCTTCCTTCCTCCATCAAAACAAGAACTAAAAATGCTTTCTCCTCCCTAATCACATTCTCTTCAAATCCATATAATTTATAATTTTCATTTTCTTGCTTAGAGTATGTCACTTCTGATTAACAGTACTTATTTCTCATCATTATTAGATGTTTTATAAGATCCATTGCTCATTATTATTTTCCATTCTCTTCATCTTACCCTCCTTGAATTATTTTTCTGATATAAATGTCATTTGTTTACCAGACGTCTTCAACTGTGTCCAAAATTGGGGATGCCTATTGGTATTGAATTAGTGACAATGATCTTTTTTTAATTTATTTTTTTATTGATTATGCTGTTACAATTGTTCTATTCCCCCCTTCATTCCCCTCCACCCTACCCCCGTCCCCACCATTACCCCCCTTTAGTTTATGACCATATGTCTCAAGTTCTTTAGATTCTATATTTCCCATATATTCTTACCCTCCCCACTATTTTCTATCTGCTGTCTATGCTACTTATTTTCTGTACCTTCTCCCCCCTTCTCCTCCTCCCACTCCCCTGTTGCTAACCCTCCTTGAGATCTTCATTTCTATGTTTCCACTCCTGATCTAGCTGTCCTTTTAGTTTGCTTTTGTTTTAGGTGTGGTTGTTAATAACTGTGAGATTGTTGTCCTTTCACTATTCATGTTTTTTTAACTTCTTTTTCTTAAATAAGTACCTTTAATATTTCATATAATAAGGGCTTGGTGATGATGAACTCCTTGAATTTGATCTTATCTGAGAAGCACTTTATCTGCCCTTCCATTCTAAATGAAAGTTTTGCTGGATAGAGCAATCTTGGTTGTAGGTCTTTGGATTTCATGACTTGGAATACTTCTTTCCAGCCCCTTCTTGCATATAAGGTCTCTTGAGAAATCTGCTGACAGTCTGATGGGAACTCCTTTGTAGGTAACTGTGCCCTTATCTCTTGCTGCTTCTAGGATTCTCTCCTTCATTTTAATCGTGGCTAATGTAATTATGATGTGCCTTGGTGTGTTCCTTCTTGGGTCCAACTTCTTTGGGACTCTCTGAGCTTCCTGGATTTCCTGGAAGTCTATTTCCTTTGCCAGATTGGGGAAATTCTCCTTTATTATTTGTTCAAATAAGTTTTCCACTGGTGGCTGTTCCTTTCCCCCTTCTGGTACCCCTATAATTCGGATGTTGGAGCGTTTAAAGATGTCCTGGAGGTTCCTAAGACTCTCCTCATTTTTTTTTGAATTCTTGCTTCTTCACCCTTTTCTGTTTGGCCATTATTTGCTTTCTTCTGGTCCACTCCATTGATTTGAGTCCCAGTTTCCTTTCATTGCTATTGGTTTCCTGTGCAATTCCATTCATTTCAATTAGTTTCGCCTTCATATGTTTCTCTAATTTGTGGCTATAATCAACCAGTTCTGTGAGGATCCTGATCACCAGTGTTTTAAACTGTGCGTCTGAGAGTTTTGCTATTTCTTCATTGCTTAGATTTATAGGCTCTGGGGCTTTGAGATTTTCTTGAGCCATTTTTGGTCTGTTTGCGCCCGTTAAGTATGAGGAGCGGAGCCTTGGACTCCCAGGTCGCTGGGTTGTGACTCTGTATGTGGAGGCAGGGTCAGAGTGGGGAAATGGCGGCCCCCTCTGCTGTTTCTCCCAGCTAGGTGAAGAGCAGAGCCTTAGGTTGTTCACCGGGGCAGGGCCACTTAGGTCACTGGATTATGACGCAGTCAGGCTGAAGAATTTGTTGTTATCCGACTTCCGAAAAGTTCAATTTTTTGTGTTCTGGCTGTGTTTTCTGTTGCTATTATTTAGTTGTCTCTAAACTTGGTTATGTGAGGAAGCATGACGTCTCCACCTATGCCTCCATTTTGGCGGAAGTCCGACAATGATCTTTAGTTAATACTATATATGCCACATATGTGATAGATGAAAGATTAATGTCAATCAGCAAAAGACGAAAAAAAACAGGTTATTTATCTAATAACAGTGGGCAATAAAAAGTGGCAAAGGACTGAATAGGCAGTTCTAAGAAAAATTCAGATAGTAAATAAATATTTGAAATTCTAACCAAACTTATTATTAAAGAAATACAAAGTATATAGTGAAAAATGTGTTTTAGGTATTTGATGATAAAGAGTGATGACAGCCAATGTTAGTAAAGATTGGGGAAACAGAAGCCCTTATACTATGCTGGTGGGAGCTTAGATTAAAAAGTATATACCATAATTTTTATCATTATTGGGAAATAAGTTATTTTAATCTTCTAAGGAATAAAAGGTTGGTGTAAAGACTTTACTTGTGGAAAAGATTGAAACAGCACAGACATATTTAGAGATGTTTTCTCTCTACTACAATTTTCTCCCACCCTGCCCCTATTGTACTCCTCTTTCTAAATATAACCACTGCTAAAAATTTGTTGCCCATCTTTCTAATGCCTTTCAATCATATGCATGCAAAGTATGTGCAGACACACATATATTCTTATTATATGAACTCATATTGCTTAAATGAATATTCAACTTTATTTTGTCACTTAATCTGTATGTTTATGTTTTTCACATCAATACTTACTTAATAATGGCATTCCTTTTAATAGTTGCAGAATTTGCCTTGGTACGGTTATAGTGATTCTCAGTGGAAGGGCATATTCTTCCCTCTAGTGTATATCTGGGCAATGTTCAGGAACTTATCTGGCTGTCATAACTGGAGGGATGTATGTGTTGCTGACATTTAATGAGTTGAGGTGAGGGATGCTGCTAAACTTCTTACAATGCACAAAACAGGCCCCCACTACAAAAATTATTGAGTTCAAAAGTTAATAGTCCTGATGTCAGAAATGGGCTACAACATAAAATTTGTCTTATTTCTAGGTATTTAGATTTCGTTAGCCAATTATACATATACTAAACATCTTTATGTACACTGTCCAAGTCAGGGGTAGATCCAGTTTTTGTGGGAACTTCAGCTTATATAATATTAGAGTCCTCTCTAGAAACATAATTATGAAATGAAAAATATAAAGCTGCTGTGGTCTATACAAGTGAGTAGCCCTGAAGCTTCAGTAGCTATAAAGTACATGGCTTCTCTTTCAATTATTTCTGTAGGACAAATTCCTAGAGGTAAAAAAAAATTGCTGAATCAATGTCATATGCTATCCCCTGCTAAATTCATATTTTGAATCCTAATCTCCAATGTTATAATATTTGGTGGTGGGGTCTTTGGCAATGATTAGGGCATTAGGGTCATTCAGTCATGTGGAGCATTCACTAATCTTATGAATGGTATTAATGCCCTTATAAAATAGAGTGTTCTTACCCTTTCTACCATGTGAGGACACATGCAAAAGAGAGGGTTATCTGTGAACCAGGAAGCAGGCCTTTACCAGATATGAGAATCTGACCACACCGGCACCTTGATCTTAGACTTCCAGCCTCTAGAACTGTGATGAACAAATTGTTGTTTACAAGCAGCCCACTCTATGGTATTTTTGTTATCGCAGCCAGCTGACAAAGACAGCCCTTTGTATTTTGAGCAGTGATATTAGATTGCTTTCCAAAAAGGCTACAACAAGTTTTTATTTTACTGTTTTGTAATGAAAATAATCTTTTCCCAGAGGGAAATTTTGCAATATATATTAACATTTTACTTAGCAAGTTTACATAGGAATCCCATTTATGGAAATTAATCCCATAAAAATGTTTCTTAAGTAAACACAACTATATGCATGAGGGTAATCAGAATAGCATTGTTAATCACAACAAAGAATTGGAAAATCAATTAAAGGCTAACAACAGGACCAATCAGTAATAAAGAATTATG
The DNA here is from genome assembly GCF_021234435.1 of Artibeus jamaicensis. NCBI lineage: Eukaryota > Metazoa > Chordata > Mammalia > Chiroptera > Phyllostomidae > Artibeus > Artibeus jamaicensis. Next base: position 72,815,395 of record NW_026522030.1, on the reverse strand, counting down.
ATACAAATTTACAAAATGCTGATATAGAAATTTAGACATGTCAAATACACAATTTATGGGATATGTTTAAAGGACATAAACATCAAAATTTAATACTTAGGACTTTATAACTCCCAAATGCCTCTGTGTTTCTTCAGCACTATCTTTTAGCATCCCCAGCAGATGAGATCTAGGAAGGGGTGACAAAAGAAAGACATAATATCAATTTTGGGGTTCTATTTGGTGCCAAGATCCTTCTTTTTGATAGGCAAATTCAGGCCACTGGTTTGGCCCAGCAACAAGATCAGGCCCCCCTGTCAGAGTCATTGTGCCTATTTCCACAATACAATCCTTATTTTAACTGTAGGGCAGCAAATTTTGTGCAAGGACAGCTTTGAAAAGTGTAGGCAGACCTCAAATCCACTGGAGAAAAAGGTTTGATTGGAATTTTTCTAACAGATTCTACTGGGAAGCCATTAAAAAGTGGTTGAGGGGTACTCCTGCCAAGATGGAGCCATAGGTAGACACACTGTGCCTCTTCAAACAACCAAAATAAAAACAAAAACAATTCAGAAACAAAGTAACAACCAAAACTGAAAGAAAATTAAACTGTATGGAAGTCCAACAACCAAGGAGTTAAAATAGACACATTCATCCAGACTGGTAGGCCAGGATGCAGTCGGGCAGCTGAGCAGAGAGGGGTCACAGCACAGGAAGCAGTAACACTAGGCACACAAGGCAGCAACGGGTGTACAGGAGGTACTGGGTAGACCCTGGGCACCCAGGCGGTGGCTGGCAGACCCTGAGCATAGGGTGGCAACGTGAAGACCCAGTGAGGTAGCGATTGAGGAGTGGGGCACTGTGCGCAAAGTGGCTGGCTGACCATGCAACAGTCCCACATTCATGTGCAGATAACTGGGGAGCAAGACACATTGCACAACCCAGGGTCCTAGAGCCGGGAAATAAAGCCTCAAAACACAGACTGAAAATACTTGTAGGGGGTTGAGGTGAAGGGAGAGACTCCCATCCTCATGGGAAAGTTTGTTGGACAAACCCACAGGGTCCTAGAATGCACACAAGCCCACCCACACAGGTCTCAGCATCAGAAAGGTGCAGTTTGCTTGAGGGGAGCAATGGAAGAGGCTGAAGTGCAACTGAGAGCAGAACAAAGCACCATTTTTTCCCTCTCTGACCCCACACCCACATACAGCATTATAACCCAGCAACTTGGGTTGCCCTGGCCTGGTGAACACCTAACGCTCTGGCCCTCATATGTGACAGGAGCAAATAGACCAAAACAGTATGGCTCGAGCAGAAAAACAGCTCAAAGACCTAGAGCCAATACTTCTAAGCAACAAACAGATAGCTAACCTATCAGATGCACAGTTCAAAACACTAGTAATCAGAATGCTCACAGAACTGGTTGATTTTAGTCACAAATTAGAGGAACAAATGAAGGCTAAACTAAGTGAAATAAAAGGAAATGTACAGGGAACCAATAGTGATGGGAAGGAAACTGGGACTCAAATCAATGGAGTGGACCAGAAGGAAGAAACAACCAAACAGAAAAGGATGAAGAAACAAGAATTCAAAAAAATGAGGAGAGGCTTAGGAACCTCCAGGACATCTTCAAACATTCCAACATTCGAACTGTAGGGGGACCAGAAGGGGAAGAGGAAGAGCAACAAGTGGAAAGGTTATTTGAACAAATAATAAAGGAGAACTTACCCATTCTGGCAAAGGAAATAGACTTCCAGGAAGTCCGGGATGCTCAGAGAGTCCCAAAGAAGGTGGACCCAAGGAGGAATACACCAAGGCACATCATAACTACATTAGCCAAGATTAAAATGAAGGAGAGAATCCTAGAAGCAGCAAGAGATAAGGGAATAGTAACCTACAAAGGAGTTCCCATCAGACTGTCAGCAGATTTCTCAAAAGAGACCTTATAGGCAAGAAGGGGCTGGAATGTATTCCAAGTCATGAAAGGCAAGGATCTATGTCCAAGATTGCTCTATCCAGCAAAGCTTTCATTTAGAATGGAAGGACAGATACAGTGCTTCTCAGATGTCAAGTTGAAGGAGTTCATCATCACCAAGCCCTTATTATATGAAATGTTAAAGGGACTTATCTAAGAAAAAAAAGATAAAAAACATGTATACTAAAATGAAAGCAAATTCACAATTATTAACAACCACACCTAAAATAAAAACAAACTAAGGAAACAACTAGAACAGGAACAGAACCACAGAAGTGGAGATCACAGAAGTGATCTCCACAGAAGTGGAGGGTTAGCAACAGGGAAGTAGGAGGAGGAGAGAGGGGGAAAGGTACAAAGAATAAGTAGCATAGATGGCAGGCAGAAAATAGACAGGGAGAAGGGCAAGAATAGTATGGGAAATGTAAAAGCTAAAGAACTTGTGACACATGGACATGAACTAAAGGGGGGAATGTGGAAGGGAGAGGGTGTGCAGGTTAGAGGGGAATGAAGGGGGGAAATGGGACAACTGTAATAATATAATCAATAAAATATATTTGTGGAAAAAGTGGTTGAGCAATATCTCTGTTTCATAACATGTGAGTGAAAAAAAGAGTATGTAAACTCGCCTTTGTAAAATAAATGTGTTTATATGCATATTAATATGTACTATATATGTATACTAGATTTTATATATGTACATATGAAAGATATATGCATATGAATTGAAAAAATAGAAATATCCACATCAACTTTGTTAATGGCGGTTATCTGGGCAACATTGGCAAACAGGACACTTTTGTTCTTTTACGTACACAAAAGTTCATTGGTTTTTGCTTTCAATAAATATATATTGCTTTTGTAATAGTAAAAGTAATGAAGGGAAACAGACAAAATGCCAGAATTCAAGCCTAGAATTGTGGGGGTGACTTTTTCCACAATTCCCCCCGTCTGCCACGGATGAAAGTAAATCATACCAAGACATGATCTGCTTGGGGAGGAGAGGTGACCAGTTTCTCCGAGGAAAAAGAGGCCTTGAGCCCCTTCTTCAAGAGGTTTTTATTGGGTTGTAGTACACAGGAATACAGGGCAGCAAGGGTCAAATGTGGCATCCACCAATGCGAGCAACAAATGGTCAGAAGCTTTCAGGATTTTAAGATGGAACTTTATTGGCCAAAGCTTTACCTGCACAGGGGCAAACTCTCGGGGTGTCCGGAGACATGGTGCCAAGAGGCTGCAAATGAGAGTCTCGCCTGGTGCTTACAGCCCAGGGTTTTTATTGGGGTGAGCAAGCAAGCAAATACAGAAGCGGACGTAGCTGTTAGCAATTAGCTATCTCGAGAGAACACACATGGCTATGTTCTCTGCTTGCAACAATGGATACTTTTTCTGCAAAGACAAGGTCGTGCAAAAGGCGGTTATCTTGTTCAGCACTCTTTGTACTTTCTGTACTTTCTATCTTCCTTGCTGAGACAGTCTGGAGCCTGCCTCGGGTTCCTCTTTCCGGGCCTGACAGGGGCAGATCCAGGTGTGGGGTAGCTAGGGGAAGGTGCAGCGTGGCTGGCTGTTTGAGGTCACACATTTGCGTGCAGATAAACGAGTGAAGAGGTAAGCATTGAGACAGACCACTCAGGCCCTGGCCCAGGGCGGCAGGCTTGCACGTTCTCGCTCAGATAAACAAGCGGGGGGCAAGCGGTGAGGCGGACCCAGCGAGCAGAGAGGACCACCATTGCTCCCTCTCTGACCCAGCCCCCACATACAATGTCACAAAACAGCAACCTGGGTGGCCCCGCCCTGGTGATCATATAAGGCTCCACTCCTCATACCTAACAGGCATGAACAGATCGAAACATGGCTCAAGAACAACTCAGAGCCCCAGAGCCAATAAATCTAAGCAATGAAGAAATAGCCAGACTTTCAGATGCACAGTTGAAAACACTGGTGATCAGGATGCTCACAGAACTGGTTGATTTTAGTCACAAATTAGAGGAACATATGAAGGTGAAACTAATTGAAATGAATGGAAATGCACAGGAAACCAACAGTGATGGAAAAGGAAAGTGGGACTCAAATCAAGGGAGTGGACCAGAAGGAAGAAAAAAATGACCAAACAGAAAAGAATGAAGAAATAAGAATTCGAAAAAATGAGGAGAGTCTTAGGAACCTCCAGGACATCTTCAAACATTCCAACATTTGAATTATAGGGGTACCAGAAGGGGAAGAGGAACAGTCACGAATGGAAACCTTATTTGAACAAATAATAAAGGAGAATTTCCCCAATCTGGCAAAGGAAATAGACTTCCAGGAAATCCAGGAAGCTCAGAGTCCCAAAGAAGTTGGACCCAAGAAGGAACACACCAAAGCACATCATAATTACATTAGCCAAGATTAAAATGAAGGAGAGAATCCTAGAAGTAGCAAGAGATAAGGGGACAGTCACCTACAAAGGAGTTCCCATCAGACTGTCAGCAGATTTCTCAGAAGAGACCTTACAGGCAAGAAGGGGCTGGAAAGAAGTATTCCAAGTCATGAAATCCAAAGACCTACAACCAAGATTGCTCTATCCAGCAAAACTTTCATTTAGAATGGAAGGGCAGATAAAGTGCTTCTCAGATAAGATCAAATTCAAGGAGTTAATCATCACCAAGCCCTTATTATATGAAATGTTAAAGGGACTTATTTAAGAAAAAGAAGTTTAAAAAACATGAACAGTGAAAGGACAGCAAACTCACAGTTATTAACAACCACACCTAAAACAAAAGCAAATTAAGAGGACAGCTGGATCAGGAGTGAACCATAGAAATGAAGATCACATGGAGGGTTAGCAACAGGGGAGTGGGAGAAGGAGAAGGGGGGAGTAGGTACAGAAGATTAGTAGCATAGACAGTAGATAGAAAATAGGGGGGAGGGTAAGAATAGTAGGGGAAATACAGAATCTAAGAACTTGAGACACGTGTTCATGAACTAAAGGGGGAATGGTGGGGGAGGGGTGTGCAGGGTGGAGGGGAATGAGGGGGGAATAGAACAACTGTAATGGCATAATCAATAAAATAAAAATATATATTTAAAAAAATTTTTAAAGATAAATTGACATGATGCAGATTAGCATTAGAAAAACAAATTAAATTTTATTAACATGTTTACCTCCTTGTAATACAAAAGGTCAAGCCCAAGGATCTCAACTTCTCATCTAGATAAGCCAAAAAACTACAAGAACTGGATGAAACAGACCCAGCCTTCATTACTCACGTTACAGGGAGCACTGACAGCAGCAAATCAGCAAAGTTTTGTTTGACACCAAGACTTGTTTTAAGGGGTCCCAGATAAAGGGGGCACGTGTCTTGCATATAACTCTAAACTACATTACATTACTGTGTACATGTAAAAAAAAAAGTCAATAAGCAGTCACACAGGATAAGAATCCACTGCCAAAAAAGATAAGGAGAGAGTTACCATCAATTTCCAAAGCAATACACATTCCTTCTGGCCAGGGGCCGTCTAGCCAGCCTTCCATTATGGGGGTGAAGGAGCCATGTCCAGCACGTTCTCATACTCCACCCCAACATTGCTCCTCCACCTCTCATTCTTTGTATTACATTCTTCTGATAGGGGACCTATGTGGTGAGCATGTTGGCACATTGCAGCCATATAACACAAATACAATAAAGTCTACATCCCAAGATCAACAATGCAAGACAAAACCCAAAGAGACGTAGGACAAGAAAATGCCACCGGGAACATAGAAAAATATTCCACCAAGTTGTGAAAGGGTCAGAGGCTGTCTGATATATGATTACTCTCAGCTCCTAAAGGAATGAAGGCTTGAAATAGTGAGAATTATGAGGAATATATACACAACACTCGGTGTGAAGAATGGCACAGGTACCAGCCCCCTTCCCTGGCCCAGGACAGCTGTGAGTCATACTAATGCCATTCTATTCTGCAGCACAACTTTCCTCATTTTAGTTACCTCATCAGAATCCAGGGCTATAGATGTCTGGTGTGGATAAGTGCTATTGCAATGTGATCTGCTAGGACCTTAATGACTTCATGGGTTAGAATAGTACCTGCAGGGGGCACAAAAGTAGCTAGAGGGTAGAAATATACCAGTCAGGGCACTTGACTCAATAGCATGCCTGAAAGAGTACCAATTTCAATGGACACCTGGAAGAGTATTAATACTCACCCCGGGACGTATGGTTCTTCCCAGGGGCAATTCCCACTCAAATTAAATGGGAGGTAAGGCCAACCATATTGGCCACAGGCCCACAGGACTCCCTTGGGACAAGATGGGCCTGTGCCCCCTTAGTAGACTGTCCCCAGTGGTCTGTAGCAGTCATTACCATTATCTTCTTGCATAGAACTGCTGGCATCTGCCCCATGATCTGAACTGTCTCATTTACAGTGCCACTCCTGCATTCAATAAATATAGACATGGAATGTTGCACCTCTACTTGTAATGCTGACAGCCACCCCACACCATCTCAAATTGTGTATGAAAAGCATGGTTTGTTGTAGTTGGCCTGTTTTCTCATGAGGGAAACCACCTTTTCACACACTCTTTCTCTGCTCCAAAAGAGGGTCAAGAGCTCTCCAGCCTTGCAGCCAGTCCCACCATGTCTGGTTCACAGGATGGATCCACCATGGTAGGCCAGCAGAGGCAGCAGTGGGAAATTCAGTGCAGACCCAACAATTAGAATGATTGCTGACAGCTGCTAGAATGCTGGTCCACTGTAGAAAAGAGTTTCCAGAGCAGAGTCTAAGGGTGATAAGAGAGATGTTTAATAGGAACTAACAAAAGTAGATCTTGGCAGTCTGGCAACACACATGCCACAGTCTGGTCTTTGGTTAATATGGTTACACTGACCATGGGTGCCCTGGCCCTTGGTACCACACACTATATCTATCTTTTCCTAGGCTAAGGGCCTCCTGCACTCAAAGGCCAAGGGAGGTGTGTATACCTGCTAAACTGAGGCTATATAAGTTACTTTAGGATTTGAAATAAATTGTTGTTGGTTATAATAAATAAGAGTAAGGGGCCAGGAGGCCATTACCATGGGTGATAACTACAACCCCATAACAAGTCCCTGGCCCCAAAGAGCTACCAAGGAACACCAGTGGGACTCTACCTGCACCTGCCAGGGCCAAGTGAAGGTGCTTTTCCCTAGGGGTATGTCTTGGGTCACAGGCAAGAGCATGTTATCTTGTTGTCCCAGCCCAGGACGTAGCAGAAGCTCCTGTGTACTTACCTGCAGGTGGACAGGTACTGCCCAAAATTTAATGAGGAGGTTGTTGAGAGATTCTTGTCCTACCCCAGGCCATTCATTCAAGGTTCATAGGCAGTCAGAAAGATGTGTCGTCTATCCTTGGAATGAGCTCAGTCTTCAGGGCATATTTTAAGATGTGGTTGCACCTTTTGAAGAGGCTAGCTCTAGTGGGGTTGTATGGCAGATGGAATCCAATCTATATTAAAGGCATCTGCCCATTATTATACCTGATGTCCTATGAAATTGGGACTTTGGTCCTTTTTGATGATATCTAGTGTCCCATAGGCAGCACAGAGCTGCTTTAGGCTTCAGATGGTGGCTCGTTGTGTGGCCTGTTTGCATGGGTATGCTTGCAGCAAGCCAGTAGTCATGCCCACACATGTCAAGGCATAGCATGAGCCTTCAGACAGTGGTAGGGGGCTAGTGTAGTAGACCTGCTAGTGGTTTAGTGGAGTGTCCCCTCATTGTAGGCCACCCATATCTTGGGGCAGCAAGGGAAGGTGCTTTCCTTTAAAGATGGTGCACTGATGACAGGCTGTGACTACATCAGAGTAGTGTAGCAGTAGGCCTCAAGCTTTTACCACTTCCCATAAAGTCTCCTCTCCCACATGGCACGGAGCCTCTTCCAACCACTGGGTGCTTGCCAGGTTGTGGAGAGGTTGATGTCCATTGACAGGGTAAAGCATTACTACCTTTTCCAGACCATATTTATAAATGTCCTTCCATAAGTCCTGCCCCCACAGGAGTTTTTGAGGCACTTGTGAATCATCTTGCTGCCAGCAAGGCAACCCATAGGGTCAGTCTTCTGTATATTTCCCAGCTATCTGTGTAGATGGTCACTGGCCCAAGGTCCAGTAGGCCACTGCCGTTTAGATGAATAGATGGCCCCAGCAGGAGCTATCAGTGTACCAGGTGTCCTCAGGCATAGGGACTTGTTCCTCTTTAATAGTAGGCCCAGGCATGGGAAGAGGAGCAGGGACCTACATACCTACATCTTGGTAATTGGGCCTGGGAGCTGCTGCAATTCTTTGCTCAGAGGGCTCATCCTAGTTTGCTTCTCCATTGAAGATATGCACTCCACTTGGTCAGAGTGTCTATCTGTGCTACTGAGCTATTGGGTCAGTTTACAATGTGCTGTACCCACCCAGCGAGGAATAGGTAGTATGTACTCAAACTTCAACTGATTTGGTATAGGAACCATTCTGTGTGGCATGGGCCCAGCTCCCACTCTGAAAGGCCAGTGGAAAGTGAGGTCTGATGCATAGGACTCATGCCCATGGATAGGTTTTCCCATGGGGAATCAGGCCTGCATTGTACCTAGGCTGCTTTGAGACTTGCTTTTTTGCTAAAACTCCCTCACCCTGAATTGAGGCTGCAAATGTTTACAGTATCTTTAAAGTAACTTCCTAAAATCTATGCTAAACTTTCCAAGGATGAGTGTAACCAGTTCAACCACTTTTCCCCTTCCATTTGCAAATATCTTTCTTTTTTTTATATAATTAGCAAGATCCTGTCCTTTGTTTTCTGTAAAAGGTAACTACCTAAAACAAAACTGTGCATAGAAAATGAGGACCATCCTTACTGTAATATGCTCATAAAAGCTTGTCAAGGCAAGGGGCGAGGCTCTCTCTTCTTGAGAGAGTGGCCGAGCCATCCCTTTCCTCCACAGGACCCAGAAGTCTGTGTGAATTTGTCTCATCTCAGCCACGTCAATTTGGTATTGGCTTCAGCAGCCAGGAGAGCCTGGTAAATAGCATTAGTTTGTTCTATTGGGCTGTATCAAGCCTCTGTCTTCTTCCAGAGCTGTTTGAAGCCAACTGGCACCATGGCTTGCCATTGCCAGAGGCCCCAGTCATAGACTTCAGGAGTGACATGGATGTCTAAATCACATGCCTGAGATTGATCTATGAACCCCCGTGCTTTTACAGTCTTCACTACTTATTTAGCAGCCTTAAAACTCAGGTGGCTCCTTTGTAGGTGAGACAATGAAGAGAGTGAACTAGCTGAGGTGAATGTGGTGAATTGCCAGTACCCTAACAATCCTAAAAATTCTTGTAATTGTTTTGGCTTCTGCAGGATGGGGGAAACTGGATCTTATCTATCATGGCAGCAGGTATCACTTTTGTCTTACCCAACCAAACAACACCCAAAAATTTGACAAACAGTCCAGGTCTCTGGATTTTGTTGGAATTGACTGCCCATCCTCAACCTTGGAAGTGAGCTAACAGCTGAGGAGCAGCATGCTCTAACTCTATAAGAGAATCAGAAGTCAGTATAATATCATCAATGTAATGGTACAGTCTCACAGAGGATTGTACAGTCCATGCAGCTACGTCTTCAGCCACAAGGCCATGGAAAACGGTAGGAAAGTACAGGTAACCTTGAGGCAGAACAGTATATGTCCACTGGTGGCCTTCCCAGGTGAAGGCAAACTGGTCCTCTCTTTCAGGATCAATATCAATAAAAAGAAAAGGCACTAGCTAAATCTAATATATACTGGTATGTGCCCATCTCATGGCTGAGCTGGTCTAAGAAGCTAGCTATGTTAGGAACAGCTGCAAAAAGAGAGGGAATCATCTTATTTGGTTTTCACAACCTACAGTCATGTTCCATCCTGCTTTCAGACAAGCCACGCAGGTGAGTTATAGGGACTGTGGGCTAGTCTGATGATGTTCACCTTAGCCAATTATTCTATGGTCTCCCTAATCTCTTTATGGCTACCTGGAAGATGGTATTGTTTGGTGGCTACTGCTCTGCGGGGAGTGGGAAATGATACAGGGGGATGTCTGGCATGCCCCCTCAAAATGGCCTTAATAATCCATATTTGGAGGTGAAATTCTCCCATGGTGGTCTGCGGGTATATGACAGCTAGAATGTCAACTCCCAGGGTATACTCAGGGATAAGAGAAACATATACCTTACAGGGGCATGGTGGTAAATGCCCTATTCCAAGAGTCAGTATAACAGCTTGCAATGGACTGTCCTCCATAGTCATCAATGGTAGTTATGGGCCCCCAAAATTTCTCTGAGTTATCATAAGTAGGAGGACACTCCATACCACTATAAACTAAAGCCAACACTCTGTACATTCTTTGGGAACCAGTAAATAGCAAGTTCTACATGTGGCCTCTGTTTCCCACTGGGTCCTGGTAAACAGATCCTTTAGCCATCTTCCTATGCAAAGACCCCTCCCCATGGGACATATTCCAGATGGACCAGAGGAAGCTCCACATTTAAGGCAGCCATGAAGTCATCCAAGCAGAGCATCAGCTCTGGGGGTGCTGATGGGACCAGTCCAGTTGACAGTATCCATTCCAATGTCCAGACAGTAGATGTTGCTGTGGGCTGGAACTGTTGCTCAGGTTTCAATTGCTGCCACAAATTTACAAGAATGCAGTTAGGCTTCTTGTCTATCTTATCTTTATCTACTCCAGCCTTTACCAGATCATTTCCATAGTTGTTTGCGGGTTACTTTCACTGCACCTTACTGCTTACATTTCACAGTTAGCTGCTCTCCCATTTTCCCTTTCCTATCCTTCTTTTCTACCTGTCTTCTTTCTTTTTTCTCGGTAGCTCTACCTGCCCTATGTCTGAGCCACTTCTTATATAAAATTGCTCTCATTGGTGAACAAAATAGGTATTAGGAGGCCAAAGTAAGCTGGGGTGCTGTTTGCACAACTGTTCCCTCATTCCCATGGCAAGTTTTTCCATATCTGGCCCATTGAACTGTGATTAAAAATGGCATGTCACATGTCTAACTTCTGGATGAACTGGAGTTCCAGTAAACTGGTTTAGCATGAGTTAGAGGAAGATAAATCTCCTTTATTAAGCCACATCACCCTACAACTAGCCATGAGCCACATAGGGAAGGTAGTGGTGTGATCTGCTTGGGCTCCAACCCCATGAATTATTTGTCTCAAAGAAAGATGGGTAGTGACAGAAGACATGCATTTTAATTCATCCCCTATAAGCAAAATGCCATCAACCCCTATATGCCACAGATGCAACAGCCTCCCTCCTATGGATTTGGACCCTTTCAGTCTGAAATTAGCAGTCAGCTCTACTATGTTGGCTTGGGTGTAGGGGTGCACCATAGCATGCAAGTTCTGTTGGGGAGGTAGCACTGGAGTGCCCTGCAGCTCCTTAAGTTGTTGAGTCTTAATTTTACTTAATATATACTGGTATGTGCCCATCTCATGGCTGAGCTGGTCTAAGAAGCTAGCTATGTTAGGAACAGCTGCAAAAAGAGAGGGAATCTCTCTCATAACTCAGGGAATCTGCTCATAACTGAACAAGTCTTAAATTTCTCTTCTTCTACCTCTATGGCCTCTCCATTCTCATCTATTAAGATCTCTTCATCTGAGTCACATTCACTTTCAGCCACAGGATCCCACTAGAGAGGATCACTACTATTGTGGCACAATCACCAATATATGATTGGGGGCTAGTCATCATCCCTGTACCCAGGAAAAGTGGCACACTAGGTCCCATAATTGCTCACTGGTCTATTCTAATTGTTTCCATAGAGCATGCTTATTGTCCACCATTAGTGTCACAGGTGGGCACCAGTAACCAGGTTCTTGGTGATCATGGACAAAGAATTGAACCAAACACACAGAAATTTTATAGCAGAAAGAGAGCAAGCAGATTTATTAAACAATAGTACACCCCATAGAACATGGGAGCAGGCCAACTCTGAGCAGAGATTGACCTCAGGGGCAGGAGGAATTCTATTCTTATAGGGGAGCTATTCCTAGCTAGTTTTGGTGAGGTTTATTGCACACATATAAGTTGTTATATTACTTTAAAGCTACTATACATGTGGTCTCCCATGATTTTCCTTGGCTGGTTACTGGAAAAGGGGTTACACAATGTTAATTTATTATAATGCTACTATAATAAAGCAGGGGTCATGTAGCATTTTCTGTGCAGGTGCATTCATGATTCACCATGATTCAGTGCTTTTCCAGAAAGTGGGAATAACTGGTCTCAGAACAGAGTTTCAGTCCTGTGTCACTGTCCTTTGTCTTAGCCCTTGGGCACCTCGCGAGTTTTCTTCTTTCTGACTCTCTCCTGCCTCATGAGGAGATGCATGTTGCTTTCCTTTTTCAGTTCTTCTACTAAACACACAGCACACACCTCTGCTTCTATCTCTCAGTTACCGTTCATAGCCCTGCCAACATTAACCAACCCACAGCAGTGGCAACATGGCAGAGGTCTTTCTTTTTCCCTAGGGTACACCACTTTCTCACATGCTGCAAGGCTTGTAGGAGGCCATCAGAAGTTTCAGGGGCTTCCCCTCAATCCTGTGGTAGTCTCCATGTGTTACGAAGGTTTGCCACCTCGTACCACATAGAATTTGCTGGCCAGCCCAGGATTCCTCCCAGCATCCCCCAACTTGGCATAACATTGCCCACAGCTTGAGGAGTTTTCAGGGTATTTGAATCATGCTGATGACTACAACAACTGTAATGCAGGAGGTAAAGCCTGGGCATCTTGGCTGCTCATTCAGATAAGCTGGAAAAAAAAAAAACAAGGAGAACTAGATGGAACAAACACAGCCTTTATTACTCACATTACAGGGAGCACCAATGGCAGCATATCGGTAAAGCAGGACCACACTTCCCTGAGTTTGAAACTTGTTTTAGGGGTCCCAGACAAATGGGGCATGTATCTTGCACATGACTCTAAACTAAATTACCTCAGTGTGTATATGCAAAGAGATAAGGTCAAGAAGCAGTCACATGGGACAAGAAACCAAAGGAGATAGGAAGAGAACTACAATCCATTTCTAAAGCATTACACATTCCTTCTGGCCAGGGGCCGTCCAGCCAGCCTTCCATTATGGGGGTTGGATAAGCCATGTCCAGATGAACCCACACTCTTGTATACATAGGAGAAAACCCAAAACACTCATAAACTCACCAAAATGGAGAAAGCTATCAGCTCAAATGCAACCTTAGATAAAGACTAAATGAAATATTGGGGCTGGAAAGTCAGTTCTGGGAAGTTACCAAGAAAAACACAGTAAATAAGGCTAATGTTCTTATGCAAATTTAAGTCCATACTTTCTTTATATAGTGAAGATAGGCCTGGTAGAGTGAGGGAAATACCCTTACAGATGGAAATTTCTTTTAAAAATATAAATGTATTAGCCCTGGCTGGTGTAGCTCAGTGGATTGAGCGCGGGCCTGGGAACCAAGCAACCACGGTTCGATTCCCAGTCAGGGCACATGCCTGGGTTGCAGGCCAGTTCCCATCAGGGGACTCACAAGGGGCAACCATACATCGATATTTCTCTCCCTCTCTTCTTCCCTTCCCCTCTAAAGATAAATAAATAAAATCTTTAAAATATATATATATACATATATAAATGTATTTTAAAAAGCATACTGTCAACATGGTTTTCAAGGCTTCTCCCATGTCTGTGGTTGCTTACAATTTACCAGCCTAGAAATAATAAGTTTCCCAGACAAAAGAAGGTTGAAAGAATACACCTCCACCAAACCAGCAATGCAAATATGCTAAAGGGACTGCTGTTAGAATATTAAGAAAAAGAGTTAAAGAGAGAGGAACACAGGTACAAAGGGAAGAAAATGAGGAAGTACCTATGAATAATAACCTTAAATGATAGTGGATTAAATGCTCCAGTCAAAAGATATAGAGAAGCTGGATGGATAAGAAAACATGACCTGCACATATGCTGCCTACGAGAGACCTACCTCAGGACAAAAAACCTAAAAAGACAGAAAGCGAATGGTTGGAAAAAATATTCCAAGCAAATGGACATGGAAAAATAAGGCTGGGAAGAAATACTTATATCAGAAAAAATAAACTCCAAAACAGAAGCTATAAAAAGAGACACTGAGCCCTAGCTGGTGTAGCTCAGTGGACTGAGTGCGGGCCTGTGAACCAAAGGATCACAGTTCGATTCCCAGTCAGGGGACATGCCTGGGTTGCAGGCGGGTTCCCAGTGGGGGACATACGAGAGGCAACCACACATTGATATTTCTCTCCCTCTCTCCTTCCTTCCTCCTCTAAAGATAAATAAATAAAATCTTTAAAAAAAAGAGAGAGACACTGAAAAACACTTCATAATACTCAAGAGAAGAATCTACCAAGAAGATATAAACATTGTAAACATATGTGCACCCAACTTAGGAGCACCCGAATATATAAGGAAAATCTTGAAAAACTTCAGGAAAGATATTGACAGCAACACAATTATAGTAGGGGATTTCAACACCCCACTGTCAAAAATGAATAGATCTCCCAAATAAAATATCAACAAGGATATTGTGGCATTGAACACTGCCCTAGATCAAATGGACTTAACTGATATATATATATATAGAACCTCTCATCCCAAAGAATCAAAATACACATTCTTTTCAAATGCACATGGAACATTTTCAAAAATAGACCACATGATAGGACACAAAATAAGCCTCAACAAATTCAAGAAAATTGAAATCATATCAAGCACTTTCTTGGACCACATGGGCCTGAAATGAGAAATCAACCTCAAAGAAAAGAACTCAGAAACACTCAAATTTCTGGAGACTGAATAACATGCTATTAAACAATGAATGGGCCAATAATAAGATCAAGGAAGAAATCAAAAAGTTTCTGGAAACAAATGAAAATGAACTCACAACAGTCCAAAATTTATGGGACACAGCAAAGACAGTCATGAGAGGAAAGTTCATAGCAATACAGGCCTACCTAAAAAAGATGGAAACATTTCAAATAAACAACCTAACCGTACATCTACAAGTACTGGAGGAACAACAAACAAAGCCCAGACTGAGTAGAAGGAAGGATATAATCAATATCAGAGCAGAATTAAATGACATGGAGATTAAAAGAACAATCCAAAGGATCAATAAATCCAGGAGCTGGTTCTTTGAAAAGATAAACAAAATCAACAAGCTTTTAAACAGATTCATAAAGAAAAAAAGAGAGAGGACCCAAATAAATAAAATCAGAAATGAAAAAGGAGAGATTACAACTGATACCACAGAAATATAAAGGATTATAAGACAAACCACTATATGCCAAGAGATTTGAAAACCTGGGTGAAGTGGACAAATTTCTAGAAATATATAATCTTCCAAAACTGAGAAAAGAAAAAGTAGAAAGCCTGAACAGATCAATAATAGCTGGTGAAATTGAAGCAGTAATCAAAAAAACTTCGGGCACACAGAAGTCCTGGACTGGACAGTTTCAAAGAATTTTTTTAAATGTGGTGTGAGTCTCTTAGGCTCTTTTTTTTTTAATTTACTTTATTGCTGTTCCATTAAAGTTGTCTGCATTTTCTCCCCACCACTTTTACAGAACATTTAAGGAAAAGCTAACTCTTGTCCTTCACAGACTATTCCAAAAAATCCAAGAAGAGGGAAGACTCCTAAACTCTTTTTATGAAGCCATCATCATCTTAGTCCCAAAGCCAGATAAAGACACAAGAATGAAAACTATAGGCCAATATAGCTGATGAATATAGACACTAACATCCTCAACCAAATTTGTCAAACCACATCCAGCAATATATTAAAATTTTTTGTTTCACATTTTGGAAGATTATTTTTCAATTTGACATTTATAACAATATTGTATGAACAAGAAGACAAGCTATTATTAAATCATTGCATAAGCAATAACTTTAAACTATACATGCCTTCATACTTATAATAAACATGTTTTGTATAAGCCAAAAAGAAAAAGATCATACACTGAAAGCAAGTGGGATTCATTCCAGGGATGCAAGGATGGTACAGCATTCACAAATCAATAAACATAATACATCACATAAACAAAAGAAAAGACATAAATTACACGATCATATCAATAGATGTGGGAACAGCATTTGCTAAGGTACAGCACCCATTTATAATAAAAACAATCATCAAAATTGAAGTATAAGAAGCATACTTCAACATAATAAAGTCTATATATGAGAAACCTACAGCCAACATCATACTCAACAGGCAAAAACTAAAAGCTTCTCCACTAAGTTCAGGAACAAGACTAGGATGTTCACTTTCTCCACTTCTATTCGACATGGAATTGGAAGTCCTAGCCACAGTGATCAGACAAGAAAAATAAATAAAAGGCATCCAAATTGGAAATGAGATAGTAAAACTGTCACTGTTTTTAGATAACATGGTAGTGTACAAACAAAAACTCCGTGGACTCCACCAAAAACTACTGAATCAATAAGTGAATTCAGCAAAACAGCAGGATACAAAGTCAATACTCAGAAATTGAAGACATTTTTATAAAACAACAAAAATGATTCAGAAATAGAAATCAGGAAAAAGATCCCATTTGCTATAAGAATGAGAAAAATAAAGTATCTAAAAATAAGCTTAATGAATGAAGTAAAAGCTTTAAACTTAGAAAACTACACAACACTAAAGAAAGAAATTAAGGAAGACAGAAATAAATGGAAGCATATACCATGTTCATGGATGAGAAAAATTAACATCATTAAAATATCTACACTACCCAAAGCAACTTAGATTCAATGCAATCCCTATTAAAATACCAATTACATATTTCACAAATATAAAACAAACATTTCAAAAATTTACATGGAACCATAAATAATCTTTTTTAATAATTTTTATTGAGTTATTTTTCAAGTACAGTTTTCTGTTAATTTCTCCCATTCAAACCATAAATAATCCTGAATAGCCACAGCAATTTTGAGAAAGAAGACCAAAGTTGGAGACATCACAATACCTGATATCCAACTGTATTACAAGGCCACTCTAAACAAATAGTCTGGTATTGGCATAAGAACAGACATATAGATAAATGGAATAGAAAGCCCAGAAATAAACCCATGTCTCTGTGGTCACTAATATTCCAAAAAGGTGGCAGCAGCATAAAATGTAGCAAAAATAGCTTCTTCAATAAATGATGTTGGGAAATCTGGTCATCTACACGCAAAAAAAAAAAAAAGAAATTCAGCCACCAACTTACACCATACACAAAAATAAACTCAAGATGAGTAAAAGACTTAAATATAAGTCATGATACCATTAAAGTCCTAGAGGAAAATGTAGGCAGAAAAATCTCCAATATTCCATGGAACAATATTTTCACAGATATGTCCCCTAGAGCAAGAGACATAGGTAAAGAATAAATAAATGGTACTTCATCAAATTAAAAAGCTTCTGCACTGCTAAAGAAAACATCAGCAAAATGAAAAGGAAATCAACCATGTGGGAAAATATATTTGCCAATGATATCTTGGACAAGGGTTTGATCTCCAAAATATGTAAAGAACTCACACGAAGCCACTCCAGGAAGACAAACAACCCAATTAAAAAATGGGCAAAGGCCCTGAACAGACATTTTTCCAAGGAGGACATACAGAAGGCCCATAGACCTATGAAAGGATGCTCAATATCACTAGCCATGAGAGATATGCAAATTAAAACCACAATGAGATACCACTTCACACTGGTCAGAATGGCTATCATTAACAAATCAACAAAGAACAGGTGCTGGCAGGGTTATGAAGAAAAGGGAACCCTAGTGCACTGTTGGTGGGATTGCAGACTGGTGCAGCCACTATGGAAAACAGTATAGAGTTTCCTCAGAAAACTAAAAATGGAATTGCTTTTTGACCTGGCAATTCTACTGCTGGGATTATACCCTAAGAATCCCAGATCATCAATTCAAAAGAACCTATGCTTCCCAATGTTCATAGCAGCACAATTTACAATAGCCAGGTGTTGGAAACAGTCTAAGTGACCATTCGTAAATGAATGGATCAAAAATGTACATTTACACAATGCAATACTATGGAATACTACGCAATACTATGTAGCAGAAAAGAAGGAACTCCTACCTTTCATGACAGCATGGATGGAAATAGAGAGCATTATGCTAAGTGACATAATCTAGCCAGTGACAGAAAAACACCATATGGTCTCACCTGTAAGTGGAAATCCACAAAACAAACAAGCGAGCAAAATATAACCAGAGACACTGAAATAAAAAACTCACTGAGAGTAACCAGATGGGAGAAAGGAGGGAGAAATGAGGGAAAGAAGGGGAAGATTCATCAAGGAATATATGTAAAAGACCCGTGGGTGAAGACAACAGGATGATAAGATTGAGTGTGGGAGTTTGTTCTGCTTGGTGTGGGGGAGAGTCGTGGGGGAATTGGGGATACTTCTAGTTGAACAATGAAAAAAAGTTTTTTTGTCATGACAGCATGTAAAATTTTGTGGTATATTTTTCTCTATCTATTGAGGTGATTACATAATTTATCTTCTATTCTATTAATACGATATATCACATTTATTGATTTGCATATGTTGAAATAAATTTGAATTCAGAATTGAATTCAGCTTGATTGTGGTGTGTGATCCCTTCATTTATTTTTATTTTGAAATAATATTTTTATTTTTATTGGATTCTATCTATTACCATTTATCCCCATTACATACCCCTCACACTCCGGTAATCACACCACTGTTATCCATGTCCATGAGTCCTTTTTCCTTTTTTCTCAATTCCTCCACTCTGTAACCATACCCCAGAGCTGTCAGCTTGCTCTCTCTATATGAATTTATCTCTATTTTGCTTGTTAGTTAAATTTGTTCATTAAATTTCACATATGAGTGAAATCATGTAGTATTTTCTTTCTCTGACTGGTTTACTTCATTTAGCATATGGTTCTCCAGGTCTATCCATGCTGTTGCATAGGGTAAAATTTTATTCTTTCCTATGGCTGAGTAATACTCTATTGTGTATATGTACCATGGTTGTCTTATCCATCATCTACTGATGGACACTAGGGCTGCTTCCGTACCTTGGTAATTGCAAATAACACTTCAGTGAACATAGGGGTGCTTATATTCGTTCAAATTAGTATCTCTAGTTTCATGGCTCAATTCCCATGAGTGGATTCACTGGGTCATAAGGTAGTTCCATTTTTAAATTTTTGAGGTATGTCCAGCATCTTTCCACAGTGTCTGCACCAATCTGCATTCCTACCAAGAGTGCAACAGGGTTTCCCTCTCTCCACATCCTTGCCAGCACTTGTTTATTGGTGTATTGATAATAGCCATTCTGACAGGTGTGAGGTGATATCTCATTGTGATTTTAATTTGCATTTCTCTGATGATTAATGACGTTGAGCATCTTTTCATATGTCTATTCAGATTCCATGATTCTTTGTGATTTAGTCCTGGAACATTATATATTGCTAGGAATTTATCCATTCCTTCCAGGCTTTCCAATTTGTTGCCATATAGTTGTTCATAAAATTTTCTTACAGTTCTATTTCTTTGGTGTCAGTTGTTATTTCTCCTCTTTCATTTCTGATTTTTTTATTTCAGCTCATTCCTTTTTTTCACTGACGAGTCTGGTGAAGGGTTTGTCGATCTTATATTTTCAAAGAACCAGCTATTGGACTCATCAACCTTTTGTGTCATTATTTTTTATACTCAAATTAATTTATTTCTGCTTTAATCTATTTATTTCCTTCCTTCTACACACTTTGGTATTGGGGGGGGGGTATGTTCTCCTATGTGTATAGTTAGATTGGTTTTTTGAGCTTTTTTTGTTTGTTTGTTTCTTGAAATAGACCAGTAATGCTGTAAATCTTCCTCCTAGAATTCCTTTCCCTGTCTCCCACAGACTTTTGTGTTGCTGTGTTCTCATTTTCATTTACTTGTTTGATCTCTATGTTGATTTATTCATTATTTAATAACATGTTATTTAGCTTCCTTTTTGTATTTTTTTAGCTTTATTCTTGTGATTGCTTTCTAGTTTCATAGCATTGTGGTCAGAGAAAATTATTGATATGATTTCAATCTTCTTAAATTTATTGAGACTTATTTTGTGCCCTAGCACGTGGTCTTTCCTAGAAACATTCCATGTGCACTTGAAAAGAATGTATATTCTGCTGCTTTGGGATGAAATGCTCTGTTGATACCAATTAAATCATTTTGATCTAGTGTGTCATTTAGACCACTGTCTCCTTGTTGATTTTCTATCTGGAAAATCTATCTACTGAAGTCAATAAGGTGTTAAAATCCCTGACTATTACTGTCAGTTTTCATGTCCATCAAGATCTGCTCTACATATATAAGTGCTCTTGTGTTGGGTGCACAGATGTTTGCTAATGTATATCCTTTTGTTTTATACATTTCCTTTTCATTATGTAGAGTACTTTTTTTGTCTCTTACTATAGCTTTGGTTTTAAAGTCTATTTTGTCACATATAAATACTGCTACCCCAGCTTTTTTCCTCTTTTCATTTTCATAAAAAGTCTTTTTTCATCCCTTTACTTTTAGTCTGTATGTATCTTTAATTCTGATGTGGGTCTTTTGGAAACAGCATGTATATGGGTCTTGTTTTCTTATACATTCAGCTACCCTGTGTCTTTTGGTTGGAACATTTAAGCCATTTATTTTTAAAGTGATTTTTTTTTAAATTTTATTTAGTTACTTTTCAAGTACATTTTTTTCCCTTCCCCCCCCCCGGCCGGGCTCCCCCCTCCCTCCCATTCCCCCACCCCCACCCCCAGTCCTCATCTCTGTGTCTTTCATACTTGTTCCTCAAAATCCCTCCCCCTTTTTCCCCTTAAGCTCCCTTCCCTCTCCCCTCTGGTCGCTGCCCACTTGTTCTCTATTTCAGCGTCTTTGTTTTTATTCTGTTTGCTTGTTTGTTTTATTCTTTAGCTTCCTGTCAAAGGTGAGATCATATGGTATTTGTCCTTCAATGCCTGGCCTATTTCACTCAGCATAATGCTTTCCAGTTCCATCCATGTTGTTGCAAAAGGTAGTAGCTCCTTCTTTCTCTCTGCTGCATAAAATTCCATGGTGTATATGTACCACAATTTTTGGATCCATTCATTTACTGATGGGCACCTAGGTTGCTTCCAACTCTTGGCTATTGTAAATTGTGCTGCTATGAACATTGTGGTGCATAGGTTCTTTGAAATTGATGTTTTAGGATTCTTGGGGTATAATCCTAGCAGTGGAATTGCTGGGTCAAAAGGCAGGTCGATTTTTATTTTTCTGAGAAAATTCCATACTGTTTTTCATAATGGTTGTACCAGTCTACAATCCCACCAACAGTGAACTAAGGACCCCTTTTCCCCACAACCTCTCCAACATTTGTTGTTTGTTGCTTTGTTTATGATAGCCATCCTGACTGGTGTAAAGTGGTATCTCATTGTGGTTTTAATTTGCATCTCTCTGATAGCTAACGATATTGAGCATCTCTTCATGTGTCTCTGAATGTTCTCTATGTCCTCCTTGGAGAAGTGTTTGTTCAAGTCCTTTTCCCATTTTTTAATTGGGTTGGGTGTCTTCTTAGAGTGGAGTCGTGTAAGTTCTTTGTATATTTTGGAGATTAAACCTTTGTCTGAGGTATCATTGGCAAATATGTTTTCCCATACAGTTGGTTGTCTTGCTAATTTAATACTGTTTTCTTTAGCCATGCAGAAGCTTTTTATTTTGATGAGATCCCATTTGTTTATTCTTTCCTTTATATTCCTTGCTCTAGGGCACATATCCGTAAAAATGTTGCTGCGTGGAATATCTGAGATTTTCTTGCCAATGTTCTCCTCTAGGACTTTAATGGTGTCATGGCTTATATTTAAGTCTTTTATCCACCTTGAATTTATTTTGGTGTATGGTGTAAGTTGGTGCTCAAGTTTCATTTTTTTTGCACGTAGCTGTCCAGTTCTCCCAACACCATTTGCTGAAGAGGCTATCTTTACTCCATTTTATGTTTCTGCCCCCTTTGTCGAATATTAATTGACTGTAGAGAGTTGGGTTGATTTCTGGGCTCTCTGTTCTGTTCCATTGGTCTATGTGCCTGTTTTTATGCCAGTACCAGGCTGTTTTGATTACAGTGGCCTTGTAATACAGTTTGATATCAGGTATTGTGATTCCCCCCTACTTTGTTCTTCTTTCTCAAAAGAGCAGCTGCTATTCGGGCTCGTTTATGATTCCATATAAATTTTTGAAGTGTTTGTTCTATGTCTGTGAAATACGCCATTGGTACTTTAATAGGTATTGCATTGAATCTGTATATTGCTTTGGGTAGTATGGACATTTTGATGATGTTAATTCTTCCAATCCATGAACAAGGTATATGTTTCCATTTGTTTGTGTCTTCCTTGATTTCGTTCTTCAGTGCTGTGTAGTTTTCTGCATACAGGTCTTTTACCTCTTTGGTTAGGTTTATTCCCAGATATTTTATTTTTCTTTTTGCTATATCGAATGGGATTTTTTCCTTGATTTCTGCTTCTGCTGATTCATTGTTTGTATACAAAAATGCCTTTGATTTCTGGATATTGACTTTGTATCCTGCTGTTTTGCCAAACTCATTAATTAGTTTGAGCAGTTTTTGGGTAGAGTCTATAGGATTTTCCATGTACACTATCATGTCATCTGCAAACAGTGACAGTTTTGTTTCCTCCTTTCCTATTTGGATGCCTTTTATTTCCTTTTCCTGCCTGATCGCTGTGGCCAAAACTTCTAATACTATATTGAATAGGAGTGATGAAAGTGGACATCCTTGTCTTGTTCCTGATCTTAGTGGAAAAGCTTTTTAGTTTTTGTCCATTGAGTATGATATTGGCTGTAGGTTTCTCATAAATGGCCTTTATTATATTGAGGAATGTTCCCTCTATTCCCATTTTGCTGAGTGTTTTTATCATAAATGGGTGTTGTACCTTATCGAAAGCTTTTTCTGCATCTATTGATATGATCATGTGGTTTTTGTCTTTGCTTTTGTTTATGTGATGAATTACATTTACTGTTTTGCAAATGTTGAACCATCCTTGCATCCCTGGGATGAATCCCACTTGGTCAGGGTGTATAATCTTTTGGATATATTGTTGGATGCGATTTGCTAATATTTTGTTGAGGATTTTAGCGTCTATGTTCATCAGCGATATTGGCCTGTAGTTTTCTTTCTTTGTTGTATCTCTATCTGGTTTTGGAATTAGGATGATGCTGGCTTCATAAAAGGAGTTAGGGAGTTTTCCATCCTTTTGTATTTTTTGGAATAGTCTGTGAAGAATGGGGGTTAGCTCTTCCTTAAATGCTTTGTAGAATTCTCCTGTGAATCCATCTGGTCCAGGGCTTTTGTGTGATGGGAGTTTTTTGATTACTGCTTCAATTTCTTTTGCTGTTATTGGTCTATTCAGGTGTTCTACTTCTTTTTCATTGAGTTTTGGGAGATTATATTTTTCTAGAAATGTGTCCATTTCCCCTAGGTTCTCAAATTTCTTGGCATACAGTTCTTCATAGTAATTTCTTACAATCCTCTCTATTTCTGTGGTATCAGTTGTAATCACTCCTCTTTCATTTCTGATTGTGTTTATTTGTGTCTGTTCCCTTCTTTTCTTGATGAGCCTACTTAAAGGCTTGTCTATTTTGTTTATTTTTTCAAAGAACCAACTCCTGGATTCATTGATCTTTAGAATTGTACTTTTAGTCTCTATGTCATTTAGTTCTGCTCTGATCTTAGTTATTTCCTTCCTTCTACTTGCTTTGGGCTGTTTTTGTTGTTGCTCCTCGAGTTCTTGCAGGCGTAGAGTAAGTTCATTTGTTTGAAATGTTTCTGTTTTCTTTAGGTAGGCCTGTATTGCTATAAACTTCCCTCTCAGGACTGCCTTGGCTGTATCCCATAAGTTTTGGGTTGTTGTGAGATCATTTTCATTTGTTTCCAGAAACTTTTTGATTTCTTCCCTAATTTCATTCTTGACCCATTCATTGTTTAATAGCATACTGTTCAGTCTCCATGATTTTGGGTGTTTTGGGTTTTTTCCTTTGGGGTTGGTTTCCAGTTTCAGTCCCTTATGGTCAGAGAAAATGCTTGGTATGATTTCAATATTCTTGAATTTGTTGAGGCTTGTTTTGTGCCCTATCGTGTGATCTATCTTTGAGAATGTTCCATGTGCATTTGAAAAGAATGTGTATTTAGCTTCTTTGGGGTGAAGAGCTCTGTATAGATCAGTTAGGTCCATTTCATCAAGGGTGTTGTTTAATGCCGCAATGTCTTTGTTGATATTTTGTTTGGAAGATCTGTCCATTTTTGATAGTGGGGTGTTAAAATCCCCCACTATAATTGTGTTGCTGTCTATATCTTTCTTGAATTCCTCTAAGATTTTCCTTATATATTTTGGTGCTCCTATGTTGGGTGCATATATATTTATGATGTTAATGTCTTCTTGGTGGATTCTTCCCTTGAGTATTATGAAGTGACCTTCTGGGTCACTCTTAATGGCTCTTTTTTTGAAGTCTATTTTGTCTGATATGAGAATTGCTACCCCAGCTTTTTTTTCTTGTCCGTTTGCTTGGAAAATTTGTTTCCAGCCTTTGATTTTTAGTCTGTGATGGTCTTTTGTCCTGAGGTGGGTCTCTTGTAGGCAGCATATGTGTGGGTCATACTTTCTTATCCATGACGCTATTCTGTGTCTTTTGATTGGAGCATTTAATCCATTTACATTTAAGGTTATTATTGATAGGTACTTATTCATTGCCATTTTTGTACCTGTGTTCCTCTCTGTCTGTCTCTTTTCCTTCCTTTCCTTAGAGCAGACCTTTTAGTATTTCTTGTAGAGCTGGCTTGGTGGCAGCAAATTCTTTTAGACTTCTTTTGTCTTGGAAGCTCTTTATTTGGCCTTCTATCTTGATTGAGAGCCTTGCTGGGTAAAGTAGCCTTGGTTGTAGGCCTCTGTTTCTCATTACTTGGAATATTTCTTGCCAATCTCTTCTTGCTTGGAGTGTTTCCATTGAGAAGTCAGTGGCTTACCTTATTGGGATGCCCTTGTATGTTATTTCTTTTTTCTCCCTTGCTGCCTTTAAGATTCTCTCTTTGTCTTGGAAGTTTGCCATTTTAATGATGATGTGTCTTGAAGTGGGCCTCTTTGGGTTCCTCTTGAATGGGACTCTGTGAGATTCCTGGATTTGTGTGACTTTTTCTTTTGTCAAATTAGGGAAATTTTCTCTCTTTACTCTTTCAAATATGTTTTCTATCCCTTGTTCTTCTTCTTCTCCTTCTGGTATTCCTATTATTCGGATATTATTACGTTTCATATTGTCTTGCATTTCTCTTAATCTCTCTTCATTCTTTCTGAGCCTCTTTTCCCTTTCCTGTTCTTTCTGTGAGATGCTTTCTACTTTGTCCTCCAATTCACTAATCCGATCTTCTGTTTCATCCACCCTATTTTTAATGCTTTCCACTGTGTTTTTTAATTCAGAAATTGTATTCTTCATTTCCTCTTGGCCCTTGCTAATACTTTCCATTTCCTTTTTCATGTTGATATAGTTCACAGTAAGATCATTGTAACCTCCCTGTAGTTTCTGGTAGCTGATTGTGAGCTCTTTGAACTTCCTGATCACCAGTGCTTTGAATTCAGTATCTGATAGTTGACTTGCCTCTGTTTCATCTAACATTCTTTCTGAGGATTCCTCCTTTCCTTTCATTTGGGGATTGTTTCTTTGTCTTCCCATTGTTTATGAGACTCTTCTTGTTAGCCTCAGCTTCTTAGATTAATCTGTTTTGACACCCTGGGTTTATGGTATGAACTTTTGTGGTGGAATGCCTGTGAATTTCAATGGTGCAGTCTCTTTTGGTTATCCTGTTGTTCTCTGCTTCCACCTACTCAAATATGCAGCAACTTGTGGCTTCTCTCCTACAACAATGTGCAATTTGTCTCTCTGATTCTACTATTGGGAGGCCTCTTCTATGGGTCCAGCTCTGGTCTTTTTATATTTTCAAGTTGATTGTGACTCTTGTGGGTAAAAGAAATGATAAGGAAAGAAATAAAAGGAAGAGAGAAAAATGGTAGGGGAATGAAATAAAGAGCAGTAAGTTTAGAAAGAAAAGAAAAAGAAATAAAACAGGAAATCCGGGAAAAGAGGACAAAAGTATGGAAAGATGAAACAGTAATAAAGTTTAAAAGAAATAACAGATTACTTTTAAAAAGCAAAAAGATAAAGAAAAGGAATGGAGAGGGGAGAAAGGTAAATAAAAAAAAGAAAGAATAGAGATAAAATAAAGTAAAAAAAAAAAGCACCAAAATAATCTCTCAAACACAGCCTCAGAAAAAGGAATGTCTCTTGTTGGCTTCAAACTAGCCGAACCGGTTTTTCTGGTTGCAGTTGGCTGAGGGTCGATTGCCGTGATTTTTTCAGCCAGCCCCTCTCAGGATCCAGACACTTGGCGCCTCTCCCCCAGCTCCCTACAATGGGGAGCTAGGACTTTCTCACAGCGCTCCCCTCCCAGGGGTTACTGCCATAGTCTGGTTTGCTGTGTTTGCAGGCACCTGCACCGGCCTAGTTGCCTGGTTCCCTCGGGATTGAGCACAGGCCTGTCCCCGTTCAGTTGGGAGGCCCCAGACCCTCTGCCCAATCCTGGGCTGGCTGCCAAGCTGGGTGTGAAGCAGAGCAGGCTGCCGAGTCTATCGGATTCAGAGCCCCAGGCTGCACCTCTGAGTTCTCCTGGGATGGCAACCACAGAGTCTTTGGTTGGGGCCCTTTGTCCTCCGCACCCTCTCTGTAAACTCTATCAAACAAGTCTCTCCTGGCCCCCCCCCTTGCTTGGCCAGAAAGGGAGGGGGTTGAGGGTCTCAGCTCTTTTCCCAGGACCCCTCAGCGTCCCGGGCTTCCAGATAGTCTGAGGGGGGGAGACTGGAAGCCGGGAGCCGATCTGAGGACTGCGCGCAGACCTAAAAACTCTGTGTGCTCGTCATGGCACGCTGCGTGGTGTGTATCCCTTCTGTTCCTGTGTTTGTCTGGGTCCCCTGGCCAACCTCTGGCAAAAAAAAAAAAAAAAACAAATAAACAGTAACAACAACAACAGAGAAACCTTTCCCTTGTTGGTTTCAAACTGTCCAGACTGGTTTTTCTCGTTGTAGCAGGATCTCCCTGTGTGCTGGGATGCCGGCGCAAGTGTGCGCATCAGCCGGGCTACCAGCTTGGGGTGTGGGCGCCTGTGCCCCCGCCGCGCGCACTAGCCAGGCTACCGGCTTGGGGTGTGGGTGCCTGCGCACTTGCCGGGCACTTCCCGGTCTGCTCCGGCTCGAGCACTTCCCGACCCTAGTGGCGTCAGCCTAGAGTTCTCTGCGCCCCCGCTTGCGCGGGAAACCGTCTGGCGCTTCTGGGACCAGTAGCCCCGGCTCAAAGAACCCTGCGCCAGTGCGCGCCAGAGTCCGGCTATGCGTGCGAGCAGGAAACCGTCAGGGAGCGTCCTTGTCCTGCGGCGCCTCTCTGAACTCTCTGCGCCCGCGAGCTTGTCCTTCTGGGACTGGCGTAACCGGCAGCGGGCTTCCCAGTCCCCTGGTGTTGGCTCAGAGGCCTCCGCTTCCAACAGACCTTCTGGGACCCGGAGTAACCGGCAGGGCGCTTCCCCTTCGTGTGGCTAGACCCCAAAAGCCTCCACTTTCCCCCTGGCTCGCTGCAAGGTCGGATAGGAAACAAGCCAATCTGCCTTGGCAGGAGAACACCTCAGTCCACTTTCAGTAAAACAAAACAAAACAAAACTTTCCGGACATCCTGTCTCTCATTCCTGCTCAGTCCCCAACCAAACCCGTGAGGCTAATGCGTCTCTGGATTCCTCCCAGGCTTGCAATCACAGAGTCTGCAGTTGAACCGGGCCCTGTGTCTTTGTACCCCTCCCCAAAAATGCAAGCTGGCAAGCAGACGGGTCTCTGCCTGGTGTTATCCAGTTTTGCTTATACAGGATGCAGGGGAGCTGCTGGCCCACGCTGGTGGCTACTGGAGCCGCTGGGTGCCCAAGCTCCTATGGTAGACCTCTCTGGTGTTGGTCTCAGACCGATGATGGTTCTGGACCCCGGCTGTAGATGCAGCACCCGGGCCACCTGGCCTGGGGCGCCAGCCCCCGCCGCTGCTTTGTCTTTACTCTGGACCCCAAAGCCCCACTGACCTGCCGCTTTCTGGTGTTTCAGCGTCCAACAGAGTCTCTGTTCTTTCAATTTCACAAATGCTGGATAACTGATGGATTAGTGCGCTGCTTTTCTATAGATCTGCCAGGATTTTCACCCACGAGTGCGGGAGCTAGAATCCGCTCCCTCTTACTCCGACGCCATCTTCCCCCTCCTTAAAGTGATTATTGATAGATACGTATTTAGTGCTCTTTTATTTTTTTAACTATTTTTCTGGTTTATTTTCTTTTTTTTTATAGTAAGTCATTTAACATTTGTTTCAGTACTAGTTTGGTGTTACCAAACTCCTTTAGCATTTTCTTATTTGGGGAGGTCTTTATTTCTCCTTCAGTTTTAAATGATAGCCTTGCTGGGTTAAAAATCCTTAGTTGTAGGTCCTTGGTTTTCATCACCTTGAATATTTCATGCTAATCTCTTCCAGCCTGAAATGTTTCTGTTGAGAAATCAGTTGACAGTCTGATGAGAGCTTCCTTGTAGGTAACTAACTGCTTTTCTCTTGCAGTTTTTAGGTTTTCTCCTTGTCTTTAAGTCTTGCCATATTAATTTTGATGGCATATGATCCATTTAATGCGCTGCTGAATTCTGTTTCAGGTATTTTGTTGAGAATATTTATTTGTCGAGAACTATATTTATTGAGAATATTGACCTGTAATTTTATTTTTGTTGTTTATCCTTGCCATTTTTTATCTGATATTGGTATCAAAGTAATTCTGGCCTTATGAAAAAATTTTGAGTGTCCTCTCCTCTTTAATTTTCAGAAGAGATTGAGAATGATAGCCATCATTTCTATTTATAATGTTTTGGTAAAATTCACCATTGAATCCATTTGGTCCTGAGCATTTTTTATGAGAGATTTTTTATTAGTGATTTAATCTCCTTATTTGTTATTAGTATCTTCATATTTCCTATTTCTTCAGGTTACATATTTCTAAGAATATTTTTTAATTAAGTCTAATTCACTGGTCTATAACTGTTTATAGTCATCTCTCTCTCATGATACTTTCTATTTCTGTAGTATGTGTTTTAATATTTTCTTTTATTTATTATTTTATTGGGGTCCATTCTCTTTTCTTTGTTAATCTAACTAATTTTTTTCTTTAGCTTTTTGAGAGTTTTCAAATCACACTATCAAATTAAGATACCTATTCTGATTTTTAAAAAAGGAAAAAGGTGAAGGAGACATTTGTAAAAGGCTAAGGAAAGTTGTTCCGAGCCTGTCTCTTAAGCTGAAATCCCAAGGAAGAGAAGGTTTTCTTTTGCATAAAAACAATGGATGGAGCATAGTAGGGTAGAGAATTTTAAACAGAAAATCTGCAAAGTCATATCCCGGTGGTGATGAGGAACAGGGAGAAAGGAAGATATGAAAAATATACTTAAGAGGCTTCAAAAGGTGGACTAGAACTGGACCACACGTGCTCTGTTATAGTGTTTTGTGGTTTTATTAACCAAGAATAGCTGATGCAGTTACCTCTGTGTTAGAGATGTTAGAAGTTCCCTATAGCCACAAGCTATACTGTATATTAAATATCATAAATTATAAAAGAAAAAATTTATCTCCCTTATTTGATGTCATGTAAGAAAGCTAGAACTTTTCATAAACACAAAAAGAAATTGTACCCTCCATATATTACATATGCTGAAAACTAAGCCTCACATGTCAAGCTATTATTGCAATATATCTTTAAATAATATGTTTTTAAACTAAACTTCTAAATTTCTTCACAGCAAATGTAAATCATTTTCCACACAACCAGCCTTGTTGATTTTCTAAATATAATCACAGAGTAGAAATGCCACGCATACCCCCAAGGAGCATCTACTGAACAATACCTGTGAATAGTTCCCCCTTATTCATAGAGGATACATTCTAAGACTTCCAGGGAATACCCAATAGTAACAAACCATATATATATGAAAACCATATATATATGAAAACCATATATATATATACATATATATGTATACATATATGTATATATATACTGTGTTTATCCATTTTACATAGTGTTGCAAGATATTTTTTAAACTAAATTTTGGGAGTTTTTTTATATACTCCAAATCCTAATTTTTTGGTATTTATGCTGCAAATATTTTCTTCTGGATTATTATTTGACTTTTTGAAATTATATGATATCCTCATATATTTTTTCAGTGAAAGGGTTTACATTTTGAGGTGATAATAATTATTGATTCTTTCATAAATTTTGTACTTTTTTTAATTTATTTTTTTATTGATTATGCCATTACAGTTGTTCTATTCCCCCCTTCATTCCCCTCCACCCTACCCCCCATCCCCACCATTACCCCCCCTTTAGTTTATGACCATGTGTCTCAAGTTCTTTAGATTCTTTATTTCCCATACTATTCTTGCCCCCTATTTTCTATCTATTGTCTATGCTACTTATTTTCTGTACCTTCTCCCCCCTTCTCCTCCTCCCACTTCCCTGTTGCTAACCCTCCTTGAGATCTTCATTTCTATGTTTCCACTCCTGATCTAGCTGTCCTTTTAGTTTGCTTTCGTTTTAGGTGTGGTTGTTAATAACTGTGAGTTTGCTGTCCTTTCACTGTTCATTTTTTTTAACTCCTTTTTCTTAGGTAAGTCCCTTTAACATTTCATATAATAAGGGCTTGGTGATGATGAACTCCTTGAATTTGATCTTATCTGAGAAGCACTTTATCTGCCCTTCCATTCTAAATGAAAGTTTTGCTGGATAGAGCAATCTTGGTTGTAGGTCTTTGGATTTCATGACTTGGAATACCTCTTTCCAGCCCCTTCTTGCTTGTAAGGTCTCTTTTGAGAAATCCGCTGGCAGTCTGATGGGAACTCCTTTGTAGGTGACTGTCCCCTTATCTCTTGCTGCTTCTATGATTCTCTCCTTCATTTTAATCTTGGCTAATGTAATGATGATGTGCCTTGGTGTGTTTCTTCTTGGGACCTGGGAGTCCAAGGCTCCGCTCCTCATACTTAACGGGTGCAAACATACCAAAAATGGCTCAAGAAGATCTCAAAGCCCCAGAGCCTATAAATCTAAGTGATGAAGAAATAGCAAAACTCTCAGATGCACAGTTTAAAACACTGGTGATCAGGATCCTCACAGAACTGGTTGATTATACCCACAAATTAGACAAACATATGAAGGTGAAACTAATTGAAATGAATGGAAATGCACAGGAAACCAATAGCGATGAAAAGGAAACTGGGACTCAAATCAATGGAGTGGACCAGAAGAAAGCAAATAATGGCCAAACAGAAAAGAGTGAGGAAGCAAGAATTCAAAAAAATGAGGAGAATCTTAAGAACCTCCAGGACATCTTTAAACGCTCCAACATCCGAATTATAGGGGTACCAGAAGGGGGAAAGGAATAGGCACCAGTGGAAAACTTATTTGAACAAATAATAAAGGAGAATTTCCCCAATCTGGCAAAGGAAATAGACTTCCAGGAAATCCAGGAAGCTCAGAGAGTCCCAAAGAAGTTGGATCTCCTTCATTTTAATCTTGGCTAATGTAATGATGATGTGCATTGGTGTGTTTCTTCTTGGGTCCAACTTTTGAGTCCATTTTTGGTCTGTTTGTGCCCATTAAGTATGAGGAGCGGAGCCTTGGACTCCCAGGTCGCTGGTTTGTGATGTTGTATGTGGGGGCGTGGTCAGAGCGGGGAAATGTGGTGCCCTCCGCTGCCGCTCACCGCCCCGCTGGGTCCCGTCCAATTGCCCACTTCCTCGCTTGTCTATCCATGTGAATGCGCGACCACAGTCAACCCGCAGCCCTGCTCCTTCGCTGTTTCCCCAAGGTTGCTGGCTGAGTCTCTCACTACATCCAACCCTTTGCCTGGATTCCGTGCGCCTGAGTCTGTCTGACCGAGTTTTCCTGTGCTACCCCGCTCCACCAGCTACTGGTTTCGCCCCTCTTACTGGTCAGGCTGAAGAATTTGTTGTTAACAAACTTCCGAAAAGTTCAATTTTCAGTGTTCTGGCTATGTTTTCTGTTGCTAATATTTAGTTGTCTTTCAACTTGGTTGTGTGAGAAAGCACGGCGTCTCCACCTATGCCTCCATCTTGGCAGAAGTCCTCTTTCATGAATTTTGTATTTTATGTCCTGCTTATGAATGCCTCCTCCTAGGTGATAAATATATTTTTGTGTATTTTTTCCTATTATGTAGCCTATATATTTTTCTGGCTCACAGCACTGACTGAATCTATGTGTCTTTGATTAGGAATCAGGGATAGTAGATGAGCAAGGACACTGAGTTCCTGTCTGGGAGGCAACCATTTATACTTTTACTTTCTATTGGATCCAACCACAGGGTGGATTTAGGAATAAGTTTCTTAGGCTTCCTGAGGGGAGTAGCTAAATTGTAGCAAGAGCTTTTTTTGAAGGGCATCATAAAATAAAAATAAACATTTACACTACAAGACCAGAAATGGTATGCAATGGTTTTCTTTGGAAATGGTCAAAATCCAGATACACATGCACTCATTTAGGTTATTTATGGTGTCTCCTCACCTGGAGATGCTCAATCTGCTTAAGTTTCTGAGCCTTTGCATAGGTAGCACTGTGGGGTTTTTTCTATACATGCATACACCTTATGGATTCTCCTTGGCATATTTGAATTGCCAGCACCACTAAACTTGCACTTCAGGACCCTTATTGAGCAAAATAATGGTGACTTGAACATAAACACAGCAATACTGAGACAGCAGATCAGATAACTGACAGAACTACTAAATGACTGGGCAGGTATTTTAGCATATACAGCATAGACGCACTGGACAAAAGGGCCATTCATGTTCCAGGTGGAAGATAAAGGCATGGCATGAGATTTCATCATGCTATTCAGAATGGTTCGCAATTTAAATCTTATGAATTATTTACTTCTGGAATTTTCCATTTAACATTTTCAGATTGTGGTTGATTATAGGTAACTACACCACAGAAAGTAAAACTGGATAAGTGGGTACTACTGTAATTGAAGTTTTAAAATACTTGTTATTCACAAAATTCAGAGAAAGATCCTTGAAAAAATCTTTATGTCTTGGTATTAAGCATGCCTACCTTGAATTAAGTATAGTAGTTATCTATTTATCCAGTAGGACAACTCAAAACCCCAGGCTTTTAACTGCACAACTATTGAATTAAAAATTAAGTCAAAATACAGTTGATACTTAAATAGCACAGGCTTGATGTATGTAGGTGCTGTGAATTTTTTTAACAAATATACAGTTTCCAATGGTATCCTAGACTTTTCCTCTGTGAATTTAACCAACTATGAATGGAAAACAGTACTTTTGATCTGCAGTTGGGAATCTGCAGATGCGAAGTGCCAACTGTATACATTGTTCCATGCCATTTTATATAATGGACTTGAGCACCTGCAATTTTGGAATCCACAGTTGTTCCTAGAACCAATTCTCTGTGGATACTAAGGAATGATGTAGTTAAATATGGAGGAAGTCAAAAGATATATATAGAATTTCAACTGCATGGAGGTCAATGCCTCTAACTCCTATGTAGTTCAAGGATCAACTGTATTTGTAGTAAATATTAGGTCTCCATGTATATCAGCACAAAGGATCTAATTCAATCCACAATATTATCCAGGGTGCTAAACATATTTAAGTAAACATATTTAACAAGCTAGCATTTGGTATTTTGGAATTTTTATATTTTTTAGTTTTTGTAATTTAAATTTTTTATATATCAAATTTGTTTTAAGTTTTAAATATACAACCCAAATTTTAACAGTTCAATAATATTTCAATTTATCTTTGGAGTTATTAAACCCAGAACCCAAGCAAAATATAACCAGAGACATTGAAATTAAGAACAAACTGACAGTACGAGAGTGGAGGTGGGAGAAGATAATGGGAGGAAGAGGGGGAAAGGTCATCAAGGAACATGTATAAAGGACACATGGACAAAGCCAAAGGGTGGGTAGGATCTAGTGTGGGAGGTGGGGATGTCTGGGGTAGATGGGAGTAGTGGGGGAAAATGGGGACAACTGTACTTGAATAAAAAACGAGTACTTGAGTACTGTGTGGCCAGCACTGTCAACTCTGTGCATTTGTGCCATGCTGGCAACAATCATCCACTCATTTTGCACCCCTTTGATCAATCCATGACATAAACTGAGCAGGAGTAAATTGTGCCCACCTCCCTCCCTCTTTGTTGGCCTGGCAGCTATGCATGCCTGAGGTCCCTGCTCAGCAGCTTGGCTCTGCTATTGGAATAAGTCTTTCTGGGCACTGCTGGCTCTCTGAGCCCCTACTCCCCACCTTTGATCAATCCCTGAAGAACCCTGAGTGGGAACAGATTACACCCACCATCCTCTCTCTTCACTGAACCACCACTGCATGAGATCACTGTGCACGAGAAGTCCCTGTACTGTGGCTTCATTTCTTTTCTTTTTTTTTTTTTTTTTTTTTTTGAGAAAAGTCCCCTTGGGTTCTGTCTGCTGCTCCTAACAAGTGCCAGCTTTCCACACTGTCCAACTCTGACCAATCTAGAGCCTATCCAGGCCAGGGCCAGTCACAGCCCATCTCTTCTGCCAGCTCCAGATGTCACCTTGCTCCCCAGTTTCTCTGGTACTGTCCCAGACAGTGACCATCACCCCAGCCTAGGTATACCGCCAGCTGTGTGTCACTTATTGCCTTTTAATCCCTCCAGTGACATTACAAGTCCAGGTTTCTCCTGGCACAGGTCTGGGACTTCTGTGCTCTGGGAGAGGAGGGAACCACTAGGCTGCTATCAGTGATCTGGCTCTCCTCCAGTGCTCCTGTAGCAGCGGTGGTCTCCAGCACAAGGTAAGGGGACCTTTCCATCAGCCTACAAAATCTCCTTACTGCCCGTTTTTTAAGCATCTTCTGCACACTTTGGCTTTCAAACTTCATATTAGCTGGAATTCTGTTGGCTGTTTGCTCTGCTCTTTGGAAGATTGGCTAGGTGTCCCAGTTGGGTGCACAAGCAAGTAGGCTCAGCTCTCACCTACACCATTACCATCTTCCTACACTATTTTTATTTTTATTTGATTGATTGATTGATTGATTGGTTAACCCCTGCACAGCATCTCACACACCATGATTGAGGTTCAGCCTCACAACCAGCCAGCCTGAGAGTCAATTCCACACACAAATGGACCAACAGCAATCAAAACTCAATTAGAGTTGTCCCTCACAGTTCACTTATCGCAGCTTCACTGTATCTCAGGTTTTAAAAGACCCACGATACAGTGAAGCCACGATAAGTGAACCGTGATATAGTGAAGGACGACTATATACTTCACTGGTGAGTACCCATATAGAATTTTATATGTTGTTAAAACTACACAGGTTTAAGAGTGTAGAAAGTGTTTACGAGCATATGAAGTGTTTATAAGGGTGTGGGAAAGGTTAATAGGAGAGTGGGAAAGGTTTATAGGAGTGTGGGAAGGGTTTATAAAGCCTTAAAATATATATAAATAATAAAATAAATGTAACTTCACAGATTTTCACCTATCTCAAGGGTCTCTGGAATGTAACTCCCTTGATAGATGAGGGATCACTGTACAACAGAAGAGACCAAGTAACTCACACAAGAAACATTCCTACAGTGCCCAGCTTAGAAAATCAAGAAGACCACCACACTGGGTCCTGTGAGACAACTATTACATAAGGCCACCCAGTAAAAACTTGGAGTCATAGAAGATCTATCTAAAACAGAAAAAAATACAAAAAAAAAGACAAAATGAGAAGATGAAAGGAGAGGCACCAAATGGAAGAACAGGAAAATAATCTCCATAAAATGGTAAATGAAATGAAAGCAAGCAATCTATCAGATAGAGAGTTCAATGTAATGGTTATAAGGATACTTAAAGAATTTAGTGAGCTGAGAAGATGGCAGCGAGATAGGTGGGAATGGAGTCCACTTCCCCCTGCACATGGGTGGAACACCTAGTTGATCTTCTGAGGAACAGAGTGAACAGCCAACGGTGTTGCAGCATATATGAAGGTTGGAGGCCAAAACTGTAGAGGACATCAAAAAATCAGATGGTAAGGAGAGTGCTTCAGGATAATAAAGTCCCAAGGTCCAATGTGGGGACCAGGGCAGCTACAGCCTCAGGTTCAGTGCCCACTGGGTCTGCCACAGGGTTCTTGGGAGAGCTGGGTCAGTGGCTTTCTCTCCTGCAAAACAAGGTTTGAGCAGCACCAGGAGAGACCTGGTTGCTTAAAGTCGTAGGGGAGCAATAAGGATGAAGTGGTGTGCACCTGCTGAGACTGTGGACACCGGCTGGGGAAAGTTGGGCCATGATGGACCTTGACCAGGATAGTCCTTGGTCTGGTTGGAGAATTGGGCTGCGTGAGAGGCCAGGCCCTTCTATGGGGTGGCAGGCTTGAGCAGGGGGCATTTTTCAAAAACAAAAAGTAAAAAAAGAGGCATTCAGTGGCTGTTTGGGGAATTCTTCTGCAGCAGCTGCCCAGCTTCTGTGCCCCTAAACCTGCCCAGACATGCAGCACTCTTGCGGTGGGGTTGAAGGCCCTGTGGTCTCACCCAAAGCCCTGAGAAGGGTGATCACCTGATTCTGCAGGCTGCCAGCTGCCCATCCTGCCCCAGTAGTGGAGGCCAAGTGCTCACACCCATGGCACAGGGAGAAAGCCCGCCTGACCCTTCAGAGCCCACCATACCTACATGCCCCGGAAGGAGTGTGCCTGACACCACCACCCAGAGGCACCAAGAGCCCAACCCCTGTGCCCTGGCAGGGGTAAGCAGCAGGGGAGGTATGCACCTGCATCCACAGCAGCAGCCACTGAGGCCTCACTACCCTGCAGGGCCCCCTGGCTCTATAAGAGGAAGGTGAAGACACTGCCACAGAGGAGAACTGTAGGCCTCAGAAAGTCAGCAATCCCCAGAAAGACTTAACTCAGTGTGGGGGCTAC
This sequence comes from Artibeus jamaicensis, assembly GCF_021234435.1. Taxonomy (NCBI): domain Eukaryota; kingdom Metazoa; phylum Chordata; class Mammalia; order Chiroptera; family Phyllostomidae; genus Artibeus; species Artibeus jamaicensis. The sequence continues at coordinate 72,778,310 of NW_026522030.1, read as the reverse complement.
ACTAGCCTGAAGGGGCACTGAGAGTCCCTAGCATCTATGACTGCAAAGAGCAAGAAGGTGGTATGTGAGTTGCCCCAATTGGTGCATCTCAAAGACAGTGCAACATGAGGAATGAAGGCCTAGGCTGGGCTCAGAAGGGCACTGGGGGCCAGCAGCAAACTGAGGAACTGGGCTGAAGGCTGGGTGAATGTGGCTCAGAAAGGGAAAAAAGCTAAACCAATCACTCCTCAGCCTGCTGGAGCCAGGAATAACAGAACTGGCTTGGCCAGTTTGAAGCCAGCAGGAGGCTTTTTTTAAAGTAATTTATTTCTTTAAACTCCTTCTTCTTTTCTCTCCTTCTTTATTTATTACTCCTTAGTTTCTTACATTCTTTCCCTTTATGTCAATTCTTTCTTCCTTCTTCTTCTTTTAATTCTTACAAGTGAGACAATAAAACCTGGAGCTGTGAAAAGAACATAATAGGACCCAAAGAGGGGTCATCCCAACAGCTGAGACAAATTTCACTTTGCTACTCAAGAGAACTTGCAAGTTATTGTCTATTTGTATTATTATTTTTCATTAATCTTACATCTTTCACTTTATTAGTATCTTTGTATTTCTCTTCTTTCTGTTTAGTCTTCTTCACTTGGATTATTAAATTGCATTGTTTGACTGGTTTCCCTTCTCTCTTTTATAGTGTATTTTTAATTTACTGTCTTTCACTTCACTTGTGTTCCATTAGCACCTCACCCTAGGTCCTATACTTCCTATTCTTATTATCCAGATCACATAGATTCTGTCATATGATTGTTGCTCCATTATTATTGTAAATAATTGCTGTTCCATACTATTGTAAATACTACACAGCTCTATGTCCAGATCTTAGCTCACTTCAGTTACCTGAACTTTATTAACTGTTGTGGTTAACTCTATACACTGCATCTATATTCACTCTCATTTACCTCATAATTTGACCTCCCACAAGCTCATTGCTTTCTAAATCCAACTCACAATCCTTCCCCCTTCTAACAAGAGTCTTATTTTCTTTCCACCTTTTCTAAAAAGTGGCTAGTTGGGTGAAATATCATGGTTAACACTATACATATTCAAAGGATCTCCTATCTCTTCTCTACAGGTTGGTACTTTAAATATCCTAGAATACACTCATGCTGTCTTAAACCATTTTGCTTTCTCCCTCCAACTGATTACAAAAAAAGAGTAGGTGGAAACTGTGTATCTGGTGGGAGAGGAAACACAAAAACAAAGGACCCACCAACAGATAACAACAGAAAAAGGTGAAAGGGGGAGTAGAAGCCACACTAACTCAACCCAGGACCTATCTGCAAATAGAAATAAATGGTGGAGAAATTACCCGGAACAAACAACTGGACAAGAACAAGAAAGAATTCTCAAAACTTTGTACACACAGAAGAACCAGCTCCAACACAACCTGCCCACAACCTCACAACCAAATCCAAGAGGTGGAAGTCAGAGTGACCCTCAGTTCACCAACTGGTGGGAAGGACCCACCAAAGAAAGACCCAACAACAATCAAAACACAAAGACATACAGAGAGCCAACATAAATGACAGCCCAAGACCAGCAAGCTCAGAAGATCAATGAGATTGAAACACTGAATCTCACAGGTATTCTACCGTAGAAGTTCACACCATAAACCCAGAGAGTCAGCACAGGTCAATTTAAAAAGCAGAGGCTAACAACAAGAGTCTCACAAACAGTGGGAAGACAAAGAAACAATCCCAAAATGAAAGGAAAGAAGGAAGCCTCAGAAAAAATGCTAAAGAAAATAGAGGCAAGTCAGCTATTGGATATTAAATTCAAATCAGTGGTTATCAGGAAGATCAGTGAGCTCACAGAGAATTACCAAAAACTACAGGAAAACTACAATGAACTCACTACAAACTATATCAACATGAAAAAGGAAATAGAAACTATCAACAAGACCCAAGAGAAAATGAATTGCAGAACACAATAGAAGGTCAAAAGCAGGCTTGATGAAGCAGAGGACTGGACGAGGGAGCAGGATGATGAGGTAAAAAAAAAAAAACATCCAGAAAGAATAAGAAAGAGAAAGAGGCTCAGAAAGAATGAAGATGGGTTAAGGGAAATGCAGAACAACATTAAATATAATAATATCCATATAATAGGGATACCAGAAGGAAAGGAAGAAGAGCAAGGGATACAAAACCTATTTCAAAAAGTAGTGATGGAAAACTTCCCTGTTTCAAACAAAACCTGTTTGAAAAAGTAATGAAGGAAAAATTTGATAGGAGAAAAAGTCACACAAATTAGAGGAAACACAGAGAGTCCCAATCAAAAAAAAAACCCAAAAAAGTCCACTTCAAGACACATCATAATTAATCATAATAAAAATGGCAAAATTCCAAGACAAAAGAGAATCTTAAAGGCAGCAAGAGAGAAACTGAAAGTAACATACAAGGGATTCCCAATAAGACTAGCAGCTGACTTATCAATAGAAATCCTCCAAGCCAGAAGCGAGTGGCTTCTATTCAATATAGTATTGGAAGTTTTAGCCACAGCAATCAGGCAAGAAAAGGAAATAAAAGGCATCCAAATTGGAAAGGAGGAAACAAAACTGTCACTATTTGCAGATGACATGAGAGTGTACATGGAAAATCCTATAGACTCTACCCAAAAACTGCTTGAACTAATTAATGAATTTGGCAAAACAGCAGGATACAAAGTCAATATCCAGAAATTAAAGGCACTTTTGTATACCAACAATGATTCAGTAGAAGCAGAAATCAAGGAAAAAATCTCATTCAATATAACAAAAAAATAAAATATCTGGGAATAAACCTAACTAAGAAGGTAAAAGACCCATATGCAGAAAACTACACAGCACTGAAGAAAGAAATCAGGGAAGAAACAAACAAATGAAAACATATACCTTATTCATGGATTGGAAGAATTAACATCATCAAAATGTCCATACTACCCAAAGCAATATACAGATTCAATGCAATACCTATTAAAGTAGCAATGGCATATTTCACAGACATAGAACAAACACTTCAAAAATTTATGTGGAACCATAAACGATCCCAAATAGCAGCTGCACTTTTGAGAAAAAAGAACAAAGTAAGAAGGATTATAATACCTGATATCAAACTGTATTACAAGGCCACTGTAATCAAAACAGCCTGATACTGGCATAAAAAGTGGCACATAGACCAATGGAACAGAACAGAGAGTCCAGAAATCAACCCAACTCTCTACAGTCAATTAATATTTGACAAAGGGGACAGTAACATAAAATGGAGTAAAGATAGCCTCTTCAACAAATGGTGTTGGGAGAACTAGACAGCTACATGCAAAAAAAAGAAACTTGAGCACCAACTTACACCTTACACCAAAATAAATTCAAGGTGGATAAAAGACTTAAGTATAAGCCGTGACACCATTAAAGTCCTAGAGGAGAACATCAGCAAGAAAATCTCAGATATTCCATGTAGCAACATTTTTACTGATATGTCCCCTAGAGCAAGGAATATAAAGGAAAGAATAAACAAATGAGATCTCATCAAAATAAAAAGCTTTTGCGTGGCTAAAGAAAACAGTATTAGATTAAAAAGACAACCAACTATATGGGAAAACATATTTGCCAATGATACCTCAGACAAAGGTTTAATCTCCTAAGTATACAAAGAACTTACATGACTCCACTCTAAGAAGACACTAACCCAATTAAAAAAATGGGCAAAGGACTTGAACAGACACTTCTCCAAGGAGGACATACAGAATATCCAGAGACACATGAAGAGATGCTCAATATCGTTAGTTATCAGAGAGATGCAAATTGAAACCACAATGAGATACCACTTTACACCAGTCAGGATGGCTATCATAAACAAAGCAACGAACAACAAATATTGGAGAGGTTTTGGGGAAAAGGGGTCCTTAGTGCACTGTTGGTGGGATTGCAGACTGGTACAACCATTATGGAAAATAGTATGGAATTTTCTGAGAAAAATAAAAATCTACCTGCCTTTTGACCCAGCAGTTCCACTGCTAGGATTATATCCTAAGAATCCTAAAACATCAATTTCAAAGAACCTATGCACCCCAATGTTCATAGCAGCACAATTTACAATAGCCAAGAGCTGGAAGCAACCTAGGTGCCCATCTGTAAATGAATGGATCAAAAAAATGTGGTACATATACACAATGGAATTCTATGAAGCAGAGAGAAAGAAGGAGCTACTACCCTTTGCAACAACATGGATGGAACTGGAAAGCGTTATGCTGAGTGAAATAGGCCAGGTGTTGAAAGACAAATACCATATGATCTCACCTTTAACAGGAAGCTAAACAACAAAACAAACATGCAAGCAGAATAAAAACAAAGACACTGAAATAGAGAACAAGGGGACAGTGACCAGAAAGGAGAGGGAAGGGAATTTAAAGGGGGAAAAGGGGAGAGATTTGAAGGAACAAATATGAAGGACACAGAGATGAGAACTAAGGGGGGTGGAAATGGGAGGGAGGTGGGGAGCATGGGGCAGGGGGGGCTGGGATGTGAGAAATAGACAAAAAACTTTACTTGAAAAATAACTAAATAAAATTATTTTTAAAAAAGGAACAGTCTTAAAAGAATAAAATAATAAAAACATCAATAATAACATTAAATGTGAATGGCTTAATCACACAGTGAAAAAGTGATCTACAAACTCTATTTTAAACAAGTATAATAACAACTGGGAGAATATTTCCTCTGGAGAAGGAGAGATTAAGACATAACTTTTAGATAGTATATTCCAAGTGTATACATTTATCTCTCCCATGTTCATATTTTCAGAAGCATTCTACATTCATTCAAAACTTATACTTACTTTCAGAGGCAAATTTCTGAGCAAAAAGAAATAATAATCAAATAGATGTGAACATGTTAAGAAGCAAGAAACATATTGTAGCACCTTTTTATAAGACTGCTCAGAATAAAGAAAATAATCAAAAGAAAAAGGTATCAATGTAATTTAACATTAAATTTAGCATAATATATTAATTATTGTTGCATTCAAATAAGTTTAAGTGCTATTAAACAAGAAATATATTGTTAAGATATATTACAGCAACCAAATTGTTTACTGTCTCAATATTTTGAAAATACCCAAACTTGTACTAAAATTTTTGTCCAGTTTAAACATTGGCACTAGTAAGACTAGAAAATTTAAGAAGTGCCTCATATTGTCATCAGTCAGTCAAAGGATATGCACTTTATTTTTTACTATATTTGTATTATGCTATTAAAGTTGTCCCATTACCCCCCTTCACTCCCTTCCACACTGCACCCCCACCCACATTTCCCCACTTTTAGTTCATGTCCATGTGTCTGTCATAAGTTCTTTAGCTTCTACATTTCCCATACTATTCTTACTTTTCCCCTGTTGATTTTGTACCTACTGTCTATGCTACTTATTCTCTGTACCTTTTCTCCCTCTGTCCCCCTCCCACTCCCCTGTTGATAACCCTCCATGTGATCTCCATTTCTGTGGTTCTGTTCCTATTCTAGTTGTTTGCTTACTTTATTTTTGTTTTTGTTTTAGGTATGGTGGTTAATTATTGTGAGTTTGCTGTCATTTTACTATACACACTTTTTATCTTCTTTTTCTTAGTTAAGTCTCTTTAACATTTAATATAATAAGGGCATGGTGATAATGAACTCCTTTAACTTGACGTTATCTGGGAAGCACTCTATCTGATCTTCTATTCTAAATAATAGCTTTGCTGGATAGAGCAACCTCGGATGTAGGTCCTTGCCTTTCATGACTTGGAATACTTTCCAGCCCCTTCTTGCCTATAAGGTCTCTTTTGAGAAATCGGCTGACAGTCGGATGGGAACTCCTTTGTAGTTAACTGTCTCCTTTTCTCTTGTTGCTTTTAAGATTCTCTCCTTATCTTTAATCTTGGGTAACTTAATGATGATGTGCCTTGGTGTCCTTGGGTCCACCTTCTTTGGAACTCTCTGGGGTTCCTGAACTTCCTGGAAGTCCATTTCATTTGCCAGATTGGGGAAGTTCTCCTTTATTATTTGTTCAAATAAGTTTTCCACTTGTTGCTCTTCCTCTTTTCCTTCTGGTACCCCTATAATTCAGATGTTGGAACATCTAAAGATGTCCTGGAGGTCTTAAGCCTCTCCTCATTTTTTTGAATTCTTGTTTCTTCATTCTTTTCTGTTTGGTTGTTTCTTTCTTTCTTCTGGTCCACTCCATTGACCTGAGTTCCATTTTTCTTCCCATCGCTGTTGGTTCCCCGTACATTTTCCTTCATTTCACTTAGCGTAGCCTTCACTTAGCCTTCATTTTTTAATCTAATTTGTGTCCAAATTTAACCAATTCAGTGAGCATCTGTGGGGGCAACTTTTCTGCTAGTGCCCCAGGTGCCACAGACACATGTGAATGAATAAATATGTCCAAGAGATGCTGAATCTGCTTTGGGGTGGAAGGAGTGGGCTGTGGCCAGTTTCTCAGGGGAGACAAAGGCCAGCAGCTGCCAGTTTCTCTGAGGTGAAAAAGGCCCCGAGCGCCCTCTTCCATAGCCTTTTATTGGATTGTAATACACAGGAATACAGGGCGGCAAGGATCAAATAGTAGATAACATTTCAAACATATCTGAGGGCTTCAGAGTCTGAGTCAGTGTCTGTCAGGAAGAGAGTTGCAGAAACTTTGGGAGACATACCCATTTCCTCTTGGACCCTTATCATATGAATGAAAGCACTCTTAGCAGAGCAGATTTCAAAGGTTTTTCAGGAAGTCTTTGTGATGCCAGATTTTCCCCCAGGACACACTCTAGCAAGGCAAGGAGCTGCACCTCTCTCCATCAGGTATTCAGGCTTAAGGGAATTAGAGCCAGGAAGCACTTCTACCAGAGAACATGGGGACTCAGGCTATGTCAAAGCAGGGGGGGCGGGCAAGAGTCCATTGCCCTTTGTTGCAGCCCCCACCCAGACTCCTTCCATGAAGGCCTCCCAAGTGATCGAGTCTGGCTTAGGTTGCCCCCTGCTGTGAGGGGTCTTACCCATCATTGACTTCTGACCAAGCTTTTGGGGCAGGGAGAGGAACTGAGGCAGTGTTTGCTATCAGAGACAGGCTTTGTCTCCTGTGGCTGGCATTCCAAAGGTCATCTCTCACCCTTAGCCACAAGGGGTAGAGATACAATTCCTAAAATCAGGCAGAGCGGTCTACAACAAGCATCCTGATTACCGGTGTTTTGAACTCTGCATCTGATAGGTTGGCTATCTCTTCATTGCTTAGTTGTATTTGTTCTGGAGCTTTGATCTGTTCTTTCATTTGGGCCATTTTTTTTTGTTTCAGCACACCCGTTACATAGTGAAGGACGGAGTTTTAGGTGTACACCTGTGCAGGTCAACCCACGTCACTGGGTTGCGATGTTGTATGTGGAGGAGGGGTCCAAGAGGGAACAATAGCACTTGCTCTGCTCTCTGCCAGATTTCAGTCACTTTCATTGCTTCCCCCAAGCAAACTGGACCCTTCTGGTGCTGATTCCCTTGTGGGTGGGTTTGTGTATGTTCCAGGACCCTGTGGGTCTCTCCAATGAACTCTCCTGTGAGGCTCAGAGTTTCTCCTGGCACCTCAACTCCCACAGGTATTTTCAACAGGTGTTTTGAGGCTTTATTTTCCTGTACTGGCACCCTGGGTTGCACTTGCTCCCCAGTTTCACTTGGTTTATCTGAGTGTGAATGTGGGACTCTCCTGTCTGCCAGCCATTTTGTGCACCACATCTCTCCACAATCTACCGCCTTGCTGGGTCCACCAGCTGCTGCCTTACCATGACCCCTCTCTGCCCAGCTGCCGGACTCTGCCCTTTTTACCAGTCTGGGTGAATGTGTCTACTTTGACTTCTTGGTTGTCGGACTTCCATACAGTTCAATTTTCTGTTGGTACTGGTTATTTTTTGTTTCTAAATTGTTGTCCTTATTTTGGTTGTGCGAGGAGGCACAGTGGGCTACTTATGCCTCCATCTTGGCCAGAAGTCAGGATATACATTTTATTTTAATACGAATACCACTAACACATCACCAAGACTTTTAAGCTGTTACTGATTTTCTATCTCATATGCCTTAGGGAAAGGAACAAAAAGAATGATGGGGTACTACCAGCCAATTTTCCTAAAAAGAAAAAAATGAAAGTAAATTATCATTGATTTCCTTTTGAGGCTTGATTTGATGTAGCAAACACACAATACAAAATACACATTATTTTTGATACAACTGTATGTATACCTAAAACCTATATAATTTATTAAGCAATGTTACCTGCAATAAATTCAATAAAAATAAATTATTTTAAAAAGATATAAAGATGCTGAATGGGTAAGAAAACAAGACCCATATATATGGTGTCTACAAAAGACCAACCTTAGAATGAAAGATACGCACAGACTAAAGTAAAGGGATAGAATAAATATTTCATGCCAATGGAAATGAGAAAGAACCTGGGGTAGCAACACCTATGTCCATGATAACAAAGTTTAAAGCAAAGGCTATATATAGTAGGAGAAAAAAAAGAACACTGCATTATGATTTTTTTTAAAATGTAACAAGAGGATGTGACTCTGGTTAACATTTGTTGACCCAACATAGGAGCACCTAAATATGTAAAGCAAATTTTGATGAACATTAAGGGAATGTTCTACAGTCATAGAAGAGGATTTTAACACCTCATTGACCTCAATGGATAGGTCTTCCAGGTAGAAAATAAACAAGGAAACAACCTTAAATAATAACTAGCTCAAATGTATTTAATTGATATCTTCAGAGTATTTTACCCCAAAGCATCAGAATACATATATTATTTTTATTTTCTAAAATAGACCACATGTTAAGATAAAAAACAAGTCTCAATAAAATTTAAGAAGATCGAAATTATATCAAGCAATTCTCTGACCATAATGGCATGAAATTAGAAATTAACTACAGAAAAACTCTAAAAAATACACAAAGTCATGAAGGCTAAGTAACATGTTACTAAACAATGAGTAGATTAACAATAAGATCAAAAAAGGAATCAAAACATCATGAAACAAATGAAAATGAGAAAAGAAAAAAACAAAATCTGTCAGACACCAAAAACAGTCCTAAGAGAAATAGTCATACCATTACATAACTACCTAAGAAAACAAGCAAAACAAAAAACTCAAATAAATTATCTAACTTTACATGTAGGGGCACTGGGAATAAAAACAACAACAAATTCCAAAATGTGTAGAAGTAAGAAAATAATGAAAATCAGTAAATTCATGAAAAAGAATCAAAAACAATATTAGTGAAACCAAGAGTTGGTTCATTGAAAAGATAAACAAGATTGACAGTTTTAAGTAGACCTATGAAGAACAAAAGGGAAGACCCAAATAAATACAGTCATAAATGAAAGAGAAATAGCACCTAACACCAAAGAATAATAAGGAATTATAAGAAAATATTATAAAAAACAATACGCTAACAAATTATATATCTGGAAGAAATGAATAAATTTCTAAAAACACAGCCTTTCAAAACTGAGTTAGAAGAGTTAGAGAATGTGAACAGAGAGATTACAACAAGCGCAATTGAAGCAGCAATCAAAAAACATAACACAGTAAAGGTCATATATGAAAACCTACAGCCAACATCACAGTCAATGGGCAAAATATAGAAGTTTTGTTAAGATTAGAAACAAGACAGGAATGTTCACTTTCACCAGTCTTATTCAACATTATACTGGAAGTCTGAAGCACTGCAATAAAACAAGAAAAAGAAATAAAAAGCATTCAAATAGAAAATTAAAAAATAAAACTTATTATTTGCAGGTGTCATGATAGTCTATATAGGACACCCTAAAGATTACACCAAAATAAAACACTAGAACTAATAAATAAAGTAGGAGAAAATAAAGTAAAAATACAGAAATGGGTTATATTTTATACATCAATAATGAATTATCAGAATGGAAACTAAGAAAACAATTGCACTTATAATTGCATCAAAAAAATTAAAACACATAGCAATAAATTTAACCAAAAAATCTAAAGGGCCTACACTAAAAAATTATAAGATGCTGAAGAAATAAATTAAGAAAAATACAAATAAGTGAAATCATATACCATTTTCAACTATAGGAAGAATTAACATCATTAAGATATTCATATTATATAAATTTGTAGATTCAACCCAATAACTATTCAAAGTACCAATGGCACATTTTATAGAACTAAAACAAATATTTCGAAAATTTATATGAAACCACAAAAGACCCTGAATAGCCACAACAATCTTGAGAAAAAAAGAACATAGTAAAAGGAATCATGCTACCTGATATCAAACCATACTACAAGGCCATAATAATCAAAGCAGCATGGTACTCGAATTAAAAATATATGTTCGATGGGATAGAATAGCGATCCCAGAAATAAATCCACATATTCATGGTCAACTCATATTTGACAAAGGTGGCAAGAACATAAAACACGTAAAGATAGCGTACTTAATAAATGGTGTTGGGAAATCAGAAAAATACATAGAAAATATTAAACTAGACCACCTTCTTACACCACACTCAAAAATAAACTCAAAATGGGTTAAAGACTAAAATGTTTGACTTAAAACCATAAAAATCCTAGATGAAAGCATAGACAGTAAAATTTCAGACATCTCTTGTAGCAATATTTTTGCTGATATGTCTTCTAGGTCAAGGGAAATAAAAAAAATAAACAAATGGGACTTCATAAAACTAAAAATCATTTTCGTATAAAAAGAAACCAGTAAATAAATGAAAAGGCAACCCACACATGGTAGAACACATTTGCCAATGATACATCTGATAAAATGTTAGTATCCCAAATTTATAAAGAATTTACAAAACTCAACACTAAAAACAAACAAAGAATTTAATTTAAAAATGGGCAAAGACCTGAATGGACAGTTTTCCAAAGAGGACATACAGATGGCCAATAGACATATAAAAAGAAACTTGATGTTACTAACCATCAGAGACATGAAAATTAAAACCACAATGATGTATCACCTCACACCTGTCAGAATGGCTACCATCAATAAATCAACAAACAATAAATATTGGTGAAAATGCAGATAAAAGGGAACTCTCAAGCACTGTATTTGGAAATGCAGATTTGTGCAGCCACTGAGGAGAACAGTATGGAGTTTCCTCAAAAAATTAAAAATGTAACTGTCTTATGAGATAGCAATTCCAATTCTGGGAATATAACCAAAAAAACTTGAAACACTGATTCAAAATAATATATGCATACCTATGGTCATTGCAGCATTATTTACAATAGCCAAATTAGGAAACAGCCAAAGTGTCCATTAGTAGATGAGTGGATAAAAAAGCTGCAGTACAATTATACAATGGATTACTACTCAGTCATAAAAAAAGAATTAAATTATACTTTTGAAACAGCATGGATGAACCTGAAGATTACTAGGCTCAGTGAAATAAGCTAGTTAGAGAAAGACAAGTACCATATGATTTTACCTATATGTGGAATCTATGAACAAAATTAACTAACAAATAAGATAGAAACAGATTCATAGATACAGAGAAGAGACTGACAGTTATCAGAGGGGAGAGGGGTTGCAGGGCTAGGTGAATGAGGTAAAGGAGTTAAGGAAAAAACCTCATAGACACAGATAACAGTATGAGTGGGAAAAGGTAGAAGATGATAAAAAGGGAATAAATGGTGATGGAAAGAGACTTGACAGGGTGGTGAACACACAACACAGTAAACAGGTTATGTATTATAGAATTGTACACTTAAAACCTACATAATTTTATTAAGCAATGTCTCCCCTATAAATTCCATTTTAAAAAATCAGTGAAGGACTTTGTGTGATTTGCAACACTGGGAATTATTATATGGGTTACCTCACTGGGTTATTTTAACATTTCAAATTATATATTAGTAATACAAAGTCCTTATGCAGTCATATGGTTCTATTTAAAAGCTTTGTAAATATTTATGCAGTATCACAGTCTAGCTAAGGTATAAATATATTATAACAACTGAAAATAAGTTTAGACTTGTGATTGTGGATATGTTTATTCACAGAGTAAATGGTACATTCTGAATCTTACCTTTTAAAATAAATAATGATATAGTAAAATGCAAAATGTTATTTTAAGGTAATAATCAATGTATGGTCAATAAACAATATTATCAGTAGTTTGTAAAAAGAAAAGCCACGGGAAGTAGTACTTCAGAGTATTTTCCCAGTAATTTGATTAATATATACTTAATTCTGCTGCTAGTGTAACCAAAACACAGTTCTGGCTGCATGCCACAATGAAAGCCAGACTTGTGAGACAGGTGCTGGTGCAAAAGGAAAGAAGTTAATTCAGGTGCCATGTGACCTGGGAGAATGGTGGACTTCTTTCTCAGAGACCACCTCCCCTTCCTGCTCAAGCTCACAGTTCTTATAAGAATAGTTAGGGTATGGCTTTCTTCTATCCAATTATCTTACTACCTTTGGCATGCTTGGGACCAATCCATTCATCTTTCTAGCTTTTGGCATACTACACTCAGTGTAAGAAAGTTCCCCTGCACCATTTTGGCCAGTAGGTTAGACTCCCCAGCACTCCAGCTGATGTCTACAGTAACAATTTTCCCCTTCAAAACTCTGGAAACTTTTAATATTACATGAGTAAATGCATGCAATACTTTTCTGTAGTTTCTTCCTGCTGTCAAGGGACTTAGTCTTACCTATCTCCAGGTCCAGAGATTTTGGCTATCTAGTAAAGGGAGAAGACAGTCAATAATGGATGTAAAGATTTACACAAGGTAGGACTGCTGTCTTCAGAAGGTAGCACACACAGTGTTTAGAGGATGGCACTGCTTAACAAGTGAAGCTGGAAGATTGCTTCATATTTTGAGAGGCAGTGTTGCAGATGGGCTTCCAAAGTGAGATCTACTGTCTAGACACGAAGTACTTAGTGAGGGCTATACCTAGTAATTCAGGGGGGAATTGTAATGAAATCAGAGACTGGAGAGACTAAAGGATCAGGTGACACAACCAACAGCAGGATTCGTTTGCCAAGAAAGCCTCATTTCTCTTCCTGTGTAATGGGGTTTAAATTCTGACAAGTCCAGATGAGGAATTAAACTCCCCAAAAGTGGCAGCCTTCAAGCAGCTTGTCTTGCTGCTTTATCAGCAGTTTGATTTCCCTTGTTTTTATTTAGCACTGAGTATGTAGCTCCTGTATCTACAAAGAAGTCAGTTAGCTTGTTCCCACTGTCAATTGTACCTGACACTCCTATGGGGAAACAGTAATAGGTCAGGAAGTTTCTAGAGCAGTCTTGAGCCTACTCATTTGTCATCAGATTCATCCTTCTTTTGTAACTGTTTTTGGCTGGGGTTTCTAATCTTTTTTTTTTTTTAGTTCTGGGTAGTCCTTTCTTCAACAGCCTTTCCCTTTGCCACAGGTACAGTGATTGGCACCTAGTGGGTCTTTCCCTTTTCCTTTCAGGTCCTGTTTCTCCTCTGATTTCCCCATAGTTTCTAAGGAAATGGTGGTCTGCTTTAATTCCCTTCTTTCCAAGGCCTGGGAAACTTTAAAATCTATATCAACCAGCTGGGAGGAATTCATTCCCAAATCCCCATCTAAATATTAAAGCTTCTTTTTGATGTCTGGGGCATTTTGTCCAATAAAGGTCATGTTTACCATCTGGGTGTATTTTTGGTGTCTGTGTGTCAATACCAGTGTGCTTTCAATGGGCTTGATAGATTCTTTCTGAAAACTCAGAAGAATCTTTGTTTGGTTTATTTTGAACAACATGTTATCATATTCAGGATTTCTTGTTTAGACACCCCTTTTTGAAGTCCTTCCAATATGTACTGTCTGTAACGTTCTAGGGAAGCTAAATCCTTGACAATTGAATGCCAGTTGGGCTCTCTCAAGGGAATGTCTCAGGCTGGGTTGAGGGTTCCATTTGGATTTTTTTTGATAAAAGTGATGTGTCTCTTCATTGGCTTTCTTTATAACTAGCCACCTTTCATCCGCCATTGAGAGGATGTTAAAGAGAGACTGTAAATCTATCCAGTTTAGATGGTGAGTGCCATTTTCTAAGGATTATCCTTACTTGGTAAATATAAAGTGGAAAATGGAGTATTGGCCAAATAGTAACCAGTAGTCTGGCCTTCCTAGTTTATTCTGCCTGTAATATATTGCCTCAAAGGGAACTGTCCTGCTATGGATAGGGATGCTTCCTGGCCAAATTGGATGCCCTGCTAGGTCTTGAAGGGAAAGACCATCTCTCTTTTATATGGGTGGATGTCTGTTGCCACTGTAGGCCTTATTTTAGGGATGTCTAGCAGTGGGGGTTGTAGTAGGGAAAATTTTGTCTTACTATTCGAAGAAGGGTTTTGAAGCCAACTACATTCTCTGCGTCATTAGGTTGTTCCCTTTCTTTACCAAATATGTATTGTGTAAAGACATAAATGCCTGGACACAAGAGATTAGTCCCATTTCCCTGACTGTTGGCAAAACCATTTCAACTGTAAGATGGTGTAGTAATTTAAGGAACCATTTAGGGGCCATTTGTCCATGTAGTCTGAAGTATATATAGGCCAAGCAGGGTTACAACAGAAAACCAATTATTTTTATTCATTGAATGATAGTTGTACATGGATTAATATGCTAAAATTGAGACCCAGTGAGCTCCCTTCAAGATGTGAAACAGAATAACCCCTGATGGCACGAAACCCAAAACCATAATCACATAAAGCACCCAGAGAAAGTGGGAGATATAAACAAAACTTGAATTCATAATTTCATGACTCTAAATGAGTACTCACAAGCAAGCCTTAGCATCTCTTCTTCCATCCAATACTGCAAGCAGTCCTGAATGAACCCAAAGGGCACAAATGCCAAGTGTCACAAAGCTCAAGTGGCACAAAGCCCAAGCAGCAGAATTAGCATGCCAACTGGTACCACAAGTGGTCCTAACAGGATCCAAGTGGCACAAAACTCAAGTGACACAAAGCACAAGTGGCAGGAATAGAGGACCCCTGGTGCACATGCCAGTTTGACTTACCCAGTCTTGGAGTCCATCTGCTTTCCAGAAACCCATTTTCTTTCACCAGCCAAATGTTTCAGGCTGCTGATTCTTTGAGAAGGAATGCAGAGAAATTCCCCCCTTGGCAGCTTCTGAAAAGTTTCCACAGTCTTGCTCCTGGTGTTGGCCTGCCACATGCAGCAGGAGCTCCAGCCCAAGCCCTCTGATGGTTAAAAAGGTTCACACTGTATTGGTGGAATTGCAAAAAAAACAGTAACCAAAATGTAGGTTCAGCTGCTTGCCTCAACAAAAACAAAACTTGTGCATTTGCTAGTGCAAAAGGAAAGAGGTTTATTCAGATGCCATGACCTGGAAGAATGGTAGACTCCCATCTCAAAGACCACCCACCCCTACACTCAAACCACTGTTCTTGCTAGCTTTTGCCACGCCAGGGCTCTGTCCATTCCTCTTTCTAGCTTATGGCAGGCTCAGTGTAAGAACCTACACTTGTGACATCTTGGCCAGTGGGGAACACTCACCAATGGTCTGATGGACTGTCTACAGTAACAATAGTACTAGTAGTAACAACTTTAAATGATCTCAAACATTATGCACATTTACACTCAAGTTACATAAATATAAATATATTAGTGACTACCCTGATCACCCATCAGCAATGAAGTGATATGAAGGACACAGAAGGGTTGGACTACATGTTCTATGAAGCAGCTTTGCTGATATTAGACTTTGCAAAACAATTTAATGACATCAAACAAATCAGCAACTAGTTGAAAGGCCCTCTTCCTTCACATACATGTGCTTTTTTTCTTTAAGACAATTCACTAACTGATCTTCTGGAAAATGCTTTCATAGGTTGGAGCTTTCCCAAGCTGACAATATTTCAAGGAGTGTCTCTCATAACAACAAACATTACCCGCCCTGCACTCCCGCCCCAGCTTCTGGAAAGGGCAGGTTCAGTTTTACACTGGAGTAAGATAGGACTTCCTGTTTAATTATCCTTAACTGAGCAAGCTAGACACTTTTTATAAGCCCAGTCTATATTTTTAAAGTTAAGAACAAAGAACTCTAAAGTAAAATGACTTGTAAGTTTTGGGAGCACACATCTCTGTGTATCAGCCGAGGTGGAAAATCTTGGACTTCCATAGCTCTTCCACAAATAAAGTGCACCTCCTTTAGCATTTAAGTCAGAAATACATATTTCACACTGAGCCCAGCCCTTCCGACCCTGTGTGGAAAATGGTGTGAGTCTTGGGGGGAAGTTAGCCCAGCCCAGTGGGAAGACAAACAAACACATTCAACTGAGGGGACTGAAGTCCTACCACCATGTGCTCTGTCTGGATCATGCAGAGTTGGCGAGGCCTTTCTCTTTCTGCAAAGAAGTCTTCTAATGTCCATACTATGTTCCTGTGATTGCTTCTGGCCAGAGAGGTTACTTTTTTAAAATTACCATAGAAATTAGCAGAGGCCTTGCCCTCTGCCCCTGAAAGCTTTAATATGATCAAAGATAAATTGTGTAACCCAACCGAAAGAAACAATCATAAACAAATATAGTGAAAGTGGTTCTTTTCATAAGTGCTAAGAGGATGCAGAGTAACTAGAATGCCTAGACTCAAAGAGGGCAGCTTCTTCAGGGAATGGTTCCTATAATGTTGGCTTGAGGAGGAAATCCTAATCATTCATTCATTCTACATTCTTATATTCGGTACCTCCTCATATTCAGGCCTCATAGGCCTGAAGGTATCATGTCAAATAATACATGTTTTGAGAAGGTCTTTTTCAGAGGTGGATGAGGAAGTCCTATACTGATTTATTCTTTTTATTTGGGAATGGAAATGTCAAGCATTATCCTAGGCACTGCGGTTACAGATATAAACAGAGAAAACCTAGACTCAAGTCTCTACTCTTGTGAAATAGAGTGAACAACAGCAATATGACCAGGATCACTACTCCTGCTGTGTGCTCGGATCCATGATCATGAAGATTGCATTGTGTTAGACCATAGACATGCATTATGTCCTTAATTCTCACAATGCCTTAGAGATAGATATTTTTATTGTATCCTTTTACAGATAAGAATCCTGAGGCTCACCAAAATTATTTAAATTTCTGATTAAGGCAGAGATTTCTAGCTGCGTTATTCACTGAGGTATCCCAAGCATCTAGGACAATGCCTGGCACATAGCAGGTCACTAATTGATATTTGCTCATTGATTAGTTGGCTGTCTGACTCCAAAGCCCAGGCTCTTAGCTATAGTTCCATGCAGTTTCTCTCCCTAAGACAAGATCCAAAGAAGATGGGGTAAGGTTGTTAACACTTCTAAAGGCCTATGGTGCTCCTCTGATACCCCCATCCCTAGACAGCCACAACTAGGCTGAAGGCAAAGAAAATTAATCCTGTTTCTCTTTCTCTAACACCAGTGCTTTGTTGTGTGACAGTAGCTACAGAAGAGGATACCCCACCAACAAACTGGTTGTTGGCACACCCAGCTATGGACAATCCTTCACCTTGGACTTCTTATTGGATACCAAAATGAGAACCCAAGTCACAGGGCCTGGAACCTCTGTCCCCTTCAACTAACAGGCAGGGCTGCTGGCTTACTATGAGGAGGAAACCCCACAGCCACCCTGAGTACTGTAAGGGGCATGGAATCCTTCTCCCATAGCTTCTTAACGAGGATGCCAAGCACAGCAAACTCTGGCCAATCAGATCCCATCCCATGCTTGTCATCACAAATTTATCCTTAAGCCTAGGTCACTCAATCCATAACTTTCTAAGTTCCCCAGGTTTTCCCAAACAGGAATATTCCAATCTCTAGTCTGCTTTTGGCAAAGAAGGGCAGATGCATGTGGTGCCCCCATCTCATCACTAGCTCTTTCCCCTGCTTCTACAGATCTGCTCCTGGGAGGACACTGCTGAGCACACAGTCACAGACCAGAATGGGCCCAATGACTGCAAGGTGACCAGTGAGTGAGTTTCAGTGATATGGAGAACTTCAAAACCAAGGTGAGGCCCAGCCCTGTTGGGAGGGGGTGGTCCTAAGGTAACCCCAAGGTCTGTCAGTAACACCAAATGTCAACAATTGGAAACTCTTTAATAGAGGAGTCTCCTGTAGAGTATCCTAGCATCTCACAGATCTCCATGTGACAGTACTTTTTTTTATCTTTACCCCCTACTAATGAAGAATAGACAATGACAAGTAATTATTCTACAGTAAGTAGCACTCTTGGAATAATTGCTATTTATTAAAAGCAATAGCCAAGAGTTGGAAGCAACTTAGGTGCCCATCAGTAAGTGAATGGATCAAAAAATTATGGTACATTTATACAATGGAATTCTATGCAGCAGAAAGAAAGAAGGAGCTCCTACCTTTTGCAACAGCATGGATGGAAATGGAAAGCATTATGCTGAGTGAAATAAGCCAGGTGGTAAAAGATATATACCATATGATCTCACCTTTAACAGGAAGCTAAACAGCAAAATAAACAAGCAAGCAAAATATAATCAAAGACATTGAAATAGAGAGCAGGCTGACAGTGACCAGAGGGGAGAGGGGAGGGAATTTGAGGGGAAAAGGGGAAGGATTTACAGGAACTACTATAAAGGGCACATGACAACAACTAAGGGGGGTGGAAATGGGAGGGAGGTGGGGAGCACTGCAGGGTGGACTGGGATGGGAGTAAAAGACAGAAAACTATACTTCAACAATAATAAAATAAATTATTTAAAATGTTTTAATTCTTTTCTCAGAAAAATAAAAATTGACCTGCCTTTTGACCCAGCAATTCCACTGCTAGGATTATACCCCAAGAATCCTAAAACATCAATTTCAAAGAACCTATGCACCACAATGTTCATAGCAGCACAATTTACAATAGCCAAGAGTTGGAAGCAACCTAGGTGCCCATCAGTAAATGAATGGATCAAAAAATTGTGGTACATATACACCATGGAATTCTATGCAGCAGAGAGAAAGAAGGAGCTACTACCTTTTGCAACAACATGGATGGAACTGGAAAGCATTATGCTGAGTGAAATAGGCCAGGCATTGAAGGACAAATACCATATGATCTCACCTTTGACAGGAAGCTAAAGAATAAAACAAACAAGCAAACAGAATAAAAACAAAGACGCTGAAATAGAGAACAAGTGGGCAGCGACCAGAGGGGAGAGGGAAGGGAACTTAAGGGGAAAAGGGGGGAGGGATTTTGAGGAACAAGTATGAAAGACACAGAGATGAGGACTGGGGGGGGGGGGGGGGAATGGGAGGGAGGGGGAGACCGGGGGGGGGGGTGGGGTGGGATGGGAGAAATAGATTAAAAAAAAAATGTACTTGAAAAGTAACTAAATAAAATTTAATATTAAAAAAAAGAAAGATATAAATACAAATAAAATTTTAGAAATAAGGACAAAAGTAAAGAAATAAGGACAACCAAAAAAAATAAATAAAATTTTTTAATTCTATAGCCATATGAAGGGAAAAATACATATAATGAGGCATGTCATTCTGTTCAGTCCATTGATGAATATTTGGCATATGCTCAAATTATAGACCTTTTGATTTACTTATATGTCCCCCAGCTGTTCCCAATAGTGCTGGCTCTGAACTTTAATTTTTGTATTTGTTTTTATGCCTCTGTCCCCCAAGAGATTGTTAGCTCCTTCAGAGAGACCTGCACTTGTCCATCTGCATATCTTACATCAGTTATCATGCAGGTCAGACAGTGGTAGGTTCTTCTAGAGTTGTAGACAAAGTGCTCCAGGAACATTGGGGAAGGACTGGGATCCTGGCTGGGGGAGATGGGATCATGGTGAAATTCATAAAGCCTAGAAAGCAGGCTTTCTGAGAATAATCTTGCAGGAGCAAAGACATGGGATGGTAGGGAGAAAAAGGGAAGGATGGACTCAGAGTAAGATGTAGGCTCACACAGCTGGAACCCTGAGGAAGGACTGGTGTTGGAGGAGAGGGTCTGGAGAGGGAAAACGGGGCCAGCAAGTGTTACATACCAGTCCTACCCTTCAACCCCCAGCCTTACTACAGGGGTGAGCCATGGTACCCCGGCAGGGTTAGGAGACAGGGAAGCCATCTCAGGGAACACACAGCCATGCCCTGAGGAAGCTCCAGGGATCTGGTGGAGGACAGAGGCCCTAGGAAGGACAAAGACCTGAAGACAAAGAATTGATTCATATCTTAGTTTAGAAGCTTAGTTATTCCCTTTGGTAACAAACTCATCATGACCATCTGGCAGTACCCCGAAACACAGTAATTCAGTGTAGAAAAGACCAACATGTTAAGGCTTCCAACCTAAGGAAGTCCACACACCCACCCCAGGCCATGCTTATATCAGAACAGGGAGATTCTAGAATGACTTGTGCCTGGAAGGGATCAGGTCTCAACCATCCAGACTCCCAGCCCAGAACTCTGTTCAGAAACCTTAACTGAGGATACTAGTGTAAAAAGGGGCCTGTCTAGATGAGAAATCTGGGTTCTTGAGCTGGTCTGGCTGGGCTTCCCTGGGCTCTTTCACCTCCATCTTGTTCCTCACATAGACCAATTACCTGACAGAAGACTTGGTGGGGAAATGGTCTGGGTGCTGCACATGGACAACTTCACTGGCTTCTTTGGTAGCCAGGGCTGATACCTCCTCATCAAGACACTGTAGCTGGAGCTAAATGAATAATGGGCCCAGGACAACAGGCATAATTCAGTATTAACACCCCACTTCTTGAACTGTTATTTCTGTCTCCTTCTGAGAAAAAGACTTTGCCCCAATATTATGATTTCCAAAATTTTATGCACCCTAGGAGCTAAAGAAACTTAAAATTATTATTTTTCATTTCTTTCTTCTTCCTGTTTCTAAATGTAGCAATTCCTGCCCAGGATGTTGGTAACCAGGGCTTTTCTTAAGAGGCTCTCAACCTGGAAACAGCAGCTTGCTCCTCTCTTCTCAAGAAGAAATCCTGTATTCAGCCTGTCATGTGAAACCTCTGCAAGCCCTCACCAATACATGGTTGGGATTTACAAGTGGTAGATTGCCATTAACTGCCTATAACACATGTAGCCCCAGTGTTTTCTGTCACACTGTGCTATGACCATAGGTGTGGTTGTTGTCTGGCTGTTCCCTGCTTATGGGATGTAGGATGTTGATCTACTGCCTTCCCATGGCTTCTAACCCGTGGTGATTCCAGCAAATCTTCCCACAAAGTGTAGTGTTCAGCTCCTTCAACAAATGCAGCACCTAAAGTTAAGTCCCCAAGGCATCTTCAGCCCCAACCCCCAGGCCAGAACCTAAGATCTCTCCACAGCCTGCCTTCCTAGTTATCCCAGGGGGCTTCAGTCTGACTCCTGAAGGCCTTTGTGTGGTTATTCCATACCCAACTTTTCTGCTTTCAGACGTGGGTTCCTTTTGGCCTGGTCCCCCTGGGCTGCCTCTTTTACATGCAAATGAATCTTTGGTTTGCATCCCACTGTATCCAGATATGGTGACTTACAGAGGCTCTCTAAGCACAGTTAGTTCAAAAATGCCCTGGGAAGATAAGTAGACGAGACAGTAGAGTGGCTTAAGGCGTGCATAAATAGGAGCCAGGCAAGAAAGCACTTGTTTCAGAGTGTGCCAAACCATGCACCAGGACTCACCTCAAGAACTCCACATTTCAGTGGGCAGCTTCTAGAGTACAGAAGACCACATCTGAGTCACAGCACGTTCTTTATTGGCTCAGAAGCCTTCTAACAGAAAGGTGTTTTCTGAGGTGCTGCTCCTTAGGTGATATTACCAAGATGCACACTAGATGGCAGCAGAGAGAAGCATTTCCTGGGTTCCTCCACTGAGGTATTATTTCCAAGAATCACACAAGATGACAGCAAAGAAGATCTTTTCCTGATGACTTGCACTCAGATGTTTTTTGCAAGATGCACACGAGATGACAGCAGAAAGAAGCATTTCCTAATAACCTTCACTCATGTATTTCTGAAGATACACATTACAAGAGTATTTCCTGCTGACCTCCATTTACTTGTTATTCTCAAGATGCAAACTAGATGGCACCAGACAGGAGGATGTCTCTGCATTAAGGACTCTGCCCACACTGAATTAAAATTTAATGAGAATCCAAACCTTAATACTGTGAAACACATCCAGTTTTAGACCCTTAATATGTCTTATCTCATCTATTATTTTCAATAATCCAATTATTATTATTGATAATAATCAATATCCAATGATTATTAATAATAATAATCAATTATTTGCTCCATTTTACAGGTATATAATTTAATGACTGATTCTAACACACTTCTGAGTCTTGTACTGAAGTCTAAATGAACCAAAATGGACCAAAAGAACATGCGCACATATTCAGAAAAGAGTAATGCCAATAGTCCTTGCAGCACTAGTTGAATCTTGGTCATTCTACCTGAATATGCCATGCACTCACCCTACCCTTTTAGGAGGGTAGAAATTGGGTAGGCTCCTGAGGATAAGGAGAGGTGGGGAGAGAGGAGTCCTTCACAGGAGTACAACCAGCATCAGATGCCTATAATAATCATTTCTGACATTCTACATGCTGCCTTCCCTCCAACCTTTTAAAATCTGTCCTTCTTCAGTCAATAACACAGAGACAGGAGAAATGAAAAGTCAATAATAAAAAACTATTGCATCAAACTGGAAACCTAGAGGAAATGAGTGATTTCCAATTAAAAATAAACATTAATAAAATGAACCTTAAAGTAAGAAAAATACAAACAAATGAATTAGTCATCCAGGGACCTCTCTTCCCCCACTGGTTCTCCTCTCAATGCTCTGGTGGTTTCCTCTCAATAAACAGGGAAAGTATAGGGACAGAGCTGTTCAAAATCTCGAATAACATCTGACCCCACTTAGTGTCTTGATCTCCCGCAGCCATGCCCCATCCAGTGAGGGAACCCTGAAAAGGGAATCTCAGGGATATTGATTCAAATGTGTCAGCTAAGACTTTTTTGATTTCAAGGGACTGGACTCACTTACTGAGGAAAAATAAATGAGTAATTTTTAAATAGTAGAAATAAATTGCCACTTGCAAGATGCAAGTTTAAGAGTGGGTTTTGGATATAGCAAGAAAAAAACATAAAGTACCTAGGAATAAACCTAACCAAAAATGTAAAAGACCTGTACTCAGGAAACTACACAACACTGAAGAAAGAAATTAAGGAAGACACAAACAAATGGAAGCGTGTACCATGCTCATGGATTGGAAGAACTGACATCATCAAAATGTCCATACTACCCAAAGCAATTTACAAATTCAATGCAATACCTATTAAAGTACCAATGGCATAGTTCACAAATATAGAACAAACACTTCAAAAATTTATATGGAACCATAAAGGACCCTGAATAGCTGCTGCAATTTTGAGAAAGAACAAAGTAGGAGGGATCACAATACCTGATATCAAGGCCACTGTAATCAAAACAGCCTGGTACTGGCATAAGAACAGACACATAGACAGACCAATGGAACAGAATAGAGAGCCGAGAAATAAACCCAAGACTCTATAGTCAACTAATATTTGACAAAGGGGGCAGCAGCATAAAATGGAGTAAAAATAGGCTCTTCAACAAATAGTGTTGGGAGAACTGGACACCTACATGCAAAAAAATGAAACTTGATTACCAACCTACATCATACACAAAATACATTCAAGGTGGATAAAAGACTTAAATATAAGTCATGACACCATAAAAGTCCTAGAGGAAAACATCAGCAGGAAAATTTTAGTCATTCCATGCAGCAATATCTTTACCATATGTCCTCTAGAGCAAGGTACATAAAGGAAAGAATAAACAAATGGGACCTCACTAAATTAAAAACCTTCTTCATGGCTAAAGAAAACAGTATTAAAGTGAAAAGAGTACCAACTCTATGGGAACACATGCTTGCCAATAATACCTCAGACAAGGGTTTGATCTCCAAAATATATAAAGAACTCACATGAATCCACTCCAGGAAGACAAAAAAATTAAAAATGAGCAAAGGACTTGAACAAACACTTCTCCAAGGAGGACATACAGAGGGTCCAGAGAAAAATGAAAAGGTGTTCAGTATCAGTAGCCATCAGAGAGAGGCAAATTAAAACCACAATGAGATACCACTTCACACCAGTCAGAATGGCCATCATAAACAAAGCAACAAACAACAAGTGCTAGTGAGAATGTGGAGAAAAGGGGACCCTAGTTCACTGTTGGTGATAATGCAGACTGGTACAACCACTGTGGAAAGCAGTATGGAATTTCTTCAGAAAACTACAAATGGAACTGCCTTTTTACCT
This sequence comes from Artibeus jamaicensis, assembly GCF_021234435.1. Lineage (NCBI taxonomy): Eukaryota > Metazoa > Chordata > Mammalia > Chiroptera > Phyllostomidae > Artibeus > Artibeus jamaicensis. The sequence goes on along the minus strand of NW_026522030.1, from coordinate 72,753,957 downwards.
GGCAATTCCACTGCAGGGATTATATCCTAAGAACCCTGAAACACCAATCCAAAAGAATCTATGCACCCAATGTTCATAGCAGCACAATTTTTAATAGCCAAGTGCTGGGAGCAATCTGAATGCCCATCTGTAAATGAATGGATCCAAAAACTATGGTACATTTACACAATGGAATACTACACAACAGAGAGAAGGGATATCTTACCCTTTTTGACAGCAATGGATAGAACTGGAAAGCATTTTACTAAGTGAAATAAGCAAGGTGGTGAGGGACAAATACCATAGGATTTCACCTTTAACTGGAACATAATCAACAAAAGAGGAAAAAAAGCAAACAAAATATAACCAGAGTCATTAAATTTAAAAACAATCTAACAGCCCTGGCTGGTGTAGCTCAGTGGATTGAGTGCGGGCCTGGGAACCAAGCAACCACGGTTCGATTCCCAGTCAGGGCACATGCCTGGGTTGCAGGCCAGTTCCCATCAGGGGACTCAAGGGGCAACCACACATTGATATTTCTCTCCCTCTCTCCTTCCCTTCCCCTATAAAGATAAATAAATAAAATCTTTAAAAAAAAAAAAAAAGAACAATCTAACAGTAGCCAGAGTGTAGCCAGAGTGGAGAAGTGGGAAGACTGTGGGGAGAAGGATTTTCAGGAACTACTATAAAGGACACATGGACAAAACCAAGGGGAGGGTGGAAGCAAGGGAGGGAGGTGAGTTTGGAGGGGATGGGGGACAGGGGTGGGGAGAAAATATGGACAACTGTAATTAAACAACAATACAAGTAATTTAAATCAAAAAAGACAACTAGATATTATGTAGAAGAAATTTATAGATATCTGGGTATATAAAAACCTCTAAAGGCTTTTTTCAATGTCTTTAAAAATAATTATTTTATAATTAAATTCATTCGAACAATTTTTAAGTAAGTGCAGTTATCAGAGAACTAATTTTTCCCAAGTCACCTAATTCATATAAGTAAAGGTCATAGCAAGCCTATGAAAAATAACCACTGTTCCTTTTGAGAAAAAAATTCACCATTAATAAAGGTGTGTTTAAAACTCAAAAAAAAAAAAGACAATCTGACTGTAACCAGAAGGGAGGTAGGAGGGGCTAATGAGGGTGAAAGGGTGAAGGGTTTTCAGGAACAACTACAAATGACACATGCACAAAACCAAGATGGGGTGGAATCAGGGGAGGGAGGTGGGTTTGACTGGTGTGAGGAGCGGGGAATGGTGGGTAGTAAATGCAGACAACTGTAATTGAACAACAATAAATTTTTTTTTAAAAAAAAAAGTGGGTTTGGACCTGCAGGTCCAGGGGCTCATGCTCTCACCGTGGGACCTGGTCTCTGTCCATCCCTCCATCCTGTAAGGGCCTTTGGATGGCTCCTCTCACAGGCACAGTCTCTCTCACTGCATGTGGAGCCTCCAGCAATTCCAGACTGACACCCACTCACCATCCACTCTACCAGGAAGGGTTTCACCTTCACTTGGGTTCTGTTAAAAGTCACAGCTTTAAATGCCCTTGGCCTTATTTGGGTCACTTCCTCATCCTTGAACCCATAAGGGAGACCAGAAGATGAAACACAGGAGGATTGGCTAGATATGGGGACAGTTCTCTGGAACTGTTTGGACTGGAAGCACCTGAGATATTCCCAAAGGAAAGCTGAGGTGCTGGACTTGAGCATCAGACAGATGCTAGAGTGGGAAAAAGAGGAGGTCCTACATCACTAATGGCCCACTGCACAGCTGTGGAATCTGAAGCCCCCCAGAAGGATTTTACTTACGGTGAGGGGCTGCATCCAATCATCCAGATCTCTTGCTGTCCTCCCACTACAGCAAGAAGCAATTTCACTTTCTGAACAGTGTTGCTTTGGGTGGTAAAACATCTTCTGCCTTGGGCATTGGGTCCCTAAATCAAAAAGACTGGCCCAGAAAAGCTCACGTGCCATTGGAAAGCACACAGACCTCATCAGTGTCCCTGAAAGATAGGTGTCAAGAGTCATATCTGTCCCCTGGCCACATTACTCAGCAATACCCAAAGATCAAAGTGGCTCATTTTTCAGTCCCTTTCTCTTCTTTACAAAGAGCAGAGACCAAATGCTAGGGTGGTAAGAAAATTCTTACCTAATGAAGTGGTGGATTATTCAAGGATTATTCTATACCATGGGATCCACAATTACCCCACCATCTGGAGACCAATGAGACTGGACCACAAACACATGTATCTGTGAGTCCACATGGCTTCAGTGTGAAACTGCCCATAGGGAGATGCAGTTGCCCCCATATCTTTCATTCTCAATGAGTAAAAATGGCAAAGGTTTGTTACAATGGGGAGGTCAGAGGATTGCAGGTCTAGTCTGCTGTATAGTTGTTGTGTCCAGGGCTACTACCTCTCTTGGAAGGCTAAGAGGCTATAAGGCAGGTGGTGCTTGTCCCAACCACCTTGCTGCTGAAAACTGAAAAGTCTCAGTGGGCTGTTTAAACTGCCCCAGCATCTGTTCAGTTGCCCAGAAGCATAGTTAGCTCAGTTATTGGCCACGAGGCCTTGACTGGATCCAGGCTGGTCTGAGCTGAAGGACCACAGACATCTGCAGGAGAGATGGTGGGAAGCAAGGGCTGTCCTGGCTGAGCCCTGACTGTGAACTGCTGCCCACTTCGATGGGACGATGAATCCAACCAGTCCCACCAAGGGCCCACCAACTCTCATGAGGGTGCACCTGGGGGATTGCACTCAGTCCAGCATAAATCCATACTTGTCTACAGAGTGCCCTGGTGTGTCAAGGCTGTGTTGGAACCTGGGTCTTTCCAGACACAGTGGGACCAGCACCATCCTTCCCAAGTGGGAGGACAGGAGAAAATCTTGTGTGACCTCTGAGGCCCTCCATACCCACAGACTGAGGTTGAGTTGAATTTGAAACAATGACCAGAGCAAACATTTCATTTTTCTCCTAACAGTCCAGGATGGAGGAACAGACAACCAATGGTCCAGCTCACCCTTGACTCATGTGTGACCCTGAGCAAGTCCATCCTGAAGGCCTCAGAGATGGGAAGGGGAGAGGGGAACTATGTCAGTGAAGCTTAAGCCTAACCCTGACCCTCTAATCCTAAACTCCTAACATCTACCCTAACCCTTTAATTTCTAACCTAAAACCCTAAACATTGACAGTGCTACCCAGGACTCCAAGACCCTTGACACTGACTCCTAAGCTCTAAACTCTGATCTTCACCTTGACTCGAACACTCTAATCCTGACCCTGACACCAATCCTCTAACCATGGCCCTTACTCTAACCCTAACCTAATCTAACCCCAAACTGTAACCCTGACTCTGACCCTGACTTTAACCATAACCCTAACCTATAAAAAGAAAAGATTGAGTGATATGCAACCATTGCTGTGAACATGGTTCCCTCTGTATGACTACCAGTGCAGTTGACAGATGGATGCCCAAAGGTGCAATCAGCTGTTCCTCCTCTGCCATATCATTAGGCACAATAGTTCCTCTGTATTCCTACATGTATATGGGTTCTCAGGAGCTTCACAGTCCTGGAGTGGAAATCTGTTGGGCACCCTTGTTTTCCCCAACCCCATTTAGCCCCAGAAACTGACATGTCTCTTTCTCTTAGGAGGTATTATCTTACCTGTCTTGCCTTTAGCAAATCATAATCCTAGAAGGATGTGCCATGTAAGGAAAAGCATGTGCTGTCAGGAAACAGGATTTATACTCAGCTCCTGGATGAACGGAAAGGCCTCCCTGGCAGAGGCCAGCCTGCTGTGTGTCTGAGTGACACTTGCAGCCTTCAGATAGAAGGGGATAACTCAAAACTGCCAAGCAATTAATCTTAATCTTGCTTTTACAGGGTGCTTCCAGGGGATAGTGTTCAAAAGGCCAGGGAGTAACCCTTTAGCTCCTGAATATAGAGTGGGTCCTCCGAGTGAGCTCAGAGCAATGTCTATTTTCACCCAGGCTGGAAGCATTTCAGTGTTATAACAGGTAAGGCTGTGTCCATGCACGTTAGTGGATCATCAGTTTGGTGTCATTCCACTGAACGACCTTCCTACACTGCCCCCTCTCATGTCTCATCTACCAAAGCTCATAACAGGAAAGTCACAACCCCCACAACATAACCACAGAACATGGCTGTGGAAAACAATACAGCCATACCAGGGGGCTACAAGCTCCATGGGCTCAGCCCAGCCAATCTAGGACAATCTAGGACATGTCAGTAACAAAGTGAATGAATGTATAAACTGGTGATTCTGAGACCATGGACCTCAGAAATGTATGGCCTCAGAATTTACTTTGACTAGCAAGGGAGTTTTCCCTGGCCAAGGATACAGAAATTTATCCTGACAAATGAGAACCAGTCCCGGGGCTAGCAGATGTCAGCCAGGGAGGAGTGGGCATGATGTACCAGGGGCCTCAAATTTCTGACTGGCAAAGAATTGTACAAGAAAAGTCAGGGAGGCTAACTATCCTTGTTCATAGGTAACATCAATGTTTATGAAATGAGAACCAGTTGTAGCCCTAAAAGCTGCATCACAAATCATTTCCTGGTTTATAAGAAATGTGCAGGACAGATATCCCACACAGCAATATTTTTTACCAGTATGTCCCCTAGGGCAAGGGATATAAAGGAAATAAACAAATGGGACTACACCAAATTAAAAAGCTCCTGTATGGCTAAAGAAAACATCAGCAAAATAAAAAGAGAACCAAATGCATGGGAAAATATATTTGCCAATGATATCTCAGACAAAGGTTTGATTTCCAAAAAATATAAAAAACTCACACAACTCCACTCCAGCAAGACAAACAATGGACCTGAGCAGACACTTCTCCAAGGAGGACATACAGAGGGCCCAGAGATATATGGAAGGATGCTCAGCATCACTAGCTATCAGAGAGATGCAGATTAAAACTGCAATAAGATACAACTACACACCAGTCAGAATGGTCATCATAAACAAATCAACAAATAACAAGTGCTGGCAAGGTTGTGGAACTCTAGTGCACTGTTGGTGGGAGTGCAGACTGGTGCAGGCACTGTGGAAAACAATATGGAATTTCTCCAAAAACTAAAAATGGAACTGCCTTTTGACCTGGCAACTCCACTGCTGGAATTATACCCTAAGAGTTCTGAAACACCAATTCAAAAGAACCTGTGCACCCCAGTGTTCATAGCAGTACAAGTTACAATTGCCAAGTGCTGGAAGCAACCTAAATGTCCATCAGTAGATGAGTGGTTCAAAAAACAACTGTGGTACACTTACACAATGTAATACTACGCAGCAGAGAGAAAGAAGGAGCTCCTACCCTTCAAGACAGCATGGATGGAAATGGAGAGCATTATACTAAGTGAAATAAGCCAGGTGGTGAAAGGAAAATACAATTTCACCTGTAAGTGGAACCTAATCCACAAAACAAACAAGCAAGCAAAATATAACCAGAGACATGGAACTAAAGAACAAACTGACAGTGACCAGAAAAAAAAGGGGATGGGAATAATGAGGGAAAGAAAGGAACATGTAGTAAAGGACCCATGGACAAGAACAATGGTAGGGTGGAATAGAATGTGGGAGAGGGCAGGTAGGCAGAGCAGGGGAGAGCAATAGTAAAAAAAATGGGGACAATCCTAACTGAACAACAATAAAAATAAATTAATTAAAAAATTAAAGATGCACATTATACATGAGTAGTACTAATTCCATACCTACATAAATGTCTTTAATAAATTTATTTATTCTTATGCATTAAAAGTAACTCCAGAAAGCAATAACAGTATCTCTATGCAGAATGATACCCTGGAGTACAATCATTGGTTTTGCAAATAAATAAAAAATTGAATCAAATTTTTTTAAAAAAAGAAACATGCAGGAAAGGAATTGGGTGGTCATGGACAAATATACAAGGAGAATTCAAATTGAGGTAAAGGGTGAACAAGGATCCCATGGAGGGTGCCTAAGGATGGAAGTCCTGCCTCCCCTGTCACCATTTACTATTTATCTTCCCTTCACCTTTGTTACCAGTAGAGACATGAGTCAGAACCCCCACCCCCAACCCTGACCTTGTTCCTCAGTTCTTGTCTTACTTGCCATAGAGGGATTCAAGCAAGAGACAAACACATATAGTAAAAATGAGATGGCGAGTTTATTTATGAGACACATGAGCACAAAACTACAGGCAGGCAGGCATCCAGCTAATCTGAATACCCAATGTATAGTGGAAATAAAGTTGTTAGTAAGTTTATTCAACACAGTTGAGCTGAAGCTACAAGTGGGTACTTAGCTAATCTAAGTATGTGACTATTGGGGTTCAGGGGTTACATACTTTAGTCAAGCTTCTGCTGTTTCTAAATCTTGGGAACAACGTACAGCTACAAAGGCTTTCTTCCTCAGTTAGTAAAGCCTTTTTGTCTTAGTTAGAGAATTGCTGGATTCCTAGCACAGAGTCTCAAGGACTCCCCTCCTGCTGTGCTATCCCTGCTTGTGATGTTCAGAATAGGTGGCAATCTTAACAGACCAAGCTCAGGAATGCTGAGATAATTAGTGAAATCTGGCTTCTTTTTGTTTCCAGAGTCTGAAAAGGAGGGGCAGGGAGCTGCTTTATTTTCCCTCCAGCCACTCATTTCTAGATGCATTAACACCTTGTCTTTTCCACATTCACAATTGGATCACAGAGCCTAAAACAGAAAACTACAACTTCCTATTACTTGGTCAAAAGAAACTACAAGAGATGGAGAAAATGTGTTCTATTCCTCAAAGATTAGAAAAGTAACCACTGTCATGGTCAAGAAATGCTATCTTTTATTTTTTTAATTTTTGAATTAAAGTTGACATTCAATATTGTATTATGCAGTTTCAGGTGTACAGCGTAGTGGTCAGACATTTACATAATTTTACAAAGTGATCTCCTTGATAAGTCTAGTATCCACCTGACACCATACGTAGTCATTACAATATTATTGACTGTATTGACTTTAATCACTATGGCTATACTTCTAAATCTCTTCAGTTTTCTCAACCAAACCCCTTTTCCACCTGGCAACTATCCGTTTGTCCTCTGTGTCTGTGAGTTCCTTCCAGTTTTGTTTATTAAATTTTGGTTTTCAGATTCCACATTAAGTGAAATCATATGGCATTAGCCTTCCTCTGAATTATTTCACTTAGCCTAATACAGTCTAGACCAGCAATTTCTAACCAATGTGCTGCAAGAATTTTTAAAGCATGCAATACCTGACTATCAATTCATGGATATTGATCTCTTTTCCCTTAAATTGTCAAATAAAAATGACAACAGCCAACACAACAATAGCTGTCCTACATGAATGAATCAAAATTATACCTATTTTTGACAGATCAGCAAAATATACATTTTTGCTGTAGTAATTAGTTTGTGTACCATGAGATAAAAATGTTTGAAAATCACTGCTCTAGATCCATTCTTGTCATTTGCAAATGGTATGATTTCATCCTCTTTATGGCCAAGCAATATTTTATTATATGTACAATCACATCTTCTTTACCCGATAATATACCAATGGACACTTAACTTATTTCTGTATCTTGACTATTCTAAATAATGCTGCAGTGAAAACAGTAATACATATATCTTTTAAAATTAGTATTTGTTTTAGAATTAGGATTGTTTTGGATAAAAACCTAGAAGTGAAATTATGGGTAATATGGAGGTTCTATTTTTAATTTAATGAATTTCCATAGTGTTTTTCATACTGGATACACAATTTGCAATTCTACTAACAGTACAAGATGGTTTCCATTTCTGCATATTCTCACCAACAGTTGGTATTTGTTATTATTGTTGATAGCCATTCTGACAGGTATGATATCTTGTGGTTTTCATTAGCATTCCTCTGATGGTGAGTGACATTGAACATCTTTTTATATGTCTATTGGTATCTTTATGTCCTCTTTAGAGTAATGTCTACTCAAGTCTTTTGCTCATTTTTTAATTGGGCTGTGTTCTTGGTGTTAAGTTGTATAACTTCCTTAAATATTTGGATATTAACCCCTTATTAGATGCATCATTAGCAAATATCTTCTCACATCCAGTAGGCTGTCTTTTGATTTTGATGATTTTCTTTTTTTAATATATTTTATTGATTATGCTATTACAGTTGTCATATTTCCCCCTTTATTCTCCTCATCCCTACACACTCCCTACACACCTCCTCCCACCCACATTCCCCCCCCTTTAGTCCATGTCCATGTGTCATACATATAAGTTCTTTGGCTTCTACATTTCCTATACTATTCTTAACCTCCCCCAGTCTACTTTCTACCTACCACTTATGCTACCTTTTCCCCCTATCTCCCCCTCCCACTTCCCCACTAACCCTCCACATGATTTCCATTTCTGTGATTCTTTTCCTGTTCTAGTTGTTTGCTTAGTTTGTTTTTGTTTGTTTGTTTTAGGTTCAGTTCTTAATAGCTGTGAGTTTGTTGCCATTTTACTGTTCATATTTTTTATCTTCTTTTCCTTAGATAAGTCCCTTTAACATTTAATATAATAAGAGCTTGGTGATGATGAACTCCTTGAACTTGACATTATCTGGGAGCACTTTATCTGCCCTTCTATTATAAATGATAGAGTAATCTTAGATGTAGGTCCTTGTCTTTCATGACTTTGAATACTACTTTCCAGCCCCCTCTTGACTATAAGTCCTCTTTTGAAAAATCAGCTAGTACTCTACTCTAATGAGAACTCCTTTGTAGGTAAGTCTCTCCTTTATTCTTGCTGCTTTTAAGATTCTCTCCTTATCTTTAATCTTGTGTAATGTAATTATGATGTGCCTTGGTATGTTCCTCCTTGGGTCCAACTTCTCTGTGCTTTCTGAACTTCCTGGAAGTCTATTTCCTTTGCCAAATTGGGAAGTTCTCCTTCATTATGTTTTCAAATAAGTTTTTAATTTCTTGTCCTTCCTCTTCTCCTTCTGGCACCCCTATGATCCATATGTTGAAATATTTAAAGATGTCCTGAAGGTTCCTAAGCCTCTCCTCATTTTTTTTTTTTTGAATTCTTGTTCTTCATTCCATTTTGATTGAAAGTTTCTTTCTTCCTCTGCTCCAAACCATTGATTTAAGTCCTGGTTTCCTTCCCATCACTGTTGGTTCCCTGTAGATTTTTCTTTATTTCACATAATGCAACTGTCATTGCTGCCTGGGTCTTTTTTATGCTGTTGAAGTACCCAGTGAGTTTCAGAAGCATCCTGATAACCAGTGTTTTGAACTGTGCATCCCATAGGTTGGCTGTCTCTTTGTCAATTAGCTGTATTTTTTTCTGAAGCTTTGAACTGTTTTTTCATTTGGGCCTTTTAAAATTTTTATTTTATTTTATTTGTCTTGGTGCACCCATTACATAGTAAGGGGCAGAGCCTTAGGTGTTTACCAGGACAGGGCAACCCAGGTCACCACATTGTGATGCTGTCTGTGAGGGAGGGGTCAGAGAGGGAACAATCTCACTTGCTCCGCTCTTTGCTGGTTTTCGGTTACTTCCCCCGCTACCTACAATCAAACCAGGCCTTTCTCGTGCTAATTTTCAGGTGGGTGGGTTTGTGTACATTCTAGGACCCTGTGGATCTTTCCAGTGAACTCTCCTGTGAGGCTGGGAGTTTCTCCCGCTGCCACCTCAACCCTCACAAGTGTTTTCAGTCAGAGATTTTGAGGCTTTATTTTTCTGCACTGGAACCCTGCATTGTGCAGTCTATCTGGCTCCCTAGTTGTTCCTCCTGGTTTATCTGTACTCAGTTGTTGGACTGCTAAGTCTGCAAGCCACCATCTCATGTGGTCCACCAGCCGCCACCTTGCCTGCCCTGGTCCTTCAGTTGCCACCTTGCCAAAAGTCCTCTCTGTCCAGCTTCCTGTCTCTGCCCCTCCTACCAGTCTGGATGAATGTTTCTTCTTTAACTCCTTGGTTGTCAGACTTTCATACAGTTCAATATTCTGTCAGTTATGGCTTTTTGTTGTTGTTGTTTTAAGTTTGTTGTTGTTCTTATTTTGGTTGTGCCAGAAGGTGCAGTGTGTCTACCTATGCTTCCATCTTGGACAGAAGTCTTGATGATTTACTTTATTGTGAAAAATTCTTTTAGTTTAATGTAGTCCTATTTGTTTATTTTTACTTTTGCATCCCATGCCCAAGTACACACATCCAAAAAAATATTACTGAGAGCAATGACAAAGAGTTTATGGCCTACGTTTTCTTCTATAAGTTTTATGGTTATGAGTCTTACATTTAAACCTTTCATTCATTTTAAGTTTATTCTTGTACATGGTGTAAGAAAGTGGTCTAGTTTCATGTTTTGCATGTATCTGTCAAGTATTACAAACACCATTTATTGACTAGATTGTCTTTAACCTATTGTATATCCTTGACTACTTTGTTATGTATTAACTGATCATATTAGGCATGAGTTTATTTTGGAGATCTCTCTTCTGTTCCACTGATCTCTGTATCTGTTCTTATGAACATCATGCTGTTTGATTGATACCACATAACACACCTCCAACTTTGTTCTTTCTCAAGATTGCTTTGGCTATTTAAGGTCTATTGTGGTTCCATATAAACTTTAGGATTATTTGTTTTAGTGTGTGCCCAATTAGTATGTATCCAATTAGTATTTTGACAAATATTGCAATGAATATAAATTGCTTTGGATAGAATAGACATTGTAATGATGTTAATTCTTCCTGCCCATGAGCACAAAATATCTTTACATTTATTTGTATCTTTTTATATTTTTTCTTCAGTGTTTTCTAATTTTCACAATATATATTTCTTACTTCCTTGGTTAAACCTATTCCTAGGTATTTTATTGTTTTTATGCAATTGAAAATGAGATTGCTTTATTCATTTCTATTTCTGATACTTCATTATTGGTGTATAAAAATGCACATGATTTCCAAACAATAATTTTGTATCCTACTACTTTACTGAATTCATTTATCAGTTCTAATAGTTTTATATGGACTCTCTGGGGTTTTATATATTTTGTATCATATTGATACAGGGTGCAGCCAAGGAGGGGCCCCCAAAAAAGATTTGGAATGGTGTCCAGAACTCAAAGTGTATAGGAATATTGGAGAGACATATAAGATGTCCTCACCCCTTCCTCTCACAGGTGTGAGTTGGGGTAAGGGACATATGGAGCAGGAACATGCAGGGCTGTTTTGTATAGCCACAGTCTTGTAGCTAATCCATGGCATGGTCACTTAACATATCTATAGCCTTTGGTGGGTCACTTGGATATGTTAAATGACTGTGGCCAGGCTCAGAGCTAGGGGGATGAAGTCACTTGCCCCCAAGATGTAACTGGGGGCACGTCCCCTGAGTTACAAAGCCTGTGTGGGAGCTTGGAGAAGATTGGCTCTAGGACATGGGGACGTAGCTGCCCAGATTCATAATGGCAGCCCAGTAAACTTGGAGTAATACAGAAATACTGGCAGGTGTAACTGATTGTGGGAGGAGGTGGAAATAGGGATACAGAGGAAGATTGGTGCGGGGATTTAAACCCAGACACCGCAGCCATTGAGAGAGAGCCATGCGGTTTCAGCAGAGTTATGACCCCCTCTTGCCAAGGTGAAGGGGAGAGCCATGCAGTTTTGGGCAGAGTGAGGACCCCCTCTTAGCGAGGTGAAAGAGGAAGCCACATGGTTTTGGCAGAGTGCAGACCCCTCTTTCCCAGGTGAAAGGGAAAACCACGCAGCTTTGCCAGAATGGAGATCCCTGCAGCCAGGTGAAGAAAAAAGACACATGCTTTTGGTGGATTGCGAACCCCTGCAGCTTTGGTAGAAGAGGCCCATGTGGCTTTGGGGTACTCCCTTTGGCTGCGTAGCCTGGAAAGCAGGAGAGACTTTGACTGGGACTTTGTACAAAGAACTCTTGCCAGTGGACCATGAAAGGGTGCCACACAACTTTGGATTAACCGGAGATCCTGCCTGGACGGTCGACACACCTGATGATACCATTGGCCTGGAAAATGGACTTGTGCTCTTTTCCTGATTTATGGTACCCAGAGTTGGGACAGTGGGAGAAGGGAGCACTGTGTGTAGGTGCATACCCTAAAGGACTTTGATATACTAATGGAGGCATTAGGCCTGAACAGCATTAAATAAACATTTTGTTTCCTTTTCACAAATCTCTGGCATTGAGAGATGTCTTTCCAATTGGTGACGGACAGACAAGCCCAGTAGGTATTAGTATACCATCCTTGGGAGGGGCCCCTGTTATTTTGTAGCAGTTTTTTTTTTTGGCATCCCTGGGTGGGCCAAATATTGCCACCCCTTGGACCTCTGTTTGGTAACAATATCATTTGCAAATAATGACAGTTTTACCTCTATCTTACCAATTTAGATGACTTTTATTTCTTTTCTGTTGCTGTAGCTAGGACTTTTAGCACTCTTTTAACCAGAAGTAATGAAAGTGGACATTTTTGTCTTGTTCCTGATCTCAAAGAAAAAATTTTAGCTTTTTACCATAGAGTAAAATGTTAGCTGTGACTTCCTCATATATGGCCTTTACTATGTTGAGGTATGCTCCCTCTATTCCCACTTTACTGAGAGTGCTTATCATAAGTGGATGCTGGGTTTGTTAAATGATTTCTCTATTTGTACTGATATTATCATATGATTTTATTTTTTATTTAATTCATGAGATGTATAAAATTAATTGACTTGAGAATATTGAACCAATCTTGTAATCAGGGATAAATCCCACTACTTCATAAAGCATAATATTTTTAATGTGTTGCTGAATTCTGTTTGATAACATTTTGTTAAAGATCTTTATGTCAATGTTCATTCACAATATTAAGCTATCATTTTCTTGTTTGGAATAAATGTAATACTGGCCTCAAAAATAAATGTGGGAACCATTTATCCTCTTAAGTTTTTTGGAATATTTTGAGAAGAGGTGTTAATTCTTTAAATGTTTGGTAAAACCTGTCTGTGAAGCCATCTAGTCCCCATGCTTTGGTTTACTGGGAGTATTTGATACAATTTTAGTTTTAGTTACCAGTCCATTAAGATTTTCTGTTTCTCATAGGAGAAGATGGTGGTGAGGTAGGAGCAAGCAGATTCCACTTCCCCCAACACATGGGAAAAAAACCTAGCTGATCTACAGAGGAAAAGAGCAAACAGCCAACAGTACCCCAGCATATATGAAAATTGTAGGAGACCAGACCTTGTAGCAGACATTGAAAAACCAGACAGAAGGAGAGTGCTTCAGGACACTAAGGGCCCAGGGATCAGCATAGGGACTAAGGTGGCTGCAGCCCCAGGCCCAGTGCCCGCCATGCTGACCACAGGGCTCTTTGGAGAAAGCTAGGTCAATTGCTCCCTCCCCTGCCAAACAAGGTTTGAGCAGCACCAGGAGAGACCTAGTTGCTTGAGTTGCAGAGAGGGGAAGGAGGATTAAGTGGCAAACACACAGGGGCTGTGGACACCCATGCATAGCCCTGGGAAGAGTGCATGAACCCATGAAACCAGAGGCGGCCTAGCTGAGCACACTCCTGCAACAAGTGGAGAGCTTGCACTCCCTGGAAGGCCCAGAGACCACACCCATAAACTGGAGACAGGGTGCTCCACAGAAGGCCCAGAGCCCAAAACCATAAACCCTGGGAGACTAAACTCTGAGGAAGGCCGGGATGCCATGTCCAAGGCCCTGCAGAAGGGCACTAGGCTAGCTCTGAAGAGAGTAGGCCTGAGGATTACTGAGTGTTGAACAGGAAGAGAGAACAGCGATCCCAATCACCCCTCAGCCTGTTGCAGACAGCAAGACCAGAAAAACTGGTCTGGCCAGTTTGAAACCAGCAAGAGGTTGTTTTTTGCTTTTGTTTTTCTTCTCATTTTTCAGTATTTTTTATTTTTAATTAAAAAATTTTTATTATTGTTTAACTCTCAATTCCTTTTGCTTTTCTTTCCTTTCTTGTTTTATTTATTCTTCATTTCTTTCCAATCTTGTCTTTTCTTCCTTTCTTTTTCTGCTTTTTTTTTGTTCCTTTTTTCTTTTTAAATACCCACAAGTGAGACAAAAAAAAAAAAAACAACCCTGGAACTGTGAAAAGATCAGGGCTGTACCCAAAGAGAGGGCATCCCAACAGCCTAGACAGTGAGACAAATTTCACTTTGCTATTACAGAGAACCTGCAAGTTATTGCATATTTGTATTATTTTTACATCTTTTATTTGAATAGTATTTTTGTATTCCTCTTCTTTCTGTTTAGTCTCCTTTGCTTGTCTTATATTGTATCATTTGAGAGATTTTCCCTGTTCTCTCATTCATAGTGTATTGCTAATTTACTGTCTTTCATATCACTTGTGTTCCATTAGCACTCTACTCAAGGTCCTATACTCCCTATTTTTGTTATCTAGATCTCACAAATTCTGTCGTATGATTGTTGCTCTAATATTATTGTAAATAATAGCTGTTCCATACAATTGTAAATACTTCACATCACCCCTTCAAGATCTTGGCCCACAATTTCCTGAACTCTATTACTGTAGTGGTTAACTCCATTCTATCACACACCACACCTATTTACTACCCTTCACTTTCACCTTACCACAGAATCTGACCTCCCACAACCTCACTGCTTTCTAGATCCAACTCACAATCCTTCCCTCCCCAACAAGAGTCTTACCTTCTTTCCATCCTTTCTAAAAAGTGGTTAGTTGGACAGAAGATCATGGTTAACACTATACATAGCCAAAGGATCTCCTGTCTCTTCTCTACTGGATGCTACTATAAATATAGAATACTCTCCTGCTGTCATAAACCATTTTGCTTTCCCCTCCAACTGATCTCAAAAAAAGAGTAGGTGGAAGCTGTGAACACCAGGATACCCACTAGAAAAGGAACCACCAACAGATAAAAACATAAGAAGGTGAAGGAGGGAGTGGAAGCCACATTAACCTCAATCCAGGACCTATCTGGAAATAGAAATAAATAGTGGAAAAATTAAGCAGAACAAACTACTGAACAAGAGCAAAAGAGAATCCTCAAAACCTTGTACACACAGAGGAACTAGCTTCAAAGCAACCTGCCCTCATCAGAACAACAAACTACAAGAGGTGGTGGACAGAGTGACTCTCAGTTAACCAGCTGGTGGGAAGGATGCACCAAAGAAAGACCCAACAACAATCAAAACCCAAAGACAAACACAGACCCAACTTAAATGACAGCCCAAGACTAGCGACATCAGGAAATTGAGGAGACTGCGCCACTGATCCTTGCAGGTATTCTGCCACAGAAGTTCACACCATAAAACCAGGAAGCCAGAACAGATCAATTTAAGAAGCTGAAGCTAACAAGAAGTGTCTCACAAAAAGTAGGAAGACAAAGAAGCAATCCCCAAATGAAAGGAAAGGAGGAAGCCACCAAAAAAATACTAGAGAAATAGACACAATCAGCTATCAGATATTAAATTCCAAGCACTGGTTATCAGGAAGTTTAAAGAGCTCACAATGAGCTCCCAGAAACTACAGGGAAACTACAATGAACCCACTGTAAACTATATCAACATGAAAAAGAAAATAGAAACCATCAACAAGGGCCAAGAGGATATGAAGAATACAATATCTGAACTGAAGAACACAGTTGAAGGAATTGAAAGCAGGATCGATGAAGCGGAAGCTCAGATCCTGGAGGACATAGTAGAAAAAAAGAACCAGAAAGAGCAAGAAAAGGAAAAGGGGCTCAGAAAGAATAGAGAGGGATTAAGAGAAATACAAGACAATATGAAACATAACAATATCCAAATAATAGGGATACCAGAAGGAGAAGAAGAACAAGGGATAGAAAACCTATTTGAAAAAGTAATGATGGATTGAGAGAAGATGGCAACAGAGTAGGATGGAGCAGATACCATTTCCCATACACGTGGGAGAAAATCCTGGCCAATCTATGGAGGAACAGCACAAACACCCAACAGTTCCCCAGCATATATGAAAATAAGAGACCAGAAATTGTAATGGACACTGAAAAACCAGACACTAAAGAGACAGTTACAGGTCAGTAGGGTCTCAGGGACCGGAGTAAAGACAGGAGCAGCAGCGGCCTCAGCCAGAGCCCAGTGGCCTCTGCCAGTGCCCAGTGCATCGCCCATGGACTCTTCAGTAGCCCCAGCACCCGGTGGGTCTATGGCAGAATCTTTGGGAGCCTCTGGCCTGCCACAGGGTCCTTAGGAGACAGCAAGGTCATCAGCTCCCTCCCTCCCCAGCTAAGCAAGGTTGGGCAACACCAGAACACTGGGGAGAGACCTTCCTTCTTGAGTTTACAGAGAGGGTGATAAGGACAAAGGACTGAGTTCATTTGTGGACTCTGTGGTTGCCAACCCAGGAGAATTGAGAGGCGCATTGTCAGGCTCTGATTGTGATAGTCACCGGTCTGGCTGGGGGATTAGGCAGTGCTGAGAGGCAGGCTTTCTCGAGAAATTTTTTGGAAAGTAAACTGAAGGATTTTCCCTGGACAGCTGTTTGGCCAGCTCCCCACCAGCCTGGCAGTGATCCATAGGATGGGCAGAAGCCCTTGACTTCCCCCACAGAACTGGTAAGGACCATGCCAGATCCTGCAGGACCCAGGCAGCCTGCCTGGCATGCATGCACTCCCGCACCCCAGCCCACAGAGAGGACCCCCCGGGTAACGTGCACCAAAAAGAACCTACATCCACTTCATGGGGCGCTGGGGAGAGGCACCAGGTTAGGTCTTGGGAGAGCACTCACAGAAAGACCATACAAATTGCCCCTCAGCCTGCTGCAGCCAGAAAAACTGGTTTGCCCTGTTTGAAACCAACAAGTGATATGTGTGTTTTAAAGTAATCTTGTATCTTTTTAATTTTATTATTGTTTCATCTTTCAATACTTTGTTCCTCTCCTTTATTCTTTTCTGGTTTATTCTTTCTTCCTTTCTTTACAAACTTACTACTTTTTCCTCCCTTGTCCTACCTTTTTTTTTCTTTTACCCACAAGTGACACAAACAACTTGGAACTGTAAAAAGACCAGAGTTGGACCCAAAGAGTGGGAATCCCAACAGTAGATACAGAGAGACAAATTTCACTTTGCTATAGCAGAGAAGCCACAAGTTGCTGCATATATGTATTATTATTTTTTTCATTATTCTCAATTCTTTTATATTTTAATAGTATCTTTGTATTCTTCGTCTTTCTGTATAGGCTTCTTTGCCTTGGCTGCATATATTGTATCATTTGACATATTATATTGTATATTGTATTGTTCTCTCCTCCAAAGTATATTGCCAATTTTCTACACTTCACGCCACTTGTTTTCGTTTAGCACACTACCCAACATTCTATACTCCCTATTCATTTTATACAGATCACATGAGTCTATTATACGATTGTTGCTCTAATATTATTGTAAATAATACCTGTTCTATACAACTGTAAATACTTCACAAAACATCTCCCGGATCTTAGCCTACTTTACACTGTCCTGAACTCTATTACTACAGTGGTTAACTCTATTCTCTCACACACTACACCTATTTACTATCCTTTACTCTCACCTTACCAAAGACTCTGATGGCCCACAACCTCAAGCTTTCTACATCCAACTCACAAGCCTTCCCTCCCCAACAAGAGACTTATCTTTTGTCCATCCTTTCTTAAAAGTGGCAAGTTGGGTTGAAGATTACAGTTAACACAATACATAGCCTAAAGATTTTCTACCTCTTCTCTACTGGCTAGGAATGAAAATAGCACGAAATAGTCTCCTGCTGTCATAAATGCTTTTGCCTCCCCATCCAACTAATCACACACACACACACACACACACACACACACACACACACACACACACACAAAGGAGTAGGTGGAAATGGAGAACACTAGGACACCTGAAAAAGACTGCAACACTGAATTTCACAAGTATTCTACCACAGAAGTTCACACCATAAACCCAGGAAGCCAGAATAGATCAATTTAAGAAGCTGAGACTAACAAGAAGAACCTCACAAACTATGGGAAGACAAAGAAACAATCCCCAAGTAAAAGAAAAGGAGGAAGTCTCAGAAAGAATGGTGATGAAATAAAGGCAGGTAAACTACCAGATATTGAATTCAAAGCACTGGTTATCAGGAAGTTCAAAAAGCTCACAATAAGCTACCAGTAACTACATGGGACCTACCATGAACTCACCGCAAACTATATCAAGATGAAAAAAAAAAAAAAAAACAGAAACTATCAGCAAAGGCCAAGAAGAAATGAAGAATACAATTTCACAATTGAAGAACACAGTAGAAGGAATGAAAAGCAGGATTGATGAAAGAAAAGATAGGATCACTGAGTTGGAGGACAAAGTAGAAAAAAAATTCCAGAAAGAGCAAGAAAAAAAAGGGGGCCCAGAAAGAATAAAGAGGGATTAGGAGAAATGTAAGACAATATGAAACATAAAATATCTGAATAATAGGGACACCAGAAGGAGAAGAGCAAGGGATAGGAAACCTACTTGAAAAAGTAACGGAAAACTTACTTTTTTGAAGGGAAACGTCCCTAATTTGATGAGAGAAAAAGTCACACAAATCCAGGAATCACAGAGTCCCAATCAAGAGGAACTCAAAGAGGCCCACTTCAAGATTCATCATTAAAATGGAAAAATTCCAAGATTTTTTGGCTTCCAAGGGAGCAAGAAAATTCCTTGCTACCTTGCTGAAGGCAGCAAGGGAGAAAAAGGAAGTAACATACAAGGGAGCCTCAATAAGTTTAGCTACTGACTTCTCAATGGAAACTCGCGAGCCAAGAAGTGAATGGCAAGAAATATTCCAAGTAATGAGAACCAGAGGCCTGCAACCAAGGCTACTTTACACAGCCAGGATTTCAGTCAAGATAGAAGGCCAAATAGAGAGCTTCCAATACAAAAGAAATCTAAAAGAATGTGCCTCCACCAAACCACCTTTACAAGAGATGCTAAAAGGACTGCTTTAAGGAAAGGAAGAAAAAGAGACAGACAGAGAGGAACACAGGTACAAAAATGGCAATGAATTAGTACCTATCAATAATAACATTAAACATAAATGGATTAAAAGCTCCAATAAAAAAACACAGAATAACTGAATGGATAAGAAAGCACAACCCACACATATGCTGCCTACAAGAGACCCACCTCAGGAAAAAATACCTGCACAGACTAAAAGTGAAGGGTTAGAAGCAAAATTTCCAAGTAAACAGACAAGAAAAAAAAGCTGGGGCAGGAATACTCATACTAGAGAAAATAGACTTCAAAAAGGGACCATAAAGAGAGACCCAGAAAGTCACTTCATAATACTAAAGGGAAGAATCCACCAAGAAGACATTAATATATATATATATATATATATATATATATATATATATATATATATATATATATACAGCCAATGTAGGAGCACCCAAATATATAAAGAAAATCTTAGAGGACTTCAACAAAGATATTGACAGCAACACAATTATAGTACAAGATTTTAACACCCAACTGTCAAAAGTGGAGAGATCTGTCAAACAAAATATCAACAAAGATATTGACGCATTTAACAACGCCCTAGATGAAATGGATTTAACTGATACATATATAGCCCTTCATCCCAAAGAAGCTAAATACACATTCTTTTCAAATGCACATGGAACATTTTCAAAGATACACCACATGATAGAACACAAGATGAGCCTCAACAAATTCAAGAAAATTGAAATTATACCAAGCATCTTCTCTGACCACAAGGGACTGAAACTGGAAACCAATCCAGAAGGAAAAAAACCCAAACACTCAAAATCATGGAAACTGAATGGCATGCTATTAAACAATGAATGGGTCAACAATGAGATCAGGAAAGAAATCAAACAGTTTCTGGAAACAAATGTAAATGAACTCACAACAACCCAAAACTTATGGAACACAGGGAAGGCAGTCCTGAGAGGGAAGTTCATAGTGATACAGGCCTATCTAAAAAAATATAACATTTCAAACAAACAGCCTAACTCTAGGCCTACAAGATCTTAAGGAACAACAACAAAGAGAGCCCAGAGCAATTAGAAGGAAAGAAATAACCAAGATCAGAGGAGAATTAAACAACATCAACACTAAAAAGCATAATTCTAAGGGTCAATGAATTCAGGAGCTGGTTTTTTGAAAAGATAAACAAAATTGATATGCCTTTAAGTAGGCTCATCAAGAACAGAAGAAATAAGACCCACATCAACTAGGGACTTCCGCCAAGATGGAGTTGTAAGTGGAAACACTGTGCCTTCTCACACAAGGAAGTTTAAAAACAACAAAGTTTGAACAACAAAAATGCAGCCAAACCACAGAAAATTGAACTATACTGAAGTCCAAAAACAACGAATCACTCAAGCAGACTGGTAGGAGGGGTAGAGCCAGCAGCGGCGTGGGGTCGGGCAGGAAAGATCCATGGGACCAACCCAGGCATGCAACCCAGACACGCAGGCAGCCAAGGACAAATCCCAGGTGTGGAGTAGCAACGGTAGACCCACTGAGGGCACAAGGCAGCAGGATGATCTTGGTCACACATTCGCCCACAGATAAAGCAGAAAAAAAAGCTAGCAGTGAAACAGATTGTGCAGGCCCCAGTGGCGAGAAGCAGCGGAGGGGACCACTATTGTCCCTCTCTGACCCCACCCCCATATACAGCATCACAACCCA
This sequence comes from Artibeus jamaicensis, assembly GCF_021234435.1. Lineage (NCBI taxonomy): Eukaryota > Metazoa > Chordata > Mammalia > Chiroptera > Phyllostomidae > Artibeus > Artibeus jamaicensis. The sequence continues at coordinate 72,733,284 of NW_026522030.1, read as the reverse complement.
GCAACCTGGGTCGCCCCGCCCTGCTGAACATCTAAGGCTCCTCTCCTAATACATATCAAGCACAAACAGATCAAAACATGGCTCCAGAAGAACTCCGAGCCCCAGAGCCAATAAATCTAAGCAAACAAAAAGTTGCCAACCTATCAACTGCACAGTTCAAAACACAGGTGATCAGGATGCTCATAGAACTGGCTGATTTTAGCCACAAATTAGAGGAACATATGAAGGATAAACTAATTGAAATGAAGGGACAGGCACAGGAAAGCAATAGTGATGGAAAGAAAACTGGGACTCAAATCAAGGGAGTAGACCAGAAGGAAAAAAAATGACCAAATAGAAAAATATGAAGAAACAAGAATTCAAAAAAATGAGGAGAGGCTTAGGAATCTCCACGACATCTTTAAACGTTCCAACATCCAAATTATAGGGGTACCAGAAGGGGAAGAGATACAGCCATGAGTGGAAAACTTATTTGAACAAATAATAAAAGAGAACTTCCCCAATCTGGCAAAGGCAATAGACTTCCAAGAAATCCAGGAAGCTCAGAGAGTCCCAAAGAAGTTGGACCCAAGAAGGAACATGCCAAGTCACATAATCATTACATTAGCCAAGATTAAAATGAAGGAGAGATACTGGAAGCAGCAAGAGATAAGGGGACAGTCACCTACAAGGGAGTTCCCATGAGACTGTCAGCTGATTTCTAAAAAGAGACCTTACAGGCAAGAAGGGGCTGGAAAGAGGTATTCCAAGTCGTGGAAAACCAAAGACCTACAACCAAGATTGTTCTACCCAGCAAAGCTTTCATTTAGAATAGAAGGACAGATAAAGTGCTCCTCAGATAAGATCAAATTCAAGGAGTTCATCATCACCAAGCCCTTATATGAAATGTTAAAGGGACTTATCTAAGGAAAAGAAGATAAAAAATATGAACAGGGAAAGGACAGCAAACTCACAGTTATTAACAACGACACCTAAACCAAAAGCAAACTAAAAAAACAGCTAGAACAGGAGAAGAACCATAGAAATGAAGATCACATGGAAAGGTAGCATCAGGGGAGTGGGAGGAGGAGAAAGAGGGAGAAGGTACAGAAAATAAGTAGCATAGACGGTAGGCAGAAAATAGATAGGGGGAGGGCAAGAATAGTAGGGGAAATATAGAATCTAAAAAACTTGAGACACATGGACATAAAAAAGGGGGGATGGTGGGGGAGGGGTGTGCAGGGTGGAGGGGAATGAAGGGGGGAATAGAACAACTTTAATGGCATAATCAATAAAATATATATTTTAAAAAATATATCATCAAATAAAAAAGAAATAAGACCAAAATAAACACAATCAGAAATGAGATGGGGGAAATTACAACTGACACCACAGAAATAGAGGGATTGTAAGAAATTACTATGAAGAACTATATGCCAGAATTTGAAAACCTAGGGGAAATGGACAGATTTCTACAAAAATATAATCTTCCAAAACTCAATGAAGAAGATGGAGAAAGCCTAAACAGAACAGTAACAGCAGATGAAATTGAAGCAGTAATCAAAAAACTCCTGTCACACAAAAACCCTAGACCAGATTGTTTCACAGGAAAATTCTACAAAGCACTTAAGGAAGAGCTAACCCCTATAGTTCACAGACTATTCCAAAATATCCAAAATGATAGAAGACTCCTAAACTCTGTTTATGAAGCCAGCATCACTTTAATTCCAAAACCAGATAAAGATACAACAAAGGAAGAAAACTTCAGGCCAGTATCGCTGATGAACATAGATGCTAAAATCCACAACAAAATATTGGCAAATCACATCCAACAATATATCAATAAGATCATACACCATGACCAAGTGGGATTCATCCCAGGGATGCAAGAATGGTTCAATATTCACAAATGAGTAAATTTAATACATCCCATAAACAAAAGCAAACACAAAAAAATCACATGATCATATCAATGGATGCAGAAAAGGCTTTTGATAAGGTACAGCACCCATTTATGATAAAAACACGCAGCAAAGTGGGAATAGAGGGAGCACTCCTTAATATAATAATGGCCATATATGAGACACCTACAGCCAAAATCATACTCAATGGGCAAAAACTAAAAGCTTTTCCACTAAGAACAGGAAAAAGACAAGGTTGTTCACTTTCACCACTTCTCTTCAATATAGTACTGGAAGTTTTAGCCACAGTGAACAGACAAAAAAAAAAGGAAATAAAAAGCATCCAAATTGGAAAGGAGGAAACAAAACTGTCATTGTTTGCAGAGGACATGATAGTGTACATAAAAAATCGTACAGACTGTACTAAAAAACTGCTCAACCTAAGAAATAAATTTGGCAAAACAGTGGGATACAAAGTCAATATTCAGAAATTAAAGGCATTTTTGTATACCAACAATGAAACAGCGGAAGCAGAAATCAAGAAAAAAATCCCATTTGATACAGCAAAAAGAAAAATAAAATACTGGGAATAAACCTAACCAAGGAAGTAGAAGACCTGTATGCAGAAAACTGCACAACACTGAAGAAAGAAATCAAGAAAGACACAAACAAATGGAAACATATATCATATTCATTAATTGGAAGAATTAACATCATCAAAATGTCCATACTACCCAAAGCAATTTGCACATTCAATGCAATACCTATTAAAGTGCCAATAGCATAGTTCACAGACATAGAACAAATGCTTCAAACATTTATATGGAACCATAAACAACTCCAAATAGCAGCTGCACTTTTAAGAAAGAAAAACAAAGTAGGAGGAATCACAATACCTGATACCAAACAGTATTACAAACCCACTGTAATCAAAACAATCTGGTACTGGCATAAAAACAGGCATATAGACCAGTGGAATAGAACAGAGAGCCCAAAAATAAACCCAACACTCTATGGGCAATTAATATTTGACAAATGGGGCAGTAACATAAAATGAACTAAAAATAGCCTCTTCAACAAATAGTGTTGGAAGAACTGGACAGCTATGTGCAAAAAAATGAAACTTGAGGACCAACTTACACCATACACTAAAATAAATTCAAGGTTCTGCCAAGATGGAGGCATAGGTGGAAACACCCTGCATCCGCGCACAGCCAAATCTAAGGACAACAAATTTTTAACAACAATAAACATAACCAAACCACACAGAAAATCGACAATACAGAGTCCAAAAAAAACGAAATGCTCAGCTAAACTGGTAAGAGGGGCAAAGCCAGCAGCGGATCAGGTTGACCGAAAAGATCCCTGACCAGGTGGTACGCAAGCAGCCGAAGGCACGGATCACAGGTACAGGCTAGCTACGGGTGCAGACAGGGAAGAGGCATGGCTGGCTGTCTGCGGTACGTCGTGCATTTGCGTACAGATAAACCAGTGAAGAGGTGAGCATTGAGACCACACGGCGCAGGGCAGCAGGCTTGCACAATTCCAATCGGATAAACAGGCCGGGGCGAGTGGTGGGATGGACCAGGCTAGCGGAGAGGACCACCATTGCTCTCTCTCTGACCCTGCCCCCACATACAGCGTCACAAACCAGCGACCTGGGTGGCCCTGCCCTGGTAAATACCTAAGGCCTCATACTCAATAAATCTAAGTGATGAAGAAATAGCCAAACTTTCAGATGCTCAGTTCAAAACATTGGTGATCAGGATCCTCACAGAACTGGTTGATTTTAGTCACAAATTAGAGAAACATATGAAAGCTAAACTAATTGAAATGAATAGTAATGCACAGGAAACCAATAGTAATAATGGAAAGGAGACTGGGACTCAAATCAAGGGAGCAGACCAGAAGGAAAGAAAAAATGACCAAACAGAAAAGAATAAAGAAACAAGAGTTCAAAAAAATGAGAAGAGGCTTAGGAATCTCCACGACATCTTTAAACGTTCCAACAGTCGAATTATAGGGGTACCAGAAGGGGAAGAGAAACAGTCACAAGTGGAAACCTTATTTGAACAAATAATAAAAGAGAACTTCCCCATTCTGGCAGAGGCAATAGACTTCCAGGAAATCCAGGAAGCTCAGAGAGTCCCAAAGAAGTTGGATCCAAGAAGGAACACACCAAGGCACATCATCATTACATTAGCCAAGATTAAAATGAAGGAGAGAATTCTAGAAGCAGCAAGAGATAAGGGGACAGTCACCTACAAAGGAGTTCCCATCAGACTGTCAGCAGATTTCTCAAAAGAGACCTTACAGGCAAGAAGGGGCTGGAAAGAGGTATTCCAAGTCATGAAAAACCAAAGACCTACAACCAAGATTGCTCTATCCAGCAAAGTTTTCATTTAGAATGGAAGGACAGATAAAGTGCTTCTCAGATAAGATCAAATTCAAGGGGTTCATCATCACCAAGCCCTTATTATATGAAATGTTAAAGGGACTTGCCTAAGAAAGAGAAGATTAAAAAGATGAAGAGTGAAAGGACAGCAAACTCACAGTTATCAACAACCACACCTAAAACAAAAGCAAATTAAGATGACAGCTAGATCAGGAGTGAACCATAGAAAGGAAGATCACGTGGAGGATTAGCAACAGGGGAGTGGGAGAAGGAGAAGGGGGGAGAAGGTACAGAAAATAAGTGGCATAGACAGTAGATAGAAAATAGATAGGGGGAGGGTAAGAATAGTAGGGGAAATACAGAATCTAAAGAACTTGAGACACGTGTTCATGAACTAAAGGGGGGAATGGTGGGGGAGGGGTATGCAGGGTGGATGGGAATGGAGGGGGGAATAGAACAAATGTAATGGCATAATCAATAAAAAATGTTGAAGAAATTAAAAAAATAAATTCTAGGTGGATAAAAGACTTAAATATAAGCCATGACACCATTGAAATCCTAGAGGAGAACATAGGCAGGAAAATCTCAGATATTTCACGCAGCAATATTTTTACTGATATGTCCCCTAGAACAAGGGACATAAAGGAAAGAATAAACAAATGGGATTCATCAAAATAAAAAGCTTCTGCATGGCTAAAGAAAACAGTATTAAAATAAAAAGAGAATCAACTGTATGGGAAAACGTATTTGCCAATGATACTTCCGACAAGGCTTTAATCTCCAAAATATACAAAGAACTTACATGACTCCACTCGTGTGAGAAGACAAGCAACCAAATTAAAAAATTGGCAAAGGACTTAAACAGACCCTACTCCAAGGAGGACATACAGAGGATCCAGAGACACATGAGAAGATGCTCAATACCATTAACTATCAGAGAGATGTAAATTAAAACCACAGTGAGATACCACTTCACACCAATCAGAATGACCATCATAAACAAAGCAACAAACAACAAATGTTGAAGAGGTTGTAGAGAAAAGGAGGCCCTAGCACACTGTTGGTGGGATTGCAGACTGGTACAAAGATTATGGAAAACAGCATGGAATATTTTAAGAAAACTAAAAATGAATATGCCTTTTGCCCCAGCAATTCCACTGTTAGGAGTATACCCTAAGAACCCTGAAACACCAGTCCAAAAGAACCTATGCACCCCCATGTTTATAGCAGCACAATTTACAATAGCCAAGTGCTGGAAGCAACCTAGGTGCCCATCAGTAAATGAATGGATCCAAAAACTATGGTACATATACTCAATGGAATTCTATGCAGCAGAAAGGAAGAAGGAGCTCTTTCCCTTTGCAACAGCATGGATGGAACTGGAAAGTATTATGCTAAGTGAAATAAGGCAGGCAGTGAAAGACAAATACCATATGATCTCACCTATAACAGGAAGCTAAACAACGAGACAAACAAACAAGCAAAATAAAACCAAAGACACTGAAATAGAGAACAGGCTGACAATGACTAGAAGGGAGAGAGGAGGAAATTTCAGGGGAAAAGAGGAAGGGTTTACAGGCATGAGTATAAAGGACACATGGACAAAAACTGGGGGGGTGGAAATGGGAGGGAGGTGGTGTGGGCTGGGTGTGCAGGCTGGGATGGGAGTAAAAGACAGAAAACTACCTGAACAACAATCAAAATAAAGAAAATCTAAAAAATAAAATTAAATTTGGAAAATTAAAATCGATTGTCTGTTTCTCTTTGACTTGGTCTTTGTTTAGTAAATAATATTTTATTTATTTATTTTTATTGTTCAAGTACAGTTGTCTCCACTTGCCCCACATGACTCCCCACCTCCCCAGCCATCCCCCTCCCCAGCCTCGATCCTACCCCACTTTGGTTTTGTCCATGTGTCCTTTATACATGCTTCTGAAAACCCTTCCCCCTTATCCTCCCATTATCATTTCCCATCTCCCCTCTGGTCACTATCACTTTGCTCTTAATTTCACTGTCTCCTCTTATATTTAGCTTGCTTGTTTGTTTTGTTGATTACCTTCCACTTATAGGTGAGATCATATGGTATTCGTCTTTCACCACCTGGCTTATTTCATTTAGCATAATGCTCTCCAGATCCATCCTTGCTGCTGTGAACGGTAGGAGCTCCTACTTTCTTTCTGCTGTGTAAAATTCCATTGTGTAAATGTACCATAGTTTTTTGATTCACTCATTTACTGATGGGAAATTCAGGTTGCTCCCAGCTCTTGACTATTATAAATTGTGCTGCTATGAACATTGGGTGCATAGGTTCATTTGAATTCGTGTTTCAGGATTCTTGGGGTTTAATCCCAGCAGTGGAGTTGCCATGTCAAAAGGCAGTTCCATTTTTAGTTTTCTGAGGAAATTCCATAGTTTTTCACAGTGGCTACACTAGTCTGCATTCCCACCAACAGTGTACTAGAGTTCTCTTTTCTCCACATCCTCTCCAACACTTGCTTGTTGATTTGTTTATGATGCTATACTGACCAGTGTGAGGTGGTATCTCATTGTGGTTTTAATTTACACCTCTCTGATGGCTCGTGATGCCAAGCATCTTTTCATATGACTCTGGGGCCTCTGTATGCCCTCCTTGGAGATGTGTCTGTTCAAGTCTTTTGCCCATTTTTAAATTAGTTGTTTGTCTTCTTAGAGTGGAGTTGTGTGAGTTCTTTATATATTTTGGAGATCAAACCCTTGTCTGAGGTATCATTGTCAAATATGTTTTCCCATATGGTTCTTTCTCTTTTCATTTCAGTGCTGTTTTCTGTAGCCATGCAGAAGTTTTTTATTTTGCTTAGATCCCATTTGTTTATTCTTTCTTTATGTCCCTTGCTCTAGAGGACATATCCATGAAAATATTGTTGCATGGAATATCTGTGATTTTCCTGCTTATGTTGTCCTCTAAGACTTTATAGTGTTGTGACATATTTAAGTCTTTTATCCACCTTCAATTTTTTTCTATGATATAAGCTGGTGATCAAATTTTATTTTTTTAATGTAGCTTTCCAATCTCTCAACACCATTTGTTGAAGATGCTATTTTCCCTCCATTTTTATATAAGCTTCTGTCCCTTTGTCAAATATTAATTTGCCATAGAGACTTGGGTTTATTTCTGGGCTCTCTATTCTGTTCCTTTGGTCTGTGTGTTTGTTCTTATGCCAGTACCAGACCGTTTTGATTACAGTGGACTTTTAATACAGTTTGATATCATGTATTGTAGTCCCTTCTACTTTGTACTTCTTTCTCAAAATTACTGCAGCAATTTGGAGTTGTTGATGGCTCCATATAAATTTCTGAAGTGTTTGCTCTATATTTGTGAAATATATTGGTACTTTAATGGGATTGTATTGAATCTATAAATTGCTTTGGATACTATGCACATTTTGATGATGTTAATTCTTCCAATCCATGAACACCATACATGCTTCCATTTGTTTGTGTCTTTCTTAGTTCCTTTTTTCAGTGTTGTGTAGTGTTCTGAATACAGGTCTTTTACATCCTTGGTTACATTTATTTCTACAGACTTTATTTTTATTGTTGCTATATCAGATGGAATTATTTTCCTGATCTGTTTCTGATATTTCATTGTTGGGGTAGAAAAATACACCAACAATGAAATATGCCTTTCATTTCTGAACATTGACTTTGTATTCTGCAGTTTTGCCACATTCATTTATTAGGTTGAGTAGTTTTTTGGTTGAGTCTATAGGATTTTCTACATAAACTATCATGGCATTTGCAAACATTGACAGTTTTGCTTCCTCCTTTTCAATTTGGATGCCTTTTATTTATTTTTCTTTTCTAATCAGTGTGGCTAGGACTTCCAATACTATATTGAATAGAAGTGGTGAAGGTGGACATCTTTTGCTTGTTCCTGACATTAGTAGGAAAGCTTTTAGTTTTTGCTCATTGAATATGATGTTGGCTATAGGTTTCTCATATAATGGCCTTTATTATGCTAAGGAATGCTGTATTTCCACTTTGCTGAGTGTTTTTATCATAAATGGGTACTGTACCTTATCAAATGCTTTTTCCATATCTATTGATATAATTATGTAGTTTTTGTCTTTCATCTTCTTTATATTATTTATTATGTTTATTGATTTGAAAATATTGTACCATGCTTGCATCCCTGGGGTAAATCCCACTTGATCATGGTGTATGATCTTTTTAACATATTGCTGGATGCAATTTGCCAATATTTTGTTGAGGATTTTAGCATCTATGTTCATCAGTGATATTGGTCTGTAGTTTTTTTTTTTTCATTGTTGTGTCTTTATCTGGTTTTGGGATCAAGATGATGTTGGCTTTCTAAAAAGAGTTTGGGAGTCTTCCATCTTCTTGGACTTTTTGATATAGTCTGTGAAGGATGGGGTTTTGCTCTTCCTTAAATACTTTGTAAAATTCTGCTGTGAAACCATGTGGTCTAGGGCTTTTGTGTGCTGGGAGTTTTTGATTACTGCTTCAATTTCATCAGCTCTTGGTCTGTTCAGGCTTTCTGCTTTTCTTTATTCAATTTTGGAAGATTATATTTTTCTAGAAATTTGTCCATTTCACCTAGGTTTTCAAATTTCTTGACATCTAGTTCTTCAAAGTAATTTCTTACAATTCTTTGTATTTCTGTAGTATCAGTTAATCTCTCCTCTTTCATTTCTGATTTTATTTATTTGGGCACTCTCCCTTTTTTTCTTGATATGTCTGCTTAAAAGCTTGTCGATTTTGTTTATCTTTTCAAAGAGCCAGCTCCTGGATTTATTGATCCTTATATTATTCTTTTACTCTCTATGTCATTTAATTCTGCCCTGATCTTGGTTATTTTCTTCCTTCTATGTCTTCTGGACTTTGTTTGATGTTGTTCCTCAAGTTCTTGTAGATGTGGGGTTAGGTTGTTTGTTTAAAATGTTTCTATCTCTATTAGGTAGAGTTTGTATCTCTACAAACTTCCCTCTCAGGACTGCCTTTGCTGTGTCTGACTCAATCTTTTTTTTTTTTTTTAAGATTTTATTTATTTATCTTTAGAGGGGAAGGGGGGAAGGAGAGAGGGAGAGAAACATCAATGTATGGTTGCCTTTTGTGCGTCCCCTGCTGGGAACTGGCCTGCAGGGAACCGGCCTGCAACCCAGGCATGTGCCCTGACTGGGAATCGAACTGCGATCGTGTGGTTCGCAGGCCCGCGCTCAATCCACTGAGCTACACCAGCCAGGGCTTGACTCAATCTTGAAAGAGTACATTTCTTAAACTTTTCAATTTCTTCCATGTTTTCCAATTTGTTGGCATATAATTGATTGTTGTGTTTTCTTATCATTTGTATTTCTGTGGTTTCAGTTTTCACTTCTTTAATTGAACTTCTGATTTTATTATTTTGGGTTTCTTTTGTTCTTCATAAGCCTGTTTTCAGGCTTATCAATTTTGTTTATCTTCATTTAAAAAGTTCTTTACAGCTAAGCCTGTGTGGCTCAGTTGGATGGAGTGTCATCCCACAGCTTAAAGTTTGATTCCCAGTTAGGGCACATACCTGTACCTAGGTTGCAGTTTTGATACACAAGTGGGCACATATCGGAGGCAACCAACTGATATTTCTCTCTTGCGTCAGTGTTACACTCTCACTTTTTCTCTCTCCCTTCCTCTCTCTAAAAAAAGCAATTAAAAATGTTTTCAGGTGAGGATAAAATAAATAAGTAAAAATTTTAAAAAGCTCTTGGTTTTATTAATCTTTTCTATTGTTTAAGATTCTGTTTTGTTTATTTCTGCTCTGATGTTTATTTTTTTCTTTCTTCTATGCACTTTGGTCTTTGTTTATTGTTTGTTTTTATTTAATTTCCTTAGATATAAGGATAAAGTTAGATTTTTAATATAATTTTTTCAGTTGCTCTATGAGGTAGGCCTGTATTACTATAAATTTCTCTCCAAGAATTGTTTTAGTTATGTCTCATAGTTTTTGAGTCATTATGTTTTCATTATAATTTTTTTGAAGATATCTTTTGACTTCTTTCTGGATCTCACAGTTAACCCTTTAATTCTTTATTAGCATGTTAGTTAGCCTTGATGTGTTTGTGTTTTTCACTTTTTTGTAATTAATTTCTAATGTCATGCCATTGTGATCAATATAAATGCTTGATTTGATTTTAGTCTTTTTAAATTTATTGAGAATTATTTTGTGGTCTATCATGTGGCCAGTTCTAGGAAATGTTTCACGTGCACTTGAAAAATTACATATATTCTGACACTTTGAGGTAAAATGTTCTACAAATATCTCTCATATATCAATTCAACTCATCTGGCTTAATGTTTCAATTAAGACATTAATTTTCTTGTTTACTCTCTGTATGAATGATCCATCCCTTGACGTCAATGGAATATTAAAGTTCCCTAATATGATGGTATTACTGACCATTTCTCCCTTTAAGTCTTTTTAAAATATATTTTATTGATTATGCCATTACAGTTGTCTCATTTCCCCCCTTCATTCCCCTCCACCCTGCATACCTCCATCCCCCATTTTCCCCTTTAGTTCATGTCTATGTGTCACAAGTACTTTAGCTTCTACATTTCTCATACTATTCTTGCCCTCCCCCTGTCTATTTTCTACCTACTGTCTATGCTACTTATTCTCTGTACCTTCTTCCCCTTTTCCTCTTCCCACTCCCCTGTTGCTAACCCTTCATGTGATTTCCATTTCTATGGTTCTGTTCCTGTTCTAGTTGTTTGCTTTGTTTTAGGTGTGGTTGTTAATAACTGTGAGTTTGCTGTCCTTTCACTGTTCATATTTTTATCTTCTTTTTCTTAGATAAATCCCTTTAACATTTCATATAATAAGCACTTGGTGATGTTGAACTCCTTGAACTTGACCTTATCTGAGAAGCACTTTATCTGCCCTTCCATTCTAAATGAAAGCTTTGCCGGACAGAGCAATCTTGGATGTTCCCTTTAAGTCTTTTAATGTTTGCTTCATATATTTAGATTCTCCTCTGCTGGGTGCATAAATGGTTTACAAAGGTTATATCTTATTGTTGGATTTATTTATTTACCATTTTGTAATGTCTTTTTCTCATTATAGCAATTGTTTTAAAGTCTATTTTGTCTGATATTGGCATTGCTACCCTGGCTTTATTTTAAACTTCCATTAGCATAATATATCCTTTTCCATCTCTTTACTTTTAGTCTGTGTGTGTGTGTTTTGTTCTGAGGTGAGTCTCTTATAGACAGCATATATATGGGTTTTGTTTTCTTATTCATTCAGCTACTGTATGTCTTTTGATTGGAGCACTGAAGCCATTTACATTTAAAGTGATTATTGATAGGTACATACTTATTGTCATTTTCTTTTTTATAACTCTGTTCCTCTTTTTTCTTTCTTCTTTTTAAAGAACCCCTTTAAGATTTCTAATAGTTTTGGTTTTGTGATGATGAACTTCTTTAATCTTTTCTTCCCTCAGAAGCTCTTTATTTCTCTTTTAATTTTAAATTATAGCCTTGCTGGGTAGAATAGTCATGGTTGTAGGTTCTTGTTTTTCATCACTTTAAATATTTCATGTCAGTCTTGTCTGGCCCAGAATGTTTCTGTTGAAAAATCAGTTTACAATCTTATAGGTGCTCCCTTGCAGGTAACTAACTACTTTCTCTTGCTGCTTTTAAAATTCTCTTTTTGTCTTTAATTGTTGCCATTTTAATTATGATGTTTCTTGATTTGAGACTTTTGGGGTTCATCTAGTTTGGGACCCTCTGCATTTCCTGAACTTGGGTGTCTTTTCCTTCACTGATTAGAAAAGTTTTCAGTCATTATATCTTCAAATTAGGTTCTCAATTCCTTGCTCTCTCTCTCTCTTCTCCTTCTTGAACCCTGGGATGTGAATGTTATTACATTTCATGTTGTCCCAGAAGTCCCTTAGACTATCCTCATTTTTAAAAATTTATTTATTTGTTTGTTTTTTGCTGTTCTGACTGGGTAATTTCTGCTACCTTGTCTTCCGAATCACTGATTGAATCCTCTGCTTTATCTAACCTACTACTGAGTCCTTCTAATGTATTCTTTATTTCAGATTTTGTATTCTTCATTTATGACTATTTTTTATGGTTTCTATGTCCTCTTTTATGCTTACTATATTTTTGTATAAGGTCTCATAAGTTTATTCATTCCTCCCTTAACTTCTTTGAGCATCCTTATAACCACAGTTTTGAACTTTGTATCTGGTAGATTGCTTGCCTCCATTCCACTTAGTTCTTTTCCTGAACATTTTTCCTCTTCTTTCATTTGGGCATGTTTCTTTGTCTCCTCATTTTGTCTGTCTCTCTGTATTTGTTTCTGTGTATTAGGTATATCTGCTATGTCTCCAAGTCTTGATAGGGTGCCCTTATGTGGTAGGTGTCCTGAGAGGCTGAATAACACAGTCTCCTTTATTATCCAAGAGAGGTGCTCTGGAAACATTCCTCTTGTGTGTTATATAATCTCTACTATTGAGTTAAGTCTTGATTGCTGTTGGACATTTGTGCATGAGGTCCAACCTCTGGCTAGCTGATTGTAAGTATTAACCCCAAGCCCAGTGTACATGCTGCTGTGTTGGTGCTTACTACATAAAGTAGAATTTGTCCCATCAGGCTCTGATACCTGCCAAAAGCTCCATTCTGATATGCTGCTTATGTAGCCAATTGTGTCCTGCTTTGATTTGGTCTGAAGCTCATCACCAGGAGTGTTGGTTCTGGAACCTCTTGGGAAGAACTCTGATATAGGTCAATGTGACATGCTGCTTATAACTGCCTCTGGGCTACCTGTTTGGAGCCTCAAAATGATTTGTATTTTGTGGCTGCCTCTGCTGGGCTTGTGTGTGCAGGAGAAAACAAGGTGTGACCAGGGCTGGTTTCCACCAGCACCAAACCTGAGGGCAAGGCAGCAAAGGCCCAAGGCATCCTGAGATCCACCTTCACCTCTCTCTACCTTCCAGCTGTCTGTTAGGCTTAGTCACTAAAAAAGTTGTTGATAGTACATCACTTGCACAAGGTAGGCTCTCAGTGAGTCACAAGGTAGGGGCAAGTGGTGTTCGCCAAACTAATACAGATACCAACTCAGTGCCAATGCTGGGTCTGAGGCCACTCAGCAAATGTTCCAGAGTACACTAAGGTCAGCCATCACCCACCATGTGCCTTCAGACCTTTGTGGTAGTATGGTGTCAGGGAGTTTTCCAAGTGAGGTCATCAGAGTTTATCAGGCTCACACAGACCAAAATATAAGGTTGTGAAGGGAATGCTCTGCACAAGAACAATGGCACAGGTCAGGTGTGTAAGAAAAAATGGCCCTGCCCTAAAGCTGCAATACTTTGCCTGTCCCCAATTCTGGCTGGACCTTCTGGAGAGCCCTAGCTCACAAGGAAGGGCTCTCAAGAGTTAGAAGTTTTGGCTAGTGAATATCTCAGGGGCAGCAGGGGCAGGCTCAGAATAAAAGCAGAGATTGGTCCTCACCCCAGAATCTCACAGCTTAGTCTCTAACATCCTATGAGTCCTAGGCAGCTAACTTCTCTGCAAAGCATGAGCTCAACAGGGTGAGGCAACAGAAAGTCAGGAGGGCAGGGCGATTGCATTCCCCCAGGCTGATGCTACATAAAGGGAAGCGTTTGACCAAAGAAAGACTATGTCTGTGGCAGAGAGACTCAGCACAAGGACCCTGGTGGTTATCCCTTCAGCTCTTTCCCCAGAGCCACACAACCCATCTGTCCTCACATGACACTAGTCTACCCCACACAGCTCTCCCTCCATCAGAGCACAAGGTGAATATCTGCAAATGAGATTTCCTGTGTCGACCCTTTAAGAGGGTGCCTGGGTTTCTAGCAGGCCCCTGTTTCTCCCTAGTGGACAGAATCCCCACAGATTTTTATAGCCTGATATTATGTGGCCTCCTCCTCCCAGTTCTGGTGTTCTGGGCTGGATAGCCCAGCATGAAGTTGAGACCCACACTTTATAAGGGTAACCTTTGCAGCTGAGATATCCCTCCTGATTCCCAGCCTCTGCTCGTGCGTTCAGGGCCAGCCCTGAACCAATCTCAATGTGGCTCACTCTTCCTTTTCCTTCCTTTCTTCCTTTCTTCCTTCCTTCCTTCCTTCCTTCCTTCCTTCCTTCCTTCCTTCCTTCCTTCTTTTCTTTCTTTCTTTCTTTCTTTCTTTCTTTCTTTCTTTCTTTCTTTCTTTCTTTCTTTCTCTCTCTCTCTTTCTTTCTTTCTTTCTTTCCCTTCCTTCCTTCCTTCCTTTCTTTTTCTTTCTTCCTTTCTTTCTTTCCCTTCCTTCCTTCCTTCCTTCCTTCCTTCCTTCCTTCCTTCCTTCCTTCCTTCCTTCCTTTCTTTTTAGAGAGAGGGAAAGGGAAAGAGAAAGTGAGGGAGAGAAACATCAATGTGTGGTTGCCTCTTGCACACTCCCTACTGGGGGCCTGGCCCTCAACCCAGGCATGCACCACAGACTTGGAATCAAACTGGTGACCCTTTTATTTGCAGGCCAACATTCAACCACTGAGCCACACCAGCCAGAGCTCAATGTGGCTTTTTCTGTAAATTCTTGCATTCCCCCAGGACTTCTTTTCAGCTAGTCTTCAGTTGGTTATTCAGGTTGCTTGCTCTATACTTAGTTGTAATTCAAGTTTGGTCTTGGGAGGAGGTGAGCATAATTTCCACTTACTCCATTAGCATCTTGGATTCCTCGCAAGGTCTATTTTTAAATGCACCCAATTTCAGTGATTGTTGCTATGTGTATGAGAGTATTTTCAACCTCTAAATCTCACAAGTTCTTTGGGACTGTCTCTGCTCCTTGCCCAGGTCCACAATACTTAAATGATCCTCTAACAAAGGAGAACTTGGGAGACTCCCTCAATAGTGAGGAAGAGAGTCTAGCCTTTCAACTTTTCCCCAAATATAAGATGATGACAATGCAAAATATCTTAGTTCAGATGCTTTAGGGTTGCCTTTTCTTCTGTTTTTGTGAGCTTTCTTGTTGTACTTGGGCTTTGCTTATTGGTGGTTCTTGGTAAGTTCTCCCCTCCAGCTGGCTTACTGGTAGTCATAGCCCCTTGCCTCATCTTATATGCTGCTGTATAAATGTTGGTTAACAAAGCAATATTACCAGACAACAAAATCTACACCAGCAATAAGAACCCCCCTACCACATTACCAATATCAACCACAATTAAGCAAAGATTAAAAAGTGTGAAGAGAGATTAAAACTATTATAAGTTATGACAAAGGGAATGTGAGATAACTAAAAGGGGGGAAATGTTTTTGAGTGGGAAGAAGGAGGAGAATTAATAAGAGTAGGGATAGAATTGAGGTACAGAAATAGGGAGAACAAAATTTAAAATGTAAGTAAAACATGGAAGAATGATGGCAAAAAAATTGGATAAAAAAAGGGAAGGGTATACTATGAAGTTTGAAGTAAAATTACAAAAGTATTTGACCAATGGGAGCAGAATTGCAGAAAAACCACAGGAGGGTTGATAGCAATGACAGCTGAATGAAGTTTAATAAAGGTGGAAAAAGAATAAAAATATTAAACAAAAGACAAAAGTGAATATGAGATGTCCACAGTAAAAAAAAAATGATTTTTAGAGGATGGGAAAAGCAAACTAATGAGTAAAGAGAACTACACAGCAGAACAAAAGAAGGAACTTCTATCCTTCACGGCAGCATGGATGGAACTGGAGAGCATTATGCTTAGTGAAATAAGCCAGGCAGTGAAAGACAAATGCCATATGATCTCACCTATAAGTGGAACCTAATTAACAAAACAAACAATTGAGCAAAATAGAACCAGAGACATGGAAATAAAGAACAAACTGAAAGTGACCAGAGGGGAGGGGAGAAGCTGGTAATGGTAGAACATAGGGAAGGTGGGTCAAGTAATATGAATAGAGGACTCATGGGCATGGACAACAGGGTGGGGACTGACTGTGGGAGGGAGGATGAGGGATGGGGTAGGGGAAAGCAACAGGGGAAAAAGGTGGGACAACTGTAATGAACAACAATTTTAAAAAGAGACAATTTGAGAGCGTGTACCTCATTAAAATTAACATAGGAACAAAAGAACAAAACCACAGCTCCCAGGATATAAGAGATATACACTTTAATATACGAATATTCAAATCTACTATTGGCAAAACTCAATACATATTACCATTCCTAATAGATAAGTAGGCCTTAGGAAATAGGTACCAGGGAGATAGGGCAGGTATATCCCCTTTTTTCCTGGATTTCAGGGGACACCAGGTAAAAACCCCCAATGCCCTCCTCCTCACAGTAGGAGGAGCTGGCCCAGTGAATCCCAAGAAACCACCTATGTCCCCAATGCAGAGGAAGAAGTTGCACTATCAGCCTGGACACTCACTCACCCCTGAGCTTGAAGATGGCTGATTCTTTTTGGCCTTGAGTATTCTGCTGGCCAACTAAGATTGGAGCTCCACTTGGCAGGATAGCATGTAGCTAAAGGATAGAGTGACACCTGTAAATCCACTAGGAGCTGCATTTCAGGTGTCTCCCTGTGTCTGCCCAGCAGCTAGAGTCTAGCTGTCCCAGCAGTTGCCATGCAACAAAATCTGGGACCAGCCAGGGAATCAAGGGCACAAGTTCTATGGACTGTCCAGCAGAAAACTATCCTTGCCCTCACCCATCTCCTGCCCAGACTCATCTCATTCTCAATGAGTCACTCCATGCCTTGGAACCAGGTCTCAAATTGCTCCTTAGGCTCTAATCTGTAATTATCAGCAGCCATCTGAAGCAGCATCATTTCTGTCATTACTTTGTGTTTCTGAACCAAGAGGAAAACAGAGGATGCAGACTTGTAGAAGGCTTGTAAGTGATAAGGAGTAGGGCAGGGGACCAGTCCTAGGTCTTTTTTCACATGGGAATTTCCCCCTGCAATTCCATCCAGGCACTGCATGTGATCAGAGATGGGCATAAATAACCTCTCTTCCAGGAAGTTATCCTTGATGCCATCTCCCTACCCCTAATTACCAACTGGATGGGTTTGCACTTCTATGTTATCACATTCTTCCAATAAATGTAAGATGAAAAGAATGTTCTGTCTGGAGGGCCTCTGACTTCCACTTACTCAATGCTCTCCCACCTCCTACCCCCACCCCCACTCCTGCCTTCCACAAGAAGTGCCAAAGCAGTTCACCTTAATTTTTTCTGGTGGTTGACCTTATTCCCCTGAAAGCAGACAGCCAAACTTCATCAGAAAGAGCCCCTTAGCCATCACTAGCCCCCTATACCCACAGCTTCTCATGTTTCACTATGCCCAGGTCCTGGGAGTTCCCTGACACACACAGAAGACATTACGTGGACCTAAGCCAGACAATGGGCTTCAGAAAATGGGGAACATGTGAACTAGGGCTCAGGGATCTTGTAGCCCAACCCTCTCTATTGACAGAGAAGCAAGAGAATGAGGGAGAGAATGAGGCCCTGCTCTCAAGAAGCCCCACAGACCCTTCCCTGAGAACTCCTCACCCTCAGCCTGCTGGCCTACCCAAGGATTTCTTGGTGGAGCAGCCTATGACTCTTAGAGCCTTCCCTCAGTTCCATTTCTTCTCACACTCAAAGAACAAAAGAATCTGGACTCCTTCTAATCACCTTGCACCTGCTTTCAGCAAATCATAAATCCATCCATTACAGCAATTTCTACCATCTTTCTAGTCACTTCTAATAGAAGATATCAGGCTCTGTAGCAACAAGATGCAGGACTAAAGAAGGAAAACCTCCTTCTCTCTTAATCTGGCCTACAGCTGGGAGAGTAGAACCTCATCTCTTCTGACCCTGAAGCCCCTCTCCCCACAGGCTCACACCTTTTTCTTCAGCCTCTACTGAGGTCCCTGAAGGTTCTTCACTAGGGTAGCAAACCTGAAGGGCCACCCTTGCCAGGATCAAGGACAGGGTTATTAAGGCCACACTCCCCTCACCCCATTTCTCCCTAGCATTGCTGGGTCAAACCCTAGATACCTGACCTGAGTCTTCTGATACCAATTCTACTCATTTGTCCAGAATTCTCTTATTCTAGGACAATCCTAGCTCCAACACTGGTTCAGTATGTGGTCTTGGATCTGTGGCCTCACCTCCCTAAGACCATTTCCTCATCTGGAAAGTGTGAGAACTCCACATAACTCACAGGTTCTCCCAAGGGCTCAGTGCCGTATTACTGTCATCATTGTTCTTTCCCTCGGCCCTCCAGGTAAGAGGGCAGAAAGCACTGTATAGTCCTTTCCTGCCTAAAGCTTCATGACCACCTTGTGAGGCCTACAGCACAGGATCATCATCTCTCTATTTCCCACATGAGGAGACAGAAGCCCAAAGAGGGACAGTGACTTCCTCAGGGGCTAACAGAGGAGAGGTCACTTGCCCTTCTTAACTTAAGGCTTAGTTCCAGCTGCCTTCACCTCACCCCAGCTTTACTACTGATGACAGCTCTGTCCTCTGAACTCTCAAGCTGTGTCCTAGCCCTGGTCTGAGGCTAAGCCACAGACACAGAGTGAAATATTAGGTGTCTTGGGAGCCTGGTTGTGTGGCTCCACTGGAACCTCTGCCCACCAGGCTGGAACCAAGATCACGCCAAGCCTTCACCAACCTGAGGAACACCTCAGGATACTTTACTGCACAGAATTATTTCTTCATCTACTCAGAAACTGGACTCCTGAAGTGCCACATCTGATTGACAGTATAGAGGGTGACAGAACACTTTGCTTCCTTGTTTACATGAGGCTTTTGACATCCATTCAGGAAAGATTTACTAAGCATCCATCAGTTCCCCCAAACACTCTCATAAACCACAAGGAACGTGACTCCTCCTGAGTGTGAATGAATAGTAGTGACCACCATAGGGTCACAGTGGAAAGTCACATGCCTGTCTCTGGTTCACTGGTTCGAACTTAAGGCTGGGCAACCTACTTGTCCGCCAGGCCCACAGGAATCTCCTGCAGTGCCTTACTCTTGGAGATGTGGTAAAGACAGAAGGTGCAGCAGGGGCCTGACTTTCTGGAAACAGCCTAGACTGATTTAGGGAAGAAATGTACCCTGCCCACCCCATCCACACGACAGCCTGGAAGAAGCTAAGTGCCAGCAGAATGGATCACCATGAAAGCCAGAGACCCACTAAATCTGCCAGCTCAGCATCCCCACCTATAGCAGCACCACCCCTTTGCCCCATTACCAGGGTCTCCTTTTCCTCAAACTGCACCCCCACCTGCCCATGAAGCAAACAGATCCCTCTTCCTATTAATCTAGACAGGATAGACTTAACTTTTTCAGAGAAACTTTTAGTGGAAAACTATTAAAGCCCCATCCTGCCCAGTCCCCCTTTCCTCTCACTCTTTTCTCTTTCCACACCTTCAGCCTTCAATCTACTTTGACGAGTTGCTCCCTACTCAGTAAGTTGTCTTTACTACACAGCTTTTAAAATGTATGGAGCTCTTCTTGAACAGAAGGGAAATAAGGAAAGAGATGTTTAGGAATGATGTGAGGGGAAGATTTATGTACACATTTTTTTATTTGAGAACCTATAAGACTCAAACTGCCTAGATGGGGTTTTCCACTGGATTCCTCTGTGCACTGAAAGGGAAATTCCCATGGTGATCACTTGGGCCTCCATTCCTATTTCTACTGAGCAGCTCCGTTTTTGTTTCAACTGAGCATAAGGTTCCATTACTATAAACTCTTGAAAATCTCCAATTTGGCTCAACAGAGTACTTGACTTTTAAGAAAACTTATTTCTGAAGCAAAACCAGTGGCCTCAGCATGCAGGGAAACTTAGAGACTCCACCTACCAGCCCAATGTCTGTCCCCAGGGCTGGCTGCCTCCTAGGAGGTCCCAGCTGCTAAGAGGGCATTGACAGACACATGGGAGATTCCTCATCCACACCAGTTCTCTTATGAGAGAGGCCTACTCACCAGGAAATTTTCCCTTATATCTTCTTCACCCCTTGAATCAAGGTTTTCTGCAGAGTAAAGGATGGTGTGCAGTAGAAGTTCCTGAGGATTCGGCACTCCAGGGGAAGGAAGAGATGAGATGAAGAAGTGGAGAGGGGGCACCCTGCTTGCTCTACCTTCAGTCTGCCTCAATTTACACCTCTTCTTCTGTAAGGGACAGATTCTGGAGAAGCTGAGGTGGGGTACACTTAGGACACAAAGAGTAACATTTGGAGAAGGGAGGATTTTAGCTAAACCCCAAGGAGGAGCAAGTTAAAAAGTACAATTCCCACCACTGGGCCCTCAGAGTCAAGGTCAGCATGCCCCTGGCAGGAGGACACTAAGTACTGTGCAAGAACTTCAATCCTGAGAGCTGATAAGCAGTATCAGTCACTTTTCAAGGCTCCAGTTGAGGACTCTGCTTGGTTACCTATCACATACCCTAGCCACCTTGATCCAGTGCTCCCCCACACTGGCCTTGACCCAGGCTGTCATAGTCTTGTCCCCAGGACAGATGGTGATGACATAGTTGACCATACTGTTGAAGTGGGTAGTGGTGGCATGGACAGTGAATGCTGGGTGATCATTGCCAGGCTTTTTCCTCTGGGACCATTTGGAGCCCAGGCAGTGGTGGTGCACCACCTTTCTGAACAGTTCCTGGGGAGGTGGAATGTTGCTCAGCCCTACCACACCCAAGTTCAGTTTCTGAAGTCACGAGCAAGAGTCACTTGTCATAGATAGAGCTCAAGAAGCTGATAATGTGGTCTGATACTTGTAAGAGTCCCAGGGTTTCATTCTCTGCGCATCAAGAAAACATAGCACAGGATGACCCAGGAGCCAATACAGGTCATGCGGAGGGCCATCTGCACTCAGCCCATCCTCACTATCTCCAAGCTCCAGGATGCAGCTCAAGTCAGCTCATCTCAAGGGGGTGTCTCCAATCTTCCTGATCCCCATTCAGATGCATATTTCCCTGTGGCGGCTACAATAATTGATAGACTTTGTCTTCCTTATAGTTAAGCATACATCAGGTGCCTTATAAGTGCTGAGGACAAGCTCTCCCAACAGTCACAGTTATAGCACTTGATAGATTTTAACTTTAAACTGGAGCTTTTAATAGACTTTTAATAGTTCCAAAATGTCTTTTAATTTAATTTTGTAACAAGGCATTATCTCCTTTATTTTACTTTTTCAGGGAAACTAATTAGCTCTTTAAATATTTATTTTAAATTTCTACTTTCCCTTCAGACAACAGTCATGACACCAACACCCCTGCCTCCCAAAGCATCTCTGGGTCTTTCTGATGACCACTCAGACAACTGTCGTGAGGACCTGTGCCAGTGGTTTTCAGTGTTTACACAGAGACTCTGAGGGTTTCTGTCCCCCTCTCTCCCCTCCACCCTGAGACTCCCAAGGGCTGTGGGCTACACTTTGGTTTGAGTGGAGCAAGCTTCAAAGGGGATGAAAATTTTCTGAAAGACATCAACAGATATTTGCAGCCCTTTATGAATCTCTTGCATGGTCATCAAATAAAAACAAATCAGAACTTAGATAAGGCGAGACTCTATCCAAAGACTATTGCAATAGGAAAAATGTTCCAGTCTCAAAAATATGCAAACATTTCAAGATCAAACACAATATAGCTTTTGTTTTATAAAGTAAAGAGGATGGAGCACTAAGAAGAAAGTTGGGCAAAAGAGGAAAAGTAAACAGACTACATGACCAGAGAGATTTGACTGATGTGTCTTCCTGTGACCAGCTGATTTTCATTCCTAGGAATATGCTGATAACAAGGCAGGCTCCACATTTTAGTGTTTGACGAGGCTTGGGGGTATGCTGAAGAAACCTGTGGGGAGGCGAGAAGCCTAAACAAGTTTGGGCAAGGCAAAGCAGAGGGTAAGAAATGGGCATTGAGTACTTGTTCATGGAATCTACAGAACTTTTAACACATAACAAGTCTATCCAAACTCTTGTCCTGAGATACCACCAAACTCTAGCATGATTTCTACCAGAATGTGGCCATATTCCTGGAATAAACTCAATCCCACTTAAAATTCCTGCCTTAAAAAACTCCATACTGTCAGGAGAATTTTACTGTTTGTATCAGCCAAAACCTGCTGATTGGGAAATAGACCCTGGAACCTCCAGCTCAGAACAGTTACTTTAGATAACTTGCAATTATAAATCCTTTATCTGCCTTTTGAGATGTAAATACACAACCTAGTGCTTTCTCATCTGGAACTCTAAAACTGTCTATTCGAAATTCAGGAATTCTGGGAGATAACTCTCAAAAAAAATATGAAGGATGCTTTGCTCCATCTGGCACCACTGTCTCCTTTTATGCTGTCAAAATCAATACATACTTTTTTTTCAAACCCAATGACAACCCATGATTATAGAGGTTACAGCATTTGAAGTCTATAATTACAAGAAGGTTGTAGAACAGCTTCCTAATAACAGGTAGACTACATCCTGAAGATTATGTGCAATAAAAGTATTGCTGGGAGATTACACTCATATTTCAGCTATCTATGGTCTTTATTTATCTCTCTTCTCATCCCAATCATTTATAGAGCCTTTAAAGGCAAAGGCCACACACTAATCTAAGTAAGGCATACTGTTTTTAACTTCTCTGGAGAAACTATTTAAAATGTTGAGGACAATCAGGTGAATATGGCACAAAAACTACAGAACTAAGAGATAAAGTGTTGGATGGCACACCTTTCTATGTCAATAACTGGTCATGTGACTTGGGGTAGGTCTTCTAACACTAAGTTCACCTGATAATGTGTGTCTCATTCTACAGGATCTCAGGACATTTTCCATGGGATTCCAACAACAACAACAACAACAACAACAACAAAATACACTCTATATAATTGTGGTTTCCAGATGGCCCTTCTCATCCTTTTTTAAAGATTTTATTTATTTCTTTAGAGAGAGGGGAAGAGAGGGAGAAAGAAAGGGAGAGAAACATTGATGTCCCAGAAAACAGATTGGTTACCTCTCACACATCCCCAGCTGGGGACCTAGCTTGAAACCCAGCCACGTGTCCTTCCTGGAAATCAAACTGGAGACACTTCAGTTAGCAGGACAGTGCTCAATCCACTGAGACACACATCCAGAACCCATCTTACTCCTTATGGCCTTTCTTTCTCACCACAGAAGCATAGTGCAGAAATGGACCCTGATGCTCAGCTGAGCTTTAGGTGGTTAGGTGCTGTTGATTTACAACCCTCAGCATCTATGTTTTGCTACAAGAAGCTCCACTCAACATAAACGAAAAATGTTTGCTTCCTCATTGTGTTCACTGATCTTAAGCAAAGTGGATCCAGATTCAGGGGCTTTTCCCCCTTTTAATTTACTTTATATTCAAACACAGTGAACCTCAACTGAAGCGAGTCTTACCCCTTCCCTTGTGTGTTCATAGGGCAGCTGCTATGCGAGAAAAATTGCTATAGGTGTACAAAGGTGAACTAAAAGACTGAAAGTATTAATTTACAAAAATGCTCCCTCCCCCCAGAACTCACTGTCTGGGAGAGAACTCAGACAGATAGAGACAAAACTTAACTGAACAACTGATCATAGGTGATTTAATAGAAGTTGGAGGATAAATTCAAGATAATAGTGGAATAGGTGAAAACTACACTCACCTCCCGGGACCAAACTGAAATTACAACTAAATTATAGGACAATCATCCTGAATAGCCAATTGAAGACTAGCTAAGCCTTACAATGAAAGATTTACAGATTAACCCATATTGAGACTGCCCCCAACAGGGTGCCCAGGACCAGTCACAGGCAACATGTAATGTTGATCTGAACCAGAGTCCTTCTCAAGAGGCCCAGAACCATACAATAACAAATAACAAATTCAAATAATAACAAATCAGGATCCAAGAAGCTTCACAAGCAACACATCAAAATGGAGATTTCAGCAAGCACCAAACCCTGCAGGGATGAATTTTGCTTCATGTGGTCAGAACCTGCACAGCAGTTTATACACTGTGGTCAGGATTGAGAATCACAGTCATCCAGCCCAGGGTTGATCCCACCCACAAGCAATCCAATAGAAATCAAGACTCAGTTACAATGGAGAGCCCATGTAACCCACACAAAGGACATTCCTGGAGCACCTGGCATAGATGATCAAGGAGAAAGCACCACAAGATCCCACAAAACACCTACATTGTACTAGACCGCTCTGCCTAGTTTTAGGAATTGTATCTCTACCCCTTGTGGCTAAGGGTGAGAGACAACCTTTGGAATGCCAGTCGCAGGAGACAAAGTCTGTCTCTGGTAGCAAAGGCTGCCTCAGTTCCTCTCCCTGCCCCCAAAGCTTGGTTGGAAGTCAATGAGAGGTAAGACCCCTCACAGCAGGGGGCAACCTAAGCCAGACTCGATCACTTGGGAGGCCTTCATGGAAGGAGTCTGGGTGGGGGCTGCAACAAAGGAAACAATGGACTCTCACCTCCTAGCTTTGACAAAGCCTGAGTCCCCATGTTCTCTGGAAGAAGCGCTTTCTGGCTCTAATCCCCTTAAGCCTGAATACCTGTTGGGGAGAGGTGCAGCTCCTTGCCTTGCTAGAGCATGTCCTAGGGGGAAATCTGGCATCACAAAGACTTCCTGAAAAACCTGTGAAATCTGCTCTGCTAAGAGTGTTTTCATTCATATGATAAGGGTCCAAAAGGAAATGAGTATGTCTCCCAAAGTTTCTGCAACTCTCTTCCTGACAGATACTGACTCAGACTCTGAAGCCCTCAGATATGTTTGAAATGTTATCTACTGTTTGATCCTTGCTGCCCTGTGTTCCTGTGTATTACAACCCAATAAAAGGCTATGGAAGAGGGCACTCAGGGCCTTTTTCTCCTCAAAGAAACTGGCTGCTGCTTGCCTTTGTCTCTCCTGAGAAACTGGCCACAGCCCACTCCTCCTCCCTAAACAGATCTCATCTTGTCTCAGCCATATTTATTCATTCACATGTGTCCATGGCACTGGGGGGACTTGTGAAGAAGTTGCCCCCACATTACATAAGGCAATCTTACCAAGACTGCAAATCATAGCATATCTACCTAATACATAAAAACGAACATAAAGATGTAGCCAAAATGGAGAGAGAAAGAAACAGGACCCAAATAAAAGAATAGAAGAATTTTCCAGAAAAAAATAAGAGCTAAATGAAATGGAGGCAAGCAACTTATTGGATATAGATTTCAAAGTAATTGTTATAAAGATGCTCAACAGCATAAAACAGGAGAGAGATACTATGAAAAGGCACCAAGCAGAAATGAAGAACAAATTAACTGAAATAAAGAATACACTTAAAGAAATAAACAGTAGGTTAGACAAAGCATAAGTTCAAATAAGGGATTTGGATGACAAAGTAGAAAACAAAACACCAAATCAGAGCACCAAAAGTGAGGAACAAATTAAAAAACATAATTTAAAGGACTTTTAAGACAACATAAAGTATAACAACATCTACATCATAGGGGTACCAGAAGCAGAAAAGAGAGAGCAAGGAATAGAAAACTTAGTTGAAGAAATAATGATGTCCCTGACAGGTGTGGCTCAGTGAGTTGGGTATCATCTTGTAAACCATAAAAAAAAGTTTGGGAGTCTGCTCTCTTCTTATATTTGAGCTGCTAGCCACAGCAATCAGACAAGAAAAAGAAATAAAAGGCATTCAAATTGGAAAAGAGGGAGTGAATTCATTATTGTTTGCAGATGATATAACAGTGTACATGGAAAACCCTATATACCCCCACCAAAAAACTACTTGCTTTAATAAGTGAATTTGGCAAAACAGCAGGATACAAGTCAATATTCAGAAACAAAAGGCATTTTTATACATCAACAATGAAATAACAGAATCAGAAAAAAATGCCCCTTTGGATATAGCAAGAGAAATATAAAATACCTAGGAATAAATCTTACCAGTAAGGTAAAAGACCTGTACTTAGAAAACTACACAACATTGAAGAAAGAAATTAAGGAAGACACAAATAAATGAAAGCATATACTGTGTTCATGAATTGGAAGAATTAACATCATCAAAATGTCCACACTACCCAAAGCAATTTACAGATTCAACACCATTCCTATTAAAATGCCAATGACATGTTTCATAGATATAAAACAAATATTTTAAAAATTTATATGGAACCATAAATGACCCTGAATAACCACAGCAACTTTGAGAAAAAAGAACAAAGTAGGGGGATCATAATACCTGATATAAAACTATACTACAGGGCCACTGTAATCAAAACAGTCTCGTACTGGCATAAGACAGACACATAAACCAATGGAACAGAATAGAGAGCTCAGAACTAAATCCATATCTTTATAGTTAATTAATATTTTACAAAGGAACTTCTGGCCAAGATGGAGGCATAGGTGGAAACACTGCATCTCCTTACACAACCAAATTTAAGGACAACAAAAATTAAAAAAAAAAACAGACAGAAAATTGAACTGTACAGAAGTCTGACAATGAACTATTCATACAAACTGGTAAGAGGGGTGGAGTCAGCGGCAGTGGAAGACGGTCACAGCAGGAGAAATCAGTGGTTGGGAGACACGGGCTGGGGAGGAAATGAGCAGACCCAACCCACTGAGGTGACCAAGGCAGCTGGCTGACTGAGGACACAAATTCATGTGTAGATAAACCAGGCAAAAACTGACAGTGAAACAAACCATGCAACCCAGGGCCCCAGCACCAGGAAATAAAGCCTAAAAGCACCAATTGAAAAAACTTGCTGGGTTGAGGTGCCAGGAGAGATTCCCAGTCTCACAGGAGAGTTCAATGGAGAGACCCACAGGGTCCTAGAACACACACAAGTCCACCCACCCAGGAACCAGCACCAGAAGAGCACAATTTGTTTGTGGGAACTGGCAGAGAGGACTGAAATCCGAGAGAGTGGAGCAAGCGCCATTGTTACCTCTCTGACTCTGCCCCCACATACAGCATCACATCCCAGCAACTGGGTTGCCCTGCCCTGGTAAACACCTAAGGCTCTGCCCCTCACTACATAACAGGCAGGACCAGAACCCCCCCAAAAATGGCTCAAATGGAAGAACAGATCAAAGCCCCAGAGCCACCCTGGCTGGTGTAGCTCAGTGGATTGAGCACAAGCCTGTGAAGCAAAGGGTCACTGGTTTGATTCCCAGTCAGGGCACATGCCTGGGTTGCAGGCGAGGTCCCCAGTAGGGGACACATGAGAGTCAACCACACATTGATGTTTCTCTCCCACTCTTTCTCCTTCCCATCCCCTCTCTCTAAAAATAAATAAATAAATATTTTTAAAAGCCCCAGAGCCAATACATCTAAGTGACCAAGAGCCAGCCAACCTATCAGATGCACAGTTCAAAACACTGGTGATCAGGATGCTCAAAAAATTGGTTGATTTTTGGTTACAATTAGATGAAAAAATGAAGGCTACGCTAAGTGAAATGAAGGAAAATGAACAGGGAACCAATAGTGATGGAAAGGAACTGGGACTCAAATCAATGGAGTGGACCAGAAAAAAAGAAAGAAACAACCAAACAGAAAAGAATGAAGAAACAAGAATTCAAAAAAATGAGGAGAGGCTTAGGAACCTCCATGACATCTTTAGACATTCCAATATCCAAATTATAGGTGTACCAGAAGGAGAAGAGGAAGAGCAACAAGTGGAAAACTTATCTGAATAAATAATAAAGGAGAACTTCCCCAATCTGCCAAAGGCAATAGACTTCCAGGAAGTCCAGGAAGCTCAGAGAGTCCCAAAGAAGGTGGACCCAAGGAGGAACACACCAAGACACATCATAACTACATTACCCAAGATTAAAATAAAGGAGAGAATCCTAGAAGTAGCAAGAGATAAGGGGATAGTAACCTACAAAGGAGTTCCCATCAGACTGTCAGCTGATTTCTCAAAAGATACCTTGAAGGCAGGAAGAGGCTGGAAAGAAGCATTCCATATTATGAAAGGCAAGAACTTACCTCCAAGAATACTCTATCTACCAAAGCTTTCATTTAGAATGGAAGTGCAGATAAAGTGCTTCTCATATAGGGTCCAGTTAAAAGAGTTCATCACCAAGCTCTTATTATGTAAAATATTAAAGGGACTTATATAAGAAAAACAAGATAAAAAATATAAACAGTAAAAAGACAGCAAATTCACAGTTATTAACAACCACATCTAAACAAAAGCAAACTAAGCAAACAGCTAGAACAGGAACAGAACCACAGAAATAAAGATCACATGGAGGGAGTGAAAGGAGGAGTGGGGGAAAAGGTACAGAGAATAAGTAGCATAGACAGTAGGTATAAAATAGACCGAAGGAGGGCAAGAATAGTATGGGAAATGTAGAAGCTAAAGAACTTATGACACATGGACATCAACTAAGGGGAGGGGGAATGGTGGGGGAGGGGTTGTACAGGGTTGAGGGGAATGAAGGGGGGAAATGGGACAACTGTAATAGCATAATCAGTAAAATATATTTTTTAAAAAGAAAATGAAGTCAATCTACTTAAAAGATATTAATATTTCCAGGCTCTATGTTCATTTTAATTTTGTTTTTAATAAGATGTACCTAGTGCAAACTGTATAATTTTTTACTCTTTATATATGCACAAAGGTAGGTATCAAAAATTAGAGAAAATGAAAACAAATATGCTTTATATTTTTTTAATTTACACCAAAACATTTGCTAAAAACTTTTAATCTGTAGACAAAAGAGTCTCTACATGATTAGGGATATATTACAAATTTTGATCTAAAATAAAACTTTGTTTAAAACAGATCTCACACTGATTTTAATAAAATGTGCACTGTAGAACACAATGTGGGGGGAGGCAATTATGTGATGACTTTTTAACACTTCAAAGGGTAGAGGTCATTTCCAAAGTCACTGTCTGCAGTGTTAACCCTAAGAGTGACTCTCCTTGATGAGTTACAATATTATTTTCAGTTTCATACACTTTAAACAAAATCCAACAAAAAAATTCCAAAGTTTCCCGGATACATACAGCTATACCATGAGCCCAGGAGGGAAGACTCACTTTTCAAATAACACAGGGTTTTCATAGCTGTGGCCATATCTTTAAGGTCAGGCAGATTCATGGCCATTCCTGGAGCAGGATCAGTCTATATGATTGTGCCCTTGGACATTTGAATTGTTGCATTTCCCAAATGAGCAAAAACTGTCTTCCTTGCTCAGGTCTGCCAGCAACCCCTCAGTCTTCACCCAGCTGATTCCACAGCTCTAGTGACCACAAGAGCCACTTCCCCAGGAATACACACTCCGTACCCTCCATAGCCAAGTCATCCCACAAACATGAAAGTAGTACTGATAGAACTTCCAGAAAGCTGTAAAATAAGATGAGGCTTTTGGACATGTTAACATCTTTTATAGAAAATATTGATAACACAATGCTCTAGTTCTAAGTATTTTTGTCTGTTAGCTGACTCCCTGGATCCAGCTGGGGAAATGCAGCAAATTTTAGAATTTCTCATCCTTCTTCACTGTAGTAATGAAATCTGCAGCTCTTCCTTCCTTCTCTTGGTCCAAAAGCTGGAGTTGACTCCATGTACTCCCTGTGATTTCACAATCTCCACCATTTGTCTTAACATCAACTCAACAATCCCTAGGTTCAAGTATCACTCTTAAACTTCAGGAGGAAGACCACTGCCCTTTTTTATTTCTACCTCAACTTTACATACCTACTGACAGTGTCAATAAATTTATTTTGTAGAATGTGGCCCCTAGATGGCACCTACTAGTTCTGTTACTTGAGAAAGTCATTTGTTGCCTAGATTTATTTTTAAAAATTTAAATATTCACCCAAGGACACGTTTATTGATTGTAGAGCAAGATAAAGACAGAGAAGAAGAGAGAGAGAAAGGATGGGAGAGAGAGACGGGGAGAGAGAAACATGGATATAAGAGAGAAATGTCCATCCATTCCCTCCTGTATGCACCCTGATTGGGGGTTGAATCACAACCTAAGTATGTGCCCTGTCCAGGAATCAACCCCGCAGCCTTTTGATGTATCAGACAACACTCCAATCAACTGAGCCACCCAGCCAGGGCTGAATTCACCAATTTTATAAGAGTACATTATATAGGGTTGGAAGATGGCAATGGAGTAGGAGGGAGCAGATTCCACTCCCCCCCCCTACATACATGAGAAAAACCTGGCCAATCTACTAAGGAACAGAGCAAACAGCCAATAGTACCCCAGCATATATGAAGAGACCAGAAATTGTAGTGGGCACTGAAAAACCAGAAGGTAAGGAGACTACTGCAGGACAATAAAGTCCCAGGGACCAGCACAGGGACGCAGCTGTAGCCCCAGGCCGGGTGCCCCCAGCCTGGTAACCTGTGCTCAGAGCCCAGCGCTGGGTCTACCACAGACTCTTTGGGACAGAGTGCTTGGGAGAGAGCCAGGTCAACTGCTCCCTCCCTTCCTGGCCAAGCAGGGTTTGAGTAGCACCTGGAGAGACCTTGTTGCTTGAAGTTGCAGAGGGGAATAAGGACAAAAAGTCAAACACACAAGGGCCATGATCACCCAGGGAGTCTGTGATCACCAGTTTGGGAGTGTTGAGAGCCACAAAGTGACCAGCACTGACCCTGATACCGGTCTGGCTGTGGAATTAGGATGTACTGAGCAGCAGGCTTGAGTAGGAGGAATTTCTCAAGAAGTAAAACTGTTTGGGGGATTCCCCTGCTTCGGCTGCTTGGCTTACTCCCCACCTAATCAGGCAGCAATCCCAAGGTTTAAGTCCCTGTGTTTCCACATAGCACTGGTAAGGATTCGGGGAACCCCAAGCCTGTGGAACTCAGGCAGCTTGGCCGGCAAGTGCACCCACCTGCAATCCAGCCCATGCTGATGACCCCTGGGGAAAGAGCCTTCTAAATAAGACCTGGATACCCCACCTAAGGTGCTGGGGAGAGGCACCACACTAGCACTTGGGAGAGTGCTTGCAAAACTGGCTGAGTACATAAGAAAGGCCACACCAATAGCTTCTCAGCCTGCTGCAGCCAGCAAGACCAGAAAAAACAGTTTGGCCAGTTTGAAACCAACACAGGGTGTGTTTTGTTTTATTTTTGTGTGTTTGTTTAATTTTTGTGTTTTGTTTATTATTGTGTGTTTGTTTAATTTTTATTATTGTTTATCATGCAATACCTTCTTCCTTTCTTTCCTTCTTTCTTGTTTTCTTCCTCCTTCTTTTCTTTACAATTTTATCTCTTCTTCCTCCCTTCTCCTGCCCTTTTTTTTTTTAATACCCACAAGTGAGACAAAAAACTTGGAACTGTGGAAGGACCAGAGTTGGAACCAAAGAAGGGGTATCTCAACAGTTGAGACAGTGAGACTAATTTCACTTTGCTATTACAGAAAAACTATAAGCTACTGCATATTTGTATTATTTTTCATTATTCGTACATCTTTTATTTTAATAGTATTTGTCAATTTCTCTTCTTTCTTTATAGTCTTCTAAGCTTGGCTGGTTATATTGTATCATTTGAAAGGTTTCCCCTTTTCTCTCTTCCACAGTGTATTGCTAATGTACTATCCTTAACATCATTTGCATTCCCATAGCACACTACTGAAGTTCTATACCCCCTATTCATGTTATCCAGATCACATAGATTTGGTAATATCACTGTTGCTCTAATATTGTTGTAAATAATAGCTGTTCCATACAATTGTAATACTTCACATCACCCCTCCCAGATCTCAGCCCACTTCACAGTATCCTGAACTCTACTACTGTAGTGGTTAACTCCATTCTCTCACACACTACACCTATTTACTATTCTTTACTCTCACCTTACCTCAGAATCAGACCTCCCACAAGCAGATTGCTTTCTAGATCCAACTCACAAGCCTTCTCTTCCCAACAAGAGTCTTATCTTCTGTCCATCCTTTCTTAAAAGTGGCTAGTTGGGTTGACAATCACAGTTATCACTATACATACCCAAACGATCTCCGATCTCTTCTCTACTGCTGCTACTGTAAATATAAAATACTCTCCTGCTGTCATGAACCATTTTGCTTTTCCCTCCAACTAATCACAAAAAAAAAGACTAAATGAAAGTTGTGAATACCAGGATACCCAACAAAAGAACCACCAACACATAACAACAGAAGAAGGTGAAGGAGGGAGTGGAAACCACAAAAAACTCAATCCAAGACCTATCTGGAAATATGAAAAAAAAAACAGTGGAGAAACTATCCAGTACAAACAACTGAATGAGAGCAAAAGAGAATCCTCAAAGCCTTGTACACATGGAAGAATTACCTTCAACACAACTTGCCCTCAGCACTACAACAAATTAAAAGAGGTGGTGGACAGAGGGAACCTCAGTTAATCAGCTGGTGGGAAGGACCCGCAAAAGAAAGATGCAAAACAACCAAAACCCAAAGACAAACACAGAGCCAACTGAAAGGACAGCCCAAGACCAGTGAGCTTGGGAGATCAAGGCGAACACGCCACTAAATCTCACAGGTAATCTACCACAGAAGTTCACACCATAAACCCAGGAAGCCAGAACAAATCAATTTAAGAAGCTGAAGCTAACAAGAAGAGTCTCACAAAAAAGTGGGAAGACAAAGAAGCAATCCCCAAATGAAAGGAAAGGAGGAAGCCACCGAAAAAATACTAGAGAAATAGACACAATCAGCTATCAGATATTAAATTCCAAGCACTGGTTATCAGGAAGTTCAAAGAGCTCACAATGAGATACCAGAAACTATAGGGAACTACAATGAACTCACTGCAAACTATATCAACATAAAAAAGAAAATAGAAACTATCAACAAGGGCCAAGGGGAAATACAGAATAAAATATCTCAACTGAAGAAAAACAGTTGAAGGAATCAAAAGCAGGATTGATGAAGTAGAAGCTCAGAGCAGTAGGCTGGAAACATAGTGAAAAAAGAGACCCAGAAAGAGCAAGAAAAGGAAAATAGGCTCCAAAAGAATGAAAAGGGATTAAGAGAAATATAATACAATATGAAATGTAACAATATCTGAATAACAGAGATACCAGAAGGAGAAGAAGAGCAAGGGATAGAAAACCTATTTGAAAAAGTAATGAGGGAAAAATTCCCTAATTTGATTAGAGAAAAAGTCACACAAACCCACGAAACACAGAGTCCCAATCAAGAGGAACTCAAAGAGGCCCACTTCAAGACACATCATCATTAAAATGGCAAAATTCCAAGAAAAAGAGAGAATATTAAAGGCAGCAAGGGAGAAATAGGAAGTAACATACAAGGGAGCCCTGATAAGGTTAGCAGCTGACTTCTCAATAGAAATGCTCCAAGCAATAAGAGAATGGCAAGAAATAATCCAAGAAATGAGAACCAGAGGCCTGCAACCAAGGCTACTTTACCAGCAAGGCTCTCAATAAAGGTAGAAGGTCAAATAAAGAGCTTCCAAGACAAATGAACTCTAAAAGAACACACCTCCACCAAACCAGCTCTGCAAGAGATGCTGAAAGAACTGCTTGAAGGAAAGGAAGGAAAAGAGAGAGAAAGAGTGAGGAACAGAGGTATGAAAATGGCAATGAATAAGTACCTGTCAATAATAACCTTAAACATAACTGAATTAAATGCTCCAGTCAAAAGACAAAGAAGAGCTTAATGGATAAGAAAGCATGACCCACACATATGCTGCCTACAAGAGACCCACCTAAGGACAAAAGA
The DNA here is from genome assembly GCF_021234435.1 of Artibeus jamaicensis. Classification (NCBI taxonomy): domain Eukaryota; kingdom Metazoa; phylum Chordata; class Mammalia; order Chiroptera; family Phyllostomidae; genus Artibeus; species Artibeus jamaicensis. The sequence goes on along the minus strand of NW_026522030.1, from coordinate 72,699,347 downwards.
CCATCACAGACTAAAAGTGAAGGACTGGAAACAAATTTTCCAAGCAAACACACAGGAAAAAGAAGGCAGGGTAGCAATAGTCATATCAGACAAAATAGACTTCCAAAAAAAAGGGCCATAAAAAGAGACCCAGAAGGTCACTTCATAATACTCAAGGGAAGAATCCACCAAGAAGACATAAACATTGTAAACATATATGCACCAAACATAGGACCACCCAAATACATAAAGAAAATCTTAGAGGACTTCAAGAAAGATATTGACAGCAACACAATTACAGTAGGGGATTGTAACACCCCACTGTCAAAAATGTACAGATCTTCCAAACAAAGTATCAACAAAGATATTGTGGCACTGAACAATGCCCTAGATGAAATGAACTTAACTGATACATATAGAGCCCTTCATCCCAAAGAAGCTAAATAAACACTCTTCTCACATGCACATGGAACATTTTCAAAAATAGACCACATGATAGGACACAAATAAAACCTCAGCAAATTCAAGAAAATTGAAATAGATCAAGCATTTTCTCTGACAACAAGGGACTGAAACTAGAAACCAACACCAAGGGAAAAAACCCCAAACACTCAAGATCATAGAGATTGAATGGCATGCTATTAAACAATGAATGGGTCAAAAATCAAATTAGGAAAGAAGTCAAAAAGTTTCTAGAAACAAATGAAAATGAACTCACAACAACCCAAAACTTATGGGACACAGGGAAGGCAGTCCTGAGAGGGAAGTTCATAGTGGTACAGGCCTACCTAAGAAAGATAGAAACATTTCCAACAAACAACCTAACTCTAGGCCTACAAGAACTCGAGAAACAACAATAAAGACAGCCCAGAGCAAGTAGAAGGAAGGAAATAACCAAGATCAGAGCAGAATTAAACAACATTGAGACTAAAAGCACAATTCTAAGGATCAATGAATCCAGGAGCTGGTTTTTTTAAAAGATAAACAAAACTGACAAGCCTTTAAGCAGGCTCATCAAGAAAAAAAGAGAGAGGGCCCAAATAACCACAATCAGAAATGAAAAAGGAGAGATTACACCTGACACCTCAGAAATACAAACAATTGTAAGAAATTACTATGAAGAACAGTATGCCAAGAAATTTAAAAACCTAGGTGAAATGGACAAATTTCTAGAAAAATGTAATCTTCCAAAACTCAATGAAGAAGAAGCAGAAAGCCTCAATAGATCAATAACAGTAGATGAACTGGAAGCAGGAATCAAAAAACTCCTGACACACACAGGCCCTGGACCACATGGTTTCACAGGAGAATTCTACAAAGCTTTTGCGGAAGAGCTAACACTATCCTTCCCAGACTATTCCAAAAAATCCTAAATGATGGAAGACTCCCAAACTTCTTTTATGAAGCCAGCATCATCCTAATCCCAAAACCAGACAAAGACACAACAAAGAAAGAAAACTTCAGGCCAATATCACTGATGAACATAGACGCTAAAATCCTTAACAATATATTGGCAAACTACATCCAACAATACATTAAAAAGATCATACACCATGATCTAGTGGGATTCATCCCAGGGATGCAAGGATGGTTCAATATTCACAAATCAGTAAATGTAATACACCACACAAACAAAAGCAAAGACAAAAAACAAATAATCATATCAAAAGACGAGAATAAAGCATTTCATAATGCACAGCACCCATTTCTGATAAAAACACTCAGCAAAGTGGGAATAGAGAGAGCATTCCTCAACATAATAAAGGCCATATATGAGACACCTACAGCCGAAATCATACTCAATGGGCAAAAACTAAAAGCTTTTACACTAAGATCAGGAACAAGACAAGGTTGTCCACTTTCACCATTTCTGTTCAATATAGTATTGGAAGTTTTAGTTACAAAGATCAGAAAATAAAATAAAATAAAATATAAAATAAAATAAAATAAAATGCATCCAAATCAGAAAGGAGGAAGCAAAATGTCACTGTTCGCAGATAATGTGATAAGGTACATAGAAAATTCTATACACTCCACCCAAAACTGCTTGACCTAATAAATGAATTTGGCAAAACAGAGAAATACATAGTCAATATTCAGAAATCAAAAGTGTTTTTGTATACCAACAATGAAGCAGAAATCAAGAAAAAATCCCATTTGATATTACGAAAAGAAAAATAAAATACCTAGGAATAAACCTAACCAAGGAAGTAAAAGACCTGTATGCAGAAAACTACACAACACTGAAGAAAAAAATCAAAGAAGACACAAACAAATGGAAATATATACCGTGTTCATGAATCAGAAGAATTAACATCATTAAAATGTCATACTATCCAAAGCAATTTATACATTCAATCAATCTCTATTAAGGTACCAATGGCATGTTTCACAGACATAGAACAAACACTTCAAAAATTTATGTGGAACCATAAATGACCCCAAATAGCTGCTTCAAGTTTGAGAAAGAAGAACAAAGTAGGAGGGATCACAATACCTGGTACCAAACTGTATTACAAGGCCACTGTAGTCAGAATAGCTTGGTACTGGCATAAAAACAGGCACACGGACCAGTGGAACAGAACAGAGAGCCCAGAAGTAAACCCAAGTCTCTACAGTCAATTAATATATGGCAAAGGGGGGCAGCAACATAAAATGGAGTAAAAATAGGCTCTTCAACAAATGATGTTGGGAGAACTGGACAGCTACATGCAAAAAAATGAAACTCAAGCACCAACTTACACCATACACCAAAATAAATTCAAGGTGGATAAAACATATAAATATAAGCCATGACACCATTAAAGTTTTAGAGGAAAACATAAGCAGGAAAATCTCAGATATTTCACACAGCAACATTTTTACTGATATGTCCCCTAGAGCAATGGACACCAAGGAAAGAATAAACAAGTGGGATTCATCAAAATAAAAAGTTTCTGCATGGCTATAGAAAACAGTATTAAAATAAAAAGAGAATCAACTGTATTGGGAAAACATATTTGCCAATGATACCTCAGACAAGGGTCTCATCTCCAAAATATATAAAGAACTTACACGACTCCACTCTAAGAAGACAAGCAGCCAATTAAAAAGTGGGTAAAGGGCTTGAACAGACACTTCTCCAAGGAAAACATACAGAGGATCCAGAAACACATGAAAAGATGCTCAGTATCACTAGCTATCAGAGTTGCAAATTAAAACCACCTGAGATAGTACTTTACACCTGTCAGAATGGCCATCCTAAACAAAGCAACAAACAACAAGTGTTGGAGAGGTTGTAGAGAAAAGGGGACCTGTGTACACTGTTGGTGTGATTGTAGACTGGTACAACCACTATGGAAAACAGTATGGAATTTTCTTAGAAAACTAAAAATGAATCTGCCTTTTGACCCAGCAATTCCACTGCTAGGATTATACCCTAAGAACCCCGAAACATCAATCCAAAGAAACCTATGCACCCCAATATTCACAGCAGCACAATTTACAATAGCTAAGTCCTGGAAGCAACCTAGGTGTTTATCAGTAAATGAATGGATCTAAAAACTATGCTACATTTACACAATGGAATTCTCTGCAGCAGAGAAGAAGAAAGAAGGAGCTCCTACCCTATGCAACAGCATGGATGGAACTGGAAAGCATTATGCTGAGTGAAATAAGCCAGGCGGTGAAAGACAAATACCATATGATCTCACCTTTAACAGGAACCCGAACAACAAAAGAAACAAACAAGCAAAATATAACCAAAGACACTGAAATATAGAACAGGCTGGCAGGGACCAGAGGGGAGAGGGGAAGGAATTTCAGGGTAGAAGAGAAGAATGGTTTATAGGAACAAGTATAAAGGACACATGGACAAAAACTAATAAAGGTAGAAATGGGAGGGAGGTGGGGAGCACTGAGGGGGTGATCTGGAATGGGAGTAAAAAACAGAAAACTTTACTTGAACAACCATGAAAATAAATATATATTTTTTTAAATATATAAATGTTCCCTGTATAAAATGGTATTTTCTTATTTTATAAAGTTGGCTGCTATTCTTTCAATATTGGAACTTATCTCAAATTTGCATATATACATATATACACACACACACATGCACACACACACACACACACATACATATATATATTGGAAATATGTTAAGAATTCAGATGTGGCCCTGACAGGTGTACCTCACTTTGTTGAGTGTCATCCCACAAAGCAAAAGGTAGTCCATTGATTCCCAGTCAGGGCACATGCCTGGGTTTCTGACTAGGCCCCCATTTGGAGTATTTGTGCAAGAGGCACCAAGTTATGTTTCTCTCTCTCATTGATATTTTTTTCCTTTCTTTCTCCCTCCCTTCCCCTATTTCTAAAAATAAATAAATGAATCTCTAAGAAAGAAGAATTCAGCTGTGAAGATACCAAAATTTTTGTTATTTTTCACTTTTATACTTATTTTTATATCAAACCTCTATTATTTCACAGCAAAGAATAAAGCTTTTTCCTTGGAAAACATCAGTCTTAAGGACTTACTAGGTTAAAACTTGTTATAGCTGAGGGTCACCTTATTTTTTTTTAAGCTCTTTTTCATGTATTGGTTAAAAAGCCATATAAGCATAGGAACAAAAACAAATTAGAATTAAAAGCCAAATCATTAAAATGAAGTTTGTCAGAACATTTTCTGTGTGGAGATGATGACTTCAGAGAAACCAGCAGGTCAGAATGTGCCCGGAATTTAGAATAGCTAACACCTTACAGGGTCCCTCACAGAGATGCTTTTACCCTGAGAGGTGACCACATTTCATTGGGGCACCAGGGAGAAGATGCAGAACATTAAATCATATTCAACCACTTGTTTACCTGGGTGGTGAATTTCTTGATATTTGTGGGCCAGACATTTTAAGGGACACTGGTGAAGGAGCGGTATGGGAAGAATGCATTGTTTTCTGAGTGACTTTGCAACCATGAAAGTGTTTCCAATCACAATGCTAGAAAAACCTATTTCCTATAAAATTCCTAGTAGAAAATATCCTACAGTGTATTTTGGGACAAAAACATGTATATGGAAGAATTTTTCACAAAACAGCAGTGATGGGAGGAAACGATGCATCTGGGCCTGGCTGGTAACATTATTCTTTTACAACTTTGTTGAGGTCTCTGCAGATCTTGTGTGGCTGTTGCCATCCCAGTCCCCAAGCTGTGGTCCTCACTCTCAGGCTCAGGGCAACCCAGTAAGCTGTTTGGCTAAAGGCAAGTCCTCCCTTCCACGCCTGCCCCCTTGCTGTCCAGATGGACATACGCTGTCATGTATAGCTGAGTGGTGTTTATTAACTACCTTTGTTACAAAAATACAATTCATATACTCTACAGTAATGTCTATCACTGCCTTTTATAATATCAAGGTAGAAGTAACAAATGTTAAAATCATCCTTCTTAAATAACAAAGCATGCAATCTTCATTAGCTATCGAAGAGATAGGTTAGCTATCTCTTCGTCACTTAGATTTATTGGTTCCGGGGGTTTGAGCTGTTCTTGAGCCATGATGTTTTGGTCTCTTTGCACCCATTATGTATGAGGGGCAGAACCTTAGGTGTTTACTAGGCACAGCAACCCAGGTCGCTGGGTTGTGACACTATGTGTGGGGGCAGGGTCAGAGAGGGGCAATGGCATTTGTTCCACTCTTTCTCAGATTTCTGTCCCCTCTGCCACTTCCCACAAACAAATTGGGCCCTTCTGGGGCTGGTTCCCAGGTGTGTGGGCCTGTGCACCCTCCAGGACCCTGTGGGTCTCTCCAATGAACTCTCTGTGAGCCTGGGAGCTTCTCCCGGCACCTCAACACCAAAAGTCTTTCCAATTGGTGCTTTCAGGCTCTTATTCCCGTCCCTGGGGCCCTGGCCTGAGCAGTCTGTCTCACTGCTCACTCCTTCGATTGGTTTATCTGTGTGCGAATGTGTGACCTTGGTCAGCCAGCCACTTTGCACCCTCACTGGGTCTGCCCATTGCCACCCCACACTTGGGATCCGCCAACCGCTGTCTGTGCTCCTGCTCTCCTGAGCTCCTGGGTCCGTCTGGCTGATCTTTCCTGCCTAGTCCTGCTCCGCTGCTGACCCTGCCCCTCTTACTGGTCTGGATGAATGGTTCGTTGTTGTTGGGTTTCCATACAGTTCAATTTTCTATGTTTTGGCTGCATTTTTGTTACTAAAACTTTGTTGTCTTTAAATTTGGTTGTGCGAGGAGGCAGTGTTTCCACCTATGCCTCCATCTTGGCCGGAAGTGTCTTTTTGTTTGTTTCTATGCATTAGACTGATCTGCTTAGTCTCCCTGTCTTTATGGGGTGAACTTCTGTAGTAGGAGTCCTGTGGAATTCAGTGATGCACTCTCCTCAATGTCCTGGACTGGATGCTTGAGGAATGGCCTTTATGCAGTTTATGTGGGCTCTCCTGTTGTGATTGCTCATTTGATTGTTATTGGTCCATTTGTTCATATGTTCTCCCCTCTGGCTGGCTGACAAAAGTCTCAAGCCTTGCTACATCTCGTATGCTGTCAGGTACAGATGCTGACAAAACAAAACAATACAGAATACAAAATCTACACAGCAAAACTACCCCCAACAACAAAAGCAATATCAATGACAAGTGAACATATATTATTAAGAGTGGAAATAAAATGAGAATATTATAAGAAAAAAAGAATACAAAATGACTAAAGGAAAGAAAGATGATTGTGAGAGGATTGAGGGAGGAGAAATGAGAGTAAGGACAAGGAACAAGAAATTGCCACAAAAGGTCAAAGAAAGGGAAAAATAAAATTTTTTAAATATTTTATTTTTTTATTTTTAGAGAGAGGAGAAGAAAAGAAGAGAGGAAGAGAAACATCAATGTGTGGTTGCCTCTCACATGCCCCCTATGGGCACCTGACCTGGCCCACAACCCAGGCATGTGCCCCAACTGAGGATCAAACCAGTGACCCTTTGATTTCTAGACTGGCCATCAATCCTAGCCACACCAGCCGGGCAGAAAAATAAAATTTAAAATGAAAATAAGAAAAGAAAGGAAGAAGGTAAAATAAAATTGAAGAAAAAGAAAAAATGTTAAAAAGGTATGCAAAAGAAAAAACAATGTAAATAATGCAAAAGAACAGAATGAAATTTGTCTCAGCAGAGTTTAGTGTTTGCCTCCTAGGTTCTACTCCTAGGTATGATGTTGGTGTTGTCTGAAGCTGGTGTAAGCCAAGGTCAGATGCTGTCCCCCTTTAGCTCTAGGCAGCCTGTGTGAAGTTACAAATGATCTCCAGTCTGTGACTGTGTCCTTCAGGCTTGGCTGCATCCAGGATGGTCCTCACCGTTCTTCATGGCTGGCTTTTTATCAGCCCAAGGCCCAGTGTTGGATCAATTAATGACCAAACTATCAGAGGTTATCACCTCCACCTGCCTCTGTCTGTGATCCTGCCATTAGTTTTAGCCTAGTTGCTGACCCATCTGTTTCTGAGAGGGCTTCTGGTGCACTTGGGAGGATGGGACCCCTGGATCTCCTTGGGAGGAGCTGTTCAGACTTTAGGGAAGATGGAGTGTGTGTTCCCCTGTCCTTGTGCCATATGTCTTGGTCTGACACTAATTTCTAATAGTGAATATTTTATAAAGAGTTAGCTGTCCATTTCATGAGAGAGGCCAATCTGTGTAAAATAGTCAGCTCTTTCCTGCATGGAGCTGACAACAGCTCTGTATAAGAGCTAAGGCTCCTGGGGTTAGCCTACTCCCTTCAGCTTCTCTGCCCTTTCCTGAGGCTGCCTGGTTTCCCTCTAGAGCTTTTTAGTGAGGGTCTATAAGTTGAGACCAGGTCTGCTGAGATAATGCTAGCAGGTTTCCACTTTGTTGGTTCTGCAGTCTGTACTGCACTCAGTGACAAGACAGTAGCCCCTATTTGGAGCCAACCTCTTCAGTCTTTGCCAGAGATTTGCACACTTGCTTCCTCAGGGGGACTCACTGCTGGTTCAGAATGGGTATATTCAACTGGTTCATTTGCAGGAATGAGCTCAGCAGCTCTGGACTTCAGGGAATAGATCAAGGGAGCCTCCCACTGATGTTGGGGCAAGTCCAGACTGCAGGTGGGGGCTAAACTCTCTTTCTCTTTCCCAGGCCTCAGTAGGAGGCTAAGTTCTCTGTCCTACATCCTGGCTCTATCCTCCCAAATTTTCATACTTTGAAAGTCTCTGTTTGGAGTTTTTCTTTCATCCTCCTGCAGAAATGCACCCAGAATGGAAATCTTGGACCTGGCAGGATTATTCTGAAGTTTCCCATTAGAAGTGATGCCTGCAACCCTGCAGGAGTTGGGTGGTCACTCCATTTCTTTCCCAGGGATTTTTTGACTATGAGGCGGCTTGCCTCCCTGCAAAGTTTCCCAGCTGCTCAACTGTCATCTGCCTAGCTGCCAGCCTACAACCTTTGCAAGCAACACAGATGAGAACTCCCTGTTCCACATAGACCATAGTTTGCCTTCAAGCTGAGCTGGGCAGGGCCCATAAAACCCCTCATTGCACAAATTTCTGATCTCTCTGCACAGATGTTCTCAGTAGGAAAGGACCCTCAGATCCAGCATGGTTTGGCATGGCTGAGAAAAGTTCAGAAAGGGCCAAAACACAGTGTTTCCATTCTACTAGGCTCCTCTCTGTAGCCTCAGTCCAACAGCAGGAGAAGTTCATGCCGGAAGGTTCAGTAGGCTCTGTTCACAGACTTGAGGATGGAGAAGCTGGCTTTTCTTTCCCTGTACACTGAGCAAGTTTTCTGTTTTGGTCTTGCCCCCTGCATTGCACAGATTTCCAAACTCTGCTCTTCTGGTCTCAGTGGGAAAGGACCCATTGCATGGCTTGTCTCATCCTTTCCCATGCATGGCTTGGCATGGGTGAGACAAATTCAGAATGGGTCAACAAACAATGCTCCCATTCTTCTAGGTTCCTTCCCTGAAACCAAAGCAGCAGCAGGTGTTCTTCACGTTAGGGGGTGGGGCACCATCCACAGACTTGTCAGTGGAAAAAATATGGGTTTTTTTCCCAATCCACTCAGCAACTTCTCTGCTTTTTTTTCTTTTGCTCCTGTGCCTCCCTTGCTGTCAGTGATTCCCTTTATGCAGCTGCTCTCTGACCCTCTCAGAAGCCCTGTTGCATCAGTGAAGGTTCTTTCTTAGTCTGAATTTATACAGTGAACTCTTCAGCCTGGTGCTCCAATTATAGAAACACTTCATGCTGAATTAAGATTTTTGATTTTCACAGATGTGGAGGAATCTCACTTCATCCAGCCACCAGAGATCCCTAGTCTCTCCTTCCCTCACTATTGCTGTATTTTTATGCAAAGTGGCGGGGTGCAGAGGGGGGGGACTCTATACCTGCAATTTCAATCTGGTCTCTTTGCTGGCAGAGCCACTAAGCAGGGGTCCTTGCCCAGCCACAATTCAATTTCTTTTAAAAAGTCTCTAAGTGGTATCCCCTCAGCCGTATTGAGTCATTGTCTGGATCTCTGCACATGCATCCTCCCCCAAAAAGCAAAATGCCTAGCAAAGTCATAGCTGTCTGCAGCCTGCAGGTGTGGCACCTGATCACCTTAGCAGTCTGCATCCCTCTCTGGAGCTCTCCAAGTTGGTGTTTCAGCTATGGAGGTGCTGCAAAGTGTGGTTCTTTGGGTCTCACAGACTCGGTAAAATCCTCCAGTTCAACCCTGGTTAGTGTTGGTGGGGGTCTCTGCTGGGACTGAGGAACCCTATTCTGGGAATAGAAAGAGCCCCAAAGCTGCAATTTCTGTCTGGTCATTCAGTTGCTACCAGAGCCAATCGCAGGGTATTTCCCCTTCATCTTACAAAATCCACTTTCTGAGGCCCAGGCCAGATAACTCAGTTGGTTAGAGCATCATCCCAATATGACAAGATCGTGGGTTTGATCCCGGGTCAGAGCACAGACAAGAACCAACTAATGAATGTGTGAACAAGTAGAACAATACATCAGTGTTTCTCTCTCTCTCTCTCTTTCAAATCAATAAATAAAATTTTTAAATAAAATGAAATCCACTTACTAGATGGTATGAAGCACCTTCTGTATTCCTTGGCTTCAAAACTTCATATCAGCTAAAATTCCATTGATTGTTCAGATTAATTATCCAAAGATCAGCGGAAAGTCTGGGTTGAAGGCATGAGCAAGTGGACTCAGCTTCCACCTACTCAGCTACTATCTTCGGTAGTCATCAGTGTTAACCTTTATTTAAAATTTATCTCCAATAAAGGTCACCAAGTACTCAATTGATGCAACTCTTGGATGGTGTTTCAAAATATATTGATTATATTTTCTTTTTAAAATATATTTTATTAATTATGCCATTACAGTTGTTCTATTTCCCTCCTTCATTCCCCTCCACCCTGCACACCCCCTCCCCACCATTCCCCCCTTTACTTCATGAACACGTGTCTCAAGTTCTTTAGATTCTATATTTCCCATACTATTCTTGCCCTCCCCCCTATTTTCTACCTACCATCTATGCTGCTTATTTTCTGTACCTTTTCCCCCCTTCTCCTCCTCCCACTTCCCTGTTGCTAACCCTCCATGTGATCTTTATTTCTATGGTTCTGCTCCTGATCTAGCTGTCCTCTTAGTTTGCTTTTGTTTTAGGTGTGGTTGTTAATAACTGTGAGTTTGCTGTCCTTTCACTGTTCATCTTTTTTATCTTCTTTTTCTTAGGTAAGTCCCTTTAACATTTCATACAATAAGGGCTTGGCGATGATGAGCTCTTTGTATTTGATCTTATCTGAGAAGCACTTTATCTGCCCTCCCATTCTAAATGAAAGCTTTGCTAGATAGAGCAATCTTGGATGTAGGTCTTTGGATTTCATGACTTGGAATACTTCTTTCTAGCCCCTTCTTGCCTGTAAGGTCTCTTTTGAGAAATCTCCTGACAGTCTGATGGGAACTCCTTTGTAGATGACTGTCCCCTTATGTCTTGCTGCTTCTAGGATTCTCTCCTTCATTTTAATCTTAGCTAATATAATGATGATGTGCCTTGGTATGTTCCCTCTTGCACCCAACTTCTTTGGGACTCTCTGAGCTTCCTGGCTTTCCTGGAAGTCTATTGCCTTTGCCAGATTTGGGAAGTTCTCTTTTATTATTTGTTCAAAGAAGTTTTCCACTTGTGGTTGTTCCTCTTCCCCTTCTGGTACCCCTATAATTCAGATGTTGGAATGTTTAAAGATATCCTGAAGGTTCCTAAGCCTCTCCTAATTTTGTTGAATTCTTGTTTCTTCATCCTTTTCTGTTTGGTTATTTTTTTCTTCCTTCTGGTCCACTCCATTGATTTGAGTCCCAGTTTCCTTTCCATTACTATTGGTTTCCTGTGCATTTCCATTCATTTCATTTAGTTCAGCCTTCATATGTTCCTCTAATTTGTGACTAAAATCAACCAGTTCTGTGAGCATCCTGATCACCAGTGTATTGAACTGTGCATCTGAAAGTTTTGTTATTTCTTCATCACTTAGATTTATCGGCTCTGCGGCTCTGAGTTGTTCTTGAGCCATGTTTTGATCTGTTCGTGCCTGTTATGTATGAGGAGCAGAGCCTTAGTTGTTCACCAGGGTAGGGCCACCCAGGTTGCTGTTTTGTGACTTGTATGTGGGGGCGGGGTCAGAGAGGGACAATAGTGGTTCCCTCTGCTGCTTCCTCCCACTGGGGCCTGCGCAGCCCATCTCACTGCTTGCTCCTTCACCAGTTTCTCTGCGTGCGAATGTGTGACCTTGATCAGCCCTCAGCGGGTCCGTGGCCTTGCTCCCTCAGTGGGCCCACCACCTTGCGCCCTCAGTGGGTCTGCCTGCTTCTCCACACCTGGGATCTTCCCACGGCTGCTGGCGCACCTGGGTCTTGTGCCCGGTCGGTCCGGTGGAGCTTTCCTGCCCGACTCCGCTCTGCTGCTGGCTCTGCCCCTCTTACCGGTTTGGCTGAAGGGTTAGTTGTTGTCAGACTTCCGTGTAGTTTGACTTTCTGTGGTCTGGCTGTGTTTTTGGTGCTAAAACTTTGTTTTCATTTTTTTTTCATTTTTTAAAAATATATTGTATTGATTATGCCATTACAGTTGTTCTATTTCCCCCTTCATTCCTCTCCACCCTGCACACCACCTCCCCCACCATTCCCCCCCACTTTAGTTTAAACTTGGTTGTGCAAGAAGAGTCAGTGCTTCCACCTACACCTCCATCTTGGTGGAAGTCCTCTGATTACATTTTCTAATAAAGAATATTGCACCAATGTTTCAAACAAAGAATCCCTTGAAGCATTTTTTAATCAATAAATTTGTCTAGATTGGAAATATTATCACAAACATAATTGACTTGGGGAGTATAAAACTGTTATCTTTACAGGTAAGATACAAGTGTACAACATCTTTTTTTAGAGTCTTATATATTTCTCCAGCCTAAAGGAACAATTTTCCATACTTTCAGTTCAGTTCACAGATAGTATGACACCCAGAACAGTTCACAGATAGTATGACATAGCAAATTATCCCCATATATTTCTTCTTATTCACCTAAGACAATGTGAGATTAATCAAATGACCATTCTCAAATCTAAAGATATACAACATCCCAAGGTATTTCTTAATCTTTATTCTCTTTTTAAAGTAAAAAAGAGAAAAGTAAAAAAATGCATTATTTGCATTTTTCTTTTTATAAACTTCTTTTGCAATGTTTTGAGAAATAAATGTTAGTAGAATTAGTATTTATAATTTTTTCTCACATTTTACCAAATGATAAAACAAAAAAAGGATGGCACATTTTATTAAACAGTGTGGGTGTGTCAACAAGTCAAGGCATGAAGTCTTTTTTAGGTGATAATTATTGTGGTTGTAACGTACTGGTAGTTGCTAATTTAGAGAGAGGGACAGTGAATGTTTATTTAAATATTTTATATCCAATCTTTTAAGAATATCACTGTTACTGGACAATTTACATAGGGCTATAAACATGAAACTGGTTCATGTAGATAAGTAAAATTAATATTGCATTTTTAGTTATTTTGAAATTGTTACAAGAGAACAATTTTTTCTTGGTTATAAATTTTAATATCATGCATTTTTAAAAGATTTAATTTATTTCTCTTAGAGAGAGGGGAAGGGAGGGAGAAAGACAGGGAGAGAAATATCAGTGTGTGGTTGCCTCTTGCATGCCCCCTTCTGGGGACCTGGCCCACAGCTTAGGCATGTGCCCTAACTGAGAATTGAACTGGCAACCCTTTGGTTCTCAGGCTGGCACTCAATCCACTGAGCCACATCAACCAGGGCTCGTGCATGGTTTATATTCTACATATATATAAGCTTCCAATTTTGTACACAAAACCAATTACATTCATTAGAAACTCAACCACTTAGGGTCAAAGACAGTAGTTTACCCTTGGAGTTGCCCAACCCCACAGCCTTTCTGTGCTTCAGGCTACCTAGTTCTTCTCCATAAATCATTCCTTTTTCTAAAAAATATGAGTCATTTAGATCCATGCCTTTCCCTAGATACACAATCAACACCTCAATCCCCATCCTTTTTATAAATATTTTATTTATTTATCTTTAGTGGGAATAGGAGGGAGGGAGAAAGAGAGGGAGAGAAACATCAATATGAGAGAGAAGTATCAATCATTTGCCTCCTATACTTCCCCATCAGGGTAAAAAATCCACAACCCAGGTATGTGCCATGACAGGAAATCAAACGGGTGACATTTTGGTTTGTGGAACAACACTCAGCCAAGCCATACCAGTCAGGGCCATCCTTATCCCTTTATAAGAACCCAGGTATAAACTGAGAGAGGATGGATACTGTCTTCCTCCTCTGCCTTTTTGAGTTAGAAGCCCTGAGAGTATAGGGTCATAATTTAACTCTGTGGTCCCAGTAGCATTAGGCATAGTTTCATTATTCTAAAGCTTTCTCTGATAAACTATTTTTCCTCAGATCTGAATTTTTATTATTTTTATTATTTTAATCATTGTTCAAGTACAGTTTGCTGTCTTTTACTCCCATCCCAGTCCACCCCCGTAGTGCTACCCACCTCCCTCCCATTTCCACACCCCCCCCCAGTATATGTCCATGGGTCTTTTATACTTGTTTCTACAAATCCTTTTCCCTTGAAATTTCCTCCCCTCTCCGCTCTGGACACTGTCAGCCTGTTCTCTATTTCAGTGTCTTTGGTTTTACTTTGCTTGTTTGTTTCCTTTGTCGTTTAGGTTCCTGTTAAAGGTAAGATCAAATGGCATTTGTCTTTCACCACCTGGCTTATTTCACTCAGCATAATGCTTTCCAGTTCCATCCATGCTGTTGCAAAGGGTAGGAGTCCTTTTTTCTTCTTCTCTGCTGCAGAGAATTTCATTGTGTAAATGTACCAAAATTTTTAGATCCATTCATTTACTGATGGGCACCTAGGTTGCTTCCAGCACTTGGCTAGTGTAAATTGTGCTGCTGTGAATATTGGGGTGCATAGGTTCCTTTGGATTGGTGTTTCGGGGTTCTTAGGGTATAATCCTAGCAGTGGAATTGCTGGGTCAAAAGGCAGATCCATTTTTAGTTTTCTAAGAAAATTCCATACTGTTTTCCATAGTGGTTGTACCAGTCTGCATTCCCACCAACAGTGCACTAGGGTCCCCTTTTCTCCACAACCTCTCCAACACTTGTTGTTTGTTGCTTTGTTTAGGATGGCCATTCTGACTGGTGTGAAGTGGTATCTCATTGTGGTTTCAATTTTCATGTCTCTGACAGCTAGCGATATTGAGCAACTTTACATTTGTCTCTGGATCCTCTTTGGAGAAGTGTCTGTTCAAGTTCTTTTACTATTTTTTATTGGGTTGTTTGTCTTCTTAAAAAGTAGAGTCCTGTGAGTTCTTTATGTACTTTGGAGATTAAACCCTGGTCTGAAGTATTATTGGCAAATATGTTTTCCCATACAGTTGGTTATCTTTTTTTTTTTAACACTGTTTTCTTCAGTTGTGCAGAAGCTTTTTATTTTGATGAGATCCCATTTGTTTATTCTTTCCTTGGTGTCCATTGCTCTAGGGGACATACCAGTAAAAATGTTGCTGAAATATCTGAGATTTTTCTGCCTATGTTCTCCTCTAGGACTTTAATGGTGTCATGGCTTATATTTAAATGTTTTATCCACCTTGAATTTCTTTTTGTGAATGGTGTAAGTTGGTGCTCAAGTTTCATTTTTTTGCATGTAGCTGTCCAGTTCTCCCAACACCATTTGTTGAAGAGGCTATTTTTACTCCATTTAATGTTGCTGCTCCTTTGTCAAATATTAATTGACTGTAGAGACTTGGGTTTATACCTGGGCTCTCTGTTCTGTTACATTGGTTTATATGCTTGTTTTTATGCCAGTACCAGGCTGTTTTGATTACAGTGGCCTTGTAATACAGTTTGGTATCAGGTATTGTGATCCCTCCTACTTTGCTCTTCTTTCTCAAAATTGCAGCAGCTATCTGGAGTACTTTGTGGTTCCATATAAATTTTTGAAGTGTTTGTTCTATGTCTGTGAAGTATGTCATTGGTACTTTAATAGGTATTGCATAGAATCTGTGAATTGCTTTAGGTAGTGTGGACATTTTGATTATGTTAATTCTACTGATCCATGAACATGGTATATAGTTCTATTTGTTCGTGTCTTCCTTGATTTCTTCAGTGTTGTGTAGTTTTCTGCATATAAGCCTTTTACTTCCGTGGTTAGGTTTATTCCTAGATACTTTTTTTTGCTATATAAAATAGGATTTTTTATTGATTTCTGCTTTTGCTGTTTCATTGTTGTTCTACAAATATGCCTTTGAATTCTGGATATTGACTTTGTATCCTGCTGTTTTGCCAAATTCATTTATTAGGTAGAGCAGTTTTGGGGTGGACTCTAAGATTTTCTATGTACACTGTCATGTCATCTTCAAATAGTGACAGTGTTGTTTCCTCCTTTCCAACTTGGATGTCTTTTATTTCCTTTTCTTGTCTGATCACTGTGGCTAAGACTTCCAACAGTACATTGAAAGAAGTTGCGAAAGTGGACAATCTTGTCTTGTTCCTGTTCTTAGTGGAAAAGCTTTTAGTTTTTGCCCATTTAGTATGATATTGGCTATGGGTCTCTCATATATGGCCTTTATTATGTTGAGGAATGCTCCTTCTATTCCCACTTTGTTGAGTGTTTTTAACCCACTTTTGCTGTACATTATCAAATGACTTTTCTGCATCTATTGATATGATTATTTGTCTTTGCTTTTGTTTATGTGGTGCATTACATTTCCTGATTTGTGAATACAGAACCATACCTGCATCCCTGGAATGAATCCCACTTGATCATGGTGTATGATTTTTTTTAATGTATTGTTGGATGTGGTTTGCCAATATTTTGCTGAGGATTTTACCATCTATGTTCATCAGCAATATTGACCTGAAGTTTTCTTTCTTTGTGGTGTTTTTGTCTGGTTTTGGGATTAGGATGATGCTGGCTTCATAAAAAAAAAGGTTAGGGAGTCTTTCAACATTTAAAATTTTTTTGAATAATTTGTGAATGATAGGGGTTAGCTCTTCCTTAAATTCTTCATAGAATTCTCCTATGAAACCATCCAGCCCAGGGCTATTGTGTGTCAGGGGTTTTTTGATTACTGTTTCAATTTTGTCTGCTGTCATTGTTCTGTTCAGGCTTTCTTCTTCTTCATTGAGTTTTGGAAGATTACATTTTTTTTGAAATTTGTCCATTTCACCTAGGTTTTCAAATTTCTTGCCATGCAGTTCTTCTTAGTAATTTCTTATAATCTTTTGTATTTTTGTGGTGTCCGTTGTAATCTCTCCTCTTTCATTTCTGATTGTGTTTATTTGTGTCTTCTCTTTTTTTTTTTTTTTTTTTTTTTTTTTTTTTTGATGAGCCTGCTTAAAGGCTTGTCAGTTTTGTTTATCTTTTAAAAAAACCAGCTCCTGGATTCATTGATCCTTAGAATTGTGCTTTTAGTCTCAATGTTGTTCAATTCTACTCTGATCTTGGTTATTTCCTTCCTTCTACTTGCTCTGGGCTCTTTGTAGTTGTTCCTCGAGTTCTTGTAGGCCTAGAGTTAGGTTGTTTGTTGGAAATGTTTCTATCTTTCTTAGGTAGGCCTGTATCACTATGAACTTCCCTCTCAGGACTGCCTTCCCTGTGTCCCATAAGTTTTGGGTTGTTGTGAGTTCATTTTCATTTGTTTCTAGAAACTTTTTGACTTCTTTCCTAATTTGATTTTTGACCCATTCATTGTTTAATAGCATGCCATTCAATCTCCATGATCTTGAGTGTTTGGGGTTTTTTCCTTTGGTGTTGGTTTCTAGTTTCAGTCCCTTGTTGTCAGAGAAAATGCTTGATATATTTCAATTTTCTTGAATTTGCTGAGGTTTTATTTGTGTCCTATCATGTGGTCTATTTTTGAAAATGTTCCATGTGCATGTGAGAAGAGTGTTCATTTAGCTTCTTTGGGATGAAGGGCTCTATATGTATCAGTTAAGTTCATTTCATCTAGGGCATTGTTCAGTGCCACAATATCTTTGTTGATACTTTGTTTGGAAGATCTGTACATTTTTGACAGTGGGGTGTTACAATCCCCTACTGTAATTGTATTGCTGTCAATATTTTTCTTGAAGTCTTCTAAGATTTTTTTTTTATGTATTTGGGTGGTCCTATGTTGGGTGCATATATGTTTACAATGTTTATGTCTTCTTGATGGATTCTTCCCTTGAGTATTATGAAGTGACCTTCTGGGTCTCTTTTTATGGCCTTTTTTTTGGAAGTCTATTTTGTCTGATATGACTATTGCTACCCTGCCTTCTTTTTCCTGTGTGTTTGCTTGGAAAATTTGTTTCCAGTCCTTCACTTTTAGTCTGTGATGGTCTTTTGTCCTTAGGTGGGTCTCTTGTAGGCAGCATATGTGTGGGTCATGCTTTCTTATCCATTAAGCTCTTCTTTGTCTTTTGACTGGAGCATTTAATTCAGTTATGTTTAAGGTTATTATTGACAGGTACTTATTCATTGCCATTTTCATACCTCTGTTCGTCACTCTTTCTCTCTCTTTTCCTTCCTTTTCTTCAAGCAGTTCTTTCAGCATCTCTTGCAGAGCTGGTTTGGTGGAGGTGTGTTCTTTTAGAGTTCATTTGTCTTGGAAGCTCTTTATTTGACCTTCTACCTTTATTGAGAGCCTTGCTGGTTAAGTAGCCTTGGTTGCAGGCCTCTGGTTCTCATTTCTTGGATTATTTCTTGCCATTCTCTTATTGCTTGGAGCATTTCTATTGAGAAGTCAGCTGCTAACCTTATCAGGGCTCCCTTGTATGTTACTTCCTATTTCTCCCTTGCTGCCTTTAATATTCTCTCTTTTTCTTGGAATTTTGCCATTTTAATGATGATGTGTCTTGAAGTGGGCCTCTTTGAGTTCCTCTTGATTGGGACTCTGTGTTTCGTGGGTTTGTATGACTTTTTCTCTAATCAAATTAGGGAATTTTTCCCTCATTACTTTTTCAAATAGGTTTTCTATCCCTTGATCTTCTTCTCCTTCTGGTATCCCTTTTATTCGGATATTGTTACATTTCATATTGTATTGCATTTCTCTTAATCCCTTTTCATTCTTTCGGAGCCTCTTTTCCTTTTCTTGCTCTTTCTGGGTCTCTTTTTTCACTATGTTTCCAGCTCACTGCTCCGAGTTTCTACTTCATCAATCCTGCTTTTGATTCCTTCTACTGTTTTCTTCAGTTCAGATATTGTATTCTGTATTTCCCCTTGGCCCTTGTTGATAGTTTCTATTTTCTTTTTCATATTAATATAGTTTGCAGTGAGTTCATTGTAGTTCCCCTGTAGTTTCTGGTAGCATTTTGAGCTCATTGAGCTTCCTGATAATCATTGCTTTGAATTCAGTATCTGATAGTTGAGTTGCTTCTATTTCATGTAGCATTCTTTCTGAGTCTTCCTCCTTTCCTTTCATTTGGGGATTGTTTCCTTGTCTTCCCATTGTTTGTGAGACTCTTCTTGTTACCCCAGCTTCTTAAACTGCTCTGTTTTGGCTCCCTGGGTTTTGGGTGTGACATTCTGTGGTAGAATACCTGTGAGATTCAGTGGTGCAGTCTCCTTTGAGTATCCTGGTGTTCGCAGCTTCCATCTACTCTTTTTTGTGATCAGTTGGAGGGGGAAGGCAAAATGGTTTAATACAGCAAGAGAATATTCAATGATATTTACAGTATCAGCCAGTAGAGAAGAGATAGTATATCCTTTGTCTATGTATAGTGTTAACCGTGATCCTGCACCCGACTACCCACTTTTTAGAAAGAATGGAAAGAAGGTAAGACTCTTGTTGGGGAGGGAAGGATTATGAGTTTGATCTAGAAAGCAGTGAGGTTGTGGGAGGTCAGAATCCGAGGTAAAGTGAGAATAAAGGATAGTAAATAGGTGTAGTGTGTGAGAGGATAGAGTTAACCACTACAGTAATAGATTTCAGGAAACTCCGAAGTGTTTCCTGAAACATTAAGACCTGGAAAGGGTGTTATATAGTATTTACAATTGTATGGAACAGCTATTATTTAGAATAATATTAGAGCAACAATCATATGACAAAATCTATGAGATCTAGATAACAAGAATAGGGATATAGGACCTTGAGTAGTGTGCTAATGGAACATAAGTAACATGAAGGACAGTAAATTACTTGTGGGTATGTAAGAAGAAAAAAGAAAACAAGGGGGAAACAGTATAAGAAGGAAGGAAGAAGAGACAAAATTGGAAAGAAAGGAAGAACAAATAAAACAAGAAAAGAAAGCAAAAGGAATTGAGAGTTAAACAATAATACAAAATTTTTTAATTAAAAATTAAAAATACTGAGAAATGAAAAGAAAAACAAAACCAAAAAACAACCTCTTGCTGGTTTAAAACTGGCCAGACCAATTTTTCTGGTCTTGCTGTCTGCAACAGGCTGAGGGACGATTGGGATCACTGTTCTCTCTTCCTGTTCAGCACTCAGTCATACTCCTGCCTACTCTCTCCAGAGCAAGCCTGGTACCTTTCTGCAGAGCTTTGGGCCCAGCCTTCCTCAGAGTTTAGTCTCCCAGGGTTTATGGTTTAAGGCTCTGGGCCTTCTGTGGAGCACCCTGTCTCCAGTTTATGAGTGTGGTCTCTGGGCCTTCCACAGAGAGCAAGCTCTCCACCTGTTGTAGGAGTGTGCTTGGCTAGGCCGCCTCTGGTTTCATGGGTTTATGCACTCTTCCCAGGGTTATGCATGGGTGTCCACAGCCCCAGTGTGTTTGCCACTTAGTCCTTCTTCCCCTCTCTGCAACTTCAAGCAACTAGGTCTCTCCTGGTGCTGCTCAAACCTTGTTTGGCAGGGGAGGGAGCAATTGACCCAGCTCTCTTCCAAGAGCCCTGTGGCAGTCCCAGAGTGCACCAGGCCTGGGGCTGTAGCGTCTCTGGTCCCCATGCTGATCCCCGGGCCCTTATTATCCTGAAGCATTCTCATTACTGCCTGGTTTGTCAATGTCTGCTACAATTTCTGGTCTCCTATTTTCATATATGCTGGGATACTATTGGCTGCTTGGTCTGTTCCTCCATAGATTGGCTAAGTTTTTCTCCCATGTGTATGTGGAAGTGGAATCCACTCCCTCCTACCTAGCGCCATCTTTCCCTCCTCTCTGATAAACTATTGATTGCTTCTAAACTGTTTCAAAATTTAATGTCATGGTGGATAAAGACATAAATAGAAATTATATTCAAAATATTTAACCCTTAATATGGAACAAGCAACAACCAATGAAAGAGACAGTGATGTGGGCTGGAGTAGAATGCTAGAGAAATTTAGCTACCTAGAGAATAGAAGGTGATAGATAGAGTCAGGTGAGAGAATAGAGTAACAGAGTGGCAGGAAGCACTTAAAGCTCAGGGAAGAAGCTGTTTACCAACCAGTATGAAGGTGTTGTAATTTTGTACAACTGGTACAGCCTCACCTCTGTGTGCCAACTACATATCAACCCTGGTAATATAGACATTGTTCACACTGTTTTATAATTTGCTAAAGGGTTTTACTGGAAATAGATATGAAGTTCTGTCAAATAATTTTTGTGTATCTATTCAGATTGATTTTTTTTCTTTTCAATCTATTTGTAAGTCTAATTTCAGTGATTTTTGAAGATCAAAGCAACCTGGCATTCCTAGGATAAAAACCACTTGTATATGTACTAGCCTTTTTAGTTACATATTGTTGGATTTGATTTGCTAAAATTGTGTAAATAATTTTTTCATTTATACAAAGATGGGCAAATGCAGCTTTACACTTGTTTGTATAGAAAGACAAATAATGCAAATATGAGAATGATAAAATAATTAATAAATAAATAATACAAGAATAAACCGTAAGCCTATTTTTGTACACCCCTGTATTCATGAGGGGCATTGGTCTGCAGCTTTCTTTTCTTTTAATGTTTTTAGGTTTTAGAGTCTGGGAAATGCTGGCCCCATAAATTGAGAGTAGTCACATGTCTTCCAGCTTTCTCTTTAATTACATGTAATTAGCATTATTTCTTCCTAAATATTTGGTAGAATTCTTCAGTGAAGCCATCCGGACCTAGAATTTTCTTTGTGGGAAGGTTTTAAACTATACATTTAATTTCTTTAATAGACACGAGGCTGGTCTGGCTATTTCTTATTGAATGAAATGAGGCAGTATTGTCTTTTGAGGAATTAGTTCATCCCAGTTATCAAGTCTGTAGGCATAATGGGTTTATAAGTATCTTATTTTTTAATATTTGTAGAACCTACTATGTTACTTATTACAGATATGCTAGTTTTTACATCATCTTTTCTGATCAGCCTGAGATGCTTATAAACAATATGGAATTTCTCCAAAAAAAGATTTACATTATTTTGTTTTTGCTTTTCTATTTTGTTGATTTCCACACTGATATTTTCTTTGTCAATATGACCCTACCTTAGTTTTATTTTTCATTAAATATATTGAGATATTGGTTAATAAAATTTTGTTTCAAGTGTACAATAATATATAATCAGTATACTTCACTATGTGACTACCACCCAAAGTCAAATCTTCCATCACCGTATACTTGACTCCCTTTACCCTTTACTACCCCCCACTCCTTCCCTCTGGTAACCACCATACCGTTGTCTGTGTTTATGGGTTTTTGTTTATTTTTATTTGTTCATATGCTTTTAGTAATTTGTGACAACATAGATAGGTGTTGACAATATTATGCTAAGCAAAATAAGTCAGAAGCCAAGAACCATATGATTTCACTCATATATGAAATATACTTATTTTTTCACTTCCTTCATATGCATCCTTTTGGTTATATCTGCTCTTCTTTTTTGGTTTTTAAGGCAGAAGCTAAGGTTGTTGACTCAAAATCTTCTACTGTACTATATTTCCCTCTAAGTACTCAATGAGGAAGATCCCACTAATCTTTTTTTTAATTACCTATTGTTCAATTACAGTCATCTGCATTCCCCCCCACCATCCCCCCCCAACCCCAGACAAACCCACCTCCCTCCCTTGCTTCCACTCCCCCCCACCGGATTTGTCCATGTGTCCTTTATAGTAGTTCCTGAAAACCCTTCCCCCCATTATTCCCCCAAATCTCCCCTCTGGTTACTGTCAGATTGTTCTTAATTTCAATGTCTCTGGTTATATTTTGCTTGCTTTTTTCTTTTGTTGATTATGTTCCAGTTAAAGGTGAGATCATAAAGTATTTGTCCCTCACCACCTGGCTTATTTCACTTGGCATAATGCTCTCCAGTTCCATCCATGCTGTCACAAAGGGTAGGAGCTCCTTCTTTCTCTCTGCTGTGTAGTATTCCATTGTGAAAATGTACCATAGTTTTTTGACCCACTCATTTACTGTGGGCACTTAGGTTGCTTGCAGTACTTGGCTATTGTAAATTGTGCTGCTATGAACATTGGGTGCATGCATAGGTTCTCATGGATTGGTGTTTCAGGGTTCTTTGTTGGAGAGGATGTGGAGAAAAGGAACCCTAATGCACTGTTGGTGGAAATGCAGACTGGTGCAGCTACTGTGGAAAACGGTATGGAATTTTCTCAGAAAACTAAAAATGGAACTGCCTTTTGACCCAGCAATTCCACTACTGAGATCCCACTAATCTTGAAATGCATATATTTTATTTTCATTCGGCTGAAAATACTTCTTAATTGTTTGGCTTTATTTCAACTCATGAGTTATTTATAAGTGTTTTACTTGGTTTTCAAGTTTGTGAAGAAATTTTGGAGATCTTTCTGTTATTGGCTTTTAATTTAACTCCTTAACTCCATTGTTGTTGCACTGAAATATAACCAATCTGATTAAATTTGGAGAAGTATTCCTTCCACTGTGACAACCAGCACATACATTGATACTGTTGTTCCAAGTAGATTATAAACTCAACAAGACATACTCCCAATACCTGGTATGATGTCTGCTATGTATGTGTTTAATAAGTGCTCATTATTTTAAATATTCAAAGGTCCCACATTTCAAATACCATTACATTGGGGACTAGAGCTTCAAAATATGGATATTGGGGAAATACAAACATTCAGTCTATAGGACAGGGGATGAAAAATGAATTCACATGCAAATCATTCCTACTTCCAACAATTTTCTTTTTCAATAGCAGATCTGAAAATCCCTATAATGGGGCTAAAATTAAGGCCCAAGAGTTCAAAACATTCCAAAACCAGAGACTATGTCTATTACTTACTTTGACTAATGTCAAGAATTCCAAAGGGACTGATCAGATGAACAGTCTCCTGTATTCCACCAAGTTGGACCTAACTGTACAAATGTTTTGTTACCTAGTGGGTAGGAGAGCCATATTTCACTGTACTTATCCAACCCAACCCTGTATGACTGGGGATGAGCCAGAGGAAGCCCTGACCATTTCATTGTGCTACCATCATGATCAGTGACTTCAAGAGGAAAGGCTGATTTTTACATTAATGGTAAATGCGGGCAATGTGAGATTGTTGTTCAATGGAGGGGAGCCAATAAATGGATGTCATACAAACAAATAATCTAAGATAGCATTGGTGCCTTAAGAGAGACTTAGAACAAATGAAAAATATACTGTTAGTTTAGACTCAAATGCCTCTTAGGACAAAAGACTGTGAAAATGTCCTCCACTTTTAATTAAATGAAAAACGAGCAATACAATGGCCAATCTAATGAACATACTTTCAGGATTGATCTATGTCCTCCTTCCTAACCAATAAACAGATGAGAGCTCAGATGATAACTATGTGGAAGAATACCAATGTGGTTTTCTTTTGAATCTCATTTCACAAAACATAATTATTAAACAGAATATGCTTAAAGAAGATTTAGACTTAAATGACAGGTTGATTAGAATTCTTAACTATTCAGATGTATACCATAAAGTTCAGATAGCTATAGATCAGGGAGCCCCCCCCCCAGAAAGGAAAATGTAAAAACATAAAACATGAGACAATTTGTGCCAGTATTATAAGATAGTTAAAATTACACAAGCCCTCACTGGTTACTACAACTCTCCACAATGTATATGTGTATTTTGATCATCTATTAGATTATATGTTGTTGAAAGGCAAATGACTGCTGTCAAACAAGAGTGGTGGGGTTTTTTGGTTGTTGTTTGTTTGTTTTTTGATAAAAGGCTTTAATCAAAATTCAGGGGGATTAAGTCCAGCATTCCTGGAACAGGCCTGAGCTGAAGTATCTGTACATCACCATTCATTAGTCAAGGAATGAAACACTAGTGTTTCTTTGTAACCATGGACTGAAGATATTCTGGGACAGGTTTTAACACCTTATCAGCAGTGTTTATTAAGAGTACAGTTGGTAATTTACACCCATTCTCATCAAGACCTCAGAGTCCTCTGCTGTTGTGGCTGGTTACCTAGCAAGAATATGCCTTCTATATTCTACATGCCTTCTATATTCCAACACAATAGAAGAAACCTCAGCAGTAAACCAATTTGTCGCTTCTGGGGAGTCCTATGCACATGTTTGGTTACCTGACAGTAAAATCATGTCTGTCCAGTGAAAGAAAATGAGAGCTTATGAGTGGCCCTTACCCAAATCCTTTGCTGTGTGGCAGCCTTTGGCTAGGATACAATGCACCCTTCTTTCTTAATAAATTGTAAATTTGTAAGTGTTGCCATTTTGGGACCTGAGTCTTCTTTAGCAACTTAACTCCACTTAACTGTCACTGGTAGTGCACCACATTTCTTGGAATTTGGCAGTTCTAGAGTTTTGGCCTTGTGGCCACTTCTTAATGTATAATCTTTTTCTCTCTCATGAGTATCTATCTGTCCACAAGGCATGTAAAATCTAGGTTTTCTTGTGTTGTTTATTCAGTGGTCTCTTGTTCCTTCCCTTATTTCCTATGCTTTTTCAGTATGCTTTTTGGTTTCTATTTCTCTTGGATTCACAGTGCACTCTGACCACCAACAATCTTCTTTGGCTCCCTGAGCAGTCTAACAGTGAAATCTTACTCCTGTTTATCACAGTAGGGACATGATTACATTCTTCTATCAGAGGGGCATGCCTGTTTTGAAAGCATGTTATCAATAAAGCTGTTTTCCACATGTACTCCAATTAATATAGTCCTCTTTCAGAGGCATTGCTTTTACAGTTCATATTAGATTTTCATCCACACTTCTATCTGATCGTATGCATTGTATGTGTGCAATAACATATGCCCATGTGTTCTTGCTTCATTAGTAATTTTTGCTGCTCTATAATCCTTCCATAGTTTATCTATTAAGCTATTATTTGGGAATGACCACCTGCTCCTAATCTTTTCTCTATCTATCTCATTATCTTCTGCTCATGGTCTATAGGCCCAAACTTAACTTTATAATAATAACGCACACATTCCTTTTAAAATCTTCATTCTAGTACCATACAATTTATGAATGCTTGAGAAAAAAGACCCTATGCAGGCATTTGGCTTTTGATACCCCATCTTACTCTCAAGCCTGACTTATTTGTCCTATAAGGACAAGTAAGTTATCATGGCTGGTCATTCTTTGTATCATGGCTGGTCATTCTTTGTATCTACTGTTATTTTGGGGGTTAATGTTATAGCCTCTGGGTTGATTGGCTAAAAAAATTGCAAACTTCCAGTCCTTTCATCACTCAAAGTCCAAATTCCAAGGATTAAGAGGTATAGAAGAGGTTGGTACCACTTCCATAATGAGCTGTAAGGATAAATAAAATCCTGAAGTTAAATCCTGCGGAACAAAGAAAAGGGCAATAATTCATCCATATTCCAATAAACACTAAAAACCAAAATGTGGGAGTATAAACTGGGTCAGCTTGAGGGTATTTTTAAATTCTGGATGTTTTAGGTTTTAAACCTACTTATACTGTTTCCAACATGAAAATTCAGAAGCATATAAAAAGGATTTTAAACTTATTTTATGTACAATTTGATAAACTAATCATTTATTACAGAAATTTTTACCAAGTAGCAAGCATGGACTTACATACATGCTTTTAAATTGGAGGACTCTACCTCAACCAGATGATCAAGCTTAGCATTGTAAGTGATCATTCAGGCCAACAGCATTTGCTATTAATATGATTAGAATGGTATTTTTTACCTCTGTAATCTTCCTGTAAAATAAACAAATCTGTAACACCAAACATAAAAAGATATCAGATACCAAAACTGAGGTAGTCTGCAAAACACTTGACAACTACTTCTCAAAACTGTCAAGTTAATCAAAAACATGTAAGGTATGGGAAATTGTCACACACCAGTAGAAGCTAAGGAGGCATGAAAATTAAATGTAATGCATATCCTGGATGAAATTTTGGAATAAACACTAGAGAAAAATTAGTGAAATCTGAAAAATAATGTGTTTTTAATGTTACTTATCATCAATGTGACATATTTATTATAGGGAACCAGTTTACCTGGCAATGGGAAATGTAGCCCATCCTTATTAGAAAACCAACAGGCGCGAGTCAGCACACAGGAGCCAAACCCACAGATTGGCTTTCTCGTGGGAAACCAGACCAGCATTATACCGAGGCTGCTTTGAGGCTTGCTCTTGCTAAAACTCCCTCACTCTGAGTTGAAGCAGTAAATGTTTACTATGTAAAGTAACTTCCTAAAGTCTGTGCTTATTCTCACAAGGACAGAGTGTAACCAGACCAATCACTCATCGTTCCTTTGCATTTGCAACATTTTTTCCTTCTTAATCTGTAAGAAATAATCAGTAACATCCTTTCCTTTGTTATCTGTAAAAGTAATCACCTAAAGCAAACCTGAACATAATGAAAACCTTCTTTACTGTATGCTATTAGAAAGCAATAAAAGCCTGTCCAGGCAAGGGTCGAGGCGCCCTGAGAGTAGCCCTGCCATCCCTTTTTCTCCACAGGACTTCTGTAGTCCGTATGAATTTGTCCATTGCATCCACAACATAAACACCCCACTGGACAAAGTCCGCATCCATTTATGACAAATGTACCAGAGTAACAAAAGATATTAACAAGGGGAACTGTGTCAGGAATATATAGGAATTATTGTTTTAGCTTTTCTTTAAATCTACAACCATTTTAGACTGAAGTTAACTTTTTTAAAACATAAAGTTCTCCAGGTTAGATAATTTCCACTAGCATTCTATAAATCAATAGTTTTTTTAAAAAATCAAGCATGTAGAAAAGAGATGTCTTTTCACTCATTTCCCTTTTGGCACCATGCAATTAAGTTTACATTAAATCAAAGTGTCAGGCTAGGGAGAGGCAAGCACATTCTTTTAGCTTTTATAACTCTCCTGCCACCAGAAGTACTGATCAAATCTCTGGTGTGATAGCCCTAGTAGTACTATGATATAGCCTTACCTAATGGTGACCTGGCCCTTTTCTGTGGCAGTAATGCCACTAAGGTAAGCAATAAGCCTGTATCAAAGAAATATCTGTTCTCCGATCTATGCTGGAAACATACCATTAATTTCCTTCACACAGTATCAATATAAGATAGGGAACAGAGGATTTACTTAGGTAATCAACTAATTTGTTGTCCACATACTCAATCTACCAGATTGCACTTTCAGAAAGCAACATGCCCAGTTGAAATTTTTAGTGTTCCAAGTTTTAAAAATAAGAATCTCACTTACTTCCTTCTCTATGCTGACCAAATCATGTAGCCTAAAATTATGGTAGATTTTCCAAATATTATGTTGGCTGAGACTACACTATACTGCTTCCCCAAAGAATTTTTCTTTTTCTAATACCAATGTGATGCTCCTGATAGGAAAGTAGCCCTGACTTCATTCCAACTCTAAAATCTGCTTTCCATGCAGGATAGAAATTCACTAGTTTGCAATGCTGCAGGATCATGGGGTTGGGAAAAGATCCTATACAGGATGCTCAGGGTACAGACATACAAGAGAGATAAGACTTGATTTATAGTTAGTGCAAAATGAACCACTAAAACAGCATAAAATGAAGTCAAAAAGAGCATATAAGCATCAACATTCACCACACATACACAAAGAATCCTTGGGAAATCTTATGGTCCTAGAAAAACAGGGCCAGACCGATATTCAGACATACCAGATAGGCAAAAATTTAACATCATCAAGCTGAGAGAAGCCAACAGAAGCAGCATGTCAATGGTCACTCAAAAAGTGAACAGGTCATAGCAGGCTTGGAAACTGCCTTCTACTGTTACATACTCACATGGGTACCACATAGCTCAGAAACTAGTCACAAAAATTTATTGGTGTTGTCTACACAATTCAAGTTATTCTTCCATCTTTAAAATTTCTACAATGAGTTTGTGTATACACCCATATATTTTCTATAAAACTTATAAACAAGTTTTTTTCTTTTTTTAATGTTTTATTTATTTATTTTCAGAGAGAGGGGAAGGGACGGAGAGAGGGAAATATCAATGTGTGGTTGCCTCGTGTGTCCCCCACTGGGAACTGGCCTGTAACCCAGGCATGTGCCCTGACTGGGAATTGAACCATGATCCTTTGTTCACAGGCCTGCGCTCAATCCATTGAGCTACACCAGCCAGGGCTATAAACAATTTTTAGTACATCAGTTCTGGTTGAAGATTTTACCTAAAATTCTGAAACTGATACATTTCCTTAGAAAATAATTATCTGATACAAATTCAATGTATTAAAATGTCATTTATCAAAATATATTTTAGTATAATATTATTTGATGTTTGATGAAGTTCACTTGGAAGTAAAGGCTTTTGTGGATTTCCCTGAGATTTCTCTCTTTTATGGTCATCAGCTCCTTTAGGACATTGACAGAAGTTGCCTTCATCATGTGAATGATGTCTCTGATGTACTGGTTCAATCCCGATAGGTCTTCTAATATTCATTATATTTAATATTGTTAGTGAACCCAGGAAGGGCAAAAGAACGAGATTCCAATAAACAAATAAAGTAAAAATAAACAGTAGAGTCTAGCAGCCATTTCTGCCCAGTGGTCTCCCACACTACACTGCATGGAGAAGCCTCTGCATTGAACTGCCTGCCTACACTGTGTTTCTGCCATCTGAGCAAACACTTACAAAGGTTTCCTAAAATCCTATTTCAACTAATAGGGCTGAGGCTTTCCCTATTCAATGAGAACAGCTCTATTCTGCCCAATAGGACAGTGCCTTTGTACCAAACTGTATCTGGACTCATTTGCATGAGGACCAATGAGGGACCAGGGGCAGAAACTTATGCCCATATAAGCCAGCTTCCCTCTGGCTTAGAGAGCATACTTTCCACCAAAGAATGAAGACCGTATTTCATGGCTAAGGCTGAAACATCAAAGATATCTCCCTGGTGCAAAGTGGAGAAGGTTGGCATGGAGTGGAGCAAAGCAGAACAGATCAGCAGACCACTGTGGGGGGCAGACTGGAGCTGCCTAGCCAAAGAAGGGCCTGGCCCCATGGCAGCCTCACAGCCAGGCTATTTTCACAGCTGTGCTGCTGCACAACTGAGCTGTTCCACAGCAGTGTTGTCTTCACAGCCACATTGTATTATCACTTGCACTGAATAAAGTTTCCTTCTTCACCACATCCCAAATTGAGGATTGCTGTTGCACTAAATTGATACTAACAACCCTGGGTTGACAGGTTTCACCCCTCTAATAGAGTTTGCTAAACTGTATGACTTAACCAGTAGACCAAAATCTGTAAGAACTCAACATAGTACAAATTAAATTCCTGTTAAAAAAAAAACAAAACAAAACTGGGAAAGAGGTCTTTCCTGTTAGTGGAGAATTGTTTCAGTTATTCAGATTCTAACTTCTTTCTCTCTGTGCTCTATTCAGAGCACCCAAGTCTGCCATGGAAATTTCCCCACTACAGTATTAACACAGAATAGGAGGAATGTAAGGTGACTCTTTAAAGCCAAATTTAGCTGAAATTTAATAGTGTTATTTCATGACCAGCCCCACCCAGATGAAGGACAAAAAGAGAATTTAGACAAGCTTGTGCCTACTAGAAAAATAAAATTTAAAAAAAAAGACAAAATTTGCAGTCTATGTGACATGAACTTATCCACTGTGTTACCTAATAATGAATAGGCTTCTTTAGGACTTCCCAAATTCATGACACGAAAGTTTTATCTCTGGTGTGTATTCTGTTGTGATGTACCTGAAGGGCTGCCTTCCGGACAAAAGTTTTCCCACATTCATCACATTCATATGGTTTCTCCCCTGTGTGAATTCTCTGGTGTATTCTGAGAGTTGAATTTTGGGCAAAAGCTTTCCCACATTCATTACACTTATAAGGTTTCTCCCCTGTGTGAATTCTCTGGTGTGCAATAAGGTGCGACTTCTGGAAGAAAGTTTTCTCACATTCTTTACACTCATAGGATTTTACACCTGTGTGAATTCTCTGATGTACTCTGAGTGTCGAATTATGGGTAAAAGGTTTCCCACATATACTGCATTCATAGGGTTTCTCCCCTGTATGAATTCTCTGATGTGCATTAACATATGACTTCTGGGAGAAAGTTTTCCCACAGTCATTACATTCATAGGGTTTCTCCCCTGCACGAGTCCTCTGATGTGCTCTGAGGTGTGAGGTCTTGGAGAAAGTTTTCCCACATTCATTACATTTGTAAGGCTTCTCCCCTGTGTGAATTCTCTGATGTGCCCTGAAGGCTGAATTATCTCCAAAAGCCTTCCCACATTCATTACATTCATAAGGTTTTTCACCTGTGTGAATTCTCTGATGTGCACAGAGGTGTGTCTTCTGGGAAAAAGCTTTCCCACACTCATTACATTCATAGGGTTTCTCTCCTGTGTGAATTCTTTGATGGACTATGAGGGCTGCTTTATAAACAAAGGTTTTCCCACATTCTTTACATTCATAAGGCTTTTCCCCTTTGTGAATTCTCTCATGCCCACTGAGGTATGACTTCTGGGAAAAAGTTTTCCCACATAAATTACATTCATAAGGTTTCTCACCTGTGTGAATTCTCTGGTGTGTACTGAGGTGTGTCTTCTGGGAAAAAGTTTTCCCACACTCATTACATTCATAGGGTTTCTCTCCTGTGTGAATTCTTTGATGGACTATGAGGGCTGCTTTATAAACAAAGGTTTTCCCACATTCTTTACATTCATAAGGTTTTTCCCCTTTATGAACTCTCTCGTGTCCACTGTAGTATGATTTCTTGGGGAAACTTTTCCCACATTCATTACGTCCATAGGGTTTCTCACCTGTATGAATTCGCTGATGTGCTCTAAGGGCTGAATTATGTGTGAAAGTTTTTTCACAGCCATTACATTGATAGGGTTTCTCTCCTGTGTGAATCCTTTGATGTGCTCTGAGGGCTGAATTATGGGCAAAAGATCTCCCACAATCATTACATTCATAAGGTTTCTCTCCTGTGTGAATTTTCTGATGTGATCTGAGATCAAATATATGGGCAAAAGACCTCCCACATTCGTTACACTCATAGGGTTTTTCCTCTGTGTGGATTCTCTGATGTGTCCTGAGGGTTGAATTATCAGCAAAAGTTTTCACACATTCATTACGCTCATACTGTTTCCCCCCTGTATGAATTCTCTGATGTGCACTGAAGTGTGTCTTATTAGAGAAACTTTTCCCACATGTCATACATTCATAGGTTTTTTTGCCTGTGTGAATTCTCTGATGTGCTCTGAGATGTGGTGTCTTGGAGAAAGTTTTCCCACATTCAGTGCATTCATATGGTTTATCCTCTGTGTGACTTCTCTGATATTCTTTGTATTGTGCTATCCTGGAGAATGAGTTCCCATATCCATTACTTTGATAGAGTTTAATCTGTGCGTATGTTCTCTGGAGTACTAAGAGTGCAGACTTCTTATAAGACTTCTCAAATCCACTGTTCTCATACAATTTTTCCTTTTGGTGAACTGTCAGATGTTCACTGAGGTTTGACATCTGACAGAAAGTTTTCCCACATTCATTACATTCATAGAGACTCACCCCCATATGAGCACCAGGATAATGACTAATGTATGAATTTGAACAAAAGGATTTCCTGCATTCCTCACATTCATAGGTTTTCTCTTCTGAGTGGGTCCTCTGATGGTAAATATGTGCTTTCTGGTAAAATAACTTACTGCATTCATTACTTTCAAATGATTTCTTAACTGTGTCACTTCCCTGGTGTACACTGAGGAGTGAGTTTTGATGTAAAGATTTCCCACATTTACAACACTGGTAGAATTTCTCTTCTGTCTGAGTTCTCTGATGTACTGTAAGGTCTAAGTTCTGGTAGGAGGAACTTGTACATCCACTAAAAACACAGGGTTTATCACCAGTTTGTATCTTCTGATATACTAGATGGGCTGAGCTTTGGCTCAAGTTTTCTTCACATTTACTGCTTTCAAAAGAACCCTGTCCTCTAACAGTTCCCTGAGGCTGAATGAGGGGTGAAATCCTGTTGAAGTTATTTCCACTTTCATTAAATTCACTGTGTGTCAAAGCCATGTGAACTTTATTGTATTCCACAATGGTGGTTTTGCCACGGTCATTAAGATCAAAGCATTTTTTCCTTGTGCCAGTTCTTATGTGGTTAAATAGAGTTGTCTTATCACAGTTTTTCCCAAATTCATCATCCTTACAGGATTCCTGTCCTATGGGAGAACTCTTAGCAGTAACACAGACAGCAATGTTATCATGTAGAACTTTTCCAAATTCATTACATTCAAAAGGTTGCTCCAGAGTTTGAAATTTCTGATGACCTTTCTTATGACTGAGAGCTTTCACATTTTTGCTATATTTGTAAGACCTCTCTCCAGTATGGGTTTTCTCATGTTTAACATCAAGCTGTAACTTTTCACATACATTTATATTATCGGTCTTCTTTCTTGAATAGTTCCTATCACTAACAATTAAGTCAGAAACAAGTGGCAAATTCATTCTACATGAGTCACATTTATAAGGCATTTTCCCTGAAAAATCTGGAGTTATTTCCAGATTAACTGGTTTTCCTAAAATTTTCTGTCCTTCTTCACTCGATATTTTTCTATCAATGAATATTACTTGCCACAGAGGTTTCTCTTGTTTTTCCTGGTTCTCTTCTATATGAAAATCAACTTTGCAATATCCTAAAATGAGAAAAATGGAAAACATCTTATGACTCTTACATTTCTTATTGGGAGGAGTTTAATGTTATGCATTGTATTGTTTCTGGTCATATTTCCAAAGATTAACAACTCATGCATACAGACAGAAAGACAGACACACATTCTCTCTCGGCTTATCCAAGTTGTCTAAAAAAAAACAAAAAACAAAACAGGTATTATTTACAGTGCTAACCAAGATGGAGCAGCCCCATTCTTCCAGCTCCTCCCCCTCTAGCAATTAAAATTTTCTGGGGGGAAAAAAGGATGCTACAAAATAAAAAGAAGCTAGGCTTTGACCCTTAAAAATTTTATGGCAGATAATTCCCAGATTTTCTTTCTGCTTCCCACATATCTTATATGAGTGGTTGGATTGCTGGAGAAGCCTGCAGTCGAAAGTGAATAATAGGCAAAGACAAAAGAGTGCCAACCTTTACCTAAAGACTAAGGAAAAGGTGATCTAACAGATAAGCTTTCTGACAATATCCATCATACTCAAGCCTCCCCCAACCCCCTCATCAAAGAAGGGGAAAAAAAAACATTTCTTTATACTCCGACTACAGATATAAAGCATCTGGACATTTCCCTCCATGAGCCAAACCAAGAGTTCATAGGAAAGATCAGACAGTATTTTGAGAAATTTCTGTTCATAAGATATTTTGGGAGATGGAAGCAGTGGCCACTGCCAAAATTCCACCTAGAACCATATTCCTATCTATTCTATAAAATCTAGGTGGACAAGAGCAACAAATGTGTTGGCTCAAGGTATTGGTAGCCAACTCAAAACAAGCAGGAGGAAAAAAGAGAAAACAAGAAGCACAGAAATAAGGAGCAGGGGACAGGAATACACTGTAGCCCAATACTACAGCTAGGAGAGATGAAACAGCACTACTTCAAAAGCATACTCTAAAAGATGAAGTGTGCTTTTGATGGTAAAAAGCATACAAAACCCATATACAAAAAACTAAAAAGCAGCTTAATTCACCTTATTCTCAAATGTACACAAGCACTTGTCAAGACAGACTACATTACAGGCTATAAGATGAATCCTTATAAATATAAAAGAAGTCATATAAAGTATAATCTCAAGCAAAAGAAAAACAGTACTAGAAATTAGTAATACAATATTATTTTGAAAAATACATTTATAAATTAATATGCTTATAATTAGACCATGGGTCAAAGAGGATGTCTCACAGAAAATTAAGGTATTTTGAAGTGAATGAAAATGAAAACTGTTCAAAACATAAAAATTTGTGGGATATAGTTATAGTAGTACTAAGAGATAAATTCATACCTTAAAATTTTTATATTACAAAAAAATTTTTTAAACCCACCCATCAGTTGCCTAAACTTCCACTTTAAGAAACTATACATGGGGGTTGGAAATGGGAGGGAGGTGGGGAGCACTGGTGGGTGGACTAGGATGGGAGTAAAAGACAGAAAACTGTACTTGAACAACAATTAAAATAAAAATTTTTTTAAAAAGAAAATATACAAAGAGAAGGTAAATCTAAACAAAGAACAAAATAATAAAAGTCAGAGAATATAATGAAATTGAA
Organism: Artibeus jamaicensis; assembly: GCF_021234435.1. NCBI lineage: Eukaryota > Metazoa > Chordata > Mammalia > Chiroptera > Phyllostomidae > Artibeus > Artibeus jamaicensis. The sequence continues at coordinate 72,664,222 of NW_026522030.1, read as the reverse complement.
AATACCAGAAAAATCAATCAAACCAAAGCTCAATTCTTTGAAAAGATTTTTAACAATAAAAACCAACTGAGGAAAACAAGACACATTACTGATATCAAAAATAAATGCAAGAGAAGATATAACTACAGATACAGCAGACATTAAAGATAATACAAAAGTACTGAAATTCTATGCCCATAAATTTGACAATCTACATAAAATGGATCAATTTCTTCCTTTTTAAAAAAAGATTTTATTTATTTACTTTTAGAGAGAAGAAATGGGAGGGAGAAAGAAAGGGAGAGAAACAGCAGTGTGTGAGATACATGGCTCTGTTGGCTCTCACACACCCCCAACAAGCAACCTGGTACACAACCCAGGCATTTGCCCTAACCAGGAATCAAACCCTGACCTTTCTGTTCATAGGCCAGAACTCAATCCACTGAGCCACACCAGCCAGGGAAAAATGGACCAATTTCTTGAAAACAAGAACTACCAAACTCACCATGAAGAAATAAAAAACCTAAATAAATCTATTTAAGAACTCTAATATGTGGTGAAAAAATATGTAGCTCAAAAAAACAGTTCCAGGAACAGATGGTGTTAACTAGTGAATTCTACCAAATAGTTAAAGAAATAATACCAAGTTTACATAATCTCTTCAAGAAAATATAAGATATGGAAATATTTCCTAAATCATTTTATGAGGTCTGCATCATCCTCATAGCAAAACCAAGCACAGACATTCAAGAAAAGAAACCTACAGACCAATATTCCTCATGGCATAAATGTAAATGCAACACTGAAAAACAGTAGCTAATAAATCAAGATCAAGTGGGATTTCTCCCAAGAACACAAACTGTTGCAATATTCAAAAATCATATTGTCTAAGAGCTAGAAGCAACCGAGGTACCCATCAGTAAATGAATGGATAAAAAAATTATGGTACATGTACACAATGGAATTCTATGCAGCAGAAAGAAAGAAGGAGCTCCTACCCTTTGCAACAGCATGGATGGAACTGGAAAGCATTATGCTGAGTGAATAGGCCAGGTGTTGAAAGACAAATACCATATGATCTCACCTTTAACAGGGAGCTAAACAACAAAACAAACAAGCAAGCAAAATAAAAACAATGACAGAGGGGAAAAAGGGGAGGGATCTGGAGGAACAAGTATGAAGGACACAGGGATGAGGACTGGGGGGGAGGAAATGGGAGGGAGGTGGGGAGCATGGGGCAGGGGGGGCTGGGATGGGAGAAATAGACAAAAAACTGTACTTGAAAAATAACTAAATAAAATTTAAAAAAAAAACAATGACACTGAAATAGAGAACAGGGGGACAGCGACCAGAGGGGAGAGGGGAGGGAATTTCAGGGGAAAAAGGGAAAGGATTCACAGGAACAAGTATAAAGGACACATGGACAACAACTAAGGGGGGTGGAAATGGGAGGGAGGTGGGGAGCACAGGGGGTGGGCAGGCTGGGATGGGAGTAAAAGACAGAATACTGTACTTGAAAAATAATTTTTAAAAAAAATTTTTAAGAAAAAAAAATATTGTCTAAATAATCAATATCACACAACCACATCAATTAAAGTAAAATATTTCACTAAATTCAAAATCTACTCATTAACCTAATATAAAAGGAATCTATAAAAAGTGTATAGTTAACATCATACTTAATAAAGACTGAATGCTTTCATCCTAAGATTAGGTGGGAGAAGGTGTTTACTCTCAAAAGTAAACAGTTTTTGGAGTAGAAAAAGGTATTGGCTTCTACTCAAGATTGTAATGGAAGTTCCAATCAATGCATGAGGCTAAAATTAAAAAATACAGAGTAAGTCTACACAGAAAAATCACAAAATGAGCTTTAAAAAAAATCTCCTTGAACTAATAGGTGTTTTCAGCAAATGCAAAATACAAAGCCAATATACAAAAGCCGGTAATATACAAATAATAATTAACTGGAATTTGAAATCAGATACATAACATAATTTACCATTGTGCTAATACCCCCACACATACACACAAACTGGTATCTGTAGGCTGAAAACTAATTAAATAAATCCTAAATAGAGATGTAAATATTATTTATAGATTAGAATGCTCTGTATCTTATACATGTCAATTCTCTTTAATTTGATCTACAGATTTAATGCAATCCAAGCTGAAATGCCAGCGTGCTTTTTAAAAAATATCAAGAAATGGACTTCTGGCCAAGATGGAGGCATAGGTAGACACACTGCCTCCTTACACATCCAAAAGGACAACAACAAATTTAAACACAAAAAAACCCACAACTTCCAGAAAATCAAACTGAATGGAAGTCCAACAATCAAGGAGTTGAAGAAGAAACATTCATCCAGACCGGGAGGAGGGGCAGAGAGAGGCAGCTGGATGGAGGGAACTTGCAGCAAGGCAGTGGCTAGAGGACTGGGGTGGGCAAGGTGGCTGGTGAACTAGATAAGGCAGCAGCTGGCAGAGTGGGTGGTCCCACATTTGCGTGCAGATAAACAGGGAGGAACAACTATGGAGCGAGACAGATGACACAACCCAGGGTTCCAGTGTGGAGAAATAAAACCTCAAAACCTCTGACTGAAAAAACACATGAGGGTTGAAGTGGCAGGAGAAACTCCCAACCTCACAGGAGAGTTCAATGGAGAGACCCACAGGGTCCTAGAACATACCCCAAACCACACACCTGGTAGCAACATAAGTGACCCCCCCACCCCCCAAAAAAAGCCAACAGAGAGCTGACCAAGTGACACTGTTCCCTCTCTGACCCCTTCGCCACATATGGTGCTGTGGTTGCCCAGTCCTGGTGAACACCAAACTATGTAAGGGGCTCTGCTCCTTACTATGTAATACACATGCAGAGACAAAAAATGAAAAGACCAGATCAAAGTTCCATAAAAAATACAACTAAGTGACACAGAGATAGCCAACCTATCAGATGCACAGTTCAAAATACTGGTAATCAGGATGCTCACAGAATTAGTTCAGTATGGTCACAAAACAGAGAAAAAAGTAAAAGCTATGAACAGTGAAATAAAGGAAAAGGTACAGGGAACCAACAGTGACGGGAAGGAAACCATGACACAAATCAATGATTTGGACCAGAAGGAAGAAATAAACAGTCAACCAGAACGGAATGAAGAAACAAGAATTCCAAAAAATGAGAAGAGTCTTAGGAACCTATACTGGCTATATTAATACTGGCCAGGGGTAAGAGAGATCAGGCTCCCACCAGCCTTCTGTAATACTAACCACCCTGTATTTTATCAGGTGCCAGTGTACATAGTTCATCTTCATTCTTCTTTCCATCTGCACTTAGTGACTAAGAAGGAAGGAACATATTTACTACATCATTCCTCTGGTTAATGCTTTTTATATCTTATTAACTCCTTCCCTAAGCACAGTCATGAACATATTTTCCTTATCATCATTTAGAATATTTCTACTTTTGCTTTGAAAATCAGGTTTAAGCCACCTAAATCCTACTTTTTGTTTTGATCCATATGGTTACTTCAGGACTCTTTCCCCCCTGTTCTGTGGGGATAGTGCCATCTGCCAAAAACCAATTGTCTATAAAGCATGTTTTTTCTCGAGCTCTCTTTCACTAATTTATTAAACTATCTCAAAGCCCATCCCCACCCCCTCGCATTGCATATTACTTAACTACTCCAAGCTTTACACATATCCCTGATATCTGGTAGAGCAAGTCCTCCCACATCACTCTTTATGAATGGGATCTTGGTTTGATATTAAATCTTTATTAAGAATTTCCACTTGAACTTTTACATAAATTTCACTATATTTTCCTTTGTCTTTGTTAGGATTAGCTAAAGTTTCATCTACTTTATTGTTTTATTTTTCAGTTTTCCAGTTTATTACTACTTTCATTAGTATATTCTTATTATTATTCTTAGGTAATTAATTCATATAATATTTATCTCTGTTCACTAATTTACCTGTATCCTAAGGTTTCTAATATATGCATTTATTTTTAGCATTTTATAAGTGTCATGCAATTTTGGATTTCATTTCTTTTTATACATTATTTAAAAGAGACACTTTGAAAAATTTCCCTATCAATGTTTTTGTTTACTCATTTTACCATTAACATCTACATTTATCAAATAAACTATGTTGAGAGAATATTATTTGTGATGATGCTAACTTGGTGAATTTATTGGTGCTTTTTTTTTTATAAACTAAAACTGTATTTATACTACCCCATGATTATTTGATGGGAACCTGAAAGACTTGTCCTTTGATTTCAGCATACTTATACACAAACATATGGTTCACTTTAATACATATATCATTTATGTCCAATACAGGCATAGTTATTTAGTATCCACAGTGCTTATTATTTTATCAGATGAGGTACAGAAGGTCCTCAAATAACTTCCTTTCATTAAATGTCATTTCGTTATAAACTGATGAGAAAAAAAATCAATTCTGGGCCAGGGCCACTGTCTGTGTGCAGTTGGTATGTTCTCCTCTGTCTGTGTGGTTTCATCAGGGTATTCTGGTTTTCTTTCACATCTGAAGATGTGCATATTAGGTGAACTGAAGCATCTACCCTGCCCCCAGTTTGTGTAGTGTGTAAGTACACCCTACGATGGCATCTCACCTTAAGCTGCCTGGTTAAGCTTCGGCCACCTGCAACAGTGAACTGGAATGAGCAGGCTGAAAAACAATGATTAATTTTTCTTAAATGTATGTACAGCTCACATATCAATTTTTAATACAGAAAGTATTTTAGATCTTTATTTAGAGTTTGGTAATGTTTTTGCTGTAGGAATTTAACTCTTGTTTATATCAATTAGTCTATAATAAAGGTGGTTTCATTTTAGGTCATTACACTTAAAATCAGTATCCAAAACCCTATCAACGATGTTAATAAACACTTACTGTATAATATGATCTCCTAACCCAAGTGAATTTTATGTTCTTAGACATCTATTTGGGGTTTTATGATCATTGATATCATTATTTGGTGCAGCCATTCAAATGCTTAAAGGTTTACATTAACCTGTGCTCTTGCACAAGAGGGCCTTCTTTTAAGTTAAGGAATTTATTATCTATATTAAAATCTGAATAATACAAGATTAAACCCTAAATTATTTTATTTTTATTGCATTAATAACTTTACCATTCTTTTATTGTAATTTTTTCTAAGATACTTATTTAGGGATATCTGTTTTAGCCGATCAGTATGATCAAACTGTTTACATTTAGTGATTGGGAAATATGCTTGATCTAAATTATGTCAACCTTTATGTTAAACTACCTGTTTAAATGAATTCACAACAGAAACTTTCAGTGAAAACACAGAAAATGATTTTACTTTTTTTCTTGAGGAATTATACTGAAATTATGACTTCTGAAATTTCTGGAATTATTTATTAATTTAGACAAAGGCCAATAAGCACATGAAAAAATGGTTGGTGTTATGAGTCATCAGAGAAACTCTTTAGGGACTAAATTGCACCCCCCCTAAAAATTTGTATTTTGAAGCCTTAATCCCCAATGTAACTGTATTTAGAGATAAGTCCCTTAAAAGGGTGATTAAGATTAAATGAGGTCATAAAGGTGGGCCCTAATTCTATAGAACTACTATCCTAATAAAAATAGGAAGAGACATCATAGCTCTTTCTCTCTCCATGGGAGCACAGAAGAAAGGCCATGTGAGAAGGTGCTCATCTATAAGTCAGGAAGAGGGGCGTCACCAGAAATCAACCTTGCTGGCACCCTGATCTTGAACTTTCAGCCTCCAGAACTGTGAGAAGTAGCCTGGCCAGGTGGCTCAGTTGGTTGGAGTACTGTCCCACACATCAAAAATTTGCAGGTTTGATCCCCTGTCTGGGCACATACCTAGGTTGCAGGTTTGATCACCAACTGGGGCACATACAAGAAGGCAACTAATGGATGTTTCTCTCTCACATCAATGTTTCTCTCTCTCTCTTGCTCTAATATCAATAAACATATCCTTAGGTAAGGATTAAAAAAAAAGAACAGTAAGAAATACATTACTTAAGCCACCTAGGCTGTGGTATTTTGTTATGCCAGCCTAGCTAATACAGAAATGCATATCAAAGCCTCAATGATTAAGCACTTCACACTCATTCACCAGGATGGCTGCAATCAAAAAGTCAGATATTAAGTGCTGGTGAAGATGTGGAGAAATCAAGAGTCCTCAAGTGTTACCATTAGGAATGTAATATGGTACAGCAACTTTGGAAAACAGTCTGGCAATTTCACAGATCTACCATAAAACCCAGCAGTTCCGCTCCTATCTATAAACTCAAGAGAAATAAAAACATACATCCCTATGAATACTTGTAAATGGCCCTGGCTTGTGAGGCTTGGTGGACTGAGTGGCACCCTATGAACCCAAAGGCCACCAGTTCAATCAACCCAGGACACATGCCTGGCTTGCAGACCAGGTCCCCAGGTGGGGGCACATGAGAGGCAGCTGATCAATGCTTCTCTCATACACCCATGTTTCTCTCCCTCTGTTTCTCCCTCCCTTCCCTAAAAATAAAAAATAAAATCCTAAAAAACCCACAAAACTGTAAATGAGTGATTATATCAGCATTACTCAGTAACAGCCAAAAGGTAGGATCCCATATGTCCACTGAATGATGAATGAACAAAATGTGGTATAGCCAGACAATGAAATATTATTTTTCCATAAAAAGTATGAAATGCTAATATATGCTACAATATTAACCTTATAATCACAAAAAACATATAATGTGTGATTCCATTTACATGAAATGTCCAGAATGGCCCAATCTATGGAGACAGAAAGTAAATTAATGGTTGCTGAAAATGGACAGGCCAGAAGATAGGGAGGTAATAATAGCTAAATGAGATGGGGTTTCTCTGAGTTAAAGAAAACTGACTGTGGTGTTTACATATATATATGAATATAATAAGAGCCACTGAATTGTATACTTTAAATAGGTGAAATATATGTTATGTGAATTATATCCCAATAAAACTGTTTAAAAGGGAAAACAACTGCCCTGGCTGGTGTAGCTCAGTGGACTGAGCACAGGCCTGTGAAACAAAAGGTCGCTGGTTCGATTCCCAGTCAGGGCACATGCCTGGGTTGCAGGCCAGGTCCCCAGTAGGGGACACATGAGAGGCAGCCACACATTGATTTTTCTTTCCCACTGTTTCTTCTTCCCTTCCCCTTTCTCTAAAAAATAAAGAAAGAAAATATTTTTTTAAAAGGAAAAACAACTATCAAAGTACTTCCCTCTGGACTTCCGCCAAGATGGAGGTATAGGTGGATGTGCCGTGCCTTCTCACACAACCAAGTATAGGGACAACTAAATATTAGCATCAGAAAACACAACCAGAACACGGAAAATTGAACTTTTCGGAAGTCCGTTAACAACAAATTCTTCAGCCCGACCGGTAAGGGGCGAAACCGGCGTCTCGTGAGGAGTTGCACAGGACTCCGGTCGGACGGACCCAGGCGCGGAATCCAGACACGCGAATCCAGACGCACGGGTTCCAAACGCAGGATTGGACCTAGCGAGCGACCGAGCAACCCACCGGGTGAGCGACTGCTGAGGAGACAGTGGGGAGGCGGTGCTGCGTGTTGACTGTGGTTGCCTGTCTGCGGGCGAGCGGACAGGCGAGGGAGTGGGCGGTTGGACCGGGCCCTGCGGTCTCCGGTCGCCGTGGCGCGCGGCGCCGCCATTTCCCCGCTCTGACCACGCCCCCACATACAGCGTCACAACCCAGCGACCTGGGAGTCCAAGGCGCTGCTTCTCACATTTAAAGGGCCAGAACAGACCAAAAATGTCTCAGGAAGACCTCAAAGCCCCAGAGATAAATCTAAGCGACGAAGAAATAGCAAAACTCTCAGACGCACAGTTTAAAACACTGGTCATCAGGATCCTCACAGATCTGGTGGATTATAGCCACAAATTAGAGAAACATATGAAGGCTAAACTAAGGGAAATGAATGGAATTCCACAGGAAACCCATAGAGATGAAAAAGAAACTGGGACTCAAACGCTCCAATATCCGAATTATAGGGGTACCAGAAGGGGGAAAGACACAACCACCAGTGGAAAAATTATTTGAACAAATAATAAAAGAAAATTTCCCCAATCTGGCAAAGGAAATAGACTTCCAAGAAATCCAAGAAGCTCAGAGAGTACCAAAAAAGTTGGACTCAAGAAGAAACACACCAAGGCATATCATAATTACATTAGCCAAAATTAAAATGAAGGAGAGAATCCTAGAAGCAGCAAGAGCTAAGGGGATAATCACCTACAAAGAAGTCCCCATCAGACTGTCAGCAGATTTCTCAAAAGAGACCTTACAGGCAAGAAGGGGCTGGAAAGAAATATTCCAAGTCATGAAATCTAAAGATCTACAACCAAGATTGCTCTATCCAGCAAAACTTTCATTTAAAATGGAAGGACAGATAAGGTGCTTCTCAGATAAGATCAAATTCAAGGAGTTCATCATCACCAAGCCCTTATTATATGAAATGTTAAAGGGACTTATCTAAGAAAAAGAAGTTAAAGAAACATGAACAGTGAAAGAACAACAAGCTCACAGTTATTAACAACCACACCTAAAACGAAAGCAAACTAAAAGAACAGCTAGATCAGGAGTGGAAACATAGAAATGAAGATCTCAAGGAGGGTTAGCAACAGGGGAGTGGGAGGAGGAGATGGGGGGGAGAAGGTACAGAAAATAAGTAGCATAGACAGTAGATAGAAAATAGATGGGGGGGGGGCAAGAATAGCATGGGAAATATAGAATCTAAAGGACTTGAGACACATGGACATAAACTAAAGGGGGGTAATGGTGGGGATGGGGGGCAGGGTGGAGGGGAATGAAGGGGGGAATAGAACAACTGTAACAGCATAATCAATTTAAAAAAAAAAATGTATCTATTGGCCCTGGCTGGTGTAGCTCAGTGGATTGAGCACAGGCCTGCGAACCAAAGAATCACGGTTCGATTCCCAGTCAGGGCACATGCCTGGGTTGCAAGCCAGTTCCCAGCATGGGATGCATGAGAGGAAACCATACACTGATATTTCTCTCCCTCTTTCCTTCCCTTCCCCTCTAAACATAAATAAATAAAATCTCTAAAAATATATAAATTTAAAAAAAAAAAAAAAGTACTTCCCTCTGTGGGCTAAGTACCCCAGGAGGTTCCTTCTGTCTGAGCTCACTCACCTGGGTTTCTCTGGTTTAGGAATTCTTCCTCTAAGGACCAGGGATCTTCACCTTGCTCCAACTTGAAGATCACCTGGGGTTTGATAACACAATACCCTGTGGACATAACAATCGAAGGTACATATGGACCAGATTCATGGGCTTTTTAGTTTTTGAAGGTAGAGAAAGATACAATAGCAAGAGCAAAAAGTACCTGTTTGCAGTTTTTAATGGGAAAGTAATGATACAAAAATTGTTTCTATTTCTCTAAAGGTTTGTTACTCAGGACTCTTAATCAAAAGCCTAAACATTCATCTCTATAAAGGGTCTAGGTGTTCTGATAATTTTTTTAAAAAGGAAATGTATTACAGAGGGAAACACAGGATAAGGTCTCACAGGGTAAGGTCAGCTCACCCACAGAGATGAGGTGGCTATAGGTCTCCAGCATCACTTCTCTGTACAGGGTCCTCTGGGTAGAGTCCATCCATTGCCACTCTTCCTGGGTGACCTCCACAGTCACGTCCTTGAATGACACTGGTCCCTGTAATAACATATTTTGTTCAAAAGTTCAGAATTATGTGACAAATAAAATATCTTTGAGAACAACTCTTTTTCTACATACTCTTAAGGCTTTAAAACAGATATAAAGAATGTCATATTTTGACCTAATTTATCTTTAACTTTGGGGTTATATAGTTAGTTAAAAAGGTTTTTAATGTGCCATAATTCATTTGTATTTATGAATTATAGTTTTTAAGACAAAAGAATTCAGTGTAAAGACACTTCCTACAATTCTTTTTCTACATCCCAAGGAATTATTCTAATTATTCTAGAATTCTAGGATGTTCAATCTCGCCTTGGACATTATTACCATAAATAATGGCAGCAAGGAAGAATACATGTAAGCTGTGAACTTACATATAAATAAATGTATAAGACAGATAAATCTGGAACTCATGCAAAGAACAACTTACCAAAGAGTTGGAATCAGAGAGACCAGTATAAGAGAATACTATCTACACTAAAGTAACAACAAAGGCTACAGTGATAGGACAGAAGCAGCAACCAGTTTAATAACTTCTTTATTATATAGCTACCCAGTCTAGCAATATTGGGCTGTTTCTCGAATGCTGGTACCAAATACTGGTATTTGGGACAAAAAAGGAAAAAAGTATATTAGAATTTCTAGTGTGACACATCTGTTCATATTGCTACTGAAAGTTCTATGGAATGTAAAGTTGGAATAGTCCCTTAAACTAATATACACATAGTATTAAAACACAAAAAGGAGCTCTAGGATGAAGACAACCCTAAGGAATTACTAACAATATAGGAGGTTAACTGAAATTTCAGAGGCAGTCAGACAGCAATTTGAGCACGCAGAAATTGAGCAAGTAGTAAAAACAGCATTTGAGAAAGCATGAATACTAAAGAGGATGGCAATAAAAGTACTGGCCACAAAGCCAGGGAACTTTTTTAAAAAGTAAGAATAGAACCATGAAGAGCAGAATCTTGGAAAACAAAAAAAAGGGAAAGTTTCTACAACAAAAGATCTCAAAGGGACTGGGAAGGAGAAGTGGAGAGTTGCTATTCAAGGAGTATAAAGTTCCCCTTGTGAGAAATATTAAGCTCTAGAGATCTGCTGTACAATATTGTGCCTCTAGTTAGCAATACTGAATGTACACACAAAAACTGGTTAAAAGAGTAGATCTCATGGTGTGTTCTTATCACAATTAAAAAATAGAATCTGAAGTAGATTAAGAGGTAAGAGGACAGAAACAAGTTTTCTCCCACTATTTTGTATCCAGTTATAATCTCATTCATGTCTTCAGCATTACTGAGTAAATACCACCTCTATATGAAGCTTAGTACTAGTACCTGTGAATTAAAACAAATAAATAAAAGAACAGAAACACCTCTCATTAAATTTATTTTAATCTAAAAATTATAAATGAAATTTAACTGGGACTTCCGCCAAGATGGAGGCATAGGTGGATGTGCCGTGCCTTCTCACACAACCAAGATTAGAGAAAACTAAATATTAGCAACAGAAAACACAGCCAGAACACGGAAAATTGAACTTTTCGCATGTCCGTTAACAACAAATTCTTCAGCCTGACCGGTAAGGGGCGAAACCAGCGGCTGGCGGAGCAGGGTTGCACAGGAGGACTCGGCCAGACACACTCAGGCCCGCGGAATCCAGGCCCAGGGTCAGACCTAGCGAGCGACCCAGCGAGCAACCAGGCAAGCGACCGCAGGGGAGACAGCCGGGCCCAGGGCTGCGTGTTGACTGAGGTCGCGCATTTGTGCGAGGGTGGACAGGCGAGGGAGTGGGCGATTGGACCGGGCGGGCAGGTCCCCACAGCAAGCAGCAGTGGAGGGCGCCGCCATTTCCCTGCTCTGACCCCACCTCCACATACAGCGTCATAACCCAGTGACTCTGAGTGGCCCAGCCCAGGTGAACCACCTAAGGCACTGCTCCTCCGCACCCAGCTGTGAGAAGCGGCAGAGGGGGTCGCCATTTCCCCGCTCTGGCCACACCCCCACATACAGCGTCACAACCCAGCGACCTGGGAATCCAAGGCGCCCCTTCTCACACTTAAAGGGCCCGAACAGACCAAGAATGGCGCAGATGGATCTCAGAGCCCCAGAGCCAATAGATCTAAGCGATGAAGAAATAGCAAAATTCACAGACGCACAGTTTAAAACATTGGTGATCAGGATCCTCACAGAACTGGTTGATTATACCGACAAATTAGACAAATATATGAAGGCGAAACTAATTGAAATGAATGGAATTGCACAGGACACCAATAGCAATGAAAAGGAAACTGGGACTCAAATCAATGGAGTGGACCAGAAGAAAGCAAATAATGGCCAAACAGAAAAGAGTCAAGAAGCAAGAATTCAAAGAAATGAGGAGAGTCTTAGGAACCTCCAGGACATCTTTAAACGCTCCAACATCCGAATTATAGGGGTACCAGAAGGGGGAAAGACACAACCACCAGTGGAAAAATTATTTGAACAAATAATAAAGGAGAATTTCTCCAATCTGGCAAAGGAAATAGACTTCCAGGAAATCCAGGAAGCTCAGAGAGTACCAAAGAAGTTGGACCCAAGAAGAAACACACCAAGGCACATCGTAATTACATTAGCCAAGATTAAAATGAAGGAGAAAATCCTAGAAGCAGCAAGAGCTAAGGGGACAGTCACCTACAAAGGAGTCCCCATCAGACTGTCAGCTGATTTCTCAAAAGAGACCTTACAGGCAAGAAGGGGCTGGAAAGAGGTATTCCAAGTCATGAAATCTAAAGACCTACAACCAAGATTGCTCTATCCAGCAAAACTTTCATTTAAAATGGAAGGACAGATAAAGTGCTTCTCAGATAAGATCAAATTCAAGGAGTTCATCATCACCAAGCCCTTATTATATGAAATGTTAAAGGGACTTATCTAAGAAAAAGAAGTTAAAGAAACATGAACAGTGAAAGGACAACAAACTCACAGTTATTAACAACCACACCTAAAACGAAAGCAAACTAAAAGGACAGCTAGATCAGGAGTGGAAACATAGAAATGAAGATCTCAGGGAGGGTTAGCAACAGGGGAGTGGGAGGAGGAGAAGGGGGTAGAAGGTACAGAAAATAAGTAGCATAGACAGTAGATAGAAAATAGGGGGGGGCAAGAATAGCATGGGAAATATAGAATCTAAAGGACTTGAGACACATGGTCATAAACTAAAGGGGGGGTAATGGTGGGGATGAGGGGTAGGGTGGAGGGGAATAAAGGGGGAATAGAACAACTGTAACAGCATAATCAATTAAAAAAATAAATTAGAAAAAAAAGAAATTTAACTATATTTTGTAAAACTAAAACATTACTGAGAAAATTGGCTTTTCCCCCTATTTTTTGGCCAATTTCTTTAATATCTGATTTAATAAAAATCAGCTGGATTTTTTTAAATTAAGCTAACAAGTGATGTAGGTGAAAATGTTAAAACACAGATCTCAGAAAATTCTCTCCTCCACAAAAGCAAAGAAAAAACTGGCAAAAATGATACAAGTTAACAAATGCCCCCTGTGGAAATATACAGGAAAAACAGCTACATTGTGTCTGTATAATTTACCCTATTCCTATCCCTCTCTCTCCAGCTCTGATGTAGTTTGACAACCAACAGTCTGCAACCAGCATCCTGGCAACTACAAGCGGGTTGGAGTTCCATCAAAACCTCATTCCCATACTGTGGCCAGTGTGGCTCACTTGGTTGGTGCATTGTGCTGTAAACTGAAAATGTCTGTCGCAGTTTCAGTATCTGGTCAGGGCACATGCCTGGGTTGTGGATTCAGTCCCTGGTCAGGGCACATAGAAGAGGTAACCAATAAATGTTTCTAACACTGATGTTGCTCTCCCTCCCTTCCCATCTCTCTAAAATCAATAAGCATGTCCTCAGGTTAGAATTAAAAAAAAAAAAAACCACCTCATTCCCAGAAAACGGTCATCATTTGGCCCACTTAGAGGTTCTCTAAAAGACCCCACTTACAAGGATGTCTTTATTTGAACTATAGTTGACTTGGAGCTTACATGGTGCAAATAGTCTATACTCAGAGGCATTTGTCAAAACATTTAAAAACATTGGTTTAACTTAGTGGCTACCTGAGGTAATGGATAATAGCTGGGGCAAACAATGGTCAATAAAGAACCTTAAAAGGAAATGCTGGGGAATATTCCTGATAATCTAGAAGGCCACATACATGCATAGGTACTCAACATATATATTAATGCAGAGTAATTTTAAGGATACTTAGTCGATTCATCAGCAAAATATCTTAACCTCTGTGTTTGAGTTTCTGAAAAATAGTAGTGACTAAATTTACATATAGCATTAAGTTTTCTACTTTCATTGAAGAATGAGTAGAGGCAGCACTCTATATTACTTTAGGGTTATTACTGGAAAAATTTTAACTAAATCACCTACTCGGAAACAACAAAGGTTATTTTTATCTTCAATTGTCTTTAAATTCTCTGATGAATTAGTTTGCTTTATCTTCTCACCCATGTCAGCCTTTAAAGAAGCATTGTCTGACACTGTGACACAGACACTGGAAACCTAAGAAATAAATTTGGTAAATTTGTAGTACCAGAAAATCTGCATATATCCACATGTCAACTCTGCTATTCATTTGTATTTCTGTATCTTCTCTGAATGTATCTGATCCATTTCTATTTCTATTTCCATGTTAACAGAAACACACTTAAGCCCTTATAAAATCCATTGTAAAATAAAGTTTATTAAAAAAATAAACTCACCTGAGCTATGTTCATTTTCTGCTGCTCCTACAAAAAGGAAAAAAAAATGTGAAGGTCCAGCTGGGGAGGGGGAAAGAGAAATTGGGTCATGAGAAAGAAACCTGGTCTGCCTTACGCATCCTATATTCATCTGCCTAAAAACTTCAAAACACCAGGTGGAGAAAAGGCTTCCCTATGGAAGAATGGCCCTTTGACATTTTTGAGAAGGAAAAGGAAGAACCACACAGAGGTAGCACCACCTGAACACGAGCATCTCTAATATGATCATGTGTGCTTAACCTTGCATTTTCACTAAGGTAAATTGCTTTCTGTCAATGAATTAACAATTTACGCTCCCTTCTGACAAATTAAAACAAAAGAAATTTTTCATAAGTAAATAAAACAGATGATTTGTTAAATAAATTCAGGTACACCAGAGGTGAAACCCTCTACCTTTGTTAAAACTAATGTCGAGGACTTCCAGCCAAGATGGAGGTGTAGGTGGAAACACTGTTCCTCCTTGCACAACCAAATTTGAGGACAACAAAGATGTACAAACAAAAACACAACCAGAACAGACAGAAAATTGAACTGTATGGAAGCCCAATAATGAGCCATTCATCCAGATCGGTAAGAGGGGCAGAGTCAGTGGCAGGTGGAGAGGGGTCGCAGCAGGGAAAAGTGGTGGTTGGGAGACCTGGGCAGGGGGAGGAATCGAGCAGACCCAGTGAGGCGTGCAAGACAGCTGGCTGACCGGGGTCACACATTGGCAAGCAGATAAGCCAGGCAAAAAGTGGGCAGTGAGACAGACCGAGCAACCCAGGGCCCCAGAGAAAGGAAATAAAGCCTAAAAGCACCAATTGAAAAAACTTGCTGGGTTGAGGTGCCAGGAGAGACTCCCAGCCCCAAGGGAGAGTTTGCTGGGGAGACCCACAGGGTCCTACAATGTACACAAGCTCACACACCCAGGAACCAGCACCAGAAGGGCTCAATTTGCTTATAGGAAGGGGCAGAGGGGACTGAAATCCAAGAGAGAGCAGAGCAAGCACAACTGTTCCCTCTCTGACCCCACCCCCACATACAGCATCACAACCCAGCTACTGGGTTGCCCTGCCCTGGTGAACACCGAAGGCTCCACCCCTCACTACATAACAGACCAAAACTTTATGGCTCAAGCAGAAGAACAAATCAAAGGCCCAGAGCCAATACTTTTAAGCAACCAAGAGAGAGCCAACCTATCAGATGCAAAGTTCAAAGCACTGGTGATCAGGATGCTCACAGAATTGGTTGATTTTGGTTGTAAATTAGATGAAAAAAATGAAGGCTACACTAAGTGAAATGAAGGAAAATGCACAGGGAACCAATAGTGATGGAAAGGAAACTGGAACTCTAAACAATGGAGTGGACCAAAAGGAAGAAAGAAACAACCAAACAGAAAAGAATGAAGACAGAAGAATTCAAAAAAATGAGGAGAGGCTTAGGAACCTCCAGGACATCTTAAACATTCCAACATCTGAATAGGGGTACCAGAGGGGAATAGGAAGAGCAACAAGTAGAAAACTTATTTGAACAAATAATAAAGGAGAACTTCCCCAATCTGACGAAGGAAATAGACTTCCAGGAAGCTCGGAGAGTCCTAAAAAAAGTGGACCCAAGAAAAAACACACCAAGGAACATCATAATTATATTACCAAAGATTAAAATGAAGGAGAGAATTCTAGAAGCAGCAAGAGATAAGGGGACAGTCACCTACAAAGGAGTTCCCATCAAACTGTCAGCTGATTTCTCAAAAGAGACCATACAGGCAAGAAGGGGCTGGAAAGAACTATGCCAAGTCATGAAATGCAAGGACCTACATCCAAGATGACTCTATACAGCAAAGCTTTCATTTAGAATGGAAGGGCAGATAAAGTGCTTCTCAGATAAGGTCAGGTTCAAGGAGTTCATCATCACCAAGTGCTTTTTATATGAAATACTAAAGGGATTTATCTAAGAAAAAGAAGATAAAAATATGAACAGTGAAAGGACAACAAACTGACAGCTATTAACAACCACACCTAAAACAAAAGCAAACCAAACCAACAGCTAGATCAGGAGCAGAGCCACAGAAATGGAGATCACATGGAGGATTAGCAACAGGGTAGTGGGAGGAGGAGAGAGGGGGAGAAGATACAGAGAATAAGTAGCATAGATGGTGGGGAGAAAATGGGGTAGGGCAAGAGTAGTGTGGGAAATGTAGAAGCTAAAGAACTTATGACACATAGACATGAACTAAAGGGGGGGAATGTGGGAGGGGAGGGAATGTGCAGGGTGGAAGGGAATTAAGGGGCGTAATGGAACAACTGTCATGACATAATCGATAAAATATATTTAAAAAAGAAAAAAATGCTAATGTCAAAAAACTACTTGGATTAAATCAAGTTCTTGTATTTACATCTTGAGTTAGTTTCCACAGAAAACTCTGCAATAAAGATGGAACACTTTATGTAAGAAATGTATTTGTTTGAATATTTGTTCTTAACTGGTTGTAGTTTCTAAAAAAGACCTTTTTATAAGATGTTTATAGAACTTATCCATGTGAGTAAACAGTACTGCACTGCTGCTGTTTGGTTTCGCCCTGGGTGACTACAAAAATCATTCATTTTTGGCCCAGCATTTTTAGGCTTCCAAAGATGTCCAATATAGAAAACCCTTCTACTATCATTTTGGTATCCCTATGTTCAGGAAAGAGGGAGCATTGGCATAACTCTAGATGCCATATGTGGTGATGAACAAGGTGTTAGAGCAGCTCAGAATCTGGAGGGCAGAATAAAAAACCCAACACATTGTTTAGAATTTTCTCAGCTCTGGCTGGTTACACCTTCCCCAGACACCTGTACTCACCAGCCATCCACTGAAGTGCCTTTTCCTGTGCAGCCTAACGGTAACCCATCCCTCTAAACTCCAAGTTCCCTTCTGCAGGTTTCTACTGTCACACAATCTGTGATGGCTTCTGGATGTGGCAACATCACCAAGTGTGACTCATGCCACCCAGGGATTAAGAACTTCTTTTAGTGGGGCAAATCAAGATCGATTCCTTTCTAGAAACTTCTGCCTCTGCACTGAAGCTCTGGTGAGGGGTCTGTCAGAAAGGTGGTTCTTCCCAGGGGCAATTGTTCCTGGGGCTCCCTCTTTCCTGACTTTGAAGAGTTACTTTCCTCCAGAGGGACTGGGACCTGAGCCTGAGAAACAAGTTCACATTATTTGAAACTTTCATCTAACATTAGAAACCTGACCCTTTTGCATGCAACTACTGCACCTGAAGTGCGGCTACTGTATTAAATTAAATGCATCATTAAAATTAACTTCACTCCAAAAGAGCTGTACTTAAAAAACTATACAACACTGAAGAAATCAAGGAAGACATACAAACAAATGGAAACATATACCATGTTCAAGGATCAGAAGAAGTACATCATCAAAATGTCCATACTACCCAAAGCAATTTACAGATTAAATGCAATATCTACTAAAGTACCAATGGCATACTTCACAGACATAGAACAAACACTTCAAAAATTTATATGGAATCATAAATGACCCCAAATAGCTGCTTCAAGTTTGAGAAAGAAGAACAAAGTAGGAGGGATCACAATACCTGGTACCAAACTGTATTACAAGGCCACTGTAGTCAGAACAGCTTGGTACTGGCATAAAAACAGGCACACGGACCAGTGGAACAGAACAGAGAGCCCAGAAGTAAACCCAAGTCTCTACAGTCAATTAATATATGGCAAAGGGGGCAGCAACATAAAATGGAGTAAAAATAGGCTCTTCAACAAATGATGTTGGGAGAACTGGACAGCTACATGCAAAAAAATGAAACTCAAGCACCAACTTACACCATACACCAAAATAAATTCAAGGTGGATAAAAGATTTAAATATGACTTCCACCAAGATGGAGAAGTAGGTGGAGGATCCACCTCACCTCTGTGCACAACCAAATCTAAGAACAACTATTTTTAACAGCAGTCACAACCAAGCCACACGGAAAATCGACAATACGGAGTCCAAAGGACAACTAGATACTCAGCTGGACCGGTACGAGGAGCGAGGCCAGCAGCGGAGCAGGTTAGCAAGAAAAAATTCCCGGGGCGGTGCGCGGTGCATGCAGGCAACCGAGGGCGCTGATTGCCAGCGAGCTGGCTGCCGGAGCGCACAGGGAAGAGGTGCGGTGGGTCAGTCGGTCGTGCGCATTTACGTGCGGAGAAACCAGTGAGAAGGGAAACCCGCGCGGTGCAGCAGGCTCGCACAATTAGGATCGGATAAGCAAGCCCGAGGCGAGTGAGTGACTGGATGCGCTGGGCTAGCGGAGAGGAACGCCATTGCTCCCTCTCTGACCCCGCCCCCACACACAGCGTCACAAACCAGCAACCTGGGTCGCCCCGTCCTGGTAAACAACTAAGGCTTCGCTCCGCTCACTTAACAGCACGAATAGACCAAAAATGGCTCTAGGACAACTCAGAGCCCCAGAACCGATAGACCTAAGTGATGAAGAAATAGCCAGTCTTTCAGATGCACAGTTCAAAACACTGGTTATAAAGATCCTTACAGAACTGGTGGATTTTAGTCACAAATTAGAGAAACATATGGAAGCTAAATTAATTGAAATGAATGCTGATACAAAAGATACCAATAGTAATGGAAAGAAAATTGGGACTCAAATCAAGGGAGAGGTCCAGACGGAAGAAAAAAATGATCAAACAGAAAGGAATGAAGAAATAAGAATTCAGAAAAATGAGGAGAAGCTTAGGAACCTCCAGGACATCTTTAAACGTTCCAACATCCGAATTATAGGGGTACCAGAAGGGGGGAAAGGCACAACCACCAGTTGAAAAATTATTTGAACAAATAATAAAGGAGAATTTCCCCAAGATGGCAAAGGAAATAGACTTCCGAGAAATCCAGGAAGCTCAGAGAGTCCCAAAGAAGTTGGACTCAAGAAGGAACACACCAAGGCACATCATAATTACATTAGCCAAGATTAAAATGAAGGAGAGAATCCTAGAAGCAGCAAGAGCAAAGGGGACAGTCACCTACAAAGGAGTTCCCATCAGACTGTCAGCTGATTTCTCAAAAGAGACCTTACAGGCAAGAAGGGGCTGGACAGAGGTATTCCAAGTCATGAAAACCAAAGATCTACAACCAAGATTGCTCTATCCAGCAAAACTTTCATTTAGAATGGAAGGACAGATAAAGTGCTTCTCAGATAAGATCAAATTCAAGGAGTTCATCATCACCAAGCCCTTACTATATGAAATGTTAAAGGGACTTACCTAAGAAAAAAAAGATAAAAAAGATGAACAGTGAAAGGACAGCAAACTCACAGTTATTAAGAACCACACCTAAAACAAAAGCAAACTAAGAGGATAGCTAGATCAGGAGCAGAACCATAGAAATGAAGATCTCATGGAGGGTTAGCAACAGGGGAGTGGGAGGAGGGGAAGGGGGGAGAAGGTACAGAAAATAAGTAGCATAGACAGTAGATAGAAAATAGATAGGGGGAGGGTAAGAATAGTAGGGGAAATACAGAATCTAAAGAATTTGAGACACATGTTCATGAACTAAAGGGGGAAATGGTGGGGGAGGGGTATGCAGGGTGGAGGGGAAGGGAGGGGGGAATAGAGCAAATGTAATGGCATAATCAATAAAAATAAATAAAGAAAGAAAGAAAGAAAGAAAGAAAGAAAAAAGAAAAAAAAAGATTTAAATATAAGTTGTGACACCATTAAAGCCCTAGAGGAGAACATTGGCAGGAAAATCTCAGATATTCTATGCAGCAATATTTTCACTGATATGTCCCCTAGAGCAAGGGACACCAAGGAAAGAATAAACAAATGGGATCTCATTAAAATAAAAAGCTTCTGCGTGGCTAAAGAAAACAGTATTAACATGAAAAGAGAAACAACTGTATGGGAAAACATATTTGCCAATGATACCTCAGACCAGGGCTTAATATCCAAAACATACAAAAAACTCACACAACTCCTTTCTAAAAAGACAATTAAAAATGGGCAAAGGACTTGAACAGACACTTTTCCAAGGAAGACATACAGAGGGTCCAGAGACATGTGAAAAGATGCTCAGCATCGATAGCTATCAGAGAAATGCAAAATAAAACCACAATGAGATACCACTTCACACCTGTCAGAATGGCCATTGTAAACAAATCAACAAACAACAAGTGTTGGAGAGGGTGTGGAGAAAAGGGAACCCTAGTGACACTGTTGGTGGGATTGCAGACTGGCACAACCACTGTAGGAGACCATTCTGGGTGGCATGGGCCCAGCTCCTAGTGGAAAGCAAGGTCTGATGTACAGGACCCACGCCCACGGAGAGGTTCTCCCGTGGGGAATCAAGCCTACAATGTACCTAGGCCACTTTGAAACTTGCTTTTGCTACACTCCCTCACCCTGAATTGAGGCAGAAAAACATTTACTGCAAAGTAACTTCCTAAAATCTATGCTAAACCTTCCAAGGATGAGTGTAACCAGTTCAACTACTTTTCCCTTTTCATTTGCAAATATCCATCTTCTGTGATGTGATTGGTGGCATTGGCTTCTTTGCTTTCTGTAAAAGGTAACCACCTAAAGCAAACCTGTGCATAGTAAATGAGGACCCTCACGTAATGTGCTGAGAAACCCAATAAAGGCCGGTCATGGCAAGGGCTGCAGTTTTTTCTCCCCTTGAGAGAAGAGCCATGCTCGCCCATTTCCTCCACAGGACTCAGTAATCCATGTGACTGCCGCACATCTCATCCACAATGTGGCGGACCCCACAAGCTGGGGTCCGCTCAAACCATTATGGAATTTTCTAAGAAAACTAAAAATGGATCTGCATTTTGACCCAGCAATTCCACTTCTAGGTTTATATCCTAATAATGCTGAAACACCAATCCAAAAGAACCTATGCACCCCAATGATCATAGCAGCACAATTTACAATAGCCAAGTGCTGGAAGCAACCTAGGTGCCATCAGTAAATGAATGGATAAAAAACTACGGTACATTTACACAATGGAATTCTATGCCTCAGAAAGAAAGAAGGAGGTCCTACCCTTCGCAACAGCATAGATGGAACTGGAAAAGATTATGCTAAGCAAAATAAGGCAGGCAGCGAAAGACAAATACCATATGATCTCACCCTTAACAGGTACTTAATCAACAAAACAAACAAGCAAGCAAAATATAACGAAAGACACTGAAATTGAGAATGGATTGACAATGACCAGAAGGGAGAGGGGAAGGAATTTCAGGGGAAAAGGGGAAGGGTTTGCAGGAACAAGTATAAAGGACACATGGACAAAAACAAGGGTGGGGGGCAAGGGAGGGGGTGGAAACAGGAGGGAGGTGGGGAGGGCTGGGGGTGGGCTGGGATGGGCATAAAAGGCAGAAAACTGTATTTGAACAACAATTAAAAATTAATTAATTAATTAAATTTACCTCCTTTTCTTTTTACTGTTACTACTGAAAATTTTTTAATTTTATTTTTATATTCTATTTGCATTATCTTTCTATCGGCCAGCACTGCATTAGATGATCAGACTAGGCCTTTGAGCATGGAGACAGCCTGGATAGTGCAGGAAGGCACAAGAACCTCAGTCTGACCCAGAGACTCTGGAGAAAACCTGCAAGTCCCACATAATCTTGCTAAATGGTGAGATTCTGTCCTCATTCACTTCACTATCATAACTCTGGGAATTTGGGGACAGCCCCCTTTGCTGAGTGCGCCAAAGGTTGCAACCCTGTGTTTGGGGCCGGGATAATTATTAGGAAGAGCAAGAGATAGGGAGTAAAATCTGTATTTGAGTCCTACCCCTCTCATCTAAGACCAGCTTGTGAGCCCGAATGTATTAGTCCGCCCCCATGAAAGTTCTTTCACTTTTTAAAGTGGCCTGTTTATACCGACAAGTAGGCTTGTTGGTTAAATGAAATAAACAAAGGGAACAAAGTGTCTTTTGATAGTAGCTTACACAGTGATTAACACAAACATTTAACAAAATCTTTTGCAGATGACACCTTTTTTAATTCTCAGAAAAACTGCACGTACTATTAGTAGCCTTAAGTTCACCGTGAGCGTCACAAAGGTGCATTCCCCTCTAGTCGCCCGCAGTCCCCACACCGGGCCTCACGGAAAACGTTTTCCTAAATAGGACTCAGCCCCACCTGAGCCGCGGGAGCCGACGTGGGGAACTTCGCAGCACCAGCCGCCAGGAAAGAGGACTGCCCGCTCCCGCTCCCCAGACACGCGCCTACGTGACCTGCAAGGACCTACAAGGACCCAGTGCTCTCACCCCGGGTTCACAGCCTCTGCTTCCACACAGACCGTAAGGACCGCGAGTCTCTTTCAGGCCCCGGAGGGCGGAGGGTCGGGCAGGATCGACGTGCACATGCGCAGAGTGACCCCGTTCTCAGAGGCTGAGCGGTTGGTCTACACATTCAAGACTACAGTTCCCATGAAATCTTGAGACCAAAGAAAGTAATTTTTGAAACGTTTCCGCTTCATTACCCAATTGGACCTGACCCCTAGAAACTACCGGAATTCACAGAGTTTTGGGATTAGAGTTAGGTCCAGACAGCACATTGAGAAGCGTGGTTCTTTGATCTGTTCCGGATCAGAAAGACAACAGATGCAAGAGACGATTTGGGAAACACGAATATGAACTAGATATTAGAAGTACTGAGAAAAATTACCATTACCTTGGTTAGTGTGATTATACGGAGTGGGCAAAAACAGGTTAATAATAGCAAATAATAAATAAATAAGCAACGATACAAGAATAAAATCTGTGTTTCCCATACTCACAACTATAAACCTATTTTTGTTCACCCTTGTATTTGGATGATGTAAGAAATTGTTATTTTTTAAAGATACATACTAATATATTTACAATTATAAAGTAATGTATTTATAATTTACTTTTTTAAAAATTAAGAAAAACAGAGAAGGCAAATATGGCAAAAGGTTAAGAATCATTAAATCTATACAGTGTGTGTTATGATACTCATTTTACTATTCCTGCTGTTCAGAGTGTTTGAATTTATTTTAATACACAGTAACAGACCTGGCGTGGGGTGGGATGGAGGCAGATTAAGATGTTTACTGCCAAGAGACACTAATCAAGCTACCAAGAGAAGTAAAGGTACACATAAGAATCTTTTTCACAATTGTGAAATAGATCAAAACCAGAAAATTGAGCCAGCATTAACATAAAAGAGTAACATCTGTGACCAGCAGGATTGGGGTGAAAGAGGAGGCAATAATCTAGCTGTTCAAATACATGAAAATAGTACAAAGTCTGCCCCGGGAAAGTCCTACTATTGTTAAAGGTTTGCACAACATTGATGGAACCTGGCAGCCAAGGTGAGTGGACTGTAGTGTACATGCCTGAACAATGACAATTTCACTGTACTAATCACTGGGGGTGGTAGATGCCAATGAGTGAGCATGTGTACTGAGTGGCTATCGCATTCAAAATGAGCAAGTAGAGCAATGAGTTTGCATCACATTTTGCATTAAGCTTGAGCATTTCTCTTCAGAAATTATTGGGATGATTCAGGAGGCCAGAGCCACGGACAACTGGTGATTGGCCCCTTCATCACAACAACATGCTGACACATGAATCATGTCCTGTGCAGAGTTTTTTGGCAAAACATCAAATCACCCAGGTGACTCAGACCCCCTATAGCCCAGATTTGGTGCCTTGCAACTTCTGGCTTTTCAGAAAACTAAAATCACCTTTGAAAGGGAAGAGACTTCAGACCATGGATGAAATTCAGGAAAATTTAACAGGACAACTGATGGTGATTGGGAGAACTGTGTGAGGTCTCAAAAGTGCCTACTTTGAAGAGGACTAAGGCTTCATTGTCTTATGAGGCTTCATTGTACAAAACATTGTACAGTGTTTCTTGTATCTTATATCTTCAATAAATGTCAAAATTTTTCATATTACATGGCTGGATACCTTATGGACAAATCTCATACAACCCCACTAAGAAAATGATTAATATATCGATTTTTCATTTTCATAAGTAAACCTAAATTGAAACTTAATGTGTTCCTACATATGGACACAATAACATAATTTTTATTTTCAATAGATTTTTTAGAGCAGTTTTAGGTTTACAGAGTAATTCATCAGAGAGCACAAAGAGTTTCCATATACCCCCCTCTCATCATCCCCAAAACAGTTTCTCCTATCACTAACATCTTACATCAGTATGGTATTTTTTGTACAATTAATGAATTATTAATAACTAAATCCCATAGTTTACATTAGCAATCACTTTTTGTGTTGTACAGTTTTATGGGTTTTACAAAACATATAATGTCATCTGGCGTAATATCCAGCATTACATTATCATACAGAACAGTTTCACTGCCCTAAAATTTTTCTATGCTCTTGGTAGCCACTCATCTCACTGTCTCAATAATTTTACCTTTTCCAGAATGTCATAGAGTTAAAATCATATAATAAGTGGCTTTTTTAGACTGGCTTCTTTCACTTGAATATGAATTTAAATTTTTTCCATATGTTTTCTTGGCTTGATAGCTCGTTTTTTTTTATCAATGAATAATATTCCATTGTATAGATGTACACAGTTTGTTTATTCAGTCACCTATTAAAGGACATCTTAGTTGCTTCCAAGTGTTTGAAACTAAGAATAAAATGGCTATATTTCATGCAGGCTTTTTGTGTGCACATAAGTTTTTAAATCAGTAGAGACCAAAAAGTGCAATTGCTGAATTGTACAGTGGAGATTAGGTTCTATAAGAAACTCTGTCTTCCAAAAGTGGATGTATTGTTTTACCATCTCACCACAGTGAAATGAGGTTCTCTTGCTCCATATCCTCACCCCATAAAGTATTGGTAGTGTTTTGGGTTTTGGCCATTCTAAAAGGTATGTACTGGTATCTCATAGTTTGTAATTCTGTAGTAACATCTTATGCTGGGCTTCTTTTCATATGCCTATTTGCCAGAAGTAGTTGTATACCTACTTTTGTAGGTATACAAAAGAGGTATGTTTCTGTTTAACTCATTCACCCATTTTTATTGGGTTCTTCAATTTCTTATTGTTGAGTTTTAAGAATTTTTCCATATTTTGGATAAAATTTCTTCACCAGAGATGTCTTCTGCAAATAGTTTCTCTCAGGAGTTGATTGTCTTTTTGTTCTCTTCACATTCTTTTTTTAAGCATTTTTTATTGTTGTTCAAGTGAGTTTTCTCCATTTTTACCCCATAATGCCCCCTTGCTCCAGCCATCCCCACCTCCCACCCTCGAACCTACCCCCTTTGGCTTTGTCTATGCATCCTTTGTACATGTTCCTTGATCACCCTCCCTCTATTATTCCTGATTAGCCCTCTCCCCCTCCTCTCTCTTGCACAGAGCAAAAGTTTTTATTTTTACTAAAATCAAATTGATCAATTTGCTCCTTCTTGAATTACACTTCTGATGTTATCTAAAAACTCAGTGCCAAATTCAAGGTCACCTGGGTTTTCTTCTACATTATCTTTGAGAAGTTTTATACTTTTGCATTTTATTTCTAAGTTTGTTGTGATACATTTTGAGTTAAGATTTGTAAGACATGTAAAGTCTGTGTCTATGTTTATGTATTTGCTTTAATATTTTTAACTCAAGAAAATGCCTTAAACTATCATCAAATATTCCCATTTCTCAGCAGAATATAAATATAATGCCTATTTTGCAATTATTTCATGATTTCCCTTTGCTATATATTTCTATTCCTATTGGAATTGTAATAAAATATCCAAAATAGCCACACACTCTTCACTTAACATGTCATATTACAATATTTTTGTATATCTGCTTATTCAAAAATTTGGTAATTTATAATTGAACAGAGATGTAATCTTACTGCATATCAATTCCATTCCCCTTGAGATAATATATCCAACGTGCTTAGCATTGTCCCTGTTACTAAATATTACAAATATAAACATAAAATTTTATTTCCCCTTGCATTTCATCTTGCTACATAGCACAATAAAATAATTTTCTCAGAAACAAGGGTTGTAGTTCTGGCCTGTCTCAGTAAATGCAGCAAAGTTATTTAAATTTTTTGAGTTACATTTTCCATATTCGGTCAGTGAGGAAACTGATCTAGGTGATACTTAAAGACTGACAGTCTATTATTCCAGCCAGTTTAATCTTGGCTTTTAGATTTTTACAGCCAATATCCAGGAACAGCTATTATCCTAACCTTTTACTGAAATCTGTTTTTATTTTCAGCAAGACTATTCACTTTGATTAGTGGCAAAAAAGATGTCATCTGGGAAAGAGCTTAAGACATTCTATGAAAGAGCAGTGCAGTAAACCTGCTTCAAGCATTTATACATTTTCCTTTTTGAAAAAATTAGTAAGAATTTTGCATCACTATGCATCCCCTACACCAAATCATACAAGCTATAGGCCTTATTTTCTCCTAAAATCTATAAAAACCTAAGCCAGAGCAATGTCCATAAGAAGGAGGAGAAACTTTTTCCAAACAGAGGGAATCATGTTTGACAATGACCAAAGAGTAGTTGGTGTAGGTCATATATGCCTTTCCTAAGACATTCTGACTTTTGAAATTATGTTATTTTTCTGTAAATAAGTATCTCCTAATGGAAATGGCCACAAAGCATAAATACACAGATGCCACATATATTTGACAATCTCATGTTTTCAAAGAGGAGAGAATAATTTAATTTTGAACTACTGTTTCTGAGCAATGAAAGGATACATCTCACAAACCACCCATTTAAATGTAATGTGCTTATAGGAGTGTTTTCCTCCACTTCGCCTGGAGTCTTTTTGCTTTTCTTTATTGTACATGCATTTCTAACCAGGTTACTTATTTGTCTAAAAGAACAATTTTAAAATTCATATCATTGTGACCACATGATAATGTGTTATTTTTTCTGTCAAAATCTTGTAATTCTGTCAAATCTTATAATTTAACCTTGTTAAAGTAAATTGTAAGGTTTGTGTGTAAAAGTAAAGTGTCTGTTTATCAACATAACTTGGCACTTTGTAAAGAATAAAATACTTATGTGAATAAAAATGAGTAAGTGGATAACTGAAACTGAATAAAGTAACATTTGCATGCATTGAATGAATGAATGAAAATGTAACTTCCCAAATAAGCAGGCACAGGAAAACTAGAAAAATAGAGTTAAAATAAAAATAAATCTATATAAAGTATGAAGTAAAAAGCCATGGTACCATGGTCTGCTGACATGTATTCTATAGAATGTTTTCTAAAACAATGTAAATTGAATGTGTGGCTTAGGGACATAATTTACTAAGAAACTAAAATTGATTACCATGGGCAGATTTGAAAAACAGTCACTTGTGTAACAATTTGTCACAACAAGAGTATTATGAGTAAGACGTTTGTGATAAGTGACAGCATGAACAATAAAAGAAACGCTGAGGTACATTTACTCAGTGGAATTCTATGCAGCAGACAGAAAGAAGGGGCTCCTACCCTTTGTAACAGCATGGATGGAACTGGAAAGCATTATACTAAGTGAAATGAGCCAGGCGGTGAAAGACAAATACCATATGATCTCACCTTTAACCTGAACCTAAACAACAAAACAAACAAGCAAAATATAACCAAAGACACTGAAATAGAGAACAGGTTGACAGTGACCAGAGGGGAGAAGGGAGAGAATTTCAGGGGAGAAGGGGAAGGGTTTACAGGAACAAGTATAAAGAACACATGGACAAAAACTAGGGGGGGTGGAAATGAGAGGGAGGTGGGGAGGGCTGGGTGGGTGGGCTAGGATGGGAGTAAAAGACAGAAAACTGTACTTGAACAACAATTAAAATAAAATTTGAAAAAAAAAGAAATGTGTAAGAACTCCTATTAGAGTTTTTAAGCAAATTTAATGTAAGGCCAAAAGTTATATAGCATACATAACCCATTGCAAGTACTCAATAAATACTTTTAATTTCTTGAAAGAAAAAAAGAAACTGAAATAATGCATGATTTTTACTCTACTTGTACAACACAGAAGCAGCTTCATAAAAGAAAATTTACACTCTCTGTGGTTGTTAGATTATCTGAGCATGAAAGAGATGCACATAAGATATTTTAGTGATATGTACACATACATACAATTATGAGTTTTTATCAAAACTATAGATATAGATATATAGACTAACAGAGACATAAATAAGATACACCAATCTTATTAAGCCTTCTATATTTGAAAAAAGCAGGAATGTTAAAGTAATTCTTGCTTTCTCAGCAATATAGTACCTACACTTTGTTTCCAAATATATGTGTGCCCTCACAACCATTTTATTTTACTTTTAATTTTTAAATGTATTTTTTCATTACCATTTATTCCCACTATACCCCTCACTATACCCCTTCTCTCCCCCTCAATCACCAGACTGTTGTCCATGTCCATGAGTCCTTTTTCCTTTTGGCTCAATCCCTTCACAATTATTTTAAATATTAAGTACCAATTTTCCAAAAAAAATAAAATGATTTGACTTACCAAAAATTCACAACTGTGCAAGAGCATATTTATAACACAAATAAGGGTACATATTCATCACACATATTTTTATTCTTTATATAAATGTATATAATTAAAGATTTCCAAAAGTGAATGCTTTCATGTACTTAAAATTAAATATTAGTCTAAGACTGTCACATTTATTGAACTGATCAGAGAAAATTAAGTTTCTTTTTTGTTTCAGAAGATTATGCAAAGCTTCTATTAGCCACTCCACAAATACAATACAACAGTAAATAATGGCATAATTTTGAATTAATCAGTTTTAAAATCACAATCACATCTTCAATTATGTAAATTGCTCCTGCTTTATTATGATCATGTGTATAAAGAGCAGATATATAGACACAAAAACTGGCCCTGACCAGTGTGGCTCAGTTGGTTTAGTGTCATCCTACAGGGCAAAATGTTGCCAGTTTAATTCCCAGTCAGGGCACACGTCTGGGTTGAGGATTCAGTCCCCAGTCCAGGAACATACAAGAGGCAGCCAATTGATGTTTCTCTCTCACATCAATGTTTCTCTCCCTCTTTTCCTCCTTCCCTTCCTATCTCTCTAAAAATAAGTAAACAAAATCTTTTTAAAAAGTTATTAACATAGCTGTCATACTGTAGTATACAGAAAATGGTTTCGTGGTTACTTCTACCTACATGGATATAAGTAAAGCACTGAAAAATTCCCTCTGTGCATGTGGTCTTCTCAATATTGCTAATAGGGACCTATAGAAGAACATCATCCATCAGAAAGGGAGAAAATAGAATAAATTCATCAGTATTTTCAATTAGTGGTAAAATATTTAAATTGTGAATTACTAGTAGGTAATAATACATATTACCTACTAAGAGAATTCCTGAACATAACTTAAAACATAAAACTCAATTTTTATTAATGTGCATAAAATTAGATTTCATTGTCTAGAAGAAAAAATAACACATTTTTATGAAACTTTATTTTTATCACTAAAGGAAAATGAAATTACCTAGTCAAATCAAGTGTGGCTCACTTTAATATTATGAGGAAAAAGGCAGTGTTGCAGTATTTAAATGTGAAGTCATTGTTACAAGAATAATGTGATTCTTTTACCCAATGACATTCATTTTGCAGTACTTGTATTATATTTTCTTTAGGTAAATATTTATATCAGAGACAAGAGCATTCTGAAATATAGAGTAAATGATCTCAAGGAGTAAAACAAGAAAATGAGATCTGAATCCTACTTGCTACAGAAATATATAATTTTCTTTAAAACCAAAACAATTGAGCTTCAGAATTAAAATATAAAATTAAATTAGGCCGTGGCTGGTGTAGCTCAGTGCATTGAGCTCAGGCTGTAAATCAAAGGGTCACCAGTTCAACTCCTAGTCAGGACACATGCCTGGGTTGCAAGCCAGGTCCCCAGTGGGGGCCACGTGAGAGGCAACCACATATTGATGTTTCTCTCCCTCTCTTTCTCCCACCCCTCCCCTCTAAAAATAAATAATTTAAAAAATATATTTAAAAAAATTAAATTAGAAACTCTTTTATTAGTATCAGCTCAAAAAAACTAACCATTTGAAATATACTAATTTAACCTCCCTAAATGATGTTATTACCTAATAATTATGCTGTAAAACATTTGCAAATTTTACAGAAATTAACCCTTTTCTGACTCAAAATAATTAACATAAAAGCACATTCAAAAAAATGAGTGATTTTATAAACCAACAACTATTCTTAAGAAAATTTTAAAGTTGAAATTTTAAACCCTTAAACGCTCTGCAAACAAGAATAAAAAATAAATTCAAAGCAAGAAAATAAATATTTATAAAATTATGTTCTTACATCATTTTAATTTGTTCCGATTCATACTGTGAACTGTGAGGGAAAAGATTAAAAAGATACCACTAAGAGGGGTTTCTGGTGGCTAACTGGGCTAAAATTTTTTTTAAAACACAGCCTAGTAGCCATTTCTGCACAGAGTCCTCTCATGCAAACTGCACTTCATGGAGAAGACTGTGTTGAACTGCCTGCCTCTGCACTAAACTGCCTGACTGCTGTATTTCTGCCACTTAGGAGCCAGGCATTGTAGAGGTGTCCTGAACTTTATTTCAACCAGTAGGATTGAGGCTTTCCCCACCCAATCAGAGCTGCGCAGCTCTGACCAATTAGACAGTGCCTTTGGGCCAATCAAAGTAAGAGGATTCTGAGCGCTTATCCGCCTCAGCAACCACAGGTGGGGACTTCTGTTCATACAAGCCAGCTCCCCTCTGACTGGAGACCACACTTTCCCTGTCCATAGAAGAGCGGAGAATCGGACTCCCTGGCTGAAATATGTCTCGGCAGAGCAGAGCAGAACTGTCTAGCTGGAGAGGGGCCTGGCCCCAGAGCTGTTCCATAGCTGTGCTGTTTTCACAGCTGTGTTGTACCGTAATTGAGCTGTTTTGCACTGAATAAAGTTTTTGTCTTCACCACACCGCAAATTGGGAATTCTTGTTGGTGTTGAATTGGCGCCAATGACCATCACTTGACAATAACCACTGCTTTCATTTGTACAATGAAGTGGTTTGTACTTGTATACAAAGTATGTGATTAACATCTGCAAAGGATGGTCTTCCTTAATCTTCAGAATAATTTTAAATGGAAAAGGGACAGGGTGACATTTTGAATTGATAGAAAACTCTAATAAAGAAACAAAAGAACTCTGCTCTTACTGTTTTACAATGCAGTGTCTTTCACACACGCACAATACGTATAGTGTAACAGAAGGGAAAACAGAGCTTGAGCACAAGAGCAAGCGAATGTATGAGTCTTATGAAAAGGTCATGCCCATGTAACTTGTGTCTTTTCAGTCTCAGGAGTAGGTGTCCCAACACTTGGAGCATTCACTCCTATTTTATATATCATCTAAGATGTCATTCTGGTAAATGTGTCAGTCTCATGAGCTTTGTCAATATGAGTTCACTCCTGAAAAATGAAATCTGTCATAATGTGTTGAGAAATAACTTTTCTGAAGATTTAAAAATAAAAGCCAGATCACCCAAACTAGTTTTGACTTCTTTTCCGGGCAAGCAAAAATGTATGTTTTACATAGATTAAGTTATACCCGTACTTTAAGAAACACACTTGGGATCAAGTTTGCATAATCAAGATAAGTAAAAAAAAGTTTTGGGTGTAGGTGAACTTGAGACAAATGTTGCTAGGTGGAAAGAAGAAGATCTGGCTAGCATGAAAGTAGGGAATGTTCTTGTTCACTGTTGTATCATCATGACTAGCTCAGAGCCTGGAAAATAGTAGCCATCAAATTCCTGTTAGATGAAATTATATTCAGTTTTCTTTGCTAATGTTAAGAAGTAAAGATATAGTTTTGCATAAAAGACAAGTAAAGGCTTTCCAACTATATTAATGGTTAAATACTGCTATAAGATACATGTCATAAGATGTCTTAGGCCAGAGCTCATCTATAGTTGCCAGACAAGCAGAAAATACCCATTTGGCATTTTGAGAATGGTGGGTGGGCACAGAGAAAGTTGTTGCATCAGTAGCCCACTCATCAGGTAAAGTCTAAGTGGGTCACAGTGATGTGGACACTGGGCTGCAACAGGATCTGGAAGCTTGCTGAGGGACTCTGTACTCTGGCACAGCTGGGGAAGAACACCTCTGGAAGTTATGTAATAGAATCAAGAAGAAAACAAAATGAAACTACCAACACCAGGAAGAGAAGTTTCTTTTATTTGTAGTCTCCCTACAGCAATGTTCCTCTACTGACAAGCTCAGCATTTTCCTTGCTTAAAGAATCCAGTCCATTATCACAAAGCAGATAATGTACAGGTAGATTTGGAGCTGAGTGGTAATAAATTTATAACTAGTACAGTAATTATATAACTGTGATAAAAGAAGCACACTTTACCTTTGGCAGGTAGTTCATTTGGTTAGAGAGTCATCCCGACATGCCAAGGTTGCAAGTTTGATCCCCGGTCAGGGTACATATAAGAATCACTAATTAATGCTAAAATAAGTGGAACAACAAGCCCCTCACTCTCTCATCAATAATTTTTTTAAAATTTAGAGAAGCACACTTAAGAGAATGAAATGGGCCATTGTTAATAAATATAACAGGATATAACACATGAACCAGGATTGCCTCATCAAAACTCGGATGTGGAAGCACCCTAATTAGAATGCACTATTATAAGAGTGATGATTATATTCTGGTTCAGGATAGTTTCTAGAATATGGTTTGGTTATTGTAAGAGAGGTCTACTTACAAAATAACATATAACATTATTTATTATGTACTCTCAAGTATCTATTTTTACTTTTTCACTTCTTAGTCTAAACTTTCTTGGGAATTATCCATTAACAGCAGCTTGGCTGCAGCATCTTATTCACAGATTTCTGACATTTTTGTTATTGATACCTACTATTAAGTCTAGTTGAAACATTTAACATTCATGTTTGTGAAATCCATGTGCTATTCAATAACATACTTGCGCAACAGGTTGGGAATACTACCTTATGTTCAGACATTATCTTCTTTCAATGTTATGCTTTGTTTTGGAAGTCCTTTTCTCAGTTTTCTAGTGTAGGGTCCAAGAGAATTAATACTAGCCCAGGATGGTATGACCCAGTAGATTGAGAGCTGGCCTGTGAACTGAAAGGTCACAGGTTCAATCCCCTGCCAGGGCACGTGCCTGGATTGCCGGCCTGGTCCCTCCCTACTTAGGGGCAAACAAGAGGCAACCAATCTATGTTTCTTTCCCTCTCTTTCTCCCTCCCTTCTCCTCTCTCTGAAAATAAATAAACAAAATCATTTTAAAAATAAATAAATGAGTTAATTAATGCTTTTCTTTCCACCTTCTCAGTCTTCTAGCTGGGTTAATAATCAAATTAACACAACTTCTGGCCAAGAGGGAGGCATAGGTGGATACACTCTACCTCCTTGCATAACCAAAAACTGATAACAAATTTAAAAACAAAAAACAACCAGTGACCAGAGGGGAGAGGGGAGGGAATTTCAGGGGAAAAAAGGGGGGGGGAGAGGATTTACAGGAACTAGTATAAAGGACACATGGACAACAACTAAGGGGGGTGGAAATGGGAGAGAGGTGGAGAGCACTGGGGGGGGGGGGGGTGAACTGGAATGGGAGTAAAAAACAGAAAATTGTACTTGAACAATAATTAAATAAATTTAAAAAACAACCAGAACTGCCAGAAAATTAAACTGTATGTGTGTTGCAATCATTCAAAGCCTGATGGTTTCATGAGATTTGGGCAGACAGAAGTATCACAGAGCCATGGGAATGTCTAAAATACCTTTATTTAAGGGTGGGCAATCCATGCACACTGCAACCTGCATGTCCCCCTGCATGTCTCTGTGTGTCTTTGCATGTCATCTATCCCCCTGCATGTCACCCAGCAGGGAGCTCTTGCACACTTAAACACCAAAGACAAACAAAGTCAGAAGAAAGCCAAGAGATATTATGCAATAGAGCTTCATACTACTCATGCCAGCCCACTCAAGGCTATAGGAACAGTTTATCAGACCCAGTATCAGGGCTATGAGGACACTACTTCTCAGATCCATTCTCAAGGTTATGAGAAACTGCTTCCCTGAGTCACCCAGACACCTGGGTAAGGAAGCCAGATTGCCTCAATATATGCTACAGTATAAAAGTGTGACAACCAAGGAGTTAAAGAAGAAACATTCATCCAGACTGGTAGGAGGGGCGGAGATGGGCAGCCAGTACAGAGAGGACCTGTGGCAAGGCAGCGCCTGGAGGACTGGGAGGGTGAAGTGGCGGCTGGTGGTTCCATACTTGCGTGTGTATAAATCAGAAGGGACAGCTGGAGATGGGACAATCCAGGGTTCCGGTGCAGAGAAATAATGCCTCAAAACCTCTAGATGTAAAAACCTGTGGGGGTTGCAGCAGCAGGAGAAACTCACAGCCTCACAGTAGCACAGGAGAATTCATTAGAGAGACCAATGGGGTACTAAAGTGCACACAAACCCATCTACTTGGGAATCAGCACCAGAAGGGCCCGATTTGCTTGTGGGTAGCAAGGAAACTGATGGAAAATTAGCTGAGAGCCAAGCAAGTAGCATTGTTTCCTCTCTGACCCCTCCCCAACATATATCACCACAAGGCAGCAGCCTGGGCCACCTTGGCCTGGTGAATACTTAAGACTCAGCCCCTTACAGTGTAACAGGTGCTCTGAAACAAAGAAATATGGCCCAAATGAAAGAACAGATCAAAACTCCAGAAAAAGAACTAAGGAACAAAGAGATAGCCAACCTAGCTGATACATAGTTCAAAACACTGGCAATCAGGATGCTCACAGAAATGACTGAGTATGGTCACAAAATACAGAAAAAAGAGAAGGCTATACAAAGTGAAATAAGGAAAAATGTACAGGGAACACACAGTAAAGGGAAGGAAAACTGGGACTCAAATCAACAATTTGGAACAAAAGGAAGAAATAAGCATCTAACCAGAACAGAATAAAGAAACAAGAATGCAAAAAAAGAAAATGAGGAGAGGCTTAGGAACCTATGGGATGACTTTAACCCTTCAACATCTGATTCATGGGGTTGCCAGAAAGAGAAGAGAAAGAGCAAGAAATGCAAAACGTCCCCAATCTGGTGAAGGAAATAGACTTCCAGGAAGTCCAGGAAGCTCTGAGAGTCCCAAAGAGGTTGGACCTAAGGAAGCACACACCAAGGCACATCATAATTACATTACCCAAGATTAAAAATAAGGAGAGAATCTTAAAAGTAGCAAGAGAAAAGGAGACAGTTACCTACAAAAGACTTCCCACAAGCCTATCAGCTGATTTCTAAAAAGAAACCTTATAGGCTAAGAAGGGGCTGGAAAGAAGTATTCAAAGTCATGAAAGGCAACGACCTACATCCAAGATTACTCTCTCCAGCAAAGCTATCATTTAGAATGGGAGGGCAGATAAAGTGCTTCCCAGATAAGATCAAGTTAAAGGAGTTCATCATCACCAAGCCCTTACTGTATGAAATGTTAAAGGGACTTATCTAAGAAAAAGAAGAAGATCAAAATCATGAACAGTAAAATGACAACAGACTCATAACTATCAACAACCAAACCTAAAAACAAACTAACTAACTAAGCAAACAACTAGAACAGGAACAGAATCACAGAAATGGAGATCACATGGAGGGTTATCAGCAGGGAGTCTGGGGTGGACAGAATGGGGGAAAAGGTACAGGGAATAAGAAGCATAAATGGTAGGTACAAAATAGACAGGGGGTGGTTAAGAATAGCATAGGAAACATAGAAGCCAAGGAACTTATATGTACGACCCATCGACATGAACTAAGGGGCAGAATGTGGATGGGAGAGGTGGTACAAGGAAAAGGGAAATAAAGAGGATGAAAGTATAAAGTCTCAACTAGGAAATATATTTACAAATCACATATTTGACAAAGGGAAACTCAAAACTCAACAGTAAAAACACAAATAATCCAATTACAAAATGGACAGTGGACATGAGCATACATTTCTCTGAGGAAGATATATGGGAGGGAAGCAAATAAATGAGCACACAGAAAGAGGATTTATATAAGTAGCTATTAGGAAAATGCAAATTAAGACCACAGTGAAATATCAACACACACCAACAAGAACAGCTAAAATCAGTAATAATGACAACACAAAATAATGGTGGTGATGCAAAGAATCTGGGTCTCTCATACATTGCTGGTGGAAGTGTAAAATGGTATAACCACTCTAAAAATTTGTTTTCACAGTTTCTTAGAAAACAAAATATATATTTATCATATGACTCAGTTCTTGCACTCCAGGACATTTATCCTAGAGAAATGAAGTTATATTCATACAAAACTTATATATAGTAAGTTTATTTGCGTTTTCCTGAAACTGAAAAGAACCAAAATGTCTTTCAGTAGGTGAGTGGTTAAACAAACTGTGGTATGTGCATACAATGGGATACTACATAGCCACAAACAAGCAAACTTTTAATACATGCAACAACTTGGATGGATCTTGAAAGTGCACTGGTGAGTGTAAAGAGTGTCTCTGGAGACTACATATTGTATGAGTCCATTTATATAAGATTCTTGATGTGACAAAGTTACAGTGATGGAAAACAAGTTAGTGGTTTTCAGGAGTTAGGGGATGGTGGGGAAAAGGGAGGGGTAGCATGAGGGAGAGCTTTGTGGTGATGGAATGGTTCTGTATTTAAATCATACTGGTAGTTACATGAACCTGTGATAAAATACCAGCGAGGATATACACAAGTGCTGAACCCAATTTCCTATCATTATTATTGTACTAAAGTTATGTAACATACAACCATTGAGGAAAAAAGCTGAAAAGAATTCAAACCAATTTTTAAATTTTAAATGTAAATATAAATACTTCATTGTAAACAACAGAAAAAGGAGAGAGGAAAGCAGAGAAGAGAGATATGCTGTGTTTTTTCTTTGTTTTACCATCAAGAGTTTGAAAATAGGCATGCTATAATAAAGGATTTATATAGCCCTTGCCTGTCTGTGATGCTCAGAGTCTATCTAGAGGTCGTTAATACTACCCAGCGCCCTGGGCTGTACTAAAGTGAGACCCACTACTTTGTTGCCAATGGAGATCAGCCTACATTGAAATCACCTCAGAGGATTTCAATCTTAAGAGCCAGAGCTGTTGTCATGACAGCATGGCATGACAAAAAGCTGCTTCTCTGTGTTTCTAGTGAAAGAAACCAAAGTTTTGCCACTATATAGCTTCCTTTTGGGGATACTGATTTCAAACTGTTTATTAAGAAATAAAACTTAAAGGGAGCCTTTGACCCTCACCCCTTTCCTGTCCAAGAGATTCAGACAGAGAAAACTGCTACAGGAAAAAGATTTTTGGATGTTCACCTTAACCTAATTTGAATAAGATATGGTAAATAAGAGGGCTTCAGGCACGTGCCAGTTAGCTAGATACTGCTGTATGTCCCATTGTTTCTGAGTTGTCTAGAAGGAATTTTCCTGCTACGTATGTTCCTTCTTCAAGTACCTGTAAATCGCCGATTCTCTGAAATCTAATACCTTGTTGCCTCTCTTTTCTTCTCCTTTGCCCCCAAAATGTCTTATATACCCAATTTTGCATTGCTGTCTTTGGAATTTTCAGCCTATCTGAATTCCCCATGTGCATGTATTAACATTTGATTTTCCCTTATTAATCTGTCTCTGTTAATTTGATTATTAAGTATATTTTATTGATTATGACATTACAGTTGTCCCATTTTTTTCTCCCTTTTATTCCCTTTGCCCCTGCAACCTCCTGCCACCAGTATTCCCCCTCCCCTTAGTTCATGTCGATGGGTCGTACATATAAGTTCCTTGGCTTCTATGTTTCCTATGCTATTCTTAACCACCCCCTGTCTATTTTGTACCTACCAGTTATGCTTCTTATTCCCTGTACCTTTTCCCCATTCTCACCCCACCCACTCCCTGCTGATAACCCTCCATGTGATCTCCATTTCTGTGATTCTGTTCCTGTTCTAGTTGTTTGCTTAGTTAGTTAGTTTGTTTTTAGGTTTGGTTGTTGATAGTTATGAGTCTGTTGTCATTTTACTGTTCATGATTTTGATCTTCTTCTTTTTCTTAGATAAGTCCCTTTAACATTTCATACAGTAAGGGCTTGGTGATGATGAACTCCTTTAACTTGATCTTATCTGGGAAGCACTTTATCTGCCCTCCCATTCTAAATGATAGCTTTGCTGGAGAGAGTAATCTTGGATGTAGGTCGTTGCCTTTCATGACTTTGAATACTTCTTTCCAGCCCCTTCTTAGCCTATAAGGTTTCTTTTAGAAATCAGCTGATAGGCTTGTGGGAAGTCTTTTGTAGGTAACTGTCTCCTTTTCTCTTGCTACTTTTAAGATTCTCTCCTTATTTTTAATCTTGGGTAATGTAATTATGATGTGCCTTGGTGTGTGCTTCCTTAGGTCCAACCTCTTTGGGACTCTCAGAGCTTCCTGGACTTCCTGGAAGTCTATTTCCTTCACCAGATTGGGGACGTTTTGCATTTCTTGCTCTTTCTCTTCTCTTTCTGGCAACCCCATGAATCAGATGTTGAAGGGTTAAAGTCATCCCATAGGTTCCTAAGCCTCTCCTCATTTTCTTTTTTTTGCATTCTTGTTTCTTTATTCTGTTCTGGTTAGATGCTTATTTCTTCCTTTTGTTCCAAATTGTTGATTTGAGTCCCAGTTTTCCCTCCCTTTACTGTGTGTTCCCTGTACATTTTTCCTTATTTCACTTTGTATAGCCTTCTCTTTTTTCTGTATTTTGTGACCATACTCAGTCATTTCTGTGAGCATCCTGATTGCCAGTGTTTTGAACTATGTATCAGCTAGGTTGGCTATCTCTTTGTTCCTTAGTTCTTTTTCTGGAGTTTTGATCTGTTCTTTCATTTGGGCCATATTTCTTTGTCTCAGCGCACCTATTACATTGTAAGGGGGCAGGCCTTAGCTATCTGCTATGGCAGGGCAACCCTGTTTGAGGTCTGTCTTGCTCCCCCATTGTTCCGCCTGGCTTATCTGCGCAGGAATGTGGGATGACCTGAGAAGTCTTTCACCTTGTGTTGCCTCTCTGCCCTGGCTGCCCATCTTGCCCCTCCTACCAGTCTGGATGAAGGTTTCTTTAACTCCTTAGTTGTTGGACTTCCATGCAAATGATTTTCTGGCAGTTCTGGTTGTTTTTTTTTCCAAATTGGTTGTTATCCTTCTTTTTGGTTATGCAAGAAGCAAAGCATTTCTGTCTACATCCTAATTTTTATTTTTCTTCAAACAATTTTCTTTTTCAAAAACTCATCTCCTTATTGACCTCATGCAATGTCATGGCTTTAATGGTATTTTGATGTGGACACTGGCTCGAAGTGTCTGTGTCATTATGGATGAAATGAGACATTCACATGGACTACTGAGTCCGGTGGAGGAAAAGGGCGAATATGGCTTTTTCTCTCAAAGGGAGCAAAAACCACAGCCCTTGCCATGACCGGCCTTTATTGGGTTTCTCAGCACATTACATGAGGGTCCTCATTTACTATGCACAGGTTGCTTTAGGTGGTTACCTTTAACAGAAAACAAAGAAGCCAATGCCACTAATCACATCACAGAAGAGGGATATTTGCAAATGAAAAGGGCAAAAGTGGTTGGACCAGTTACGCTGGTCCTAGGAAGGTTTAGCATAGATTTTAGGAAGTTATATTGCAGTAAATGTTTGCCACAAATCTGGGTGAGGGAGTTTTTTTTTAGCAAAAAGCAAGACTCAAAACAGCCTAGGCACAGTGCAGGCCTGATTCCTCACAGGAGAACCTATCCATGGGTGCGGGTCTAGTGCATTTCCAAGTGGGAGCTGGGCCCATGCCATGCAGAACAGTCTCCTATAATATTTATGCTGTCATGACTTCTACATTTATTTTTCCACTACAAATCTTCCCATTCAGTCTAGATTCACACCCACCTGTCAATGTGACATTTCCATGTGGATGCCTAATGTGCCAAAACCAACCAGACTTCCCCTTGACCTGCTCTCCCTTGGCCTCCTCCTTTTCCATGACAGCAACTCCATCCTAATAGGGTGCTCAGGCCCCCCAGCTTTGTGGTCTTTTGTGACTTCTCCCCATCAGCAAAACCTTTGTATCCAGCTTCTGAATCTGCCCTCATCTGACCCTTTGTTTGCCTCCTCTCACTCTATCTGCACAGACTTGCCATCACCACTGTGGCTTCCTCTAGCCATGCCCTCTTCCTGTCCTCACCCCTGTGAAGCAGGAGACAGCATAGGAAGAACTCCTACATTGCAATACTGTTACTAGCCAGCATTTAGCCAGGAAACACCTTTTACAAATTAGGTAGAATAAATAGTAAACCGAGGCAGGGAGGAGGAAGGAGACAAGTCTCACATGCTAATTAAGCAGTCCTGATCCTGGTCTGATAATATTGCCAGGTGCTCCAACATCATAAGAAACACTATGTTAGCAAGAAAGAAGGGAAGTCCTTGAAATTCTTTGTAGCATTTCCACTATCTAGGAAAGGAGACCTTGAAGCTGTGCTTTCAACCCAAGGCCTGAATGTGGGAGAGGGTCCCCAGTGAGCAAAGAAAGAGCCCATAAAACAGCTTTGGTTAATTGCCTATCTCTGGTTTTACAAGGGAGTCCCTGATGCTTACAGAAAGAGTCCATAAATAACTTTGGAAAGTGCCCCAATTTTAATTAACTCCCCACTGTCACATATTTGTTTTACAACAAGATGAACAAATGAAGTCTGGAGCATGATAAGAATTCGGGCTAACAGACCCTCACGCATACCTAAGTTTGGGTGGTCACATTCCCCCAGGAAAGCTGGCACCACATTACCTGTTAATCAATATGTAACTTTTTTCCCTCCTATCCCACCAACTATATAGGTCTTGAGAACAAAGGACTCTCTCCCTCTCTCTCTCTCTCTCTCTCTCTCTCTTTCTCTCTCGGGGGCTCAGGGTGCTCTTGGCTCTCGGGCCATTGGGCGTCTGGCCGCCTGGCTTCAGGCTGCCCCAGGGGCTTGCTACCCTGGTCTTCAGCTGTTCTTGCTCATGTCACCCTGCTTTGCCCTGAAACTTTGCCTTTCACTCCTACTCTACCCAGTCTTGTTCTCTTCGATGGGAATGGATCACTAATAAACTTATTTCATACTACTAGATTTGCTGATATGTAATCCTTTACGTGCATCAGCAAGAAGAACCAGGTCTCTCCCGTCAACACCTGCACTGTGTTCTCCATCCAGCACCAGATGATCCACTCGACTCATTCTTCAGCTTAAACCCCCAACAGCATTTCATTCATCAGAGTTCAAAACAAAATATGTGCATTTCCTGTGAGTCTTAAATGATCTGACCCATGGTCATTCCTCTGATCTAACTCCACAGCTGGGCCCTTGCCCCTCTGCTCCAAATCACAGGGTTCCATGCTGGTTCTCAAATGTGCCAAGATTTTCCTGCCTTAGTGAGGAAAGATACTAAGAAGCTGGGAAAACTCCTGGGCAAGTGGAATAAGTAATCTGAGACAAGAAAAGCAAACAGGAGAAACAGTTTGAGCAATTTATAACCAGCAAGAACTTACCTCCCTTAAACAAGGATACTTGAGAGTGAATGGCTTGTATCTCTCCTCCCTAACTAAAGATTACATAGCTTAAATCTTTCTGGCCTGAGAAAATAAAGAACAAAGGCCTAAATAATGTCTTTTGTGCCAGCTAAGCCCAAGGACAAATTAAGTCTGGGGAACAAATAACAAAAACCCCATTAAAAGCCAGACAGACCCAAGATAAAAGTAAAACAGTATAACGGACCAAAGAATATTCCCTAAACCTATGTGCTTGTTGCGATGCATCAGCGTATTTTAAAAATGCAACTGAAAAGTTGATGAATATTCTGCTAAAACCCTCCTCTAAGATTCTCACCTGAAGAAAAAAAAAGAAAGAAAGCCCTCAGAATGAAGATGCAGCATGGGCTCACTCTGGAGCATGTCTGTGCTCCTTCCTGGGCATGAACTTTTTCTTTCCACCTAAATTCTAAGGGTCGCGAGGAGACTTGCAGCTAGTGGAGCAGTGGGCTATGGCAGCTTGGCCTGGGGTTACCCCCTTATCCTGTTTCCAAGGACCTTTTTCTCTGACTTCCCAGGTGAGCTAACAGCAGAATACCTCCTGGCTTACTACAATTTTCCAAGGGAGCCAAAGCAGAATACCACTTACACTCTCTCTATCCTGTTACTTCTTGTACCCTAAATCTTTCCTTTGTTTCACTGCTCCCAGCATTAATAAATAAATTCTTATTTATTAATAAGAATTAATCCTTATTAATTAAGACCCAGGAACGGGTCTGCCTGGAATCTTTCCTTCAAGAAGTCAAGAACTCACACACAATAGGCTGGCCTGAGGCAGACTCACTCCAGTCTGGTGGCTGTCTGGTAACACCAGGACTTTACATTTTTTGTTTCTTCACCTTGAATCCCTGCCCATGACAGACTCGTGATGGTATCCATCCTTTCCTTCAGGTCTCAACTCAAATGCTTCCCTGTCAATGAGGTATCCCAGATCCCTTGCAATGATCACGCAGTAGCAACATACCCGGGGTCTGGAGCTGGAATTCTCTTTTCGTGCTTGTCACCTCTACTCTCAATATTTCACTACACCATCACTCACTTCAGAAACCAAACATGTGGATTTTCCACACACTAAGTGATTCTGTGATACAAGTTTGGTGTCCTGCATTTTAAACTCAATTCTGACACAAGATTGTCCTTCACCCACCTCAGATGCTAATCATACTTCCAAGTTGTCACCTGTGCTTCTGACTGTTGGAGATTCTTACAAACCTTTCCTGAGATTCAATTAATTTTTTAGAGGAGCTCATAAACCTCAGGAAAATAGTTTACTTTCTAGATTATTCAGCTGTACAAAAAAAGTCTTCCATTTTTACAACATGGGTGAAACTGGAGGGCATTATACTAAGTAAAAAGCCAGGCAGAGAAAGACCAACAGTGTATAGTATGGCTTACATATAAAATCTTAAAAAAAAAAAGTTGAATTCATAGAAGCAAAGAGTAGATTGGTGGTTACCAGGTGCTGGAGGGGTGGGGTAAATGGAGATAAATTGGTAAAAGACTGCAAACTCAGTTATAAGATGAATAAGTTCTGAGAATCTAATATATAGCATATGACTGCAATTGATAATACTGCATTATATAACTAGAATTTGCAAGACAGTAATCTTCAGCATTATCACACCAACCACCCTCCAAACCCACAAAAGGTAACTATGTGAGGTGATGGATGTGATTAAGGGAATCCTTCCACAGTGTATATGTAGTATATCATATTATCAAATCATCATGTTGAACACTGAATATATTACAACTTTATCTGTCAATTTTACCTAAATAAAGCTGCAAAAAAATTAAATAAAATCACAAAAAATGGAAAGAAAATTATTTGGTAACCATAGGATTTGAGATAATGGTGTCTCCCATTCCAACTATTCTCCTGGTTTTCAACTCAATATTTTCTCCAGGTTTAGAAACACAATGGACCTAAGACTACTTGATGATTCTGCTTGAAAACCATCTCTATTTACATAATTAAGATTTTCTAA
Source organism: Artibeus jamaicensis (assembly GCF_021234435.1). Lineage (NCBI taxonomy): Eukaryota > Metazoa > Chordata > Mammalia > Chiroptera > Phyllostomidae > Artibeus > Artibeus jamaicensis. Next base: position 72,620,051 of record NW_026522030.1, on the reverse strand, counting down.
AGAGAAATAAAAATTGTAATTTCTTCACAACTGAGGTAAAACAGGAGTGTTCATTTTTCTTTAAATACTTTCTATAGTGTTAGCAATTTAATTGCAAAGTAAATCCAATTTGAAAATCTATAAAAATGCTAATCTTTTCATTTGATTTTGCTGATTCTTTGTGCTTCAGATTTGAAAGTCAACAACCTCAGTGAAATTTTAGTGTTGATTTTCTTTTACTTCTTATGACAGGCATCATTTTTAGAGAAGCGCCCTAAGTGTGACAGTAAAAATTCACTTTATTATCATGTTTTGCTTTAATTTTATCGAGCTATTTTGCGGTTAACCTGTTGGCCCTTATACATGCAGAACTCCTTAGAGTTCAGAGCATGTTGTATGCATGGAGCAACTTGAGAACTGGGCCTTTGGTTTATTTCTCAAATACTTACTTGAATTGCCTTTGCTTACTTTTCAAAAGGTAGTTTCCCAGATCTCTATTCATTTGTATACTGCACCCTTTTTTTCTCTTTGTGAATTTGGACAATTCATACCAGTATCCCTCTCTTTGGTTTCCAGAAGTTCTGGTCCATGAGGCATTGTTGCTTAGCAACAGGTTAACTAGCTCTTCCTTTCTATAGCGTACTAAAAAAAGAGCTGACCAGAACTTCCACACACTCTTAGTCTTCAAATGACTAAAGATACCATTTCTTATGCTGTATTACTGGCCAGCTGTTTAATTTTGTCTGTATTTAAACTGTAGCAAGATATAAAATATGTTTTTAAATCAAACATTTCTTATTAAACTTTGCATACTTGTTTGATTTGACTTTAAACCAATCTTTTCTTATGAAGATTCCTTTTAATTGAAATAAGCTAAATCTTTTTCCCAACATTTAAACCAAAGAAGATAGACATGATTTTAAGCTGATTATGAAAACTCCCCCCAAATATTTTTTTAATAAGGTTTGCTTCATATAAATAGTGTTTTGAATTGAGTAGTGACAAGTTTATGTTTATAACCTCATGCCAAATTTAAATATACAGCAGAAGTCAATTTGGGGTTCAAAAATACAGTAGTGTAATACTTTGAGAAATCAAAAAAAATTTCAAAAACATCTTTAAGAAATGCTGAAGTTAAGTTCTGTTAAATCAGGGAGCAAGTGAAGTGAAGTTACAGTTTGGGAGTTTCTCATTTGGTAATAAAAGACCATAATGCATGGTCTTCATTTGCCAAACAAAGTGTTCTAAAACTCCCTGTTGCTAGGGAAGGAAATAAAAAAGAATGCTAAACCCACTCACAAAAAGAAACAATTGATTACCTTAAAATATAAAATAAACTTAAGCTTATGTTTTATAAGATTTTTAAAGTATTAGGATTTCTTGTGCCGACCAAGATAAGAGTTAGTTAGCACAATGAGTTATTCCACTCATTACATCTCAAATTTCTGGACAAAATTATATATTAGCTCTCTGGGGACTCTGAAAAGTAAATAATGGCAGGCATATTATTGGGGAAGTCAAAATTAGAAGCGATGTACACAAGAATGAGTTTTCCAGATTTTTGTTCTCTTAACTCTTCTAGCTTTGACCTGAAAGTGGCCCCGTCACAGAACTCCCCAGTTGGCACATGCAACAAAAACTTGTCTTTCTGGCCCGAGGAGACCAGGAAATGGGGCTTTTGTGAGCTTAAGAGATTGAAGAGGGAAAATTCCTGTATATTCTCCCTCTCTCTCTCTCTCTCTCTCTCTCTCTCTCTGTCTCTCTCATAACAGAATGGAAATAAAGAAGAGTCAGTAAATTAAAGGCAGATCAGTAAAAATTAACCAACCTTAGGAACACTGACAAAAAGGATAAAACAAAGTGAACAGAGTCAGGGATCTGTAAGACAACATCAAATGGCCTACACTGTGTAAACGGACTATGGAGGGGGCCTGATGCAAAGACCTGAGAACAGCCTCCAGGAACTGAGGCTAATCCAAAACCAGTAGCAAGCAAGAATGCCCAGATGTCAGTCTTTCAGCTTTGAGAACATACCGTAAATTCTGCCAGCAGAAACTGAGAGAGCTTGGAAGTGGATCTTTCCCTCACGAATTCCAGATATGTGCTCAACAGTTACATGCTTAAACATGTTTAATTCTCACATCTACTCCATGAGCTTAAGGTGAAATTGTAAGCCTAAAGACTGAGTACAGAATCTGAATCTGTTTGCAGGGACAAACAATCTTATAGGTGTGAGGAGATTACTGAGGCAGCTGAGACAGCAAGGGCATCAGAAAGGAAATTGCTAGGGACACTTCACATTTCACAGGAGAGAAAGAATCCATTTTCAATGCAATTTGGAATAGAAGCAAGCATGGCCTCATTCTCTCACTGAGCCCCTCCAAATTCCTCCCTTCCAACAACACCAGAGTTTGACAGTAAGGAGACTGTCAGCCACAGAAAGAGTAACTGAAGTCTGTATTTGGCAGTGGCTTCTCCTCTGCTGTGGTTCCTGCTATCAACACTTTGATCTAGGAGACTCAGGTAACCACCCAGCCCCCACTCCTTTGGGCCTCATTGCACCCCAACAGTTGCCTCAGGCTGCTTGTGTACCTGCTTTTCTCCAAACTTGAGACCACCTTCCCTCACTGACTATCTGCAACCTGACACTTCAGCAGTTGGCAGCTTGACCTAGTACTTTTTATCTAGAAGTTTTGTTCAAGCATGACTGTTACCTAAATCAGTTATTTCATTTGGGGGTTGAAAAATGGGATTTTTAAAATTCTACCACTTGGTGAATTCAACTATCTGATTCTACTATCCTGACTCCAAAGGAGGAAATGTTAGAAGCTGACATAAAAAAGGAATATGAGACATATAGTCAAATGATGATAAAACATGAAGAAGGTAAGCACTGTTAAATGACTTTTGATAAGTTTTTCACAAAGATGAAAAACATTTTAATTCTCTAATGATTTGCTAATGTGTTGCTAATGTTTTCAATTACAGTGTACAAAAGAAATTTTAATTTTACTATTTTGCTCATTTTCCTGTACATTTATAACTGCCAGTATGAATTTTTAATGTTTTGATGAAACTCTAAAAGTGACAGAAAATCATATTTTTACCCATTGATTATTCAGATAGCATGGCACAGTTTTAGCTTGCATAATCACTTTTTATGGTTTCATGCTGCTGTGCAAAGCAAAGACTATTTGGTGTATGTTGGGAGATTCTGTGTGCTAAACTTCTAAATAAAGCACTCTGGTAGAAGTTGATTTTCCTGGTTTAGCAGGCAATCATCCTAGTTAGTCTCATATGGTAAATCCTGTCTTGCCCTCTGTTGGTGGTTCTTCCAATGTTAGTTCCTTTTCTTTTTTCTTTTTCTTCTTACCTTTCATCTCAATTCACCGATTTTTTTTATTGCTTACACCACTACAGTTGTCTCCACTTTTTCCCCTTTTCCCACCTCCACCCTGCTCCCCACCTCTCTCAGGCCATCACATCACCATTGTCCGTGTCCATGGGTCATGCATATAGTGAGGTCTGTCCAGATAAAGTCAAACCATTGTTAATATAATGAGAATAGTTTGTGTGACATTAATGTAACCTGGAAGCTGAAGAAAGTGAACTGGAATGCCCATGAGTGAATAATGATGACTTCACTGTAGTAGTCAGTGGGGGTGGTAGATGCCACTGAGTGAGCATGTGTACTGTGTGGCCATTGCATCCAAAACGACTAAGCAAGTACAGAAATAAATCTGCATCAAATTTTGTGTTAAGCTTGAAACATTCCTCTGTGGAAACTATTTGGATGACTCAGGAGGCTGCAATTGAGTTACCACAATGCGCCCTCTCATGCATCACTTCTTGTGCAGAATTTTTTGGTGAAACATCAAATCATCCAGGTGATTCAGCCTCCTACAGCTCAGATTTGGCACCCTGCAACTTCTGGCTTTACTCAAAATTCAAATCACCTCTGAAAGGGAAGAAATTTCAGAAAGTAGATGGGATTCAGTCAAATATGACAGGGCAGCTTGTGGCGATGGGGAGAACTGTATGAGGTCCCAAGGTGCCTACTTTGTATGGGACTGAGGCAACATTGTCCTGTGTACAATGTTTCCTGTATCTTGTATCTTCTTCAATAAATGTCTTTATTTTTCATATTCAGGCTTGATGCCTTCTAGACAAATCTTGTATATATTTTTGACTAATACCTTTACCTACTTTCTTCCAGTCGGCTTCTCTCTTCCTCCCCTCTGACAGCTGTCGGTCTGTTCCATACATCTATTCCAGTGCTGGTTCATTTTCAAAGTGCTATTAAGCAGCACTGAGCTAAGCACAAACATGTGTTGGTTCATACACAAAATTGGGGGGATCCCTTTCCAGTTCTTTCCTCTCCATAATTGTGGGGAGGCTCTGCCTGCAGAGCCCGCTGGCCACCATGGATGAGAATAAGTCTTCCAAAAGGTGATCAGCAAGGTGGCTGATCTTTCAAAGGAGAAGGGCTAAGAGCCTTTTCCTCAGTGGGCTTTTATTGGGATCATTGTTGGGAACCACCCTGCCTGGTTTCAGGAGCTATAAACCCCCCATGGATAAGGCTGAGTGAGCGACCTTCAGACTGTGAGCCACTAAGGAGACAAAGCTTATCTCCCTGGCAGGAGCGCTGCTTCTGCTTCATCCATCTCTGGCCCCCAGTGCTTGGTTGGTTAGTCAATGATGGGTCAGACTCCTCAAAGGGGGGCCAACCTAAGCCAGACAAGATCACTTGGGAGGCCCTCAAGGAAGGTATTGGGGGGTTTGCAGCAAAGAGAGGGTGATGGACCCTCACTCCCGGCTATTCTGACATAGCCTGAGTACACATTTCCATCTGGGAGAAGCGCTTTCTGGCTTTAATCCTCTTAAGCCTAAAAACCTATGACGGGGAGGGCGGTGCAACCAGGGTGATCAGGCATAAGAAAGAATTCGTAAAGTCCTGTGAAGCCTGCTTTGCTAAGAGTGCTTTCATTCATACGATAAGGGTCTGAACAGAAAATGAGTAGGTCTCTCAAAGTTTTTGCAACCAACCCCCTTACCTGATAAACACTGACTCATATTAAGCCCTCAGATTTCTTTGAAATGTTATCTATTGTTTGATCCTTGCCGCCTGACATTGATTGATGAGCTTTACCTGTATTCCTGTGTGTTACGAATCTAATAAAAGCTATTGAAGAAGGGGCTCTTGGTCCTTCGCCTTTGAGAGATTGACCACCTCTCCTCCCCAAGCAGATCATGTCTTGGTAGTTTTATTTTCATCCATGGGGGACTGAAAATCACCAGGGAGACTTGTGCGCAAAGTTTCCCCCACAGATCATTTTGAACAAGAATGCAGGTAAAGCTCACTAATCCTTATCAGGCAGTAAGGCTCAAACAATAGATACAGACAAAGAACTCTGATGGCTTATTCTGAGTCAGGGTCAGATAATTAAAGAGCCATAAAACTTTGAGGAACAAGCTCACTTCCTGCTTCAACCCTTATAATTTAATTGAGAGCATTCTAAACAAAGCAGATTTCACAGGGTTTTATGCATTCTTTCTTAGGTCTGATCACCCCGGGGAACCTGCCCTTTCCAGCACAGGGCTTCACCACCCTCTGTCATTATTTCAGGCATAAGTCAGGCTGGAGAAGTAAGGCAGCCAAGAGATTAGGAGACTTTCCACAGACAGAATGAGGACTCAGGCTATGTCAAAGCTGAGGGGCGAGGGCCCATCACCCCCTTTTGCTATAGCCCACCAAGTCCTTCCCTGGGGCCTCCCCATAATTGTGCCTGTCTTAGGTCATTCCCCCCTTGAGGAATCTTACCCATCATTGGGTAACTGATCAAGCATTGGGGGCCAGGCAGGATGAAGTAAAAGGAGCAGAGGCAGCCCTCCTGCCAGGGAGATAAGCCTTGTCTCCTTAGTGGCTTATGGTCCAAAGGTCACTTACTCAGCCTTAGCCATGGGGTGGGGTTACAGCTTCTGAAACCAGGCAGGGTGGTTCCCAACACATAATGTCCCTCAAACTCTCTGGCACCCAGGAGCCCCTTTTCCTGTTGCTCTGGCTAAAAAGATGGGGTTTCTTTCTCTTACATACTAACATGCCTAATGATTTTGCCAAAAGGAACTGTTATCAGGCAAAGAGAAGAGAGAACAAGGAAAAAATTAACATGAATTTCTTCCACACTCTTCAGACCACAGGGTCACTTCTTCTGCCTCTGCAGGCTGGAAAGACAGGTTTTCTCTCTGGGTTAAGTTGACTGTGTTATTGTGTTGGCCTCTGCAGTGCTTCTCTGTGACTAGGGTCAACTTCAGGTCAAGGCTGAGACAGGACAAAGATTAGGGGTAAAAAAAAAACCCAGGAATTACTGCCACACCCTCTGGCTTTCAGTGACCCCATTTTCCAGACATTTTAAAGAAAGTATCAGACTGTTTTCTCATAAGGAAAGTTAGAGTTCCACTTCCTCAACATCCTCTTCAGCACTTGGTAATAAGCACTCTCACTTTTAGCCATTCTAATAGGTATAGAGTAGGATCTCATGATTATTTAAAAAGCTTTATAGAAACATAATTTATATATAGTTCATTTACTTAAACTATACAAATCAATTATTTTTGGTATATTACAGTATTAATTTTTCAATTGTATTAAACATATATCACATAAAATTTCTCAATTAAACATTTTTAAGTGTATAACTAAGTAACATTTATTACATTCACGTTGTGTTGTGCAATCATCACAGCTATGTAGTTCTAAACGTTTTTATAGCCTCAAGCAGAAACTCTGTACCATTAAGCAAAAATTCCTAATTTCTCCCTCCCCATACTTTTGGTAAACTCTGATCTAACTTCTCTCTATGAATTTGTCTACTCTTCAAATTTCATGTAAGAAAAGTTTTCTAATATTTATCCTTTTGTGTCTAGCTTGTTTCACTTAGAATAATGTTATCTAGGTTCAACTATATCCTAGCATGTAGCACTTCATTCCTTTTTATGACTAAATAATATTCCATTTTATTCATATACTACATTTTATAAATCTGCTCATCTATTGATGGACACTTGAGTGGTTTCTAACTTTTATCTATTGTAAATAATGTTGCTATGAACATTGGAATACCTGTTTCAGTTCATACTTTGAATTCCTTTTGGTAAACACTTTGGAGTGGAGTGCTGAGTCGTATGGCAAGTCTACTTTTAGCCTTCTGAAGAATTGAAAAACTGTTTCCATAGTGGCTTCTAGTATTTTACATTCCTAGCAGCATTATGTGAGAGTTTAAACTTCTCCACATCCTCATTGACACTTGTTATTTTCCAATTTTTTTATTCTAGCCATTCTAGTGAGTGTATTTCACTTGGTTTCAAATTGCATTTCCATGATGACTAAGATATTGAGTAATCTTTTCATGGTTATTGGCTATTAGTATACACATTTATCTTCTTTGGAGAAATGTCTATTCAAATCCTTTATACACCTTTGAATTGCATTTCTATATTTTGTTGTTGAGTATAGGAATTTTATATATATCCTAAATATTAATCCCTTATCAGGTGTATGATTTGCAAATACTACCACATTCCATGAGTTGTCTACACTCTCCTGATACTGTCCTTTGTTGTACAAGTTTTTTATTGTTGTTCAAGTACATTTGTCTCCATTTTCACACCACCACACCTCCCACCCTTGAACCCAGCCCCCTTGGCTTTGTCCATGTTGTACAAAATTTTTTAATTTAACTTAATTTTATATTTTTAAAGATTTTATTTATTTTTAGACAGAAGGGAAGGGAGGGAGGGAGGGAGAGAGGGAAACATCAATGTGTGGTTGCCTCTCATGCACCCTCCACTGGGGACCTGGCCTACAACCCAGGCTTGTGCACTGATCTGAGGAATGAACCAGTGACTCTTTGGTTTGAATGCTGGCACTCAATCCACTGAGCCACACCAGCAGGGCAGGGGTTGGTGGGGACGTGGTTTAAGAAATTTAAAATGTTAATGAAGTTCAATTTCATTGTCTCTGTTTTTGCTTTCATATTTAAGAAATTAATGCCTAATTCAAGGTCATAGATTTTTAACTATTTTCTTCTAAGAGTTTTATAGATTCACTTCTTAAGTTTAGGTCTTTGATCCATTTTGAATTAATTTTTTCACACTGTATGAGGTAAGGATCCAACTTAATATTTTGCATGTGGACACAGTTTTCTCAGCAACATTTTGTTTGTTTGTTTGTTTTGTTCTGTTTTCAATTACAGATAACATTAAATATTACATTAGTTTCAGGCTACAACAGCATAGTGGTTACAAAATGCTGTTAAGTCCAGTACACACCCGACACCACACATGGCTATTACAATATTATTGATTTTATGCTGTCCTTTACACCCCTGTGACTATCTTATAATTGCCAACTTGTATGTCTTAATCCCTTTACTTTTTTCACCCAGTCCCCCAACCACCCTTCCATCTGGCAACCATCAGTTTCTTTCCTATATCTATGAGTTTGTTTCTGTTTTGTTCGTTCAGGTATTTTGTTTTTTAAATTCCACATATAGAGGGGAACTTCCACCAAGATGGAGGCAGAGGTGGAAACATTGTGCCTTTTCGCACAACCAAGTTTATAAACAACAAATTTTTAGCAACAAAAACGCAGCCAAACCACAGAAAATTGAACTATACGGAAGTTCGACAGCAATGAACCATTCAGCCAGACCAGTAAAAGGGGCAGAGCCAGGAGCGGAAGGGGGTTGGGCAGGAAAGATCCATGGAACCAACCCAGGCCCACTACCCAGGCACGCAGGCAGCTGTGGGCAGATTCCAGGTGTGGTGTAGCAACGGGTGGACTCACTGAAGGCGCAAGGCGGCAGGCTGACCACAGTCCCACATTTGCGCGCAGATAAACCAGGTGAAGGAGCCAGCAGTGAGACAGACCACACAAGCCCCAGCGGTGAGAAGCAGCAGAGGGGACCGCTATTGTACCTCTCTGACCCCACCCCCACATATAGCGTCACAACCCAGCAACCTGGAAGGCCCCGCCCTGGTGATCATATAAGACTCCCCTCATACGTAACAGGTGGGAACAGACCAAAACATGGCTCGGGAAGAACTCAAAGCCCCAGAGCCAATAACTCTAAGCAACCAAGAACTTGCCAACCTATCTGATGCATAGTTCAAAACACTGGTGATCAGGATGCTCACAGAACTGACTTGATTTTAGTCACAAATTAGAGGAACATATGAAGGCTAAACTAGTTGAAATGAAGGGAAATGCACAGGAAACCAATAGTGATAGAAAGGGAACTGGGACTCAAATCAAGGGAGTGGACCAGAAGGAAGAAAAAAATGACCAAATAGAAAAATATGAAAAAATAAGAATTCAAAAAAATGAGGAGGGGCTTAGGAACCTCCAGGACATCTTTAAACACTCCAACATCTGAATTATAGGGGTACCAGAAGGGTAAGAGGAAGAGCAACAACCGGAAAACTTATTTGAACAAATAATAAAAGAGAACTTCCCAAATCTGGCAAAGGCAATAGACTTCCAGGAAAGCCAGGAAGCTCAGAGAGTCCCAAAGAAGTTGGACCCAAGAAGGAACACACCAAGGCACATCATAATTAAATTAGCCAAGATTAAAATGAAGGGGAGAATACTTGAAGCAGCAAGAGATAAGGGGACAGTCACCTGCAGAGGAGTTCCCATCAGACTGTCAGCTGATTTCTCAAAAGAGACCTTACAGGCAAGAAGGGGCTGGAAAGAGGTATTCCAAGTCATGAAATCCAAAGACCTACAACCAAGATTGCTCTATCCAGCAAAACTTTCATTTAGAATGGAAGGACAGATAAAGTGCTTCTCAGATAAGGTCAAATTCAAGGAGTTCTCATCACCAAGCCCTTATTATATGAAATGTTAAAGGGACTTACTTACCTAAGAAAAAGATAAAAAAGATGAACAGTGAAAGGACAGCAAACTCAGTTATTAAGAACCACACCTAAAACAAAAGCAAACTAACAGCTAAATCAGGAACAGAACCATAGAAATGAAGATCACATGGAGGGTTAGCAACAGGGGAGTGGGAGGAGAAGGGGGGAGAAGGTACAGAAAACAAGTAGCATAGATGGTAGGTAGAAAATAGGGGGGAGGGCAAGAATAGTAGGGGAAATATAGAATCTAAAGAACTTGAGACATGTGGTCATAAACTAAAGGGGGGAATGGTGGGGGAGGGGGTGCGCAGGGTGGAGGGGAATAAAGGAGGGAAATAGAACAACTGTAATGGCATAATCAGTAAAATATATATTTTAAAAAATAAATAAATTCCACATATAAATGAAATCACAGGGTATTTGTCTTTTTCTGTCTGGTTTATTTCACTTAGCATAATACACTCTAGGTTTATCAATGCTGTTGAAAATGGTAAATTTTTACTCTTTTGTGGCCAAATAATATTCCATTACATATATGTCTACCACTTCTTTATATGGAGTTGGGGGTGCAAATGTAGCTTTACCACTGTGAGTATGAAAAACACAGAGTTAATCAAGCTATTGTAATAATCAAATCTGCATATTTTCCCACACAAGCAACTGTAAACCTGCTTTTGCCCACCCCTTTACAATCATATATGATGAAACTCAGGTTTCTTCCAAATTTTGGCTATTGTAAATACTGCTGCTATGAACATAGAGATGCATATATAAATTAGTGTTATGAATTTCTTTGCTAAATACCCAGAAGTAAGATTGCTAGGTTGTATGGAAGTTTCTTTTTAGTTTTTCTGAAGAATTTTCCATGCTGCTTTTCATAGTGGCTGCCCAATTTACAATGCCCCCAACAATGTATGGGGATTGCCTTTTTTACACATCTTCACCAACACTTGTTGTTTGTTGATTTATTGATGATAGCCATCCTGACTGATGTGAGGTAATATTTCATTGTGGTTTTCATTTACACTTTTATGATGGGTAGTGACACTGAACATTTTTATATGTCTACTGGATGTCTGTATGTCCTGTTTGAAGAAATGCCTATTCAGGTCTTCTTCCCATATTTAATTAAATTGTGGGGTGAGATTTTGGTGTTAAGTGTTTTATTTATTTCAGATATTAACCTCTTATTGGATTGTGAAATATTTTCTTACATTCAATAGTCTGCCTTTTGGTTTTGTTGATGATTCCCTTTGCTGTATAAAAATTTTTAGTTGATGTAGTTCCATTTATTTAATTTTTTTGTTTTGTTTCCCTTGTCTGACGTGATGTAACAGAAAAATTATTACCAAGAGGAATGCCAGAAAGTTTACTGCTTGTGTTTTCATCTGGAAGTTTTAAGGTTTTCAGCCATATATTTAAGTCATTAAAATATTTTTATTTTATTCTTGTATATGGTATAGGAAGTTTTTTTAATTTTAATTTTTGCATGTATCTGACAAATTTCCCCAATACTGTTTATTGAAGAGACTGCTTTTACCCCATTGTACATTGTCTCCTCTGCATTATGTTAATTGACTACATAGGTGAGCGTTTATTTCTGAGTTTTCTGTTCTGTTCATTAATCTATGTATCTGTTTTTATGCCATACCATGCTGTTTTGATTATAGTAGCCTTGTAGTATTCTTTGTTTGATGTTAGATAGTGGAGAACCTCCAATTTTGTTCTTTCGCAAGGTTGCATTTGTGGTTCCATGCAAATTTTAGGATTATTTGTTCTAGTTCTTTGAAAAATGTCATTGGTATGCAATTGTAAATTAGATTGTTTTCTTAATATCTCTTTCTGTTAGTTTATTATTGGTGTAAAAATGCAACAGATTTCTAAACTTTATATCCTGATACTTTATTGAATTCATGGATATGTTTTATTGTTTTTCTTGTCTAATTGCTGTGGTTAAAACTTTCAATACTATGTTGAATAGAGGTTGTGAAAGTAAACATCCTTGTCATGTTCCTAATCTTAAGGAAAATCTTTTAGCTTTTCATTGCCGAGTATGATGTTAGCTATGAGTTGTCTCATATGGCCTTATTATAGTGAGGCATTGTGGGAGAACTCCATCCCACAGAGCTCCTCCCAGCCACTGAGAATGAGAATAAGTTGTCCTGGACACAATCTTGTTGTTCCAGTGAGAAAGGGGGTTGGCAATTTGCTCTAGTGGGGAACACCCTGAGCCCTTCTCTGAAACAGCTTTTGTTATGATCAGAATGTGCAGGGGTACAGCATGCATGCATAGCACATGAGACAATGTCAAAAGGCTATAGTCATACAAAAACAGGTATTATCTATAGATAACAATTGAAGGAACACAGAGATTTGTCACAGCATGTGAGACATGCTGACACCAGATGGTCTTTAAGATGTATTTCATGAGATAAGGAGTTTATTCCTTATGCCTTGAACTTAAACATCTGGTTTATACCAACACAGCTATCACTAGCCAGAGCAAGTTTCAAAGGATAAAATGTACATTTCAGGCCTGATTCCCATGGGAATGCTTAGTGTTAGAGTCGTGTCATGCTTGCTACCTGCATTACCTGATTTTCCAGGGCGACTTACTAACCCCTTTCAGGGCTTGCTCTTGTGGGGCTACAGTCTCCAAAACCACACAGAGTAGTCCCCAACAAGATATGTTCCCTCTAGTCTTACCTTTTTTGAGAATTTTCAAATAAGAATGAGTATTACATTTTGTCATATGATTTTTCCTTGTCTATTAATACGATTATATGATTTATATTCTCTATAAGAATTTTGTCCAGGACTTCCACCAAGATGGAGGTGGAAACACCTTGCATCCATGCACAACCAAATCTAAAAACAACAAAGTTTTAACAACAATAAACGCAACCAAACCACACAGAAAATCGACAATACGGAGTCCAAAAACAACGAAATGCTCAGCTAAACCGGTAGGAGGAGCGAAGCCAGCAGAGGAGCGGATTGGCCAAAAAGATCCCCAACAGAGGTGGTGCGCAGGCAGCCGAAGGCGCGAATCCCAGGTGCGAATCCCAGGTGCAGGCTAGCTACGGGTGGACACAGGGAAGAGGCACGGCTGGCTGTCTGTGGTCAGTGGAGCATTTGCATGCAGATAAACCAGTGAAGAGGCGAGCATTGAGACCACATAGCACAGGGTGGCGGGCTTGCACATTTCCACTCAGATAAACAGGCGGGGGTGAGCAGTGGGATGGACTAGGCGAGCGGAGAGGACCGCCATTACTCCCTCTCTGACCCTGCCCCCACATACAGTGTCACAAACCAGCGACCTGGGTGGCCCGCCCTGGTAAACAACTAAGGTTCCGCTCCTCATATGTAACAGGCGCAAACAGATAAAAACATGGCTCAAGAACAACTCAGAGCCCCAGAGCCGATAAATTTAAGTGATGAAGAAATAGCCAAACTTTCAGATGCACAGTTCAAAATACTGGTGATCAGGATCCTCACAGAACTGGTTGATTTTAGTCACAAATTAGAGGAACATATGAAGGCTAAACTAATTGAAATGAATGGAAATGCACAGGAAACCAATAGTAATAATGGAAAGGAGACTGGGACTCAAATCAAGGGAGCAGACCAGAAGGAGGGAAAAAATGACCAAACAGAAAAATATGAAGAAATAAGAATTCAAAAAAATGAGGAGAGGCTTAGGAACCTCCAGGACATCTTGAAATGCTGCAACATCCGAATTATAGGAGTACCAGAAGGGGAAGAGGAACAGTCATGAGTGGAAACCTTATGTGAACAAATAATAAAAGAGAATTTCCCCAATCTGGCAAAGGAAATAGACTTCCAGAAAATCCAGGGAGCTCAGAGAGTCCCAAAGAAGTTGGACCCAAGAAGGAACATACCAAGGCACATCATCATTATATTAGCCAAGATTAAAATGAAGGAGAGAATCCTAGAAGCAGCAAAAGATAAGGGGACTGTCACCTTCAAAGGAGTTCCCATCAGATTGTCAGCTGATTTCTCAAAAGAGGCCTTACAGGCAAGAAGGGGCTGGAAAGAGGTATTCCAAGTCATGAAAACCAAAGACCTACAACCAAGATTGCTCTATCCAGCAAAGTTTTCATTTAGAATGGAAGGACAGATAAAGTGCTTCTCAGATAAGACCAAATTCAAGGGGTTCATCATCACCAAGCCCTTATTATATGAAATGTTAAAGGGACTTACCTAAGAAAGAGAAGATAAAAAAGATGAACAGTGAAAGGACAGCAAACTCACAGTTATTAAGAACCACACCTAAAACAAAAGCAAATTAAGATGACAGCTAGATCAGGAGTGAACCATAGAAAGGAAGATCACGTGGAGGATTAGCAACAGGGGAGTGGGAGGAGGAGAAGGGGGGAGAAGGTACAGAAAATAAGTAGCATAGACAGTAGATAGAAAATAGATAGGGGGGAGGGTAAGAATAGTAGGGGAAATACAAAATCTAAAGAACTTGAGACACGTGTTCATGAACTAAAGGGGGGGAATGGTGGGGGAGGGGTGTGCAGGGTGGAGGGGAAAGAAGGGGGGAAATAGAACAAATGTAATGGCATAATCAATTAAAAAATGAAAAAAGAAGAATTTTGTCCTATAATTTTCATTTTTGTAATGTCGCAATGTCTGGTTTTAGAATCAGGATAATGCTGTTCTTGTAAAATGAGTGTGAAAGCCTTCCCAACTCTTCAATTGTTTTTAATTGTTTGAGAAAGATAGGTGTTAATTCCTCTTTGATTTGTAAAATTTATCTGGAAGCTATCTTGTCTGGTGCTTTTCTTTGTGTGGAGTTATTTGATTACTGATTTGATTTTGTTAGCAGTTATCACTCTATTCAGATTTTCTGTTTTTTCTTAATTCAGTCTTGGAAAGTATGTTTCTAGGTATTTGTCCATTTTTTCCCCAAATTTGTTCACTTTGTTAGCATATAATTATTCATAATATTTTCTTTTTTTTTTAAAATAAATTTATTTATTTTTTTGAATTAATTATGCTGTTACAGTTGTTCTATTCCCCCCTTCATTCCCCTCCACCCTGCCCCCCCAACCCCACCATTACCCCCCTTTAGTTTATGTCCATGTGTCTCAAGTCCTTTAGGTTCTATATTTCCCATACTATTCTTGCCCCCCCCCCATCTATTTTCTATCTACTGTCTATGCTACTTGTTTTCTGTACCTTCTCCCCCCGTCTCCTCCTCCCACTCCCCTGTTGCTAACCCTCCTTGAGATCTTCATTTCTATGTTTCCACTCCTGATCTAGCTGTCCTTTTAGTTTGCTTTCGTTTTAGGTGTGGTTGTTAATAACTGTGAGTTTGTTGTCCTTTCACTGTTCATGTTTCTTTAACTTCTTTTTCTTAGATAAGTCCCTTTAACATTTCATATAATAAGGGCTTGGTGATGATGAACCCCTTGAATTTGGTCTTATCTGAGAAGCACCTTATCTGTCCTTCCATTCTAAATGAAAGTTTTGCTGGGTAGAGCAATCTTGGTTGTAGGTCTTTAGATTTCATGACTTGGAATATTTCTTTCCAGCCCCTTCTTGCCTGTAAGGTCTCTTTTGAGAAATCTGCTGACAGCCTGATGGGGACTCCTTTGTAGGTGATTGTCCCCTTACCTCTTGCTGCTTCCAGGATTCTTTCCTTCATTTTAATTTTGGCTAATGTAATTATCATATGCCTTGGTGTGTTTCTTCTTGAGTCCAACTTTTTTGGTACTCTCTGAGCTTCTTGGATTTCTTGGAAGTCTATTTCCTTTGCCAGATTGGGGAAATTTTCTTTTATTATTTGTTCAAATAGTTTTTCCACTGGTGGTTGTGTCTTTCCCCCTTCTGGTACCCCTATAATTCGGATATTGGAGCGTTTATAGATGTCCTGGAGGTTCCTAAGCTTCTCCTCATTTTTCTGAATTCTTATTTCTTCATTCCTTTTTGTTTGATGATTTTTTTCTTCTTCCTTCTGGTCCACTCCATTGATTTGAGTCCCAGTTTTTTTTTCATCTCTATGGTTTTCCTGTGGAATTCCATTCATTTCCCTTAATTTAGCCTTCATATGTTTCTCTAATTTGTGGCTATAGTCCACCAGATCTGTGAGGAAGCTGATGACCAGTGTTTTAAACTGTGCGTCTGAGAGATTTGCTATTTCTTCGTCACTTAGATTTATCTGTGGGGCTTTGAGGTCTTCCTGCGACATTTTTGGTCTGTTCTGGCCCTTTAAGTGGGAGGAGCGGCGCCTTGGATTCCCAGGTCGCTGGGTTGTGACGCTGTATGTGGGGGCGTGGTCAGCGCGGGGAAATGGCAATGGCGCCGCCGCCGGGTCCAAGCGCTCACTCCCTCACCGGCGTGCAATCATGCAACCTCAGTCAACTCGCTGCCACCGCCTCCCCACTGACTCCTCCGTAGTCGCTCACCCGGTGGGCCGCTCGGTTGCTCACTAGGTCCAATCCTGGGTTTGGAACCCGTGCGACTGGATTCGCGCGTCTGGATTCCGCGCCCGGGTCGACTCCTTTGTAACTCCTCACCGGATGCCGGTTTCGCCCCTTACCGGTCGGGCCGAAGAATTTGTTGTTAGCGGACTTCCGAAAAGTTCAGTTTTCCGTGTTCTGGTTGTGTTTTCTGATGCTAATATTTAGTTGTCCCTCAACTTGGTTGTGTGAGGAGGCAGGCACATCCACCTTAAACCTCCATCTTGGCGGAAGTCCATAATATTTTCTTATAATCGTTTGTATTTCTCTGGTGTCAGTTGTCACTTCTTGTATTTTACTACTGATTTTATTTATTTGGGCCCTCTTGCTTTTTTCTTGGTTAGACTGGGTAAAGGTTTATTAATTTTATTTATTTTTTTAAAAAAACCAGTCTTGGTCACTTTGACATTTTCTTTTGCTTTTAAGACTCTATTTTGCTTGTTTCCACTTTGATTTTATTATTTGCTTCTTTCCACCCACTTTGGACTTTTTTTGTTTGTTTTTTAGTTGCTTTAGGTGTAAGTTTAGATTGTTTACTTCAGAGTTTTCTTGTTTCTTTTTTAAATTTTTTTATTTTTATTTTTAGAAGGGAAGGGAAGGATAGAAGGAGAGAAATATCAATGTATGGTTGCTTCTGGTGCATCTCCTGCTGGGAACTGGCCCCTGCTGGGAACTGGCCTGGGTTGTGCCCTGACAGGGAATCGAACTGCGATCTTTTGGTTCACAGGCCTGTGCTCAATCCACTGAGCTACACCAGCCAGGGCTCTTGTTTCTTGATATAGGCCTTATTGCTATGAATTTTTCTCTGAAACTGCTTTGGCTGTGTTGCATAGATTTGTGGTCATGGTGTTTTCATTTTCATTTGTATCTAGAAATATTTTGGTTTTTTCCTTGATAGCATTGTTAACCCATTCATTGTTTAGTAACATATAATCTACATGCATTTGTGTGTTTTTCGGTTTTCTTCTTGTACTTGCTTTTTCAGTTTCATACCATTGTGATTAAGAAAGATGCTCATTATGGCCACAATCCTCTTAAATTTATTGAGACTTTCTTTGTGGCCTCACATGTAGTCTGTCCTCAAAAATGTTCCATGTGCACATGAAAAGTTCCAGAAATAAAGCACTTATGCTAAAATTTAAATGGAATCTCAAAGAACTCCAAACTGTCATATCAATCTTGAAAAAAAAAGGCTTACTTCTCAATTTCACAATTTACTACAGAGCTGCAGTAATTAAACAGTGTGGTAGTGGCATAACCCAAAACACATGGAACAATGAAATATAATGGAAAACCCTAAAACTAAATCTCGTGTAGGTAGCAACTGATTTTTTACAAGCATGCCAAAACCATTCAATGGGGAAAACACAGTCTTTAACAATTGGTACTGGGACTTCTGGTCAAGATGGTGGAGTAGATAAATGCTGTGTTTTCCTCCTCCTATAACCACATCAAAATTACTAAGTTATAAAACAACTACCCATGAGAACTACATGACGATGAGTTGAACAGAACTTCTATAGCTAAAGGTAGAAAGAGGAATCCACATTCAGACTAGTAGGAGGAGTGGAGATGTGAATTGTGCTGGTTCCAACCTAAGTGTGCAGTTAATAATCAAGAGGAGCCCTAGCTGGTGTGGCTCAGTGTGCTGAATGTGAGCCTATGAACCAAAGGGTCACCGGTTCAATTCCTAGTCAGTGCACGTGCCTGGGTTGTGGGACAGGTTCCCAGTAAAGGGTGTGTGAGAGGCAACCACACATTGATGTTTCTCTCTTTCTCTTCTTCCCTATCTTTCTCTCTAAAAATAAATAAATAGAAAATATTTTTTCAAAAGATTCAGGAGTCTTACTGTAGAAAGGTCTTCAATGAGGGTTGAGGGGGTCCCAGAAAAATATTAAGCTCCTCAGCCCAGAGCATCAGTGCCAGAAAGAGTAGTCCCCACGACATATGGTAGTGAAAATTAGCAGGGATTCTGTCTGAGTGAGACACGGCTGCTGTAGACCCAGGTGTCTTCTTAAAGGGTTCTAGCAAAATATTCATTCATAAATACTCTCTTTAAGGTCTAACAAAAGGACAGATATTCAAAAACTTTCAGTTTTTCACTTACTAAGCATTCTCACCACACAGCCAATAAGAAGACACCAACAGTCCCTTTGTTGAGCCCTCCCCTATTCCAGCCAGCAGGCAGAGACACATGCCAAATTGGTACATCAAACTGGCTGATGCCAGTCCTTTAGGCCAGTGATTCCTTGATACCTGTGTTCCACTCAATATGTGCATTGCCCCAAACCTCTTTTAGTGATTGTTCCTCTCCAGCTCCTGGCATCAGCCCATAAACTTCAGACTTTCCTAAAGTCCAAAAACCCTAAACAAGGAACAGCTGATCTAAGTGCATTATATTTCTCTTGCTAAATGCCCCAAATCAAGCACTAGTGATAACTGCCACTGATGTGAAGCACAGTTTTCTGAGGCATCCTCAAACCCAGCAAAGATAGGTACTAATTACAAATTACTTTGTAGTTCCTACCAGGCAGCCCTGGGCTAGACACAGGAAGCAGCTGACCATGGTCTGCACCACAGCTTCTTCCAAGAGGCCCTACAACCAACACACACATTGGCCAACACCTAACCACCTCCACAAAAGACACATCCAAAGGGTTTACTCAGCAGGCAACAGAGCCCCATTAAAACAAATATTTTTTCGTGCGCCAGCTCCCACACAACAGCACATGCCTACTGCAGATACAGCCAGTCCTCTCAGTCAGTCAACCCCACTCACTGATGTATCAATAGCAATCAAGTCTCAACTACAATAGGAGGGCACACGCAAATTGCACAAGGGATACCCCTGGAACACCTGGCTCAGAAGACCAGAAAGACTGTGCCACCAGGCCTCATAAGGCACCTACAATACAAGTCTACCCTGCAAAGACTGAGTGATGTAGTAGGCTTACCTAACACATAAAAACAAACACAGGGAGGCAGCAAAAATTAGGAGACTAAGAAATATATCCCAAATGAAAGAACAGGACCAAACTGCAGAAAAATAACTAAATTAAATGGGGGCAATCAATCTACCAGATGCAGAGTTTAAAATAGTAGTTATAAAGATAGTCAGTGTACTTATGGGAAACATAGAAGAACTCAATGACAACTTACACAAAAAGACAGAAATCATAAAAAAGAACCAGTCAGAAATGAACACAATAATTGAAATGGAGTATACATTAGGTAAAATCAATGGTAGATTAGATAAAGCAGAGAAACGAATCAGCAATCTGGGAATTGAGGTAGCAGAAAACTTCTAATAGGAACAGCAAAAAGAAAAAAATAAAAAATGAGGCCAGTTTAAAGGACTTCTGTTAAATCAAGCATAAGAAGATTCACAACATAGGGATACCAGAAGGAAGAGAGAGAGAGAGAGCAAGGAAGTGAAAAACTATTAGTAGGACTAATGACTGAAAACTTCCCTAACTTGGTGAAGGAAATAGACATACAAGTCCAGGAAGCACAGAGAACACCAAACAAAAGGAACCCAAAGAAGCCCAAACCAAGACACATCATAATTAAAAGCCAAAGTTTAAAGACAAAGAGAAAATCTTAAAAACCGCAAGATAAAAATAGCTAGTTACATACAAGGGAACTGCCATAAGACTGTAAGCTGATTTCTCAAAAGAAACCTGACAGGAAGCCCTGGCTGGTGTGCCTCAGTGGATTGAGCATTGACCTGGGAACCAAAGGGTTGCTGGTTTGATTCCCAGTTGGGGCCCTTTCCTGGGTTGTGAACCAAGTCTCTGGTAAGGGGTGCTCGAGAGGCAACCACACATTAATATTTCTCTCACTCATTCTCCTTCCCTTCCCCTCTTTCTAAAAGTCAATAAATAAAATTTTTAAAAAAGAAACCTTACAGGGCAGAAAGGTCTGGAAAGAAGTATTCAAAGTCATGAAAAGACAAGACCTACAACCTACATTAGTCTATCCAGCAAAGCTATCATTCAGAATAGAGGGGCAGATAAAGTGCTTCCCAGATAAGGTCAAGTTAAAGGAGCTCATCATTACTAAGCCCTTATTATATGAAATGTTAATTTCATATAATATAATTATATGTTAATTTCATGTAAAAAGATTATCAAAACTATCATGAATCAAAAGATTATCATGAACAGTTAAATGACAACAAACAACTATCAACAACTAAACCTTAAAAAAACATAAACATAAACAAACTAAGCAAACAACTAGAAAAAGAACAGAATCACAGAAATGGAGATCACATAGGGGGTTTTCAGGGGAAGGGGTTGGGGGAGAATGGGAGGAAAAGGCACAGGAAATAAGAAGCATAATTGGTAGGGATCAGGTAGATAGGGGTAGGTTAAGAACAGTATAGGAAATGGAGAAACCAAAGAACTTACATATATGACCCATGGACATGAACTACGGGGGTGGGGAATGCTGGTAGGTGGGGAATGCTGGTAGGGTGCAGGGCAGAGGGGATTAAGTGGAGCAAAAAGGGGACAACTACAATAGCATAATCAATAAAATATACTTAAAAAAAGAAGTGAAGGGAAGATAAAGAGCTTCACAGGTAAGAAAAAACTGAAGTAGTTCATCATCACCAAACCATTATAATATGAAAAGTTAAAGGTACTTATTTAAGAAAATGATCAAAACTATGAACAATAAAATGGGAATAAACACATATCTATCTACAATTGAATCAAAACAACAAACAAAAAAATCCCAGAAGTACAGAGAAAGAATCATGGATACAGAGAGCATTTTAATGGTTGCCAGATGGGAGGGGGGCTTGGGAGAATGGGTGAAGAGGTGAAGGGATTAAGAAGAACAAATAGGTAGTTACAAAATAGCGTTGGGGATGTAAAATTTGGCATAGGAAATGGAGTTGCTAAAGAACTTATACACATGACCCACGGACATGAACGAAGGGGATTGCCTGAAGAATAAGGGGTACTGGGTGGTGAGGGTAAAGGAGGGAAATTGGGACAGTTGTAACAGCATAATCAATAAAATATAATAAAAATAAAATAAAAACAAAACCACACTGATGTGATATCTGGAAAGATAACAGAACAGAAAGCTCTAGGAATTCATTTATCTACAGATAAAAACATCTTAGCTCTCAGGGACTGAGCAACTATTTTGCAACTTTGGTCTAATGGAGCTCTTGGAGCATCTGGGGAGTGCTTGATGAAGAGGTAGATAAACTTCCTTAAATTTTGGTGAATTTCAGCTTTGGTTGGTATAGCTCAGTGGATTGTGTGCAGGCTTGGGAACCAAAGTGTCACTAGTTTGATTTCCAGTAGGGGCACATGCTTGGGTTGCAGGCCAGGTCTCCAGTAGGGAGTGAACTAGCGGCAAGCACACATTGATGTTTCACTCACCCTCTTTCTCCCTCCCTTCCTCTCTCTCTAAAAATAAGTAAAGCCTTTTAAAATTTTTTGGTGAATTTCAGCTACTACGTATCCCAGCATCCCACTTTCTAGTGCAGCTTGCTAGAGCTAGGGTGAAAAATAAAGTTCTTGTTCTTTAAAAACTGGGATCACAGCTTTTGATCACTGAGGTACTGGTATGGAAGTTAACCATTGTTTTAATCTCAAGGGAGTGAAATATCTTCCTTGTTGGAAGAATATGTAAAAAAAGTGCCTGCAATGAACATAGGGGTGCATATATTCACCCATTAGTAAATAAGTAGATAAGAAAGCTGTGGTACATTTACACAATGGAATGCTACTGGTGGTAAAAAAGAAGGAAACCTTACCTTTTGCAACAGCATGGATAGACCTAGAGATTATTATGAGTTGAAATAAGTCAGTCAGTCAAAGACAAATACCATATGAGTTCACTGATTATGTGGAATCTAGCGAAAAAATAAACAAACGAAATAGAAAACACATACATACAAAGAACAGACTGACAGTTGTCAGAGTGGATGAGGGCTGGGAGGCTGGGTGAAAAGGTGAAAGGATTAAGAAAAACAAATTCTTAGGCACTGACAACAGTATGATGACTACCAGAGTGAAAGGAGCAGCAGAAGAGGTGATAGAAGGAAACTTTACTTTGGGTGGTGAACACACAACACAATATACAGGTGATATATCATAGAATAGTACACTTAAAACCTATATAATTTTATTAACTAATGTCATCCCAATAAATTCAGTTAAAAAAAAAGAGAGCACTTTATTGTTTTCCTTTTGGGAGCCAGCTGTTTAAAGAAATTTTTGTCATGATGCTGAAACTCAAATTGCTGACAGAAGAAAAAGAAAGAAAGAAAGAAATGAAAGAAAGAAAGAAAGAAGGAAGGAAGGAAGGAAGGAAGGAAGGAAGGAAGGAAGGAAGGAAGGAAGGAAGGAAGGAAGGAAGGAAGGAAGGAAAAGAGAGAAAGGAAGGAAGGAAACAGAGAGAGAGAAGGAAATTTTTGTCAGATTGCTGGTTCACTGCAAGGACAATGGAACAGAAACTTCAGTGACCATGCAAAACAAGAAGTGTGTACTTCCCAAAAATAGTTAGGGAAAGTTGCAACTGCATGCCTTCAGCCTTCAACAAGCAAAACCCAGCAATCCCTGACGAGAATTAGAATTTCAAAAATTTAAAAATATTGTAATTTGAGTTATCACATTCAAAAACTCCAGTTTTCAACAAAAAATTACAAAATATACAAATAAACAGTGAAGTATAGCTACTTCATAAAAACAAAAGAACTGGACAGAAACTATTCAATTCTCAAGTATCTCAGCTTCCTCTGGAATTTTGATTCCAGAAATTTGATTTAGTGTCTTTGACTAACAATTTAAATGACTAACATTTAAATTGTTAGTCAAAGACACTAAATCAAATTTCTTAAATATGTTAACTGAGTTCAAGGAAATCATGAACAAATAAGTGAAATCAGAAAAGCAATGTCTGTACAAAGTGAGAATACAAATTAGAATAAACAATAAAGAGATAGAAATTATTTTAAAAATGAACAGAAATTCCTGGAGCTGGAAAGTACAATATCTAGAGGTGTTCAACAGCAGATTTGATATGAACTTTCTGCTTTAATTTTTCAAGGTTATTTTGACGACTGTAGGTTCTTTGCATTTTAATTTTTAATATTTATTTATTTATTTTAAAGTAAGGGGATGGGAGGGAGAAAAACAGGGCAAAAAACATCGATGTGACAGCGAAACAGCAATTGGTTGTCTCTCACAAGTGCCTGGACCAGAATCAAACCCACAGCCCACACACGTTCCCAAACTAGGAGTTCAACCAGTGACCCCTGGATTTGTGGAATGACACCCAACCAACTGAGCCACACCTGTCAGAGTGATTCTTTGCATTTTTATATGAATATGGTATAGTTCTGCTTATTTAGATTTTTTCATGATGTCTTTCATTAGCGTTTTGAAGGATTAAGAATATAAATTGTGTACTTGTTATGTTAGATTTACACATAAGTATTTTATTTTTGTAATTGTAAGTAGTATTTTTTAACTTTTGGTGTCTGTGTGTTTATTGCTAAGTATATGAAAATACCATTAATTTTTATATGTTCATTTTGTATTCTGTGACCTTGCTGCAATCACTTTTTAGTTCTAGGAAATTTTAGTAGATCCTAAGTATTTTCTATGTAAATAATTATGTTATCTGCAAATAGTGACACTTTTATTTCCCCTTTCCTATCTATATGCCTTTTATTTCTTTTATTGTCTTATCTTGCTGGCCAGAACAGCCAGTGTTATTTTGAATAGAGGTTAGAATGAATATACTTGCCTTGTTCTCAATCTTAAGGGAAAAGCATTCAGTCTTTCACCTTTAAATACAATGGTAACTGTATGGTTTATTTGTTTGTTTTGTAGATTATCTTTATCGGATAAAAAATTCACCTATATTCCTATTTTTTGAGAATTTTTCTCATGAATTAGTGCTTAATTTGTCAAATACTTTCTTGCATCAATTGATATGATTATATAATTTTTTTCTTTTAGCTTATTTTGATTTCACAATATTGAATTAATCTATTTCTGGAAAAACATGCTTGGTCACAATGTATGTCTTTTTTATGTTATTGGCTTCTATTTGCTAATATTTTATTAAGTATTTTTATATCTCTATTTATGAGGTATACTGGTCTGTGGTTTCTTATTTTTGTATGGCTTTTGATTTTTTCTGAGCATAATAATGCTGATTGTAAAGCTAATTGGGAAGTTATTCCTTCTCTTTTATACTCTGGAAAAGACTGTTGGAATTGGTGTTACTTTTTTTTTAATGTTTAGTGGAATTCTATAGTTAAACCATCTGGGCCCATGGATTTTATTTTAAGCACTTTTAAAGTTATTCCCAATAATTATCAGGATATTTAAACTATCTGTTTCACAGTGGGTAAGATGTGATAGTTTATGCTTTTTAAGACTGCATCTAAATTTTCAAATTTAGTCCATAGTTTTTATAGCATTCCTTTGTAATTTTTTGATGTGTGTAGGGGCAATAGTGATATCTTGTTGCATTTATGATATCAGTAATTTTTGTCCTCCCTCTTAGTAACCTTCATAGAAATTTGTCAATTTTATTGATCTTTAAAAAAAAACAGTTTTTGTTTTATTGATTATCTCTGTTTTTTCTGTTGTAAATATCATTGCCTCTTGTTCCTTTTTATTATTTCTCTACTTCTGCCACTCCGGATTTACTTAGATCTAGTTTGTTTGTTTTGTTTTGTTTCTGGGGATGTGAGCTTAGATTTGAGAATTTTCCATTTGCCTAATGCAAAAATTTAGTGTTGTAGGTTTTCCTCTCAGCGCTGCCTTGGATGACTCCCATACATGTTGACATGTTGTGTTTTCTTTTTCTTTTAGTTCTATGTATTTTTAAATTTCCTTTGAGACTTCTTTGACCCATGTATTATTGAGAATTTGCTCTTTAGTTTTCAAGTGTACAGAGATTTTCCTGTTATCTTTATAGGTTATTTCATTGTCATTGAAGAGCACATCCTATGTGTTTTCATTTTTCAGTTTGTTGAGGTTTGCTTTATGGCTCAGGATATGGCCAATTTAGATATACGTTCTCTCAATACTTGAAGAAAAACGTGTATTCAGTTGTTCAATAAATGTTGATTAGATCCTGTTGGTTGATGATGTTGTTGAGTTGGTCTATATGCTTGCTGATTTTCTGTCTAGTTTGTCAAATTGTTGAGAGGTATTGTAGTCTCTGATTATAACTGCATATTTGTCTATTTCTCCTTTCTATGCTATCAATTTTGGGTTCACATATTTTGTAACTTTGTTGTTTACTTATGTGTCACATTTAGATTGCTATGTCTTCTTGGTGGATTAACCCTTATAGCATTGTCTAATGTTCCCTTCCTCTGAAAATTTTATTTCTTAAATCTACTTTGCTAGTAAAATAGCAACTCTTGCTTTATCTGATGACTGCATGGTATATTTTACATCCTTTAACTTTCACTCTACTTATATTATTCCATTTGAAATGAGTTGCTTCTAGATAGCAGATAGTTGTCATATTTTTAGAACTATTTGGCCAATTTCTCTTTTATTTGGTGTGTTCAAACCCTTTAAATATGATGTAATTATTGATATGTTAAGGCTGAAGTTATCCATTTTGGTTTTTATTTTCTGTTTGTTCTGATTTTCATTTTTTGTTTTATTTTTCTTGCCTTCCCATGGCATACTGACAATTTTTAGCAGGCTATTTTGGTTTATTTAAAGTGTTTTGATAAATGAAGTTCTGTCCAGAAGGTATCCAGCCTTGTAATATGAAAATATAAACATTTATTTAGGAAGATACAAGATGTAAGAAACACTGCCTAGAACAATGATGCCTCAGTCCCCTTCAAAGTAGGCACCTTGGGACCTCACACACTTCTCCCTATCGCCACAAGCTGCCCTGTCATATTTTCCTGAATCTCATTGATGATCAGAAACCTCTTCCCTTTCAAAGGTAATTTTAGTTTTGGGAAAATCCAGAAGTTGCAAGGTGCCAAATCTGGGCTGTATGGAGTCTGAGTCACCTGGGTGATTGATGTTTTGCTAAAACTTGCATGAGATGTGATATATGAGCAGGAGTGTTATATGAGTAGAAGCTGCCATATCACCAGTGGCCCACAGCTGCGGCCTTCTGAATTATCCCACTAGTTTTCACAGAGAAATGTTAAAACTTAACACAAATTTGACTCATACGTTGTTCTACTCACTCAGTTATTTTGAATGTGACAGCCACACAGTACACATGCTCACTCAATGGCATCTACCTCCACCTCTGACTAGTACAGTGAAGTCATCCTTGTTCACACATGGGCATTCCAGTACACTTCCTTGGCTGCCAGGCTACATGGATGTCATGCAAACCACTCTTATTATATTAACAATGGCTGGACTTTTTCTGAACAGATCTTGTGTATATATTGTATTTTTTCTGTGTATAATGCACTTTTTTTTGCCCAAATTTTTGACAGAAAAATGAGGATGCACATTGTACATGAGTATAATGGTTACTTACCGTGGGTATAATAATGGGTATAAAAATCCCAAGTATGTGCATCAAAATGTGGGTACACCTTATACACAGCAAAATATGGTAATATTTGAAGGTTAAGTTCCATTTAACAGGAGAAATAGTGAAAATTACTTCTACTCTATTTTTCTTGCAGTAAATGTCCATGACCATTTACATTCAATGTGATTATTGACACAATTTGATTTAAATCTACCATCTTGATATTTTTTCCAATTTGTTCCATTTAGTCTTTCTTTTTACCTCTTTTCCTACTTTTGCTTGGATCAAATGAATATTTTGAATGACTCTCTTTCTTTTGTTGTTTTAGTAGCTGTTATTCTTTGTCATTTAATTTAGTGGATGCTTTAGTATATCTTTAACGCATCTCAGTCTAACTTCAAGTGATATTATACTACTTCATACATAGTAAAAGAACCATATGACAGTGTACTTTTATTTCTCTTCCCTAAGATTTTTTTTTTATGCTGCTGTTTATACATGTAGAAAGTTTACTTCTATACATATTATAAACTATACAGTACACGGTGTAATGGACAGAATTGTGCCCCTCCCCCTGCAAAACTCATATATTGAATCATTAATACCCAATATGACTCTACTTGGATATAGGGCCTATAAAGACATAATCAAGGTTAAATGAGGTCAAAAGGGTAGGGCTTTGAAAAAAGATTAGTGTCCTTATAAGAAGAGAAACCAGACAGAGTGCACACTCTTTCTCTCTTTCTGTCTCTGTCTCTGTCTCTCTCCCATATGAGGACACAGTGAGAAGGTGGAATTCTGAAAGCCATGAAGACAGCCCTCACCACAACCTAACCATACTGGAACCCTAGTCTTGAATTCTCAGGTCCCAGAACTGTGATGAAATAGATGTCCATTGTTTAAGCTATCCAATCTATGGTATTTTGTTACGGTGATCCCAACTAACTAATGTATGTAGTTACTACTTTGCTTTATACTTTCAATAAACACTTGCCAAATAATTTATCATTTCTTAGAGGTTTAAATGAGAAAATTACATCTAACTACATAGTGATAATTTCTGGTGAACTTCAATCATTGTGTAGGTCTAGTCTTTTGTCTGGTAAAGACATTATTTGACATTTCTTAAAGATTCTTTAATCTTTTCTATGTCTGGACACCCTTATTTTGCCTTCATTCTGTAAATATTTTTTTTCTGGGTAATAATTCTTGATTGATAGTCTTTTTTTTTCTTGGTTTTTAGTATTTTAAGGAAGTTTCTCCACTGTCTCTTAGCTTCCATTGTTTATGGTGGGAAGTCTGATGTAATTTCTATCTTTTGGTAATGTATACCTTGGGGAAAACATCTCTAAAATTTTCAGGTTTTTTCATGATTTTAAACAATTTGTATTGTGTGAATGTATGGTATAGTTTTATGCATAATTTTTATATATGGGGGTCGTTTCAAATTTTAAATCTGTGGGTTTATAATTTTCATCAAATTTGAAAAATAATTTTTAAAAAATATTTTCCAGTCCATCTCATTTAGGGAGACCACTTGCATGTATACTTATCAACCTGATAAATTGCTTCACACATTGATGCTATATTATTTTAATGTCTTCTAATCATTTGCTGCTCTCTGTTTCACTATGGAGAATTTTTATTGCAAAGACTCTAAGTTTTGTAATGCTTAATTCATTAATTTCATTGTGAATCTTTTTTTGTGTGTGAATTTTTCATTTTACACATTTCCTTTACCTTCTCAAACATATGAAATATACCATAACTGTCATCATTTTTTCCTATTTATAAATGTTACCATTGTTCCATTTCTGAGTCAGTGCCATTGCTCAATTTTTCTCTTTGTAGTAGGTAGACTAATGCCCCTTACCAAAGATGTCCATGTCTGCATTCTGAACCTGTGCTATCTGAGTGGGCCATATGTAATCATAAGAATTTTTATAAGAGGGAGGCAGGAAGATCAAAGTAAAAGTGACAGAAATGTTATGATGGAGACAGGGGTAAAGTATAATGTGGAGCTATCAACCAAGAAATGTGGGAAGCCTCTAGAACCTGGAAAAGACAAGGAAACACACTCCCCCTTAGAGCCTCTAGAAAGAATGCAGCCCTGATGACCCAAGGTAGGCTTCTGATCTTCAGGACTGTAAAATAATAAAGTTGTGTAATTTTAAGCCACTGAGTTTGTCCCAATTTGTTACAAAAGCAACATAAAACTAGTACATTCCTCATTCAGGCTGTGTTTTCAAGCTTCTCATGCCTGTAATTTTTTATTGGATGCCAGACATTGCATATTTTACCTTGTCAGGTACCATATAGTTTTGTATTCTTACAAATATTTTTGAGTTTGTTGTTAGGCTTTCTTAGGCAGGTCCAGAGCTGTGTTTTTGTCTAGGGTTAATTTTTTTTGTGTGTTAAATACACATAACATAAGACTATTTTAACCATTTTAAATGTACAGCTTAGTAATATTAAATACATTCACATTGTTGTGCAACCATCATCACCATGCAACCCCATATATTTTTTCATCTTGCAAAATTGAAACTCCTTACTTATTAAGCAATAACTCCCCATTCTCTTATTTCCCCAGCCCAATAAATCACCATTATTTCTATCTTTGTGGTTTTGACTATTCTAAGTACCTCATATAAGTGGAATCATATATTTGTGATTTTGTGACTACTTATTTTACTTAGTATAATGTTCTCAAGTTTCATCCATGTTGTAGCATATTGCAGAATTTCTTTTTAAGGTTATATACTATTCCATTGTACTTATATAGCACATTTTGCTTATCCATTCATCCATTGATGGACACTTTGATTGCTTCCACATTTTAACTAAGTGAACAATACTGGTATGAACATGGGTGGCTAAAACATCTCTTCAAGACTCTGCTTTCAACTCTTTGGGTATAACCATGTGGAACTTCTTGGTCATATAATAATTCTATTTTTAATTTTAAAGAAGCCTTCATAGTATTATCTACAATAGCTGCACTGTTTCACATCCCCACTAACAGTACATAAGGGTTCCAATTTCTCCACTCCTGAACCAGCACTTGTTGATTTCTGTTATTTGACAGTAGACATCCTTATGGGCATAAAGTGGTATCTCCTTGCAGTAAGTTTTGAAATCAGGAAGTGGAGTCGACCAAATTTATTCTTGTTCAGGACTGCTTTTGGCTATTCAGAGTCCTTGAGATTCCATGTGAATTTTACGATGGGTTTCCTATTTCTGAAAAAAAAAAAAAAAAAAAAAAAAAAACTTCTTGGGATTGTGATAGAGATTGCATTGAATCTGTAAGCCACTTTGGGTAACATTGACATTTTAACAATATGAAGTCTTAATTCATGAACATGGGCTGTGTTTCCATTTATTTATGTCTAATTTCTTTCAGCAATATTTTGTAGTTCTCGCTGTATAAGTTTTTACATTCTTGGTTAAGTTAATTCTTAAGTACTTTATTGTATTCGACACTATTGCAAATGGAGTCATATTTGTAATTTCCTTTTCAGACTGGTCATTGTTTTTATATAAAATACAAATGATTTTTGTGTGTTGACTTTGTATCCTGCTACTTTGCTGAATTCACTTATTAGCGCTAAAAGCATTTTTGGTGGAATCTTTAGGTTTTTCTACATGAGTTAATATCTACAAAGATAATTTTAATTGTTCCTTTCCAGTTTGGGTGCCTCTATTTCTTTTTCTTGCCTATTTTCTCTGGCTAGAACTTCCAATACGATGTTGAATATATGTGGTGAAAGGGGCATCTTTGCCTTGTTCTTGATCTTAAAGAAAAAGCTTTTAGTATTTCACTGCTGAGCATTATGCTTGCTGCAGTTATTTTACATATGGCTTTCATTATGTAGAGGTAGTTTTCTTCTAGTCTTATTTTTGTCAAGTGTTTTTTTAACATGAAAGGGTATTGGATTTTGTCAAATGCTTTTCTGCATTTGATACTGTGGTTTTTCTTTTCACTTTGTTGATGTGGCTTATAATGTTGATCCATTTTCAATGTATGGTGAATAAATCCTTTGTATTCTGGAAATAACTCTCACTTTGTCAGGTACAACCCTTTTACTATGCTGCTGAGTTCTGCTTGCTATATTTTGTTGAAGATTTTTGCATCAATGTTTATAAGGGATAGTTTTCTTTTCTTGTCTTTATCTGGCTTTGGTATCGGTATTATGCTGGTTTCAAAGAATGAGTTATAAAGTATTCTCTTCCCTTTAATTTTTGGGAAAAATTTGGAAAGTACTGGTTTTAGTTCTTTTTAAATGTTTGGAAGAATCAGTAAAGCTGTCAGGTCCAGGGCTTTTTTGTTGTGAGATTTTTCATAACTGATTCAGTATCCTTAGTAGTAGGTCTGTTTAGATTTTGTAGCACTTCATGATTTAGTTTTGGTAAGTTTTGTGTTTCTAAAATTTGTTTATAAAATCTAAGTTATCCAGTTTTTATTGTAGTTATTCATAATATGCTATTTTTTAATTTCTGCAGAATCAGTATAATGTCCTTACTTTCATTTCTGATTTTAGTAATTTGAGTCTTTTTTTTTTCTTAATCCATCTGGCTAAAGATTTGTCAACTATGTTTATCTTTTTCAAAGTTGCAACTTTTGGTTCCATTGATTTTCTTTATTGGCTTTTTGATTTCTATTTCACTGTCTCTGTTTTAATCTTCATTACTTCTTTCTGGTAGCTTTGGACTTAGTGTGTTTCTTATATAGTCCCTTAAATTGTCAAGTTAGTTGTTGACTTGGGATCTTTCTTTTTTAGTAAATGTATTGCAGTGACATTGGTTAATAAGATC
Source organism: Artibeus jamaicensis (assembly GCF_021234435.1). NCBI lineage: Eukaryota > Metazoa > Chordata > Mammalia > Chiroptera > Phyllostomidae > Artibeus > Artibeus jamaicensis. The sequence continues at coordinate 72,588,336 of NW_026522030.1, read as the reverse complement.
ATATGGGTTTCAGCCCTGGTTGGTGTGGCTCAGTGGATTGAGTGCCAGCCCAGGAGCCAAAACTGGCTGGTTCAATTCCCAGGCAAGACACATGTCTGGATTGCAGGTTAGGTCTCCAGTAGAGGGTATGTGTGAGGCAATCAGTACATTGATGTTTCTCTCCCTCTCTTCCCACCTCTCTAAAAATAAATAAAGTCTTTTTAAGAAGATTATATAGGTTTCAAGTGTAGATTTCTATATGATCTGTATATTTCACTTTGTGCCCACCACCCAAAGTCAAATCATCTTCCATTACCATATATTTGGTTCCCTTTAAGATTTACAGCTCCCCCACCCTGTTTTCTTGTTTTTTAATGTCAGCATTCATAGCTATAAATTTCCCCCTTAGTACCTCTTTCACTGTACCCCTTAAGCTTTAGTGTACTGTATTTTCGTTTTCATTTATCTGTAAGTATTTTTTACTTTTCCTTATAATTTCTTCTTTGGTCCATTTGTTGCTTAAAAGTATGTTGTTTAATTTCCACAATTTTGTAAATTTTCCCATTTTTCTTATGTTATTGATTTTTAATTTCATCTAGTTCTGGTCAGAGAAGATACTTTGCATGATACCTATCTTTTAAAATCTACTAAGAATTTATCACTTACATGTTCTGTTCTGAAAAATGTCCCATGTTCATTTGAAGAAAATGTATATGCTGTGTATATATGTATGTCTATTAGATACAGTGGGTTTATTGTGTTAAATCTTGATTTCCTTTCTTATCTTCTGTCTGGTTGTTTTGTCCATTATTGTGAGTGGGAAATTGAAGTTTCCAACTAGTATTGTAGAAACTCTGTATTTCTCCCTTCAATTCTGTCAGCTTCTAATCTATATATTTTGATGTTGTCATTAGTTACATAAATGATTATAATTGTTATATCTTCTCACTACATTGAACCTTTTAATAAAAGGTAGTATTTAATGTCCTTTGTCTTTTCTAGACTTTGACTTAAAGTCTATTTTGTTTGATATTGGCATAGTTATTTCTGCTCTCTTTTGGTTCCTGTTGCAGAAAACACTTTTTGCATCAGCTCACTTAAAAAATACTTTATTTATTTGCGGAGAGGAGGTAGAACGAGAGGAAGAGAAGCATAGACCTGTTGTCTCTCCCACGCCCCCAGCTGGGGACATGGTCTACAACCCAAGCATGTGCACTGACTGGGAACTGAACTGGTCACCTATCGCTTTGCAGAGTGATGCCCAATCAACCGAGCCACACCAGTCAGGGCTCTGCCCTTTCACTTTTAACTTACTTGTATATTTAGATCTCCAGAATCTAGTTGGATTGTGTGTGTTAATCTATTTTGTCTATCTCTGTTTGACTAGAAGGATTAATTCATTTACAGTTTAAGCAACTATTGATAAGAAGGAACTTAGTTCTGTCATTGTCTTGTTTTCAATTTGCACTATAGCTTTCTTTTTTTTTTTTTGTCTGTATTTCCTGTATGCCTGCTGTCTTTTGTGTTTAGTTGGTTAAATGTTTAAATTATTCTGAATTTTTTACTTTATTTTATTTATTTTTAGAGAGAAGGGAAGGGAAAGAGAGAGTGGGAGAGAAATATCAATGTATGGTTGCCTCTCTTATGTCCCCTGCTGGGGACCTGGCCTGCAACCCAGTCATGTGCCCTGACTGGGAATTGAACTGGCAACCCTTTGCTTCACAGGCCCGTGCTCAATACACTGAGCTATACCAGCCAGGGCTTAATTTTTTGTGTGTATATTTTACATCTACTTTTTGTGTTACTATGAAGATTACACTTAACATTTTAAAGCTGTAACATTCTCATTTAAATTTTTAACCACTTATAGTTCTATTCCCAGTCAGCTCACATGCCTGGGTTGTAGGGCAGGTCCCCAGTGAGGGCCATTTGAGAGGAAACCACACATTGATGTTTGTCTGCCTCTCTTTCTTCCTCCCTTCCCCTCTCTAAAAATAAATAAATAAAATCTTTAAAAAAAGATAACCACTTAATCTCAATAACATACAAAACTCTGCTCCTTTATAGCTCCATTCCCGTTTTAGTTGATGTCACAAAATTACATTTTTATATATTATGTACCCCAAAACATAGACTAATAATTCTTTTTAAATACATTAGTCTCCTAAGTTATGTAGAAAACAAGATTTGGAGTTTCTAGTCCATGTTACAGTAATACTGTTTTTTACACTAATTTTTCCTTTAAATGTATTAGTCTCTGAAATCATGTAGGAAATAAAAAAGTTACAAACCATGATTACAATAATAGTAGCTTTTTAAATTGCCCATGTGCCTACCTTTATTGAGATCTTCATTTCTCCATGACTTTGAGTTTCTGTTGAGCACCCTTCCATTTCATCTTGCAGGATTCCCCTGAGCATTTCTTGCAAAAAAGATTCAGTGGTCACGAACTCTCTTGACTTTTGTTAATTTGGGAATTTCTTGATTTCTATCTCACTTTTGGACAGTTTTGCCAGATTTGGGATTCTTGGTTGACAGTTATTTTCTTTTAATACTTTTAATATATAGGCTTTCTTCTGGCCTCTAAGGTTTTTGTTTTGTTTTGTTTTTTAAGATTTTCTCTATTTATTTTTAGAGAAAGAGAGAGGGAGAGGGAGAGAACCACCAATGTGTGGTTGCCTCTCACACATCCCCAGCTGGGGACCTGGCTTGCACCAGGCATGAACCCTGAGTGGGAACAGAACCAGTGACCCTTTGGTTTGCAGGCTAGTGCTCAATCTACTGAGTCATACCAGCCAGGGCTGGCCTCTATAGTTTTTAATGAGAGATTTGCAGATAATCATATTGGAAATCCCTTGCATGTAATAATTTGCTTCTCTCTTGCTGCTTTCAAGGTTTGCTTTTCATCTTTGTCACCTGAAAGTTTGAGTACAGTGTTTCTCAGTGTCTCTTTGAGTTCATCTTACTTGAAGTTTATTGAGCTTCTTGGATATTTATATTTATCTTTCACCAAATTTTGGATGTTTTCAGCCATTCTTTCTTCAGATGTTCTCACTGCTTCTTTCTTTCCCTTCTGCTTCTGGGACTCCCATGATAAATATGTTTTATGGTGTCCCACATTTCCCATAAGCCCCATTTCTTGTCTTCAATCTTTTCTCTTTTTACCCTCAGCCTGGATAATTTCCATTGTCCTATCTTCAAGTTCATTGACTGTTTCATTTGCTGCTCAAATCTGCCTTTGAATCCCTATAGTGGATTTCTCAATTATTGAACATTTCCACTCCAGAATTTTGGTTTACTTTTATGTCTTTATTGATATTTTAATTTTATTAACACTTCATTTTCTTGACTTTTTTCATGTCTTCCTGTGGTTATTTGAGCACCTTAAGAGTCACTTTAAGGTCTTTGGTAATATGTCTTCCATTAACTGTATTTCAGGAGTAGATTCTGTTGAATTTCACTTTCCTTTGAATGGGCCATATATTCCTGATTCTTTGTATGCCTTATGTGATTTTTTTTATTTGTTTAACACTGGGCACTTAAATTTAATGTTAATAATTTTAATTAACTTTGGAAATCAGATTCTCTTTACTCACCAGGGTTTGCTGTTTTTGTTATTTTTCTTTATTGTTGTAGTCTGTCTCTGTGCCAAAGGTCAGTATGAGGTACAAATGAAATTTCTTAGGACTTTTCTGAGCCTGTCTTTGGGCATTGCAGTCACTTTCTAATTTTTCCCAAACATGCAGCTGTTTTTTTAATGTCCCGTCTTTAATGTATGACTTTCGAAAGGGGAAATGAGAAAAACTGAAAGGAGAAAAGGCCACTGGCCTTTTAAATCTTCTGGAAGTCAGTTGGGAGTCTTTTGCAATAATGGGTGCAGTGGTGGGGTAGGTGGGGGCAGGAGAGAAGTGCAACAATGGCTACCCGCCCATTTTGTCTACATCTCTGTGACCAGAAAGAAGCTGTGAATGGAAGATTCCCAATATTTGGAAGACAGGGTTCTTTTTGCACACTGGCTCCTGTGAGCTGTTTGCAAGCTGTTCCAGGAACACATGTGTAAGTGCTCAACACATGTCTAGTGTTGGGATAGGTAGCTGCCACTGCCTTCAGCTGAAATAAATCAAAACTTACCAACAAAGCCCTTCCCTGGAAGTTGTGAGCCTTCTGCAGACTCTAGTTCTAAAATAGTTACCTCAGGCCCTGGCTACTGAGGCTCAGTGGACTGAGCGCTGGCCTGTGAACCAGGTCACTGGTTCAATTTCCAGTCAGGGCACATGCCTGGATTGTGGGTCAGGTCCCCAGTAGGGGGCATGCAAGCTGATCTATGCTTCTCTCACATTGATCTTTCTCTCCCTCTCTTTCTCCCTTCCCCTTTCTCTATAAATAAATAAATAAATAAAATCTTAAAAAAAAAAAAGTTCCCTTGGATTCTGCCAGTACCATTTTTGTCTACTTGAGAGACAGATTCCCGATGCTTCCTACTTCGTCATTGTTCCAGAATCTTTGTAAATTTTATCTCACTACTGAGGGCAAGTCCTTTCTAGTACTCCAGCCAACTTTTAAATTATGTGATTATTTTCCGATCTGTTAGGAATAGTTATTACTTCTGGCTATATGAGCTTCAGGCACTGTACCTTCTCATCCTTCCCTCTGCCTTGAGTAGCTTGTTCACATTCATGCATTAATCCTCAGCTAAAGATTTGAGGAGCAGCCTCTGCAGATACCTGGAGTCCTCTCTGTACAGAATTTCTCTCTCTAGTACTCTGCTTTGTGAATTCTAGCCACCTTACTCAACCCAGATTCCATTTCATTTCCTTAATTTGGGGAGGCTGCCAAGATCTGTAGGTTCCCTTGCTCAATCATGGCCTGGAGATTTTCACCAGGCAGTGAGCTGGCTCGATTGTAGGGCTCATCTCCTGTTTCCCATCTCTCAGGGATCTCTGTCCTTGACTGATGGTCACTGTCATAAGAACCATTGTTCGACATACTTTGTCTTTTGTTATTTAGGTGGGAGGGCAATCAGTCTGTTACTACATCTTGACTGAAAGTGAAAAGGTAAAACTCCAATATAAAATTAGTTTCTTTCTCATATGATCCCTCATAATATATTACATAAGATCTGTAAACTGACAATTTTTCTTGGTAATACATTATATATGCACATATTGTTTTCTTGGTAGACTGTAAGCTTCTGGAGAGGAAGACGTAAGTTTGAGTTTCAATATGCACTTTACAAATATGAAAAACATGAATGCTTAGTAAGCATCTACTTAATGGATTAACTTATTGAAAATTAATTTTATTTGGCATAGGATATCTAGAGTTATACATCATGAAAATGTCATAGTGTAAGTATGTTGATAGCTGTGAGTTCCATGTTTCTTATGAGAATCTTTGTGTAAACAAAGATTTTGGTTTCTTAGAGTAGTTAAGTATGTGGAGAGTTAAATAAATGCAAGAGATAAATGGATCAAGTTAAAACAGTATAGTTCTTTAAGTATGTGGTTCAGCTGTGATTCAACATATAATCAATGGCTCAAGATTTATAAGGCATGGCTCAAGTGTTTATACCTCTGAAGGACAGGGTACAGACATGCTTTTATCGTGTATGTCATGACCATATGTCTGTTTGGACATTAAGCATTCCTTCTCCCTTTCTGAAGGTACCCACATCTTGGTTGTATACAGTCTGGTGAGTTGCCAATTCAGGTACTTGCTTCCCTGTACTAAAATGAAAGCAATCATATTCTTTTCACTACCTGGTTAGATACATTTTACCTACTTTTTGTTCATTCAATTCTTTTCAACAACCCTGACCTGTTCTTTTGGCAACAGTCTGTGTAGGGAGACTCAGTTCCATTTCCATTGAATGGTATGACCTGTGTCTGAGACTGTAGACTCCCTGGAGGCCAGGTTCATGTGTTTCAGAATGGTCAGGCCTGGGTGCTTTTCGTTTTTGGTGTGAGAGAACTGCTTCTTCCAGAAACATTTTTTATGGTTTGCACAAGTGTAATAGATCATTTAATAGCAATCTCTAAATGATTAAATCTTAAAATAATTTTGTACTTATGAATGGGAATTCCTGGTTAAAAAATAAATCTAATAAATTCTCATTAGATTTCTATCAAATTTAAAAATAAAATTTAGTTTACTAAAAAAGTCTTGAAGACTCCATCAGGCAGTGCCTTAGGGATAACTATAAAGTTTTTCTACCCAAAGAATATATACCCAACTGAGTATTGTCTTCCAAAGCACCCTTGTGGGTGTTTGTTAGGTGGGTCCTCAGCAGCTCTCAGTGGTGAGGGTGAGAGCCAAGACAGAGTCTGATGCCTGAGTCTCTTGTGACAGTCATTAAGGATAAATGGAGAAGGAAGAGTTCTTGGATATTCAAGAAATGTTAGGAGAGACTCTGGGAATTCCAACAAGTGGTAGAGAGGGTATGCAGACTTCAGAAAGAATGGGCACCAAAGAACCCCCAACTCATGTATATAGGGAAGGAAAAAATATAATGATCAAGGAGTGAACCGTCTCTTCAGCCAAAATGATAAGCAATTGATTATAGAGTGTTTGTCAGCCATGCATTTGAGTTGCCTCTATTCTTGAAAAGTCCCAGAAATGTGAAAGTATAGAAATTAGCTCATATTTTTCCCATTTAACTCTTTACTTTATAACTGTACCTGTTTGAAGAAGAAAATTAATTCATACCTGTGAACAGGACTTTAATTCACATAAAGACAGAAAGCACTAATTCCAGAATACCAAAACAAAAAACAACATGTTCAAGACTGTAGATATATCTGTGTGGTCATCCTGGTAATTTAAGTTGACAATCAATTAACAGATTAGAGTCTACTTCTAAGTAAACATTACAGGTTCAAATCCCAACCGGGAATTAATTTGCTCTCTTCCAGGGTCACAGATACCAAGCTTAGCCCCAGCCTGCTGTTCTCCCCAATATGTGCCAATGACTATGTGGGTGAGAGCAAGGGTCTTTATCACCTTACTTGAAACAATGAAAATGACCTTTTATTATTGCTGATGGATAAGAACTCTCAAGTAGAATATTAATTAAAAGTATCATTCTATCACGAAACACTTAAGTTTGAAAAAAAATCACATAAGATGGACAATTATTTTCCTACTTTGTGTTAGAGGTAAATTGATTAAAAAAAAAAACCCCTAATTGGTTAAAATGTGAAAGAGCAGAAAATAAGTATTTCTGTTCTTGATTTTCTACACATTGCTAATTTCTGCACACCATGGGTTGGCTCTCTTTGTCTATTAATCAACTTTTTTTCTGAGATTTCTTTCTGTAATTTTTGTGAAGCATAGGGACATGTTCCTTCTAGCATTTTTGTGGTATTTTTTCAGATTTTTTTTCTCATTTGTATGACAATCCCTTGGTGAAATTAAAAGTTTTCTCATATGCTTTAAGTGAATTATCCAAAAATTAAGTGGTTGGAAATGAAAATTCCGAGCTATTAGTTGTCAGATGTTGAGAATGCAAGAAGATACTAAAATTTTTAACTAATTTTTAAATATAGATGTTTACTTTTATCTTGATATTTTAAAAACTTAACTTCAACCAACCTCTAAATTTGAGCTAAGGATGCAACTTATATAAAGTATTTCTGAGCCACACATTTGCTAGCCATTAATAATGTTGCTCAAAAAAATAAAAATTAGTTATTTTTAAAGGTGAACACATAAAATAGGGAAAATAAGGATAAATAAATTGTTTCATACTCACAAAAATTCATTTTAAAATTTCAAAAAGTAACTGGTCCATGTTCTCAAGTCTATATAATTATAGTATGTGGAAGTAATAATTACAAAACCTGGTGTTTATGGATCATTTGTTGTGTTGTAAGCACATAATTATCTCATTTAAACCTTAAAACAATTTGAGAGGTAAGTACTATTATTACCACCCTCACTGTATAGACAATAAAAAACAAACAAGCTTTGAAAATATTAAGTAACTTTCTCAAGAGCACAGAGTTAGGGCAACATAGATTTGGTAGTCTGACACCAGAACCTTTGTATTCCATACTGTCTTAAGGTAAAAATAAATTTATTTCCAAAATCCCAGATACTGACACTAAAGCATTTAACAAATTTAAAGCAAGTGCATTTTAAAAGAAAAAAAAACAGTACATAGTGAAGGTAAATATATGGAATGAATGCTAAAAATTAAAATACAATGATTAAAACTCCTACCCAATCTTGTGAACCTGCAGTGGGTTATACAAGGATGTCTGGGTACTTCTGGGGTGTCAATATTTAATGTGGCTTTAAATGACTAATTGAATTTCTATATAAGTCTGCTTCGTCATTAATTTTGTGCATGGGTAAGTGGCTTAACATGCTAGTTTATTTTTTAAAAAGTAAATGTACTTATCAAAATACTAAAAGCATTTTATTTATGCATATATCAAACTGGCCTGTATTTGAGGTGATATTATAAGAAACTAAAAAATTAAACTTGCCTTTTCAGAGATAGAGAATATGGGAACTTTTTGTAGCCAACACCTGCTCAGGCTCCATCTGCTCTGCATCTGCTGTCTGGGCCCGCTCGTCTAAAGAGTTTTCTCCAGAAAAAAAAAAAAAACCACATGGGAGAGGGCTGGAGGTAAGTAAAAACGCCACTTCCAAACTAAAAAATGAAGAGTTCTGAGTTTCTAAATGCTTCATTCTGCAAAGATCTGTTGTTACAAATCTTTTATTGAAGCATAATATATTTACAGTATTAACCTCACTTTAAAAGCCATTAGGGCAGCGCTCTGGGACATAAGTCATGAATGGCTCTCCTTTCAGAAGACGTGGCTAGAGCAAGAAAGATTTAATTCCCTCTCCTTAGCTGGGGCTGAACATCCTCAGGAAAGATAGTGAGGGAAGATGGTTTTTCACAGTGGCAATAAAACAGGAGGCATTTCAAATGCTGTAACAGACCTGCTTTTAAAGTCTCATCTGTGATTATCTGACACTAAGGTTTCTTGCATACTCAGACATTATAGAATATCTGTCATTGCAGAGTCTGGCCCAGGAAACCTGTCAGCAATGTGAAAACAATAAAGGGAAGACTCAGGCTCCTGCAGGCAGTAAACCCAGAGTGGCTTCAGTCAGAACTACTTGTAGGGAACCCTGTTCCCCAACAGGGAGCTCCAGTGGGCCCCTCGCCGCTCCCCAAAGCCCCCTATTTCACCCAGGAGAGCCGTAAATCCAGCAAGATGGGGTCAGTCCGACACCTTTTCAATTTCCCCTCATTAAGGACTTCATCTCCCTGTGAAGAACTGGAAGTTTGGAGAGTGGTTTCTAAGTTAAAATACCATCACGATTAAGGTTGAGGAAGCAAGTGATCATTTCCAAAACTAGGTACCCACACCCAGTGGCAAAAGCGCAGCTATGTGATCTTTCTCCACTTGGGACAGTGGATTCTGCTCGGTCCTCCCTTCCAAGGGCACCCAACTTCCAAGCTCCTGAGCAGCCTGCCCACCTTTCCTTCCGCAGTCACTCCGGCCAGGACACTAGTCCCGCCTATAGAGGTACCAGCTTTCTCCAGTCTACGGGGACAGGGCTGGGCCTCCTCAGGGTGACCAGGGACGAGACACGGCCTCCTTGGGACGACCAGACCCCAGAAAGGGAAACGGCTTCCTCAGGGCGATCAGCTCCCGGGGACGGGCCCCATCAGGGTGGCCGGATCCAGAGACCCTCCTCGGAGTGACTGGATCCGGGGCAGTAAAGGGTTTCCTCGGGGTGACCGGATCTGGGGGGCAAAAAGGGACTGCCAGAGTGACGACCCGAGGACGAGAAAGGGCTTCCTTGGGGTGACCAGCTCTCGGGTGGGGATGGGGAGAGGGAAGCCTGACCGGTCTGGGGAACTGGGATGGGAACTCAGCCGCCTCTTCCAGAGAGCGCAGGCAGGGTGCAGAGCCGGCGCGGCCGAGGTGCCTTTCTTCCAGGGTTGTCTTCTTCCGCCCGGCCGGCAGCAGGAAGGGGCCCCTGCTCTCTCTCGCCTGGTTCAGCAGGCCTCGGCACCGCCCCTTCCGCCGGCCGTGTACGTCAGCTCGTCCCGCCCCGCCCCCGCCCCCGGCCGCCAGCCCGCGAGAGGCCGCCTCTGCCTGGCCTGGGCCTGGAGCGGCGCACCGCGCAGTCCCTCCCCGCCATGGCCCTGGGAGGCAGCAGCACATGGCGGTCGCAGCGGCCATGAGCACGCCCGCGGCCCGCCCCGGCCCCCCCTAGAACCCGCCGCCGCCCGGCCGCGCCACGGCCCCGCCGCCCCCGGCCCCGCCGCCCCGCCGCCCCGCGCCCGCCGCCGCCGCCGCCATGGGCGTGCAGGGCTTCCAGGACTACATCGAGAAGCACTGCCCGAGCGCCGTGGTGCCGGTGGAGCTGCAGAAGCTGGCCCGGGGCAGCTTGGTGGGCGGCGGGCGGCAGCGGCCCCCGCACACTCCGCTGCGCCTGCTGGTGGACGCCGACAACTGCTTGCACCGCCTCTACGGCGGCTTCTACACCGACTGGGTGAGCGGCGGCCAGTGGAACCACATGCTTGGCTACCTGGCCGCGCTGGCTAAGGCCTGCTTCGGCGGCAACATCGAGCTCTTCGTGTTCTTCAACGGCGCGCTCGAGAAGGCGCGGCTGCATGAGTGGGTCAAGCGGCAGGGCAACGAGCGCCAGACGGCTCAGCAGATCGTCAGCCATGTCCAAAACAAGGGCACCCCGCCGCCCAAGGTCTGGTTCCTACCGCCCGTCTGCATGGCGCACTGCATCCGCCTGGCGCTCATCCGCTTCCACGTCAAGGTGCGGCCGGCCGGCAGGCGCGCGGCGGGGGCCCCAGGTCGGGCTGGGCGGGAGTCCGGGCGTGCTGGGGTCGGTTGGGCCGGGGTTTGGGCCCGGGACGGCGTCGGACTAGGTTCTGGGAGTCCGGGGGCGGGGCAGGCCGGGGTTTGGGGGTGGGGTCTGCGCAGGGGTCGGGGTCGCCGGGGTTCCGGGGTCCTGGGCGACCAAGATCAGAGTGTGCTGGGACAGGTGTCGACCGGGGTTTGGGGACTCAGGGTCAAGCGAGCAGGAGTCACTGTATGCTAGGGTCACTGGATCCCGGGATGTAGGGTTGTCGGGGTCTGGGCCGCAGACCCTTCCTGTCTTCCGGGCCTCAAGATGGACGCGCTACCTGGAACCCGACTGGCGGCTGCGAGTGCCCGGGGGTTCGAGGCCCTCAGGACCTCAGGGTGGGTGCAGATCAGGCTCGCAAGGTGCAGCGCCCCCCTCTTTGAGATCCTCGAGTGCTCGCTCCCCCACACTTTGAGGCTGGTTGGTGACTAGCCTGAACTTTGACGAGGTACCCGTTTCGGACTAGCACTGCTTGGACAGCAACAGGTTTTTCGTTGGGGCAGGTGGGCTAGATGGCAACAGGAAGGGGTCCCCAGCCAGTGGGGGTGGGTGAAAACCGCCAGCTGTTTGTTACCGTGTCTAAGCCAGGCAGTGACCTGGATAAGGCCTAAGGAGTTAGCCTTCCTTGAGAACCTAGGGTAGTGCCCAGGCTTCCTGTAAGATGACAGTTTTAGAGAAATTGCCTGATTTTTGTGTGTTAGATTTCGCAGTATAGGAACATTTGACACAATGAAGTTTCATCAGTTCTGTGATTTAAAGTCTATATGAACTAAGTCTTGGGTTGTGTGTGACTGCTGTGAAAGGAGTAGTTCTGAGTCAGGGAGAAGAGCATGTAGTAATCAGTTTCCAGGATTTACTTCTCTCTGCACAGTGGGGACTCTGCCACTTTGGGCCGGGCACTCAGGTAATTAGATCTCTGGCCGTGGCTTCTCTACTGTCCTTTGGCAGAGCACCTAGCTGAACCTGGGCCACGAATAGCTTCAGGACCAGCATTGAGGGCAGAGATAACATGCAAATCACTGATCCTTGACTTGAGTTTTGCTTTCTTTTTCACTGTTTTTCTTGAAAGTTGTCTTTTTTTCTTTTGTAGGCTGTGTTAGTTTTCTGGATCTTGCTACTCTTTCCAATTTGTTTTCCCTTCTTTCATTTCTACCTGAAATTGCTGAAGGCCAAAGTTTGAGAAATTCAGACTCTTTACTGTCCCTTACCGCCTGCACTGAGATGGTGGTGGCTAAGCCTAAAGTGATAGCGGAAGTCCCACCCCATCCTGTTGTAATTGGTGACAAGGTTTCTAAGCCTGCGGGTCGAGGCTGCTGGCAGAACAGCTATTGGTCTGTAAGCATGGCACAGACACAGCGTTCCTCTCTGAGGAAGTTCGGGTGAGAGCCAGGGTCTCCTGCTGGCATTTTCTGCTCTGGAGCCTGGGCTCTCCTAGAAGTAAGGCAGGTTACCAGAGGTAATCAGCTCTACATGTCATAAGTGTGAACAATTTTATCTTGTTCAGAGGTGGAAACTACTACTGGAAAGACAGATGAGCTTTCTAATCAAGTGATTTTCAGAGGAGCACTGTAAACATCAGGATTAAAATCAGTATATGTACAGTCACTGTATCTTTTGAAAGATTTTTAAAAATTGTAATATTTCTTTATATTTATGATAGTGCCCTGTGAATGTCTCACCTTCTAGGCACTCAGAATTTTGACCATTGTGTGAATAAGTGCTTGAAAACTTTAAATTATATGTAAGATTGTTTTTTCCACTTAGGTTTCTGGACACAAGATAATATTGTCTATAATTACTTTGCTTTAGATAAACTTTTAACTCCTAATATAAATCACAGTATAGTGTTAATTGCATGGATTAATATGGTAATGACACTAATCTGGTGCCTACCTATCTGGCAGCCTCACCTTTTTGGAAATACCAAAGAAAATTAACTACTATGCTAGACATTTGTCAGCAACCAAAGGAGAGATCAGGAAGTTTGGGTACAGTGACCCAAAAAGAAAAAGGAAAAAAAAAGCTTTCTCTTTCCTCAGTGAAGAATCAAGTTCTCTTCCTCATATGCTCCCATCTCCTTTTCAGATATAATTCTGATAAGCTGTTATCTAAACTCAGCTTGAGAAGGGGTGCAGAGGAAAGTGCCAACAGGAGCACCATTAATAACAAGAAGTGACACCTCACAAGGGAGATTAAAAAAACTATTAAAAAAGGTATAATCCGGGGGGTTACTTTAGAAAAGCAACCCTATGTACTTCCATAGCCCCTTTATAAAGGGCTGATTTTGAGTCAGAAAAATTTTTACTGGAAGGGAGTGAGGTGGTATGTACCATTTTTCAAAGCTGCCCATTAAAATGGTTAAATTAAAAAAATGATGACGTATCATCATATACCTGTTAGAAAAGCGGAGATAAACAACACCAACAATACCAAGTGCTGACAAGAGTGCTTACCACCTGGAATCCCCCCATCCCTATGTAGATGTGGCTAGTGGGAATGCAAGAGTGCACCACACCCCTGGAGAAAGGCTCAGTGGTTTCTTATAGAGTGCAGCATACACATTTATGATATGATCCAGCAATCCTACCTCTGGGTATTTACCTAATGAAGTTTTTGTTCACACCAAAACAATACAAGAATGCTCACAGTGGTATTACTCATAATAGCCCAAACTTGAAACAACCAAAATCTCCTTTAATAGATAAATAGTTAAACTGTGGTACATCTGTACTCTGCAGTACTATTTAGCAGTAAAAAGGGAGGAACTTTGGTATTTGCAACAACTTGGGTGAATCTCTAAGGTTTTATGTTGAGTGAAAGAAGCCAGGCTCAAAAGATAGGATTGTATTGGTATGATATTCTTGTAAGGATAAGACTATGGTGATGTGGATAGATCAGTGGTTTCCCGAGGGGAAGGGCAAAGGAGGGTGTGGATATAAAGGGACAGCAGGAGGTAGTTTTCTGCGGTGATGAGGCTGCTCTGTACCCTGCTGCTAGTGGTGGTAACATATTTTAAAATCCTAGAACTACACATCAAAAGGAAATTTTAGTGTATGAAATCAGTCCTTTTTTTAAAGCTTAAATAAAACAAACATGTTTGGTATATGAGGCATTTCTGTTATTAAAATCTACCATCTTATTTTTTAGGCTTCTGTAAATTGACAGAAAGGTTTTACTTTCCCAACAGCTTTGCTTAAAGAAATCTTTTTTTTTACTTAGAAGAGTATGTAATAATTATTTAACCATTAGAAGTTGGCCTACATATCAGTTAATTTTGTTTAGGTAACTAAAGTGCCTGGCCTGAATTTGGCTTCTGCTGGTTAATAGGAGCATTTCCTCTTGTGTACCTTGAGTCATCATAACCTTTGACACTTAGTGAAGGACTCATGTTATTTAAAAATCTTAGTGGCATTAAATCCCTGGAGTGTTCCTAACTGTTTCTATGTACATTTATGATGAGGTTCTTCAGTTCTTATCCTGAATCAGTGCTCTTGTGTATTTACTTATATCTTACATAGAGCACTGCTGTTTCAAGTCATCAGAAGAATATGAAATTTGACTGTGGCCTGAGATTTTGGGATAATGGTCTCTTTTCTTATGTAGTTGATGGGGGCAGGAGGACTAATTTGTAGGGTGCCAGGCCCTTGCTAGGTCCTGTCTCACAGAACTGTCTGTCATTTAACCCCCCAGCATTTATATGGTAAGAAATGGGCTTGCTGATTGATACCTGGGGACAGGTAACCAGTAAGCTTTTCAAAGAGGGAAATGCCTTGCTGAAGTCAAAGGTCAGTTTCATTGTGTAAGAATGCTTGGGTGGGGGTGCCTACTCTCAGTTCACTTTCAGGTAAGATTTGGTAACAAAACACCTCTACTGCTTTTTCTACTTAGAATGGGAGTGGCATAGTTCGTATCCAGGAGACACTGAAAACTGGCAGGATACTTTATTCTTAAACACTTCCAATTGACCAGGAAAAACTTAGGGTTCAAAATTGACCATATTATAACTCATACCAGTCATCCATTTAAAATACTTATTTTCTTTCAGTGTACCAGTTTTGTGCTTGGCTTATTTCAGTTACCTAAATGTCTTCAAGGTTCATCCATGTTGTAAAATTGTGTTATAATTTCCTTCCTTTTTTAGGTTTGATAAAACACCATTGTATGGATGTACCACATTTGGTTTATCCATCCAGCCCTTCATAGATGCTTGAGTTGCTTTTCCTTTTGGGTATTGTGAATAATGAATAATGTTGCCGTGAACATGGGTATACAGAATCTGTTCAAGTGTCTGCTTTCAGTTCTTTGGGTTTATACCCAGAAGTGGAATTGCTGGGTCATTTGGTAATTTTATGTTTAATTTCTGAAGGAATTACTGGTTTCCACAGCAGCTGCCTATGTATATTTTATATTTTATATTATACATTATGCAATATATTGTCACAATATTATTCTGAGAAAGGGAAAGGGGGGAAGAAAGAGAGGGAGAGAAACATCAGTGTGTGGTTGCTGTTGTGCGTCCCCTACTGGGGACCTGGCCTGCAACCCAGGCATGTGCCCCAGACTGGGAATTGAATTGGGATCCTTTGGTTCAGAGGCTGGCACTCAATCCACTGAGCCACACCAACCAGGGCAAGTTTTTAATTTTTTAAGGTTAATGTGATTATATAATATATTATTTAGGAATTTGAGTTTTTAAAGTATGTGGGAAAAAGTCTTTCCATATTTATGCTTACAGTTCTAATACATTTTAATGGCTGCATAATATTCCATAATTTATCCAACCCCTACAAAGTATATACAAATGTACCTACTAGATCACTGCCACCCTAGAGTCATCCTTGCCATTTCATTTTCCCATCCTGCCAGTCCCTACAGTGTGTCATGTCAGTTCTAGCCCAGCAGTCTCTCCTTACGCTCTTCCTCATTTCTAGTACCCAACCTGTGAACTCACCAAGTATACCCAAAAGGTCTAACAAATGATTTGAAAACCCATTGGTGGATTGTGACATCAAATTATAGGATGTTTACTAGCACCTAGAAAAAATGATAAAGAATAAAATAGAATAAAATGTAGAATGCAAGACATATGCTAAGGGTAAATACCATTTCATTAAACCATGTCTTCCTATGGGGAGTAGTCAGAATTGCCTCTGGTCTGACTGGGCTCCCACATGTGCTGTCTCACCAGTGAACTTCAATTCATCTCAGGTGGGTCACTCACCTGCCGGTGACTTAAACAAACCATTAATTGAGACTTTTAGATTAGACACCCCCTGCAATATGAACCCATTCCACCTTCCTTTTTATTTTACAATTTTCTACTGTACTTTTAAATGCTCCCAAACTCCTGTTTCCCCATGAAATGTGTGACTTCTGCTTATGTTGCTCCCTCTTGTCTACCCCATTTTTGCTTGTCAGAATTTTACTTACACTTCAAAGCCCATATCAAATGCCAAACTTCACAGAGTCTCTTCTGATGTTTGGAGAGGTGAAGCAGAGAAACACAAGCAGTGTCATCTGTATTTGCAGTGGTAGTTCCTGCAGTCTGCTTATGTATCTCCCCCACTAAACTATAAACCATCTGAAGCCAGGGACTAATTTTGCTCTTTGTATCTGTTCAATGTTTAGTGTAGGCACTCAACTTCTCAATCAGATACTTGCTTTGTTCTATCTCTATACCCAGGCAAATTATTTCCTTTCAACACCTGGACCAATGGGCATTATGTAAGAATGTATTTATTTATTTAGATTTTATTTATTTACATTTAGAGAGAGGGGAAGGGAGGGAGAAAGAGGGTGAGAAGCACCACTGTGGGGCTGCCTCTTGAGTGCCCCCTACTGAGGACCTGCCCTGCAACCCAGGCATGTGCCTTGACTGAGAATCAAACCAGTGACCCTTTGGTCACAGGCTGGTGCTCAATTGAGCCACACCAGCCAGTGCACACTGTTTCTTATCTTAAATTTATTACACTCTGTTTTCTGACTGGTTCCCAGTAATGATTTCGTCTTCCTTTAGCAAACATTAAAGACCTATCACTGGCAAGGCATGAGGAGTGACTGTAACAGGAAAGAGGACTTCAAGGAGCTTAGTCTAGTGAGGGCAGGAAACTAGCTGTCGTCCTCGTGTCAACATTTGGAACTTACCTTGATGCCATAGGACAATCTAGTCATTGAAGACCAATGTGTGATTCTCACTGGAGGGTGTTTTGACAATGTATGTCTAGAAACATTTTTACTGTTCAGAACTTGAGGGCGTCTAGTGTACAGATGCCCAGGATGTTACTGAACATCCTACAATGTATAGGACAGCCCCACAGCAAAAAAGTACCACCTTCAAATATCAGCAGTGCAGAGGCTAGGAAATCATGGTGTAAACAAAAGAATTCTAAGTTGGGTCTTTAGTAAAGCTATATAAATGTTCAAAATAGAGATTTCTAAGTATATGAAGAAGAGAAGTAATAAAAAATACAACTTAGTTTTCTGAATTAAAATATGTACATATACACATCCCATTTCTTAAATGTTTCTAGACCCGCATTCTTCATTTTGTTTTGTACAGTGGGGATTTATACAATGGAAGGAAACAAATTAGCACATAGTATACATTCCAGCCTTAGTAAGCAACCAGCCATAGAATAACTGCCAAATACCATGTAATAAGAGGAGGTCCTTTATTTTTTTTTTAGTATATTTTATTGATTATGCCATTACAGTTGTTCTGTTTCCCTCCTTCATTCCCCTCCACCCTGCACATCCCTCCCCCACCGTTCCCTCCTTTAGTTTATGACCACATGTCTCAAGTTCTTCAGACTCTATATTTCCCATACTATTACCCTCCCCCCTATCTATTTTCTGTACCTTCTCCCCGCTTCTCCTCCTCCCACTCACCTGTTGCTAACCCTCCATGTGATCTTCATTTCTATGGTTCTGCTCCTGATCTAGCTGTCCTCTTGGTTTGCTTTTGTTTTAGGTGGGGTTGTTAATAACTGTGAGTTTGCTGTCCTTTCACTGTTCATCTTTTTTATCTTCTTTTTCTTAGGTAAGTTCCTTTAACATTTCATATAATAAGGGCTTGGTGATGATGAACTCCTTGAATTTGATCTTATCTGAGAAGCAGTTTGTCTGCCCTTCCATTCTAAATGAAAGTTTTGCTGGATAGATCAATCTTGGATGTAGGTCTTTGGATTTCATGACTTGGAATACTTCTTTCCAGCCCCTTCTTGCCTGTAAGGTCTCTTTTGAGAAATCCGCTGAGTCTGATGGGAACTCCTTTGTAGGTGACTGTCCCCTTGTGTCTTGCTGCTTCTAGGATTCTCTCCTTCATTTGAATCTTGGCTAATGTAATGATGATGTGCCTTGGTGTGTTCCTTCTTGGGTCCAACTTCTTTGGGACTCTCTGAGCTTCCTGGATTTCCTGGAAGTCTATTTCCTTTGCCAGATTGGGAAAGTTCTCCTTTATTATTTGCTCAGATAAGTTTTCCACTCATGGCTGTTCCTCTTCCCCTTCTGGTACCCCTATAATTCAGATGTTGAAATGTTTTAAGATGTCCTGAAGGTTCCTAAGCCTCTCCTCATTTTTCTGAATTCTTGTTTCTTCATCCTTTTCTGTTTGGTCATTTTTTTCCTCTTTCTGGTCCACTCCATTGATTTGAGTTCCAGTTTCCTTTCCATTACTATTGGTTTCCTGTGCATTTCCATTCATTTCAATTAGTTTAGTCACCTTATGTTCCTCTAATTTGTGACTAAAATCAACCAGTTCTGTGAGCATCCTGATCACCAGTGTTTTGAACTGTGCATCTGAAAGTTTAGCTATTTCTTCATTGCTTAGATTTATTGGCTCAGGGGCTCTGAGTTGTTCTTGAGCCATGTTTTGATCTGTTTGTGCCTGTTATGTATGAGGAGCGGAGCCTTAGTTGTTCACCAGGGCGGGACCCCCAGGTTGCTGGTTTGTGACACTGTATGTGGGTGCGGGTCAGAGAGGGACAATGGGGATTCCCTCTGCAGCTTCCCGCCACTGGGGCCTGCGAGGTCCGTCTCACTGCTGGCTCCTTCACCTATTTATCTGCGCTTGAATATGTGACTGTGGTCAGCCCTCAGTGGGTCCGCTCACCCAATACTCCACACCTGGGATCCGCCCACGGCTTCCTGCGCACCTGGGTTGGGTGCCGGGGTAGGCCCGTGGGTCTTTCCTGCCCGACCCCACCCTGCTGCTGGCTCTGCTCCTCTTACCTGTTTGGCTGAAGGGTTCGTTGTTGTCAGACTTCCGTATAGTTCAATTTTCTGTGGTTTGGCTGCGTTTTTGTTGCTAAAACTTTGTTGTTTTTAAACTTGGTTGTGTGAGAAGGCACAATGCTTCCACCTACGCCTCCATCTTGGCGGAAGACCCCAAGAGGAGGTACTTTATTTAAAAAAATGTTTTTTGAGATATGATTGACATACAGCATTATATCACTTTCAGGTATGCAACATAATGATTTGATGTTTGTATATATTGTGAAATGATCACCGTTGTAAGTCTAGTTAACACCTTGCATAGTTATAAGTTTTTTACTTATGAGAACCTTTAAAATCTATTTTTTAACACCTTTCAAATATACAGTAACTATATTTGCTAACTATAGTTGCCATGCTATATATTACATCTCCAAGACTTACTTATTTCATAACTGGATAACACCTTCAACCCATTTTGCCTATCCCTTACTCTGAAGAGGAGATAATTAGCAGGGGTGTCTAATCCGTGGCTGCTGACCACATGTGGCCCAGGATGGCTACGAATGCAGCTCAACACCAAAGCATAAATTTACTTAAACCCTTTTTTCTTTTTAGCTTGTTACATTTTGTTAGTATTTGTGTATTTAATGTGTGGCCCAAGATAACTCTTCTAGTTCCAGTGTGACCCACAGATGCCAGAAAGTTGGACACCCCTGGACTTTAGAATTTGAAAAATTAGATTATTTTCCAATGGCTTTATAGACAAAACTTTAAAAGTATACCAATTAGGCCCTGGCTGGTGTAGTTCAGTGGATTGAGCAAGGGCCTGGGACCCAAAGGATCATGGTTCAGTTCCTGTTCAGGGCACGTGCCTGGCTTGCGGGCCAGTTCCCCAGCAGGGGAAGCACAAGAGGCAACCATACATTGATATTTCTCTCCCTTTCTCCTTCCTTCCCCCTCTAAAGATAAATAAATAAAAATGTTTAAAAATATATACCAATTAGGCATAAATGAATCAGTTTAGATAAAAGTATTCTAAAATTCTCCAAATGTCTCTATATAGCTGGTACCATTTAAAAAAAATTTAATTGTGTTTGTTTTCTGTAGAAAATCCTATGATGACCTTACCTGTTATCTAACACTTAGAACATTACCTGGTTGTCCTGTGGGTCTTTTACAATGCATGTGATAAATGGGTATGTAAACCAGTTGGAGACTTACCAGCTACTCAGACCCTCTGTGCAAAGCAGTATTATGGCAGAAGATGGTAGAAAGTTTGTGTTCAAACCCAGTGGCCACCTGACATAGAGGTGACACCTAAGTTATGCTGCTTTTTTTAGGAGATGTGCTGAAGACATAAAAGAGGTGAATGCTTAGGGAAGTTGGCTGAAGTTAGCCATTTTCCTTGTTTTGCCTGATTCTGTCAAACATTGTTTTTAGGCATCTCAGGGCCAGTATAGAGTTGAACTTGACACACTAAATTATCTGTAAAGGTGACGGTAAGTCTGCAGTAGTTAAGGATCTTTGATCTGGAAACATGATCCTTTTGTGCCCCAGTCATTTGGCATTTCCTACTTGTCTCTGGAATAAATTGGCTTCCTTACAAAGACTAAATCTACCATGCTTTTGTTGTTTTGCCATTTAGTGTAGAAAAGTAGACTGGAGTGTATATTGCTGGAGGATTGACTTTTTGTTGTGCAGTGCCTTGTTCATACCAGGAGCAGGAGTGCCAGCCAGCCCAGACTGGGGAGGGCTGCCTCACTGCACTGCTTAGATGAACATGAACACTATGGTGTTTCACTTGCCTGTACCTATGTAAGTCATAAAATATTCCAGTAAAGAGTTTTCAAATGTCACCAACTTGAAATAAATGGTATCAATCTGAGATTCTGTAAATTATGGAACTTAAAAAATTTTTGCATTGTTTAATTAATTTATTTTTACAATTAAAAAATTGTTTTTTAAGTATAGTTTTCTGCCTTTTGGAACTTAAATTTTAATGTATTGTATTTTGGAATTAGATTTTCAACAATGATGTTACTGTTAGGAGTTTGCAGAGTTATAAAATTAATATAGTATGAGTATACTAAAACAAATATTGTTGGTCTTTTCTATTTTTTCTGTCATTTTTATATTTTCACTTTTAAAGTTTATAAAGTTTAATTTGCTTTTTTATGAAATCTGTCTTATTAATTTTTTTGGCAGAGAAAGAAAAGTTTTATTATTGAGTAAGTATATGACCCCTTCTACTATCACATCACAGTCTGCTTAAGAGATTGCAAAGGAAAAAAAAGAAGTCACACTCTTTTATATAGTGTGGCAGATACAGTCCATTACATGCATGCCAATGTCATTACCCAAAGGAAAAATAAAATTTCTATCTTTTGACAAGTTGAACATTATATCATGGAGCCAAGTGACTGAGAATCCTGAGAAGATGGAGAGGGTGGTTGTCACTCTTCATTATAAATTTTTATTTTTAAAATTGTGGTAAACTATACATAACAAAAATTGTACAGTTGTTCAGTGGAAATTAAATACGTGCTCACTGTTGTGCAGTTTTCACCACCATCCCTCTCCAGAACTTGCACTTTCATATTTCCCCGAATCTCATCCATGGTTTGAAATCTCTTCCCTTTCAAAGGTGATTTCAGTTTTTGGAAAAGCCAGAAGTCAAGGGTGCCAAATTTGGACGGTAGAGGGGTGGAGTCGCCTGGATGATGACTTGATGTTTTGCCAGAAAACTGTGTAAGATGTGAAGTCTGAGCCGGTGCACTGTTGTGATGAAGCTGCCAATCATCAGTTGCATAGCTGCAGCCTTCTGAATCATCTGAATACTTTTGAGGAGGAACATTCAAGCTGAATGCTAAATTTGATACAGATTTGTTGTTGTTTGCTCAGTCATTTTTAATGTGACAACCACACAGTATACATGCTTGCTCAATGGGGTCTACTGCCCCAACTGACTAGTGCAGTGAAGTCGTCATTGTTCACACATCTGCATTCTAGTCCACTCTCCTTGGCTGCCAGGTTATGTGGCTGATGCGCAAAACCATTCTCATTATATTAACACTGGCTTGATTTTTTTTCTGGACAGACCTCATACAGAACCTTTTGCATATTCATTGCTTTCGCCTTTTGACCTCTATGAATAATGCTATGAAAATGGGTACCCATATATCTGTTTGACCGCTTGCTTTCAATTGTTTTGGATGTATACCCAGCAATGGAATTGCTTGGTCATGTAGTAATTCTATGTTAAATTTTTTGAGAAAGCACCATACTATTTTCCATAGTATGCACTAGTAGCTGTACCATTTTACATTCTCACCAGCAATGTGTGGTGGTTCCCACTTAACATTCTTATTAACACTTATTTCTGTTTTTTGGCTTTATTTTTATTATTATTATTTTTTGGTAGTAGCTAGCTCATTGTGGTTTTGATTTACATTTCCCTTACAATTAATGAAGCCAAGGGTCTTTTTCTGTGTCACACCTTTATTTTAAAAGGACTTTTTTTCCCTTGCTTTTAATGACTGCCGCAACCAGTTTTTATCAGCAAGAGAGATATGTAAGGTAGGAAGCTTATTAAACTTGATTTCAGACTTACTGTGAAGGAGAGATTCTCTTTTAGAGACATAGCTAATATGGATTATAACATTTAAATTGCCTTTTGAAAGTACGTGTCAACAATAAACATCTTCCATCAAATTAGAGTTGACTTTTATGTTCTCATTCTTCTGAACTTGAGTAGTGAGTAAGTAGCTTCAGTTTTACCCACTTATACCTAGTGACCACAGTTCTGCTGGATAAAAGTGAACACCTGATAAACAAAAACCCCCAGATATTTAGGTCAACTAATTCTCTTTTGTTCAGATTGACTTGTATCTTTTAAATCTGGTAGCTGGTTGGGGGATGTGTCCCATTATTGAGCTGATATAAAATTATTCTAAAGAAAAACCATATGTATTTTTTTCTTTGTGTCAGAAAAATCTGTATATGACAACTCATAATGTTTCAGGTCTGGTATCAGAGGTATGAAGAAGCAGATCCCTTTTCACATAGCTTCCTTAAAAATTAATAAAAGCTGACATTTATCAAGCACTTCTTATTTATGAATGATTCTGAGCTGTTTACATAGTAACTCATTTAATCATCACAGCTACCCTGTGAGGTAGGGGAGTACTATTATCTTTGCAGATGAAGAAATGGAAGTACAGAAAATATTAAAGTAGGCAGTAGAGTTCACTCACCTGATGCCAGAGACAAAACCTCACTGTGCAAGTGCTTCTTCACTGGAGATTAGGAGTAAGTAACTTTGTTACCTTTTCATTTTATGGGACTGTCCCATAGCTGCTTTCAGCATTGATAAATAATTTTACTTGCAAAGTAAGCTTGGGAATATTCCTTGTAAAAACAAAAATTTTGATGTAGCTGCCTTTTTAATGATGAAACTTAAATCTATTGAGATAAAAATTTACCTAGGGTTTTTGGTAAATATATAGTAGAATAAAAATTTTCCCCTTCTAAGTACAAAGTCCTTCATTGAGACGAGAAATAGGGCATTTTACTAGCTATTGAAGCTCTGTAATGCTGACTGCATTCACTATATTTCTTGTGGACAGATGTGTGGAGAAGGGAGGCAAGGTGTTTAGTGGTTCCAAGGTGTTGGTTGTAGCTCCTATGCTCTATGCAGGGTGGTAGGATTTTACCTCTTTGATCTGAAGCTGCATTCTGATACGGTGTGATGGCAGCCACAGCAAAAATAAATCATGGTCTTCTACCTTTAAGGTGGTAGGGGTCTCTGGTTACCAGCATAGCGGCGGCATTTTCTGTAAGGAGGCCACTCATGATTTTAAGTCTGGTTCACTCTGTAGGGAGAATTTTTCTCCTTCTGTTAGTTGTAGGTAAATAAGTCAGGCTTAATGTTCTAGGTTGCTATATACTTTTTGAGAGTTCAAATTGAAATAATTTTTCCAACACTGTATCTAATAGTTTTGCTCACTTCTAGAATTAAGTAGACTAACCAATTTCATTATACTGTGCCTAGTTTAAGCCAGGATTTGGAAGGCCAGGGAACTGGAGAACAAAACGCAGGTGACATTATAGATTAGACAAGATGGGAAATGGGAGTAAAGGAATTCAGACCAGAAAACATACTTGAAGGAAAAAACAGCTGATGTGTCAGACCCTGCTAACCAAAGGTGTTAACTATCCTCTACATTTAATTTTTATTTTTAATTAAATAATTGCCTCTCAAGTTCTGTTTTGACACAACCCAGACCTTTTCCTATACCTACCCAAACTGCAGCTAGCCTTTATACCCTACCTCATCCTCTGCACCCAGTTCTTTATCAGGCTCTTTGACTTTTGGTTGTTGGACTTCCTTCATTCGTTCACTCACTCACTCACAGGTCTGTTAACCCAGTCCCATCTGTGGGAGGCCTTCTCATTCCCTTAGTCTAGTTGTCCCTGGAGAGTTGTGTTTTCTTTTGTAGGCTCTTAGAGACATTGCCCACTCACCTGATGAAGTAGCTAAAAAGTCTTTTAGCTGATGTCTTTTAGCTGTATATTATTGAAATTTTTCTTTTCTCTCTTTATTTTGTAAAATATTTTATTTATTTATCTGTAGAGAGAGGGGAAGGGAGGGAGAGACACATCGATCGGTTGCCTCGCGAACACCCCCAGTTCAGGCCTACAACATAGGCAGTGAATTGAACCATGAATTGAACCTGGAGGGAACCTTTTGATTTGCAGGATGATGCCCAACCTACTGAGCTACACCAGTCAGGGCAAAATTTTTCTTTAAAATAAACTTTTTGGAAAAATTTTTGGTTTATAGAAAAGTTGCAGAGATGGTTCAGAGTTCTCAAGTATCCTTCACTCAGTTTCCATGCATATCCTAGGAGCTGGTATAATTGTTAAAACTGAAAAATCAGCATTGGTGAACACTGAACTGCATTGTATACTTCATTCAGATTTTATCTGTTTCTTGCCTATGTCCTTTTTGGCTCTAAGACCCAATCCTAGGTACCCTGTTCTTAAAGCTGACTCAACTCATTGGTCCACTCTGGTCTAAAACAGCTCAGCCTCTGTTCCTCTTGACACTTTGGAGGACTGATCAGGTATTTGTAGGCTGGCCTCAGATTTTGGCTCTCTGATGTTTTCTTATGATTTGGGGGAAGTACGCAGGGGCACAGTGCCCGTCTCATCACACTGTACCACAGGGTGCATGATGTCAGCAGGACTTAGTTGATCATGACCCTGGTCACTTGGTGAAGGGGGTGTCTGGCAGGCCTTTGCTCTGTGATATGACTGTCATCTCATTTGTTGGTTTAGTTCCTGTAAGTTGTTACTCAGTGCAGCTCACATTCAAAGGTAGGGGAGGTATCCTACATTATTATTTGAATTCTTTAGGGAAGATTTGTACCTGTCCTCTTTATTTCATCATTTATGTATATCAGTATGGACTTGTGTATTCATTTTGTACTTCGGGTTATAACCCAATACATATTATGTCATTTTGTTACACAAATTGTTCTAGCTTTGGTCATTGGGTATCTTTCAGGTGGGCTCCTGTGTCCCTCTGACACGCCCCATCCTTCGTTTACGAACACTGCCTTTCTTTTTGGCACTAAAAAGTAGATGCTCCAGGCTCACCTTGGATTTTTTTTTGTCTCAGCATCACCCATTTTTCTCAAAGGTTGTCCCTTTTAATGGACCAGACCCGGGTTCAGGTGTTCATACTTCTGAGTGTTGCTGCTTCTCAAGCCTCAGCTGACAATTGAGAGATGTATATGTGTAGGCTAACTTATATGTACACACTTAACTCCACTGATTTCTGTGCTACCTGTCTTGTCACTTACCTACCAGTCCTTAGAGATGTCTCCACGGTTAATGCAACAGCACAGGGTCATGTTGGCCTCTTTTCTTTGCACATTTTAAATCCCCTTCTCTGACAGGGAGGCACCAGCTTACCCACCAACCTTACACACACAAGTGGTTTCAGCATTGCTGACCTGCAACCCTGGGAGACAGATTACCAACACGGATTTAGTGTCTGTGTGCCAGTCTCTGTCCTCAGACCTCACAGCTTCAACTCAAAACTTGTTTTCTAAAGTTAGCTTGGGGAGTTTCCCCCACCCTGCTCAGTTAGGTTATTTCAGAAATTTTATAATACAATTTGATATATTTATCAGTCTGCATTCTATCCTGGTATCCCTGACATCGTAGCAGATATTTAAAAAATTTGTGTACATTGAAGTTCATTCTCTCTGTGAGATGTATAATCATTTGAGTTTGGAGAGATACACACAGTCATGTTGTGTCCACCACCCAGACAGCCCTTAACTTTTTCAGGGTTTTCTTTTTCTTAAGTGAGTACTGTTGCACCCCACTTCCATTGCTTGCCCATTAGGAGGTATCACATCTCTGTTACCTTGTGGTTTTTAATGCCATGTTGCCTTTCTCTGCATAAAGGTGCAAGGGATTTAAAGTTGGGGAAGGATTTAAGAAGTTGAAGGAACCTAAAATATCCACTAATTTTATATTCCTAGCTGGGCAGGTTGGGCATCAAGCCAGAATTGGAAACTAGAAATTTTGGTTCTCTCCCCCATCCCCGTAACTGTCATTCTGGGTGTATGAGACAGAAAAGATGAGCAAGACCAGGGCACATACTGCCTCACTTTGCTTTAATTCAGGTTTGAAGTCTGTGCCTTTGGGTGTGGTTTCTTTATTTTTTGTTTTAGGAGGTTAATTCTAGCAGGCAAGTATTTGTTTAATGTTGAGTGAGCTTTGGGGGAGGATTTAAGGTGTTGTTAATCATTTGTAAATTCGTATTGTAATAAGTTATTAACAGTTCATTCACTTTGTTTTTAATGCCAGTCTGAAACCAAATGCTTTGAAAGAACACAGAATTGTATTTGGGGAACAGGTGATTTTGGAGTGCTCCACTTTGCACCGCCTAGAGGCGGATGAAAACACCACCTAGAGGCAGATAAAAACTTTGGAATTCTCTACCGGATGTTGGCTTCTGCTGAACAGAGTATATCTTACTAATCTTTATAGGTAGTTTAAAGACTCTTAGAGGGATCCCAAAATGGGACCATCAGTGTTTTTCATTCTTTTGGTGCTTCCTGGGTGCTAGGTACCTAGGCTTTGATATACAAATGAGTACTGTTCATTGTCATCTGGCATAAGAGAGACATGTGAAAGGGGGAGCATTTGTCTCCACTTTGGTGGCACAGAGGTGGCCAGTATTGGTATGGCTTATACTAGTGCTCCTTAGCTTTTTATGTGATTTTTTTAAAGGTCTTTCATAAGCATAATTGTACTGCCTTAATACAACTATGGTTGTTTTTGCTTTTTCCCTTCCTATCTTTTGCCACAGTTTTGCATGGTTGAATGTATAGGATATCGTATTCTGAAATGTATTTAGTCTTTTGTCTTAAGCTTTTCCCAAGTTTCTCCACAATGTCATGTAGCTTCTGTATTTTCCTAGTTTCTTAATGTTAACTTATTTTTTCCCCCAGGAGTCTACCCTGACCCTTTTTAGGTTTCCGATCTTTTTTTTTTTTATTGGGTGTGTTGGTTTCTTAGGCTCTATTTCCTGTTGTAAGATTACTGGGTCAGAGAGCAAGACCATTTTACAACTCTGGAACTACATTGCCTATTGTTTTACAACCCAGCAGCCTTTTTGAAACCATGCCAGAGTAGACTGATAAACTGCCTACTCTGCCTCTATCACCTGCTGCTTTCTCCACGGTCAGTGGGGTGGGGCTGTACACACACCACACTCACCTCTGGGCTTTGCACCTGGCTCTTCCCCTTATCGAACACCCATGTGGACAATCCTGGAAGGACTGATCCCTTCCCTTACCTCTAGGTGGTTGTGTGGATGATGTGGTAGTAATGGCATGA
This sequence comes from Artibeus jamaicensis, assembly GCF_021234435.1. NCBI lineage: Eukaryota > Metazoa > Chordata > Mammalia > Chiroptera > Phyllostomidae > Artibeus > Artibeus jamaicensis. The sequence continues at coordinate 72,560,334 of NW_026522030.1, read as the reverse complement.
GACATGGCACTGATGGGCAGCAAATAGGCTCTCAGGGAATATAAGCCACGTCATCTCTGGGCTTCTTTTCTGGAGGTAGGCAGGGCCAGGCTCTGAACTACTTATAGCCTCGGTTTCCCAGAAGAATGGGTTAGTCAACTCTCACAAAATACAAATATTGAGTATTGCAATACTGAACTCATGCATTCAGTTCTGCCTCATCTGTACAAGCCGTCTGATCTATGGAGCAAGCAGCCATGCTGTCTTTTCTAGAACTCCTTGGAGGGGTGGGGAGCAAGGGTATGGTAGCTCACATCCTTTCATTTCATGGACTTTTAGAGATTGTGCAGACCTACAATTGTCAAAACAGCCAGGAATTACTGGTTATTTTTAAGTGATTTAAGATGTTGCAAATACGAAGTTCTGTGTAATAAGTGATTTGAGGTAGGGAACTTGGACTTGAAGGTTATCCTTTTTAGAGTGAAAAGATGAAGCTGGCCTAATTTTAGAAAAAGTTTTTAACTATACTTTTCTATTTTAGTGGATGTATAGTGTTTTTAGATTTAAGAGATGATGAAACAAGATTCTCCTATTCTGAGAAATGGAACATTAGATAACTAATTGCATGTTTTATTTTTTCTTACAAAATCTTTTTGTCAAAAACTTTATTTCAGGAATGCAAGAAATTATGTTTCCTTTAAATATGTATTTTTAAAAGGTTTGCTTTGCCTCTAAATGAAATTTCATTGTAACTAATTTTCCATCAAAATTTGGTGACTGATTCTGTTAGGAGAACCAGTGAGAAATTAGAGTAATTCCACAGTGATACATAGCAGATGACCAGTGAACATTAAAACTTAATTTCTAATGTAATTTAATTTTAATTCATATAGCCATATATTGGACATCATAGTTGTAGAAATGTACATTTAAGGGCAGGTGATTTTCAGTTTTAACGTTCTATGGAGAGTAAATTTTCCACAGGAGCTGAATGACCTGATTTAGTTTAAAATTATGTTTACCTTATTGTAGAAACAACCAAAAAAAAAAACCTACAGATTTTAATGAGTTTGGTGAATGAGTTTGGGAAACAGCAGGAGAGGAATCAATGGTCTTTAACTTTATATATTTTAGGAAAATGTTTTTCAATGCCTTTTGGTATATGTTTAAGATCAAAGAGGCTTTGGGCACCTTTTACTTGAGGTAGGTTGGGGAACTGTTTGCAGTGTGAGAGCCAGCAGAGTAAAGAGGCTTTGGCTATAGTTTTCATCACTAAAAAGGCATAAATTTAGCCTTAGTCTCCATGGTGGTCCTGAACCTGATGCTGCACCACCAGGCCTGGTCTTTGCACAGAATAAGCATGTGACAATTACTTGAGGGTAAATGTGTTTATTCTTATTAATATCACCATATGCTGAATGCTTTGGTATATACAACTAGTATATGAATATACTTAACTTTTTAAAAAAATCCTTCTGATTATTTCGCCTATTTGACAACATTTGATCTACTTTGAAGAAATTATTCTGGTTTCACTGAGGGTGGCTGGCTTCTCTCTGTTACATTCCTTTGCACTTTATTTTCCTGTTCTGTCTCTTTTGTCCCAACACCCCTTTTTCCTTCAAAATACTGTATTTTGTTGGGGCTTGGCATTGTGTAAGCAAGGTGATCTTTGAACTTGACAAGAAACCGGAAGTTAATTTTCAGTGTTTAGGAGATCATATGTTACTGATCGGGACATGATTTCCCATTCGAGCAGTGTGCTGCACACTTTTATCGATGGAACTTTGGACTGTTTGGTTCTCTTGGGTCTTTTCCATATATGGGGTTTGCGGATTCTGTACAGACATGTCTGCACATTGAGCATGTGTGCTGCTGTGGTGCCCAGCCTCTGACCAAGTGTCCTTCTCACTTGCACAGGTTGCGCAGAGCATCGAGGACCATCATCAAGAAGTGATTGGTTTCTGCAGAGAAAACGGCTTTCATGGCTTGGTTGCATACGATTCTGATTACGCACTGTGCAACATCCCCTACTATTTCAGTGCCCATGCCCTAAAACTGAGCCGGAATGGGAAAAGTCTCACCACAAGCCAATACCTGATGCATGAGGTGGCCAAGCAGCTGGACCTGAACCCAAACCGCTTCCCTATCTTTGCCGCTCTCTTAGGTAGGTGGGCAATGTGAAAACTGTCTCAAGTCATAAAGGACTCCTATACAGAGAACATAGTGATATTTTAAATTTTAGGTCTGGAGTGTTTTGAATTCTATCTTAAATTTAAAAGAACCAAGGAAGGGCTCCTCCGCAAAAACAATTGTTAGTATTATTTTGGTGTTGCTGGTAATGTGCCTCTTTTGTTCTGTTGTGTTCATTTATGTATTTTGCTGTCTGGGCCAAAAAACTAATTTTGTGAATAAATTTATTTAAAGTTTGGGGAAAGTAACATTTTTCAAAATCACACATATTAACACAGTCCCACTATGAAAATTAGACATTTAAACCTTTGGCATAAATTATATTTGTTATAGAAGAAAATATGCTGTGGAGTTAGTACTGTACTATTGGGTTTCTCCCCTCATTTTAGGACATTTACTACTTTAAAAGAAAAACAACAAAAATAAACTATCTTATCTTGTTTTATATTTTAAGTAAGTATATAAATGTCTTTAAATTTCCCTTGGAGGAATTTCTTATGTTGAATACTTAGAAAGAATGGAACTTTTTTTTTTTTAATAATCACTTCTCAGCCTTTTTTTTTTTTTTTTTTTTTTTAAGATTTTATTTATTTATCTTTAGAGGGGAAGGAGAGAGGGAGAGAAACATCAATGTATGGTGGCCTTTCGTGCGTCCCCTGCTGGGAACTGGCCTTCAGGGAAGCAGCCTGCAACCCAGGCATGTGCCCACTGAGCTACACCATCCAGGCAGAATGAAACTTGTTTTAACTAAGGTTTTATATACTGTATTTAATTTTTTTGCTTAAAAATGACTTTACAGTAGTTAATAGTCATGTGTCAGTTTATGTCTGCATTTTATGATTATTTTCTTTTTTCCCTCTTTTGTCAGCTCCGTCTTCATGTCTGTAGCCACTTGAATATCCAGCTCTAGGTTGTTGTGAGTTTATGAGAATTGTGTCCACAGTAGAAGTAAACATGTTTTTTTTTTTTTTTTAAATATTTTATTTATTTATCTTTAGAGGGGAAAGGAAGGAGAGAAGGAGAGAACTGGCCTGCAACCCAGGCATGTGCCCTGACTGGGAATCGAACCGTGGTTGCTTGGTTCCCAGGCCCGCGCTCAATCCACTGAGCTACACCAGCCAGGGCAGTAAACATGTTTTGAACGAGGCCCTCCTTCCTGAATGAACCACAGTTCAATGGGTTTCATTAAAATGGGTTTTAATGAAACCCATTGAACTGTGGTGATGGGATTGAAAGCTGTTTGTAACACACCAAGTCTTACTGAAAAACATGTGGCCTCAAGATAGTGAAATCACATTGTACTTTCTCAGTTTGTAGTAGTCTGTGGAGGTTAGCAGCCCAATCTGGTTGTATTAAGAAGGGGATATATTGTGGATTACTTTTAGAAATTTCTAGTTAACGGATTTTTATAAATATTCCCAAAAAAGTTCTACACAATTAGATATTATTGTAAGCAAGCCACAGTTTTTCAGTTTATTTGGTGATAGCATTTCAAATTGTATCACTACCAGTCACAAAATTTCCTAACTTTTTTTGTTTATTTGAATCTAATCTTAAATATGTGTCTTTAGCTTGGCTGTTTTCTGTACATCTTCTTAAGCAAAAGTTTCATATTTACTTAAATGCTATGCAAAACAACTTGGGGATATTAATTGACTTTATTTTTTTTTAAGATTTCATTTATTTATTTTTAGAGAGAGGGGAAGGGAGGGAGAAAGAAAGGGAGAGAAACATTGATTGGTTGCCTCTCCTACGCACCTGACTGGGGAACCGAACTGGCAACCTTTGGCTTTGTGGAACAATGCCAAACCAACTCAGCCACACAGGTCAACACAGCTAATTGACTTTTCATGGTCTAGAAAATTATATGCTTTTTAGAATATGAATACCTTAGTTAGTTTGAGATACAGAAGATATTTATTTTATTTCAGAAACACTGAGTATATTTCTTGGGATTTAATGACAACTCATACTCTTAGCTAAATTATTTTGTGAAATTTTAAAATACACAGGAAACAATCAGTAATATTTTGAAAAGTTAGTAATGAATTACTGTGTTTTTCAGACTATAAGACTGCACTTTCTCTCCACCTGCCCCAATGTGGAGGGAAAGGTGGTGCCGTCTTATAGTCTGAATGTAGAGTGCCTGGCTCACTGTGGGGGGGGGGTGGAGTGGGGTCACAGGTTTTTAATATTTTACCACATTTTTTGCTTCAAAAAGTTTTTTCCTATTTTCCTCCTCTAAAACCTAGGTGTGTCTTATGGCCTAATGCATCTTATAGTCCTAAAAATACAGTAATTTAGGGCTTGGAATTTCTTCAGAAAGTTTAAACAAGTTATGGGCAAACTCTTAATTGGATGAGCATATTTTAGATTTTGTTTAAAAAGATTATTATTTTTTTCCATTTTATAGTAGAAGGTATAGCTTTATAAGTTGTATTTTAGAAAAGTTGAGTGGAGTCCTGGCTGGTCTGGCTCAGTGGATTGAGTGCTGGCTTGCAAATCAGAGGGTCACTGGATTGATTCCCAGTCAGGGCACATACCTGGGTTGTGGGCCGGGTCCCCAGTTGGGGGTGTGTGAGAGGCAGTCACACATTGATGTTTCTCTCCCTCTCTTTTTGCCTCCCTTTCTCTCTCTAAAAATAGAGGAATAAAATCTTTTATAAAAAGAAAAGTTGAGTGGAATATTCATCTAAAATGTGTTTAACTCATGTTTTAATAGACTGTTACTGAGGTTGGAATTGGAAATAGTTTTTCATGTAGAAGCTTAAACAAATCTCAGACACTTCATACTTCACAGTGAAGTTCTGTGCAGTCCATAAACAGGAAAGCAGTGCAAAGTAGTGACTACGTGCAGTTACGACGTAGCCCTGCTTCTCTGGATATCATGGCAGTTCAGTACTTTTATATTGTGATTTTGTGTGCTAGAATATTATGATTAGGAATATTGCAAATGATCTCACCTTGTTTTGCTTTCTATTAGCAGCTAATTAATGAATGTATTATCTCCATGTGGTGGTGACTGAATTATGATAGAAAAATCACAGAATTATTTAGGAAATTACTGCTTTTAAATTGCATCCGGATAACTACATACTGAAGATGTCAGTATATCGGGCATGGAGCATTACAGTGAAGGGAGAATGTTTCCTCAAAATGTAGCTTCTCCACTGAATACAGTTCTTATTTGTAACATACCCTGTTGGTAGGGTGCACAACTGAATGACACTGCTTGATGGTGTTGTGGTCTTTTCTTTGTCACATCTATTTGTAGGTGGTGGTGGAAATTGCAGGAGGAGGGTAGGTAGTTGATCCATGCCACAAGAAATAGTTGTTGTCACTTAAACCTTGTTGCAGATTCCACCTTTGCTATTGAACTAGTTCACAGTGTGCAGTGGTTTCATGAACCAATGAAAACTTGTATCAGGTGAGCATTATCAGGCTGACCTTAGTCTTGTGCTGGGAAGTTGCCTAGGTTGTTACACAATGTATCCACTGTAAATGCTGTTGGAAGTGTACTACAAATTCATGTTGTACTTGAGGCAGCTGCAAGAAGTCTGCCTGCTATATGCTGTTTTATATTTAAAAAATATTCCCCATTTCTGTGTGGAAGTTTTATGTGGTTACCAAGTGAGTTGGTCCTAAAAAGTCATATTATAAAGTCTAAAGCAAAGAAATAAAGGTAATTTTCAGATTATAACATGCAGTGATGAGTTTCCCTGTGTCACTCATGGTGATAGCTTTTATAGTATCCATGTTTGCGTTCCAGGAAATCACATTCTACCTGATGAAGACCTGGCTTCCTTTCATTGGAGTTTACTTGGTCCAGAACACCCACTAGCCTCACTTAAGGTACAAATTAATTTCATTTCTAACTTTGGTAATCATCAACTGTTGACTTTGCTATACTTTAATATAAATAATGACCCTTACTGTAGAAGGAACTGTACCACAAAGTTAACAATGTCATGCTTTCCCCTAAATTCAGGATTAGTATTGCCTTAAAAAACAATCTGCCTTGTCTTATTTCTAAAACCTATATTGTAGAGAAATTATAAATGTTCTTAAAAAATTCCTTAAGCCCAATTGTGTGTCAGTAGATGAGTGGATAAAACAACTATGGGACATTTACACAATGGCATACTACTCAGCTATAAAAAAGAAGAAAATTTTACCCTTTGTGACAGCATGGTTGGACCTGGGCAACATCATGTCAAGGAAATCCAGTCAGAGAAAGACAAATACCATATGACTTCACTTATGGAGTCTAATGAACAAACTGAACTAACAAGGAAAATAGAGACAGACTCATAGATGGGGAGCAGGCTGACAGCTCTGAGAGGGTGGTTAGGGGATGCAGCAATGGAGCAAAACAGAAAAAGGACTCATGGATATGGAAAACAGTGTGGTGATTGCAGGGGGCCAGGTATAAGGGGATAAATTTTAATGGAAAAAAATACAATAAAAAATAAATTTTAAAAATATCCTTAGAGAAATTCTTCATGCCTTGCATCTAGAAGATGGAATTCTTTCAGCTAAAAATTTTAAATGTTAATTTTCTTATTTACAAATACTAACTTTTAATATGTAATACAGTCATCTGTTACTTATATATCAGTGTCTTGATACATTTCGTAACTTTCTTACACATTTTCTAAAACTGCAAAAGTCTATTTAAGACTTTAATGCTTTTTAGATGATGGAGACCAAAGTTCATTAGAGAAATGGTCCATTTGTACTTAATTTTGTTCAGAGAAAGTATTTTATTAACATAATATTTATTATCTTTCTCCCCTTCCTGTTTGTGAAAGTTATGAACATCTGAGAAGATGCACTAACTTTGGTTTTCTAAAATGGGAAGGTTTATGGTTTGATGTGTGCACAGTAGTGGAATTGATATGAGCCACTGGGAAGCTTGGAGTTGTACATGTGAGTGGCTTCTTGTGGTTTTTCCAGTTCCCTGTGCTGGGTAAATTGGCTGTGGCATTCTGTACTATTAGTGTTAAAATCACATTTGCAGTTTGTTAGGTGGGGAATTAAGAAATCGGGATGTAGACTAGCTGGCAGTTTGGTTCTCACTTCCTTGTAGTGAAGGGGAAGTTGTATGGAATAGTTTCCGAAGGTACTTTTTCTGTAAAAGTCTGAGTTCTGTCAGAATTACTTCCCTCCAGAAGATGGGTTAGTTTCAAATTAGAGTTTTTGTGTTTTGTTTTTTTTAAATTTTTTTAAATTTATTTTTTATTGATTATGCCATTACAGTTGTTCTATTACCCCCCTTCACTCCCCTCCACCCTACCCCTCCGTCCCCACCATTACCCCCCTTTAGTTTATGACCATGTGTCTCAAGTTCTTTAGATTCTATATTTCCCATACTATTCTTGCCTCCCCCATCTATTTTCTATCTATTGTCTATGCTACTTATTTTCTGTACCTTCTCCCCCCTTCTCCTCCTCCCACTCCCCTGTTGCTAACCCTCCTTGAGATCTTCATTTCTATGTTTCACCCCTGATCTAGCTGTCCGCTTAATTTGCTTTTGTTTTAGGTGTGGTTCTTAATAACTGTGAGTTTGCTGTCCTTTCACTGTTCATGTTTTTTTAACTTCTTTTTCTTAGGTAAGTCCCTTTAGCATTTCATATAATAAGGGCTTGGTGATGATGAACTCCTTGAATTTGATCTTATCTGAGAAGCACTTTATCTATCCCTCCATTCTAAATGAAAGTTTTGCTGGATAGAGCAATCTTGGTTGTAGGTCTTTGGATTTCATGACTTGGAATACCTCTTTCCAGCCCCTTCTTGCCTGTAAGGTCTCTTTTGAGGAATCCTCTGACAGTCTGATGGGGACTCCTTTGTAGGTGACAGTCCCCTTATCTCTTGCTCCTTCTAGGATTCTCTTCTCCATTTTAATCTTGGCTAATGTAATGATAATGTGCCTTGGTGTGTTTCTTCTTGGGTCCAACTTCTTTGGGACTCTCTGAGCTTCCTGGATTTCCTGGAAGTCTATTTCCTTTGCCAGATTGGGGAAATTCTCCTTTATTATTTGTTCAAATAAGTTTTCCACTGGTGGCTGTTCCTTTCCCCCTCTGGTACCCCTATAATTCGGATGTTGGAGCATTTAAAGATGTCCTGGAGGTTCCTAAGACTCTCCTCATTTTTTTGAATTCTTGCTTCTTCACTCTTTTCTGTTTGGCCATTATTTGGTTTCTTCTGGTCCACTCCATTGATTTGAGTCCCAGTTTCCTTTTCATTGGTATTGGTGTCCTGTGCAATTCCATTCATTTCAATTAGTTTCGCCTTCATATATTTGTCTAATTTGTGGCTATAATCAACCAGTTCTGTGAGGATCCTGATCACCAGTGTTTTAAATTGTGCGTCTGAGAGTTTTGCTATTTCTTCATTGCTTAGATTTATAGGCTCTGGGGCTTTGAGATCTTCTTGAGCCATTTTTGGTCTGTTTGCGCCCGTTAAGTATGAGGAGCGGAAACCTCGGACTCCCAGGTAGCTGGTTTGTGATTCTGTATGTGGACATGTGGTCAGAGCGGGGAAATGGCGGCCCCCTCTGCTGTTTCTTGCCGCTGGGTGAGGAGCAGAGCTTTAGGTGGTTCACCAGGGCGGGGCCATTCAGAGTCGCTGGGTTATGACTCTGTATGTGGAGGTGGGGTCAGAGCGGGAAAATGGCAGTGCCCTCTGCTGCCGCTTGCAGCGGGGACCCACTGGGTCCCGTCCAATCGCCCACTCCCTCGCTTGTCTATCCATGCACACGAATGCACGACCACAGTCAACCCGCAGCCCTGCTCCCTCGCTGTTTCCCCGAGGTCGCTCGCTGTGTCTCTCACTAGGTCCAACCCTGCGCCTGGATTCCTCGCGCCTGAGTCCGTCTCACTAAGTTGCCCTGTGCTACCCTGCTCCACCAGCTGCTGGTTTCGCCCCTCTTACTGGTCAGGCTGAAGAATTTGTTGTTAACAGACTTCCAAAAAGTTCAATTTTTCGTGTTCTGGCTGTGTTTTCTGTTGCTAATATTTAGTTGTCCCTAAACTCGGTTGTGTGAGAAAGCACGGCGTCTCCACCTATGCCTCCATCTTGGCGGGAGTTTGAGTTTTTGTGTTTTAACTGAGAGTGAACTTTGGTGATACTTGAAAGTTAAGTGGAATTCCTTCCCCATCTCTTGTTTTGTTCTTTGCCACCCAGAACCCACTTTTTGTCCCCTCTTACTAGCATGACACGGTGTTTTCAGTCCTAATAGTTCTTGGTGTGGAGTTTTTCAACTTCTGTCCCAAAGTCAATCAACCTTTTTCCTCTTGTTAGAAATGACTTGTTTTCTTTCCCGTTTTTTGTCCTTGAAGGACAACAGCTTTTTAACTGCTGTTTACATTTATGAAGTGCTATAAATTTGTAGTCTTCATTCTAAATTCCTAATGATTCCATTATTTAAATGCAGATTTGGAAAAGGAGAATGTTAAATTGGGTAAACTTAAAGATATTGTGCTCATTACATTTAAGTAGTATACTTTCATAAGTTGAGACAAAATGAAGACTTGTTTCTTACAAGGTTTAAGTGTTTTTGGGTAATGGACTGAGAGGCTCCCAGGGTCCTAGGCCCGATGCACATATCTAAGTTGAGCTAGCCTTACTTCATTTTCAGAGGTTAAAAGCAAGGAGCTGTTTGAAGAATTATTTAAAAACTAATTTATCTGTTTGGTTACTAACATCATTGTGTCATGTGTTTTTCCTTAGTATTTTTGTTAAGAAAAATATTATATGTGAAAAGTTGAAATAGAAAATGTCTATCAATATAGCCATCATCTTGGTTCAACAATTAACATTTTGCCTTGAAGTATTTATATTTATATCTTTGTTTTTTAATTCAACTATTTAGAAGTTGTAGCTTCATAACACTTCACCTGTGAAAACTTCCATTTATACAATCTTCACCTAAAAATAAGGGTGATCTCTAACTTATTCATACTAGTATCATCACATCAACTAAATTAGGAATAATTCCCTAATGCCATTGAATATTAAGTCTGTATTTAAATATTTCCAGTTGCTCCCTGAAAATCATTTATAGCATCATTGCTTTTTTAAATTAGGATCCAATCAAGTTTTATGCATTATTATCATTGCATATTTTAAATATTATGTGTGTTTTTATGGCATAATAAAGAAGCAATCCAAAATAATTTTTCAGTGACTTGATAAGTTGTAGGACTTTTAAAGTCACATTTCAAAATTACAAGCACATCGGACTTTGAGTTAAAAAAGAAAAAAATTCCAGTACTTTTTAAAAAAGATTTTATTTATTTATTTTTAAGTATGGGGAAGGGAGGGAGAGAGAGAAACATCAATGTGTGGTTGCCTCCCATGCAGCCCCCACTGGTGACCTGGCCCACAACCCAGGCATGTGCCCTAGGCGGGGAATAGAACTAGTAATCCCCTGATTCTCAGGCTGATACTCAGTCCACTGAGCCACACCAGTCAGGGCTTTTTAAAAATTCCAATCCTTTTATGTTTTGACCTTATATACACATTTTCTGTGTGTACCATTATTTCAGTCATCTTAAAATAGATGCTGGGCGATTGAATGTGATCATTTTTCCCCCCCATGAACATTGCTGTTATATAGCATCCTATCTGCTTTTTAGTTTCTTCTTTTTTCCAGTTATTAAAGTAACCTGCATCTTTTGAAAATTTGGTTAGTTGTCACTTATGAAACTTTCTCATGAGTTCTGTTAGTCCTTTTAACACTGTATATTGTATATACACAGCTTTTAAAAATATGTGATTTTGGCCTTAGCTAGTGTAGCTCAATGGACTGAGCGTGGGCCTGCAAACCTTAACGTTGCCGGTTCCGTTCCCAGTCAAGGCACACGCCTGGGTTGCAGACCAGTTCCCCAGTTGGGGGCCTGTAAAAGGCAACCAGTTTATGTGCGCTTGCACTTTGGTCTCTTTCTCTTTCTCTTTCTCCCTTTCTTCTCTAATTGTAAATAAATAAAGTCTTTGAAAAAACAATATCTGATTTTGCATCCCCCAGTTCAAGTTGTCTTTGGTCTATTCTGTTTATCCTACTGTATTTGTAGCATTTTGCCAAAGTCAGATCAACTTGATTATTGTTCATAAGGGGTTGGTGTTATGTGAACTCTTTATCTAATAAATTCAAAGCACTCCTTAACGTGTATTACCATCACCTACATGCTCTCAACATTTTAACCTCACTGTCCACAGTGCTGGTTGAGTTAAGAGGAGAGCATGTCTAGGGTGGGCCTAAAGGTTAGGGACTATGAGAAGAACCTGCAGGGTCAGGAGGAACATGAAATGATTAGCTCATGGGATGGCATCCACAAAGAGGAAGTTGGGAAGGAAACACAATTCTGTTATGTGCTGTCTTACTTAATCATTAGGGATCATGCTCACTAGGAGCATGAATGCAAAGCTAGACATACTTAGAACCTGAAATCACTTGAGGGTTGTAGGAAAGGGGAAGTAAGGTGGCCAGTTAGGTTTTAAGATTTTTCAATACTTCAGTTGATCTTAAAAGCTGCGAGTAAGATGATATTAAGTTTCTTGGATTTGGGAGTAAAGAATACATATTTCTTTTGTATTCAGAACAGCGGGAAGCCTTTGGGGGTGTGGAGCAGCCAACTCTGATGAGATCACTTGGCCATAAGCACAAGCTAAATGAGCACCCTTTTTAAAATGGGTTTTCTGAGGATTTTATTGTTTTATTTTGAGTTCTGAGTTGTGGGATTTCTTGTTTGTAGGTGTAGGTATTTAGCTGTTTTAATTTTAAAATGTTTTTAACTGGACCATTACTTACAGTTCTTTGTATGGTTTTTGTGTTCTCAAAGCTCATGCATTTCTAGTTTTTATTTCCATCAGTTGTTCATGACCCCCTCCCACCATCTTCTTTGTATTGGACAAATCTTGCAAGTTTTATTCTGGCCTTTTCCTCTTCCAGACGTTCTGCAAGCATTGTTCTGTACAGTTACTCGGTCTCCGTATTGCTCTCCCTATATCACAGCTCAGTTGTGGTGAGCAGGCAGAGAAAACCCTCCCCAGTTCATCTCTGTCCATCAACTAGGGCCAGGCCTATACTGTGCTGCCAGTTGACATACCTCTTCCAGAACCCCTTGCTTCTGCCTCTTCTCAGAGCTCCATCCAAGACCCAGACTTTGCACATCTTCCTTTCTGATTTAAATATTCTGTAGTGTTTATAACCCTACCTTCCAATGAACTGATTTTCAGTCATTCACCTTCCTTTGAGAGCATTGCTTTTTCCTTATACAGCTGGATACTGGGGCGGTCTATCAGGTTACATCAAGAATAATACTTTGGTTTAAATTTTAAATTTACATAGATTTTACCCAAAGTTATCCCTAACTTTATACTTTTTAATGTCTTATTGTTTGCCATCAAAAGTCACTAAGTAGTCTTTTTTTACAAGTGTGTATAGGAATAGTGTGGTATTCAACCCCAGGGAAGAGGAATCTAGGCTGGTTCTAAGAGAGTAGCATATTAGGGTCCCAGGAACATGGAGTGGACACAAGGGTGAGGTTGGGGCACATGGCAAGGCTCTCTCAGTAGACCTCAGGATGAAGTGCCAGCACAGCCATTCTCCTCCCTCTCAGCTTGCCTGATAAGGTGCCGTGGGCTATGGCTGAACCTGTTGCCCAGTGTTTAGCTAGCCCACGGTCCACACACACAGTGGGCCTGAGCCCTATCTGGTTTTTATGTCATGTAGAGCCAGCTTTCAGAGGGAAAACAGCATAATTCCAGGTACTTTGAGTTTAGGTGGAGTTTCTGACACACTGTACAACCTTATTGGAGTGAGGTAGGCCATCATTTCTGGACTCCTTTTTCAAAATAAATTGGGTATAAATTGTACATAAATAGAAAGATGGGCTTCATTTATTCTGAGTTCTACCTTTTAAGGCATTTTAGGAGGTAGCAGTTTGGGTACCATAGAGCTTCCAAAGAAGAAGTTCCTGCTTGCATATTAGTATTTATTGAAGTTAACTCAATATATTCTCTTCTCCAGAAATCATCTATAGTTCTATAAGAGCTAAGCAGCACTTCCAAAATCTAAGGACATTTTGGGCTCTAGAGGAAATAATATTAGGGGCCTGGAAGGTTGAGAAAAAAACAAACCATTATGCAACATGGAGGTGAATGCTACTTAGAATCTTACTGCTGGAATATACCCACTATTAACAGACTGATATTTGATCCTCCAGAATTTTTTAAAATAGTACATCCTATTAATTTGTCATTGTAATGTCACCATCATTACACACACGAGCTGCACATTCTTAACAGTCCCTGTGGAAATTTAAGTGCACAGATTCACTACACTGGGCTCTCAGCTTTTATGTTGTGTAAACCTATTTTTAGTTAAGAAGTTTTATTTTATTTTACAATTTTAAAAATATATTTCATTGGTTATGGTATTACAGTTATGCCATTTTCCCCCCTTCACTCCCCTCCACCCTGCACACCCTCTCCCACTCACATTCCCCCCTTTAGTTCATGTCCATGTGTCATACTTACAAGTTCTTGGCTTCTACATTTCCCACACTATTCTTACCCTCCCCCTGTCTATTTTCTCCCTACCATCTATGCTACTTATTCTCTGTACCTTTTCCCCCTCCCACTCCCCTGTTGATAACCCTCCACGTGACCTCCATTTCTGTGGTTCTGTTCCTGCTCAAGTTGTTTGCTTAGTTTATTTTAATTTTTTTAGTTTTGGTTGTTGATAGTTGTGAGTTTATTGTCATTTTACTGTTCATAGTTTTTCATCTTTTTCTCCTTAGATAAATCCCTTTAACATTTCATATAATAAGAGCTTCGTGATGATGAACTCCTTTAACTTGACCATATCTGAGAAGTGCTTTATCTGCCCTTCCATTCTAAATGAAAGCTTTGCTGGATAGAGCAATCTTGGATGTAGGTCCTTGCATTTCATGACTTGGAATACTTCTTTCCAGCCCCTTCCTGCCTGTAAGGCCTCATTTGAGAAATCAGCTGACAGTCTGATGGGAACTCCTTTGTAGGTGACTGTCCCCTTATCGCTTGCTGCTTCTAGAATTCTCTCCTTCATTTGAATCTTGGCTAATGTAATGATGATGTGCCTTGGTGCGTTCCTTCTTGGGCCCACCTTCTTTGGGACTCTGAGCTTCCTGGACTTCCTGGAAGTCTATTTCCTTTGCCAGATTGGATAAGTTCTCCTTTATTATTTGTTTAAATAAGTTTTCCATGTGTTGCTCTTCCTCTTCTCCTTCTGATACCCCTGTAATTCGGATGTTGGAATGTTTAAGCCTCTTCTCATTTTTTTGAATTCTTGTTTCTTCATTCTTTTCTGGTTGGATGTTTCTTCTAGTCCACTTCATTGATTTTAGTCCCAGTTTCCTTCCCATCACTGTTGGATCCCTGTGCATTTTCCTTTATTTCACTTAGTGTAGCCATCATTTTTTCATCTAATTTGTGACCAAATTCAACCAGTTCTGGGAGCATCCTGATCACCAGTGTTTTGAACTGTGCATCTGATAGGTTGGTTATCTCTTTGTCACTTAGTTGTGTTTTTTTCTGGAGCTTTGATCTATTCTTTTGTTTGGGCCTTTTAAAATTTTTTTTGGTCTTGACATGCCTGTTATGTAGTGAGGGGTAGGGCCTTAGGTGTTCACTGGGTTGGGGCAACCCAGTAGCTGTGTTGTGGTGCTGTATGTGGGGCAGGGGTTCAAGAGGGAACAGTGGTCCTTGCTCCACTCTTTGCTGGATTTCATTCACTTCCCCCGCTTCCCCCAAGCAAACTGGGCCCTTCTGGTACTGGTTCCCGGGTGGGTGAGCTTGGGTACATTGTAGGACCCTGTGGGTCTCTCCAAGGAGCTTTCTTGTGAGTCTGGGATTCTCTCTCGCCACCTCAACCCCCGCAGGTGTTTTCAGTTGGTGTTTTGAGGCTTTATTTCCTCCAGTTGGAACCCTGGGTTGTGCAGTCTGTCTCGCTCCCTAGTTTTGCCTGTTTATTTGCATGTGAATGTGGGACCCTATGTCCCACCAGCCTCCTTGTGCGCCACCCCCCTCCACAATCCACCACCTTACTAGGCCCATCAGCCACCGCTTTTTTCTTTTAGCTGTGACCCCTGTCTGCCCAGTGGCAGGACTCCACCTCTCCTGCTAGTCTGGATGAATGTGTCTACTTTAACTCTTTGGTTGTCAGGCTTCCATACAGTTCAATTTTCTGTCAGTACTAGTTGTTTCTTTTATTCTGAATTGTTGTTGTCCTTATTTCGGTTGTGTGAGGAGGCACCGTGTGTCTCCATCTTGGCCAGAAATCTGCTTTTCTTTTTTTTTATGACAGCTTCATTGAGATATAATTTGCATATCACATAATCTGCCTCTTTAAAAGTATACAGTTCATTGGTTTTCTGTATTCATAGAGTTACACAACCATCATCACTATCTAATTTTAGAGTGTTTTATCACCCCCAAAAGAAATGCTGTGCCTCTTGGAGGCTGTGCCTCACTGCCCACCTCTCCACCAGTACCCCCAGTGGCAGCCACTAATCTGCTATGGATGTGCCTCCTCTAGACAATTTATATAAGTGGAATTATGTGAATTCTTGTGTCTAGTAGCTTTTTTTAAGGAGCATAGTGTTTCAAGGTTCCTCCGTGTTGTAGCATGTGTCAGCACTTCATTCCTTTTTATGGCTAAATAATATTTCACGGTGTAAGTTGTATCTGCCACACTTCCATCTGTTCATCAAGCAATTGACATTGAAGTTGTTTTCACCTTTTGGCTGTTGTAAATATTTGTGTACAAGTCTGTCTGTGGAGCTATGTTTTCATTTCTCTCAGGAATATGAGGGGGGACACAAAAATGGAATTTATTTATAAAAAATTATGTATTCTTATATTTTTAAACTTCATTCACCTTCAAAGTACTTTCCATTTGATGCATTACACCAATTGAGATGTTTTCTTCACTGCTCAAAACAGTTTTTGCACTGTTTGATTTTGATGCCTTTTAGTGCGTCTACTATTGTTTTGTTCTACCTCTTCCACATCAGTAAAACATTTTCCTTTGAGGACTTTTTCACCTGGGGAAACAAAAAATCGTTGCTCAGGGTGAGATCTGGTGAATAGGGAGGGTGGAGCATGGGGGTCATGCTGTTTTTGGTCAGCAAGTACTGAACACTCAGCTAGGTGTGGGCAATTGCATCCATAAATCACCCATCATGAAATGGGCAAATGGATTGAAAGAGTCTTCAGAAAAAAAAATCACTGAAGCCGAATGCAGCCTCTTACAACAATGCTATTTGGTACATTGATACAGATGGGTTCCTACAACACTCACCTAGAGAGTGAAGCCTGTACTAAGAGGGGCCTACTCTCTAGAAGATAATTCTAGGGTCTTTTGGGTCCCTCCCCCTTATATACCTGGAACTGGAATTGCTCGTCAGGTGGTAACTATTGTGCTTAAAATTTTGAGGAAAACAGCAATTCCTAGCATTGTGTGAGGGCTCTGATTTGTGCACATCTTCATGAACATATGTTATCATTTGTTGTTTTGTCTTTAGCCATCCTGGGGGTATGATGTGGTTTTGTTTACTTGTCTTTGATGACTGGTGATCCTAAGTGTCTTTCCTATGCCCACTGGCCATTTGTATGTCTTCTTTGGATAAGTATCTATTCAGATCCTTTATCTATTTTTAAGTTAGGTTGTCTTTTTATTATTGAGCTGTAAAAGTGTTTTTTAAAAAAATAGATTCTAGATCTACATCTCTTATCAGA
This sequence comes from Artibeus jamaicensis, assembly GCF_021234435.1. Taxonomy (NCBI): domain Eukaryota; kingdom Metazoa; phylum Chordata; class Mammalia; order Chiroptera; family Phyllostomidae; genus Artibeus; species Artibeus jamaicensis. Next base: position 72,543,381 of record NW_026522030.1, on the reverse strand, counting down.
TGTAGGATTTGCAGGTACTGTCTCATTCTGTTTGTCTCTACTTTCTTCTTTTTCTTTCTTTCTCTATTGTGATTCTATTACAGTTGCCCCAGTTTTCACCCATTGCTGTCACCTGCCCCATTCATGCTGACCCTGGTCCCACAGTCCACCCTACTGTGTTGGAGGATTATCCTCCCTCCTATCACTTTGGTCCTTGTCATTCTGTTCCTTTTTTCCATGCCTCTCGTTATATTTTTCTTGCTAGCCTGTTTTGTTTATTAGATTACTTTTATAGATGAGAGCATATGGTATTTGTCTTTTGCCATCTGACTTATTTCACTTAGCATAATACTCTCAGGTTCCATCTATGCTGTTGCAAAAGGTAGGATTTCCTTCTTTCTGCTGAGTAGTATTTCATTGTGTAAATGTACCACACTCCTTTTATCCATTTGATCCACAGTCTAGTGATCCACCAATGGGCACATAGGCTGTTTCCAGCACTTGGCTATTGTAAATAGCACTGCTATGAACATAGGGATGCATAGGTTCTTTTGAATTCATGTTTTCGGATTCTTATGCTATAATCCCAGCAGTGGATTCCTGGGTCAGAAGGTTTCAAGGTTCCTCCGTGTTGTAGCATGTGTCAGCACTTCAGACGAGATTGGGCGCATTCAGGGTGGTATGGCCGTAGACTGTCAGCACTTCATTACTGGGTCTTTTAGTACTAAAAAAGTACTAAAGCAGGTAGTTCCACTTTTAGTTTTTGAGGAAATTCCATACCATTTCCCACAGTAGCTGCACCAGTCTGCATTGTCACTAACAGTGCACGAAGTCCACTTTACTCCACATCCTTGCTACCATTTGTTTGTGCACTTGTTAATGATGGCCATTCTGATCCCTGTGAACTGATATGTCATTGTGGTTTTAATTTGCATTTCTCTGTTGGCTAGTGATGCTGAGTATCCTTTCATGTCTCTGGGCCCTGTATGTCCTCCTTGAAGAAGTGTCTGTTCAGGTCTTTTGCCCATTTTTTAAATTGGATTCTTTGTCTTCTTGGCATGGAGTCATATAAGTTTTTCATATATTTTTGAGATCAAACCTTTGTCTGAGATGTCATTGGCAGGTATGTTTTAACCATATGGTTGGTTCCCTTTTTATTTTGTTGATGTTTTATGTAGCCACGCAGAAGCTTTTTAATTTGATGTAGTTCCATTTGTTTATTCTTCCTTTATTCCCTTGCTCTAGAGGATATATCAGTGAAAATATTGCAGTATGATCTTTTTACTCCTGTTTGCCAATATTTTATTGAGGATATTAGCATCTATGTTCATTATTGATACTGGCCTGTAGTTTTCTTTTTGTATTGTGTCTACCTGGTTTTGGAATTAGGATAATACTGGCCTCATAAAAAGGGTATGGGACTCTTCCCTGTTCTTGAATTTTGGGGAATAATTTAAGAAGGATAGGAGTTAGCTGTTCCCTAAGTGTTTGGTAAAATTAGCCTGTGAAGCCATCCCATCTAGGGGTTTTGTATGCTGGGAGTTTTTTGGTTATTGCTTCAATTTCACTAGTTGTTACTGGTCCATTCAGGCTTTCTGCTTCTCAGTTCAGGGTTGGAAGAGTATATTTCTACAAATTTGTCTATTCGGCTCAGGTTTTCAACATTTTTTGCATAAAGTTTGTAGTAATTTCCAAAATCCTTTGTATTTCTGTGGTATAGGTTGTAACTTTTCCTCTTTCATTTCTGATTTTATTTGGGTCCTCTTCTCTTTTTGATGTGTCTGGTTAAAGGCTTGTTGATTCTGTTTATCTTTTGAAAGAATCAGCTCCTGGATTTATTGATCCTTAGAATTGTTCTTTTAGTGTCTATGTCATTTAATTCTGCTCTGATCTTGATTATCTCCTCCCTTTTACTCTCTCTGGGCTTTGTTTGTTTTGGTTCCTCCAGTTCTTGTAGATGTGAGGTTAGGTTGTTTATTTGAAGTGTTTCTATCTTCTTTAAGTAGGCCTGTATTGCTATGAAATTCCCTCCCAGGACTGCCTTCCTGTGTCTTATAGGTTTTGGACTGTTGTGAGTTCATTTTCATCTGTTTCCACAAACTTTTTGATTTTTTTCTTAATCTCATTGTTAACCCATTCATTGTTTAATTGTATGCTATTCAGTCTGCATTAATTTGCCTGGTTTTGAGTTTTTTCCTTGAGGTTGGTTTCTAGTTTCAAGTCACTGTGGTCCAAGAAGATGCTTGATACGATTTCAATTTTCTTGAATTTGTTGAGGTTTATTTTGTGTCCTACCATGTAGTCTGTCTTTGAAAATGTTCCATATGCGTTTGAAAAGAATGTTGTATCCCTATGATACAAAATTTATTCCTTTTCAAAAAAAAGAAGCATTTTGCTTCTTTGGCATGGAAGGTTCTGTGGATATCAGTTAAGTGTATTTGATCTAGAGTGTTGTTCAATGCCAAAATATTGTTGTTGATTCTTTGTTTGGAAGATCTATCCATTGTTAAAATCCCCTACTATCAATGTGTGGTTGTCAACATTTTTCTTGAAGTCCTTCAAGATTTTCCTTATATATTTGGGTGCTCCTATGTTGGATGGATGTTTACAAGGGTTATATCTTGGTGGTGGATTATTCCCTTAAGTATTATGTAGTGTCCCTGTTTGTCTCTTTTTTATGGCCTTTGTTTTAAAATTTATTTTGTCTGATGTAAGTATTGCGACCCTAGATTTTTTTTATGTCCCTTTGCTTGGAACATTTTTTTCCATCCCTTTGCTTTCAGTTTGTGTAGAAGACTTTTTGTTCTGAGCTCGGTCTCTTGTAGACAGCATATAGGTGATTCAGGTGTTCTTATCCATTCAGCTAACCTTTGTCTTTTGATTGGAGGGTTTAATTCATTTACAGTTAAGATTATTATTGATAGGTACTTAATTATTGCTTTTTCCCCCTTTGTACCTGCGTTCCTCTTTCTTTCTCCCCCTGCCACCCAGCTTCTTAAAGCAGTCCCTTTAGCATCTTTTGGAAATCTTATTTGGTGGAGACGTATTCTTCTAGTCTTTTTTTTTTTTGGTCTGGGATACTTTTTATTTCCCCTCCCATGTTAAATGGTAGTCTTGCTAGAGTAATCTTGGTTGCAGGCCTGTGCTTTTCATTACTGGGAATATTTTCTGGTATGCCCTTGTGGCATGCAGTGTTTCAGTTGAGTAATCAGTTAATAGCCTTATCAAGGCTCCCTTTTATGTTACTAGCTGTTTCTCCCTTGCCATCTTTACTATTCTCTCTCTTTGAATTTTGCCATTTTTACCATGCTACTTCTTGGAGTGGGCCTCTTTGGGTTCATCTTGATTGGGATCGTCTGTGGTTCCTGGACTTGCATGACTTTTTCTGTCATCAAGTCAGGGAAATTTTCTGTCATTACTTTTTTAAACAGATTTTTCGATCCCTTGCACCTTTTCTTCTCATTCTGATATCCCTGTGATACAGAATTTATTCCGTTTCATGTTGCCATGTAGCTCCTTTAAACCCTCTTCTTTTTTTAAGGCTTTTTCCATTTTGTTGCTCTGTCTGGAAATTCTTTTCTACTTTGTCCTCCAGCTGGCTGATTCATTCTTTCCTTCATCTAGCTTGCTTTTAATTCCTTCTGCTGTGTTCTTCATGTCAGGTATTGTATTCTTCATATTTTCCTGGCTCTAACTGGTAGTTTCTATGTCCCTTTTCATGGTGGTATAGTTTGCAGTAATTTCCTTGTAGCTTCCCTGGAGTTCTTTGTAGTTCTCACTGAGCTCATTGAGCATCCTCATAACCATTATGTTGAACTCAGTGTCTGACAGTTTGCTTGCCTTAGTTTCATTTAGCACTGTTTCTGGAAATTCTTCCTTTCCTTTCAATTGGATGGTGTTTCTTTTTCTCTTCATTTTAGTTGACTCTCGTTTGTTTCTGCCCCTTAGATTGATCTGCTTTCACTTACTGTTTTCGTGATGTGACCTTCTGTGGTAGGGGACCTGTGGGATTCAGCAGTGCAGTCTCCTTGATCTCCTGAACTTACTGCCCTTGGGATGACCGTTATGTAGTTTATGTTGGTTCTCTGATTGTAATTTTGTTTTGGCTGTCATTGGGTTGGTTTTCAGTAGGTTCTTCTCTCTGGCTGGCTGACTGAGAGTTATTCCACGGACCACATCTTGGATGCTGTCGTACAGGTGCTTCCAGAACGAAACCACACAGCCCAGGAAACAAATGCACACCCACAAAAATAACCCCCACCCACAATTGCATGAGGTAATATTAATAAAGGTGTAAAGAGATTGAGATTGTTAGAAGAAAGGAAAATGAATATGAGTTGACTAACTGAAAGAAAAATGATTTCGAAAGGGTGGTTGGAGGAGCAATAATGAGAACAAGGCGAAGAGAGAAATAATGTAAAATTTACATAATAAATAAAGGCAGGGAAGAAGGCAGAAGGGAGTAAAAGAAGAGAAACATATAGTATTAGGTTTTAACAGAAATTTTGAAAGTATGTATAATGAGAGGAGGAGTGGGAAGGAAAAATAAGGAACAAAATTGTAGAAAAAGATCTACCATAGCACTATCAACAATAAATGATCTAAGATTAATAGAGGTGGGGTGGGAATAAGAGGGAAAAAAGAAAGAAATGCTTAAGAGACACCTAGAGGAAAGAGAAGTGATTTTTGAGAGGATAGAGGGAGAAGGAATACTAAGAGTAAGGAATGAAAAGCAGGCTAAGACAGGGAAAAACTAAAATTTGAAATGAAACAAATAGAGGACAGGAGGAAGGCAAAATGAAGTAGGAGAGGGGAATGGTAAATTTGAAGTTTGAAATACAAAAATAGGGAAGATCTAGAAATAAAATTGAAGAAGTGAAACAACAACCACCATATTCACAACCAATGAACAAAGACTGATAGAGGTGGAGAGAAAATAAGGGTATTTTAAGAATGGGGAAAAGAAGTGAGAAAGTCATGAAAAATAGTTTTGAGAGGCTGGATAGGGGAGAAATAGTAAGAACATGGAATGTTAACAAGTTGTAGCAACAGACTAAATAAGTTTTAAAATGAAAAGAAAAGAAAAAGGTAAAATGAAGTAAAAGAAAGAAGGAACAAAATATGAGATTTGAAATAAACTATAATATAAACTAGTGATGTAATAGCCAGAAACTTGAAGGACAAGAAATGAATCTTAACAGGAAGGAAAATAACACAAATCATGAGGAAGACAGTGGTGGGATTTGTCTCAGTAGAATCTAGTGTTTACCACTGTTTTTTCTTTATGGATCTATCCTTGGTGATGTCAGATGGTGTCTCAATCTGGCCCTAGGTAGCCTGTTCGAGACTACCATCGATCCACAGTCTGGGGCTGTATCTCTTTCCATTGTTAATCTACTCACTTTGTAATCAGGAGTCAGATTTAAGCACCACAGGGTGAGGCAAGTAATTCCTGTGGGCATGGCTGTTGCTCCCCCCCTTAGGCTGATGCCACTTGGAGGGGAGTGGTCTGCCCAAGAGAGATGTCTTCTGCAATTTGGGGAATGATTCAGCACAGGGGGTCCTGGCAGCTGTTCCCACAGTTCTCTCCCCAGAGCCATCTGCCCCAGACTCTCCTCAAGTGTCTGTAGTCCACTCTGTCCGCCTTTTCTTGGAGCCCAGGGTAAGTGGCTGCAAACAAAATTTTATGTGTTAGCCCTTTAAGAGGGGCTTTGTGTCTCTAGCTGAATTTCCCTGGCAGACAAATCCACCATTTTTCACAACTGACTGATATCTGGGTTCCTTTGAGGCTCCATTGCTGTAGGCTGGGGATCCCAGCTTGGGGTTTCTAACCTCATACTTCTCAGAAGGAACCCTGGCTGCTGAAATTTCCCTCCAATACTTCAGCTGCTACCCATGGGAGCCCTCTTATGTCTCCTCTATACTCCCTACCAGTCACGTTGTCGTGAAATGGTTTCTTCTGCTTGTCTGTGGTCATAAGGCCTCTCACCAGCTGTTGTTCAGTTGATTATCCAGGGTGATTTCTCTACAATTTAGTTATAATTCCAGATGGATACTGGCAGGAGGTTAGTGTAGCTTTTACTTACTCCTCCACCATCTTGGATCTCTTTCTCTACTTTCTTAATGGGGTCCTTGTGTTAACTCTTTTGAGACTCAGGCCATCTAAATGTACTTTTCAGTGCTTCTAGTCACTCCATTCATATCACTTTTGTCATTTATTATAGCTTTGAGGACCTTAGTCTTTCCCTGTTTTCTTCCAGAATCTTCTGTGACTTCATTGTACTGGCGATTGTCCAGAGACAACTTATTCTTTGTTTCCCTTAACTTTAGTGGTCTACCCTCTATTAATACCTTATGGCCTTCTAGGCCCAAAGTCATACATTGGCTCTTCTCCTATCTTAAATTTTAATATCACTTCTGCCCTCTGTCACCACTGCATTCTACCTTTAGTACTCTTAAGCTCACACTCTGCTCTTTAGCTCTCCTGGGGACCCTTTGCCCATTTTCTCATAGTTTCTCTTTCCCTAACCAGCCTGGAACCTCCTGATGAGTCATCTTGACTGGTTGTACCAGCATCACTCTTCTGTTGCTTTTTCTTCCATTTCACCAGCTTAGCAAACCCCTCTAGCCTAGATAGGTTCTATAGTTGACATCTTCTCATCTTGAGAAGCACATGGCTGAACAGATGGGTGCCACTACAGATTTATAGTTTAAGTTAAAAAAGGACCTAAATAAATGGAGGGAGGTACTGTGTTCATGGATCAAAGACTGTTGATATAAGGGGGGACCCTAAAAACCCTAGAATTATCTTGTGGAGGGTGGGCCCCTCATAGTACAGTCTTCCCCCTCTAGGTGAGTGTTCTGGGAACCCGTCTGTATCTGTGTACCAGCTAGCATTGTTGTGAGATGCTGCATTCGTCTTCTTGGAGACGTTTTCAGTGCATATGCCCATCTCATGATGGGTGATTTATGAATGCACCTGCCCACACCTAGCTGAGTGTTCGGCAGATTTTGACCAAAAATAGCATGACCCCTGTGTTCCACCCTTCCTATTCACCCAATCCCACCCTGAACAACATTTTTTTTTGATTCACTGGATGAACAAAGACCTCAGAGGGAAACGTTTTGCCAATGTGGAAGAGGTGAAACAAAACAATAGCAGAAACACTAAAAGGCATCAAAATCAAACAGTTCAAAAACTGTTTTGAGCAGTGGAAGAAAGTCTCGATAGGTGTAATGCATTAAATAGAGAGTACTTTGAGGTGACTGAAGTTTAAATGTGTAAGAATAAATACACAATTTTTATAAACAAAATCTAGATTTTTGGGGTCCCCCCATATACATTTCTATATCTTAAAATCCCAGCAAGTTTTTGTTTTCTTTCTTTTTCTTTTGTATGAATTTAAAAACTGATTTTAAAATTCCTGAGGAATTGCAAAGGACCTAGAATAGCTGCAGAAATGTTGAAAAGGAAGAACAGGTCTGTAGGACTTAATGTTAACCTAATTTTAAGACTCACTTTAAAGTATAATAATCAACTCAGTGTGAAGGTAGTCATGTAGATCAGTGGAGCAGAAGAGAGTCCAGAAATAGATCTACACATGTGTGCCTAAGTTATTTTTGCCACAGAACTCAAGGTAACTAAATAGGAAAGGATAGTTTTTACAACTGTGTATCTGATGTAAAACTAAGAGTATAAAATTAACCCTAGAAGAAAATGTAAGAGAAAATCTTCCTGACCTTAAGTTAGACAAAGGTTTCTTAGTTAAGAGAATGGAAAGCAAGCAATAGAATGAGAAGATACTCTGTTTGCAGGATATATTAGTAGTTGGGGATTTATATCTGGAGTATGTAAATGACAGCACAGTAAGAAGATACAGCCCAACAAAACAGATGGAGGAAAATTTTGAATAAACACTTTGCAGAATATTCAGTAAGCACATAAAGAGATGTTCCACGTCTTTTGGAATGCATGTTAAAACCACAATGAAATGTACTGTGACTACTAGAATAGACCAAATGAGGAGATAACAATGCACAGTGCTGGGAGATGTCAGCACCCGCATCTCTCAGACGGGTGGTGGGAGGGAATATGGCCACTTTGAAACAGTCTGGCAGTTCTTAAAAATATCAGTATATACCCACCATGTCACCCAGGAGACCCACTCTTGGACATTTATTCATGAGAAATGAAAACATATTCAAACAAGAACTTTAGTGTCCTAGCAGCTTTATTTATTGTAGCCTCAAAAAAAAAAAAAAAACCCAAGCCTTCCATATGTCTGTAAGCTTTGAAGTAGATGAATAAACTGTGAAGCAATCATATAGCAAAATGATGATGGCAATGAAAGGAACAAACTACTCATCTTGAGTATGACTCTCAAAAGCATTATCTTAAGTGAAAAGTCAAACACAAAGGAAATATCTAATTAACCTTTATGTAAAACCCTGGGAAAAGGCAGAACTATAGTGAGTGATAGACTGCAACTGTAGTGATAGTTGCCTGGGGCTGAGATGGGAAGATGCACAAAAGAACTGTTTGGGGTGATGGAGATGTTACATTTCATGTTTGTGGTGGTGGTCACACCAGTTTATGCATGTGTCAGAACTCAGTGAATTGTGTGCTTAAAATTGATGGACTTTCTTGCATGTAAAATAATCTCACACTGATTTACAAAATTATGTTCTCTGACTTGAACCAGGCTATCAGTGTCAGCAGAATCCTTTTATTCTCCTTAATGTCTGTCTTAAGTTATCAGTCTCTTGAGACCATTCCTCAGTTGCACATTGCTTTCTGATACAGACCTTTTGTCCCAGGATGGGGAAACCTTCCTCAGCTTATCCCTGCACCCTTCCCTACTTGCATTCTTCTTCATCCATGCTCATTTTTCCAGCCTGAGACTTGGCCATCTTGATATTCTGGAGCTATTGTCATTGACTGTACTCTGTATGCCTCACCCCATTGGCCCCTTTGCACTTCCAGTGTGGTGCCCTCTCTCTCACCTCTTGGCCCTCGCTTTATAAATGCAATCCTGTTCTTCTGAGGTTTCCTGGGTTCCTTCTTACTTAGAAATCTACCAGGAGCAGCTGGCTTCTCCTAATGTCCCCAGTAGCTTAACCTCTGCACTGAATTTGGGCTGACACAGTGGACCTTTGTCCAGGGCTGCTGGACAAAGTTAACAGGTTCAACAAATGGCTTTCACCCTACCTGGGCCACTCAGTACTGTCACTTGTCCTGTTCTCACTCTGCCTTGCTCCTCAGACCAAAGCATTGTTTGTCATGTGTCTCATCCTTTTCTTGACTTACATGTCAGCTGGCTTCTTCTGGTTGTGTGTACATCACCAGAGTCCATTTGTACCTTTCTGCAGTCCTCATGCTTTCTTTTTGGCCCGTAAGGTTTTAACTACCACCTCTGTGTTGATGACTCTCCAGTATACTTCTCCCAGCGAAACCCCTTCCCTGAACTACAGGGTGCATCTCACTGTCCCAGGCATCTCCAGTTAGGCAGTCTACCTGTACACCAAATTTGACATCGTTAACTTAGAAAGGTCATCTTTTCAAATGGGTTTATTCTCCCGTATTTTGTTTCTTCACTAGTGGTACTACTGTCCTTCCAATCACCCAGGGTAGAACTTGAGAGTGGTCTGGAAAGCTTCCTGTCCCTATAGCTAGTCTGACCTTTCCTGAGTCACCCATTCTCTCCAGTCCCAACCACCCGTGTTGTCCCAGGAGCAGTATATGGTCCCTCTCTTTTGGTTCTCTGGCCTCATGCCCATCTTCCCCATGTCTGACACTCAGGCTTAACTTCACATCTCCCTTGTTGGCAGTCTTTTTGGAGTTCCCTTCATAGACAACATGGATTTGAGTTTCATGGATTTGTTTTTGTTTTTTAAATAAGTTGGGAGTACTACTGTAGTGTTGCCAACTTTTAATTGTTTAAATAAGAATATGAGAAAAAAATCATCATTTCATAGAAAAGGACAATTCAACATTAAAAGAGGCATAATTTAGAAAATAGCATTAGGGTGTCCTCGCCAAGTGTGCAGTCTGTCTGCAGGTCTGGGCGGTGGCCCAGCCACTTACCTGGTTGTCTCTTACGAGTGCCTTAGTAAGCTCCTCTGTCAAATGTGGACGTTCGGAGCGTACCCCATGGCGGCTTTGTAAGGATTAAATGAAGTGGTGCATTGCTGAGAGCAGTACCTGGCACATAGTACTAGAAAAATATTAAAATATTCCCCCGGGAGAGGAATGCCACCACAGGACTCTGCAGCTCCATCTGGGTGTGGACATCCTGCAGGATGGAGCGAAGTCCCACCTGCCTTTCCATCAGACCTGCTGGGGCTCCTGGCCTGGATATTGTGATAACCTCTTTGGGGTTAGTTTTAATACATCAAATACTTCAAATTTCTGCAAAGTACTTCAGTATATTTGCATAGCTGTTTCCATCTGCAGAGCTATTATATTCAGCATTATTTGTGATTAATTGCATTTTAGTAGCTTTTTCATAGCTTTACTTAGACAAATGTGTCATATTGATACCACTGCTAACTTTTCAAGAATCTCAATGGTGTGGCAGTTTGTGGTTACCTAACAGCTATGGTATCTATTAAATGCTTTCCTCACTGTTGACTTTAGTAGAAAACAGTGGGCCTCTGGGTGTGCTCAGCGATTCCCAGGTGGAAGAACCCTTTGCACAGTTCCTTGGGTTGGTTTGGCAGGCAGAGCTGACCTGAGAACCACTGCCACTGAGGATGACATGAAAACCTTTCTCCCTTCTTGGCTGGGCTGAGATCTTCTTTTACAGGGTCCTTTGAGGAGCTCTGTTGGAGTCTGTCAGCACTTTTTCTCCAACAAGTTATCTGAGCCTCCTGAAGTCAGGATGCTAGGAAGGTGCTGCATGCATTCCTGTGCAAATGTTGACCAAATCAGGGCTCTCTTTCTTTCTCTGGAATTGCCAAGATTCAGAGTATTTATAATGATCACACTTTGCTGTTACCTGAGTGAAAGTGAAGTGGATCATGCTGTTTTCCTTTAGTAGCATATTTGTATTCACATGTGTTTAAATGAGCAGCCAAAAGATAGTCTGGGAGCAGCTGCACCGGTAGTCTCAGAATCATGATTTTGCATGGTGTTTTCAATGAACCCATGAACTCCCATAGGAACTGTGTGACCAAGTGGATTTTAGAGATCAAGCCAGATGTGTACTGCACAGAATCAGCATGGGGAAGGACTGCAAGTGACTGTGTTATTCATGCTTTGGGATTCTGTGCTTTCCTTATTGTTGTAGTATAACTTTATATCAAGTAGTTTTGATATGATAAGAAATTAAATAACTATGGTACTTGAAAAAATGTACATGATGTACACTTGACATTTATGTGAAGTTTGGATGCAACTGGGAGAGATCAGCAAGGAGCTTTTTGTTCTTGTTTTTTCACTACTGCAAAATTTATTTCAGGGTAATCAAAATGGTAGTACTGCAATTTCTTACAATATATAAATTTTATGTAAAACTTGAAAATGTAGAAACTATTACCTACATGATTTTCAAAGGCAAAAATGAAATACCAACGAACTCTGACATAATTAACAATAAGAAAATTGGTATATAACTACAATACTATCCAGATACAAATCTTTTTTTACACTTTGCATGTTTAATTTTAACTCTGCTTCATTTCATTCTTTTAAGTTTTTGAATTCTAACATTGTTGTATTTTCTAAGATTTTTTATAAAGCCCTGGCCAAGTGGCTCAGTTGGTTGGAATGTCATCCCATAATCCCAAAGGTTGGGGGTTCGATCCTGGTCAGGGCACATACTTGGGTTGTGGGTTCAGTCATTGGTCAGGGGATGTACAGGAAGCAACTGATCAGTGTTTCTTTCTCACATCAGTCTGAGTGTGTGTGTCTCTCCCTCCCTTTCTCTCTTGCCCCTTTCCTCTCTCTCTAAAATCAATAAAAAACATAATCCTTGGGTGAGAATTAATTTTTTTTAAGTTTTAAATTCTTTATAAAGAAGATATTTTAGGTCACAAACTATATTGTCTACTATATATTAGTGTGCCATAAAGCAGAACATAGTCCAACTAAATGCACCCATCTTCCCTACTACAATGTGAGTTCTAGACCACTTTTAAAATGTACTTTATAATTCTTTTTATTAAATCAGATCTCTAACTCACTTATGCAGATTGGGGAAAAATGATCCATAATGAATTGTCATCACCTCTGAAGTTACCTCCTGCATACCTCAACTCTTATACCCAATCTGGTGAGCAGTGATGCAGTTTGTTCTTTTAGGAGCTTAATTCGTGCCTTTAGTTTCCTGAATATTTAAGGATTTCAGATTTCTACCAATATAAAGAAAAAAAGATTTTAGTAGCCAAAATTACATATTTTATAGAGGAAAAATGCATAGGATAAGGATTATTTGAGAAATAAGTAGAACTTGATTATCTATATCTTCCCAGCTACAAGCCCTGTTTAGCCTGATACTAAATTACATGTGTGCACACACTTCTACAACATTGTTTAATCCACTCTTAAATATTTTTGTTTCCTGGGTGTGGGGGTGGTAGCTAACTGTTGTATTAAGAAACCAGTGTTCATCTAAAACATGTGGCAAAACTGATGTTGATGTTCTTTTCCTAAAGATGCAACATAGATGTACTTACTGGCCCCCTTTTCTAGAACAACAGACACAGAACAGTACAGATAGTTTCAGACTTGTGTCAGCGCCCATGTGTAAAGTTTAAAGGAGAAGAGAAATGAAGTAAAAAAAAAATAGATTTGAACAAGTTTCTTCTTAGAGGAAAAGTATTTTGCAACACAAAAAATATAATACGTATAGATTTGGCAAATGCTCCTTTTCTTTGGCTTAAAAAACAAACAAAAAATGTTCTGAATTGGGTTCTGAAAGAATTGGAATAGAGTCTAAGAAATAATAGACCATAATACAGTGGCTTGACGTCATCAAAATAAATGACTAATTACTTTAAAACAGAATTTCACAGGTGTTCATGTCTGTAGTCCAGTATATTAATGCATGGTATAACAGCAATACAATAGCTTGATTTTTCTCTAAGTCTATAATAAACCAGCAAGTCTGTTGAATGTGTTTCCTCCTGTGAGCCAACATATGCTGTAAACATCTTTTTTTTAATCCCCACCTGAGCATATGTTTCTTTTAGAAAGAAGGGAAGGGAGGGAGAGAGAGAGACATCAATGTGAGAGAGAAACATTGATTGGCTATCTGTATGCGCCCTGCCTGGGAATCAGACCTGTAGACTTTAGGTGTACAGGACAGTGCTCCAACCAAGTGAGCAACCCAGCCAGGGAGAGCCGGCACGGATTTCGATGTTCAGACCTGGGCATTTACTGGGGAAGTGAGCTTCGCACTTCAGATGGGGACCTGCCATTTTATTAGAGACATTTCATTTCCATCATGCAACGGTTAAGAATCTGTCAAATTACTCTTTCTTGTGGTACATTTTTGAAGGTTTTGAATCAACATATCACATGCAAGAGAATCTTGTATTTTAATTGAATCCTTTCCCTTTGTAGCATGGTGGGTATAATTTGATTGAAATATAATATCACTACTTTGTACTATTTAAATGATTCACAGCTATAGATGAGACTGCAGAACTATAAGTAGTGAAATAGGAGAAAATAGTAAAATTTGATTTTTAGTAGGGACGCTTCATTATTTTGCTGCTAGGAATATGGAAGAGGGTTTTTTGTTGTGTTGTGTTTTGTTTTGTTTTTAGTTTTAGACTTTTTCTTTTTAAAGGTTTTATTTGTTTTTAGAGGGGAAGGGAGAGAGAAAGAAAGAGAGGGAGAAAAACATCAATGTGTGGTTGCCTCTCGCACATCTGCTACCAGGGACCTGGCCGCCACCCAGGCATGTGCCCTGAAAGGGAATTGAACTGGCGACCCTTTTGTTCATAGGCCTGTGCTCAGTCCACTAAGCTACACCACCAGCCAGGGCACAGGCATTCTTATAATGCAGATGTTCCTTAGCTCCTGTGTTTCATCCCTTGAATTGCTGAATTAATGGGTAGAAATCATGGAAAGACTCTAATGCAGTGGTCACCAACCCCTGGGCCACTGATTGGTACCAGTCTATGGCCAGTTAGGAACTGGGCTGCACAGCAGCAGGTGAGCAGCAGGTGAGCAAGCAAAGCTTCATCTTTATTTACAGCTGCTCTGCATTGCTTGCATTACCACCTGAGCTCCACCTCCTGTCAGATCACCAGTGGCATTAGATTCTCATAGGAGTGTGAACCCTACTGTGAACTGTGGGTGTGAGGGGTCTAAGTTATGCGCTGCCTATGAGAATCTAATGCCTGATGAGCTGAGGTGGTGATGCTAGCCCTGGGGAGTGGCTGCAAACACAGATTATCGTCAGCAGACAGTTTTTACTGCACAGAGACCATAATCTTTTGCTAGCAGATTCATATCAAAACCCTAATAGTGAGTTGCAGGTGACAATTAAGGTGCATCTGGTAGCAGGCTTTATAGTGGCAAGTGAGTTGATATACTTCAATTGTACAGCTGCATCTGGTGGCAGACTTTAAGTCAGAGTCCAACACTTTAGTCTGTGTGTAGCCCACCCATTTAATTTACCACTTCCATCTGTGCCTCTTTCCTGCACTACATACGTACTTTTGGTAAGCCCACAAGCTGACTGACCCTAGCCAAAATAAGTAAAAAACAAATGTTACTGGAGAGCTTTGAAAAGGGGGAAAGACCCAATGATGAGACAACAGAAGATTCTAAGGTGCCATAAAAAAAAAGTTGCATTTAAGAAAAAATACCAAGAGTCCTACTTAAATTGCAGGTTCATTGTAACAGATGATTCACATTTTCCAAGCCCACTTTGAATAATATGTGGCAACCAGCTGTCCAGTGAAGCCATGAAACCTTCAAAACTGCTTTGCCACATGGAGACCAAGTACCCTGCATGAAAAGACAAGTCTTTTCATGAAAAAGAAAGTCAAGTTTTTCCAAAGAAAAATGTGAGCATGAAGAACAGAAGCAATTATTGAAGGCCAGCACTTCATCAAATCTGTCTGCACTGAGAGTATCATTCTTAGTGACTAACCACATTTCTAAAGCTGAGAAGCCCTTTATTATTGGTGAAGAGTTGATCCTGCCTCTTGCTAAGGATATTTGTTGTGAACTTTTAGAGAGTCTGAAGTTCAAAAGGTGGCATGTGCTCCTTTTTTAGCTATGACCATAACTAGACAAACTGATGAAATAGCAGAGGATATTGAGGCATGATTTGTTAGAAAGGATTAATGAGTCACCATGGTAAGCAATCCAGGTCAGGTCTACTGATGCTGACAACAAGGTAGCGATGCTTGTTTTTGTGCAATGTATTTTTTCAGGAGGATGCGCGTGAGGGTATGTTATGTGTACTTCTGTTGCTAAATAACACCACATCTACAGAACTATTCAAGTCTTTGATTACATATCAGGAAAACTGAATTGTGTCAGTATAGTCATGGGCAGAGTGGCTGCCATGACTGGACAGCTTTCTGGTTTTACTACTCGGGCCAAAGAGGTCCCTTATGAATGTGAATCAACACACTGTGTCATCTATAGAGAAATGCTGGCTACCCGAAAAACGTCACCTGAATTTAACAGTGTTTTGCAGGATGCAATTAAAATTATCAAACACAGTAAAGTACATGCCCTTAACTCAACATCTGCTTGTGCAGCTCTGTGAGATGAACACAGAGCACACATGTCCTTTGTTATACATGGAAGTTAGATGGTTTTCCAAAAGGTAGATCACTGGCCAGAGTTTCTGAGTTATGAGAGCTGTTCCAGAGATTACTTTTAGAAAAACAGTCACCACTGGCAGCATGTCAGTGACACAGAATGGGTTGCAAAACTTGCTTATTTGTGTGACATAATCAACACGCCCAACAATCTCAGTCTGTCACTTTGGGGAGAACAACTGTGTTCAAGTTGGCAGATAAAGTGGCTGAATTCAAAGCCAAACTGGAATTATGGGGGCGACCAGTGAACAGTGGGATTTTTGACAAGTTTCAAACATTAGCAGAGATTTTGAAAGAGACTGAGCCAGGGCCTTCTTTCTCCCAGCTGGTGCATGGTCACCTGTCTCAGCTTTCAAAAGAGTTTGAGCATTAGTGCCCAACCACAAAAGACCCCAAACTGGGAAGGAATGGGTCTGCTTACCCATTTGTGAATAAGCCAGGTGAATTGAGTTTGTCTGTGCTAGAAGAGGATCAACTGCTTGAGACTGCAAATGATGGTGACCTCAAAAGTATTTTTGAGACTTCAAATCTCCATATGTTCTGGATAAAAGTCAAGGCGGGATATCCTGTGATTGTCACAAAAGCAGTGAAAAGTCTGCTTCCATTTCCAGTGTCCTCTCAATGTGAAGCAGGGTTTTCTGCAGTGACAGCAACCAAAATGAGATTACAGAGTAGACTGGACACAAGTTTCCTGTCACCCCCTCCCCCCAGATGGGACCATCTAGTTGCAGGAAAACAAGCTCAGGGTTCCCACTGATTCTGCATTATGGTGAGTTGTATAATATTTCATTATGTATTACTTTTGTAATAATAACAAATAACGTGCATAGTAAATGTAATGTACTAGAATCACCCCAAAACCATTCGCCACCCCGGTCCATGGAAAAATTGTCTTCCACAAAACCGGCCCCCTAGTGCCCAAAATGTTGGGGACCACTGCTGTAAAGAATCAGATTGCCCCTGTTTATGGTAGCTGGCACTGGCTACAGTGAAGACTGCTCATGGCAGTTCTCTTTGAGGGTGTGTGTGACAGGGCTTCTGAGGACTCTCTTGGTGTTCCGATAGTGGGGGTCTGCCCTGTGCTCATATAGCTTGGGGGCATTTCCCCTCAGCACTGGTGCTAAGGATAAAGGGCTGTATCAACCTCTTGTTCAGATTAGCCCTGTTGTCCCAGTGCTTGGAGACAGGTGAGGCCCACGCTGCTTGCCTAGGGCAAAAGTGCGCCAGGTATCTGGGCAGGCCTGGGAGGATGGCTGACGAGGTGACTGCAGGCATGTATGCCCTGGGCCCCTGCTCCAATTCAGTCCTGGCTCTTTGGAGGGGTTCAGAACTAAATACAAAGTAGAGGCTATCAAGAGTGTCAAAAGGAACAGGGGATTTTCATATATGGCGGAGGAGGGTGCCTGCTGGCTTAGGGAGCCTGGCAGAGAAGCAAGGTCTGTGGCGCCCAAGCCCCAGGTGGACCTGTCTTCATTAAGTGCCTTCCACACCATTCCCACCTGACTCATGAGAGATAGCAGTAGACATTTTTCCGTAGGAAATGGGAAATTAGAGGAAAGATGATGCTAACCGTGAAAATCTGTCATGTGAGAGGATACTTTGTGTGGAGGCAGTTAGAAGTTTCCAATCAAACAGTATCTATTCTTTGATTATTCTGCCTGGAGGCAAAGGGGTGAGTTTGCTCTTCAAGATCTTTTCCAGCTCCAAATTTTTATTTTTTTTATAAAGCAAGTGACTAAGAAATATTGAAATTGCCACCACATACCAATTTGATCATAAACATTTGCTTTTTAATTAAACAGAATTTACTGTCTGTCTTTGGAGATAGAAAGTACATGTTTTCAACTTTAATTTAGGTATGTTGCAATTTGACTTAATTTTTCCTAACCTTAAACTTTTGAGCTAAAATAAAAATAATTCAAAAGTGCTTTAAGAAAAGAAAAATGGAGAAGGGATTTCCATTAAAGTATTTTGAAGCCTGTCTTGAAGCAGGAAGCACTTATTTGGTGTGTTAATTTTGTTTTTGTGAATAGACAAAGAGAGATTACTGTAACTCTTGTGTAGTTACTGCTGCAACAGGATGAACCAGATACTGTTCTCTAGCATCTTGGGGAAGAGTTAACAATATAAGGTGATGGTTCTTTGTGTGGATTAACAGGTCTCAGTGTGTTTTTTTTCAGTTGAAAAGTATAGTAGGTAGATAAGTGCCTTTATGTATATGGGTGTGTGTACGTGTACAGACAGATAGATACAGAGAGTTGTTAGTTAAGGTAGTCAGGATTTTTAGGGTTTTTCTTTCTCCATTTAATTGGTTCTGATGACACTTAGTTTGTAACAGGAATGGTGGTTTCCCTTATACATGCAATGACAAGGATTTTAAAGAAAATACAAATTAAAAGTTGTTAAGAGTTTCAAAAGTTGAGTAAATTGCATGTTTGTAAATATAGCCATACTAAAACGTACCAGGCATTTTACTACTAAATGGAATTCTATGGTCAATCGTTTTGGTAAAACTTAGGGCTATCTGAATTTTAGAAGTTATTTATGTGCTCTTCCTTCCTAAGTGAAAGCCTCTTAATGTGCAGTGAAGCCATTGCATGCAGTCACTCTGCATTCCTGGGGCAGTTTGGGGTGGGGCCACTATGTAATCACCACCAAGTTCTCCCCTGAGTGTAAGGAATACTGAAGTTCACCCTGAGTTAGATTTGGAAGGCTGTATTACCGATGAAGTGGGGGAGGGTGAGAGGTAGGTGGGGATGAGGAAGGAGTCTAGGCCACGGGGAAATTTTTAAGGATTAGGTTTACGGTCGTCTTAATTACTTACTCGGATGGATTTGGGGGCTCTTTAATTATAGGATCTGTTCACTTCAAGGATCTTTTAGCTACAGTGTTTTGGGGATGATAATGAAGACAAGGATATCTGCAAGAGCAAAAGCAACACGCTGTCATTTTTACTTGAAGTGGGTGGGATAGTGAGTGTCTGCCCATTTGTCTGTGGTGTCCTGGTGTCGATGTGTGCTCCCCTAGGAGAGGCAGCTTGCAGCACCCCAGTAGCTCCCTACCCCTCAGGGAAAGCCTTTTCATGTTTTGCCCTTTTTATGTCCAGCAAATTTGTGTTCTTAACATGTTAACTGTCATTTGTTTTTTCTGTATATAAAATTCTTCTAAAACGACCAGCCATTCTAGTATTGTATACCACATAATTACAAAATCCTAGGCTTTTAGAGCCTCACCAAACATGTGAGGCCAACTAGCCCTCCAACTAGCCCTCAGCTGCAGTTGGAGCCGCAGGCATACCTGTCCCTGTCCCTGTGCTGTGCACTTGTTGAGGGGTGAATGCTGTGTTCTGCTGAGTGTAGGACACTCGATCCTGGTTCCCATTTCTGGGACTGCCAGCAGCTGACCCTCCTACCTGCCCTGCTATGGGACTGAATACCCTGAAGGTGGAGAGTGATTAGAACTTCCATGCCTTCCAGACCGGCTGGAACGCACTGTTCCAAGGACTTCCTCATAGAGGAGCAGGTGTGTGTCAGACATTTTTCATTTTTGCGTGGGGAGAGCTAGGTTTCTGGGAATGGGTTTCTGATCCATATCCACAGACCTTTCAGTGGTTCTCTGCAGTCCATTATGTGGGGTTTACCTTCCTAGGAGAGTAGAACAGCTGCTTAAACATGTGAAACAGTGTTTCAAGAAGAAGCTATTGCTTTTTCTAAAGAAAATTGTGCTCTTTTGCATGTGAAAATTTTCATGATAATAACTTAAAAGTGTAAATATCTATTTTACCAGAGGTTTCTTCTATTCCATTTGATTAGGCTGAGTTTTTCTAATTTTCTTTTGTTGGTGGTGTCTCAAAACAACACAAATTTATTATCTTACAGTTCTAGAAGTCACAAATCCAAAATGGGTCTCACTGAACTAAATTCAAGGTGTCAGCAGGACCACGTTGCCTCTGGAGGCTCAGGGAGAATATTTCCTACCTTTTCTGTCTTGTAGAGGCCACCACACACTGTGGCTCTTTTTCCTCTGTCAAAGCGAGTAATGGCTGCTGAGTCCTCCTCACATTTCATCTCTGAAACCAGCTTTTCCGCTGCCCTTTCCACAGTAGAGGACCCCATAATGACATTGGGCCCATCTGAATAATTCAGGGTAACAGGCTTGGCCTGAGGTCAGCTGGATGCCATGAAACAGACCACATTCACGTGAGTGGCAGGCAGGCGTGCAGAGCTCTGGGGGCACAAAGCTGTTAGATCTTTTTGCCCTTTTTTTAACTTTATGCTTTTCATGACTAACTAGAAAATAAAGACATCATTTTGTGCTATCATTCAAATTTTTTTAGTTGCTGGAAACATTAGTACGTGATTCATCTTTGTTTCCAAGAACACAAGGGCATAGCTATAATTATATCTCTGTTTACTTATATTTTCCTGGTATCAACTATTCCAGGACGGTAAAATACTCCTATACTTTATTCCATATGTCTTTCATCAGGCATGTCCCTCAGCAGGAAGAGAGATAAGTTTCCCCCCTTGTCTTTCTGAAGTGGACTTGGGTGCTTGAAGAAAGGATGCATCTGTGGCCCATGGCTTCTCCATAGCTGTGTGCTGGCTGTTACGGGGCTCAGGGTCTCAGGCTTGGAACTGATCACGAGCAGGTCACAGACCTGGGCAGAGAAGTAATGAAAACCTGTTGGATGCTTCTTAACCTAACCAGGCTGTATTTTAACAACTGAAAGAGAGATCCACGACTTGAATCTCAGAGCACCAGATTCTTGGGCCCCAAAACTCACAGATAATAATTGGGCCCTCAGAAAGAAGCACTTGGAATTTCTGGGCCCTGTTTTTGGAATTAACACATCGACATATATGCTTGTTTTCTCAGGTCCGGGCCCACCAGCTGGTCTTGCCGCCATGTGATGTGGTGATCAAGGCTGTGGCTGACTACGTCCGCAACATCCAGGACACCTCGGACTTGGATGCCATAGCTAAAGATGTTTTCCAGCATTCTCAGGTAGAAATTCAGGTGCCTGGGTAGTACTGGACAGTGGCGTGTGCTAGGTTTAGAAGGGGCTTGAGAGGCATATGCCGGCTGGCCGTGACCAGGAGCACTTGCCCAGCTGACAGGCCTACATGCTGGCCCAGAGGGCTAGCACCTCACCTAGCTCCTCCAGCTTCCCTTCTGGCCTGAACAGAGGAGTAATTGAGGGAGGTGAGTGGTAATGTCTTTGTTGTTCCTGAAGTCTTCATCATGACTTCATAGGATTTCCACTAAGAAGACAGACACATCAAGTGTGGGTCAAGTAGAATTGTGAGTCTCTAACTTGTCCTTCCTTCAGGTGATGGTCAGGGGGTTCTTCTTCCCTTTGGGGAAAGTAAGGGATTTGAAGGGTCAGGATTAGTAAAAGAGGTAAAGTTTATGTGACTTCTCTCTGTTCTCTGAAGAATTAAAATAGGTGCTCTGCTTGCTAGACATGGAAAGTAAAACCTTTTCTGGCAGTACCAGGGAACTGGCTAAGGAGAAGTTGGAGAAGTTGAGGGCTACATCCTGGAACCGAGGTCTCTTGATTGCCGCTTCAGATTTTGTGTTAACTGCCGTGCTGTCTTGATTATGCTTGAAGATTTTTAATATCATTCTAAACTCTTATCGAGCTTGGAAGTCTACAGATTATTTATATATATATATACTGAATTATAAAAATATGTTGAAACACATGACCGGTGACATGCTAATTTACAAAGGTTTTCCTATGTTTATTTCAGTCTAGAACAGATGACAAAGTTATTCGATTTAAGAGAGCAATTGGATATTATTCAGCAACTAGTAAGCCTGTGGCATTTCACCCACAACACTACGTAGGTAAGTAAGTCAAGGCCTCTGTGATGCACGCTGACCATGCTGTAACCAAGGAGATTAAATATTTACCTGATAACCTTGTAGGCTTCTTCTTCCAGAGGAGGTTTCTTCAGTTATACAGATAAGTATAGCAGAACCTCCTGGGCAGATTCATTAGTAATTCCTGAAAATACTGAGGAACGAAAGAAAACTTAAGACACTTGATGAAAGTAGAGGAGAAAAGTAAGGCCATGAGGACAAAGGTCGTAGATGGTGGTGATGATGAAGTCTCTGTGTCCCTGAGGTATCCTGTTGCAGAATATGCTGAGGACATAGAAGACCCTCCAGATCTATAAATGCTTTCACGAATGTATGAATGTGTGTTTCCTCTTTTGTTGCCTTTATTTTTTTTGCAAAAGACTGAATTTAACTCAGATTTGAAATTGCAGAATAAAAACAGTTATAAACTGTTTGCCTGAAGCTTGCTTGGTAGTGATTATCTCCTGAAAGGCTGTAAAATACTAGCCTCCTTCTGAGTCAGATTGTCTTTCTTTGGGGTACAAAGCAGGAAAGCTATGAGAAATCATGCTGTCAGTTATTCCAGTGTTACTTATTTCATATATGAGAGGTAGCATGTTTCTGAAAATCAGAGGAATTAGACTTTTTTACTGGTTTCAGAAGATTAATCCCAGTGTTGAAAAATGTCTTTAATACTCGTCCTTTACATTCATTCACTTGTTCAGACACAGTGCTAATGTGTGCTGTGTACAAGGTGGGCACAGAGATAAAAAGAAAGTGCTGGTTGTTGATGGCTGTGTCTACGGGTGGGTGATGGACTAGTGAGTATCAGTGGTCCTCATGCCATGGGACCAAGGAGGGTGGGGGCAGTGGGGGCAGGTCATGTCCTCTGCTGGCTCAGCCCCTTGTTGAGACCGTGGTTGTCACAGAGGCCTCCTTATGATACAGGTTTTGCTGTTCTGTTGCCTGCCCCTACCACCACCATTTTCTTTCTGGCAGTCAGAGTAGTGTTTAAAAATGTGTGGGTCCCTGCCACTCCCATCTCATTTGGAACCAGCTCCTAGCTGCCTGCCTGCTTCCTTATAGTCTGACTCCTGTTGCACGCTTCCTCTCACTCTCCAGACCCTGGCTTCATTCCTGCTTGGAATGTGTCACACTGGCTCAGGCCAAGGGTCTTCTGCACCAGCTGTGGGCCTAGAGCTCTTTGGACATTCCAGTTTCTAGGCTTCACTGTCACTTCTCTGGGGTCTTTTGTCTATATCAGTCCACCAGGCCATCATCATATCACTTATCTTTAATTCTCTTTACACTTTCTCACACCTACCTTCCAACCCCAAGAATGTCAAGCCTGGGGAGCCAGGACCTCACCTGCCACCTTCACTCTTGTACCTGCAGTGGGCAAGTATTTGACTGAATGACTTAATTCGTGAAAATTTGTTGAATAAGGAGAGTGAAATGATTTGATGTGATTCATGAATACCCTTGGAAAGGGAGACAGAGGGTATTGGAAGGAAGGAGACTTGATACCACGTATTACTTTACTTTGGTTAAGGAAGGACATGATGGGACAGATACCATGATGGTGTTTAGGTTTTATTCCTGGCACAGGGAATGTCCAGTAGCTGCAGGTGAGACAGGTGAGAGACTGGGTTCTAAGGCTGTGGGCATCCTGATTCCTATGTGACTATGAAAAGAGAAACTATATATATAGTGCTTTCATGAATGCTTATTACATAGAAGGTACTGTCACTGTTTTAGGAAGAACAGCTGGAAAAGGCAGTGAATGATTAATGTTGAATGAATGATAAGAAACCCTGAAAGGAGCAGCTCATAGGACATACTTTGCACTTCCTGTATTTAAGTGATATCTGGTCCTCCTGTGACAGTTGTGGTTTAAACAATCATTGTTGTGTACCTGAGACTTGAACGTTTATTCAAGAGGAAGAGGGCATTAGTGTATAGAGTGCATTCATATTTTATTAGATCATGAAACAATGTGTTTTATTAATGAAGTGGACACTCCTGAATTTTCACGTTCACTTTTCAGTGTTTTGTGGAAAACAGCAGTCTAATGGGTAAAGAATTTGGGATGTTTAGAGTGACATTTTGAGGGAGGTTAATATAGGCAATAAGACCTGTAAATCCTTCTATAAACATTTTCTTTTTCTTTCTTTTTTCCAAAGTATATTTTGTTGGTTACACTATTACAGTGGTGCCATTTTTTTCTGCTCTTTATCCCGCCTCTGCCCTGCACCCATCTCCCAACAGCATTCCCAACACTTCTTAGTTTTGTGTCCATGAGTCGTACATATAAGTTCTTTGACTTTTCCATTTCCCATACAGTTCTTAACTCCCCCTATCTATTTTGTACCTACCATTTATGCTTTTTATTCTTTGTACCTTTTCCCCCATTCTCCTCCCGCTCCCTCCCCACTGACACCCTCCATGTAAAGTCCATTTCTTTGATTCCGTTCCTGTTGCAGATATTTGCTTAGTTTGTTTCTGTCTTTATTTATTTTAGGTTCGGTTGTTGATAGTTATGAGTTTGTTGTCATTTCTCTGTTCATATTTTTGATTGTCTTCTTTTTCTTAGACAAGTCTCTTTAACATTTCATATAATAATAAGGGCTTGGTGATAATCAGCTCATTTAACTTGACCTTATCTAGGTCAAGGAAGAGCACTGTATCTGCCCTTCTGTTCTAAATGATAGTTTTACTGGCTTGAGTAAATTTTGGATGTAGGTCCTTGCCTTTCAGGGCTTGGAATACTTCTTTCCAGCCCTTTTTTGCCTATAAGGTTTCTTTTGAGAAATCAGCTGATAGCCTTATGGGAATTCCTTTGTAGGTAGGTGTCTCCATTTCTCATGCTAGATTCTCCCCTTATCTTTAATTTTGGGTAATGTAATTGTGATGTGCCTTCGTGTGTGCTTCCTTGGGTCCAACTTCTTTGGGACTCTGGGCTTTCTGGACTTCCTGGAAGTCTATTCCCTTTGCCAGATTGGGGAAGTTCTCCATTATTTTTCCCAGTAAGTTTTCAAATTCTTACTCTTTCTCTTCTTCTGGCATCCCCTATGATTCAGTGTCGGAATGTTTAAAGTTGTCCCAGAGGTTCCTAAGCCTCTAATTTTTTTGAATTTTTGTTTCTTCATTCAGTTCTGGTTGAATGTTTCTTCCCTCTGCTCCAAATCATTGATTTGAGTCCCAGTTTCTTTCCTGTTACTGTTTGTTTCCAGTATATCTTCCTTTATTTCACTTTGCATAGACTTCACTTCTTCCTGTATTTTGCGACCATATTCAACCATTTCTGTGAGCACCCTGATTACCACTGTTTTGAACTCTGCATCTGATAGGTTGGCTATCTTTTTGTAGCTTTGTTCTTTTTTTTTTTTTTTTTAAGTTTTGATCTGTTCTTTTATTTGGGCGATATTTCTTTGTCTCAGCTCTCTGGTTATGTGGTAAGGGATGGAGCCTTAGATACCTGCCAGGGCAGGGCATGTTGCTGCTTTGTGGTGCTACACATTGGGGAGGGATTAGAGAGGGAATAATACCTCTTGCTCAGCCCTTACCCTGGTTTCAAGTAATTTCCCTGCTACCCACAATCAAATTGGGCCCTTCTGGTGCTGATTCCCAGTTGAGTGGGTTTGTGTACATTCTAGGACCCTGTGGTTCTTTCCAGTGAACTCTCCTGTGAGCTGGGAGTTTCTCCTGCTACTGCAACCCCCACAGGTTTTATAGCCAGAGGTTTTGAAGCTTTCTTTTCCTGCACTAGAACCCTGGGTTCTGCATTCTGTGTTCGTTCCCAAGTTGTTCCTCCTGGTTTATGCACAGGCAAATGTGGGACCATCCGGTCTGCGAGCCTCCTCCTTTCCTGCCTGGTCCAACAGCCGTTGCCTTGCCACATGCCCTCTCCACTCCAGCTGCCTGTCTCCCCCACTCATACCAGTCTGAATGAATGTTTTGTGGTTGTTGGACTTCCATAGTGTTCAATTTTTCTGGCAGATCTGGTTATTTGGGGGGGGGGTGTTGTTTTTAATTTTTTAAAATTGTTCAGGTACAGTTTTCTGTAATTTTTGTTTTTAAACTTGTCCTTAATTTTGTTGTACAAGGAGACAAAGGGTATATATATACCTATGTCTCCACCTTGGCCGGAAGTCTCACAAAGCACCAGCACAGAAGCACAAAAGTAGGAAGTGTGGGGAAGAGTTCAGGGTGGCCTGTGTGTGGTCTGGAATGTCAGAATGAGATTGGAGAGACGTTGGTGCAAGATTTGGAGGGTACGTTTACATGAAGTTACTTACACACAATTTGGAGTCAGCAGAGAGGGATCGTGTAAAAATCACTTTTGTTGTTTTTCTTCTGATAAGTATAGATAGAAACAAAAGTAGTCTGGAGATGTAGCACTCATTGGTTTTTGCCTTTATGTGCTAATGAGGTCCCACTGTGAAACTAAGTGGACAGTAGGGACTGAAATGGAAATTGAGAGTCAAGAAACAACATTGGAATGGGGGAAATGCTTTCTTGGTATTTCGAGTTACACCCAAGATACATAGTGCATAAAAATATTATCAGTAGTAGAGGCCATCAGTAGTCTTTGCCCAGTGTAGTCCATTATATATTTTTTAAAAATTTGATGTACTTATTTTTTAAGAGAGGGGAAGGGGGTGAGAAAGAGAGAAAAACATCAATGTGTGGTTGCCTGTCATGTGCCTTCTACTGGGGACTTGGTGCACAACCCAGGCATGTGCCCTGACTGGGAATCAATCTGGTGACCCTTTGGTTTGCCAGCCAGTGCTCAATCCGCTGAGCCACACCAGCTAGGGCTATAGTCCATTATATTATTTTACAGAAGAAAGCATTCAGAATTTTGAACAACCAGTATTGGAACATTACTTTCCTGTTCATTATAATCTGTATTAATAGAATTGGAATATTTAGGAAATTGGAATATTATAGTGTTTTAAAGAAATTTTAAAGAATCATACTATAAGCTTTAAAGTTTGACTAAACAGGAATAAAAGTTGGGAGAGCTGACTATACCCAGAGTTTTCTAAACTTGTCCGGAATTTTAGGTTGTACCCTAGAACTGCTATATCAGAGTCATATTCAGATAAGCCTCAGAATTCTATATTTTCTAAAGAAAAGCCTTCTTGGCCTTCTGGGCTGGATTGCTCTTGGGGAGTGACTGCTTTGTCTTCATGATTTCCTTCTGAGCCTGTAGTCCTCTGCAACACTGAGAAAACCTCAAATCTCGGGGCAGAGGTGCGTGGTAGGGTGGAAGTGGAGACGAGTGGGCTTAAATAAATGAATATGGAAAAAAGAAAAATACATTACAATTTAAAAATACATTACAATTTAACAAAAAATAGGAGATGTCTACATAGTTATCTGTCTGGTGGTGTGGAATTTACAGAGGGAAACACAAAGGTTCCCGGTCCCATTGTTATGAGACTTAATCTGCACAGTGTGTAGTCCTTTTCAGGGTGAAAAGAATGTTTCAATCCATGCTGTGTGAGAAACGCTAACTGGAGGTCTAGATTATAATTTTGTTTATTCCATCACAGCACTTAACATCCATCTCATCTCACCAGAGAATCTCTAGTCTAAATGAAAGCACAAATAATATATTTCAAAATTGATCTGTTAGCAGTGTTTGGTTTCCCGGTAGAGTCAGTAGTTCTCAAATCCTAGCTGTGCTTCAGAATCATTGGAAGAATTGTAAAAATAACAGATGCTAGAGGCTACCTCAGGTCTACGGAATGCAGGCACAAGCTAATCCTACTATATTTGTAAAAAGCTGTCCACTTGAAAATAAGGTCCAGTGAATCTGAAAAAACATGTACAGTGGCTTCCTGGCCTTTCTCAGTGGAAAGGAGATGAACTCCCACTATTTATTTAATTGAATGGCCAAAATCTGAAACATGGACACCACCAAATGCTGATAAGGTTATGGAGCACAAGGAACTCTTGTTCATTGCTGGTGGGAATGTAAAATGGTACAGCCAACTGGAACACAATTTGACAATTTCTTTTAAAACCAAACATACTTTTTCCGTAGGATCTAGTAATTATGTTCCTTGGTATTTATCCAAAGGAGTTGAAAACTTAAGACCACATAAAAACCTGCACACAGATATTTAGAGCAGTTTTATTCATGGTTGCCAAAACTCGGAAGCAACCAAGATGTCCTTCTGTAGGTGAATGGATTCGTAAACCGTGGTATGTCCGGATAGTGGAATATTGTTCAACACAAAAAAGAAATTAGCTGTCAAGCCATGAAAAGACATGGAGTAAGCTTCAATGCAATTACTAAGTTAAAGAAACCAGTCTGGAAAGGCTACTGTATGATTGCAGTCATAGGACATTCTGGAAATGGAAAACTATGAAGAAAGTAAAAACATCAGGGGTTGCCAAGGCTTAAAGGGAGGGAGGGCCCTGGCTTGTGTAGCTCAGTGGATTGAGCGTGGGCCTGCGAACCAGAGGATCACAGTTCAATGGGTTGCCGGCCAGTTCCCAGCAGGGGACTCATGAGAAGTAGCCATACATTGATATTTCTCTCCCTCTCTCCTTCCCTTCCCCTTTAAAGATAAATAAATAAACTATTTTAAAAAATAATAAAGGGGAAGGAGAGATGAATTGGAGGAACACAGTATTTTTAGGATAGTAAAACTGTTTCATAATATAATATGATAAAGTAAATACATAATCTATGTAAATTTGTCCAAACTTATAGAATGCACAGCACTGAGTGAACTCTAATATAAACTATGGGCTTTAGTTAATAATAATGTATTGATACTGGCTTATCAGTTATAACAAATGTACTAAAATAATTCAAGTTGTACTTCCTGCCAAATTTTCTGTAAACTAAAACCGATTTTAAAAAAAGTCAGTTAATTAAACAAAGAAAGAGTACATAAGCTCCTTAATGTGTTCAGTTAGTTAGTTCATGGCAGGCACTGTGCTGGACAGTGTGATACACCAGACAGATGTTGTCCTTACCCTTGTAGAGTCATGAGAAGAGACAGGAACGTGAAAAGGAAGACCAGCCCCATTACCTAATTAGAGTTTGTTTCTGATTATAGTTTGGGGCGAGGTTTGGAGGTAGGGTAGAAATTTTGCAAGGCGACAATAGGGAGGAAATATATGCTAAGGAGATAGCATGCGCAGAGGTGTTGAGGTGAGAGGACAGGGTATGGAAGAAACAGAAGAATGTGATTGGAGCACTGGAAGCAGGGAAAAGTGGTCAGGAGATGCTTGTTAGTCTGGGTTCAGTGACCATGCATAGCCTTAGGGTTTTAGACTTATAGGACCACCTAAGTCATTGACGGATTTTTCATTAGAAAAACATAAGTTATTTTGAAACTATCATACACACAATATATTTATACAGGAAATAAAAATCAGAGGAACATTAACTAATACCACAGCCCTGTCCCCAATCTCTCACTTCCACATTCCTCATCCAGAACTGTGAATTTTGTAGTATTTGTCTCCTTGCTTGTTTCTATTGTGTTTCCTCCCCAAGTACTAATTGAAGCTGTGCAAGTAGGTGGGCTTCCCTGGGGAGGTTTTTTATGGAAGGCAAATTCTGTGGAGACATCCTGAAACAGACACCTCACATGGGGCAGAGGAGGTAGAGCAATGTGGCCAGAAGAGGAATCCTTGCAAGAACAGTTGTCAGTGAGGAGGAGTCTTCTGAGTACTCAAAGCTCCCAAAAGAGGTTTTAACTTTGTAACTCCTTCTGTACTGAAGGACATGAAAAAGGGCAGGATGAGTGGCCCACACCAGTCCACCAACTCTACCCATGATCCTTTCCATAAAGGGCAGGGCTTGACGTGGTAGGGGGGATTGAACAGGCTTAACTAGTTACGATAAAAGCCAAGGGAGGCTGCTAGGCAGCAGGACTCCGTGGCAAACAGAAAGAATTGTGCAAAGAGGACCATATTGAAATAGGAGCTATTGCCACTGGGCAAAGAACAGACTACATAGTGACCATAAAGAAAGGCCCTCTGGCTTTCACAACTGCTAAGATACTGGCAGGGGTACCCCACATCCTGACAGGCCCCCATGGCTGGCCATGCTTTACCAGACCAAGTTAGAGGATGCCAGTTCACAAAATGCCAAACATTGGTGATTGATGTACAAAGAACAGAAATGACTGCCGTCCTAACTACAGTGATGGGACCCTGACTCTCAGGGTCAAGGCTCAAAAAGGGTCCTGTGCAAATGGGAGTGAGAGACTAGGGCTAGTCAGTGGGCTCTCATCTGGGCCCTTGCTTTGCTGAAGGGTGTGGCTTTCTGGTGACTGAGAAGGTGGATTCTTATAGCTGCACAGTCTGCATATCTGGTACTCACCAGACTATCCATCAACTGTCATTGTTAATAGTCTTCTTGAAAGTAAGGCTAACCTGCCAACAACATGTCCTACCATAATGTAAGGCAATGACTAGGACACATCACTCCTGAACGAGAAGACAGTCTGTGAAGAATGGTGTGGCACCTATGGGGCTTCCTCTTTGGGAAACCAGGTTGCCTAGTTGGGACCATGATGGGACATGTACAGAATCCACAGTGTGACCTGCTGAGAATAGAAGGCAGTGACTTGTACACATGTTTCAGGGTATGGGTAGGGTACATGTGAGCTGGAGTGAGAGAGAATGTAACTGCCCATGCTGCTTCTGCAGCTCAAACTGACTGTGAGCCAACTGACCCTCAGGATCTCATCCACTTGCCCCTTGCTGATATAGCCAGGTTCACCATGTAGGGGCAGCACCGTGTGAGTCTGCACAATAACTTTCCCTGTTCCCACACAGCAATGTACTTTTGAGATTCCCCATAACATCATGTAGATTTGCTTTCTTATTTTCAAAACTTGCCTGATGTTCCACCCTGCAGATGTACTGTAATCTACTTACCCATGTCCTGTGGTCATTATCTAGAATATTTTCCTTTTGATTTTTCTATAGCATGTAAGAATTTTTTTTTACCAGGCATTCAATATTATACTGCTGATACACTTTACTAATAAGTTTTTGAAATTTAATTCTTTTAAAATTTATGTAATATTCAGTCATAGCTTTGCTAACTAATTAAACTCACCCATTCCAAGATTTTTACTTAATTTCTTAATTAAGAAAAGCTTTGTAACTGACAGTGACTAGAGAGGAGATGGGGAGGGATAATGGGGGAAAATAGGATAGGGCCATCAAAGAACATGTAAAAAAGACACATGGACAAAGCCAAAGAGGGTAGGTTCAAGGGTGGGAGACAGAGATGGGTGGGTGAAACTGGAGACAAATATACTTGAACAACAATAAAAATAAACAAATAAATAAAATGGCTACTCTAAGGAAACGCAGGGGAAAAAAAAGCTTTGTAACAGAGTACAAAAGATAGTATCACAAGCAGTAGTGTGTCCACTGAAAAGATTTAACAAATGTTTGTTTCACATCTTTCTTTAAAGAAATACATTAGGCTTTTCTAAATCACGTGTTTTCCCTCAAACAGGTTTTTATGTTTTCTAACTTCACAATATAGAATAAAGAGTGCTTTGACTTTTTTTGTAATTTTTTAATGAAGTGCTGTGTTGTTCATGTCATTCTACACTTGTTTTTTTCAAGATGTGTTCATGTTCATCTTTTTTCCATTTTTGTCTTTTTAAAACTAATGAAAATAATGTTGATGTCAGCCCTCAGGTACTGACAGGGTAGATTCTGCCAGAGGAAAGTGAAGATGTTATCATGTTGAGTAGAAGGACATGAAAAAGGGCGTGATAACATGATACCATCCTCTTCTTTTTCCCAGATCCCCAAGCAGATCATTTGGGGATTATTGGATTATCTCAGTCTGTTCCTATGACCTTTCATTCAGTTTTTAGTGAGTTTATTTTAGTTGATGTGGTATGAAATAATATAGACTGCCTGGTCTTGTGGCTTTTTGAAAGGTTTTTTTTTAAGCCTAAAAATTAGTCATTTTGGAAGAAGTGAAAATAAAAGGTATATCCTCCTTTCAGCTGCTCTGTGTTTTAAAAGGCTGCAAAGTGTCTTCCTGAGCGGAAGAATGTTGATTCAACTCACCAGTGACTTCCACATAGATTGTTGTTTTGTGTTGTGCTTTTCTGAAATACAGAGATTGACAGAAACAGATTTATCCTGTTTTATCATAGACTTAGGAAACCATGTAGGTGGCTAAACAAGAGTTGTGTCCTTTTCTATTTTCTGGATCTATTCAGAGTAAGTGCAAGAATCCTTTGCCATTAAACACCTATGATTCAAACTCAGATTCAGTGAACCCTGGAATAGAAAGGATTTGGAAAAAATTTGGGATTAATCTATCACTACCCAGACTCTTGCTATTTCAAGATTCAGGCACTAAGTGGTCCTGTGAGGTTCACATGTGCGCTACCCAGACTCAGGGTCAGAAGATGCAAGGGGTGCTTATATGGCCATGGAATATCCCCGTGCCCACAGTCGAGCAGCCAAAGCAGCTGTTGTCATTGTCAACTCACCGTAGTTCTCAGAAAGTTCTTATTTACACAGATCTATAATGTTTTCCTGGATTAATTTTTCTCCCTGCTTGTCGTTCTTTCAGGTGTCACCTAGAATATGCCTGCTTGCTTTCTCATGATTTTACTTTTCTCAGCCTTGTAATGAGGCTTCCATTTTGAAGGTTTCTCTCTGGTCATTGGCCTAGGGCTCTTCTGGTGGGGCCTGGCTGGCACTGCAGTCCTGAATAGCTATCAGTTGCCTCAGCTCTGGGCTTCTGAGAGTTGCTGCTCACTGGAAATCAACAAGTTTCAGTCCTTTAAAAGCTGGGGTCGATTTCTGAGTCCTCCTGCCCAAAAGCCTCTTAACCTCCCTGCCTCTGCCTTCCCTCCTGGCCTTGAGTCTGGCTCGACCTGCCAAACTGAACTCCGTAGGCCACAGCAGCCTCCTGTTGGTTCCCACTGTGCCCTTATTCCCAGCCAGCCTTCAGAAGCTATTTATCTATGAAAGGATGGAAACAATTACATGAAATTCTCCTTTATATTGAGACAGCATGGGGTCTCGGGTCCAGGACCCGAAGGACACCATATGGCCAGAAGGGATGCTGGACCATAAAAATATCACCACCCTTTTACTTTCTACTCAAGTGTAGAAGTAGCTGATTTTATCTCTCATTTAACTGCCTGTTTAAGCTACTGACCCAAATGTGCATTGGATCAAGGTTTGACCACTATTCGCCCTTGTTGGGGTGGCAGTTGTGAGCAGTATTTCAGCCTGCCCCCACAGCCCAGGTGTGAAGTAGTTACCAGGCAAAGCAGATGGAAAAGTTGTTCACCTGAATGTTGAAATGGAAAAATCCACAAGCCCATCTTTTCAAAAGCACCTCCTTTTCCTGCAAGCCCACTTTGCCCCCAGCTCATAAAAGGAGACAAGCAGCTCTTGGTTAGGTGGCTCTGTTGGAGCATCGTCCTGAGTCAGGGCACAGACGGGAGACAACCAGTCAGTGTTTCCCTCTCACATTGATGTTTCTCTCTCCTTTCTGCTTTAAAGTCAATAAACATATCTGTGTGAGGATTAATACAATTTTTTAAAAATGAAGCAGAGTCAGACCCCAAGCCAATTAAAAGGACCTTTCCTCTTTGCTGCCTCCCTTGGATTCAGGCATAAGCTTAATAAAATTTGTCCAGGAATTTGGGGGTTTCCTTTCACCTTCTATCTTGGGGAACCCAAGAACCCCAATGCCAGTAACAGTATCATTTTATGTGTGCCTTCTATAGAATATTGAGGTTGAGTAAATACATTTGACCCCTGCATGTAAGTGGACCCACACAATTCAAGCCTGTGTTTAAGGATCAAATGTACATCCATTTCAATGTGGTTAGTGTAGTTGGAAAATTCTCCACTGTTTTAGGAAACATGGAGAACTAGGATTGGTTGGGAATATGCTGATTTATTTAATCTTTGAATTTTCAAAGCTATATTTTTTGAGTAACATTTGGAAATCATACATCAGCACCCATCTGCATTATAGAATATTTTAAAAAATATTATTTTCTGTAACTTCCGCCAAGATTGAGGCATAGGTGGAGATGCCGTGCTTTCTCACATGACCAAGTTTAGAGACAACAAAATATTAGCAACATAAAACATAACCAGAACACAGAAAATTGAACTTTTTGGAAGTCTGATAACAAATTCTTCAGCCTGACCAATAAGAGGGGCGAAACCAGCAGCTGGCGGAGCAGGGTTGCACAGGAAAACTCGGTCAGATGGACTCAGGCGCGCGGATCCCAGGCGTGGGATTGCAAAGGGCGGGCTCAGTGAGGGACTCAGTGAGTGACCCAGTGAGCGACCCACGGATCTGGCAAGGGCGCAGGGTGGCGCGTTGACTGTGGTGGCTCATTCCTGAGCAGATAGACCGGCGAGGGAGTGGGCAGTGAGATGGGACCCAGCAGGCCCCAAAGGCAGGAGGCAGCAGAGAGGGCCGCCATTTCCCCACTCTGACACTGCCCCCACATACAGCGTCACAACCCAGCGACCTCGCCCTGGTGGCCCCGCCCCGCTCCTAAGGCTCCACTCCTCATACTTAACAGGTGCGAACAGACCAAAAATGGCTCAAGAAGATCTCAAAGCCCCAGAGCCCATAACTCTAAGCGATGAAGAAATATCAAAACTTTCAGATGTGCAGTTCAAAACACTGGTGATCAGGATGCTCACAGAACTGGTTGATTATAGCCACAAATTAGAGGAACATATGAAGGCTAAAATAATTGAGATGAATGGAATTGCACAGGAAACCAATACTGATGAAAAGGAAACTGGGAATCAAATCAATGGAGTGGACCAGAAGAAAGCAAATAATGGCCAAACAGAAAAGAGTGAAGAAGCAAGAATTCAAAAAAATGAGGAGAGTCTTAAGAACCTCCAGGACATCTTTAAACGCTCCAACATCCGAATTATAGGGGTACCAGAAGGGGAAGAGAAAGAACAAGGGGAAAACTTATTTGAGCAAATAATAAAGCAGAACTTCCCCAATCTGGCAAAGGAAATAGACATCCAGGAAATCCAGGAAGCTCAGAGAGTCCCAAAGAAGTTGGACCCAAGAAAAAACACACCAAGGTACATCATCATTACATTAGCCAAAATTGAAATGCAGGAGAGAATCCTAGAAGCAGCAAGAGCTAAGGGGACAGTCACCTACAAAGGAGTCCCCATCAGACTGTCAGCTGATTTCTCAAAAGAGACCTTACAGGCAAGAAGGGGCTGGAAAGAAGTATTCCAAGTCATGAAATCCAAAGACCTACAACCAAGATTGCTCTATCCAGCAAAACTTTCATTTAGGATGGAAGGACAGATAAAGTGCTTCTCAGATAAGATCAAATTCAAGGAGTTCATCATCACCAAGCCTTTATTATATGAAATGCTAAAGGGACTTATCTAAGAAAAAGAAGATAAAAAAGATGAACAGTGAAAGGACAGCAAACTCACAGTTATTAACAACCACATCTAAAACAAAAGCAAACTAAAAGGACAGCTAGATGAGGAACAGAACCATAGAAATGAAGATTTCATGGAGGTTAGCAACAGGGGAGTAGGAGGAGGAGAAGGGGGGAGAAGGTACAGAAAATAAGTAGCATACATGGTAGGTAGAAAATAGATGGGGGGGAGGGCAAGAATAGTATGGGAAATACAGAATCTAAAGAACTTGAGACACATGGTCATAAACTAAAGGGGGAAATGGTGGGTGTGGGGGGGCTGCAGGGTAGAGGGGAATGAAGGGGGAGAATAGAACAACTGTAATGGCATAATAAAATAAAAATTAAAAAATATTATTTTTTCACTATTTGTTTAATGTAAAATCTCTAGTAATATGCCTAGTAATAGATGAATATTTGTTAGGTTGGGGTAGGACTAGCAGTAGAGCTTGTTCTTGGTTAACATCCTTCTTTTTAAAAATCTATTTTATTTTAATTTGGAGTAAAACTGGACAACCTCATGCAAGCATAGAAAGTAATCTGAGGTAGTGGGTACGGAATGGTGTACAGCTTACTGAGCACAGCTGTAAGGGTTGTAATGGATACTTATTTTCTCTTCATTTTCAAAGTGGTCTTTAATATTTAAAAGGTAAGTTTTGAATTATGAAAGTATTTTTCATTAAACACTTCTGTCTTAAGTTCATGTTCTTTTCTAACAAAATCCTGCCTCTCTGGTGTTTGTGAAAGGAGGACAAGAAACTATGGCGTTGGTCTCTGCTCCATGAGTTGGTGTCAATTCTGAGAAAGATACCCTTGTCATATAGAAGACACATCACAATTCTTAGCCACACAGGAGCTTTGAGAACAAAAACTGATACAAAAAATATGAAGTATGCACAGATAGGCCCTGG
Source organism: Artibeus jamaicensis (assembly GCF_021234435.1). Classification (NCBI taxonomy): domain Eukaryota; kingdom Metazoa; phylum Chordata; class Mammalia; order Chiroptera; family Phyllostomidae; genus Artibeus; species Artibeus jamaicensis. The sequence goes on along the minus strand of NW_026522030.1, from coordinate 72,507,395 downwards.
CTTTTTAGACATTTCTGCATCTTTAAGAGAAATGTAGACAAATTTATTCACTAGTTAGACTAGGTTATGATAGAGTAGGAATTAGTTCTCTGCATTCTCAAAGGTTTATATGAAGTCAATGATTATAGTATTTTAGAAAATGTTCTTTTGTTGGAAATCATTACTTTTAAGTGTTAATATAGTTCAAGGTTTTTTGTTGTGTTTTGTTTTAAGGTAAGTCTGTGCTTTTCATGAAGTTTGTAGCCTAATGGTAAAAAAAGTGAGACAAAAATGCTCATCTTCATTTGAATGCTGATACTGAATTCAGCATTTGATTTTTGTTACTCAGAAGTTAAGTGTGGTAGGTCAGCTACAAGAGATTGAAGACTAGATGTTTTTACAGTGATTCAAATAGCAGTATTAAAACATGAATGTTCTTGATGTTCTGGATTTCATGATGTTCTTTGCTCCCAAACCTGGCCATGATTCAGAATTACCTGAGAAGGGACTTTAGCAGTTGAAGGGTCTTGTATCTTATACTTGGGGGTTTGGATCTTTACAGACTTGTATTTGATCAGGAATGTCTTGATTAGGAATGACTCGGAGTGCCAGCCAAGATGGAGGCATGGGTATAAACCCTTTGCTTTCTCACATAACCAAAAGGAGGATACCAATCTAAAGTCAATCAATACCAGAATCACCAGAAAATCAAACTGCATGGAATTCTGACAACCAAGGAGTTAAAGAAAAAAATCAATCAGAACAACCAGATTGGCACGGTAAGACAAAGAAATATGGCCCAGATGGAAGAACAGAGCAAAGCTTCAGAAAGAGAACTAAGTGAAGAGGAGGTAGCTAACCTATCTGATGGAGAATTTAAAGCCCTGGTAACCAAAATGCTCACACATCTGATTGAGCTTGGTTGAAAAATGAGGGGTGGGGGGAGTATATCCAAAGTGAAATACAACAAAATTATTCAGGGAACCAATCAGTAGGATGGGAAGGAAACTGGGACTCAGAGCAACGATTTGGAACAAAAGGAAAAAATAAACATCCATCTAGATCAAAATGAAGAAACAAGAAATCGAAAAAGCAAAGAGGCACTTGTACACCTTTGGGGCAACCTGAAACATTCTAATATCTGAATTATAGGGGTGCCAGAAGGAGATGAACAACAGCAAGAAATTAAAAGCTTTTTTGAACAAATAATAAAGGAAAACTTCCCCAATATGACAGAGGAAATAGACTTCCATGAAGCCCAGAGAGTCCCAAGGAAGTTGTACCCAAAGAGGAACACACCACGGCACATCAGCATTAAGTTACCCAAGATTAAAGATAAGGAGCGGAGGACTTCTGCCAAGATGGAGGGGTAGGTGGAAGCAGTGTGCCTTCTCCCACAATGAAGTTTAAATACAACAAAGTTTGAACAACAAAAACACAGCGAAACCACAGAAAATTGAACTATATGGAAGTTTGACAGCAATGAACCATTCAGCCAGACCAGTAAAACGGGCGGAGCCAGCAGCAGAGCAGGGTCAGGCAGGGAAGATCCACAGGACCAACCCAGGCGCGAGACCCAGGTGCGCAGACAGCCATGGGTGGATCCCAGGTGTGGAGTAGCAACGGGCGGACCCACTGAGGGTGCAAGGCGGCAGGCTGACCACAGTCACACATTCGTGCGCAGATAAACTGGGTGAAGGAGTGAGCAGTGAGACAGACCTAGCAGGCCCCAGAGGCGAGAAGCAGCAGAGGGGACCACTATTGTCCCTCTCTGACCCTGCCCCACATACAGCGTCACAACCCAGCGACCCGGGTGGCTCTGCCCTGGTGAACACGTAGGCTCCCCTCCTCACACATAACAGGTGCGAACAGACCAAAACATGGCACAGGAAGAACTCATAGCCCCAGAGCCGATAACTCTAAGCTACCGACAAATTGCCAACCTATCAGATGCACAGTTCAAAACACTGGTGATCAGGATGCTCACAGAACTGGTTGAGTTTAGTCACAAATTAGAGGAACATATGAAGGCTAAGGTAATTGAAATGAAGGGAAATGCACAGGAAACCAATAGTGATGGAAAGAAAACTGGGACTCAAATCAAGGGAGTGGACCAGAAGGAAGAAAAAAATGGCCAAACAGAAAAATATGAAGAAACAAGAATTCAACAAAATGAGGAGAGGCTTAGGAAACTCCAGGACGTCTCTAAACATTCCAACATCCAAATTATAGGGGTACCAGAAGGGGAAGAGAAAGAGCAAGGGGAAAACTTATTTGAACAAATAATAAAGCAGAACTTCCCCAATCTGGCAAAGGAAATAGACTTCCAGGAAATCCAGGAAGCTCAGAGAGTCCCAAAGAACTTGGACCCAAGAAGAAACACACCAAGGAACATCATCATTACATTAGCCAAGATTAAAATGAAGGAGAGAATCCTAGAAGCAGCAAGAGCTAAAGGGACAGTCACCTACAAAGGAGTTCTCATCAGACTGTCAGCTGATTTCTCAAAAGAGACCTTACAGGCAAGAAGGGGCTGGAAAGAAGTATTCCAAGTCATGAAATCCAAAGACCTACAACCAAGATTGCTCTATCCAGCAAAACTTTCATTTAGAATGGAAGGACAGATAAAGTGCTTCTCAGATAAGATCAAATTCAAGGAGTTCATCATCACCAAACCCTTATTATATGAAATGTTAAAGGAACTTATCTAAGAAAAAGAAGATGAAAAACATGAACAGTGAAAGGACAGCAAACTCACAGTTATTAACAACCACATCTAAAACAAAAGCAAATTAAGAGGACAGCTAGATCAGGAGTGAAACCATAGAAATGAAGATCACATGGAGGGTTAGCAACAGGGGAGTGGGAGGAGGTGAAGGGGGGGAGAAGGTACAGAGAATAAATAGCATAGATGGTAGGTAGAAAATAGGCGGGCAAGAATAGTATGGGAAATATAGAATCTAAAGAACTTGAGACACGTCATAAACTAAAGGGGTATGGTGGTGGAGGGGGTGTGCAGGGTGGAGGGGAATGAAGGGGGTAGTAGAACAACTGTAATGGCATAATCAATAAAATAAAAAAATAGTTATTTAAAAAAAAAGACAAGGAGAGAATCTTAAAAGCTGCAAGAGAAAAGGAAAGAGTTACCTACAAAGGAGTTTCCATAAGAGTATCAGCTGATTTCTCAAAAGAGACCTTATAGCCAAGAAGGGGCTGGAAAGTAGTATTCCAAGTCATGAAAGGCAAGGACCTACATCTAAGATTGCTCTGTCCAGCAAAGCTCTCATTTAGAATGGAAGGAGAGATACAGTGTTTCCCAGATAAGGTGAAATTAAATGAGTTCATCATCACCAAGCTTTCATTATGTGAAACGTTAAAGGGATTTATTTAAGAAATTGAAGATCAAAAATATGAACAGTATTTTTGATCAAACTCACAACTATCAACAGATGAACCTAAAAGAAAAGAGAAACAATGAAAACAAAAACTAAGGAGACAACTAGAACAGGAACAGAATCAGAAATGGACATCACATGGAGGGTTTTTAGTGGAGGGGGGAAGGGAGGATTAGGGGAAGGTATAGGGAAGAAAAGCATAATTGGTAGGCATAAAATAGATGGGGAGAGATAAAAAGTATAGGAAACAGGACTCAGAAGTTATATGTACAACCCATGGACATGAACTAGGGCGGTGGCAATACTGGAGGGTTGGGGAGGCAGGGCAAAGGGGGGATAAAGGGCGGAAAATTGGGAAAAATATCATAATCACTAAAAAATACTTTAAAAAAGGGATTTCTCATGTATGTGTGTGTGATGCAAGTGTTTATGTGTGGTGAACGTCTGGCATGTGTGTACACGTGCTACCAGCCCCATGTGTTGACATGCCAGTGTAATCATCCCCAGCTGCTTGTCCACAGTCATCCCTGGTGGGAAAGAAAAGCCGTGTTGAGCTTTGTCTTCCTGTGAGCTGGGTTCACAGGACTAGGGCCTCCCTGACCCTGAGTGCCAGGGCACTTGGAAATGAGATCTTCCAAAAGACTGTGATTCCAAGGCTCATGAGTCCTTGTGTGTGGGAAGAAGGGAGCACTGGCCTGAGCCCCAGTTCTCCGTGACAGGGTGAGCCTTCCTGGGCTCTACTAGGACTAGATTCACCCAGACAGCTGGGTTAGGCATCAGTGGAAGTTTTCTTTCAGGGAATGAAAGGGAGTATTTTCGGTGGTTTATTATTATAGTTAGGTAAATTTAATATGTTTATTTATTTTGGCAAGTTGGTGGGGTGGGTTGTGTTTCTTGCCTGGTGCCACTCAGATTCCAAGGTTGGAGAAACACTCTTCATAGTAAAGGACATTGACATTCAGATGTTTTTAGGTTTGGTTTTGTTCTGCTTTAAAAATCAGAAACCAGAACCTAGGGAAGATTGTGTGGCTATGAGGGCTCCAGTGCAGTCTGTTGTGTGTTCTCTTACAAGTGTGTGTTTTTCTCTCTATCTCTGACTCCTAACACCCCCAGGCCTGTCCTTATAGTACCTTGTAGGCACCCCTTACCAAGTTGTTTAGTGAGTGAACAAAGACCTTACGAGTCTTCTTCCTATTTTATTGTATTGTTAAATAATTAATTCCTAATATTTTGAAATGGTTTTGACATTGGGCCACACTCATTCCATGTCATCAAATGTCTGGGTGCAGATCACTCTGCTCACTTTACTTGTATGGCCAACTGCACCCACCCAGACCCCTCCCCTCAGACCCTCGGGGAGTGAGGGTTGTGAACGTGGAGTTACGCAGGCTGCTGGCCAGGTTGACTGTTCTGTTGTTATATCTTATAGTTGGCATGGAACCCAGTCCTGAGTCCTTGTGGCTTCACTTCTGTGCTTTACTGTGACAGCATGAGGATAATGAGTGAATGCTAGGGTACATCAGAAAAGGTTTATAAAATCATGCTCTAAAAAAATACAGAACCCTACATTACTGATCTAATGTGTGTTAAACTGTGTCACTTGATCCTGGTTTTCTAACAATGAAAAAGAAACCAAAAGTATAGGCAGTAGTAACCACATTTCATTTTTTATACTTAAAAGCTTACTAGTAGCTAAGAACCTACTTTGAATTTAAACACAGAGAAATTCTGTTGCTTCACAAATGGAAGGAGAAGTGTTCTGTCCCTATTTTGTTCCTTAGAGATCAAGCTTTGTCATCAGTAAGCGTAGACCAAATGGCCAAGAATGCCTGTCCAGTTAAAGACCAACAATCTAGGCATTTAAGGAAACAAACAAAAACACAACACTATCAGAAGTTAACTGAAAATTCTTGGAAGTTAAAATTCCAGCCCCAGAGTATAAAATTGATCATTATCACATATTTTTTAATGTTAAACATGATCTTCCAAAGGTTTCTGAGAATTCAGGCCAGTGGTGTATTCTCCTTTGAAAGGCGCAGGACAGATGGAACACGTGCTAGCTACCATAGTGTCCTGGGGAAGTGTTCTCTGCTCACAGTTGCTTTATTGTTTTCTCTTTGTGTTGATGAAACAGCCAGACCAAATCCGTTTGGAATGCCTGGGATAGTGCCACCGTATGTCCCCCCCCAGATGCTCAACATTCCACAGACCTCTCTGCAAGCCAAGCCCATGGTAAGGCCTTTCCTTTCCTTCTGCAGCTAGTCTGCCCTGGCTTGAGGAACAGCTGCATATGCATCAAATCTTAATGAACACTAAAATAATGTCTTAATCTTTTGAATTGATTTGTGAAGCAGGTGCCATTGTTTGTTGAATTGAAACTTAGCCAAGACTAAGAATGCTATTGGGAGCCAGGTCCTATGGACAGCTTGTTGCACGAGTGACCTGTGCCCTCTGCCCTCTGTTTCAGGCTCCACAGGGGCCCAGCCCAGGTGCTCCGGGTCAGGGTCCACACCCATACAGCCTCGCTGAGCCGGCCCTCACTTTGGAAACAAGTGGAAAGAATCTGACTGAGCAGAACAACTACAGTAACATTCCTCATGAAGGAAAACATACTCCACTGTATGAAAGGTCCTCCCCAATCAACCCAGCTCCAAGCAGCAGCCCCAATCACGTGGACTCAGCGTACTTTCCTGGTTCTTCTACGTCGTCATCCTCAGACAATGATGAAGGCAGTGGAGGAGCTGCAAAGTGAGTGGTTTCTTATGTAGCTTGTTCTTTGGGAAGCCACCTGCTGGCTGCCTACCTGGCTGGCTGGCCTGTAGCACTGAGTGTTGTGCTCAGAGATGCTGTTTGTTGCAGGTAGGTGAGGGTCACTTTGTGCCAGGACTGGGGTTCCGCAGGCATGGAAGAGGGAGGCCATTAGACATTTCCACAGGGCTTCTTAGGCTGAAAGTTTGCTCTGCCAGTCTCTGGCCTTGGCCCGTTCCTCTGCTGGAGTGGAGTTTTAGGAAAATTGGTCTATGTACGTGATCACCAAATGTGGTGAAGTTGTCTGGTCAAGTGCTGCTAACCTTGACTGTTCCTGTCTCTTGCTGTTTTTCCCTAACCTCCATGCCAGAAAGCATTTTAAGATGCCTGTGGCTTTCAGTCTCTCAGCTCCTGGACCAAGGAGAACTCTCAATTTCCTTTGCCTTTTTTTCCTCCTGAGTTTAACAGCTCATAGGACTATTCTTGAAATTACACTGTTCACCCAACCAAAACCCTAGAAAGCTGCCAAACCCAGGCTGGAGTTCTCCCAGAAAGGAGTATTTAAAAAAAAAACAAAACTGTTTTTAAAGATTTTATTTATTTACTTTTAGAGAGAGGGGAAGGGAGGAAGAGAGGGGGAGAAACAGTGTGTGAGAGACACATGGATAAGTTCCCTCCCACATGCCACCACCCGGGAACCTGGCCCTGACTGGGAATTGAACCTGCGACGTTTAGGTTTGCAGGCTGGCACTCAATCCACTGAGCCACATCAGCCAGGGCAGAAAGAAGTATTTTAAATGTGTGCCCCTAAAGTAAATGAATTTTCAAGTACTTAATTTGTTATAATCTGGTTGAGGAAGTCTTAAATAAATGTACAATCTTCTTCCTCCTTTTAAAATACCTTCTGTGTCTTAGAAACCTGATTTAAATAAAAGAAAAAAGGAAAAGAAAGAGTCTTTATATCTGCAACTCCTTTTCCTAGGTTTGAACTCTAGTTAACGAGGTAGATGCCCCTGGCTAGTTAGCACTACATTGAATTTCTGTTGTAAGAAATCTGAGACAGTTTCCATTCTTCCTGCAAGTTCTTACTGGGTGTGTCACCTGATGCTGGATGTTTTTCCTCTCTTGTCCTCTTTTACTCCTATAAAATGGGCTCTAATGTCTGCTGACCTCAAGTGGCAGTTACCATAGGAGTTTGCTAACATCCAGAGGTTGTGAGATGTCAGAAGTAGAGAAATGTAAAATTCATAAACTCTTACTCGCTCTATGTATAATCCTAAAATGAAGTCAAGTCATCATATCGCAGTAAAATTTTTAAATTAACCTTTTGGAAAGAAAATATGAAAGACCTACTGAGTAGAATTTCTGGATTGGGGTTCACATTCATTCCAAACTCTGAAGCACAGGTAGACAGGAAGCAGAAGTATGTGCCTGTGGCGCAGAGTCTGTGTGGTGAGGGGTGTGGAAGCCAGCAGAGAGGCCTGGGATAGGGAGTTTTGGTTGCACCTCCTTCCTTCAGGTAGAGAATCAAAGGTAATGGAAATTGTCAGCCTAATTTGGCGAACTGCCCTGTTAGGATATTAGTTGAACTTGGGTGGGGTGACATTGTTTGAGAGCTCCTCCATTCTCTGGTGCAGATTCAGCTCTACTCTGTTGTGGAAGGTTCTGATCAACATTGCTTTCCCTGGAACTGTCCTCCTTTCCCACTTCTGAGCTCTGTCACTCGTCTACACTCCCTGCGTTTTCTGGAGGAGCTTCTGGAAGGTGGACTTGGTATAGGGTCTAAGAGGATGCCTCACCCTTGTGGTGATATGACATGTGGTGAAACAGGTGGAGCACATCCACTACTAGGAATTGAAAGATTGGATCAAGTTGTGTAGCCTAGCAAGGTCTTAATTTCTTTGACTCTGCTTCTCCATTTATTTAAACAATTGAGATATAGAACAGTTAAAACTGAGAGGAAGGAGGGAGAGAAGAAGAAATAGGGCACATGTGCCTTGAAGCTTCAGGGTCATAAGCCAGGCAGAATAGGAGCTGGTATCAGCCCTGGTCATAGGCATCCCTTGCTTATGGCAGATGCCAATACCAGGTGGTGTTCTTGGTTTCAGGGCAAGGATTCTAGTCTATTGATCAAGTTGTGTGTGTGCAATTGAGGGTCACCCTTCTAGTTCAAAACCCAGTGAGATGTAAGTCAAATTTAGATGTGAATTAGGATGCCTGGACCTGCAACGTGCTCTTGAGGATAATCTCTTGAGGGAAAGAAATCATCCATTCATTCAGCCAAGCAACATTTGAGCACTTGTGTGTGCCAGTGAGCATGCTGGCCCGCAGTACAGACAAGGTTTGGTGCAGATAATCTGCAAAGAGGTGAACACTGATGAGTGTCTGAAGAAAACACCAGATAAGAGGGAATAGAGGTGGGAGCCCTTCTCTGAGAGGTGAGATTTGAGCTGTGGCAGCAGGGTCAGAGCTGGACAGATACAGGGTAGAAGAGGGGGTAGCCTGACCCGCAAGAGGTCTAGCAAGGTAGAGCCTGGGCGATAAGGAGTCTGATCTCTATTCTCAGTGTGACATGAAACATCCACAGTGTTTACTTAGAATGGCTGATTTTGGTGTCATTGTCCCCGGGACGGACACGTATCTGGGTGGCTGGACCATTTAGTTGGGCAGTTACTCCATAGTCGGACTCCAGTACCTCTCATAATAGCTTCTGCAAGCTGAATATAGAAATGTTTGTAATTGCTGTACTTACAATCTTGATTTGTGCAATAGCAGGGGAGGGAGTTTGCCACCACCCCAGCTGGGTATGTCCCTCTCTGTCACTTTATTACCTCTCATCGTTCTTCCCTGTTTGATTCCCTCAGGCATTTGATTCCCTCAGGCATTTGCACTTACTCCACCGTGTTTTACATGGATGGGTGAAAAATACCGGAATGTGGAGAATCCACAAAATAAGTAACAGTGTTTCCCCAACAGAAATCTGTAATTTTTCTTAAAGCATGGTACTAATGGGTGATGGGACCTTTACAGAATAAAAGAGAACTTTCTCTGTCTCCACCAATAAAAGCTTCCTACAAATTAAAAAGCTAAGTGTTTTGAATGACAAAGAATATAAATATGCAGTTCACAGAGGTAACACAGGTGGTCAATAAAATATGAAATGATGTTCTTGTTCATAAAGATAATCAAAGGAATGCAACTTAAAACATACCTTTTTTAGCCTATGAAATCGTCAAACATTTGTTTTTAAAGATAAGTTCAGTGGGGCAAATGGGTAGAATTGGTGGGACACAGTCTTGACTCTCCTGGCAAGTCCTCGGTATTTGTGGTATTTCAGAGCCATGGGCACTCCTTCCAGAATGTTAGCACCATTTGAGCTCAAAGGTAGGCGTAGGGATGCATTGCAGCCATGTTGGCAAGAGCAGAAACATGCCCAACCCCGAAGAACGTTCTTATGTGAAAGGAAGTGTATGCTGAAGTATTCTGTGGAGCATCTGGGTATAAAAGTGCCTCTTGACTGGACTGGTCTTCAGGTTCAGACAGTAGCACTTATGCTATGGGTGTGCATATATATACAAATACATGTACACAGGTATATGTGTGTGCTGGGCAGGTCCTGTCCTGTATCTATCTCACCCCCTTTTTTAAATACCTAAGCCAGGATTTTAGCCTCTTCAGCTGGAAGTGTTCAGATATTTTTCCCACCACCCTGCTGGAATGGACACCCTGGATTGGTAGTGTCTTGAAATGGACACTTTGCAGGTCTGTGTTGGACAAGGAGTCTTAGGCTGTGAGAGGCCCCCTGTACATAGGTGGGTGAGTTGGGTGGCCCACCAGGACTGAGATGAGCTGCATGGGTGCCACTGGAGTTATCCTGAGTGTCCCTTCACTCCTTCTATTGCAGTGGCTCTGTGTCTGTCAAGACTATGCGGTGCCTGGGCAGTTACTCCAGACACATGACCGTTATTTTGAAGCAAATCAAAAGAAGTGCTGCTTTCTAACTATATAATGTTTTTCTCCTATTCTTCTCCCTTAGTATAGTCAGCATATACTTCTTGCTCTATTTTTGGCAGTGTTTTTGTTTTTCTTTTTTTCCTAGCCTTTGTCAAATCTTTATAATCCTCTTTTGGTTGAATTAAGAATTACAGTTGAATCCTTGTGGAGATGTTTATTTTATTGGCATTTAGAGTATGACTATGGCTTTTAGAATTTGAATTTGATCTGAGTTGATAATTCAAAGATTTTAGTTCTTTGATTTTTTCTAATTAATATCTCAATACAAAGTTACATAATTGAAACATTAATAAAATATAATATAGGAATTTCCCCATAATTCCACATCTAGAGATAAAACAGTTTTTGAAAGATTGGCAAATATTCAAACATCTTATTTTTTGCTACATAACTAACATGATTTTTACAGTAATGGGGTCTTAGGAATAACAATGTGCCTTTTTTCTTCTCTGCCTTTTTCATACTCTGTAAGCATATATCCTGATTTGTGTATGAATATAACTGACTATGTACACTGACTATCATTTGTGTTTTTGCATGTCATTACTGACATTTCTAAATGGATATTTAAAAGTCCTATTAGGAAGCAAGACAGACTTAAATTTTCTCCACTTTGTTGACTTAATTTGTGTAGAGTTGTTCCATTTTCTTATACAGTTACATACGCATTGATATTAAGGTATTGTGTCAAGGTGGTGTCTGTGGTATCAGCTTTGCAAGGCCCCCACATGACTTTTGTGGGACTAGGTCTGGGCTATTAACAGTCACCACAGTCTCCAAAGGACTGTAGACCCATTCTGTCAGGGCCCAGTCCTCCTAATGTCTCCTGGCTGGTCCTGCCGGGTCCTGTTGCCACTTGTGCTATGTGACCCGGAGGTCACTGGCTTGTTTATGAATTAAATCAGGTGATGAGTAACCATGCTAAGTGATAGTTATTATTATTATTTTAAAAATAACTGTGTGAAATAAAACCAAACCATTTTTTAAGTAGCACTTGTTATTTGAAGTTTTAGAAATTTTTTCAATTACAGTTGACATGCTGATACTATATTAGTTTCAGGTGTACAACATAGTGATTAGACATTTATATAATTTATGAAGTGATCACCCTGGTAAGTCTAGTACCCCTCTGACACCATACATAGTTATTATACCTGAAGAATTTCATTCATTGCCTTTGACCTGGTGTCCCAGGAAATAGGCTTCTAATGCACCTTTTTTCCTTCAAGTGGTGTTGGTGTTTTTCTTCTACTTTGAGTCTTCTCAGGCTCCCATTCCAGAGAAACCACGTGATTCATGAAGAATTTTATTTTACCTTTCCTAGGATACCTGGTTCCAGACAGCCTGCAGGCTTTTTCTTTCAGAGTGTTACACTGTTGTGCCAGACAGATCCTGACTTTACATTTATATTTGACTTTTTAACACAAGGCTAGATTTCTAACATCTCATAAAAATGAATCTGAATTACTTGTAATCATCTGTGCCTATATGTGTTCTGGCTGTCCACTGACCCATGTAGGCACTTTATGTTCATTTCCTCTGACTCAGTTGGGTGTCTCTGAACCCTCCCTCGTGGGCAGGAAAGGGATGGCTTCATGGCCTGTGTGGTGCAGGGAGTCCTAACAAGCTCTAGAGAAAAGCCCTGTCTGACTGCTGTGTAGGAAATCATTCAGAACCAGGACTTTCTCTGTACCAACTTTTTATGTAGGAACCTCAGTGTGTGGCATTAGCTTTATACAGAAGCCTAAGGAGGCCGTGGCTACAGGGAAACTCGGATATTTATGCTCTGTAGTAGGAGCCACGGGGTCCATCCGTCAGAACTCTGGTAGAGCTGGGGACCTGCTGAGTGAGAACAGCTGTTGGGGAGCAGACAGGAAAATGGATGCATACCTGGTGAAAGTCATTGTCACCCAATTTGACCATTATCTGTGACCTTATGCACACACACTAGGTAATGCTGCTGTGGATTTGATCTTTTACCAGTCTTTCATGTGTTTTTGTTCTCTTGTGGTTTTTTTTGCCTTTGCTCTTTCTTTCCTATTGACAGGTAAGTCAGCTGTGGTCAGTGCTATCTTTCTTTTCTGCACCATCAAGGCATACCGCACCCATTGCCATAGAGACAGGAGTGAGAAATCACTGTGATAGGTCAGACACCTTTACACTTGGTGTAAATGCACACCAGTCCATTTCCATCCTGGCATCACTGACCTGCTGACTAGAAAAATGTGCAGGAGAGAGAATACAGTGGTTAGAGCAGTTACTGTCTTTAACCAGCTTTAGTGTAGAAAAAGCCCCGTTTCATGGAGTGAGATGAAGCCTTGCAGTTTGTCTCTGAAAGCCCACAGATTCCAATGGTATGGTGCTAGCCTTTCTACTGTCACTGTTCCTGGATGGTGAGAATCATTTTCTGTTGATTGCCTGGTGCATCAAGTATGTCTGTGTAAAACACCCCCGGAGCTGACTTTTCTTGTAACAGCATGTGATAATGTCTGGGATGATGGGTAAGGGTCTCAGTCTAGTCAGTGTTGCTACGGCTGTGAAGGGGTTTCTTCTCTCTGATCCCGAGTTTTATGCCCTGGTGTGAACAGGAGAATGCAACAGAGAGGTCATGGTGGCTTCCTGCCTGGGCCACCCAACTGGGCCACCCAACTGGGCCCAGGTCTCACCAGGGCATGGCCAGTGAAACTTCATGTCTGTGTATAAGTGGTTTCAGGTGTGATTGTAAGGCGTGAGTAGTCATGTAGAATGAATTGTTATGTAGAAATATTCCAAAATCATTTGTTTCGAATTCATTTGTTCTTCAAGGCAAGGCATTTGCTTTCATATTCAAAATTTTGTTTTCTTAAGTTGTGAAGTAATATAATATCTTATTGAAATATTCTGGGTTTAAAAAAATGGACTCATGTCAAGATGCTTTTCATGCAGAATCTTAGATTTTATAGTAGAATTATTAGAAGGTTATATGAGCATCTTAATTATGGTATTTTATTTTTAACTTGTGGTAATCTATATAGAACAAAACTAAGGTTTATAAATTCTGTGTAATCTTTTTTTAAAAAATATTTTATTTATTTATTTTTAGAGAGAGGGGACGGGAAGGAGAAAGAGTGGGAGAGAAACATCAATGTGTGGTTGACTGTCATGTGTCCCCTACCAGGGACCTGGCCCGCAACCCAGGCCTGTGCCCTGACTGGGAATCAAACCAGTGACCTTTTGCTTCACAGACCCGTGCTCAATCCACTGAGCCACACCAGCCAGGGAAGTTCTTTTTAATCTTAGGTGGGACAAGCTTTCTGCTTTAGTAGCAGGCCCCTCCACCTCCCCACTAACAACACACAGTGCTCTTTGTGTTTGCTGATTGACGGTGGGGCTGATAACTAAGGTTGTCACATCTGCAGGCTGCAAGTTTAATGAGTATTCCTTTGTTGTGCTTTATGTCACATAAAAGAGATGCCTTCTTTGCCTTTTATCTTTAGGCTATGGTTATGTGATTTATTCGTATAGTAATTGGTTACTTCCTTGATGATGGCTATGAAGTCTTATCTTCACAGAGTTTATAATTAGTTATAAAGACAGATAATAATTACAAACAGTGATGAAATGATGCATGCCATGAAGGAAACAGTAATGAGAATAGCAGGGATGGGGGGGGCTGGTCAGGGAAGCCTGCACTAAGATGACGTTGCAGCCAAGGACCTTCAAGATGGGGTGTCACATATAAAAACTTCAGTCTGCCATAAAGAGGGGGGGTAATTCAACAGAGTATGAAAGATACTTGTAATCCTTATACCTGACCAAGAATTTGCATTCAGAACATATAATGATTTCCTATAAGTCTGTAAGAATCAGTATCAGGTAGAAAATGTATCAGGTAGTATCAGGTAGAAAATGTGCAGAATATTTGAAGAGGCTTGCCACCAAAAATGTCACCAATGGAGAGGTGCTTATCTTTATTGTTACCAGAGAAGTGCATGTCAGACCTGCTGAAGTTCAGTGCCTTCCCTCTCAAAGGTTATCTTGAGAGTAAAAGCACTAAGTGTGTCAAGGAGGGGCCTGGGGTCTCCTGCAGGGCTATAGACCCCACTGTGGAGTTCTCCCATGTGCATGATGGGATGTATACAGTGATGTATCTGAACCAGTGTGTGAGCCAAAACCATTGGACATGAAAAGCACGTGATTGCATCATTCCATTATATGGTGTTCAAAACCAGATGAAGGTATTGTTGCTGTCAGAAGTCAAAATAACTACTGACCTTGAGGAAGGAAGTCACTAGAGTAGATCCAGGAGGGGCTGCATCCCTGGTTGCTTATGTGGCATATTCAGTTCCTGGGCACTTAATAAGTTGTTCACTTGTAACTGGTGTATTTTTTTGTAGTTTTATTATATTTAAATCTTTAAAATTATAAGTAATAGATTGTTACATCTATTTCTGTATAAAGTCTTTAAGTATCCAAGTAATTCTCTTCTTTTACTGAATAAATGTTATTGATTTTTTTATTAAAAAGTACACGAGCAGCTCTATTTATACCACATTCTAGATTATTTCAGAGCTACTAGCCTTTCCTCTTCATTTCTTGGAATACTCACTCTGGTCATGTGCGTGTGTGTGATAAAGTTGTCCACCCTCTATTTCTCTGTTTTACAGGCCATGGGACACTTAAACTACATAATGGGTTTACTGATTCATGTCCTGACTGGGAAACGATTAGTGAATAATTGACTAAGATTCATTTCTCAAACTTCTTACCTCCCCTACCCCCCGGCCAATAGTAGCAACTCTTCTCTTTGGTTTTATTCACTTATGTATTTATATTCACCCGAGGACGTGCTAATTGGTTTTAGAAAGCAAGGGCAGAAAGGAGAGAGGAGAGAAACACTGACCGATTGCCCCTGTACAAACCTCAACCCAGGGCCGAACCTGCAACCTGGGCATGTACCCTGACTGGGAATCAAACCACAGCTTTTCAGTTTATGGAACAACATTTCAAACAACTGAGCCACACCAGCTAGGGCTGTTCTCTTTGATTTTAAACTGAACTGAACTGATTACTTTGTTCTTGGAATACTTGCATTTATTTTGATGCTTCCTTTTCACTAGTGTCTCCTCTAGTTTTGTAAAATTGTAGCTTGAGATTGCACACATGAATAGCACACTGGGACAGAGCAGTGGTTTCTCTGAGTCTTCATTGGAGACTGGACAGCTGGGCAGCTGGGCTGCTCCCATTTTGTGTGGAGGCACCTCCTGTATCTCAACCTGGTGTCCCCATTCCATGACTGGGATCAAGGAGCTAGAACAAGGCTCTAAGATATCACAACATGGGGCACAATTCTTGGTTTAAGATGGGATAGACTTCTTACCTCTACTTTTAGCATTTTTTAAAAATATTAGAACTAAAATGAAGTCGGTTGGAAGATAGGAGGATTAGTGGTAAGAAGCTGTCACATGGGTCAGTTAGAAAGGCGACCCAGTGAAAAGCTCTCTTCTGGCATGTCTGTATCCAGCACTGGTTTTAGAAGACACTTTTGGCTGAGAGCCTTGCAAGGGAGGGATAAGTAAAATGAGTGGGTGCCTGGAGCTGTCCTGGTTGTCCCCACAGTGGCATTGTACTTCTCTGTGCTGAGGGCTGCAGCTCAGGCTCTAGGGTCTTTGCTCCCTCCAGAATGATTCTCTTCACAAAGCTTACCCACATAAATAAGTTTTCTCTTACATTGTGACTCGTGCACTAGCCTGCAGTGCCCACGGCATCATGGATGAGACATGAGACAAATTCACACGGACTACCGAGTCCTGTGGAGAAAAAGGAACGGCACGGCCACTCCCTCAAGGGGGGAGCGCCTCAGAGTGGCCTGGCCACTCTCAAGGGGAGAGTGTGCTGAGCCTTGCCTAGGCAGGCTTTCATGGGGGTTTATTTGCGCAGGAATACAGGTACAGCTCATTAATCATTGTCAGTCAGTGAGGATCAAACAGTAGATAGCATACAAAGAACTATTAGGGCTTCTTCTGAGTCAGGTCTATCAGCTAAAAGGCTACAAAACTTTGGGAAACAAACTCATTTCCTGCTTGGGCCTTTATCATTTAAGAGTATTCTTAGCAAAGCAGGTTTCACGGGAGTTTATGTATTCTTTCTTAGGTCTGATCACCCAGGGAGCCCGCCCTTTTCAGCACAGGGCTGCATACGCCCTCTGTCATTGTTTCAGGCTTAAGTCAGGCAGAGGAGGCAAGATAGCCAAGAAATTTGGGAGACTTCTTGCAGACAGAATGAGGACTTGGGCTATGTCAAAGCAGAGGGGTGAGGGTCTATCACCCCCTTTCTCCATAGCCCCCCAAGTCCTTCCCTGGGGCCTCCCCGTGATCCTGCCTGTCTTAGGTCATTCCCCCCTGGGGGAATCTTACCCGTCATTGGCTAACTAATCAAGCACTGGGGGCCAGTTATGGATGGAAGTAAAAGGAGCAGAAGTGGCGCTCCTGCCAGGGAGATAAGCTTTGTCTCCTTAGTGGCTTTTGGTCTGAAGGTTGCTCACTCAGCCTTAGCCTTGGGGGGAGGCTCCTGAAACCAGGCAGGGTGTGGTTCCCAATAACTTTGTGGCCTGTAACAAACAAATAAACAAATACTTTAGAAATAATATTATTTATACAACACTCACTGCGTTCTGTTCCATTTTAGTGTTTAAAAATGCTGGTTAAACCCACTAAATTGTTCTTGATGGGTCACAATCCACAGTTTTTTTTTAAATGCTGATTGAAACACCTTATTCTGCCATATTAGATACCCTGTAATCTTCCCCATCTCTTTTCCTTACCCTCTTTGTGTTTTTTTTTACTACTTTGCCAAATAATTTTCTTTTTTTTTTAATATAAATTTTATTTAGTTACTTTTCAAGTACATTTTTTTTTATCTATTTCTCCCATCCCCCCCAGTCCTCATCTCTGTGTCTTTCATACTTGTTCCTCAAAATCCCTCCCCCTTTTTCCCCTTAAGTTCCCTTCTCTCTCCCCTCTGGTCGCTGCCCACTTGTTCTCTATTTCAGCATCTTTGTTTTTGTTCTGTTTGCTTGTTTGTTTTATTCTTTAGCTTCCTGTCAAAGGTGAGATCATATGGTATTTGTCCTTCAATGCCTGGCCTATTTCACTCAGCATAATGCTTTCCAGTTCCATCCATGTTGTTGCAAAAGGTAGTAGCTCCTTCTTTCTCTCTGCTGCATAGAATTCCATTGTGTATATGTACCACAGTTTTTTGATCCATTCGTTTACTGATGGGCACCTAGGTTGCTTCCAACTCTTGGCTATTGTAAATTGTGCTGCTATGAACATTGTGGTGCATAGGTTCTTTGAAATTGATGTTTTAGGAT
Source organism: Artibeus jamaicensis (assembly GCF_021234435.1). Taxonomy (NCBI): domain Eukaryota; kingdom Metazoa; phylum Chordata; class Mammalia; order Chiroptera; family Phyllostomidae; genus Artibeus; species Artibeus jamaicensis. Next base: position 72,489,908 of record NW_026522030.1, on the reverse strand, counting down.
TCTTGGGGTATAATCCTAGCAGTGGAATTGCTGGGTCAAAAGGCAGGTCGATTTTTATTTTTTTGAGAAAATTCCATACTGTTTTCCATAATGGTTGTACCAGTCTGCAATCCCACCAACAGTGAACTAAGGTCCCCTTTTCCCCACACCCTCTCCAACATTTGTTGTTTGTTGCTTTGTCTATTATAGCCATCCTGACTGGTGTAAAGTGGTATCTCATTGTGGTTTTAATTTGCATCTCTCTGATAGCTAACGATATTGAGCATCTCTTCATGTGTCTCTGGATATTCTGTATGTCCTCTTTAGAGAAGTGTCTGTTCAAGTCCTTTTCCCATTTTTTAATTGGGTTCGATGTCTTCCTAGAGTGGAGTTGTGTAAGTTCTTTGTATATTTTGGAAATTAAACCTTTGTCTGAGGTATCATTGGCAAATATGTTTTCCCATACAGTTGGTTGTCTTTTTAATTTAATACTGTTTTCTTTAGCCATGCAGAAGCTTTTTATTTTGATGAGATCCCATTTGTTTATTCTTTCCTTTATATTCCTTGCTCTAGGGCACATATCCGTAAAAATGTTGCTGCGTGGAATATCTGAGATTTTCTTGCCAATGTTCTCCTCTAGGACTTTAATGGTGTCATGGCTTATATTTAAGTCTTTTATCCACCTTGAATTTATTTTGGTGTATGGTGTAAGTTGGTGCTCAAGTTTCATTTTTTTGCACGTAGCTGTCCAGTTCTCCCAACACCATTTGCTGAAGAGGCTATCTTTACTCCATTTTATGTTATTGCCCCCTTTGTCAAATATTAATTGACTGTAGAGAGTTGGGTTGATTTCTGGGCTCTCTGTTCTGTTCCATTGGTCTATGTGCCTGTTTTTATGCCAGTACCAGGCTGTTTTGATTACAGTGGCTTTGTAATAGTTTGATATCAGGTATTGTGATTCCCTCCTACTTTGTTTTTCTTTCTCAAAAGAGCAGCTGCTATTCGGGCTCATTTATGATTCCATATAAATTTTTGAAGTGTTTGTTCTATGTCTGTGAAATACGCCATTGGTACTTTAATAGGTATTGCATTGAATCTGTATATTGCTTTGGGTAGTATGGACATTTTGATGATGTTAATTCTTCCAATCCATGAACACGGTATATGTTTCCATTTGTTTGTGTCCTCGCTGATTTCTTTCTTCAGTGCTGTGTAGTTTTCTGCATACAGGTCTTTTACCTCTTTGGTTAGGTTTATTCCCAGATATTTTATTTTTCTTTTTGCTATATCGAATGGGATTTTTTCCTTGATTTCTGCTTCTGCTGATTCATTGTTTGTATACAAAAATGCCTTTGATTTCTGGATATTGACTTTGTATCCTGCTGTTTTGCCAAATTCATTAATTAGTTTGAGCAGTTTTTGGGTAGAGTCTATAGGATTTTCCATGTACACTATCATGTCATCTGCAAACAGTGACAGTTTTGTTTCCTCCTTTCCTATTTGGATGCCTTTTATTTCCTTTTCCTGCCTGATTGCTGTGGCCAAAACTTCTAATACTATATTGAATAGAAGTGGTGAAAGTGGACATCCTTGTCTTGTTCCTGATCTTAGTGGAAAAGCTTTTAGTTTTTGCCCATTGAGTATGATATTGGCTGTAGGTCTCTCATAAATGGCCTTTATTATATTGAGGAATGTTCCCTCTATTCCCATTTTGCTGAGTGTTTTTATCATAAATGGGTGTTGTACCTTATCGAAAGCTTTTTCTGCGTCTATTGATATGATCATGTGGTTTTTGTCTTTGCTTTTGTTTATGTGATGAATTACATTTACTGTTTTGCGAATGTTGAACCATCCTTGCATCCCTGGGATGAATCCCACTTGGTCATGGTGTATAATCTTTTGGATATATTGTTGGATGCGATTTGCCAATATTTTGTTGAGGATTTTAGCGTCTATGTTCATCAGCAATATTGGCCTGAAGTTTTCTTTCTTTGTTGTATCTCTATCTGGTTTTGGAATTAGGATGTTGCTGGCTTCATAAAAGGAGTTTGGGAGTTTTCCATCCTTTTGGATTTTTTGGAATAGTCTGTGAAGAATGGGGGTTAGCTCTTCCTTAAATGCTTTGTAGAGAATTCTCCTGTGAATCCATCTGGTCCGGGGCTTTTGTGTGATGGGAGTTTTTTGATTACTGCTTCAATTTCTTTTGCTGTTATTGGTCTATTCAGGTGTTCTACTTCTTTTTCATTGAGTTTTGGGAGATTATATTTTTCTAGAAATGTGTCTATTTCCCCTAGGTTCTCAAATTTCTTGGCATACAGTTCTTCATAGTAATTTCTTACAATCCTCTCTATTTCTGTGGTATCAGTTGTAATCTCTCCTCTTTCATTTCTGATTGTGTTTATTTGTGTCCGTTCCCTTCTTTTCTTGATGAGCCTACTTAAAGGCTTGTCTATTTTGTTTATTTTTTCAAAGAACCAACTCCTGGATTCATTGATCTTTAGAATTGTACTTTTAGTCTCTATGTCATTTAGTTCTGCTCTGATCTTAGTTATTTCCTTCCTTCTACTTGCTTTGGGCTGTTTTTGTTGTTGTTCCTCGAGTTCTTGCAGGCATAGAGTAAGGTCATTTGTTTGAAATGTTTCTGTTTTTTTTTAGGTAGGCCTGTATTGCTATAAACTTCCCTCTCAGGACTGCCTTGGCTGTATCCCATAAGTTTTGGGTTGTTGTGAGATCATTTTCATTTGTTTCCAGAAACTTTTTGATTTCTTCCCTAATTTCATTCTTGACCCATTCATTGTTCAATAGCATACCATTCAGTCTCCATGATTTTGAGTGTTTTGGGTATTTTCCTTTGGGGTTGGTTTCCAGTTTCAGTCCCTTATGGTCAGAGAAAATGCTTGGTATGATTTCAATATTCTTGAATTTGTTGAGGCTTGTTTTGTGCCCTATCATGTGGTCTCAAATAAAGTTATTTTCTAATAAGATTTCGTTAACTCCCTGTTCTCTGAGCTCACAAACCCATGCTCTCTCCTGGAGCCTTCCCACGAGCAGGCTGTAACTCCCTGTGTTGCCACTTGGAACAGAATATACCTTACATTTATTTATAAATTATGAGTAACGTGATTCAGACAATATTTAATATTCCATTGCCTGATAATTGTCCATTAAATGGGGTTTTTGGTGGGGTTTTTGTTTTTGTTTTTGTTTTTTTTTGAAATCCTGTTTCTCCAAGACAACTGAGTTCCTTAAAGGAAAGGAAAGACCACATTTGTGTCTTCTATACCTCGTGCTGCTAGCTTATCCTAGACCATCACTAAGCTGAGCGGTCAGCATGGGCTAGGCAGCTCATGTTTTCTCTTCTACAGTGAGTAGTTATCACCTATCCATTGGAAGTAGGCAGAAAGTGCTCCTGTGTAGGGTTCTCTGTGGAGATGGTTTGTTGGGGGCAGCAAGATAAGTAAAGCACAAAGGTATCCTTGAGTCTATAGCACAGGCCCTTCTTATCATCGTGTGTGTGTGTGTGTGTGTGTGTGTGTGTGTGTGTGTGAAGTGGTTGACGCAAACAGTAATTGTGTGTTTTATGTTCAGCCATATCAGTGGGAACAAAGTTGCCTGGGAGAAGACAGGAAGCCATTCAGAGCCTCAAGCGCGGGGAGACCCAGGAGACCAAACAAAGGTAGGAGGTCTATACCTTTTATTCTCTCAAGTCCTGACTGTTTCCCCATGAGGTGTTAGGGATTGCTTGAAAGTAAAACGCTCTCTCTCTTTTTAAGCATGTCGTGAATAATACAGACATGGGTGGGGAGTGGGGGAATCGCAGTCGTGGGGAGTCAGGGCAAGGAGGGATCCCAGGGGCGGGCGGGGGCCTTGTGGAAATCCAGCCCTGTCTGCTGGCTGTGTGGTCTCGACACGCACTTGGAGCCTTCCAGAGCCTTATGTCTTGTAGAGTCTATGTAGGATGTGAAATAAAAACTAAATAAACCACATTACATTTCTGCTTTTACCTATTAATAGCGATTTATAGAAATTTTTTTTAACTGAAAAGCCACATGTATCCCTACAGTTGGTCACTGGGTCTCTGGCTGGAAGAAGCTCATATTATACAAGGTGACAAAATATCAGAAATCCATTTAAACTCCGAAATGCTGTCACTGTTGAACAATTATCCTATAAGTAACCTTTACGGATACCTACTGTTTTGCAAGTACCTTCCAGTGGTTTATGTATACATGCAAAATAGAGGGGATATAGAAAATACTGGTGAATTATCCATGAGTTACTCTTCTTAAGACTAATCTTGGCACCTGGTGATTCGAGGAGTAAATTAAGCACTTAAGTACATACCATTGTAAAGAATACATTTTTTTAAAAATATTTTATTTATTTATTTTTATAGAGAGGGAATGGGAAGGAGAAAGAGTGGGAGAGAAACATCAGTGTGTGGTTGCCTCTCATATGCCCCCGACTGGGGACCTGGCCTGCAACCCAGGCATGTGCCCTGACTGGGAATTGAACCAGTGACCCTTTGCTTTACAGGCCCGTGCTTAATCCACTGAGCCACACCAGCCAGGGCAAGAATACATTTTTTTTCATAGCAGAAAAATATATATGTAGAGTGGCACAAAATCAAACAGTAAGCAGTATTATTTCCAACATTTATTGTGAGAAAGGTAAAAATAGTTTATTATGCAAATAATAATTGCTTTTGGTAAAAAATCAAACTTTGTTAGAAAGTTCATAAAGAAAAAAACTAAGGGTCCCCTCTGCCTTTCTTTCCCTTGGTCCTACTGCCTTGACGTTCCCTACTCTTGTTCCTATTTATGTACATACATTTCTTATTTTGGCACTTGACTGTTATAGAATGGATATTTTTTACCTAATGATATACCAAGCACAGATTTCTGTCATTATATATAGATATGACTCATCATTTTTAATGAAATTAGCTTGCTTTAATTTTTCATGAACACTTTCATGTGTGTAATTAATTTGGGGCTTTATAATGACCAAAGAGAATGCGAGTTTGGGCTTTTGTTTATCCTTTAGATACCAGCTGTGATGGTAAAGAACAGACCTGAGTCATGCTGAGTTTGAGTCCTAGTTCTACAAGTTATTGGCCGTATACCATGGACAAGTGACGTGTCCTCCCTGAGCATTAGTTTCCTCATCTGTAGAGAGGACCATGCCTGCTTGGTGTTAGGCAGGGTCTCCAAGGAAAGTGTAAACACAGGTATTGACTACCAGGGGTTAGCAAGCACAGAAAGCCACTGTCAACCCACAGGGGCCCCCAAGGGAGGAGCCACGGATGGGGACACAACAGTAGGATCTGCAAGTCCTCCAGGCTCCCACTCCCCATCTGCTCATCACTCTCTCTGTCCAAGCATGGGTGGGTCAGTGCTCCCTTGGACTCAGTGGTAAAGGTGTTCATCGTGTCTTTCTGGATGGAACTGTGTCATGCGTGAACTGACAGCATGACATGAACCCATTTTCCCCTCTTACTCATTGCTCTGTAGGCAGAAGGTTCGTCCACTGCCTCTTCAGGCAGCCAGCTTGCTGAAGGAAAGGGAAGCCAGATCGGCACTGTCCAGCCAATTCCGTGCCTCCTGTCCATGCCTACGAGGAACCACATGGACATCACCACCCCACCTCTGCCTCCTGTCGCGCCTGAGGTGCTGAGAGTAGCTGAGCACCGTCACAAGAAGGGGCTGATGTACCCGTACATCTTCCATGTCCTGACGAAGGTATGTGCAGTGGTCACTCCTGGGGTATGGCTCCTTGTTAGGAACTGTTCTGTCTTCTAAATTATTTGAAACAAAGTTTATTTTCCCCTTTCTAAACTTTGAGAAAAATGATGAAAATTTATACTTGTAAATACAATAAAAGAACTTGGGAAAAGTTTCATTTTCCCCTTCAATGTAGTATAAAATATGTTTTAAACTTCTAATTAATGACAGCACATTATTTTCTGATTTGTAATTTTATTCTATTTTTATTTTATTTTTAATTTTTTTTAAAAGATGGGATGTCAGCTTTATTTTTTTTTTTAAGTTTATGTATTTACTTTTAGAGAGAGGAGAAGGGAAGGAGAAAGAGGGAGAGAAATATCAATGTGTGGTTGCCTCTTGCAAGTTCTCTACTGGGGACCTGGCCTGCAACCCAGGCATGTGCCAATTGGGAATTGAACCAACGATTCTTTGGTTTGCAGTCCACTGAGCTCCGCCAGCCAAGGCTATTCTCTTTATTTTTAACTCAAAGTTTCCTACACCTCATTTGTGCCATAATGTCAAGTTTAATTCCAGTGTCACATAATGGTTATCCATCCCAGAAATACCTCCTTGTGGGTAGCTTAGAGCACTTTGTGTGCTTTGTGCTTTGTGCTTTGTTCCTCTGCCTCATTGAGTACAATTTTTAAAAAAAAATTTAAAGATTTTTTTTTTAATTTATCTTTAGAGGAGAAGGGAAGGAGAGAGGAAGAGAAACATCAATGTATGGTTGTGTCTCATGCATCCCCTGCTGGGAACTGGCCTGCAACCCAGGCATGTACCTTGACTGGCAATCGAACCCTGGTTGTTTGGTTCAAAGGCCCATGCTCTGTCTCCTGAGCTATACCAGGCAGGGCTGATTGAGTACAATCTTTGTAGCACTTACAGCAAAAAGTGGAATACACAAGTTGTAACGTGTAGTCAGAAGTCAGAAAATGCAATTTACCTTTTTATACAGAGTAATAATTTCACATTACCAGTCTTACCAAATATATGCCTAATAGTTATATAGTGTGGCATGAGTTGGTTTTGCATCTTGGTGTCTTGAATGGATCTGTATGTATTTAAATTTCTTCAGTAATTTGTAGTCTTTTATCACAGACTCAGTCTTTAACAAGTTACCTTGATGATCAGATTTCTCATGCAGAATTGGTTTATTGCTGTGTGTATTTTTAATATGTTTTCATCAGCATCTGTACCACCATATATAATCAGACTTTTTTCTTTCTGTTTTCTGCAATCCACCTGTGGTTTGTAGAAGGGAGGCAATGAATGCAAAAGTTACTCCTGTTCCATAGCACTCCCACCCCAGCTGGACTTCAACTGCTGATTTGAGCATTACTTACTTTTACAAATTAAAAGATATGAAGAATATTTAGACCGGGGCTATTTTCTCAGCTCCTTTATTTTTAAATTGTAATCTCCTCCAGATTTCATCTGTTATTTAATATGGATATGCATGTATGGTATCACTTTTGAAATTATGATTGTAAGGTAAACATTTTATTTTTCAGGTTCAACATAAATTGTAAGGGTAAGTGAAAAGTTACTGTTGCTGAAAAAGGATTTTGCTAAGATTAAAAGGACAAGGTTTTGAGAAGATTGTGCCTTTTTCCCATGGGGTGTTTGGGATGCAAAGTCCCTAGGTCCCAGTTATTTCTTCCCTGCCTCACTGGTGGGTATGACTGGGGCAGTCTGATCAGTATGAGTGTGCAAACTGCTTGTCTTCTTCATTACTCACTGATTTCAAAGGCAAATTTTGATAAAATGACTGTGGTTAAGAAAAGTAAACTTGACTGTCTTCAGATTTTAAAATGTCATCTAAAATTTTTCAGTGTATTAAGGAAAAGATTAGACTTGTAAGACCTGCTGCTTCCTGTGAGCTAAGCACTTCTGGTATCACATTGTCCATACTGAGACTTTTGCACTGGGCTGAAGCTTCATAGGAATGTAGAGTTATCAAATCTTCATTGTATTAAGGCAGTAAATACTCCCTAGATGAGAGTGTTAACCATAGAGAGCTACTACATTATGAAGGTATCAAGGAGAGGGGAAAGACTAATTTTGAAATTAAGTTTGTGTTAAACAGCAAATGTTATGAAATTATTATTAAAAAGGACATATTATTAAAAACACCTTATATATATGAGGTCTGTCCAGAAGGTATCCAGCCATGAACTATGAAAAATAGAGACGTTATTTGAAGAAGATACAAGAAACATTGTACAGAGGACAATGACACCTCAGTTCCCTTCAAAGTAGGCACCTTGGGACCTCACACAGTTCTCCCAATCACCATCAGCTGCCCTGTAGTATTTTCTTGAATTTCACCCACAGTCTGAAATCTCTTCCCTTTCAAAGGTGGCTTTAGTTTTGGGAAAAGTCAGAAGTCACAGGGTGCCAAATCTAGGCTGTAGGGGGCTGAGTCACGTGGGTAATTTGATGTTTCACCAAAAAAACTCTGCAGGAGACTTGAGTCATGTGCGGGCACATTGTCTTGATGAAGCTGCCAGTCATCCATCAGTTGCCCATAGCTGCAGCCTTCTGACATACAAATAGTTTCCACGGAGAAATGTTCAAGCTTAATGCAAAATTAGATATAGATTCGTTTCTGTACTTGCTCAGTCATTTTGAATGCAATGACCACACAGTACACATGCTCACTCAACAGTGTCTGCCATCCCCACTGACTAGTACAAATGAAGTCATTGTTCACTTGTGCACATTCCATTCTCCTTGGCTGACAGGATACATGAATATTGCACAAACTGTTCCTATATTAACAATGGCTGGACTTATTCTGGACAGACCTTGTATTAATAAATTTCATAGACATTGAAGGTCATAAATATATTTTTGTGTTATAAATATATGTAAATAAAATTTCTTGCAAAATCTCTTGAGATGTACCTTGATGCCACAAAATACCCAATACAGACCAGAAGTTTTGTAGTTGGTCGGTCGCTATATGCAGTTGTCCTGGAGGCATGGTCCTGTACTATAAGGAAGCCCCTGCCATGCTACCTCGGATGATGAACAGAATAGCACTCCCTTCATTGTTTGCCAGCTGCCATGCCCTCTCATTTAGTGAGATACGTCTTTTGAGTACTGCTGTGTTAGGGTAGAGGCTTGATACATACCAAAAACTTGACAGTTAACACATGAGAAAGTACTCTTGGCTAGATTATCTTGTATGTGGTAATTTTTAATGGAAGAGCTTGATAAAGAAGAAAATGACCGTTTTATATTGAGTACTAGTCTCATGGATTTCATATAGATCATTAAAATTATGAATTTCACTACATATGACCATCTTGACTCATAAATAAAATTTTCAAGTTCTTAGCATTTTCTGTTTTATTTGTTACCTGATGTTATCTGTATGGGTTATTTCAAAGACTTTGGGATTATCTATGTGGTTTTCTTTTGTTCTTGGTTTCAGATTGAATAAAACCTTATAAATTTTATTTTGACTCTGAGCATATGTTTTGACTACAGCATACTAAGTGAACTCTCCCTAAACATCTTGATGTAGGCAAGTTGTTAAGTAGTTGATTTGGGATAGAATTGCAATGTCATTAACTGGAGATAATACAGTATATTTCTTTGAATTTATTGTAAATTCAACATGAAAAATGTGCAATATTATTCTGCTTTCTTCCATGCAAAGGGTGAAATCAAAATTGCTGTTTCTATTGAAGATGAAGCCAGCAAAGACCTGCCTCCCGCCGCCCTGCTCTATAGGCCAGTTCGTCAATATGTTTACGGAGTCCTGTTTAGCTTGGCAGAAAGCAGAAAGAAAACTGAGAGACTTGCTTTTAGAAAGAACAGACTTCCACCAGAATGTATGTACTGTAAAATCCATTGTTTGTTTTCCTCGGTTCCTCATAATCTCATGTGCATTTTCTAAAGCCTTAGAAGGACTGTGACTGAGATCACCCTGAGTGCCCCGACGTAAAGAAGGTGGGCTTCATCCGGGCTCTTAGGGAAGGAGGACAGCAATGGGCATCCCCCCACCCCGATAATGGTGATTATTTTAGTAAAATGATAAAAACTGCAGGTTTATGCTTTAAACTGATCTGCAAACGGTCCTGATGATCACTGTCCTCCTGTGGTTAGCATGTCCCAGGCAGTGTCTACTCTCCAGAAGTCAGTGTTCCTGGGAGGTTCCACCAGCTGTCCGCTCACCACCTGTGTGTGGCTAGTGTGTTGCTGCGCATAGCTTCATGCCAAATGGGCATGTGTGTGTAATGGTTTCCCTCAGAGATCCCAGCCATTTGTGTCTGGGGGTGGAGGGGGAAGTGGAAAGACAAAAAGTAATGTTTCACATGTTGGCAAACACTGGGGTCAAAGCAGGTTTTGTCTTCTAGTAAGCCATTGTAATATTTTGGGGAAACCGTGCCTTTCTATTTTAGGTAGGTTTATCTACTGATGTAGGGAAAACAGAAGTCACTGTATATTTAGTAGGACATACAGAAAAGTTTCCCAAAACCTAGTCTGAAATAAGAATATTATGAACCGTGGAAGTTGCAGCTTAATATCTCATCCTCTTAACTAAAGATATATAGGGAAAGGTCACCTGCATGCAGTAAGTCAGTGTAGGCTTGGGAGGCAGGTGGAGGTCACCACCTCAGGGACAAATGTACGAGTGGGACTTACCTTTGGAATTATAAATCACAGAGATTCTAGCGATCTCTCTTAAAAACTCAGTTTTGTAGGTTCTTAAGTTTTCTGTTTTTGATGCTATATAACACAATTATGATTTTACAAGCCCTTAAAATGAAGCATCTGTCTGTCACTATCTTTGCTTGAGGACAGCTGTACTGAGAGTGGAGCTGAGCTGTTTGAGTGCCTATAGCTGCAGACGGTGGTGCCACCCCCGAAGGGCCTCCATAGCTCATGCCTCCGTCTAGACCAGGGCCAGAGATTCAGTGTAAACACTGAGTTTTGCTAGCGGGCACTCATTTTAGAGGCCCAGTGTGTTCCTGAAGTACATGCTCTCACTTTTTTCTCTCATGGTATGATTCATTTTCTCAAAAAAGATGGACCTTTCTGACTTAGCAGAAGGTTGGTCATTTTTTTGGTGTTGTATATGCACCCCACCCCCCCAACCCACCTTGGCTCCATAGCTCTAACCGCCCTTTGGTTCTCTGCTGCCCTGAGTGGCTGAGCCATGTGGCTCGCTTGGTTCTCTCCTGGAGGCCATGGTTCAGTGCAGCCCCCTTCCTGCCATACCATCATTTTGGCTTTCATAGTGAAAGGCTATTCCTTTTTTTTTTTTAATGTGTTCCAGAACATAGTTCTTTATGCAGCAGACTCCTCAGGAGTTTTCAGTGACCACAACCTGGGATCCCTTGGATGAATCCCAGGACAACTCTCCTTAGCAGTGTTCACAGCAGTCTGAAGTTTTAAAATGCTGTGGTATGCACAGCTAGCCACATGGAACATATTCATTTCCTTCTCATCAGTTATTTTGTATGTGGTGGTACAGGTGTGTTACTGGCCTGGGAGAAGCTATCCTGTTAGCATACATTAGGGGAAGCGTAGGGCAGGGCTGAGTATTCATTGAATGGACTGCCATCCTCTGAGCATAAGCAGGAGAGAAGCAGAACGTGGTGAAGGGCTGAATGCAGACCACACAACAGGCCCAGCACTGTCTCACAGAAAAGTGCCAGGTCGGCTTGCTGGTGGCAGGCCAGCTCTAGCTGGAGATGGAGAAGGGAGAAGGATGGTATGGTTGGGATGACTGAGACGGGCTCTGTGAAGCTCTGGATCAGGTGGGGGAGGCACAGGAGAATACAAAGAAAAGGGAAAGGAAGGCACAGGGGTATTCTCTGTTGGACCTGACAGAGGTGAGTGAAAGAGGTCTTAGTCTCAGAGACTACTCAGCAGGTGTCACTCTTACCTTTCCTTCCTGCTTCCATGTCTCATCACACTCCTCTGACTTGTTTTTAAGCTCAGGATATGAAGTTGTTATTGCTTTGTTACTTTTGGCCAGTGGGAAGTATTGAGTGAGAAAGTAAAGATTTATCAGGCAGATTAGAAATCTGGAAGAGGGTTAGGTAGGAAGGAGGGTGGGAGTGGAGTCTGTACTCAGGCTACCTTTCTTATGCGGGCAAGAACTAGAGTGAAGATATGGCACTCATAGTATCTTCTAGTGAAGATATGTGTGGTTTGGTTTGGTTTGGTTTGGAAAAGGGAGCCAGCTGTTACAAGGAAAAGGAACTGGACTTAGGGGTGACATTGGGATGGGGTGTTCCTTCCTCATGGAGGAGGGCCAAGGCTACAACTGGCCTAGTTAGTTTAACATTTAATACTTCTTAAATAGCAAGTAGGATATATGTCTGTAACTGCCGTGTATCCCTCTCTTAGAGGAGTGAGTATACAGCCAGCAGTAAAAAAGTGAATGAATTAACTGATGAAGATACAAAGCTTGTTGGAATGGAGACCCAAAGTGTAGGGTGTAGAGAATGACGCTCATGTGTGAATGGCCTCATAGTTGCTGAGGATCTGTGAAATGTCGGCACTAAATACACTGTAGTCTTTTCTGCTCAGGTGGCTTAGGAATTTAGGTTTTGACTTTTCTATAGGTAGGGAAGAACCATTGAAGGTTGCATAAGAGTGATATTTCTGTTTAGAAGATGGGTTGAGTAGGGACTGTGGCTCAATTGAAGTAGAGATAACACCTTGAAATGGGAAAATAAGAGTGATTCAGATGCCCATTACCTAGACAAAGCTGAATTAGCCCCTGGAACTTAAAAGTTTTTTTGAGAAATGTAGTATTAACAGTGCTGTTACAAATAAAAATTTACCTCTAGATAGAAAGATATATAAATTTGACCTTGGAATTTGCAAGTTGAGAGACCCTAGTTAACTCTATAATTTTGGTGGGTGAGATAGTCATAAGGGGCTTTAGAATCTTGGTCTTTTGGTGGAGCTGATAAAAGTGAACTTTTTTCATGCATTGGTTGTTAATAAGGTAGAAACAGCCTGTAGAAAAGGCTTGCATGTAATAGTACATGTCCACTGATTTATCTCACTAACTTGAACACCAAGTCTCCACAGGGTTGACTTTGGCCTTGGAATCTTCAGTGCTCTCAACTTGCTCATACCAAACCTGTGCACTCTAAGACCTTATATCCTCAGTAGTGCATTAAGATTACTTCATGGGACCCTTCAGTAGATTCCAGCTGGCTCTAAACACTGACTCTGAAGATGCCGTGGCTTTAGGTGTCCATGCCTAGAATACCTAAGTGACAGCACATTTTATATTATTAAGGGGGAAGGGTATGTTGTAGCTTCTTGATGCTCTGGATAAGATGGGAGAATGACAATGTCTGGTCATGCTGAAAAGAGGTTGACCTTGAATGGTTTCTTAGGAGTTCTTGGTTGACAAGATTTGAAAGGCGAATCTGTTGAAATTTTGTTTTAACTGTGGTCATTCTTAGACCATATGTAGATGAAATAAAGTCAGTGGCACAGATTTATAAACCAAATGAAAGTACACTGTGTAGGTCTTAGGACAGATTTGTTCTTCAAATACCCACTAGCTTTGCCATCCACTTGGGTGGTCTGGTAACCAAAACCACCCTCGTGGGTTCCAGTGAATTTGCCTCAAAGTGGACGATGCAGCCACTTTTGAATGTGAGGGTTTTCCTCTAACACAGCTTCAGAACACTACATATGCAGACGCATGCTCCTGGTGTGGTCACCGTGACACTCAGGAATTCCCTGAGAGGACTTTGTTATCAGGAAGAACTGGTCAAAGGTGTGTTGAGTCTAAAGGGTTGTTTTAAAATATTTAACTTTCACTAGATTTAATACATCTCTTCATTAGGATATATTGATCATGATCTATAATGAATTTTTGTATGATTGGTCAATGTTTCATTTTAAAATCATTATATGGGTAAAGTAGGATATCTATAATCAGGTCCTCAAAAAATTATAGTCTTTAAAAATTATATCAAAGTACGTGCTAGCAGTTTATCATCTATTGTCTCTGTCCCTAGGTTCTGTAAGTTTGCTTTTAAGAAATATTTCTGAATACGTGTTTGTGGTGGCAGTATGGTACTGAAGTCACTGTTGTGGAATTCCATCTCCCACCGGTGGGGTCACCCAAAGACTACTAACCCCACTCAGGCGGATTTGCCCAGATGTGCTGGGTGGTGGCAGAGGCAGTGGCAGCTGCTTTGGGAGAAGGTGGGATCAGGGCACTGTCTCTATAGCTGCTAGAATAAAGGCTGGGTCTGGAGACAGTCGTCTGGTCTCAGTCAACCCTGGAGGCCTTCATGTGTGAAATCCAGATGAGGTAGCTGCTTTGAAGACGTGTTGCTGCTCTGGAAGTAGCTCTGGACTTGGGTGCCTTAGTAGCTATTCTCCCTGGGAGCACCGTGTAGCCACTGGGCACTGGGGTTCTCTCATGTGCTCCCCAAGGGTGAATGGGAGGGACAAAAAGAAAAGGCTCAGGGTCTAAAAAGACATCAGGACGATGATTTGCTTCAGTTATAGTTGAAGAATTAAAAATCCGAGGAGTAAAGCTTAGTGATTTGCACATTTTAAAATTATTGTCCTCTTAATAAAACTGGCCTCCTTTTTCTATAACAAGTCATCTTAGAACCTCCAAATTAGGTAAGTAAAAGAAACAGGCTTGTAGACAGTATATATACATAAATTATAAACATATGAGATAAATTTATAGAAATAAGAAATAAATTTATATACTATGAGTACTATTTTTATAAAAGGTTTTCTATATTTATTCTCTACTTATTAAGCTATTAAGAAAAGCCAAAAGGAACGTTGGTTTTTCCTTGTCCAATTTGCTTTGAAATTTTTATTTGTGCCAAATAATTGGGACTGATTTTTAAAATAATTAAATTTGCTCACTGTGTGTTACATTTCAAAATAGAATGCTTTAACATGACAAATATTAGTGTGCTGTTTTAATATATATGAAAATTGGTTGTCATAAACATTTTCCCTGTGATTTTATGAAGACCGCATATATATATATATTAATCTGACTTTCTTTATTCTACAGAGCTTTCTAGGATGAGCATTAGCTAATTGCCTCTTCCTCTCAGAACTTTGAGAAGCTGAGCTCCAGAGTCATAGGAAGGCAACCTGGCTCAGAGGGCACCCTTGGATTAATATTTACATCGTAGATCCTCAAACTGGAGTTTACAGTACACTAGGAATGCTGTTGATAGGGAAAGTGAAAAACAGAATAGCAGTTATGACGTGTCTATAACACCATATTCTTCTCTGTACCCTGTGGCCTGCCAAACATGTATCTTTTTGTGGACAGAGGGCTGCCCAGCTTCAGACATAAAAAGGTTTAAGGGAAAAATTCACAGTCTTTTACCTCCGAGAATCATGGAGGGTGTATGCACAGATATGTTGTGAATATAAGGAGATGGAGAGCCAGCTGGATCCCGCCTGCACACGGACTCCTGGGAAGTTCACTGGCAGTTTTCCCGTTACAAGGGAATAGGTGCCGAGCCATCACTGCAGCAGTGTTCCTGTTTCTCTGTTTCTGCCCTGATATAAAGGGAGGAGTTTTGTTGTTCTTTCTTTGTTTGATGTGGTTGTTTTTAGTACAACCCCAGGAAACCTCAGCAAGTAGAAGACTAACTCCTTTCCAAATACATACATGCATGTGCAGGCACACCAGTGTGTGCGCACACTCACACTTAGGTGCCCACGTGCACGGTCACAGACCAAGGGTCCAACTGGCCACAGTATTTGATGTTGTATATCTCTTTCTTTTTCCTCTGACTTGTGATAACTTTGCATGCATGCTACAGCTGCCACTCCTTAGCCCCCAGCAGGCACTGGTGTTGCTTGCGTTGTCTTGGCACTGAGTTTAGAGACATGCTTCATCATGTGTCACTACAGGCAGACACTGTCAATCAGCTGGAATCGGCTTACCAAATGAAGTATGTTCATTGTTTCTGGTCTGGGATCCATCCGAAAATCAGTATCTATTTTTAGATACTGATTTTTTAGAGATCAGTATCAGATCTCTAAAAGTTCGGTTGTTTACAGCTACACACATGATAAAAATAGAGCAATAGATTTCCAAGGTAGAAGATGATTAATGTCTGCTGATAAACATTGGTTTTTACTGAGAGGTGAGGTATAATAGTGTTTTATGTACTGAAATTATATTTGGAAGAGGTTATTTCTGTAAAGAAAGTATGTTATGAATTTAGCTTCTGGTAGCAAGAAGGCTCTTCCCCTGAAGTTGTTGCCAAGGTAAGGAAGACGAACTAACATTGTTTTTTAGAAACAGCCTGCTTCTTGCAGTTGTCAGTTTTCCTGTCAATAGGAAAGACAAGATGAGTGTTTGTTGGTGACGCACAACGTTTTTCGTGGCCAGCAGCTGGATCAGCCAACTCTTCTGCTTTAATGAGGCAGCATGAACTTGCCTTTCTAAAGTGGTGCCATCATAGAGATAGTTTCATACCACAGTGCTCTTGCCTAAGGCCCTGATGGTCTTGAAAAGTGCTCGGGATGTTCTTAAAATCCAATTGCCTCATTTGATCCAGATAACCCGTGCATAACCAGTGGTTTTTGCAGAAATGGTAAGAGCCCAGATGACTTCTTGTTAGCTGGCTCCTTTGCATCTGCTTGTTTCTATGAGCTGCATCACAGAGATTAAGCCCTCCTGAACAACAGTGACTCAGGAAGAGGCCAGGAGTCATAGGAAGAGGAAGTGCTATGTGCGTACCAGCCACCCCATCTTGGGGAGCTTGTAAAGCAGAGGGTACCACATATCAACCCCAAAATGGGGTTTCCCTTGGAATTCATTAATGTATAAAACACTAACCTTCAATTAGTTAATCTAGTGTAATGAATCCATTGTAACCATATAACAAGGGTGTGTAAGGTTAACGCACCTTTGTATACACCTTCATCAGGGTTGTGTTGCAGAGTGAGTCTTCGGCCCTTTTATTACTACCTGGTTCCATGACTGAGGGCGGTGTGATGGGAAGGCTGGCAAGGGGCCCAGGCCTCAGAATTTAAGGAAACCCTCATTCTCACAGGGGCACATGGGAGGTGTGTCTCAGCCCTAGGTACCTCACCTGCCTCACCCCAATTTCAGCTATCAGGTACATAGTAGATAATCAGTAATTATCCGTTAGGTAATTGGCCAAAGGTTCCACAGCTATTAAGTAGAGACACACACAAAAGATCTCTACAAGTTTAGTTGTTTACAAACAGATACACACATGATAAAAATAGAGCAAGCCAGAAATAGCCTTGCTTTTGAAACAGAACTTTGTGTTACTACACGTTTATTTTGTCTGATAAAGACATGTACAAGGGGGAACCAAAAAAAAGAAAACCCCGGAATTTATTTATAAAAAATTATGTATTTGTTCTTACATATTTAAACTTCAGCCACCTTCAAATACTCTCCATTTGATGCAATATGCCTGTTAAGACTTTTTTTCCACTGCTCAAAACAGTTTTTCAAATCCTTGATTTTGATGCCTTTTAATGCTTCTGCCTTGTTTTGTTTTGCCTGTCCCACTCAGTGTGGTCCAGTCAGGTGCACTCATAAATCGCCCATCATGAAGTGGGCAAACACATTGAAAGAGCTTTAAAAAAAAATTAACTTAAGCCAAACATAGCCTCTCATTACCCACCAGCTGGTACACTGATACAGATGGGTTCCTAGAACACTTACCTAGCAGGGGGAACCTGTACTACAAGGGGCCCGCCCTTTATAAGATAATTCTGGGGTTTTTTTGAGGGGGTCCCCCCTCTTATTTCCTAAATTTGATTTGAGCCAGCCTTTCTTTTCTTATTTGTTTGTTTGTTTGTTTGTTTGTTTTAGAGAGGGAAAGAAACATCAGTGTGTGGTTGCCCCCACTGGGGAACTGGCCCCCACTGGGGAACTGGCCTGCAACCCAGACATGTGCCCTGACTCGGAGTCGAACCAGCAACCCTTTGGTTCACAGCCCAGGCTCAATCCACTGAGCTACACCAGCCAGGGCTGATTTGAGCCATTCTTATCATGAATAGTGCATCTGGGCAACAAAAATGCGTGTACGATTGAGAGGAAATTAATACATCAATACCTTCACAGCTGCAGTCTCTCTTGCCCTGTTCTATGCTCCTAGTGGACACTGACTGCATGTCCCTGCTAGGATTTTGCAGTTCTTTCATAAGCATCAGCTGGCTGTCCTGGGTGCTAGTGTGTACAGAGGCTCATCTGTAGCCATGTAGGATCGGAGTACACAGCTTCATGCCAGAACAATTTGGGCACACTTTGGGCCCTCAAAGCTTGAGCTAGCACAGACAGCTGTTCTCGGGCAGCTTCAGGAAAGGTTCGAGTGGAACAGCCACTTATGAGAGGTATCTCTGATCTCCACTTGCCTTTGATGTAGGTAGGACCTTGGAAAATAAAGTATGAAGAGTTCCAAGCATTCTGAACTTGAGAATGAAAATCATCCACCAAAAACTTATTTCTAGAATAAAAACAAGACATAAAAAATAAAATGATTGCTAAAAAAATTTAGTAAAGACAGGCAAGGTTGATTTAATAAGAATGCCTCTTGAGAAAACTCAAAGAAGACTCCTGACATTATAATCTGAGTTTTTTAAGATTCAGGAAACTCATGCTTTGTGTGCATGTGTATGTTTTGTGGGAGCTGTGAAGAGAACCTAGATTAAGTGGTCCTACAACTAAACATAAAATCCATTCAGTTTCTTTAAATAAATCTTTGCCACCAAAATGAAAGCATTACTCAGAAAAAAAGAATCACGCATTTTTGCGGGTTTTTTTTTTTTTTTTTTTGGCATGATAATGAACCTTGTGGAGTAACCTAATGGCTCATTTTGTAGAGTCACACTCTGCATGTGAGAGTTCCTCAGGAATGGGGCCGGGCCGGGGCGGGGGGGGGGGGTTGGCTAGATTGTGAGTCCGAGGACAGGGTCTGCTGGATGGTGAGGGCTTAATGGGTTTGTGCCTGGCACCTAATAATATCGATGAGTATAAAGATGCATGTACTTTCTTATGTATACCTCTGTTTTGACTTAATAGACTTTGAAATAAGCATTTTAAGTGTTTTAAGTTTTCTTTTAACATTTAAACACACATTAAAATGTGAATAAAAGGGATTTTCCCGATGAGGTAACAGTGATTCTTTTGTAAGAGGAAGATTTTCTATAATTACCTTGACTTGCACCCCTCTTCAGGTAGCTTCTGGGTGGTAGGTCAACACAGGAGGGTTGCTCCAGCACCTCTCTGCAGCACGTGCCTTACCTGGCTACTGGGGATCAAATGTGCTTAGTTTGCTTTCCTGTTGCTTACACAGTTTGGGTAGCCAAATACCTGACTCCTAGTGATCTTCCTAACCTTTGAAGAGATTGTTTAACCTTTACTCTGTTTAGACATGGAATGGAGCTAGAGATGACCCACTTAATCATTTAACTTGGTCAGGATTTGGGTTCTTCAGTTTCTCAACTGCCACAAGCATTATTTTAGGGAAAATAAGTCCCAGTGGGGTACCGTTCCTTGGAAAGAATTTAGGTGTGGAAGATCTCACTAGATTGAATCAGTGCCCTCCTGGCTTTTCTGTCGGCCACTGGCAGCTCACTGGGTTCTGCTTTAGTTCTGATATTTATTGTTCCTTGTGAAACGGACACCCAGGTTTTACCATTGGATTGTTAAGTCAGTTAAGTTGGTATGAAATTGTAACACTTCACTATAGTATATCTTGTCTTCATTGCATTCCCCTGTCATAGGTAATAGTTTTCCTTAAATTTATTTGGAAATTATGTGGAAGAATGTGCAGATTTGTGTTTTAAGAGTTAATGGTACTAACAGTGGTAAAACAACTGTGGATAAAGGTCATTGTTTTATGTTACATCAACTTTGATTAATAGAATTACTATATGCTGGCGTCACCTAGGATTTCCTAACATGGACTGTTGCTTCTGCTTTGCAGCCTTACTGGGCTTTTGGGATCTCACTATGTGGTAGTTTGCCTTTCCTAATCCTTAAAATAGAATTTAACATTTTGTTACATTTGTTAAAGTAAGGGCTCCTTAAGTAAAGTAGCTACCATATACAAATTCTTTTTCAGGTCTAACGAATAGAAGTATTTATGTAGAAAAAGATTAGCTATGTGCATTGGATTTTCCATGGATTTCTGTGATAATCACATACTTCTGTGAATTATACCAATTGTTTTTACTGAAACTATTAATGGATTTTTATATTAAAACAAATTTGTCTAACATCTTTGATTTACTGTATTTTGCTATGTATAATGTGCACTTTTTGCCTAAATTTTTGAGGGAAAAATGAGGATCCTCATTATACATGGGTAGTACTGATTCCATATCTATATAAATGTTTTTAATTCTTTTTTTAAATATTTTTAAAAAGATTTTATTTATTTATTTTTAGAGAGGGGAAAGGGAAGGAGAAAGGGAAAGAAACATCAGTGTGTGGTTGCCTCTCGCATGTCCCCTACTGGGGACCTGACCCACAACCCAAGCATGTGCTCTGACTGGGACTCAAACCAGTAACCTTTTGGTTCACAGGCCTGTGCTCAATCCACTGAGCTCCACCAGCCAGGTGTTTTTTTAATTCTTTTACTTATGCTTATACGTTAAAAGTGTAACTCTAGAAAGCAATAACAATATCCATATGAAAAATAATACTCTGAAATATGGTAATAGTTTTTGTTTCTAAAATATAAATAAATAATTGAATTACAAAACTAAAAGATCTTTTTTCCTGAAATTCTGGGCCAAAAATGTTAGTGTGCATTATACATGGCAAAATACAGTATACATATTAGTTATGTTGGGAAATCAGGTCACGATTTCATTGAGAAATTTATTGCTGGCCTGACAAAATATAAATGAGCACTTTAAGTGCAGAGAGTAAGAGAACAAATATCTTGGATGTATGGTCTGGTGACCAGTAGCTTGCTAATTAGAGGATACATTGTTACATGAGAGGTGACATCTTCACACTGTAAATTACTCGAGAAGTTTGTTTTTGTTCGGCTTAAAGGAGCTAAGATGGACTATAAATGGTTCTCTGTTTTCCTTCCTATAGTTTCACCAGTGATCATTAAGGAGTGGGCAGCTTATAAAGGGAAATCTCCACAAACCCCAGAACTGGTGGAAGCACTTGCCTTCAGGGAGTGGACCTGCCCCAATCTGAAGAGGCTCTGGTTGGGGAAGGCAGTAGAAGACAAGAACCGCAGGATGAGAGCATTCCTGGCCTGCATGAGGTCAGACACTCCAGCCATGCTCAACCCAGCCAGCGTGCCCACTCATCTCACGGTGCTGTGCTGTGTCCTACGGTAGGTGCAGCATGGACAGGTGCTTCTCAGAGGTGTGTGTATGAAGCAGGGGGCATGGCAGGGTGAGGGGTTATTCTGAGTCAATTGTGTTTGTTGAAATTTCTCCATACGCCCTCCCCCCAAAAAAACGGAATTTATAAAAAATTGTGTGTTCTCACATGTTTAAATTTCAGTCACCTTCAGAGTACTCACCATTTGATGTAATACACTTATTGAGACATTTTTTATACTGTTCAAAACAGTTTTCAGCTCCTCAATTTTGAAGCCTTTTAGTACTTCTACCATTTCTTGTTTCACCTCTACCACATGGACAAAATGTTTCCCTGTGAGGACTTTTACCATTCAGGGAAACAAAAGAAAGTTGCTCAGGTTGAGACTGGATGAATAGGGAATGTGGGCACAAGGGTCATGCCGCTTTTGGTCAAAAACTGCTGAATGCTCAGCTAGGTGTGGGCAGGTGCACTTGTAAATCACCCATCATGAAATAGGCAAGTGTGTTGAAAGAATCTTCAAAAGAAATTTACTGAAGCTGAATGCAGCCTCTCACAACAACTCCAGCTGGTACACTGATACAGATGGGTTCCTAGAACACTGACCTAATGGGGTAGCCTTTAAACTACAGGGGTCCAGTCCTCTAGAATAAATTCTGGGTTTTTTTAGGGTCCCCCTCTTATATTACAGAAATGTAAGCCATATAAACACAATGTGGACTTGAATTGATGCTAATAGTATGTTTATAATATAGGTATATTTGGTGAATATGTAAGTATGACTTTAAACAGTTTATTTTTTAAATATTAAAGATTTTGAAGGCTGTCAGGAAGGATTACATTATATATTATTTGGGATTGCTCTATAAGGGAAATGAGTCTCTTCTCTCTCATTCGTTTAACCATGTGTAGATCAGTGCAGACTTGTGGTTATCTGATTTATTCCTAGAGTTATATAGTCTGCTATATCCTTGCTTGTTCGGTTGCTCAAATTGTTCCACCTCAGGCCTTGGAGCCCATTCAGTGAGTTCCTGTGTCCTTTGTCCCCCACAGTATATTCTTGCTTTTTTGGTATCACATGGTGCTTGGGTTCATATGTATCTTCCCTGCCCTGGAACCTGTCTCTAAGGCACCAGTGCCTCTCCTTGGACAGAGTGATTGAAGACCCAGGTCTGGGCAGTCTGTGGTTCTAGGCACTCTCATCTGATGGGTCAGGAATGCCTGTGTAGACGCTGTTTGGCATTCATTTCATTTGGCATACGTACCTGAATCAGGTTTATTAGTTTTTGGTTTTTTTTGTTTTTTTTTTAATATTTTATTTATTTTTCGAGAGAGGGGAAGGGAAGGAGAAAGAGTGGGAGAGAAACATCAGTGTGTGGTTGCCTCTTGTGAGTCCCCTGCTGGGAACTGGCCTGCAACCCAGGCATGTGCCCTGACTGGGAATCGAACCTCGACACTCTGGTTCGCAGGCCCGCGCTCAATCCATTGTTTTTGTTTTTTTTAAACAGTTTCAAACTCAGGAAAAGTTTTAAGTACAATATAAAGGGCTTTTTTTTTTTTTAACCCAGATACTTGAGTGTGATTTTTCCATCAAAGATACTTTCCTATATAATCACAAGATAGACATTGAAGTCAATCAACATCCATACTTTACTTCTATCTTCGTTTCAGAGTCTACTTCGCAGTCTGTTCTAGACCCCCCTCTCTGTGAAATCCCATAGGTTTACAGAGGGCAGAGGCTGGTGGAGCAGCGCAACCATCTCTCTGTTCCTTGTGGTCCTGTCTGGACTGGGGGTCTGCCCTCTTTACCACTTGGTGAAGGGAGTGTCTGCAAGACATCTCCAGCAAGGCCCCTCTGTCCCCTTTATAACTAATCGTATTTCACAGGAGGCATTTTTAAATTGTGTAAACTGTCCAGTGTGGACTCACAGCTTCTGTCTTCTTCAATAGCTTCTAGTCTGTTCCTGTTTAATTTGGTGCTTTGTTGTCAGTGTTTGGACCAGTAGGGGTCTGGTCAGGCTGGCCCTCCATAGTTGTCTTTGCCATTCTTTGAGCACTTCCTCAGTTGTGCAGGTATTCTGGCCCCACCTAGATGCCACATTCTCCCCGCAGCCCTGTCCTTCTGGCGGTGGGAAGGGTGTTGGACGTCAGACCTTCCTAGTGTGTTTACAGGTACAGATACCCTCAGGCTTGTGGACTTCTATTTCTGTACCTCCGGCCTTCCTGCTTCAGCTCTCTCTCCCCAAGTGTGGGGCCTGTGACCCTGATAGACAGTAAAAGCCTGGGGCCCAGCTGCCTGCTAGGCCCTCACCTGCCCTAGTCATCCTGTCCCTCCGGATTGGCACCTCCTCCTCAGGACCCTGATCCCTAGTGGGTCTCACCTTCTTAACTGAGGATAGAGGACAGAGCTTTAGTCAGGTGTTTATTTCCTGAAGTTTCTTAAATTCAGACTTTCAGGTCAATAACTTACTTAGAAGCCTTTCCTTAATTAAATTGCAGTTGACTAAAATTGAGTATAGTGTGTCAGTTTCTTATCTTTGTCTCCATTGAGAATTAGCTAGTGAGAAAGACTAGGCCTATGTTTGGTTTTTGAATCTTCTGGATTCCTCTGATGGAAATTTCATTTATGGACCTGTTTTTATCAATAAAAACCTTATATTAGCTGAAAATTTAAGGTTAAGACTTGGAGTACTGTAAAATCTAATTAGCAATAATGAGTTTGGCTACTTTGTATTTCTCTGCTTTAAATTTAAAAAATATGTGTGGTCTTTAGTGGGGCAACTGACTGTCCACCGTATACCTGACCTAAAGAGCCTGCTGGACCCGGGCTCCTGGGGCTGCCCCGTGGACAGAGGTGGCCATGCATCAGTGCAGGATGAGCTGTTCCTGTTGGGAGTACAGCACTCCCCTTGTTTTGTGATGCCCACGCTCCTTTTCACATGTCTTGGTTCTCATGGACTTTCCTCTGCCATTACCCCAGGAAAGGCCTTCATAAAGTCTCTCTTGATTTCAGGACTGTCCTGGTCCCTGTGTTTAAGACAATGTTTATTATTGTTTGTGTGTGTGTGGTTGTTTATTTCATACTTATTTTAGACCTTGAAAATATTAATAAATGTAACTAATAATCTTAGGTGTGAACAAACTTCTTCCTCTGTTTACTTTGGTGGCTTCGAGAAACTGGAGTGAATGCAGTGCAGCCCCCTGTACTTTGGCAGAAGCCAGATAATTTGCTTGGTGTGAAGAGACTGTCATGTGTCGAGTAGGTGCTTGGGACCAGGGGGTTTCTCACTTGGACAGACTGTTTCAGATCCTGGAGTAGGAGCAGTGCATTGGGTGGGGCGGGTTGGTTAGGGAGAGATGAGGGATACTGTCTCTTGGGTCAAGTCCCCAGGACTTGGGGCTAAGACATCATAAATGGGTTGGTCCACTTCCACTAAGAGATTCTGTACTACCTTCTATATTTGGGGCCCCAGGATAGCGGAGGAAGGACACCTTGAGTGGCCACTGTCTGGTCAGGGTGTGGCCTACTAAGAACTTTTGGAGTGGGCTGAGTAGGAGATCTGAAGTCTTGGGGTGCAGAGAGTAGGGGCACAGGAGGGGCCTGGTTGAAGAGAGTAACAAGAGCCCCCCCAGACAACATCCTGTGGGCTGAGGTTGGTAGTCCAGGGGTCATCATCTGGAGAAATTGAGGCTGTGTAATAGGAGAGGTACTGCTGAGCTCAGACTCAGGCTGGGAGGGCTGGGGGTTGTGGACAAAGGGCAAGATCTGTGTCCTGGATAAGATGAGACCCTGCAGCAAGACCTGTGGCCTTGATAACTAAAGGTGGAAGAAAGGTCAGTTATCCCAAGGCCTGGCTGTCATCAGCAAAGACTTCTTTCTTTTACCTTTTTCATAACTTCAAACTGAAAGAAATTGTGAGATTAATACAAAGATGTCATGGCTGTCCTCCATCAGATTCCCCACTTGTTAATGTTCTACTGCTGTTGCTTTTTCCTCCTCTCTGACTGCGTGTTAGTCCTCAGTCCCTTGAATGAATTTGTGGATATGATGTTCCTTCAGTATTTTTTTCTTGAAAAACAAGATCATTATCAAAATCACAAAAATAATACTGATACATCTTCCATACAGGTCTTAGATTTCACCATTTGTTCCAATAACATCCTTTATTAGCAACAGAAAATCTTGGCTCATTCTTGTGTTCAGTTGCCATATCTCCTCCAGTCTCAACTGCCTCTCTTGTTCTTCTGGGTTGATGCAGAAATGTGTCTGAAGAGTGAGCCCTGGTTTTCTGCACACTGGAATTTGCAGACAGTCATCTTAGATGCACATGAACAGATGGAAACAGTGTTGATACACAGGTGGCAGCCCCCAGCTTCAGTTTATCAACCTTTGGAGAGGCTGCTTCTCAGTCTAGGTTTGCCGGTGTTCCTTTGTGCTGAGATTCCATTTCTGTGTCTGGGACAGGCATACCTCCTCAGGGAGGTGGTGGTCCTTTTGATGCTTTCACTGGTGTTGTTAGCACTCATATATTACATATGTCCAAACGTGATGCCGGGACACAATTGGGAGGATGGGGCAAGGACAGCAGGCAAATACTTAGAATACTTATAACAGAGACCAGGAGAGGCCAGTGTCTGAGCAGATGTTCGGCACAAGGGTGAAGTGGGTGTTCAGAAAAGAACAGAGGGCCTTTTCTGTGGTGCAGCCTGGAAAAATAGGCGAGGCCCTTACCCAAGAGAACTCATGCTCTTCTAAGGGGTCAGACTAGGTTATGTCTTGGAAGAACCTAAATCAATAAATGAAATAAGGGGATGGAGGGCTTGAGCTCCAAGCAGGACTCAAGAGAACCAATGGAGCCTGTTCCAACACCCAAGGAGCACAGCCATGGTCCAGCTCCTCCTCTGTGTGGCAAAGGCATTATTCAAGAGATGAAGGGACCTGCTTCTGCCCCAGGTCCCAGCTCTCAGCTCCTGCACTTCTAAAAGGCATTGAGAAGAAAGTGAGAAAAGGGGAACTGCAGATAACCTCATACCACCATAGTAGGAAACTTGAGACCCTACAAGTGATGGAAAAGAATGTCTAGAGAAAACTGAGTGATGTCAAAGGAGCTGAGAGCACTGGCAGTGCACAGCTGGTATACTGTGTGGACATATGAGATAACCAAGGGAATAAGTGTTAGCTTCTGCCGAGGGTACCATTTTATTTATGCCATTTAAGGTGTGTGTTTTTGTACCTGTTTATCTTTATGTGCGTTTCATACTCTTTCTGCATCTAGAAATAGATGCAGGACATAGAGTGAGAAAGAAGTAAGTGCTAACTTTGTTAAAATGTAGTAAGAAGCCAAATGGAGGAAATAGCAGGTATTCTAACCAAAAAGATTATTTGTTGCTGCAGCTAAACTGAGGCCTGGGAGTCCTTGCTGCCAGGAAAACCAGGAAAGCTCTTCAGAAAACCAACCTGCCCTCAAGCCAGTTTTTTATTCTGATTCATAATCTTTAATATCTTGCTAAGGATTGGGGAGTCGGGGAAGTTAGTGTTTCATAGGTTTGAGATGCAAAGAGTTGTGGGGATGGATGATGTGGTTGGCTGCATAATACTGTGTGTACTTAATATCACTGCACTGTCCACCTAAAGATGGTTAAAATGGTAAATTTTATCACAGCTTAAAAAAAATAAAAATAAAAGGGATGCATGGCATGGATACTTAGGCAAAGAACATTGTGCATTGAGCACAGTCTTTTCCACAATAGTTTTCTTCAGACAAAAGTAGGGGGACTTTGTCCATGTTTGCTAGTTTTTGCATCGAGCCCTGATTAAAACTCAGTAAGATCATTGTATTTAAGATTTGTGGCACTCAAACTATTACAAAGGATGTTATTTTTGTAATTGTAGATACTGACAATTCAATGAAATAAAACTTTTACATCGTTATTTTAAATATATCTGATTGGATTAAATACCATAGAGAGTTGACATGCATTGTTCATTTACTGTGAAATTCACTTCTTCCCTACTAAGGCTACATAAGTTTACCATGAAATACATAAGCTCTGTGCTTCCATCTCCCCGTCTCTCAAATGGGACACTGATGGTTCCTCCTCAGAGTTTCTGTGATCGTGTGGGGAGCCAGTATGTATAAATACTCAGATCAGTGGCTGGCACCTAGTGAGCACTGTTGGGATTTTTACTTGAAATACCTCTCTTAATTATCTGGATGGAACCTCCTCCTTTACCCATTAGTTCATGTTCCTCTGGATGAATACTAATTATTATAAAAAAGAGATAGACTTCCGCCAAGATGGAGGTGTAGGTGGAAACACTTTACCTTCGCGCACAACCAAGTTTAAAAACAACAAAGTATTAGCAACAAAAACGCAGCTGGACTACAGAAAATCAAACTATATGGAAGTCTGACAACAATGAACCCTTCAGCCAAACCGGTAAGAGGGGCAGAGCCAACAGCAGAGCAGGGTCGGGGGGGCAGGAAAGACCCACCGGACAGACCCAGGTGCACGACCCAGGCACACCAGCAGCCGTAGCAACGGGCCGACCCACTGAGGGCTGACCACGGTCACACATTCGCGCGCAGATAAACTGTAAACTGGTGAAGGAGCCAGCAGTGAGACGGACCTCGCAGGCCCCAGCTGCAGGAAGCAGCAGAGGGGACCACTATTGTCCCTCTCTGACCCCACCCCCCACATACAGCATCACAAACCAGCGACCTGGGTGGCCCCGCCCTGGTGAACAACTAAGGCTCCTCTCCTCATACATAACAGGCGCAAACAGACCAAAACGTGGCTCAAGAAGAACTCAGAGCCCCAGAGCCGATAAATCTAAGCGATGAAGAAATAGCCAAACTTTCAGATGCACAGTTCAAAACACTGGTGATCAGGATGCTTACAGAACTGGTTGATTTTAGTCACAAATTAGACGACCATATGAAAGCTAAACTAATTGAAATGAAGGGAAATGTACAGGAAACCAATAGTAATGGAAAGGAGACTGGGACTCAAATCAAAGGAGTGGACCAGAAGGAGGAAAAAAATGACCAAACAGAAAAATATGAAGAAACAAGAATTCAAAAAAAGGAGAGGCTTAGGAACCTTCAGGACATCTTTAAACATTTCAACATCTGAATTATAGGGGTACCAGAAGGGGAAGAGAAACAGCAACAAGTGGAACACTTATTTGAACAAATAATAAAGGAGAACTTCCCCAATTTGGCAAAGGAAATAGACTTCCAGGAAGCTCAGAGAGTCCCAAAGAAGTTGGACCCAAGAAGGAACACACCAAGGCACATCATCATTACATTACCCAAGATTGAAATGAAGGAGAGAATCCTAGAAGCAGCAAGAGATAAGGGGACAGTCACCTACAAAGGCGTTCCCATCAGACTGTCAGCAGATTTTTCAAAAGAGACCTTACAGGCAAGAAGGGGCTGGAAAGAAGTATTCCAAGTCATGAAATCCAAAGACCTACAACCAAGATTGCTCTATCCAGCGAAGTTTTCATTTAGAATGGAAGGACAGATAAAGTGCTTCTCAGATAAGATCAAATTCAAGGAGTTCATCATCACCAAGCCCTTATTATATGAAATGTTAAAGGGACTTACATAAGGAAAAGAAGATAAAAAAGATGAACAGTGAAAGGACAGCAAACTCACAGTTATTAAGAACCACACCTAAAACAAAAGCAAACTAAGAGGACAGCTAGATCAGGAGCAGAACCATAGAAATGAAGATCACATGGAGGGTTAGCAACAGGGGAGTGGGAGAAGGAGAAGGGGGGAGAAGGTACAGAAAATAAGTAGCATAGACAGTAGATAGAAAATAAATGGGGGGGGCAAGAATAGCATGGGAAATATAGAATCTAAAGAACTTGAGACACATGGTCATAAACTAAAGGGGAATGGTGGGGGAGGGGTGAGCAGGATGGAGGGGAATGAAGGGGGAAAATGGGACAACTGTAATGGCATAATCAATAAAATATATTTTTTAAAAAAGATAGAGATAGGGCTTTGCGCCAATTCTGATTCTTATTTTTGTTGACTTAGATTTTAAGAACTTCCTCAGTAGATGGAACTGGAAAAAGCTATGTGAGGCATGTCACATCAGAGATGACATGAATCTATAACCAAAAGTTATTTTTAGTGATCAGCTGGCAGCTTGATTAGGTCATCCTTCAAGTTTGCTGGGTGCCGGGTATTAGGAACTGTTGGACTTAAACAGGACTTATGACTAAGTTCTTAGTAGTTTAGTCCCTCATACTCTTACCCCAAACACTGTCTGTGGTTGTGCCTCTGCTTAGTGCCCCAGGGTTGTCACTGCTGCTGTGTGCATTCCAAGATGATTAAGAGAGAGGGTGTTGATGGGAAAAAAAGGTAACGTGGATACCTGGTGGTTCTCAGGCAGATAGTACAAACTGAAGTTGTCAATTTAGAAATTTATTTCCCATCAGCCGCTCACACCAAAGTGACCCCCAGGAATCTGTGGTCCCGGAGACTGTAGAAACTCATTCTGAAGACTGCAGTTTTAATTCTCTTCTGGGGTCCCTTTCCACTTCATCCCTATATATTGCCAGCTGGAGCCCCTTGGTACAGATGATTCACACAATACTCGATCTTCATCAAAGGATTTCTTATTTGAACCTAGGTTCTGCCTTCCAGGTATCCTGTATAGAATTAAAATAGATAAATCATATATTTGGTACATATAACATGTTTTCAGGATTTAAATACTTCACAAGATAGAAGTTGTATCGGAAACCAACCAGCTGATTTGCAGTATATATAAGTTTAGAGTGCTCTTTTTAATTACTCTAAAATGCTGACTGGCCCAGCCCAGGTGATGATTGGCATCATCCAGTGAAAATAGAAAAGCTGTGTAAGAAATCTGTATAAGTCTCCTTTGCTTGTGTTACGCGAGTCTCCTTATAACCTGAACACCAGGTTACGCATGTGCCTGGTGACTACTGTGTCCTAATTCCAGGCCCTCTCTGTCTGTCTACCCATGCAGATATATGGTGCAGTGGCCTGGAGCACGAATATTGCGTCGCCAGGAGTTGGATGCCTTCCTGGCTCAGGCGTTGTCCCCCAAACTCTATGAACCTGATCAGCTGCAGGAGCTCAAGGTAACTGGCACCTCCTTCCTGGTCCTGGAGCGTTGCTCTGGCGCTCAAGGGACAGCTCACCTCACCTGGTAGCTGCTCAGTATACCAAACTAGTAATAGTGATGCTAAGGACAAGAACTTGAGAGCCTTCAGGGCTTAAGAGAGTTTCCTTCCCAGTTATTGAAACGGTCAAATCTACTTTTGGGTGTTTATTCTTGTTTTTCACATCAGGAGATAAACTTACCTTTTATTTCAGGTGGGGATTCCAAACCCTGGGAGGGCTTGGTCTAAAGAATTTTCTAACATCTGGCCAGGATCTTTTTCTTATTTTGTTCTATTATTCCTAATTACAACATTCATTTTCTCTAAAAAAAAAAAAAAAAAAGTCTTTGTCCTTCTAGTATTGTAACTCCTTTTTAAAAAACCACTTGAAGAACAACGTTATATCATCATTCCTGTGCCCTTTTAGTCAGCATTTAACATCGTATTCCTTTTAATTTTCCCTTCAGTAACTCCTTTTATTCTTTGTTTTTACAATGTTAATTTTCTCCACATTGTCACCTGGTTTTTCAGTGCTTGTCTTTTCAGTGCACTTTTATTAGTTGCTGTGTTCGCATGGCTGTGCTTGCTTTCTAATTTCCACACTAAATTTTAGAAAGTTCAAGACTTTTCAGAGTTAGCTTAATTTAGTGAATCTGCCTTTTCTTTTTAATGCATAGGGTTTTGGATTTTTCTTTGCTGTTGGTTATTTATTTATTTATTTTACAAAATTTTATTTGTAATCAAGTAATCTCTTTTGACAAAATTGCCTTCACCTTTAGATCTTTTTTCTATTCTTTATGAAGGTGTTCTTTCTGGGTTTTAGGCTTACTGTATAGATTTTTAGAATTCTACGCTTGGGACTCAATAAATTTCTGGGTTGCCCTATATTATTGAGTTAAATTCAGTAATTTTGTGTTGAGTGCCCCTTGAGTGTGGACAGCTCATGTCATTTGTGGTCACCTTAGGCTTCTGGTGACTTTGAAGCAAGCTAAATAAGACAACAAATCTTAGGAAGATCTACCTCAAATTGTATTCTTTAGT
Source organism: Artibeus jamaicensis (assembly GCF_021234435.1). Classification (NCBI taxonomy): domain Eukaryota; kingdom Metazoa; phylum Chordata; class Mammalia; order Chiroptera; family Phyllostomidae; genus Artibeus; species Artibeus jamaicensis. The sequence goes on along the minus strand of NW_026522030.1, from coordinate 72,458,647 downwards.
TTGTAGATTAAGCTTTTCTGTTTGTTAGACAGAAATGATTATTTTAATGGTTTTGAATTTAATGGTTTTGAATTTGAAGTTTTTGATTTAGACTGTCTGGCCGGGTATCCCCGAGAGGCTGTATTAAGCACAGGCTTTCCCTCCTGTGTCCTAGAGTGTGGTGCCATCACCACCATCTTCATCACCAGACTGTGCTCAGGGGTGTTGTAAATACTTTTACCAGAGTGTGGTGCCATCCCTCTACCTCTACTTCCTGTTTCTCTTATTTAGATTATTACATCAGTATTGACATTCCAGTTCTGAAAATCAGACCGCCAGGTATCAGGTATGCCCACCAAGCCTTATTCACCATCAAGTTGCTTTTACTCAAAGTTCATCTTTTCTCCCATATCCTTTTCATTTTTGGATCAACACATAGGATATAACTTTTGAAAGACAATCACACTCTAAGCTTTCATTTTGGTTCTTTTGAAGTCTCAGTACTTTCATGATTTTCTCCTGATTCTTCGTCTAAAGCCAGGCGTTTCTAGAGCTGTGTTAGAAAGTGCAGGTACTTCAGGCCCACCCCTGTCCCTTTGACTCTTGTGGTCTGGAGGTCTGTGTTCCTGTCACCCAAGGCAGCCTGCACTTTAGCACTCTGTTCATGAGTAGCTTAGATTCTGAAACAACCAAAAGAAAAAATAACAGCTTTCCTTGGGGGAAGAGATAGTTGGTTTTTTATTTAAGATTGAAGATCCTCTCAGCTATCAGATTGAGAACTGATAAGATTAATCATTATTTAAATGCTACAAAAATTTCTATGTAGACCTGAGAGAAGGTCCCAAAATTCAGTGATGGAAAAGTAAATTTTAAAACTACTTTTTCATTTAACCATTAAAAGTTGTTTTGAAATACCAAAATCAATGACAGTGGTTTTCTATAAAACAACCATTTCACTGTTTAGGATATAGTCAACTCTTGATATTTGGTGGTGTTTTAGGGGCCATTATCCAGTTTGTGGATTGCCCAGACCCTGTTTTTCTTCTCCCACTTCTGTCTATGTGCTTTGAGAATAAAGGGAAGAAAGAAAGAAAAGACTCAAATTTGACAGTTTGGCCTCTGGTTGGCTTTTCTGGGGAGATGTCTGATGGGGAAGTATGTTGAAACCATAAGTTACAGTGACTTTATAATAGTTTCACCTGGTCTGTGCTCTGTCTACCCACTGCAGCCATGAACAATTGAGTGTTCTGGGTGGCTCATTGAGGACCAGGGACAGTGACTGACACCCTCACCTTTCTCTGGTATATTAGGAATATGAATGGAATTGCTAAGGTAGAGTCAGCATTGCCACTGTGTTTGGAGGAGAGCAGGTAAAGGATGAGGAGAAGGACTTCCGTACAGATTTAATTTGTATCTAGTTTCTTTCTCCTTGCTCTTGACATCTCTGTAATTGTCTTACATTCTTTTAATGTTTTCACATGCCAAGTGGAAAATATAAAGATGGAAAGTGAAGAGCTTTAAGGGTAGTACTATGGGCTGTAGCATGTCTGTGGTGCCTGTAGCAATGATTGTGCATGTAGGTAAATAGGACAGATCAGAGTAAGAATCTTAGAAGTAATTAGAAGTCAGGGAAGCTCATTTTACTGACATTTGGTTCTTGAGCTTAATTGGGCAGAGATTAAATTCCATGTTTGTATTTCCTATAAAGTCAGAAAATTTTGTCAGCATTTTTCTAGTTGAGGAACTTTGGATAATGTTGACTATTTTATGCTACTTGGTATAAGAAAATGAGGTTGAAGTGTGAATATTTTGGCCATTTCTGTGGTCAGAGATTCAGATTCTGGTGCTACCAGTTACCAGTGTTGTGACCTTGAGCTCTGTGGGACATAGTTTCTTCATTTATTAAATGGAGTGCTAAGGGCAGTACCTGTATCATACTGTCGTTGAGATGTAAATGAGACAATGTATGTAAAAATATTTAGTGTGGTGTCTAATAAATATTTAAGTTACCCATAAATATTAGACAGTGTTCTTTGTATAATTAATATCTAGGGACAGAAATATAAGCTGCTATGTAAAGTAATTTTTAAAATTGTGAAGCCAAATCTACACAGCAATTGAGATTTTATTCCCATTATTTAAACAACTTTTAAGAATTTTTCTTTAATTAAATTGATCGTAGTTTTCATTACTGAAACTAAGTGACTTGAAAATCACTTTTTAAATGCATAAAAACAATTCCTCAACTAATGGTGAGGCTATTTCAAATAAGTGATGTATATGGATAGTACAGGCTTCTCCATTCCTCTCAGCTCACAAGATTACTACGTTTTTTCAGACTATAAGACACACCCCCCCACCCCACCCACCTGCTATTTGTGAGGAATAATGGTTGTTAAGGCTGCTGTTGAGTTCTGTTTTCATTTACATTGGTGAAATATTATGTTATTTATGTTATTAAATATTTTACTATATTTTTTGCTTCAAAAAATTTTCCCCTATTTTTCTCCTCTAAAACTTAGGTGCGTCTCATGGTCAGAAAAATACAGTACTCTTTCCAACTAAGGTACTTCTGTGCTCCACACGCTGGCTGGTCTTTCTTAGTTTCAGCACTCAGATAGCCACCTGCCCAGAGTAGTTTTGAGCTTTATTAGTCAAGTAAGGGTTTGTTGTCAATATGACCAACACTACCAGTGACTAAGAAATGAGAGCAGCATTATGCTTCCACAGAGGCTGCTGGTGGCACCTATCACTGATTTGAATGTGAGCAGACATCTTTAGCGCAGCACCAGCAGTATCGTTGCCTCTCCCTCAGCCTTGACCTGGCCCAGAGGCCATAGCAGCAGTGAGAGAATGGCTGGAGGCCAGGCTGCTGCTATGCCATGTTCCCACAATGTCAGCTTTTAGGGAGGAGAACCCCCCCCCTTAATTAGTACCTCTTAAGATTCTCAGAGAAGGCAGTCTCTACTTCCTAATTGCCCGCCATTTCTGCTCATAAATATAGAGATACATCTAATTCTGTCATCCGAACCCCACCTGCCCTCACCTGAGCATGCTTTGTTCCCATTCCCCACATCTCACAGGAGAAGCAGGAGCCGGCGTGGTAGGTCATTTGGGGTGGACAGACTTCTCCAGGTTCAGGAAGTTCTGAAGTGCATTGACTTACAATTTATTTTTTAAAAAAAAGATTGGGAAACACTATTAGCTGTTAATGGGGACTGACAGCACAAAACAGAAGATATTCATACATTCATCAGTATTTGGCACTAGAGTGATCTCTTTTTTTTTCTCTTTAATGAAAAGTCAGTTTACCTGCCACCATTATGTATTGCTTAGGTTGATACCCATAAAGATAACATTCCTGAGACTCCACCACCTTAAAGAATAAGGTGCCAGGTGGGAAGGCAGAAACCAGGGCAGCTAAAACTCAGTCCCGGATAATCCACAAACTAGGTCCTTCACAGACAGATAATCAAGAGTTGACTGTATTTGTCAGTGTTTCTCACACTGTGCATCAGATGCTAGAAGAGGGAGAGCTGTGTGCACATAGGAGAGCTCCCAGCACTAATGACCAAGCGAGAGGACCAGGGAAACAGTCTCTAGATTCTGGTAGTCTGCATGGTTTAGATACAGTGTTTCTGTTGTTGCGTTCTTTCATTTATAGCTATCCATTTCTCCTAAAACATTTTGACAGTCTCATTAATAAGTTGCTATCTAAAACATTAACATATAAAATAATGTAAACAATTACAAGTTTTAGAATGAAATTGTACCAAGTAGTTTTTTAATATAACTATTTTTAAAATGCATAGTCTTATTAGAATGTTCCGTTTTATACTTACTCTATACCAGTGTATAGAATCTGAAGTGTAAAGTTTATTTCATAAATGAGTTGTGGGCTTCTTAACTGCTAAGAAGACTATTAAATAATTTGTTACTTTATCATGTTTCAACCTTAAATATAGTACTACTTTATGCTTGTCTTACATGTCACAAATTCCAAACTGAACTATTGTATTTTAGTATGTTATTAAAGTGTCTTAAATTTAAATTTGTTAAATAACATAAAAAGCCTTTGTGTTGAAACAGGCCAGTGCCAGGTCACCGTACAGTGTTAACAGATCTGCTCAGGGTGTCTGGTTGAGGGGTGTCCTTGTTAACCATGAGAGTTGTAGTCAGATGTTGAGAGAACTTCATAATGCAGTACTCTTACTCCATAGAGATCACTCTTTTCCATTTAAAGATTGAGAACCTCGACCCTAGAGGCATTCAGCTGTCAGCTCTCTTCATGAGTGGCGTGGACATGGCCCTGTTTGCAAACGACGCATGTGGCCAGCCCGTGCCCTGGGAACACTGCTGTCCTTGGATGTATTTTGATGGGAAGCTCTTCCAGTCCAAGCTCCTGAAAGCAAGCCGGGAAAAGACCCCACTCATCGACCTCTGTGATGGTCAGGTCAGTTGCAAAGATGCAGGCTTAGAGGTGGGGAGGAGCAGCTGGCCACCTTTAACCAGAGGGAAATACCACTCACTGGTTAATTGATCATCTTTCATACCAAATTTGTAATGACCTCACGCGACAGGATACTGTTTTTAGATTGGGCCCAGTCATTGTTTGAATTAATGTCCGTTCCATGCTCACGTGAGCTGAGCTCTGGATACATAGTACACTTGATTCTCATTAATCACTGCAATTATGTTCTATGAATTTGCCTCAAATGTAGAATTAGCAGATACTGAACCTCGCCTCTTAGGGGAAATACAAGGCCAGGTACCTTCTTCACTCCTCCAGTTACAACACCTTTGTCAGCGGATCAACATATAACCCTGTTTGTATGTGTTTCTGTTTGAAGACGTCTTAAAGAATATATGTTGTCAATTTGCTCACATTGAACTCAGGGCCAGCAGTGCTATAACTCAGCCTGAACACAGTTCAATCTAACACACATATTTTCTCCATCACAGCCTTGTAATTAGGAACATAGCCCTCAGCACTGCGCTTGCAGCCATGTCAAATAGGAAAGTCACCCACAAAACTTTTAAAAATGGCTCTAGGTAGACAGTGAATAGGATACTTGTTTACAGTATAAAAGCTGAAGCAAAAGTCAGAGCCTCTCCGCCTTAAGTGTCCACTGCTCTGCCCATGTCTACCAATTACCATAAAAATGCCACAGTATTGATTTCAAGGTTACAAATACATTTTAGCAAGTAGATGAATTCACAAATGGGGAGCTTGTAAATTTTGAGGATCGGCTGTACTTATTTAAAATCCTGGTTTAAAAATAAAGTGAAGTCAGTTATCAGGTTATTTTGTCTTATTACCTGAAAGAGACTCAAATTGGCTTGAAGCCTTTAAACTGTAAACTACAAAATATGCGATCCCTAGGACTGATTTATTATGGAGTAAGCAGATTTTCAGGTTCTCTGATTAAAGACTGGTTGTTAAAAGACTCCAGTTATATATTTTGGACATTAGGTAAGCTTTGTTCAGGCTGAGTTATAGTGCTGCTGTCCCTAAGTTCAGTGAAATTTGACACACACACAAGTTGTATAATCTACATTTGTGCAGGTTGTATTGTTTTTCATAATGTAATTAATGTAAAATGACAGAATAGTCATCTCAAAGGCAGCTTTACAGAGAGGTCCAGTCTTGTCCTGAATAGAGAACTCCAGGCTTCCTTTAGGAAGCATCTGTTCCTCTGTGCCTCAGTTTGCTTTCTACAAAATGCAGTGAATACCTGACCTGATACTAAAACATTAGGAAAGTAAACTTCAGAGATGTAAACTAGGCATCATCGACCCTGTGGTGCATGAATGGAAGGCAGCTATGCTCACCACTCTGCCACCAGTGCTTCATAAATGGAAAGAAGAAAAACTGGGTGAGATCTGTCTCGACTTAACCATTGATTTTGAGAACCAAATTCACAGTTCAGAAATAACTTTAGAATAAATGGTTCTTACCTGAAGATACACTGAGACAGTAGGAATTCATATTCGTTTATGAAATTAAGAGGTACCTTAGGTTTTTTTGCATTTTTGTTCATGCGGTCATGTTTGCATTCTGTAAACAAGTACTGCTGAGCAGACTTACTGTTTACAGTTAAGTAACTAGACATGGCACAGCAGCCCATGTGTCATTTCTTTCCTCGTCATTCTAATTCAGCTCGGAGACCTTGTGAATCAGGGTTTTACATGCTGGTGCTTGATTTGCAGGCCGAGCAAGCTGCCAAGGTAGAAAAGATGCGGCAGAGCATCCTGGAAGGGCTGAACTTCTCCCGGCAGAGCCTCCCACTCCCCTTCCCACCGCCCTCAGCACTGCCTTTCTACCCAACTTCTGTGTACCCGCGGCACTTTGGGCCTGTACCCCCAGCTCAGGGCCGAGGGCGGGGCTTTGCAGGTGAGTATGCCCACCACCACAAGCAGGGCCTTGCTGGTGTGGGCCAGTAGATGCACACGCAGGCCTTAGTGGGCCATATCTTGCCACATTAAGACTTTGTAATTAACTGTTGGGTTTAGTTATGAAAGGGGCAAATTGAGTCCAGAAGAGATTCTGTGAAAGGGAGAAAGGGAGCTACAGAAGCTGTGGCAGAGATGAGATTTTAAAATCAGTATCGCTGGAAATTCTGCTCACACGTATGATTTAAGATTCTCACGTGAGGTTCAGGGAGCCCTCCTCCACTAAGGCCACCTCCCAACCACTGACTGGGCCACAGGATAGTCCCAGGTTGCAGGAGGCTCCTTTAGTATCAGCGGATCTGTGTTCTGGTGTTGACAAGAGAGGCTGGGAAACCCCTTCCTGGCAGTTGATGGCGTAAGAACAAAAACTGGAGGACACGGGGATCACTCTGCCTGAAAGCCCACCCGGGGGGCTCTCCCCTGAACCCGGTTCCTCATGGCTTCTTCCATCTCTTTCCTCCCGGGTCCCACAGGAGTCTGTGGCTTTGGAGGCCCCTATGGGGAAACTGTAGCAACAGGCGCTTACCGTGCCTTCCGCGTGGCGACGGCAGCAGGACACTGTGGAGCCTTCTCAGGCAGTGACGGCAGCAGGACTAGCAAGTCGCAGGGCGGTAATTATGCCATGCCTCCTCCTAGAGCTTCTGGCTGCCAGCAGCTTCCTTGCTCCTCTGGCTCCCTTCTCCTTTTCCTGACTCTAGCAGCACATTCTTTCTATGAGGCCCCTGCCCTGGCATTTGTTTCTGCTCCTATCCTCCAAGCCTGTCTGCCCCCAGGTCTCTGCAGTAGCTTTGCTGTGGGCCATCTCTGCCTTACTTCTGGGCTATTCTGTGTCCATATACAGCCAGCTCCCTAACTATCACCTGTGATAGAACCAGCTGCCCATTAACATCCAGCGATGTGTCTTTCCTACCTTATTCCCCAAACATTCTTCTCTTGGTAAAGAGGAGTTTATATGTATAGAAGAGTCTAAGGCTGCAGTAGAATTCCTGGCATAAAATCTCACCTCAATTTGAAACATTTTAAAAGAAAAGGCTGATATTAGATATATAAATCAGTTAGTTTATTTTAAATTCCCATGGCTTCTCTTCTCATTTGTATTAGGCTTAAAAGAGATTAAAAAAAGTCTAATGTTTAGTTTTGAAATAATGTCTTGTGATTTTGCTGTAATTTGAAGCCTGCAACTGTGGCTTTGTCACAAATCCTGCATTTTGGGGATGCAGATTTAAATGTGGCCATCAAGTCTACATTACAGGGTTATTCAAATATATTTTTAAGTAACCTTGAGGATAGCAGTCCTTTCTTAACCAGGAATGCTTTTTCAGCTCAGTTACAGAGGCTTGCAACAGAAATCTTGTGTAGCAGTGAGACCCTCGCAGATTAATGCAGCCCCTCTGTGGCTACAGGGGCATTTATCCCCTCCCCACTTAACTTGCATGCCCCTATCTTGCCTCCCAAGGGTTCTCCAGCTGTTGAGCGCTTTTTTCTTCCTGTCCCTATGTCATTTGGTGCACAGTGAGGTGTGCTATATGTTTGCAGCCCCAGGCTGAGAACACATAGTAGCCTGCAGTTGGGGTAAAACATGGGAGTCTGGGGGAGTCTTAAGGTGAAATCACAAGAGAAACCTGCTTCCTAACTTCCCCCAAATTGTGTCTGGAACTCAAATCTGTGCTGTCCAGCATACTAGCCAGTGGCCACATGTGGCCCTCAAGCACTTTAACTATAACTCATCTAACCTGAGCTGTGTCCTAAATGAAAAGTACACTTTGAAAGGACATAATATGGTGGGGGGAATGCAAAATATCTTATTAATAGTTTTTTATATTGATTACATGTTGAAATAATATTTTGGATACATTGAGTTAAATAAAGTAAGTGCTATTAATACTTATTTCATATGTTTCTTTGTATTTTTGTAATGTGGCTACTAGATAATGTAAGGCTTATTCCAGACTTTATTGGACAGCATTGAGCAGCTGCTAAATCATTGTGGCTAACAACTGGATGATGAGAGTTTATTATAGTCCACTCCATCTTCCAGAAAATAAGATGCTTGAAGTTCTGTTTCGTTGTATTTTTATCAGAAATTTTACTGAGAGTTAACAGAGAATTTTCTTGGGTAAACATGTCAGAAAACCTTAGAATATGCAGGCTACTGATAATTTAATAGAAGTTGCACATACAGTGAATTTGTGACCCAGCATAAGGGGATTCTAATTTAACAGTACAATGAGAAATAACAGGCTCTGTTTACTGATAAATTTCCATAATGTTTGATGAAGGTATTAAACTTGAAAGTAATTATCCTAACAGAAAATAATATATAAGCCATCTGCACCAAGGACAGTATATGATGGAATGTATTTCTATCTTGCACACTTTGTAGTTGTGACCCATTTTAGTTGTCATGGGTTATTTGAGTAGTCATCACATTTGTCTTGCTTTCAGGTGTATTTTTAACAACAGTTAAAACCATTAAAATCAAATAATGTGCACATAGATACTCCACATAATTCACAAGTTATCACAAAGCAAGAGAAAGGGCTTCATAGGAAATATAAACCATAATTAAAAAGAAAATGCTCTTCTGTTTCTCTTTGCCATTTTTAAATCTGGGATTGGCGTAATAAGGATTTTTTTTTTTTTCTATTTTTCATGTAGGAATCCAACCTATACCTTCTCAGGGAGGGAAGCTAGAAATAGCTGGCACCGTAGTCGGCCACTGGGCTGGGAGCAGACGGGGCCGTGGGGGCCGTGGGCCTTTTCCCCTACAGGTCGTTTCTGTCGGAGGACCAGCAAGAGGGTAAGTACTCAACAATGAAAATATATTTATATAAATTTAAAAATGGCCTCTTACTTGCTTTTTTTCAGTGACGAGTTTATTAAAAACATTTTTATATCATTAAATACACTCTGTATAATATTCTCAATAGTTGCATAGGATTGTATTATATGTACCATTATATAATTATTTAAATCATTAAATAATTATTCATACATTATTTAGTTAACCAATTTTTAATATTTTAAACAGCATTTTTGAAGTGTATTTTTCAAATTGCATGTGCTGGATATGGACCAAAAAATAAGATTGACCCCTTGGAATCCATCTTTGGCATGTCCATGATTTAATACACTCAATACTTGCTATAGCATAAGATTAAATACAAGATCCATTTCATAATGTTTTATTTTATTTTTTGTCTTTATTGATCTTGGAGGGCCAGGGGGTGAGAAACAATATCAGTTTGTCATTCCACTTGCTGATGACATCAGCAAGTGGTTGATTTTTGGTGTCCTGACCAGTTATGGAACCCACCTCCTTGGTATATCAGGATGACACTCTAACCAACTGAGCTATTCAGCCTGGGCCCATTTGTTGTTATTTTAAATATGTTAAATGATGTTTAAAAGAGATTCAAGTCTTTCTGCTTTTGTCTTCTTTTATTCACTCAGGCGTCCAAGAGGAGTTATTTCCACCCCAGTGATCAGAACATTTGGAAGAGGTGGGAGGTACTATGGCAGAGGTTACAAAAACCAGGGTGCGATTCAGGTAATAACATGACATAATGCTGGTGCTGGTTCACTCCCTAGTGTCTCGTCTTCCAGGCTAGTGTTTTCATTCCAGATGAGGATATTGTTGGGATGTGCTTATGGAACATCTAACTTGGTAGTGGTGTGTGGTGCTCACCAGCTATAAAGTCCCTGGACTGAAATCATGTCCATGAGGTTTGTGCTCATGTTCTGCTTGTAGGAATTTACTGGGGAGAACCAAGGGTTGTTAATGTTGTTTATATTAAAAAATATGTCTTGGCTGGCTGGCGTAGTTTAGTGGATTGAGCATAGGCCTGTGAACCAAAGGATTGAGGTTCAATTCCCAGTCAGGGCACATGCCTGGGTTGCAGGCCAGTTCCCAGCAGGGGATGCACCAGAGGCAACCATACATTGATTTTTTTTTTTTCTCTCTCTCCTTCTCTTCCCCTCTAAAGATAAATAAATAAAATCTTAAAAAATATATTATTAGTAAGTAACATTTAGGATTTAAAAAGAAAATCATGACTTTTAGTGCTGGGAGAGCACTATGTTTCTCCTCCTGGACCATCTTGACTAACTTCTCCCAGAAACCATCAGCCAAAGAGGAAACAAGTCATGTGCCTGTCTTCAGAAAAGAGCTAGAACTTTTCTTCCACTTTGGAATGACCTTTTTAAAACATCAGTTAGCTTAACTGTAGTATATTGTCTCACTTCTTGAATTATATTTAACCAGGGTATACAGTTTAGTTTGATGCTATTCACATGTATATTAACAGGAGTACACTCTTGCAACTCATATTAATAATAACCCATATTTAGAAACTTAATTGGCCAAGAGAAGATAAACTGCTTTTACCAGGTGATCTTAGCATCTTGGTAACTTGTTATAATGAATTACATCAAACATCGGGTACAAAGGCAGTCCCTTCCCTGAAAGTGGGGCACAGACCACCCTTCTTTGCAGCACAGCATCCATCAAAGGGAGGAACATGGCTAAATATGCCCCCGATTCCGCCAGTCCCACCCTGACCTTCATCTGCCTTCACATAGATGCATTTTTAGCCAAAGGCACTTAACCACCCAACAGATTTAGGAGAGGGAGTCACAGCCTTACTGTAAAAAGGATCCTTGTGGTATGTTACTGTGCAGGGCTGTCAAAACTCATTTTCACCAGGGGCCACATCAGATTTGAGGTTGCCTTCAAAGGGCCCAATGTAATTTTAAGACTGTATAAATGTAACTACTCCTTAACTACAGGCAAGGATCTCAGTGCTTTCGCATGGTAGAAACAAGGGGTGGGGCTAGATAAAACAAGGTGGAGGGTTGGATTCGGCTTGTAGGCCTTGTGTTTGCCACCTGTGCTTTAGTGGATAATGGGGCATTTCCTGAGCTGGTGGTGGTAGGGAATATGTGTCCCCATATTGCTTAAAAACTTTAATGTAAAATATAGACCAAAAACCACACAAAACGGTTGTGTAGCTTTATTAGTTATAAGCCAAATACCCATATGCCACCACTACATGATGAGTAACATCACCAGCCATACCAAGGGCCACTCCCTCCATATCCCAACACCTCCCTCTTCCCTCTGCCCAAAATAACCACGACCCAGAACTGATGCTGTTTTCAGTTATCTTGTCCTCTCTGTGGTTTTATCATTCAGGTGTGTTGTTCCTACACATGGTAGAGTTTTGTTCATTTTATTTTAGTTTGCTATGTCATTCATTAGTTTGCTCCCTTTCTTGTCCTTTATCTATTAAAGAACATCCCAGGCATTTCATGACAGACTTCTAGATTCTGCTGAGTACACACTCATGGTACTGTTCCCCCATGTTGGTCTCTTTATGTCTTTTGCACGCTGGTAGCTGGATCTGGGTGCTCCCTTCTTCTTGGGTTTGTCCCTGTGGCTAGACTGGAGTGCACCTGTGTGCTTCCATGTCTGCTTATCTATTTTTATGTGTTGGACCCATTGGCACCTCAATAACTAGACCCATTCACTCATTAGGGGTTGCAGAATGAAGATGTTCTTAAGCCATCATTTCCTTTTCCTTTATTTTTTAGGGTGTTTTAAAATAAATAGATACTTCCCATTGTCTCCTTTTTGGTGTCCAAGTATTACAGCCCTTACAAGAAAGGAAAGGTTTGCATGTGGTGCTGAAGTCTCACCTTGCTCATCCTAGGCTGCTGGGCCCTTTCACTATGACCTCAGGTCCTCTGTAGCTTTCTGTCTGGGGTGTCACCCAGCCCAGCAGACCTGCAACAGCCACTTCTCTTAGTTTCTTGGTTTCTTCAGTGGGAAACAGCTTTTCAAGACCACAGACTAGGCACCAATGTACTCTGACTACCATGAAGTTAGTGGTTAGTCACTGTTCCTAGTTCTCTGTATATACACAGCTCCATCTCTTTATACATGATAATGCTTTTTACTATATATATATTTTTTTTAAAGATAGAATCCTCATGAATTCATACCAGTATTTTCAATTCATACTGAGGACTATGGTGCTTTCACTTGATTTCTCCGTTGTTATGTCTGTCCTTTCTTCTACACCAAGTCACAACTTCTGGGCTTTACTTGTGGACAGAGCTAGAGGGAAAGAAGTTATACATATGCACATTGTACATGCTGGGTGCAGAAATGTAAACACTTACACTGATGCCATTTTCTTTTTTTTTAATATATTTTATTGATTATGCCATTATAGTTGTCCCATTTCCCCCCTTCATTCCCCTCCATTCTGTACACCCTCTCCCATCCACATCCCCCCTTTAGTTCATGTCCATGTGTCATAAGTTCTTTAGCTTCTACATTTCCCATACTGTTCTTGCCCTTCTCCCTGTCTATTTTCTACCTACCATCTATGCTACTTATTCTCTGTACCTTTTTTCCCCTCTCTGCTCCTCCTACTTCCCTGTTGCTAACCCTCCATGTGATCTCCATTTCTGTGGTTCCATTCCTGTTCTAGTTGTTGGCTTAGTTGGTTTCTGTTTTTGTTTTAGGTGTGGTTGTTAGTAATTGTGAGTTTGCTCTCATTTTACTGTACATGTTTTTTATCATCTTTTTCTTAGATAAGTCCCTTTAACATTGCATAAAATAAGGCCTTGGTGATGATGAACTCCTTTAACTTGACCTTATCTGAGAAGCGCTTTATCTGCCCTCCCATTCTAAATGAAAGCTTTCCTAGATAGAGTAATCTTGGGTGTAGGTCCTTGCCTTTATTAACTTGGAATACTTCTTTCCAGCCCCTTCTTGCCTGCAAGGTCTCTTTTGAGAAATCAGCTGACAATCTGAGGGTAACTCCTTTGTAGGTGACTGTCTCTTAATCTCTTGCTGCTTCTAGGATTCTCTCCTTCATTTTTATCTTGGCTAATGTAATGATGATGTGCCTTGGTGTGTTCCTTCTTGGGTCCAACTTCTTTGGGACTCTGAGCTTCCTGGATTTCCTGGAAGTCTATTTCCTTTGCCAGATTGGGGAAATTCTCTTTTATTATTTGTTACAAATAAGTTTTCCACTTGTTGCTCTTCCTCTTCTCCTTCTGGTACCCCTGTAATTCAGATGTTGGAACATTTAAAGATGTCTTAGAGGTTCCTAAGCCTCTCCTCATTTTTTTGAATTCTTTCTTCATTCTTTTCTGGCTGGATGTTTCTTTCTTCCTTCTGGCCCACTCCATTCGAGTCCCAGTTTTTTTTCTTCCCATCATTATTGGATCCCTGTGCATTTTCCTTCATTTCACTTAGCATAGCCTTCATTTTTTCATCTAATTTGCGACCAAAATCAACCAATTCTGTGAGCATCCTGATCATCAGTGCTTTGATCTGTGCATCTAATAGGTTGGCTCTCTGTTCATCGCTTAGTTGTATTTTCTGTGAAACTTTGATCTGTTCTTCTGTTTGGGCTTTTTTTGTCTTGTCTTGTCTTATCTTGTCTTGTCTTGTCTTACCCGTTAGGTATGAGGGGCAGAACCTTAGGTGTTTGCCCAGGAGGGGCAACCCAGTCCCTGGGTTGTAATGCTGTATGTGGGGGCGGGCTCCAAGAGGGAACAATGGCGCTTGCTCATCTCTCTCTCTCCCTCCCTCTCTCTCTCTCTTTCTCTCTCTCTTTCGGATCTCAGCCCCCTCCACCACTTTCCCCAAGCAAACTGGGCCTTTCTAGTGTTGATTCCTGTGTGGGTGGGCTTGTATAAGTTCTAGGACCCTGTGGGTCTCTCCAGTGAACTCTCTTGTGAGGCTGGTAGTCTCTCCTGGCACCACACCCCCCCCCACAGGTGTTTTTAATCAGTGTTTTGAGGCTTTATTTCCAGGCCTTGGGACGCCGGGTTGTGCGGTCTTATCTGTCTGTCCAATTTCGCCTGGTTTATCTGTATGCTAATGTGGGGCTGCCCTGTCAGTCGCCTAGCGCATAGTGCTTCACTTCACAATCGCCTCCTTGCTGGGTCTGCCAAGTGCCACCTGTGCACCCAGGATCTACCTGCTGCTATCTTGCGCGCCTGAGGTGCCTTTTGTGCCTGGTGCCACCGCTTTTTGTGCTGTGACCCCTCTCTGTCTGGCTGCCAGACCCCACCCCTCTTACCAGTCTGGATGAATGTATCTATTTTATGTCCTTGGTTGTCCAGTGTCCGTACAGTTCAGTTTTCTGTCAGTTCTTGTTGTTACTTTGTTTCTAAATTGATGTCCTTATTTTGGTTGTATGAAGAGGCACAGTGTGTCTGCCTATGCCTCCATCTTGGCTGGAAGTCTGCCTTTTTTTTTTTTTCAGTGAAAAACCTTAAGAGTTTATATTGATTCTTTCAGTTCAAATTTAGAGCTTCCGAAATCTTACTTAACCTTTACTGTTTATATCTGTATATCTTCCCATCCTGAGAATCTTGGTTCCTAAGAACCTAGGGGATGATTAACTTGGAATGTACCATAACTCGTATTTACTTTATCCCATATTGCACACACAGGCAGCTCAGAACAGTTAATACTGCCGTCACCAGCACCATCACTGAGAACAGGTAAAATGTTGGCATATGCTTCCCTGCTCCTGCCATCTTGAAATTTAAAAACAAAATAGCTGTGCTGTTACCATCTGCATGATTTGAACATATAGGAGTGACCTGCTTCTCACTTCCTTTAGCCTCATCTGTCCAGATTCTGTACATCTCTGTCCCACCAGCCCGTGGGACACCAGCAGCGTGTCTACAGGCCCATTTTATTCTTCCGAGGCTCTTTCTTCAGTACATTCTTCAGGGAGGACTTATGGAAAAAACACTCAATTTGAAAGGGGTTGTTTTCCTAACTAAGACATACCTTGTAGATACTGTAGGTTTATTTCCAGACCACTGCAATAAAGTAAGTACTTCAATAAAGAGAGTTGTAATCTTTTTTGCTCCTGGAGTGTCTTGCCTTTGATTGCTGAAATTGTAACATCTGTGAAGCACAATAAAGTGGAAAGTAATAAAGCAAGGTATACGTGTACTTGAAAACATGGACTCACGTCTCCTCCCCAAGTATCTTACATCTGTGCTATCATTTTCTTCTCTCATAAAGCTTTGCTGTCAAGGCTGGTAATAGTCAAATTGGCCCTGACTGGTGTAGCTCAGTGGATTGAGCACGGGCCTGTGAAGCAAAGGGTCACCAGTTCGATCCCCAGACAGGGCACATGCGTGGGGTGCAGGCCAGGTCCCCAGTAGGGGACACATGAGAGGCAACCAAACATTGATGTTTCTCTCCCACTTTTTCTCCTTCCCATCTCTCTACAAATAAGTAAACCAAATATTTAAAAAATAGTGAAATTGTTTCCCTGGCTGGTATGGCTCAGTGGATTGAGTGCCAGCCTGCGAAACCAAAGGGTCTCTGGTTCAGTTCCCACTCAGGGCATATGTTTGGGTTGTGGGGCAGGTCCCCAGTATGGGGCGAGTGAGAGGCAACCACACTGGCTGTTTCTCTCTTTTCTCCCTCCCTTCCCCTCTAAGAATGAATGAATGAATGAATTTTTTTGTGGGCTGTGATGGTCTGCATGTAAAGAACTTAAAAAAAAAAAAATGATCTAATTGTCTTTCCCTCTGAAGTCATTTGCTGTTTTGGCTTAAATGTCCAAATTGTTTTTTGGTTTTTGTTTTTCTATCAGCGTTTAGTGATACACATTGATACTGGTTGCTTGGGTCAATGCTTTTTCAAACACAATTTTAAATCTTGTTTTACGTCAGAAAGTTTTCTCGAATTTACTAGATTTTCATTTCTGTTTTTTTTTCCTTGCTTGTTTTAATCTCTGGTGCTTCTGTAGTCCTTGTCCTTCAGGGTTTCTTTTCAGTATTTGTCATATTCTTGATGTTTTTTTATCTTTCCTTTCTTTTTTTGAGATGTAACTCACATACCATACAATTTATTTGTTTATAGTATATAGTTCTCTCCCTGGCTGGTGTTGCTCAGTGGATTGAGTCCTGGCCTATAAACTAAAGGGTCGCTGGTTCAATTCCTAATCTAGGGCACATGCCTGGGTTGCAGGCCAGGTTCCCAATAGGGCACACGAGAGGCAACCACACTGATGTTTTCCTTCCTTTCTTTCTCCCTCCATCCCCTCTAAAAATAAATAAAATCTTACAAAATAAATAAAGTATACAGTTCTCAAGGGCATGCAGTAGTTACTACTAATTCCAAAATATTCATCACTCCAAGAAGAAACCACATACTCATGATCAATCCACTGCATGTACTGCACGTACTACCCCACCCCAGCCCAACAACCATGCATCTGCGTTATGTCTCAGTGGACATGCTGTCTGTACCTTTCATGTAAATAAATACATGTGTGGCACGTACCAATGCTTCATTCCTTTTAATTGTTGATTACTCAACAGTTCTGTGGTGTGGATGGACCACACTCTGTATCCGTTGGTTGATAGACATTTAGGTTGTTTTTATTTGGGGGCTATTATGAATAATGCTACTTTGAACATATATGTACAATTTTGTTTTTTTTCCACCAGTTTTTTTGAGATATAATAAACATAATGTTAAATTAGTTTCAGATATATAACATTCGATATTTGTATATTTGCAAAATGATCACCTCATTAAGTCTAGTTATAATCCATCACCTTACATAATTTAAAAAGTCTCTCTTTGTGACGAGGACTTTTAAGATCTTCTTTCTCATACACAACCATCAAATACGCAGGGTAGTGCAAAAGTAGATTCATAGTTCGTATGGGAAGAAATACAAAAATTAATAAATATTAAGAATAAACTGTTTCATATACAACTGTAAGCCTACTTTTGCCCCACCCTGTACAATAGAGCATTGTTAACTGTAATCATCATGTGCAAGTGTTTGTGTACACACACGTTTTCAGGTCTCTTGGGTATATGATGGGAGTGAATTATCATGTGGTTATTCAGTTTAACTAACTGAGGAACTGCCAAACTTTTTCCACAGTGGCTGCACCATTTTCCATTCCTACCAGCAGTGTCTGAGGGTTCTGATTCCTCTGCATTCTCAATAACATTGTTTGTTATTTTTGTCTTTGAGTTTAGCCATCCAAGTAGGTATGAAGTAGTATCAAATATAGTTTTGATTTGCATTTGCCTATCCTTGATTCTTTCTGATTATAAAAATTTTCTTCCTTTTTACTTTGTTCATTTATTTGGTGTATTTCTCCTGGTTTAGTCTTGATTTTTGGAACAATCTTTTCATTTTGAATTCTTTTCTAAGATTTTCACCTCACTTTCTTGCTTTTCTTGGTTTCATCTGTGTATTTCCTGTCCTGTCACAGCCTATTTTGAAATCAGAGGAGCAGTCTTGGGACTTTATGGACATGCCTTTGAAATATTTCATTGCCTGTAAGGCTGTTGTTACATCCCTGACTTCCCTGTAATGACATCACATGTAGTTCCACCTTGGTACTTTCTGTTGCTCATTTTTAGGTGACAGTAGTCTTTTTGAATCTTGAGGACAGATACTGAAGGGCAGCTTGTACCTGAGAGTGTCGTGTCTCTCCCATCTCTGTCGTTGCCATCCTGGTGGGGCTGGTTCTAAGAGTATGTGTGCAGAAGAGGCAGTGCTGCCCTGTTCTTGTGGTCAGTCACTTAGTGGGGGGACACCTCACATTGGCCAAGGCTTACTGGAAGAATTGGCTCTAGAGAGAGAGGTACAAGCTGACTTTCCTTCTCATTCCTTTTACATCCTCCATGCACACTTCCATATCCCTGATCCCATACCAGCGTGTGATTGTGGGTAGGTTCCCTAACAAATGGGGCCCTTGATGCAGTTCCTGCAGCAGGCCTCGTGAGGGGGCCACCCTGTCACCACCGCCAGTACCGTACGCTGCAGGTGTTTGTTTAGTCCAGTGAGTGGACTGTTTCCTGAGAGAGTTTGGGCTTTGAAGTTTGAAAGCATGTACTTAAGATCTTCAGTATTGTTTTTTGCCCCTTCTTGGCCCTCCTATATTTTCTTTCTGTAGTTTTATATTATTTATTTCAAGGTTCCAAAAAAATGACAGTAGTATGACTTCTGGAGAAGTTTACATTAAAGTTTCTGAACTCTAAGATTGAAAACTAAAATGAGAAGACAGTGTAGGACACGGAGCCCAGAGGGGTACATGGTAGCCACTGGTATAGGAGAAGACGTCCCCAAGGGGAGGGTGATGGGCACTTTCAGCCCCACTTTGGGCTGAGGAGATGGCCTTTATTTTCAACCAAGCAAACACCCTGATTCCCAAAGTAGCAAGAACTAGAAGACTAGATGCATCACCATCTTATGTTGAAGGGGATGGGATGTGGAGCTGGAAGATCTGTAAGCAGCTACCTGTTCTAGGCCTGAGTTTTCTCATCTTAAAAGTGACCATTTGAATGTAAAGACCATTAATGTTTTCTTCAGCAACAAGTCAGTCTCTTGACAGTGGTTCTCAGCCCTGGCAATGTCACTCTTAGGGGACACTAGATTGTTTGGAGACATGGTTGATTGTCACAACTTGGGCTGCAAGTGCTCCTGCCTTCTACAGGCAGAGGCCAGTAACGCTTATAACCCCCCTACAGTGTACCAGATGGTCCATGACAGAATTATGAGGTCTGAAAACCTGGCATCAGGTTGAGAAACCGTGGTCTAAGAAGATGTGAGCAACTGACAGATCTTAGTCATCTTTACAGATCCTTACAGGGAGATCTTGTCTTTTCAGGAAATGTGCTGAATCAGTCTCAATGTTCATTTTTTCTAGAGAATTGCTTTTAAATCTGTTAAGAGGGACAGGCCCATTCAGAAGAGATAAGCCACAGATATGTTGCAGTTACCAGTGCAGACTTGCTTCTTCCTGAAGTTGCCCAGTAATAATTGCTTCATCTTTTCATTTCTTAGTAGAAATGGGCATCCTGCTGCCTGTTACCGGCAGATGTGTCAGTTGTTGGTCATGTGGAGCACGCGCATAGTCTGAAACTTCAGAGTAGACTTAGGGGTGTTTGTTATAATACTTTAAATGGCTTGACGCTATACAAAAGGATTACTTAGGACTCTTGAAGTGGGGATCTCCCTCATCAGTCATTGTCGCGACTTTAACTACAGGGAAGTTGAGAGAATCGGACACAGAAAGAAACCACTGAAACAGGAAAAGCTTCCACCAGATGAAGGTCAATCAGAAGCAAAGACATAGTGTGTTATTGCATACATAGAGAATATAGAGAGTATATAGGATAGAGAGTATATAATAGAATGTGTAGAGTGTATGTAGACTTATAGCATGTTTGGAGTATGTATAGAGTAGAGAGTACATGCACTGTTTTATATTCTATTCTTGAATGTGTAGCGAGTACCATCAAACCTCAGTTAGCACCCCTTTTTTCCCACTGTTTATCAAAAGCTGCCCTATCACTTGTTGTAATTTATTTTAAACAGGGCAAGCCTCCTTATGCTGCTTCAGCAGAAGAAGTGGCCAAAGAACTGAAGTCGAGATCCGGGGAATCCAAGTCCTCCGCCGTGTCTTCAGATGGGTCCCTGGCCGAAAACGGAGCAGTGGCTGAGAAGCTGGCTTCCCAGATGAACGGGAGTGCAGGCGACGCCAGGGCCCCCAGCCACTCGGAAAGTGCCTTGAACAATGACTCTAAGACGTGCAATACAAATCCTCACTTAAATGCACTAAGCACAGACAGTGCTTGCCGTGGAGCTGATGCTCTGGAGGCAGCTGTCTTAAAGCAAGAAGAATAAACTTATTTTTTATAGAGGGTGAAGGATGCTGGAAGGGTAAGGATTTAGGAATACCTGGAGAGAAAGAGAGCCTACAGTTATGTACATTTTTTCCTTTCCGTAAGAGAAAAATGAGGACTTTGGAAATTCGGATCCCTCTTTGATATCAGAGATTTAAAAAACACATTTTTAGTTTTAACCAGTTGTAGTCAAAATGCTACAATAAAACAAAAAGAGAGAAAGAAAATGAAGAGCATTTGACTCCCACACTTAAAATGAAGTACACACAGTTTAAACTGGTTACGACAAAAGCCTATAGTTGTGTTTCTTAAACTATAAAGAAAACAAATTTTGGCAGTCTTTATATATAGCTTAAAATATCATTTTTAGCATTTGGCACCATATGTATGCCATTATCTTTGATTTTGCATTACTGTTCACAAGAAAGCTTTGTTTAAGGCTTTGATTTTATGATTATGAAAGAAATAAGGCACAACCACAGTTATTTTTTCTTACTTAAATTTCATCACTGTTGATGTGGTTCTTTTGTGTTAAAAGAAAAAGTGCAACTATCAAAAGAAAAAATTATAGAGTAATATTGCCGTTCTGCTGATTTTCAATATACAGTACATCATACATACTTTACAAGCAAGTTAAATGGAGATAAAGTTGAAATCATAGAAGATGCAAATGACCTTTCAAAATCAACACAATGTGTTCTGAAACTTTTTGTGACTTAAATACCATGCATCTGTGATCAATGAACTATGTGGTTTTGAATTGAACGTAGACCATTAGTGCTACTACTTGAGCTAAACTTCTGCATGGTTCATAATTTTTAAAGTGTGTAGTTAATATTATGCATGTTATTGTCCTTTCTTCCATTCTTACCAGTATGTGCCCATTTGCAAAACAAAAATGCTAATAATCAGTAATAGTCCTATAAAAGATGTTAACTCTGTTTAGTCATTGACTGATCTTGCTCTAACCTTAAAATTTTGTGATTATTGACCTCTGTTGCATTTATTCTAAAAAACCCCCAAAATTATCTAGCTGTTTCGAATATCAACATTACCCTGGTGTACTCACTGCTGTATGCATTCTTGTTCTTTGTTGCTGTTTTTATGCCTTCATATTAGCAAAATATGGAATTCTGTGAAAAACAAAAAAAAAATCCCTTTGATCTTAAAAAAAAAAAACCTTCTGTAGCAGGAATCAAATTGCTTGTTCTTGAGAACTTTCCCATCAAGAATTTAGTAGAAGCAGGTATACTTATATCATTTTGATGTTTTTGTTAATGTTTCCAAACAATGTACTTTGAAATCAGAATCACTTCTTATTCGTTTTCATATAATTCTCCTGATGCTCTTCATCACACATTAGTGATCAGAAATGAGATGTAATTCCCCATCCCTGCCCGCAAGACCTGAGTAGGATCTTACTGTAAGTTGAAGGGAGTTTTGCCCTAACTCATGGATTGTGCAAGAATGAACTGCTGTTGGGTTTGACTGATTGTAGATGGGTTGTGGTGTGGTGTATTGAAGGCTATTGAATGCAACTTACAATGCTTAATAAAAATCTTTATTCTTTTAGTATAAAGTATGGTGTGGCTTTTAAATTCCTTGAATTTTACTGAGATTTAATTTGAATTTAAACAGCTACTTAAGAGTTGGTCAAATAAGCAAGATTTATAAATATTTTGTCCTTTGCAAATAATTCCAGGTTTCCAGCTCTTTATAAAGGAACTTACTTACATGCATGGTTAATACGAAAATTATGTTGATGTCTGAATTTCATAGTTACAAAAAAGACATTCTTTCTGATACAGCAGGTTTAGAAATAGGAATTTTTTAATAATAAAAGCCCAAAGGAAGAAATAAACTTGATCTTAATTAAACCACTTTTTAAAAAACTAGCCAAATCCATACTTTATTCGGATTTGTCTATTTTTCACCTAATGTCCCTTTTTGTTCTGGGATCCACTACATTTAGTTGTCATGTGTCCTCAGACTCCTTTAGTCTGTGGCAGCTTCTCCAACTTTCCTTGTTTTTGACAACCTTTACAGTTTTGAGGAGTGCTGATAAAGTATTTTGTTGACTGTCCCTCAGCTGGAATTGGTCTGATTTTTTGCTCATGAGTCATCTGGGGGACATAGTTAACAAGACTTACAACTGTTGATTGACCTTGATCACTTGGTTGTGTTGATCAGGTTTCTTTACTGTAAAATTGCCTCCATCCCTTTCTGTCTGCTCTTCAGGAGTCACTCTACACAACCCACACTAGAAGTGGGGAGCTGTGCTTAAGTGTTTACATGAGTTCTTTGGAGTTATTGTGCATGGCAGGTTTGTGTCTTCTCCCCCATTTCAATGTACATTTTCATTGAAAATGAAATGAGTTCTGAGTGCTTAGCTCAAGATGGTAACAGTAGACACTGAACATGTTTTTACTGGTTCCTGTTCCGAGAATCCACTGTACATCTCTCATGTACAACCTTAATAATGATGCTAAAATACGAAATGCTACTTTAAGAGCACTAGTCTGGATGTGCTCTTTTAATCCTTCCAACAGTAATATCAGAAACGACACTATTATCACCATCAGAGACGCTTTTTTTTTTACCTCATCTGCGGTAACACAGCTAGAAAGCGGTAGAGACAGCCCTAAATCCGTGCTGCCTGACTCCAGTCCACACTCAGAACTGGGCCTCGCGCTTGCCTATCCCGTAGGCCTGGCCCGATGAGCTAGCGCTGCGGGATCCACCACTGCAAAAACTGCAAGCACCCGCTCAGCACATACAGCGCGGAAGCTGGGCTGGAATGGGACCTGGAAGAACCGGAGGGACGGTAAACAAACTTGCCTCGGCTCCACCCGCTACACAGTCTCAAGAGAAAGCAGCTTGGGTGGGCTCGCTGTCCGCCCATTTGCAAGAGCAAAGTCCTGCGTAGGATCCTGCGTAAGATAGGGCGGAGCCTTGTGCAGGGGGCAGCCAGGCCTTGCCTAAGGTGGGGCTGGTTTGTGTGAGGGACTGTGCGTAGACAGGGGCGGGGCCGTCGGGGTCCTTCACTGCGCGTGCGTGCACCCTCTCTAGCGTCAGCGTTTCTGCGCCTCTGGCGCTGCTGCCTAGGCGAGACAGGCTAAGGCAGTGGTGTACGTCTCGTAGGCATCCGGAAACGAGTTCAGCGTGCGGAGAATCGAGTTCACGGATGTTGGGGGTGGCAGGTGCTTTTCCTGCAGCGTCAGCTCTGAAGTTATGGTTCTCAGAACCCGACCACAGAAGACCCCGCTGGAGAGCATATCGCCCATCCTGGGCAGCGCGTGCCCACAATCCGGAGCTCCTTGGCCCTGCGGAAGTAACCAGTCTCCGGGAGCTCCCGCTCTGTGAGCGGACCTGAAGTGCTGTCCGGTGGCACCATCGAGGTTCCAGAGTGGCAGTTATATTTGGGAGGTGATGGGGACGCCTAGCTCACACTGTTACTCCAATGACCCTTCCGGTTACGTTGCTCGCGGATAAGGGTCACAGAACCGCAGCCTGGCTGGACAGCCACCTCCTCCATGGCGAACTGCTCCCAGTTCTGCTTGGTCCTGCTCCTGACAGGGCAGGCCCTCTGGGTCTCTGGGCAGGTCCACTGCCTGGAGAACAGTTAGCGCTTCGGCTGGGGGAAGGGATGAATGTGCAGACCTGGCGGGAAGCAGAGGGACATGGAGGCCACCATACCTGGCTGGAAACCCACTGGCTGTGCCACCTACGTCACCAGGACCACATCCTGAGAGTGGCAAGGGGCAAGAAACCCTGTGGGGCCTGGCTGGGGCTTGGATGAATTCTGACCCCGCATTGACCCTTTTTTAATTCCCTTTTAAAAAAATATAGCTGTCATTCTTTTTCTCATTGCAAAAGTAATGTTTATTGGCCCTGGCCAAGCAGCTCATTCAGTTAGTGTGTCCTCCTGATAGGCCGAGGTTGTTTGTTCTATTCCGTCAGGGCACATACAAGATGCGACCAGTGAATGCATAAATGAATGGAGTAACAAACTGTTTCTGCTTTCCTGACCCAGTGGTTCAGTTGGTTGGCGCATCGTACCCCTACACCAAAAAGCTTTCGGTTGGATTCACAGGACACATACTGGTCAGGCATGTATGGGGGTCAACCTATTGATGTTTCTCTCCCACCATCCCCTTCCTCTCTAATTTTAGTAAACATGATTTTTAAAAATCGATAATGTTTATTGTAATAACTTAAATATATAAGTAAACATAAAAGAAAAATCAGTAATTCTTCCATCCTGAAATACCCATTGATATTTGCTCTTTATCTTTCCTTTTTCCACGCACTATATAGGTGATTTTGTTTTCTTTGCATAAAATAATTTTGTCCATATTTTGTAACATTCTCCTCCTACCTGTTATCCTTTTTGGTTGTCTCTCCCTGTCATTCTGTATTATGCCACAGCTCCACAATTCCAGAGGTGGCTGCACCGACATGTACCTGCTCATCCAGTATTCATTGTCCATGTCAGGCTCAGCTCTAGGCCCCAAAGCACAGAGAATGGCAAGGGCCCTTCCTTCATGGTATGGGGGTCAGTGGGGACAATGTACATGTATACAAATAAGACTATTTCAGACAAGATGAAGGAAATCAAAGTGATAGGGCATTTGGCAGGGAAGACCTATGAGACCAGGGGCAACAAGGACAGTAGTCTGTACAGAGAGGGATTAGACTTGGGCCCAGGCCGGAAGCAATGGATGGAGAGAACCCACAAGTGAGGGTGAAACCACCACTGCAGGGTAAAGGTTCTGAACATGCTGGTGGCCCCTGGAAGGTTTATGGTCTCCAGGTGGTCATGGAAGGGAATGCATGCCCACCCTGCAGGGGATTAGTATTTTCACCAGAAGGAATTCATAAGAGTGGAAGGCATTGGAAAGGGCCTCAAGGTTCTCAGTGCTGACGATGCCCATCCCACCTCTTTGCCAAGGTGATGGGAAAATTACTTCTGGTTTACCTGTGCTTTCGTCGCCAGTGAGAGTGGTACTTCCTTTCTTATGTTTACTGTGCTTGCAGTTTCTCCATTTTTCAATCAACAGAGAATGCCCTGGGCTCTTTTATGATTCTGAAAATGCAGGCCAAGGCACTAATTTAAAGTAATTTACCATTTGTCCCCTCATCCATATCATCACCTGCAAGGACAAAGGGAGGGTGTCAGTCCTTTACTGATGTGGGTATCCAGTGATCTTATTCTACCCTTGATTCTGAGACTAAGATTGGCTCCCTTTACTCCTTCCATTCCGCTCAGTAGTGTGAACCTTGCAGAGGCTACTTCGCCTGGAGCTGCCTTAGCTCTCCCCACATGGGTCCCAGGGTGTGGGATCAAGGCTTCCTTCTTCATCCTGCTAGCTTCTCTAACACAGCCTGGGTCACAGACCCAGGGTCAAAGCAGGTTTTGCACCAGGCAACTCACCCTGTGCTGGAGGTTGGACTGTGTTTCCTCAGATTCATGTTGGAGTCCTTAATCTAGACTCTCAGAATGGGACTTTGACTAGGGTGTTGCAGGTGTGATTAGTTAGGCTAAAATCATGCTGGAATGGGGTGGGCCCTAATCCAACAGGACTTGTGTCTCTATAAAAGGGAAATTTGGACACAGACACGTACATTCAAAGAGACAAAACAGCCTTGTGGAGATTTGAGTGATGCTGCCACAAGCCAAGAAACTGCTGGAATCTAGAGAGGGGCCTGAAACAGACCCTTTCTTAGCACCTCTGGAGGGAGTGCTGCTCTGCTGGCACCTT
The DNA here is from genome assembly GCF_021234435.1 of Artibeus jamaicensis. Lineage (NCBI taxonomy): Eukaryota > Metazoa > Chordata > Mammalia > Chiroptera > Phyllostomidae > Artibeus > Artibeus jamaicensis. The sequence goes on along the minus strand of NW_026522030.1, from coordinate 72,432,745 downwards.
GATCCAGACTTCTGGTCTCCAGAACCCTGAGAGAACATATGTCTGTTCTAAAGCACCTGGTCTGTGGTACCTTGTTACGACAGCCCCAGGAAGCTCATAGATACACCCTGCATGCCGCCATCCTGATAAGTGCAGATTGTGCTCTACCCAGTTGTCTCTGAACCCATGGGAAGACTGCTACAATTTAACTGGGTGTGACTTAGCTTTGGTTGCTTTTTTTGGGACAGCTAAGGGGTGACCAGAAGTGGCCTCAGCTGAGTTGAATGTGAACAGTCCCATCTGGAATGAACCTGCCTGGGTAGAAAGAAGAATGTGGCCCTGTTTCTACAACAGTAGAGGCTGACATCAGACTGAGGGTCTCATCCTCATCTGGTATTTGATCAAGCACTCCTAAACCCATGCATATGGAAAGAATGATCCCAGGTCTCCCCTGCATAAAGGTATTCCCAGATCTCCATTGGTTCCTTTGCCCACCTGTTGCTCACTTCATGGAGGGTCTACTAAGGCCAGCACTGTGCTTGCTGCTGAAGAGACAGCCATGAGGAGAACAGAGACCTCCCTGTGCTGTAGCATTTCAGCCACGCAGGAAAAGGAGAGTCACATGAAAATGCACAAAAAAGAAAATAAATTTACATGAAAATGCAACAGCAATGGCAACAAGTTCTATGAAGGAAAATGAACCAGAAAGAAGGAGCTTCCTAGGGGTGGGGGTAAAGGAAGATGTCAGGAAATCTCTTTGAGGAAAGACCTGAAGATTGGGTAAAAATTACCCATACAGAACTCAGCCTGTTGTTCCCAGTAGGCACCAGCAGCTCATGAAGCAAATAGCTGGAGGCACCCTTGGGAGACCTACCTAGACATCACGCTGTGCCCACTCCTGGGATTTGTGCATGTCCATCCCTACAGACATGACGGACTCCAGTATAGGCTGTGGGAGGGTCATACTGGTCCTAGTTTTTCTGGAAAAGCCTGTTTGCCTCTGTTCTGGTATTTTATTAACAGCACCCTTTTGGATAGTACATTATACGGTCACCTAGCTGAGAGGATTTTGTCAGCAAACTCAGTGCTTTCAAATACCACAGGGCCATCTAGAGCTGGTCAGCAAGAAAGGGCACACTTTCACACCTGTCAGAAACAACCAGAAGGCTTCCAAAGTTCCCATGGGTCACTGTTTATTTCAATCAGTTCTGGATCAGACCAGCTAGAACCTGGTATTCCAACAAGGGCCTGCTCTTAGAACTCTTTGTATTCTCTAAGTGGATTCACCTGTTACAAAAGCACACCTCCAGCACTGATCTAGTATTCCTCTTCTGAAACAACTCCCCCCACCTGGCCCGGCCCCGCTCCGCCCCGAGACATTTATTGGCTGGCTGTCTTCTGCTCTGGCATATGAACTCCTTGGAGATAGAAAATGTGTCTACCTTGTTTACTGCTATAAAACCTGCACTAGTTGCACACCAACACATTGGATAACTTAATGAAATGGAAAAATTCCTAGAAACAAACAACCTACCAAAACTGGTCATGAAGAAATAGAACATCTCAATAAACCTATAACTATTAAGAAGATTGAAGCAATAATAATAAAAAACACCCAATGAAGAAAAGCCCAGACCAGATGGCTTTACTGCTGAATTATACCACACACTTAAAGAAAAGTTAACACCAATTCTTCTTAAACTAGTCCAAAAAATCAAAGAGGAGGGCATTCCAACCTTTTTTATGAAGCTTACATTACCCTGACACAAAAGCCAGGGAAAGTTCTATAAGAAAAGAAAACTGCAAAACAATATGCCTTATGAATATGGATGCAAAATACCAGGAAACCAAGTTCGCATGCATATTAAAAGAATCATACACCATGACCAAATGGAATTTGTTCCTGGAATTCAAGGATGGTTCAACATCCTTTAAATCAGGGGTGTCAAACTCATTTTCCCTGGGGGCCACATCAGCCTTGCAGTTGACTTCAAAGAGCCAAATGTAATTTTAGGACTGTATATATGTAACTACTCCTTAACAGTTAAGTGAGAGCTCGTTGCTTCTGCCAGGTAGAAACAAGGTGACAGGCCAGATAAAACAAGGTGGAGGGTTGGATTCAGCCCGTGGGCCTTGTGTTTGCCATCTGTGCTTTAAATCATTAAAAATCTGTTAATACAATACACTGCATTAACAGAATGAAGAGAGGAAAAACATGATCATCTAAACTAATGAAGAAAAAGAATTTGACAAAATTCAATCAATATTCTTTCATGATAAAAATACTTAACAAAAATAGAAAAAAATAATCTTTCAACATAGTAGAGTCCATATATGAAAAACTCTAAGCAAATGTCATAATGATAAAGGTAAATAAAATTTTTAAAAAGCTTTTCCCCAAAAATCAGGAACAAGAGAAAGATGTCTTACTTCTGTCAATATAGTATTGAAAGTTCTACTCAAAATAACTGAGCAAGAAAAAGAAATAAAAGTTATTCAAATTTGGAAAGAAGTAAACTTTATTTATAAATGACATATTACATCACATAAAATCATTAAGATTTAGGTCACAGTCCACACACACACAAAAAAAAGACCTGCTAGAACTAGTAAACAAATTCAGCAGAGTTATAGGATACTATATCAACACACAAAAATCAGTTTTTGGTTCTGGCTAGTGTAGCTCAGCGGATTGAGCATGGGCTGCGAACCAAAGGGTTGCCAGTTTGATTCCCAGTCAGGGAACGTGCCTGGGTTGCGGGCCAGGTCCTCAGTGGGGGCCACGTGAGAGAAAACCAGGCACTGATGTTTCTTTTCCTCTCTTTCTTTCTCCCTTCCCCTCTCTCTAAAAATGAATAAATAAAACCTTTTTAAAAAATCAGTTTTGTTTCCACATACTAAATATGAACAATCCAGACTTCTGGCCAAGATGAAGATGTAGATAGACACACTGTGCCTCCTCACACAACCAAAAGAAGAACAACAACAATTTAAAAACAAAAAGCAACCAGAACTGACAGAAAATTGAACTGTATGAAAGTCCAACAACCAAGGAGTTAAAGTAGACGCATTCATCCAGACTGGTAGGAGGGGCGGAGTCGGGCTGCTGGAGTGGAGAGTACTTGTGGCAAGGCAGCAGCAGCTAGCAGACTGGGGTGTGCAAGGCGGCAGTTGGTGGACCCAGTGACCTGGTGGATTGTGGAGCAGGGCATGCAAAGCTGCAGTTGGCCGGCAAAGCAGCAGCAGACCAGGTGGTCCCACATTCACGTGCAGATAAAACAGGCAAAACAAAGGGGGAGTGAGAATTCCCAACCTTACAGAAGAGTTTGTTGGAGAGACCCACAGGGTCCTAGAATGTACACAAACCCACCCACATGGGAATCAGCACCAGAAGGGTCCAATTTGCTTGTGGGAAACAGGGGAAGTGACTGAAAACCGGCAGACAGAGGAACAAGCGCCATTGTTTCCTCTAGAACCCCTCCCCCACATACAGCATCACAACCCAGGGACTCAGGTTACCCCACCCTGGTGAACTTAAGGCTCCACCCCTCACAATGTAACAGGTGCATCAAGACAGAAAAAAATGGCCCAAATGAAAGAACAGATCAAAGCTCCAGAAAAAAATACAACTGAGTGATGAAGAGGTAGCCAACCTATCAGATACACTGTTCAAAGCACTGGCAATCAGGCTGCTCACAGAATTGGTTGAATGTGGTTGCAAATTAGATTAAAAAAATGAAGGTTATGTGAAGTGAAATAAAGGAAAATGTACAGGGAATCAATAATGAGGGAAGAAAACTGGGACTCAAATAAATGATTTGGAACAAAAGGAAGAAATAAACATTCAACCACAACAGAATGAAGAAAGCAAAATTCAAAAAAAAGTGAGGAGAGGCTTTGGAATCTCCAGGACATCTTTAAAAGTTCCAACATCCAAACCATAAGGGTGCCAGATGGAGAAGAGGAAGAGCAATAAATGGAAAACTTATTTGAAAAAATAATGAAGGAGAATGTCCCCAATATGGCAAAGGGAATAGACTTCCGGGAAGTCCAGGAAGCTCAGAAAGTCACAAAGAAGGTAGACCCAAGGAGGAAGACATATCATAATTACGTTACCAATATTAAAGATGAGGAGAGAATCCTAGAAGCAGCAAGAGAAAAGGAGACATTTACCTACAAAGGAGTTCCCATAAGCCTGTCAGCTGATTTCTCAAAAGAGACCTTGCAGGCAAGAAGGGGCTGGAAAGAAGTATTCCAAGTTAATAAAGGCAAGGATCTACACCCAAGATTACTCTATCTAGGAAAGCTTTCATTTAGAATGGGAGGGCAGATAGAGCGCTTCTCAGATAAGGTCAAGTTAAAGGAGTTCATCATCACCAAGGCCTTATTTTATGCAATGTTAAAGGGACTTATCTAAGAAAAAGATGATAAAAAACATGTACAGTAAAATGAGAGCAAACTCATAATTACTAACAACCACACCTAAAACAAAAGCAAGAACAAACTAAGCAAACCACTAGAACAGGAATGGAACCACAGAAATGGAGATCACATGGAGGGTTATTAACAGGGGAGTGGGAGGAGAAGAGAGGGGGAAAAATACAGAGAATAAGTAGCACAGATGGTAAGTAGAATATAGAAAGGGGGAGGGTAAGAACAGTATGGGAAAGTAGAAGTCAAAGAACTTATATGTAAAACACATGGACATGAACTAAAGGAATGGAATGTGGGTGGGAGGGGGTGTGCAGGGTGAAGGGGAGTAAAGGGGAGGACACGGGACAACTGTAATGGCATAATCAACAAAATATATTTAAGAAAAAAGAACGAACAATCCGAAAAGGAAATTAGGAACACAATTCCATTCACAATACAATAAAAAAATACTTATAAATAAAATTAACTAAGAGGATAAAAGATTTGTATACTGAAAACTACAAAATATTTCTGAGAGCAATTAAAGAAGACATAAGTGGAAAGACATCCCATGTTTATGAATCATGAAATTTAATATTTAAGATATCAATACTACCTAAAGCCATCTACCAGATCCAACATAATCCCTGTCAAAATTCCAGTAACTCCTTTTGCAGAAATGGAGAAGCCAATCCTTAAATTCATATGGAATTGCAAGCCAAAAAAATCTTCAAAAGAACAAAGCTGGAGAATTAGAGTTCTTGATTTCAAAACTTACTACAAAGCTAACATAAGCAAAAGTGTGGTACTGGCATAGAAGTAGACATACAGACCAATGAAATACAACAGAGAACCCCAAACTAAACATTGCCCATATGGTCAAATGCTTTTTGACAAGGATGTCATGATCATTCTGTGGGGAAAGGACAGTGTTTTCAAGTGGTGCTGGGAAACTCTATGTCCACATGCAAAAGAATGGAGTTGGACCCTTACCTCACAACATATACAAAAATTAATTCAAAATGGATTAAAGACCTAAATTTAAGAACTGAAACTATAAAACTCTTTGAAGGAAAGTAGGGAGAAGGGGAAGAAAATAAAAGAAGATATATAGATGGTCAATAAGCACATGAAAAGATTCTCAATATCACTAATCATGAGAGAAATGTAAATCAAAACAACAATAATTATGGAGCTTCAGTGAAACCAAAAGTCAAAACACAAACACCATAATGAGACACCACTTTCCACACATTAGGATGGTTATAGTAAAAAATAAACATACAAAAAATAAGTAGCATAGACAGTAGATAGAAAATAGATGGGGGGGCAAGAATAGTATGGGAAATATAGAATCTAAAGAACTTGAGACACATGGTCATAAACTAAAGGGGGGGTAATGGTGGGGACAGGGAGTAGGGTGGAGGGGAATGAATGGGGGAATAGAACAACTGTAATGGCATAATCAATAAAAAGATATATTAAAAAAACATACATAGGCACATAACTAAACATGAGAAAACAGTGAGTGTTGATGAAGATGCAGAGGAATGAGAACCCTTGTGCACCATTGGTGGGATGCAAAAAGGTGCAGCTGCTGTGGGAAACAATCCGTGGTTCCTCAGACAGTTAAAAATAGAACTACATATGATTCAGCACTTCCACTTTTTGGTCTATGTACGCACAAAAGAAGTGAAAGCTGGGACTTGAACAGATGTTTGTACACCCATGTTCTTGGAAGAAAAACTCAAGTGAAAACAATCCAACAATGAAAGGATAAACCAAATATTATTCACACACACACATACTATAGCATTATTCAGCCTTAAAAAAAAGTAAGTTCTGACATGTTACAACATGGATGAACCTTGAGGACATTAGGCTAAGTGAAAGCAGTCAGTCACAAAAGAACACATACTATATGGTTCCACTTCCATGAGGCAGCTAGTTTCATCAAATTTATAAAGACTGAGTAGAATGGCAGTTTTTAGGGTCTGAGGAAAGGGGTAATGATGAGTGCTTTTGTTAGTGTTTAATGGAAACAAAGTTTCAGTTTGGAAAGAATTCCTGGAGATGGATGATAATGATGACTGGCAACAATGTGAATGTTCTGAATGCCACAGAGCAATACACTTAAAATGGTTAAAATGGCAAAATTTATGGTGTGTTACCACCATAAAATAAATCCCTGCACTAGCATTCAGTGCACTTTGTTGTGTGACTGAATAAACGTGTACTGGAATGTATAGGAAACTTACTCTTTTCCTTGAAACCGTAAGGTGAATAACAGGTCTTGGTCTCAGATGCTTACAGCTGGATGCAGAGTAACTACCCTTGTGCTTCACTGGGACACCAGGGTGACGGGCAGAATGGGGGCCATGTTGATTGGGAGCCTACCTCCTGACCTTTGAAGCAGGCAAGGAAACTTTGGGGTGGGTGGGGAGGTCTCGATGCTCACAGACTCCTGAATGCCACGCCCTGGAGAATGGGGCAAACTTGGCAAATGGGTATTAAGGCAAACACAGACCGCATGGGGAGGTCACCAAATTCAGGACAGCAGAGTTCCGGGTATGCTTGTGCCCTGGACCTCTGAAGCCATCAGCTCTCTCCTTTCTGAGGAAGTTCCCTTTGCTGTCCTTCCCTTCCTTCTGTGGCCTCCCTCGCCCGGTCCAGGCCTCTGCTCCCAGTTCACCTCTGTCTGCCCCCCACCCTGGGCTGGTTTCCCCAGGATACTGTGGCACCCTGTCCACTAGTATTTGTACATGTGTCACAGTCTCCCCTTACTGCAATATGAGCTCTCGAGGACTAAGGACTCCTTAGTGCTCCCCAGAGACTACAAGCAGCTACAGCACTGCTGGGCACACAGTAGGTGCTAGTACCTGCTTAAGTGAATGAATCAGATGGAGGGTGGACATGGAGAAAAGACTTTCTGATGGGAGCAAACAGGGAAGTCATGAAGAGAAGCCCAGTCAGGAAGAGTTTGGGGGCAATATCAAGGTTTATTTTAGTCTATAGTCAGCAGGCAGCCATGGAAGAGCTCTGAATAACAGCAAAGTCTCAGTTGACACTTCCAGATGCAGGCAGATTCTCCAAGGTCAGCAGTGAATGACTGGGAGTGGGATTACAGGCTTCCGATCTATTCTTTCTGTGTGTTTAAGGTGCCCTGGTGGTGCTGTAGGCTCTGGATTTATCAGTCTGGATTCCTGGCTTGCTCCCCATCTCACCAGCCAGCTGACCTCCTTCATGAGGCATTTAATGCCTTGAGCCTCAGTTTCACTTCCGGAAATGGCACCAATCTACCCAACTATGACACCTATCTATATACTTATCTCTAAAGTGGCAGTACTAACACCTAAGGTGTCAATTTGAGTGTTGAGTATGTAATCACCACCCATGAAATATTCTAAGTGCTTTAGAAGCAGCTGAAGGAATGCTGGTCCTGGTCTGGGAAGAACTAAGCACAGTGCACTGTACCTACCTCATAAGCATTTCATAAATGCTGGGTAACTATCATCATTATTTGTAAACAAGGAAATGGAAGTGTCAGAGATGACTGCCCACAGTCAGGGTGCTTCCCCTGTACCACAGCGGCCTCCTGGTTTCTAGGGACCACACATGAGTGGATGTGGACCCTGCTGGTGTGAGCGCTTCAGTACTGCTGGAGGGGTAGGTAGCAGGGCCCAGGCAGGCCCTCTGGCTCTCCTTGCAGACTCTGACCAGCAGGCTGAGCACTGTTTATCTGCCCTAATTTACTCTAGGGTATCAATGATCCAACAGTTAGTCCCTCTTCAGAGCCATACAGGCTGTCTCCAGGAGGAAGACTCAGGAGGGGAGGGCGGTAGCTGGAATTCAGGTAAGAAGGCCTTAGCTCCAGATCCTGAGCAGCTCACCAAGGTGTGAAAAGGCTGGGGGAGAAATCTTATCCCTCTCCTGCCTTCCTCGTTCTCCAGCTTCTTTTCTTCACTCTCATCTTCCTCATGATTGTACCTCACAGCTAAGGCACTGCTGAGGTTGTGGTGGATGGGTCACCTGTTGGGGGAGGATGGCTGACTACATGAGGGCAGATTTTAACTCAGTTAGGAGTGAGAACTTCAACTGAGCTGACTGCAAGTGGAACCATTGGCTCTTTGAGGCCACTGGCCAAAGCAGAGGGCCTATCAAAGATGCTGCTGTGGTCTGGACCAGACTCCCTGCTCCAGGACTGTAATTCTGAGTTGGAATGGCCAAGATGGGACAGAGTAAAGGAGCACCTACAGGTTCCTTAGTCCAACTTATTTATTTATTTATTTTTAATTTTAAATATTTTATTTATTTATCTTTAGAGGGGAAGGGAAGGAGAGAGGGAGAGAAACATCAATGCATGGTTGCCTCTTATGAGTCCCCTGCTGGGAACTGGCCTGCAACCCAGGCATGTGCCCTGACTGGGAATCGAACCACGATCATGTGGTTCACAGGCCCTTGCTCAATCCACTGAGCTACACCAGCCAGGGCCTTAGTCCAATTTAGAACCTCACTCTGCTCTGGCCTCCTGAAATGGGCATGGAGGACACAGTATGCAACAGTTGGAGGGACAGGGAGGGTCTGCCAAGGGATGCCTTGAAAAAAGATGCCTGCTAGCTGAGCAGCCAGCCCATACCCATCAAAGACCCTCCCACGCAGCTACTAGTGGGGCTCCTTAGGTCGCCCGGGCTTGGGCCCTCTGACCTGTGCTCCTGGGCAGCTCAGTTTTAGACAATCACTCTTTTCTTACACAGCTGATCTGTGCCGGTGCTCCTCTGGGGCTGAGCATCAGGGAAGTCCAGGGATAGTATAAAGGAGGGTGGGGTGTCCCCAGCCAGGAATGAGGGGTGAGGCAGGAAGGGAGCCAGAAGGAAGGGACTACAGGAACCCCTTCCGGCTGCTGGGTCGGAACAAAGCTGTAGTCAAATAGTGTCTCCTCTACCTTCTTTATGAGAAAGGGACATCCTGTGGGGGTCTCACCCTGAATTCAGCCCACCTTCTCACCCCCTGCCCTATGTCCCCATCCCTCCTTCCCTGCAGTTGCCTCCCCATGTTCTCTCCCACCATATTCTGGCCCACCTCCCAGCCGGGTACCCCGTCTGTCTTCTTCTGCAAGGGGTCTTCGGGGGAGTGGGGTAGGTCTTTCTTTTTCACCCCTTCCCCACCTCCCCCCGGCGGGTCGCCGGACCCACTTTGTCTCCTGGAGGGTCTCCCAGCTCACCTTCTTCCCTGGAGAGGTTTTCAGGCTCACCTTCTTTCCTGGAGGGAGTCCCTGACCTACCTTCTTACCCCAACCAGGGGTCCCGGAACCACCTTCTCCCTGGCCCACTTTCTCTCTTGCAGGTTTTCGGCCCACCTCTCCCTCGGAGGTGTCGGCCCCTCTGACCCCTGAAGGGTCCCGAGGCCCACTTTCTCCCCCGCAGGTCCCCGGCCCATCTTATCCCTGGGCAGGTCCCCGGCCCGCCTTCCCGCGGCGGGAGCAGCGGCCAGACCGCAGGCGGAGGCGGCGCCACCCGGGGCGCTGACGTAGAGGCCGCTCGGCGGCCGGGGGTCCCTTCGGTGGGGCCGCGGCTCCCCGCCCGCCCGCCGCCCCCGCGCGTCCATTCCCTTTTGTGTCCCGCGCGTCGGCCCCGCGCACACTCTCGCCCTGAGCCCTCGGGCCGGCGGGCGGCTCCCGCGGCCTGCGCGCGTCCCGCTTTGTGTGGACGCGCCGCGGGTGCGCGCGGGCTGTCGTGCGCCCCCGGCCCGTCTCCGGCCCCGGCCCCGGCCCCGGCCCCGGCCCCGGCCCCGGCCCGCCCGGCCCCCGCCCGGCCCGGCCCGCCCGGCTCGACCCGGAGCGCAGCGCGGGCGGCGGGCGGGCGGGCGGCGTGAACATGGCGACGGTGCCGGTGTACTGCGTCTGCCGGCTGCCCTACGACGTTACCCGCTTCATGATCGAGTGCGACGCCTGCAAGGACTGGTTCCACGGCAGGTGAGCTTGGCCCGGCCCCCGGTCCCGGCCCCGGCCCCGGCTCGGCCCGGCCGGTGCGCCTCGCAGGCCCGACCCCGCCGGCCGCCGGCCGCGCGCCCTTTTGTGCCCGGGGCGGGGGCCAGGCCTGCGGGCGCCCCTCGCCACGGCGCACAAAGCGGGCCCGGGGGTCGGGCCGGGAGTTGGGGCGCCGGCGGCCTGGCGACTGAAGGCAGGACGCAGGCCGGCTCCGAGGCCCAGGCCGGCCGCCGCCTCCCCCGCGAAGTTGCAGGAACTTTCCCCGCGCGGCCCGGGGAAGCGAGAGCGGTGGGCTCGGACGCCGGCGGGGTTTGGTGGACGCGGGCCCGGGGAGGGGGAGGCCGGCGCGCCCACTCTGCGCAGCGGCCGGAGCTCCGGGGCCTTGTCTTCGCGGGCGGGACCCCTTCCTGGCCCCGCGGGCTCCTGGACCCGGAGGCCTGCTCGTCCCCTTTGGGAGTGGGTGACAGAATGGTGTCTGTGTGGGCAGGGGTGTTGTGGCTATGCTACCCTCCCCCCTGGCGAGCACGTTTATCCTTTCCACTCTTCTCTGCCCCAGACAGGGACACCCCGGTTTTGACTCTAACCTTATGCTCTCTAAGGAAGATGGGTTTGGGGAGGTGAAGCTTATCCCTTGCCCATGGCCATGACCTGGGCCTGCGCCTAGTTTCAAAAGCCCAGGTCCCTTCCCAAGTAAACGGAGGAGGAGGAAGAAGAGGTGGCACTGCTGTCCAAACTGCTCCAACAGGTTTTCATGTGTTTGGGCCTCGACATGACTGGCTAAGGGCTGGCCAGGGGTTTGCGCCCTCCGAGGCTGCCAGGAACAGGGCTGGGGACATGAGAGGGGTATGTGCTAGCGCGTGGTCTCTGATCCCTGTGGTCTGTGGGGTCTAGTCCTGCCAGTTCACATGTGGCAAGCCAGGCAGCCAGTGTGACAGGGCCTGTTCAGACTGGTCGGTGCGTGACCTGAGTCCCTGTGACAGGGACCCCAGTGAGGGGGGGTTGGGACTCTGTGGAGTGGAAACACCTACTGAAATCTCCCGGGCCTCCCAGGGTTGCACAGACCCCTGCCCCGACCAGAGCACCAGAGCCTTTGGGTGTGAGCACTGGGCTATGCACACCCAGCAGTTGGCATCCTCTTAAAGTTCATAGCTGGACTAAGGGTGAAAGCTCCCATCTGATCCCTCATCTCCTCAGTTCTGCAGATGCTGAGAAGGTGACCCTCAGTGCCCTGAAAGTGGAGGGGGCCACTCCCTCCTCTCTGCCTCCACTTGGGCCTGCAGAGCTCCCAAGGTGCCCAGGTTAAGAGAGGTGTGAGGGCCTGGGAGGACCTTTGTCTGGCTTGCCAGGGGCTCTATCCACAGCACTGGATAGGCAAGGCCAGATCTGTGCTAGACTTTGACATAGGGTGGGTGGGGGATTGGGGATGGGGGCTTGCCTGAGGGGCTGGTGGCATTAACTGGGTCGGCCTGGGCAGAGGCTGGGAGAATTGCATCTTGACACTTTAAAGGGGATATTTGTGGGAAGCCTTATCTTATTTCTCCATCTGAAGGTTTTGATTTGATCTCATGCAGGCAGAGATCATTCGATCAGCACAGATTTGTGTCCACCTGTATGGAATGGCCCTGGGGTCTGAAAGGGGCTTCCCCCCTGTGGAGGGGGCACATCTTCTCTACATTTAATCAAGAGTCACTTGCAGCATTGAGCCCTGAGGCTGGACTGGAGTTCCTTCCCCCTCCACTCACACACACAGGGCCCTCAGAGTCCTAGGCCGGGCTCTTTTCTGTAACAGGAAAGGTGTGTGACATGAGCCTGTGTTTCCCAGTCTCTGGATGTTCCTGGATGACCCGCTGCTCTTTCCAGATCCACTTACCACCTATATTGTTGTTTACTTAGTATTCAACAGCTCAACTCACTTTTTAAAAGTTTGAATATTTTGTAACTTTTTATTTCCAGAGAGTTTTAGACTTACAAAAGAGTTACAAAAATGGAGCAGTTTCTCCATCCCCAGCCTCCCCTGAAGTTAGTCTCTCAGTAGCTCATGCTGTGAGCCTGGAAACTTGAGGCAGAGACTCCAGGCAGTACGTAATCCAGACTGCAGGCCTCTGAGGATGTATGTCCCTAGGTTTCCCCTTTACTGTCCATTTCCTGTTCCAGCACCACAGTGCCTTCCACTCTCATGTCTCCTTTCTCCCCAGAATATTTCTTTTAGAAGGAAGCTTTGCATCATTTTCTGAAGTGGAACCTTAGTATCACTTGCCATAGATATAGTACCTATAAATATAAACATAACTGTAAAAGTAATAGGCTCTGTCTTGTTCCATTGTGATCCACCACATCTCTGTAGCACACATTTTGAGGGGATTGGACAGGGGGTTCTGAGGTTACCCACATTAATGCTAGTAAAGCATGCCAGCCAAGAATTATTGGGACGGCTCTTTAATAGGGGCAGAGCCGGCTCCCAGGGTGTGATCCCTCCAGCACTCTGAGCACCCCTTCCCACATTCTCTGGGGAGGCCTCTCTGCTGGGTTGGGCTAGACAGGTGGTCAGTCAGAAAGCCAGGAATCCATGTTCTACTGCCATAGACCGTGGCTGGCCACTCTTGAGTGACACCTGGTCAGCCCATTCAGCCATCATTAGCACTGACTGCGCCTCGCCCGGGAGTGGGCTTTGACTGGGAAGGGATGGATTTTGCCAGTCACCTTGTGAGCTGTCTTGTCTGTGTGCTTGGAAGGAAAGTATGGCATCATGATGGCCTTGGGGACCTTCCTCCCCAGTTAAAGTGCAGCCGAGCCATTTGGGCCAAGCACTAGATAGCTGCTTGTGTCTTCTACTTGACCCCATGTGCCCCTCTACCCCTGCCCGTGGTAAGGCATCTGGCGACTGTGGACCAGCTGCCCTAAGAAATGACCTCTGAGGTGGCTCATCTTGTTACCACCATGATGTGAAAAGTATCTGCCTGTGGAAAATGGGTGTGATTCTGTTAAAGCAACAGATAGCCTAAAGCTTTCTGGCCCTCTTTTAGTTGCCTGTTTTAGTGAATTTTAGGGTTTTGGGAGGCAAATCAGTAAAATTGATTTTAAAGAGTTTGAAAGCTGAAGTTGCTGTTAAGTCCTTCAGTGATAGAAATTTCATGTATTCCTTGGTAAACGTTTATGGGGCACAGGTTCTGTGTGGGATGCCGTACAGGCTACGGGGTCCCTGGGATAACAAGGTAGATTTCTTGTCTCTTATGGGGTTTCTTCTGTGGAAGTCAGGCTTGCAGACTGGGTGCTACAGACCAGCCTGGGGAGCCCTGTCAGTGTTGTGAGGAAGCCTCGTGGTGGGCAGGAACAGGGGTGGGGGCAAGGAAGCCACATCGGGAGCAGCCTGCATTGTGGCCAGGAGGCAGGAGCCACGTTGGAGCAAAGGGGTGAGGGGAAGGGACTAAGGATTTGGCAAGGTCCCTTTGGCTGCCATGGGGACAGTTGGTGACAAGGGCAGGGACAGAAGCCACTGCCCAGGTAAGAGGTGCTGGGTAGGATGGTGGGGGGAACAGGTAGTGAAAAGGTGTCAGGTTCTGGCATGGATCCCCTCCGATCCCTGTGTGTTCTTCCATGTGTCTGGACTTTGTTTGCCCTTTTTGCTAGGGCCCTGTCTCTGTCCCCCAGGCCTTGCCTCCAGGACTTGTTGGCCTTTGTGGGCTCTCACCATGTCCCCCACCCCACCCTACCCAGTCTTAGTATTCTCGACGCAGAGCCACGTCTGGAGGTGCTTGGCTGTCTCGGGTGCCTGGTGACACAGTGGGGCTCATGGCCAGCTCTGTCGGCCAGTGGAGCATGTGTGTACTTGGATTGAAATAAGGGCCCGCCAGGGGTCAAGCTTCAATGTTGTAATCTGGGTGATCATATCTGACAGTTAAATCCTAGAACCTGAGACTCCTAAATACCGGGGGTAGGGCCATCTACATCAAGATGGAGTTGTGGCGTGTTTGGTGTGTTTAGAGATAACAGTAATCTTAAAAAGGGAAATGCTTACTGTGTGAATTTAAGGAGTTCTGGAGGAGGTAGGGGAATGCCAACTTCTAGAGGGCAGAGCAGCGGTCCCCTGTCCTTGGACCCTTTCCAATGACATGAACCGCCAAGGGAATTACTTAGAGTTAGGCTCATTTCATTGCCAGACTGTTTGCTTTTATTGAAGACATAGGGCTGGAATCTTGCTTGGTGTGAGCCTTTCCCCTGCAGCCCACATTTGTTTGGGGCCACTTGGGCTCAGGTGTGGCTGCTGATGGCCTGAGTTTGGACAAAGGTTTAGGGGTCTTGGTATGGACCCTGTCCTCTGGGGCTATCCCTTCGCCTCTGTGCTCGTGGCACCTGGCCAAAGAGCAGGGCTTTATTCTCAGAGAATGTGGAGTTCTGCTGTTGGGAGTATTGAGCAGGAAATAATGTTCTGCACCAAATGCGCTGGAAGACTCTTAACTTCTAAATTCCTGGTATCGGGAAAGCAGAGTGGTCATTTGGCTTCTAAATGACCAATGTGATAATACTGCTCCAGGGCTTACACTGGGGCTGGTTTGCTCACAGTCATCCTCTTATTGGTTTCCACAGTGACCTGGGTGGTAGGCCAAGTGGGCCACCCTGTCCTCCCACTTGTAGCAGAGGAGGATGCCCTGCTTCCTCACCCTCTGGAGATAGACACTCCTACACCAAGGTGCAGGGGCAGGGATGGCATCCAGCTAAAGTTATTCTGGCTCAAGGGCCTGAAAAATACCAGGTGCTGACACCCGCATTCATGTCTATGGTTTCACAAATGCAATGTGGATGGAAACATCTTTATAGCAGGAAGTGGCATCCAGTGCTAGGTGAAGAGGCTGGGCTCTCTGTAGTGCCCTCTGTGTCTGTGGTGTGCCTAGTATCCCACCAGCTTCCTGCATAGAGTTGTGTCTGTATCTTAGCACCTCTTTGCCTCTCGCTCCATCTTTATTTCTCTACTGCAGCCTGCTTTGGTTCTCAGCTTTTTGGCTTCGTAGGTGACCCTGACCATGCACCCTAACCCTCTGGAATGGGACTTGGCCCTGTGCTTTAAGATTTTAGCATCTGTTCATTTCCCCTCAAACTGATGGGTCATCCATGGAAAAACAGAATTTCAATCAATGGCTGCCTTTGACCTCAGAACATAAAAATTGAAGGTTCTTGTGGTGTTTGTCCAGGCAAATGGAGAAACCATCATTTTATGTCTTTTTTTAATTGGGGTGAAATTCACATACCACGAAATTATCCAATTTAAAGTGCACAGTATGGCATTTAGTGCATTCAGAATGTTGTGCAACCATCACCTCTAATTCCCAAACATTTTTATCACCCCCAAAGAAAGCCCCAAACCCATTAAACAACAACTCTCTATCCTCTTCCCCCAGCCCTGGACAAGCCCATCTGTTTTGTGTCCCTATGGATTTATCTGTTCTGGACATTTCATGTAAATGGAATCACTCAATGTGAGACCTTTTGTGCCTTTGTGTCTGCCGTCTTTTACTCAGCATGATTTTTGTTTGTTTGTTTGTTTGTTTTAATTTGTTTTATCCATGTTGTAGCATGAACCAGACTTCACTGATTTTTTTCTGTGGTGGAACAACACTCCATTGTACGGATAAACCACAGTCTGTGTATTCATTCGCCTGTCGATGGACATTGGGTTTTTTCTTACCTATGGCTATTGTCAGCAGTGCTGCTATGAACATTCATGTACAAATATTTGTTTGAACACCTCTTTTCAATTCTTTTAGGAATTACTGGGTCATATAGTAGCTCCGTTTACCTTTTTGAGAAACCAACAGTTTTCCACAGCAGCCGCACCATTTTACATTCTTACCACCAATGTAGGAGTGATCTGATTTCTCCTCATTTTCACCAATACTTGTTATTTTCCGTTTTTAGAATTATAATCCTCTTAGTGAGTATGAGGTAGTCTCTTATTATGGTTTCAGTTTGCATTTTCTTAATGGCTAGTGATGGCGAGTATGTTTTTATGTGCTTGTTATCCATTTGTATGTCTTTGGAGAAATGTCTACTGAAACATTGTGCCCATTTGTAAATTGGGTTATTTGTCTTTATTTTTGAATTATAAGGGTTCTTTATATATTCTGGACAGTAGACTCTTATCAAATACATGATTTGTAACTATTTTCCCACTTGTACGTTGTCTTTCTACTTTTGTGATAATGTCTACTGACGCATAGAAGTTTTTTGTTTTAATTTTTCTTCTGTTGCTTATGCTTTTGGTTTAATATCTAAGAACTCATTGTCAAACCCAAGGTCATGAATATTTACCCCTTATATTTCTTCTAAGAGTTTTATAGTTTTAGCCCTTATATATAATTTTAAATTTATTTTCACTTAATTTTTGTACGTGATTTGAGGTAGAGATCCAATTTCATTTATTTGCATGTGAATATCCAATTGCCCCCACACCATTTGTTGAAAAGAACATTCTTTCCCTATTGAAATCTTGGTGGCTTCATTGAAAATCATATGAGGCAAGCTCATATATATGAGCTTTGGTCTCTGTTTCATTCCATTGGTCTATACATCTTTCCTTATGCCAGTGCCACACAGATTTAATGACTATATCTTTGTAGTAAGTTTTGAAATCAAGAAGTGTGAGACCTCCAACTTTGTTCTTTTTAAAAAATATTGTTTTGGCTGTTCGGGGCTTCTTGTAACTCCCTTTGAATTTGAGGATTGGCTTCTCCATTTTTGCAAAAGGGGCTGTTGGAATTTTAACAGGGACTGCACTGAAGATTGTATTATAGATTGCCTTGGGTGCTATTGACATCTTAACAATATTATGTCTTCATATCCATGAACATGTGATGTCCTTCCATTTATTTAGATTTAGGCCTTTTTTTTTCAGTAATGTTTTTGAGTTGTGAATGTATGAATCTTTCATACCTTGGTTAATTTTATTCCTATGTATTTTATTCCTTTGGATGCCATTGTAAGTGGGATCATTTTTGTAATTTCCTTTTTGTATTGTTTATTACTAATATTTTTACTCTTTTTAAAAAGCATTACCTTTCAACATGCGGGGACTGAATTTCCAGAACCAGATGTGCAGGGTGCAGGTGTTCATGCACGTGCTGGGGCAGGTGCACACTCAGCTGTACGCCTGGAGATGCCCTGTGACTGGAGTATGTGTCTATGGGCCTGGGGGAGGGGTGCTGCTTTCTTTCTTTCTTTTTTTAAAGATTTTATTTATTTATCTTGGGGAAGGGAAGGAGAGAGGGAGAGAAATATCAATGTCTGGTTGCCTCTCGTGAGTCCCCTGTTGGGAACTGGCCTGCAACCCAGGCATGTGCCCTGACTGGGCATTGAACCACAATCCTTTGGTTCACAGGCCCACACTCAATCCACTGAGCTACATCAGCCTGGGCTTGCTTTCTTTTTTAACCATAAGTGTTTGGTGAACCTTGCCTCTGTCACACCCTGGGCTAGGCATTTTCTCTATATGTTAGGGGGCTCCTTATATTTTATGTGGCTCTCCTCTTTCACCCTGACGATTGGTAAAGCCATGATGGGGCGGACAGGGAGCACTGCTAGGTACGCTGCACATGGGCTCTCTGATCTTCCCACTGCCCTGAGGGCTTGGCGATGGGTTGTTTTGTTCGGGAGGACCAGCAGACTGAGGCTGGAGAGATCAGCTTGTGGAGGTCAGCAGGACAGCATGATGGGCAGGGGTAGCAGTGGTATGTCTGTTCCAGAGCTCTCCCACCAGTGCCACTTCATTGATGAGAGTGATGGTGGGGGAACCAGGGAGCCCACAGGGCAGGCTGGTCCTGGGAGACCCAAACATTGCAGGACGGGTCAGCACTGTTCCCTGGCCTGAGCCGTGTCCCCAGGAAAGCTTCAGGTAACCTCTGGCTGTGTGTACCCCAGGCTGGGTCCCTTAAGTGTGGTACTATTTTCTGTTCCACACAGAGGTGCAGAGTGAACCTTATTCCTTCTTACACCCCAAACACTGTGGACTGGGCATGGGTCCCATGGCGCCAGACAGTGGGACAGTGTGAGCATCTGAATGGGACTTGGAGAGGTCTACGCCCCATCAACACCAATGCCTGGGGCAGTCAGACTTGGCTTAGGTCCCTGACCATCCCCCTACCCCTGTGGCCAACAATCCCAGACCAACATGTGAGTAACCCATAGCCTGGCTGTGTGAACTCTGACACTTTCGCCGCTTGTTATGCTTTCCACTTAGGAACCCCGTTACGGCAGAGTGTGGGTGTAAATCTCCAGGAAACTGGGCTAAATAGAAAGGGCAGTGAGACAGTGGAACATGAGTGTGTCCCAGCAGGGCATGGGCCTCTCCGTCCAGGCCTTGTCTCCTGGACTGTCCTGCCTTTGGCTAGAGGGATGACATAGACGTGGGGATTCAGGCCTTATTTTTCTGCAGGAGAGGCTGAGGCCTGGGGTTCTGGTGCAGTAGGACACTTGGCATCCTGACAAAACCCAGAAACTGCAGCCTGATCCAGTCTGCGTTCCAGATGAACGAGGCTGGGGAGGGGGAGGTAGGGCTGCCTGAGAGCATCCCAGACCCTGTGGGGAGAGGGAACCTATGATACCACACGAAGCAACATAGGGGTGCATGTTGGACAGGAGGTGAGTTCTCCCTAAACTTCCTTCTGCTTACGTTTACAAAACTTGGAGGATTAGTTGCCATTGGTGCTGTGGAGTTTCTTTCCTGGAATTTTCTAACAACTCCGGCTAATCTCTTACCAGCTGTTTTGGAGTTGCAGCTCATAAAAAAAGGGGAAAGGCGGGGGGCATTTCCTGCCACTTGTTTGCACCCAGCACGAGGCACTTTCTGTCATCTCCTCCTCTTCTCTTAGCAGCTCCCAAGGGTGCTAGACCTGGGTCTGCTTAGGAGAATCTGTTTGGGAGAGGGCCAGCAGCTGGCCTGCATCCCCCACTGATAATTGGTCCATGGGGCTTTGCCCAGATCTGGGGAACCGCCCTGCCCCAGTCTCCGCTCCAGCCATAGTGAGCAGCCCTGACGGTTTTGTGTGGTTCCTGGTTGTGATTGCAGACTGTGCTCACATTCAAGGCCTAAACAACTGGGAATCCCTGGTCTGAGAAGGCCAGGGTGTTACATATGGGCCTCTGGGAGTTGGGGGGTTGGCTTCTTACCTGTCAAGTGAGGCAGCCCATCAGTCTGTTCAGCTTAGCAACTTGGGGTGCTGGTCTCCAGTCCCAGCCTCTGGATGAAGCACCCAGGAAGGCACTGGGTCCTTGCACCACTGGGCAGCATATACCATGGGGTGGCCCAACGAGCAGTGCTGGGCAACCTCATGGGCAGCAGGGTGGTGGCCACAGGTGACTTCAGAGGGCAGATGTGTTGGGGATGCACCTGGACTGTAGGCCAGGAGCGGGAGTTCCCCTTTTATCCTCAATGCATCATCCAGACAGGGCTATGGCATTCTCTAGTTGGCCAAATTCTTTCAGAGTGCTGTGTGCCCTGTGTGTAGGGGCAAGGTGGAGAGAAACCAGAGACCAGCTAGGGTCCCTGAGGGGAGTGTCTGGAGGGGGCCTGGGGAATGGAGGGCCAACAGGGGAGTGTGTAGCACTCTGCCTTGCCAACCCCTTTGGAAGGAGCTCTTGCCCTGAGCTCTCTACCTGCCACTGCTAGAGGATGGAAGTATTAACTACTGTTTGGGTTTGAAGTTCTTAGGGTCTGTGTCATCATGGTGACCCTCTGATCCCAGTTGGGGACTTGTGTAGCCAGCCCTGGTCTGGTCCTGGCACTGGCATGGGCCTCAGCGTGGGCCCCTGTCTGCCAGGACCCCCGTACCTGCCTACTGTGCAGGCATCAGGTATTTGTGTTTTGGTTCCTGCCCCAGATGTGGAGGTGAATATGTGAAGCAGTGGTGTGATCATGCACCTAGAGGTTGAGCCACATCTCACCCTTTCTCTGAGCTGCAACTAGGTACAGGACTCGGGTCTGGGGACCTTTTACCTGGCTTTCCACCTCAAAGGACCGGAGCAAATGTTTACTGTCTGATCTCGGGCAGCCAGGCAGGGCCTCTGTCCTCAGGCCAGATCTGCCCAGTGTGTGCTGTGTGGTCCCTTCCTCATTCCCACAGCCCCCGGCCCCAACTGTCTAAAATCTCTGTGGGCTCCTGAAGGCAGTGCTGGCAGTAACCAAAGGGGCTCCATTCGGAAGTCCCTCTGGCCATCTGGGGTAGGGTGAGGAGACACCCTGAAGCAGGCAGCTGTGAGGCCGCTCTCCCAGGACCCCGACTGAGTGCCAGGCCTGCTCCTCTCATGTCTGTCTTCAGCTCCCCAAGGAATGTGGCTTTCCTTTTCTGTCAGTGGACAGTTAAAAAAATATATTTTATTTATTTATTTATTTATTTATTTATTTATTTATTTATTTTTAGAGAGAGGGGAAGCGAGGAAGAAAGAGAGGGAGAGAAACACCAATGTGTGGTTACCTCTCATGCAGCCCCGGCTGCAGACCTGGCCCACAACCCAGGCACGTGCCCTGACTGGAAATCAAACTGGCAATCCTTTGGTTTTCAGGCCAGCACTCAATCCACTGAGCTACACCAGCCAGGAGATGTGGGTTCAGTTTGAGAAATAACTTTAATCATTGACACTGGCCCCAAATCAGGTACATCAGGGGAAATAACATGTGGTTACATCGGGGTTTCTCAGCCGGGCTGTGTGGACACTGAGACTGGGAAGTCTCCTCGTAGGACATGCAGCTCCCCCCTGGCTTCTGCCCACCAGTCCATGAGCGTGTGTTATGCGCTCCACTCTGGCCCCTGTCCTCCAGTTGCACTGTTGGAGCAGGATGTGACAGTGGGACGCCCCAGGGAGAACTTGGGAACGTCCGTCTTTCACAAATGGGAAACGGAGGCTACACACCAATCTCCTCTCTCAGCCTTGTGCTCCTTGCAGACCCTTAGGCATCCCTACAGAGTGGCTGGACCCGCTTCATTGGTTCTGTACTCAGGGAAAGGCCTCCAAGTCCCAAGCAACACACACTGAGCATGGGATCCTTTGCCACCTGTGACTTGGCAAGTGATGTCCTCTCCTGGACCTTCAGTGTGTGGCCTGGCTGCTTCTTGCAGCAGGGGCCATGGCCAGCTGGATAGGATGTTCTAGGGAAAGGAGGAAGCAGCTTGATATCTGTCCAAGTACCCGCCTGCTGCAGTCACCCTACTGGTGTTCCCTTCTCTGCCGGTCTGCTTGTGTTATCCATGGGGCCTCCATGTCACTTAAGGGCCTGGACAGCTCTCAGAGGTCTCAAGGCCTGCTCTCCCATTCAAACTATGGGCCAGGAGCTAGCCTATCACCAGCCTCTCTTGGAGCCAGTTGCTGGAGACCTAAGTGGCCTCAGAGCCATCCAGCTTGTCTCCTGGCTCTCATGTTCCTCCTGATATTCTGGAATTCCAGGATTCAGGTATGTTCTTAAACTCCTGAAAGATCCCTGTGCAGACAGTCCCTGTGCTGGGACCTCTGGTCTGTCCTAGTGGATGCAGAAGGATGTACCTGAGTGTCTGCTTCTGGGGAGGTGCAGTCACAGCATTGGCCTGTCATCATGACCTGCATGCATTGCTAGAGGAGAAAGCTCTCAATGAAGTCACCCAATGCAACATGGCAGTCTGCCCTTCTTACCCACTGCTTGGCAAGAGAATCCTTTTGGCCCTTCCAGGCACATCCCATCTTCAGGGTGGAACTTATGGATGATACATAATTATTCTGCACCCTGCAGTGTCAGTGAGTGCCCCTAGAATGGATGGAGGGCCCTGGTACACCCTGTGCATGAGTTCTGTGTGTGCACCTCATCTTGTTCTCAGATGGCTCCGTGAGCCAGTGGGATCCTGACATAAGCATGGAAATACTGATGCTTAGAGCAGTTCAGTAACCACAGGAACATGCTGCTAGGCTGGAGGTCGTCTGGCACAGCCGATGTCCTTTCACCATGCTTACTGCTCCTTGGCTGGTGCTGGCTGCTATTAAAGTGTCTATAGAGGCCTACCTTGTGCCGTCCGAGCCTCATATCCTTGGTGCCCTTTGGGTTGAGGACCCAACAGAAGGCATTTACCTCTGGGGACCATAGTGCTGCTCCTGCCTCAGGTCCCATATCCTGCAGTTGTGGCCTCTGGGGTACGGGGCAGGGGTTAGCTAGAGCCCAATCAGGTTTCCATATTCTGCTCTTTGCTTTTCTTGTCCTTTGGTCAGGGATGGCGGGAGGCAAAGAACAGATCCAAATTTTCCAGTAGGACAGGACCTTGGAGAGCACCAATCCCTCCTTTCTTGAGATGCAATAGCTGTAAAGAACCAGCCGACCTTTCTTTCCAGGGCTGCCTCCAGGAGGGTTGCAGCATAGAGCTGGTCCCAAGGCCCAAGCCCCAAACACCCACCAGGTTGATGCTCTGAGGGGTGTGGTAGAGCCTAGGGAGAGAGCCCTCACCTCCCTTGGTCTAGAGTCAGTATTTCTGTTTATATGACCTTGGACTGCATTTACTCTGGGTCATACTTGCCTTTCCCAGCAACCTTGTGAGTCTCTCAGGGTTTTTAATCCAGGTGGAAGGCTGTAATTCCCAGAGCTTCCAGATGTAAATAAGAGGTATTTATTTGACATCTGTATACAACTGATTTCCTAGAAACGACTGGAATAAATACTCCAAAATCTGCTTCTGATTTTCAAAGCAACCATGTCTCTATTCAGAATATCTGTTAAAAATCCACTAGATCAGGTTTAAAAACATATAAAGAGACATTTAAATACTTATTTACTATATTAAGGATTTTGGACTCTTAGATGATAGACCTAAGGGGATGATTAAATAAATTATGATATATTCACAATAGAAAATTATGTAGTCATTAGCAGTGATATTTATAACCAGGTTTTAATGATGCATGAAACTGTTTGTTATATGTTGAATGGGGAAAATGCAAGATTCAACATTATCTGTGTGGTATGATAGTTGGTATTAAGTAGTTATAACAGAAAGCATAATGGAAGGAAGGGTGCCAACATGTTAAAAGGGCTAAGAGTATTTTTTCCTACTACTTTTATACTTCACTTTCCAACTTTTCAGGAGCATAAAATTACTTTTATAATTAAAACAATATTGTCAAGAGTGTAGAGGGTATCCTGCCCAGCCTCCCATTTCACAGATTTTTGTGGACTGTAGGTTATATCGACACTATGGCTTCAGTGCCTCCTACCTCACAGCCACCAAGGACAGGAAGGGGATGTCCACTTCAGGACCCCTTAATCTAAAGGTCAGGGTGGGGGTATCTTTGCCCTTCTGGCACTTCCTTTTCTAATGTGACCCTCCAGTAATGCACATTAACCTGGCCTGCAGCCCTTCTGCTAAGGGGCCCCATTAGCACCCATGGCCAGAGCTGCTCTGAGTGTCCCTGTGCAGGTAATAGTTTTAAGGTCCTTAGTGCCCTGCCTACTCAGAGGCCCCTTCTCCTTTGGGACCATCTCAGGGGTGAGACCTCAGGCTCATGGCTTGGGGATGGAGCCACCACCGCACCACTGACTAGGAGGAACTGAGGCCCCATAGCCATTTCCCAGAGCAGCAGAGCCATCCTGTCACCAACTACTCACACGCCCAAGTGTCACACCCTAAGTGGGAACCCAAGTGCACAGCTGACTTGGGAGGACACTGGGCTCATGAGCCAGCCTTCCTCCAGTGTATCCTGACATTTCCCTGCTGCAGACCAGGAGCTAAGCTTCTAGTTACTGCTCGTCACACAAGAGGAGAGCCTGTGGGGCTTCTTGTATAGAATGTGTGGTTTGCCAGAATGAGGAGGTTCTGACCCCAGTGGGGGCCCTTGAGGAGAACCCAGCAGACACCAGCCTTACCAGCCAGGCTGAGGGCATGAACCAGCAAGGGTTGGCCCCAGTCTGAGATGTTAAACACTGCTCTACAAATGGAGCATCCTCCTGCACAGACCTTTAAACCATTACTTATAGATACCAACTGATTACTCATATATCTTCAGATACTTACAGATGCTAAATTATTATTTACAGGTGCTCCCTCTGGAGGCAGAGAATAGGGCAACCTCAGGCCAAAATATGGGGAACCACTTCCACTTGGATCTACTTTAGAATGACAATTAAGAATTCTGAAAATATAACACAAGCCTCGAGAAATTTAGGATTTCGTGTCAACAGAAAATTTTTTCTGATCACAGGGATAGTGTGACCATTCATTTTCACCACACCCATTCTGAAATGCCCTGAGAACACTGCATCTGTTTGTGCACACATCCTCTTGAGTGGGCCAGGCACACTTCGCGCTGCTCAAGGAGGCACGTGGCTGCAGATGCACCACCGGGCACACGTGCTTTATCCTGTGTGTGTCCGCACACTGGTCTGCACCACGTAAATGTGTGTCCAAAGAGGCTCTACTCTTTTCCTTACACAATCTATAAGATTTAGTTTTATTTTCCAGCTGTTTTGAAGTATAATTGACAAATAAAATTATAATACATATGAAATGTATACCATAAAGATGTGATGTCTTTGTACATTATTGAGAGATTTCCATCATTACATTTATCACCTCATATGGTTACCCCCATTTTGGGTGAGAACACTGAACTTTTACTGTCTCGGCAGATTTTGAGTATATAATATATTGTCACAAACTCTAGTCCCCATGCTGTACATCAGATCCTCAGACCTTACTTGTTTTGTAGCTGAAAGTTGTGCCTCTCCTCTTTTCCTGTCCCCACAAAGGTGTCTTGTTCTTGATGGGCCTGGGGTTCACCCAGGGATTCCATCAAACCGAAGGCCAACATTCTGAAGTCAACCCAGTTTCTCTACTTCATAGTAACTTAGTTTTATTCCCACCTCACAGGACTGGGTCATACTGTAATTTCAGATTTGATAACTCACATGAATTTTCATGTGTATAGTGGCCAGCAGGAGTACACATTGTCCAAATGGCTCATTTACCAATCATCCAACCTCTCGTGCAAGCTGTTCTCTGGCCCCGCGATGCTGACCCTTCTGTTTAGCAGGGCTCCCCTGTCCTGTTTTCTGGGTCTGGGGTCTTTGCTGAGAGAGTTATAGGGTACTTGAAGCCCAAGGTCAAGTGGATGGCTGTCCCAGTGGGCAACTTGGGACAACTGTGTCAGGGAGGTTTCCTTGTTTCTATCAAGATTCTGTGGCCAGAGCTAAGAGGGACAGTTGCCTTTAGCACCTGCTGGTGCACCCTCCCCATCTTGGCACCTCCTGTAGCTCAGCTCACTGGCCACTGCACTTCCTGCTCACTGTAGCCCTCAGCTGTTCTTCCCCCTGGGTGGGAGGTCTGCTGCCTGTGGTGACCAGCAACCTGAGGGCCCTAGAGGCATACAGATGCCACTAAGAAGAGACAAGACAGCCTGACTCACCTGCGCATCTCTTTATCTCCATAAGTGAAATCTGTTGTGCCCATGATGACACTCCCCTGAGTGTGGCCCTGTATTTGGTGGGTGCCTGCCAACTTCCTTATCTCTAGAACCTTGAGACATGACTCCCATTCCACTGGAAAAGGCTGTTGAGTATTTGCAAGGGCTGAGTAGTCAACAGAGTGCACAGGGGTTGGACTGAATTTAAGTGAGGGGCAGTGCTGAGCTGGAAAGCTGGAAGTGACAGTGCCTATCAGTGCCAGCCCTTGTGGCCATAACCTCACCTGCTAGATGAAAGTCAGAGGGGCCCACTGCCCTGTAAACTGTGGGAATGTCTAGGATGCTGGCGGCCCTGAGGCTGGGAGAAGGTCTTGCAGGTAGGGAAATGGGTTGGGAATGGCCTTCTGTGGGGCCTTGCGGGATGGGGTGGCTCCACAGTGGGCATGGGTCTTGGCTTCCAGGTGGCTGTTCTCAGCGCTCAGGTCCACTGTGCCCCTAAGAAACAGCACCCGTCTCTCTGGGCACATCTCTCTGTCCCTGGAGTAGGTATGGTCCAGGACAGAGCCTGGCAGGTTTCCTGTTGGCCCCAAGCCTCAGAAAGTGCAGTCCTTGAGAGGGTTCTCCTGATGGTGTGTGCCCTGGGACAGTGTTTGGGTGGACTAGCCATCAGGACCCCCGGAGTGAGTCCATCGCAGCAATCCTCATACAGGGCACTTGAAACCACCTCCAAGGGGACTCAGGAGGGCATTTCCCTGAGAAGCTGGATCTACTTCAGCCTGTTGGCCCTTCCTTGCCCCTGCAGCCTAGGAGTCTGGTCCAAGCCCCCACCTTTCCGACATGTTTGCCCTCGGAAGTGGTTTTTATGGTGCATGTTCTTCATAAGGGATTTCACTACACCAGTTGTTCTGCAGCCTGTTTCTTCCCTTTAACACAGTTGTCAGTGTGCCCACCCTTTGGACACCCTCACTGTTGTAGGGTCTCAGGGGTAGGGTCCGCTGGCCATCCCCCTGCAGGAGTTGGGGCAGCTCAGACACCTTTCTCAAACACCCTGCAGAGGCTCCTGAGGGTAGTTCTAGAAGCACTTGAGGGGCCTGGGCTGTGCTCAGAGTTAGTTCTTATGTCCAGCACATTCACTTACCAGTGGCAGGACAGGCAGGGCTCAGGCAGCGTTCGCCTGGCCTGAGAGTGGACGTGCACCTACCACGGATGTGCAGGTAGGATGTGGATGTGCAGGCATATATGATGCTACCAACCCTCCATGATCCCAGGTTAGCCTCTCCCCTCTGACAAGTCAAGAAGTGGAGAACCCCAAGTCAAGAACCCCTCTGGAACAAAAAGGGGTTACAGATAAATTCCAAACGGTGATGTTGAAGATGGTACAAGAAGATGGGTTGCCTGGAGGTTGGAAGCAGTGGTTTTAAAAAACTGAGTGAAGGGTCTGCTGTGTTCATTGTTTGAAGGTCAGTGTTTTGAAATGGGAGCCATTGCCAGTAAATAGCTATGGGGCACTTGGCTTCCCCTGGAGACACTTAATGACCACTCCTGCATCTCCCCTTTCCTGGACTGTCCTAAAGCATGAAATGTCCTAGCTGGGACAGAAGGTTCAGTCCCTCATTTCACACACTGGGAGAGTCAGAGCCAGAAGAGGAGTTAGAGATGCAGGTAGGGGGACCAGATAAAAATAGTTCAAATTTCTGTTGATCTCAAATTCAAATCTAACTGGGCGTCTTGTGTTTTTGTTTGCTTATTCTAACCACCCTCATTGCAGACTGGCCCTGTGTGTTTGTCAACAAGATGACACAGAGGTGGGACTTCCAGGGTCCCAGTGCTTCTCAGTGGGGAACTTGGCTGCTGGGAAGTCCTATGCCCCTAAGATCAGTTATGAGCAACGTTGTTGCTGATTTCTTATATCTCCCAGGATTCCTGTTGCTTTACCTACAACAGACAAATAATTGTCCAAGTGTTTTTCTTCATGGCCCCCTTCTTCTCCCCATCTTGTTCCATTCTTAACTCTGCCTTCTGGCTTCTGTATGTAGTATGTTAAAATGAGTTAAAATAGATTTAGGAATATCAAATTAATTTTTTAATTGTGTAGACGCCTTTTTCTTTGTTGTTTAAATGTAAACAGATGTGTACCTTTTGGAATAAAAAAAAAGTTGAGTAAAAAAAAAAAGGCCACAAACCTGTTAGTTTCAAAAGTGATATTGCTTGCTTAAAGGTTCTGAAGTTAAGGCTTGTTAACTTTATCTTAGCTTTGATTCGAGGCATCCTGTGTGGTTGTAGTTGCAGAATCCCAGACTAGGCTACATTTCAAAATTTAGCGCTGTTCCAGATTTAAAATTGCAAACGTTAACAGCAGTAGGTGCCACCATGTAAAAGTGAGCTCACATTTCTCTAAAAAACATTTTCTTTAAAAGCACATGGTGGTTGAATTTTAAAGTTAAATTTTAATATGAAAGATCTTTATGAATTAAATAGCTGCAATTTTTCAGGCATCAGCTTTTGGTTCAGGCTGCTTTTTGTGAGGAGAACCCTGCATGTGTGTGTGGTGTGTCATCCATGTGCATGTGTGTTCATGTACTGTGTGTGTTGTGTATGTGGTGTGTGCACATCTGTATATTGTGTTTAGTGCATGGTATTTGTGGTGTGTGTATATATATATGTGCATTTGTATTGTGTGGTACGTGTGTTTGTTGTATGCATGTGAGTGTGATGTGTAGATGTGTGTGCATGTATATATTGTGTATGATGTGTGTACATATGCCCACATATGCATGTGCTTGTGTATGTATTATGTGTGGTATATGTAGCATGTGTGGTATGTATGTAATATGTGTAATGTATGTGGCAGCCTGTGTTCAGCATTTGGAGGAGAATTTGGGGAGGGCCCCCATGAATCCTCAAGGCCACTGGTGCTACGTGTGTTTTCCTGAAAGGAAAGCAGATGCACTGTGAGGAGAGTTTCTAGAGCTTCACCTGTGTGATTCTCTTAATCTGAAATCTGTCCCAGCTGGAAGTCCCATCCCTCCCAGACCCACTGTTATATTAATGTGAGGCTGCCCAGCCTTCCTACAACCTTGTGTCCACCTTCAGCACAAGGCCTAAGCAAGCCCTTCATCTGTCTTAGCTTCTGCCTTCTCACCTGTAAAGTGAAAATGACAGGGACACCTTGTAGGTTGCCATGAGGATTGAGGCCCAGGCCAGTGGCCACTCTGTGCCCATTAGGCCCAGCACTGTGGCAGGAAGCCACTGATTGGGGTACACAGGGTCTCAGTCCTCTGCACCACAGCCCAGAGTGTGCCCTCAGAGGAGATGGCAACAGACTTAGGAGAGCCAGTACCCAGCTCCTGACCGGCTGGGCACTTGGGAGCCAGACCTTCTGATGTGAGCGTTCGTTTGCTGCATTTGAGGGACAGTAACTTGTGTGTTCTGGGATTTATGAGAGAATATAAAGAGTGACCTCAGAAAAGTAATTCTCTTGCAATAACTGTGTATACACACTGAATACACTGGAGGCCTGAGGAAACATTTGCATTCAAATGTTTCTAGAACTTTGCCAAAACCATGCACGCTGGCCAGTGCTAGGCCCCAAGCAGAGCCTACCTGGGTTTGGCTGTCCATTTACACACAGCTCAGGGAAAGAGGTGCTCTGTTGCCAGAGGGGAAGTTGTAAGTAGCACCACCTTGGAAAATAGTTCATTTTAAAATTAAAAAATTTAATTGTAAAATAGCTCAGACCTGAGAGAGGAAAAGAAGAATATCATGACAGAGTAATGCTAAGTTTACAGACAGTCTCTGACTGGTGGAAACATAGCAAAGGTGGTTTAATCCTCCATCTCCCATCCCCATCTTTACTTGGTAAAGAAAAAAGGAGAAATTAGCTGATTGTATAATTAAAGAATTAGTGTTTTGCATTACTCAGCATTTTGTGGAGAGGGTAATTGTGTATTGACTGGAGAGCTTACAGGAGGGCTGGCACCCTGGCAGTCACACTGTTGCCAGGGGGCACTCCATGGCCCTGGGGGTGGGGATGAAGGAGGCAGATCATCCCAGCACTTCATGGACACTCCAGGAAGGTTCTCAGGAGGGTGTGTGCCAGGCTCACACACTGTGCCTGGAGGATGAAGGGGTTGTTCCAAAACTCTCCATGTGGTGAAGCACCCCACCCCCTCATCCCCAGAAACATTGGGGCACTGATGGCAGAAGTGCTGTGGAGAATGGGAATAGGGTCCTGGTCTGAGCACATAGCAGTAAGGT
The DNA here is from genome assembly GCF_021234435.1 of Artibeus jamaicensis. Classification (NCBI taxonomy): domain Eukaryota; kingdom Metazoa; phylum Chordata; class Mammalia; order Chiroptera; family Phyllostomidae; genus Artibeus; species Artibeus jamaicensis. The sequence continues at coordinate 72,402,714 of NW_026522030.1, read as the reverse complement.
GGTGGTGTGCTCCTGTAGCCACTTGACATCCATCCTGCCTGGCCTGTGCCTCAGGAGCTGTGCCAGGCCTTTCCTCAACTCTGCACTGCCCTTGGCCACCTCTCTCCGCACCAGCTCGAGCTGTTTTTACTTCTGTTAGACCTTCTACATCTCTTTCTTGGTCATTAACTCTGCTTTCACATCTTCTCATCTTTTTCTCTGTTACATTCTGGGTGACTCCAGTTCACCAATTCTTTGAAATTCAGGGAAGTATTACCCAGATGTAGTAAATGTGCTGCTTAAACTATTAATGGAGTTTTAGTTTTTAATGGCATTTTTCATTTCTAGAAGATCTTGTTTTCCAGATTTATCTGATCACTTTTTCTAGTGTATATTACACACATTTGAATCTTTTCCTACAATTATTTAAAGTGATTTTATTTCCTCTATTAGATCATTATTATGTGCTGTACTTGGGGGTTTAGTCCTACGTTTTGTCAGAGTAGATCATCTTGTGCTTTGGAAATCTGAGACTCGGTGGGGAAGACCTGTCTTCTCGCAGCCCTGGGAAGGAGGCCACCTTTCCCACCCAGGTCTGTCCAAGCATGGCTCGCACACACCAGCTCCACAGCATTGCTTCTTGTGGGGCACTGGAGCCTCTGGGATGGCTCCCCAAAGGCCTTCAGGGACTTGGTACCATGATGAGGTGTGTGGGACTGTGAAAGGAGGTATTGATCAGCAAAGCCACTTGTATTGTGGTCAGGGGAAATGAGGCCCAGTGGCATGTCCACCCACAGTCCTCCAGGGACTGCAGCCTGCTTCTCCTTTACAGCATTCAGGTGCACATGTCATGTCCACATAGCTGGAGACATGTCCCAGTGTGCTAAACGTTTCCCACATTTCTCAGATTTCCCAGGGCTTAGCTGCCATGAGTCCTTCGGTTGGTGGCATCCCTGACTCAGGCCTCCTGTGGTGAGATACAGGGTGCACCACAAATCCCAAGAGCCATCCCTTTCTGTTTCTTGGAATCACTGTCTTTTTCTAGGTTGCTCAGGTAGAAGATGAAATTATTGATTTTAGATCTTCTTTTGTAATGTGTGTATTCAGTGTATAAATTTCCCCCTTAAGCATTGCTTTGGCTGCATACCACAAGTTTCTTTGAGTTGTGTTTCATTTTCATTTAGTTAGAAATACTTACCCTGGCTGGTGTAGCTCAGTGTATTGAGCGTGGGCCTGGGAATCAAGCAACCACGGTTCGATTCCCAGTCAGGGCACATGCCTAGGTTGCAGGCCAGTTCCCAGCAGGGGACATACAAGAGGCAACCATACATTGATATTTCTATCCCTCTCTCCTTCCCTTCCCCTCTAAAGATAAAAAAAAAATCTTTAAAAAAGAGAAAGAAATACTTAAAAATTTTTCCTCAAACTTTGTCTGTGTGTTATTTAGGAGTGAGTTGTTCAATCTCTAAGTGTTTTGGGGTTTTCCTGGGATGTTTCTGTTGTGATTTCTAGTGTAATTCAATTGTTATATAATAATATCCTTTGTATTATTTTTACTTTTTAAAATTTGTTATGGTGTAATGCTCAGAATGTAGTCTCTTTTGGTGAATGTTCTTTGTGAGGTAGAGAAGAATTTTTATTTTACTTTTGTTGGATGAAGTACTCTATTATGTCAATTAGGTCAGGTTCGTTGATGGTATGGTTGGGTTAAACTCTGTCCTTCCTGATTTTTTTGTTTGTCGGTATGTAAATTATTGATAGAGGATGTAGAAATCTCCATTGTAATAGTGGATTTGGTGATGATGAACTCCTTTAGTTTTTTATGTCTGCGAAGCTCTTTATCTGCCCTTCGATTCTAAATGTTATCTTTGCTGGGTAGAGTAATCTTCGCTATAGGTCCCTGCTCTTCATGACTTTGAGTATTTCTTGCAAATCTCTTCTAGCCTGCCAAATTTCTTTTGAGAAATCAGCTGACAGCCTTATGGGAGCTCCCCTGTAAGGAAATAACTGCTTTTCTCTTGCTGCTTTTAAGATTTTCTTGGGGGGTGGGCTGGGATGGGAGTAAAAGTCAGAAAACTGTACTTGAACAACAATTAAATAAATAAAATTTTAAAAAAAGATTTTCTCTTTCTCTTTAATCTTTAGCATTTTATTTAGATGTGTCTTGGTGTGGACCTACTTGTGTCCATCTCGTTTGGAACTCTATGCTTCGTGGACTTGCATGTCTATTTCCTTCATGCAATCAAAAAAGTTTTTTTCACTGTTTGTTCAAATAGATTTCCAGTTTCTTGCTTTTTCTCTTCTCCTTCGGGTACCCCTATGATGTGAACATTGGAATGCTTATAGTTGTCCCAGAGACTCCTTACACTACCCTTGTTTTTGTGGATTCTTTCCTTCTTCTTGTTCTGCATGGTTGTTTTTTGTTTCCTAATGTTCCACATCATGGATTTGGTTCTTGGCTTCATCCACTCTATTGTTCATTTCCTGTAAATTGTTAATTTCCATTAGTATATCCTTCATTTTGGCCTGGCTCTTTTTTATGCTGTTGAGATCCTCACTGTGTTCCTTGAGCATCCTTATAACCAGTGTTTTGAACTCTGCATCTGATGGATTGCTCATCTCCATTTTGTTTAGTTCTTTTTCTAGAGTTTTTTTAAAAAGATTTTATTCATTTATTTTTAGAGAGAGTGGAGGGAGGGAGATAGGGAGAGAAACATCAATGTGTGGTGCCTCTTGCATGCCCCCAACTGGGGACCTGGTCCACAACCCAGGCATGGGCCCTGACTAGGAATCAAGGGCCCTGAGAACCCTTTGGTTCTCATGGGCATGGAGCTCAATCCATTGAGCCACACCAGCCAGGGCTTTTTCTGGAGTTTTGATCTGTTCTTTCACTTGGGCCATGTTTCTTTGTCTCCTCATTTTAGCAACCTTCCTGTGTTTGTTTCTGTGTATTAGGTAGAGTCCCTATGACTCCCTGTCTTAGTAGTTTGTCCTGGAGGGCCCAGTAACATGGCCTCCCATATCAAGCAAACTGTGTACTTGAGGTGTGCCCTCCATGTGGGCTGAATATACCTTCCTCTTGTAGTTGAGTCTTGATTGCTGTTGGCAGGTCTATGGGAGGGATTTACCCAGGACAGTCAGCTGCAAGGACTGGCTGTGACCACTGACCACTAACTTGGTCCTTTGAGGAGTATCAGCTTTCCAGGGGCAGGGTGGTAGTACTCCAGCATGGTCTGTAGGTGTCCACTGGGTGTGCAGGCTCTAGGATTTCGGGTGGTGCAGGTCAGGGTCAGTTACTAACTGTATTCTGCCTGGGACCACCCAGCGTGAGCTACAAAGCAATCTGCAGATGGCTGCTACTTGTGCTGGGCTTGGAGGTTCCCAGGGAGAGCCAAACTGTAATCCAAAGCTGGCAGCTGTTAGTGTTGGGTCTGGAGCTGCTTAGCTATAGGTAGGAGGGCTGGTGGCAGATTGTGAGCTGGGTGAGGCAAAGCCTCAGGTAAATGCCAGGGCAGGGCAAACAGTGTTAGCAGGGTTGATAGTCTCACGTATGACTCTTGCCTGCCTGTTCTGTAGCTTTGTGGGGAGAGGGTTCAGAAAAGGCACAGTAGCCTCTGCCCACCTTTCTGTCTGGGAGAGATCTGTCCCCAGTCTTTTGTCCTGATGCCAGACACGTCAGTTCCTCCTCATATGCCACTGGTGCCTTTCAAGTTGCCACTCCGGTGGTGCTGGAGCTCGAGCTCAGAGGGAGTACACCTGAGTAAGTTCTGTGCAGGCGCTTTAAGTGGAACTGCCAGGGAGTCCAGTAGTTTTTTTCACTGACTCAAATCCTGCTGGTTTTTACAGCCAGAAGTTATGGGGGCTTATCTTCCTGACACTGGAACCCTGGACTGGGAGACCTGATGTTGGGCTGGGACCCCTTCATTCCCAAGATATTCCTCTTGAATTTTTATCTAGCACACATGGGTGAGGGGACCTGCCTGTTCCACATCTCATCTTTGCATTCCTTCATCTCCTGCCCTTCTGGATTGATGTAGTCTCTTTAATTCTGTAGTTGTTAGACTTTCATTCAACTCGATTTCTGGTGGCTCTGAGTGACCATTGGTCAGTAATTTAGTTGTAATTTTGATATGATTGTGTAAGGAGGTGAGCTGTGTTTACCTACAGCCTCCATCTTGACCAGCAAAGTCCAAGCTACATGTGTTTATATGTACTGGGTTTCTACAGACAATGTGTAGTTGCTTATTATTTTTTCCCTCACTCTTTTAGTCTCTGTCTTTTAATTTGTATATTTAGACCATCAATAGTAAAGTAATTAATGATGACAGTGCATTAATAGCTGTAATTTGTTTCTGTTTTCTATTTGTTGCCCTTGTTACTTGTTTTGGTTTTGTCTATCATTCTTTTTTTCTGTCTTCTCTGGTTTTAATTGACATTTTATATGATTTCATTTTTCTCCTCTTTTCGTATATCTATTATACTTCTTTTTTAACTTTTGTTTTAATGGTTGCCCTTGAGTTTGCAATATATATATTTATAGCTAAGCCAAATCCACTTTCAAATATACAATACCTCTTATGGGTAGTGCAAGTTCCTTCTAACAAAGTATTCCCCCCAATTTCTCCCTCCCATCTCTCGTGACACTGATATTATTCATTTCACTTATCCATAGGCTATAATCGCCAAGTACATTGTTGCTATTATTATGTTTGAACAAATTATTATATGTTAAATCACTTAAGAATAAGAAAATAAAAGATTTCATGTTCCCTTAATTTATGCCTTCTCTAGTGTTCTTTCTTTCTGTTTGTGGATTGAAATTTATGACCTGTGCTCTTTTCCTTCTCTCTGAAGACATTCTTTTAACATTTCTGCAAACAGGTCTACTGGTGAAAAGTTTTCTCATTTTCCATTTGCCTGATAAAGTGTTCATTTCTCTTTCATTTTTAGAGGATAATTTTGCAGGATATAAATATTTCAAGGTTTGCAGTATTTAAATGTTTCATTTTTGTTTGGTTTCTAAAGAGAAGTCTAATTAATTCTTATCCTTACTCTTCTATAGATAAGGTATTTTCCACTCTGGCTTTTTTTTTTTTTCAAGATTTTTGCTTTGTCTTCAATTTTCTGTTGTTTGAATGTGATATGCCTAGGTGCAGAGGGTTTCTTTTTTGTTGTTGTCATTGTTTGTTTTTATCCTACTTGGTGTTCTCTGAGTCTCTGGATCTATAATTTAGTGTCTGCCATTAATTTTGGAAAATTCTCAGGTATTTATTATATAAAATATATTCTCTATTTCTTTTTCTCTTTTCCTTCTGGTATTCCTATTACACATCTCTTACACCTTTTGTAAGTCCCACAGTTCTAGGTTATTCTGTTCTGTTTTTATTTCTTCTCTTTGCTCTTAATTTTGGAAGTTTCTATTGGCCTATCTTCGGCCTTGGTCACTCTAATGATGAGGCCATCAAAGGCTTATTTCTGTTACAGTGTTTTTGATTTCTGCCATTTCCTTTATTCCCTCCTTAATTTATGCCTTCTCTAGTGTTCTCTCTTTCTCTATGTGGATTGAAATTTATGACCTGTGTTCATAAGAATAAGAGCATCTCTGTACTTACATTTCCCATCTGTTCTCACATGTTTTCCACCTTTTCCATTAAATTCCTTACCACATTAATCAGTTATTTTATTTTATTAAGTTTATTTTTGATTAAAGTTTTTATTCAACACTTTTTTGTGTTAGTTTCGGATGTACAACACAGTGGATAGCTATTCATATAGGTTATAAAGTGTACCCTCTGATAACTCAGGTGCACACCTGCACCATAGATAGTTATTACAATATTTGTAATTATATTCCCCATATTCTACCTTACATTCCCATGCCTATTTGATAACTACCATTTAGTACTTTTTAATCCCATCAACTATTAGCCCGTTCCCTAACCCCCCTTCCCTCTGGCCTTCATCAGATTGTTCTCTATATCTATAAGTCTATTTCTATTTTGTTTGTTTGCTTATTTTGTTGTTTACATACCACATATAAGTGATATTATATGGTATTTGTCTTTCTCTTACTTATTCATTTAACATAATGTCCTCTGAGTTCATCCATGCTCTTGCAACTGGTAAGATTTCATTTTTATGGTTGAGTATTACTTCATTTTATATGTGTATACACCACTACTTTTTTTATCTACTTGTCTGTTCATGGATACTTGGGTTGCTTCCATACCTTGGCTATTGTAAATAATGCCTCAATGAACATGGGTTGTATATATTTTTTAAAATTAATGTTTTGGATTTTTTGGGGTGTATACCAGAAGTAGAATTGTTGGATCATAAGGCAGTTCCATTTTGAATTTTTTGAGGCACCTTCACACTGTTTTTCTTAGTAGTTACACCAGTCTCCATTGCCACCAATAGTGCACTGGGATTCCCTTTTCTCTATATCCTTGCCAACACGTATTGTCTGTTGATTAATTGATGATTGCTTTCCTGGGAGGTATGAGGTAGTATGGAATCTCACTGTGGTTTTGGTTCGCATTTCTCTGATGATTAGTGATGTTGAGCAACTTTTATATATCTATTGGTCTTCTGTATTTCCTCTTTGAAGAAGTGTCTGTTCAGGTTGTCTGCCCATTTTTTAATTGGATTGGGTTTTTTGGGGAGGGTCTTGAATTGTATGTGTTCTTTATCAGTTTTGGATATTAATTCTTATGAGATGTATAAACCCATTGCTGTATATGTTCTCCCCTTCTTGTCTTTTCATTTTGTTAATAATTTTTCTGAAGATTTTATTTATCTTTAGAGAGAAAGGAATGGAGGGAGAAACAGAGGGAGAGAAACATCAATGTGTTTCTCTTTGGGTTGCCTCTGGCACACCTCCTACTAGAGACCATGCCCCCAACCCAGACATGTGCCCTAGACTGGAGATTGAACTGGCGACCCTTTGGTTTGCAGGCTGGTGCTCAATTTGCTGAGCCATACCAGCCAGAGCTGTTAATGATTTCTCTTGCTGCACAAAAACTCTTTAGTTTAATGTAGTCCCATTTGTTAATTTTTTTTCCCTTGCCCAAGGATATGTGTCAGAAAAAATTTCTGTCCATATATTGACTAGACTGTTTTTACCTCATTCTATGTTCTTTCTTTGTCATTGATCAATTGACCATAAAGGTGTGGGTTTATTTCTGGGCTCTCTCTTCTGTTTTATTGATCTATATGTCTGTTTTTATGCCAGTGCCATCCTGGTCTGATTACTATAATTTGATATCAGCTGGCTTGAAGTGATTTTAATCTTTTTAAATTTATCGAGGCTTGTTTTATAGCCTAACATAGGCTTGTGGTCTATCCTGGAAAATGTTCCATGTGCACTTGAAAAAAATGTGTTTTAGCATATAATGCTTTGAAAATATCAGTTAAATCAATCTGGTTTAATGTGTCATTTAAGGCTACTGGTTCCTTGTTGATATTTTTTTCTGGAAGATCTATCCATTGATGTCAATAGGGTGTGCTAAAGCCCCCAACTATGACTGTATTTCTGTTGATCTCTCCCTTTATGTCCATCAGTATTTGCTTTATATATTTAGGTGTTCTTGTGTTGGGTGCATAAATGTTTACAAGGTTTACTTCCTCTTATCAGATTGCTCCCTTTGTCATTATATAATTGTCTTCTTTGTATCTTACTACGGCCTTTGTTTTAAAGTCTGTTTTGTCTGATACAAGTATTTTTACCCCTGCTTTTTAAAAATTTTCATTTGCATGAAATATCTTTCCCATCTTATTACTTTCAGTTCATATGTGCCTTTGTTCTGAGGTGGGTCTCTTGTGGACAGCACCTCAAGATATGTGGATCTTGTTTTCCTATCCATCAAGCTACCTTGTGTCTTTTGACTGGAACATTTAATCCACTTACATTTAAAGCGATTATTGGTAGCTATATAGTTATTATTATTTTATTCTTTATAATTATGTTCCTTTTTTCCCTCTGTCTTATAAAAACCCCTTTAACGTTTCTCATAATACTGGTTTGTTGGTAATGAAGTCCTTTCACTTTTTCTCATCTGTGAAGCTCTTTATTTCTTCTTCAATTTTAAATGACAGCCTTCCTGGGTAGCTGTGCCTTGGTTGTAGTTCCTTGGCTTTTATTACTTTGAATATTTCATGTCAATCCCTTCTGGCCTGAAATGTTTGTGTTAAAAAGAAAGCTTATAGTCTTATGGGAGTTCCCTTGTAGATAACTGTCTTTCATTTGCTGACTTTCTGGCTGGCTGACTATTGGGATCGACCTTGATCACATTGTCCAGGCTGTTGTGTGAGGGCTCACCCTACAAAGTGGAATTTGCCCTAGCAGGTTCTGATGGCTTTTGGGATCTCCCTTTGGATTGGCCACTTGTGGAGCTAACTGGGTCATGCTCTGATTGATTTGAAGCCCACCAACTGGGTGTATTGGTTCTGGGAATTCTTGCAAGGCACTCTAGTGCAGATCACTGTCTGATACTGCCTGTAAGTGGCCTTTGGCTACCTGTGTGGAACTACCAAGTGATCTGCAGTTGTGGCTTCCTCTGCTGGGCCTTGGTACAGATGGAAGAGGCCAGGTGCTTACCAGCTCCAAGCCTGGGGCAGGTTAGCAAAAGGCCCAAGGCACCCCAAGATTAGCTTCTGACTGCCAGCTGCCTGTTAGGCTCAGATTGTGGAAGAGCCTTTGGTAGTAGAGCAAGTTGTATAAGATAGTTTCTCAGTGAGTAACCAGGTAGGAGCAAGTAGTGTTCAGCCAGCTGATACAAATTCAAACTCTGTGCCAGTGCTGGGTCTGAGACTTCTGCCACTCAGCAGAAGTCTCAGGATACACCAAGGCTAGTGGCCACCCACCAGGGATCCATGGACCTTGTGGTGGGGTGGGGTATCAGGGAGTAGTCAGGATGAGGCTAGCAAAGTTCACCGGGCTAAAACAGACCAAGATTTGGCCATATGGAGGAAGGGCTCCACACCATAACAGGGGCACTGATCAGGTGCAAGGAGTAGGGCAGGGAATGTGGCCCTCCCTTCCTGCCCCACAACCCAGTCTTTTCCTGTGTGATTCTGGCCACGTTCAGGTTTGCCTGAACCTCTGTGAGAGTTGCTAAATGAGCTTTGCACTGTGGGTGCAGACTGCAGTCTGCCAGAGATGTCTTTACGAGATTGAATTTGGGCAAGGTATGGCCTCTACCCTCCCCAAAGGAGAGGAGGAGTTAGTGGAGGAGGAGTTAGACTTGCACTTGCAGAGAGGAGTTAGTGCTGCTTCCCAGGCTGATTCAGTGTAGAGGGAAATGCTTGGTTCACGAAAGATGGAATCTGTGGGCAGTGTGGGAGAGAAACCCAACACAGGGATGCTTGCTGCTATTACTCTAGCCCTCTCCCCACAGCCACACCACTCAGTTCCTCCTCTTATGACTCTGGTACACTCCAAACTGCTGTCCCTCTGCTAGAGCCCAAGGTGAGTCCTGCAACTGAGATTCTGTGTCCTGGCCTTCAAGAGTGCTGCCCCCCTTCTCACCAGGACTGGTGAAATATCTGCTGATTTTCAGAACCAGATATTTGTGTAGGGTTCTCTTCCTGGCTCTAGTACTCTGGGCTAGGAAGCCTAGTGTTGGGCTGAAGCCCCTCACTACTCTGGGGCAAGTCTTTGCAGCAAGATATCCCCAAGGATTCTCACCCATTGCTTGTGGGGGTAGGGCCAGACCCTTTCAAATCTCTGCCCTGCCTACTTCTCTCAGTGTGGGTTCCTTTGTAAATTCTTAGTATAAAACTTCTGTTCAGCTAGTCTTCAGATAGTTATTTAGGTTGATTGTTGCATACTTTGGCTGCTACTCTGATATGATTCTGGGAGGAGCAAGTGTAACTTTTACCTACTCGGCAGCCATTTTGCCATCCACTGATCATAATTTTAATTCCTAGTATGATAATTCTGTTGTCTTTGCCATGTCTGAGACAGCATAGCTCATGCTCTCTCTGTCTTTTCAGACTATATTATTTTGTCTTTTAGTATGCCTGTTTTTTTTTTGTTGTAAAAACTATTTTAAAGGCAAGACAACTCTCCCCCTTATATGCTACCATTCAGAGATGCTCACTTGTAACCTCTGTGCATGTTTGCTTTTCTTTTCCGTGTAGATGTTGGGATGACTCTGTGTGCTGTTTCCCATGTCATGGCATGAATGTGTCTCCATCAGTACAACTTTTGGCTGCATGACGGTCTATTAGGTGGATACTGACCTACTAGCTCTCCTATTGCTGGATGGTTTTTGGTTTTGTTTTTGTTTGTTTGTTTTTGATATTTTTTGTCTCTGTTGGCTCAGGGAGGCTACAGGAAAGGTTTTCTTGCTATAGTTTATGGACAAGGAGGCTCAGAGAGGTCCAAAGGGGCAGCGTCCAGGCTAGCTTTCTCCTCCCCAGTCATGCTGATGCTGCAGGCCTGGATAGGACCAGGACTCTGTCCAAGGGAGCCTGGCATCTTAGTATCCCTTGACTGCCTGCCAGCTGTCCTATTGGTTCTGCAAGTGGATGTCCCAGAGCAGCCCCAGTTGTGGAGTCTCTTAGAAAAGGTGTGGTCCCTGGGCCACTGGACTGCCTCTCAGTCAGGGTGTATACAGACCCTGTGTTGGCAAGGAAGGAGGGGCTGCTGCCCCAGACAGCCCCGCTGAGGCCTGGCATGGAGGGAAAAGCTGAAGGCCTCACAGGCTACTGGGATATCCCTTCACTCTGATGCCAGGCTGTGGAGGAGAGCCTTGGTGGGTTTGGCTTCCCAGACAAGAGGGGCTGTGCTGACTGTGGGCAGGGGCAGAGGTTGTAAACTGCCCACTGGCTGGCCACACTGGGCCACAGGCATTTGCTGGGCCCATGATATTGCTTCATACAGGGTTTTCAAAAACAGTTTCATTAGCTACAATATATTAAAATCAGGAGATTTCACTTAAAGATGTGCATTTCCAGGTTTTCTTGAAAATGAGATCTGACAATGCTCAGTGTATGTCTACCATGAGCACTTCTTGGGCCAGTGCATACCTCGGGTTTCCATCTCCTGTCTCCCATTCCTTGCTAAGCAGGGCAGGGGCCACATCTCTGTCCCCTCACACCTGCCTACTCCTTTCCTATTGGCCAAGCACTACATCCCCCGCACACAGACAGTCCATTTGGTGGGTTGTTCTAGATTGTCTCCGCTGTGTGGAAACATTGTGGGTCTCTGAGGGCCTGGCTTTGTGGAGACCTGTGACCTCTGGGGCTGTCCTCATTTTCATCTCCATGTTTCCTTAGAGTGGTGTTAGGGAAAGCCCTCCCTGAGTATTGGGCCCCTCACTTTCTGCTGTGTCCCACAACAGTGTGAAACACCACTGACTGAAGGAGTGAAAGTATGGTAGGCAGGCCTTCCTATCTACTCTTGGTCCTAGTATTCCCATCTCATAAATGAGAGGCCTGGGCAAGATGGGTTTTTGTTCAGAGTCCTTTCATTCTTGATGCTGTGAGAGCCTTAAATTCTTGTCCACTTAAGGCACTTTCAGAAAGTTCTGAGCGCTTACTCTAAATGCTTGCTTTTGACCTGCACTCCATACAGATTTATTTTTGAGAGTCAGAAGAGCATTTTCTTAAAACTCTCTTTATGTATACTTTGAAAAATGCAACTAGCTCTGGTTTGAATCAGTTTATTAGGATTGTAATTGTTCTTTAAAAATTTTGACGGTGGATTGAAATATGTACACATAGGAAAAAAATTTAATGGTCAAAAATTTGTCTCCAGTGACAAGTCTGTTCCTTCTCCTCTGACCACCAGACTTCTCCAGAGGTGGCCATGTGTTCAGGTTTCTGAGTCTTTCCAGAACATTCTGTTCACAGAGGAGCGTGTATATGCATTTCCTTCAGTGCCCCACAAAAAAAGGGGCATGCGCCTTGTACTCTTCTGCAATGTATGTTCTTTGTTAAATAGAACCTCCTGGAGATTATTCCAGATCAGTAAGTGTGGGGCTTGCATTTTTTCTTGGGATTCCATACATTGACCAAGTCTCCCATGGATGGACTCCTGGTTGCTGCTGCAGTAAACGCCCTGTGCACACCTCCGCCAGTGTACCTGTGCATTCTGGGAAGAGGGCCGCAGACAAAGGAGCATGTGTTCTCAAAATCAGTAGCTCCCACCCCAATGGCCATGTGGGAATGCTCTTGTGTCTGCAGTGTCTGCAGACACTTGAGTGTCCTGTGCTAACTGGTAGGTAGAGTATCTTACAAGTGGTGCCGTACCTCTTTTCTGCCCTTTCTGTAAGCTGTTTACTGAAAGTTATGATTTAAATTATGGTCAGGCAGTTTCATTATATTTTCTCTTACAAAAAAGTCTTCCTGCTGTTCACTATGTCTTTCACAGGAAGACAAGGTGTCCCAAAGGCATATAAGACCCTACAAACACAGTCATTGATTTAGACATTTTGTTTTATTTCTTTTGGTGCTGCTGTTCATTGTTTGGATTCTTGTGTGTGTGTGAATCTAGCAACAGAGCACTCTGGCAGGGCTGCTGGGTGTTGTCCCCTGGGCTGTGTCTCCATAGGTACCGGAAGGAAGGACCAGGTCTCTCTCAGGGCCCACAGTCAACCCTGATGCAGACTTGGTTAATTGAAACCACCAGCCTGTGTACTTTCTTACTTCCCTACAATAAACACCTATCTAAGCTAAACATGCACATGGGGTTTTGTACTTTTACATGCTTAAGGAGTAAGATTTTAAGAAGGCAGCCCTTAGGAATGTACTGTTTCAACTTAGTCCACATGAACAACTCACACTCCTTGGGATGCTGTCCCCTCCTATTCTCGTTTGCTCATAGGTGGGGCATCTGCTCTGTTGTGTTCTCCACTGCAGGGAGTGTGCCGATGGGAAGTCATGGGCTTCCATGATTTTTCTGGGATGGGAAGCTCTTAGGTTTCTAGCTCAAGGGGCTGTAGTACCTCCAGGACTTTGGAGGCAAGCCAGGGAGAACCATTCCTTTAGAACTGAGTAATGGGCTCCAAAGATAAGTGACTTCTGTCCCAGCAACAGGAGGCTCGGCTTAGTCTGTGGTTTCTACTGGTCATGCTTAGGTTTACCTTTAGCAAATAATAGTCCAGAAATGCAGCTGAGTAGTGCCCTCCTAGATAACGAGGCAAAGCTGGCACCTCAGCACGGATTGTGGCCAAGGGCCAAGGATGCCAACGAGAAGCAAGTCTTGGACTTGCACTCCACATGTGGGCTACTTTTCTAGAAGGGCTTCTGTGTCCCCCTAAGAAGGATTCAACATTTCAAGGGCTGACAGGGACACAATCGTAGCCCCACCCAGCCGCCCAGGGGCTCTAAAACAGGTCCTGCTGCAGCATTTCCTAGTCCTGGCTTGTGCCTACCTCAAAATCTTCCCAGAAGCTCCCTGCTTCAGTCTTGACCTATTTCTAAGATAGTATAATTGCCAGGACATACTGCTGAATAGAAGTGTCCAAGGGCAGTAACTGATTCTTGCTGGAACATCTCTGGATGCCGAGGCCATAGGTCAAAGGTTGCGGGGACAGCAGAGTGACCCCTCACAGAGTCCCTTCTTCATCACCTGACAGTGGGCTTGCCTTGGCCAAGAGACTGCAGTCTTCGTGCCTGTAGGGGACAGGCTGCCCTGTGTCTGTGATTCACACTAGCACCACTCATGGGGCACCCACACCAGAAACACAGCCCGAGTGAGGTTGTGCACGAATACCAGACAGTCCAGAATGCATCTCTCTAGGAGCCAAGAGCCCACAAAAAGGCAACACAGCCAAAAACAAAACGCTTGTCCTGTTTAAGAAATGCAGAGACCCGGCAGTGGTGCCACACACAACCTTGGGATCGTAACAGCGATAAAGAACATGGGGACAACTGGGGAAATGTGAATGTGTAGACACCTACATTAGGATATGTCTTGGGGGTTAACTTTGTTGCCGTGGTTATCATGCACATGGCTGTTTTGCAGGGACTTCAGTCTGATAAATTAGGGGTGGTGCAGAGATATAAAGCAAAATGAAGCAAATTGCCAACCATTGGAGAATGTGAGTGAAGGGAACACAGGTATCCATTGTACTAATCTGTCAGCATTTCTGTTAATTAAAAAATTTTTAAATAGGAATTGGGTGAGCAGAGCTCTCAGGTGACAGTGACATTGAGCAGAAAACTGTCATCTGTCTACTTTTGCCCAAGTCCCTCATCTGTGCCAGGGAAGACCTGGGTCCTATCTATGCCCAGTGGCACCCACTCGTAGATGCCTCAGGGCTGCACTGTGCCAGACTCGGGACTCATCCTTTGCACCCATTCGGGCTTCCCCCAGCTGCCCCTCTCTTGTCGAGTTAATCCTCATGCTACCCCTAATACTATTTTTGGTGCCCCTTTCCAGTTAAAGGATTGAGACTAGGGTGTGAATCACCTGCCCCAAGGCAGCTGGCAGGAGAGGCACATAGATATCAGGAACCTACTTCCTTGCACTAGAATGAGTGACATCAATTTAGAATCATGACCTACCTTGTTTAAACCATTGAACTAAAAGAGAGGAGCAAACTCTATGTGCCCAACAAGGGTATGTCCATGAGTGTATGCTTTTGTGTAGGTGTGGATGCATATGTTTCTCTTATGAATTGTGATAAATTAAGAAGTTAAAGGAGCATAGACTCCCTGGGCCCTGCTATCCTCACCCTACAACTGGGCTTCCTCCGTATGTCCATGAGCAGCATTCTGAGGGATGACCTGGAGGACGGTACAGGCTCCTTTTCAGCCAGCCTGCCCATGGCTTCCATCTCCCCTGGCTTCTGTCCCCCTGTGGCTTTCATTTCTTCTGGATGCCATATCCTGCTGAAGGGAATTGTAGAGAAGCCTAAAAGAGGTATCATGGCCATCAAGGAAAGAACTGTGGGTGAGCTGATCAGAGGCTCCGAGCCCCTCCATCATCTCCTGGGAGATGGGAAGTTCCTGGGCTGGGGTCCACTTACCTTGGGGTCCTAGAGAAATGAGTGTGGCACATGTGGGAAGAAAAAATGAGTGGATGTTGACATTCTTCCATGCAGATTCTGTGATTCCATCTGGAGTTTTGTTTTTTCCAGCCACTTGCTGCCAGAAATGATAGCATGTGTCATGGTTCATCAGCCCAATAGAAGAAAGTGATGATGATGATGACGGGATTGATGGTGATTGTGATGATAAGATGATGATGATGGTGATGTTGATCAAGGTGATAGTGGTGATAATGTGATGATGATGATGAAGAGGAGAAGGAGGATGGTGATGGGTTTTGATGAAAGTGATGATGATGATGAAGATGTAATGGTGATGGTGGTGATAGATATGACAAGCAGTAAACTGTCTTTGAAAGCCCCTGCTGTGTGCCAGATGTGCTGGGAATTATATATACAACCTGTCTTGAGCTTACCTGTCCCACCAGCAAGGGGACAGGAGAACATTTGTCCTTTGCATTTCAGAGCCTGTTTTCACTTCTGAGCATCAAGTCCTTCCCCATAGTCCTGGTTATCTATGGCTATACAACAGTTACCACAAAACTTAGTGCCTTTTGATGATAATCACACTGCTTATTCCCATGGGTCTGCATCTTGGACTCAGCAGACAGACCTCATCTGGGCCCCTGAAGCCCTGACATCTCTCTGTGGCTGGGTCCCCGTGAGGGCCAGGTGAAAGCCAAATGGTATGTGACCCTGCTGCACTGAGTTCCCAGGCTGGCCACCCTCCAGGAGGGAGTGTGACCCCCTCCTCTGTGGGCAGTGTCACCTGCTATTCCTGGGCTGTGGCAGGCACCCCAACATTCCTGCACACATGATCCCAGGTCTGCCAGGCTCTCCTGGCTGTTTCCTTTTTTCCTTTTTCAGATCATTGTTGTGTTGTGACTTGTCCTCTGAGGGCCTGGCTGCATCAGAGGTCCAGCTCAGGAGGCTTCTTCACAGGGTGCCAGGACCCAGGAAAGACTGAAGGAAATGAACTGCGAAGGGGCACTTGGGGGCTGTTCCAACCTTCAAACTAAAGCACAGTTTTTGTTGCCTGGTACAAAGGGAATACACACCCTTTTCAGTTACAGAAAAGCATAAAGAGAAAATGAACATGTCATTGTCTGGAACCAGCACAAAGCCCTCTGCATGTTGCTCTAGGCCAGGGCTGTAATTTTAGTGTCTATAGATCTTAAATGTCTCAACTCAAAAATGTGTACAACTTGAGCTTTAATGGCTACGTAATATTTCCCCATGTGAGCACAGCATGACCTAGGTATCTGACTTCCTGGCTGGAGGGGTTTGTTGCTCCTAACTTTTGCTATTTTAAGTAAACTTGGGATGGCCCACTTTGTATGCATTTCTACTTTTTGCCTTAGAACAAGTTTATAGATGTGGAATTACTGACTTGTAGGATAAAAACCTTTTAAAGCCCTTGGCACACATGAGTATTTCAGGAGGCTCCTGTCCACATTAGTCCCTCTGTGGGCAGGATGAGCACCTGGTCCACGCAGCCCCATCTGCATCACAACCGTCACTGACAAGTCAGTGTGCAGCCACCGAGCTCCTGGGTGCTTCCCTCTGTGGCTGCAGGGCCAGACCCATGCAGGGAAGCTTTGTCTGTCCACTCTGGAATTGAAAGGGGCCACTTTCTTTTTCTGAGATTCCTCTTATAACTTAAAAGAAATTTTAGAACATTGTGATAAAAGTTGTGATTTACATTAAATCAACACCCTTGACAAACAACAACATTAAAAAAAAAAGTATGATGTAATCTAACTGAGGAATCAGGACATAATCTAACTGAGGAATCAGGACATAATTCCAGCCTTGATTTGCAAATGCTAAGCAGTGGGTGTGGGGTGACCAGGCTGGACCCTGTGGAAGCCTATGCCCTGCATAGGGGAGCATCTGACTTGAAATTCCTTCATGTCTTCCTGCAGGAGAGCTGAGCAGGGATTCCTGTGAGTAGCCATTTTCTTTCTAGCCCTACTCTGGTTCTTTGGTGCCAGGAGGGTCTCACAACCACAGTGGCTCAGAGGGCAGACCCAGGCTATGCACCAGGAACAGGCCTTCCCCCAGGGCAGACAGGCTGCTTGGACAATTCTGATGCACTTTTGTGGCCTTGTGAGCATCTGAATTCTGCGCTCTCCCACCCGTTCAGTTTCTTGTTTCTTGGCCTTTTTTTTTGGGGGGGGGGGTGGCTCATTCCACTACCCCACCCACCTTCATCTCTGAAAATTCTGTTGCCTTTCTATGTGTTCCTGGACTCTGGGCACTAAGCTAGCTTTAAGCTTGTTTGTGGTTGAATCAGTCCCAGGTTCCAGGGTCATCGGTTAGTTGAGATCAAACCCATGTCAGGCCTCACAGACTCTGTGCTCCTGAAAATGCAGTCTCCTCCTCCCCAGTTCTCACCGTCTGGCCTCCTCAGCAAAGTTCACTGAGTCAGCTCACTTACAGGAACACACAGGCACATACACACATGCATGTACACACTTATGCACATATGACACATACCCACATCTGTGTTTTGGGTTTTCCTTCAAACTTGACTTGGGTTGGTGAACACACAATACAGTGTACAGATGTTGTATTATAGAACTGTGCACATGAAACCTGTTTGATTTTTTTAACCTGTTTCACCCTAATAAATTCAATAAAGAAAAGAAAAGGAATTGTACTATACAATTTAACCTCATGATATAGTGTTAAATTCTTTTTGGGTCAGTATGTAAAGATCACCTGCATTTTTATTATTCTGGGATTAGTTTAGCAGGACCATGGCACACAGAGCACTCCACGTGGTGTCCGGTGGCATGTATGTGCTGATCAGACACTTGCTTGATTGCATCTCCTAGTATCTCAGCCATTTAGTGGCCACACACTCAGAGCCACAGGTCCCAGCCATTGTCTCAGACTTGCTGTGTGGGGCCTTATCCTCTGTGCCTGTGATGCACTTTGAGTGCCTTCCCTCTACTTGGGCTGTGGTGTATTGTCCCCACATGTCCCCACATGTGTCATTGGGCCAGCTGGTGGTCTCTACTTCCCCTTCACTGTATGAGGATGGGCCCATCCATGGTTCATTTCCCAGACTCTTCCTCAGCTGTCACACAGACAGTGCCAACCCTGGGACCCTGGGAGGCCCACGTGTTGATGGAAACATCTCCTGTTCATTTAAATCTGCCTTCTATGGCCATGTGGCCACGGGTGCTGGTGACCTGGGTTCTTGGCAGTGGAAAGGGAGGGTAGGGTCAGGAGAGTCCCAAGGACATGTCTTAGGTAGCCTCCATGACCTATGCCCACTCCTGGTGCCCACCACCCAGAGTGGCCATTGCCTTCCACCAGGGATGCTGGGGCTGGGCAGCCTGGATTTGGTCCTGAAAGTCCTATAATCCAGGAAGGTCTGCAGCCAATGGGACTACCGCCATTATCTGGCTGTGTCTTTTTGTTAAAGTGTCAGAGCTGTTAAAATTGTAGTTGTTCTGGAGACTTCTGCCAAGATGGAGGCATAGGTGGAAGCACTGCGCCTTCTTGCACAACCAAGTTTAAAAACAACAAAGTTTTAGCAACAAAAATGTAGCCAAAGTACAGAAAATCGAACTACATGGAAGTCTGACAACAACAAACCCTTCAGCCAAACCGGAAAGAGGGGCACAGCCAGCAGCAGAGCAGGGTCGGGCAGGAAAGATACACTGGACCGACCGGGTTGCGAGACCTAGGTGCACCAGCAGCCGTGGGCAGATCCCAGGTGTGGAGAAGCGGGCGGACCCACTGAGGGCTGATCGTGGTCACACATTCATGGGCAGATAAACCAGTGAAGGAGCCAGCAGTGAGACGGACCCAGCAGGCCCCAGTGGCAGGAAGCTGCAGAGGGAACTGCCATTGTCCCTCTCTGACCCCGCCCCCACATATAGCGTCACAGGGACCTGGGTGGCCCCGCCCTGGTAAACACCTGAGGCGCCTTTTCTCATAAGTAACAGGCACAAACACATCAAAACATGGCTCAAGAACAACTCAGAGCCCAGAGCCAATAAATCTAAGCAATGAAGAAATAGCCAAACTTTCAGATGCACAGTTCAAAACATTGGTGATCAGGATGCTCACAGAACTGGTCGATTTTAGTCACAAATTAGAGGAACATATGAAGGCTAAACTAATTGAAATGAATGGAAATGCACAGGAAACCAATAGTAATGGAAAGGAAACTGGGACTCAAATCAAGGGAGCAGACCAGAAGGAAGGAAAAAATGACCAAACAGAAAAATATGAAGAAACAAGAATTCAAAAAAATGAGGAGAGGCTTAGGAACGTCCGGGACATCTTGAAATGCTGCAACTTCCAAATTATAGGAGTACCAGAAGGGGAAGAGGAACAGTCACGAGTGGAAACCTTATTTGAACAAATAATAAAAGAGAACTTCCCCATTCTGGCAAAGGAAATAGACTTCCAGGAAATCCAGGAAGCTCAGAGAGTCCCAAAGAAGTTGGACCCAAGAAGGAACACACCAAGGCACATCATCATTACAGTACCCATGATTAAAATGAAGGAGAGAATCCTAGAAGCAGCAAGAGATAAGGGGACTGTGACCTACAAAGGCGTTCCCATCAGACTGTCAGCTGATTTCTCAAAAGAGACCTTACAGGCAAGAAGGGGCTGGAAAGAAGAAATCCAAGTCATGAAAACCAAAGACCTACAACCAAGATTGATCTAACCAGTGAAGTTTTCATTTAGAATGGAAAGACAGATAAAGTGCTTCTCAGATAAGATCAAATTCAAGGAGTTCATCATCACTAAGCCCTTACTATATGAAATGTTAAAGGGACTTACCTAAGAAAAAGAAGATAAAAAAGATGAACAGTGAAAGGACAGCAAACTCACAGTTATTAAGAACCACACCTAAAACAAAAGCAAACTAAGAGGACAGCTAGATCAGGAGCAGAACCATAGAAATGAAAATCACATGGAGGGTTAGCAACAGGGGAGTGGGAGAAGGAGAAGGGGGGAGAAGGTACAGAAAATAAGTAGCATAGACAGTAGATAGAAAATAGGGGGGTAAGAATAGTATGGGAAATATAGAATCTAAAGAACTTGAGACACGTGTTCATGAACTAAAGTGGGGGGGAATGGTGGGGGAGGGGTGTGCAGGGTAGAGGGAAATGAAGGGGGGAAATAGAAAAACTGTAATGGCATAATTAATAAAATACATTAAAAAAGAAAAGAAAATTGTAGTTGTTCTGTTTTGTCTGGATGGCTTTCGTCCACTCCTGTCCTCTCTTGTGTCCCCCCAACACACCTTTCATCTCCTGGTCTTCTCCTCTCTGCTCTGAGTTAACTCTCTAGGCTCTATGCCCCTACTTCTCTCTTGTTCTCTTCTCCCCTTTTTTCTCCACATCTTCTTCCTCCCCTCCATTGTCACCACAGTTGTGCTCACCTGGCCCCTAGCCCTTGGCCTTTCATAACCACCTAGGCCACACTTTGTGTGGGCCCATCTTGGGTCTGGACTGCATTGTGCAGATGCAGTGATTTTAGGGACACAGACGTAGCAGGGTCTGGCTGTGTCTAGGGCCTGCCTGGCTGTCGGCCAGCTGGTGTTCCTTATCTTCTGTATGCAGGTAACTTGTAACCTCTGCGTGAGCCTAGAGCATGGGGTGGACTCTAATGCCTGCTCCCCACAAGGGTCGTGCCTACCTTCCTTCCAGAATTCCCTAAGTCTGGGGCCGGATGCCTCAAGGACCATCCTTCCCCCTCCTTGGCACACCCAACTTGTCACCAAGCCTTTGTTTGCACAGTCTTGACACACCACCTGAGGCAGGGGCAGGGGCAGGCAAGGCCATGGCTACCCTGCTGCAGACACAGAAGTATGAGTGGGCTGGGCTAGGTGTGCTGGGCCCTCACATCCATCTGGGGAGGAGACCTCAGATCAGCGAGATCCAGCTGCTTGGGCTCAGGTGGCACTTAACCAGGGTTCCTGCAAGGGGTGTGGTGCGGACATCTACCCGCAGGCATGTGCATGTTTGGGATTTTCTTCAAACTCCCAGATGAAAGAGTAGTGATGCTCTTTCATTACTTGTCCATTGTATTAGTGAGTGTGGACAGCCTTGGTCACATACAGTGCAGGTGTGGGCCAGGGGGACAGTCTCCTCTGAATGGGCAGTATCTGCTCCCAGCTTTAGTGCAGGGGAAATGCTTTCAACTTTTCTGTAAGTGTTGTTGTTCACTTAGATTTTGGGGTAATTTCATAAGTAATTTCTTAAGGGTCACTCAAGAGACCTTCACTTTGCGATAGTAAAATAAATGAGTGATTTCACTGAATGGCCCCCCCTGGCTGCAGCCTCAGCCTCTGATTATGGCCCAGGCCTTGGGTGTCTTTCACATGAGAAGCAGTGGTTCCAAGGTGTCTGGGGCAAGAAAAGGGACCTACCATCCCTGCCTCTTACTTTCCCTCTCAGTCCTGGGCTCTCATCACCCTCAGTGGGTGATGGTGTCAAGAGGGAGCCTTAGGAGGTGGGGGTTGGTATGCACACAGTTATGACCCCTGGGCCTCAGCTTCCCACCTGTCACGTGAGCTGTTCCCCTTTACTTTCCAGAGCACAGTGAGACTTCAGGAACATGGGGGCCCAACAGTGGTGCTTGAGGAGCCTGTTCTGGTACTCAGGTCTGAGGACCACCTACTGGGGGTTTGTATTTTAAAGTGTGTTGATATCCTTTCCTTTGACTGACTTGGAACTCAGTCCCCACGTGGCCTTTGGGTGGGGGTGGCATGTGGAGGCCTGGTGATAGAGCCTGCTGTTCTCCTTGGAAGTCCCCAGGGCTGCTGTGGTGGGGCACAGGGTATATACAGAGCCATGTGTATGCATGGTCTCTGCTGGGATGGACGCAGACCTATCAGAGAGGTGGGCTATCCTGAGTGTGTCTGTCTGCTGTAGGAACTGCCAGGGGAAGGAGAGCCTGGAGCCACCATCAGGTGTGAACTCAAGATGTGGATCCAGGGTGTCGATGCAGGGTGTAGACCTGATGTGTGGACCTAGGGTGGACAGGGAGTATGGATGTGGGGTGTGGATGGGGGATATAGGCTTAAGGTGTGGTCTTGGGTTGTGGACCTAGGATGTAGAGGAGGGGTGTGGACTCAGGGTATGGACCTGAAATGTGGACTCAGGATGTGGACACCAGTGGATGCAGGGTGTGAACTCCAGATGTGGGCATAGAGAGTGGACCTGGGGTGTGTACAGGGGGTGTGGACTTGAGTTGTGGATGTGGGACATGGATTCTGGGTCCAATTTCTGGACCCAGCTGATCCTGACCATGATTCCAGGTGGGTGTGTACCATAGGAGCTGACTGCTTGCACAGCTGTGCAGTGCTCGGCCTCAGCCACCTCCATCCCAGTGTGATCACTTGTGTCATGAGGCCACTTGAGGGATGAGCAAACTGAGGTTGGTAGCCCAGGTTGGTGCTATGGAGATAGACCAGTAATAGTCTCTCAGCAGTTGCTCTCTTCACTGTGCCTTTGCCAACATGGGGTGTCACCAGTGTGATGCTTTTGGTTGTGATCAATTTGTTAGGTAAAAATGATGTGGAGTGATTGTAGTGCACCTTTCATGGGTTGGTGAGGGGAGTCTGTTTCCCACAGTAGCCCAGTGCCCATTCTGTTCTGGCACTGCACTGATCTCTGTGGGGAGAGGCCCTCAGTTCCTGGAGGAAGGGTAGGGACACTCGGTTGTATTTGTTGTGAATGTTTTTCATATTTTGTTCTTGAAAATTTGGTTTCATGATTTGGAACACTTTCAGTCCATCAGTGTTCTGATTTCCTTTCCCATTTTTTGTATGTTTGTTTAGAAAGTTACTTCTATCATGAGAGCAAACATGTCCTCACATCTTGCTTCACAATCAGCTCTTCAGACTGCTGGCACTTTATTTCAGTTATATTTTGAGATGAAGTGTGAACTTAATGTTTTCAAAAATATGTGTCAAGGTCTTTCTGGGCTGCAGGGTCTGTTCCCAGAACTGCGATATTGTGGCAGCTACACAGGGAACGTATTGTCTGGGGCCTTGGTGGCCTGCAGTGGGTCTTGTCTGTTGAGTGTTGGGGCAGTGCCTGGGATGAGGAGAGGATTGTCTCACTGAACAGTGAGGAGACCTTTGGGTCTAGGCATACATCTAACCTCTTGTGCCTCAGTTTCCTCATTGTACAACAGAGCTAGTAATAATCATCCCCATTATTGCAGGGTTGTTCCAAAATAATGCCTCCAGAGCTCTTGCTGCTGCCTGTTAGGGAATGAGTAGTTAGCCAGCATTAACAGTGACAAGGTTTGTGGTGGTAATGACAGGATGTCATCACTCTCAGAGGCCAGGTTCTTTTTAGTTTTTATTGAAATAAAATTCACATAACATCAAATCAACCGTTTAAAGGGAATATTTCAGAACATTTGAGAGTGTTGTGCAACCATCTCCTCTATCTAGTTCCAAAACATTTCATTCTAAAGGAGACCCCATGCCTACTAAATAGCCATTTCCCTTTCTTCTTTTCCCCCTGCCCCCAGAACAAACAGTCAGCCTTCAGTGTAATACGGGCATTTCGTATAGCTGGGGTCATACAATATGTGGTCTTTTATGTATGGCTTCTTTCACTCAGCATAATTTTTTTTGAGGTTCATCCTTGTAGCATGTGTCAGCCCACCATTCCTCTTTAAGGTTGTATAATACTCCATTTATGGATATATCACAATTTGTTTACCCATTTCTCCATTGATGAACATTTGGGTTGTTTTCATCTTTTGGTTATTGTGACTAATGCTGCTGTGAATGTTTGTGTAAAGGGATTTATTTGACCTGCTCTTAGTTCTTTTGGGTATATATGTAAAAGTGGAATTGCTGGGGCATGTGGTAATCCTATCTTTAACTTTTTGAGAAACCACCATACTATTTCCATAGAAACCATCCATTTTATATTTGTAACAGCCATGTGAGAGAGTTATAATTTCTCCACATTCTTACCAGCACTTGGTATTTTCCTTTTTTTTTTCTTGAAATTATAGCCATCCTAGTGGGTAGAAGGTGGTATGTTATGGTTTTGATTTGCTTTCAGTGGCATACAGATGACTAAGGATATTGAGCATTTTTTCACTACTTTATTGGCCATCTGTATCTCATTTTGGGGGGAACTGTCTATTCAAGTCCTTTGCCCATTTTTAATTGGTTTATTTGTTTTTTGTTGTTGAGTTATAATTTCTTTATGTATTCTGGATGCTAGAACCTTATCAAGTATATGATTTGAAAATATTTTCTCCCAGTCTGTCTGTTGTCTTTTCACTTTATTGGTAGTGTTTTTTTTAATTCAAAAAGTTATTAATTTGATGACATTAAATTTATTTTTTGTTGGTGTTGATTGTGCTTTTGGTGTCATACCCAGGGATCCATGCCCACATCCAAGGCCATGAAGATTTACCTCTGTTTTCTTCTAAGAGTTTTATAGCTTTAGCTCTTATATTTAGGTGGTTAATCCATTTTCAGTTAATTTTTATACATGGTGTAAGGTAGGAGTTTAGCTTCACTCTTTTGATATCCAGTTGTCCCTGCACCATGGTGCTACCCCCTGGGAGATTTGTGGCCATCCCCCATGGGGTCCAGAGGGACTCTGCCCATGGCTCTGAGCTTCCCCCCATTAAATGATGCCCTCAGCCTCACTGAGCTCTGTGGAGATAGGGCTTTCATGGAGGCGGGCCTGCTGGACCGCCTAGTCTCTCCTGCACTGACAAAGCCTTCCTTGCCCCTGCTGCCCTCCTCCTTGTCCCCTAACTTGTCTCTGTGGGTCACTGTCCCTACACACACTCTGCCTCATCTCTACTTACACTGCCCAGCCCCTCTCAAGAAGTGAGCAAGAGCTGCCTGGAAGCTTTGCAGGTGAAGCCCTCATGGAATTGTTGCATGCCAGTGATGTCTGTTTCCTGCATTTCAGCTGCGTTGGAGTAGAAGAGGAGGAGGCACCAGACATTGACATATACCACTGCCCAAACTGCGAGAAAACCCATGGGAAGTCTACTCGTAAGTACAGCACCATGCATATGCCTCTGGGATCTGATTTACTCCTGACCTGGCTTGCTGGGATAAAACTCCTTGGGTGGTCACATGAAGCACACCCCTTCTGCAGTGTTTAAGGAGTTATGGATGAGATACGAGACAAATTCACATGGACTACTGAGTCCTGTGGAGAAAAAGGGACAGCATGGCCACTCTCTCAAGAGGAGAGGTCCTCAACCCTTGCCTTGACAGGCTTTTATTGGCTTTCTGGTAGCATACATCAAAAAAGGTTTTCATTCATTATGCTTAGGTTTTCTCTATGTAATTACTTTTTACAGATAGCAATGGAAGGGATGTTACTGATTACTTCTTACGGATTAACAAGGAAGAGTAATTGGTCTGGTTATACTTCAGTCCTTGGGAGAATGAGCACAGACTTCAGGAAGTTACTTTAAAGATATGTAGTAAGCATTTTCTGCCTGAACTCAGGGTGAGGGAGTTTTAGCAAGAGCAAGTCACAAAGCAGCCTAAGTATAATGCAGGCCTGATCTCCCACAGGAGAACTGATCCATGGGTTTGGCTCCTGCATGCCGCAGCACACCTACTGGGTTTTTCAGTAGGGTTCAGCTACAATTGCCATTGCCAGGCAGATCAGTTCCCTACAGTCACACCCTGGTGCTTGGGGACAGCTGTTGCCTCCTTTTCTTCCCCTTATGCCTTTGCCAGCTGCTCTGCAGCCCCTCCTGATTAGCTGCTGCACTCACAGCTGCTGTGCAGAGACTCCATCAGCTCTGAAAGGCCTCAGGAGGGGCTACAAACTCCAGCACCTATAGGGGCCAGGCTCATCTGAGACAGGGACATGGTGCAGGGCTAACCAAAGGGCCACTCAGCCCAGCTCTGCCCAGCTGACCACAGCCATGCTGGGGTCTTGAAATTTGCATCATGTAGGTCTGCTCTAAACTTCCCTTCTCCATCCCTGCAGGGCAATTTCCTTTCTCAAACTGCCTGTTGTTTGCCCGTCTGGAGACTTTTATTCCCCCACTTAGTCTGGTCTTCTTGGTCATATGGAAGTTTCTTTGGGAGCACCCCAGGGTACAGGCTCACCCAGAGTGGCTCCCATGTCAAAGGGGTGCCTGTGTCATGGTTGGGAGGTGAATTCCAAGGCTGAACTCACTGGGAGGTGTGGTGTTATGGTCTGCAGGGATGACGAGAGGAGCTGGCCTGGAGACAAGAGAGATGAGGTGGGAGATGTCAGTGTGGCCTCTGGTTTCCACCCTGGGTCCTAGGCTGCTTACAGAAGGTGCAGGCTGGACACTGGTGTTGGCTGGTGGTAGATCACAGCCCTGCTGTGTTGGAGCATGAAAGACTGCAATTTCTAATTTACCCTCATTCTCCGAGGACTTGGCAGCACTGGCGTCTGCTCTAATTATTTGATTGTTTGTCTTGTCACTGCTTTTCAGCAGATACCAGAGGTGACTACTACCCCATAGGTTAACTGGTGGCATATCTGGCACCTCCTGAACCACTGAAAAGCTCAGGGCCTAAGAGAGATGAACAGGGTGGGGATTTGTGGATTGTGTCATGTAACCCTGGGGGCAGGGCTAGGGACAAAGCAGGGCTGGATTAGAGACCACTCCTGACCCCCCAGCACAGCCCAGGTAACTGGGGAGGCACAGTCTTAGGAGGCTCAGGGAGGTGGGGGTTCAGGGCTGTTTCATGAATTGGGGTGAGGACTGGGTTACAGCAGGGTATAAGGTGGGCCCTGGTATGCACACAGAGTGCATTGCCTCCAGTGCTCCTCTATGTCCCCAGAAACACCCTTCCCTGATGTTTGCCTGCTCTCAGGGATATGTGTACCTTCCTCAGCCAGCCCTTGTTCCTGTGCTCATGGGCTTGGGCAGAGTCTCTGTGGTTCCCAGCTGCCCATTATTACCACTTAAAGTGGCACTTAGAGTCAGCCACCCCCACTGAGTGTGGAAGTGGTAGCCTGGTTGTATATATGTGCATGCGTGTGTTCTCTGTGTGCACACATATGGACATATGTGTGAGTGTGTATGTGTGCTCGAGTATTTGCATGTGTGTACGCATGCATGTCTACTTTCTCTGTTATTGGTGGCCATCTGCCATCAGGGACAAGGATACAGATTCTAGCATCTTCCACCAGTGTGTGTTCCAGATTGGCCATCACTCTTTTTTGAAATGAGTGTGTCTTCTGACTGGAGCCTGTCTGTGACACACCGGTTGGTTTTTGCCACATCAACTTAGTCACACCTTCCACAGCAAGACCCCTTGGGGACAAGAGGCCCCTCCATGTCACTGTGTCTCCAGGATAGCCCCAAACCCATGGGCTGCACTGGGGACCCTCTGAGGCCCAGACCTGCCTTGTTCCCTTTGCATGGGGTTTGTGGCAGACGTGGCGAGGTGAGGAGGGGGAGCTCACAGGTTTTCCTTGTTCACATAGACTTGATGGAGGGCCCGGTGGTCCCCATGGGAACTCAGCAAGAAGTCCCCATTGACAGCTGACACAAAGGCTCACAGAAAGCAGTCACATACCCTAAAAGTAGTTATGATCCCAGTGTTCTCTCTCTTTAGTATTGTGACTGCTTAAGAGGTTACTTGACTCACTAACCTCTCACTTGATTCTCCCTGAGGCTGGTTTTGCTGTCAGCTATCACTCCAGACATTCCACTGGGCAGTTCTCCCCAAGGTGCATCGTCAGAGAGGGATATTGGGGTGCCACAGGCAGGAGGACTCTTAGCCTCTGGGCTTGGGGGCATCATGGGCACTGGGGAGGGAAGGAGCCATTTAGCCAGGGCTGCAGGGGGAGTTTAGCAGAGCTCAGACCCTGCCTCGCAGCTCTGTCTCTGCCTATTGTCCCAGCCCACATGCTCTAGCCATAGCATTAGGTAGGATAGTCTCTTCATGAGCTGCTCAGTTCTGAGTTAGGGTCTAGAAGGCCAGGTGGTCCAGAACTGCCCCAGCTGCTGGTAAGTACCTGCTTCTCAGGCCCACTTTCTGGGGGCACATGGAGGTGCTGCTTTTTTTTCTCCTGCTCACTGTACCCCAGCTTGTCCCCTGTCACTTGGTCCCATGCTCTCTCCAAGCCTCAGTTTCCCCATGTGGCCTCCCAGGACAGGGCACTTAATGCCAGCAGTCTGCATCCTTGTGACTCTGTAAACCCTCCTAGGAGAGACCTTGGCATGGCTGCAGCCTCTGTCTTTTCTCTGGAAGTGGGGCTGCCCTGGGACCACACTGCCTAGCAGAAGGAGGGGCAGATTCAGGTGCTACCTCAGGCATCCTCAGGTTCTTTCGGGAGAACAGCAGCTGGGGAGCATGGGAGACACCCCCACCCTGCCAGCCTGAAGGGACTCACATGGAGTCCCCTCCTCAGCATCTCCCTTCTGCTGCTGGCCTCCACACAGCACTAGGATCACCTGTCTCTTGTCAGTCAGCCTCTGCTCTCTGCAGTGTTCCCTTCTCATCCCACCTCAAATCCCTTCTCATCCCTTCAGATCCCTGAATGCATTGGCCCCCTCATAGGTGGGGACCCCCTTAGAGCCAGGCTTGCCTTCCACTGGGGGCAGGCAGGGCCTCCATTCACGGGACAGCCCAGATCCAGGAAGCTGGATACGTGATTTCCACTGTACTTCTTTGTTACCTCAGGCTGTGGTTGGGGTGGTGTCTTTACCCCAGGGCCTTACTTTTGTCATGGGCACTCTTCCAGCCCCCTGGGCTCTTTGGGAACTGGGACCTTGGGTCATCTGTTGCTTTGTTGACCCCTGTACAGAGCTAAGCTATGCTTGCAAGCTTCTGGGGAAAATGGACCTGAGATGGGGTAACCGAAGGGCAATGAGGAATTATCTGTGGCCCCGACACTGGGCATCGAGGGGCAGGGGTATGGAACAAGCCCTCCATGTCTGAAGTTCATTCACCCACCCCAGAGGCTCTGGATGGAGGGGCACAAGCAGGTGCATGAGGAAGAGCCTGTGGGTCTGCAACAGGCACTGAATTTGCCTGTGGACCAAGCAGCTGTGAGCAAGGGACCTAAGCTTGTTCCCTGCTGTGCTCCCCAAAGCAGGCATAGTGCTAAGCACCATTCCCTTACTACATCTCAGAAAGAGCCCAGGAGGCTGGGACTAGTGTCTCTCTATGAAAGAGAAAAACACTGAGATGCCCCATAACTTGCCCAAGGTCACACAGCAACAAGATGGTGAGGCAAGAAAGATTTGGGCAGGTGACTCCGAGCTCTTTGGATCTCCTGTCTGTGCCTGGTGCTGCCTCTAGAAGTTGCTGCTTGAATCTTGCCAGGTTTTCATGATGCCCGCTCACGCCTTGGCCATAGAGACAGGCATGACATATCAACTGATGTTGGAGATAGTCTCTAACTTGACTTGACAGGAGATAGGGAAGG
The DNA here is from genome assembly GCF_021234435.1 of Artibeus jamaicensis. Lineage (NCBI taxonomy): Eukaryota > Metazoa > Chordata > Mammalia > Chiroptera > Phyllostomidae > Artibeus > Artibeus jamaicensis. The sequence goes on along the minus strand of NW_026522030.1, from coordinate 72,373,325 downwards.
GTAGCAATTTGGAATGGAGGCCAGCTCATCCACCAGTGTCAGCTCTTTCCCCTTTCTACTGTAGGTAGGCCTTTTCTGAGGTGCAGTATCATTGTCACTGGGCTGTCTTCTGCTGCTCTTATCCCCACAACTTCTGAGACACTGGAGTCCCAGGGTTCAGCCCTGCAACTCCCTCCCCATCCTCATTTGGGAAGGGCAGGCACCCTGGTGGCCCCACCATCAGTCCCTCATATCCAATTTCACTTCTGTTGAGGGTCAATCTCTCTCACATCTGCACCCTGCCCCCCACCAGCAGCTGCCCTTAGCCAGGGACAGGGGCCACCAGGAAATCACTGACCTTCTTGGGGGCTCACATACCAGTAGAGGTATATGTTTGCACATTTTTGCATGTATGCATGTGTGTGTGTGCAAGTATGTCACAGTCCAGGAGGGGTATGCATATCTGTGTGCTTGAATGTGCATGCATGTGTCACAGTCCAACGGGGTGTGTATACATACTCACATGTAAAATGTCTGAGGTGTGCCCTGGAAACATGCGTGAAGATAGGGCTGCCTGAAGGAGTGGACATAGTGACATGGGCCAAGGTGGCTTGCAGAGGGGTGTGAGGTGGGTATAGCCCAGGCTTGGGGAGGGTAGAGGGCACAGCTGCTGAGATAGGAAGGTCCCAGCATGGTGGTGACAGGGTCTGCATTATTTGAGGACAAGTCCAAAGGAAGAAGGTGTCCTGAAGGTTCACCTTGGTAGGATCTCCTCAGGAGATGCTTCTAACAAGTCCTTAGCAGACTGGGTGCTGAGTGTGGGGTGGGCTCTGGGAGACCCTAGCTTCTGGGTGCCATCCACCGAACCACAGGTTTGGGAGATATGAGGTGGGGGCGGAGGTGGAACTAGAGGCTGAGGATGGTGAGGGCTCCTCATTATGTGATAATACAGAGTAATAGGGGGTTTGGAAGGCTGGGTGACTGGGCCTCAGGGACCCCAAGAACTTTGCTGGGGGAGGGTTGAGTCTGGCTGTATTCACAACTCCTTGGCTACCCTCTGGCTGGTCTCCGGAGGCATGGGGAGGGGAATGCCAGGTGGGGGCCCGTGCACCACTGTGCTGACCCACCCCGTCTCTTCCGTAGTGAAGAAGAAGCGGACCTGGCACAAACACAGCCCTGGGCAGATGCCCGACGTGAAGCCTGTGCAGAACGGCAGCCAGCTTTTCATCAAGGAGTTGCGGAGTCGGACCTTTCCCAGGTGGGCATCATATCTTCCTGTTGTCTGCTCACTTCCAGGCCCAATGCACAACCCCCACAGGCTCTGTGGAGCCGTAGGCTTCCCTCCAGGCAGAATGTAGCTCCCTGAGACTCCAGGCTCTGACCTCTCCCTTTCTCAGAACCTCTAGGCACAGGGTGGGAGGCAAGAAACCTATGTCTGCACCAGATATGACCTTCCCATGGAACCTTCTTAAAGGAAAGGCCTCAACTCAATTTTAAGATAAGGAGTGGGGCTCCAGCCTAAGACATGGCAGGTCCTGGCCCCCAGGGTCAATGGGTGACTCTGGTGTCCCCTACGTGGTCTCCTAACCCTCCCTATCCTCTACAGCCTTGTCCTGTGTGAAGGGCAGAGGGCACAATCAGGGCTGCAGGAATGGTTTTCAGTGAGAAGTGGCATGGTGACATGGGAGCTGCTCTGAGCTATTTCTCAGCCCTTCATGCTGGATGACAGTGTTTTTTGTCAGACAGTTCTACTTCTCGGTCATCCTGTTCTCTCCTTCCTGCATGGTTTCTAATGGGACTCCAGTGTCTTCATTGTCACTCTTATCATTCTTACCAAGGATAAGGTAGTTTTTCCCCTCTGCCTTCTTTTTTTCTATTCTGTTTTTTCCACCTTTCTTGAGATATAATTCATATGCCATACAAATCAGCCATTTAGAGTATGATTCAGTTGTTGGTATATTCACGGATATGTGCACCACCATTTATTCAATTTTAGAACATTCCATCACCCCAAAAACCCCCATAACTTTATCACTCCCAGTCCTCCTCCCCTCCCCTCAGCCCTAAGCAGCCACTAATCTGCATTCTGCTTCTGTGGATTTGCATATTGGAGACATTTCATCTAAATGGAATCATACAATATGTGGCCCCATGTGTCTGGCTTCTTTCACTGAGCATAATGTTCTCAAACTTCAACATCGTAGCATGTACCAGTGCTTCATTCCTCTTATTGTGGCAGAATAGTATTCCAGTGTATGGAAACAGCATATTTTGATTGTTCATTCATCAGTTGCCAGGCATTTGGGTTATTTCTGGTTTTTGTGAATAATTCTGTTATAACCATTTTTGTATAAGTTTTCATGTGGACATATGTTTAAATTTTTTTAGGAATAACTCTATATTTAATTATCTGAGGAACCACCAGGCTGTTTTCCAAAATGGTTGCACCACTTTACATTCCTACCGGCAGCGTGGGAGGGCTCCAGTCTCTCCATGTCCTCAGCAGCACTCAGTATTATTTGACTTTTTTGATTCTAATTGTCTTTGTAGGTGTGAAGTGGTATCTCACTGTGGTTCTGATATGCAGTTCTCTAATCATGAGTGATGTTGAGCACTGTTTCATGTGGTTGTTGGTCATTTGTGTATTTTTTTTGGAGAAATGTCAGTTCAGATCCTTTGCCCATTTAAATTATTTTTGTCTTTTTATTATTGAGTTCTAAGAGTTTTTATATATTTTATATATGAGTCCATTATTAGATATACTATTCGTGAATACTCTATCCCATTTCATGGGTGGACTTTTCATTTTTCTCGATGGTGTCCTTTGAAGCATAAACTTTTGTAATTTTGATGAAGCCTAATTTATTTAACTCTTTCTTTTGTTGTTTGTGCCGTTATTGTCATATCTAAAATCCCTTGCCAAATCCAAGATCATGAGCATTTTTCCTATGTTTTCTTTTAAGAGTTTTTTTTTTTTTTTAGTTTTAGTCTTATAGTTTGGTCTTTGATACATTTCCAGTTAATTTCTTTATGTAGTGTGAGGTAAGGTTCTAACGTCATTGTTTTTTTTTTTTTGCTTGCAGCTATCTATTGGCACCTGCATCATTTGTTGAAAAAGACAATTCTTTCATTCTTTTTTCTTTTTTTACCTCTTTTTTTTAATTGATTATGCCATTACATTTGTTCTATTTTCCTCCCTTCATTCCCCTCCAACCTGCACATCCCTCCCCCACCATTCCCCCCCTTTAGTTCATGAACACGTGTCTCAAGTTCTTTAGTTTCTGTATTTCCCCTACTATTCTTACCCCCCTATCTATTTTCTACCTACCATCTATGCTACTTATTTTCTGTACCTTCTCCCCCTTCTCCCACTCCCCTGTTGCTAACCCTCCATGTGATCTTCATTTCTATGGTTCACTGCTGATCTAGCTGTCCTCTTAATTTGCTTTTGTTTTAGGTGTGGTTGTTAATAACTGTGAGTTTGCTGTCCTTTCACTGTTCATCTTTTTTATCTTCTTTTTCTTAGTTAAGTTCCTTTAACATTTCATATAATAAGGACTTGGTGATGATGAACTCCTTGAATTTGATCTTATCTGAGAAGCACTTTATCTGTCTTTCCATTCTAAATGAAAACTTCACTGGTTAGATCAATCTTGGTTGTAGGTCTTTGGTTTTCATGACTTGGAATTCTTCTTTCCAGCCCCTTCTTGCCTGTAAGGTCTCTTTTGAGAAATCAGCTGACAGTCTGATGGGAACGCCTTTGTAGGTCACAGTCCCCTTATCTCTTGCTGCTTCTAGGATTCTCTCCTTCATTTTAATCATGGGTACTGTAATGATGATGTGCCTTGGTGTGTTCCTTCTTGGGTCCAACTTCTTTGGGACTCTCTGAGCTTCCTGGATTTCCTGGAAGTCTATTTCCTTTGCCAGAATGGGGAAGTTCTCTTTTATTATTTGTTCAAATAAGGTTTCCACTCATGACTGTTCCTCTTCCCCTTCTGGTACTCCTATAATTTGGATGTTGCAGCATTTCAAGATGTCCTGAAGGTTCCTAAGCCTCTCCTCATTTTTTTGAATTCTTGTTTCTTCTTTTTTTTGTTTGGTCATTTTTTTCTTCCTTCTGGTCCACTCCCTTGAGTTGAGTCCCAGTTTCCTTTCCATCACTATTGGTTTCCTGTGCATTTCCATTCATTTCAATTAGTTTAGCCTTCATTGTTCCTCTAATTTGTGACTAAAATCGACCAGTTCTGTGAGCATCCTGATCACCAATGTTTTGAACTGTGCATCTGAAAGTTTGGCTATTTCTTCATTGCTTAGATTTATTGGCTCTGGGGCTCTGAGTTGTTCTTGAGCCATGTTTTGATCTGTTTGTGCCTGTTATGTATGAGGAAAGGCACCTTAGATGTTCACCAGGGCAGGGCCACCCAGGTCCCTGGTTTGTGATGCTGTATGTGGGGGCGGGGTCAGAGAGGGAGCAATGGCGGTCCTCTCTGCTTGCCCGGTCCGCCTCACCGCTCACCCCCGCCTGTTTATCTGAGTGCAAATGTGCGAGCCTGCAGCCCTGCGCCAGGGCCAGCATGGTCTGTCTCAATGTTCGTCTCTTCACTGGTTTATCTGTGCACAAATGTGTGACCACAGACAGCCATCTGCGCTGCACCTTTCCTGGGTCTACCTGTAGCTACCCTGCACCTGGGATCCGGGTCAGGGATCTTTTTTGCCCGACCCGCTCCGCTGCTGGCTTCGCCCCTCTTACCGGTTTAGCTGAGCCGTTTGTTGTTTTCAGACTCCGTATTTTTCAATTTTCTGTGGTTTGGTTGTGTTTAGTGTTGTTAAAACTTTATTGTTTTTGGATTTGGTTGTGCGAGGAAGCAAAGTGTTTCCACCTACACCTCCATCTTGGCGGAAGTCCAATTCTTTCATTCTTACATGGTGTTAGCACCATTGTCAAAAATCTCTCGGCCATAGACATATGCATTTATTTCTGGACTTAATTCTATCCCATAGATACTCTATTTATCTTTAGTCCAGTCTTTCACTGTCTTGATTACTGTAACTGTACCTTTGCAGTAAGTTTTGAAATCAAGAAGTGTGAGTCCTCCAGTTTTGTTTTTCTTTTTTAAGATTATTTTGGTCATCTTGGGCCTCTTGCAATTCCATTTGAATATTAGGATCAGCTTGTCTGTTTCTACAAGGAGTTCATCTGACACTCTGATATACATTGTGTTCAATCTATAGATCATAGAATCATAGTATTGCCATCTTAACAATGTTAAGTTTTCTGGCTCCATGAATATGAGATATTTTTCTGCTTAATGAGATCTTTTAAATTTCAACAATGTTTTGTAGTTTTCAGAGTATAAGTTTTGCACTTCCTTTGTTAAATTTATTCCTAAATGATTTATTCTTTTAGATGCTCTTATAAATATATTTTCTTAATTTTATTTGCAGATTGTTAATTGCTACTTTACTGAAATACAATAGATTTTTATATATTGAGCTTATATCCTGCAAACTTGATGAACTAGTTTACTCATTCTAATAGTTCTAGTAGATTCCTTATGTTTTTTTATACATGAAATCATGTCATCCTTCCTCAGCTATGTCCAGTCTATTGCCTCCTTCACTTTTGTTGCTTTTTAAAAATTCTAGCATTTCCTTTTGATTCTTAGAGTTTCCATCTCTCTACATTTCCCATCTGTTCTTGCATGTTGTCCATTAGTTCTCCTAACATGTTAATCATCATTATTTTAAATTTTTTATCTGGTAATTCCATACTCTGTGCTTTTTCTGAATCTTGTTCTGATGCCTGATTTGTCTTTTCAGGCTATGGGGTTTCTTGCCTTTACCATACCCTGTAATATTTTGTTGAAAGCTGGGTAATGGAAACTGAGGTAATTAGGAATTTAGTGCGAGGTTTTATGTTGACCTGACTAGGAGCTGGGCTCTTAATGTTTGCTGTAGCTATAGGTGCCAGAAGCATCACTTTTTTCTAGTTTCCTTGTCTGCCCCCCACCCCTTGTTTTGTTTTCTTTGAGTTTCCCTAAGAACTCCTTCTGAAATAGTCTGTGTCTTGCAGCTCTCTCAACTATACTTCACTATTATTATAATGCTATATGGTGGTAAGGGTTTGGAGAAGGGAAGTGTGCTATAATTTAATTATTAAAACTCAGTGTTTGGTGGGCCTGAGGCTCGTAGCTGTTACCTTCAGAAGTATTTCAAGGGGTTTTGTTTTTCTCTCCTTATGGAGGACAGACAGGCTATGGGACTACAGTTGGCTACTTGTTCTTCCTGTCTGGATTCTGGTAAAGCAGATTCTCCTGAAGGTAAACTTGATTACGGAGAACATTCTGAGTATATTTAAATATAGTTACTTTTCTCCTCCCCGTGCCTGAAATAGGGGCAGATCTTCATCATGAGAACCCACTGGAGTTCCTGGAGGTAAAATCCATGAAAGTGTGGGTTTCCTCTGAAACTGGGTCCTCACGAGTTTTTAACTATCAAGCTAGTCCATACTCAAATTCCACACTTTGTCAAAAATTTCCATTTAAGTACTTTTTTCCTACCAGTTACTGCCTCTGGCAGCTTCTGCTTCAGGTAAGGTTATCTTGGCTGTGATTTTCTATATTTGCCTGTCTCTCCAGATTTTGGGGTGACTTTTTTCTGTGTAACCCCAATTATCTGATGACTCTAAGAAAAGTCTTTGGTTTTCAGTTTGTTCATATTTGCTGGTTGTGAGGACAGGAGTGACAACTTCCAGGTGATTCACATGTGAGATTTGACACTAGAAGTCTGGTTCCATGTTATTTTAATCACTTCCCATTAATTAGATTGTCTTTTTATTGTTAACTTGTGAAAGTCCTTTACATCATGGGGCCCCATCCCCCGGGCTGTGGACCAGTACTGGTCCATGGCCTGTGAGGAACCAAGCCACACAGCAGGAGGAAAGCAGCAGGTGAGTGAACACATTACCGCCCCACATGAGAGCTCTGCTTCCTGTCCCCCCACAACCCATCTGTGGAAGAATTGTCTCCCACAAAACTGGTCCCTGGAGCCAAAAACATTGGAGATTGCTGCTTTACATAATGTGGATACTCATCACTTATCAGATACTTTCTTTCATTCTATGTGTTGTCTTTCTACTCTTGATAGTGCTTCAGATAGTGATCTGAAGCACAAAAATTTGTACTTTTGATGAAGTCTAAATTATCTATTTTTCCTTTTGCTGTTTGTGCTTTTGGTGTCTAAGAAATCAGCGCTAAGTTTAAGTTCTTGAAGATTTATGCTTATGTTTTCTTCTAAAAGTTTTATAGCTTTAGCTTTTGTATGTAGGCCTTTGACTCATTTTGAGTTAATTTTTGTATATAGTGTGGGTCGGGGTCCAACTTGATTCTTTTGCATATGGATATCTAATTCTCCCATGTATCATTCATTGAAATGACTGTTCTTTCTCCATTGAATTTTCTTGGCAGCCTTAATAAACAGCAGTTGACCATAGATGTGTGGGTTTATTTCTGGACACTCCATTATGTTCCATTGATCCATGTCTCTTCTTATGCCCATACCACACAGTCTTGATTAATATAGCTTTGTTGTGAATTTTGAAATTGAGAAGTATCTTTCAATTTTGTTATTAATTTTTAAGACTGTTTTGGTCATCTTGGTACCTTGCATTTCCATTTAGTATTCCAAGTTTAGCTTGTCAGTTTCTGCAAAGTTGTCAACTGGTATTTTGATAGGGAGTATCAGGAATCTGTATATCAATTTATCATTGAGAAGAACTTTGTTTACATTTGCTGCACCCTCAAACCCCAGACCCACCCTGTGCAGGGTCTGCTCACCCATTAAGGGGCTGGGGAGTGGGACCAGAGCCAGGAGAACAAGGTAGGTAGGAGAGGATCTCAGCCTTGGTAGGAGGGATGGGTGCCGTGTGTCCCCATCCCCAACTTACCACTCGCCTCACCCCTGGCTAGGCCTCTTGGGTCTTGAGCTTTCCATCTATGAGGAATATTTAGGACCCTGCCGTCACAGTCCTATAACCCCTGGGCATGACAGTGTGGGAAGTCCTTCACTTGGGGTCATGAGAGATGTGTGACAGGAGCTTAGGTTCCTGTCTCCAGCCCTGTGCCCCTGTCCAGGACTGTCACGGTGCAGGGAGGCTGGGACCTTGGCTGATGTAACCTCTAACTTGCACTTTCCTGCAGTGCGGAAGACGTAGTGGTCCGTGTGCCAGGCAGCCAGCTCACACTGAGCTACATGGAGGAGCATGGCTTCACAGAGCCCATACTTGTTCCCAAGAAAGATGGATTGGGCCTGGCAGTCCCGGCCCCCACCTTCTATGTCAGTGACGTTGAGAACTACGTTGGTAAGTGCCTCTCCACTCACATAGCCATGGGTACCCGGGGCCTGCTGGCCTGATGCCCTGGTTGTGTTCCTGTGCCATGTAGTGGGTGTGACTCAGGGTTTCTGCTCTCTGTTCTGGATGTTCTTGTTAGCATTAGACCCTATGTCCCACCTAAGTGGCATGTGACCTTGGTCCCTTCTCCTCTCAGCTACTCGAGCTGCAAAGTGGGATCTGTCTTGGAGACCCCTTGATTCTGCCAGCTGTGCATTCCATTACTTTAGGGCTCTAATAGCAGTCATGCCAGGAGGGCTTGGCTGGGTGAGTGTACTTCCCATAAGGCTTGTACTTTGTCCTCCTCAACTTGTTCTGGTGGCTGGCCTTGCTCACCAGCCCCAGGATGAACCTTCCCATGACCCAAGGCTGCCTCTCTCCTGGGTCTTTCTCAGTTCTAGCTGATGCTGTCGGCACCCTGGTCTCACGTCTCCTGGGAATTCCTAGCACTGTAGACACCTTCAGTCAGGACACTTCCAGAAGGAGGGAAGTGCCTATGTATGTCAAGTGATTGTCCATGAGGCAGTCAGCATGGAGAGTGTCAGTGGCTACACACACTTGGTAGTGATCCCAACAGGACTGGCAGCCACAGAGCCTTGACTCTGAAGCTCTCATGGTTGCCAGGGCTTGGTGTGTTCACAGGGATGCCCAGGTGTCCAATGGGGGAAAAGGAAAGACCCTGAAATGGCAAATGCCCAAGCTGGCGCTGGCCGTATGCTAGATAGGAGAGGGTGCAGGTACTGGGACTGCAGAGGAATTGCACCATTGCTGAAAGCTTGACCTTTGGTATCTGTACAGCCTACTGTGGGGGCAGGCATGGGGACTAAATGAGATCAGGTGTATGAAAACCAGAGACCACACCCCTCTCTGGAGCTGTAATCCCCAGGGGCTGGCCAACTTATGTCAGGGAGGGAGAGGGATTCACTTTTCAGCCTGGCGATGACTGCTGTCCAGGATGTGTGCTAGGTCTGTAAGAGCACCTGAAAGAACAGCCAGCATCTAGTGGATGTCTCCCAGGAGCCAGGCATGGTCCTACAGGCCCCTGGCTTGGGTCTACCGAGGCCTTGCCCCTGTACCACAATTGTTCCACATGGGGAGACAGTTTAGAAGTCTCAGAGAAGGTTATAGTAAATGTTTTTCCTCTCTTAATTGTTTTATTATGGAACTTTTCAAACACTAAAAAAGAGAGGAGTCAACAGTGAGCTCCCATGTGCCCAGTACTGGTGACAGAAAAATCACCAGCTTTCAGGTCTTTTTCTGTCTCTGCCACTATTTCCTGACTACACCCCCACCCAAGTATTTTAAAGCTAATTTCTGGGACATCCATGATGTCACCCATGACAACTGCACTATACAGCTCTAACAGACAGTATTTTTAAGAAATGTAATCACAATTCTGTTCTTGTACTCTACAACTCAAATGATATTTCCCTAATATCACCTAAGACCCACTGTGATTCTCCCCAGTTGCCTAAAAACACCATTTTACATTTGGCTGTTGAAAGGAGAATCCAAACAAGGCCACACATTGCATTGGGTTTTTATGTTCCTTCAAGTATCTCTTCTTCTGGAACAGCTCTCTCTCCTTTCCATTTCCTTGGTTTGTTAGAGAAATGGGTTGTTGGTCCTGGAGAATTTCCTACATTGGAATTTAGGAAAATTTTACACTGGGAATTTGGCCAACAGCATCCCTGTGGTGCCATGTAGCATGTTCCTCCATGCTCAGCAGTTCCTGCACCGCATGGTGAGAAGCCTGCTCGGGTCTGCATTCAGGTTGTCAGCCTGATGCTTCCCAGTAGGGGGCACTTTCATTTAGCTGGAGGCCTTTGGTGCCTGACCACCCACTTTTAGGCAGTCCAGCCCCATCGTCCATCAGCCTCTCAGCTTGAGGTCCAGTCAGCTGTGGAGGACTGTTAGGAAAAGTCAGCTAATCCTGTACATTTTCCCTCTCTTAACTGTGGGTCTTGCACAAAGTATTTCCCTCATTGGTGACTTGGTTGTGGGGACCTTTCTTTTCATCATCAACAATATTTACCTGTACTTTTTCCTTCATCAGCTATAGAAAACATAGGATAAATGTTTTCCTTTTATTTGTCAATTTTCAGAATAATGAGTTGGTACTCTAGACATGCAGAAGTTTCTTGACTTTTTAATTTTTAAAGTATAAGCGTGTGCCATGCATTATTTGAGACATACACTAAAAACATCATCATTACTTACCTCGAGTTCATATTTACCTGGAGTCCTCTATTTTTTTAATTGCTGATCTGGCCACCTTAGTCAAGGCTGGTGACTCTGCACTGCACCACAGGGTCCTCCTGACAGCCCAGAGGGAGTGAGGGTGGAGAGGGGTTGTTGGGCAGTAGAGACCTGAGCTTCAGCTTGCAGCCCTCCCCTCCATGGCCACCCCTGCTGCGTGTCTAACTTTACTGGAGGCCAGGTCATCTTCCCCTGGGGCACTCACCCCCTTCCACCACTTCCCTAGGCCCAGAACGGAGTGTGGATGTGACAGACGTCACCAAGCAGAAGGACTGCAAGATGAAACTGAAGGAGTTTGTGGACTACTACTACAGCACCAGCCGAAGGCGGGTCCTCAGCCTCACCAGTCTCGAGTTTTCTGACACCAGGTGAGCAGGGTGGGTGGAGCCTGGGGCTGGGTCCTTTGCTCCAGGGAGGCACACAGGTGGTAGGTCTCAGGCTGTTTCTTGTCTAAAGTATGAAGGTTATGCATTGTGAACAATTCAAACAGAAAATAAAAATAGGATACCAACTCCTCCTCTTGGTCTGCCCCATCCTACTCCCCACAGAGAATCATTGGTAACAGCCTGGACTACTTTCCTCCAGAATACACATGCTCATGTATGACACACTTATGGTACACACACCCTGTCTTATGTAGACACACCCATACACAGGTATACACACCCCACCCCTATGCCATACTGACGTGTGCACACATACTTGCGCCCTTACTCATGTGCCTGCACATACTTTAATCTGCACCTTTAGCACAATGGAATCAGGCCGTAGCGGCTGCTCTGCTCCTGCTTTCCCAGCCTTAGCCACCCCACTGTCATCCCCCCACCCCAGCCTCCATGTTGGGGCTCTGCCCTTCTGGCTGCTGTTCTCAGGGACGAGGTTCCTGCACAAGGCATCAGAGCTGTCTGGGCCCACATACTTCCAGGCTTCTGTTGTCAGAGGCTGGTCAGGCTCTGGTTCTGCCCCATGTCTTTATGACCTTGTTCTCTCAGGACCACCTGCTCAGCCCTACCCACCCACAGCTATGGCCCTCTGGCCCCCTCTCAAATCCCCACTGCTCTCCAGCTGGCCCTTGGGAAAGATCTGGTATGCTCTCTACCACAAGGTGTGATTTGATAATGGTTTAGTTTAAGGACAATTTCACTTTTGCATTTTTTCCACCTCACTAATTCTAGAAAGCACCCAAAATAACAAAATAGCCCATCTGCAAAAGGTCAGGTGGAAAAAAATGAGTTATCAAAAACCATATTGAGAAATAGAATACAGAACTACCAGGAGCCATAATGAAATGATATAATTGGATGCTGGGTTTCATTTGCTGAGCTTCTTGACAGTAAAGGCAAAAAGGGAAATAAGATGGATGATTATGGTATCTGGAGAAAACAGCCTCTTTGTGTTTACAAGAAGGATTTTTCTCTGACGCAGAGTTCTGAAGAGTGGGTTCACTTTGGTACCAGAGAACACACTCATGTTGCCATCAATTGGATTGGCCACCTGACCAGAGGAATCTTCAGAGAGTGAAAATAGGATGATGGAGCTAGGCCTGGGGTTTCCCCTTGGGCCTCTCAGATTCACTGCTTTGCTGGCAGAAAAGTATATGGTGCTTCTGGTATCCTCTGGCCCTGTCCAAGGACAGTCAGGGTGGGATGGGAGGCATGTACATTTCAATCCAGGCCATTCATAGTCTTGATGCCAGAGTTACTGAATGCCCTGGAGTCAAGTGCAACACCGTTTGAGGGGGAGGAGGTATGGTCTTTGTTAGCTTGGAGTCGCTCAAGAAACCAGACAGATACTCCGAGCTAAGGATCAGGGTTTATTAGCCTGGAATACGAGGGAAAGTGGAGCCAACCTAGGGAGGATGGGTAGCCAACCAGGGAGGTTAAGACTAGCTCGGTTGTTCTTAGGGCATGATTTTTAAGTGCAAAACCCACCCAGGGTAACTGGTTGGGGTGTCACAGTCTGATTGGCTAAAGCTGGTTACTGGGTGCCATTTCTTGACAATTGTTCTTTATACATCTTGTCAGGCTCAAGTTAAAGCTGCATCCTGTTATGCCAGATAGGCCGACCCCAGACCCCAATCTTAGCCAAGCATCTGTTGGTCCTGGGCAGGGTCAGCAGGCAGTTTCCCAGGCAGGCAGTTTCCCACGGTACAGTTTCTCGCCTGGTGATTTTCCATTCCTCCTAGGCCCACCTAGGTCTGTCAGTCTCTGCTTCATTAGTGCAGTCTGTCCCCAAAGATGTTATCTGGGGCTGCAATGGCTGGGCCCAACTCCATGGACTGGGGCTACATTTAAGGCATGCATGGGGGTTTTGTGTCACCATTCCTTTTCTCTGGGCATCTCTAAAGGACTTCAGGGAGCAGCTGGTATTGGCAGCAGGCTGTGTACCTGAGAAGCCAACAAGCAAGGAAAGAAGGACATTTGGGGCCATGGGGGGTGGCAGTGACCCTGCTGCTATGTATGGTGCATGCAGGGTCGTGAGCACCCAGGGTTGGTGAGGCAGGGGCCCCTCTCGTGGGGCAGTGCTACTCCTGGACTGTGGAGGGTCCGGGAGGTGGACACAGGTACAGATGGGCAAAGAGGGTTCTCATGGGGGATGGAGATTCTAGTTTGGAAAAAACCAGAGATTTAAAGAGGAGGGCCAGTGACGAAGGCCATTGAGCTCAGGGCAGCCTGACCTCTGATTTGTAATAGTATCGTAAGGGTGGCATGGCCTTCAATGCAGAAATATGCAGATTCCATCCTGCCTGAGGCAGTCAGAACAGAGACCAGCCCTTGAGGCAGCTGAGGTATCACTGCACAGGTGCTACTGAGCCAGACATTCTTAATACAGTATTGTGCATTTTACCTCCTGTCCTGCAGGGACATTTAATTGAAGCAAAGGCTGCCTTCACCTTTTTGCACATTCCCTGGAAATAAGTTGGCTGGTGGACAGAGGATGATGTGGTGGAGGATTCCCAGCACCCTGTTGTCAGTGCTGGAGACAAGTGGCTTTTCTTTAGGTGATGCCCTCCTGGATTATACGTGAGAAACGATACTTCCAGCCCATCATGCCAGCATGGTGTGGACCAACCCAGGAAAATTCCCTTTCTTGGTATCTAAGAAGGGTCTCTATCCAGGGCAGAGGGGCCTCAGGCCTTCTCCACACACATCTTTGGGTATGGAGACCAGTGTTAGATACTTGCCGTAGCCAAAGCTAGCATCTGGGCTTGTTCTGCCTTATATGAGCCTCAGTTTGCACATCTGTAAAATGAGAACAATGCTGTGTAGCCAGAAGTAAGAAATGTGTGTGGGACATGTGTCTCAGAGCACTTTCCCTGCCCTTCCTGGGGCATAACAAACATGGTGATACTGTCCCACCACTGCTGACCCCTCTTCTGTCCCTGCCAGAATGTCTAGCTTTGTGGAGCCACCTGACATTGTGAAGAAACTGTCCTGGGTAGAAAACTACTGGCCCGATGATGCATTGCTGGCCAAGCCCAAAGTGACTAAGTACTGCCTGATCTGTGTGAAGGACAGCTACACCGACTTCCACATTGACTCCGGAGGTGCCTCCGCCTGGTACCACGTGCTCAAGGTGAGCCTTGGGGGCTCACCCCACTTTTGCCAGATCACTGTTGGTCTTCAAAAATGTCTGTAGTCTTCACAAGTCCTAATGGTGCCTGACACGTGGAAGGATGAGAGATAAGGTGTTTTTCCCCTTTGAGGTGCGGGGGTTAGAAACACCTTAAGACCAAGCTAACATGCATATGTTGCCTTTTTCTAAAAACTGAGGCTTGTGAGGCAATCAGCAGAGGCCCACCAGAGTGGTGACAGAGTGCCCAGTGCCACTCTTATCTAGAGAAGGGACAGCAGTACAGGAAAGAATTCCTGAAGGGGAGCTTGCCCCACTGCCCCCCCTGCAAAGGAGTGTGAGGGATGGGCCAGGTGGTGGGGTCAGGCTTCAACTGTATCTGAGTGGCAGGGTGGGCTGAGGCCCCCTGGCCAGGGACAGATAGGGAAGTGAGGGGAAAAGGAAGATGTGAAAACAAACAATAAAGGAGACCCTGAGCTTTGGGTTGAGCTGCTTCGCCTAGGTCTCTCCAGACTGAGCAAGTCCATCCTGCTTGTCCCTTAGTCTGTCTGCCCTGAGAGTGGGGAGCTCCATGTCTCCTGGCCCTCGTTTCAGCATAAGGTCTGCCAGGGCCTGGCAGTGGGGCCTTCTACCATCTCCAGCTGAGACACGAACCTCTCCTGTAATTCAGGAACCAATGGGGTCACAGCTTTGTTTCCCCTTGGCACACAGTGTATCTCTATTGCTGCAGTTATGGTATGTGGGTTGACAAGGTGCCCTGACTATGCCTAGAACCTTCTGAACATGCCGACTTCTGAATTGTCAATCACATGTGGCTCCAGTGTTTCAGAAATGGCGGGCCTGGGCAGAATGGTGTTCAAGCTAGGACCCCAGCATCCCCAGGACATGGCGGGCTCTGCCTCTCCAGGATCCCTGGGACATGGCAGGCTCTGTTCCCCAGCATCCCCAGGACATGGCAGGCTCTGCCCATGCCCCAGCACCTTTGGGTTATGGCAGGCTCTATCACCTCATTTGTGGCATGTGGCAAGCTCTGCCAATGGCCTCTCGTTGGCAGGGGGAGAAGATTTTCTATCTCATCAAGCCAGCTTCTGCCAACATCTCCCTGTATGAGCGCTGGCAGTCGGCCTCGAACCACAGTGAGATGTTCTTTGCTGACCAGGTGGACAAATGCTACAAATGTACCCTCAAGCAGGGCCAGACACTCTTCATCCCCTCAGGTGAGTACCTTGTCCCTATGTCACGTCCCCACCACTGGGATCTGCCCTGAAATGGCACATCCTGGCTGTCTGCCGCCTTGTCCTGGGGCAGGCCTGTTGTTCAGTCATTGCTGGGATCACCTCGGGCCAAGAGCCCTTGCAGCCTCCAGCCTGGCTTTGCCCGTAGAAGTTGAGCCAGGGGCATGGGGTTGTGTGGGCACCCTAAGAGCCCAGCCTTGCCATCTGAGATGGCTGTTTGCTGATCTTGACATTTCAGACATAGAAGGAGGAAGCAGGACATGAGTAGATAAATGCCCTTTATATGTGTCACTTTGCTTCACCTATAAATATTTCACCATCTCTGAAAGACTTTCTTTCAAAAATAACATAATTGCAATAGTGTCATCACACCTTGAAAACGAATAGTTGACAAGCCCTTACTTTCACTAAACAGCTGTTTGATGCTCGGATTTTCTTACTGTCACCCCTGGAGGCCTCATGTTTCCATTGACTTATGTGCCTCTGAGTCTTTCTTGATCTAGGTCCACCCCCACACCACACCTGGTTCCCACGGTCAGTTGTTTTCCCAGGTCTGGCCTGGGCTCCATCTCTGAGCATGATGTAGGGATGAACCCAGCTCTCCAGGGAGATGTGACAGCCCTGCGTCGCCATCTTTTGCCCCTGCATGTGGAGATCGGGGGTGATTGGCAGTCTGACCCTGGTTGGTCTGACCAAGTCCCCTCAGCTCGCAGGCCTGAGTTCCCCCGTCTGTACTGTTCAGGGCTGGATTGACCAGGCTGGGCCAGCTCGGACACAGTCTCCTTCCTGGAGGGCACACCCACTCAGAACACGAGGCCAGGCCAGAGCTCCTGCCATGGGTATCAGGTGGACAGGGGCACTGAGCCCATGCTGGCCAGAAACAGGCCAGGCAGCCTCCGAGAGCCTGGCGTGAGAACGCCATGAAGGGCTAGCCACATCTGTCTCCCCCAGGCTGGATTTATGCCACACTCACGCCCGTGGACTGCCTGGCCTTCGCGGGACATTTCCTCCACAGCCTGAGTGTGGAGATGCAGATGAGGTAGGGCCATACCTGCCCCCGGGCTCCACCAGGCAGGGTCTCCACCATCATTATGATGCCACATCCCCTGAGTGGCTGGGCCTCCATCATTGTGGGAAGGAGGAGGAGATGGGCCCTTAAGGTGCCGAGTCTCTGGACAGCCTCCGTGGCCCATGGCGGGTTTGGAGTGAATTGAAAGGCTGAGCTGCCTTTCCCATGGTTACTGACCCAAAGTGATCCCCTGCTCACCTCTCTATGCAGGGTCTAGCGGGGGGACTGAGTGGGCTTGGCCTCGGTGTGGCCTTGTCTGGCCATACTTGGGGTGGGCTCACCCTCCTCTAGTGCCCCCTGCTCAGGGCTCATTGCACTAAGTATTTCTTTGCTGTTGCTTCCAGAGCATATGAAGTGGAAAGAAGGTTGAAATTGGGCAGCCTGACTCAGTTCCCCAACTTTGAAACCGCCTGCTGGTACATGGGAAAGCACCTGCTGGAGGCCTTCAAAGGTGCGGCCTGGCATCTTTGCCTACAGCTTTGGGTCATGTTTGTGTGTGGAGCTCAGGTACTCCAGGAGGGGGACACTCCTCAGGGACACCAGGAGGGGGGACAGTTCTACCCTCATGCAACAGTGCAACTGGGCCCTGGGGAATGCTGACCACCGCCTTCAGGAAGCTCAAGTCCCCTCAGGTCCCAGGCCTTGGTCCCTGTCTGTTCCTGTGGGATTGGAGTGGACTGTTGCCTATAGGAGCCCTCTGGAATTCCAGAAAAAGTGCCGACCATGTGTTTCCAGGCCTGGTGTGGGTTTTGCTTGGTGTCTGTAGCCTCATGTGGGTACTGACAGGGCTCAGTCAGGACATCCAGAGGCCTAGCGGTCTGATTAGCCCTGGGCCACCAGCTGAGGGACCCCTGAGACATCCCCGCCGTAGGGCTGGGTGTGCATGTCAAGGTCACATTGAGGGCCCATGGGAAGCAGAAGGCTTCATAGACTCTCTGACTTCTGAGAACAAGGCACCCTCAGCCCTGGCCCTACTAGTCATGCCTTAGGTATCAGTGCTGGCACCCACCCTAAGGTCCACAGATTTTCCGCAGCCTTGTGAGGAAACCGGAGAAGCTTTGCTTTGATGCTGTCCTTTTTCAGCAGTGCCTAGCTGGAAGCTGCTCTTTTGAGCAGAGTGGAGCCTACCTACTGGGACCCTCTGGACTTTGACTCTAGTTTGAGAAGAGAAAGCTAAAAATGGTTCTTAACCTGGGCTGGTCAGGTTTCAGTGACATTTGTCCACTGAACCCTAAATTCAGAGCTCTGAGCTGTGTCTTGGCAAAGGGCATGCTCTGCGCTGGGAGCTTGGTGGGCACTGGGGTGGGGAAGTGTAGGTGCAGCCACAGTGGACACTGACCTGGGACCTGAGAGTCCAGGGTAACTTCCGGCCAGTCAAACCATGCTGGGGCATCCCAGCAACATTCTGCCTCAGGTCTTCCTCTGGGAAGGATGACAGCATAGTTCTTTGGGGTCAAGAAGACCAAGGGAGCTGCCTCCTGCCAGGCAAACTTGGTTACCTGGTAGTGTCAGAGCTCTTCAGCAAAGGTGGCAAATGCTCTGTCCCTTTTCTACAGGGCTGGCCTTGGCCCCCAAGGGTGTCTTTGAGATGGGCCCCAACAGGAACCAGACCCCTCTCCCCAGAGTCCCTCAGCTGTGCATTGGTGATGTGAGGGTGGGAATCAGAAAGCACCTAGGGATGCATGGGGCAGAGCACCACCCTGACCTCTGGCTGAAGTGGTCCGGGGGCCAGGCAGAGGGGGAGCCAGGCCACTTGTGTGGGAGGCCTGGAGCATGGATGGTGGCAGGGCCAGTTCTGTGTGGACGGGTGTCCACCAAGTTCCAAGAGGAACCGTTGGCAGTTGGCCAGGTGGTGGTGGGTGGAGGCCTCTGGAAAGTCCAGCCCTGACCAGTCTCTTCATTCCTACCCTTACCCCACCCTAGGTGTGAAGTTGCCTGTGGGTGGTGGGTGAGGATGGGTGGGTGCCCACCTGAGGAAACCTTTCTGTCTCTCCCAAGGTTCCCACAAATCTGGGAAGCAGCTGCCCCCTCATTTAGTTCAAGGAGCTAAAATTCTCAACGGTGCTTTCAGATCATGGACAAAAAAGCAGGTAGGGAAGCCTGCCAGGCGTAACCCTGGTGATGGCAGGTGGTGAGCCATTCCAGGGTTTGTCCATCCTTTCATGGGAATTAGTATTTGAAGAGCAGATGGGTGCCACCAGCCCAGGTCAAACACCTGGGTCAGGGTGGGGTGGGGGCACATGGAAGTAGGAGAGCCCTTCATCCTGGAGCCTGGCCTAAAGGGTAGGGGCTGGGTGGCCCGGGGATTCAGTGGGAGGCAGGCTGGTGGTAGAGACATCACTGAGTGAAACCTTAGTGGTCAGGGAGCAGGAAGACTCTGACCAGCTGCTGGATGGATGCCTAATTGTTGGGCTCTGGACAACAGAGTTTGGACACCCTCTCAGCCTTTCCTGGCCCAGACATCAGCTTGACCCAGCTTTGCCCTATGACAAGGGCAGCCCTTCCCCATGTTACCCCTCCCTCCCCCCCGCACCGCAGTAGTACTATCCTGTGCCCCTCGTGTCTCCCTAGTAGCACTGTGCTGTGCCCCTCTTGTGTCCCCTGCAGTGACATTGTCTTTTCCCCCACAGCCCCTGCAGGTGAGTGCTCACACCTTCACTAGCACCCAAGCAGCCATGTTTTTCCCATGGAGGCCCCAGAGAGTAGCTTGAGACTTCCCTTGACATTTTGCCTGGATTGTTGGTACAGAGAGAGGACAGGGGCCCGATCAGCCTCAGGCACTCTCTGGGGCAGTGCCCCAGGCAGGGAAGCCAGCACTGTCTGAGCAGGCCCTGCAGGATTGGGGGCCAGGAGGGGAACACATGTGTGCTTTCTGCTTCTCTCAGGAATGGGCCTGGTGGAGTGGGTTGACCAATACCCTCTTAGTGCTGTCCTCTGGCCCCAAGGCTTGGAGTGAGCAGTGCAGGGTGTCCCTTTCACTTCATTTCACCTAGGGGGCCAGGAGGAGCAGCCTTGTGCTCAGGAAGAACAGACAGCCCACATTCACTCCATAGCTGGTGGTAGCTTTGGGTACCTTGTCCTCTCTAGGACTCAGTTTCTCCATTTATCGAGTGGGGTCATGGTAGAGCTTTCTTGTCAGGGCAGTGTCTAGCTGGAGTGGGCTAATTTCTCAGGACCCCATGCAGCTATTCCATGACCATGGCAGCCCCTGCCCTAAGTCTGTCCAAGTAGCGGTGGGTCCTGGGTCAGTAGACAGGCAGGGCCTGGAGGGAAAGAGGTTAGTCAGGAATCAGAGAGGCTAAGCATGCTTGGGTCCCTGTGGGTGGGAGGGGGAGTGGTGGTGGACGTGGCACAGAGCGTGGGCATCCTCGCCCAGACTCAGTGGCTGACACGTTCACCTTGTGCATGGCTGTCCCGCAGGCTTTGGCAGAGCATGAAGACGAGCTCCCAGAGCACTTCAAACCCTCGCAGCTCATCAAAGACCTCGCCAAAGAGATCCGGCTCAGTGAGGTAGGGCTGACCACTGAGGCCCACTGACCCTGTTTGTGGGAGGCCTCTGTCTTCTCTGGCCCTCCCAGAGCTGCCTGCCAGGGATGGCCACATGGGTCACCTGCAAGCTGTGGACTCAGACTCTTAGGTCCCTGTGACAGGCTGTCATCTCCTGGCAGAAGTTTAAGGAGTGAGAGATTGAATGGAGGCTCCTTGTGGGGGTGGGGGAGGACGAGTCCAGCCCCTTCGGCAGTACCCAACAAGGAGGTAGAGGGGTCAAGTGGCTGATAATGTAGATGCATGTGGCCATGGCTCCTAGATGGTGTATGCAGGTATGGGCAGGTCACACAGATGGTGACAGATGTGAGCATGCCACACAATGGCATAGATGGGTGTGTCTGTGTCACAAGGATGGTATAAAAGGATATGAGTGTTTAACACATGAATGATGTAGGATAGGTGTGCTCATGTCACATGGACAGTGTAGGTTGATGTGCCCATATCACATGGATAGTATAGCAGATGTGATTATCTCACAGATCATGTAGTATAGATGTGAACGTGTCAACAATGGTGGGACGAATGAAAGTGTGTCACACAGTGTAGAAGGATTTGCCCATGCCATATGGGTGATGTAGATGGATGTGCTGTGTCATGTGGATGGTATAGATGGATAGGAGTGTATGACACAGATAGGATAGCATGTCACAGGATTATATAGTTGGATGTGACTGTGTCACACAGTGGTGTATTTAGATGCTCCTTTTCTGCTTGAGTGTCTCCCATGTTCTGGGGCCATGAGCCCCTTCTGGCAGGAAGTGGTTGGTTACTTCTTTCTCTCTTTTCCCCAGAATGCTTCTAAGGCCACCAGACCAGAAGTGACTGCAGCCATCTCCTCGAATGAGGTCTGTTTTGGGGACCGGGAAAAGGAAGAGCCTCCATCCCCCATTGAGGCCAGCCCTCCTCGGTCCTTCCTGGAGAAAGTGTCCAAAAAAAAGACTCCCAAAACCATGAAGATGCCCAAGCCATCCAAAGTCCCTAAACCCCCAAAGCCCCCCAAGTCCCTGAAGTCCCCCAAATCGCTGAAGCTCAAGGACGGGGGCAAGAAGAAAGGGAAGAAGAGTAGGGGATCAGCTTCGCCTACCATCCCCAACTTGGACCTGTTGGAGGCCCACACCAAGGAGGCACTGACCAAGATTGAGCCACCCAAGAAGAGCAAGGTGGGTGTCCTTGACCTTCCCACCTGTAGTCAGTGGACCTGTAGACACCTCTAGGGGCCAGGACTGTGGGGTGGAGCTGGGCTGCCATGTTCTTGTACTAGAGACCCAGGGCAGATGGGTTCTGCCCCAAGACTGGAATGGCGGGCAGTTTGGGAGAGGCCCTCACGAGGAAGTCAGCCATGTCTGTGCTGGGACAGGG
Organism: Artibeus jamaicensis; assembly: GCF_021234435.1. NCBI lineage: Eukaryota > Metazoa > Chordata > Mammalia > Chiroptera > Phyllostomidae > Artibeus > Artibeus jamaicensis. The sequence goes on along the minus strand of NW_026522030.1, from coordinate 72,351,913 downwards.
TAGCAACACAGAGGGTCACCTGTGGGATGAGCCGGCTGAGTTTCCCTGTAGCCCAGGCATTGGCTGGGATCTGAAGGTGGGTTAGGCACCAAGTGGAGGGCAGTGGAGAAGCAGGAGGGGCCCAGCAATGGGGCCAGGTTGCCTGGGGGATCTGAGCCCTTGTCAGTAGTAAGAGAGGTGGGTCTGGCCATGAGGACCCACCAGTGTAATCAGAGGGTCTTAAATATGGGCTTCAGGGACTATGAGTTTCTGAGACCAGTGCTTGTTGAGTGATTTGTTGCTAGTGGGAGGCCGTTAAGCTTCCAGCAGGTTGGCAACCACCACAGCTAGTGTTGTAGGGCAGCAGTGGGGTATACTGGTTTTCCCTTCCTCAAGGTGAAGAGAGTAGATCAATAAATGAAGAGATAGATGGATAGAAGGGGGGAAGGAGGGAGGGAGGAATGGAGCCTGGAATGAGGGTAGATGGATGGGTAGGTGGATTAAGGGTGGATTGGTGAATAGTGGATGGATGGATGGGTGGGTAGGTGGGTGGATAGATGGGTGTATGGTGAGTGTGTGGTAGAGAGGGATTGGTGTGTAGATGGGTAGTGGGTTAGTGGATGGTGGATGGGTGGGTGCGTGGATGGCTAGCAGATGGTTAAATGAGCTGCTGCACATGGGCCAAGAACAGAGAGGGTCTCTGTGGCTCTTGTTTTATCCTGTAGCCTGAGGTAGCCCTGCTGCCCTCCCATGTCCCCTGTTGGGTCATGGCTGCTGTTTTCTAGGCCACAAAGAGTGTCCTGAGTGTGCCTAACAAGGAGGTAATCAGCTCACAGAATGATGTGGAGAGGCTGGAAATCCGAGAGCAAACTAAGAGCAAGTCAGAGGCCAAGTGGAAGTACAAGGTGAGATGTATGGTTGTGGGTGTGCTCTGCACCTGTGTGTTTGCATGTGCATGCTGGTAAATGAGTCTACTTTCAGGGAATGCTGCATTCATGAGAGAGGTGGTCTGTGGGGCATGTGCGTGCTTGGTATTATGAAGAGAGGTGCACACCTATGCAGCTAGCCGTGTGTGTGTTCTTATAGGGCATGTGCAAGTGTGTGTCCACCTGTCCCCAGTAGGTGGTGCTGTGAAGGTCTAGGTATGTGTGTGACCTTGGAGGGGACTACTTCCTATGGAATTGTGGGAGCATCCTGGCCTAAGAGGCTGAGTTTGTTGCCCTTTGAGTTGACCAATGGCATTGCCCTCCTTCACCCAGTCTTGGCTTGAGCTCACACTCCCAGGCCAGTGTCCCAGGTCAGGTCCTGCAGGCCCATGGAGCCCCAGATGACATGTTAGGAGGGAGGAGGCTGGCTGGGGCTGGTTCCACTGCCTCTGCCCACTGACATTCTGTGCGGGACTTAAGGATGGTCCTGGGTTTGCTTTTCAGAACAGTAAACCTGACTCTCTGTTGAAGATGGAGGAAGAGCAGAAGTTGGAGAAGCCTCCTACATCAGGGAACAAGGACACCAAATTCTCATTTTCCTTCTCCAACAAGAAACTTCTGGGGTATGTGATGCTCATGACAGAAGGGGTTGGTCCCACTTGCATCACAGTTACATACACACACCATGCTCACCCTCCCCAAACACATCACCTACACACAATCTCCTGGGGGTGGTGTCAGCCTAAAGCCCCCCCTCATCATTGGCTGACATCACTAGGAATGTCCCTTGTGGGAGCCACACTAGATAGATCCCTTCTCTGCCTCCTAAGTAAATAGCTTGCGTGTGTGTGGGCGGGGGGGTGGTGGTGCAGACAGCAGTGTGTGGTAGCAGGGACAGGGAGAGCATGATTGGGTAGACGTAAGCCAAGTGGCTGTCCTAGGTTGTCACAGAGGATGTACGGGGGCCAGAGCCCTGGCCTTAGAGCCCAGAAGCCAGTGGTGAGGACCTAGGGTCAGTGTGAACCCAGTACTCTCAAATCCACCTAAAATATGACTGTAACAGGGATCGTGGGTCCTTGTATGTCCAAAGGAGTCAGGAGGGCTTCCCAGAGGAGATGGAACTGAGCTAAGACATTGGAATGCCCAGCCTGGGAGGGGTGTGTGTGTGTCCGTGTGTTTGGGTGCCAGACTGTGGAACGGGTCTGTATCAGCTGACCAGCACGGTGGCTCTGCCCAGTGTGAGGTGTAAGGAATGTGGCCTCACACCCACTGAGAAGTCTCTCACTGGCAATGGTCCCACAAGTTGCTTGCTGAGTTAGAAGTCCAAGTTGGGTGCCCTGAAGCCAAGAGACAGATACATCCCAGTGGGAGCGGAGTAACTTTTCTGTAGTGGGCCTGTTTCCCCATCTGTGAAATGGGAGTTAAAGGCCACTTCCAGGTGGTAGAGGAATGGGGCGGGCCAACATCTGGTGACTAGGCCTGTTTTGCAGGCCCGTTATTCTAAGGAACTCCTGGCAATGTGCTGAGGCTGCTCAGTGAGCAGGTGGGATGGGTCTGGTCTGCGGGCCCTGTTGCCCTGACTTTATGGGCATATTATTGATTCTCCTGAGCTCCTGGAGAGCTTTTAAATGTCATAAACTCTATGACCCACTGTGCTGCAGAGAGTTTAGAAATGAAGGAGAGTAAGGTGGTCATGACTCTGTAACCATATATACCTGTGTGTATGTATATGGGGTGTTCGTGTGTGTTGTATGTCATGTTATCTGGCTCATACCCACATCTAGCAGGCTGATGGTCAGCCTCTGTTTTCTGTGGTTGGGAATTGGACCTGACCTTGGGAATTGCAGACATTTCTGCCCTAGCCTCCTGGCCCCACTGTTGAGCATGTGCCCAGGTCCTGAGCCAATGGGGAAGCCATAGCCAGAACATTGGGGCAGTCCAAAGGAAGACCATGCTGGTCCAGTGGCCAGGGTGGGGCAGTGAGGGGCACACCCTGAAACAGCCCAGGGAGGGGTCTTGCACTGGGGAAAAAGGCTGGGCCCCCACCTAATGGGCTATGTACTGTCCTTACCTGGGTCCATGGCATCTGGGAGGAAGCCATGGGATTGGGATGTGTTCATCATAACTGCTGATTCTCTGAGGCCCATGGCAGGGTGCTGAGGGCACTGGCCAGGCCATGTGGACCCCCACTGACCAGCTCACTTCTGTTCTAGCTCCAAGTCCCTCAAACCGCAGCCAAGCCCAGGGGTGTTTGGGGCCTTGCAGAACTTCAAGGAGGACAAGCCCCAGCCCATTCGGGATGAATATGAGTACGTGTCAGATGACGGAGAGCTCAAGATTGACGAGTTCCCCATCAGGAGGAAGAAAAACGCCCCGAAGAGGGACTTGTCCTGTGAGTTGGGGGGATATGAGGAGGGGCAGACCCAGCCCTGTAGGGCCATCCTGGAGCGGGCAGGTGTCAGGCATGGCTGGCCGGGTCCAACCTCCCAAAGCCACCGCCAACTCCTGTCTGCTCTGGTCTCAGTCTTACTAGACAAGAAGGAGCCACTGCCCACACCCGTTATGAAGCCAAAGCTGGACTCGGCACTCTACAAGGTGAGCACTGTTTGAGTTCCCAAGACTGTGGCCTATATGCTTCCTGCTTGGAGTGCAGAGGGGCATCTTTGTGCCCTACCCTTTTCTTGGAGTTCTTGTGGGAAGGCCAGACTGGGCTCCAGAGTGTGGATATGAGCCCAAGGCCCAGAACAGGAGGGACAAAAGCTGGTTCAGGGTGTGGAGGGTCTGCGGGTCTATGTAAGCGGTGGGACCTCGGGAGTGCCCAGCTAGACCTGCCATGATGATAATGCATCTCCTTGATGCTGAGGACAGGGTGCGGGGGAAAGTGGGGCTGGGCCTGCTGGGGGATTAAGTTAGAAAACCTATTAGGCTTTGTCCAACCAGGACATGTTTGCTGTCTCCTGTGAGACTGGGGGCCTCCATGGGGGTCACATGCTGCCTGGGGAGCTGTGGGATGTCCCCTTAGAGTCACCTGCCAGGGGCTGTTACATGGGACCCTTGGTGTAGATACGTCTTCTTGCCCACTCCTCATCTGACCACATAGGCTCCTTTGTACCTGTGTTCAGTATTGGGCCTTTGGTATAAGGTCCTGGGGACCAGGGTTCCTCTGAGGAACAGTGCTAGGAGTGATGGCACTCTGTGATTTGTATACGGGGCTCCACGATCCCATTGGAAAGCTCCAGCACCCATACCAGGGAGTGTCTGGCCAGCCAGCCTCATGTGCTCATGACAGGACAGGCTCTTAAAATTTTTTTAAACTTTTTTCTTGTCAAGGGGAACAGTCGCGTTGTCCCTCTTCCCCAGCTCTGTTCTGATTGGCTCCCTATCCCCACAGCCGAGTGATGACTCCTCAGATGAGGGCTCCCTTCAAATTGACACGGACACCAAGCCAACCCGTAATGCCAGAGTGAAGAAGGATGGCGGGGGCTCAGCTGCAGGCATCCTGGACCTGCTGCAGGCCAGCGAGGAGGTGGGCGCACTTGACTACAACCCCAACAGGTAGGCCTACACCCCAGGGTGGCCGGGGGCGTTGGTGCTTCCATATGGGCCATGCAGGTATTTGAAGTGGGGCTATATTGCCCATAGTAGTTTTCATGCAGGGGGCTCTGAGGGTCCATGTCCCAGGGACCAGGTAGCCAGAGTAGGACCGCTGCCTGGCAGAGGTGGTTCCAGATAGTCAGAGAGGTGGGTGTTTGCTGGCCATGAAGGTCCTGCATGTCTGCAGATGTTCTAATTGAGGGCACAAAGCTTTAAGGGACAGAGGCTATTCCCCTCCATAGTTCCAGATACCTGGGCAGGAGGCAGCTGAAGAGTGACTTTGGGTGGGAACTGTGGCAAGAGAAGTTGAGGGGGCCCTGTGGGGAAACAGTGCCAGGCCAGGCACATGCCAGGTGTCAGGGCTGCTCCAGGCTGGGACATCCAGCCATGTCTTTTTTGTCACTTCCCAAATGCCATAAAAATAATGTAAGAAAATTTGCATGGTGTGCGCCCCATATGCAAATCAAGGACAGTTGATGAGTCTTTCTGGGACCCAGAGCTTCTTTGCAGAGACATCACCTCTAGGCACAGGAGACAGTGACTTCAGAGCATATGGACTTGAGAACCTGCACCCTGAGGGGCTGGATTGGCATTAATGGGGGTGGAGGGAGGACAGACTGTCCTTGAGACCAGATGTGCAGCCTGTTGAGTTGGGTCAGGAACCCACTCACAATGGTGTGGATGCTGTTCTGCCTTGGAGGCTCTGAGATTCTGGGCAGACATGGTCAAGGTCTGTGGGCCCATCTCAGGCCAGGTGGCCCTCCCTGCCCAGGCCTGGTGAGCTCAATCCCCTGATTCAAGAAAAATGGATTAATCTGGGCTTTGCATTGAATGAAGGGCTGGGGCTTGTTTCTCCCTCAATCCCAGTTAAATTTTGTTTTTAAGCATTTCAGCCAAAATTTTTTTACATGGAATTGCTACAAGTACCACTGACAGAACTGAGGAGTTGTGGCCTGTGCCCCTTGCAGCCTCCCACTCGGACACCTTAGCCACAGTGGGGGTGGCTCCCCTTCTAGTACTCAAGACAGCAGCAGACTTCTGCTGCATACATGAGGAAGCTGAGGCCCAGGCAGCTCACTGGAGGCCACACTGCTAGGAGGCAGCAGAGTGGGGACCAGAGTCTCTGCCTGACGACAGAGCCCAAGCGGAGGGAACTAGGCAGGTTGACCATGCAGGGTGGTGACTTCCTGTCCAGAGTGACTTGGCCTGAGGAAGGTAGGGCTCATGTAACCCGGGTGGTTCCTTCTCTGCCCCCCAGATCTGTCCTCCACACATTCCCTTTTGCCTCCAAGTTTGTGTTTCCAGAATTGAGGTCCCAGGGCTGCATGAGTCCCTGGAGGCCACATGTCAGGCCCGTCTTAGACAGAGGGACTCTCAGGAGGTGGATTAGGGCTTGATTAAAAGGGGCTCTTGCTAATCAAATGGCCATGTTTTCATTCACAAATTACTATTTTTTGTGTGGTGTTACATCCTCTCCTGGGAGTGGGTGCAGGTTCCCTGGGCAGCTTTAAGTGGTTTCTGTGGGTGTAAAACCTAAGCCACTCACTGCAGAGGTGCCCTGGGCCTTGGCCAGGAGGAAAAGTCTAGCTGTGAGCCGCTGTCCTAGAGGGCACCAGTGCCCAGGGTTAGCTCCATGCCCCTTTGGGATACCTTTTTTTGAGGAGCACTGACTGTCCAACACCTCAGTAACTGGTTGACACCCAGACCCAGGAGAGGAGCCCTAGACATCCTGGGCTCCTGCAAGGTCCAGGAAGAGACTCCTGGGAGGAGGACAGACGGGCAGGTGCCCAGGATTCTCATGGAGCTGGAAACACAGGCGCTTCAGCTTGGGCTCCTGACTAACCTGAACAGGCCAACCTCAAGGAGGGCCACTGGTGTGTGGATATACTGCTGACTGCTCTGCAGATGCTCACACACAGGTTTGCCTCTCACGCCCACACACTGCGCACGTGCCTGCCGAGTTGCCCCCCTCAGCCTGCCACAAGCAATTCCTCTGGAGTCTTCCATTTGGAGCGTAGGTCAGTTTTTGATGGTCCATTTGCTCTGTTTTAAGTACTTGCTATTTGGAAAAAAACAGCTGAAGAAAATGGAGGAAAATATGTTAATTTCTTGTGGATGGTTTGCTTAGTGTTTATTGCTGGGGGGAATGGAGAGAATTTTGATATGATAATTGGAGGATTAAGGTATTACTTTCCATGTGCACTGGTTAGACTTTGCTCCTTGATCTGCCCCTGGTATGGACAGACAGCAGCCCCAGACAGTGGCCCTGGGCTCCACAGCCCCCATCTTGGGTTGCAGCTGAGCTGGACCTCAAGGTTCAGTTGGTGTGGGTAGGTGGCTGGCTTCTAGGGGACTCTCAAGATGGGTGTCCTAGCCCCTACCTTCCTGTCCTTTATGGAAGTCTGGTGTCTGTATGGTCCGAGGCTGAGTAAGGGGTCTACACGTTCAGGGCTGGGTCATACGACACACTCTACAAGAGCCTGGTGCAGAGAGTGGAGGGCCAGTTTTGGGCTTGCTACCTCCCATGCTAGACTGGAGAACTGTCCCTGCTTTAGAAAGCGTGGGTGACGATGGTATAGCAGTGATACTGCCAAATGCTGCATGCCCTCGGCAGGGTCTGGTCAGCCCTTTGCTGATGCTTTGTGGACAGGGCAGGTCCTGGGGCTGTGGGGCCAGTGCTGGGGCTGTGGGCACTGGGGCAGACAGAGGGTCCAGCTGGGGATTCTGAAAGAACCAGGGTGGTCTGACTATACTTGATTTCCCCATTGCTTTAGGCTTAAGAATGTAGTCCCATTTGGTTCTTGTGAACCCTCAAACACTTTGGTCTACCGTGGCTTGGGCGAGCAGGGGAAGTCATACTGGAGGAGGACTGCCCAGAGAGGCGCTGCACATCACTCCTCCCTCAGCTTGGCCTGGAGCCTAGCAGTACCTCATGCAGGATGGCTTCTGTCCACACTTGCTGAGGGGGCCCTAGGACTTCAGGGACTGTCCTCTGTATCTGTGCCCTCTGTGGAAGCCCCATCTTTTCATCCCTCTCAGCTTCAGTCTTGGGAAAGCCTTGTTTCTGAGCAGGTACTCCTGACCCCTTCTTGTTTTTTTTTTGTTTTAAAGATTTTATTTATTTATCTTTAGAGGGGAAGGGGGGAAGGAGAGAGGGAGAGAAACATCAATGTATGGTTGCCTTTTGTGCATCCTCTGCTGGGAACTGGCCTGCAGGGAACCAGCCTGCAACCCAGGCATGTGCCCTGACTGGGAATCGAACCACGATTGTCTGGTTCACAGGCCCGCGCTCAATCCACTGAGCTACACCAGCCAGGGCTCCCTTCTTGTTTTAATGCTCTCGCTAAATGTAAGAGCTTCAAATACTTCTTGGAAGTAGAGGTTCGAAAGGGGAGGGGACAGTGTAAGAGAGGATGGTGCAGAGCCCCCAGTGAGGCTATGTGGACACTCTCCAGTGCTACACTGGGGCTACGGCACCCTTGAGGCAGGTTTGTACCCTGGTCAGGGAGCACAGGAGGTGGGCAAGCGGGGGCCTCTACATCAGGCACATAGAGTGGGAGTCCTGCTACCTCTTCCTGGGACTCCTGGGGCTGTGACAGGAGGAAGGAGAAGCGGGGCCGTGGTTTCCCAACTCCATGCCAACCTCCTGACCCTGCCTCCCACAGCCCCAGGGAGCAGAGGGAGAGTCATCTGCCCGCACCGGGCCCTGATGCAATGAGAGGTATGGCTGGGTAAGCTGTCCTGCCCTGGGTAGTGGCCAGAAATGGCCCACTGGGGCCCAGGCCCCGTGGGAGCTGCCTGGCTGAACACTATGCCTTGTGGGAATGTTGAGGGGTGAGCGAGGCAGGGCCCTTTGTGCTGGCTTCAGGGCTACCCAGGGCCCAGGCCAGTGCAGAATCTCCAAATAGGGCCTGAGTATTGGCATTTATACGCTACCCAGGGATTCTGATGCACAGAATCTATAGGACAGAGTTGTCAAACTCATTTCACTGGGGGCCATATCAGCCTCGTGGTTGCCTTCAAAGGGCCCAATGTAATTTTTAGGACTGTGTAAATGTAACTACTGTTTAGGGGCAAGGAACTCAGCACTGCTGCCGGTTGGAAACAAGGTGCTAGACCAGATAAAAGATAAAACTAGGTGGAGGGCCAGATTTGGTCCACAGGCCTTGTGTTTGCCACCTGTGCCCTAGGGGTACTGGCTGTGAGAGATGTGGGCTGGGGCATGGACAGGCTGTGGGGCAGGAGAAGGGCATGGAGCAGAGAAGGCCCCCACCCCCAATTTGAGGAGGCTGGGCAGAACCCTGTGGGAGGGTCCATAGTGACAAGGAGGGGAGGGCAGCTACTGGAGGAATCCAGGACTTAGACTAGAGGGGCCTGTCGTTCAGATTTCTCTGGACCTGGCTCTGTGGGAAGGTGCCGCCCATCTGCCCCTTCCAGAATAAGGACAGCACATAATGAGGTGTCAGGCAGTGGTGCTGGCTGCACTAGGTGTTTCAGAAGCCAGAGGTCCTTCAGGAGGGAGGGAAGCCAGTGCAGCCAGGGAAGACATTAGGGGCTAAAGCATGGAGCAGGGGACAAGAACATAGACAGGAAAACTCAGGCCAGTTCTGAGGAGCAGCACTGCCGAGAGCTGGAGGGCAGCAGGATGAGGTCAGTGAGGGGAAGGTGGCATTGAGAAGTCGCTTCATTTCAGCCTGGGCATCTCGGAGTTAAAAGGGACTAAACTCTGGCTGTCAGGTGAGGTGTAGGTACAGGCCAGGTGGAGGTGCAGATGCAGGTGTAAGTAGCGGTGTAGGTGGAAGTATAGGTATGAGTGTAGATGCAGATGCAGGTAGGGGGTACGTGTAGGTACAAGGGAGTGTGTAGACAGAGGTACTGATGGGGCTGTAGGTGTGGGGTAACTGTAAATGCAGGTGTGGGTGTAGGTCCAGGCATACAGTTACAGGTACGGATGTGGGTATAGGTTGGATGTATGTATAGGATCAAGTATAGATTTGGGTGTAGATATACAGTAGTTGCACGTGCCAGCCAGTCATGGAGAGAGAGTAAGGCCCCTGGAAAAGCATGGGCCCTGGGAGCAAGAGTGCTGTAGTACCACCATGTCAGGGTGCTGGTTTGAAGGGTGCCCTCGAGGGTGCTGGGGGAGGAGTACCTGGCCTGTGTTTTTGGGCAGGAGTCCATCGTGGGGGAGCAGCGTGGGAGGACGCAGGTGTACAGAATCAACTAGAGTGGAGGAGGAGGGCTCCGGGCCTCTGTCTCCCCCTCCTTTCTTCCTTGCACTTCCCTTCCCCGTGTTTCTGCTCGAGGCCTCTCTCTGCCCAGAGGTCTCCAACCCTCCCTTTGGAGTGGGGGGTGGGAGCAGAGGGTAGGATGGCCATTTCCATGGAGAAGTCATCAGCCACCACCATCCATCCCATCCTCCCATATCCTCTGCTGATCGCTGGATGAGAGGATGTGTGGGCTGTGGGCCATGGGCCAGGTCTGAGTGCCTGTCTCTCTGTACCTCCAGCCAGCCCCCAGCCTCCCCCAGCACGCAGGAAGCCATTCAGGGAATGCTATCCATGGCCAACCTGCAGGCCTCCGACTCCTGCCTGCAGACCACGTGGGGCACTGGCCAGGCCAAGGGCAGCTCGGTGGCGGCCCACGGCACCCGGAAGAATGGAGCCGGCAGCAAGAACACAGGCAAGAGGCTGCTGAAGAGGGCAGCCAAGAACAGCATGGACCTGGATGATTATGAGGAGGAACAGGACCACCTGGATGCCTGCTTCAAGGACTCAGACTATGGTGAGCACCACTGCAGGGAGAGCTTTGACAGTGGAGCTGGCCCTTTCTTATGGGAGATAAACCACAGACTGTAAACATTTCCCTTTAAAAGTGGGCTGCTCAGTGGTGTTTAGTATATTTAGAGAGTGTGTCTCCATCACTGCAGCCAATTTGAGAACACGTTACCAGGCCTAGAAGAAGTGCATTTCCCCCAGTCCCCAGCCCCTGGTAACCACTGGTTTCCTCCGTCTTCCAGACATCTGGGTATGTCTTATTCACAGTATCTAACAATGCTTGGGCCTTTGTGTCTGGCTTCTTTTATTAGCATACTCACCAGGGGTCCTCCACATTGTAGCATGTGTCAGCACTTCATTTGGTGGCTGAATAATATTATACAGTGTGGACACACTACATTGCTTATCCCTTCATCCACCCACAGACACTTTGGGGGCTTCCACCTTTTGATGATTGTGAACAATGCTGCTTTGAATGTTGGTGTGTAAGGGGTTTGTGTAGCTTGTGTCTGCAGTGTCCTCAGGTGATACATGGGAAGGACATTGCTGGGTTGAAGGTTATAGCTTACTTTGTGTTCTGAGGACCTGGCTGACTGTCCCCCATTTTATACTAGGAGGTGCACTGAGGCTGTGTCTACCCTGTCTGTCTGTGTAGATGGAGCAATAGGTCCAGAGTGGCTCTGTGGTTTGTGTCTGAGGTGGGCAGTGAGTTGGTGGCTAGGTCATGGGTCTCCTCCCAAGGGCTATGGCCCCTTAATCCCCAGCATGGCCCCTCCAGGCTTCAGCCTCTGGAGGGGCTGCTGTCAGCCTCATGGGAGGGGAGTTGGAAGTAAGATGCTGCCTGGGGATGCATCAGTCCCCATGGGGTACGACCTGCTCTCACAGGCCCACTACAACCCAGGATTATGAGTGTGCTGCCCCCATGCTGTAGGGGCTGCTTTCAGCACCATCCTGCTAGTCCAAGGGCCATGTGTCCGTACCCCTGTGCCCAGATAGCCCTCTGGCAGTGAGGCTGGCCCTGTCCCATCTGGTGCACACATTCATGCTTCACTGTGGGGCCTGCCCTGACTTCACAGACAGTGGAGTGAATTCCGTTTTCTGGGCCTAGGGTAGGTCCTGGGGGTTCAGATGCCACAAGTCTTGGTGGTTGAAGTTCCCAGCCTGTAGTGTGGGAGGTGGGGGTAGCACCTGCAATTCACCTCACATGAAGCAACCATGAGAGGTTCCTTCCTCCAGAGAATCCTTGAGGCCGGGGTGGGGTGTTCAGAGCCATCAATCTCCATGAATGTTTTCTCTTCTGGTAGCAGCAGAGAGTGAGATGTTCCGAGAAGAACTGGGCATCCGGTGGGTGCTGTAGTCAGGCTGGGGTGGGTGAAGCTGTTCAGGTGCCCCTCTCTGAACAGAAAGGGGGCCTGCGCTAGACAATTTCTGGAGCACGGGAGGCCTGGCACTCTGCAACCTGAGGCTGGTCCCACCCAAGGACATTGGTTACCAGGTCTGCTAGCTGCCTGCAGTGCCCACTTCACTCAGCTGTCCCAGCAGCTCAGTCCTTGCTCCCCTTGCCTCTCTAGTGTACCCCTCTCTGGAGTCTGATGAGGACAGCCCGGTTTTCAAGTCCCGGTCCAAGAAGAGGAAAGCCTCAGATGATGCTCCCTACAGCCCAACAGGTAGTTCTGGCGTGGGGCAGGCTCCGTTCACACCTGAAAGGGCAACCGTGGGCACGTTGGCTGTACGCATAGCTCAGAGGGGATGTCATCTGCCTGCTCGTCCCTGGGACCTGGAGCCCAGGTGCTCCTGTAAGGGGGCTGGTGTGTTACCCTCCTCCTTGCTGAGCAGTCCTGAGAGGGCCACCTTTTCACCTGGCTCCCATTGTGGCAGCCAGTGTGGGGAGGCATTGTCCACTTTTCATGTGATCCCTCCTGCCCTCTCCTGTCTTGCTCGGTGGGATCCCCTATCCTGTTGGGCCTCTCACTGACCCTCCCACATTTTGACATGTCCTGGGGACTTAAGGACAGAATGAGGTGGGTCTAGGGGAGCTCAGGGGTGCCCACAGTGGTGAGTGGCCAATTGAGACAGACCGACCTTCTTTCCCAAAGCGAGGGTTGGCCCATCGGTGCCAAGGCAGGACAGGCCTGTTCGAGAAGGGACCAGAGTGGCCTCCATCGAGACTGGGCTGGCAGCTGCTGCAGCCAAGCTATCCCAGCAGGTAAGGAGGGGGGGACCCCAATCCTGTGCAAAAACCATCCAAGCTAAGGGCTGGCACGGGCTGAGGGAAATTGCAATGTTGCTGGCCCCTGTTTCTTCAGGCCCCTAAGTCCCTAAGAGGTGGGGGTGGGAAAGTGGAGAACTGGTGGTATGGGCTCCTGACACAGAGTAGTGTCTTCTTGGTCAGGCCAGTTGTCCTAGGTGCAGGGGGAACCCTGGCCAGCAGCTCTTCAGGGGGGGGCCTCCCCAGTCTTTGGTGATGCAGCATTTTCCTCTTGTCCTTACGGAGCTGGAGATAGGTGTTCCATCCTCTGTCCATCTCATTTGCCACTTCAGCTCCTTCCGGTCTTAGCTCCCTCAGAAGAGTGGGTCTCAGACTGTCAGGTGCCAAATGGACCAGGCCCTACCCCTTCTGGGCAAGTTAACAAGACCAAAGTGAATGGTCTAGGACTAAGAGTCTCAAGGCAGCTCAGAGTGGGATGATGGGAATGGGGGGCTGAGCACTACTGCCACATCGTACTTGGTCCTGTGCCCAAGATATCCCACTGCACACAGGAAAGCATGGTGGTCCTGCCTTGGGCCCCAGCACTGCTCCGAGGGGCTCAGGCACTGGCCCAGCCCTCTCTGCTCCGTAGCACTGTGGCTCAGCTCCACTGGAGAGGTCATGTGCATGGGGACCTGCCTGCCCTCGATCCAAGTTCGTGCTCTGACAGCCCAGAATCCGACAGCCCAGAATCTGAGGCCAGACTGGCCCTGCTGGCTAACTTGCCCACATGGTTTGTTCAAAGGAGGAGCAGAAGAGCAGGAAGAAGAAGAACTCCAAGAGGAAGCTGGCTCCCAACACCACTTCCACCTCTGCCTCTGCCAGCACCACCTCGGCCTCCACCACCTCGGCCTCCACCACCTCGGCCAGCACCACCTCGGCCTCCACCACCCCATCCTCCACCACCCCTGCCTCCACCAGCACGGCCTCCACCAGCACCGCCAGCAGCCAGGCCTCACAGGAGGGCAGCTCGCCCGAGATTCCACCTGAGGCACACAGCAGCAGCCTGGCCGACCATGAGTACACTGTAGCCGGCGCCTTCACGGGGGCCCAGGCAGGTCGTGCCTCACAGCCCATGGCCCCTGGGGTCTTCCTCACACAGAGGCGGCCCTCCGCATCATCCCCCAACAACACTGCTGCCAAAGGTACTGTACCTATTAGCCCTAAGCAGCCTAGATTTGTAGACTGTCCCCGTAGGTGACCGCAGGTTTCCTTTGTCCCACTGTAGCCACTTCTCTGTGTGGCCACACATTTAGTCACACCTTTCAGTGTGTGAAAGAAATGGTCTCTTTCAAGGTTGAGAGCCAGGGTCACACAACAGGGGAGTCTGGTGGCCTCAAAGTTATATCCAGCTCCACAGATCCTGAGGGCTTCAACTTTGGGGCCTAACTTGGAGTCAGGGTGTGGTCAATGGTTTGCCAAGGGTTCTCTGGGAGGGGCCCAGGGTGACTGATCCAGGACCCTCTTTGTGAGTTGGCATCTCCACTGTCAGCCCCCTGGCCCTGTGGCCTGGTGAGTGGTTGGCTCACTTCTCCTTCCTCAAAGGACTTGTGCCCCCAGCAGAGTCCTTCACTCTGGCCACGAGACCCAGCCAGTCGTGGACACAGCTAGTGTGGCTCCAGGTGGCCCTGCTGCCAGGAGGTGGGGCAAGTGCCCTCACTTCACCGTAATGCCATTGTCCTGGCCTGTCCCCATGCTTGCCTCAGCCCCTCCCCTTCACCACTGTCCCCTTGTCCATGTAACCACTGAGCTGGGAGCTTCATTGAAGATCTGTGGTTTCGGAGGGTACAGCGTGCCCAGGTTCTAGTGTCACAGGCCCGCTTTACAGATATGATGGGGGAGTCAAGGAGGGTTTGCAGACTTCCCACCCTACACGCTGCTCCTCTTGCCCTCTCACACATCTGTCTGCCTTTTTGTGTCCCCTCTTCTACCCCCAGGAAAACGTACAAAAAAGGGCATGGCCACCGCCAAGCAGAGGCTTGGGAAAATTTTGAAAATTCATCGGAATGGAAAACTGCTCCTTTAAAGTTTGGAAAGCCAGGATCCTTCTGCTCCGCTCAGGACCCCCGGAGCCCCGCTACAACATCAGCCCCCAGGAGGGTGGCCACGCTGCCTCACCCCCAGGAGGGCCTGGCCTCCTCCCAGCCACTACTCCCCACACATGAGCACGTGTCTGTTGCTTCAGCAGGCGGAGCTCGTCAATACTAACAGATGTCCTTTCTCAAGTTGCTTAGAGTGACCAGTTCCTGAAACTTGGCCCTGCCAGTTTAAGGACCATTCCAATTTCAGGGCAGCCGCTGGGCACCCTGAGCATGGTTGCAATTACAGGGCCTCTGCAGCTCTGCTGGGAGCACGAGTCCTTCGAGGAAGGAGTGAGCCAACCACTCACCAGGCCGAGTCTGAGCCAGCCACAGGCTGGTAGCCTCCAGAGGCTTAAAAAAAGGCAAAGAACACTAGAGAGGAAGAGGAGAAGAAAGCAGGGTGTTTATGTGCCCCACCCCCAGCTCTTCCCAAGTGATTCTCAGACACGTCCAGAGAGTATTCGGCCTGGCCAGGAGAGGGGCCTCCAGGCTCCCTGGCCAGTGGGTGGCAGGCCAGATGGTGGGTGTCAACCCCTGAATGCCCAGGGCATTTTAGGAGTGACTGGGGCTGGCAGCAGGGTCAGCGTGTTAGTGGGTAGGGAAGCCACCATGGGTTCCCCAGCTATGATGTGGGGCCCTGGGGGGCCCAGGCAAAGCCACGTGGGTGGGCCCTGTCAAGCCCTACCAGCCACACTCCCAAAAGCACTTGTCTGCGAAGGCACCCTGCCCCGGGCCTGGGGGTGGGGGGCGGATGGTGGCCAGGAAGCCTGAGGATGAGGGGGGCTTGGCACTTCTGTCTTGTCACCTGTCACTTGGTGTCGAGTGCATGGGTGGCTCCTGGACTGTGCGTCCGCCCATCGACATGGAGGGGCTGGATTTGTTTCTCAGGCAATCCTGTATTTTAATTTTAGATGTACTTCCTGAAGCATATTTTTCATAGAATGTAGCGTGTAAATAGCTTTTTAAATAACTTCTTTTTTATAAGAGTAAAAGTATCTTTAGGAATTTCTTTCTATAGAGTCCTTCATTAACATTTATACGAGTTTTTTGCCGAGTCTGATGAACAGTTGGGTTTCCAATGCTTTTCCTTTTTCTTCTTTTTTTTTTATTGTTATGGTTATTTTTTTTTCTTTTAGGGACTAAAGTATTGCCTGAAAAACAAGTGATGTCTGTGCAGCCTTATATCTGTCTTTACAGAAGCAAACAGTACACAAAAGATCTATTTCAGACTTGTTTGAAGATGAATCTTCAACTTGAATACCAGCTCTTTATTTCCTTCTTGTTGATGAAGGGGGTGGGGTACAGTTATTTTACTAGCACCTTGTGAAGTGTTCTGTGTTTTGTGATGCTGTAATTTATTAATGTTTGTAGCTTTTTATATTTGTACATTTCTTATGAGCTTTGTTTATATGCCCATCCCTGGGTGTTCCATCCACGCGAAGAGGCAGCTGCGCGCAGGCCTTGGCCTCCGGCCCAGCCTGGTGTGGGGACACGGCCGCTGGGCCTGGGGAACGGGCAGGGTGTTGCTCACAGGCCTGACTGGTCCAACCCGGCGTTTTGAAGGTTTCCTTGCCTGTCATTGTTGAACACTTATATAATCTAACCCAGCCATCAAACTGTTCTCTCTCTTATTTTTAAATTTTATTATTTTGGCAACATGTACATTTCTAACAAAGTTTATTGTGACTATTAAAGTGTTTTATTTCCCAATTCATATTACTCTTGTATTGAGTCCATGAGGTCTAAGGCAACTTAAATCAAAGTTTTAAAAGAGTAAAAATATTTCAGGTTTTGTACAGAACCATGTCTGTGTCATTTCTGCCTCATTCACTGCCGTCAATCCTGCTAGTGAGGGTGGTGGGTGGCCTCAGTGGGATTGGAGGGCACTGTGGTCTGGAGGGCAGGTCTTGTGTATTCCAAGGGCTGGATGTGAGGGTGGGCAGTCAGGCCAGGCCCCGAGCCCATGCTTGGGCTGCCAACGTTGCCCTTAGAAATCCCTTGGGTTGCCTGTAGGGCACATACACTGCCCTGCACCCCAAGCCAGCTTGCAGGAATGGACAAAAGTGACCCTTGGGGACAGGCAGCCTGTGAGATCCCCAGCTTTACTGGGCGCAGTCCCACGCATCCTAATAGCCTCTAAAACCTTATGGTTCACAGGCGGACAGTTTAGCTGGGTCCAGTGAGCACAGGGCCAAAACCCACAGGCACACAGGAACAATACAGGATTTCGGTCTAGATCTAATGTTACTCACAGCAAATGGATAAAAGCAGAATCCACCCTCCCTGCATAGACACATTGTTGGCACCATGAGGATCAAGGATTAGGGGGCCAAACAAATACCAGCTGCATGGAGAGACCACTACAGAGGAGCACGAGGCCTGCCTGGCTGCTGGGCACCTCGGGCATCACTGGGTCTTGGGACATGACATTCTCCCCGGGCACCCACAGTTTAAGTCCATCTGCGAGACCCTGCAAGAGGTATGGCCCCTTCACATCCCCAAACTTAAGTACTCAACCTGCCTGGGTAGCCTGCCTGGCCCTTGGCTGCTCTCTGCAGCCCCTCCAGGCCCAGTTCTGGACCCCTACCATACCCAGCTGGCCAGCCACTGAGCCTGCGTCCTAGAGGCTAAGCTGTTTGAGTGCTCCTTGGGTCCTTTGGCTGTTGGTTCTGGACCTCCAGAGGACTGTCAGGGAGTTGGAGGCCTGAAGCCCAGGGAAAGGCTCCCAGAGGCCTCCCAGAGTCTCCCTGGTTCCAAGCCCCATCCTGGTCTGATGCATGCAATTCTGGTGCCATGTGGCCTGGCCATGCCTTGGGACCTCACTGTGGCCCCATGTACAAGGTGTTCGGATGTGTCTCTGCAAAGACCTGAGACATGTTTTTCGGTGTGCCTGCGACAGGGGTAGCAAGGGACCCAGGTCTTCTCTCAGGTCAGGGCTGAGAACCCCCATGCCAGTGAACTGGGAAGGAGTATACTGAGTGATCTCCCAGCTTAGCCCATGGGTGAATAAACTAAGCTCCAACTCCTTCCTCTGTGAGAGTGGTCCCATTCAAAGGGTAAGCTGGGTGCCAACCTGGGGGGCCTGGCAAGCCCATCCCCCAAGGCCCCCCAGGGGATTTTAGTTCAAGCCATCCTTTCATCCTGGTCATCACTGGCTTCCATTAACCGCCTGGAGAAGCCCCTCCTCTGGGGCCTTCTCAAGGTACCATGGACCCATCATGTGCAGAGGCTACTCTCAAAGTCTCAGGATTAAACCCAGAGTTGTGTCCCCAACATGGCAGGTCCATGGCACACTGACGGCAACAGGGCAAGAGGCCCCGAAGACAGAACCAACACCTTTTCACTCCCCCAGGGCCCTACTCACCAGCCTGACTCACAGGTGTCCTGACACAATGCCAGTGACCCTCAAGGGTGGAGGAGACTGCAGTGCTACAGGATCCCTTGCCCATCATCATTTCACAGCACCCTGGGGGCAAATGGTGAATGACGAGGTTGCCCCAGGGGCCACAGGATGCCGATAGTTGGTGTCCTGGAGTTCCCACCGCAAGAAGAGTTGCAAGGCCAGCAGGGGACTTTGCAGAGAAAACACAAAGACCCATGTATTAGGCTTCAGAGATGCACAGTTTCTGTCTGATGGCAACACATGTGTAGCTGCATCCTATGCACTGAACATCACAAAAGTAAATGGTCATTAATTCAGCTTTCCAAAGTTCAGGTGAGTCATTTTCTGAGCACCTACTGTGTGCTGTGTTGTTGAGAATCCTCCAGAGTCTTCATCAAAGCTGACAACAAGCCCACTTTGCTGAGGACATGAAGCTCATCAGAAGGCCTGCTGCCCTGCACCTCATGAACAGCCCAGGACTTGCCAGGTCTGGGACCCCTACCATCACCTGCTCCCTTGGACAGTAGAACATATGGTATCTTTTACACCCTAGATAGAAGGGGATCTGAGAGGTCCCAGGAGCCACCCATAGGAGATGAAAGTGTCTTCAGCAACATGAGCAAAGGCCCAGAGGCAGGTGGTCAGGCTTCAGGGCGCTATGATGGTACACGGTAAGGCCAAAAATGGCTCAGTGCAGACTGAGGGCATCCACACATCAGGGATATGGCAGGCCCTGGGGAGGCCCTGCAGGCTAGTGAGCAGGTCCAGCTTGGGGTGCAGCTTACTGGGAGAGGGCTGAGGACAAGAGCCTCTGCTTCTGGGGGCTCCCTCTGCCCCTTGTCCTGTGCCCCATCAGCACATTCCTGTGGTCTCTGTATGGGTGGGAAACTCACCCATATGTGTAGCCTGATCTGTTTGGCATGCCCTCCCTGTATGGATGGACATATCCTGTTCCAGAACCTGTAGGAAAGGGTCCCTCTGGACCCCTGGGGCAATACTAAGAGTGACCGGTAGGGGTCAGGGGAGGGCCAGGAACGAGCAGTCCTGGGATGGCAGCCACTAGAGCTCATTTTGTGCCTGGTTTGGGGCAGGCTGGAGGGAGGGAGGAAGCTGAGAAATAAAGTTATCAGTGACTGGGAGTGCTGCTAAGGAAATGGTAACAATCTTATCAGTTTTGTCCTGAAAGATGTAAGTGCCAAATGTGCCAGGATCTGTGTTAGTGCTGAGCCACTCTATCTTGCTAATGGAGAAAGAGGCACAGTATCTCATAGCTGGTGGAGCTTGGGTTCAAGTCCAGGCAGGCCAGCTCCAGGACCCTTGGGCTTATAAAACAGACCCTCATAGAGACCTTTTCATAGAATGTGGCCAGGAGAGCAGCTCCCCAAGGCCCCACGAGAAGGAGCTGTGCCAGAACAGAGAGAAGGGACTTGCTGTGCAAAGACCATGAAGTGGGCACAAGATGATGTACCTGTGTTTCAGGAGGCAGCTGGAGTGAGGGGCTGAGTGCAGGGCAGGGGGTGGTGAGGGGCAGCAGGGTAACAGTCCAGGCCACACTTGAAGCTTTTCTAAAGGGCAGCATCTCTTTGCCAGTCTTGCTTCTCCATCCCAGGGATTTCCCTCTTTCCCACTGCACAGAGGCCCTTGAGCTCACCATCTGTCTCCACTCCTTCCCCTCTGGGCCCTGTACCTCCCATGTCTATGCACAGCCCTGAGCAAGGAACCCTTTTGCAGATGTGGATACTGAGGCAGGTTTTGTGCAGGACACATAGCTGCTCTCTCCATGGCACTGATAGTCTGGACAGGGTGTGGGAGAGTCCAGAGGGCTCCCCATCAAGAGTTTTAAAAAAAGGTACTGCTGATGTAAAATCTAGGCTGCGTTCCCAGCCTTATGAGCAAATCTCCTTATCAATAACTTCCAATGATAATGGTGCATACGAATCATGTCAAAGACATTAGACAGCAGTGCTAAATTTCACAGGTTTGTGTAGTGACTACACTGCCAGTGACCACATTCTCTGAGTGCGTATTGTGTGCCGGGCAGGGTATTCCGGCTATCCACCCTGTCATAAGTGGCAGTATTGCTAGCCTAAGGAGCTCTTGGCTGGCTCCTGCCCAGGTTGGCTGTTTGACCTGTTTCTTCATCTGCAGAGCTGGTAGGCTGTGGTCCCAACCCCATACAGAGGTACAGTCTGGCCAGCTCTTCCCTGCAGGCCTGTGTTTCCATCTAGCCCTCTGCTGGGATACTCCCCCTTTTCCCAGACTGCCCAACGGACCTAGTCACAGTGTGATCTCTGGCAGGTCACTTCCCCTCTCTGGGCCACTTCTGCTGTCTGCCTTCTTGGTGATAAGAAGAAGGATAGGTGGGAGGCACCAGTTGGAGCTGAGGGTGGCAGCTCGTCCCACCCAGCCTGGCCCACATCCTTTCCACCATGGCCAGTAGAGGGCTGTCCACCCAGGGGGCGGGTCACAGCAGGCCAGAGCCCTGCCTCAGGAAGCCAGGCCTGGCACGAGAGGTCTTCAGTTGAGCTCTACCCCCTGAGGTGCTGAGGTATAATAAGGCTGCTCCCCACAGCGTGTTTGGTTGTACTGATGCTCAATAAAAGTTTTACTCTTTTCCAGTGTGCCATCTCTTTCTCATATTTTGAAGAGAATTTCACTTTTCACAATTCAGTTTTGTGTCTCCAGAACTCGGTGGACAGTAATGCTGGGTGGGACAGCCAGGTTGAAGAAGAGTGATGGCAGGAGGGGGGTCCAGGCCAGGCTGTCGGGCACCCTGACAAATGGCCTCCCTCCTTAGCTGCCAGCCCGCCTTTCCCAGGCTGAGTCCTGCTGGCCGCCTCATCCAAACATCCCTGGGGATGCCACCTCGGCAGAAAAATGATGCTGTTCCATTAACATCTGACACGGATTTGCAGGCCCCAAACAGATGAGCATGCATGTAAACACCCGGCCTGGCCAGGCCCTCACTGGCTCAAAGAGGGATCCTTATAATTAATTGTCTGCCTGCTGGCCCAGCAGCTTGGGCCTGCACTCCAGCTAGTGTTATTTCAAGATTGCAATTCCTCCTCATCTCACACAAACAGCATTTACCAAACAGCGGATGTGCTGGAGCAGAGAGGGGGTCCTGGCTCTGTGGGTATCAACTTTTTTTTTTTTTTTTTTTTCAATAAAATGGAGCCATCACCCTAGCCACCTGGTGGTTGTGAGAACAGGGTCAACATGCTTGACATGGACCAAACATGAGCATCTCACACCCACGTGCATGCTATCTTGGGCTGTCTGGTTGAGTGGGTCAGGTGCTGACAGAGCCATACGACACTCCCAGCATGAGCTCAGCAGGCCAGCATGGCAGCTTATCATTTCCATGCAGTCTAGTTGTTTTAATAAATGTGTAAGGCTGCCTCAGCATTGTTACATGTGTCTTTTCACCCTGAAGAGTGAGGGTTTGGTCTAGAATGCTATTCTAGAATATCCTAGAGTATTGTCTAGAATCAGTGATACCTCATGTGTATGCATACGCTGATTGCTAAAGGGAATTTTTTTATCCATGGATAACAATTCTCTACCTATTTTGTATAGTAAGGTGGAGAATTTATATTTCTTTGCTCCCTCTTTTTTTTAGAATTTAAGAAAACCACAGGGCCAGCTGTGGTGGCCATCAGGGGTCTCACTGCTCTGCTCCCCCCGCTGGTAGAGACACTACCTCTGTGAAACATCAGAACGGCTACCTTACCCTCACGGTGCCCATAAGGATCACAGATAAACCAGTGCTTATTCACAGATGGGTCACCACAATGTGTATTGGGATCAGTATCTTGGCTCAGAAGTTTATTTATTTCATTTGTAAATCTGAGAAAAAAGAGTCCTACTTCCTGTTCTTTATTTTTTAAATAACCTAACTATAATTCCCCCAAATGTTCTGTAATTCACAGCTGAGAGCTGGGACCCCAAGTTTATCTTCTACCCAGGTGTTTGTGGCCCATGTCACATAGACAGTTGGTGGTGGGTTTCTCCTGATGGCTGTGTTTTAGGCTCTGGTAAAGTTTATCAATATCTTCACTCTGCTCCTCCTGGGATTTCCAGGAGCTGTGTGGGGTGGGGGTTCCTTGAAAAGGAGGGGTTTTAGGCTTGTTGCAGATGTGAATAAGGACACTTTCTGAGGAACTTTTTTCTTTTTGTTTCTTTTTTTCAGTCCTATATTGCTTTCTTGACTGTGGCTTTAGGATACACTTCCAATCTAAGAACTCCTCTGTGTGCTCCTAGAATGGATGTGTCGCACTCTCTGAAGAATTCTATAGGGAGGTAGCTGGGCCTTGTACGCCACTCCATCTAGTCTGCTTAGGGAAGAGGGCACCCTCTTCATCTGCCCAACCCTCCCTCCTTCCTCTGCTCCATTGCAGACATCTTTTGGGCTTAGCTCTTACCACACTGGATCCTGGGCCCAAGAACTCTGGATCCTCCCGTGGGGTTACCCATGGCCACATTCACTCTACTGCTCTGAACTTGCCCTCCTAGTTTCCTTGGACCTTAGGAATTCTTCTCTGCTGCCCTTCCTTGCACAATCCTAGACTGCGTTGGTCTGGCTTTGTCAGTTATCAGGGACATACCAGCACCCTCCAGTCCTCTCTTCCTGGGATCCCCTATCCCAGCCTCTCCTCCCCAAGACCTCCTATACCAGCCCTGCCCTATCTCTGTCACTGATTCTTTTCCTCACGGTCCCCAAATGTAGCCCAAACACAATCTCCTCTGGTCATTCTAAAGTCCAGCTTACTAACTGCCTGTGGCATCCCTGATGTAGACTCTGGCCAGCAATGTCCACGGTGCTATGGATGAGATGAGACAAATTCACACATACCACTGAAGTCCTGTGGAAGAAAAGGGATGGCACAGCCACTCACTCAAGGGGAGAATGCCTCAGAGTGCTTTGGCCACTCTCTCCAGAGAAGAGCACCTTGACCCTTGCCTTGACAAATTTTATTGGATTTCTAATAGCATACACCAAAGAAAATTCTCATTCATTATATTCAGGTTTGATTTAGGTAATTACTTTTAACAGATAGCAAAGGAAAGGTTGTTACTGATTACTTCCTACAGATTAACAAGGAAAAAGTGTTGCAAATGTAAAGGAACGATAAGAGTAATAGGTGTGGTTACACTCTGTCCTTGGGAGATTAAGCACAGACTTCAGGAAGTTACTTTAAAGATGTGCAGTAAGCATTTTCTGCTTCAACTCAGGATGAGGGAGTTTTAGCAAGAGCAAGTCTCAAAGCAGCTTAGGTATGATACAACCCTGGTCTCCCACAGGAGAACCGATCCATGGGTTTGGTATCCTATATGCTTCCATGTCCCTATGGGCCTTCCAACAGGGCTGGGCTACATTTGCCATTCCACACGAATAGGTTCCCTATAGATTCCCATATTCCAGACCCTCTAGTCTCTTGTGCCTCAACTCTGGAAACTCCAACAGGAGTGGTCCATTATGGCCCATTTCACTCCTTAGGATAGTGTCTGCATGACCCTACACTGGGCACTGGGACTATGAGGAGCCCCCAGCTCTGGGCAGGCAAGGGTGCCAGTGGCTGATAGATGGAGAGAGAGCAGGGTGGACTAAAAAATTAGTGATACAGGAGGAAACAGAAAAGAGAGAGGAAAGCATGAGTGAGATCTTGAGAAGAGGTGATGCCCCCAAAGCATGGAGTGATAGGGGATTCCACATAAAGGAAACATGGTGTGTGTGAGGTAGGGCTTGGGTTCCCTGGGCTGTGCAGGTAGAGTCAGGTGTTGGGGGTGCTGCATTGATCTTCACCCTGTAAAGTAGATTAGGTCAGACTAGCATCTGAAGGGCCTTCTGGAGCTTGAGGTTATTGCTGCTTTTTCTTGTGGCTGCTACTGATTCATGGTGAGGGCTTATGGACAAGGGGTCAGAGCATGGCCAGGCCAGCAGAGATGGGGTCTGTCCATTCCGTCTCTGGTGGTCTGGGATGATCTGTCTCTGTAGGCCTGGGGCATCTGGAAGCTCAGATGGCAGACTGAAAAACTCCAGATCTCTCTGCCATAGACCTTAGACATTTCAGACAAATGTCATCAGGCCTCCACCTAATACATCCCCCGATAGGAAGCTCATGACCTCCCAGATGCTGTGTCTCACCCCAAACTTGACTGGCCTCAAAGATCTGGAACTAACTAGGCTCTGTGGGGTCTGGAGAGGAAGTTTCTCTGGGTCTTGGCTCTGAGGCTTAGGTCATAAAACTAGGCCCAAGAAAAGTGGATATGCAGATCGGTGGGTGACTGAGGCTACGTGACAATTGATATGGGTGTTCTCAATGGCTCATTAAAAATCATAGCTCAGCATTGTTATTTCCCCTGTGAGCTGAGCCCATACCACACCCCAACAGGAGACTCTTTTGACCAGTTCTACCAACTCTGCATGGCCCCAGCCCAGCTGAGCTGAGTCTAGCAAAGAGATTGGAGTGCTGCGCAGAGCTGGGAACTTTGGAGCACATCTCCCTGGGAGGTTCTTGTCCAGGACTCAGATGGGCACTAGTTTGTGTGGCTATGGCTGTGAAGTGTAGAGAGAAGGTAATTCTTTTTTAAATGATTTTTTTTGTTCCTCAGTTACAGTTGTTGCCATTTCCCCCCCTTACTCTCTCCTGCTCTGCCCACCCCCACCTCCCACATTCAATCAACCCCACTGTTGTCTTTGTCCATGGGTCCTTTACACATGTTCCTTGATGACCCTTTCCCTTCTTTCCCCCATTATCTCCCTCCCCCTTCCCACTTGTAGGGAACCGCCCTGCCTGATTTCAGAAGTTGTAATACCCACCATGACTGTTACCGAACGAGAGGAGGTCCGAGGGAGGGAGGGGCAATACAATATTTGGCCCACCTAGGGATGCCCAAAACTGCTATACAACAGGGGCCCCTCCCAAGGACAGAATACTAAAATCTACTGGGCCCTTCTGTCCGCCGCCAATTGGAAAGACATCTCTTAAAGCCAGAGATTTGTGAAAAGGAAACAAAATGTTTATTTAATGCTATTCAGGCCTAATGTTTCTACTAAAATATCAAAGTCTTTTAGGGTATACACTTACATTCACACAGCGTTCCCTTCTCCCACTGTCTCAACTCCGGCTACCGTAAATCATGAAAAGAGCACACGTCTGTGTTGCAGGCCGCTGGCACCGTCAGCTGTGTCACTGTGCAGGATCTCGAGTTAATCCAAAGTACTGTGGTACCCTCTCATGGTCCACTGGCAAGAGTCCTTTGTACCCAGTTCTAGTCAAAGTCTCTCTTGCTTTTTTCAGGCCCTGCAGCCAAAGAGGGCACCCCAAAGCCGCGTGGGCCTCTTCTACCAAAGCTGCAGGAGTCCGCACTCTACCAAAAGCATGTGGCTGTCTTCTTCACCTGGCTGCAGGGATCTCCATTCTGGCAAAGCTGCATGGTATTTCCCTTTCACCTGGGAAAGAGGGGGTCCGCACCCTGCCAAAACCACGTGGCTCCCCTCTTTCACCTCACCAAGAGGGGGTCCTCACTCTGCTGAAACCGCGTGGCTCTCTCTCCCAGGCCTTCTCACTCAGGAGCACAGCCCCTAGTTACATCCTGAGTCCAAGCCCTTCTCACTACGGAGAGCAGCCCCTAGTTTCCATCTTGAGTCCCCCAAGTTCCATCCTCAGTCCCTGCTAGTTCCATCTTGAGTCCCCAAGCCCTTCTCACTCAGGAGTCCAGACTTTAGTTACATCCTCCTGAGTCTCAGTCTTTCTCCCTCCGGAGAGCAGCCCTTAGTTTCTTTCTCCTGAGACCCAGTCTTTCTCCCTGGCTCCAAACTTGGCCACTGCTATTTAACATATCTATGAAACCAGTTAAAAGTTATAGATATGTTAAATAACCATTCCTCCAGAGGTTAGTTCCAAAACTGTTGCTATGCAAAATAGCTCTCAATGGCCTGGATCCATTCATCCCTTGGAGGGGGGGGGGTGAGGACATTTTATATGTCTCTCCAATATTCCTATACACTTTGAATTCTGGACACCATTCCAAATCTTTTTTTGGGGGCCCCCCTGGCTGCACCCTGTATCATGACTAAGGTTGAGTGAGTGACCTTTACATCATAAGCCACCGAAGAGACAAAGCTTATCTCCCTGGCAGGGGTCTTTGCTCCTTTTACTTCACCCTGTGGGGCCCCCAATGCTTGATTAGTTAGCCAATGACAGGTAAAATTCCCCAAGTGGGGAATGACCTAAGACAGGCATGATCACGGGGGCCCCCAGGAAAGGACATGGGGGCTAAAGAAAAAAGGGGTGATGGACCCTCACCCCTCAGCTTTGACATCCTCATTCTTTGGTATCCTCATTCTGTCTGCAATAAGTCTTCTAATCTCTTGGCTGTCTTACTTCCCCTGCCTGACTTAAGCCTGAAACAATGCCAGTGGTGGGTGTAGCCCTGTGCTGGAAAGGGTGGGTTCCCTAGGGTGATCAGGCCTAAGAAAGAATGCATAAAATTCTGTGAAGACTACTTTGCTCATACCCTCAATTTAAATAATAAGGGACCAAGCAGGAAGTGAGTTTGTTCCCCAAAGTTTTATGGCCCTTTATCTATCTGACACTGACTCAAAATAAGCCCTCAGAGTTCTTTGAATGTTATCTATTGTTTAATCATTCTGCATGACAATGATTGATTAGTTTAATTCTTGTGCAAATTGAATCCAATAAAAGCTTGTCTAGGCAAGGGTTGGAGCACTCTCCTCTTGAGAGAGTGGTTGAGGTGCTCAGAAGTGCTCTCCCCTGGAGAGAATGGACACACCATCTGGCTTTTTCCTCCACAGTACTTGGTAGCCCGTGTGAATATCTTGTCTCGTCCATAATGACATGGACACTGAGGGCTTGTGTCCGCATCACCCTCTGGTTACTGTCAGTTTATTCTTTATTTCCATGTCTCTGGTTCTATTTTGCTTGCCTATTTGGCTTGTCGATTAGGTTACCCTTATATGGTATTTTTCTTTCAACATCTTGCTTATTTCAGTTAGCATAATACTCTCCAGTTCCATCCATGCTGTCCTGAAGGGTAGGAGCTCCTTTCTTTCTGCTGCATAGTATTTCACTGTGAAAATGTACCACAGCTTTTTTGATTCACTCATTTACTGATGGGCACTTAGTCTATTTCCAGCACTTTGCTATTATAAATTGCACTGCTATGACCATTGGGGTGCATGGATTCTTTTGAATTGGTATTTCAGGATTCTTAGGGTATAATTTCAGCAGTGGAATTGCCAGATCAAAGGGTAGTTCCATTTTTTTTTTCAGGGAATTCCATGCTGTTTTCCATAATGGCTGTACCAGTCTGCATTCTCACCAACAGTGTACTGGGGTTCCCTTTTCTCCACAACCTTGCCAGCACTTGTTGTTTGTTCATTTATTTATGATGGACATTCTGCCCATGTGAAGTGGTATTTTATTGTGGTTTTAATTTGCATCTTTCTGATGGCTACTGATGCTGAGCCTCCTTTCATATGTCTCCAGGCCCTCTGTATATCTTCCTTAGAGAAGTGTCTGTTCAGGTCCTTTGCTCATTTTTCAATTGGGTTTTTTGTCTTCCTGGAGTGGAATCATGTGAGTTCTTTATATATTTTGGAGACCAAATCCTTGTCTGAGGTATCATTGGCAAATATATTTTCCCATATGGTTGGTTCCCTTTACATGTGGCTGGTTTTCTTTAGCCATGCTGAAGCTTTTTAACTCAATGAAGTACCATTTGTTTATTCTACCCTTTATGTCCCTTGCTCTAGGGGACATGTTGGTAAACATATTGCTGCATGGAGTATCTGAGATTTTCCTGCCTATATTCTTCTGTAGGACTTTTATGGTGTTGTGACTTATATTTAAGTATTTTACCCATCTTGAGTTTCTTTTTGTGTGTGGTGTAAATCGGCGGTAGAGTTTCTTTTCTTTTCTTTTCTTTTTTTTTTTTTTGCATATTATAGCTACTAAGTTTTTCTAATACCATTTGTTGAAGAGGCTATCTCTACTCCATTCTATGCTCAAGGGGAGGCAATTCTTATCCCCACTGTGAGGTCAGCTCACAACACTTCTCCATAGAAAACTCATTGGTCCTTTTCTTTTTTTTTAAAAAAATTTTATTTAGTTATTTTTCAAGTACAGTTTCTTTGTCTATTTCTTGCATCCCAGCCTCCCCCACCCCTTGCTCCCCACCTCCCTCCCATCTCCACCTCCCTTAGTTCTCGTCCCTGTGTCCTTCCTATTTGTTCCTCCAAATCCCTCCTTTTTTCCCCCTTAAATTCCATTCCCTCTCCCCTCTGGTCACTGTCCCCTTGTTCTCTATTTCAGTGTCTTTGTTTTTTTTTTTTCTGCTTGCTTGTTTGTTTTGTTGTTTAGCTTCCTGTTAAAGGTAAGATCATATGGTATTTGTCTTTCAACACCTGGCCTATTTCACTCAGCATAATACTTTCCAGTTCCATCCACATTGTTGCAAAGGGTAGTAGCTCCTTCTTTCTCTCTGCTGCATAGAATTCCATTGTGTATATGTACCACAATTTTTTGATCCATTCATTTACTGATGGGCACCTAGGTTGCTTCCAACTCTTGGCTATTGTAAATTGTGCTGCTATGAACATTGTGGTGCATACGTTCTTTGATATTGATGTTTTAGGATTCTTAGGATATAATCCTAGTAGTGGAATTGCTGGGTCAAAAGGCAGGTCAATTTTTAATTTTCCTGAAAAAATTTCATACTGTTTTCCATAATGGTTGTACCAATCTGCAATCCCCCCACGGTGAACTAAGGTCCCCTTTTCCCCACAACCTCTCCAACATTTGTTGTTTGTTGCTTTGTTTATGATAGCCATCCTGACTGGTGTAAAGTAGTATCTCATTGTAGTTTTAATTTGCATCTCTCTGATAGCTAACGATATTGAGCATCTCTTCATGTGTCTCTGGATGTTCTGTATGTCCTCCTTGGAGCAGTGTCTGTTAAAGTCCTTTTCCCACTTTTTAACTGGGTTAGGTGTCTTCTTAGAGTGGAGTCATGTAAGTTGTTTGTATATTTTGGAGATTAAACCTTTGTCTGAGGTATCATTGGCAAATATGTTTTTCCATACAGTTGGTTGTCTTGCTAATTTAATACTGTTTTCTTTAGCCATGCAGAAGCTTTTTATTTTGATGAGATCCCATTTGTTTATTCTTTCCTTTATATTCCTTGCTCTAGGGGACATATCAATAAAAAAGTTGCTGCGTGAAATATCTGAGATTTTTTTGCCAATGTTCTCCTCTAGGACTTTAATGGTGTCATGGCTTATATTTAAGTCTTTTAACCATCTTGAATTTATTTTGGTATATGGTATAAGTTGGTGCTCAAGTTTCGTTTTTTTTTTGCACGTAGCTGTCCAGTTCTCCCAGCACCATTTGTTGAAGAGGCTATCTTTACTCCATTTTATGTTACTGCCCCCTTTGTCAAATATTAATTGACTGTAGAGAGTTGGGTTGATTTCTGGGCTCTCTGTTCTGTTCCATTGTTCTATGTGCCTGTTTTGATGCCAGTACCGCGCTGTTTTGATTACAGTGGCCTTGTAGTACAGTTTGATATCAGGTATTGTGATCCCCCCTACTTTGTTCTTCTTTATCAAAAAAGAAGCTGCTATTCTGGGTCGTTTATGGTTCCATATAAATTTTTGAAGTGTTTGTTCTATGTCTGTGAAATATGCCATTGGTACTTTAATAGGTATTGCATTGAATCTGTATATTGCTTTGGGTAGTATGGACATTTTGATGATGTTAATTCTTCCAATCCATGAACAAGGTACATGTTTCCATTTGTTTTTGTATTCCTTGATTTCTTTCTTCAGGGCTGTGTAGTTTTCTGCGTACAGTTTTTTTTTACCTCCTTAGTTAGGTTTATTCCCAGATATTTTATTTTTCTTTTTGCTATATCAAATGGGATTTTTTCCTTAATTTCTGCTTCTGCTGATTCATTGTTGGTATACAAAAATGCCTTTGATTTCTGGATATTGACTTTGTAACCAGCTGTTCTGCCAAATTCATTAATTAGTTTGAGCAGTTTTTGGGTAGAGTCTATAGGATTTTCCATGTACACTATCATTTCATCTGCAAACAGTAACAGTTTTGCTTCCTCCTTTCCTATTTGGATGCCTTTTATTTCCTTTTCTTGCCTGATCACTGTGGCTAAAACTTCCAATACTATGTTGAATAGAAGTGGTGAAAGTGGACATCCTTGTCTTGTTCCTGGTGTTAGTGGAAAAGCTTTTAGTTTTTTCCCATTGAGTATGATATTGGCTGTGGGTCTCTCATATATGGCCTTTATTATTTTGAGAAATGCTCCCTGTATTCCCACTTTGCTGAGTGTTTTTTATCATAAATGGGTGCTGTACCTTATCAAAAGCTTTTTCTGCATCTATTGATATGATCATGTGGTTTTTGTCTTTGCTTTTGTTTATGGGATGTATTACATTTACTGATTTGCGAATGTTGAACCATCCTTGCATCCCTGGGATGAATCCCACTTGGTCTCGGTGTATGATCTTTTTGATATATTGTTGGATGCGATTTGCCAATATTTTGTTGAGGATTTTAGCATCTATGTTCATCAGCGATATTGGCCTGAAGTTTTCTTTCTGTGTTGTGTTGATGATGCCGGCTTCATAAAAAGAATTTGGGAGCTTTCCATCCTTCTGGATTTTTTGAAATAATCTGTGGAGAATAGGGGTTAGCTCTTCCTTAAATGCTTTGTAGAATTCTCCTGTGAAACCATCTGGTCCAGGGCTTTTGTGTGATGGGAGTTTTTTGATTACCGCTTCAATTTCTTTTGCTGTTATTGGTGTGTTCAGATTTTCTGCTTCTTTCCACTGAATTGTGGAAGATTGTATTTTTCTAGAAATGTGTCCATTTCCCTTAGGTTTTCAAATTTCTTGGCATACAGTTCTTCATAGTAATTTCTTACAATCCCTTCTATTTCTATGGTATCAGTTGTAATCTCTCCTCTTTCATTTCTGATTGTGTTTATTTCTGTCTCCTCTCTTCTTTTCTTGATAAGCCTACTTAAAGGCTTGTCTATTTTGTTTATCTTCTCAAAGAACCAACTCCTGGATTCACTGATCCTTAGAATTGTGCTTTTAGTTTCTCTGTCATTTAATCCTGCTCTAATCTTGGTTATTTCCTTCCTTCTTCTTGCTCTGGGCTGTCTTTGTTGTTGTTCCTCGAGTTCTTGCAGGTGTAGGGTTAGGTTGTTTGTTTGAAATGTTTCTATTTTCTTTAGGTAGGCCTGTATTGCTATAAACTTCCCTCTCAGGACTGCCTTCGCTGTGTCCCATAAGTTTTGGGTTGTTGTGAGATCATTTTCATTTGTTTCCAAAAACTTTTTGATTTCTTCCCTAATTTCATTCTTGACCCATTCGTTTTTTAATAGCATACCATTCAGTCTCCATGTTTTTGGGTGCTTTGTGTTTTTTTTCTTTGGGGTTGGTTTGCAATTTCAGGCCCTTGTGGTCAGAGAAGATGCTTGGTATGATTTCAATGTTCTTGAATTTGTTGAGGCTCATTTTGTGTCCTATCATGTGGTCTATCTTTGAAAATATTCCATGTGCATTTGAAAAGAATGTGTATTTAGCTTCTTTGGGTTGAAGGGCTCTATATATATCAGTTAAGTCCACTGAATCTAGGGTGTTGTTTAATGCCGCAATATCTTTGTTGATGTTTTGTTTGGAAGACCTGTCCATTTTTGACAGTGCGGTGTTAAAATCCCCACTATAACTGTGTTGCTGTCAATATCTTTCTTGAAGTCCTCTAAGATTTTCTCGATATATTTGGGTGCCCCTATATTTGGTGCATATATGTTTACAATGTTAATGTCTTCTTGGTGGATTCTTCCCTTGAGTATAATGAAGTGACCTTCTCGGTCTCTCTTTATGGCCCTTTTTTTGAAGTCTATTTTGTCAGATATGAGAATTGCTATCCCAGCTTTTTTTTCTTGTCCGGTTTCTTGGAAAACTTGTTTCCAGCCTTTCACTTTCAGTCTGTGATGGTCTTTTGTCCTGAGGTGGGTCTCTTGTAGGCAGCATATGTTTGGGTCATGCTTTAGTATCCACGCAGTTCTTCTATGTCTTTTGATGGGAGCATTTAATCCATTTACATTTAAGGTTATTATTGATAGGTACTTATTCATTGCCATTTTTGTACCTGTGTTCCTCTCTGTCTCCCTCTTTTCCTTCCTTCCCTTAAAGCAGTCCTTTTAGTATTTCTTGTAGAGCTGGTTTTTTGGAGGCGTATTCTTTTAGGTTTCTTTTGTCTTGGAAGCTCTTTATTTGGCTTTCTATCTTGATTGAGAGCCTTGCTGGGTAAAGTAGCCTTGGTCGTAGGCTTCTGGTTCTCATTACTTGGAATATTTCTTGCCATTCTCTTCTTGCTTGGAGTGTTTCCACTGAGAAGTCAGTAGCTAACCTTATTGGGGCTCCCTTGTATGTTACTTCTTTTTTTCTCCCTTGCTGCCTTTAAGATTCTCTCTTTGTCTTGGAATTTTGCCATTTTGATGATGATGTGTCTTGACGTGGGCCTCCTTGGGTTCCTCTTGATTGGGACTCTCTGTGATTCCTGGATTTGTGTGATTTTTTTTTTCTAATCCAATTAGGGAAATTTTCTCTCATTACTCTTTCAAATACATTTTCTATCCCTTGTTGTTCTTCTTCTCCTTCTGGTATTCCTATTATTCGGATATTATTATGTTTCATGTTGTCTTGCATTTCTCTTAATTCCTCTTCATTCTTTCTGAGCCTCTTTTCATTTTCTTGCTCTTTCTGTGAGATGCTTTCTACCTTGTCCTCCAACTCACTAATCCTATCCTCCGCTTCATCTATCCTACTTTTGAAACTTTCTACTGTTTCTTCAATTCGGAAATTGTATTCTTCATTTCCTCTTGTCCCTTGCTGATATTTTCTATTTCCTTTTTCATGTTGCTGTAGTTTGTAGAAAGATCATTGTAGTTCCCCTGTAGTTTGTGATAGCTCATTTTGAGCTCTTTGAACTTACTGATAACCAGTGCTTTGAATTCACTATCTGATAGTTGATTAGCCTCTATGTCATCTAACATTCTTTTTGCAGTTTCTGCTTTTTCTTTCATTTGGGGATTGTTTCTTTGTCTTCCCATTGTTTGAGACTCTTCTTGTTAGTGTCAGCTTCTAAAATTGACCTGTTCTGATACCCTGGGTTTATGGTGTGGACTTCTGTGGTATGATACCTGTGATGTTCAGTGGTGCAGACTCCTTCAAGTTTCTTGATGTTCTCCGTCTCCACCTGCTCTCACGCTGGTCCTCACGCTGGTCCCCGTGCTGGTCCCCACGCTGCTCGCCTACCACTGCTGAATGTCCCGGCTCTAGTATCTGCCTCCTTAAGCACCCAGGCCCATTACTACGGCAGCGGCACAGGGGCCACAAATGTCCCGGCTCCTGTAGCTGACTCCTCTGCCGCCCAGGGCCGTCACAGGTATTTGGAGTGTCCCAGCTCCTGTACCTGACTCCCCGGCGTCCAGTCCTGTCGCTATGGCAGCAAGAATGTCCTGGCACCCAGGCCCGTCTCTATGGCAGTGGCACAGGGGCCAAGAATGTCCCAGCTCCAGTTCCTGACTCCTCTGTCGCCCAGGACCGTCACATGGGTTTGGAGTGTCCGGCTCCCCTAGCTGACTCCCCGGCTCCCAGACCTGTTGCTATGGCAGCAGCACAGGAGCCGGGTGTGTCCCAGCTCCAGTAGCTGACTCTGCCACTGTCTGGTGTTTCAGCATCGGTCACAATCTCTGGTCTTTTAATTTCATAAATGCTGGGTAACCGATGGTTTATTGTGCTGTTTCTCTATACATCTGCCAGGATTTTCACCCATGAGTACAGGAGCTAGAATCAGCTCCATCCTACTACGTCGCCATCTTCCCAGCATCCTGGTCCTTTTCTTATGATGCCAAGAGGCCCTGCCCTGCTGAGCTTGTTCATGCAGAGGGACTGGCTGGCTGCTCCAAACTGAACTCGTGGTACACTCCTTCTGGAGGAGCTAAGGTTAGAGACTCCGGCAGAGACTAAGTGGTATGGCTCTGGAGGTGGGACCATTTTCTCCCCATTGTGTACCTGACTTTGCTGCCCTCAAGCAGGATGTTCACTAGGCCCATTGTCCTGACACCAGTTTTCCCACCTTATTGAGTTCATGCCTCGTGGAAAGGTTTGTGGGTTGTGGTCAGCCTGGGCTCACTCCATAGTGTTTACATGGAAGGTTGTAGAGAAAGACCAGGGAACCTCAAGGAGTGGGAGGGTGTCTGGCAGGAGGTAGCAGGCCTCAGTGTGCCTTAAACCATTTACTAATCTGCCCCTGGCTCAGAGCTTGAGTAAGCTGATTCTTGTACATGGCTTGGTACTTCCCACACAGTTAGTAGAGGCAGCTACTAACAATAAACTGCATGGTAGCTCCAGAAGGGAAATCCAATGCCAGTTATATGCAGCATCTGACATTGATCTGAATTGGAATCCTGCCAAAGTGGATCCAGAACCAACACAACCAGTGGAAGCTCTCATACTGCACCAGAGCTTGACACAACTAACTCCAAAAGTGACATCCCAAAGTCAGATGAGTCAGAAGGCAGTGACCACAGAGCATCTTATACACTGTGATCAAAGTATATCTTTATAGTCAGCCAACCTGAGGGTTAAGCCTATCTATAAACATGTCAAGAACATTCAAGACCCAACTATAACAAGAGGGCACACATAACCTACACAAGAGACATTTCAGGAGCACTGAGCTCAGGTGATCTGGAAGATTACATCATGAGCCCCTTAAGATACTTATAGCATAAAACCACCATATCAAATTTGGGAGTCATAGCAGATCTACTTAATACTCAGAGAAAAACATGCAAAGGCAGACAAAATAGGAAGACAAAGAAACATACCCTAAGTGAAGGAACAAGAGCAATCCCCCACTTTAATTAAGAATTAAATGAAATGGAAGGAATCAAGGTACCAAATGCAGGGTTTAAAACAATAGTTATAAAGATGCTCAAGGATGTTACAGAAAGAATGGATGATCTCAGGGAGAACTTAAACAAAGAGATGGTTAGCATGAAAACCATAAAGAAGCACCAGTCAGGAGTGAATAATATAACATTTGAAATAAAGAATACATCTAACAGCAAGCTAGATGAAGCAGAGGATCAAATCAGTTATTTAAACCAGTGGTCCTCAACATTTTGGGCACCAGGGACCAATTTTGTGGAGCACAGTTTTTTTATGGGGGGGCAGGGGGACAGAGAGGAGGAGGTGGAGCTCAGGCAGTAATGCAAGCAAAACTTCACTCTCTCACCTGCTATTCACCTCCTGCTGTCTAGCCCAATTCCTAACAGGCCACAAACAGGTACCAGTCTGTTGCTCAGGGGTCAGGGACCCCTGATTGAGAGGACAAGATAACAGAAAACACCTTAGCAAAGTAGGAAAAAAAGAGAATTTTAAAAAATGAGAGAAGTCTAAGAGAACTCTGGGAGAACATCAAGTGTAACAACATCCATATCACAAGAGTACCAGAAAGATAAGACAGTACTGCAAACCTTTGGGTCCATACAATAATGAACAGGCTTGGAGCCAATAATTGGGGAATGTTGAGAGAGAGAGAGAGAGTGTGAGGAAGAAAGAGAAACATCAACATGAAATAGAAACAGTGATTGGCTGCCTTCTTGTATGCACCCCAACTAGGAATTGAACCTGCAACATGGGTTCAGAGAAAATTATGCCTCAGCATGGGTTGTACCTGGAGACCTTGCAGATAATGATTTACATGATGAGATTTGGCACTTCTGAGCTGGTAAGATTTGTTTGAGATTCTGGTGAGTTGGTGCTGTGATGGATTAAGACATTTGGAGGAGACTTCCGGCCAAGATGGAGGCGTAGGTGGAAACATTGTGCCTCCTAGCACAAACAAGTTTAAAGACAAGGTTTTAGTAACAAAAATGCAGCCAAAACACAGAAAATTGAACTGAACAAAAGTCCAACAACAACAAACCATTCAGCCAGACTGGTAAGAGGGGCGGAGTCAGCAGCAGAGCAGGGTTGGGCTGGAAAGATCGGTGGATCAGCCCAGAAGTACAGGCAGCGGTTAGCAGATACCAGGCGTGGGGTGGCAACAGGCAGACCCAGTGAGGGCGCAGGGTGGCTGGCTGACTGCAGTCATGCATTCGAGTGCAGGTAAACCAAGGGAAGGAGCAAACAGTGAGACAGACCATTCAGGCTAGTGCCCCAGTGACAGGGATTAGAGCCTGAAAGCACCAATTGGAAAGACTTTTGGGGTCGAGGTTCCAGGAGAGTTCATTGGAGAGACCCACAGGGTCCTGGAGGGTACACACATCTGGGAATCAGCACCAGAAGGACCCAGTTTGATTGTGGGAAGTGGCAGGGGGACAGAAATCTGAGAGAGAGTGGAACAAACACCATTGCCCCTCTCTGACCCCGCCCCCACATACAGCATCACAACCCAGCAACCTGGGTGGCCCTACCCTAGTGAACACCTAAGGCTCTGCCTCTCATACATAACAGGCATGAACACACCAAAACATTATAGCTCAAGAGCAGCTCAAATCGCCAGAACCAGTAATTCTAAGTGACCAAGAGATAGACAAACTTTCAGATGCACAGTTCAAAACATTGGTGGTCAGGATGCTCACAGAAGTGGTTGATTTTAGTCACAAATTAGAGGAAAAATTAAGGCTAAACTAATTGAAATGAATGGAAATGCACAGGAAACCAATAGTAATGGAAAGGAAACTGGGACTCAAATCAATGGAGTGGACCAGAAGGAAGAAAAAAATGACCAAACAGAAAAGGATGAAGAAACAGGAATTCAACAAAGTGAGAAGAGGCTTAGGAACCTCCAGGACATCTTTAAACGTTCCAACATCTGAATTATATGGGTACCAGAAGGGGAAGAGGAACAGCCACAAGTGGAACACTTATTTGAACAAATAATAAAGGAGAACTTCCCCATTCTGGCAAAGGAAATAGATTTCCAGGAAATCCAGGAAGCTCAGAGAGTTCCAAAGAAGTTGGGTCCAAGAAGGAACACACCAAGGCACATCATCATTACATTAGCCAAGATTAAAATAAAGGAGAGAATCCTAGAAGCAGCAAGAGATAAGGAGACAGTCACTTACAAAGGAGTCCCCATCAGACTGTCAGCTGATTTCTCAAAAGAGACCTTACAGGCAAGAAGGGGCTGGAAAGAAGTATTCCAAGTCATGAAATCCAAAGACCTACATCCAAGAATGCTCTATCCAGCAAAGTGTTCATTTAGAATGGAAGGGCGGATAAAGTGCTTCTCAGATAAGATCAGATTCAAGGAGTTCATCATCACCAAGCCCTTATTGTATGAAATGTTAAAGGGACTTATCTAAGAAAAAGAAGATAAAAAAGATGAACAGTGGAAGGACAACAAATTTACAGTTATTAACAACCACACCTAAAACAAAAGCAAACTAAGAGGACAGCTAGATCAAGAGTGGAACCATAGAAATGGAGATCACAAGGAGGGGTAGCAATAGGGGAGTGGGAGGAGGAGAAGGGGAGAGAAGGTACAGAGAATAAGTAGCATAGATGGTAGGTAGAAAATAGACAGGTGGAGAGCAAGAATAGTATGGGAAATATAGAATCTAAAGAACTTGTGACACATAGACATAAATGAAAGGGGAAGAATGGTGGAGGAGGGATATACAGGGTGGAGAGGAATAAAGGGGGGAATAGGACAGCTGTAATGGCATAATCAATAAAGTATATTTAAAAAATAAGGGTACCAGAAAAAGAAGACAGAGCAATGGATCAAAAATGTGTTTAAAGAAGTAATGGCTTAAAAATTCTTTAATCTGGTGAAGAAAAATGAAACACAAATCCAGGAAGCACAGGGAGTCTCAAACAAAATGAATCTAGAGAGGCTCACACCAAGACAAATAATAATTAAATGGCAAAGGTTAAAGATAAAGAGAGAATCTTAAGAGAAGCAAGGGAGAGACAGCATTCTACAAGGCAGATCTCATTAGGTTGTTAGCTGCTTTTTCAATAGAAACACTTCAGGCCAGAAGAGATTGGCATAAAATATTCAAAGCGATAAAAAAAAAAAAAGGACGTACAACCAAGACTACTCTAACCAGCATGACTATCATTTAAAATTAAAGGCAAAATAAAGATTTCCAAACCAAAAACTAAACACCAAAAAAGTTTATTACCACCAAACCAGTATTATAATGGTTTTAAAAAAAAAGCAGGCAGGATGTCCTGGCTGGTGTAGCTCAGTGGACTGAGCCTGGGCCTGTGAAACAAAGGGTCGCTGGTTCAATTCCCAGTCAGGGCACATGCCTGGGTTGCAGGCCAGGTCCCCAGGAGGGGACACATGAGAGGCAACCACACATTGATGTTTCTTTCCCACTCTTTCTCCTTCCCATCCCCTCTCTCTAAAAATAAATAAATAAAATATTTTTTTTAAAGCAGGCGAGAAAAAGATAGATAGACAGACAGACAGATAAATTAAAAAAAAAACCATGGGCATAGAGAATAAAGTGGAGAACGTATAAAGTTCCTTACATGTTTTCACACATAAAAAAAATCTTGATGGACATAAAGGGAGAGATCAACAGAAATATAGTCATAGTAGGGGATTTTAACATCTCATTGACATCAAAGGGGAATGACCTTACAGACAAAAATTGAAAAGGAAACAGCAGCCTTAAACCACGTACTAGATCAGATGGATTTAATTGATATTTACAGAGCATTTTACTCCAAAACAGAAGAATATACATTCTTTTCAAGTGCACATGGAATATTCTCTAGGATAGATCACACGTTAGGATACAAAACAAGTCTTAATAAATTCGAGAAGTTTGAAATTTTATCAAGTATCTTCCCTGACCACGACAGCATGAAAATAGAAATCAATTACAAGAAAGAAACTGAAAGACACACCAACACATGAACATTAACTAATATGTTACAAAACAATTAATGGGATATGATGAGAACAAACAAGAAATCAAAAATTATCTTCAGACCAAAAACAATGACTGCACAACCTAAAATCTAGAAGACACAGTGAAAACAGTTCTAAGAGGAAAATTCATAGCAATACAAATGTACCTCAAGAAAAAAATTCTCAAATAAACAACCTAATTTTACACTTAAAAGAACTAGAAAAAGAATAACAAAGCCCAAAGAATGTAGAGGACATAAATAGAGAATGGAAATAAATGTCATAGAGACTAAAAAAAAAAATAGGTCAATGAAACTAAGAGCTGGTTCTTTGAAAAGGTAAAAGATTGACAAACCTTTAACCAGACTTACCAAAAAAAATAGAGGACCCAAATAAATAAAATTAAAAATGAAAGAGGAGAAGTAACACCCGACACCAAAGAAATACAAAGGACTATAAGAAAATATTATGTACAGCTACATGCCAAAAAATTGGACAGTCTAGAAAAAAATGAATAAATTTTTAGAAATATACAATATTCCAAAACTGAATTAAGAGTCAGAGAATCTGAATAGATAGATTACAACAGGTAAAATTGAAGCAGTAATAAAAAGATATTCCAACAAATAAGGGCCCTAGATTGAGAAGCTGCATAGATGAATCTTACCAAACATTCAAAGAAGAATTAACACTGATCATTCTCAAACTATACCAAAAAATTAAAGAGGAAAGAAGACTCCTCAGCTCATTCTACAGGGCCAGCATTATCCTAATTCAATAACCAGATACAGATACTACAGAAAAACAAAATTATAGGCCAATATCCCTAATAAATATAGATGCAAAAATTCTCAAGAAAATATTAGAAACACAGAATCCAAGAAAACATTAAAAATATTATACACCATGATCAAGTGAGATTTATTCTGGGGGTTCAATGTTGGCACAATATTCACAAATCAACAAACATGATATACCACATAAACAAAATGAAGGAAAAAATCACATGATTACATCAATAGATGTAGAAAAAGCATTTGGTAAAATACTGCACCCATTTATGATAAAAACTCTTAGCCAAGTAGGACTATGGGGAACATACCTCAACATAATAAAGGCCATATTTGAAGAACCCACAGCCAACATTATACTCAGTGGACAAAAACTAAAATTGTTTTCCTTAAGATCAAGAACAAGACAAGTAGTCAGACACAGTACTGGAAGTTCTAGCCAAGCAATCAGATAAGAAAAAGAAATAAATGACTTCCAGGTTAGAAAGGAAGGAGTAAAACTTTCATTATTCGCAAATGACATACTGTATTTGAAAAAACCCCAAAGATTCCATGATAAAACTGCTAGAACTAATACATTCAGTAAAATATCAAGATGCAAAATTAATATTCATTAATTGGTGGCATTTTATATACCAATAAAGAAGAATCAGAAAGAGAAACTAATAAAACAATCCCATTTAAAATTGTGTCAAAAAATAAGGTACCTAGCAGTAAATTTTATGGAGCAGGTAAAAGATCTGTACTTGGAAAGTTGTAGACACTGAGGAAAATACAAATAAGTGTAAGCACATACCATGTTCATAGCAGGAAGCATTAACATGATTAAAATGTCCATACTACACAAAACAATCTATATATTCAACACAATTCCTATGGAGATACCAGTGGTGTATTTCACGGAACTAGAAAAAATATTCCAAAGAATTTATATGAAACCACAAAAGACCACAAACAGCCAAAGCAATCTTGAGAAAGACAAACAAAATGTGATGAATCATGCTACCTGATATTTAACAAGGCCATTGTAATCAAAACACATGATAGTTACATAAAAACAGACATATAGAGAGAATATGGAACAGAATAGAGAGTTCAGAAACCAACCTATGCCAATGTGATCAATTAATATTTGATGAAGGGGGCAAAAGCATATGATGGAGTAAAGATAGTCTCCTTAATAAATGGTGTTGGGAAAATTGAACAGATACCTGCACAATAAGAGAAACTAGATCACCTCCTTACATCATCCACAATAATTAACTCAAAATGGATTAAAGACTTAAGTGTTGTTGGGAACTATCCTGCCTGGTTTCAGAAGATGTAACCCGCCCCCCCTAGGGCTAAGGCTGAGTCAGTGACCTTGGGACCAGAAGCCACTAAGGAGACAAAGTTTATCTCCCTGGCAGGAGCTCCGCTTATGCTCCTTTTACTTCATTCATAACTGGCCCCCAATTCTTGATCAGTTAGCCAATGACAGGTAAGATTTCCCAAAGGGGGAATGACCTAAGACATGCATGATCATGTGGAGGCCCCAGGGAAGGACTTGGGGGGCTATGGAGAAAGGGGGTGATAAACTCTCGCCCCTCGGCTTTGACAAAGCCTGAGTCTTCATTCTGTCTGCAAGAAGTCTCCGAAATTTCTTGGCTATCTTGCCTCCTCTGCCTGACTTAAGCCTGAAACAATGCCAGTGGTGGGTGCAGCCCTGTGCTGGAAAGGGTGGGTTCCCTAGGGTGATCAGGCCTAAGAAAGAATGCATAAAATCCTGTGAAACCTGCTTTGCTAAGAATGCTGTCAATTAAATGATAAGGTCCAAGCAGGAAACAAGTTTGTTTCCCAAAGTTTTGTAGCCCTTTAGGTAACAGACCCTGACTCAGAATAAACCCTCACAGTTCTTTGTAGGCTATCTATTGTTTGATCCTTACTGCCTGACAATGATTAATGAACTTTACCTGTATTCCCGTGCAAACTGAAACCCAATAAAAACCTGTCAAGGCAAGGGTCGGTGAACTCTTCTCTTGAGGGAGTAGCCGTGCTGTCCCTTTTCCTCCACAGGACTCAGTCCATGTTAATTTGTTTCATAATTCAACACTGCAGGCTGGTGTCCATGTCAAAGTGTAAAATTCAAAACCATAGAAACCCTAGAAGAAAACATGGACAGTAAAGTCTCAGACATTTCTTGTAATAATATTTTTTTCTGACATATCTCCTTGGACAAAAGAAATAAAAGAAACAATAAATAAACAGACTATATCACACTAAAAATATTTTGCACAGCAAAGAAAACTATCACCAAAATGAAAAGACAACCCACTGAATGGGAGAACATATTTGACAATGATACATCCAATAAAGGTTTAATAACCAAAATCTACAAAGAACTTATACAACTTAACACACACACACAAAAGAATTCATTAACAAATGGGCTAAGGACCTGAATAGACACTTCTCCAAAGAAGCCACACAGATGGCCAAGAGGTATATAAAAATATGTCCAATGTTACTAATCATAAGAGAAATGCAATTAAGACCACAATAATATATCACCTTACACTTGTCAGAATGGCTATCATCAATAAATCCACAAATGGCGAGTATTGTTGAGGATGTGGAGAAAAGGATAACCTTGTGCACTATTGGTGGGAATGAGGGTTGCTGGCTAGTATGAAAAAACAGTATGTAGTGTCCTAAAAAAATTAAGAATGGAACTGCCTTATGACCTAGCAATTTCACAAATATTCTGAAAATATATCTGAAGAATCCCAAAACACTGCTTCTAAGGTATATATGCACACCTGTGTTCATTGCAGCACTATTCACCATAACCAATATTTGGAAGTAGTCCAAGTGCCCATCAGTAGAGGAGAGCATAAAAAAAGCAATGGTACAATTACACAATGGAATATTACTCATCTGTGAAAAAAGACTCTTACCTTTCATGGATCTAGAGGTTATTATGTTAAGTGAAATAAGCCAGTCAGAGAAAGACAAATACCATATGATTTCACTTATATGTGAAATCTAATGCATAAAATAAACAAAAAATAGAAACAAATTCACAGTTATAGAGAACAGACTGACGGATGTCAGAGTGGAGAGAGCTTGAGGGCTAGGTGAAACAGTTGAAGGGATTAAGCCAAAAAATATGCAATGAACAGAGACAACACTATGGTGATACCAGGTGGAAGAGGGCAAACGGGGGATAAATGGTGACAACGGGAGACTAGGCTTTGAAACGTGAGCACACAATGCAATGTGCAGATGATGTACTTTAGAATTGTACTCTTGAAATTTATATAATTTTATTGACAAGTGTAACCCCAACAATTCAATAAAAAATAAAAACAATGAATAAAACCACGGCTCAGGCTAGTAGGGGAGACAAGTTATGCCCTCCTGGGATGTCTCTAGGACTCAGGGTAATGGAAGCATTGCTATTTGAGCAGGTGGTGTGGGAGGAAGATGGTTGGAGTGGAAGCTCCCTCTCAAAGCAGAGGTGGGAAACAAGTAATCCTGGCTGTGAGGAAGCAGAGGGACAAGGAAGAAGCAAAGTAGCCCTAATTTCTGAGCTGTGTCCAAGATCAGGGTCATCCAGAGGACAGGTAGACTTGAGAATCCCTGGTTCCTCTCATGAAGTTTAAAGAAAATGCCTAGCTAAGAGAGATGGGACCAATTTAGAAAAAGACCTCCCACTCCAAGAATAGAGACATCTGAACTTCCAGCCAAGGTGGAGTCATATGTAGATACACTTGGCCTCCTTGCACAACCAAAAGAAGGACAACAACTAATTTAAAAACAAAAAATAACCATAGCTGCCAGAAAATTGAACTGTATAGAAGTCTGACAACCAAGGAGTTAAAGACAAAACATTCATTGAGACTGGTAGGAGGGGTGGAGATGGGAAGCCAGGACAGAGAGGATTCCCAGCAAAGTGGCAGCTGGAGGACCAGGGCAGGCAAGGCAGTGGTTGGCGGACAGGGCAAGGTGGCCCCTGGGAGACTGGGAAATCCCATATTTGTGTGCAGATAAACCAGGAGGAACAACTGGGGAGTGAGACAGATGGTGCAACCCAGGGTTACAGCACAGAGAAATTAAGCCTCAAAACCTCTGAGTGAAAAAACCTATAGGGGTTACTGCAGCAGGAGAAACTCCCAGACTCACAGGAGAGTTCATTGGAGAGACCCACAGGGTCCTAGAATGTACATAAAACCACCATCCCAGGAATCAGAACCAGAAGGGCCCATATGTTTATGGGTAGTGGGGGAAATGACTGAGAGCTGTCCAAGAGTTGAGCAAGCCACATTGATTCATGTCAGACACGAATAACCAAACTGATGCAAGAAGAAATAGAAAATCTGATTAGCCTTTGTGTATATTAAAAAAAAAAGTTAAACTCATAATAAGAAAGCCTTTCCACATACACAAAAATTCCAGTACCAGAT
Organism: Artibeus jamaicensis; assembly: GCF_021234435.1. Taxonomy (NCBI): domain Eukaryota; kingdom Metazoa; phylum Chordata; class Mammalia; order Chiroptera; family Phyllostomidae; genus Artibeus; species Artibeus jamaicensis. The sequence goes on along the minus strand of NW_026522030.1, from coordinate 72,307,691 downwards.
GGCTTTTCCAAGTAATCATAGCAAACATTTTTATAAAGGTATAATATATAAATTCTTTTAGAAAATATTGGATGAGACAATATTTCTTTACTCATTTTATGAGGTCAGCATTATCTTGATATAAAAATTAGAGATATTATAAATAAATTACAAAAACTGTAAATCTATATCTATTATGATTAAAAACATAAGATTCTCCATAAAATATTAGTAATCATATCCAGCAATATAAAAAACATCATCATGTTTAAATGAGGTCTAGCTCAGAAAAGCATAGTTGCTTTTCTCAAATCAGTCAATATAACGTACCATATTAAGAAGAAATCTATATGATAATTTCAATAGACTAGAAATAACAACAACAACAAAAAACCCCAACTACTTGGTAAAATTAAATATATATTCAAAACAAAAACTTTCAAGAAACTTGAAGTAGGAGGAAATACCTTCAATCTGATATCTCATATAAAACATCTATTTATAGTGAGAAAACTGGATATTTTACCCCAAGAACAAGATTGAGTTAAGGAAATGAACTCTTAGCACTTGCGGGCAGTGCTAAGAGTACACTTAGCTAATGCAACAAGGCAAGAAAGAGAAACAAAAGGCCTATAAATGACAGTCCCAGATGGCATTATTGTGTACATAGTAATTTCTAAGGGTTCTGCAAGAGAGATACTGGAAATTTAAATCAGATTTAAGTGAAGATCCAGAGCATATATCAGTTTTATGTGTAGTGACCAAAGAAGAGAAGGAGGAAAAAGTGGTAAGACTGGACAGATGGACAAAGGCCAGTTTACCAAGGTCACATGATACAAGATAAGTATTAAAAAAATCAATTGTGTGTGTATATTCTAGCAATGCATGACTGAAAATGAAATTACAAAGCAATACTTTTCACAATAGCATAAAATAGAAAACACTTAGGGGTAAGTTTAACAAAAATATTTGCCAGACTATACACTAAAAATCATAAAAACTGCTGAGAGAAATAAAAGACAGATAAATGCAGAGATAAACTGTGTTTATAGATTGGAGGAACTGATGTTGAGTTGTCAATTTCCCCCAACCCAATCTATTAATTTATGTAATTCTAATCTTTGCAAGCTTTTTGGTGGCAATTGACATGGAAATGCAAAAGACTTAGAACAACCAAAACAAGCAATATTAAAAAAGAACAGACCTGGCTGAGTGGCTCAGTTTGTTGGAGTGTTGTCCCAAACACCAAAAAGTTGCAAGTTGGATTCCCAGTCAGAGTGCATACTAACATGGTCCGGACACTTAACAGGAGGCAGCCAATCAATGTTTCTCTCTCTCTCTCTCTCTCTCTCTCTCTCTCTCTCTCTCTCTCTCTCTCTTCTCTCTCATCTCTTAAATCAACAAACATATCCTTGGGTGAGGATTAAAAAAGAACAAATTTGTACTTAAACTGGTTGGTTTCAAGATTTGACACAAAGTTATAAATATTTGCTATAAAGCTAACTAAACAAAACAATGTAGTAAATATGGAAAAATGGAACTGGATGGAATGTCCAGAAATTAATCTACATGTATACATTCAATCACGTTTTAAAAAAGGTACCAAGGTAATTCAATAAAGAAAAAAAGTCTTTTCAAAAAATGATGATGGAAAAAGTAGATATCAGGCCAGGAAAGAAAAGCCTTGGCCCTTACTTCATTCATATATTGAAATTAAAGTTGAAGGAACCAGAGAACTTCACTTAAAAACTAAACTCCTACATCTTCTAGAGGAAAACATAGGGAAAATCTTTTATGAATGTGTGTTGGTAAAGATATTTTAGAATTGACAAAAAAAAAGAGAACAAAACAAAATTAAAAACTGACAAATTGAAATTCATCAAAATCCAAGGGGGGACCCCAAAACATCAGAATTATCTTTTGGATGGTGGACCTCTTATAGTACAGGCTGCCCCAGCCAGGGTGAGTGTTCTAGGAACCCATCTGTTTCAGTGTCCCAGCTGGTATTGTTGTGAGAGCTGTGTTTGAATTCAGTGAATTTTTTGGAGTCTTTCAACACATTTGTCCATTTCATGATGGGTGACTTATCAGAGCACCTGCCTGCACCACACTTTTTTTAAAATTTTAATTAATTTTATTTAGTTATTTTTCAAGTACAGTTTTTTTTGTCTATTTCTCCCATCCCAGCCTCCCCCGCCCCTTGCTCCCCACCTCCCTCCCATTTCCACCCCCCTTAGTTCTCTTCCCTGTGTCCTTCCTATTTCTTTCTCCAATTCCCTCCCCCTTTTTCCCCTTAACTTCCCTTCCTACTCCCCTCTGGTCACTGTCCCCTTGTTCTCTATTTCAGTGTCTTTTTTTTTTATGCTTGCTTGTTTGTTTTGTTGTTTAGCTTCCTGTTAAAGGTGAGATCATATGGTATTTGTCTTTCAGCACCTGCACCACACTTTTTAATCCAAAATGGCATGAGCCCATTCCCCACCATCCCTATTGACCCGATCTCATCCTGAGCAATTTTTTTGTTTCCCTGGATAAAAAATGTCCTCAAAGGGAAATGCTTTGCCCATGTGGAAGATATGAAACAAAAACTGTCGGAATAACTAAAAGGCATCAAATCAATGTGTTCCAAAACTGTTTCAAGCACTGGAAAAAATGTCTCAAGATGTATTGCATCAAATGGAGAGTACTTTCAAGGTGACTGAACTTTAAACATGTAACAATAAATACACAATGAAAAAAAATAAGATCCACTTTTTGCCCCTTCTGTTAAAAACACTATATATTTGTAAGTGTCTGATAAAACAATAAACAAGCAAACCACATGAAAAACATAAATCTACTGATTCAAAAAGCTGAGGAAATTTCAAATAAGATAAATCCCAAAATATCCACACATCAACTGTGACACATCAAAGTAAAACTTATAAAAATAAAGACAATGAAAACTTCTTAAAATGTCAAAGAGAATTGGCACATCGTTGACAAACATGCACCAGCTCAACTGACAATAGATTCCTATCTGAAACCATGGATTTTAGAAGAAAGGAGTACAGTGAACTTGCAGGAAGGAAAGAAAAGAAATGTCAACATAACATTTTTTTTAAAATTGTTGTTCAACTACAGTTTTCTGCCTTTTACTCACATCCCAGCCCACCCCCAGCCCTCCCCACCACCCTCCTGTTTCCACCCACCCTTGTTTTTGTTCATGTGTCCTTTATACTTGTTCCTGTAAACCTTTCCCCTTTTCCCCTGAAATTCCCTCCCCTCTCCCCTCTGCTCACTGTCAGCCTGTTTTCTATTTCAGTGTCTTTGGCAATATTTTGCTTGGTTGTTTGTTTCCTTGATTAGGTTCCTGTTAAAGGTGAGATCATTATGGTATTTGTCTTTCACCACCTGGCTTATTTTCCTTTGTATAATGCTTTCCAGTTCCATCCATGCTGTTGCAAAGGGTAGGAGCTCCTTTCTTTCAGCTGCAGAGAATTCCATTGTGTAAACATACCATAGTTTTTTGATCCATTCATTTACCGATGGGCACCTAGGTTGCTTCCAACCCTTGGCTATTGTTTATTGTGCTGCTATGAGGATTGGGGTACATAGGTTCTTTTGGACTGGTATTTCAGGGTTCTTGGGATATAATCCTTGCAGTGGAATTGCTGGGTCAAAAGGCAGATCCATTTTTAGTTTTCTGAGAAAATTCCATAGTGTTTTTCATAGTGGTTGTACCAGTCTGCAATCCCACCAACAGTGCACTACAGTTCCCTTTTCCCCACAACCTCTCCAACACTTGTTGTTTGTTGCTTTGTTTATGATGACCATTCTGACCAGTGTAAAGTGGCATCTCATTGTGGTTTTAATTTGCGTCTCTCTGATAGCTACAGATACTGAGCATCTTTTCATGTGTCCCTGGGTCCTCTGTATGTCCTCCTTGGAGAAGTGTCTGTTTAAGTCCTTGCACATTTTTTAGTTGGGTTGCTTGTCTTCTTAGAGTGGAGTCATGCAAGTTCTTTGTATATTTTGGAGATTAAACCTGTGTCTGAGGTATCATTGGCAACTATGTTTTCCCATACAGTTGGTTCTCTTTTCACTTTAATACTGTTTTCTTTAGCCATGCAGAAGCTTTTCATTTTGATGAAATCCCATTTGTTTATTCTTTCTTTGGTGTCCCTTGCTCTAAGGGGACATATTGGTAAAAATGTTGCTGTGTGAAATATCTGAGATTTTCTTGCCTATGTTCTCCTCTAGGGCTTTAATGGTGTCACGGCTTACATTTAAATCTTTTATCCACCTTGAATTTCTTTTTGTTTATGGTGTAAGTTGGTGCTTGAGCTTCATTTTTTTTTTTTTGCATGTAGATGTCCAGTTCTCCCAACACCATATGTTGAAGAGCCTGTTTTTACTCCATTTTATATTGCTGCCCCCTAATGAATATTAATTGACCATAGAGATGTGGGTTTTTTCCTGGGCTCTCTGTTCTGTTCCATTGGTCCATGGGCCTGTTTTTATGCCTTTACCAGGCTGTTCTGATTACAGTGGCCTTGCAATACAGTCAGTGTCAGGTATTGTGATCCCTCCTACTTTGATTTTCTTTCTAAAACTTGCAGCAGCTATTCAGGGTCATTTATGGTTCCATATACACTTTTGAAGTGTTTGTTCTGTGTCTGTGAAATATGCCATTGGTACTTTAGTAGGTGTTGCATTGAATCTGTAAATTGCTTCAGGTAGTATGGACATTTTGATGATGTTAATTCTTCTGATCCATGAACATGGTATATGTTCCATTTGTTTGTGTCTTCCTTGATTTCTTTCTTCAGTGTTGTGTAGTTTTCTGAGTACAGGGCCTTTACTTTCTTGGTTAGGTTTATGCCTAGGTATTTTATTTTTCTTTTTGCTATGTCAAATGGATTTTTTTTCCCTTGATTTCTGCTTCTGTTGTTTCATTGTTGGTATACAGAAATGCCTTTGATTTCTGGATATTGACTTTGTATCCTGCTGTTTTACCAAATTCATTTATTAGGTTGAAAAGTTTTTTGTGGAGTCTGTACACTATCATGTCACTCTCATGTCATCTGCAAACAATGACAGTTTTGTTTCCTCCTTTCTAATTTGGATGCCTTTTATTTCCTTCTCTTGTCTGATCACTGTGGCTAAAACATTCAATATGATATTGAGTAGAAGTGGTGAACGTGGAAAACCTTACCTTGTTCCTGATCTTAGTGGAAAAGATTTTAGTTTTTGCCCATTGAGTATGATGTTGGTTGTAGGTCTTTCACATATGGCCTTTATTATGTTGAGGAATGCTCCCTCTATTCCCAGTTTGCTGAGTGTTTTCTTTAATCATAAATGGGTGCTGTACCTTATCAAATGCTTTTCCAGCATCTATTGATATGATCATGTGATTTTTGTCTTTGCCTTTGTTTAAGTGATGTATTGCATTCACTGGTTTGCAAAAATTGAACCATCCTTGCACCCCTGCGATGAATCTCTTTGGGTAATGGTGTATGATCTTTTTAATGTATTGCTGTATGCAGTTTGCCAATATTCTGTTGAGGATTTTAGCATCTCTGTTCATCAATGATATTGACCTGAAGTTTTCTTTCTTTGCTGTGTCTTTATCTGGTTTTGGCATTAGGATGATGCTGGCTTCATAAAAAGAGTTTGAGGGTCTTCCATCACTTTGGATTTTTTGGAATAGTCTGTGAAGGATAGGGATTAGCTCTTCCTTAAATTCTTTGTAGAATTCTCCTGTGAAACCATCTGGACCAGGGCTTTTGTGTGTCAGGAATTTTTGATTTCTGCTTCAAGTTCATCTGCTGTTATTGGTCTGTTCAGGCTTTCTGTTTCTTCTTCATTGAGTTTTGGAAGATTATATCATTCTAGAAATTTGTCCATTTCACCTAGGTTTTCCAATTTCTTGCCATATAGTTCTTTGTAGTAATTTCTTAAAATCCTTTGTATTCCTGTAGTATCAGTCGTAATCTCTCCTCTTTCATATCTAATTGTGCTTATCTGCATCATCTCTCTTTTTTCTTGATCCTGCTTAAAGGCTTGTTGATTTGGTTTATCATTTCAAAGAACCAGATCCTGAATTCATTGATCCTTAGTATTGTGTTTTAGTCTCCATGTCATTTAATTCTTCTCTGATCTTGGTTGTTTCCTTCCTCCTGCTTGCTCTGGGCTGTCTTTGTTTCTGTTCCTCAAGTTCTTGTAGGTGTAGGGTTAGGTTGTTTGTTTGAAATGTTTCTATCTTTTTTAGGTAGGCCTGTATCACTATGAACTTCCCTCTCAGGACTGCCTTCACTGTGTCCCATACGTTTTTGGGTTGTCATGAGTTCATTTTCATTCGTTTCCAGAAACATTTTGATTTCTTCCCTAATTTTATTCTTGACCCATTCATTGTTCAATAGCATGCTATTCAATCTCCATGATTTTGAGTGTTTGGAGTTTTTTCCCCTTGGGGTCGGTTTCTAGTTTCAGTCCCTTGTGGTCAGAAAAAAATGCTTGATATGATTTCAATTTTCTTGAGTTTGTTGAGGCTTGTTTTGTGTCCTATCATGTGGCCTATTCTTGAAAATGTTCCATGTGCATTTGAAAAGAATGTGTATTTAGCTGCTTTGGGATGAAGGGCTCTATATATATCAGTTAAGTCCATTTCATCTAGGACATTGTTCAATGCCACAATATCTTTTGTTAACATTTTGTTTGGAAGATCTGTCCATTTTTGACAGTGGGGTGTTAAAATTTCCTCCTATACTTGCGTTTGCTGTCAATATCTTTCTTGAAGTCCTCCAAGCTTTCTTTATGTATTTGGGTGCTCCTACTTGGGCACATATATATTTACAATGTTTGTTTCTTCTTGGTGGATTCTTCCCTTGAGTATTATGAAGTGAACTTCTGGGTCTCCCTCTATGGCTCTTTTTTTAAAGTCTATTTTTTCTGATATGAGCATTGCTACCCCAGCTTTTTTTCCCTGTCCCTTTTCTTGGAAAATTTGTTTCCAGCCCTTCACTTTCAGTCTGTATAGGTCTTTTATCCTGAGATGGGTCTTTTGTAGGCAGCATATGTGTGGGTCATGCTTTCATATCCATTCATCAATTCTATGTCTTTTGATTATAGCATTTAATTCATTTATGTTTAGGGTTATTATTGGTAGGTACTTATTCATTGCCATTTTTGTGCCTATGTTTCTCTGTCTGTCTGTCTGTCTGTCTGCCTGTCTGCCTGTCTGTCTTTTCCTTCCTTTCCTTAAAGCAGGTGTCCCTTAGCATCTCTTGCAGAGCTGGTTTGCTGGAAGTGTATTCTTTTAGACGTCTTTTGTCTGGGAAGCTCTTTATTTGGCCTTCTGCCTTGATTGAGAGCCTTGCTGGGTAAAGTAGCCTTGGTTGCAGGCCTCTGGTTCCCATTACTTGGAATATTTCTTGCCATTCGCCTCTGGCTCGGAGGATTTTCATTGAGAAGTCAGCTGCTAGTCTTATTGGGGCTCCCTTGTATGTTACTCCCTTGCTGCCTTTAAGATTCTCTCTTTGTCTTGGAATTTTGCCATGTTAATTATGATCTGTCCTGAAGTGGGCCTCTTTGGGTTCCTCTTGATTGGGACTCACTGTGTTTCCTGGATTTGTGTGACTTTTTCCCTCATCAAATTAGAAAAGTTTTCCATCATGACTTTTTCAAATAGGTTTTCTATCCCTTGCTCTTCTTCTTCTTCTCCTTCTGGTACCCCCATTATACGGATATTATTACATTTCATATTGTCCCATATTTCTCTTAATCCCTCTTCATTCTTTCTGAGCCTCTTTTCCTTTTCTTTTGCTTTCTGGGGTTTTTTTTTTTCACTTAGTCCTCCAGTTCACTGATCCAATCTTGTGCTTCATCAATCCGTCTTTTGATTCCTTCTACTGTGTTCTTCGATTCAGAGATTGCATTCTTCATTCCCTCTTGCCCTTGTTGATAGTTTCTATTTCCTTTTTCATGTTGATATAGTTTGCAGTGAGTTCATTGTAGTTTCCTTGTAGTTTCTGGTAATTCACTGTGAGCTCATTGAGATTCCTGATAACCATTGCTTTGAACTCAATATTTGATAGTTGTTGCCTCTATTTCATTCAGCATTCTTTCTGAGGCTTCCTCCCTTCCTTTCATTTGGAAATTGTTTCTTTGTCTTCCTATGTTTGGGAGACTCTTTTTGTTAGCCTCAGCTTCTTACATTGATCTGTTCTTGCTCCCTGGGTTTATGGTGTGAACTTCTATGATAGAGTATCTGTGAGATTCAGTGGTGTAGTCTCCTTGATCTCCTGAGCTCACTGGTCTTGGGCTGTCATTCAAGTTGGCTCTGTGTTTGTCTTTGGATTTTGATTGTTGTTGGGTCTTTCTTTTGTGAGTCCTTCCCACCAGCTGGTTACCTGAGGGTCACTCTGTCCACTGCCTCTTGTGTTTCATTGTGCAGGTGTGGGCTGGTTGTGTTGAAGCTGGTTCTTCCGTGTGAACAAGGTTTTGAGGATTCTCTCTTGCTCTTGTTCAGTTGTATTCAGTTTGTTCTGGGTAATTTCTCCATTATTTAGTTGTATATCCAGATAGGTCCTGGATTGAGGTTAGTGTGGCTTCCACTCCCTCCTTCACCTTTTTCCATTGTGATTTGTTGGTGGTTCCTTTGTTGTTGGGTTTTCTCTTCCAGTAGGTATACTGGTGCTCATAGCTTCCATTTACTGTTTTTTGTGATCAGTTGGAAAGGGAAGGCAAAATGGTTTAATACAGCAAGAGAGTATTCTATGATATGTACCGTAGCAGCCAATAGAGAAGAGATAGGGGATCCTTTGGCTATGTAGAGTGTTAACCATAATCTTCCACCCAAGTAGCCACTTTTTAGAAAGGATGGAAAGAAGATAAGACTCTTGTTTAGGAGGGAAGGAATGTGAGTTGGATCTAGAAAGCAGTGAGGTTGTGGGAGGTCAGATTCTGAGGTAAGGTGAGAGTAAAGGATAGTAAATAGGTGTAGTGTGTGAGACAATAGAGTTAAGGACTACAGTAATACATTTCAGGGAACTGCGAAGTGGGCTAAGATCCAGGAGGGGTGTTGTGAAGTATTTACAATGGTATGGAATAGCTATTATTTACAATAATATTAGAGGAACAATCATATGATAGAATCTATATGATCTGGATACAAGAATAGGGAGTATAGGACCTTGAGTAGTGTCCTAATGTAAACAAGCGATCTGAAGGACAGTAAATTAGCAATACACTATGAAAGAGAAAACAAGAAAAACCGGTCAAACAAGGCAATTTAACCAGCCAAGCAAAGAAGACTAAACAGAAAGAAGAGGAATACAAAAATATTATTAAAATAAAAGTTGTAAGTGTAATGAAAAAATAATGATACAAACCTAGGAAATCTATGAAATAACACAGCAAACAGCCAACAGTACCCCAGCACGTGTCAAATAGGACACCAAAAATTGTAGCAGACATTGAAAAACAGATGATAGACAAAAAAAAAAAACAAAAAACCCAACCCTGGAACTGTGAAAACACCAGAGTTGGACGCTAAGAGGGGATATCCCAAAGGCTGAAACAGTGAGACAAATTTCACCTTGCTATTGCAGAGAACCTGCAAGCTACTGCATATTTGTATCATTATTTTTTCATTACACTTACAACTTTTATTTTAATAATATTTTTGAATAACATGCTATTAAATAATGAATGGATAACAAGGAGATCTAGGAAAAAATTGAAAGTTTCTGGAAACAAATGAAAATGAACACACAACAGTCCAAAAGCTATGGAACACAATGAAGACAGTCCTGAGAGGGAAATTCATAGCAATACAGGCCTCCCTAAGAAGAAAGAAACATTTAAAATCAACAACTTAATGCTACATCTACAATAACTGGAGGAACAACAACAAACAATGCCCTGAGCAAGTAGAAGGAGATAATCAAGAGCAGAATTAAACAACATAGACACTAAAAGAACAATTCAAAAAATTAATAAATATAGGAGCTGTTTTTCTGCAAAAGTAAACAAAAGCAACAATTCATTTACTAAATTCATCAAGTAAAAAAGAGAGAGGACACAAATGAAATGAAAAAAAAACAAAAGAGGAGAAATTACAACCAATATCACAGAAATACAAAGGTTTATAAGGAATTACTATGAACAACTACATGCCAAGAAATTTGACAACCTGGTGAAATGAACAAATTTCCAGAAGCACAATCTTGTGTTTCTGACTCAAGAATAAGCAGGAAGCTGAGTACACTGATAAAATTAAGTGAAATTGAAGCAGTATTCTAGAAACTCCCAGCACACAAAAGCCCTGGACTGGACAGCTTCACATGTGGATTTTACCAAACATTTAGGGAAGAGCTAATGCCTATCCTTCTCAACAAATTCAAGAAGAGGAGACACTGAAACTCTTTTTTTATGAGGCCAGTATTATCCTCATCCCAGAAGTAGACAAAGACACAGCAAAGAAAGAAAACTACAAGCCAATATCATCTAGGTTGCTAAAATCCTCAACAAAATATTGGCAATCCAGATCCAGGAACACATTAAAAAGATCATGCACTATGATCAAGTGGAATTCATCTCAGGGATGCAAGAATGGTTTAACATTTGCAAATCAATAAACATAATACATCACATAAACAAAAGGAAAGACAATCACATCAATAGATGTGGAAACAGTATTTGATAATGTACAGCACCCATTTATGATAAAAACAATCAGCAAAGTGGGAGTAGAGGAAATAAACCTCAACATCATAAAGGACATATATGAGAAACCTATAGCTAACATCATAGTCAATAAGCCAAAACTGAAAGTTTTCCCAGTAATATCAGAAATAAGACAAGGTTGTCCACTTGTCTTATTCAACATAGTATTGGAAGTCCTAGGCAAAGCAATCAGACAAGAAAAAGAAATAAAAGGCATCCAAGTTGGAAAAGAGGAAGTAAAACTATGATTATTTGCAGATGAGATGGTAGTGTACATAGAAAATCCTATAGACTCCACCAAAAAGCTATTTGGCCTAATAAATGAATTTAGCAAAACAGCAGGATAACAAAGTCAATACTCAGAAATCAAAGGCATTTTTATATACTAACAGTGAAATGTCAGAAACAGAAACTAGGAAAAATCTCAATTGCTATAGCAACAACAAAAATTATTTACCTAGAAATAAGGTTAACCAAGGAGCTAAAAGACCTATATTTAGACAACTACACAACACTGAAAAAAGAAATTTAGAAGATGCAAAGAAATGGAAGCATATACTGTGTTCATGGATTGGAAGAATCAACATTATTAAAATGTTTAGGCTACCACAAGCAATCTATAGATTCAGTGCAATTCCTATTAAAATACCAATGACATTTTTCACAGATCTAGGACAAATAGTTCAAAAATTTATATGGAACCATAAATAACCCCAAATTGCCACAGCAATCTTGAGAAAGGAGAACAAGGTAGGAGGGATCACAATACCTCATATAAAACTATATTAAGACTATAATCAAAACAGTCTGCCACTGGCATAAGAAGAGACACATAGGTCAATGGAACAGAATATAAAACCCAGTAATCAACCCATGTCCCTATGGTTAATTAATATTTGACAAAAGAGACAGAAGCATAAAATGGAGTAAAATAATAGCCTGTTCAACAAATGGTGCTAGGAGTCTGCACAGGTATATGAAAAAATATTCAACTAGACCACAAACTTACACCATATACCAGATTAAACTCAAAATGGATAAAAGACTTAACCATAAGTCACAACACCATAAAAATCCTACAGGAAAACATTGGTAGTAAAATTTCAGATATCCTATGTAGCAATTTTTTTGGTGACACATGCTCTAGGGCAAGGGAAATAAAGGAGAGAATAAACAAATGGGACAACATCAAAGTAAAAAATTTCTGCATAGCTAAAGAAAAACATCGTAAAAATTAAAAGGAAATCAATCATATGGGAAAACATTTGCCAATGATACCTTAGACAAGGGTTTGATCTCCAAAATATATAAAAAACTCAGGTGACTCAATGCCAGGAAGGCAAATAATCCAATTAAAAAATGGGAAAAGGACCTGAACAAACACTTTTCCAAGGAGGACAAACAGAAGACCCAGTGGTATATGAAAGGATGTTCAATTATCAGTGGTCATAGCAGTGGTGAAAATTGAAACCATGATGAAATACCACCTCACACCAGTCAGAATGGCCATCATTAACAAACTAACAAACAACAAGTGTTGGCACAGGCTCAGAGAAAAGGGAACCATAATACATGGTTGGTGGGAATGCAGACTGGTACAGCGACTGTGGAAAACAGTATGGAATTCCCTCTAAAAACTAAAATGGACTGCCTTTTAATCCAGCAATTCCACTGGTGGGATTATACCCTAAGAATCCTGAAATACCAATTCAAAAGAGTCTATGAATCACTATGTCCATAGCAGCAGTATTTACAATAGCCAAGAGCTGGAAATAGCCTAAATGCCTAGCAGTGAATGAGTAGATAAAAAAATGTGGTATATTTACAGGATGAAAAACTACACAGCAGAAAGAAAAAAGGAGCTCCTACACTTCATGACATTATGGATGGAACTGGAGAGTATTATGCTAAGTGAAATAAGCCAGGAAGCAAAAGACAAATTCCATATGATCTCACTTATATGAGGAACCTAATCACAAAACAAACAAACTTCCGGTCAAGAGCTAGGTGTGGGTGGAAATACTGTACCTCCTTGCACAACCAAATTGAAGGACAACAAAGATTTACAAACAAAAACACAACCAAAACAGACAGAAAATTGAACTGTACCAAAATCCGACAACAACAAACCATTCATCCAGACTGGTAAGAGTGGTAGAGTCAGCAGCCAGTGGAGAGGGGACCCCGGCAGGAAGAGGCAGTTGTTGGCAAACACAGGCCCAGGAAGAAAACAAGCAAACCCAGTGAGGTGCACAAAGGGGCTGGCTAGCTGACCACAGACACACATTCGTGTGCAGATAAACCAGGCAGGTTTAAAAATGGTCACTGACACAGACCGTGCAACTCAGGACCCCAGTGATGGGAAATAAAGCCTAAAAACACCAACTGGAAAAACTTTCGGGGGCTGAGGTGCCGGGAGAGGTGCGCAGCCTCACAGGAGAGTTCACTGGGGATACCCAAAGGGTCCTAGAATGTACACAAGCCCACACACCTGGGAACCAGCACCAGAAGAGCCCAATTTGCTTGTGTAAAGTGGCAGAGGAGACCGAAATCTGAGAGAGAGTCCAGCAAATGCCATTGCTTCCTCTCTGACACCACCCCAAGTCACAACCCAGCAACCGAGTAGACCCGCCCTGGTGAACACCTAAGCCTCCACCTCTCATATGTAACAGGTGTGAAAAGATTAAAACATTACGGCTCAAATAGAAGAACAGCTCAAAGCCCCAGAGCTAATACTACTAAGTAACAAAGATATAGCCAACTTATCAGATGCACAATTCAAAACACTGGTGATCAGGATGCTCACAGAACTGGTTGATTTTAGTTGCAAATTAGATGAAAAAATGAAGGCTATACTACGTGAAATGAAGGAAAATGCACAGGGATCCAACAGTGATGGAAAGAAAACTGAGGCCCAAACCAATGGACCAGAAGGAAAAAAGAAACAAACAGAAAAGAATGAAGAAACAAGAATTCAAAAAAACATGAGAAGAGGCTTAGGAACCTCCAGGACATCTATAAACGTTCCAACATCCAAATTATAGAGGTACCAGAAGGGAAAGAGGAAGAACAACAAGTGGAAAAGTTATGTGAACAAATAATAAAGGAGAACTTCTCCAATCTGGCAAAGGAAATAGACTTCCAGGAAGTCCAGGAAGCTCAGAGTCCCAAAGAGGGTAGACCCAAGGAGGAACACACCAAGGCACATCATAATTATATTAGCCAAGAATAAAATGAAGGAGAGAATCCTAGAAGCAGCAAGACATAAGGGGACAGTCACATACAAAGAAGTTCCCATTAGACTGTCAGTGAATTTCTCAAAAGAAACCTTAGGGGCAAGAAGGGGCTGGAAAGAAGTATTCCAAGTCATGAAAGGCAAGAACCTACATCCAAGATTGCTCTATCCAGCAAAGCTCTAATTTAGAATGGAAGGACAGATAAAGCGCTTCTCAGATAAGGTCAAGTTCAAAGAGTTCATCATCACCAAGCCCTTATTATATGAAATATTAAAGGGATTTATCTAAGAAAAAGAAGATAAAAAAGAGGAACAGTGAAAGGACAGCAAACTCATAGTTATTAAGAACCACACCTAAAACAAAAGCAAACTAAGAGGACAGCTATATCAGGAGTGGAGCGACAGAAATGGAGATGATATGGAGGGTTAGCAACAGGGGAGTGGGAGGAGGAGAAGGGGGAAGAAGGTACAGAGAATAAGCAGCTAGATGGTAGGTAAAAAATAGATTGGTGGAGGGCAAGAATAGTATGGAAAATATAGAAGCTAAAGAACTTATGACACATGGACATGAACTAAAGGGGGGGATTTGGGGGAAGGAGGTGTGTAGAGTGGAGGGGAATGAAGGGGAAAATGGGACAACTGTAATGGCATAATCAATAAACTATATTTAAAAAAAAAACAAACAAATGAGCAAAATAGAACCAGAAGCATGGAAACAAGAACAAACTGACAGGGACCAGAAGGGAGGGAGAGGGGAAGAAGTGAGAAGAGAAGAAGGGCCTAGTTAAAAAACAAATATAAATGACACATTGACATGGACAACACAGTGGGTATTGACTGTGGGGTGGGGATAGCAATGTGGGAAAACTGAGACAACTGTAATAGAACAATAGTAAAAAAAACTGGGAGTGAGTGAAGAGGGAGGATTTACTCTCTTGATATTAAAGATTCCTCTGTTGTCCAAGTAAAACGATAGTGTGGTGCTTGTGGGGAAGAGATACCAATAACCTAGAGAGAGACCATCTGAGTACAGGCAACTCATTTTTGATAAAGGTAAAAAAGAAGTCAAAGGAGGAAGGACAGTTAGTGTTTCAATAGTTGTTAGTGATAGGACATCCATAAACAAACCAATGAACTTGATCTAAGTCTCACACTTTATAGAAAAAATTAACTCAAAATTCATCACAGACTTAACTGTAAACATTAATGACTTCTGGAAAAAAGTAGGAGAAAATCTTCAGGTTCTAAACTAGTCAAAGAGATCCTAGAGTTGATTATCAAAAGATTGATTCTTAAAAAGACTATCAGTTGAAAATAAAACTTTAGCTCCTCTGGGAAAGATCCTATTAAGAGGTTGAAAAGGTAACTACAGACTGGGAGAAAATGTTTGCAAGCCACATGTATGTCAGAAGTATCTGCAATATACAAATATCTCTAAAAATTTAACAGTAGAAAACAATTCCATTAGAAAATGTGCAAAACAAACAAAAAGACATTTCTTGGGAAATAATACACAAATGGAAAATAAATTCATGAAAAGATGCTCAAGCTTTAGCCAGCAAGGAAATGTAGTATTACTACATGCCAGTCAGAACAGCTAAAACAAAAATGCTGTGACAACACCAAATGCTGTGAGGATGCAGGGAAATCAGATCCCTCACACATTCATGTTCAGGTACAAAAATACAGCCATCTTGCTAAATACTTGGGCAGTTTCTTTTAAATTTATTAATGGAATTACTAGAAGACCCAGCAACTGCACTCTTGGGCATTTATTCAAGAAAATGAAAATTTATTTTCATACAGGAAATTCAAACAGGAATGTTTTTATCAACTTTATTTGTAATAGCTAAAATGAAAAAAAGCTCAATGACCTTCAGTGAATGAAGATGGAAAAACTGGTACATACATACCACAGAAAGCTGTTCACCAAGGAAAAGGAATAAATAGTGATATAAATGGACATGTGGGTGAGTCTACAGTAAACTATGCTGACCTTTTTTTTAAAAAGCCAATTTCAGAAGAAAACAATCCATGATTTTTTAATGTAGCATTTATTAATAACATAGCAATGGAGGACACAGTAGTGGTTGCTGGGGGTTAGGAATGGGGTAGGAGTGGATGTAAAGGGAAAATGTGAAGGAATCTGGTAGAGATGAAATGTGTCATCATAACTGTCACTGATTCTGGTGACAGTGTTGTTAAGCTACATATGATAAAATTTCATAGAGTTACAGGCACACGCACACACACACATGAATGCACAGCATACTGGAGGAATCTGAGTAAGCTTCATGGATTGTAGCAATTTGAATGTGCTCATTTTGATATCACACTATTGTCATACAATATTAGCCTTGGGGGTGGTGGTTGAACGGTATATAAGACCTCCTTACACTTTTTGTTGTGGACCACTCTACCTGGCTCTAGGAATTGTAACTCTACCCCCTGTGGCTAAGGATGAGGGAGTGACCTCTGGAATGTGAGCCTCAGGAGACAATGTTTGTCTCTGGTAGCAAATGCTGCCTCAATTTCTTCCCTGCCTCCAAAGCATGGTTGGAAGTCCATGGTGAGAAAGACCCCTCAGAGGAGGGGCAGCCTAGGCCAGACACGATCACTTGGGAGGCCATCATGGAAGGATGTGGGGGGCTGCAACAAAGAGGGAGCAATGGACTATCGCCTCCGCCTCCAGGCTTTAACAAAGCCCAAGTCCCCATGCTCTGTGGGAGAAGTGCATCCTGGGTTTAATCCCCTTAAGCTTGAATACCTGGTGGGGAGGGTGCAGTTCCTTGCCTTGCTAGAAAGTGTCCTGGGGAAAAATCTGGCATCACAAAGACTTCCTGATAAACCTGTGAAATCTGCTCTGCTAAGAGTGCTTTCATTCATATGTTAAGGGTTCAAGCAGGAAACCCTAAAACTCTGTTCCTGACAGACTCTAAGACTAAGCCCTCAGATTTCTTTGAAATGTTATCTACTGTTTGATCCTTGTTGCCCAGTATTCCTGTGTATTACAACCCAATAAAAGCCTTTGGAGGCAGGGGCTCAACACCTTTTTCCCCTGAGAAACTGGCCACTGCTCAAGGCCTTTTTCCTCTGGGAAACTGGCCATTTCTCCTCCCCAAGCAGATCACATCATGTCTCTGTCATGTTTACTCTCATCTGTGGCACACGGGGGGACTTGTGAGGAAAGTTGCCCACACAACTTCTTAAAAAAATTGCTTTGAATCTACAATTGTTATTTCTTAAGTTTAAAAAGAAAGACAAAAGTCAGAGGGGAAAAATCTACATAGAACTTGTATATCCAAAACACATGAAAAATTCCTACAACCTGTTAAAAGACAATGCAAATTAAAGCTATAATGAGGTACTACTCACTAAGTATCCATTGGAATGTTAAAATTGAAATTAAGGACAATACCACCTGTTGAAGAAAACATGGGGCAACTGGCATTCATACACAGGACTGGAAGCAGTATAAAATGAAACCCATGCAATATTCAAAGCAATGAAGAACAGGGACCTACAACCAAGACTACTCTACCCAGAAAGCTATTGTTTAAAATGAAGGAGAAATAAAGAGCTCCTTAGGCCCCCACCCTCCCAAAAAATCTAAAGGAATTTATTACCATCAAACTAGTACTGCAAAAATAGTAAAGGTACTTCTTTAAGAACAAGAGGGAAAGAAAAGGAGCACAAATGTGTACAATAAAATGACAAAAAGTACATACCTATCAATAATCACTTTAAATATAAATGGGCTAAATGCTTCAACCAAAAGACATAGGGTAGCTAAATGGATAAGAAAACAAGACCCATATGCTATCTATGAAAGACACACCTCAGAATGATAGACACACACTACTAAAAGAAAAGGTATGAGGACATTTCAAGCAAATGGAAATGAAAAATTATCTAGAGTAGCAATACCTATATCAGGTAAAATATACTTGAAAATCAAAGCTACTATAAAAGACAAAGAATAACTTTACATAATGGTAAAGAGATCAATCCAAAAAGAAATATAAGCCTTGTAGACATTTATATACTCAATATTGGAGCACCTAAATATATAAAGCAAATATTCAAGAACATAGAGGGAGCTATTGGCAGTAATACAGTCACAGTAGGAAACTGTAATACCCCATTACATCAATAAATAGATATTCTAGGCAGAATATCAACAAGGAAACAGCAGCCTTAAATGATCCATTAAACCAGATGGATTTAATTTATGTTTTCAGAGAATTTTATCTCAAAACAGCAGAGTATACATTCTTTTCAAGTTCATGTGAAACTTTTTTTATTACAGACAACATTTTAGGCCACAAAATATGTCCTAATAAATTACAAATATTGAAATTATATTAAACATCTTCTCAAACCACAGTGGTATGAAACTAGAAATCAATTACAAAAAAAAAAAGAACTGAAAACACAAACAACAGTGAAGCTAAATGTCATTTTACTGAACAATGAGTGGGTTAAAAGTGAGGTCAAGGAAGAAATCAAAAGATTTCATGAGACAAAGGAAAATTAAAACACAACAATCTAAAAAATCTACACATAGCAAGTCCTGGCTGGTGTAGCTCAGTAGATTGAGTGCAGGCCTGTGAACCATGTGATCGCGGTTTCATTCCCAGTCAGGGCACATCCCTGGGTTGCAGGCCAGTTCCCAGCAGGAGACTCAGGAGAGGCAACCAAGCATTGATATTTCTCTCATTCCCTTCCTCTCTAAAGATAAATAAATAAAATATTTAAAATAAAAAAATTTAAAAAAATAATGTCACATTTCTAAAAAATCTACACATAGCTAAATTCGTCCTAAGAGGAAAATTCATAGCAATGCAGGCCTACTTCAAGAAACAAAAAATCACAAATTTAACTAACGATCTTAACACCTAGGAGAACTATAAAAAGAAGAACAAACAAAGCCCAAAGCGAGTAGGAAGTAATAAAGATCACAGTAGAAATAAAATACAATCTAAAACAAAACATGAAAGATCAATGAAATTAAGATGATTCTTTAAAAGGATGAACAAGATTGATAGACATTTAGCCAGACTCATCAAGAAAAAAAAAGAGAGGACCCAAATAAATACAATCAGAAATAGAAGAGAAGTAACAAATGACATCACATGAATACATAGAATTATAAGAAAATACATGAACAACTGTATACCAACAAATTGGACAATCTGGCAGAAATGGGTAAATGCCTAGAAATATGTAATTTTCCAAGATATAATCAAGAAGAAACAGGAAAGCTGAACAGACTGATTACAAGTAACAAAATCAAAGCAGTAATAAAAGAAAAACTCCTGGCAAACTAAATCCCTGGACAACCTAGCTTCACAGGTGAATTTTCAGTCAAAAAAGAACTAGCATTTATCATTCTCACACTATTCCAAAAAAATCAAGAGGAGGGAAGAGTCTCAAGCTCATTTTATTAGGTCAGTATTACCCTAATTCCAAAACCAGATAAACATACTATAAAGAATGAAAATAATAGGTCAATATCCCTGATGAATATAGATGCTAAAATCTTCAACAAAATACTAGCAAATTGAAATCAGCAATAAGTTAAAAAAAATCACACAATACGATCAAGTGGGATTTATTTCTGTGGTGCATGGTTGGTATAACACCTACTAATCAATTAATGTGATACACAAGGTAAATAAAATAAAGGATAAAAATTATATAATCAAACAAACAGATGTAGTAAAGCATTTGGCAAAATCCAAACACCATTTACAATAAAAAAAAAACTCTCAAGAAACAGTAAATAGAGGAGACATGTATCAACATAATGAAGGTCATATATGGGAAACCCACAGCTCATCATACTCAATGGGGAAAATCTAAAAGTGTTTCCTTAAGATCAGGAACAAGACAGAGATGTTAACTTTCAACACCTTTATTCAACATAGTACTGGAAGTCTTAGTCACAGTGATTAGACAAGAAGAAGAAACAAAAGGCACTGAAATTGGAAAGGAAGAAAAGATGTCATTTGTAGATGACATGATATTGAATATGGACAACTCTAAAGGTTCCACAAAATACTACTAGAACTGATAAATAAATTCAGTAAAGTAGCAGAATACAAAATAAATATTCACAAAACAGTTACATTTTATACACCAATAAGAAGCTATCAGAAAGGAAAATGAAAAGAACATTGACATTTACAATTGCATCAAAAAATAAAATACCTAGAAACAAATTTAACGGTGGAGATATAAGATCTGTACTCAAAATATTATAACACAGTAAAGAAAGAAATTGAACAAGATACAAAAAATAGAAGCATATACCATGCTCATGGATGGTAAAAATTAACATCATTAAAATGTTCATACCCACCCTGGCCAGTGTGACTCAGTTGGTTAGAGTGTCATCCTGTAAACCAAAGGTCATGAGCACATGTTTGGGTTGCACGGTCAGCCCTCAGTCAGGGTGCATGTCAGAAGCAACATATTAATGTTTGTCTCTCACATCAATGTTTCTTTCCCTCTCTGCCTCCCTTCCCCTTTCTCTAAAAAAATCAATAAGCATGTCCTTGGTTGATGATAAAAAAAAATGTCCATACTTAGCTATAGCAACCTGTAGATTCAAAGTTCGTAGTATTATGCTGCTGGACATCAAACTATACTACAATGCCAAGTAATCAAAATAGTATAGTACTGGCCTAAAAACAAACACAGATCAATGGAACAGAATAGAGAGTGCAGAAATAAACTCACACTGAAAACTGTACTTGAACATTAATTAAATAAATTTTAAAAAAGAAATAAACTCACACTATATGGTCAATTAATATATGACAATGAAGGCAAGAACATACAGTGCAGTCAAGACCATCTATTCAACAAATGACATTAGGAAAATTGGACAGATACGTGCAAAAAAAAAAAGAAACTAGACCACCTTCTTACACCATATGCTGGATTAAACTCAAAATATATTAAATACTTTAAAGAAAGTACTGGCTGGTATGTCTCAGTTGGTTGGAGAATTGTCCCATAACCAAAAGGTTGTGTGTTCAATTCCTGGTCAAGGCATATACCTAGGTTGCACTTTGATCCCTGGTCTCATGCACACTGTCCCCTGTTCGGGTCTGTATGAGAGGCAGCCAATCCATGTTTCTCAAATCGGTGTTTCTTTGCCCCCCTTCCTCTCTCTAAAAGCAATGAAAAATATCTTTGGGTGCATATTAAAAAAATCTAGACTTTAATGTAAGACTTGAAACTATAAAAACTCTAGAAGAAATATAGGCAGTAAAATCTCTGACATTTCTCTTAGCAATATTTTTCTTACCTATCTCCTCAGGCAAGGGAAACAATTAAAAAAATAAGCAAATTGGGTGACATCAAACCAAAAAGTTTTTGCACAGCAAAGGAAACCATCAACAAAATGAAAAAGATAATTTACTGAATGGAAGAAGATATTCACCAATGATACATCTGATATGGGGTTAGTTTTCCAAAATTTATAAAGTAATTAAATAGTCAACACCAAGAAAAAACAAACAATCCAATAACAATAGGCAGGCAACCTGAATAGACACTAATCCAAAGAGATTATATAGATGGTCAATAGACACATGAAAAGATGTTCAATATTATTAATCATCAGAGAAATGAAAATGAAAAGCATAATAAGATATCATCTCACACCTTTCAGAATGGTTATCTTTAATAAATCAACAAACAATAAGTGTTGGCAAGGATCTGAAGAAAGGGGAACCCTTTGGCACTGTTCGTGGGAATGCAGACTGGTACAGCCACTGTGGAAAACAGTATAGAGTTTCCTTTAAAAATTAAAAATGAACTGCCTTATCCCCTAGCAATTCCACTTCTGGTTATACATCCAAAACACTAATTCAAAAGAATATATGCATTTCTATATTCATTGCAGCATTATGTCCAATTGCCCAAAGGAAAAAAGAAGCAACCCAAGTGGCTATCAATAGATGAATGGAACTTCCGCCAAGATGGAGGCATAGGTGGAGACGCTGTGCTTCCTCACACAACCAAGTTTAGAGACAACTAAATATTAGCATCAGAAAACACAGCCAGAACACAGAAAATTGAACTTTTCGGAAGTCCGATAACAACAAATTCTTCAGCCTGACCTACGGTAAGAGGGGCGAAACCAGCAGCTGGAGGAGTGGGATTGAACAGGAAAACTCCGTCAGACGGACTCAGGTGCACGGAATCCAAGTGCAGGGTTGGACCTGGTGGGCAACTCAGCGAGCAACCGCGGGGAAACAGCGAGGGAGCAGGGCTGCAGGTTGACTGTGGTCGCACATTCGTGCGCAGATAGACAAGCGAGGGAGTGGGCGATTGGACGGGACCCAGCAGGCCCAAGTGGCTTGTGGCAGCAGAGGGCGCAGCCATTTCCCCGCTCTGACTCCGCCTCCACATACAGCGTCATAACCCAGCGACCTAAGTGGCCCTGCCCTGGTGAACCACCTGAGGCTCAGCTCTTCACCCAGCAGCAAGAAACACCAGAGGGGGCCGCCATTTCCCCACTCTGACCACGCCCCCATATATAGCGTCACAACCCAGCGACCTGGGAATCCAAGGCTCCCCTCCTCGTACTTAACGGGCATGAACAGAACAAAAATGGCTCAAGAAGATCTCAAAGCCCCAGAGCCTATAAATCTAAGCGATGAAGAAATAGCAAAACTCTCAGACGCACAGTTTAAAACACTGGTGATCAGGATCCTCACAGAACTCATTGATTATAGCCACAAATTAGATATACATATGAAGAAAAAACTAATTGAAATGAATGGAATTACACAGGAAATCAATAGCGATGAAAAGGAAACTGGGACTCAAATCAATGGAGTGGACCAGAAGAAAGGAAATAATGGCCATACAGAAGAGTGAAGAAGCAAGAATTCAAAAAAATGAGGAGAGTCTTAGGAACCTCCAGGACATCTTTAAACACTTCAACATCCGAATTATAGGGGTACCAGAAGGGGGAAAGGAACAACCACCAGTGGAAAACTTATTTGAACAAATAATAAAGGAGAATTTCCCCAATCTGGCAAAGGAGATAGACTTCCAGGAAATCCAGGAAGCTCAGAGAGTACCAAAGAAGTTGGACCCAAGAAGAAACACATCAAGGCACATCATCATTATATTAGCCAAGATTAAAATGAAGGAGAGAATCCTAGAAGCAGCAAGAGATAAGGGGACAGTCACCTACAAAGGAGTCCCCATCAGACTGTCAGCAGATTTCTCAAAAGAGACCTTACAGGCAAGAAGGGGCTGGAAAGAAGTATTCCAAGTTATGAAATCCAAAGACCTACATCCAAGATTGCTCTATCCAGCAAAACGTTCATTCAGAATGGAAGGACAGATAAAGTGCTTCTCAGATAAGACCAAATTCAAGGAGTTCATCATCACCAAGCCCTTATTATATGAAATGTTAAAGGGACTTATCTAAGAAAAAGAAGTTAAAAAAGCATGAACAGTGAAAGGACAGCAAACTCACAGTTATTAACAACCACACCTAAGACAAAAGCAAACTAAAAGGACAGCTAGATCATGAGTGGAAACATAGAAATGAAGATCTTAAGGAGGGTTAGCAACAGGGGAGTGGGAGGAGGTGTAGGGGGGAGAAGGTACAGAAAATAAGTAGCATAGACAGTAGATAGAAAATAGATGGGGGGGCAAGAATAGTATGGGAAATACAGAATCTAAAGAACTTGAGACACATGGTCATAAACTAAAGGGGAGTAATGGTGGGGATGGGGGGTAGGGTGGAGGGGAATGATGGGGGGAATAGGACAACTGTAATGGCATAATCAATAAAAATAAATAATTAAGTAAAAAATAAATGAATGGATAAAAAAGTGGTGGTGCATATGTATGATGAAATATAAGCCTTAAAAAGTGAATACTTATCATTTGTTACAGCATAGATGAGCCTAGAGGGTATTATTCTAAGTGAAATAAGTAAGTCAGAGAAAGACAAACACCACATGATTTTACTTATATGTGGACTCTAAAGAGTGAAATAAGCAAAATAGAAAAAGACTCGTTCCTATATATATCAGACTGATAATTGCCAGGCAGAAGGGAATTTGGGGGGGGGGGTTGAAAAGGTAAAAGGATTAAGAAGTACAGATTGGTAGTCACAGGGACATAAAGTACAGCACAATAAATACAGGCAATAATATTGTAATGACTATGTTGTCAGGTGGGTACTTGAAATATCAGGAGAACCACTTTTCAAAATGTGTGACTGTGTAACCACTATGCTGTATGCCTGAAACTGATACAAAATAATATTGAATATAAAATGTAATTTAAAATAAAATAAAATGTACTGTACTGGGTGACACATTTTGGTACTTTCTTATTAAGCTAAACACAGTTACCGTAAGACCCAACCAAAATCCTTACTTCTAAGCACTTACCTAGGAGAAATGAAAACCTATGGCTGCAGACAGACTTGGCCATAGCAGCTTTAGGTATGATTTTATTCAACTGTCCAGCTATCTAGCAACAGGTGAAGGAGAGAACTTGACAGGATGATGGAAATGCTTTGCTGAGGTGCAAGTCAAAATGCATCCAGCTCTACATGAAAAACAGGTGAGTTTCACAGTGTGGAAATCAGAACAGTTAGCTTAAAAATATCTTCCATGTGTCTCCCTCATTTAAGGCTAACTCCTGCCTTTTTAATACCCACCAATAGTCCAGCTTGTCTGAATGGCTCACCATTTGCTTCTGGAATGAAATCTTCCATGTGAAAAAATTGTTCCTCTTGTCTCCTTTGGGCAACTACATACAACCCAGAGACTGTTATCGGACCAAGTGTGGCTTCTCTTACGGCCTTCCTTCACCCTGGTCTGCCTACTGCTACCTTTTCCTTCCAGGCTCCAGTTTAGATAATTTCTTCTTGAGAGCTTTCCCTGATTCCCAGACTAGATTGAGTCTCCTGTGGGTCCTTTGGTATTCCCATGGTGTCACAGAGCTGACCTGTTGCTTTGTCCTTTGCTCTCCTGGGATTTCCTCTGGGGAGACCTCCACCTGAGGCTAGCACAGCATTATGGCTGCTGTGCACAGGAGACTTGTTACCTCCCAGGGCATGTCCTGAAGGACGCTGGGGACGTCTGCTCAGTGCAGGACAGAAAATTGCATACAATCTCTCCAGCAGCTGTACCTGGGCACATCAAGAAATGCAAGCTTGACAGGTGGGGTGGGCCTGGCTCAGGGTTCAGGGCTGATTCGTTAAAGGTTTTATAAAAACATGCTAAATAGACCATGCAATTGCAAGAGTAAGTCCTCCTCTGGTGGAAATTACTCAGCCATTTGGTTTTTATTTTTGCAAACGTGGTTCGGCCCTTTTGAACACTCACTTGATATGCCTTTACTGCCAAAGCAACAGGAAGATATGCTTTGAATTCTTTGTAAAACCCCCGTGTAAACACCAGGCTTAGGGGTAATTGCAACAGAACACCAGTTCTGTTTGGGAGCCTTCACATAGTCCTCTCTCCCTGACTACTGCGGGTAAACACACTTTGCCCTTGGGAGCCCCTCCTGCCCACAGCACCCATCCCCCAAAGCTGCAAGGGTCTAAGATATGCTAGTTGGGGCCCCATTTCAGAGAGAGAGGCAGGGATTCTGGCAGGGTTTTCTCTGTAGGAAAAGGGAGCTCCCAGCTTCCTGGGGCTTCTGGCCTTTGGGTTCAATGTCTTTCCTGATTAGCTCTGATCCCTGAGGTCTAGTCCTGAGAAGCCTTCCCTGACTTTACTCAAGTTTGAGCAACTCCTGTCACTCCTGCCTCCCTGATGGTGTCCAGCCTGCAGCCCCACTCATGCTGGTCCACTCAGCTCAACCCACCCCTCCTGCCACATGGGCAAGCTTTTTTTCCATGATACCTCCCCAGCCCCTTTCTGCACACCTGCCCCCTTTCCTGGGAGGCCTTTACCTGGGCCTTCCACTTGCATTCCTATATGATGTTCTTGCCACAACTCACAGCAGCCTTCCCAAAGCTCCCAGAAGGATGACTTTCTCTGGCTTCACAACTTTCTGGATCTTCAGAGGGGTATGTATATACCACTTGGCCTAACCAGACTACACTTGATTTGAGCTCTGGATTGGAGTCTGTGCAAGCCTGAAAAACACTGGCTTGGGGCAGGACATTTAAATTGACATTTTAGCCTAAGGCCCCAGACACAGTAGGCAGGGCATTCCAAAGATGGATTCTGAACTCATACAACTCAGCCCAGCAAAGTCTAGGGAATGGGGCTGGAAATTCTGCAGGACCCTCAGAGGTTTGTTCTGCCGCTGGGAGGTTCCTGGACAGGAGTAGCAGAGGGGGCATCACCAGGGACTTCTGGACAGAGCCTCATCTTCAAGTCTAGGATAGTGACTAGAGAGCACAAGCACTCTACTTGGTTTTCCAGAGCCCAAGCTGTCCTGCCACAGACTTCGCACTTGGAGCTGAATACAACATCAATTTCCCAAGTAAAAATAGGACTGACTATAAAGAGGACAACTAGATCAGGAGCAGAACCATAGAAATGAAGATTGCATGGAGGGTTAGCAACAGGGGAGTGGGAGAAGGAGAAGGGGGAGAAGGTACAGAAAATAAGTAGCATAGATGGTAGGTAGAAAATAGATAGGGGGAGGGCAAGAATAGTATGGGAAATATAGAATCTAAAGAACTTGAGACACATCATAAACTAAAGGGGGGATTGTGGGGGAGGGGTGTGCAGGGTGTAGGGGAATGAAGGGGGAAATAGAACAACTGTAATGGCATAATTAATAAAATATATATTTTTAAAAAGATGGATGTGGAGAAGCATGGATGAATTGGTGTCCATCACAGACAGGCACAGGAGCTACTGAACACATGAAAATTGACAAAGGGGAAAAGACTGCACTGGTTGAATGGCCTCTTAGGAGCAATGTGTTCACATACATGCTGTGAAGAGTTGGAGGCCAAGACTCAGAAGAGGGGTGTGCAACTCATGTCTTGCATTCCTTCATTTGTTCATTCACTTGTCGCTCACCAGCAGCTGCTATGCCGGGCCCAATACCAAGCATCACTCTGACCCAGTGGTGAGTTTTTAGGGGCCACACACACCAGTGGGGAGACTAACAGGAAGGTACACACAACCATATGGGCTGCCAGGAGACTTGGTATTGGCTGAGCCTCAGAAGGCTTGGGAAGCCAGCTAGCCAGAAGGGAGATGTTGGAATGGGTGACACTCTGCTCCTGGTGGGGACAACACAACAGCCTGGGTGTGACAGTGGTGTGGGCAGGGG
The DNA here is from genome assembly GCF_021234435.1 of Artibeus jamaicensis. Lineage (NCBI taxonomy): Eukaryota > Metazoa > Chordata > Mammalia > Chiroptera > Phyllostomidae > Artibeus > Artibeus jamaicensis. Next base: position 72,280,477 of record NW_026522030.1, on the reverse strand, counting down.
AGGCTATGAGTGGCCCAGGAAGAGGCCTCTGAACCAGTTTCATCCTCCTTGAGGCACATAGGCCCATAGAACCCAGGTCTCAGAGAACTTGAAGGCCCCCTAGTCCAGCATCCACCCAAGACTGGAAACTTCTACCTCCCCTTGTTCACATGCCTGTGATGGGCCCTTCCTCCTCCCAGGCATCTTTCTGCCCTGCTGAGCACCCACCGTGGGAACAGGCCTAACACTTTATCACCAGGGATCTGGACTGGGCAGGTGGCAGGTCATGGCGATGCAGAGACAGGTCCCGTAGGACAGAAAAGGAGCTGCCAGCATGGAACATTGTGCAGCCATACTCAGGCAGGTGATGGCTCCAGACAGGCACTCGATCTCTTTGTTCTTCAGTCTCATCATCTGTAAAAAGATGGGGGCTGTTCTAGAACTTGCAGACCTGTGGTGAGTGTTAAGCATAGTAATGTTCATGAAACTCTTAACTCCTCTGTTGGACATGAGTTATCACAATTGTGGTGCTATAAATGCCCTCTGTACTGTTTAGTCAGTACCCTGCCCCTCGGGTCTGCCCTGGGCATGGTCTGAAAAGCCAGGGACACAGCTGGCTGTGAGCATTGTTCTGGGAGGCACCCATTCTGAGATGTGGGAGCTCACTGCTACTCTGCACTCAGAGACTGACCTGCCTGGAGTCCCTGGGTGATTCAGCCCTTGACAGAGGCCCATAGTGTTCTGGGGTCTCTGCAGCCTGGAGTGCATACAGCTTGGGGAGCAGCCTTGATTCCACCATAGGGGACCCCAATCACCCCATTCTTATTGTTAATGTTGCTGAGAGAAAATGCAAGCCAGCTAGACTTCCGTGCTGTTGACAAATAGCTGATCTTCTTGCTGCATGGAGGTGAGTGGCTGTGGCAGTCCTTGTCCTTCATCTTGGCCAATGAAAGTCCTGTCATCTGTAACCATCAACAATTGTCCCTTGTTGTACTATGGAGCCCAGAGAGGTTTGCTGCCCTGAAAACAGATGCAGGATGGGAGCTCAAGTGCAGAAGTGTGTTTGGGAGGAGCCCCAGGAAATGCTGGGAGGTTGGGGGTGGGCAGAAGTGAGGCATGAAAGGAAAGAGTCAAGCAAAAGAGTCAAATGTATTACCCAGCCAGATACCCTTGGAGGCACCTGAGTAGGACTCAAACTTTTTTCCCCAGGGGAGTGAGCTGAGGCACCTACCTACCACTCCTGTCAGCAGTTGGTTAAGGACTGCTCCCAAGGGCACTTCCTCCTGGCAAGTTCTATCTATCTGGTAAAGGCAGAGGTCCAACAAGGGCAAAGGGAGAGTCAATCTCTTGAGGACACACAGAATCTGGTACCCTGGCACATGTTTGTGCTCAACATTTGGCATGCTTCAGAGAGGGTGTCCATACATTCTAAGTGGAGCCTCGCTTGGAGTCTTGAATGGCTGGGGACTTTCAGCCATCCAGAAACTTTTGTCTTAGGCCTAGCACATCCAAGTAGAGATTCCACTTTTTGATGGAACTCCAACGGATTCACAGCCATGCTAAACACCACCTTTTATTGTGCTAAACAGAGGCCTGGGAGCTTTATCTCTCCACATCCTCCCCATTTCCTGCCCTCCCTACCTACCACCTTCTCACAATGACCATGAGCCAAGGGTCATGAAAAGGCTGGCAGGTGGTGCAGATAGGGTTTGACCTGGTTTCCTCCCTGGCTCCACAGCTCCCCTCTTCTTTTCTAAACCACTGAACTTCATGAAAAACTTCATTCTGTCAACAAATGTTTATTGAGTCATGGTGACCAAGGTGGATATAACCCCATTTCCTGGAGCTCGAGGATGGGGCTTGAGAGTCCAAAAAAACACACCCAATAAAGATCTGTCAGGCTCAGGTAAGGAGAAGTGAAGGTGCAGTGAGGAGGGGGTCTTGTAACAAGAAGAATCCTGAGAAAATGGCTTTTCATCTGAGATGGCCATGGTAAGAAGACCTGAGATGAGTGCAGACCTGGGCAAGGGCCCTCCTGGCAGCAGGAACAGCTGTGCAAACCCTGTGGTAGGACTGAGCTGGGAATGTCTCCTGGCTGACAGGAATGACTCAGGAGGAGAGAGAAAGGGTGTGAGTGGAGAGGTCACCTGGAGTAAATGAAAGTCCCATGAGGGCACTTCAAACCCAACTGTCCCTCTGTATCCACCCTTGGGCCATATTCAAAATGCGCGAGGCCTGGCCCAATGAATGCCAAGGGCAGCCCTGGTGGCAGTGCTGTCCTGTCCTTCTGCTCCCACTCTTTGCTCTGGGTTTCCCACCTTCTGCTCCAGTCCTGTCAGAGAGTAGTGGCTGGCGGTATGGATCAAAAGCGTCCCCCGCTCCCGGGACTTGGCCTTGCCATCAGGGAAACATCACATTGCTCTGGAATGAGGTGATTTTGAGCAGCCGATGCAAGGAAATGGGTATTTATGTAACGGTGGGCATGGTTTTTATTTTCTCTAATTTTCAGATTACTTTCGATTAGGCCTCTTCGGAATAGAAAAGGCTTGAAGTGAAATAGATCCTGCCTAAATCATTATAGCCCGCCCAGCCCCAGGCTGCCTCTGCAGACAATTACCCCAGACCCTGGGGTTAGGGGGCAAACTCCAGGCTAGAACACTTCCTCGGTGCTCACACAGGAGAGCCCTGGGCTTGGTGAAAGACCTCTGTGCTTGGTGGACACACAGCAGCCATTGATTCCAACAACTCTCTGGCCAGAGGGGCTTGGGGGAGGGAGAGAGTAATTCCCACCAACATCTGGACTCTATCTCTTCCCCCTGCCTCCCACTCGGGACAAAGGGGAGGGGGAGAGGGAAAAAGAAAAAAAAATGCCCAGGCCAAATTCAAATGGTTTCATAAATTTTGCCCCAGAAATGTTTTGACGTGAGTATTTTTGTCAGTCTCCAGCATTTGCCAAAAGAAACTCAACTCCACACAAAGCTCAAATACATTTTCTAGATGACTCTGGAGCCAAGCTGCTGGGCTCCCAGCACCTGTGAGGCACCCAGGCCTGGTGCTTCACTGAGCTGGGGTGGGGGTAGTGAAGGAGGAGGAGAAGGCTGGTGTGGGGCCCTGGGGCCCTGGGACCTGTGGACATGCCAGTTGAGCTCTGGTCTCTGTCTAAGGGAGGCCTAGTTCAGCACCCTGCAGCCGGGGGGGGGGGATGCTGTTCTCAATGTCCATCCATGGGGCAGGTCCTTCCCACAGTCCAGTTGAGTCTGGAGTGCATAGCTTGGGAATAGGACAGTGGACAGGAGAGGGAACCTGAAGGATGGAGTGAAAGCATGTTCACACCTCACAATGGAACCACACATATGTTAATAGTAGGTTTCTTCTTTAGTGTTGATAAGTCATTTTTGTTTTTCTTTTATTTCGATTTTTTTCTTTCTTATAATCAATATAAGTTACTAAAATGTTATTTAAAAACATATCTCTGTATTCCTAAAAAATAGAATTACCATATGATCTAATAATTCCATTTGTGGGTATATACCCCCCCAAATTGCAAGCAGGTGCTTGAAGAGATATTTGTACACCTATGTTCATAGCAGCATTATTCACAATAGCTAAACATAAACACAACCCAAGTGTCCATCAATGCATGAATGAATAAACAAAAATGTGGTATAGTTATACAATGGAATATTACTCAATCTGTACAAAGGAAATCCTGACACATGCTACAACATGAATGAAGCTGAAAGCACTATGGTAAATGAAATAAGCCAGTCACAAAAAGACAAATACTGTATGATTCCACTAACCTGAGGTCCCTGGAGCAGTCAAATTGAGAGAGACAAAGAGTGGAATGGTGGGTACCAGGAGCTGGGGGAGGACAAATGGGGAGTTACTTTTAATGGGTGCAGTTTTAGTTTTGTGAGATGAAAAGAATTCTGAAGATGAAGAGGGTGATGTTTGCACAACAATGTGAATGCACTTAGTGCCACTGAGCTATACACTTACAAAGGGTTACAATGATGAATTTTATGTTTTGTGTACTTTACTACAATTTAAAAAACCCCAACTAATTAGATACTTGTTCCCTCCTTTCCATGACCCAGACAGACCTGGCTGGAATGTGGCTCCATGTTTCCTGTCCCCGTGGTCTTGGCTTTCTCATCTAAGGAAGGGGTTGCTGCCTCTCCCCAGCATGAGGAAAATGTGTCCACCAACAGGTACCTAGGGCATGATGGCCACTAGAGAAACTGAAAAGGACAACAAGGGGCCAAGCTAGTTAGATGCCTTTTCTGAACCAATCTGGCTTACAGAGCAAGGTTCTCCCTGTATACACCTAGGGCACTGAGAGTTTTAAAGAGGGCGTGAAAGAGTCTGAACCACAGGTTGCAATCTGAGCATGGGGGTAGGAGGGACATGATCCCCAGTGGTGGACAAGCAAGCAAGGGTGAGCTCCAAACTCTTCCATGCCTCAGTTTCCCCATCTGTAAATGGGGCAATGATATCTGAGTGCTAACCTCAGAGGCTGCCAAGAGGACTGAATGAGAGCAGTTTCTGCAACACAGGAAGCTCCCTGTACCTGGCCACTTCTCATTAAACCAGTACTTGTTGCAGTACCTGATATATGCAAGTAGGCAGCCATGATGGCTAAAATAATTTTTATCTGGAAAAGGGGTATCCCATGTCTTTATTTGTTTGTTTCTTTGAAAATAATCTACTGAGTACCTGTCTTTTGGGTGGGGGAGCCATCGCTCCAGACTTTCCTGGAGGCTGCAGGTTGAGTAGGGGAACAATGGCAATGAAATATCACAGACAGAAAGGTCAAAGACCACCCTGGCTGGTGTAGCTCAGTGGATAGAGTGTAGGCCTGTGAACCAAAAGGTTGCTGGTTCGATTCCCAGTCTAGGGCACATGTCTGGGTTGTGGGCCTGATCCCTTGTAAGGGTTGTGTGAGAGGCAACCACACATTGATGTTTCTCTCCCTTTTTCCCTCTCTTCCCTGCTCTCTAAAAAGAAATAAATAAAGTCTTAAAAAAACCCCAAATTATGTGAGAATAAAAACACAATTTAAAAAAAGAGCAGGAATGAGGTGGCAGACAGCACACGCACTTGAGTAGGGCTTGCTTGTTTTCTATTACATCTCATGTTCAGCACCTCTCACTGTCTGGCTCATAGTCCTAGGATGCAACTCTGACACCTAGTTCACATCCAACCTACAGAAATGTTCTGTGCGGCCTACACACAATTAAAATCAGGAGATGGGGTGGTAAGGTTTGGATGTCCTTCCTCTCAAGGCCAAGGTTGGCTCACATCTAGGGCTGCATATGGCCACATGGACCTTGTGGACAGATCTGATCAATGAGATGAGCAGAGGTGCCATGTCCCTTCTGGTATTGAGTATTTGACTGTGAGGGGGGAACGTCAAGGAATGACTTATCAGTGGGTAAGAGCTGTCCCCACAAGGAAGTCTGGCCATACTCAGGGCCACTTATTCCATTTCTGTCTGCCAGACTGGAAAGATTTTATTCTAAAGGCTCAGGAGAAGGTGTCAGGGACCTGGAGTAAGCCAGGGGAGGGTCAAATCAAGGAACAGTACAAAGGACCCAAGGACAAAGACAATGGGGCGGCGATTGAAAGTGGAAGATGGGTTGGGTAGGGGAGAGATGAAAACAACTGTAAATGAACAACAATAAAAATAATTGTAAAAATGCCAGTTAAGCTCAGAGAGAGGGGGTAACCTGATCAAAGTCACAGCTAGTGAGGGGAGGATATGGCTGGCCCAAAGCCTGTGCCAACTTTTGCTCACAAGACTTTCTCATGTAGTTTCTCAGAGGAAAATAAATCTGCTTCTCTACCTACATTATTCAAAGGCCATCAGGCTTCCTAAGGTCTTCAAAGAATACTAAGTATTACTACTTTCAAGAAGAGAACTTCTGGCAAAGACAGACACAACTAAAAGAAAGACACAAATTTAAAAAACAAAAAATAACCAGAACTGCCCGAAAATCAAACTGTATGGAAGTCTGACAGCCAAGAAGTTAAAGAAGAAACTTTCATTCAGACTGGTAAGAGGGGCAGAGATGGGTTGTTGAGGTGGAGAAGATTGACAGCAAGGTGGCAGCTGGTAGACTAGGCAGTCCTACATTTGCATGCAGATAATCGGGAGGAACAACAGGAGAGTAAGACAGACCAAGCAACCTACAGTTCCAGCACTGGGGAAAAAAGTCTCAAAACCTCTGACTGAGAAATTGTAGGGGTGGCATCAGTAGGAGAAACTCCCAGCCTCATAGAAGAGTTCATTGGAGAGACTCACATGGTCCTAGAATGTACACAAACCCACCCACATGGGAATCAGCACCAAAAGGGCCCAATTTGTTTATGGGTAACAGGGGAAGAGACAGAAAGCAAGGTAAGAGTAGAGCAAGTGTCATTATTCCCTCTCTGATTCCTCCCCCACATGCAGCACCACAATGCATCCATGTAAGTTGCCCCGCTTCAATGAGTACCTAAGGTACTGCCCCTTACAATGTGACAGTTTTGCTGAGACAAAGATATATGGCCCAAATGAAAGAACGGATCAAAACTCAAAAGGCAGAAAGAAAGAAAGAAAGAAAGAAAGAAAGAAAGAAAGAAAGAAAGAAAGGAAGGAAGGAAGGAAGGAAGGAAGGAAGGAAGGAAGAAAGAAAGAAAGAAAGAAAGAAAGAAAGAAAGAAAGAAAGAAAGAAAGAAAGAAAGAAAGAAAGAAAAAAGAAATCTACATGGAGATAACCAGCCTATCAAATGCAGAGTTCAAAATACTGGTAATGAGGATGCTTACAAAAATGGTTGACTATAGTCACAAAATAGAGGAAGAATTGAAGTTTATGCAGAGTGAAATAAAGAAAAATATACAGGAAACCAACAGTGAAGGGAAGAAAACAGGGGTTCACATCAATGATTTGGAGCAGAAGGAAGAAATAAACATTCAACCACAACAAAATGAAGAAATAAGAATTCAAAAAAAAAAATGAGGAGAGGCTTAGGAACTTCCAGGACAACTTTAACATTCCAACATCTGAATCATAGGGGTGATAGGGTAATCTTGGATGGAGGTTCTTGCCTTTCATGACTTCAAATACTTCTTTCCAGCCCCTTCTTGCCTGTAAGGTTTCTTTTGAGAAATCAGCTGGTAGCCTTATGGGAATTTCTTTGTAGGTAGCTGTCTCCTTTTCTCTTGCTGCTTTTAAGATTCTCTTTGTCTTTAATCTTGGGTAACTAATGAAGATGTGACTTGGTGTGTTCCTCTTTGGGTCCAACTTCTTTGGGACTCTCTGGGTTTCCTGGACTTCCTGAGAGTCTATTTCCTTTGCCAGACTGGGGAAGTTTTCCTTCATTTGTTCAAATAAGTTTTCAATTTCTTGTTGTTGTTCTCCTTCTGGCACCCATATAATTTGGATATTGAAATGTTTTCAGTTGTCCCAGAGGTTTGTAAGTCTCTCTTCAGTTTTGTGAATTCTTGTTTTTTTATTCTGTTCCAGTTGGATGTTTATTTCTTTCTTTTGTTCCAAATCATTGATTTGAGTTCCAGTTTCTTTCCTGTCACTCTTGGTTCCCTGAGTATTTTGCTTTATTTCATTTTGGGTATCTTTCATTTGCTTTTTCATTTTTCAATCAAGCTCAATCAGTTCTGTGAGCATTTTGATTACCAGGGCTTTAAATTCTCCATCATATAGGTTGGCTATAACCTCATCACTTAGCTCTCTTTCTGAGGTTTTGCTCTGTTCTTTCATTTTGGCCCTATTTCTTTGGTCAGGGCCCCTATTAAGCTATAAGGGGGCGGGGCCCCAGGTATTCACTTAGGAAAGGCAATTCTCCTTGCTGTGCTGCAGTGCTGCTTGTGGGGGAGAGGCCAGAGAGAAAAAACACAGCTTGCCTGCTAGTCTCTATGCACTTTTCAATGAACTCTGGTGTGCGATTGAAGTTTCTACCACTATAGCAACCTCTGTAGTCCACAGTCACCTCTGAATCTCAGTTTCTCTTTAAGTCAGACCTTAAAGAGATCTGACTGTGCAGCCTGCCACCTCCCCACAACCAGCCCCACCCCCACGGTCCATCACCTCACCTCGATTTCTCTCCATCCACTGCTTTACTGGTCTGGTTGTTTTGTTTGACTGTTTCTTCAATTGCATGGTTGTCAGAGATCCATGCATTTTGATTTTCTGGCAATTCTCTTTGTTTATTGATTTTTAGATTGGTTGTTATCCTCCTTTTGGTTGTGTAAGAAAGCAAAGGGTTTCTACCTATGGTTCCATCTTGGCCAGAACTTCTTATATGGAATTTTTCTATGTATTTGAGTTAACTTTTGTATATGGGCTAGAGTAGGAGTTTAAATTCATTCTTTTGCATTTGGATATGCAATTTCCCGAGTAAAATTTGTTGAAATAACTGTTTTTGCTTCATTGAATTATCTTGGCATTATTCAAAATCTGACCAAGAGTTTTTTTCCTATGGTCTCTATTCTATTCCATTGGTCTATGACACTATCTTTACAGCAGACCATATGTGTTTTCTTTTTTACTTTATATTTTATTTTTATTTTTTAATTTAAATTGTTGTTCAAGTACAGTTTTCTGCCTTTTACACCCATCCCATCCCACCTCCCCAGCCCTCCAAACCTCCATCCTGTTTCTACCCCCTTTTATTTCCACCCATGTATCCCCCATACTCTTCCCCTGAAAACTCTTCCCCTTTTCCTCTGAAATTCCCTCCCCTCTCCTCTCTAGACACTATCAGCTTGTTCTCTATTTCAGTGTCTTTGGCAATATTTTGCTTGTTTGTTTTGTTGTTTAGGTTTCTGTTAAAGGTGAGATAATATGGTATTTGTCTTTCACCACCTGGTTTATTTTGCTTAGCTTAATGCTTTCCAGTTCCATTCATGCTGTTGAAAAGGGTAGGAGCTCTTTTTTCCTTTCTGCTGCAGAGAAATCCATTGTGTAAATTTACCAGTTTTTTGACCCATTCATTTACTGATAGGCACCTAAGTTGCTTCCAGCACTTGTCTATCGGAAATTGTGCTGCTATAAATATTGGGGTACATAGGTTCTTTTGGACTGGTGTTTCAGGGTTCTTAGGATATAATCCTAGCACTGGAATTGCTGGGCCAAAAGGTAGACCCATTTTTAGTTTTCTGAGAAAATTCCATAGTGTTTTTCATAGTGGTTGTACCACTCTGCAATCCCACCAACAGTGCACTAGGGTTCCCTTTCTCCACAACCTCTCCAACACTTATTTGTTGTTTTGTTTATGATGGCCATTCTAACTGGTATGAAGTGGTATCTCATTGTGGTTTTCATTTGCATCTCTCTGATAGCTAGAAATACTTTTCATGTGTCCCTGGATCCTCTGTATGTCCTCCTTGGAGAAGTGTCTGTTTAAGTCCTTGCACATTTTTTAGTTGGGTTGCTTGTCTTCTTAGAGTGGAGTCATGTAAATTCTTTGTATATTTTGGAGATTTAACCCTGATCTGAGGTATCATTGGCAAATATTTTCCCATATGGTGCATCTCTTTTCATTTTAATACTGTTTTCTTTAGCCATGCAGAAGCATTTTATTTTGATGAGATCACATTTGTTTATTCTTTCCTTGATGTTTCTTGCTCTAGGGGACATATCAGTAAAAACCGTTGTTGTGTGAAATATCTGAAATTTTCCTGCCAATGTTCTCCTCTAGGACTTTAATGGTGTCACAGCTTATATATAAGTCTTTTACCCACCTTGAATTTCTTTTTGCGTATGATGTAAGTTGGTGCTGGAGCTTCATTTTCTTGCACATAGCTGTTCAGTTCTCCCAATACCATTAGTTGAAGAGACTATTTTTACTTCATTTAATGTTGCTTCCCCCTTTGTCAAATATTAATTGACCATAAAGACTTGAGTTTATTTTGGGGCTCTCTGTTCTGTTCCATTGATCTGTGTGCCTGTTTTTATGCCAGTACCAGTCTGTTTTGACTATAGTGGCCTTGAAATACAGTTTGGTATCAGGTATTGTGATCCTTCCCAGTTTGCTCGTCTTTCTCAAACTTGCAGCAACTATTCAGGGTCATTTATGGTTCCATATAAATTTTTGAAGTGTTTGTTCTATGTCTGTGAAATATGTCATTGGTACTTTAGTAGGTGTTGCATTGAATCTGTAAATTGCTTTGGGTAGTGTGAACATTCTGATGTTAATTCTTCTGATCCATGAACACGGTATATGTTTCCATTTGTTTGTGTCTTCCTTGATTTCTTTCTTCAGTGTTGTGTAGTTTTCTGAGTACAGGGCCTTTACTTTCTAGGTTAGGTTTATTCCTAGGTATTTTATTTTTCTTTTTGCTATGTTAAATGGGATTTTTTTTTCTTGATTTCTGCTTCTGCTGTTTTCTTGTTGGTATACAAAAATGCCTTTGATTTCTGGATATTGACTCTGTATCCTGCTGTTTTGCCAAATTCATTTATTAGGTTGAGCAGTTTTTGGGTGGAGCTTATAGGATTTTCTATGTCCACTATCATGTCACTGCAAACAGTGACTGTTTTGTTTCCTTCTTTCTGATTTGAATGCCTTTAAATTTTTAAAATTTAATTATTGTTCAAGTACAGTTTTTTGTCTTTTACTCCCATCCCAGCACCCCCGTGCTCCCCACCTCCCTCCCATTTCCACCCCCCCATAGTTTTTGTACATGTGTCCTTTATACGTGTTCCTGTGAATCCTTCCCCTTTTTCCCTGATGTATTTTATTTTTATTTTCTTGACTGACCACTATGGCTAAAACTTCCAATACTATGTTGAATAGAAGTGGTGAAAGTGGACAACCTTGTCTTGTTCCTGATCTTAGTAAAAAAGATTTTAGTTTTTGCCCATTGAGTATGATGTTGGTTGTAGGTCTTTCACATATGGCCTTTATTATGTTGAGGAATGCTCCCTCCATTCCCACTTTTCTGAGTGTTCTTTTTTTTATCATAAATGGGTGCTGTACCTTATCAATTGCTTTTTTTGCATCAGTTGATATGATTATGTGATTTTTGTCTTTGCTTTTGTTTATGTGATATATTACACTCACTGATTTGCAAATATTGAACCATCCTTGCATCCCTGGAATGAATCCCACTTGGTCATGGTGTATGATCTTTTTAATGTATTGTTGGATGTGGTTTGCCAATATTTTGTTAAGGAATTTAGCACCTATATTCATCAGCAATATGGCCTGAAGTTTTCTTTCTTTGCTGTGTCTTTATCTGGTTTTGGCATTAGGATGATGCTGGCTTCATAAAAAGACTTTGGAAGACTTGCATCATTTTGGATTTTTTGGGGATAGTCTGTGAAGGATAGGGTTTAGCTCTTCCTTAAATGCTTTGTAGAATTTTTCTGTGAAACCATGTGGTCCAGGTCTTTTGTGTGTCAGGAGTTTTTTTATTACTGCTTTAATTTCATCTGCTGTTATTGGTCTGTTCAGGCTTTCTGCTTCTTCTTCAATGAGTTTTGGAAGATTATATTTTTCTAGAAATGTGTCCATTTCACCTAGGTTTTCAATTTTTTTGGCATACAGTTTTTCATAGTAATTTCTTAGAATCCTTTGTATTTCTGTGGTGTCAGTCGTAATCTTTCCTCTTATTTCTGATTGTGTTTATCTGCATTTTCTCTCTTTTTTTTGCTGATGAGCCAGCTTAAAGGATTGTTGGTTTGGTTTATCATTTCAAAGAACCAGCTCCTGGATTCATTGATCCTTAGTATTGTGCTTTAATCTGTATGTAATTTAATCTGCTCTGATCTTGGTTACTTTCTTCCTTCGACTTGCTCTGGGCTGTCTTTGTCGCTGCTCCTCAAGTTCTTGTAGATGTAGGGTTAGGTCGTTTGTTTGAAATGTTTCTATCTTTTTTAGGTAGGCCGGTATCACTATGAACTTCCCTCTCAGGACTGCCTTCACTGTGTCGCATATGTTTTGGATTGTTGTGAGTTCATTTTCATTTGTTTCCAGAAACATTTTTATTTCTTCCCTAATTTTATTCTTGACCCATTTATTGTTCAATAGCATGCTATTCAATCTCCATGATTTTGAGTGTTTGGGTTTTTTTCCCTTGGGGTCGGTTTCTAGCTTCAGTCCCTTGTGGTCAGAAAAAAAATGCTTGATATGATTTCAATTTTCTTGAGTTTGTTGAAGCTTGTTTTGTGTCCTATCATGTGGCCTATTTTTGAAAATGTTCCATGTGCATTTGAAACGAATGTGTATTTAGCTGCTTTGGGATGAAGGGCTCTATATATATCAGTTAAGTCCATTTCATCTAGGGCATTGTTCAGTGCCACAATATCTTTTGTTAAAATTTTGTTTGGAAGATCTGTCTATTTCTGACAGTGGGGTGTTAAAAACTCCTACTATAATTGTGTTGCTGTCAATATCTTCCTTGAAGTCTTTTAAGATTTTCTTTACGTATTTGGGTGCTCCTATGTTGGGTGCATATATATTTACAATGTTTATATCTCCTTGGTGGATTCTTTCCTTGAGTATTATAAACTGACCTTCTGGGTCTCTCTTTATGGCCCCCCCTTTTTTTAAGTGTATTTTGACTGATATGAGTATTGCTACCCCGGCTTTTACTTTTCCTGTTCATTTGCTTGGAAAGTTTGTTTCCAGCCCTTCACTTTCAGTTTGTGTAGGTCTTTTGTCCTGAGGTGGGTCTTGTGTAAGCAAAATATGTGTGGTTCATGCTTTCTTATCCCTTCAGCTATTCTATGTCTTTTGATTGGAGCATTTAATCTATTTATGTTTAGGGTTCTTATTGGTAGATACTGATTCATTGCAATTTTCATACCTTTGTTCCTCTCTCTTGCTCTCTTTTCTTCCTTTCCTCAACCCAGTCCCTTTAGCATCTCTTACAGAATTGGTTTGGTGGAGGTGTATTCTTTTAGACTTCTTTTGTCTGGGAATCTTTTTATTTGGCTTCCTATCTTGAGTGAAAGACCTTCTATCTTGTTGGGTAAAGTAGCCTTGTTTGCAGGCTTCTGTTTCTCATTACTTGGAATATTTCTTGCCATTCTCTTCTTGCTTGGAGTGTTTCCATTGAGAAGTCAGTTGCTAGTCTTATTGGGGCTCCCTTGTATGTTACTGCCTGTTTCTCCCTTGCTGCCTTTGAGATTCTCTTTGTCTTGGAATTTTGCCATTTTACTGATGATGTGTCTTCAAGTGGGCCTCTTTGGGTTCCTCTTGATTGGGACTCACTGTGTTTCCTGGATTTGTGTGACTTTCTCTCTCATCAAATTAGGGAAGTTTTTCATCAGTTTTTCAAATATGTTTTCCACCCCTTGCTCTTCTTCTCGTATCCCTATTATATGGATATTATTACTTTTCATATTGTCCTATATTTCTCTTAATCCCTCTTCATTCTTTCTGACCCTCTTTTCCTTTTCTTGCTCTTTCTGGTTTTTTTTTTTTTTTTACTTTGTCCTCCAGCTCACTGATCCCATTGTGTGCTTCATCAATCCTGCTTTTTATTTCTTCTGCTGTGTTATTTAATTCAGAAAGTGTATTCTTCATTTCCTCTTGCCCTTGTTGATAGTTTCTATTTCCTTTTTCATGTTTATGTAGTTTGCAGTGAGTTCAGTATAGTTTCCCTATAGTTTCTAGTAATTCACTGTGAGCTCATTGAGCTTCCTAATAATCATTGCTTTCAACTCAATATCTGATAGTTGAGTTGCCTCTAATTTAGTTAGCATTCTTTCTGAGGCTTCCTCCCTTCCTTTCTTTGGGGAATTGTTTCTTTGTATTGTCATGTTTGTGAGACTCTTCTTGTTAGCCTCAGCTTCTTACATTGATCTGTTCTTGCTCCCTGGGTTTATGGTGTGATCTTCTGTGGTAGAAAACCTGTGGGAGTCAGTGGTGCAGTCTCCTTGATCTCCTGAGATCACTGCTCTTGGGCTGTCATTTAAGTTAACTGTGTGTTTCTCTTTGTGTTTTGATTGTTGTTGGGTTTTTTGTGGGAGGGTCCTTCCCACCAGGTGGTTAACTGATGGTTAACTGATGGTCATTCTGTCCACCAGTTCTTGTATTTTGTTGTGCTGGTGAGGTCAGGTTGTGGTGGAGCTGTTTCTTCCATGTGTACAAGGTTTTGAGGATTCTCTCTTGCTCTTGTTCAGTTGTTTGTTCTGGGTAATTTCTCCACTATGTAGTTATATTTCCAGATAGGTTCTTGATTGAGGTTAGTGTGGCTTCCACTTTCTCCTACAGTTTCTTCTGTTGTTCTCTGTTGGTGGTTCTTTTGTCATTGGGTTTCCTCTTCCAGCAGGTATCCTGGCGTTCACGGCTTCCACTCACTCTTTTTTTGTGATCAGTTAGACAGGGGAGGCAAAATGGTTTAAGACAGCAAGAGAGTATATTATGATATTTGCAGTAGCATCCGGTAGAGCAGAGATAGGAAGTCCTTTGCCTATGTATACTGTTAACTTTGATCTTCCACCCAAGTAGCCACTTTTTAAAAAAAAAATATTTATTTATTTTTAGAAGGGAAGGGAAGGAGAGAAATATCAATGTATGGTTTCCCCTCATGTGTCCCCTGCTGGGAATGGGCCTGCAACCCAGGCATGTGCCCTGATGGGGAATCGAACCTGATCTTTTGGTTCACAGGCCTGTGCTCAATCCACTGAGCTACACCAGCCAGGGCTCCAAGTAGCCACTTTTTAGAAAGCATGGAAAGAAGATAAGACTCTTGTTGGGGCGGAAAAGAGTGTGAGTTGGATCTAGAAAGCAGTGAGGTTGTGGGAGGTCAGATTCTGAGGTAAGGTGAGATTAAAGGATAGTAAGTAGGTATAGTGTGTGAGGGAATACAGTTAAGCACTGCAGTCATAGAATTCAGGAAACCGTGAAGTGGGCTAAGATCTGGGAGGGATGTTTTGTAGTATTTACAATTGCATGGAACAGCTATTATTTACAATAATATTAGAGCAACGCCCATATGACAGAATCTATGTGATCTGGAATAGGGAGTATAGGACTTTAAGTAGTATGCTATTGGAACAGAAGCAAAGTGAAGGACAGTAAATTAGCAATACACTTGAAAGAGAAAACAGGGGAAATCATGGAAAATGATACAATTTAACCAGGCAAGCAATGAAGACTAAACAGAAAGAAGTGGAATACATAAATACTATTAAAATAAAAGATGTAACAATAATAATACAAATTTGTGATAACTTGCAGGTTCTGTGTAATAGCAAAGTAAAATTTGTCTCACTGTCACAGCTCTTGGGATGCCCCCTCTTTGGGTCTCACTGTGGTCTTTTCACAGTTCCAGGCTTCTCTGTCTCATTTGTGGGTATTAAAAAATGGGAAAAAAATAGGAATAAGAGATAAAATTGGAAAGAAAGGAAGAAGGAACATAACAAGAATGAGGGAACAAGGGGTAAAGGAATTGAGAGGTAAAAAAAATAATAAAAGGAAAAAAATAAAGAATTACTTTAAAAAAAAAAAACCCTTTCTGGTTTCAAACTGGCCAAACCACTGTTTCTGGTCTTGCTGGCTGCAGCAGGGTGAGGGGTGATCGGTTTCTCTTTTCTCCCTCCCTGATCTGCCTTGGGCATGCACTGTCCCCAGGGCTAGCAGGGTGCCTCACCCAGGGGCACTGGGTGTGGGATCCAGGCCCACCACAGAGCACACTCTCCCCAGGTTGCAGGCGCATTCTCAGCCAGTCCTGCTGTCTCTCAGGTTCAGGTGCTCACTCTTCCCAGTGCTATATGGAGGTGGGTCACCTTAGAGCACTGCCCAGCTGGGTGCAGTGGAGGCTGCAGCTGTTGCTGCAAGAGAATTCCCCAAACAGTGTCTCTTTTTTCACTTTTTCTTTCTGAGAAATTCCTCCTACTCAAATCTGTTCCTCTGCACAATGGTTTGGCCTCTCACACAGCCCAATTCTGCAACCAGGCTGGGACTATTGGGGTCGGGGCCTGTTACAGAACACAGGTCCAAGGAGGGGGCAATATTTGGCCCACCCAGCGATGCCAAAAACTATTACAGAGGGACAGGGCCCCCCCCATCAAGGCCAGTATACTAATACTGTCTGGACCACCTATTGGGCTCATCTGTCCAATGTCAGAGGAAAGGTGTCTCTCAATGCCAGTGACTTGTGAAAAGAAAAGGAAAGGTTTATTTAAAGCTATACAGACTTAAAGTAGGGACCCAATGTCCCCATTAAAATATCAAAGTCCTTTAGGATAACCACAGACACCCACAGTGCTTCCTTCTCCCCCTGCCCTAATTCAGGGTACCATAACTCAGGTAAAGAAGCACACATCCCTGTCTGAGGTCACTGGTAACTTCAGCTGTGTTGCCATCCAAGCAGGATCTCTAATTAATCCAAAGTCATGTGGCACCTTCTCACAGTACACTGGCAAGAGGTCTTTGTACCCATTTTTCCAGGCAAAGTTGCTCCTGCTTCCCAGGCCATGTGGCCAAAGGGAGCACCCCGAAGCCACGTGGTCCTCTTCTACCGAAGTTGCAGGGGTCTGCGCTTTGCCAAAAGTGCGTGGCTTTCTTCTTCACCTGGCTGCAGGGGTCCCCATTCTTGCAAAGCCGCATGGTTCTCTCCTTCACCTGGCCAAGAGGGGGTCCTCACTGTGCCAAAACCACGTGGCTCTCTCTCAATGGCTGCCATGTCTGGGATTTTAATTCCTGAGCCAGTCCTCCTTTGCTGCCCCATTTCTGACTCCTCCCATAATCAGCTACACCTGCCAGCATTCCTGTATATTCCAAGTTTACTGAGCTGCCATCATGAGTCTGGGCAGGTGTGGCCCCATGGCATGTAGTCAATCATCTCCAAGCTCTCACACAGGTGCTATAATGGGAGATCTGCCCACAAGTTACATCTTGGGAGGAAGTCACTTCCGTCTCCCTGGCTCCAAGCCTGGCCACAGCCATTTAACATATCCAAGTGACCCACCAAAGGCTATAGATATGGTAAATGACCATGCCATGGATTAGCTGCAAATCTGTGGCTATACAAACAGCCCTGTATGTTCCTGTTCCATGTGTCCCTTCCCCTAACTCACACCTGTGGGCCAAGGGGTAAGGACATCTTATGTGTCTCTCCAATAATTCCTATACACCCTGAGTTCTGGACCCCATTCCAAATCCCTTTTTGGGGCCCTCTCTTCGCTGCACCCTGTATCAGGCCCACCATGGCCCAACTCTCAACTCTCCCCAGCCTTTGTCCATAGACTCTGTGGATACTCACAGCCCCTGTGTGTTTGCCACTTAGTCCTCACTCCCCTCTCTGTCATGTCAAGCAATCAGGTCTGTCCTGGTGCTGCTCAAACCTTGTTTGGCTGGAGAGGGAGCAGTTGACCCAGCTCTCTCCCAAGAGACCTGTGGCAGACCCTGCGGGCACTGGACCTGGGGCTGTAGCCACCCTGGTCCCCACCCCAGTCCCTGTGACCTTCTTGTCCTGAAGCACTCTCCTTACTTTCTGGTACATCTCTGCTACATTTTTATTTGTCACCTATCTTCATATATGCTGGGGTATTGTTGACTGTCTGCTCAGTTCCTCTGTAGATTGGGTAGGTTTCTCTCCCGTGTGTAGGGGAAAGTGGAATCTGCTCCCTCCTACCTGGCTTCCATCTTCCTCAAATCCATACTGTGTTGTTTTTTTTTATTATAGCAATTTTCTTTGATTTAATTATTTTATTTATTGATGTTTAGAGAGAGGGCAGGGAGGGAGAAAGAGAGGGAGAGAATCATCAATGTATGTTTGCCTCTCACTGGCCCCCAACTGGGGGCCTGGCGTGCAATCCAGCCATGAGCTCTGACTGGGAATAGAACCATCAGCTGTTTGGTTTAAAGAACAGCACTCAACCTACTGAGCCACACCAGCCAGGCAGCCCACACTATTTTAAATACTATATTAGTAAGTTTTCAGATTAGGAACTGTCAGTCCTCCAGCTTTGCTTATCTTTCTCGAGATTGTTTTTGACTGTTTAGCATTACTTGAAACTCCATATGAATTTTAGGGTGGGTTTTTCTATTTCTGAAAAAAATCACTGTAGAGATTTTTATACAGACTGCATTTAATTTGTGGATCTCTTTTGGCTGCATTGTCATCTCAACATTAAGTCTTCCAATTCATGAATATAAATGTCTTTACATTTATGTCTTCTTTAATTGCATCTAGCAGCATTTTGTAAGTTTTCATGTACAAGTTTTTAGTACCCTTTGTTAAATTCATTCTTAAATATTTTGTTCTTTTTATTCCATTATAAATAAAATTATTTTCTTAATTTCCTTTCATTGTTAGTTTATAGAAATGCAACTCATTTTGGACTGTGGATTTGGGATCCTTTCTTTGTTAAATTCATTTATTAGCTTTGAGAGCTTTTTTAGTGTGTCAATTCTTTAGTGCTTTTTACATATAAAATCATGTCATAACGTAACAGAAATAATTTTATTCCTTACTTTCCTATTTGGATATCCTTTATTTATTTTTCTGGCCTTATTGCTCTGGCTACAATTGACAGTACTGTGTTGAATAGTTGAGTATTCTTGTCTTGTTAATAATCTTATAAGAATAACTTTCAGTACTTTACTTTTGAGTATAATGTTAGTTTTGGGTTTTTTATATATGATATTTATCATGTTGAGGAAATTTTATATTTTTCCTAGTTTAGTAAATGTTTTTACCTTGAAAGAGTATTGGAATTTTCTGTATTGAATGAGATGATCATGTGTTCTTTTTTGTCCCTTCTTCTTATTAAGGTGGTTTATTTTATTTATTGATTTCATATGTTGAATTACCCTTCTCTTACCTGAATAAAGTCCACATGGTCATAGTAATAATTATTTTAATATGCTGATAAATTTGATTTGCCAGTTTTGTGTTGCAGATTTTTGCATCTATACTTATAAGGGATATTGGCCATAGTTTTCTTATTTTGTAGTCTCTGTCTGGATTTGGAATCAGGAAAATGATGGCCTCATAGAGTAAGTTAGGAAGTGATCTCTCCTTAAATTTCTGAAGGAGTTTGAATAGGTGCATATTATTCCCTTTAAATATTTGTTAGAACTCACCAGGGAAACTATCTGGTCCTGAACATGTATTTGTGTGGAGGTTTTAAATTACTGATTCAAATTCCATACTATTTTAGGTCTCTTCATACTCTCCATTTCTTCATGATTCGGTCTTAGTGTCTTGTGTATTTCTAGAAATTTGTCCTAGTTTCTTCTTTTTTTAAATATATTTTACTGATTATGTCATTACAGTTCAACTTCCCCCCTTCATTCCTCTCCACCCTGCACACCCGTCCCCCACCATTCCTCCCTTTAGTTTATGACCACGTATCTCAAGTTCTTTAGATTCTATATTTCCCATATTATTCTTGCCCTCCCCCTATCTATTTTCTACCTACCATCTATGCTAATTACTTTCTGTAACTTCTCCCACCTTCTCCTTCTCCCACTCCACTGTTGCTAACCCTCCATGTGATCTTCATTTCTATGTTTCCACTCCTGATCTAGCTGTCCTCTTAGTTTGCTTTTGTTTTAGGTGTGGTTCTTAGTAACTGTGAGTTTGCTGTCCTCTCACTGTTCATCTTTTTTATCTTCCTTTCTTTTTTTTAAATTCTTTTAATTGATTATGCTGTTACAGTTGTTCTATTCCCCCCCTTCATTCCCCTCCACCCTACCCCCCCATCCGCACCATTACCCTCCCTTTAGTTTAAGACCATGTGTCTCAAGTCCTTTAGATTCTATATTTCCCATGCTATTCTTGCCCCCCCCATCTATTTTCTATCTACTGTCTATGCTACTTATTTTCTGTACATTCTCCCCCCATCTCCTCCTCCCACTCCTTTGTTGCTAACCCTCCTTGAGATCTTCATTTCTATGTTTCCACTCCTGATCTAGCTGTCCTTTTAGTTTGCTTTCGTTTTAGGTGTGGTTGTTAATAAATGTGAGTTTGCTGTCCTTTCACTGTTCATGTTTCTTTAACTTCTTTTTCTTAGATAAGTCCCTTTAACATTTCATATAATAAGGGCTTGGTGATGATGAACTCCTTGAATTTGATCTTATCTGAGAAGCACTTATCTGTCCTTCCATTCTAAATGAAAGTTTTGCTGGATAGAGCAATCTTGGTTGTAGGTCTTTGGATTTCATGACTTGGAATACCTCTTTCCAGCCCCTTCTTGCCTGTAAGGTCTCTTTTGAGAAATCAGCTGACAGTCTGATGGGGACTCATTTGTAGGTGACTGTCCCCTTATCTCTTGCTGCTTCTAGGATTCTCTCCTTCATTTTAATTTTGGCTAATTTAATTATGATGTGCCTTGGTGTCTTCCTTCTTGGGTCCAACTTCTTTGGTACTTTCTGAGCTTCCTGGATTTCCTGGAAGTCTATTTCCTTTGCCAGATTGGGGAAATTCTCCTTTATTATTTGTTCAAATAAGTTTTCCACTGGTGGCTGTGCCTTTCCCCCTTCTGGTACCCCTATAATTCGGATGTTGGAGCGTTTAAAGATGTCCTGGAGGTTCCTAAGACTCTCCTCATTTCTTTGAATTCTTGCTTCTTGACTCTTTTCTGTTTGGCCATTATTTGCTTTCTTCTGGTCCACTCCATTGATTTGAGTCCCAGTTTCCTTTTCATTGCTATTGGTGTCCTGTGCAATTCCATTCATTTCAATTAGTTTCGCCTTCATATATTTGTCTAATTTGTGGCTATAATCAACCAGTTCTGTGAGGATCCTTATGACCAGTGTTTTAAACTGTGCGTCTGAGAGTTTTGCTATTTCTTCATCACTTAGATCTATGGGCTCTGGGGCTTTGAGATCTTGCAACATTTTTGGTCTGTTCTGGCCCTTTAAGTGTGAGAAGCGGTGCCTTGGATTCCCAGGTCGCTGGGTTGTGACGCTTTATGTGGGGGCGTGGTCATAGAGGGGAAATGGCGGCGCCCTCTACTGCGGCTAGCCTCAGGGACCCGCCCACTCCCTCGCCTGTCCGCTCGCGCACAAATGGGCGACCACAGTCAACACGCAGCACTGCTTCCCCGCTGTCTCCTCCGCGGTTGCTCACCTGGTGGCTCGCTCGGTCGCTCACTAGGTCCAACCCTGCGCCTGGATTCCGCGCGTCTGGATTCCACGCCTGAGTCCGTCTGACCATGTCCTCCTGTGCAACCCCTCACCAGCCGCTGGTTTCGCCCCTCACCGGTCAGGCTGAAGAATTTGTTGTTAACGGACTTCCGAAAAGTTCAATTTTCCGTGTTCTGGCTATGTTTTCTGTTGCTAATATTTAGTTGTCTCTAAACTTGGTTGTGTGAAACGGCACGGCACATTCACCTATGCCTCCATCTTGGCGGAAGTCTCTATCTTCATTTCTTAGGTAAGTCCCTTTAACATTTCATGTAATAAGGGCTTCGTGATGATGAACTCCTTGAATTTGATCTTATCTGAGAAGCACTTTATCTGTCCTTCCATTCTAAATGAAAGCTTTGCTGGATAGATCAATCTTGGTTGTAGGTCTTTGGATTTCATGACTTGGAATACTTCTTTCCAGCCCCTTCTTGCCTGTAAGGTCTCTTTGGAGAAGTATGCTGACAGTCTCATGGGAACTCCTTTGTAGGTGACTGTCCCCTTATCTCTTGCTGCTTCTAGAATTCTCTCTTTCATTTTAATCTTGGCTAATATGATTATGATGTGCCTTGGTGTGTTCCTTCTTTGTTCCAACTTCTTTTTTTTCCTCATTTTTAAAATTTAGTTATTATTTAAGTACAATTTTTTTGTCTATTTCTCCCATCCAAGCCCCCCCCCCACCCCGTCCTGCATCAGTCAAACTTCTTTGTTACTCTCTGAGCTTCCTGGATTTCCTAGTAGTCTATTTCCTTTGCCAGATTGGGGAAGATCTTCTTTATTATTTGTTCAAATAAGTTTTCCACTTGCTCTTTCTCTTCGTCTTCTGGTACCCCTATAATTCGAATGTTGGTGCATTTAAAGATGTCCTGGAGTTTCCTAAGCCTCTCTTCATTTATTGAATTTTTGTTTCTTCATATTTTTCTGTTTGGTCATTTTTTTCTTCCTTCTGGTCCACTCCCTTGATTTGAGTCCCAGTTTCTTTTCCATCCCTATTGGTTTCCTGTGTATTTCCCTTCATTTCAATTAGTTTAGCTTTCATATGTTCCTCTAATTTGTGACTATAATCAACCAGTTCTGTGAGCATCCTGATCACCAGTGTTTTGAACTGTGCATCTGAAAGTTTGGCTATTTCTTCATTGCTTAGATTTATTGGCTCTGGGGCTGTGAGTTGTTCTTGAGCCACGTTTTGATCTGTTCGTGCCTCTTAAGTAGGATGAGGTGTTCACCAGGGCTGGGCCATCCAGGTCCCTGGTTTGTGATGCTGTATGTGGGGGCAGGGTCAAAGAGGGACTATGGATGTCCCCTCTGCCACTTTCCACCACTGGGACTTGCACGGTCTGTCTCACTGCTTCTCTCCTTCACCGGTTTATCTGCGCTCGACTGTGTGACATTGGTCAGCCCTTAGGGAGTCCACCACCTTCACCCTCAGTGGGTCTGCCTGCTACTCCACACCTGGGATCCACCTACACCTGCTGGCATGCCTGGGTTGCGCGCCTGGGTCGGTCTGGTGGATCTTTCCTGCCTGACCCCTCTCTGCTGCTGCCTCTGCCCTCTTACCGGTTTGGCTGAAGGGTTTGTTGTTGTCAGACTTCTGTGTAGTTCAATTTTCTGTGGGTTGGCTGTGTTTTTGTTGCTAAAACTTTGTTGTTTTTAAACTTGGTTGTGTGAGAAGGTGCAGTGCTTCCACCTGTACCTCCATCTTGGTGGAAGTCCTTTTTTTTTTCTTGATTGTTCTTGGTGTGTGACTATCCATAGTATTCTTTTATAATCTTGTTTTAGTTCTGTAAAATCTGTAGACATGCCCTCACTTTCATTTTCAGATTTATAATTTGCACCTTCACTCTTATTTTCTTTGTCAGTCTGGCTAAAGCTTTGCCAATATTGCTAATCTTTTCAAAAGCCAACTTTTGGTTTTAATTTTTCTCTATTGTTTTTCTATAGTTATTATTAACATTGAGTGTAATTTGTGCCTTTTTTCTACTTCCTAAGACATAAGTCTGTCCAGAGGGTATCCAGCCACATGATTTGAAAAATAGAGTGGATGCTGGGAAGATGGCAACGGAGTAGGAAGGAGTGCATTCTAGCTCCTGTACTCATGGGTGAAAATCCTGGCAGATCTATAGAGAAACAGCACAATAAACCATCAGTTACCATCGAGAGTCAGGTACGGGAGCTGGGACACTAGAGGCTCCTGTGCCACTGCTGTAGCAACAGGCCTGAGTGCTGGAGGGGTCGGCTACTGGAGCCGGGACACTAAGCAGTGCTAGGCGACCAGTGTGGGGCTCAGCACGGGGACCAGCGTAAGAGTAGATGGAGACGGAGAACATCAAGATACTTGAAGGAGTCTGCACCACTGAACTTCACAAGGATACCACAGAAGTTCACACCATAAACCCAGGGTGTCACAACAGATCAATTTTAGAAGCTGAGACTAACAAGAAGAGTCTCAAACAATGGGGAGACAAAGAAACAATCCCCAAATGAAAGAAAAAGCAGAAACTTCAGAAAGAATGTTAGGTGAAATAGAGGCTAATCAACTATCAGATAGTGAATTCAAAGCACTGGTTATCAGTAAGTTCAAAGAGCTCACAATGAGCTATCACAACAAACTACAGGGGAACTACAATGATCTCTCTGCAAACTACAGCAACATGAAAAAGGAAATAGAAAATATCAGCAAGGGACAAGAGGAAATGAAGAATACAATTTCCAAATTGAAGAACACAGTAGAAAGTTTCAAAAGTAGGATAGATGAGGTGGAGGATAGGATTAGTGAGTTGGAGGACAAGGTAGAAAGCATCTCACAGAAAGAGCAAGAAAATGAAAAGAGGCTCACAAAGAATGAGGAGGGATGAAGAGAAATGCAAGACAATAGAAAACGTAATAATATCCGAATAATAAAAATACCAGAAGGAGAAGAAGAACAACAAGGGATAGAAAACGTACTTGAAAGAGTAATGAGAGAAAATTTCCCTAATTTGATGGGAGAAAAAATCACACAAATCCAGGAATCACAGAGAGTCCCAATCAAGAGGAACCCAAGGAGGCCCACTTCAAGACACATCATCATCAAAATGGCAAAATTCCAAGACAAAGAACGAATCTCAAAGGCAACAAGGGAGAAACAGGAAGTAACATACAAGGGAGCCCCAATAAGGTTAGCTACTGACTTCTCAGTGGAAACACTTCAAGCAACAAGAGAATGGCAAGAAATATTCCAAGTAATGAGAACCAGAAGCCTACGACCAAGGCTACTTTACCCAGCAAGGCTCTCAATCAAGGTAGAAGGCCAAGTAAAGAGCTTCCAAGACAAAAGAAGTCTAAAAGAATACACCTCCACCAAAACAACTCTACAAGAAATACTAAAAGGACTGCTTTAAGGGAAAGAAGGAAAAGAGACACAGAGGAACACAGGTACAAAAATTGCAATGAATAAGTACCTATCAATAATAACCTTAAATGTAAATGGATTAAATGCTCCAATCAAAAGACACAGAATAGCTGAATGGATAAGAAAGCATGACCCACACATATGCTACCTACAAGAGACCCACCTGAGGACAAAAGACCATCACAGACTACAAGTGAAAGGCTGGAAACAAGTTTTCAAAACAAACAGACAGGAAAAAACAGCTGGGGTAGCAATTCTCATATGGGACAAAATAGATTTCCAAAAAAGGGCCATTAAGAGAGACCCAGAAGGTTACTGAATTATACTCAAGGGAAGAATCCACCAAGAAGACATTAACATTGTAAACATATATGCACCAAACATAGGGGCACCCAAATATATCAAGAAAATCTTAGAGGACTTCAAGAAACATATTGACAGCAACACAATTATAGTAGGGGATTTTAACACCCCACTATCAAAAATGGACAGATCTTCCAAACAAAATATCAACAAAAGATATTGGGGCATTAAACAACACCCTAGATGAAATGGACTTAACTGATATATATATATATAGAGAGCCCTTCATCCCAAAGAAGCTAAATACACATTCTTTTCAAATGCACATGGAATATTTTCAACGATAGACCACATGATAGGACACAAAACGAGCCTCAAAAAATTCAAGAAAATTTAAGTCATATCAAGCATTTTCTCTGACCACAAGGGACTGAAACTGGAAACCACCCCCAAAGAAAAAAACCCAAAGCACCCAAATCATAGAGACTGAATGATATGCTATTAAACAATGAATGGGTCAAGAATGAAATTAGGGAAGAAATCAAAACGTTTCTGGAAACAAATGAAAATGATCTCACAACAACCCAAAACGTATGGGACACAGTGAAGGCAGTCCTGAGAGGGAAGTTCATATCAATACAGGCCTACCTAAAGAAGATTGAAACATTTAAAACAAAAAACCTAACCCTACACCTGCAAGAACTCGAGGAACAACAACAAAGACAACCCAGAGCAAGCAGAAGGAAGGAAATAACCAAGATTAGAGTAGAACTAAATGACATAGAAACTAAAAGCACAATTCTAAGGATCAATGAATCCAGGAGTTGGTTCTTTGAGAAGATAAACAAAATAGACAAGCCTTTAAGTAGGCTCATCAAGAAAAGGACAGAGAAGACGAATAAACAAAATTAGAAACGAAAGAGGAGAGATTACAACTGATACCACAGAAATAGAAAGGATTGTAAGAAATTACTATGAAGAACTGTATGCCAAGAAATTTGAAAACCTGTGGGAAATGGACACATTTCTAGAAAAATACAATCTTCCACAACTCAATAAAAAAGAAGCAGAAAATCTTTTTTGAAGAAGCAGAACACACCAATAACAGCAAAAGATATTGGAAAAATCTCCCATCACACAAAAGTCCTGGACCAGATGGGTTCACAGGAGAATTCCACAAGCATTTAAGGAAGAGCTAACCCCTATTCTTCACAGACTATTCCAAAAAATCCAGAAGGATGGAAAACTCCCAAATTCTTTTTATGAAGCCAGCATAATCTTAATTCCAAAACCAGATAGAGACACAACAAAGAAAGAAAACTTCAGGCCAATATCGCTGATGAACATAGACACTAAAATCCTCAACAAAATATTGGCAAATCTCATCCAACAATATATCAAAAAGATCATACACCAAGACCAAGTGGGATTCATCCTAGGGATGCAAGGATGATTTGACATTCACAAATCAATAAATGTAATACATCACATAAACAAAAGCAAAGACAAAAACCACATGATCATATTGATAGACGTGGAAATAGCTTTTGATAAGGTACAACATCCATTTATGATAAAAACACTTAGCAAAGTGGGAATAGAGGGAACATTCCTCAATATAATAAAGACTACACATGAGAGACCTACAGCCAACATTATACTCAATGGTCAAAAACTAAAAGCTTTCCCACTAAGATCAGGAACAAGACAAGGATGTCCACTTTCACCACTTCTATTCAATATAGTATTGGAAGTTTTAGCCCCAGCAATCAGGCAAGAAAAGGAAATAAAAGGCATCCAAATAGGAAAGGAGAAAGCAAAACTGTCATTGTTTGCAGATGACATGATAGTGTACATGGAAAATCCTATAGACTCTACCCAAAAACTGCTCAAACTAATTAATGAATTTGGCAAATAGCTGGTTACAAGTCAATATCCGGAAACCAAAGGCATTTTTGTATACCAACAATGAATCAGTAGAAACAGAAATCAAGGAAAAAATCCCATTCAATATAGCAAAAAGAAAAATAAAATATCTGGGAATAAACCTAACTAAGGAGGTAAAAAACTGTATGCAGAAAACTACACAGTCCTGAAGAAAAAAAAATCAAGGAATACACAAACAAATGGAAACATATACCGTGTTCATGGATTGGAAGAATTAACATCATCAAAATGTCCATACTACCCAAAGCAATATACAGATTCAATGCAATACCTATTAAAGTACCAATGGCATATTTCACAGACATAGAACAAACACTTCAAAAATTTATATGGAACCATAAACGACCCCGAATAGCAGCTGCACTATTGGGAAAGAAGAAAAAAGTAGGGGGGATCACAATACCTGATATCAAACTGTATTAGGCCACTGTAATCAAAACAGCCTAGTAGTGGCATAAAAACAGGCACATAGACCAATGGAACAGAACAGAGAGCTCAGAAATCAACCCAACTCTCTACAGTCAATTAATGTTCGACAAAGTGGGCAGTAAAATAAAATGGAGTAAAGATAGCCTCTTCAACAAATGGTGTTGGGAGAACTGGACAGCTACATGCAAAAAAATGAAACTTGAGCACAGACTTACACCATACACCAAAATAAATTCGAGGTGGATAAAAGACTTCAATGTAAGCCGTGACACCACTAAAGTCCTAGAGGAGAACATTGGCAAGAAAATCTCAGATATTTCACACAGCAACATTTTTACTGATATGTCCCCTAGAGCAAGTAATATAAAGGAAAGAATAAATAAATGGGATCTCATCAAAATAAAAAGCTTCTGCATGGCTAAAGAAAACAGTATTAAATTAGCAAGACAACCAACTGTATGGGAAAACATATTTGCCAATGATACCTCAGAAAATAGTTTAATCTCCAAAATATACAAAGAACTTACCCAAGTTCACTCTAAGAAGACAACCAACCCAATTAAAAAATGGGAAAAGGAATTGAACAGACACTTCTCCAAGGAGGACATACAGAACATCCAGGGACACATGAAGAAATGCTCAATATTGTTAGCTATCAGAGAGATGCAAATTCAAACCACAATGAAATATCACTTTACACCAGTCAGGATGGCTATCATAAGCAAAGCAACCAACAACAAATGTTGGAGAGGTTGTGGGGCAAAGGGGTCCTTAGTTCACTGTTGGTGGGATTGGAAACGGGTATAACCATTATGGAAAACAGTATGGAATTTTCTCAGAAAAATAAAAATCGACCTGCCTTTTGACCCAGCAATTCCACTGCTAGGATTATATCCTAAGAATCCTAAAACATCAATTTCAAAGAACCTATGCACCACAATGTTCATAGCAGCACCATTTATAATAGCCAGGATTTGGAAGCAACCTGGGTGCCCATCAGTAAATGAATGGATCAAAAAATTGTGGCACATATACACAATGGAATTCTATGCAGCAGAGAGAAAGAAGGAGCTGCTACCCTTTGCAACAACATGGATGGAACTGGAAAGCATTATGCTGAGTGAAATAGGCCAGGTGTTGAAAGACAAATACCATATGATCTTACCTTTAACAGGAAGCTAAACAACAAAACAAACAAGCAAGCGGAATAAAAACAAAGACACTGATCTCACCTTTTACAGGAAGCTAAACAAGAAAACAAGCAAGCAAGTAGAAAAAAAAAGACACTGAAATAGAGAACAATGGGACAGTGACCACAGGGGCGAGGAAAGGGAATTTAAGGGGAAAAAGGGGGAGATTTGGAGGAACAAATAGGAAGGACACAGGGAGGAGAACTAAGGGGGTGGAAATGGGAGGGAGGTGGGGATCACGAGATGGTGGAGGCTGGGATGGGAGAAATAGACAAAAAACTGTACTTGAAAAATAACTAAATAAAATTTAAAAAGAAATAGAGACATTTGTTGAAGAAAATATAAGATATTAGAAACATTGTACATAGGACATTGATGCCTCAGTCTACTTCAAGGTAAGCACCTTGGGACCTCACATAGTTCTCCCAATAGCCATCAGCTTTCCTGTCTCATTTTCCTGGATCTCATCCACAATCTGAACTCTCTTCTCTTTCAAAGGTGATTTTAGTTTTGGGAAAATTCAGAGATCACAGGCCACCAAATATGGAATGCAGGGTGACTGAGTCACCAAGGTGATTTAATGTTTTGCTAAAAAACTCTACATGAGGTGTGATGCATGGTAGGGTGTGGTTTTTTTTTTGTTGTTTGTTTTTTTTTAACTTTTTTTTCAATTTTATTTAGTTATTTTTCAAGTACAGTTTTTTCTCTATTTTTCCCATCCCAGCCTCCCCCACCCCTTGCTCCCCACCTCCCTCCCATTTCCACCCCCCTTAGTTCTCGTCCCTGTGTTCTTCCCATTTGTTCCTCCAAATCCCTCCCCCATTTTCCCCTTAACTTCCCTTCCTTCTCCCCTCTGGTCACTATCCCCTTGTTCTCTATTTCAGTGTCTTTGTTTTTTGTTTTTTGTTTTTTTTTCTGCTTGCTTGTTTGTTTTGTTGTTTAGCTTCCTGTTAAAGGTGAGATCATATGGTATTTGTCTTTCAGCACCTGGCCTATTTCACTCAGCATAATGCTTTCCAGTTCCATCCATGTTGTTGCAAATGGTAGTAGCTCCTTCTTTCTCTCTGCAGCATAGAATTCCATTGTGTATATGTACCACAATTTTTGGATCCATTTATTTACTGATGGGCACCTAGGTTGCTTCCAACTCTTGGCTATTGTAAATTGTGCTGCTATGAATATTGTGGTGCATAGGTTCTTTGATATTGATGTTTTAGGATTCTTAGGATATAATCCTAGCAGTGGAATTGCTGGGTCAAAAGGCAGGTCGATTTTTATTTTTCTGAGAAAATTCCATACTGTTTTCCATAATGGTTGTACCAGTCTGCACTCCCACCAACAGTGAACTAAGGACCCCTTTTCCCCACAACCCCTCCAACATTTGTTGTTTGTTGCTTTGTCTATGATAGCCATCCTGACTGGTGTAAAGTGGTATCTCATTGTGGTTTTAATTTGCATCTCTCTGATAGCTAATGATATTGAGCATCTCTTCATGTGTCTCTGAATGTTCTGTATGTCCTCCTTGGAGAAGTGTTTGCTCAAGTCCTTTTCCCATTTTCTAATTGGGTTGGGTGTCTTCTTAGAGTGGAGTCGTGTAAGTTCTTTGTATATTTTGGAGATTAAACCTTTGTCTGAGGTATCATTGGCAAATATGTTTTCCCATACAGTTGGTTGTCTTGCTAATTTAATACTGTTTTCTTTAGCCACACAGAAGCTTTTTATTTTAATGAGATCCCATTTGTTTATTCTTTCCTTTACATTCCTTACTCTAGGGGACATATCAGTAAAGAAGTTACTGCGTGAAATATCTGAGATTTTCTTGCCAATGTTCTCCTCTAGGACTTTAATGGTGTTATGACTTACATTTAAGTCTTTTATCCACCTTGAATTTATTTTGGTGTATGGTGTAAGTCTGTGCTCAAGTTTCATTTTTTTGCATGTAGCTGTCCAGTTCTCCCAACACCATTTGTTGAAGAGGCTATCTTTACTCCATTTTATGTTACTGCCCCCTTTGTCTGTCAAATATTAATTGACTGTAGAGAGTTGGGTTGATTTCTGAGCTCTCTGTTCTGTTCCATTGGTCTATGTGCCTGTTTTTATGCCAGTACCAGGCTGTTTTGATTACACTGGCCTTGTAATACAGTTTGATATCAGGTATTGTGATCCCCCCTACTTTGTTCTTCTTTCTCAAAAGAGCAGCTGCTATTTGGGCTCGTTTATGGTTCCGTATAAATTTTCGAAGTGTTTGTTCTATGTCTGTGAAATATGCCATTGGTACTTTAATAGGTATTGCATTGAATCTGTATATTGCTTTGGGTAGTATGGACATTTTGATGATGTTAATTCTTCCAATCCATGCATAAGGTATATGTTTCCATTTGTTTGTGTCTTCCTTGATTTCGTTCTTCAGGGCTGTGTAGTTTTCTGCATACAGTTTTTTTTTTACCTCCTTAGTTAGGTTTATTCCCAGATATTTTATTTTTCTTTTTGCTATATCAAATGGGATTTTTCTCTTTATTTCTGCTTCTGCTTATTCACTGTTGGTATACAAAAATGCCTTTGATTTCTGGATATTGACTTTGTAACCAGCTGTTTTGCCAAACTCATTAATTAGTTTGAGCAGTTTTTGGGGAGAGTCTATAGGATTTTCCATGTACATATCATGTCATCTGCAAACAGTGACAGTTTTGCTTCCTCCTTTCCTATTTGGATGCCTTTTATTTCCTTTTCTTGCCTGATTGCTGTGGCTAAAACTTCCAATTCTATATTGAATAGAAGTGGTGAAAGTGGACAACCTTGTCTTGTTCCTGATCTTAGTGGAAAAGCTTTTAGTTTTTGCCCATTGA
Organism: Artibeus jamaicensis; assembly: GCF_021234435.1. Classification (NCBI taxonomy): domain Eukaryota; kingdom Metazoa; phylum Chordata; class Mammalia; order Chiroptera; family Phyllostomidae; genus Artibeus; species Artibeus jamaicensis. The sequence goes on along the minus strand of NW_026522030.1, from coordinate 72,249,299 downwards.
GTATGATGTTGGCTGTAGGTCTCTCATATATGGCCTTTATTATTTTGAGAAATGCTCCCTGTATTCCCACTTTGCTAAGTGTTTTTATCATAAATGGGTGTTGTAACTTATCGAAAGCTTTTTCCGCATCTATTGATATGATCATGTGATTTTTGTCTTTGCTTTTGTTTATGTGATGTATTACATTTACTGATTTGCGAATATTGAACCATCCTTGCATCCCTGGGATGAATCCTACTTGATCATGGTGTATGATCTTTTTGATATATTGTTGGATGCGATTTGCCAATATTTTGTTGAGGATTTTAGCATCTATGTTCATCAGCGTTATTGGCCTGAAGTTTTCTTTCTTTGTTGTGTCTCTATCTGGTTTTGGAATTAGGATGATGCTGGCTTCATAAAAGGAGTTAGGGAGTTTTCCATCCTTCTGGATTTTTTGAAATAGTCTGTGGAGAATAGGGGTTAGCCCTTCCTTAAATGCTTTGTAGAATTCTCCTGTGAAACCATCTGGTCCAGGGCTTTTGTGTGATGGGAGTTTTTTGATTACTGCTTCAATTTCTTTTGCTGTTATTGGTGTATTTAGATTTTCTGCTTCTTTTTCACTGAGTTTTGGGAGATTGTATTTTTCTAGAAATGTGTCCATTTCCCCTAGGTTTTCAAATTTCTTGGCATACAGTTCTTCATAGTAATTTCTTACAATCTCTTCTATTTCTGTGGTATCAGTTGTAATCTCTGCTCTTTCATTTCTGATTGTGTTTATTTGTGTCCTCTCTCTTCTTTTCTTGATGAGCCTACTTAAAGGCTTGTCTATTTTGTTTATCTTCTCAAAGAACCAACTCCTGGATTCAGTGATCCTTAAAATTGTGCTTTTAGTTTCTATGTCATTTAATTCTGCTCTAATCTTGGTTATTTCCTTCCTTCTGCTTGCTCTGGGCTGTCTTTGTTGTTGTTCCTCGAGTTCTTGCTGGCGTAGGGTTAGATTGTTTGTTTGAAATGTTTCTATTTTCTTTAGGTAGGCCTGTATTGCTATAAACTTCCCTCTCAGGACTGCCTTCACTGTGTCCCATACGTTTTGGGTTGTTGTGAGATCATTTTCATTTGTTTCCAGAAATGTTTTGATTTCTTCCCTAATTTCATTCTTGACCCATTCGTTGTTTAATAGCATACCATTCAGGCTCCATGTTTTTGGGTGCTTTGGGTTTTTTTCTTTGGGGTTGGTTTCCAATTTCAGTCCCTTGTGGTCAGAGAAGATGCTTGGTATGATTTCAATTTTTTTGAATTTGTTGAGGCTCATTTTGTGTTCTATCATGTGGTCTATCTTTGAAAATGTTCCATGTGCATTTGAAAAGAATGTGTATTTAGCTTCTTTGGGTTGAAGGGCTCTATATATATCAGTTAAGTCCATTTCATCTAGGGTGTTGTTTAATGCCACAATATCTTTGTTGATAATTTGTTTGGAAGATCTGTCCATTTTTGATAGTGGGGTGTTCAAATCCCCTACTATGATTGTGTTGCTGTCAATATCTTTCTTGAAGTCCTCTAAGATTTTCTTGATATATTTGGGTGCCCCTATGTTTGGTGCATATATGTTTACAATGTTAATGTCTTCTTGGTGGATTCGTCCCTTGAGTATAATGAAATGACCTTCTGGGTCTCTCTTTATAGCCTTTTTTTTGAAGTCTATTTTGTCTGATATGAGAATTGCTACCCCAGCTTTTTTTCTTGTCCGTTTGCTTGGAAAACTTGTTTCCAGCCTTTCACTTTTAGTCTGTGATGGTCTTTTGTCCTGAGGTGAGTCTCTTGTAGGCAGCATATGTGTGGGTCATGCTTTCTTATCCATTGAGCTATTTTGTGTCTTTTGATTGAAAAATTTAATCCATTTACGTTTAAGGTTATTAATGATAGGTACTTATTCATTGCCATTTTTGTACCTGTGCTCCTCTCTGTCTCCCTCTTATCCTTCCTTCCCTTAAAGCAGTCCTTTTAGTATTTCTTATAGAGCTGGTTTGGTGGAGGCATATTCTTTTAGACTTCTTTTGTCTTGGAAGCTCTTTATTTGGCCATCTATCTTGATTGAGAGCCTTGCTGGGTAAAGTAGCCTTGGTTGTAGGCCTCTGGTTCTCATTACTTGAAATATTTCTTGCCATTCTCTTCTTGCTTGAAGTGTTTCCATTGAGAAGTCGGTAGCTAACCTTATTGGGGCTCCCTTGTATGTTATTTCTTTTTTCTCCCTTGCTGCCTTTAAGATTCTCTCTTTGTCTGGGAATTTTGCCATTTTGATGATGATGTGTCTTGAAGTGGGCCTCCTTGGGTTCCTCTTGATTGGGACTCTCTGTGATTCCTGGATTTGTGAGACTTTTCTCTTATCAAATTAGGAAAATTTTCTCTCATTACTCTTTCAAGTACGTTTTCTATCCCTTGTTGTTCTTCTTCTCCTTCTGGTATTTTTATTATTCGGATATTATTACGTTTCATATTGTCTTGCATTTCTCTCAATCCCTCTTCATTCTTTCTGAGCCTCTTTTCATTTTCTTGCTCTTTCTGTGAGATGCTTTTTACCTTGTCCTCCAACTCACTAATCCTATCCTCCGCTTCATCTATCCTACTTTGGAAACTTTCTACTGTGTACTTCAATTCGGAAATTGTATTCTTCATTTCCTCTTGTCTCTTGCTGATAGTTTCCATTTCCTTTTTGATGTTGCTGTAGTTTGCAGAGAGATCATTATAGTTCCCCTGTAGTTTCTGGTAGTTCATTGTGAGCTCTTTGAACTTCGTAATAACCAGTGCTTTGAATTCACTGTCTGATAGTTGATCAGCCTCTATTTCATCTAACATTCTTTCTGAAGTTTCTGCTTTTTCTTTCATTTGGGGATTGTTTCTTTGTCTTCCCATTGTTTGAGACTCTTCTTGTTAGTCTCTGCTTCCAAAATTGATCTGTTCTGAAACACTGGTTTTATGGTGTAAACTTCTGTGGTATGATCCTTGTGAAGTTCAGTGGTGCAGACTCCTTGAAGTTTCTTGATGTTCTTAGTCTCCACCTACACTCACGCTGGTCCTCACGCTGGTCCCTGCATTGGTCCCCTACCACTGCTGAATGTCCCAGCTCTAGTAGCCGCCTCCTCAAGCACCCAGGCCCCTTACTACGGCAGTGGCACAGAGGCTCCCGTATCTGGCTCTCTCTGCCGCCCAGGGCTGTGACAGGGGCTTGGAGTGTCCCGGTTTCCGTACCTGACTCCCCGGCGTCTAGTCCTGTCTCTATGGCAGTGGCACAGAGGCTTAGAAAGTCCCAACTCCCGTACCTGATTCCCCAGTGTCCAGTCCCGTCGCTATGGCAGCAGAACAGGGGCTGAGACCGTCCCAGTTCCCGTAGAGGGATCCTCTGCCACCCAGGGCTGTCTCAGGGGTTTGGAGTGTCCTGGCTTCCATACCTGACTCCCCGGCATCCAGTCCCGTGGCTATGGCAGCGGCACAGGATCTGAGAACTTCTTGGCTCCCGTAGCTGTCTCCTCTGCTGCGTCACAGGAGTTTGGAGAGTCCCAGCTTTCGTACCTGACTCCCCAGCGTCCAGTCCCATCGCTATGGCAGCAGCACAGGATTTGAGAGCTTCCCAGCTCCAGTAGCTGGCTCCTCTGCTGCGTCACAGGGGTTTGGAGAGTCCCGGCTTCCGTACCTGACTCCCTGGCGTCCAGTCCCGTTGCTATGGCTGTGGCACAGGATCTGTGAACGTCCAGGCTCCCGTAGCTGGCTCCTCAGAGTCCAGGCCTGTCTCTATGGCGGCGTCACAGGGGCTTTTGGTGTCCCAGCTCCTGCAACTGACCCTTCCGTTTCCCAGGCCGGTAGCTGTGCGTGTCCCCGCTCCGGTTCCTGACTCCTCTGTCTTCCAGGACCATCACAGGGGCTTGGAGTGTCCGGCTTCCGTACCTGACTCCCCGGCTCCCAGGCCTGTTGCTCTGGCGACGGCACAGGGGCCGCGTGAGACCCAGCTCCAGTAGCTGACTCTGCCGCCGTCTGGTGTTTCAGCGTTGGTCACAATCTCTGGTCTTTTAATTTCATAAATGCTGGGTAAGTGATGGTTTATTGTGCTGTTTCTCTATAGATCTGCCAGGATTTTCACCCATGAGTACAGGAGCTAATATCAGCTCCGTCTTACTCCGTCGCCATCTTCCCAGCATCCCAGTAGTGTGTGTTTTGATGAAGATGCCAATCACCAGTTGCCCATAGCTGCAGCCTTCTGAATTATCCCAATAGTTTCTTTAGAGGATTGTTCAAACTTAATGCAAAATTTGATGCAGATCAATTTCTCTTCATTTGAATGAAGAGAAATTTTGAATACAATGGCCATGCAGTACACATGCTCACTCAATGGCATATCACCACCCCAACTAATTAGTACAGTGAAGTCATCGTTGTTCACACATGCACATTCCAGTCCACTCTCCTTGGCAGCCAAGTTACATTGATGTCACATAAACTATTCTCATTATATTAACAATGGCTGGACTTTTTCAGGACAGACTTCATACAGTTAGGTTATTAATTTGAATTTTTTAAGTGTATGTGTTTACTGCCATAAAATTTTCTCTTAGGACTGCTTTCTGTGCCCCATAATTTTTGTATATTGTATTTTTGTTTTCATTTATCTCAGGATGTTTTCTCCATTCCCCAGTTATTTTTTACTTGATGCACTTTTTGATTAGGAATGTTTATTTTTCACATATTTGTGAATTTCCCAGTTTTTCTCTTGTTATTTTTAATTTCATTCCTTGTGACCAGAAAAAAAATGTTTTATGGTGTCAGTACTTCAAAATATATTAAGACTTGTCTTGTGGCCTTAAATATGTGTTCTAACGTATGCTCTATCTAGGAGAATGTTCCACGTGAACTTGAGAAGAAATACATTCTACTGTTGTTGAATGGAGAGTTCTGTATATTTCTGTTATGTCAAATTGATTTTTGATGTTGTTTTAAGTCCTTTATTTCCTTATTAATTCGTCTTATTGTTCTATTCATTATTGAAGTTGGGTATTGAAGTTTCCAGCTATTATTGTCAACTTGTCTATTTTTCCTTTTAATTCTGTTAATGTTTGCTTTTTATTCGGGGGTGGTTCTGTTATTTGTTGCTTCTGTTTATAATTGTTATATATTCTTGATGACTTGATAATTTCATCAGTATAAAATGTCCTTCTCCCGGTAACAGTTTTTGACTTGAAGTGTATGTATATGTATGTGATATTAGTATATCTACCTTAGATCTCTTTTGGTTATCATTTTCAGTGAATAGTTTTTCATTCTAATTTTGATGTATTTGTATACATAGATCCAAAATGAGTCTCTTATGTACCATGTATAGTTGGGTTATAATCTTAAAGACTTTTTTTGTCATTTTGTCTTTGATTGGAGAGTTAAATACACTTACATTTGAAATAATTACTTAATAAGAAAGGACTTACTTTTGCCACTTTTCTGTTTGTTTTCTGTGTGTCTCATAGCTTTTTGTCTTTCTTGCTGTCATTACTGCCTTCTTTGGTTTTAGTTGACTTTTTTTAAGTGAAGAATTTTAATTCTTTAGTATTTCCTTCTGTGCATATTCTATTGTCTTTGTGCTTGTAAGGTTATAACAATGCCGTTTGAACTGATACCAAATTAACTTCCATAGTATACAATTATCTGCTTCTGTATAATTTTGTTACTTCTTTTATGCTATGGATGCCATGAATTATATCTTTATAAATTTTGAGCCCAATAGCACAGATTCATAATTTTATGCATTTTCTTTAAATCCTTTAGAAAATTGAATGTAGAGTTGCAAACTAAAAGTAGAATAAGACTGGTATTTACATATTTCCTTGTGTTTTCCTTTACCAGAGATCTTTGTTTATATGGCTTTGAGTTACTGTTTGCATTTTCGACCTGAAGGACTTCTTTTAACATTTCTTAGAGAGCTAGACTAATGATAGCAAACTCTGTCAGGTTTTGTTTACTTGGGAATATCTTAAATTCTTTCTCATTTGTAAGGCCAATTTTGCTGAACCCGGATACCTCAGCTGACAATTTTCTTTTATTTAGTATTTTATATGTATATCATCCCACCGTCTTCTGGCCTCCAAGTTTTCTTATGAGAAACCAGTTGATAACTTTATTTTGAATCCCTTGTACATGACAAGTTACTTATCTCTTTCTGCTTTCCAGCAAATTTCCAATCTTTTCTGTCTTTAGCTTTTGACAGTTTTAATAAAATGCTTTGGTGTGGATGTTTTTAAGTCCTCCTATAAAATATTGCAATACCCACACATATATATTGATCTAGCTGATGATGTCCCATAGGTCATTTAAACTTTGTTTATTTTTTGTTGTTGAATTTTCTTTCTGCTAGCAGATACAATAGTTTCTTTTTTATCTTATTTATTCTATTACAATTGGATGAATTTTCCCCATTTGCACTCCTCTGTTTAGCCCGCCCCATTCCCACAGTCTATCCTTACACCATTGTCCATGTCCATGAATGACTCATACATGTTTTCTGACTAATCCCTTCCTCTTCTTTCCACCATTCCCCCCTATCCCCTACCCTCTAGCAGCTGTCAGACTGTTCCATGTTTCCATGTCTTTAGTTCTGTTTTGCTCATTAGTTTATTTTGTTTGTTAGATTCCACTTATGAGTGAGATTATACGGTATTTGTCTTTCATGACCTGGCTTATTTCACTTAGCAAAATAGTCTCAGTTCCATTCATGCTGTCTTAAAAGGTAGAAATTCCTTCTTTGTTTCTGCTCCATAGTATTTCATTTTGTAAATGTACCACAGTTTTTTAATGCATTAATCTGTCATTAGGCAATTGGGCTGTTTCCCACCCTTGTCTATTGTAAATAGTGCTGCTGTCAACATGGAGGTGCATAAATTTTTTTAAATTGCTGTTTCAGAATTATTCCAGAAATGGCATTGCTGGGTCAAAAGGAAGTTCCACTTTTAGTTTTTTAAGGAAATTCCATACTGTTTGCCACAGTGGCTGCACCAGTCTGCATTCACACTTACAGTGCACTAGGGTTCCCTTTATTCCACATCCTCATCAGCAGTTGTTTGCTGATTTATTAAAAATAGCCATTCTGACAGGTTTGAGGTGATATCTTATTGTGGTTTTAATTCGTATCTTTCTGGTCGCTAGTGTTGAGCATTTTTTCATATGTTTATGGAGTATCTGTATGTCCTTTCAGTGTTCTTTGCCCTATTTTTTCTTTTGTTTTCTTTCTTTATTTCTATTGTTGTTCAAGTACAGCTGTCTCCATTTTCCCACCACCAATTTCCCCCACACCACCCAGCCCCACCTTCTACCTTTAATCCTCTCCCCATTTGGCTTTGTCCATGGGTCCTTTATACATGTTTCTTGATGATCATTTCCCTTCTTTCCCATGTTATCCCTCTCCCTCCTCCCTTCTGGTTACTGTCAGTTTGTTCCTAACTTCAATGTCTCTGGTTATATTTTGCTTGCTTGTTTGTTTTATTAATCAGTTTCCACTTATAGGTGAGATCATATGATATTTGTCTTTCACCACCTGGCTTGCTGCATTTAGCACAATGCTCTCCAGTTCCATCCATGCTGTCATGAAGGGTAGGAACTCCTTCTTTCTTTCTGCAGTGTAGTACTCCTTTGTGTAAATGTACCACATATTTTTGAGTCACTCATCTACTAATGGGCACCTAAGTTGCTTCCAGTAGTTGGCTATTGTAAATTGTGCTGCTATGAACATTGGGGTGCATAGGTTCTTTTTAATTAGTGTTTCAGGATTCTTATGGTATACTCCCAGCAGTGGAATTGCTGGGTCAAAAGCAGTTTCATATTTGCTTTTTTGAAGGAATTCCATACTGTTTTCCACATTCGCTGTACCAGTCTGCATTCCCATCGACAATGTGCTAGGGTTCCCTTTTCTCCACAACCTCACCAGCATTTGTTTGTTGATTTGTTTATGATGGCCATTCTGACTGCTGTGAAGTGGTATCTCACTGTGGTTTTTATATGCATCTCTCTGATGACTAGTGATGCTAAACATCCTTTCATATGTCTCTGGGTCTTTTCTATGTCCTCCTTGGAAAAGTACCTGTTCATGTCCTTTGCCCATTTAATTGGATTGTTTGTCTTCCTGGAGTGGAGTCATAGATTTCTTTAAGTATTTTGGATAACAAACCCTTGTCTGAGATATCATTAGCAAATATATTTTCCCATACAGTTGGGTTAACTGTATGTGAAAATTAAAGTTTATAGACCTTGAAAATTGTAAATCTACAGTTTTCCCAAGATACTGGGAGGAAGATAATCCATTTTCATTTTGATGATGGATTTTTGAACTGTGCAGAAGCCTTTTTTAAAAATTAAGTCCCATTTATTGTTTTTTTTTCTTTATTTCCCTGCCCTAGGAGATGTACTGGCAAAATAATTGCTTTGTGGGATATCTGAAATTTTATTGCTTATGTTTTCTGTCAGGACTTTTACGGTATCATGATTTATATTGAACTCTTTTATTCATTTTGAGTTTTTTTCTGGTGTATGGTATAAATTGGTATTCTACTTTCATTTTTTTGCATGTACCAGTCCAGATATCCCAATACCATTTGTTGAATAGGCTATTTTTATCCCCGTTTTATGCTTTCACCCCTATACAGAATATTAATTGACTGTAGAGACTTGGGTTTATTTCTGTGCTCTCTATTCTGTTCCATTGATCTATGTGTCTGTTCTCATGCCAGTTCCAGACTGTTTTGATTACCATGGCTTGTAATATATTTTGATGTCAGGTATGGTGATCCTCCCAACTTTGTTCTTCTTTCTCAAGACTGCTGTGGCTATTCAGGGTCTTTTTTGGGTTCCATATAAATTTTTGAAATGTTTGTTCTAGATCTGTAAAGTATGCTATTGGTATTTTACTAGGGATTGCATTGAATCCATAAATTGTTTGGGGTAGAATGGACATTTTAATGATGTTAATTCTTCCAGTTCATGAGCACACTGTACCCTTCCATTTCTTTGTATCTTTCTCAATTTCTTTATTCAGTGTTCTATATTTTTCTGAGTCCAGACATTTTACCTCCTTGGTTAAATTTATTTCTAGGTATTTTATATTTTTCTTGTATAGTAAATGGAAATTTTCTGTTTCTCTTTCTGATAGTCATTGTTGATAAAAATGCCATTGATTTTTGAATATTGACTTTGTATCTTTTACTTAGTTGAATTCACTTATTGGGTTGAGTTGTTTTTTGGTGGAGGCCATAGAGTTTTCTATGTGCACTATCATGTTGTCTGCAAATAATAATAGTTTTAATTCCTCCATTCCAATTTGTATGCCTAACTATGGCTAGAACTTCCATTACTATCTTGAATAAGAGTGGTGAAAGTGAACACCCTTGTCTTGCTCCTAATTTTAAGGAACATACTTTTGGTTTTTTCCCATTGAGTATGATGTTGGCAGTAGGTTTTTAGTATATGGCTTTATTATGTTGAGATATGCTCCCTCTATTCCCACTTTGTTGAGTGTTTTTTTGTCAAGAATGGATGCTGGATTTTATTAAGTGTTTTTTTCTGCATTTATCAATGTGATCATTTTATTTTTATCTTGCATTTTGTTTTTGTGATATATCACATTTGTTAATTTACAAATATTGTAACATCCTTGTATCCCTGGAAAATCCCACTTGATCATGCTGTATGATCTTTTTAATCTATCACTGGATCTAGTTTACTAGTACTTTCTTGAAGGTTTTAGCATCTATGTTCATCAGAGATATTGGCCTATAATTTTCTTTCTTGGTTGTGTCTTTACCTGGTTTGGGGATTAGGATAATACTGGCTTTTTAAAAAGAGTTTGGGAGTCTTCCCTCTTCCTGAATTTTTTAGAACAGCTTGAGAAGGATAGGCATTAGTTCTTTGAGTGTTTGGTAAAATTCTCCTGTGAAGCCATATGCTCTAGGGCCTTTGTGTGCCAATAGTGTTTTGATTAGCACTTCAATTTCACTAGTTGTTACTGGTCTATTCAGGTGTTCTGTTTCTTCCTGATTCAGATTTGGAAATTGTACTTTTCTAGAAATGTTTCCATTTCCCCCAGGTTGTTCAATTTCTTGGCATAGAGTTGTTTATAGTAATTTCTTAACAATCCTTTGTATTTCTGTGGTATCAGTTGTAATCTCTCCTCTTTCATTTCTGATTTTATTTATTTGGATCCTCTCTTTTTTTCTTGATGAGCCCACTTAATGGCTTGTCAATTTTGTTCATCTTTTCAAAGAAACAGCTCCTGGGTTCATTGATACTTTGAATTATAATTTTATTGTCTATGTCATTTAATTCTGCTTTGATCTTGGTTATTTTCTTCTTTCCATTTTCTCTGGGCCTTTTAATTGTTCCTCTACTTCTTTTAGATGGAGGGTTAGTTTGTTTATTTGAGGTATATCTATCTTCTGTAGGTAGGCCTGAGTTGCTATGAGCTTCCCTCTCAAGATAGCCTTTGTTGTGATAGTCCCATAGGTTTTGGGTTGTATGTTCATTTTCATTTTTTTCCAGATAACTTTTTATTTCCTTCTTGATGTCATTGCTAACCCACTGATTATTTAATAACAGGCTATTCAGCCTCCATGTATTTGAATCACTTTGAAATTTTTTTCAGATCTCCAGTTTCAAGCTATTGTGATCTGAGAAGATGCTTGATGTAATTTTATTTTCTTGAATTTGTTGAGGCTTATTTTGTGTCCTACCATGTTGTCTGTCTTTGAGAATGATCCATGTGCATTTGAAAAGAATGTATATTGTGCTCCTTTGTGGTGAAATGTTCTGTAAATCTAGGTCAATTAAGTCCATCTGACCTAGAATGTCATTAGATTCAGCAATATTTTTGTTAATTTTTTGTTTGGAAGATCTATCCACTGTTGACAGTGGGGTGTTGAAATCCACTACAATAACTGTATTACTGTGTTTGTCTTTCTTATAGTACTCCAATATTTTAAAATATATTTACAGGCTCCTATATTGGGTGTATACATGTTACAAGAGTTATTTCCTCTTATTGAACAACTCTCTTAAGTATTTTTAATATATTTTTAAAATTTTATTTAGTTATTTTTCAAGTACAGTTTTTTGTCTATTTCTCTCATCCCACCCTCCCTACCCCATCTCCCCACCTCCCTCCCATTCCTCACCCCCCCAGTCCTCATCTCTGTGTATTTTATACTTGTTCTTCAAAATCCCTCCCCATTTTCCCCTTAAATTCCCTTCCCTCTCCCCTCTGTTCGCTGCCCACTTGGTCTCTATTTTAGTGTCTTTGTTTTTATTCTGTTTACTTGTTTGTTTTGTTGTTTAGCTTCCTGTTAAAGGTGAGATCATATGGTATTTGTCTTTCAATGCCTGACCTGTTTCACTCAGCATAATGCTTTCCAGATCCATCCATGTTGTTGCAAAGGGTAGTAGCTCCTTCTTCTCTCTGCTGCATAGAATTCCATTGTGTATATGTACCACAATTTTTTGATCCATTCATTTACTGACGGGCACCTAGGTTGCTTCCAACTCTTGGCTGTTGTAAATTGTGCTGCTATGAACATTGTGGTGCATAGGTTCTTTGAAATTGATGTTTTAGGATTCTTAGGATATAATCCTAGCAGTGGAATTGCTGGGTCAAAAAGCAGGCCAATTTTTATTTTTCTGAGAAAATTCCATACTGTTTTCCATAATGGTTGTACCAGTCTGCAATCCCACCAACAGTGAACTAAGGACCCCTTTTCCCCACACCCTCTCCAACATTTGTTGTTGGTTGCTTTGTTTATGATAGCCATCCTGACTGGTGTAAAGTGGTATCTCATTGTGGTTTTAATTTGCATCTCTCTGATAGCTAGCAATATTGAGCATCTCTTCATGTGTCTCTGGATATTCTGTATGTCCTCTTTAGAGAAGTGTCTGTTCAAGTCCTTTTCCCATTTTTTAATTGGGTTAGATGTCTTCCTAGAGTGGAGTCATGTAAGTTCTTTGTATATTTTGGAGATTAAACCTTTGTCTGAGGTATCATTGGCAAATATGTTTTTCCATACAGTTGGTTGTCTTTTTAATTTAATACTGTTTTCTTTAGCCATGCAGAAGCTTTTTATTTTGATGAGGTCCCATTTCTTTATTCTTTCCTTTATATTCCTTGCTCTAAGGGACATATCCGTAAAAATGTTGCTGCGTGGAATATCTGAGATTTTCTTGCCAATGTTCTCCTCTAGGACTTTAATGGTGTCACGACTTACATTTAAGTCTTTTATCCACCTTGAATTTATTTTGGTATATGGTGTAAGTCTGTGCTCAAGTTTCATTTTTTTGCACGTAGCTTTCCAGTTCTCCCAACACCATTTGTTGAAGAGGCTATCTTTACTCCATTTTATGTTACTGCCCCCTTTGTCTGTCGAATATCAATTGACTGTAGAGAGTGGGGTTGATTTCTGGGCTCTCTGTTCTGTTCCATTGATCTATGTGCCTGTTTTTATGCCAGTACCAGGCTGTTTTGATTACAGTGGCCTTGTAATACAGTTTGATATCAGGTATTGTGATCCCTCCTACTTTGTTCTTCTTTCTCAAAAGTGCAGCTGCTATTCGGGGTTGTTTATGGTTCCAAATAAACCTTTGAAGTGTTTGTTCTATGTCTGTGAAATATGCCATTGGTACTTTAACAGGTACTGCATTGAATCTGTATATTGCTTTGGGTAGTATGGACATTTTGATGGTGTTAATTCTTCCAATCCATGAACAAGGTGTATGTTTCCATTTGTTTGTGTATTCCTTGATTTTTTTTCTTCAGGGCTGTGTAGTTTTCTGCATACAGGTCTTTTACCTCCTTGGTTAAGTTTATCCCCAGATATTTTATTTTTCTTTTTGCTATATCGAATGGGATTTTTCTCTTTATTTCTGCTTCTGCTGATTCATTGTTAGTATACAAAAATGCCTTTGATTTCTGGATATTGACTTTGTATCCTGCTGTTTTGCCAAATTCATTAATTAGTTTGAGCAGTTTTTGGGTAGAGTCTATAGGATTTTCCATGTACACTATCATGTCATCTGCAAACAGTGACAGTTTTGTTTCCTCCTTTTCTATTTGGATGCCTTTTATTTCCTTTTCTTGCCTGATTGCTGTGGCCAAAACTTCCAATACTATATTGAGTAGAAGTGGTGGAAGTGGACATCCTTGTCTTGTTCCTGATCTTAGTGGAAAAGCTTTTAGTTTTTGCTGATTGACTAAGATATTGGCTGTAGGTCTCTCATAAATGGCCTTTATTATATTGAGGAATGCTCCCTCTATTCCCACTGTGCTGAGTGTTTTTATCATAAATGGGTGTTGTACCTTATCAAAAGCTTTTTCTGCATCTATTGATATGATCATGTGGTTTTTGTTTTTCCTTTTCTTTATGTGATGAATTACATTTACTGATTTGCGAATGTTGAACCATCCTTGCATCCCTGGGATGAATCCCACTTGGTCATGGTGTATAATCTTTTGGATATATTGTTGGATGTGATTTGCCAATATTTTGTTGAGGATTTTAGCATCTATGTTCATCAGTGATATTGGCCTGAAGTTTTCTTTCTTTGTTGTATCTCTATCTGGTTTTGGAATTAAGATGATGCTGGCTTCATAAAAGGAGTTTAGGAGTTTTCTATCCTTCTGGATTTTTTGGAATAGTCTGTGAAGAATGGGGGTTAGCTCTTCCTTAAATGCTTTGTAGAATTCTCCTGTGAACCCATCTGGTCCAGGGCTTTTGTGTGATGGGACTTTTTTGATTACTGCCTCAATTTCTTTTGCTGTTATTGGTGTGTTCAGATTTTCTTCTTCTTTTTCATTGAGTTTTGGGAGATTATATTTTTCTAGAAATGTGTCCATTTTCCCTAGGTTCTCAAATTTCTTGGCATACAATTCTTCATAGTAATTTCTTACAATCCTTTCTATTTCTGTGGTATCAGTTTCAATCTCTCCTCTTTCATTTCTGATTGTGTTTATTTGTGTCCATTCCCTTCTTTTCTTGATGAGCCTACTTGAAGGCTTGTCTATTTTGTTTATTTTCTCAAAGAACCAACTCCTAGATTCATTAATCCTTAGAATTGTGCTTTTAGTCTCTATGTCGTTTAGTTCTGATCTTATCTTGGTTATTTCCTTCCTTCTACTTGCTTTGGGCTGTTTTTTTTTTTCTTTTTTTTTTTTTTTGTTCCTCGAGTTCTTGCAGGCATAGAGTAAGGTTGTTTGTTTGAAATGTTTCTGTTTTCTTTAGGTAGGCCTGTATTGCTGTAAACTTCCCTCTCAGGACTGCCTTCGCTGTGTCCCATAAGGTTTGGGTTGTTGTGATCGTTTTTATTTGTTTCCAGAAACGTTTTGATTTCTTCCCTAATTTCATTCTTGACCCATTTATTGTTTAATAGCATACCATTCAGTCTCCATGATTTTGGGTGGTTTGGATTTTTTCCTTTGGGGTTGGTTTCCAGTTTCAGTCCCTTGTGGTCAGAGAAAATGCTTGGTATGATTTCAATATTCTTGAATTTGTTGAGGCTCATTTTGTGTCCTATCATGTGGTCTGTCTTTGAGAATGTTCCATGTGCATTTGAAAAGAATGTGTATTTAGCTTCTTTGGGGTGAAGAGCTCTGTATATATCAGTTAGGTCCATTTCATCAAGGGTGTTGTTTAATGCCCCAATATCTTTTGTTGATATTTTGTTTGGAAGATCTGTCCATTTTTGATAGTGGGGTGTTAAAATCCCCCACTATAATTGTGTTGCTGTCTATATCTTTCTTGAATTCCTCTAAGATTTTCTTTATATATTTTGGTGCTCCTATGTTGGGTGCATATATATTTATGATGTTAATGTCTTCTTGGTGGATTCTTCCCTTGAGTATTATGAAGTGACCTTCTGGGTCACTTTTATGGCTCTTTTTTTGAAGTCTATTTTGTCTGATATGAGAATTGCTACCCCAGCTTTTTTTTCTTCTCTGTTTGTTTGGAAAATTTGTTTCCAGCCTTTCACTTTTAGTCTGTGATGGTCTTTGTCCTCAGGTGGATCTCTTGTAGGCAGCATGTGTGTGGGTCATGCTTTCTTAACCATTTGGCTATTCTGTGTCTTTTGATGGGAGCATTTAATCCATTTATGTTTAAGGTTATTATTGATAGGTACTTATTCATTGCCATTTTTGTACCTGTGTTCCTCTGTGTCTCCTTTCCTTTCTTTCTTTAAAGCAGACCTTATAGTATTTCTTGTAGAGCTGGCTTGGTTGCAGCAAATTCTTTTAGATTTCTTTTGTCTTGGAAGCTCTTTATTTGGCCTTCTATCTTGATTGAGAGCCTTGCTGGGTAAAGTAGCCTTGGTTGTAGGCCTCTGTTTGTCATTACTTGAAATATTTCTTGCCATTTTCTTCTTGCTTGGAATGTTTCCATTGAGAAGTCAGTAGCTAACCTTATTCGGGCTCCCTTGTATGTTACTTGTTTTTAAGATTGCTGTCTTTAAGATTCTCTCCTTGCTGCCTTTAAGATTCTCTCTTTGTCTTGGAATTTTGCCATTTTAATGATGATGTGTCTTGAAGTGGGCCTCCTTAGGTTTCTCTTGAATGGGCCTCTGTGTGATTCCTGGATTTGTGTGACTTTTTCTTTTATCAAATTAGGGAAAATTTCTCTCATTACTTTTTCGAATATGTTTTCTATTCCTTGTTCTTCTTCTTCTCCTTCTGGTATTCCTATTATTCGGATATTATTACGTTTCATATTGTCTTGCATTTCCGTTAATCCCCCTTCATTCTTTCTGTGCCTTTTCCCTTTCTTGTTCTTTCTGTGAGATGCTTTCTACTTTGTCCTCCAATTCACTAATCCGATCTTCTGTTTCATCTAACCTATTTTTAATGCTTTCTACTGTGTTTTTTAATTCAGAAATTGTATTCTTTATTTCCTCTTTGCCCTTGCTAATAATTTCCATTTTTTTTCATGTTGATATAGTTCGTGGTGAGATCATTATAGCTCCCCTGTAGTTTCTGGTAGCTGATTGTGAGCTCTTTGAACTTCCTGATAACCAGTGCTTTGAATTCAGTATCTGATAGTTGACTTGCCTCTATTTCATCTAACATTCTTTCTGAGGGTTCCTCCTTTCCTTTCATTTGGGGATTGTTTCTTTGTCTTCCCATTGTTTGTGAGACTCTTCTTGTTAGCCTCAGCTTCTTAGATTAATCTGTTTTTACACCCTGGGTTTATGGTGTGAACTTTTGTGGTGGAATGACTGTGAATTTCAGTGGTGCAGTGTCTTTTGGTTATCCTGTCGTTCTCTGCTTCCACCTACTCAAATATGCAGCAACTTTTGGCGTCTCTCCTACAGCAATGTGCAATTTGTCTCTCTGACTCTACTATTGGGAGGCCTCTTCTATGGGTCCAGCTCTGGTCTTTTCATATTTTCAAGTTGATTGTGACTCTTGTGGGTAAAAGAAAGAAATGAAAATAAGAAATAAAAGGAAGAAAGAAAAAAATGGTAGGGGAATGGAAGAAAGAGCAATAAGTTTAGAAAAAAAAGAAAAAGAAATAAAACAGAAAATCCAGGAAAAGAGGACAAAAGTATGGAAAGATGAAACAGTAATAAAATTTAAAAGAAATAACAGATTACTTTAAAACAGCAAAAAGATAAAGAAAAGGAATGGAGAAGGAAGAAAAGTAAAAAAAAAAAGAAAGAATAAAAATAAAATAAAGTAAAAAAAAATAAATAAGAAACAAAAAACACACAAACAAAAATATTCCCCCCAAACAACATCCGAAAAGGAAATGTCACTTGTTGGCTTCAGACTAGCCGAACCGGTTTTTCTGGTTGCAGTTTGCTGAGGGTCAATTGTTGTGATTTTTGGCGCCTCTCCCCAGCTCCCTACAATGAGGAACTAGGACTTCCTCACAGGGCTCTCCTCCCATGGGTTACCGCCCTGGGCTGGTTTGCTGTGTTTATGGGCACCTGCACCGGCCTAGTTGCCTGGTTCCCTCAGGATTGAGCACAGACCTGCCCCCATTCTGTTGGGAAGCTCTAGGCCCTCTGCCCAATCTTGGGTTCACTGCCAAGCAGGGTGTGAAGCAGACCAGGCTGTTGTGTCTATTGGATTCAGAGCCCCAGGCCATGCCTCTCAGTTCTCCTGGGCTGGCAACCACAGAGTCCTTGGTTGGGGCCCTTTGTCCTCTGCACCCTCTCTGGGAACTCTATCAAACAAGTCTCTCCTGGCACCCCACCTTGCTTGGCCAGAAAGGGAGGGGGTTGAGGGTCTCAGCTCTTTTCCCAGGACCCCTCAGTGCCCGGGGCTTCCCGATAGTCTGAGGGGGGGGTGGACTGGAAGCCAGGAACCGATCTGAGGACTGGGCGCCGACCTAGAAACTCTGTGCGCACGCCATGGCACGCTGCATGGTGTGTATTCCTTCTGCTCCTGTGTTTGTCTGGGTCCCCTGGCCAACCTCTGCCAAAAAAACCTAGGGATGGAGCAGCACCACGCCGGGCGCTGGACCCATAACTGAAATCTGTGCAGGCTGAAATCTCCTCTGCTCCCCTCTGGTTGGGTCTCTTGGCAGGTCCCTGCCCAAAAATCCTAGGGAGGGAGCTTTCCGGGCGCTTAAGGTTGGCCTAGGCGACCTCAGGCACTCGCCCAGATACACTGTGTGTCAGGTGACCAGTTCCCCAAATTGTGTGCAGGCTGAAATTCCTTCCACACCTCTTTGCCTGGGCCACTTGGCCTGCCCGGTGGAAAAATTCCAGGGAGGGAGCCGTCTGGGTGCTGAACACTGTCCCAGGCGCTGTTAGGCACTCTCCCAGACACAGTTCCCACCAGGCGCAGGACCTCCGAACTATGCACAGGCTTAAATCACCTCTGCTCCCCTCTGGTTGGGCCACTTGGCAGGTCCCCAGCCCAAAAATCCTAGGGAGGGAGCCATCTGGGCGCTGAAGGCTGTCCTATGCTCTGTTGGGCTCTTGCCATTGGGCACTGGTTCCCCTACCCTGCACCGGCTGTTTCTCTTTGCTCCGTCCCAGAGACTACTGTACTGCTGCTGTCTCCCTACCTCCGTGACCGATGAGGTTTCTGGTCTCTTATTTTTATATATGCTTGGCAACTGCTAGCTTGCTGGTTTCACCTCCTCTGATCGGACAGGTTTCTCTCCCTTTTGTACTAGAAACTGGTGTCTGCTGCGTCCTAGTCCATCGCCATCTTGAAAAACCAGTCTCCCCCTTAAGTATTGTGTGCTGACCTTCTCTGTCTCTTGTTATGGCCTTTATTTTGAAGTCTACCTTTTCTGATGTAAGTATTGCTACCCCAGCTTTTTTTTCATGTCCATTTGCATGGAATATATTTTCCACCATTTCACTTTCAGCCTGTGTGTATTTCTTGTTCTAAGTGGGTCTTTTGTAGAGAACATATATGCAGGTTATGTTTTCTTATCCATTCAGCTATCCTACTTTAAAAAAAAAACAGATCAATTATTCAATCTGGTTTTTCAAAAGAAATTTAGGGCTTCATTTTATGAGCATAAAGCACACTTGTGAGAGCAAACACACTTGGAGCTGAAGAACAGCTTGGTTTTTGGCAGAATTTGTGAGTCCACAGCTTTCTGATCAACCTTACATTGCTCTGTAATCTTGTATTTCTCTTTCTCAGTGTCAAAGATCTCCCCTTCCTGGTGTCTGGGCTTGCACAGCTTCTTTTTCTTGAAGTAAGCATCAGTGAGATGCTTGGGGATTTTCATACCACTGGTATCAATTTTGGTGGAGGAGGTGATGACAAATTTCTGATGTGTTCTATACAGAGGAACTCAATTTACAGCCAGAGGTCTGGTCACAAGTAGCAAGCCACTGCTCAGTTGCTTCAGGAAAGCCACCCTCTTGCCTCTGTGGCACCCAGTGAGGATGATCAGAATGGTCCCTGGAGTGATGCTGGCCCACAAGTTTCTCACATGCTGATTGAAGGGTTTCTTGCCATGGCTCAGCAGCTTTGAAGGCACATCTTCAGTAGGATAGCATGTAGGCGTTTTGTGAAGTTTAACCACTCAGGTACCGACATTCTTGTCTCCACCAACTGGTTTAGTGACGGTAGCCATAACTTTCTCCTTTTTCTTTACAATCCTGGATTTAGCTGCAGAATACTTCCTCTTGTATATGGCTTCTGGGAAATACATAGCTGACTGGGAATATCTGCCAATTCCTCTGACTAGGACAAGGTTTCAGCTGCAGTGGGGCTTCCCCTTCTTAAGCATCTTGGCCTTGAGTTTACCCTTCTTAACCTTGCCACCAGTGTCTGCCTTCTTGGCTTCAGGTTTCTTCTTAGTATCCAGCTTCTCTGTTTTCTCACCTGCCATCTTGTAAAATGAGAAAAAGAACTAAAGCCTATTTCTTTGGGTTGGAGGATTTAATTAATTTACATTTAAGGTTGTTATTGATAGGCACTTAGTCACTGTCAATTTTTTCTTTTGTGCCTGTGTTTCTCTCTCTCTCTCTCTCCTTCCTCTTCCCCCTCTTCCTCCCCCTCCTCCTCCTCATTCTTCTTCTTCTTCTCCCCCTCCTCCTCCTCCTTCTTCTTCTTCTCTTCTTCTCTTTCTCCTTCCTCTCCTTCTCTTCCTCCTTCTTCTTGCAGTCCTTTTACCATCTCTTGCAGTGCTAGCTTGGTGGAGATGTACAATTTCAGCCTTCTTTGGCCTGGGAAGGTCTGTATTCTACATTCTATTTTTAAAAATATTTAATTAATTTATTTTTAGAAAGAGGGGAAGGGAAGGAGAAAGAGTGGAAGAGAAACATCAATGTGTAGTTACCTCTCATGTGTCCTCCACTGGGGACCTGGCCTGCAACCCAGGCATGTGCCCTGACTGAGAATCGAACCGGTGACCCTTTGTTTCTCAGGCCCATGCTCAATCCACTGAGCTACACCAGCCAGGGCTTACCTTCTACTTTAAATGAGAGCTTTGCTGGATAGAGTAGTCATGGTTGGAGGTCCTTGCTCTTCATCACTTGGAACATTTCATGCCAATGTCTTCTGGCTTGTAGTGTTTCTATTGAGAAATCAGCTGATAGCCTTATTGTAGCTCCCTTGTTTGTTACTAGCTGTTTCTCCCTTGCTGCCTTAAGAAGACAGCTGTTTTTCAAACAGGTTTTCTATCCCTTGCTCCAATTCTTCTCCTTATGGAATGCCTATGATGTGAACATTGTTATGTTTTTGTTGTTGTTGTCCCAAAGTTCCCTTAAACTATCCTTATGCTTTCTGAGTTTTTGTTGTTGTTGTTGTTGCTCTAACTGGATGTTTTTTTCTGCCTTGTCTTCCAACTCACTGATTCGATCTTCTGCTTCATCTAGCCTGTTTTTAATTCCTTCCAGTGTGTTCTTCATTTTACATACTGCATTCCTGATTTTCAAGCGGTTCTTATTGAAATTTTGTATGTCCTTTTCCATGCTTATGTAGTTCCACTAATTTCATTTAGTTATCACTAACTTCCTTGAGCATCTGTATAACCAGTATTTTGAACTCTATGTTTTATAAATGACTTATTTCCACCTCATTTAGCTCTTTTTATGGAGATTCCTCCTTTTTTTGGGGGGGGGGTTGTTCTTCTCTCTTCACATTTTAGTTGTCTTTGTATTTGTTTCTATGTATTAGATTGATTTGCTTAGACTTTCTGTCTTGTGGAGTCACCTTATGTGTTAGGAGTCCTATGGGACCCAGTGGTGCATACTCCTTGATCTCCTGAGCGGCATGCTCTAGGCTTGTGATCTGTGTGGGTTTTGTGAACTCTTCTGTTTTATTTGGATCTTGATTGTTATTGGCCTATTCATTAGTGGGAAATCCCCTCTGGCTGGCTGTCTAAGAAACCGAATCTCCACTAAGTGCTGTATGTTGTTGCATAAATGCTGGCAGAACAAAGCAGATCAGTGCAAAAATAATACCAAAACAAGAAACTCCTTCCTCAATCGCTGCAGCAATATCGATGACAAGAGCAAAGAATAATAAAAGCAAAAAAAAAAAAAAGAAATAGAATAGTAGAGAAAGGAAAAAGAATAGGAAAAGTCCAAAGAGGAAAGGGGAAGAGAATACTCGTAATGAATTGAAAGAGGAAAACAAGGAAAGGGAATACAGAAAAATTAACAAAAAAAAAAAGGAGAGAAGAACGGAACAATGGAGTGATAAAAGATAAGAGTAGAATAGAAGATGTGAAAGAAAAAATAGAGCACCAAAAATAAAAGAAAATGAAAAAGTAGATAAAATAATAAAAAGGCTATGAAAAGGAAAAAAATAGTGAAAATAATGAAAAAAATACCAAGTGGATTTGTCACAGCACAGCTTAGGTCTTGTCTTCTGGTTTTTCCTTTTGGATACCACTCTAATGTCTGAGTCTGGTGTAAACCACTGTCAGGTGTTGTCTACATCTGGCCCTTCGTGGCTGGCTGCCTTGTAGAAGCTACAAATAATCCACAGTTTCTGGCTGATTTGTGTGGGCTTGATTGTTCCCCAGGGTAGGCCAAGCTGCTCTGCAAAGCTGGCTTTGGTCAGCACTGGGTCCCGGGGTATGTCAGGAAATGTCTCAAGTCACCACAAGATCTGTCTTTGCCTGTCTCTGTCTGCTGGCTTGCTGTTAATTTTAGACTACTCACAGACTCAACTATTTCTGAGAGGGCTTCTGGTGAAAACAGGAGTCTGTGGTTCCTGGATCTCCCATGGCAGGTGCCTTTCAGACTTCAGGAAAGACAGTGGGTGTGTTCCTCCTTCTCCGAGGCACTAATCTGAATTTGTCTGGGATTATTTCCCTGAATTTGGCATTGCGGGAGCCCTACTAGGCTTGAAGAGCCAAGATTTTGTGTCTGCCAGATGATGGTAGGGTGTTCCTGTGTTTCTTCCATGAGAGAGAAGCATCAGTCTGTTTCCCAGTATTTGATGATGACTGATTCTATTTGTGTTGCTGTCTCTTCAGCAAGGGTTAAGATGCAGGATGGGAGAAAAGAAATAAAAAAAAAACCTAACATAACATTAAGACAGAGCAAAACTGAAAAAAGAAAAAAAAGTTGCTATGTGGAATGAACAGAATTTCAGAGAGTATGGCAAGAGGGTGGAGGCAGTGGTATCCCACAGGGTAAGGTAATTCCTTTCTTTTTGAAAAAAATTTAATTGTTGTTCAAGTACAGTTTTCTTCCTTTTCCCCCCACCCCAACCCAACCTCCCAGCCCTCCCCACCTCCTTCTCATTTCCACCCCCATCCCATATTATTGTCCATGTGTCCCTTATACTTGTTTCTGCAAACCCTCCACCCTTTTCCCCTGAAGTTCCCTCCCCCTCCCCTCTGGTCACTGCCTTAAACACCTATCCAAAAGAACCTTTGCACCCCAATGTTCATAGCAGCCCAATTTACAATAGCCAAGTGCTGGAAGCAACCCAGGTGTCCATCAGTAAATGAATGGATAAAAAAAAACAACACTATGGTACATTTACACAATGGAATTCTATGCAGCAGAAAGAAAGAAGGGTAAGGTAATTTCTTTTCCTCTGGGAGGGACTAGTTCTTAAGAAAGGTGGCTGCTATGAAGCCCAGGTATATCCAGGCCCTAAAAGTTTCATAGCTTCTCCCCCAAGTCTCTCCCTAGTGGGTCCAACTCCAGACTCTCCTTATATGAGTCCAGCCCACACTGCCCTCCCTTCACTTGGGTCCAAGGTGGGTAGCTGAAAACACAAAACCTGTGCTTTGCCCCTTTGAGGAAAAAAAGATAATGCATTTGTCTCCAGTGGTTTTTGTCTCTCCCCAGTGCAGAGAGCTCCCATGGTGTAGACTCCTTGATCTCCCTATATGGATGCTCTAGGAGTATCCTTTTGTATGGATACTCCTGTTGTCATTGGGTCCTGATTGTTATTGGCCCCTTTGTTGGTGGGAACTTTCCTCCATCTGGTTGACTAGGGGCTAATCCCTTATGATGCCTGCCTCTGCCTTGAGAGGGTTTCTAGGTGTGGGTTACATTCCTAGCTGGGGCATATACAGGAGACAACATATTGGTATTTCTCTCTCACACTGACACTTCTCTCTATCTCTCCCAAATCAATATAATAGGAGGTCTTTCCAGAAGCTATCCAGCCATGTAATCTGAAAAATAGAGACCATCATTAAAGAATATATAAGAAACAAGAAATATTGTACATAGGACAATGATGCCTCAGTCCCCCTCAAAGTAGGCACCTTGGGACGTCACATAGTTCTCCCAATTGCCATCAGCTGCCTCCTCATATTTTTCTGAATCTCATTCATGGTCTAAAATCTCTTCCATTTCAAAGGTGATCTTAGTTTTGGGAAAAGCCAGAAGTCACAGGGTACCAAATCTGGGCTATAGGGGGTGCTGAGTCACCTGGCTCATTTGATGTTTTCACAAAAATCTCTGCACAAGATGTGATACATGAGTGGGTGCATTGTCATTGTCATGATGAAGCTGCCAATCACCAGTTTCCCATAGCTGTGGCCTTCTGAATCATCTGAATAATCTCTGTAGAGGAATGTTCAAACTTGACACAAAATTTAACGCAGATTTGTTGCTCTACTCATTCAGTCATTTTGAATGTGACAGCCACACAGTACACATGCTCACTCAATGGATCTATTGCCCCACTGACTAGTACAGTGAAGACATCATTGTTCACTCATGCACATTCTAGTCCACTCTCCTTGGCTGCCAGGTTCCACTGATGTCACACAAACTGTTCTCATTATATTAACAGTGGCTGGACTTTTTCCAGAGAGACCTTTTATATCCTGTATGAATTGTCTTCTTTTAAGTCTCATGTCATCCTGATGGGGTGGGGGAAGGAAGAGAAGAGAAGAGTCCAGCAGTGAAACTATAACATAGGATGGTGGCAGGGCACTTGCACCACTCCCCACAATGAGTCTCAGCCTTGGGCTTCTGGGCGCTGTGCTGCTGCCACATCTCTGCAGCTATTGCTGCCCCAGTCTCCTCTCTCCACCCTGGTGCTCCTAGCTCCTGGCTGATCTACAGCCTCCTCAGTCAGACTCTGTCTAGTTCACAGTTCCAGCAGTGCCTAGGGCTGCAGAGGTGATAGCCCCTTCTTGACAAATACTGCAGTCCCCTGACCCTTGCTCCTGGCAGCGGTGGGGTGTGTGACCAAGCCCAACATGGAGAGCACAAACGCAGTGCTGGGTGCCAAGGTTCTTCCTGAGGAGGCTTTTGTAAATGCCCCAAATGGCTATGCACCAAACCTCCACAACCAGAATCACTGGGCCATGTGCTGGTGGTGATGGCAGCCACTCCCTGGTGGAGTGGAGAGCACAGGCAACCCACTCCCAAGTTCCCTCACAGATGGACAGGCACTTGTATACTTGCATACATGCCTGCACAGTTGCTCACTCACATGCTCTCACACACACTCAACTGGATTTTCAAGTTGATTGCTCTGTAATTTAGCTGCAAGACTGGTCTGGGACTTGGAGCAAGTGGACAGAGGCTTCAGCTACTTTGCTGCCATCTTGGAACTCACCGAGACACAATAGTTTCATTTGCTCTATCTTCAAGTTTGCTCAGATTTTTTGTTCTACCTACTCAGATCTGTTGCTGAATCCCTCTGATAACATTAAAATTTTCATTTCAGGAGAGGGAGGGGGAGAGAGAGAGAAAGATTGATTGATTATGAGGAATTGGCTTATGTGATTATGGAGGCTGAGAAATTCTACCATCTGCCTTTTGGAAGCTGGAGACCCAAGATAGCCTTGCTATAATTCAGTTTGTGTATAAGACCTGAGAACCAAGGGAGCTGAGGGAGTAATCCTAGTCTGAGAACTGCAGAACATGAGATGAGATTTCCCAGATCAACAGTGAGGCAGAAAGGGACCCTCTCTTCACAGCACCTGGGTACCAGGCTCAGGAAGTATAGTAGGTGCACTTGGTCACCACTGAAAATCTGGAACTAAATTTCATGGCCACTGACTGATGGCAAGTCCAAATGATTTCTGTGCGTTCCAAGAGGGCTACCTTGAGGATACAGAAGATGAGTATGGGGAGCAATGCTGTACTTTAGATTTCTAACATTTTCCCAGAAAGGACTGGGGAAGGAGCATGAGATTTTATATTTGTCATCTATGTTTTATGATCAACTAAAATTATTTTGTATCTGGGGTAATGAAACCAAGAGACTCACATATTCTATTATTCATGGTACAGTTAAGCCCTGAATCTAGAGCCCAATGCCCAATGATCCTATATTCTGATGATCTGTTGTCATATATCAAAACACCCCAAAACTTTTTGATTTAAAACAATAATAATTTTATGATTCTCACAGGTTCTGTGGGTTAGAAATTCAAACAGCACAGTAGAGATAGCTTGTCTATATTTTGCAGTATCCAGTGCTTCAGCTTGAAAGATTTAAAGGGTTTTATGTGACTCAGATGTTCAGGAGATGGAATAGCTGGGGTGGGGAAGTCCACTTAAAGAGGGCATTTTTGCCCTGTGAACATGCTTGGATGCCTGGAAACCACCAAGCCCAATGGGGATTGTCAACTGGAGTGCTCATTCATGGCTGGCTTCCTAGCTCGGGCTTTCTCTCAGCATGGTGGTCTCAGAGTAATGAGACCTTTTACCTGGAAGGCCAGGGCTCCAAGGATAAGTATTCCAGCAACTAAGGTGATGAGGCACTCTCTTCTATGACACAGTCTTAGAAGCCATGCAGTGTCACTGGCCTTTATCCTTGGTTAAATCAGCCACAGACCACCCAGACCCAATGAGGAGACCCACCTCTTGATGCAGGAGTATAAGAGAGTATGCAGCCATATCTTGAAACAGAAGTTGCATTCTTTGCACTGAGACCAGCTTTCTGATGGGGTTACTCAGCTACCACACAGGAAGGTCTGCAGTGGCCCCACTCTGGCAACACTGTTTTGCCTTATGCTGGCAACACCCTCCTAAGAGATAATCATAAAACTAGAGACCCTGAGCCAGCGGTTGTGAAGTTATTCTGAGCAAACCATCACCATAGGGGAAGAAGAAGAGATGGAACTCTCAGATATTAAGCAGCTTCTATGTGCCAACAGCTTATAGCCACCCTGGAGGGTATCATGGGACAGTATAATAGGAGCAAAATAGAGTCTGGGATACAGAAATGTTCATTTTTAGTGGTAATACCATTCTTCTTCATGTTTCCCAAGGAAGGTTCTGTGGATTGCATTTCCCTGTAAATATCTTCCAAAGAGAAAAAACAAAGGCTGTGGTCCAGACATTTAGGGAGTGCTGTGTTCCCACTACCCCACTTCTTCTGACCACATTAAGGCCACTGCATCAATTCTCATAGGCTAGTTGCTGTGATGATCATCTCTGGCTTTCTCTGGCTCCTCTCTGGGGCCTCAGTTTTCCTAACTGCTGGCCCTGCCAACTCTGGCTACCCATGACCAGGTTGCCTCTGGATCCTGGGGGACTGCTGGGAGAGGAGACAACCCTGCCCTTGCTCTGCTGCTGAGCCTGGAAATGTGCGGTTTCCACATGCCTTCCAGTCATAAACCAGATACTGCCCCGGCCACCACCACCCCTCCCACCCCCACCACCCCCAGAACCTCTGCCAGCCTCCAGGAGAGTGCTGGGTGGTCATTTTGGAATTTTCCTCTTTATGTCCCTGCAATGTGGCTTTCTGGGAAGTCTAAGGGTAGAATCCAGCCAAGCTGTAGTTGCAGCAGGCCTGGAACTGGATACAATCACAACCAGGAACCTCCTGACTACATCCAACAGACTGGAACAGGACAGAGGCCAGAACACACAGTGCATGATTGTCACTTTCACCCCTGTCCAGGCCTGCCTCTCAGCCACTGCCTTCGATGCTCTTTCTGACTGAAAATCAAGGGGCCCTCAGGAAAATGGTTTAGGATCCATCAAGGACAGGAACAGAAGTGCCTGCACCTGCTGTTGCCCCTGGGCCCCAGGGCTCAGGACAGGGACCATGGAGGATATTCCATGGAGGATGTCCTGGAATAGCCCCCAACTATTCCAGGACAGGGACCATGGAGGAAACCCTGCTCTGTGACAGGAAGCTGGCCTGTCAGGGACTTGCTTTGTGAATTTTGATGTCTCTGTCCCTCTCTAGTTTCACTGTTGATGAAATTTTTCCCTGGGTCTCCCTCCTCACACTATCCCTGGACTCTGAGCAAGAAGATACAAACTCAGAAGGGCTCCCAGTGGCTAACTGGGCTCAAATTTAAAACAAAATAAGCAAAACAAAAAGAAACACAGAACCTAGCAGTGATTTCTACACAGTCTTATCATGCAAACTGCACTTCAGGGAAAAGCCTGCACTGAACTAAATGCCTGCACTGTGTTCATGACATCTGAGCCAGCCCTTAGAAAGAAGTTCTTGGAGTCTTATTTCAACCAGTGGAATTGAGGCTTTCCCCATCCAATCGAGCTGCACAACAATATCCCCATCATCTTTCATCAACCGATCAGAGAAGCTCTTTTCTGACCAATCAGGACAATGCCTTTTGGACCAATCAAACTGTAAAGATTCGCAGTCTTTATTTACATAAAGACAGAAACAAGCAGAAACCAGGGGCATAGACTCCTGTCTATATAAGTCAGGTCCCCACTGGCTCTGGGAACTTCTTTCCCTTTGCACTGGAGACTGAAGACTACATTTTCCTGGCTGGACCTAAAACACTGGAGCAGAGCAGACCAGCAGGGAGCAGACCACCAGTGAAGAGTGAAGCAGATCACTTGGGCAACACAGAAAACCATTTAGCCAGAGAACCTCAACCTAAGGCCGCGTTACCCCAAGGCTGCATTACCCCAACACCTAATAGCCATGCTGTCTTCACAGCCATGCTGTATTACTATTGAGCTGTTTGCACTGAATAAATTTTCCTTCATCACAGCACCCCAAACTGGGAATTCCTGATATGTTAAATTGATACCAATGACCGTCAGTTGACCTATTTTATTTTCATCTATCTATTTTATTTTCATCTATCTATCTATCTATCTATCTGTCATCTATCTATCATCTATCTATCTATATCTACCTATCATCTAGTTATCTAATCCACCATCTACTTATCTTTTATCTATCAGCCTGTCTATCTATCTTTTATTTGTCTACCATCAATCTAACTTTTATCTATGATTTACCTGTCATTTATCTCATTGTGACTGGGCTCCACCCCAATGCTTTGATTCAGGAAGTTTGGGTGGGCCTGGTGTACATTTTGTTTATTTGTTTATTCATCCCCTAAAATCCTGGTAACTGTGTACATGCAGGGTTGAGAATAACACTGCAGCTCTTACAGATTTCAGGGTGGTTTCTACCCTTAGCTAAGCCATGTCTTCTTTCTTTTTAAGGAGAGGCATAGACCCAATCTCAATAGAAGACCTCTTGCTTCATGGGGTATAATATAGAAATGGCCCAGTGGATTGGCCTGGATTCTCCTTGTGGTTTCCTTGTTTTCTGGACACATGACTGGCTGCAGGCTCAGAGTAGAGGGCAGCTCAGATCTGGGCTTCCTGGCCTGGGGTTCCAAATGCATCATTCCTATTGCTCATTCTACTCCACAGATAGCCGTAGGTGTTGCCTGCACAATTTGGGCTGAAACACCTCTCATAGCTATCCAGCACTCCCTTTCTGACTGGGTTCTTCCCCCAGTTGATTGTTCTGCCCATCACTGCCTTGTCCATGAAGTCATTCTTGGTCCCAGTGTGTGGGTGTGTGGGCCTGACACTGTGAATGGCAGTGTATGTGTGTGTGTGTGCTCACAAATGTGCATTAGTCTATCATGTGGACTTAGAGCTCTATCATGCTCTCATAAAGGTCAGTGACAGCTGAGCATTTAGGCTCAGAGCAGCCTGACCCTCCTTCCTTGGGGCTCACACTGTAAGCAACTTTGATTTCTGTGGCCATCACACTGTTGTGGGGGGGTGTTAGAGGCATGAAGGCAAGTGATCACTCTTGTCCATTATTGTCTCCCAAATAACAGTACCTCAGCCCAACTGTTTAAGCGGATTCTGGAATCCAATTGGGTCATATGATGAAACAGATTTATCTGGATTCAGGACTGCCTCAATACAGGTGTCTAAGTAATTTCTGGTAGGTTTCTGATTTCCTCTCTATCTTTGGGCTCCACTTCCTGTTTTTGACTTGAATCACAGACAGACCTGTCCCTGGCAGTCACAGAAGGCCACTAGCAGCTCTTACATTACACCTTTCCTGATTAAAGAGCCGCAGACAGGTGTGAGACTCTGCCAGCGTGCCAATGGAAAAGGCAGGCATACAACTAGTGATTGAAAAAGCCTGTTCACATGTTCCAGATAGGATGAAGCCCCTGCCTGACCCACAGATCAAGTGGGAGGAGAGCAAAGGAGTGGGCTCCCCAAATGCTGATCAAGGAAGATGGTACACAAGGCAGGGGTGGATGTGGAGGGGCTAAAGCCAAAGGCTGACAACAACTAATAACCAACAACCAGAGCTGGTGAAGGGAGCACTTAGCTGGGCATGGAGTCAGGTGCTTCCCATAAATCACTTCTAACTATCCCTCAGCCATGTGGGGGGCCTCATTGTCCCCATTTGACAGGTGGGAAAGTTGTCATGCAGCAAGGAGAATTCTTACTTCAGGAAACAGTTCTGAAGTGGTACAGGTAGCACTGGGGCCCAGTTGTTTTTGATGCAACTCTAAGTAGGATTTCCATGGACTCATACCCTTCAAGCTTAACCCATGTTTGTTGAATGAATAATACAAAAAATGGAAATGAGTGTTAAGTATGGTTGGGGCTAAGGGGCATGATGGGTATGATGTGTGAGCAAAGGTAGAGGTCAACTTTCTGGCAGGTTCCAGATCTCCCTCAGGACACCTTTCCTGGTGGAAACTTCCAAGAATCCTTGCTGTTCTATTCTCAGGGCACATTCCAGAGGGTTGGCACCTCAGTGGATAATATCCCCACAGGACAGGGTTTTGTAGAGTAATACCACTGATGACTGGAGAAAACCCCAGATGCCTCAGGAGAAGGTATCAAGGTAAGGCAGGTGCATATTCTGACCAGTGCCTGTTGCAACCATTTTATCTTCTTTCCCCTAGAGACATGTGTACTTGGCAACTTCCTGCTCAGACCCGATGAACCAACAGACAGATGTGGAGGCAATAATTCATGAATAATCTAAGTAACTCCTTCCATAAAGAATGCTGACCAGGGGGCAAAACCTCCTTTTCATCCCAGATCTCCTAAAAGACCACCTGCCCTGAGTCTGGGAGTGCTATGCTGTCAACAGCTTTCCTGGGGTCAACTTCCTAACAGGCATTTTAAAAATTAAAATACATTCGACATATAACATTATGAAAATTTAAGGTGTACAACAGGTTGATTTTATACCTTTATATATTGTAATAAGATTGTTACTGTACTGATAATTATGACCTCCATCATATCACATAATTATCATTTCTTTTTAGTGGTTGAAATAATTAAGTTCTGGTCTCTTAGCAACTTTGATCATTATAATATAATATTGCTGTCTATATTCACTATACTGTGCATTAATCTCTAGGGCTTATTTGCTACTAGTTGCAAATTTGTACCCTTAAAACAACATCTGTCCTGGTAACCACCTCCAAGCCCCTGGCAACCATTGTTTTTCTATGTTTGGGTTTTTTAGATTCCACATATAAGTGAGATCATATGATATTTGTCTTTCTCTCTGTGACTTATCTCACTTAGCCTAATGTCCTTGAGATCCATCCACACATTGTCACAAATGGAAGACTTTTCTTCTCATAGCTGAAATGTGTGTGTGTGTGTGTGTGTGTGTGTGTGTGTGTAATTTTCAACCTTTGACAGATATTACACTTCCACATCTTGGCTCTTGTGAATAACGCTGCAAGGAACATGGATGTGCAGATATCTCTTCAATATTCTGTTTCCATCTTCTTTTAATATATAACCAGAAGTGAAATTGCTGGATTGCTTGGTAGGTCTGTTTTTAATTTTTTGAAGATCCTCCATACCATTTTTCATAGTGGTTCTACCAATTTACATTCCTGCCAACAGTACACAAGGGTTCCTTGCATATTTGAGGATAATGTCTCTTCATTTTCTAATTGGAGCCACTGATTCTGGGGTCTGGAATTGGTACCATGGAGTGCAGCCCCAGGTACTGAGATGAGAAAAAGATCTGAAACTAGTTGGCCAGTGAGAGCGTATTATTGCTATATTTCAGGATATTTTTAATTAAATTTTTATTTTGAGATAATTGTAGGTTCACAAGTAATTGTGAGAGAAAAAATGAGAGATCCCACATGTCCTTCATCCAGTTTCCCCTAATGGTAATATCTTGCAAAAGTGAAGCACAGTTTCACAGCCAGGATAATGTATGGATACACTCCAAACACAGAACATCCATCACCATAGGAATGTTAAACACTCACAGCTACACCCGTGGCTTTCCCTCCACCCAGTTCCTGCACCTAACAACTAGTTTCTTCTTCATTTCAATACTTCTCTCATTTTTGAAAGTGTCATTTAAATAAAATCACACAGTATGAAACCTTTATGATCAGTTTTTCTCCCTACTCAGCATAATTCCTTGGAGATTCATCATGGTTTTGTGTTCATTTGCAGTTCATTTCTTTTTATTAATAAGTAATATTTAATGGTAGAGATATACCACAGTTCATCCATACATTCATCAAAGAATAGCTGGGCCACTTCTAGTTTTTAGCTATTACAAATAAAGCTTATATGAAATTCAGGTACCAGTTTTTATGTGAATTTTATCTCCATTTTTCTGAGATAAATGCACAAGAATGGAATTGCTGGATCTTCTGGTAATTTCATTTTTAAGTTTAAAAAGAACTATGAAAGTACTCTGCAGAATGGCTGTACCATTTCAAATCCTCACCAGTAATCTATGAGGGATCTGGTGTCTTCACACCTCATGGCATTTGGTGCTGATAGGTAAGTAAGTATAGCCAATTGCTATTTTATTTTGCATTTCCCTAATGGTTAGTGGGGTCAAGTATCTTTTCATGCATTTATTTGCCAACTAGTATATTCAGTGCAATGTCTGTTCACATATTTTGTGCATTTTATAATTGTTTTGTTGAGGTTTTTCTATTGAGTGTTGAGAACTCTATATACATTCTAGATAGTAGTCATTTTTTTGATATGTAGTTTGTAAATATTTTCTTCCAGTCTTTGTCATCTTACCTGAGTCTTACACAGAGCAAAAGATTTTAATATGATGGGTCCAATTTATCAACTTAGCTTTCATAGATGATTTTTTTAAATTTTTGTTTATTTATTTATCTTTAGAGGGGAAGGAGAGAGGGAGAGAAACATCAATGTATGGTTGCCTTTCGTGCATCCCCTGCTGGGAACTGGCCTGCAGGGAACCGGTCTGCAACCCAGGAATATGCCCTGACTGGGAATCGAGCTGTGATCCTCTGGTTCACAGGCCTGTGCTCAATCCACTGAGCTACACCAGCCAGGGCCATAGATGATTTTTTTAATTGTTATTGTTCAAGTATAGTTATCTCCATTTTCACACCACCTTGGCCCCCTGCCCCACCCATTCCTGCCTCCCACTCTTGGACTTACCCCCTTTGGCTTTGTCCATGTTTCCTTTATACATGTTCCTTGATGGGCCTTCACCTATTTTTCCCCATTGTCCTTCTTTCCCCTCCCCTCTGGTTACTGTTAGTTTGTTCTGTAATTCAATGTTTTTTTTCTGGTTGTATTTTGCTTGCTTGTTTGTTTTATTGGTTAGGTTCCATTTATAGGTGAAAGACAAATACCATATGATCTCGTTTTTTTTTAATGTCAAATGTAAGCATTCTTTGCCTAGTCCTAGATCCTGAAGATTTTCTTTTATCTTTTTAGAAGTATTTCTTGTTCCTTTTACATTTTATATTTAAGTCAGTGATCCACTGGAATTAATTTTGTATAAGTTATGAGATTCAGAGCAAGGTTAATTGTTTTGTTTAGGGATGTCTGATCACTTCACCACCATCTATCGAAAGGCTGGCTGTCCATACTCCCTTGAATTGCTTCTGTACCTTTGTCCAAAACCAGTTGGCTGTAATCTGTGGGTCTTCTGGGTTCCCTGTTCTGTCCCATTGATCTCTGGTTCTCTTTCCCACTGGCACTTCACTGTCTTTTCTGCTGTGGCTACAGAACAAGCCTTAATGTCAGGAGACTCATTCCTCCCTCTTCATCCATAAAAAGTTGCTTTAGCTACCCTTGCCTGTGCTTTCCCATACAGATTTAGAAATGAGCTTGCCTAAGTGTAACAAAAACTTTCTCAGATTAGGTTAGGACTTGAACTGAATGTATAGATCAGATTGGAGAACTGACTTCATCATGTTGTGAGTTGTAATTCATGAATCTGGTATGAGTCCATTTATTAGGTTTCACTGATTTTTCTTCATACAACAGTTTTGTAATTATCAGCATTTCAGATCCTATCCATGTTCTGTTATATTTATACCTATGCATTTTATTTTCTTTGGAGAGAATGTAAGTAGCACTGTTTTGAATTTCAATTTTTACATGTTCATTATTAGAATATAAACATGTGATCAATTGTTGTATGCTTCTAACCTTGCTGAACTCTAGGAGGAGTTGTTTGTTGTTGTTCTTTTTTGAGGGGGGATTGTTTCTTTTGGATTTTTTTACACAGACAATCATCATATCTATAAATAGAGCAGTTTAATTTCTCCCTTTATCATTTGTATTCTCCTTTACCACCCAGCCTTATTCCAGTGGCTAGAAATTCCATTCCTATGTGGAATAAGTGTGGTAGGAATGGGCATCCAAAGGGAAAACAGTAAATCTTTCCCCATCAAGTTAGATGTTACCTGTAGGATTTCTGTAAACATTCTTTATAAAGTTGAGGGAGTTCTCCTCTGTTCCTAGTTTGCTGAAGTTTTTATCTCGAATGGGTTTTGGATTTTGTCACATGTTTTTTGCATCAATTGAGGTGACTATAAGATTTTTCTCCTTTAAACTTTTTGGTATGGTAGATTATATTGATTGATCTTAAAAAAATTGAACTAGGCTTGCATTTTTGGAATAAATCCTACTTGGTTTGGTGTATAATTTTTATTTTATACTATTGAGTTTATTTTGCTCATGTTTTGTTGGAGATTTTTGTTTGTGAGTTTATGACAGATATTGGTTTATAGTTTCTTTTTTGTGGTGTCTTTGTCTGGTTAAGGTACCAGGGTAATGTGGGCCTCAGTATTCACCTCATCAGGTAATTTCAACATCTGATTTATCTCAGCTTGACATATGTTAATTGTATTTTCTTATCATGTGGCAAGTTAATTTTTTATTGTATTGTGGACATTTTTGATATTATATTATAAAACTCTGGGGGAGTTCTGAGGAGGATGGAGGCATAGGGAGAAACCCTTCCACACAACCAAAAACAGAATAACAACAAATCTAAAATCAATAAACAACCAGAAGTGCCAGAAAAACAAACTGCACGGAACTCTGACAATCGTGGAATTAAAGGAACAGTTGAACAAAACAACCAGACCCATAAGGCAGATGTAGATAAACCACAGTGAGGCAGTGGACTGTGGGGGTGGGACTGGCTGCAGCAAGGTGGCAAACTGTGCGGGAGGGGTTGACTTACGGGGAAACTGAGACTCAGAGGTAGCTGCTGTGGTTGGAGAAACTTCAAGTCTCACACCAGAGTTCATTGAAAAGTGCATAGAGACTAGCAGGCAAGCTGCATTTTCCCTCTCTGGCCTCTCCCCCCACAAGCAGCACTGCAGCACAGCAAGGAGAATTGCCTTTCCTGAGTGAATACATGGGACCCCCGCCTCCTTATAGCTTAACAGGGGTCCCAAACAAAGAAATAGGGCCAAAATGAAAGAACAGAGCAAAACCTCAGAAAGAGAGCTAAGTGATGAGGTTATAGCCAACCTATATGATGGAGAATTTAAAGCCCTGGTAATCAAAATGCTCACAGAACTGACTGAGCTTGGTTGAAAAATTTAAAAAACAAATGAAAGATACCCAAAATGAAATAAAGCAAAATACCCAGAGAACCAACAGTGACAGGAAGGAAACTGGAACTCAAATCAATGATTTGGAACAAAAGGAAGTAATATACATCCAACTGGAACAGAATGAAGAAACAAGAATTCACAAAACTGAAGAGAGAGTTACAAATCTCTGGGACAACTGAAAACATTTCAATATCCAAATTATATGGGTGCCAGAAGGAGAACAACAGCAGCAAGAAACTGAAAACTTATTTGAACAAATAATGAAGGAAAACTTCCCCAATCTGGCAAAGGAAATAGACTCTCAGGAAGTCCAGGAAACCCAGAGAGTCCCAAAGAAGTTGGACCCAAAGAGGAACACACCAAGTCACATCTTCATTAGTTACCCAAGATTAAAGACAAAGAGAATCTTAAAAGCAGCAAGAGAAAAGGAGACAGCTACCTACAAAGGAATTCCCATAAGGCTATCAGATGATTTCTCAAAAGAGACCTTACAGGCAAGAAGGGGCTGGAAAGAAGTATTTGAAGTCATGAAAGGCAAGGACCTACATCCAAGATTACTCTATCCAGCAAGGCTTTCATTTAGAATGGAAGGGCAGATAAAGTGCTTCCTAGATAAGGTCAAGTTAAAGGAGTTCATCATCACTAAGCCATTATTATATGAACTGTTAAAGGGACTCATCTAAGAAGAGGAAGATAAAAAATATGAACAGTAAAGTGACAACAAACTCACAACTGTCAACAATAGAACCTGAAAAAATAAAGAAAAATGAAGAAAACAAAAACTAAGCAAACAAGTAGAACAGGAATAGAATCAGAAAAATGGATATCACATGGAGGGTTTTTAGTAAGGAGGGGTGGGGAGGAATAGAGGAGAAAAGGTACAAGGTATAAGAAGCATAATTGGTAGGCATTAAGTAGATGGGGAGAGGTAAAAAATGGTATAGGAAACAGAGAACTGAAAGAACTTATATGTACAACTCATGGACATGAACTAAGTTGGGGAGAATACTGGAGGGTTGGGGGATGCAGGGTGGAGGGAGGATAAAGGAGGAAAATTGGGAAAACTGTAATATAATAATTAATAAAATATACTTAATAATAAAATAAAACTCTGGATTTTATCCCTCCCCCTCCCCTCCCTCTCCCTTTCCTTCTTCTCCTTCTTCCTTCTTCTTTCTTCTTCTCCTTCTAATTCTTCTTCCTCTTCCTCTTCCTCTTCATTTTCTTCTCCTACTCCTTTTTCTTGAATCTACCTATTTCTTTGTAGCCAGGTGGGGGTATATGTTTGGATCCCTCTTTGGCCCAGATGGTTCCACACTTCTTGGCTTGGTTGGTTCTAAAGTGTAGAACCAACATAATCCACCTCATAATCTGTGGGTAGGGCTGTAAGATCAGCTTTCTGCTGGGTCTACTGATTCCACGGAGCAGCAAATGAAGTGTTTATTAGTTCTGACTTGTTAAATCTCCTGGAGGTGATGGAGTCTCAGCTTGCTGCTGGACCTCAGTAATATTATTCTGGAAGGGAAATCAAAACATCACCTGTTTCTGGAGTGGGTTCAGAATTTCCTTTCTCTTTGGTTGGAGTAGGGTAGGTATTGCCACAAAGGTTACCTAATTTTATGGAGGTTGAATGGCTGAGGAAAAAGACTTTGAAATTTTTATATTTTATTTTTCCATCGTGGTAAAATTCATATAGCATAAAATTTTCCATTGGTGATATTTAGTACATTCACAATGTTGTACAACCATTGCAACTACCAAGTTCTAGAACATTTTCATCACACCCAAAAGAAATGCTGTACCCCTTAAATTGTGGTTCCCACATTCCCCTCAGCTCTGGCAACTGCTAGTCAGCCTTCTGTCTCTATGGATTTGCTTTTTCTGGACACTTTATGTAAATGGAATCCTACAATATGTGGCATTTTATGTCTGGCTTCTTTCATTTAGCGTAGTGTTCTTGAAGTTCATCTACTCATACATTGTAGCATGTTTCTATGCTTTAGTACTTTATTATGGCTGAATAACATTACAGTTCATGAATAGAACACATTTTGTTGATCCATTCATCTATTCATGCACATTTGAGTTGTTTCTACTATTTGGCTTTTGAGGAAAATTATGCTATAAATATTTGCCTATAAGGTTTAGTTAACACCTCTTTTCAGTTCTTTTGGGTACATATCCAGTAGTGGAATTGCTGAGTCATATGTTTAATGTATTGAAACACCAGACTGTTTCCACATTGACTACATTATTTTACATTCCACCAGCAATGTATAAGAGTTATAATTTATCTACATCCTTGATAATATTTGTATTTTCTGTTTATTTCTCTAAATTTTAGCCGCACTGATGGGTGTGCATAGGTGTGCAGTAGTATCTCATTGCAGTTTTAATTTTCATTTTCCCTTATGGATAATGATGTTGATCATCTTTTCATGTGTGCCTTGGCAATTTGAATATCTTCCTCAGAGACACATCTACCTAAGTCTTTTGCTCATTTTTAAATTGGGTTGTTTGTTTTTGTTGTTTTTATTGTTGAGTTTAAGAGTTCTTTGATTATTATGGATATTAGCCCCTTATTATTAGGTATATGATTTGCAAATATCTTCTCCCATTTTGTTGGCTGTCTTTTTACTTTCTTGATAATGTCTTTTAGTGCAAAAAAGTTTTGATTTTGATCCAATTTACCTATTTTTTTATTTGTTACCTGTATGGAACATATTTTTTATACTCATTGATGACCATTTGAGGTTGACATTACAAGTATTTTCATTTGTACAGGAGACAACCAAAGTCCAGGGAGGCTGTGTGGTTTGTCAAAACCATTCTCTGGTTAAGCCAGAGTTGGAACCAAGACAACCAAGCTGTGGAGCTCTGCTGTGTTTCAGACACAAAACTACTGAGAGCTTACCTCTCGATTTCCAGTGTCATGAAAAATTAGAACATAGCACAGTGGCATTCTTTGTATAGAGACCAACAATCTCACTTTCAATAAACCAATTGGAACTATCAGAGAACCACATAATTCATAGCCAGGCATTAAACTGTCACCTTATATAAAGGTCTCAGCCTGAAAATTACATAGCAGGTAACTGTTTACTAATGTTTAATACACTGAGAGGTAAGTGATGCAGGAAGACTTTTTTGGAACTACTTTTCCAATGTGGCTTAACCATCTCTTTTCTATGGTTCAAAATTCCATAGGCACAGAAGGTCACACAAGAATACCCCACCTTTTCACTCTGGGCCAACTACCCCATCCTGCTCATTTTCTGCATGTACTTCCAGAATGTCTATGCACAGACAGCATTTTTTCTATAAATTATTTCATTTTTATCAAATACTGTTGAGTTGTACAAACCATTGTGACTTTGTTTTTTTCCCCTTACTAGTACCTCTTAGAGAAATTCCTCATGAGCACAAGGTATGCCCTTGTTCTTTCTTAGAAGACTCACCCTCATCCTCTTTCCTCTTCTCTCTCCATTCTTGGCTTGGAGTCTTTGGAAGAGAGGGCCAAGGAAGAAACCCCAGTAGCCCTGTCACCCACCTGAGACCTTGAGAGCTCTGAGGGAGCCCAGAGTCCTCCTAAGATGCTGGGCTTTTTTGCCTTCCAGGGTGGAGCTGGACATAGCAGGAGGAGATGCGGGAAGGAAATGGGAAAGGAGTGCAACTTGACTCAGGGTAGGAATGATAGTTTCTGACCTGCCCATGGCAGCCACAGTGTGAGGCTCAGTCCATCCAAGGGTGCCTGCACAAGATCTCCTATGGCCTTTCAGAGCCCCAGTAGGGAAGGCATGCTCCTGCAACTAGCAGGTAAAGAGACAGGTGCAGGGAGGAACAAGACCTGGCCCACATGCTCCATCTGGCAAGCAACCTGATCCCCTATGAGAATTGTGGAAAACACTTCTCTGTTTTCATTGCTCTTGGAAGATCATACCCATCCAATTCCCTTGCCAAGCTCAGGTTTGGGACTTGATAACCCACACCCCACTCCTCAGAGGTGCATCCTTGGGTACCTTCTTTGACCTCTCTGAGCTGCAGTGTACCACCTGGTACTTGATTCTGAAGGCTGGGGATTTGAAGCCTCCTTGGCAGTGCCTGGTAGGCCCCACATTAAGAGGAGGTTGAAATTTGAGGGTCTAATTATGCAGCCCCATGTCTGTATTGCATGCCACCCTGTTGGTGTGCTAGTCCTATTGTTGTTTGTTTTCACTGTGTCATTTCCATTGTGATTTATTTGACTTTGGATCAAGATTTAGAGTTTTATAAGCACTCCAGATGTGTATTACTGGTCCTTCTTCTCTGTTTCAGCCCTGACTAACACAGATGTCTGCACCATGAATGGCTTCAGAAAAACTGACTCTTAAGAATGGGTTCTATGCATTGGCTCTGGATATCTGAAGTTGCTAGACTTAAAGACACCAATGACCCTACTTTTACTGGTAAAGAAGATAACGGAAGTCCATGTAAAGATGTGGCAGCAGGTTAATTAGATGATTGCTATTAGACATTTGTAATCATATACTTACATATGGTAAATGTCTCAGTAGCCATATATTTTCTATCTTAGGACATTTTAGTCAAAATAAGCAGTATAATGTCATTAAATGGTTGCTCCTAAATGAGCTGAAGAAAGTGGAGAAATAAGAGGATGAGCTCAGGGCTCCAAGTCCCAGCTAAAACTTTGCATTAATGACCTGAAATCTACAGCTGCCCTGAAACTCTCATTTCCTGTAGCCACAGGGCTGAGATATCTGCAAACCAAACACAGAACCTCATCCTATGAGTGGCTGAATAGCAAAGCAAATTGAAGTCCCAACCTGTGTGCTGTTTGTATTAAGTGAGGGCATTGATTGGGAAGGAATGGAATCCTGAAAGTTGGAAGGAGAACACATGGAAATATGCTAATGAAATTGGGAACATGGAAACTATACATTCTGCTGGGCCACCTTTGCTAAGAGAAGAGCCCTCTTACCCCTGACTGAGAAGTTATCCCTCCTTTACCTGAAGAGCCTATAATGAACCTCACCTCTCTTTACTTCTAGATTTATTTATGGACTCAAATCCCAACAGGCCCCAAGAGATGAGGTACAAAGTGTGACCCATGAGGAAGTCCAATGCAGCCCCAAATTTTCATGATTTTTTCTAGTTTATACAAACAGAAATCCAAGGAACATATATGGGAGTGTATATTAAGAATGTGAAGTAATGATAGAAGGAACACCAAATTGGATTAGGAACACATGGTCCCACTAAACAGATATTCTGGATTTAATGTTGCAACTTGTGGGATGGGGTTGGGGGAAAATGGCTCTGACAGTGTGTTTGGTGGCTTGGCTGAAACATGAACCAAAAGGTGGCCCACAGTAAATGAGGCTGAACTGCCAGAATGGCCTTTTTTACTATAAAGAAGAGACTCCGAAAGCTTAGGGCACAGGTGGCAAACACAAGGCCAGGGGACCAAATCTGGTCCTCCACCTTGTTTTATCTCGCCCAGCACCTTGTTTCTAGCAGCAGCGCTGAACTCCTTGCCCCTAGTTAAGGAGTAGTTACGTTCTTATGGTCCTAAAATTACATTCGGCCCTTTGAAGGCAACTGTGAGGCTGATGTGGCCCCTGGTGAAAATGAGTTCGACACCCCTGGCTTAGGGAGAACAGCATGTTAGAATGAATTTATCACATAAGATCTATTCGGCACCTTGAAAAGATATTCCTTCAGCATGACTCTGAGAAATAAATGTGTGTAAAGAGCCACAACATCCTTGAAGAGTTCCATGATCCTTCTCTGTAGGTCAGAAATTATAGTAGAAATTGCTGTTATGAAATTGGAAAACCAAAATGCAATGGGGATAATGAATCCTAGGGTGGCAAAGCCCAAGTGGCAACTTTTAATTGCCAAAGGCAAGGAGGGTGTGGTTACCATAAAGGCCATCAGAGTCAAAGCAGTGATCAAAATAGTCTGACATGCAGAG
Source organism: Artibeus jamaicensis (assembly GCF_021234435.1). NCBI lineage: Eukaryota > Metazoa > Chordata > Mammalia > Chiroptera > Phyllostomidae > Artibeus > Artibeus jamaicensis. The sequence continues at coordinate 72,208,328 of NW_026522030.1, read as the reverse complement.
GTCTATCTGCTGATCACAGTGTTCCTGAAAGTGAAACAAATGGGTAGTATACTAAATACTTACTTGATCTGTATGAGCATAAAAGTTCTAAGTCAAGTGTACTGAAGTTTGACATGGATGAACAAAGCAGAGTCACACCTTTCAATTCAAAGACTTGAGTCAGGTTGCAGACCCAGACTCTTTGAATAAAAGAGAGGCTGTGTCCTGTGGACAAAAAAAAGGTCAGGGAGTTCTATGGAAAGTAACCTCACAGGGTGATCTGGTCAGAAATTCCTAACTGGGTAGGTTGTGGTGGATAGTCATGCCCCAGGCATACAACTTTTTAGTAAAAATTTATCTTTGCCTGGCTGGTGTAGCTCAGTGGGTGGATTGAGTACAGGCCTGTGAACCACATGATTGCAGTTTGATTCCCAGTCAGGGCACATGCCTGGGTTGCAGGCCAGTTCCCAGCAGGGGACTCACGAGGTGCAACCATACATTGATATTTCTTTCCATCTTGCCTTCCCTTCCCCTCTAAAGATAAATAAATAAAATCTTTTAAAAATTTTATTTTTGCCTTAAGTGAGGTCTGTCTACTGTTTATTTTCATTTTGTATTATTTTATTTTTAAATTAAATTTATTGGGGTGATATTGGTTAACAAGATTATATAGATTTTGTGTGTACTATAATTCTATGATACCTCATTTGTATATTGCATTGTGTGACTGCAACCCAAAGGCAAATCTTCTGTCACCATACTTTTTTTTTGTGCATCCAGGTTAACACACATGTGAAATAAGTGTAGTCATACTTAAGAAAGCACATAATCTTGTTAACTCTTCTGTAATCCAATTCCTGTCTTGCTTTCTCACTCCCTCATGTAATCTTCCTTATATTTTCTCCTTAATTTCAAATGCATAAAAGGAACTGCAGAAACTATTACACCCTTGAAACACTTGAGATCTCGTTTCCCAGCAATTAGTGTCAGTTTGGCTCAAATAAAGTACTAAAAAAATTATCTGTATGTTTAGACAGTCACCTTCAGGAAGAATCTCAGTATGCAGTGGAAAGCTTATTCTGTTCATCGTTTACCAATCTTCTTGAAAGGAACCTATGGCCATTTACCAGGTTGACTGTGCATTGAGGAAAAGCAAATAATCAGAATTTTGAGGAAATTCTGGATAGTAGTTCTGAACTGACACTAATTCCAGGAGATCCCAAATATCACTGTCACCCACCCAGTCAGAGTGGGGGTTTATGGAAGTCAGGTGATTAACAGGGTTTGAATTTAGATCAGTATTACTGTGAGGCCAGTGGTTCCTTGGACCCATCCCGTGGTTATTCCTCAGTGCCAGAGTGCTTAGTTGGAATAGAAACACCTAACAGCTAACAGAATCCCAGTATTAGTTTCCTGGCTTATAAAGTGGGAGCTATTATGGTGGGAAGGGCCAAGTGGAAGCCACTAGAATTGTCCCTACCCTAAAAATAGTAAACCAAAAGCAATCTTTGAGAGATTGCAGAAAATAGTGCTACCATCGAGGTCTTGAAAGATGTGGGGATGGTGACTTCCACCATATACCCATTCAAGTCTCCTATTTGGCCTGCGAGAAGGCAGCTAAATCTCAGAGAATGACAGTGGATTTCATAAGCTTAACCAGGTATAACTCCAATTGCAATTGGTGAACCAGATGCAGTTTCATTGTTTGAGCAAATTAACATTTATTCTGGTACCTGGTATTTAGCTATTGATCTGTCAAATGCCTCTTTTTTCACCTCTTTTGATAAGACCCATCAGAACAGTGTACTTTCATCTGGGAAGGCCCACAATACATTTGCACTATCCTCCCTTGGGGAGTGTCAACTCTCCATCCCTAGACACAGTAGTTTGTAGGGATCCTGATCACCTTTGTCTTCCACAAACAGTGTACTGGTCTGTCACATTGATGATATTATGCAGATTGGATCTAGTGAGCAGGAAGTAGCAACCACTCTAGAATTATTGGTAAGATGTTTGAATATCAGAGGGTGGGAAATAAATAGACAAAAATTTAGGGGTCTCCCACCTCAGTGAAATTCCTAGGGGTCCAATGGTATGGGCTCATGTGCAGATACTCCTTTTAAGGCAAATGATAAGTTGTTGCATCTGGCCCCTGCTACATTAAAAAAAAAAAAAAGGTATGAAGCCTAACTGGCCTCTATGGATTTTGGAGGCAGTATATTCCTCATGTGGGTGTATTACTCTGATCCACTTATTGCATGACTTCAAAAGTTGCGAGTTTTGAGTGATTTCCAGAATAGAAGAAATAGAAGAAAGCTCTGCAACAAGTCCAAACTTCTGTGGAAGCTGCTCTGCCACTTGGTCCACCTGACCTACAGATTCAATGGTGCCTGAAGTGTCAGTGGCAGTTAAAGATGTTGTTACAGCCTTTGTCAGCCCTTAGAGGTGAACTGCAGTGTGGGCCTTTAGGATATTAAAACAAGGCCCTGCCATCATACCCTAATAACTACTCTCCTTTTCAGAAATAGTTATAGGCCCACTACTGAGCCTTAGTAGAGACTGAATGATTAACCATGTAGAACCTTGGTTAAAGGCACAATCTCCTAAAAAAAATGGGATTAAGTTTGGCTGTAATTGATAGAAAAGCCCACATTACAGTAGGTTAATAAAGATGAAAGTTTATTACTTTCTCATATAAAAAGCACAGAGGTAAATGTCAAGGACTCTGGCTCTCCTACCTTCCTCCACAACTATCTTCAACACACAGCTTCTATATCATGGTCAAATATGGTTGCTTGAGTGACAGCCATTACATCTGCCATTCCAGGAAGTTGAAAGTACTACAACAAGCAAAGAGCTCACTACCCTCAATTTACATCACTTCCATAGGTCCCATATGACACTTCTGCTATCATCCCATTGGTTGGAATAAGATAGAGACATGGCCAGGCCTAGCTACAGGGAGGTTAAGAATGTCTGTGCATTCCCACAGATACATGATTCTTGATGAGTAAGAATCAGAGGGAGAATGGGTCATGAGACACAGCCACCTGCTGTTTCTGCAGCTTGGGTGCGCTCCAAGTCCCTTTGGCCTCTGTGTCTGTTTTCCTGTCGTTATTCCCAACTCATTAATAACTCTATTACACTGTTATGAGGAGGAAAAGAATGGGTTGTGAGTCCCTGATGGGCAACCTGTCACTGGGAGCCGACCCTCATGGTCAGTGGATGCTGGCAGTAGTGATCAGTGAGTGATTCCCAGGGAAAATGCCCATAGCTGGCCACCCCTATAATAGGTGAGAGTCTTTCCAGAGCTGTTCTGAGACAGGTGCCTTTCCTCAGGGTCCTACTCAATTCTGAAAACCCCACCCATCACTGATGGTGATGTGAGGTGATGTCAGTGTAGTGGGAAAAACTCAGAACTGGGACATACAGACCTAGTTTGAATCTGAGCTCCACACTGATACACTGAGTAGTCTGGGTGAGTTCTATCATTTTTGAGCCTTCGGGGAGGGTCACTGATTATGGAGGAGTCATAGGAATAGCAGGTAAATAGCACATCTAACAGTCACATTTATTGAGCACCTACTGTGTGCTGGGCATGTCCTGCCACCAAGTATAAAATGGGGCAGGAGTGGTCAAGTCCCTTATCTTGGACTTTACAATCTAGTAAGACAGAAAGTTTGGAAACAATCCAAGTGGGAGTGTGTTACCAAGGGGGTTGGATCCTCCAGGAACCTGCCCAGGGCACATAGGGTCAAGGTACCTCTCCTGTGAAAAGCCATAGTTGTTGAGGCCTGAAGAATAAATGGAGTAACTTAGGCAATATATTAAGCAGCCCGGGAGTCCCCACCTCCTACTACTCACAGTCTTGTGGTCCCTTCTACATGGACCAGGATTGTGTGTGACCAACATGTATTAGTCTTCCAGGGATACAGTAACAAAGCACTACAAACAGAGGAGCTTAAAATGACAGAAATTTATTCTGTCACAGTTCTGGAGGTTGGAAGTCTGGAGTAAAGTTGTTGGCAGGGTTGGTTCCTTCTAGAAGGTTCAATGGGAGAATCCATTCCAAGGCTCATTCCTGGCTTCTGATGGCTACCAGATATCCTTGGTGTATAGATACATCACTCTAATCTCTGCCTGAATTGTCACCTGGCCTTCCTCTCTGTTTCCTCTGTGTCTCTGTCTGCACATTGCCTTCGTATGACCTTAAAAGGACATTAATCATTGAATTTAGGGCCCACCATGCTCAGAATGACTTTATCTTAACTAATTACATATGAAAAGATCCCATTTCCAAATAAGTTCACATGACCAGGTTCTGGGTACATGTGAATTTTGAGGACATCATTCAAACAAGTGTACAACAGAATGTGGCAAAGGTGATACTATATTGCTTCCAAAATCAGGTCATAAAAAGACTGGGCCTTGTGCACCAATTCTCTCTTGAATCACCTGCTCTGGAAGAGCCGGTCACCATATTTTGAGACACTAAAGCAGCCCTGGAACATGTCCCTATGGCGAGGAGCTAAGCCTCCAGCCATGGCCACGTGAGTCAGCTCGGAAATGGATCCTCCAGCCCAGTTCAGCTTTCATATGATACTGAGTCAGCTTGACTGGAACCTCACAAGAGACCCTAAATCAAAGCCACCCAGATAAGCTGCTTCTGGTTTTTTCACTGTTGGAAACTGTGCAATAATAAGAGTTTGTGGTTCTAAGTTGTTAAATTTGTGGGTAATTTGTTACACAGCCATAGCTAACTACAAATTAGGAAAGGGAGGGGAAGTACTCTACCCACAGGAAAAAGCTTGAGCAAAGGTCCCACAATGGGGAGGGGTAGGGCTGAGAAAGGCCAGTGAGAAGATGCCATTAGATGAGGTCTGAGCAGTTGGTCATGGCCTCCTGACCAGACCTGGCACCCAGTATAGTATATCCTCTGTTAACAAAGTTGCTGGTATAACATTTCTCCCAGTAAATGTAGATGGTGCCTCTTCCCTAGCTTCCTGCACACTGTGGAAGAATAGTCTGCTCTTACCACAGAATGGGGGTGTCCTACTGGCCCTTCCCCAGCTGCCTTTTGTTTATGTCGTGTTTTGTTTTTTCTGGGTTCCTCATTTATAGTCACCAGATGTTCAGTGCTTTTAAATGCACTGGCTGGTGTTCATGGAGTGCTGGAGAGAGAGGCTGCCCAGTGTTGCAGAAAGTTACAAATGAGTCCATTAAGGAGGTGAATTTGCTAAAAGGCTGTCTTCCTTCCACCTGGTCCAAAGCAGTGCTCACATGATCGATGATTGCAGAGCCTTCAGTCGGGCGTCTTAAACCTCGGCACATTCTTAATGCCTCAAAAGTTTCCAATTAAAGTCAAATGGCTCTTGGCAATGTCCAAGGCATTTTTACTAACTAAAATAAATACCTGGGCAGGCTCCACAGTTTATGACTTCTTCACGCCCTTGAGGAGAAACAGCTAGAGGCTGGGGTTAGAGGCAGGTTAGGGACGAGAAGCCAGCCAGCCCCCAGAAATCTCCTAGTTGCCCCCACAGGGCCATGGTGGGGACTGACTAGAAGTCATGTCTCCACAGGCACCAAGCTCCCTGCTAGCCACCTCATGCTTTCTGATCCTGTCTGCACCGGCCCACAGGGCCATGGTGCTAAATGGGTGGGAGAAGTCTCTAGAGCCTGTGGGCATATTAGCCATCTCTCAGTGTTATCGCTCCCTTTGCTGCCTCTGAGTGCAAGTGGCCCCTTTACTTTAAAGGAAGCAGCCCACCAGACTACCTCCTCTCCTTTGCTTTCTTCTCACCCTTGTCCTTTATGCTACTTGGCTACCTCATGCCCATTGTCCCTGGGGCACACACAGGTTAATTTCAGCAGCAGCTGGAGTTTGGGAGCATTGCTATGGGGTTGAGTAACATCAGCTTTGTGCTCTGAGAAGAAGCAGCTCCAGAGATCACCGAATTCCATTCTGGGAATAATAGTAACCCTGGCACCACGACTTCTTGTCAGGGGTCTCTTCTCCTCAAACTTTCTGAACTTCCTGACCTGGGCAGGGTGCAGACTCTCTGTTTCACTAGGTTCCTACAAAGAGCCTTCTGACCCAGAGTGCCCTAAGCATTTGGTTGACACCTTGAGAGACCTGTGAAATCCTCTGAGGCCTCCACCATCTGCTCCCTCCCCTTACCTTTCACAGGTATGACCCTAGGTTCCCCCATCTTCCCTCCTTCCAGCTGCTCTACTGTTCCCCCCTCTCCAGCCTCCAGACCTCACTACAGCTCCTCTTGCCCCAGGTCCAGGGTTGTCCTCCTTTCCTGTGTCCATTCTTGGGCCTCCACTTGATTTGCATAGGATTTCTTGTTTTAGGGCTATATGTGGAGTAGGCCTCTGTGCCTTGGAGGGGCCTGGGCCCCACTGGGGTCACAGAACCCTTTCCAGAAATTATGGATACTGAGGCCAGCGAGGTTCAGCCAAAATGTGGGATCAAGCTCCAATCTTAGTACCTGTGCCTGTGTCTAGGGGCCCATAGACTTTGCCTCCTGGTTCAGTATTACCCTTAGGCTCATAAAAAGGCATCTGAAGAAACAGTGAACAAAGAGCTCCCCACAGACGGACCCAGACACTGACAACTTCAGCTCCTTGTTGCCAAGCAAGGACTATGGGATATCTGCTGAACTGACTATACAATATTGATTGAACCCCTATTCTGTACCAATCACTGTCCTAGGTGCTCCCCCAAATCTGAGAGCAACATAGTCACTGTTTTTTTTCCAAGGGGCAAAAAGGGAACCCCCAATCCAGCTGACCAGACTGAATCCCCAACCCTGCATGAGGTGCCCGGGACCAGGAGTCCCGAGGCCTCCAGAGCTGCTGCTTAGGTCCCAGCCTGGTATCCCCTATCCTCAGCTTCCTCATCTTCAAGATGGGCTTGTAGGGATGACATAGCTACCACAGACAACAGGAAGCCCACGCCTGGGGAGGTGGCTACATGGTGAGATAGCACAGGAGTCTCAGCGAATGAAGTTACAGTACCATAGAAAGGCTGTGGCCATGGATTTTATGGAAAGAATAAACATCAAAAATATAATCTTGTTTCCTCACCTTAGAGCCCTTGAGTAGATCAGTCAAAAGGGCCATTCCTGAGGTGTTCCATTTACAATACCCACTGCTTCAGGGGGCTGGGATCTCGTCTTGCTTGCCTTAAAACAAATATTTCTCCTGTTTTTCTCCTTCCTGACCACTTTTTTTTAGTTTTGATTTGTCTTGAGTTATAAATTGCTTTATTGTCTTTTTTCTGTTTATTTTTTAACTTTTACAAACAACACTCTATCAATTCTGAAAAGTATGAGAAACAGAACTGAAAGTATTACAATGTCAGGGTGGGCAAGGGTATGGAGCATGGACTCCTTCCCATCATCAGGCATGTAGAGCTTCCTGGTACTTATAAAACCAGTTTGACATCAGTTGGCCAGGCTTACAGGTGTACACCCTATGCCCATGCAAATTCATTCCTGGGCAAGTGCCTGCTCACAGGCACATGGAGACAGGCACAGGAGTATCCCCAGGAAACTTTTAGTAGAAGCAAAGTTGTCCCCTGGCAAGACAGTAGCCAAATGGTGCATATTGGTACAATGAAAACAACAAAGCCTAGTTGAAGAATTAACCACAGCTACATACTTATCCATGAAAACAGGCAAGTCACAAAAGAATATAGATCACATGGTTGTATTTATATAAAGTCTGATGGAATGTGAGATGACACACTATGTCAGGTAAGGGTAGCACACACAGGCTTCGTGATTATGTCTGAACAAACAAGAGGAGAGTCACACAAGTCTTGGGGATTGGTCATGTCTGGGCAGAAGGACAGAAGGTAGGGCTGGGATGCCCCAAGGGAAGTATAGTGCTCATTTCTAGGTCTTCCTTATACCTCACACATGAGATATAAATAATCACTTTTATGAACTCAATGTCATTAAAAGGGAGCTTTTGAAGATGAAAGTTCTCCTTAGGATTCTACTCCTTCGTGCTCCCATCCTGGCCCTCATGCACCCCGGGCACCCTCATCCTTCCCATCCACTTCCCAGTCTCTCTCCTTCTCATAGGCCCCTGTGTTCTGCTGCCCTTCCACCAGAAGAGTCCTCTGCATCCCCACCATGGGAAGTCTCTGTGATGTCATCCTCTAGATCCACCCTCAGAAAAAACAAGCATTTCACGATGAAATATTCTGGTTTCCTATTTGTAGTGTGTCGTCCCTGCTACATCACTTCATCATGGATGTCCCAACTCTCTCTGTACCTTTCATTCTAGCATGCATCTAGAACCCTCCCAGTGTACCAAAGTGCATCTGTTAAGAAAACTCTTAGAGGCTTAAGGTTAATGGTGAGGAGAAGCTGCTCTAGACTTCAGATCCTTTCCTGGCATTCTTGGACATCCTGACAGGGATCCAGCCTCATCCTAGGGCACAGACAACTTCTTTTTCCAGGCTCCAGGTCCAATCTTCCTTGCAGGGCAGCTCTGCCATTGGAACACTCTATCTAATGAGCTACCCACAGCACTGGGGGAAGCTGTGACTCTCCTGAAATACAAAGGGTCCATGCCCAAATGATGGGCAACTTTGTTTCCTGAGTCATGCTCTACCCACAATCTACTGATGGCCATTTCTAATCACTATGTCCCACCACGTCGGCCAAAGTTATGTTTAAGTCCTAATCTGCAGGATCTCAGAATGTGACCTTATTTAAAGATAGAGTCATTAGAGATGCAATTAGTTAAGATGAGGTCATAGTGGAGTGGGATGGCCCTAACCCAACACAATGGGTGTTTCTATAAGAAGAGGGGCACAGCCACAGACTCAGAGGGGAGAGGACAAGTGATGATAGTCAGAGATTGGAGTGCTGCCACTGTTAGCCATGGAGCCCCAATATTGCAGGTGGCCATTGAGCCGGGGGAGGCAAGGATGGGTACTCCCATGGTCTCCAGAGGAGATGCAACCTGCTGACACATTGATTATGAACTTCTAGCCTTCAGAACTGAGAGGTAAAAAGTGTCTGTTGCCTGTGGTGCTTGGGTATTGTAGGCATAGGAAATAAACACATGGGGTATCACCACTGAATGAAGGTAAATCCTCCTGAAATGCAGAAATTGTAACTAAGGTTCTGATGACAACTTCTTCTGGCAGTTTCTGTGTGCACAGCTGGATACTGACATACAGTTTCTTAGATTATTTAGAGACCTGCTTTGACACTCAAGGATAGATTGTGGACATTAAAACATGAACCTGCAGCATCGTATTAAATAACTTCAGCATTTCAGGCATGGATAGAACATACTTTAGCAAAGCCCCATTAGTGGATACTAGAGTTGGTTTCTCTAATCTTCTCAGCACTGCCTCCTCTCTTTCTTCCTTCCCCCTCATCTTTCTGTGTGTTTCTGTGATGTCTCCATCTCCTCCTCTCTCTTTCTTTCTCCTTCCCCTTCCTTTCATTGTGTTTCTGTTTCTCCCTGTCTCTGCCCCTTCCTCTGTCTCTGTCTCTCTCTTCTCTTGCTCCCTCACTCTTGCTTTCAACCTCTCTGACTCTGTAAAGAAATGAGAAAACACAGACCTTTCTGATTGCAAATGTTTTTAAATGCCTGTGTATTAATGACTGGTGACTACGTGTGTTGGCAAACAGAAGGCAATCTTTCTTGTTTTAAATGAGAAAAAGTCATAGGAAAAATGGGCTTTGTGTTGTCAAACATTAGCCTGAGCAGACGCCCTCTGAGAGCTGGACCCCAGGGCCTTCCTGAAACCAATTTCATTTTTCCTGAAGGAGTGTGTTTAACATCAGCACCTTGAGGAGATTGGCTGAGAAGAGCCCTAAAGACCAAATATTTACAAAGCCAACTCTGAAGCCCATGGAAATGACCTCATAAATGTTGTTTTTAATTCATAAGACGTGGTGATGAATAGAAGCCACTGCTGTGTCTAACACTCATTTCTGGACAGTGTAAGCTGGGGGTTGGGTTCCTGAGTTGTAGTGATGCAGGCAGGGGAAAGGCAGGTCAATGTCAGTACTGGTTCCAACCTCCTCACTGTGTGGTCTTACCTAAATCGCTGTACATCTCTGATCATCAGAAAAAAATTATAATATGTAGATAGGAATGCCACTAACTCCCAGATGCATGGTGAAGATGAAATATCCTGGTGCATGCAGACGTCTGTGTCAGATAGCAGTGGGGCTGGAACCTGAGAGCCTTGTCATCCTGGGTTGCTGTTAAAATCTCCGCAAAGAACCACTGTACCTACCAAGGATTAAATGAAATTGTGTACAAGTTTCTAGGCAAACAGCCAACCCATCAAAAGTCATCATACGTGATCTCTTTTATTCCAAAATTGGGAAAACTCCAACTCATGAGTGGTTGATAGGTGCCTGTCCTTTGGTTTACCACCAAGCCCTTGCCCCTGCAACATTGGAACTCTGCAGCTCATATCCATTGCCAGCACATGAATGTCCACCAGAGGCCTTCTTCCCCCAGACCTTTGCTCTGTCTATATGAGGCAGGCCAGAAATATCTAAGGACTACTGCCTCTCAGGGCCAACCCTCAACCAATGGTTGATGGGTCCTAGGAGATCAATACTTCACCACCTGTCTTCTTTGGATTGGCTACCTCTGAGGAGCAATCTCTACATTGGCTCCCAGAATTTTCCAGTGGGAGTAAGTGTCAGTTGCCTAAAGCACTAACTTTCTTGACAACATACCCTCTGTTTGTCTTGCTTCCTTTCCCTGTCTGACATCTCTTGTACTTTCTGGTGTGCCTAGAACCATGTCTCAAATAAAGTACTTGCACTGTACCTTATCCATAGCTCTGCTTCTGAGATAGCCAAAGGGGCATGTTTTGTCCATCTCTGAATCAACCAAACTGATTTCTCATGTCCTGCACCAGCTATCTTCCCCTTTTCAACAAATTACATTTCATCCTTCCAGTTGCTCAAACTCAAACTCTTGGCAACATTTTTGATGGTTTTTTCCTTGAGTCTCCACATCCAATCCATCACGAATGACCTGCCAGCTCTAACTTCAAAACATATCTTCACACTTATAGTCTTATTTCTGAAAAGTGATTGTAAAAGGAAAATCCTAAGAGTAAAAGAAAAATTGCATGAAGACCAGAGCTAAGAAAAACAGCAGATTTTTTGTCAAATCTATGCAGGCCAGAAAATAATAGAGAAACATCTTTAAGAACTAAAAGAAAAGATTCTTAACCTAGAATTCTAAACTTAGCAAAACATATTGTGGAAAATGAAGGAAGCAATATTATGAAGGCAAAGACAATATCAAAGGATAGCAAGGACATGAATCAACAGTACTCTCATTATTGGTAGAAATGCAAAATGTTGCAGCCACTTTTGAAGTCAGTTTAGCAGTTTATTACAAAATTAAACATACTCTTACCATATGACTAGCAATTACTTCCCTGGGTACTTACTCAAATGTAAAGCTTATATTTACACTAAATCCTGCACACCAGTGTTTATAGCAACTCTGTTTATAGAGCTGAAATTGCCAAAAACTGGAAGCAACCTATAGGTCATTCAGTAGGTAAATGGATAAACAAACTGTGGCAACTTCATAAAATGGAAATTAATACAATTCTTAAGAGGAAAAAAGTGATCTACTGGGTTGACCATAAAGTTCATTTGTTGCTTTCCATAAGATAGCTGTAGTAGCACTTAGTTGTCTTTAACTTTATTTGAAAAAATTTTGTTAGATCCTTTGAAAAAAATTTGTTAGATTGTATTGTGACAGCTGTCATATTGGTGTGCATTTAAAAAGTCAAAATTGGTGAATTTTTGTGTAGCCATTTTCATATTGAGGATGGAAGAAAATATGCAACATTTCTGGCATATTACGCATTATTATTTCAAGAAAGATAAAAGTGCAACTGAAACACAAAAAATATTTGCGCAGTATATAGATAAGGTGCTGTGACTGATTGAACTTGTCAAAAGTGGTTTATGAAGTTTCATGCTGGTGTTTTCTCACTGGACAATCCTCTATGGTCAGGTAGACCAGTTGAAGTTGATAGCAATCAGATCAATACATTAATTGAGAAAAATCAACATTATACCATGTAGGAGATTGCCAACATACTCAAAATATCCAAATCAATAAAGTTATTGTTGAAAATGAAAAATATGTCCTTTGCTTTACAGAAAAAAAAAAACTAAATTGACTTTTGGGTCAACCCAATATTAAGTCCTACAAAAACATGGAGGAAAATTAAATGCAAAATGCCAGGTAAAAGTAACGAATCTGAAAAGATAACTTATTGTATGAGTTCTACTATATGACACCTAGAAAAGGTGAAACAATGAATTCAGGAAAAAAGATCAGTGGTCACAAGGAAAATGGCTGGCCTCCAGTTCTCCAAGGAAAACTGGAGAGTGAGACAGGAACACAGAATCAGAGCTTACCTTGAGCTGGTGCCACTTCTGTAGTCAGGAACTGATAGGACCAGTTGGGGTAAATGACTAATTAGTAGAGACTGAGCATGCACTAGCTTGAGAGATAAAAACTCCTGGAGATCCAGATTTAGGGGGAGCCCCACTTTCGCGAATTTTACCGCTAGGAGTGTTACCAGTTTCTCAGGATGAAGATCAGAGAAAAATACCTTCATATTCCCAGAAGGAAAAGGGTAATTGCAACCCAGGGCATTCTTTTCTTCCCCTAACAAAAGATTTCCCTCAAAAGAAACTATTCAGCCCTGGCTGGTGTAGCTCAGTGGATTGAGCGCGGGCCTGCGAACCAGACAAACGCGGTTCGATTCCCAGTCAGGGCACATTCCTGGGTTGCAGACCAGTTCCCTGAAGGCCAATTCCCAGCAGGGGATGCATGAAAGGCAACCATACATTGATGTTTCTCTCCCTCTCTCCTTCCCTTTCCCTCTAAAGATAAATAAATAAAATATATATAAAAAAAGAAACTATTCATCACAACTGCAACTAAACAACAACAAAAAAATAAAAACTCATTACTAAATTAAAACAATATATTTACAGGAAAAAAGAAACTATTTACCAGAACCTAGCCAACCTGAGTTTTTTCAGAGCCTCACATACTTGAAGTGATGAAAATATCCAATTCCAGCTTACTTTTTAGGCTTCTTGTCTTACATAAGGAGGTGAAGTTGAGAAGCTCTAATGAAGTTCACAGCCTGGGGACACGGACTCACTAAACAACTATCTATTAAAGTACTACAGAATGCTTCCCCTACCCCTATACCTTATCACTAATCAATACAGTCCCTGTATAGTCACATGGGACTATAGTAGAAAGAACTGCAAGAATTAGACCTACTTAAGAAGTAAATCTCTAGGGAAACAAACAAACAACAACAAAAAACAATGGAAGAGGAGACGGCGGTCTGCCGGGGACGCGCCTGTGTCTGGTCTCAGGGCCCTGCAACCAGCTTTCCCATGTCACCACCCCAGGCAGGCCACCAAGCTCCAGGAGGTGGACCCTGAGGACTCTGATGAAGAATGGGCTCCAAGGCAGCAAGACTTTAAGAATTCTATGTGAGTATGCTGGGAAGATGGCGACGGAGTAAGATGGAGCTGATGCTAGCTCCTGTACTCATGGGTGAAAATCCTGGCAGAACTATAGAGAAAGAGCACAATAAACCATCGGTTACCCAGCATTTATGAAATTAAAAGACCAGAGATTGTGACCGACGCTGAAACACCAGACGGCGGCAGAGTCAGCTACTGGAGCTGGGTCTCACGTGGCCCCGGTGCTGCCGCCAGAGCAACAGGCCTGGAAGCCGAGGAGTCAGGTACGGGAGCCGAACACTCCAAGCCCCTATGACGGTCCTGGGCAAAAGAGGAGTCAGGAACCGGAGCGGGGAGATTCTTGGCCCCTGTGCCGATGCCATAGCTAACAGCCTGGGCAACGAAAGGGTCAGTTGCAGGAGCTGGGACACCAAAGGCTCCTGTGACACCGCCATAGAGACAGGCCTGGGCCCTGAGGAGCCAGCTACGGGAGCCAGGACATTCTCAGCCCCTGTGCCGCTGCCATAGTGACGGGACTGGACATCTGGGAGTCAGGTACGGAAGCCTGGATGCTCCAAACCCCTGTGACACAGCAGAGGAGCCAGCTAAGGGAGCAGGGAAGTTCTCAGCCGCTGTGCCGCTGCCATAGCGACGGGACTGGACACTGGGGAATCAGGTACGGGAGTTGGGACATTCTAAGCCTCTGTGCCACTGCCAAAGAGACAGGACTAGACGCCAGGGAGTCAGGTACGGAAACCAGGACACTCCAAACCCCTGTGATGGCCCTGGGTGGCAGAGGAGCCAGATACGCAAGCTGGGACATTCCAGGCCTCTGTGCCGCTGCCGAAGTAACGGGCCTGGGTGCTTGAGGAGGCGGCTACTAGAGCCGGGACATTCAGCAGTGGTAGGCGACCAATGCAGGGTCCAGCGCGGGGACCAGCGTGAGAGTAGGTGGAGACGAAGAACATCAAGAAACTACAAGGAGTCTGCACCACTGAACTTCACAAGGATCATACCACAGAAGTTTACACCATAAAACCAGGGTTTCCGAACAGATCAATTTTAGAAGCAGAGACTAACAAGAAGAGTCTCAAACAATGAGAAGACAAAGGAACAATCCCCAAATGAAAGAAAAAGCAGAAACTTCAGAAAGAATGTTAGATGAAATAGAGGCTGATCAACTATCAGATAGTGAATTCAAAGCACTGGTTATTACAAAGTTCAAAGAGCTCATAGTGAACTACCAGAAACTACAGGGGAACTACAATGATCTCTCTGCAAACTACAGCAACATGAAAAAGGAAATGGAAACTAACAGCAAGGGACAAGAGGAAATGAAGAATACAATTTCCGAATTGAAGAACACAGTAGAAAGTTTCAAAAGGAGGATAGATGAAGCGGAGGATAGGATTAGTGAGTTGGAGGAAAAGGTAGAAAGCATCTCACAGAAAGAGCAAGAAAATGAAAAGAGGCTCAGAAAGAATGAAGAGGGATGAAGAGAAATGCAAGACAATAGAAAACGTAATAATACCTGAATAATAAAAATACCAGAAGGAGAAGAAGAACAACAAGGGATAGAAAACGTATTTCAAAGAGTAATGAGAGAAAATTTTCCTAATTTGATAAGAGAAAAGTCTCACAAATCCAGGAATCACAGAGAGTCCCAATCAAGAGGAACCCAAGGAGGCCCACTTCAAGACACATCATCATCAAAATGGCAAAATTACAAGACAAAAACAGAATCTTAAAGGCAGCAAGGGAGAAAAAAGAAATAACATACAAGGGAGCCCCAATAAGGTTAGCTACTGACTTCTCAATGGAAACACTTCAAGCAAGAAGAGAATGGCAAGAAATATTCCAAGTAATGAGAACCAGAAGCCTACGACCAAGGCTACTTTACCCACCAAGGCTCTCAATCAAGGTAGATGGCCAAATAAAGAGCTTCCAAGACAAAAGAAGCCTAAAAGAATATGCCTCCACCAAACCAGCTCTACAAGAAATACTAAAAGGACTGCTTTAAGGGAAGGAAGGAAAAGAGGGAGACAGAGAGGAACACAGGTACAAAAATGGCAATGAATAAGAACCTATCAATAATAACCTTAAATGTAAATGGATTAAATGCTCCAATCAAATGACACAGAATAGCTCAATGGATAAGAAAGCATGACCCACACATATGCTGCCTACAAGAGACCCACCTAAGGACAAAAGACCATCACAGACTAAAAGTGAAAGCTAGAAACAAGTTTACCAAGCAAATGGACAAGAAAAAAAAGCTGGGGTAGTAATTCTCATATCGGACAAAATAGACTGCAAAGAAAAGGCCATAAAGAGAGACCCAGAAGGTCACTTCATTATACTCAAGGGAAGAATCCACCAAGAAGACATTAACATTGTAAACATATATGCACCAAACATAGGGGCACCCAAATATATCAAGAAATCTTAGAGGACTTCAAGAAAGATATTGACAGCAACACAATTATAGTAGTGGATTTGAACACCCCACTATCAAAAATGGACAGATCTTCCAAACAAATTATCAACAAAGATATTGTGGCATTAAACAACACCCTAGATGAAATGGACTTAACTGATATATATAGAGCCCTTCATCCCAAAGAAGCTAAATACACATTCTTTTCAAATGCACATGGAACATTTTCAAAGATAGACCACATGATAGGACACAAAATGAGCCTCAACAAATTCAAAAAAATTGAAATCATACCAAGCATTTTCTCTGACCACAAGGGACCAAAATTGGAAACCAAACCCAAAGGAAAAAACCCAAAGCACCCAAAATCATGGAGACTGAATGGTATGCTATTACACACCGAATGGGTCAAGAATGAAATTAGGGAAGAAATCAAAACGTTTCTGGAAACAATTGAAAATGATCTCACAAAAACCCAAAACTTATGGGACACAGCGAAGGCAGTCCTGAGAGGGAAGTTTATAGCAATACAGGCCTACTTAAAGAAGATAGAAATATTTCAAACAAACAACCTAACCCTACGCCTGCAGGAACTCGAGGAACAACAACAAAGATAGCCCAGAGCAAACAGAAGGAAGGAAATAACCAAGATTAGAGCAGAATTAAATGACATAGAAACTAAAAGCACAATTTTAAGGATCAATGAATCCAGGAGTTGGTTCTTTGAAAAGATAAACAAAATAGACAAGCCTTTAAGTAGGCTCATCAAGAGAAGAAGAGGACACAAATAAACACAATCAGAAATGAAAGAGGAGAGTACAACTGATACCACAGAAATAGAAAGGATTGTAAGAAATTACTATGAAGAACTGTATGCCAAGAAATTTGAGAACCTAGGGGAAATGGACACATTTCTAGAAAAATACAATCTTCCAAAACTCAGTGAAAAAGAAGCAGAAAATCTAAATACACCAATAACAGCAAAAGAAATTGAAGCAGTAATCAAAAAACTCCCATCACACAAAAGGCCTGGACCAGATGGGTTCACAGGAGAATTCTACAAAGCATTTAAGGAAGAGCGAACCCCTATTCTCCACAGACTATTCCAAAAAATCCAGAAGGATGGAAAACTCCCAAATCCTTTTTATGAAGCCAGTATCATCTTCATTTCAAAACCAGATAGAGACACAACAAAGAAAGAGAACTTCAGGCCAATAACGCTGATGAACATAGATGCTAAAATCCTCAACAAGATATTGGCAAATCGCATCCAACAATATATCAAAAAGATCATACACTATGACCAAGTGGGATTCATCCCAGGGATGCAAGGATGGTTCAATATTCTCAAATCAGTAAATGTAATACATCACATAAACAAAAGCAAAGACAAAACCACATGATCATATCAATAGATGCAGAAAAAGCTTTTGATAATGTACAACACCCATTTATGATAAAAACACTCAGCAAAGTGGGAATACAGGGAGCATTTCTCAACATAATAAAGGCCATATATGAGAGACCTACAGCCAATATCATACTCAATGGGAAAAAACTAAAAGCTTTTCCACTAAGATCAGGAACAAGACAAGGTTGTCCACTTTCACCACTTCTATTCAATATAGTATTGGAAGTTTTAGCCACAGCGATCAGGCAAGAAAAGGAAATAAAAGGCATCCAAATAGGAGAGGAGGAAGCAAAACTGTCACTGTTTGCAGATGACATGATAGTGTACATGGAAAATCTTATAGACTCTACCCCAAAACTGCTCAAACTAATTAATGAATTTGGCAAAACAGCTGGTTACAAAGTCAATATCCAGAAATCAAAGGCATTTTTGTATACCAACAATGAATCAGCAGAAGCAGGAATCAAGGAAAAAATCCCATTCGATATAGCAAAAAGAAAAATAAAATATCTGGGAATAAACCTAACTAAGGAGGTAAAAAACCTATATGCAGAAAACTACACAGCACTGAAGAAAGAAATCAAGGAAGACACAAACAAATGGAAACATATACCTTGTTTATGTATTGGAAGAATTAACATCATCAAAATGTCCATACTACCCAAAGCAATATACAGATTCAATGCAATACCTATTAAAGTACCAATGGCATATTTCACAGACATAGAACAAACACTTCAAAAATTTATATGGAATCATAAACGAGCCTGAATAGCAGCTGCTCTTTTGAGAAAGAAGAACAAAGTAGGGGGGATCACAATACCTGATATCAAACTGTATTACAAGGCCACTGTAATCAAAACAGCCAGGCACTGGCATAAAAACCAGCATGTAGACCAATGGAACAGAACAGAGAGCCCAGAAATCAACCCCATTCTCTACAGTCAATTAATATTCGACAGACAAAGGGGGCAGTAACATAAAATGGAGTAAAGATAGTCTCTTCAACAAATGGTGTTGGGAGAACTGGACAGCTACGTGCAAAAAAATGAAACTTGAGCACAGACTTACACCATACACCAAAATAAATTCGAGGTGGATAAAAGACTTAAATGTAAGTCGTGACACCATTAAAGTCCTAGAGGAGAACATTGGCAAGAAAATCTCAGATATTTCACGCAGCAACTTTTTTACTGATGTGTCCCCTAGAGCAAGGAATATAAAGGAAAGAATAAACAAATGGGATCTCATCAAAATAGAAAGCTTCTGCGTGGCTAAAAAAAACAGTATTAAATTAGCAAGACAACCAACTGTATGGGAAAACATATTTGCCAATGATACCTCAAAGGTTTAATCTCCAAAATATACAAAGAACTTACACGACTCCACTCTAAGAAGACACCTATCCCAGTTAAAAAATGGGAAAAGGACTTGAACAGACACTTCTCCAAGGAGGACATACAGAACATTCAGAGACACATGAAGAGATGCTCAATATCGTTAGCTATCAGAGAGATGCAAATGAAAACCACAATGAGATACCACTTTACACCAGTCAGGATGGCTATCATAAACAAAGCAACACACAACAAATGTTGGAGAGGTTGTAGGGAAAAGGGGTCCTTAGTTCATTGTTGGTGGGATTGCAGACTGGTACAACCATTATGGAAAACAGTATGGAATTTTCTCAGAAAAATAAAAATTGACCTGCCTTCTGA
This sequence comes from Artibeus jamaicensis, assembly GCF_021234435.1. NCBI lineage: Eukaryota > Metazoa > Chordata > Mammalia > Chiroptera > Phyllostomidae > Artibeus > Artibeus jamaicensis. The sequence goes on along the minus strand of NW_026522030.1, from coordinate 72,189,260 downwards.
CCCAGCAATTCCACTGCTAGGATTATATCCTAAGAATCCTAAAACATCAATTTCAAAGAACCTATGCACCACAATGTTCATAGCAGCACAATTTACAATAGTCAAGAGTTGGAAGCAACCTAGGTGCTTGTCAGTAAATGAATGGATCAAAAAATTGTGGTACATATACACAATGGAATTCTATGCAGCAGAGAGAAAGAAGGAGCTACTACCCTTTGCAACAACATGGATGGAACTGGAAAGCATTATGCTGAGTGAAATAGGCCAGGTGTTGAAAGACAAATACCATATGATCTCACCTTTTACAGGAAGCTAAACAACAAAACAAACAAGCAAGCAGAAAAAAAAAACAAAGACACTGAAATAGAGTACAAGGGGATAGTGACCAGAGGGGAGAAGGAAGGGAAGTTAAGGGGAAAAATGGGGAGGGATTTGGAGGAACAAACAGGTAGGACACAGGGACGAGAACTAAGGAGGGTGGAAATGGGAGGGAGGTGGGGAGCAAGGGGCAGGTGAGGCTGGGATGGGAGAAATAGAGAAAAAACTGTACTTGAAAGATAACTAAAAAAAATTAATTAATTAAAAAAACGAAAAACAATGGAAGAGAAGAAACAAGGAAACTAGTAGAAATTTGAAGTTCTGAAACCCATGGGTGGTGCAAACAGTAAACACAGTGCAATTTTTGTACAGATAAACCTAAGGCCTCATACCAAAGACATCTCAGTTTTTTTACCTGAAACATAATGTTCAGTTTTCAATAAAACATTACAAAACATATAAAACAATACAGTATGAAAAGACAGAAGCATAATGATCAGACTTAAATGTTGCAGAGATTTTGGAGTTATACATCAGGAATTTTAGTACACGTGATTATTGGTTAAGGGATTTAATGGGAAAAATGGATAACATGCAAGAACAGCAGTGTAATGTAATCAGAGAGATGAAAAATTAAGAAAAATTCACTAACATTCTATAAAATAAAAACACTAACAAAAATAAAGAACATATTTGATAGGAGAGAGGAAGATGGTGGCAAGGTAGGAGTGAGCAGATTCCACTTCCCCCTACACAGGGGAGAGAAACCTACTCAATCTACAGAGGAACGGAGCAGACAGACAACAGTACCCCAGCATATATGAAGATAGGTGACAAATAAAAATGTAGCAGACACTGAAAAACCAGAAAGTAAGGAGAGTGCTTCAGGACAAGAAGGTCACAGAAACTGGGGTGGGGACCAGGGTGGCTACAGCCCCAGGTCCAGTGCCCGCAGGGTCTGCCACAGGTCTCTTGGGAGAGAGCTGGGTCAACTGCGCCCTCTCCAGCCAAACAAGGTTTGAGCAGCACCAGGACAGACCTGATTGCTTGACGTGACAGAGAGGGGAGTGAGGACTAAGTGGCAAACACACAGGGGCTGTGAGCATCCACGGAGTCTGTGGACAAAGGCTGGGGAGAGTTGAGAGTTGGGCCATGGTGGGCCTGATACAGGGTGCAGCGAAGAGAGGGGCCCAAAAAGGGATTTGGAATGGGGTCCAGAACTCAGGGTGTATAGGAATTATTGGAGAGACACATAAGATGTCCTTACCCCTTGGCCCACAGGTGTGAGTTAGGGGAAGGGACACATGGAACAGGAACATACAGGGCTGTTTTGTATAGCCACAGATTTGCAGCTAATCCATGGCATGGTCATTTACCATATCTACAGCCTTTGGTGGGTCACTTGGATATGTTAAATGGCTGTGGCCAGGCTTGGAGCCAGGGGGATGGAAGTCACTTCCCCCAAGATGTAACTTGGGAGCAGGTCCCCCGTTATAGCACCTGCGTGAGAGCTTGGAGATGATTGACTACATGCCATGGGGCCACGCCTGCCCAGACTCATGATGGCAGCTCAGTAAACTTGGAATATACAGGAATTCTGGCAGGTGTAGCAGATTGTGGGAGGAGTCAGAAATGGAGCAGCAAAGGAGGACTGGAGCGGGGATTAAACACCCAGTCATGCCTTGGCTGGTTTAGCTCAATAGATTGAGCATGGGCCTGCAAACCAAAGGATTGCAGATCAATTCCCAGTCAGGGCACATGCCTGGGCTACAAGTCAGTTCCCAGTAAGGGACGTACGAGAGTCAACCACACACTGATATTTCTCTCTCTCTCTCCTTCCCTTCCCCTCTGAATATAAATAAATAAAATGTTTTAAAAAACCCCAGTCATGGTAGCCATTGACAGAGAGCCACATGGTTTTGGCAAAGTGAGGACCCCCTCTTGGCCAGGCAAAGGAGAAAACCACATGACTTTGCCAGAGTGGGGACCCCTGAAGCCAGGTGAAGAAGAAAGCCACGCACTTTTGGCAGAAGGCAGACCCCTGCAGATTTGGTAGAAGAGAACCACGGGGTTTTGAGGTTCTCCCTTTGGCCACGTGGCCTGGGAAGCAGGAGCAACTTTGCCTGGAAAAATGGGTACAAAGACCTCTTGCCAGTGTACTGTGAGAAGGTGCCACATGACTTTGGATTAATTAGAGATCCTCCTTGGACAGCCACCCATCAGACGATGGCAGTGACCTGAAACATGGACGTGTGCTTCTTTTCCTGAGATATGGTACCCTGAATTAGGGCAGGGGGAGAAGGAAGTACTGTGGGTGTCTGTGGTTATCCTAAAGGACTTTGATATTTTAATGGGGACATTGGGTCCCTACTTTAAGTCTGTATAGCTTTAAATAAACCTTTCCTTTTCTTTTCACAAGTCACTGGCATTGAGAGACACCTTTCCTCTGACATTGGACAGATGAGCCCAATAGGTGGTCCAGACGGTATTAGTATACTGGCCTTGATGGGGGGGCCCTGTTCCTCTGTAATAGTTTTTGGCATCGCTGGGTGGGCCAAATATTGCCCCCTCCTTGGACCTGTGTTCTGTAACAGGCCCTGACCCCAATAGTCCCAGCCTGGTTGCAGAATTGGGCTGTGTGAGAGGCCAAACCATTGTGCAGAGGAACAGATTTGAGTAGGAGGAATTTCTCAGAAAGAAAAAGTGAAAAAAGAGACACTGTTTTGGGGAATTCTCTTGCAGCAACAGCTGCAGCCTCCACTGCACCCAGCTGGGCAGTGCTCTAAGGTGACCCACCCCCATATAGCACTGGGAAGAGTGAGCACCTGAACCTGAGAGACAGCAGGACTGGCTGAGAATGCGCCTGCAACCTGGGGAGAGTGTGCTCTGTGGTGGGCCTGGATCCCACACCCAGTGCCCCTGGGTGAGGCACCCTGCTAGCCCTGGGGACAGTGCATGCCCAAGGCAGATCAGGGAGGGAGAAAAGAGAAACCGATCACCCCTCACCCTGCTGCAGCCAGCAAGACCAGAAACAGTGGTTTGGCCAGTTTGAAACCAGAAAGGGTTTCTTTTTTTTAAGTAATTCTTTATTTTTTCCTTTTATTATTTTTTTTACCTCTCAATTCCTTTACCTCTTGATCCCTCATTCTTGTTATGTTCCTTCTTCCTTTCTTTCCAATTTTATCTCTTCTTCCTATTTTTTGGCCATCTTTTTAATACCCACAAATGAGACAGAGAAGCCTGGAACTGTGAAAAGACCACAGTGAGACCCAAAGAGGGGGCATCCCAAGAGCTGTGACAGTGAGACAAATTTTACTTTGCTATTACACAGAACCTGCAAGTTATCACAAATTTGTATTATTATTGTTACATCTTTTATTTTAATAGTATTTATGTATTCCACTTCTTTCTGTTTAGTCTTCATTGCTTGCCTGGTTAAATTGTATCATTTTCCATGATTTCCCTGTTTTCTCTTTCAAGTGTATTGCTAATTTACTGTCCTTCACTTTGCTTCTGTTCCAATAGCATACTACTTAAAGTCCTATACTCCCTATTCCAGATCACATAGATTCTGTCATATGGGCGTTGCTCTAATATTATTGTAAATAATAGCTGTTCCATGCAATTGTAAATACTACAAAACATCCCTCCCAGATCTTAGCCCACTTCACGGTTTCTTGAATTCTATGACTGCAGTGCTTAACTGTATTCCCTCACACACTATACCTACTTACTATCCTTTAATCTCACCTTACCTCAGAATCTGACCTCCCACAACCTCACTGCTTTCTAGATCCAACTCACACTCTTTTCCGCCCCAACAAGAGTCTTATCTTCTTTCCATGCTTTCTAAAAAGTGGCTACTTGGAGCCCTGGCTGGTGTAGCTCAGTGGATTGAGCACAGGCCTGTGAACCAAAAGATCAGGTTCGATTCCCCATCAGGGCACATGCCTGGGTTGCAGGCCCGTTCCCAGCAGGGGACACATGAGGGGAAACCATACATTGATATTTCTCTCCTTCCCTTCCCTTCTAAAAATAAATAAATATTTTTTTTTAAAAGTGGCTACTTGGGTGGAAGATCAAAGTTAACAGTATACATAGCCAAAGGACTTCCTATCTCTGCTCTACCGGATGCTACTTCAAATATCATAATATACTCTCTTGCTGTCTTAAACCATTTTGCCTCCCCTGTCTAACTGATCACAAAAAAAGAGTGAGTGGAAGCTGTGAACGCCAGGATACCTGCTGGAAGAGGAAACCCAATGACAAAAGAACCACCAACAGAGAACAACAGAAGAAACTGAAGGAGAAAGTGGAAGCCACACTAACCTCAATCAAGAACCTATCTGGAAATATAACTACATAGTGGAGAAATTACCCAGAACAAACAACTGAACAAGAGCAAGAGAGAATCCTCAAAACCTTGTACACATGGAAGAAACAGCTCCACCACAACCTGACCTCACCAGCACAACAAAATACAAGAACTGGTGGACAGAATGACCATCAGTTAACCATCAGTTAACCACCTGGTGGGAAGGACCCTCCCACAAAAAACCCAACAACAATCAAAACACAAAGAGAAACACACAGTTAACTTAAATGACAGCCCAAGAGCAGTGATCTCAGGAGATCAAGGAGACTGCATCACTGAATCCCACAGGTTTTCTACCACAGAAGATCACACCATAAACCCAGGGAGTCAGCACAGATCAATTTAAGAAGCTGAGGCTAACAAGAAGAGTCTCACAAAAATGAGAAGACAAAGAAACAATTCCCCAAATGAAAGGAAGAGAGGAAGCCTCAGAAAGAATGCTAACTAAATCAGAGGCAACTCAACTATCAGATATTGAGTTGAAAGCAATGATTATTAGGAAGCTCAATGAGCTCAGAGTCAATTACTAGAAACTATAGGGAAACTACAATAAGCTCACTGCAAACTACATAAACATGAAAAAGGAAATAGAAACTATCAACAAGGGCAAGAGGAAATGAAGAATACACTTTCTGAATTGAATAACACAGTAGAAGGAGTCAAAAGCAGAACTGATGAAGCACACAATTGGATCAGTGTGCTGGAGAACAGAGTAGAAAAAAACACCCTGAAAGAGCAAGGAAAAAAAAAGAGGCTAAGAAAGAATGAAGAGGAATTAAGAGACATATAGGACAATATGAAAAGTAATAATATCCATATAATAGGGATACCAGAAATAGAAGAAGAAGAGCAAAAGATAGAACCTATTTGAAAAAGTAATGATGGAAAACTTTCCTAATTTGATGAGATAAAAAATCACACAAATCCAGGAAATACAAAGAGTCCCAATTAAGAGGAACCCAAAGAGGCCCACTTCAAGACACATCATAATTAAAATGGCAAAATTTCAAGACAAAGAGAGAAATCTTAAAGACAATAAGGCAAAAACAAGGGGTAATATACAGGGGAGCCCTGATAAGACTAGCATCTGACTTCTCAATGGAATCCTTCCAAGCCAGAAGAGAATGGCAAGAAGTATTCCAAGTAATGAAAAGCAAAGGTCTACAACCAAGACTACTCAATGTAGTAAGCTCTCAATTAAAATGGAAGGCCAAATAAAGGGTTCTAGGCAAAAGAAGCTTCAAAGAATACACCTCCTCCAAACCAGCTCTGCAAGAGATGCTAAAGAGTTTACATTAAAGAAAGGATAAAAAGTGATAGAGAAAAGAAAACAGGTAGGAAAAATGGCAAGAAATAAGTATCTATCAATAATAAACTAATACATAAGTGGATTAACTACTCCAATCAAAAGACATAGAATAAATGAATGGATAAGAAATCATGACCTACAAATATGCTGCCTACAAGAGACCTACCTCAGAACAAAAGACCTACACAGACTGAAAGTGAAGGGCTGGAAAGAAATTTTCCAAGCAAATGGACAGGGAAAAAAGCCAGGGTCACAATAGTAATAGAGAAAATAGACTTCAACTCAAGGGCCATAAAAAGAGACTCAGAAGGTCACTTCATAATACTCAAGGTAAAATTCACCAAGAAGACATAAACATTGCTAATATATATGCACCCAAATGTAGGAGCATCCAAATATATAAGAAAAATCTTGGAGGACTTCAAGAAAAATATTGACAGCAACACAATTATAGTAGGGGATTTCAACACCCCACTGTTAAAAATGGATAGCTCTTCCAAACAAAATATCAGCAAAGCTATTGTGGCATTGAACAATGTCCTAGATGAAATGCATAAGTGATGTATATAGAACCCATCATCCCAAAGAAGCAAAATACATATTCTTTTAAAATGCACATGGAATTTTCAAAGATAGATCACATGATAGTCACAAATGAAGCCTCAACAAATTCAAATTATATCAAGCATTTTCTCTGACCATGAGGAACTGAAACTAGAAACCAACCTCAAGGAGAAAATGATAAACACTCAAACGCATGGAGATTGAATAGAATGCTATTAAACAATGAATACATTAAGAATGAGATCAGGGACTTCCACCAAGATGGAGGCATAGGTAGAGACGCTTTGCATCCTCGCACAACCAAATCTAAAAACAATAAAGTTTTAACAATAATAAACGCAACCAAACCACACAGAAAATCTAACAATACAGAGTCCGAAAATAATAAACTGCTCAGCCAAACCAGTGAGAGGGGCAAATCCAGCAGCAGAGCGGGTTGGGCAAAAAAGATCCCCCAACCTGGGCAGTGCACAAGCAGCCAAAGGTGCGGATCCCAGGTGCAGGCTAGCTACAGGCGAACCCAGGGAAGAGGCGCAGCTCGGCTGGCTGTTTGCGGTCGGTCACGCATTTGAATTCAGATAAAGCAGTGAAGAGGTGAGCATTGAGACAAATCACACAGGACTCAGTGGTGCAGGGGATAACTGCAATTGAACAACAATTTAAAGAATTTTAAAAATATGCAGTGAAAGAGGGGCCACCACTACTGGTTGCATAGATATTAAAAGGGTAATAAACACCACAAACACTTCCATGCCCACAAATTTGTTAACTTAGATGAAAGAAGCCTATTTCTTGAAATACACAATCTACCAAGACCTACACAGGGGAAATAGATAGCTTACTGAATAAATTTATCAGCCATGGCTGGTGTGGCTAAGTGGATTGAGTACCCATCTGCAAACCAAAGGGTCACAGGTTCAATTCCCAATATAGGCCACATGCAAGCCAGATCCCCAGTAGGGGGTATGTGAAAGGCAACCGCACATTGATGTTTCTCTCCCTCTCTTTCTCCCTCCCTTCTCCTTCCCTTCCCCGCTCTAAAAATAAATAAATAAAATATTTTCAAATAAATAAATAAATAAATAAATAAATAAATAAATAAATACCTCCCAAACAGAAATCACTGGATTCAGATGGCTTCGCTGGTTAATTGTACCAAACATTTAAGGGATAAATATTTCCACTTCCCTATAATCTGTCCCAGAAAACAGAAGCAAAGGGGACACTTTCTAATTATTTTGTAAAGCCAGAATTACCCAAGTACCAAAATCAGACAAAGACATAACCAGAAAGAAAAACTACAAACCAGTATCTCTCATGTAGATGTAAAAATTTTCAATAAATTATTTACAAACAAAATCCAACAATTTATAAAAACAGTTATATACCATGACTAAATGTATTTCATTCCAGGAATAAAAAAATTGGTTCAACATTTGAAAATTAATTAATGTAATCCAGGCTAAAGAATAAAAATTATATGATTGTGTCAATAGATGCAAAAAAAAATTTAATGAAATCAAATGCCCTTCATGACCAAACTTCTCAGCAAACTGGGAATGGGGGGGTGGGAACTTTCTCAACTTGTTAAAGAACATATGAATAAAACCTTTAGCTAACATTATACTTAAAAGTAAGGAACTAAGTCAACTATGGAAGCTGGGATATTCTCGGCCCCTGTGCCGCTGCCATAGCTATAGGCCTGGACGCTGGGGAGTCAGATACAGGAGCCGGACACCCCAAGCCCCATGTGACGAACCTGGGCGTCAGAGGAGTCAGCTACGGGAGCTGGGACACTCAGTGCTAGGCGACCAGCATGGGGACCAGTGAGAGGACCAGCGTGAGAGTAGGTGGAGACGAAGAACATCAAGAAACTACAAGGAGTCTGCACCACTGAACATCACAGGTATCATACCACAAAAGTTCACACCATAAAACCAGGGTGTCAGAACAGGTCAATTTTAGAAGCTGACACTAACAAGAAGAGTCTCAAACAATGAGAAGACAAAGAAACAATCCCCAAATGAAAGAATAAGCAGAAACCGCAGAAAGAATGTTAGATGAAATAGAGGCTAATCAACTATCAGATAGTGAATTCAAAGCACTGGTTATCAGTAAGTTCAAAGAGCTCACAATGAGCTATCACAACAAACTACAGGGGAACTACAATGATCTCTCTGCAAACTACAGCAACATGAAAAAGGAAATAGAAAATATCAGCAAGGGACAAGAGGAAATGAAGAATACAATTTCCGAATTGAAAAACACAGTAGAAAGTTTCAAAAGTAGGATAGATGAGGTGGAGGATAGGATTAGTGAGTTGGAGGACAAGGTAGAAAGCATCTCACAGAAAGAGCAAGAAAATGAAAAGAGGCTCAGAAAGAATGAAGAGGGATGAAGAGAAATGCAAGACAATATGAAACGTAATAATATCCGAATAATAAAAATACCAGAAAGAGAAGAAGAACAACAAGGGATAGAAAACGTATTTGAAAGAGTAATGAGAGAAAATTTCCCTAATTTGATGGGAGAAAAAATCACACAAATCCAGGAATCACAGAGAGTCCCAATCAAGAGGAACCCAAGGAGGCCCACTTCAAGACACATCATCATCAAAATGGCAAAATTCCAAGACAAAGAGTGAATCTCAAAGGCAGCAAGGGAGAAACAGGAAGTAACATACAAGGGAGCCCCAATAAGGTTAGCTACTGACTTCTCAGTGGAAACACTTCAAGCAAGAAGAGAATGGCAAGAAATATTCCAAGTAATGAGAACCAGAAGCCTACGACCAAGGCTACTTTACCCACCAAGGCTCTCAATCAAGATAGAAGGCCAAGTAAAGAGCTTCCAAGACAAAAGAAGCCTAAAAGAATACGCCTCCAACAAACCAGCTCTACAAGAAATACTAAAAGGACTGCTTTAAGGGAAGGAAGGATAAGAGGGAGACAGAGAGGAACAGGTACAAAAATGGCAATGAATAAGAACCTATCAATAATAACCTTAAATGTAAATGGATTAAATGCTCCAATCAAAAGACACAGAATAGCTGAATGGATAAGAAAGCATGACCCACACATATGCTGCCTACAAGAGACCCACCTAAGGACAAAAGACCATCACAGACTAAAAGTGAAAGCTGGAAACAAGTTTTCCAAGCAAATGGACAAGAAAAAAAAAGCTGGGGTAGCAATTCTCATGTCGGACAAAATAGACTGCAAAAATAGGGCCATAAAGAGAGACCCAGAAGGTCACTTCATTATACTCAAGGAAAGAATCCACCAAGAAGACATTAACATTGTAAACATATATGCACCAAACATAGGGGCACCCAAATATATCAAGAAAATCTTAGAGGAATTCAAGAAAGATATAGACAGCAACACAATTATAGTGGGGGATTTTAACACCCCACTATCAAAAATGGACAGATCTTCCAAACAAAATATCAACAAAGACATTGTGGCATTAAACAACACCCTTGATGAAATGGACCTACCTGATATATACAGAGCTCTTCACCCCAAAGAAGCTAAATACACATTCTTTTCAAATACACATGGAACATTTTCAAAGATAGACCACATGATAGGACACAAAACAAGCCTCAAAAAGTTCAAGAAAATTGAAATCATACCAAGCATTTTCTCTGACCACAAGGGACTGAAACTGGAAACTAACCCCAAAGAAAAAAAACCCAAAGCACCCAAAATTATGGAGACTGAATGGTGTGCTATTAAACAACGAATGGGTCAAGAATGAAATCAGGGAAGAAATCAAAACGTTTCTGGAAACAACTGAAAATGAACTCACAACAGCCCAAAACTTATGGGACACAGCGAAGGCAGTCCTCAGAGGAAAGTTCCTAGCAATACAGGCCTGCCTAAAGAAGATAGAAACATTTCAAACAAACAACCTAACCCTACACCTGCAGGAACTCGAGGAACAACAACAAAGATAGCCCAGAGCAAGCAGAAGAAAGGAAATAACCAAGATTAGAGCAGGATTAAATGACATAGAAACTAAAAGCACAATTCTAAGAATCAATGAATCCAGGCGTTGGTTCTTTGAGAAGATAAATAAAATAGACAAGCCTTTAAGTAGGCTCATCAAGAAAAGAAGAGAGAGGACACAAATAAACACAATCAGAAATGAAAGAGGAGAGATTACAACTGATACCACAGAAATAGAAGGGATTGTAAGAAATTACTATGAAGAACTGCATGCCAAGAAATTTGAAAACCTGGGGGAAATGGACACATTTCTAGAAAAATACAATCTTCTACAACTCAATGAAAAAGAAGCAGAAAATCTGAACACACCAATAACAGCAAAAGAAATTGAAGCAGTAATCAAAAAACTCCCATCACACAAAAGGCCTGGACCAGATGGGTTCACAGGAGAATTCTACAAAGCATTTAAGGAAGAGCTAACCCCCATTCTGCACAGACTATTCCAAAAAATCCAGAAGGATGGAAAACTCCCAAATTCTTTTTATGAAGCCAGCATCATCCTAATTCCAAAACCAGATAGAGACACAATAAAGAAAGAGAACTTCAGGCCAATATCACTGATGAACATTGATGCTAAAATCCTCCACAAGATATTGGCAAACCACATCCAACAATATATGAAAAAGATCATACACTATGACCAAGTGGGATTCATCCCAGGGATGCAAGGATGGTTCAATATTCTCAAATCAGTAAATGTAATACATCACATAAACAAAAGCAAAGACAAAAACCACATGATCATATCAATAAAGGCAGAAAAAGCTTCTGATAAGGTACAACACCCATTTATGATAAAAACACTCAGCAAAGTGGGAATACAGGGAGCATTTCTCAACATAATAAAGGCCATATATGAGAGACCTACAGCCAATATCATACTCAATGGGAAAAAACTAAAAGCTTTTCCACTAAGATCAGGAACAAGACAAGGATGTCCGCTTTCACCACATCTATTCAATATAGTATTGGAAGTTTTAGCCACAGCAATCAGTCAAGAAAAGGAAATAAGAGGCATCCAAATAGGAAAGGAGGAAGCAAAACTGTCACTGTTTGCAGATGACATGATAGTGTATATGGAAAATCCTACAGACTTTATCCCCAAACTGCTCAAACTAATTAATGAATTTGGCAAAACAGCGGGTTACAAAGTCAATATCTGGAAATCAAAAGCATTTTTGTATACCAACATGAATCAGCAGAATCAGGAATCAAGGAAAAAATCCCATTCGATATAGCAAAAAGAAAAATAAAATATCTGGGAATAAACCTAACTAAGGAGATAAAAGAACTGTATGCAGAAAACTACACAACCCTGAAGAAAGAAATCAAGGAAGACACGAACAAATGGAAACATATACCTTGTTCATGGATTGGAAGAATTAACATCATCAAAATGTCCATACTACCCAAAACAATATACAGATTCAATGCAATACCTATTAAAGTACCAATGGCATATTTCACAGACATAGAACAAACACTTCAAAAATTTATATGGAACCATTAATGACCCCGAATAGCAGCTGCACTTTTAAGAAAGAAGAACAAAGTAGGAGGGATCACAATACCTGGTATCAAACTGTATTATAAGGCCACTGTAATCAAAACAGCCTGGTACTGGCATAAAAACAGGCACAGACCAACGGATTAGAACAGAGAGCCCAGAAATCAACCCAACTCTCTACAGTCAATTAATATTTGACAAAGGGGGCAGTAACATAAAATGGAGTAGAGACAGCCTCTTCAACAAATGGTGATGGAAGAACTGGACAGCTACATGCAAAAAAATGAAACTTGAACACCAACTTACACCATATACCAAAATAAATTCAAGGTGGATAAAAGACTTAAATATAAGCCGTGACACCATTAAAGTCCTAGAGGAGAACATTGGCAAGAAAAATCTCAGATATTTCATGCAGCAATATTTTTACTGATATGTCCCCTAGAGCAAGGAATATAAAGGAAAGAATAAACAAATGGGGTCTTATCAGAATAAAAAGCTTCTGCATGGCTAAAGAAAACAGTATTAAATTAGCAAGACAACCAACTGTATGGGAAAACATATTTGCCAATGATACCTCAGACAAAGGTTTAATCTCCAAAATATACAAAGAAGTTACACGACTTCACTCTAAGAAGACACCCAACCCAATTAAAAAATGGGAATAGGACTTGAACAGACGCTGCTCCAAGGAAGACATACAGAACATCCAGAGAAACATGAAGAGATGCTCAATATTGTTAGCTATCAGAGAGATGCAAATGAAAACCACAATGAGATACCACTTTACACCAGTCAGGATGGCTATCATAAACAAAGCAACCAACAACAAATGTTGGAGAGGTTGTGGGGAAAAGGGGTCCTTAGTTCATTGTTGGTGGGATTACAGACTGGTACAACCATTATGGAAAACAGTATGGAATTTTCTCAGAAAAATGAAAATTGACCTGCTTTTTGACCCAGCAATTCCACTGCTAGGATTATATCCTGAGAATCCTAAAACATCAATTTCAAAAAAACTTATGCACCACAATGTTCATAGAAGCACAATTTACAATAGTCAAGAGTTGGAAGCAACCTAGGTGCTTGTCAGTAAATGAATGGATCAAAAAATTGTGGTACATATACACAATGAAATTCTATGCAGCAGGGAGAAAGAAGGAGCTACCACCCTTTGCAACAACATGGATGGATCTGGAAAGCATTATGCTGAGTGGAATAGGTTAGGTGTTGAAAGACAAATACCATATGATCTCACCTTTAACAGGAAGCTAAACAACAAAACAAACAGGCAAGCAGAAAAAAAACAAAGACACTGAAATAGAGAACAAGGGGATAGTGACCAGAGGGGAGAGGGAAGGGAAGTTAAGGGGAAAAATGGGGAGGGATTTGGAGGAACAAATAGGAAGGACACAGGGAGGAGAACTAAGGGGTCTGGAAATGGGAGAGAAGTGTGGAGCAAGGGGCAGGGGAGGCTGGGATGGGAGAAATAGAGAAAAAACTGTACTTGAAAAATAACTAAATAAAATGAAAAAAATAAAAAATAATTTAAAAAGTAAGGAACTAGATTTTTCCTATAAAATCAGAAACAAGGAAAGATTTCCCCTCTCACTATTCCATCATACAAGAGTCTTAACTAATGCAATGAAACAAGAAAAAAAAAGACATACGTATTTTGAAGGAACAACTATAACTTTCTTTGTTTACAGATAACATGATTATCTATGTAGAAAATCCCAAAGAGTAAACAAAAATACTCCTGGATCTAACAAACAATAATATCAAGTTTTGAAGACATAGAGTTTATATGTAAAAGTCAATTGTACTATGTTATACAAGCAATGAATAATTCAAATTTGAAATTAAAAGCACAACATCATTTACATTAGCACTATAAAATTAAACTTTTTGGGTATAAGTCTAATAAAAGTGCCTGAGATATTTTTATATGAGAAATACAATATATTCTTACATGAAAACTACAAAACTTTAATTAAAGACTCAAAGGATCCATTCATTTACTGATGAGCACCTAGGTTGTTTTCACTACTCGGCTATTGTAAATTGTGCTGCTGTGAACATTGGGGTGCATAGCTTCATTTGGATTGGTGTTGCCGAGTTCTTAGGGTATAATCCCAGGACTGGAATTGCTGGGTCAAAAGGCAGATCCATTTTTAGTTTTCTGAGAAAATTCCATAGTGTTTTCCATAGTGGTTGTACCAGTCTGCAATCCCACCAACAGTGCACTAGGATTCCCTTTTCTCTACAACCTCTCCAACACTTGTTGATTTGTTTATAATGGCCATTCTGACTGGTGTGAAGCGGTATCTCATTGTGGTTTTAATTTGCATCTCTCTGATAGCTAGTGATGCTGAACTTCTTTTCATGTGTCTCTGGACCCTTTGTATGTCCTTTTTGGAGAGCTGTCTGTTCAGGTCCTTTGCCCATTTTTTAATTGGAATGTTTGTCTTCCTGGTGTGGAGTCATGTGAGTTCTTTATATATTTTAGAGATCAAACCCTTGTCCAAGGTATACTAGCAAATATATTTTCCCATACAATTTGTTCCCTTTTCATTTTGCCAGTGTTTTCTTTAGCTGTGCAGAAGCTTTTTATTTTGATGAGGTCCCATTTGTTTATTCTTTTCTTTATGTCCCTTGCTCTAGGAGACATATCAGTGAAAATACTGCTGCATGGAATATCTGAGATTTTCCTGCCTTGAAAAAAAAGGCTGCAAGTTGCTCCCAGTGACTGCAGAAAATTAAAAAAGAAGGTTGGAATCCATCAGTGTTCTATTAGTCATCTCCTTCATCTTCCCCTTCTTTCTCCCTCATCATTGTCTTCATCTTCTTCACCTTCATCCTCATCATCTTCTTTATCAACATCTTTCAACTCTTCTCCTTCTCCTTCTCCTCCTCCTCCTCCTTCTCCTTCTTGTTCTTCATCATCCATATCAGGGACCAAGTAATACTGTAATGGATTTGGCTAAATATCATCTTTGATGACTTCTCCTAACTCATCTGGACCTGCATCAGAATGGTCAGTAAACCAGGTAAAAAAGCTCTCTGGTTCCTCATAATGACTTTCCCTGCTGGCTTTATTCAGTGTTTCACTTGAATGTTTCATCAGATCCTTTCCAAATTTCCATTTGATTTCAGTGGACTTTGAAGATGGATCACCACTTTATTCCATTGAAATTCTTTGGAGAGAACTTTATTTTCAAAGTAATTTCATCAAAATGAAAGTCTATTGTGTAACCTGATTTAATATCTTCAATTCTGTCACTTCAACTCTTGTCAAATAATGCAGCACCTCTTCATCTTCTTTCCCAAGCAGTGCAGACACTTGTGAATGGTTGACAAATGTTGTTACCCCCAAATTTGGGTTTTGGTGATAAATTCTGTCCTCTTCTGAAAAAAATGTTTGGTGGAGTTTGTTATATTTTTGTTCTACTTTTGAAATGTCCCCACTGGCTTGTTCATTAAGTCTGTCTATTTCATTTTGTACTTCATCAATATGATCAATTGCTTCTTGCTGTTCTTTTTCTTCCTTTGGCAAATCCAGAGCAGTTGACTTCTTCTCTGGCTTGGGGGAAGGAGGAGGTCTTGGTTTCTTCATTAGGGGTGAAAGCAAAGACTGGCATTTGGGAGCCAAGCTGTAAGATAAGTTGGAGAGTCTGATGGAAGGGAACTTGAAAGGCTGGAAGAAGCTCTGCAAAAATCATAAGGCAGGTCTTTGATAAATAAGCAAAGGCAATTCAGTGGAGAAAGGACTGTCTTAAACAAAGGGTACAAATGGATGTCCACATACAAAAAAATTAATCTAAGCAAAGACCTCACACCTCTCACAACCATTAACTCAAAATATAGATGTATATAAAATTGAAAATAATAAAACTTGTAGAAAATAAGATAAGAGAAAATCTAAATGACTTCACATTTTGTAAATAATCTTTAGACAAAACACCAAACACGTGCTCCATGAATTTTTTTTTAAGTTAGATTTCATTAAATTTAAGAACTTTTGATCAGTGAAAGACACTGTTCATGTAATGAAAAGACATGCCACAGGCTTGGAGAGAATATTTGGAAAGAAAATCTAAAAAGGAATTGCATCTAAAATACACAAAGATCCCTTATAACTCAACAATAAGAAAACGAACAATCCATTTAAGAAGTGGGCAAAAGATCGGAATTGACAATACACCAAAAAAGACATACAGATGGCAAGTAAGTATGTCAAAAGATGGTCAAAATCATACATAATTAATGAATTGCACATTAAAAATGATAGTCCACTACACACCTTTCAGAATGGCTAAAATCCCAAACACTGACAATACCAAATGCTGACGAACATGTGGAGCAATAAGAATTCTCATTCATTGCTTATGGGAATGTAAAATGGTACAACCACTTTGGAAGACAATCTGGTAGTTTGTTAGAAAGTTAAAGATTTTCTTGCCATACACTCCAGCAACTATCTTCCTGGTACCTTTTCCACCAGCTTTATTGAGACATTATTGAAATATAACATATCTAAGTGTAAGATGTACAATGTGATTATCAGATACGTTTATATATTGCAAAGGAATCTCCACAATAATGTTAGTTAACACCTCTATCCCCCCACATAGTTACCTTTTTGTGTGTATGGTGATATTTTTAAGATTTACTCTCTTAACAACATTGAACAATATAATGGTATTGTTAATAATAGTTACTACGCTGTGCATCAGATCCCAAGAACTTTCTCATCTTAAATGTGGAAGTTTGTACCCTTTGAGCAATTTATCCCACCCTTCAGGCCCTGGCAACAACCATTCGGTGTGATATTTCATTTAGTATAATGCCCTCAAGATCATCCATGTTTCAAAAGACAGAATTTTCTTCATTTTTATGGCTGAATTACAGGTATATAACATTCTGTATTCATTTATGTATTGATGGACATTTATGTTGTTTCCAAGTCTTGGCTATTGTAAACAATGTTACAACAAACATGGGGTCATGAAGAGATCTCTCTTCAAAATAGTGTTGTCATTTCCTTCAAATATGTACCCAGGAGTTGACTTGATAGATCATATGGTAGTTTTATTTTTTTATTTTTTGGGGGGAAAAATCCATACTCTTTTCCATGGTTACTCTACCAGTTTATATTTCCACCAACATGAATTTTCTTCATAGTCTCACCAACACTTTTTTCTTGTCTCTTTGTTAATTGCCATTCAAACAGGTCTGAGGTGATTTCTCACTGTTGTTTTCATACGCATTTTCCTCATTGTTAGTGATGTTGAACATCTATTCATGTATGTGTTGGTCATTTGTATGTCTTTAAAAAATATTTTATTTATTTATTTTTGGAGAGAGAGGGGAAGGGAAGGAGAAAGAGAGGGAGAGAAATATCAATGTGCGGTCACATCTCTAGCACCCCCTACTGGAGGTGTGACCTGGCCTGCAACCCAGGCATATGACCTGACTGGGAATTGAACTGCCAACCTTTTGGTTTGCAGGCTGGTGCTCAATCCACTGAGCCACACTAGCCAGTTATATGTCTTTTTTTGAAGAGATATTTATTAAGTCCTTTTCTCATTTTTATTTATTAACTTTTTTATTGTTCTATTACAATTGTTCCAATTTTACTCAGTTCCTCTCCCCTGCTCCCACAGTCAATCTGCACCCCATTGTCCAAGTCCATGGGTCATTTATACTTGTTCCTTGACTAGGCCCTTCCCCTCCTTTCCCCACTTATCCCCCTCTCCCTCTCATCTGGTCACTATCAGTCCATTTCTTGTTTCCATGCCTGTGGTTCTATTTTGCTCTTTTTTTTTTTTTTTGATTCATTAGGTTCCTCTTACAAGTGAGGTCATATAGTATTTGTTTTTCAGGCCTGGCTTATCTTATTTAACATAATACTCTCCAGTTCCATCCATGCTGTCATGAAAGGTAGGAGTCCCTTTTTTTCTTTCTGCTGTGTAGTATTCCATTGTGTAAATGTGCCACACTTTTTTTTATCCATTCACTTACTGCTAGGGACTTAAGCTTTTTCCAGTACTTGGCTATTGTAAATAGTGCTGCTATGAACATTGGAGTGCATAAGTTCTTTTGAATTGGTGTTTCAGGATTCTTAGGGTATAATCCCAGCAGTAGAATCACTAGATCAAAAGGCAGTTTCATTTGTAATTTTTTGAGAAAATTTCATACTGTTTTCCACAGTGGCTTCACCAGTCTGCATTCTCACCAATAGTGCAGATTGTTTTTTATACTGAACTGTATGAGTTCCTTATATATTTTGAATATTAACCCTCATCAGACAAATAGTTTTAAAATATTTTGCCCCATTCTGTAGGTTGCCTTTTTATTTTTAACGATTGTCTTTTGTGATACAGATTTTCAGCTTGATGCAGTACCTTTTGTTTATTTTTCCTTTTGTTGCTTTCACTTTTAATGTTATATCTAAAAAAATCTTTGCAAATACCAAGGTCAAGGAGCTTTTTTTCTATATATTTTTCTCACTGTTTTAACTTTTTGAGTCTTACATTTAAGTCTTTTATCCATTTCAAGTTAATTTTGGTGATGTATTCAAGACAGAGTTCAAATTTCATTTTTATACCTATGGCTATCCATTTTCCCCATCACCACTTGTGGAAGAGACTCTCTTTTCCCCATTGAGTCTTCTTGGCTTTGCTGTCATACATTAGGTGACTGTGCATGTGTGGGTTTATTTGGGGACGTTTAATTCTGTTCCACTGATAAACGTGTCTATTTATGTCAGTACCATACTTTTGCTTACTATGCTTTTGCAATAAAGTTTGAAATCATTAATTGTAAAGTCTCAGATTTTGTTCTTTCTAAGGATTGCTTTGGCTATTCTAAGACTTTTGTCGTTCCATATAAATTTAATATATTTCTTCTATATTTGTGAAAAAATATCGCTGGAGTTTTGATGAGGATTGTGTGGAATCTATAGGTGGCTTTGAACACTATGGACATTTTAACAATATTAATTCTGATCCATTAATACAGAATATCTTTCCATTTATTTGTGTCTTCTTTAATTTGTTTCATTTCTTGTCATTTTTAATGTACAGATCATTAATCTTGTTGGTTAAATTTATTCCTAAGCATTTTTGATGCTACTGTAAATGGACTGTTTCCTTTATCTTTTGTTCATATAGTTTATTGTTAGTATATAAGAACACAACTAACTTTTGAATACTGACTTTTATATTTGGCAGATTTATTGAATTTGTTTATTAGTTGTAATAGTTATTGGTGGAATCTTCAGTGTTTTTTAATATATAAAAACCTATCATCTGCAAACAAAGACAGTTTCATTTCTTCCTTTCCAATTTGGATGTCTTGTTTTTATCTAATTACTCTGACTAAGACTTCCAACACTAGTTAAATAGGATGGTGTCTTCTTCATGATTATAGTGGCAAGACTTCCAGTGTTTCACCATTAAGTATGATATTTGCTGCGGGTTTGTCACATATGGCCTTTATTGTGTTAAGTTACATCTCCTCTACACTCAATTTGATGAGAGTTTTTTAATCATAAAATGATGTTAAATTTTGTCAAATGCTTTCTCTGGAGTTCTGGCCAAGATGGAGGCATATATAGATACACTTTGCTTCCTTGAACAACCAAAAGAAGGACCACAGCAAATTTTAAAACAAAGATAACCAGAACTGCCAGAAAATTGAATTGTATGGAAATATGAGATGAGTTGAAGAAGAAACATTTATGCAGACTAGTAAGAGGGGAAGAGAGGAGCAGCTGTGCTGGAGAGGACTTCCAGCAAGGTGGCAGCTGGAGGACCAGGTCGGGGGGCAGTGGCTAGCAGACCAGACAGTCCCACATTTGCATGTGGATAAACAGGGAGAAACAAATGGGGAGACAGGTGGCACAACCCAGGATTCCAGTGTGGGTGAATAAAGCCTCAAAACTTCTGACTGAAAAAACTTGTGTGGGTGTGGGCAGCAGGGTAAACTCCCAGCCTCACAGGAGAGTTTGTTTGAGAGATGCACAGGGTCCTAGAATGTGCCCACCTGGTAATCCCCACCCACCTGGTAATCTGCACCAGAAGGTCCCAATTCCCTTATGAAGGTCAGAAGAAGTGACTGAAAGCCAGCTGAGAGCCAAGCAAGCCACATTATGCCCTCTCTGATCCCTCCCCTACACACAGCACCACAACACATTGATGTGGGTTGCCCCACCCTGCTAAATACCTAAGTGTCCGCCTCTTATGATGTAACAGGCACACTGAGACAAAAAAATATGGCCCAAATGAAGGAGCAGATCAAAGCTCCAGAAAAAAATAGAACTAAGCAATGAAGAGAATGCCAACCTATCAGATGCACAGTTCAAAACACTGGTAATCAGGATGCTCACAGAAATGGTGGAGTATGGTCGCAAAACAGAGGAAAAAGTGAAGGCTATGAAAAGTGAAATAAAGGAAAATGTACAGGGAACCAACAGTGATGGGAAGGAAACTGGTATTCAAATCAATGGTTTGGACCAGAAGGAAGAAATAGACATTCAACCACAACAGAATGAAGAAACCAGAATTTAAAAAAAAAAAAAAAAGAGGAAAGGCTTAGGAACCTCTGGGACAAATGTAAATGTTCCAACATCTGAATCATAGGGGGGCCAGAAGGAGAAGAGGAAGAGCAAGAAATTGAAAACTTATTTGAAAAAATAGTGAAGAAGAACTTCCCCAATCTGGCAAAGAAAATAGACTTCCAGAAGTCCAGAAAACTCAAAGAGAGTGCCAAAGAAGTTGTACCCAAGGAAGCACACACCAAGGCACATCATAACTGCATAACCTAAGATGAAAGATAAGGAGAGAATCTTAAAGGCAGCAAGAGGAAAGGAGACAGTTACCTACAAAGGAGTGCCCATCAGACTATCAGCTGATTTCTCGAAACAAAACTTGCAGGGAAGAGGGGGTTGCAAAGAAGCATTTGAAGTCATGGAAAAGAATGACCTACATCCACGATTACTCTATCCAGCAAAGCTATCATTTACAATGGAAGGGCAGATAAAGTGTTTCCCAGATAAGGTAAAATTCAAGGAATTCATCATCCAAGCCCTTATTACATGAAATGTTAAAGGGCTCATCTAAGAAAAGGAAGATCAAAACTATGACCAGTAAAATGACAACAAACTCACAACTATCAACAACTGAACCTAAAAAATTTAAGAAAAACAAAACCAAAAATGAACTAAGCAAACAACTAGAATGGGAACAGAATCACAGAAATGCAGATCACCTGGAGGGTTATCAGTGGGGAGGGGGGAGAAGAATGAGGGGAAAGTTACAGGGAAGAAGAAGCATAGATGGTAGGTACAAAATAGACAGGGGCAGGTAAAGAATAGTATGGGAAACAGAGAAGCCAAAGAACTTATATGTATCACCCATGTACATGAACTAACATGGGGGAATGCTGGTGGGAGGGGGTAAAGGGGGTTTATTTATTAGTTTTTACATCTTTTATTTTATTAGTATTTTTTCATTTCCCTTTTTTCTGTTTAGTTTTCTTCACTTTGTTTCGTTTGTTAAATTGCATTGTTTGACTGGTTTTCCTTGTTATCTCTTTCAGAGCATATTTTTAATTTTCTGTCTTCCACTTCACTTGTGTTCCAATAGCACACTATTCTAGGACTTGTATTCCTATTCTTGTTATGTAGACCATATAGATTCTTGTTCTTGTAGACCATATGATTTTTGTTTCTTTACTATTGTAAATAACTTCTGTTCCATACAACTGTAAATACCACACAGCACCCCTCCCGGATCTTAGCTCACTTCACTGTTTCTGGAACTTTTTTGCTGTTGTGGTTAACTCTGTTCTCTCACACACTATACCTATTTTCTATCCTTTACTCTTACTTTACCTCATAATCCAACATCCCACAAGCTCACTGCTTTCTAGATCCAATTTACAATCCTTCCACTCCTGCAACAAGAGTCTTACCTTTTTTTTCACCCTTTCTAAAAAGTGGCTAGTTATGTGAAATATCATGTGAAAAAAGTGGCTAGTTATGTGAAAAAACTATACATATCCAAAAGATCTCCTATCTTTTCTATCTTTTCTCTATGGGTTGGTACTTTAAGTCCCATAGAATACACTCCTGCTATCTTAAACCATTTTGCCTTTCCCCTTCAACTGATCACAAAAAAGAGTAGGTGGGAGCTGTGAACACCAGTATCTCTGCTGGAAGAGGAAACCAACCAACAAAGGAACCACCAAGAGATAACAACAGAAGAAGATGAAGGAGGCAGTGGAAGCCACACTAACCTCCCCACCCAGGACCAATCTGGAAGTACAACTAAGTAGTAGAGAAATTACCCAGAACAAACAACTAAACAATTGTGAGAAAGAAGCCTCAAAACCTTGGACAGACAGAAGAACTAGCTTCAACACAACCTATCCACACCTGCACAACAGAATACAAGATGTGGTGGGTGGAGTGACCCAAGTCAATCATCTGGAGGGAAAGACCCACCAAAGAAAGACCCAACAACAATAAAAAAACAAAGACATACAGAGAGCTAACATAAATGACAGCCCAAGACCAGAGATATCTGGAGATCAAGGAGACTGCACCACTGACTCTCACAGGTCTCTTACTGTAAAAGTTCACACCATAAATCCAGGGAGTCAAAACATATCAATTTAAGAATCAGAGGCTACCAAGAAGAGTCTCACAAACAATCGGAAGACAAAGAAACAATCCCCAAATTAAAAAAAAGGAGGAAGCCTCAGAAAGAATGCTAAATGAAATAGAAGAAAATCAACTATCAGATGTTGAGTTCAAAGCAATGGTTATCAGGGAGCTCAATGAGCTCACGTGAATTACCAGAAACTACAGAGAAACTACAATGAACTCACTCCAAACTATATCAACATGAAAAAGAAAATAGGAACATCAACAAGGACCAAAAGGAAATGAAGAATACAATTTCTGAATTGAAGAACACAGTAGAGGGAATTGAAAGCAGAGGATCAGATCAGCAAGTTCAATGACAAAATAGAAAAACACCCAGAAAGAGCAAGAAAAGGAAGAGAGATTCAAAAAGAAAGAAGAGGGTTATGGGAAAGGCGGTATAACATAAAACATAATAAATTCATATAATAGGAATACCAGAAGTAGAAGGAGAAGAAGAGAAAGAGATAGAAAACTTGTTTGAAAAAAAATGATAGAAAACTTTCCTAATTTGATGAGGGAAAAAGGCACACAGATCCAGGAAACACAGAGAGTCCAAATCAAGAGGAACCCAAAGAGGCCTGCCCACTTTAAGACACATCATAATTAAAATGGCAAAATTCCAAGATAAAGAGAGAATTTTAAAGGCAGCAAGGGAAAAACAGGAAGAAACATACATGGAGCCCCAGTAAGACTAGCAGTTTACCTCTCAATGGAAATGCTCCAAGCCAGAAGGGAATGGCCAGAAATATTCCAAGTAATGAGAACCAGAGACCTGAAACCAAGAGTACTTTACCCAGCAAGGCTATTAATTAAAATGTAGGGCCAAACAAGGAGCTTCCTAGACAAAAGAAGCCTCAAGGAATATACCTCTTCCAAACCAGCTCTGCAGGAGATGCTAAAGGATCTACTTTAAGAATAGGAAGACAGCCATGACTTGTATAGCTCAGTGGATTAAGCAGGGGACTACAAACCAAAGGGTTTCTGGTTTGATTCCCAGTCAGGGCACATGCCTGTGTTGCAGGCCAGGTCCACAGTTTGGGGAATGTGAGGGGCAAGCACACATTGATGTTTCTCTCCCTCTCTTTTTTCTTCCTTTCCTCTCTCTCTAAAAAATAAATAAATAAAATATTTTTAAAAAGCATAGCAAAAAAAAAACAGTGAGGGTGGAACACAGGTATGAAATAATGGCAATGAATCATATCAATTACAACCTTAAATGTAAATGTAAATAGATTAAATGCCCCAACCAAAAGACATAGAATAGTTCAATGGATAAGAAATCATGACCCACACATATGCTGCCTACAAGAGACCTACACATACTGCAAATGAAAGGCTGAAAACAAATATTCCAAGCAGATGTACAGGAAAAGAAAGCCAGGGTAGCAATACTCATATAAGGCAAAATAGACTTCAGAAAAAGAGCCATAAAAAGAGACCCAGGAGATCACTTCATAATACTCAAGTGAAGAATCCATCAAGAAGACATAAACATTGTAAATATATATGCACCCCAACATAGCAGCACCCAAATACATAAACAAAATCTTGGAGGACTTCAAGAAAGATATTGACAGAAACACAATTATAGGCAAAAACTTAAAACTTTCCCACTAAAATCAGGAACAAGACAAGGATGTCTGCTTTCACCACTCTTATTCAACATAGTATTGGAAGTCCTAGCCACAGCAATTAGACAAGAAAAAGAAATAAAAGGCATCCAAATTGGAAAGGAGGAAGCAAAACTGTCATTGTTTGCAGATGACATGAAGAAAATACTATAAACTCCACAAAAAAACTACTCAACCTAATTAGTGAATTTGGCAAAACAGCGGCATATGAAGACAATATTCAGAAATCAAAGGCATTTTATAAGAACAATAAAATGTCAGAAACAGAAATCGGGAAAAATCCCATTCAACATAGCAATGGTAAGAATAAAATACCAATGAATAAATCTAACCAAGGAGGTAAAAGACCTGTACTCACAAGACCTGAAGAAAGAAATTAAGGAAGAAACAAACAAATGGAAACATACATCATGTTCATGGATCATAAGAATTAACATTATCAAAATGTCTTTATTACTCAAAGAAATTTATACATTCAGTGCATTCCCTATTGAAGTACCAATGACATATTTCACAGACATAGAACAAACACTTCAAAAATTTATATGGAACCATAATTGACCCCATATAGCTGCAGCAATTTTGAGAAAGAAGAACTAAGTAGGAAGAATCACAATACCTGATGCCAAACTGTATTACAAGGCCACTAAAATTAAAACAGCCTGGTACTGGCATGAGAACAGACATATGTAGCAATGCAATAGAATAGAGAGCCAAGAAATAAACCCAAATCTCTATGGTCAATTAGTATTTGATAAAGGGGTCAGCAGCATAAAATGGGGCCAAAATAGACTCTTCAACCAATGGTGTTGGGAGAGCTGGATAGATACATGCAAAAAAAAAAAAAAGAAACTGGATCACCAACTTACACCATAAAGAAAAATAAATTCAAAGTGGATAAAAGACTTAAATATAAATTGTGACGCCACTAAAGTTCTAGAGAAGAACATAGGTAAGAAAATCTTAGATATTCTATGCAGCAATATTTTCACTCATATGTCCTCTAGAGCAAGGAACGTAAAAGAGGGTTTGATATTCAAAATATGTAAAGAACTCACACAACCCCACTCCAGGAAGACAAAAAAAAAAACAACTAAAATATAGCCCTGGCTGGTGTAGCTCAGTGGATTGAGCGCGGGCCTACCAACCAGACATTTGCGGTTCGATTCCCAGTCAGGGCACATGCCTGGGTTGCAGGCCGGTTCCCTGCAGGCCAGTTCCCAGCAGGGGGTGCACAAAAGGAAACCATACATTGATATTTCTCTCCCTCTCTCCTTCCCTTCCCCTCTAAAGATAAATAAATAAAATATTTACAAGAAATAAATAAAATATGGGCAAAAGACCTGAACAGACACTTCTCCAAGAAGGACATATAGAGGGCCCAGAGACATATGAAAAGGTGCTCAGTATCACTAGTTATCAGAGAGATGCAAATTAAAACTACAATGTAATACCACTTCACACCGGTCAGAATGGTCATCATAAACAAAGCAACAAACAACAAGTGTTGGAGAGGTTGTGGAGTAAAGGGAACCCTACTGCACTAATGGTGGGATTGCAGACTGGTACAACCATTATGGAAAACAGAACAAAATTTTCTCAGAAAACTAAAAATGAATATGTCTTTTGACCCAGCAATTCCACTGCTAGGATTATATCCTAGAACCTTGCAACACCAATCCAAAAGAACCTATGCACCCCAATGTTCATAGCAGCACAATTTACAATAGCCAAGTGCTGGAAGCAACCTAAGTGCCCATCAGTAAATGAATGGATCAGAAAAACTATAGTACATTTACACAATGGAAATCTACATAGCAGAAAGATGGAGCTGCTACCCTTTGTGAAAGCATGGATGGAACTGGAGAGCAATATGCTAAGTGAAATAAGCCAGGTGGTGAAAGACAAATACCATATGATCTCACCTTTTAGTGGAACCTAATCAGCAAAACAAACAAGGAAGCAAAATATAATAAGAGACATTGAAATTAAGAACAGACTGATAGCAACTAGAGGGGAGATAGGAAGGGATAATAGGGTGGGGAAAGGGGAAGGGTTTTCAGGAACAACTATAAAGGACACATGGACAAATTCAAGGGGAGGTTGGATCAGGTGAGGGAGGTGGTGATGGCTGTGGTGGGGGTAGCGGTGGTGGAAAAATGCAGATAACTGTACTCAAACAATAAAATAAAGTAAAATAAAATAAAACTAAACTAAAATAAACTAAACTAAACTAAAATAAAATATATTCCCTAAATTTAAGAATAAGAGAAGAACGTGTGCTTTCACCAGTAGCATTCAATATAGTACTGGAAGTTCCAGCCATAACAACTAAGCAAGAAAAATAAATGAAGTCATCCAAATTGGAAATGAAGAAGTAAAACTATACTTGCAAATGACATAATATTACCAATAGACAATGCAAAAGAATCCACAAAAATATTACTGCACTGAGTAAAAAAACTTCACCAAATTTCAAGATATAAGATCAACACTAAAAAATTAGTTGCATTTCCACTTCTGTACAAGATGGAGATATAGGTAGATACACTTTGCCTCTTCACACAACCTAAAGAAGGACGACGATTAATTTAAAAAGAAAAAAAACAACTGGAACTGCCAGAAAAATTGAACTATATGGAAGTCCAACTACCAAGGAATTAAAAAAAAAACACCATTTGCCCAGACTGGAAGGAAGGGTGGAGACTGGAAGCTGGGGCAAAGAGGAGTTGTAGCAAGTTGGTGGCTAGAGGACTGGGGTGGGCAAGGCAGCAGCTGGCAGGCTGCGAAGTCTAACATTTGTGTGTGAATAAACTAGGAGGAACAACTGGGGACTGAGACAGGCCATACAATGCAGAGTTCAGTGTGGAGGAATAAAGGCTCAAAATTTTTTACTAAATAGACCTGTGAGAGATGTGACAGTGGGAGAAACTCCTAGCCTCACAGGGGTTTGTTAAGGAGACTTGCAGGGTCTGAGAATGTACACAAAGCCACCCACCCTAGAATCAGCACAAGAAGGGCCCATTTGCTTGTGGGTAGTGTGGGCAATGACTGAATGTGAGATGAGAATGAAGCAAAAGACATTATTTCCTCTCAGACCCCTCCCCCACACACACAGTATCACAACACAGTACCTCGGGTTGCCTTTCCCTGGCAAATACCTAAGGGTATGCCCCTTATTACATAACAGGCACTCCAAAACAAAAAAATAACCCAAATGAAAGAACAGATCAAAACCCCAGAGTTAGAACTAAGCGATGAAATGATAACCAACCTATCAGATGCACTGTTCAAAACACTGGTAATCAGGATGCTCACAGACATAGTGGAGTATGGTCACAAAATGGAGGAAGAAGTGAAGGCTATGCAAAGTGAAATAAAGGAAAATGTACAGGAAACCAATAGCGATGGGAAGGAGACTCAAATCAATGGTTCAAAGCAGAAGGAAAAAATAAACATTCGACCAAAACAGAATGAAGAAACGAGAATTCAAAAAAATGAGGAGAGGCTTAGGAACCTCTAGGACAAATGTAAATGAACCAGCATCAGAATAATAGGGCTGTCAGAAGGAGAAGAACAGCAGAAAATAGAAAACTTATTTAAAAAAAAATGGAGAACTTCCCCAATCTGGCAAAGAAAATAGACTTCAAGAAGTCCAGGAAGCTCAGAGATTACCATAGAAGTTGCACCCAAGGAAGTACACACCAAGGTGCATCATATACATTATCATAGATTGAAGATAAGGAGAGAATCTTAAAAGCAACAAGAGAACAGGAGGCAGTTATCTACAAAGGAGTTCCCATCAGACTATCAGCTGATTTCTCAGAAGAAAATTTATAGGCATAAGGGGCTGGAAAAAAGTACTTAAAGTCATGAAAGGCAAGGACCTACATCCAAGATTACTATGCAGCAAAGCTACCATTTAGAATGGAAGGGCAGATAATATGCTTCCCAGATAAGGTCAAGTTCAAGAAGTTCATCGTCACCAAGCCCTTATTGTATGAAATGTTAAAGGGACTTATCTAGGAAAAAGATAAAAATGTAAACATTAAAATGAAAACAAACTCACAACTATCAACAACTGAACCTAAAAAAATTAAAAACAAACTAAGCAAACAACTAGAACAGGAATCACAGAGATGGAGATCACATGGAGGGTTATCAGCGGGGAGGGAGAAGGGGACAATGCAGAAAAAGGTACAGGGAATAAGAAGCATAAATGGTAGGTACAAAATACACAGGGGGAGGTTAAAAATAGCACAGGAAGTGCAGAAGGCAAGGAACTTACATGTATGACCCATGGACATGAACTAAGGTGAGGGAATGGTGGTGAGAGTGGGGGAGGGTGGAGGAGAGTAAGGGGAGAAGAAAATAGGACAACTGTAATAGCATAATCAATAAATTACATTTTAAAAATTAGCTTTATTTCCAAATACCAGAAATGAATAACCTGAAAAGGAAATTAAGAATATAATTTCATTTGCAATACCTAAAAGACTAACACAACTAGGAATAAATTTAATTATGGAGGTAAAAAAAAACAACAAAAGTTGTTCACTGAAAACTACAAACTATTGTTGAAAGAAATTACATAAGACCTAAATAAATGGATTTATTTATTCCTTGTTCATGGATTGGAAGACTTAATAGTGTTAGATGTCAATACTACCCAAAGTGATGTACACATCAATGCAATTTATATCAATATTTCAATAGTGGTTTTTTACAGAAATAAAAAACAACAATACTCAAATGTATGTGGAATTGAAAGAGGCCCTGAATAGATGGTGAGGAAAAATGATGACAGAGTCAGAGGGAACAGATTCCACTTCCCCCTACACACGGGAGGAAAACCTGGCTGATCTACAGAGGGACACAGCAAAGAGCCAATAGTACCCCAGCATATATGAAAATAAGAGACCAAAAATTGTAGTGGATACTGAAAAACCAGATGATAAAGAGACTGTGCAGGACAATAAGTTCCCAGGGGCTCAAAGACTGGGGCAGCTGTAGCCTCAGGCCCAGCGCCTGGCATCCGTGCTGGTGCTGGGTGTACCACAGACTCTTTGGGAGCTGCGGGCCTGCTTCAGAGTCCTTGGGAGAGAGCCATGTTAACTACTCCCTCCCTGCCCCACCAAGCAGGGTTTGAGCAGCAGCAGGAGAGACCTGGTTGCTTGAAGTTCCAATAAGGACAAAGAGGGAAACTTGCAAGGGCCATGATCACCTGCAGAGTCTGTGATTGCAAGCTTAGGGGAGTTGAGTCCCGCAGTGATGTGCACTGACCCTGATAGTACTGGTCTGGCTGGAGAATTGGGCTGTACTGAGCGGCAGGCTTGAGTAGGAGGAATTTCTCAAAAAGTAAAACTGTTTGGGGGAGTCTCCTGTGACAGCCGCTCAGCTTACTCTCCACCTAGCCAGGCAGTGATCCTGAGGTTGGGTGGAAGGCATTCCCCCATGGCACTGGGAAGGGTTTCGTGCCCAAACCCGTGGGATGGAGGCAGCTTGGCAGGGCATGAGCGCCTGCACCCCAGCCCACAGAGATAACTCTTAGGAAAAGAGTCCTCTGAAGAAGACCTAGACCCCCCACTTAAGGCGCTGGGGAGGGGGGAGAAATGCCAGACTAGCTCTATGGAGAGTGCTTGCAAGACTGGCTGAATACACACCAAGAAGGGAGAAAGGCCACACCAATCACCCCTCAGCCTGCTGCAGCCAGCAAGACCAGAAAAACCAGTTTGGCCAGTTTGAAACCAACAAGAGGTGGGTTTGTTTGTTTGTTTGTTTAAAGTAATCATTTATTTTTAAAATTTTATTATTGTTTTATCTTTCAATAACTTTTTCCTCTTTTCCTTCTTTCTTGTTTTATTCCTTCTTCCTTTCTTTCCAATCTTATCTCTTCTTTCTTCCTTCTCCTACCTTTTTGTCTTTTATACCCACAAGTGAGACAAAAAACTTGAAACTGTGAAAGGACCAGAGTTGAATCCAAAGAGGGGGCAACAGTTGAGACAGTAAGAGAAATTTCACTTTGCTATTGAGAAAAACTATAAGTTACTGCATATTTGTATTATTGTTTTTCATTATTCTTACATCTTTTATTTTAATAGTATTTTTCTATTCTTTTTCTTTCTGTATAGTCTTCTTTGCTTGGCTGGTTATATTGTATCATTTGACAGGTTTCCCCTGTTCATTCTTCCACAGTGTATTGGTAATTTACTATCCTTCACGTCACTTGTGATCCTTTAGCACACTACTCAAAGTTCTATACTCCCTATTCGTGTTATCCGTATCACATAGATTCTGTCATATGATTGTTGCTCTAATATTATTGTAAATAATAGCTGTTCCATACAATTGTAAATACTTTGCAACACAACTCTCAGATGTTAGCCCACTTCACAGTTTCCTGAACTCTATTACTGTAGTGGTTAACTCTATTCTCTCACACACTACACCTATTTACTATCCTTTAATCTCACCTTACCTCAGAATCTGACCTCCCACAAGCTCATTGCTTTCTAGATCCAACTCACACTCCTTCCCTCTCCAACAAGAGTCTTATCGTCTTCCTATCCTTTCTTAAAAGGGGTTAATTGGGTGGAAGATCACAGCTAACAGTATACATAGCCAAAGGATGTCCTATCACTTCTTTACTGGCTGCTACTGTAAATATCATAGAATACTCTCTTGCTGTCATAAACAATTTTGCCTTTTCCTCCAACTGATCACAAAAAAAGAGTGGTTAGAATCAGTGAACACTAGGATACCCAGTGGAAAAGGAAACCAAACAACAAAGGAGCCACCAACAGATAACCGAAGACTGTGAAGGAGAGAGTGGAAGTCACACTAACCTCAATCCAGGACCTATCTGGAAATACAACTAAATAGTGGAGAAACTACCAAGTACAAACAACTGAACAAGAGCAAAAGACAAGCCACAAAATCTTGTACACATGGAAAACCAGGCAGAGTGACCATCATTTAACCAGCTGGTGAGAAAGACCCACAAAAGAAAGACCCAAGAACAATCAAAACCCAAACCCAAACACAGAGCCAACTTAAAGGACAGCCGAAGACCAGTGAGCTTGAAAGATCTAGGAGACTACACCACTAAATCTTACAGGTATTCTACCACAGAAGTTCACACCATAAACCCAGGGAGCCAGAACAAATCAGTTTGAGAAGTTAACCCTAAAAAGAAGAGTCTCACAAACAATGGAAAGACAAAGAAATAATCCCCAAGTGAAATAAAAAGAGGAAACCTCTGAAAGAATGCTAGATGAAATAGAAGCAAGTCAGCTAACAGATATTGAATTCAAAGCACTGGTTATCAGGAAGTTCAAAGAGCTCACAATCAGTTACCCAAAACTACAGCAGAACTACAATGAACTCACTGCAAACTGTATCAACGTGAAAAAGGAAATAGGAATTATCAATGGGGGCCGAAAGGAAATGAAAAATATAATTTCTGAACTGAAGAACACAGTAGAAGGAATCAAAAGCAGGACTGATGAAGCATGAGATTGGATTAGTGCATTGGAGGACAAAGTAGGAAAAAAATACGCAGAAAGAGCAAGAAAAGGAAAGAAGGCCTAGAAAGAATGAAGAGGGATTAAGAGAAATGCAAGACAATATGAAACATAATAATATCTGTACAATAGGGATATAAGGAGAAGAAGAAGACCAAGGGATAGAAAACCTTTTTGAAAAAGTAATGAGAGAAAACTTCTCTAATTTGATTAAAGAAAAAGTCACACAAATCCAGGAAACACAGAAAGTCCCAATCTACAGGAACCCAAACAGGCCCACTTCAGGACACATCATAATTAAAATGCCAAAACTCCAAGCAAAAGAGAGAATCTTAAAGGCAGCAAGGGAGAAACAGGAAGTAACATACAAGGCCCAATAAGGTTAGCTGCTAACTTCGCAATGGAAACACTCCAAGCAAGAAGAGAATGGCAAGAAATATTCCAAGTAATGAGAACCAGAAGCCTACAACCAAGGCTACTTTACCCAGCAAAACTTTCAATGAAGATACAGGGCCAAATGAAAAGCTTCCAAGACATAACAAATCTAAAAGAATATACCTCCACCAAACCAGCTCTGCAAGAGATGCTAAAGGGACTGCTCTGAGAAAAGGAAGGAAAAGAGGGAGACAGAGAGGAACACAGGTACAAAACTGGCAATGAATAAGTACCTATCAATAATATCCTTAAACATAAATGGATTAAATGCTCCAATCAAAAGACATAAAATAGATGAATAGATAAGAAAGCATGACCCACACATATGCTACCTACAAGAGACCCACTTCAGGACAAAAGACCTACACAGACTGAAAGTGAAGAGCTGGAAACAAGTTTTCCAAGCAAATGGACAGGAAAAAAAAAAGCTGGGTAGCAATACCTATATCAGTCAAAATAGGCTTCAAAAAAATGGCCATAAAGAGAGACCCAGAAGGTCACTTCATAATACTCAAGGAAAGACTGCACCAAGAAGACATAAACATTATAAATATATATGCACCCAACATAGGAGCACAAAAATATATAAAGAAAATTTTAGAGGACTTCAGGAAAGGTATTGACAGCAACACAATTATAATAGGGGATTTTAACAACCTACTGTCAAAAATGGACAGATCTTCCAAACAAAATGTCAACAAAGATATTGTGGCATTGAACAATGCCCTAGATGAAACGGACTTCACTGATGTATACAGAGCCCTTCATCCCAAAGAAGCTAAATACACAATCTTTTCAATGTACATGGAATATTTTTGAAGACAGACCACATGATAGGACACAAAACAAGCCCCAACAAATTCAAGAAAATTGAAATCATACCAAGCATTTTCTTGGATCACAAGGGACTGAAACTAGAATCCAATGCCAAGGGAAAAAAAAACAAAACACTCAAAATTATGGAGATTGAATACCATGCTATTAAACAATGAATGGGTCAAGAATGAAATTAGGGAAGAAATCAAAAAGTTTCTGGAAACAAATAAAAATGAACTCACAACAACCCAAAACTTATGGGACACAGCGAAGGCAGTCCTCAGAGGGAAGTTCACAGCAATACAGGCCTATCTAAAAAAGACAGAAAGATTTCAAACAAACAACCTAACCCCACGCCTACAAGAACTCGAGGAATAGCAACAAAGACAGCCCAGAGCAAGTAGAAGGAGTGAAATAACCAAGATCAGAGCAAAATTAAATGCTTAGAGACTAAAAGCACAATTCTAAGGATCAATGAATCTGGGAGCTGGTTCTTTGCAAAGATAAACAAAATCAACAAGCCTTTAAACATACTCATCAAGAAAAAAAAGAGAGAGGACCCAAATAAACACAATCAGAAATGAAAGAGGAGAGATTTCAACTGACACCACAGAAATACAAAAGATTCTAAGAAATTACTATGAAGAAATATATGCCAAAAAAGTTGAAAACCTAGGTGAAATGGACACATTTCTAGAAAAATATAATCTTCCAAAACTCAATGAATAAGAAGCTGAAATCCTGAACAGACCAATAACAGCAGATTGACTTGAAGCAGAAATCAAAAAACTCCTGACACACTAAATGTGGCCCTGGACCACATGGTTTCACAGAAGAATTCTATAAGGCATTTAAGGCAGAGCTAACCCCTAGCCTTTACAGACTATTCCAAAAAGTGCAAAATGATGGAAGACCCCCAAACTCTTTTTATGAAGCCAGTATCATCCTAATGCCAAAACCAGATAAAGACACAACAAAAGAAGAAAACTACATGCCAATTAGCTGATGAACATAGATGCTAAAATCCTCAACAAAATATTGTCGAATTGCATCCAAGCATACATTAAAAAGATCATACACCATGACCAAGTGGGATTTATTCCAGGGATGCAAGGATGGCTCAATATTCGCAAATTAGTAAATGTAATACATCACATAAAAAAAGCAAAGATAAAAATCACATGATCATATCAATAGATGCAAAAAAGGCATTTGATAAGTACAGCACTTATTTATGATAAAAGCACTCAGCAAAGTGGGAATAATGGGAGCAATCCTCAACACAATAAAAGCCATATGTGAGAGAAGTACATACAGCCAACATCATACTCAATGGGTAAAAACTAAAATCTTTTTCACTAAGATCAAGACAAAGTTGTCCACTTTCATCACTTCTATTCAACATAGCTTTGGAAGTTTTAGCCACAGTGATCAGACTTAAGAAAAGGAAACAAAAGTCATCCAAATTGGAAAGGAGGTAACAAAACTGTCACTGTTTGCACATGACATGATAGTGTACATAGAAAATCCTACAGACTCCACACTAAAACTGCTTGACCTAATATATGAATTTGGCAAAACAGCAGGATACAGAGTCCATATCCAGAAATCAAAGGCATTTTTTGTATACTAACAATGAATCAGCAGAAGCAGAAATCAAGAAAAATATTCCATTTGGTATAGCAAAAAAAAATACCTAGGAGTAAATCTAACCAAGGAGGTAAAAGACCTGTACTCAGGAAACTACACAACACTTAAGAAAGAAATCAAGAAAGACACAAACAAAGGGAAACATATACCGTGTTCATGGATTGGAAATTAACATCACTGAAATATCCATACTACCCAAAACAATTTACAGATTCAATGTAATACCTATTAAAGTACCAATGGCATATTTCACAGACATAGAACAAACACTTCAGAAATTTATATGGAAACATAAACGACCCCAAATAGCAGCTGCTATTTTGAGAAAGAAGAGCAAAGTAGGAGGGATTACAATACCTTGACATCCAACTGTATTACAAGGCCACTATAATCAAAATAGCCTGGTACTGGCATAAAAACAGGCACATGGACCAATGGAACAGAATCGAGAGCCCAGAAATAAACCCAAGTCTCTATGTTCAATTTATATTCAACAAAGGGGGCAGCAACATAAAATGGAGTAAAAATAGCCTCTTCAACAAATGGTTTTGGGAGAACTGGACAGCTACATGCAAAAAATGAAGCTTGAGCACCAACTTGCACCATACACAAAGAGAAATTTAAGGTGGATAAAAGATTTAAATATACGTTGTGACATCGTTAGAGTCCTAGAGAAGAACATTGGCAGGAAAATCTCAGATATTTCACACAGCAAATTTTTCACTGATATGTCCCCTAGAGCAAGAAACATCAAGGAAAAAATAAACAAATGGGATCTCATCAAAATGAAAAGCTTATGCACAGCTGAAGAAAACAGTATTAAAATGAAAAGAGAACCAATTGCATGGGAAAATGTATTTGCCAATGATACCTCAGACACGGGTTTAATCTCCCAAATACACAATGAACTTACATGACTCCACTCTAAGAAGACAAGCAACCCAATTGAAAAGTGGGCAAAGGACTTGAACAGACACTTCTCCAAGGAGGACATACAGAGGATCCAGAGACACATGAAAAGATGCTCAGTATCTCTAGCTATCAGAGAGATGCAAATTAAAAGCACAATGAGATACCACTTTTTAAAAAAAGATTTTATTTATTTATTTTTAGAGGGGAAGGGAAGGAGAGAAGGAGAGAAACATTAATGTATGGTTGCCTTTCGTGCATTCCCTGCTGGAAACTGGCCTGCAGGGAACCGGCCTGCAACCCAGACATGTGCTCTGACTGGGAATCGATCTGCAGGCGTGTGGGTCGCAGGCCCATGCTCAATCCACTGAGCTACACCAGCCAGGTGTGAGATACCACTTTACATCAGTCAGAATGGCCATCATAAACAAATCAACAAACAACAAATGTTGGAGAGGTTGCGGAGTAAAGGGAACCCTAATGCACTGTTGGTGGGATTGCAGACTGGTACAACCACTATGGAAAACAGTATGGAATTCTCTCAGAAAACTAAAAATGGATCTGCCTTTTGACCCAGCAATTCCACTGCTAGGATTATATCCTAAGAACCCTAAAATGCCAGTCCAAAAGAACCTATGCATTCCAATGTTCACAGCAGCACAATTTACAATGGCCAAGTGCTAGAAGCAACCTACGTGCCCATCAGTAAATGAATGGATCAAAAAACTATGGTATATTTACACAATGGAATTCTATGCAGCCGAAAGAAAGAAGGAGCTCCTACCCTTTGCAACAGCATGGGTGGTACTGGAAAGCATTATGCTGAGTGAAATAAGCCAGGTGGTGAAAGACAAATACCATATGATCTCACCTTTAACAGGAAGCTAAACAACAAAACAAACAAGCAATCAAAATATAATGGAAGACACTGAAATAGAGAACAGGCTGACAGTGATCAGAGGGGAGAGGAGAGGGAATTTCAGGGAAAAGGGGAAGGGTTTACAGGAACAAATATAAAGGACACATGGACAAAAACTAAGGGGTGTGGAAAGGGGAGGG
Organism: Artibeus jamaicensis; assembly: GCF_021234435.1. Lineage (NCBI taxonomy): Eukaryota > Metazoa > Chordata > Mammalia > Chiroptera > Phyllostomidae > Artibeus > Artibeus jamaicensis. The sequence goes on along the minus strand of NW_026522030.1, from coordinate 72,152,440 downwards.
AGGTGGGGAGTACTGGGGGGCGGGCTGGGATGGGAGTAAAAGACAGAAAACTCTACTTGAACAGCAATTAAAATAAAATAAATTTTAGAAAAAAGAAAGAGGCCCTGAATATTCAAAATAATACTGAAAAAGAAAACTTAAAAATTGAACAAGTCACACCTCTCAATTTCAAAACTCACAACAAAGCCATGGTAATCACAACAGAGTGGTACTGATATCAGGATAAGCATTACAGACTACTGGAATCAAATTGTAAGTCCATACATAAACCTATACTGCTAGGGTCAATTGATTTGCAATGAGGGTGCCAAGACCATCCAAAGGTCGAAAGAATAATCTCTTCAAGAAATACTGCTGGGACAACTGGATTTTCACATATAAAAGAACAAAACTGTACCCCTATCTCACTCTTTGTGTAAAAATTAATTCAAAATGGGTCAATGACCAAAACATCAGGACCAAAGTGGTAATACTTTTAGAAGAAAACAGGGTAATTTTCATGACCATGGATTTGGCGAGAGATTCTTAAGCATAACAACAAAATTAAAACTAGACCCACTGGGTTTTATCGATATTAGAAACTTTGTGTATCCAAAAATATTTTTCAGGAAACATAAAGACAACCTCCAGAATAAATGGGAAAAAAAATAAATCATGTCTAACAGAAGCCTTAGTGATCAGATAAGTAAAGAATTCCAACAGTTGAACAAAAGACAAAAAAATTTAGTAGGGAAAGGACTTAAATAGTCGTTTCTTCAAAAAAGATTTACAAATGGCCAACAAGCACATAAAAAGATGTTCAACATCATTAGTCATTAGGGTCATTAGGGAAATGCAAGTTAAAATCACAATGAGCCCTGGCTGGTGTTGCTCAGTGGATTGAGCACAGGCTGTAAACCAAAGGGTTGCCAGCTTGATTCCCACTCAGGGCACATGCCTGGGTTGCAGGCCTCGTCCCCAGTGGGGTCCATATGAGTGCCAAGCACACGTTAATGCTTCTCTCTCTGTCTTTCTCCTTTCCTTGTATTCTCTTTAAAAATAATAATTAAATAAAATCTTTAAAAAGTAGTTAAAAATAAAAAATCACAATGAGATACTACATTACATTCTCTACAATAGGTAAAAACTGTTTTAAAAAGCAACAATACCAAGTGCAGCTAAGGATGATGCCAGTGACCTAGAACTCTTATTACAGTATGAATAAAAACCTGTAAAGACACTGTGGAAACAATTTTCTGATTTCTTATAAATTTAAACATATGTGTAATGTGACCCAACTATTACCCTTCTAGTATGTACCCAAAAGAAATTAAAAGACTCACAGATATCTACACAAAGACTTGTACTTTAATGTTCATATTATTAATATTTATACTAGGCACAGGTCGGAAACAATTTAAATATTCATCAAGTGATGAAAGGATAAACAATATTATGGTACATCCATATAATGAAACACTACCTAGCAACCAAAAGGAAGAATTGACTAGACATACAACAACATGGTTGCATCTCAAAAGCATTTTGCTGAGTGAAAGAAGCCACCCGAAAAGGATGCTTAAGATTATTTATATGAGATGCTGGAAAAGGCTAAACTACAGTAACAGAAAACAGATAGTGGTTGCCAGGAAATGAGAGTAGATTCACTGAAAAGGGACATAAGAGAATATATTGGGGCAATGAAAATGTTCTATATCATGAATGTGGTGATAGTTACATGATTGAGTGTATTTGTCTAAACTTATTAAACTGTATATTTAAAATGGTTACATTTTATTGATGTAAGTTACATGTTAATAAAGCAGATTTTAAAAATAGTATACAGTATCTATCCTCTATTGCCATCCCACAATGTCACTTTGGACTCTTGTCTAAACAATTGAATTTGTCACCTTAGTGGAACCCCCTACAGTAAAGAACCTAGAGGGTTCTTCCTTACTCCAGAATAGCCAGATGGGTCTTTATAAATATAAATCAAGTCTCGTAATTCCTCTGTTTAAATCCCCACAGCAACTTCTTTTTTCACTTAGAAGAAAACCCACACAACTTCTATAGCTTTTAGGGTCTCTGATGACTTCTGACCTCAAAACTCTAACCTCTCCTCCCCCCCTTATCCCACTCACTGTTGTTAATAAATAAAATATAAATGAATAAATTTGAGAATCTAATTGGCTCTATTATAGGATTCCTGAATTGGGCAGCAAGCAGAGAGATACTCCCAGAGGTTAAACAAGATAAAAGGCATTTATAGAAAAAAAGGTGAGACAAGAAGTCCCCAGTAAGAGAAAAATTAAAGTTCACTGGAGGAAAGATAAGAGCTCAGGTGATGATAGCTTCTCATTGGCTGAGCTACTGTGTTTCAATTGGCCAGGCTTGTTGTTGGGCTAGAGGAAAGTTTTCCTTCCTTCTTGCTTGGGTAGTAAAGTAGCAGTGATTCCTGTTTGGGAGTGCAATGCAGGTTTCCTCCGTTGGGGTCTGTAACCCACATCCCTCTGTTTGGGGTAATTAACATGGAGGGTTAGGGCCGGAGAGCTCCCTCTACAGGCCTCTTTAACTCTAATTTTAATTAGAGTTTCCTTTATTAATCTTCACACTGCCCTCCAGCCACACTGGCAAAGCTTACTCTGGCTTCAGGAACCTTTGAAATGCTATCTTCCTGCCACCACTTTGACCCTGGTTCTGCCTGTCAATCATAACTATTCCTAGCTAGTGCCACTTCTAAAACTCTTCAGTTGGCTGTTTCCCAAACTTCACCCATTTGTGAAATTTCTTTTAATCAGCATATTGCTGCTACTACCATTTTGTAATATTGTATTTAAATGTATGACATTTTTAGTTAAACAGATGTATTTCAAAAAGGAAACTAGAGTATGGAGCAGTAGGGGACTGGGTGTGGGTCTAAAAAGATAATACAAGGTACCCTTGTAGTGGAAATATCCGTATCAGTCTCCTGGTTGTGATGCTGTACTATGTAGTCTTGCAACATGTTATCAGTGGGAGAAACTTCATAAAGGGTGCTCTGGGTCTCCATGTTATTTTATATAACTTCAGGTGAATCTAGATGTTTTTCATCGAATAAAATAGATTTCTATACTGTGTGATCACACTTTGAAAAACAACATGTCATCATACAAAGAAGGATATGTATTAAAGTATTAACATAGGTGGTGGGAATGTCATGTCTTTATTTTTTACTTTAGCTTGTCTGTATTTTTTATTTTTCTCCAACACATACTATACTGATTCTGTAATAAAATTTTGTTTCAAAATTTTAAAAAATAAATTAAAAGTTTAAATAAAAAAACAGAATTAATGGTGTACAAGAGACAGAAAGGGGTAAGTAGAATAATTTGTTCTAAGATCTTGGCACTGGTTCAGCAATTGGTAAAAATAGAAATTAAAATTATATTTTAATGAGAGGGTTCCATATTGTAATCTCTGTGGTTACTATGAAAAAAATAGCAAACAAAGGTATTATATAACTAAGAAGCAGATAGAATGGAAAAATGAAAAAGTAAAACCCAGAATAAAGCAAGAAAGTAGAGAAAAAGGAACTTAGAACAGGTGAGGCCAATTTTAAAAATAGTGTATTTAAACACAAATAAATCAGTAATGATATCAATTGTAAATAGAGTAAATACCCTTAGTTAAAAAATAAAGATTTCCAGACTGGATAAAAAAACAATTATACACTTTTTATAAGAAATACCCCTTGATTATAAGGTTAAAAAATAAAAGGATATAAAAATATATTTCTGAAAATGCAGACAACTGTAATTGAACAATAAAATACTTAAAATTTAAAAAATACATAGGTTAGCTGAATGTATAAGAAAACACAGCCCACATATATGCTGTCTACAAGCAATCTACCTTAGAACAAAAGGTATACACAAGCTGAAAGTGAAGGCATGAAAAGAAATATTCCATTAAAAAAAGAAAAAATATATATATAAAACCACCCAAATATAAGCCAGTACCAGGCAAAAAGCACAATAAATATAATTAAAAATGAAGGGAGACATCTCATAATGTGATTTAATTTTACTGTTTTAAGTTTGCAAACATTTTATAATAGAGCCATGAAATATATACAGCCAAAAGTGACAAAATGAAAAAGAAAAAGAGATAAGTCTACAATCATAGTAAAAGATTTTGACTTCTTGGTAACTGCTAGCATAAATATATCTGTAAGTTTATAAAAGATTGGAACAATATGAATAAAATACAATATCTGCAGGGATATGTTCCAAGACACAATCAATGGCTGAAACTACGGGTAGAACTGAATCCTTTTATACTATACTTTTATCTGTGTATACATACATACCTAGATAAATTTCAATAAATTAGACACAGTAAAAATTTATAACAGTACCTCATAACAAAATAGGACACATGTAACAATATGCTGTAATAAAAGTTATATAAATGTAGGCTGTCTCTCTCAAAATATTTTGTTGTACTGTACTTTCCCTTCCTCTTCCTGTAATGATGTATAGATAATATGATGCAGATGTGATGAGATGAAGTGAGGTACTCAGCATGGTATACAATTTAAAACCTATAAATTATGTATTGCTAGAATTTTTCATTTAATATTTTCAGAGTGTGGGTAACTGAAACTGCAGAAGGTGAAACTGTGAGTAAGGGGGACTACTGTAGTGTTACTTGAAAGAGCAATGATATATGGTTTATCCTTATTTTGGTGAATCATTTGACAATGCTTTTCGTGAGAACCTGTGATAATGGGATAAATTATGTAGTATGAATATGAGTATAAAATCAGGAGGATTTAAAAGAGTTTGTGGGAATTCTCGAGTGCCAAAAGTTATGTTCTTGGTTCGGTCCCTATTCTATTTAAGTCTTTTGTAACTAATACCAGTGATGATGGAATCAGATTCAAAACTCTTTTAGTGGCCTGAAACAATGGTTATATGGTTTGAAACTGTGAGATGAAAACTTAGTTGGCATAAAGGCTAAGTCCTGTACATTGTATTTTTGTGTCGAAATAGTTTAGCATTTAAAAAAAATGAGAATTACAAGAGTGTCTGACTCAATGACTTTTCCCTTAAGTATACATCCATGTAACTAGGACATGGACTATTTCCAGCACCCTGAGAATCCTCTTCATACCTCTTCTCAGCTAATACCCTCCCCCAGGGAGGTAACCAATATCTGCCCTCTATTATTGTTGGTAAGTGTTGCCTGTTCTTGAACATCATATAAATGAAAACACACATGTATATGCATGTTATGTATATGTGTGTATACATGTATATACTCTGTGTGCACATCTATCTACTTATCTATCATCTATTTGTCCATATTTACCTATGACTACCTTTATCTATGTATGTATGTACAATATGTATGCATCTATAATTTTTCTATCACATCTCTATTTTCCTTTCTATTAATATGTCTTTCTGTTTACTATCTATTTATGTACTTCTTATTATTTATCTGTCTATCTATCTGAATGAAGCTACATCATGTTCCCAAGGGTGCCCTCCACTCACCCACCACTCAGCCCTGGAGCTACATCTGCTCTGGGTTCCCAAAGAGGAAACCTCACTCTGGACTTTGGGCTCAAAACAGATCTACTTCCACCCACCCTGCAGTGACCAGTTAGGTAAGCTTGGCCGGTCTTTCTGTTGAGCACGTCTTCCCCTGACAATGGCACTGACAGTCCCAGGGCAGAGTGACCACTGACGCCACACCATAGGTGCTCACGCTGGACAATCACCAGCAGAATGGTAGTGGTTTCCACACCCCCTTCTATGTTCCCTCTCCCAACTCAGAACCCCTTACCCACCCCCACATAACCCCTTGACTGTAGGGAGCAGCTGGTGATTGTGTCTGAGTAATTCGGGCCCCTGTTTAAGGAGAGGAAGCAATAATAGCAGCCGTAATTGTCCAAATTACTGCTGCCGCTTCAAGCTTGACATCTGCCTGATGTCTGCGGATGGAAACCTGACCCAGGCAGCTTGCAGGCCCAGTGTGCTGGGGTAGCCAGTCTCCCAGGGCTGACCTTAAATGGTGGGAGGAGCACCTGGCTTTGGACCCCTCAGCTTCAAGAGGGGAGAGCCCACTTCATCTCAAGAGAATGAAGACTTATGTCAGGACCACAGTCAGTCAACAAATGCCTATTGAGCACCTGCTGTGTGCAGAGGCCCAGCTGACAGGCCCCAGGGACAACTTTCTTAGAAGGACCTAGAAGAGCAGCCAATGCAGTTGTGAGCCCAGGGGGGCACACACTCTCCTTTTTTTCCTGAAAAAGGGATGAATCCTTGCCCTTGGAGTTTCCTTTATAAGAATTGGAATGGGAGGAAGGGAGCTAGGGTCAGAGGACATTATGGGACCCTGTGTGGGTCAGTGGAGTGAGAAGGGGCCCAAGGCTCTGGTCCACTGTGAGAACTATAGGAGTGTCTTCCGGGAACAGGTGGACTGGAGGGTTAGCAGAGCCTGGCAGAAAGAGGGTCCAGCCAAGGGAGAGGAGAGAGGATGCACTGAAGGGCAGATGGATGAGCAGTTGGAGAGTAGAGAGAAGAAAGCAGGGAGGGAAGGGTCTAATCATGAAAGGTAAGTAGGTAAGGCCCTTAGGAGGTTTTGTCTGTGTCTTTTTTTTTTTTTTAGCAGGGTCTTGATGCAATTCATGAGCATTTCAGAAAACCTGGTAGGCTGCTCTTCTGCAAAGAAGTGGGGAAGTTGAGGCCTTAAACTGGGGTTGGGGGCTGTGGGAAGGCAGATCCCAGGACTACTCCACTCTTGTACCTGTCCCCACTTACACCTTCCAAGTTTTCCACTGTGACAATGGGACCTCTAGTTCCTCATTTGGTCATTGTTCTGGAGAAGCTGACCCTGGGACAAGGGTCCCAGTAGGCCTTTATTAAAGGGTTAATTCTAGGAAGCATCAGTTGGTTAGAAAAGAGTAATAGGGAGGAAACAATGAAAATGAGGCCCATTCCATCCCTGTCAATCACCATGAGCAGATGCACCTCAATCCTTAGGGCTCAGGTGCCATGTGGACAGTGCCCCCCTTCCCAGGTAAAGACACATTCCCTCTCCTGCTCTTCCTGGCCACACATGGCAGAGGATTCACAAGTTCTGGGACAGAGGCTGCTTTAGGGGAGACCTGAGGGGTAATAGGGTGGGTGTCTTGGTATATTTTGAAATCTGAACCAGTATGGCATCATATATTAAATTTAAAAACATAAACAAGACAGCTACTCTTCACCTCTTGCTTAGATGTCTCCTAAAAGTCGGAGACTCCTGGTGACCTGGCATACAGGTCAGAGACACCTGCTAATTTAGCATCCAAGGAGAGACATCTGGTGACTAGGAGACCTCAGGGAAGGTACACAGCTATGATGTCTGACCCTCCCCTCAGAAGGCTGTGAGGGTCGATAGGCCCAGGAGTCCCTGGTCTTGGGATTTCATGGGTCTGGAACCTTCAAAGTGTGAGGGAGAAACCTGCCCATGGTCATGCACTGGGCCGTCAGGCAAAGAACCTCTGCCATTTGGTATAACAAAGGTCTCAGCATCCAGGACCATCCTTTTAAAGGACAGGGTAAGGATGGGGTAATGGCTTTGGGGACTTCTAGAGGAACCCCTCTCCCAAGACTTAAGGAAAAAGGAGGAGCCGTTCTCATAGTCAGGAGGGGAATGCCCAACAGGTCCCTTGACATCCCGGGGTAGACTACCCTCCACTTCCCAGCTCCATTTCATGGGTGTATCTCCACATTTAGGCAGGACCTCCACTGTCCCCCAGCTTCCTCCTGTATTTGGAAAAAGTTAGGCTAATGGAAAATATGGAGTTGGGTGTCCTGGGGTCTTCGGGGGCAAAGCGGGAAGGCAGGAGAATCCAGGAGATAGGCTTACAGATGGCCTATCCAGCCCTGCAGGCACCCTGAAGCCAGTGGCCTCACCCAGATGACCAAGCAGGGGAAACCATGGGCTTCTCAGAGGTAAACAGAGGACCAGTGCCCTCCCTCCACTGGGACCAGAGGGGCCAGGCACAACTGCAGCTGGAGATCTCCTGCTGAGGCCAGCCCAGGGTCTGGGACTTAGTGCCAGGCTTGGGTTGATACGAAAAAGATGAGGAATGCACTATTTTTTCCTCTCCAGTGTGGCTCATAACCAGTCTCTCTTCATCTGCTTTTCCAGAAAACTTGAGCTCCACGTGTGCTGTTACCTGGCATTGAGAGGGACATATCAGTGCTACTGATCGAATATTAGATCACCTCTGTTTAACCTTTCTGGAGGGTTTCTTTACTTCGTAAGTCATCCATTTTATAGGTTCTTCATGTCTGCCAGCCAAGGGGCAGATGAATGATGGCAAAGAATTCTATACCTGGAGCCAGATGCACACAACTTGAATCCAAAATCCTTGAGCAACTCTGTTTATATTCTATGGGTCAGTTTATCCCTCTAGAAAAATGAGAATGTTGATGCTAGTGTTGTAGGGGCGCTGGGTCCATTAGCCTCCCATAGGCCTCAGGCTTTCCCTGTACAGCCACTAGCAGCCCTAGGCCTGCGGGCTCCCTTCTGTGGGTCCACTCACTCCCACCCCGTCAGCCTGTTGCATGTCACCTAACTCTTATATTTGAGGACTGGGGGTTGCCTGGAGCTTCAGAGTCACAGGCTGATGTACTGGGGGGATTCCAAGAAACCAGGATAGCAGGTGGGATGAGCAGACCTGGGGTATAGGCTGGAGAGAGGGCATCAGGCCTGCGATGCTGAATGCTGTGCATCGTGGCCTTGGACACACAGGTGGCCTGGGGCTTAGAGAGTGGGCCCCCTGTTGGCTCTGATTTCCCCCACCCACTTTATGTCCTCAGATAGCTGAGAGTCTGTTGTGAGTCAGGGGGCTCTGTCCTGGCCACGCTGCAAACGTGGGAGAAGGAGTGAGAAGGGGAAATGGAGGGAAAGCTCAGTGAGCACCTCCCAGGCGCCAGTCCTCTTCCACAGACCCTCAAACTGCAACAGAGGCTACTACAGTCACAGGCAGAGCCCCCCAGGCCTCTAAACCTCTGTATTGTGGGCTGTAGTACTGCTTGACTAGGCACTCTGAAGACAATGGGACATTCCTCAAATCAGAGACCCTGTGAGATACTGTGTGCCCTCACTCCCACTGACCCAGCTGCTAGCCCCAGGCACTTACCACGTGCCCTCCAGAGACTTGGCCTGCAGCAGGCTAGCAAATCCCAAAGTCTGGAGCTCAGGCTGACTGGGTTGGAAAGGGGCTTAGCCCTTGACCCCATGTTCCCTCTCACGCCTGGAACCAGCCACTTCCTTAGGCCACTTGCTAAAAGCCCCAGGTCCTTCCGGCTGCATGGCAGCTGGAGCCTCAAAAAGAGCATAAAAATGTCTGGATGACACTCTTTCACCTTTATTATATACAGAGGCCCCTCATCTCCTGCCTTTCAAGAGAGCCCCTCTGGCAGGCTGCTGTGGGGGTGGCTACTCAAGGCAGTTTATCTGGTGCAGGAATGTCTGTAAGACAGGGGAGCAGAGTGGAATGGACCCTGCCCCACCATCCATCACAGCCTGCTTGAGAGCCCCTCGCTGTGCAGAGCAGTGGGGAGGCCTGGAAGACAACAGCCTGAGAGGTGATGTCAGAGGCCTGCTGGGGGCCCTCCTGGCTAGTTGGGGTTTCATGCAGCCTAATACCAGTAACTCCCACCTGCCTGAGTTAGCCTTAGGCCAGGCCTGCCTCCTGGGAGCAGGGTCATTAGAGCTGAGCAGCCACAGAAGTGGGGTCTGGAGCTTTGCCCACTCAGCATGGCTAAGGAAAGGCCAGGGGAGATGGGGTCCAGCACAGGGTCAGGCTGAAGACCTGTGAGGGACATTTGGAGGTTTGTCAGTGAGCATGCAGATTTCTGAGAGCTGGCTTTTGCCCAGGTCCATGGGGCAGAACACTTTTCAGGGTCCTATACACACTCACAGGTGAGAGTGCCCCAGCTCTGTTTTATACAAAAATGTAAGTTTCTTTTCTATGGCTCTGATATGCTATGAATTTTTCAGGAATGCAATGCCAGTGTGACGTGAGAGACAATGGCTCCACATTTGGAAAGCATTCCTAAGCGCTACTCCACCTCTGCAGGAAACCGAGACCTGAGTGTGCCTGGTGCTGAGGGTCCACCCGGCTCCACTCAGCACTGCCTGGCATCCATCATGACTGTATCATACAGGTGCATATTCATAACCAAGAGACTACTTTCAGATTTCTCATTGGTAACAATGGTGTTGACAGTTTACAGCTGAATACCATCTCTCATTGGGTTCATACCTGCTGTACCATGCACACATCTGCATGTCTCCACATATGAGTAGTGTGGCCAAGCCTCCTGCATTTGTGTATGTTGAAACACACATTTAAAACCATCAGGTTAATGCCTGAATGTCATCTGTTGCAGCTGAGGAATAATGTGGGGATTTGAAATGATGGGCATGGGAGGTTCTGTAGTTTACTGATTTCACCCTAGGAGAGTCACCAACGTCACAGAATACATAAGGAGCTGAGGTGCTGGTTCTGGCCTGGCAGGTGGGGCCAGAGGAGGGCCCATAGCCCTCTCCCCATGGCTATGGTTCCAGGATGGTTCCTGGGACTTGGAGGAGGGTGGCTGTGGTGGTGCCCACACACCTAGCCTGTGCATCCTGAGGTTACTGGTCCAACTGTGGTCCCAGCTCTCACTCACCTATTTGCAATTTCCATCAGGTCACCTCACTGAGTTCTATTACCCATAATCAAGTCTATTGGTACTCCAGCAGGAACAGAGGAAATGGGAGCTAAAGCTGCAGAATAATGCAGCCTTTGGACTGACATTATGCTGAGTGCTCATTCATGTCCTAAACATTTGGGGGCACATATTCCTCACAGGATTTTCTCCAGGTGGCAGACACACATGTGAGCAAAGCAAGCCAAAGCCCTGTGTTCTGATATGATATTCCCATGAGGAAGGCCAAGAGGAATATCTAGACAGAAACAGTCATTTTGGAGAGAGAGAAGAGCTATGAAGAAAGTAACACAGGTCATGTATTGGGGGTGTAGAGCTCTGGCTCAGTTGGCCCAGGAGGGTTTCTTGGGGTAGTCATGTGTGTCAGAGGTGTGTGACATGAGCTGGAGCTGGATTCACACAGGCCTAGGGGGTACAACTATTTTCCCCATGTGGGTGCTGGGCTAGGACCTCTGTAGTACCTCATGAGCACAAGTAGCTGACATTACTCCAGACATCACTCCAGACATCACTCTGGACATCATGTGCACACAGGACCACAGCCAAAGGCAGGATGTGCGGTGGGGAAATGGGGGAGGCTGGAGGTGGTACCCAGGACAGGTATCTCTCATCTTCTCAGGAAAAATAGTATCTCTCAGATGCTTCTTCCCTGGGAGTTTTAACTATTAATCTTTGGCTGAAACTGCCTGCCCCTCTTCTGCCCTGTTTTGCTGCAAAGTCTATCTCTTTCATCCTCTCAGTGAGAGTGTAGGCATGGGTGGGGGTCAGCTAGCCCCTGCCACAGTCCTATCTCTCTCTCCCCCATCTCTCTCTCCTTCTACCCATCCTCTCCTACCCCCTTACTGGACTCTACATGCCAGCCTTTTTATTGTTCCCTGAACCCTCACTCCACTAGGCTGGTCTTTCCCCAGGGCCTTTGCACATGCTGTTCCCTGAAGAACTCGTCTCCACACATGGCTGTCCACTTAGCTCCCTCCCTCACCTTCTTGGGTCTTTTTGTTCAAAGCCCCTTTCTCAGCAATACTCCTCCCCACTTGATTTTGGTATTCCCCCAGGATCTCCTGTAGCACAGACCACAATCTGCCCCTGACATGCTGCCTGGCACGTGGTAGGTGCTCAGGAATTCATTTATTCCTTTATCCATTCATTCAGGAAACACTGATTAGTGTTGACAGGGGAGGTGGAGGTCATTAAAATCCCTCAAGAGCCCTCTGTCTGGTACGGAAGACAGCCTTGTAAACAGACCATCAGAATCCTGTGGTAAGTGCTGGGGTGGGGCGGGGGTGGTGGGGAGGGTTTGGCAGAAAGGCTGCCACATGAATCCCAGTGAACTGAAATGAACTCTATGCCAGCTCCACAGAGAGGCCAGGGCACCGCCAGGTGCCAGGTCTGGAGGCAGAAGGGGACATGGTATTGGGGCCCTGAGTGTCTGGTGAGAGCACAGTGGGTGCATCTTCATCTCTGTCTTCCCCTGTGTGCAGAGACACCCAAGATGCTGAATGCCCTTGTAGGGCAGACAGGCCCTGGCATGCCCCTATGGATGGGGCCCAGCCCCTGCCTCCAGCTCAGGTGTGCCAGGTGCACCCCTGCCCTCCCCACCCTTTAGCTCCCTGAGCCCTCTGTTTATATAGCAGCAGCCAGCAATACAAATCACCTGCCTCCAGTAATGGACCGCCTGCCCTCTAAAGGGGCCCCTGACAGCTGCGAGATGCTTTAGGGAAAGCTTTGGCATTTGGGTGTAATCTCCGGTTCACAGCTCCCCCCTGGCCCAGCTGCAGGGGGCTGTAAGGTAGAGATTCACACAAAGGAGCTTGAAGGACAAAACACTAGTAGATGAAGGAGGAGCAGGTCACAGGCACCAAGTCCTCCTCCCAAAGTTGCCAACAACATTCTCAGGAAAGGGAGCTCAAGCTACAGCCTCTGATATTCTGAGAAGATGCTGAAGTCACATGCTTGAACAAAGACTTGGCCAGATGGTTCGACCCCTGCACTACCAGTGATAGGTGGCCCTGGGCAGGTCCTGGGTCATAACACATCAGTTTAGGAGCACAGATATGGAGTGTCCTCATGAGAATAGGGGGCAGTATCTCCTTTTCTGTCCTCTAGGACTCTCCACTGGGTCCTGGAGCAAGTCCCTGTCCACACAGGCTCTGAGCCATAGCAGGGAGCAGATCTGGTAAGGATTTAATATTACTGTTTGGCTCCTAATGTCTCCATTTTCCAAGTTATGGTTCCCTTTATGGGTTTTATGGTGGTGGTAAGTCTCCTTTGAAGTAAATTAATTTCAGGAAAAGGAACCAAATCCACGGATGGGAAAATAGGTGTGCCACAGTAGGTGAACCAAGCCTTGGCCCAGCCTAAAGGTGGCATGTGATACCAGCCAGCAGGTATGGGTCTACCCTGGCTTGGCATCCAGTTTTGCCTAGCAACCCAGCAGAAGCTGGCCCTCACCTTTGTGCTGCTGTGGGCACTGGTCCCACCACCCGTCCCTTCCCCTCCCCTGCCTCATTTAGTATTCCAAAAAGTACCTTAGGGGGGGTACTGGTGGGAGATGGAGGATGAGAGGAAAGAAACAGTCCCTTTCTCTTTTCTCTTTTTAAAAAAATATATTTTATTGATTATGCTATTACATAGCACAATCAACTGTATGCTATTACAGTTGCCCCACTTCCCCCACTTCATTTCCCTCCACCCTGCACACCCCCTCCCATCCACATCCCCCACTCTAGTTCATGTCCATGTGTCATAAGTTCTTTACCTTCTACATTTCCCATTACTATTCATGCCCTCCCCCTAGTTTCTACCTACCATCTATGCTACTTATTCTCTACATTTTCCCCCTCTCTCTTCTTCCCACTTCCCTGTTGCTAACCCTCCATCTGACCTCCATTTCTGTGGTTCTGTTCCTGTTCTAGTTGTTTGCTTAATTTGCTTTTGTTTTAGGTGTGGTTGTTAATAATTGTGAGTTTGCTGTCATTTTACTGTTCATATTTTTTATCTTCTTTTTCTTAGATAAGTCCCTTTAACATTTCATATAATAAGGGTTTGGTGATGATGAACTCCGCGAACTTGACCTTATCTAAGAAGTGCTTTGTCTGCCCTTTTATTCTAAATGAAAGCTTTGCTGGATAGATCAATCTTGGATGTAGGTCCTTGCCTTTCACGACTTGGAATACTTCTTTCCAGCCCCTTCTTGCCTCTAAGGTTTCTTTTGAGAAATCAGCTGACAGTCTTATGAGAGCTCCTTTGTAGGTAACTGTCTCCTTATCTCTTGCTGCTTCTAGAATTCTCTCCTTCATTTTAATCTTGGGTCATGTAATCATGATGTGCCTTGGTGTGTTCCTCTTTGGGTCCAACATCTCTGGGACTCTCTGAGCTTCCTGGACTTCCTGGAAGTCTATTTCCTCTGCCAGAATGGGGAAGTTCTCTTTTATTATTTGTTCAAATAAGGTTTCCACTCGTGACTCTTCCCCTTCTGGTACTCCTATAATTCAGATATTGGAATGTTTAAAGATGTCCTGGAGGTTCCTAAGCCAGTACTCATTTTTTGCATTCTTGTTTCTTCATTCTTTTCCGTTTGGTTGTTTCTTTCTTTCTTCTGGTCCACTTTATTAATTTGAGTCCCAGTTTTCTTCCCATCACTATTGGTTCCCTGTGCATTTTCCTTCAGTTCAGTTAGTGTAGCCTTCATTTTTTTTCATCTAATTTGTGACCAAAATCAACCAATTCTGTAAGCAACCTGAACACCAGTGCTTTGACCTGTGCATCTGATAGGTTGGCTATCTCTTGGTCGCTTAGATGTATTGGCTCTGGGGCTTTGATCTGTTCTTCCAATTGAGCCATTTTTGGGGGGAGGGGTCTTGTCCCACCTGTTACTTAATGAGGGATGGAGCCTTAGGTATTCACGGGGCGGGGCAAGCCAGTAGCTGGGTTGTGACACTGTATGTGGGGGTGGGATCAGAGAGGGAACAGTGGTGCTTGCTCCACTCTCTCCCAGATTTCAGTCCCCTCTGCCACCTCTCAGAAGCAAATTGGGCCCTTCTGGTGCTGGTTCCCAGGTGGGTGGGCTTATGTAAGTTCTAGGACCCTTTGGTTCTCTCCAACGAACTCTCCTTTGAGGCTGGGAGTCCCTCCCGGCACCTCCACACCCACAAGTGTTTTCAATCAGTCCTTTCAGGTTTTATTTCTTGGTGCTGGAGCCCTGGGTTGCTCGGTCTCACTGCTCGTTTTTGCCTGGTTTATCTGCTCACGAACATGTGTCCAAGGTCGCCAGCCACCTTGTGCGCCTCACTGGGTCTCCCAGTTGCCACCCTGTGCTCAGGGTCTCCCAGCTGCCACCTGCAAGCCTGGAGTCTGCCAGCTGCACTGACGGTGCATCTGGGACCACCGACCACTGCTTTTTTCTGCTGCAAACCCTCTCTGACGGCCACCAACTCCATCCCTCTTCCTGGTCTGGATGAATGGTTATCGGACTTCTGTACAGTTTAATTTTCTGTCAGATCTGGGTTTTTTGTTGTTGTTATTTCTAAGTTTTTGTTGTCCTTAACTTTGGTTGTGCAAGGAGGCACAGTGTGTCTACCTTTGCCTCCTTCTTGGCTGGAAGTGTTGGAACAGTCCCTTTTCATCTCTGCTCAGCACCATCTTGCAAGTGCTGGGGCCATGTGGTAGGGCTGCCCACAGACACCATTACATCCTCCAGCACCTGCACAACCAGATTTCTGCATGAGAGACCCTCTCTTCTTTTTTAATATTATTTTTATTTTAATTTTTGTTCAAGTACAGTTTTCTGCCTTTTACCCCCATCCCAGCCCATCCCCATCTCCCTCCTGTTTCTATCCCCCCTTGTTATTGTCCACGTGTCCTTTATACTTATTCCTGCAAGTGCTCCCCCTTTTCCCCTGAAATTCCCTCCCCTCTCCCCTCTGGTCACTGTCAGCCTATTCTGTATTTCAGTGTCTTTGGTTACATTTTACTTGTTTGTTTTGTTGTTTAGGTTCCTGTTAAAGGTGAGATCATATGGTATTTGTCTTTCACTACCTGGCTTATTTTGCTTAGCATAATGCTTTCCAGTTCCATCCATGCTGTTGCAAAGGGTAGGAGCTCCTTCTTTCTTTCTGCTGCATAAAATTTCATTGTGTAAATGTACCATAGTTTTCTGATCCATTCATTTACTGATGGGCAGTAAATGAATGGATTCTAGATTGCTTCCAGAAATTGGCTACTGTAGACCGTGCTGCTATGAACATTGTGGTGCATAGATTCTTTTGGGTTGGCGTTTCGGAGTTATTAGGATATAATCCTAGCAGTGAAATTGCTGGGTCAAAAGGCAGATCTATTTTTAGTTTTCTGAGAAAATTCCATACTGTTTTCCACAGTGGTTGTACCAGTCTTTAATCCCACCAACACTGCACTAGGGTTCCCTTTTCTCCACAACCTCTCCAATACTTGTTGTTTGTTGCTTTGCTTATGATGGCCATTCTGACAGGTGTGAAGTGGTATCTCATTGTGGTTTTAATTTTCATCTCTCTGATAGCTAGCAACATTGAGCATCTTTTCATGTGTCTCTGGATCCTCTATATGTCCTCCTTGGAGAAGTGTCTGTTCAATTCCTTTGCCTATTTTCTAATTGGGTTGCTTTCCTCTCTTCTAAACACACAAGGAGTTTCCTGCTATCCAGGTTCACCTCATCTGTGAGCTGAGATACACATTTCTCCTCAGCCCTGCTAGCCTCTACCCCCTGGGAAGACTTGGAGTGAACCCATGTACAGGTGTCTCCCCAGCAGGTCCTGAGGCATTCCCCACTTGATGGGCTGTCCTATCCTCAGGTTTGGACTCTGTACCTTCTACCTGACCTGTGGGCATCCTCTGATTTCTCAGGGTGCTTGTTTGATATAAAATGTGAACCAAGCATGGAAATATCATGAAACCACAGTCAGACCCACCAAAGTCACTCACCTTTGACACCCTAAGCTGTCTTGTTCTACACCT
This sequence comes from Artibeus jamaicensis, assembly GCF_021234435.1. NCBI lineage: Eukaryota > Metazoa > Chordata > Mammalia > Chiroptera > Phyllostomidae > Artibeus > Artibeus jamaicensis. Next base: position 72,135,710 of record NW_026522030.1, on the reverse strand, counting down.
CAGTCTCCATTTGTAGCCTGGGGAAGGACTGCTCTCCCTCTAACCTTGAGACAGGTCACCTGGTGAAATATGTGCCAGAAGCACCCACATGTACACAGGTCTTGGCTCTTAAAATAATTTCTCAGAAGAAACTTTCTCAAGAGTGAATTATTTTGCCAAAGGATAGGAGCATTTGGGAGACTGGTTCCAAATGCTCCTATCCTTTGAGTCTGATGGGTCATTTTTTCTTTATTTATCAACCATGGGAGGGCTGGTCACTCTGTTACAAGATTCCAAGCAGTCAGTTATTCCCAAAGATTGTAGGGATTTGCATGAGATTTAGAGTCAAATGGCAAGAATCCATACTCCCCCATGAAATCTGTTAGCCCCTCACCTGCCTGATGAAAACTTGGGGCACACTGAGAATGGCAGAAACAGCTTTGAGACACCAATCAGTGCCAACTCAGATAATTGCTACTTTTTTATAAAACAGTTGTATTGAGATGTAATTCACATGTCATAAAATTTACCCCTTTTAAATGTCCAGTACAGTGGCTTTTAATATTTAAAGTTGCGCAACCATCACAAGTAATTCTGGAACACTTTTATCATCCCAAAGGGAAACCCTATACCCCTTAGCAGTTATTACCACCCTCCCACCCCAGCCCCTGGCATCCAGTAATCTTCTTCCTGCCTCTATGGTTTTTCCTATTCTGAGCATTACATATAAATGGAGTCATACAATATATGGTCTTTCGTGACTGACTTCTTTCACTCCACATAACGTTTTTAAGGTTTATCCATGAATTAGTGCTTCACTCCCTTTTATGACTGAATGATATTCCATTTTGTGGATAGACCAAATTTGTTTATCAATTCAACAGCTGATAGGCATGTGAGTGGTTTCTACTTTGGGGCTGTTGTGAATTATGTTGCTATGAACATTTTTGTACAAGTTTTTGTGTGACACATGTTTTTAATTCCCTTAGGTATATGTGTAGGTGTGAGCTGCTGGGACATGTGGTAACTCTGTTTAACACTGTGAATAAACACCAGACTGTTGGCCACAACAGTCGCATCATTTTCTATCCCATCAGCAGTATATGGGAGTTCCAATATTTGTATACTTGCCGATACTTGTCACTATTTGTCCTTTTGAGTTTAGCCATCCTGGTAGGTATGAAGTGGTCTCTCCTTGTGGCTTTGACTTGCATGCCCCTCATGACTAATGATGTTCTGACTTTTAATTTTAGTTGTGAGAGTTCTTTGGGTATTCTGGATTTATGGCCCTTATCAGATACATGACTTGCAAATATTTCCTCCCATTCTGTGGTGGTCTTTTCACTTTCTTGATGGGGTCCCTGAAGCACAAAGGTCTTTGATTTCAATGAAGTCTAGTTCAGCTGTTTTTTGTTGTTGCCTGTGCTTTCTGTGTCATATCTAAGGCATTGCTGTCAAATTCAAGGTCACAAAGGCTTGCTCCTATATTTTCTTTGAGGAGATTTATAGTTTTATCTTGCACACATGGATCCTTGATCCATTTTGAGTTGCTTGGAACAGTTACCTTTCCCCACCCTCTCACTGGAGGTGGAACTTGATGAGGATTGTGGGTGAGTCCAGGTGTTCATTTCTCCATCAGTCACAATACACCTCACTTTAAGGAACACAGCATCATACCCATTATCCCTTACCCTCCCACCACAGCCCCATGTGAGCATGTTAGTGACCCCACTTCACAGAAAGAACAGGCTCATGAGAGGAAAAGTCACCTGTCCAGAGAAACATGTAGGCCCATGTTCTTTTCACAACCCTTTCTTCCCACAGCCAGCAAAATCCAAGGTATGCTGTGGAGTGGAGTGATTTCTTAACCCATCAGTCATCCTCCCCAGAAACCCCAATCTACTGACTATTCAGGTTTGTTAAGGAGCAGACAGTAACTGAGGACAGAAGGAAAGGAAAGGAAAGGAAAGGAAAGGAAAGGAAAGGAAAGGAAAGGAAAGGGAAGGAAAGGAAAGGAAAGGAAAGGAAGGAAGGGAAGGAAGGAGAGGAAGGAAGGGAGGGGGGGGGGGGGGGGGGGGGGGGAAGGGGAAGAAAGGAAAGGAAAGGAAAGGAAAGGAAAGGAAAGGAAAGGAAAGGAAAGGAAAGGAAAGGAAAGGAAAGGAAAGGAAAGGAAAGGAAAGGAAAGGAAAGGAAAGGAAAGGAAAGGGAAGGAAAAGAAAGGAAGTAACCTACTTCCTTAAGCAGGCACTTAGCTTTCCTGGCCCTAGTAGACCACGACAACAGGAGAATGTGAGTTAAACCACACACTAGCTTGTCTCTTGGGAGACCCCTCAGTCCACATGCATAGCGTCTGATTACCATGTTTTCAAGGATAAGGAAATAGCCCAGATGTTACTTGGGGTGGCTGAGCTCAAGGCTCCAGGGCTAGGTGGCCAGGCAGTGATCCTCAAAACTGTGTACCCTTGTGAGACTCCACATCCCATCTGTCACATGATGGCAGCTAAATAGGAGCCCAGGGCCTGACAGGTTGAAATTCTGTGTGCTGCCTGAGTGAGAGCAGCAAAACCACCTGGGAGCCTGTCAGGGATAACTGGTAGCCTGGGTGAATGATGGTCTCTGGGAAATGACCTGCTGTTTGGCTGACCCATAAACATGGACTTACAGTTCAGGATGACACCCATCCATCACATCTGAGGCCACAAATGGCTGTCTTTTGTAGCCTGTGTTGATGCTGCTTTGGCCTCTCTGGGTGGGGTGCAGGTTGTGCTTGACTGATGGCAGCTCCCTGATGGATGGGTTCCTCCTTGCAGAGGTGCCACATCCCCCAGGCCCAAGAGAGATCAGGGTCTTTAGCAGGAGGAATCTATGTGAAAAAGAGCTGTCCTGCTGGACCACAGTCCTGAACCCTGAGAGCACCTCTCAGGGTTGGGGACAGTGATTACATCTCTCTCTAGCTGTTCTGTGGATCTGGTGGCCTTGAATTCAACCTGAGAGCAGGTTGAAAAGGCAATGTCTCTGGGCCCATGAAGGAAGCCTCTAGCTCAGTCACACTTATACAGTAGACCCTCCAAGTTCCCAACCTGCCACCATCTTCTCACTCCCCTACTGTCGAGGCCAGGCAGTAGGGTTCTCTTCTGGGTTCTCTTTGGCCACAGAGGGAACACCAGCCCCAACCTGGTGGGAAATTGCTAGCATGGGTCCTCTGTTAGGGGATAGTAGGGACTGGTGGGGCAAACAAGATACAAGTCGTCCAGGTCACTCAGAAATCTGGGTCTAGAACAGCTATGTCTTCTGCTTCTTCTAGGAACCTCCTGAATGACTCAAACAGTTATTCCTCTTAAACTTGTTGTTCTGGCCACACAAAACTGGCTAGTTCTTCCTCCCTGCATTTTGTGATGTTGGAATCAGGGCTGAGGTCTAAGGAGAGAACAAACTCACCTGGAGCTCCTGCCAGGCCAAACAGTTGGCCACATGCTCACTGAAGCTTCATACCAGCACTGTTGGTGGTGCTATGGCCTGACCTCATGAGCCAGTAAGATAGGGAACATCACAATGTGAGAATAAACAGTTCCAGCAAATTGTCTCTTCTGTTCACATTTTCACTGCTGCATCATGCCTCGGAGTACCAATAGGAGCTGGGAGGAGGATGCAGAGGGACTGACCCTGACTGCAGACATCTGGTACTGAGCTTGGGGAGGCAGGGCATGGTGAAAAGAGCTGAGATTTCCCCTACTTTCCCCTAATTGCTTCAGTTTTGTTGCCCTCCCCACAGCCTGCTTCCTGCAAATATGTCTTTCTTCTGGGCCTGGCTATTCTACACCATGCCTAGTTAGAAATTTAGGCTTTGGGGAACAGAAGGGCTCTTGGTATCCAGAATTACCTCTACAGCCACCCTAGATTTAGGGAATCTATCCCTGCTTGTATATCTCAAGTGACAGAGAGCTCATCACCTGTTAGACAGCCATCCCTATCCTAGCTTCCTTACTTCTGGCATCTGCACCTTCCCCTTTTCATCCCTGTCCCTGCCCTATCTCATCCATGGCTCTTGCTCTGCTCTTCAGACCCTAGGATTCCCTCAGCTCCCCCTGCCCCAGGACCAGCCATGCAGAGGGTTGGGGACAGTGATTACATCTCTCTCTAGCTGTTCTGTGGATCTGGTGGCCTCAGCTCTCCAGGGTTTGGAGTCTCCACCCCCCTTCTCACCTTGGCTGCCTCCAGTGGGCACATTCATGTTCCTCCCCAGGTCAACACCCCAGACAGTTCTCCTCCCACACATGTTCATCAAACTCACTTTGGGGCAGAAAGTTTTCTTATCCACAGACCTATTAGATAGTTTTTTTTTAATTTTTAAAAAATGTATTTAATTATTGTTTAAGTACAGTTTTCTGTTTTTTACTCCCACCCCCCCAGTGCTCCCCACCTCCCTTCCATTTCCAACCCACTTAGTTGTTGTCCATGTGTCCTTTATACTAGTTCCTGTAAATCCACACACCTATTAGATGTTGGTCCGACATGCCACTTTAAGCCTTTATTGCACACCAGTATCGGTGGATAGCTGTGCAGATTGAGTGTCCTTTCTCCCTGTGGTTGTCCTCAGGGCTACTTCTAAGTGCTGACTCCTGGCACTCCCAACTCCCTTCTCAGCTGGGCATGGCACATGACCTGCTTGGTTAGTGAAACATGAGCAGAAGTGGATCCACAAAACTACCTTTAGGGCAAACCCTTGCCCTTTTTTATAGCAGCATCTTCCCCCACTGCCATGGACCATTACTAATACATGAGAAACCCTCTTCCTAGATCCCATCACTTTCCCCACACTGTCTGGGACAGAAAATCGGGCCAAAATGCTTGTTGAATAAACAAAAGAGCAAATCTCTCTTTACCCAATGTCATTCCAGGGCTATGATCAGCCCCCATTGTACCTATGGCACTAAGACAATCCCGAGCCCCCCACCTGAACCTGCTGGGTTGCTGTTGACATCAACAGTTAACTGTTGCTGTTAACTCCCTAGTCCTTACTACTGAGTTACCCAGCCCCAGTAAACCAAGCCAGTCCCCCCCACCCCCACCTAGGGCCTTCAAATACTACTTCCTCCCACCAAACACTGTCTCTCAGTTGTCTCTTCTCACACTTCAGGCCGCTGCCCACTACCCACCTCAAATCATCCACCCCAATCCGATTTCAAGTTACCCCTTACCCACATCATATGTTTTTTACTTTTTATTTGGAAATCATTTAAAATTTGCAGAAAGTTGCAGGAATGAGAATGGGACAGAGAATACTGGCATAATCCTCACCTACTGTTAATTTTTTATTGTTTACTGTGTTGTTGCCTCTTGTTCTTTTTGTCTCTCTCACATACACAATTTGAAGGTGAATCACAAGCATTGGGGTTCTTTGTCCCTAAATACTTCAAGGTGTATTTCCCAAGAATAGGGCACACTCTTACATGATCACAGTTCAATCCTCACTTTAGTAAATTTAACATTGATACCATACTTCTCTCTGATTTGCCATTCATATGCCAATTTTTTTCAACTAACCTCATAATGCTCTTCATAGCATCTCTTTCCCCTTCATCCCCAGATTAGATCCAAGTTCAGACATTGCACCTGGCCATTATCACTCTTTGGTCCCCTTTAATCTGAAACTATGTTCAGGCCATTTTGTCTTTTACTGCAGTGGCCTTTTGAAAAATGCAATCTCTTTAATGGAATGCTCCCCACATGGATCTATTTGAGTTTCTTCCTGTTTGGGTTTGGGTTGTGTCTTCCCAGCTGGGTATGAACATGTCCTTCTTGGGGCGCCATGTGTAAGCTCATGGACCCATCTGCTCTCTGTGGTGATGGTAAACCTTGTCACTTGCTAACATGCTGCTTGGTTTCTCTGCTCTGTAATTTTCCTTTTTGCATCTAATCACAGTCTGTGAGAGAACTCTGCAAGAGCATACAAATATCATCTCCTTATAAAACTTTCCACATTGACTTCCGCCAAGATGGAGGCATAGGTGGATAAACCATACCTTCTCACACAACCAAGTTTAGAGACAACTAAATATTAGCAACAGAAAACATAGCCAGAACACAGAAAATTGAACTTTTCGGAAGTCTGTTAACAAAAAATTCTTCAGCCTGACCGGTAAGGGGCAAAACCAGCAGCTGGTGGAGCGGGGTTGCACAGTAAAACTCGGTCAGACAGACTCAGGCGCGTGGAATCCAGGTGCAGGGTTGGACCTAGTGGGCAACTCAGCAAGCAATCGCAGGGAAACAGCGAGGGAGCAGGGCTGCAGGTTGACTGTGGTAGCGCATTGGTGCGCAGATAGACAAGTGAGGGAGTGGGCAATTGGACCGGGACCCAGCTGGTCCCGCAGCAAGCGGCAGGGAGGGTACCGGCCATTTCCCTGCTCTGACCCCACCTCCACATACAGCGTCATAACCCAGTGACTCTGAGTGGCCCGGCCCAGGTGAACCACCTAAGCCTCTGCTCCTCACCCAGTGGCACGAAACAGCAGAGGGAGCCGCCATTTCCCTGCTCTGACCACGCCCCCACATACAGCGTCACAACCCAGCGACCTGGGAGTCCAAGGCTCCGCTCCTCACACTTAGAGGGCGCGAACAGACCAAAAATGGCTCAAGAAGATCTCAAAGCCCCAGAGCCTATAAATCTAAGTGATGAAGAAATAGCAAAACTCTCAGACGCACAGTTTAAAACACTGGTGATCAGGATCCTCACAGAACTGGTTGATTATAGCCACAAATTGGACAAATATATGAAGGTGAAACTAATTGAAATGAATGGAATTGCACAGGAAACCAATAGCAATGAAAAGGAAACTGGGACTCAAATCAATGGAGTGGACCAGAAGAAAGCAAATAATGGCCAAACAGAAAAGAGTCAAGAAGCAAGAATTCAAAGAAATGAGGAGAGTCTTAGGAACCTCCAGGACACCTTTAAACGCTCCAACATCCGAATTATAGGGGTACCAGAAGGGGGAAAGGAACAACCACCAGTGGAAAACTTATTTGAACAAATAATAAAGGAGAATTTCCCCAATCTGGCAAAGGAGATAGACTTCCAGGAAATCCATAAAGCTCAGAGAGTCCCAAAGAAGTTGGACCCAAGAAGAAACACACCAAGGCACATCATAATTATATTAGCCAAAATTAAAATGAAGGAGAGAATCCTAGAAGCAGCAAGAGCTAAGGGGACAGTCACCTACAAAGGAGTCCCCATCAGACTGTCAGTGGATTTCTCAAAAGAGACCTTACAGGCAAGAAGGGGCTGGAAAGAGGTATTCCAAGTCATGAAATCCAAAGACCTACAACCAAGATTGCTCTATCCAGCAAAACTTTCATTTAGAATGGAAGGGCAGATAAAGTGCTTCTCAGATAAGGTCAAATTCAAGGAGTTCATCATCACCAAGCCCTTATTATATGAAATGCTAAAGGGACTTATCTAAGAAAAAGAAGTTAAAGAAACATGAGCAGTGAAAGGACAGCAAACTCACAGTTATTAACAACCACACCTAAAACGAAAGCAAACTAAAAGGACAGCTAGATCAGGAGTGGAAACATAGAAATGAAGATCTCAAGGAGGGTTAGCAACAGGGGAGTGGGAGGAGGAGAAGGGGGGGGAGAAGGTACAGAAAATAAGTAGCATAGACAGTAGATAGAAAATAGATGGGGGGGCAAGAATAGCATGGGAAATATAGAATCTAAAGAACTTGAGACACATGGACATAAACTAAAGGGGGGTAATGGTGGGGATGGGGGGGGTAGGGTGGAGGGAAATGAAGGGGGGAATAGAACAACTGTAACAGCATAATCAATAAAAATTTTTTTTAAAATAATAAATTTAAAAAAAAAACTTTCCACATTTAGCTTCCATGGATGTTGCCTGCCTGAGATGATCATTGTTACACAGTCTGTAAAGTGCTGATTTTCAACCCAAGCTCTCTTCCACACTTGCCAGCTGGTGACAGAATCCTTGGTATTCTTCTGTTAAAAAGAACCCTCCCTGCTCTATTGTTTATTTATCTATTATTATAAGTATAGATCATGAATTCTTATTTTTCCCAGCTTCATAATCATTGCTCTGCTTATTTGGTACTCGAATTATCTCAGATTCAGCTAGTGGAGCAAACTGGCTCCTGTAATCTTTGACATGCCACCATCATTTTGTTCTAGTACTTTCTTTATCCTGAAATTTGTGGTCCATGTTTGTATTGTATCAACCCTGGCCCAACTTTGAAATGAGCTATATCATAGAAAACAGGTTCCTTTACCTAGTCCAAGGCCTTAGAGACCACAGTCTGGGTGCTGGATGTGCTCACAGCTCCAGAAGTGTCTTAGATTCAAAGTTGTCTTATCAGACAGAAGTAGACACACATTCTGGGGAATATATTTAAAAACTGACAAAAAAGTAGGTTCAATATGGCAGTGTAGGAAAATTCTGAACTCACCCACTCCCACAGACATACCAATACTACAACTAAATATAGAAAAACTCTATGAAAAAGATCTGAAGACTAGAAGAACAGCTGACCCACAACTAAGGACAAAAAGAAAAAGTCACACTGAATGGGTAGGAGGGTCATGTCATGACCCACACCCCTGGCATGATGACCAAAAAGCAAACAGGATATTGAAAACACATAGTTCCTCCCTGAGGAGTAAGGGGTTTGAACTTCACATCAGGCACCCCAACCCTGACCTATACCCAGAAGATGGCTTCTCATAATGTCTGGCTTTGAAAATCATCAGCAGGGCTTATGTCCAGGAGAACCAAAGGGCTATAGGGAAACTGAGCCAACTCCATACTTAGTGCTTGTGCCCAGACTCACTCACTCAGAGTTTCAGTACAGAGGCAGCAGTTTGAAAAGTTCCTGGACCACATATGAGAGATTCATTTATGAATCTTAGAATGTGTGCTGGAGGTGCAAGTGTTTGTTGAAACTGTCTCCAGGGATAGAGACACTGTGGGTGCCATTTTTTACACTCCTTCTATCTTGCTAGCCCAACACTCATAGGGACCATTTCTTTTGTTGCTCTTCATCTATCTGGTTAACTCTCCCAACATGGCATAACCCTGTGACCCAAGCCCAGTCAGCACTCCTCCATGGCAGTAGCCTTCCTAGTACCCCTCCACTATGGCCCCCATCCAACCATGTCTAGAAGGTGAGCTCTGCTAATCACAGTGCACCTCCACCACGGCCCCTTCCCCACCAGCACCAGAGGGTGCATGCACTTCACACAGGAGACACCCTTTGAGTTCCTGGTGCTGATAACCAGGGGGGCTTGTATTTCTGGGCTCCACAGGAATAAAGAAAATGGAGAGCCAGTTTTTGGCAGGATACCAACACCAGGACACTGCGGAGGTAACAGACTGAAACCTACCCACAGTCTTCCAGTGACCATACATTCAAGAATGAGAAACAGCTGTTTCACCTAATACATAGAAACAAACACAGAGTCAAGCAAAATGAGGAAACAAAGGAATATGCTTCAAATGAAAGAACAAAATAAAGCCTCATTAAAAAATACTAATGATCCTCTTCCTGGGTGGACAAAGCCAAAGAGGGTGGGTTTGAGGGTGGGAGGTGAGAATGGGTGGGGCAGGGGGAATAGTGGGGTAAAAATGGGGACAAGTGTACCTGTGCAACAACAGCAACAACAAACTATACTAATGAATGCACATAAGAAATCTTCCTGATAAACAATTTAAAATAATTGTCATAACAACCAAGGAGTTAAAGAAGAAACATTCATCCAGAACAGTAGGAGGGGTGGAGGCAGGCAGCCAGGTGTAGGCTGGAGGACCTGTATGGGCAAGGTGGCTGCTCACAGACCTGGTGAGGTGGGGGCTGGAGGAGTAGGTGGGCCTACATTTGCATGGAGATAAACTGGGAAAAACAACTGAGGAGCAAGACAGGTCACGCAGCCCAGGGTCCCAGTATGGGGAAATATAGCCTCAAAACCTTTGACTGCAAAAGCCTGTTGGAATTGAGGCAGTAGGAGTAACTCTTAACCTCACAAGAGAGTTTGTTGGAAAGACCCAGAGGGTCATAGAACATACACAAAACCACCCACCCACGAATCAGCATCAGAAGGGCTCGATTTCTGCTTGTGGGAAGCAAAGGAAGTGGCTGAAAGCTGGCAGAGAGCTGAACAAGCAACATTGTTTCCTCTCAGACCCCTCCCCTACACACAGTGCCACAACTCAGGGACGTGGGTTGCCCCATTCTGGTGAATACCTAAGGCTCCACTCCTTACTATGTAACAGGCCTGCTGAGACAAAAAAAATATGGCCCAAATGAAAGAACAAATTAAAGCTCCAGAAAAAATACAACTAAGGGACGAAGAGGTAGCCAACCTATCAGATGCACAGTTCAAAACAGTGGTAATCAGGATGCTCACACAGAAGTGGTTCAGTATGGTCACAAAATAGAGGAAAAAGTGAAGGCTATGAAAAGTGAAACAAAGGAAAGTGTACAGGGAGCCTACAGTGATGGGAAGGAAACTGGGACTCAAACCAATGGTTTTGGCTGGAAGGAAGAAATAAATATTTGACCACAACAGAATTAAGAAATAAGAATTCAAAAAAAAAATAAGGAGAGGGTTAGGAACCTCTGGGACAACCTTAAATATTCCAACATGCAAGTCATAGAGATGCCAGAAGGAGAAGAGAAAAAGCAAGAAATGGAAAACTTACTTGAAAAAATAATGGAGAACTTGTCCGATCTGGCAAAAGAAATAGACTTTCAGGAAGTCCAGGAAGCTCAGAGAGTCCCAAAGAAGTTGGACCCAAGGAAGCACACACGAAAGTGTATCATAATTACATTACCTGAGATTCAAGATAAGAAGAGAATCTTAAAAGCAGGAAGAGAAAAGGAGAGTTACCTACCAAGTAGTTTCCATAAGACAATCTGCTGATTTCTGAAAAGAAACCTAGTAGGCAAGAAGGGGCTGGAAAGAAGTATTTTAAAGTCATGAAAGGCAAGAACCTACATCCAAGATTACTCTCTCCAGCAAAGCTATCATTTAGAATGGAAAAGCAGATAAAATCCTTCTCAGATAAAGTCAAGTTCAAGGAGTTCATCATCACCAAGCCCTTATTATATGAAATGTTAAAGGGATTTATCTAAGAAAAATAAGATAAAAATATGAACAGTAAAATGACAACAAACACAACTATTAACAACGGAACCTAAACAAAAACAAACTAAGCAATCAACTACAACAGGAACAGAGTCACAGAAATGGAGATCACATGGAGGGTTATTAACATGGCAGTGGGAGGGAGGGGGGAAAGGTACAGAGAATAAATAGCATAAATGGTAGGTAGAAAATAGACAGGGGGATGTTAAGAATAGTATAGGAAATGTAGAAGCCAAAGAGCTTATATTTATCACCCATGTACATGAACTAACGTGGGGGAATGCCGATGGGAGGGGGCGTGCAGGGTGGAGGGGAATAAAGGGGGAAAATGTAAAAATTGTAATAAAATAATCAATGAAATATATTAAAAAATAAAAAGTAAAGTAATTGTCATAAATACTCACCAGTCTTGGGAGAGAAATAGATAAATACAAAGAGCTTCAACAGAAAGATAGAAAATATAGAAAAATCTCAAACAGAAGTAACAGAGCTCAAGAATACAATAATTAATCCAAAAAATATTAGAAGACTTCAATAGCAAACTGGATGAAGCAAAATAACAGTCTGCAAACTGGAAGACAAAACAATAGAACTCACCCAGAGCAGTTAAAAGCAAAAAAGAATTTTTAAAAGGTGAAAATGGCTAAAGGGCCCTATAGGGATAGTAGAATAACATTCATGTTATAAGGGTCTCAGAGGGAGGATAGAAAGAGAAAGGAGCAGAAAATATATCTGAAAAAATAATGGCTGAAAACTTTTCTAACCTGGGAAAGGACACAGGCATCCAGGTCCAGGAAACCCAGACAGTCCCAAATAAGATGAACACAAAAAGACCCACATCAAGACACATTATAATTAAAATGTCAAAAGTTAAAAATAAAGACAGAGTCTTAAAAGCATCAAGAGAAAACAAATTGTTACATACAAGGGAAACTCCATAAAACTATCAGCAGGTTTTTAGAAGAAATTTGCAGCCAGAAGGGAGTGACCTGATATATTTAAAATGCTGAAAAGAAAAAACTTCCAAACAAGAATACTATATCCATTTGAAGGAGAGATAAAGGAGTTTTGCAGGCAAACAAAAGTTAAAGGAGTTCATCACCAACCATACAAGAAATGTGAAAGGAACTTCTTTAACCTTAATGAAACATATTGAATAAAAAATTTCACTGGTAAGGGTAAATATATAGTAAAGGTAGTGGATTAATCACTTATAAAGGTAGTATAGAGGTTAAAAGATACAAATAGTAAAATTAAAACCACAACAATTAGTTAAACAATTCATAAAATAAAGAAGCAAATGTAATATTAATAACATAAAACCAGGGGATGTAAAAATTTAAAGCTTAGGAATGTGTTCAAATTTAAGCTGCTGTCAACTTAAAATAGACTGTTATATATAATATGTTATATGTGAACCTCACAGTAACCACAAAGCAACAATTTATAGTTGATACACAAAAGAAAATTAAAAGGGAATCAAAACATAATACTAAAGAAAGTCATTAAAACCACAATAGAAGAGAGAAACAGAGGAAGAAAGGAACAACAAAACAGAAAACAATGAAAATGACAATAAGTACATACCTAAAATACTTACTTTAAATATAAATAACTAAATTATCCGATCAAAATATAGAATGGTTGGATAATTTTTAAAAAAAATCCATTTCTATGCTGTCTTCAAAAGACTCAGTTCAGAAGTAAGAATTTGCACAGACCAAAAGTAAAGGAATTGAATATGATATTTCAAGCAAATGGAATGAAAAGAGAGGTAGGGTATCTCCACACATATCAGAAAGGCATTACATAATGATAAAGGGTCAACCCAACAAGAAGATATAACATTTGTAAATGTAAATATACTTAACATAGGAGAACCAAAATACATAAAGCATATGTAAAGAGAGAAATTGACAGTGATAGAATAATAGTAGCAGACTTGAACACTCCACTTCTATCAATGAATAAATCATCTAGACAGAAAATCAATGGCACATTAGATGATATGGAAATAATATAGATATATGAAGTCTGTCCAGAAGGTATCCAGCCATGTAATGTGAAAAATAGAGACACTTATTGAAGAATGTACAAGATACAAGAAACATTGTACATGGGACAATGATGTCTCAATCCCCTTCAAAGTGGGCATCTTGGGACCTCACACAGTTCTCCCAGTTGTCATTAGTTGCCCCATCACATTTTCCTGAATCTCATCAGTGGTCTGAAATCTCTTCCCTTTCAAAGATGATTTACATTTTGGGAAAAGCTAGAAGTCACAGGGCACCAAATCTGGGTTATAGAAGGGCTGAGTCACCTGGGTGATTTGATGTTTTGCCAAAAAACTCCATGAGACATAATGTATGAGTGGGTGCATTGTCATGATGAAGGTGCTAATCACCAGTTGCCCATAGCTGCAGCCTTCTGAATCATCTGAATAGTTTCTGCTGAGAAGTGTTCAAGCTTAATGCAAAATATAATGCCAATTCATTGTTCTACTTGCCTGGTCGTTTTGAATGTGATGGCCACACAGTACATACGCTGACTTAAAGGCATCTACCACCACCACTGGCTAGTATAGTAAAGTTGTCATTGTGCATGCATGCACATTCCAATCCATTCTCCTTGACTGCATTGATGTTGCACAAACCATTCTTGTTATGTTAACAATGGCTGGAGTTTTCTGGACAGACCTCATATACAAAACATTCCATCCAAAAGCAGCAGAATATACATTATTCTCAAGTGCACATCAAACATTCTCCAGAATAGATAAAATGTTCAGCCACAAAAAAGTCCCAATAAATTTAAGAAAGTTAATATCATATCAAATTTTTTTCAGACCACAATGGTTTGAAACTGGAAATCAGTCACAAAACGAAAAGTGGAAAAAATCACAAATATGTGGAGACTAAACAATATGGTATGAACAACCAATAGATTGATGAATAAATTAAAGGCAAAATCAAAACATATCTTGGAACAAATGAAAATGGAAATACAACATTCAAAAATCTATGGGATGTAGTGAACACAGTTCTAAGAGGGATAGTCACAGAGTTACAGACCTATCTCATGAAACAAGAAAATTTTCACATAAAAAATCTAACATAGGAACTATAACAAGAAGAACAAACGAAACCTAAAGTTACTGGAAGGAAGAAAATAAATATCAGGGCAGAAATAAATAAAATAGAAATGAGAAAAAGAAAAGATCAATGAAACAAAGAGCTGGGTCTTTGAAAAGATAAACAAAATCAACAAATCTTTAGCTACAATCCTCAAGGAAAAATGAGAGAGGGCCCAAACAAATAAAACTAAAATAAAAAACATGACATTACAACTGATATCACAGAAATAAAAAAAAATTATAAAAGACTTTTGTGAACAATTATATATATCAACAATTACATATATCAACAAAAAACAGAGTAGTTTCTAGAAACAGTCCTCTAAGACTGAACCATGAAAAATAGTAAATCTGAGGAGACCGATAACTAGAAAAAAACTGAATTAGTAGTTTAATAAAATCCCAGACTTCCAGTCAATATGGCAACATAGGTAAACAGTTTGCTTACTAGCACAATCACATCAATGTTACAACTAAAATATAGAACAACCATAACTCAGAACTGTCAGAAATCTAATGGAATGGGAGTCTGACAACTACAGTATTAAAGAAACCATATCCATCCAGACTGGTAGGAGGGGCAGAGATGCCAAACAGGCTGGTGTCACATCCGCATGTGGTGGATAAAAATTCGGGAGGGATATCTTGGAAGCAAGGAGTTTCAGCCCCATACCACTCCATCCAGCTCAGGGTTCCAGTGCCAGGAAGATACGTCCCCATAAATTATGTCTGCAAAACCCAGCAGATATTGAGTTAGTGGAAAAAACTTCTGAAGTCATAAGCAGTTCCCCTTAAAGAACCACATATTAACTTACTGAGATTCATTCCCTCTGAGCTCCAGTACCTGGGTAGGCACTAGTGGCATACAGAGAGGAAATGAAGTGTACAGCATCAAGGCAGGAATTAAGGGAGAGCTTTATCCCAGACAGAAAGAAGGGCAGAGGCCATGGTCCCTTTTCTGAGTGCTCTCCCTACACAGCTGCAAGTGGGTGCCACATCTGAAACACCATCAACCTGGCTAACAGTTTGCTCAATCCTGGAGATCCCCTGAGACTCCATCCCACCCAATTTAAGGGCCCACCCAAACTGTTAACCATGACTTTTCCATATAAATGGTTGGACTTGGTTCATGCTTCACGACTTCCTCAATCCTATTAAGCAAGCAACAGCCTCTGTAAGTCCACAGCCTCCACACCTGTTGTTAAGTTGCCCCAAGATCAGCACTAGCAGCAATCAGCATAGATTCACAGCTTGGCTGTGCCTGGGAACCTCCAAGCCCAGCAAAAATAGCAGCCATCATAGATTGCTTTATGGCTCATGCAGAGTGGCCCCAGGAAGACCACAAGTGGGGACTGACCTTGGCCTGAACTACCTAGGAAACCCCAGAGCCTGTGCACCCAGTGGACAGCTACAGTCCACCTCAGATGACCACTATGCTATCCCTGTATAGCTGATCCTCTCCTGAGGGCAGAGGTTGGTGACCAGTGGTCACAGCTAGTCCTTGCAGCTGACTGGCCTAGGTAAATACTTCCCAATTGACCTGCCAACAGCAATCAAGGCTCAACTACAAAAGTAGGATGTATTCAGCTCACACAAGGGCAGACCTTGAGTACACAGCTTAAGTGATAGGGGAGGCTGTGTCATTGGACCCGACAAAACACCCACTACATTAGGCCACACTACCAATACAGAAAGTCAAAGCAGCTCTACCTGATACATAGAAGCAAACACAAAGAGGCTGCTAAAATAAGAAGACAAAGAAACATGGCCCAAATGAAAGAACATATTAAAACTCCAGAAAAAGAACCAAACAAAATAGACATGAGCAATCTATCAGATGCAAAGTTCAAAACACTGGTTAAAAGGATGCCCAAGGAACCAAGTGAGGACCTCAACAGCATAAAAAAGATCAAGTCAGAAATGATGTATACACTAATTGAAATAAGGAACAATTTACTTGGAAATAACAGTAGAGTGGATGAAGGTGAGAATCAAAGCAATGATTTGGAGCATGAATAAACAAAGAACAACCAATCAGAACAACAAGAAGAAAAAATAATCCACAAAAATGAGGATAGTGTAAGCAACCTCTATTTAGGACAAGTTCAAATGACCAACATTTGCATTATAGGAGTACCAGAAGGAGAAGAGAAAGAAGAGGAAATTGGAAATCTATTTTAAAATAATAATGAAAGAAAACTTCCTTAACTTATTGAATGAAATAGACATGCAAGTCCAGGAAGCACAGAGAGTCCTAAACAAGATAGATGCAAAGAGGCCCACTCCAAGATACATCATAATTAAAATGCCAAAGGTTAAAGATAAAGAATCTTAGAAGCAGTAATAGAAAAGGAGTTAGTTACTTACATGGGAGTTCCCATAAGGCTGCCAGCTGATTTCTCAAAAGAAACTTCGCAGGCTAGAAGGGATTGGCAAGAAATATTCAAAGTCATGAAAAGCAGGCACCTATAGCCAAGATTGCTCTACCCAGCAAAGCTATAATTTAGAATCGAAGGGTAGATAAAGAGTTTCCCAGACAAGAAAAAAAAAAGGAGTTCATTATCACCAAACCATTATTACATAAAATGTTAAAGAGATTTATTTAAGAAAAAGATCAAAACTATTAACAATAAAATGGAAATAATGCATATCTATCAACAATTGAATCAAAAAAATAGACTGAGAAAACTGTTGGGAACTTCCCTGCTTGGTTTCAGGAGCTGTAACCGCCCCCCCCCCCCATGGCTGAGGCTGAGTAAAGAACCTTCCGACCATAAGCGACTAAGGAGACAAAGCTTATCTCCCTGGCAGGAGCACTGCTTCTGCTTCTTTTTTCATAACTGGCCCCCAGTGCTTAATCAGTTAGCCAATGATGGGTAAGATTCCCCTAGGAAGGAACCACCTAAGATAGGCATGATCACATGGAGGCCCCAGAGAAGGACTTGGGGGAGCTATGGAGAAAGGGGGTGATGGACCCTCATCCCTCAGTTTTGATGAAGCCTGACATCCCTGAGTTCGTGAGAAATCTCTGAAAATTCCTTGGTCATCTGCCTCCTCTGCCTGACTTAAGCCTGAAACAATGACAGAGGGTGGTGCAGCCCTGTGATGGAAAGGGCGGGCTCCCGGGGTGCTCAGGCCTGAGAAAGGGTATGTAAAATTCTGTGGAGCCTGCTTTGCTAAAAATGCTCTTAGTTAAATGATAAAGGTCCAAGCAGGAAATGAGTTTGTTTCCCAAAGTTTTGTAGCCTTTTAGCTGATAGACCCTGACTCAGAAGAAGCCCTCATAGTTCTTTGTATGCTATCTACTGTTTGATCCTTACTGCCTGATAATGATTAATGTGCTGTACCTGTATTCCTGCATAAATTAAACCCAATAAAAGCCTGTCTAGGCTAGGGTCAGCACGCTCTCCCCTTGAGAGAGTTGCCAGGCTACTCTGAGGTGCTCTCCCCTTGAGCGAGTAGCCGTGGCATCCCTTTTCCTTCACGGGACTCAGTAGTCCATGTGAATTTGTCTCATATCTCATCCATAACTCTATGGGCACCATGGCCGGTGTCCACGTCAGCAAACAAGAAGAACAGAGACAGAATCATGAATGTGGAGAGCATTTTGATAGTTGCCCACGTGAGGTGGGGTGTGATAGAATGGGTGAAGAGGTGAGGGGATTAAGAAGTACAAATAGGTAAGTACAGAATAGTCATGGAAATGTAAAGTACAGTATAGGAAATGGAGTAGCCAAAGAACTTATACACATGACCCATAGACATGAACAATTGTGTGGGGATTACCTGAGGGAGTAGGGGGTGCTGGGTGGAGGGGCAAAGGGGGAAAATTTGGAAAACTGTAATCACGTAATCAATAAAATATAATTAAAAACAAAGAACTCCCAGTAAACAAAAATCCAGGACAAGAAGTCTTCATTGGGGAATTCTAACAAATATTTCAAGATTAAAGGTCTATCCTTCTCAATTCTCCCTGAATACTGAGTAAGCACGAATGCTTCTAATCTTATTTTATGAGGCCACCATTATCCTGATACCAAAGCGAAGCAAGGACACCAAACAGAGAGAATATTACAGACCAATATCCCTGGTGAACATAGATGGAAAAAAACTAAAAAACAAAAAAAAAGCAAACAGAATTCAACAATACATTAAAAGGATCATACACCATACTAAAATGGGATTTGTCTTGGGGATAAAATAGTTTAACATTCATAAATCCATCAATGTGCTAGCTCACATCAACAAAATGAAAAATAAAAATTATATCACCACCTCAGTGATTGTACAAAAAGTACTTAACACAATATAACATTCATCTATGATTAAAAGCTCTTGTCAAAGTTGGTATAGAGGCCATATATGACAAACACACAGGTAACATTATACTCAATGTTGAAAAGCTTAAAAAGTTTCTCTAACATTACAAGGATGCCAATTTTCACCACTGTCATCCAACATAGTATTGGAAGTACTAGCTACAGCAATAAGGCAAGATTAAAAATAACAAAAAGCATCCCAAATGGAAATGAAGAAATAAAGTCAACTCTATTTGCCGATGACATGATATTATATTCAGAAAACCCTAAAGCCTACACACACACACACACACACACACACACACACATTCCTGTTATAATTAATAAATGACTTGGTAAAGTTGCAGGATATAAAATTAATATACAGAAAATTGTGGAATTTCTATATATAAATGTCAAACTATCACAAAGAAAAACTAAGAAAATAATCTTATTTACAATTGCATCAAAAAGAATAGAGTACCTTAGGAATAAATTTAACCAAGAAGGTGAAAGACCTATACAATAAAAACTAAAAAACATTCTTGAAAGAAAATTAAAAACACAAATAAATGAAAGGATTACTGAACTTATGCACTGAAATACTAAATATTGTTAAAATGTCCAAACTATACCAAAGCAATCTACAAATTTAATTCAATTGCTATGAAATTTTTCACAGAACTAGAACAAATAATTCTAAAGTTTGTATGGAACCACAAAAGACTCCAGGTAGCCAAAACAATGTTTGAAAAGAACAAAACTCTTGGTATCCCACTCCTCAACTTCAAACTATACAACAAAGTTATAACTGTCAAGATAGTATTGTACTGGCTTTAAAACAGGCACACAGAAAACTGAGACATAATAGAGAGCCCAGAAATAAACCTGTCCATATATGAACAATTTATGACAAAGGGGCAAACAACATACAGTGGGAGAGGGAGAGTCTCTACAATAAGAGTTATTGGGAAAACTGAATAGGCACATGGAACACAATGAAATTATACCACTATCTTACACCACACACAAAAATTAATGCAAAAAGGATTAAAGACTTGAATATAAGACCTGAAACCTTAAAGTTCCTAAAAGAAAATATAAGTGGTAAGTTGCTTAACATCAGTCTTAATGTTTTTCCTAGCAACGTTTTTTCTGGATATGATTCCAAAGGCAAGTGAAACAAACACAAAGCTAAATAAATGGCACTACATCAAGTAAACCATCTATTGGTAATCTACTGAAAAGACTAAGATATTTGCAAATTATATGTCCAATAAAGATTAATATCCAAAATATATAATAAAATCACACAACTCAACAACATAAAAACAAACAACATTGTTTTAAAATGAGCAGATGATCTTAATGGATATTTTCTGAAGGCATACTGATGGCAAACAGACATATGAAAAAATATTCAATGGCAATAATCATCAGGGACATGAAAATCAAAACACAATGAGATATCATCTCACACCTGCCAGAATGGCGATCACCCATAAATTAAAAACAAGTCTTTGTGAGAATGTGGAGAAAAGGGGATTCTCGTACACTTCTGGTAGGGATGTAAAATGGTGCAGCCACTATGGAAAACAGTATAGCGATTTCTCAAATAATTAAAAATAGAACTACTACATGATCTAACCATTCCATTTCTGGACAAATTTTTGAAGAATAAATAAACACAAATTCAAAAATATTTTGATACTTCCATTTTCATTAGAGCACTATTTACACTAGCCAAGATATAGGAGCAACTTAAGTGTCTATCAATAGATAAAGAAGATGTGATATCTCTCTATATCTATCTATCCATATAGATGTAGATGTATATAGATATATATGTGTGTGTGTATTCATTCTACCTGGAGAAAGTCCAGGTAGAATGTTATATAGTTATAACTATATAAAAAGTCTTGTTATATAGTTAATATAACAAGAACAGTTTGTACAACATTGGTGTAACCTGGCAGCCAAGGAGAGTGGGTTGGAATGTTCATGCATACACAATGACAACTTCACTGTACCAGTCAGTGGAGGTGGTAGATACCGTTGAGTAAGCATGTGTACTGTGTGCCATCACATTCAAAATGACTGAGCTAGTAGAACAACAAATCAGATCAAATTTTGCATTAAGCTTGAACATTTCTCAGCAGAAATTATTCAGATAATTCAGAAGGCCACAGCTATGGACAACTGGTGATTAGCAGCTTCATCATGACAATGCACCCACTCATGCATCATGTCTCATGGAGTTTTTTGGCAAAATATCAAATAAATCAGGTGACTCAGTCCCACCATAGCCCAGATTTGGTGCCCTGTGACTTCTGGCTTCTTCTAAAATGTAAGTCACCTTTGAAAGGGAAGAGATTTCAGACCATTGATGAGATCAGAAAAATATGATGGGGCAGCTGATGGTGACTAGAAGAATGTGAGGTCCCAAGATGCCCACTTTGAAGGGGACTGAGACATCATTTTCCTATGTACAATAGTTCTGGTATATTAATCAATAGGTGTCTCTATTTTTCACATTACATGGCTGGATAACTTATGGACAGACCTCATATGTATGAATATATACATGAATATTACTCTGCAATAAAAAGGAATGAAATCTTGTCATTTGTGGTAAAATGAATGAATCTTGAGGATATCATGCTAACTGAAATAAGTCAGATGGAGAAAGACCAATACCATATGAACTTGCCTTTATGTGGAATCTAAAACAAAACAAACAGACAAAGCAAAACAAAAACAAACTCATAGAACAGATTTGTGGTTACCAGAGGGTAAGGGAATTGTGGGGAGAGTGAAATGGGTGAAGGGGATCAATTGTATTGTGATGGATAGTAACTAAACTTACGGTGATAAACACTGTACTATATACAAATATGGAATTATAATGTTGTATACCTGAAATATATATAAAATTTTATACCAATTTTACTGCAAAAACATGACATATATGTACATACACCACATAATGTTCCATCATATCACCCTATCATGATTTTCATAGGAAGCTTTGGAATGATCTGTGTTTTTTTAATCTTTGCCAGTTTATCAGTCCATTTTTTTTCCATCCCCAAGACCACTGAAGCATCAGTTGGCCTGTCTTGTCCTTCACAGTGTGCCCAGAGCAGAGGTGGTCTTGAGAACTCGCTAATGAGTGGATACACCTCTGTAGACCTTGTAAGGATTGGTCTCAGTTTATGGGATTTGGAGAAAGGTTTCACAGAACAAGCCAGCTGGCTGGGCGGAGTGGTCTCAGCCCCTGGTCCCTGCCTCTCAGCCACACTCTCCCCAGAAGGTGAGCCCACCTGGGGATAGCAGATTCAATACCTGAGTCATCACAGTGGCCCTGTTCTTTGAAGAACCAGAATCTTATTTTTCAGATTAGGAATCCAAGGTTCAGAGAGGCCCTGTCATTTTTGTGGAAAGAGGTTGTGGAATGGAGTTGCCCAAGTGCTTCAGTCCAGATGGATCTATTACCCCTTGGAATAGGTGTCTTGTCTGTGCAGTGAGGCAGCTGCACCCTTGGTACCATCTGACTCCTTTAATCCTCTTCTGGTGGCCTTATTCAGGCCACTCCATCTGACTCATTTGTCTCAACCCCAAGGGTTTAAAGTCTCCTAGGGCTGCCCTCTGGCCCTTACTGGGCCTGACTCCCACCTGTCTGGGTTTTTGGTCCTTGCTTTGCTACCACCCTCAGTATGACCTTTGGCACTCCCCGCGCTCCCCACCACTATACTCAGTTCCTTATCGGTAACTGGGGTAAGTCTCCTCCCCCTTGCAGGGTGACTTCCACCTCCCCCTAGTCCTAGGAATGAGCCCCATGGAGGTCCCATCTCTGTCCCCAAACTTAACTGGCTGTTGGACCGGCAGACATGAGAAAGGGGAGGGCAGCTCATTTTTCAAACAAAACGGTATCAGATGTGGGATTTGGTTTAAAAAAATATATTTCTGGCAATGGCTTGAGCTTCGCTCAAGAGAGCGCAGTGGGGGAGGAGTAGAGGGGACCCATTCCAGTGGCTTAAAAAACCCCAGATAAGTGTGTGGTGATTAAGTGCAACCATTAGCTCTAATGGGCAATAATTGGCTATGAGAAATAATTTTCTGAGGCACAACTGCCCCTGGTGCCCCCACGTCCCAGCTTCAGTGCAGGGATGGCCAAGGGGCTGATTAATTCCTGGGCTGGAGGAAATGTCGGAGGCACAAAAAGTTTCCAGATTCAAGGGTAATTGGGAGAAGTTATTTCACTTTCCACATCAGGCTGATGAGGGGCCACCCACCTGCCACTGAGGGAGGGGCTGAGCTGTAAGCTGCTTCCTGCCAAAGAGCAGAAAAGACTCATGAGAGCTGGAGGGAGGAGGAAGGCGTTCCCACCTGTGTGAATGCCCACCCATCAACCTGGGCAAGTTCCCAGCAGTGCAGAGACTCAGGTTCTCACCAGTGGGGCTGAGGATAATACCCTGCATGAAGGATAGCTGTGGGTCTGACAGCAGAGGGAAGATGGAGGCAGTAAGGGCTGAGGTCCCAGCACAGTAGGCCAAAGGTTTGTGTGCCCCTCCCCTTCCTCCAGACTTGCTTTTCCCATTAACAGGGTCCAGTCCGTCCCACCCTAAAACCCACAAACAGACCAATACAGGGGTGGACTGCCCTGTGGTCCCGTGTCTCCCTCCCCTCCAAAGCCCACCCAAGACCTCTGCTGGCCTTAGGACATCTTTGTGGGATTCAAGCGAAATCCCCTCTGGTTAGTGCAGTCTCCCTCCAGAGCACTGAGGGTGTCCAAAGTGAGCCCCTGTGTGCAGTCCCTCTACAGCCCTTCACCACCCACCTCCCCACTCCTTCTACTCAGCTTAAACCCAGAAAGGATCTGATCACTTCACATGGCTCAACCCAAAACTCACCTCCATTCCATCTGCCTTTCCACTCTTTTTTCAAGGCCTGGCCACTCTCTCTACCCTGTCCTCACTCCGACTTCCCCAATCCAAAGAACAGTCCTCATCGCCACTTCTCCCTTCCCTTTTTCTCTCTTTGTCTACCTCTCTCTTGCTCTCTCTCTCTCTCTCTCTCTCTCTCTCTTCCTTTCCTTTCTCTCTCTCTCCATTTCACAGTGACTATGATTCAGGAAAGGAAGATGAACATGTTTACTGTCCTGCTGAAGCTTATGTTCTAACAGGACTCAGATGAGAGTTGACCAACCTTTGAACTAGATCATCTCAGAGAGGAATAAGCACATAATTAAACATGTCCAAGGGTGGGGAGAGAACAAGGTGGATGGTCAGACTTCTCTGAATGAATGCCTGAATGATTAAATGAATGAGTGATTGAGAGGGAGAGATCTAAGATCCCACTGGGGGACCTTAAAGCATAGACTCAAGGTCACCAGGGAGGTGGCTTCATTCAGTAGGAGGATCCTTCACAAGTCTCAGGGCTGCAGTATTCTACCAGGCATAGGGCTGAGCTCCCTATCTCAGGATTCATTCGGACAAAGCTTGGAAATTGCCAAGGGGAATCCTGCTTTGTGAGCGGCTAGGTTGAATATCTGCAGGGTATGCTGGCTAAGACTGAGCTGAGGCCCCTGAGCTGACCTCAAACACCCCACAGTAGTGTCCCTTGAACATCCCTCTCTGCCATCTGCAGGCCACGAGCTCAGCTCTGAAATTGCACATGGGGGCTTCAGGCTCAGGACACCTCCACCATTGACCAGCCATGGTTATTATAGGCCTCTCTAGGTCTTCTGAAAATGATACTCAGGGTGTCATCAACCTTATGGGACAGGTGTGGGGGACACCTACAGGAATGACTAGTGCAAAAGTCTCCAATGACTATAGCTGCTGGCCTATTTAAGAAGACAAGAAACATGTGTGGACAGGCTCCAAGCTTCCCCAGGTAGGTTGCCACACAGTGCCTTCTTTTTGTACAGTGTCTCCAGGCAGCATGGTGACAGTGACAAGTGTGCATACCACTGCTCAGCGCTATTCCAAGCAAGTTGATATATGTATTTATTCTGCCCCCAGCACCTCTAGGAGACAGGAACTCTCATGTCCCCATTCTATAGATGAGACTGGGAGACAGATGTGGAATGACTCATCATGCATTGTCTAAGCCCAGGCACTCAGGTTTTTATGTATACCTCATGTGTAATATTGCTTGCTGTGGTGGCATCTCTCATTCTATCATCATGCCCTGTCCATAGAACAGCAGACTAAGTCTCTGGCACATCCCGGTGGGGGGAGGGTGCTGTGGACTGCAGTGGCCCACAGGTGCGTCTGGCCACTGACCTGGCCCCTCCACACACCTGCACAGTGGGCGCCTATGCGGCGGGAGCTGGCCAGGCAGCCAGGGCTTTCAGCAGCTTGTCGGCGGAACATTTGCATGTAATTTGGGAGCAGGTCACATGTGGGAGTCATCAGGCAGAGGAAAGGCTCAATCAGGGCCTAATCACTGTCTGTTTGGAGGGGTCTAGGCCTAAGTGAAAAATGAAAACGGGCCTATTTTGCTTGAGTGACAACCATCAGTGGCCACCTTTGACCTCCCCCTCCCTCGGCTGGTGCTGGGGTCTGCAGGAGGTTTAAAAACCAATCACAATCACAGGGGCTTCTCCCCCTCTCCCTGTGCTCACTGGATCTGGTCTGGCAGAATTCATTCATACAACCCTCCCAATTTCATTCTTTCAATAGCCCAGCATCAGACAGCATTGCCCAGCAGTTAGGGCTCTCTGGAATGGACTCAGTGTTTGAGTCCTGACTGTGGCACTTACCAGCCAGGCAACTTTGGGCTGTTGGCTGTCAAAGGCTCAGTATTTTTATCTGTTAAGTGGGCACACGTGGCATGATGAGAATAGTGCCTAGTAAATGCTAGGGAGTGTGATGCAGGCCCCAAGAATGATGCAAGAGTGGGGGCTGCAGCACTGTGTGCAGCAGGCCAGTACCTCTCTCTGCCCTCTACCAGGAAGGAGGCTCCTGTGTGTAAGTCATAATGTGGTCCCCATTCTACAGAGGAGGAGTCTGGGGCTTGTGTGGTGAGTACCACACAGTTTGCCATGAGAACAGGAAGAGGAGCTGTGCAGTCTGGGAAGGTAGAGCTTGGAGACCTGAGAGAGGGCAGAAGCAAACACTTCTTTAGGGAGCTGTCCATGGCAGTAACACTCAACTAAGCCCCCACTAGCTGGGTACAGAGTTCCTGCCCTTTGTTCACTCCGCTGAAGGGGTCCCTTCAACAGAACTCCTCCAAAAATGGTCTCCTGAGTTCAAGGACCTATGAAAGGGCTGTGAGATCCTTCTCTTACCATTTCAGGGCTTGTCCATGCACAGGGTTCACTAAATGAATGACCAACAGCCTGAATGAATGAGTGTGTGAGTGAAAGAGAAGCATTAGGACATGGTCCCTGTCCTCGTAGCACATACTCCTGAACAATCCATTTCTTTCCAGGTGCCAGGACCAGGCCACTGCTGGGGTGGGAATAGAGGGATGGGAACTCAACCCTTATGACACTGTTCAGCACTTTAAGTGAGTACATGCTAAAAACCCTGTGAGAGGTGACTGGCAGGGCTGCCATACATCTTGGGGCCATCAGGAGGAAGCTGTCACCTGCAGCAGGGGCTCCTGGTGGTGAGTGCAGGGTTCCTGCCCAGGAAGGTGGGGAGGGAACAGACTGTCTACCAGGACCAACTCATGGATGCGCTGACAACCACAGCCTATTGGGAGAAGACTGGGACCACCAGGGGCCCCTGCTGTGCATGAGTTCCAGGCAGGGCTGGGCTTCAGGTCGGGCCCTTTCAGGCCTGAGAAATTGCTCTCAGTGGGGCATGGGGCCATGGGGTTGCTACATTAGTGCCTGCCTTGCTCCCTGATGGTGTTTATCGGGATGTGGACAGGCCTCCAGGAAACCGTCTGGCAGGCCCAGCTTCAGCAAATGGATTGCCAATTAATCAGCATCTATTTATGAGAACATTTAAACCATTATTAGTGTAGTGTAAATACGGAACCGCTGGCGTCCCAGGGCAGGCAGGCCAGTGGGGGCCATCAGCTAGGAAAACACCATCACATTCCTGGGGTCTGTTCCCTCTACACCTTCCTGGGCAGGGCCCCCACCCTCACCACCTGCTGTAGGTGACAGCTTCCTCCTGATGGCCCCAAGATATATGGCAGCCCTGCCAGTCCCCTCTCACAGGGTTTTTAGCATGTACTCACTTAAAATGCTGCACATAAGGGCTGAGTCTCCATCACTCAGTCACTTGGCAGAGGCTGAGCAACAGCCCATGGCTCCCTTGACTGGGTGTGTCTTCACCTGTGGGGAGCACTGGACATGTCCCCAAGTTGTTCCGTATTCTCCTGCCCTCCACCCCCTGCTCTGGATCCACCAACTGTGTCCAGGCCCTGAGTCTGCATCCTTGGATACAGCAGCAGGAGGTGTAAGTGTGGGAGTGGCTGGTGTTCCTAGCCCCAGCCCTCAGTGCAGGCCCAGCTCTCAGACTTAGGGAATAGCTAACCCTCTGTGCCATCCAGTTACTCTACCTTGTCCCCTCACCTCATTCACACCTTTACTTCTCTTCAGAGATGCCAGCCAGCACTGTCACCTCCTCTCACACTTGTACTCTGGGCCTCCAGTATACTTCCAGACAAGCTGGACTGGCTTCTCTCAGAGCTAGGTACTGAGCTAAGCACTAGAGACCAGTGCTTAGTAAATGCTAGCGAGTGTGATGTGGACTAAAGAAACCCTCAGCCTCACTGGGGTTGGACCACTAAGCACCCATGATCCTTCTTCCTCAATATTGCCTCAGTTGGTTTTTATTTGCCATTGAACCCATTTTACAGAAGAGAGACTGTGGCCACAGAAACATAGTGAACCAGGACCACAGCTCCTTCCTGGCTACACCCAAGCCCATGTGGCCCTGTCTTCAGGGAGAATCAAAGTGTGGTCTGACCCTATGTGGCTACATATTTCTATGATTTATGAGTTTTTACAAATGCTCCCTAGACTTTCCTAATTTTTCCATTTTATAAGACATTCTTCCTGCTTCTTGCTGAGCACTCGAATTGAGATAAATACGCATCTGAGAATTGGGTGTCAAAAAAGCCATTAGCCTAAAGATGGTTCTCTGTAAAAAGGGGGAAAATTGGCTGTGGTACCAGTTGTTATCTCGCTGGTCTCGGTGTTCCCAAGGACATTTCTTCTCTGGATAACTGAGGTACTGCTTCACCAGGGCACCTGACAGAATGAAAGTCTGCCACTCACCTCCACCCATAAGAAGGCCAATGGCACGGGCCCTAAAGACATGGTCATATCCTTTAAAGCCAGGCCTCTGAGCCCTAAGCAGTGAGGATCCATCCCGCCTGTCCCTGATCTGGGCATCCTGGGGCATCTGAAGCTCCATCCTGGACCACTACTCTGACACATGGTTGCTGGACATGTGGTTTCTGTGTGTGTGTGATGTCTTCACTAGACTCTACACCTCCCAAGAATGGGGACAGTGTCCTAACTACCTTCATATTCTGGTGCCACAATAAGACACTAACAAGTATTTGTTGACTGACTAATCAACAATTTGGGAAACTCTTGCTTACAGTAGCTTCCCTAGGCTCCTGCCCTTTTCCCCTGGTTGTCTGCCCAGCTGACCTCCTCTCCTGTACCCCACCAGCCCCCAGAGCAGGCCCAGGGCTCTGAAGCCTGGAGAAGACCAAGGAGCCAGGACTGTGTGTTCCTCACTGACAGTCTGGACACCCACAGACCCATCTGTCCTACCCACTAGGGCAGGAATGTGAGGCCTTGAGGGGCAGGGTCTTGCCTGTGGTCACTCAGCACCAGAATCCTAGGTTTTAGTGTTCTGAGGACCAAAAGCTGGTCTGCTCCGGAGCCCAGGCCACACCATGCTGCACAAGCATGTGGGAGGGGAGAGAACAAAGAGCAGCATGTGCCCCCATTTCCCGGCCCCGCTCCCCAACCCCCATTAGCTGAGCGAGGCTTGTTTATATTACAGCAAGAATTATTCCAGCCCTAATCAGAGGCCCTGCTAGGTTTCGGCATTCGAGGTATTTCTTTACCCAAGGACACTCTCCAATCCTATAATTTCCATTTCCCCAGACGCCCCTGATTGAAAGCAAACATTTTATATTTGGAAAGGAAAAGGGCTGTGTGCTATTCATAGCCCAGCCAGGCTGTCCAAGTTAGGCCCTGGGGGTTCTGGCCTGGGCAAATGGACAGATCTGAGAGGGCAGCAGGGGGTGTGGGCAGGGTGCCTGGGAGGGTACCCTGGGTTGGAATACCCCAGAGCACCATTTCAAGGGGAAACTGAGGATGAGGGTGAGTTAGGTGCAGTGTGAGCCCCTTCCTTCTACTCATCATGACAGGTAGCTCTTACTGCCTTTTCTAGGTGAGGGTGCTGAGCTCCCCCACCCCCACAACCCTCATGGGATGGGGTTGAATACAGTACTAATTAATAGCAGGGGGCCTGTTTTTAGTTATTTGGGGGGCAGAGTCCAGCATTTCCAAAGGTACTTTGAGGAGTGTGTGCTCTTAGGGACACTCATCTTCATTTTGGCAATCTCTATCTTTGTTGGTCCCATAAGATTACAATGGATTATAAACAAAAATTTGTCTGCAATGTTGCAAGAAAAAGCTGGACCTGACCATGATGTTGAATTTACTGCTAGTTCTGGGAGGTTTAAATAGATGAGTAAGGAGGAAGCTCAGCATGTTGTCCACTCACCATGTACCCATATGCCTGTAGTCCTGCTCACAGCTGGGGTCCAGAATTGGCAAAGAAGGAAACAGAGTGGACCTAGGAAGAGTGGATCCCAGGAGCCCACCTACCCTTGCGTGCACACACACACATACTCATTTGCAAACCTACTTCCCTTTCTTTCCTCTTTTCTCTTTTTTTTGTTTCCTTTCTTTTCTCTTTCTCTTTTTTTCCCAATCACGTTTCCCCTTCCTCCCCTTCTCCCTCTCCCCTCACCCTCTTTCTTTTATTATTTCTCATCTCAAGCTTTATCTCTCTAGGTCTCTTTTGACCTCTGCTCTCCCTTTCTTTTCCCTTGTCTCTCTTCCCTCTCTCCTTTCCTCCTGCCTTCCTCCTGACATCTAATCTCCCTTCACAGCCCTCCTCCTGCCTCTTCCAATGTACACAACGGCACACACTTTATCTTTTATATCACATTTTTACAATACTTTTTCCATGTTTAACTGTGTTTAGATGCACAAATACTTGCCACTGTTACCTATAGGATTCAATACAGTAACATGATATAAAGGCTTGTAGCCTGGAAGCAATAGGCTATACCATAGAGCCCAGGCATGTAGGCATGTAGTAGACTATAACATCTAGGTTTGTGTAAGTATACTCTATGATGTTCATACGATGATGAAATCAATTAATGATGCACTTTTCAGAAAGTATACCTGTTATTAAGTAACACCTAACTATTACTTTTTCTTTTACTTTTTAAAAAAGATTATTTATTTATTTATTTTAGACAGAGGGGAAGGGAGGGAGAATGAGAAGGAGAGAAACATCAATGTGTGATTGCCTCTCATGCACCCCCTACTGGGGATCTGGCCTGCAACCCAGGCATGTGCCCTGACTGGGAATCAAACCAGCAACCCTTTGGTCCACAGGCCAGTGCTCAAGCCATAAGCCACACCCAGGACTTTTTTTTTTACCACTTTAACTATATTTTGCTGCTGACTTCTGGCCTCCACTGTTTCTGATAAGTCAGCTAGTAATCTTATTTAGGTTTCATTGTATATGACAAGTCTTTTTCTCAATGCTGTCAAGATTTTTCTCTTTGGCTTTCAGCATCTTTACTATGATGTATCTGGGTGTGGATTTCTATTTGTCACAATTGGACTTTGTTGAGCTCTATGAATATATAGATTAATGCTTTTCAACAACTAAAATTTTCACCTATTATTTCTTCTAACATTAGTTCCTATTTTCTCCTCTCATTTTAGTATTTTCATTACATATATGTTCATGTGCTTAAAGGTGTCTCACATTTCTCTGTGGCTTCTTCAATTTTCTTCATTCTATTTTCCCTCTGTTCTTTGAATTACATAATGTCTATTGATCTGTCTTTAAGTTTACTCATTATCTCCTAGTTCAAATATACTGTTTGAATCACTGTAATAAAATTTTAATTTCATTGTTATTCTTTTTAATTCCAGAATTTTATTTGATTATTTTTAGTAGTTTCTATATCTATTGATACTCTCTATTTGATGAAACATTGTCTTCATATCTTCCTTAACTTTTAAAATTATATTTTATTGTTCATGCTGTTACAGTTGTCCCAGTTTTTCCCCCTTTGCCTCACTTCACACAGCTCCACCCTACTCTTTTAGGTAATTGCCACAGTGTTGTCCATGTCAAATATGTTCTTCGGCTACTATATTCCCTTTGTGGTACTTTGCATCCCCATGACTATTCTGTAACTACCAATTTGTACTTCTTAATCCCTTCACCTTTACTGCCCATACTCTCAACCCCCTCCCATCTGGCAACTGTCAAAATGTTCTCTCCATCTATGATTCTGTTTCTGTTCTGCTTGTTTATTTATTTTTTAGATTCAATTATTGATAGATATGTACTTATTGCCATTTTATTGTTCATATCTTTTTTCTTTTCTCCTCCTCCTCCTCCTTCTTCTTCTCTTCCTCCTCCTACTTCTTCCTCCTCTTTCTCCTTGAAGAAAACCTTTTAACACTTCATTTAATAGTGGTTTGGTGGTGATGAACTCCTTTAGCTTCTTTTCTGGGAAGCACTTTATTTCTCCTTCAATACTAAATGATAGCTTTGTTTGGTAGAGTAATCTTAGTTGTAGGTCCTTGCTTTTCATCACTTCAAATATTTATTGCCAATCCCTTCTAGCTTGCAATGTTTCTTTTGAGAAATCAGCTGACAGTCTTGTGGGATTGTAGGTAACTAACTTTCCTTGTAGGTAACTAACTGCTTTTCTCTTGCTGGCTTTAAGATTCTCTCTTTGTCTTTAACCTTTGGCATTTTAATTATGATGTGTCTTGGTGTTGGCCTCTTTGTGTTAATCTTGTTTAGGACTGTCTGTACTTCCTGGACTTGTATGTCTATTTCCTTCACCAGGTCAGGGAAGTTTTCTGTTGTTATATATATATTTTAAGTAGGTTTTCAATTTTTTTCTCTCTCTCTTCTCCTTCTGGAACCTTCATGATGTGAATGTTGGTTGGTTGAAGTTGTCCCAGGGGCGCTTTACACTATACTTGTTTTCTTTATTTTTTTTTCTTCTTGCTATTCTGTTTGGGTGTTTTTTGCTTCCTTATATTTCAATCTGCTGATTTAATTCTCAGTTCATCCACTCTACTGTTGATTCCCTGTAAGTTGTTCTTTATTTCAATTAGTGTGTGCTTTGTTTATGATTGGATTTTTTTTTGCTATTGAGGCTCTCACTAAATTCATTGGCCACTCTTATTTTTTAGAGATTTGTTTATTTTATTTTTTATTCTCTTCAATAATTTTTAATAAATTGTATTTACACATTATATATACTTTCATGAACTGTATCTTAGTAATATTTATTTTTTTAACATTTAAAAATATATTTTATTGATTATGCTATTACAATTGTCCCATTACCCCACACTTTATTCCCCTCCACCTTGCACCCCCACTCCCACCTGCATTCCCCCACCTTACTTCATGTCCCTGGGGTTGTACATATAAATTCTTTGGCTTCTACCTTTCCCATAATGTTCTTAACCTCCCCCTGTCTACTTTGTACCTACTATTTATGCTTCTTATTCCCGGTACCTTTTGCCCCATTCTCCTTGCCCCTCCCCTCTGATAACCCTCCATGTGATTTCCATTTCTGTGATTCTCTTCATGTTGTACTTGTCTGTTTAGGGTTTTTTTTTAGGTTCAGTTGTTGATAGATGTGAGTTTATTCTCATTTTACTGTTCATAGTTTTTTATCTTCTTTTTCTTAGATAATCCCTTTAACATTTCATGTAATAAGGGCTTGATGGTGATGTACTCCTTTAACCTAACCTTATCTGAGAAGCACTTTATTTGCCCTTCCATTCTAAATGATAGCTTTGCTGGATAGAGTAATCTTGGATGTAGGTCCTTGCCTTTCACGACTTGGAATACTTCTTTCCAGCCCCTTCTTGCCTGTAAGGTTTCTTTTGAGAAATCAACTGATAGCCTGATGGCCACTTCTTAGTAGGTAACTGTCTACTTTTGCTGCTATTAAGATTCTCTCCTTATCTTTCATCTTGGGTAATGTAATTATGATGCACCTTGGTGTGTGCTTCCTTGGGTCCAACTTCTTTGGGACTCTCTGGGCTTCCTAGACTTCTTGGACATCTATTTCCTTTGCCAGATTGGGGAAGTTCTCCTTCATTATGTTTTCAAATAACTTTTCAATTCCTTGCTCTTTCTCTTCTTCTCTCACCCCTATGATTTGGATGTTGGAACATTTAAAGTGGTCCTGGAGGTTCCTAAGCCTCTCCTCATTTTTTAAAAATTATTGTTTCTTCATTCTGTTCTAATTGAATGTTTCTCTTTTGCTCCAAACCATTGATTTGTGTCCCAGATTTCTTTCCCATCACTGTTGGTTTCCTGTGCATTTTCATAGCAATTCCTGTGCATTTTCATAGCAATTCCTGTGCAATTAACTTTTCATAGCCTTCACTCTTTCCTCTATTTTGCAACCATACTCGACCATTTCTGTGAGTATCCTGATTACCACCAGTGTTTTGACTGTGCATCTGATAGGTTGACTATCTCTTGAACTCTTAGTTGTATTTTTTTCTGGAGCTTTGATTTTTTCTTTCACTGGGCCATATTTTTTTTTCAGCTGGCCTATTACATAGTAAGAGGCAGAGCCTTAGGCATTCACCACAGCGGGGCAACCCATGATGCTGCATTGTGACACTGTATGTGGGCGAGGAGTCCAAAAGGGAACAATGCCCCTTGCTGGGGGCACTTGGCCACCTTTCAATCACTTCCTCCTCTACCCACAAGCAATTGGGCCCTTCTGGTGCTGATTCCCATGTGGGTGGTTTTGTGTACCTTCTATGGGCCTGTGGGTCTCTCCAACAAACTCTCCTGTGAGGCTGGGAGTTTCTGCCCCCACTGTAAGCCCCACAGGTGTTTTTTTTTTCAGTCAGGTTTTGAGGCTTTATTTTTCTCCACTGGAAGCTTGGGTTGCACAGTCTGTGTTGCTCCCTAGTTTTTCCTCCTGGTTTATCTATACGCAAATGTGGGACTGCCTGCTCTGCCAGCCACCACCTCACCCAGTCTGCAAGCTACCACATTGCCCTTCCCCATCCTCCAGGCACTGGTTTGCCTGGAGTCCTCTCCACTCAGGCTGTCCATCTCTGCTCCTTCTACTGGTCTGGATGAATGTTTCTTCTTTAACTCCTTGGTTTTTGGACTTCCGTACAGTTTGATATTCTGGCACTTCTGGGTTTTTTTATTTTTTATTTTTTGCTTTTAAATTTGTTGTCCTTTTGGTTGTGGGAGGATGCACAGTGTATCTACCTACGCTTCCATCTTGACCAAAAGTCCCTCACTGAGCATTCTTATAATGAGTGTTTTGAACTCTGAATCAATCAGATTGCTTGCCTCCATTTGTTTAGTTGTTTTTGGAGTTGTATTCTGTTCTTTCAATTTGGGTTATGTTTCTTTGTCTCCTCATTTCGGCAGATTCTCTGTGTTTGTTTCTATGTTTTACATAGAGCTGCTATGTCTCCAAG
The DNA here is from genome assembly GCF_021234435.1 of Artibeus jamaicensis. Lineage (NCBI taxonomy): Eukaryota > Metazoa > Chordata > Mammalia > Chiroptera > Phyllostomidae > Artibeus > Artibeus jamaicensis. The sequence continues at coordinate 72,101,404 of NW_026522030.1, read as the reverse complement.
GCTTAGCAGAGTGACCTAATGTAGTAAGTGTTCTATAGGGTCCAGTGGCACAGTCTCCCTGATCACCCATGTTGGGTACTCCAGGTGTGTCCACTATGTGGGTTATGTACACGCTTCTCTTATAGTTGAGCCTTGATTGCTGTTGACACATCCAAAGTTAGCCACTACATGTGTCCTGTCCAGGGCCACCTGGCATAAGCTACAAAGCAATATGCAGATGACTACTACTTATTCTGGGCTTGGAGGTGTCGAGGCAAGGCCAGATGCTGCTAGTGTTGGTCCTGGGGCAAGAGGTACAGGGACCACTGAAGCCAGATGCTTCTTGTTGGAGAGAATTAGGAAAATCTGAAGCAAAGGGCAATATAAACCATTCATAAGAAGATGCCACTGGAAACAGCTTGGGTGGGCCTGAAAGTTGGGTGGGGTGGGGCCTCATTGATTCACCAGGGTGGGGCAAGCAGTGTGAGCCAGGCTGATAGAGTCTCAGGTATGGTTCCTGCCTGCCAGCTCTGTGGGGGGAGGGCTCAGAAAAGGAACAGTGGCCTCTGTCAGCATGTCTGTCTGGAAGAAAGCTACCCCTTAATTCTCACTCTGATGCTAGACAGTTTAGTTTCTCCCTGTATGTCTCTGGTGCCTTTCAATCTGCTGCCTCTGTGTTGAAGCTCAGAGAGTGAGTCCATATAAGTCCATGTGTGGGGCCTTAAACAGGAACTGCCTTGTACTCCAGAAGTTTCTGTCCCATAGTCTCAATACCTGCTAGTTTTTTCAGCCAGAAGTTATGGAGACTTTTCTTCTTGGCACTGGAACCCTGAGAAGGGGGGCTTAGTGTGGGCCCGGGACACGTGGGACTCCTTAGATATCCCTTCTTATTTTAATCCAGCACACATGGGACTAACTTGTTCCATGCCTCCACCCCTTTACCCATCTCAGTGTGGTTTCTTCTTTAATTCTGTAGTTGTAGGATTTCCTTTTAGCTCAATTTCTGGCATTTGTGAATGATGGTTGCTCTGTAGTCTAGTTGTAATTTTGATGTGGTTGTGCAAAAAAGCAAGCTGTGTTTACCTATGCCACCATGTTGACTGGAAGTTCCTTAACTGCTTGAAGCATGATTTGCTTTAGTTCTTTGAATATTTATAATAGTAACTTTGAATCAGTCTTTACCTGTTATGGACCCTCTGGGAAACACTTTCTTTTTCCCTTTGTAAAAATATTTCTGTTTCTTTGCATGTCACACTTCTTGTTGAAAACTACACATTTTAGGTAATATATTGTAGCAACTTTGGATCGCATTTCCTCCTCCCAGGGGCTTGTTTTTGTTGTTTTGTTGTTTGTTTGGTGACTTGGCTAGACAATTTTAGTGACATCTATTTTCCCCATAGTGTGAAGCCATTGCTGTTTCTCCTCTGGGGGTAAAGACTTGAATATGTACACACTTACCCTGGGGTGACAGTGATTTCAGCGGGGCTCTCCTTGACAGTCTCTTTCCTTGACTTCTCTGTTAGGCTGTCTTCTTCATTTGGTATTACTCTTCATCCTTTAGGCACCACCAATTACCAAGTAATTGCTTTATAATTTTTGACAGTGCCCTGGGGCATACATTTCTCAACTATGTGATACAATTACATTTGGACAAGAATAGATTTTGAGGTCACTCTTTGAAGTTTACTTTGTCCTCAGGTTGGGGTAGGGGTGTCTTTTTAGCTGTCTCTTTCCCTGGTTCTCTCTGGTAAACTAGATGGCCTATGCTTACCTTGTTTATATATATTTTTATTGTTGTTCAAGTACAGTTTTCTGCCTTTTCTCCCCATGCCTCCCCACCACCCCAGCCCAACTCACCTCCCTCCCCCCGTGCCTCCCCCTTGTTGCTGTCCATGTGTCTTTTATAATTGTTCCTGTAAACCCTTCACCCTTTTCCCCCATTACTCCCTCCCCTCTCCCTTCTGATCACTGTCAGCCTGTTCTCAATTTTAATGTCTTTGGCTATAGTTTGCTTGCTTGTTCGTTTTGTTGTGAATGGATCAAAAAAAAATGATGGTACATCTACACAATGGAATTCTATGCAGCAGAAAGAAAGAAGAAGCTCCTACCCTTTGTGACAGCATGGATGGAACTGGAGAGCATTATGCTAAGTGAAATAAGCCAGGCAATGAAAGACAAATACCATATGATCTCACCATTAACAGGTATATTGTTTATCTTAATACAGAGGATCTATTGTTTTTGAGAGCAGACTTAAGATCAAAATTCACGTTCTTTTCAAATAATGTCAGTTTCTTTGGGGCTCTCTTTTCTTATGGTCTGCCTTTTCTCCTGATAAAGTCTCTGATCCACTATTCTGGGCCCTGGATGAAGCAATAAACTCTGGTCTTTAGGGCTTGTTTTTCTTGATGTGGCAACTCTGCCCTAAGGTAGGGCAAGGATGGTTAGGGCCCTTGTATTATTGGTCTTCTGTGCTAGTGTAGAACCTCTGTCTTATAGATGAGGACTTGGTAGAGGAAGAGAGCTACTGACCACTTAGCCACAATCACCAGGAATACTTTAACTGGAGCTTAGAGGAATTAGAAATGCTGGTGGCCTGCTCTTCTCAGTGAGATATAATAAGGTTCGATTTGGTGCTGAAGGGAAAGGAAACATCATCTTCTTAGTCACACTCACCCAGGGAACTTCTATTGAGCTGAGAGTGGGGAAGGAGAGAAGAAATGAGCCATGGCTCAAATACCACAGATTCTTACTGTTCTTACTGAATTTTAGAATATTTTCTTGAACAATGTTTCTTCATTTGTTTTATGCCCTTAGAACAATTTTCAGAACTTTTATCTTTTTTAAAGTAAAGTACATTTCATTGATTATGCTATTATAGTTGTCTCATTTTTCCTCCTGTTTATCTTCCTACTCACCCTGCACCCCCCTGCATTAGTCCCCTTAGTTCATGTCCATGGGTTGTCCATATAAGTTCTATGTCTTCCCCATTTCCTGTACTATTTTAACCTCCCCCTGTCTATTTTATGCCTACCAATTATGCTTCTTTTTTTTTAAAGATTTTATTTATTTATCTTTGAGAGAGGAAGGGAAGGAGAGGAGGAGAGAAACATCAATGTGTGGTTGCCTTTTTATCCCCTGGGATGGCTAAATCCACTGAGCTATGCCAGCCAGGGCCCAATTATGCTTCTTATTCCCTGTACTCCCCCTGCCCTATTCTCCAACCCTCACTGATAACCCTCCAGGTGATCTCCATTTCTGTGATTCTGTTTCTGTTGTAGTTGCTTGCTTATTTTGCTTTTGCTTTTTAGGTTCAGTTGTTGACAGTTGTGAGTTTGTCATTTTACTGTTCATAGTTTTGATCTTCTTTTCCTTAGATAAGTCCCTTTAACATTTCATATAATAAGGGCTCGGTGATGATGAACTCCTTTAACTTGACCTTATCTAGGAAGCACTTTATCTGCCCTTCCATTCTTAATGATAGCTTTGCTGGATAGAATAATCTTGAATGTAGGTCCTTGCCTTTCATGACTTTGAATACTTCTTTCTAGCCCCTTCTTGCCTGTAAGGTCCTTTTGAGAAATCAGTTGATAGTCTTATGGGAACTCCTTTGTAGATAACTGTCTCCTTTTCTCTTGCTGCTTTTAAGACTCTCTCCTTGTCTTTATTCTTGGGTAATGTAATTACTATGTACCTTGATGTGTACTTCATTGGGTCTAACTTCTCTGGGATTGTTTGGTCTTCCTGGACTTGCATGTCTAGTTCCTTTGCCAGATTAAGGATGTTTTCCTTCATTATTTCTTCAAATAAGTTTTCTATTTCTTGCTCTTCCTCTTCTCCTTTTGGCACCCCTATGATTTGAATATTGGAATGTTTCAAGTGTTCCTATAGGTTCGTAAACCTCTCCTCATTTGTTTGAATTCTTGTTTCTTCATTCTGTTCCAGTTGGATGTTTATTTCTTTCTTTTGTTCCAATTTGTTGATTTGAGTCCTGGTTTCCTTTCATTTCTTTTTGGTTTTTTTTTTTTGCATATTTTTCTTTATTTCATTTTGCATAGCCTTCACTTTTTTCTGTTTTTTGTTTTTTGTTTTTTTAACCATACTCCAGCAATTCTGTGAGCATCTTGATTACCAGTGTTTTGAACTCTGCATCTGATAGGTTGGCTGTCTCTTCATTCTTAGTTCTATTTTTGGAGTTTTGATCTGTTCTTTCATTTGGGCGATATATACATATATATACATATACATATATATGTATATATATGTATATGTATATGTATATGTATATGTATATAGGCATGCCTGTTACATTGTAAGGGGTGGAACCTTAGATATTCTTCAGGGTGGGGTAACCCCGTGTTGTGGCATTTTATGTGGGGGAGAGCTCGGAGAGGTAACAATGCCACTTGCTTAGCTCTTGGCTGGATTTGTTACTTCTCTGGCTATCCATAAGCAAATTGGGCTCTTCTGGTGCTGATTCCTGGGTGAGCAGCTTTGTGTATGTTCTAGGACTCTCTGGGTCTCTATAACAAACTTTCCTGTGAGGCTGGGAGTTTTTCCCACTGCTGCAATTCCCACAGGTTTTTACATTGAGAGGTTTTGAGGGTTTATTTCCCTGTGCTGGAACCCTGGATTGTGTGGTCTGTCTTGCTCCCCAGTTGTTCCTCCTGGTTTATCTGCATGCAAATGTGGGGCTGCCTGGTTCTCCAGCAACCTCCTTGCCTGCCCTGGCCTGCAGAGCTCACCCAACTCAGTCCTTCAGCCTCTGCCTTCCCACAAGTCCTCTCCATGAGGGCTCCTTGTCTTTGCCCCTCCTACTATTCTGAATGAATGTTTCTTTTTTAACTCCTTGTTTGTCAGACTTGCATACAGTTTGATTTTTCTGTCAGCCTTGTTATTTTTTGTTTTTTTTAAATTTGTTGTCCTTCTTTTGGTTGTGCAAGGGCACAAAAACGTATCTATTTACACCTCCATCTTGGCCAGAAGCTGGATTATCTGTATTTTTGGTGTTGAGTTGTATGAGTTCTTTATAAATTTTGGATATTAATCCCTAGTTGGATGTATCTTTGGCAAATATGGTCTATTTGGTAGGTTGTCTTTTTGTTTTGTTGATGGTTTCCTTTGCTGTACACAATCTTTTTAGTTTGATGCAGTCCTATTTGTTTATTTTTTCTTTTGTTTCCCTTGCCCAAGGAGATATGTCAAAAAAATTGCTAAGGGCAATGTCAGAGGGCATAGGATTTACTGCTTATGTTTTGTTCTAGGATTTTTATGGTCTAGTCTTACATTTAATTACATTTTGAGTTTATTCTTATGTGATATAAAAAGGTGGTCTAGTTGGGTTTTTTTTTGCATGTATCTCTCCAATTTTTCTGATACTGTTTATTGAATAGACTGTCTTTACCCCTTTCTATGCTCTTGTCTCCATTCTCATATGTTAATGGACCATATAGGCATAGGTTTATTTCTGGGCTCTCTATTCTGTTCTATTCATCTTTGTGTCTGTTATTATACCAGTACCATGCTATTATCATTACTATAGCCTTGTAGTATAGTTTGATATCAGGAAGCACAATATTTCTAACTTTGTTCTTCTTTCTCAAGATTTCTGTGGCTATTTGGGGTCTTTTGTAGTTCCCTATAAATTTTAGAATTTTTTTAGTTCTGTGGAAAAAATGCCATTTGTATTTTGATAGGGATTGCATTGAATCTATAGATTGCTTTGCTATGTATAACCATTTTAATGATGTTAATTTTTCCTATCCATGAGCATAGTATATGCTTCCATGTATTTGTATATTCTTCAATGTGTCTCTTCAATGTCATAATTTTATGAGTGAAAGTCTTTTGCCTCCTTGGTTTTAAATTCATTCCTAGGTATTTTATTTTTTGATGCAATCATAAATGGGATTGTTTCTGATAGTTAACTGTTGGTATATAAAATGCAACTGATTTCTGAATATTAATTTTCTATCTTGCTACTTTACTGAATTTATATATCAATTCTAGTAGTTTTTTGTGGAATCTTTAGGGTTATTTCTATATAGAATAATATCATCTGCAAATAATGACAGTTTTACTTCCTTTTTAATTTGGGTGAGTTTTATTTCTTTTGCTTCTCTGATTGCTGTGGCTACGACTTCCAATACTACATTGTATAAAACTGGTGAAAGTGGACAACTCTGCCTTGCTCCCAATCTTAAGAAAACACTTTTAGTTTTTCTTCATTTAGTATGATGTTAGCTATGGGCTTATCACGTATCACCTTTATTATGTTGAGGTATGTTCCCTTTACTTCCACTTTGCTTAGAGTTTTTATCATAAAATTATATTGACTTTTGAACATTAAACCAACCTTGAATTCCTGGTATTAACATATGCATGGCACATGTGTACACACACACACATTTTTTTCCTGGAATTTGTTTGCTAATATTTGTTAAGGATTTTTTGTGTCCACATTCTTAAAGGATATTGGTCTTTAATTTTGTTTTTTGATAGTGATCTTCGATGGTTTCATATTAAGATTTTGTTAGCTACATAGAATTATTTCAACTAAGTCTAGAGTTCTCTCAGTGGGGTAACTGAAAAATTTTAAGTGTGGGGCTATTGATGTTTACTCTGTGTGTGTGGTGTGTGTGATGGGGGAGAGGATTAGAGAAAGAGATGATTTTGGCTCAAGTTATTTGTTAATTTCATCAAGATTGTCTGATCTACTTGTATAAATTTGTCTATATTATTCTTTTGTTCTCTTCGAGACTTGTAATTGCATCTCCTCTTTCATTCAAAGTAATGGTAATTTGTGCTTTCTATCTTTTTACATTAATTGACCTACCTAAGGGTTTTACCAATTCTATTGATTGTTTAAAATGACCAACTTTTATTTCATAGAGTGTGTGTTCACTTTATATTTTGTTGATTTCTGTTATTATGTTTATTATTTTCTTCTTTCCACTTTGAGTTTAACTTGTTCTTTTTCAAAATTTTTAAGGTGGATACTTAGATAATTGATTTTAGACCCTTCTTTGCTAATATAAATCTTTAAAGCTGTAAATATTTAATAAATTCTCTTATTTCCCTTGTGATTTTGTCATTGACCAATGGGTTATTTGAAAGTGTGTTGCTTTTAAAATTTTGAGGATTTTCTTAATCCTTTACAATTATGAATTTCTAATTTAATTTTATAGCAGCTAAAGAACATATGCTGTGTACTTTCAATGATTCTTAATTAAAACTCACTTTATTGACTTAAAAATGTATTAAATATATTCTCCAGTACTGTGTTTTGTAAATGTCAGTTAGATTAACTTGTTTCATAATGTTGTTTAGATGTCCTATATTCTGATTTAATTGTGTATTTTTGTCAGTTATTCAGAAAGGGAGATCAAACCTACAACTATATTCTTCGGTGTGTCTATTTTTCTTCTTACTTCTCTCAGTTTTTACTTCTATGCATTTTGAGTCTCTGTTACAAGGTGCATTAATGTTTAGAATAACTATATCTTCCTGAAGAATCCACCCATCATCATAGAGAAACCTTGTTTCTCAAGTAATATTTTTTGTTTTTATATTTTCCCACATATTTACCATTACTGGCATGCTTCATTTATAAATGTAAATGTGGTTCCATCTAATATCATTTCTTTTTAGTCCAAAGAACTTCATTTAAAATCTCCTGGTGTTGAATTATCTCAGCTCTTGTTTGGATAAAAATGCCTCTTTTTTTGAAAAAAAATTATTTTAATTGTTGTTCAAGTACAGTTTTCTGTCTTTTAGTCCCATATGAACTCACCCCACCCAGTACTCCCCACCTCCCTCCCATTTCCACACCCCTTAGTTTTTGTTCATGTGTCCTTTATGCTTGTTCCTGTAAACCCTTCCCCTTTTCCCCTTTAATTCCCTCCCCTTTCCCCTCTGGTTACTGTCAGCCTGTTCTCTATTTCAGTGTATTTGGTTATATTTTGCTTGCTTGTTTGCTTTGTTGTTTAGGTTCCACTTAAAGGTGAGATTATATGGCATATGCCTTTCACTGCCTGGCTCATTTCACTCAGCATAATGCTTTCCAGTTCTATCCATGCTGTTCCAAAGGGTAGGAACTCCTCTCTTTTTGCTGCATAGAATTCCACTGTGTAAATGTACCATAGTTTTTTTGATCCATTCACTTACCGATTGGCACATAGATTGCTTCAACACTTGGCTACTGTAAATTATGCTGCTATGAACATTGGGGGGGTGCATAGCTTCTTTTGGATTGGTGTTTCAGATTTCTTAGGATATAATCCTAGCAGTGTGGAATTGCTGGGTCAAAAGACAAATCTATTTTTATTTTTTTGAGAAAATTCCATACTGTTTTCCATAGTGGTTGTACCACTCTGCAATCCCAACAACAGTGCACTAGGGTCCCCTTTTCTCCACAACCTCTCCAACACTTGTTGTTTGTTGCTTTGTTTATGATGGCCTTTCTGACTGATGTAAAGTGGTATCTCATTGTGGTTTTAATTTGCATCTCTCTGATAACTAGCAATATTGAGAAACTTTTCTTGTGTCTCTGGATCCTCTGTATCTCCTCCTTGGAGAAGTGTCTGTTCAAGTCCTTTGCCCACTTTTTAATTGGGTTGCTTGTCTTCTTAGAGTGGAGTCATGTGAATTGTTTATATATTTTGAAGATTAAACCTTTGTCTGAGGTATCCTTGGCAAATATGTTTTCCCATACAGTTGGTTCTCTTTTTATTTTAATACTGTTTTCTTCAGCTGTGCACAAGCTTTTTATTTTGATGAAATCCCATTTGTTTATTCTTTCCTTTATGTCTCTTGCTCTAGGGGACATATCAGTAAAAAAGTTGCTGTGTGAAATATCTGAGATTTTCTTACCTATGTTCTCTTCTGGGACTTTAATGGTGTCACAGCTTATATTTAAATCTTTTATCCACCTTGACTTTTTTTTTGTGTATGGTGCAAGTTGGTGTTCGAGCTTCATTTTTTTGCACGTAGCTGTCCAGTTCTCCCAACACCATATGTTGAAGAGGCTATTTTTACTCCATTTTATGTTGTGCCCCCTATTGAATGTTAATTGACCATAGAGACTTGGGTTTATTTCTGGGCTCTCTGTTCTGTTCCATTGGTCTATGTGCCTGTTTTTATACCAGTACCAGGATGTTTTGATTACAGTGGCCTTGTAATACAGTTGGTATCAGGTATTGTGATCTCTCCTACTTTGCTCTTTCTCAAAATTGCAGCAGGTATTCAGGGTCATTTATGGTTTCATGTAAATTTTTGAAGTGTTTGTTTTATGTCTGTGAAATATGGCTCTGGAACTTTAACAGGTATTGCATTGAATCTGTAAATTGCTTTGGGTAGTATGAACATTTTGATGATGTTAATTCTTCCAATCCATGAACACGGTATATGTTTTCATTTGTCTGTGTCTTCCTTGATTTTTTTCTTCAGTGTTGTGTAGTTTTCTGAGTATAGGTCTTTTACATTTTTGGTTAGGTTTTCCTAGGTGTTTTTTTTTTTTTTTTTGCTTTACGGAATGGAATTTTTTTTCTTAATTTCTGCTTCTGCTGTTTCATTGTTGGTATACAAAAATGTCTTTCCTTTCTGAATATTGACCTTGTATCCTGCTCTTTTGCCAAGTTCATTTATTAGGTGGAGCAGTTTTTTGGTGGAGTCTATAGGATTTTATATGTACACTATCATGTCATCTGCAAACAATGACAGATTTGTTTCCTCCTTTCTAATTTGGATGCCTCTTATTTTCTTTTCTTGTCTGATTGCTGTGCCTAAAACTTCCAATACTATACTGAATAGAAGTGGTGAAAGTGGACAACCTTGTCTTGTTCCTGATCTTAGTGGAAAAGATTTTAGTTTTTGTCCATTGAGTATGATGTTGGCTGTAGGTCTCTCATAATGGCCTTTATTATGTTGAGGAAAGGTCTCTACATTCCCACTTTGCTAAGTTTTTTTTTTTTATCATAAATGAGTACTATACCTTATCAAATGCTTTTCCACATCTATTGATATGATCATGTGATTTTTGTTGTTGCTTTTTTAATTTGATGTATTACACTTACTGATCTGTGAATATTCAACCATCCTTGCATCCCTGAGATGGATCCCACTTGATCATGGTGTATAATGTTTTTAATATATTGTTGAATGCTGTTTGCCAATATTTTATTGAGGATTTTAGTGTCTATGCTCATCAGCGATATTGGCTTGAAGTTTTCTTTTTTTGTTGTGTCTTTATCTGGTTTTGAGATTAGGATGATGCTGGCTTCGTAAAAAGAGTTTGGGAGTCTTCTATTATTTTGGATTTTTTTGAATAGTCTGTGAAGGATAGGGGTTAGCTCTTCCTTAAATGCTTTGTAGAATTCTCCTGTGAAACCATCTGGTCCAGGGTTTTTGTGCTTCGGGAGTTTTTTGATTACTGCTTCAATTTCATTTGGTCTGTTCAGGCTTTCAGCTTCTTCTTCATTGAGTTTTGGAAGATTATATTTTTCTAGAAATTTGTCCATTTCACCTAGGTTTTCAAATTTCTTGGCATACAGTTCTTCATAGTGATTTCTTAGAATCCTTTGTATTTCTTTGGTGTCAGTTGTAATCTCTCCTCTTTCATTTCTGATTGTGTTTATTTGGGTCCTCTCTCTTTTTTTTTCTTGATGTGTCTGCTTAAAGCCTTGTTGATTTTGTTTATCTTTTCAAAGAACCAGCTTCTGGATTCATTGATCCTTAGAATTGTACTTCTAGTCTGTATGTCATTTAATTCTTCCTTCTACTTGCTCTAGGCTGTCTTTGTTGTTGTTCATCGAGTAATTGTAGGCATCAGGTTAGGTTGTTCATTTGAAATGTTTCTATCTTTTTTAGATAGGCCTGTATTGCTATGAACTTCCCTCTCAGGACTGCCTTTTGCTGTGTCCCATAAGTTTTGATTTGTTGTGAGTTCACTTTCATTTGTTTCCAGAAACTTTTTTATTTCTTCCTTAATTTCATTCTTCACCCACTTTTTGTTTAATAGCATGTTGTTCAATCTCCATGATTTTGAGTGTTTGGGTTTTTTTTTTCCCCTGGCATTGGTTTCTAGTTTCAGTCTGTTGTGGTCAGAGAAGATGTTTGGCATGATTTCAATTTTCTTGAATTTGTTGAGGCTTGTTTTGTGTCCTATTATGTTGTTTATCATTGAAAATGTCTCATGTGCATTTGAAAAGAATGTGTGTTTAGCTTCTTTAGGATGGGGGCTCTATATATATCAGTGAAGTTCATTTCATCTAGGGCATTGTTCAATGCCACAATAGCTTTGTTGATACTTTGTTTGGAAGATCTGTCCATTTTTGACAGTGGGGTGTTAAAACCCTCTACTATAATTTTGTTGTTATCAATATCTTTCTTGAAATCCTCTAAGATTTTCTTTATGTATTTGGGTGCTCCTATATTGGGTGCATATATATTTACAATGTTTATGTCTTCTTGGTGGATTCTTCACTTGAGTATTATGAAATGACCTTCTGGGTCTCTATTTATGGCCATTTTTTTTGAAGTCTATTTTGTCTGATATAGGTATTGCTACTCTGGCTTTTTTTTTCCTGTCCATTTGCTTGGAAAATTTGTTTTCAGCCCTTCACTTTCAGTCTGTCTAGGTCTTTTGTCCTGAGGTGGGTTCCTTGTAGACAGTATATGTGTGGGTCATGCTTTCTTATCTATTCAGCTATTCTATGTCTTTTGATTGGAGTATTTAATCCATTTATGTTTAAGGTTATTATTGATAGGTTCTTATTCATTGCCATTTTTGCACCTGTGTTCTTCTCTGTCTCTCTTTTCCTTCCTTTCCTCAGAGCCGTCCCTTTAGCATCTCTTGCAGAGCTGGTTTGGTGGAGGTGTATTCTTTTAGATTTGTTCTGTCTTGGAAACTCTTTATTTGGCCCTGTATCTTGACTGAAAGCCTTGCTGGGTAAAGTAGCCTTGGTTGCAGACCTCTGGTTCTCATTACTTGGAATATTTCTTGCCATTCTCTTCTGGTTTGGAGGGTTTCCATTGAGAAGTTAGTAGCTAACTTTATTGGGTCTCCCTTGTATGTTATTTCTCTTTTCTCCCTTGCTGCCTTTAAGATTCTCTCTTTGTCTTGAAATTTTGTCATTTTAGATATGATGTGTCTTGAAGTGGCCTCTTTGGGTTTCTGTTGGTTGGGACTTTCTGTTTTTCCTGGATTTGTGTGACTTTTTCTTTCATCAAATTAAGGAAGTTTTCCATTATTTCTATTTCAAATAGGTTTTCTATCCTTTGCTCTTCTTCTTCTCCTTCTGGTATCCCTATTATATGAATATTACTACATTTCATATTGTCCTGCATTTCTCTTCATCCCTCTTTATTATTTCTGAGCCTTTTTTTTTTTTTTGCTCTTTTTAGGTATTTTTTTCTACTTTATCCTCCAGCTCACTGATCTGATCTGCTTCATTGATCTTGTTTTTTATTTCTTCTACTCTGTTCTTCAGTTCTGAAATTGTATTCTTCATTTCCTTTTGGCTCTTTGTTTATAGTTTCTATTTTCTTTTTCATGTTGATATAGTTTGCAGTGAGTTCATTATAGTTTCCCTGTGGTTTTTGATAATTCTCTGTGAGCTCATTGAGCTTCTTGATAACCATTGCTTTGGACTCAGTATCTGATAGCTGACTTGCCTCTATTTCATTTAGAATTTTTTCTGAGCTTTCCTTCTTTTCTTTCATTTGGGAATTGTTTCTTTGTCTTCCCATTGTTTGTGAGACTCTTTCTATTAGCTTCATCTACTTAATACTATACTGTCTTTATAAACCCCAGTGACTGATTCTGTCTTTGACACTAGAGAAGGCTTTCGAGAGTCAATCTGAAATGTCTTTATTTTTCACTTATTTTAAGAGGTGTTTTGCTGTCTATAGAATTCTAGATTGACAAGTTTTTTTCTTTCAGAATTTCAAAGATGTAACTTTATTGTCTTTTGCTTTGTTTATGATGATAACTGGGTGGTATTTTTATCTTTGTGTGTGTGTACATCTTTAAAGATGTGTATATGTATATATATATATATATATGTGTGTGTGTGTGTGTGTGTGTGTGTGTATATATATACACATCTTTAGTCTGGCTTAGTTTAGGATTTTTTTATTTATCTTTACTTCTTAACCATTTGAATATGATGAACTTTGGTGTGGTTTTCCTTCTGTTTATGCCACTTCAGTGTTATTATGCTTCTTGCACTTGTAGGCCTATAGTTTTTATTCAAATAAAACAATTTCTGCCACTATTCTTTCAAATAATTTTCTGCCCCAATCCTCACCCCTCTTTCCTGTTAAGACTTCAATTGCACATATATTACAGTAATTGATTTTTTTCCACACAATTCTGAGGTTCTGTTGATTTATTTTTTGGGTCTTTTTTCTTTGCATGCTTTGTTGAATACATCTGATTGCTTTCAAGTTTTACTAATCTTTTCTCCTGTAGTTTCTAAATTGTTATTAAACCCATCTAGAAAATTTCACTTTGCAAATATTTTATGTGTCAGCTCTAGAATGTCCAGGTGATTCTTTTACATAGTTTTGTTTTTCTAATAAAATTCTATTTTTTCTTTTCCCCATCTTGTACTTTAAATTCTTGACCATGGTATAATATATAATATAGCATAGTATAATAATCATTTGAAGTTTTTGTCTGCCAATCTAGTATGTGTTATATGCATGTCTGTTCACATTGATTCACATTTTGCTCCTGATTGTGAGTCCTCTATTAGTGCTTGTTTGCATGTCTAGTAGGTTTTTTTAAACCTGTTTCAAATATTGTGGATGGATGCTATACTATCATGAGTCTGGATGTTGTTGCTCTCTAAAGACTATTTTCTGCTCTTCTGAAAGGCAATTAAAGCCGGCAGATGAACTTGATCCTTCTGAGGTTTGATTTTAGGAGTTCTAGGGTGGTTCTACAGTAGGAAGACCTCCAATGTCTCTGATCATTAAACAACCTTCAGATTCTCCATTTAGATCTCAAGTATACAATAGTTTTTCAGTTAAACTTGGCAGAGTCCTGCCCTGTACACTTAAAACTCCATATTTTTCTAAGAACCTGAGGTTCCAATGCAGAATTATGGTACATCTCTGCACATCATCCTCTTTCCCAGTACCTTGCCCCCATAGTCTATCTACCTCAGCAGTCCTGAGTTCCAGTCATTTCCTATTCCCAGTGAGTTCTCTGTTTAGGTTCTACATCCCTGTGCCACACTTTGGTGAGTAGCCCCACACATAAAGCCAGAATGGAGAGATTTCCTTGTGTGTTTTCATTCTCTCAATAATCACATCTCTGCTTTGTCTGATGCTCAGTGTTGAAAAGGGTTTCTATACTTTGTTTAGTTTTATAGTTACTTGTGGGGATAGGGTGAATCTGACACTCAATACTTCATTATGACTGCAGCCGGAGTTGTGACTTACTCCTTACTTTTCATCTTTTTAAAACTTTTAACCTTGTGCTTGTATTATCTTTATATTAATTTTTAATGCTGCTGTAAAAAATCCTAATGCATGCTTAAAGACTGCTTGGCTAACCATCCATGCAGGCTGCTTTGAATCTCTCCCCTCTCAGTGTGAGTTTGGGAATTTGGAATGAGCTAAATCTGGAGTAATGGTTCAGCCACTTAACTAGTTCTGTGAACTTGGATAAGCTGCTTATTCTCTCTGATCTTCAAGTTCTTATAAGCAAAATAAAGAAGATAATCCCTCCCTCATTAGGTAGCATTGAGAAACAGATAAAACTGATCCTCCAAAGTGCATATCAGAGTCTATGCTATAGTGTACATGCTCCATAAGTCTTGTTTCTTTCTTTCCATCTTCCCCACTTAGTGCTTCAGTAATAGAAATATGGTCCAGAGCCTCAAACTTTGTCTTTCTCCTGTTACAATTTTCATCTTGGGTGAGTGAGTGCAAGAAATCGTCTGTGTGTTCAAGAGGCCACTGGACCCAATCCCTACAGGACAACCCTGGATGGACAGATGAATGGGTAAATAGATGGATGAGTGGGTGGATAAATGTGTGGGTTGTTGTAGAGGTGGGTAGAGAGATAGAGGGTGAATGAATAGATGCATAAATAGGAGAATAAATTAATGTTTATCTTATTTACCTTTCTATATCCCTTTCTAGAAACTTAGCTCTTTGAAGGCAGGACTATACCTCCTGCATCTTGTATATCTAGAGCCCTTGAACAAAGAATGAGTCTTCTACTTACATGTCATTACCACCTGGAAGCTAAGGACATGTTTTGTCCATCAGAATTCTCTTTGTCCCCCACCCTCAGGATCTGCTAAATACCCTCCAATAACTCCCTAAAATAAATTCCCAGCTCTTTATCTTGCCCACAGTTCTAATGACCTCATCACCACACTGGAGCCCTCGTGCCCATGCCCAGACACTTGACCTCCTCACCATCCCACAGATGCACTATGCCCAGCTTGGCACTGAGACACCTTATCAAACAGGCTTCATATATCCAGTCATTTCAAATGGTGAACAGTCCTGCAAGCAAAACAAGACAGGGTAATTGGTCAGAGTAGTAGAGCAGAAAGACTTCCAGCAACATTATCCCCAAGCAGGGCACCTTCCTCCCTCTGGGATGAGTGAAACTTCCCTGTGGGACCCAGCTCAGGACCCAGTGGTGGAGGTGCCTAGTGTCCCAGGAGGAATGGGGATTGGGGAATGACATAAACCCATTCAGTCATTCAATCACCAGGCTTTTATTAAGCACCTACTATGTACCAGACACTGTTCTAGGCACTGAGGACAAAGCAGTGAACCTATCAGACAGGTTTCTGCGTTCAGAAGCCTCAATTTTTTTGTGGGGAGACAAATAAAAGGCATATGAATCAATAAGTATGTAATATAAAATAAAGGCTGGGAAGAAAACAAAACAGAGCAATAGACTGCAGTAATGCATGGTCAGGGCCCTAAGAATGGAGAATGAATCAGATGTGCAATTGTTGAATCAAGGTTGTCCTAGGCAGAGGAAACAGCATGTGCAAAGGCCCTGAGACAAGAGCAGGGAACCACAGAGATAGCTGGAATGTGGTGTGAGGAAAAAGATGGGAGGTGAGAGAATGGATATGAAATAGGTGCTAAAGTTGGAATAGTGGGGTATTTCATATCAAAAGCCAGATTCTTTTGAAATTTGTCATTGCTAGTGCCACCAGGCTCATTAGCTGAAGCTATGAGGCACTGCCCCCTCCTTCCCAGGCTGTGCATAAGTCTCCCTTTTGCCCCCACCAGGGCCCAGTGTGGCTCTCAGTCCCATATAATGGGTCACATCTGTATACCCAGACCCCACATTTACAGTTCTGCCCCTCACCGCACCTGTGCTGTACCCTCCTCAGACCCTACAGGACAGAGGCTTCTCATGTTCCTGAACCCCAACTCTGGCCTGGAGCCTGACCATGCTGAAAGGATCCCATGCTTCTGCCTTCTTGCTGGCTGCCTTCTCCTCAGCTCAGCTCAGCTGTGCCAGGTCTGTGGACTCCTCATGCCTGAAGGTACCCTGGGCAGCCTGGGATAGAGGGTGAGAGCCCAGGGGTAGAGGAGACTCCATCCTGCCCTGCAGCCTGGCCTCTCCCTACTCCAGGAAAAGCATGGCCTCCCTTCTTTGATGGGACACAGTCCTTCTGCTCCCTTTAGCTGTCTTCCCCCTCAAGCAGTTTCTGAAGCTGTTCTTACCACATCCCTCATTTTATCCTCAGACAGACTTTGGTACTCCCTCTTAGAGAGAAGGGCTGAGGCCCCTCGATGGGCAATGTTATGCCCAGGAGGAGCCATGTTTGTCTTTGACCAAGGAAGGGCACAGTCTGGCCCGGGTGGATAATGAAGTGTGAGAAACAGGTAGGTGGGTAGAGAAAAGTGTTAGATTTCAAGTTCCCTTTGGTATCAACTGTGGCGGGGGAGGGAAAGAGCATCTGAGCCAAGTCATTGGTTTGTTGCCTATGTACCCACATTCTATTTTCACCCAAAAGACATAGACAAGGTGGTCCTGTCTAGCTGCTCTCACTCATACCCAAGCCTCTGAGTAGAGGTCCACCCCTCTAGATCCCAGGGGTCATAGCCCAGAAGCTACATGCCAGATCGGGGGGCTACTGTCCAGTAAAGTGGGAGCTCAACTGCATCACCCCACACGGAAGTGCCCACCCCAACATCCTGCATCCTCAACAGCCCATGAGCAGGATTTTATAAATGTGGCTTACAATTAAGTACATAAGAAAATCCCGCCAGGCAAGGGAGATGTCTGATTCCTACAGGCCATAATTTCTAGGGAAAGAGACATTTTTTTTTCTCCACAAATGATGGGAAGTTGGTGGTTACAGTTACAGCTGGCTGTTGACGTTGGGAAGCTGTTCTGATGCCCAGAATCCCACCTACCTCAGCTAAATGGTATCTTTATGAAATTAGCAGAGCTAGGCCGCACTGAGGGGAGGTAAAAAAAAATGAACTTTCAAATTTTAAGTATAATTGGAAAACTGACCTTTGGAAAATATTTTCCCACCCCAGCCCCATGTTAGAGAAGAATGGGCACTTTATGCTGTGGGTGAGCAGAGACCTTAAGGGATTAGCTGGTCTCTCTGGAGGTAGAGGTGGAGTGGTGTGATGGGTTGCAGGGTCCCTTTGGGCCTCCTTGAGTTACAGGGTTACAGTGAACTACTGAGGAGGGGTTGGGGACTCTGAGGCAGTCCTGGGCTGGGAGTGTATTGAGGAGCAGCTGACGACAGGCAGGGCCCAAGAGCACTTGGTAGGTCCAGCTGAAATTGCCTGGTGGGAGGTGGGAGCCTGCTGGGTGATGTCCACAGCATCAGAAAATGTCAAACCAGAGAGACTGGGAGTAATGCACACTGGAGTGATCCTGCACCCAATCCTGGCCTGATGGAGCTGAGGTGGAGAGGGCAGGAAGGTGCTGACTGAGCTTCCAGAATGCACCCTACTCCTCACTAGGTACTGGGGGCTCAGGATAGAAACAACAAGGTCCTATTCCATCCAGCAATTCTGTGAATGTTGATTCAAGTCTGGAATGGAACAATGATATCCCCTCTGAGCCTCAAGTTGCTCATCTGTAAAATGGAATAATAATAACAGGAGGAGGAAATGACATGCAGCTTGGGGAGGCCGGATGAACCCTCATTGTTAGGACTTGCAGTGTGTGTCTCTCTGGCAGGTTGAGCTCTGGCTGTTTGGCTCATGGTTCTATCCTCCATCCAATAGGACCCTCACTCTGGACAGGTACTTTCCACACTGCTGAGTGTCCAAGGATGCATGCTGGGACACAGCCACCAGGACTCCCCTCTCCCAGTGACCTCTGTCCTCTCCTCCCAGGGTGCTGACTCAGGCCACTGGTCCATGAGAGGGCCAGAAATTGTGTAAAGTGTAAGAATGTAACCATTGGGCTGTCCTGGGGCCTTTGCAGGGAGGAGCCAGAAGCCCTTCTGGAGGGAGAGGAGGCAAGCCCAGCCACACTGAAACCCATGGATGCTGTTTTTCCCAAATCTTTCAATGATAGGGCACTTCTTTGGGGTCATCCCCAACATTATGGAAAACCAGGGGGTTCTGTCTTCTGTGGGGCCCCTGGGCTTTGTCTGACACCATGCCTGGAGTCAGTATTCATGGCTTCATTTCGCAGAGTCAGTTCCATGCTCCTGGGTGTGCTCCCTGTATAATTTACTACAGCTTTTGACAATCCTGAGAGAGGGCTATGATTAGTCCTGTCTTCAGATGAGGAGGAACCCAGTGTGGTGCCAACAAAAAATAAGGGGCAGAGTGGAGTTGGGCCCTCTGGCTTGGCTGCCATCTTCCAGGTTAATGTCAGTCCAGCTTGGTGCCCCCTTGGGGCTGGTATCTCTGCTGACTGGTAGGCTGGAGATGTACTGAATGTGGAAGGAGGTGGCAGGACCTGTTGATTTCAGCTGGTTGGTGTCCAGGGCTCCCTGGTATTTACCATGGGAAACAGGTGGCAGAAAGCCCTACCCCCACCCCCCACTCCTGACCCTGAGCAGGTTCTGGTAGTTCTCCCTTCCTTCTCAGAGTGTCTGCCCTTCTGGCCTCTCTGAGAGTCTGCTGCTCCCTTCTCCTCGCCATGGCTCCTGTGGGCAGTTCCTCAAGATTTCTGGGTACAACAGTGACAATGACACTCATGTATGTCACCTATGTGCCAGAAACTGCTAAGTGTTTGGCATCCTTTCCATTCCCTCCTCATGGCCCCATGCAGTCAGTATTATCACCCTGCTTAGAGATAAGGAAACTGAGGCACACCTGGCCACATCCAAGGGCACAAGGCCCTTCCCAACCCCCCAGCCACCAATCCCACAGTCAGCTCCAGCCTGCAAAGCTGAGGAGAGGGGTACAGGGCAGATTTCTCACATGTGTCCTCCTTGGAAGAAAGGAGAGTGTTTACTAATTACTGCTGAAGCCATTTTCACGATTGTCTCAAGAAAGGATTTTATCAAACAAGCTGGGGAGAAAACCTAAAGGCATATGCTCAGAGAGCAAAACAGGGAAACCTAGAGTCCAAGTCCATTCACACCCCTTCCTACCCGCAGAGGGAAAACGAGGGCCATCGAGGCAGGTGACAGGACAGGTTCACAGAAAATCTGTGCAAACAGAAGATGTGCGTGTTCCTCTGGTGGTGCTGTGTGGCCTGGAAGTCCACCCGCGCACATCATGCTCAAGAAAGCCCTCGAAAAGACAACGCATGATTCCTTGACGCTAATTGCTTTAGTTTGAGGTAATATCGTCACAGAAACACCAGCAGTAACCTTTGGTCTTGGCAAATTCTCCCTTCAATCATGTAACGTAAACAGCGATAAACGAGGGCTTTTTAAGGCTTTCTTCATAATGCGATGCACATGCATTTGTTACCGAATCTGCCTTCGCTCCAAGCCCTGAAACCTGAGCGGCTTGGAGGTGAGCAGCGGGGCGCAGGGGGTGGGGTCAGGGTTCCCCCGAGACAGCCCAAATGCCAGGGCCGCCGCCCTGCCCCCCACCCCCCTGCCTCCCTCCCCTATCCTTCCCTTATCCCTGCCCCATCCCTTCCCCCTCTCCTCCCCTTTAGTTTCTCTAGTTCTCTCCCCCTTTCTCTCTCTTTGTCTCATCTCCTTCAATCTCCCTCTCCCTCCCTCTCCCTCCCTCCCTCTCCTTGCTTGATTCTGTCTTTATCACTCTCATTGTTTCCTCACTGCCTGTCTCCCCTGGTCTCTCTCTGTCCTTATCTGTCCAAAGCTAACTTCTGATTTTTCTACCCCAACCTTTGCTTTCCTCCCGGCTCTCACCCTCCAACTTTGCCCCTTCCTCTCACACAACTCCCCACCACATTGCTCCATTCCCTCCCTTCTCAGCACCTGGGACTCAGAGGGTACTTGGACATAACCCCTGGGCTGCAACCCCTGGGCTGCAACATCCCCTGGGGTATGGGATGTTGCAGTGGAGAATGAACAAAGTGTACAGAGGGACACAAGAAAGACCAGTCTTTTGGTGGGGGTGAAGAAATCAAGGCTGACTACATGGAGGTGGTGACATATGAGAAGAGTCTAGAAGGAAAAATGGGAAGTGACCTCATGAAGATGATAGGAACAGAGGACTGTGTAAAGGGCACAGAGGGTAAAGTCAGGAGAGGCTTTGCTGATTGGGGTGACTGGCAAGGGCAGAATGGAAGGGTGCACATCTGGGGACTAAGAAGGGCACTGCATTGTGGGCAGAAAGAGAATCCCAAGGGCCCTGGATAAGGGGCAGAGCATAGAAGAGAGGGCCTGTTCAGGCTGTAGAATTTGGGGCAGCCCCATTGCTGGGCAGGAAGGGTGGGACAGCTGGCAGGGGTTCTGGGGGCCTCGAGGAGAAAGGCAGCCAGAGCAGGGTTCACTGTAGGCCTGGGCACCAGGGCCCAGCACTTCCATGAACCTTCACATGATGGATTTTCATCTCCAGGCCTTATGTCTCTTCCACAAGTGAGGATGCTCATGTGGACCAGCTGAGAGGGTTCAGGGACATCGTGCATCAGCCTGTCTCTGAACACCTCATCACCCCAGTATCTGGCATGCATCTTAGGCACACACTTGTTCCCTGCAGTCATGTGACAACCAGAGGATGGCTGCTGTATCCCCATTTTAATAGGCTTGGAAACAGGCACACAGAGGTTCAGCAACTGGCCCTGTGCTGTGCAAACAGAAGGCACAGGGCCAGGACTGGAGTGCCACCCTGGAGCCTACACCCCTGTCACTGCAGTGCTGTGAGTGTGGTCCTGAGTGGGGCACAGAATCCAGACCAGAGGGTCCCCCTTTTTTCCATGGCTCTCCTGGCAATCGGGGTCAGTGAGGTAGAGCTAGACCCAACCTGTTGCCTGACACCCCCAGGCATCGTGCTTCCTATCCCAGATTCCCATAGCAGCTCACCAGGTAGACAACTGTCCCCTTGCCCACCCACTGAGAGAGCACATGTGGACTGAGGAGACACATCCATGGAGTTGGGCCTACAACTGGTCGGGAGAGGCAGGCAGTAAAAGGAGCAGAGCAGACTGGAATTATCTGGGTGAAGACCAGAGCCTGCCCTGGTTCTCAGGCCGAGAGTTCACTGACTACTCCCTATCCTGAGTGGATGGACATCCAGACACAGCATGGACCGCCAGGCGGGACCTGGTCCTAGGAATGTCTGCCATTTAAGAATTGCTAATGAAAGGTAGTATTTCATTGTTAAAATTATTTTCTGCTTCAAAGGCTTTGGCTCCTCAGAAACATACAATGCTGCTTCCCTGGAACATAACCTGGACTTTCCTTGTCAGGCAGAATCCTGTCTCCACAGAGAACAACCTGGACTCCTGCCTCTCTGCCGCCTTGGGACCGGGAGCTGAGCTGCAGGAGGGGCGGTAGGGAGAGGCCTTGAGGACCCTGTGAAATGCCACAGGGCTATATTAAAAGTCCATCAGTTTTCCTCAGATTTGCCTCTTGCAACCCTGCTCCTTTGGGCCATAAGCCACAGTTGTCCTCCACCATCTCTATACCTGCCATCCAGCACTTGTTCTCAGCCCTTGCGTGTCAATCCCTTGCCTCCACTCCTCAACCCACCTTAGATGACAGGTTGCCCCTCAGCCCACTCCCCTCAGCCACCAGGGTCTCTCAGAGAGAGGCCAATACCTCAGAGATTCCCCAAGTCCCCTGCCTGCTCTGACCTCTGAGATACTGACTAGCCCCCCCTTCACCAACCCACCATTTGTCCTGGAATGCCACTTTCTCAGTGGCCCCCTGCACTCAGCCAGGCCCCCCTCTATGTTTCCTTCATGGCTATTTCTCTCTTCACATGTTATGTAATCAACTTACTTCTGAGATTATTCTCTGTTCTACCCTGGACATGGCTCTGGAGGGCAAGGGGCTCCCCTGGTGGGGCTCAGCATGTGTCTGTGGAACAAATGAGTCTGTAAGTCCCATTCCCACACTGACCCCAACCTTGGACACAAGACTGCACGCGTGGAGGAACAGGAGCCTGGACAGGGAGGCAGGAGCAGGCTGGGGGTGCTTCAAGTGAGCTGGCAGGGTTGGGTGATCATGGTAGGATGGGAGGGGTCTGCCAGAGTGTGTGATGCCAACCCTGAAGCTTCCCAAGGGCTGGCAAGTGGAGGTTGGGCTGAGGCTACAGACCTGGATTCAATCTAGGAGTGGGAGCCCAGCTATTGAGGCAGAGGGGGAAATGGCCATCTGTGCCTTCACCTGAGGCCCTTTCCTGTGGACACATCTGGCCCCTGGGTGTCCTGTGCCCCTTATGGAGCTGTACCCTGCTTGCTGGGCTCTAGAGTTGTCCAGCCCTGGGCTGCTCCAGAAAGGGAATCAGAGCACTCAGTAGGCCTGTGCTGCTCAAATGTCAAGCAAATTGAAAATTGAGGCAATTTAATATAAAAAGTCATCTTTCTATTTTTAAACTTTGTATTGTTATTCTATTACAGTTGTCCCAATTTTTGCCCTTTGCCCTCCTACACCTAGCCCACCCCCACCACAGTCAATCCCCACATCACTGTGTCTGTGGATCATTCATACATGTTCTTTAAGTAGTCTCTTCTCCTTCTTTCCACCATTATCCCCCTCCCTGCCCCCCACCCCAGTCACTGTCAGTCTGTTCCATGTTTTGATGCCTCTGGTTCTATTTTGCTCATTAGTTTATTTTGTTCATTACATTCCTCTTATAGGTGAGATCATATGGTATTTCTTTTTCTCTGATTTGCTTATTTCACTTAGCATAATAGCCTCCAGTTCCATCTATTCTGTTGCAAAAGGTAGGAATTCCTTTGTTCTTTCTGTTACATAAAATTCCATTGTGTACCAATGGCGTATTTCACAGACATAGAACAAACACTTCAAAAATTTGTATGGAATCATAAACGAGCCCGAATAGCAGCTGCTCTTTTGAGAAAGACGAAAAAAGTAGGAGGGATCACAATACCTGATATCAAACTGTATTACAAAGCCACTGTAATCAAAACAGCCTGGTACTGGCATAAAAACAGGCACATAGACCAATGGAACAGAACAGAGAGCCCAGAAATCAACCCAACCCTCTACAGTCAATTAATATTCGACAAAGGGGGCAGTAACATAAAATGGAGTGAAGATAGCCTCTTCAGCAAATGGTGTTGGGAGAACTGGACAGCTACGTGGAAAAAAATGAAACTTGAGCACCAACTTACACCATACACCAAAATAAATCCAAGGTGGATAAAAGACTTAAATATAAGCCATGACACCATTAAAGTCCTAGAGAAGAACATTGGCAAGAAAATCTCAGATATTCCACGCAGCAACATTTTTACAGATATGTCCCCTAGAGCAAGGAATATAAGGGAAAGAATAAACAAATGGGATATCATCAAAATAAAAAGCTTCTGCATAGCTAAAGAAAACAGTATTAAATTAAAAAGACAACCAACTGTATGGGAAAACATATTTGCCAATGATACCTCAGACAAAGGTTTAATCTCCAAAATTTACAAAGAACTTACACGACTCCACTCTAGGAAGACATCTAACCCAATTAAAAAATGGGAAAAGGACTTGAACAGACATTTCTCTAAAGAGGACATACAGAATATCCAAAGACACATGAAGAGATGCTCAATATCGTTAGCTATCAGAGAGATGCAAATTAAAACCACAATGAGATACCACTTCACACCAGTCAGGATGGCTATAATAGACAAAGCAACAAACAACAAATGTTGGAGAGGGTGTGGGGGAAAAGGGGACCTTAGTTCACTGTTGGTGGGATTGCAGACTGGTACAACCATTATGGAAAACAGTATGGAATTTTCTCAGAAAAATAAAAATTGACCTGCCTTTTGACCCAGCAATTCCACTGCTGGGATTATATCCTAAGAATCCTAAAACATCAATTTCAAAGAACCTATGCACCACAATGTTCATAGCAGCACAATTTACAATAGCCAAGAGTTGGAAGCAACCTCGGTGCCCATCAGTAAATGAATGGATCAAAAAATTGTGGTACATATACACAATGGAATTCTATGCAGCAGAGAGAAAGAAGGAGCTACTACCCTTTGCAACAACATGGATGGAACTGGAAAGCATTATGCTGAGTGAAATAGGCCAGGCATTGAAGGACAAATACCATATGATCTCACCTTTGACAGGAAGCTAAAGAATAAAACAAACAAGCAAACAGAATAAAAACAAAGACACTGAAATAGAGAACAAGTGGGCAGCGACCAGAGGGGAGAGGGAAGGGAACTTAAGGGGGAAAAGGGGGAGGGATTTTGAGGAACAAGTATGAAAGACACAGAGATGAGGACTGGGGGGGGTGTGGAAATGGGAGGGAGGGGGGAGACCGGGCGGGGGGGGGGGTGTGGTGGGATGGGAGAAATAGATTAAAAAAAATGTACTTGAAAAGTAACTAAATTTTAAAAAAAATTCCATTGTGTAAATGTACCAGTTGTTTGATCCACTCGTTTACTGATGGGCACTTAGGCTACAAGACAAACAATCCAATTTAAAAAGGCTGTCTTTCTTTACCACTTACTTTAGTGAGCCAGAGGCAGACCTGAAAATGATTTCTTGAGGGCCCCAAACTCAAGAACACCCCCACCCCTCGTCCCTATTCCCTATAGCCGAGGTCAGCAGAGTCTGGGGCCCACCTTTCCCAGGCTTCCTGAGGCTCCAGCCTCCCCAAAATGCTTTTGTCCACTTCCCTCTCTTCCAGAGACCACTTCCTCAGTGGTATCTCTCTACCCTGACCTCAGACCTCCAATCTGGGTCTCATAGCATCCTCTTTTTTGTGCATTATGAGTGTTTCAATACTTGTTTTTCCAATTCCACCAGCAAGCCTGAAACCACCACTTATTGATTCAAGGAATCCATGCCCAGTGCCTGCTGCTCATTTTCCTAAATGGAACCCTCAGTATGGGCCATTTGCCCTGAGCATCATCAGTTCTTATGGTAACTCAGCTTTCTTATCTGTAAGGTGGTCATAAATTCTCCCAGACTTGTTGGGGGTTAAAGTTGAAGCTGCTGACAGAATGCGTGGCATAGGTATGTGCAGTGGGTGTAGGGTGGGGAAGACAATGGTGATGGTGAAGAAAGCAATTGGTGTGTGTGCATACATGTGTGTATTATGTGTGTGCTTGTGTGCATGTGTTTGTGTATTTGTGTGTGTAGTATGATTGTATGTGTGTACCTATATTTATGTTTTCTCATTATGTGATTTTTTACACCAACACCATGGGTTTTCACTTCCAGACCCATATTTGTGTCACTTTCCTGGGGACCTGGGGGTCATTAGCTCAAAGCTAAAGGATATTGGAGTCTGTGCCCTGGGCATTTATTCTGAGCTGGACAGGACTCTAAGAGTCTGTTACTTTTAAGAGTGTTCCTATTTCACAAAGGCCCCAGAGGAGACAGACAGGGGATATGAGGACAGTCTTGTTGAGACAAAAAGGAGCTATAAACAGTGAGGGGAGTGGACAGTGACATTCAGTGGACACATTGCTGAGAAGACCAGGTGACAATAAGAGGTGCAGGTGAGCCTTAAGAACACAGGGCTAAATGGAAAAAGTAAAAAATCCAAATTAAAAACTCTCAGACACAAAACAATATGTGTTCGGTGAACAAATCCCAGACAAAAAGTAACACCAACACATCAGAGTGGGCCTCACTGGCAGCAGTTCAGAAATGGAAAAGTCAGAGGCAGCCCATGCAACAGCTTCCAAGGAGCTGAGGGCCCCAGTTCATTTGCCCAGGTGATACTAGTCACCACAATTTACTCACAAAGGGCACAAACCTGAGAAACACTGTCAAAATGGGGTGTGAGGGTGTCACCCAGGTCCAGGGTTTCTTGAGACTTTTGACAGTTTCCCATTTGATTGTTATGGGGGTGGATTTGATCTTTGCAATAGAGTGGTGCTTTGGAACCAGTGCAGGCCTTTCAGATCAGCGTGTGCGTGCATTTGCAAGGGGAAAATAACCCAAATCCAAAGCATGACCTGGGTTCCCTGTGCACTGGGTACTGCAGGTGGAAGCCTCACATCCACCCTCAGGATCCATGGCAGGCAACTCAGGTTTGGGATGCTTGACCAAGGTCATGGTCATGCAGTGGTCCCCTTGCCCCCCATCACTGAACAGAGAAGTCTTTGATCCCCTACTTTAACTAGACCAACACCCTTCTTTTACAGTTGCAGACACTGAGATCCAGAGAGAGGAGGTTAGCTTTAAGAACAAACTGAAAGTGAAGGAATGGGAAAAGATATTACAGCAAATGCTAACCAAAAGCAAGCAGGGGCAGCTATACTTATAGGAGACAAAATAGACTTTAAGTTAAAATGGTCATAAGAGGCAAAGAAGGTTATTATATAATGATAAGGTATCAATTCATTAAGATATAACAGTTATAAAAATTATGCATCCATCTTTAGAGCACCTAAATATATAAAGCAAATACTAACAGAACTAAAAGGAAATATAAACAACCATAAATAGTAGTTGGGGACTTTAATACCCCACTCTCAACAACGAATAAATCATCTAGATACAGACTCAATAAGGAAACAGCAAATCTCAACAACACAAAAGTCCAAATAACACTAGCAGAGCATACACAGAACATTCCGTACAACAGCAGCAGAGCACACATTCTTCTTGAGCACACACAGAACACTTCATAGGATATATCATATGTTAGGACACAAAACATGTCTCAACAAAAGACAGAAATGATATCAAGTATCTTTTTTGAGTACAATGGTATAAAACTAGAAACTAAGAGGAAAAAGCTGAAAAACTAATAAATATATTAAAATAACACACTCCTGAACAACCAATGTTTTAAAGAAGAAATTAAAAGGGAACTAACAATATGACATATGAGAATGTAAACATAATATTGTACAAACTTATGGAATGAGCAAAAGTAGTTCTAAAAGGAAAGTTTGTAAGTGTGTGCATCAAAACAAAAAGACCTCAAGTAAATAGCTTAACATTATACAACAGGAAACTAGAAGAAGAACAAACTGAGCCCAAAGTTAGCAAAAGGAAGGAAATACTAAAGATGAGAGTAGAAATAAATGAAATAGAGACATGGAAAAGATTACCAAACCTGAGCTGGTTCTTCGCAAAGGTAAAAATTTACAAACCTTCAGCTAGACTAACCAAGAAAAAAAGAGAACCCAAACAAAATTATAAATGAAAAACAAATCACACTGATACCATAGAAACGCAAAGGACTATGAAAGTACTAAAAACAGTATACACCAAAAAATTAGACAACTTTTTTTGAAGAAAAGAATAAATGTTTAGAAATAAACAATCTGCCAACTCGAAATTATGAAGACAGAGAAAAATCTTAACAGTCCAATAAAAAGTTAGGAGATTGAATCAGGGAGCAAAAACTTCATAACAACAACAAAATGCCCAGGATTGGACAGTTTCACTGGCATATTCTACCAAACATTTAAAGAATTCATGCTCACACTTCAAAAATTAAAAAAGAACACTTCCAAACTCATTTAATGAGTCCAGCAGTACCCTCATATCAAAGCCAAACAAGAAAAATGCAAGAAAACTAAAGGCCAATATCTCTGATGAATATAAATATAAAAACTTCTCAACAAAATATTAACAAAGTGGATTCAAAAGCACATTAAGAAGATCATACACAATGATTGAATAGGATTTATCTTTGGGATGCAAGGATGATTCAACATATATAAATCAATAGATGTGACACATCACATTAAAGGAATAAATAATAGAAATGATGTAATCATCTCAATGGGTCTAGGAAAAATAACATTTGACAAAATCTAACATATATTCATGATAAAGAGACTGTCAACAAATTGGAAATAGAAAGATTAAAGGCTAAATTTGACAAGCCCACAGATAACTTTCACCACATGCTCAGTGGTGAAAGTTTGAAATCTCTTCCTGTGAGAGCAGAAACAGGAATAGCGTACCCATTCCCATCACTCATATTCAACATAGGCAATTGGGGGGGAGAGAGACAGAGACAGAGAGAGAGAGATTTAAATGAGAAAAGAAGCAAAATTGTCCCTGTATGTAGATTACATGATCTTATACACAGAAAACACTAAAGGATCCAGCAAAAAACATACATATATCAAATCATCACATCGTCCGTCTTGAACTTACATAATGTTAGACTTAATAAATAAATTTAGTAAAGTTGCAGGATACAGAATCAACATATGAAAATCAGTTGCATTTCTATACACTAACAATGAAATAACTGAAAAAGAAAGAAAACAATGCCATTCACAATAACACCAAAAACAATAAAGCATTTTGGAATAAATTTAACCATGGAGATGAAAGATCTGTACACTAGAAACTATAAGACATTGATGAAAGAAATAGAAGACATAAATATCCTGTGTTCATGAATCAGAAGAGTTAACATTGTTAATTTGTTAAATTGTTCATACTATCCAAATACAGCTATAGATTTGATGAATCCCTATCAAGATTTAAGTGGTATTATTTACAGAAATTGAAAAAATACTCTATGGAACTACAGAAGACCTCAAATAGCCAAAGCAATCTTGAGAAAACAAAGGGGAGAAAGCTGGAGGCATCATACTTCTGTATTTCAAACTATGTTACAAAGTAGTGTAGTGCTGGCATAAAACAGACACATGGGCCGACAGAATAGAATCAACAGCCCAGAAGTAAACCCATGCACATATGGCCAATTAATGTTTGACAAGTGGGCTAAAAATGCTCAATGTGGAAAAGATATAGGGTTCTCAATAAATGGTGTGGGGAAAAAACAGGTATCTCCATTCCAAAGAATGAAATCTTGGACCTTTACCTTACAAAAATTAACTCAAAGTAGATTGAAGACCTAAATATAGGACTTGAAACTAAAGATTCTAAAAGAAAGCATGAGGGGAAAGCTCCTTGACATTGATCTTGGAAATGGTTTTTTTTGGATTTGACACTAAAATAAAGGCAGCAAAAATAAACTAGTGAGAATACATCAAACTGAAATGCTCCTGTGCAGCAAAAGAAATGATCAACAAAATGAAAACGAATATAGAATGGGAAAATTAGCAAACCACATATACAAAATGTGTAAGAAACTAATACAATTCAATAAGAAAAACTCCCAAATAATTTGATTAAAACATGTACAAAGGACCTGAATAAAAGTTTTTTCCCAAAGAAGATATGCAAATGGCCAACAGGTACATTAAATGTGCTCAGTGTTACAAATGATCAAGAAAATGCAAATCAAAACCACAATGAGAGATTACCAGTTGCCTATTAGAATGACTGTTCTGGAAAAACAAATAACAAATGCTGGTGAGCATGAGGAGAAAAGAGAACCCTTGTAAACTGTTGGTGGAACTACAATTTGACACAGCCACTATGGAAACAAGATAGAAAGAATTTTAAAAATTAAAATTATAACTACTATGGATCCAGCAATTTAACTGCCTATTCATATTTGATGAAAAAGAATTCACTATCTTAAAGAGACATTTGTATTCCCATGTTTACTGCAGCATTATTTACAATAGTTAAGACAGAAACAATCTAAGTGATGATGAATGAATGAAGAACATGTGATGGGTATAATGGGATATTATTCAGCCATAAAAAAGAAGGAAATCCTGCCATTGGCAACAACATGGATAAACCTGAGGGCATTGTGCCAGGTGAAATAAGTCAAGACATAAAAAGACAAATATCATATGATCTTATTTATATGTGAAAGCTAAAAAACTAAACTCATAGAAATAGAAAGTAGATTAGTACTTGCCAGGGCAAGAGGGAGGGAAATAGATGAAGTTGGCCAAAGGGTACAAACTTGCATTTATACAATGAATAAATTTTGGGAATCTGAAGTATAGCATTGTAACTGTAGCTAACAATACTGTAATGTATACTTGAAAACTGCAAATAGAATAAATCTTAAAAGTTATCATCACACCCCCCAAAAGGTAACTATACAAAATATTAAGAATGTTAACTAACCTTATTATGGCAATTGTTTTGCAATATTTATATACGTATAAAGTCATCACATTGTATACCTTAAACCAACAGAATGTTATATGAGAGAGGACCACCCAAAACAGGATTCATTTATAAAAAATTATGTATTTATTCTTACATGTTTAAACTTCAGTTGCCTTCAGAATACTCTCCATTTGATGCAATACACTGATTGAGATGGTTTTCCACAGCTCAAAACAGTTTTGAGCTGTTTCAATGCCGTTTAGTGCTTCTACTGTTTTTTGTTTCACCTCTTCCACATCAGGCAAAATATTTCTGTTTGAGGACTTCTTTCACCTGAGAAAATAAAAAAAGGTCGCTTGGGGCAAGATGGGGTGAATAGGGAGAGTGGGGCATGAAGGTCATGCCGTTTTGCATCAAAACCTGCTGAACACTCAGTGTGGTGTTGGCAGTCGCACTTGTAAATCACCCATTAAGAAATGGGTAAACACATTGAAAGTCTTAAAAAAATTTTTACTGAAGCCAAACAGCCTCTCACAACAACACCCCCTGGTACACTGATACAGATGGGTTGCTAGAACACTCATCTAGTGGGGGAAGCCTGTACAACAAGAGGCCCACCCTCCAGAACCTAATTCCAGTTTTTTAGGTTCCCCTTCATATGTCAATTATGTCTCAAAAATGCTGGGGGGTGGGAAATAAAGCTCAAATACATTAATAAAACTTTGTCAGATTTGAAGGAAGAAGTACACAGTTTTAAATTAATGATTAGAGATTTCATTAATAATAACTAGACAGAAGTACAATAACAAAATAAAGGAACTAAACTAACTTAGACCCAACAAACATAAAAAAAACCCTCAACCTAATAACAGTAGAATACACATTTCTCTAAAGTACACATGGAATATTCTCCATGATATACCATATGGTAGACCAGAAAACAAGCCTCAGTAGATTTTTAGAAGGTAAATATCATGCAAAGTATTTCAATATCTTCTCTGACCACAGTGGACTGAAACTAAAAATCAATAACAGAAGGAAATCTGGAACAAAAGGAAGTGTGTGCAAATTGTAAAACATACTCTTAAACAACCAGTTAGTCTAGAATAAATAATAAGAGAAATTATAAAATGCTTAGAGACTAATGAAAAAGAAAACACAACATAACAATACTTATGGAATGCAGGGAAAATAGTGCTAAAAGGGAATTTTTAATTATATATTCATTTATGGTGTAAAGCTTAGTGGTTAGACAAGCATATACTTTGCATAATGTTCCCCTCAATATTTCCAGTACACCAACTGACACTATACATAGTTATAACAATATTATTGATTATATTTTCTATGCTTAACTTACTTCCCATGACTATTTTGTAGCTATGCATTTGTGCTTCTTAGTTCCTTCACTTATTTAACACAGTACCCTAATCCCCAGCAACCCACAGTTTTCTTTTTGTATCTATGAGTCTCTTTCAATTTTGCTTGTTTATTTATTTTGTTCTTTAGATTCCACATTTAGGTGAAATCATATGACATTTGTCTTTCTCTGACTGACTTATTTTACTAAGCATCATACCCTCTGGGTCAATCCATGCTGTCATAAATGGTAAGATTTCATTATTTTTATGGTCTAGTAATATTCCATTGCATATATGTATTACAGATTTTCACCCGCTCATGTATTGCTGTGCCCTTGGATTGCTTCCATAGCTTGACTATTGTATGTAATGCTGCAAAGGGGTGCATATATTCTTTTGAATCAGTGTTTTAGGTTTCTTCACATAAAGCTCCAGAAGTGGAGTCACTGGGTCTTAAAGCAGGTCCATTTTTAATCTTATGAGGAAACTCCACACTGTTTTACATAGTGGGTGTGCTAATATGTATTGCCACCAACAGTGCAAAAGGATTCCCTTTTCTCCACCTCCCTACCAACACTTGTTTGTTGACTTATTGATGATAGCCATTTTGACAGGTGTGAGATGGTATCTCATTGTGGTTTTAATTTGCATTTCTCTGATGATTAGTGACACTGAGCATCTTTTCATATGTCTATTGGCCATCTGTAGGTCTTATTTGAAACAGTGTCTATTCAGTCCCTCTGTTGCTTTTCAATTGGTTTATTTATTTGTTTTAGATATTAACCCCTTATCAGATGTGTCACTGGGAAATATATTTTCACATTTAGTAGGTTGTTTGTTTGTTTGTTTGTTTGTTTTTGATGGTTTCCTTTGCTAAGCAAAAACTTTTTGGTTTAATCCAATTGCATTTGTTTTCTCTTTCTTTTCTTTCCCTTGTCTGAGAAAGTATATTAGAAAAAGAATGGTACAAGAAATGTCCAAAATTTTGCTGCCGAGATTTTTTTCTAGGATTTTTATAGTTCTGAGTCTTACATTAAAGTCTTTAATCTAATTTGAGTTTATTATCATATGAGGTTTGAGGAGGTGGTGTAGTTTCATGTGTTTGCATGTATTTGGCCAATTTCCTCAGCTCCATTTATTGAATAGATATCTTTCTTAAGTACATTTTATTGATTATGCTATTAGAGTTCTTCCATTTTTTCCTACCCTTTATTCCCCTTCAACCTGTACCACTCTCTGACCAGCATTCCCCCCAACCCTTAGTTCATGTCCATGGGTTGTACATAAAAGTTCCTTGGCTTTTCCATTTCCTATACTATTCTTAACCTCCCCCTGTCTATGTTGTACCTACCACTTATGCTTCTCGTTCCCTGTACCTTCTCCCCCATTCTCCACCCTCCTCCTCCCCACTGATAACCCTCCATGTAATCTTCATTTCTGTGATTATGTTCCTGTTCTAGTTGTTTGCTTAGTGTGCTTTTGTTTTTGTTTTCTTTAGGTTCAGTTGTTGATAGTTGTGAGTTTGTTGTCATTTTACTGGTCATAGTTTTGATCATCTTCTTTTTCTTAGATAAGTCCCTTTAACATTTCATATAATAAGGGCTTGGTGGTGATGAACTCCTTGAACTTTACCTTATCTGGGAAGCACTTTGTCTGCCCTTCTATTCTAAATGATAGTTTGCTGCACAGAGTAATCTTGGGTGTAGGTCCTTGTCTTTCATGATTTGCAATACTTCTTTCCAAGTATTTCAAGTATTTCCAAGTATTCCCCCTTCTTGCTTGCAAGCTTTCTTTTGAAAAATCAGCTGATAGTCTTATGGGAACTCCTTGGTAGGTAACTCTCTCCTTTTCTCTTGGTGCTTTCAAGATTCTCTCGTTGTCTTTAATCTTGGGTAATTCAATTATGATGTGTCTTGGTGTATGCTTCCTTGGGTCTAATTTCTTTGGGACTGACTGAGCTTCCTGGACCTCCTGGAAGTCTATTTCCTTCACAGATTGGGGCATTTTTCCTTTATTATTTCTTCAAATAAGTTTTCAGGTTTTTGCTGCTCTTTTCTCCTGGCAACTCTATGATTCAGATGTTGGAACATTTAAAGTGGTCCCAGAGGTTCCTAAGCCTCTCCTCATTTTTTTTTTTTTGAATTTTTGTTTCTTCATTCTGTTTCAATTGGATGTTTATTTCCTCCTTCTGTTCCAAATTGTTGATTCGAGTTCCAATTTCCTTCCCTTCACTCTTGGTTCCCTATATATTTTTCTTTATTTTACCTTGCATAGCCTTAACTTCTTCCTTTATTTTGCAACCATACACAATCTCTTCTGTGAGCATGCCGATTACTAGTATTTTGAACTTTGCATCTGAGACATCAGGGGTGTCGAACTCATTTTTGCCGGAGACCACATTAGCCTTGCAGTTCTCTTCAAAGGGCTGAATGTAATTTTAGGACTGTATAAATGTAACTACTCTATAACAGTTAAGCAAGAGTTTGGCACTGCTGCCAGGTAGAAACAAGGTGCCAGGCTGGATAAAATAAAGTGGAGGGCCAGATTTGCCCCACCAGCCTTCTGTTTGTCGCCTGTGTAATAGGTTGTCTATTTCTTTGTCACTTAGTTCTTTTTCTGGAGTTTTGATATGTTCTTTCAGTTAGCTATATTTCTTTGTTTCAGTGTACATTTTACATTGTAAGTGGTGGAGCCTTAGGTATTCACCAGGGCATGGTGACCCACTTCAGTACCTTGTGGTGCTATATATTGGGGAGGGGTAAGAGAGGAAAAAATGCCACTTTCTAGGCTCTCGCCTCAATTTCAGTCACTTCCCCTCACTTTGAATACACTGTCTATACTCCATTCTCTGTTCTTTACTTCTTTGTCAAATATTAATTGACCCTCTAAACTTGGATTTATTTCTGTCCTCCCTATTCTGTTTTATTCATCTATATGTCTTGTTTTATGCTAGCACCATGCTGTTTTGATTACTATGGCCTTGTAGTATAGTTTCATGTCAGGCAGCATAAGTCTTCCAACTCTGTTCTTCTTTCTCAATATTGCTGAAGCTTCAGGATTTTTTGTGGTACCATATAAATTTTTGAACTTTTTGTACTAGTTCTTCAAAATATGCCATCGGTATTTTGACAGAAATTGTGTTGAATTTCTAGCTTGCTTTGAGTAGTATGGATATTTTAATAATATATTTCTTTCTATCCATGAACACAGTATATGCTTCGATTTTTTTTTGTATATTTTTAATTTTTTTCTTCAGTGCCTTATAATTTTAAAGTACAGGTCTTTTACATTTTTGTTTAAATTTATTACTAGGTATTTTATTTATTTTGAAACAGTTGTGAATGGGATTGTTTTCTTAGATTCTATTTCTGATAATTCATTATTGGTGTACACATATAAAAATGTAACTGATTTCTGGACTTCTGGCCAAGGTGGAAATGTAGGTAGATGCATTGTACCTCCTTACAAAATCAAAAGGACAGCAACAAATTTAAAAACAAAAATAACCAGAACTGCTAGAAAATTGAACTGTATAGAACTCTGACAACCAAGGAGTTAAAAAAGAAACATTCATTAACTCCAGTAGAAGAGGCAGAGAGGACATGTGGCAAGCTGGGCAGCTGGCAGAGTGGAAATTTCCACATTTACATGCAGATAAACTGGGAGGAACAAGTAGGAATTGAGACAGACCCTGCAACCCAGGGTTCCAGCGTGGGGAAAAAAAAAGCCTCAAAACCTCTGGTTTTAAAATCCTGTGGGAATTGAAGCAGTGGGAAAAACTCCCAGCCTCACAGGAGAGTTTGTTTGAGAGATCCACAGGGTTCTGGAATGTACACAAGCCCACTCACCCAGAAATCAGCACCAGAAGGGCCCAATTTGCTTCTAGGTAGCAGGGGAAGTAACTGAAAGCCAGATGAGAACTAAGCAAGTGGCATTATTTCCTCTCAGATCCCTTCCCTATATACAGTGCTACAATGCAGTAACATGGGTTGCCCCACCCTAGCTAATACCTAAGGCTCCATGCAATGTAACAAGTACACCCAGACAAAGAAATACGGCCCAAATGAATGAATAGGTAAAATCTCCAAAAATAGACCTAAGCAATGAAGAGATAAACAACTTATCACATATAGAGTTCAAAACACTAATAATCAATATGCTCACAGAAATGGTTGAGTGTGGTCACAAAATAGAGGAAAAAATGAAGGCTGTGCAAAGTGAAATAAAGAACAATATACAGGGAACCAACAGTGAAGGGCAGGAAATTGGGACTCAAATCAATAACTTGAAGCAGAAGAAAGAAATAAAATAAACATTCAACCAGAACAGAGGGAAGAAATAATAATTCAAAAAAATGAGGAGAGGCTTAGGAATCTTGGGGACAACTTTAAACATTCCAACATCCAAATCACAGTGGTGCCACAAGGACAAGGGGAACAGCAAGAAACTGAAAACTTATTTGAAGAAATAATGAAAGAGAACTTCCCCAATCTGAAAGGAAAGGAAACAGCTGTAAAGGAAATAGACTTCCAAGAAGTCTATACTTCCTAAGCTCAGACAGTCCCAAAGAAGTTGGACCCAAGGAAGCATACACCAAGACACATCATAATTGAATTACCCAAGATTAAAGACAACGAGAGAATCTTGAAAGCACCAAGAGAAAAGGAGAGAGTTACCTACCAAGGAGTTCCCATAAGACTATCAGCTGATTTTTCAAAAGAAAGCTTGCAAGCAAGAAGGGGGAATACTTGGAAATACTTGAAATACTTGGAAAGAAGTATTGCAAATCATGAAAGACAAGGACCTACACCCAAGATTACTCTGTGCAGCAAACTATCATTTAGAATAGAAGGGCAGATAAAGTGCTTCCCAGATAAGGTAAAGTTCAAGGGGTTCATTATCACCAAGCCCTTATTATATGAAATGTTAAAGGGACTTATCTAAGAAAAAGAAGATGATCAAAACTATGACCAGTAAAATGACAACAAACTCACAACTATCAACAACTGAACCTAAAGAAAACAAAAACAAAAGCACACTAAGCAAACAACTAGAACAGGAACATAATCACAGAAATGAAGATTACATGGAGGGTTATCAGTGGGGAGGAGGAGGGTGGAGAATGGGGGAGAAGGTACAGGGAACGAGAAGCATAAGTGGTAGGTACAACATAGACAGGGGGAGGTTAAGAATAGTATAGGAAATGGAAAAGCCAAAGAACTTATATGTATAATTCATGGATATCAACTAAGTGGGAAGAATGCTGGTGGGAGGGTGGTGCTAGGTGGAGGACAGTAAAGGGTAGGAAAAATGGAACAACTGTGATAGCATAATAAATAAAATATATTAAAATAATAATTAAAATGTAACTTATTTATGAATATTTATTTTGTATCCTGCTGCTTTACTGAATTCATTTATGAGTACTAGTAGTTGTTTTGGTGGAATCTTTAGTATGCTCTCTATATAGTACTATGTCATTTGCAAGTAATGAAAGCTTTACTTCTTTCCAATTTGGATGTCTTTTATTTCTTCCTCTTGTCTGATATCTGTGGATAGGACTTCCAGTACTATGTTGAATAAGAGAAGTGAAAGTGAACATCCACATCTTGTTTCTGATATTAAGGGATTTATTTTTCAGTTTTTAGTTTCTTAGTTTTCCTCATTGAGTAAAATGTTAGCTATGTGTTTGTTATATATGGCTTTCATTATGTTCAGGCTTGTTCCTCCTATGCCTGCTTTGCTGAAAATTATCATAAATGAGTGCTGGACTTTATCAAATGCTTTTTCTATGCCTATTATCATGTGTTTTCATTCTTCATTTTTGTTATGCAGGGTATCACAGTTATTGATTCACAGATATTGTGCCAATCTTGCATCCCCAGAATAAATCCCATTTGATCATGGCGTATGATCTATTTAAGGTATTCCTGGATCCAGTTTGCTAATATTTTATTGAGTATTTTTACATCTATGTTAATCAGGGATATTAGCTTATAATTTTTTTCATGTTAGTGTCTTCTCTGTTTTTCAAATTAGGATAATGCTGACTTCATAAAATGAGTTTGGGAGTCTTGCCTCCTCTTGAATTTTTTGGACTAGGTTTAGAATAGGTGTTAGTTCCTCTGTTAATGTTTGGTAAAAATTCACCTGTGAAGCCATCCAGTCTAGGACTTTAGTTTGCTGGGAGATTATTTTTTTATTAATGCTTCAATATCATTAATTATAATTGGTTTGTTCAGATTTTTTGATTTTTCCTGATTCAGTTTTGGAAGATTGTATGTTTATAGGAATTTATCCATTTCATCTAGGTTTTCCCATT
Organism: Artibeus jamaicensis; assembly: GCF_021234435.1. Taxonomy (NCBI): domain Eukaryota; kingdom Metazoa; phylum Chordata; class Mammalia; order Chiroptera; family Phyllostomidae; genus Artibeus; species Artibeus jamaicensis. The sequence continues at coordinate 72,063,242 of NW_026522030.1, read as the reverse complement.
TGTTGGCATACGTGCATAGTTGCTCATGGTATTTTCTTACAATTCTTTGTATTTCTCGGTGTCAGTTTTTACTTCTGTTTCATTTCTGACTTTATTTATTTGGGCCCTCTTTCTTTCTCTCTCTCTTTCTTTCTTCCTTTCTTTCTTTCAAGTCTGATTAGAGGTTTCTCAATCTTGTTTAGATTTCAAAGATCCAGCTTTTGGTTTCATTGATCTTTTGTATTTTTTTAGTTTCTATATCATTTATTTCTGCTCTAATCTTTTTCATTTCCTAACTTCTACTCACTTTGGGATTTGTTTGTTATTCTTTTTTCTAGTTCCTTTAGGGAAAAAGGTAACTTGTTTATATGAGATTTTTCTTGTTTCTTGAGGTAAGCCTGTATTGCTACAAATTTTCACTAAGAGGGAAATTTATAGCTGTAAATGCTCACATTAAAAGATAAGAAGGGTCAAAGATCAATAACCTAAGTTTACACCTTAAGGACCTAGGAAAAGAGAGGAAACCAAAGCTAATAGAAAAAAAGAAAATGACAAAGTTCAAGCAGGAATCAATGAAAAAGAGAGTAGAAAAACAATAGAGAAAAATAAATGAACACAAAAGTTGGTTACTGAACTGAATTATGCCCTCTCCAAATTTATTATGTTGAAGACTTAATCCTGTTCTAACTGTATTTGGACTGTATTTACCGCCTTTCAGGAGGTAATTTATGTTAAATGAGATCATAAGGGTGGGGCTTAATAACAGAGGGCTAGTGTCCTTTTAAAAAGAGGAGCAAGCACACAGAAGAAAGACTATTTCCTTTTCTTGTCTAGTTGTTCTGGCTAGCCCAAGTGCAAAGTTGCATTATAGTGGTAAAAGTGAGCATTTTTGTTTTGTCCCTGATCTTAGAGGGGGTACATTTTCAGTCTTTCATCATTGAGGTTACCAGAGCCAAGACTCCACAAAAAAAAAACTTCATTGCTAGGTAGACAAAGCATTTGGGGGCTGAGGTTGTTTTCCTCAAGAGTAACCACAGCCTTGGCTGGTGTGGCTCAGTGGATTGAGCACCAGCCTGGAAACTAAAAGGTTGCCAGTTCAATTTCCAGTTAGGGCACATGCGTGGGATTTGGGCCAGGTCAGGTGTCCAGTAGGGGGGCATGCCAGAGGCTACCACACATTGATGTTTCTCTCCCTCTCTTTCTCATTCCCTTCTCCTCTGTTTAAAATAAATAATTAAAAAAAATAGTAACTACATGCCTGTGTTTGGGTCACTCCACCAGCCTCTGTTTCCTTTATTTTTCTCTTAACAAATGATTTTTCTGTCCAGTGATAAAGTTCAAGTTGCTTCATTAAGAGGACTTTCCAGATGGCAGCAGAGTAAATGGGAAGTAGGCACTCACTCTCTCCCAGGACCAAACTGGGATTACAACCAATTTATAGAACAAACATCCTGAATAACCAACTGAAGACTAGCTGAAGAGAAGTCTTATAACCAAGGATTTACAGAGGAAGCTACATCAGGACTAGTAGGAAGGGTAGAGATGTGAAAAGGGCTGGCCCCACTCCCAAGAGTAGTGGCTGAGATTCAGGAGGGTTATCTCAGCTTCAGGGTTTCCGATAAGACTGGGATCTACTCCCCAAGCCAGGCTTCCCAGTCCAGAGCACTAGATCTGGGAAGAGACACCCATATAACATCTTGCTGTGAAAAGCAGTGGGGGTTATATTCAATATATGGTGTTGAAAAAAATGGATAGATATGTGCAAAAAATTGAAGCTAGACCACTTTCATACAATGTACATGAGAATAAGTTCAAAATAGATTAAAGACTTAAATGTAAGATTCAAAGTCATAAAAATCCTAGAAGAAAACATAGCCAGTAAAATCTCAGACATTTCTCTTAGCAATATATTTTCTGATATATCTCCTCAGGTAAGGGAAACAAAAGGAAAAATAAACAAATGGGGCTACATCAAACTAAAAAGATTTTGCACAGCAAAGGAAACCATCAACAAAATGTAAAACCCACTGAATGGGAGAGCATATTCACCAATGATACATCTCATAAGGGGTTAATATCCAAAATTTGTAAATACCCCCATCTCATACAACTCAATACCAAAAAAACAAACTATTTTTTTTTAAATGAGCAAAGGACCTGAATAGACACTTCCCCCAAAAGGACATACAGATGTCCAACAGACATTTGAAAAGATGCTCAACATCACTAGTCATCAAAGAGATGCAAGTTAAAACCACAATGAGATATCATCTCACACCTGTCAAAATGGCCATCATCTATAAATCAACAAACAAGTGTTGGTGAGAAAGTGGAGAAAAGGGAACCCTCATGTACTGTTGATAGGAATGAAGATTTGTACAGCCATTGTGGAAACAGTATGGAAGTTCCTTTAAAATTTAAAAATTAAACTGCCTTATGACTCAGCAATTCTACTTCTGGGTACATATCTTAAAAACTACAAAACACTAATTGGAAAGAATATATACACCCCTTTGTTCACTGCAGCATAATTTACAATAGCCAAGATTTGGAGGCAGCCAAGTGCCCAACAGATGAGTGGAGGCAGGGGAGAGTAATGGGGGAAATGGGGACAACTGTAATTGAACAAATAAAAAATCTTTGGTACATTTAAATAATAGAATACTACTTGGTCATAACAAGAAATAAATCTTACCTTTTTGACAGCATAGATGGACTTGGACAGCATCTTGCTAAGTGAAATAAGCCCATCAAAAAAAGACAAATATCATGTGATTTCACTCATAGGTTGAACCTAATGAACAAAATAAGTAAGCAAAATAGAGACAGACTTGTAGATTAAGGGTAGACTATCAGCTGTCAGGGGGATTAAGGGGCTGGGTGGTACATGTTGTGGAGGAATTGAGAAAAAAAAAGAAAGAAAATAACTCAGGGACACAGACAACAGTGTGGTAATTGCCAGGAGGAGGGAGGTGAGGGAAGGTGGAGAAGGGTATAGGAGGGATGAATGGTAATGGAAGGAGACTTGACTTGGAGTGATGAACACACAATACTGATGACGTGTCATGGAATTGTGCACCTTAAACCTGTACAATTTTGTTAAGCAGTATCACCCCAATAAATTTTAAAAAAAAAAGAAAAAAGAGCCCTGGTCACAAGACTCAGTTAGTTGGGCATCATCCTGCAATGTGAAAGGTCACCAGTTTGATTCCTGGTCAGGACAAATGCCCGGGTTGCAGGTTCGGTTCCCAGTTGGAGTGCATACAAGAGTCAGCCATTCAATGTTTCTCACTTATACTGAGGTTTCTTTCCTTCACTTTCTCCCTCCCTTCCCCACTCTCTAAATAAATAAATAAATTGTTTTTTTAAAAAGAAAAGAAAAAAATGTGATCTATTACATGAATTGATTTCTTTAAGTGTGAACAAATTTGCATTCCCAGGATAAAGCTCAATTTATCATAGTGTATAGCCTTTGTACTATTCTGTTGGGTTCAGTTTGTTACTTGCTATGGACATGAATGTTTGTGTGTGCCTCCCCATTCATATATTGAACCACTACACCAACAATGTGAGAGTGGAGCCTTTAAAAACTAATTAAGTTTAGATGAGCTCATGAGGGTGGGATGCTCATGATTATACTAGTGCCTTTATAAGAAGAGAAAGACAGATCTCTCTGTGTTGTGGTTTCTGCAGGAAAGACAAGAAAGAGCGAATGGGCTTGGGTTGGTCCACTTGAATCATTTCGGTGAGCTCTTGGTCACAGGGCTGTGCCAAGTTGTCTGGCACTTGGGCCTAGAGTGACAAGGGCCAGGAAATGGCAACTCATGCAGGGAAATTTGACTGCCCAATAAAGCAGCTGGTGGGACATGTGAATCTGGCCACAATAAAAAAAATGAATTAGAAGGGATATCAGTTAGCTAATGCTGTATAACAAATCACCCCATTACTCAGAAAGCATTCATCATTGCTCACAATGCTATGAGTCAGTTGGGTAGTTTGTCTGGTCTTGGCTGGACTAACCAGATGTCAGAAAAAAAGTGTCGGCTGGGCAGGCAGCTCTGTCCATCTTGGCATTTCACATACCCAGTGTCTGACTAGCTGGAAGCTGATCTCAGGTAGCCTCAGTTGGGGTGACAGCTCTACTCCATGTGACTGTCACCATCCAGCTGGCTAGTCTGGGATATTTGTCCATGGTGATCAGTGCTGAGAGAGGTGGAGTGTGCCAGACTCTGAGGCTTGGATCCAATACACTTTTGACATTTCATTCTGCTGACCAAACAAATGGTGAAGCTATTTAGCCCAGATTCACAGGGCAGGACACTAACCACCCCTCCATGGAAGGAGCTGAAAGTCACACTACAGAGGGCATGGATGCAGGAAGGCCTAACAAATGTTTCTGTAATCAATCTTGCACTGAACTTGGGGAGACTATACACTTACTTAAAAAAAGTTTTATCAAGACACAGCCAAACCCCTCTGTTTAGTCATCTCTGGCTATCTTCATGCTACTATATAGCACGTAGAATACTTGTGACAGAGATTATAACCCACAGAGCACTTCACAAAAGTTTGCTGGCCCTGCTCCAGCATGAGGAAAGGAGCAAAGGCACAGAGGCTTGTGGGATGCATCTAGAATGGCACAGAAGGCAGCTAAACCAGGCCAGGGTTAGCCTGGCCACACTGGGAAGGAAATGCTGAGTCTGGGTAAGAGGCAGAAATCAGTGGCAATTCCAACTCCAGTGCCCCTACTCTTTCCTGGCTGTGTGACTATGGGTAGGCCACCTGACCAACTTGAGCTCAGCATCTAGGCATCTTTGGGCTTCAGAGGGAGAACCTGTAAAGCATCCTCCCCAGAAAAGTGCTCAGCAGAGTGCAGACAACCAGGGTCTCCAGGGCATCTAGGGCTGGAGTTCTTCAGGCTGTAGGCCCCTCTCACCAAGCTCTGCTCTAGTGGGAGGGTGCATTCCTACATCCGCATCTGTGGGGAGATCACCTTTCCTGTCTGTGTTCTGCTAATAAAGAGTAACACACTTGGCGAGGTTAGACAAACAGCGGGAGTGATTGACACCACCACAGCCCTTGGCCCAGCCACATGTCCATCCAGCAAGCTGCTGAGAAAACACCATGCAGCTCCACATCCCTCAATGTTAGCTTTCAATTAGCCTCACTTTTTGCCCGTTAGTCACACTCTGTCTATCAAGGCTAGTGGGGAGGAGCCTACTCCCTGACAGCCAGCCACTATGGGGCAGTGCTGCAGGTCTCCGTGTCCCTCAGTGTGTCCTGGCTAGTCCCCACCATCTCACCGAGCTGTGAATGAGGCTCTTTCTGGGACCCCACACTTAGGGCTCTGAGCCTACCTCTGCCTGGAGTCACACCCAGCCATCATGAGAATTGAGTTGAACTGGGCCAGAGCCTGGATTTAATAGCTTCCTGGACATGTTCCATGTGCCTCTAATCAGATATCTACCTGGGACCCAAGAGGAATCCAGACTAGAGACGGGCAGGCGGCAATCTTGTCTCAGGGCAAAAGGTCCAACACACCAACTTGGCCCATTTCTAAAATGTCCCTGCCCAGGATGGGAGGCCACACCCCTTACCCCTTGCTGGGGAGGGAATGAAAGGTCCCTGGGCTCTGCCTGGTCCTTCCCTCACCCCAGTGGTCACAACAGTCACATGACAGACAGAAAGGGTATGAGCTCCAAACCCAAGCCCTTCCAGCCTTTCCCATGGGGCTTCCTTCTGCCTACTCCCGCCTCAGGTGCCATCTCTTTAGTTCCAGACCCTGGTCCTGTTTATATCACAGAGCACTCTCCCTAGGGCTTCATGCAGACTGTCCATGGTCATTTCCCAAGCATCTTTGGAGGTGATACTCTGCAGAGCTGTGAGCAGGATTCAAGGGTAGTAAGAAAGCAGGCAGGGAAGGATGTCCCAGAACTAAAATCTTGATGTCCCAGAATGGCAGGAACCTCATGGTGGTCTGATTCACCCTAGCAAGGCCCAGGTCCTCTCTGTGAAACATAATTTTGTGCAGATAAAAAAACTGAGGTTCAGTGTGAGCAAGCCAGCTGCCCAAAGCCCCAGAAGGTGAGCTAGTAACCTGCCCTAGCCTCCACTCTGTTTTCCACCCACTAGTAAAATGGTTTTGCAGGCTTTGTGGCCCTCTTGGTCCTTCTATCCCATGCCCTCTTGTTTGGTGGCATTGTTGACAGCTCAGACTCAGACAATGCTGGGCTCTGGCCACCCACTGAGTGTGTTTGGCCAAGCCACAGCTTGCTCAGGCCTCAGTTTCCCCATCTGTCCATGGAGATTCTGGTGGGAAGGGGTTGAAAGGCTCCAGATGGGAAGGCCTCATGCTGCCTGCTTTCCCAGCAAGGCTCTCTTCTCCTTCCTCCTTCCACTGAAGGGGAAATTACCCATTAATAAGAGAGAATTATAAACGCAGCGTCTGGCCCCACGCCCAAGGTCCTTGGGCAAGCAGGGAGGGAGGGAGCGTGCTGGAAGGGGAATTGGAAACAAATGCATGGGTGTTTTCTTTGGTGGATCCATAGTCCGCTCCCCACCCCCAACTTCTACCACTGTCCCAAATTTGGACTTATACGGAAACGGATTCCATGCCTGGGCTTCCCATGAACTCTCTTAATTCAATTGAGGGGCCATTATCAGCACCGGTTGTAATGGGCTGTTTCCGTAGCCTGGGGGAGGCCTGTGGAGGCAAGGGGTGGTTCATCTCTCCTCTGCAGGGGGGGAACAGGGGGACTGCTGGGCTGAAGTCTCTATCCTGATAGGTGCCCAGAGGGCTGAAAGGGGAGTATGAACCTCCTTTGGGTGGAGGGCACCATAGAAACAGAAGGCAAAGGAACAAACAGCAGGTGAGTCTGGGGCCAAAAAGGCCACCTATGGTGCGGGTGGCCAGGGGTTCCATGGGACTTGGTGGGAGGTGTTGTCAGAGCCATGGGTGGGAGGAGCCATGTGCTAGTATGCAGGGTCCCTCTTCCAGGAAGCACTTTGCCCATGCTCTATCCTCATCTAAGGATTCTGTCTCACCTACCCCATCCCCATATAGTGGCCCATCTGCTCATTCTTTGGTTAATCCCATGATTACCTCCTCCAGCAAGCCTTCCAGGGGCCCATTCAAAAGTTCCCACTTCTGCCCTCATGGCCGAACGAGGGTGGGACCTGACTCAATACTGCATCTGGGAGGGAGAGGCTGAGGTACAGTGAGGGAAGACAGGACCGGATGGTTCCTCTTAACAGGAGGGGGAGGGTTCCAGGCTGGGGTGCCTTCTCCCAGATGGACATCAGGGAGCAGGCTCTGTCCCCAGCCCCGCAGCCTCTCCTTATCAGAGGGGTGCTCATAGTCAACCTCAAAGACTGGAAGCAGTGTGAACATGAGCAGAACCTAGCTAGGTTACTGGAGCACCTCCTGAGGGATGCTTTGTTTCTGCAGAACAGGTTCCCAGTCCCTCCATAAGTACCAGCAGAAGGGAAAAATGGACCCCAGTGCCAGCCCCTATGGCAGTCCCTCCAGAAGTTCAACATTGGTCCAAACTCTGTCCTAGCAGAGCCATGTGCCCCTGCCCCAATGGAGGCCATTGCATCCTGGTCTAATGGGAGTGCCTGGTGATGTTAGCCCAGGCTGCAGAAAGCAGACCCAGGAGGGGCCTTTGTCCTAAACCAGATCCAGAGCAGAGGCTCCCAAAAGCTGGGGGTGATGCCCAGAAGCTGAGGTGGGCTGACAGGGTGGAAGAAGTACAGCCGAGGCCTGATATACACTGGGCAGGTACAGAGGGGAGGACACCTCGGTGTCCTCCAGGCTCCAGCATCAGTGGACATCTCTGGTTTTTCACACAAAATGGCTTAGCTCAGTAAACACTGCATTCCCAGCCTCCTTGAAATCAAGGAGGGCTGGAGGACTAGTTTTGTTGGAAGGTCTGTGGGCAGAGTGAGGGGTCTCCCTGCCAGGCTAGAACAAAGAAGAGGCAGGTTCAACCTCCCTGTGGGGCCACAAGTGTCACTGCAGGATGGTGGAGTTCCTAGAAGCCTGGGGCCCTGATTTTTTCTGTAGGGTGCAGAGTCCTAGCCGACTTTTGCAAGATGTGGAGTGCATGTGTGAGAAATGGCCTTCAGGGTGCTAAGCTTGAAAGTCAAGCAATTTGTTTTTGTAGCAGAACCTGATTTATCCTAACTCACACCAAGGATTGGGTTAGTACCAGAAATGGGGAGGTAATGGAAAACAACTGCAATGTGTGGCACTGGGGTGCTGACAGTGGTGAAGGGCTTGGGCAGGAGGTGGGGTAAAATCTATATCAGAGATTGGAAAAACAATGGCCCACATGATTACAGTGACACATAAAACTTTGAATGAGTGGTTCTAGGAGAAAAGGTGAGAAAAGCAGACATTGGCAGTGTATTCAGTGGTTACAGGAAAGACAGGAACTTGGGAGAGAACTAGTTGGATTGCTAGCAGAACAGAAAGGAAGTAGTTTCCAGAATATCTGGCCTGGAAGAAATCAAAGATGAACTGCTTCCGAACTCACAATACAAGGTGAGCCTGAGAGGTGTTTGAGGGACCATGCCTAGAAACATTGTGTAATCCATCAAATTTCCTTAGGCAAGATCAGGGTAAAAGTGCATCCATCCAGGATAGCTCTATCCCCACAGAAGCCTGATGGCACAAAGAGAAATTATTTCCTGGGGCTAAATAATAAAGCATTACGACCTGGGCAGTTTAAATAGTAGACATTTATTCTTTCACAGTCTGGAGGCTGGAAGTCTGGGATCAAGGTGTCCGCAGGGTTGGTTTCTTCCGAGTCTTCTCTCCTTGGCATGTAGATGGCCATCTTCTCTTTGTGTTCACATGGTTGCCCCTCTGTGTGTGTCTGTGTCTTAATATCCTCCTCTTTTACAGACACCAGCCATGTTGGATTAGGGCACACCCCAATGACTTTGTTTTACCTTAATCACCTCTATAAAAGACCCCCATCTCTAAACAGTCAGATTCTGAGGTGCTGGGGGACACAATTTAGCCCACAGCAGAAAGGGGACAGTGGAGGAGGAGGGTTAAGTCTGAGGGCCAGAAAGCAAAGACATACAGCAGAGAGCTGAGAATTGTGCCTCAAAAAGTGCTGTGGTCATAGCTGCCTGCATGGATGCCAGCTGCACTGCCAAAGTCACAAGACAAGCCCTGGGCTCCTAACCTTCCCCAGACTGGAAGGAGGCCTGCAGGGGTCTACAAAGCAGCCAAAGAAAGCCAATAAAGCCGGTGGGAGAGCAGACTCTCCTTGGGCAAAGGGCCAGGGCCCAGAGCACCCAGAGGACAAGGGAACTGTGTCCAGAGAGTGGAAGCAGGACCTGCTCAGGGTACCACGCTCTCCACTTTGTGTCGGGCCCTGATATTGCTGTCACCAGTAGGACATATTCACTAGGAACCCCAGGAAAGAGGCCCTCTACAAAGGAGAGACCTGAAATCCTGAAGGGCTAAGAACTTCCTGAGACTCCGTCTGTGGCTCTAATAACCTGAGAGTATAAGTCTACTCTCGGGTGTTCCTGTTTCCAGGTCTGGAGCTGGGTTCCCCAGGGCAGAGCTGAGGGCCGGGTACAGCCAGGCTGGGGACCTGAGTCTGAGCCTGCTCCAGCCCAGCCCACAGGGAAGGCAGCCAAGGCCGGCAGAACTTCAAATGCTTTGGGGTTATTTTATTTTATTTTACATAAGTGGAGACAAAAATTGGTTTCTTATGTGGTCCTATGCTTTCCAAGTCATCACATCACTCCCAGCTCCTGCCACTCTGGATGGAGTCTGGATGGAAGAGGAGGGGTGGATGGTGGGCTCTAACTCCCTGTCCTCACACGAAGCCACCTCCAGGGATAGCCGCAACAGCCTCGGCCTGGCCATCAGTGGCAGGCATTCTCCAGTCCAACCCCTCTGGGCCATCTGTTTGAATTGGGCAGGTTATCCAACGTCTCTGAGCCTCAGTCTACCAACTATCATTTAAGCTGTCTCCGATGTGAGTTCCTCACCGCCCAGAAGTAATAGTAATATGTTACAATCCTACTTTACAGCTCACCTGGGCTTGGCCTGTTCCAGCTGGAGCTGGACTGGCTTGCTATAAACCAGGATCCCTAAGGCAACTCACTCCCCCCACAGAAGCTCAGCCCACCCTGAGCAGGGGTGCCGATGGCTTAAGCTGGAGAGCCAGGGCGTGTGCCTTGTTGCTTAGCTCTCCTTCTGAGGGGCCCTCAGTCACAGCCTCCCCTTCCTCTTCACCCCCAACTGCTCCCAGCACTTGCCCTCAGTTTAGTACTGATGTCCCCAGGGTTCCTGGAGAGAAGATTCTCAGGGTGAGTACCCTAAGTCTTCTGACTGATTCCCCTGTTCCACTGTGTCCCCCATAACTTCATGCCAATGACCAAACCTCTAGGATGGCTTTGTCCTCGTGCTTCACAAACTGCTGCCCTCAGGACAAATCACCCAAGGCCCTCGAGGTCCTGCCTCTGCCCACCCAGCAGCCTCATCTCCCTCACCCAGATCCTGAAAACCTGTGCTCTATACTCTGTCCCTCTGCCAGAAATGACCTTCCTTCCTCTCTCCTTCCCTTACTTACTCCTACCTTCTTCCTCCTACCTTCCTTCACTCCCTCCTTCCCTCTCTCCCTCCCCTCCTTCTTTTCTTCCTTTGTTACCTGCTCAGCTCAAGCACACCCCTGAATCTTCCAGACCCCCAACCCTACCATTCTCAAAGTCCCCAGAGATCCCTGTATTGTGTCTCTCCAGCCTTTCTTCCTGGCTTGTAGGTGTTGACAAGCCATATCAGTTAGCTCCTTTTGTGTAACCAAGTACCTAGAACTTGAGGGTCCAAATCTACAAGTGCTTATTTTTGCTCATGAGTCTACTGTTCATCTAGTTCTCTTAATTTCTACTGATCTTGGCTGAACCCATGGAGACATGTATGGTCAGCTGGCAGTTTGGCTGGGAACTGGCTTGTTTAGGAGAATCTCTGTACTCATTTTCTATGCTGCATAAAGAATCACCTCACACTTATTGGCTTAAAACAGCACCCATTTTGTCAGCTCACTTCTGCAGCGTGGAAGTCCAGAATGGCTTCGCTGGGTCCTCCATCCACTGTCTCACAAGGCTAAAATTAAAGTGTTGTCCAGCTGCATTCTCATCAAAGGCTCTAAGATAAACCTACCTCCAACCTCATCCTTTTTGCTGGCAGAATTGAACTCCTTAAGACTATGGTCCTAGGGTTTTTATAAGTGGGATATCTGCTGCCACGAGCAAGTCCCAGGCAGCTAAACCAAAAGGCCAAGAACTAGACTCCACATCTTGGTGGGAGGAGCTTAGTGGCCCCTGGGATGGGTACCCATTGCTGCCATCTCCCCACACTGGAGTGGCCTGTTTCTGTGTCCTCCACATGCATTGGGTAGGGGCTACTAATGAGATCAAGAGGCCATGGGGCTGGGCATATATTGACTTACCTACAAGGCAGGCAAGTCAAAAAATCCTGTGGCCCCCTCCAGGCTCCCCTCATGGCCCTCCAGGGCAGAGGGCAACTGGTAATCATGCCCAGTCAGCAGCCCAAGGGCATTAGAGCCCCTGCCATAATTGCCAGGGCCACACAGAGGATGTTCATCACTTGGTAATATGGCCTCTTTGTCCCAGGTGCCCAGTAGGAGAGAGGCTGGCAGCATGCCTGAAAGGTACCACCCCAGGCCTTCCACAGCCCTACCATACTCCGTTCTGTCTCATATGCCAGCTAAGCGGAGAGGTGGGAGGGGTGGCCAGATCAGAGTTAGGCCAAGCCTCAGTGGGAAAGGAGCAGGGGTCACCCTGGCCATGTGGGGCAGAGCTGGCTGTGGCTCTGGCTATGGCTAGGGTATGGCTCCTGGGAAGACATGCCTGTGCCTACCATGCCTGCTCCTGGGCCCAAACTCAACCTCTCCTGATGGGTCAAACTAGCTTGAGGCCCCTGGAGATCCACAAGGGAGCTTTACCATATACAGTGAAGCAATGCTGTTCAGCATGCTGTCCAGGAATGCTGTTCAGCTGTGAGGGATTCTGAGTGTAAGATGGATCATTTCAGAAAACTGGCTGTGGGGGGATATGGAGAGGGAATAGGAAAGAGGAGGAAAAGAAGGAGTGGAGGTTGGGGAGAATGAAGAACACACAGAGAAAAGGGAAGTAGCGAAAGGAATGGGCCATAGTAGGAAGGTGCCACCTTGCCAAGCATGCATTTGCCTCAGGACCCTGGGTCCACAAGCCTCGGCTATTTCTACCGCGGAGGGGCACAGGCTCAGGAAGCTCTGGGGCCAAGGCAGAGATGGGGCAGGAGCCTGCCCATAACACAGGTGAGCTTTGAGACCCTCATGTGTGGCATCTGGTCTCAGAGGCTGACTTTTCCCTCCAGACCCCTGGAGTCAGGGAAGCTTCTCTCCCCATCACAGGCAAGATTCAGATGCTGAAAGAGCCACCTGGGCTTCCCTGTTGTGCCCTAGTTCCCTCAAGAAGACACATCCCCCATGGATAAATGGATACATTTGGGGGCATTTCCCAATGACACACCCCAAACTCTTCGCTAACCAGAGCCGCTGAGCCGCTGTCTGCCTACTTCTCAGTTACATCCTAATCCATTCAACAGACATCATGAACACCTAGCAGCCAGGTTGCCTGTTTGATCATCTGCAAATGAAGAATGACAGTGCCTGCCTTGGGGGCTTACAGAAGAAATCAGGGACTACAGGGTGTTGCCAGTGTGGTGTGCACTCGGGGTTAGAACCTAGGGTTTAAACTCTGGTCTTGCCTGTCTCCAGTTAGGTGACTTTCGCATGACAGTCAGAGAAATAAGGCCACTGGGCACAGGATGGTGTGAGTGTACTAAGCGACCAGGGAGCCACCCTGAGAAGGAGTGATGACAGATGCTCAGCTATTACCGTGTCTGGAGCCGGGGCCTTCCCACTCACTGGGGGCAGAGGCAGTCCCAGCAAGGATTCACCCAAGGTGCTGTGTCACTGTCGGGCCTGTCATTCAGGCCTAATCCCTGCCCTTTGTCTGCCTGCCAAGGGGCTTTGGGCTGCCACCTGCCTGAGTCAGGTGATGTCACAGGGAAAGAATGTAGTGGGTGGGGGCAAGTGAGGGGAACTCCTGGAGAGGCGCCAGGTTCCCACCCCAAACAGGCATTGGGCTTTTGGAGACAATGTAGCAACTCAGAATACCCCTTTGCACTCCAGGGGCCTTGGGTGTAATCCTGTCCTGCAGGTGGCAAGGTCTCCAAGAGGTCAAGGACTCAACAGCCACAGAAACTTCCAGAGCCCTGGGCCACAAGCTGCCAGTTCATGGTTACAAATCGGTGCATGATACTGAACAGCAGCTTGTCTGTTTCCAGGGCTCTGTCAGTCCTCAGTTGGATGCAGAACCACGTGGGCATTTTCTAAAGGAGCATGGTATTGACTTCATGGGATTCCCAGGGAAGTGGGAGCCTGCCATCTTGTGGGATCAAAGCAGCAGCAGCCTCAGCCCTCCTTGAACCTCAGTTTCCCCATCTCTGAAGCAACTTTGATGTCTCCTATTGCTCTTCCACCAGCCCAGGAAATCATGGTCAGTTTCCTTAATCTCCTCTGGTCACTCTTGGTCATCTCATTCTTGCAATATACCTCACCCCCTGTAAGGGTGGGACTGGTTCCCAAAGAGAAAGGGAGAAGAGGCTTTGCATGCTCAGGTACAGGTGCTCTGTTCACTGCTCTGAGGATTTCTCCCCTACCAGCCCCTCAGGGCTCTTATCCAGAGGCCTTTGGGACCTCTTCATGTCCCTGCTGAGGTTTCCTTCCCTCAGTCATGTGATGACTGGGTATCCAGCCTCCTTCCACATGGGGACTCCACCATTTCATAGGGCCTCAGCATTCTCAGTTGGGCCCTCTGCAAGCACCAAGAGATGATAAAAAATAAAGAGTCCAAGGGGTTGGGGGGGAAGCCCAGAAAGGTACACATCTCCCCCCTTGCACTGCCAAAACCATTCAGCCACTCCTGGGATTGCAGGAAAAGGCACTCCTCTCACATTCCAAGGAAATAAAATGGGGTACGTGGACTCTTCTCATAACACTTGGTGCATCCCATAACTCCTGGTCACCTTTTAGGAATGGAGATACTTAGTTGTAAATGAGTCTTATTTCAAAAATTAGAATGTCCTATCCTGCAGAAAATGAAAGCTCTGAACTTGATAGGAATCACACCATCTCTCCTCCCCAGGAGCCAGGGTAGATTCCTTTCCTGGTCCCCAGTTGCCCAGTCTGAGCATACCTGAGAGGAGGAGAGGTGGGCAGTGGGGGAGGGGCTGTGAATTCTTCCGCAATTGGTCTCACTCCTCTGAACCTGGCTGTGAGTGAAGTCCATGCTCAGAGCATATCTGTGGATGTTTGGGAGATGCTCTTGCTGCCCTCTTTCTGTGACCTCTCTGGCACAGGCAATGCCACGTCTTTTCCTGACTGACCTGTCTTCTCCCCTCAGCTCTCACTGCTGGTTTCATTGTCCAGAGTTGTGGGCAGGATCCCGAGGTGGGCCAGGGCCCACCCCAGAGACCTTCTTCCCTGACTGTGACTATAACTGTCAATCAGTCAGTCCTGGGTGGACCTGACCTAATCGAGGATGGGAGACTTTAAAAGAAGGTGAATTGTCAGAGAGATGCACTCCTAATGCCCTGGAAGGGCACTGTTTCTGGGGGCCACGCAGCCACATGGGTGGGTTCTGGGGACACCACAAGCTGGAAGAGGCAATAAGGACCTTCCTGAGAGTCTCTGGGGGAATACTGCCTCGCTGGCAGCATTATTTCAAAATCTGGCCTCCAGACTTGGGGGAAGACACATTTCTGTTTTAAGCCCCTAGATTTGTAGCATTCCCATGGCAGCCACAGAAACCAGTACAGACCCCGAGGTCTCATCAGTCGGCACCTCTTCTGTCTCCGCAGTCTGCCCTCCTGGAGGAGTCCATTGGGCAAGACTGGGTGAGGCCAGACAGCAAACAGTCCAGGCCACGGAAGGGAGCCCAGCCAGATATAGGGATTCTTGCCTCTGAGACCCTGTCTCTTGGATGCGAAGCACCTTCTCTGTCTCCACAGAGAAAAATGAGGACTTGGGTGTATGACCTCAGGGAGTCCAACAGAATTCAGACATTCCTGCTCCTGACGAAGGAGAAATCGAGGCTCAGAGAGGGGAAGTGGTATGCCCAAGAGCCAGCCATTATCCCCAGAAAACACTCAGAGGGTGCAGAAAGAGAAAGGCAAGAATGTTAATTGCAGCCATGTTTTTGTAGCAAAACCCCTGACCAGCTTAAATGTGTCTTCGTCAATAGAGGTGTGACTAAATAAATTAGGAAGCCCTCTGATGCTTTCTGCAGGTTTGAACAGGACAGGTCCCCAAGACACATGGGGGAGTGGAGGAAACGACCTGCACAGTGAAGTGCAAAAACAGGATCCCGGGAGCCTTTGACAGCCCCGTAAATCCCGAGTCAAACAAACCCATCCCAGGAAGACATTTTTGAAACAATCGGAGAAATGTGAAGACTGATGAGGCATTAGATGTTATTAAGGAACAACTGCTGATTTTGTTAAGTGTGCTGATGGAATGGTGTTAAAGGAAGAAGGAGCCTTACCTCAAGGAGATGCTTGCAAATGAGACAGTGATGCCTGGGATTTGCTTGGAATAATCCTTTGGGGGAGGGGCATAAAGAATGGTTTTGAGAGGAGATGGGTATGGTTTTTAAATGGGCACACATTTTGTGTATTTGAAAATTTCAACAAAAAGTTAAACCCCATGAAACAATACTATATGTTTTCTATGGGTACACATGCAGATAAAACCAGACATGTTTTAGTATCTGAAAGGATGTGCTCCAAATAGGCAAAGGTGGACCCCTGTGGAGGTGTGACAAGGGATTGGGAGGGTTTGCTATCCATGTAGCTGTGAATCTTAACTTTTGAGCTTTTACAGGTTTTACAAAAAGCATGCAGGAGATTTTATTCATGCTGCCCCAACCAAATGATCTAAGAGAAGAGAAAAGACTGAGGGTATAAAAGTTTACTTATAAAATGAATTAGTTTTTCCATTTGCTATACAGCGTGGTGACTATAGTTAACAATACTGTAATGTATATTTGAAATTACCAGGAAGGTAGATCTTAAACACTCTTACCACCACCACGACCAACAAAAAAAGGTAACTAAGTAAGGTGCTAGATATGTTAATTAGCTTGATTGTTAATTAGCTTGATTGCTATATATATACATTTCGTAATGTATATATATATCAAAACATCACGTTATACACCTTAAATATATGGAATATTCACTTGTCATGTTTTTAAAAAAAGAAAAGCCTGGAGCTATAGGACTCTATGCTGGCTTGAGAGCAAGGTGTCCCCATGGACCCACCCACCCTGCCACTAGGTTCCTGAGAGGCAGCTGCCCCTTCAGTGCTTGCCAGTACCCCCTGAAGCCACCTCTACCACTCCAGGGACAGGAAAGCACAAACATGGAGAGAAGAGTAGGGTCCCCACCAGCAGTTTGGTTTTCACTAACCCCAAGAACTGAGAAAGGAAGTTCCTTGGGCAGAGGGGAGCTGGGAGCAGGCTGTCCATAGGACCAGTGTGAACGGCAGGTTTGTTGCTCAATGATGCAGCTAGGGAGCCACTTCTGGATTCCGTCTTCATAGTGGATGTGATAGTGTCCCTAAAAAGATATATCCACTTGGAATCTAAGAACATGACCCTATTTGGAAGTAGAATCTTTGTAGACATGATTAGTAAAGGAGATCATACTCATCTTGGAGTAGGGTGTACCCCAAACTCAATGACTAGTGTTGTTATAAGAAAAGGAGATGCAGATACAGAGGCATACGAGAGGAGAGACCACATGAAGACAGAGGCAGAGATTAGAGTGATGCAGCCACAAGCCTAGATACACCTGGAGCCACCGGAAGCTGGAAGAGGAAGAAAGAAGCCTCCCCTAGACCATCCGGAGGGAATGCAACTGTGAAACATCTTGATCTCAGACTTCCAGCCTCCAGAACTGGGAGAGGATAAATAACTTGTTTAAACCCCCAGTTGATGGCACTTTGTCATGTTAGCCCTAGATTTAAATTAAGACCACGGCAGTGTCTGAGTTACAGATGTGGCTGTTCTTTGGGAAAACATAGGTGATATTCACTGAATAAAGCTCACATTGTGAGGATACCCTGAACAGAAGCTGGTGAAAATGGCACAAACCAGATCAGTCACTGGGGTTGGTAGGGGTGGCTAGAAGCTTGTTTGGACACAAGGCTCAAATGGCAGGATGGAGACTCAACTTCCCTTCTCTCAGGCTCTGAAGATGGTGCACTGCTTCTCTGTGGGGCCTCTGCCTTCAGGTTCTCTCTTAGCTGCCAGGACAAGGACTCTTAGGCTCAGGCCATGTGGTCCTTCCAGGAACTCAACAACCTGCTCAACCACTGTTACTGGAAGTAATCCACTGACAGTGTGGGACCAGGTCACTTCCTACAATTCTGGGGCAGGAATATAGAGGGCAAAGAGGAGGAGGGAGGTTCCCCACACACTGTGGGTGCCACAAACCAACAAACGTCTTTCACACAGTTGGTGTCAGGGACAATGCTAATCAAGGAAGGAGATCCACACAGAACTCATCTTCTCCATCCTTGTCTTGGGAAACATAACAAATCACCACAGTCTGGGCATCAAAGATCAAGGCACCCACATGCTCGGGTTCTGGTGACAGTTCACTTCCAGGTTGCAGATAGCAGCCTTCTTGCTGTGTTTTCAAATGGCAAAGAGAGAGCTGTATTCTTATGTCTCTTCCTCTTCTTATAAGGACACCAGTCTTACAGGATTAGGGTTCCACCCTCACAACATCATGTAACTTGAATCACCTCCTCACTGCCCTGTCTCTAACACAGACAAACTAGAGATGGGGGCTTCACCTTGTGGATCTGGGGGGCAGAACTCAGTCCACGGCTGTCCCTCTGCTTTTCCCCACTCAGCCTGTCCCCCGCCCCACTAGCCCTTAAAGACCCAGACCTGACTTGGTTCCCACCCAAGGCTTTCCCAACCCTGTCATCAGCAGGACCTTCTATGTGGCCTGGGACCACATGAACTTTCTGCTCCTTTGTCCCCATATCTTCTCCTCCCTGGAGGGAGGAGTCCTTTCACCTCCCCTCATGTATGGACTGGCTTAGTGACTTGCTTGGACCAATGGAAGGTGGTAAGAGGGACCTTGTTGACTGCAGGCTGGGTCTTTCAGGGCCTCGAAGCTCCCAGGACCACTTCCCGGGACATTCCCTCTCAAAGTACTCTGGCCTTCCAGGTCACTAGAACTGGCAGCTTCCCTGGACCCCAGCAAGATGAGAAGCCATGCCCCACTGAGAGTGGTAGACCCGGCCTTCACCCATGTGCCAGGTCTGTAAGTGGGACCACCAGGGAGCTACTGAGTTGTCCACTGGACACCATGTGGAATAGGAATGAGCAATCCCTGCCCAGCTCCACCCACATTGTAGAACCTGGAGCAATTAAAGTATTGTTGTTAAAATACTAAGTTTTAGGGTGGCTGTCACACAATATTAAGTGATACAGATCTCCACTCACCTTTGGGGGCTGTGACCAGGGAAATGAGGTACATACTGAGCATAGCTGCTGCCCTTGGTTCCTTAAAGAGAAGCTTCAGGATGGTGAGTGGGAGGTGAGAGAGAGAGATCTGGGAGTGTGGGTCAACTTCTATCCCTACTCTGGACCTCAGCGTTGGATCAGACCCCTGACTTTCAGACATTATTTAGCCCTTCTAGTGAACATAGGCAATTTTCAGCAGCCAGAATCCACAGCAACTGGAAGTAACACCTGGTTTCCTCTCCACAATTCCCAATTCCCTTGGATATGATCACCTTGGACTGCTGTTCCTGTCCCTGTCCTCACTGCTGTGGAGAGATTTAAGGAAGGACCCCTGAAATCTTATATCAGAGCAGAGCACTGAGACCCTTTTCCCAAGGCATCCTCAGCTGAGGGTTTTTTGCAGCCCACAGAAACAGAGCTAGCCACCTGGGACCAAGGTCAGGGTGCTGTATAATCCCAACGCCCCTACTCACCACCTGTGCAACCTTGAGCAGGTTGCTTGCCCAGTCTGTGCCTCAGTTTTCTCATCTGTGCAATGGGCTAATTATGAATGCTGAGAGAATCCAATGGCAGGTGCCCAGCACACTATGAGCCATCATACAACCTGGGCCCATGCAGCTGTAGTGACGTTATTACCATCAGTCCTGGTTTCAGGATCCCCTGGGGCTGGTTGAGTTACTGTCCCTTTCCAAATCTAGCACTTGGGCTGCTCCTCACCCTATAAGCTTCCAGTTCATGCCCTCCTTGCTGATGCTGGCTGCAAAGCTTCCCTGGTTGGCACAGCTTACACCAGCTTGGTGTCGCTGCACAGAGACTCCTAATGGGAAAGAAATAGATGAGCAGCCTCATATACATACACTGGAATAGGAGTGGCCAAAGGCCACTCTAGGAATCCAGAGGGTCCCAGCTCAGCCCCCAGCAGGCAATACAGAAGCCCTGGCATTCATGCACCCACCCTCTCCCCTGGGGAGAACAAGGCCAGAACATGCACTGTGGGAAGTCTTATTGAGAGAAGACCATTGGGCAGGCATTTGAATGATTCCCATGGAGCATCTGCTGTGGGCCAGCCCTGTGTCTGGGGTCCTGTTGGCCACAAATATCAATAGCATAGAAGTCAGAGCCCACAGCCACCCTCAATATTAACTCGGCCCCCACTAGACAGTAGAGACGTAATGTCCCATTTCATAGATAAGCAAACTGAAGTTGAAAGAGCATCTCCAGTGGAGCCAGTATTGGGTGCAGACAGATGGCTGTAAGTGGAAGCCTCATGCTGGTGAGCTCGCGTCACCATCCTATCCCACTCCTCCTGGCCACACTCCACTTCTGGTCACCTTAGTGTGTGACAAACACAGTAGGGAGCTGGATAGGATGGGGAAGCCTGGAGCCTAATTCCCCTGCCCTAACTGAAATAGTCAGGGGAAGTCAAGGCAGAGCCCAGCATGCTGCCTGCCGAGACCTAGCAGCCACAGAACCTGCAGTCATGTAAATGATTAATGTCAGCTCCGTGGAGGGCTGGGGTCCACAGGAAATTAGAGCCGATGAATTTAAGAGAGAAAGTCCTTTTTTAAACAGAACTACTTTAGAAAATAAATACTGCTGAACTTGATGGTAAATAGAGATATTTGTGCAGAACGGAGGTAAAAATATGAATTTAATAAAGGTGCTAGCACGTGACCTTGCGAGCCAGTGTCACGGCAGTCCAGGCCTCTCAGAGCAGGGTTGAGCAGCCTGTTTCCTGTCCCACTCCACCACCAAGTTGCTCTGTGACCTTGGCAGCTTTTGTGCCCTCTGAGCATTGGAGTGGGCTGCAAACTAACCCACGTGCAAATGTAGAGCTATAGGCTCCCCCACGTTCCTGACCACAAACTCACAGGCACTGAAGTCAAGGCCACGCAGGCTGTGAAGCTTCACTTGTTTGTTCCCCACCCACTGGGAATCCCTCCTATGTCTCCCTTTCTAACAACAGGGAGGCGCGTGATGGCTGACACTGTCCCATAAAGATAGGGTCAGCCCTTGCCAGCACCCCAGGGGACCCCTCTCTACATGCACATAAGGACCCCACAGAGGCCAGTCATACTGCAAGCCCTAACCTCTGCCGTTTCCCTCCTGGCAAAGTGCCTGGCCCCTCAGGAAGCCCACAAAAACCCCTGACAGATATTCCAGCCACTCTAGGTCTAGCCAAGTGTTTTGGAGAGCTTGGTGCTGAAACCCTCACAGTGCCCTGAGAGGGATGTGCTGTCAACACCTTCACCTTTCAGGTGGGGAAACCAAGGCACAGAGTGGGTAAGAAACCCCCTTAAGGCTGCACAGTATATGGCAACTCCAGGATGCACTGAGGTGGCTAGGGGACTGTAGGGGAAGACTTCTTGGATGCTGGAACCCCGTGTCCCCATCAGACTCACAGGTCAGCTCTGCTGCTGGAGCTCAGCTGGAGCAAGTGGCCCACCACATGCACCCCTTTCTCAGATGATAATACTGAGCCCCCAGAGATGGCTGGCCAGAGGGCCAACTTGCTGGGATGTCTCAGGGCCCCCTGAGTATGACTGCCCACCCCCCCCCGCCCCAGCACTGGAGACCAGGCTTGGAGCAGTGATGCTGCTGTGTCAAAGTGTGTGGATATGGTGATTTACATGGGCCTCCTAATCCCCTGCCAGGCACCCTGACTCATGCAGCCTGGCACCCCTGCTTGTGCCCACAGGTGGACGGGCATTCACTGCGACGGCTGCACTGTTATTTTTTCATAAGCCTGCCTTGAAATTTGTCAAACCACATATTGTTCATGCACACGCCTGTCAGCAAAGCCCAGGCCAGATGGGCCGGCTCCCCCCATGTGCTCCAGGCAGTGAAGTTACATACACATCGACTTCAGTTTTATGTCAAATCTTTAAAAGGGGAAATAAAAAAGAAGACGGAGGAAAGATTTTTTAAAAAGAAGAAAGAAACAAGTCGGAGTCTGAACAGGCAGGGCTGTGATGGTGCACAAATCCTAGCTCACCGGTGCCTGGGTTTTATATGGAAACTTGGGCAATAGTAAATAGAACTTCCCGGCTGTCAGGCGTTCATTAGCGAGGTGTGCATAATTTATGTATTTAAGAGCTGCCTCAGCCAAGCTATCACACGGGGAGCATGCTTTATAGGTGTTAGTGTTTATACGGACAGTAAATAAATGTCAAACACACACAAAATCCACTCTCAGGCGAGCGCTGACGGGGCCCCATCCATCATCCGCCCAGCTGGAGGCTTCCAGGGGCTGCCAAGGCCTGAGGGTAGGCTGGCCTGGCAGTGAGGCTGGCAGGGCCGGAAAAGGGAGTGTGAAGGCAGGAGGCCTTGGGGCTTTCACACCTGTTCAGAGGGGCAGGAGCCCCAAGGCGTGTGGGGCCTGCCCATCCCCTTTGTTCTTCCACATCAGGCCAGGTTGGGCTGGTGGCAAGGGTTTGCCTGGGTAGGGTTGGAAGACATGGTCATCTCTGCTCAGCCAAGGCTGAGGGCCTGGAGCTGCCTCAGAGACCAGTGTGACCAGGAGCTAATAATAGAAGCTCTGCTGGGTGTTTCCATCCATTAGCCCACTGGTTCCTCATGCTGCCTCCCAGGTAGGTCCTGTTTAAAGGTTTGAAGCTATTTTTAATGAGCATTTTTTAGAAACAGTTTCGCATGGTCCACAATTTAAATTAACATTGAGTGGAAAATCAGAGCCAGCTAATCACTCCATATCATCCCTGTCCCACAGACTGGGTCTTCTGCAGTTCAGAGGGCTATTACAGAAAAGTGTGCATGTAAACAGCACCCCCTGCCCACATACACACACACAGACAACCTTGTCCCTGTATTTCTCCCTAAGGCCAAACCCCCAAGTCAGCTGGCAGACACAGGAACTACTCTACTTCCTGGGAGGCATTCCCCACCAAGTTCACACCCCCACTCCCCTAGCTGCCCACAGCCAGCCAGGGCCACAGTCACAGGACTGATGCTCACACTGGAGGGCTGTCATGGGTGAAATTGTGTCCCCTCCAAATGCATATGTTGAAGTCCTGATCTGTGGTACCTCAGAAGGTGACCTTATTTGGAAATAAGGATATTGCAAAGATAATCAACTAAGATGAGGTTGTACTGGGGTATATTTGTACTTGAGAGGTGCGTGTGAGTGTAAACAAGTATGTATGAGTATATATGTATGCTGTGACTGTGAAAGGAACTCCCAAGGCAGAGGCAGAAGTCCAGTGGAGATGTTCAGCTTCCCACTACCCAAGATGGTACAGGCATGTGTCAGATGGTGATGGGAGCCAGGGGATATGTCATATAGGTAGGCGATTCCAGGAGACAGCCTGGGCTGCCACAAAGCACAAAAGCCTTTGCTCCCTGTACCATTTAGAAGGTTGGCAGGCAGCACAGCCCCAGAGCCAGAGCACTCACTGTCTACTTCCCAGCCTTTTGCCCCTTGGCTTATCAGAGGAGCCCATAGCTTCTGCCCACCAACAAATGGAGACCCCAGAGGGCTGGGTTCTCAAGAGCAGCCTTCACACAGAAGTTCCCAAAGGCCTGGGTCCTTAGCAGGGAGAATTCCATGGCCATGAGTGGATGATGACACTTGGGTCTCTCTCTTCCTCCCTGACAGGTGGCACCAAGGAGGCTACACCACAGGGCCCAGTACTGGGCTTCCTGCCACCACCCCACCCCCACCTTTCAGAAACCTCTATGAGGTCCACACCCACCTACCCAGTCACACACCCTGACCTAGCCCCACCCCACTGAGCTCACTGCTCCCTCCCCAGACCTCCCCCACCCTTGATCTTTCTAAAGCCCAAATCAGATCTTCATCCTGATAGACACTTCACTTAGTGCATTCCTCTTCAACTCCTTTTGTACAGTAAGCACTCAGGAAAGGAATGGAGGGTTCACTTATGTGGAAATGGTTTGCCTATTCTACTGTCATTAAGGAGCCTTCAGACTCTATGCCAATTGTTGCCACTCTGTGCCTCAGTTCGCCATGTGTACGGCAGATGGTGATGATCACACTGCTCCCCAGGGCTGCTCTGAGGGTAACGAGCTAGTACAGAGCACCAACCCAGGGTGGGGTGCTGCCCTGAGTTGTGGAATTTGCCTGGCCTTCAGAAAACTGACCTGGTGGCTCTATTGATGCTGAACAGCATTACCCTAAACCCCCCTCACTCATCATTAACCAAGTCATGGTGTTGTGACACCCCCAAAACAGAGGACTGCAGTCCTTCGCTTTTCTAGATGTGGAACCCTTGATGCCTGGAACTGCATGACAGTGACATAGAGGAAAACAGCCTCCCTTGGGAGCCCTGCTTTCTTTCTCCCATCTTTAGATTAAAAAGTGCAGTAGTTTCTGCCTTGCCAGTGTGGCTCAATTGGTTGGGCCGTCATCCCATAAATTGAGGCTGCGGGTTCAGTTCCTGTGAGGGCACATCCCTGGTTTGATCCCTGGTTGGGGCACATATGGGAGGCAACTGGTCAACATTTCCCTCATTGAGGTCTCTTTCTCTCTCCACCTTCTTCTCTCTCTGTGAGCAATGAGGATTAAAAATAAATAAGTGCAGTAGTTCTGTTTGCAACTGGCCCCTGGGCTCTATACACCCCACTGTGGAGATCCAAGCCCACAGACATGTTTGTGAGCAGTCTTCTTGCTTCTGCCTCATCCCCTTCTCCCCTCCCAGATTCACTGAGCAGCTCTCCACCCACTTCTCCCACCTGACCAGTCCCTATCTCCCATCAGATGAGAGGTCATTCTTTTCGATCTGGTCACCTGGTCCTTTGTCACATGCTACCCCCCTTTGAGTCTGTGCTGGGTCTGTCTCCCCCAGCCCCTCCATGCTGGTCTAGTGTTTGCTCCAGTAGACACTAGAACACATTGGAGACTGGGGGACAGGTTGCTCCTGGCATCTGGTAGGTGCTGGTGGAAGGAGGCAACCCTGCAGGGCCCTGTGGCCCCAGAACAGAGGGTGATCCAGCCCCAGAGCTGAGCACTAGAGGGGTTTACTGAGAAGAGTGGCAGGCTGGGCTCCTAACAGTCCCCAGCACTTCCCTTTGCTTTTCTCTTCCCTGATTCTCTTGCCAGAAGAGAGCCAAGGAAAACACTCAGGAGTCTCCACAGACCAGAGTACAGTACCAGCCTGGAAGGATTAGGTTTCATGGTAATTAGATCCATTGTGGGAGTATGTAAGGGAGGCCAGTCCGTGCCCACACTATAGGGATAGGGGGCAGGTAATGGGGAGAAGGGTCTGGGGTCACAGTGTGAGGAGGGGTACCTTTGGATGTGCACTAGTCTATCTTTGTACATGAGGGATCCAGACTAGACTCCTACTAAGTCCCTAGGCCTATGCCAGGTGGAGATGGACAGATGCTACTGTACACTTACACATAAGATGCCCTCGAGGCTTCCACCCCCTGAGCCATTGCTGCACATGATACATGCCAATGAGAGAACCACAGGGGTTTCTAATCCCCCACATCCCAAGTGGAGCCCACCGGGCCCCCAGCAGACCTTGGGGAACATAACCAGGGCAGGCAGGTTCTCCTCATCTCAGAGCACTGGTGTTCCCACCCATTCCCCTGATCAGAGGCCTCACCTATCCTCACCACATCCAGCCACTCTGTGAAGCAGCCATTTTTCTAGATAGAGTATCTGCCCATGTCCCCCTGCAAGGCCATACAGTGACCCCAAGGCTGGTCTAAGCCCTTCATCAGACTTGTCTCCCAAATCTGATGCTGCAGCCTAAGGAGTCCTACTAATAAAGCATCTGCACCTGACCCATGACCTTTGGTCAAATTTGCAAGAGGAATGAACACCAGAACTAAGATGGGCAGTCATGGGCTTGGGTCACAGGCTGGTAAGCCCCTGGTATGTGGTGGTACTGGCTCCTGGCTTGGGTGACTTCTGTCACATCTGGCCCTCCCACAACTGTATATGGGCAGCTGAGCCAAGGTTGGAGTCAAGGGAGACAGGTGTGTGGCACCAGCCACATTGCATCATCAAAGAAAGTTCTACTGGCCAACACTATTCCAGCCTTTAGTATAGGTGTATGTAAAATTTCCAGCCTTATCTAAATAGGGCCATGCATGATAGAGCTTGTATGCCCACACTGGGAATACTAACAGAGGAGTAGCCCAACATGAAAAAGGGATCTGGGCAGCATGGCTTGGCTTGGAAGTCCTGGTGCTTCCATTCATGAGGATGTTCTCTGATTTCAAACCCAATAGTACCTGGGCCTGACTGCCTAGCTCTTGTCATGATGCTCAATCAAGACATGTTGGAGGAATTATGTTGTAGAAAGAAATGAGAAAATGCTTTAACCTATGCAATAGGTTACCTATGCATGGCACAGGCTGATGTCTACACCTCTAAAATCTTAGAAAAGTGGAAGAGACAACTCCATAGGCTTTTTTGCCCTCAGTTGGTCACTGATTCTTTGCTGCGCCCCCACCCCAGCACACATTCCGCCTCCACAGTGGTACCCAGCAAATATTTGATGATTGAATTTTAAATAAATGAGATGCAACCTCAAGACCTCAAAAAATATTTTGTTAGCAAAGCTCTGCCACTATAGCATAGCCCTGATAACCACCTTCTGGTAGAAGACTAATGCATTACCTCCTTGTCCAAGACCTGCGGGGGCACACAGTGAGTGACGATCCTATATGATCAGCGTGAATCCTCACAGGACCTGCTGGCTACTCCTCCAATCCAAAGTCAAAGTCGAGAGTGAGCTCCTGGTGACTCCCACAGGGAGTGTGTGAGTCATTCAGAAGAGGCAGCATGAAAACCTGAAATCCTAACACTCCTACTGTGAGCAGTGTGACCTAGCAGCTGTAGAAGAAACCGTTAGAGGTCCCTTCCTTCCACTCAGGTCCATCAGTGATTTTCCTTGGAACTCCTCCCTCAGTTCTTGTGGTTACCAGGGCTAACCAGGCCCTGAGGCATGGGATGAGTACATAGCCTGGTCACCCCTACCTGCCGCCAACTATGGTGACTACTAATGGGATAAGCACAGGATCCCAGGACAGTCAGTCCCTCCTTTACTTGGGCTATTGAAAAGTGAGGTTTCTTTCCATAAGGTGGCTGCTGGGCTTGGAGGACAGCCTAGAGCCCCCACTACCAGCTTTCCCCCAGTATAACAGGGGTCAGCAAAGGGGGTGGGGGGTGGCTGGAGGATATAGAGGAGGGACACCCACTGAGAGCATTTGTTCCCTTTCCTGGATCTTCAAGCCCCTGGGCTTCTCAGTGATATGAGCCAACAATTCCTTTCTATGTTCAAAGCAGTGAGGATTGGTTTCTGTCACTTGCAATCAGGAGAGTCTGTGCTGCGTGAGGTGGCTTAATTCCAACTTCTCATTTGTAAAACAGAGGCTGCCCAACTTTTGCAAGATTCTCTATGAGGTAAACATTGCCACCTACACAATTCAATGCAAGGGTGGCTGGCTTATGGACAGTGAGGTCAAAGCCATGGCTGGGAGCCACAAACCT
Organism: Artibeus jamaicensis; assembly: GCF_021234435.1. Classification (NCBI taxonomy): domain Eukaryota; kingdom Metazoa; phylum Chordata; class Mammalia; order Chiroptera; family Phyllostomidae; genus Artibeus; species Artibeus jamaicensis. The sequence goes on along the minus strand of NW_026522030.1, from coordinate 72,036,142 downwards.
GACCAGAAACAGGGCTGAGCAACAGAAGGGTCAGTTGTCAAGTGGAGAGGAGGGACAGCATCTGGGAGTCCAGTGTATGTCATCTAGTCAGTAAACCTTGGAAAGGATGGAGAAGAAGCAGAAAAAACCACTTATTGCCCCCATAGAAACTTATGCACAGGAATTCAAAAAAGTAGACTGTATGAGTGGGGATAGAGGCAGGAGCAGGAAGGATGAGGTGAATTTCAGCTGAGGAGTTGGGGAGGCTCCAGGGTAGAATTTCAGAATGTAGCCTCATCATTCGGCTCCTCCTTACTTTCTGCAAGCACATCCCTCCTCTGCCCTGCCCTGATCCCCAGGCCCCTCACACATGTTGGCCCTGACTTTGCTGGGTGACCTCCTGCTTTTCCTCCAAGCCCTGATCCAGAGTTTCCTGCTGCATCAGGACTTCTTGACACATATGAAGTCATCCTTCCCTGAGACAGACCTGATCCACCACAGTATTGTCATGAATCTCCTCCTGATTCTGTCCCCCAGGATGGCAGATCGGGCACTGCCATCAGGCCTTAGGTCCAGCTCTGATGGCAGAGGGTGGGCACTGACAAGCCAGGATCTGGTTCACCTGACAGCCATCTGGGACCCAGTAGCTCTCATGGAAGGCCAACTCACAGAGGCATGCTGATCGTTAAAAGATGACAAGAAGAAAGAAGTAACAAACAGCGAGAAAGAAGCGTGCTGGGAAATAGCACGTGGCTGGTGGAATGGGTGGCTTCCCCCTCCTTTTCTGACTTTCCTGTCCTGCTCCATCTTGGTCAGACATTCAATACTTCCTTTTGGAGAACACATAGATTTGTTTGACTTGGAATATTGAATTTGGAGGCTGTTCAGCAATTTCAAATTTCAGGAGTGGGACGGTAGGGAGACACTGTAAATTAAAAAATTCTTTCCTCTTCAGTTTCTACCCAAGATTGTATATTTTTTGATGGCAAAATTAAGGATTAACTATAAACATCTGTTTGTTCAATACCGACATGGCTGTGAGAACAATGGCCAAACCATTGGCGCTGGGGGTGTTCAGATGCTGCAAGTCTATGGTGGAAATTCTGGGCCTCCTATCAGGATTCTTGGAGTTGGAGAAAGGAGAGGTATAGAGCAGAGACAGGGAGGAGGAGGGGAGATCCAGGAGAAAGAGCAGAGAACCTTTCAGCACCCCAGAGTTTCTGCATAAACTTCAGCCACGACTCGTCCTCACCCCACACCAGGCCTCCCCATCCTGCTCTTCTCACCCAGTCCTCATTTTGAAGTCTCATTTCCTCACTAGCCTCCCAGGTTCTTCCTGAGCACCTACTGTGCACCAGGCAATGTGCCGAGCTCTGGGATTGTGTAGAAGTATGGCTGCTGGAAACTGCGGGGAAGTGCCACCAAACAACTCATGGCATGATGAGTCAACTTATAACAGTGTTGATAAGTCAGTGCCTTGAGGATACAGACAGAAAGCTATGTCTATGAATGGCAGTGGCTAATGGAGGCTCTTGGAGGAAATGACTTTCAAGTAATATTTGAGGAATTAACTGGGCAAGAAAGTGGGGAGAACATTCCAGTCAGAGGTGTGGCCTGTTCAAAGGCCCTGGGGTGGGCTAATGTGTAGATCTGGGGCTAAAACAAAGCCAGTGAGTACAGAGAGCATGTAGGGGTATAAGGAAGTAGCTGGAGGCTTAAAGCCACCAGAACCTCCAAAGACTCCTAAGCAGAGCCAGGAAACAAAGAAGATTTTACCAATAGCATTTAGGAAACAGACTCGAGGTGAAAAGAGAGCTGTTGGGAAACCTGCCAGAAGGCCAGGATCTCTATAAAGGTGATGGCAACTCAGGTGAAGGCCGAGGCGGTGGATGATAATTTGATGATACTCGGGCTTGGGGGAGGAAGAGTTAGAAGGAGAAGATGATGAGTCCGAGCTGCCTTTTGGACATCCCAGGAAGAAATCAGGTCTGAAAGATTGAGCCAGGGATGGGACAGGCCAGGAGCACATATTTGTAGTTTTGAAAGAGAGGAGTAGGGGTTAAAGGTAGACCCCCAAAGAGCCCTGCATGACAGATTAGGAGATGGAAGAGTATTCTGAGAGGATAAGGCAGCAGGACCTGAGAGAACTAGGCAAGAGGGGTCATTGAATTGGGATGGTAGTTCCCTGGAACCCCTTGAAAGGGGTTGAGGTCACCTATTGGGGAAGGTCAGAAAATGACCATTGACCATGCTACCTCTTGACACAAAGCACTAGAAGGGAGCCGTGGGTTTCAGTCAGCTCAGGATGCATAACAAATACACAAACTGGGCAGCTCCAGCAACAGAAATTTATTTTCTCACATTCTTGTAGGCTAGAAGTTTGAGATCAAGATATCAGTAGGGTTGGTTTCCCCTGAGGCCTCTCTCTTTATCTTCACTTGTTCATACCTGCGTGTGGGTCTGTGTCTTGTTCTTAAAAGGACACCAGCCACATTGCATTAGAGCCCACTCTAATGACCTCATTTTACCTTAATTACCTCTTTAAGTCACAAAATACTGTCACATTCTGAGGCCCTGGGGGTTAGAACTAAACATATTTCTACCATAATGATCCAGCAATTACACTCAATATTAACCCAAAGGAATTGAGTTGAAAGCTTATATCCACAAAAACCCCTCCAAACAATGTTTATAGCAGTTTTATTCATAATTATCAAAACTTGGAAGCAACTAAGATATCCTTTGGTAGGTGAATGGGTAAATAAACTGTGGTACATCCAAACAGTGAAATATTATTAAGCACTAAAAAAGCTCTGGCCAGTGTGGCTCAGTTGGTCAGAGCATTGTTCTGTTTACCAAAAGATCTTGGGTTTGATTCCCAGTCAGGATATATGCCTAGGTTGCAGGTTCCATCCCTGGTCAGGATGTGGTTGGTGAACATATGGGAGGAAGCTGATAGATGTTTCTCACTCACATCAATATTTCTCTCCCCCTCTCTCATCCTTCCCCACTCTCTAAAAACAGTAAGCACATCCTTGGGTGAGGATTTTTTAAAAAGAGCTATGAAGCCTTGAAAACACATGGAAGAATCTCAAATGTATATCACTAAGTGAAAGAAGGCAGTCTGAAAACTCTACATACTGTATGATTCCAACTATATGACATTCTGGAAAAGGCAAAACTATGGAGAAGGTGAAAAGATCAGTGGATTCAGGGATTAAGGGAGAAGGGAGGGATGACTAGGCAGTGGATTTTTAGGGCACTGAAAATACTCTGTGTTATACTCCAGCGATGAATACATGTCAATATAATTTGTCCAAACTCATAGAATGTACAACACCAAAAGGATTCTAAGGTAAACTATGAACTCTGGGTGATAATAATGTATTAATATAAATTCATCAATTGTAACAGATGGATCTCTGTGGTGGGGTATATTGATGGTGAGGAAGGCTGTGCATGGGGCTGGGGACAGGGTATATTAGAAATCTTTGTATCTTCCCTTCAATTTTGTTGAGAACCCAAAACTGCTTTAAATACAAAGTTTATTTTTGAAAAGATATTGCAAATTTCTGAAATATAGAAGTAAGAAATTCTTGCTTTTTAAATAAATTAAAAGGTCCACCAAACCCTCCAAAAGCAAATAGCTATAAAGAGAAACATGATTCAAACCATGGTGGATCAGGTCTGCAGGTAGGACAAGTATGAGGCTGAGGATGTGATGACCAGAGTGCCCTTACTCTGGAGTCTCCGCTGCAAGACAAGGACACAGCTCCAAGGCTCAGACTCATCGTTTCATTCAGCATTCAGATATTATGCACTGAATACCTACTGTGCACTGGGCCAGCTGTGTCCTTGTGTTGGGTCCTGAGTGTCCAGGATAGCACTGGCCCTGCCCTTTTAGGTCCCCAGTCAGCTGGAGAAACAGATAATTGGACAAACAATGGTGCAACAGAATGACCGGTGAGAGCACCAAGGAGGCTTCCTCTCAGCCTCTGAAGAGCATCTCCACACTACTGGGGGCAGCCTCTAAATCAAATCTGAAGGAAAGCAGTTCCCCCAAACAAGTGGTCAAGTGAACATTCCAGCAAAGTGTCAAGGATGTAGCTGGCCAGGGTAGTGGGGGAGTGGTGGCCTGAGATGGGAGACCCTGAGCACAATTTCTGAAAATGGAGCTTTTCAACCACATTTGTAAGACGATGTGTTGACAAAAAACATTATTAAGATAATGGCTAAAAGATGACAAAAAGAGGAGGGCTTGTGAAAGCAAACCAGAAAGGCGCATTTCTATTTGTCCCCTGTTACTCTGGGGCCCCGTCACTGGGGCAGTCTGAGGAATGGCCTAGCAGTGCACACCAGCTCCCAGCAGATAGGAAGGTGGGGCATGATGGGCACTGGTCATGCCACAGGGACCAAGTTCTTTTGCAACCCATGCAGTGACCAAAGCGTTTATCCAGAATATGTACAGACTTCTACAATTTAATTTTAAAAATAAACCAGATAGCTCCCATATGAAACTGGACAGAAGTCCTGAATAAGCATTTTACAAAGAGCATATACACATGGCAATAAACTTAGGAAAAGCCACTAAATGCAAATTAAAATCCCACTGAGCCACCACTATAGCCACGGAACAGGTAGCATGAAAAAGACTCACATTGCCATGTACAGGGACCAGAGGGTACCTGCTCTGGAGAGCTGTTGGCAGTTTCTACCTGAGCTGAATCTGTGCACATTTGTGGCCCAGGAGTTCCCAACTAAAACACGGGCAATATATCCACCAAGAGATGAGATTCGGTCAATCAACACATCTGTCCAGTCAGCCCCAAACATTTACCAGACCCCTGCCTATGTGCCAGGCATTGTGCTAGAAGCCGAGGACCCAAGTGCTTGGAGATTTCATTCTAGAAGAGGCACAGATATAAATAAGAGGAAATAAAAAAAATGGATAATGTGTCCCACAGAGAGAACACTGGGGCAGGGAAGGGAGGAAGTAAGCTGGGGTGCTTGGCTGAGAGCTATAATGTGAGTGTGGGAAGGGTGGAGGGTCTTGCAGAGAAGACAGCTTCTGAGAGGCAGAGGGAGTTGGTTGTCTATTTATGTGTCTAAAGAGACAGCACTCCTGGCAGAAGGAACAGATCAGGCAAAGTCCCTGGGACAGGTGTTAGGGAAAGGGCCCAGAGACCAGTGTGACTAGAGGTTTGAAGCAGAAGTGGGTGTGAAGGGAGCCAGAAGGACCCAAGGGCCTTAATGAGAGCAAGAAGGAAGGTGGGGTTCATTAATCTGTCCATCTCTCCATCAGCATGAGCTGATGGAGTCAGGGCTGGCTCTCATTCACCTTTGCATCTCTGGAGTTGCATTTTTGAGTGCAGGTTCTCAAAAATGCAGTAAGTCAAGTTGGCCCCACAGGATCAGGACTTGGCTGCTCAGTCCACTCCTGTGCCTACACAGGATCAGACAACATTTCTCACCTGACCACCACTTTCCCTGGGGCCTTACAGCAGGTCCTGGGGTCCACAGGTGGGCATCTCATGCTGCTGTGTGCAGGAGGCTGCAGTCTACATGCTCAATCCCTGAGTTCTGAAGCACTCCAGAGAGAATCGCTGGGCACAGGCACCACCCGAATCCTGTGTAGTAGAGCTGCCCTCCACACTGTTTACCATTCTGGGTGCCTATAAATACCCTCGAAGAGAGCCTCCTGATCATATGATGACCAGCCTAAATAAGATGCCTTTAATAAAAAGAAACACATGGCCCCATTTATAACAAGAGTGTAAAATATATTAAAATAATTTTAATTGCATGAGTCATTCAAAGGGAGTGTGTTTTTTAAAAACTCACAAACAGTATTTTGTAGTGAAGACAGCAGTGAACAGTGGCTTGTCCTGCAGACAAGGGCCAGCAGAGAAGGGGCAGGAACAAGTGTGGGACACTCTTTCCTGTGTCCACTAAAACTCTGCATTCCTTACACAGGGACACCAAGTGCATGCTTGCACCCAAGCAGTCGATGGTATTGCCCAGGTCAGAGCCTGAGTCCTCCTCACTTTCCATACTTCAGCCACCAGCACAGACACCGCAGACAAAGAGCATAGTCTTGTAGTTAGGGGGCCTAAAAATGACACCCTGGGTCTTATTCACTCATCTATTTTCAATGTCCTCTTTTATGAACTGGAAAGACAAACCCTGACTCTAAGGGCTCGAGGTGCCTTCAGATGTAGATCTACCTGCCACAGCAGTCCTCCTATGCACAGCCCCTTTGCATTGTACACCTCCCATGATGAAAAACTCAACCCCCTCCAAGGCATCCTTGGCAGCTGACATTGGGAGAAAGCACCTCCTTGTGGGCACTAGCCTCCTGGAGAAAAGAGAGCACATGGGGCTCCATGCAGAATGAAGCCCCCAGCCTGTTGCAGCTCTTCACCAACTCATAACTTTGGAGGTTAGGGTTTCAACATATGAACTGGGGTTGGGGAACAGGTTCAGTCCACAACACCTAGCATCCTACACATGCAACCACAGTGATGTGCTGAGTAATGACATTTCTGTCAACAACGGACTGCACAGATGGCTGTGGTCCATTATATGGAAGATACAAAACATTTCTATCATCTAGTGATGTTTTAGCCATAGAGCAATGTATTACTCACATGTTTGTGATGATATTGGTATAAACAAACCTATTGTGCTGCCAGTCATATAAAAGGACAGCACATATAATTATGTGCAGTACATAACACTTAATAATGATAATAAATGACTATGTTATTGGTTTATGTATTTACCATGCTATAGTTTTTACCATTATTTTTTGAGTGCACTCTTACAACTTAAAAAAAATAATTTGCTGTAAAACAGTAGCATATTGTGCAGGCAACAGACTCATATATCTCCTGTTTACTATGTTTCTTGATCACACCATTTTTTCCTGTGATTAATTTAATCTTGTATTATTTTGTACAGTAACAGGCCATACAGGTTTGTAACCATGAGCAATAGGCTGTACTAGGTGCATAGTAGGCTAGACTGTCTAGGTTTGTATAAATATACTTCATGATCATCAACAATGAAGTTGCCTAGTAACACATTTCTCAGAACATATCCCAGTTGTTAAGTGGTGAATGAGTGTAATGACTTTTTCTTGGTATCATAAAATCTCCAGTTTTCAAATAGTTGAAGTGTTTCAACCCATGGTAGTTATTATAGATGGTCAAATTGTCCCATCTTTAGCCATGAGAGGCCCTTTTACTGGCCCTTGCATTCTTGGCACTGTACCCATTAGTCCTTGTCACTTCCTTGCTGCCAATGGTGACAAAAAGATCCAGGCTCAACTTACGTAATTCCTACCCCAGACATGGACCAGCCATTTCTTTATGGATCCCTGATTCCTTTTGGTAGAAATGATATTTATAGTCCACAGTGAGGGTACTAGGTGTACTCTTGTGACTTGACGTATTGTATCTATGAATATTCCATGAATAAAATGAGAACGTATGTATTTTCTAACAATTTTTATTGTGCTAAAATACATGTAACATAAAATTTATCATTAATCATTTTTAAGTGTAAAGTTCAGTGGAATTAGATACATTCACCTTGTTACAGAGCCATCACCACCCATTCCTATAACGTTTTTTCTTTTAGAAAATTGTACCCATTAAATGTTACCTCCCCATTTTCCCCTTGCCTAGCCTCTAGCAACCACCATTCTACTTTCTGTCTATATGTGCTTGCTATTCTAGAAACCTTACATAAGTGGAATGATGCAATATTTGTCTTTTTATAACTGACTTCTTTCACTTAGCATACTGTCCTCAAAGTTAATCATTGTTGTAGCATGTGTCAGAATTTTCTTTTTTTATTGTTGTTCAGATACAGTTGCCTCCATTTTCCAGCCACCACTTGCCCCTAGCCCACCCACCCACACCTCTCATTCTCAATCCCACCACCCTTTAGCTTTGTCCATGGATCCTTTACACATGTTCCTTGATGACTCTTCACTGTCATTCCCTGGTTATCCCCCTTCTCACTCCCCTCTGGTTGCTGTCAGTTTGTTCTTTATTTCAGTGTCTCTGGTTATATTTTGCTTGCTTGTATGTTTTGTGATTAGGTTTCACTTACAGGTGAGATCATATGGTATTTATGTTTCACCATCTAGCTTATTTCACTCAGCACAATGCTCTCCAGTTCCATCCATGTTTTGGCAAAGGGTAGGAATTCCTTCTTTCTTTCTGCTGCATAGTATTCCATTGTGTAAATATACCATTGTTTTTTTTTTAACTTTTTAAAAAAATTTTTATTTAGTTATTTTTCAAGTACAGTTTTCTGTTTATTTTTCCCATCCCATCCCACCCCTCTCCCATGCACCCCACCTCCCTCCCATTTCCACCCCCCTTAGTTATTGTTCTTGTGTCTTTTATACTTGTTCCTCTAAATCCCTCCCATTTTTTTCCTCTTAAATTCCCTCCCCTTTCCCCTCTGGTCGCTGTCCCCCTGTTCTCTATTTCAGTATATTTGTTTTTATTTTGCTTGCTTGTCTGTTTTGTTGTTTAGCTTCCTGTTAAAGGTGAGATCATATGGTATTTGTCTTTCAACCCCTGGCTTATTTCACTCAGCATAATGCTTTCCAGCTCCATCCATGTTGTTGCAAAGGGTAGTAGTTCCTTCTTTGTCTCTGCTGCGTAGAATTCCATTGTGTATATGTACCACAATTTTTTGATCCATTCATTTACTGACGGGCACCTAGGTTGCTTCCAGCTCTTGTCTTTTGTAAATATACCATTGGTTTTTGATCCAGCAATTTACTGATGGACACTTAGGTTTCTTCCAATACTTGGCTAGTTTAAATTGTGCTGCAATGAATATTGGGGTGATAGGTTCTTTTGAATTGGTGTTTCAGGATTCTTAGGGTATAATCCCAGCACTGGAATTACCAGGTAAAAACACAGTTTCATATTGAGTTTTTTGAGGGAATTCCATACTGTTTTCCACAGTGGCTGTACCAGTCTGCATTCCCACCAACAGTGTACTAAGGTTCCCTTTACTCCACAGCCTCACTAGCACTTGTTTGTTGATTTGTTAGTGATGGCCATTCTAATCAATGTGAGGTGGTATTTGATTGTGGTTTTAATTTACATCTTTCTGATGGCTACTGGTGTTGAGCATCCTTTCATATGTCTATGGGCTTTCTGTATGTCCTCCTTGGAGAAGTATCTGTTCAAATCCTTTGCATGTTTTATTATTGGGTTGTTTGTCTTCCTGGAGTGGATATGTGTGAGTTCTTTATATATTTTGGAGATCAAGTCCTTGTCTGAGGTATTGTCAGCAAATATATTTTCCCATACTATTGGTTGCCTTTTCATTTTGCTGATATTTTCTTTAGCTGTTTAGAAGCTTTTTATTTTGATGACGTCCCATTTGTTTATTTTTTCCTTTATGTCCCTTGTTCTAGGGGACATATCGGTGAAAATATTGCTGTGCAGAGTATCTGACATTTTCTTGCTTATGTTCTCCTCTAGGAAGATTATAGTATCATGACTTATATTTAAGCCTTTTATCCACCTTGAGTTTATTTTTGCATATAGTATAAGTTGGTGGTCAAGTTTCATTTTCTTGCATGTAGCTGTTCAGATCTCCCAACACCACTTGTTGAAGGGACTATTCTGAGCTCTCTAGTCAATTCCATTGGTACCTGTGTCTGTTCTCATGCCAGCACAAGACTGTTTTGATTATTGTGGCCTTGTAATATAGTTTGATATCAGGTATTGTGATCCCTCCTACTTTGTTCTTCTTTCTCAAAATTGCTGCACTTATTCAGGATTGTTTATGGTTCCACATAAATTTTTGAAGTGTTTGTTCTATGTCTGTGAAATATGCCATTGATATTTTAATAGGGATTGCATTGAATCTATAAATTGCTTTGGGCAGTTTGGACATTTTGATGATGTTAATTCTTCCAATCCATGAGTGTGGTATATGCTTTCATTTGTTTGTGTCTTTCTTAATTTCTTTTTTTAGTATTGTATAGTTTTTCCAAGTACAGGTCTTTTACCTCCTTGGTTAGATTTATTCCTAGGTATTTTATTTTTCTTTTTGCTATATCAAATGAGATTTTTTCTTGATTTCTGCTTCTGCTGTTTCATTGTTGGTATACAAAAATGCCTTTGATTCCTGGATATTGACTTTGTATCTTGCTGCTTTGCCAAATTCACTTATTAGGTAGAATAGTTTTTGGTAGAGTCTATAGGATTTTCTATGTACACTATCATGTCATCTGCAAACAATGACAGTTTTACTTCCTCCTTTCCAATACAGATGTCTTTTTTTTTTCCCCTTGGGTGATTGCCATGGCTAAGACTTCCAATACTATGTTGAATAGAAGTAGTGAAAGCAGACATCCTTGTCTTGTCCCTGATCTTAGGGGGAAAGCTTTTAGTTTTGTCCATTGAGTATGATGTGGCTATAGGTTTCTCATATATGGCCTTCATTATGTTGAGATATGCTTCCTCTACTCCAACTTCACTGCGTGTTTTTGTCATAAATGGGTGCTGTACCTTATCTAATGCCATAGTCTGTTAACCCCCTGTTGATAACAGGTACAAATGCTTGTATCTGTTATTAAATGCTTTCCCCACATCTGTTAATATAATCGTGTGATTTTTGTTTTTCGTTTTTATGTAACAAATTATATTTATTGATTTGCAGATATTGTACCACCCTTGCATCCCTGGAATGAATCCCACTTGATCATGGTGTATGATCTTTTTAATGTATTGCTAGATACGGTTTGCCAATATTTTGTTGAGGATTTTAGTGTCTAAGTTTATCAGTGATATTAGCCTGTAGTTTTCTTTCTTTGTTGTATCTTTATCTGTTTTGGGGATTAGGATGTTGCTATCTTCAAAAAGAGTCTGGCAGTCTTCCCTCTTCTTGGATTTTTTTGGAATAGTCTCAGAAAATAGAAGTTATTTCTTTCTTAAATGTTTTGTAAAATTCTCCTGTGGAACTTTCCTGTCCAGGGCTTTTGTTTTCTGGAAGTTTTTTGATTACTGCTTCAATTTCATCTGCTGTTATTGGTCTGTTCAGGCTTTCTGCTTCTTCTTCATTCATTTTTCTAGAAATGTGTCCATTTCACCCTGGTTTTCAAATTTCTTCACATATAATTATTAGCAGTAATTTCTTACAATCCTTTGTATTTCTATGGTATCAGTTGTAATTTGTCCTCTCTCATTTTTTATTTAATTATTTGAATCCTCTCCCTTTTTATCCTGAAGAATCTGTCTAAAGTCTTGTCAATTCTGTTTATCTTTTTGATGAACCAGCTCCTGAATTTATTGATCCTGTGAATTGTGCTTATAATCTTTATGTCATTTAATTCTGATCTTATATTGATTATTGTGTTCCTTCTACTTGCGCTGGGCTTTGTTTGTTGTTTTTCTCCAGTTCTTGTAGACACAGGGTTAAGTCGTTTATTTGAAATGTTTCTATCTTTTTTAGGTAGGCCTAAACTTTTTAGGTAGGCCTTGTATTGCTATGAACTTCCCTCTCAGGACTGCCTTTGTTGTGTCCCATAGGTTTTAGAGTGCTATTTGTTCATTTGAATTTGTTTCTAGAAACTTTTTGATTAGGAAACTTCTTCCTAATCTCATTATTACCACATTAATTATTTGATAGCATGATATTCAGTCTCCATGAATCTGAATGTCTTTGAGGTTTTTCCTTGAGGTTGGTTTCTAGTTTCATGACATAGTAGTCTGAGAAAATACATGATATGATTTCAATTGTCTTGACTTTGTTGAGGCTTGTTTTATGTCCTATTTTTTTGTGTCCTATCATGTGGTCTATCTTTGAAAATATTCCTTGTGTATTTGAAATGAATGTGTATTTTGCTTCTTTGGGATGAAAGTTTATATATATATATATATATATATATATATATATATATATATATCCTTAAGTCCATTTGATGTAATGCATCATTCAGTTCCACAATATCCTTGTTGATATTTTGTTTGAAAGATCTATCTATTGTTGCTGGTGGGGTGTTTACATCCCCTACTCTCATTGATTTGCTGTCAACATCTTTCTTGATTTCCTCCAAAAATTTTCTTATATATTTGGGTGTTCCTATGTTGGGTGCATATATGCTTAAAATATGTATGTCTTCTTGATGTATTCTCCACTTGAGTATTATGAAGTGTCCTTATGTGTGTCTTTTTATGGCCTTTGTTTTGAAGTCTATATTGTCTGATATCAATATTGCTACCTGGCTTTTTTTCCCTATCCATTCGCTTGTGATATTTTTTCCAACACTTCACTTTCAGTGCATGTAGGTGTTTTGTTCTGAGGTGGGTCTCTTTTACGCAGCATATGTGTGGGTCATGTTTTCTCATCCATTCAGCTATTCTGTGTCATTTGATTGGAGCATTTAATCCATTTACTTTTAAGGTTATTATTAATAGGTACTTAGCCACTGCCATTTTACCCTCTTTGTACCTATGTTCCTCTCTCTCTCTCTCACTCTTTTTCTTCATTTCTTAAAGCAGTCACTTTAGTGTATCTTGAAATGCTGGTTTAGTGGAGGTGTATTTTTTAGTGTTCTTTTGTCTGGGAAACTCCTGTCACTTTAATTATGAAGGGTCTTGGAGGGGACCTCTCTGGGTTCCTCTTCACAGGAACCCTCTCTCCTTCCTAGACTTGTGAGACTTTTTCTCTCATCAGATTAGGAAAGTTTTCCATCATTACTTTTTCAGACAGGTTTTTTTATCCCTTGTTCCTCTTATTCTCCTTCTGGTACCCCCATTATACAGATATTACATTTCATGCTATCCTGCAGTTCCTTTAACATCTCTTCATTCTTTCTGGATATTTTTTCCTTTTCTTGCTCTTTCTAAGAGTTTTTTTTTTTTTCTGTCTTGTCCTCCAGCATGCTGATTTGATCCTCTGTTTCTTCTAGCCTGCTTTTGATTTCTTCTAATGTGTTCTTCAATTCAGAAATTGTATTCTCCATTTCCTTTTGGCTCTTGTTGATTGTTTCTATTTCCTTTTTCATGTTGATATAGTTTGCAGTAAGTTCCTCATAGTTCCCCTGTAGTTTCTGGTAATTCTCAGTGAGCTCATTGAGCTTCCTTATAACCATTGTTTTGAACTCAATATCGGATAGTTTACTTGCCTCTATTTCTTTTAGCATCATTTCTGAGAATTAGTCCTTTCTTTTTAATTGGGTCTTATTCTTTGTCTCCCCATTATTTGTGAGACTGTTCTTGTTTGCTTCTGCTTCTTGAATTGATCTGTTTTGACTCCCTGACTTTGTGGTGTGATCTTCTATGGTAGGAGACATGGGATTCAGTGGTGCAGTCTCCTCGATCCCCTGAACTTGATGCTCTTGGGATGCCCTTTATGCCATTTCTGTTGGCTTTCTAGATGTAATTGGGTTTTTGGTTGTGGTTGGGTTGTTTCTTGATGGGTCCTTCCCTTCAGCTGGTTGACTGAAGTTTACTCTGGTCACCGTATCTTGTGTGCTGTTGTGCAAGTGCTGTCAGACCAAAACCACAAAGCCCAGGAAACACACCCACACCCACAAAAATAACTCCCCACCTGCAAGCCCACTATCAACAGCAAATGAACAAGTATTAATAAAGGTGTAAAGAGATTAAGAATATTATAAGACAGGAGCATGAATATGAGATGACCTACTAAAATAAAAATGATTTTGAGAGAATAGAGGGAGGGAGGAGCACTACTAGGAATTGTGAGTCAGAGCAATGGGAAGAGAGAAAAATTTACATCATGAATAAAAAAGGGAATGAAGAAGGCAGAATACGCACAAAACTGATGGACAAGAAATGAATGTTAAAAAGCTATACAGGGAAGAAAATATTGCAAATCATGGAGAAGACCACAGTGGATTTTGCCTTGGGGCCTCTAGTGTTCACCACTATTTTTTCTTTTTGGATCTTCCTCTGGTGATGTCAAATGTTAAAGCTGTTTGACCTTAGGCAGCCTGTTCAAGATTTCCAGGAATCTGCCCTGACTGGTGTGGCTCGTTGGATTGACACCAGCCTGCAAACCAAAGGGTCGCTGGTTCGATTCCCAGTCAGGACACATGCCTGGATTGCAGGTCAGGTTCCCAATAGGGGGCATATGAGAAGCAACTGCATATTGATGTTTCTCTCCCTCTCTTCCTCTCTCCCTTCCTCTCTCTAAAAATAAAAATCTTAAAAGACAAAGACTTCCAGGAATCTACTGTCTCTGGCTGCCTCCTTCAGTTGTTAATCTAGTCACTCTACACTCAGCAGTCAAGCTTAAGCACCACAGGATGGGGTAGAATTCTTCCTGGAACTAGGGTTATTGTTTCTCCTCAGGCTGCTGCCACTTGGAGGGAAGTGGTCTGCTGAGCAAGATGGCTGTTGTTGTATGGGGATGACTAAGCAACAGGATCCTGGCATCTACTCTCTCAGTTCTCTCCCCAGAGCTTGTGTCCCCAGTCTCTCTTCAGGTGTCTCTAGACCACTCTGCCACCACCTTTCTTGGAACCCAGGACAAGTGGCTCCAAATAAAAATTTGTATATTGACCTTTTAAATGGCCCTTTGCAGCTCCATCCATTTGTCTCTGGCAGAGAGCAACCCTGCCACTCTTCATCACTGGTTGTTTTCTGTGTATTTTTTGGCTCTGGCACTCTAGGCTGGGGATCCTGGCTTAGGGATTAGACCCCACTCTTCCTAGGGGTCTAATTATCAAACAGACACTTAATTATCCCTCTGGCACTGCCATCTGTGGGCACCCAGCCACCCTTCTCAAGTCTCCATCATACTTCTTACCAGTCAGGTTGTGCTGAAGCTGATTCTTCTGTCTGTGCAAGGTTATAAGGCTTCTCTCTCACTATTGTTCAGTTGTTTGTTCTGGGTGATTTCTCCACAATTTAGTTGTAATTCCAGCTTGGTCCTGGGAGGTTAGTGTGGCTTCCATTCACTCCTCCTCCATCTTGCCAAAAACCAAAATTTCCTTTTTCTAAGGCTGAATAATATTCCATTGTATGTATGGGCCACATTTTGTTTATCCATTCAGCAACTGATAGACAACCTGGATTGTTTCCACCTTTTGGTTGTTCAGAATAATGATGCCATAAACATGGGTATAAATATAGGTGTAAGTAACTTTTTGTTGCAGTATCAAAGGAGGGAATGAGCATGTGAGTACATGAATGAATGAATGGTGCATGCTCAGAGCATCTAGGCCTGGGATTTCTCCCACAGACCCCGTGGTGTGGCTCCTGCATCCTCTTTCCCTCTCCATGAGTTGCACTTGTGCCAGTGGGCAGGGTTATGGCTACAGACAAACAAATTGCGCCTTGCTTAGAAAGGCTCCTGCCAATTTGTTTCATACAATTCTAAAGGTCTCCCTGACAAGCAGAAAGTGCAGGCAGATATCTAGGATTTTTTCAGCAGCAGCAGTTGGTATTACACAGACAAAACATGCGGGCGGCACTGGTATTATTCTTTGCTTTCTCTTTTCTTCTGTCTGTCCTCTGCTTCCTTCCCTCCCCTTCCTTCTTCTTTTCACAAATGAGGGTGGCTATTGCACAGTAGAAGCAAAGCCACCAGCTGCTTGAAGGGGGACACATAGCTCCAGAGGATTCCAGCAGCTGTGAGTTAGAAAGGGTCCTCAGAAAATATCCATTTTATCCAATAATATTAAGCCTCATTTAGCAGCTATTCTCTTGTCCACATAAAATCCTGCTATAGCCCCAATAACTCAGAGCTGTGAGTGGAAGCTGCTTTGTTATTACTTCTCCTGATGGCCCTCATGGAGTTCACCCTATGCACTCATTACAGAGGGCAAAACACCACATACCAGACAAAGGGTGTAGTGTCTAGCAAGTTCCCCTTGGGATCAATTGGTGGTGCAGGGTTGTGCTTGCCCACCTACTCCCTGGCAGCCACTGGTTGGGGGTTGCTCACAGAGAGCATGGGGTGTGACTCTCTGCAATGGTGGCCTTGTAGCAGAAGTCCTCAGCCATTGGGAAGCCAGCACTTACAGGCAGAAGTTGTCCTGGCTCATCATTCACTCATTCATTCATTCATTCATTCATTCATTGCAGGCCTGACATTGTGTGTTCACAGCCTGGAGAGAATGTGTGTGAGTGTTCAGGTTCTGGGCAGGCTCAATGGACATGAAAGCATCCATAGCTGCCCAATGCTGACGGGGATGAAGTCAGAAGAACTGCTGGAGAAGCTGTGCCTGGAAAATATCTGAGGTTGGCCAACCAAAGAAGAGCAGATATGATGCCTCAGGCAGGGGAATGGGCCATCATTCTGGATGGTGAGAGGGTCTGGACTTGGAGCAACCCACAGGATGTGACAGGAAATGCCAGGCAGAGGGTGGTAACAGGAGAGGGTGAATGGGTAGTTTGGGGGACTGGGTACTGGGTTGGCTAGGGAGATGGTAGCTATTGATGAGCAAGATGGAAATGACACAGCCCTGAGTCCCACTCTTCAGTGAGTGGAAACCATCCCAGACCCACACCCAGTCTAACAAAGACCTGGCAATCATCCTGTCCCAGCCTCAGTTTACCACCACAAGGCACTAGGAGAAGGGGAAACTTCATTCTAAAGCTTGTTGGAGGGAAGGAAAGGCTATTACTGTAGGATATCTTCATAAACACCTTCAGGACATAGGTGGGGTGGGGTGTTGGCCAAGGATCTTTCTGCCTGTCATGGTTTTCATGCTTGAGGCCCACAGGTGCTTCCTGTGTACTCATTGCATGTCCTAGGCAGTGTCCATGAATGAAGGAACAGGGATGGAAGGATAGGCAGGGTCCAGCGATGATGGGGCAAGGAGGGCAGGATAGGCAGGGTCTTTACCCTCCCAGGGAAGTCATATCAGTGGGAGACATGGCCAGGGATCTATCAACTGATGACCTCTTTAAAAACTGTACATGATGGTAAATCACACTAACTCTAAAAATCCTTGTGAGGAAAGCCTGCTTGCTAAGCAGTCAGGAATTACAAAGATGATGTGAGATTTTTGTTAATGGTCCTTAATTTAAAGAGAGGGAAACTGAGGCACAGAGAGGACAGGTAACTAGCCAGAGGTCATACAGCCAATGAGTGACGAAGTTGGGATTTGAACCTCTAGCAGCCTGGCCTTAGATCCCTGGGCCATACTACCCCTACTATTCCACCTCCTTTGTGGGGACCCACTCAGGCTTAAGGATACAGAGCTAGCCCAGGAAGTTGCTATGGCCTGAATTTACACCTCACCTTCACGTGGGTGGACATGGGCAAGTCACCCCTTTTCTGTGGTTTAGTTTCCTCATCTGAGAAATGGACTCTGCAGTCAGCTGAGGAGGATTAATCAAGGCAGTCAGTACCTGGCTTTCATTCTCTGCAAATGGTGGAGTTGGTGTTGCCACGCTTACAATCTTAGGGAAGGTACCGGGTTGTGGTGGCTCCAAGACTTGAGGATTGCCCTGACTGTTGTGGCTCAGGCTCAGTTGGTTGGAGCATTCTCTCTCTCTCTTTCTATCTCTCTTCCTCCCTATCCCCCTAAAAATACTATAAATAGTATAAAAAGAGAAAAAAGACTGGGAACTACAGCCCCATGAGGCATCCTGGAAGGTGCCTGGCTCCAGGGCCAGCCCAAACCCCTCCAGACCCCACTGTGCCCACAACCAGCCTCTATTAAGTCAGGACAGAAGAACCCACACAGACCTTGGAAGAAAAGAACCCAGTCAAGTAGCCCCCCAACTCTGGGAGTTTTCTGAGCATTTGCAATAGGCATTGGACACAACAGAAGCCAGGAGTCTGCAAGTCAAGTGTTCCTTGTTGCAAAGGAAAATACCAGGTGGAAAGGAGCTTCTGCCAGGGGCCTCAGGTTGGGCCGGGACCAACAGAGACAGCCATGCCCCAAGACAGACCCGAGACAAATGCGCAGGACATCACAGCAGGGATGAATGCCAGCAGCAAGGCAAAAGCAGTCAAAGCAGACAGCCCTGGGAATGATGTGGTAGCCCAGAATGGAGAAGGAGGAAGGACAGGGCAGCAGTGGAGTGCAGGGAAGGACATCACAGGCCTGGGAACAGAATATGCAAGGGTCCTGAGGAAAAGGGGCTTTTTGGTGTTCGAGAAGCTGAAATGTGAGTGAGTAATGGACAAATGCACCCTAGACTGCTTCCATTCTCCCCTCCCTCCTCGCCTCCCCCCCCCCCCCATCTACCAGGCAATACTCACTCCTGCCCAAGGTCATATAGTAGTCTGGGGAAGAGTGTGCCTCAGAAAGAAGCCCAGTTCTGCAATCACTTCCTTCCAGCCCTGCCTTTTTCCACCTTCCTCTCCTTCTAGCCCCTTTGTCTTCTGTCTCTTTACTCTTCAAACTTCAGCCCCTCATGCCCATCTCTGCCTCTCTCTCTCTCTCTCTCTCTCTCTCTCCTTCTCTCTCCTTCTTCTTTTCTCTCTCTCCTCTTTTTTGGGTTTCTGTCTTTCTTACCCGCAACCCACAGCCACCCCCACCCAGGCCCCACAACCCCCAGGGCCTGTTCCACCTCCACCTGCCCCTTCCCCAGCAGGCACTGACTCCAATATCTTGGCCCTTGCTAATGCATTTCGCATGGTTTGTCAGTCAAACGCATTTCTAATGTCCTTAAAGCACGCAGAAAATTGCATCCTTATGAAAAGGGGGGAAAAAGCAAATTGCCTATTGGAGGCTGAGCTGCCAGGGGTCTGGCAGTGCACACCAAGTTCAGAGGAACTGGGCTGGTAGAGGTGTCTGCCTGGGGCTCAATCCAGGATGCAGCCTCCTCCCTACTTCCAGGCAGTGCTTAGGTTCACTGTGTCACCTCTTTACCCTCTACCCTTGCCCATCCCTCCACACTACTCCCTCCACTCTGGAATTCCCCCCACACCTTTAAGGCCAAGCTCCTAACTGCCTCGGGGGCCTTTGTATATGCTTTGCCAGCTCCCTGGCACACACTCTTCTTGTCATTCGGGTCTCAACTGAAGCATCAATTCCTAAAAGACCCTTCCTGACCACCCTGACTAAAGCCCCTATTCACTCATTGTCTGCCGCCTGCTTTATTTTCTACATAGCATTTGTTAATCCCTGAAATCATCATTTGGATTAATTGTGGCTTCTTTGCTATCTATCTAAGCCTTCTCACTTCCAGCGTGAGCACCTTGGGTCAGAGGCTGTGTCCCCCATGCTTAGCACAGTGCCTGGCACAAAGCAGGTATTTAATGAATACTTGGTGAACAAATGGATTACAGACAGGCAGAGGCCATGGGGGACCCTGAGACATCTGGGACACCACACCCCAAAGTGAACCTTGAGGCTATTGGTTAAAGGACAGTGGAGACCCCTAGAGCTGAAATCAAACCCAAATTCTGCAGTTAATAGTTGTGTGTCCCTAGGCAAGTTGCCTCATATCTCTGAGTTTTATTTTCACCTGAAAAGTGGGAGGAGGGCACCTCCCTTACTGGCCATTACTGGATCAAGGAGGCAAGGCAGGGACTGTGTCTCAGCATTGTGATCTGCCTGCCACACTCAGTAAGTGTTTGTTAAGTGAATGAATGGACCAGTAAAGGTTCGATTGATATTAAAGTCTGTGATGCCACTGATGTCAGACATCATTATTTCCTGAAGCACAAAAAAGGAAAAATTTAAAAACATTGCCATTGAAGCCCTGACCCAGTGCTTATCTATCTCTTTTTGGCTTATTTGGATACATGTTTATTACAGACCACTGCTGAATTTACATAAAAAGGAAATTATCAGGGAACTCAGTGGGTTAAGGTGTCCCTAAAACTTCCTGGAGGTCTCAGTTTACTCTGGAAGGACCCCCCCAGCATTCCACAGCGCCATCCCAGTTGACCACTGCCTCACAGGTGAACCAGCCAAGTTCTCTCCATGCCGCGGCCCCTTGTCTTTCTGCACCTAGAGGAAGATCCTGTCTCCCTTGCAGACTTCTTGGCTTTCTCCATCTAGGCTTTGTGCCCAGAACCACCTTTGTCCTGTCTGGAACCCCTCCCTCAGGGACAGCCACGTGCTGCAGGCACAAGACCCACAATGCCTGGGACCTCCCTCACAAACTGCCACATGAACCAAAATTTAAGAAACCAGAAAAAGAGGTCTTAAAGCTGATGATATTCAGTAATACAATGTGAGAACTAGGACAAAGGGAACTTTTGAAGTCACACGAGTGAGAGGCCCATTGCAAAGTCAGGGAGCAGTCAGAATGGAAGGCCCTGCCAGCTCAGGTGCCTTCACCAGGCCTTACTTCAAACAGAAGGTGAACCCACCTTCTGCACTGAGTGTGCGAGCTTGGCCCAGAGTCAGGCCGACACAGCCTGCAAGGCCTTGTCACTGTAGCCATTTTTGGGGCCCACCCACCAGCAGGGAGTGAGGATCTGCACCTCTTTTACAGCCTTAAAGTGGGGATGGGCAGGTGGTTTGAGAAGTTTCCTTCAGGTCTCAGAGCCTGGGCCAGGCTGAGCTGTAGGGCCCATGGGCTCCTTAGCCTGGCTTTGGCCCCTGGAAACCTGGGCAGGGAGAGGCCTTGAGGGCAGAGGCTCAGGGGATCAACTGGTCCTCTCTCTGGACAAGGGAACTCAATCAAGGATATCATTTTGGACCAGGGGTTCCTCTCCAGTGCAGAAAGAAATCAGGCAGCAGGGCAAAGAAAATGGAAGAGGTGCCAAGTTTCTCCTCAGAACCTGCAGCTCCGGGAGGGTGCCAGGTTGAGAGGCTTGGGCTGCCTCGGTCTCTTCATAGGTACAGTAAGAGAGGTCCCTCTGCCCCAGCAGATGTGGTGAATGTACCCTGGGGCCACGGTTCTCCCCTTCGACCTTATGGGTTTCCACCATTGACCTTCCAGGAGAATCCAGACCAGGAGAAGGGAAACCAAAGTAACCTTTACTTTTTACAGAGTGGGAAGGCAGGGGGAGGGATGCCCCCCCCACCTCCGCGTCTGGCTGCGCTTGTCACATTCTGTCCGTACCCACGCCCCGAGGAACCAGCCACAAGTCGGAGACTCAGATAAACTTCAGATCCCAGGCCCCCCGTTTCCCGCCCGCCTCTCTCCAAACCTTCCTGAGTGCCGGCTCCAGTCGAAAGGCACCAGAACTAGGGTCCCTCTTCCATCGCCTTGGTCAGGTTCGGGGGCACCGGCTCCGGATGCAATCCTCTATCCCCTCCCTTTAGCCTACCCTCCCCTAAATTCTCCCCTAAGCCCCCCCAACCCCTTCCCCAAGTGTAAACTTCGCGCGTGTTCGTGGCCCTGCTGCCAAGCTAAACCTGGTGCTCAGCACATTTGCCGCCCTGGCTCTTAACGTCGGGAGGGTCCTGGCCACCCCCGCGCACCCTCCACTCACCCCAAGTCCAAGGCTTTTGCAAAACACCTAAAGTCACTCCCACACCCCCCAACCCCCGCCGGCCATGGGCTCCGGAGGCAAGGCGCTGCGGCGAACTCGTTCGCTTACTGGAGCAGTCTCGGGTTTCGTTTCCCCGGGATCCTGGGTGGGAGAAGAGATGTGAGTTGCGGGAGAGCGGCCAAGGGGACTTTCTCTCCCCTAAGCCTGGGACCTGGACTGAGGGGAGAGGTTGCTGGCGGAGGGGAATGAGGCCTTATGTGCTGGTGGCTTGGGTGGCCAGAGCTGGGTGGCCGGGGCAGGTAATACTCAGGCCGGGCACAAGGCTTCGCCTCCGTGGATGGGAGACAATCCTGTACCTAGAGGTGTGGCTGTGAGGGCTGCGGTCCTCGCTTTGGAATTCGGCATGCGGGGGCACATCCTTTACCTCCGCACCTTCGCTCTCCCAGTAGCGGGCCAGAGCTTCTGCGGAGTCTCACGGACTCGGTCTGCCGTGGTTGCCTTGTCCACAAGGAGCTCGGGTGGTGACAGAAACCACTCCCACCCCGCCAGCACTGGAATCTAGGCTTCTTGTGGAGGGCCCAGCTCCCCCACTGATCAGCTGGTGTTGGGGCAACCGTGCCTGCCTCAGGTTTCCTATCTGTGCCTGGCAGGCTGTGTTTGCTGGAACATTGCAGCCGCTATGCTCTGTTGTGGGATTTGCTTGACGTCCCCTCTTAAAGCCCTCTCCTTGGCAGCTGATTAGTCCAGTCCAGTGAGGAGGTTCTGTTGGGGAAAAGCAGTGGAACCACAGGGCAATCTGCATAAGGTGAAGTTCCTCAGACTTAGTAAAACCTGAGACTTGGAATGGTCTGGGGGGAATGTGGGTCAGAATCCCTCCTCTCTCCTTTTGTGACCCTCCTTCCTTCGACTACGCTGCATGGTTGACAAAGGCTGTAGCTGGAATCTCCGTCCTCCAGGTGCAGCCCAGACAGAACTTCTAGGACCTTCACTCCCCTCCTGTCTGCAGTAGAGAGGATTAAGTGCAGCAGTGTGCCTCACTTGGCTAGCCTGGTCCTTGGGCAGAAAGATTCCCAGAGGACTGAGGACCACTTCATTGAGTGGACCCGGGGCAGCAGGAAGCATCCTGGATTTCACTCCTCCTGGTTTTAAGTCAAACTCTGAGGTGCCTGGGCACCAGCAATTCAAGTGCAGGTTCCAGGAAGGGTAAGTCAAGCCACGATTAGAAAAGGAAGCCATGCCCACTACAGGTAGAAGCCATAGTTGTTCTTATGTTCTTTGGAAACGCAAAGCCTGCATCTGAGCATGATGTTCCTCTTTTCTGAGTATTTGCCACCTGGAAGGACACGGTTTCAAATCCTTATCCTGCTTGGAACTCTGTAGGTCTCTCCCCCAACTTTAAAAAGGAAAGTGGTCATCTCCCAAACCCATCCTGTGGCCGTTGTCTTAGTAGGAAGAGCAAGGATCCCACCCACATGTGAGCCCCCAGCCCAGCTTAGACCCAAAATAAGGCATCTGAAGCCTTCCTGCAAGGAGGGGGTGCCCCGGGCCAGACCCCAGGAAGATGTGCCCCTGGAACGCCTGCCCTCACAGGAGCTCAGTCAGCTTGCAGTCCTCAGCTCCAGTTAGCAGCCCTCACTGCCCCAAGGCTCTCCCGCCAGGGGCTGCCACCCAGAGTGCGCCTCTGGAGAACACGAAAACTCGGAGGCTGTCGCTTCTGGGCTGGAGCTGCCGCTGGTGTGTCCTCTGTGTGAACCTCAAGTCCTCGGCTCCCCATTGGCCTCAGGAAGGGCCGGCCAGCAGCACCACAAACGGTCCTTAAAGTCTTAGGACACCAAACAAGAAACCGAGGAGGCTATCAGGCCCCACCACTTCCTGAGTGAACCCCGAGGTGGCCTGGGGCTCCTGCTCTTTTGACTGACGGGACCCCTATAAAGCCTGGCTGCTACGCCTGAGCACTCTGGGCTGAGCAGTTCAGACCAACCCTGCAGCCCAGAGGGAAGAGATTCTGAGGATCCTGCAACCGGAGCCACAGCCATCCATGCTCAGCGTGGGCCCAGTGGCGCAGGTCAGGGGTCCTTCTACATGATCCAGGAAAGAATATTTCCGAAGCCACTGATAATATCTCTCAACTCAACTCCACCCTACCCCACCCCCCGCGCGTACTCAGAAACCCCTAATGTAGACCCGTTGTGTCATAAAATATTTTATTGAAAAAAAAAATCACTGTCTTCGCAAGAGAGGGGTGGGGACCCCAACAACGCTGGGGACCCTGCCTCAGGGCTGAGCTGCCAGGTTGTCCGTAGGGGGTCTCTGGCCATGGGGGCCTGTGCAGCCACAGGGTCCCGGAAGCTCGGAAGCTGGTGTGTGCCTGAGGCCTCCCGGCCGAGAGACGTCCGAGGCGGGTGGGGTGCGGTAAGGAAAGGGGCATGAATGTGCATGGCGCGCCTGGTGCCAGGAGCTCTGGGCACAGGCGACTTTCGGCCGCCGGGGTGTGTCCAGGCTACGGGCGCACTGGGGCCCGGGTTAGCTTCAGGGTCTGTGTCCTTCCTTCTTTGGCCCCTAACTGTCCACATTCAAGGTAATAATAAAACCTTTACAAAGCAGACAGCGTGGAGGCAGAAGGGCCGGCTCGCGCTTCTCCCGGACTGAGGGGGGCCGCGGTGGCGCAGGGGGTCCCGGGACTGCACACTCAGTCCTCGCGGCCCTTGTCACTGGCCTCCCCCAGCGGCTCCGCCGGCTTCTCAGCCTCCTTGGCTCGTTCCTGCTCAGTGAGCTGCTCACTGGTGGGGATGGAGTTCTTCTTGGGCCGCCCTTTGGGCTTGGTAGGGGACTCCAGACCACCGCCTTGCAACACCTGCGCAAGGGCATGGAAACGGGTGAGCCGGGACACAGTGCCCTGCGCCCTGTGCTGGAAAGAACCTGAAGGGCCGACTGGCCATCCGAGGCCACCTCTAACTAAGGGAAATGGCGGCCATTTGAGCGCGGCTGGGGGAAACCGACCAGAAGCTGGGCCGGGAGTTCAAGACTGCCAGGAAGCAGAGGGTGCAGCGGGGCACAAAGAAATGTGGGCTGCGCGAGGGCACCCAGAGGGAGAGAGAGGGCAGAGAGGGTCCCTTTGGGCACCAGGCCCGAAAGGCTTGGGGGGTGGGGCGGGGCAGAAAGCGGCTCCTGAAGAGCTCAGGGGCCTGGCGGCAACCGACAGCAACAACGAAGAAGCCATCGAACACTCACTATTTTCTTCCACTTCATCCTCCGATTCTGGTACCAAGTCTTCACCTGCAACTGGCTCAGGCCCAGCGACTCGGCGAGATCTATTCTGGAAGAAGCAAGGCGCACCCTCAGCAGGGCGAGCAGCACCTCCTCCCAACTGCCCGCTGAGCTAGGTAGGCCTGGCCCCACGCTACCTGTCCGGGGTGGAGAGGTACTTCTGCTTCTCGAAGCGTTTCTCTAGGCCCATCAGCTGCAGCTCGGTGAACACGGTGCGGCTCCGACGCCCCTTCTTGGCTTTGGTGCCTGGCTCCCCCGTGCCCGGTGCCTCTAGCTTCCCACGGAGCTGCAGCTCCAGAGGCAGGTGCGGTGCGCCTGCAACGCTGGGTAGCCCAGGCCCAGCGGCCAGCAGCGCGGAGCCCAGCCCGGAACAGCCAAGTGGCGCCAGCGGGAACTTAAACACCGCCGCTTGCTCGGCCTTCAACACCGCTGCGGGGAAAAGAATAGGGGGCCAGATGAGCTCAGGCGCTGCTCCTCCTGGGGGAGACACCCCTGGCATCCCCTGCTGCTGGCCCAGGGCTAGCGCCCAGCCAGCGCCAACCAGCACAAAATTCTCCTCCCTAGCTGCGAAGCCTCACACTTAAGCCACACCTAGGATGAGCCGCTTCAAAGCCAGTGTCCCCCAGTCTGGGAATGGGGACCTACCCCACCTCAGACTCTGTGCTGGTGTTCCTCTGGCCTATACCACCTTTGAGATTTGGGGATTCTCAATGAACAAGTTCGAAGCTACAAGGTGCACACAGTGTGTTTCACGGAAAGTGGAAACCAAGAAGAAAAGGCAGCGAGATAGGAAGATGAGCATTTGCCCAATCAAATCAGCATTGCTGTGTTCAGGAAAAGAATATCGGTGGAGTAAGCAGGTCTATTCTCATGTGTGGGCATAATGGCCATGGGCAGGCAGTGGGTCCACAGCAAGGGGGAGGTTTGAGCCCTTCGCAAAAATGTCCCAGCACCCCACAAATCCCAAAATCGTTCTTCCTGTTTTCTCTGTGTAGTCTTTACCCTGTAAAGATGTTTCCATTTTCATTACTTGTAAATGAATTTGTTTTTGCCCGCTTCAAACGAATTATTAACCACAGGGCAGCTGGAGGCAACACTCAGCGGTGAGGCTGCATCAAAGTTGGACTTAAAACGAACAAACCGGTCCTGCTAACCCACGGGAGTGCAGAGCACAGGCTGGAGGGTAAGGGGGCCCCAGGAAGATGGCTGGCAGGACTGCAGTCCCGCTAGAACAAGGAGGCCTCCCTTCCCCACGGTCATCTTATTGCCGGGCAGGTGCTGTCCTATGGAGCTAGCGAGGGCTGGCCGAGCTTCATCAAGGGAACCGGAGGGACCCAGAAGGCAGGCGGGACAGGAAGGCACGCCCGCCCCACTGAGAGGCCAAGAGAGGTGGATGTAGGGTGAAGAGAACCGGGGAAAGGCCGAAAGAATACGGGGCGAGGTGGGGAGGACACGGGCCGGGCAAGGCAGGCTCCACCAAGGAAGGAAGGGAGTCCGGAGAACCGAGAAAGGCCCCCGTGGGCAGCTCAGGCTCCACGGAGGCACAGCAGACCTGGAAGCGGAAGGGCCGGTCGGGCAGCGGCTCACAGCCAGGCCTCTTGTCCCCAGGCAAGGCTAAGGGGTGTCTGTGCTGCAGTGCAGGCCAGTTTGTGGCCCGCCTGAGACCGAGGGCTCCGGGAGGCTTCGGGCCGGCTTTGGCCCGAGTCCGCCCCCTGCGTAGCCCTCGGAGATGCAGGGCTCTCCCCCAATGTCCGGATTCCCTGCCTAGGGCAGTATCAGGCAACCCGGGCCATTCCCGGCTAGTCCTTTCTGGCGAAGGCCTAAGCACCCGCGGCCTGAGGTCGCTCTGACTCGCAGCCCGAGGTTAGCAGTCCAGACCTATGCCCGCGTTGGGAATACGGGCTCGGTGCGCAGGGCTGGAGGCCGCAGGGCAGCAGAGAAGGAGAGAGCAAACACCCTCCCCGCCGGCCCGGTCCGGGCACGAGGCCTGGTTCTCGTAACGCCAGGCTTGCTCCCGCCTCTCCGCCTCCCGGCCGGGCGCGAGAGAACAACCTGGAGTCCACGGTGCGTCCTCACGACGCCGAGGCTCGCCCCCTCCCTCCCAGCCGCAGGCACCCGAGGGCCCGCACGTACCCAGGTGGCTGTGGAAGGGCCGCGCGGCCAGTAGCGCCTGGACGCCGAACTTGAGAAGCTCGCCCGCGGCGGCGGCAGCGGCGGCGGGTGCGGCGCCCTTGGGCCCCGGTGGCTCAGTGAGGATCTCCTCTATCATGAAGCTGCGGTAGCGGTGCGGCCTGTGGTCGACGCAGCCCTCGGGCGGCCCGAAGCGCGCAGCTCCCGGTTCCCCGGGCCGCTGCATCGCGGCTCCCGCAGCTCAGCGGCAGCGGTGGCTCGGGCGCAGGGCCCGCACAGGGCTCTAGGCCGGCCCGCAGCTCCGGGCGGCGCGCGGGTGCCGGCTCATGCCCCCTCCCCCGCCAGCTGGCCGGGCGGAGGCACAGGGCGCGGGCGGGGCTCGCAGGGCTCCGCCGGTCGGACCCGGGACTGTGCCCCCGCCCAGCGCCGCTGCGCCTCTAGCTCCGCTGGCTTCGCGTCACCGCCCCGCCCCGCCCTGCCGCCCCGCCCAGCGCGGCCAGCCGCCCCCCACCCCATCCCACCCAAGGCTGAGCCCGAGGGAGGGCCGGAGAAGGGAGGAAGGCGGGAGGGAGGGGGCCTCGAGAAGGGCTTGTGGACCCAGACCAAGGAAGACCCAGCGGAGCGCACACCCAGGAAGGAGAGAGCAGGAGAGATCGGGCGAGGAGACCCCCAAAGAAGGGAGCAAAGGAATCGAGAGAGGTGAGAGAGGGGCCAAAGCGAGACAGCAAGGGCCACCCAAGATGCGAGACGGGGATGTGAGGGTGCCAGGGACGTCTAGCCGTGCGCAAAGAGAGACCAACAGAGGCGCTGGAGCCAACCGGGCCGTGACGTGCCGGCGGGCACATAAGCAAAGCAGGGCAGAAAAAGGGTGCATTAAAGAAAGAGGGGACAGCTAGGAAAGGGAGCAGCCTGTGCTGGGGTTAAAGCAGCCGGAGGAGGTCGCGAGGGAAAGAGGCAAAAGCCGCTTGGCTTGGCTGGGCAAAGGGTGGTGGTGTGCAGCCTCCCGGCCAGGGTGCCTGCTGGCAAAGGTGACACAGTGGGCAGGGGTGCAACTGGTAGAGCAGAGGCTGTACCTGTACACTCCTGCCTCAGTTTATCAGCCACGGCTTCATTTCCCTTCTCCCCTCCCGCAGCTGTCCTGAGAGAAAAAGTTTCTCCAGCCTCAATCTGCTTATATTGTCAAATGGTTCCTGGACACATCGTCCTTGGCAATCCCAGGAAACGGGTGGGTTGTATCCCATCCCCGTAGACAGAGGAAGGGATGGATAAGAGGAAAGGAAAAGGCTACATTCCACCTTTTCTGAGCATTGGAGCCTTATTAAAGTTGAGGAAGGCTGTAGCCTTCTCTAGCACCTTCTCATCACTGCAGGCATATAAGCTCTAGTCGTGGGGAGAACCCCAAGACCTCATCTCTCTTCTAAGCTTCTCTCTTTGCCCCTGCCACTCAGGAGAGGCCACTGTCCTGTTCTGGGCCTCAGTGCCCTGACCTGTCTGAAGAAGATGCTGACACTTGGCTCCAGTCAGGTTGTGAGGACCGAGTGGGGGTCCTCACAGCCTCTGCTGGAGAGAGATACATAGTTCATTCACCAGGGCAAGGAGGGTCAGGGGAAGGTGGATGGGGATGTGACCCCTGGAGGCTAAGGGAGGGTGCCTGCCGCCCCTGAGGAGTTCCACACCTGGGATCCTGGGTCACTTCTCCTTCTTGCGTGAGCTTGGCCTGGGTTTTCAATGGTCACTTTGGTGGAAATAGAGCCTACCGTACCCAAGGCCCTGCCCCACCTCAAGGTGATGCGGTTTCTGTAGCTCCAGCTGCTGTCAGGGAGATCCTCAGTCTGGCCCCAGTCCTAGCACCTGCCCCAGACTTTGTGTGGAGTAGGAAATGACTGAGATTCTTTGTCCATAGGGACAAAGAGACTATCTTACCAGAGGCTCTGGCAAGGCTAGGACCCTAAGAGTACAGCTGCCTCTCCCCACAGTGGTTGAGAGACTTCCACTGCGGCTGCCCCTTCCTGAATCTCACAGTCGTCATCAGCACAGAAAGGTGGCCTCCAGGTTCTGCACCCATGCATGGTACTGTGAGTCACTGGGCTCTTCAGAAGAGGATGGTGTGGGACCCCACTAAGAGTGATGGTGTCCCACACAAGGCAGGCCTCCCTCTCAGTGAGAGGTGGAGAAACTGGATAGAGCCAGCCAGGCAAACAGAAAAGCCAGTGTTTCTTGGAGCCCTGTGTAGCCCAGCTGGGACCCCTCCACAGGTGTAGACACAGAGAACCTCTCCCTAGATGGATGCTGTGTTTGTCACCCTCTATAACTACTTACTTTCTCAGATGGGGAAACTGAGGCCCAGCAGAGAGGAGGCAATGGCCCAAGGACCACAGGGAGTAGAGCTGGTTTTCTCTTGCTTCCTGTAAATATAGTATGGGACCCATTTTCACACACACACACACACACACACACACACACACACACACACACACACCCTGCATCCAGGAGAGCCTACCCAATGTGTCCTTCTCTTCTTGCTTCCACATCTTCCCAAGGAAATAGCCTGGGGATGGTAGCATCATTGGAGGGTCAGGCCCAAACACTCTGCTCCATCCCTTCACTTCTTATCTGGACCACTGCCCTAAACTGCCAGCTCTGAAATATCTCTGCCCCATGCAGGGGCTCAGATCCGATAGGAGGGCTTGGGGATCACATTGATCAGCCCTTACCAAACCTGTTTTGTACCTGGGGTAACTCAGATTTAGGGGTAAGTCACTTTTAGAACCGAGGCCTCACCTCTAGCTTTGGAAGAGTCCGAAGACTAGTGCAGTCCAGCCGCCCCTTTCACAGGCTCAGGGGCTTGCCCAGTGACCCCACCCCTGCCCCCTGACCTTGAACAAGGGCCAGGAGAATCCTGAGTGGAGGGGCGGCCCCAGGGAATGAGGCCCCGGGGTTCTTTGGGGGAATGCGTGGCAGGCCTTGGCAGGCCCCTAGGACTGAGGGAGCCCGGCCTCCACCTTGTCGGACCCCCAGGCACCCGCCTCGGCGGGTAGGCCTCCGATCACCTCCTCCGGACGCAGTCTCCCCGCAGCGCCATTCAAAAGCAGACCCACGCGCAAAGAAACAAACCCCTTTTAGGCGAAAAAGTGCACACAAACAGCCTCCTTTTCTCCGGGAATTGCCGCGTTGGTGCCGGGCAGGGTTTTCTCAGAGTGGGGTCTATTCCGCCGAGAATGGAGGCCCAAAGAAGGGAAGCCCCCGGTCGGGGCGGCCTCCGGACCCCCACGCGATCCCAGCCCAGCAGACTCATCCCAGGGGCGAAGCCACCCCGCCCGACGCCCGCGACCCTCCGGGCCTCCTGCCGCCGCCGCGAAAATCCCGGAAACCGTCCGCTCGCAGCGGGTGCTGTGGAAAAGGTGACTTCAGCGCCCGAGGCCACCCGCCCGTTCCCGCGGCCGCCACCGGGGGCTTCGGCAGCAGGAGGCCCGGCGCCGCCCGGACGCCGGGTGGGCTCCCTCCCCACCGCTTCTCGGCTTCTGCCCCGGAGCCTCGCAGCGAAGGTGACGACAGGGGGGACCTCCCTCCCTAACCCAACCTCTCCGCGCCCGGGCGCAGGTGCCAGACCCTCCCCTCTCCGGGCGGCCTCGCGCTCCCTCCGGCACCGCCGAGGGGGCTCCGGAGTCTACGGGGGGGCGGCGGGGAGGCGGGAGCCCGAGCCCCGGTACCGACGCGGAGTTGGAGTCCGGAGGGGCGGGCGCAGCGGGGCGGGGGCCGGTTCCGGGCGATTCGCCTGCGCCCTGGCTGCTGCCAGTGCCCGCGCCGACCCTCGCCGTTTTCCAGTCTCCTCTCCTGGCTGCCTCGGGTTTGTGTTTACTTGGCAAAATGCAGTCGGGGCGGGAATGGAGGGGAGGTTTCTTCTGGATCGAGGGGCTCCCCTGAGACCGCGGCCGTCCAGCCGCTGCCCGCGGGGAGTCCCGCCACCTCCACCACCGCGGGCCGATGGACGGGGAAGCCGAGCCCGACGGGCCCGGCCCCCCCGGCCCCGGGCACTCCCGCGCCCCGCCGCGGCCTCGGCGTCCGGGACGAAGCTCGTCCTCCTCCCCCTTTCTTTCCGGCGGCCTTCGGTTCGCGCGGCGGTGACCGGCTGCAGGGCCCGCCGGCGCGTCGGTCTCCGTGAGCAGCCCGCGGCCGAAGCCGCCTCGACCCGGCCCCGAGGGGCCGCCCGGCTCGCGGCCCGCGCCCCGTGGTTGCTTGGGAGCTTGCGACGATGGTCGAAGACTCTTGTCTCGCTTTCAAAACAGGATTTCTCTGGGTGATAAAACTACCCACTCCCGACATTCGCAGGCCGAAGCTCCCCGGGACCGCTCTGGAACCTTCGCGTTGTGAAAGCGGGAGTCTGCGGCGCCTTCCCGCCCCGGAGTTTGGAGTCCACTGTGGACTTTTCGTTGTGAATCATTTCAAACGCCCGTGAGCTCCGGGCTCGGATCGCGTTTGGGACGAGCGTCTTCAGACACACCCCTCCCTCGCCTGTGCAGATTCTCCCTCTTCAAGTAATTTGCAAGTTTTTTTCCTCTGGAATTGTTGACTTTAAAAAATGTTATTTTATTTAGAAGTGTGCTTTTTAAAATATCCACAGGTAGTCAATAACTGTTTTGATCCATTAAAAATCGGTTCTTGGTGCCCCCTGGGACTCAGGGCGATTCGGCCCGACGCTGCGCAGCCCCGGGGCCCCTCCTGCGGAGGAGCCGGGTCCATTTCACACCCACACCTCGGCGGGCCCCACGGCTGTCAATGCTACGTTGGCGGCGTGGGCTCCTCCGCGCAGCGTGCGCGGACCCTTCGGGACTTGTCCTGCCTGAGCTGTGGCGGCTGCGCATCCGAGACGAGAGTGCCAAGGCCGGGACGCTGGGTCCGACACCTGCCCTGGCTCGGAGCGTTCCTGCCTTCGGGAGAGAGTAAGTGTCAAATGGGTGACTCCATCCCGACAGGTGCCAGGTCGCCAGCTCTCCCCCGAGCTCTTGGAACCTGAAGATGCGGGGGGACTGCCTTCGCGACGCAAAGAGAAGGCCCCCTGAGGAGGGCCGGGTCTCTGCAGCCGCAAAGAAGAGGCAAACGTGAACATGGCTAGAGATATTCCTTCCTTCTTTTTTCTTTCCTTTACTCCTTTGCTCTCTCCCTTCCCTCTTCGCTGCCTCCGTTTAGTCCCTTTCTTCTTTTATTAACTCTCCCTTCTCTACCGGCATCACATTCTTTTGCTCCCACTCTCCGTCCTTGCTGCTCTCCTCTCCCTTTCCCAATTTCCTTCTGTCAGAAAAAGGGCCGAGCCACAGTCTGTCCCCTACAAATAAAGAGGAGGCCTGGAACTTACTGTCGCTCCACTCCCCCAGGTGTTAAATGCAGATCCCTCCAACGGTTCAGATGACCTGTTTCCTTGGGCCAGAGATCCCTCCCAGCCAGCAGGGCAGCCTGGGGGTGGAGGGCTGGGGGCCAAGCCCCATTTAAGCAAGACTTCCTAGCCCTGCCCCACAGCGAGGTGAAGGGGGGCCACTACACCTCCTCTAGGATGTCTTCCAGAAGCAGCTGGGAGGCCGGATCACATTGCCTGTTCCAACAGGGACTCACATTAGGATCTCTCCACCTGGCACAGAAGTCCCTCCTCCACCTGAGAAACAGAAAGATGCCACAGCTGCCCAGTCCTCTCAGAAGCCAGGCCAGGACTGACCCCGGGCTCCTGGGTTCCAGGCCAGCCCTCCTCCCTTCTGCTCGTTTGAGCAAGAGGAATGAACCAGGAGCCCTGCGCCCCACCCGGAGTTACTGAGCTTTCCTGCCCTCCTCCCCCACATCACGCGTGTGCTTTCTGCACCCTCTTGTGCCAGAACAGGCTCAGAGGTCCTCCTCACAAATGCCCAAATGCCATGCAGAGCACACAGGGGACTCCACAACAAGCCCAGGGCCCCTGGCTTCAGGTCCTTTCCTGCCACAGGCCTGGAGCAAAGCCCATTCCCTGACCAAGCCTCCGTTTCCCCACATGAAAAGACGACAGGGAATGGAGTGGGCGAATCCTCCTTACAAATTTTAAGAGACTAGATCAGAAGTCACAGGACTTTTTCTGTAAAGGGCCAGATAATTGAATAGTTCAGGTTCTGCCTGCCGTGCGGTTCTGTTGCAGCAATGCCACTCTGCTGTTAGTGTGAAAGCAGCCGTAGGCGGCAGG
This sequence comes from Artibeus jamaicensis, assembly GCF_021234435.1. NCBI lineage: Eukaryota > Metazoa > Chordata > Mammalia > Chiroptera > Phyllostomidae > Artibeus > Artibeus jamaicensis. Next base: position 72,003,204 of record NW_026522030.1, on the reverse strand, counting down.
TAGATGACGAGTGTGGCTGTGTCCCCATCAAACTTCATTTACATATGCCACAACCTGAATTTCATGTAATTTTCACATGTCATGAAATATTCTTATTCTTATTTTTATTTATTTTAACCATTTAAAAATGTAAAAACCATTCTCAGTTTACAGAAATAGGAAACAGTCAGTGGGCTATAGTTTGCCAATTCCTGATCTAGATTTACTTTTTTTTCCTTGTATAAATGTACCCACTTACATATCAGAAGTGTTATCTTATCTAAAAATATTGGAATTAAAATTGTTTCATAGTTTTGGGGCCTTAGAAACAATTCATCTGGTACATCTCCTACTCCCATGTCTGAATTCTCAACAATGTAACATCTTCTGATACTAATATACCCACACTCTGGGCTGGATCATTTACAGTCATCTCATTTAACCCACAATAGTCTTTGGAGTAGAGATTACTCACTGCACTTTCCAGCTCCTTGCACACCCCAATGACAGGGTGTTCACTCCTTTAAATGGCAGACCTAATAGGCTCTGAGGGCTGCTGACAGCCCAGTGACCTGGCCAGCAGTCCCCAGAGAGTGAAGGCCACCATGGATGTGTGTATGTACTCCCTCTGGTCCAGTCCTTCCCATTTCCTCTCCATTCCATCTAAATCCTCTCCAGCTGGTGAAATGTGGATGGACCAGAGGTCCATGGCTTTGATTTTTCTGGGAGTTTCCCAAGCCCTGAGCCTCTGCAGGCCTTTGCAGCTGCCAAGGGATAAACGTTGCAAGGAATAAGCAAAGGGGAAGAATATGACAGAAAAATAACGATTATTAATGCTTTACTAAAAGTGTTTTCAGGAAATCTTGCTTACTCGATGTCACCCATTTCTGCAGCCTCAAAGGCTCTTGCGTCCTCTGCTGGCCAAATTGAGTCCTAACCAGGCTTGCTAGGACCCTCTTTTCCTCTTTGAAAGGAAAACCCACCCAAGGACTTTCTCCCCCTTTCTGTACCAGACACCTGCAGGATGCAAGGATACAAAGGAAAAAAAGGCATTTCATCTGTCCTCAAGAAGTGAGACAGATGTGCTCACAAGTGACAGGAAAGCTGTAGGATGAGCGGGTAGATGGGTGGCAGGTGCAGACAGGCACTCACTGCTTCTGGAGGGTAATGTTCTAGTAGTGAGCTGGCTATGTGTGTCTGTTGTTAAATGTTTGGGTAGTTGTAGTGCCAGCCAAAGGTCCATGGGGAAGTTTCCTACTGCTGAGGAATCTCTCAGTTCAGTTATTGGCTCCACATGTACTACTCAACCTATAATAGTCCCAGGAGCTGCCTGAGGAGCACATACCTCAGTATGTGCACGCACTGAGCCTCCCCCTTATAAGTATCTCATTTCATCTCAGGTCTAGGAAGAGAACACTTGACCCTTAATTTATGAGCAAAGGAAGAGGGGCAACCTAATTTGCCCAAGTGGCAGAGCCAGGGTTTGAGGCAGTCCTCCCTCCATAGTACCACCGTGGCCTTTTAGGGTCCTTTTCCATTTTCTCTCCAGCCCTTATTGCTACTGAGGTTCAGACTGGTAGCTTTAGTAGCCAAAGTTTAGTTATACGCAGTGTCCACAGGTCCGCCACACTTACTGTGTCCAAACATGGGCTCCTCACCATTTGCCTCTCCAAGGCATTTCTGCTCCCAGGGCCTGGGCTGGGTACAGAAGAGCAGCCAAAGAAGCCATAGGTGTGGACACACCTCACTGACCATTGACCAGGGAGAGCCCTGGGAGGCAGGGCCTGCTCCTACCAGAGACAACAGCAGGCAGGGCATCCCCAGCGGGAGGGCAGAGGAGCCAGGGCACACAGCATCCTTCCACAGGATGGCCCCCATGCTGGCCCCTATCCAGGTGCATCCCAGCTGTCTAGGAGAGCTGATGGCTTCCAATAATAGAGGGCGACATGTGGTGGTAGTTTTGGGAAAGACAGGCCACTATGAGAACCCAAAGAAGAGTCAGGAAAGGCAGGGGAGGAGGCGGCTGAGGAAGCGTCTGTCCTGGTATGGCAGGTTGGCACGAGGAGGCAGAGGAGCACCATTGGCAGGGCTGGGAAGCCCTCTGGAACACTGAGTTCAGAGGGGGTGTCAAAGACCTGGGAAGTGTGGACACCAACCACTTTGAGGTTGAAAGGTTTGTCCCAGAAACAAGGTTGTTCCCAAACAGTTTTTGCATTCTATGGTGCCCACAGCAGTTTGCTCTCAGCCAGGGAAGTATAATTGCAGACCCTCCTGGTGCCTAGATGCAGCTATCAGAGACCCTGGGAAAGATGTGGAGACCTCTGTTGTCACCACATAGCTCCCAGGGGTATCATTAACTGTTCTGTGCATGGTGCTCCTGGTTGTGCGGTATACAATCCACAGCAGTCCTGCCAATTATTTGCTTCCTTCTGTTCTCATAGATCAAAATGGGGCTGTAGAAACTGTTATCATTGTTCTTGAACATTCTGTATGCCCATTTCCCAGATGATAAGCTACACGTTGAAAAAAGTGTGGACAACATACCCTATGTACACACTTCATGTTAAAAAATCTACCTTAATTTAGAAATCTGGTGACTTGCTGTTGTATGTGTCTTTTGCAGATTAGAGCAAAATTTATCTCTGGGAGTTTTGAGTGAGGGAAGTGTGGCAGGCCAAGCTCTATGACTGTCCCCTGGTGTACATGCCCTGGACCACCCCAGCCCCCTCGCCATTCCCAGGAATTCTTTTTCCTGGAATGTGGGCTGTCCTGTCCTGTGATAGGCTATCACCGACTGCTCTGATCCAGTTACCTTAAGGGTGCGGGGAAGCTAATGTAATTAAGGTCCCTAATGGGTTGCTGTTGAATTGCTCCACAGGGCCAGGACCCCAGGGTAGCCTCCAGGAGTAGAGAGCAAGGAAACAGATTCTACTGACAGTCTGAGTGACCTTCCAAGTGGACCCAACCTCCACTGGGCCTCCGGATAAGACCACAGCCCAGCCAGTGCCCTGACTGCCACTCTGTGAGACCCAGAGCAGAGCACCTAGCTAAGCCCTGCCTGAACTCCTGAGCCACAGATACCCTGAGATAACAAGTGTTTTAAGCCACTACGTTTGTGGCGATTTGTTTTGCCACAACAGAAAGTAATTTAGTAAGGGCTGTGCGTGGGCAAAACCTGACTTCAGCCTCAGCAGAGAAAATACAAAAGAATGGGACACCACTTTAGGGACCTTTGCTCTCTACCATGACCCAGGGCAAAGCTGGGAGTCTCCCTGCTGAAAGACTGTGATACATCTTTATCCCCAATGTGTGTGCCAGCTACTGTCTGAGGAGGCCCCTTTGGCATGAAGCTGGCCACAGTGTGGGCAGGACTTATGTCCTGCTTCCTTGTATGGAGTGGAGAACAAGAGGGTTAATTCTAATTGTCCTGTGTCCTCATGTCTTGTAACTGCCATCTTGCTGTGAGTAAGAGTAAATCCAAGGAAGCCCCCATCAAGAGAGGGGTGGTTGTCCCTAACATTCCTGAGGCCACTGGCCAGTGGTGGACACGGACATAGGGGGAGGAGTGGTGTCCAGCTCCTCTTTATTCCACCCCTCCCCATCCCAGTTTACTCTCCTGTGCTCTAGGATACAGGACAAAATAGCAAATGGAAGTCAACCTCACTCTCAGACTCCAGGTCTGGTGCACCGGGGCCCTACTGTGCTACCACATCTAGAGTTTGCTCTGCAGCCAGGTTTTATTTAGCCTTTTATTCAGGCTGTTTTCCTGGCAAATGCACTACCCACAGGAAGCCTCTCCTCCCCTCCCTCCCAATAACTCACTTAGGTTGTGGGTCCCATTCTCTCCAGATAGAGTAGTGGCTTGGGTGACGGGACCTTCCTTCCTGCTGGCTGGGCCTGGGCCCTGGTCAGTGTGGCTTTGATACCCAGCTGGCCCTGCTCTAGCCCTCACTGTCCTCTTTCATGCCCAAAACATTTGGAGGAAAGCAGGGTGGCCTGTGGATAAGTGGCAGACCTTGGCTAATCTCTATCAGAGCGAACTGCAGACTGTGAACAGCTGGAGTGAACATAGCACTAATGACATTGCATCACAGTGTGGATGTTATTTATTTACTTTTTTATCTTTCTGATTAAGTCCTATCTCCATTTGCCACCGGGGTGGCTTCACCATGCTCACGGGCTGGCCACTGTCCTTTCAGTGGACAAGCCCTGCCTCAGCCCCACAGCTGGCAGGCAGCAGTGCCCACCGATGCAGACAGTGTTGTGTTGTAACTGGATTCATCTTAATACTTGACTGCTTCCCAACTTTGGTAAATGATGCTGGGGTTTTTTTATTACTTAAAATGCGGATACATTTTAAATGCATTTATTTATTTAAAAACATTTTCATTTAAAAGAAAAAACCCTCAGATCAATAATAGCCCAGGTGGCTCATAAGGAAACAGCACAATCATAGAAGTGGAGCGCATGGGGCAGCTTAGATCGGGGTTTGCTCTCATGATCTAGGGCACCGGCCTTCTCTGTGCCTCACCTTCTTCAACTAAGAAAGGAGGATAAACTCTGGGAGGATATTCACAAAGCCCTCAGCCGGTGCTTTAAATAGAATTGTGCTTGTTAAGTAGAATTGGCCCCTGGAGTTTGGGAACCTGCACAGGGCACCCTCTGAGCCACAGGGTGACAGATGCCTCCCAGCAGAGATCACCTCACACTTCCAGATGCTACTGGTGGGAACTGACCTGGGCAGTGTGAGATGTGAGGTGTGCTGTGTGGGTGAAGGAAGTGACTGAGGGAGACTGCAGCAAGGAGGCTGTGTTGTTCTTGAAAATTTACAGTTCTGGGAGTGAGGCAGGACGTCATGGAGGCTCGAGGACCACAGCCCCACATAACAGCCGGCAGTGAAAATCAGCAGTATTCTGTCGACACAGAGAGACAAAAGTCTGCTAGAAACCCAGGTGCTGTCTTAAAAGGCCAGCAGAAAAAAATCTCATTCACAACCACTTACCCTGGGCTCCGACAGAGGGAGGGCGGATGGAAGCAGCCTGCAGTTGTGTGCAGACAGACTGGGTTGTGTGGCTCTGAGGAGAGAGCTGAAGGGACAGCTGCCAGGTTCCTTGTGCTGAGTCCCTCTCCTACTCCACCCATAGACACCATCTTTCCTGGGTCAAGCACTCCCATCCATACTGCATCAGCCTGGGGGACACACTAGACCCACCCTTCTGACTCCCAGTGGCCCTGCCCTGTCAAGCTTTTGACTTGCATAGGAGTCAGCTGGCTATGGCCAGCCTGGGCCCTTGGGCAGTCTTCCTTGGATGGCTCTCCAGGAGGTCTGGGCAGGCTTGGGGAGAGACTGAGTTTTGTGGAACTAGTGCAGGGTCCATTTTTCCCTTGCAGGCCTGACCAGCACGACCATTCCTGTGGAGAGCCCTCCCTTCCCATGGCTAACTCTTGGTCTGTTTGGGCCTGATAAACTGCTGGCCTTATGCTGACAACACCCTGAGAGCCTGCCCCACCACAAAGGTCCATGGTGGTGGCTGATTTTGGTGTACCCTGAGACTTTTTCTGAGTGACCTCAGTCCAGCACAGTCACTGAGTTTGATTTTATATCAATAGGCACTGCTCTACCACTTGCTCTGGTGACTACCCTGAATGCTCCATGACTCACTGACAACCTACCTCATGCAATTTGCCTACCACCAGAGGCTCTTTTAGTAACTGAGCCTAGCAGGCAGTTAGCAGAGGAGAATTGCATGAGCAGGGTGTCTTCAGCCTTTTATTTATACCCCAACCCTGCAGCGCTGGTGGAAGCCTTGGTCCACTGCTTGTCCTCTCTGGCCCCTCCCATGTACACCCAAGACCTACAGAGGAAGCCACAAACTTTAGTTTCTTAGCTTCAAACAGGCAGCACAGGGCCAGTTACAGGCAGAACCTGACATTAACCAGCATCCAGAGGCAGGATTCAGACCACATCAGAACATAGCACGATTAGCTCCCCAAGTGGAACACCCAAAGGGAGCTCTTGGCAGCCATCAGACCCTGCTGGGGGAAGTTCTGATTCCTGGGTCAGCCCCACTCAGCCGTTTGTACACTGTGATTGAAGTTGATCCTCATAGTCAGCCAGCCCAAGGGTCAACCACACCTACAGATGTGCCAATACCAATCAAGATTCAACTACAACAGGGGAGTTCACAAAACCCACATAAAGGACATTGCTGGAACACCTAGCTCAGGTGATCGGGGAGACTGTGCCACTGAACACCACAAGATACCTACTATATAAGGTCACCATACCAAGACTAGGAGGCATAGCAGGTCTACCTAACACACATAAACAAATATGGAGAGACAGCCAAAATGGGAAGACAATGAAAGATGCTTCAAATGAAAGAATAGGATAAATTCCCAGAAATAGAACTAAATGAAATGGAGGCAAGCAAGCTATCAGATACAGAGCTCAAAAAATGATTATAAGGATGCTTCAGGAACTTAGGGAAAGAATGGGTAAATTCAGTGTCTCTTAAAGAGACACTAACCATAAAAATGAACCAGTCAGAAATGAAGAATACAATATCTAAAATAAAGAATGTGCTAGAAGGAATCAATAACAGGCTAGATGAAGCAGAGCATCAAATCAGAAATTTGAAAGAGAAGGTAGCAGAGAACATCCTTTCAGAGCAGCAAAAAGAAAAACATAGTTTAGAAACTGAGAGTGGTTTAAGGGACTTCCGGGAGAACAAACATAAAAAACATCTACATGATAGGGGTACCAGAAGAAAAAGAGAGAGATCAAAGGATTAAAAACCTATTTGAAGAAATAACAACTGAAAAGTTCACTAACCTGGTGAAGGAAAAGAAAACACAAGTCCAGGAAGTAAAGAGAGTCCAAAACAAGATGGACACAAAGAAGCCAGCACCAAGACTCATCATAATTAAAGTTGAAAAGGTTAAAGACAGAATCTTAAAAGCAGCAAGAGAAAGACAGTTACCGACAAGGGAATTTCTATAAGTCTTTTAGCTGAATTCTCAACAGAAACATTTCAGGCCAGAAGGGATATTAGCACAAAATATACACAGTAATGAAAAGCAAGGACCTACAACCAACACTACTCTACCCAGATGCTTCTAGGTGTACAGAAAATTCTTGCTACTATTTGAACGAGTATCTGGTGGTACACGCAGAAACCCTGTGGCATTAGGTAGTACTAACTCATAACTCTGATGAGGAAACTGAGGCTTGGAAACATTAAAGAAATTGCCTGAGGCAGTTAGCAACAGCACAGTCAAGATTCAAACTCTAGCCCTGACCAGTGTGGCTCAGTTGATTTGGCATCATCCTCCAAAGTGAAAAGTCTCTGGTTTAATTCCTGATCAGGGCACATACCTGGGTTGTGTGTTCAGTCCCCAGTCAGGCACATATGAGAGGCAACCAGTTGATGTTTCTCTTTCACATCAATGTTTCTCTCCATCCCTTCCCCCTTCTCTGAAAAATAAGTAAATAATTAAAAAGATTCAAACCATATGGTAGAAGATCTGTGGGGACCCAGTTCTGGTGGGAGTGGCAGGGATAACACCCATATATACTAATACTCAGAAAAAGAGGTATAGAGCAAAGGCCTGAGAAGGCCGGAAGCAGGTGCCGGTGCTCAGACGTGTATTTCAGAGCAGCCTTGGAAAACTGGATGTAGAGACGCTGCCAGTGCTTCTAGGTGGATGCTGACATGGCCTCCTTCCACCTCAAAACCCCCTTTCAGCAGGCACTTTTCTTGTATAAGGGGCTTGTGGGCCCAGAGTCATGCAGCAGGCCAGGGAAAGATTTGCCACTGGAGTCAGCTATGTGGAAGCCCTCCCTTAACTGTCTGGAGTCCCTGGCTGCCTCCTGTCACATGCTTACAGCATCCAGCTCTGTCTTGTAGAGGCTCAGCCTTGGGTTTGAGCTTTTTAAGTTATGCCAGGAATCTTCCCAGGATGGGCTGGGAAGAGGAAATGCCTGGATTGGAGAGAAGACTCAGGGTGAATCCCTCCTTCCCTCTCTGCCTTGAACCTCAGCTTCTTTTCTGGGGAATGAATGAGTGGTGGATTTCAGGAGGGAGCCCTTGGGTGTAAGCACCTTCCTAGAGGGAGTGATTGACCTGCAGTGGCCCTGGGACCACTAAGTTGGTGAGTGAAATCTTCCAAGGAGAGGAAGAAGGGGCTATGGAAGTGGCCCACATCCCTGGCTGAGCTCAGACTCTCTCTGACCCAACAGAAACTCATGGGAAGCCTACCAGTCACCAGGCCTATAACTGAGCACAGGATGTGTGTGTGTGTGTGTGTGTGTGTGTGTGTGTGTGTGTGTGTGTGTGTGTGTGTGTGTGATGACCACATGGGCTGCCTGCCCTCTGCTGGGCTCTCTTGGAGCAACAACTGAGCTCCAGCCTGTTTTTCCAGCCACCCACGCTGGTGGGCAGAACTCCTAGGGAAGGAAGCGTTTATTTATGTATTACATGTTTACTTATTTTTTAATCTCTGCCACTAGGTCTTTAAGATCTTTGAGAGCAAGACTGACAATCTGTACTTCCACCCCCTACTAAGAACTTTATATTTTCTAGGGAGATGGGGGCCATTTCTGATACTTAACAGCACTGAAAAGAAGGATTCTAGAACAAGGCCATCTCTGCCCCTGTGAACTTCCTAGGGCTGCAGTAAGAAAGCACTGAAGATGAGGTGGCCTGGAACAACAGAGATCTAGTCTCTCAGTTCAGGAAGCCAAAAGTCCAAGATCAAGTTGTGGGTAAGGGCACACTCCCTTGGAAGGCCCAAGGAGAATTCTTTCCCTTTTCTTCCAGCTTCTGCTGGTTCCATCACTCTTTAGCTTGTGGGCATTATGCTAAGTGAAGTAAGTGAGGTAGAGAAAGACAAAAACAGTATGATCTCACTTATATGTGGAATCTATAAAAGCAAAACAAACAAAAACTTCTAATTCAGTGAAAGAGTAGATCATTGATGTCAGAGACAGTGGGTGGGAGTGGGTGAAGGGGGTCAAAAGGTACCAACTTCCAGTTATAAAATAAGTAAGTCCTGGGTTGTACTGTACAGCATGGTGACTAGTTGATAATACTGTGTTTTAAATCTTTTTGTTTTTTAAAAAGATTTTATTTATTTTTAGACAGAGGGGAAGGGAGGGAGAAAGAGAGAAGGAGACATCAGTGTGTGGTTGCCTCTCGCACATCCCCTACTGGGGACCCAGCCCACAACCCAGGCTTGTGTCCTGACTGGGAAGTGAGCCAGCGATTCTTTGGTTCACAGGCTGGCACCAAATTTACTGAGCCACACCACCCAGGTCCTGTGTCTTATATCTAAAAGTTGCAAGAGAATAGATCTTAAAAATTCCAATCACAAGAAAAAAATTTGTAACTATATGGGGGGATGGATATTAACTAAATTCATTGTGATGATCATTTTGCAATATATACATATATCAAATAATGCTGTACACCTGAAACTAATATAATGTTATATGTCAATTATAGCTCAATTTGAAAAACCTAATTAACAAAATAAGCAAGCAAAATATAACCAGAGACAGTGGAATTAATAACAAACTGACAGTAACCAGAGAGGAGAGGGGGAGGGATAATGGGGAGGAGGTTTTTCAGGAACGTGTGTATAGGACCCATGGACAAAACCAAAGGGGGTAGGATCAAGAGTGGGAGGTGGTGATGGCTGGGGTGGGGGAGAGTGGTGGGGAGAAAATGGAGACAACTGTACTTGAACAACAATAAAAAATGTGAAAAAACAAAGATAAGCTAAAAATTTTTAAATGGAAAAAGATACACAGTGAAAACTCTAATCAAACAAAATCTAGAGTGGCTATAATGATATCAAAATAAATTTCATCACAGGCAATATTAATAGAGATAGTAAAGGAAAGTTTATAATTGAAAGAAAGTTAACTTTTTAAAAAGATTTTATTCATTTATCTTTAGAGGGGAAGGGAAGGAGAGAGGGAGAGAAATATCAATGTGTGGTTGCCTCTTGTGTGTCCCCCTCTGGGAACTGGCCTGCAACCCAGGCATGTGTCCTGACTGGAAATCGAACCGCGATCCCTTAGTTCATAGGTCCACGCTCAATCCACTGAGCTACACCAGCCAGGGTGGAAGTTAACTGTTTAAAAATATTTAATCTATGAGCATGAATGACAGTACAAATTGACCAAAAAAATTAGTAAGGATATTGAACAAGTGAACAATACTATTGGCCAACTTGACTAAATTAACATTGATATTCGCCTGACAGCAACATTACACATATTGTTTTCATTATAACATGGAACATTTATTATGGCAGACCAAAGGCTGGTCAGAAAAATCAAGCATCACAAGGGACACAATTCACATCATAACATCCTGCCACCACCTACCATGACCATGGAGGATCCTGAGGCTCCAGAGGATGGAGAAGTTGTGAGATGGAAGAAGCCGTGATCCCTGAGTTACTGCTGGGAGAAACACCATCCACAGACCAGGAACACCCATGTCCAACAGAATGAAACAGAAACCGCTAGTGTGTTAAGCCACAGAAGTCTTGAGGTTTATTTGTTAGAGCAAGTGTTGATACTGTAACTATTAGAAATAGGTTAAACCTTCAAAAATACTGCTAAAACATGAATTGTAGGATTAGACACAGTAGGGTAAAGACACTGGCTAGGAAACACAGGAATGAACAAAGGAAGATGGAGATGGACCCAAGGTAAGATCTTTTGGTGAGGATCCTGGTTCCAGAATAATGAGATACCCCAGTAAAAAGGAGCCAAGGGACTCTGCTGGGGACTTCCCTGGACTGTCAGAATGCCTGGAATTTTTCAGGTGTATTCTCACTGAGTATAAAAATCTGGGCTGACATTTTTTTCTTGCAGCATTTAAAAATACTGTTTTATTGTCTTCTGACATGCATGGTCTATTGTCATCCTTACCTTTGTTCTTGTATTCTACCTTTTCTTTTCTAGACACTTTATAAGATTTTCTCTTTATCTTTGGTTTCCAGAAATTTTATTATGTTGTAATTTGGTATGGTTTTCTTTTATTTGGGGTTGCTTGAGCTTCATAGATATCTGGGATTGCAATTTTTCTCAAAGTTAAAAAATTTTAAGTGTTACTTCTTCAAATATTTTTCTTCCCTTCCTTTCTTTCTGGGATTCCAATTACAAGTCTGTTAGGTCACTTGATCTTGTCCTGCAGCTCACTAAAGTTCTGTTCTTTTTTTTCTCTGTGTGTTCTATTTTGGGTAATTTCTGTTGCTATAGCTACAAGTTCACTGAACTTTTCTTCTGCAGAATCTGATATGCTTTTAATACCACCCAGTGTATTTTTCATTTTGGTAGGATATTTTTCAACTCTACACTTTCACATGGATCTTTATTTCTCTTTCAGCCATTTCTTTTTATTTACAGTTTGTGTTCAGTGCAAATCAATTTCATAACAAGAGAAATTATTATGAATCAAAGTATAAATACACAAACCCAACTTATAAACAGATGCACAACATTTAGTTATGAAACAAAAGGGAATCTTCACTCATACTCAGTGACTTGAGATCTGTTGAATATGGTGTTTGTGGGTAAATTTCTACAGATGGAAAAAAAATGACTTTGGTTATCAAGTCTAGAGTGACCATGTTAGATACTGGATCTAAGCATCAGTGTGTGACCATGCAAATGAAATGCTTTAGGAATGTCTATTTTCAAAAAGTTTTCTGTGCATCGAGGCAATTGTGAAAAAATTTACTTTCCAGAATCAAGCTCACATTAGGCTTATGATCAGATTCTATCTAAAAATAATGACCAATTATAGAATGTGTTCCCAATGTGGCTATTCTGATCCATAGTTTTTTTTAAGTATGTATAGAAAAAATCTAAAAGTTTTTTTTTAAATTTAATGTAACTAAGCTTCTAATCTTCACTTCCCAAAAACCTGATTTGGGTTCTTTCATATATTTGCCTTTTTAATTTTAAAATTTGTTTATTTTACCTTCAAAACACATCATTTAAAAAAATTGTAAGAAGTGTTGAACATATGCAGAAATAAAAAACACTTCGAAATTAGTTGAGGTCAGTGTTTTTCTACTTTTTGGAATTAGTTTTGCTAAATGAATCTGGTGTTCTTGTTAAATAGAAATAGATGATAAGCAGATACATAAAATTTATTTATTATGCTTGGATTTGGGGTAGATTCCAGTCCACCATTGCTACACAAAAAGTAAAATTCAATGTCAAATCCATGGACTCACAGAAAAGAGTTTAGTTCCCAAGAGAACAGGGATAGCTTGACAATGTAAAACTTTATCTAGAGTTACAATGACATTAAATTAGTATTTTGAAACAATATCTTGAAGATTTGCAGGAACACCTAAAAGTTTCTTCTAATATACATATAACTAGAACCATGAAAGCTTTTTGCATGACCTGTTTGATGGCCTTATAGCTTTTTAAAAAATATTTTATTTATTTATTTTAGAGAGAGGGAATGAAGGGAGAAAGAGAGGGAGAGAAACATCAATGTGTGGCTCCCTCTCACACATTCCATCTGGCCTGCAACCCAGGCATGTTTCCTGACTAGGAATTTAACTCATGACCTTTTGGTTTGCAAGCCAGCGCTCAACCCACTGAACCACACCAGCCAGGGCTGATAGCCTTATAGCTTTAATAAATCATGAGAAAAGAGACTCTGTTCCAAACCCCATCCCTTATCTCCAGATGAGATAAAATTGATTCATTTTCAAGGTAGAGTTTTATGTGTCCATGCGTCTTAAGCCAAGTTTAAGGAAACCATCTCTGAGCTAACTTTGGGAATGTCTCTCTTCATCTTGTACATGAAACCCCCACAGATTTAATATTGGCATTCATCATCTAGTCAAATATTGCATATGATCTTCAAACCAATCAAATATGGGATCCTCATTTTCTGTGTCTATAAAATTAGGTGTGGGATTAGCAGATTCAATAAATACCTATTTTTCCTTTTCCACACTGGATTTCTAGATGCCATTTGGATTGAGTTTAGAAGAGGGAGAAGAATAGATTTTTCTTGGCCAGGGTCTCTCAATGGAGATGTAGAAGGAAGAACAAGATCACGAAGAGACTGACTGTTGAATTTAGAAAACCGCCACTTGCCTTGGTGGTGAAAATTGTGAAACTTGGGGTAGTTGAACTGTTGTGGGAGGGGTGACTGCAGTATTTGATTTGCATAAATCTGCATGGGTAGAATCAGCACCAGAAGCAGCAGTCCCAGCCTGAACCTGGCTACCATTGCTCTGCCCATGTCAGCTCTGGCTGTAGGCAGCCATCTCACTGGATGCCGGGGGATGGAGAGCCGCTGGCTTTGGGTGGGCTCAGGCAAGGTCACCTCTTTCTTTTTTTACATCCTCTATTTCTTTCCTCATTGTCGTTACATTTTACTTTATAGGCTTGAGCAGAGTTGTAAGATTTTTTATAGTTGTTTCAGTATCTTTGTCTATTAACTCCATTATCACTGCTACTTCTCAGCCTCAAAGTGATTGATTTTTTCCTGGTCATGGGTTATATTTTATGTTACTCTATATGCCTGGTAGTTTGTGATTGAATGCTGAATATTGTTTTACAGTGTTGTACAGTGCTGGATACTGTTATATTATTTTAAAGAGTGTTATACTTAGTTCTGGCTGTAGTTACTTGCAGATCAGTTTGATCCTTTTGAGGTTTGATTTTAAGAGTAGTTATAGGATTTTCAAAAGAAATCTTATTCTGGGGATAACTTAGCTCTACTATTTGGCATGGCCCTTGTGAACATGCAACCCAATGCCGCAGGCATTATGAGACCTGTGGGAATACAAAGTATTACCAGCCTTAGACAAATCCAGGAATTGCTCTGTCCACTCATTTCTGGGATTTTGTTCCTTGGTCTTTTCAAGTTTCCCCCCAAATAGGCACAAGTACTCTGACAAAGATTCAATGGGAATGCTCTGCAGATTTCTGGAAAGCTCAGTACAACATCACCCTCTTTCATATTCTGTCCCGCAATTTCCAGTCTCCTTGACATTCCAGAATACAATATCTGTCTCTTCAACTCAGGAAGACTTCCTTGTCCTGTAAGGTTTCTCTGTCTTGTCCTGCACAACTCCTCGGAACTCAATTCCAGGCAGAGCAATTGTGGGGCTCACTTTCCTTTCAACTTCTCCTGTGCTACCTGTACAATGCCTGAAACTATCATTCCAGATATCTTGCCTAGTTTTCTATATAGGAATTTCTGAGGGCAATTCCTATAGCGTGTAATCTGTCATAGACAAAAGTAAGTTATTCATTGAGTTCTTAATTTCAGTGAGTATTGCTTTCAATTCTAAAATTTCCATTTGATTGTTTTTAATAGTTTCCAGTTCTCTGGAAAAAATTCTGCATTTTCTCATTTAGTGTATTGAACATATGAAATACAAAAATAATTATTTTAATGTCCATGTCTATAACCCCATAGCTGGACCTTCTGTGGGTGTGTTTTCAGATTTTTTTACCTTTAAATTTGGTCAGTTCTTGTCTTCTTCTATGCCTGCCTATCTTTGGTTGGGTGCAAAACACTGTAGTTTAAAAGACTTTGGACTCATTGTACACAGAGATTTACTTTTGCTTCTGGCAGGCAGTGAGGAACAAACCATTTTATTCAAAAAAGAAACTGCTGATTTAAAGCTGGTTTTGGTCCTTGTGAGAGCTGGTCTGCCTGGTTTGCTCTTTCTCTTAAGGTGTAATCTTTCAGAGACCCAGCTGAGAGTTGTGATGTCTGGCAGGCCTTTCCTCCCTGGCAAACTCTGAATGACAATTGTTTCCAAGTTAATGGAACCACCAATAGCCTTGCTGAACTTCTCAGCCTCTGCAGCAGAAGAGGTAAATGTCTTGAGAAGAAAATGTACCATATGTAGGGCTTTCCTCCCTGGGCTTTCAACAGAAAGACCCGTATTTAGCTTTTGTCCAGTTTTGGTGCAGGGTTAGTTTCAAACAAGCTGGCTCACTGTTAGAAGAAGTGAAACTCACCCTGATTTCTTTCTAGTAATATTTTTGAAGTTGTGCCCAATAATGAAATCTACTCAACTAAAAACTTCTTTGTAATCAATGTTAATTCTATTTCCTAAACACTGAGATCATAAATGTGATAGAATTTCCCCCCAAGAACTGGGGTGGGTATAGTCTTTAATGAAGCCAGGCAGCAGGATCCTTGAACTAAAACAATTTCAGGCATGTGCAAATACCTTGTTGAAAAGTATGTGGTTGCCTGTGGTAGGTATGCTTAGGAACAACTAATATCCAGGGAAAATCATTATAATAGCTATTGCTGATATATCAAGCCTCCAGAGATTGAATTTCCTGAGGATATATCATAAAAATCTCTATCCCAGATCCATCTATTAAGTTCTAGACCCTTTTTCTTCATTGCCTCCAGCATTCTCCCCCTGGGTGTCTACAACACCTCAGACTCAAGGGACCAAGCTAAACTTCCTGCCTTTCCCCCCAATCCCAGTTTTTCAGAGAAAATTTTCTGGAAGTACACAGAATAAAGTATTTTAATAGTGACTACATCTGGGAAGTTTGCCTGTGGAATTGGAAAGTAACAGAAGGCAGGGAACAGCTTTTGCTTTTTATCTTTGACTCTATGCTCTTAAAAATAAGTGTAAACTAAGAATGGGTATCATCCTTAAAATAAAACCAACCCATGCCTCACAATTACCCCCTAGGACCATTAGGGTGAGAATCTGGAGCCCTCCTTATGCTGGTTCCCACTCCTCCCAGTCCATCTGACACCAGACCATTTTTCCAAACCCACCAACAGGCATGAATGCAGAATGACTTCTAAAGCTGCTCCTAAGCCTTCCAGCTTTCCCTCCCCACTTCAGCCCAGCTCCTCTCATACTCAAATTCTCTGACACATAGCCAAGCATTGAAGCAGCAATGGTCCAGGGTCAAGTCCCAATCTTTGGCATGGAAGAGAAATAACTCATGACCCAGTGTCAGCCAACTAGACTGACCTAAATCTGGTCCCTAACCTGCTGGTTCTGCTTGTTTCTCATTATCCCTGAGCTCCTTGCCAGACAAGGGCCAGTGATAGTGATCTCTGGTTAGAGTTACATGAACAATGAAGACAAGGCTGTGACAGTGACCTGTGTGGCCCTAGCCTAAGGATGGCCTACAATACTCTTCCTTTCCTTTTCTTTCTCTCTTCTTTCTTGTCTGTGTATAATCCACTTTCAAGCCCACTGCTGCTTGTTGCCCACATTCTGATCACAATGCAGTTTCCCATAATGGTGTCATAAAAATAACACAAGTTTAGGAGTCTTAGAGACCTGTATTCAGTTGTGGAAGGTGATTTAGCATCTCAGAGGTTCAGTTTTCTCTTTCAGAAAGAGGATTTCATGGGGTTATTTGGAGGAGTAAAAGGGAAAGGGATGTTAAGACCCCCCCACATTTCCTGACACTACAGTTCCCCTAGTCCTCCTAGGTTCTCTGTGTCTGCAGCATCCTCTCTGTGTAGCCCCTCATTCAGCCTTCAGCACCCAGCTTGGGGTCACCTGCTCTGTGGTTCTGCAATCCAACTGGGTCAGCATTCTTCCAGGGCATGGTATACAGAATAATTGTCCCTAAATGTGTCCACATCCCGATCATCAGAACCTATGACTATGTTACCTTATATGGCACAAGATGTGGTTGAGTTGAAGTCCTTGAGATGGGGATTTTCCTGGATTACTCAAATAGGTGCAATGTAATTCCAAAGGTCCTTATAATATGGAGGCAGGAGAGTCACAGAAGCAGGTGTGATGATGGGAGCAAAGGCTGAAGTGATTCTTTCCTCTACAAGCTGGAAAAGGCAAGGAAATGAATTCTCCCCTAGAGCCTCCAGAAGAAACAAGCCCTGCTGACACCTTGAAACCAAATTCACATCTTCAGAATGATGAGAAAATAATTGCATGTTGTTTAAATTAGTAATTATTTGGTAATTTGTTACCAACAACAGGACAGGGGAACAGCTAGAAATGGACTCAGCACCATCTTCCCTGTGGTTTGCTAAAGGGTCAATTGTCTATTTCCTTAAGTCATAGCTCCATCATATTTAATATTTTTGAAAAGGTCAGTGAATGTCTGCTGAATTTAGTCAATGGCCAACATGGCCAAATCTTCAAAATCTGTAGTAGCCCACATGTGTGGCCAGATACATCCTCCTAACCCAGAAATATCTTTGAAGGTTGCTGTTACATCTGTGGTCAAGGACACACACCAGAGTAAGAGCAGGAGGAGGTGCTGCCATCCTCCCAACTCATGGAAGCCTCAGAGTTAATGTGTGTGGTGGTGTCTTGTCTGCAGCTCCTACCGTCTCGTGTTTTTATAGATGCCAGTGAAGGACAGAGAGGCCCACATTGGCTTACTTCTTTTCATGGAGCAGAGAATTGCAGGTATAGTCATAGAAAATGTGAAATGCAAAGAGATTAAGCAATCCACCCAGTTTCAGAATAAATTTCTTGAATGACATGTGGTTACTGTGGGAAGTTATTTTATAATTTATCAAATCTCAGGATTAACTATACCAAGGGTTCTCAAAGTGTAGAACTAGTTAGAAATGCAAGCCCTCAGGTCCTACCCTGAGCCTATGTGTTATAGACTGAGAGTCTGTCTACAAAACATATATTTTGAGGCCCTAGCCCCAAGGTGATAATGTTAGGATATGGAGCCTTTGGGAAGACATTAGGTTATAAGGGTGGAACCCTCATGAATGGGGTTAGTGCTCTTATAAAACAGTGTTCCCTTACTCCTTTGACCACGTGGGGGTACAGTGAAAAGATGGCTGTCTGCCAGCTGTCACGCTGGCTCTCTTACGTCAGACTTCCAGACTCTAGACTGTGAGAAATAAGTCTCTGTTGTTTAAGCCACCTAGTCTGTGGTATTTTGTTACAACAGCCGAAGCTGTCTGAAATACTATGTGTCCCCAAATACCCAGCAATCCATGTCTTACCAAGTCCCTGGTGATTTGGTGCACACTCAGTATTGAACACTGACCTACACGACTCCTGCTGGACACACCTGCAGTAATCACCACCGCAGTAAGTAATAGAGAACCAAGTAGCCTTGCCTACATACTTCTAGTATCAAGGGCTCATTATCTTATTTCACATTTGGTTGGCAAACACTAATTCTTGTACTGAGTCTGTCCCTGTGTCCCAAGCCCACAGGCTCCATTCTGCCCCTGGGAGACACGTAGACAATAAATCTATTCCGTGATGTCCTTCTTACCACAACACTCTGAGGGAGCTCTGGTGGCCGCTGCCTCTGTTTGAGTAAGAGAACATTCTTCATGATTTGTGCAGTCCCTGGGGAGAACAAAGCAGAACCTGGACAGATCCATGTCCAGAAGCTGTTGAGGCAGCTAGAAGTCCCAAGCATGGACACTGTGCAAGCTTCTTGCCTCACAAGCTTTAAGTTTCACTCCCTGACAACACCACTGCCCCCTCTGAAGAGTGCAACAGATAGAGCAGGAACATGGGTAACCAGAGATGGCTGCCTTCTCACATGACAGCTTTGTCTACCCGTCATCAGCTGTTCTCACTGAGGTTGATATGTCCTGGTGCTTATGGAGTTGCATTCTCAGACACCTGCATGGGTTTTACTTTGCTTTCATTCTCACCTTGAGCCTCCATCCCAGTTACCTGATGCTCTGTGACATAATTCTTTTTTGGAATTGCCTCCAACTGCACTAGCTGTTATGTCCCCTAACTTCAGATGGACTCTGTCCCTTATTGTTGGCATTTTCTCATGGCTTCTAGTTGTTAGGGTGTCCACACATCCTCACTCCCACCAGAGCACTGTGGGAAGACCCATACCACTGAGCATCAAATGTCATTGAAGCTTCAGAGCAACTCTACGAAGCAGGTTTTATGAGTAATACCATTTTATACACAAGGAGACATAGAGAAGTGACATAATTTGCTTGAAATCATCCAAACAAGAAACTGGCATTTCAGAAAACTTATGGCCAAGCCAGTCTATGTTTTAACCCAAAGTCTACCACTTATTAACTTAACTACTGTAAGAGTGTCCCACAGCTGACATAACAAAGTACAACGAGCTGGGTGGCTTAGAACAACAGGGATTTATTCAATTAGAGTTCTGTAAACCAGAAGTCTGAAATCAAAGTGCCAGTAGGGCTGCACTCCTGAAGATGTAGGGGAGAATCTGTTTCAGACTTTTCTCTACGCCACTGGTGGTGTCTGACAATCCTGGGCATGCCTTTGCCTACAGCAATGAAACTTGCTCTGTGGTCACACAGTCCCTGTATCTGTCTCCACATGGTGGTTTCTCTTCTTAAATGCAGCAGTCATACTGAATGGTATGATATCTTCATTTTAACTTGACCATCTCCAAAGACCCTATTTCTAAATAAGGTCACATACAAGGGTACCAGGACTTAAGCCTTCGGCATATTTTTTTAGGAAAAACAGTTCAGCCCATAGCAAGCACTATATAGCCTTGATCATATGACTTTACCTTTCTAAATCTCACATTCCTCATCTGTACCTCGTCTGATTCACTCAAAAATTACTTGTGGTACTGGACCTGTAGGCAGTACAGGCATTGGCGACACCCATAGGCAGCCCTGTTCGGCACAACTATCATCAGATGATGAAGATACTTATTAGTATGCTTCAAACACAGTAAGAAAAGAGCTGTGAACTAAGAGGTCAATATCCAGTGAAATATCCTTGAGGAATAAAGGGGAAATCAAGATATTCATAGAGGGGAGGATGCTGGGAAGATGGCGACGGAGTAAGATGGAGCTGATGCTAGCTCCTGTACTCATGGGTGAAAATCCTGGCAGATCTATAGAGAAACAGCACAATAAACCATCGGTTACCCAGCATTTATGAAATTAAAAGACCAGAGATTGTGACCGATGCTGAAACACCAGATGGCGGCAGAGTCAGCTACTGGAACTGGGTCTCACGTGGCCCCTGTGCTGCTGCCAGAGCAACAGGCCTGGGAGCCGGACACTCCAAGCCCCTGTGACGGTCCTGGGAGACAGAGGAGTCAGGAACCAGAGTGGGGACATTCTCGGCCCTTGTGCCGATGCCATAGCTACTGGCCTGGGCAATGGAAGGGTCAGTTGCAGGAGCTGGGACACCAAAGGCCCCTGTGACGCTGCCATAGAGACAGGCCTGGGCCCCGAGGAGCCAGCTACGGGAGCTGGGAAATGTTCAGCTCCTGTGCTGCTGCCATAGCGACTGGACTGGACGCGGGGGAATCCGGTATGGATGGAGCCGGGACACTCCAAACCCCTGAGACGGCCCTGGGCAGCAGAGGAGCCCGCTACAGGAACCGGGACGTTCTCAGCCCCTGTGCTGTGATGGAGACTTAGTACTTAAGGGCGCTGCCGCCCCTGTGCCGCTGCCATAGCGACAGGACTGGACACTGGGGAATCAGGCACGGGAGTTGGGACATTCTAAGCCTCCGTGCCACTGCCATAGAGACAGGACTAGACGCCAGGGAGTCAGGTACAGAAAACAGGACACTCCAAACCCCTGTGACGGCCCTGGGCGGCAGAGGAGCCAGATACGCGAGCCGGGACATTCCCAGCCTCTGTGCCGCTGCTGAAATAACAGGCCTGGGTGCTTGAGGAGGCGGCTACTAGAGCCGGGACATTCAGCAGTGGTAGGCGACCAACGCAGGGTCCAGCGCGAGGACCAGCGTGAGAGTAGGTGGAGACGAAGAACATCAAGAAACTATAAGGAGTCTGCACCACTGAACTTCTCAAGGATCATACCAGAGAAGTTTACACCATAAAACCAGGGTTTCAGAACAGATCAATTTTAGAAGCAGAGACTAACAAGAAGAGTCTCAAACAATGGGAAGACAAAGATACAATCCCCAAGTGAGAGAAATAGCAGAAACTTCAGAAAGAATGTTAGATGAAATAGAGGCTGACCAACTATCTGATAGTGAATTCAAAGCACTGGTTATTACGAAGTTCGAAGAGCTCACAGTGAACTACCAGAAACTACAGGGGAACTACAATGATCTCTCTGCAAACTACATCAACATGAAAAGGAAATGGAAACTATCAGCAAGAGACAAGAGGAAATGAAGAATACAATTTCTGAATTGAAGAACACAGTAGAAAGTTTCCAAAATAGGATAGATGAAGCGGAGGATAGGATTAGTGAGTTGGAGGACAAGGTAGAAAGCATCTCACAGAAAGAGCAAGAAAATGAAAAGAGGCTCAGAAAGAATGAAGAGGGATTAAGAGAAATGCAAGACAATATGAAACGTAATAATATCCGAATAATAGGAATACCAGAAGTAGAAGAAGAAGAACAAGGGATAGAAAACGTATTTGAACGAGTAATGAGAAAAAATTTTCCTAATTTGATAAGAAAAAATGTCTCACAAATCCAGGAATCACAGAGAGTCCTAACCAAGAGGAACCCAAGAGGCCCACTTCAAGACACATCATCATCGAAATGGCAAAATTCCAAGACAAAGAGAGAATCTTAAAGGCAGCAAGGGAGAAAAAAGAAGTAACATACAAGGGAGCCCCAATAAGGTTAGCTACTGACTTCTCAATGGAAACGCTTCAAGCAAGAAGAGAATGGCAAGAAATATTTCAAGTAATGAGAACCAGAGGCCTACAGCCAAGGCTACTGTACCCAGCAAGGCTCTCAATCAAGATAGATGGCCAAATAAAGAGCTTCCAAGACAAAAGAAGTCTAAAAGAATATGCCTCCACCAAACCAGCTCTACAAGAAATACTAAAAGGACTGTTTTAAGGGAAGGAAGGGTAAGAGGGAGACAGAGAGGAACACAGGTACAAAAATGGCAATGAATAAGTACCTATCAATAATAACCTTAAATGTAAATGGATTAAATGCTCCAATCAAAAGACACAGAATAGCTCAATGGATAAGAAAGTATGATCCACACATATGCTGCCTACAAGAGACCCACCTCAGAACAAAAGACCATCACTAACTAAAAGTGAAAGGCTGGAAACAAGTTTTCCAAGCAACCGGACAAGAAAAAAAAGCTGGGGTAGCAATTCTCATATCAGACAAAATAGACTTAAAAAAGAAGGCTATAAAGAGAGACCCAGAAGGTCACTTCAATATACTCAAGGGAAGAATCCACCAAGAAGACATTAACATCATAAATATATATGCACCAAACATAGGGGCACCCAAATATATCAAGAAAATCTTAGAGGATTTCAAGAAAGATATTGACAGCAACACAATTATAGTAGGGGATTTGAACACCCCACTATCAAAAATGGACAGATCTTCCAAACAAATTATCAACAAAGATATTGTGGCACTAAACAACACCCTAGATGAAATGGACTTAACTGATATATATAGAGCCCTTCATCCCAAAGAAGCTAAATACACATTCTTTTCAAATGCACATGGAACATTTTCAAAGATAGACCACATGATAGGACACAAAAGGAGCCTCAACAAATTCAAGAAAATTGAAATCATACGAAGCATCTTCTCTGACCACAAGAGACTGAAATTAGAAACTGATCCCAAAGAAAAAACCCCAAAGCACCCAAAAACATGGAGACTGAATGGTATGCTATTAAACAACGAATGGGTCAAGAATGAAATTAGGGAAGAAATCAAAACATTTCTGGAAACAAATGAAAATGATCTCACAACAACCCAAAACTTATGGGACACAGCTAAGGCAGTCCTGAGAGGGAAGTTTATAGCAATACAGGCCTACCTAAAGAAGATAGAAACATTTCAAACAAACAACCTAACCCTACGCCTGCAAGAACTCGAGGAACAACAACAAAGACAGCCCAGAGCAAGCAGAAGGAAGGAAATAACCAAGATTAGAGCAGAATTAAATGACATAGAAACTCAAAGCACAGTTTTAAGGATCAATGAATCCAGGAGTTGGTTCTTTGAGAAGATAAACAAAATAGACAAGCCTTTAAGTAGGCTCATCAAGAAAAGAAGAGAGAGGACACAAATAAACATAATCAGAAATGAAGGAGGAGAGATTACAACTGATACCACAGAAATAGAAGGGATTGTAAGAAATTACTATGAAGAACTGTATGCCAAGAAATTTGAAAACCTAGGGGAAATGGACACATTTCTAGAAAAATACAATCTCCCAAAACTCAGTGAAAAAGAAGCAGAAAATCTAAATACACCAATAACAGCAAAAGAAATTGAAGCAGTAATAAAAAAACTCCCATCACACAAAAGCCCTGGACCAGATGGTTTCACAAGAGAATTCTACAAAGCATTTAAGGAAGAGCTAACCCCTATTCTCCACAGACTATTCCAAAAATTCCAGAAGGATGTAAAACTCCCAGATTCTTTTTATGAAGCCAGCATCATCCTAATTCCAAAACCAGATAGAGACACAACAAAGAAAGATAACTTCAGGCCAATATCGCTGATGAACATAGATGCTAAAATCCTCAATAACATATTGGCAAATCTCATCCAACAATATATCAAAAAAATCATACACCATGACCAAGTGGGATTCATTCCAGGGATGCAAGGATGGTTCAATATTCGCAAATCAGTAAATATAATACATCATATAAACAAAAGCAAAGACAAAAATCACAGGATCATATCAATAGATGGGGAAAAAGTTTTCGATAAGGTACAACACCCATTTATGATAAAAATACTCAGCAAAGTGGGAATACAGGGAGCATTTCTCAAAATAATAAAGGTCATATATGAGAGACCTACAGCCAACATCATACTCAATGGAAAAAAAACTAAAAGCTTTTCCACTAAGATCAGGAACAAGACAAGGTTGTCCACTTTCACCACTTCTATTCAATATAGTATTGGAAGTTTTAGCCACAGTGATCAGGCAAGAAAAGGAAATAAAAGGCATCCAAATAGGAAATGAGGAAGCAAAACTGTCACTGTTTGCAGATGACATGATAGTGTACATGGAAAATCCTATAGACTCTACCCCAAAACTGCTCAAACTAATTAATGAATTTGGCAAAACAGCTGGTTACAAAGTCAATATCAAGATATCAGAGGCATTTTTGTATACCAACAGTGAATCAGCAGAAGCAGAAATAAAGAAAAAAATCCCATTCAATACAGCAGAAAGAAAAATAAAATATCTGGTAATAAACCTAACTAAGGAGGTAAAAAACCTGTATGCAGAAAACTACACAGCCCTGAAGAACGAAATCAAGGAAGACACAAACAAAGGGAAATATATACCTTGTTCATGGATTGGAAGAATTAACATCATCAAAATGTCCATATTACCCAAAGCAATATACAGGTTCAATGCAATACCTATTAAAGTACCAATGGCATATTTCACAGACATAGAACAAACACTTCGAAAATTTATTTGGAACCATAAATGACCCAGAATAGCAGCTGCTCTTTTGAGAAAGAAGAACAAAGTAGGGGGGAATCACAATACCTTATATCAAACTGTATTACAAGGCCACTGTAATCAAAACAGCCTGGTACTGGCATAAAAACAGGCACATAGACCAATGGAACAGAACAGAGAGCCCAGAAATCAACCCAACTCTCTACAGTCAATTAATATTCGACAAAGGGGGCAGTAACATGAAATGGAGTAAAGATAGCCTCTTCAACAAATGGTGTTGGGGGAACTGGACAGCTACGTGCAAAAAAAATGAAACTTGAGCACCAACTTACACCATACACCAAAATAAATTCAAGGTGGATAAAAGACTTAAATATAAGCCATGACACCATTAAAGTCCTAGAGGAGAACATTGGCAAGAAAATCTCAGATATTTCATGCAACAACTTCTTTGCCGATATGTCCCCTAGAGCAAGGAATGTAAAGGAAAGAATATACAAATGGGATCTCATCAAAATAAAAAGCTTCTGTATGGCTAAAGAAAACAGTATTAAATTAGCAAGACAACCAACTGTATGGGAAAACATATTTGCCAATGATACCTCAGACAAAGGTTTAATCTCCAAAATATACAAAGAACTTACACGACTCCACTCTAAGAAGACACCCAACCCAATTAAAAAATGGGAAAAGGACTTGAACAAACACTTCTCCAAGGAGGACATACAGAACATTCAGAGACACATGAAGAGATGCTCAATATCATTAGCTATCAGAGAGATGCAAATTAAAACCACAATGAGATACCACTTTACACCAGTCAGGATGGCTATCATAAACAAAGCAACCAACAACAAATGTTGGAGAGGTTGTGGGGAAAAGGGATTCTTAGTTCACTGTTGGTGGGATTGCAGACTGGTACAACCATTATGGAAAACAGTATGGATTTTTCTCAGAAAAATAAAAATCGACCTGCCTTTTGACCCAGCAATTCCACTGCTGGGATTATATCCTAAGAATCCTAAAACATCAATATCAAAGAACCTATGCACCACACACAATGTTCATATCAGCACAATTTACAATAGCCAAGAGTTGGAAGCAACCTAGGTGCCCGTCAGTAAATGAATGGATCCAAAAATTGTGGTACATATACACAATGGAATTCTATGCAGCAGAGAGAAAGAAGGAGCTACTACCTTTTGCAACAACATGGATGGAACTGGAAAGCATTATGCTGAGTGAAATAGGCCAGGTGCTGAAAGACAAATACCATATGATCTCACCTTTAACAGGAAGCTAAACAACAAAACAAACAAGCAAGCAGAAAAAAAAAACAAAGACACTGAAATAGAGAACGAGGGGATAGTGACCAGAGGGGAGAAGGAAGGGAAGTTAAGGGGAAAAAGGGGGAGGGATTTGGAGGAACAAATAGGAAGGACACAGGGACGAGAACTAAGGGGAGTAGAAATGGGAGGGAGGTGGGGAGCAAGGGGCGGGGGAGGCTGGGATGGGAAAAATAGACAAAAAACTGTACTTGAAAAATAACTGAATAGAATTAATTATAAAAAAAGATATTCATAGAGGAAAGAAAATTAAAATTTTTCAGCATCAGATATAACCAACACCAAAAGTTCTGGAGACTGAGAGGAATTTTGGAACATCAAGAAGAAAGAAAATAGAGTAAAACTATGGATAAGTACAATAGGCTTTCCTTCTCTTCCTAAGTTCTCTAAAGCATGTTTGACAGTTGAAACAAATCCATGTTACCTAGACTCTACCATATAATGAGGAGCATAAAGGTGAGGCATGCCTTGTTCTTGATGAGATTACAAACTAAATTGAATAGTTCATAAGATGCTTAGAATGCACCTGATACACTATTAAACAATATATAATTGTTTGTTAATTAAATACAATAAATGTAAGAAGGCAAAGCAAAGTCAACAGGAAACCCACTAGCAAAGAAGGCCTTAAATCCTACAACCCCTGTGTCAGTAAAGTACAGGGAGACAGAATTCCATCCAGCAATTCCATTGGAGTCCCACCCTGAACTGTTTTTAGTGTGCCAGAGTCAAGGTGGTCATGGAAACACTGGGGAGAGATGTGAGTTTTTCCTAGACTTCACTGGCTAATCAGCTGTCACTTCACATCACTGACTCAATCAGGAATCTAATATCTGTTTTCAGAGAAAAGTTTTCTTTTCTGAACACACTCTTTGACCAAAGCTCCCAGCCACAGGATCAGAAATATCAGTAAAAAGCTCTCTTCCTACTGTCTTTATCCAACCTCCTTCATTCGACTACTAATTAGGTAATAAATTACTAAAGTCACTTGTTATAATTGGTTTTCTTTTCTTCCAATGTCAGGAGAAAGGACATTTTTTCAGAGCTTAAAATGCATTTCCCAGCCCGAAATGCTGGGCTACATAGGTTTTCTGCTAGGCCAGATCAGAATGAACCAGTGCAGGGGCAAGCAAGAAGGGAGATTTCTCTTATGGCCCCACTTTCTTGATGACCATCTGTCACAGCTTGGAAGGCACAGTCTCTGCTCTCTCATCTGATTCTGTTTCACGGAGCACAACAGAAAGAGCTCTGCACTAGAAGACCTGGGTATAGTCCCAGATCCATTACTAACTAGCTATGTGACCTTGGACAAGTCAACTCCCTGAGCCTTGTGTGTAAAATAGGTACAAATCTACCCGATATAGTCTTTGAAAAGAATTGAATAATTATGTCTGTAAAAGCCCTTTGTATACTGTAACATACTGCAATTACACATTACTCAGAATGGAGTGTAGGAAGAAGGCTTCCTGAAAGAAACAGTAACTGGGCTGAAGCACGGAGGTGGAGGTGGAGGAGAGGAGAGCACATCCAGGCCAAGGGAGCAGCATGGCAAAGGCAAGAGAGGATTGGGTGTATCCGAAGAACTGCCCAAAGATTGCATAACTAGATTCAAGGATTGAGGGCAGTAGGTAAGAGGCCTGATGCTTGGAACATAGGCAGGGCAGGATCATGAAGCACTCTGCATATCACCCAGAAGAGTTTGGATTTTTGAAGGATGTGGGAAGCAAAACAGCATTTGAAGAAATGCTGGACTGACGAGACATGACGTGTGGAAGGCTCCCTGGGAGGGCAGTACAGAGGACTGCAAGCAGTCAGACTAGGCTGAGATCACTCAGGGGCAGGTGCAGTCACCCAGGCCACATGTGGACTCAAATTAGGGTGGTCATACCATATGTGGAGAAGAGCATGTTAATCCAAGTGGTTCTGAGGAGGTGGAGTCAAGACAGACAGCCAATGAGCAAGTGAGGTAAAAGAAGGATGGAGGATGCCTGCTGGCTTCTGATCTGGTCTGATGAATCAAAGGTAATTCCATGCGCTCAGCTAGAAGAAAAAACAGTTTAGGGAAAGAGAGAATCCAGTTTTAGAAAGCTGAGTTCGAGGTACCTGTGGGATAAGCCAAGTAAAGGAATAATGTGCTTAAATGTAGTGTACCGAACATAGAACATGTGGAATGGAGATAAATGGAAGAGCATCTTCCATTTATCAGTATTAACAGTGTGATATTGGGATCACTGTTTTACAGCTGGTAAGGAAGATTCTCTAGATTCAGTGCTCTCCCCCTCATTCCTCAAGTTTTTAATAAAAAGAAACTCCCATAGGCAGAACATATTTTAAAAGTTCTTTAGAAGGATTAATGCTTCATCTGACACAGTTCAGCTTGAAAATGATCAGATGCAAACAATCTATCCTAAGAATACTGCTGTAGACATGTGTTTCCAGGATGGAGAATCCTCAGTGGGGTGCCCGGTGTCACAACACTTGCCATCAAGGGTATCTGTCCACATCCAACCTACCTCTCTTGCCTGGTACGTTCATAGCTTTTGGTTCTTGTCCTCATTAGAAGCTGTTTAATTTCTCACCATCAAATTACACAATACTAGTTTTAAAATTTAAACCTGTGATTTGACTACTTCAAACATATGGATGAGAATAAAAAATTCTCAAATGTCTCAAATATAAGCAACAATTAACATTTTTTTATTGGTTCCCCACATCCTTAAAACAGAGGCAAGAACAGCTAAAATGGCCCAGGAGGCCCCGCGTAACCTGGACCCTGACTCCCTCCTCGGCCACAGTGCGTGCCCTTCCCCCGGTGCCCATCCTCTCCTGCCACACTGGGCACATTTGGGAGCCAACAGGCCTTATTTGCACCAACTGCTTCTTTATAATGACTGCAAATAAACTGACATACAATTTGAGGTTTAGGGCACAAAGTGGATCATTTGCTTTCTTTTAGGCCATGGTTTCTTCATCTGTAAAGTAATAAGGTTGAACTCAACTGATGTTAAACTCCAGGAATGGGATCCCAGGAGGCCCTCAGTAATGTGAATGAGGATCAGTAAGATGATAAAGTGGAACTTTTGCCCACAAAAAGTCCACAAAAGGAATAAACATTTACTAAAAGTTCACATACTAGACTCATGCTTTCTCAATTACTTGGTTAAATAGATGCTACTGTACTGATTTTACCATTTTCTAACTTCTGACAAGGAAATAGTCCAGGAGAAGTGAGATGACTTTCTTAAGGCAGAATTGTAGTAATACAAAGCTGAATAGAAGAAATAATAAAACTCCAATTTTTTGCTTGTATTTTATTTTTTAAATTTAATATAGATGGTATATACAATATTATTTTATTTTCAGGTGTACAATACAGTGAGTTGACTATATATACCTTATAATGTGAACACTATACTTAGTCTAGCAGTTATCTGTCACTGTTTTTATATAGTTTTTGCCTTTAAGTAGAATTATATCAATTGATAATGCAACCAGGATTATCCACATAATGGGAAGTAGGGAGAAAAAGAAGTGTATTTCTGTTTGACAGATACCTTTGAAAACAAGACCCATAGGGAGGCAGGTTATCACATGTATCATTTTCACTGAAGTTTGGAATCTATGGAATAGTTGTCTTTTTTTTTATTCTTGTTCATTCTATTACAATTGTTCCATTTCCCCCCTGTGCTCTCCTCCACCCAGCCCATCTCCTGCTTCCACAGTCAATCCCCAGACAGTTGACCATGTCCATGGGTCATTCATACATGTTCTTTGATTAGTGCCTGCTTTCTTTCTTTCTTTCTTTCTTTCTTTCTTTCTTTCTTTCTTTCTTTCTTTCTTTCTTTCTTTCTTTCTTTCTTTCTTTCTTTCTTTCTTTCTTTCTTTCTTTCTCCTTCCTTCCTTCCTTCCTTCCTTCCTTCCTTCCTTCCTTCCTTCCTTCCTTCCTTCCTTCCTTCCTTTCTTTCTTTCTCTCTCTCTCTCCCTCCCTCCCCCCTCCCTACCTCCCTCCTTCTTCTTCTCTCTCTCTCTCTCTCTCTCTCTCTTTCTTTCTTTCTTTCTTTCTTTCTTTCTTTCTTTCTTTCTTTCTTTCTTTCTTTCTTTCTTTCTTTCTTTCTTTCTTTCTTTCTTTCCCCACCCCGCTCCTCTCTGGCAGCTACCAGTCTGTTCCATGTTTTTATGTCTTTGGTTCTGTTTTGCTTGTTAGTATTTTTTGTTCATTAGATTTCTTTTACAAGTGAGACCACATGGTATTTGTCCCTTACCACCTGGCTTATTTCACTTAGAATAATGCTCTCCAGTTCCATACATAGTGTCACAAAAGGTAGGAATTCCTTCTTTCTTTCTGCTGTGTAGTATTCCATTGTGTAAGTATACCACAGGTTTTTGATCCACTCATCTATTGATGAGCACTGCAGCTGTTTCCAGTACTTGTCTATTGTACATTGTGCTGCTATGAACACTGGGGTGTATAAGTTTTTTTGAATTGGTGTTTCAGGATTCTTTGGGTATATTCCCAGCAGTGGAATTGTTGAGTCAAAAGGCAGTTACAATTTTAATTTTTTGAGGAAATCCCAAACTCTTTTCCACAGTGGCTGCACCAGTCTGCATTCCCAGCAACAGTGTACTAGGGTTCCCTTTTCTCCACAACCTTGCCATCACTCCTTGTTTGTTAATTTGTTTATGTTGACCATTCTGACAGGTGTGAGGTGATATCTCATTGTGGTTTTAATTTACATCTCTCTGATGGTTAGTGATTTGAGCATTTTTTCACATCTCTGGGCCATCTGTAAGTCCTCCTTGGAGAAGTGTCTGTTCAGGTCCTTTGCCCATTTTTAACTGGGTTGTTGGTCTTCCTGGTGTGGAGTCATATGAGTTCTTTATATATTTTGGAGCTCAAACCCTTGTCTGAGGTATCATTGGCAAATACATTTTCCTATACAACTGGTTTCCTTTTCATTTTAGTGATAGTTTCTTTAGCCATGCAGAAGCTTTTAAATGTAGTCCTATTTGGGGGGGGGCGATATAGGACAAGTAAAATAATGGAGTAGTCTTCTCAAGCAGGGATCTTCCTGCTCAACAAAAATTACTAGGATTCTGAGAAAACCTGTTGACACAATGTGTGCATTGATAATTAGCTACCACAAGGTGGCACAATTCTCATTAAAAGAAATGAGGTTACTCCAAGTCTGAAATCTCAACACTTGCCTTCTCCACTTACAGCATCCTTCTTCCTTTAAAAATTGAACTTTGCTTCTTTTTAATCTATAAGGACTAGATTACATGAATGTTGTTTGACTTCAAATCCCTCCCATCCTTCTTTCTCTCCCTCTCCTGGTAACTCACATTCACTTTTAATTATCACCTAAATATTTCCTTAGAGAATTTCACCTCACTGAACTAAGTTACTTCCCCAAAACTACACTTCCAGAGAATCTTGCCCTCGGCCATCAGAAAAGTTTACACTCTTGAATTTCTAACTTCTAGCTTTTAAGCTTCATGTAAGGCAAGGAACCCCATTGATTCATTTGTCGCTCAAACCAAGAGGCCAGCCCAGCATCTGAGTCATAGTAGTCATCCAACGATTAACGTTTGTTCAACATAGAAATTAATGGTAAACAAATAGTAGAGGAATATATAACTCTAAGGTTTCTTCCTGACTGAAACTAATTTCAGGGAGGAAAAAGTCTTCCCACCAGAAAGAAACAAAAGATTGACCCAACCAAGTTTTCATCTTGTCCGATCTTTAACTCTGGATAATTGTGGGAGGAAATCAGCAATGTTTAGGAACCATCTGAATAATTCCTGTTTATATTACATTATTATCTATAATTTTTGTGTAATTTAAATAACCAAACTTTTAGTGGCTGACGAAAATGGCATAGATCTAGTGTGGAAGAGGATTTCCTCCAAGCTCACCGGCTTGTAACTGAAGGACTGTTCCCAAAAATAGGGTTTGCAATGCTGATTCACCTGGAGAAGGGCATTTGAACCAATAGGCTCTGTGCTTTGAGGCCACTAAGGTTTGGTGCATGCAAAAGTCCTGAGCACAATCCATCAGGGAGATTTTGATACAATATCTGCTCCTTTTTTATGTGTGTGCTAATTCAACTCATTTCAAATTAAGTTTAATCCACCACTGAGCATCTGCTGTATGCAAGAAACTGTACTAAATGATTTGTGATATCAAGATGTGAAAGACTGGACTATGGCCCTTGAGGAGTCTACAATCCTGTAATTCTGGTTTCAGCACTACAGATAAGGGTTGATTCAGTGTGCATTTATTGATCCAATCATTCTAACCAGAGAAGGTAAAGTTCAACAAAACTACCCCCCCCAGAAGGCATATGCACATGATTAAGGATGAATGGGTATTGACTGTGTGGTTGAAAATTACAGAAGTAATATCAGACTCAGAGCACAGAGGTGCCTAATCCCCTCCTGCTTCTCCACACTAGCAATAACCTCCTAACCACTACAAGTTCCCTCTGACTGAATACCCACCAGGGTTTCAGTTTCACAAGTGTGATCCACCTTCTGCATGTGCTTTGAACTCTGTTTCTGCTGCTCCAGCCTACCAGCCTGGGAAACCTCTCACCTTCAAAACCCAGCCCAGGCTCACTGATGCCTGTGATGCAGCTCTTCTCCCTACCCCTCACCCACCAGGAGCTCCGATCACTATTTTGTCACAGTCCATTCAGGTGGACACCACACTCCCATATTGCACCTCATTTCCACAGCACTTCCTGGTGCTTCAGGATGCTGAAGGGCATCCTATCTCCATGTGCTCCCTGAGGTCTACAGCAGAGGGTCCCTCTCTGCAGTCAGAAATTATTTCTCTTCACTGTATATCCACTGATGTAGCCCTATACAGATTACTTTCATGGGAAACTGACCTAGAATATCCCAAGAGGTCATCAGATAACTACATACAATATTAGATTGAGTACTATTCTCTTTCACTGGTACATATTCTCAACATTAAAGTGCTTTCGCATGCATTGTTTTCTTTCAATCCTTACAAAAACAGTTTTAAAAATCTTAGAATCTTCTGAGCTAGAGGAATCTTAAAGATCATATGTAACTCTTTCAGACAAAAATGAAGAACAAAAATTAAAATATATGCTCCAAATCCTAAGGTTTAGCAAGGTAAACAAGGCAAATTACCAGAAACTTAAGTCACTTAAGAGAACACTCATTTATTAGCTCATGGTTCTGCAGGTCAGAAGCTTGGCCCTGTGTGTCTGGTTTCCTGCCCAAGGTCCCACAGAGCTGAAAATCAGGTATCAGTTGGGCTGCACTCCCACCTAGAGGTGCTGGGAAAGGCCTAATCCCAAGCTCATTCTTTAAAAAATTTTTTTAAATTTAATTGTTGTTCAAGTACAGTTTTCTGTCTTTTACTCCCATCCCAGCCCATCCCCCCAGTGCTCCCCACCTCCCTGCCATTTCCATCTGCTTAGTTGTTGTTCATATGTCCTTTATACTAGTTTATGTAAATCCTTCCCCTTTTCCCCTGAAATTTCCTCCCCTCTCCCCTCTGGTCACTGTCAGCCTGTTCTGTATTTCAGTGTCTTTGGTTATATTTTGCTTGCCAAGCTCATTCTTGTTGGCAGAACTCAGTTCCTCTCACTTGCTGGAATGAAGGCCCCTTTCCTAGCTCACTGCTGGCTCTTGGCTCCTAGAAGCCACTCTGTCCTTTCCATGTGACTGCCTCTATCTTTAAAGCCAAAAATAATGCATCAAATTCATCTCGTACTTCACATCTCTGACTTCTGCTGTTGCTACCAGCTAGAGGAAATTCTTGGTTTTTAAAGGTCTGGCATAATTAGGTTAGGTCCAGCAGGATTCTCTCTTCTTAACATCAACTGTGCCAGGTAGCATAACCTAGTATGACAGTAAAACACATCAGATTGAGTTCCAAGGATTACATAGGATATGTGCACACAGGTGGAGTGGGAGGGGGATTTTTAAAAGACAAGTTAGAATTCTGCCTCCACACAAGCGCCTGCAGAATCACACAGACACGGGCCTGATACCAGTTTCACCTCACCATATCTCTGCAATGGTACATTATCATTACATTTGAGGCTCTGTTTCTTCAGCTGTAGAATGAGAACAACAGAGACACCACCAGGGTTTTGTAATGGTTAATAAGAAGATGGACATAACAAGTGGCTTTCAGTTATAAGGCACTACCCAGAAGGTTCTAGTTGAAGTAGTATGTACAGGTATGTGGCAGCACTAGAATCAAAGTTCCTTAAAGTTAGAGGAAAGTTTGTCTCTTTACCTGCCAAGCCAGGGGCTTCCTCCCCTGCAGTATGAGCCTCAGTCACAATGAGATGGAATTTAGGGTACCGTGAATTGACAAGTAGCCATAGGGTTTCAGACAGCCTTGTCTTCCTACCCAGGGGAATACTAAACTGCCTTTGGATGTATCTGGACTGCTCCAGCCCTCAACTGAAGCTGGAATTTCTTTAAGTGACCAGACAGTTCTGGAATCCCAAGGAGACATGATTCACCTGGTAGAGTCAAGGCTTAACAGCAAAGACCATCTACTAATGGGAGCCAGGCACAGTGGAGATCACCAAGCAAGTATTTCAGTAGAGAAGACAGCCTGGCTACCTTGCCCTGCTCTTAAACATTCCTTAGGGCAGAAATTGTGAGTTATGATAACATATAATCATAATTGTCTTAATTTAGAGTAACAAGGGGCAAATGCTTTACTGCCTGAAAGAAACACCGAAAGCAAACCAGCACACATATCTGTAGGAGCCCCATTCTCTCTTTCTTCAGTGTGGCTTATTTTCTGAGAAGGAGCACATATGTTGCTTAAAAATGTTACATATATTAGCCCTGCTTTCCCTGTCAGCAGAAGAAATCATTATGTGGTGGTCTTGTCAGCCTCACCCTTTTTTGTTAAATGCATAAAATAGAGCACATCTGACACATAACAAATATTTCAAAAAGCAGTTGCTGAGTAAATAAATCAATAATAATAAAACAATGAGCTGGAATCCAGTTCTCCTACCCTTCATCCACCAGTTTTTCTAGTACACTGTTTCCCATTATATTGGCCTGGTGGCTGCCTTTTGAAAAGATTTAATAAGCAGGTATTAAAGCTTTACCTGAACTTGAACATGTTAGCTCCCACAGCTGCTAGCAAATTCCAAACCAGCCTGTCAAGTTGACATGTCTCTAGAAATAGTTGTGCAACTGGGGAAGTGAGCAGCACATTGACCATTTGCTGTTTTTCTTCTCAGCAGAGCTGAGTTGAAGGAACTTGGAAGGTTAATGAGTTTTCCCTGGCTCACTGTCTTACACGAGCTCAACCATTTGGGAAGATAAACACCCACATGAAATGCCTTGGGTGTACACATGCCTATAAAATGATTTGAGTTTTCTTGCCATAGTGATCTGAGAACTTTTCAGAGGCTATGAAGGGATGCTGGAAACTACTTGGGCTTTGTAATCAGACATCTCAGGGTCTGAAACCTTGATTCCTCCACTTAATGGAATAACTTTGGTTCCTCTCTGACCTTCTGTTTCTTCACACGTAAAATGGGAATAGTAATAATATTTATATCTCGTGGGAATGTCATGAAGATTAAATGAACTAAGTGTGCACAGCACTTAGTAGAAATGGGCACCCCATAAAGCGGCTACTGTGGTTGTTGGCATGTAACTAACCTTCCTCTTATTTCTTCAAACCATCTAATCATTTATTCCATAAACATTCACTAAGTGCCTAACTTAGTCACTGTGCTAAGTGGTGGGGTTAACAAAAGTAAGAGGCTGGGTTAGGGGAAGGGGGAGGAAAGACAGTTCCATTGAGACAGTTTGGTGTTAAGTGCTGGGAATCTCAGGAAACAAGTCACAGCGTTCAAATTTAATGCCTGTGTCTGCTTCTTCATTTTACAATTTAATTCAAGAGACATCAAAGCTCACAAAAACTCCTTTGGCTGTTTGTGACCAGGATTTCTTTTTGAACATGTTTTCTCTGAATTTCACTGGAGCAAAAGAGTTGTAATTGAGAGGTGTGCCTGACACTCCAGCCAGGCCTGGGTTCCATCTTGGCCTCCACTGCTTCTGAATCACCTTTGGTTTCCCATTGCAGCCATGAATAACTCTCCTTTCTCAACACAAGCCTAGGTGACTTGGCTGCAATATGATTGCTTTTTTTACACATTTTAAGCATTTATTTGTTCATTTTCTTAAGTGGTCTCAAATGGTGACAATTTCAAGGTGTTTTTTAAATATGTATCTCATGTTTCTATATAAGAATGGAGGCCTTCTCTATTTAAAAAATTATTTTATTATTGTTCAAGTACATTTGTCTGCATTTACCCACCACCACTCCCCCGGACCCCAGCCATGCCCATCTCCCTCCTCTGCTTCCATCCCCCCTTGGTTGTGTCCATGAGTCCTTTATATTTGTTCCTCAAAATCCTTCCTCCCTTCCCCCACATTATTCCCTCCCACCTACCCTCTGGTTCTTGTCAGATTGTTCTTAATTTCACTGTCTCTGGTTATATTTTGCTTGTTTGTTTGTTTTGTTGATTAGGTTCCACTTAAAGGTGAGATCTTATGGTATTTGTCCCTCACTGCCTGGCTTATTTCACTTAGCATAATGCTTTCCAGTTTCATCCATGCTGTCACAAAAGGTAGGGGCTCCTTCTTTCTTTCTGCTGTGTAGTATTCCATTGTGTAAATGTACCATAGTTTTTTGATCTATTTATTTACTAAACAGTATTTAGGTTGTTTCCAGCATGTGGCTATTATAAATTGTGCTGCTATGAATATTGGGGTGCATAGATTTTTTGGGATTGGTGTTTCAGGGTTCTTAGGATATAATCCCAGCGATGGAATTTCCGGGTGAAAAGACAGTTCAATTTTTAGTTTTCTGAGGAAGTTCCATACTGTTTTTCACAGTGGCTGCACCAGTCAGCATTCCCACCAACAGTGCAGTAAGATTCCTTTTTCTCCATACACTCTCCAACACTTGTTGATTGTTGATTTGTTTATGATGGCCATTCTTACCAGTGTAAAGTGGTATCTAATTGTGGTTTTAATTTGCATCTCTCTGATGGCTAGTGAAGCTGAGCATCTTTTCATATGCCTCTGGACCCTTTGTATGTCCTCTGTGGAGAAGTATCTCTTCAAGTCCTTTGCCCATTTTATTTATTTATTTATTTAATTTTATTTAGTTATTTTTCAAGTACAATTTTTTGTCTATTTCTCCCATCCCAGCCCCCACCCTGTGCTCCCCACCTTCCTCCCATTTCCACCCCCCTTAGTTCTCATCCCTGTGCCCTTCCTACTTGTTCCTCTAAATCCCTTCCCTTTCCCCTCTGGTCACTGTCCCCCTGTTCTCTATTTCAGTGTCTTTGTTTTTATTCTGCTTGCTTGTTTGTTTTTGTGTGTTGACATTCTTTTCTTTTTTTAAATATATTTTTTATTTTATTGATTATGCCATTACATTTGTTCTATTCCCCCCTCCATTCCCCTCCACCCTGCACACCCCTCCCTCACCATTCCCCCCCTTTAGTTCACGAACATGTGTCTCACATTCTTTAGATTCTATATTTCCCATACTATTCTTACCCTCCACCCTATTTTCTATCTACTGTCTATGCTACTTATTTTCGGTACCTTCTCCCCCCTTTTCCATCTCCCACTCCCCTGTTGCTAACCCTCCTTGTGATCTTCATTTCTATGGTTCACCCCTGATCTAGCTGTCCTCTTAATTTGCTTTTGTTTTAGGTATGGTTGTTGATAACTGTGAGTTTGCTGTCCTTTCACTGTTCATCTTTTTATCTTCTTTTTCTTAGGTAAGTCCCTTTAACATTTCATATAATAAGGGCTTGGTAATGATGAACTTCTTGAATTTGATCTTATCTGAGAAGCTTTATCTCTCCTTCCATTCTAAATGAAAACTTTGCTGGATAGAGCAATCTTGGTTGTAGGTCTTTAGTTTTCATGACTTGGAATACTTCTTTCCAGCCCCTTCTTGCCTGTAAGGTCTCTTTTGAGAAATCAGCTGACAGTCTGATGGGAACTCCTCTGTAGGTGACTGTCCCCTTAGCTCTTACTGCTTCTAGGATTCTCTTCTTCATCTTAATCTTGGCTAATGTAATGATGATGTGCCTTGGTGTGTTCCTTCTTGGGTCCAACTTCTTTGGGACTCTCTGAGCTTCCTGGATTTCCTGAAAGTCTATTTCCTTTGCCAGAATGGGGAAGTTCTCTTTTATTATTTGCTCAAATAAGGTTTCCACTCGTGACTGTTCCTCTTCCCCTTCTGTTACCCCTATAATTCGGATGTTGGAACACTTAAAGATGTCCTGGAGGTTCCTAAGCCTCTCCTCATTTTTTTGAATTCTTGTTTCTTCATATTTTTCTGTTTGGTTATTTTTTCCTTCCTTCTGGTCTACTCCCTTGATTTGAGTCCCAGTTTCCTTTCCATTACTATTGGTTTCCTGTACATTACCATTCATTTCAATTAGTTTAGCCTTCATATGTTCCTCTAATTTGTGACTAAAATCAACCAGTTCTGTGAGCATCCTGATCACCAGTGTTTTGAACTGTGTATCTGAAAGTTTGGCTATTTCTTCATCGCTTAGATTTATCGGCTCTGAGGCTCTGAGTTGTTCTTGAGCCATGTTTTGATCTGTTTGTGCCTGTTACATATGAGGAGAAGTGCCTTAGGCGTTCACCAGGGTGGGGCCACTCAGGTGGGCTGGTTTGTGATGCTGTGTGTGGGGGTGGGGTCAGAGAGGGAGCACTGGCGGTCCTCTCCGCTAGCCCAGTCTGCCTCACCGCTTGCCCTCTGCCTGTTTATCTGAGCACAAATGTGCGAGCTGCACAATCTCAATGCTTCACTGGTTTATCTGCGTGCAAATGCTTGACGGACCACAGACAGCCAGCTGCGCCTCTTCCCTGTGTCCACCCATAGCTAGCCCGCACCTGGGATTCGCGCTCTCTGCTGCCTGTGCACTGCCCGGGTCGGGGATCTTCCCTGCACCACCCGCTTCGCTGCTGGCTTCTCCGCTGGCTTTGCCCCTCTCGCTGGTTTAGCTGAGTGGTTTGTTGTTTTTGGACTCCGTATTGTCGATTTTCTGTGTGGTTTGGTTGCATTTATTGTTGTTAAAACTTTATTGTTTTTAGGTTTGGTTGTGCGAGGACGCAAAGTGTTTCTACCTATGCTTCCATCTTGGCAGAAGTCCTCCTTTGCCCATTTTTTAATTGGGTTCCTTGTCTTAGAGTGGAGTCATGTGAGTTGTTTATATATTTTGGAGATTAAACCTATGTCTGAGGTATCATTGGCGAATATGTTTTCCCATACAGTTGGTTCTTTTTTCATTTTAATGTGATTTTCTTTAGCCATGCAGAGCTTTTTATTTTGATGAGATCAATTTGTTTATTCTTTTCTTTATGTTCCTTGATCTAGGGGACATATTGGTGAAAATATTGCTGCGTGGAATATCTGAGATTTTCCTGCCTATATTTTCTTCTAGGACTTTTATGGTATCACAGCTTCTATTTAAGTCTTTTATCCATCTAGAATTTATCTTTGTTTATGATGTAAATTGGCAATTGAGTTTCATTTTTTTTGCATGTAGCTGTCCAGATCTCCCAAGACCATTTGTTGAAGAGGCTTTTACTCAATTTTACTCAGCATGCTTCTGCTGCCTCCTGTGTCAAGTATTAATTCATCATAGAGACTTGCATTTATTTCTGGGTTCTCTATTCTCTTTGATTGGCCTATGTGTCTGTTCTTATGCCGGTACCAAGCTGTTTTGATTTCAATGGCCTTGTAATACAGTTTGATGTTAGGTACTGTTATCCATCCTATTTCGTTCTTCTTTCTCAAAACTGCTGCAGTTATTCTGGGTCATTTAGGGTTTCATATAAATTTTTGAAATGTTTGTTCTATATCTGTGAAATATGTCATTGGTATTTTAATAGGGATTGCACTGAATCTATAAATTGCTTTGGGTTGTATGGACACTTTGATGATGTTAATTCATCTAATTCATGAGCATGGTACATACTTCCATTTATTTGTATCTTCCTTAATTTCTTTCTTCAGTGTTGTATAGTTCTGAGTACAGGTATTTTACATCATCCTGGGTTAAGTACTTATTTCTCTTGTTGCTATATCAAATGTGATTTTTTCCCTTATTTCTGTTTCTGATATTTCATCATTGGCGTACAAAAATGCCTTTGATTTCTGAATATTGACTTTGTATCCTGCTGTTTTGCCAAATTCACTTATTAGGTAAAGTAGTTTTTCAGTGGAGTCTATAAGATTTTCTATGTATATTATCATGTTATCTGCAAACAATGACACTTTTGCTTCCTCCTTTCCAATTTGGATGCCTTTTATTTCTTTTTTTTGTCTGATTGGTGTGGCTAGGACTTCCAATACTATGTTGAATAGGAGTGATGAAAGCAGACATTCTTGTTTTGTTCCTGATCTTATTGGGAAAGCTTTAAGTTTTTGCCCATTGAATATGACATTGGCTGTAGGTCTCTCATATATAGCCTTTATTATGTTGAGGAATGCTCCCTGTAGTCCCAGTATAGTGAGTGTTGTTTTTTTTTTTATCATAAATGGGTGCTGTAACTTATTGAATGCTTTTTCTGCATCTATTGATATAATCATGTGATTTTTGTCTTTCATTTTTATGTGATATATTATGTTTATTGATTTGCTGATATTTTGCCACCCTTGCATCCCTAGGATGAATCCCACTTGATCCTGGTGTATGATCTTTTTAACATATTGCTGGATGTGGTTTGCCAGTATTTTGTTGAGGATTTTAGTGTCTATTTCATTAGCACTTTTGGCTTGTAGTTTTCTTTCATTGTTGTGTCTTTATCTGGCTTGGCAATTAGGATGAGGCTGCCTTCATAAAAAAAGTTTGGGAGTCTTCCATCTTCTTGGATTTTTTGGAAAAGTCTGTGAAGAATAGGGGTGTACACTTCCTTAAATGTTTTCTAAAATTCTTCTGTGAAACCATCTGGCTCAGGGTTTTTGTGTACTGGGAGCTTTTTTATTACTGCTCAATTTCATCAGCTGTTAACGGTCTCTTCAGCTCCTTCTTCATTCAGTTTTGGAAGATTATATTTTTCTAGAAATGTGTCCATTTCACCCTGCCTTTCAAATTTTTCGCCATATAGTTCTTTGTAGTAATTTCTTAAAATCCTTTGTATTTCTGTAGTATCAATTGTAATCTCTCCTCTTTAATTTCTGATTGTGTTTATTTGGGTCCTCTCTCTTTTTTTCTTAATGAGTTTGCTTAAGGCCTTGTTGGTTTTGTTTATCTTTTCAAGGAACCAGTGCCTGGATTTATTGATCTTTAGAATTGTGCTTTTAGTCTCGATGTCATTTAATTCTGCTCTAATCTTGGTTATTTCCTTCTTTCTTGTTCAGGGCTGTGTTCATTGTTGTTCTTCCCATTCTTGTAGATGTAGGGTTAGGTTGTTTGTTTGAAATGTTTCTATCTTTTTTAGATAGGCCTGTATTGCTATGAACTTCTCTCTGAGGACTGCCTTTTCTGTGTCCCATAAGTTTTGGGTTGTCATGAGTTCATTCTCACTTGTTTCCAGAAACTTTTTGATTTCTTCCTTGATCTCATTCTTAACCCACTTATTGTTTAATAGCATGCTATTCAATCTCCATTAGTTTGAGTGTTTTTGAGTTATTCCCTTGGGGTTGGTTTGTAGTTTCAGGGTCTTGTGGTCTGAGAAGATGCTTTCTATGATTTCAATTTTCTTGAACTTGTCGAGGCCTGTTTTGTGTTCTATCAAGTGTCTTTCTTGATAGACACTTCTATCAAGAAGTGTTCCATGTGCATTGAAAAGAATGTGTATTTTCTTCTTTCAGATGAAAAGTTTTACATATATACATTAAATCCATTGATATAGGGCATTGTCCAATGCCACAACATCCTTGTTGATATTTTGTTTGGAATATCTATCCATTTTGACAGGGGGGTGTTAAAATTTCCTACTATAATTGTGTTGCTGTCAATATCTTTCTTGAAGTCCTCCAAAATTTTCTTTATATATTTGGGTGCTCCTACATTGGGTGTACATATGATTATAAGGTTTATGTCTTCTTGATGGATTCTTCCCTTGAGTATTATGAAGTGTCCTTCTGTGTCTCTTTTTATGGCCTTTGTTTTGAAGTCTATTTTGTTTGATATGAGTATTGCTATCCTGGCTTTTTTTCCTGTTCATTTGCTTGGAATATTTTTCTCTAGCCCTTCACTTTCATTCTGTGTAGTCTCTTGTTCTGAGGTGGGTCTCTTGTACGCAGCATATGTGTAGGTCATGATTTCTTATCCATCAGCTATTCTGTATCTTTTAATTGGAGCATTTAATATATTTATGTTTAAGGTTATTATTAACAGGTACTTATTCATTGCCATTTTTAGTACCTGTGTTCCTCTCTCATTCTCTCCCCCACCTCTTTTCTTAAAGAAGACCCTTCAGCATCTCTTCTAGAGTTGGTTTGGAGGAGGTGTATTTTTTGAGGCTTCTTTTGTCTGGGAAACTCTTTCTAGGCCTCCCATTTTAAGTGAGAGCCATGCTGGATAGTGTAGTATTGGTTGAATGCCTTTGCTTTTAATTACTTGGAATATTTCTTGCCATTCCCTTCTGGCTTGGAGCATTTCCATTGAGAAGTCAGCTGCTAGTCTTGTTGGGGCTCCCTTGTATGTTACTTCCTGTTTCTCTCTTGCCACCTTTAAGATTCTCTCTTTGTCTCGGAATTTTGCCATTTTAATGATGATGTGTCTTGAAGTGGGCCTCTGGGTTCCTCTTGATTGGAACTCTCTGTGCTTCCTGGATTTATGTGACTTTTTCTTTCATCAAATTAGAGCAGTTTTCTATCACTACTTTTTCAAACAGGTTTTCTATCCCTTGCTCTTCTTATTCTCCTTATGATATCCCTATTATATGGATATTATTACATTTTTGTTGTCTTGTAGTTCCCTTACACTTCCTCATTCTTTCTGAGTCTGTTTTCCTTTTCATGCTCTTTCCAGGTGTTTTTTCTACTTTCTCCTCCAGCTTGCAGATTCAATGCTCTGCTTCATCTAGCCTGTTTTTGATTCCTTCTGCTGTGTTCCTCAATTCAGAAATTGTATTCTTCATTTCTTATTGGCCCCTGTTGATAGTTTCTATTTTCATTTGCATGTTGATATAGTTTGCAGTGAGTTCACTATAATTTCC
The DNA here is from genome assembly GCF_021234435.1 of Artibeus jamaicensis. Classification (NCBI taxonomy): domain Eukaryota; kingdom Metazoa; phylum Chordata; class Mammalia; order Chiroptera; family Phyllostomidae; genus Artibeus; species Artibeus jamaicensis. Next base: position 71,960,271 of record NW_026522030.1, on the reverse strand, counting down.
CTGTAGTTTTTGGAAATTCTCTTTGAGCTCAATGAGCTTTGTTATAACTATTTCTTTGAACTCACTATCTGATAGCTGACTTGCTTGTATTTCATTTCACATTCTTTCTGAGGCTTCCTCCTTTCCTTTCATTTGGGGTTTGTTTCTTTCTTTTCCTATTGTTTGGGAGACTCTTCTTGTTAACTTCGGCTTCTTAATTTATCTGTTCTGACTCCCTAGGTTTATGGTGTGAACTTCTATGGTAGGAGATCTGTGAGGTTCAGTGGTGCAGTCTCCTTGATCTCCTGAACTTGCTGCTTTTGGGATGTCATTTATGTTGGCTCTCTAGATGTGATTGGGTTTTGAGTGTTGTTGGGTCTTTCTTTGGTGGGTCCTTCCCTCCAGCTGGTTGACTGAGGGTCACTTCACCCACCATGTCTTGTATGCTGTTGTGTGGCTACAGGCAGGTTGTGTTAAAGCTGGTTCTTGTCTTTCCAAGATTTTGAGGCTTCTCTCTTTCTATTGTTTAGTTGTTTGTTCTGGGTAATTTCTCCACCATTTTGTTGTAATTTCAGATTGGTCCTGGGTGGAGGTTAGTGTGGCTTCAACTCACTCCTTCATCATCTTCCATTGTTATCTGTTGGTGGTTACTTGTTAGTAGGTTCTGTGTTGCAGCAGTTAGTGGTGTTCACAGCTTCCACCTACTCTTTTACATGAGCAGTGTGAGGGGGAAGGCAAAATGGATTAAGACAGCAGGAGTTGATTCCATGGGATTTAAAGTACCAACCCGTGGAGAAGAGTTGGGAGATCTTTTAGATAAGTATAGTGTTCACTGTGATATTTCACCCAACTAACCACTTTTTAGAAAGGGTGGAAAAAAGATAAAAGTAGCTTTAGAGGGGAGAAGGATTGTGAGTTCGATCCAGAAAACAGTGAGCTTGTGGGAGGTCAAATTATGAGATATAGTGAAAGTAGAAGATAGAAAATAGGTGTAGTGTGTGAGAGAACAGAGTTAACCACAAGAGTAATAAATTTCTGGAAGACAGTGAAATGGGCTAAGATCCTGGTGCTGTGTAGTATGTGACACTGTATGGAACAACAATTATTTACCATAATACTGGAACAACAATCATATGGCAGAATCTATGTGATCTGGATAACAAAAATAGGGAGTATATGACCTACTGGATGAATGTGTCTTCTTTAATTCCTTGGTTGTCAGACTTCCATACAGTTCAATTTTCTCGCAGTACTGGTTGTTTTTTGTTTTTAAATTTTTGTAGTCATTTCGGTTGTGTGAGGAGGCACAGTTTGTCTATCTACACCTTCATCTTGGCCGGAAGTCCTCTCTCCTTATCTTTTTAATCTTGGATAACTTAATGATGATGTACCTGGTATGTTCCTCTTTGGGTCCAACTTCTTTGGGATTCTCCGGGTTTCCTGGACTTCCTGAAAGTCTATTTCCTTCATCAGTTGTCCTTCATTATTTGTTCAAATAAGTTTCCAATTTCTTACTGTTCTTCTCCTTCTGGCACCCCTGTGATTCAGATATTGGAACATTTCAGGTTGTCTCAGAGGTTTGTAAGGGTCTCTTTATTTTTTTGAATTCTTGTTTCTTTATTTTGTTTCAGTTGGATGTTTATTTTTCCCTTTTGTTCCAAATCATTGCTTTGAGCCCTGGTTTTCTTCCTGTCACTGTTGGTTCCCTGATTATTTTGCTTTATTTTATTTTGGGTATCTTTCATTTGTTTTTTCATTTTTCAACCAAGCTCAATCAGTTCTGTGAGCATTTTGATTAACAGGGCTTTAAATTCTCCATCATATAGGTTTGCTATCTCCTCATTGCCTAGCTCTTCTTCTGAAGTTTTGATCTGTTCTTTCATTTGGTCCATATTTCTTTGTCTTGGCTCATCTGTTAAGTTGTAATGAAATTTTAGGTATTCACCAGGGAAGGGCAATGCTCTTTGCTGTGCCGTGGCATTGCCTGTGGGGGAGGGGCCAGAGAGGGAACAATGCAGCTCACCTGTTCATCTCTAGTCTGCTCTCCAACAAACTCCCAAACTCTCATGTGAGACTGGGAGTTTCTCCCACCATGGCAACCACTGTAGTCCACAGTCAACTCTGAGTCTCAGTCATGCCCATGCAGTCCACTGTGTCACTGAGGTTTTTCTCAGCTGGCCCCGTCCACACAGCCTCATCATGGGTTCTTGCCATATAGTTGTTCTGGTTGATTTTTCCTTTAATTTTTTTGGTTGTCAGAGTTCCATGCAGTTTGATTTATTGGTGCTTCTGGCTGTTAATTGATGTTAGATTAGTTGTTATCCTCCTTTCGGTTGTGTGAGGAAGTGAAGGGTTTCTACCTATGCCTCCATCTTGGCCAGAATTCCCTATGATATTTTTATTCCATGTTGCTGAATCCGGATTGCCAATATTTTGTTGAGGATTTTAGCATCTATGTTCATCAGCAATATTGACCTGGAGTTTTCTTTCTTTGTTGTGTCTTTACCTGGTTTTGGCAAAATAGCAAGATACAAAGTCAGTATTCAGAAATCAAAGGCATTTTTATTTTGTTCACCAACTATGGTATATCAGAAACAGAAACTAGGAAAAAATCTCATTTACTACAACAATAAGAAAAGTAAAGTACCTAGGTAAAAACTTAACCAAGGAGGTAAAAAACCTGTATTTGGAAAAGTACAGAACACTGAAAAAAGAAATTAAGAAAGATACAAATAGATGAAGTGTATACCGTGTTCATGGATTAGAAGAATTAACATCATTAAAATGTACACACTACCCAAAGCAATCTATAAATTCAACACGATCCCTATTAAAGTACCAATGGCATATTTCACAGATATAGAACAAACATTTCAAAAATTTATATGGAATCAATAATCATCCCAAATAGCCTCAGCAATCTTGAGAAAGAAGAACATAGTAGGAGGGATCAGCATATCTGATATCAAACTATATACAAGGCCACTGTAATCAAAACAGTCTGGTACTGGCATAAGAACAGACACATAGAACAATGGAACTGAATAGAGAGCCAAGAAATAAACCCATGTCTCTGTGGTGAATTAATATTTGACAAATGGGGCATGAGCATAAGATCGAGTAAAAATAGCCTCTCACAATAACTGGTATTGGGAGATCTAGACAGGTACATGCAAAAAAATGAAACTAGATCATCAACTTACACCATACATCAGAATAAATTCAAGATGGATAAAAGTTAAATGTAAGCTGGGGTACTATAAAAGTCCTAGAAGAAAAACATAGGCCATAAAATTTCAGATATACCATGGAGCAATATTTTTGCTGATCTCCTCAGGCAAGGGAAATACCCATCTCCTAGAGCAAGCAAAATAAACAAATGGGGCTACATCAAATTAAAAAGCTTCTGCTCAGCCAAAGAAAACATCATCAAAATGAAAAAGGAACCAACCATATTGGAAAACATATTTGTCAACGATACACTGAGCAAGGGTTTAATCCCCCAAATATATAAAGAACTCATTTGACTCAACACTAGGAAGACAAACAATCCAATTATAAAATGGACAGAGGACTTGAACAGATAGCTCTCCAAGGAGGATATATAGAAGGCCCAGAGACATATGAAAAGATGCTCAACATCACTAGCCATCAGAGAGATGCAAATTAAAACCACAATGAGATACCACCTCACACTGGTCAGAATGGCTATCATAAACAAATCAACAAACAACAAGTGTTGGTGAGGTTGTGGACAAAAGAGAACCCTAATACACTGTTAGTGGGAATGCAGACTGGTGCAGCCACTGTGGAAAACAGTATGGAATTTTCTCAATAAACTAAAAATGGAACTGCCTTTTAACCTGGCAATTCCACTCCTGGGATTACACCCAAGAATCCTGAAACACCAATTCAAAAGAACCTATGCACCCTTATAGCAGCACAATTTATAGTAGCTAAGTGCTGGAAACAGCCTAAGTACCCATCAGTAGATGAGTGGATAAAAAGCTGGTACATTTTTCACAGTGGAATACTATGCAGCAGAAAGAAAGAAGGTACTCCTATATTTCATGACAGCATGGATGGAAATGGAGAGTATTATACTAAGCGAAATAAGCCAGGTGGCAAAAGACAAATATCGTATGATTTCACCTATAATAGGAACATAATAAATAAACAAATAAATGAGCTAAATAGAACCAGAGGCATGGCAACAAGTAACAGACTGACAATGACCAGAGGCAAGAGGTGGGGAGGAGAAGGTGGGAACGAAGGGGAAGGGTCTAGTGTAGGAACATGTATAAATGACCCATGGACATGTACAACAGGGTAGATACTGTCTGTGGGAGCTGGGGGTGGGTGGGGCAGTGAAGACTAATGGGGGAAATTTTGGGACAACTGTTAGAGAACAACAGTAAAATTTTAAAAAAATTACAGCAAAAAAGTATGTTGTTTCATTTGCACACATTTGTAGTTTTAATTTTGTTAATGATTTAGAATTTTATTCTATTGTGGTAGAAAAGTGATTTTTTGTGTGGTTTCAATCATTTTCACTTTAACAATAGTTTTGTGGCCTAATATATGGTCTATCCTGCAAATTTTCCATGTACAGTTGAGAAAAATGTTCAATTTGCTACTGTTGGGTGTAAAGCAGTGTATATATCTACTAGGTCCATTTCATTTATACTGTTACTTAAGCCTTCTCTTTCCTTACTGATCTTCTGCCTGGTTGTTCTTTTTTATTACTGAATGGGGAATATTGAAGTATCCAACAATTATTTCTTGTTTATTCTGTCAATGTCTGCTTCATCCATGTAAAAGTTCTGATACTTAGTGAGAGTGTTTATATATTTTTTCTTGGAGAATTGACTCTTTTCTCATAATGTAATTTTTTTGCTTTGTCTCCTGTAGGAGGTTTAACTTAAGTTTACTTTGTCTGATATTAGTTAGGCACACCTACTTCCTTTTGGTTATTATCTGTGTGATATACTTTTTCATTCTTCACTTTCAGTCAGTGTGTGTCCATAAATTTAAACTGAGTCTCTTGTACACAGCTTATAGTTGGATTCTGTTTTTTTATCTATTCTGTCAGACTTTTGATTGGTGAATTTAATCTATTGTATTTAGAGTAATTTTGTCATTTGATATTTACTTTCTGTATGCTTCATAAAAATTGTCCCTTATTTTTTATGGCCTTATTTTGTGTTTAAGTTTTCTGTACTGACACATTTTGATTCCCCTCTCACTTCCTTTTCTATATATTTTGTAAATGTTTTTGTTATCATGGGGATTATATCATGGGGATATAACACCTCAAGTTCTGACAATAATTTAAAATAATAAAGTCAGGGACTTCTGGCCAAGATGGAGTCATTGGTAGACACATTATGCCTCCTTGCACAACCAAAAGTAGGACAACAACAAATCTAAAAACACAAAACAACCAGAACTGACAGAAAATCGAACTATATGAAAGTCGGACAATGAAGGAGTTAAAGAAGAAACGTTCATCCAGACTGGTAGGAGGGGTGTGGAGACAGGCAGCCAGATGGAGAGGACTCTCAGCAATGCAGTGGCTGGAGGACTGAGGCAGGAAAGGTGGTGGCTGGTGGACCAGGTGAGGTGGCAGCTGCCAGACAGGGCAGTCCCACACTCATGTGTGGATGAACCAGGAGGAACAACTGGGGAGTGAGATAGACCATACAACTCAGGATTTCAGTGTGGGGAAATAAAGCCTCAAAGCCTCTGACTGAAAACACCTGTGGGGGTTGAGGTGGCAGCAGGAGAAACTCCAGCCTCACAGGAGAGTTCATTGGAGAGACCAACAGGGTCCTAGGACATACACAAACCCACCCACCTGGGGAAGCAGCACCAGAAGGGCCCAATTTGATTGTAGGCAGCAAAGGAAGTGACTGAAAGCTGGCAGATAGTGGAGCAAGCAGCACTGTTCCCTCTCAGACCCCTCCTCCACACGTGTGTCACAATGAAGTGACGCTATATGTCACTTATGGGTTGCCCTGCCTTGGTGAACATGTAAGGCTCCACCCCTTACTATTAACAGACATGCCAAGACAAAAAAGAAATGGCCCAAATGAAGAACACATCAGAACTCCAGAAAAAATGCAACTAAGCAGTAAAGAGATACCCAATCTATCAGATGCACAGTTCAAAACACTGGTAATCAGGATGCTCACAGAGTTGGTTGAACATGGTCACAAATTACAGGAAAAAAATGAAGACTATGAATAGTGAAATAAAGGAAAATGTACAGGGAACCAACAGTGATGGGAAGAAAACTGGGACTCAAATCAATGGTTTGGAGCAGGAAGAAGAAAGAATCATTCAACCAGAACATAAATGAAGAAACAAGAGTTCAAAAATCAAGGAGAGGCTTAGGAACTTACAGGACAACTTTAAACATTCCAACATTCAAATCATAGGGGTGAAACATATCTGAAAAAAATAATGAAGGAAAACTTTCCTAATCTGGCAAAGGAAATAGACTTTCAGGAAGTCCAGGAAGCTCTGAGAGTCCCAAAGAAGTTGGACCCAAGGAAGCACACAGCAAAGCACATCATAATTACATTACTCAGAATTACCCATAATTCTCTCCTTACCCAAAGATAAGGAGAGAATCTTAAAAGCAGCAAGAGAAAAGGAGACAGTTATTTACAAAGGAGTTCCCATCAGACTGTCAGCTGTTTTCTCAAAAGAGACCTTACAGGCATGAAGGGTCTGGAAAGATGTATTCAAAGTCATGACAAGCAAGGACCTACATCCAAGATTACTCTATCCAGCAAAACTATCTATCATTTAGAATGGGAAGGCAGATAAAGTGCTTCCCAGATAAGGTTAAGTTCAAGGAGTTCATCATCATCAAGCCCTTCTTATATGGAATTTTAAAGGGACTTACGTAAGAAAAAGAAGATAAAAAATATGAACAGTAAAATGACAACAAACTCATAGCTATTAACAAACAAACCTAGAAAACAAAAAACAAAAACAACTAAGCAAACAACTAGAACAGGAACAGAATCACAGAAATGGAGATCACATGGAGGGTTACCAGCAGGGAAGTGGGAGGAGGAGAGAGCTGGGAAAGGTACAGAGAATAAGTAGCATAGACGGTAGGTAGAAAATAGTCATGGGAAGGCTAAGAATAGTATAGGAAATGTGAAAGCCAAAGAACTTATATGTATGACCCATGGACATAAACTAAAGGGGGGGAATGTGGGTGGGAGGGGTGTGCAGGGTTGAGGGGAATAAAGGGAGGAAAATGGGACAACTGTAATAGCATAATCAAGTAAATATATTAAAAACAATAAATCAGTAACATACAAAATTTCTACTGCACAGCCATACCCCTCTTTATTTATAAGATTGATGTTAAAAAGTACATCTTTATATATCATGTACCCATTAATATAGATTTATATTTTTCTTATTTTTCTTTTAAATCATGTTAAATATAAAATATGGAGTTACAAACCAAGTATCAATACTGCTGTTCTCCATATATGCACCTTAAACTTAGAACTTTATATTTTCTTCTGGGTTTGAGTTACTGTTTAACATTTTGTCTTTTTAAAAAATTCTTACTCAAGGACATTTTTTAAAAGATTTTATTTATTTATTTATGTTTAGAGAGAGGGGAAGTGAGGGAGAAAGAGGGGGCAAGAAATATCAATGTGTGGTTTTCTCTCACACACCTGGCCTGCAACCCAGGCATGTGCCCTGATTGGGAATTGAACCGGTGACCCTTTGGTTTGCAGGATGGTGCTCAATCCACTGAACCACACCACCTAGGGCTCAAGGCCATTATTTTTTAGAGAGAGAGAGGAAGGGAGAGAGAGAAACAGTGATATGAAAGAGAAGGAGAGACTGACTGCCTCCCATACACACCCAGACCGTGGATTGTACACACCCAGACTGGTGATTGAACTCACAACCTTTTGGCTCTGGTATGATCCTCCAACTAACTGAGCCACATTGGCCAGGGCTGTTTAACATTCTTTCCTTTAACTTGAAGGACTCCCTTTATGTTTTTTGTAAGAAAGGTCTAGCAATAATGAAATCCCTAAGTTTTAAATATTTTAGAATGCCTTGATTTCTCCCTTATTTTGAAGTGCAGTTATCCCAGATATAGAATTCTCAGTTTATGAGCTTTTTCTTGCAACACCTTAAACATATCCTTCTAATATCTTTTAGTCTGAAAGATTTCTGCCGAGAAATCCATTAATAATTATATTTGGGATCACTCACATGAAGAATAACGTTTGTTGCTGCTTTCAAGATTTTTTGTTTTTTACTTTTGTCAGTTTGATTATAATGTATCTCACTGCAGGTCTCTTTAATTTTGTCCTACTTATAGCTTGCTTAGCTTGCATTTTTTAAATATACATGTCTTTCATGAAGAAAGTTTGGAAAGTTTTTGTCTATTATTTCTTAAAGTAACCTCTCTGCCCCTCTTTCTTGTTCTTTTTTACCCTTACTGGACTCCCGTAATGCCTACAGGATGGGGCAAACATAGGATTAGAGTTGTTTGTATGGAGAATAATAAAACAAGAATAAATGCTAGCCCTGGCTGGTGTGGCTCAGCTGATTGAGTGCAGGCCTGCAAACCAAGGGATGGTGGTTCCATTCCTAGTCAGGGCACATGCCTTGGTTGCCGGCCAGTTCCCAGCAGGGGGCCCATGAGAGGCAACCATACATTGATGTTTCTCTCTCTATCTCCTTTCCTTCCCCTCTAAAAATAAATAAATAAAATGTTTAAAAAGAATAAACTCTGTTTGCGTACTCACAACCGTAAACCTATTTTGCTCCATTCTATATATTGGTTTTGTTGGTGGATTCCCACAATTCCCTTAGGCTCTGTTCACATTTCTTGATTCTTTTTCTTTTTTGCTTTGAGAACTGATTAATTTTAAATGACTTGTCTTCAAGTTTGCTAATACCTTCCTATTTCTGCCTGTTTGATTCTGTTTTTGAAATCCACTTGTGAATTTTTCAGTGTAGTTATATTGCTTAGCTCCAGATTTCTGGTAGTTTTATTTTAATAAATTCTCTTTGTGATATTCTCATTTTTTTCCTAATGCCATCTTTCTGATTTCCTTTAAATCATTATTTGTGTTCCCCTATTGCTCTATGAGCATATATAAGATTGCTCTTATAAAATATTTATCCAGGAATTCTGAAGCCTGTGTTTCTTTAGGGCCAATTTGGGAGATTTATAATGTTTTTTTGAATGGACTATGTTAACTTGTTTTTTTCTATGTTTTCTAAACATTTGTCAAAAATTTCATATTTGGAAAAAAAGCAACCTGACAGTCTTGCAGACTGTGTATGTGTAGCGGAAGGCCTCCACTAATCAGCCCAGAGTAAAGGTTAAACACTGTAGAGGTTGCAGTTAAAAAAAAAAAAAAGAAATATGAGCATAGGTTGTGTGTATCCGAGGGAGACATTTATTACTAGTACATGCTAAAATGCAAAAATAAATGAAAAACACTGAAAACTTGCATTTCTTATATTTATATAATAAAATACATGATTTTAAATTTTTTCCAGTTACAATCTAGGAATTTTTAAACAAAAAATATAAAAACATAATATGATTTTTTCTTTTCAAATAATGGAAACATGGATATTGCTGAAAATACAATAAAAAATGTCTTTCTTATTAATTAGAATCTTCAATAGTTGGCTTTGCAAAACTTTCATAACAGCCATCACAAACAGTATTGCTATGTTTAAGGCATAAACACCTTTCACAACACTTGCAAAAATATTTTGATAAGTGATATCTCTCAGATACAATTTACTATTGAATACACCCTTATGAAACACATGTTATAACTGAACTGATGGCTTAAATGTTACGGCTTAATGTTAGTCACGTACAATTGTGTACCTAGTCATGACCTTGAACCTATGTACCCAATATATGTTACAATATTTCAGAAAAGAGTTTGGTTGCACTTTTATATGCCAGTAACAAACTAACAGAAAGGGAAACTAACAATTCCATTCACAATTGCTTAAAAAATAATAAAATACCCAGGAATAAACCTAACCAAGGATATAAAAGATCTGCTCTCAGAAAATTATAAGACACTGAGGAAAGAAATTAAAGAAGATACAAGTGGAAGCACATACCACGTTCATGGACAGGAAGAATTAACATCAAAATGTCCATGCTACCCAAAGCAATCTATAGATTCAATGCAATTCCTATCAGGATTTCAATGACGTATTTCACAGAACTGGAACAAATATTTCAAAAATTTAAATGGAACCATTAAAGGCCCTGCATAGCAACAGCAATCCTGAGAAAGAAGGATACAGTTGGAGAAATCATGCTATCTAATATCAAAGTATACTATAAGGCCATAGTAATCAAAACAACATAAAAACATGGTACTGGCATAAAAACAGACAATGAAACAGAATAGAGGGCCCAGAAATAAATCCACACCTTTATGGTCTTTTACTATTTGACAAAGGTGGCAAGAACATACAGTAGGGTAAAGAAATCTATTAAATAAATGGTGCTGGGAAAATTGGCCAGTTATGTGCATAAAAATGAAACTAGACCACCTTCTTACACCACGCACAAGAATAAATTCAGAATGGATTAAAGACTTAAATTTTAGACCTGAAACCATAAAAATCAGAAGAAAACATAGGCAACAAAATCTCAGACATTACTCATAGCAATATTTTATCAGATATATCTCCTCAGACAAAAAAAAAACAAAATAAACAAACAAATGGGACCACATCAAACTAAAAAGTTTTGCACAACAAAGAAACATCAACAAAATAAAAAGACAACCCACAGAATAGGAGAACATATTTGCTGATATATCTGATAAGGGTTAATATCCAAAATTTATAAAGAACTTACAAAACTTAACACCAAAAACCAAACAAACCAATGAAAAATGGGCAAAGGACTTAAATAGACACCTCTCCAAAGAGTCCAGTAGACACATGAAAACATTCTCAATGTTGGTAATTATAAGGGAGATGCAAATTAAAACACAATGAGATATCATCTCACACCAGTGAGAATGGTTATGATGAATAAATCAGCAAACAAGTGCTGGTGAGGATGTGGAGAAAGGGGAGCTCTTTTGCACTGTTGGTAGGAATGCAGACTGGTGCAGCCACTGTGGAAAGCAGTATGGAGATACCTCAAAAAATTAAAAATTACTCTGCCTTTTGACCCACTGATCTCACTTCTGGTAATATATATGAAGGAACCCAAAGCACAAATTTGAAGAAATATAAGCACTCATATGTTCATTGCAGCATTATTTACAATCACCAAGATATGGAAGCAGCCCAAGTGTCTATCAGCAGAGGAGTGGACAAAACAACTATTGGGACATTTACACAATGGAATACTACTTGGCTGTAATAAAGAAGAAAATTTTACTTTTTGTGACAGTATGGATAGACCTGGAGAAAATAATGCTAAATGAAATAAGCCAGTCAGACAAAGACAAATACCATATAATTTCACTCATATGTGGAATTTAATGAACAAACTGAACTAACAAGAAAAATTGAGACAGACTCATACATAGAGAGCACAATGACAGGTAAGGGGGGAAAGGAAGGGGGTGGAACGATTGAGCAAAAAGGTAAAAGGACTCATGGATGTGAACAACAGTGTGGTGATTGCAGGGGAGGAAAGGGCATATAAGGGGACTAAATGGTAATGGAAAAATACATAAAGAAAGAGTTATTTGTATCACTCAGATTATCTGTGACCTCCACAGGTTTAAGGTCTTTTGAGATCTTCTCTGAGGATGCACCTTGTCTGGGCCTTTGCATGGCCTCCCATATACACAGCCACTTTTAAATGTCTTAATTTTCCTAAGATTCTTGCCCCTGGCTTCTTGAGCCTTAAATGTTATGTTTTATTCCTGTGCTTGTAATCTCTGACCTACAGGTGTGTACAAGTCTGCAGTTGCCATAAAGTTTCCACATACCATAGCATCCATTATTGCTTTCACAGTCACCAATCTGATATACAAAATATTTCACCATTCCAATCTCAGCTCTGAATCATGTGAGACAGAAATCAGTCTCTCAGCCCCTGGCAAGCCAAATACTGCAATTCCATTTCACCCTTTTTTACTTTTCTTTCAGTGAAGAACCAGTAATTGGATGGATTTCACTCTGCTACATGATAGGGAGCCAAGAACGGGTTAAGAGAAGAGTGAGAAAAAATGCCACAAAGATCCTACAATTTTGAATGTGGCTCTTTTTTATTGGGTATTCACTTGGTTGCTTCAGATCACTGACTGGTTTCTAGAGCTCCCACAAAGCAAAGGTATTTTTTACTCTGTCCATGATTTCTTGATGTTTTCAAGATCTGAAGCTTCCTACTCTGTCGTGGACTGCTCTGCCTGGTTTCAGTAACTGTAACTCTACCCCCCATGGCTAAAGATGAGCAAGTGACCTCTGGGAATGCAAGCTACAGGAGACAAAGTTTGTCTCTGGTAGCAAATGCTGCTTCAGTTTCTTCTCCCTGTCCCCAAAGCATGGTCTATGTTGATAACAGGTAAGTATCCTCACAGAGAGAGTGGCAACCTAAGCCAGACATGATCACTTGGGAGGTCATCATGGAAGGACTCAGGGGTTGCAACAAAGAGTGAGCAATAGACCCATGTCCCCAGGCTATGTGACATAGCCTGAGTCCCCAAGTCCTCTGGGAGAAGCACTTCCTGGCTCTAATACACTTAAGCCTGAATACCTGATGGGGAGGGGTGCAGCTCCTTGCCTTGCCAGAGCATGTTGAGGGGGATGGAAATCTGGCATCACAAAGAATTCCTCAAAATCCTGTGAAACCTGCTCTGCTAAGAGTGCTTTCATTCATATGTTAAGGGTCCAAGCAGGAAACCCTAAACTTTTTGCAAAACCCCCTTCCTGACAGACACTGACTCAGACTAAGCCCTCAGATTTCTTTGAAATGTTATCTACTGTTTGATCCTTGCCGCCCTGTATTCCTCTGTATTACAACCCAATAAAAGCCCCTGGAGGAAGGGGCTCGAGGCCCTTTCCCTTTGAGGGATCAGCTACCTCTCCTACTTAAGCGAATCATGTCTTGGCAGTGTTTACTTTCATCTGTGGCGAATGGGGGCACTTGCGGGAAAAGTTGCCCCCACACTACTCTAACATCTCACATCACATCTCTCTTCCATTTTTGAAAGGTGGTTTTGCTGGGTATAGATTCTTAGTTAACATTTTTTTCATCACTTAGACGTATAATTCACCTGTCTTCCCTCTTGGTGCTTTCAAAATTCTTTATTTGTTTTTAGCTTTGATAACTTTTAGTGTTTTTGCATAGCTCTCATAATATTTATCTTGCTAGAGTTCATTGAATTGCTTGGATATATCATATATTTCATAATATTTGAGGAGTTTTGGGCAAATATTTCTTTAAATCTTTCCATCAACTTTCTATCTACCCTTCCCCTCTGGAATCCCTATTTGTGTATATGTCACATAATGATGTTTTTCTCAATGACAGACCACATAAATGATACAGTTGAGCTGAAAAATTAGAATCACGCAATTATGTCCTACCAGTCATAACATCATAGCTGTCATGACATCATAGCCATCATAATGTCCTAGCACAACACATTAATCACTAGATTGTGGTGATGTTGGTGTAAAACCTGTGCTACCAGTTGTGTAGAAGCATGGTGCATGCAATTACAGTACCAGGTTTTACCATTTAGGTTTGTATAAGTGCATTCTGTTATGATACCCCAATGACAAAGTCGCCTGTTTATACATTTTTCAAAAACATATCGTCATCATTAAGTAACATATGACTATATTGATATACTTGGTGATGTCCTTTAGGTCTCTTAGATTCTACTCATTACTTTTCACTCTTCTCTCTTTCTGTCCCTCAGAGTGGATACTCTCAACCAGTTCTTCATGTTTGCCAGTTTTTTATTCTGCATGCTCAAGTCTGCTTTTGAACACATCTAGTGAGTTTTCCATTTCAGTTAGTGTACTTTCCAAATGCTAGAGTACATATTGGTTTTATTTTGTAATTTCTGCCTCTATTAATATGTTTTATTTTGGGAGAAACCATTCTTCTGATTTCCTTTAGGTTTTTTTTCCCTTTAGTTTATTTAGTTCTATGTGAATATTTAAGACAGTGATTTGAAGTCTTTTTAATGCCTGGGTTATCTCATAGATGCTATCTATTAATTTTTCCCCTGGTTTATTTCCATGCCTCATAACTTTTTGTTGAAACTCATATGTTAAATAATATAAAGTAGAAATTCTGGATATCAGATTTTTCTCCTTCCACCAGCATTTGCTGTTGTAGCTGTTTGGTGTTGGTGTTGGTGGTTCTCCTGTTTGTTTGACTCCAGCTTGCATTTGGGAAGATGTTTTGGTTGGTATAGGTAGACAGGAAGTTTTCTGATAAGAACTCTATACTGCTTTTGTGATTTTTATTTTAAATTTAAATTTAAAAAGCCAAACACTATGGCTTTTTTGGATGTATTCTTTTGTTCTAGATTATCAACATTTGACATTCAAACCTTTGATAAAGTATATTAAACATGATCATCTTTTTTATGCATCTGACTGAGAGTATTCAGTGGAAATATGATGCCGTGGACTGCATCTTTTTAAACCACTAAAAATAGATTCTTTAGTGCCCTCGAATGCAGTTAGATTAGTGAACCAATTACAGAAACCCCAGAATCAATTTGGATAGACTTTTTATTAAACTAAGGTACAAAAACAAGTTTGAGTGATTTGCTCCTAACTATACTGGATATAGCTATATTCCATTATGTACTTTTTCTTCATTTGTTCATTATTGTCAATAACATGGAAGTGAAAATATTTCTTTATAATCCTGATTTAATACTTTTGGGAATATATTCTCAAGTAAGGTTGCTGAATCATATGGTAGTTCTAGTTTAATTATTTGAGGTGCCTCCATGCTGTTTGTAGCAGTAAAATCACTTTACATTCTTACCAACAGGGCACAGGGGTTCCAGTTTCTCCACATTATAGCGAAGACTTGTTATCTTTTGATTTTCCGATGGCCATACTAACAGGGATAAAGTGATCTCATTTTGGTTTTGATTTGCAATTTCTTGTTGGTATTGATTTTTTCATATACCTGGTAGCCATTCATATGTCTTCTTTGGAGAAATGTCTGTTCAAGTCCTTTGTCCATTTTTGAATTGGTTTTCTAGCTTTATGCTATTGAACTGAGGGAGTTCCTTGTATATTTTAGATATTAACCCCTTGTCATATATAGTTTGTAAAATTTTCTTCCATTCTGTCAGTAGCCTTTTTATTATATTGAAATATAATGAATATTATATTCAATATGCTGCTTAGCAAATGAATTTATGCTTCATTTGCTATGCAGAAGCCTTTTAGGTTCATGTAGTCAAATTTGTCTACTTGCTTCTGTTGCTTGTGTTTTTGGTTTTGCATTTAAGAACTCATTCCCAAAACAATGTCATGAAGATTGCTCACTTTCTTTTAGGGGTTTTCAAGTTTCAGGCCTTACATTCAAGTCTTTAATCTATTTTGAGTTGTTTTTTGTGTATGGTACAAGAGAAAGTTTTATTCTTCTCAATGTGGATAGCCAATTTTTCTAGAACTATTTGTTTAGGATACTGCCCATTCCCAATTATATATTCTTTGCATTCTTGTCAAAAATCTGCTTATTATATTGGGTTGGCTAAAAGTTCATTTGTTTTTTTCTGTAAGATGGCTCCAGTAGAGTTTAGTTGTCTTTAAGCTATGTCATTTGAAACAATTTCATTAGATTGTATTGTGACAGCTGTTGTATCAGCATGCATTAAAAATTTACTGGTAATTTTTTGTGTAGCCATTTTAATATTGGAGATGAAAGAAAATAAGTGACATTTTGGCATATGATGCTTTATAACCTCAAGAAAGGTAAAAATGCAACTGAAATGCGAAAAAAAAAAAACAAAAACCTAACCACATTTGTGCAATGTATAGAGAAGGTGCTTTGACTAATCAATCTTGTCAAGAGTGGTTTGTGAAGTTTAATGCTAGAGATTTCTCACTGGATCTCCACAATCAAGTAGACAAGTTAAAGTTGATGGAGATCAACTCAAGACATTAATTAAGAACAATCAACATTATACCATGTGGGAGATAGCTGACGTACTCGAAATATCCAAATCAATAAGATTATTGGTAAAAATGAAAATGTGGCATTTATTTTACAAAAAAACTAAATGGGCTTTTTAAGGCCAACCCAACATATATGTATAGGTATCTTTCAGTGCTGCCTATTCTGATCCATTGGTCTA
The DNA here is from genome assembly GCF_021234435.1 of Artibeus jamaicensis. Lineage (NCBI taxonomy): Eukaryota > Metazoa > Chordata > Mammalia > Chiroptera > Phyllostomidae > Artibeus > Artibeus jamaicensis. Next base: position 71,943,946 of record NW_026522030.1, on the reverse strand, counting down.
TCTTTAAATCAGTACTTTAATGGTTGTAATTATTATAGCTTTGTAACATATTTTCTTTTTTTCAGGCATTTTATTTTATTTTGTGTTTTTTAATTGATTATGCTATTACAGTTTTCCCAAATTTTCCCCTTTTATCGCCCCTCTGCCCTGCCTCCCCAAGCCTCCAGCACCTCCACCCCTTAGTTCATGGCCATGGGTTGTACATATAAGTTCTATGAGTTCTGTTTCCTATACCATTTTTAATGTCTCCCCATCTATTTTATGCCTACTAAGTATGCTTCTTCTTCCCTGTACCTTTTCCCTGCTATTCCTCCCTTTCCCCTCCCCACTGAAATCCCTCCCTGTGCTGCCCATTTCTCTGATTCTGTTCCTGTTCTGGTTGTTTGCTTAGTTTTTGTTTTCATTTTTTTTCATTTCTTTTAGGTTCACTTGTTGATAGTTGTGAGTTTGTTGTCATTTGCTTTCATATTTTTATCTTCTTTTTTTAGATAAGTCCCTTTAACATTTCATGTAATAAGGGCTTGGTGATGATGAACTCCTTGAACTTGACATTATCTGGGAAGTACTTTAGCTGACCTTCCATTCTAAGTGAAAGCGTTGCAGTAGAGTAATCTTGGATGTAGATCCTTGCCTTTCATGACTTGGAATACTTCTTTCTGACCCCTTCTTGCCTGTAAGGTTTCTTTTGAGAAATCAGCTGATAGCCTTATGGACATTCATTTGTAGGCAACTCTCTCCTTTCCTCTTGCTTCTTTTAGAATTCTCTCTTTATATTTATTCTTGGGTAACTTAATAATGATGTGCCTTGGTGTGTTCCTTCCTGGGTCCAACTTCTTTGGGATTCTCTGGGCTTCCTGGACTTCCTGAAAGTCTAATTCCTTCGCCAGATTGGGGATGTTTTCCTTCATTATTTGTTCAAATAAGTTTTCAATTGCTTGCTGTTATTCTTCTCCTTCTGGCACCCCTATAATTCAGATATTGGAATGTTTCAGGTTGTTCTAGAGGTTTGTAAGAGTCTCTTTACTTTTTTGAATTCTTACTTCTTCATTTTGTTTTGATTGGATGTTTATTTTTTCCTTTTGTTCCAGATTGTTGCTTTGACATCTGGTTTCCTTCCTGTCACTGTTCACTTAACATTTTGCTTTATTAAACTTTGGGTATCCTTCATTTGTTTTTTCATTTTTTGACCAAACTCAATCAGTTCTGTGAGCATTTTAATTACCAAGGCTTTAAATTCTCCATCAGATAGGTTGGCAGTCTCCTCATCGCTTAGTTATGAGGTTTGGCTCTGTTCTTTCATTTGGGCCATATTTCCTTGTCTTGGCACAGCTAAGTTATAAGGGGACAGGGCCTTGGGTATTCACCTGGGTGGGGCAACCCTCTTTGCTACACTTCAGCACCACTTGTGGGGGAGGGGCCAAAATAAGGAACAATGCAGCTCACCTGCTCATCTCTAGTCCCACTTTCCAAGGGACTCTAATGTGAGACCGGGAGTTTCTCCCACTGTCACAACCACTGTAGTCCACAGCACCTCTGAGTCTCAGTTTTCCCCTTAAGTCAGTTCCTCCCACTCAGCACACCCTGCCCCCAGCTCAGCAGACCCTGCCCCCATGGTCTGCCACCTCAACACAGTGTTTCTGAGTTGGCCATGTGGTCTGCTGTATTACTGGTCTGATTGTTCTGGTTGATTTTTTTCTTTAATTCCTTGGTTGTTGAAGTTCCATGCAGTTTGTTTTTCTGGTGCTTTTGGTTGTTTATTGATTTTAGGTTGGTTGTTATACTCCTTTTGATTGTGTGAGGAGGCAAAAGGTTTCTACCTACACCTCCATCTTGGCCGGAACCCCGTATGTAACATATTTTCAAATCAGTAAGTGTGATATGTCAAGATTTATTCTTTTAAAAATTGTTTTGCTTATTTGGGGTTCTTTGTGGTTCCATACATATGGGATTTTCACTTCTGTGAATTTTTTTCTTTGGTATTTTTATAGAGATTGCAATGAATCTGTAGATTGATCTTGGTACTACGGACACTTTAACAAAACTAAAACCTGAAATCCATAAAATGGCATGTCTTTCCATATATCAGTGGGAATTTCCTTCATCAATCATTTTGTACTTTTAAAGGTAGAGGTCTTTCATCTATGTGGTCAAGTTTATTTTCCAGTAGTGTTATGCAATTTAATTCTTTCTATACTGTTAATATGTCTGGATTTTCTATTGATTATTAAAAGATGTCATTCTGACACTTCAGAAGTTTGTAACAAGAAGCTTGTTGATATTCTGCTGGCCCACAATGAAACTAAAATAGTTTTCCTTCTAGGTATTCTTTGTCTTTAAGGCACAATACAAAGGGGCAGAATGACAGATGTTTTTCCCCTTAATTACTTAGAGTTTGCTCCCCCTTTCGTTACTGTTCTAAACATTGGTCACCAAATAGGTCCAGTTTGGCACATCAGCAGAGAGTTTCTGAGAAAGTACTTGTTTTCTGATCCAGGCAGGGCTGTTTCCCACTTCTGTTGTTTTTCAGGTCAATCACAAATACACAAAAGCAAAAAAAAAAAAAAACACTTTCCAAATATGATGGGGCAGAATGATAAAATTAGCCCTGCTCATTTATCATGTAATTGAGCTGCTTTCTCCCCAACCCTGGATTTTTTGTTAGATGAGAATTAACTCTGATATTAAGTAGAGCAGGAAACCCTAATCTGGTTTCCTGCATTCCTGATAAAGAATGACCCACCTAGAAATGGAATTGCAAAATGCAAATTTTAAAAAAGTTTTTATTGTGTTCCAATTACGCTTGTCCCCATTTTCCCTCATTGCTCTCCCCTTCCCTGCCTATCCCCCCATTGTCCTAGTCCATGTATCTTGACTTGTTATATGTTCCTTGACTTGACCCTACCCCTTTTTGCCCTCATTACCTCCACCCCTCCTTATCAATCTGGTCACTATCAGTTGTTCTTTATTTCCATGTCTCTGGTTCTGTTTTGCTTCCTTGTTTGTTTCTTCATTAGGTTCCTCTTATAGGTAATATCATAGGGTATTTCTCTTTCACCATCTGGTTTATTTCACTTAGCATAATGCTCTCCAGTTCTATCCATGGTCTGTCTCGCTCACCAGTTTCACCTGGTTTATCTGCACTCGAATGTGACACCACCAGGTTCTGCAAGCCACCTTATGTGCTGCACTCCTCCACAATCTGCTGTTTTGCTGGGTCCACCTGCTTCTGCCCCACACATCTGTGCAGTCCGCCAGCTGCTGCTTTGTGAGCCCAGGGTCCACCAGCCACCACTTTTTCTTTTTTTTTGCCATGATCCCTCTCCACCAGGCCACCTGACTCTGCCCCTCCTACCAGTCTAAATGAATGTGTCTACTTTAACTCCTTGGTTGTTGGACTTTCATACAGTTCAATTTTCTGTCAGTACTGGTTGTTATTTTGTTTCTAAACTTTTGTTGTCTTTATTTTGATTGTGTGAGGAGGCACAGTGTGTCTACCTATGCCTCCATCTTAGCCAGAAGTTCCATCTTTCTACTATTAAGGCCTTGAGCTGATTTGGTGATGGTCATTCATATTATGGAGGGTAATCTGCTTGCTTTACTCCAAGTCCAACATTTGAAAAGGCCTGTGCATTGGAAGACAAGAATTCATTTTTTCTTTGTTTTTTGCCTTTTCCTTTTCCTTCCTTCCTTCATTTTTCTCTTCCTTCCTCTCTTTTCCTCGCTCCCTTCATCCCTCCCGCCCTCCCTTCCTTCCTTCTCTGTATACTCCATTCCATCATGCATTCCTTCCATTTAGCAGGAGAGATATCCTACCAACCCCAAAAATGTGGAATTCACAAAACAAAAAAGGCCTAAAGTGTATCCTAAAATTCTGCTTTAACTCTGATGGCATTAGGGACATCCTGATTAGACCAGAGTCCCTACATTGTATTTATGGCTTAAAATTTACCTTTGTTTTTTGATCTCAGATGTTTTCTTTTTTTATTATCTTTTTACTTTGAGGTAATTTTACATTCACATAGAATTAAGAGATAATACATAGAGGTTCTTGTGTAGCTTTATTGCTTCCTGCAATGGCAATGCCTTGCAAAACTATGGTACAATAATTTGTTAAGGATATTAACATCTAGCATAATGCTCTCCAGTTCTATCCATGGTCTGTCTCGCTCACCAGTTTCACCTGGTTTATCTGCACTCGAATGTGACACCACCAGGTTCTGCAAGCCACCAATCAATCCATCAATCTTACTCAGGTTGCCCAGTTTTACATATGTGAATTTGTATGTGTATTTACTTCATACACATTTATCTCATGTGTATGTTCATGTACCCACCACCAGAGTGAAGACACAGAAGAGTTTTATTACAAAGATCCCTTATGTTGCCCTTTTATAGTCATAATCCCTCTCCTGTCCCTGTAACTTTTTCCCTAACCCATGATAACTGATCTGTTCTTTATAATCTTGTCACTTCAAAAATGTTATATAGTTTACAATCTTTTGAGACTGGCTTTTTCAGTTGGCATAATTTTCTGGAAACTGATGAAAGTGGTTGTTTTAATCAATAGTTCATTCCTTTTTGTTGCTGAGTTCCTAATAGTAAACCAGACATGCATATGTGAAATAAATTCTACTTGGACATGAGGTACAAGCATACCTCATTTTATTTTATCTAGCTTCGTTGCACTTTGGGAATAATTGTGTTTCAAACTGAAGGTAAGACTATTCACAACCAAAAAAGATTATGACTCACTGAAGACTCAGATGATGGTTAGCAATTCTGTGCCAATAAAGTATTTTTAAATTAAGGTATGTACATTTTTTAAAGAGATAATGTCATTGTACACTTAACTGACTACAGTTTGGCTTAAACTTTTATATATAATCAGACACCAAAAAATTGATGTGACTTGTTTTACTTTGATATTCATTTATCATGGTGGTCTGGATCCAAACCCACAATATCTCCGAAGTATGTCTGTAGAATTTTTTTAAAAATCATGGTTCAATATGGTAATTAATTTTTTAATGTGTTTTTATCCACCTTCATTAGAGATACTGGTCTGCACTTTTACACTTTGTTTGCATTGGTATGAAGATAGTACTGGCTTCATAAAATAAATTAAGAAATGTATCCTCTTATTTTCTGGAAAAGATTGTGTAAAATTGATGTTAATCTTCCCTCAAATGTTTGGTAGAATATCTTAAACCCTTGCAAAGAACATTCTACTAGTTGCTTCTAGGAGTTTTGCTATTTTATATATTTCCTATGAATGGAATCATACAGTACTTGTTTATACTGTAATTTCCATTTGATATTTTGATACTTCTATTTTTTAAATATTTTATACTCTTTCATGTTTTAAGACAATTTAAAATTGCTTGAATCTCGGTAATGGTAGCTGCTTTAATATTCCTGTCAGATAATTCTCATGTGATATTCATCTCAGTGTTGGTATCAGTTTATTGTCTTTTTCCACTGAAGTTTTGATCTCCTGCTTCGTGTTATGATGGTTAATCTTTTATTTTATCCACAACACTGTTAAGACACTCTTGGTTCTATTTAAATCTTTGACTTTAGCAAGATATCTTCCTGTTTTTAGGTTTAACACCCACATCCTGGTCTACTTTTCTTTCTCCAAACACACTTTAAGTGTCAGAGCTCTTGTGATGGTAGTTTCATCTGCTCATTCAGTAACACCATTACTTGTACTTTTTTAAAAAGTTAATTAATTAATTAATTAAAAAATTATTTTTCAACTATAGTATTCTTTCTTTTACTCCCTTCCCAGCCCACCCCCCACCCCTCTCCACCCTGCCAGTAGTTGTCCATGTGTCCTTCCTGCTAGTTCCTGTAAATCCTTCCTTTATTTCCCCTGAAATTCCCTCCCCTCTCCCCTCCGGTTGCTGACCCCCTGTTCTTGATTTCAGTGTCGTTGTTTTTATTTTGCTTGCTTGTTTGTTTTGTTATTTAGCTTCCTGTTAATGGTGAGATCATATGATATTTGTCTTTCACCGCCTGGCTTATTTCACTCAGCATAATGCTTTCCAGTTCCATCCAAGCTGTTGCAAAGGGTATGAGCTCCTTTTTCTTTCTGCTGCAGAGAATTCCATTGTGTATATGTACCATAATTTTTTGATCCATTCATTTACTGATGGGCACTTAGGTTGCTTCCAGCTCTTAGCTATTGTAAATTGCGGTGCTATGAACATTGGGGTGCATAGGTTCTTTTGGATTGGTATCTTAGGATTCTTAGGATACAGTCCCAGCAATGGAATTGCTGGGTCATAAGGCAGGTCCATTTTTAGTTTTCTTAGAAAATTCCATACTGTTTTCCATAATGGTTGTACCAGTCTGCATTCCCACCACCAGTGAACTAGGGACCCTTCTTCCCTACAACCTCTCCAACATGTGTTGTTTGTTGCTTTGTTTATGATAGCCATTCTGACTGGTGTAAGGTGGTATCTCATTGTGGTTTTAATTTGCATCTCTCTGATGGCTAGTGATATTGAGCATCTTTTCATGTGTCTCTGGATCCTCTGTACATCCTCCTTGGAGAAGTGTCTGTTCAAGTCCTTTTCCCATTTTTTAGTTGGGTTATTTATCTTCTGAGAGTGGAATCGTGTAAGTTCTTTGTATATTTTGCAGATTAAACCCTTGTCTGAGGTATCATTGGCAAGTATGTTTTCCCATACAGTTGGTTGTCTTTTTAATTTAATACTGTTTTCTTTAGCCATACAGAAGCTCTTCATTTTCATGAGATCTCATTTGTTTATTCTTTCCTTTATGTCCCTTGCTCTAGGGGACATATCGGTAAAAATGTTGCTGCGTGAAATATCTGAGATTTTCTTGCCAATGTTCTTCTCTAGAATTTTAATGGTTTCACGGCTTATATTTAAGTCTTTTATCCACCTTGAATTTATTTTGGTGTATGGTGTCAGTCAGTGCTCAAGTTTCATTTTTTTGCACATAACTGTCCAGTTCTCACAACACCATTTGTTGAAGAGGCTATTTTTAGTCCATTTTATGTTACTGTCCCCTTTGTTGAATATTAAGTGACTGTAGAGAGTTGGGTTTATTTCTGGGCTCTCTGTTCTGCTCCATTGGTCTATGTGCCTGTTTTTATGCCAGTACCATGCTGTTTTGATTACAGTGGCCTTGTAATACAAATTGATATCAGGTATTGTGATTCCTCCTACTTTGTTCTTCTTTCTCAAAATAGCAGCTGCTATTCGGGCTCGTTTATGGTTCCATATACATTTTTGAAGTGTTTGTTCTATGTCTGTGAAATATGCCATTGGTACTTTAATAGGTATTGCATTGAATCTGTAAATTGCTTTGAGTAGTATAGACATTTTGATGATGTTAATTCTTCCAATCCATGAACAAGGTAAATGTTTCCATTTGTTTGTGTCTTCCCTGATTTCTTTCTTCATTATTGTGTAGCTTTCTGCATACAGGTCTTTCACCTCCTTGGTTAGGTTTCTTGCTAGATATTTTATTTTTGTTCTTGCTATATCAAATGGTATTTTTTTCTTGATTTATGCTTCTGCTGACTTATTGTAAGTATATAAAAATGCCTTTGATTTCTGGATATTGACTTTGTATCCTGCTGTTTTACCAAATTCATTTATTAGTTCAAGCAGTTTTTGAGTAGAGTGTATAGGATTTTCCATATACACTATCGTGTCATCTGCAAACAATGACAGTTTTGTTTCCTTCTTTCCAATTTGGATGCCTTTTTATTTCCTTTTCATGTCTGATAGCTCTGCCTAAAACTTCCAGTACTATATTGAATAGAAGTGGTGAAAGTGGACAACCTTGTCTTGTTCCTGATCTCAATAGAAAAGATTTTAGTTTTTGACCATTGAGTATGATGTTGGCTGTAGGCCTTTCATATATGGCCTTTATTATATGGAGGAATGCTCCCTCTGTTCCCAGTTTGCTGAGTGTTTCTATCATGAATGGGTGTTGTACCTTACCAAAAGCTTTTTCCGCATCTATTGATATGATTATGTGGTTTTTGTCTTTGCTTTTGTTTATGTGATGTATTACATTTACTGATTTGTGAATACTGAACCATCCTTGCATCCCTGGGATGAATCCCACTTGGTCATGGTGTATGATCTTTTTGATATATTGTTGGATGCGATTTGCCAATATTTTGTTGAGGATTTTAGCATCTATGATCATCAGCAATATTGGCCTGAAGTTTTCTTTCTTTGTTGTGTCTCTATTTAGTTTTGGAATTAGTATGATGCTGGCTTCATAAAAGGAGTTTTGAAGTTTTCCATCCTTCTGGATTTTTTGGAATAGTCTGTGAAGAATACGGGTTAGCTCTTCCTTAAATGCTTTGTAGAATTCTCCTGTGAACCCATCTGGTCTAGGGCTTTTGTGTGATGGGAGTTTTCTGATTACTGCTTCAATTTCTTTTGCTGTTATTGGTCTATTCAGGTTTTCTGCTTCTTTTTCATTGAGTTTCCGGAGATTATATTTTTCTAGAAATGTGTCCATTTCCCCTAGGTTTTCAAATTTCTTGGCATACAGTTCTTCATAGTAATTTCTTACAACTGTTTCTATGGTATCAGTTGTAATTTCTCCTCTTTCATTTCTGATTGTGTTTATTTGTGTCTGCTCTCTTCTTTTCTTGATGAGCCTACTTAAAGGCTTGTCTGTTTTGTTTATCTTTTCAAAGAACCAACTCCTGGATTCATTGATCCTTAGAATTGTGCTTTTAGTCTCTATGTCATTTAATTCTGCTCTAATCTTGGTTATTTCCTTCCTTCTACTTGCTCTGGGCTGTTTTTGTTGTTGTTACTGAAGTTCTTGCAGGTGTAGGGTAAGGTTGTTTGTTTGAAATGTTTCTATCTTCTTTAGGTAGGCTTGTATTGCTATAAACGTCCCTCTCAGGACTGCCTTCACTGTGTCCCATTAGTTTTGGGTTGTTGTGAGATTGTTTTCATTTGTTTCCAGAATCTTTTTGATTTCTTCCCTAATTTCATTCTTAACCCATTCGTTGTTTAATAGCATACCACTCAGTCTCCATGATTTTGGGTGTTTTGGGTTTTTTCCTTTGGGGTTGGTTTCCAATTTCAGTCCCTTGTGGTCAGAGAAAATGCTTGGTATGATTTCAATGTTCTTGAATTTTTTGAGGCTCATTTTGTGTCCTATCATGTGGTCTATCTTTGACAATGTTCCATGTGCATTTGAAAAGAATGTGTATTTAGCTTCTGTGGGATGAAGAGCTCTTTATATATCAGTTAAGTCCATTTCATCAAAGGTGTTGTTTAATGCCACAATATATTTGTTGATATTTTGTTTGGAAGAGCTGTCCATTTTTGATAGTGGGGTGTTAAAATCCCCTACTATAATTTTGTTGCTTTCAATATCTTTCTTGAATTCCTCTAAGATTTTCTTTATATATTTGGGTGCTCCTATGTTGGGTGCATATACATTTACGATGTTAATGTCTTCTTGGTGGATTCTTTCCTTGAGTATTATGAAGTGACCTTTTGGGTCTCTCTTTATGGCCCTTTTTTTGAAGTCTATTTTGTCAGGTATGAGAATTGCTACCCCAGCTTTTTTTTCTTGTCCATTTGCTTGGACAATTTGTTTCCAGCCCTTCACTTTTAGTCTGTGTAGGTCTTTTGTCCTGAGGTGGGTCTCTTGTAGGCAGCATGTGTGTAGGTCATGCATTCTTATTTATGGAGCTATTCTGTGTCTTTTGATTGGAGCATTTAATCCATTTACATTTAAGGTTATTATTGATAGGTACTTATTCATTGCCATTTTTGTACCTGTGTTCCTCTCTGCCTTTCTCTTTTCCTTCCTTTCCTTAAAGCAGTCCTTTTAGTCTTTCTTTTAGGGCTCGTTTGGTGGCAGCATATTCTTTTAGACTTCTTTTGTCTTGGAAGCTCTTTATTTGGCCTTGTATTTTGATTGAGAGCCTTGCTGGGTACAGTAGCCTTGGTTATAGGCCTCTGGTTCTCATTACTTGAAATATTTCTTGCCATTCTCTTCTTGCTTGAAGCGTTTCCATTGAGAAGTCAGTAGCTAACCTTATTGGGGCTCCCTTGTATGTTACTTCTTTTTTCTCCCTTGCTGCCTTCAAGATTCTCTCTTTGTCTTGGAATTTTGCCATTTTAATGATGATGTGTCTTGAAGTGGGCCTCTTTGGGTCCTCTTGATTGGGACTTTCTGTGTTTCCTGGATTTGTGTGACTTTTTCTCTCATCAAATTAGGGAAATTTTCTCTCATTACTCTTTCGAATACGTTTTCTATCCCTTGTTCTTCTTCTTCTCCTTCTGGCATTCCTAGTATTTGGATATTATTACGTTTCATATTGTCTTGCATTTCTCTTAATCCGTCTTCATTCTTTCTGAGCCTCTTTTCCCTTTCCTGTTCTTTCTGCGAGATTTCTACTTTGTCCTCCAACTCACTAATCCGATCTACTGTCTCATCAACTCTATTTTTAATACTTTCTACTGTGCTCTTCAATTCGGAAAATGTATTCTTCATTTCCTCTTGGGCCTTGCTAATAGTTTCCATTTCCTTTTTCATGTTGATATAGTTTTCGTTGAGATCATTGTAGCTCCCCTGTAGTGTCTGATAGCTCATTGTGAGCTCTTTGAACTTCCTGATAACCAGTGCTTTGAATTCAATGTCTGATAGTTGACTTTGCCTCTGCTTCATCTCCATTCTTTCTGAGGCTTCCTAATTTCCTTTCATTGGGCGGGTTGTTTGTCTTCCCGTTGTTTGCTAGACTCTTCTTGTTAGCTTCAGCTTCTTAAATTGATTTGTTCTCCCTTCCTGGGTTTATGGCGTGAACTTCTGTGGTGGAATGCCTGTGAAATTCAGTGGTGCAGTCTCTTTCGGTTATCCTGTCATTCTCTGCTTCCACCTACTCAAATATGCAGCAACTTGTGGCTTCTCTCCTACAGCAAAGTGCAATTTGTTTCTCTGACTCTACTGTTTGGAGGCCTCTTCTATGGGTCCAGCTCTGGTCTTTTCATATTTTCAAGATGTTTGTGTCTCTTGTGGGTAAAAGAAAGAAAAGACAAGGAAAGAAATAAAAGGAAGGAAAAAGGAAGGTATGGGAATGGAGGAAAGAGCGATAAGTTTGGAAAGAAAGGAAGAAGGAATAAAACAGAAAATCCGAAAAAAGAGGACAAAAGTACCAAATGATAAAATAGTAATAAAATTTAAGAGAAATAACAGATTACTTTTAAAAAGCAAAAAGATAAAGAAAAGGAAAGGAAAAAGAAAGAAAAGTAAAAAAGAATAAAAAGAAAAAAGAAAATAAAGTAAAATAAAATTTAGAAAAAGAAAAGAGAGAGGAAAAAAAGAAAAAAAATTAAATGCCCCTTGTTGGTTTCAAACTGGCCAAACTTGCTTTTCTGGCTGCAGTTGGCTGAGGGTCGATTATTGTGACTTTTCCATCAGCCCTCTCTCAGGAGCCAGACCGTTGGCACCTCTCCCCAGCTCCCTACAATGGGGAACTAGGACTTCCTCACAGCACTCTTTTCCCACGGGTTATTGCTGTGGGTTGGGTTGCGGGGCGTGGGCGCCTCCACCAGCCAAGTTGCCTGGTTCCCAGTGGATCGAGCACAGACCTGCCCCCGTTCTGTGGGGAAGCTCCAGGCCCTCTGCCCAACCTCGGGTTTGCTGCCAGGCTGGGTGTGGAGCAGACCGGGAAGTTGTGCCTATTGGATTCAGAGCCCCACGCTGTACCTATCAGATCTCCGGGGCTGGCAACCACAGAGTCCTCAGCACCCTCTCTGTAAACTCTAGCAAACAAGTCTCTCCTGGCACCCAACCTTGCTTGGCCAGAAAGGGAGGGAGTTGAGGATCTCAGCTCTTTCCCTAGGACCCCTCAACAGGCCCAGGGCTTCCAGATAGTCCGACGGAGATGAACTGAAAGCTGGGAGCCAATCTGAGGACTGGGCGCCTGCGAAATGCTGTGCGCACGTCTGCAGGGTGTGTACTGATCCCCTGACCATGCACCAGCTGAAATCTCTTCAGCTCCTGTCTTTGTTTTGGCAGACCCCAACCTCCAGAAGAATCCAAAATAGGGATTTGCACGGGGCACTGGTCCAGAACGCTGGGCGCTCGTCAAGGGGTGCCATGCGCCAAGCACCGGTCCCCGGACTGTGCACCCCCTGAATTCCCTGCTGTTCCTCTCTTTGCTCCATCTCTGAGACTCTACTGTACTGCTGCTGTCTCCCTACTCTCTGGTTCCTCCGTGACCGTGGAGATTTCTGGTCCCTTATTTTCATATATGTTGGGCAACTGCTGGCTTGCTGGCTTCTCCTCCGCCCACAGGTTTCTCTCCCTTGTGTACAAGGAACTGGAATCTGCTCCATCCTACTCTGTCGCCATCTTGCCAGACTCCTCACTGGCACTTTTTTAATCTTTTTTTAATTTTATTTTTTGAGTTAACATCTGTGCTTTTATTTATTTTTAAAATTATTTTATTGTTGTTCAATTAGTTGTCCGCATTTACCTCTCACTAGTCTCACCCTACTCCAGCCAAACACACCCCCTTCCTTTTTCTTCCACCTCCGACCCCACTGATTTTGTCCATGTCTCCTTTATACTTGTTCCTGAACACCCTTCACCCTATTATCCCCTCCCACCTCCTCTCTGGTTATTGTCAGATTGTTCTTAATTTCAATATCTCTGGTTATATTTTGCTTGCTTTTCTCTCACTCCAGGAAGACAAACAATCCAATTAAAAAATGGACAAAAGACTTGAACAGATACTTCTCCAAAAAGGACATACAGAGGGCATATGAAAAGATGCTCAGCATCACTAGCCATCAGAAAGATGCAAATTAAAACCATAATGAGATACTACTTTATGATGGCTGATAATGGCCATCATAAACTATTCAACAAACAGGTGTTGGAGAGGATGTGGAGAAAAGGGGACCCTAGTGCACTGTTGGTGGGAATGCAGACTGGTGCAGATACTGCGGAAAACAGTATGGAATTTCTTCAGAAAACTAAAAATGAAATTGTCTTTTGACCCAGCAATCCCACTGCTGGGAATATACCCTAAGAATCCAAAAACACCAATTCAAAGGAACTTATGCATCTCTATGTTCATAGCAGCATTATTTACAATAACCAAGTGCAGGAAGCAACCCAAGTGCCCATCAGTAAATGAGTGGATCAAAAAACTATGGTACATTTACATAATGAAATACTATGCAGCAGAGAGAGAAAAGAGCTCCTACTCTTTGCGACAGCATGGATGGAACTGGAGAGCATCATGCTAAGTGAATTAAGCCAGTCTGTGGGGGACAAATACCTTATTTTATTTATTTTAGAGAGAAGGGAAGGAACAAAGGGAGGGAGAGAAATATCAATGTGTATTTGCCTCTGGCATGACCCCCACTGGGGAATTGGCCATAATCCAGGCATGTGCTCTGACTGGGAATGAAACCAGCAATCCTTTGGTTCATAGGCCCTCACTCAGTCCACTGAGCCACACTATCTAGGGTACTATTACTCAAAGTTTTCTCTGCTACTATTGGAAAGTGCATTAAGAGCTTCTCTAAAACAGGCTGCTTTGTCTTTAGATAGGGAAATGGATACTCTAGCCTCAAAGAAAAGAAAAACTTCACAAGTTGAGCCACTGATGTGTCAGGATTCTACTGCCCCGTGCCTCCTGGCCACTGGATGTCTGTCAGGGGACAGGAGTCTCATTGGGCTGGGCAAGTGTATGGGGAATGTCATTCTGGTACCAACTGGCTGCCAGTTGCCTTGCATTTAGGTGGGGAGTCTCAGGTCTGTGGGGATAAAGAACACTTTCCAGGACAGGTATTTCTGTGGCAGAATTCCCCTGGCTGGTGCCACCTAACTGCCTTCTGTATCAAGGTAAGAGAAATGTCAATCCTATGAAAAAACAGAGGACTTCCCTTCACCACTGTTAGAAGGGGTTCTTAATCAGTTCCACCTGCGGGTGCTGCTGGGCTCACCTGGTGTTATCAGCATCACTTAGACCTCATCTAGGGAGGAATAAACATACCTAGGATAGTTTGGGAACCAAGATAGACTGGGCCACTTTCTTTTGTGGGGAGGAGGAATGTAAGGACCACTGTCACTGTGTTGCTCTTCTAGTCACAAGGTCCACTCTGCAGGAGAGAGAACTTAATTTCCAGCTCTTGGAAGGTTAACATTACTAGGAATAAATTCTTTTGGCATCATGTATCCCCGAATGAGATACAGTGATGACATTTCACTTCTGTGTTTTTTAAGAGAATCCATAATTTGAATCTAATAATATAAAACAACACACAATCCTAAATTGAAGGCATTCAATAAAATACCTGACCATATCTCTTAAGACAAAGAAAGACTGAAGAACTGCCACAGATTAGTGGAGACTAAAGACATATGATGACTAAACACAATGTGAGGTTCTACCTGGTATTTTAGATTATAAAAGGGACAATAGTGAAAAATTCAAACACAGTATGAAGTTCCTAATAGTTTCTCAATGTTAAATTGTAACTTCAATAAATGTACTATGATTACGTAAGGTGTTTATATTTGGAGAAAATATAAATTACCATTTGCTCTTGGCATTGTACTATAAACAACAGACTTCATTCACTTATATGTTATTTTATAGACTCATTAGTTTCTCTTTCTTTCCCCTAATGGACTGTAACTCAGTGTACTCAAATTAGTTTATGCTTGAACTGTCCCAGATGTGTCCAGTGGGTGGGAATGCCTTCAAACTGGCTCCAGCATTTTAGTGTCATGCTCTTTCATGTTTCTTTTAAGCACTTCTTTCTGTCTGGTGTTACTAGATGTTTTGGGATCCTCTTATACCTACCTCAACCCTCTTATACCTGCTTCAACCCTGGAAGTGGCAATTAATTCAAGAGGCCAGGGTTTCCAAAGAGGGAAAATGGTATTTGAAAATAAGATATGGATAGTCGATGTGCTCACTGCTTCTGAATTGTCCTTGCTTCTTGGTCCTTTCCACAGACAGAAGTAGAACATATACATAAGTATATACACATACACATGAATATGCATGAGCACATAAACACATACAGACACACATGTACAAATTTCTTAGGAATCTTAAATTCACCAGTACATACAATTCCAGCTTATCCTTACAGGGTTTATTCTTGCTTCATCCCATTCTACATCTGGGTGACTTTCTTTTTTTTTTTTTTTTAAATTGATTATGCTGTTACAGTTGTTCTATTCCCCCCTTCATTCCCCTCCACCCTGCCTCCCCATCCCCACCCTTACCCCCCTTTAGTTTATGTCATTGTATCTTTAGGTTTATATTTCCCATGCTATTCTTGCCCCCCTTATTTTCTTCTACTGTCTTCTCTTTTTTCTGTCCTTCTCCCCCATCTCCTCCTCCCACTCCCCTGTTGCTAACCCTCCTTGAGATCTTCATTTCTGTTTCCATTGTGCTGCCTTTTAGTTTGCTTTTGTTTTAGGTGTGTCTACAGCCATACCACCCTGAACGCGCCCGATCTCGTTTGGGTGACTTTCCTTCCACAGTGAGAACCCTGTGTCTCAACACAGACATTTGTTCAATCCTATATTGTATTCAAAATAGCTTCAGAATTGCTCAACCATACTGCTACAAGAAACAAACCTACTAGAGAGTTTAGGATTTGTTTGTAGTTCTAACACACAATAAACTGCCCAAGACTAAGGTCATAGGTAAGATAGTATGTCAATTTTCCCCTTTTCTTAAACAAAAGGTATAAAATTATGTATGCTCATGGCACTTGGCTCTTTTCATTTAGTAACATTTCCTCCATAGTGTTTCTCTACTATCTTGTTCTCAGTGTTTTTCTCAGCTGCATTTTACTCCATTGTTTGTATGTTCATTTGTACAATTTACTATGCTAAACATTAAAGTAATATTCAACATTTTGGAACTATAAATAATGCTGTGAATGATAACCATGTGCATGTGTATTTCCTAACAGTGGAAGTGACCCTTCACAATAGATTCTAGAAGTGTGCTTGCTGTGTCAACAGGTACATAGATAGTTTAAATATTTCCAAATTGCCCTCTGGAAATGCTGTTTCCGTGAAGTTGTAATTTGCATTTTTCTTATCATGAGTGAAGTTGAATATCTTTTCATTTGTTTTTACCTCTTTTTGTAAACTGAACATGTTTCTTGCCCAATTTTCTTTAGAATTTCTGGTCTTTTTCCCTTGATTTTTAAAAGTTCCTATAAAATAGGGCTATTAACCCATTATCTGTGAAATATGTTGATTTGTTATATATTTTTCTTCCAGTCACTTGTCTTTTGATAATACTATTTGTTGCCATGCAAAATTTTGTTTTTGTATTAAAGTTCATTAATAATTATTATTATTTCTGGATTCTAAGCCAGGAAAGCATCTGGGCCTGGGCTAAATCACCCTGTAATGACCACTCAGTGCCCAAGGCAAGGGGTTATGGCCAGCCTTGGGCTGGGCACTTGTTAGGCTCTGGGGATTGGAGAACACAAGAGGCAATGGCTACAGGGGCAGTGCCCTCCTGCCTGAGTATGAAGGTGCATGCTCTAGACCCTCCAGACTAGGGACGGTTGTGGCTCAGAGTTCTCAGTCCTTAGGCTCAATCACTGGCACGTAGTCACAGCTAATGGGATG
The DNA here is from genome assembly GCF_021234435.1 of Artibeus jamaicensis. NCBI lineage: Eukaryota > Metazoa > Chordata > Mammalia > Chiroptera > Phyllostomidae > Artibeus > Artibeus jamaicensis. Next base: position 71,927,299 of record NW_026522030.1, on the reverse strand, counting down.
GGGCCTCAACCTGCAAGGACTGGTATTAACAGATACTCTTCAATCTCCTGTTGGGGGAGGTTGAGGGTGTCGCTAAGGATTTCATATGTCTCTTGGAGGACTTAGGAGGGGGTAAGAATGAAGTCCATTATAACACTGTTCTCCCCTTAATAGGACCAGAGTCCAGAATACAGTTATTACCCCATGTCTTTCAAGAGGATGAATATCTTGAGGTTCTTGATAGAATGAGGTACACAACAAGGTGTGGATCTTTTTAAAGAAGCAGTTTATTAAACAGAAATACAATGCAGAGAAGGACTACTGCTTAGAAAGTAAATCATAAAGAAACCATCTCATGAACACAGAAAGAAAGCAACACTGTTTTTCTTCCCTTCCATTTCAGAGGAGCAGGACATTTCCTAGCAGTTTCTGCCTTCTTCACACTCATGGGAAAAGAACATGTTTCATGGCAGGACTTTATGTCTGGTCACAGAAATTTGGGGTACTCAGAGAACATAAGTGACAAATATTAAGCTGAGATTACTGAAAAAGGTGTTGAAGATGCAGCCTGGTTTCTTCTTGCTTCTTGCAGTAAAATTTGAGAGTAGTGGCATAAATGGAAGGAACTGTTAAAACAAGAAGGAACCAGAACTTGAAGATTTAGAAAATCTCAGCTTGTCTGATTCCAAAAAAAAATTAGAAAGCACATTGTGGAAAGAACACCATGATATGGCTACACCGTCATTTAATAAAGAAATTACCTTGGAACTAATCAATGATCTCAGCAGGAACTCTGGCAGACTGGACTAATGGTGATGCACATGGGACTGAATGAAGGCATCTACAGGTAGGATAGATCTATCCAACTACAAGTATGTGTTACTCATCAAGAAGAGGGAAGAATGACCCCAAAGGTGAAACAGAGATGAGAGGTCTGATAGTTCCAAAGTGGGCCCAGAGTGTAACAGTCAGGGACAGTATGTTTCTTCCATGGTGTCAGTGGGCCCAGCATTGCTGATGCCACTGGAGTGGGCTGGAAGAGCAGAGGATCTGGCCACAAAGATCATTCTCGAGCCTTAAACGTAACAATCTGCCTTGCTAGGTTTTCAACTTGTTTGGGATCATCAATCCTTTCTTCTCTCCACATCTGGAATGGAAATGCGAATTCTAGGCCAGTCCTACCATTGTATTTTGGAAACAGATTAACTTGGCTGGTTTATAGGTTCACAGCTGAAGAGGAATCTATGTCTGGAGGAAATGCATCTCTAGTCTCAACTGACCTAATATATAGCTAGTGTTCTTACAGGAGGGAAAGACAACAGGAAAGCACACAGAAAAAGGCCACCTCAGAATACTGCAAGCACAGTCACATCTGCAAGCCAAGGAGAAAGGCTTCAGTAGAAACCAAATTGTTTACATGTTAACAGTGGATTCCTAGCCTCTAAAACTGCAAGAAAATAAGTTTCTGTTCTTTAAGGCATTAAGTCTGGTATTTTATTATGGCAGCCATAGCAAATTAAAATACATTCCTAATGCAGGAGGTAATTATAAACCCACTATCTTACAAATGAAAGAATACAGTATTTTTTTTCTTCTACTGCATTTGAGGAAAGTAGAGCATTTCCTAGTGACTTCGGCCATCTTCTCACTCAGGATGATAGGAAAAGAAAAGTCAGGAGAAGAGCTCTTGTGGCAGGGGGTGATGGCCAGACTTAGTCCTCCTATGTCTGTGAAGGTGAGACTTCTGACTAAAGCCACGACCACACTCCCTACACATGTATGGCCTCTCTCCTGAGTGAGTTCGCTGGTGTCTGATGAGGGCTGACTTGAAGCCAAAGCTGCGTCCGCACTCACCACACACACATGGCTTCTCTCCTGAGTGTGTTCTCTGGTCAGATTTCTGGCTAAGTCTTTGCTCACACACTCCATAAACAACAGATTCCTCCCCAAAATGTGTTCTCTGGTGTCTGATAAGGAGTGACTGGAAACCAAAAGTGCGGCCACACTCAGAGCACAGGTAAGGCTTCTCCCCTGTGTGTGTCCTCTGATGCCTGATAAGGGTGACCTTGTGACCAAAGGCCCTCCCACAGTCAGGGCACACATAGGGCTTCTCCCGTGTGTGTCCTCTGGTGTCCCATGAGGGCGACCTTCTGACGAAAGCCACGACCACACTCAGAGCATAGGTATGGCTTTTCCCCTGTGTGTGTCCTCTGGTGTCTGATGAGGGTGGCATTCTGGCGAAAGCCATGTCCACAGTCAGCACATACATAGGGCTTCTCCCCTGAGTGTGTGACCTGGTGAATGAGGAGCAGGGACTGCTGCTTGAAGTCACATCCACACTTTAGGCACAAGAAGGGCCTTTCACCTGAATGTGAACTCTGGTGTTGCAGGAGTGATGCCTTCTGGCAAAAGCCTCTTCCACACTCAGGACACATGAAGGGCTTCTCCTCCAAGTGTGTCCTCTGGTGCAGTACTAAGGCAATCTTCTGGCGAAAGCCTCGTCCACACTCCTGGCTGACACAAAAGGTCTCTCCCCAGAATGTATCCTCTTGTGGTTAGTGAGCGAGGATATATACCTAAAATGTCGCCCACATTCCCTGCACACATATGGCTTCTCCCCTGAGTGTTTCCTCTGGTGTGCAGTGAGGGAAGATTTCCGGCCAAAGCCTCGCCCACACTCCCTGCAACTATAAGGCTTCTCCCCTGTGTGCATCCTCTGGTGCTTGGGGAGGTCTGACCTCTGGCAGAAACCTCTGCCACACTCAGGACACACATGATGCTTCTGGAGGCTAAAGAGGCTTGAATTCGTGCTATGTCCTAGTGTATATTTTTCTGATATGACTGCTCCAGGTTCTGAGCAGTCTGCCCCTGTGAACCCTGTGTCTGCCTTCTCAGAAGTCATCCCCTGGTCTATTCCTCTACCTCTGTTGCCTTCCACCCTGTCTACTGGCTGACCTTGAAATAGGCCAAAGAATGCTCTTGAAGTCCCACTCAGCTGCAGCCTCCGGAACATGGTGCCAGAACCTTCTCTCTCTCCATCATCTGCTTTTACATTTGAGCAGCTTCGAGATTCCACTGGGTAGTGAATTCCTACAGAAGAGCTTGGGAAGATCTGAAGGAGATGACTGCACAGCATATATTGTTGGAGGAACTGTGGGCTGGAAAAGGCCACTGGGCAGGAGAGACTAGGCTGGAATTCTGTCTTTGGTTCTGCTGAAGAGAAAGTCTCTGTCAGAATCACCACAGGTAGCGTGTGGATAGTTAAAACTTACTCAACAGTCATTCCTCAGAGTTTTACCTAAAGACTTCCTTTACAGACCTACCGTCCTTGCCATAGCGATACCTTAATGTGTATTTTTTGCAACACAGAAAACTCACAAGACAATCCAGTTCTAAATTATCAGGCTGACTTAAAGTTTTAAGAAAGCATCAAGACAGCACCAGCCCTATAAATTGCTGTCATTAGAGTTATACCTTTTCACAAATACAGTTATCTCACAAGCTACAGGCATTAACACTGATGTAAACAATATCTACAAATATGGGAGGGGTGGCAAAAGCCGGTTTACAGTCGTCAGTTTGTGAAAAACAGTTTATTCTTGTATTATTATTTATTGTTATATTATTTCCCATATGAACTATAAATTGACTTTTGCCACAGCCTGTATATTCTTTCACTGAGAGTTAAAGTATATGACTTATCAGAAATTTTTTTGTGACTTTTCCTATATGAAATAATGAGGTATTTTAACAAAGGACCCATTCCAGGTAGAGGCCTGCTGGGGAGGCAGTAGAAAGGAGAAGTCAGAAATCCATCAGGGATATGAACAAGGAGGTGTTTCCACCATCCTAAACAAGTGTTTCCTGGAGGATATTTGCCGAGTTCTCTGTCAGAAAGCTGGGACTTGGCAGTGAAACAGCCTCAGGTTAGGTCTGCAGCCCCTTAAAAAATTCTGGCTCCTGATGAACCCAATCAATCCAAGACCTGCTTTTTTTTTTTTTTTTTTTTTTTTTCAGTTTTCTACAAACTCTTGCAAAAGAAAATGTTTCTGTCTACAGTATCCTCTTTCCTAGGACATAATTTGTATGACTTGTTCAGCTACACTGCCTCTATCCATCTAAAGCTGATGAAAAACACCATGACCCTTAAACAAACTCAGTACTCCAGGCCTATTCAGACCTACCTGATTCATTCTTCACCAGTCAAAATGGGATGTATTTTGTGAACCACTTCAGCATGGGTCAGCAAACTACAGTCCACCAGGTGTTTTGTAAATAAAAGTCCACTAGACCGTAGCCACGCTCACTCTCATAGTGTTTTTGACAGCTTTCACAAAATGGCAAAGTTGAGCAGTTGCAACAAAGAACATAATGGCTGCAACGCCTAAAATATTTACTGTATGGCTCTTTGGAGGAAAATCTTTCCAAAGCCTGATCTACATTATTGATTCATTTCATCTTGTCTAAAATGCCAGCTTTTGTACTAATAAGTATAGCCATGATGCAACCCCTTCCTAACAATTAAAGCGCTCTAGATCTGCTTCTCAGCAAAGTACTCTATAAAATTAGTTGTTTGTGTGTAGCTAAACCTAGAAGCTCCTGTGAAATGGCCTTGGTAATCACTCACAAGTGCTGACCTCACTGGACATCCACATGTGAACATGAACATCCTTTCAGTCTTGCATATTGTCTGGCCATTAGAGGTCCATCACGTTTGGTCTCACCAACAGATGTGCTCTAGTGTAGTTCATTAAACTGTCAATGAGTTTATTTTCTTAAGCTAGGCTGTCCATATTTTCACAGCCTATAGAAGGTGTATATCTCTGGCTAGCAGCTTCCAATAAATAGTCTGTTGTCATTCTAGAATTCTGAGACCTGATCTTTCAGTACTGCACAATTATTTACTTGTCTGTGATTTGATGGGAAGAGATAAGTGGCCACACCTAAGGCTATTGGTGAACCACGCATCACAAGAGTGCCTTAAGTGGAAAAGAAAGCACTTTGTGTGTCTTTAGTATTAAATATGCTGACTGAGCTACATATGGTTAATGTTGCCCTTACAGGAACCAATTCTAACCACTCTTCTAATAATATTAATTCACCATAATTTTTGTGCCTAGCTAGTCATGTAGCACACCAAGTGAAAATCCTAAAATTTAACATGGTTTTAAACCATGGTTCTACCTACCTGATGCTGAGGAAAAATCCAGAAGTTCTGGATAAAAGGAGTAATAAAAATAAACTTTTACCATGGTCACGCTTTTCAGTGATTCAAAACAATTTCCAGGATGCAGAAGAAAATCAGTTCATAAACTACTGAAAAATATACAGTTGCTCTTGTGCCAACTGATTTGTGAGGTAAATAAAAGTATATCAGTAATTGTACATGAACTCAAAACTCTCCAGTACAAAGGGAAAAAAAGATTTGCCTTCTGCAGCAGCAGGGATGTAATATAGAAACACAGTTGTGAATTAAGTAAATGACCTTGGACACCAGCTCACAAGTGGAATTCTGTGTGCATTCACTGCTTTTAAGCAATTTAAAGAATTCTAAGACTTGGTCCACAAATGTAAAAGGTGGATGTTTTCAATGTTAATCAGAATTAGTCCTTAGAAATTGCACAATTTTTCCAACATGCTATATCCTGATTTTAAGACAATATAAAAGAAATAGTAGCATATGTGATAGTTAACTTTATATATCAACTTAACTGGCCACAAGTTGCCCTGACATTGTCAAACATTATTCCAAGTGTTTCTGTGAGGGTGTTTTGGATGCTTTATAAATGGGTAGACTGAGTAAAGCAGGTTGCCCTCCTGTATGAGTGTGACCCTTATCCAATCAGCTGAGGTCTGAATAGAACAGGCAGACCCTAAAATAAGAGGGAATTTTAATTTCTCCTGCTCTTGCACTCAGCCTGAAACATCTGTTCCTCATGAGTGTCAAGCCTGCTGGCCTTTGGACTGAAACCACACTGTCAGCTCTCCTAGATCTTCCTCTTGCTGAATGCAAGTCTTGGGACTTCTTAGCCTCCATAATTGTGTGAGCCAGTTCCTTGTAATCGTGTGTGTGTGAGCCTATTAGTTTTGTTACTCTGGATAAACAACACTTATTTTTGTACTGGGAACTAGGATTCTACTATAACAAATCCTTAAAATTGTGAAAGTGGTTTTAGATCTAGGTGGATAAGTAAAGTCTAGAAGAGTTTTGAGGTGCATGATAGAAAAAGCCTAACTTGACAAGAGATTGCTGGTAGAAATATGGAAATTAGACTCAAAAAGAAAAAAGTGGACAGGTGGAGAGAAATATCCACCTTATTGGAGGATACATAAATATGAACTGCCTAGTATTCTATAGTACAGGTTTTCTACTGTTTAGCTTGGATATGTGGAATAAATTCCACTTGGGCATGTTGCATAATTCTTTTTTTAAAAAGGGGGGATCCAATTTGAATATTTTTATCCATCATCTTAATTATCTTAATAACTGTAGTACAACTATTATTTTGTTCCATCATCCTGCATCGATACTTTTCAAGGAACTCAACTATTTCCTATAAATTGTTAAACCTGTTAGTATAAACTTGTTCCTAATATGCCTTTAGTGTTTTAAAGTGTGTAGAATACACAGCGGTAACTTCCCTTTCATTCCTGAATTGATTATTCATATCTTTTTTCCCCTTGGTTAGTCTACCCTAGTGATATATGATTTTGTTGAACTTTTTTGAAGAATCAATTTGGCTTGCAAATTTTTCTGTTGTTAATGAATGGTAATTTCATTGGCTTCTGCTCTTACTATCATTATCCCTTTCTTTTACTCACTGCTTTAGCTGTATCTCATAAACTTTTATTTTACTGAGAGGAAGTTAAACGATCCTGGGTTGAATCATAAAGACTTGATATTGGTAAGGTGTATTTTCTACCTCAAGTCACCTGTACATACAATAAAATCTCAATTATAAACAGTACCCAGGTTTTCATTTTTTCTTTCTTTTTTTAATGGAGAGGCTGATCCTAAAATTTAAGTGAAAATTCACAGGACCTCAACTATCCAAAGGAATTTTGAAAAAAAAAAAAAAAAAGGGAGAGGACTAATACTAACTGACTTCAAGACTTCCTATGATTCAACAGTAATACAGGAGTGTCGTTTGGTTTAAGGATAGACATATTAATCAAAGGAACAAAACGGAGAATGTAAAATACATCCATACTTAACCAGTCATTAGATTTTCAACACTTGCATTTGATGAAAGGCGAGACTTTTCATCAAATGGATCTAGAGCCACTGGACAGCTGTTAGAAAAAGAAATAAATAAAACCTTCACCCCTGCCTACCTCATACCATACATAAAGTTAATTCAAGATGGATTGTAGACCTAAATGTAAAACAAACTATATAGCACTTAGAAGAAAATATAGATTATAATCACAAAAAAAGTAAAAAGTAAAAAGTTAAATTTTCTGAAAATTAAACATCGACACATCAGAAGTTATTGAGTGATGTAAGAGGAATAGTGGTGTGAGATTCCCATTGGTCTCTCCCCTTGAAGTTTCAACAATTTGAACAGCTGTAATTCCACAAAGGATTCTTGCTCAGTGCACAAACACTTCTGAGAGACCTGTGCATTGAAACATCTAAAGGTGAGCAAGTGGGAGCAAACCAGGGAGGCAAAAAGAGAGAAAAGCTGAGAGGAGTCATGGACAAAGCCCTGCAGCCAGGAGCTCACAATAAGACTTACCCAGAGAGGAGAAGTATCAGGTTGTGTGATACTTCACACAACTGGCACTCCCTTCAGCCAGGATAAGCAACAAGATTTAGTAAGCATTCTTGGAGGGGTGGGAAATATGAGCTGTGGCTACGTCCAGTGACCAGGGCAGGGACAAAGTACTTAGGTGCCATGTCCGTTGTCTTAGAGTCACCATTCCAGACAGAGGAACAAAGCCACAGAGCCTGGCTGCCTCTTCACCTCCCGGACAGCTCCTCCCTTCACCCTTTGAGAACTGATAACTGAGAAGTGATACTACAGAACCACTTTTTCCCTAAGCAGGTACACTTCTGTGACTAATCCCAGGTTTTGCTGGAGACACAGCGGGCACACGACAGAAGTCCACTGGTAGCCAGTGCCGGGAAAGCAAACTAAAGAGGCAGGTGGGTTCCCCCAATTCATCACAGCCCCTTGCACCATGGCTACACTGCAGGTGGAATCTGGCTATGGGAGATGGTACTGAGATTTCACAGATTTGAAGCCACGATGCTGGCAGGATCTGGCTGCAGGGGACAGCACTGGGATTTTGAAGAACTGGAGCCACCTCGCCCACTGTGTTCCTCTGCAGGCTTAGTCCCCTGGGTGACTGGGTCACAGGAGAGGCACCCACCTTCCCAGGGAATACAGGCCATTTTCCACTACCCTGAAGAGACCTGAAAAGCCAGAGAAGTGTGACAAAGCTAAAAAATAAAAAAATTTTTTTAAAGAATTAAAAACCTTATGATTCAGCATCACTGACTAGAAAAGATTATCAATCTACTAGAGAAGTGTCACTTACTTTTTAAAATATTTTATTTATTTATTTTTAGAGAGAGAGGAAGGGAAGGAGAAAGTGTGGGAGAGAAACATCAATGTACAGTTGCCTTTCATGTGTCCCCCACTGGGGATTTGGCCTACAACCCAGGCATGTGCCCTGACTAGGAATCGAACCAGCGACCCTTTGCTTCACAGGCTGTGCTCAATCCACCAAGCTACACCAGTCAGGGTGAGAAGTGTCACTTATAAATAGATGCCTAGACAGAGAAAAAAAATTCATCAAAAGGCATGAATAAACAAGGTTACAAATAGCACAGGAAGAAAATAAAAAACCTCTAGAAGGTTTTTTATAAAGACATAGAAATATGTGACTTAAATTACAGAGAACTCAAGATTGCAGTTCTGAAGAAACTCAGTGAGAAGCAAGAAAACATGGGTGATTTAATGAGCTCAGAAAAACAAATAAATGAATAAAATGAGTAATTTACAAATGAGATTGAAACTCTAAAAAAGAACAAAACAGAAATTCTGGAGATGAAGAACTCAATAAAAGAGACAAGAATGAACTCATGTGCATACGAAATGGAGCTGACCAGATAGAGGAAAGAATCAGTGTTATCAAAGGATGAAATCTAGAAATGTTGCAGAAGAAAGAGACTTGAAGATTAATAAAAAAATGAAATAACTCTATGAGAACTATCTGACTCCATCAGAAAGAGCAATATAACAATAATAAGAATGCCAGAAGAAGAGGGGGAGAAGGAAATAGAAAACCTATTCAAATAGTTGACGAGAACTTACCAAACCTATGGAAGGAACAAGAGCCTCAACTCCAAGAAGCAAACAAAGCACCTACTTCAATCCAAAAAGTCTTTCTCCAAGAAACAATGAATTAAAATTGTCAAAAATTAATAAAGATGCTCTGGTGGGTGTGGCTCAGTGAGGACTGATTGCTGGCCTGTGAACCAAGGGGTTGCCAGTTTGATTCCCAGTCAGGGCACATGCCTGGGTTGTGGGCTATGTCTCCTGTGGTGGGTATTTGAGAGGCAACCACACATTGATGTTCCTCTCACTCTTTGCCTTTTCCTCTCTCTAAAAGTAAATAAATAAAATCTTTAAAAATAATAAAGAAAGAATTTCAAGGCAGCCAGGGAAAAGAAGTCAATCTATAAAAATAAGCTCATTAAGTAATCATTGAACTTCACAGCAGAAACTACAAGCCAGAAGAGACTGGAACCAAATATTCAAACTATACAAAGAGAGAAATTACCAGCCAAGAATAATATATCCAGGAACATTATCTTTTAGATATGAAAGAGAAATAAGGACTTTTCTAGCTATATAGAATCTGAGGGAATGTATGACCAGATGACCTCCACTGCAGAAAATACTCAATAAGGTTATTCTATCTGAAACAAAGAAGAAAAGGTCATAACACTATGAGTAAAATCAGCAACAAACTTACAGCATAATTTGTGGGGATAAAACTTACAGGGATAATGTGTGACAACAAGACCATAAAAGGAGAGAGGAAAAGGTCTGAATTTGCAAAGGAAGATGGAGATCAGATGCATTCAAAAGAAAAAGAAAAAGAAATACTGTGTGTGTGTGAATGAAACTTTCTTCTCAATAAACAAAATGGTAAACACACACACACACTCTATAACAGAGACACATAAAGAGGAAACAGCCCTGGCTGGGTGGCTTAGTTGGTTGGAGCATTGTCCTATAATCCAAAAGGTTGTGGGTTAAATCCCTGGTCAGGGCACATACACATCTAGGTTATGGGTTTCACCCCCAGCAGGGCACATAAGGTAGGCAACTAATGATGTTTCTCTCACACATCAATATTTCTCTCTCTTTTCTTCGTACTATAAAATAAAATTTTTAAAAATCTCAAGTGAGGATTAAAATTAAAAAAGAGGAAAGAAGAAAAAAGAATGAAATACCACCAAAGAAAAACAAGACAGAAAACCAAAGGAAAAGAACCAATGGAGGCACAGAGCTACTAAAAGACAAAAGATAGAATGGCTATCAAAATCCTTATCCATCAATAAGGACCCTAAATGTAAATGGTCCAAGTTCACCAATAACAGGCACAGAGAGGCAGACTGAATCATAAACAATATCCAACCACATGCTGCCTTCAGGAGATACATCTAAGCTGTAAAGACAAAGATGAGCTTAAAGTGAAAGTGTGGAAAATGATTCTTCAAAAAGTATCCACAAAGAAGCAGTGTAGCCAACTTATATCTGACAAAATGCATTTCAAGATTTTAAAAAGAGATAATGACAGAAAGATCGATATTTTTCTAATGATAAAGGAAAAAACACTACGTTAAGAAGAGATAACACTTTTTGTTATATATGCACCAAATCAGGGAATACCAAAATATATAAAACTAACAGAAAAAAAGCAGCAACTGACAAAAACACAATCATAATGCCATTGGCAGCTCCAGACAGATCAACCAAACAGAAAATCAAAGAAGAAATACTGTCCTTAAATGATACTTTAGGCCAAATGGACATAATTGAGATTTACAGAGCCTTTCATCTGAGAACATGAAATTATAACTCTTAAGTGTACATGAAACATTTTAAGACTAGACCATATGTTGGGTCACAAAACTAGTCTCACCAAGTTTAAGAACACTGAAATCATACCAAGCATATGAGGTCTGTCCGGAAGTTATCCAGCCATGTAATATGAAAAACAGACATTTTTGAAGAAGATATAAGGAAACATTGTACAACAAAGGACAATGACACCTCAGTCCACTTCAAAGTAGGCACCTTGGGACTTCACAAAGTTTTGATTTTTCACAAAAAAACTGCAAGAGACATGTGTGAGCAAGCATGTTGTGATGAAGCTGCCAATCACCAGTTGCTTATAGCTGCAGCCTTCTGAATCATCCGAATACTTTCTGCAGAAGAATGTTTAACAGAAAATTGGATGCAGGTCTGTTGCTCTACTTACTCAATCATTTTGAATGCAATAGCCACACAGTACACACATTCAGTCAATGGCATCTACTGCCCCCACTGACTGGTACAGTAAAGTGATCACTGTTCATGCATGTGCATTCCAGTCCACTGTCCTTGGCTGCTAGCTTACTGTAATGTCACACAAACCATTCTCATTATATTAACAATGGCCAGAAATTTTCTGGACAGATCTTGTAGTCTCTGACCATAGCACTTTGAAATTATAAACCAACTGCAAAAAGTAAAGAGGAAATTGAAACGACTATCAAAAACCTCCCTGCAAAATAAATGTACAGGACCAGATGGCTTCACTAGTGAATTCTACCAAACATTCAAAAAAAGATTTGCTATCTACCCTGATTAAACTCTTCAAAAAAAAACTGAAGAAGAGGCAATACTTCTTACACATTTTATGACAACATAATCCTGACACCAAAATCTGACAAGGATAACACACAAAAAAGAAAACTACAGAACAATATCTCTGATGAATACAGATGCAAAAATCCTAAACAAAATATTAGCAAATTGAATACAACAATATATTAAAATATATCATGATTAAGTGGGGTTAGTTCCAGGGGCACAAGGGTGGTTCAGCATAGGCAAATAGATCAATGTAATGCAGCACATTAATAAAACAAAGGATAAAATTCATAGATCTTATCAGTGGGTACAGAAAAAAAGTTTGATAAGATATAATATCTATTTATGATTAAAACACTCAATGAAATGGGTGTAAAAGGAAAGTACTTCAACATGATAAAGGCCTAATGTGACAAATCATCAATAATAATACTCAATGGTAAAAAGCTGAAAGCTTTTCCTCTGAAATCAGGAACGAGACAAGGATGCCCTCTCTCACCACTCTTATTCAACACAGTGCTGAAAGTGCTAGCCAGAGCAATCAGGCAAGAAAAAAAGGGCATCTGGGAGAATGGGGAAGATGGTGGTAGAGTAGGACAAACAGGATTCTGCTTCCCCTCATGCATGGGAGAAAAACCTGGCCGATCTGTGGAGGAACACAGTAAATAGCCAACTGTGCCCAAGCATATAGGAAAATAGGAGTCCAGAAATTGTAGCAGACACTGAAAGACCAGATGGTGAGGAGACAGCTGCAGGTCAATAAGGTCTGAGGGAACAGTGCAGAGGCTACAGGCCTCGGCTGCCACCTCCGCGGGGCCGGGAGCCGGACTGGGTCTGCCTCCGACTCCTTGGGAGCCAAGGGCTAGGGGCAAGGTCCTTGGGAGAGAGCAGGGTCATCAGCTCCCTCTACCCGGCCAGTTGCAGTTTGAAAAACACCAGGAGAGACCTGTTTGCTTAACGTGTCAGGGAGAGGAATGGGCACGAAGAAGCAAACAAGGGGGCCTTGATCACCCATGGAGTCTGTGGTCAGTGGCTTGGGAGAATTGAGAGTCACCCTTGCATTCCTCCATATCACTGGGAAAGGACTGCACCCAAGCCTGTGGGACCAGGGAAGCCTGGCTGGACGTGTGCACTGCACCCAAACTCACAGCAGTGACTCCCAGGGAAAGAGGGCTCTAAAAAGGACCTGGGTTCCCTTGGTGGGGCACTGGGGAGAGGTACCAGTCTGGATCTTGGGAGAGTGCTTGTGAAACTGGATGAGTACACTGAGAACGGAGAAGAGCCACACCAATTGTCCCTCAGCCTGCTGCAGCCAGTGAGACCAAAAAAACTGGTTTGGCTAGCTGGAAAGCAACAAGAGGTGGGTTTTTTTTTGAAGTAAACTTTTGTGTGTGTGTGTGTGTTTTTAAAGATTTTATTTATTTCTCTTTAGAGGGGAAGGGAAGGACAGAAGGAAAGAAATATCAATGTATGGTTGCTTCTCGTGAGTCCCCTGCTGGGAACAGGCCTGCAACCCAGGCATGTGCCCTGACTGGGAATCAAACCACAATCCTTTGGTTCATAGGCCCATGCTCAATCCACTGAGCTACACCAGCCAGGGCTTGTTTTTTTAACTTTATTATTGTTTTATCTTTCAACACTTTTTCCCTCTTTCCTTCTTTCTTGTTTTATTCCTTCTTCCTTCCTTTCCAGACTTATCATTTTTTCCTCCCTTCTGCTGCCTTTTGTTTTCCCTCCACAAGTGAGACAAAAAACTTGGAACTGCGAAAAGACTGGAGTTGGAATCAAAGAGGGGGCATCCCAACAATAGAGACAGAGACAAATTTCACTTTGCTACAGCAGAGCAACTACAAGTTACTGCATATTTGTATTACTATTTTTCATTATTCTTACATCTTTTATTTTAATAGTGTCTTTGTATTCCTCCTCTTTCTGTATAGTCTTTTTTGCCTTGGCTGGATATATTGTATCATTTGACAGGTTTCCCCTGTCCCCTCAATCATAGTCTATTGCTAATTTACTGTCCTTTACTTCACCTGTGCCCCATCAACACACTATTGAAAGTCCAAATCTCCCTATTCTTGGTATCTCATAGATTCTGTAATATGATTTTTGCTCTAATATGCTTGTAAATAATAGCTATTCCATACAATTGTAAATACTACACAACACCCATACCAGATCTGGGCCCACTTCATTGTTTCCTGAACGATGATACTGTAGAGGTTAACTCTATTCTCTCTCATACTACACCTATTTACCATCCTTTATTCTCACCTTACCTCAGAATCTGACTTCCCACAACCTCACTGCTTTCTAGATCTAACTCACAAACCTTCCATCCCCAAGAAGAGCCTTATCTCCTTTCCATCCTTTCTAAAAAGTGGCTAGTTGGGTTGAAGATTATGGTTATCACTATACATACCCAAAAGATCTCCTATCTCTTCTCTACAGGCTGCTAATGTAAATACAGAATACTCTCCTGCTGTTGCAAAACATTTGGCCTTCTCCTCCGACTGATCACACAACACACACAAAAAAAGTAGGTGGAAGCAGTGAAAACCAGGATACCCACTGGAAAAAGAAACCCAATAACAAAGGAACCACCAAAAGATAACAATAGAAGAAGGTAAAGGAGAGAGTGGAAACCACACAAACCTCAATCTAAGACCTACCTGGAAATACAACTAAACACTGGAGAAACTACCCAGGGCAAACAAATGAACAAGAGCAAAACAGAATCCTCAAAATCCTGTACACACAGAAGAACTAGCTTCAACACAACCTGCCCTCACCAACACAACAAATTAAAATGGGTGGTAGACAGAGAGACCATCAGTTTACCAGCTGGTAGGAAGGACCCACAAAAGAAAGACCCCAAAACAATCAAAACCCAAAGACAAACTCAGAGCCAATGTAAAGAACAACCCAAGACCAGCGAGCTGGGGAGATCAAGGAAATTAACCACTGAATCTCACATGTATTATAACAAAGAAGTTCACACAATAAACCCAGGAAGGGAGAACAAATCAATTTAAGAAGCTGAAGCTAACAAGAAGAGTCTGGCAAACAATGGGAAGACAAAGAAACAACTGGCCCAATGAAAGGAAAGGAGGAAGCCTCAAAAGAATGGATATGAAGCAGAGGCAAAGTCAGCTATCAAATATTGAATTCAAACCACTGATTATCAGGAACTTCAAAGGGCTCACAATGAGCTACAAGAAACTACAGGGGAGCTACAATGAACTCACTGCCAACTATGTCAACATAAAAAAGGAAACAGAAACGATCAGCGAGGGCCAAGAGGAAATGAAGAATACAATTTCTGAGCTGAAGAACACAGTGGAAGGAATCAAAAGCAGGATTAATGAAGCAGAAGGTTGGATCAGCAAGTTGGAGGACCAAGTAGAAAAAAACTCCCAGAAACAGCAAGAAAAGGAAATAAGGCTCAGAAAGAAAGAAGAGGCATTAAGAGAAATGCAAGACAATATGAAATGTAATAATATCTGAATAACAGGGATACCAGAAGGGGAAGAAGTAGAGCAAGGGATAGAAAACCTATATGAAAAAGTAATGATGGAAAACTTCCCTAATTTGATGAGAGAAAAAGTCACACAAATCCAGGAATCACAGAGAGTCCCAATCAAGAGGAATAAAAAGAGGCCCACTTCAAGAAACATCATCATTAAAATGGCAAAATTCTAAAACAAAAAGAGAATCTTAAAGGCAGCAAGGGAAAAAAGGAAGTCACATACAAGGGAGCACCAATAATGTTAGCTACTGACTTCTCAATGGAAATGCTCCAAGCAAGAAGAGAATGGCAAGAAATACTCCATGTAATAAGAACCAGAAGCCTGCAACTGAGGCTACTTCACCGAGCAAGGCTCTCAATCAAAATAGAAGGCCAAATAAAGAGCTTCCAAGACAAAAGAAGTCAAAAAGAATACATCTACTCCAAACCAGATCTGCAAGAAAATCTAAAAGGATTGCTTTAAGGAAAGGGAGGAAAAGAGAGAGACAAAGAGAAACACAGGTATAAAATTGACAATGAATGAGTACCTATCAATAATAATCTTGAACATAAATGTATTAAATGCTTCAATCAAAAGACATAGAATATCTGAATGGATTAAAAAGCATGACCCACACATATGCTGCCTACAAGAGACCCACCTCAGGACAAAAAACCTACACAGACTAAAAGTGAAGGACTAGAAACAATTTTCCAAGCAAATGGCAAGGAAAAAAAAGCTGGGGTAGCAATACTCATATCAGACTAAATAGACTTCAAAAAAAGGGCCATAAAAAGAGACCCAGAAAGTCACTTCATAATACTCAAGGGAAAAATCCACCAAGAGGACATAAACATTGTAAATTTATATATATGTGCACCCAACAGAGGAGCACCCAAATCTATAAAGAAAATCTTAGAGGACTTCAAGAAAGATATTGACAGCAACACAATTATAGTAGGGGATTTTAACACCCCACTGTCAAAAATGGACAGATCTTCCAAACAAATTATCAACAAAGCTATTGTGGCATTGAACAACACCCTAGATGAAATGGACTTAACTGATATATATAGAGCCCTTCATCCCAAAGAAGCTAAATACACATTCTTTTCAAATGCACATGGAACATTTTCAAAGACAGACCACATGATAGGATACAATATGAGCCTCAACAAATTTTAAAAAATTGAAATCATACCAAGCATTTCCTCTGACCACAAGGGACTGAAACTGGAAACCAGTATGAAGGGAAAAGACCCAAAATACTCAAAATCATGGAGATTGAATAGCCTGCTATTAAACAACGAATGTGTCAAGAATAAAATCAGGGAAGAAATAAAAAAGTTTCTGGAAACAAATGAAAATGAACTCACAACAACCCAAAACTTATGGGATGCAGCAAAGGCAGTCCTGAGAGGGAAGTTCATAGCCATGCAGGCCCACCTAAAAAAGATAGAAACATTTTAAGCACACAACCTAACTCTACGCCAAAAAGAACTCAAGGAACAACAAAAAGATAACCCACAGCAAGTAGAAGAAAGGAAATAAACAAGATCAGAGCAGAATTAAATGACATAGAGACTAAAAGCACAATTCTAAGGATCAAGGAATTCAGAAGCTGTTTTTTTGAAAAGATAAACAAAATCAACAAGCCATTAAGTAGGCTCATGAAGAAAAAGAAGAAAGAGGACCCAAATAAACACAATCGGAAATGAAAGAGGAGAAATTACAACTTGACACTGCAGAAATACAAAAGACTGTAAGAAATTACTATGAAGAACTGTATGCCAAGAAATTTGAAAACTTGGGTGAAATGGACAAATATCTAGAAAAATATAATCTTCCAAAACTCAATGAAGAAGCAGAAAGCCTGAACAGACCAACAAGAGCAAATAAAATTGAAGCAGTAATAAAAAAACTCCTATCACACAAAAGCCCTGGACCAGATGGTTTCACAGGAGAATTCTACAAAGCATTTGAGGAAGAGCTAACACAATCATTCACAGACTATTCCAAAAAGTCAAAAAGAATGGAAGATTCCCAAACTCTTTTTATGAAGCCAGCATCATACTAATGTCAAAACCAGATAGACACAACAAAGAAAGAAAACTTCAGGCTAATATTGCTGATGATCATAGATGCTAAAATCCTCAACAAAATATTGGCAAATCATATCCAACAATACATTAAAAAGATCATACACCATGACCAAGTGGGATTCATCCCAGGGATGCAAGGATGGTTCAATATTCACAAATCAGTAAATGTAATACACCACATAATAAAAAGCAAAGACAAAAATCACATGATCATATCAATAGATGAGGAAAAAGCTTTTGATAAGGTACAACACCCATTCATGATAAAAACACTCAGCAAAGTGGGAATAGAGGGAGCATTCCTCAATATAATAAAGGCCATATATGGGAGACCTACAGCCAACTTCATACTCAATGGTCAAAAACTAAAATCTTTTCTATTAAGATCAGGAACAAGACAAGGTTGTCCACTTTCACCACTTCTATTCAATATAATATTGGAAGTTTTAGGCACAGTGATCAGACAAGAAAAGGAAATAAAAGGCATCCAAATAGGAAAGGAGGAAACAAAACTGTCACTGTTTGCAGATGACATGATATGTACATGGAAAATCCTATAGACTCTACCCAAAAACTGCTCAAACTAATAAATGAATTTGATAAAACAGCAGGTTACAAAGTCAATATCCAGAAATCAAAGGCATTTTTGTATACTAACAATGAAACAGCAGAAGCAGAAATCAAGAAAAGAATCCCATCTGATATAGCAAAAATAAAAATAAAATACCTAGGAATAAACTTAACCAAGGAGGTAAAAGACTTGTATGCAGAATACTACATAACAATGAAGAAAGAAATCAAGGAAGACACAAACAAATGGAAACACACCATGTTCATGGATTGGAAGAATTAACATCATCAAAATGTCCATACTACCCAAAGCAATTTACACATTCAATGCAATACTTATTAAAGTACCAATGACATACTTCACAGACATAGAACAAATACTTCAAAAATTTATATGGCACCATAAACAACCCCTAATAGCAGCTGCAATTTTGAGAAAGAAGAACAAAGTAGGAGGGATCACAATACCTGATACCAAACTGTATTACAAGGCCACCATCATCAAAACAACCTGGTACTAGCATAAAAACAGGCACATAGACCAATGGAGCAGAACAGAGAGCCCAGAAATAAACCTAAGTCTCTACAGTAAATTAATATTCAACAAAGGGGGTAGCAACATAAAATGGGCTAAAAATAGCCTCTTCAACAAATGGTATTGGGAGAACTGGACAGGTATGTACAAAAAAATGAAACTTGAGCAACTTACACCATACACAAAAATAAATTCAAGGTGGATAAAGACTTAAATGTAAGCCAGACACCATTAAAGTCCTAGAGGAGAACATTGGCAAGAAAATCTCAGATATTTCATGCAGCAACATTTTTACTGATATGTCCCCTAGAGCAAGGGACATAAAGAATATACAAATGGGATCTCATCAAAATTAAAAGCTTTTGCACGGCTAAAGAAAACAGTATTAAAACAAAAAGAGAACCAACTATATGGGAAAACGTATTTGCCAATGATACCTCAGATAAGGTTTTAGTCTCCAAAATATACAAAGAATTTACATGACTCCACTCCAACAAGACAAGCAACCCAATTAAAAAGTGGGCAAAGGACTTGAACAGACATTTCTCCAAGGAGGACATACAGAAGATACAAAAACACATGAAAAGATGCTCAGTAACCCTAGTTATCAGAGAGATGCAAATTAAAACCACAGTGAGATACCACTTTACACCAGTCAGAATGGCCATCATAAACAAAGCAACAAACAAATGTTGGAGAGGTTGTGGAGAAAAGGAGACCCTAGTTCACTGTGGGTGGGACTGCAGACTGATACAACCACTATGGAAAACACTATGGAATTTTCTCAGAAAACTAATAATGGACCTGCCTTTTGACCCAGCAATTCCACTGCTAGGATTATACCCTAAGAACCCTGAAACACCAACCCAAAATAACCTATGCACCCTAATGTTCATAGCAGCACAATTTACAATATCCAAGTGTTGGAAGCAACCTAAGTGCCCATCACTAAATGAATGGACCCCCACTATGGTACATTTACACAATGGAATTTCATGCAGGAGAAAAAAAGGAGCTCCTACCATTTGCAACAGCATGGATGGAACTGAGAAGCATTGTGTTGAGTGAAATAACCCAGGCAGTGAAAGACAATTATCATATGATGTCACCTTTAACAGGAAGCTAAACAACAAAACAAATAAGCAAGCAAAATATAATGAGACACTGAAATAGAGAACAGGCTGACAGGGACCACAGGGGAGAGGGGAGGCAATTTCAGGGGAAAAAGGGAAGGATTTACAGGAACTAATATAAAGGACACATGGACAACAACTAAGGGGGTGGAAATGGGAGGAAGGTGGGGAGAACTGGGGAGTGGGCTGGGATGAGAGTAAAAAAGAGAAAACTATACTTGAACAACAATCAAATAAAAAAAAAAGAAGAAAAAAAGGACATCCAAATTGGCAGTGAAAATATATGAGGGTCAATTTTTGCAGCTCATATGATTCTACATATAGAAAATCATAAAGACTCCACCAAAAAATTATTGGAAACAATCAACAAATATCTAAAGTTGCAAAATACAAAATTAGTGTACAAAAATCCACTGCTTTTCTAATATACTAACAATGAAAGTTCAGAAAAAGAAAGGAAAAATGATAATCCCTTTTACAATTGCAACTAAAAATATATAATAACTATTAATAAACTTAAGAAAGGATGTGAAAGACCTATATACTGAAAACTGCAAAGCATTATTAAGAGATTAAAAAACACACAATGAAGTCTGAAAGAAACCAGGTTATAAGATGGTGGCGAGATAGGTGGGAGCAGAGTCACTTACCTCTGTGCACACGTGGAACATCTAGCTGATCTTCTGAGGAGCAGACTGAACAGCCAACGGTATTCCAGCGTATATAAAGATTGTTCGCCAAAACTGTAGAGGACGTTGAAAACTTGGTAAGGAGATTGCTTTGTAATGGTAAGGTCCCTGGGACTAGTGCAGATACCAGGGCAGCTGCAGCCTCCAGCCCTGCACCTGCCGGGCCTGCTGCAGGATTCTTAGAAGAAAGCCAGTTCAATGGCTCCCTCCCCTGCCAAATAGAGAGGATAGAGCAGCATCAGGATGAACCTGGGTACTTGATGTTGCTGGGGGGAATAAAGACAAAGTGGCAAATGCATAGGGGTGGTATCCACCCGCTGAGACTGTGGATGATGGTTGGACCAGAGAAACTGGGGAGCTGCGTGACACCTGGAGAACGGAGGGGAGGTGGGTTGTGATGGACCCTGACCACCATAGTGTTTGGTCTGGCTGGAAAGTTGGGCTGTGAAAGAGGCCGGGCACTTGTTTGGAGTTGCAACTTGAACAGGAGGAATTTGTACAGAGAGAGAGAGAAAAAAAAAGGGAGGCTCTCCCTGGCTGTTCAGGGAGTTCTCCCACAGCAGCCACCCCCGCCTCCCACAGCTGTGCCCCCACAGCCATGCAACCTTGGCCATGGGCCCATCCCTGATGCCACAGCCAGAGCTGCACCCCTACCTTCCCACCACCCCCGCCCCAGCAGAAAGTGCCTGTCTGGGAGTCAGTGCATGCCTGACCCTGCTGCCCTATGGCTGTGCTGCTGCCCCACCAGCAGAAACTGCACGGCCATGACCACTGCCCATGAGGCACATGTCCAGTCCAGACCAGCCCAGCCAGCCTCATGGCTGCATCCCTACACCCAAAGCCACAGCAGTGAAGGCTGCACACCCACAACCTTCTCCCCAGGGGCATGCACCCCTAGACACATAAGCAGTCACTGCAGCTCTCCCACCCTACAAGGTGGGACAGGCTCACTAAGAGGAAGAGGAGGCACCTTCAGCGTATTTCAGCAACAGGGTTCAGGAAGTTAGCACTGCTCAGAAAGACTTAAGTCAGTGGGGGAGCCACACTACACTGAAGAAATTTTTTCGAGTCCCTAGCACCTAGGACAGCAAAGAGAGAGAAGGTAGTGTGTGAGTTGCCTCTAACTGGTGCACCTCAAGAACAACAACGGTGGACTGAAGGCATAGGCCTGGTGCAGGGGGACACTGGGGGCCCAGAAACAAACTGACCAATTGGGCTGGAAGCTGGGCAACATGAAGAGTGGTGCCCAGAGCTGACTCCCATCCTCCCAAAACCACAGGAAGGGGGAAAAGCAAAACCCAACTACCTGCAGACTGCTGCAGCAGGAAGACTAGCAGAACTTGCTTGGCCAGTTTAAAACCAGCAGGAAGCTCTTTCTTCTTTTCTTCCTTTCTTCCTTTCTCTTTTCTCCTTTCCTTTCCATTCCCTCTCTCTCTCTCTCTCCATCCCTCCCTCCTCCCCACCCTCCCTTCCTTTCTTTTTTTATTTTTCTCTTTTCTCCCCCCCCCCCCCGCCCCACAAATGAGACAATAAGACCTGGGGCTGTGAAAGGACCAGAGTCAGAAGCAAAGAAGGATATTCACAACAACTGAGAAACTGAGACAAATTTCACTTTGTTATTCAAAAAAACTGGGAAGTTACTGATTATTTGTATTATTATTTTTCATTATTTTTACTTATTTTATTTTATTAGTATTCTTTTTATTTCTCTTTTTTTTGTTTATTATTCTTCATCTTATTTGTTTAATTACATTGTTTGATTTTGCTTGTTCTCTTTCACACAGTATATATTTTTAAAGATTTTATTTATTTATCTTTAGAGGGGCAGGGAAGGAGAGAGGGAGAAAAATATCAATGTATGGTTGCCTCTTGTGCATCCCCTGCTGGGAACCGGCATGCAATCCAGGCATGTGCCCTGACTGGGAATCAAACTGCAATCCTTTGATTTGCAGGCCCACACTCAACCCACTGCACTACACCAGCCAGGGCTTATATTTTTAATTTACCTTCTTTCACTTGACTTGTGTTCGACCAGCACACTACTCTAGGTCGTGTACTTCCTATTCTTGTTATTCAGATCACATAGATTCTGCCACACCACTGTTGTTCCAGTATTATTGTAAATAACTGTTGTTCCATACAATGTCACATACTATACAGGACCAGGATCTTAGCCCATTTCACTGTCTTCCAGAAATTTATTACTGTAGTGGTTAATTCTGTTCTCTCACACACTACACCTATTTTCTATTCTTTACTCTCATTATATCTTATAATCTGACCTCCCACAAGCTCGCTGTTTTCTGGATCCAACTCACAATCCTTCTCCCCTCTAAAAAGAGGCTTATCTTTTTTCCACCCTTTCTGAAAAGTGGCTAGTTGGGTAAAATATCACGGTTACCACTATACATATCCAAAAAAATCTCCCAACTTTTCTCCACAGGTTGGTACTTTAAATCCATAGAATATATTCCCACTGTCTTAATCCATTTTGCCTTTCCCCTGCAACTGATCACATAAAAGAGTAGGTGGGAGCTGTAAACACCTGTATACCTGCTGGAAGAGACAACCCACCAACAAAGGAATCACCAACAGATAATAACAAAAGAAGTTGAAGGAGTGAGTGGAAGCTACACTAACTTCCACCCAGAACCAATGTGGAATTACAACTAAATGGTGGAGAAATTACCCAGAACAAACAACTAAACAATAGCGAAAGAGAAACCTCAAAATGTGGACAGACAGAAGAACCAGCTTCAACACAACCTGCTAGCAGTCACACAACAGCATACAAAACGTGCTGGGTGAAGTGACACTCAGTCAACCAGCTGGAGGGAAGGAATCACCAAAGGAAGACCCAAAAACAATTAAAACCCAAACATCCAGGGGGCCGACATAAATGACAGCCCAGGAACAGCAAGTTCAGATCAAGGAGATTGCACCACTAAACATCACAGGTATCCTACCATGGTTCACACCTAAACCCAGTGAGTCAAAACATATCAATTTAAGTAGCAAAGGCTAACAAGAAGAGTCTCACAAACAATGGGAAAACAAAGAAATAAACCCCAAAACAAGGGAAAGGAGGAAGCCTCAGAAAGAATGCTAAATGAAATACAAGCAAGTCAACTCTCAGATACTGAGTTCAAAGCAACGGTTATAACAAAGCTCAATTAGCTCAAAGAGAATTACCAAAAACTACAGGGAAACTACAATGAACTCACTGCAAACTATATCAACATGCAAAAGGAAATAGAAACTATCAACAGGGGCCAAGAGGAAATGAAGAATACAATTTCTGAATTGCAGAACACTGTAGAAGAAATCAAAAGCAGGCTAGATAAAGCAGAGGATCAAATCAGCAAGCTGCAGCACAAAGCAGAAAAAAAAAACAACCAGAAAGAGCAAGAAAAGGAAAACAGACTCAGAAAGAATGAAGAGGTGTTAAGGGAACTGCAAGACAGCATGAAATGTAATAATATCTGTATAATTGGGATACCAGAAGGAGAAGAAGTGTAAAGGATAGAAAACCTGTTGAAAAAGTAATGATGGAAAACTTCTCTAATTTGATGAGAGAAAAAGTCACACAAATCCAGGAAACACAGAGAGTCCCAATTAAGAGGAACCCAAAGGCCCACTTCAAGACAGATCATAATTAAAATGGCAAAATTCCAAGACAAAGAGAATATGAAAGGCAAGAAAGGAGGAACAGGAAGTAACATAGAAGGGAGCCCTGATAAGGCTAGCAGCTGACTTCTCAATGGAAATACTCTAAGCCAGAAGAGAATAGCAAGAAATATTCCAAGTAATGAAAACCAAAGGTCTGCAACCAACACTACTCTATCCAGCAAGGCTTTCAAATAAAATGGAAGGCCAAATAAGGAGCTTCCCAGGCAAAAGAAGTCAAAAAGAATACACCTCCTCCAAACCAGCTCTGTGAGAGATGCTAAAGGGTCTGCTTTAAGAAAAGGAAAAAGAAAAAAGAGAGAGAGAGGAACATGTGTACAAAAAAGGCAATGAATAAGTACCTACCAATAATAACCTTAAATGTAAATGGATTAAATATTCTAATCGAAAGACATAGAATAGCTGAATGGAGAAGAAAGCATGGCCCATATATATGCTACCCACAAGAAACCCTCCTCAGAACAAAAGATCTACACAGTCTGAAAGTGAAGGGCTGAAAACAAATATTCCAGGCAAACAGACAGGGGAAAAAAGCCGGGGTAGCAATACTCATATCAGACAAAATAGACTCCAAAACAAGGGCCATGAAAAGAGACCCAGAAGGTCACTTCATAATACTCAAAGGAAGAATCCACCAAGAAGACATAAACATTGTAAATATATATATATATGAAGAATACAATTTCTGAATTGCATATATATATATATATATATATCCAACAGAGGAGCACCCAAATACATAAAGAAATCTTAGAGGACTTTAAGAAAGATATTGACAGCAACACAATAATAGTAGGAGATTTTAACACCCCACTGTCAAAAATGGATACATCTTTCAAAACAAAACATCAACAAATACATTCAACAAAGATAAGAACTATATGCCAAGAAATCTGAAAACCTAGGTGAAATGGACACATTTCTAGAAAAATATAATCTTCCAAAAGTCAATGAAGAAGGAGCAGAAAGCCTAAACACACCAATAACAGAGGATGAAATTGAAGCAGTAATCAAAAATCTCCTGACACAGAAAAGCCTTGGTCCAGATGATTTCACAGGAGAATTTTACAAAGCATTTAAGGATGAACTAACCCATATCCTACACAGACTATCACAAAAATCCTAGAAGACTGAAGACTCCCAAACTCTTTTTATGAAGCCAACATTATCCTTAAACCAGATAAAGACAATCCCAAAATCAGATAAAGATACAACAAAAAAAGAAAACTTCAGGCCAATATTGCTGATGAAATAGATGCTAAAATCTTCAACAAAATACTGGCAAACTGCATCCAACAATACATTAAAAAGATCATTACCATGATCAAGTGGGATTCATCCTAAGGATTCAGGAATGATACAATATTTGCAAATCAATAAATGTAATACATCACATAAAAAAAACAAAGACAATAATCACATGATCATATCAATACATGTGGAAAAAGCGTTTGATAAGGCACAGCACCCATTTGTGATAAAAAAAACCCTCAGCAAAGTGGGAATAGAGGGAGCATTCCTCAACATAACAAAGGCCATGTATGAGAGACCTACAGCCAATGTCATACTCAATGGACAAAAAATTAAAACTTTCCCACTATGATCAGGAACAAGACAAGGATGTCCTTTTTCACCACTCTTATTCACCACAGTACTGAAAATCCTAACCACAGCAATCAGACAAGAAAAAGAAATAAAAGGCATCCAAATTGGAAAGGAGGAAGCAAAATTGTCCTTGTTTGCAGATGACATGAGAGTAGACATAGAAAATCCTACAGACTCCACCTGAAAAAGTACTGGACCTAACAAACGAACTTGGCAAAACAGCAAGATACAATGTCAATATTCAGAAATTCAAAAATGTGCATTTTTGTACAGTAGCAATGAAATATCAAAAACAGAAATTAGGAAAAAATCCCATTTGGTATAACAATAATAAAAGTACAGTACCTAGGAATAAACCTAACCAAGGAGGTAAAAGACCTGTACTCAGAAAACTACACGACGCTGAAGAAACAAATTAAAGAAGACACAAACACAATGAAGCCTACAGCATGTTCATGGATTGGAAGAATTAACATCATCAAAATGTCTATACTACCCAAAGCAATTTATAGATTCAACACAATCTCTATAAAGTACCATGATATATTTCACAGATATAGAACATTTCAAAAATTTATATGGAACCATAAACAACCCCGAATAGCTGTAGCAATTTTGAGAAAGAAGAACAAAGTAGAAGGGATCACAATACCTGATATCAAACTGTATTATAAGACCACAGTAATCAAATCAGCCTGATACTGACATAAGAACAGACACATAGGCCAATGGAACAGAGTAGAGTGCCCAGAAATAAACTCATGTCTCTATGGTCAATTAATATTTGACAAAGGTGGCAGCAGCATAAAATGGAGTAAAGATAGCCTCTTCAACATATGATGTTGGGAGACCTGGACAGCTACATGTAAAAAAATGAAACTCAAGCACTAACTCACACCATACACAAAAATAAATTCAAGGTGCATAAAAGACTTAAATATAAGCCATGACACCATAAAAGTCATGAAAGAAAACATAGGTAGGAAAATCTCAGACATTCTATGCAGCAATATCTTTACTGGTATGTCTGCTAAAGCAAGGGACATGAAAGAAAGAATAAACTAATAGGACCTTACAAATTAAAAACCTTCTGCATGGCCAAAGAAAATATCATTAAAATGAAAAGAGAGCCAACCATATGGGAAAACATATTTGCCAATGATATCTTGGACAAGGGTTTGATCTCCAAAATATATAAAGAACTCACACAACTCCACTCTAGGAAGACAAAAAACCCATTGGAAAAAATGGGCAAAAGACTTGAACATACACTTCTCTAAGGAGGACTTGCAGATGGCCCAGAGGCATCACTAGCCATTAGAGAGATGTAAATTAAAACCAAAATCACATACAACTTCACACCGGTCAGAATGGCCAACATAAACAAAGCAACAAACAACAAGTGTTGGAGAGGTTGTGGAGAAAAGTGGACCCTAGTTCACTGTTGGTGGGATTGCAGACTGGTACAACCACTATGGAAAACAGTATGGAATTTTCTCAGAAAACTAAAAATGGATCTGCCTTTTGACCCAGCAATTCCACTGCTGGGATCTTATCCTAAGAACCCTGAATCACCAATCCAAAAGAACCTATGCAGCTCAATGTTCATAGCAGCACAATTTATAATAGCCAAGTGCTGGAAGCAACCTAAATGCCCATCAGCAAATGAGTGGATCAAAAAACTATGGTACAAAGCCCTGGCTGGCGTAGCTCAGTGGATTGAGTATGGGCTACGAACCAAAGTGTCGCTGGTTCAACTTCCAGTCAGGGCACATGCCTGGGATGCAGACCAGGTCCCACTTGGGAGCACACAATAGGCAACCACACATTGATGTTTCTCTCCTTCCCTTCCTCTCTCTCTAAATACAAATAAAAATAAAATCTTAAAAAAAAAGAAAAGTGAGCTTTGAGATTACAATAAAAAAAACTATGGTACATTTACACAATGGAATACTACGCAGCAGAAAGAAAGTAGGAGTTCCTACAGTGTCATTTGATAGATGATTGGATAAAGAAGATGTGGTATACTATACTATGGAATACTAGTTAGCAGTAAGAAGATATACAATACTGCCATTTGTGACAATATGGATGAACTCTAACGTTATCATGCTAACAAAAAGGGGTCAAACAGAAAAAGTTAAGAATCATATGCTTGCCCTGATGTGGGATGTAAAACTGAAACTCAAGACAAAGACAACAGCATGGTGGTTACCAGAGGGAAGGGAGGTGGGAGTTTAGAAAAAGGTAAAGGGAGCTGACTATATGGTGATGGAATATGATTTAACTTTGGGTGGTGGGCACACAATGCAATATACAGATCATGTATCATAGAAATGTACACTTGAAATCTATATAATCTTATTAATCAATGTCACCTCAATTTATTAAAAAATGGAAGTATCAGAGTAAACATTTGCAAAATGTACACATGACAAAGGACAGATATCCAGGATTAATAATAAAAAGAAAAACGATGCAATAAAAAACAGAAAAAAGATTTGAAGGGATACTTCATGAAGCAGGTATATAATATCTATCTGTGAATGATCAAAAAGCACATAGAAAGTACTCAATTTTGTTAACCACTAGGGAAATGAAAATAAAAACCACATGAAATGCCACTAGACATCCATCACCAGAGATAAATTGAAAACTATCAGGGATAATGTAAAGCAGTAAGAACTCTCGTATGTTGTTCATGGAAATTAAAAAAAATGGTACAACTGCTCTGCAAATGGGCCAGTCACTTCTTATAACTACACATACAGTTACCTATTGACCTAGTGTACTGGGTTGAATAGCACTCCACTAAAACTCATGTCTACCTGGAACACATGAATGTGACCTTATTTTGAAATTAAATCTTTGCAGGTGCAATCAATATCAGATAAGGTCTTACTGGATTAGGGTGAACCTTAATATAATGACTGGTATTCTTACAAGGAGAGGGAGATTTGGATAGAGAGACACATAAAAAGAAGACTGTGTAACCAGAGTCAGAGATTGGAATGTGCAGTTCCAAGCCAACGGATGCTAGGAAATGCCAGCAACTTCTGAAAGCTAGGAGAATGAACATATTCTCTCTCAGAAGTGCCGGAAAGAGGCAACCCTACCAACAGGTTGATTTTGGACCTCTGGTTTCTGAACTGTGAGAATATATTTCTGTTGTTTTAAGCCTTTCAATTGGTGGTAATTTGTTACATCAAGACTAGGAAACCATTACATTCAACATATACCCTAGGTATTACTATAAAGGAAATAAAAACACACATTTAACAAACAAAAACCTAGTATATGGATATTATTAATAGCAGCTTTTTCAAAATAACTGCAAGCCACCAAGGTGTCTATCAAGGAACATATATAAACAGTTGGAGGCTACTGGGCATTAAAAATAAACAGATTACTGATATGTATGCGACAACATGGATGAAACTTAAAATCTTTACATTAAATGAAAGAAGCTGTCTACAAAGGAGTATGTATTTTATGATCCCATTTATGCAAAACTGTACAGCAGAGAAAGCTAATATACAGTGAAATAAAATCAGATCAGGGTAACTCTGTGGGACAAGGGTGGGAGTTTACTGGGACGCACCACTAGGAAACTATCTGATAGGATGACAGTAACAATCTGTATTTTGATAAAGTTTGGGTTATGGAGGTACATGAGTTACTTGAAATCATGGACTAATACACTTGAGAATCACATTTTCTGTAAGTAAATACCACCTAACAAGAAAAAATAATTCTAGGCAATTATATGCATGCCCCATTACTCCTGGGGTCAACTACCTTTCATGGGGCCCACTTAGCTGAGATGAACTGCCAGGAACTGGCCCTCTTAAATGGCAATGTGTGGAGATGCTCAAATGGATGCCCTGGACCTGAGTCATACGTCCCTGCCTGCCAACCACCCTTTGAGCCAACACAGAAGAATATCCCTTTCCCCTTAACACTTGTTATATCACCTTTGCCAAAAGCATTTGGTGGTCAGATCAGATTTTAACACACACTCATTCCTACCAACCACTCTGAGGGGTAGAGGTTGTTTGAAAAAAATGAGCAGATGCTAAGGACATGACATGAAGTCCACAAAATGACAGCAGTAGCCACCCATGAACAGGGCCTCATAAGCTCTTTACCTCCCCAGAGAACACCAGTCTCTTTTCCAAGGAGAGTAAAGCCTTGATACACTACACTTATTCAGGTATGCTCAGCTACCCAGTTCTCCCCAAGAGGAACTACTTGCACTAAACACAGCACTCTTACCAATCAAGGAGATATTGCCAGAAAAATCTGTCAGAATGGCCAAAATAAAAAATAGTGCTAACACCAAATACCAGCAAGAATACAAAGAAACTAGATCTTTCAAATACTTGCTGGTAGGAATGTAAAGTGGTATAGGTGTTCTAGAAATGTTCATGGCACATGTTTTTTACAAAACTAAACATGTATTTACCATGTGAAACTACAACTGCACTCTTGGGCATTTATACCAGAAATAAAAACCTTATGTTCACATACAAACTTGTACACAAATGTTTATAACTATAAATCAGCCAAATGTCCTTCAGTGGGTGAAAGGTTTAACAAACTAGTACATTCATACCACAGAATACTACTCAGCAATTAAAGGAAGGAAATATTGATACATGCAACAATTTGGATGAATCTAAAGAAAGTTAATGATGAATGAAAGAAACAGTCCCAAAGGTAACATGTAACATTCTTGAAATGACAATTATAGAGACAGAGAACAAGTTAGTGGTTGCCAGAGGAACAGAGGAAGGGAGAGTTGGCTATGGGTATAAAACGGTAACACAAGGGATCCTTTTAATAAAACTCTATCTTTAAATCTATTGGCAGTTACATGAATATAAATGGAAAATTTTCATAGAACTAATCAAATGCATATATGAGTGAAGGTAAAACAAATCTGAATAAGGTCAGTGCATTATATTAACAGGAATACATGGCTGGTTTAACAAGAAAAAATCAATGTAATTCACTAAATTAAAACACTAAAAATATAAAAACATGATCATCTCAAAAGATGCCACAAACACATTTTACAAAAGTCCAAAATCCAGTCCCAATAAAAACTCTCATCAAAAAAGGTCTAGGTGTTGGGAGAACTGGACAGCTACGTGCAAAAAAATGAAACTTGAGCACCAACTTACACCATACACCAAAATAAATTCAAGGTGGATAAAAGACTTAAATATAAGCCATGACACCATTAAAGTCCTAGAGGAGAACATTGGCAAGAAAATCTCAGATATTCCACGCAGCAACATTTTTACGGATATGTCCCCTAGAGCAAGGAATATAAAGGAAAGAATAAACAAATGGGATCTCATCAAAATAAAAAGCTTCTGCATGGCTAAAGAAAACAGTATTAAATTAAAAAGACAACCAACTGTATGGGAAAACATATTTGCCAATGATACCTCAGACAAAGGTTTAATCTCCAAAATATACAAAGAACTTACACGACTCCACTCTAGGAAGACATCGAACCCAATTAAAAAATGGGAAAAGGACTTGAACAGACACTTCTCTAAAGAGGACATACAGAATATCCAGAGACACATGAAGAGATGCTCAATATCATTAGCTATCAGAGAGATGCAAATTAAAATCACAATGAGATACCACTTTACACCAGTCAGGATGGCTATAATAGACAAAGCAACAAACAACAAATGTTGGAGAGGGTGTGGGGAAAAGGAGACCTTAGTTCACTGTTGGTGGGATTGCAGACTGGTACAACCATTATGGAAAACAGTATGCAATTTTCTCAGAAAAATAAAAATTGACCTGCCTTTTGACCCAGCAATTCCACTGCTAGGATTATACCCCAAGAATCCTAAAACATCAATTTCAAAGAACCTATGCACCACAATGTTCATAGCAGCACAATTTACAATAGCCAAGAGTTGGAAGCAACCTAGGTGCCCATCAGTAAATGTAAGGATCAAAAAATTGTGGTACATATACACAATGGAATTCTATGCAGCAGAGAGAAAGAAGGAGCTACTACCTTTTGCAACAACATGGATGGAACTGGAAAGCATTATGCTGAGTGAAATAGGCCAGGTGCTGAAGGACAAATACCATATGATCTCACCTTTGACAGGAAGCTAAAGAATAAAACAAACAAGCAAACAGAATAAAAACAAAGACACTGAAATAGAGAACAAGTGGGCAGCGACCAGAGGGGAGAGGGAAGGGAACTTAAGGGGAAAAAGGAGGAGGGATTTTGAGGAACAAGTATGAAAGACACAGAGATGAGGACTGGGGGGGGGATGGGAAGGAGGGGGGAGACCGGGCAGGGGGGTGGGGTGGGATGGGAGAAATAGATAAAAAAAATGTACTTGAAAAGTAACTAAATAAAATTTAATATTAAAACAAAACAAAACAAAACGAAAAAGGTCTAGGAACAAATAGGAAGGACACAGGGACGAGAACTAAGGGGGGTGGAAATGGGAGAGAGGTGGGGAGCAAGGGGCGGGGGAGGCTGGGATGGGAAAAATAGACAAAAAACTGTACTTGAAAAATAACTAAATAAAATTAATTAAATTAAAAAAAAAGGTCTAGGAGAGTTTGCCAGGCTGATAAAGGGCAGCTATAAAACTTACACTGAGGAAGAAAGCATTCCTCATAACATAAGGAACAAGGAAAGGATGTCCATTCTCACCATTTAAATACATCATTGCACTAGATATTCCTACCTGTGCAAGTAGGCAAGAAAAAGAAATTATAGATATACTGAAAGGAAATAAAGAAGGAATCTATATACTTACTCACAAATAACAAGATTGTCTAAGTCAAAAATCTTGTAGAATCTGCCCTTGCAAAAGCTACAAGGACTAACAAATAAGTTTTGCACGTTTACCAGAGATAACATCATCATACATAAACTGTATTTCTGTGTACTATCAGCAAACAATTAAAAAGAGAAATTTTAAAGTAGTCTAAATAGCATCAAAATATGAAAAACAGAGGGGTAATTCTATTTTTTTTTTTATTTAGTTACTTTTCAAGTACATTTTTTTCCCTTCCCCCCCCCCCCCCCCGCCCGGTCTCCCCCCTCCCTCCCATTCCCCCCCCCACCCCCAGTCCTCAACTCTGTGTCTTTCATACTTGTTCCTCAAAATCCCTCCCCCTTTTTCCCCTTAAGTTCCCTTCCCTCTCCCCTCTGGTCGCTGCCCACTTGTTCTCTATTTCAGCGTCTTTGTTTTTATTCTGTTTGCTTGTTTGTTTTATTCTTTAGCTTCCTGTCAAAGGTGAGATCATATGGTATTTGTCCTTCAATGCCTGGCCTATTTCACTCAGCATAATGCTTTCCAGTTCCATCCATGTTGTTGCAAAGGGTAGTAGCTCCTTCTTTCTCTCTGCTGCATAGAATTCCATGGTGTATATGTACCACAATTTTTTGATCCATTCATTTACTGATGGGCACCTAGGTTGCTTCCAACTCTTGGCTATTGTAAATTGTGCTGCTATGAACATTGTGGTGCATAGGTTCTTTGAAATTGATGTTTTAGGATTCTTGGGGTATAATCCTAGCAGTGGAATTGCTGGGTCAAAAGGCAGGTCAATTTTTATTTTTCTGAGAAAATTCCATACTGTTTTCCATAATGGTTGTACCAGTCTGCAATCCCACCAACAGTGAACTAAGGTCCCCTTTTCCCCACACCCTCTCCAACATTTGTTGTTTGTTGCTTTGTCTATTATAGCCATCCTGACTGGTGTGAAGTGGTATCTCATTGTGGTTTTAATTTGCATCTCTCTGATAGCTAACGATAATTCTAAAAGAAGTTTAAAAACTACAAAACAATACTCACAGAAATCTCAATTCCCATAAAATTGAAGTGATAGTCTGTGTTCATGTATTAGATGACACAAGTAAATTCTCCACAAATTGACATAGATTCAACCCAATCCCAATCAAAATCCCAGCAGGCTTTTTTTTTTTTGGTAAAAATTACCAAACAAATCCTGAAATCCATTTGGAAATGCAAAGAGTCTCAAATAATGGGAGCAACTTGAGAAAAAAGAAAAAATGTTGAGGTATTGACACTAAATTCTACACTTCTTATAAAGCCACAATAATTAAGAATATGTGGTACTGGCATCAAGATATACAAAGAAAGGAGTGGAAAAAAATAGAATCCAGATATACACCCATACACATAAAGTCAACTAATTTGCCACAAAGGTGCATAAGCCCATCAGTTAAGAAATGGTTGTCTTTCAAATAAACAGTGCTGGAAAAAATGGGTATTTTGATGCAAAAAAAAATGTACTTAAATTCAGACCTGGTACCTAGAAGAAAAATTTACTCAAAATAGATTATAGACCTAAATGTAAAATAAAAGTAATAAAACTTTTAAAAAGAAAAAATATATGTGAAAATCTTTTAGAACTTACTTTAGGCAAAGATTACTTAAATATATCACCAAAAGTGAGCTTCATGAGAGGAAAAAAAATTGAAACTTGGACTTCCTGTTTGAAAGACACTATTAAGAGAATAAAACACAAGCCACAGAGTAAATATATGTAAATCAAATATCTGATAATGGACTTCTATAAAGAATACATGAAGAACATTCAAAATTCAATAATAAAAAGAAACTAATTTATTAAATGGGTAAGAGATTTGAGAAGATATTTCACCAAAGAAGATATACAGATGGCAACTAAGCACATGAAAAGATCCTCATCATCAGTCATTAAGAAAATGTCAAGTAAAACCACAGTAAGATGCCACTACTCCGCTTATGAGAATGTCATTAAAATAATACCAAGTGTTGACAAAGATCTGGAACTCTCATACACTACTGGTGGAATGTGAAAGAGTACACCACTTTGGAAAATAGTTTGTGCAGTTAGTAAGAAGTTAAACATGATGTACTATACAAATCAACCATTCCAATCTCAAGAATTTGCCCACCCCACCAAGAAAAAAGTGTATGTCCACACAAAGACTTGTCATGATTTATTCACACAGGCTTTATTTGTGTTTGTCAGAACTTTCAAAGTCTTTCAATAGGAATAGTTAAATAAACTGTGATATCTATAAAATGAACAAGGTGGCAATAAAAAGAAATGATCTATTGATCTCTACACAACACTATGGATGAAATTCAAAGTAATTATGTTGAGTGAAAGAATCCACTATGCACTCTGTATGGTTCAATTCATAAGAATTCCAGAAAATACAAACATGTATAATGATAAAAAGTGGATCAGTGGTTGCCTGGGTATGGGGAGGAGAGAGAGGACAGTGAGGCACAAAGGAACTTTGGAGTGATAGGTACATTTAGCTTTTTGGATTGTGGTGACAGTTTGATGGCTGTATAAAATTTGATCAGAGCTTATCAAATTTTATACTTTCAATATATTTTGCTTATTAGGACTTCCGCCAAGATGGAGGCATAGGTGGAGATGCCATGCTTTTTCCCACAACCAAGTTTAGAGACAACAAAATATTAGCAACAGAAAACACAACCAGAACACAGAAAATTGAACTTTTCTGAAGTCTGATAACAACAAATTCTTCAGCCTGACCAGTAAGAGGGGCGATGCCAGCAGCTGGTGGAACAGGGTTGCACAGAAAAACTCAGTCAGATGGACTCAGGTGCACAGATCCCAGGCGTGGGGTTGCAACAAGCGGACCCAGTGAGGGACTCAGTGAGTGACCCAGTGAGTGACCCAGTGAGTGACCGGTGTACCCAGTGAGGGTGCAGGGCAGTGGGTTGACTGTGGTCCCGCATTCGTGCGCAGATAGAGCAACAAGAGAGTGGGCAGTGAGACGACTGGACCTAGCAGGCCCCAGCTGTGAGAGGCAGCAGAGGGGGCCTCCATTTCCCGGCTCTGACCCGCCCCCACATAGAGCGTCACAACTCAGCGACCTCAACGACCCTGCCCTGGTGAACACCTATGGCTCCACTCCTCATAATTAACGGGCGCGAACAGACCAAAAATGGCTCAAGAAGATCTCAAAGCCCCAGAGCCTATAAATCTAAGCGATGAAGAAATAGCAAAACTTTCAGATACACAGTTCAAAACACTGGTGATCAGGATACTCACAGAACTGGTTGATTATAGTCACAAATTAGAAGAACATATGAAGGCTAAACTAATTGAAATGAAGGGAATTGCACAGGAAACCAATAGTGATGAAGAGGAAACTGGGACTCAAATCAAGGGAGTGAACCAGAAGGAAGAAAATAATGGCCAAACAGGAAAATATGAAGAAACAAGAATTCAAAAAAATGAGAAGAGACTTAGAAACCTCCAGGACATCTTTAAACGCTCCAACATCTGAATTATAGGGGTACCAGAAGGGGGAAAGGAACAGCCACCAGTGGAAAACTTATTTGAACAAATAATAAAGCAGAATTTCCTCAATCTGGCAAAGGAAATAGACTTCCAGGAAGTCCAGGAAGCTAAGAGAGTCCCAAAGAAGTTGGATCCAAGAAGAAACACACCAAGGCACATCATAATTACATTAGCCAAGATTAAAATGAAGGAGAGAATTCTAGAAGCAGCAAGAGATAAGGGGACAGTCACCTACAAAGGAGTTCCCATCAGACTGTCAGCAGATTTCTCAAAAGAGATCCTACAGGCAAGAAGGGACTAGAAAGAGGTATTCCAAGTCATGAGATCCAAAGACCTACAACCAAGATTATTCTATCCAGCAAAACTTTCATTTAGAATGGAAGGACAGATAAAGTGCTTCTCAAATAAGATCAAATTCAAGAAGTTCATCATCACCAAGCCCTTATTATATGAAATGTTAAAGGGACTTACCTAAGAAAAAGAAGATAAAAAAGATGAACAGTGGCCTTGGCTGGTGTAGCTCAGTGGATTGAGCGCGGGCCTGGGAACCAAGCAACCACGGTTCGATTCCCAGTCAGGGCACATGCCTGGGTTGCAGGCCAGTTCTCTCCCTCTCTCCTTCCTTTCCCCTCTAAAGATAAATAAATAAAATCTTTAAAAAAAAAGATGAATAGTGAAAGGACAGCAAACTCACAGTTATTAACAACCACACCTAAAACAAAAGCAAACTAAGAGGACAGCTAGATCAGGAGCAGAACCATAGAAATGAAGATCACATGGAGGGTTAGCAACAGGGGAGTGGGAGAAGGAGAAGGGGGGAGAAGGTACAGAACATAAGTAGCATAGATGGTAGGTAGAAAATAGATAGGGGGAGGGCAAGAATAGTATGAGAAATATAGAATCTAAAGAACTTGAGACATGTGGTCATAAACTAAAGTGGGGGGGAATGGTGGGGAGCGGGTGTGCAGGATGGAGGGGAATGAAGGGGGGATATAGAACAACTGTAATGGCATAATTAATAAAATATATTTTAAAAAGAAAAAAATATATATTTTGCTTATTATACTTTGATAACATACCTTATTATCCCTTAACTACTACTGTACCAAATAACATATTTTTCTATTATACTATAATTATAGCTCATATAAAATTTGTTTTATAAAACAGGCAAAAGCAGTGAATTTTCTGTAAAGTTCAATTTTCAATGTATACTTGTATTTATAAGCATCAAAATAACAAAAATAAGAATATTGAAAATAAAAAAGGAAAAAGATAAATCGTGAAAAAATTTATCCTTACCTACCAACATTCACATAAAATTAATTCCAGTTGGATTAAAGATTTATAATGTTCCCAGAATTTATATGGAATGTGTACAAATCAATAACAGAAAGAACCATCCCAAATATAAAGGAGAGAAACACCTTGAATAGTTACATTACGGAAGAAGAAACACCAATGGCAAATCAACATAGGAAAAGATACTCATGCTACCTTGGAAAGTAAACCCCTTCTGCCCTGGCTGGTGTAGCTCAGTGGATTGAGCATGAGCCTGTGAACCACATGATCGCGGTTCGATTCCCAGTTAGGGCACATGCCTGGGTTGCAGGCCAGTTCCCAGAAGGGGACCCATGAGAGGCAACCATACACTGATATTTCTCTCCTTCTCTCCTTCTCTTCCTCTCTAAAGATAAATAAATAAAAAAAAGTAAACCCCTTCAGATATCAATACAGAACGAGTGCATGGAACGAGTGCATGGGTGAAAAACTAGGTCTGACAGTAGGTTGTGCTGGTGAGGATGTGGAAGACACAGAGCTCTCATCACTGCTGCTGGAGTGAAAAGTGGCATAATAGCTTCAGAACACAATGTGGCACAGCCTCATCAGTTACAGCCTCATCAGTTGAGGCCACTCATGCCTATGAACAAGCTACCATGCTCCTGGGTATGGGTACTAGGCCTCTAGAGAAACTTTTATAATATATTGCAACATTATTTAATAGCTAAAAATTAGCAATAACTGAAATCTCCAAAAGAAGGGGGTTGATACTTCAAGTATATTAAAATAGAAATATTCATATAATGGAATCATGTAACAGCTTTAAAAAGTATAAACTAAACCTGTACATTGTTACATGAATCTCACAGAAAGTTGGTAAAAAGGCACATTCCAGAAGGTTATGTACATTATGATACTATGTACAGAGAAGTTTGCAAACATGCAAAACAAACACTCTACATCAGCCATTTTTAGCCTTTTTCATATCATGGCACACATAACGTAATTACTAAAATTCTGTGGCATACCAAAAATATATGTTTTGCTGATCTGACACAAAAAAATAGATACAATTTTGATTCAGTCACACTACACAACTGTTCCTGTGTTGGCTGTTGTCATTTTTTCATTTGACAATGTGAGGGAAAAGAGGTCAGTGCTCCTCACTAAACAGTCAGGTAAGGCATGTTTTAAAAACTCTTGCAGCACAGTGGTTGAAAATCGCTGCCATATATGGCTGAAGAACCATCAAATGGATAAAAAGGATGAAGGTGGTCATGGAAATACTAATGCAGAAACTGGATTCTCAGGGCAGAGTGGAGGGGCAAAATACAACCAGAAAAGGTACAGGGCTGTTGTGTGGATTTACAGCATTTTAAATGATATTGGGAAGGCACACTGGCATTCACTGCATAATTATAAAGTATTGTAATTTTTAAAAATCCACCATACATAAAAAACAAAAGTTATGGAAATTTATGGGTTAAAACTGATATACAGAAATGTTAACAGGTTAAGAAGAAAAATTGGACAGAGTCTATAGCAGTGCCAATGATTTAGGTTCAGAGGGCAAACTGCCAAGTTGAACGTCAAATCCCCCAGAAAAACCAAGAATAGGAAGATCCTAGACATGCTGGATGAAAACACCAAGTGAGTGGAGCGAGGCTCTCTGGTGGAGGAGGGCAGTGTGTCAGGGAGGCCCTCTCTGCAGTAAGCAAGATGGCATGGAAGGCCTGGAGAAGAGTTCCACCCACCCAGGACTTCATAGTTGCTTCTCCTTCATCACCTGCTGAGTGCCTCACTGGCCTGTCTTGTTGTCTGCCTGGTGCTTCCCTCTCACCTGGACAAAGGTCCAGAAGACATTCGCTTTCCTCTCTGCAGGGCTCATCCCCTTGCTCCAGCTGTGTGATGAGTTTTGGTTTAGAAAAGGCAATTCCTAGTTACAGGAAAAGAAACCAAAGCTAGTGAATTAAACCCTCTTGGGGTTAGTGGATTAAAAGGCTATCACAGGACTCAGAGTTAGTTGGGGAATGCAATAATCCAGAAGAGGGCAAAAGTTCTCTGAAGGCTAACAAAGAATGACTAAGGAAAGGGGTAATCCTGGACTTGAAGGTAGTACACTGATTCTAAACTGTGCTTGAGTGAATACAAATATTTCCCCATTTTAAACACAATTCTTGAGAGAAAGGGCTGGGGCTTGAAAGAGGCCTGGGAATACAATGATTTCATGGAACGAAATGCAGAAAGACACCACATACACATACGTGAACAACTTCAGTATTTTTAAATCTATAGAATCCAGACATTCTGGGGGTACAGGGAAAGTATTTTTCTCTCTCAGCCAAAAGCATGGCAGCTACTGCATAAATCTTGAAATGTTCACAGGCAGAGTCCAAGACCTTGCAAGGGCTGTCCTTACCCAATGACACCAAGTGGCTGTAGTTCTCCAAGATACATCCCGATACAGGATCTTCTGGGAAGGACTTAGTAGTTTCCACTCCTTCTTGGTGAAGGTTACAGCTACATCTCTGAAGGCCATTAATGCCTGTAACAGAAACATCCCTGCTCAACCAAGAACCAGCCACATCCAGCAATAAGATGGCAGCAAAGAGGCTGGCATAGATGACATCCATTGATCCTACTTTAACCTGAAACCTGAAGCCATGTGTTCAACACTATACATCCCTTGTCCATATTACTACTAAGTCTATTTAGGAGTTCCTTCTTTTGCTTTGTTGATCTCTATGTTATGGCACTGTTGAAAAACAATTTTGATGACTGTAGCTATATAGTAGGCCTCGAAATTAGCTAGGCTTATTCCTCCCACTGTATCTTTCATTGTGCAGTGGGACATGTGCAAAGGCACATTCTAGGACATGTGCCCTTCCCTATAAATTGTAGAAAAATCTTGTTCATAGCAACCAAAAACTGCTGATTTTGAGAATATCTGCATTAAACACAAATACCAATTAGGGGAGAACTGACATCTTCACTATGTTGGCTCTTTAAATCCATGAACTCGAAGAACAAGGGATAGAAAACCTATATGAAAAAGTAATGATGGAAAACTTCCCCAATTTGATGAGAGAAAAAGTCACACAAATCCAGGAATCACAAAGAGTCCCAATCAAGAGAAACTCAAAGAGTCCCACTTCAAGAAAGATCATCATTAAAATGGCAAAAATTCTAAACACAAAAAGAGAACCTTAAAGGCAGCAAGGGAGAAAACATACAAGGGAGCCCCAATAACGTTAGCTACTGATTTCTCAATGGAAACACTTCAAGCAAAAAGAGAATGGCAAGAAATATTCCAAGTAATGAGAACCAGAAGCCTGCAACCAAGGCTACTTTACCCAGCAAGGCTCTCAATCAAGATAGAAGGCCAAATAAAGAGCTTCCAAGACAAAAGAAATCTAAAAGTAAAAGAATATGCCTCCACCAAACCAGCTCTGCAAGAAAATCTAAAAGGACTGCTTTAAGGAAAGGAATGAAAAGAGAGAGACAGAGAGGAACACAGGTACAAAAATGGCAATGAATAAGTACCTATCAATAATAACATTAAACATAAATGGATTAAGCTCCAATCAAAAGACATAGAATAGGTGAATGGATAAGAAAGCAAGACCCACACATTTGCTGCCTACAAGAGACCCACCTCAGGACAAAAGACCTACACAGACTAAAAGTGAAGGACTAGAAACAAAATTTCCAAGCAAATGGTAAGGAAAAAAAACTGGGGAAGCAATACTCATATCTGACAAAATAGACTTCAAAAAAAGGGCAATAAAAAGAGACCCAGAAGGTCACCTCATAATACTCAAGGGAAGAATCCACCAAGAGGACATAAACATTGTAAATATATATATATATATATATATATATATATATATATATATATATATACACCCGACAGAGGAGCACCCAAATCTATAAAGAAAATCTTAGAGGACTTCAAGAAAGATATTGACAGCAACACAATTACTGGGGGATTTTAACACCCCACTTTCAAAAATGGACAGATCTTCCAAACAAAAGAACAATAAAGCTATTGTGGCATTGAACAACACCCTAGAGGAAATGGACTTAACTGATATATATAGAGCCCTTCATCCCACAGAAGCTAAACACACATTCTTTTCAAACGCACATGGAACATTTTCAAAGATAGACCACATGATAGGACACAAAATGAGCCTCAAAAAATTCAAGAAAATTGAAATCATACCAAGCATTTTCTCTGACCACAAGGGACTGAAACTGGAAACCAACCCCAAAGGAAAAAACCCAAAACACTCAAAATCATGAAGATTGAATACCATGCTATTCAACAATGAATGGGTCAAGAATGAAATTAGGGAAGAAATCAAAACGTTTCAGGAAACAAATGAAAATGAACTCACAACAACCCAAAACTTATGGGACACAGTGAAGGCAGTCCTGAGAGGGAAGTTTATAGCAATACAGGCCTACCTAAAGAAGATAGAAACATTTCAAACAAGCAACCTAACCCTATGCCTGCAAGAACTCCAGGAACAACAACAAAGACAGCCCAGAGCAAGCACAAGGAAGGAAATAACCAAGATTAGAGCAGAACTAAATGATATAGAGACTAAAAGCATAATCCTAAGGATCAATGAATCCAGGAGTTGGTTCTTTGAAAAGATAAACAAAATAGACAAGCCTTTCAGTTGGCTCATCAAGAAAAGGAGAGGACCCAAATAAACACAATCAGAAATGAAAAAGGAGAAATTACAACTGACACCACAGAAATAGAAGGAATTGTAAGAAATTACTATGAACAGTATGTGAAGAAATTTGAAAATCTAGGTGAAATGGACACATTTCTAGAAAAATATAATCTTCCAAAACTCAGTGAAGAAGCAGAAAGCCTGAACAGACCAACAGAAGCAGAAGAAATTGGAGCAGTAATCAAAAAACTCCTGTCACACAAAAGCCCTGGACCAGATGGATTCACAAGAGAATTCTATAAAGCATTTAAGGAAGAGCTAACCCCTTTTCTTCACAGACTATTCCAAAAAATCCAAAAGGATGGAAGACTCCCAAACTCTTTTTATGAAGCCAGCATCATCCTAATTACAAAACGAGATAAAGACACAACAACGAAAGAAAACTTCAGGCCAATATCGCTGATAAACATAGACGCTAAAATCCTGAACAAAATATTGTCAAATCGCACCCAACAATACATTAAAAAGATCATACACCATGACCAAGTGGGATTCATCCCAGGGATGCAAGGATGGTTCAATATTCGCAAATCAGTAAATGTAATACACCACATAATAAAAAGCAAAGACAAAAATCACATGATCATATCAATAGATGCGGAAAAAGCTTTTGATAAGGTACAACACCCATTTATGATAAAAACACTCAGCAAACTGGGAATAGAGTGAGCATTCCTCAATATAATAAAGGCCATGTATGAGAGACCTACAGCCAATATCATACTCAATGGGCAAAATCTAAAATCCTTTCCGCTAAGATCAGGAGGAGACAGGGTTGTCCACTTTCACCACTTCTATTCAATATAGTATTGGAAGTTTTAGCCACAGCATTCAGACAAGAAAAGGAAATAAAAGGCATCCAAATTGGAAAGGAGGAAACAAAACTGTCATTTTTTGCAGATGACATGATAGTGTACATGGAAAATCCTATAGACTCTACCAAAAAACTGCTTGATGTAATAAATAAATTTAGCAAAACAGCGAGATACAAAGTCAATATCCATAAATCAAAGGCATTTTTGTATACCAACAATGAAACAGCAGAAGCAGAAATCAAGAAAAGAATCCCATCTGATATAGCAAAAATAAAAATAAAATACCTAGGAATAAACCTAACCAAGGAGGTAAAAGACATGTATACATAAAACTACACAATATTGAAGAAAGAAATCAAGGAAGACATAAACAAATGGAAACATATACCATGTTCATGGATTGGAAGAATTAACATCATCAAAATGTCCTTACTACCCAAAGCAATTTACAGATTCAATGCAATACCTATTAAAGTACCAATGACATACTTCCCAGAGAACAAATACTTCAAAAATTTATATGGCACCATAAACAACCCCTAATAGCAGCTGCAATTTTGAGAAAGAAGAACAAAGTAGGAGGGATCACAATACCTGATAGCAAACTGTAGTACAAGGCCACTGTAACCAAAACAGCCTGGTACTGGTATAAAAACAGGCACATAGACCAATGGAAGAGAACAGAGAGCCCAGAAATAAGCCCAAGTCTCTATGGGCAATTAATATTCTACAAAGGGGGCAGTAACATAAAATGGACTAAAAATAGCCTCTTCAACAAATGGTATTGGGAGAACTGGACAGGTATGTACAAAAAAATGAAACTTGAGCAACTTACACCATACACAAAAATAAATTCAAGGTGGATAAAGGACTTAAATATAAGCCATGACACCATTAAAATTTTAGAGGAGAACATTAGCAGGAAAATCTCAGATATTTCATGCAGCAACATTTTTACTGATATGTCCCCTAGAGCAAGGGACATAAAGGAAAGAATAAACAAATGGGATCTCATCAAAATAAAAACCTTCTGCATGGCTAAAGAAAACAGTATTAATATAAAAAGAGAACCAACTGTATGGGAAAACATATTTGCCAATGATACCTCAGACAAAGGTTTAATCTCCAAAATATACAAAGAACTCACAAGACTCCACTCTAAGAAGACAAGCAACCCCATTAAAAAATGGGAAAAGGACTTGAACAGACACTTCTCCAAGGAGGACATACAGAGGATCCAGAGACACATGAAAATATGCTCAATGTCGCTAGCTATCAACGAGATGCAAATGAAAACCACAATGAGATACCACTTTACACTGGTCAGAATGGCCATCATAAACAAAGCAACAAACAACAAATGTTGGAGAGGTTGTAGGGAAAAGGGGACCCTAGTTCACTGTTGGTGGAATTGCAGACTGGTACAACCATTAT
The DNA here is from genome assembly GCF_021234435.1 of Artibeus jamaicensis. Lineage (NCBI taxonomy): Eukaryota > Metazoa > Chordata > Mammalia > Chiroptera > Phyllostomidae > Artibeus > Artibeus jamaicensis. The sequence goes on along the minus strand of NW_026522030.1, from coordinate 71,882,977 downwards.
GGAAAACACTATGGAATTTTCTCAGAAAACTAAAAATGGACCTTCCTTTTGTCCCAGCAATTCCACTGCTAGGATTATATCCTAAGAACCCTGAAACACCAATCAACAGAACCTATGCACACCAATGTTCATAGCAGCACAATTTACAATATCCAAGAGTTGGAAGCAACCTAGGTGCCCATCAGTAAATGAGTGGATCAAAAAACTGCCCTGGCTGGTGTAGTTCAGTGGATTGAGCACAAGCCTGTGAACTACATGATCGCGGTTCGATTCCCAGTCAGGGCACATGCCTGGGTTGCAGGTCAGTTCTCAGCAGGGGACTCACAAGAGGCAACCATACATTGATATTTCTCTCCTTCTCTCCTTCCCTTCCTCTCTAAAGATAAATAAATAAAATCTTAAAAAAAAACAAACGATGGTACATTTACACAATGGAATTCTATGCAGCATAAAGAAAGAAGAAACTATTACCCTTTAAAACAGCTTGGATGGAACTGGAAAGCACTATGCTGAGTGAAATAAGCCAGGTGGTAAAAGACAAAAACATATGATCTCACCTTTAACAGGAAGCTAAACAACAAAACAAACAAGCAAGCAAAATATGACCAAAGTCACTGAAATAGAGAACAGGCTGATAGGAACCCGAGGGGAGAGGAGAGAAAATTTCAGGGGAAAAGGGGAAGGATTCACAGGAACAAGTATAAAGGACACATAGACAAAAACTAAGGTGGGAGGGGGGGAATGAGAGGGAGGTGGGGAGCACTGAGGGGGTGGGCTGGGATGGGTGTAAAAGATAGAAAACTGTACTTGAACAATAATTAAGTTAGAGAGAATTAACCAGTTTTGTGTCCAAATAGCAATTTTATTCCACCTTTCTTGTTAAAAAGGCTACATAATCCCTGCTTCTTAAATCCTTTTAAAATCAGCTTTAACATTTTGCTGTTTCCAACATTAATTAATGAGTTGAATAAAACCCTTGACACATGTTTAAAAAAATGCTGGAAAAAATCCATGAACTCACTGATACGTCTCTCCATTTATTGAGAAGTTCTTTGATTTCTTTCATTAGCATTTGGGTGGTTTCAGCATACAAATCCTATGTATGTTTTATTAAGAATTTCTTCTCTCTCTTTTTTTGTGATTTTAATGGTATTGTATTTTTAGTTTCAGTGACCGTATGTTCATTGCTATGATACAGAAATACAATTGTTTGCATGTTTTATCTTGAATCCTGCTACCTGGCTGTACTGACTTATCAGCACTCAGAGTATTTTTTTCTCCTAGGTTCCTTGAGATTTTCTACACTGACAATCCTGGCATCTGCATATAGGGACAGGTATATTATTCTCTTAGAATCTATACGCATTTTATTTCATCTTCTTGCCTTTACTGTAGTACTTCTAGCACAATAATGAATAAGAGTGGTAAGAGCAGACATCTTTGCCTTGTTCTTGATATAAAGAGTAAAGTACTATGTCTCACAGCATTAAGAATACTGAGATTCCACATCACACTGCTTAGGATATCTACTATCCAAGAAACAGAAAAGAACAACTGGCAGACTGTGAAACTGCAACCTTTGTGCATTGCTAGTGAGAAAAATAAAATTGTAGTCTCTATGAAAAAGAGTTGGGCAGTTCCTCAAAAAGTTAAATACTCAATTTACCATAGGATCCAGTGAAGAACTGAAAGCAGGGACTCAAACAAGCAGTTGTACACCAATGTCGGTAACAGTGTCATTCATATTAGCTCAAAGGTGGAAATGACCCAAATGTCTCTGAATGAATAGAGTGAATGTAAGATATACAATTGTATATGATTCAGCCTTAAAAAGGAAAGAGATTCTGATTCATGCTACATCATGCATTAGCCTTGAAAACATTTAGTTAAGTGAGAAAAGCCAGTCACAAAGAACAAATATTGTTTGCTTCCACTTATAAAAGGTACCTAGAATAGGCAAACTTAGAGAGACCAAGTAAAATAGAGGTTACCAGTAGCTGGGGAGAATGGAAAATGGGGAGTTAATGTTTAATGAATAGACTTCAGTTTGGGAAGATGAAAAAGTTCTGGAAATGAAGAATGGTGATAGTCGTACAGCACAGTGAATGTACTTAATGCAACTGAATTGTATAGTAATTTCTCACTTACCATTATCCATAGGTTCTGTGAATTTAAGCAAAATGATATATAATGAAACCAATTTACCATAGACTAATTGAAATAAACAAGGGTTAAGTTCCTATAGTATCTCATCATTGTAACAAAATATTGAACAAAAACACATTTTTCAAGGACCTGCTATACACTAAAAAAGTTAAAATAGTAATTTGTTACATAAATGTTAGCAATAAACAAGAATAATGTTAGCTATAGATTGTTTGTAGATGTCCATACCTAACAGAGGAGTTGCCATCTGTTTCTACTATACTGCGATGTTTTGTTTTTTTTCCACAAATGGTTGAATTTTGTCAAATGCTTTTACTGCATTAAGTGATGTAATCATGTGGTTCTTCTTTAGTCTATTAATATGATGGATTACATTAACTGAGTTTCAAATATGGATCCAGACTTGTATCCCTGGAATAAATGGTACTTAGTAATGGTGTATAGTTACTTTTATATATTGCTGAATTCTATTTGTTGATAATTTAAGGATTTTAGTTTCTATGTCCAAGAGACATGTTGATCTCTAGTTTATTTTTCTGTTGTCCCTGTCTGCTTTGGTTATCCATATAATACCTTCCCCATAAAGCGAACTGGAAAGTGTTCCCTTCTCTTTTATTTTCTGGAAGAAATCATGTAGCAGTGGTGAAATCGACAGTAAAATCACCTGGGCATACAGATTTCTTCTTGAGAGTTTTTAAACTACAAACTGGTGTTTCTTAAAAGTTATAGGGCTGTTCCAATTATTTCATATGGCAAGTTAAGGTAGTTTTTGTTACTCAAAAAATAAGTTTATTTCATCTAAGTTTCCAAATTTGCAAATGGGTTGCTATTTTTTGATGGCTACAGAGTTGTAGTAATATCCCTTGTTTCATTCTTGATACTGGTAATTCATATGTATTTTCTTTTTTCTGAGTCATTTTGCTAGATGTTTGTCAATGTTGTTTTCAAAGAAGCAGCTTTTATTTCACTTTTTCTCCATTTTTATTTTCAATTTCATTGATTTCTGCCTTTTGCTCTTAGTTTTGTAGGTTCTCAAGGTACAGGCTTGGATGAAGTCCTGGGCACCTAAGCTCTCCTCTAGGACTTCCTTCCACTCCACCAGACGTCACCACAGATAACAATGTGGTGATACCCACAGGGAAAAGGAGACGGGGATTAGGTGGAGTGGGCAAGGTGGGGAATGGGGACAGAAAAAAGACTTTGCTTAGGGCTACGAGTACATGATGCAGTGTGCAGATGGTGTTTTATTGAGTTGTATACTTGAAATCTGCATGGTTTTGTGAACCAAGGTCATCCCAATAAATTCCTTTTTTAAAAAAAGGAAAAATGAGTCTTGGCATAGACTTCAGTAAATTTATCATGTTTGTCAAAACTTGGTTTTATAGACCTGTAGGTTATATCTCTCGCCAAATTTGGGAAGTTTGCAGCTATTGATTTTCCTAACACTTTTTCAAACCTGTCCTTCACTTCTTCTCCAGAACTACAAGCACAAATGTTAGATATTTTGTTATACTCCCATAGGTTTTGAGACTCTGTTAATTTTTTCCAGTATATTTTTTCCCTGTTGTTCAGATTGGATAATTTATGTTGTTCTATCATCTAGTTCAATGATTCCTGCTACCTCTAATCTGCTAGTAAGCTCATCTACTGAGCTTTTTATTGTACTCATCAGTTATGAAATTTCCATATACTTATTCATTATAACTTCTATTTCTTTGCTAAGGCTTTCTAATGTTCCACTTGTGGAAGAAAAGGAGTCACTTACTAATGTGACAAACTCAGGGGAGGCCTGCATGGTGGCCTTACAAACTCAGAGACCTAATGTAACCCACAAAGGGTGGTCTGAAATTAAAACTTATCAACTAAAAGCAGTTTATGGCCAGTAGTCATGCCCTAGGCTCAATCTTCCCTGATAAAAGTTAGTCTTTGCCTTAATTGAGCTTGTCTATTGTCTTTTTTGCATACTTTTGGAATGTCAAAATAATTTCCTTTTTCCAGACCCCTCAAGCACAGGCATGGAACCAGAGGGTGGCCACAAATCCCCTCATTGTTATTGTTATTGTTATTGTGTTAATTGTTGACTGTTCACTATCTGTACCCACCTATGTAAAAAAAGCATGTGTTTATCATTTTACTTTTTATCCGATCACAAAGGTCCCCCACTCCCCTAATATACCTCCCTAACATATCACCGATGCATTTCATGTAAACAACTTACATGTTCTCTTTTACTGTAATGTGTAAAGTAAGGTGCAAAACTGCCATTTTCCAGAGCATTTTCTCAATCACTTGAGATATTGCTTCCTGGCAATTGTCCTCAGTTAGGCTCAAATAAACTCACAAAAATTCTCTACAGATTTGAATGATTCTTGTGTCAGCAATCTCAAGTGTATTCTATTAGCTGTGGACATCCAGTTGTCCAAGCACCACCTGTATGGACTGTTCTTTTCCAATTGCATGGTTTGGGCACAAAAATCAATTGACCATGTACATATGTGATGCTTTTTTTCCCCTAAGTTCTCAATTCTATTCCACTGATCTTTATTTTTATCCTGACAGCAACATAACAGGTTTCCCACTGTCACTTGGCACTAAGTATTGAAATAAGGCAGTGTGAATCCTTCAATTTTTCTTTTTATTTTTCAACTGTTTTTGGCTATTCTGGGTCCTGTGAGATTCCAAATATATCTCTAAATATTTTTTTACACAAATGGGGATTATATTGAATCTACAGATCACTTTCATTTAGTATTGTCACCTTAGCAATATTGTCTTCCAATCCATAAGCATGGGAAGTCTTTCCATATTTAGGTTATCTTTAATTTCAGCAATATTTTATATGTTTTAGTAAATAAGTCTTTTGCTTCTTTCTATAAATGCACTGTTGAGTATTTTATTCTTTTGATGCTATTATAAATAGAATTTAAAAAAAATTTTGTTTGAAAAAAATTTTTGCTTGGTTAGTTCACTGGGAATGTACAGAAACACAACTGACTTTTGCATGTTGATTTTGTATTCAGAGTTTCACATTCACTGTATTTATAGGGGTCTCTGTATTCCTATAAATTTTCAATTGTGGATTCTCTGATGCCTGTTGTGAATTTTGACTAACGATTTTCCCACACTCATGATATTTATGGGGTTCTACTGGCTTTCAAGGAAGTAAGATTAAGTAAGGTCACAAAGGTGGGGCCCTATAGAAGGTGGTGCCTTGTAAGAGGAAGACACCAGAGCTCATTCACTCTCTGTGTCTGTCATGTGGGCACACAACAGAAAGATAGCCATCTGCAAGCCACGAAAAGAGCCCTCACCAGGAACCAAATCAGTTGGCACCTTGACCTTATATTTCCCAGCTTTGAAAACTATGATAAATAAATTCTGTTGTTTAAGCCACAAGTTTGATATTTTTGTTATGGCAGCCCGAGCAGACTAATACACATTTTGGTTCTGAGAGTAGGATACTGCTGTAACAAATATCTAGAAATATGGGAGTATCTTTGGCACTGTGTAATGGGTAGAGGCTGGAGAAGTTAGTAAGTGTATGCTAGAAAAATCTGAAGGGATAATAGGTACAAATACAATATCCCAATTTCTGCTCCAATGCAAAAGCCCTTAGCAGAAATGCCTAAGTGTCATGTTGTATGTATGGTTCACATTATTCTATATAATTCAGATCTGACACTAAACAAAGTATCTGGAAATGCTATTTAAAGAATCCTAAAATATGTACGTTCTATGCCTCAAATAACCAACAGCAAAACAAACCCTTTTGTTCTTTCATTCTTTCAAAATAAGTTAAGATTTATTATAGTCCCTTTAGGAAACAAGTATGTTGAATGCCTGACAGTCTTCAAGGCATGGAAACTTCATCTTCAAAAACTAAGACACTCAGATGCTAAAGTTCAAGCATGAGTTTTCCATAAGGAAGTGAATCAAAGGAAAAAATGTATATGGAGAGATGTTGGTCAAAGAGAGAATTAAGTTCAGGATATGCTAAAGATCCCACAAGAAGTGTCAGAATAAGGATGGAAAAAGTGAGCTGGTACAGAATTCCATTTTGGGCAATAATAGTTCTCTAGTAATACCATATATAATAAAGTGAAACACACAAAAGGAAAGCTTTCCCTATTATGTTAGGGAACATTCTGATTTGTATGCATCACATATCCATTTTTCTTGAAAATATAAACGGTTTGGTAATTGAGGGACACAGCTCTCAATGACATCTAATAATATCAAAACCAATCATTTTTAACTTATACAGTAACAAACAAATATCTACCATATGAGCCCAGTATTAACATCAAGTTTAGGACTGCTACTCAAGATGGAGGCCTAGGTAACCACAGCTTGCCTCCTCACAAAACCATAGCAAAAATTACAACTAAAATATAAAAACAACTATCACCTAGAATCATCAGAAATCAAGCTGTATGAAGTCCAACAACCAAGGAATTAAAGAAGTCATACTCATCCAGATGGATAGGAGGGGCAGACATGTGGAATGGGTGGCCCCACACCTATGTGTGGTGGATAAAAATTGGGAAGGAAATCTTGGGAGTGGGAGGGATCCCAGCCCCACAGCAGACCACCCACCCCACGGTTCCAGTGCCAGGACAATAAGTCCACATAAGTTCTGACTGTAAAAACCAGTGGGGGTTGGGGTGGAGGAAGAACCTAAGGGATTCTCAGGAGTCTCCACTTAAAGGGCCAGGAAGGGACTTACAACTTATGCAGACTCACTCCCTCTGGGCTCCAGCACTGGGGCAGCAGCTGGAGAGGCTCAGTGGTATACAGTGAGAAACTAAAGTGTCTGGCATCAGGGCAAGTGCTAGGGAACAGCTTCCTCTTGGACAAAACCCTGGAGGCCAGGCAGTGGCCATAGTTACTTCTCTGAGACCTCCCCAACACAGAGTCATAGAGCAGCAACACCATATGGGAAAATCCATCAACCTGGTTGCCCCACCCTGGCCATTACCTTAGACCCTGCCCATACAACTTGTAAGTGTACTTTTCTACATTAGGCTACACGATAGAGTCAAAGCATCTCTGCCTAATACATAGAAACAAACACAGGGAGGCTGCCAAAATGAGGAGACAAAGAAATATGGTCCAAATGAAAGAACACATGAGAACTCCAAAAAAAAAGAACTAAATTAAATGCAGATAAGCAATCTATCAGATGCAGAATTCAAAACATGGGTTATTAGGATGCTCAAGGAATTCAGTGGATACTTCACCAACATAAAAAAAGACCCAGGCAGAAATGAATGTTACATAAGTGAAACGTAAGTGAAATAAAGAAAAAATTACAGGGAATCAACAGTGGAGTAGATGAAGCCAAGAATCCAAACAATGACTTAGAACATAAGGAAGAAAAAACATTCAATCAGAACAGCAAGAAATAAAAAGAATTTAAAATATGAGAATAGGCTAAGGAGCCTCTGAGACAACCTAAAACATGCCAACATTGAAATCATAGGGGTGGTAGAAAGAGAAGAAAAAGAGTAAGAAACCAAAAACTTACTTGAAAAAAATAATGAAAGAAAACTTCCCTGATTTGGTGAAGTAAATATACATACAAGTCCAGGAAGCACAGAAAGTCCCAAACAAGATGGACACAAAGACCATGCCAAGACACATCACAATTAAAATACCAAAGGTTAAAATAAAGAAAAAGAGAGAAAAGAAGAAGCAAGAAAAAAGAAGATAATAACCTACAAAGGAGTTCCCCTATGACTGTCAGCTGATTTCTCAAAAGAGACATTACAGGAAAGAAGGCACTGGCAAGAAGTATTCCAAGTCATGAAAGGCAAGGACCTACATTCAAGATCACTCTATCCAGCAAAGCTATCATTTAGAATCAAAGGGCAGATAAAGTGCTTCCTAGAAAAGGTAAAGCTAAAGGAGTTCATCATCACCAAGCAATTTTTACATGAAATGTTAAAGGAACTTATTTAAGGAAAAGAAGATCAAAACTATGAACATTAAAATGGCAATAAATTCACAACTATCAATTGAATCTTACGCTAAGCAAAGAAGCAGAACAGAAACAGAATCATAGATATGGAGATCATTTGAAGGGTTATTAGCTGAGAGGGGGAAGGGTGAGAATGGGTGACAGGTGCAGGGTTTAAGAAGTACAAATTGATAGGCTCAGAATAGACCAGAGAATGTAAGAACAGTATAGGAAATGGAGAAACCAAAGAACTTATATGCATGACCCATGGACAAGAACTAGGGTTGGAGAATTTGCCTGAGGGTTTGGTGGGTACTAGTTGGTGGGGCACAAAGAGGAAAAATTGGGACAACTGTAATAGCATAATTAATAATATATATAGATCAAGTTCAGATGTTCTTGCAGAAAAAAATCTACCTTTGATATATTTATAGAACAGTCAATACAAATCTGAATTAGCACAGTTGATACTATTTTTATGTAACTAACATAATCAGAACAGAAATGCCCCACCAGGCACTGTTAGGTTGGTCAGTAAATGTCAACTGCGCTAAATAATGACAAGCTCTCATCCTCCCTAGTCTTAGAAATTAGAAAATCTTTCTATTAAGATATATACTCAATTAATTAGTATTTATTTCCAAATTCTTGATTTCAACATGGCAAACTCCTTCTCGAAATCCTTCAAAGCCTAGTTTACTTCAAGTTCAAGTCCATATCCCTCAGCATGGCTTTCAGGAGTCTGCCTCAATTGTCTCCATCCAGCCTCAGAGGGGATGAAGGCAAAGCCTCCAGGGTCCAGGTAAGTAATGAGTGAAGCAGCCACCTCAGCTTTGGGGCCAAGGAGCACAATAGTGTGACTGCACTATGGAGACACTTTTTGGCTCCAGCCATTTGTCATCTGCCAAGAGCATGAATGTACAACAGTGAGAAATAATCTATTCTCAGAGAAGTTGGCAATCCAGACCTTTAGTTGTAATCTTCCAGTTTTTAAGTGGAAAACTCATTTCAACATAAAGCACAGGGCCAGTCACACTAAATCTATCCAAGAGTGTCAAGTGACAGCAGTTCAGCACCCTTAACTCTACACAGAGAAAACTGATGTGACCAAAGGCCACTAGCAGCTCCAAGCTTCCCACAGGGTGAGGGATAGCCTGCCAGTCACCCAGACTGAGACACACTACGCTTCCTGCCCCATTTCAACAAGAATGCCTTCCCTCAGCTCTTCAACTTGCCAACTCCATTGTGGCAGGGGTGGGGTGTACATTCAGTTCCACACTCGAAAACTTTCCTCCACTTTATCAGGCCCTGGAAATTGCTAGGCATGTAAGCACAAATGTTCTGTATTTGTAATTTAACTGCGTAGCCCTGGCTAGTGTAGCTCAGTGGATTGTAATTTAATTGCAATCACAGTTTTCTACTTAGTGAATGCATGAGCATGAATGAAGCAGAAGAGTCTAAGAAAAGGATCCAGGTAAGATGGGTCACATCCCCAAGGTCGGGGCCAGATATGGCCTAATACCAGCAAGGTATTAGGACAAAGAAAAGGCAAGGGGTCCATCCTGCAGGAGCTAAAAAGATCTCAGGACTCACCTCATCAATAGTTGTCAGGAGCCCTGGAGCCATATTCCTGGTCTGCTGATTGCTCTTCCTAGAGAAGAGTCAAGTTGCACAAGCAGAGCTGGGGAAAAAAAGGAGAGAAATAAGGAGGAGTACCCTTTTACCTAGCATCCTAGTTCAGCAGCAGTCAGGGGAGGTATGCAAGGCAGGTAGTAGAGCATCAGAGTAGCTCATTCTTAATCAGTGTCCTGTAAATAAGGCCCCTATAGCTGGGCCAGGAGAGGGCTCAGCCCCAATGTCTGGTTGGAAAATGAAGCACCCAGCAGCTAGTGAGACATTGTTACTGTGTGGACTCTATTAAAAATGGCCACAGATGACCACTCACATTCAGAAATAAAGTGACCTATCATAGTAAAAACAGAAGTTCCCCATCTAATTCTGTCCTGAGGCCAAAGGACAAGGCCCAGGAATCTCAAAACAGAAAGAGCACTTACAGGCTGTGCAGAATGTAGGTTTTGGGGGAAACTTTGAGTAGGGCAGAAGCCATAACTGGTTTCAACCTTCTCTTCACTTATGTAGCTGAGGTTAGGTTACCAAAAATTTAAACATATCTTGAAATTTAAGAATGGGCAGTTAGCATATGACCCAAGTCTTCAACAAGTTAATTTCATAAAGAAATTTTTAAGAGGGGAGAGTTTTCTTAATGCAAAACTACTTAAGAGATAAAACATTCTTCAGCTGTCATCTATAGGCTTTGTTTGCACAAATGAACATTTTGGGGCCTGTGAAGGATAGTACAATATGAAATGGGTATTAAATGATGTTAGAGAATTATTGTGAATATTTGTTGGGATCCACCCTGCCTGGTTTCAGGAGCTGTAACCCCCCCCCCCCCATGCTTAAGGCTGAATGAGCGACCTTTGGACCATGAGCCACTAAGGAGACAAAGCTTATCTCCCTGGCAGGAGCACTGCTTCTGCTCCTTCATCCATAACTGGCCACCAGTGCTTGATCAGTTAGCCAACGATGGGTAAGATTCCCTAAGGGGGGAACCACCTAAGACAGGCACGATCATTTGGAGGCCCCAGGGAAGGACTTGGGGGGCTATGGAGAAAGGGGGTGATGGACCCTCACCCCTCAGCTTTGATGAAGCCTAAGTCCTCATTTCTCCTAATTCCTTGGCTATCTTGCCTCTTCTGCCTGATTTAAGCCTAAAACAATGACAGAGAGCGGTGCAGCCCTGTGCTGGAAAGGGCGGGCTCCCAGGGTGCTCAGGCCTGAGAAAGGATATGTACAATCCTGTGAAGTCTGTTTTGCTAAGAATGCTCTTAGTTAAATGATAAAAGCCCAAGCAGGAAATGAGTTTGTTTCGTAAAGTTTTGTAGCCTTTTAGCTGATAGACCCTGACTCAGAAGAAGCCCTCATAGTTCTTTGTATGCTATCTACTGTTTGATCCTCACTGACTGACAATGATTAATGAGCTGTACCTGTATTCCTGCATAAATTAAACCCAATAAAAGCCTGTCTATGCAAGGGTCAGCGTGCTCTCCCCTTCAGAAGGTGGCCAAGACACTCTGAGGCACTCCCCTCTTGAGAGAGTAGCCATGAGGTCCCTTTTTCTCCACAGGACTCAGTAGAATTTGTCTCATATCTCATCCATGAAGCCACGGACACTGTGAGCTGGTGACTGCGTCAAATATTGTTTGGTGTGATTATGATAATCTAAATATAGAGAAAATGAGTCAAAAATGCAGTTGAATACCGAAGGGTAATTTTCTTAAAATGTAAAGCCTTCAGCAAGTTAAGATCACAGAGAACTGGAAGGGAGAAAAAAAAGTATAAACTATAGCATACAAACACTCTTATTGAATCAAAGGAGACTTAAAAGACATATTAATCACATGTACATATGAACGTTTGTTTAGACATTTTTGAGGCAATCATGGAAATATAAACATGAACTATATATTAAATGGCATTAAATAATCAATATTAACTTTATTAGGCTTAGGGTAAGAATGGGCTGTGCCGATACCGTCTGCAAATAATTGTGGCTATGCTTAAATAAAGAGTGCAAAGTCTATAGCTAATAACATATTTAATAAGGAAAATTTGACGCTGTTCTGCTAACATCAGAAACAAGACAAGGGAGATCAAAGATGACCTCCTCCCATGACCAATCTGGAATTACAACTAAATTGTGGAGAAATTACTCACAACAAACAACTGAACAATAGCAAGAGAGAAGCCTTATAACTTCAGAGAGAAAGAAGAATAACCTTCAGCACATCCTGACTGAGGGTGGAGATGCAAAAGGGTTGGCTGGGTGGCCAAAGATGGCAGGTGAAGCACTGGCTGAGTGGATCCAGAGAAGTGTGAGGTCTAAACCCTAAGCTTGGAAACCCAGCCTAGAGCACCAGAGACCAAAAAAGTACACAGATAACATCCAGTCGCAAAAAGCAGCAGGATTTCTCTCTGCCAGACACGGACAGCTTGAGATGCAAAGAGCTGTTTAAAGGGTCAACACACAAATTTTCATTTGCAGCCACTTACCCTGGGATCTGGGAAAAGGGGGGTGCAGAGTGAACTAAAGACACCTAAGGAGAGATTGGGGACAGAAGCTCTTGGGAGAGAACTGAGAGTAGACGCTGGGATCCTGGTGCTGAGTCATCTCCCATATGGTAGCAGCCATCTTGCTCAGGCAGACCACTCTTTCCCACCCATCCAGCCACAGCAGCTTGAGGGGAAACAATAGCCCCACACAAGTAAGAATTCTGCCCCGCTCTGTGGTGCTTAAGCCTGACTGCTGAGTGCAGAGTGACTAGACTAACAACAGAAGATGTCAGCCACAGGCAGTAGATTCCTGAAAATCTCGAGCAGGCTGCATAAGGTAAGATAGTGTCACCACCTGACATCACCAGAGATAGAACTGGAGAGAAAAAAGTGGTAAATACTAGATGCTACTGAGATGAAATCCACTCTGGTCTCCATAATTTGTTATATTTTCTTTCCTGTATAGCTTTTTAACATTCATTTCTTGTCTATCAAGTTTGTGAATACTGTTACCATATTTTATACTATAGTTTATTTCAATTCACATGTTTTGCCCCTCCTTCTCTTACCCCATTTTACCTTCTTCTTTCCTCTTATTATTTTCATTTTAAATTTGGTTTTCTCTCTTGCTACAACTTGTTTCCATTCTGTACTCTTACTGTTTCTCCCCGGTCCAGCCACTCAAAACCAATTTTCTTGTCAACGGTTATCTCACATTCATTTCCCCACTATAAAAATATCCATGATCTCTCTCTACCTTTAGCAATCTTTGCTTGTTCCTTGTGGATAGGGTAGATGCCATTGCATTTCATTCCATTTTATCTCTACATCTTCACTAATTTTGTATTTCAAATCTCAAATTGTACCATTCTCCTCTCCTACTCTTTTTTTGGTCTCAAAGTTTAATTTTGCCATGTCTTAGCCTGTTTTATCTCTTTCTTTTCTTTTTCTTTTTTATTATTTCATTGTGCCCTATTTTTATTTTTCTTTACATCTCAGATTTTCACTTTTCCCTGTCTTAGTCTGATTTTCATTCCCCGCTCTTAGTATTCCTTCTTCCTTTATCATCTCAAAATTACTTCCCTTTCCTCTAGACATCTCTTAACCTTTTCTTTCTTTCCTCCCCCCCCCCTTATTCCCATCCCACCTACATTAATTTTAGCTTATTTGTTGTTGATAGTACTATGGTGGATCTTTCTCTCCAATTTGGTTCCTTGGGCTTGTGAGTTTGTTTCTTGGGCTTTGTAGTTTAGTTCTGGTAGCACTTGCACAACAGCATACAAGACATGGTGGGAACAGTGACCCTCAGTCAACCTGGAGGGAAGGACCCACCAAAGAATGACACAACAAGAAGCAAAGCCTAATTACATCTAGAGAGCCAACATAAACAGCATAAAGGAGATCCCAAGAGCATCAAGTTCAGGAGGTCAAGTGGACTGCACCACCTAATCTCACAGGTCTGCTACCATAGAAGTTCAAACCACAAAGACAGGGAGTCAAAACGGATCAATTTTAGAAGCAGAAGCAAACAAGAAGAGTCTCCCTAAATATGGGAGGACAAAGAAATAACCTCTAATTGAAAGGAAAAAAGGGATCATCAGAAAGGGTACTAAAATAAACAGAAGTGAGTAAACTATTGGATATTGAGTTCAAAACAGTGCTTATAAGGAAGCTCGATGAGCTGAATGAAAACTAGAAAGAACTACAGAGAAGCTATAAGGAACTTACTGCAAACTACACCAGCATCAAAGAGGACATAGAAACTATCAATAAGAGCCAAGAGGAAATGAAGAATACAATTTCTGAATTGAAGAACACAGTAGAAGGAATCAAATCAGGCTAGATGAAGCAGAGAATCAAATCAATGAACTGGAGGACAAAGTAGAAAAAAACTCCCAGAAAGAGCAAGAAAAGGAAAAAAGACTAAAAAAGAATGAAAAGGGTTAAGGGAACTGCAGGAAAACATAAACAGTGATAATATCTGTATAATATGAATATAAAAAAGAGAAGAAGAGCAAGGGATAGAAAACCTGTTTGAAAAAGTAATGATGAAAAATTTCCCTAATTTGATGAGAGAAAAAGTAACACAAGTCCAGAAAGGACAGAGGGTCCCAATCAAGAGGAACCCAAAGAGGTCCACCCAAAGGCACATCATATATAAAATGGCAAAATTTAAAGACAGAGGGAATCTTAAAGGCAGAAAGAAATAGGAAGTAACATACAAGAGAGCCCCAATAAGACTAGCCACTGACTTCTCAACAGAAACATTACAAGCCAGAGGGAATGGAGAGAAATATTACAAGCAATGAAAAGCAAAGGCCTGCAACCAAGACTATTCTACCCAGCAAGGCTCTCAATTAAAGTGGAAGGCAAAATAAGAAGTTTCCCAGCCAAAAGAAGGCTAAAATAAACTTCTACTAAACCAACATTGCAGGATATGCTAAAGGGACTGTTTTAAGAAGATGAAGAAAAAGAGAGAGAGAGAGGAACACAGTTACAAAGGTGAAAAATGAGTAAGTGCCTATGATAATAACCTTAAATTTGAATGGATTAAGTGCTCTAATCAAAAGACACAGGGTAGATCTTTCTTAAGATGGCAACGGAGTAGGACAGAGCAGATTCTGGCTCCTGTATTCATGGGTGAAAATCCTGGTAGATCTATAGAGAAGCAGCGCACTATTCCATCGGTTTTCCAGCATTTGTGAAATTAAAAGAACAGAGATTGTGACGGACGCTGAAACACCAGAAAGTGGAAGGTCAGTGGGGTCTTGGGGGCCTGAGTAAAGACAAAGTGGCGGCGGGGGGCCAGCGCCCCCGGCCAGGTGGCCCTGGTGCTGCCTCCACGGCCAGGGACCAGAGCCATCGGTCTGAGACCAACACCAGAGGTGTCTACCATGGGAACCTGGGCACTCAGCAGCCCAGAGGCCACCAGCGCGGGCCAGCAGCTCCCCCCCACTCCCTGTATAAGCAAAACTGGACAACGCCGGGTAGAGATCTGTCTGCTTGCCTGCTTGCATTGTTAGGGAGGGTCACAAAGACACAGGGCCCGGTTCAACTGCAGACTCTGTGGTCGCAAGCCTGGGAAAACTGAGAGACACATTGGCCTCATGGGTCTAGCTGGGATCTGGGATGGACTGAGAGGCAGGCTGTCTGGAGAGTTTTGGGCTGTTTGTTTGTTTGTTTGTTTGTTTGTTTTTTAAGTGGACTGAGGTGTTCTCCTGCCAGAACAGCTTGGCTTGCTTCCCACCCGGCCTTGCAGAGAGCCAGGGGGAAAGCGGAGGCATTTGGGGTCTCACCACAGGACCGGGAAGCGCCCTGCAGGACCTGCGGGCTGGCGGGCGCGCAGATGCGGAGACTTACGGGTCGCAGCCACAAGACCTGGAAGCCACGAGACCTGGAAGCGCCCTGCCAGTTACGCAGGCCTCGGATTGCCCTGCGGGCTCACGCAGGCACAGAGACTTAGGGGTCGGCGCCACAGGACCGGGAAGCGCCCTGCCGGTTTCACGGTCCCAGACTGCTTGGCAGACACCTTCGGGGTCACCACCACAGGGCTGGGAGGCACCTTGCTGGTTTCTCGGATCTCAGACAGCTTGGCGGGTGCACACAGGCACAGAAGCCTCTCACTCCCCCACACAGGACTGGGAAGTGCCCTGCTGGTTTCAACTGGCCAGGGTGCACAGGCACAGAAGTGGTTGAGTCCCGCCACAGGACTGGGAAGGAAACTACCAGAACCTGTGGGTCCCAAGCAGCTTGGACAGTGTGTGGGCGCCCACATCCCAATCTGGTAGCCTGGCTGGTGCCCGCACTTGCCCTGACATCTCAGCACCCAGAGAGATTCTGCTGCAACCAGAAAAACCAGTCTGGACAGTTTGAAACCAACAAGGGAAGGGTTTCTCTGTTGTTGATGTTATTGTTTTTGTTGTTTGTTTGTTTGTTTTTTGGGTTTTCGCCCCCCTTTTTTAGTAACTTTGTGCGTTTGTTTAGTAATCCTATATATTTTTAATTTTATCACTGCTTTATCTTTCTATACTTTGTTCCTCTCCTTTCTTTTTCCCTGTTTTAGTCCTTCTTCCTTTCCTCTTAAACTCATCACTTTTGCCTCCCTTCTCCTGCCTTTTTGTTTGATTGTTGGTTTGTTGCTTCGTTTCCTTTTACCCACAAGAGACACAAACAACTAGGAACTGTGAAAGGACCAGAATTGGACCCAAAGTGGGGGCATCTCAACAGTAGAGATTCCACCCTCCTATAGTAGAGAAGCCACAAGGTGTAGCATATTTTTTCATTATACCCACTTATTTTATATTGTAATAATATCTCTGTATTCCTTCTATTTCTGTATAGGCTTCTCAGTCTTGAGTAGTATATTGTATTATTAGACAAGCTCCCCCTGTCCTTTCCTCCACAGTGCTTTGCTAATTCTCTAAACTCCACTCCACTTGCTTTTGGTTAGCACACTACCTAAAGCTTTATACCCCCTACTCAGACAGATCACATAGAGTTTGTTATATGAGGGCTGCTCTAATATTAGTGTAAATAATAGCTGATCTAGACAACAGTAAATACTCCACAACACATCTCACGGATCTTAGCCCATTGCACATGTCCCTGAATTCCATCACTGTAGTGATTAACTCTATTTGCTCACACACTACACCTGCTTACTCTTCCTTACACTCACCTTACCTCAAAATCTGACTGTCTGAAACCTCACTGCTTTCTAGTTCCAACTAACAAGAGTTCCCTTCCCAACAAGAGGCTTATCTTTTGTCTATCCTCTTGTAAAAGTGGCAAGTGGAGCTGAAGAATATGGGTAACACTATATATAACCTAAAGATCACCTATCTCCTCTCTAGCGGCTGTGACTGTAAATATCATAAAAAAACTCTTCTACTGTCATAAACCATTTTGCCTCCTCCTACAACTGATTACACATACACGATAAGAGGACTAGGTGGAAACAGAGGACATCAAAATACCTGAAGCAGTCTGCACCACTGAAACTCACAGGTATTATACCACAGAGGTTCACAACATAAATCCTGGGAGCCAGAACAGATCCATTTTAGAGGCTAAGGCTAACAAGAACAGTCTCACAAACAATGGGAAGACAAAGAAACTATCCCCAAATGAAAGAAAAAGCAGAAATTTCAGAAAGAATGGTAGATGAAATAGAGGCTAATCAACTATCAGATAGTGAATTCAAAGCACTGGTTATCACAAAGTTCAAAGAGCTCACAATGAGCTACCAGAAACTAAAGGGGAGCAACAATGATCTCACCGCAAACTATATCAACATGAAAATGGAAATAGAAACTATCACCAAGGGACACGAGGAAATGAAGAATATAATTTCTGAATTGAAGAACACAGTAGAAAGTTTCAAAAGTAGGATAGATGAGGCAGAGGATTGGATTAGTGAGCTGGAGGACAAAGTAGAAAGCATCTCACAGAAAGAGCAGGAAAATGAAAAGAAACTCAGAAAGAATGAAGAGGGATTAAGAGAAATACAAGACAATATGAAATGTAATAATATCTGAATAATAGGGATACCGGAAGGAGAAGAAGAACAAGGGATAGAAAACATTTGAAAGAGTAATAAGAGAAAATTTCCCTAATTCGATGAGAGAAAAAAATCACACAAATCCAGGAATCACAGAGAGTCCCAATCAAGAGGAACGCAAGGAGGCCCACTTCAAGACACATCATCATTAAAATGGCAAAATTCCAAGACAAAGAGAGAATCTTAAAGGCAGCAAGGGAGAAAAAAGAAATGACATACAAGGGAGCCCCAATAAGGTTAGCTACTGACTTCTCAATGGAAACACTCCAAGCAAGAAGAGAATGGCAAGAAATATTCCAAGTAATGAGAACCAGAGGCCTACAACCAAGGCTACTGTACCCAGCAAGGCTATCAATCAAGATAGAAGGCCAAATAAGGAGCTTCCAAGACAAAAAAAGTCTAAAAGAATATGCCTCCACCAAACCGCTCTTACAAGAAATACTAAAAGGACTGCTTTAAGGAAGGGAAAGAAAAGTGAGAGGCAGAGAGGAACACAGGTACAAAAATGGCAATGAATAAATACCTATCAATAATAACCTTAAATGTAAATGGATTGAATGCTCCAATCAAAAGACACAGAATAGCTGAATGGATAAGAAAGCATGACTCTCACATATGCTGCCTACAAGAGACCCACCTCAGGACAAAAGACCATCACAGACTAAAAGTGAAGGGCTGGAAACAAATTTACCAAGCAAATGGACAAAAAAAAAAAAAAAGCTGGGGTAGCAATTCTCATATCAGACAAAATAGACTTCAAAAAGAGGGCCATAAAAAGAGTGACCCAGAAGGTCACCTCATAATACTCAAGGGAAGAATCCACCAAGAGGACATAAACATTGTAAATTTATATATATGTGCACCCAACAGAGGAGCACCCAAATATATAAAGAAAATTGTAGAGGACTTCAAGAAAGATATTGACAGCAACACAATTATAGTAGGGGATTTTAACACCCCACTATCAAAAATGGACAGATCTTCCAAACAAAATATCAACAAAGATATTGCAGCATTAAACAACACCCTAGAGGAAATGGACTTAACTGATATATATAGAGCCCTTCATCCCAAAGAAGCAAAATACACATTCTTTTCAAATGCATATGGAACATTCTCAAAGATAGACCACATGATAGGACACAAAACGAGCCTCAAAAAATTCAAGAACATTGAAATCATACCAAGCATCTTCTCTGACCACAAGGGACTGAAATTAGAAACTAACCCCAAAGAAAAAAACCCAAAGCACCCAAAAACATGGAGACTGAATGGTATGCTATTAAACAATGAATGGGTCAAGAATGAAATTAGGGAAGAAATCAAAACGTTTCTGGAAACAAATGAAAATGAACTCACAACAACCCAAAACTTATGGGACACAGCGAAGGCAGTCCTGAGAGGGAAGTTTATAGCAATACACGCCTACCTAAAGAAGATAGAAACATTTCAAATAAACAACCAAACCCTACACCTACAAGAACTCAAGGAACAACAACGAAGACAGCCCAGAGCAAGCAGAAGGAAGGAAATAACCAAGATTAGAGCAGAACTAAATGATATAGAGACTAAAATCACAATCCTAAGGATCAATGAATCCAGGAGTTGGTTCTTTGAGAAGATAAACAAAATAGACAAGCCTTTAAGTAGGCTCATCAAGAAAAGAAGAGAGAGGACACAAATAAACATAATCAGAAATGAAAGAGGAGAGATTACAACTGACACCACAGAAATAGAAGGGATTGTAAGGAATTACTATGAAGAACTGTACGCCAAGAAATTTGAAAACCTAGGGGAAATGGATACATTTCTAGAAAAATATAATCTTCCAAAACTTAATGAAAAAGAAACAGAAAATCTGAACACACCAATAACAGCAAAAGAAATTGAAGCAGTAATAAAAAAAACTGCCATCACACAAAATCCCTGGATCAGACGGTTTCACAGGAGAATTCTATAAAGCATTTAAGGAAGAGCTAACCCCTATTCTTCACAGACTATTCCAAAAAATCCAGAAGGATGGAAAACTCCCAAATTCTTTTTATGAAGCTAGCACCATCCTGATTCCAAAACCAGATAGAGATACAACAAAGAAAGAGAACTTCAGGCCAATATCGCTGATGAACATTGATGCTAAAATCCTCAACAAAATATTGGCAAATGGCATCCAACAATATATCAAAAAGATCATACACCATGACCAAGTGGGATTCATCCCAGGGATGCAAGGATGGTTCAACATTCGCAAATCAGTAAATGTAATTCATCACATAAACAAAAGCAAAGACAAAAACCACATGAGCATATCAATAGACGGGGAAAAAGCTTTTGATAAGGTACAACACCCATTTATGATAAAAACACTCAGCAAAGTGGGAATAGAGGGAGCATTCCTCAATATAATAAAGGCCTTATATGAGAGACCTACAGCCAATATCATTCTCAACGGGCAAAAATTAACAGCTTTTCCACTAAGATCAGGACCAAGACAAGGTTGTCCAATTTCACCAATTGTATTCAATATAATTTTGGAAGTTTTGGCCACAGCAATCAGGCAGGAAAAGGAAATAAAAGGCATCCAAATTGGAAAGGAGGAAACAAAACTGTCACTGTTTGCAGATGACATGATAGTGTACATGGAAAATCCTATAGACTCTACCAAAAAACTGCTCGAACTAATTAATGAATTTGGTAAAACAGCAGGATACAAAGTCAATATCCAGAAATCAAAGACATTTTTGTATACTAACAATGAATCAGCAGAAGCAGAAATCAAGAAAAAAATCCCATTCGATATAGCAAAAAGAAAAATAAAATATCTGAAAATAAACCTAACCAAGGAGGTAAAAGATCTGTATGCAGAAAACTACACAGCCCTGAAGAAAGAAATCAGAGAAGACACAAACAAATGGAAACATATTCCTTGTTCATGGATTGGAAGAATTAATACCATCAAAATGTCCATACTACCCAAAGTAACATACAGATTCAATGCAGTACCTGTTAAAGTACCAATGGCGTATTTCACAGACATAGAACAAACACTTCAAAGGTTTATTTGGAACCATAAACGACCCCGAATAGCAGCTGCACTTTTGAGAAAGAAGAACAAAGTAGGAGGGATCACAATACCTGATATCAAACTGTATTACAAGGCCACTGTAATCAAAACAGCCTGGTACTGGCATAAAAACAGGCACATAGATCAATGGAACAGAACAGAGAGCCCAGAAATCAACCCCACTCTCTACAGTCAATTCATATTCGACAGACAAAGGGGGCAGTAACATAAAATGGAGTAAAGATAGCCTCTTCAGCAAATGGTGTTGGGAGAACTGGACAGCTACGTGCAAAAAAATGAAACTTGAGCACAGACTTACACCATACACCAAAATAAATTCAAGGTGGATAAAAGACTTAAATATAAGCTGTGACACCAATAAAGTCCTAGAGGAGAACATTGGCAAGAAAATCTCAGATATTTCACGCAGCAACTTTTTTAGTGATATGTCCCCTAGAGCAAGGAATATAAAGGAAAGAATAAACCAATGGGATCTCATCAAAATAAAAAGCTTCTGTGTGGCTAAAGAAAACAGTATTAAATTAAACAGACAACCAACTATATGGGAAAACATATTTGCCAATGATACCTCAGACAAAGGTTTAATCTCCAAAATATACAAAGAACTTACACGAGTCCACTCTAAGAAGACATCTAACCCAATTAAAAAGTGGGCAAAGGACTTGAACAGACATTTCTCCAAGGAGGACATACAGAAGATACAAAAACACATGAAAAGATGCTCAGTAACACTAGTTATCAGAGAGATGCAAATTAAAACCACAATGAGATACCACTTTACACCAGTCAGGATGGCTATCATAAACAAAGCAACAAACAACAAATGTTGGAGAGGTTGTGGGGAAAAGGGGTCCTTAGTTCACTGTTGGTGGGATTGCAGACTGGTACAACCATTATGGAAAACAGTATGGAATTTTCTCAGAAAAATAAAAACTGACCTGCCTTTTGACCCAGCAATTCCACTGCTAGGATTATATCCTAAGAACACTAAAACATCAATTTCAAAAAACCTATGCACCACAATGTTCATAGCAGCATGATTTACAATAGCCAAGAGCTGGAAGCAACCTAGGTGCCCGTCAGTAAATGAATGGATGAAAAAATTGTGCCCTGGCTGGTGTAGCTCAGTGGATTGAGCGCGGGCCTGCGAACCAGACAATCGCTGTTCGATTCCCAGTCAGGTCACATGCCTGGGTTGCAGGCCGGTTCCCTGCAAGCCACTTCCCAGCAGGGGACGCACAAGAGGCAACCATACATTGATGTTTCTCTCCCTCTCTCCTTCCCTTCCCCTCTAAAGATAAATAAATAAAATTAAAAAAAAATTGTGGTACATATACACTATGGAATTCTATGCAGCAGAGCGAAAGAAAGAGCTACTACCCTTTGCAACAACATGGATGGAACTGGAAAGCATTATGCTGAGTGAAATAGGCCAGGAGTTGAAAGACAAATATCATATGATCTCACCTTTAACAGGAAGTTAAACAACAAAACATACAAGCAAGCAGAATAAAAACAGACACTGAAATAGAGAACAAGGGGACAGTGACCAGTGGGAAGAGGGAAGGGAATTTAAGGGGGAAAAAGGGGGAGGGATTTGGAGGAACAAATATGAAGGACACAGGGTCGAAAACTAAGGGGGGTGGAAATGGGAGGGAGGTAAGAGCACAGGGCGGGGGTGGGGCTGGGATGGGAGAAATAAACAAAAAACTGTACTTGAAAAATAACTAAATAAAATTATTTATATAAAAAAAAGACACAGGGTACTCAAATGGATAATAAAATATGACCCACAAATATGTTGCCTACAAGAGACCCACCTCAGAACAAAAGACCTACACAGACTGAAAGTGAAGGGCTGGAAACAAACTTTCCAAGCAAATGGCCAGGAAAAAAAAGCCGGGGTAGCAATACTCATATCAGTCAAAACAGAATTCAAAACAAAGGCCATAAAAAGAGACACAGAAAGGCACTTCATAATACTTAAGAGAAGAATCCGTCAAGAAGACACAAACATTGTAATCATATATGCACCCAACATATTGTGGAACTAAACAACACACTAGATCAAATAAATGGATTTAACTGATATATACAACTTTTCATTCCAAAGAAGCAAAATATATATTCTTTTCAAAAGCACATGGAATATTTTCAGATAGACGAGATGATGACCCTGGCTTGTGGGGTCCGACCGCTACACTGTGGATGTGGCAGGAGAAATTCACATGGACTACTGAGTTCTATGGAGGAAAAGGGATGGCATGGCTCCTTTCTCAAGCAGAGAAAAAGCCTCAGCCCTTGCCTTGACAGGCCTTTATTGCTTTTCTGGGTACATTACATGATGGTCCTCATTTACCATGCACAGGTTCCTTTAGGTGGTTACCTTTTACAAAAAACAAAGGAGATGCTGCTGCTAATCACATCACAGAAGAAGGATATTTACAAATGCAAAGGGAAAAGTGGTTGAACCAGTTACACTCCATACTGAGGAGGTTTAGCACAGACTTTAGGAAGTTATAGTACTTGCTGTCTCAATTCAGGGTGAGGGAGTTTTAGCAAAAACCAAGTCTCAAAGCGTCCTATGTACAATGCAGGTCTGATTCCCCATAGGAGAACCTATCTGTGGGCATGGGTCCTGTGCATCGGACCTTACTTTCCACTGGGAGCTGGGCCCACGCCACGCAGAATGGTCCCCTATAACATGACAGGACACAAAACAAGTCTCAACAAATTCAAGAAAACTGAAATCATATCAAATATTTTCTTGGACCTCAAGGGCTTGAAACTAGAAACCAACTGCCAGGTTAAAGAAATATTAAGAATCTTTTTATGCCCAAGCCATGACCTTTTATTGTAAGAAAGAAATATAGGTGTGCTGTCTCCTTGGGAGAACAAGCTCTTCTCCACGGAAGACTAAGCACCATTTTTAACTCAGTACCTGTAAACACTAATCCTTTCCTTGGGGAGAACTAGCTATTCTCCCAGAGGAAATGGTTAGTCAATTGGGTCATGAAAGGCCCTTGGCATGTAGCCACTTTTGTCTAAAACATATTTAAGCAGAACCTCCAAAGTGAAACTTTGGAATCCCACCCAAGGGAAGGACACTTTGCTTGGAACTGTTCCCAGATGAACCCTGAATACAGCTGTCCCCGGGATTCCCCAGTGTGTGTTTGGGTGTTTTTCCTATCTGGTGATGCATGCTCTTAATTCTTGCTTTCCCTTTGTTCTTGCTTAATAAATTGCTTAACTATTCACTTTTGACTTGGAGTTTTTATTGTCTGCAAATCCAAACCTCCAAATTAAGAGGCCACGATCTCATACATGCCCCTTAACAGCACATAAATCTCAAGGGAAAAAACTCAAAAACATTCAAACTCATGAGACTGAACAGCATTCTATTAAGCAAAGAATGGGTTAATAATGAGATCAAGGAAGAAATAAAAAAGTTTCTTGAAACAAATGAAAAGGAACACATAACAGCTCAAAAGCTATGGGACACAGTGAAGGTAGTCTTGAGAGGGAAGTTTATAGCAATATAGGCCTATCTACAACAGACCAAAACATTTCAAATAAACAACCTAACCCTACATCTACAAGAACTGGAAGAACAACAACAAACAAAGCCCAGAGTGAGTAGAAGGAAGAAAATAACTAAGACCAGAGCAGAATTAAGTGACAGAGACATGAAAAGAACAAATCAATTAATAAATATGGGAGCTGATGCATTGAAAAGATAAACAAAACTGACAAGCCTTTATCCAGACACATCAAGAAAAACAGAGGCAAGTCCCAAATAAATAAAATCAAAATTGAAAGAGGAGAGATTACAACTGATACCACAGAAATGCAAAGGATTGTAAGAAATTACTATGAATGGCTATATGCCAAGAAATTTGAAAACCTGGATGAAATGGAGAAATTTATAGAAACATACAATCTTCCAAAACTAAATCAAGAAGCAGCAGATATCTTGAGCAGACCAATAACAAGCTAGGGTAGTTGAAGCAGTAATCAAAAAAACTCCCAACACACAAAAGCCCTGGGCTGGACAGCTTCACAGGAGAATTTTAAAAAACATTCAGGGAAGAGATAACCCCAATCCTTCTCAAATTATTCCAAAGAATTCAAGAAGAGGAAAAATTCCCAAACCCTTTTTGAGGCCAGCATCATCCTAATCCTCAAAACAGATAAAGACAGAACAAAGAAAACTACAGACCAATATCGCTGATGAACATAGACACTAAAATCCTCAACAAAATATTGGCAAATAACATCCAGCAATACATTAAAAATATCATATACCATAATCAAGTAGGATTCATCCCAGGGATACAAGGATAGTACAATATTCACAAATCAATAAATGTAATACATCACATACACAAAAGGAAAGACAAAAATCACATGATTATATAAATAGGTGTAGAAAAAACATGATATGGTACAGCACCCATTTATGACAAAAACACTCAGCAACGTGGCAGTAGGGGAGGCATTCCTCAATATAATAAAGGCCATATATCAGAGACCTACAGCCAACATCATAATCAATGGGCAAAAACTAAAACCTTTCCCACTAAGATCAGGAACAAAACAAGGGTGTCTACTTTCCCCACAACTGTGCAACATAGTGCTGGAAGTTCTTGACAGTGATCAGTCAAGAAAATAAATAAAAGTACCGCGGACCAGCCTCTCCAGGAGAGGGGAGGGGGTGGAAATGAGTCAAGGACGCAGGGAGTCAGGTTGGAGAGGTCTCAGCATCCCGCTGAGCCCCGAACTCCGTTTATTCAAGGCTTTTATTACAATTATGGGGAATAAGCAGGAGGGGGCTGCACCCAAGCTAGTTTCTTTGTCCTTTCTGCAAAGCTACTCCACGGAACAACAGGGGAACACAGGGTGCTATCAAAACTTCCCTGTTTATCAAGCACCGGTGCATGACCTACCCTTCTACAGGGAAACAGGCTGTCTATCTTATGCTAATAAGTTCTTGGGAAACCTATTGTCTAGCCACAGCAGGTTCCAGGCAGGGAGCCAAGCAAGGTGGAGAGGAACTGTGCCACGGGCAGCGGCCTTGCCAGCTGGCCCTGGCCCCCCCGGGCTTTGCCAAGGGGGGCTTACGGCGCGTCTCCACGAGCAGTAGCTATGCCGGCTAGTCCTAACCCCCTGGCTTTGCCATGGGGGGCTAGTGGCGCCCACATCTCCCCCTTTTTGTTTTCTAAGCTGAAAGGTCACCACGAGCAGCGGCTTTGCCAGCTGGTCCTGGCCCCCCGGCTTTGCCAAGGGGGGCTTGTGGCGCCCACATAAAGGACATACAAATTGGAAAGGAGGAAGTAAAACTATCATTGTTTACTGATGACATTACAGAGTACCTAGAAAACCCTATAGACTCCAACAAAAAACTACTAGACTTAACAAGTGAATTTGGCAAAACAGTAGGAATAAAGTCAATATTTAGAAATTAAAGGCATTTTTGTACACCAACAATAAAATATATGAAACAGAAATCAGGGGAAAAATCATATTTCATACAGTGAAAATAAAAATAAAGTACCTAAGAATAAACCTAACCAAGGAGGTAAAAGAGCTGTATTCACAAAACTACACAACACTGAATTAAGAAATTAAGGAAGACACAAACAAATGGAAGCATGTACTATGCTCATGGATTGGAAGAATTAACATCATCAAAATGGTCATACTACCCAAAGCAATTTATAGATTCAATGCAATCCCTATTAATGTACCAATGGCATATTTCACAGTTAAAGAACAAACATTTCAGAAATTTGTATGGAACCATAAATGAACCTGAATAGCTGCAGCAATTTTGAGAAAGAAGAACAAAGCAGGAGGGATCACAATACCTGATATCAAACTGTATTATAAGGCCACAGTAATCAAAACATCTGGTACTGGCATAAGAACAGACACATAGACCAATGAAACAGAATAGAGAACCCAGAAATAAACTCATGTCTCTATGGTCAATTAATATTTGACAAAGGGAGCAGAAGCATAAAATGGAGTAAAAATAGCCTCTTCAACAAATGGTGTTGGGAGAACTGGACAGCTATGTGCAAAAAAATGAAACTTGATCACCAACTTAAACCATACACAAAAATAAATTCAAGGTAGATAGAAGACTTACAGATAAGTTGTGACACCACAGAAGTTTTAGAGGAGAACATAGGTAGGAAAATTTCAGATGTTCCATGCAGTAATATTTTCATCAATATGTCCCCTAGAGCGAGGGAGATAAAGGAAAGAATAAACAAATGGGACTACATCAAATTAAAAAGTTTCTGTACAACTGAAGAAACCATCAGCAAAATGAAAAGGGGACCAACCATATGGGAAAATATATTTGCCAATGACACCTCAGACAAGGATTTGCTTTCCAAAATATATAAAGCAATCACATGACTCAACACCATGAAAACAAACAATCCAATTAAAAAATGGGCAAAGGACCTGAACAGACACTTCTCCAAGTACATACAGAGGCCCAAAGACATATGAAAAAAATGCTCAGTATCATTAGCCAGCAGAGAGATGCAAATTTAAAACACAATGAGATACCACTTCACACTGGTCAGAATGGCCATCATTAATAAATCAACAAACAAGTGCTAGGGAGGATGTGGCAGAAAGAGAACCCCGTAACACTGCTGGAGGAAAAGCAGACTGGTATAGCCACTGTAGAAAACAGTATGGAATTTCCTCAGAAAACTAAAAATGTAACTGCTTTTTGACCCAGCAATTTCACTATTGGGTATATACCCTAAGGACCCTGAAACACCAATTCAAAAAAACGTATGCACCCCAATGTTCATAGTGGTGCTATTCACAATAGCCAAGAGTTGGAAACAGCCTAAGTACTCATTAGTAGATGAGTAGACAATAAGAGTATGCTACGTTTATGCAATGGAATACTGTGCAGCAGAAAGAGAGAAGAAACTCCTACCTTTTTGACAGCATGGGTGGAACTGGAGACTATCATGCTAAGTGAAATAAGGCAGGAGGTGAAAGGCAAATATATGATCTAACTTGTAAGAGGAATCTAGTGAACAAAATAAGTTAATTATGAAAATAGAATCAGAGGCATAGAATCACAGAACAGACTGACAGTGGTAGATGGTGGAGGGAGAGGTGAGTGTTCGAAAGAAGGTGAAGGGATTAGTCAAGGAATATATATATGAAGGACCCACGGACATGGACACTGGGGTTAGGAATGACTATGGAAATGTGGGGCAAGCTGAGACTAGGGGGTAAAGAGGGAAATAACTGGAACAACTATAAAACATAAATATAAGAAAATAATACATAAACCAATCAACATAATTATTTTTGTTAACAAAATAAAGGAGAAAAATCACCTCAATAGATGCAGAAAAAAATAACAAAATTCAATGGCCATGCATGATTAAAAACTCACAGTGAACTATAGTAACAGAAGGAAATGTCTCTACTAAATACATAAGCACTTAAAAAATACAGAGAGCTAATACCATACTTACTGATAAAATGCTGAATGAATTCCCCCAAATCAGGAAGAGGACAAGGATGTCTGATCTCACCAGCTCTATGGATTTTTGAACAGTAGATGTAAATAATGTCAAAAGTGAAAGAAAATAATTAAAATAAATAAAGATTGAAAAAGAAGTAAAAAAACAGATCAACTTCATAAACTTTTTGTCAGCTAAAATGGATTAAAGAAAATACAACGTCTTTACAATGCTTGCAGAAGTGTAAAATTACACAGTGATGTTTGGAAACTGTAAAGCAGTTTCCTATAATGCCTAACAATCCTATGATCCAGCAGTTTCCAAATTACCCCAAATTAATGAGAGAACCAAGAGAATTTATTGCCAGCAGAGTTGCCCTACAGGAAGTGGTCTGTTTCATCAAGCTAAAGAAAAATGATGCTAAATGGAAACCTGGAAATAAGGACAGCAAGATTCCTCATTTTACATGAACTAGTATAATATTAACTCCAAGTAGGCTATGAAACATTATGGATGTACTGTATTTTACCATGTATAATGCACACTTATTTGCACAAATTGCTTAGGAAAAATAAGGAAGCATATTATACATAGGTAGTACTAATTTTGTATCAGTATAAATGCTTTTAATTCTTTTATTTATGCTTATACATTAAAAGTGTAACTCTAGAATGCAATAATGATATCTGTATGCAAAATAATACCATGGAATATGATCATCGGTTTTGTTTCTAAATATAAACAAATAAATAAATAAATAAATTTAAAAATTAAAATGAATTTTTTTCCTGAAAGTTTGGGCCAAAAACGTGGGTGCTCATTACACATGGGAGTGCATTACGCATAGCAAAATACAGTATACTGTCATATCTAGAGCAACCACTAAAAATAAAAAGTAAAAATGCGAGCCCTGGCTGGTGTAGCTCAGTGGATTAAGCACGGGCCAAAGGATCGTGGCTCGATTCCCAGTCAGGGCACATGCCTGGGTTGCAGGCCAGTTCCCGGCAGGGGACTCATGAGAGGCAACCATACATTGATATTTCTCTCCCTGTCTTCTTCCCTTCCCCTCTGAAGATAAATAAATTAAAATTCTAAAAAAAAAAGACTTACAAAAAAGTAAAAATGCAAAGCACTATGGTTAAGTGGCAATTTAAATTACCGTATTTTTCAGACCATAAGATGCAGCTAGGTTTTAGAGGAAAATAGGAAAAAAAATTTGAAGCAAAAAATGTGGTAAAATACTTAATAACATTAATAACATAATACTTCACCAATGTAAATGTAGACAGAACTCAACGGTGGCATTAGCAACCATTATTCCTCCCAAATTGCACGGGGGCGGGGTGCAATTTATAATCTGAAAAATATGGTAAATGGAATTTCAAAAAGTAATACATTGACCCAAAGAAGGCAGGAGTAACAAAAAACAGATGAGGCAAATAAAATACAAACAATAAAAGTAGAGACATAATCTAGCCATACTGATAATTGCATGAAATAAACCCAACAATTAATTGAAAAGGCACAGACTGCCAGACTGGATTAAAAAAAAGCAAGCCATCTACAAGAAGCACAGTTTAGCCCTGGCTGGTGTGGCTCAGTGGACTGAGTGCCAGACTGTGAACCAAGGGGTCGTGGGTTAGATTCCTGGTAAGGGCACATGCCTGGGTTGCAGGCCAGGTCCCCAGTTGGGGGTGTGTGAGAGGCAGCCACACATTGATGTTTCTCTCCCTCTCTCTCTCCCTCCCTCCCCCTCTCTCTAAAATTAAATAAATAAAATCTTTAAAAAAAAAGCACACTCTAAATATAGACACAGGTTAGCTCAAGGAAAACATGGAAAAAGACATAAATGCACACAGTAAGCATAAGATTGGAGTGGCAATATACCAAAGTATATTTCAAAACAAAAATATTACCAGAGGCACAAAGACATGTTTCATGAAAATAAAAGGGCTGATTCATCAAAAAATATACCAAAGGTAAATGTATGTGCATCTTGTAACAGTGCTTGAAAATACACGAAGAAAATAAAACCAGATTTAATGGAGAAACAGAAAATTCCACAATCCTAGTTGGAGAATTAAACACTGTCATAGTAATTAATAAAATGAGGAAACTATTGCTAAATAAACTGATAAGAATAAATCATAAAGAAATAAAACATCTGAATGTAACAAGCAAGCAACTTGACCAAACATAGTATTAAGACACCCAACAGGCATAATGAATTCTATTCTGGGGCTCAAAGCACACTCACCAAAATACTGTATATATTAGGCTGTGAAATAACTGCCAACTTACACAAACTGATACTGTACATTCTTTGTTCTAAGTGGAATTGCATAAGAAATTAGTAACAATAATTTATCTAAAAAACAATCCCAAAATATCTGGAAATTAGAGATTCAGTGGAGCAAAACTGTACTTATCAAGTGTAGACAACTCTCTCCTGATGACTTTCATTATAAAGGGGAGCAGAGATGAGGTTAAAAAAGGAAGAATCATGATCCCCCTCTGGACAAAACTTGCAGTGGGTCTCACTGACCACAGAACAAGATCCACATCTATTATCTGCCACCCATGACCGTCTCCAGTAACACTCTAACCCCTTCCCACCTGAGATCCCGTCAATGCCCCACAAATGTCACTTTCCAGGAAGAAAGGACAACCCCTAATATCCTCACATCTGGGTGCTAAGCAGTCACCCAGAAGGAGCCAGGAGCCAGACAAGGTACCTGTTCCTCAAAAAACCATCTCAACACCAGTGAGATAATCAGACAGTTGGGATGCACCATCCCGGCCCCAACCTCCTTATGTACAAGTGCTCTGGGACGTATTCTGCTGGAGAGCACTCAGAAATCTTTGCACTAGAGAAACATCTAAGCTAGTTAACAAGGATGAATGTGTGGAACATAAAGGTCTGAGGGGAAAAAGACTGCAGATTGGCATAGATTCCCATGTGGCTGTTAACCAGAGTCCAGTTGGAGTGAAGGATGAAAATGATTCTGGAAAGCCTGTTTAGGGGATAGTTGAGAATGGATAATCATTATCCCCACAAAGTACTCTCCCTGAGCACCCACTTGTGTGTGCCAGGCACCCTCATAACTTCCGAAGATCACATTTCCACTTCACGACCCTCACAGTTGCTACTAGCCCTATTTTACAGATGAGAAGGGACACAGAATGCAGGCAAATGCCCAGGGTCACAGAGTCAGTACTAGTGTAGTGGAGCCTCAGAGTCTGACTTCAGAATTTGCACTACAGAGAGGAGGACCTTTTTGTAAGAGGAAGATGAACTAGAACATGGGGAAGGCCAATGTGCTGAGCTAACATAAAGGGGAGGAGAAAGGAGGGGAGGAGAAAAGAGGGGAGGAGCGAGAATTGACAAGACTCAACAGCTCATTGGATTAGTGGGAAATCTGGAAAACTCCAGGATGCATGACCCCTGAGGTGTGCCAAGAGGGACAATCCTGCCATTAACAAGATCAGCAGGGTCAGAATGGGTGAGAAGAGCCAAGGAGGGATTCAGATGGCAGAATTCCCCATATTGTCCTCCACGCCTGTGCTGTTGGGAGCAAGGCAGTTTGTGACAACTGGGGAAATTGAACACAGCCTGAATTAGATAACGTTAATGAGTTTGAGTTAATTTTGCTGGATATATATACATATATGGGATATACAGGTTGTTTTCTTTAAAGTCCTTATTCAAAAGAGATGCACACTGAAGTGTATTCACAGGTAAGATGTTTTCTGAGACTTGCCGCAGGATACTTCAGTAGAGAAAACTAAAAGGAAGAACAGAATGTTGACACTTGCTGATGCTAAGCAAGGGGCACAGGAGTGCTCTTATAGTATTCTCACTACTTTTGGCTGTATTTGTTAAATTTTCATAATTTTAAATTTGATAAGCCATCTCCCTTCATACCTCCAAAAGTAGGGGAAAAATGTAAAAGGAGAGGGGATAAACTACAAACACTGGATGGTCTGTGGTGTCACTAAAGTCAACAGAAGTTAATGACATTAGGGGCTGGGACAAAGGATCAGGAGAAAGTAAACAAATGTTTTATCTTCACGAGCATTAGATGCATGAGACAAACTTGAAATATAGAATAACTCCTTTTACATTTTCATTAAAACTTTAGAAGTTAAAGAACAGTTAGCTCCGAAGTAAAAGTTCCTGTACCATTTCCCTCTCTGTAATGTGAGAATTTTACTACAAAAGGTACAAGGATGGCTGAGGAAATAAACTTTGGCAGTACACAGAAAGCACACCACCAACAAAGGACTACTGATCTTAAACATTACCTCTCTTGCCCTGACCAATGTGGCCTACTTGGTTGGAGTCTCCTGTAAACTGGAAAACTGCATGTTCAATTCCCAATCAGGGCACATGCCTAGGTTTTGGGTTCGTTCCCCAATCAGGGAGCTTAGAAGAGACAATGAATCAATGTTTCTTTCCCTCTCTCTCCTTCCCTTCCTGTGTCCTCTCTCTAAAACTCAATAAGCATGTCTCAAGTAAGGATAAATACACACACACACACACACACACACACACACACACACACACACGAGGTCTGTCCAGAAAATATCCATCCATGTGCTACGAAAAACAGGCATTTATTGAAGAAGATACAAGATGCAAGAAACACTGTATATAGGACAATGATACCTCAGTCCCTTTTAAAGTAGGCACCTTGGGACCTCACATAGTTCTCCCAATTGACATCAGCTGCCCCATCATTTTTCCTGAATCTCATCAACGTTCTGAAATCTCTTTCCTTTCAAAGGTGATTTTAGTTTTGGGAAAGCTGGAAGTCATAGAGCACCAAATCTGGGCTGTAGAAGAGGTGAGTCACCTGGGTGATTGGATGTTTCACAAAAAAACTCTATACAAGACATGATGTATAAGCAGGTGCATTGTTGAGACGAAGCTGCTAATCACCAGTTGCTTATAGCTGCAGCCTTCTGAATCATCTGAATGGTTTCCACAGAGGAATGTTCAAGCTTAACTCAAAATGTGATGCAGATTCATTGCTCTACTCACTCAGTCATATTGAATGTGACAGCCACACAGTATACATGCTCAGTCAATGGCATCTACTGCCCCCATTGACTAGTCCAGTGAAGTCATCATTGTTCACACATGTGCATTCAGTCTACTCTTCTTAGCTGCCTTGTTAATCGATGTCACACAAACTGTTCTCATTATATTAATAATGGCTGGACTTTTTCTGGACCGACCTCATATATACATACATACACACACTACTTCTCATCATCTTTGTGCTGCCAGAGCTCAGAAGCCCTGAGAATACAGCTGGGAGTTCCCCGGAGATGTTGGGAAACCCCAGGGAAACCACCTGCAGCTCTGAGCCCAGAGGAGAAAACTACACTCAAGACACCAAAGACAAGCAAAGCAATGCACCCTCCACCTCCATTATGAGCAAAGACATCACAGGAACATATGGAAGTGTTGCCCACCTAAGAGGGCGCTGCCAGGCCCTTAGGAGTTCTCCCCACTCTAACAGGCAATCCCTCTGGATGTGGGTGGGGTGGGGCATGAGGTGCTCCAGGGAAGACTTGAACAGAGAGAAGCAGCTCCAGCCTTAGGATTCTCTCCCAGTCCAGAAGGCAGGCTGGAAACCCCCAAGCATGCAGTGGGGTCCTCTTCAATAAAGTGTCAAGAGTGAGAAGGTTCTATGTTCCTACAGAGTCATGGGATGGATTTTAGAACAAGCCTACAAGCTAACACCCAGCATGTCACCATCTTCTATTTGCCTATGAAGTTTAATAAAAACACAAAGGAAGTTAGTTACTAAGCACTTAGCATGTGCTAGACACAAGTTTACCTTTTTCCATACTGATGACAGCTTGTGAGAAAAAGGCACACCTGGATTTCAACCCTCCCTATAAAGACAGGGATTCTAATGCAGGCCTGGCATAAGCCTCTGGCTAGAGATACTGCCCAAAGAGATACACACATGCAGATTTGGGGGGAAAGTACAGGTTCTCACTGATAAGTGATAAATCAGAGCAATAAATCCATGGAACCTCATGGTTACTTCTAGGTTTTCATAACGAAAAGGTAGTAAGAGCTTAAGTTTTGATGTCTTACCCTGACCCTCACTCCCAGAAATTCAGGGGGTCAGCCAGCACCCCACGGGGCTTGGGAAAAGTTCCCAGCCTGTGGGCTCATTCCACTTATTCTAAGTGGGGCTTTTGGCAGGGCCCCACACCAGAGGGAGCCGGTATTGACCCAGGGACGCCCTATGCACCTGGAAAACTGACCCCAGTAGGCCTTCCAACTTCCCCAATGCTCTAATCCTGGTTGCTTGGCCTCGGCCGCCTCGGTCTCACCCCCCCCCCCCCCCCAATAAGTCTGCAAGCCAGTGCTTTCCCCCAAAACCAGGGTCCTCGTGGCAAGCAGCTCCTCCACCACCATGCTGAGCACCACGGGCCACCAGCTGAGCATCCCCATGAATACCCAGGAATAAACCCCAGCCACAGGTCCACAGCTGTGGGGACGCCAGTTTCCAGCCAGGGTATTCGAGTTCCCAAAATCACCCGAGTTATGCCCAGCCTGAACAGGACAGGACCTAGGCCCTCTACCCCTGCCCAGAAAAATCACACCTCAAGAAACCCAGGCCTGAGCAGCACTTCCCGGCCCTCCCTTCCCGGGTTTTCCCCACTGTCCTTCCCAGATACGGGCTGCCATCCCAACCTCGCTCACCACCAGCATGGAAAGACAGTCACCGGGCCAAGCTACCGTAGGCTAGTAGGTGCGCTAAACAAAGTGCTTCAGGGCGGGACTACAATACCCACAGTACCCCGGGACACGGAACTACACTATTCACAGCGTTTCTCCTTGGCAGAGCTGGAATACCAATAATGCCCCGGAGCGAACGCCAGCACAATTCTCAGAGCCCCTCCTAGGAACTGCAGTCTCCTCCACAGTACAACCCAGACCCCTGGACTCGGTAGCAAGCACCGCAGACCGCTGCAGAGGCTCCGGACAACAGTATGCATTAAGCACCCAGAGAAGGGGATTATACTACCAGCAACGCTGAGGGTGGGACTCTGCCACACTAGTTGCTTCAGGAGCCACTCACCGCTTGCTACGTGCCTGAGAGCGTTCCCAGGCTTCTCAGACCTCCCGGGACAGAGTGCGCTCCCACAAAGCCCGTTAGTCCACGCGTGGACCTTCAGCCAAAGGCTCTGGTACTTTTCCCTTCAGTTCTGTTGAGACCGCCCTCACTCTGGGAAGTAAAGCCACTTGGGCTCTGGAAGAAATTGTGAATATCACACAAGTAAAATCAAACTGACTTTGGGGTACCTGAGAAGGCTGGTTCAGGAGAACACTGAAATCCCGTCTTTTTTACTTGGTAGGATTTTTGTAATTTTTGTTTCTTTTTCTAAAAAACAAAAATATTTACCTGGTTACTCTCATCCTTCATGTTCACCCTTGTGTTTTTACATTTAAATAACAGCACATAATGCATGAACTTTTAACATATGACAAAGGTACTGGCATTTTTCTTTTTTAAGAAGATTATGAAATTTTATTTTTTTATAAAGTGGAAAAATATAAACTTGAGGACATTTACTCCTACAATAATTAAAGTTGTTTTATTACTATAAAAGTCAGTTATTAGCTATGACAGAATAGAAAGCTCAGAAACAAAGTTATTATAAAGGGACACACTTTTTCTAGAAATTTCACAAAAGTGTTTCAAATTACTTTCTATTTATTCTGCTCAAAATGAAGTAAGAGGAACCAGGTTTAGCTTCTTGTCTTAAACTTTAAAAGGACAAAATATATCTACAACAGGTTTGAAGACATGCAGTATGAGACAGTGAAGAACAGTGAACACAAAGAAATGGGGAAGGAACAAGGTGAGCCCTTGAACTGCCTGGTGAAGAGAAATTTGTGGTAACAGGACAGACCTCACAGGGAAACCCATCGGGAAGGTGCATGAGTACCAGTCAACATATGGACCTGCAAACCCCAGGACAGAACCACCAGAAAGGATTACAGGGAAATCCCATAAGCTCACATAGAGCCAAAAACAGTGTCTGTCCCCATCAGTCAGAGCAGTAATCTTCATAGTACACATGGCATAGAATAAAATACAG
Source organism: Artibeus jamaicensis (assembly GCF_021234435.1). NCBI lineage: Eukaryota > Metazoa > Chordata > Mammalia > Chiroptera > Phyllostomidae > Artibeus > Artibeus jamaicensis. Next base: position 71,846,456 of record NW_026522030.1, on the reverse strand, counting down.
CAGGTCCTCAAAAATGTTTCATTTAGCATCACTCCATTATAATGGTGAGGGGAAAAATTGATTTTAGTCACAGGCTCTCTCTGTGTGGAGTTTTCATGTTCTCCCCATGTCTTTGTGGGTTTTCTCCAGGTACTCCAGTTTCTTCCCAGAATAAAAAATGTGCACATTAAGTTAATTGGTGTGTCAAAATTGGCCCACTCTGAGTGAGGGTGTGTGTGTATACCCTACAGTGGAATGACATCCTGTCTAGGGTTGGTTCCTGCTTTGCACCCTGAGCTGCCAGGATAGGCTCCAGCCTCTCTCAGTCCTAAACTGGAATACATGGGTTGGAAAATAACATACTTGTTTTTATTCATCTTTCTTAAATGTATGCATAGCTTGCACTTATTTCAATGTTTAATGTTAAAAGTGTTTGGGGTCTTTATTTCAAAGTTTGGTGATGCTTTTGTGACCAGAAATGTAAGAATTTAATTGTTTTTTAAAATATATTTTACTGATTATGTTATTACAGTTGTCCCATTCCCCCCCTTTACTCCCCTCCACCCTGTGCACCCCTTCCCACCCACATTCCTCCCCTTTAGTTCATGTCCATGGGTCATACATGTAAGTTATTTAGCATTTACATTTTCCATACTGTTCTTACCCTCCCCATCTATTTTTTATCTACCATTTATGCTACTTATTCTCTGTACCTTTTCCCCCTCTCTCCTCCTCCCACTCCCCTGTTGCTAACCCTCCATGTGATCTCCTTCCTCTTCCTGTTCCTCCATGTGTTCCTGTTCTAGTTGTTTGCTTATTTGCCTTTAGTTTTGTTTTGGGTGTGGTTGTTAATAATTGTGAGTTTGCTGTCATGTTACTGTACATGGTTTTTATCTTCTTTTTCTTAGATAAGTCCCTTTAACATTTCATATAATAAGGGCTTGGTGATGATGAACTCCTTGAACTTGACCTTATCTGAGAAGCACTTTATCTGTCCTTCCATTCTAAATGAAAGCTTTGCTGGAGCAATCTTGCATGTAGGTCCTTGCCTTTCAGGACATGGAATACTTCTTTCCAGCCCCTTCTTGCCTGTACAGTCTCTTTTGAGAAATCAGCTGACAGTCCAAGGGGAACTCCTTTGTAGGTGAATGTCTCCTTATCTCTTGCTGCTTCTAGGATTATCTCATTCATTTTAGTCTTGGTTAACTGAATGATGATGTGCCTTGGTGTGCTCCTCCTTGGGTCCAACTTCTTTGGGACTCTTTGAGCTTCCTGGACTTCCTGGAAGTCTATTTCCTTGCCAGATTGGGGACGTTCTCCTTTATTATTTATTTTTTTAAGATTTTATTTATTTATCTTTTACGGGGAAAGGAAGGAGAGAGGGAGAGAAATATCAATGTATGGTTGCCTCTCATGAGTCCCCTGCTGGGAACTGGCCTGCAACCCAGGCATGTGCCCTGACTGGGAATCAAACCTTGATCCTTTGGTTGGCAGGCCCGTGCTCAATCCACTGAGCTACACCAGCCAGGGCTAGTATTTCTTCAAATAACTTTTCCACTTGTTGCTCTTCTTCTTCTCCTTCTGGTCCCTATAATTCAGATGTTGGAATGCTTAAAGATGCCATGGAAGTTCCTAAGCTTCTCCTCACTTTTTTAAAATTCTTGTTTCTTCATTCTTTTCTCATTGGATGTTTCTTCCTCCTGGTCCACTCCATTCATTTAAGTTCCAGCTTCCTTCCCATCACTATTGGTTCTCTGTACATTTTCCTTTATTTCACTTAGCGTAGCCTTCATTTTTTCATCTAATTTGTGACCAAATTCAAACAATTCTATGAGCATCCTGATTACCAGTGTTTTGAACTGTGCATCTGATAGGTTGGCTATCTCTTCATTCCTTAGTTGTATGTTTTCTGGAGCTTTGATCTGTTCTTTCATTTGGGTTTTTTTTTTTGTTTGTTTGTTTTTGTCTCAGCACACCTATTACTTAGTGAAGGGTGGAGCCCAAGGTATTCACCAGGGAGGGGCAACCCAGTCTCTGGGTTGTGACTCTGTATGTGGGGGAGGGGTCCAAGAGGGCAGGATGGCACCTGGTCCACTCTCTGCTGGATCCCAGTCACCTCCCTCACTTCTCCCAAGCAAATTGGGCAACCCTGGTGCTGACTCCCATGTGGGTGGGCCTGTGTATGTTCTAGGACCCTGTGGGTCTCTCCAACAAACTCTCCTGTGAGTCTGGGAGTCTCTCCCAGCACCTCAACCCCCAGGGGTGTCCTCAATCAGTGGTTTGAGGCTTTATTTACCCATGCTGGGACCCTAGGTTGAGCAATCAGCTTTGTTCCTCACTTTTGTCTGGTTTCTCTGTGCATGAATGTGGGACCTCCCTGTCTGCCAGCCACTTCGTGCACTGCGCCTCTCTATAATCTGCTGCCTCACTGGGTCCCCCAGCTGCTGCCTTGTGCGCCTGACTCTGACAGTCACTGCTTTGCTGCAACCCCTCTCTGTCTGGCCACTCAACTCTGCCCCTCCTATCAGTCTGGATGAATATTCTTTAACTTCTTGGTTGTCAGACTTCCATACAGTTCAATTTTCTGTCGGTTTTGGTTGGTTTTTTTTTTTGTTTCTAAATTGTTGTTGTCCTTATTTTGGTTGTGTGAGAAGGCACAGTGTGTCCACCTATGCCTTCATCTTGGCCAGAAGTCTCTTAATTCTTGTTTATATCAATTAATGTATGGTAAAACTGTTTTCATTATGTCATTTTGATTAAAGTTGCAGTTTTCAAGAACCTATCCATGACATTAAGTGAGGACTTACTGTACTCACAAGGGTTTGCCTCAGTTGTGGAACAAAATTAGTCCTAACTTCTTGATTGAGATTATTTTTATATTAAATTGGGGGAGAAGTATGTTGAATATGTTTCAGAAATTCTAAAAGTTACTTTTATTTTTGCATGAATTACATGTGCAAATTTATACATGTTCTTATGTAAATAAAATTTTAAAGAAATCTTAATTATGATGAAGTCCCATTTATTTATTCTTTCCTTTATATCCTTTGAGTAGGGGACACATTGGTGAAAATATTGCTGCATGTAATAGCTGAGATTTTCCTGTCTATCTTCTCCTCTAGGACTTTTATTTTTTTATTATTATTTTTTTAATATTAAATTTTATTTAGTTACTTTTCAAGTACATTTTTTTAAATTTATTTCTCCCATCCCACCCCACCCCCCCGCCCGGTCTCCCCCCTCCCTCCCATTCCCCCCCCAGTCCTCATCTCTGCGTCCCTCATACTTGTTCCTCAAAATCCCTCCCCCTTTTTCTCCTTAAGTTCCCTTCCCTCTCCCCTCTGGTCGCTGCCCACTTGTTCTCTATTTCAGTGTCTTTGTTTTTGTTCTGTTTGCTTGTTTGTTTTATTCTTTAGCTTCCTGTCAAAGGTGAGATCATATGGTATTTGTCCTTCAATGCCTGGCCTATTTCACTCAGCATAATGCTTTCCAGTTCCATCCATGTTGTTGCAAAAGGTAGTAGCTCCTTCTTTCTCTCTGCTGCATAGAATTCCATTGTGTATATGTACCACAATTTTTTGATCCATTTGTTTACTGATGGGCACCTAGGTTGCTTCCAACTCTTGGCTATTGTAAATTGTGCTGCTATGAACATTGTGGTGCATAGGTTCTTTGAAATTGATGTTTTAGGATTCTTGGGGTATAATCCTAGCAGTGGAATTGCTGGGTCAAAAGGCAGGTCAATTTTTATTTTTCTGAGAAAATTCCATACTGTTTTCCATAATGGTTGTACCAGTCTGCAATCCCACCAACAGTGAACTAAGGTCCCCCTTTCCCCACACCCTCTCCAACATTTGTTGTTTGTTGCTTTGTCTATTATAGCCATCCTGACTGGTGTAAAGTGGTATCTCATTGTGATTTTAATTTGCATCTCTCTGATAGCTAACGATATTGAGCATCTTTTCATGTGTCTCTGGATATTCTGTATATCCTCTTTAGAGAAGTGTCTGTTCAAGTCCTTTTCCCATTTTTTAATTGGGTTCGATGTCTTCCTAGAGTGGAGTCGTGTAAGTTCTTTGTATATTGTGGAGATTAAACCTTTGTCTGAGGTATCATTGGCAAATATGTTTTCCCATACAGTTGGTTGTCTTGCTAATTTAATACTGTTTTCTTTAGCCATGCAGAAGCTTTTTATTTTGATGAGATCCCATTTGTTTATTCTTTCCTTTATATTCCTTGCTCTAGGGGACATATCAGCATAAGAATGTTGCTGCGTGGAATATCTGAGATTTTCTTGCCAATGTTCTCCTCTAGGACTTTAATGGTGTCACGACTTACATTTAAGTCTTTTATCCACCTTGAATTTATTTTGGTGTATGGTGTAAGTTGGTGCTCAAGTTTCATTTTTTTGCACGTAGCTGTCCAGTTCTCCCAACACCATTTGCTGAAGAGGCTATCTTTACTCCATTTTATGTTACTGCCCCCTTTGTCGAATATTAATTGACTGTAGAGGGTTGGGTTGATTTCTGGGCTCTCTGTCCTGTTCCATTGGTCTATTGTGCCTGTTTTTATGCCAGTACCAGGCTGTTTTGATTACAGTGGCTTTGTACTACAGTTTGCTATCAGGTATTGTGATCCCTCCTACTTTGTTCTTCTTTCTCAAAAGAGCAGCTGCTATTCGGGATCATATATGATTCCATATAAATTTTTGAAGTGTTTGTTCTATGTCTGTGAAATACGCCATTGGTACTTTAATAGGTATTGCATTGAATCTGTATATTGCTTTGGGTAGTATGGACATTTTGATGATGTTAATTCTTCCAATCCATGAACATGGTATATGTTTCCATTTGTTTGTGTCTTCCCTGATTTCTTTCTTCAGTGCTGTGTAGTTTTCTGCATACAGGTCTTTTACCTCCTTGGTTAGGTTTATTTTCAGATATTTTATTTTTCTTTTTGCTATGTCGAATGGGATTTTTTTCCTTGATTTCTGCTTCTGCTGTTTCATTGTCAGTATACAAAAATGCCTTTGATTTCTGGATATTGACTTTGTATCCTGCTGTTTTGCCAAATTCATTAATTAGTTTGAGCAGTTTTGGGGTAGAGTCTATAGGATTTTCCATGTACACTATCATGTCATCTGCAAACAGAGACAGTTTTGTTTCCTCCTTTCCTATTTGGATGCCTTTTATTTCCTTTTCCTGCCTGATCGCTGTGGCCAAAACTTCTAATACTATATTGAATAGAAGTGGTGAAAGTGGACAACCTTGTCTTGTTCCTGATCTTAGTGGAAAAGCTTTTAGTTTTTGCCCATTGAGTATGATATTGGCTGTAGGTCTCTCATAAATGGCCTTTATTATATTGAGGAATGTTCCCTCTATTCCCAGTTTGCTGAGTGTTTTTATCATAAATGGGTGTTGTACCTTATCGAAAGCTTTTTCTGCGTCTATTGATATGATCATGTGGTTTTTGTCTTTGCTTTTGTTTATGTGATGAATTACATTTACTGTTTTGCGAATGTTGAACCATCCTTGCATCCCTGGGATGAATCCCACTTGGTCATGGTGTATAATCTTTTGGATATATTGTTTAATGCGATTTGCCAATATTTTGTTGAGGATTTTAGCATCAATGTTCATCAGCGATATTGGCCTGAAGTTTTCTTTCTTTGTTGTATCTCTATCTGGTTTTGGAATTAGGATAATGCTGGCTTCATAAAAGGAGTTTGGGAGTTTTCCATCATTTTGGATTTTTTGGAATAGTCTGTGAAGAATGGGGGTTAGCTCTTCCTTAAATGCTTTGTAGAATTCTCCTGTGAATCCATCTGGTCCGGGGCTTTTGTGTGATGGGAGTTTTTTGATTACTGCTTCAATTTCTTTTGCTGTTATTGGTCTATTCAGGTGTTCTACTTCTTTTTCATTGAGTTTCGGGAGATTATATTTTTCTAGAAATGTGTCCATTTCCCCTAGGTTCTCAAATTTCTTGGCATACAGTTCTTCATAGTAATTTCTTACAATCCTTTCTATTTCTGTGGTATCAGTTGTAATCTCTCCTCTTTCATTTCTGATTGTGTTTATTTGTGTCCGTTCCCTTCTTTTCTTGATGAGCCTACTTAAAGGCTTGTCTATTTTGTCTATTTTTTCAAAGAACCAACTCCTGGATTCATTGATCTTTAGAATTGTACTTTTAGTCTCTATGTCATTTAGTTCTGCTCTGATCTTAGTTATTTCCTTCCTTCTACTTGCTTTGGGCTGTTTTTGTTGTTGTTCCTCGAGGTCTTGCAGGTGTACAGTAAGGTCATTTGTTTGAAATGTTTCTGTTTTTTTTAGGTAGGCCTGTATTGCTATAAACTTCCCTCTCAGGACTGCCTTGGCTGTATCCCATAAGTTTTGGGTTGTTGTGAGATCATTTTCATTTGTTTCCAGAAACTTTTTGATTTCTTCCCTAATTTCATTCTTGACCCATTCATTGTTTAATAGCATACCGTTCAGTCTCCATGATTTTGGGTGTTTTGGGTTTTTTCCTTTGGGGTTGGTTTCCAGTTTCAGTCCCTTATGGTCAGAGAAAATGCTTGGTATGATTTCAATATTCTTGAATTTGTTGAGACTTGTTTTGTGCCCTATCATGTGGTCTATCTTTGAGAATGTTCCATGTGCATTTGAAAAGAATGTGTATTTAGCTTCTTTGGGGTGAAGAGCTCAGTATATATCAGTTAGGTCCATTTCATCAAGGGTGTTGTTTAATGCCGCAATGTCTTTTTTGATATTTTGTTTGGAAGATCTGTCCATTTTTGATAGTGGGGTGTTAAAATCCCCCACTATAATTGTGTTGCTGTCTATATCTTTCTTGAATTCCTCTAAGATTTTCCTTATATATTTTGGTGCTCCTATGTTGGGTGCATATATATTTATGATGTTAATGTCTTCTTGGTGGATTCTTCCCTTGAGTATTATGAGGTGACCTTCTGGGTCTCTTTTTATGGCTGTTTTTTTGAAGTCTATTTTGTCTGATATGAGAATTGCTACCCCTGCTTTTCTTTCTTGTCCATTTGCTTGGAAAATTTGTTTCCATCCTTTCACTTTTAGTCTGTGATGGTCTTTTGTCCTGAGGTGGGTCTCTTGTAGGCAGCATATGTGTGGATCATACTTTTTTATCCATTGAGCTATTCTGTGTCTTTCGATTGGAGCATTTAATCCATTTACATTTAAGGTTATTATTGATAGGTACTTATTCATTGCCATTTTTGTACCTGTGTTCCTCTTTGTCTGTCTCTTTTCCTTCCTTGTCTTAAAGCAGACCTTTTAGTATTTCTTGTAGAGCTGGCTTGGTGGCAGCAAATTCTTTTAGACTTCTTTTGTCTTGGAAGCTCTTTATTTGGCCTTCTATCTTGATTGCGAGCCTTGCTGGGTAAAGTAGCCTTTGTTGTAGGCCTCTGGTTCTCATTACTTGGAATATTTCTTGCCAATCTCTTCTTGCTTGGAGTGTTTCCATTGAGAAGTCAGTGGCTAACCTTATTGGGACACCCTTGTATGTTATTTCTTTTTTCTCCCTTGCTGCCTTTAAGATTCTCTCTTTGTCTTGGAATTTTGCCATTTTAATGATGATGTGTCTTGAAGTGGGCCTCTTTGGGTTCCTCTTGAATGGGACTCTGTGTGATTCCTGGATTTTTGTGACTTTTTCTTTTGTCAAATTAGGGAAATTTTCTCTTATTACTCTTTCAAATATGTTTTCTATCCCTTGTTCTTCTTCTTCTCCTTCTGGTATTCCTATTATTCGGATATTATTACGTTTCATATTGTCTTGCATTTCTCTTAATCTCTCTTCATTCTTTCTGAGCCTCTTTTCCCTTTCCTGTTCTTTCTGTGAGATGCTTTCTACTTTGTCCTCCAATTCACTAATCCGATCTTCTGTTTCATCCACCCTATTTTTAATGCTTTCCACTGTGTTTTTTAATTCAGAAATTGTATTCTTCATTTCCTCTTGGCCCTTGCTAATAATTTCCATTTCCTTTTTCATGTTGATATAGTTCACAGTGAGATCATTGTAGCTTCCCTGTAGTTTCTGGTAGCTGATTGTGAGCTCTTTGAACTTCCTGATCACCAGTGCTTTGAATTCAGTATCTGATAGTTGACTTGCCTCTGTTTCATCTAACATTCTTTCTGAGGATTCCTCCTTTCCTTTCATTTGGGGATTGTTTCTTTGTCTTCCCATTGTTTGTGAGACTCTTCTTGTTAGCCTCAGCTTCTTAGATTAATCTGTTTTGACACCCTGGGTTTATGGTATGAACTTTTGTAGTGGAATGCCTGTGAATTTCAATGGTGCAGCCTCTTTTGGTTATCCTGTTGTTCTCTGCTTCCACCTGCTCAAATATGCAGCAACTTGTGGCTGCTCTCCTACAACAATGTGCAATTTGTCTCTCTGACTCTACTATTGGGAGACCTCTTCTATGGGTCCAGCTCTGGTATTTTCATATTTTCAAGTTGATTGTGACTCTTGTGGGTAAAAGAAAGAAATGATAAGGAAAGAAATAAAAGGAAGAAAGAAAAAAATGGTAGGGTAATGGAAGAAAGAGCAAGTTTAGAAAGAAAAGAAAAAGAAATAAAACAGAAAATCTGGGAAAAGAGGACAAAGGTATGGAAAAATGAAACAGTAATAAAGTTTAAAAGAAATAACAGATTACTTTAAAAAAGCAAAAAGATAAAGAAAAGGAATGGAAAAGGAAGAAAGGTAAAAAAAACAAAAAGAAAGAATAAAAATAAAATAAAGTAAAAAAACAAAAACCAAAAAACGCACAAACAAAAATAATCTCTCAAAAACAATCTCAGAAAAGGAAATGTCACTTGTTGGCTTCAAACTAGCCGAACCGGTTTTTCTGGTTGCAGTTGGCTGAGGGTCAATTGTTGTGATTTTTTCAGCCAGCCCCTCTCAGGATCCAGACACTTGGCGCCTCTCCCCCAGCTCCCTACAATGGGGAACTAGGACTTTCTCACAGCGCTCCCCTCCCAGGGGTTACTGCCATAGTCTGGTTTGCTGTGTTTGCAGGCACCTGCACCGGCCTAGTTGCCTGGTTCCCTCAGGATTGAGCACAGGCCTGCCCCCGTTCAGTTGGGAAGCCCCAGACCCTCTGTCCACTCCTGGGTTTGCTGCCAAGCTGGGTGTGAAGCAGACCAGGCTGCCGTGTCTACTGGATTCAGAGCCCCAGGCTGCACCTCTGAGTTCTCCTGGGCTGGCAACCACAGAGTCTTTGGTTGGGCCCTTTGTCCTCCGCACCCTCTCTGTAACCTCTATCAAACAAGTCTCTCCTGGCCCCCCACCTTGCTTGGCCAGAAAGGGAGAGGGTTGAGGGTCTCAGTTCTTTTCCCAGGACCCCTCAGCTCCCGGGGCTTCCAGATAGTCTGAGGGGGGTAGACTGGAAGCCGGGAGCCGATCTGAGGACTGGGCGCCGACCTAGAAACTCTGTGTGCTCGTCATGGCACGCTGCGTGGTGTGTATCCCTTCTGCTCCTGTGTTTGACTGGGTCCCCTGGCCAACCTCTGGCAAAAAAAAAAAAAACCTAGGGATGTAGCAGCACCACACCGGGCGCTGGACCCAGAACTGTGTGCAGGCTGAAATCTCCTCTGCTCCCCTCTGGTTGCGTCTCTTGGCCGGTCCGGGCCCAAAAATCCTAGGGAGGGAGCTTTTTGGGTGCTGAACGTTGGCCTAGGCGCCCTCAGGCACTTGCCCAGACACACTGCGTGTGGAACGACTAGTTCCCCAACTTGCGCGCAGGCTGAAGTTTCTTCCACACCTCTTTGCCTGGGCCACTCGGCCTGCCCGGCAGAAAAATCCCAGGGAGGGAGCCGTCCGAGCGCTGAAGGCTGCCCCAGGAGCCGTTTGGCTCTGGCCACAGGGCACTGGTTCCCCTACCCTGCACCAGCTGTTTCTCCCTGCTCCGTCCCAGAGACTACTGTACCGCTGCTGTCTCCCTACCGTCTGGTTCCTCCATGACCGATGAGGTTTCTGGTCTCTTATTTTCATATATGCTTGGCAACTGCTGGCTTGCTGGCCTCACCTCCTCCGATCGGATAGGTTTCTGTCTCTTTTGTACTAGGAACTGGTATCTGCTCCGTCCTAGTCCACTGCCATCTTGAAACTCTCCTCTAGGACTTTTATGGTGTAATAACTTATATTTAAGTCTTTTATCCATCTTGAGGTTTTTTTTGTGTGTAAGATGGTGGTCAAGTTTCATTTTTTTACATATTGCTGTCCAGATCTCTCAACACCATTTGTTGGAGATGCTATTCTTACCCCATTTGTCAAATATTAATTGATTATAGAAACATGGGCTTATTTCTGGGCTCTCTATCCTGTTCTGTATGGCTAAAGAAAATATCAGCAAATGAAAAGGGAATCAACCTTATGGAAAACTGTATTTGCCAATGATACATTTGACAATGGTTTGACATGCAAAATATGTAAAGAACATATAGGACTCAATGCCAGGAAGACAAATAATACAATTAAAAAATGGGCAAAAGACCTGAACAGACAGATCTCCAAAGAAGACAAACAAAGGGCCTAGAGGCATATAAAAAAATGCTCAGCATCACTAGCCACCAGAATGATACAAATTAAAACCACAATGAGCTATCACTTCACATTGGTTCAGAATGGCCATCATAAACAAATCAACAAGTGCTGTCCAGGTTGTGGAGAAAAGGAAACTCTAGTGCACTGTTTGTAGGAATAAAGAATGGTGTAGCCACTGTGGAAAACCATGTGAAATTTCCTCACAAAACTAAAAATGGAAATGCCTTTTGACCTAGCAGTTCCACTGCTGAGATTATACCCTCCCCCCCGAAACACCAATTCAAAACAACCTATGCACCCCAATGTTCATACCAGCACAATTTACAATAGCCAAGTGCTGGAAGCAAACAATGTGTCCAGCAGTAAATGAATGGATCAAAAAACTATGGTCCATTCTATGCTCAGAAAACTATACAACACTGAAGAAAAAATTAAGGAGGACACAAACAAATGGAAACATGTACCATGCTCATGGATTGAAAGAATTAACATAATCAAAATGGCCATGCCACCCAAAGCAATTTATAGATTCAATGCAATCTCTAATAAAGTACCAATGACATATTTCACAGATATAGAACAAACACTTCTGAAATTTATATGGGACCTTAAACAACCCTGAATAGCTGCAGCAATTTTGAGAAAGAAGAACAAAGCATTCAGGAGGAATTACAAAGCATTCAGGAGGAAATACCTGATACCAAACTATATTACAAGGCCACTGTAGTCAAAACAGCCTGGTACTGGTATAAAAACAGGCACACAGACCAATGGAACTGAACAAAGAGCCCAGAAATAAACCCAAGTCTCTATGGTCAAATAATATTTGACAAAGGGCAAAGAAGCATAAAATGGAACAAAAATAGGCTCTTCAACAAATAGTGTTGGGGGAACTGGACAGCTACATGCAAAAAAAATGAAACTTGATCACGAACTTACACCATACACAAAAATAACTTCAAGGTGGATACAAGACTTAAATATATGTCATAACACCATAAAAGTCCTAGAAGAACACATTGGCAGAAAAACTCAGACATTCCATGCAGCAGCATCTTCACAAATATGTCCCCTAAAGCAAATGACATAAAGGAAAGAATAAACAAATGGAACCTCATCAAATTTTAAAAAGCTCCTGCACAGCTAAAAAAAAAAAAAAAAAAAAAAAACCAGCATTAAAATGAAAATAGAACCAACTGTGTGGGAAAACATATTTGCCAATGACACCTTGGACAAGTGCTTGATCTCCAGAATATATAAAGAATTCACACAACTTCACTCCAGAAAGACAAAAAAACAATTAAAAAATGGGCAAAAGACTTGAACAGCTACTTCTCCAAGGAAGACATACAGAGGGCCCAGAGACACATGAAAATATGCTCAGCATCACTAGCCATCAGAGATATGCAAATTAAAACCACAGTGAGCTATCACTTCACACTGGTCAGAATGGCCATCATAAACAAATCAACAGGCAAGTCTTGGAGAGGATGTGAAGAAAAACAAACCCTAGCACCCTGTTGGTGGAAATGCAGACTGATGCAGCCTCTGTGGAAAACAGTATGGAATTTCCTCAGAAAACCGAAAATGAAACTGTCTTTTGACCCAGCAATTCCACTACTGTGATTATACCCTAAGAGTCCTGAAACACCAATCCAAAAGAACCTATGTACCCCAATGTTCATAACAGCACAATTTACAATAGGTTGGAAGCAACCTAAATGCCCATCAGCAAATTAGTGGATCAAAAAACTGTGGTACATTTACACAATGGAATTCTACACAGCAGAGAGAAAGAAGTAGCTCCTACCCTTTGCAACAGCATGGATGGAACTGGAGAGCATTATGCTAAGTGAAATAAGCCAGGCAGTGAGGGACAAATACTATATGATCTCACCATTAACTGGAACATAATCAACAAAAGGAAAATGCAAACAAAATGTAAAGAAAGACGTTGAAATTAAGAACAATCTAACAATAGCCAGAGGGGAGTGGGAAGGGGTCAGAGGTGAGAAGGGTTTTCAGGAACAACTATAAAGGACACATGGACAAAACCAAGGGGGAAGTTGGAAGCAAGGGAGGGAGGTGGGTTTGGAGGGGGTGGGCCAGACTGGTGGGGAGAAAATGCAGACAACTGTAATTAAACACAATAAAATAATTAAAAAATAATTTTTGGAAAATAAAAATAATCAATGTAATCCATCACATTAATAGAATAAAGAGGATAAAAAGATAGTCATCACAATTGATGCAGAAAAAACTCTTTACAAAATCCAAATTTTTTCATGAAAACTCAGAAAACTGGAATTGAGAAAAAATTTTCCAACATGATAATAATTTTTTTTATCAGAAGTCCATAGCTGATATCATACTTGATGGTAAAAGACTGTAAGTTTTTCTCCTGAGGTCAGGAATAAGTCAAGAATGCCCATTTTCACTGCTGCTGTTCAACATTGTACTAGAAGTTCTAGCCAGAGCTACTGGACCAGAAAAACAATAAAAGCATTCAAACTGGGGGGGGGGGGGCAGAAATAATACTATCTCTGTGTACAGTTGGCATGACTCTATGTACAGAAAATCTTAAGGAGTTCACAGGAAACCTACTATGGCTAACAAATCATTAAAGTTTCAGTTGAAAGATGAAAAAAAAGTTGTATTTTTATGTACCAGCAATGAAAAATCCAAAGAAAATTAAGAAAGCAATTCAAATTAAAATAGCATCTAAAAGAAATATTTAGTAATAAACCTATCCAAACACTTAAAAAAACTTGCAAGCTAAAACTGCACAATATTGCTGAAAGAAATTAAAGAAGACTTAAATATGTGGAAAGACATATTGTGTTCATGGATAGGAAGACTTAACATTATGAAGATGTGAGTACTACCCAAAGTGATCCATAGGTTCAGTGTAATTACTATCAAAATTTCAATTGCTCCCTGGCTGGTGTAGCTCAGGGGATTGAGTGTGGGCCTGTGAACCAAAGGGTCGGTCACCAGTTCGATTCCCAGTCAGGGCACATGTCTGAGTTGTAAGCCAGGTCCCCAGTAGGGGGTGCATGAGAGGCAACCACACATTGTTGTTTCTCTCCCTGTCTCTCCTTCCCTTCCCCTGTAAATAAATAAGTAAATAAATAAAATCTTTAATTTTTTCTCAATTGCCTTTTTTACAGAAATGGACAAACTCATTATAAAATTTATGTAGAATTGCAAGAGGCATCAAATAACCAAAACAATTTTGTAAAACAATAATATACTGGGAGGACTCATGCTTCCTAACTGTGATACTTACTACAAAGCTATGGTAATTAAACATTATTGTACCAGCATAAGGACAGACATATAGAATACTGGAATGGAATAATACAGAGCCCAGAGATGAACCTTCAGCACATGGTCAAATGATTTTTGACAAGGTGCTAAGATTATTCAATGGGGAAAAGACAATATTTTCTCCAAATAGCACTGGAAGAACTGAATATCCACCTGAAAAGCACAAAGTTATACCCTTCCCTTACACCATATTAAAAATTAATTCAAAATAGATCAGAGATCTAAACATATATTACCTACACAGGGAGTCAGAGCACAGGCAGCCAGTGGCAGGATGGGCAATAAGCCCAACTGGCCACTTCACAGGGGTGGACTATACAGGGGGATTTACAGAGTACATGGACATGCCAAGATTCAGGGGTGCCACATGGGCTACAACTGGCTTCCCCACATGTGTAGATGCTGTGTCCAGCATTGGAAGGTGGGCTGAGGGCTGCAGCATCTTCAGGCTTCCTGACAGTTGGTCCTGAAGCCCTTACCACTGCTGACCCTGATACCATAGATAGGGAGGGGAGCATCAGGGAGTCTCTCCCACTGGTCAAGGGGGAGGTTCTTACACTGAACACCCACCAAAAGCTGGAAAGATAAATTGATAGGGCCTGAGCACACCAAAATTTAGAAAGATGAAAGGACAGGGCTCAAGTGTATCAAAAACCTAGCAAGATAATTGGATAGAAGAAGCCCTCACCTCCCTATTTCTAAAGAACTGCAGGCTTGAGCAGAAAGGAGGGATGGCATTTGACATGAGTCCACCATTTTGCCAAGTCAGGGCACCTCAGTATACCTCTCTTCTTTTGCATCAGCACCTGTCTCAAGAGTTCAGCTTTTGTGGAGGCAGGCAGCCAAATCAGCATTTTCAGTTATAGTTTTTGGTGACCACAGCAGGACAGTGTAGACCTCAGTAAGTCCCAGAGGTCTCAGGCTGGGATCCCAGCTCCCTGTGGTAGGCTGACCCCAGGATTGGGACTTTAGAGACTTCCCCGAAGCTGCCAAAAGCTTTGCTCAGGGAATTTTCTTACACTCCTTGTCAAGGCTCAACCACCTGAAATGTTTGGCTGATGAAAGGAAATGAACTTCTCAGGAGCAAACGGACTCCAAGACTGGGTAAGTCAAACCAGCAACACACTGGTGGTCCTCTATCCCTGCTTCTTGGGCACTCACTCTGGCTTTGTACCATTTGGGTCTAGTTAGGACCGTTGGCGGTACCAGTTGGCAGACTGTCCCTGAAACTTGAGTTTCATGCTAGTTGGGCTCTGTGCCATTTGGGTTTGGTCAGAACCACTTGAATTATTGGTTGGCAAGAGATAAATGCTATGACTTGCTTGTGAATGCTTGTTCAGGCTAATGGAATTACAGATCTAAGTTTTGTTCATATATTCCTACTTATCTATAAAGCAGCCTTATGGTTTTGTGTTTGTACTTTCATGCCATCAGGTATGGGTATGTTCTGTTTTGACTCCTGAAGGGAGTCCACTGGGCCAAATTTTATCAGATTGGCCCATATACAGCTATGATTGAATGACTAAGAAAAGTTGTTTTTCTATTGTAACACTGGTTGGCCCCTATGTATACTTCTATGTATACTTTAGAAGATGGTTTAAATGGCCCCTAAATAATTCCCTAAATTACTATACCATCATACAGTTGGAATTGTTTTGCCAATGGTCAGGGAAGTGGGACAAAATTCCTTCTGTCCAGACATTTATGTCTCTACACAATAGGGATTTGGCAAAGAAAAAGAACAACCTAATGATGTAGAGAAGGCAATTGACTTTGAAATGCCTCCCTGCTGGTAAGACACAGGGAAAAAAATGGAAAATGAGAATGAGTCTTCTTAATGCCCAAACCCAGGAAACCCAGATTAATGGCAGAAAGATTTTCCTTGCCACTACCTCCTCTGCTACATTACCCTGAAATAGCCCCTCCTCTGTATTATAAAGGAATCATCTCCCCTCACAGTTACCTGACATGACCCCCAATTTGTCCATGGAGAGTTTCTGTCCAGAGCAGGACAATCTCCTTTGAAGAAATACCCTATAGATGGAATAAACAAGGAAGGCCAGCCCTCTGGCTACTACTCAGGTCATACTCCATTTTACCTTCAGATGTGCTGAATTGAAAGAATTCCAACCTGTCGTGTAGGGATCATCCTCAGAAATAGCAGATTTTATCACCTTAATTTTTGCCACTCACCATCCAAACTGAGCAGATAGATATACAGGCTTCCCTTAACATCCTGCTAATGGCAGGTGAAAAGCAGCTAGGTATAGACAAGGCTAATGAAGAGGCTCATTTCCTCCATCAAAAGAATCCCAGAGGGAATCCCCAATCCAGGTGTGGTGATCCCCCTGATAGAGCCCAAATGGGACTCAAAGAGTGGGGACCTTGCCTTCCTAGAACATTACAAAAGGTGCATATTGGAAGGGCTTAAGAAAGGGGTGCCTACACAAGAGAGCCCTAGTATGATACAGAAACCAAATGAAGATCCTTCTGAATTTTTAGAAAGTATCTATTAGGTCTACCAAAAGCACACTGATGCTGACCTATAGACACCAGAAAATGTCTCTATGGTGAACATGACTTATATTGGGCAAAGTATCCCAGATATCAGAAGGAAGCTCCAATGTTATTATTGATAGGGCATCGGGAGTGAATCCCTCCTAGCAGGTGGATATAGCCTTTCAAGTTTATCATGCCCAGTAGAAAAGGAAATTAAAGCAGGTCACTGTTTTCTTAGAAATAATTAGGGGAAATGAGAAAGAGAGGCAGGACCCAAAAGGAAAAAGAAAGACCCTCTAGGTACCAATCAATGTGCCAATTGCAGAGAGGAAGGCCACTGTAGAAAGCACTGCCAGGAACTCAAAAAGAAAAATAAAATGGACAGAAACCCTTGCTGAGAAATATTTCAAGTGAATGGCAAATCTGATGAATAATGAGGAGGCCAGGGGGCTGCCTAGACAATTCCTGACCCATTACTATTTTCCACAGGGGTCCCAGATACAACTGACAGTGGGGAAAAGTTAATTGACTTCCTCATAGATGTGGGAGTTACATACTCAGTGAAAAATACAGAACTAAGCAAGAAAAGTTCAGCTGCAATGTCAGTTATTGGAGTGACCAGACGGTTAAAAAAAAAACAGGCATTCCTTCACAAAAACTTATGCATGGTTTTCTAAACCACTGTATAATTCTTTGAAAGAACCAGACTCTGAACTCCTTGAATGGATGAAAAACTCTCAGGCAGCATTTGATATCCTGAAGGAAAATCTAGTTTCATCTCCCACACTAGAATTGCCCAATTTATAGAAAACTTTCAAATTATACATTCATGAAAGGCAAAGAATTGTAACACAGACCATGGGAAATACCCCCAACCCATAGCCTCTCTCTCAGAGAAACTAGATCACACAACAAAAGGATGGCCACCATGCCTCTGGGCAATAGCAGCTACCTGTGACATCCTACGGGAAGCAGAGAAGTTCACTCTGGGGCCACCTTCTACAGTATTTGTACCACACCAGGTCCTGGACCTATTAGAACAGAAAGGAGGGTATTGGCGGACAGCAGGGTACATGGGGAAATGTCAAGCCATTTTTTTAGACAACTCAAATGTCACCTTATAAACCATCACTACCTTAAACTCTATCCTACTTCCTGGACTCAGAGGGAAGCTCAGACCTTCAACATGACTGCCTAGAAATTATTGACAAAGTAATATTCCAGCAGACCAGATCTATTGGACCAGCTGCTGACAGAACCTGACTTGGAATTATATACAGATGGGATTAGCTTCATGGAAAATGGTTAGAGACAAGTCAGCTATGTGGTAGTCTCCATAGACAAGGTAATAGAAGCCCTAGCCCTTGCTATAGGAACCTCAGCATAAAAGGCTGAACTGATGGCCCTCACTAGAGCCTTAGAATTATCCCAGGGAAAGAATGTTGACATCTACACTGACCCTAAAGATGCCTTCATGTCCTGTATGGGTGGCTCAATTGGTCGGACTATTGTCCCGTACACCAAAATGTTGCAGGATCAATTCGGGATCAGAGCACATACTTAGGTTGTGGGTTTAATTCCTAGTCAGGGCACATACAGGAAGCAATTGACTGTTTTTCTCTCAGATTGTTGTTTCCCTCTCTCCCCACTTCCTCTCTCTAAAATCAGTGAACATATTCTCAGGTGAAGATAAAAACATAGATAAATAAATGAGAAAGATGCCTTCATGCTAGTCCATGCCCACAGGGCAATATAGAAAGAAAGAGTGCTCTTAATCTCAAGAAATACGTGTATTAAACATGCAAAAGAAAAAATTCAATTTCTAGAGGCAGTGAATCTACTGAACCAGATTGCCATAATGCACTGCCCAGGACATCAGAGGGATGGTTCCCAGACAAGCCAGGGAAAACAAACTGCCAATAAATCAACAAGAGAAGCTGCCCAAGGGCTGCCACTTCTTGGGACTTTGATTCCCCACCTGGACTTGTCAGAATTTAAACCCCATTACACAGAATGAGATGAGGAATGGGCCCATGAACAGGGATTCTCTAACACTAACCCTAATTCTATATGGAAGATCAACACTTGTGTTATAATTTTACTCCCTAAAACTCCAGGGTATCCCATCCTCAAACACCTACATGAAGGGACACATTATGTAAGGGATGTTTTATTGGACCTCATTAGACCACATTTGAAGGGCCCTCAATTATAAAGGACCATTCAGAAAATTATTCAAGTCTGTCAGATATGTGCCAAAAACAATCCTAAGATACAACATGCTCCAACAGGAAAGGGAGTACAATATAAAGAATATGTTCTTTTGAGGACTGGCAAGTTGACTTAACACAGATACCTAAAACCACAGGAAACTTTAATTTTTTTTATTAGTTTTTATAAATACTTTTTCCAGATGGGTAGAAGCATGCCCCAATAGAACTGAGAAGGCAACTGAGGTAGCAAAACTTCTACTCAAAGAAATAATCCCTATATTTGGACTTTCTTACAGCATTCAAAAAGACAGTGGACTGTCATTCACTTCAGAAATCTCCCAGAAGATAAGAAAGGCACTACAGATACATGCATCTTGGAGACCCCAATCTATGAGAAAGACTGAGAAAATGAACCACACAATAAAGAAAACCTTGGCAAAAATATGTCAGGAAACACATTTGAAATGGGACCCGCACACCCTATTGCCTTCCACTGGATTAGAGTAGCACCTTGAAGCAGGCTTAAATTAAGCCCTTTTGAAATACTTCATTGGAGACCCTGCCAAGTTTCTGTTTTAGGAACACGACCTTTAGATTTAGAACATGAACCAAAAATCAAACAATATATACATTTAAAGCAAACACTAACAATTTGCACAAGTTTTCTCATTGCAGGTCTATCTACCCATCTCAAAAGCCCTTATGCTTGTTCCAGCTGGAACACGGAGTCTTACTAAAGACCTGGAAGATTCAAGGTCCTGAACAGTAGTTGGACAAGCAATAGACCAGTCTCTATGACATTTTGCTGACAATACACTCTTCCCTAAACTTCATGGGAATCGAGGCTTGAATCCACCACACACAGATAAAGCAGGTGCCACCTAAGGAGGACTCAGATCTTGTTGCTGCTGTTGATACTGCAGGGGAAAGCTGGACTTGCATTCCTAAAGGATTTTTAAAATTCCTCTTTTGGAAAGGGACAGCAACTCCCAAAGGTAAGTGACAATTATACTTTTTATTTTATTTTGCATTTCCCAGACTGGCTTCCTAGGCAAATCTGTCCTGCTGTTGGGAGTGCCACCCAAATCCCCATTCAGGATTAAATCATGAGTATCCTTTAGTCTCTGCAGTTTCTGATTCCACTACAATTCACCCTGCACTAGTAGGCATGCCCCTCACTAAACACTTGATAGGTTATCTGCACCATAAGTTTCACTTTGGAAGCCCATCTGCAACACTGTCTCTTGAACTATAAAACAACCTACCAGCTTCACTACTTCAGTTCTGCCATCTTCTACTGGCATCTGTGCTGCCTTTGGGAAGACATCAATCCTCCCTCACATAAAAGCTTCCCTCCATTCTTTTTGTTTTTAATTTTTATTTATTAATTTAGAGAGAGAGGAAAGGAGGGAGAGAGCATGAGAGAGAAATATTGAATTCTTGTTCCACTTATTTATGTTTCATTGATTGACTCTTGTATGTGCCCTGACAGGGGAGTGAACCCACACTTAGGTATATCAGGATAATGCTCTAACCAACTGATCTATTGGACCAGGGTCACAAGGCTTTCCTCCATTCTTTTTTGAAATATATTTCATTGATAATGCTGTTACAGTTGTCCCATTTCCCCCCATTTATTCCCCTCAACCCTGCCTAGCCCCTTCCAACTTCATTACCGCCCTCCTTACTTCATCTCCATGGGGGGATGGAGTACTTCAACTCATACATATAAGTTCTTTGACTTCTACATTCCTATACTATCCTTGACTTCTCTCCCCCTGTCTATTTTCTACCTACCATTTATGCTACTTATTCTCTGTACCTTTCCCCTATTTCCCCTTCCCTTTCCCCCCTGATAACCCTCTGTGTGATCTCTATTTCTGTGATTCTGTTCCTCTTCTAGTTGTTTGCTTAGTTCATTTCTGGTTTTGTTCTTGTTTTAGGTTTGGTTGTTGAGTTTTGTGAGTTTGTTGTCATTTTACTGTTCATATTTGTTATCTTCTTTTTCTTAGATAAGTCCCTTTAACATTTCATATAATAAGGGTTTGGTGATGATAAATTCCTTGAACTTTACCTTATCTGGTAAGCACTTTATCTGCCCTTCCATTCTAAATGATAGCTTTGCTGAATAGAGTCATCTTGGATGTAAGTCCTTGCCTCTCCTGACTTGGAATGCTTCTTTCCATCCCCTTCTTGCCTGTAAGCTTTCTTTTGAGAAATCAGCTTATAGCCTTACGGGCATTTCTTTGTAGGTAACTGTCTCCTTTTCTCTTGCTGCTTTTAAGATTCTTTCTTTGTCTTTAATCTTGGGTAATTTAACTATGATGTGCTTTGGTGTGTGCTTCCTTGGGTCCAACTTCTTTAGGACTCTCTGAACTTCCTGGATTTCCTGGAAGTCTATTTCCTTTGCCACATTGGAGAAGTTCTCCTTCATTAATTTTTCAAATAAGTTTTCAATATCTTGCTATTCCTCTTCTCCTTTGGGTACCCCTATGATTTTGATGTTGAAATGTTTAATTTGTCCTGGAGCCTCTCCTCATTGTTTTGAATTCTTGGTTTTTTTTCATTCTGTTCTGATTGAATGTTTACTTCTTCCTTTTTCTCCAATCCATTGATTTGAGTCCTGGTTTCCTTCTAGTCACTGTTGGTTTCCTGTACATTTTTCTTTATTTCACTTTGCATAGCCTTCATTTTTTTCCTCTATTTTGAGACCATACTCAAACAATTCTGTGAATATCCTGATTATCAATGTTTTGAACTCTGCATCTGATAGGTTGGCTATCTCTTCATTGCTTAGTTGTATTTTTTTTCTGGAGCTTTGATCTGTTCTTTCATTTGGGCCATTTTTTTTTCTGTCCTGGTGCACCTGTTACATAGTTATGGGTGGAGCCTTAGGTGTTCACCAAGGTGGGCAACTCACATTGCTGTGGTGATGCTGTATGTGGAGGGGGGGGTCTGAGAGAAAGGATGTCACTTGTTCAGTTCTCTGCTGGCTTTCAGTCACTTACCCCACTACCCACAATTAAATTGGGTCCTTCTGGTGCTGATTCCTTCTAGGACCCTGTGGGTCTCTCCAGTGAACTCTCCTGTGAGGCTGGTAGTTTCTCCCACCACTTCAACCCCCACAGTTGTTTTTCAAGTCAGAGGTTTTGAGGCTTTATTTTCCTATGCTGGAACCCTAGGTTTTGCAGTCTGTCTCACTCCCCAGTTGTTCTTCTTGCTTTATCTGCTCACAAATGTGGGACTGCCTGCTCTGCCAGCCACCACCTTGCTGTGAGTCCTCTCTGTCCTGGTGACCATCTCTGCCCCTCCTACTAGCCTGGATGGATGTGTCTTCTTTAACTTCTTGGTTGTCAGACTTCCATACAGTTTGATTTTCTGTCAGTGCTGGTTGTTTTTCATTTTAAAATTTGTTGTTGTCCTTCTTTTGGTTGTTTTTTGTTTTAAAATTTGTTGTTGTCCTTCTTTTGATTGAAGAGGCACAGTGTATCTACCTATACCTTTATCTTGGCTGGAAGTCAGTTTCCCTCTATTCTTAACCCCCTTCTTCCTTTAATAGATGATAAGAATATTTGGACCTGGGGATAGGTAAGACTACGACTCTTGATAGCAGGAAGAAACTACAGAAGATTAGACCTCCATCCATTTACTGTTGTAAGATTACAAGGGTCCAGGGTGTGAGAGGGGGATCTATAGACAGTCAGTTGTGGCATAGGCAACTAGCAGCAGCTGAGTATGGGCTTACCTGGCCACTTTGGAGAGGCAGACTTCACAGGGGGCTATGCAGAGGACAGAATTCAGCAGTGTCCTGTAAACTCCAACAGGTTCCCAGAGATATGTGGGCACTGTGTTCAGCATCAGGAGGCATACTGAAGGCTCCTGTATCTCCAGGAGGGCTGAAGTATCTCCAGCCTTCCTGACAGTGGGTCCTGCAGCCCTCCCCTGTCCAGTGACCCTGATATCATGGATAGTAAAAGAGCACTGGAGAGTCACCCCCAGTGGCCAAAATGGTGTAATAGGAGGTTCTTACACTGAGCACCCACCAAAAGCTAGAAATATAAATGAACAGGGCCCAAGTGCACTAAAAGCTAGCAAGATAATTGGATAGAAAAAAGCCCTCACCTCCCTATTTCTATAAGAACTGAGAACTTGACAGAAATGGTAGATGGTCTTGGACATAGAAGTCCAGCATTCTCCCAGATCACAGCACCTGAATAAACCTTTTTCCCTTTGCACCAGCACTTATCTCATGAGTTTGGATTTTGTTGCAACAGGCAGCTGAATCTGCATATTTTGTTACACTAAGAATATGTAACTTTCAGGGGAAATGTTGGGGAAAATATTCATGACATTAGAATTGACAATAATTTCATGGATGTAATATCAAAGCACCCACAAGAGAAAATATAGATAAATTGGACTTCATCAAAATGTAAGACATTTTTGCATCAAAGTACAGCATCCAGAGAGTGAAAAGACAATCTACAGAATGGGAGAAAATATCTGCAAATACTATATCTGATAAGGGATTAGTATCCTCTACAACTCACTGACAAGAAAGCAACCCAGTTCAAAATATAGGCAAAGAATGTGAAAAGACATTTTGCCAAAGAAGATACACATATCATCATGCACACATAAAAGGATACTCAACATCATTAACCATTAGGAAAATATAAATCAAAACCACTATAACATCCCACTTCACACCTACTAGGATGGTTTTCATTTTTAAAAGATAGAAAATAACAAATGTTGACAAATATGTGAAGTTGGAACCTTGTGCATTGCTGACAGTGATGTAACATAGTACAAGTGCTGTGGAAAACAGTTTAATGGCTTCTTAAAAAGTTAAACAGAACTATTATATGATGCAGCAGTTCTAATCTTAAGTATATATCCAAAAGTGTTGAAACTGGGAACTTAAACAGATATCTGTATACCAGTGGGCATAGAGATTAATTCACAATAACCAAAGGTGGGAAAAACTCAAGTCCATCAGCAAGCTAATGGATAAACAAAATATGTAGCCATGGCTAGGTGACTCAGTTGGTTGGAGCATCATACTGTACACCAAAAGGTTGTGGGTTAAATCCCCACTCAGGGAATGCTGATTCAGTCCCTACTCGGGGTGCAGATTGGATGTAACCAATCAATGCCTCTCTCTCTCTCTCTCTCTCTCTCTCTTTCTCTCTGTTTCTTTCTCTCTTTCTAATACCAATAAAAATATCCTCAGGTGAGCATTAAAAATTAAAATGTGCTATGTACATGCAATGGAATATTATTCAACCATAAAAAGGAACGACCTTTTGATACATGATAAAACATGGATAGGCCATGAAAGCATTGTAAATAGACTTCTGGCCAAGATGGAGGAATAGGTGGAAATACTGTGCCTCCTCGCACAACCAAAATTAAGGACAACAAAGAGTTAGAAACAAAAACACAACCAGAACAGACAGAAAATTGAACTGTATAGAAGTCCAACAACCATCCAACCAGACCAGTAAAAGGGGTGAAGTTGGTGGGCAGAGAGGGGTCGTGGCAGGAAAAGGCAGTGGCTGCCAGATCTGGGAGTGCAGGCAGTGTGGGGCTGACCACGGTCACACATTTGTGTGCAGATAAACTAGGCAAAAACAGGCAGTGAGACAGACCTTGCAACCCAGAGCTCCAGCACTGGGAAATAAAGCCTAAAAGCACCAGTTGAAAAGGTGCCACGGAGACTCCTAGCCTCACAGGAGAATTTGTTGGAGAGATCCACAGTGTTCTAGAACACACACAAGCCCACCCACCTGGGAACAAGCATCAGAAGGGCTTATGGGAAGCAGCAGAGGGGACTGAAATCTGATAGAGCCTGGAACAAGCACCATTGCTCCCTCTCTGACCCCACTCCCACATACAGCATCACATCCCAGCAACTGGGATGCCCTGCCCTGGTGAACACCTAAGGCTCCACCCCTCATAACATAACAGGCATGACCAAAACCCCCCCAAAATGGCTCACACAAAACAAATCAAAGCCCCAGAGCCAATACTTTTAAGCAACCAAGAGAGCCAACCTATCAGATGCACAGTTCAAAACAATAGTAATCAGGATACTCACAAAACTGGTTGATTTTGGTCACAAATTAGGTGAAAAAATGAAGGCTATACTAAGTGAAATGAAGGAAAGTGCACAGGGATCCAATAATGATGGAAAGAAAACTGGGACTCAAATCAATGGAGTGGATGAGAAGGAAGGAAGAAACAAACAAACAGAAAAGAATGAAGAAACAAGAATTCAAAAAAAATGAGGAGAGGCTTAGGAACCTCCAGGGCATCTATAAACATTCCAACATCTGAATTATAGAGGTACCAGAAAGGGAAGAGAAACAGCAACAAGTGGAAAATTTATTTGAACAAATAATAAAGGAGAACTTCCCTATTCTGGCAAAGGAAATAGACTTCCAGGAAGTCCTGGAAGTTCAGAGAGTCCCAAAGAAGTTGGACCCAAGGAGGAACACACCAAAGCACATCATAATCATATTAGCCAAGATTAAAATGAAGGAAAGATTCTAGAAGCATCAAGAAAGGAGACAGTCACCTACAAAGGAGTTCTCATAAGACTGTCAGCTGATTTCTCTAAAGAAACCTTGCAGACAAGAAGGGGCTGGAAAGAAGCATTCCAAGTCATGAAAGGCAAGGATCTGCATCCAAGATTGCTCTATCCAGCAAAACTTTCATTTAGAATGGAAGGGCAGATAAAGCGCTTCTCAGATAAGGTCAAGTTCAAGGAGTTCATCATTGCCAAGCCCTTATTATATGAAATGTTAAAGGGACTTATCTAAGAAAAAGAAGATAACAAATATGAACAGTACAATGACAACAAACTCGCAACACTCAACAACCAAACCTAAAACAAAAGCAAACTAAGCAGACAGCTAAAACAGGAGCAAAGCCACAGAAATGGAGATCATATGGAAGGTTAGCAACACGGGATGGCAGGAGGGGAGGGTGGGAAAAGGTACAGAGAATAAGTAGCATAGATAGTGGGGAGAAAATAGAGGGAGAGCAACAGTAGTGTGGGAAATGTAGAAGCTAAAGAACTTATGACACATGGACATGAACTAAAGGAGGGGAATGTGGGTGGGAGGGGTGCACATGGTGGAGGGGAATGAAGGGGGAGGAAAGGGGACAACTGTAATGGCATAATCAATAAAATACATTATTAAAAAAGGAAAAAACATTATAAATATATTTAATGTCACTAAATTGTGCACTTACATGTGGTTAAAATGATAAATATTGTGTCATATATATTTTACTACAATAAAAATTGTTTAAAAAATCAATGTATGCACATTCTTGGCAAGAGAGTGAATAGATCTCTAATATTAACTGATTCTAGAAAACTATCTCAGGAGTATATACTGTTGTTGGTTTCACCTGTTTCTTTACACAACTGTTTAATAATTAAAAGCCATGTTACAACGAATGTTCTTGAGCATGCCTCATTTTATACATTAGCAAATGTTCTTTAAAGTACATTTCAAGAAGTTAAACTTCCTGAGTTATTTGGTATTACAGATAATTTTTTTCCTTTTTTTAATCTTTACCCAAGGATATTTTTATTGATTTTAGAGAGAGAGGGCGAGAAACAACAAAGTGAAAGAGAAACATCAATAAGTTGCCTCCCATACACGCCCCAACTAGAAATCAAACCCACAGGTTTTTGGCTAATGGGATGATGCTCTAACCGACTGAGCTACCCAGGCAGGGCCACATGGTATTAGATGTAATTTTTAAAATAACCTTCAGGCCTATTTTCCAAAATGACAATACCTATTTGTATTACCATACATATTACAATTTACATTTCCAACACATGTTAGCTGTTGGGGAATTTTTCGGAGCTGAGAGATCACAGGAAGAGGTTGACAGCTCTATCATTACATTAAGAGTTTATTACAGGAACTTATATAAAAGGCATGCTGAGGTGAAGGCAGTACACAATGGATATCCTCCTTGGGGCAGGCACTAAGGGGTTATATATGAAATGGCAGATGGATAGGCATACCGGGGCATAATCTACCTGAGCGAACAGGAAGCTGACAATCATGCATTCCTGAGGAGTGGCAAAAGTCTATTTCAGGAAACAGCAGAAACCAGAACACTGTAGACCATTGCAGGGGGGTCAAACAGTCTCTAATGGGATTTTGTGAATTAATTTCTGCTCAGATCTAGCTGGCAAGTCCAGCAGCAGTCATGTCACAGGATGGTCTTTCCTCTACACTAGCCAACATAGATATTATTCAGCTTCTTTTAAATTTTTGCCAGTGTGCCCTGGCCAGTGTGGCTCAGTTCATTGGGTGTTGTGTCACAGACCACAGACTAAAAAGTTGTTGGTTTGATTCCCATTGGAGGCACATGCCTGGGTTGTGGGTTTAGTACCCCACTGGGGTACTTGGAGAAGGCAACCAATAGATGTTTCTCTCCTTTCCTTTCTCCCTCCCTTCCCCTCTTTAAAAAATAAAACAACAAAAGTTTGTAAGTTGCAATCAACAAAAATTTCTGTCTTAATGCACCCTGTTTTCATTTCCCTAATTATATTTCATCACTTGTGGTGTTGAACATCTTTCCATGTTTATCCTTCATGAATTCCCTGTTTATAAATTTTCTTGTTTTTCTTTTAAGCTGTTAAGTGTGTCTGTTGGGCCCTCCAGGAAGCAAATGCTGAGGTAGAGGTAAAAGTGTAAAGAGTGTCTAAGGATGTACTTTTCCTGTGAAAGGAAAAGGCGGGAAGCAGGCTTAGGCAAGGAAGCCATCTGTACAAGGTGCAGATTGCCGGTCAGAGAATCCCTTGTTGGGCAGAGATTGCTAGGTCCTCATACCAAAGCATTGCTCAGCCATTGATAGGGCCACCCCGAGAACAGTGTGACCTCAGCTCCAAAGTTTAGGTGTACATGAAGGAGTCAGCAGCTATAGGCCATTAGCTAAGCACATGGCACAAGTTGACTTTTTCTTCCTGTATTGGGTATGTGTGTGTATAGCTATATCTATCTATATCTCAATTATTAGTCTGTAGACTATATATACATAAAGCTATTTGTTTAAAAACCTATTTCTTACCTAT
The DNA here is from genome assembly GCF_021234435.1 of Artibeus jamaicensis. Classification (NCBI taxonomy): domain Eukaryota; kingdom Metazoa; phylum Chordata; class Mammalia; order Chiroptera; family Phyllostomidae; genus Artibeus; species Artibeus jamaicensis. The sequence continues at coordinate 71,818,754 of NW_026522030.1, read as the reverse complement.
TGAAATTATAGATACATATATTCTTGGGCCCAATAATTATATTTCAAGAAATTTATCTTGAACTACATGTATTACACATATATGTATAGGTATTCTTACATTCACATGTAGAATAACTGTGTCGAGGTTATCATGTCATTGCTTGATTTAATAATGCTTCCTTCATTAAAGGAGAGTAAAGTATTTAGAAAATGGGGATGGGAGGGAGACTTTTTGATTTTGTACTTTTTTTTATTTTGAATCACTGAATGTATTTATTAGTAAAAAACAAAAAAATTCTATTATTTTTTAAAGCGATTTTCATGGTGCAGGTGAGAGACTCTGGTAACCTGGACAGAGGTCTCCTCACCTTCAGGTAGCTGCTTAATGTCTTATGACCCCAAGCAGGTCATTGCTCTCTCTCCATCTCCACATCTGTGAAATGCTTCCTAGCCTAGAGCTTTCTCTTGTTCCTTAGAGCTCTGGTATCATCTCAGACGTATTCAAAGGACGTTGTAAAAGCCTTCTCTCCTGGAAATTCACATCCTCTGCAGGTTAGTTCTTTGTGCCTGCTTTTTCCCTCTCACTGGGTGGAGGGAACCCCAGGGCAGGAAACAACCTCAGAGCTATTTTTGCCCGCACAGGTCAAAAGCACCCAAGGTGGGTGCTTGAAGTGCTATTTAATGATGTAACCACCAGGTGGCAGAATGTTTCCTAGAGGCTGAGTCTAAGACACTATATCCATTCCACTAGCCACACAATAGCTATGGAGTACTTGGAATGTGGCTAGTCCCAATTAAGATTGTTTTACATGTAAAATACACATGGGATTTGAAGGCTTAGAATTAAAAAAATATATAAAGTATCTTAATAAAATTTTTATATCAGTTACATCTTGAAAGAATAATTACATATACTGGGTTAAATAAAATATATTAAAATTTTCAATCTTTTCAATGAGACTACCAGAAAACTTAGTCACAAATATGGATCACATTATATTTCCACTAGGCGGTGCTGTGCTAGACCCACTGTAACACCTCCCAGCAGAATCAGTATAGAGCTAAGAGGCTGGTGTCCCAGCCCCTGCCCACAATGAAAGTCACTTGCACATGGATTTCACAGAACTCTTTTACCATCACAACAAAGCAGTCCCAGAGGTCAAGGTCATAGCAAGGCCCTGACAGCAACAAAGAGTCCCTGACCGTCTTAACTGTCCTTTCCCTCAGGTCAAGCTACGTGGGGAATCCATGTGGAGGAAGGCCGCCCCAACAGGGCACTGGCAATGCTGGCCAATATGCAGCACTTTATATCTATTCTCTCACATCAACCCAATTTCAATGAAGAAATAGGATCAGAAAAGTGGACAGACCTACCCAAGTCCCAGAACAGGTGACTCCTAGAGCTATATAACCAGACATGAATAGATAGATACAGATTGTCTTCCTCTGTATCACACTGCTGTCTTCATGAGCTCACCAAGGCCTCCAGGAAGGCAAGGAACTATGCCTTCTACGTGCTTCCTACTATACTAAAAATTTGGACTGCAGTTATCTCTGTTTATTTCTGTTCATGGACTGCCTATGCTCTCTCAAAGGCACAAACTGAGCGGCTTACCTCCCAGGCAATGGCCACACAGTGGACAGAGGGGAGCAGCTGGTTTGTGTTATCAGGCCACACTGTGAATGGAATGTGCTTAGGGAAGACTGTCCAAGGGTAAGTAAGGCCAGAGAAGAAAGCTTTACTGGGGGCTGGATTCATGCCATACCTTGTGTTATGTACTCTTTTTTATATTACCTCATTTAATCCACATGGTAACCCTTTAAAATAGGTGCTGTCGCCCCCAATTTAGAGTGGAGGAAATGGAGGCATAAAAGGATTTCTGTGCAGACAACCAGGAGAAATTGAGGTCATGTAGTCATTTTCTATATTTTTCTCATCTCTTTAGGCTGTGTTGCCTCAGCAGTGTGAGGCTGTAGACAGTATTTTTCTGATGGTGAGTGAGGCTGGGCCTCCCAGAGGCCATAAGGGGAATGAAGTGGGAGCACAACCCTGAGAATGTAATCCATACTGAGGAACTGCTGAGACAGAGTGAAATTGGAGTGAAGAAGCCCTACAGGGAGCACAGATGGCCACATCTTTACCTCTCAACCAATTTCTGGATTCCTTGTCAACTATTGAACAAGAATGAGGCACCTTAGACCTGTGCTCAAGGTCTGAGTCATCCAGCAGCAGATGATATTCCAGCTGCACCTTCACAACATGCATCTTTCATGTACCTAATAGCATGCTCACTGCTTCCCATTCATGCCACCTTGCTTATCTGTCCCTGGATCTTTACTTCCATCATTTTCCCTCCTGGAAATGCCCTCTCCCACACAACCCACACTAGCCCTCTGCATTGTTGCCTCTTCTCAGCTTACACATTGTTCAAGGCACAGCCTGGGTGCACAAGGACTAAACAGAACAATGAGGCATGTTTCACAGACAGGTAAGTTTTGTCAAGGATTGTCAGGAGCCTGAATGCTAGCTGGAGATGTGGAGAGAGTTCCTGGCATTAAGAAATAAATAGGCCTGACCAGGTGGCTCGGTTGCTTGGGGCATCGTCTTTTACACCAAAAGTTGGCAGATTCGATCCCCAGTTAGGTCACATAATGTAGGTTGCACACTGATCAATGTTTCTCTCTCTGTCTCCTCCTCCTCCTCCTTTTCCCTACCTCCCTCTCTAAATCAGTAAGCATGTCCTTGGGTGAGTATCTGAAAATAAATAAATAAACAAAATTTGGAGGCAAGGGAGAGACCTTAAAAGCATGGGTTTTTTTTTTTTTTTTTTGAGTAAGTAACAAAGATGAGGAGCAGATCCCAGGGAAGCCATTTAGAGACCACAGAACTCAGGGATTCCAAATAATGCCTTTGACATGACAGACAACAGTCTCTAGACTAGCCCTGTTGCAAACTAACCACATGGCCTTGGCAAGTCACTTCCAGCATGCTAGCCACATGTCACAATGTGATATTTAATTCTTATAACAACTCTATGGGATTATATGCTATTTTATCTTCAGTTTACAAATAAAGAAACTGAGGCTTTGGGATATCATATTATTTCTCTAACATCACGTAGTTAGTAAGAGCTCTAGTCAGGAATCCATAGATCATACCTGTAATAAGTATAGCACAGATACCTAAAGTACTCAGGCTGGGTATCTATCACACAGTAAACTTCTGCTGGATCATGATGGGCCCAAACCAGGAAGTAGAAATACCAGTGGAGGAGAGACCTGGATTCTGTGGACACTGAGGCAGTGCAGGGAGGGTGCAGAGAGGAAGAAACTTTGTCATTAGTAATAATATATGCATGTCAATTGTACATTTCACAGAGCTCATTCACATCCATTATTCCAGAGGAAATCTCCCAAGAGACATGTGAGAAGACAGAGCAGGCAATTTTACCCCAATTTTGCCAGGTAAAGAAATGAATGTATTACTAGTAGAGGACAGTGCCCCTTCCTGCATAGCATTTTCACGTTGCTTTTTCCACTGCTGCATTAGCACACTTGTGGTTGCAATGAGATGAACCAGACTCTACTTAGCTTAAGCAAAAGAGGGATATCAATGGAAGGATGATGGAGCAAAGGGCCATTGGACATAAGTGACAACTGGGGCCGGGACTCAAAAGACATTAGGAATTTCCACTCCTGCTTATAACAATAAAAGTCACAGGGAAATGCCTCTTCTTCCCTAAGAAAAAACAACACTTTCTGAGGAAGGCAGTTGCAACTGCAGCTAAGCACTGTCCCAGCCACTCCTGCTCCTGACTTACTGCTATTTCCTCTCCTGGAGGAAGCCACACGCCCAGCCATGGCTTTCAAAGATATTGGAAAGACACCTATGGAACCAGAGGTGGTGATTCACCAAATTAGAATTACTCTAACCAGCCACAGGTAAAGTGTTTGTAGAAGGTGTGCGCTGACTTGATCAGAGATACAAAGAAAAAGAATTTCAAAGTGAAAGGACCAGTTCAAGTGCCTACCAAGACTCATTACAAAAACAAAACAAAAACAAAACCAAAAAAACCTCCCTGCAGGTAGGGTTCTAAGACTTTGGAATAGTTTTAGATGAGGATTCACAAGGGACACTCATTGACTTGCACAGTCCTCCAGAAAGTGTTAAGCAGATTACTTCCATCAGTACCGAGCCAGGAGACAAGGTTGAAGTAACCATTGCAGATGCTCATATCAACCTTTTTAATACATTGACTGTCAGTTGTAAAAAAAACAAACAGAAGACAATCTGTTAGGGTACAAACCTGCCATTTTCTCAGATTGCTGGCCATCTGAATAAAGCGCCCATAAAGATTCAATCCCTGTCTCTGCTTACTGGGTCTGGTAAGGTGACAGGCAACTCAAACACTGGCTTTTCTGGTTACATATTCTGGCAATTCCACCAGGACAGACTTTGGGACTCTCCAATAAGTCTGGGTATTTGATGGGGGGTCCCATTGGCTGCCTGGACTAGGGGGCCCTGGAGTGTGAATTTGGAGATTCCCTAGCAGCTGCCAAGTGATCTCACTTGGGGACTCTCCTTATCTCACTCTCCGCACTCCCCATTGACATTATTTTTTATTGAATAATTGTGTTTTTTGGTTCAGGTTAAAATCCTGGGTCATAATTTAGATAGTCAGGAATTAATCTGTTTTATAGAGCACTGTCTGGTAAAAAAGACATCTTCTGGTTTAATTAAGGTACCTTCTTGTTTACAGGGCTCTGTGTGGCAAAAAAAGGTTTCTCCTGGTTTGGGAAACAGCTCTTTGGGGCAAGTTTTGGCTGATTGGTCGAACCGAACTATGCTGATAAACCTAAGACTAAAAAGAGAGTTGTTTTATTGTATTATTCTTTGGTTAATACAATAGTATAGTCTAGACTCAGAAGAGTGCTGGTCACTGAATGAGCCTTTAAATTATTGTATTACACTGCAACTAGAGTTGTTTTGTCAAAGATCAGGGAAGTGGGACAAAATGCCTTAACTAGAAATTTTCATAAGTTTACATAAACAGGATGCAGGATTAAAAAGAAGTAGATTAACAGTCCAGAGAAAAGGGAATTTGCCTGTGAAAGACAGCAGAAGCTCAGAGGAGAGGGCCCATGAAGATCCATATATTAAGGCTGTTGCAAGCAGGGTCAGGGTTCCCACCAGCCCTGGGGGACCTTCCTCCTTACTGGACTGAGGGACCTGAGAAAAGTGAGCCTGAACTGGTCTCTCACCCATCAGGGAACCAATCAGGGAAACCAACCAGGGAACCAAATTCGGTGGAGAAAAAGCCCCGACCAGGGCAAGGCAACACACTTTGCAAAAGGGTACTCCTAGTGGGAGCAGGGCCAGAGGGCCAGCCAACTAAATATTATAGGCACATGCTCCATTTTGTACATCAGATCTGTTAAACCAGAAAAACTCTGAAAGAACCACAGTATATCCCTTTAGAATGGATGAGGAGTTCACTCAGGGTTTTGAGTCACTGAAGGTGTACCAGGCTTCTGTGCCAGCCTTGGGGCTTCCAAACCTACTAAAGCCCTTTCAGTTATACATTCATGAGAAGCAGGGCCTTGCCCCAGATGCCCTCAACCAAATGCTTACTGACATTTTGGAACCCATTGCATACTTGTCAAGGAAACTATATCACACTGCCCAGGGGTGTCCAGCCTGCTTGGGAGCTATGACAGCCACCTGCGAGCTCTTACAGGAAGCTGAAAACTTTCCTTGGAACAGCCTATCACCATTTATGCACGCCACCAAGTGTTCAGCCTGCTGGATCAAATGGAAATTTGTGGTTCACTGCTGGAAGAATAGGCAGGTACCAAACAATTCTTCTTGACAATCCCAACGTCTCCCTCAAAACTGTAAGTTAAATCCTGCCTTTTCTTCTCCCAGAGTCTGATTTGACTGTGCCAATACACAACTGTGCTGAGATAACTGATAAAGTTTATTCTAGCAGAATTTATTTACAGGACCATCGTCTAGAAGGGACAGACTGGACTCTCTATGCAGATGGAAGCAGCTGTGTAGACAAAGGAAACAGAAAGGCTGGGTATGCAGTTTGATTCTTGAAGGAACAGTAGAAGTTAAGGTCTTGCCACTGAGACCCTCTGCTCAGAAAGCTGAACTGATTGCATTGATGAGGGCACTGGAACTGTCACACGAAAAGAAAGCAAATATGTATTTCAGTTCAAGGTAAGCTTTCCTAATTCTGCAATCACATGGTTCCATCTGGAAGGAAAAAAGAACTATTAACCTGCAATAAAAAGGATATTAGGTATGGAGTAGAAATTTTTAAATTATTAGAAGCTGTTCAGGTTCCTTTATAGGTGGCAGTTGCCACTGCTGGAGGCATCAGAAAGAGGACACTGAAGTGGCTAGAGGAGACAATCTGGCTGAATGGGCAGCAAAAGAGGCTGCTAAAGGAGTGTTTATAATGCCTTTGGTACTTGTTCTGAACTTGTCACAATTTGACCCTGAATATTTGACTGCAGTCTTAGAGAAAGCTGAGAGCTGGGGTTTTGGTGAAGAAGGAACCGATAGTGGAATGGAGAAAGAAAAAGAAAGGAGTTATTCTGCTTCCTGAACATTTAGTAGAGCCAGTCACAAAGCACTTGTATGAGGCCACTCACTATGGAAGGGACTCATTAACCACGTATATTAAACCATGGCTCACAGGTCCTGGAATTTCTAAAACCATATGAAAAATAATTGTTAGATATGTTGTGTGCCAGAACAACAACCCCAAGACAGATCCCAATCAAAAGAATGAAGGGAAACAATACCAAGGACAGAGCCCATCTGAGGACTGACACATAGACTTTACCCAGATGACCAAGGTCCAAGAGTGGAAATATTTGCTAGACTTCATTGACACCTTTTCAGCATGGGTAGAAACCTATTCTACTAGAAGGGAGAAATCCTCAGGGTAGAGAAAGACTTACTGAAGGAAATACTCTTTGCTTTGGTCTATCCAGCGGCAGCCAGAGTGATAATGGACCTGCTTTTGTTTCAGAAATTACACAGAAGTTTAGTAAATTGTAGGAATCAGGTGGAAACTCCACATGGCACGGAGACCTCAGGCTTCTGAGAAGGTAGAAATGATGAATCACACCTTGAAGAAAAATGTAGCCAAGCTGGGTCAAGAAACTCATCTCCATTGGCATCAAGCTTTACCTATTGCCCTGCTCAGAGTAAGGGTGTTTTTTTTGAAGTGGGATTCAGTTGAGTCTTTATGAGATTGTGTACAGGTGACCATTTCAGGCTATGATTGGGGTGGGAGATATGTATATAGATCAAGAAGTGGAGGTAAAGAAAATGTGTAAACCTAAGTTAGACCTTAGCTGTGATTGATTACCTTGCTTGTATTACAGACCTCTCCCTACAGGTTCACTACATTCCTTTGAGCCTGGAGATCAGGTGCTACTCAAGACTTGGAGGCCAGAATCTCCAGAAACCCAACTAGAACAAAAGAGGACTGGGCCTTGAGATATACTCCTTACCAACCTCCCACTGTGGTGAAGTTGTCAGAAATAAAACCTTGGATTTACCACACCAGAGTAAAAAAAAAATCATCCTAGGAACAATTGATCACCAAACCTCAAGAAAACCTGAAAGCCATCTTTCAAAAACAATGACATATTCTTTCCATTACTTTTTGTTTAACCCTGTGTTGTACAGAACTTGTTCCTTTCAAATAAGATTAAAATATTTGGGCATATTTAGCAGAAATGTTCTAAACATCTCTGAATTTTGTCTTGCAGGAGGAACTTACATGAACATATACTCCTCTAGAAAGCCTTTGAAATTATACTTTGTTTCAGCATATCCATAAGAAAATAATTTACTCCCATATTTATAATTGGGAACCTGTGGTGATTTTAAAGGATAGGGAAATGTTTTCCTTGAAAGTCACTAATGTAGCCCTAACTGGAGAGTGTGCAACTTTTGTCAGTAGTGCTTAAAACTGTTTAGTGTTTTATCACAGTTTGTTGTTGCATACAATGTGCCCCTTATGTAGATCTGCAATTAAATGTATTTCTAAGGCCCCTAACAGATGGTCTAATGCTAAGATATGTGCTCAACAAAATGAGTACTTCCATATGAATCTGATCTAATAGAGATAAGATAATTTAAACTAACAATGGGGGAATAAAGGGGACTCAAAAGTTGGAAAATTTTAGTTTAAGTAATAGCTAATAAGCTTAGTAATCAATGCACGTAAAAGCTATTGTTCCAGGAACTAAAGGTATGACCCACCTTGACTCCAGGACACCATGAACAGTTCTACCATTATGTCTCAAGAGGACTGCAAGCAATTCAAGATGGTCCTAAGCCATTGTACTCCAGAGTGAAATGACCACCATCCAGGACACAGCTGAAAACCACTGCTCAGGGTGAGAATGCTGCAGTTTTTTAAATCCAATTATTTTCCCCCTGAATTCCAAACCCCTTACCTACACTTTGTTCTCCTTATAAAAAGGGCCATTTAAAAATGGGATTTAAGATGGTCTGTTAGGGTACAAACCCTCTATCTTCTCAGATTGCCAGCTATCTGGATAAAGCATGCATAAAGATAATAAACAAACAAACAAAAGTTTAAAAAGAACAACAAAGCCGGATAACCTACAAAATCATACTTTTTAAAAAATGGTGGTTTAGCCCATCAGAAAGATGTCATCAAGAAACCTACAAAACTAGAGCCCTGGCTGGTGTAGCTCAGTGGGTTGAGCGCAGGCCTGCGAACCAGAGTATCACGGTTTGATTCCCAGTCAGGGTACATGCCTGGGTTGCAGGCCGGTTCCCAGCAGGGGACCCAAGATAGAGGCAACCATACATTGATGTTTCTCTCCTTCTCTCCTTCCCTTCCCCTCTAAAGATAAATAAATAAATAATTCTAAAAATTAAAAAAGAAAGAAACCTACAAAACCAAAACACAAAAAATAACAGACCCCACTTGAAAAAAAAAGGCACTCTATTTTATCATAGAAAGAGCAGTGGGAAGAAAAGGAGGATGACATAGACATGAACAAGAATTTTTAAGGCCAAATGTGGGCTGGTTTAAGAGTTTAAAATCTTCAGTGGCCCTCAATATAAGGGCATACTAAACACAGAGAGATTGCTGAAAAAAAAAATGAGGACAAAAAGGAAAATGGAGAAAGACTTCGCAGGAATTCTAAACGTTGAGTACAAGGCAGTCACAATCCACAGCTGAGGGAAAGGTAGAGTTGCTGAGAAAGAACAGGCTAAGGTGTGGGAGGGCAGTGTCTGCTAAAGTCTAGGGGCAGAGTGGGAGAATTGAGGGAACTCTAAGCACTCTGGGTCTTACAAGTAGCACAAGGCTATGGCAGTCTATGGCATCACCATAAACTTCTAAACATTACTGAGAGGTACTTTTAAAAGACCTTTAAAAAAGACTTTATTTGTACATAGGAAGACTCAAATGTTGTTAAAATATCAATTCTCCCCAAACGAACTACAGATTCAATAAAAATCCAATCAAGACACTAAAAGACTTTTTTTGTAAAAACTGGCAAGCTGACTCAGTAACTCTATCTTTACTCCATAAAATTCATGTGGAAATTTATAAACCTGGAAGAGCCTAAACAACTTTTAAAAATCTGATTTCAATACTTATGGTAAGGCTACCACAATCAAGAGACTGTGGTGTGGACATCAAGGTAGACAATTAGACAATGAAATAGAATTGAAAGTCTAGTAATATATACACCCACATAGAGAAAACTTAATTTTGACAAGGATGCCAAGGCAATTCAGTGGATAAAGGATAAATTTTTCAACAAATAGTGCTGAAATAATTATAGGCCCATATGCAAAAAAAGAACTTTAGTCCATACCTCACATCATATTAAAAATTTATTCAAGGCATATTACAGACCTAATAGGAAATTTTACAACTATAAAAATTATAAAAGAAGTTCAGTACAGTCACAGTATTCAAAATCAAACACAAAATCAATTACCTTTCCATATATAAACAAAAACACTTTAAAACTAAAAACACAATACCTTTGCAATTCTTCCAAAGAAAATGAAATAATTAGATATAAATCTAACAAAACATATTAAGGACTTATATGATAAAAATTATAAAATGCTGATATAAAGAATTAGAGATATCCACGTAAATGAACAGATATGATGTGGGAGGAACTCCAGCCTGCAGAGCTCCTCTTGGCCACTGCAGATGAGAAATAAGTCATCCTGGACACAATCTTGCTGTTCTGGTGGGAAAGGGGGTGGTGATTCCCTCTAGTGGACAACGCCCTGAGCCCTTCTCCGAAATGGCTTTTACTGGGAATGGTATGTGTAGGTGTATACATCATACATGCATAGTTCATCAGTCAGTGTCAAAAAGGTTGTAGTCACACAAAAAGCAGGTAATATCTACAGATAGTAATTGAAGGAACACAGAGATTTGTCATAGGTCAGAGTCTGTTAGTCATGCTGATGTCAGAGGGTCTTTGAGACCTGTCTCATGAGAAAAGGAGTTTAACTCCTTATGCTCTGATCTTAAACATCTGGATTATATTGACAGGGCTATACTAAGCAAAGCAAAGCAAGCTTCAAAGGATACAATGTATGAATGAGGCCTGATTCCCATGGGGAATCCCTATTCCCCACCCTTGGTGTTAGAGTCAGGTCATGTCTGCCACCTGCATTACCTGGTTTTCCAGGGAGACTCATTAGTCCCTTTCAGAGCATCCTCTTGCAGGGCTGAAATCTCTGAAACCACACAAAACGTTTCCCAACAACATACCACAACTAAAGACTGGAAAACTCAACATAGTAAAGATGTCAATTACACTGAAATTGGTACATAGATTTGACCCAATTCCTATAATCCTTATCAAAATCTCAGCAAGGAGTGGCAACTACATTTTGATTATTTATTTATTTATTTATTTATTTATTTATTTATTTATAATTACTTTATTGTTGTTCAATTAGAGTTGTCTGCGTTTTCTCCCCAGCACTCGCCCCCACTCCTGCCAAGCCCACCTCCCTCCCTTACTTCCAACCCCTGCCCCCGGTTTTGTTCATGTGTCCTTTACAGTTGTTCCTGAAAACCCTTCTCCCTTCTGTTCCCTCACCACTCTCCTCTGGATATTATTAGATTGTTCTTAATTTCAATGTCTTTCATTATATTTTGTTTGCATTTTCCTTTTGTTGATTATGTTCCAGTTAAGGGTGAGATCATATAATATTTTTCCATCACTGCCTAGCTTGTTTCACTTAGCATAATGCTCTCCAGTTCCATCCATGCTGTTGCAAAGGGTAGGAGCTACTTCTTTCTCTCTACTGCATAGAATTCCATTGTGTAAATGCACCACAGTTTTTTGATCCATTTATTTACTAAATGGCATTTAGGTTGCTTCCAGAATGTGGCTATGGTAAATTGTTCTGCTATGAACATTGGGATGCATGGGTTCTTTTGGATTGGTGTTTCAGGGCTCTTAGAGTATAATCCCAGCAGTGGTATTGCTGGGTCAAAAGACAGTTCCATTTTTAGTTTTCTGAGGAAATTTCATACTGTTTTCCAGAGTGGCTGCACCAGTTTACATTCCCACCAACAGTGCACTAGCATTCCCTTTTCTCCGAATAGTCTCCAAGACTTGCTTGTTGATTTGTTTATGACAGCCATTCTGACCAGTTTGAGGTGGTATCTCACTGTGGTTTTAATTTGCACCTCTCTGATGGCTAGTGATGCTGAGCATATTTTTATTTGTCTCTGGGCCCTCTGTATGACCTCCTTGAAGAACTGTCTGTTCAAGTCTTTTGCCCATTTTTTAATTGTTTTTTTTTTTTTTTGTCTTCCTGGAGTGGAGTCATGTGAGTTCTTTGTATATTTTGGAGATTACATCTTTGTCCAAGGTATCATTGGCAATTATGTTTTCCCATACAGTTGGTTCTTTTTTCATTTTAGTGCTGTTTTCTTTAGTCATGTTAAGGCTTTTTAATTTGATGAGGTCCTGTTTGTTTATTCTTTCCTTTATGTCCTTTGCTTTAGGGGACATATTTGTAAATATGCTGCTGCATGAAATGTCTGAGATTTTCCTGCCGATATTCTCCTCTAGGACTTTTATGGTGTCAAGACTTATATGTAAGTCTTTGATCCACTTTGAATTTCTTTTTGTGTATGGTGTAAGTTGGCAATTGAGTTTCATTTTTTTGCATGTAGCTGTCCAGATCTCCCAACACTATTTGTTGAGGAGGCTATTTTTGTTCCATTTTATGCTTCTTGCCCCTTTGTCAAATATTAATTGTCCATAGAGACTTGGGTTTATTTCTGGGCTCTCTGTTCTGTTCCACTGGCCTGTGTGCCTGTTCTTATGCTAGTACCAGGCTGTTTTGATTTACAGTGGCCTTGTAATGTAGTTTGATATCAGGTATTGTAATCCCTCCTGCTTTGTTCTTCTTTCTCAAAATTGCTGCAGCTATTCAGGGTCATTTATAGTTCCATATACATTTCTGAAATGTTTGTTCTACATCTGTGAAATATGTCATTGGTACTTTAGTAGGAATTGCATTGAATCTATAAATTGTTTTGGGGAGTATGACCATTTTGATGATGTTAATTCTTCCAATCCATGAGCATGGTACATGGTCCCATTTTTTTGTGTGTCTTCCTTAACTTTTTTCTTCTGTGTTGTATAGTTTTATGACTACAGGTCTTTTAACTTTTTGGTTAGGTTTATTCCTAGGTACTTTATTTTTCTTGTTACTATATCAAATGGGATTTCTCTTCCTGATTTCTGTTTCAGATATTTCATTGTTGGTGTATGAAAATGCCTTTGATTTCTGAGTATTGACTTTGTATCCAGCTGTTTTGCCAAATACGTTTATTAGGTTGAGTAGTTTTTTGGTGGAGTCGGCAGGGTTTTCTAGGTACACTATCATGTCATTTGCAAACAATGGCAGTTTTACTTCCTCCTTTCCAATTTGGATGCCTTTCTTTTCTTTTTTTTTCTCTTTTGTTTTCCTTTGTTTTCTTTTCTTTTTGTCTGATTGCTGTGGCTAGGACTTCCAGTACTATGTTCAATAGGAGTGGTGAAAATGGACATCCTTGTCTTATTTCTGACCTTAGTGAGAAAGCTCTAAGTTTTTGTCCATTGAGTATAATGTTGGCTGTAGGTCTCAAGTGTATGGCCTTTATTATGTTGAGGAATGCTCCCTCTATTCAGACTTTACTGAGTGTTTTAATCATAAATGGGTGTTGTGCCTTATCAAATGCTTTTTCTACATCTGTTGATATGATCATGTGGTTTTTGTTTTGTTTTTGTGGTGTATTGGGTTTACTCATTTGCAAATATTGTAGCATCCTTGCATCCTGGGGATGAATCCCACTTGATCGTGGTGTATGATCTTTTTAACACATTGCTGGATGAGGTTTGCCAATACTTTGTTGAGGATTTTAGCATCTATGTTCATCAGTGATATTGGCCTGAAGTTTCTTCTTTATTGTGTCTTTGTCTGGTTTTGAGATTAGGATGATGCTGGCTTCATAAAAAGAGTTTGGGAGACTTCATCTTGATTTTTTTTTGAAAAATCTGTGGAGGATGGAGTTACCTCTCCCTGAAATGCTTTGTAAAATTCTCCTGTGAATCTGTCTGGTCCAGGGCTTTTGAGTGTCAGAAGCTCTTTGATTACTGTTTCAATTTCATCAGGTGTTATTGGTCTGTTCAGGTTTTCTGTTTCTTCTTCATTCAGATTTGAAAGATTATATATTTTCTAGAAATTTGTCCATTTCACCTAGGTTTTCAAATTTCTTGGCATATAGTTCTTGTAGTAATTCCTTGCAGTCCTGTGTATTTCTGTGGTATCAGTTGTAATCTCTCCTCTTTCACTTCTGATTGTGTATATTTGGGTCTTCTCTCTTTTATTCTTGATGAGCCTGATTAAAGGCTTGTTGATTTTGTTTATCTTTTCAAAGAACCAGTCCTGGATTCATTGATCCTTTGAATTGTGCTTTTACTCTCTATGCCATTTAATTCTGCTCTGATCTTCATTATTTCCTTCCTTCTACTTGCTCTGGGCTCTCTTAGTTGTTTTTCCTCGAGTTCTTGTAGGTGTAGGGTTAGGTTGTTTGTTTGAAATGTTTCTATCTTTTTTAGGTAGGCCTGTATCACTATGAACTTTCCTCTGAGGATTCCTTCACTGTGTTTCTTAAGTTTTGGACTGCTGTGAGTTCATTTCCATTTGTTTCCAGAATTTTTTTGATTACTTCCCTAATCTCGTACTTCACCAATTGATTGTTTAATAGCATGCTATTCAATCTCCATGATTTTGAGTGTTTGGGTTTTTTTCCTTAAGGTTGGTTTTGAGTTTCAGTCACTTATGGTCAGAGAAAATTCTTGGGATGCTTTTCTTGAATTTGTTGAGGCTTGTTTTGTGTTTTATTGTGTGGTCTATCTTTGAAAGTGTTCCATATGCATTTGAAAAGAATGTGTATTTAGCTTCTTTGGGATGAAGGGCTCTCTGTAAGTCAGTTAAGTCCATTTCATCTAGGGCATTGTTCAATGCCGCAGTATCTTTGTTGACATTTTTTCGGAAGATCTGTCCATTTTTTATGGCGGGGTGTTAAAATCCCCTACTATAATTGTGTTGCTGTCAATATCTTTCTTGAAGTTCTCCAAGATTTTCTTTATGTATTTGGGTGCTCCTATGTTGGGTGCATATATATTTACAATGTTTATGTCTTCTTGATGGATTCTTCCCTTGAGTATTATGAAGTGACCTTCTGGGTCTCTTTTTATTGCTCTTTTTTTGAAATCTGTTTTGTCTGATATGAATATTGCTACCCTGGCTTTCTTTTTCTGTTCATTTGCTTGGAATGTTTCTTTTTAGCCCTTCATTTTCAGTCCGTGTAGGTCTTTTGTCCTGAGGTGGGTCTGTTGTAGGCAGCTTATATGTGGGTCATGTTTTTGTTTTTTTTTTATCCACTCCACTATTCTGTGTCTTTTGATTGGGGCATTTAATCCATTTACATTTAAGATTATTATCAACAGGTACTTATTTATTGTCATTTTTTATACCTGTATTTCACTCTCTCTCACTGTTTTTCTTACTATTCTTAAAGCAAAGCCTTTATCATCTCTAGCAGAGCTGGTTTGGAGGAGATATATTCTTTGAGGCTTCTTTTGTCTGGGAAGCTCCTTATTTGGCCTTCTATCTTGATTGAGAGCCTAGCTGGAAAAATCAGTCTTTGTTTCAGGCCTCTGGTCTTCATTACTTGGAATATTTCTTGTCATTCCCTTCTGGCTTGGAGCATCTCCATTCAGAAGTCAGCTGCTAACCTTGTCAGGGTTCCCCTGTATGTTACTTCCTGTTTCTCTCTTGTGCCTTTAAGATTCTCTCTTTGTCTTGGAATTTCACAATTTTAATTAAGATGTGTCTTAAAGTGGGCCTCTTTGGGTTTCTGTTAATGGGGACTCTCTGTTTCTCCTGGATTTGTGTGACTTTTTCTCTCACCAAATTAAGGAAGTTTTCCATCATTACTTTTTCAAACAGGGTTTCTATCCCTTGCTCTTCTTCTTCTCCTTCTGGTATCTCTATTATATTGATATTAATACATTTCATGTTGTCCTGCATTTCCCTTAATCCCTCTTTTTTTTCTGAGCCTCTTTTCCTTTTCTTGCTCATTCTGGGTGTTTGTTTATACCTTGTCCTACAGCTCACTGATCTGGTCCTCTGCTTTATTGAGCCTGTTTTTCATTACTTCTATTGTGTTCTTTAGTACAGAAGTTGTATTCTTCATTTCCTCTTAGCCCTTGTTGACAGTTTCTATTTCCTTTTTCATGTTGATATAGTTTACACTGAGTTCATTGTAGTTTCCCTGTAGTTTTTGGTAATTTTCTGTAAGCTCACTGAGCTTCTTTATAACCATTACTTTGAACTCAGTACCTGATAGTTGACTTGTCTCTATTTCCTTTTGCATTCTTTCTGAGGCTTCCTCCTTTCTTTTCATTTTGGGGTTGTTTCTTTGTCTTCCCATTGTTTGTGAGACTCTTCTTGGGAGCCTCAGCTTCCTAAATTTATCTGTTCTGACTCCTTGGGTTTGTGATGTGAACTTCTATGTTAGAAGATCTGTGAGACTCAATGGTGCAGTTTCATTGATCTCCTGAGCTCACTAGTCTTGGGCTGTCATTTTTGTTGGCTCTCTGTATGTTTTTGGGTTTGACTGTTGTTGGGTCTTTCTCTGATGAGTCCTTCTCTCCAGCTGGTTTACTGACAGTCACTCTGTCCACCACCTCTGTATTCTGCTGTGCAGGTGTGGACAGGTTGTCTTGAAGCTGGTTCTTCTGTGTGTACAAGGTTTTGAGGATTCTCCCTTGCTCTTGTTCAGTTGTTTGTTCTGAGAGAATTTGTTCAAAATTATCATATTGTTGTAATTCCATATAGGACCTGGGTTGAGTTATTGTGCCTTCCACTGCCTTCTTCACCTTTTTCTGTTATTTGTTGGTGGTTCCCTCACTGATGGGTTTTCTCTTCCAGCAGGTATCCTGGTGCTCACAGCTTCCACCTACTGTTTTTTGTCATTATTTGGAGGGGGAAGGCAAAATGGTTTAGGACAGCAGAAGTGTATTCTATGATATTTAAAGTACCAACCTATAGAAAAGAGATAGGAGATCCTTTGGATATGTATAGCGTTAACTGTGATATTTCATTCAACTAGCCACTTTTTAGAAAGGGTGGAAAGAAGATAAGACTCTTGTTGCATGCGGAAAGGATTGTGAGTTGGATCTGGAAAGCAGTTAGTTTGTGGGTGGTCAGATTATGAGGTAAAGTGAGAATAAAGGAGAGAAATTAGGTATAGTGTGTGAGAGAACAAACACAGTTAACAACAATAATAATAAAGCTTAGGAAACAGTAAAGTGGGCTAAGATCTGGGAGGGGTGCTGTGTAGTATTTACAATTGTGTGAAACAGCAATTATTTATAATAGTAATGGAGTAACAATCATATGAAAGAATCTATGTCATCTGACTAACAAGAATAGGAACTATAGGTCATAAAGTAGTGTGCTAATGGAACACAAGTGAAGTGAGAGACGGTAAATTAAAAATACACTATGAAAGAGAAAATAAGGGAAATTGGTCAAACAATGCAATTTAACCAGCCAAGTGAAGAAGACTAAACAGAAAGAAGAGAAATACAAAAATATTAATAAAATTAAAGGTGTAAGAATAGTGAAAAATAATAATACAAATATACAACAACTTGCAAGTTCTCTGGAGTAGCAAAGTGAAATTTGTCACACTGTCTTAGCTGTTGGAATGACCCTTCTTTGGGTTCAACTCTGGTCTTTTCATCGTTCCAGGTTTTATTATCTCAGTTGTACGGAAAAAAGAAGGAAGAGAAAAGATATAAAAAGGGAAAGAAAGGAAGGAGGAATAAAAAAGAAAGAAGGAAAGAAAGGAAGGAGTTAAAAGAAAGAAAAAATCTTAAAAAGAAAAAGCCTCCTGCTTGCTTCAAATTGCCCAAGCCAGTTCTGCTGGTCGTCCTGGCTGCAGCAGGCTGAGGGGAAATTGGTTTTGCTTTTCTCCCTTCCTGAGCAGCACTCACCCAGCCTCCATCCCAGTTCCTCAGTTCACTGCTGGGCCCCCAGTACCCTTCTGCACCCAGCCTAGGCCTTCAGTCCACCAGTTGTGCTGCCCTTGAGATGCACAAATTAGGGGCAATTCACACACAACCTTTTCACTCTTTGCTGTCCTAGATGCTAGGGACTCTTAGTGACCCTTCAGTCTAGATCAGCCTCCGCACTGAATTAAATCTTTCTGGGGACTGCTGACTCCCTGAGCCCTACAGTTCTCCTCTGCAGCAGCATTTCCACCTTCCTCTTAGAGAGCTAGTAGGCCCTTCAGGGGTGCCACATGGCTGCCACTGCAGATGCAGGCACATGTCTCCTCTGTTGCTTCCCCCAGGGCACATGGGTTGGGTGCATGGTGACTCTGGGGTTGGGTGTGCAATGCCTCTGGGCATCAGGGTCAGGCATGCTCCATCCGGGGCCTGTAGGTACGGCGGGATGAGCAGTCGCTGCTCCCACAGGTTTGGATGTGCACTCTCCCCAGGACTTGGGGTGTGAGTGCAGGGCCTTCCACACAACTGGAAAAGCGCTGCACAGATGGGCAAGGTTAAGGGTGCAGAGGCCAGAGCGGCTGCTGCAGGAGAATTCCCAAACAGTGGCCAAGAGTCTTTTTTTTTTCACTTTTTCTTTTTGAAAAATTCCTCCTGCTCAATCTTGCTGCTCCATACAAGGGCCTGGCCTCTCACACAGCCCACCTCTCCAACCAGACTAGGGACTGACCCAATCAGGATCTGTCACAGCCCAACTCTCCCCAGCCAGCGTCCACACCTTGCGTGGGTGCACACAGCCCCCATGCATTTGCCACTTTGTCCTTATTCCCATCCCTGTAACTTCAAGCAATCAGGTCTCTCCCAGTGCTGCTCAAACCTTGTTTGGCAGGGGAGGGAGCCATTGACCTGGCTCTCCCTGGCTCTCTGCCAGCAGACCTGGCAGGGGCTGGACCTGGGGTTGCAGCCACCCTGGTCCCCTAGCTGGACCCAGGGTCCTTACTGTCCTGAAGCACTCTCCTTACCATCTGTTTTTTCAATGTCCTCTACAATTCTTGGTCTCCTATCTTCATATATGCTGGGGTACTGTTGACTGTTTGCTCTGTTCCTCTGTAGATCAGCTAGGTTTTTCTCCCATGTGTAGGGGGAAGTGGACTCCACTCCCACCTTATCTTGTCACCATCTTCCCCTCCTGCATTTTGATTTTTAAAATCCTAGCAAGATTTTGAGAACTATTTTAAGTTTAAATGGAAAGGTGTAAGACCTAGAAATTGCTAAAACAATTTCAGAAAAGAGAAATGGGAGCTTACCATATAGTAATCATAATCAAGAAACTGTGGGACAGACACACAGATCAAACAGAACAAAATAGAGAACCCAGTCCCTGTTAGGTCAGAGTCACTCAAGAAACCAGACTGACACAGTGAGCCAAGGAGCAGGGTTTATTATTGAGGAATAAGTGGAAAGTGAAGCCACCCAAGGGAGGTTGGGTAACCAACCAAGCAAGATTGGAGAGCCAACCAAGGGAGGTTAAGGCTCGCTCAGTCGTTCTTAGGTCAGGGTTTTTAAGTGCAAAAACCTGCGAAGGGTAACTGGTTGGGGTGTCAGAGTCTGATTGGCTAGAGCTGGTTGCTGGGTGCCACTTCTGCTGACCATTGTTCTTGATACATCTCGTCAGCTTCCAGTTAAAGCTGCATCCTGTTATGCCAGATAGGCCGACCCCAGACCCCAATCTTAGCCAAGCATCTGTTGGTCCTGGGTAGGGTCACCAGGCAACTTCCCACAGTACAGATTCCCACAATGCTGTTTTCTCACCTGGTGATTTTCCATTCCTCCTAGGCCTGCCTACGTCTGTCTGTCAGTCCCCAAATATGCTGAACTGATTTTTGACAAATGTGCCAAAGAAATGCAATTGAAGAAGTATTACCTTCTTGACAAATGGTTCTGGAGTAATTGGACATCAATAGAGGAGAAAAAATGAACCTCAACCTAGAACTCATACTTTATATAAAAATTAATTCAAAATGGGTCACAGATGTTAGAATTCTTAATCTTGACACAAAAGGCATGATTTATAATAAAAATTGATAAATTGATAAAGTTGAAAATTTTTCAACATAATAAAAAATTGAAACTTTTACTATGCAAAAGATACTGTAAAGAAAATGAAGAGACAACTTATAAGCTGGGAGAAAATAATTTCAAACCATGTACATAACAAAGGACTAGACTACACAATGAACTCTCAAAACTTAAGAGTAATAATAATAAAAAAACCTAGTTTTAAAAAGTTCAAAAAACATGAACAGATATTTCTAAGAGGATATACAGTGACAAATGAGCACATAAAAGGATAGTCAACATCATTAACCACTAGAAAAATACAAATTAAAATCACTGCTGCCTTTTTAGAATGGGCAAAATAAAAGAAGTGATAACAGGATATACTAGTGAGAATGCAATGTACCTGAATTAGTCATATATTGCTGGTGGGAATGAAAAATGATACAGTTACTCTGGGAAAGAATATAGCAGTTTCTTACAAAACTAAATATGTGCCTATCACATGGTGCTCTATAGCATTTATCACAGAGAATCAAAAATTTACATTCACACCAAAACCTGTAGCTAAATGCTCATAGCAGTTTTATTCCTAATGGCCAAAAATTAGACATAACACATTGTCCTTCAAAAAGTGAATGTTACTCAGCCATAAAAAACAACATCTACACAACACTGTAAATGGAGCCAAGTGAAAAAGTCAATATCAAATAGTTTTATACAATATGATTCAATTTATATAATACTCTAGAAATGAAGACCACCATTACTGATTACTATTAGTAATCACTTGGTAATCACTATTACTGATTGCCAAGGAGCAGGGATGAGGAGGAAGAAATTTACTATGGCCATAAAAGGTTAGTGTCAGTGATCCTTGAGATGGAATTACTTTGTATCTACTGTGGGGCTGGCCACATGAACCTACACATGTGATACAATTACATAAAACTACACACACACACACACACACACACACACACACGAGTAGGGCATATAAAGGTTTAATCTCCAAAATATACAAAGAACTTACACGACTCCACTCTAGGAAGACATTGAACCCAATTAAAAAATGGGAAAAGGACTTGAACAGACACTTCTCCAAAGAGGACATACAGAATATCCAGAGACACATGAAGAGATGCTCAATATCATTAGCTATCAGAGAGATGCAAATTAAAACCACAATGAGATACCACTTTACACCAGTTAGGATGGCTATCATAAAGAAAGCAACAAACAACAAATGTTGGAGAGGTTGTGGGGAAAAGGGGTCCTTAGTTCACTGTTGGTGGGATTGCAGACTGGTACAACCATTATGGAAAACAGTATGCAATTTTCTCAGAAAAATAAAAATTGACCTGCCTTTTGACCCAGCAATTCCACTGCTAGGATTATACCCCAAGAATCCTAAAACATCAATTTCAAAGAACCTATGCACCACAATGTTCATAGCAGCACAATTTACAGTAGCCAAGAGTTGGAAGCAACCTAGGTGTCCATCAGTAAACGAATGGATCAAAAAATTGTGGTACATATACACAATGGAATTCTATGCAGCAGAGAGAAAGAAGGAGCTACTACCTTTTGCAACAACATGGATGGAACTGGAAAGCATTATGCTGAGTGAAATAGGCCAGGCATTGAAGGACAAATACCATATGATCTCACCTTTGGCAGGAAGCTAAAGAATAAAACAAACAAGCAAACAGAATAAAAACAAAGACACTGAAATAGAGAACAAGGGGGCAGTGACCAGAGGGGAGAGAGAAGGGAATTTAAGGGGAAAAATGGGGAGGGATTTTGAGGAACAAGTATGAAAGACACAGGGATGAGGACTGGGGGAAGGGAATGGGAGGGGGGGGAGACAGGGTGGGGGGGGGCTGGGATGGGAGAAATAGACAAAAAATGTACTTGAAAAATAACTAAATAAAAATTTTTTAAAAAATCATGAAATCTAAATAAGTTTGGTGGATTGTACCCACTTTCAATTTCCTGATTGTGATATTACACCACAATTATGTAAGGTGTTATCACTGGGAAAAACAGGTGAAGAGTATACTCATCCCTCTGTATTATTTCTTTTTAAAATGTATTTTATTGATTATAGTATTATAGTTGTCCCATTTTCCCTCCTTTATTCCCCTTCACCACCACCACCACCCTCATCATGGCCCCCCACACTTGGTTCATGTCCATGGGTCATACATATAAGTTCTTTGGCTTCTACATTTCCTATACTATTCTTAACCTCCCTCTGTATATTTTCTACCTACCATTTATGCCTCTTATTCCCTGTACCTTTCCCCCTATTATCCTACTCTCCACTCCTGATAACCCTCCATGTGATCTCCATTTCTGTAAATCTGTTCCTGTTCTAGTTGTTTGCTTAGTTCATTTTTAGTTTTGTTTTATTAGATCCAGTTGTTGATAGTTTTGAGTTTGTTGTTATTTAAAGTTCATAGCTTTTGAGCATATTTTTCTTAGATAAGTCCCTTTAACATTTCATATAATAAGGGTTTGGTGATGATGAACTCCTTGAACTTTACCGTATCTGGCAAGCACCTTATTTGCCCTTCCATTCTAAATGACAGCTTTGCTGAATAGAGTCATCTTGGATGTAGATCCCCACATTTTGTGACTTGGAATACTTCCTTCCAGCCCCTTCTTGCCTATAAGGTTTCTTTTGAGAAATCAGTGATGGTCTGATGGGAACTCCTTTGTAGGTAACTGTCTCCTTTTCTCTTGCTGCTTTTAAGATTCTCTTCTTATCTGGAATTTTGGGTAATGTCATTATGATGTGCATTGGTGTGTGCTTCTTTGGGTCCAACTTCTTGGGACTCTCTGAGCTTCCTAGATTCCCTGGAAGTCTATTTTCTTTGCCAGATAAGGGAAGTTTTCCTTCATTATTTTTTCAAATAAGTTTTCAATATTTTGCTGTTACTCTTCTTCTGGCACCCCTATGACTCAGATGTTGGAATGTTTAAGGTTGTCCCAGATGTTCCTAAGACTCTCCTCATATTTTTGAATTCTTGTTTCTTCATTCTGCTCTTGTTGAATGTTTATTTCTTCCTTCTGCTTCAAACTGTTGATTTGAGTCCTGGTTTCCTTCCCTTCACTCTCGGTTCCCTGTGCATTTTCCTTTATTGTATTTTGCATAGCCTTCACTTTTTACACTATTTTGTGACCACGCTCAACCTTTTCTGTGAGGATCCTAATTACCAGAGTTTTGAACTCTGCATCTGATAGGTTGGCTTTCTCTTCATCCCTTAGTTGTATTTTTTCTGGAGATTTGATCTGTTCTTTCATTTGGGCCTTTTTTTTTTTTGTCTCAGTGTGCCTGTTACATAGTAAGGGGCACAGTATTAGGTATTGGCCATGGTGGGGCAACCCAGGTCACTGCATTGTGGTGCTATATGTAGGGGAGGGGTCCAAAAGGGAACAGTGCCACTTGCTTGGCTCCCAGCTGGTTTTCAGTCACTTCCCTCACTACCCACAATTAAATTGGGCCCTTCTGGTGCTGATTCTTGGGTGGGTGGCTTTGTGTACATGCTAGGACCCTGTGGGTCACTCCAATGAACTCTCTTGTGAGGCTGGGAATTTCTCTTGCCTCCACAACTCCAACAGATATTTTCAATCAGAGGTTTTGAGGCCTTATTTTTCCATGCTGGAATCCTGAGTTGCATGGTCTATCTTGCTCTCCAGTTGTTCCTTCCAGTTTATCCACATGCAAATGTGGGACTGCCCACTCCACCAGCTGCCACCTTGTCCACCCAGGTCCTTAATCACCCACCACCTTGCTGTGAGTTCTCTCTGTCCCAGCTTCTCATCTTCATCCCTCTTACCAGTCTGGATGAATATTTCTTCTTTAACTCCTTGATTGTCAGACTTATACAGTTTGATTTTTCTGGAAGTTCTGATTGCTTTCAAATTTGTTGTCCTTTTGGTTTTGCTAGGAGGCACAGTGTATCTACCTACATCTCCATCTTGGCCAGAAGTCCTCTCCTCTGTATTATTTTTGATAGCTGCATGGGAATCTATAATTATCTCAAAATTAAAAGCTTAAAAATGTACAGAATAAAACATAACAGAAAATCTATATGACTTTTGGTTAGGCTAAGATTTTTTAGATATAACATAAAAGCATTATCCACAAAAGAACTAATTAATAAATTCATCTTTATCAAATTTGAAAACTGATCTTCAAAAGACACTGATAGGAGGATAAAAAAGACAAACCAGTGGGTGGGAAAAATATTCACAAATCAAATATCTGATAAAGTACTTCTACCAAATTATAGAAACAATGCTCAAAACTCAATAACAAGAAATCGCTGAGTGAAATAAGCCAGGTGTGGAAAGACAAATACCATATGATCTCACCTTTAACAGGAAGCTAAACAATAAAACAAACAAGCAAGCAAAATAAAAACAAAGACACTAAAATAGAGAACAGAGGGACAGTGACCAGAGGGAAGAGGGGAGGGAATTTCAGGGGAAAAGGAAGGATTTACAGGAACTAGTATAAAGGACACATAGACAACAACTAAGGGGGGCGGAAATGGGAGGGAGGTAGGGAGTACTCCCTACGGGGGTCAGTTGGCTGGGATGGGAGTAAAAGACAGAAAACTGTATTTGAACAATAATTCAATAAAAAAATGAAAAGAAAAAGAAATCAAACAATTAATTTTTTAATGAGCAAAATATTTGAATAGAAAGTTTACCAAAGAAGATAAGTAGATGGTAAATAAACATATGGGTAGAAACGGAACATCACTAGTCATTAGGGAAATGCAAATGAAACCACAGTGAGATACTACCACGAACCATTTGCAATGGCTAAAATTGTGTGTTGTCAAGGGTGTAGAGGAACTAGAACTCTGACACACCCTTGGTGAAAATATAAAATATACAACCACTTTGGGAAAGAGTTTGATAGCTTCTTTAAAAGTTAAACATATAACTGCCATATTATCTAGTCATTCCACTACTAGGTTCCCCTTACCCCCCACAAAAAGAAAATGTATCTTCATAAAGTAGTTATATGCACACTTTGTAACAACTTTATTTGTAATAGCCAAAACTGAAAAAAACCCAAATATCCATTTATAGGTGAATGGATAAATAAGTTTCTGTATATCCATACAATAAAATACTATTCAGCAGTAAAGCAATGAACTATTGACACATGCAGAACAATTATAATAAAATTATGCTGAGGAAAAGAAGCCAGATTTTTTAAAAAAGAATATTGATTTTATGATTCCTTTAATACTAATGCTTAGATAATGCCAACTAGTCAATAATTATAGAGTAGATCTTTTCCACCATCTGGAGTCTGTAGAGGCCTGCTGAGACCAGGTCTCTTTATTTACTTATTTATTTTTAGAGAGGAAGGGAGGGAGGCAGAAAGAGAGGAAGAGAAACATTAATGTGCAGAAGAAACCTTGGTCGGTTGTCCCCTGCATGCTCCCAGCTGGGGACCTGGCCCACAATCCAGTCATATGTCCTGACTGGGAATCAAACTAGAGACCCTTTGGTTTGTGGGATGACACCCAGCCAACTGAGCCGCACTGGTCAGGGCTGGGAACAGGACTTCTGTGATGACAAATATGTCTGGAAGGCTGTGGTCCAAGGCCATTTTTTCTGGCTATAAGCAGGGTTTCTGAAGCCAGGGGCAGAACACAGCTCTTCTTAAAATTGAAGGTGTTTATGCTTGAGGTGAGACTGGATTCTGTGTAGGCAAGAAATGTGCTTGTGTGTAGAAAGCAAAGAATAACACAATGACTTCTGGTGGCAAACTAACCAAAACAGAGTAATCTAATAAAAGGTAACTCATGCTAATAGAAATAGTAGCATGGTTCATGCTAAATTCCAAAAGAACCGTCCTACTAAGGCCATGGACACAAAATAGATGTACTGCTGTTCCCCTAAAAGATTTAAACTTATTGAAAATTAATAAATAAAATAGATTTGTTCTCTTGTAAAAAAAAGATAATAAATAATTATAGAATAGAGAGAAGTGATTGGAGTTGGTGGGGCAGAAGAGAGCATTTAGAGGAACATGAGGAAATATTGAAAAGTGATGGATGGATATGTTTACTATCTTGATTGTAGTGATGGCTTTACAGATGTATACATATGTGGAAACTTAACAAATTTAAATTTTTATATCAATTTTAATGCATAACTTATCAAATTTGAACGCACATTTAAAATATCTATTTTATGTCAATTATTCTTCAATTAAGCTGTTTTTTAAAATAGAACAGAATTTCTGAAGAAACTATCAAATGGTCAAACTTATGTGATACTGGAGTGCAAGAATAAGAAATAATAAAACAGATGAAATATTTGAAAATATGGTGGCCAAGATTTACCAAAATCAGTAAAACATATCTACCCACAATCCTAAGATGCTCTTTGAAAACCCAAAACAGGAAAAATTTAAAGAAATTCACATATAGGCACACTCCAGTCAAACTGCCAAAAACCAAAGATTATAACAAATTCTTGAAAGCAGGCAGAACAATATATATATGATTTATGTGGCGGAACAGTGAAAGAAAATAAATGACATCTCATCAAAAACAATGGCGGCCAGAAAATAATGAACTACATCTTACTTTTAAAAGATGAAAGACAAAATTTGTCAACTTAGAATTCTGTATTCTGTGGAAATAGTGTTCAAAAATAAAGATTCTGTCAGGCAAATCAAAGTTAAAAGCTTTCGTGTCTAGACTGGCATTACAAAATGCGGAAAGAGTCTCCTGAAGAGAAATGGTACCTGGGAGAAACTCAGTTCTGCAGGGAGAAGTAGAAAAACACCAGATAGAGTAAAATCTTTTTGAAACACAGACTGTTGTGTCAGCTGGATCTTCTAGAAAGCAAATAAGATAGAGTTAGAAGTTCAAGAGGTTTATTGAGGGCGATATCTGTGAAATATAAAAAATAGGGGTTAGAATTTGGCAGTGGAAGCCTTCAGATCACAATGTATATTGAACAGGAAAGAAAGGAATAGAGGAGGAAGCAGGATTTGGCAAAGAGATCAGCTGAAATTTCAGCCAGCCTGAAAGGGAGCTGGCTAGCAAAGAGAGCCCAGTAGAGGGCCCCACACTTGCTGAAATGGCCTGCCTAGCAAGAGTTTACTCAAAGGCTGGGGCCAGCCTGAGAAATCCTAGTCTCAGTAGCAGAGCTGAGGCAGGTGCTTTGAAGGCACTGTAACCAGAGGCTTCCAGGTAACTGCACTTCTCACAGCTGAACAGAAAGTTTTTTCTTAAAGGCAGCTCTGAGCAGCATGCTTCCTAGCTTCCTCACTTGTTTAAAGGAAAAACAACATAATGTCAGGGTTTAGCATATAGGTAAGTTATATAACAACAGGA
Organism: Artibeus jamaicensis; assembly: GCF_021234435.1. Classification (NCBI taxonomy): domain Eukaryota; kingdom Metazoa; phylum Chordata; class Mammalia; order Chiroptera; family Phyllostomidae; genus Artibeus; species Artibeus jamaicensis. The sequence goes on along the minus strand of NW_026522030.1, from coordinate 71,791,705 downwards.
GTCCAGAGTATGCAGGGGTGGGAATTGGAAGTACACTGTCACCACAGTTCTTACACTGCCCACAATGTAGTATGATATATTTTAAAGGTCGACAGTAGGTGACAGATGTATATTATAACCTCCAGAGCAGTGTTCCTAAATGTTTTGGTTTCAGGACTCCTTTAGACTCTTAAAAATTATTGAAGACACCAAAGAATTTCTGTTTAAGTTTACCAAATATCTACCACATTAGAAATTAAAACTGAGAAAAATTTAAACACTCATTTTATTTAAAACCCTATTACATGTTAAGATAAATAGCATTTTATAAAAGTAAACTACTTTTCGAGACAATAAATGAGGAACAGAGTGGCATTTTTTGACATGTTTGCAAGTCTCTTTAAAGTCTGACTTAATAGAAGACAAGTAGTTTATATGTGCTTCTTCATTCAGTCTGTGGTGATATACTTTCTTTTGGTTGAAGTATATGAAGAAAACCCAGCCTCATACCAATACATAGTTGGAATAGGGGTGTGTATTTTAATAGCACTTTTGGATAATTATGGTTATTCTGCTTTGATATAACACCTGAATTCAAGAACTGGTAGCATCTGAAAAATTAGTTGCAATGTGGAATCTAAAATACCTATAAAAATTATCATATCATTACATTAAAATTCATTAGGCTATTTTTGCACATCAAATAAATCTTTTTTACCCATACAGGACTCTGTCCCATCATGCATTGGCCACTTGGAAAATATTGGTTTACTAAGATATGAAGGTCTTTCAAATGTTAACACATTTCATTTATAAGTTCAAAAATATCATTAATATTACTACTGATCTTATTAGAAACACTTTTAAGTATTGGGACACTAACAAACTCTCAGTGGCATTTACAAATTTCCAAAATTCTAAATTTTATTTTAAAACTCAAATTTTATCATTGGCAACAAATATTGTCCAAAGTGACAGGCTCATTTTATTAGTTTTTGAGAAAATGCCAAATACCCAGGTCTGAACATACATATTTTGTATGTAATTCTTTCAAGGAAAAGTGATTCTTCTGTGATAAAAAGCAGCGACTTAAGCCAACAAACTTAAATAATTGCTCGATGTTTTATGCATAATTCCCATTTTTTTAAAAACAGAATTTTAAAAAGTCAAAGGTCAAGATTTAAATAAATTTTACTAAGTTTTACTTCATCAAGGACATTAAGTGAAACTGGCTTTATTTTAAACCCATGAGTGTGTGGCAGAAAAGAAAAGAATGACTACTAGTAAAGTTTGGTACCACTGCCTTGATTCATTCCAAATCCATGCAAAAATTAACATGTTATTTTTTATGTTATAGCACCTGACATATTATTATAAAAATAATTTTGATCTTTTGAACGACTGAAAGGATCTCAGGACTACTCAGGTCCACAGTCCTTACTTTGAGAACAACTACTTGTCTGCCCTGGCTGGTGTGGCTCAGTGGATTGAGTGCTGGCCTGTGAACCAAAGGGTTACAGGTTTGATTCTCAGTCAGGGTACATGCATGGATTGCAGGTCAGGTCTCCAGCAGGGGGCACTTGAGAGGCAACCACACATTGATGTTTCTCTCCAGTTCTTTCTCCCTTGCTTCCCTTCTCTAAAAATAAATAAATAAAATCTTTAAAAAGAACTACTTGTCAAGTGATAGGCAATATGTCATTTTTTAGTTATGTTTCTCCCAAATGTTATTATTTAGAGACCTTTTCACTGAAACAATTGTTTCTACAATCTTCTGCCTTTAAGGAATAGGAATATGATGGGAATTAACCAGGAAACAGAAGTTCTGTGAAAATTCAGGGGCTATGGGTTTCAAGTTCCATATTCAGACTTTCACCTAACTCTACCGTTTTTATTCCAGCATATCACTCCCACCTGATGCCTATAAGTCAGACCCACTCTAGTTTATACAAGAAACCTCCTGGAGAATTTCACCTGTTTGCATGGGTGGAATAATGGAACTCTGGTTTAGAACATACTGTGTTCAGATTTAAACGGTAACTCCTCATTTCTCCCCAATCTTTCATGGTATTCCAATTCATCAACTTTTCTAACCAAACCAGCCATACAGTGAAAGGTCACGGTACACATAAATCTCCTGAAATCAAAGTGAGGGTTGGTATTCCATCTCTGAAACCCTGTTTGCATGTTTAGAGCCACTGCATGACCGTCATGTGCATATGGTCTCTAGCCACATGTATCTACCTCTGTTTTTCATGACTTCTGGTCTGTGATGGGTGCTGTGATGTGCCACCTAGATCTCTCTTCAGGAATGAAGAATTATTATCCTAGCCATTGGGAGTGCTGCTGGCAGGCATACCTAATCTGTGAGACACTTTTGGGGATTGCCTCAGTGGCAAAGCCAGTTCACATATGGTATACTGCCTTCATAGAGTGACCAGCATCCAATACTTGATTAATGTTGGGACCTAAAGATTGAGCTCTCTCAGACAACTCTGGAAAACCATCTGAGTTCCACAGATCAATGTGGAGTAAGTAGCACAATCAGTTCTCCCTCTGCCCTATCCTGCTTTCTCCCCTTCTTTCTAAAAACATTGATCTCGAGAGCACAGCATAATATATGTCTGGCAAATCAATGTCCACTTTAGAGTCTACTTTCTGGGGAATCCATCCAACCTATGACAAGATCTAAATACTGCCTTGCTGTTATTTTCAGGATCTCTTCCATATCCTCCTTACTTCTTTCTGGACATCATTCAGCAAATGTACACATGGATGGAAAAAAAAAAAAGAGCAGAGTTCCAGTCCTCAAGAGGTTATGGTACATTTTGGGGTTGTGGGATGAAAACAACAAATAGCTTCTTCAGGACTCTACCTCTTCTGTGAAATAGATTACCTATTCAGCCCAAAATAATTGCATGAAAGTCATTGGAGTCCAGTAACTACCTTTAACTAGCTATATGGCCTTATACAAACTCTCTCACCCTTCTAGGATTGATACCTAATCTGTAATGATAGCTACCAGTAACTGAAAAGAATGCTAGAATGTAACATACATTATTTCCCATCAATCGCATGACCATACTTTCATGTGCATATTTTCATCATGACACTACTCACCTGAGTAGTAGCTCACCTGAGATCACAAAGCTCTTAGTTGCTGGTTCTGCATTCAAACTAAACTCTAAGTTGTTCCAAAGCCTGAGTTCTTAATTTCTCTACAATCTAAAACAGGGACAATGCTAGTAATGTGCCTTCTACTGCCATGGTGTCAAGTGTAAAAATAGGAAAATGAGGGAAATATTATGGGATGACTTTGTGACTAGTAAAATATGGACAAGTGATACTAATAAGCATTATAAGTGCAAAAAACCTGCTGAGATGGAGAAAGTATAATTTATTTTGTTGATGAGAGAAAAGGCTGGCTTATTCCAGCAGGTCCATCTAATATAAGGAAACTGGCATTTACAGTGCAAGACTGCTTAGTTAAGCACAAAAGTGTAGAGCCAACACAGTGCCACTATGTGCACCTTTCCAGATCTGATTTCTGGGATGCTAATTTAAATTAAAACATTGTTCCTGCAAAAGAACACTTTCATATTGCTAAGTATAAAGATTCTTATGAAGATGGGACTTACAACATGGGGGAGTGAGGAGTTCAGTATATCCTCTTCTTCCCCCCAACCCTCCACAAAATAAAACTGTACAAAATTGTCAAAAATGACCATTTAAGGACCTCAAGAATTGACCAAATTTACTACTACTGCACAGTGGTAGTTTGTGGCATTATTAGTAAGATTATTACCATTCCCTCAACTCAACTTAGCTGAGTCAGTTTGATAGTTCTACAGGGGTGGAGTGAGCTCTGAAAATCAAAAGATTCACTGCCAGAGGAGACTTTATTTTAGAGCAGTGTGCTAAACACCCTACATTCTACAATATTGTAAAGAAGAACAGCAGTAGAGGTAGCAAACAAATGGGAAATGCCAGTGACTCAGCTACCCTGGGGTTTTGGTCCTGGATGAGGAAAGCAAGGGATCAGCAAACTAGCCAGAAATTTAACAAGGAGATCCTAAAAACAATAGACATAGAGAACCTTAACATGCTTTCTATACATCCCAGGTTACTGGAGGGCTGCACACATGTGTAGGGGAGACTGAGAGGACTCAAACTGTGGAGACATTCCTGGATGACCATAAAACTGTCCACATATACAGAGTAAACATATGAAGGCCCAATGGAAACAAGAAGTAAAGAATACCTGAAAACTGGCTAAACTCCAAATAAATTCCCCAAACCACACACACATCTATCAGCAGAGTGGGAACCTTACTGACACAGTGTCTGAACAACCCCTGGCTGATGACTATAATATGCTGAAGCAGAAGTGATGTGTAGAAGCCAGTCTTTAAGAAAAAAAGGTGAGTACAGACATGCTGACGTTTCCCTCAGATTATAGGAGAAACAAATGCTACAGAATTGGTCCATTTTGTTTTGTTTTGTTTTGTTTTTTTTTTCAGAGAACCAGCTCATGGATTTATTGATCCTTAGAATTGTTCTTTTATTCTCTATGTCATTTAATTCTACTCTGATTTTGATTATTTCCTTCCTTGTACTTGCTCTGGGCTGTCTTTGTTGTTGTTCCTCCAGTTCTTGTAGGTGTAGGGTCAGGTTGTTTATTTAAAATGTTTCTGTCTTTTTTAGATAGGCCTGTATTGCAATGCACTTCCCTCTCAGGACTGCCTTCATTGTGTCCTATAAGTTCTAAATTGTTGTAGGTTCATTTCCATTTGTTTCCAGAAGCTTTTTTATTCCTCCTTGATCTCATTCTTAAGACATTGATTGTTTAATAGCATGCTATTTAATCTCCATGAATTTGAATGTTTTTGAGTTTTTTTCCTTGAGGGTGGTTTCTAGTTTCAGTCCCTTGTGGTTAGAAAGACCAATCCAAAAGAACCTATACACCCCAATGTTCATACCAGAACAATTTACAACAGCCAAGTGCTGGTAGCAACCTAAGTGCCCATCAGCAAATGAATGGATAAAAATACTATGGTACATTTACACAATAGAACACTATGCAGCAGAAAGAAAGGAGCTCCTACCCTTTGTGACAGCAGGTATAGACCAGGAGAGCATTATGCTAAGTGAGACAAGCCAGACAGTGAAAGACAAATACTATGATCTCACCCTTAAGTGGAACCTAATCAACAAAACAAACAAGCAAGCAAAATATAACCAGAGAAATTGAAATTAAGAACAAATTGAGAGTAACCAGAGAGATATGGAGGGGATAAGGTGTGGGGAAGGGTGAAGGGTTTATAAGAACAACTATAAAGAACACATGGACAAAACCAAGGGAGTATGGAATCAGGGGAGGGATACGGGAATGTCTGGGGTAAGGGGGAATGTGGGGGGAAATAGAGACAACTGTACTTGAATGACAATAAAAAAAACTCTATGGAGGATATTTAGTGGGTGACAAACTCCTTAATAAATAGCTGAAAGATTACCTTTACTAAGTGCAGGAAAATATTAAAAGAATAGATCAGTGGAGGGGTTTTTGTCATTTAAATCTTTTCTGTTGTATAGGTCCTTCTGTGTGGGAGATTTGGGTGGGAGAGGTGAGGGAAAATGGTGCTAGGAAAATGAAGATGACTGTACTTGAACAACAATAAAAAATTTAAAAATGGTAAAAAATAAATAAAAATTTACATATATATAATATTTTTTAAAAAAAGAATTAGTCCAGATAAGTTTATTAACCAAAAATCCTCAAATGAACAATAACAACAATTCTCAGGAGTAAAAATCATAATCCAAAGTTTTTATGTTGTCTGAAATACCAACTTTTAAGCAAAATTACAATATATAAAAAGAAACAGTGTGACTCCTACTTAGGAAATAAAGCAGTCACTAAAAACTATCTATGAGTAATCTCAATTAATTTAGAAGAGAAAGCGTACAAAAACTATTTTAAATATATATATATATCATACAAATAAAGGAAACCACATTTAAACAACCAAGGAATAAATGAGGACAATGACTCAACAAGTAGAAACTATCAATAAAGATAAATAATTTTTTTTTAGAAAACCAAGTGGAAATTCTCAGCTAGATGTGCATAATATCTGTGGTGAAAATTTTACTAGTTAGGGTCAAGAAAAGATTTAAGATGGCAGAAGAATAAATAAACTTGAAGGTAGCTCAGTGGAAATCTAACATGATGACCAGAGAAAAAGATAATTTTTTAAAAAATGACTAGTACCACAGTTAACTGTGGAACAACATCAACTGTACCAACATACATATGTAATGGGAGCTCTAGAAGTAGAAGAGACAGAAAGATGTATAGTAAAAAAATATTTGAAGAAATGACAGCCAAAGACTTTCCAAAGTTAGTGAATAAAATCTACAGATCTGATAAGCACAATGTATTAAAATAAGATAAACACAAAGAGATTCACACCTATATACTGTTAAAATCCACAGGCAATGCAAAAATCTTGAAACCAGTAAGAGAAATGATTCATCGCATGTAGAAGAACAATACAATTAACAGCTGACTTCTCATCAGAAACAACTGAGGTCAGGAGCAGTGAAAGGACACACTTAAAGTGCTGAAATAAAATTTGTCAACCACGAATTAGATATACAGGAAATCTGTCCTTCATAAAAGAAAGAAAAACCAAAGACAAAAAGAATTCACAGCTAGGATACATGCCTTATAAGAAATACTAAAGGAAGTTCAGACTGAAAGGAAATAATACCAGATAGTGATGTGAATACACATAAAGACATAAAGAGTACTAATAAATGTATTTATGTGAGTGAATATAAAAGAATATATGAATATATTTTCATTCTTTCTTTTCATTAATATAAGTGCATTAAACAAGAATTAATTATACCACTGTGTTGTCGGGAATGTAATATATATGTTACAAATATAGCATGTATCTGTAAATGACCAAGATAGATGATAGACAGATAGATAGATGATAAATAGATAGATTGATGTCACAAACGAGGGGAATTAGTGAATCTACAGGGTCCAGCACACACAACACCCTTGTTATTATTGCAAAATCATTTATTACAAAAATCAGAAGCATGTAATCCTGTAACATTACAATATCACCCTCAAGCACACCATATGACATTTTAGGTGAAATTTTCAAATTAAAACTATAAATTATTACACCCATATTATTACCCTACCAACTACACTCAAGCAGGCCTTACTTCTGCTGGGCCCTGTATATTGGAGCAAACCTATTTTTTCCAGAAATAAATTAGTATTCATCTAAACTGGATTATAATAAGAAGCATACTATAACCTCCAGAACAACCACTAAGAAAATAATTCTAAAGAATATAATAAAAGAAAATCAAGGAAGGAATTTAAATGGCACACACACACACACACACACACACACACACACAACATCTATTTATATCAACAGGAGGCAGGAAAAAAAGAAACAAAAAAAGTCATGATACATATGAAAAAACAAATACCAAACTGACAGATGTAAAAACCTATATCAATGATTACATTAAATGTAAATTTAAAAAATCAATACAATAAAAGGCAGAGATTGTCAGACTGTATATGAAGTGAACAAGATCTAACTATATGCTGTTTATCAAAGACCCAATTTAGACTCAAAGAAACAAATAAGATGAAAGTAAAATAATGGAAAATGATATATTATGCAAACACTAACGAGAGCGCTAGAGTAGCCATATTAGTATTGAATAAAATAGACATTAGATGAGGATTGTTTCTAGAAACACAGATGAACATTTCACAGTGGTTAAAAAGGACCATTTCATTAATAAAAATGTGATAATTATAAAATACATGCATATATTGAAATAATACCCCTCCCAAAAATGTATTAAAAAGAGAAATCGACACTTAACAAAAAAGTTAAAGACATGAATACTTATTCTTAATAAGTGATAGAGAAACTAAACAGAGCAGAAGGAAGAGAAAGGGCTGGGTGCCTTGTCTCCTCAGCAAAACCATAGGTTGGGGCTTTGCTGATGCCTAGCCTCTTCTCTGCTGTGTTGGCCATCCATGGTGTGGATATGAATGGCAACTACACAGCCTACAGGTAAGAGGTACTGGAATACCTGGGAAACCCTGCTAATTAGTCATTGTCCATTAAATTTAGCCAGCTCCATCTCATTTCTAATGAGAGACTAATGCTAGTCTTCATGTTCCACTCCCTCTTCACATTTGGCTCCCTATTGCCTCCCAAACTGGGCAGCTCAGGCAATGAGATGCTGGCGACAAACATTCAAACTGCACTACTTCAAGACACTGATGGGTCAATTTTGTGGTGTTGGCAATTATCAGCAAGGTAAAATAGACTCTATTCTCTAAAGATTTATGAGATTTACTCAGACTTTGTCCTTAAGAACCAATTCTAGTCCCTATAAATGCCAGTTAGGTGTGAACTGAAGTTAGCACTAGAGGCGGCAGAGAAAACTGAAACTTTTGGACTTGGGTCATAGGCTGAACCTGTAATCAATCACCCAAATTCTGAGAGATCCTGAAGCTGGGGTCCTGCTATTTCCACTCTGATGGAGATCCCAGCAGCCTTGTTAGTGCATTTGAAAATAGGAGGATGCATGTACTGATACCAAAGCCTTAATACCACACTGTTTTCCCTACTGTGGCTATCATGGTCCTAATTCCCAACTATGTACAGATTTATTTTTAAAGAAAGTAAAACCATGAATACTTTAATAGGCATTCCTATAATAAGCATTCTGATCTTAAAAATCAGAAATAAAAACTGAACAAAAATTTAGCAGGAATATAGGATATAGGATAAATGAACAATAGATCTAACTTTCATTTATAATACTCTACCCATTAACATCATGACATGCATTTTCAAGTGCACATGTAATACTCTTTAGCATGTGTTATATACCAGGCCATAATACAAATCTTTAAAAATTTTCAAATTATGATCTCAAACCACATGGAATTAAATTAGGAATCAATAGAAAAATGTTTTTAATCATCAAATATTAGGATATTAGGGCGATCCAAGATGGCAGAGAAGCTATACTAACCTCATTCCAGGACCAATCTTGAATTACAACTAAATTGCAGAGAAATCACCTGGAATAAAAACTCAACAGTAGCAGGAGAGAATCCTTATAACTATGGACAGACAGAAGAAACAGTTTCACTACAATGTGACTGGTATAGAGTGAAGAGGATATGCAAGAGGGCTGGCTGGTCTTCTACAGGAAGCAGCTGAAATGCTGGGGAATAGTTCAGTGGTCAAGGGGTTCCCACTGAAATGTGAGCTCCCTAGCTACAGCACCCCAGCCCAAAAAGAATCTAGATAACATCCAGCTGTGAAAAGCAATAGGGTTTCTCTCAGCCGGGGACAGAAAGCTGCAGTCATAGAGAGCCTTTTCAAAGGCACACACATAAAATTTCATTTGCAGCCACTTACCCTGGGCTCCAGGAAAAAGGGTGGTAGAGTGGAATAGAGGTACTTGAGGAGAGACAGTGGCTTTGGGGAGAGAACTGAGAGCAGACACCAGGGTTCTGGTGCTGAGTCATCCCCCATGCTGAAGGAGCCATCTTGCTCAGGCAGACCACTCCCCTCAAAGTAGCCTAAAAGGCAGCAATGACTCCACCTGCAACAATTACTCTGCCCCACCGTGTGATGCTTCAGCCTGACTTCTGATTTAATAATGATAGATTAGATTAACAACTGAATGAGTCAGCCATACTGTGGATCCTTGGTAGTCTCTTATAGGTTGCCTAAAGCCAGACTAGGAGACTATCTCTTGCTCCATCACTAGAGGCGAATCCAGAAAGAAAAAACAGTGGTAAATAATAAATGCTACTGAAACGAATTCCACCATGGTTTGTATGGTTTTCAATATTCTCTCTCCCGCAAATGTTTTTAACATTCGTTTCTTGTCCTTCAATTTTGTTCACAGTAACTCACTAGATTTCACATCATAGTTTATTTCAAATCTCATATTTTCTCTTCACTTCCCTTACACCATTTTACCTTCTTTTCTCTTCTTATTTTTGTTTTAAATTTTGTTTCTCTCTTGCTACAACTTGTTTCCATTCTGTACTCTTACTATTCATCCTCCCACTCCACCCTCTCAAAATAATTTTTCTTTCATTTGTCATCCTACATTCTTTTTCCTGCTCTTAAAATACCTTTGTTTCCTCTCCACCTTTATCAATCTTTGCTCATTGGTAATGGATAGGGTGGTTGTTGTTGCATTTCTTCAATTTTACCTCTAGATCTCCACTGTTTTGATATTTCAAATCTCAAATTTTACCATTCCCCTCTCCTACTCCATTCTGCCTTCCACCTGACCTTTTTTTTTTTTTTGTCTCACATATTATTTTTTTCCTGTCTTAGCCTGGTTTTTGTTCTTCACTCATAATATTCCTAACTGCTCTATCTTCTCAAAAAGCACTTCTCTTTCCTCTAGGCATCACTTAAGCTCTTCTTTTTCTTTTTTTCCTCTTATTCCCATTACACCTATATTAACCTTAGTTTATTTGTAGTTGACAGTGCTGTGGTAGATCTTTTTCTCTAATTTGGTACCTAGGTTTTACTTATTTATTTATTTTTCCTTTTTCTTTCTCTCTCTCACTATATGTTTTTAAAATTTCCTGTTTGAACCTAATATTATATACTTCTTTTCTCTTGTTCCATTCTACCTTCTTCATTCTCTTTTCTATTTATGATGTATATTGTACTATCTTTCTCTCTTCATCTTGCTCCATCCCCTACTCTTATTATTGTTCCTTCCCCTGCACACTCAGAATTATTTTTCTTTCAGTTAGTCATCACATATTTGTTTCTTTCCTATAATAGTTATAATCTCTTAACAACTTTATGAATACAGACTCATTTGTTATTGATAGTGTGATTGTGGGTGGGGATTAATTTTGTGGGTGTGGGTTTGTTTCCTGGGCTGCATGGTTTTGTTATGGCAGCACCTGAACAATGGCTTATAAGACATGGTGGCCAGAATGACTTTCAGTCAGCCAGCTGGATGGAAGGACCCACCAAAGAATGACCCAACAACAATCAAAGCCCAGATACATCCAGAGAGCCAAAAGAAATAGCATAAAGGGCATTCCTAGGGCATCAAATTCAGAAGATCAAGAAGACACACCACTGAATCCCACAGGCCTCCTACCATAGTAAGTCACACTACTTGGAGTCAGAACAGATCAATCTAACATGCAGAAACAAACAATAAGAGTACCTAAAATGTGGAGATAATAAACAAACCCCAATCAAAAAGAAAAAAAGGAATATCCAAAAAGAGTGCTGAACAAAATAGAGGCAAGTAAACTATCAGACACTGAGCTCAAAATAATAGTTATAAGAAAGCTTAATGAGTTGAGAACTACAGGGAAGCTACAAGGAACATACTATAAACTACATCAACATGGGAAAAGACATAGAAACTAACAATAAGAGCTAGGAGTAAATTAAGAATACAATTTCTGAGTTGAAGAACACAGGAGAAGGAATTATAAGCAAGCAAGTTGAAGCAGAGGATCAAATCAGAGAGCTGGAGGACAAGGTAGAAAGAAATTCCCAGACAAAACAACAAAAAGAAAAAAGACTCAAAAAGAATGAAGAGGGGTTAAGGGAAATGCAGGACAACATGAAATGTGATAATATCCATATCAAAGGAATACCACAAGGAGAAGAAGAGAGGAAATGCAAAGAAACCTGTTTGAAAAGGTATTGACAGACAACTTCCCTAAGTTGATTAGAGAGAGTAAAACTTACATGAATCCACGAAGCGCAGAGGGTCCTAACCAAGATGAATCCAAAGAGGCCCACTCCAAGACACATGATTTAAAAAATGGCAAAATTTAAAGACAATGAAAGATTCTTAAAAGCACCAGGGAGGAAGAGCTAGTAACATACAAGGGAGCTCTGGTAAGGCTAGCAGCCTTAACTGATATATATAGAGACTTTCATCCCAAAGAAGCAAAAATACACATTCTTTTCAAATGCACATGGAACATTTTCAAAAATAATGACAAGATAGGACACAAAACAAGCCTCAACAAATTCAAGAAAATTGAAACCATATCAAGCATTTTATCCAACCACAAGGGACTGAAACTAGAAACCAACCTCAAGTAAGAACTCAAAAACACTCAAACTCGTGGAGGTTGAATAACATGCTATTAAACAATGAATGGGTTAAGAACCAGATCAAGGAAGAAATCAAAAAGTTTCTGGAAACAAATGGAAATGAACTCACAGCAGTCCAAAACTTAAGGGACATAGAGAAAGCAGTCCTGAGAGGGAAGTGGATAGCAACACAGGCCTACCTAAAAAGGATAGAGACATTTCAAAGAAAAAACCTAACCCCACATCTACAAGAACTGGAGTAACAACAAAGATATCCCAGAGCAAGTAGAATGAAGAAAATAATCAAGATCAGAGTAGAATTAAATGACATAGAGATTAAAAGCACAATTCTAAGGATCAATAAATCCAGGAGCTGGTTCTTTAAAAAAATAAACAAAATTGACAAGCGATTAAGCAGACTCACCAAGAAAAAAAGAGAGAAGACCCAAATAAACACGATCAGAAATGAAAGAGGTGAGATTACAACTGATACCACAGAATTACAAAGGATTTTAAGAAACTGCTATGAAAAACTATATGCCAAGAAATTTGAAAACCTAGGTGAGATGGACAAATTCCTAGAAAAATATAGTCTCCCAAAACTGAATGAAGAAGCAGAAAGCCTGAACAGACCAATAACAGATGACAAAATTGCAGCAGCAACAAAAAGCTTCTAACACACAAGACCCCTGGACCAGACAGTTTCACAGAAGGATTTTACAAAGCATTTAAGGATTAGCTAACCCATATCCTTCACAGACTATTACAGAAAATCCAATAAGATGGAAGACTTCCAAACTCTTTTTATGCAGCAGCATCATTCTAATTCCCAAACCAGACAAAGACACAACAAAGAAAAAAACTACAGGCCAAAATTGCTGATGAACATAGATGCTAAAATCCTCAACAAAATATTGGCAAATCAGATTCAGCAATATGTTAAAAAGATCATACACCATGATCAAGTAGGATTCACACCAGGGATGCAAGAATGGTACACAATATTCACAAATCAATAAACTTAGTACATCACATAAACAAAATGAAAGACAAAAAATCACATGATCATATCAATACATGCAAAAAACACATCTGATAAGGCACAGCACCCATTTATGATTTTTTTATTTTTTTATTGATTATGCTGTTACAGTTGTTCTATTCTCCCCCTTCATTCCCCTCCACCCTACTCCCTGTCCCCACCATTACCCTCCCTTTAGTTTATGACCATGTGTCTCAAGTCCTTTAGATTCTGTATTTCCCATGCTATTCTTGCCCCCCATCTATTTTCTATCTACTGTCTATGCTACTTATTTTCTGTACCTTCTCCCCCCCTCTCCTCCTCCCACTACCCTGTTGCTAACCCTCCTTGAGATCTTCATTTCTATGTTTCCACTCCTGATCTAGCTGTCCTTTTAGTTTGCTTTTGTTTTAGGTGTGGTTGTTAATAACTGTGAGTTTGTTTTCCTTTCACTGTTCATGTTTCTTTAACTTCTTTTTCTTAGGTAAGTCCCTTTAACATTTCATATAATAAGGGTTTGGTGATGATGAACTCCTTGAATTTGATCTTATCTGAGAAGCACTTTATCTGTCCTTCCATTCTAAATGAAAGTTTTGCTGGATAGAGCAATCTTGGTTGTAGGTCTTTGGATTTCATGATTTGGAATACCTCTTTCCAGCCCCTTCTTGCCTGTAAGGTCTCTTTTGAGAAATCAGCTGACAGTCTGATGGGGACTCCTTTGTAGGTGACTGTCCCCTTAGCTCTTGCTGCTTCTAGGATTCTCTCCTTCATTTTAATTTTGGCTAATGTAATTCTGATGTGCCTTGGTGTGTTCCTTCTTGGGTCCAACTTCTTTGCTACTCTCTGAGCTTCCTGGATTTCCTGGAAGTCTATTTCCTTTGCCAGATTGGGGAAATTCTCCTTTATTATTTGTTCAAATAAGTTTTCCACTGGTGGCTGTGCCTTTCCCCCTTCTGGTACCCCTATAATTCGGATGTTGGAGCGTTTAAAGATGTCCTGGAGGTTCCTAAGACTCTCCTCATTTCTTTGAATTCTTGCTTCTTGACTCTTTTCTGTTTGGCCATTATTTGCTTTCTTCTGGTCCACTCCATTGATTTGAGTCCCAGTTTCCTTTTCATTGCTATTGGTGTCCTGTGCAATTCCATTCATTTCAATTAGTTTCGCCTTCATATATTTGTCTAATTTGTGAGTATAATCAACCAGTTCTGTGAGGATCCTGATCACCAGTGTTTTAAACTGTGCGTCTGAGAGTTTTTCTATTTCTTCATCGCTTAGATTTATAGGCTCTGGGGCTTTGAGATCTTCTTGAGCCATTTTGGTTCTGTTCATGCCCGTTAAGTACGAGGATCGGCGCCTTGGACTCCCAGGTCACTGGGTTGTGACGCTGTATGTGGGGGTGTGGTCAGAGCAGGGAAATGGCGGCACCCTCCCTGCCACTTGCTGCGGGGACCTGCTGGGTCCCGGTCCAGTCGCCCACTCCCTGGCTCGTCTATTCGCGCACAAATGGGCGACCACAGTCAACCCGCAGCCCTGCTCTCTCGCTGTTTCCCCCCCGCAGTCACTTGCTTGGTCGCTCGCTGGGTCGCTCACTAGGTCCCACCCTGCGCCTGGATTCCGCCTGCCTGGATTCCGACCGAGTTTTCCTGTGCAACCCCGCTCCACCAGCTGCTGGTTTCGCCCCTTACCGGTCAGGCTGAAGAATTTGTTGTTAACAGACTTCCGAAAAGTTCAATTTTCTGTGTTCTGGCTGTGTTTTCTGTTGCTAATATTTAATTGTCTCTAAACTTGGTTGTGTGAGAAGGCGCAGCATATCCACCTATGCCTTCATCTTGGCGGAAGTCCCCATTTATGATTAAAATGCTCAGCAAAGTGAGAATGGAGGGAGCATTCCTCAGCATAATAAAGGCCATACACTTGAGACCTACAGCCAACATCATAATCAATGGGCAAAAACTAAAACCTTTCTCATTAAGATGAGGAATAAAACAAGGATGTCCACTTTCACCACTCCTATTCAACATAGTATTGGAAGTCCTAGCCACAGCAATCAGACAAGAAAAAGAAATAAAAGGCATCCAAATTGGAAAGAAGGAAGTAAAACTGTCACTGCTTGCAGATGACATGATAGTGTACCCAGAAATCCTATAGACTCCATGAAAAAACTACTCAATCCAATAAGTGAATTTGGCAAAACAGTGGGATACAAAGTCAACATTCAGAAATCAAAAGCATTTTTGTACACCAATAATGAAACAGCAGAAGCAGAAATCAAGAAAAAAAAATCCCATTTGATACAGCAACGAGAAAAATACAATACCTGGGAATAGACCTAACCAAGGAGGTAAAAGACCTGTACTCACAAAACTACACAACACTGGAGAAAGAAATTAAGGAAGACACAGATAAATGGAAGTGTGTACCATGCTCACTGATTGGAAGAATCAGCATCATCAAAATGGCCATACTACCCATAGTGATTTATAGATGCAATGCAATCTCTATTAAAGTACCAATGACATATTTCACAGTTATAGAACAAAGATTTCAAAAACTTTTATGGAGGCCTAAATGACCCTGAATAGCTGTGGTATTTTTGGGAAAGAAGAAGAAAGTAGGAGGAATCACAATAGCTGATATCAACTGTATTACAAGGCCACTGTAATCAAAACAGCCTAGTACTGGCATAAGAACATAAACACAGACCAATGAAACACAATAGAAAGCCCAGAAATAACTGCAAGTCTTCATGGTCAATTAATATTCTGCAAAGGAACAAAAGCATAAGATGGAGTAAAAACAGCCTCTTCAACAAATAGTGTTGGGAGGTCTGGAAAGCTACACGCAAAAAAATGCAACTCAATCACAAACTTACATGATACACAAAACTCACATGATACAACTTGAATTCAAGGTGGATAAAAACTTAAATATAAGTCATGACACCATAAAACTCCAGGAGGGGAACTGGGCAAGAAAATTTTAGTTATTCCACATAGCAATATTTTCACTGATATGTCTCCCAGAGCAAGGGACAGAAAGGAAAGAAGAAACAAATGGGACCTCATCAAAAATAAAAAGCTTCTGCATGGCTAAAGAAAACAGCATTAAAATGAAAATAGAACTAACTATATGGGAAAACTTATTTGCCAATGATACTGTGGATAAGAGTTTGATCTCCAAAATCTATAAAGAACTCACACAACTCCACTCCAGGAAGACAAGCAATCCAATTTAAAAATTGACAAAGGGCTTGAACAGACACTTCTGCAAGGAGGACCTACAGAGGGTCCAGAGACACATGAAAAGATGCTCAATGTCACTAGCTATCAGAGAGTTGCAAATTAAAACCACAATGAGATACCACTTTACACCAACCACAATGGCCAACATAAACAAAGAACAAGTGTTGGAGAGGATGTGGTAAAAAGAGAACCCAAGTGCACTGTTGATGAGAATGCAGACACTGTGCAAAACAGTATGAAATTTCCTCAGAAAACGAAAAATTGAATTGGCTTTTGACCTGGCAACTCCACTGCTGGGATTATATCCTAAGAACCCTGAAACACCAATCCAAAAGAACCCATGCACTCCAGCATTCATACCAGCACAATTTACAATAGTCAAATGCTGGAAGCAACCTAAGTGCCCATCAGCAAATGAATCAATGAAAATACTATGGTACATTTACACAGTGGAATACTACACAGAAGAAAGGAGCTCCTGTGACAGCATGGATGGAACTGGAAAACATTATGCTAAGTGAAATAAGCCAGGTGGTGAAATACAAATATCATATGATCTCACCATAAATAGAACCTGATCAAGAAAACAAACAAGCAAGCAAAATACAACCAGAAACCTTGAAATTAAGAACTGACAGTAACCAGAGAAGAGGTGGGAGGGAATAATGGGACAAAAATGGGGAAGTATTTTCAGGAACAACTAAAATGGACACATGGACAAAACCAAGTGGGAGTCGGATCAGGGGTGGGAGGTGAAGATGGCTGAGGTGGAGAGAGTAGGAAGGGTAGAGACAATTGTACTTGAACAACAATTTTAAAAAATAGAAAGAAAAGCAAAGGCCTGAAACCAAGACTACTCTACCCAGGGAGACTCTCATTTTCACTTGGAAGGAGAAATAAGGACCTTCTCAGCCAAACAAACAAACAAACAAACAAACAAAAAACCTAAGAGAACACATCTTCACCAAATCAGCATTGCAAGAGATGCTAAAGGAGATGAAGGAAGAGAGAGGAACACAAGTACAAAAGGAAAAAATGGCAATGAATAAGTACCTATCAATAATAACCTAAATGTAAAGAATTAAATGCTCCAATAAAAAGACTTAGGGTAGCTGAATGGATAAGAAACATGACCTGGGTATATACTCTCTACATGAGACCTACCTCAGAACAAAAGGTCTATACAGACTGGAAGTGAATGAATGGAAAAAAGATATTCTAAGGTGACAGATCTCAAAAAAAGCTCGTGTAGCAATATTTATATCAGGTTAAAGAGACTTCAAAACAAAAGCCATAAAAAAGGACAAATGAGGATACTATAATACCTAAGGGAACAATCCTTCAGGTAAATATAACACTTCTAAACATATGTGCGCCCAACATTGGAGCACCAAAATATATTTAAAAAATGTTGGAGGACTGCAAGAAAGATATTGCCAAAAACACACTCATAGTTGAGGATTATAATATCCCATTGTGAATAGATAGATCTTCCCAGCAAAGAATCACCAAGAATATTGTAGCATTGAACAACACTCTAGATCAACGGACTTAATTGATAAACAGAACCTTTCACTCCAAAGAAGCAAAATATACATTCTTTTAATAAATATTTTAATTGATTATGCTATTACAGTTTTTTCAATCTTTTCTTCTTTATCCCCCTCCACTCTGCCCTCCAATCCTCCTAAACCCCCCCTCAGTTCATGTACATGAGTTATATATGTAAGTTGCTTGAGTCCTCTGTTTCCTATACCATTTTTTATCTCTCCCCGTCTATTTTATGCCTACTAATTATGCTTCTTCTTCCCTGTACATTTTCCCCCCTATTCCTCCCTCTCCACCCCACTAAAAATCCCTCCCTGTGATATACATTTCTCTGATTCTGTTCCAGTTCTGGTCGTTTGATTAGCTTTTGTTTTCATTGTTTTTCCTTTCTTTTTTTTTAGGTTCATTTGTTGATAGTTGTGAGTCTGTTCTCATTTTACTGTTCCTGTTTTTATCTTCTTAACATTTCATATAATAATGGCTTGGTGATGATGAACTCCTTGAACTTGATCTTATCTGAAAAGCACTTTAATTTGCCCTTCCTTTCTAAATGAAAGCTTTGCTGGATAGTGTAATCTTGGATCTAGGTCCTTGCTCTTCATGATTTCAAATACTTCTTTCCAGCCGCTTCTTCCCTGCAAGGTTTCTTTTGAGAAATCGCCTGGTAATCCAATGGGACTCCTTTGTAGGTAACTGTCTCCTTTTCTCTTGCTGCTTTTGGGATTTTTCTCTTTGTCTTTAATCTTGGGTAACTTAATGATGAGGTGCTTTGATGTGTTCCTCTTTGGGCCCAACTTCTTTGGGACTCTGTGGGCTTTCTGGACTTCATGGATGTCTATTTCCTTCACCAGATTGGGGAAGTTCTCCTTCATTACTTGTTCAAGTAAATTTTCAGTTTCTTGCTGCTGTTCTTCTCCTTCTGGCACCCCTACAATTCGGCTATTGGAACATTTCTGTTGTCCCAGAGAATCCTCAGCCTCTCTTCATTTTTTTGGATTCTTGTTTATTCATTCTGATCCAGTTAGATGTTTGTTTCTTCCTTTTGTTCCAAATCGCTGCTTTGAGTCCTGGTTTCCTTCTTGTCACTGTTGGTTCCCTGAATATTTTGCTTTATTTCATTTTGGGTATATTTCATTTGTTCTTTCATTTTTTGACCAAGCTCAATCAGTTCTGTGAGCATTTTGACTACTAGGGTATTAAATTCTCCATCAGCTAGGTTGGCAAGCTCATCACTTAGTTCTGAAGTTTTGCTGGTTCTTTAATTTGGGCCATATTTCTTTGTCTTGGCACAGCTGATAAGTTGTAAGGGGGCAGGGCCTTGGGTATTCACCTGGGCAGGGCAGCCCTCTTTGCTGTGCTTCAGCGCTGCCTGTGGGGGAGGGGCCAGAGCAGGAACAGTGTAGCTCGGCAGCTGGTCTCTAGCTCACTTTCCAACAAACTCTCCTGTCAGACTAGGAGAAAATCCTACCACAGAAACCTCAGCTGTAGCCCACAGTCAGTTCTGCGTCTCATTTTTCCCTTAAATCAGCCCCTCCCCACACAGTCCTCACAGCTCAGCAGCCAGCCCCACCCCTCATCTGCCTCACTGGGGTTTTTCTGAGTTGGCAGGCATAGTCCTACTTACTAGTCTGGTTGTTCTGATTGATTTTTTTCTTTAATTCCTTGGTTGTAGAAGTTCCAAGCAGTTTGATTTTTCTGGAGCTTTTGGTTGTTTATTGAATTTAGATTGGTTTTTATCTTCCTATTGGTTGTCTGAGGAAGCAAAGAGTTTCTACCTACACCTCCATCTTGGCCAGAACTCAAAATATACATTCTTTTCAAATGCACATGGAATATTTCCAAAGATACACCACATGGCCAGACACAAAACAATCCTCAACAAAATCAAGAAAATTCAAATCATTTTGTGCTTGTACTTCTAGTCAAACTTGCACACAGAAAACTACAGAACAGTAACAAAAAAAACACAAATAAATGGAAGCATATACTGTGTTCATGTATTGGAAGGATTACATCATTAAAATCTCCACACTACCCAAAGTAATCTACAGATTCAATGCTATCCCTTTCAAAACACCAATGACATATTTCATGGATCTAGAACAAATTTTTCACAAATTTATATGGAACCAAAAATGACCCTGAATAACTGCAGCAATCTTGAGAAAGAAGAACAAAGTAGGAGGGATCACAATACCTGATATCAAACTATATTACAAGGCCACAGTAATCAAAACAGTCTGGTATTGGCATAAGAACAGACACATAGAACAATAGAACAGCACAGAGAGCCCAGAAATAAACCCATGTTTCTATGGTGAATTAATATTTGACAAAAGAGGTATTAACATACAAAAGAGTAAAAGTAGCCTCTTCAGCAAATGGTGTTGGGAAAACTGGACTGGTACATGCACAACAATGAAACTAAACCCTGAACTTACACCATACCTCAGAATAAACTCACGATGGGTAAAAAGCTTAAATATAAGTCATGACACCTTAAAAGTCCTAGAGGAAAACATAAGCAGTAAAATTTCAGATATCCCACACTGAGGGGAACTTCGGCCTGTGAGGTTCCCTGGGCCACTACAGATGAAAATCAAGAGTTGTCTTGGATGCAGATGTTCTCCTCTAGGATTTTAATGGTGTCATGGTTTATATTTAAGTCCTTTATCCATCTTGAATTTATTTTGGTGTGTGGTGTAAGTCACGGCCCGGGTTTCATTTTTTTGCATGTAGCTGTCCAGTTCTCCCAACGCCATTTGTTGAAAAGGTTATCTTTACTCCATTTTATGTTACTGCCCACTTTGGAAAATATTAATTGACTGTAGAGAGTTGGGCTTATTTCTGGGCTCTCTCTTCTGTTCCATTGGTCTATGTGCCTGTTTTTATACGAGTACAAGGCTGTTTTGATTACAGTGGCCTTGTAATACAGCTTGATATCGGGTATTGCAATCCCTCCTACTTTGTTCTTCTTTCTCAAAATTGAAGCTGCTATTCAGGGTCGTTTGTGGTTCCATATAAATTTTTGAAGTGTTTGTTCTATGTCTGTGAAATATGCCATTGGTACTTTAATAGATATTGCATTGAATCTGTAAATTGCTTTGGGTAGTATGGACATTTTCATGATGTTAATTCTTCCAATTCATGAACACGGTATATGTTTCCATTTGTTTGTGTCTTCCTTGATTTCTTTCTTCAGTGTTGTGTAGTTTTCTGCATACAGGTCTTTTGCCTCCTTGGTTAGGTTTATTCCTAGGTATTTTATTTTTCTTTTTGTTATATCGAATTTCATGCAGCAACTTTTTTACTGATGTGTCCCCTAGAGCGAGGAATATAAAGGAAAGAATAAACAAATGGGATCTCATCAAAATAAAAAGCTTCTGCATGGCTAAAGAAAACAGTATTAAAATAAAAAGACAACCGACTGTATGGGAAAACATATTTGCCAATGATACCTCAGACAAAGGTTTAGTCTCCAAAATATACAAAGAACTCACATGACTTCACTCTAAGAAAACAAATAACCCAATTAAAAAATGGGAAAAGGACTTGAACAGACACTTCTCCAAGGAGGACATACAGAGGATCCAGAGACACATGAAAAGATGCCCAATGTCACTATCAGAGAAATGCAAATTAAAACCACAATGAGATACCACTTTACACCAATCAGAATGGCTATCATAAACAAAGCAACAAACAACAAATGTTGGAGAGGTTGTGGGGAAAAGGGGACCCTAGTTCACTGTTGGTGGGATTTCAGTCTGGTACAACCATTATGGAAAACAGTATGGAATTTTCTCAGAAAAATAAAAATGGACCTGCCTTTTGACCCAACAATTCCACTGCTAGGATTATATCCTAAGAATCCTGAAACACCAATCCAAAAGAACCTATGCACCCCAATGTTCATAGCAGCACAATTTACAATAGCCAAGAGCTGGAAACAACCTAGGGGCCTGTGAGTAAATGAATGGATCAAAAAATTGTGGTACATATACACAATGGAATTCTATGCAGCAGAAAGAAAGAAGGAGCTCTTACCCTTTGCAGCAGCATGGATGGAACTGGAGAACATTATGCTGAGTGAAGTAAGCCAGGTGTTGAGGGACAAATACCATATGATCTCACCTGTCACAGGAAGCTAAAAAACAAAACAAACAAGCAAGCAAAATAAAAAGACACTGAAATGGAGAATGGGGGGACAGCGACCTGAGGGAAGGGGGCGGTAATTTCAGGGGGGAAAGGGGAGGGACTTAGAGGAGCTAGTATAAAGGACACATGGACAACAGCTAAGGGGGGGCTGGAAATGGGAGGGAGGTGGGGAGCACTGGGGGTGGGCTGGGAAGGGAGTAAAAGGCAGAAAACTGTACTTGAGAAATAATTAAATAAAAAAATTAAAAAAAACCTCACACACACAAAAAAGAGTTGTCTTGGATGCAGTCATGTTGCTCCAGCAGGAAAAGGGGTGGCAAGTCCCTCTAGTGGAAAATGCCCTGAGCCCTTCTCCAACACAGCTTTAATTAGGGCTGGGAAGTGCAGGTATACAGCACATGTGCATAGCTTATCAATCAATGTCCAACCAGGCTATAGGCATAAAAAACTAACACTACCTTTAGATAATGGTTGAAGAAACACAGAAATCTTTTCAGGTTGAGGTCTGTGAGACATGCTGATGATGGATGCCTGTAAAGGCATATATCATGAAGGAGTAAGTTTCACTCCTTATGCCTTGAACTCAGACATCTGGGTTATACCGACAGGACTTATCACTGAGCAGGGCCAGCTTCAAAGGACAAAAATGTACATTTTGGGCCTGATTCCCAAGGGACCCTTGGTGTTCTAATTGAGTCATGCCTGCCACCTGCGTTATGACCTGGTTTTCCAGGGAGACTTACCAGCTCGTTTCAGAGCTTGCTTGAGCAGGTCTACAGTCTCCAAAACCACACAGAGCAGTCCACAACTCCATACAGTAATATTTTTGCAGATATATCTCCTAGACCAAGGGAAATAAAGGAAAAAATAGCAAATGAGAGTATGTCAAATTAAAAAGCTTCTGTAAGGCTAAAGAAAACATAGTTGATATGAAAAGGGAGCCAACCATATGGAAAAACATAGTTGCCAACAATACCTTGGACAAGAGTTTGATCTCCAAAACATAAAAACCACATACAACTCAATGCCAGCAAGTCAAACAGTCCAATTTAAAAATGGGCAAAAGACCTGAACAGACACTTCTTTTTAAAAAATTTATTTAATTGTTGTTTAAGTACAGTTTTCTGTCTTTTACTCCCTTCCCAGCCCACCCCCAGTGCTCCCCACCTCCCTCCCATTTCCACCCCCCTTAGCTGTTGTCCATGTGTCCTTTATACTAGCTCCTCTAAATCCCTCCCCTTTTTCCCCTGAAATTCCCTCCCCTCTCCCCTCTGGTCACCATCCCCCCATTCTCCATTTCAGTGTCTTTGTTTTTATTTTGCTTGCTTGTTTGTTTTGTTTTTTAGCTTCCTGTGACAGGAGAGATCATGTGGTATTTGTCCCTCAACACCTGGCTTACTTCACTCAGCATAATGCTCTCCAGTTCCATCCATGTTGTTGCAAAGGGTAAGAGCTTCTTCTTTCTTTCTGCTGCAGAGAATTCCATTGTGTATATGTACCATAGTTTTTAATCCATTCATTTACTGCTGGGCACCTAGATTGCTTCCAATTCTTGGCTATTGTAAATTGTGCTATGAACATTGGGGTGCATAAGTTCTTTTGGATTGGTGTTTCAGGGTTCTTAGGATATAATCCTAGCAGTGGAATTGCTGGGTCAAAAGGCAGATCCATTTTTACTTTTCTGAGAAAATTGCATACTGTTTTCCATAGTGGTTGTACCAGTCTGCAATCCCACCAACAATGTATTAGGGTCCCCTTTTCTCCACAACCTCTCCAACACTTGTTTGTTACTTTGTTTATGATGAACAGACATTTCTTAAAGGAGGACATACAAGGGCCCAGAGACTTATGAAAGGGTATTCAGCATCATTAGCCATCAGAGTAACTCAAATTAAAACTACAATGAGATAACACCTCAAACCAGTCAGAATGGCCACCATTAACAAATCAACAAACAAGTGCTGGTGAGGATGTGGAGAAAAGAGAACCCTAGAGCACTGCTGGTGAGAATGTAGACTGGTGCAGCCACTGTGGAATATAGCATGGAATTTCATCAGAACACTAAAAATGAAACAGCATTTTGACTCAGTGTTCACACTGCTGGGATTATATCCTAAGAATCCTGAAATACCAATTCAAAGGAACTTATGCACCCCAGTGTTCATATAAGCACAATTTACAATAGCCAAGTGCTAGAAACAGCCCTGGTGCCTATTAGTAACCAAGTGGATCAGAAAACTGTGGTACCATTACATAGTGGAATATTATGCAACAGAAAGAAGGAACTCCTATGTTTTGTGACAGCATAGATGAAACTGGAGAATATTATGCTAAGTGAAATAAGCCAGGCAGTGAAAGAAAAATACCATATTTTTCTCACCTATAAGGGAAACCTAATGAACAAAACAAACAAATAGTCAAAATCGAACCAGAGGCATAGAAACAAGGAACAGGCTGATAATAACCAATGTGTTACAGTTGGGGTATAAGGATGGAAAAAGGGGAAAGACTAGTCAAGGAACATGTATGAATGACCCATGAAATGCACAACAGGGTGGGGATTGACTGCAGGTGCAGACAGTGGGCTGGACAGAGGAGAGACAAGGTGGAATGTTGTGACAGCTATGAAAGAAGAACAATGAAATATTTAACAAAATAAATCACCAAAAATAAACTATTACATGGGCAATTCCAGAAATAAACAATTTTTAAGTTTTTAAGTATATTTTATTGATTATTCTTTACAGTTGTCCCAATTTTTTCTCCCTTATTCTGCTCTACCCTGTAAAACTCTCACATTCCAGCACTTCCCCACTGTTGTTGATGTCCATGGTTGTATATATAAGTTCTTTAGTTTCTCCATTTCCCATTCTGTTCTCATGTTCTCCCTATTTTTTTACCTATTATTTATACTTCTTATTCTCTGTATCTTTTCCCTTTTTCAACCCCCCCCCCATTGATAATCCTCCATGTGATCTCCATTTCTGTGATTCTGTTCCTGTTCTAGTTGTTTCCTTCATTCATTTTTGTTTGTTTTTTAGGTTCAATAGTTGATCATGGTGACTTTGTTGTCATTTTACTGTTCATAGTTTTTGATCATCTTCTTTTTCTTAGATAAGTCCCTTTAACATTTCCTATAATATGGGCTTGATGATGATGAACTCCTTGAACTTGACCTTATCTGGGAAGCACTTTATTTGCCCTTCCATTCTAAATGAAAACTTTGCTGGATAGAGCAATCTTGGTTGTAGGTCTTTGGATTTCATGACTTGGAATACCTCTTTCCAGCCCCTTCTTGCCTGTAAGGTCTCTTTTGAAAAATCAGCTGACAGTCTGATGAGAACTCCTTTGTCAGTGACTGTCCCCTTATCTCTTGCTGCTTCTAGAATTCTCTCCTTCATTTTAATCTTGGCTAATGTAATTATGATGTGCTTTGGTGTGTTCCTCCTTGGGTCCAACTTCTTTGGGACTCTCTAAGCTTCCTGGACTTCCTGGAAATCTATTTCCTTTGCCAGATTAGACAAATTCTCCTTCGTTATTTTTGAAATAAGTTTTCAATTTCTTGCTATTCCTCTTCTCCTTCTAGCACTCATATGATTTGAATATTGGAATGTTTAAAGTTATCCCAGAGTTTCCTAAGACTCTCCTCATTGTTTTGAATTCTTGTTTCTTCATTCTGTTCTGGTTGAATGTGTATTTCTTCCTTTTTCTCCAATCTGTTGATTTGAGTCCTGGTTCCTTCCCATCACTGTTGCTTCCCTGTGCATTTTCCTTTATTTCACTTTGCATAGCCTTCACTTCTTCCTCTATTTTGAGACCATACTCAATCATTTCTGTGAGCATTCTGATTACCAGTGTTTTGAACTCTGCATCTGATAGGTTGGCTATCTTTTTGTTGTTTAATTGTATTTTTTTTCTGAAGCTTTGATCTGTTCTTTCATTTGGGCCATATTTTTTTTGTCTTGGTGAGCCAGTTATGTACTAATGGGTGAGGGAGTAAGGGGTAAGGTATTTGCCAGGGCAGTCAACCCACTTTCCTGTGTGTGGTGCTATACGTGGGGAGGCGTCCAATATGGAACAGTGCTGCTTGTTCAGCTCTCTGCTGGCCTTCAGTCACTTCCTCCCCTACGCACAGGCAAATTGAGCCATTCTAGTACTATTTCCAGGGTGGGTGGTCTGGGGTACATTCTAGGACCCTGTGGGTCTCCCCAGTAAACTCTCCTGTGAGGCTGGTAGTTCCTCCCACTGCCACAACCTGCACGGGTTTTTTCAGCAGAGGTTTTGAGGCTTATTTCCCCTCACTGAAACCCTGGGTTGAGTGGTCTGTCTTGCTCCCCCATTGTTCCTCCTGATTTATCTGCATGCAAATGTGGGACTGATCACTCCACCAGCCACTGCCTCACCTGCCCTGGTCCCCCAGCCACCACCACCTTGCCATCTCCATCCCTCCTACCAGTCTGCATGAAAGTTCCATCTTTAACTCCTTGTCAGACTTCCATACAGGTGGAATTTCTGGCAGTTCTGGTTGTTTTTGTCTTTAAATTTGTTGTTGTCCTTTTTTTGATTGTGCAAGGAGGAAAATTGTATCTCCCTATGCATCTGTCTTGGCCAAAACTCAATGAAAGATATATATATATATATATATATATATAGATAGATATATAGATAGATAGATAGATATAGATATAGATATAGATATAGATATAGATATAGATATAGATATATAGATATATAGATATATAGATATAGAAATAGATATAGATATAGATGTAGATGTAGATGATATAGATATAGATGTAGATATAGATTTAAAATTTTATTTATTTATCTTTTAGAAGGGAAGGGAAGGAGAGAAGGAGAGAAGTATCAATGTATGGTTGCTTCTGGTGCATTCCCTGCTGGGAACTGGCCCCTGCTGGGAACTGGCCTGCAACCCAGGCATGTGCCCTGACGGGGAATCGAACCTTGGTCTTTTGGTTCACAGGCCCATGCTCAAGCCACTGAGCTACACCAGCCAGGGCTTTCAATGAAATATATTTTTAAAAAATTACCCTGGGTGGTGTGACCCAGTGGTACTGGTTTGATTCCCTCTGGGTACGTGCCTGGGTTAGAGGCCAGATCCCCAGTGAGGGACGCATGAGAGGCAACTACACATTGATGTTTCTCTCCCTCTCTTTCTCCCTCCATTTCCCCCTCTCTAAAAATAAATAAATAAAATCTTTACTAAATAAATAAATAAATAATTTGCCAGTTGAAAGATGTCTACATTCCTCTTACATCTTCATTCCTTAAAAGAGGGCAAAGTTGCCTTGACTGGTGTAGTTCAGTGGATTGAGCTTGGGCTGCGAACCGAAGGGTCACTGGTTTGATTCTCAGTCAGGGCACATGCCTGGGCTGTAGGCCAGATCCCCAGTGGGGGCCACATAAGAGGCAACCACACATAGATGTTTCTCTCCCTCTCTTTCTCCCTCCCTTCCCCTTTCTCTAAAAGTAAATAAATTAAAAAAAAATTTAATTAAAAAAAAGAGGGCAAGTGACAGCCAGTTACCAGCAGTCATAGTGAGACAAAGAAGTGATCTATAGAATGGAAACTATATGTTTGACATGGAAGAAAAGCTACAAAGAATCTAGGATATTGGTCATACTTCCATTGGTAGCCTCCATATTTATTTGAAACACTAATTTGCCTAACCCACTGTTCTTTTTTTTATAATTAATTTTATTTAGTTATTTTTCAAGTACAGTTTTTTCTCTATTTTTCCCATCCCAGCCTCCCCGCCCCTTGCTCCCCACCTCCCTCCCATTTCCACCCCCCTTAGTTCTTGTCCCTGTATCCTTCCTATTTGTTCCTCCAAATCCCTCCCCCTTTTCCCCCTTAACTTCCCTTCCTTCTCCCCTCTGGTCACTATCCCCTTGTTCTCTATTTCAGTGTCTTTGTTTTTTTTTCTGCTTGCTTGTTTGTTTTGTTGTTTAGCTTCCTGCTAAAGGTGAGATCACATGGTATTTGTCTTTCAGCACCTGGCCTATTTCACTCAGCATAATGCTTTCCAGTTCCATCCATGTTGTTGCAAAAGGTAGTAGCTCCTTCTTTCTCTCTGCAGCATAGAATTCCATTGTGTATATGTACCACAATTTTTTGATCCATACATTTACTGATGGGCACCTAGGTTGCTTCCAACTCTTGGCTATTGTAAATTGTGCTGCTATGAACATTGGGGTGCATAGGTTCTTTGATATTGATGTTTTAGGATTCTTAGGATATAATCCCAGCAGTGGAATTGCTGGGTCAAAAGGCAGGTCAATTTTTATTTTTCTGAGAAAATTCCATACTGTTTTCCATAATGGTTGTACCAGTCTGCAATCCCACCAACAGTGAACTAAGGACCCCTTTTCCCCACAACCTCTCCAACATTTGTTGTTTGTTGCTTTGTTTATGATAGCCATCCTGACTGGTGTAAAGTGGTATCTCATTGTGGTTTTAATTTGCATTTCTCTGATAGCTAGCGATATTGAGCATCTCTTCATGTGTCTCTGAATGTTCTGTATGTCCTCCTTGGAGAAGTGTTTGTTCAAGTCCTTTTCCCATTTTTTAATTGGGTTGGGTGTCTTCTTAGAGTGGAGTCGTGTAAGTTCTTTGTATATTTTGGAGATTAAAACTTTGTCTGAGGTATCATTGGCAAATATGTTTTCCCATACAGTTGGTTGTCTTTTTAATTTAATACTGTTTTCTTTAGCCATGCAGAAGCTTTTTATTTTGATGAGATCCCATTTGTTTATTCTTTCCTTTACATTCCTTGCTCTAGGGGACACAGTAAAGAAGTTGCTGCGTGAAATATCTGAGATTTTCTTGCCAATGTTCTCCTCTAGGACTTTAATGGTGTCACGACTTACATTTAAGTCTTTTATCCACCTTGAATTTATTTTGGTGTATGGTGTAAGTTGGTGCTCAAGTTTCATTTTTTTTGCACGTAGCTGTCCAGTTCTCCCAACACCATTTGTTGAAGAGGTTATCTTTACTCCATTTTATGTTACTGCCCCCTTTGTCGAATATTAATTGACTGTAGAGAGTTGGGTTGATTTCTGGGCTCTCTGTTCTGTTCCATTGGTCTATGTGCCTGTTTTTATGCCAGTGCCAGGCTCTTTTGATTACAGTGGCCTTGTAATACAGTTTGATATCAGGTATTGTGATCCCCCCTACTTTGTTCTTCTTTCTCAAAAGAGCAGCTGCTATTCGGGCTCATTTATGATTCCATATAAATTTTTGAAGTGTTTGTTCTATGTCTGTGAAATATGCCATTGGTACTTTAATAGGTATTGCATTGAATCTGTATATTGCTTTGGGTAGTATGGACATTTTGATGGTGTTAATTCTTCCAATCCATGAACAAGGTATATGTTTCCATTTGTTTGTGTCTTCCTTGATCTCGTTCTTCAGGGCTGTGTAGTTTTCTGCATACAGGTTTTTTATCTCCTTAGTTAGGTTTATTCCCAGATATTTTATTTTTCTTTTTGCTATATCGAATGGGATTTTTTCCTTGATTTCTGCTTCTGCTGATTCATTGTTTGTATACAAAAATGCCTTTGATTTCTGGATATTGACTTTGTATCCTGCTGTTTTGCCAAATTCATTAATTAGTTTGAGCAGTTTTTGAGTAGAGTCTATAGGATTTTCCATGTACACTATCATGTCATCTGGAAACAGTGACAGTTTTGTTTCCTCCTTTCCTATTTGGATGCCTTTTATTTCCTTTTCTTGCCTGATCGCTGTGGCTAAAACTTCCAATACTATATTGAATAGAAGTGCTAACCCACTGTTCTAATATCAATACTCCGCCCCCATACTTTCTCACTTATGGGAAAATAACTTTTAAGCTAGCTCAACTAAAGTTTTTAAAATTGAACCTATTAGGGTGATGTTGGTTAATAAAATTATATAGTTTTCAGGTACACAATTCTATAATACATCATTTGTATATTATTTCATGTTCACCACTCCAAGTATCCTTCCATCACCTTTTATCCCCCTTTATTCTCCATTACATCCCCTACCCTCTTTTCCTTTACTAATCACCATACTGTTATCTGTGTATATGAGGGTATTGTTTTTTCTTTGCTTAACCTTTTTACCTTTTTTTTTTACTTAGCTCCAGTCCCTTCCCATCTGACAGCTGTCAGTTGATTCTCTTATCTATGAGTCTTTTTATTTTATTAGTTTATTTTTTTCAGTAGATTCCACATATAAGTGAAATCATATAGTACTTGCTTTTTTTCTGCCTGGCTTATTTCACTTAGCATAGTACTTTCCAGGTCCATCCACACTGTTGCAAAGGATAAGATTTCCTTCATTTTATGGCTGAGTATTATCCCATTCTCTGAATGTACCACAGCCTTAATATCCATTCATCTACTAAGGCTGCTTCCAAATCTTGGCTATTTAAATAACGCAGCAATGACCATTAGGGGTGCATATATTCTTTTGAATTAAAGTTTCAGCTTTTTTTTGGCGGGGGGGGCTATATTCCCAGAAGTGGCATTGCTGGATCATTAGTTCCATTTTTAATTTTTTGATGTAACTCTATATTGCTTTCCACAGCGACTGCACCAACCTGCACTCCCAATAATGCACAAAGATTTCCTTTTCTCCACATCCTCTCCAACACTTGATGTCTGTTGATTTATTGATGATAGCCATTCTGACAAGTATGAAGTGGTATAACATTGTGGTATTAATCTGCATTTCTCTGGTGATTAGTGATGTTGACATCTTTTGTATGTCTATTGGTCATCTGTATGTCCTCTTTGGAGAAATGTATATGCAGGTCCTTTGTCAATTTCGTAATTACGAAAATTGGTTTTTGGTGTTGAGTTTTTTAAATTCTTTTAAAATGTTGGAGATTAACCTATTATTGCATGTATCATTGATGAATGTGCTACAGTAGGTTTTCTTTTCATGTTGTTGATGGTTTCCTTTGCTAAATGCAAACACTTTTTAGTTTGATGTAGTCCCATTTGTTAATTTTTTTCTTTTGTGTCCCTTGCTCAATGCGATATATCAGAAAAAATATTGCTAATAGAAAAATCTGAGATTCTACTGCCTGTTATCTTCTGAAATTGTTATGGATTCCAGTCTAACCTTCAAGTTTTTAATCAATTTTGAGTTTATTGTGTACGGTATAAGAAGGTGATCTAGTTTTGGAGCATCTTTTTGCATATTCCTTTTCAAGTTTTCAACATAATTTATTAAATAGACTATCTATAGACTATCCTGAACATTTCATTGGGCAGATTCTGGTCACAATCTACCCCTTCTTTGTAAAAGATTGACTATATAATCACTCTGGGTTTATTTCTGGGCTCTCTATTCTATTCAACTGATCTATATGTCTCTTTTTATGCAGTACCATACTGTTTCATTACTATTGCCTTGTTCCAATATCAAATAGCATGACTCCTCCAACTTCATCCTTCTTTCTCAAGATTGCTGCAGCTATCAGGTCTTACATGGTTCCATATAATTTTTGGAATATTTGTTCTAATTATGTGAAATACACCACAGGTATCTTGACAGGAATCACATTAAATCTATAGATTATTTTGGGTAGTATGGACATTATAATTATGCTCATTATTCCTATCCATAAATATGGTATAAGCATCCATTTATTTGTATCTTCTTTAATTTCTTTTTACAGTGCCTTATAATATTCCAAGTTCAGGTCTTTCACACCCTTGGTTAAACTTATTCCTAGGTATTCTTTTTGGTATTTTATTTTTTTGAAGCAATTGTGGATGGGTTTGTTTTCTTAGTCTCCCTTTCTAATAGTTCATTATTGGTGTATAAAAATGCTACTAATCTCTGGATATTCATTTTGTAACCTGTTATCTTAATGAATTCATTTATCAGTTCTAGTAGTTTTTTGCTTGAATATTTAGGGTTCTTTATACACAGTATCATGTCATCTGCAAATGATGACATTTTCACTTCCAATGTGAATGCCTTTTATTTCTTCTTGTCTGACTGTTGTGGCTAGGACTTCCAGCACTGTCTTAAATAAGAGTGGTGAAAGCAGACATCCCCTGTTCCCCATCTGAAAAGAAATGCTTGTAGTTTTTGCCCATTGAGTATGATGTTGGTTGTGGGTTTGTCATATATGGCTTTCATTATGTTGATATATGTTCACTTTATTGCCAGTTTGCTAAGAACTTTTATCATAAAATGGGTGCTGGATTATATCAAATGTTTTTTTCTGCATCTACTAATGTGATGATATGGTTTTTATTCATTATTTTGTTTATTTGGTGTATCATGCTTATTGATTTGCAAATATTGTACCAATCCTGCATTCTTGGAATAAATCCCACCTGATTATGGTGTATGACCTTTTTAAGGTATTGCTGGATCTGGTTTGCTATGATTTTGTCCAGGATTGTGGCATCTAAGTTCATCAGAGATATTTGCTTATAATTTTCATTCTTTCCTGTGTCTTTATCTCATTTTGGAATTAGGATAATACTGGTCTCATAAAATTAGTTTGGGGTGGGGGGAGTCTTCCTTCCTCTTAAATTTTTTTGGAACAATTTGAGGAGAGGTGTTAATTCTTTCAATGTTTGGTAAAGTTCATCTGTGAAACCATCCAGTCCAGGACTTTTTGTTGTTGTTTTTAGGGGAGATTTTGATTACTGATTCAATTTCACTAGTTGTAATCTGTCTATTTATATTCTATGATTCTTCGTGATTTAGTTTTGGAAGATTTTGTTTCTAGGAATTTATCCATTTTGTCCAGGGAGTCCATTTTCTTGGTGTATAGTTGTTTGTAATATTTTCTTACAATCCATTGCATTTCTTTGGTGTCAGTTGTTACTTCTCTTTCATTTCAAATTTATGTATTTGGGTTCTCTTTTTGATGAGTCTGATTTAATGTTTGTCTATATTGTTTATCTTTCCCAAGAACTAGCTGTTGGTTACATCAATCTTTTGTATTTTTTTTAGACTCTACTTCACTTATTTCTGCTCTGATCTTTATTTAATTTCTTTCTTTGTACTCATTTTGGACTTTTGTGGTTATTAAGTTCTTTTAAGTGCAGATTGTTTATTTGAGCTTTTTCTTGTTTCTCGAGTTAGGACTATAATGCTACGCATTTTGTCTTAGGATTGCTTTTGCTGTGCCCCATAGGTTTTGGGTTGTTGTGTTCTCATTTTCATTTGTTTCAGGTGTCTTCCATTTTTCTTTCTTGATCTCATTGTTAATCCGGTCATTGCTGAGTAACATGTTATTTAGCCTCCATGTCTTTGCATTTTTTTTTGGTTCTTTTCTTGTGATTTCTAGTTTCATACTATTATGGTCAGAGATGTTTGGTATGATTCCTATCTGAAATTGAGAACTTGTTTTGTCTTAATATATGATCTATCCTACAAAATGTTCCATGTGTGTTTGAAAATAATGTACATTTTGCTGCTTTGGGGTGAAACGCTCTGAAGATATCAATGAAATCCATTTGATGACCCAGTGTGTCATTTAAGGCAACTGTTTCCTTGTTGATTTTCTTTGTGGAAGATCTATCCATTGATGTCAATGCGGTGTTAAAATCACCTACTATGACTATATTAGTCATCCTCTCACGTCCATTCAAGATTTTGCTTTACATATTTAGGTGCTCCTATAGTGGGTGCATACATGTTTACAGGGTTATATTCTCTTGTTGGATTGTTCCCTTTTTCATTATGTAGTGTCCTTCTTTGCCCTCTACTATAGCCTTTGTTTTAAAGTCTGTTTTGTCAGATATAAGAATTGCTACTCAAGTTTTTCTCTCATTTGTATGATATATGCTTTCCCATCCCTTTACTTTTAGTCTTTGTGTATCTATTGTTCTTAGGTGGGTCTCTTGTAGACAGGATATATATGGGCCTTTGTTTTTTTTTTAAGCTTTGTAGCTAACTTGTCTTTTGATTGGAGCATTTAAGCTATTTACATTTAAGGTGATTAACAATATGTACGTATTTATTGCCATTTTATTCTTTTTAACTATGAGTATGTTCCTGTTTCTTTTTCTCCTACTTTTGGCTGCCTCTTTGTGTGTTCTATGTATCAGCTCTGCTATGACTCCCAGTGTTTGTGGGGTGGTCTTATGTAGTAGATGTCTGGTGGGACCAAATGGCTGTGTCCTTGATGCCCTGAGCTGGGTGCTGCAGGAATGTCCATTGTGTGGATTATGTGTGCCCTTATTGAGTCTTGATTGCGATTGGCCTGTTCATGCACGGGATTACCCTCAGGCTGGCTGAGGCTCAGCCCTGACAACGGTGTGCAAGCTGCTGTGCAGGTAGGTGCTGACCACATGATGGGAAATTTACTTCAGCAGGGCTAACCCTAACCCTAATCCTTTGGACACATTTATTGGAGCTTATTGGATCCTGCTCTGGTGTTGCCTAAAGATAGCCACTAGGTGTGTTGGGTCTGGGCCTCTTGGGAGGAACTCTCCTGCAGACCACTGTCAGACACTGTACCTGGCTTTTGGTTAACATGTTTGGAGCTACAAGCAACCCAGTTAGTGGCCATCTCTGCTGGGCTCGGTTGCATGGGAGGGCCAAGCTGTGCACCAAGGCTAGTTTTTACCAGCACTGTGCCTAGGGGGATGTCAGCTAAAGCCCCAAAGAACCCCAAGATCTGTCTCTGGCTGCTTGTTAAGCTGCCACTGAAAAAGCCTCTGGCTGAGTCAAGAGGATGAGGCTAGTGGATCTCTGTGAGGGGGAGGTGCCAGTTAGGCTTCAGTAAAGCTAGTGGCAGTGGACCTTACTCCAAAGCTACATGACTCAATCCACCCTGTATTTTGCCCCATCTCAGAAGGGTGGAGCCACTGAGTTGAGTGGGTGGGGCCTCTGAATTCAGGATGGTGGTTTTTTGTGATCTCTTGAGATGTAGCAAGTTCAAAGGGAACTGGGGGTAATGTCCCCACCCCAAAGCCAGACAACTCAGTCACTCATACCCCAAGTCTGCCCAGACCTCTACATTGTGGCCAAGGCAGCAAACTCCTCAGCACGGACTAAGTTCCACAGGGTGGGGCTGCAGCCAAAGGGTTAGAGCAGTAGTTTTTCCCCAGGCTGATGCCACAACCCCCCAGCTGACGCCACAAGGTGAGTGCTCCAGCAAAAAGATGGTATCTGGTGTGGGAGAATGACTCAGCACAGATATCCAGGCAGTTGTCCCCTCAGCTCTCCCAAGTCACTAACCTCAGACCCCTCACATGACTCCAGTCTGCTCTTCCTTCCCCCTGCTGGTTCCTGCTGACATTTCGTGCTTCGGCATTTTAAGTGTCTCCAGTGGGATCTGTCTCTTCCTTGTGGACAGAAACCTGCTTTCTGCAGCCAGATGTTATATGGGAGCTTCTTGACTTTGGTGGTCTGGGTTGCAAAGCCCAGCTTGGGGTTTAGGCCCCATACTACTTAGGGGAAAAATACCTCCTGGCCAATCCCCACAGCTGACACGTCCCTCTAGAACCTCAGCTGCCACCAGTGGGAGTGAAGTCGGCCCTTTTCATATCTGTCCACACAACCCAGCCTCCCTTTCTGCCAGACTTAATGAATGTGGCTTCTTCCGTCACCCTTGGTTGTTAAGACTCCTCTCTTTAGCTAGTCTTCACTTGGTTATTTGGAATGATTTCCCTTTAATTGGAATTTGTTTGGTCCTGGTAGGTGAATGTAGCTTCCACCTTCTCACCACTATCTTCAACAATGATCTGAACTATGAACTTTTAAGAATTTCAGGCATGGCCATTGGAGGGAATGTGGAAGGAGTTAGAATACAGATGCTTCCTTCAGGTGGCCATTTAGCCACCAAACACTGCTGAGAAATTATGTCCAGTCCCCAAAAGATCCTTCGGCTCTCTGCCAAGAGCTCAACTGTAAGGCAAACTAGAAAATACAAAATGGGAGAAGCAAGGAACAACCTGACTAGTTCAATAGAAAAGGATAAAAATGAAGGCAGACTGGTAGGTCCAAATATTTTAATAAAAGCAATGGTTAAATATAACTTAAAATACTTCTATAAGGAATTAAAATAAAATCTAATTCAAATACCCCTAATCCTAGGAGAGCCAGTTTCATCTTCTTCCATTTTCAGTGTACATGAAATTGGTGCAATTTTGCCACTCATCAATCAAAATCTTTATTTTAAAATGTTTGATTTTAAAGGGCTGCACCATGTACAAACTGGCTGAGAAACCACACCCAACTATCTCAATTTTTTAGAGGGAACTTAAAGCCTGAGCTGGTAAGAGGTGGAGAATTTGCCTAGGTCTTCCTGAACATCCTTCCATTACAGCCTTCTTGGGAACAGGACAAAAAACGTAACTGAATTCTTATTTACCTTTCTTTTCTACCATGAAGCCTTTAAAATAATACAGTTCAAAACAGTTTGAAATAAATTAAATCTACCCACAGGATGCCAATTAAATC
Source organism: Artibeus jamaicensis (assembly GCF_021234435.1). Classification (NCBI taxonomy): domain Eukaryota; kingdom Metazoa; phylum Chordata; class Mammalia; order Chiroptera; family Phyllostomidae; genus Artibeus; species Artibeus jamaicensis. The sequence goes on along the minus strand of NW_026522030.1, from coordinate 71,755,132 downwards.
TACCCATAACATGCACACACATCCCAGGCTGAGTAAATGTTTGAAGCAGACTGGGAAATTAAGGAACATTTAAGTTTTTGCAAGGTAGCCCGCTTGAGCAGACTCGAGGAGTGAAAACTAAAGCAGGGTGTCCACAGCACATGAAATTGTGTATACAAAGTCATACAAGTGTTTATTAAAATGGTATGGCTTGAATTAGCTTTATTAATATATATCTGAAAGTGACAGTACAATCAGCAAATCACTGCAAATAAAAAAAGAAACTAAGTACTTTAACAGATCACAAGTCTAAATATTTACAAATAAAAAAATGCACCAAATTCTACAAGGATGGAGGTCAAACTGATTTTAAAAACCAAGTTTTAGTCCTGGCTGGTGTGGCTCAGCAGATTGAGTGCCAGCCTATGAACCACAGGGTCACCAGTTTGCTTCCCAGTCAGGCCACATGCTTGGGTTGCAGGCCAGGTCCCCAGTGGGGGACACAAGAGAGGGAACCACACATTGATCTTTTTCTCCCTCTCCTTCACCCTCCCTTCACCTCTGTCTAAAAATAAAATAAAATCTTTAGAAAAAATAAAAACAAGTTTTAAGGTAAAAAGTTTTTTATGGAAAAGATGTTTAGCCTATTACAGTAACTCCACTGTCCAGCTCTTATATACCTTTAACACATTCAATCACAGGATTGCATACCATAATATGTGCTCAATGCAATGACAGATTTCCATAATGTGCAATATACCACCTTAAGAACTGCACTAAACAGAAAACAAACCCAGCAACTTAGCAAGACAAATATTTATAGTGTAAAAAACGGCAAACATAAATAGTTTTATTAAATATCTTCTTTTAGGTGTAAATAGTTTAGAGGGGAAACATCTGGTGCACTCTAGGTCAGATGGGAATCTGATCAGAAACAAAACAACTAATATTTTCCAAAGCTTTCCAGCAATCCCAAAGTGAGACACATATCCAACTAGGTATACTTCAGATGTGTTACATTCTCATTAGTTAACTTTCAATAATTGATACTGTGCTATGTTTATAAATTACTAAGGCAGGTTTTGCTTCCTTTGGTATTCTTGCAATGTTTTCATTTGTAATGAAACATGCAGAAAGAACTCTGCTCACACTAAAGCAAGGAAACAGGTTACTGTGGAATAATAAGGCCCTAAGAAAGGCAACAGGTCATATAGTTACCTCCTTCTGGGCAAAATCCCTGCCCTAAAAACTATGCAACCTACTACCCTACCTCTTCCTAGGAACCCATTTGTTTTTCTTGCCAGTCTTCTACTTGACACAGGCCTTGCAAATTAACCTGTTAAATTAGGCTTTGGTTCCCCCCCCCAAGTTAAACCAATTAGAATTTCACTGATGCTCTATAAAAGTTACTCACCATATGACCTTAGTGAAAACCAGAAATGTCTTTCCTTAAACTCAAACCTCTTGTTACAAAGAAACAAAAGTTCAATTATTACTTCAGAAGATGCAAACCAGAAACCTATTATCTACTTCTTTTATTGTTGGAGCCACACTTAAATACTAAATTTCATAAAAGCCCCAGCTTCTCTTAATAAGCTGGAAAAGTAGGCGACACTGTGGATAAATCCTGCCTGTAGCCAATAATGTTTCCTAGGTTTATAGCCCTCCCCTCCTGAGCACAGGTATTTTGAGGTTTTGATCCTTCAATTATAGTAACTGAAAGCAAATTCTCATCACCTGTGTACTGCTATCAAAAACGAGCTTTTAGAGACTGTCACACTTGGTACTTTCAAGTGATTTTACAAAATGTAGCAGTTCTCCATAACCTGATTAACGTATTGGACTTGGCTAGTGAGAGTGTGAAATGGGTCCTTAAGTAATTAATAAGAGACAGAAATTTATTTTTCTAGAGACCTTAGTTATTAGGTGAGTCTCCAACTGCAGAGTGGTGATAATATCCACAGCGGAGGCAACACATGTCCGAAAACCACAAAATCCATGACTGCAATCACCACAAGAGCAGGTGTTAAAATTAAGTCAAAAAGAACTTCTTGATCCTTGAACTTTCCCACTTTTCTTTGGTTCACTGAAAGTCAATGAATGTAAAAGGTTCCCCTCCCTGCTCATTTCTGTATGTTCAGTTTATAACAAAGACCAATTCTGGACCATGCAGGTGTCCATATATATATGTCAGGGATGAAACAAAAAGCACTATTTCGGCCAAGAGAAATTATCTGGGTTGGACCCACTAAAGAGAGAAATTTGATGTTTTCTCTCATGTGAGGTTCCTGCTGCCAATGGCACTGCACTGTGATTATTTTAAATTATTGACTGTCAACCTTTTTCATCTCATTGTACACATAAACTCTAATTTCTAAAATTCTGCAGTGATAAGACAAAAAATATGTATTATTTTGATTCATCCACAGACGGCTAGTTATTTTTTTTTGACACTCTAAGGGAAAAAGAGGTCAGTGACCCTCACTAAAGTCAGGTGTTACAGGTTTTAGAAATTCTTGCAGCACACCAGTTTACAACTGCTGTCTTAGATATTAAAATTCAGGATTAATGTAAATATCTGGGAAGAGGTGATCTCTCGCTCACCTTCACATTCTGCCTCTTCCCCAAAACCAAAATAAACAGCGAGCACTTAAAACATGGAACTTTTAGGCTTGCCTGATTACAAAAGCCCAAGGCATCATCATGGCTTGGCCACTGGATAAAAGCTGAAACATGGGCCTCCATGGGTACTAGAAATCAATTAGCCCTTTCCAGCATTACCTTCACATTTTCTTTAAAACAACAAACTATGCACTTCCCCATGTAACAGCTTTAGGGGATCCAGCCCCCCACCCTGAGAATAAAGGACTACCTCACATTTGGAGGGCAAAGCTGAGGTCTTTGTACTAAACCAAGTAACACGGGTAGAATCCAGAACCCAACTCCCCTTTTCCAGGCTGAAGAGATGAAGCTATCCAAATTACCACACCAATGAAGCAGTGGTTAACAACAATGCCCAAAGCCACCCCAAAACCCACACTGGGCAGAATGAATCATAATCAATCTGACTCCATTTTAGCTCAGTGACTTTTGATTCTGTATTTACCTCTTATCACCCAGAACCTCCCCCAAACATACGAAGCAAAATGTAGGGTGACAAGCCTATTCACAATTCCAAAAGAGCCTGCTCTCCTATTAGAAGAAGGCTGCCTGAATTTACTCTTTGATATTTTTAATTTAAATTTCTGAAATACACCACATGTAAAAATGTTAAGTCACTGTCTACTGAACAGAGAAAATTAGCAACTGACATAGGAAAAGAATACTGTAAATACAAAACAATGTCAAAATTAATTCTCTGAGTCTTAATATCATCTACATAAAAACAAAATGCAGCAAGTCTACTCCTCAGGGAAGGCAATAGATTGTATAGTTATCTCCTGAACAGGGTAAAATAACTACCCCACAACTATACAATCTACTACCTCACTCTGATAGAGCAATGTTTTCATATGGAATGGAGAACACAATCTTTTTCAAAAGAAAATGCAACATAAAATTACGGCATCAATCAAAATAAAACATGCAATTATTCTGATATACAGAAATGTGAAGCAAAGTTTCTCCTCCCCATCCGGTCTACTTGCTTCAAGTTTGTAATGTCTAGAAGAATAAACTACTTGTATATCATAAAGAAATGATACACTATTAGCATTTTACATAAGTTAATCTTAAACAGACACTGCAATTAATTATCAACTTCCTATGACACTACCAGAATGCAGATTTTTCTATCACGTTAGGAAAGACAGTAGATTGTATAGTTATCTCCCAGTGGTGGGTATGACCCTAAAACTATACAACCTACTACCTCATCCCACAGTGAAGAGAACATCCAGGATGAATGCTGAAAAGGGACCGCAGTGGAGCACCAGAGGAAGGCTTTCTACTCCAGGTAATCCTGGTTCTCCTGTGTGATTAAAGGAGGGGGAAAAAGTATTAGACCATGTTCTTTCACTTAATTTGCACATAAATTTACCTGAAAAAAATCAACTTTTTACATCACTTACCTGATTATCAACTTTTAATTATTTTATAGTTGCTAGAAATAAAAATTCATAAAATCACTTACCCTTCCTAAAGAAACACATATATGCATTCACAGACACATCCATTATAAAGGAATTTAAGAACACCTCTAACAAAATCTAATGACTTTAAAACCCAGAAGTCCTGTACTTTATGCATACTCCATTATTAAATACATAATACAGAAAGAGACACAACCATATATACAGAGATCCTAATTTTAATTTTTTTCTTTTTTTTTTTAAATATTTATTTTTAGAGAGGGACTCTGGATGGTGTAGTTCAGTGGATTGAGCACAGGCCTGCGAACCAGAGGATCGCGGTTCAATTCCCAGTCAGGGCATATTCCTGGGCTGCAGACCAGTTCCCTGCAGGCCAGTTCCCAGCAGGGGATGCATGAAAGGCAACCATACATTGATGTTTCTCTCCCTCTCTTCTTCCCCCCTAAAGATAAATAAATAAATAAAATCTTAAAAAAATATTTATTTTTATGGAGGGGGAAGAGGAGAGGGAGAGAAACAATGTGTGGTCACCTCTCACACACCCCCTACTGGGGGTCCAACTTTGCTCAGAACCCAGGCATGTGCTCTGACTGGGAATGGAACCAGCAATCCTTTGGTTCCAAGGTTTTGTGGCTCAGTCCCCAAGTCACGCCAGCCAGGGCAGGAGATCCTAATTTTCAGATTAACCTAAGTCTTGTTTTCTATGCCACCAAAGGTGCTCTGAGGATCAAAGGCAGGAACCAAGATATTTAATACCCTGGTACAATAATCTCTAAATTAAATAATATGAATATGATCAGTTTGTCTTTGTAACCAAAATCGTAATACTCAATCTAAACCATATTAAATGTTAGTCTTCAATTTATAGACTTTATATTTAAGAGTTAACTACTGTAAAGATACTTTTTAAGGTATGCATTGAATTTACTATCAAAGAAAGTTACTAAGTAGTGATTTAGTAACCAAAAACATGTAATCAAAACAATGCAATACAATTCAAAGTACAGAAATAAATCCCTTACATTGGGTCAATTGATTTTCAACAAGGATACCAAGCCAATTCAATGAGGAAAGAAGTTTTTTCAACAAATAATGCTGGGACAACTGGATAGCCACATGCAAAATAACAAATTTGAACCCTTACTTCACACCATAAAAGTAACTTGAAGATACATCACCTATTTTAAAAGAAGGACAGAGGATTTGAAGACATTTCTTCAAAGATATGGCTCATAAGTACAAATAGTAAATAAGACCCTCAACACCATTTCTTGGTCATGAAGAAAACCAAAACAAAACCACAATGGGATATTGCTTTCAGAACCACTAGGATGGCTATATATAATTAAAAACAGAGATCAGAAACACAAGTGTTGGTGAGGATGTGGTGAAAAGAGATCGCTCGTATACTGCTGACAGAAATGTGAAATGGTGCAGATGTTCTGTAAAACTTTAGCAGCTCATCAAGAAGTCCAAGTTACCACTGACCAAGCAATTCCACTCACAGGCACTGTGAATTATCAACTATGTAACGTCACTATTCACTAGAGCAGTGGTTTCTACCTTTCCATAATCCATAAGAAAAGTATTATATATTTTTAATAGTACATGACTACAACTACTAATAAAATATCAATATTATTCACATATCATCACTAAACCTTACTTTTACATTTTATTATATATGATAAATTAATTTTGTGGTCCACTGATGGTTCCCAGACTGCAGTATTTTAGAAAACGTTTGTTTAGAGCAAATTTTGGAAAGTAGTATCTAACAGCTGAGGAGGCACTGTTAGTAAGCAAACTTTCAGAAACACAGAACACAACCCATATACAAGAATACTGGAAATATTCATTAAGAAATAAAGTGAAGTAAAAACCCTAATATGTACAATGATCACAACCTTATAATGCTTGGCTTTTAGGAAAGAGAAAAAGAGTCAGGTAATTAGCTAGTGTATTTTCTGTTCTTATGATTTCCCCCTCTACAGTCAAAGAATATATTGCAGAATCAGAGAGCTAAATCCTTAAAATAGGTTAAACTCAGTCCAGGAGCAAACTTACTCTACTTTCTAAATACCTAATACCTATTCAGGAGCTCGAGCTTCTGAAGCTAAAGTATGCTTCCGGAAATCTGCACTGCCTACCTTTTACAATAATTTACATACTCTTATAAACAAAGTAGCTGAGAAAGCTTTCTTTTTAAAAGTCTTCATTCACATGCCATCTTATGGTTATATAAATTTCATTTTTACCACACTTCCATGCAAATAATATGAACTACTTCCTTCAGTCTCATCATTCAGTTTCACTTGCTGATTATCAAATACAAATCAGAATTAGAACACTGGCTACCTAATAAAAATTTCCTTTGCTCTCAAATACTCAGGTTCAACATTAATGAAGTTACCTGATGATGCTGGCTGAATATTAAAACATTATTATTTACTCATCAAAGTCTCCAATAGTAGCACTCTGAGTCTTTTGACAGAGGATCTGTAGTATTTTAACAATAGATCACTCCATCAATGTAAAATGACTTATGAAATTGACAAGGTAAAGTTTTTAGATACAACTAAAGTTAACCTAATTCTAACCTAAGATCTCCATTTCACAACCTACCAAACAATGCATCAAAATTTTAAATAGCTAAATACACGGCTGTTTTCCAAAAGGACCACTTTCTTTCATTTACTTAGACGCACAGCAGGCACATATCATGCTAGATTTACTCTAATCGATAATTTATTCTAATTATCTAAATTCTGACATTTTTATAAAAGGTAACATGTCAAGTGAACTCCGGGTATTCCTTTGTAAATTTTCAAATGGAAACTTAATTTGGGGCCAATGTTTCTGCTACAAGTGCATTGTTACCCCTGTATACCTAAAGTAAATTCTGCTACAAACCCTATAACGCATGCAAATACTTAGGGTAAGGTGGTTTTTCCACTTGGCTGACTTGTTCTGCTTAACAGTCCTTTTAAAACCTACCCTCCCATCCTTCTTTATACCAATGTGTCCCCAGGCTGAAATCACTATATAATCTATACATCCCCCAAATCAAAAAGAGGTAGGTTCTGTTTACTATAATTAACTATATCCTTAGCAGACAATTTCATAGTCTACACTATACAAAAGTTCATTCACTCAGAAAAATGTTTCCTTTTATACATGAAGTAATCTCATAACTGACTAAATAAAAACAGGACCAAGGGTAGGGGGCTCCCAAGTGCCTAGGAGTAACCTCATAACACTGTCACAAAGCAAACAAAAGCTCCCAAATCACATTCATCATTAATAATCCATTATTTTAAAACAGATCCTCTAAAACCTCTTAAAATACCCCTAGACAAGCAAAGTAACACTTAACAGTGTAGCTGTCAGCTCTCTCAGAATACTTAAATCTTAGACCTAGAAAACAGCCTAAAAAATTCACCTGCAATTTCCTCATATTTGAGATGAGGCTATGGAAAGCAGGGGAACATTTCTGACTGATAATATGAAACTGCAAATACTCATGTAGGAATTTAATTATTGAAAAGAATCTATACAATCCACTCAAATCACGTATCTGTCCAGAAGCCACATGTAACTACTGAGCAATGAAAATGCAAATAATCCAAAGTGAGGTGTGAACTGTAAAATACACTCTATATTTCAAACAGTATCAGAGAAAAAAATGTGGCTCTCACTTTATCTGGTTATTTAATGAAGTACACTCTTAAGTAATTGTGCAATACTTAGAACACCCACACAGGCAAAGAGCTTGCTGTGGCTAGGCCTCCTTTACTGGGTGGGCGGGTGTCACATGAGGCAGTGTTGACAACTCATTACTGGGACTGGGGATCCAGATTCTTTTATTCTCTTGTAGCCACGGAAAAAATCATTGTCAATTAATATTATGGGGTGGAGAAGATCCTTTATTGTCTAAACAAAATCTCAGACTATTAAAACATTAAGTGACTAAAAATGCATACTGGTCATTGATGGCAAATTTATTTTCCCCAACTCCTGAAAACTAGTGAGGGAAACATGCTTCATGAAATATAAATACAAATAAATAGCACAGCTTTTAATATTCTTTGAAGGTCAGTGTTATAGAGAAAATATGCTTTAGAGAAGGGCTGTTTTCCAGACTTTTCTGACAAGCCCAGGAAAAGATATTTTGCAGAAATATACATGCATAGAGCTGAAATCTACTAATATTCTATATTCTACTTTTTAAGAAATTCTGAACACCACCAAATTGATTTCATGACTCAATCAGGATCTACAGTTTGAAACACTGATTTAAGCTCTTAATATTGAGCAATTCCCATTATTAGTAAGTTACTACATTAGCTATTGAAATAAAAGGTACACAAATGTCTAGTGTGCAAGAAATTCTAGTTAACGATAACAGGAATAAAATGCCCATAAGGAGTCAACACTGGAGACCAACTTGTGTAACACTGATCTTTCACTCTGTAAGTCTGAACTGAGTGATTTACAAACTTTCTTTTTGTAAGACTTGCAAAATTCTTGATTCTCTGAAATTCGACAGAGCTTTAATTTCGCGAAGAGGAGAGGACCCACACAGCCTGTTTCAAGAGGAAAATACCCTCTAGCTGTCAGTGGAAAATGACTACAAAAAGGGTTCATTCCCTCCCCCCACCAACTCTAAATGTCTGTACCCTAGTAACACATTTTAAAATGCTACTTAAATGAAACATCCTCACAAAACCCACTCAAAGTAACTTACTAGTTTAAAAGTATTTACTTCTTCCACCACCCACATACTCTGATTATCCTGTAAGTGAACCTGATGGCCAAACAGAAAAACCTGAACAATTAATTACTTTCTACAATACATGTAAATTACTATTGCATGATTTCCAGCTCAATATAAATAAAACCAGTGGAATTCTAAGTGAAGTTTTAACTTATGAACTGAGTGCCAAAAAGACAATGTTTATTAGTAAAGTTAAAAAAAAAAAGTCAACTCACTCCTCTAATCTCCTTATTTAATTCAAGAATTTAACACTCAGTGTACCCAATGCCTTCTTTCCGTCTGCCAACCTCTGGTAAGTAAGAAGTCTATTAAAACACACCCTCACCTCTGACACAGAAGGAAGGGGTCCAGGCCCTACTGTAAAAGTTGGGAGAGAGGGAGGCCATTGCTGGCCAAGGACATAAAGGTTATACATTCCTCACACCGGAGCCCGCCAGGGACCTGTACCAGCCAGCCTGGTTCCAGGTGTGCAGCCCCACTCAGGGTTGTGGCTGCTGGCGGTGGCGCAGGTCACCAGGCACAAACCCGTTCCCGGGATTCCACTTGTTCCCTGCCGACCCACTCTCCCACCAAGGACGGTGGCCGTAGCGAACCCGGTAGCACAGGGGCTCCGGAATTAAGGCTACGCTCAGCGGAGCAGATTACAGGCAAGGAGCTAGCCCAGGGACTGCCAGCCCGCACCCACTCGATCGGTCTTCTCCTCCCGCCACTTCCTACCTTCCCTCCCGCATCCCGGCCACCAAGGCCAAGGTCTCCCCAGCCCACAAACTTGATAGCGGAAGTGACATAGGGAGACCTGGCGACACCAGCAACCAGTAATGCAACAGCGGGAGGAGGCACCAGCCAATAGGCGACAACCGTGGGCTGGACTTCCCCGCCCAAGTTTGATTGAAGAGGGGGGTAGGGCGGGCTGAAGAATGTGAAGAATGACCCCTCCCCCGTGTCCGTGAGGCACTGGGCGGGAAGCGGAGGGGGTTGGGGCTATCTGGTAGCGCCACGCGGCACCCATCCCCAGCCTGCGCCACCGCAACCCGCGGTTCCCCTAAAGTCCTGCCCACCCACCTACAGACCCAGGCCTCTTCCGGTAGGCCCCATCGCTCTCCTCCCAACGCCCCCGGGAATACAAGGAAAGGAAAATGGCGAAGAGCCCGCGCGCGCCGTCCGTCTTACCCTACCTACCTCGGACTCGTAGAGAAGGTCATTGTCTGCAACCGCCTTCCATAAGAGTCGGCCGGGCCCTCGTGTCGGCCGCCGCCACCCACCGTCACCCGAGAGCCGCGCCCGAGGACCCGCACAGGAACGTGGGCTGGAGGGCCGGGGGACCAAAGGGAAAGCGGCGCGGGCGCCGGTGTGTCGATGCGGAGGCGGGAACTAGTGCAGAGCGCGAGCCAATTGGCCGGGCAGCCTGAGTGACGTGAGCCTCGCCCTTTCGCCTCGGTCGAGCGGGGAGCCGGGACTGTACCGAGGGCTGTGGCTGGACCCACCCTGTGCTGGGCGGTCACCGCGGGAAGGGCGCATGAGCCCTCCTACCCAGTCCGCTCCCGATTTCCTATTGAACGGCCGGAAAGTGGCTGGGCAGTGTTCCGCCCCTCAACCTTCGCCGTCCCGTGGTGGTCGAGAGCACGGAGGGCAGCAGTACTTCGCCGGACTCCTTTTTTGTACTTTGAGATGGTAAACGAGGGCCGCCCCGCATTTTACCCAGTTATAGAAGAGACCGTCGCTTCAGCAGATTGCCTTAGATTGAAAGATTCTTATCGTTACATGCTTTTCAAAAACAACCCTTAATTTTCCTATTTTAAAAATTAACCTAAAGCATCGTTTCAGTGTGCCCATTAGGACACTTTCCCAAACTAGGATCCTGGAGAGCGCTGGTTAGGTCTGTCTAGGAACAGCGCCCCCCTCCCACCCACCTCCTCGTTGCGCCTCTCTGTTTGCACTTACTGTAACTTTGCGCTTAAGATTTTAAGGAATAAGCCCATTTTGCATCCTCATAAGTAATATATGTTTTTAACGGCACTTAAAGTATACCCGTTGCGTTTACATTTATGATCTTACTGTTATTAGTACATGCAAAAAATGCCGGAGCAGTGAAGAAGGTACAGTTTGGGTGGGTGGGTGGGTGGGTGTGTGTGCGCGCGCGCTTGTGGGCTGAAGTGAACAAGAAACTAGAAGAAAGAAAACGAGCTGGAGGCAGTAAGGTGGGCAGAAATTAGGAAGGACTTTTAACTTTAAAAGACAAATGGGAAAATCAATTTTGTAAAATCTGTAACAGCCAAAACACTAATTTAAATGTCTGATAGTTAAAAGCAAAGATCTGAAATCAGATTGCTCAGTTTGAACTCCAGTTCTGCCACTGCCCCACTTCACAGCTATACAACCGGTTCCTTAAGTATAAAATGGCGTTATACCAATACTAATTACCTTATAGAACTGTTGTAAGGATTAAACGTTACAAATACTTAGAACAGTGCTTGGCGCATATAAGCAATATATAAATATTTGTTAATATGTTATCCTTAATATATAAAGTGGAAAAGATAAAGATATAAATGAGCAATTTAAAACAAATAAAAATGGCCAATAAGCGTGAAAAGATTTTCACTCTCATTAGTAATCAAACAAGTGCAAATCACATTCATCTCCCAGTTCATGACAGATCATCCCTTAAACATGCCCTGAAAAACTATGATTGTGATGTAGACCTATAGTGGTGAATATGGGAAAATTGTCAGAATTTTATTATTTGAGATACAAGGTTACAAAGTAATGTGTATGACATAACTGCATAATCTTAAACAACAGGTAGCTCTAGAATTATTCATGATTTTTGTCTTACACATTTCTGGGTTCTTAGCAGTATATATTCATAAAAACTGTGAAATAGTTTTGATTATGAAATAAATACATACTGCTAAGAATGTATTTATTTCATTCTTAACAGAATGAAATAAGAATTGTTTCATTATTGAAACAATAATGAAACAATGGCAATGAAATGGCAATGTTATTGCCAGAGACAATTATTTTTCCTGTCAACAAACTGTTGTTGGTGCCAATTCAACGCCAAAATGAAAAAGGAAATTTTATGCAAACAGTTCAAGAGTGATATAGCATGGCTGTGAATACAGACCTGCTGTGAAACAGCACAACAGTGCTACAGCAAAACTGCATGGCTGTAGAACAGTTCAATCGTGATGCCGCTCAGACAGCAAACACCTTGGGTGTTCCACCTCTAGCAGTATAAGCACAGTTCAGGCTCTGGTGAACTGGAGAGTAATTGGCTATGTAGAAGAAGTCTACACCCAAGTCCCTGATTGGTCCATCCTCATGCAAATAAGGACGCCAAATTGTCACAGTTTGATTGGTCCAAAAGGCACTGTGTTGATTTATCAGAATGGAGCTGCTCTGATTGGTTGGTTGGAGCTGTGCAGTTCCCATTGGATGAAGAAAACCCCGATTCTATTTCATGAACTAGGAGTCCAGAAAACCTTTATAAGGGTTGGTTCAAATGGCAGAAACAGTGCAGGCAGGCTTCTTTGCAACTGAAATTTCCCCAAGATGCCCCTGTGTGGAACTGGCTACTACTCTTCATTTTAAAAATCTGAGCCTAGTTAGCTACCAGGAACCCTTTTTAGTAAGTGTCTTTTTTTTCTTCAATGTTCACATTCCGCAAATATCCATTGCCTCCTTTTTCTGTAATAAATAGAAACCTGGTTTTTAGGTGACAGCAGAACTAGAATGACCTTGGTTATAGCTATGTGACTTAAGTCCTGGCTGCTGAGATGTAAGCAGAAGAATGGGTGGGGTTTCTGGGTTCTGCAATCCATGGGGAGGGCTTGCACTTTCTCTCCCCCTTTCTGATTTCTAGCTTCCTGAGTAGGATGGGGTGTAGTAGAGAGACACATGGAGGGGAACCCCAGCCTTCTGGTGGCATCATAGGGGAAACTCCACTGACACTTAGACTTTAACTGAGAGAGACATGACTTATTTAAACTTCTGAAATTTGGGTTTACTTCAACAGAAAGCTAGCCTGATCAGGTGGGTATGCCCATACAGGGCTCTCCTTTAATATGTGTGTTCTTAGGAGATGGAGAAGGCATTCTGTGGAAAGAGCACACAGCTTTTTGAATAAAGCAAACTGGTGAAAGTCCCAGTTCCTGTTTCACAGGACACACCCTGGGGCAGAAACCCTGTGTTCAATTAGATCATAGTAAAAAAATGATATGGAACTGTTGAGTGATGAGCACAACCAGGTGTCATTAATGATCATTATTTGTAGTGATAGCAACAGGCAGGAAGAGCATTCATTTGAATCCTTGCTCTGGACATGGGGAAAAAACTGCTGGCCAGGCAAACCAGCCCACAGTAATCCTTAGGTCCAAGTCAGAGTTTATGCAGAGGGCTGGCCTCAGCCTACCTCTCCACTCCCCATGCTGGTGGGGCAGAGTTCCAACCACTCACTCCTCAAGCCTACAGCAATGCTAGTCTCCACCTTGGGGACTGGCTGGTCCTGGTCATTCAGATGGTAGTTAAACTTGGCCTGCTCAGAGAGACATTTCCTGACCACTCAGCCTAACCAACCCCCATCACTATTTCACCACTCTATTTTTATAACACCCGCAGCATTTTAAGCACTCTCTGAAATTGTTTGACCCTAAGAGTGCAAGAACTTGCCTCCATTTTCACAGCCGTATCTCCATCTCCTAGAACATAGCCTAGGTGCTCAATAATCATCTCAAGTGTGGAATTAAAAGCCAAGAGACTAGGGCAGTTTGCAGAGGAGGCTGAGTTCAAAGGATAAAAATAGGTAGAGAGGACAATAAGCAGGAACACCGGTTTTGAGGGTCGTGAGCAGTAGACAATGTGAAAAAGAGAGAAGCAGTTGGATGGGCCAGGAGGGAAGGAGATGCTATATCCTGAGAGGACCCCAAACTCCCCTGCTGATGTTTCTAGAGAACCAAGCTTCACAGAACCCCAGAGGCCCAAGTATCCCTGAAGCCATGCCATCTCAGACCCCACTTCTTGTGCACACCTCTCTGCAGGTAGCCTCAGGACAGAAGCCTCCCTCCAACCTCCATTTTCCTTCAGCCTAAATAAACCAAGTAAAACAAACACACTCCTAGCAACTCAACTCCCCAGGTGAGATTGGGGCTCTTTGTGTGGCTGATGCCCCAGGTGATCATTTTGTCTCTGGTATCCCTGCTCTTCACAGCTCCGACTCCCTGCCGGTAATCCTGGGTCCCCACCACAGTGGGTCCAGGTCTTAGTACAAAGCAGGGACGTGTGGATCAGGATGATGATGTCTGGGTAGTGCCTCCTGAGATCTTACTCTGACTGACCATGACTCCAGGCCCTCCTGCTTCCCTGTGTGCCTGCAAGGACATGCTCCTGCCTGAGGTGTCACAGTGGAAGAAGTGAGATGCCTGGCAAGGCAAACATCCCCACCTGAGGTTGCAAACTGCTGATGGCCTGGAGCTCCCATCTGGTTCACAGAAATACTTCATGCAATGTTTTAAATCTATTTTAAACTAGCTAACAGCTTTCAAAAGAATCAAGACATTTAATATAAGACAATATCTGGATTCCTTGCTTTTCTAAGAAAAAAAAAACCACCTGGAATCTCTGGCTTCAGTCATCCTATGTTCCAACAGGACATTATTTTCTTTATGTGTAGCATAGCATCTGCTATTTGTCACAGCCCCCATTACCTCCTGGCTTGTTCGAACAAAAGTGGAGTTTGGCTGCCTGCCATCACCCACAGGCAAATTCTGGAGGCAGAGGCTGGTGGGGAAGGAAAGATGTCTTTATTAAAATGTTTCACAATTTGGAGGATGGGGAACTCCCCATCTCCAGGCTCTTCTGCAAAACAGGAACAAAAACCCACTGTTACCAAAGCCCAAAACAGTGCCCAGAGTTCCCACTCCATCTTTATCTGTCCTTTGGAGCCCGAGGCTACTAAGTGGGTGGCTTTCCACCTACAGGCTCTCTCCTGGGGTCTGAGTGTGTTGGCAGCCCTGTCATTCACTGTGAGGTGTGCGGGACCATCTTGGTGCCCCAAGTTTTGGGTCATAGGTTTGCCTGGTGGATCCCAGAGGAAGAAAGCACATTTCTCACTTCCTGTGGTTTAAATCTTCCAGCCCAAACTTCTGCATATTCCGGGGAAGGCCTGGCCCATTCAAGCCAATCCCATCCTTTCCCCATGCTATACTGACAGGACAGCACCACCCCCTACTGCTATGTTGACCTTTATGGTCACCTGCAGTTGTGTCCTCTGGGACTGGAAAGGCGTAGGAGGGCTTTTAGCCTTAACCGAACACTTCACTGGTCTTGCACATGCTCAGTGCAATAACTTCCTTCTGCTGCACCTTTGCCTGGACGTAGCTGGTCTGAGGTGCACTAGTTTGTTTACTCTAGCATCACCTACACTTCCTTGGGCATTTCCTGCAGCTCCTCTCTCACTTGGACACTGGTTGGGTTATGCCGTTTTCAGGCCTATTTCATTTTTTATTAAGAACCTGGTTCCCATACTCATTCGAGTTTGTATCCTCACTGCCTTTTCTTTGAGTGCAGTGCTGCTGCCCTACTTGGACCAGTGGTTTTGGTGTAGGCCACGCAGGGTCCTTTCCTGGAAATGTATTAAACAGAAACTTCGAGAAAAGAACGCCTTAGCTTCGGACCCCAAGCTTTAATGGTGGGGAAAGAGGTTACTCTTCAGGAAAAAAGCAAAAACAATTACTGAGAAATAGATTAAAGAGAGAAGTAACTGACTCTGGATTCTGTCACCTCTGAGGCCACCCTTCCCTTTCCTTTGTGCTCTTCAGAGCCCTAGTTGGTGTGGCTCAGTGGTTGAGTACAGGCCTGTGAATCAAAGGGAAACTGGTTCGGTTCCCTGTCTGGGTTGCACAGGCCTGGGTTGCAGGCCAGATCCCAGAGGGAGGCGTGCAAGAGGCAACTGCACATTGATGTTTCTTTCTTTTCCTCCCTCCCTTCTCCTCATAAAAATAAGTAAAATGTTTTTAAAAAGCTGATGTGTGATTTTAAACAAACCACTGATCTCAGTTTCTTCATTTTTGTAATGGGGACACTATTGTTTACCTCTTAAGGGGAAAAGAAATTCCCATAATGTTATTTATGTGAAACATTGCATGCAATGCTACTAACTGCGTACCAATAGGTGTGACTAAGGAGTCCGTAACCTTTATCGAATTTTATGGTCAATGTTCACTAAAAACTGGTGAGCTATAAAAGAAGAGCAAGGTCCCCCCTGAAGAATGGCAGGGTTCTTTAAGGAGGCATTTAGAGGTCAGTACTCTGGAGTAGGCTAAAAGAAGGCAGGGCTCCAGCTAGACAGACTTGGATTTGTATTAAGTCTGCTGTTTCAATGTCTGTGTAGTCTTGAGCTAGTAATCTAAACCTTGGACCAAGTTTCCTTCTATCAAGTAGAGGTAATAATTCTCACCTCCTTCAGTTATTTACAGGAGAATTAACAAGTTATTTTCAGTTAATTCTATTTGAGAATTATTTACACAAAGAGTGCCTAGTAATATATACTAAGCATTCAACAAACTGTAGTTATTATTGTGCTGGGAAAAGAACAAAAGCCACAGTGAGAGCTAGCCAAAGGCTTTCTTCCTGGGGAATCATTGCTATTGTGATTTCTAGGATCTAAAGCTTGATTGAGCTAAAAGTGCACTGTAAGTCATCAGAACACAAAACTGTTCTGTTTAGTTGTGCCAAGGACTTACCTCTTGCACCACCCACCCAAATGCCCAAGACAGTGTCCCCGCCATTCAAGGCTGCCTATGTGAACTTCAAGCAACAAGTGCTTTTAAAGCAGATTTCTGTTCTTTTTTTTTTTTTTTTTAATCTTTGGACAATCAATTATCGATGGAAGACCCTGAATCAGGAGAAGTACCACAATGTGGAAAGAATCCTTTTTTTTTCCTTTTTAAAAGGTGAAGGCTAGCAACTTTCAAGTTGCAGCCAAAGTGATAAAAGTTGTATACTGCACTATACAGTTGATTCCTGAGATCCAGCCTCACTTCCCTGTGCAGAGGTCTCACTGGTGGAGGAAGGAGAGGAGAAATAAGATGAGTCTAAGGAAGCTTTGCCTTTTTATTTGGTTTTGGCACCAAACCCGATGTTGCCTTCCATAATATATCCTCCAGTGTTTCTTGGGACAGATGGCCCTGCACGGCACAGCCTGCCTGCCAGGCTTTGTGGAGCTGGCCAAGCAGGTCAGCACTTAGCCAGTATCGGGGGGACAAATGTAGTGACATCCATTTCTTTAGTGAGCTTTTTAAAATAATGCCTGATGGAAATAATGTCCTTGGTAGGTACCTGGGAAGGACATACTGCCCTTCATGCCTCTCTCCATCTTCACCTTGAGCCTCTTACGCTCATGGAGGAACTACACTGCACTCATGTGATACTGTAGCAGTGGTTCATCTCCCGGTGAAGCTGTTGGGGGGTTTCCAGTTCCCCAGGCCACCAGGGAACTTCTGCTTCTTCAGCTTGGAGCCATGTTCACACTCCAGCTGCCTTTTCAGGGTGGCAACCTAGCATTTAATGCCACTGAGCCGGCTGTCTCCAATGGTGTCGGTCATGGCCCATGTGTAGGTGGCACTGGACGACAGCCCCCATCCCCCACCCCCAATGAGCTTCTCTGTGTCCTGTGGAGGCAGCATGAACATTTCCTTAGGAAAGATCTACAGAGGGCAGGCCCAGGCACCTGGTTTGTGGCATTGCTTTAGCCTTCCCAACTCCACTGAACCAGGGACACCATAGGTGTGGCGGGAACTACCAGTTGCCTGCCCAGTACACATTTTTCACCTCTTTCCTACCCAAAGAAGTCTGACTCTCCAGGCCAGCAATGTGGGCAACTAAAAACATTATGTTTGTTTCCTGCTTTCCTTGCAGTTAGGGGTGACTGGGTGTGCCACGGAAGCAGAAGTGGGAGTTGGTGGGTGGAGTCTCTGGGACAAGCCTTTCCCTTTGCCTTCCCGCTTCCTTCCTCCAGGACTTGGAGTCAGTGCTCACGTGAAGCAGCCACCTCATGACCGTGTGCTGACTAGCACACACAGCATCAGTGAAAGAAGAGGGCGGAGACTTGGTGCGCTACCAAGCTGACAGCCTTGCCTCCCTACCTCTGCACATTTCATTAAGTAAACAAGCAGAACTCCTCATTTTTAAAAAGCCATTGCTCATGGGGTTCTATCACAATCAAATCCAGTACTACCCTTTGAAAGAGTAGCCAAATGTAAGAAATTACCTGAATAATTTTGAGAGGAATGAAATCTCAGATCCACCCATTTTGATATTTCTAGGAAGTGCAGATCTTTTCTCTGGTCTGTCCACCATCTACAGCACCCTTCCCTGTCTGATCAACCTGTTGATCTCTAGCTCATCCTGTAAATCTCAGCTCTAGAATCATCCCTATGATCAGGTCTTCCCTTGTGGGACTCACGCAGTGTAGGGGGCAGCTTGGATGGTGAGGTCAGACAGACCCAGGCATGATCGTGGCTGTTGTAGCTAGAGTCCTGCATATTATATTCCTTTCTTGTGAAAGGGGGTTGTGGGTTCTAAAGGAGGCTATGTGATAATGACTATGTACTGCCCCACATTGAACCAGGCACACGATAGGCACTGAACAAATTGATCTTGCCTTTGTTGACACCTCTTCCCCCTAAGGCCATGAGAGTACCTTCCATTCTGCAGGCTTCCACAGGTCTCAGATATATCACCATAGTTCACAATATACAAAAACATTCTAGCATTTATCACTATGAGTTGCCTCCCTGGTATGTACTTGGGTGTTTTGTTTGACCTGCTAGACTAATCTTCTTGAGGATAATAAAAAAACCAAACAGACATAATCAATATACAACAGAATCTCAGGATACTGACATGTGCTCTATAGAAAGACAAAGGAAGATAGAGCCAGGGTACTGGTGGTAGCTGAGGGTTGAGGAAAGAGGCAGCTCTTTGTTTCAGATAATCTGGGAAGGCATCTGAGAGAATCTGATCTCAGGGTACTGACTAATGGGCAAGCAATCATCCTATCTGAGGGTGGTGAGGAACTGGAGACTGAGCCCAGCTCAGAGTGGGGGTAAGGAAGGCAAAAATGCAGGTTGGGCCAGGAGGTGGGTTTATTTGAAGTATAATGGAATCCCCACTAATTGGGGATTTTGAACACGGGCATGGCATGATCTTAAAACATTGAATGATCACTCTGGCTATTAGTGGGGCAGAGTGGGCAGGAGGAGTCTGTGTAGAAGCCACTAGAGGGTCCAGACAGGGGCAGTAAGAATGGCCAGGAGAGATGGGGCGGGGGACAGGGGACCCAGGAGGTGCATGGAGGGGATGCATCTGGTAAGGGAAGAGGTGACACTGTGATACATGAGCAATCACTGTGACTGGTCCTGAGGAAATTAGGAGGAACAGGTTTGGGGAATATCTGGAATTCCTTTCTCTGTAGGTTATGTTTGAGGTGCCAGATGCAGGTTTATATAGTTTCCATTAAGTTTGGAAAATATTTGCCATTATTTCTTTAAATACTTTTTCTGTCTGCCTTTCTGCCCCACAACCCTATCATTTCCTTCAGGGGCTGTAGTCACCCATATATCAGGACACTTGAAGTTGTTCTACAGCTTGCTCATGCTGTTTTCTTAAAAATTCTTATTCCTCTGTTTCATTTCATGTAGTTATTATTGCTGTGCCTTCAAGTTCATAAAACTTTCCTTCTCAGTGTCTAACTAACCAGCCGTTCATCCCATCCAGTGAATTTTCATGGCATTGTAGTTTTCATCTCTAGAAATTCAATTTGAATCTTTTAAAATATCTTCCATGCCCCTAACTTTCTGAAATATGGAATATAATTACAATATTTTTAATATCTTTACTAATTCTAACAACTGCCTCAGTTATGATATGAATTTATTGATTAATTAATGCTTTTGTTATAGGCCATAATTTCCTGATTCTTTGGCTGCCTGATAATCTTTGGGTACCAGACATTGTGAGTGTTACCTAGTTGGATGCTGACATCTTTGTATTTCTCTGAACCTTAAATTTTGTCCTGGGATAAAGTTAAGTTACTTGGAAAGAGTTTGATCCTCTCAGTACTTGCTTTCATTATTTGTTAAGTAGTCTGGTGGGGCTGAGACTTAGTGAGTACTGTCCCAGTATCCCATGATTTATGAGTTTGCCCAGTCTTTTTAATTGAAACAGGCATTGACCCCTGCCCTCTTTCAGCTTCACGCACTGTTCCCTTAATCCTTTCCTATGGTTCCTCCCCACCTGCAGCAGTTTCCATACAAACCTGTGCTGACAGACCAATTTTCTGTTGAACACACCTGGGACTTCTTGCAGATCTCTGGGTCCTCTGTGTAGTGTTTTCTCTTCTGGACTCTGCCCTGTGTACTTGCCCTCCCTTGACCTCCCCAGACTCTCAGGTTTGTCTCCTGAACTCAGGGAATCTGTCTGACTTTGCTTGGGCTCCTTCTCTCTGTCCCTTGGCTTGGAAACTCTCTCAAGGCAGTAAGCTGGAGCAATTGTAGAGCTCACCTTGTGTATGTCCTGTCTCTCGGGAATTATTATTTTTCTTTTTTAAGTATATTTTATTGATTATGCTACTACAGTTGCCCCAATTTTTCCCTCTTTGTCCACCTCAACCTGGTTCCCTCCTGTGATCCCTCACCCCCTTATTTCATGTCCATGGGTTGTGCATGTAAGTTCTTTGCATTCTCCATTGCCTATATTACTCTTAACATCCCCCTGTATATTCTGTACCTACCCAATTATGCTTCTAATTTCCTGTACCTTTTCCCTCAGTCTTTCCCTACCCCCTCACAGCTCATAACCCTCCATGTGATCTCCATATCTATGATTCTATTACTCTTCTGCTTATATGCTTAGTTTGTTTTTGTTTTTTAGATTCAGTTGTTGATCATTGTGAGTTTGGTGTCATTTTAATGTTCATAGTTTTGATCTTATTTTTTCTAAATAAGTCCCTTGAACATTTCATATAATAAGGACTTGGTGATTGTAGGAGACCAGTTTGTTTAAGTCTGGCAAATGTGACTCAGCTCTGTATGGAAAACCTACAGAAGCAAAGGGGTGGGCAGGAGCCAGACCTTCAAACTGAGTTTTCCGGTGGGAATCAGGCCTAGAAAATGCATACAGACTGTTATAACTTGCTCTCGATAAAACTCCATCACCCTGATCTAAAACAACAAATGTGTATTGTGTATCTTCAAGGTAATATCCAAAGCCTGTATAAACTTTCCCAGAGACAGAGCCTATCAGCTCATTGCCGTTCCCCTCTGATGTTATTTTCATTTCCTTGATTGTACCTAAAATGTAGACAATAGTATTCTATGTAATTGGTAACAAATCTTTCTCTGATGTAAGACCCAAGGAAAACAATAAAAGCCTCTCTAGGCAAGGGTCAAGGCCCTTTCCGCTTGAGGGAGTGGCTGAGGCACCCATAGGTACTCTCCCCTTGAGAGAGTAGCCCTGCTGTTCCCTTTATCTCCACAGGATTGTTGTCACCTGTGCATTCATTCTCATCATCAGCTACAACAGGCGGACTCTGCTGGACAGGATCCGCCACAGGTGATAAACTCTAGCATTACCTTTTCTGGGAAGCATGTTATCTGTCCTTCAATTCTAAATGTTAGTGGTGCTGGATAGAGTAATCTTGGATGTAGGCCCTTGCTTTTCACCACTTTGTATGGTTCTTGCCAGTCCCTTCTTGCCTGCAACATTTCTTTTGAGAAATCAGCCCATAGCCTTATAGGAACTCCTTTGTAGGTAACTCTGCCTTTCTCTTGCTGCTTTTAAGATTATTACTTTTTTCTAACCTTTGGCATTTTATTTGTTTTTGAAAAATCTTTAATATATAGCTTTATTGAAACAATGTCAACATCAATTTCAAAAACAAAACTTGTAAATTCCATTACCTATTCTCTCTTTTTTTATTGTTGTTCAAACACAATTTTCTCTATTTTCCCCTCACCATTCCCCACAGCCCCAGCCATACCCACTTCCTACCCTTGATCCTATGCCCCTTTAGTTTTGTCCATGTGTCCTTTATACATATTCCTGAAAACCCTTCCCCCGTTTCCCCCTATTAACCTTTGGCATTTTAATTATGTGTGGACCTCTTTGGATCCAACTTGTTTGGGACTTTCTGTGCTTCCTGGACTTGTATGTCTATTTCTTTCACCAAATTAGGGGTGTTTTCTTTCATTATTTTTCAAATAAGTTTTCAATTTCTTGGATCCTCTTCTTCTTCTGGTGTCCCTATGGTTCAGAAGTTGGTACTTTTGGAGGTATCCCAGAGTCTTCTTAACTTTTCATTTTTTTGAATTCTTGTTTCTTCATTTTGTTCTGGTTGAATGTTTATTTATTCTTTATGTCCCAAATCATTGATTTGAGTCCCGGGTTCCTTCCCTTCACTGTTGATTTCCTGAGGATTTCTCTACTAAGAGAAATAAGTTTCTCTTAGTAGAACCTTCATTTCTTCCCTTATGCTTTTGCCATATTCAATGAGATCATTGAGTGTTCTGACCACCACCAGTGTGTTGGACTCTTTGTCTGCTAGTTTGATCATCTCCATTTCATTTAGTTCTTTTTCTGAGGTTCTGTTCTGTCCCTTTATCTGGGCCATATTTCTTTGCCTCCTGATTTTGGCAGCCTCCCTGTGTCTGTGTACTAGGTATAGCCACTTTGATTCTATTTTAGTGCACCTGTTAAGTCATATGGGGCAGAGCCTTGGGTATTCACCAGGGTAGGGCAACCATAGCTTGTGTGTGGGAGGAGTTGAAGAGGGGACAATGTCTGAGCTAGCTCACTTCTGGGAACTTGCCTGACCCTCACCCTATTTCCAATCACTTCGCCCACTTGCAGTATGCAACTGGCACCCCTCCAGCTTCTGTACTGGTTGTGGTTCCCAGGGTGGGTGGGTTTGTGTATATTCTGGGTTTTCCTGAGAAACTGGCAGTTTCTTCCAGCACCCCAACCCTGACTGGGTTTACAAACAAAAGTTATAAGGCTTTTTTTACCCAACACTGGAGCCCTGGGTGCACAGTCCGGCCTGGGACTGGGCTCATGTACTCATAAGGTGTCTCCCTGATTTTTATCCAACACATGTGAATGTGGGGCTGCCTTTCTGCTGGCCACTGCCTCACTGCCTCACTGCCTCTCTGCTTCTCTACCTCCCTGCCCTGCTGCTGCCACATAGAGTTCTCTCCATGCCAACTTTTTGTTTCCACCTCTCCTACCCAGATGGATGAATGTAGCTTCTTTAAATCCTTGGTTGTTGGGCTTCCATACAGTTTTGGGTGTTTTTCTGGGTGATTTTCTTGCAGTTCTGGGTGTGTTTTGTTTTCAAGTTAGTTGTGTTCCTTCTTAAGGTTGTGCAGTGAGGAGTGGCATGTCTACCTACTCCTCCATCTTGACCAGAAGCTCTCTACTCTTTTGATGTCAGTTATTAATATTTTTCTTTTTTCTTTTATATATATATATATTTAATTTATTTAATTATTGTTCAAGTACAGTTTTGTGTTTTCTACTCCCATCTTAGCCTAACCCCCCAGTGCTCCCCACCTGCCTCCCAATTCCACCCCCCTTAGTTGTTGTCAAAGAATCCTTTATACTAGTTCCTGTAAATCCTTCCCCTTTTTCCCCTGAAATTCCCTCCCCTCTCCCTTCTGGTTGCTGTCCCCCTGTTCTCGATTTCAGTGTCTTTGTTTTTATTTTGCTTGCTTGTTTGTTTTGTTGTTTAGGTTCCTGTTAAAGGTGAGATCATATGGTATTTGTCTTTTACTGCCTGGCTTATTTGACTCAGCATAATGCTTTCCAGTTCCATCCATGCTGTTGCAAAGGGTAGGAACTTCTTCTTTTTTTCTCCTGCATAGAATTTCATTGTGTATATGTACCACAATTTTTTGATCCATTCATTTACTGACGGGCACCTAGGTTGTTTCCAGCTCTTGGCTATTGTAAATTGTGCTGCTATGAGCATTGGGGTGCACAGGTTCTTTGGGATTGGTGTTTCAGGGTTCTTAGGATATAATCCCAGCAATGGAATTGCTGGATCAAAAGGCAGATCCATTTTTAGTTTTTTAAGAAAATTCTATACTGTTTTCCATAGTGGTTGTACCAGTCTGCAATTCCACCAATAATGGATTAGGGTCCCCTCTTCTCCACAACCTCTCCAACACTTGTTGTTTGTTGATTTGTTTATGATGGCCATTCTGACCAGTGTAAAGTGGTATCTCATTGTGGTTTTAATTTGCATCTCTCTGATAGCTAGTGATATTGAGCATCTTTTCATGTGTCCCTGGATCCTCTGTATGTCCTCCATGGAGAAATGTCTGTTCAAGTCCTCTGCCCACTTTTTAATTGGGTTGCTTGTCTTCTTAGAGTGGAGTCGTGTAAATTCTTTGTATATTTTGGAGATTAAACCCTTGTCTGAGGTATCATTGGCAACTATGTTTTCCCATACAGTTAGATCTCTTTTTATTTTAATACTGTTTTCTAGAAAAAAGAACATGGTGACGGAGTAGGTTGGGGCAGATTCTAGCTCCCATACTCACGGGTGAAAATCCTGGCAGATCTATAGAGAAGCAGTGCACTAGACCATCGGTTATCCAGCATTTGTGAAATTAAAAGAACTGAGATTGTGACGGACGCTGAAACACCAGACAGCAGCAGGTCAGTGGGGTCTCGGGGACTGGAGTGGAGACAAAGTGATGGCGGGGGCCAGCGCCCCTGGCTAGGCGGCCCCAGTGCTGCTTCTACAGTCAGGGTCCAGAGCCATCGGTCTCAGACCAGCACCAGAGGTGTCTGCCACAGGAGCCTGGGCACCCAGCAGCCCCACTGGCCATCAGCTCAGGCCAGCAGCTCCCCCACTCCCTGTATAAGCAAAGCTGGACAACACCGGGCAGAGACCTGTCTGCTTGCCTGCTTGCATTATCAGGGAGGGTTACAAAGACAGAGGGCCGTGTTCAAGTGCAGAGTCTGTGGTTGCCAGCCTGGGAGAATTGAGAAGCACATTGTCCTCACTTGTCTGGATGGGGACTGGGCTGGGTTGAGAGGCAGGCTGTCTGTAGAGTTTCAGGGGGTTTTTTTTTGTTTTTTGTTTTTAAAGCGGACTGAGGTGTTCTCCTGCCAGGGCAGCTTGGCTTGCTTCCCACCTGGCCTTGCAGCGAGCCAGGGGGAAAGCGGAGGCTTCTGGGTCCCTGCCACAGGACTAGGAGGCACCGTGCCAGTTTCTCAGGTCCCAGACAGCCTGACGGGTGCAAACAGGCGCAGAGGCTTCTGAGTCCCCACCACAAGACTGGGAAGTGCCTTGCCAGTTTCACCTGGCCCCTGGCCGGTGTGCACAGGGACAGAAGCGGTTGAGTCCCACCACAGGACTGGGAAGGGCCCTACCAGAACCCGTGAGACCCAAGCAGCTTGGCCAGCGTGCGGGCGTCCACACACCAATCTGGTAGCCTGGCTGGTGCATGTACTTGCGCCGGCATCCCAGCCCACAGGGAGATCCTGCTGCAATCAGAAAAACCAGTCTGGACAGTTTGAAACCAACAAGGGAAGGATTTTTCTATTGTTGTTGTTATTGTTTTTTTCTTTTTTCCCTTTTTTAAGTAACTTTTTTTTGCGTTTGTTTAGTAATCTTATATATTTTTAAATTTTACTATTGCTTTATCTTTCTATACTTTGTTCCTCTCCTTTCTTTTCCCCTGTTTTAGTCCTTCTTCCTTTCCTCTCAAACTCATTACTTTTGCCTCCCTTCTCCTGTCTTTTTGTTTGTTTGTTGCTTCATTTTTTTTTACCCAAAAAAGACACAAACAACTGGGAACTGTGAAAGGACCAGAGTGGGACCCAAAGAGGGGGCATCTCAACAGTAGAGACAGAGAGACAAATTTCACTTTCCTATAGCAGAGCAACAATGAGGTGTTGCATATTTTTCCATTATTCTCACTTCTTTTATATTTTAATAGTATCTCTGTATTCCTCCTCTTTCTGTATAGGCTTCTTACTCTTGAGTGGTTATATTGTATTATTAGACAGGCTCACCCTGTTCTTTCCTCCACAGTGCTTTGCTAATCCTCTATACTCCACACCACTTGTTTTCCTTTAGCACACTACCTAAAGCTCTATACCTCCTACTCAGACAGATCACATAGAGTCTGTTATATGAGCGCAGCTCTAATATTAGTGTAAATAATAGCTGATCTATACAACAGTAAATAGTTCACAACACATCTCCTGGATCTCAGCCCATTGTACAGGTCCCTGAATTCTATTACTGTAGTGATTAACTCTATTTGCTCACACACTACACCTATTTACTGTCCCTTACACTCACCTTACCTCTAAATCTGACCATCTGAAACGTCACTGCTTTCTAGTTACAACTAACAAGCCTTCCCTTCCCAACAAGAGGCTTATTTTTGTCCATCCTCTCATAAAAATGGCAAGTTGGGCTGAAGAATACGGTTAACACTATATATAGCCTAAAGATCACCTATCTCCTCTATAGTGGCTGTGACTGTAAATATCATAAAATACTCTTCTGCTATCATAAACCGTTTTGCCTCCCCCTCCAACTGATTACACATAAATGATAAAAGAAG
This sequence comes from Artibeus jamaicensis, assembly GCF_021234435.1. Taxonomy (NCBI): domain Eukaryota; kingdom Metazoa; phylum Chordata; class Mammalia; order Chiroptera; family Phyllostomidae; genus Artibeus; species Artibeus jamaicensis. The sequence goes on along the minus strand of NW_026522030.1, from coordinate 71,728,640 downwards.
TAAGTGGAAAGAGAGAACATCAGGAACCCGAAGGAGTCTGCCCCACTGAAATTCACAGGTATTATACCACAGAAGTTCACAACATAAACCCAGGGAGTCAGAAATGATCAATTTTAGAAGCTGAGGCTAACAACAAGAGTCTCACAAACAATGGGAAGACAAAGAAACAATCCCCAAATTAAAGAAAAAGCAGAAGTGTCAGAAAGAATGTTAGATGAGATAGAGGCTAATCAACTATCAGATAGTGAATTCAAAGCACTGGTTATCACGAAGTTCAAAGAGCTCACAATGAGTTAACAGAAATTACAGGGGAGCTACAAAAATCTCACCCCAAACTATATCAACATGAAAAAGGAAACAGAAACTATCAGCAAGGGCCAAGAGAAAGTGAAGAATACAATTTCTGAATTGAAGAACACAGTAGAAAGTTTCAAAAGTAGAATTGATGAGGCAGGGGATTGGATTAGCGAGTTGGAAGACAAAGTAGAAAACATCTCACAAAAAAAGCAGGAAAATAAAAAGAAGCTCAGAAATAACAGAGGGATTAAGAGAAATGCAAGACAATATGAAAAGTAATAATATCCTAGTAATAGGAATACCATAAGGTGAAGAAGAAGAACAAGGGATAGAAAACATATTTGAAAGAGTAATGAGAGAAATTTTCCCTAATTTGACAAGAGAAAAAGTCACACAAATCCAGGAAACACAGAGAGTCCCAATAAAGAGGAACCCAAGGAGGCCCACTTCAAGACATATCATCATTAAAATGGCAAAATTCCAAGAAAAGAGAGAATCTTAGAGGCAGCAAGGGAGAAAAAAGAAGTAACATACAAGGGAGCCTCAATAAGGTTAGCTACTGACTTGTCAATGGAAACACTCCAAGCAAGAAGAGAATGGCAAGAAATATTCCAAGTAATGAGAACCAGAGGCCTACAACCAAGGCTACTTTACCCAGCAAGGCTCTCAATCAAGATAGAAGGCCAAATAAAGAGCTTCCAAGACAAAAGAAGTCTAAAAGAATATGCCTCCACCAAACCAGTTCTACAAGAAACACTATAAGGACTGCTTTAAGGAAAGGAAGGAAAAGAGAGAGACAATGAGAAGCACAGGTATAAAAATGACAATGGATAAGTACCTATCAATAATATCCTTAAACGTAAGTGGACTAAATATTCCAATCAAAAGACATAGAATAGCTGAATGGATAAGAAAGCATGACCCACACATTTCCTGCCTACAAGAGACCCACCTCAGGACAAAAGACTTACACAGACTAAAGGGGAGAGGCTGGAAACAAATTTTCCAAGCAAACAGCCAGAAAAAACAAGCTGGGGTAGCAATATTCATATCAGACAACATAGACTTCAAAAAAGGGCCATAAAAAGAGACCCAGAAGGTCACTTCATGATGCTCAAGGGAAGAATCCACCAAGAGGACATAAACATTGTAAATATATATGCACCTAACATAGGAGCACCGAAACATATAAGGAAAATCTTAGAAGACTTCAAGAAACATATTGACAGCAACACAATTATAGTAGGGGATTTTAACACCCCACTGTCAAAAATGGACAGGTCTTCCAAACAAAAAGTCATCAAAGATACTCTGGAATTGAACAATGTCCTAGATGAAATGGACTTAACTGATATATAGAGAGCCCTTCATCCCAAAGAAGCTAAATAAAAATTCTTTTCAAATGCACACGGAACATTTTCAAAAATAGACCACATGATAGGACACAAAACGAGCCTCAACAAATTTAAAAAAAATTGAAATCATACCAAGCATCTTCTCTGACCACAAGGGACTGAAACTGGAAAACAACCCCAAGAGAAAAGACCCAGAACATTAAAAGTCATGGAGAGTGAATGGTATGCTATTAAACAAGTGGGTCAAGAATGAAAACAGGGAAGAAATCAAAACGTTTCTGGAAACCAATGAAAACGATCTCACAACAACCCAAAACTTATGGGACACAGCGAAGGCAGTCCTGAGAGGGAAGTTTATAGCAATACAGGCCTACCTAAAGCAGATAGAAACATTTCAAACAAACAACCTAACCCTACGCCTGCAAGAACTCGAGGAGCAACAACAAAGATAGTCCAGAGCAAGTAGAAGGAAGGAAATAACCAAGATTAGAGCAGAATTAAATGACATAGAGACTAAAAGGACAATCCTAAAGAGGAGCTGTTTTTTTTTTAAAGATAAACAAAATAGACAAGCCTTTAAGCAGACTCATCAAGAAAAGAAGAGAGAGAACCCAAATAAACACAATCAGAAATGAAAGAGGAGAGATTACAACTGATACCACAGAAATAGAAGGGATTGTAAGGAATTACTATGAAGAACTGTACACCAAGAAATTTGAAAACCTAGGGGAAATGGATACATTTCTAGAAAAATATAATCTTCCAAAACTCAATGAAAAAGAAGCAGAAAATCTGAACTCACCAATAACAGCAAAAGAAATTGAAGCAGTAATGAAAAATCTCCTAAAGCACAAAAGCCCTGGACCACATGGTTTCACAGGAGAATTCTACAAAGCATTTAAGGAAGAGCTAACACCTATTCTTCACAGACTATTCCAAAAAATCCAGGAGGATGAAAAACTCTGAAATTTTTTTTTAAGAAGCCAGCATCATCCTAATTCCAAAACCAGATACAGACACAACAAAGAGAGAACTTCAGGCCAATATCGTTGATGAACATAGACGCTAAAATTCTCAACAAAATATTGGCAAATCGCATCCAACAATATATCAAAAAGATCATACACCATGACCATGTGGGATTCATCCCAGGGATGCAAGGATGGTTCAATATTCACAAATCAGTAAATGTAATACATCACATAAACAAAAGCAAAGACAAAATCACCTGATCATATAAATAGATGCGGAAAAAGCTTTTGATAAGGCACAAACCCATTTATGATAAAAACACTCAGCAAAGTAGGAATAGAGGGAGCATTGCTCAACATGATAAAGGCCATATAGGAGAGACCTACAGCCAACATCATACTCAATGGGCAAAAACTAAAAGCTTTTCCACTAAGATCAGGAACAAGACAGGTTTGTCCACTTTCACCACTTCTATTCAATATAGTGTTGGAAGTTTTAGCCACAGCGATCAGGTAAGAAGAGGAAATAAAAGGCATCTAAATAGGAAAGGAGGAAACAAAACTGTCACTGGTTGCAGATGACATGATAATATACATGGAAAATTCTATAGGCTCTGCCCCCAAACGGCTCAACCTAACAAATGAATTTAGCAAAACAGCAGGTTACAAAGTCAACATTCAGAAATCAAAGGCATTTTTTGTACACCAATAATAAAACAGCAGAAGCCGAAATCAAGAAAAAATCCCATTCAATATAGCAAAAAGAAAAATAAAATATCTAGGAATAAACCTAACCAAGGACATAAAAGACCTGTATTCAGAGAACTACGTAAAACTGAAGAAAGAAATCAGGGCAGACACAAACAAATGGAAACATATACCTTGTTCATGGATTGGAAGAATTAAAATCATCAAAATGTCCATACTACCCAAAGCAATTTACAAATTCAATGCAATACTTATTAAAGTACCAATGGCATATTTCACAGACATAGAACAAACACTTCAAAAATTTATATGGAATCAAAACGACCCTGAATTGCAGCTGCACTTTTGAGAAAGAAGAACAAAGTAGGGGGATCACAATGCCTGACATCAAACTGTATTACAAGGCCACTATAATCAAAACAGCCTGGTACTGGCATAAAAACAGGCACATAGACCAATGGAACAGAACAGAGAGCCCAGAAATAAACCCAACTCTCTACAGTCAATTCATATTCGACAAAGTGGGCAGTAACATAAAATGTAGTAAAGATAGCCTCTTCAACAAATGGTGTTGGGAGAACTGGACAGCTACATGGAAAAAAAAGAAACTTGAGCACAGACTTACACCATACACCAAAATAAATTCAAGATGGTTAAAAGACTTAAATATAAGCCATGACACCATTAAAGTCCTAGAGGAGAACATTGGCAAGAAAATCTCAGATATTCCATGCAGCAACATTTTTACTGATATGTCCCCTAGAGCAAGGAATAGAAAGGAAAGAATAAACAAATGGGATCTCATCAAAATTAAAAGTCTCTGCATAGCTAAAGAAAACAGTATTTTCTTAAATTTTTATTTAGTTATTTTCAAGTACAGTTTTCTGTCTATTTCTCCCATCCCAGCCCACCCCACCCCATGTTCCCTACCTCCCTCCCTTTTCCACCCCCCTTACTTCTCGTACCTGTGTCCTTCATACTTGTTCCTCCAAATCCCTCCCCCTTTTTCCCCTTAAATTCCCTTCCCTATCCCCTCTGGCCACTGTCCCCTTGTTCTCTATTTCAATGTCTTTGTTTTTATTCTGCTTGCTTGTTTGTTTTGTAGTTTGGCTTCCTGTTAAAGGTGAGATCATATGGCATTTGTCTTTCAACACCTGGCCTATTTCACTCAGCATAATGCTTTCCAGTTCTATCCATGTTGTTGCAAAGGATAGTAGCTTCTTCTTTCTCTCTGCTGCATAGAATACCATTGTGTATATATACCATAATTTTTTGATCCATTCATTTACTGACAGACACCTAGGTTGCTTCCAGCTCTTGGCTATTGTAAATTGTGCTGCTATGAATATTGGGGTGCATAGGTTCTTTGGGATTGGTGTTTCAGGGTTCTTAGGATATAATCCTGCAGTAGAATTGCTGGGTCAAAAGCAGGTCCATTTTTAGTTTTCGGAGAAAATTCCATAGTGTTTTCTGTAATGGTTGTACCAATATGCAATCCCACCAACGGTGAACTGAGGTCCCCTTTTCCCCCCACCCTCTCCAACATTTGTTGTTTGTTGCTTTGTTTATGATAGCCATCCTGACTGGTGTAAAGTGGTATCTCATTGTGGTTTTCATTTGCATCTCTCTGATAGCTAACGATATTGAGCATCTCTTCATGTGTCTCTGGATCCTCTGTATGTCCTCCTTGGAGAAGTGTCTGTTCAAGTCCTTTTCCCCTTTTTTAATTGGGTTGGGTGTCTTCTTAGAGTGGAGTCGTGTAAGTTCTTTGTATATTTTGGAGATTAAACTTTTGTCTGAGGTATCATTGGCAAATATGTTTTGCCATATAGTTGGTTGTCTTTTTAATTTAATACTGTTTTCTTTAGCCATGCAGAAGCTTTTAATTTTGATGAGATCCCATTTGTTTATTCTTTCCTTTCTATTCCTTGCTCTAGGGGACATATCAGTAAAAATGTTGCTGCATGGAATATCTGAGATTTTCTTGCCAATGTTCTCCTCTAGGACTTTAATGGTGTCACGGCTTATATTTAAGTCTTTTAACCATCTTGAATTTATTTTGGTGTATGGTGTAAGTCTGTGCTCAAGTTTCTTTTTTTTCCATGTAGCTGTCCAGTTCTCCCAACACCATTTGTTGAAGAGGCTATCTTTACTACATTTTATGTTACTGCCCACTTTGTTGAATATGAATTGACTATAGAGAGATGGGTTTATTTCTGGGCTCTCTGTTCTGTTCCATTGGTCTATGTGCCTGTTTTTATGCCAGTACCAGGCTGTTTTGATTACAGTGTCCTTGTAATACAGTTTGATGTCAGGCATTGTGATCCCCCTACTTTGTTCTTCTTTCTCAAAAGTGCAGCTGCAATTCAGGGTCGTTTTGATTCCATATAAATTTTTGAAGTGTTTGTTCTATGTCTGTGAAATATGTCATTGGTACTTTAATAAGTATTGCATTGAATCTGTAAATTGCTTTGGGTAGTATGGACATTTTGATGATGTTAATTCTTCCAATCCATGAACAAGGTATATGTTTCCATTTGTTTGTGTCTGCCCTGATTTCTTTCTTCAGTTTTACGTAGTTCTCTGAATACAGGTCTTTTATGTCCTTGGTTAGGTTTATTTCTATGTATTTTATTTTTCTTTTTGCTATATCGAATGGGATTTTTCCTTGATTTCTGCTTCTGCTGATTCGTTGTTGGTATACAAAAGTGCCTTCAATTTTTGGATATTGACTTTGTAACCTGCTGTTTTGTCAAATTCATTATTTAGTTCAAGCAGTTTTTGGGTAGAGCCTATAGGATTTTCATATACACTATCATGTCATCTGCAAACAGTGACAGTTTTGTTTCCTCCTTTCTGATTTGGATGCCTTTTATTTCCTTTTGTTACCTGATCGCTGTGGCTAAAACTTCCAACACTATATTGAATAGAAGTGGTGAAAGAGGACATCCTTGTCTTGTTCCTGATCTTAGTGGAAAAGCGTTTAGTTTTTGCCCATTGAGTATGATGTTGGCTGTAGGTCTCTCCTATATGGCCTTTATCATGTTGAGCAATGCTCCCTCTATTCCTACTTTGCTGAGTGTTTTTATCATAAATGGGTGTTGTACCTTATTAAAAGCTTTTTCCGCATCTATTGATATGATCATGTGTTTTTTGTCTTTGCTTTTGTTTATGTGATGTATTACATTTACTGATTTGTGAATATTGAACCATCCTTGCATCCCTGGGATGAATCCCACATGGTCATGGTGTATGATCTTTTTGATATATTGTTGGATGCGATTTGCCAATATTTTGTTGAGAATTTTAGCGTCTATGTTCATCAACGATATTGGCCTGAAGTTCTCTCTTTGTTGTGTCTGTATCTGGTTTTGGAATTAGGATGATGCTGGCTTCTTAAAAAAAATTTCAGAGTTTTTCATCCTCCTGGATTTTTTGGAATAGTCTGTGAAGAATAGGTGTTAGCTCTTCCTTAAATGCTTTGTAGAATTCTCCTGTGAAACCATGTGGTCCAGGGCTTTTGTGCTTTAGGAGATTTTTCATTACTGCTTCAATTTCTTTTGCTGTTATTGGTGAGTTCAGATTTTCTGCTTCTTTTTCATTGAGTTTTGGAAGATTATATTTTTCTAGAAATGTATCCATTTCCCCTAGGTTTTCAAATTTCTTGGTGTACAGTTCTTCATAGTAATTCCTTACAATCCCTTCTATTTCTGTGGTATCAGTTGTAATCTCTCCTCTTTCATTTCTGATTGTGTTTATTTGGGTTCTCTCTCTTCTTTTCTTGATGAGTCTGCTTAAAGGCTTGTCTATTTTGTTTATCTTTTAAAAAAAACAGCTCCTTGATGCATTGATCTTTAGGATTGTCCTTTTAGTCTCTATGTCATTTAATTCTGCTCTAATCTTGGTTATTTCCTTCCTTCTACTTGCTCTGGACTATCTTTGTTGTTGCTCCTCGAGTTCTTGCAGGCATAGGGTTAGGTTGTTTGTTTGAAATGTTTCTATCTGCTTTAGGTAGGCCTGTATTGCTATAAACTTCCCTCTCAGGACTGCCTTCCCTGTGTCCCATAAGTTTTGGGTTGTTGTGAGATCGTTTTCATTGGTTTCCAGAAACGTTTTGATTTCTTCCCTGTTTTCATTCTTGACCCACTTGTTTAATAGCATACCATTCACTCTCCATGACTTTTAATGTTCTGGGTCTTTTCTCTTGGGGTTGTTTTCCAGTTTCAGTCCCTTGTGGTCAGAGAAGATGCTTGGTATGATTTCAATTTTTTTTAAATTTGTTGAGGCTCGTTTTGTGTCCTATCATGTGGTCTATTTTTGAAAATGTTCCGTGTGCATTTGAAAAGAATTTTTATTTAGCTTCTTTGGGATGAAGGGCTCTCTATATATCAGTTAAGTCCATTTCATCTAGGACATTGTTCAATTCCAGAGTATCTTTGATGACTTTTTGTTTGGAAGACCTGTCCATTTTTGACAGTGGGGTGTTAAAATCCCCTACTATAATTGTGTTGCTGTCAATATGTTTCTTGAAGTCTTCTAAGATTTTCCTTATATGTTTCGGTGCTCCTATGTTAGGTGCATATATATTTACAATGTTTATGTCCTCTTGGTGGATTCTTCCCTTGAGCATCATGAAGTGACCTTCTGGGTCTCTTTTTATGGCCCTTTTTTGAAGTCTATGTTGTCTGATATGAATATTGCTACCCCAGCTTGTTTTTTCTGGCTGTTTGCTTGGAAAATTTGTTTCCAGCCTCTCCCCTTTAGTCTGTGTAAGTCTTTTGTCCTGAGGTGGGTCTCTTGTAGGCAGGAAATGTGTGGGTCATGCTTTCTTATCCATTCAGCTATTCTATGTCTTTTGATTGGAATATTTAGTCCACTTACGTTTAAGGATATTATTGATAGGTACTTATCCATTGTCATTTTTATACCTGTGCTTCTCATTGTCTCTCTCTTTTCCTTCCTTTCCTTAAAGCAGTCCTTATAGTGTTTCTTGTAGAACTGGTTTGGTGGAGGCATATTCTTTTAGACTTCTTTTGTCTTGGAAGCTCTTTATTTGGCCTTCTATCTTGATTGAGAGCCTTGCTGGGTAAAGTAGCCTTGGTTGTAGGCCTCTGGTTCTCATTACTTGGAATATTTCTTGCCATTCTCTTCTTGCTTGGAGTGTTTCCATTGACAAGTCAGTAGCTAACCTTATTGAGGCTCCCTTGTATGTTACTTCTTTTTCTCCCTTGCTGCCTCTAAGATTCTCTCTTTTCTTGGAATTTTGCCATTTTAATGATGATATGTCTTGAAGTGGGCCTCCTTGGGTTCCTCTTTATTGGGACTCTCTGTGTTTCCTGGATTTGTGTGACTTTTTCTCTTGTCAAATTAGGGAAAATTTCTCTCATTACTCTTTCAAATATGTTTTCTATCCCTTGTTCTTCTTCTTCACCTTATAGTATTCCTATTACTAGGATATTATTACTTTTCATATTGTCTTGCATTTCTCTTAATCCCTCTGTTATTTCTGAGCTTCTTTTTATTTTCCTGCTTTTTTTGTGAGATGTTTTCTACTTTGTCTTCCAACTCGCTAATCCAATCCCCTGCCTCATCAATTCTACTTTTGAAACTTTCTACTGTGTTCTTCAATTCAGAAATTGTATTCTTCACTTTCTCTTGGCCCTTGCTGATAGTTTCTGTTTCCTTTTTCATGTTGATATAGTTTGGGGTGAGATTTTTGTAGCTCCCCTGTAATTTCTGTTAACTCATTGTGAGCTCTTTGAACTTCGTGATAACCAGTGCTTTGAATTCACTATCTGATAGTTGATTAGCCTCTATCTCATCTAACATTCTTTCTGACACTTCTGCCTTTTCTTTAATTTGGGGATTGTTTCTTTGTCTTCCCATTGTTTGTGAGGCTCTTCTTGTTAGCCTCAGCTTCTTAAATTGATTTTTTCTAGCTTCCTGGATTTATGGTATGAACTTCTTTGGTATAATACCTGTGAGATTCAGTGGTATAGTCTCCTTGATTTCCCCAAATCGCTGATCTTGGGCTGTTCTTTACATTGGCTCTGAGTTTGTGTTTGGGTTTTTGTTCTTTCTGGGTGTTTTTTTGTGTGTGTGTGTGGATTCTTCCCACCAGCTGGTAAACTGATGGTCCCTCTGTTCCCTACCCATTTTAATTTGCTGTGCTTGTGAGGGCGGGTTGCTTTGAAGCTAGTTCTTCTGCATATACATGGTTTTGAAGATTCTGTTTTGCTCTTGTTCAGTTGTTTGCCCTGGGAAGTTTCTCTGCTGTTTAGTTGTATTTCCAGGTAGGTCTTGGGTTGAGGTTTGTGTGGTTTCTACTCCCTCCTTCACCTTCCTCTGTTGTTATCTCTTGATGGTTCCTTTGTTGTTGGGTTTCCTCTTCCTTTTCGCACCCTGGTATTCACCGCCTCCACCTATTCTTTTTTGTGTGTGTGATCAGTTGAAGGGGAAGGCACACTGGTTTATGACAGCAGGAGAGTATTCTATGATATTTGCAGTAGCAGCCAGTAGAGAACAGATAGATGCTCCCCCAACTGTATACAGTGACAACCATAATCTTCAACCCACCTAGCCACTTTTCAGAAGGGGTAGAAAGAAAATAAGTCTCTTGTTGGGGATGGAAGACTTGTGATTTGGATCCAGAAAGGAGTGAGGTTGAGGGAAGTCAGATTCTGAGATGAGTGAAGTTGAGGGAGGTCAGAATAAGGGATGGTAAATAGGTGTAGTGTGAGAGAGAACAGAGTCAACCACTGCAGTATTATAGTTCAGGCAACAATGTAGTGGGCTAAGATCTGGGGGGGGGGTGGTTGTGTAGTATTTACAATAGCATGGAACAAGTATTATTTACAATAATATTTAGCAACAATCATACGACAGAATCTATGATATACCAGGATTGGGGAGTATTGGACTTTCAGCAGTTTGCTAACTGGGCAAGGGGAAGTCAAGGACAGTGAATTAGCAATACACTATGGTTGAGGGGACAGGGGAAACCTGTCAAGTGATACAATATATCCAGCTAAGGTAAAGAAGACTATACAGAAAGAGGAGAAATACAGAGATGCTATTAAAATAAAAGATGTAATAATAATGAAAAAATAATGAACAAATTCAAATATGCAGTAACTTGTAGTTTTTCTGTTTTAGCGCAGTGAATTTTGACTCTCTGTCTCTACTGTTGGGATGCCCCCTCTTTGAGTCCAACTCTGGTCTTTTCGCCATTCCAAGTCTTTTGTCTCACTTAGGGGGGGAGGAAGTCAAAAAGAAAGAAAAAAAAGGCAGCAGAAGGGAGGAGAAATTGGTAGGTTTGGAAAGAAAGGAAGAAGGAATAAAAGAAGAAACAAGAAGAGAGAGGGTAAAAGTATTGAAAGATAAAACAATAATAAAGTTAAAATAAAAGATTATTTAAAAACAAAACAACAAAAAACCTCTTATCTGAGAAGCACTTTATTCGTCCTTCCATTCTAAATGAAAGCTTTGCTGGATAGATCAATCTTGGATGTAGGTCTTTGGATTTCATGACTTGGAATTCAAGGAGTTCATCATCACCAAGCCCTTATTATATGAAATGTTAAAGGGACTTACCTAAGAAAAAGAAGATAAAAAAGATGAACAGTGAAAGGACAGCAAACTCACAGTTATTAAGAACCACACCTAAAACAAAAGCAAACTAAGAGGACAGCTAGGTCAGGAGCAGAACCATAGAAATGAAGATCACATGGAGGGTTAGCAACAGGGGAGTGGGAGAAGGAGAAGGGGGGAGAAGGTACAGAAAATAAGTAGCATAGATGGTAGGTAGAAAGTAGATAGCGGGGAGGGCAAGAATAGTATGGGAAATATAGAATCTAAAGAACTTGCAACACATGGTCATAAACTAAAGGGGGGGAATGGAAGGGGAGGGAGTGTGCAGGGTGGAGGGGAATGAAGGGGGGAATAGAACAACTGTAATGACATAATCAATAAAATATATTTAAAACAAAACAAAACAAAATAAACCTCTTGTTGGTTTCCAGGTGGTCAAGCCTTTTCTTCTGGTCACACTAGCTGCAGCATTCTGAGGGTTAATTAGTTCTGCTTTTCTCCCTTCTTGGTGAACTCAGCTGGTTTCAGGATTGCTCTCCCAAAATCCTCTCCTCAGTGCCCCACTGAGAGCAGACTTTCCCCAGGATTCACAGTTCTGGCCTGGGGCATGGACATGCATTCAGGCCAGGCTTCTCTGGTCCCACCGGCCTTGGCGCGAACCCTTCCCAGTGCTATGTGGGAATGCAAAGGTGATTCTCGATTCTCCCAAGCCGGGGACCACAGACTCCACATATGAGCAATGCTCTCTGATTTGCTTCTTCATACTCACTCCTCTCTCTGACAATCCAAGCATACAGATCTCTCCTGGTGTTTTTCAAACTGCTCCTGGCCAGTTAGGGAGGGAGCTGATGACTGGCTCTCTCCCAGGGGCCTTGCAGCCAGCCCTAGGCTCCCAGAGTCGGCGGCAGACCCAGCAGACCCGGCCCAGGCCCAGTGCAATGGGGGATGCACAGGTGACTCTCAATTCTCCCAAGCCAGTGTCCACAGACTCCACGTATGATCAAAGCTCTCTGATTTGCTTCTTCATACCCACTCCTCTCTCTGACAATCCAAGCAAACAGATCTCTCTTGGCATTTTTCAAACTGTTCCTGGCTGGGTAGGGAGGGAGCTGGTGACTGGCTCTCTGCCAAGGTCCTTGAGCCAGCCCTTGGCTCCTAGAGACTGAGGCATACCAACCTAGGCCCTGGTGCAGCCTGGGCCCTGGCACGGCCCAGCAGAGGGCCTGTGGCCTCTGTGCCATTCCCTGGGACCTTATTGACCTGCCCCAAGTCTCTCCTCACCTTCTGGTCATTCAGAGTCTGCTCCAATTTCTGGAGTCTTGCCTTCCTATATGCTGGGTCCCTGTTGGCTGTCTGCTGCGCTCCTCCACAGATCAGCCCAGTTTTTCTCCGGTGCTTGGGGGGAAGCAAAATCCTTTGTCCTACTCCACTGCCATCTTCCTCTCTCCTTTAGTAATTAATATTTTTCATTGTCTGAACTCCACTGTCTTGCAAACCATTGTTTCCTATATTTTTCTGTTTATTTTGTTGTTACTGGTTCAGGCAGAAGAGTAAATTCAGACCCTGTTATTCCATCTTTTCAGGTTTGCATTTAGTTCTTTTAAAAATTTTAATATATTTTATTGATTATGCTATTACAGTTGCCCCATTTTTTCCCTTTATTCACCGTTCAGTCTGTTCCTACAAACAAATTGGGCCCTTCTGGTGCTAATTCCTGAGCGGGTGGGTTTGTGTACATTCTGGGACCCTTTGGGTCTTTCCAATGAACTCTCCTGTGAGTCTGGGAGTTTCTTCTGCTGCCACACCCCCACAGGTTTTTCTTAGTCAAAAGTTTGGAGGCTTTATTTCCCCACACTGGAACCCTCAGTTGCGTGGTCTCTCACTCCCTAGTTGTTCCTCCCGGTTAATCTGAACACAAATCTGGGACTGCCCACTCCACTAGCCACCACCTTTCCCTGTCCACCAGCTGTCACCTTGTGCACCCTGGTCCTCCAGCTGCCTAGCTGTGAGTCCTCTCCGCCCAGCTGCCCGTCTGGATGAATGTTTCTTCTTTAACTCCTTGGTTGTTGGACTTCCATACAGTTTGATTTTCTGTCAGTTATGGTCATACTTTGTGTTTAAATTTGTTGTTTTCCTTCTTTTGGATATGTGAGGAGGCAAAGTGTATCTACCTCTGCCTCCATGTTGGTCAGAAGTCCCTGTTATTCCATCTCGGCCAGATGAAGAATTAATAAACCCAATTTTAACAAATATTTTTAGGTTTCAAGAATATCTGTAAAAGTCAGCTGTAGTGGACACAGATATTTTTCCAAGGTCCATCTTTCCAGGGAGGACTTGTTTCCTCCATGGTATGACCATGCCCCAGTTGTCAGATCCTTCCATTTGCCTTCCCAGAGCAGTGGCTGAACAAGAAGACTTGCACTAGCCTGGCCATTTTGGCACAACATGGCATGCTGATGGGTGATGCTGCTTCCAGAGTCTCTGCCTGAACAGGTGCTGCTGGTACAGCCTGCCTTCCCCTCTGCTTCATCTCTTTCTCCTCCCTTCTTTTACAAGGATTGATCTTGGATATCTTGTACCCCAAACTCTGTCTTGTACCCCAAACTCTGTACCCCAGATTCTGTTTTCAGAGAACCCAACCAGTTGCACCAACTCTTAGGTGGCTAGTATGGCCAAAATTAGATCCCAGGGGCCTCTTCCCTGGCCATCTATAGATGTCTCTTTTCTATAAGAACTGAAAGCTCACCACTAGAATTTGTTTTTTAAAGATTATCTAGTCCCTGGAGTATCACACATGGGTATGTGTATATGACTTAGAAAATTTTGTTCTCTTGACAAAGTGTATCCAGAGATTAATTCCTAAAACCTTTATTGTGGGGAGGAAGTATGAAATAAAGAAAGCAGGCCATCAAAGCTAGGGCACACTTCATTCATTCATCTTTTAAGAGGGTAAATGATATGGCCATTAACCTACTATTTTTGGAAGCCCTTGAAGCAGTCAGAATTCACTCATTTCTCAAGGTGCACATTTTGAAGCTTGACCTGTTTCAGGACACACCTAAAGAGAGTCAGTCACTAGAGAATGCCACATGTAATTTCTCCTCTGCATGTAAGCACTACCTCAGTCCGCTTAGTGACTTGAGTAGAAAAACATTTGAACTGAAATCCAGCATCACCCAGCTGGGTACGTGTGGAGATGCCACAAGTTGTGAGAGCTATACTTGCATTGCCTGTGCTGTACTCCTAGATTTCTGCAGGAATAGCTGAATATCTTTGGCAAAGCTCACTTTTCCCTCTGCATAAGCATCAGAAGTCTTTTTTTAAATATGTATTTTATTGATTATCCAATTACAGTTGTCCCATCCCCCCTTCATTCCCCTCCACCCTGCACACCCCTCCCCCATCATTCCCCCCTTTAGTTTATGTCCACGTGTTTCAAGTTCTTTAGATTCTATATCTCCCCTACTATTCTTGCCCTCCCTCTATTTTCTCCCCACTATCTATGCTACTTATTCTCTGTACCTTTTCCCACCTTCTCCTCCTCCTACTCCCCTGTTGCTAACCTTCCATGTGATCTCCATTTCTGTGGCTCCACTTCTGTTTTAGGTGTCCTCTTAGTTTGCTTTTGTTTTAGGTGTGGTGCTTAATAACTGTGAGTTTGCTGTCCATTCACTGTTCACATTTTTTATCTTCTTTTTCTTAGATAAGTCCCTTTAACATTTCATATAATAAGGGCTTGGTGATGATGAACTCCTTGAACTTGACCTTATCTGAGAAGCACTTTATCTGCCCTTCTATTTTAAATGAAAGCTTTGCTGGATAAAGCAATCTTGCATGTAGGTCCTTGCCTTTCATGACTTGGAATACTTCTTTCCAGCCCCTTCTTGCCTGTAAGGTCTCCTTTGAGAAATCAGCTGACAGTCTTATGGGAACTCCTTTGTAGGTAACTGTCCCCTTATCTCTTGCTGCTTCTAAAATTCTCTCCTTCATTTTAATCTTGGCTAATATAATTATGATGTGCCTTGATGTGTTCCTCTTTGAGTCCACCTTCTTTGGGACTCTCTGAGCTTCCTGAACTTCCTGGAAGTCTATTTCCTTTGCCAGATTGGGGAAGTTCTCCTTTATTATTTGTTCAAATAAGTTTTCCACTTGCTCTTTCTCTTTCCTTTCTAGTACCCCTATAATTCATATGTTGGAATGTTTAAAGATGGCCTGGAGGTTCCTAAGCCTCCCCTCATTTTTTTGAATTCTTGTTTCTTCAATCTTTTCTGTTTGGTTGTTTCTTTCTTCCTTCTGGTCCACTCCATTGATTTGAGTCCCAGTTTTCTTTCCATCACTATTGGTTCCCTGTGCATTTTCCTTCATTTCACGTAGGGTAGCCTTCATTTTTTTTATCTAATTGGCGACCAAAATCAACCAGTTCTGTGAGCATGATCACAGTGTTTGATCACCAGTGTTTCAAACTCTGCATCTGACAGGTTGGCTATCTCTTGGTCGCTTAAAAGTATTGGCTCTGGGGCTTTGATTTGTTCTTCTGATTGAGCCATTTTTGTCAGGTCGTGCCTGTTACATAGGAGTAGTGGAGCCCTTACGTAACCTCCTTTATGGACAGCCCTTAGGTGTTCACCAGGGTGGGGCAATCCACATTGATAGGTTGTGATGCTGTATGTGGGGACGGGGTCAGAGAGGAAGCAATGCACTTGTTCCTGGCTCTCTCAGATTTCAGGCCCCTCTGCTGCTTCCCACAAACTGGCACCTTTTCAATTGGTGCTTTTAGGCTTTATTTCCCATCACTGGGTCCCTGGGTTGTGCGGTCTATCTTGCTGCCCATTTTTGCCTAGTTCATCTGCGCATGAATGTGTGACCACGGTCTACCCCGTGCTGCCTGCACTCCTGGGTATGGCTGCCACTGCCTTTTCCTGCTGTGATCCCTGTCAGCAGGCTGCCAACTCCGCCCCTCTTACCAGTCTGGTTAAATGGCTGTCAGACTTCCATACAGTTCAATTTTCTGTGTGTCCTGGTTGTGTTTTTGTTTCTAAATATTTGTTGTCCTTAATTTTGGTTGTGCAAGGAGGCACAGTATTTCCATCTATGCCTCCATCTTGGCCAGAAGTTACTCGGCATCAGAAATCTTGGCCACCTGGTGATACTTGTGGTTCCCAAAGAGCTTGCACATTTTACATATTGGTTCTTCATCACTTAGGCACATCTGATTGACAAAAGAAAAGTCAGTGACACTTGTCCCCTTCCTGTTCCAGTCCTGTGCACTCAGGACAGCCATGACAGTCCAAATGTATTCTTAAGCAGGTTTCAAAAGTCACTTGCACAGGAAGCCCTGGCATGTGGAGGACAAAGGTGATGGTAACACTAGGATGCTCAAATGGTGATCTAGCAAGCACATCTCACATTTGGTCTTTCATAGAATTCTCACAACCATTTTTATTTAGATAGTTTTGTTCAAGAAAGCTGAGATGGCTCCAAGATGTATTTGCCCAAGAACACATTGCCAGATATGGACAGCACTGGGATTAAAAGATGGGGGCTTTCTGACTCCAAGATCAGAGCCTATTCCACTTTACCAAGCCACCACCTGTCAGGACTGAACACTGCAATGGGTATAACATGCCTAGTGACTACCTGATCCTAATAGATTTTGTGACATAGTAGCTATTGATAATATCATAAAGACCTTGAGTCCATTACAGTTTGAAGATGCCCTGGGCACATTTTAGGTAGAAGGGATTGTGGAGGAGTCTCACTGCCCTGATCATCTCTCATACCTTCCCCACTCAGCTAACAGGGAGTCTCGCAATGAACTCTCAAGTCATGGAAAGGGAAGTAACTGCCAAGGATCAGACAGAACCATTATGAATTTGTGGCAAATGAAACCAAAACTTAGAGGCAGGGTCCAAATAGGAATACCAAATCATATCCCATTCTTTTAAATCCTCTTAGTAGTTTAAGATGTGGTGCCCCCAGCAGGGCACTGTGTTCTGGCAGGAAGAGGCAGGCAGAAGGAAGAGAGCAGAGGCTGGTGAAGCTCAGAACAATCTGAGACTGCCTGAGGGGGAGAATTGCAGAGAAGCCCTGCCCCACAAGCACAGATCTCTGATTCTCTTCCCTGACTCTCTTCAGAAGAAACATCTGTGCATCAGGAGTCAGCTGCAGTGTTTCAAGTCAGTGCCAAATTATGAGGATTCAGGAACACTTCTGACTCCCTGCAAAGAAATCTCCACCTCAGTGTTTCCCTGTCAGAAAACAGCAACCTGAACCTGGTGATTGGTGCTACCTAATTTGTGAAACATGGAAACTCTGCCTCCCCAGCCTCCTCCAGGATTGCTGGAGGATCAAATTGGCTCAAGACTGAGAATGTGCTTTATCAATAGTAAAGGATTAGAGCTGCAGTGGCAGAACTCCTGATGCTATATCTAATTCATATCTGATTTATATTTGACTCAGGGAGTGTCCTAAAGTCAGTACCAAAGGGAAGGCCACATATGTCATATTACCCTTCATGGTCCCTTACCTGGGGAATGTGATATGCAGAGAGCACATGGCTTTGTATAAATCAAACTGCAGGCATACACATATAGGTGTCCAGTACATAGAGCATAATATAGCATAAATAAAGAGCTGATAGGATATACTGTATAAAAAACTCTTGCTGAAGATTAAACATCACAATCATACTCAGCTCTCCAAATTCTTCACTCCTAATAGGCACACAGGAATAACAATTCACTATTCTGTCTCACCCTTCCCTCCCTCTCTGGGATGATCAAGGATAGCTAACTTCTCATAAATTTAAATATGATGCTACTTCACTATAACAATATGAGTCCCTCTGTTTGGGGTCCCTTGAATACTGCTGTGGGCTGGAAACCAGATGTGCACACAAATGCACACACATCCATCCCTAGGCTCCCTCTCTAAGAATGAAGTCAGCATAGTGTATGCATTTATTTGGAAAGCAATACTCTACTTATCCCTAAGCGAATACCTGGTTTCAACTCTAAGGTCTTGGTAATTTGGCAGACTGGACAACTAAACAAATAAAATAAAAGATAATTAAATAGCAGATTCATGATTTCTCCATGCATTTTATACATTTGAGCAAGGTGGTTTTCCTCCTTGGTCTGAAGTGTCTCAAATTCTTCTTTAAGCTTTTCAAGTATGTTTTCAGGCAGGATGTTCCTCTAAAGCTGCTTTTCTCTCTTTCAATGAAATAAGTGACCTAAAACATAGAGACAGCGTGAGTGGGTGGCAAATTCCCATTGCCAACTATCAAGGTGAAAGGATGAGACTCTTCCCTTCTTGCACACATGAATACCATTGAGGGATCATGGAGAGAACACACCACCCACTGAGGGAGTGCTGACAGGACTTTCAAAAGAAGTGACTGTGAAATTCTCCTCACCCGTACAAGATAACTCCTACTCCGCAGCCCTCCTGCCTGGGGTAGTGTGTACATGTTTTCCCCATTTGGAGAGACAGCTGCAGTGCACTCCATCAGAAGAAACAGGAACCTGTCATCTTCCCCAGTGATTCTGGGTTAGTTCTCTGTCTTCCATAGAAACCCAGCCCAGTGGGAAAGCAGATGCTCACAGATGGCTATGATGTTGGATAAGCAGAGGAGTGCAGAGAAGGAAGAACTCTGTCTCCGTGGAGTGACAGAGGAGATCAGGGCTGGTGTCACTAGAAAAATACCTGATTTAAACATTGAAGAGCAAGGTTATTTGGTCTTCAGTGTTATTCACTATGTTGTGATGCTGTGATATCTGAGGCCTTGCAAACCTAGAGGAATGGCCTCTTTCAGGCTAGCCAACTCCTAGAGAGAGTGAGGGTCTTATCTGAGAGGAAGTGTCTCTCATATGCAAACCAATACTTTCAGAGCCCACAACCTCACCACCTCCTTTATATTTTCTATTCCTTTATCCACCCACCCTGGTCATCCCAGGGCCAGGTACCACATAGCTAGGCGGATCCCCTATGCCCCTGAGGCAGCTGATATTATTTCAACTGGCTAATGCTGAACTTGCTTACTGTGCCTCACCTATTTCTTCATGCAGAAACCACAGTAAAGGTTCTGGCCCATATTTCCCCTTCCTCTCTGCCTCCTAGCCTACCCCAGTACTCCTCCACATCTCTTCTCCACCCCCACTTTGATGTGGTATGTCCCCTCCTCTTGGAAACTGTGAGCTACAAACTATCTTTCAATGGCAGCTGTCTTTTGGCCTTGCCATATCTGAATAATAATAAGACCTACAAGTGAAAAGACAAGACCCGATGCCACCCTGAGTGACCATCATGGTCTACCTATTTGGTAACAACTTTCCAATCTATTCGTTTAACAAACTTTTATGAAACACCTACTATGTTGGAAATGAGATAGTGAACAGGACAGACACACCTGGCCCCTCCCTCAGGGGCTGACATGCTACTGAGGGAAATAGATGTGCCAAATAAACAATATGCTAGCTGCATCTGAGATCTCCAGCCAGACAATGAATTTAAACCCTCTTGAACCTGCTTGTCTTTTCCTCCAGTGCCACCTTGGGGCCAGGGTGAGTAAGCAACTGTTTATATTCACCGCTACTACATGGATAAAACATATGGTAATTGAGCCCGGGAGTCTGAATGGAAAGATCTAAGTTCCAAGTTCCAATTTCCAGCTTTGTGAACAAGAAATTATACAAAATATCATTTAAGAGAGGAAGAGAAACTTGAAGGCAAGATGGAAGCATAGGTAGATACACTTTACCTTCTTGAACAACCAAAAGAAAGACAACAAAGTTAAAAACAAAAAAATAACCAGAACTGCCAGAAAATTCAACTGTACAGAAGTCTGACAAACAAGGAGGTAAAGAAGAAACATTCATCCAGACTGGTAGGAGGGGCAAAGATGGGCACCTGGAGCAGAGGAATTGCAGCAAAGTGGTAGCTGATAGACCAAGTGAGGCAGTGGCTGTCAGACCAGGCGGTCCCACGTCTGTGTGTGGATAAACCAGGAGAACAAACTGGGGAGCAAAACAGACCCTGCGCCCAGGGTTCCACTGTGGGGAAATAAAAGCCTCAAAACTTCTCACTATAAAAACCTGTAGTGGTCGCCGCAATGAGAGAATCTCCCAGCCTCACAGGAGAGCTTGTGGGGGAGACCCACAAAGTCATAGAACATACACAAACCCACCAACCCAGGAATCAGCACCAGAGGGCCCAATTTGATTGTGGGTAGTGGGGGAAGTGACTAAAATCCAGCTGAGAGCTGAGCAAGGGGCACTGTTCCCTTTCAGACCCCTTCTCCACAGACAGCACCACAATGCAGGGATGTGGGTTGCCCCACGCTGGTGAATAGCTTGTGCTCCAATCCTTACTACATAACATATGCGCCAAGACAAAAGAAATGGCCCAAATGAAAGAACAGATCAAAGCTCTAGAAAAAATACAACTAAGCAATAAAGAGATTGCCAACCTATTAGATGCACAGTTTAAAACACTGGTAATCAGGATGTTCAGAGAAATGGTTGGGTATAGTCATGTAATAGAGGAAGAAATGAAGGCTACACAAAGTGAAATAAAGGAAAATGTACAGGGAACCAAGAATGACAGGAAGAAAACTGAGACTCAAATCAATGGTTTGGAGCAGAGGGAATAAATAAACATTCAACCAGAACAGAATGAAGAAATAAAAAGGCAAAACAATGAGGAGAGTCTTAGGAACTTCCAGGACAACTTTAAATATTCCAACACGCAAATAACAGGAGTGCCAGAAGATGAAGAGGAAGAGCAAGAAATTGAAAACTTATTTGAAAAAAATAATGAAAAAGAACTTCCCTAATCTGGTGAAGGAAATAGACTTCCAAGAAGTCCAGGAAGCTCAGAGAGTCCCAAAGAAGTTGGACCCAAGGAAGCACACACCAAGACACATCATCATTACATTACCCAAGATTCAAGATAAGGAGAGAATCTTATAAGCAGCAAGAGAAAAGGAGAGTTGCCTATAGAGGAGTTCGCATCAGACTGTCAGCTGATTTCTCAAAAGAAACCTTGTAGGCAAGAAGGGGCTAGAAAGAAGTATTCAGAGTCATGAAGAGCAAAGACCTATGTCCAGCAAGATTACCCTATTCAGCAAAGCTATCATTTGGAATGGCAGATAAAGTGCTTCCCAGATAAGGTCAAGTTAAAGGAGTTCATCATCACTAAGCCCTTATTATATGAAATGTTGTAGGGTAAATGGAGGCAGTCTGGCTTCCTCACCCAGGTGTCTGAGTAGCTAGTGGAAGCAGTGTTCCCATAGCCTTGGAGGGGCCTGATAACTAGTGTTCTCATAGCCTTGAGCTTGGGTCTGATGGGTCCGATAAACTGTTCCTCTAACATGAGGTTGGCTCACATGTGCAGAATTATGTTATGTTATGTAATGTTCTGGCATCTTGCTGGTTTTGTTTCCCTCTAGTACTTGAACAGGTAGGGACTCCCTGCTGAGGGTGATGATGATGAGAGACACATAAGGGGACAGGTGCCACAATAGGTGCCACACAGGGGAACAGGGGCCACGACATGAGAAATGCAGATAGACAACTTGCAGCGTGAGTGGCTTGCCTACTCATGAATAAAGGCATGCCAGACATCCCAACAGCTCTGTGAATATATTTCTGTGCACACGAATACCATTATCCTGCCTGGCCTTGAAGGGTGGCAACACATTGGCATAGTTGGCAGGATTCATGGAAGAATGCTATGGAGCCGGCACCCCTGGAGGGGTGCTTGGTTGGCCAAATACCAACAGGTCTTACTTGGTGGCTGGGCTCCTGGAAGCTTAGCCTTGATCCCATGACTCTCCCTATGTCGATAGCACATTGGATCTCCAGTGGCACATCCAATGGCACATTGGATGTAGAGATCCACATTATGGGATCCACATTATTAGAGATCCATAATGTGGATCTCTACATAGCATACAGTGGAGAAAGCCCTGTGGGTGATGGGAAAGACCCTAGAAAATCCCAGCGCCCTGTGGCCATGGGGGTCATGGGCTGGGTGTTTCTTTCAGCTTCGCGAAATGAGATGGAGACTGTGCTTTGAGACAAAGTGCAGTTCCAAGAGCCCCAAGAGCAAGCAGAAGCCCTGAAGGCTGAAGAAGAGGAGACTGCACTTCCCTACATGGCAAAGTTAGTCAAACACGGAGGCAGAAAAAATAAAAAGCCTTCAAGGTTTGAGTCTGCGTCCTGGTAAATAGCCTCAGAGCAGCTGAGCTGCTGCAGTCCCCCTCCCTCCTCATAGTGTGTGATTCAGAGGAAAAGGGTAGGGGGAAAAGGAACCAAGTTCCTTTAGGGCAGCAGCCTATGGTTCCTGGGAAAGTTTGGGTCTGGGAATTCCCTTCCCTCCCCTGCCCAACACAGGTGTGGGACAAAGTTGCTGAGAGTGACCAGCCAGAGAGCTGCCCTGGGCTGGGTGCTCTGGCAGCAGTGGTGCCAGCACCAGGAAAGCTCTGCTCCCAGCACTCTGATCAGAAGAGGCAGGGACCCTTGGGGGTGAATAGTATGGGCTGCTGTGCCTGTAGGTCAAGGACTAGTGCTAGGAGCTGGGCTTTGGAGCAGTGTTCCAGGAGTAGGGGTGAGCTTGGGAGTTGTTAGAGTTGGTGATGTGACCCAGGAGGCTGGGAGAGAGCAGGCTGGAGCTGGCACAAGACAGGGAGGCAGGCAGCTGCACCCAGAAAGCTCACTGACAAGGAGCAGCCAGAGTGCCGAAGTGGTTGCAGCTGCAGGTAAAGGCAGTGCCTGTCAGAGAGGCCCCAGAGAATGACAGGGGCACCTGAAGCCAAAAAGACAGGAGTCACTGGAGTCTCAGAATTAGTGGCCCAGTGACCTGAGGGGATGCAGTGGTGGTGCCAGCAACTGGCACCCACCCAGACGGTGTGCACTGGTGCTGCACAAGTGCAGCTCCTGGTGCCTGCACATCGGCATCTGTCCAGTGTAGGCCTAAATTATTTGTCCAACGCGTTGGGGTATGACCCAAAAAGCCTCGTCCAGTGCATCTAAAGGGTCATTTGGCTGTGTCAACCTCCCAAGAAGAGAGAGGAAATACCCTGCTAGACCCCATGAGCTAGATGTGCATGTGACACAGCAAGGCTTTGGATGGGGTTTGTGGCAGTGACTGGAATGGCTTCGTCAACCCTTGGGTCTCTGGTCCCAACTATGGAAGGGAGCAAAGGTTCAGTACTCCATGACTGAAAATCAGTCAGCTGCTGTATATGCTGCCCTGTTGGCCACAGAGGCTATAGCAGGAACTGCCCCTGTGACAGTGAGGACCACGTATCCCATTACAGTGTGGGTCCGGGACTGGATGGCCAAATCTCGTAGTGGGACATCTCAGAAGCTCACATTAGCTAAGTGGGCGGCCTATCTGCAACAAAGGAGTATTCTGTCCACTAACCCTTTGCAGGCTGAGCTATAGGAAGTGTTAGGTCCAGTGATTCATGTAGATGAGAAATCTAATGTTTCTGTCTCTATAGAAGAGACAGAAGCTAGCCCCTTCCAGGAGGGGCAGGTACCTATTCCCTCAGATGCCTGGTACACTGATGGGTCCAGCAGGGGCCATCCTGCCAGGTGGATGGCTGTGTCAGTCCAACCAGAGACCGACACAATCCGGTTTGACACTGGCATGGAACAGAGCAGTTAATGGGCAGAGCTCTGAGCTATGTGGCTTGTGGTAGTCAATGAAGCCCCACCCCTATCTATTTGCACAGATAGTTGGGCAGTGTACCAGAGGCTAACATCATGGATCTCTGCATAGCATACAAGTAAATAGATAGTTATGCATAGACCATTGTGGGGACAGGCTTTGGGGCAAGACTTAATGGGAGTTAGGCCACCAGGAACAAATCTCTGTATATCATGTTACTGAACATACACCTCTTGCTTCCCCTGGGAATGATGAGGCTGATATTCTAGCCAAGATGTGGTAGGTAGAAATTGTACTTGCCAGACCCTCAGGAAGGGAAGTAGCTCAGTGGCTACACTGTCACCTCTTACATGCTAGGCAGAAGACAATGTGGCTCACTCTCAAATCTTGGGGGTCACCTGTTACATTGGTAGAAGCACAAGAAGCTTGTGAGACCTGTGTTTTCTGCTCATGAGAGCATTCCCAAAGGTCTGTGGGAACTTTTGGACAGGTAGTGCAGGGATGGGTACCACTGACCCTGTGCCAGGTGGATGTAATTGGGTTCCTACCTAGTTTAGAGGGATATAAGTATGCTATTACAGGTGTGGACATGGCCACAGGACTTCTAGTTGCTTATTCTGCATGGCACCCAGATCAGAAAGCAGTAATTGCTGTGCTGGAGTGGTTATGTGCTGCTTATAGATTATTCTTAATCATTGAAAGTGATCAGGGGATGCATTTCACTGACGCCTTGGTACAACAGTGGGCTTGGGACTTGCAGATTGACTGGAAACTTCATGTAGCCTATCATCCCCAAGCTGCTGGAATGATTGAATGGTACAATGGTCTCTTAAAGCAGGGCCTGTGAGCTGCCCCTGCCACCCCTATGCTGAGGGGTTGGATGAAACACTTATGGGCTGTTGTCCAGACTCTAAATGAAAGGAGTCAGAATCAGGGCCCAGCCTCAGTGGAAGCATTACTCCACCACACTGCAGCGCTAATTTAGCTGCAGGTACAGACTAAGAATGCCTTGCTGGAACCAGGCACAGGAAAACGGGAATATTCTCTTGCCTGCTCTGGAGTAAACAGCCATTTGGATGTGGCCTTCGGAAATCGAAGCCCACCACATGAGTTGGGTGGCTCTTGTTGCCCCTTGGGGTCAAGGGGTAGAAAGAAACTTACAAATACTGCCCTGGGTGGGTGATTGGGACATGGACCCCAGTTTTAAAGGTGATATATCCACAAAGACCACAAGAAGACCCAAGATCCAAGAAGATCCAAGAAGACCACAAAATGCTTCTTTGTGGCACCTTCATAATTTCCCTATGGCCCATTTTGAGTTCTCTCCTGTTATTGGAAATAGATGCTGAGCCCCCAGTTGAGGCATGAAAGGTCTGGTATTCACACCCAGGAAGACCCCCTCTGCCAGCCATTGTCTTATCAGCTGACCAGAAGCTTGCTTGTATATTGCCAGAGGGTCCTAACTTGCCTTTACTGGTGCCTTTAACTGCTCTGTCTTTTCGCCCTTAGAGTGCAAGATAACACCTTAGTGGACTGGGCTCATACCTATGCCTTAGTGGCTGACCAATTAGCATGCTGGGTCTGCACTGAACTCCCCCAGAGCATGTTGGCCGGCCTCCCATGGTGCATTTCTCCTGCTCTTGTCTCAAATTGGACTTGGCTTCAGAACCAGTGGAACAGTGAGCATCCCTTGTGGAATGCTGCCTGGACTGACATCTATGCTTAGGCAAAGCTGCAGTATGAATGGACCCTGCCGTTAAGCAGCTACTCTGTACGGAATGGCTCAGGGTGGCTCACAGCTGAGGCTGTGGAGCTGGCTGGACTAATGCCCTTTTGCATTGAGAACTCCAAAGCACAAGCCCAGGTGGGCTGGACTCTGATAGGTCAGTGTCACACCCATATCCTTGGACATGCTGGGAGGCACAGAGCAGTGTGTGGGCTGCTATTCCCACTGGGACCTTCTGGGTGGGTGGTCCACATGAGTGGCCTTACTTGTATGGGAATTGGACTGGCCATCGTACCTAGGGGTGGCCAGATTGCCTGTGTTTGGCTGTGTGCTGTTGAAGCTTGTATGGCGGCTGTGGCAGTGCTTGTGTTTTGCTTGCTTGTTGCTGTAACCTGTATGTACTGCTGTTGTGGGTTATGGGTGTGGGGCTCTGGCCTCCTCATTGAGGGAACTTCATGGAAGACATCCTCGCATAGATTGTAAGGTGAGGAACCCAGAAGGGGTGGGTTGTAGGGTAAGTGGAGGCAGTCTAGCTTTCTCACCCAAGTGTCAGGGTAGCTAAGGGAAGCAGCATTCCCATAGCCTTGGAGGGGCCTGATAAGTAGTGTTCTCATAGCCTTGAGACTGGGTTTGATAAAGTCTTCCCATAACATGAGATGGGCTTCCATGTGCAGAATTATGTTATGTTGTATAGTTTCTGGCATCTTGCCGGCTCTGTTCCCCTCTAGGTTTAAACAGGTAGGGATTCTCTGCCAAAGGCAATAATGGTAAGAGACACACAAAGGAACAGGTACCATGTTAGGTGCCATATTCAGGAGCTGGGGGGGGGCATGATATGAGACATGCAGTTAGACAAGCAGCTTGCAGTGTACGTGCCTTATGCCCACCCATAAATAAAGGCATGCCAGACTTCCTAATGGCTCTGAATATTTTTCTGTCTACACGAATAACATGAACCTGCCTGGCCTTGAAAGGTGGCAATGCAAATATCAAAGGGACTTGTCTAAGAAAAAGAAGAGGATTAAGGATATGGAATAAGAAGTATAAATGGTTGGTACAAAATATGCAGGGGAAGGTTAAGAGTAGTATAGGAAATGGAGAAGCCAAAGAACTTATATGTACAACCCATGGACATGAACTAATTGGGGGGAGTGCTATTGGGAGGGGGAGTGCAGAGCAGAGGGGAATAAAGGGGAGAATAAATGGGACAAATGTAATAGCATAAACATAAAATATAGTTAAAATGTTTTTCCATAACATTAATTTCCTAGTGAGGAACCTCAACACTTAAAAAAGAAGTAAGTAGGTATGTATGTGTGCATGCATATGTATGTGTGCATGTTTATTTGTGTATTCTCATATGTGTGTATGTCTGTGTGTGCAGCAAAATACCACAACAATAATAAAAATAAACTATTGGTACACACAACAGCATAAATGAATCACAAAGAAATTATAATAGTAGAAGAAACTAGTCATAAATAATATATACAACATGATTTATATAATTTAGGCAAAACTAAACCATGGTGAAAGAAGTCAAAATTGTCTCTTGTGTTTGTGGGAGGAGTCACTGACTGGGAAGTGCAGAGGGTGTAGGAAATGTCCCAGATCTCGGTCTTGGTGAGTTTTTGTGGAGATATGCACATGTAATTTGTTGAGATTAAGTGTACCTCACAGTATGTATTCTATGCTCTGAGGAAAAAAACACTGTTGAACCTGAACATGGCGGCTTTAGTTTGAACTCTTTGTTTCCTGGAGGATGGAGACCCCAGAGCCTTGTCTGTAACTCCTTAGACTGCTGTGTGGGAATCTCCTCAACAACAACAACAACAACAACAACAACAAATGCTTTACAGATTTAAAAGGGTTACTGTCATTATTATTCTTAAAGTGAATTTGCTTTACTTTTTTTAAAAATAGTACCTACTTAAACTATCCGGAAGGTCCCCTAATGCGAGCAGGTTGAGATTTAAAGATTATCTTGCTTATGATCCCCATAGCAAATGTTAGCATATCTTTCTAGATTGTCCCTCTCTCTGGACTGAGGAGCTGGGCAGCATGCCATTTCAGTAGAGGCTGCCTCCACACAGAATTTCCCAGGTTCCTCCCAGATGAGAACAAACACTCCTGGGAGGGAGTGGACCTAGATTTGAACAGCAGCCTAGCATTCACTACAAAATGCCATATTCCTCCCTTCAGAATTCAGAAGCATGACTGTTCCATGGAAAATGAATTGGCCAGAACCCCAGTACCAGTGCCTGGGTTCTGGCCTTCTTTTTTTTCATTTCAAACAAGATTGGAAGCCCCTGTGATGGTCCTGGGAGACAGAGGAGTCAGGAACCGGAGCGGGGACACCCTTGTGCCGATGCCATAGCTACTGGCCTGGGCAACGGAAGGGTCAGTTGCAGGAGCTGGGACACCAAAGGCCCCTGTGACGCCGCCATAGAGACAGGCCTGGACCCTGAGGAGCCAGCTACGGGAGCTGGGAAGCTCTCAAATCCTGTGTCGCTGCCATAGCGACGAGACTAGACGCCGGGGAGCCAGGTACGGAAGCCGGGACACTCCAAACCCCTGTGACGCAGCAGAGGAGCCAGGTACGGGAGCCGGGAAGCTCTCAAATCCTGTGCCGCTGCCATAGCGACAGGACTGGACGCCGGGGAGTCAGGTACGGAAGCCGGGACTCTCCAAACCCCTGTGACACAGCTGAGGAGCCAGCTACGGGAGCCGGGAAGCTCTCAAACCCTGTGCCGCTGCCATAGCCACAGGACTGGATGCTAGGGAGTCAGGTATGGAAGCCTGGACTCTCCAAACCCCTGTGACGCAGCAGAGGAGCCAGCTACGGAAGCCGGGAAGCTCTCAAAGCCTGTGCCTCTGCTATAGCGACGGGACTGGACGCAGGGGAGTCAGGTACGGAAGCCGGGACACTCCAAATCCCTGAGACAGCCCGGGGTGGCAGAGGATCCCTCTACGGGAACTGGGAGGGTCACAGCCCCTGTGCTGCTGCCATAGTGAGGGGATTGGACACTGGGGAATCAGGTACGGGAGTTGGGACTTTCTAAGCCTCTGTGCCACTGCCATAGAGACAGGACTAGACGCCGGGGGAGTCAGGTACGGAAACCGGGACACTCCAAGCCCCTGTGACGGCCCTGGATGGCAGAGAGAGCCAGATACGGGAGCCAGGACATTCCCAGCCTCTGTGCCACTGCCCTAGTAATGGGCCTGGGTGCTTGAGGAGGCGGCTACTAGAGCCGGGACATTCAGCAGTGGTAGGCGACCAACGCAGAGACCAGTGCGAGGACCAGCGTGAGTGTAGGTGGAGACGAAGAACATCAAGAAACTTCAAGGAGTCTGTACCACTGAACTTCACAAGGAACATACCACAGAAGTTTACACCATAACACCAGTGTTTCAGAACAGATCAATTTTGGAAGCAGAGACTAAAAAGAAGAGTCTCAAACAATGGGAAGACAAAGAAACAATCCCCAAATGAAAGAAAAAGCAGAAACTTCAGAAAGAATGTTAGATGAAATAGACGCTGATCAACTATCAGACAGTGAATTCAAAGCACTGGTTATTACGAAGTTCAAAGAGCTCACATTGAGCTACCAGAAACTACAGGGGAATTATAATGATCTCTCTGAAAACTACAGCAACATCAAAAAGGAAATGGAAACCATCAGCAAGAGACAAGTGGAAATGAAGAATACAATTTCCGAATTGAAGTACACAGTAGAAAGTTTCCAAAGTAGGATAGATGAAGCGGAGGATAGGATTAGTGAGTTGGAGGACAGGGTAGAAAGCATCTCACAGAAAGAGCAAGAAAATGAAAAGAGGCTCAGAAAGAATGAAGAGGGATTAAGAGAAATGCAAGACAATATGAAACGTAATAATATACGAATAATAGGAATACCAGAAGGAGAAGAAGAAGAACAAGGGATAGAAAACGTATTTGAACGAGTAATGAGAGAAAATTTCCCTAATTTGATAAGAGAAAAAGTCTCACAAATCCAGGAATCACAGAGAGTACCAACCAAGAGGAACCCAAGGAGGCCCACCTCAAGACATATCATCATCAAAATGGCAAAATTCCAAGACAAAGAGAGAATCTTAAAGGCAGCAAGGGAGAAAAAAGAAATAACATACAAGGGAGCCCCAATAAGGTTAGCTACCGACTTCTCAATGGAAACACTTCAAGCAAGAAGAGAATGGCAAGAAATATTTCAAGTAATGAGAACCAGAGGCCTACAACCAAGGCTACTTTACCCAGCAAGGCTCTCAATCAAGATAGAAGGCCAAATAAAGAGCTTCCAAGACAAAAGAAGTCTAAAAGAATATGCCTCCACCAAACCAGCTCTACAAGAAATACTAAAAGGACTGCTTTGAGGGAAGGAAGGATAAGAGGGAGACAGAGAGGAACACAGGTACAAAAATGGCAATGAATAAGTACCTATCAATAATAACCTTAAAAGTAAATGGATTAAATTCTCCAATCAAAAGACACAGAATAGCTCAATGGATAAGAAAGCATGACCCACACATATGCTGCCTACAAGAGACTCACCTCAGGACAAAAGACCATCACAGACTAAAAGTGAAAGGCTGGAAACAAGTTTTCCAAGCAAACGGACAAGAAAAAAAGCTGGGGTAGCAATTCTCATATCAGACAAAATAGACTTCAAAAAAAAGGCTGTAAAGAGAGACCCAGAAGGTCATTTCATTATACTCAAGGGAAGAATCCACCAAGAAGACATTAACATTGTAAACATATATGCACCAAACATAGGGGCACCCAAATATATCAAGAAAATCTTAGAGGACTTCAAGAAAGATATTGACAGCAACACAATCATAGTAGGGGATTTGAACACCCCACTATCAAAAATGGACAGATCTTCCAAACAAATTATCAACAAAGATATTGTGGCATTAAACAACACCCTAGATGAAATGGACTTAACTGATATATATAGAGCCCTTCATCCCAAAGAAGCTAAATACACATTCTTTTCAAATGTACATGGAACATTTTCAAAGATAGACCACATGATAGGACACAAAAGGAGCCTCAACAAATTCAAGAAAATTGAAATCATACCAAGCATCTTCTCTGACCACAAGGCACTGAAATTAGAAACCAAGCCCAAAGAAAAAAACCCAAAGCACCCAAAAACATGGAGACTGAATGGTATGCTATTAAACAACGAATGGGTCAAGAATGAAATTAGGGAAGAAATCAAAACATTTCTGGAAACAAATGAAAATGATCGCACAACAACCCAAAACTTATGGGACACAGCGAAGGCAGTCCTGAGAGGGAAGTTTATAGCAATACAGGCCTACCTAAAGAATATAGAAACATTTCAAACAAACAACCAAACCCTACGCCTGCAAGAACTTGAGGAACAACAACAAAGACAGCCCAGAGCAAGCAGAAGGAAGGAAATAACCAAGATTAGAGCAGAATTAAATGACATAGAAACTAAAAGCACAATTTTAAGGATCAATGAATCCAGGAGTTGGTTCTTTGAGAAGATAAACAAAATAGACAAGCCTTTAAGTAGGCTCATCAAGAAAAGAAGAGAGAGGACACAAATAAACACAATCAGAAATGAAAAAGGAGAGATTACAACTGATACCACAGAAATAGAAGAGATTGTAAGAAATTACTATGAAGAACTGTATGCCAAGAAATTTGAAAACCTAGGGGAAATGGACACATTTCTAGAAAAATACAATCTTCCAAAACTCAGTGAAAAAGAAGCAGAAAATCTAAATACACCAATAACAGCAAAAGAAATTGAAGCAGTAATCAAAAAACTCCCATCACACAAAAGCCCCGGACCAGATGGTTTCACAGGAGAATTCTACAAAGCATTTAAGGAAGAGCTAACCCCTATTCTCCACAGACTATTTCAAAAAATTCAGAAGGATGGAAAACTCCCAAATTCTTTTTATGAAGCCAGCATCATCCTAATTCCAAAACCAGATAGAGACACAACAAAGAAAGAAAACTTCAGGCCAATATCGCTGATGAACATAGATGCTAAAATCCTCAACAAAATATTGGCAAATCGCATCCAACAATATATCAAAAAGATCATACACCATGATCAAGTAGGATTCATCCCAGGAATGCAAGGATGGTTCAATATTCGCAAATCAGTAAATGTAATACATCACATAAACAAAAGCAAAGACAAAAATCACATGATCATATCAATAGATGCAGAAAAAGCTTTCGATAAGGTACAACACCCATTTATGATAAAAACACTCAGCAAAGTGGGAATACAAGGAGCATTTCTCAAAATAATAAAGGAATTGATGAGTTTGGCAAAACAGCTGGTTATAAAGTCAATATCCAGAAATCAAAGGCATTTTTGTATACCAACAGTGAATCAGCAGAAGCAGAAATAAAGAGAAAAATCCCATTTGATATAGCAAAAAGAAAAATAAAATATCTGGGAATAAACCTAACCAAGGAGGTAAAAAACCTGTATGCAGAAAACTACACAGCCCTGAAGAACGAAATCAAGGAAGACACAAACAAATTGAAACATATACCTTGTTCATGGATTGGAAGAATTAACATCATCAAAATGTCCATACTACCCAAAGCAATATACAGATTCAATGCAATACCTATTAAAGTACCAATGGCATATTTCACAGACATAGAACAAACACTTCGAAAATTTATATGGAACCATAAACGAGCTCGAATAGCAGCTTCTATTTTGAGAAAGAAGAACAAAGTAGGGGGGATCACAATACCTGATATCAAACTGTATTACAAGGCCACTGTAATCAAAACAGCCTGGTACTGGCATAAAAACAGGCACATAGACCAATGGAACAGAACAGAGAGCCCAGAAATCAACCCAACTCTCTACAGTCAATTAATATTCGACAAAGGGGGCAGTAACATAAAATGGAGTAAAGATAGCCTCTTCAACAAATGGTGTTGGGAGAACTGGACAGCTACATGCAAAAAAATGAAACTTGAGCACCAGACTTACACCATACACCAAAATAAATTCAAGGTGGATAAAAGACTTAAATGTAAGTCATAACACCATTAAAGTCCTAGAGGAGAACATTGGCAAGAAAATCTCAGATATTTCACGCAGCAACTTCTTTACTGATATGTCCCCTAGAGCAAGGAATGTAAAGGAAAGAATAAACAAATGGGATCTCATCAAAATAAAAAGCTTCTGCATGGCTAAAGAAAACAGTATTAAATTAGCAAGACAACCAACTGTATGGGAAAACATATTTGCCAATGATACCTCAGACAAAGGTTTAATCTCTAAAATATACAAAGAACTTACACAACTCCACTCTAAGAAGACACCCAACCCAATTAGAAAATGGGAAAAGGACTTGAACAAACAATTCTCCAAGGAGGACATACAGAACATTCAGAGACACATGAAGAGATGCTCAATATCATTAGCTATCAGAGAGATGCAAATTAAAACCACAATGAGATACCACTTTACACCAGTCAGGATGGCTATCATAAACAAAGCAACAAACAACAAATGTTGGAGAGGTTGTGGGGCAAAGGGAACCTTAGTTCACTGTTGGTGGGAGTGCAGACTGGTACAACCATTATGGAAAACAGTATGGATTTTTCTCAGAAAAATAAAAATTGACCTGCCTTTTGACCCAGCAATTCCACTGCTGGGATTATATCCTAAGAATCCTAAAACATCAATATCAAAGAACCTATGTACCACAATGTTCAGAGCAGCACAATTTACAATAGCCAAGAGTTGGAAGCAACCTAGGTGCCCATCAGTAAATGAATGGATCCAAAAATTGTGGTACATATACACAATGGAATTCTATGCAGCAGAGAGAAAGAAGGAGCTACTACCCTTTGCAACAACATGGATGGAACTGGAAAGCATTATGCTGAGTGAAATAGGCCAGGTGCTGAAAGACAAATACCATAGGATCTCACCTTTAACAGGAAGCTAAACAACAAAACAAACAAGCAAGCAGAAAAAAAAAAACCCAAAAAACAAAGACATTGAAATAGAGAACAAGGGGACAGTGACCAGAGGGGAGAAGGAAGGGAAGTTAAGGGGAAAAAGGGGGAGGGATTTGGAGGAACAAATAGGAAGGACACAGGGACGAGAACTAAGGGGGGGGTGGAAATGGGAGGGAGGTGGGGAGCAAGGGGCGGGGGAGGCTGGGATGGGAAAAATAGACAAAAAACTGTACTTGAAAAATAACTAAATAAAATTTTAAAAAAAGAATAATTGTGTACCAGTATAGAAAATATACTAAATAAAACAAATTCTGAACCTAAAAAAAAAAAACAAAAACAAGATTGAAGAGTATTGAAATGTTGTGGGTGTTCAATCCTCTTCCACCTGCTTTCCCAGCTCCCTGCCTCTGCTCCATCATTCTGAAGCTCTTTCCCTTCCTTCTCCCACTACACAGGGCTGATGGGAATACTTTCCCCTCTGGCTGTGTGTCCTTCTCAATGCCAGCCTTCTCTGGGGACTGCACCTGCACAACCCACCCCACACAAATCCAAGTTCAATAAAGTTTCTAGTGCACTCCCTGTACCCTGAGCATTTTTCCATGGGCCCTCAGAGTCTACAGGGCTCTGTGTCTGCCTTTGGGAGGAGGAAAGCCAGAGAAGGGAAGGCGAGAGGCAGCTCATTCCACAGACTGGGTAGTCAGAGGGTTCTGTTGTCTCTAGCTGCTGGAACAAGAAGCAGAAGCTTAAGTGTATTACATAAAATCAGCCTAACAAGACTAAAGGTAGTGAAGAGTCCACCTATGGGTAGGGGGTGGGGAAAAAGGCCTTTGAGAGCAATGCTCACGTATCAGAGGAGTGAAGTATCAGTGGTCAGTATCAGTGGTCAGTAATGCCCACAAAAGAAATGTGGAATGAGAACATTATTTTGAACTGTGGAGGTAAATGCAGGAAGAACTATCTAGAGAAAATTAAAGAGGATGCCTCTGAGAAGTGGGACTGGGAGGAGATGGAGTAAAGTGCAGAGCTTCTCTCTATAAACTCTTTTCTAGGGTTTACCATTTAACCTGTGTGTGTTACTTTGATATATATTTTTCGAAATGCACAAGTAAGTGAAAGTTTCAAGTTGAAAAATGATAAGCATAAATAATTCCAAGCACCTGGTGGTTTTGAATTCCTGACCTTCCACTCCCATATTCAACTGACACAGATCCTGAGATGGTATCCTTCTTCTGCAATCCATTCATTCTCTATTTACTTCCATCTGTCCTTCACAGGTACCCAAGTGACCTGGAGAAACACTGGTCATGGTTTGTACATCCAGCTGTTGGGAGAGATGCTACACAAGTAACTAAACAAAAAGGTTCCATGAGAATACGTAATGTACATAATGGTGCACTTTCAAAGCCAATGCTATCATGACCTTTCCAGGTTAATATTTCTCTGGCTCCCCGTTGCTTATAGGACAAAATGAAAAACCTTTACATGATATGTAATGTTGGGAACCACTCTACCTGGTTTCAGAAGCTGTAACCCCACACATGCATGGCTAAAGCTGAGTAAAAAGGCCTTAGGGACATAAGCTGATAAAGAGACAAAAACTTACCTCCTCTTTCATATCCCCCTGCTTGGCCCAAGGGGAATAACTGGTTAGCCAATGATGGGTAAGATTCCTCAGGGGAGGAGGGACAACCTTAGACAGGAACAGTCATGAAGGGACCATCAGGGAAGGACTTAGGGGACTATAGAAAAGGGGTGATGGAACCTCACCCCTTGGCTTTGTCGTAGCCTGAGTACTCATTCTGTCTGTAAGAAGTCTCCTAATCTCTTGGCTATCTGCACCCTACACCTGATTCAGGCCTGAAACAATGCTGAAGGGGGAGGCAGCCCTGTGCTAGAAAGGGTGTTTCCCCAGGGCAATCAGGCCTAAGAAAGAATGCACAAAATACTGTGAAAAATGCTTTACTAAGAATGCCCTCAATATAAATGGTAAGGGTCCAAACACAAAAGTTATTTTCCCAAAGTTTTATGGCCCTTTAGCATCACTCTATCTATCGGTCTCTGACTCAGAATAAGCGCTTATGGTTCTTTTAATGTTATCTATTCCTTGATCATTATTGCCTGACAATGATTGATGAGCTTTACATATATGCCCTGTATTCCTATGCAAACTAAACTCAATAAAAGCTGATTCAGAAAGAGGCTCAAGATCTTTCTCCTCTGAGAGACTGGTCAGCCTTTCCTCCCCAAGCAGATCATGCCTTGGTAGACTTATTCTCATCTGTGGTGGCTGGGGGAGGTATGCTGGACAAAGCTCCCACAATGTAACACTTCCTTCCATATGTCTTAACCTGACTCCTGGTGGCTCACTTGGAGCCCTGGCATCTCACATAGCCCTGCACTGAAGCCTCCTTATCCACTGATCAGTCCTAAGTGTCTCCAGTTGCAGGCCCCTTTCCTGAGCATTGGCATTACTGTTCACTCTTCCCAGAATGCCCTCTCCACCCACAGCTTCCCTGCTCTGCACCCTGTCACCTCCTCGGTAGTTTTCCAGCTGGTGCCGTCTCTGTATTCTTCTGTATGTGCACTGTGGGACCTCTCACTGTATTCAGGGCCACCCTCTCCTATGAGGACAAGTTCTTACTCTTCTCTGCATCTCTGGGGTCCTGACACAGGAACAAGGCTAATAAATTAACAACTAACCCTTAGCAAGGGATAGTAAATGCTCCCCTGCCCCAGCACAGAACCTTCTTTCTCACATTAAGCCACAAGCATGTCCTTTGTAGCTCCTACCCTTGGTCCCACCGTGCCTTCAAAGCCTACTTCCCACCTGCCCAACAGCCCTTCAGAGATGGTCAGCCTGCCTTCCTTTTTCAGGCCAACCATCTCCACTTCTTTCATGGAACAGAGTCCCAGAAGTGCTGACCAGAAAGAAGTCTGCAGCCTCAGGAGTACAAGGGTCCAAAACTCCTCTTACTTTCCTACACACTGGACAGCAGAACTGCCCATCAATGTGGGTGTAGTACTGGCACAGCAAGATTAGTTCCAGGCTCTGTTTGCAGAAGTTGTGGGAGCAGGAGAGGAGCAGAACAGAGGGTGCAAACAACTCCACGCACAGAGGGCAGAACAGTGAAGCGTTCAGTGTCTCCATGGTGGCTGTAGGCCCCCCTGTCCCCATCTACCACCCAAGGCACAGAACACAGCTGTGAGATACAGGTCACAGTAGACACAGAAAGTCTTTAATTAGAGGACAGCAGAAACAAGGGAGCTCCACTGATGCCCAAGACACTAGGACATATCAGGAGAGGTGACTGATATGCCGGCTGGACATATCAAGCCTACAGCTGCTTTTGAACAGCTTACAAGCTACAAATGTGGGTTTTTTTTCACATTTTAAGGGGTTGTAAAAAACAAAACCAAACAAACATCAAAAAAAAGGGAAGATAGACCATACTTGGCCTGCAAATCCTAAAATATTTACTTTCCAGGTCTTAAAGAGTTTGCTGTCTTAACGGAGAAATGTAACTGAAATCCAGCCCACCTCTCATATGCACATTCCACTCATTTCAACTACAGGAGTTGGTGGAGAGTGAGTGAGGAGCAGAGGCCTTGGCCCCAGCCTCCAACCCACAGTCCTGTGCAATTGTAGGGCAGTGACTGCCAGCTTCTCTCCTCCTGTTTCTCCATCCACAATCTGTTGAAATGGGCTATTCTGAATACCTGTAGTCTCTGGCATGTCACTTAGCATTCCCTAACCTCCACCTCTTTCATAAAGAGGATGAATGCAGAGATTGGCTTAGCCCTTGGGTTCCTTGGCAGATCAAGTAGTCTCAACAAGGAGCACTGATATGCATCTAGGCCAAGCAGTTGTCACATTATCTCTCATTTAACCTCCACAGCCCTAAGAGGCTCAAGTGATTAGTTTTTACCTGAGTCAGGGAAACAGAGGTATGGAGAGGTGAAATGACTTGCCCATGACCACAGTTCATGAAAACATGTCACATCCCATTTGATTCTTCCTTTGCTTCTAACAGGCTATGTTGCCTCACAGATGAGGTCCTCTGTTGATGTGAAAATGTGTGGTTTCATTATGCTCCTAGATGTGCTCACAAGACTGTGATAGCAGGGAGAAATGATTAAAAAACCACCCACACTCAGTCTCCATTCTACAAACATGGATTGAGCAGTCAGCTGAGACACATGATGGGCTGCGATATGTCAGGGCTGAAGTGTTCTTATTATTCATGACAGTGACAGTCACTCTGTGGCTCAGCACATACCATTGCATTTACTCACCACATCTCTCCTGTGTGATACATATTAATTCATGGATACAGAAAAGGCCAGTGCCTGCTCACAAAAAGCTGTTGGTCCAAAGGAGAAGCAAGTCAGAGGGAAAGGTACAGATGTCCAGCCAGTGCACCAGCCATTCCTCTTCTGGCTATCTTCCAGGATGGAACCACAAATGCCAACTTTCCTTGTCAGACTATCTGACACTGGGGGCAGTCCTGTTGTGTGATCTTGGCCAATGAGAGTTACATTAAAGTGTGCTGAGAGGTTTGGGGAAATTTTCTTGCTCTCATGATGAGAGACAAATGTGCATTTCACCACACTTCTATTCATCTTTTGCCTTATATGAAGATTTAAAACTGGTGTTGTGGCAACCACTTTGCAACCATGAAGATCACAGACATGGAGCCCAATGTCCATGAACTGCTGTACTGACACCAGCACTTACCCCGCTCAGCTCACTGTGAGAAACCAAGTCATCAGGACTGCGTCTATAATTCTAACTGATAAAACAAGTCCAGAAGTATTATAAACCATGAGAGACAAGAAGCTGGAAACATTTAGATATTACAAGATTACTCACAAATGGGAACAGAAAGAATTGTGGAAGGTATGGCAGCTGCTCTTGCTGCTCACTCCGTGTAGAGCTTGGTAGTAACATTCCAGAGACACTCAGGATTCCTAAGTGTCTCATGTTGAGATGAGCCCTGCCTGCAACAACATCATAACAACAATGTCATCCTCCCAACCATATAGTAACTATCCCAGTCACCTGGATATTTAGGACTAGCTTGGCTACCTGGCCCAATTCTTTCCAATGAGACATCAGGGAAACTTTGCTGGAAAGTTACCAAGAAAATTTCCCTCCATAATAAAAGGGAAATAAATCTCCCTCTCCCTTTCTTGCTGCCTTGAGTTCAGTTGTGCGAAGACATAACCTTGGGGCTACAGTAGCAGCTTTATGATCAAGAAGTAAAGTTCTGAATATCAGTGGCAATGCCAACCCAGACCATTCATCAGTGAGCTGCTAAAGAACCCTGGAACTACCTCGCTCGAAACTTCTTGTAAGTAGAATAGACATCTTCACTGTTTGTGCCATCAGTTGGACATGCTGTATCTCATTCTTGGCTGGAGTGCAGAACTCCTGGAGGACAGGGCATTTAGGTCATGTTTGGATGTGTAGACATAAAAAGGAGAGGAGGCTGTTATGCAAAAGGACCCACTGGGAGTCAATGTGTGGAGCTGGGAATATGATGGAGACAGTGACTAGCTTGGCTTAAGTAGGGCTGTTTTTTTATTATTATTACACATGCCCATGAATCTATAGACAAATTGAATGGTGAGCATGGTGGGGGAGGAGGAAGGCAGAAGTGATGAGAGGGGAGCAGGGCCTAAGCTGTTCTGCGGAGGTTGCCTATGGCCTCACCCAGCCAGTCCTCTCCTAGGCTTATAACCAAAAGAATCAACACTGAGTTCACAGCAAAACCTGCCAAGCTTGCAAATCATGTCTTTCCTCACAATTGACTGAAACTAGAGCAGCCCAAGTATCCTTGGGTGAACGCTGTGATCTGTCTACACATGGAAATGTCCTCAGCCACAGAAATGAGCAAATGGCTGATACACATGACAGCATGGATGAATTGCAAAGTGAGAGAAGCCAGACTTCAAGGGCTGCATAGAGAGTCACAATCTGGAAAATTTTAAACCAGAGGGACAGAAAACAGATGGGTGGGTGTAGGGCCACGGTAGGGGCTGCCAAGGGATACTGGGGGCCATCTGTGTGGATGGAGGGATTCTGAATATTTACTGTGGTGGTGGTCACAATGTTTGTCAATACCAAGCACAAACAGCAGAGGATTTGGCTATGGATTAAGTATATTTCAATATGCCTAACTTTAAAAATAAGTGGCCACTGGGGTGACAGCCTTCCTGAGGGCGGTGGCTGAGCCCTGGTGACTAATGCTGCTGTGGTTCCTGAGAAGGGGCTGAAATGTGGGACCAGGCATTGAGGGGAGGATGTGGGAAGAAGCCACTCTAGGTAAGTCTGATCCCTGGAGCTGGGGGAGGGAGAGATCCTGGAGGTCCCCATTTCTTTCTGGTCTCCTTGAGAAAGCCTCAGTCAAGAAGCCCCCTCTGTCACACAGCCAGTGCACTGTGGGCATGCTGGAGCTGAGCTCGTTCCTTCATCACCTTCTCTAAGAGCTTTAAGAGCTCCTGCAAGAGTGATTTCCTTAGCCAACCCAGGACTAAGGGACAGGAAAGAGTGATTTCTCCAGGGTCAAGAGAAGACCCCAAATTAGAAGATGGGTCTCTGAGTTCCTGTAGCCCTGTTTATCAGCACTTCTATGGGGATGAACAGTACACACAGCACACTCTTTGTCATGGAATGGGACCCCTCCTGGCTCTCTGGAGAGGCTAGTTTCCAGGAGACAATTCTAAATTTTCAGGGGAAAATGTGTACATGTTCTAGCCTTGCTGAAGGTCTTTGGGCCTCAGGCCCAGTGTAGCAGCTGGGAAGAGGAGCAGAAGACCCAGGCCCAAGGGGCTTATCCACATTTCAGGGCCACAAGAGGTCCCTGAACCTCAGCACAACAATGGGGGCTCACAATCACTGAGATCAGATATTTCACCAACAAGGGAAGAGAGGGTGATGAAGCGAATGGGAACTAGGAGTGAACACTGAGTTGATTTGAAGAAAGAAATGTGGTATTTCTTGCCCACCTGTGTTTGTGGATTCAAAAACTTAGGGGGAGGGCTCTTCGAAATTTGGCACTAGAATGCCTCTTGACTTTCTCCCCCAACTTTCTTCTCTCCAGTAGTCCAAGGACAAAACATGACTTGGTCTGCCCAGAACGAAGGACTAGAAATCCCTCCAGACATTGCTTTTTTTCTCCAGAATTCCCATCCCTATATTTCCTAACATGAAACTGTAGGCCAAGTCCAAGTGAGTGCCCCTCTCCTACTGTGGAGGCTCCTCCACCTTCCCACAGGAATGTGGCTTCAAGGACCTGCTCCATGGGAGAGACTGCCCTGCCTGGGGATGCTACGTGTTCCCAAGGCCACCTGTCTCTTTAGTGGTGAGCCAGCCATATGTCTTGTGTCCCAAGACCAGGGACTCTGGAGATACCTGAGTGAGGACTGAGTAAATGACACCAGAGGAAAAGGTTTTAGATGGTCCCGTATTTAATTTAGTTTTCTATTCTGTGATTTGGAAGCAGTACTTTCTGAAGTACTATTTCTCATTTGCCTGAGGTTTATTTTACACACAGGGTTTCTTGATGACTCAGAGTCCTGAGTGGTGGCCAGGAAGTGCTCTGTCAGAATTCCCTAGGTGATGACTTCAGGGCATACCAATAGCGCCACATGGGGAGGTGACAGGCAGAAACCTTTCTGAGGCTCTTTAATTAAATTGAGATTTCTGTGCCTTCTAATTCGTTTGTGAACACTGGTTGTCAAAATTTTTAATTATTGAAAAAAAATTAAAATGTGGCTGTAATGGCTGCATCGCCTCTGAAATCTTTAACTACAGGAAGCAGG
This sequence comes from Artibeus jamaicensis, assembly GCF_021234435.1. NCBI lineage: Eukaryota > Metazoa > Chordata > Mammalia > Chiroptera > Phyllostomidae > Artibeus > Artibeus jamaicensis. The sequence continues at coordinate 71,687,489 of NW_026522030.1, read as the reverse complement.
GAGACTAACATCTGGTAACAGAGGTGTGCTCTGAATGGGCAGTGGCCCCCAAATTCATGCATTGGTCAGAATCTAGAAAAAAAGTATTTTACTTTTACATGTTTATAGACAGAACTGGGGAGGAACATAAAATACATGTTAAAAAGCAGATTTAAAAAAATCTTAGTCCTCCAGAAATTCTCAAGGAAAGCTTTTTAAATAAGAAATAAATTGCAGAAAGTCCATACTGTTTTCCACAGTGGCTGCACCAATCTGCATTCCCACCAATGGTGCACTAGGGTTCCCTTTTCTCCACATCTTCTCCAAAATTAGTCTGTCAATTTGTTTATGATGGCCATAACAGTATGGACTTTGCTCAGAAAACTGAAAATGGAACTACCTTTTGACCTGGCAATCCTATTGCTGGGATTATATCCTAAGAACCCTGAAACACCACTCCATAAGAACCTATGCACCCCAATGTTCATAGCAACACAATTCACAATAGCCAAGTGCTGGAAGCAACTTAAGTGCCCATCAGTAAATAAATGGATCAAAAACCTCTGGTACATTTACTCACTGGAATACTATGCAGCAGAAAGAAAGAAGGAGTCTCTACCCTTTGTGACAGCATGGATGGAACTGAAGAGCATTATGCTAAGTGAAATAAGCCAGTCGGTGAAAGACAAATGCCATATAATCTCACATTTAAGTGGAACCTAATCAACAAAACAAACAAGCAAGTAAAATATAACTAGAGACACTGAAATTAAGAACAATCTGACACTAACCAGAGGGGAGCTGGGAGGAGATAATGGGGGGAAAAGGGGGAAGAGTTTTCAGGAACAACTAAAATGGACACACAGACAAAATCAAGCGCGGGTGGAATCAGGGGAGGGATGTGGGAATGGCTGGGGTCGGGGGATGTGGTAGGTGGTAAATATAGAAAACTGTTCTTGGACAACAATAAAATAACAACAAAAAAGAAAGAAATTGCATTTCATTGAAAGATATTTTAGATTATAAAAACAAAGCTCCTACTGTAAAAATATTGCCACTCAGAGGTTCTCTGAAGAATCAGAGTCAACAAACACCAGATCCCTTTTGGAAGCTAGCCATTTATTTTTAACTTAAAAATAACACAATTGATTTGTGGGTACATTTGTGTTATAAAAATCTAAGTAGTAAGTCAGAGTTCCAGTCCTCTTTGAATATAATGGCCCATTTCAATCCCCTCCACAGAGAAAATGATAACCAGTTTAACAATCCTTCCAAAACACTTTTTCTTCATTTGCAAATATAGTTTATTTTCTTTCTTTCTTTATTTTTAGAGAGAGGGGAAGGGAGGGAAACATTGACATGTGCAAGGCATACATTAGTCAGTTCCCTCTTGCACTCCCCCAACTGGGGACCTGGCCTGCAACCCAGACATGTGCCTTGACTAGGGATAGGACTGGCAACATTTCAGTTCGCAGGCTGACACTCAATCCACTGACCAGCCAGGGCTAGTTTATTCTCTTTAACAGTTTTATTGAGGTAAAATTAACATACAATCAAATTGATAAGTTCTGATGTGTATACACCCATGAAACCAAAACCACGATCAATACAGTGAGTGTATCCATCTCCCTAAGTATCCTTGAGGCCCTTTGTGATTCCTCCGCTGCCAGGCTACAAGTCTGCTTTCTGTCACTACAGGTTACTTTTCTTTTTCTAGAGTTTTATGTAAATGGAATCATATAGTCTGTGTGTGCTTAATTTTTGGACTGGCTTGTTCCACTCAGCATAATTAAGCTGCAATTCATTCCTGTTGCTGTTGTCTGTATCAACAGTTCATCGCTTTATTCCTTCACAGCTTTCTGCATCTGCATATGCCATGATTTAGATATCTGTTTTCCTGTTTCCGGACACTCGTGTTTCCAGTTTTTGGCTATTCCAAATAGAGCTGCTTTGAAACTTGTGTGTAAGCCTTTGTAGGGCCATATATCTTTTTTCTCTTGGGTAAATGCCTAGGAGTGGAATGGCTGCATCATGTGGTAGGTGTATATTTAACTTTCTAAGTTATGGCCAACTCTTTTCCATTGGTACCATTTTACATCCCCACCAGCAGAGTATGAGAGCTCCTATTTCTTTGCATCCTCAATAACTCTTGGTACAGTCGTTTTATTTTACCATTTTAAAAGGTGCACAGTGGTATCTCATGTTTTTCATTGCATTTCTCTAATGACTAATAATGCTTAGCATATTTTCATGTGCTTATTGGCCAACTTTGTATCTTTGGTGGTGTGTCAAATATTTTGCATTTTTTAAATGTAGGCTACTTTTTCTTTTTCTTATTGTTACACATTGAGAGTTTTTTTAAAAGATTTTATTTATTTACTCTTAGAGAGATGGGAATGGAGGGAGAAAGAAAGGGAGAGAAACATCAATGAAAGATACAGTGATTCGTTGCTTCTCATAATGCACCCAACTGGGGACCAGGCATGTGCCTTCACTGAGAATCAAACCAGTGGCCTTTCGGCTCACAGGCCACACTGCTCAATCCACTGAGCCACATGAGCCAGGGCTGAGAGGTTTTTTATAGTCTGTATTTTATTTTTTATAAGGATTTTATTCATTTATTTTTAGAGGGGAAGGGAAGGAGAGAGGGAGAGAAATATCAATGTATGGTTTCCTCTCCTGTGTCCCCTGCTGGGAACTGGCCTGCAACCCAGGCATATGCCCTGACTGGGAATCGAACCACGGTTGTTTGGTTAGCAGGCCCATGCTCAATCCACTGAGCTGCACCAGCCAGGGCCTATAATCCACTTTAGTTTGTAGATAATGCAAGATATGAATCCAAGGTTTTTTTCTTTGTACGTAAACATTCAATTGTTCTAACACTGTTTGTTGAAAGACTATCCTCTCTCCACTGCATTACTTTTACTCCTTTGCCAAAAATCAGATGCCAAGTATGTGCGGGTCTATTTCTAGACTCCTTATTTTGTTGATCTAATTGTCTATCTTTCCATCAATTTTGATTATTATGGCTTTATAATAATTCTTAAAACCAGGCAGCATTAGCCCCATAACTTTTTTTTATCAAAGTTGTGTTGGTTGTTTTTGCTCCTTTGCCTTTCCATATGAATTTTAGAATTAGTTTATCTATTTATGTGAGAAAACCCTAATGGATTTTGATTAGGATTGTATGGAATCTATAGGTCAATTTGGAGGGAATTGACATCTTAACAATCTTGAGTCCTTTGACTCATGGACATTTATTTAGGCCTGTTTAATATTTTGTAGTTTTCATTGCACAGGTGTAATGAGTTAAACCATGCCCCTCCCAAAGATGTCTATAACATTTCCCCAGAGTCTGAGAACATGGCTTAATTAGAAAAAAGTTGTTGCAGATGTAATTAGGGGTCTTGAGATGAGAAGCTCATCTTGGATTATCCAGATAGCCCCTAAATCCAATTATAAGTATACTTATAAGAGACACACAGAAGACAAACAGGAGGAGAAGAGGAGAAGGTGATGTGAAAAGGCAGTCAGAGATTGAAGTGATGTGGCTACAAGCTAAGACAGACATTAAGGAACTTCTGGGACCACTAGTCTTGGAAGAGACAGGAAGGAGCCTTCCCAACAGCCTTTGGAGGGAGTGGAGCCTGCTGACACAATTTCAGAGATCTGGCCTCCAGAACCGGGAGAAAATAAATTTCCGTTTTTATAAGCTACCAAGTGCGTGGTAATTTGTCTTGGTGGCCCTGGGAAACTAATACAATAGGTAATTTACATTTTCTGTCAGATTTATTCTTTAGTATTTCATCTCTTTGATGCTATGATAAACGATATTGTTTTTCAATGTCAATTTCAGGTTGTTCATTGCTAGTATTTAGACACACAACTAATTTTTGTATATTGATATTTTATCCCTCTACTTTGCTAAAGTCACGTATTAGTTCTCATACCTTCTTCTGTAGATTACACCGGATTTTCTATAGCAATAGATGATCATATCTAAGAATAAAAATGGTTTTCCTTTCTACCCTTGATGTTTTTTTTTCTTGCATGATTGCAGTAGCTAGAACCTCCAGTACAATGTTGAATTGGTGTGGCTGGTGCAACCTCCCCTGATTTTTCTCCTGACAGTGCTCATTACATATGATGTCAGCTGCAGGCTTTTTGAAGATGCCCTTTACCAGGTTGAGAAAGTTCCTTCCTATTATTTGTTTGCTGAGAGTTTTAAAATCAGGAATGGATGTTGAATTTTGTCAAGTGCTTTTAATGTGTCTTTGAAGATGATTGTATGTTTTTTTCTTTTCTAAGTGTTATATGGTAATTTCCTCATCCATGTAATGAGCCCCACTCAGCTAGGCACATGAGGGGTCCTTACAGAGCTCTGCACTGCTGTGCCTGCAGCTCCCTCCTCAGTGGCCCCCTGGAAGCTCTAGCTGCGTGATTTCCAGACTCTGGTCTCCTTCTCCTCAATCAGGAAACTGCCAGTCTGGAAACTATTTCGAGGCAGTAAGCTATGGCAATTTTGCAGCTCACAGCCTTTGTTTCCCACCTGTCAAAAATCAGTCTTTCATCGCCCGAGGTTCAGTTTTTTAAATACTGGTGGTGGTTGTGGTGGTATCTGTCTGGTTGTTTCAGGAGGAAGGCAAATATGGACCCTATTACTCCATCTTGGCTGCAAGAGGAGGTCATATATAAAGTGTTATGTACATTTAAAAAATAGGCTGTACATATTGCTTTTCTTTTTTAAACTTTTTATTATGGAAAATTTCAAAAGTATACAAACTTAGAGAAAGTAGAATAATAAATTTCCATGTAGCCAACTAAGCCAGCTTTAACAAAATTAATTTATGGGCCAATTTTGTTTCACCTATTACTTCCTGATCTTATGAGGATTCCTTTCCTCTATAAGGTAATTTTGAAACTAATTGCACACATTACATCATTTTATTTGTTAATAGTTCAGTTTGTGTCTCTATATATGTGAATTTTTTATTTTTATTTTAAAGTATTTTTTATTGATTATGCTATTACAGTTTTCTCAATTTTCCCCCATTTATCCTCCCTCCACCCTGCCCTTAACCCTCCAGCATTCCCCCAGCCCCCCTTAGTTCATGCCCATGGGTTGTACATATGTTTTTTGAGTCCTCTGTTTCCTATAACATTTTTTTCTTTTTTAAAAAAACATATTTTATTGATTATGCCATTACAGTTCTATTTCCCCCCTTCATTCCCCTCCACCCTGCACACCTCTCCTCCACCATTCCTCCCCTTTAGTTTATGACGTGTCTCAAGTTCTTTAGATTCTATGTCTCCCCTACTATTCTTGCCCTCCCCCCTATCTATTTTCTACCTACCATCTATGCTACTTATTCTCTGTACCTTTTCCCCACTTCTCCTCCCACTCCCTGTTGCTAACCCTCCATGTGATCTTCATTTCTATGGTTCACTCCTGATCTAGCTGTCCTCTTAGTTTGTTTTTGTTTTAGTTGTGGTTCTTAGTAACTGTGAGTTTGCTGTCCTTTCACTGTTCATCTTTTTAATCTTCTTTTTCTTAGGTAAGTCCCTTTAACATTTCATATAATAAGGGCTTGATGATGATGAACTCCTTGAATTTAGTCTTATCTGAGAAGCACTTTATCCGTCCTTCCATTCTAAATGAAAACTTTGCTGGATAGATCAATCTTGGATGTAGGTCTTTGGATTTCATGACTTGGAATATTTCTTTCCAGCCCCTTCTTGCCTGTAAGGTCTCTTTTGAGAAATCTGCTGACAGTCTGATGGGAACTCCTTTGTAGACTGTCCCCTTAGCTCTTGCTGCTTCTAGAATTCTCTCTTTCATTTTAATCTTGGCTAATGTAATGACGATGTGCCTTGGTGTGTTCCTTCTTGGGTCCAACTTCTTTGGGACTCTCTGAGCTTCCTGGATTTTCTGGAAGTCTATTTCCTTTGCCAGATTGGGGAAATTCTCCTTTATTATTTGTTCAAATAAGTGTTCCACTGGTGGCTGTTCCTCTTCCCCTTCTGGCACCCCTATAATTCTGATGTTGGAATATTTAAAGATGTCCGGAGGTTCCTAAGCCTGTCCTCATTTTTTTGAATTCTTGTTTCTTCATCCTTTTCTGTTTGGTCATTTTTTTCCTCTTTCTGGTCCACTCCTTTGATTTGAGTCCCAGTTTCCTCTCCATTACTATTGGTTTCCTGTGCATTTCCATTCATTTCAATTAGTTTAGCCTTCATATGTTCCTATAATTTGTGATTAAAATCAACCAGTTCTGTGAGCATCCTGATCACCAGTGTTTTGAACTGTGCATCTGAAAGTTTGGCTATTTCTTCATTGCTTAGATTTATCGGCTCTGGGGCTCTGAGTTCTTCTTGAGCCATGTTTTTATCTGTTTGTGCCTGTTACATATGAGGAGCAGAGCCTTAGTTGTTCACCAGGGCGAGGCCACCCAGGTTGCTGGTTTGTGAAGCTGTAGGTGGGGGCGGGTCAGAGAGAGGCCACCCAGGTCGCTGGTTTGTGACGCTCAATGTGGGGGCGGGGTCAGAGAGGGACAATGGCAGTCCCCTCTACCTCTTTCTGCCACTGGGGCCTGCATGGTCTGTCTCACTGCTTCGCTCCTTCACCGGTTTATCTGCGCACAAATGTGTGACAGGGATCAGCCCTCAGTGGGTCCACTGCCTTGAGCCCTCAGTGGGTCCTCCCGCTTCTGCACACCTGGGATCCACCCATGGCTGCCGGTGCGCCTGGGTTGCGTGCCCGGGTTGGTCCGGTGGATCTTTCCTGCCCAACCCTGCTCTGCTGCTGGCTCTGCTCCTCTTACCGGTTTGGCTGAAGGGTTCGTTGTTGTCAGACTTCCATGTAGTTCAATTTTCTGTGGTTTGGCTGTGTTTTTGCTGCTAAAACTTTGTGGTTTTTAAACTTGGTTGTGTGAGAAGGTGCAGTGCTTCAACCTACGCCTCCATCTTGGCGGAAGTCTTCCTATAACATTTTAATCTCTCCTCATCTATTTCATGCCTACTAGTTACGCTTCTTCTTCCCGGCACCTTTTCCTCCCTATTCCTCCCTATTCCTCCCTTTCCCCTCCCCACTGAACTCCCTCTGTGTGATTTCCATTTCTCTGATTCTGTTCCTGTTTGGGTTGTTTGGTTAGTTTTTTTGTTTTTCTTTTAGGTTCATTTGTTGATGGTTGTGAGTTTGTTGTCATTTTTCCTGTTTCTAAATTCTAATATATTTTAAAATTTATTTTATTTTTGTTCAATTACAGTTGTATTTTCTCCCCACCTCCTCCAAACACACCTCCTTCCCTTACTTCTACCCTCCCCCTTGGTTTTGTCCATGTGTCCTTTATAGTTGTTTCTGAAAACCCTTCTCCCCTCTCTCCCCTCCCCACTCCCCTTTGGCTATTGTTAGATTGTTCTTAATTTCAATGTCTCTGGTGATTTTTTTTTTTTTTTGCTTTTTTTCTTTTGTTGATTATGTTCCAGTTAAAGGTGAGATCATATGGTATTTGTCCTTCACCACCTGGCTTATTTCACTTAAATGCTCTCCAGTTCCATCCGTGCTGTTGCAAAGGGTTTATACCCTTATGCTCCTTTTGCTTATGCTCCTTTTTTGATCCACTCTTTTGCTGATGGGCACTTAGGTTGCTTTCAGCACTTGGCTATTGTAAATTATGCTGCTATGAACACTGAGGTGCATAGGTTCTTGTAGATTGGTGTTTCAGGGCTCTTAGGGTATAAGCCCAGCAGTGAAATAGCCAGGTCAAAAGGCAAATTCCATTTTTAGTTTTCTGAGAAAATTTCATACTGCAAAGCACTTTATATATTCATTTTTCATATCTGGGAAGCACTTTATCTTCCCTTCCATTCTAAATGAAAGCTTTGCTGGATGGAGTAATCCTGGATGTAAGTCCTTGCCTTTTGTGACTTGGAATACTTCAGACCCTTCTTGTCTGTAAGGTTTCTTTAGAGAAATCATGTGATAATCTAATGGGAACTTCTTTGTAGGTAACTGCCTCTTATCTCCTGCTGCTTTTAGGATTTGCTCTTTGTCTTTAATCTTGGGTAACTTAATGATGGTGTGGCTTGGTGTGTTCCTCTTTGGGTCCAACTTCTTTGGGACTCTGGATTTCCTGGACTTCATGGAAGTCTATTTCCTTCACCAAATTATTTTATTTTTATTAGAGAAGGGGGAGTTCTCTAATAAAAATAGACTTTTTTCTAATAGAAAAAAAACAGAAATTTATTTTCTCACAGATCTAGAGGCTGGAAATCTGAGACCAAGGCCTGGCAGTGTTGGTTCATTGGTGAAAGTTATTTGTTCAAATAAGTTTTCAATTTCTAGCTGCTGTTCTTCTCCTTCTGGCACCCCTATAATTTGGATATTGGAATGTTTCAGGTTGTCCCAGAGAATTCTCAGCCTTCCTTCATTTTTTTTTTGATTCTTGTTTCTTTGTTCTGATTCAGTTGGATATTTATTTTTCCTTTTGTTCCAAATCATTGCTTTGAATTCTTGGTTTCCTTCTTGTCACTGTTGGTTCCCTGAATATTTTGCTTTATTTCATTTTGGGTGTCTTTCATCTGTTCTTTCATTTTTCAACCAAGTTCAATCAGTTCTGTGAGCATTTTGATTACCAGGGGTTTAAATTCTCCATCAGATAGGTTGGCAATCTCCTTATCACTTACTTCTCTTTCTGAGGTTTTGCTGTGTTCTTTAATTTGGGCCATTAAGGGCCTATGAGCTGTCTTGGCACAGCTCATAGGTTGTAAAGGGGTGGGGCCTTAGGTATTTACCCAGGCTGGGCAACCCTCTTTGCTGCACTGCCTGTGTGGGAGGGGCCAGAAAAGGAACAATGCAGCTTGCCTGCTTGTCTCTAGCGCACTTTCCAACACTGGTATCAGACTGGAAGTATCTCTTGCTGCAGCAACCCCAGCCACAGTCAGCCGTGAGACTCAGTTTTCCCCTTAAGTCAGTCCTTCCTGCGCAGCTCTGCCAAGCTTGGCAGTCAACCCCATCCTCCAGCCAGCTTGCCGCGTTTTTTCCGAGTCAGCCAGCGCCGTCTGCCTTACCGGTCTGGTTGTTCTGGTTGATTTTTTCTTTACTTCCTTGGTTGTCAGAGTTCCATGCAGTTAGATTTTCTGGTGATTTTGGTTGTTTATTGATTTTAGATTGGTTGTTATCCTCCTTTTGGTTGTGCAAGGAAGTGAAGGGTTTATGCCTACACCTCCATCTTGGCTGGAACTCTAGATATGTGACTTTTAAAAAACAAATGACAGAAACTCCTTAATATCCCCAACTGTCTAATTGTCATCACTGTTTTCTAAATAGTTTGTTCATATCAGAATCCTAACCAGGTCCACACTTGGCAGATAGGCTTTTTTTTAATCTACGGAATTTGTGCCTAAGTTTCCTTTCTGACCTACTTCTTATGAAGAAACCAGGTCATTTGTCCTGTACGGTTTCCCAAAGACAATATTCTGGCTGCAGTCCTATGTTGTGTTCAGCATGATTCTCTGTCTCTTAATAAGCTTATAGTTAGGTGTGATTCAATTTCTCTTTTTTTTGGTAAATATTTCACAAGTTGTGCTGTAGAGTAGTATGGGGCATTCATAGTCTGAATTCCTCTTTTGTAGTGTTCTAGTAGCATCCTGTGTACACCCCTACCATAGTACAATCATACATCTTAGATTAGTCTGCTGAGGCTGCCTTAACAGTTGAAGTATCATACACTGAGTGACTTAAACAACAGAAATTTATTTTCTCACCATTCTAGAGGCTGGAAATCTGAGACCAAGATCTGGCACTGTTGGTTCATTGGTGAAAGTCCTCTTCCTAGCTTGTAGACAGCTGCCTTCTTGTTGCGTCCTTACATAGAGGAAAGAATGAATCTGGTGTCTCTTCCTCTTCATATAAGGGGACCAGCCCCCTCGGATTTGGGATCCACCACTGTGATCTTATTTAACCTTTATGACCTCACCAGCCCCATCTCCATATAGTCACATTGGAGTTTGGGCTTCAACATATGAATTTTGGGGGGACACAAACATTTAGTCTATAACACATCTTAAAATTATATTTTTAAAACAGTATTTTTAAAAAGATAAGTTTCAGGTTAACAGGAAAGTTTCAAAGATAGTAGAGAAAATTCTTGCATACTCCTGACTCAATTCCTTATTGATAACATTCTATATCACCATGGTATATTTGCTGCAATTAAGAAACCAACACTAGGCCCTGACTGGGTGGCTCAGTGGGTTTGGGCATCATACTGCAAAGCAAAAGGTTGCCTGAGTTGCAGGTTCAGTCTCTGGTCAGGGCATGTATAAGAGGCAACCAACTGATGGTTCTCACATCACATTTCTCTCTTTCTCCTTCCCCTCCCCTCTCTCTAAAATAAATAAGAAAGAAACAAATAAACATTGGTACAGTGCTATTCACTAAACCCACTTTGTCTTCATTAATTTTCTAATGTCCTTTTTTGTTTTCTCACAGGATTCAAACCACAAAATAAAAAAAAAATTCCATCCAGAGTTATCCTGGTTTTTGAGTATGTCACTTTCATTTTTTTTAAAGATTTTATTTATTCATTTTTAGAGGGGGGAAGAGAAGGAGACAGAGGGAGAGAAATATCAATGTATGGTTGCCTCTCATGTGTCCCCCTCTGGGAACTGGCCTGCAACCCAGGCATGTGCCCTGACTGGTAATTGAACTGTGGTTGTTTGGTTCGAAGGTCCACGCTCAATCCACTGAATTACACCAGCAAGGGCTCATGTTTTTTTTTTTTTTTTAATTGCTTCCTTAGGTATTACGTGTGTGACTTGGCACAATTTGTTGGCAATATTTTATTATTTTGAAGTGCAGAACCATCACTGCCATTATGTCACTATTCACTGCACTCCCTCATTTTATTTATTTTTTTAAAAGATTTCATTTGGCCCTGGCTGGTTTAGCTCAGTGGATTGAGCATGGGCCTGTGAACCAGACAATCGCGCTTCGATTCCCAGTCAGGGCACATGCCTGGGTTGCAGGCCGGTTCCCTGCAGGCCACTTCCCAGCAGGGGATGCACAAAAGGCAACCATACACTGATGTTTCTCTCGCACTCTCCTTCCCTTCCCCTCTACAGATAAATAAAATCTTTTAAAAAAATAAAAAAAATGAGAGATTTCATTTGTTTATTTTTAGAGAGAGGGGAAAGAAGGGAGAAAGAGCAGGAGAGAAACATGGATAGAAAAGGATACATGAGAGAAACATCAATTGGCTGCCTCTCGCACACACCCCAACAGGAGACAAGGCTGCAACCCAGGAATGTACCCTGACCAGGAACTGAACCTTTCACTTTGTGTGACAATGACCAACTGAGCCATGCTGGTCAGAGAACACTCCCTCATTTTAAATGTAATTGCCCCAGGTACTTCCCCTATGTATGCTGAACACTACACCAAATGGTATTATCATTTTTGTTGCACCCATGAAGTAGGAATTAATAAACTTATGAGATAGTCCATTATGTTGACTCATTCCAATGTTGTCTTTTCCTTCCTGAAATTTCAAGCCCCTTCTTTCCATAGCAGTTGCTTTCTTCAGAGGATATCCTTTGGCCATCTTTGATCAGGCAGTCACTTGGGGTGTAGATTTAGGCTGGGTGGGTGTGTCAGTAGGCCTGCTCCCACCCCAGCAGTGCTGATTCACACTGCCTCCTTGATAATGGGTGGGGGTAGTGCAGCTCTCCCCCCCTCCCCGGCCTGTAACACCTCCTATACCCCTTTTCTTTCAGGTGGTATAAGCTCATTGTCCTAGAGGAGAGGAGGGTAAGAAGGCAGCAAGTCAGCTACTAAATGAGCCTCATCACCATGCTCTGCTCCTTTGGTGCTGGTGGGAATGCTAATCAGCCCTTCATGCCACTTTTAGTTTCATTGGTGCTGGGTGGAAAGTAGTTCTGTAGGAGTGTGATCAGTCACCTCCCCTGCTCAACTCATTGAGGAGCCCCTCTGACCCCCCCATTAGAGTGGGGGAATTGTGTCCTAATCTCCTTTTCTTATAAGGACACCAATCATGTTGGATTAGGGTTGACTATAATGACCTAATTTTAACTTAATTTTCTTTTAAAGGCTATATTTCCGAATTTAGTCACATTCTAAGATATCAGGGGTTAGGACTTCAACACAGAAATTTTAGGAGGGCATAATTCAGGTCACAGTACCTCCCCACCTTCCTGGGCTATGAGGTAATTAGGTAGTTGAATGTAATTACATTTAACAAGGAGTTAATTAGTACATATTCTATTCCAAAGAATCAGGGCCAAGTTTTGAGGGACATTCTGGATTAATGGAATGATTAAGTGATGAGAATGAACCTTCCAGCACTGTATAGGAAGACTGGAAGTGGGGACTGAAGGACATAGCTATGTGGCAGACATTGCAGAATTCAATTAGAGTGCTGACAGAGGGAGAAGACAGCATGAACAAGTGGTGTGGTAGATGTGGACACGTACTAGATGTGGCTCTGGATGGAGGTATGACTGAATAAATGACCCTGTGTGTTCCCAGCATCAGCAGAGGGCCAAGCACAGTAGGTACAAACCTGTTGCTGAAAGAATATGAGTCTCATTGGTCTCTTCTATTTGTATTGGGACTCTACTGTCAGCATACAGGATATTCTTAGAAAATAATCATCTATTCTAATTAACTTTGCTATAATCATCCAGGAAATGTCACCTAGTGGTCCCAGAAATACTGCATTTAATATTTGGTTGAATCAAACAGAAACCTACTTGGGATGGAGAAGGGCCTGTTGTGTCTTGTGGAGTTTGAGGTTACCTGGAGAGTCCATGTAGAGGGCAATCACAAAGCCCTCATGGTGGTCTGAGTGTCGTTCGAGAACAACTGTGAGATCGGCTGCTTCGACAGACTTACCAGTACTTAGTGCTTGGTGGCCATCAGAGGGTCAGGGAACTTTTACCCTGTGTTCCAGGGCAAGCCTGCCAAGACCATCCCAGTGTCCATCACTAGCTGCTGCATCATTGGGTGCACGTGTGTGGGGAACAGACATGATCTGCTTGTACCCAGCAACACTACCAACCAGGAGCTGCAGTATATTCAAAACTCTCTCCCAGACTCAGTGCAGATCTGGCAGGTAGATGAGAGGCTCTCAGCTCTGGGCAATGCCACTACCTGCAATGACTATGTGGCCTTTGTCCAGAAAGACCTGGACAGGGAGACAGAAGAAATCCTGGCTGATATACTCAAGGTGGAAGTCTTCAGGCAGACAGTGGCTGAGCAGTTGTTAGTAGGAAGCTACTGTGTCTTCAGCAATCAGGGAGGGCTGGTACATCCCAAGACTTCAATTGAAGACCAACCAGGATAAGCTGTTTTCTCTCCTTCAGGCCCACCTTGTGATGGGCACTGTGAATCAAAGCAGTGAAATAATTGCTGCTGGGATGGTGGTGAAAGACTGGTGCGCCTTCTGTGGCCAGGAGACAACCAGAACAGAGCTTTCAGTGGTGGAGAGGGTCCTCAAGCTGAATGAATCTCAGCCTAGCATGACTGCTACCCACATGTGGGATTCCCTCATTGACAGCCTAACAGGACAGCCTTCCTTGCTGTTTTGCAGGCTCCTGGATCTGAACTTTGGCTCTCTCTCACCATCCCACCCAATCCTGGATGCTGCCAGAAGCGTGCCAGAGAGCTCACTGGTATCGAGTAGCTGGATGCCCAACCCTATTTCATCTGTGCCCATCTCCCGAATCTATAGTTACTGTAAAAGTCTGCCACGTGCTGGCCGTCAGGCCCTATGGCTCTTGGCAGAGAGCTGTGCTGTCCTGTCCCACCCAATTAAAGGCAACTTCTTCTGCCCATTAAAAAAATATTTGGTTGAATCATATGAAATGGCTAATATTTGGTCATTTTGACCTAAAGAAATGGCCATTCCATGTGGTTCAACCTAATTCAATGTTTGAGTCATTTGTTTACATTTTTTACTTTTAAAAGGAAGAAGAAAATGATCAAGCAATCCACTAAATCAAAACCAAGGAGTATTTGAAGTCTGTGATCAAATGGTCACATAAGTAGGAATCTTTTCCAAAAACACATCTACTTCTCCAAATAGACAATCTTAAGAGATTATCATATTTTTTTATTATAATCAAGAAAGCTGGGCAGCAAGGGCCTAATAAACTTCTGTTGTGATATTAGTTGCAGTGGATACATGAAACTTGTATTTTCTGTGCAAAAGGGAGTATGATATGAAAGTCTTGTTGTGACATTATTTTCAGTGACTACAGGTTTTATTGGCTGGCTTGGAATGAAGGTTTACCACAGCTCCAGTAATGAATGTCCGCATTGTGACTGCTTATAAATCAGTTTTATTGTCAGTGTTGGGCTAATCAACATCAGCTCCTGCCTAAAAGCATGACTAAAAAAATAATACACTACTGCATAAGAGGATTTATGGCACTTTTCTCCTGCCATTTTATTTGTACACAATGTTCAACCATCTAAAATTGAGAACTCCTTGACATAAGGTCCTAATCCTGGGCCACATTTACTAAAAAGCATCAAAGGGAATGTTGTTCTTGATTTACTTGTGTTGAAAACACATGCAGAAGGAAAGAAGGAGCTCCTACCCTTTTCAACAGCATGGACAGAATTATGCTAAGTGAAATAAGCCAGGCAGTGAAAGACAAATACCATATGATCTCAACTTTAACAGGAATCTAAACAACAAAACAAACAAACAAAATATAACCAAACACACCGAAATTGAGAACAGGCTGACAGTGACCAGATGGGAGAGGGGAGGCAATTTCAGGGGAAAAGGGTAAGGGTCTACAGGAACAAACAGAAAGGACACATTCACAAAAACTGGGGGGGGGTGGAAAGGGGAGGGAGGTGGGGAAGGCTCGGGAGGTAGGCTAGGATGGGAATAAAGAAAGAAAACTGTGGTTGAACAACAATTAAAATAATAATAATAATAATGACAATTATTAATTGTTAGTTTGGGACAACAATGAAGATCTTATAAGTAAACTGTCACTTTTAATAAAGGCCCAAAATAATTTGGAGGACTTAAAAAATCAAGAACTCAAGGCATACATTTTGTCTATAATATACTACACTATACATGAAAAAATTTTTTCAGACATCTAAAGAATAGCCTGAAACAGCACCCAAGTGTATGAGTAAGCATTCTCCATTTAAGAGCAAATAGAAAAACTTTATTATGACATATGGCTATTTAATGGAACCAAAGTATGAAAGCACATACTCTTTCTCAGATAATAGTGGGAAGCTGGTTGAAGATATGACTAAATCCATCAGCACAGTACTTCTGAGTTATGCAAATACTCAAAGCAATCTGTGAACCAGCAGTACCTTATCTCAAAGAACATCAGAAAATGTTAAGACAGAAAAAAAAAACAGGGCAAGAAATCATGCACTTCCTCTGTGTGATATGCTAGAAATCTTATGAGTAACACAGCCAGTTCAGCCTTTTCCAGAGGAACCCAAAACATGGTCTATTTTCATAGCACTTATAGACAAAATGATGCTCTGTAACACTATCATGGAGTCTAATGTAAGAGAGCCTCAAGGTTCCTGGTGGGGCGCTCCATGCTGGGCAGCTCTACCTGGTTAGGAGCTCCATAGGCAGGTGATTTCAGGTGAGAGGAGAGCATGGTTCAGAATTAGTCAGACTAGGATTCCACCCTCAGTCAATTATGAATAATACTTCTCTCTCAGTCTGGTAAGACAAGCCTCTCTGAGGTGGTTTATGTGTGTGCTCTTAGCCCTTCCTACTTTTGTTGAACTGAGTTTTGCAAACCTGTAACTTCTTCCTATAGGTAGATTTCTATTCTTTGAGCAGGAAAGACCTACTAATCCACTCAAACATAGGAAGTTTGGAATCCTGTCAGCCTTGAGTTTTCCTTCACCCATTCCTCTTAGAATTCTTCAATGCTAGTTCTCCAGTTCACTTGGTCATTCTGAACCAAAGGTCTTGGGACTGACCAGAGCTTGGCCACTTGACTATTCAGCCTACAACTCAGCCTGCCCATCAGGATAATCTAACTACAAACAGCATCTTTATCATCAGGATGTGCACGACGACCCTCCAGCTAAAGAAGTACAAGATGAGGGTTTAGGTTGTCCTTTTCACTTTTATTCAAATAAATACAACAATTATAGACAGCTTGATTAATTCTCCCACCAACTCTCCTTTCAGGTTGGTGCACTTAAAATTTTAGGTGTGCACTGCCATGGTCACATTGTGGCTGGTAGGATCTGTCCTTTACTTTGAAATGATTCCTCCAGAATCAGGCCAATAGCTCTCATCAAATGAGTTATGGTGCTACTTGCCCACATGAGACTGAATGAGAAGAGAACAGACATCTTTTTGGGTAAAACACATTTTTATAAGGTACCTTTGAATACAATGTAATTGATTTCTCCCCTACTTACCCAGATCAGGCACTTGAAAATGAGAAATATCAGCAATGGGCAACCCAGTTCATTAAAAACATTGGATTTGATATCCTAAGAAAATTCAAACAGTGTGAAAGAAAATGGCATTTAGTGTTTTCCACCAGAGTTAGTAAGACTAATAATAAAATATTTTTAATGTGCTAGAGCTTGATTCACAAATGCAGAGATTAGAGAAACTTCATTTGTTATAAATTAGTTTTCCCTGATATGCTGTCTTTATGATTAAGTAGTAACTTCTTCAGTTTGAAATTGGTTTAACATCACCTTTATAGGGAAAAACTTCAGTCCTCTCTCGCTTGGTCTATGGTACCCCAGGTGTTTATCTGAATAATAGTTATGGCTTCAATAGCTGACTGACAGTTTGGTTCTACAAGGAACTAGTTTAGGAAGTTACTTTTTCTTATCTAAAGCCAGTAGGGTGAATGTAACCTAAGTGGGTTAAATTCATTTAAAAAATCTTACTTGTCCTAGTCAAAGGCAGTCAAAGGCAACTGGGTCTATGGAATGGCAGACTGGGAGGCATGGGCCATATCTCACACTATCACACTATCAGCATGAACAGACATGGCTCTGGGGAACAGAAAGGGCACCTGGAGAGAGCAGGGCTGAGGTGCCCACGCCATGTGACAGGCCTTCCCAAGGAGTTTTGAGAGTGTCCCACAGTGACCACAGCGCCCACAGCTGATCCCAATTCTTCTGTAAAGATACGATTTGGCCCAGCAGCCAACCAGGGGAGTGAGAATAAGGCCTAATGTGTGAGTACCACTCTTGCCTCCTGTGACATTAGAGATTGGCAAAGTCATCTAAAAGCCTGAGCAAATCCACTTTCTAGAAGTAAAAAATCCTGACCATCTCACAGTCATTTCTTTAATGTAAAACTAAACCACCCCGGAAAATAATATACTTTGAAACCCTCTGCCACATTTATAAAAAACATTCAAACAATTTAAAAAAATCCTTTAAAAATGTTGTATCAACAGCCTTCTTATTAATAAATATAAAACACTTGGTTTAAGACACTTGGTGACTTCCTTAGGTCATGCATCGGGGATGGATAAACAGTGAGGTTTTATCACTGACATCTATTTGGTAAAAACTCGAGAAAGAGTTCTGTCAATAAGATAATTGTTTTGGAAAGAAGAGTTATGACTTTTTTCCAAAATGTCAAAAAGAATAAGGATGTAAACACTACATACTTAAAATATTAATACAACAATATGAATTCAGTTAAGTAAATAAAAGAAAGTGGCACCAACTTTATGGGGATTTTTTAAACACAAAAACGTAGCTCATTGACATTTTAAAAGAAATAATTGCTCCAAAGAGAAATGGTTATTCTTAGCACAAACCAAGAGCATCTGAAATAAAGTGCTAGGAGTCAACATAGCACCACACTTTAACTTGTTCACCTATGAACAGAAATGCCATCTGGATCTTCTGGTACGAAACATGCGCCATGAGGGGAAGGTCACCTTCACTAAACACAAGGTTTAGGGCTGTCTTTTGTCCTTTTTCTTTTTTCTTCCAGTGTGTGCTTAAATATTTTCTTTAGGGTATTGTAAACAATTGGTCCATTTTCAGAATCAAAATTAACCTGGTGACAAAGAATATTTATTTTCAGGACACTGTAACAAGAATTTTAACCAATCTATTTTGTGAGAAAAGACATATGGTGGAAAAACAAAACTAATAATTATATACAAAATTATATATGAATTTAAAAGTATACACATTTCACACATTAATTTTAATTGAAAGACACTATTAGAATTGCCAATTATATAAATGCCAATCATGTCAATGAAAAAACAAAGAATTAAATTGAGTGCCTGGATATGTAGTATACTCACACCCTACCAGGAAACAAGTCAATAGTGAGTATGAAGTGAGTTTCAAATCCAGAGACTGATCACTGATGATACAAGGAAAAGGTCTCTTCACGAAAACAATGTGCACTAGCTGTCAGTGTTGTACTGGGGCAACCTGAACAGGAGCCTGCCTCTCCACCTGCTATCCATGCAACCTCGGGGCATACCTGACCTCTCTGTAAAAAGGACAGCACAATTCCCATCTCCTTAGGGCTCTGTGAGTACTAAATAGGAGAGCCTGACATGTGTGTGACACATATAAAAACCTACATAGTTTCCCATCCCCTCTGTGGGAAGGCACCATGCACACACATGTGGGCTGTCTGCTCAAGTTCATCACACCACAAGGTTAGGAGTGATGCAGGAAAGAGAACCAGAGCATGACTTCACTCCAACCCTAAAGAAACGTGACTCCTCAGGACAGGGTCAGATCTTGGCCAGTGACTCCCTCCTCCTGCAAGTGGAGGCCAGGGCTATCCCCTTGTGAAGGGGTGGGAAGGACATGGGATTTCACTCTGTTCACAAGCCAACAAGCTCACTTGCCAGCTTGAGGTCACTGGCAGGAGACACTAGACTGCTAGGTCAGAGACAACCCACCTTCTAACTTGAACAACATAATCACGGGTGCAGGCTGCACAAGCAGGGTGCTTGCATCATGGCTGATGATCTCAAGGTAGGGGCAGCAGCAAGCCTGCTAAGCTCTGGCCTGAAGGGAGACATTCTCTTTACTAAACAGGAAGCAGATGCCACACAGGATTCCTTGAAGAGCCCAGGATTTTTAGACACCACTATTAAGGATTTTTTTTTCAGTTAATTCAGACATTTTTATCTTAACCATTATATTTTCTATCTTATTTGCAGAAACTTCTTACTAACATTAACAAGTTTTGTCTATTTACTTTGTTAAACACCAAACCACAACCCTCTCCACAAAGCAAGTAGCCTATTTTCATAAACCTTGAAAGAGGTTTATGAAATAAAGACTGAAAGGACCACATGATTGGGTTTTGCACTGCTGACTCTGGAAACTTAGTGCCATAAAGCTCCAGATGAGGAAAAAGAAAGCCTGTCAGAATAATATCACTTTGGAAGGAATGGAGAGGGAGAAGACTGATGAATGAGTACAGACAACTGCTATCATCATTAATGTTTACTACAGACATCATCATTGAAAAGCTGGGTTTTTTGTTAAATGACATTTTCATAAGTGAGAGAGGTACCAACAAATTAGCCGAGTGGGTGAGAGGAACCGCTTCACCTGGCAGGGACCTGGTTCTTTTCTTCAGCCAGGCAAACTTGCTGTAAGCCAAAAGGATGTGCAGAGAGAGGAGATTTTTTTTTTGCAGTCTTTGTTAGGGATTTGCTAACCAGGACATACTACCAAATTATCAATGCTGGGTGCTGAATTCTCACTAGATGATTTCTTGTGTAGACCCAAGGTAGAAATGGCTCAACAACAAAATTCTCTGACTCCTACTAGCACATCATTTAAAAATACTTTCTCAATGCCCAATTGTTTCTCTTCATAAATGTTCTTTGTTCAAATGTTTTCCTTCCAATAGAATCCCATAGGTCAGCTTTTTTCTAATACCACTGTTAGAAAACTGGTATTTTTTTTTGCCAAAGCCTGCAACTACTTTTAAGAAATGTTAAACACATTTCCATTAAGAGAAAACATAGCTAAATATTTTATTTTAGAGGCAGCTGGTGACCTCTGGATTCTGTTTTGCAAAGATCATGCTGCTTGTGGTCTGAAGGGGGAAGGGACAGTGCTACTCACCTTAGTGAAAGCTTTAATGGCCCGAGCAAGAACAGCTTCTTCCACATCCACAGGAATTGTCTGCAGGCTCACTATGCAATGCAACACGCAAAGAATAGTCTGGTGCTGGCCCTGTTTTTGCAGAAATCAAAACAAAACAAGTTTTTTTTCCTTGAAATATGCCTCAAGAAATAAACTCAAAGCAAATGCAAAGCCTGGGACTGGTTTATAACCAAATACTCAAAACTTCTAATACCACAGTATCTACCAAGGCTCTACCAGTGTTTACTGTTATGTGTTTGAATGCTTTCAAGGAGAAAATCAAAGTTGACTAGTTATTACATGAAGCACAATTTCAAATGAAATATCTTCCTTGAGGTGAACTGAAGGGATGATCCATTCTTGTTTCTGGACACAATCGTTTCAACTGGGCTGGTGTATGCTGACGAGTCACAACAACTATGGATTTGTGTGCCCTGCACACTGCAGATGCTATGGAGGGAGATGCTATGGAGGGAGAAGAGGCTGCTCACATTGGAGAAATAAAGAAGGAACCCCACCATTCGGACCACATTGCCCCTTAAGCGTCACTGACTTCACCCTGGACATCTACTCAAAGGGCATAATCTGAAACACAGAAACACCTGATCATATCAGTGATGCTCACAAAAGTAAAAACCTGGAAATAACATCAGTGCACTACACATGGGGTTGGAGCGAGTGATGATGGAACCACATGATGTGACAAAAGGTGCAGAGCTTTGTGCCAGAGCTTTTGGAGTTTGAATTCCTCTCCAACACAGGCTATGCACCTTGGGTGGGTTACTTCACCTTCCCTTTTCAGTAAAACAGGTCCTCTATCTTTCTAGGCTATGGGGATGGAAGAAAGTGGAAATGGAAATTACATCCTAGCAAGGGCCCAGCCCACCATCATCCAAGAAGGGCAACTGCCTCTCATCCCCTCTCTAGATACATCTCTGTAATTTAATTGCTGAGAAACAGCCTCAGAGAACAAGTCCCAATACAGAAAAAAATCTTGTCTTTAAAGATGTGCATCACGCTGGTATCTGTCTGCTTATCTGTGTGTGCAAAGGAGGAGGCACTGCAACACAGTATGTAATTCAAGGCTCCTTAGAAGATAACACTGCTTCCTAAAACAAAGTGTATTTTTAAATGAAAATTTAATACCTCAATATAGATAAAATATTAAATTGTATAAAAGGAGCTATTAGTATCTGCCCCTCTTTTGCTAGAACCATTGTCTCCTAGTGTGTTCCTTAAGGCAACCACCATTACTATCAGTTTCTTGTTTTTCCTTCTATAGTCTTCTATATTTTATACAGGTACTACATAACTATGTATGTGACACACTGCTCTTTCAAAGAAAATACAAATGAGTGCATATTCCAACCTACTGCACAGCTCTTCAAATTATATGCTGCTCATGGTAAATAAGTACAAATATATACTTGAAAGTGAAAGTGGTTAATTATGACATATCCCCTCATGTTAGAGTATTTACCTGTCCATCAAAGTTAATATTTATGAAAAACTTACATTAAACATGGTAATCACCTATAATTTTGATAAAAAATGAAGAATATCATTGTATGTGAAATGATTTTACCAAGAACTATATGCAATGTTAAGACTGAAAGACTTGAAAATGTTTCAAAGTGGCTCTCCTGGGATTATGGGCATTTATTTCCCTTTTCATTTACTATTTATTTTTTTAAAATACATTTATTTATTTTTAGAGAGAGGGGAAGGGAGGGAGAAAGAGGGAAACATCAATGTGTGGTTGTCTTTCATAGGCCCCCAACAGGGGACCTAGGCCTGCAACCCAGGCATGTGCCCTGACTAGGAATTGAACCAGTCACCTTTTGGTTTACATCCTGGCACTCAATCTGTTGAGCCACACCAATCAGGGCTCCCTTTTTCTTTTCTAAATGTTTATACTGAGAATTCCTTTTTTTATCATGAAAAACTTAAATTAGACCCAGATATGGGATTCCATATGAATTCCCTTTTTTGTAACTTTTTTAGTTTGTGAAACATATACAGTAAATGTCATAATGTGGTCTAACAGCTAATTTACCTTCTCTAATAAAAACAGAGCTTCTTCAGTATCTGCATGCCTGTTAACCAACATGTTCATGTCCTCTTGGGTTATGACAGGCTCCTTCAGCTGCTCCACCCACGACCACATCAAACTGCACAGGATGAAAGGATCCTTTTCAGCACATATTCTTTCCCAAGCTCCGTTTCGGGAATTCAGTTCTTTCTAAAAAGAAAGGAACAAAGAGAAAGAGGGAAGAAAAGAGAAAGATGAAGGGAGCAGAGAGGAAGAGGGAGAGGGAGCAAGGCACCATTTGGTATCTGAAGATCCTCAGGCTGTCCAGGAGAAAAGTCTTAGGTTCTGGGTGTGGACTGGGACCTTTCCCAGGAACCCCACTTCCAGGAGGCACAGTTGGTTGAGATACTGAACTTTTCTAAGCCTGATTCCTCCGACTAAATGTACCCATACCCCACAGGTGCTGATGACTGAGGTCTGCTAAAGCCCCTAGTGCAAAGAAGGGCTTAGTTAACCTAGTTATCCACTTCACAGTTCGGGAAGGGAGTCTGCTTTTTCAGGGTCCTGGTAAGCAAAACAGAAATATTTGCTGCAATGAAGTAGAATAATAGATTGAAAATCATAAGTAAGAGAACATTTGCAAATTAACCTGAAATAAGGGAAAACTTCTGACTGAAACTTCAAAGTGCACACCCCAAAACTGCCTAAAATTGGCAAATGAAGTATATGTGCTACTTTCAATTTCCTTTTTAGAATACTATGTAGAATTTAACAAATAACAAAACCTGTACCTGGAAATTTGATAAGATTGAAAACAACTAGGAACTCTTGTCACTACTCCAAGTGCCTGGAGATAATTTAGACAGGTGATTTTAAAAACTTTACCTCACAGATTAGGAGAAAGTGAGGTAAGAATTTTAATTTCTGACAGGGCATTTAATTTTAGATTTATATTTTAGTAAGTAAAATGTTTGCAATAATAATAAGCACAGTAATTACTACCATTCATTCCTTTGCCCATTCCAATATCCGTAGAAGTTACCATAGGACAGAAATTATGATACATAACTTACCTCTGATTCTACAACAACCCATCAACAAGGCCCTTCCACAGGCAAATGTATTGGGTAGCTGAGGAAAGATGAAATAACTTGCCCAGTAACCCAAACAGAGAAACAGGCATTCGCACCCAGGTCTACTCCACCTCAGTCTGTGATATTCCTGCCATGACACTCTGGTGCTAGGGTTCTCTTTATCATCTCATAAATAAGCCAATACTTTGAGACAAGTTGGATAGGAATGACAAACTCAAAGACCCTCTTAGTAAATGACTGTTATATGCATGTTTTCCAAACTCTTCAGTAGAGTTAGGAAAAGACATTAAAATGATTAAAAATATTAAACACATGAGCTGTGTCCTGGCTCTGCTGCATTTGGACCACACGACTGTAAGCATGTCACTTGACACCTGTGGCCCTTAGTTTCCCCATCTGTGATACTTCACTTGTAAGGACTGTACAGATTAACAAAGGACCTGTAAATACTATCATCTGCCTCAAAGGTTTACAGTGAAAATCACATGAGATAAAAGACAAGAAAGGGCCTAGTACAGGCACAGGTGGCGATATGCTATGTAAATCATGTTCATTTTACTTTTTTAAAAATAATTGTTCAGTTTTTCAATTCTAGTTCCACAGTATTATATTAGTTTCAGGTGTACAATCCATTGGTTAGACATTTGTATAACTTACAAAGTGATCACCCTCATAAGTCTAGTACCCATTTGACACTGTACACAGTTATTACAATATTATGTTCCCTGTGCTGTATTTTACATCCCCATGACTATTCTGTAATTACATTTTACTTAATCCCTTCACCTTTCACCCAGTCCCCCCAATTCTCCTTCCCTCTGGCAACCATCAACATGTTCCTGTCTCTACCAGGGGGACCCCCACGAAAAACACCCAGAATTATTTTCTGGAGGGCAGACACCTTGGAGTACAGGCTTTCCCCACTAGGTGAGTGTTCTTGGAACCCATCTATATCAGTGTGCCAGAGGCTGTATTCAGCTTCACTGAATTTTTTTGTAGTCTCTTTGTTAGCCCATTTCATGATGGGTGATTTGCAAGCACACCTGCCCACACTGCACTGAATGTTCAGGAATTCTTGACCACATGTGGCATGACCTCTGTGCTCCACCATCCATATTCACATGATCTTGCCCTGAGTGACTATTTGTTTCCCCTGTGAAACAGTTCTCAAAGAAAAACATTTTGCCAATGTGGAAAAGGTGAAACAAAAAGCAGCAGGAGCACTTAAAGATATCAAAACTGAAGGGTTCCACAACTGTTCTGAGTGGTAGGAAAAAAGTCTTCATAGATGTATTACATCAAATGGACAGTACATTGAAGGTGACTAAAGTTTAGCCACACAAGAATAAATACACAATTTTATAAATAAATTCCATTTTGGGGGGGTTCCCCCTTGTATGAGTCTGTTTCTGTTCTGCTTATTTGTTTTTTAGAGATTTATTTACTTATAGAAAGTGTGGAAGAAAGGGAGGGAAGAGACACACTGATTGGTTGCCTCTCGCACACCCCAAGTGGGAACTGGGCCTGGAACCCAGGCATGTGCCCTGCCTGAGAATTGAACCAGCAACCTTTTACTCACTGGGACGATGTCCAACCAATTAGCAACACCAGTGATTTTGTTTAGCAACGCCATTTATTTTGTTTTTTGATTCCACATGTAAGTGAAATCATCTGACATCTGTCTTTGAGTTATTTCACTCAGCACAACCACCTCTACATCCATCCATGTTTTTGTAGATGGTAAGATTTCATTCTTTTTTATGCCTGAGTCATAATCCATTGTATAGCTGCACCACTTCTTTATGCATTCATTAATGGGGGACACTTCGCTTGTTTCCATATCTTGGCTACTATAAATAATGCTGCAATGAATATAAGAATGTATGCCTTTTCAATTTAGTGTTTTGGGTTTCTTTGGATAAAATACTTGTAAGTAGAGTTGCTGGGTCCTTCCTTGTCTCTTCTTATAGCCTTTATTTTAAAGTCTATTTTTCTGGTGTAAGTATTGCTTCCCCAACTTTTATTTTTTCATTTCCATTTTCATGAAATATTTTTCTCCATTCCTTTACTTTCAGTATGTGTCTGGCTTTCAATCTGAAGTGAGTCTCCCATGGACAGCATGTGGGTCTTGTTTTATCATCCATTCAGCCTCCTGATGTCTTTTCACTGAAGCATTTAAATCATTTACATTTAAAGTAATTGGTAGACACATATTTATTGCCATTTTATTATTCATATTTATTATATTTTTCTCCTTCTTAAAAAAAGACCCTTTAACATCTTATAATACTGGTTTGGCGGTGATGAACTCCTTCAGCTTTTTCTTCTCTGGGAAACTTTTTATCTGCCCTTCAATTCTGAATGACAGCTTTGCTGAGTACAGTAATCTTGGTTGTAGGTCCTTGCTTTTCATCACTTTGAATATTTCCTGCCAATTGCTTTTTGCCTCCAATGTTTCTGTTGAGAAATTAGCTGACAGTCTAATAGGAATGCCCTTGTAGGTAACTAACTGACTTTCTCTTGCTGCTTTTAAGATTCTCTTTGTATTTAACCTTTAGCATTTTATTTATTTTGTCTTACAGTAGTTTTTGTTCATAATTGCAAAAACTTGGAAGCAACCAAGATGTATTTCAGTAGGTGAATGGATAAACTGTGGTATTGGTTTGGCCAAAATCCATGTGTTTTTTCATAAAATAACAGACATTTTTCATTTTCACCAATAACTTTATTGATTTAGATATTTTGAGTATTTCAGCTATCTCCTATGTATTATAACATTGACTATTCTCAATTATTTTTCTTGACTTGATCACTAACCACTATCAACTTCAACTGGTCTACTTGACTGTGGAGCATCATCCAGTGAGAAATCTCCAGCATGAAACTTTGCAAGCCACTTTGGACACATTCAATCAGTCACAGCACTTTCTCCATACACTGCACAAATCTTTGTGGTTCAGTTGCATTTTTAACTTTCTTGAAATATCAAAGCATAACATGCCAAAAATGTGTATTTTCTTTCATCTTCAATATTAAAATGGCTACACAAAAATTCTCCAATTTTGATAGTTTAAAAAAAAAACTGCATGTTGATATGACAGCTGCCACAGTACGGTCTAACAAAATTGTTTTGAATGAAGTTAAAGACAACTCAGTGCTAGTAGAGCCATCTTATAGAAAAAAAACTTTTTGGACAACCTGATATATTCAGACAATGGCATATTATTCAGCACTTAAAAACTCATGAAAAGACATGGAAGAACCTTACATACATCTTGCTAAATGAAAGAAGCCAATCTAAAATGCCAACATACTGTATTATCCCAACTATATGACATTCTCAAAAAGGCAAAACTATGGAGACAATAAAAAATAATCAATGCTTGCCAGAAGTTGGGAACACAGAAGATTTTTAGGGCAGCGAAGACCTTCTATATAATACAAAATGATGGGTACCTTTCATTATGCATCTGCCCAATGTACAATAAACAAGTGAATCATTTGTAACTATGAACCTTGATTAACATGTCAATGTACCAAAGTTCACAGTTTACACCACAATTCATCGATTTTAACCAATATACCATTATGGGGGATGCTGATTATGAGAAAACTATATTTGTATGGGGGCAGTGGTAAATGGGAACTCTATGCTGTGCTCAGTTTTGCTATGAACCAAAAACTGCTGTAAAAAATTAAGTCTATTTTTAAAATGTCTAATTTTAGTACTCTAAAGTTGTTTTTTAAAAATCAGTTATAAAATAACCAGTAAGAGTTAATGATAGTCTTTCTGATTATCCAATAATGTTGGATAATGAATGTTGAAACAATGAATATATTGAAAACAAAAATGATCCAGCACTTTGGTGATGCCCATCAGAATAAATTTGACTGGCTAGATAAAGTGGTTGCTTTTTCATCCTCATTTTCAAATGCTTTTACACCACAATATTATTGGCAGAGGTGAGAGCAGCAAAGAGATATAGACAAAAATAAACCGGTGTGATGGAAGAAACGTCACAGGAACATGAAGCAAAAGTAAAGAAAAAAAGGCACACATGATATAGAGGACGTGAATGGGATATGTTAACAAGTCAGAATGAATGCAGAATAACTTGACAACATAATGAACAAAGCATTCACATTTTCCCAATTAGTAAATGTTCTATTAACTTTCTCTGATGACACACTGACACACACACACACACACACACACACACACACACACACACACACACATTTTACCCTCATGTGAAGGTATATTTACTGACTTTTACAGAGTGTGGAAGGGAGAGAAAGTTAAAGGAAGAGAAATATTGGTTGGTTGCCTCACATACATACCCTGACCAGGGACCAAACCTGTAACCTGGGCATGTGCACTGACCAGGAATCAAACCTTCCACCTTTTGGTTTATGGGACAATGCTCTAAGCCACACAGGCCAGGGAAGATGATACATATTTTTAAGAATAAAAAATGTAATGAAAAAAAGCTGGACACAATAACTGAGAAAATGCTAGGTAATTTATTTCACATAAATATGGCAGCTTAATAAACAATGTTCAAAAATGCTTTTTAAGAATTAAAAACAAATAAAATAAATCTTAGCTAAAAAACAATTAAAAATTATGTTCAGTCCTCAGACAGTCACTGGGGACACCTTGTCTTTCAAGTACAATTCTAAAAAGCATAGGTAAGCCACAGGTACAAATACATCAGCTGGATGTATGACTACTTCTGATGAATCTACAATTATTTTCTTTTTAAGGATTTCCGCCAAGATGGAGGTGTAGGTGGAAGCACTGTACCTCCTCCCACAACCAAGTTTAAAAACAACAAAGTTTTAGCAACAAAAACGCAGCCAAAACCACAGAAAATTGAACTTCACGGAAGTCTGACAACAACAAACCCTTTAGCCAAACCAATAAACTGGAGGGAGGGAGCAGTGAGACAGACCATGCAGGCCCCAGTGGCAGGAAGTGGCAGAGGGGACTGCCATTGTCCCTCACTGACCCCACCCCCACCTACAGCTTCACAAACCAGCAACCTTGGTGGCCTCGCCCTGGTGAACAATCAAGGCTCTGCTCCTCATATGTAACAGGCACAAACAGATAAAAACATGGCTCAAGAAGAACTCAGAGCCCCAGAGCCGATAAATCTAAGCGATGAAGAAATAGCCAAACTTTCAGATGCACAGTTCAAAACACTGGTGATCAGGATGCTCACAGAACTGGTTGATTTTAGTCACAAATTATAGGAACATATGAAGGCTAAACTAATTGAAATGAATGGAAATGCACAGGAAACCAATAGTAATGGAGAGGAAACTGGGACTCAAATCAAAGGAGTGGACCAGAAAGAGGAAAAAAATGACCAAACAGAAAAGGATGAAGAAACAAGAATTCAAAAAAATGAGGACAGGCTTAGGAACCTCTGGACATCTTTAAACATTCCAACATCAGAATTATAGGGGTGCCAGAAGGGGAAGAGGAACAGCCACGAGTGGAACACTTATTTGAACAAATAATAAAGGAGAATTTCCCCAATCTGGCAAAGGAAATAGACTTCCAGGAAATCCAGGAAGCTCAGAGAGTCCCAAAGAAGTTGGGCCCAAGAAGGAACACACCAAGGCACATCGTCATTACATTAGCCAAGATTAAAATGAAGGAGAGAATTCTAGAAGCAGCAAGAGATAAGGGGACAGTCACCTACCAAGTAGTTCCCATCAGACTGTCAGCAGATTTCTCAAAAGACACCTTAGCTGCACAGTAGAACTTACAGGCAAGAAGGGGCTGGAAAAGACCTTACAGGCAAGAAGGGGCTGGGAAGGAAGTATTCTAAGTCATGAAATCCAAAGGCCTATGTCCAAGATTGCTCTATCCAGCAAAGTTTTCATTTAGAATGGAAGGGCAGATAAAGTGCTTCTCAGATAAGATCAAATTCAAGGAGTTCATCATCACCAAGCCTTTATTATATGAAATGTTAAAGGGACTTACCTAAGAAAAAGAAGATAAAAAAGATGAACAGTGAAAGGACAGCAAACTCACAGTTATTAACAACCACACCTAAAATAAAAGCAAACTAAGAGGATAGCTAGATCAGGAGCAGAACCATAGAAATAAAGATCACGTGGAGGGTTAGCAACAGGGGAATGGGAGAAGGAGAAGGGGGGAGAAGGTACAGAAAATAAGTAGAATAGATGGTAGGTAGAAAATAGATAGGGGGGAGGGCAAGAATAGTAGGGGAGACATAGAATCTAAAGAACTTGAGACACGTGGTCATAAACTAAAGGGGGGGAATGGTGGGGGGGTGTGCAGGGTGGAGGGGAATGAAGGGGGGAATTGAACAACTGTAATGGCATAATCAATAAAATATATTAAAAAAATAAAAAATTATTGTCTTTTTAAATAGAGAACAGTCCAAAGTGAATGTTTCATACTCTTTGCCATCTCCACAAACATGAACTCTGTATTTCTGAGATAGCTCTAAGAGATAAAGCTCCATTTGATCCAGGGTTTTTCCAACACACTTATCTGGCTTCAAACTCAAAGCTGCTACTTTGATGATGACTGCCTGAATGTTATCATCTCTTGGAGCAAATCTTGGTCTCTTTGCCAAAGGTAAGCTAAAAGCGGAAGATTAAGCCTTCTACACACATTTTCAACTCTAACACACTGATATTCCTTCCACTTTTTCTTTTTCTTTTTTTTTAATATTTTATTTATTTATCTTTACAGGGGAAGGGAAGGAGAGAGGGAGAGAAGCATCAATGTATGGTTGCCTTTCGTGCATCCCCTGCTGGGAACTGGCCTGCAGGGAACCGGCCTGCAACCCCGGTATGTGCCCTGACTAGGAATCGAACTGCGATTGTCTGGTTCGCAGGCCCGCGCTCAATCCACTGAGCTATACCAGCCAGGGCTCTTTTTTTTAAACAAGTTTCACAAGGTCAGAGATCTTTAACCTTATCACCTTCACATTTGTCCTGTATCCACACACCTTCCTCTTATGGTAAAGCAACAGAGGGGAAGAGCCATTGCTTCTGCATACAAATCAACGGCATGATGACCTACTGTCTGATACATGTAGCTATCCAGTTCATTTGACTGCATTTGGTTTTCAGCTGGTCTTAGATTTGCTAAACCAACGATCTGATGCCTGGCAGGAATGCACTGCATCATATTGTAACAGCTGTCCTTCCCACCACTGATCAGAGCTGCAACTCTCATGCTGGGCACGGTATACATGTGCAGCAGACCTAGCATTAGAATTTTAATAATGATGTATCTTGGTGTGGGCTTCTTTAGGTTCATTATGGTTGGGACTTTGTACTTCCTGGACATGTATTTCCTCTACCAAGTCAGGGAAGGTATGAGATGAGGCATGCCAAGACCAAGGCACGCTGCTTGTTTGAGATTTTAGGAAAGTCTGCAGCATGAACCAAAACAGACCATTAATATGGAAAAGACCCTGGGAATGGTTGTGTGAACCTGGAAGTTGGGTGGAACAGGGTCTCAGGAAATAACCAGGGAAGGGCAAACTGTGTTAGCCAGGTTGATGGAGACTCAGATATGGTGCCCACCTGCAGGCTCTGTAGGGCAAAGTCTCAACAAAGAAAATATGGCCTCTGCTAGTACTTCTGTCTGGGAGAAAACTGCCCCACCTTTGCTGGACAATTTAGTTCTTCTCTGTATGTCCCTAATGCACTTTGAGCTACTGTGAGTCTGAGTAAGCCTGTACATGGGCTCTTTCAGAGGAATACCTGGGACTCCAGAAGCCCTCCATCTCACTTAGCCACCACCCCCACTAGTTTTCACAGCCAGAAGTTATGGGGACTTTTCTGGATTGAAAGCTTTGGCTGGGGGAACCTGCTGTGGAGCTGGGACCCCTCACTTCTCAAGGGGCCCTCTGCAGTGGAGATATCCCTCCTTATTTTTAACCACTACACTGTAGGTATGTGACCAGCCTGTTCTAAGTTCTGCCTGTACTACTGGTCTCTACATGGCTTCTTCTTTATATCCTTAGTTCTAGGACTTTTGTTCAGTGAGGTTTCAGGCAGCTTTGAATGATGGTTATTATTTAGTTTAGTTGTAATTTTGATGT
This sequence comes from Artibeus jamaicensis, assembly GCF_021234435.1. Classification (NCBI taxonomy): domain Eukaryota; kingdom Metazoa; phylum Chordata; class Mammalia; order Chiroptera; family Phyllostomidae; genus Artibeus; species Artibeus jamaicensis. The sequence goes on along the minus strand of NW_026522030.1, from coordinate 71,656,139 downwards.
AATTATGGGAGGAGGTGATTACCTTCCGCCATCTTAACCTGAAGCCTCATTTTACTCTTTCCAGAATTCAACTAATTTGTTTTTACTACTGAAAGGCTCATAATAAAATCTAGAAAAGAAAAAAAGGGAAAACCTCTCCAAACAAAAGGTTGTATGTTATGTTCACCCCTAGAAATGCTTTCATATGTTATATGTTGAATCTATCTGGCTCATGTACTACACTGAGCAGTGTGGGCAAAAATGGGGCTGACCCATGAGAGGGCATGAGCTGTCACACATGAAGCCACAGAATCCACAGCAAGCCATCGTGACACACAGTGATGCAGCAGAAAGATCTGCTATCTGACTAGAAGGCTTGTTAATTTACGAGAAGGAAATGAACATGCTCCATGTTGAAAAGAATAATACATTTAACTATTTGTTAAGCAAAACACAATTCTGATGGAGAAAGTGTGTGAAGTGCTCCCCTCCCCAGTTGTAAGTGGGTGCGAGGCTCCACGCCTGTTTTACCACCCCTGCATCTGGAAGGCCCTGGCCCCCTTTAAAAGTACACCTGCCTTGCTTAATTAATGGCAGAAGACATAAGAGCAGCTATACAAATAACTTGTGGTAGATTATGGACTAACAAGTAAAGATTGCACCACCCCACATTTGGGCAGTTTACCTGTTTTTGATAACTAATTTTATAAGCCTGCCTTTCTCTAGTTCAGCTGCTTGTTCAGGGCAGAGTTTGGCTGATTTAAGACTGTATAACACTCTTTTGTGTTGGAAGTTCAACACAAAAAAAGGATTAACATTTTAAATATCACATTCTAATTTAAGTAAAACCCCAAAATGGACCCCAAAGACCTACTCTCAGCACTCAGACACTCTGTAGTCACTGCCGTTTGATTTCCAGATATGGCAGCTGCCTCACTGGGGCAGGGCTGGGGAATCTGCAAGAGGGAATGCTGAGCAGACAGCATTTGTCATGCTTCTTCCCGACCTCACTCAATACTTTTGCAGATGATCTCTGGAAAAGAATTTGCTCTGATTTCATGTATGTGTCAGTGTTTCTCAAAATGTGGCTCCCTGCTAGGCCTTGGGTTGACCTTGAGATCCTTCAGGTCAGGTTTAAGTTGTTTGCTATGGCCTATCCATCTGTCAGTGTATCCTACAAACCCAGCAAGAACAAAGGATGCTACTGATATCCATCACATCCATGCTTTTCTTATTCAAGTGCCCTGCAAAGTGCTAAGAGCTTTCTTTCAGAGGAGACTGAAGCAAGCCTGCACAACAGCCTATGTCTGTCATTTCTATGACATTGAGCTCCTGTTATAGCTGAGAAACCTGAAGTTCAAAAGTATACCAACATGTCTTCAAATTCCTACAACAAATAAATTTGGGGAAATGCATGATGTTTTTGCACTGATATAAGTATTTCCCAAGCATATGTAATTAAATGAAATTCAAATACCTGCCACATTTCTACCTTCCTTTTCACTTCCTCCTTTTCTGCAAACTCACTTAAGTTTGCCAGGGCTTTGGCTGCCAGTATTCTCCTTTGTTCAACACTTAATTCAGAATGCAGAGCAGTGTGTGGAGCAACTTCAGGCACATCTTTGCTCTCTTGGATTTTAGGTCCAATTGATGACTGTGAGGATTGTGTTTTGGGGCCGGAGCCACAGTCCACAGGGCTGCTGCAGCTACCATGAACTTCACACAGACATGGGGTGCCTTGCTGGGGAGAACAGTGTGGTTCCTTTGGGATATTTGCAACACTGGATGTAACTGGTTCCCCAGGGTTGTATGAACCAGAAACACCTGAAGAGAAGGTTTTACTCCGTTGTACTTCCTTTGAAATATTCTTCTTTTGGAAAATTGGTGACCCATCATCTTTGTATTCTTCTAAGTCTCTAAATTTAGCCTGATTCCAGAAAGAAAATGTATTGCAGATCAGCATTTCCTTACTGAAATCCAGCTGTGGAGTCTGTGAAGCATCATGGTGGCTAATGGGTGTCTGCTGCCTGGGGCTGGGGCAAAACAAGACTTGAGCGGGCACCGTCCATGGAGTCCCTGACTGCTCCAGAAGTGACTCGGCCCTCTGTAAATCTGAGTCACTGTAGCTGAGCTGCCTTTTCAGGTGAGTCAGGGGCTGAAAGCATTCTATATTCCGTCTTTTCCAAAGAGGGTCAAATTCTTGTTCACTGGAAAGAATCACATCTTGATTCTTCAAATCTGCCGCCATTGCAGTGGGGGTGAAAGAGTCCAAAGCACCACTGTCGTGCCTCAGTAACTCTTTATCCAGCTGCATCGTGACCATCTCAGAAACAGTTTTTTCAATTTCAGCAGAGAGGCCAGGTACCTCTACCACTTTTGTCACTATGGGCCTGTTCTCAGCTAAGTCCAGCAACAATTTGCATATGAAGTGGATAATTTTTGGCACATGTTTCAGAAGTCGTGCCTCGTATCCATGAAGTAGATGCCGCTGGCGAATCAGATACTGTGTTAAGGTGACAGCATGTGCTTTGGGGTCACAGCAAGAGAATATGTTGCGAAGAGGAATCAGAAACTGAGTAAATTCCCTCACACACAGTAGCTGTCCTCGAGTTTGAATGGAATTGGGTCGCTTTGCCCGAACAAATATAATGGCTTGATCAGCAGTCATTCTTGTTGAGAAAACTAAGTAGCAAGCTATTAAAACACCTAAGTGGAGAAGAAGAAAGAACTGGATTAAGAAAAAAACATGAAAAGTGAAAGGACAGCAAACTCACAGTTATTAACAACCACACCTAAAACAAAAGCAAACTAAAAGGACAGCTAGATCAGGAGTGAACCATAGAAATGAAGATCTCAAGGAGGGTTAGCAACAGGGGAGTGGGAGGAGGAGAAGGGGGGAGAAGGTACAGAAAATAATTAGCATAGATGTAGATAGAAAATAGATGGGGGGGGCAAGAATAGCATGGGAAATATAGACTCTAAAGAACTTGAGATACATGGTCATAAACTAAAGGGGGGGTAGTGGTGGGGACGGGGGATAAGGTGGAGGGGAATGAACGGGGGAATAGAACAACTGTAATGGCATAATCAATAAAAAAATCCATTTAAAAAAAAGAAAAGCTCACATATATATGTATATATATATATAATATATGAATCTTTGATGATTTAAATTTGATATTTGTTAGAAAACCATATAGAGAAACATTTTAAGGCTAATATACTTCATAAATTTTTGTAAAGGTGTTTATATATTTACCTGTCTATATGGTACCACTCACATTGACTGAGAACACTCAGTGCTCCTTATACCAAGGGGTGAACAGAGAAACTGTCCCAGTGAAGCTAAGTGTGGATGTAGGGAGGATGACTGAATAAGATGGAGTAAGGGGGGAGGACTGAGTAGCTGTGGAATGAATACTCAGGAGTAACTGAGTAACCGTGGCATGGGGGGGAGGATGACTGAGTAAGTGCAGAGTAAGTGAGGGATGATGGAGCAAATGTGGAGTAAGGGGGAGTGACTAAGTGTAGCATGAGGGGGGATGGTTAAGTGTGAAGTGCACGAGAATGACTAGTGTGGAGAGTGTGAGGAATGACTGAGTAAATATAGAGTAGGTGAGAAATAACTGAGTTAAGTGTGGAGTGAAGTGATAGGGGATGACTGTGAAGTGAAGGGGCTGACTCAGTAAGTGTGGAGTGAGGGGGATGTGTGAATAGGTATGGAATAAAGGGGGATCACTGCATCAGTGTGGACTGAGGGGTAACAACTGAATAGTAAATATGCAGTAAGCCGGGATGTCTAAGTGTGAAGGAGAATGGCTGAGTAATTGTGGAGTAAAAGAGGGATGACCTGGCATATTTATCTTCCTTATGTCCAACTCTAAGATGGGAGAAGTGAAATCCTGCTTCTATTTCCCATTTAACAATTTCTGAAAATTTCTATGTGGTGGATCCATACACTGCACTTAGAACTTCCCACTTCTGCCTTTGCTATCAATTGTTGATACTTTCCTGCCTGGCATTCTACCAACTCCAACATTAAAAATTTTTATTTATTTATTTATCTTTAGAATGGAAGGGAAAGAGAGAACTATCAATGTATGGTTGCTTCTGGTGCATCCCCTGCTGGGAACTGGCCCCTGCTGGGAACTGGCCTGCAACCCAGGCATGTGCCCTGATGGGGAATCAAGCCACGATCTTTTGGTTCGCAGGCCCGTGCTCAATCCACCGAGCTACACCAGCCAGGGCAATTTTTAGATTTGGGAATTATTCATATTCACAAACTTTTTTCCCTGAAAATTCTTCTTGCAGATTTGTTTTTACACTAATATATGTTTTTCTCCATACCATGATACAATTATATATTGCTGTAAGCAGTTAATATTAAGGAAAACAGCCTTAATAGTATAAACATTAGGCATTCTTATTTATTTCAAGTTAAAATGAATATTGAAAAAGTGATAATTAACCAATTAGTAAAATAGTTAATTACTATCAAAGTCAAAGGCAATCAAAAGACACTTGTGTGATTCACCAAAGCTGTGAATCTCACTACATACATCAGAACCTCTGAACACTGCATGTTCTTTCAGTATGTGGTAGGTAGAGTCTGACATATCATTTTCACTAGGACAGGGAAAGTCTTTAGTGCAAGAATGAGATCTGCAGACCTATTATTACATGGAATCCAGGAAGAGCAAAATTTTGGTTTGACCATGAGAGCTGACGATATTGAGGAGAACTGTATCCACATCCTGACAAAGCACCTGAGCAGATGGGAAACTCTTTATGGCAGATATACAGAGTCAAGCTCAGGTGTCTGGTTGAACCAAATGGCAGCTAAGACTCCAGTGCAACAGTCTTTATTCCAGCCCTCATATCAGCATGGCACAGAGATTTTCCTGCCTTTTTAAGTAAAATCATTGATTTTTATATAGAATTCTAGACACGGATAGACTCTCTTTCACAAACATGAATTCTGACAGCTGTGAATGTAAATCCTGGATCTGCCACTTCCTGGAGGTAGCAAATTACGTTTGTGTCTTCAAAACTCACATTCTTACTAAAGACTTACTAAGAGACTTCCGCCAAGATGGCGGCATAGGTGGATGTGCGGTGCCTTCTCACACAACCAAGTTTAGAGACAACTAAATATTAGCAACAGAAAACACAGCCAGAACACAGAAAATTGAACTTTTCGGAAGTCCGTTAACAACAAATTCTTCAGCCTGACTGGTAAGGGGCAAAACCAGCGGCTGGTGAGGGGTTGCACAGGAGGATTCGGTCAGACAGACTCAGGCGCGGAATCCAGACATGCGGAATCCAGGCGCAGGGTTGGACCTAGTGAGCTACGGAGCGAGCCACTGCGGAGGAGACAGCAGGGAAGCGGTGCTGCATGTTGACTGTGGTCGCCCATTTGTGCGCAAGCGGACAGGCGAGGGAGTGGGTGGTTGGACCTGGCCCAGCGGGTCCCCTGCGGCAAGCGGCATTAGAGGGCGCCGCCATTTCCCCGCTCTGACCACGCCCCCACATACAGCGTCACAACCCAGCGACCTGGGAGTCTAAGGCACCACTTCTCACACTTAAAGGGCCAGAACAGACCAAAAATGTCGCAAGAATATCTCAAAGCCCCAGAGCCCATAGATCTAAGCGATGAAGAAATAGCAAAACTCTCAGACACATACCTTAAAACACTGGTCATCAGGATCCTCACAGAACTGGTTGATTATAGCCACAAATTAGACAAATATATGAAGGCAAAACTAATTGAAATGAATGGAATTGCACAGGACACCAATAGCAATGAAAAGGAAACTGGGACTGAAATCAATGGAGTGGACCAGAAGAAAGCAAATAATGGCCAAACAGAAAAGAGTCAGGAAGCAAGAATTCAAAGAAATGAGGAGAGTCTTAGGAACCTCCAGGACATCTTTAAACGCTCCAACATCCGAATTATAGGGGTACCAGAAGGGGGAAAGGCACAGCCACCAGTGGAAAACTTATTTGAACAAATAATAAAGGAGAATTTCCCCAATCTGGCAAAGGAAATAGACTTCCAGGAAATCCAGGAAGCTCAGAGAGTCCCAAAGAACTTGGACCCAAGAAGGAACACACCAAGGCACATCATAATTACATTAGCCAAAATTAAAATGAAGGAGAGAATCCTAGAAGCAGCAAGAGCTAAGGGGACAGTCACCTACAAAGGAGTCCCCATCAGACTGTCAGCAGATTTCTCAAAAGAGACCTTACAGGCCAGAAGGGGCTGGAAAGAGGTATTCCAAGTCATGAAAACCAAAGGCCTACGTCCAAGATTGCTCTATCCAGCAAAGTTTTCATTTAGAATGGAAGGACAGATAAGGTGCTTCTCAGATAAGATCAAATTCAAGGAGTTCATCATCACCAAGCCCTTATTATATGAAATGTTAAAGGGACTTATCTAAGAAAAAGAAGTTAAAGAAACATGAACAGTGAAAGGACAGCAAACTCACAGTTATTAACAACCACACCTAAAACGAAAGCAAACTAAAAGGACAGCTAGATCAGGAGTGGAAACATAGAAATGAAGATCTCCAGGAGGGTTAGCAACAGGGGAGTGGGAGGAGGAGAAGGGGGGAGAAAGTACAGAAAATAAGTAGCAGAGACAGTAGATAGAAAATAGATGGGGGGGCAAGAATAGTATGGGAAATATAGAATCTAAAGAACTTGAGACACATGGTCATAAACTAAAGGGAGGGTAATGGTGGGGATGGGGGGTAGGGTGGAGGGGAATGAAGGGGGGAATAGAACAACTGTAACGGCATAATCAATAAAAAAATTAAAAAAAAAAAAGACTAAGAGAGCAAGTGTAAATAGAACAGTAGTTGAAACAATGCTTGTTATTTTCTTTATTATTTGGTTATGGAAAATTCCATTTTTAAAGACCCTGGGTATTAAAAATGTTATTCCTTATATGTTTAAATATGCTCCAGACAATAAAACTATCTCCTAGAATTTACCTGTTCGACCAAGCCCTGCGTGACAATGGATGGCCACTTTTCCTTCTTGTAAGGCAAATGTCATCACCTTCACCATATCTAATATAGTGGTAAGTGATGCTACACCATAATCCTTCCATCCGAAATTGTAGAAATAAACTGGGCAATGGAAAAGAGAACAGGAAAGAAAGTCAACATACAAGAAAAATACTTGCAAGAATATTTGAGAAAAGTGAGTGAATTCATCAAGAATAGAAAGCTGTAAGGCATGCAGATCTCAGTAGGCTCACAGAATAATAGGCTTTTTACATTTCCATGAAATTTATTGTTAACATTTCTTACAAATGAAAAGCACATTTCATATTATTTAAGGCATTTCCTACTGAAACTCAGCCAGAAAGAATTATGGAAAAGCGGGACTGCAAATTAATAAAGTCAATAATCTATGCCAAAATGTCTTAGCTACAGGGAGAAGGCATATGGTCCTGAACCTTAGAAATGAGTCTAAAATGACTGATAAATGGCAGAAGATGGTACATATACATTTTTTATCTGGTGGAGAAAAAAAAACTAGATGCAGCTTCTTGAAAAAAACATTCTAAAATTGCACAGGTTGATTCTTTCCAACTTGGTGTAATTTCACCCCAAAGCTCCCATGACTAAGAAGCTTCTGGAACTGCCACATAAGGAATCCCGGCACCCTACCCAGGGGCAGAACTGATGTGTCACAGCAAAAGCTGCAGAGTCCTGGGTCCCAGTCCTTTAACATGGCTAAGCTGTGTGACCCTGAGCAAATCAGAATTTGCTAAGTGTGTATAGTCTCACGTGAAGCAGAAACAACTACTTTACTTAACTGTTTTAAAGGATAAAAATGAGATGATAGATCTGACATACTGTTAATATTAATCAATGTAGGCACTAATCAAATGGTACCCTTATTTCTACATGTTGTGTTCCCAAGGTTCCTGTCAGAGAGAAAGAAAGCCTGCATTTTCCACAGCAATACCACACATACACACACAAGGCAGTATTCTTTAAAGTCAGAGTTAGCTCATCTTCATGTTTTAGGAAATAAATGCTTCATGCAGTGAGCATTTATTTCCACCACCTTTTAAACCTAAGAGCTGAGCAGACAAAAGGCTCCAAGTGCTGTCCTCGATAACTCATGGAGAGGAGTATGTAAGGACTTACTTCCAGCTTCCATGAAAGCTTCAGGAAGGTACGTGAAACCACTTTCTTGTTCCAGAGGGTTCCCACAGCTGGCATGCTCACCAGGCCGCTGTAGATTAATGATTGTTTTTAAGCCATGACTCAAAGGAAAAAGAAAAAAATTAGTCATATTGGCAGCTAGCTAGCACTGTTAAAAAAATTATCACTTTTGGCATTAATAAACAATTATTAATTATTCTCAAATTTCCTATTTAAAATAAGCTATGTATACCTATTGTTAAAATGAAAATACGTTTTCATTGAAGCCAAAAGCAATGGAGGAGTAAACTTACAAGCTGGCTTATGAAACTGTGTGTGAACAATGTGGCATTTACCTCTGAAACTGCTCAATGATGCGGTACTTCTCAAGGAGCTCAGTGGATGGGCGAGCCATTGCCAGGATGTTATCGGTGACCCTACAGAGGGGAAGAGGGACTGGTAAAATGCACAAAATCTAGAACATTCCAGCTCCAAGGACTGAGAGAGCAGTACACTAGTTTTCCTATAATTTCAATAACTCTGTAAAATAAGAATTCCTATACAAATCTGGCTTCAATTTTGCATTATGATTAGGATTCTAAAAAACCCTAGCTGCTTAAATCTCTGGGAAAAGTACTTACAGACTGCAACAAAGCATTTTTAAGGACCCTCAAGAGGTTTTACTGGACATGATAAAAAAGAGTTCAACTGGCAGCAAAGGTGACAGTCTAGGTAGGTTATCCAAAGGCTGTAAGTCATTTGAGGACCGATTAGAAGGCATTTCTAGTTCTTGAGCTATCTGCAGTTTAGTATGTGTTAATTGGAATAAAAATACCTGCCTCGTAGGGTTGGTGTTCAAATTTAACATGATGTGGATGCAAAGTCTTTAGCAAAAATCCACACATGTGGTTATAAATAAATGCTGAATTATTGCAATTTAGCAAAAAATAAAAGCTTTGGACTCAGCTGGGCTTAGTTTCAAATGCTGGCCTTTCTACTTTCTAGCTGTGTAGCACATGACTTAGTTTCTCTGGACCTCAATTCCTATATCAATAAAATGACACTACCAATGCCTACTTTACAAGAGTTTTATGAAGATGAGATAATAATTTGAAAGTGCCTAGCACAGTCCCTGGCCTGTAGCCAAATGCATGTTTACTGAGTGTACAAATAGACAGAGACCCAACAAGTGGCTGTCTCTCATTAGGGCTCTGGCTTCATCCCATTTTGGTAGAATTTCTCATCAGTATTCTGGTAAAAGGTACATCAGGCAGTCTATTAAAAGTTGTAGGTCACAACTTGAGAGAAGTAACATTAAATGAAGAGAGCAGGATCCAAAAAGATAACAACTCTCTCCCCAGGATAATGCCTGAAATTCAACAGGGACCCCAAAAGTTTTAGAACCCCAAATTTAATAGCACTTAGTATGAGAAAAGATGTAACATGAAATCAAACAGGTAAAAAAGACTCAGATGGTTTAGTCAACAATAAATCAAAAACATGTATGTGGCCTTATGCTCCACTATTAGAAACTTACTTGTCAGACCACACCTCAGGAACAGTGTTTGCCTTTTCATAACATTCTCAGAGAAAGACAGTGAAAGACTAGAATATGATCTGTGGGGAACAGTGACAGTGGTTCTCCCACTACATCACTACCCATGTAACCAGAAAAGCCAACATGAAAAAGCATGGGTTGCAAGTTGGAGGTCCTGGTCGACAAATATCTAAAACGTAAATGAATTCTTGCTATATAAAATGACTCACCACTAGAATTCTTTAAACAGTGATTTCCTCTAAGTGTGTTTCAAATGGGATTTGGTCTGATTATCAAAACTCTTCAGATATCACCACACTGAAAAGATACACTCGACAGTTTACTAGTAACAATAAAAAGCAGTATGATTCATTGGCACCTACACAGCATAAAAAATGCAAGCATCTGACATTGTCCACCGAACCAACAACTTATTCCACTCCTGGTGAGACAGACTAGAAGAGTATGTGTGTGGAAATGGGTCCTTTCATGCAGAGTACAGGACCAAAATTAAAACAAGGCTATAGCTCACCTTTATGAAACTGAAAACTACATATGTACCTCATAATTTTTCAAATTTATAGCTAAACATTTTTAACATTTCTAGCAATTTCTGAAATTTAAGAGCTATTTATCTTGTTATCATTTCCTTAAGATATTTACATACATTATTTCACTTAATTAAAAAAGACCCTATGGAATTGTTTTTATTATTTCCATTTCACAGAGGAGAAAACCGAGGTTCAGAAAACCTGCTCACAGGCCTGTGTGAGTAGGCCACAGCTTGTCAGGCAGCAACGCCAGGGATTGGAGGCAAGGTTCCAACTTCCCATACTCTCTCTTCCACAGCATCCAGCCACCAGGCACCACAGACATCTTCAGTCCCTTTTCCTACACAGCTGCAGGTGAGAACTACCACAGATGACAGAATCACTCACCAGGACGAGTAGACACCCCTGATGGCCTGCTCCTGCTCACTCCAGCGGGCTGGATTTTCGTACTTGCATGATCTGCCCCCACATGCCATGGAGCAGGCCACGTGTCCGGGGATGACATGTCGTAAACGCTCTCCCACTTTTGTATACTTCGGTGCTGGACGTCCTGAATTGCCTAGAATGTGCAAGGAAGGGATTTAAAATTCCACTCTCCAAACAGAATAGTGATCTGGGAAGCAGTTTCCATTTGTTCTCAGGTTTGTAGGTAAGGAGCTGGAGCTAACTCCCCTTTACTTTGTCAAGATGAAAACCATTAAAACCAAGTGTATTATCTCTTAATATAGCAAACACTTTAAGACACAATTTCCACATGCCAGAGGGGTCACACAGAGGAAGCAACTCTAAAGCAGATCTTTCATAAGGGAACAAGGTTTGTTCAAAAACTACATTTTTAATATAAAAACACAAACATTCAATCACTTTATCTCCTATTACATATTCACTAAAACTCTTAGCATAACAGATGGTAAAACATATAATATAGAATTGTCAACATTTAAAAAGGTATGAACACAGCACAGCCTCTTAAAATGCCTTAAAGTTAAACTCAAAGGTGTGGCAATCTTTAAGAAGAAAAGGAGTTTTACTTTTTCTCTTGGGGCAAGCTGGGTTTCTCTTGGCACAGCTGACAGAGGACGCAGCTAGCATCACCTGCAGAGAAGAAGAGGAGAGCATCTTGGCGACAGAGCTGGGCTGCCCCTGTGGCAGTCGTAGTCCAGTGCCTGAGGCTGAGTGTCGGTGGCCCTGTAAGAAGGAGCCAAGGGTGGGCAGGGCTGAGAGCCGCTGGGGCGGGTCCTGCATGGTGCGGTTGGCCAGGAGAGCTGGAGGCCAGGAGATGACAGCACCAGCCTGCTCCGTGATGAACTTACACTGAGATATGAGCATCACTCTGCATGATCTAACAGCCATTCAGGATAGGCTGACTTGTTTCCATAGTGATGAACAAAGAAACTACTGATTCCCACTCAGAGTTGTATAGGCAAAGTCCCACAGGAATGAACTGTGGTTTGGACAGATTGTTCAACTATGTGGAGGATTAAAATATATTTTAAATAAATTACTCCTAAACTGTGACTATTCTATTTTGTTTTTCAAGCACATTTAAAAGATCTGACTGCTCAAAAAATTACATCTAAAACACTATAATGAATTTAGAAAAATGCCTTTATGATGTAAACACTGTCTTTTACACGTATACTAAAAGGTTTAAATTCTTTTATTTCATATCTAGTCTCTAAACATGTTGAAAAAAGTTCTTTTCACTACTCTTGAGAACGGGGCAGAAAGAAAGTTAATTGTAATGAAATGGGACATGCTGGACATCTGATAACATTATTAAAACACCATTCCATTTTCCAAAACCAAAAAATTTTCTGTTTTCTTTACAGAACTATTAAATACTTGGATAAAACAAATAAAGATATCTTTAGGGCTGATAAATTAATCAGAAAATGGTTTTGTATTTTTATCATCAGAATGTGAAAACCCAATTCTTGGTAATACCTTTATTGGATAGTTAATAATAGCCACGCTTCTCAAAAACTCAAAATACAATTATATGAATTTTGTCAGTGACTGGGGAAAAAGAAACTTGGATAATGCCTTGGCAGAAGCATACATCCCCCCCCCCCCCCCCCCAAAAAAAAAACCCAAAAAGCCTCACTAAGGATCACATTTTTTAAAGGAACCAACTGGGTGCGGGGGAGGTTGCAACTTGAGGATAAAGAGAACAGAAACTCTAACAACCACCAATTGTCTGTGCCTCCTTCCTGGTTAATGTCAAGCTGTACTGCCCCCTCCTCCCACCCCAGCCTTCCTCTTTCTGTCTGCCAGTCTCCAAACTTCTATTTCAGCTGTGTGCAGACAGAAACAATCTACTGCCACAGATAGGGCTTTTAAAAATTTTGTCCTGTTTTATTTTAATTAATTAATAATGCCTTAAGCAAGCACTTTTTAAAATGCACCTCCCACCCCCAGCAATCTCCGCAGCAGGATGCACTCTGTCAAATAAGATAGACGATCTGGTGCTCAAATGCCTACTCACGGTGTAGCACTATGCTGTGGTTATTTTGTATACAGCAACAGAGTAATTTTTTCAGGCTTCCAGAGCTCTACAGGAGAGAAAAGAGTAGGTGCAGCACAGAAAGCAAGTTGGAACCCGATGGCGGATGGCTCTAAGTGCTCAAACTAAGGACTCTGCGCCTGCTACCTGGGGAACAGGGAGTTAGATTCAAGTTGCTGAACAAGTACTCATGCAGTGGTTAATGCTGCCCTGCAGAGACAGCTGGAAGTCCAAGACTAGAGACCTACTGGGACAGTGACTATAAATGGAGCCAAACCCAGGTATGAGACAGTACAGAGGCTAGTAAGTGGCAGCTGGAAGACAGAGGCAGAGACAGTGCCAGGACTTCCTGCCTAAGTGAGCAACAGAGACAGTGAAGCTGGTTAACAAGGGAGCTAGTAGGGAGCAGGTGTGTGACAGCCAGGCAGGTCAGCTCCATTTGAAATACAAGGCCTGTGACGTGGCAACCAGGGGGTCTCAGCAGTGGATGGAAGATCCTGATGTCTGCAACTCTAAGGACATCTACAGAGTAGAGTATTAAGTGACTAGGGGTATTTAGGGAAGTGGAACTGAAGCAGCCCTCTTTCTTAGAATGCCCCTGACATCACCTGGGAATCCCGTGGGTGCTGGGATGTGCCTGAAACTAGACTGGTGCTGAAGCGGAGCACTGCCCACCTATGGGTAGGTGAAGGCAGAGGCTTGTGTTTCCCATAGACACAAAAGGACTGTCACCTCACCATCTCATGCTTCAAACTATTTTTTGGCAAAATGCCCAATACACAGCCAAATCCATTTTTGAAAACTAGTTTTAATTTATGGCATATGGCTTACAATAGGGAAGCCTGTCATCAGTCCCACCCATAACACTCTAGACACGTATCCCTCCAGTATTTGCTCTTGTGGATTTTCTGCATATTTATAATCATATTGCAAATACACTTTTTGCTTTAGTCTCATTAATGGAAGTACAATAACTATATACATCAAGCTAATCATTCCTTAGCTGTTAGATATTAATGTTATAAATTATTTTATTTAAAAAGAGGACAAACATTTTCAGGACTAGAACCTTTTTTGATTCTATGTTTCTCATTTAGTAAATTTCTGGGGATGATATGACTGGTGAGCAAAATTAATTTTGAAAGCTTGTATTTTTATTTACATATTTCAAAAACCAGCCCTGGCTGGTGTAGCCCAGTGGACTGAGCGCAGGCCTGCGAACCAGACAATCGAGGTTCGATTCCCAGTCAGGGCACATTCCTGGGTTGCAGGCCGGTTCCCTGCAGGCCAGTTCCCAGCAGGGGACGCACGGAAGGCAACCATACATTGATGTTTCTCTCTCTCTCCCCTTCTCTTTCCCTCTAAATATAAATAAATAAAATATTTTTTAAAAAACCAACTATGAGGGTGCTGAAAGAGGTAATATTTTTAGCAATTTAACACAGGTCTTTTTCTGAGGTCAGAGAGAAACACAGCACTAAAATGTGGATCAAGAGATACTGTCTCTGGTGAGGTTTTGTGCTGACCTTCTTGACCCCAGATAATTCTCATTATTAATTTTGTGCATCAATTCAGTTATGTATGCCCACATTTTTTTACAAATCTGTAAGAAAGTATATTTGTACTACAACCTAAAAATCAATTAAAAAATTTAAATTGGGATCAATTGTAGATTGCTAATGATACACTGTTTACACTCTTAGAAATAATGAGATACTGATCATTGCAAATGTTAAATTATCTACACTTGTAATAAGCACAATAATCAGCAAAATTAAAGAGGAACCTCAAGAACTGGTAATTTCCTATTATACTCAAGATTTCAGAAAGGGCTAAGAATTCCTACTTAAACACTAATGCAACAATGAGTCTGAAAATGTGGTAGGAGCAGGTTCATCTATACTCTCAGTCCTAAATCAATAAAGGAGTCACATGCAGGAACTGGACTGGAACACCTACTCTCTAGCCTCTCGTTTTCCACTTTTTGTGACAGGAGGCTCACTTCTCACACAGCAGCTAAGTATTCAATTGCTGGGCAGCTCAACCCGTTTTCTAATGTTGAGTCAAAATCAATTTCTCTGTAAACAGTGGTTCTACCCTCTACAAATAAAAAACAAAGTATCTCTTTGGCAAGATTTTCAAATACTGGAAGACAGAACTTCTCCAAGACCTCCCTTATTTAGGACAGCTCTTAATTTTCCAAACATACTAATATACATCATTGTCTCCAGATTCTTCACTATGATTTCCCTTCTTCTGAGGGCCCCTCTGCCCCCTCGAATTTAAACTAAAAAAGCTGACCACATCTTCCATTTCCTTTTGTCACAGGTCTCATCCTCCACTGCCCAGTGAACTGGCTCTTGATAAGGTCTCGAATGGCCTCTGTTTCAAAGTGGACCGTCTTCTCTGTCTGCACAGCAGCGTGCAACACAGTCGAACAACTTGGTTTCAATTTTTTAAACTTTTTGGAGAGGATTTTATGTTATTTTTTATTTTGAATCAATCTCAAACTTACAAAAAAGTTTTAACATTAAAAATATTTTCTCTTGAACCATTTGAGAGTAAGCTGCAGTCAGGCTGCCCCATTACTCTAAATAATTTAGCATTTATTTTCCATAAACAAAGACATTCCCTACAATTCCCAAGTCAGAACATTACAATTAATCCATTACTAGTTGCCCTTTATTCCACAGATTTCACTCAAGCTTCACTGATTATCTCAATATTCTTTATAGTAAAATCAGTCCATACAATGTTCATACAACGCCATATTTAAGTTGTTCTGTCTCCTTCTTTTATTTCACTCTAGAACAAGTTCCTCAGTCTTCCCTTGACTTTTGAGTACAGGCCAGTTATTCTGTAGAATGCCTCTCATTTTGGGTGTGTCTGTTTCCTCAGGATAATAATATTCAAGGAGCCTTGCTGTTTGTTGGTGAAGGCCAGTATTTAGAAATCAAATCTGGGTGCTAGTCGTGCTCAGTGCTGTTAGAGTCTTGTCACCAACAGACCTTCTCAGTGGACAGAACTAAGGAATATGTGCACTACATACATGCGAACACATCACACATTTACATGCATACTTATTTATGTATGAATGTATATTTAAAGCAGAGGTCACCCTGATATTACTAATTCTAATCCAACAACGGACTTCCTCCTACTCTCCCCTCCTTTCTGTAACTATAACTCTCTTCTCACATGGTGAGAACCCTGCTACCACTACCCTTAACATATTCACTTACCTGACCAGGCTCACTCATCGCTTCTGCCCTCTCTTCTATGTGGATGCCTCCCTCTCCCCATTTGGACTCTAATACCCCAAGCCAGGCTGCTGTTGTCACCCACCTGTGGGGACACCTCCTCACCCTGTGTTCTGATACTCATGCAGAGCCATCCTGCCATGCAGGAGACCTCTAACCATACCCAAGCTCTGACACCTTTAGTGTTCTTACACACTGAATCAAGACGGGCTCTCTCTCAGACATTATTCTGCTCAGATATCATGAGTGTTGGGCTGCCCCTGTATGGATCCCCCTCACTCCGCTTGGCCCACAGCACTGCAGCCTGACACACCCTCTGGTGTACATGCTGCTTTTCACGGCCTTGCCCAGAGGTTTTTTGGACTGAATTGTTCAGGAAGGGAATGGAAAAGAAGAGAAAGAGAAAGCTCCTTACATTTTTTGTTAATTGTGGTAAAATATATATATAACATAAACTTTACCATTTAACCATTTTTAAGTATACAGCTTTGTGGCATTAAGTACATTCACATTGTTTTGTAACTATCATCACCATCCACCATCTATCTCCAGAATATCTTCCCAGACTGAATGGGAAACCTGTGCCCATTAAACACCAACTCCTCACTTCTCACCCAGCTCCTGGCAACCACCATTCGACTTTCTGTCTCTGTCAATATGACTATTCTAGGTACCTCATATAAATGGAATCATACAATTACTTTTGTCTTTTTAATACTGGCTTATTTCGCCTATGTTATAGCATGTGTCATAATTTCTTTCCTTTTTTCTAAGACTGAATGATATCCCATTGTATGTATATATGATATTTTGTTTACCCATCCACCTGCTGATGAAGGTTCAGTTGTTTCTAACTCTTGGTATGAGAAATGCTGCTATGCCTGTGGGTGTAAAACGCCCCTGCTCAAATCATGTTTTCAATTCTTTTGGTGTAAGAATTTTGGTATTCAATTTCCACCCAGAAGTGGAATTGCTGAATCATATGGTAATTCTATTTTTAATTTTTGAGAGACTGCCATTGCGTTTTCTCTAGCAGCTGTACCACTTACATGCCAGCACCAGCAATACATTAGGGTTCCAATTTCCCCATATCATCACCAATACTTGTTATTTCTGTTTTTTAATTTTTTAATTTTACTTTTTAAAAAGCATTTATTTATTTTTAGAAAAAGGGGAAGGGAAGGAGAAAGAGAGGGAGAGAAACATCAATGTGCGTGTGCCTCTTGCACACCCCCAATTAGGGACCTGGCCCACAACCCAGGCATGCACCCTGACTGGGAATCGAACCTACGATCTTTTGGTTCACATGCCAGCTCTCAATCCACTGAGCCACACAAACCAGGGCTCTGTTTGTTTTCTTTTTAAAATAGCTATCCAAATGCATAAGCAGTGGTATTTCCCTATAGTTTTGATTTGCATTTCCAAAGTGGTTAATAATGTAAAGCATCTCTTCATGTAAAACATCTATCTCTGTATCTTTTCTACAGAAATGTCTATTCAAGGAGGTAGAAGTGGGTAAACTGGGGATAAATGATGATAGAAAGAGACTTCCAGGCAACATGGAGGTGTAGATAGACACACTGTACCTCCTAGTACAACCAAAGAAGGATAACAACAAATTCAAAAACAAAAAACACCCAGAACTGACAGAAAATTGAACTGTATGGAAGTCCAACAGCCAAGGAGGTAAAGAAGAAACATTCATCCAGACCAGTAGAAGGGGTGGAGACAGGCAGCCGGGCGGAGAGGACTCTGGGCAAGGCAGCAGCTGGATTACCTGGGCAGGCAAGGTGGTGGATTGTGGACTAGATGGTCCCATGTTCGCATGCAGATAAACTGGGAGGAACAACGGGGGAGCAAGACAGACTGCACAACCCAGAGTTCCAGCGTGGGGAAATGAAGCCTCCAAGCCTCTGATTGGAAACACCTGTGGGGGTTTGAAGCAGTAGCAGGAGAAACTCCCAGCCTCACTAGGAGAGTTTACTGGAGAGGCCAATAGGGTCCTAGAATATACACAAACCCACCCACCTGGGAATCAGCACTAGAAAGGCCCAATTTGATTGTGAGTAGCAGGGGAAGTGACTGAAAGCTGGCAGAAAGAAGAGCAAGTGGCATTGTTCCCTCTTGGACCCCTCCCCCACACACAGTGCCACAACGCAGTGACATGGGTTGCCCCGCCCTGGTGAACACCTAAGGCTCCATCCCTTACTATGAAATAGGCACACCCAGACAAAAAATGGCCCAAATGAAATAACAGATCAAAGCTCCACAAAAATTATAACTAAGTGATCAAGAAATAGCTAACCTATCAAATGCACAGTTCAAAACCCTGGTAATCAGGATGTTCACACAACTGGTTGAACATGGTTGCAAATTAGAGGAAGAAATGAAGGCTATGCTAAGTGAAATAAAGGAAAATGTACAAAGAACCAACAGTGATGGGAAGGAAACTGGGAATCAAACCAACAATTTGGAGCAGAAGGAAGAATAAACATTCAACCAGGACAAAATGAAGAAACAAGAATTCCAAAAAAATGAGGAGAGGTTTAGGAACCTCCAGGACAGCTTTAAATGTTCCAACATCTGAATCATAGGGGTGCCAGAATGAAAAGAAGAAGAGCAAGAAATTGAAAACTTATTTGAAAAAATAATGGAGAATTTCCCCAATCTGGCAAAGGAAATAGATTTTCAGGAAGTCCAGGAAGCTCAGAGAGTCCCAAAGATGTTGGACCCAAGGAGGAACACACCAAGGCACACCATAATTATATTACCCAAGATTAAAGATAAGGGCAGAATCTTAAAAGCAGTAAGAGAAAAGGAGACAGTTACCTACAAAGGAGTGCCCATAAGACTGTCAGCTGATTTCAGAAAAGAAACCTTGCAGGCAAGAAAGGGCTGGAAAGAAGCATTTGAAGTCATGAAAAGCAAGGACCTATATCTAAGATTACTCTATCCAGGAAAGCTATCATTTAGAATGGAAGGGAAGATAAAGTGCTTCCTAGATAAGGTCAAGTCCAAGAAGTTCATCATCACTAACTCCTTATTATATGAAATGTTAAAGGGACTTATCTAAGAAAAAGAAGATAAAAAATATGAACAGTAAAATGATAACAAACTCAGTTATTAACAACTGAACCTAAAACAAAAACAAAATCAAAAATAAACTAAGCAAACAACTAGAACAGAAACAGAATCACAGAAATGCAGATCACTTGGAGGGTTATCAGAGAGGGAGTGGGTAGGGAGAGAGGGACAAAAGGTACAGAGAATAAGTAGCATAAATGGTAGGTAGAAGACAGACAGGGGGAGGTTAAGAATAGTGTAGGAAATTTGGAAGCCAAAGAACTTATAAGTATGACACATGGACATGAACTAAAGAGGGTGAATGTGGGTGGGAGGCAGTGTGCAGGGCAGAGGAGAATAAAGGGTGGAAAATGGGACAACTGGAATATCATAATCCATAAAATATATTTTAAAATGTTGATGAGCAGAAAGTTAACTTGGGGTGGTAAACACACAATATAATATACAGATGATATATTTTAGAATTGCATACCTGAAACCCATATAATTTTATTCACCAATGTCACACAATAAATTTAATAAAAAAGAAATATTTATTTAAGGTATTCCATCCATTTTTGAATTGGATTATTTGCTTTTAGTTGTTGAGTTTTAGAAGTGCTATGTATATTTTGGGTATTAGTCCTGTATTAGGTATATGATTTGCAAGTAATTTCTCCTATTCTGTAGGCCAACTTTCCATTCTTTTGATAGTGTCTTTTGACGTACAAAAAAATTCAAGTTCAATGAAGTTTAACTTTTTTCTTTTGTTGCTTGTGCTTTTGGTATCATAACCAAGAAATCAATGTTATGACCAATGTTATGAAGCTTTTCCCATATGTTTTCTTCTAAGAGTATTACGTGTTTAGCCCTTATGTTTATTTAGGTTTTTGATCCTGGGTTAATTTTGTTTATGGCAAAAGGTAAAGGTCTGACATCATTCTTTTGCATTTGTATCCTACTATTCTTCCCATAAACTGAGAAAAAGACTGCCTTTTCCCCACTGAATAGTCTTGCACCCTGGTTGAAAATCATTTAACCAAATATGTAATTTTTTTTATGGGATCTCTATGCTATTCCATTGGTTTATACACCTATCTTCATGCCAGTAGCACTCTGTTTTGATTACTGCAGCTTTGTATTAAGTTTTGAAATCAGGCAAGTTCTCTAACTTTGTTCTTCTTTTTTCAAGATTATTTTGAATTCTGGGGGGCCCTTCAAGATCCCGTGTGAATTTTGGGGTAGATTTTTCTACTTCTGCAAAAACCAGATTGGGATTCTGATAGGAATTGTACTGAATCTGTAGATTCTGTTGAGTTGTACTGATATCTTAATGACATTAAGTCTTTCAATCCATTAACAGAGGATATCTTTCTATTTATTTAGAAATTCTTTCATTTCTTTCAGCAATGTATTACAGTTTTCAATAAGGCAAGTTGAGAATACTGGGGCCCTGAGTGCCTTCACCCCACCTTGTTTGTAGGTCAGAGGTTCCATGCTGAGAAAGGCAAGCCCAAAAGATCAGCAACTACTACCCCCACTCAGCTAGCAAAGCAGGGATACCACTTAAAGAAAAGAGCCAATGTCCTCACCCCAAGTTCCAGAGTCATGCCCAGAACGTTTTACCCAGAGGGAAAGGCAGACATTAAAAACAGAGAACTCTGAAGCTCTGTTTTCAAAGAAACTGTCTTTACTTGAAACATAGTCCAAGAAAATTCAAGCCTAACGATGTTCACAAAAACAACAGAAGCTTTGGTGTCAAGCAATTAAGAGGAAGCTGATTGATTCATGACAGCAACAAGCAAATCTAGGAATCAGCTGATTTACTAGAAAGAATAAAATAAAGAGATAATTTAGGTATTAACAAAGGTAAGAACAAACCTCAAAGACTGGTGAAACATCACCACTGCCTGGACTTAATTGGATCATACTGTAGAGCAACATATGCCTCAAGGCTTTGTCAAAAATAATAGGGTGACAGCAGACAATTAGTGAATCCTAACAGCTGCTGTTGGGATTCACTATTTGTCTGCTGTCACTCTCAATCCAAACAATTGAGAGAGATAGCATGTAACAGAAAAATTAGTGAAAGAGAGCACAGCCAAAATACTGTCCTGTTGGGGTAACTGTGTTTGTATGCCTAAGGCTGTCCTCTCCTTCCTAGAAGTCACATTAAAGGCTTTGCAATATGGAGAAAACAGGCATCACTAAAATGGTCTAGTCAAGTCTCTAAACAAACAGACAAGCAAAACAAAACAAAACAAAACAAGCCTGGTAAGGAAGAGAGGATCTAGAGGTATCCATAAAAAGTACCTGTGAGAGGGCCCAAACATCACATTTGCAGACAAAGATTTTTAAGTGATCACTATAAATACTGGGTTGGCCAAATAGTCCATATGTTTTCTTCTGCAAAATAAAGGATGTATTTTTCATTTTCTCCAATATCTTTATTGATTTGGATATGTTGAGTATGTCAGTGATCTCCCACGTGGTATTACTTTGACTGTTCTCAATGCCTGTCTTGATTTGATTGATATTGATTTCAACAGGTCTATCCAATCGTGGAACATTCTCCAGTGAGAAATCTCCAACACAAACCTTCACAAACCACTTTGACACATTTGATCAGTCACAGCACCTTCTCCATACACTGCACAAATCTTTTGCAATTCAGCTGTGCTTTTATCTCTTGAAATAATAAAGAATAATACGCTGAAAAAGTTGCATATTTTCTTCCATCTTCAATGTTAAAATAGCTACACAAAATTCACCAATTTTGATGTTTTTTTAAATGCATGCTGATATGGCAGCTGTCACAATACAATCTAACAAAACCCTTTCAAATAAAATTAAAGACAACTAAGCATTACTACACCCATCTTATGGGAAAAACCAAATGAACTTTTGGGCAAACTCAGTATGTTCAAAGAACTAAAGGAAAGCATGCTTAAAGAAGTATCATCAAATAAAGAGCCAAAAATTATTTTAAAAAATAAACAAATGAAAATTCAAAAATTGAAAAGTATAATAATTTTAAAAATCACTATAGGGCTCACTAGCAGATTTGATGAGGCAAAAGGAAGAAAGAGATTACTGAAAGATATATTTGTAGATATCATGCACTCTGAAGAAAAAAGTTAATAAAGAAAAGTGAACAGAGATTCAAGAATATGTTGTATGCTACTAAATGTACCAACATACATGTAATAGATTTACCAAGAGAGGTGCAAAAAAGGCAGAAAAATATTAGAAGAAATAATGCCTCAAAAACTTCTTTTTTTTAAAAGATTTTATTTATTTATTTTTTAGAGAGGAACCTCAATGTGTGATTGCCTCTCATGTGCCCCCTACTGGGGAGCTGGCCTGCAACCCAGGCATGTGCCCTGACTGGGAATCAAACCAGTGACCCTTTGGTTCACAGGCCAGCACTCAACCACTGAGCCACACCAGCCAGGGCAGAAACTTCTTACTTAATTAAAAACATTAATCTACATATCCAATAAGTTAAAAAAACTCCAAGCAGGAAAATCAGAAAGGGATCCACACCCAGATAGGTCACAATAAAAATGCTAAAAGCCAAACACAAAGAGAAAAATGATTCCCCATATGAAAGAGAACCTCAGTTAGATTTAAACTTATTTTTCATCAAAAACAAATAGAGACCAAAAAGCAAAGGGATGATATATTCAAAGTACTGAAAATCAAACACTGTCAGGCAAAAAATTTTATATCCAGCAATATTATGTTTCAAAACTGAAGGGGGAATAAAGACATTCCTACATAAGCAAAAAACAGGGACTTTCTTGCTAGCACACCCAGCTTCCAATAAATATTAAAGAAAGTTCTTCAGGTTGAAAGCAAGTGACCCAAGACATTAATGTATATCCACAGAAAAAGAGAAAGGATACTGGTAAATTGTAAGACAATATAATTACATAAGGATATAAGAAAGTAAAAATATTTTTCTTCCTTCTATTAAGTGATTTGAAAATGACTATAAAACAATAAGTACATAATTATATTGCTGGGTATATATTTAGAAGTATAATACATGTGACAGTAACAGCACAAATGAGTAGGTGGGAGTAGAGTTGTATTAAAGTAAGGACATGACAGAAGATGAAAATTCACATCCACAAGAACGAATGAAGAAAAACAAAAAGAGCAAATAACAAGGTTAATATAACAAACAGTATGCACAGGATATAAAGAACTCTTAGAACTCAACAACAGAAAGATCTATAACCCAATTAAAATATGGGCAAAGGATTTAAACAGACATTTCCCCTGAGAAAATATACAGATGGCCAATAAGCATAAAACGATGTTCAATATCATTAGTCAGTAGGGAAATGCAAATTAAAAACCAGTTTGACAGTTCTTCAAGATGTCAAACATAGGGTCACCATGCAACCCAGCAATTTCACTCTTGGGTACATTCTCAAGGGTAATTAAAAATACATCCACATAAAAATATGTATACAAAAATTCATAAGAACATTATTTATAGCAGCCAAAAGCAGAAATAATCCAACTGTCTATCAATTCAAATGTATATATAAATGTGGTATATCCATACAATGGAATATTATTCAGCAATAAAAAGGATATAGTATTGGTACATGTCACAGTGTGGATGAACCTTGAAAACATAACATGCTAAATGAAAGAAGGCAGACACAAAACATTACATGTATTATTCTATTTATATGAAGTGTCCTGAATAGGCAAATCTCTACAGACAAAAGTAGATTAACAGTTGCCAGGGATTAGGGAGAAGGAAGAATAGGAGATGCTAATTGGTACAAAATTTCTTTATGATCTGATGATAATGTTCTGGATTTACATGACAGTGATAATTTCACAGCCTTGTATACATACTAAAACCACTAAATATTTTAAATGTGAATTTTATGGTATATAAATTTTACCTCAATAATAAAAAAGTATAGACAACAGATCTGAATGGGCATTTCTCCAAAAATGATATAAATATGGCCAATAAGCACATGAAAAGATGTTTAACATCATTAGTCAGTAGAGAAATGCAAACTGAAACTACAATGCAATACCATTCCATACTCACAAAAGTCACATAACTGTTGGTAAGGATGTGAAAAGGTGACAGCCTTCACAAACTGCTGGTAGGAATGTAAAATTTTTGCTGTTTTTATTTTATTAATAGCAAAAAAAATCCCACTGTAGATATACACAAAAATGTAGATGAAAGTCAAAGGAATTAGGCCCGGTAAAAAAGGCCAAACTTAAAAGGTTACATGTTGTACGATTTCATTTATATAACATTCTTAAAATAATAAAATGATAGAAATGAGGAACTGATTAATGGTGGGTCATCAGGGGCCAGAGTCATGGATGTAAGGGGGTTTGGCTATACAAGGAAATAAGAGGGGTTCCTGTAGTGATGGCACTGACTGGTATCTTGACTGTAACAATGTTGATATCCTGGGTGTGATTTTGTACATAGTTTTAGTATAGTGTAAGATGGTACTATTGGTGGAAACTAAGTAAAGGGTAAATGGAATCTTTCTGTATTCTCACAATTGTATGTGACTATACCATTATTTCAATATTTTAATTAAAAGTATATATATATATATATATATATAATCCAAGAAAAAAAAACAGCCACAAGGAAAGTCTAAGTGAAGGTTATTTAGCAGAGGTCAGAGACAAGGTAGGGAAAGCAAACAATACAGTATATGCCACACAACCCGGCATGGCATGAGCCCTGTGTGGGGAAAAAGACCTGAGTGGAGTGATGGCCAAAAAGAGCTCAATGACCACTTACGAAAAGAATGATTGAATAAATATGTACACACTTTGGGGATAGTAAGAGCCAGGTATATCATTCTTGGAGACAAGAATTATAAATATAAAAATGAGAAAAACTAGAATAATGGTATAGTGTTTGATTAGAGCAGGAAGTACCAACACAAACTCATGGTTTTCAATACCTACAAATAAAAACAGAAATAAATATGTATGTAAAAGTGGTTAGAGCCCTGGCTGATGTGGCTCAATAGAATGAGCATGGGCCTGTGAACCAGAGGTTTGCTGGTTCGATTCCCAGTCAGGGCACATGGCTGGGTTGTGGGCCAAGTCCCCAGTAGGGGGTACAGGAGAGGTAACCACACACTGATGTTTCTCTTGCTCTCTTTCTCCCTCCCTTCCCCTCTCTCTGAAAATAAATAAATAAATTTTAAGTGGGTAGATACATATATGTGTATACATGAACATATATTTCCTAGCTTTGTCTTCTAGGGAGCTTGGGAATGATGACATTCCAGTAGTAGTGAGCACATCTAATAGTGGGGCCATCTAAACACCACTTCCCACTAAAAGGACTCAAGGGAAAATGGCTAATTTTAGAGCTGGGACAGGGAAAGTACAAGATGAGACTGAAAGACCTTGATGTGCCAGGAAGCAAGGAATGAAAGAATGGTGGGGACGTATCAAAAAGATATAGCTAGCAGCTTGAGGAGGCTTCTACTGGCCAAATATGGAACAATTTGAGCATCAAAACAAAGAATTATATTCCACTGAACAAAACAGGAAATCTACAGTGAAATAAAGAAACTGAACAATCTGAGGTGACATGAGATGGCTACAGTGACCTCATCATTCCAAAACTGGATAACAGAAAATAAACCTGCATAGGAAGTTCCAGCCAAGATGGAGGTGTACCTAGATTTGTTTTGCTTCCTTGCACAATCAAAAGAAGGATAACTACCAATTTAAAAACAAAAAAACAGAACTGCCAGAAAAATTGAACTGTATAGAAGTCTGACAGCCAAGGAGTTAAAAGAAGAAACACTCATCCAGACTGGTAGGAGGGGTGGAGGTGGGCAGCTGGGGCAGAGGACGTGCGGCAAGGTGGCGCTGGCAGACCGGGCAGTCCGACATTCACGTGCAGAAAAACCAGGAGGAACAATTCGGGAGCAAGATAGACTACACAACCCAGAGTATCAGCAAGGAAAAGAAAGCCTCAAAACCTCTGGCTATAAAAACCTGTGGGGACAGCAGCAGCAAGAGAAACTCCTGGTCTCACAGACAAGAGTCTGATACAGGGGCCCACAGGGTCCTAGACCACATGGAAGCCCACCCACTCAGGATTCAGCACCAGAAGGGTAAGATTCACTTGTGGGTAGCAGGGGAAGTGACTGGAAGCTGGCCAAGGGCCAAGCAAGCAACACTGTTCCCTCTCAGACTGCTCCCCCACATACAGAACTACAGTGCAGAGAAGTGGGTTGCCCTGCCCCGTGAATAACTAAGGCTCTGTTCCTTATAATGTAGCAGGTGCACTGAGACAAAGGAATATGGCCCAAATGAAAGAACACATCAAAACTCCAGAAGAAGAACTAATCAATGAGCCCTGGATGGTGTACCTCAGTGGAATGAGCACGGGCCTGTGAAGCAATGGGTTGCTGGTTCGATTCCCAGTAAGGGCACATGCCTCGGTTGCAGGCAAGGTCCCCACAGGGGACACATGAGAGGCAACCACACATTGATGTTTCTCTCCCACTCTCTCCTTCCCTTCCCCTCTCTCTAAAAATAAATAAATAAAATATTTAAAAAAAAGAACTAAGCAACGAGAAAATAGCCAACCTATCATGTTATAACACTGGTAATCAGGATGCTCAAAAGAAATGGTTGAGTACAGACATAAAATAAAGAAATTAAAGCCATACAAACAGAAATGAAAAAAAGAAAAGGACAGGGAAACACCAGTGAAGGAAAAAACTGGGACTAAAATCAATGATTTGGAGGAGAAGGAAGAAATAAATATTCAGCAGGAACAGAATGAAGAAACAAGAATTCAAAAAAAACTAGGAGAGGCTTAGAAACCTCTGGGATAATTTTAAACATTCCAATATCCAAATCATAGAAGTGCCAGAAGGAGAAGAGGAAGGGCAAGAAATTGTAAGCTTATTTGAAAAAATAATGAAGGAAAATGTCCTTAATCTGGAAAAGGAAATAGACATGCAAGTCCAGGAAGCTCAGAGACCCAAAGAATTGGGCCCAAGGAGAAACACACCAAGACATGTAATTACATTATCCAAGATTAAAGATAAGGAGACAATCTTAAATGCAGCAAGAGAAAAGGAAACAGTTACCTACAAAGGAGTGCCCGTAAGAATATCAGCTGATTTCTCAAAAGAAACCTCGCAGGCAAGAAGGGACTGGAAAGAAGCATTTGAAGTCATGAAAAGCAAGGACCTACATCCAAGATTACTCTATCCAGGAAAGCTATCATTTAGAATGGGAAGGAAGATAAAGTGCTTCCTAGATAAGGTCAAGTCCAAGAAGTTCATCATCACTAACTCCTTATTATATGAAATGTTAAAGGGACTTATCGAAGAAAAACATGATAATCAAAATTATGAACAGTAAAATGACAACAAGTTCACAATTATCAACAACTGAACTTAAAAAAAACAAAGATAACAAAAAACAAACTAAGCAAACAACTAGAACAGGAACAGAATCACAGAAATGGAGATCGCATGGAGGGTTATTGGTGGGGAGAGGGGGGGAAGAATGGGGGAAAAGTACAGAGAATAAGTAGCATAAATGGGAGGTACAAAATACACAGGGGGAGGTTAAGAATAGTATAGGAAATGGGGAATCCAAAGAACTTATATGTATGACTCACAGACATGAACTAAGGGAGGGGGAATGCTAGAGGGAATGGGGTACCTTTTAGATGGGGATAAAGCAGACAAAAAAGGGACAACTGTAATAGCATAATCAATAAAATATACTTAAAAATTTTTTTAAAGAAACTGAACAATACATGGGAAGAGAAAGGTCTTCTGTACATTAGAATCCTAGTTAAGAAATACAGAATGAATGATGGAATTAGAAAACTTACATTTAGCCTTCCAAAACAGTAATAATTAATTCAGGCAAGAAACATCGATGGATGATAAAACTACTGAGTAAAAGTTGGATGAGAAACAGGATATTTACATAGTCTCAAGGAATCACAGCATACATGTTAATTATGAAAGGGTAAAGAATAATTTATAATGGGTTAATCTTGGCAGACACCACTTTACTGACATGACCAAACTGACCATTTCCAGTGATGAAGCAAAATGACATCTTGTGTCTCGTAATGGGATACAGTGAGAAAAGCACACAATCACTTCTACGATATTTCTGCTTAAAATGCATAACCTCAATCCTATCATCACAAAATAGCAGACAAACATGAATTGAGGAACATGTTGAAAATTAATGGCTTGTAACCTTCATAAACGACAAGACAGAACAAACTGCGGTCATTGAAAAAAACCTAAAAACACCATGACAAGTATTCCTTTGCTGTTAAAGGATACTATAGGGATGGCTGATGAAACTTGAATGGGGTCGGGGTCTCTCGGTGAACAATATATAAAAATTTTTGTGCGCTTTTTTTTAAAGTCTGAAACTATTTCAAAATAAAATAACTAACATCACATCAACAAAAACGACTAGACATAATGGGCATCCTGAAAGAAGAGAACAGCACCATCCATGAAATACTGTTGCCCCCCAAAAAATCCCACTGACTAGACTCTACATCCTTGAACAAACTGTTTATAGAATATATCACGTGGATATAATCAGCAAAATACAAACTGTGGCAAACTCTATAGGGCAAAAACCTGGTTTCATCAACAAATAAACTGTAAAAAAAAAATAAGGGGAATAGGGAGAAACCCCAAGTTTAAAGAGGTGTAAGATATATATGAAACAATTGTAATATATTGACCTTTGTTGAACCCCAATTCACACATACACACATCTATGAAAATATTAGAGATTTAAGCAGTGTCTAGATATTTGATAATATAAACAGTTATTAATATATTGAGTTATGGTAATGATGGCATGTTTAATGAATGAAATGAAATAAATGAAAGCACAGAAAAGAATGGAGGAAGAGAGTAAGCTGAAATTATTAATGCTAGGTGATGTTATGTACCATGGGGGTGTGGTACCTCCACAATGATCTTTATTGTGTTCTATATATGTTGGTAAATGTTTGAAACTTCCCAAAATAAGAGTTTTTCCCCCCAAAAGTAGCAGAACCAATATTTAAATCTATGCCTGTCTTGTTCCAAAGCTAGTTCTTTTTTTAAAGTATATTTTAATGATTATGCTATTACAGTTGTCCCATTTTTCCCCCTTTATTCCTCTCTGCTCTACACCAGCCCCCCACCCACCAGCATTCCCCAACCTTACTTCATGTTTATGGGTGGTACATAAAAGTTCTTTGGCTTCTTCATTTCCTATACTATTCTTAACCTCCCTGTCTATTTTGTACCTACCAATTATGCTTCTTATTCCTTGTACCTTTTCCCCCATTTGTCTTCTCCCCCTCCCCTCTGATAACCCCACCCACCTGTGATCTCCATTTCTGTGATTCTGTTCTATTTGTTTGCTTAGTTTATTTTTGGTTTTTTAGGTTTGGTTTTTGATAGTTGTAAGTTTGTTGTCATTTTACTATGTTCATAGTTTTGATTATTTTCTTTTTCTTAGATAAGTCCCTTTAACTTTTCATACAATAAGGGCTTGGTGATGAGATGAACTCTTTGAACTTTACTGTATCTGGGAAGCACTTTATCTGCCCTTCCATTCTAAATGATAATTTTTTTTTGAATAGAGTAATGTTGGAGTTAGATTCTTGCCTTTCATGACTTTGAATACCTCTTTCCAGCCCCTTCTTAACTACAAGATTTCTTTTGAGAAATCAGCTGACAAGTCTTATGGGAATTCCTTTGTAGGTAACTATCTCCTTTTCTCTTGCTGCTTTTAAGATTCTCTCCTTATCTTTTACCTTGGGTAATGTCATTATGATGTGCCTTGGTGTGTGCTTCCTAGGGTCCTACTTTTGGGGGACTCTCTGAGCTTCCTGGACTTCCTGAAAGTCTATTTCCTTTACCAGATTGGGGAAGTTCTCCTTCATTGTTTTTTCAAGTGAGTTTTCAATTTCTTGGTTTTCCTCCTCCTCTTCTGGCACCCCTAAGATTAGGATGTTGGAACGCTTAAAGCTGTCCTGGAGGTTCCTAAGCCTCTCCTCATTTTTTTTTTTTTTTGAATTCTAGTTTCTTCATTCTGTTCTGGTTGAATGTTTATTTCTCCCTTCTGCTCCAAATTGTTGACTTGAGTCTCAGTTTCCTTCCATTCGTTCTTGATCCCCTGTACATTTATCTTTATTTCACTTTGTATAGCCTTCACTTCATCCTCTATTTTGTAGCCATACTCAACCGTTTCTCTGAGCATCCAGATTATCAGTGTTTTGAACCATGCATCTGATACGTTGGCTATATTCTCACTGCTTAATTCTTTTTCTGGAGTTTTGATCTGTTTTCATTAGGGTCAGATTTCTTTCTCTTGACACACCTGTTATGTTGTAAGGGACAGAGCCTTAGGTGTTCTCCAAAGTGGGGCAACCCAAGTCACTGCATTGTGGCACTGTATATGGAGGAGGTGTCCAAGAGGGAACAGTGCTGCTTGCTCAGCTCTGGCTGGCTTTCAGTCACTTTCCCCATTACCCACATGCAAATTGGGCCCTTCTGGTGCTGATTCCCAGTGGGTAAGTTTGTGTACATTCTACGACTCTGTGGGTCTCTCCAATTAACTCTCCTGTTAGGCTGGAAGGTTCTCCTGCCGTTGCCACCCCCAAAGGTTTTTATGGTCAGAGGGTTTGAGTCTTTTTTTTCTGGTGGTGGAACCTTGGCTGCATCGTCTGGCTCACTCCCCAGTTGTTCCTCCTGGTGTACCAGCTGCTGCCTTCACTTCCCCTATCTGGTAGTCACTGCCTTGCCTGCCCAGTCCCCCAGCTGCAGCCTTGCTGTGTGTCCTCTCTGCTCCTGCTGCCCATCTGCTCCTCCAGCAGTCTGAATGAATGTTTCTTCTTTAACTCTTTGGTTGTTGGACTTCCATACAGTTCGATTTTCTGGCACTTGTGGTTATTTTTTGCTTTTAAATTTGTTGTTGTTCTTTTGGTTGTGGGAGGAGGCAAAGTATATCTACCTATACCTCCATCTTGGCCAGAAGTCCCAAAAGTAGTTCTTGATAAGTTTTCTATTTCCTTTTAAACACAGTTTAAACACTTTATTGATGTATCTTAATGAAGTCATATTTCCCATGAGTCATTAGTGAACATTTAAAAATATTTCCCATCCCAATATTAACCCAATAAAAAAATAACTACCTGTATACATGAGATACACTTTGAAAAATTAGATATAAATTAATTTTTTTATTTTCCATATTTTTCCAAATTAAAAATTAGCTATATTTATATAATAAGCACAATTTCAATGAAAAGATGGTTTTGGAAAAGGTAATAATCAGCTTAAGTAGAGGATCACAAAAGAGGTGTTAGAACCTTCATGGAGGTGTTTGGAGATGTGGAGGGTTTTTTTTTATTATTCCTATAATTTGGGGACATGACCGGATTCAGTTTGTGGGAGAGGCAGGGATACTGAATGTCTTCATAACTGGGGCTCTTCTGCACAGTGTAGGAGCGCCTCACCTCTAAAGCCAAATCCCCCACGAGAAACACCAACTAAGAGGTAACATTCTAACAGAAGAATGGGAAAGGGAAAAGGTTCGTCTTTTATATTTGTGAGCTAGAAAGTTACTTAGGGAAAAAAAAACTATTATTCTATAATGAAAACAGCAATTATTACTGCATTTAGAAAGCACTTCTTTCTAAACCAGGGAAACTAACATACAGTAAGTCTGGCACATATGTACTGCCCCCAAGTGGTAGTGACCATTAGTATTGCCCCTTAAAGTCAGCACAGACCAAGGAGTCCTAACAAGGTCAGAAGAGGTAAACAATTTTCTTCGTGAATGAGAGCTCCCCCTGGTGTACTGGTTGGGTTCCAACAAGCATACAATCAACTCTTGAGAACCAATTATTCTCAGCAAGTGTTAAACTCTAGTACCTTTAGAGCCACATTCCTTTACTTTTTCTTCTATCATTTAATCCACAATTAGAAGGGAAAATCAAGAACTTTACTTTTCCTGTAAAGTTCTTTATACAGGAAAACTAAAGTGAACTTGAGCAAAACTCAAGAGTGGGCAGCAAGAAAATTATGCAAGGGATACTATAAAAAAATTACTCAACAACTCTTGGTTGACTACAGCACTAAAGTGGCAAAAAATCAAAGCGTGCTTTCAGCTTAGAGCTTGTATGAAGGGCAAACGACAGTGAGAGTCCAAGTCACAGCACCCTTCCTTCTAGGGCACCATGTGAAAAATCAGAACTGTGGGAAGGCAACTGAGGAGAGACAAAAACTGGGAGCAGCTGAGAGACGGCTAGTGTACTTTTGAATGTGCTTTACAAGTGACACTGCAAGTCAGAAAAGAAAGAAATGGAAGTTTGGTTCACAAGCAGGCATTTGAGGAGAGGAAGAAATGGATAATTTCAGTAAAAAATAATGAAGGAGACAAACTGTGTTTTCAACACTTCCTTCTTAACAGGCCAAGGTCATTATTCAAGATTTTGAAAAGAAATGTTAATAGGTCAAAATAGGCAGGCAGAAATAAACTCAAGGCCACAAACAGTACCTGCAACTTGACATTCCAATATGAAGAATCATGTCTTTTCTTTCATGTCCATTCATATAGTTTTTTAAACTCTAGTTTGCACAAACAGACAAAAATGTCTATTAAAGAATGATTACCTTTCATGTTTGCAGCATGCCCACTATTATTCACAGTGGAATAGGGCTGTTCATTCTGAGGCAAGACTCCTGCAGCCATGGTAGTCTGTTGGGAAAAAAAATATTTTTTGATATTTTGCCTATGGGACATGCACTTAGTAATCATCTGTAATGTATTAAACCTCTGCTGTCTAACACTCTAGTCATTAGCTAAGTGGCTACTAAGTACTTGAAATGTGACTAGTACAGATTTGAGAGCTGCAGGTGTAAAGTACAAGATTTTGAAGGCTTAGTACAAAAACAAAGAATGTACAATATCTCATGAACAAATTATTTTACTTTCATTCTACACTGAAATATTTTTCATATACTGGGTTAAATAAATGTTTTAAATTATTTTCTCCAATTCTCTTAATTTTAACATTGCTAGTAGAAAATTCCATCTAAAATCGAATACATGGGTCACATGATAGTCTACTGAGCTGTGCTAGAAAGTAAAGGATACTATAGAGGAAGTTAAGACATACTCTCCCTTATACATTTAGTTTGTCAGGAAGACAAAAAGTAGACAGAAATAATGCTAATATGTGCTTGGTGTCACAAGACAGGCTTGGACAAGGTGGGAAAGCTGTCCAACTTCAGTGTGGCTGCAAGGCCTCAAGGAGAAACTCTATTTTGAACTGGGCTCAGTAAGTAACACTTATTGTGGACTTGACAGTGGACTGGGCAATTAAACAGAACCCTTCCTTCTTTACTAATTCAGTTAAATGAGGATTTACAAAGTTTATAAGACTTTCATCTATAGTTAAAGTGTATAATTAAGTGAATTTTGTGTCACTGTGGTTTCCACTGAGGAAAGTTAAGTAAACCATTTTATATGTCAAAAAAGCAAAAATCATTCAGCTTTCTTAAGCTCTTTACTAAGTATCAGACTGTGAAATGACAAACTTATACACTGGTCCCTGCCTCAGATTCCTGACACAGAGTAACTAAACTCTTATAAATTCCTCAGTCATAAGAGTACTAGGAGAATCTTTTGTTCTAATGAGGAAATCCTGGTTGGGCTCTTACATGAAGGCTGGTTGCCAGAAAGATGAAGCCGTGATCAGAAGGTCTCTGGGGCGGTGGCGGAACATGTCCTCTAGCAGAATCCTACCCAACATGAGCAGGATCACCACAACAATTTTGCTTGAATAGTTAACAGTGATATCATCACACAGCTCTGGTAGTTAGAAAACTCTTCATAATGTGGGTGCTCTTTAATTTCTGCCCATTGGTCCTATTTTTGCCCTTTGAGCCCACACAGAACAAAAAACCCTTTCTTCCATGTGATCATGTTCCTCTTACTCTTGAATTACATCTTCCCAGGCTACACACCAATAATTCTTGTCATCACTCTTCAAGTGTAAAATGGTCTAGACCTCACCACCCTGGATACCCCAACCCTTTCTACTTACATTCTATAGTTACTCATATACTAGTGCCTAGAGCTGAAGTCTACCCTCCAGAGGTGGTATGATCACTGAAAATTAGAACAAAAACAGCTCCCTTGTCTGGACAGTATATGTGGCTTATCAACACATTAGCACTCTCAGCAGCCTCAATACATATCAGGACACATAAACAGTCAAAGAAAAAAACTGGCTAGAAATTATATGCAATACATGCTAAGGTTAAAATATAACCTTACATACATTTACATACATAAAATGTAACTATCCATACACTCAGTGTGGATAGTTAAACATATATCAAACTTTAAAGTGAAATAAATGGTGGAGAATGAAAAGTAAAGTCTCCACACCTATCTCCTAGCCCAGGTTTTACTCCTCAGAGGTAACAATGTAATCATTGGCTTTACTTCTGAGGGGGGGCGGGATAGGCAGCCACTATATTTACACCTTGGTTATGATTTCATCATCTTTAAACCATATTATGAATTCCTGCCATAAAAGATGAGGAAATCAGCTCAGTATTTAATATACACATAACCTGTATACATACAACTTTTTAGAAAATAACTTACCAAGTACTGTAGTTGGACCCACATGAAAGAATTATAATCTTACCACACCTGTGCTGCTCAAAGTTAAACATTCCAAGCAGCAGAGTCCAATGGACTTTCTCTTTTTTCATAAGTTGCTTAAAACAAGGGCAAACTAGGTTTTGCTATAAATTTGGACCATGGGTTTCTTATCGACTTCCCCATTTTTTTTAGTAAGTTTGTTTGTTTAGAGGGGGAGGAAGGGAAATAAAAAGGGAGAGAAACATTGATGTGAGAGGGAAATATCGATCAGCTGTTGCCTCTTATATGCGCCCCAACCCAGGACTTAACCCACGACCCAGGTATGTGTCCTATTTAAAAATAGAACTGTCAACCTTTTGCTTTTCAGGACAACACCAAACCAATTGAACCACATCAGCCAAGCCTCCCTGGTTTTTAATTGCCTTTTTCTTATTGACCAAAGAAATGTAAGTCTTCATCATATCCCTAAGATCTTTTCAATGTCTTAATCATGCTATGGCTATATCTACCATCTATCTGCTTTTTGAAAATACTTTCCTGAGCCCTCTGAACTCCTATTCTAGTATGGACAAGAAGCATGTCCTAGACCCACCACCTACCTGTCAACCCAGGATGTATTTATTACATCCTTGAGTTGAGTCCTCTGGTCCTTAGATTCTGCTTGTCAAATATCTTTTTAATAGTTTATCATCAGAATTAAAGATAGTTCATCTTCAAAGAATATCTTATGTATCCTAATGTGACTATACTTATAAAGAGTAATAAAATCTCTTTATTTGTGAATTATCTGCATTTTTAAAGCTTAAACATTGTACTATGGTTTTATCAAACAACATGAACACATGCTTTCTAAGAAAAATTAATTCTTCTAATCTAGCAAAAACAGTGGAAGAATGGAAAGTTTTAAAGGTGCAATTTCCAAGAGTTATTATATAGGGTTACAGTTAAACTACCAATTTCCAAAGACCTAAGATAAATACAATATGCACTAGCTTGAGAAACTAAATATTTCAAGACCTATCAAAGTCTGAAAATTAAACAAAAAATTAGCCCTACTTATATTTGTAGGGCTCTCAGAGGCATTCAGTAGCGGTCCTTCCTCATTCTTCTTGCAGTTGCTCATCACTTGCCTTCATCCACAAGTCTAGTAGCCTCAGCTCCACTGCTCTACAAATTAAATAGCTTTCGTCTTTGCCCAAGCACTTGGCACACTTTCATTCTGTTTTACATTTAATCCTTCTGCTTCCTCTGAGAAATCCCTATTACTCATTCAACAGGTCTCATTATTGACTTCCTTCCTTGTTCTTTGAAATCAGCATGGCAGCTCCAGAGCTGCCTTCATTTGAAGGCTAACAGCCATACTGCCAAGGCGACACCTTTCTGAGGCTTTCACCTGATGCTCTGGGTATTGTGAGGTCTTTCTTCACTGACTGGTGCAAACATGAACTATTTCCAGCCCTCTGAGAATCCTGAAAATTGTTCTGTCTGCTCCTACCTGTGTCTCCCCCCCAGCCTCAGTACTCAGGCAGAAATGAACGTATCAGTACTAATGCAAAAATGCTTAGTCCAACAAAGACCTGGAGGTCCTCTGCATGTTTCCAGAGATCATTCTTTCTGTTGCTCCCTTTTCTCCAGTATCCTGCACTGCAAATTCCAGCCACCTTTGCTCTCTTGCTCATTTCTTGGGCAGGCTCTGTTTAGGTCCCCCCGCCCCCATATTACATCCTGGAAACTGCTTCCAGGGAGGCAACTTGTGTAACTCTAAGCTCACCATGTTTGCTTCTCTTGAGGCCACAATCCTGAGCTGCTTGCTCTCCAATGTCCAAAACCCATTTTTTATATATTTTGTCTGGTTGTTTTAAGGCAGAAGGGTATTCTAGTCTGTTATTTCATATAGGTTAGAAGCAGAAATTCCCCTGGGTCCGCTTCAGATGACTCAAATCCAAGACAACTCTGCAAGAATGCTCACTGTGCATCACCTTTGCATAAAAACATGAATTTATAGTCTAAGTGTGTATAATTTCTGGTCAATTATATACAGCTCAATTAGGCTAGTAGTCAGAAGTTATGCATTCAAATCTTGACTCTGTTCATTGCCAGTTATGTGAACCACTTTGAGCTTCAATTTTCTCTTCTTGTGAAACAAGATTACATCTACTTTCTTCGACTGTTCTGAAGATGGAGATTGTGTGTATGTGTTGCTAGCATAATGTCTAGCATATAGATGTTCAATAAATGCTTGTTATTTTACTTGCGAACCAGTATCTGTAACATCTTTTTGTTTCTTTTCCTTCTTAGCCTGCGTTCACTTCATTTCCCTCTTATTGTAGTAAGAATTTATATTCAGCCCTGGCTGGTCTGGCTCAGTGGATTGAGTGACGGCCTGCAAACCAAAGGATCACTGGTTCATTTTCCACAGGGCACATGCCTGGGTGGTGGGCCAGGTCTCCAATAGGGGGCACATGGGAGGCAACCACAGACTGATGTTTCCCTGCCTTTCTCCCTTTCTTTCCCTCTCTCTATAAATAAAGTCTTTTTAAAAAAAGAATTTACATTCACTTCATTACCAGTAAAATAGTCCTGCCAGTAGTTAGTAATGATTGAGCTTCTCAAGAAGATTCATGAAAATACTAACTCTATTCAAAACTGAACTCACTTCATGGGCCTGGTTGTAGAGTCAGGAGAAAAGGGGTTTGATTAGAAATCCTATCATTTCAATGCACAATAAAAATTATTTAATTTCATTTCCTGTTGCTAATGACGCATATTTTGCTCACTCTATCATACATTTTGCTTTTATCCTGAAAAGTCCCCCCAAATGACTCAACTGTTTAGGATTAAGCACACGCTCACTAATTAATACCATATACTTAAAACTTAGAAAAATGAACTCACGCTGTTAAGAAGAATCATCACAAAATGAGAATTTGACATAAAAAATGTTCTACTCCACAAAAACGTTCCACACAGAGACTGGGTTCTGAGGTGGACTGGTTCTTAGGTCACTACATTCCCTTCCATCTTTCAGACAAGTGTTCTGCCCCAAACCTACATGTGCACTTTTTGGAGCAAATTTGTGGAGACTAAATTAAGTGCCTGGGAGGTCAGAAGTGTGATGGACTTTCCTTGTAGACTTGCATAGCACTAGCATCCGAACTGCATCGAAATCACCTTGGGTGCTTATAGAAAATATATGAGGTCTATCTGGGAAAAGTCCAACCATTGTTAATACAACAAGAAGGGTTTGCATGATATTGGTGTAACCTGGCAGCCAAGTAGAGTGGCAATAGAATGCACATGTGTGAACAATAACAACTTCACTGTACTAGTCATTGGGGGTGGCAGAAATCACTGAGTGAGCATGTGTACTGTGTGGCTGTTGCATTCAAAATGACTGAGTGAGTAGAGCAACAAATCTGCATCAAATTTTCCATTAAGTTTGAACATTCCTCCATGGAAATTATTCGGATGATTCAGAAGGCTGCAGCTATGGACAACTGGTGATTGGCAGCTTCATCTCAACAGTGCACTGCTCATGCATCATGTCTCATGCAGAGTTTTTTAATGAAACATCGAATCACCCAGGTGACTCAGCCCCCTACAGCCCAGATTTGGTGCCCTGTGACTTCTGAATTTTCTCAAAACTAAATTCCTGACTATGACTTTATTTCTGTTGCTCTCTCCCTTTATGTCCATCAAGGTTTGCTTTACATATTTAGGTGGTCCTATGTTGGGTTCATTAATGTTTACTAGGATTGTACCCTCTTGTTGGAGTTTTCCCTTTATTATTATGTACTGTTCTTCTTTGTCTCTTACTAGAGCCTAGGATTTAAGGTCTGTTTTGTCAGTTATTAAGTATTACTACCCCAGCTTTTTTTTCCATTTTCCATTTGCATTAAATATCCTTTTCATCCTTTTACTTTTAGTCTGTGTGTATATTTTATTCTGAGGTGGGTCTCTTAGAGACAGCAAATACGTGGATTTTGTTTTTTTATCCATTCATCTACCCTATGTCTTTTGATTAGAGCATTTAAGACATTTTCATTTAAAGTGATTATTTTTAAAAAGATTTTATTTATTTATTTTTAGAGAGGAAGGGAAGGAGAGAAGGAGAGAAATATCATGTATGGTTGCCTCTCGCGTGTCCCCTGCTGGGAACTGGCCTGCAACCCAAGCATGTGTCCTGACTGGGAATCGAACCACGATCATGTGGTTCGCAGGCCCGCACTCAATCCACTGAGCTACACCAGCCAGGGTAAAGTGATTATTAACAGATATATATTTATTGCCATTTTTTAAAACTGTGTTGCTGGGGTTTTTTGTTGTTGTTTTCTTACTCTTCTCTGAGCAAACCCTTTAACATTTGTTGT
Source organism: Artibeus jamaicensis (assembly GCF_021234435.1). Taxonomy (NCBI): domain Eukaryota; kingdom Metazoa; phylum Chordata; class Mammalia; order Chiroptera; family Phyllostomidae; genus Artibeus; species Artibeus jamaicensis. Next base: position 71,616,997 of record NW_026522030.1, on the reverse strand, counting down.
AATAGTGGTCTAGTGGTAACAAACTCCTTTAGCTTTTTCTTTTCTGGGAAGCTTGCTTTTCTCTTTCAATTTTAAATTATAGCCTTGCTGGGTAAAGCAGCCTTGGTTGTAGTTCCTTGCTTTTCATCACTTTGACTATTTCATGCCCATCTCTTCTGGCCTGAAATGTTTCTGTTGAGGAACATCCATGAGAGCTCCCTTGTAGGTAACTAGCTGCTTTTCTCTTGTTGCTTTAAAATTTTTTGCCTGTCTTTCACCTTTGACATTTTACTTATAATGTGTCTTTGTGGTGTCCTCTGTGGGTCCATCTTGTTTGGGATTCTCTGTGCTTCTTGGACTTGTGTGTCTTTTTCCTTCACAAGTTCAGGGAAGTTTTCACTCATTATTTCTTCAAATAGGCTCTCGATCCCTTGTTCTCTCTTAATCTGGTACCCTTATGATGTGGATGTTGTTATGCTTCATGTTGTTCCAAAGGTCCCTTAGACTATCCTCATTTTTAAAGCTTTTTTTTCCTGTTCCGATTGGGTGTGTTTTCCCCCCTAACTTGTCTTCTAAATCACTGATTCAGTCTACTTCATCTAACCCTCTTAATTCCCTCCAGTGTATTATTTATTTCAGATATTGCATTCTTTCTTGCTTTCTGACTGATCCTTTTCTATGGTTTCTGTCTTTTTTCATGCTGTTGAACTTCGTTATCATTACTTTGAACTGTATATCTTAAATTGCTTGTCTCCATTTTCATTTAGCTATTCTTCTGGAGGATTCTCTTGTTCTTTCATTTGGGGCCTGCTTCCTTGTCTTCCCATTTTCGCTGTGTCTTTGTGTTTGTTTCTATGGACAAAGTAGATCTGTAAAGACTGGTGCAAACCTATGTCAGACGCTGCTTGTGACTGGCCCTGGGCGACTTGTTTTGACACATCAGTGATCCACTATTTGTGGCTCCCTCTACTTGGCCTCGGTACATGAAAAAAGAATCAAACTGCACACCAAAGCTAGCTTTTACCAGTACTGGGCACTGTGGAGGATCAGCTAAAGTCTCAAAGCACCCAGTGATCTGTCTCTACCTGCAGGCTGCCTTTTAGGCTTAGACCCTTAGTCTCTAGCTGTACTCTTCAGCAGGACTTAAGCTCTATGAGGCAGGGTGAGACAGGTTCCTGTGGGTGATTGCTTCCTCCTAGGCTGATGCCACATGGGGGGAGTGCTCTGCTTGAGAAAAATGGCTTCTGCATTATGGGGAATGACTTAGCACAGGGATCCTGATGGCTGACCCTTCAGCCCTCTCCCCAGAGCCACCAACCCTTCATGGGGCTCTAGTCTGAGAGGCCCACCCTCCACCAGAGCCAAGGCTATGAACAAAATTGTGTGTCTTGACCCTTTAAGAAGTTTTCTAGGTCTCTGATAGTCTCATTCTGAAGGACACAAATCTGGTTGCTTTTTAGAACTGGTTGTCACGTGGGTGCCTTCCCTAGTCTAGTGCTTTAGGCTGGGGAGGCCAGCTTGAGGTTTAGACACCACACACACTTCTCAGGGAGGGCTGCTCCCCCTTTCCCCAGCTGCTGAAATATCCCTTGGAAACATTCAACTACTGCCTGTTGGAGCCCAGTCAGCCCTCTTCGGTCTCTGCACTTCCTACCAGTCTCATTGTGGTGGTGGTGTTTCTTCTCTAAGTCCCTGGTTACAAGCTTCTCTCCAGTTAGTGTTCAGTTGGTTATTCAGGATGATTTTTCAATTGATTACAGCTAATTGATTTAGCTGTAATTCCAGTTTGTTCCTGGGATGTTAGTGGAGCTTCTACCTGCTCTGCTGCCTACTTGGATCCTCTCATTAAACTCTGATTTTTTAAAAATGGGAGTAATAGTAGTGTTCACTTAATAGCATTGTGATGAGGATTACATGAGTTAAATTATATAAAGCACCAGGAACACTGTCCGATATGGAGTAAGTGTAGGGGACCGGTTTGTCTTGGCCTGGCAAATGTGACTCAGCTCTGCATGGAAAACCTACAGATACGAAGTGGTGGGCGGAACCCAGACTTGCAAACAGAGTTTTCCCATGGGAATCAGACCTAGACAATGCATACAGATTGTTATGGCTTGTTCTTGCTAACACTCCCTCACCCTGGTCTAAAGCAACAAATGTGTATTGTCTATCTTCAAGGTAATTTCCAAAGCCTGTGTGAGCTCTCCCAAAGACAGAGCTAATCAGCTCATCGTCATTCCCTTCTGCATGTTATTTTTATTTTCTTGATTGTACCTAGAATGTAGACAATAATATTCTATATGATAGATAATAAATCTTTCTTTGATATAAGACCCCAGGAAAACAATAAAAACCTGTCTAGGCAAGGGTCAGGACCCTTGCGCTCCCCTCTTGAAGGAGTGGCCGAGGCACTACAGGCTCTCTCCCCTTGAGAGGAGTCGTGCCTGTTCCCTTTTTCTCCACAGGACTGTTGTCCCCTGTGCATTGATTCTTGTTGTAAGCCACAACAGGTGGACTCTGCTGGACAGGGTCTGCCACAAGTAAGCTTATGTGTTTTAGTTATTATTATTATTATATTATTTGTGAACATAAAATGTTTATATTGCTTTCAAAGGTTTACTCATATACCTGGGCTTCCATCTCTATTTTTCCCCAAACATACTTAAGTTTTTCATCCTCAGATTCTTCTACCATGATTGTTGTGTAGAATCTAATCATATTGACAGCATTTCTTTAAGTGTAGGCAGAGAACCTCCTACATCAGAATGAGCTGGAGTGTCTTCATAATGCAAATTGTTAAACTTCTCATCAGACTTACTAACTCAGATGTTTTAAGGGTGGGGCCAAGGAATTCATGAGTATATCAAGAACACAGCCCCTTACACATTTTCACCTCCTCACTCCTAACAGAAATGCAAATGCAGCTGGTTTGAACATAAGGGTATAAAATCCAAACACATTTTCAATACAGTTGTTGGCACTTACTAGCTGTGTGATCTTGGGCACATTTATTAACATCTTTGAGACTCATCAACTGTCCAGTGGTTGTTGAAAGATGACCTGAGAACTTGTACACACTTAATTTGTGCCTGATCCATAATTCAGTTTGGTCTCAACAAGCAGTCAAAGTGATCTTGTTAACTTTGGCTGGGTTGTGTCATTCCTCTTTTCAAAACCCTTCTAGCTACTCTGTTTGCAATTTAAATCAGCTCCCTTCCCTGCTTCACCCTTTTCCTCAGAACTTCAGAAGAAAACACATCTAATACATTATATAGGGTCCAGCAAAAGTAAGGTCTGCTTGAATGTGGTTGGTAGAGAAATAATATGGCTGTAATAATTTAGTTTTTTTAATTTTTATTTATTTTTATTTTTAAAATTTTATTTAGTTATTTTTCAAGTACGGTTTTTTGTCTATTTCTCCCATCCCAGCCTCCCGCGCCGCGTGCTCCCCACCTCCCTCCATTTCCACCCCCCTTAGTTCTCGTCCCTGTGTCCTTCCTATTTGTTCCTCCAAATCCCTCCCCTTTTTTCCCCATAAATTCCTTTCCCTCTTCCCTCTGGTCACTGTCCCCTTGTTCTCTATTTCAGTGTCTTTGTTTTTTTTCTGCTTGCTTGTTTGTTTTGTTGTTTAGCTTCCTGTTAAAGGTGAGATCATATGGTATTTGTCTTTCAACATCTGGCCTATTTCACTCAGCATAATGCTTTCCAGTTCCATCCATGTTGTTGCAAAGGGTAGTAGCTCCTTCTTTCTCTCTGCTGCATAGAATTCCATTGTGTATATGTACCACAATTTTTGGATCCTGATGGGCACCTAGGTTGCTTCATTTACTGATGGGCACCTAGGTTACTTCCAACTCTTGGCTATTGTAAATTGTGCTGCTATGAACTTTGTGGTGCATAGGTTCTTTGAAACTGATGTTTTAGGATTTTTAGGATATAATCCCAGCAGTGGAATTGCTGGGTCAAAAGGCAGGTCAATTTTTACTTTTCTGAGAAAATTCCATACTGTTTTCCATAATGGTTGTACCAGTCTGCAATCCCACCAACAGTGAACTAAGGTCCCCTTTTCCCCACAACCTCTCCAACATTTATTGTTTGTTGCTTTGTTTATGATAGCCATCCTGACTGGTGTAAAGTGGTATCTCATTGTGGTTTTAATTTGCATCTCTCTCATAGCTAGCGATATTGAGCATCTTTTCATCTATCTCTGGATTCTCTGTATGTCCTCCTTGGAGAACTGTCCAAGTCCTCTGCCCATTTTTTAATTGGGTTGCCTGTCTTCTTAGAGTGGAGTCGTGTAAGTTCTTTGTATATTTTGGAGATTAAACCTTTGTCTGAGGTATCATTGGCAAATATGTTTTCCCATACAGTTGGTTGTCTTTTTAATTTAATACTGTTTTCTTTAGCCACGCAGAAGCTTTTTATTTTGATGAGATCCCATTTGTTTATTCTTTCCTTTATATTCCTTGCTCTAGGGGACATATCAGTAAAAATGTTGCTGCGTGAAAATTTACAGTTTTAATCTGAATATTTCACCTAAAATGTCACATGGTATGCTTAAGTGTGATATTTTTATGTTACAGAATTACATGCTTACAGTTTTTTAATAAAAAAGAGGCATCATTTGTGCTGGACCCTGTATAATTTACTAACTTATTCCACGTATTCTCTGCTTTGCCCTACTAGAATGTAAGCTCCATGAAGGCACAGATTTCTGTCTTCTTTGTCAACTGTTCCATCTCCAAAGCCCACAGCCAGGTCTGGCACCACATAACAGGTACTAAATAAAGATCTGTTGAATAAACACCTGAATAAAAATAAACATTCAATAAAAATAGCTGCCACTACTACGATTTAATTGCTCTGAACCTCGCTTTTTTATCTATAAAGGAGAAGTGGCAATCATGCCTTACTGAACTCCAGGTTATTGCTAAGAGCACATCAATACATGACAGCACCACTATGCAAATACAAGACATAGTATTTTCCTTAACTTATTGTTCATCTTCAACCTGACAGATTTATGTTCCTTCTAATTCCCTGAAGGGTAAATCTGTTTTCTTTTCCAACAACTATGTATGGTCACATTAATTTCAACCCTCTGCCCAAATTTTCTCTCCTTTAGGATGCCTTCCCTGACATCGATTACATATTTCCTCCTCCTGAAGGGCTGACTGAAGATTTATCCAGTAGCTCAAATGCTATAAAACATAGTTTCCTAATATTATAGTATTTTTTCCTTAAAGAATTAAAGCACTCCTTATGATTCTTTATGTAGTAATACAAAACAGATTTCTTTAAACTGAAATGTCCTCATCTCTTAATCTGCAACCTCAAATAAATTACAGAACTATATATAATCTCTTTTCCTTTTTTTGATCCTCACCCAAGGATTTTTTTTATTATTGATTTCTAGAGAGGGCATGGGGGGAGTGGGAGGGAGGGGGAGTCATTGATGTGAGAAAGAAACACTGATCAGCTGCCTCCCATATGTGCCCTGACCAGGGATTGAACCTGCGGCCTAGGTATGTGCCCTAACTACGGATTGAACCCACAACCTTTTGTTGCACAGGACAACACTCCAACCAACTGAGCCACCCAACCAGAGCATAAGAGCCATTTTCTCTTCAAATCATTCCTGGGGTAGTCAGGCAACATTAAAAAAAAAAGCCTTTTCTTTTTTTTAGTCCCCACCACCACCACCAATTCCCACAGCCTTCTAACAAGTCCTCAGGGAAACTATTAAGGGCTGCCTTGAATATACATGTCTGGCAGTTCACTACAGACTTCACTGGCTTCTATGATCTCACATCTCAAATACACTTTAGGGAGGGTCCCCACTCTCAGGAGACTTGTCACACATTAGGGAAAAACAACACTATAGCAAGAGCCTCAGGATTTCATCATTTCAAGAAAACATGCTGTTTGGTTCAGATTCTACGGGACACACACTATGGCAAAACAGATGAGTAAAATGTTAATGAGATAAAGCTGGTTTTCACAACTTAGATGTCCATACTCTCTTGCCTTTTCTCACAAACAGCCATACTTGGCTAGTTATTCCTACAGGTTTAAATCAACCTCATGTCAATGTCTCTACCACAGATACTTCTAAACTCATCAAGAGGTCAATAATTCCTAGTTCAACAGAATCACCTGGAGGACTTTCTTTAAAACCCAGACTATATTAGGCCCCACTCCAGATTTTTCACTCAAGAAGTCTGGGTGGGGCTGAAAATATGCATTTCTAATTAGATTCTAGTGATGTTGATGTTCTGAGAACCACTACATCAGGTAAGCAGTTTGCATTCACCTAACAGCTGGTATGCATACAGGTTACTGTGAAGGTGTGTCTCCTGAGTTCTGTTTAGCTGTCAAACCACAAAGCCTATTTACAGTTCCTGAGCTAGTCTTCACAAAATCTTTAAATACATTAAGAAGCTCCACATTTATCAAGCAGATCTAGATAGAACCTCATATTCCTGGATAAGGCCTGGGTACTAATGCTCCTACCAAAATTCTATTTTAAACCAAACACAACACCTGGAATCAGGGCATGCTCTGCAGGTGATATCAGGAAGAAGAAAGACTCCCCACACCAGCCACTTTTTGGTCAAGCACCAGATAAATACCATTTTGGACATCATAATTTTATTCCTAACCAACAAATGTTAATTATCTGAATATTCATTTTCATAAATATATAAATATTGTAGATATGTGATTATGTTAATATTTTAATACATATTTTATAACATACTGTTTAGAATTAAGTTCAACATGAAAAGCTTAAAGTACTGGGTAGAATGGGTATTCACCCTACTATTCCCATTTATTTATAGACTAGGAAGGACAAGATTTCCTACCCCTTCATTTTATGAACTATTTCTCTAAGAAAAAACCATTCCACAAAACATATCTTAAGTACTTAGATGGCAAATCTGGGTGACTTAAAACAAAGGCAGGTATGTGGCTCCTGGGACTTCACAGGCTTAGATTGGACCTCCCATAAAAGATACAGAGAATGTCTGGTTTAAGTAGTGATTTCAGCTCACACACTAGTTTCCCTTTCCTCCTCAGACCCTGGTGAAAGAAATTTTAAAGAGAATAAGCCTATAGGGCAAGGAGTAGGAGGAAGTTATCAATGGACTAGTTACCTCAGTAAGCTTTTGGAAGAAACCAAGCAGTAAATAAAAAAAGGAAATAAAGTCCAGAGAAACTAAATTGGGTTGAGGAAGTCGTAGCCCAGAATACAACCATGAACAGGGTACAGGAGGGCAGGTACCTCATCAGAAAAGATAAAGACACTGAGATGACCACCTTCTAAATGTTGAAAGAAACAGGTGTTCAACCAAGAATTCTGCATCCAGCTGTACCCACCTTGAAAAATAAAGGAGAAATTAAGACACCTCCAGATTAAAAAGAAATAAAAACAACAAATAATAACTACAATACAAAAACTGAGAGCATATGTTACCAGCACCTACCCTACAGGACACATGAAAGGGTTGTTTCCTTCAAATTGAAATAAAAAACACTAAAAGATAACACAAATCCACATAAAGAAAGGGCACCAAAAACCTAATAGGTATTATGAAAATACATTGAATATAACTATTTTCTTCAACTGTTTTAAAAGACAACTGCATAAAACAATTACAAAAATGAGCTGATGAGCTTATAACGTATAAAGATGTAATTTATTTTATTTTTTAGATTTTTTAACTTTTTGAGGATTTTTTTCTTTTTTTTTATTGATTATGCCATTACAGTTGTTCTATTCTCCCCTTCATTCCCCTTCACCCTACCCCCCGTCCCCACCATTACCCCCCTTTAGTTTATGACCATGTGTCTCAAGTTCTTTAGATCTGTATTTCCCATACTATTCTTGCCCCCCATCTGTTTTCTAACTACTGTCTATGCTACTTATTTTCTGTACCTTCTCCCCCCTTCTCCTCCTCCCACTCCCCTGTTGCTAACCCTCCTTGAGATCTTCATTTCTATGTTTCCACCCCTGATCTAGCTGTCCTTTTAGTTTGCTTTTGTTTTAGGTGTGGTTGTTAATAACTGTGAGTTTGCTGTCCTTTCACTGTTCATGCTTTTTTAACTTCTTTTTCTTAGGTAAGTCCCTTTAACATTTCATATAATAAGGGCTTGGTGATGATGAACTCCTTGAATTTGACCTTATCTGAGAAGCACTTTATCTGTCCTTCCATTCTGAATGAAAGTTTTGCTGGATAGGGCAATCTTGGTTGTAGGTCTTTAGATTTCATGACTTGGAATACCTCTTTCCAGCCCCTTCTTGCCTGTAAGATCTCTTTTGAGAAATCAGCTGACAGCCTGATGGGAACTCCTTTGTAGGTGACTGTCCCCTTAGCTCTTGCTGCTTCTAGGATTCTCTCCTTCATTTTAATCTTGGCTAATGTAATGATGATGTGCCTCGGTGTGTTTCTTCTTGGGTCCAACTTCTTTGGGACTCTCTGAGCTTCCTGAATTTCCTGGAAGTCTATTTCCTTTGCCAGATTGGGGAAATTCTCCTTTATGATTTGTTCAAATAAGTTTTCCACTGGTGGCTGTGCCTTTCCCTCTTCTGATACCCCTATAATTCGGATGTTGGAATGTTTAAAGATGTCCTGGAGGTTCCTAAGACTCTCCTCATTTTTCTGAATTCTTGCTCCTTCACTCTTTTCTGTTTGGCCATTATTTACTTTCTTCTGGTCCACTCCATTGATTTGAGTCCCAGTTTCCTTTTCATCGCTCTTGGTTTCCTGTGCAATTCCATTCATTTCGATTAGTTTTGCCTTCATATGTTTGTCTAATTTGTGGCTATAATCAACCAGTTCTGTGAGGATCCTGATCACCAGTGTTTTAAACTGTGCGCCTGAGAGTTTTGCTATTTCTTCATCGCTTAGATTTATAGGCTCTGGGGCTTTGAGTTCTTCTTGAGCCATTTTTGGTCTGTTCACTCCCGTTAAGTGTGAGGAGCGGAGCCTTGGACTCCCAGGTCGCTGGGTTATGATGCTGTATGTGGGGGCGTGGTCAGAGCAGGGAAATGGCGGTGCCCTCCACTGCTGCTTGCCACGGGACCCGCTGGGACCCAGTCCAATCGCCGGCACCCTCGCTTGTCTGTCTATCCGAGCACGAATGCGCGACCACAGTCAACCCTCAGCCCAGGTCCCTCGCTGTTTTGCTGCGGTCGCTCACTAGGTCCAACCCTGCGCCTGGATTCCACGCGTCTGAGTCTGTCTGACCGAGTTTTCCTGTGCTACCCTGCTCCACCAGCTGCTGGTTTTGCCCCTTCCCGGTCAGGCTGAGGAATTTATTGTTAACAGACTTCCAAAAAGTTCAATTTTCTGTGTTCTGGCTGTGTTTTCTGTTGCTAATATTTAGTTGTCTCTAAACTTGGTTGTGTGAGAAGGCACGGCGTCTCCATCTATGCCTCCATGTTGGCAGAAATCCTTTTTGAGGATTTTTTAAGTCATTTTTTATTGTTGTTTGAATACAGTTGCCTCCATTTTCCCACTACCACTTTCCCTCGCCCCATCCCCCACCTCCCACCCTCAATCCTACCCCTCTTTGGCTTTACTCATGACTCCTTTATACGTATTTCTTGATGACTCTTTTCTCTTCTTTCCCCTATTATCTCCCTCCCCCTTCCCTTTGGTTATTGTCAGTCTGTTATTTCAATGTCTCTGGTTCTATTTTGCTTGCTTGTTTGTTTTGTTGATTAGGTTCCTCTTATAGGTGACATCACATGGCATTTGTCTTTCACCACTTGGCTTACTTGACTTAGCATAATGCTCTCCAGTTGCCTCCATACTGTCTCAAAGGGTACAACCTCCTTCTTTCTTTATGCTTTGTAGTATTCCATTGTGTAAATGTACCATAGTTTTTTGATCCATTCATTTACGGATGGGTAACTATGTTGCTTCTAGCAGTTGGCTACTGTAAATTGTGCTGCTATAACAAACATTGGGGTGCATAGGTTCTTTAGAATTAGTGTTTCAAGATTCTTAGGGTATAATCCCAGCAGTGGAATTGCTGGGTCAAAAGGCAGTTCTGACAGTGACCAGAGGGGAGAGGAGAGGGAATTTCAGGGGTAAAAGGGGAAGGGTTTGCAGGAAAGGACACATGGACAATAACAAAGGAGGTGGGTAGAAATAGGAGGGAGGTGGGGGGGGCTAAGGGGGGTTTGCTGGGATGGGGGTAAAAGGCAGAAAACTGTACTTGAACAACAATTAAAAGAAAACAAGAAAGAAAAAAGCAGTTCCATTTTTAGTTTTGTGAGGAAATTTAATACTGTTTTCCACAGTGGCTCTACCAGTCTGCATTCCCACTGACAATGTATTAGGGTTCCCTTTTCTCCACAACCTCACCAGAACTTATTATTTGTTTATGATGGCCATTCTGATCAGTGTGAAGGGATATCTCATTGTGATTTTAATTTGCATCTCTGATGGCTAATGATGCTGAGCATTCTTTTCATATGTCCCTGGGCCCTGTGTATGTCCTTTTTGGAGAACTGTCTGTTCAGGTACTTTGCCCATTTTTTAATTGGATCGTTTGCCTTCCTAGTGTGTAATCATGTGGGTTTTTAAATATTTTTGAAATCAAACCCTTGTTCAAGATATCATTAGCAAATATATTTTCCCATGATGTTGGTTCCATTTCATTTTGCTAATGTTCTCTAGCTGTGCAGAAGCTTTTTATTTTATTTTATTATTTCCTTTATGCAGCCTGCTCTAGGGAACATATTGATGAAAATATTGCTGCATGGTTTATTCAAGACTTTCCTGTCTATGTTCTCCTACAGGACTTTTATGGTACCATGATTTAAATACTTAAGTCTTATCCATCTTGAGTTTATTTTTATGTATGGAGTAAGTTGGTTGTCGAGGTTCACTTTTTGCATGTAGCTATCCAGATCTCCAAACATCATTTGTTGAATAAGCTTATTTGTTGAATAAGCTTGGGATTATTTCTGGTCTCTCTATTCTGTTCCATCAGTCTATGTCTATTCTTATGCCAGTACCAGAATGTTTTGATTACCATGGCCTTGTAACATAGTTTGATATCAGGTACTGTGATCCCTCCTACTTTGTTCTTCTTTCTCAAAATTAATGTAGCTCTTCAGGGTGGTTTTTGGTTCCATATAAATTTTTGAAGTGTTTGTTCTATATCTGTGAAATATGTCATTTGTATGGTAATAGGGGTTGCACTGAATCTGTAAATTGCTATGGGTAGTATGGACATTTTGATGATGTTAATTCTTCCAATCCATGAACACCATATGTTTCCATTTGTTTGTGTCTTCCTTGATTTCTTTCTTCAGTGTTGTGTAGTTTTCTGCATACAGGTCTTTTACCTCCTTGGTTAGGTTTATTTCCTCAGTACTTTATTTTTCTTGTTGCTGTATCAAATGGCTTTTTCTTTTCCTTATTTGTTTCTGATATTTTGTTGTTAGTGTACAAAAATGCTTTCCATTACTAAATATTGCCTTTGTATTCCATTGTTTTGCCAAATTCACTTATTAGGCCAAGTAGTTTTTTGGTGGAGACTGCAGGATTTTCCATGTACACTATCACATCATCTGCAAACAATTACAGTTGCTTCCTCCTTTCCAATGTGGATGCCTTTTATTTCTTTATCTTGTTTGATGGCTGAAGTTAGGACTTCCAATACTATGTTGAATATAAATGGTGAAAGTGGACACACTTGTCATGCTCCTGATATCAGTGGGAAAGCTTTTAGTTTTTGCCCATTGAGTATGACGTTGGCTGTAGGTTTCCTGTACATGGCCTTCATTAAGTTGGAAGTATGCTTCCTCTACTCCCACTTTGCTGTGTGTTTTTATCATGAATGGGTGTTGTACGTTATGAAATGCTTTTTTCACATCTATTGATATGATCATGTGATTTTTGTCTTTCATTTTGTTTACGTGATGAATTGCATTTATTGATTTGTGAATATTGTACCATCCTTTCTTCCCTGGGATGAGTCCCACTTGATCATGATGTATGATCTTTTTGATGTATTGCTGGATGCGGTTTGCCAATATTTTGTTGGGGATTTTAGTGTCTACATTAATCAGCGATATTGGCCTGTAGTTTTCTTTTTATGTTGTGTCTTTGTCTGGTTTTGAGATTAGGATCAGTAGCCTTCCCTCTTCTTTGATTTTTTGTAATAGCCTGTGAAGGATAGGGGGTAGCTCTTCCTTAAATGTTTTGTAAAATTTTCCTGTGAAACAGTCCAATCCAGGGCTTTTGTGTGATGGGATTTTTATGATTATTCCTTCAATTTCACTAGCTGTTATTGGTCTGTTTAGGTTTTCTACTTGTTCTTGATTCAGTTTAGGAAGATTACATATTTCTAGAAATTTGTCCATTTCACCTAGCTTTTCAAATTTCTTGGCTTTAGTTGTTTGTAGTAATTTGTTACAATCCTTTGTATTTCTGTGGTATAGCTGTAACCTCTTTCATTTCTGATTGTGTTTATTTGGGTCCTCTCTTTTTCTTGATAAATCTGGTTAAACTCTTCTCAATTTTATCTTTTCAAAGACAAGCTCTTGGATTTATTTATCCTTTGAATTGTTCTTTTAGTCTCTATGCCACTTAATTCTGCTCTGACCTTGATTACTTCCTTCCTTCTGCTCACTCTGCTTTGTTTGTTGTTGTTCCTCTACTTCTTGTAGATATAAGGTTAGCATGTTTTATTTAAAATGTTTCTGTCTTTTTTTTAGGTAGGCCAGTATTGCTGCAAACTTCCCTCTCAAGACTATCCTGCTGTTTCCCATAAGTTTTGGACTATTGTGTGTTCACTTTCATTTGTTTACAGAAACTTTTTGAGATCTTCCTTGATTTCATTATTAACCCATTCATTGTTTAATAGCATGCTATTCAGTCCCCATTTTTGAATTTTCTCCTTGAGGTTGGTTTCTAGTTTCAAGCCCTTGTGTTCTGAAAAAAAGCTTGACATGATTTCAATTTTCTTCAATTTGTTGAGGCTTGTTTTGTATCCTATCATGTGGTCTATCTTTGAAAATGTTCCATGTATATTTGAATAGAATGTGTATTTTGCTTCTTTGGGATGAAAGGTTCTACATATACCAGTGAAAACCCTTTGACTAATGTGTAGTCAGTTCCACAATATCCTTGTTGATATTCTGTTTTGAAGATCTATCTATTGTTGACAGTGGGGTGTTGAACTTCCCCATTAGGGTTGTTTTGCTGTGTATAACTTTCTTGAAATCCTCCAAAAATTTCCTTATATATTTGGGTGCTCCTATGTTGTGTGCATATATGTTTATAATATTTATGTCTTCTTGATGTATTGTTTGCTTGAGTACTATGAAGTATCCTTCAGTGTCTCTTTTTATAGCCTTAGTTTTGAAGTCTATTTTGTTAGATATAAGAATGGCTATTTCAGCTATTTTTTTCCTGTCCATTTGCTTGGAACATTTTTTTCCAACTCTTCACTTTCAGTCTATGTAGATCTTTTGTTTTAAGGTGGATCTCTTGTAGGCGGCCTATGGGAGGGTCATGTTTTCGTATCCCTTCGTCTACCCTATGTCACTTGATTGGAGAATTTAATCAATTTACATTTAAGGTTACTATTGATAGGTACTTATTCATTTCCATTTTACTCCCTTTGTAACTGTGTTCTGCTCTCTCTCTCTCTCTCTCTCTCTCTCACTGTTTTTCTTCATCTTCTTAAAGCAGTCCCTTTAGCATATCCTGCAGTGCTGGTTTGGTAGAGGTGTGTTTTTTTAGTCTTTTTTCTTTAAAACTCCTTATTTTGCCTTCCATTTTAATTGAAAGCCATGCTGGATAGAGTAGTATTGGTTGCAGGCCTTTGCTTTTCATTATTTGGAATATGCCTCGCCATTCTCTTCTGGCTTGTAATGTTTCTGTTGAGAACTCAGGTACTAGCCTCATCAGGGTTCCCTTGTATGTTACTTCCTGTTTCTCTTTTGCTGCCTTTAAAATTCTCTGTCTTGGAATTTCGCTATTTTAATTATGTGTCTTGAAGTGGGCTTCTTCGAGTTCCTCTTGAGTGGGACTGTCTGTCCTTCCTGGACTTTCATGGCTTTTTCTCTCATTAAATTAGGAAAGTTTTCCATCATTACTTCTGAAACAGATTTTCTATCCCTTGTTCTTTGTCTTCTCCTTCTGGTATCCCTACCATACAGATATTATTATATTTCATATTATCACACAGTTCACTTAACCCCTCTTCTTTTTGAGTCTTTTTCACTTTTCTTGCTCTTTCTGGGAATTTTTTTCCATCTTGTCATCCAGCTTGCTGACCTTATCCCCTGTTTTATCTAGCCTGCTTTTGATTCCTACTACTGTGATTTTCAGTCCACACACTGTATTCTTCATCTCCTCCTGGCTATTGTTGATTGTTTCTACGTCCTTTTTTATGCTGATATACTTTGTAGTAAATTCCTTATAGTTTGCCTGTAGTTTTTGGTAATTCTCAGTGAGCTCATTGAGCTTCCTTACAACCATTGTTTTGAACTCAATATCTGATAGTTGACTTGCCTCTATTTCACTTAGCACTCATTCTGAGGATTCCTTCTTCCCCTTGATTGGTGGTTTGTGTTCCCATTATTTGTAAAACTCTTGTTTGCTTCTGTTTCTTTAATTGATGGGTTTTGACTTCCTGGCTTCATGGTATGAACTTCTATGGTAGGAGCATTGTGAGATTTAGTGGTGCAGTCTTCTTGATCTCATGAACTAGTTGATCTTGGGATATCCTTTATGCCATTTATGTTGGTTCTCTGGATGTAATCAGGTTTTGATTGTTGTTGGTTCTTTCTCTGGTGTGTACTTTCCTCCAGCTAGTTGACTGAGGGTCACTCCGCCAATCATGTCTCATGATCGTTATGTAGGTGCTGCCAGAACAAAACCACAAATTCCAGAAAATAACTCCCTTCCATAATCCAAGTATCAATAGCAAATGAACCAGTATTAACAAGGGTGTAAAAAGATTAAGACTTTTTCCATCTTGAATTTATTTTGGTGTATGGTGTAAGTTGGTGCGCAAATTTCATTTTTTTTTGTACACAGCTGTCCAGTTCTCACAACACCAATTGTTGAAGAGGCTATTTTTACTCCATTTTATGTTACTGCCCCCTTTGTCGCATATTAATTGCCTGTAGAGACTTGGGTTTATTTCTGGGCTCTCTGTTCTGTTCCATTGGTCTATGTGCCTGTTTTTATGCCAATACCAGGCTATTTTGATTACAGTGGCCTTGTAATATAGTTTGGTATCAGGTATTGTGATCCCTCCTACCTTGTTCTTCTTTCTCAAAATTGCAGCTGCTATTTGGGGTCTTTTATAGTTCCATATAAATTTCTGAAATGTTTGTTCTATGTCCGTGAAATATGCCATTGGTAATTTAATAGGGATTGCATGGAATCTGTAAATTGCTTTGGGTAGTATGGACATTTTGATGATGTTAATTCTTCCAATCTATGAACATGGTACATTTGGCAGGAAAATCTCAGATATTTCACGCAGCAACATTTTTACTGATATGTCCCCTAGAGCAAGGGACATAAAGGAAAGAATAAACAAATGGGATCTCATCAAAATTAAAAGCTTCTGCATGCCTAAAGAAAACAGTATTAAAAGAAAAAAAGAACTAACTGTATGAGAACACATATTTGCCAATGATACCTCAGACAAAGGTTTAATCTCCAAAATATACAAAGAACTTACACGACTCCACTCTAAGAAGACAGGCAACCCAATTAAAAAATGGGCAGAGGACTTGGACAGTTCTCCAAGGAGGACATACAGAGAATCCAGAGATAGATGAAAAGATGCTCAATATCGCTAGCTATCAGAGAGATGCAAATTAAAACCACAATGAGATACCACTTCACAATGGTCAGAATGGCCATCATAAACAAAGCAACAAACAACAAATGTTAGAGAGGTTGTGGAGAAAAGGGGTCCTTAGTTCACTGTTGGTGGGATTGCAGACTGGTACAACCATTATGGAAAACAGTATGGAATTTCCTATGAAATCTAAAAATGGATCTACCTTTTGACCCAGCAATTCCACTGCTAGGATTATATTCTAAGAACACTGAAACGCCAATCCAAAACAACCTATGCACCCCAATGTGCATAGCAGCACAATTTACAATAGCCAAGTGGTGGAAGCAACCTAGGTGTCCATCAGTAAATGAACAGATCAATAAACTATGGTACATTTACAGAATGAAATTCTATCCAGCAGAAAAAAAAGAAGGAGCTCCTACCCTTTGTGACAGCATGGGTACAACTGAAAACCATTATGCTAAGCGAAATAAGCCAGGTGGTGAAAGACAAATACCACACGATCTCACCATTAACAGGAACCTAAACAGCAAAACAATTAAACAAGCAAAATATAACCAAAGATGAAATAGAGAACAGGCTGACAGGGACCAGAGGGGGGAGATGAGGGAATTTTAGGGGAAAAGGGGAAGGATTCACAAGAACAAGTATAAAGGACACATGGATAAAAACTAACAGGGGTAGAAATGGGAGGGAGGTGGGGAACACTGGGGGGCTGGGATGGGAGTAAAAGACAGAAAACTGTACTTGAACAATAATTAAATTTATAAAAAGATATGAAGAAAATATAAAAATAAATATTTAATTTAAAAAAGAGATTAAGACTATTATAAGGAGAGTGGGTAGGAGATGACCTACTGAAAGAAAAATGATTTTATAGGGCTTAGGGAGGAGCACTAATAGTTGGGAATTGGAGCAATGTGAAGAAAGTAAAATTTACATCATGAATATAAAAGGAATGAAGACTATGGAATGCTGTATAATAAGAGAAATATATAGTATAGGTTTAGACAGAAATTAAAATAACAAAATAAAACAATGTGAGAGAGAAAAAGGAAGGAAAAATAGTAAATAATTAATAAAAATATAGGAGCCAAATTGGAGAGAAAGATTTACCACAGAAGTGTCAATAACAAATGAGCTAAAATTAATATAGATGATATGAGAATAAAAAGAAAAAAGAAACAAAGAAGAGTTTGAGAGATATCTAAAGAAATGACAAGTGATTTTGAATAGAGGGGGAGGTAATACTACACCTGAGGAACAAAAACCAGGCTAAGATGAAAAAATCAGAATTGGGGATGTAAGGAAAAGAAAAATAACAGGAGAATAAAGAAAAACAAAAGAGCAGGACAAAA
Organism: Artibeus jamaicensis; assembly: GCF_021234435.1. Taxonomy (NCBI): domain Eukaryota; kingdom Metazoa; phylum Chordata; class Mammalia; order Chiroptera; family Phyllostomidae; genus Artibeus; species Artibeus jamaicensis. Next base: position 71,599,808 of record NW_026522030.1, on the reverse strand, counting down.
GAGAAGAAGAAGATGAAAAGGAAAAAAGGCTAAAATGGCAAAATTAAAAATTTGAGACAAAAAAATAGAAAGGGATCAGTAAAATTTTATATTTAAAATACAAAATTAGTGAAGCTATAGAGATGAAACTGAAAAAAAAAGACAACTACCCTACCCACAACCAACTAGCAAAGATTTCTAAGGGTAGAGAAGAGAAAAAGTAAGAGTGGGAAAAAAGGATGTGAGATAACCACTGTCAAGAAAATTGGTTTTGTGTGTCTGGGTGGGGGGAGAAATAGATTGCAGAATGGAAACAAGTTGTATCAAGTGAGAAACCAAAATCTGAAATGAAAATAATGCCAGTAAAGGGAAAGGTAACAAGGGGTAAGAAAAGGGAGGGACAAAATATGTGAATATATATAGTGAATATACTATAGTATAAAGTCTAGTAACTTAATATGTACAAACTTGATGGACAAGAAATGAATGTTAAAAAGCTATGCAGGAAAGAAGATATCACAAATAATAAAAGACCACAGTGGATTTCATCTTGGAAGCCTCTTGTATTTACCACTGTTTTTTTCTTTCTGGATCTGCCTCCTCTGATGTCAGATGTTAACTCTGCGTTGACCTCAGGCAGTCTGTTCCAGACTTCCATGGATGTACTGTCCCTGGCTATCTCCTTTAGTTGTTAATCAAGTTACTGTGCACTAAGCAGTCAGGTTTAAGCACCATAGGGCTGGGCAGAATCTGTCCTGGGGCGCAGGTTATTGTTTCCCCTCAGGCTGCTGCTTCTCAGAGGGGAGTGGTCTGCCTAAGCAGGATGGTTGCTGTCTTACCAGGGTTGGCTCAGCTCCAGGATCCTGGTGGCTACTCTCTCAGTTCTCTTCCCAAAGCCCCCACCTCCAGTCTCTCCTCAAGTCTCTCTAGTACACACTGCCTGACCTTTGCCAGAGTTCAGGACCAGTGGCTGCAAATAAAAATTTGTGTTGGCTCTTTAAATGGCTCTTGTGTCTCCAACTGTCTGTCTCTGCAATTTTGTGATTGGTTATTACGGGTGTACTTTTTGGCTCCAGTACTCTAGGCTGGCAATCCTAGCTTAGGGTTTAGACCCCATTCTTCTCAAGGGGATTCAACCAGCTGCTTAATTATCCCTCTAACATTGTTGCTTGTGGATGCCCAGCCAGTCCTCTCAAGTCTCTACTGCACTCCTTACCACTCAGGTTGTGCAGAATCTGATTCTTCTATCTGCCTGAAGTTATATGGCTAGGTTATTCTACTTTTTAAACGTATTTTATTTATTATGCTATTACAGTTGTCTCATTTTTGTTATTCCCCCTTATTCCCCTCCACTCAGCAACCCCCTCCTGCCAGCATTCCCCAACATTAGTTCATGTCCATGGGTTGTACATATCAGTTATTTGGCTTCTCCAGTTCCCATAGTATTCTTAACCTCCCCTGTCTATTTTGTACCTACCATTTATGCTTTTTATTCCCCTTCTCCTGCATTCTCCCCCTCCTCCTCCCTGCTGATAACCCTCCACATGATCTCCACTTCTGTGATTCTGTTCCTATTCTAGTTGTTTGCATATTTTTTTTCCAGGTTCAGTTGTTGATAGTTGTGAGTTTGTTGTCATATTACTGTTCATAGTTTTATCTTCTTTTTTTTAGATAAGTCCCTTTAACATTTCATGTAATAAGGTCTTGGTGATGATGAACTCCTTGAACCTGACCTTATTTGGGAAGCACTTTATCTGCCCTTCCATTCTAAATGATAGTTTTCCTGGATTGAGTAATCTTGTATGTAGGTAATCTTTCATGACTTGAAGTGCTTTTTTCCAGCTCCTTCTTGCCTGCAAGATTTCTTTTGAGAAATCAGCTGATAGTCTTATGGGAACTCCTTTGTAGGTAACTGTCTCATTTTCTCCTGTTGCTTTTAAGATTCTCTCCTTATCTTTAATCTTGGGTAATGCAATTATGATATACCTTGGTGTGTGCTTCCTTGGGTCCAACTTCTTTTGGACTCTGAGCTTCCAGGACTTCCTGGAAGTCTATTTCCTTTGCTGGATTGAAGATGTTTTCCTTCATTATGTTTTCAAATAATTTTGCAATTTCTTGCTATTCCTGTTCTCCTTCTGGCATCCATATGATTCAGATGTTGGAACATTTAAGGTTGTCCTGGAGGTTCCTAAAACTCTCCTCATTGTTTTGAATATTTCTTCATTCTGTTCTGGTTGAATGTTTATTTCTTCCCTGTGTTCCAAATTGTTGATTTGAGTCCTGGTTTCCTTCCCATCACTGTTGGTTCACTGTACATTTTCCTTTAATTTCACTTTGTGTAGCCTTCACTTTTTCCTCTTTTTTGACCACATTCAATAATTTCTGTGAGCATTGTGATTACCAGTGTTTCGAACTGTACATGTGATAGGTTAGCTATCTCTTTATCACTTAGTTCTATTTTTGATCTGTTCTGAGCTTTGATCTATTCTTTAATTTGGGCCATATTTTTTGTCCTGGAAGGCCTGTTATGTAGTAAGGGGTAGAGACTTAGATATTAGCCAGGGCGGGGCAATCTACATCACGGCATTGTGGCACTGTATGTGGGACAGTGTTGGGTACCACTCTGTGTGGTTTTGGAGACTGTAGCCCCACAAGAGGAAGCCCTGAAAGGGGCCAGCAAGTCTCCCTAAAAAACCAGGTAACACAGGTGGCAGGCATGACCAGACTCTAACAATGAGGATTCCCATAGAAATCAGGCCTGAAATTTTGGTTACATCCTTTGAAGCTTGCTCTGCCTAGCATAGCCTTGCTGATATAAACCAGATGTTTAAGTTAAAGGCATAAGGAGTAAACTCCTCTCATGAAACATGTCTTAAAGACCATCTGGCATCAGCGTGTCTAACAGACCCTGACCTATGACAAATCTCTGTGTTCCTTCAATTGTTATCTATCAGGTATAGATAATACCTGTTTTTGTAGGAATATAACCTCTTGACATTGATTGATGAGCTATGCATGTATGCTGCACACACCTACACATACTATTCCCAGGAAAAGCCATTTGGGAAAAGGGTTCCCCACAAGAGGGACTCACCACCCCCTTTCCCACTGGAACAACAAGATTGTGTCCGGGATGCTTTTTTCTCATCCATGGTGGCTGGGACAAATCTACTGGATGGGGCATCTCCCACAGGAGAGCTGTCTGAGAAAGAACAATGCCCGTAGCTGGGCTCTCAGCTGGCTTTCAGTCACTTCCCCCGGCTACCCACAAGCAAATTGGACCCTTGTGGTATTGATTCCCATGTGGGTGGTTTTGTGTATGTTCCAGCACCCTGTGGGTCTCTCCAACAAACTGTCCTATGAGGTTGGGAGTTTCTCCCATCATCACACCCCCCACAGGTTTTTATAATCAGAGGTTTTGAGGCTTTCTTTTCCCTAGCTAGGACCCTGAGTTGTGCAGTCTGTCTTGCTCCCCAGTTGTTTCTCCTAGTTTATCTACATGCAAATGTGGGACTGCCTGGTCCTCCAGCTGCCTCCTCACCTTGTCTGTCAACCACCACCTTGTCTACTCCAGTCCTCCAGCCTCCGCCTTGCCTCAAGCCCTCTCTGCCCTTGCTTCCCATCTCTGCACCTCCTACCAGGCTGTATGAATGCTTCTTATTTGACTCCTTGGTTGTCAGGCTTCCATACAGTTCAATTTTCTGGCAGTTCTGGTTATTTTTTGTTTCTAATTTTGTTGTCTTTCTTTTGGTTGTGTGAGGAGACAAAGTATATCACCTATGCCTCCCTCTTGGCCAGAAGTCACAATGCTCTAAACATGTAATTTAGAGTTCCGGCCAAGAGGGAGGCATAGGTAGAAACCCTTCGCTTCCTTGCACAACCAAAAGGAGGATAACAACCAATCTAAACACAATAAACAACCAGAAGAGCCAGAAAATCAAACTGCATGGAACTCCAGCAACAAATTGCATGGAACTCTGACAAAATTAAAGAAACAGTCAAACAGACCAACCAGACCAGTAGTAGGGTAACAAGCACACTGCTGGACAGAGAGAACCTGCGGCAAGGAAACTGAGACTCAGAGCTGATTGTGGACTATAGCAGAGGTTGCCACAGTGGGAGAAACCCCCAGTCTCATGCAAGAGTTTGTTGGAAAGTGGGGCCAGAGCTGAGTAAGCAAGCTATATTGTTCCCTCTCTGACCCCTCTCCCACACAGTGCCACTACACAGCAAAGAGGGTTGCCCTGCCCTGGTGAATAGCTAAGGCCCCACTCCCTTACAACTTAACACATGCACCAAGGCAACAAAATATGGCCCAAATGAAAGAACAGAGCAAAACTGCAGAGAAAGAGCTAAGCAATGAGGAGATAGCCAACCCATCTGATGTGGAATTCAAAAAACTGGTAATCAAGATACTCACAGAATGGATTGAGCTTGGTCGAAAAAATGAAAGAACAAATGAAGACTATCCAAAGTGAAATAAAGCAAAATATTCAGGGAACCAACAGTGACAGGAAGGAAACCAGGACTCAAAGCAATGATTTGTAACAAAGAGAAGAAAACATCCACTGGAACAGAATGAAGAAACAAAAATTCAAAAAAATGAAGAGAGACTTAGGAAATTCTGGGACAACCTTAAACATTCCAATATCCAAATTATAGGGGTGCCAGAAGGAGAACAACAGCAAAAAATTGAAAACTTATTTCAACAAATAATGATGGAAAACTTCCCCAGTCTGGCAAAGAAAATAGATTTCCAGGAAGCCCAGACAGTCCCAAAGAAATTGGACCCAAAGAGGGACACACCAAAGCACATCATCATTAAGTTACCCAATATTAAAGATAAGGAAAGAATCTTAAGAACAGCAAGAAGAAAGAAGAGAGTTACCTACAAAGGAATTCTCATAAGACTATCAGCCGATTTCTCAAAAGAAACCTTGGAGGCAACATGGGCTGGAAAGAAGTATTTGAAGCCACGAAAGGCAAGGACCTACATCCAAGAATATTCTATCCAGCAACACTATCATTTAGAAAGGAAGGGCTATAAAGTGCTTCTCAGATAAGGTCAAGTTCAAAGAGTTCATCATCACCAAGCCCTTATGATATGAAATGTTAAAAGGACTTATCTAAGAAATAGAAACTCAAAATAAGAACAGTAAAATGACAACAAAGTCACAAATATCAACAATAGAACCTAAAAAAAATGAAAAGAAATACTAAGCAAACAACCAGAACAGGAACAGAATCAGAGCAATGGATGTCACATTGAGTGTTTTCAGTGGGGAGTGGGAGGGGAAGAATAGGGGGGAAAGATACAGGGAATAAGAAGTAGAATTAGTAGGCATAAAATAGATGGGGAGAGGTTAAGAGTGGTATAGGAAACAGATAAGTGAAAGAACTTATAAGTGCAACCCATGAACATGAACTACGGGAGGGAGGGACTGCTGGAAGGCTGGGGAGTGCAGGGCAGAGGGGAGAAAAGGGGGAAACCTGGAAAACCTGTAATAGCATAATTGATAAAATATACTTAAAAACTTTTGTATAGCCATTTTTCCCTTCACCATTTATTTTTCATTGGGATTCATTTTTTTCCATGCAAATTTTAGAGCAAGGAAATGGTTCACCAAGGAATATTTTTCTCAAATCAGATTTTAATTCTCTCATTAAATATTTTCTTTTGTGATCATTATTTCCCCATATCAAGTTTTCCTAGAGGATAAATTTGGCAAATTATATATCACCAAGAAACTTAGTTCTTAATTTTTTGTTAATATTCACTTTTTCGCCTTACACTCTGTGTAGGTTTTTTATTCACTCAGTTTTAGTTGGAGCTGATTATTTTAATGATATTATTCATTATACAATAGGTAAAAGGCAACTCATTTGTAATCTGGTTTGTGTAGAGTGAACATTAAAGTCAAGTATGCAATAGAGAAAAATATGTAATTAAAATTATAAGACAATAACAGTACAAAAGCAAGGATGGTAATGGAAGTTATGTTGGAGGAAAATAAATTTTTTGTATAGTATTGAAATTAAATGAGTAGTAATCCAAACTAGGCTGTTTAAATTAAGATGCTAATTGTAATCCCAGGGGTAATAAGCATTAAGAAAATAACTCAAAATATAAAGGAAAAAAACAAAAAGAAATTGAAAAGGGATGATCAAAAATATCTAACCAAAAGAAAAGTAAGATCAAAGAATAAAGAAATACTAAAGACAGCCCTGGCTGGTATAGCTCAGTGTATTGAGCGAGGGCCTGCAAATCAAAGGATCTCGATTCAATTCCCAGCCGGGGCACATGCTTGGGTTGCAGGCCAGTTCCCAGCAGGGGACTCATGAGAGGCAACCATACACTGATATTTCTCTCCCTCTCTCCTTCCCTTCCCCTCTAAAGATAAATAAATAAAATCTTTAAAAAAGAGAAATACTAAAGACATAAAACAATAAAAAAGGAGAACGGTAGGTGCAAATCCTAACTTGCAGGAATTATATTAAATGTAAAAGGATTACATACCCAACCAAAAGTCATACACTGGCAGAATGAATTTAAAAAAATGATCCACCTAACTATATATATATGAATATATGAAGAAACTACAAAATTCTGATGAATAAAATCAAAGAGCTAAATAAATAGTGAGACATTCCATGTTCATGGATAGAAAGATTCAATACTGTCAAGATATCAGTTTTTCCCAACTTGATCTACAGATTCAATGAAATCCCAGCAAGTGATTTCATTGACATCAAAAAACTGATTCTAAAGTTTATATGTAGAGTCAAAAAACCTAGAATAGCCCACACAATATTAAAGAAGGATAAAGGTGGATGAGTGACACTGATCTCAAGACTTACTATAAAGCTACAGTAATCAAGATAATATGATATTGGTAAAAGAACAGACATATAGATTGATGAGAGACAACAGAGAACCCAGAAACAAACTCATATTAATATAGTCAACTGGCGTTTGACAAGGGAGTAAAGATAATAAAATGGAACAAAGACAGTCTCTTCAACAAATGGTGCTGGAACAACTGGACATCTCCTATGCAAAAAAAAAAAAAAATCTAGACACAGACCTTATGCTCTTCACCAAAATTAATTCAAATAATAGACCTACATGTAAAAGTATAAAATTATAATGTAATACTCTAAAAGATAATATAAGAAAAAACCTAGATGACAATGGTAGGCTGATGCCTTTTTAGATACAATGCCCAAAGATACAATGAATAGAAGAAATCATAAATTAAAATTAAATTCTTCTAATTTGCTAAAGACAAGGTCAAGAGAATGAGAAGACAAGTTGCAGACTAGGAAAAAATTTGCAAAACACATGACTGTTATGCCAAATTTACAAAAAACACTTAAAATTCAACAAGAGAACCAGCAACTTGATTAAGAAATGAGTGAAACACTTTAACAGATACCTCCCTAAAGAAGATATACTGATGCAAATAAGCATATGAAAAGATACTTCAAGTTATGTGCCATCAGGGAAATGCAATTAAAACAACTAGATACTAATATGCATCTGTTGGAATGGCAAAAATTTGGAACACTGATAACACCAAATTCTGGTCAGGATGTGGAGAAACAGGAACTCTCATACTTTGATGACAGAAGTGCAAAATAGCACAGACAGTTTGGTGCACTCTTATAAAACTAAATATACTTTACCTTATGATCCAGCAATTGTACTCCTTGGTATTTTCCCAAAGGAACTGAAAACTATGTCCATGTAAAAACTTGCACACAGATTTTATAGCAGTTTTATATAAAAGTTGGAGGCAACTAAGATACCACTTAATAGGTGAGTGTATAAATAAGCTAGGATACATCCAGGTAATGGAATATTATTTAATATTAAAAAGTAATGAGCTATCAAGCCATGAAAAGACATAGAGGAATCTTAAATGCCTATCACTAAGTAAAAGAAGTTAATCTAAAGAGGCTACATACTGCATGATTTCTACTATGTGACACTCTGGATAAGGCAAAACTACAGCGGCACAAAAAGGTCAGTGGTTTCTGGGTGTTTCTGGGGTAAGGGAAGCAGGGAGGGTGAAAAGGCAGAGCAGAGAGGATTTTCAGGGTAATGAAAATAGTCTGTAAGATATTATAATGATAGATACATGTCATTGTACATTTGTCCAATTCAACAGAATATACAACACCAAGAGTAAAGCCTAAGGTAAACTATACACTTTAAGTGATTATGATTTGTTAATGTAAGTTCATCCTTGGTAACAAAGGTACAATTCTGGGGAGTGATGCTGATAATAGGGGAAGAGGGCTATGCATTTGTGGGGTTAGGGGGTATATGGGAAATCTCTGTACCTTCCTATTGTGCTGTGAACTTAAAAACACTCTTAAAAAACAAAGTCTTTAAATAAAATGGATCCAAAAAGCATAAATTGGATTCTATTAAAATATAAAAAGTCCAACTGTATGCTGTCAACAAATGATACACTTTATATTCAAAAACAAAAAATGGCTGAAAGAAAAAGAATGGAAAAATATGTATCATAGTAGCAGTAACCAAAATAGAGCTGAGGTGGTCACACTAATAACACAAAATAGTATTAGACAAAAAATGTCACTACAGACAAAAGGAAGACATTTTACAATGATAAGAGGATCAGTTCATCAGGAAGATATAATGGCTATAGCCATACATGTACCTAAGAACAGAACACCAGAATACATGAAGTAAAACTGAAAGGAGAAATAGACAGTTCAACAAAAATAGTTGGATATTTTAATATTCCACTTTAATGAACACAAAATGAAGCAAAAGATCAACAAAGAAACAGTGGTCTTGAAGAATACCATAAACTACCTTGTAGTAGACATCTACAGACCACTCCAGACTCAACAAGAGCATAATACACATTCTCCTCAAGTGCACATGCAATATTCTCCACAGTAGATTATATGCTAGGTCATAAAACTAACTTCTAAATTAAAATAGAATTAAATAATAAAAGTACAGCAGGTCTTCTAACAATGTTGTTTCCTTTAACACTGTATCACTGTAACATTAATTGAGATGCTGTTGGAACTTAACCCTTGTTTACATCCATTAGCCACTGGTTTTGTTACACATCTTTTCACTTAAAGTAGCAGAACCTATCAATGATGTTCAGTGAGGGCTTACTGTATGGTCTATGATCACAATGAAATTAAATTAGAAATGAACAACAGAAGAAAATTTGGGAAAAATCACAAAATATATTAGACATATTCCTAATAGGTCAAAGACAATACAATAAAAAAATACAATGCTTTAAGATAAATGAAAACAAACATATAAAATATCAAAAGTCATGGGATACAGTTTTACTAGCACTTAAAGGGAAACTTAGAGCTATAAATGCATATATTAACAATGGACAAAGAAATCTAATCAACAACCTAAACTTTTACCTTAATAACTAGAAAAATAAGAGTGAAATGAACCCAAAGCAACCAGGAAGTAGAGAATAAATGAGATAGAAGAGAGAAAAATCAGTGAAAAGTTGGTTCTTTTAAAGATCAACAAAGTTGAGAAACTTTTAGCTAGACTGACCAAGAAAAAGAGAAGACTCAAATTACTATCTTGGGAATAAAAGAGGAGACATCATAATAACCACCCTTCTAGAAATAAAAATGATTGTAAGAAAATATTATGAAGAAAAGTATGCCAAGAAAAGTATGCCAACAAATAGGTAACAGAGATGATATATATATGCTTGTATTCCTAGAAAGTTACACACTACTGAGAATACCTTTAAAAAAATAGAAAATCTGAACAGACCTATGAAAAGTAAAGAAATTATTTTAAAAACTTCCCTCCCACACACACAAACAGCCAGGCCCAGATGGTTTTACTGTTGAGTTCTATCAAACATTTAAATAATAACTAATGCCAATCATTTTCAATCTGTTTCAAAAATTAGAAAAGAACATGTCACAATTCATTTTATTACAGTATTACACTGATACTAAAACGAGAAAGATATTCCAAGAAAGCCATGGACCAATTATATCTTATGACTACAAAGGCAAAAATCCTCCAAAAATGTTAGCAACCTGAATCCAACAACATATAGACAAGTATGTACACCATGACCAAGTGGAATTTATCTCAAGAATGTAAGGTTGGTTTAACATGAAAAAATCAATTAATGTAATATATCAATAGAATAAAAGACAAAAACCACATGATCTCAATAGACACAGAAAAAAATATCTGACAAAATCTAATACACTCTCAAGTATAAAAACACTCCAACAACATAAGGGAATTTCCTTGACTTGAATTTGGGTATCTAAGAAAAATCCATAACTAACATAATGAATAACACTAAAAGAGAGGTGTTTCCTGTAAGATCAGGAAAAACAAAAGGGTATGGACTCTCATCACTTCCATTCAACATTGTAATGAAGATTCCAGCCAGTACAATAATGAAGGGAAAAAAACCAAAAGCCTTCCTTCCATGTAGGAAAGAAATATGGAAAACCATCCAATTTGCAGATGATATAATGTTGAAGTTAGAAAATTCTAAAGAATCCACAACAAAAAATAAAAAACTATTTGAGTTAATGAGTTCAACAACTTGGCAGACTACAAGACTGATATACAAAACAACTGTATTTCTATAAGTTTAAATTAAAATTTAATTTTATTTCTGTAAGTATGGTAAGAAAAAGATACTCTTTTTCAAGTTAAGGCAGTTTCCTTCTATTCCTAATTTTTGAGAGCTTTTTAAAATAATGAATCTTTACTCAATTATGTCAAGTACTTTTTCTGCATCAATTGATATAACTGTGTATTTTTTGTTTCTTTAACCTGTTAGTATGGTGAATAACACTGACTCATTATCAAATATTGAATGAGTCTTGCACCCTCTTTCAGCACTGCTTAAGTGTGGTCCACAAATATTTACTGTTACAATTTCATTCAATTCAATGTAATTCCTCTGACCCCGGAGACAAACATGTCCTTTCTCACTACTTTTATTCAACATAGCATGGAGGTTTAACCAGAGTAGTAATGCAAGAAAAAGAAGTAAAAGGCTTCCATATTGGAAGTAAAAGGCTTCCATATCGGTTAAATTGTGTTTTCATCTATACAGAACATCTGATGCAATCTACAAAAATCTACGGGAAATAATAAGCTGATTTAGAAATGTTGTGACATATGTGATCAATATAAAAAACCCAGTATTTTCGATAATAAGGAAAATAATGAAATTAAAATATGAAAACATTTACAATAGCATCAAAAGTATGAAACATTTAGAGATACATTTGACAAAAGATGTGAAACGGTTGTATACCAAAAACTATAAAATGCTGAAAAAAATTAAAGAGTACCTGTAAAAATCACAATTTCTACAGTGTTTACACTCATAGCTCAAAAGACTAGTTACAATATCAGTTCTCCCCCTTAATGACCTATAGATCCATGAGAATCTCATCCAAAATCCCATGAGGCGTTTTTTGTAGAAATTGATAAGCCAATTACAATAATTTGGTGGAAATGCAGAAGATCAAAACAACTTTGAAAAAGAAAAATTAGCAGTCCTAACACTATTTGATTTCAAGCAACAGTATACAAACAGTGAGGTAGTAGCTTAAAGCCAGATAAATGGAGCAACAGAACAAAAAAGAATGTCCAGAAATATACCCACCCTACTGGACAATTAACTTTTGACAGAGATTCAAAGGCAGAAGTAGAAAAAGTATATTCTTTTCAACAAAGTATGCTGGAACAACTTAATATTCATACACAAAAATCCCATGAACCTCAAATGATCTGTCATACCACACACAAAAATTAACTCAATTGTACACCAAAATACAAAAACTATAAACATAAACTTTATAAACATGAAGCAAAAACCGATAGGACTGGAAGGAGAAATAGACAAACAGACTATAGCTAGAGGCTTCAACATCCTCTATGTGACTGATAGATCAAGCAGGCAAAAAATCAGTAAGAATACAGAAGACCTGAACAGCACTTCAATCAACTTGGTCTAAGTGAAATTTAGAGAACATTCCATCTAACAACATAATGCACAGGGACATTTGCAACAATATACCACATTCTGGTATACAAAACACATCTTAACAAATGTAAAAGAATAGATAGGAACTACACAAAGTATGTTTTCAGAGCATAAAAGAATAAAACTGGAAGTTAAAAACAGAAAGATAAGTCAATAACGGAAAGACAATTTAAAATGTTTGGAAATTAAACAACATATTTCTATATTAATGGGTTAAGAAGTCTCAAGAGAAACTTAAATATTTTCAACTAAATAAAAATGCAAGTTACCCTGCACAACAAAGTGAATATATTTAATACCACTGGACTATACTCAAACATAATGAAGATGGTACATTTTCTGTTATGTGTATTTTACTACAATTAAAAGTATTTTTCAAATACAGCATCAAAATTTATAGGAGAGAGCTAAAATAGTGCTTCCAGAAAAATTTATAGTATTAAGTGCATATTTTGGGACAAAAGAAAGATCTAAAACCAATAACCTAAGCTTCCAACTTAGGAAACTAGATAAAGAAAAACAAATTAAACCTAAAGAAAGTAGAAGGATGGAAATGACAAGTTTGTAGCCAAATTAACCAAGAAAAAAAAGAGAACACACAAATTACCAATATTGGAAATAAAATAGGGCTCATCACTACTAATCCCACAGATATCAAAAAGATAATAAGGGAATACTACAAACAGATCTGTGACCATAAATTTGATCATTTAAATAGACCAATCCTTGAAGGCTACAAACTACCAAAACTCACTCAAGAATATACAGGTGATATAAACAGACCTATATCTAACAAAAAATTAAATTAGTAGAAAACCTTCCCCCCAAAAGAAACCACCAGGCTCAGATGGTTTCACTAGTGAATTTCACTACACCGTTTAAGGGAGAATAATACCATTTTTACAATCTCTCCCATAAAACAGAAGAGAGACCACTTCCCAACTCATTTTCTAAGGCCAGCATTTACCTATTCCAAAACTAGATAAATATATTACGAAAAAGAAAACTATAAACCAATACCTTTCATTAATTTAGATGTTAATACTAGCAAACTGAGTCCAGCAACATATAAAAAGGGTAATATATCATGATCATATGGGGTTCATCCCAACAATGCAAGGCTGATTCAACTTTTGTAAATCAATTAATGTAATTTATCATATTAATAGATTGAACAAGAAAAATCATACGATCATGTTAATACATCCAGCAGAAACAAAATCGGACATCTATTCATGACAAAAACTTTTGACAATAACAGGTTGACTTGGGCACAATGGCTGGTACAAAATTAGTGATTAATATATGTTAAGATCTCTTCCCCTAATGCCCAATGCAGCAGGATTCTCTCTGCTGAAACCAATAAACACCACCAATTAGGTGACAAAAATGATACTACTTCCACCCCATGTTGTTAAATCACCTAGAAAAATTAGTTTTTAAAAAAGTATAAAACTTAAAAGTCTAAAATTTAATATAAGGAAAAATATTTCAGTTTTATTTCATTTTCACAAATGTCAAGAATTTTAAAGTTTGATTGTCTATCAAGGTCTACTACTGATCTTCACAATCTCTTTAGAGCAATTTAGACCATTAAGGGCATTCACACTTTAAAGATCAACATTTCCCTGCTGAAATATCAAATTGTTTGCATTAGGTGGAAGAGAAAAATTATCTAAATGAGAATACTTTTCCCATGTGCACCAGGAAACACACACGACTAATCAAAGAGAAGAAAACCTCCTCCGGGGTCATGCTTATCATCTGTTTTCCATGGGCTTTTTGCTCAGAGGAAAGAAAACACTGATTAGAGTCAGCTAACTTTGTAAAGCCTTTTACCGACAAAATTAGGCAGGCTAAGTTAGATGTATATATACTAGGACCTTTGCAAAACGGCCAAGTAGAGGAAATGTGGAGATTAGTCAGCACTGGGGCTGAGAAAATTAACTCAGCTGTGAGGAAAAGGGTTAGCAGTCCAGTAACAGGGCTCACTAGGACATGGTGAAGATAAGCTTGTTCAGCTAAGCTGCTAACATAAAGTACAGAAATATAAGACAAGTTAAAGAAATAAGAGCAATAATGGCAGTGAATATTTTAAAGTATCCATCTCAGGATGGTCAGCGTCTAGGAGGAACCTGGCCTGCAAGAGAAATCAGGTGGAGGAGCTGGGAAAAACAGACACTGGAATTAGCTGCAATACATTATTTCAGCAACATACTGAAATGTTACAAATTGATTTAAAATGGTAAAACATTTCTTTTTAATTAAAAAAAAACTGTATTTATTTTAAGAGGGAGAGGAATAGAGGAAGAAAGAGAGAGAAACATTAATGAGAGAAATATCATTGGTTGCATCTAGCATGTCTCCAATTGGGTTCCTGGCCCAGAACACAGGCATGTGCTCTGACCAGGAATACAATTGGTGACCTTTAAGTTTGCAGGACCACACCCAATCCACTGAGCCACACCAGTCAGAGCTAAAATGGTAAAATTATTTCTATTAAAAAATTGTACACATAGTTTATAAAACAAATACGCAGAGAAAAAAAATCTCATAGCCTTGAAATAGATTAATGTAAATGCTGATAATGGGAGTATGGATGACTTTCATTCCTTTATAATTTTTTTCAATTTTTAAAAGATTTTTTATTTATCTTTTTTTTTAGAAAGGAAGGGAAGGAGAGGAGAGAAATATGGAAATATCAATAAATGTATGGTTGTCTCTTGCGGGTCCCCTGAATGGGAACTGCTCTGCAACCCAGGCATGTACCCTGACTGGGAATCAAACCAAGATCCTTTGGTTCACAGGCTACACCAGTCAGGGCTAAATTCTTTTTATTATTTTAATTGTTGTTCAAGTAATTTTCTGCCTTTTACCTCCATCCCAGCCTAGCCCACCAGCCCTCCCCACCTCCCTCCCGTTTCCACCCCACCTTGTTATTGTCCATGTGTCCTCTATACTTTTTCCTGAAAACCCTTCCCTTTTCCAGTGAAATTCCCTCCCCCCTCCCCTCTGGTCACTCTCAGCCTGTTCTCTATTTCAGTTTCTTTGGTTATATTTTGCTTGTTTATTTGTTTTGTTGATTAGACTCTTGTTAAAGGTGGGATCATATGGAATTGGTCTTTTACCACCTGGCTTATTTCACTTAGTATAATGCTTTCCAGTTCCATCTATGCTGTCACAAAGGGTAGGAAGTCCTTTTTTTTTCTTTTTGCTACATAGAATTCCACTATGTAGATGTACCATAGTTTTTTGATCCCTTCACTCACTGATGGGCACCTAGGCTGCTCCAGGCACTTGGCTATTGTAAATTGTGCTGCTATGAACATTGGGGTGCATAGATTCTTTTGGATTGGTGTTTCAGGGTTCTTAGGATATAATCCTAGCAGTGGAATTTCTGGGTCAAAAGGCAGATCCATTTTTAGTTTTCTGAGAAAATCCCATAGTGTTTTCCATAGTGGTTGTACCAGTCTGCAATCCCACCAACAGTGAACTAAAGTAATCTTTTCTCCACAACCTCTCCAACACTTGTTGTTTGTTGCTTTGTTTATGATGGCCATTATGACTGGTGTGAATTAGTATTTCATTGTGGTTTTAATTTGCAACTCTCTGATAGCTACCAACACTGAGAATCTTTTCATGTGCCTCTGGATCCTCTGTATGTCCTCCTTGGAAACGTGTCTGTTCAAGTTCTTTACCCATTTTTTAATTGGTTTGCTTGTCTTCTTAGAGTGGAGTCATGTAAGTTCTTTATATATTTGGAATATTAAACCCTTGTCTGAGATATCTTTGGCAAATGTGTTTTTGTATGCACTTGGTTCCCTTTTTATTTTAATGCTGTTTTTTTTAGCCATGCAGAAGCTTTTTATTTTGATGAGATCCCATTTGTTTATTCTTTCCTTTATGTCCCTTCTAGGGGACATATCAGTGAAAATGTTGCTGTGTGAAATATCTGAGATTTTCCTGCCTATGTTCTCCTCCAGGACGTTAATGGTGTCACGACTTATATTTAAGTCTTTTATCCACCTTGAACTTATTTTTGTGTATGGTGGAAGTTGGTGCTCGAGTTTCATTTTTTTACATGTAGCTGTCCAGCTCTTCCAACACCATTTATTGAAGAGGATATTTTTACTCCATTTTATGCTTCTTCCCCTTTTGTTGAACATTAATTGACCATAGAAACTTTGGTTTATTTCTGGACTCTCTATTCTGTTCCATTGGTCTATGTGCCTGTTTTTATGCCAGTACTAGGTTGTTTTGATTACAGTGGCCCTGTAATACAGTTTATTATCAAATTGTGATCCCTCCTACTTTGCTCTTCTTTTTCAAAATTGCAGCAGGTGTTCGGGGTTGTTTATGGTTCCATATATATTTCTCAAATGTTTGTTCTATGTCTGTGAAATATGTCATTGGTACTTTAATAAATATTGCATTGAATCTGTAAGTTGCTTCTGGTAGTATGGACATTTTGACGATATTAATTCTTCCAATCCATGAACACGGTATATGTTTCCATTTGTTTGTCTTCCTTAATTTCTTTCCTCAGTGTTGTGCAGTTTTCTGAGTACAGATCTTTTACCTTCTTGGTTAGGTTTATTCATAGGTACTTCATTTTTTATTGCCATATCAAATGGGACTTTTTCTCTTGATTTCTGCTTCTGCTGTTTCATTGTTGGTATACAAAAATGCCTTTGATTTCTGGATATTGACTTTGTATTCCACTGTTTTGCCAAATTCATTTATTGGGTCAAGCAGTTTTTTGGAAGAGTCTATAGAATTTTCTATGTACATTATCAAGTTATCTGGAAACAACGACAGTTTTGTTTCCTCCTTTCTGATTTGGATGCCTTTTATTTCTTTTTCCTGTCTTATTGCTGTGGCTAAAACTTCCAATACTATGTTGAATACAAGTGGTGAAACTAGACAACCTTGTATTGTTCCTGATCTTGGTAGAAAAGCTTTTAGTTTTTACCCATTGAGTAGGATGTTGGCTGTATAGCCTTTATTATGTTGAGGAATGCTCCCTCTATTCCCACTTTGCTGAGTGTTTTTATCATAAATGGGTGCTGTACCTTATCAAACACTTTTTCCACATGTATTGACATGATCATGTGGTTTTTGTCTTTGCTTTTGTTTATGTGATGTATTGCATTTATTGATTTGCAAATATTGTACCATTCTTGCATCCCTGGGATGAATCCCACTTGATCATGGTGTATGATCTTTTCAATGTATTGTTGGATGTGGTCTGCCACTATTTTGTTGAGGAGTTTAGTATCTATGTTCATCAGCCATATTGGCCTAAAATTGTCTTTCTTTGTTGTGTTTTTGTCTAGTTTTGGGATTAGGATGATGCTAGCTTCATAAAAAGAGTTTTGGAGTCTTCCGTCATTTTGGATTTTTTGGAATAGTCTGTGAAGGATAGGGGTTAGCTCTTCCATAAATGCTTTGTAGAATTCTCCTGTGAAACCATCAGACTCAGGGCTTTCGTGTGTCAGAAATTTTTTGATTACTACGTCAATTTCATCAGCTGTTATTGGTCTGTTAAGGCTTTCTGCTTCTTCTTCATTGAGTTTTGGAAGATTATATTTTTCTAGAAATTTGTCCATTTCCCCTAGGTTTTCAAATTTCTTGGCAAACAGTTATTCATAGCAATTTCTTACAATCCTTTGTATTTCTGTGGTGACAGTTGTAATCTCTCCTCTTTCAATTCTGACTATGTTTATTTTGGTTCTCTTTTTTCTTGATGAGCCTACTTAAAGGCTTGTCAATTTTGTTTATCTTTTCAAAGAATGAGCTCCTGATTTATTGATCCTTAAAATTGTGCTTTTAGGCTCTATGTCATTTAATTCTGGTCTGATCTTGATTATTTCTTTCCTTCTACTTGCTCTGGTCTGCCTTCATTGTTGTCCCTTGAGTTCTTTTAGGCATAGGGTTAGGCTGTTTGTTTAAAATGTTTTTACCTTTTTTAGGTAGGCTTGTATCGCTATAAACTTCCCTCTCAGGACTGCCTTCACTGCGCCCCATAAGTTTTGGATTGTTGTGAGTTCATTTTCGTTTGTTTCCAGAAACTTTTTGATTTCTTCCCTAATTTCATTCTTGACCCATGCATAGTTTAGTAGCATGATATTCGATTTCCATAATTTTGAGTGTTTTGGGTGTTTTTCCTTGGGGTTGGTTTCTAGTTTCAGTCCCTTGGGGCCAGAGAAAATGTTTGATATGATTTCAATATTCTTGAATTTGTTGAGGCTTGTTTTGTGTCCTCTCATGTGGTCTATTTTTGAAAATGTTCCATATGCATTTGAAAAGAATGTGTATCTAGCTTCTTTGGGATGAAAGGCTCTATGTATATATCAGTTAATTCCATTTCATCTAGAGCATTGTTCAATGCCACAATAGCTTTGTTGGTATTTTGTTTGGAAGATCTGTCCATTTTTGACAGTGGGGCGTTAAAATCCCCTACTATAATTGTGTTGCTGTCTATATCTTTCTTGAAGTCCTCTAAGATTTTCTTTATATATTTGAGTGCTCCTATGTTCAGTGCATATATATTTACAATATTTATGTCTTCTTGATGGATTCTTCCCTTGAGTATTATGAGATGACCTTCTGGGTCTGTCTTTATGCCCCTTTTTTTGAAGTCTATTTTGTCTGATATTAGTATTGCTACTCCGGCTCTTTTTTTTCCTCGTCCATTTGCTTGGAAAGTTTGTTTCCAGCTCTTCACTTTCAGTCTGTGTAGTTCTTTTGTCCTGAGGTAGGTCTTTGTAGGCAGCATATGTGTGGGTCATGCTTTCTTATCCATTCAGCTATTCTATGTTTTTTTTTTTTTTAAGATTTTATTCATCCATCTTTAGAGGGGAAGGGAAGGAGAGAGGGAGAGAAACATCAATGTATGGTTGCCTCTCGTGTGTCCCCTCCTGGAAACTGGCCTGCAACCCAGACATGTGCCCTGACTGGGAATGGAACTGCGACACTCTGGTTCGAAGGCCAGCGCTCAATCCACTGAGCTACACCAGCCAGGGCTCTATTCTATGTCTTTTGATTGGAACCTTTAATCCATTTATGTTTAAGGTTATTACTGATAGGTACTTATTCATTGCCCTTTTTGTACCTGTGTTCCTCTCTGTCTCTCTCTTTCCTTCCTTTCCTTAAAGCAGTCCCTTTAGCATCTCTTGCAGAGCTGGTTTGGTGCAGGTTTATTCTTTTAGACTTCTTTTGTCTTGGAAGCTCTTTATTCAGCCTTCTATCTTGATTGAGAGCCTTGCTGGGTAAATTAGCCTTGGTTGTAGACCTCTGGTTCTCATTACTTAGAATATTTCTTGCCATTCTCTTCTTGTTTGGAGCATTTCCTTTGAGAAGTAAGCATCTAACCTTATTGGGGCTCCCTTATATGTTACTTCCTGTTTCTCCCTTGCTGCCTTTAAGATTCTCTCTTTGCCTTGGAATTTTGCCATTTTAATGATGATGTGCCTTGAAGTGGGCCTCTTTAGGTTCCTCTTGATTGGAACTCTCTGTGCTTCCTGGATTTGTGTGACTTTTTCTTTCATCAAATTAGAGAAGTTTCCTATCACTACTTTTTCAAACAGGTTTTCTATCCCTTGCTCTTCTTCTTCTCCTTCTGGTAACCCCATTATGTGGATATTATTACGTTTCATGTTGTCCTGCATTTCCTTTAATGCCTCTTTATTCTTTCTGAGCTTGTTCCTTTTCTTGCTCTTTCTGGGTGTTTTTGTCTACTACATCCTACAGCTTGCTGATCTGATCTTCTGCTTCATCAATCCTGCTTTTGATATTCCTTCTACTGTGTTCTTCCATTCAGAAATTGTATTCTTCATTTCTTCTTGATCCTTGTTGGTAGTTTCTATTTCCTTTTTCATGTTGATATAATCTGCAATGAGTTCATTGTAGTTTTCCTGCAGTTTCTGGTAATTCACTGTGAGCTCAATGAGCTTCCTGATAACCATTGCTTTGAACTCAGTTTCTGTTCATTGAGTTGCCTTTATTTCTTTTGGCATTCTTTCTGAGGATTCCTCCTTTCCTTTTATTTTGGGATTGCTTCTTTGTCTTCTCATTGTTTTTGAGACTCTTCTTGTTAGCCTCAGCTTCTTAAATTAATCTGTTCTGACACCCTGGGTTTATGGTATGAACTTCTCTGGTAGAATACCTGTGAGATTCAGTAGTGTAGTCTTCTTGATCTCCCAGGCTCACTGATCTTGGGCTGTCATTTATGTTGGCTTTGTGTTTGTCTTCAGGTTTTGATTGTTGGGTCTTTCTTTAGTGGGTCCTTCTCACCAGCTGGTTAACTGAGAGTCACTCTGTCCACCACAACTTGTATTTTGTTGTGCTGGTGAGAGCAGGTTGTGTTGAAGCTGGTACAAGGTTTTGAGGATTTGCTCTTGCTCTTGTTCAGTTGTTCTGGGTAATTTCTCCACTATTTAGCTGTATCTTCAGATAGGTCCTGGATTGAGGTTAGTGTGGCTTCTACTCCCTCCCTCACCTTCTTCTGTTGTTATTGTTGGTGGTTCCTTTGTTGTTAGGTTTCCTCTTCTAGCAGTATACTGGTATTCACAGCTTCCACCTACACTTTTTTGTGATCAGTTGGAGGGGTAAGGCAAAATGGTGTAAGACAGCAAGAGTACACTGTATGATATTTACAGTAGCAGGTTGTAATGAAGAGATGGGAGATCCTTTGGCTATGTATAGTGTTAACCATGATATTCCGCCCAACTAGTCATTTTTTAGAAAGGGTGGAAAGAAGATAAAATCCTTCCTGTGGAGAAAAGAATTGTTGAGCTGGATCTAGAAAGCAGTGAGATTGTGAGAAGTCAGATTCTGAGATAAGGTGAGAGTAAAGGATAGTAAATAGGTGTAGTGTGTGAGAATATATATTTAACCACCAGAGTAATAGAGTTCAGGAAACCATGAAGTGGGCTAAGATCTGGGAGGGGTGTTGTGTAGTATTTAACAATTGTATGGAACAGCTATTATTTACAATCATAATGGAGCAATAATCATATGACAGAGTCCATGTGATCTGGATAACAAGAATAGGAAGTGTAGGACCTTGAGTAGTGTGCTAATTGAATACAAGTGAAGTGAATGATAGTAAATTAAAAATACACTATGAAAAAGAGAACAAGGAAAACCAAACAATGCAATTTATCTAGCTGAGCAAAGAAGACTAAACAGAAAGAAGAGGAATACAAAAATACTATTAAAATAAAACATGTAAGAATAATGAAAAAATAACAATACAAATGTGCAATAACTTGCAGTTTCTCTGTAACAGCAAAATGAAAGCTGTCTCACTGTCTCAGCTATTGGGATGACCCCTTTTTGGGTCCAAATTTGGTCTTTTCAGAGTTCCAGGTTATCTGTCTCACTTGTGGGAATTAAAAAAAAAGAAAGAAGATATAAAATGGGAAAGAAAGGAAGAAGGAATAAGACAAGAAAGAAGGAAAGAGAAGAAAAAGGAGTTGAAAGATAAATAAAAAATAAAGACTGGGGACTGCTGGGTCAGGGTTTGTCAAGGCCCAACTCTTAACTCTCCCCAGCCAGCATCCATAGACTGTGAATACTCACAGCCCCTGTGTGTTTGCCACTTAGTCCTTATTGCCCTCTCTGCAACTTCAAGCAACCAGGTCTCTCCCAGTGCTGCTCAAACATTGTTTGGCCGGGGAGGCAGCCATTGATCCAGCTCTCTCCCAAGAACCCTATGGCAGACCTGGTGGGTGCTGGGCCTCTGGTTGCAGCCTTCCTGGTCCCAGGGACCTTACTGTCCTGAAGCCCTCTACTTACCATCTGGTTTTTCAATGTCCTCTACAATTTTTGGTTTCCTACCTTTATATATGCTGGGGTACTGTTGGCTGTTTGCTCTGTTCCTCCATAAATCAGCCAGGTTTTTCTCCCTTGTGTAGGGGGAAGTGGAATCCGCTCCCTCCTACCTTACCACCATCTTCAGTCTCCAAATGTTAGATTTTAAACCATGACAAAAAAGTAATGTTCAAATATTTAACCACATAGCCAGAAAGCATGATTAATAACAAACTGAGAAAATGCTAAAGCAGAATACCTATTACTATTTTAAGTTATTTTTCATGCAAGTAAAGGTAGTTAGGGAGTTTTGAATCTTCATTACTAATAGTCACTTGCAAAATTCAGTTTCTTTAAAAAGCCAATCTATTCACTTTGCTGTGATCAGACAGATCGATGTTTGATCAATGAGAAAAATTAAAAGAGGTAGCTTCTGCATTATGTCTAAGGTTAATGGGCTAGTTTTCTCACACACCTGTTTTAATGGTCAGTCCATACTCATTGTTTGTGTTAAAATTCCCATTGGCTTAAAAATCAATAAATTTTACATAAAAAAGAAAGATTTTTGTACATAATTTTCTACCAAACTAGAGGTCCATATAATTGCTGTCAAAGGGAATGATTTCAAAGAAAAAATAAGATTATAACTTCCTAGAAGTTAAGCCAAAAGACTATCAAAGCAGTGCCATTTTAACGGAACAAATGAAAGCTACATCTCTTGGATCACCTATAAACAGTATTTCAGAACTGGGAAATCTTCAACTGTGATAATTTATTTTCCTTAAATTCCCCATTTTCTGACACAACCTACCTGCACAATCTTAACTGAGAAGACCTAAATTTAAGAGAATTTTCTAACAAATATTTTGTTACAAATGACACTCAGTGTGAAACACATTTCCTCACTAGGTTAACATTCAGAGACTTTACAGTTTTACTGTTCAAGCATTTATCACAATCAGTAATTACCCTGTCTTCTTCACTGGTATACCTTGTCTATCTAACATAGTACCTGACACTAACAAGCATCCATAAGTATTTACTGAATTAACAAATGGATGATTTCAGTAATAGGGAGCAAAATATAACAAAGAGCTAAGTTGTCTATGCTCTTAGATTTCTCACAAATGTTTTTAAAAGCTGGATAATTATTTTTAAGGGTTGTTAAAAATGCTTAAGACATTGTAGGTCCTCAAAAAAGTTGCATCTTTTTTTGGAAATGAAAATGACCCTGAATTATTACAGCAGGGTTGGAACTCACAAATATCCTTTAAAAAGAGTGAAGGAGAATGAGAAACAACAAAAGAAAAATAGTTATGCTTATTACTCTACCAGGGTTTTATACAGTACATGGTATAGTAATAAAACTCTGGAGATATTGTCCCCATTTTAAATATAAGCAAAGTGAGAGAGAGGAAGTCACTGGCGCAAGGTCAGGGAAGTGCTGGAATAGGGATTAGAATACCAGTTCTTCCTTAAACCAAAGCCCACTTTATTTCTTCTACTCCATGTTGTCTCTACAGGGAAAAAATATATATATATAAAACATATATATAAAATGTATATACAACTTTTTCCAGTAACATGCACTGAGTGCATTAAATGATAGTTATTTGCAAAGAAATATTTATTCATTTATATCATTTTTACAATGAGAAATATATAAGTAAATTAAATAACTAAATTACATGTTTGATTTGGTGAGGTTGAAGTGATATGGGAAAGAACAGATAAAGCCACTAGAAAGGAAACATTTCTATGTATACATTTTCAAACCCGCTATACCACTTATTTTATAACTAAAAATCTTCAGACTTGAAGGCATTTTTTAGTTTGGAAAAATGAAGAGATATACCTTTAATAGAATGATTTAAGATTTATCTTCAGGGTAATTTTCAGGTTTCCAACCGGAACTTAAAGTTCAAGCCCATCTCTTGGAAAAATTTTCTAAATTTTGTTAAACTGAACAATCTACACCACAGGTGGCAAACACAAGGCCTGTGGGCAGAATCCAGCCCTCCACCTTGTTTTATCTGGCTGGGTACCTTGTTTCTGCCCAGCAGCAACACCAAACTCCTTGCCCCTGTATAAAAGTAGTTACACTTATACATTCCTAAAATTATATTTGGCCCTTGAAGGCAACCAACAGGCTGATGTGGCTCCTGGTGAAAATGAGTTTGACACCCTGATCTACATGATTAACAACAAGGAGATGGTTAATATTTATAGGACAATATGAGAGAACAGGAAAGTAATTCTGTTAGACTGGTGGCATTTATGGATGAATTGTGGTTTTTAAAGGGTTTTTTTCATAGTGTTTTAAAGCTTGTTTCACATTAACTTTGAAATAAATGCCTTGATCTGTTTTTTTAGAAAGGTCAGAATATCACTGAAAAAAGCTCTACTACCCCCCCCAAAAAACAACAAACAAACAAACAAACAAAAAACCCACAAAGCAAATTGTCAGCACTTTCTCAAACTGAAGAGGTATTCAGCAGTGCAAGGTGCTATCACATAAGGCTCGGCTTCTGATAGTAAAGAATTTCCTGCTGAAGCTTGGTCATTCACCTGTCTGGCAGAGGAGATGGAATCCCTGCTCAGGAAGGGAAATATTGAATCCCTTGGGTACAACTCCACGTAAGCTAAGCCCCATGTGGACTAAGTGGGAAATTAAGACTACAGTAGTTCTCAAAATGTTCCCCGGATCACCAAAATGGAATCACCTAGGAAAGTGGTTAAAATGCAAATTCCCAGGCCCACTTCCAGATACTAAATCCACATTTCTGAAAGGGGGGTGGGTGCTAGTCACAAGGTGGAATTCTTGTGCACAAAGACGTTTGGACACACTGGACTGGAGGCTGAGAGACAACACGATGAGCAGGTGTGTGTGGAGCCCTGCACTCTTGGGTTTAATTTCAGTTTTTCCATTTAATAGTTCTGACTACAGAAAGACACCCAAACCTTTTGAGACTCAATTGTTTTCATACAGAAAGAGAAGACCAAGTAAAATTATGAGTGTGTTCACATAAGTATATGAATGCTAGTTTGCTTTAATCCCTTTATATACAATTATCTAGAAACATCTGCTTCTCTTC
The DNA here is from genome assembly GCF_021234435.1 of Artibeus jamaicensis. NCBI lineage: Eukaryota > Metazoa > Chordata > Mammalia > Chiroptera > Phyllostomidae > Artibeus > Artibeus jamaicensis. The sequence continues at coordinate 71,574,853 of NW_026522030.1, read as the reverse complement.
CCCAAAAGCAGTGTTTTGCACCTTTTTCTCATTACCTCCCTCCAGGGATCCTTTCTAGACATTTTCTCTCCTACTCCACCAGCTCCCTTGACATTTAAAAGTCACAGTGAGACTTGTACACATGCTTATGCTCTGCAGCCTTTAGGGGAGGGCAAGAGACACTGTATTCTCTAAGCCCTTTTTGCTCCTGAGAATATGAGCACAGAACGCAAGTCCTAGAGAGAGATGACTCGGTCAAGTTACACTGCAAATGAGGGCAGAATCAGATCTCCATCAGTCACAACGGTTTCCTGTGGATCCCCCAGTATTTTAATGATTTACTTTTAACTTGTTGCCAGCATTGGAAAATCGGGAGCTTCCACATGAGAATCCTGACATTCACCTTCTCAAGACCCAGAGCCTCACGGACCCTGCAGCTCCCGAAAGTGCGGCCCGAAACCCCCCTGCCTCCAACAAAGGGGCCGCAGCGCTCACCACTTAGGAGCAGGACATCAGGACGCCGGGGAGCCGTTGGTGCTGCTGCCTCTGCAGTAGGTCGTCAGCTCCGCTGACGCAGCCCCGCCCGACGCGGCTTTCACAAGCCAAGCTTGGAACTCAGGGGCGGCGGGATCCCTGCCCTCCTTCGGCAGGACTGTCAGTACCACCACCCATCACCGTCTCACCCACACGCCCAGCAACAGCGCAGCGTGCAGACCCTTCACCAGGGGCGGTGAAGCCGCTTCTCGGTACCCTCCTCTGCTCTAATTGCAGGGTGCCCCGCTGCACGTGACGCGCACTGGCCAATGATAGCTCGTAGCAGCCAGTGATGCAAAGGGAGACTCTGGGCGTGGTGAGAGGGCACAGTCACTGTGGGGTTGGTGGGCCGGGCGGAGGCGGAGACGAGGGCGGGAGAAAGTGGTAGGCTGGGCTGCAAGTGGTTATAAAGTTCCGCTCGGGCTGCGTTCTGCCTGGCTGCGAGGAGTCCGAGTGTGGCTCTGACTCCCTCTGTGATCATCGACCAATCTCCAAAGTCGGTGAGAGACGGAAGGGAAACAAGAGTCCAAGGTTTGGCTCTTCTTTCTCCCAGGAAGGGGGGCTGCTTCCAGTTTCCTGCCTTTGTATGTCTAATACTATCTCCTACTTACACTGGCCACCCAGCTTCCAGCTGGTGGCATGATGTTTCCAAGGACACTTCCAGGAAGGATGGGAAATACTGGAATCAGAGCATGGCCCAGTAGGCACTTCATACCTGCTACATCAACAGATGAGTTGATGGGATTCACATACCTGTAACAAATACCCCCAAATTTTGATATTCTAAACCCTACGCTTTTTAAAACTCTGTCACAAAAGAATGTGTTAGGTAGCCCAGGGATCCAAACTCTCTGTGTTATATTGTCTTTACAGCATGGCTCCCACCCATGGATTTACCTTATGGGCCAAAATGGTTGGTGAAGTTCCAGCCATCAAATCCTTATTTTCGAATGGGCCTTTATAGAAGCTACAGCCAACAACTCCTACCCGCATCTTATAGGTGTGAACTTAGCCACAAGCCTCACATAGCTGGGAGATGTAGTCTAAGCACATATCTGCTCTCCATAAAATGCATTTGGATAAGATGTCTAACAGATCCTACTACATGTTGTTGCTTTTAAAGCACTTGCAAAGAGCCCTGTACCACACAGCTGAGTAGAAATAAGACCTTCCCCTTGCTAATAAGTTGTTGTTGCACTCAACAACTTATTAGGAAAAACATACTCTGTGAGTCACACTGTGTCAGATGCTTTATATATATGCTTTGCTTCTATTTAATTAACTCTGCAAGGCAGACATTCCTAGCCCCATGATGCAGATGAACCCTGGAAGGCAAAATGGTGACAAACTAGAATGCAGAAGAAGAGCCTTTAGATAGACCAAATGGTCTGATATGAATTGCTGCACAATATTGCAAGCACATGAGCCTAAGGAATGTAATTTTGGGTGCTAGGTAAACAAATGCCACTCTGTCTAAGGCTGATAAGAATCAACAAGATAAAGATAAGGCCACCTACCTGTATCTCTGAAAGCAAGCTTTATATGATATACCAATGTAAAGATATTTTCATGTCAAAATACCAATATGATGGTGTAAAAAAATTGGAACAAATTGAAAATTTTGAACTTGATATTTCCTAATATGGACTAAGGGTGATTAATATGTATTGGAACTCATTTTGTGCATTCAATAAGCTTTAATGCCTATTGCATATTTGCTGCTCCATTAAGCATCAAGGACTAGTGAGCTAAGTTAGACATTGCCTGCCTTCAGGGAGCCCTCACTCTATGAGTAGAAGGAAAGTACACAAGAAAACTTGAACATACCATGATAACTATGGGTGGTATGGGAACATGTGAGAAGGGCATCCCCTGGAGAGGTGGGGAGGAAGAATGAGAGAGTTGTCAGAGAAGAGTTTCTAAAGAGATGATAACTGAGCAGAGTCTTGAAAATTGAATTGGCAAGGACCAAGCTAAGCATAGGGAGTGATAGTACAAAAGTATGTAGATGGCAAAGAGAGTGGCACATATGACTGCTGGGTGGGTATGAAGAGAGAAGGTTCAAGAGCACGTTAAAGAGTTATGCAGGGGATCCAGAATGGCTACAGAGTAGCTGAAAGCTCCATTCACTTGCTCCCATACCTGAACTGGTCTTGCAGCTAAACTGCAGAGCAATCAACTAAAAAATCCAGTTGAGAGCAAGCGAGACTGAATGTGAGTGAGTGTGTATGTGGACGAGTGTGTAGGGCATGTGTGGGAGTGGGCAAGAGCTGGCTTGCCTGCAGGGCATTTGGGAGCAGGAGGCCTAGCTCTTCTAGTGGAGCAGCCAGAAACCATGCAGCTTTGAGGTGGGAGACATTTTGAGGAATTTAAAATATCCTCCTGAGGAAGAAGCCTCCGGAGGGCCTGCACCATGCCACCCAGACCTGTCTCTGTGCTCTCCATCCTGGGCAGGGCCATGCACCCCACCACCACCGGGAGCTAGGATCCAGGGACTGCAGTACTTACTCCAATAGGGCCCAGCACCTCCCTGACCCTGGGCACCATGGGAACTGAATATGGGACAGAATCTGACTGAGGAGGCTGCAAATTGGCTCTTGAGCCTCCAGTTCCAGGGGTGGAGAGAGGTGGCTAGGGTGGTGCTGGCTGCAGAAACAGAAGGTGGGAGTGTGCCTGAGTCTGAGAATCACTGGAGGGAGTGGTGAGAGTACCCTGCCACTGCCAGTTATTACAGTTTCACTGCAAGACTACATTCAGCACTACCCAGGAGAGATCCTTTATGCTTTGAGGGACTCTGTCAGGCTGTGGGCAACCCTGAGAGAGAGAGAGAGAGAGAGAGAGAGAGAGAGAGAGAGAGAGAGACTGCTTTTGTGGAGAGGGAAATGTGTGCAGAACAGGCCCCCTCAGAGCTTGGTTCTAAAAGTGGGGGGGGGGGGAATCACACAGGACGTTTTTAACATTGTTTTAAAGATTTTATTTATTTTTAGAGAGAGGGTAGAGGAGGGAGAAGGAAGAAACATCAATGAGTGGTTGCCTCTTACACGCCCCCTATTGGTTACCTGGTCCACAACCCAGGCATGTACCGTGACTGGGAATGGGACCAGCAACCCTTTGGTTCACAGGCTGGCACTCAGTCCACTGAGCCACGCCAGCCAGGGTGGAAACTCTTAAAAAAGGAGATGAAGCAACACCAGAGACTCGGAAAGGATCCTGTGCCAGTGTGTGGGTGTGTGCACTGGCAGCAGCTCTGCCAACAAAGAACTGATAGTGATAGTCATGCTGAAGGGACTGTGGGACTTGACCCAGCACAGCTGGCAAGCAGGGAACTGTGCAGAGTGTACAGTTCGGGCCCAGGTCTCCTGCAAGAGCAGCAGGCTGGGGTCTAGATGGCCAGGAGCTGAACTCCTGAGATTCACTCCAGCCAGGCAGGTCCCTTCACAGGCAGGTGTGCCCAACCACTACCTGCAGGATTACAGGCTCCGCAGATCAGTGAGGCCAGGCTGAGGAGCCCCCTGATGGACACATATCCAAAGGAAAAGAAGGCAAAGCTCCCAAAGGCCCCTTTCTACCAGGCACTGTAAGCTACATTGTTCCTCAGGCCCTGATACACTGAACCCAGAAGAAAAGAGAGGTTAGAGACAGGTGCAACAAGGCACGTTCGTGGCTGTACCCAGCCTCCACACGTAGACAGAGATGCTGTTTGCGGTGAGCAGGAAAGAGCTGCTCCTTTTACACAGATTGGCCCCTCACAGGAAATGGACAGCTAATTCACCAGAAACCATATATTACAGCAAAGAATCTGGGACTGACCAAGATGTGTGGGGAGGGGGTGGAGCAACACTCCCACCATCTTCCCTGAAGACTGAACAGTGCCCCTCCCCCCAGGGATGACCCACGGTTCTTACCTTCATAATTGCACCAGAGTACCCCTTTGGAGGCAGGTATAGAAGGTATTTGCAGTCTTCTTGGGTCATCAAAGGAACCATTCCTGGGCCCTGAGATGATGGAAAGCCAGGAGGGCAGAACAGTGGGGATTGGCCAAATCTGAAGGATATAACCACAGACTGTGGATTGCTTGTAGTCTCAAACAGGATGCCTAGGGCCAGACTAGTATACCACCTCACATCACCAGGATATGGATCCAGAAAGAGAATACAGTGGTAAACAATGGATTCTACAGAGACAAATTCCACCACAATCTTCATTATTTGTGTTATTTTCTCTCCTGCACAGCTTTTTAACCATCATTTCTTTATAACACTAGTTTTTAAAATTTTTTAGTTTATTTCAAATCTCATACTTTGCTCCTCCTTTTTCTTACTCCATTTTACCTTCTTCCTTTCTCTTCTTAATTTTGTTTTAAATTTGGGTTTTCTCTTGCTGTGACTTGTTTCTGTTCTGTACTCTTACTATTTCTCCCCTCTCTACCCTCTCAAAACCATTTTTTCTTGACATTAGTCATCTCACATTCTTTTTCCCATTCAAGTGGGAAAAAGAGACCATTATTATGGTCTCTTATTCTCTCTCTACTTTTACCTGTCTTTGCTCATTGGTTGTTGATATAGTGGTTGTTGTTTCATTTATTCACTTTTATTCCAAGGTCTACACTATTTTTGTATTTCAAATCTCAAATTTTACTGTTCCCCTATCTTACTCCATTTTGCCTTCCTCCTGCCCTTTCTTTTTTCTTCCTTGTAAATTTTACTCTTTCCCTGTCTTAGCCTGATTTTCATTCTTTACTCTTAGCATTTCTTCTCCCTCTATCCTCTCAAAATCACTCTTCTTCCTCTAGATATCTTATAAACTTTCTTTCTTTTTTCCCATCTTATTCACATTCCACTGTTATTAATCATTGCTCATTTGTTGTTGATATTGTTGTGGTGGATCTTCTCCAATTTGGTTCCTATTTTTTCACTATTGTTTTTAATGTTTTTAGAGTTCATACTATATTCTTCCCCTTTCTTATTCCACAGCACCTTCTTACCCCTTGCCTTCTTTAAAATTAGAATGTAAATTCTACTTTCTTTCTTTCTTGACCTTGCTTATATTCCCTACTCTTATTATTTCTCCTTCTGCTACCCTCTCAAAATAATTTTTCTTTAAGTTAGTCATCTCATATTCATTTTTCCTTTCTTATAATAGTCTTAATATCTTCACACCCTTATTAGCTTATTTGCTATTTATTGTGTGGTTGTAGGAGCAGTTATTACTGAGGTAGTGGGTTTTGTTCCTGGTTTGTTTTGTTATTTTCTGGCAGCACCTGTACAACAGAATACAAGACGTGGTGGGTGGTAAGACTCTCAGACAGATAGCCAGGGGGAAGAACCCACCAAAGAATGACCCAACAACAATCAAAATTCAATTACAGCAAGAAAGCCCACAAAAAATGGCATAAAGTGCATCCCAAGAGCATCCAGCTGAGGAGGTCAAGAAGACTGCACCACTTAGTCCCACAGGTCTCCTACGACAGAAGGACAACCCATGAAGATAGGGAGTCAATAAGACTAATCTAAAATACAGAAACAAACAACGTCACCTAAAATGGGGAGGCAAAGAAACAACTTCCAATCAAAAGGAAAGGAGGAGCCCCAGAAAGAGTTTTAAATGAAATTGAGGCAAACAACATATCAGACATTGAGTTCAAAATAATGGTTATAAGAAACTTCAAGGAGCTCAGTGAGAACTACAAGGAACTCTATGGAAGATATAAGAAACTTTTGGGGAACTACATTAGTATGAAAAAGGACATAGAAACTCTCAATAAGAGCTAGAATAAAATGAAGAATACAATGTCTGAAATGAAGAATACACTAGAAGGAACTAAAAGCAGGCTAGGTGAAGCAGAGTATCACATCAATGAGTTGGAGGACAGATAGGAAAAAACTCTCAGACATGGCAACAAAACAAAAAAAGACTCAAAAAGAATGAAGAGGATTTATGGAAGCTGCAGGGCAATATGAAACATAATAACATCCATATCATTGGGATACCATAAGGAGAAGAAAAGGAGCAAGGAATAGAAAACCTGTTTGAAAAAGTAATGACAGAAAACTTCTCTAACTTGATGAGGGGAAAAGTCATGCAAATGCAGGAAGCACCAAAGGTCTCAATCAAGATGAACTCAAAGAGGCCCACTCCAATTCACATCACAATTAAAATGGCAGAATTCAAAGGCAAAGAGAGAATCTTAAAGGCAGCAAGGAAGAAACAGCTAGTAACATACAAGGGGGCTCTGATAAGGCTATAAGGCAATTTGCAACAGGAAAACTTCAAGCCAAAAGGGAATGGCCGTAGGTATTCCAAGTAATGAAAAGCAAAGGCCTGCAACCAAGACTACTCTACCCAACAAGGCTCTCATTTGAAATGGAATGAAAAATAGTTTCCCCAACAGAAAAGGCTAAAAGACTACATCTCCATCAAACCAGCATTGCATGAGATGCTAAAGGGACCACTTTACGAAGATGAAGGGAGAGAGACAGAAACAGAGACAGAAACAGAGACACAGAGATAGGAATATAGGTGCAAAGAGAAAATATGACAATGAATAAGTGCCTATCAATAATAACCTTAAATGTAAACTCATTAAATGCTCCAACAACAAAAAAGACATAGGGTAGCTGAATGGATAAGAAAATATGACCCACATGTATGCTTCTCTATAAGAGACTGACCTCAGAACAAAATATCTACACAGGATGAAAATGAAGGGATGGATAAAAATATTCCAAGAAAATGGACATGAAAAAGCTTGGGTAGCAATACTTATATCAGACAAAATAAACTTAAAATGAAGACCTAAAAAGAGACTAAGAAGATTACTACATAAAATTTAAGGGAGTAATATATCAAGAAGATATAACCTTTGTAAACATATATGCACCCAATGAAGGAGCACTTAAATATATAAGGAAAATCTTGGAGGACATCAAGAAAGATAGTGACAGCAACACACTCATTGTAGGAGATTTTAACACCCCATTGCCAACAACAGATCTTCCAAGAAAAGAATCAACAAGGAAATTGTGACATTGAATGACACTCTAGATCTAGTGGACTTAATTTTTATATACAGAATCTCTCACCCCAAAGAATCAAAATATACCTTCTTTTCAAAGATACATGGAACATATTCAAAGATAGACCACATGATAAGACACAAAACAAGCCTCAGCAAATTCAAGAAGATTAAAATCATATCGAAAATGTTTTTGCATTACATCAGAAATCAACCTCAAGAAAAAAACTCAAAAACATTCAAATACTGTTTAACATGGTATTAAACAATAAGTTGGTTAACAATGAAATCAACAAAGAAATAAAAAAGAACATGGGGAAAAATTAAAATGAACACAAAAAAGTCCAAAACCTATGGAACACAATGAAGGCAGTCCTAAGAGTGAAGTTCATGGCAATACAGGCCTACATAAAAAAAGATAGAAAAGTCTCAAATATACAACCTAACCCTACATCTACAAGAGCTAGAGGAACAACAACAAACAAAGCCCAGGGCAACTAGAAGGGAGGAAATAATTTAGATTAGAACAGAATTAAATAACAGAGACTAATAAAATCATTCAAAGGATCGGTAAATACAGGAGCTCATTATTTATTTATTTCCTAAAAGATTTTATTTCTTTATTTTTAGAGAGAGGGGAAAGGAGGGAGAAAGAGAGAGAGAGAGAAACATCAATGTGTGGTTGCCTCTCATGTGTGCTGCCCACAGGGGATCTGGGCTGCAATCCAGGTATATGCCCTGACTGGGAATTGAACCAGTGACCTTCTGGTTCTCAGTCTGGCACTCAATCAACTGAGCCACACCAGCCAGGGCAAGGAGCTCAATTTTTAAAAAGATAAATGAAATAGGTAAGACTTTAACCAGACTCATCAAGAAAAAAGAGTGAGGACCCAAATAAATAAAATCAGAAATGAAAGGGAGAAGTTACTACTGATAGCACAGAAATACAAAAGATTGTAAGAAATTACTATGAACAACTGTATGCCAAGAAATTGGACAGTCAGGGCAAAATGGACGAATTTTTAGAAATCATATAATCTTCCAAAAACTGAATGAAGAAGAAGCAGAAAGCCTGAATAGACTTGACAGGTAGTGAAATTGAACCAGTAATAAAAAAAAAAACTCTCAAAACACAAAAGCTCTTAGCTGAATGGTTTCACAGGTAAACTTTACTGTGGGGGCAACTTTGCCCACAAGTCCCCCTGTCCACCACGGATGAAAGTGAAACTATCAAGGCATGATCTGCTTGGGGAAGAAAGGTGATCAATCTCTCAGAAGAGAAAGACCAAGAGCCCCTTCTTCAATGGCTTTTATTGGGTTGCGATACACAGGAATACAGGTAAAGCTCACCAATCAATGTTAGGCAGCAAGGATCAAACAGTAGATAACATTTCAAAGAAATCTGAGGGCTTAGTCTGAGTCAGTGTCTGTCAGGTAAGGGGGTTGCAAAAACTTTGGGAGACCTACTCATTTCCTGCTTGGACCCTTATCATATGAATGAAAGCACTCTTAGCAAAACAGGCTTCACAGGACTTTAGGAATTTTTTCTTATGCTCAATCACCCTGGATCCTGCTCTAGCCAGCAAGGGGCTGCACTGCCCTCCCAGTCATAGACTTTTAGGCTTAAGTGGATTAGAGCCAGGCAGCACTTCTCCCGGAAATGGGGAATCTGGCTATGTCCGAATAGCTGGGAGGCAAGGATCCATCACTCCCTCTTTGTTGCAGCCCCGAGTCCTTCCTTGATGACCTCCCAAGTGACCATGTCTGGCTTAGGTTGCCCCCCCTCTGAGGGGTCTTACACGTCTCTGACTAACTGACCAAGCATTTGGTATGGGGGAAGAAGCACAAGCAGCGCTTGCTGCCAGAGGCAAGCTTTGTCTCCTGTGGCTTACATTCTGGAGGTCGCTCACACAGCCTTAGCCATGGGGGGGGCAGTTACAACTCCTGAAACCAGGCAGAGCAGTTCCCAACACTTTACCAAACACTTAAAGAAGAACCAGCCCCTATCCTTCTCAAACTATTCCAAAAAATTCAAGAAGAGGGAAGAATTCAGAACTCTTTTTACAAGGACAGTATTATTTATATTCCAAAACCAGGTAAAGACACAATGAAGAAAGAAAAGCATGGGCCAATATCACTGGTGAACATAGTTGCTAAAATTCTCAGCAAAATACAGGCATTCTGGATGCAACAATACATTAAAAAGATCATACACTCTGATCATGTGGGATTCATCACAGGAATGCAAGGATGGTACAATATTCGCAAATCAATAAGTGTAATACACCACATAAACAAAAAGAAACAAAAAAAACTACACGATCATAAAAATAGAGGCTGAAAAAGCATTTGATAAAGATCAACACCCATTTATGATAAAAACATTCAGTAAAGTGGGAATAGAGAGACCATACCTCAACATAATAAAGCCCATATATGAGAAACCTACAGCCAATATTATACTCAATGGGGAATAACTAAAATCTTTCCCCTTAAGATGAAGAAAAAGACTATAGTGTCCACTTTTTACCACTTTTATTCAACATAGCATTGGAAGTTTTAGGCACAGCAATCACACAAGAAAAATAAATAAAAGGCACCCTAATTGGAAAGGAAGAAGTAAAACTATCATAATTTATAGGTGACATGATAGTGTACATAGAAAACTTATAGTATTCACTAAAAAACTACTGGACCTAATCAGTGAATTTGGCAAAATATCAGGACACACAGTCAATGTTAAGAAACCAAAGGCATTTTTGTACACCAACAAGGAAAGATTACAAACAGAAACTGGGGGCTGGGGGATCCCATTTACTACAGTAACAAGAAAAATAAAGTACGTAGGAATAAACTTCATCAAAAAGGTAAAAGACCTGTACTTAGAAAGCTATAGAACACTGAAGAAAGAAATCAAGGAAGATACAAAAGAAATGGAAGCATATACGATGTTCATGGGAGAATTAACATCATTACAATTCCACAGTACCTAAAGCAATTTATAGAGTCAGTGCAATCTCTATTAAAATACCAATGGCATATTTCACAGATCTAGAAAAAATGCTACAGAAATTATTATGGAACAAAAACCAAATAGCCCCAAATGGCCTCAGCCATCTTGAGAAAGAAGAACAAAGTGGGAAGGATCACAATACCTGGTAGTAACTATATTACAAGGCTACTGTAATCAAAACATCTGGTACTGGCATAAGAACAGACACATATATTAATGGAGCAGAATAGAGAGCTAAGAAACAGTCCCATGTCTCTATGGACAATTAGTAATTGACAAAGGGGACATTAGCATAAAAATGGGGTAAAAATTATCTCTTCCATGAATGGTGTTGGGAGATCAGAATGGGTACATGCAAAAAAATGAAGCTAGATTACCAACTCACATTATACACAAAAATAAATTCAAGATAGATAAAAGACTTAAATATAAGTCATGACACCATAAAAGTCTTAGAGGAAATCATAGGCAGGAAAATTTCAGATATCTCACGCAGCAATATTTTTGCCAATATAGTTCCTAGAGCAAGGGAAGTAAAGAAAAAAATAAACAAATGGTACTACATCAAATTTAAAAGCTTCTGCAGGGCTAAAGAAAACATCATCAAAATGAAAAGGGAGCCAGTCATATGGGAAAATATACCTGCCAGTGATACCTTGGACAAGGGTTTGATCTCCAAATTATATAAAGAACTAATATGACTCAACACCAGTAAGACAAAAAATCCAATTTTAAAAATGGGCAAGGGACCTGAATAGATACTTCACCAAGGAGAACATATGAATCATCTATAGACATATTAAAGAATGCTCAACATCACCAGCCATCAGAGAGATGCAAATTAAAACCACAGTGAGATACCACCTCACACCAGTCAGAATGACTATCATTAATAAATCAACAAACAGCAAGAACTGGTGAGGGTGTGGACAAAAGGGAACCCTAGTGCACTGTTGGTGGGAATGTAGACTGGTGCAGCCACTGTGGAATATGGTATGGAATTTCCTCAGAAAACTGAAAATGGAACTGCCTTTGACCCAGTGATCCCACTACTGGGATTATATTCTAAGAATTCTAAAAGACTTTCTTTTTCAGAAAGAACTGAATAGGGAAGATAGAAGAGACCTTATCTCACTCTCACCTTTCAAGTCTCATCACCATAATTTACACTAAGAACACAGCTTCAAATGTAGCTTCTACAACTCCAACCACAAAGAGAATGGAATGGGAATAGTGAATACCAACTTGCATCATCCACAACAGAAAGATGTCATTAAATGACCTGGTGAAGGAGGAATGGTTAGATCTCCTACTCTATCCTCCCCAAAAGAGACTCTGATATGTGTGCAGAAGCTTGGCTTGAGTCAGTACACTCTATATTTGATCCCTTGAAATCAAAGGTGTATAGTTTTAAAAAATGAAGGAATAAGTCATTTCATGTAAACCCTGATTTTAAGCACCTTTTCATTTTTTACCAAGTAATGTTGGCTTTCTAATAAAAATGCTGATAAAGGAAATGATTTGGAGAATTAGATATGAATTAAATTAATTCCTGTGAGTCTGAGTTGTTCTTTCTTAATGAATAAAATTGTGAAATTTAGGGTAGACAAATTTTCTGATGGCAAAAGTCAAGTAGAACTCAAATTCTTACATATAATTTCTCTACTTTTGCTGCCACCCTAGAGTAAAGTATCATTGTGGAAAGATTATCACATATGGAATACTGTTTAAATGATGTAATGCAGATGAAATGCCATTTTTCATCTCTCTAGCAACTTCATCATTTATCAGAAAAATGACTTCTTTTATCACTCTTTGAAGCTACTTAATTATTCCTGCCATAGTAAACCCTGTCTAAAGGAATTGTTATTAACTTCTGAACGAGAGGCTTAATATGTTTGCAATATAGAGCAGTAGTATTGAGAGATGACAACACTGTAGATCATATGGAATAAAAAAACCAAGCTGTGTTCTGAAGTTCCACAAGGGTCACTGATTAGAGTCACTTTCAAGAAAACTCTTTTAAACTTATTTTTGATGAGTTATGGTGTATTTTTAGTGATGCTTTCAGATGAGATTGGGCATGTTCAGGGTGGTATGGCCATAGACTGGTGATGCTTTCAAAAGAATTTTTCTAAGGCATAAAAAGTTTGAAAATCAGGTTATAATAAAATGCTTGGTTTTTAAAGCATTTTTGTGTATTTTAATCCATACTTTTTTTGCATTTCAGATTTGAGTTTCTGAAAATTGATGATGGATCAGACCTATCTCAGTGGATTGCTTTATGAGTTAGAGCATGAGTTAGAGGATTGTTCCAATCCTCCATCAAATGCATTCTTTAGCTGATTTTAAAACAGTTTATCCCATGGCATGCATCATGTCCATTTTTGTTTGTTCTCAATAATATACTTAGCCATTTCTTACCATTTCTCTGTATTTATCTACTGTAATTAAGATAAATGGACAACTACTCTTGAGTAGTCAGTGAGGCTCTTATTGAAGCACTTGCCCCGTTAGTCTTCCCCCCATGTCCCATTACAGGTATACCTAAGAGGTTTTGCAGATTCAGTTCTGGAGCATTGCAATAAAGTGAATATCACAGTAAAGCAAGTCACATGACTTTTTTAGCTTCCAGGTGCATATGAAAGTCATGTTTACTCTATATTGTAGTCTATTAAGTGTACAATTGCATTATGTCTTAACAATGTACATGACTTAATTTAAAAATATTTATTGCTAAAAATGCTATCATCTGAGCCTATTGGAAAAAAGGCACTGATAGACTTGCTCGGTACAGGGTTGCCACAAACCTTCAATTTGTAAAAAAAATAAAGAAAGAAAAGAAAAGAAAAAAGAAAAAGAAAAAAAGGAAAAGGAAAAGAAGAAAAAACAGTATCTGCAGAGCACAATAAAACAAAAACAGTAAAACAAGATATGCTTGCATTGGGTAGAATAAATGTTCTGGCATAGCAGTTACCCAAGTTGCGCCTTAGTTCCTTATAGCTATTCTAATTGTGTTTTAAACAAGTCATAATACAATTTTCTCAATTAATATGAGATATTTTAGCAATGCAAAAATTCTGATCGCAATTTTGAAAATTTTATCTCTTGTATAAGATGGGCATCCTTGTTTAGTCACATCCACACACATATGAGTACCTTAATGAACACAGATATGTTACATTTCTGTAAGTAAATGAATGTCAATATACAAAAAAGGTTGTATCATCATGACACAAAAATAACACCATCACAGATAAACTCTCCTGCCAAGGTTGTAAATATAAATTCCTTTTTTTCCTTAAAAACAGGAATACAGCTACACACTCAATATAGGAGCACCTATATACATAGAGCAAATACTAATAGACATAAGGAGAGAGATTGACAGTAGTACAATAATAGTAGGGGATTTTAATGCCCTATTTACATCAATGGATAGATCATCCAAAACAAAAAATTAACTAGGAAACGTTCACCTTAAATGGCATATTAGATCAGATGGACTTAATGCAATAGATATGTTTTTAAAAAACCAAACATTTCACCCCAAAACAGCAGAATCTACCTTCTTTTCAAATGCACACAGAATGTTTTCCAGGATAGAGCATATGTTAGGTCACAAAACAAATCTCAATAAATTTAAGAAGATTGCTTAAATCTTCTTTTCTGACCTCAGTGGTATGAAACTAGAAATCAACTACTCAACTACAGGAAGAAACCAGAAAAAGACACAAACATGTGGAGGCTAAACAAGATGCTATTAATGACCAACTGATTAATGAAGAAATCAAAGAGGAAACAAAAAATACTTCAAGACAAATGAAAATGGAAACACTCCAAAATCTATGGGACACAGCAAAAGCAGTTCTAAGAAGGATGCTTATAGCAATACAGAGAGACCCACATCAAGAAACAAGAAAATCTCAACTAAACAATAACATTACACCTAAAAAAAAAAACAGAAAAAGAAGAAAGGCCAAAGTTAGATGAAGGAAGGAAATAATAAAAAGCAGGGAAAAATAAATGAAATAATTAATAAATAATAATACATGAATAAAAAATGAAATAGAGATTAAAAAATAGAAAAGATCAATGAAACTAAGAGCTGGTTCTTTAAAAAGTTAAGCAAAATTAACAAACCTTTACCCAGACTTATGAATAAATAGAAATGGTCTAAATAAATAAAATCATACATGAAAGAAGTGAAGTTAAAACACCTCAAGATCGTAAGAGAAAACAATGAAGAATTATACACAAAAAATTGGATGACTTAGAAGTGGATAAATTTCTGGAAACACAATCTTCCAAGACTTAATCAGGAAGAAACAATATTTGATAACACCACTTTCTAGTAATCAATTGAATTAGTAATCAAAAACTCCTGACAAATGTTCATAACCGTATGACTTTACAGGTATATTTTATCAAACATTTAAAAAGGAATTTAAAACAATTCTAAAATTGTTTCCAAAGATTATAAGAGGAAAGAATGCTTCCAAACTTATTTTGTGAGGCTAGCCTTACACTGACACTAAAATCAGGCAAGACACTACCCCCCAAAAAATCACAGACCAGTATCCTTGATAAACATAGATGCAAACATTCTCAACCAAAAAATTAGCAAACAAAAGTCAGCAACATTTAAATTATTATACACCATGATCAAATGGGATTCATTCCAGGGATGCAAGGATGGTTTGGTATCTGCAAATCAATCAACATGACACACCACATAAACAAAATGAAGGATAAAAATCATATGATTGTCTCAATGAGTGTAGAAAAGGCAATTTGCAAAATTCAACATTTATGATAAAACTCTCAATAAAGTGGTTATGGAGGGAACATACTTCAATGTAATAAAGGCCATATATAACAAACCTACAGCTAGCATACTCAATGGTGAAAAGCTGAAAGCTTTTCTTCTAAGATGAGGAACAAGACCAGGATTCCCATTCTCACCACTTTCGTTCAACACAGTTTGAGAAGTCTTAGCCATAGCAGTGAGAGAAGAAAAACAAAAGGCAATTGGAAAGGAGGAAGTAAAACTGTCAATATGTGCAGATGATATGATACTATATGTGTGTATACATACACATACACCAAACTGTGAGGACTCCACCCAAAAAAAGATTAGAACTAATCTTTAAAGTTATAGAATACAAAGACCATATCAAAATTATAACTAAATTATTGAGCAACTACCCTGGAGAACCACCTGAGGACTAGCTGACTAGAACACCTATAACTACCAATATAAAGAAGCAGCTATGTTGACTGGTAGGATGGGTGAAGATGAAAAAAGGGCTGGCCCCACACCCATGTGTGGCAGCTAAGAATTCGGAGGGATATCTTAACTTTGTCCCCCCTCAGAAGTGAGTGGTCCTAGCCCCATACCTGGCTCTCCAGCCTAGACCACCTGTGCTGGTGGAAGAGGAGTCCCTATAACATCTGACTGTGAAAATCCATGGAGATTCCATCCAGGTGAGACAGAGTGATGTTGGAGTCCCAGCTGGTGCTCTCAAAGGGCTTATGCACAGAATTACTTGTTGATGAACTCATTCATTCTAAGCTCCAGCACTGGAGTAGCAATTCAAAGAGCAACAGGCATATATACAGGGAGGAACTGAATTGTCTAGCCTCAGGATGAAAGCTGGAGGTGCAGTTCTCTCCTGGAATAAAGTGCTGCCAGGTGCCATTGTCTCTTTGCTGAGCCCTACCTGCACACAGCTTGTAGGCTCAGGCAGGTGCCAAATCTGAGCTTCTATCAAATTCACACCACCCAAATGGTCCACAGGCCATAAATCTTTTTCAGCACCTGTTATTCACAAGCAACTAGCCTTGGCCCACACTATGAACTATAAAATTTCTGAAAGGCCCACAAACCTGAAACAAGCAGTAGATTGCCTCAGAGTGCCTGTATCTCTGGCTAGCCGGCCCCAGACCTGGCAGTATTGGTAGTTGGCCTTGGTTCAAAGAATAGCTTCTCCCAGGAGCCTCCAAGCCCAGCAGAGGCAACTACTAACCACAGATCATTTTGTAGCTTCTACTAGCTGGGCTTGGGCAAGGTACAAGTAAAGGCTGAGCTGGGCCTACATCAGAGCTCCTCCCAAGAGGCCCCAGAACCAAAACACCTGGCAGCAAATTTAGAGCACACCAGAGCACCACCCACTTAGCTCCACAAATGACAAGTTCAAAGTGTGGACTCAGCAGGCACAAGTGCCCCACTACAGTGAGTCCCACTCTGTGGGGTCAGCCCACACACAATAAGAGCCCACTAAAAACACTATTGTAACTGATAAATGAATAAAGTAGAAGGATAAAAACCAATATTCAAAATCAATTGCATTTGTATACTCCAATAATGAACTGTATCACAAAGAGAAATTAAGAAAACAATTCCATGCACAATTGCATAAAAAATGAAATACCTAGGAATAAATTTAACCAAGGAATTAAAAGACCTGTACTCAGAAGCTTATAAGACACTGAAGAAAGAAACTAAAGAGGTTACAAACAAAGGGAAGCATATGCTGTGCTCACACACAGAGAGAATTAACATCATTAAAATTTTCACACTACCCAAGCAATCTATAGATTCAGTGCAATCCCTATTAAAATACCAATGACATTTTTCACAGAACTAGAAAAAATAATTCTAAAATTTATATGGAACCACAAAAGACCCCAAATAGCCACAGCAATTTCAAAAAAGATAAAGTTGGAGGTATAATGTTACCTGATATTAAACTATACTACAAGTCTACAGCAATCACAACAACATGATACTGGCATAAAAACAGACACATAGATCAATGGAACAGAATAGAGAGCCCAGAGGTAAAACCCATGCCTATATGGTCAATTAATCTATAACAAAGGAGGTGAGAATATACAATTGGGTAAAGACAGTTACTTCAGTAAATGGTGTTGGGAAAAACTAGACCACTTTCTTATACTATATACAAAAATGAACTTGAAATGGATTAAAGACTTGAATGTAAAATTCATGTAAAATTTATGTAAATTTAGGTCAATTTATGTAAAATTGAATGTAAAAACCAAGCCATAAAATTCCTGAAAGAAAACTTGGATGGTAAATGCTCTGATGCTGCTTTTAGTAATGTGTTTTTGGATATGTCTCAGGTAAGAGAAGGCAAAAAAAAAAGGAACTACTCCATACTAAAAAGTTTTTTTCCCCCAGCAGACTCATAGATACAGAGAAGAAACTGATGTTTGATATATGAGAGGGAAGCTTGTGGGGACTGGATGAAAAAGTTGGAGGGATTAAGAAGTACAAATTGGTAGTTACAAAAAGCCATGAGGATGTCAAATACAGCATGGGAATATAGTCAATACTGTTGTAATAACTGTGTATGATGCCAGGATGGTACTATGCTTATTGGGGGATTACTTTGTAAACTATGTATATATCTAATAAGTATGCTGTACACATGTAACTAATATAAAATAATATTGAATGTCAACTCTAGTTGAAAAATAAGAAAAGAAGAGAGGGTAGGCTATGACTATAATCTTGGTTCTAGGACTCACACCTGAGAAGGATGGGGCAAAGGGATGTAGCAGGTCCTCTGAGAGGTGAGTCCTTGTCCTGGGCCTGTGCTTGGACTTCAGGAAGGGGACTGGGAACTGTAGACCTGACTCAGGGCCCCTCATTCATCAGTTCTGGTGCTTTACCCCACCCTCAGGTCCTGAGGCAGTTCCCATCAGAAGCCTGAAAGTAGAGGGGTGACTGAGATCCACCTATGCTGTGTGGTCTCTGGACTGTAGAGTGTAGGGGAGGACAAAGAGGGGATGAGACACAAGTGACCCCAGGCATTGGATCCTTGTCCACAGTTCACAGTTTGGCTGTCCAGGCCTGTAGTGTCTTATGTTCCCCCCAACACAGTACCTTCCAACGCACCTGGGGCTCCAAGGGCCAACCACTGCACAGTAAGGGTGGGGAACACTGCCCTTCACTCTCTCACCAGGAGCCAGAGTAAGGGTGGCCCAGAAGGGGAACCATTGCTGCTTTGAGGTGGCCAAGGGCAGTAGCAGCCAAGGCCAGAATGGTGACACTGGCTGGCCTTGGCCTCGTCGGGTCTATGCCTCAAATGCCCATCACCAGAGCCACTGACCTTAGCCTGACCCTGGCCTGATTCCAGCCTGACCCTGCCCTTACTCTCACTTCAAGCCAACCCAGATCCTGTCCAGGATCCAGCTCCAGGTCTACCTCAACCACCAACACTCCCTTACCACAGGCTGACCCACCCTGACCTAGCCCTGACCAAACTCTGACCCACCCCGACCCAACCCTGACCCAACCCTGACCCAATCCTTGACTCCTCCAGTAACCAGTTCCTGACCAGGCAGAAATATGTCCTGGACCACAGTTCAATCAGTACCCTTATGAATTAATGAGAAAAGACAGTGGATTGTGCATGGAAAAATGGGAAAGGGTACAAAAAGGTAATTCATGGAAGAAGAAGTTAAAAAGACCGATAAACAGAAAAAAAAGGTCAATCCATTTACTTACCTAGAAAATGAAAATTAAAACATGTCATTTTCAATAATCAAATTTTAAACATTTTCTGGGATTGATAAAGACCCCTAATCTTCTGTTAATCAAAAATTTTGTCATGGAATGAAAGAAGTGTCCAGATTTCAAAGACTTGATACCTATTGTCTACTCCAGGATGTAATGTCCTGGATTACTTGTACTAGAGGTAAGGTTCAGTCATTTCACATTCACTTCCTTTTGTGTTTATATATATCACTAGACTGTAAACTCTACTACAGGTAAATTATTTCATTTACCACTGAGTCTAGGGGTAGGAGAGAAATGGAAATAAGACATCACACACTGTACACTAAAATATGAAGTTAATAACTACTACTCTTATTAATGAAAGCAGAAGCCAAGGGTACCACAGCCTTTTTCATTGGTTAAGAACTTGTACTTCAATAGAGTTTTAAAAGTATTAAGGGTTTGATAAAATTATACTAGTGTTAAGAATTTATACTTCAATACAATGACTGGAAAAAGCATTCATATTGTACAAGGAACAATAGAATTGACAGTGTAGGTGAAGTGAAGATAATGAGGACCATGTCAAATGAATTAAGATTTGAGGTATCTACAGAGTGTTGAGTGGGGTTTGTCCAATAGACATTTAAACTGCCACTTTAGAATTTGGGAAGTATGTTTGGGTTGCAGATATACATACAGTTTAGTAGGAGATATAGTACCTTAGAAATTGAATTAGAGGTGAAGCCATAAGAGTAGGTAAATCATAAAAAAAGCCCATGTAGAATAAAATTATAGACCAAAACATAGAAAAGAGAAAACTAAGAAAAAAGTGCCAGTAAGAAACTGAGACTGCATGTGATAAATTTAAACCATAGAAAGAGTAAATATAAAAATTCTTTTATAAGGAATTTTATATTTTTCAAAATATATTTTATTGATTATGCTATTAGTTGTTCGATTTTTTCCACTCCTTTATTCTCCTCCACCCTGTACCACCCCTCCCACAAGCATTTCTGAACCTTAGTTCATGGCCATGGGTTGTACATATAACTTCTTTGGCTTGTCCATTTTCTATACTATTCTTCACTTCCCCCTGTCTATTTTGTACCAATCATTTATGCTTCTTATTCCCTGTGCCTTTTCCCCATTCTCCCTCCTTCCATTCCCCCTTCCCACTGATAATCCTCCATGTGATCTCCATTTCTGTGACTCCATTACTATTCCAGTTGCTTGCTCAGTTTGTTTTTGTTTTTGTTTAGGTTCAGTTGTTGGTGGTTGTAAGTTTGTTGTCATTTTACTGTTCATATTTTTGATCTTCTTTTTCTTAGATAAGCCCCTTTAACATTTCATATAAGGGCTTGGTGATGATGGACTCCTTTAACTTGACCATATCTGAGAAGCACTTTATCTGCCCTTCCATTCTAAATGATAGCTTTGCTACATAGAGTAATCTTGGATGTAGGTCCTTGCCTTTCATGACTTGGAATACTTCTTTCCAGCCACTTCTTGCTTGCAAGGTTTCTTTTGAGAAGTCGGCTGATAGCCTAATGGGAATGCCTTTGTAGGTAACTGTTTCCTTTTCTCTTGCTGCTTTTAAGAGTATGTCCTTATTTGTAGTCTTGAGTAACTTAATGATGATGTGTATTGGTTTGTGCTTCCTTGGGTCCAACTTCTTTGGGCCTCTCTGAGCTTCCTGGACTTCCTGGAAATCTATTTCCTTTGCCAGATTGGGGAAGTTCTTCATTATTTTTCCAGATAAGTTTTCAATTTCTTGCTCTTCCTCTTCATCTTCTGACACCCTTATAATTTGGATGTTAGAACATTTAAAGTTGTCCTGAAGGTTCCTAAGATTCTCCTCATTTTTTGAATTCTTGTTTCTTCATCGTATTCTGGTTGAACATTTATTTCTTCCTTCTCTTTCAAACTGTTGATTTAAGCCCTGGTTTCCTTCCCTTCATTGTTGGTTCCCTGTATGTTTTTCTTTATTTCACTTTTCATAGCCTTTGATTTATCTTCTATTTTGCTATCATACTCAGCCATTTCTGTGAGCATTTTGATAACCAGTGTTTTGAACTCTGCATATGATAGGTTGGCTATCTCTTCATCACTCAGTTCTATTTTCAGAGCCTTGCTGTTCATTCATTTGGGCCATTTTTTTTTCTCGGCACACCTGTTACATTATAATGGATGGGGCCTTAGGTATTCATCAGGGCGGGGCAACCCACATCTCTGTATGCTGGAGAGGTGTCTGAGAGGAAACAATGCACTTTCTTGACTCTCTGCTGGCTTTCAGTCACTTCCCCTGCTCTCCACAAGCGAATTGAGCCCTTCTTTTGCTGATTCCTGGGTGTGTGGGCTTTTGTAGTTCTAAGACCCTGTGGGTCTCTCCATTGAACTCTCCTGTTAGGCTGAGCATTTCTTCCACTTCCACCACAACTCCCACAGGTTTTTCCAGCCAAAGATTTTGAGGCTGTATTTCTCCACACTGGAACCCTGGGTTGAATGGTCTGTGTTGCTTCTCATTTGTTCTCTCAGTTTATATGCATGCAAATATGGAAACACCCAATCTTCCAGCTGCCATGTTGGTGCACATCCTCTGTACCACAGCTGCCCCTCCTGCCAGAATGAATGATTGTTTCTTTAATTCCCCGATTGTCACACTTCCACACAGTTGGATGTTTGGACAGTTCTGGTTGCTTTTTTAATTTTATTGTTATCCTTATTTTGGTTGTGAGAGGAGGCAAAGTGTATCTACCTATGCTTCCATCTTGGCCAGAAGTAGGTAAATACAAGATTTCTTATTAGCTTTTTAAAACCTTTATTTATTTATTTATTTATTTATTTATTTATTTATTTATATTATTATATTGTTGTACAATTACATTTATCTGCATTCCCCCCACCATTCCCCTCTGCCACAGCCAAACCCATCTCCCTTCCTTGTTTCCACACTCCCCCGTGGTTTTGCCCATGTGTCCTTTACAGTTGTTCCAGAAAACCCCTCCCCCATCCTCTGATTACTGTCAGATTGTTCTTAATTTCAGTGTTTTTGATTATATTTTGCTTGCTTTTTTCTTTTATTGAGTATGTTTCAATTAAAGGTAAGATCATATGGTATTTGTCTTTCACCCCCTTGCTCATTTCACTTAGCATAATGCTCTCCAGTCCCATCCATGCTGTTGCAAAGGGTAGGAGCCCCTTCATTCTCTCCGCTGCATAGTATTCCATTATGTTTTTAGATCCACTAAAAACATAATGGAATGTTTTTAGTACCATAGTTTTTAGATCCACTCATTTACTGGTGGGCACTTAGGTTGCTTCCAGCACTTGGCTATTGTAAATTGAGCTGTTATGAACATTGGGGTGCATAGGTTATTCTGGATTGGTGTTTTGGGGCTCTTAGGGTATAATCCCAGCAGTGGAGTTGCTGGGTCAAAAAGCAGTTACATTTTTAGTTTTCTGAGGAAATTCCATACTATTTTTCACAGTGGCTCCACCAGTCTGCATTCCCACCAACAGTGCACTAGGGTTCTCTTTTCTCCACATCCTCTCCAATACTCGTTTGTTGATTTGTTTATAATGGCCATTCTGACTGGTGTGAAGTAGTATCTCATTGTGGTTTTAATTTGCATCTCTCTGATGGCTAGTGATGCTGAGCATATTTTCATATGTCTCTGGGCTCTCTATGTCCTTCTTGGAGAATTGTCTGTTGAAGTCTTTTGCCCATTTTTTAATTGTTTTTTTTTTGAGGGGGTGTCTTTTTGGAGTGGAGTCCTGTGAGCTCTTTACATATTTTGGAGATCAAACTCTTGCTGAAGTATCATTGGCAAATATGTTTTCCCATATAGTTGGTTTTCTTTTCATTTTAATGCTGTTTCTTTAGCCATGCAGAAGCTTTTTAATTTGATGAGGTCCTGTTTGTTTATTCTTTTCTTATGTCCCTTCCTTTAGGGGACATATCCATGAAGATGTTACTGCATGGAAATTCTGATATTTTCCTGCCTATGTTTTCCTCTAGGATTTTTATAGTGTGACGATTTATATTTAAATCCTTTATCCACCTTGAATTTATTTTTGTGTATGGTGTAAGCTGGTGATTGAGTTTCAGTTTTTTGCATGTAGCTTTCCAGATTTCCCAACACCACTTTTGAAAGGCTATTTTTACTCCATTTTATGTGTTTTCCCCCTTTGTCAAATATTAGTTTACCATAGAGACTTGGGTAAACTAGAAATAAACTTGGGTTTATTTCTGGGCTCTCTGTTCTATTCCATTGGTTTATATGTCTATTCTTATGGCACTGCCTGGTTATTTTGATTACAGTGGCCTTGTAATACAGTTTGGTATTAGGTATTGTGATCCCTTCTACTTTGTTCTCTTTCTTTAAAATGTTGCAGTTATTCAGGGTCATTTAGGGTTCCATATAAGTTTCTGAAATGTTTGTTCTATAACTGAAATATATCATTGGAACTTTAATAGGGATTGCATTGAATCCATAAATCCCTTTTGGTAGTATGGCCATTTTGATGATGTTAATTCTTCCAATCCACTAGCATGGTACATGCTTCCATTTGTTTGTGTCTTCCTTAATTTCTTTCTTCAGTGTTGTATAGTTTTCTGAGTACAGGTCTTTCACCTCTTTGGTTAGGTTTATTCCTAGGTACTTTATTTTTCTTGTTGTGATATCAAATAGGATTTTTTCCTGACTTCTCTTTCCACTATTTTATTGTTAGTGTACAAAATGCCTTTGTTAGTTAGGTAAATATTGCCTTTGTATCCTACTGTTTTGCCAAATTCACTTGTTAGGTCGAGTAGTTTTTTGGTGGTGTCTATAGGATTTTCCATGTACACTATCATATCATCTTTAAATAGTGACAGTTTTGCTTCCTCCTTTCCAATTTGGATGCCTTTTATTTCTTTTGTTGTTGTTTTTTGTTTGTTTGATTGATTGCTTTGGCTAGGACTTCCAATACTATGTTGAATAGGAGTGGTGATAGTGGGCATCCTTGTCTTGCTCCTGATCTTAGTGGGAAAGCTCTAAGTTTTTGTCCATTGACTCTGATGTTGTCTGTAGGTCTCTCATATATGGCCTTTATTATGTTGAGGAATGCTCCCTTTATTCCCACTTTGCTGAGTGCTTTTATCATAAATGGGTGCTGTACCTTATCAAATGTTTTTTTACGTGTATTGATATGATCATGTGATTTTTGTCTTTGCTTTTGTTTAATGTGATAAATTACATTTATTGATTTGTAAATATTGAGCTGTCCTTGCATCCTTGGGATGAATCCCACTTGATCATAGTGTACAGTCTTCTTAATGTATTACTGGATGTGGTTTGCCAATATTTTGTTGAGGATTTTAGCTTCTATGTTCATCAGCGATATTGGCCTGAAATTTTATTTCTTTGTTGTGTCTTTGTCTGGTTTTGGGATTAGGATGATCCTGGCTTCATAAGAAGAGTTTGTGAGTCTTCCATCATTTTGGATATTTTGAAATAGTCTGTGAAGGATAGGGGTTAGCTCTTCCTTAAATGCTTTGTAGAATTCTCCTGTGAAACCATCTGGTCCAGGGCTTTTGTGTGTTGGGAGTTTTTTTTGATTACTGCTTCAATTTCATCTGCTGTTATTAGTCTGTTGAGGCTTTCTGCTTCTTCTTCACTGAGTTTTGGAAGATTATATTTTTCTATAAATTTGCCCATTTCACTTAGGTTTTCAAATTTCTTGGCATACAGTTCTTCATAGTAATTTCTTGCAATCCTTTGTATTTCTGTGGCATCAGTTGTACTCTCTCCTCTTTCATTTCTGATTGTATTTATTTCGGTCCTCTCTCTTTTTTTCCTGATGAGCCTGCTTAAAGGTGAATCAATTTTGTTTATCTTTTCAAAGAACCAACTCCTGAATTTATTGATCCTTAAAATTGTGCTTTTAGTCACCATGTCATTTAATTCTTCTCTGATTTTGGTTATTTCTTCTCTTCTACTTGCTCTGGGCTGTCTTTGTTGTTGTCCCTCAAGTTCTTGTAGGCATAGGGTTAGGTTGTTTATTTGAAATATTTCTATTTTTTTTAGGTAGGCCTGTATTGCTATGAACTTCCCTCTCAGGACTGCCTTCACTGTGTCCCATAAGTTTTAGGTTGTTCTGAGTTCATTTTCATCTGTTTCCAGAAACTTTTTGACTTCTTCCTTAATGTCATTCTTGACCCATTCATTGTTTAATAGCATGCTATTCAATCTCCATTAGTTTGAGTGTTTGGGGGATTTCTTTGTCCTTAAGTTTGGTTTCTAGTTTCAGTCCGTTGTGGCCAGAGAAAATGCTTGATATGATTTTAATTTTCTTGAATTTGTTGAGGATTTTTATGTGTGTTATTATGTAGTGTATCTTTGAAAATGTGTCATGTGCTTTCAAAAGAATGTGTATTATGTTTCTTTGGGATGAAGGGCTCTATATATATCAGTGAAGTCCATTTTATCTAGGGCATTGTTGAATGCTACAATATCTTTGTTGATATTTTGTTTGGAAGATGTATACATTTTTGACAGTGGGGTATTAAAACCCCTACTATAATTGTGTTGCTGTCAATATCTTTCTTGAAGTCCTCTAAGGTTTTCTTTATGTATTTGGGCGTTCCTATGTTCAGTGCATATATATTTACAATGTTAATGTTTTCTTGATGGATTTGTCCCTTGAGTATTATGAAGTGACCTTCCAGGTCTTTTTTACTTGCTCTGTTTTTGAAGTCTGCCATGTCTGATATGAGTATTGCTACCCTGGCTTTTTTTTCTTGTTGATTTGCAGTCTGTGTATGTCTTCTGTTCTGAAGTGGGTATCTTGTAGGCAGCACATGTATAGGTCATGATTTCTTATCCCTTCAGCTACTCTATGTCTCTTGATTAGAGCATCTCATCCATTTACATTTAAGTGGATTAAATTTAACAAAAATGTTATTATTGATAGATACTTATTCATTGTCATTTTCTGGTACCCATGTTTCTCTCTATCACACTATTTATCTTCCTGTTCTTAGAGCAGACCCTTTAGCATCTCTTGCAGAGCTAAGAGAGAAGGTATATTCTTTGAGGCTTCTTTTGTCTGGAAATCTTATTTGGTCTTCCATTTTAATTGAGAGCCTTGCTGGGCAGAGTAGTCTCGGTTGCAGACCCTTGGTTTTCATTACTTGAAATATTTCTTGCCATTTCTTTCTGGCTTGGAGCATTTCCATTGAGAAGTTAGCTGCTAGTTTCATTGGGGTGCCCTTGTATGTTATTTTCTCTTTTCCCTTGCTGACTTTAAGATTCTCTCTTTATGTTGGAATTTTCCACTTTAAATATGATGTGTTTTGAAGAGGGCCTTTCCAGGTTCCTCTTGATTGGGACTCTGTGTCTCCTGGATTTGGGTGATTTTTTTTCTCTCATCAAATTAGGGTAGTTTTCCACCATGGCTTTTTCAAACAGGTTTTCTATCCCTTGCTCTTCTTCTTCTCCTTCTGTTATTCCTATTATATGGACATTATTGTTTCATGTTGTCTTGCAGTTCCCTTGCAGTCCCCTTTTCATCCTTCCGAGTCTCTATTTCTTTCCTTGTTCTTTCTGGATGTTTTTTTCTAATTTGTCCTCCAGTTCACTGATCTGATTCTATGTTTCATCAATCCTGATTTTGATTCTTTATACTGTGTTCTATAATTCAGAAATCATATTCTTCATTTCCTCTTGTGCCTTGTTGATAACCTCTATTTCCTTTTTAATACTGATGTAGTTTACAGTGTGTTCATTGTAGTTTCCCTGTAGTTTTTGGTAGTTCTCTGTGAGCTCTTTGAGCTTCCTGATAACCACTGCTTTGAACTCAATATCTGATAGTTGTCTTGCTTATATTTCATTTAGCATTCTTTCTGAGGCTTCCTCCTTTCCTTTTGATTGGGGGTTGTCTTCCCATTGTTTTTTAGACTCTTCTTGTTAGCTTCTGCTTCTAAACTGATCTCTTTTGACTCCCTGGGTTTATGGTGTGAACTTCTATGGTAGAATACTTATGCGATTCAGTTGTGCAGTCTTCTTGATCTCCTGAACTTGCTGGTCTTGGGCTGTCATTTATGTTGGTTCTCCGTATGTATTTGGGTTTTGATTGTTGTTGGGTCTTTCTTGAGTGGGTCTTTCTCTCCAGCTGATTAACTGAGGGTCACTCCATCC
This sequence comes from Artibeus jamaicensis, assembly GCF_021234435.1. Taxonomy (NCBI): domain Eukaryota; kingdom Metazoa; phylum Chordata; class Mammalia; order Chiroptera; family Phyllostomidae; genus Artibeus; species Artibeus jamaicensis. Next base: position 71,547,599 of record NW_026522030.1, on the reverse strand, counting down.
ACCACATCTTATATTCTCTTGTGCAGGTGTGGGAATGTTGTGTTGAAGCTCATTCTTCTGTTTGTACAAGGTTTTGAGGATTCTCTCTTTCTATTGTTCAGTTGTTTGTTCTGGGTAATTTCTCCACCATTTAATTGTATTTTCTGATTGGTCCTGGGTGCAGGTTAGTGTGGCTTCCACTCCCTTCTTCACCTTCTTCTGTTGTTATCTGTTGGTGGTTCCTTTGTTGTTAGGTTTCCTCTTCTAGCAGGTATACTGGTATTCATAGCTCCCACCTACTTTTTTCTGTGATCAGTTGGTGGGGAAAGGCAAGATAGTTTAGCACAGCAGGAGTGTATTCTATGATATTTAAATTACCAACCCTTAGAGGAGAGATAGAAGATCCTTTGGATATGTATAGTGTTAACTGTGGTATTTGACCCAACTATCCACTTTTTAGAAAGTGTGGGGAAAAGATAAGACTCTTGTTATTGGAGGAAGGATTGTGAGTTGTACCTAGAAAGAAGTGAGCTTGTGGGAGATCAGAATTTGAGGTAAAGTGAGAGTAAATGATGGGAAATAGGTGTAGTTGTTACCGAACAAGAGGAGGTCCGAGGGAGGGGCAATACAATATTTGGCCCACCTAGGGATGCCAAAAACTGCTATACAACAGGGGCCCCTCCCAAAAACAAAATACTAATATCTACTGGGCCCTTCTGTCCGCCGCCAATTGGAAAGACATCTCTTAATGCCAGAGATTTGTGAAAAGGAAACAAAATGTTTATTTAATGCTATTCAGGCCTAATGCCACCACTAAAATATCAAAGTCCTTTAGGGTATACACCTACACCCACACAGCGCTCCCTTCTCCCACTGTCCCAACTCCGGGTACCGTAAATCAGGAAAAGAGCACACGTCCCTTTTTCGGGCCGCTGGTGTCATCAGCTGTGTCACTGTGCAGGATCTCGAGTTAATCCGAAGTACTATGGTACCCTCTCATGGTCCACTGGCAAGAGTTCTTTGTACCTAGTTCCAGTCAAAGTCTCTCCTGCTTTCCAGGCCACTCGGCCAAAGGGGGTACCCCAAAGCCACGTGGGCCTCTTCTACCAAAGCTGCAGGAGTCCGCACTCCACCAAAACCATGTGGCTTTCTTCTTCACCTGGCTGCAGGGATCTCCATTCTGGCAAAGCTGCGTGGTTCTTCCCTTTCACCTGGGAAAGAGGGGGTCCACAGCCTGCCAAAACCACGTGGCTCCCTCTTTCACCTCACCAAGAGGGGGTCCTCACACTGCTGAAACCGCGTGGCCCTTCCTCCATCTGGCCAAGCGGGGACCCTTCATGTCTCGGAGCCAGTCTTTTCCAAGCTCCCACACAGCAGCACCCTCCCTCAGGGGCGCAGCCCCTCATTACCTCCTGAGTCCAAGCCCTTCTCACTCAGGAGTGCAGACCTTAGTTACATCCTCCTGAGTCCCAGTCCACTACCTTCTCCCTGGCTCCAAACTTGGCCACAGCTATTTAACATATCTATGAAACCAGTTAAAGGTTATACATATGTTAAATAACCATTCCAGAGGTTAGCTCCAAAACTGTTGCTATGCAAAACAGCTCTCAGTGGCCTGGCTCCATTCATCCCTTCCCCCCGGGGGGGGGGCTGTGAGGACATCTTATATGTCTCTCCAATATTTCTATACACTTTGAATTCTGGACACCTTTCTAAATCTTTTTTTTGGGGGGCCCCCTGGCTGCACCCTGTATCATAGTGTGTGAGACAATAGAGTTAACCACAACCGTAATAAAGTTCTGGAAACAAGTGAGCTAAGTTCTAGGAGGGGTGCTGTGTAGTATTTATGATTGTATGGGACAGCAATTATTTACAATAATAATGGAGCAACAATCATATGACAGAATCTATGTGATCAGAATAACAAAAATAGGAAGTATAGTATGTAGAGTGGTGTTCTACTGGAACACAAGTGAAGTGAAAGATGGAAAATTAAAAATACACTATGAAAGAGAGAATAAGGGAAATCAGGGAAACAATACAATTCAACAAACCAAATGAAGAAGACTAAACAGAAAGAAGAGAAATAAAAACATACTAATGAAATAAAAGGTATAAAAATGTTGAAAAATAATTATAATACAAATATACAACAACTTGTAAGTTCTCTGGAGTAACTAAGTGAAATTTCTCTTACTATCTCAATTGTTGGGATGACCCCTCTTTGTGTCTAACTGTGGTCCTTTCGCAGCTCCAGGTTTTATTGTCTCACTTGTGGGAACAAAAAAAGAAAAAGAAAGGAGAAGGAAAAAGAAAGAAAGGAAGAAGGGAAAAAAGAAAGAAGGAAAAAAATGAAGGAATTAAAGAAAAAAAGCCTCCTGCTGGCTTTAAAGAAGCCAAGCCAGTTCTACTGGTCTTCGTGGCTGCAGCAGGCTGATGGGGGATTGGTTTAGCTTTTCTCCCTTCCTGTGGTTTTGCAGGGATGGAAGCCAGGCCTGAGCCAAACTCTTCGCAGTTGCCCAGCCTCCAGCCCAGTTCCTCAATTTGCTGTTGGGCCCCTGGTGCCCTCTGCACCTGGCCTATGACTTCAGTCCACCCCGTTGTGCTGTCCACCCCGTTGAGGTGCACCAAGTAGGGGCAATTCACATACCACCTTCTCCCTCTTTGCTGTCCTAGATGCTAAGGACTCTCAGCGCCCCTTCAGGGTAGTTCAGCCCCCTCATCCCTAAGTTAAGAGTTCCTGAGCCCTGTTGCTCTCCTCTACAGGGGTGTCTCCACCTTCCTAAGGACTTTATTTAGATATAACTTATATACCATGAAATCTTCTTATTACAAGGTAAATGACTTCCAGTTAATTTTCAGAAATGTGCAACCATCACCAAATTTGCATTAATCTAAGCTCCCACCCAGTTCTGGACAACCGCTGATCTGTTTTACGTGTCTCTAAATTTGTGTTTTCTGGACATTTCAAACATGATTGGGTGTGTTCAGGGTGGTATGGCCATAGACATGTTTTATGGACATTTCACATAAATGGAATCACGCAATGTATAGTCCTTCAAGCCTGGCCTTTTCCACTTAACATAATGTTTTTGAAGTTCACTCCGGTTGCAGTACATATCAGCATTTTGTTCCATTGTATGGTTGTACCATATTTTCATTATGTATTAATGGACATTTGGATTGTTTGCTATTTGGGATTATTATCAATAATACCACTATGAATTTTCATGTGCATGTTTAGGTGTGGATATATGTTTTCATTTCTCTTGGGGAGATTCCGAAGAATGAAACAGCTAGTAAATTTATCTTTGAAGTTTTAAAAACTGCCAAACCACTTTCCAAACAGTCTGTATCATTTTACATTCCCACATCATTGAATAAAGTTTCCACTTTTTCTACATCATTGTCAACACTAGGTATTATGTATCTTGGGTGTGAAACAGTATCTTGTATTTTTAATTTGCATTCCCCTAATGACTAATGACATTGACTATGTTTTTATCTGTTTAAAGGTCACTTATATACCTTCTTTAGTGAAGTGACTATTCAAATCACTTTTGCATATTTCAAAAAGTGTGTTGCCTTTTCACTAAGTTGTTAAACCTCTTTATGTATTGTATTCTGGATATAAGTATTTTCTCCAATCTGTGGCTTGACTTTTCAACTTTTTAACAGTGAGTTTTGAAGAGTAAATGTTTTTAATTTTTATTAAGTCTGGTTTATCAATTGTTGGGGGTATGGATCACACTTTTGATGTCATATGTAAAATGAAGAGTTTCTACTATACCTCAAGAAATTTTAAGGGTTGGTTTTCGATTTGGGTCTGTTATCAGTTTTAAATTCATTTTTTCTGTAATATGAACAAAGTTTTTTTAATTAATTTATTTTTTGGATTTTATTGATTATGTCATTACAGTTGTTCTATTCCCCCCTTCATTCCCCTCCACCCTGCACGCCCCTCCCCCAACACTCCCCCCCTTTAGTTTATGACCATGTGTCTCAAGTTCTTTAGATTCTATATTTCCCCTACTATTCTTATCTTTCCCTATTTTCTATCTACTGTCTATGCTACTTATTTTCTGTACCTTCTCCCCCCTTCTCTTTCTCCCACTCCCCTGTTGCTAACCCTCCACATGATCTTCATTTCTATGGTTCACTCCTGATCTAGCTGTCCTCTTAATTTGCTTTTGTTTTAGGTGTGGTTGTTAATAACTGTGCGTTTGCTGTCTTTTCACTGTTCATCTTTTTCATCTTCTTTTTCTTAGTTAAGTCCCTTTAACATTTCATATAATAATGGCTTGGTGATGATGAACTCCTTGAATTTGATCTTATCTGAGAAGCACTTTAACTGTCTTTCCATTTTAAATGAAAGCTTTGCTGGATAGAGCAATCTTGGATGTAGGTCTTTGGATTTCATGACTTGGAATACTTCTTTCCAGCCCCTTCTTGCCTGTAAGGTCTCTTTTGAGAAATCAGCTGACAGTCTGATGGGAACTCCTTTGTAGGTGACTGTCCCCTTAGCTCTTGCTGCTTCTAGGATTCTCTCCTTCATTTTAATCTTGGCTAATGTAATGATGATGTGCCTTGGTGTGTTTCTTCTTGGGTCCAACTTCTTTGGGACTCTCTGAGCTTCCTGGACTTCCTGGAAGTCTATTTCCTTTGCCAGATTGGGGAAATTCTCCTTTATTATTTGTTCACATAAGCTTTCCACTGGTGGCTGTTCCTTTCCCCCTTCTGGTACCCCTATAATTCGGATGTTGGAATGTTTAAAGATGTCCTGGAGGTTCCTAAGTCTCTCCTCATTTTTTTGAATTCTTGCTGCTTCATATTTTCCTGTTTTATCATTTCTTTCTTCCTTCTGGTTCACTTCCTTGATTTGAGTCCCAGTTTCCTTTTCATTCCTATTGGTTTCCTATGCAATTCCCTTCATTTCAATTAGTTTAGCCTTCATTTGTTCCTCTAATTTGTGACTAAAATCAACCAGTTCTGTGAACATCCTGATCACCAGTGTTTTGAACTGTGCATCTGAAAGTTTTGCTATTTCTTGGTCACTTAGAGTTATGGGCCCTGGGGCTTTGAGATCTTCTTGAGCCATTTTTGGTCTGTTCACTCCCGTTAAGTATGAGGAGCGGAGCCTTAGATGTTCACCAGGGCTCGGGCTACCCAGATTGCTGGGTTGTGATGCTGTATGTGGGGGCAGGGTCAGAGCGGGGAAATGGCGACCTCCTCTGCTGCCTCCCCCTGCTGGTGCCTGCTCAGTCCCGTCTCACTGCCCACTCCCTTGCTGGTCTATCTGTGCACAAATGCTCGACCACAGTCAACCCGCTGCCGTGCGCCCACGCTGGGTCCACCTGTCATTCACTGGGTCGCTCACTGGGTCTGCCCGTTACAACCCCATGCCTGGGATTGGCGCACCTGAGTCCATCTGACTGAGTTTTCCTGTGCAACCCTGTTCCTCCAGCTGCTGGCTTCACCCCTCTTACCGGTCAGGCTGAAGAATTTGTTGTTATCAGACTTCCGAAAAGTTCAATTCTCTGTGTTCTGGCTATGTTTTCTGTTGCTAATATTTTGTTGTCTCTAAACTTGGTTGTGTGAGAAAGCACGGTGTATCCACCTATGCCTCCATCTTGGCGGAAGTCCCAATGTTTTTTTTATTTGTCTCTGGATGTCCATTTGACCCAGCACCGTATGTTCATTTAAAAAAAACAAACAAAAAACTAGATCTCCCACCCCATTGAATTATCATGGGGCCTTGTTAAATTCAGTTGATAATAAAAAGTTTTTATTTCCGAACATCTGATTCTGTGTTTTTGTTGTACGAGTCTACCTTTGTGCCTGAATCTCATGTCTAGATTAATATAGCTTGTGGTAAATTTTGAAATTGGGTAGCAAAAGTCCTGAGATTTACATTTTTTCCCAAAATAGATAAGCTATTTTATGTTTTTTCATTTCCATAAGAACTTTAGGATCAGCTTGTCATTTCTACCCCAAAAAGGTATGCTGAGACTCTGACAGGGACTACATTGAATGTACAAATAAATTTGAGAATTGTTACTTTAAATTTTTTCCATCATATTCCTCTTTAACCATGAATTGTTTAAAAGTGTGCATCTTAACTTCCAAATGTTTGGAGGCTTTCTTCTCATTCTAATTTTTACATATCGTAAAGCTTAAACTTTGAACACAGTAAAGGAAAATGCAATTGTATTTCTTTAATAATTTCATATAGGTTCTTCAAATATAATTGGAGTGAACTTTCCAACTGTTAGTTTTACATAGTATTTCTCTGTCATTTGTACTTGTAGAGTAAGCATAAGGGGATGCCCTAAAAATAAGAACCTCGGGCTGCTGGAGGTGTGTTTATCAGGGAAGTTCACAGACAGGAAGAGTGGGAAGTGTATAAGTCCCCAGTACACACTGCTTCCTGGGCTAACAATAGGATTCTGCAGGGACCCAGGTCCAAGAGAGGAGCCCAACCTCAGGTTCTTGCACTCTGTGTTGCATGATCAGAGAAGTCCAAGGCATGTGTGGGCAGGAACTGCAATAAGCATGCTGACTCTCAGGCCCTTCTTTATTGAACAAGCACTCAGGTTGAGGGGAGGACCAGCCTTTCCGCTGCTGGTCAGGGCTGAGTCTGACCTTGTGTTTTCAGAGTGTACTGCTCATAGGCCCATGGCTTAGTCAACAGGCAGCACACACCGGCTTCAGCAGCCTTAAGCCCTGGATAGGGGCAGTGTCCATGAAGCCTTGAGGGAGGCCAGCCTATGGGGAAGCAGTCTTTCACAAGGTGAACCTGCTCTTTTACCATTTCAACAATCAAATTTTTATTTCTCCCCACCCTCTCCCCACCCAGAAAAAAAAAGCACAGTTTCTTACAGGGTTGTCAATCTTTCATTTTCAAACATCATCAACATCATTTTACAAAGGAAAGGACATCCTTACCCCAATTGCCTAAGATGCACATATTGTGGAATAACCAAGTTTGCCCAGAAACAAGACTTTTAGTGATTTCCATGGACCATCCTCTACTTCTGCATTGTGTTGCTGTGTAGTGAAAAGGCAGTATTTGAGACTCCTCAAATGGAAGGTATGCTATCAATAGAATCTATTAAACAGGAAGCTGTCGCCCTCCTGGTCTGTATGGACAGTGGAGGTGAGGGGGCAACTGGTAATGGCTCTGGGCCATCAATAATGGTGTCCAGTGTCCCTGTTCCCCTTCAGTCCCTGGTATCCCTGCCAGGCAAGAGATGGTGACAGTGCTGAGGACACTAGCCATCTTCCAGATAAGTTACTAGCAGAACTGCTCATCTGACAAGAAGATCCAAATCCTCCTAAGAACACATGGCTCCTTACTCACCACTTAACAGTTCCTTCAAATAAAACCTAACTTTGGCTGCACAGTAGTACTGGTTCTCGTTTAAGATGGGTAGTGAAAGTGTAGCTCTGGCCAGGTAGGTCAGTTGGTTAGAGTGTCTTTCTTATGCAGGGAAGGTTGTGGGTTTGACCCCAGGTCAGGGCACATATAAGAATCAACCAATGAATGCATAAATAAGTGAAACAAAAATAACAACAACCAAAAGATATGCAGTGAAAGAAATGGTGGTCCTGCCACTTTCCAGTTACATAGTTAAAGATAAAACCACAACACTGAGTCAAAAACTTACCAGCACTTTGGTCTCATAAATCAATGGACCAACCAAGAAAATGGCTGGGCTTGCTGTTTTCCTTGCATGTGTTCAGTATCAGTACCAAATAATCATTGAAGACCTTCACTGATCAACAAGAAAAGTGGTGCTGAAATATTCTAATTATTGGTTAATTTTCTTGACCTCATGATTCATCCTGGAACAACTGTGTGACACACACACAGATGGCGAAAAAGCAATGGTGGCAGAACCACTGGCTCCTCAACCCAGGTCAAGGAGTGGCACCAAAATGTACCACTAGGAATTGCTGTTGAAAGTGCTGGTTTCATTAAAGAATGTTTGGATAAAACAGTACGATTATTTGTCATTACATTTTTGACTACTGAAATTGAATATATTTGGTAACACATAATGAAATTGAATGTACAAACACCACACATATGTATATCACAGTGAATGGGAAAAAGAGTAGATAAGATACTGCAGAAAGAAGAAATTCATGACATAGAAGGTCAATGTACCAAATTACATAAAATGTAGCATAGAAAAGAAAGTCATGAAATATGAAAGAGAAATTTATAAACAGTGTCTTGTGGTACCTTGGTCTCAGACTTCAGCCATTAGAATTGTGGGAAATGTGTCTGTTTAATAAATAATACTGTTGTTCTGGTCATGAAGTCAAACAGGAAACCACTTCCTTGGCTCCTCCCATGATCACATCAAACTTGCAACTAAATTATAGAAAAACTGCCCTTGGAAATCACCTGAAGACTAACTGAACAGATCTCCTATAACTAATTATATAAAGAGGCAGCCACATTAAGACAGAAGGAGGAGCAGAGATGCAAAACAACTAGTCCTATCACACCCATGGCATTTAAGAGCTAGGAAGGATGTCTCTGCTGTGAAGTTCCTCACTGAGGCCCGAGAAGTTTCAGCCCCACACTGGGCTCCCCAGCCCAAAGTACCAGTGTCAGGAAGAGGAGTCCTCACAATGGCTGGTTGTGAAAATCAACAGGGACTCGGTCCTAGTGGGATGAAGTTATAGGTCCAGGCATCCTCCTAAAAGTCCTGAACACAAACACACTTGTTCACAAAAACTCTTCCAAAGTTCCTGCAAAGGGTCAGGAGCTTGAAAACCACCAGGGGAATATGGGGAGGAACCGACTTGTCTGGCTTCAGGGCAAGGCTTGGTGTGGCATATTTCTCCTAGACTAAAATAATGTCAGGAGCTGTTGTTCCTTTGTGAGACCTCTCCCCCACCTAGCCCCAGAGCCTGCAGTTCAAGGTCAGTGACAATTGGAGTCTTCATTAACCTGCATAATGCAGCTCACACCCCACACTGGTGTGATTCTTTGACACCTCTGCCCACCCAATTCTTTGGCCAGTCAGAATTTATTTCAGGAGTTAATATACATAAATGATTTATTTCAGGAGTTAATACACATAAGTGATCCACACTACAGAGTTTTCTAAAACCTATTAAAGGTTCACAAATCCCAAACAAGCAACACAGGGCCTTGGCAGGCCATGTACCTTTTGCTAAGCACCCCTAAGCTTGGTACTAGTAGCAGCCAGCCTCAGTTCACAGCATAACAACTCTAGGTGCCTCCAAGTCCAGCACGGGAAGCAACCAAACACAGATCACATTGTAGCTTCTACCATGTGGACCTGGGACAGGCATAGGTAGGGGCTTACCTAAGCCTGCTCCAGAGCCACTCCCAAGAGGACCCAAGTGTCTACATACTGGTGGCTCTCTTCAGACCACACCAAACTAATACCCAATTAGTGGCAAAAAGAAAACAGCAAAGGGTTACTTAGCACACAATAGATTCATGCTAAAACAAATCCTGTTAGGTAAGGTCAGACTTCATCCTACAGCTGTCTGCTGTGGTGATGACCAGTCCTCACAACCAGTAAGCCTGAAGGTCAGTCCCACAAACTGATGGGCCAACAGCAATCAGGACTCAACTACAGCAGGATAGCACACACAATCCACACATAGGAAAGAGACTCTTGGGGCACCTGCTTAGGAAATCAGGGGGACTGTACAACTGTGCCCAACAAGACACCTACTACATAAGGTCACTCTGCCAAGACTGGAAAACATAGCAGAACTACTTAACACTTAGACACAAACACAGGGAGGCAACCAAAATGAAGAGACAAAAAAAAATAGGTCCCAAATGAAAGAACAGGACAAAATTCCAGAAAAATAACAAAATTGAGGCAAGTGATCTACTGGATGCAAAATAAAAAACACTGGTCATAAGAATGCTCAGTGAACTTAGGGAAGGAACAGATGATATCAGGAAGAAATTTAACAAAGAGATAGTAAATATTAAAAAAGGAGATAGAAAACCTAAAAGAGTACCAGTCACAAATGAAGAGTACAATGACTGAAATGATGAATAGAATGCAGTCAATCAAAAGCAGATTGGATGAAACAGAGGATTGAATTGATGATTTAGAAGTCAAGGTAGTAGAAAACACCCAATCAGAACAGCAAAATGAATGAGGAATCCAAAAAAAAGTGGGTAGTTTCAGAGACTTGTGGGACAACATCAAGGTTTACAACATTCACACCATAAGGGTAAAAGAAGAAGAGAGAGCAAGGGATTTAAAACCAGCTTGCAGAAATAATGATGAAAACCTTCCCTAACCTGGTGAAGGAGATAGGCATACAAGCCTACAAAGCACAGAGAGTCCCAAATAAGATAAACTTACAGAGGCCCACATGAAGACACCTCATAAGTAAAATGGTAAAGGTGAAAGACAAAGAGAAAATCTGAAAAGCAGCAAGAGAGAAGCAATTTGTTATGTAAAAGGGAATGCCCATAAGACTGTCAGCTTATTTCCCAAGAGAAACTGTGCAGGTCAAAAAGAGATTAGCACCAAGTATTGAAAGTGATGAAAATCAAGGACCTTCAGCCAAGGTTATTGTACCCAGCAAGGTTATCATTTAGAATTGAAGCAAAGATAGTTTCCCAGACAAGAAAAGAAAAAGTTCATCACCACCAAACCAGTATTACAAGAATTGTAAAAGTGCCGTCTTTAAGAGGAAAAAAAATCATAAATATGAATTAAAAAATCATAAAGAAAAACTTCTCACTGACACAGGCAAACATAATAGAATGGTAGATTAACTAACACTAAAGCTACTAAAAAGTTTAAAAAGCAGGAGTAGGAAGATTATGTGTAATTACAACAGTAAATTAAGGGATATGCACACACACACAAAGTAAAACTAATGACAAAAACATAAATATAGACAGGGTGACTAAAAATGATAGTGATTTTATAGTGTATTAAATATTTGAACTTGTGACCATCAATTTAAAATAGAACATGATAAACATAGCTTGGTATATTAGAAGCACATGGTAACCACAAACCAAGAATACACAGAGATATATAGAAAATAAAGGTAAAGAATCAAAGCACAACATTACGGAAAGCCAACAACATACAACAGAAGAGAGAGATAGGATAGGAAAGAAAGAGAACTAAAAAAAACCAATCGGAAAACAACAAATAAAATGGCAATAACTACATACCTATCATTAATTACATTATATGTAAATAGATGAAATGCTCCGATCACAAGACAAATGGACAAATAAGTGGTACATATGTACAATAAAATATTACTCAGCCATAACAAAGTGAAATCTTATAATTTGTGACAACATGGATGAACCTAGAGGATATTATGCTAAGTGAAATAAGTCATACAGGGAAAAACAAATGCCATATGATTTTACTTATATGTGGAATCTAAAAAGCAAAGTAAGCAAATGAAACAGAAAAAATCTCATAGATATGAAGTATAAACTGATGGTTGCCAGATAGGAGGACAGTTGTGAGTGATGGGTTGAAAAGTAAATGGATTAAGAAATACAAATTGGACTCTGGCCAAGATAGAGGCATAGGTAAACACACTGTGCCTCCTTGCACAACCAAAATTAAGGACAACAAAAATTTAGAAACAAAAAAACAACCAGAACTGACAGAAAATTTAACTGTATGGAAGTCCGACAACCATTCATTCAGACCAATAAATCAGATGAAAACAGGCAGTAAGACAGACCGTACAACCAGGGCCCCAGCACCAGGAATAAAGCCTCAAAACACTGATTGAAAACACCTGTGGGAGTTGAGGCACCGGGAGAGACTCCCAGCCTCACAGGAGAGTTCATTGGAGATACCCACAGGGCCCTAGAATGTACACAAGCCCACCCATCCGTAAACCAACACCAGAAGGGTCCAATTGGCTTGTGAGAAGTGGCAGAAGAAACTAAAATTTGAGAGAGAGCAGAGCAAATGCCATTGTTCCCTCTCTGACCCTGCCCCCACATACAGCATCACAACCCAGCCACTGGGTTGCCCCACCCTGGTGAACACCTAAGGCTCCACCACTCTTACATAACAGGTGCGACCAGACCAAAAAAAATGGCTGAAATGGAAGAACAGATCAAAGCCCCAGACCCAATACTTTTAAGCAAGCAAGAGATAGCCAGCCTATCAGATGCACAGTTCAAAGCATTGGTGATCAGGATGCTCAAAGAATTGATTGATTTTGGTCACAAATTGGATGAAAAAATGAAGGCTACACTAAGTGAAATGAAGGAAAATGCACAGGGAACCAATAGTGATGGGAAGAAAACTGGGACTCAAATCGATAGGGTGGACCAGAAGGAAGAAAGAAACTTTATGTTGGGTCCTTTGACAGGGAGGTGAGTGAGAGAGGGGTTACATGATAGTTGACTAGGTCCAGACCCCATGGTAAGAAAGGGCAGCTAAGGTCCCAGATCTTGTGGCTGTTTCATTTGAAAGACTAAAGGCCCTCTGAAGGAAAAGGACCAATGTGGGAACAGCAGCCCACCCTAGGCCCCTGTTGCATTTGGCCATGGGTTCCTTTGGGAACGTGCTGCCATACCTGGCTACAGGGCCTGCCATACCATGCTCCCCAAAGATCAGATCTCAGTCAACTGGGGAAGTAAGACCCTACACCTCCTTCATCAACTGTCACTTCTTTTTTAAAAATATATTTTATTGATTATGCTATTACAGTTGTCTGATATTTTTCTCACCTTTATTCCTCTCCGCCTTATACCCCTTCCCCACCATCATCCCCCTACCTTAGTTCATGTCCATGGCTCATACATGTAAGTTCTTTGGCTTCTCCATTTCCCATACTATTCTTAACGCCCCCCAGTCTATTTTCTACCTACCATTTATGCTTTTTATTCCCTGTACCTTCCCCCCATTCTTCCTTCCCTCTCCCCACTGCTAATTCTTCATATGATCTCCATTTCTGTGAATCTCTTCTTGTTCTAGTTGTTTGCTTAGCTTGTTTTGTTTTTCTTTTTGTTCTTGTTTTAGGTTTGGTTGTTGATAGTTGTGAATTTATTGTTATTTTACTGTTCATATTTTTGGTCTTCTTCTTTTTCTTAAATAAGTCCCTTTAACATTTCATACAATAAGAGCTTGGTGATGATGAACTCCTTTAACTTGACCTTATCTGGGAAGCACTATATCTGCCCTTTCATTCTAAATAATAGCTTTGCTGGATAATGTAATCTTGGATGTAGGTCCTTGCCTTTCATTACTTGGAATATTTCTTTCCAGTCCCTTCTTGCCTACAAGATTTCTTTTGAGAACTCAGCTGAGAGTCAGATGGGAACTCCTTTGTAGGTAACAGTCTCCTTTTCTCTTGTTGCTTTTAAGATTCTCTCCTTATCTTTCATCTGGGGTAATGTAATGATGATGTGCCTTGGTGTGTGCTTCCTGGGGTCCAACATTTTTGGGGACTCTGAGATTCCTGGATTTCCTGGAAGTCTATTTCCTTTACCAGATTGGGGAAGTTCTCCTTCATTATTTCTTCAAATAAGTTTTCAGCTTTCTTGCTGTTGTATTTCTCCTTCTGGCACTCCTATGATTTGGATGTTGGAATGTTTAAAGATGTCCTGGAGGTCCCTAAGCCTCTCCTCATTTTTTTTGAATTCTGGTTTCTTCATTCTGTTCTGGTTGAGTGTTTATTTCTTCCTTCTGTTCCAAACCATTAAGTTGAGTTCCAGTTTCCTTTCCTTCACTGTTGGTTCCCTGTATATTTTCTTCTATTTCACTTTGCACCTTCACTTTTTCCTCTGTTCTGTGTCTATACTAAACTATTTATCTGAGTATTGTGATTACCAGTGTTTGGAACTCTGCATCTGATAGGTTGGTTATCTCTTCATCATTTAGTTGTATTCTTTCTGGAGTTTTGATGTTATTTAATTTGGGCCATATATATTTTTTTGTCACAGTGCCCCTGTTACATAGTGAGGGGCACGGTCTCAGGTATTAGTCAAGGCAGGGCAACCCAGGTCACTGTGTTGTGGCACTGTATGTGGGGGAGGGACTGAGAAAGAACAATGCTGCTTGCTCAGCTCTTGGCCAGCTTTCAGCCATCTCTGCCGCTACCCACGAATTGGGCCCTTCTGATGTTGATTCCCAGTGGGTGGTTTTGTGTATGTTCTAGGACCCTGTCAGTCTTTCCAATAAACTCTCCTGTGAGGCTTGGAGTTTCTCCTGCCACCTCAACCCCCACAGGTTTTTGCAATCAGAGGTTTTGAGGCTTTATTTCCCCTCCCTGGAACTCTGAGTTTCATGGTCTGCCTTGCTCCCCATTGCTCCGCCCAGTTTATCACATACGAATGTGAAACCACCCAGTCTGCCAGCTGTTGCCTTGCCTACATGGTTCTCCAGCCACTGCCTTGCCACAAGTTCTTTCTGCTCTAGCTGCCTCTCTGTGCATCTTCTACCTGTCTGGATGAATGTTTCTTCTTTCACTCCTTGGTTGTTGGACTTCCATACAGTTTGATTTTCTGGCAGTTCTGGTTATTTTTTTTTAATTTATTGTTGTCTTTCTTTTGGTTATGTGAGGTGGAAAACTGTATCCACTGATGCTTCTATCTTGACTGGAAGTCCCTCAACTGCAACTTCTGAATCTACATCTCCTCCTTTTTCTCAGACACCATGAACCTGCAGGGTAAGGGAGGCACAGGATGTGCTGAGAAGGAGGTGCCTGGAGCCCAGCAAAGGCAGCAGCTGATGGAGGGATGGAGAGGAAGTGCCTTGGAGCTGTCAGTGCCTGAGTCACTGAAGAGGCAGGAGGCTGGCAGGTCGAGTACATTCTCTGCACAGCCCATCTGGCTGGAGTCTGACCCCACTGGTTGGGCACATTCACATCTGCCTGTCCTGAGCCTTCATGTGGAGCAGCAAAGGATGGGTCAAGATTAGAGGAGGGTGGAGCTCTGGGGGGCAGATAAGACAGAAGAACCCATGCTCTAAAGGTGAAGAAAAGGCTTCCAGAGGCAAGAAGGGCCTCTGGGCTGCAGAGACCCTATGCCAACCAACAACATCATCTCTGATGAGCACTGCCACAGCTGGACCCTGCCCTTCAATCAGAGTCCCACCTCCCAGTCAATCAGCCCATTCCCCACAGGGGTTGGGACCCAAACCCCGACTCACTTTTCTGCCATCAGATAATAGATAATCTAGTCATAGTTGCTTTTGTGCTGCCATTCCTTCATGGTCTGCCCTATTCCCTCCTCCAACATCATGATGGACTTCAGGTGAGACAGAGACCTGAGCACTGGGCTGTAATACTTCAGGGTCAGTCATGGTCTACAGCCTGGCCTCCACCTGCCTGACCTACCCAGGTCTGTGCAGCACATGTTCCCACCTACCACCCAACATGACTGAGCTCAAGCAGGGGAAGCAGGAGGCAACTGTGTGTGCAAAGACAAGCCTTCCCAGCTCCTATTGTTACTGCTGCACATTCACGCCAGCCCATGAGTTGAGGCTGACTGTCCATTCACACTCTATAGCTGGGACCCCACCCTCAAACCTTCCTTCCAGTACCCCAGGAGAAGCCAGTCTCTGTTATGTAAAGCCCCAGGTGATTCTGCTGTGTGCCTGACCAGAGAACTCACATGAGAAAACAGGAAAGAGCTTCTGCATCAGGACTCTGGAGAAGGTGCTTCTAGACCAGGGCCTTGAAGCATTGGAAGTTCTAGTACACACTGTTGGGGTTATAGGAGTCATCTGGTGAGGTCTTGGACTGAGTGGTGGCCAGGCTAACCTTGCTGGAAGCCCCATATGGCTGTGGCCCAGGGTTCATGGTGGGGCAATGGGGATCAGCTAGGCAGCAGATGGTAGAGCTTGGGGAGGAAGACTGGAACACCAGCCTCCCTCACTGACCTGGGTGCCCTCAAAAGTGGAGACAGGCATAATTGTCTCCACTGCAGAGACTTCCAAGAATCAGAAGTGCAGCACATACAGCACCTCCACAGAGAGCCCCTAGAGTACCCCAGTTGAGGGGCGTTTGTGTCAGGACAATGCTCTGCATTTGAGGAGAGTATGGGTGACCTGCTTCTGATCTGACCCGGTCCATGATGTTGCAAGCACCAGTCCCAGAAAAGCCATAACCGGAATATCCTGCTTCCATATGTTTCCTTGGCAAAGCCAGCAACACCAGGCGGTGGCCAGGAGGGACAACAGGGTCATGAGGGGCCACAGGTGCTTCTCTCAATATGGCCAGTATACAGGGACAGTAATGGGTGGGGGAAAGTGCAATGTTGTGAAAGGAGTCATGGAGGCACCAGGGTTCAAAATCATATCTGGTCCAAGTACTGCAGATGCTGTTGAGACTAAAGAAATGGGTAGATGGAGTAGGAGAATTAGCAAACAGGATTGGGCCACTCTGGGTCCCCTTTAGCCAATGGGGAATCAGAGTGGTAAGTCTTGACAGGTGAGGGCCATTTGGATGGGGCAAATTGTGGACTTTGCAAATGTCTTCAACTCATTGTCTTGCTCTGACAACCACTAGTTGAAGATTATTCCACTGGAGAGCTTGCTCCCCATTCACCAAGGCTCCCTGACCACTGTTTGCCAAGGCAAAATAGTCCAGCCAGTGCTGACTCAGAGAGCTTCCCTAAGGATGCCCTGGCACCTAACCCTGCCAGTCTCTGAGGCTGTCCCCCAAGACATGGCACTGGACACAAATCTGCTCTGTGGGAAACAACCTTAGGCAGAGACACTAGTGGTATCAACCTTCTCCAAGATAAGTTCTGGGACACCTAAGGGTTTGTGAACAGTCCCCAGTCTCCTCCTCAGTCTTTCTTTTTGTAAATATGAATCACTGTCTTTCCTTCTTGTACTTGCACAATACAAAACCACTTGAGTAATATCTGTCTACAAGAAGATACCAAGAACCCTGATATTACCCCTTCACACACCAGCCTGGCATGCAAATGTGTGTCAGAACCAACAGAAACAGTTAACATCCAGGTTCTGCCACTGCAGCCCCAGCACTCAGACTAACGGCCATCCTCAGGAGCTCCGTTCCCAGTGGAGGGCTCCGTGAAGCAGGTGTCGTGTCCCTCAGATTTTATTATTTAATATCCAGCAATTGCTGCAGAGAGGTAGAAAAGGGCCCAGGAATTGAGAACAGTGAGGCTGTCTGTGGAGGTTTCCAGAAAGTTCCATAGCTACTGTCATGTTAGATTGGTCATGGGACTAGAAACTGGTCCTTCCCCTTCCAAATCCCAACAATGGAAAGTGAAGACAGAGTAAGAACTAGGTGTGAGCCAGGCGTCAGTGGGACAGAGTTGTCTGGAACACATCCCTGTTCAGAGGAACTCATGCAGACCTAGGAGAAAAAGCAACATACCATGTGCCTATAATTACTCAGGACAGGTGTCCTTGGATGTTTACTGGTGGTAAACGGAAGATCTTCTCCCTGCTTCTGTGCTACTCCCCTCACCTTTAAAAACAAAACCACCTTCACAGACCTTTAGCAGGAAAACGAACCATGCTCCGCCTGTGTTTTGTGTTCATTACGCGATGACATGGACTATGAGCAAACTCCTCATCTCAAAGTTAAAAGGAGGGCAGAGGGGATACCCTGAGACACATGAGCAGAAAAAGCAGGTCTGAAGAATGGTGTTGCCACAGATGAGGACAAGTAGGGGAACCTACCCCCATCTCGATGGAAGTTACATGGCTGCCTTGCCCACATGGAATCCAAGACAACAAGCAGCTCCCTGGGCTGAGGAGAATTGAACTCTGGGTGAAAGAGTGGCGAAGCTCTGGGCTGCAATGGTTTGAGCACCTTCCAGCCTTGCCCTTGGGGAGAACATTTTGTTATTAATTTGACCACAGACAGCCCCACTGGACAATTTTCTGGCCAGACCACCTTTTCTCACTGCCCCCATTAGCTCTCGTATAGTCACTTCCAATCCCTTAGAAAGATATTGTGGAGAAAGCTGCAGGTGTCTGAAGAACAGGACACAGAACTAGGCTTTCCCATAACCCTCCCTGTGCCACCACCATGATACAATCCACTACTGTGTACACACACGTGTCAAAGTGGTTTGTCTCCCTTCTAGAAAGAATCTGAGTGCCTGCTGACATTCACCCCCAGCCTCCCCTGGTGACAGGGCCTTGGAATTCCAGTGCTCTCTCCTTCCTCACTTTGTCCAAACGATGTTTCCCCAGTGAAAGTATCATATATTATGTCAAGTTTTGAGGGACAGCTCGGTCTCTAAAACACACCCTGCTCCAATCTACAGGTTTACCTCCTGCTGAAGGCACCCCCACAGGCTTGGGCACTGACCACCACTGCCCAGTAGCCTCCACAATGAGAAAATTCAAGTCCAGGACCAGAGTATTACCCACTCCAACAGATGCTCAGCATCCATTGAAGGAGGGAGAAGTTTGAATTTAAACAAGTAAAGTGTAGGACTCCAGACATTCTGTAGCAGGGGAAGGGCAGCGGGCAGGTGACTGTGGGTGGGTGAGGGTGGGGAGACATTCCATGCAGGGCTCTGGCAGTTCAGCAAGAACCAATCGCTTCTTTCAAATTTAAGTGGCAACAAAATTGGTGTATGCCAAATTAGGCAATTTATACATTGGTCTTTTTAGATTCTCAGCACCAAGGCTTTATACTTGACGTTCACTTTATTTCAGCTCTTGATCCATCAACCTAGTTTTGGGTTCCTCCATCTGTTCCCTATCTGGCTCTTTGCTTACTTCAATGAGGCTACAGTTTCTGAACAAAATTCAGAACATATTGCCTGAAGAACGTAACAGCTACTTATGGCCACACGGAACCCGGTGTTTGAAATTAGGATTGACTCGGCAGATCCAGCATATTCAGTTGCTGTGTGCACATCATTCTTTAGGAAGCAGTCCTGTGGCCACAAGTGCTGTCTAGTGTTGGAAGGTCTGTGGACTGCAGCTGGCCCAGCCTTACCAATGACCCCCTCTGCCCCAGTCCATCAGTAGAAGGTCCTGTAGCCTACACAGCCCAGACAAAAAAAATTACTTCTTTTTGTTTCTTAGAGTATTCATGTTGTCCAATGTTTAAGTTTTTATGTTTTAAATTATTTTAAGTTATTGTTTTAAACAAGCAATGTCTTTGCATGGTTCACAGTTAAATTGTGCAACATGGAAATATGCAATGACGAATCTTTCTCCTGCCTCTTTCCCTTCTTGCAAAAAACCAGAAAGAAAATCACATGATTTTAGTTTCTTTGGAAAGTATGACAGACTCAAGTGAGTTCATTGATTCTCCTAATATACATGTGTTTTACTCCCAACTGAAATTCTGCAATATAATGTAAAAAAACAGGGAAGGGGAGGGTGAACTTGTTCCCATGCTTCTGGCTGTGTCAACAAAAACTGGCCCATACAGTCATGCCTTGATCAACGTTATAATAACAACCTTGCAATGGAAACATCTGCAAATCAACATATATTGAAAAACTTCTGTATACTATATAAATACACTAAGATGAATATTTTATCTAGTACAGTAGATGTGTTCTATGAATGGATTCAGGCCAGTATCTCTTCAAGTGTTTCTCAGCTTTTAGACTTCTTTGCCAGAATCGTTGAATGGAACATCCAGACTTGCTAGGAGAAAAAGACCTATTTTTAGAAACCATGGAAATGTGGTCCAAAGGGCATGAAGACAGGTGCCCCAATCTGAGGATATGTGCTTTAGGTAGACCTCCCCAAAACTGTTTGCAATTTTAATATTGTGAGTGCTCATTTCACAGGGTGCAGGTTTTGAAGGAGGGAAGGTCACAGAGGTTCCTGAGGAGGATGACTTGCCTGAGAGGCTTCACAGGGAGCCCCTACTATCCATTTCTTTGCTGTCCCCCAGGGCCATCCTGTGTGGGTTCCAGAGGTGCCTCCCCTGGGACACACGAGCAAGCCCACTGGGGCAGTGCTCTGCCTTGCAACTTCACTGTATGTTGCAGTCCACTCTGGAAACCACGAATGCGCTAGCCAGCAGGGAGGGTCCATAAGGCTATCCTGGCTAGGCACCGGGCCTGGCATGGTGACCGTTAGAGTCTTATACAAACAAGGAGGTAAGGGATGTGCTGACACTTCATTCCCCAGAGGTCACTTCCCTCACTGTTGTTCACACTGTGAACAATTTTTGTCCCCAGTTTGTGTTGTGTTCATGCCCCCATATAGCTCACTTCTGGTTTACACCAGGGAATTGGCAACACTGGGACCAGTTGCATGGATGTGCAGTGACTGGCAACTCTAATAATAGGGGTGAGCTGTTAAGCTCCAAGGGTCATTCTGAGTCTCCTGCATTGTGAATAAAACAAGATGCTCCAGGGCAGTTTTTCCAAATTTGAAAATTGTCCTCTGGTTCAGCAAGAATCAGCTCAAGTCATTGACAATGAGTGGAAACAGGTGACCCTTTCACATACTTCCTCATAGTTTTGTTAGGTAGGCTAGGTAGTAAACTAAGGCAGAGGGGAGGGAGACATGTCTCACCCACTACTCAGCCGTTATGAGCCCAGTCCAGTAAAATTGCCAGACATTCCAAACATCACAAGCAAAGACAGTGCTGCAGAGGGAGTCCTTAAAACACTGTGTACCGGACAAGGGAGCCTCTGTACCAATTTCTAACTTGGACAAAAAGAAGAAATTAACTAGTGATTCCTTACTAGCTGAGAAAGAAAGCTTTCACAAAGAACAGCTGTACAATACTAGCTGTACATTATTCCCAAGGTTTAGAAGGGGGGAGCCTAGAAACTGACTAAAGTATATAACCTTTGAACCCCAGTAGTTGGCACACTCAGATTAGCTGAGTGCTCACTTGTAGCCTTGTCTCAATTGTATACAATAAACTTACTAACAACTTTATTTCCTCTGTACATGGGCATTCAGACTAGCCAGGTGCCTGCTTGCACCGTTGTGCTCCTATGTATTTCACAAAACATTTGCTATCTCATTTTATATATATATAAAGGCATATATATGTATATATATAGGCACATATATATATAAAGGCACACACACACACACACACACATATATATATATATATGTATATATATATATATGCCTCTCATTTGAATTTGTCTCTTGTGAGCTAGGCAAGAACCAAGAATGGAGGAACAAGCTCAGAGAGGGGGCACTCTGTGACTCAGGTCTGTCCTGGGCAAAACTTTCAGCAAGGCCTTTGTTCTTAATTAATGTGCAAATCTCAACCAACAATTACATTCAAACTGCATTCCTGTCAATAAGGTGAGCAACTTTGCTGGGTCTAATAGTAATGCAGTTTGTTGTCAAATCATGGACTTGCAAGCACCGATGGGGTCTGTGCGTATTTAATTGGTTGGTAGGCATCTGATACATTTACTAGAACATGCAGGTCAGTTTTGTTGTGGATATTTGCGATTAAGGGGAGGTCATGCCTGTGTTTTTGTGAGAGCGTGTAGGATTGAGTGTTGTATCTGGAGGGTGCTGAGCTGTACTGCATGTACACTGAAGGAGTTGGCAGCTAGGTGTTTGTGATTGGGAGTTTGGGGAAATGTATACCCGTTTTTTTCCTCCTGTGAGCCCCGGGATTTGTCTGATGGCTGATTTGGAAGGATTATGTGCACATGCATATGGACAAAGGAGAGGCGCTTGGGTGTGCGATCTTTCGGTTTTGTTTTTGGGGAATGTTGAAAGGTCGTTGTGTATTCAGGGCATGTGGTGTGGTTATGTGCATTTCTTTCTAGGACTTTGCAGGCTCTGTCTATGCCCATTTGAGTGTGTATAGGGCAAGTCTGAGGCTATTTTATCAGACTGGCAGATGTTGCATATGCAGATGTGATGTGATGTGATGTTTGATTCTGTATTCTGCAAGTTGGAAGAGTTGTGTGTGAGAATTTGGGAGTGTGGGGTTATGTATACGCAGGTAGTATGGCACGTGTGTTTGGGGAATGGGGTAAAGGGTGTTATATTTGCATATATGTGGAATAGTGGGTAATTGTGGGTATATTTGGAGTGTGTGTGTATTGAGTTTGGGTGTATATTCAAGGGGCATGGCCATTTGGAGAAATATTTGCTGAAGCTATGTGTTTATATTTTTCAGCAGGGGGTATAAGGCTAATAGATTTTGGGAAGTGAGTATGTATGTTTTTTATGAAGAGGTAGATATCTGTGTTTACACAAGGGATGGGAGAATTGTATTTATATGTATCAGATGTGTGCAATATGACTATTAGTATTTATGGAGGTTGAGAGCTGACTCATTAAGGATAATTCGATGTTTGGAAGTTGTTTCTTACATGATTTGCTGAAGATATTTATTTCTATATGTCTTGTACATGTACCCCTCATATACAGGTTTGTGCATGTATCTGTCACCAGGTGCATGAGTTACTTTGTTCGTAGGGCATATGGGATTGTTAGGAGTATTTAAAATATTTATTTGGAGAACACTAGAGTGGTTTACAGGTGTTTTGTATGGTAGTAAGTAGTGAGAGTGGTTTGTCTGTATATTTAGGGTGAGGCTAGGGAAAATATATAGTGTGTGTTTTTGTTATATATGAAAGAGAAGAGATGATGAGGTTGTATTCTGTAGAGGTGGCACAATGTGTAGTGTTTGGGGGATCTATGTATTCAGGGGCTGGGATGTGTGTTTCCATAGTGTATGAGGAATTATTTATGTATATTAGTGAGAGTTAAGGGACTGTTATGGTTTTTGTTGTATCTAAGCGAATGGGGTGTATATTCTTGAGTGGTTTGTGGGTGTGTGTATTTGGGATTTGTGAGTGTATCAGGAGGTTTAGGGTATTCTTGGTGTCTATTTTACAATGTGATGTTTTCAGAATTTGGTGGTGATGCTTGTATGTGTCTCCTCAGTATTTGCGAGGTGGACTTTTATGTATTTAATAAGTACAGATTGTTTGTGACTGCATATGTATTTGAATTCTTGGAGCTTATGGTGTGTGTATTTTAGGGGATGTGAGATTTCACTTTGTGTGTTTGGAAACAAAGAGTCTTTGTATGTTTGTGTGTGTGTGGAAATTGTGAATATGTGTATTTTAGGGCTATGGAATTGCATATGGATCTTTTTTTGGGGGGGAGTGGTACAGGAGGCAATTGTGTACCTGGTTTTAGAGAGCCTGTGTGCATGTACATCTGGGTGGTATGTCAATTGCATGTTTGTATTCAGATCCATGTTGATAAGCATTCTATTCCTTATCTAGGAATAGAATGTGAATATTCATGATGGTTTTTCTGCAGTAAGAAGTGGTCTGCCTATATATTCAGTGAGGGAGAAAATGTATGTGTATGTTCATATATGTAAATTAAATTTGTTTATATATCTGGGATGGGATTTGAGGGTCATACTCAGGTTGTAAGTGTATTTATTGTGTGCACAAAGTCATTTAAAAGGGTATGGATTGCCCTGGCTAGTGTAGCTCAGTAGATTAAGCATGGGCCTGTGAACCAAAGAGTTGATGGTCTGATTCCCAATCAGGGCACATGCCTGGTTTGTAGGCCAGGTCCCCAGTATAGGGTGCATGAGCGGCAACCACACGTTAATATTTCTCTCCTTCTCTTTCTCTTTCCCCTTCCCATTCGTCTCCAAAAAAAAACTATATATATATATATATATATATATATATATATATATATATATATATATATATATATATATATATATATTTAAAAAGTGTATGGATTTCCTGGAACTGGTTCATACTACCTTGTGATTTTCAGTGGTGCATGTCTCTTCAGAGCTCTGTGTGAATCAGGTGGGTGGCTTGAAATTAATCACGCTGGGAATATTTATGCCAGGAAAACACCACAAATGAAGTCTTTCATGCATCCCCTTAAAGTGTTATTGAGCATTCAGTAGCACACCACCTGTGTGTGTGTCTGGACGTATGTGTGTGAAGCAACAATATTCAGGCACCAGTGAGTATATGTATGGGAGGGTCCACATGAATTGTGAGTGGAGCATCTGGGGTTGTGGGCCCTTCTATGTGTGCATGGACCCTGGTCATTCTGAATCATTACATTTGCTCTTAATCAGGTCAGCTCATTTTTTAGGGCCAAAGAATCCCCACAGATGTTGGTGATTTGGGGCACTCTTCATGCAGAGAAGTTGAAAGATGTCTGTAGCTTAGATTGGTGGACACTTCTTTAGCATTTGTATGGTACAGGCATCAAGGTCCTTAGAGGAGAGAGCCAGGTAAACAGTCGTGCAGAGTGGAACCTTCCAAGACAGGCGTATTGTTGGCCTGACAGGCAGCAGTCAGAAAGACCTAGGTGCAGGGGTATCCAAACTTTTGGTGTCTCTGGGTCACAATGAAAGAAGAGTTATCTTGGGCCACATATTACATACATTGCAATATGTAATCACAAAAAATCTTATGTTTTAAGTAAATTTACAATTTTGTGTTGGGCTGCATTCATAGACATCCTGGGCTGCATTTGACAGAGAAGGCCTTCTCCTTCTACCTATCATATGCAGATCTCACAGGTGAACTCCGTGGAGGCCAGGTTATGCCTCTCCAGGGTAAAGGCACAGTGTAGGGGCTTCTGGCTGCCACTCCAAATGTGATACAAGGTGACTTGGCCAGCAGTTTGCTCCTCCACTGGGCACAGGGAATGTCATGGAGGAGAGGCAGGTTATGGTAACTGTCCTTAAAAAGTAGGGGTTTTGGCTCCTTCACAAGGTAGCCACCCAGGTCTGCTCCAGCTCCAGCACCTCCTTCAGTGTGTCCTATAGACCCTGTGGCTGTGCTCCAGGGATGTACAAAGGGCTGGGGCAAAGATGGCCAGTTGGAGCCATTTGACTGTCCAGCAGGAATAGGACTGACCCATGAACAAGTAGGTCTAATAGGATGTGGCAGGACCTGGCCTCCAACTGGCAGTAGCAAGGGGTATCCAGGGCCTCCTCATCCAGGATCACCACTGCCTCCCAGTGATTGAGCTGGAAGATCCGGTTGCTGACACTGATCAGTGCTATAGGGCACCATGAGGATTACAGGGCTCAGAGTAGTAGGCCAATAGGTCTGGAGGATACAGAAGGACTCAATTCTGTCTGTCCCTTCAAAAATGGGAGTGTATTTTCTGCCTTGTTGGTAAGGAAGTACATTTTGTAGAACTTGCCCTGGGGGATGGCTCCACTGGGTACCAATAGGCTGACCCCTGCATTGGGGATGCTGAGCTTCAAGCCCAGGCAGCCAAAGGTGCCACTGATGATGCTCCTGGTATCACATGGCAGGCCCAAGAGCTGCTGGGAGCCAAAGCTGGTGCTGCACAGGTACAGAAATTGGGCATCCCAGGAGAAATCGACAGGGTATGTGATGGGCAGCAGGACCCCAGCAAGTTGGCTCAGTCCAGAAGGCCTGACCCAGACCCAGTGATGCTAGAGTTGTAAAGCTTGATCTTAAGGCTGAATAGGGGTTCCAGTAGGGGCAAGTTGATAATGGGGATCTTGTCAGCCATGCCCTGCAGGGAGAAAACAAGACTGCTGTAAATGCCAGCACTGGCTATGAATTCTGGAGGCACTGAGAGGTATAGGAGCTGCAGGTGGTTGGGTCTTCAGACCTGAAGTTGACTGGGTGGAAGTCTCCAGTGTGGGCATCAGGCAAGTCAGTGATGTCAGTGTCCAAATCACAGCACTTGCAGCAGTATACTCCCCACTCCCACCACCATGAGTACAGCTACCACCACGAGGATGGACACCATGAGGTCGGTGTCCAGTGCCGCATCCTCCAAGGGCTCCAGAGGTTGCTTTTGGGGTCACTTAGAATTTTCTTATTTTGCATGTCAGCTCATTGGTGCAGTTCATGGAGTCAAGAAGAGTCCTACAGTCTTGGTCTCCATTCTGGGGCGGGGGTGCCATGCACTCTCAGCTGTGCCAGTGGGCACACTCAGTGCTACAGGCCGACAAATTGCTCTTATCTGTCCATGTTCCAGCCACTGGGAACACTGTAGTGCAGGAAGGCCTGGCCTTCCCAGAAATTTTCTCTGCTGAGCAGGATGGGGTTGTTGCAGGTCCAAGTGCACTTCTGCAAGCTGTGTCTATGGTAGTTGGAGCAGGGCAACCAATCTGCCCAGCTGACCATTCCCCACTCATGTAGATGAGATTATGGCAGTGGTACTGCAGTGCTTGGCCACAATGCTTTTGGCCACACAGGTATATTTGGTCATATCTAACAGGTGAGCCTGGTGAATAATAAGGTCATTGGTGAGCAGGAAGTGGGTACTGGGTGGTGTACATGATGTCCTCATTCTCGAGCCATTCCACCTCAGCCACAGGCACACCCTTTGGTGCATGGCATTGCAGGAGAACCATGTGGTCTAGAGGTACTTCCTTGTCCAGAGACACCTGGTTGAAGTTCTTGCACAAGTATGTACTGCGGGCATGGGCCTGGCGACTGTTGGTGATCCCGCAGAGCTCCAGGCCACACCCCGGCACCAGTAATTCTCCAGTTCAAATAGCTCATCTACCAAGTGCCAAGACCTAGATCTGCACCTCTCACAACTATGGGTGCATGACCTCATTCTGGCCCTCCTGGGTGACATGGTCATTCTGGCTGACCCATTTGACCTAACACATCATATAGGTCTGTATGGCAGTTCTTTACCATGTGGTGTCTTGAAACACCAGGAGCAAGTGGGTCAGCAGCTTTGCAGGTGCCAATGGGAATAAGTTAGGAGCATCTCACTGCCCAAATCAGTGCCTGCTCAGGTTAGGCTCTGGTACCAGCAGAGCAGCTTGCCCTGCACTGCTTTCTGGACCCAAATGCTGCTGGCTTCATTCTGTTGCCTCTGCCCTGAGTCTCTCTCACCTGGCCCCAGCCTCACATCTGCCACCTCCCCTTTATGTCCTCCCCAAAGCTGGTGCTCTTCAGGTTCCTGGGGCTCCAAAATTGCTCAAGCAAAGTAGAATGCACTCAGTTGTGCTCCCAGCAGCCAGCAAGCCCCTGTCTGCACCTCTCTGTGCCCTGATGCTTGTTGCCTACAGCTCAGGCACTCTCATGGGTCCCTGCTGTCTGCCACAATGCCCAGTCAGGTCTTCCTCACTCTGCCTCCAGCCAGTGGAATCTGTGCCTTCCTGAAAGAGGATGACATCAGCTAGAAGGCAGCTCTCTGTACTTGTGGCAGTCCTTAGAGCATGGGAAACTGATGCTGCCTCCCAATCCAGCTTTTCTCAACTCAGGACACAGTCCCTCCCTGAAGAGACATCTAGGTAGCAATGCCATTGTCACCAGACTCATCCCCATTACAGTTTGCAGCCATTTCTTCACATAGTAGATTCTGAGTGTGTGATCATGTCTTCAGGGTAGAGACTGTGCCATCCATGGGGCCATCATCCCAGCCTAGCTCTCTATTGTTCCTTTTAGTGAGGATACTGGGGGGAAAAGATTGGCAAGCTCCACACTGTACCTTGCAAGGTGGTCGGACACTGTGGCTCTGTGCAGGTGCACCTAATCCCTGCACCCAAGGGCACTGGTGTCATCTCAGCCCCTGTGTCCAAAAGGCTGCTGATGTTGGCTGGTATCACTGACTGCTACACCTCAACCAGGGGCTACACTGCCACCCTGGGCAACTTTGCCAAGGCCACTTTTAATGCCATCTCTTAGACCTGCAGCTATCTTACCCCCAACCTGTGGAAAGAGAATGTGTTCACCAAGTCTCCCTGTCAGGAATTCACTGACCATCTTGTAAAGACCCACATCAGAGTTTCTGTACAGAGGACCCAGGCTCCAGCTGTGGCCACCACATAATTTTGTACAAGGAAAATAAAGTGAATTAAGCTTGTTACAAAAAAGAAAGAAACTGTGTGTGTGTGTGTGTGTGTTGGGGGTGTGTTTGTGTGTCCAAAGGTGTGATCTGTACATGTGAAGTCAGGGGGTGTAAAGCATTGTGCTTATATATGAGGGAGGTTGAGATGATCTTTGTATGTTGTAGTCAGATATTTTGGGAGCCGTAGACCAGACCCTGTGGGAAGACAAAATCGTTGTCAAAGGTTGTTTAACTACAAGTAGAATTTCCTGGCCTTTAGAGGACTAATTAATGTCCAGAAATTTAACACTTGTGTTTGGCTCTTGAATTCTGTGGGAGGCAATATCTTAACATCTTTACAGTAGATTGATCATGAGCCATGTTAAGGCCTCGAGTCACATCCTATGAAGGGCCTCAAATTAGAATGTCATCAATGTACAGCCAGATAGTACAAGAGGGCACTGTAAGGGAATCCAGGTCTTGTTGGCAAAGATTATAGGCAATAGCTGGGCTGTTATGATAACCACAGGCAGCTGGGTAAAGATAGTTGTACTGGAGTCTATAAAAGTGAAAATAAACCATGGCTGGAATTTCTGGACAATCAATACTGAACAGAATGTGTTAGCTAGATCAATAATGGCAAAGTAGTCTCCTGGAGCCTTTTGAATGTCTTTGATTAACTAACTAGATGATGTTGGGAATGGAAGACTTAGTAGTGGCACATTCGTGTCTGAATTTTGGTAGTTGACTGTAAGGTACCTCTCATTACGAATGGGCTATCACAACAGCCAAAAGTTGGGAATTGAAAGGGCAAATGGTATGTTTAATGACTCCTTCCTTTAATAAATTTTAAGTTGTGAGCTGCACTCCTGAAGTCCCCTGTTGGAAATGATATCAAGGGTATTTACTGTCTTTATCTAGGGTGTCAGGCAATGTCAATGAGCTCCCAATGTGTAGCTTCCCACCAGGAGGAGCTGGAATTTAGGTTTGTGCCAGATGGTCAGTGGTGTGTCAAGGCACCCAATATTTATTTTTCTCATTTTTCTACAATTTGTTGTGAAAGGAAAAACTCCTCCTGCAATAGCTCATGCACAGGAGATAGCAATTTTTATAGCTTGTTCCATTATCCTGGTTCTGTCCACCTGAAGCTGATTAAAAACACCATGATGCTTAAATAAACTCAGTATCCCAGACCTTTTCAGACCTACCAGATTCTTTCTTTACCAATAAAAATGATATGTGTCTTATGAATTATCCACAAACTACAACCCATTAGATATTTTATAAATAAAAGTCTACTGGACCACAGCCGCACTAATTTTTTTCATGTAGTGTCTATGGCAGCCTTCACACAAAGTTAAGTAGTTGCAACAAAGAACATAAAGTTTGTATACCCTAAAATATTTACTCTCTGGTTCTTTAGAGAACTCTTTCTCAAACCCTGATCTACAGTATCGATTCATCCCATCTGCTCTAAATTGCTAACTTTCAATACTTAAAAGAATAGCCACTATGAAATTACTTCCTAACACTTTACATTTTGTTTTCAGCAAACTATTCAATAAACTTAGTTCTCTCTAACTCTGTGTGTATATGTGTAGCTATTGTGTAGCTATCAGATCTGTGAGTTCCTGTGAATGGCCTTGGTAACCGTCCACAAGTGCTGACCTCACTGGATAGGCAGATGTGAAAGTGAATATTCTTTCAGTCTTGTCATATAGCTCTGGCCATCAGCAGCCCCATCATGTTGGTCTCATCAGCAAATGTGTTCTAGTGTAGCTCATTTTCACAACTTGTAGAAGGCTTGTACATTTTTGGCTAGTAGTTTGTTGTAATTCTAGTGTTCTGATAGCTGAACTTTCAGTATTGCAGGATTGTGTTCTTGTCTCTGATCTGATGGGAAGAGAAAAGCAGCTACTGCCTTCTCATCTCCATGCACACCCACTGGCTCATAAAGCCTAAGGCCGGTTAGGTGCATAAATGCTTATCATTTTATATCTTCTTGCTCTATTGAAATGTTTATCTATATATAATGTCCTTCTTTGTCTTTTGTAACCATTTTGATTTTAAGTCTGTTTTTTCTGATACTAGTCTACTAACCTAAACTCTTTTTTGGTTACTATTTAATTTGCATGGAATATTTTTTACATTCCTTTTACTTTCAACCCATTTTTGCCTTTGGGTCTAAAGTGAATTTTTTGTAGAAAATATACAGTTGGGTTGTGCTTTCTTTAAGTACATTCTGCTAACCTCTGTCTTTTGGTTAAAGAGTGTAATCCATTTAAATTTAAAGAAATTGCTAATGAAGTGACTTCATTCTGCCATTTTACTATTTGTTTTCTTTTCATTTTTTTATTTAATTATTTTTCAAGTAGTTTTCTTTCTATTTCTACCATCCCAGCCCACCTTGCCCTGTGCTCCCCACATCCCTCCCATTTCTACCCCCCTTAGTTATTGTCCCTGTTTTCTATATGCCTTATAAACTTTTTATCTCTCATTTTTCCTATTAATGCCTTCTCTGTGTTGTTGGTTTTTGTAGCAAAATGTTTTCATTACCTTGTAATTTCTTTTTGTGTATGTTCTTTAGACACTTTTTGTTGTTGCCATGAGGATTGCATTTAACATGCTAAAATAATATAAATATAATTTGAAGTGACATGAACTTAACTTCTATAGCATACAAAAACTCTGTTCCTCTATAGCTTTACATCTTCTATGTTTTTGTTGCCACAACTTATATTTTAATAAATTGTATGTCCAATAGCACAGGTTAACAATTGCTTTTTATGCATTTGTCTCTTCAATCGTGTAGAATATAAAAAGTGGAGCTTCAAACCAAAATTATAATTATACTAACTTTCATAATTACCAGTGTATTTACTTTTACCTGAGATCTTTATATCCTCACACAGCTTCAAATTAGTTTCTAGTATCTTCATTTCAACCTGAAGGACTCCCTTTAGCATTTCTTGCTTGTCAAATCCAGAGGTAATAAACTCTCTCAGTCTTTTCTAAAGGGTCCCATGACCTTCACCAGGGTGACTCTATACTGGGGAAAAGGGAATAATGAGACTCTTTGGGGACTACTGGGCACTGGTTCCAAATTGACACTAATTATAGGAGACTCAAAATGTTACTATGGTCCACCAGTCAGAATAGGGGCTTATGGAGGTCCCATGATGAATGAAATTGTAGCTCAGGTGTGTCTCGGAGTGTGACCAGTGGTCTAAAAACCCATTCAGTGGTTATTTCACTGCTTATGGGATGTATAATTAGAATAGATATACCTAACCACTGGAGGAATTCCCACATCAGTCCTCTGACCTGTGGAGTAAGGGCTGCCCTGGTGGAACAGGCCAAACGGAAGCCACTAGAGCTGCCATACCTAGAAAAAAAGTTTATAGAAATGTCCTCTTCTCTCTTCAGCTGGATTTCAGCCCAGAGAAATGAGAGACCAAGATGCCTGCGACCAGCATGAGCACACTGGCTTTGGCACTGTTGTCTTGAGGCGTTCTTTTCTTGATGGCCTCTGTGGTGGTCCGACACATGCAAAGGCCTTCCACACCACAGGGTATTTTCAAAATCACTTTTATTTCACCCTGCTAAACCTCTGATTTCTGCTTTTATATGTGTTTTGTGAACTAGCTTAATCTCTCCCAAAAAGTATCTGTTTTGTCAAGCATTCCAGACTGATCTGAAATCCTATTTCTCACTTTTTCTCCCTTTCTTTCTCCCTCCCTTCTACCTTCTAGTTTACTTTACTGACTTTCCCTTTAGTTCTAGTTAGCAGACTAGCATCACCGTCACATTGATGGATATACTTTCATATTAAAATGCTAGTAATAGAACAAATTGAGCTTTATTATTTATCACCATTTTCTTGATAAATATCATGAATAGTCCTCCAGGTATACAGGGCCTGGCACAAATAATGACCCCTTTTTATTACAAAATCTTTTATTATAAAATCATAAGCATGTAATTCTGTAACGTAACAATATCACACTCAAGCACATCAAATGACATTTTAGGTGAAATGTTCAAATTAAAACTATAAATTAATACACCCATATTATTACCCTCACAACCACACTCAAGCAGGCCCTACTTCTGCCAGACCCTGTATATTAGAATTACTTTGAGGTGTTGAATACATGCAAATGTTGTTTTAATTGGATTATATTAAATTTACAGCTCATTTTATGTGAGGTCCTGAATTAAGTTTTCTTTAAAAATTTATTTACATAAGAACATGTATAATTTTGTATATGTGATTCATGCAAAAATGAAAATACCTTTTAAGACTTCTGAAATGTATTCAACAGACTTCTCCCTCAAATTTAATATAAAAATAATCTTAATCAAGCATTTAGGCCCAATTTTGTTCCCTAATTGAGGCTAACTCTTGTGAGTACAAAAAGACTTCACTTAATGTCATGGGTAGGTTCTTGAAAACTGCAACTTTAAGCAAAACAACATATAATGAAACCAGTTTCACCATATGTTAATGGATATAAATAAGAGTTAAAGTCTACATTTCTGGTCACGAAAGCATCACCAAATTTTAAAATAAAGACCCCAAAACTCTAACATTAAATACTGAAATAAATGTGAGCTATACATATATTTAAGAAAGATGAATTAAAACAAGATATTTTCCAAACCACTTATTACAGTTCAGGACTGAGGAAGGCAAGAACCTATTCTGGGAGCTCAGGGTGCAGGGCAGGAACCAACCCTGGGCAAGGTGTCATTCTTTTGTAGGGTGCACTCACACACACAAACACACACGCTCTCACTAGGAGTGGGCCAATTTTGACACACCAATTAACCTAATGTGCACATCTGGGGATGTGCAAGGAAACCAGAGTATCTGGAGAAAGCCCACAGAGACAAGGGGAGAATCTACAAACTCTACACACACAGTGCCTGCGACCAAAAATCAGTTTTTTTCCCTCACCAACATTATAATGAAATGATGCCAAATGAAACATTTTTGAGGACCTGTTGTACTTTGCTCCATGCCATTTGAATTATGAAGATTGTAACTACTATCTATTGAGGACAGGCACTATTTCAGGTTCTATGTGAGCTCAAGGTAATTTCCCTTTAATTCTTTCCATTGTTTATTTCCTGGGGTTTACACATGAACGTGTTGGTTGTCACTAAAATGATACCTGAAGCCAAGGACCCTCCTCTTGGGTTTCCCTTCTCTGTCCTGTGACTTGAAATTTCCATGGGGCAGTTCAATAGCTCACCCAGTTCCTTACCCATTCACTGACTTATGCACAGTATCTTCAAAACTGTTGTTTCATATATGTCCTTTTAAAGTTGTTTCAGACAAGAGGCTAAATCTGGTTCCTGTTATTTCATTTTGAGCAGAAGCAAATATGGAGTATTTTGAAAACACTTTCATCAGATTCCTAGAAAAAGAGTGTGTGTCTCTTTATAAAGCATGATGTTTCTGAGCTTTCTGCTGTGGCATAGCTAAGCAATAACTTTTAGTAAAATAATTTTAATTATTGTAGCTTTAAATGTCTTCATGTGTAGTTTTGTGCTTTCTCTTAAAAAAAAAAAAACCTTCATAATCCTCTCTGTAAAAAAGAAAAACGCCAGTAACTTTGACATTTGTTAGAGGTTAATTCATCATGTGCTGTTATTTAAATCTAATAACCCAGGGCTGAATCTGCAGGATGGAGGACAAGTACACATCCAGGTAACTATCTTTTCATTTAAAAAATAATTAAAAATTACATTTTAAATTTAAAAAATGAAAGATTTTAGTGCAAGCCTGAATCACCCTTCTCAGGTACCCCAAAGTCAGTTTGTTTTTAGTTGTCTGATTTTTCTCAATTTGTCCAGAGCCCAACTGGCTGTAATTCTGACACACCTGGGAGGGATCAATAAAGCTGAAGGTACAAGTACCAGAGTTTTTGGCAGAAGATACAAGTCGGGGATGTGTGGGTAGGCGTACCTGTGCCCTGGGGCGTTGGAGGAGCGCATTCCGCCGGTTTGGAGAACCTGGGCTGGAATCCCAGGGCCTCTGGGATACGGCACTCAGCGTTGGGGCGTTTTGAGTACAGTATTCCCGCCCTTCCAGGCACAGTGGACCTGGCCTATCGGCGCTCTAAAGGCACTGTGGGTAGCGTAGTTCTGCGCCCTGGGTCATTGTGGGTATTGTAGTCCTGCCCTTGGGGGCACTCAGCCTCACGCTCTCCGAGGGCAGAGGCCGGTGTAGTTCTGTGTGTGGTCTGCCTACTTTGACGCTTCTGGTGGGCGAAGCCTTAATGGACAAAGGCTCCCACGGAAGGAGTGTCAGTAAAATCAAGGACGGTGGCAGGTGAGGGAAGACTCCCACAGGCCACGGTTTCCTTGAGGTTTGATTTTCCCGCTGGTTTGGGTAAGGAATAATTCGGGTGCTTTGGGTAACACGCACTCTTGGCCCAAAGCAGGCCTCCCCGCAGTTGTGGGCATGCAGCTCGGGTTTCCTTCCTGGGTATTCTAGGGGTGCGCGCCAGGGTGTTGCCCACCGTTGCGATGCTTGGCCCCTAGAACCCTAGTTGTAGGGGAAGTATTGGCTTCTAGACCTACTTAGGTACTGAGGGACGGCCGAAGCCAAGCAAACCGGCCAAGCAACTAGGATCAGAGCCTTGGGGATATTGGAAGGCCTGATGGGGTCAGTATTCCGGGTGCGTGGGGCGTCCCTGTGTCCAGATGGTTTCCTCTGTTGTCCGGGCCCTTGCTAGACCCCAGGTAGATTAAGTGGAATGCAGCCCATGGGCAGAGAACTTTTCCCAAGCCCCGTGGGGCTGCTGGCTGCCTCCCTGAATTACTGGAAGTGGGGGTGGGGGTGTAAGACATCTACACTTTAGTTCTTATTTTTAATTTTTCATTATAAAAACATTGCAAGCCTAGAAGTAGCTGTGGGGTTCCATGGATTCATCACTCCGATTCACCATTTATCAGCGAGAACTTGTCCTTCCACCCTAAATCTGCAAGTGCATCTCTTTGGGCACTATCTCTACCCAGAGGCTTATGCCAGGCCTACTTCAGAATCCCTGCCTCTGTAGGGAGGGTTGACATTCAGGTGTGCTCTCTCTCACTGAAGCGTCATCAGAGTGGAAAGAGGTAAAACCTGTGTCTAGCACATACTGAGTGCTCAGTAATGTTACTCTGTGTTTTTACTAAACTCGTGGGCATACAGATGATGTTAGCATAACCTCAGAGCAGGCCTCTTCTAAAACCTACACCCTCACTGCAGAGAGATAGAACCTTCCTGGTTCTGATACTTCAGTGAAGAGGACCCCAGCTGCAGGCTTGGGAGTTTCCAGCCTGTCTTCTGGATGGGCAAAGAATCCTGAGCTTGGAGCTGCTTCTCTCTGTTCAAGTCTGCCCTGGAGCACCAATGCTCCCCCAACATACAGAGGGATTGTCCTAGGGGCCTGGAAACCTCTTCTTATGAGCAGCACTTCCATATGTTCCTATGGTATCTTTGCTCATAATGGAGGGTGCCTTGTTTTGCTTGTCCTTGCTATCTTGAGTGTAGTATTTCCCTGTGGGCTCAGAGTGGCAAATTGTTTCCCAGGGGCTTCCCAACAACATCTCCAGGGAACTCCCTCCCTGATATTGATGCAACTGTATTCTCAGGGCCTCTGAGCCCTGGCAACACACAGGTAATGAGATACAAAGGCAATGAGGTAAAGGTAGGGTTTTGAGAGCACTACCGTGTTGGCGGTGTGCTTTCTGTGCACTGCCATAGTTTATTTCCTCATCCATTTTTGTACATTAT
The DNA here is from genome assembly GCF_021234435.1 of Artibeus jamaicensis. Lineage (NCBI taxonomy): Eukaryota > Metazoa > Chordata > Mammalia > Chiroptera > Phyllostomidae > Artibeus > Artibeus jamaicensis. The sequence goes on along the minus strand of NW_026522030.1, from coordinate 71,512,085 downwards.
GTAGTAGAACTCCACTTTATAGACAGGGAAATGGTATAGTAACTTTTACCACGGAGCTCACTGTTCTTTAACTTTCAAAATTTTAATGAAAATTTAACAGGAGGTGCTCTGTGTTTCAAGTTTGTCTCATGCATCTAATGCTAATAAAGATAAAACATTTGTTCACTTTCTTTTGATTCTTTGTCAAATGCCCTAATGACATGAACTTTTGTTGATGACATTAATGACACCAATAGAATGTGTTTGTAGGTTAAACCCTCTCCTCATAAGGAGTTTTATTTGTTTGTTTACCTTTGGGGATGTGAATGGAGATGGCTTATCAAATTTAAAATTATGAAAACTTTACAAATACAGCCAAAAGTAGTGAGAATACTGTAAGAGCACCCATGTGCCCTTGCTCAACTTCAGCAAGTGTCAACATTATGTTCTTCCTTTTAGTTTTCTCTACTGAACTATCTCACAGCAAATCTCAGAAAACATCTTATGTGTAAATACTTCAGTGTGCATCTCTTGAATAAGGACTTTAAAGAAAACAACATATATATGTATAATCTTCCAACAAAATTAACCCAGATTTATTAATGTTACATAAGGTTAATGCTGTGTTCAATTTTCCCAGTTGTCACAAACTGTCTTGCTACAGTTCAAAGCCTGCTCTCAACAGCCCAGGTTGAGGTATGTGCAGGACAATATGGGGAATTCTGCCATCTGAATCCCTCCTTGGCTCTTCTCTCCCATTCTGACCCTGCTGATCTTGTGAATGGCAGGATTGTCCTTCTTGGCACACACTGCAAAACTTCAGGTTGGGCCTTTTTGAGTTTTCCAGATTTCCCACTAATCTGGTGAGCTGTTAAGTCTTGTTGATTCTTCCTACTCCCCTCCTTTCCCCTCACCTTCATGTTAGCTCAGCATATAGTCTTTCACCGTGTTTTAGTTCAGCTTCTTCCTCTTACAAAAAGGTCCTCCTCTCTTTAGTGCAAATTCTGAAGTCAGACTCTGAGGCTCCACTACACTAGTACTGACTCTGCGACCCTGGGCATTTGCCTGCATTCTGTGTCCCTTCTCATCTGTAAAATGGGGCTAGTAGCAATTGTCAGGGTCGTGAAGTGGAAATGTGATCTTCGGAAGTTATGAGGGTGCCTGGCACACACAAGTGGGTGCTCAGGGAGAGTACTTTGTGGGGATAATGATTATCCATTCTCAACTGCCCCTAAACAACTGCCCCAGAATCATTTTCATCCTTCACTCCAACTGGACTCTGGTTTACAGCCACATGGGAATCTATGCCAATCTGCAGTCTTTTTCTCCTCAGACCTTTATGTTCCACACGTTCATCCTTGTTAACTAGCTTAGATGTTTCTCTAGTGCAAAGATTTCTGAGTGCTCTCCGGCAGAATACGTCCCAGAGCACTTGTACATAAGGAGGTTGGGGCCGGGATGGTGCATCCTAACTGTCTGATTATCTCACTGGTGTTGAGATGGTTTTTTGAGGCACAGGTACCTTGTCTGGCTCCTGGCTCCTTCTGGGTGACTGCTTAGCACCCAGATGTGAGGATATTAGGGGTTGTCCTTTCTTCCTGGAAAGCGACATTTGTGGGGCATTGACGGGATCTCAGGTGGGAAGGGGTTAGAGTGTTACTGGAGACGGCCATGGGTGGCAGATAATAGATGTGGATCTTGTTCTGTGGTCAGTGAGACCCACTGCAAGTTTTGTCCAGAGGGGGATCATGATTTCTTCCTTTTTTAACCTCATCTCTGCTCCCCTTTATAATGAAAGTCATCAGGAGAGAGTTGTCTACACTTGATAAGTACAGTTTTGCTCCACTGAATCTCTAATTTCCAGATATTTTGGGGTTGTTTTTTAGATAACTTATTGTTACTGATTTTTTATTTAATTCCATTTAGAACAAAGAATGTACAATATCAGTTTGTGTAAGTTGGCAGTTATTTCACAACCCAGTATATACAGTGTCTTGGTGAATGTGCCTTGATCCCCAGAATGGAATCCATTCTGCAGTTGTTGAGTGTTGTTCTAATACTATGTTAGGTCAAGTTGCTTGTTACATTCAGATGTTTTACTTCCTTATGATTCATTTTTTATCAACTTATTTAGCAATAGTTTTATCATTGTATTAATTACCGTGACTGTGTTTGATTCTTCAACAAGGATTGTGGAATTTTCTGTTTCTCCATTAATTCTGTCTTATTTTCTTCATGTATTTTCAAGCACCATTATAAGACGCACATACATTTATCTTTGGTATATTTTCTGATGAGTCAACCCTTTTATTATCACAAAACATGTCTTCGTGTCTCGGGTAATACTTTTTCTTTGAAATATAGTTTGATATACTGCCACTGCAATCTTCTAATGCTTATTGTGTGCATCTATGTGTTTTTTTATTTGTGTTTTTTTTTAGTTGACCTGCATATCTATACTTAAAGTGTACTTCTTGTAGACAGTATATGATAGAGCTTGCTTTTTAAAATCCACTCTGACAATCCGTTCCTTTTAATTAATTGGCATGTTTATTTCACGTAATTTTAGGTATGTTAGATTTGGGTCTCTACATTTACTATTTGTATTTTATTTGCTTCCTCTGTTTTTTGTTCCTCTGTTGCTACTCCTGTCTTCTTTGGGTCAATTGATAACTTTCTGGAATCCTATTTAAATTAATTTAATTGCCATTTAGCAATAGTGTTTGCATTTTTACTTTTTATTTTTTGTATAATTTTAAAGTATTTTTATGATTATGCTATTACAGTTTTCCCAATTTTTCTCTTCCATTACGCCCCCTCCACCCTGCCCCATCAACCTTCCAGCATTCCCCTGGCCTTAGTTCATGTCCATGGGTTGTACATATAAGTGCTTTGAATTCTCTGTTTCCTATACCATTTTTTCTCTCTCCCCATCTGTTTTATGCCTACTAATTCTGCTTCTTCTTCCCTGTACCTTTTCTCCCTATTCCTTCCTTCCCACTCCCCACTGAAATACCTCCATGTGATGTCCACTTCTCTGATTCTGTTCTTGTTCTAGTTGTTTCCTTAGTTTTTGTTTTCGCTGTTTTTCTTTTCCTTTTTTTTAGGTTCAGTTGTTGATAGTTGTGAGTTTGTTGCCATTTTACTGTTCATATTTTTTGCCTTCTTCTTCTTAGATAAGTCCCTTTAACATTTCATATAATAAGGGCTCGGTGATGATGGACTCCTTAAACTTGACCTTATCTGGGAAGCACTTTATCTGCCCTTCCATTCTAAATGAAAGTTTTGCTGGATAGTAATCTTGGTTGTAGGTCCTTGCCTTTCGTGACTTGTAATATTTCTTTCCAACCCCTTCTTGCCTGCAAAATTTCTTTTGAGAAATCAGCTTATGGTTTGATGGATACTCCTCTTTAGGTAACTGTCTCTTTTTCTCTTGCTGCTTTTAATATTCTTTCCTTATCTTTAATCTGGGCTAAGGTAATTATGATGTGCTTTGGTGTATTCCTCCCTGGGCCCAGCTTCTTTGGGACTCCCTGAGCTTCCTGGCTTTCCTGGAAGTTTGTTTCCTTTGTCAGATTGGGGAAATTTTCCTTCAGTATTTGTTCAAATAAGTTTTCAACTTCTTGCTGTTGCTCTTCTCCTTCTGGCCCCCATATGATTTGGATGTTGGAACATTTCAAGATGTTCTGGAGGTTTCTAAGCCTCTCCTCATTTTTTTAATTCTTGTTTCTTCATTCTATTCTGGTTGGACATTTATTTCTTCCTTCTCTTCCAAATTGTTGATTTGGGTCCTGGTTTCCTTCCTGTCACTGTTAGTTCCCTGTAAATTTTCCTTTATTTCACTTTGCATAGCCTTCACTTTTTCCATTTTGTGACCATATTCAACCAGTTCTGTGAGCATCCTCATTACCAGTGTTTTGAACTGTATATCTGGTAGGTTGGCTATCTCTTCATCCCTTAGTTGTATTTTTTTCTGGAACTTTGATCTGTTCTTTCATTTGGGCCATTTTTTTTTTTGGTCTCAGCATGCCTGTTATGTAAGGGGCAAAGCCTTAGGTGTTCACCAGGGCAGGCCAACCCACGTCTCTGCATTTGAAGCTCTGTGTAGGGAAGGGGTCCAAGAGGAAACAGTGCTGTTCGTTCTGCTCTCTGCCGGTTTTCAGTCACTTCCTCTGCTACCCACAAGCAAATTGGGCCCTCCTGGTGCTGATTTCCAGGTGGGTGGGTTTGTGTATGTTCTAGGACCCTGTGGGTTTCTCCAGCCAACCCTCCTGTGAGGCTAGGTGTTTTTCTCACCACCTCAACCCCCCGCAGGTGTTTTCACAGAGGCTTTGAGGCCTTATTTCCCTTTGCTGGGACCCGGAGTTGTGCAGCTTGTCTCGGTTTTCAGTTGTCCCTCCCAGTTTATCTGCATGCAAATGTGGGACCACGCGGTTTGCCAGCTGCTGCCTCACTGGGTCCTCCAACCACTGCCTTGCTGCACAAGTCCTCTCTGCCTGGCTGCCCTTCTCCCCATCTCTGCCCCTCCTACCAGCCTGGATGAATTTTTCTTTTTTAACTCCTTGGTTGTCAGAGTTCCATACAGTTCAATTTTCTGTCAGTTCTGGTTGTTTTTTGTCTTTAAATTTGTTTTTGTCCTTTTGGTTGTGCAAGGAGGCACAGCCTGTCTTCCTACACCTCCATCTTGGCTGGAAGTCTAGCAATGCATTTCTTGACTAAATCTCACATGTTTGTGATATATTATCCTCATAATTTATTGCTGAATTCAACTTGCTAATGTTTTTAAATAATTTTTACATGAGGGATATTGGCCTGTGATTTTCTTTTTTGTAATGTCTTACTCAGGTTATTTTTAGTGTCTGGGCTATGCAAGCCTCATAAAGTGAACTTTTGGGAAGTATTCTCATCTCTCCCTACTTAAGTATTTGATAGAATTTGTCAGTGATCCTGAACATTTTTCTTATAAAGTTAAAAATTATGATTTTAATATCATTAGCAGAAAGTGGCTATTCCAAATACCTGTAGTAGTTTTGGTAAGTTTTGTTTTTAAAAGGAATTTGTGCCTTTCATCTAACTTTTTAGAATTTTGGGTGAACACTTTATTTTTTTATTGGAATTTCTATTGTCATTTTAATGCTTGTATAATTTGTAATGATGCTTCCTCTTTCAATCCTGATATTGATCATTTGACACTTTTTTGGTTTGTTTTTGTTATTTAATCATTTTTCCTAAGGGTTCAGCTAAGTTTTTTGTAACACATTTGACCCTCTTCTTTTATTCTTTTTTTTTGTGGTAAAACACAAACATATATTTACCCTCTTAACTATTTTTACATGTACAGTATGATATTGTTAACTGTATCTAAACTGTTGTACAACAGATCTGTAGAACATTTTTATCATGAAAGAATGAAACTTTACCCATTGAACAACTTCCTGTTTCCCTTTCCCTCCGGTCTCTGGTAACCATCATTCTGCTTCTGATTTTTATACAGGGTCCAGCACAAATAACACCCCTCTTTAATTACAAAATATTTTATTACCTGTAACATAACAACATCACACTCAAGCACAACATAAGACAGTTTAGGTGAATGTTCAAATTAAAACGATAAATTATTACACCCATATTATTACTCTACCAACCACACTGATGCAGGTGTTACTTCTGCCAGGCCCTGTATTATTTTTGATACTTCAGAGAAGTGGAAGAAGAGTTCTGGCCCGGATGGAGGTGTAGGTAGAAACCCTTCACTTCTTACCACGACCAAAAGCTGCATAACAACCAATCTAAAATCAATAAACAACCAGAAGTGAAAAAAATCAAACTGCATAGAACTCCACAAACAAAGAATTTAAATAAACAGTCAACCAAACCAACCATGGCACAGGTAAGATGGGTGGGCAGATGGAGAGAACCTGTGGAGAGGTGGCAGACAGTGCGGGCAGGGCTGGCTAAAAGGACCCTGGGTGACTCAGTGTACCTAGAGGGTGGGGCTGTCTGAACAGGAAACTGAGACTCAGAGCTGACTGTGGACTACGGTGGGGGTTGCTACAGTGGGAGAAAATCCTAGTCTCACTTGAGAGTTCATAGGAAAGTGGGGTTAGAGCTGAGCAAGCAAGCTGCATTGTGTCCTCTCTGACCCCTCCCCCACAGACAGTGCCAAACACAGAAAGATTGTTGCTCTGCCCTGGTGAATACCTAAGGCACCACCCCCTTACAACTTTACAGGTACACGGAGACAAAGAAATATGGCCCAAATGAAAGAGCAGAGCAAAACTCCAAAAAGACAGTTAAGCAATGAGGAGATAGCAAACCTACCTGTCTGAGAGTTCAAAGCCCTGGTAATCAACATGCTCACAGAACTGATTGAGCTTGGTCACAAAATGAAAGAACAAATGCGGATACCTGAAGTGAAGTAAAGCAAAATATTCAGGGAACTAACAGTGACAGGAAAAAAACCAAGACTCAGAGCAATGATTTGGAACAAAAGGAAGAAATAAACATCCAAAGGGAACAGAATGAAGAAACAAGAATTTGAAAAAGTGAAGAGAGCCTTACAAACCTCTAGGACAACCTAAAATGTTCCAATATCCATAGGGGTGCCAGAAGAAGAAGAACAACAGCAAGAAATTGAAAATTTCTTTGAACAAATAATGAAGGAAAACATCCCCAATCTGGCAAAGAAAATAGAATTCCAGGAAGTCCAGGAAACCCAGAGAGTCCTAAAGAAGTTGGACCCAAGAGGAACACACCAAGGTACATCATTATTAAGTTACCCAATATTAAATATAAGGAGAAAATTCTAAAAGAAGCAAGGGGGAAAGAGACAGTCACCTACAAAGGAGTGTCCATCAAATCATAAGCTGATTTTTCAAAAGAAACTTTGCAGGCAAGAAGGGGCCGGAAAGAAGTATTCCAAGTCACATAAGGCAAGGACCTACATCCAAGAATACTCTATCCAGCAAGCTTTCATTTAGAATGGAAGGACAGATAAAGTGCTTCCCAGATAAAGTCAAGTTTAAAGAGTCCATCATCATCAAGCCCTTATTATATGAAATGTTAAAGGGACTTATCTAAGAAAAAGAAAATAAAAAATATGAACAGTAAAATGGCAACAAATTCACAACTATCAACAACTGAACCTAAAAAAAAGGAAAAGAAAAACAATGAAAAAAAACTAAGCAAACAACTAGAACAGGAACAAAATTAGAGAAGTGTACATCACATGGAGGGTTATCAGTGGGGAGGGGAAGGGGAAGAAGGGGAGAAAAGGTACAGGGAATAAAAAGCTTACTTGGTAGGCATAAAATAGGGAGAGGTCAAGAATGGTATAGGAAACAGAGAATTCAAAGCACTCATATGCACAACCCATGGACATGAACTAAGCCAGGGGGAGTGATGGAAGGTTGGGGGTGCAGGGTGGAGGGGGTGCTAGAGGGGGAAAATTGGGACAACTGTAATAGCATGATCAATAAAATACATTTTAAAAAAGAAAATGGAATAATGCATTTGTCTCTTCATGACTGACATATTTCATTTAGCATAGTGTCCTCAAGTTTCATCTATGGTATAGGAAAAGGCAAGATTTCCTTGTTTTCTAAGGCTTATCTATAAGTGGAACCTAATGAATAAAACAGACTAATGGGCTAAATAGGACCAGAGACATGGAAATAAAGAACAAACTGACAGTGATCAGAGGAGAAGGGGAGGGAGATAATGGGGGAATGAAGTGAATGAATTATTTTTTCTTTTTTTTATTAATTGTTCAGTCACAGCTGTCCTCATTCCCCCCACCCCATTACTCTCCATTGCCCTACCCTCTCCCCATCTTCCACATTCGATCCTCCACCCCTCTGTTGTCTTTGTCTATAGCTCCTTTATACACACTCCTTGACGACCCTTCCCCTTCTTTCCCCCATTATCCCTCTCCTCCCTCCCTTCTGGTCACTGTCTATTTGTTCTTTACTTGCAAGTTTCTGTTTCTATTTTGCTCCCATGTTTCTTTTGTTGATTAGGTTCCACTTATAGGTGAGATCATATAGTATTTATCTTTCACCTCCTGGCTTATTTCACTTAGCATAATGCTTTTGAGTTTCATCTATGCTGTTGCAAATGCTAGGAGCTCCTTCTTTCTTTCTGCTGCATAGTATTCCATTGTGTATATGTACCATAGTTTTTTGATCCACTCATTTACTGATGGGCACTTAGGTTGCTTCCAGCACTTGGCTATTGTAAATTGAGCTGCTATGAACATTGGGGTGCATAGGTTCTTATGAAGTGGTGTTTCAAGATTCCTAGGGTACAATTCCAGCAGTAAAATTGCTGGGTCAAGACGAAGTTCCATCTTTAGTTTTTTTAGGAAATTCCATACTGTTTTCCACAGTGGTTGCACCAGTCTGCATTCCCACCAACACTGCACCAGGGTTCCCTTTTCTCCACAACCTTACCAGCACTTGTTTGTTGGTTTGCTTGTTATGGCCACTCTGTCTGGTGTGAAGTTGTATCTCATTGTGGTTTTAATTTGTATCTCTCTGATGGCTAGTGATGCTGAACATACTTTCATATGTCTCTGGGCCCTCTGTATGTCCTCCTTGGAGAAGTGTCTATTCAGGTCCTTTGTCCGTTTTTAATTGGAGTATTTGTCTTGTTGGAGTGAAGTCATGTGAGACTTTCTATATCTTGAAGATCAAACCCTTGTCTGAGGCATCATTGGCAAATATATTTTCCCATATGGTTGGTTCCCTTTTCATTTTGCTGATGTTTTCTTTAGCTGTGCAGAAGCTTTTTATTTTGATAAAGTCCCAGTTGTTTATTCTTTCCTTTTTGTCCCTATTTCTCTTGAGGATAGGCTTTTGTTAAGTAGAACAAACTGCTCTGGACATGTTTCAAAATGATTACATTCTCCCTCCCAATATGGGAAGCAGGAGGGCATTTTCTCTGATCTACGCACTGAGAACCTAATAAAGCTCCTGGAGGAAATTCACGAAAGTGCGCCCCACCCCCATGACGAGACTCCCTGGAGTCTTTTAACAGTAGCACTTCATCAATTACAATGTCAGTTCTCTTACAGCAGTACTGGCTCTGGCAGCTGGCTCTACTAAGGTAAGATGTGATCTCTGTACCTGCCTCTGTACCTCTGTCTTCTAATTTTAAAGGCAGTATTTCACCCATGACCTCAATTCTCTGATGGGTCTAAGAAAAGTTTTTGTTTTTCAGTTTGTAACTTTTTTGGTAACAAAGAGGTAGGAGGGGAAGGATAGGGTGAAGACTTCTAAGCTCCTTATACTTTAGACTGAAAAGTGAAAGCCTGTAATTGATTCTTGTTTGTTTCTTCTCATTTCCATAGTTTGTCCGGGATTGACTTTGGCAATGAGAGCCAGCAGCCCATGCCAGTGCACCAATTGGCCAGGTCCCCAGTGGCAGACTTTCCAAGTTTCTCTCTCCACCATCTCCAGTACCCCTCCAGGGCCTGCTGCCAGACTCACTGGCTCCTTCTCTTCCTTACTCAGCCCTTTTCCTCACTTCGGATTGGCTGTCCACTCCTACTCTAGTGTTTTTATTTGGGAGTGAGTATCTGGGGCTCACTCTTTGGACGAATCACAGTAAGACTTTCCCAGGTGTCTGAGGAGAGATCAGACAAGGTAGCAGGTATCTATTTGGATGCAGCCTGCAAGAACAAAGATGATTAAGCTCTCTTAAGAAAAGAGCTAGGTTTGAATTCCTGCTTTACTACTTGCTATCTATGTCATCTCTGAAAAGCTACTTAACCCTGTTTGGTTTCAGTTTATCTTTAAAAAGAAACTAAACCAGAATAATAATACTAACCACTAGGTTTATTTCAGGTAATTAGCTGGGCTGGAGCTGAAATTTGTTTGATCTGTCTGTGGATGAGTAATGTGTAAGAATACCTTGGTTAGAGTTCTGAGAACATGGGGAGGGGTCAAGAATCATCTAATTCCAGGAATAGGGTATGTGAGAGCCAGGCCCCTGGGGCACGGCCAGCCCGAGGCTGCCACATTTGAGGGGAGAATAGGAATTTAGGACAAGTGAAGTAGCTAATGCTCCAGCTGCATTGGCCAAGTTCCATGACTGTTGAATTTTCTTCATACACAATCACCATCTACAAATAAAGTTAGCTTCAATTCTTCCTTTTCAATCTTTATAGTTTTCATTTATTTTTTACTGTACTGTCTGGACCTCCAGCACAGTGTTGAGTAGATGTGGTATGAGTGTACATCCTGGTCTTGTTCTCAACTTAGGGAGAACATGTTCAGTAGTTCACTGTAGTCTTGGGTAGGTTGTTTCATGGATAACTTATCTGATTGAAAAAGCTCCCTTATACTCATAAATTGGTTAAACTTTGGTAAAAGAAATATAAATAGAATCACAATTCATGATTTTATTACTTGCTCAGAGCTTTAAACACTAGCCAGGGTATTGCTTTAATTGTGACTATCCCTTATCTAATTTAAAGAAAAATTGTTCCAGATCTACACATGCAAAAATATTGCCCAGGAAGTCCTCAATTTCCAAATATACCTGTCTTCAGAAGTGTATTTGTTTGACAGTTCACGGGAAACTCCAGCTGGGAATTCCAAGTCTTCTTCACATGGAAGCTTAATTGTGCTTGGTGCTTAACTATATATATCAACTACAAAAATGTATTCAATCTACCCTCATGCCCAAAGTATGCTCTGTGTTACTGGTGGGGGTGGCAGTTGGGTTTTTAGGAGAAATGCAGGGAGGAAGAGAGGAAGCTTAGCCAGCAGCAGCAGCACATAGGGAGCACAGTTCTTTTCGCTCCATACTCCGGAGCTGGTGTGGCTGACATTTGTGAATCAGTGTCATGTGAATCAGGCTCTCTGGACCCTGGCACTTAGGGTGAAGAATTTTTAAATGTCTCAACAACCAATTCACATTGCTCTAAAGTAAATAAAATTTTAAACAAGAGCATTTGAATAGCACTGACGATACGTTCTCAAAAGCATTGTCACATTTACTTTTCACAACCTGTGAGGTTAATATCCATGTTTTACAGATGAAGCCACTAAAGCATAGAGACATTTGGTGACTTAATATCTCCCAGCCTAGGAAACCTGCACCCAGGACCTGACTTAAGACTTGGGACATGAAATCTTACTACACCATGCTGGCAACTGATTGCCTGAGAACTTGTAATATGTTTTTCAGAATTGATGCCACTTGCATGTTCTTGCTTAATGTAACTTTAAATGTTACCTTGCTTCGTGTAAATTAAAGCAAACGTTTTTATATTCTCAGCTCTTGATCACAGTGCATTTAGCCATTTGGATGAACAAATAGAGAAATCATTTCTTTTTCCTCCTCCAACACATGTACCTTTTTAACATTTTAAGAATTATGCTCCAGGTCCCCAGGTATGAAGGTGTGAACATGGGACAAAGCTGCTAAGGGAATAATAATACAACTTGGCAAGAGGCCTGAATATTACATCTGTTTCCCATCACCATGTGCAAGGCCCTGCCTTGGGCACTCTTACAGCCATGACTATCTAGTACTTTAGAGAGCAAATCCCAATTTACTAATACTGCCTAATGTAGATGTTGGAATCATCCTTGTTTTTCAAATGGTGAAACACACACAAAGACACTCTTAGACATACACCTTTGGACATCAGGTTGATTTTCATAGAAGTTGGTGATCTGTGATACTGTAAGAAGGGGCGCTTTTGATACCAGACAAGCAAACAGTGGTGATCCAGTGAGGGATGTTTCAGGTCTCTGAGCAACAGTCCCATTTACATTAGGATACTCACTTAGCCAGAGGAGAATGGTGTCAGGGCCCAGAAAAGCCTGGTCACTAAGTGACCATGGGGTTTCTGAGGTGACCACATAACCATCAGAAGGGCTGGGCAAAGGGCAGCTGGCTGGGCTGGATGCCAGCTGGATGTACAGTCCCAGCAAGAACACCAAAGGGGCTCTTGGGGTTTACATAGGAAACGGTGGCCTCTAGGGAACACAAATTCAAGGTTTTCTGTTTGCACCAAGGTTTTCTATTTGCACCAGATAAACTCAGTGTCAAATATGAACAAATAGAGGCTTTTAGTGTTTGTCTCATTTTCTATGTAAACAAGGACAGAAGGCATCAAAAGCAAGAATATCATTACTCTTTGGATAGTGAATGTTCAGGTAGAGATGATTGTTGTTTTTATTACTATTATTTTTTTTAAAATACTTTATTTTTAAAATTTTTTAAATTTTTTAAAAGATTTTATTTCTTTATCTTTAGAGAGGAAGGGAAGGAGAGAGGGAGAGAAATATCAATGTATGGTTGCCTCTTGTGAGTCCCCTGCTGGGAACTAGCCTGCAACCCAGGCATGTGCCCTGACTGGGAATTGAACCACGATCGTGTGGTTCACAGGCTCACACTCAATCCACTGAGCTACACCAGCCAGGGCTAAAATACTTTATTTTGTATTATATTTATTCCATTACCATTTATGCCCCATATACCCTCTTCTACTTCCACCTACCCCCTACCCTGCACAATGACCACACTGTTGTCCATGTCTATGAGTTCTATTTCTTTTTCACTCAATCCCTTCACCCCCAACACCCACCTCCAAGAGCTGTCAGCCTGCTGTCTAAGAGTCTGTTTCTGTTCTGCTCGTTAGTTCCATTTGTTCATTAGATTCCACATATGAGTGAAATCATATGATAGTTGTCTTTCTCTGACAGGTTGATTTCACTTAGCATAATTTTTTCTAGGTCCATCCATACTATTGCAAAGGGTAAAATTTTCTTCTTTTTTCATGGCTGACTAATATTCTGTTTAATAAATGTACCACAGCTGTTTTTATCTACTCATTTACTGATGGACTCATGGGCTGCTTCCAAATCTTGACTGTTGTAAGTAATACTGTAATGGACATAGAGGTGCATAGGTCTTCCAAATTAGTCTTTAGAGTTTGTTCAGATACATTCCAGAAGTAGGATTGCTGAGTCATTAGGCACTTATATTTAAATTTTTTTACTCCATACTGCTTTCCAGTGGCTGTCCCAATCTGCATTCCCACCAACAGTACAAAAGGGTTCCCCTTTCTCTACATCCTAACCAGCACTTGGTGTTTGTTGATTTATTGATGATGACCATTCTGATAGGTATAAAGTAATATTTCATTGTGGTTTTAATTTGCATTTCCCTGATGATTAGTGATGTTAAGCATCTTTTCATATGTTTCTGGGCCCATTGTATGTCCTTTTGGAGAAGTGTCTTCCTTTGCCCATTTTAACTGGATTGTTTGTTCTTATTAGTCTTAAATTATTAATTGGATCATTCAATGAAACATACAAGTTTATCGCAAAGATTGAATTTTTTCAAAAGTAGAACGGCAACAGTATTTGAGTTTGGCTTTCAGCTCTTTAATTTCCTGAAGTTCTGTTGGAGAGAAAAACCGAGTGATTTACGTAGGTGGTAGGTAGGATTTAGAAGGCTTTTTCAGGACTCTAGTCAGTTCAAAGTCTTTTGTTTTTTATGACAACTCCTCTAGTCCTGGTTGGTCTGGCACAGTTGGTTAGAACATCATCCCCTAACTGAAGGGTTGCAGGTTCTATTCCCAGTCAGGGCACCTGCCTAGGTTGCAGGTCCAGTCCTCAGAGTGTGTGACCCCCAGTCCTGACCCATACTGTCCCTGGTCTGGGCATACACAGGAGGTAAACAATCCATGCTTCTCTCTCACATCTATATTTTCCTCTCGCCCTTCCTTTTTCTCAAAAGGCATTTTTTTTTAAAGCCCTGGGGTGAGGATAAAAATAAATTAATTAGTTAATTAAAAAGTAAAAATGACAACTTCTTTAGACATTTATTTTGAGATGCCCCTGCAATGCTTTTATGACTGCCTTCTACATTCCCTCCACTCTCCTGCCTAGCATGCAAGTTAGGAGTAAATCACTTCCCACAGGTAAAAGGGTGATAAGAACCTTTTGCCCACTGAGAGGATTAGACAGACACTGGAGAGAATTCAGTCCTTACTGGACATCATCACAGAAAAGTGAGGTATTTAGCTCTCTTTCCCTGACAGGTAATTTTCTGAGCTAATTATGGTACTTTCTCCTTGAAATGATGTCTCTACAAGATATCACTGGAAATGAATTTTAGACTCTCTTCCATAGAGCTTTTTGTCAAGTGCTGCCCAATAAAATTCACATCATTTACCATGATCTCATGTATACACAATTTGTGGCATTTTTCCAAGCAGTGGTTTATATTTTTTCATGCTTCCCTCTTGTTTTTTGAGATAATGCTTACAGCACTTTGCCATTCTGCCATGAGGCCTGTGTCTTACTCACATTAGAAGAATTAATGACAAAGATGTAAGGTCCCAGTTGCTGGTTTTTCCAAACAAAAATAAATCAAATTTAGTCATCTTAAATGCAAAAGTAAAAACAAACAAAAAGCACAAAAAAGGCAAAAAAGTTAACAGAACAGAGTAACACAAAAATGTCATGGCAGTTATGAAGAGAACTTTGGGAGTTATTCTTTAAAACTACAAATCAAAGAGTTTTTTGTTTATAAATAACTGGCAATAAGTAAATACTTTTCTGCTGAGTGTCCACAGGAAAGGAAAATTTCTAAACAAATTTCAATCAAAATAGAAAAAAAAGTCTAGTGCTCATGAGAAGGGATTTGAGAACTATAATAACTATAATGCTGAAATATTAAGATCCCAGTTGTTTAATTAGGAAGGGCTCATTGTTGTTCATTCCTCTGAGGTGCTACTTGTGACGGGTTTATCAAGTTCCTTCATGTGATGTTTATGTTGATGGCTTTCCCACCTGAGCACAGAAATAAGCACTGGTAATCATCTTATCAAATAAACTAACTAATAACTTTAATAAAGACTGATACAAGGATGTTAAGACCTAACTCATATTACCCTGGTCAGGTTGCTCAGTTAGTTGGAGCATTGCTCCTATATGCCAAGGTTGTGGGTTTGATCTTCAGTCAGGGCATGTACAAGAATCAACTGATGAATGCACAAAATTGATCTTTCTCTTAAAAAAAGATGAAAGAAAGAAAAGACCTAACTTGTTTTTTTTAAATCTATTAGTTTTCTATTAGTTTGTTCTTTTGATTTTTGTTTTTGTCTGGCTAATTACTAATTTATAGTTAAAGAGTAGTTTTAAAGAGCATCTAGGGTCAGATAATAGGTGGTGAAACTCTGTTAACTCTGTTAAACAAATTTAAAAAGCATTGATTGTGATTAAATAAATAATTTAAAGAAAAACCACAGGCTTTGATTACTCACACTAATTTTTTTCCATTATTTACTGTTTTGGGCTCTTTAGTGAATGAAGTTTTGTTCTGTTTCTTTTTAATTCTCACTCATCCATAATTAATAATAAAGTCAGATATGTCTTAAATGAGGAAAGTTCATTTCTATTTAGACCTAATCACTCAACAGAATTTGAGTTCCATTAATTTGAGATTACTTTGAGTTTTTTTAATTGATTTTTAGACAGAGAAAAGAAGGGAGAGATAAAGAGAGACATCAATTTGTTGTTCCATTTATCTGTGTATTCATTGGTTGATTCTTGTATGTGCTCTGACTGGGGATGGAACCTGCAACCTTAGCATATCAGGATGATGTTCTAACCAATTGAGCTACCTGACCACAGTTGAGATTGCTTTTAGAGTCCTCTAATACCAACTACCCTATGTGTTTTCTAATCACTAGAGATAGTGCACTAAGTATCAAATGTTCATCTTGTGATTTATGTTCTTATTTCAAATTCCCTTAACTGCTTTATACATAAGTTCAATAAATAGTCATTGAAATCATGTAAGCCTTTGGAATAACTATCATTAGTTTATAGTCTTCTCTGATAAAACTTGAAGTGCTGCCCTAACAGAAATAAAGCAGTGCATTAGTCGCAGGGTTCTCTGCCTTGAAGAAGGTCCTGTTCCCAAACTATGTTGGGCAGCAGGTGCTTAGCAGCCTGTCTGCTTCCTGGGAGGAAGTGCTCCATAAAAAGAAAATGTGTCATCCTCTCAGCCTTTCCACTGGGATCAAACTCATGAGTTAAAAATGATAATATGATATCCTTTTCTGATTTCTTTTTAAAAACACTAAATGTTCAAGGAATGGGATCTGCCTTGGTTTATTATCCCACTTTTGTGGTACAGTACTGGTAATCATGAAAATTCCAGTCGTGCAAACTGCTCCTGAGGACTGAATGGGCAGGAACTTTGAATTGAAAGGTAATAATGGATGTGTGATATCTCTTTGTAAGGGTTCTCTTTCTAAGGACACATTGTACTGTCCCAATCTGGTTGTCTGTTCTTTATTGTCATGCAATAAACTGTATGGTCATGACAAGAAATTGTTGAGTCTCTAAATTTCCTTTTTCCACAAAGTGAGTAAAAGCTATATTTTAAAACATCCAAGAATGACAGTTCATAATACTGCTGGCTAAAAACAAAACAAAACAAAACAAAAACTTGTCTTGGAAGAAGTATTTTTGCATTGAAATTATTAGCTGTTCTGTTATCTTCTTGAACTTGAGGGACCAACTCTCCACAGATTTGGAAACTTCTCATTGATTGTTTGGCTCTCTGTTCCTTTCCCCCTCTCTCCTTCTTCTGGCATATTAATTATTCTTATTTTGTTCTTCCTAATGAAATTAGATAGTCCTTGTAAAATTCTTTCACTTATTAATTTTTAGTATTCTCTTTTTTTTTCCACCTGAGTCATTTCTAGATTTCTGTCTTTGAGAACACTAATTATGTCTTCCATCTGGTCTGCTCTGTTCCAATACTCTCTAATGCATTCCTCATTGCATTTACTGAGTTCTATACCTCCAGAATTTCTGTCTTGTTCATTTTTATAGTTTCAGTCTTTTTGTTAAAGTACTGTCTTTGTTAGTTAATTTTATCCCTGAGCACATTGAACTGCCTTTTTGAATTTTATTATACCTTATTGAGGTTTTTTTATAACTGTAATCTTGAATTCTCTGTCATTTAAACCACAGTCTTCCATATCTTTGAGTTTGGTTTCTGACGATTTTATTTTCTTTCTGCTCTATTGTCTTACCTTGGTTATTCATGGCACTTGATGGATTGTTTTTTCTGCCTAGGTGTTTGAGATAGTGACCTCTTTTTATTTATTTATTTATTTATTTATTTATTTATTTATTTATTTATTTAGTACTGTTTGGCTCTTACCAATTCAGCAGATTTTATTTTTTCTTTTGTTTTCCAGCAGATGGTGCTATAGTGCAAATTTTTGTTTTCTCTAACCAGAACTACTAGCACCTCCAAGACCTCAGTGAGTCAATGTCACCTAATTTGTGGGAAATGCCCCATAGTCCCCAAGGTGGTGGGCATCCTGTCTTTGTGGGTGACCTTGGTCTCAGGGAACCATCACTGTTTCAGGATATGGTGAGCAATGGGATTCTGGGCCTGTGAGTTCCCAGTGCTGCCTTCCTGTAACCAGAGATTGCCAGCTACACTGTGCTATCCAAAAACATCACTGCTGCCTCTACCAGGTTCTGTCCTTGATACACTCTGCCATGAGCAAGTATGACAGGGGTGACAAGAGAGGTTTGTTAGTCTGTGTTTTGCCTCTTCCTAGTAATGGTGCCTACTAGCCTGAAGCTGTCACACTGCTCTGCTGTATCTCTGCCCCTGTCATTGGGTTCTGGTTACAGTGGGCATTGGTCACTCAGGCAGTTACTTCTGCCCCTCCTAACTCTTCAGGCTTCCATGTGAGGGCTGCAGCCCAACTTCTTCATCAATATTGTATCAGCTGAGGCTGCCCTGGATGCTGGACTGCATCTGCAAACTCAGCTCCATCCTTTCTCCATCTCACCTCCCCTGCACATTCTAATATGTCCACATTTAAACGTCTCAATATATGGGTTTCTCAGACACGTTAGTGTGTCAAGCAGGGGATCCTTTGTTGAATTATAGTCTTCTGACTTGTAACTTTAAAAAGAGAAATAAAGGAGTCACTTGATATTTGATTTTAAATCTAATTTTGTATAAATAGACAATTCTAATAGTTGACTATTAATTCTTTTTATGAGCTATGTAAGAAACTATACTCATTAATTCAGTCTGTTAATTTGTCAAGTAAATATTTATATTTTTAATTTTAAGGGGTTCTTCTATTTTACAGCAAGCCAATATCTTGGTTTTCCGTTTGGTATCCTTGTAGTCAACTTTACATTACTTATGAGAATGGTGGCTAGTACAGCATCAAACTTAAGTTAAACTTAACTATATATATTAAACCTTCACTGAGTTATTAGTTTGAAAAATCTTTCTATAATTAATTCTTTAAAAAATGTTACCAACAACAAAAACTTACCTTTTCATTGCCAATGTGAATATTTTGTTAAAAGACCAAAACACTATTAATAATTTAGAAAGTTGATGTGAACTCTAATCCACAGAGTCCATGTGTTGTGGATGCGACAAACAAATTCACACAGACTGCAAAAGTCCTGTGGAGAATAAGGGATGGCATGGCCACTCTCTGAGTGAGAGAGGGCCCCAACCCTTGCCTGGACAGGCTTTTATTGCTTTTCTGGGTACATTACATCAAGGATGCTCCTCATTTACTGTGCACAGGTTCACTGTAGGTAGTTACATTTTACAAAAAACAAAGGAGAGGATGTTGCTAATTACATCAAAGAAGAATATTTGCAAATGCAAAGGGAAAAATGGTTGAACTGGCTACACTCATCTTTGGGAGGTTTAGCATTGATTTTAGCAAGTTGCTTTAAAAATACACAGTAAACATTTTCTGCCTCAATTCAGGGTGAGGGAGTTTTAGCAAAAGGAAGTCTCAAAGCAGCCTAGGTACAATGCAGGCCTGATCCCCCACAGGAGAACTTATACATGGGCATGAGTCCTGTGTGCTGACCTCACTCTCCACTGGTTTTCCAAATCAGGGGCTAGGCTACATTCCTCATGCCATGTGGAACAGTCCCTCCAAAAAAGTGAAGTAAAAGAACTGGAAAAAAGCATAAATTAGATACTCACTTCCTAAATAACCAAGAGTTCATGTACTATAAAAGAGGTAGAGAGTGTATATCTTTTTTTCAAAATTTATTTATTTTAATTGTTGTTCAAGTACAGATTTCTATCTTTTTCTCCAATCCCAGCTCACCCTCACTCAGTGCTCCCCACTTCCCTCCCATTTCCACCCCCTTAGTTTTTGTCTACCCCCTGAAGGGTTTACAGGTTTGTTCCTGTAAACCCTTCCCCCTTTCCTCTGAAATCCCTCAATCTCCCCTCTGGTCACTGTCAGCCTCTTTTCTATTTCAGTGTCTTTGGTTATATTTTGCTTGTTTGTTTGTTTTGTTCTTTAGGCTCCTGTTAAAGGTGAGATCATATGGTATTTGTCTTTCACCACCTGGCTTATTTCACTCAGCATAATGCTTTCCAGTTCCATTCATGCTGTTGCAAAGGGTAGGAGCTCTTTCTTTCTGCTGTATAGAATTCCATCTAACTATGGTAGATGTACCATAGTTATTTGATCCATTCATTTACTGATGGGCACCTAGGTTGCTTCCACCTCTTGGCTGTTGTAAATTGTGCTGCTGTGAACATTGGGGTGCATAGATTCTTTTGGATTGGTGTTTCAGGGTTCTTAGAATATAATCCTAGCAGTGGAATTGCTGGGTCAAAAGGCAGATCCATTTTTAGTTTTCTGAGAAAAATTCCATACTGTTTTTTGTGGTGGTTGTACCAGTCTGCAATCCCACCAACAGTGAACTAGGGTCCCCTTCTCTCCAAAACCTCTCCAACACTTGTTTGTCGCTGTGTTTATGATGGTCTTTATGACTGGTGTGAAGTAGTATCTCATTGTGGTTTCAAATTGCAACTCTGATAGCTAGCGATATTGAGCATCTTTTCATCAGTCTCTGGATCCTCTGTATGTCCTCCTTGGTGAAATGTCTGTTCAAGTCCTGTGCCCACTTCTTAATTGGGTTGCTTGTCTTGTTAGAGTGGATTTGTGTAAGTTCTTTATATATTTTGGAGATTAAACCCTTGTCTGAGGTATCATTGGCAACTATGTTTTCCCATACAGTTGGTTCTTTTTTTATTTTAATACTGTTTCTTTAGCTGTGCAAAAGCTTTTAATTTTGATGAGATCCCATTTGTATATTCTTTATGTCCCTTGCTCTAGGGGACATATTAGTAAAAATGTTGCTGCATGAAATATCTGAGATTTTCTTGCCAATGTTCTCCTCTAGGATTTTAATGGTGTCATGGCTTATATTTGAGTCTTTTATCCACCTTCAATTTATTTTGGTGTATGGTATAAGTTGGTGCTCGAGTTTCATGTTTTTGCACGTAGCTGTCCAGTTTTCCCAACACCATTTGTTGAAAAGGCTATTATTAGTCCATTTTATGTTGCTGTCCCCTTTGTCGAATATTAATTGTCCATAGAGATTTGGGTTTATTTCTAAGTTTTCTGTTCTGTTCCATTGGTCTATGTGCCTGTTTTTATGCCATTGCCAGGCTGTTTTGATTACAGTGGTCTTGTAATACAGTTTGGTATAAGGTATTGTGATCCCTCCTACTTTGTTCTTCTTTCTCAAAGTTGCAGCTGCTATTCGGGGACATTCATGGTTCCATATACATTTTTGAAGTGTTTGTTCTATGTCTGTGAAATATGCCATTGGTACTTTAATAAGGTATTGAACTGAATGTATAAATTGCTTTGGGTAGTATGGACATTTTGATGATGTTAATTCTTCCAGTCCATGAACACAGTATATGTTTCCATTTGTTTGTGTCTTCCTTGATTTCTTTCTTCAGTGTTGTGTAGTTTTCTGCATACAGGTCTTTTACCTCCTTGGTTAGGTTTATTACTAGGTATTTTATTTTTCTTTTAGCTATATCAAATGGGATATTTTTCTTGATTTCTGCTTCTGCTGTTTCATTGTTGGTACACAAAAATGCCTCTGACTTCTCGATATTGACTCTGTATCCCAATGTTTTGCCAGATTCACTTATTAGGTCAAGCAGTTTTTGAGTAGAGTCTATATGATTTTCCATGTACACTATCATGTCATCTGAAAACAGTGACAGTTTTGTTTCCTCCTTTCTGATTTGGATGCCATTTATTTCCTTTTCTTGTCTGATCGCTGTGGCTAAAACTTCCAGTACTATATTGAATAGAAGTGGTGAAACTGGACAACCTAGTCTTGTTCCTGATCTTAGTGGAAAAGATTTTAGTTTTTTTCCATTGAGTATGATGGTAGCTGTAGGTCTCTCATATATGGCCTTTATTATGTTAAGGAATGCTCCTTCTATTCCCTCTTTGCTGAGTGTTTTTATTATAAATGGGTGTTGTACCTTATCAAAAGCTATTTCCGCTTTTGATATCTATTGATATGATTATGGGATTTTTGTCTTTGCTTTTGTTTATATGATGTATTACATTTACTGATTTGCAAATATTGAGCCATCCTTGCTTCCCTGGGATGAATCCCACTTGGGTGTATGATCTTTTTAATGTATTGTTGGATGCGGTTTGACAATATTTTGTTGAGGATTTTAGCTTCTATGTTCATCAGCCATGTTGGCCTGAAGTTTTCTTTCACTGTTGTGTCTTTGTCTGGTTTTGGAATTAGGATGATGCTGGCATCATAAAAAGAGTTTGGGAGTCTTCCATCATTTTGGATTTTTTGGAATAGTTTGTGAAGGATAGAGGTTAACTCTTCCTTAAATGCTTTGTAGATTTCTCCTCTGAAACCATCTGGTCCAGGGCTTTTGTGTGTCAGAAATTTTTTGATTACTGCTTCAATTTCATCTGCTGTTATTGGTCTGTTTAGGCTTTCTGCTCCTTCTTCATTGAGTTCTGGAAGATTATATTTTTCTAGAAATTTGTCCATTTCCCCTAGGTTTTCAAATTTCTTGGCATATAGTTCTTCATAGTAATTTCTTACAATCCTTTGTATTTCTGTGGTGTCAGTTGTAATCTCTCCTCTTTCATTTCTGATTGTGTTTATTTGGGTCCTCTCTTTTCTTTTCTTGATGAGCCTGCTTGATGGCTTGTTGACTTTGTTTATCTTTTCAAAGAACTAGCTCCTGGATTCATTGATTCATAGAATTGTGCTTTTAGTCCCTATGACATTTAATTCTGCTCTGATCTTGCTTATTTCCTTCCTTTCTACTTGCTCTGGGCTGTCCTTGTTGTTGTTCCTCCAGTTCTTGTAGGCATAGAGTTCAGTTGTTTGTTTGAAATGTTTCTATTTTTTTTTAGGTAGGCCTGTATTGCTACGAACATCCCTCTCAGGGCTGCTTTCCCTGTGTCCTATAAATTTTGGGTTTTCGTGAGTTCATTTTCATTTGTTTCCAGAAAGTTTTTGATTTCTTCCCTAATTTCATTCTTTACCCATTCATTGTTTAATAGCATGCTATTTAATCTCCATGATTTTGAGTGTTTTGGGTTTTTTCCTTTGGGGTTGGTTTCCAGTTTCAGTCCCTTGTGCTCAGAGAAAATGCTTGGTATGATTTCAGTTTTCTTGAATTTGTTGAGGCTTCTTTTGTGTTTTATTATGCGGTCTATCTTTTAAAGTGTTCCATGTGCATTTGAAAAGAATGTGTATTTAGCTGTCTTGGGATGAAGGGTTCTATCTATATCAGTCAAGTCCATTTCATCTAGGGCACTGTTTGATGCCACAATATCTTTGTTGATCTTTTGTTTGGAAGATCTGTCCATTTTTGATAGTGGGGTGTTAAAATCCCCAACTATAATTGTGTTGCTGTCAATATCTTTCTTGAATTCCTCTAAGATTTTCTTTATATATTTTGGTGCTCCTATGTTGGGTGCATATATATTTACGATGCTAATGTCTTCTTGGTGGATTCTTCCCTTGAGTATTATGAAGTGACCTCCTGGATCTCTTTTTATTGCTCTTTTTTTTTTAAGTCTATTTTGTCAGATATGAGTATTGCTACCCCAGCTTTTTTTTCCTTTTTGTTTCCGTGGAAAATTTGTTTCCAGCCCTTCACTTTTAGTCTGAGTAGGTCTTTTGTCCTGAGGTGGGTCTCTTGTAGGCAGCATATGTGTGAGTCATGCTTTCTTATCCATTCAGGTATTCTTTGTATTTTGATTGAAGGCTTTAATTCATTTATGTTTAAGGTTATTATTGATAGGTACTTATTCATTGCCATTTTTTGTGCCTGTGTTCCTCTTTGTCTCTGTCTTTTCCTTCCTTTCCTTAGAACAGTCCCTTTAGCATCTTTGCAGAGCTGGTTTGGTGAATGTATATTCTTTTATACTTCTTTTGTCTTGGAAGGTCTTTATTTGGCTTTCTATCTTCATGAGAGCCTTGCTGGGTAAATTAGCCTTGGTTGCAGACCTCTGGTTCTCATTACTTAAAATATTTCTTGCAATTTTATTTTTGCTTGGAGCATTTCCTTTGAGAAGTAAGCAGCTAACCTTATTGGGGCTCCCTTGTATGTTACTTCCTGTTTCTCCCTTGCTGCCTTTAAGACTCTCTCTTTGCCTTGGAATTTTGCCATTTTAATGATGATGTGTCTTGAAGTGGGCCTCCTTGGGTTCCTCTTGATTGGGACTCCCTGTGTTTCCTGGATTTGTGTGACTTCTTCTCTCATCAAATTAAGGAAGTTTTCCATCATTACTTTTTCAAATAGGTTTTCTACCCCTTAGTCTTCTTCTTTTCCTTCTGGTATCTCTATTATTCGGATATTATTACATTTCATATTGTCTTGCATTGCTCTTAATCCCTCTTCATTTTTTTCCTGAGCCTCTTTTCCTTTTCTTGCTCTTTCTGGGTTTTTTTTTTCTACTTTGTCCTCCAGGATGCTGATCTGATCTTCTGCTTTATCAATCCTGCTTTTGATTCCTTCCACTGTGTTCTTTAGTTCAGATATTGTATTCTTCATTTCCTCTTGGCCCTTGCTGATAGTTTCTACTTTCTTTTTCATGTTGATATAGTTTGCAGTGAGTTCATTGTAGTTCCTCTGTAGTTTCTGGTAGCTCATTGTGGGCTTTTTGAACTTCTTGATAATCATTGCTTTGAACTCAATATCTGATAGTTGAGTTGCCTCTATTTCATTTAGCATTCTTTCTGAGGCTTCCTCCTTTCCTTTCATTTGGGGATTGTTTCTTTGTCTTTGCATTGTTTGTGAGGCTCTTCTGGTTAGCTTCAGCTTCTTAAATTGATTTGTTCTGGCTTCCTTGGTTTATGGTGTGAACTTCTGTGGTATAATACCTGTGAGAATCATTGGTGTAGTTTCCTTGATCTCCCCAGCTCACTGGTCTTAGGCTGTCCTTTACATTGGCTCTGGGTTTGTCTTTGTGTTTTGATTGTTTTGGAGTCCTTCTCTTGTGGGCCCTTCCCACCAGCTGGTTTACTGATGGTCTCTATATCCACCACCTCTTGTAATTTGTTGTGCTGGTGAGGGCAGGTTGTGTTGATGCTAGTTCTTCCATGTGTACAAGGTTTTGATGATTCTCATTTGCTCTTGTTCTGTTGTTTGTACTGGGTAGTTTCTCCACTATTTAGTTGTATTTCCAGATAGGTCTTGGGTTGAGGTTTGTGTAGTTTCCACATCCTCCTTCACATTCTTCTGTTTTTATTGTTGGTGGTTCCTTTGTTGTTGGGTTTCCTCTTCCAGTGGGTATGCTCGTGTTCACTGCTTCCACCTACTATTTTTCTGTGATCCGTTGGAGAGGAAGGCAAAATGACTTATGACAGCAAGAGAGTATTCTATATTTACAGTAGCAGCTGATAGAGAAGAGATAGGAGATCCTTAATATATAGTATTAACTGTAATCTTCAACCCAACTAGCCACTTTTAAGAAAGGATGGAAAGAAAATAAGAGTCTTGTTGGGGAGGGAAGGATTGTGAGTTAGATCTAGAAAACAGTGAGGTTGTCAGAGGTCAGATTCTGAGGTAAGGTGAGAGTAAAGGACAGTAAATAGGTGTAGTGTACGAGAGAATAGAGTTAACCACTAGAGTAATAGAGTTCAGGAAACTGAAGTGGGCTAAAATCTGGGAGGAATGTTGTGAAGTATTTACAATTGTAGGGAACAGCTATTATTTAAAATAATATTAGAGCAAAAATCATATGACAGAGTCTATGTGATCTGGATAACATGAATAGGGGGTATAGAACTTTGAGTAGTGTGCTAAAGGAACACAAATGACATGAAGGATAGTATATTAGCAATATACTGTGGAAGAGAGAACAGGGGAAACCTGTTAAATGATATAATATAACCAGCCAAGCAAAGAAAACTATGCAGAAAGAACAGGAATACAAAAATACTATTAAAATAAAAGGTGTAAGAATAATGAAAAAGTAATACGAATATGTAGTAACTGTAGTTTCTCTGCAATAGCAAAGTGAGATTTGTCTCTCTGTCTCTACTGTTGGGATGCCCCTTCTTTGGATCCAACTCTGGTCCTTTCACAGTTTCAAGTTTTTTGCCTCACTTGTGGGGGGGGGGAAGGCAGGAGAAGAGAGGGAGAGAGATAAGTTTGGAAAGAAAAGAAGAAATAAAACAAGAAAGAAGGAAAGAGGAAAAAGATATTGAAAGATAAAACAATCATAAAATTAAAAAATAAAAGATTACTAAAAAACAAACAAACAAAAAAATACCTCTTGTTGTTTTCAAACTGATCAAAGTTTTTCTGGTCTCGCTGGCTGCAGCAGGCTGAGGGGCAATTGGTGTGGTCTTCCTCCCTTCCCAATGTGTACTCATCCAGTCTTGCGAGCACTTTCACAAGAGCTACTCTGGTGCCTCTCCCCAGCACCCCACGCAGGGGATCCAGGTCTTCTTCAGAGCACTCTTTCCCCAGGGGTCATTGCCATGGGCTGGGGTGTGGGGGGCAGCACACGCCTGGCCAGGCTGCCTCGGTCCGCGGGTTTGGGTGCAAATCCTTCCCAGTGCTATGGGGTAATGCAGGGCCTTTTGTCTGGCTGGGTGGGGAGCCGACCAAGCAGCTGTCACAGGAGAATCCCCCAAACAGTTTCACTTTTTGAGAAATTCCTCCTACTCAAGCCTGCTACTCAGTACAGCCCAATTCTCCAGCCAGACCAGTGACTATCGGGGTCAGAGCCTGA
The DNA here is from genome assembly GCF_021234435.1 of Artibeus jamaicensis. NCBI lineage: Eukaryota > Metazoa > Chordata > Mammalia > Chiroptera > Phyllostomidae > Artibeus > Artibeus jamaicensis. Next base: position 71,486,005 of record NW_026522030.1, on the reverse strand, counting down.
CACTGCAACTCTCAACTTTCTCAAGCTGGTGACCACAGACTCCGCGAGTGATCACGGTCCTTGTGTGTTTGCCACTTTGTCCTTATTCCCCTCTCTGAAAATTCAAGCAACCAGTTCTCTCCCGGTGCTGCTCAAACCTTGCTTGGCCAGGGAGGGAGGGAGCAGTTGACCCAGCTCTCTCCCAAGGACTCTGTGGGAGTCCTGCCACTCCCAAGGAGTCCGTGGTAGACTCAACGCTGGGTGCCAGGTGCTGGGCACAGGGCTGAGGCTGCCACCACCCCTGTCCCTGCGCTGGTCCCTGAGACCTTATTGTCCTGCAGCTGTCTCCTTACCATCTGGTTTTTCAGTATCCGCTACAATTTATGGTCTCTTATTTTCATATATGCTGGGGTACTGTTGGCTGTTTGCTTTGTTCCTCCATAGATCGACCAGGTTTTTCTGCCATGTGTAGGGGGAAGTGGAATCTGCTCCATCCTATTCCATCACCATCTTCCCAATCTCCTTGAGAGTATACATCTTAAAATAACACACATTTAAAACTTTTGGAACAAATAGCAAAATGTAATGAACAGGGCACTGATTGGAGTTGGAAGATTATAAGCAAAAAATTTAGCTTTTAAACTGGTCTTACATTTCTTGTTATAAAATGAAAAAGTTGAATCATAAAATCAACAAACTCCTCCAATATTTATTCTTCCCCGGTAGAGCATTTTTCACTGCATTTCACCTCTAGCATTATTCAAGGATGGGTAAAAAAAATAAGAATATTTATTTTACTGTGCTCTTTTGAGTAGCAAGTAAAACTTTAAAGTCATTTTTAAAAAATATAAAAGATTATACAATGAAATAAAATATTACAATATTGTTGAAATTTATGTGCTTATTTAGATCCTATATAGAAAACTTTGTATTTAAATTTGCATGTAAGAGGAGATCAAAGAACTGAACAATCCTTGAAATACAGTGGTGTGGGGGCAACTTTCCTCACAATCCCCCCATGTGCCACGGATGAGAGTAAACATGAATGAGACATGATGTGATCTGCTTGGGGAGGAGAGGTGGCCAGTTTCCCAGAGGAAAAAGGCCTTGAGCAGTGGCCAGTTTCTCAGGGGAAAAAGGCCTCAAGCCCCCTCCTCCATAGCCTTTTATTGGGTTCTAATACACAGGAATACAGGGTGGCAAGGATCAAACAGTAGATAACATTTCAAAGAAATCTGAGGCCTTACTATAAGTCAGAGTCTGTCAGGAACAGAGTTTTAGGGTTTCTTGCTCGAACCCTTAATATATGAATGAAAGCACTCTTAGCAGAGCAGATTTCACAGGTTTTTCAGGCATTCTTTGTGATGCCAGATTTTCCCCAGGACATGCTCTAGTAAGGCAAGGAGCTGCACCTCTCCCCATCAGGTATTCAGGCTTAAGGGGATTAGAGCCAGGAAGCACTTCTCCCAGGGGGCATGGGGACTCGGGCTATCTCAAAGCCAGGGGGTGAGAAAGCCATTGCTCTTTGTTGCAGCCCCCCCACCCAAGTCCTTCACTGATGGCTTCCCAGGTGATCATGTCTGGTCTAGGTTGCCTCTCCTCAGAGGGGTCTTGCCTATCAATGACTTCAGACCTGCTTTGGGGGCAGGGAGGAAACTGAGGCAGCATTTGCTACCAGAGACAAGATTTGTCTCCTGCAGCTCGAATTCCAAAGGTCACTGACTCATCTTTAGCTACAGGGGTAGAGTTACAATTCCTGAAACTAGGCAGAGTGGTCCACAACACAGTGGAATCAGTGGTTACAAGTTCGTGCTTTCACTCTGTATAAATCTTAAGATTTGGGAGACGAAATTTTGTTCATAATATTTAATCAAATGTACTTAAGTTTTTATTATAGTAGATAATGATATCACTATATGTATGTTTATAAAATCATCACATTGTATGCCTTAATCTTACACAAACTTATGTCAGTTATATTTTAATAAAGTTGGGGAAAAATGGAGTCAGAAAATATATTTTATACAATGAAACAAATATCTGAATGACTAGATTTCTCTTCAGAAACCATAGATACCAGAAGAGGTGTGCAACAATTTTAAAGTGCTGACATAAAAGAGCTGTAAACCCAAATTTCAATATTCCATAAAAATATCCTAGTAATGAGAAGAAAGAAAGACATTTTCAGATGAATTAATTAATAAACAGCAGACAGGCTTATGAAGTTCTTCAAGTAAAAAGGAAAAGATACCAGAAGGATGCTTGGATAAAATTGTATGTAAAGGAACAGATTTAAAAAATGGTACATATTTACATAAATATTCCTTTAACTTCTTTAAAATATGTATAATATTTGAAAAAAGAAGTAACATTGTCTGATGGAATTTTCAACTTATGATGAAGTAATACATATGACAATACTATTAGAATGGGTGAGGATAAAGGACTTATATTGAAAAGTCTTCCACAATCTACTTGAAATGGTAAAATATTAATTTGAGTAGACAGTGAAATGATAGATATAAATATTATGGTCTCTAGAGCATGGGTTCCAGCCAAGATGGAGGTGTAAGTAGAAATGCTTAGCTTTTTTTGCAAAACCAAAAGAAAGATAACAACCAATTTAAAAACAATAAACAACCAGAACTGCCAGAGTAGCAAACTGCATGGAACTCTGAAAACCAAAGAGTTAAAGAAACATTTACCCAGACTAGTAGGAGGAGCAGAGATGGGTGGCCAGGTGGGCAGAAAGGACCCAAGGCAAGGCGGCAGACTGTGCTAGCAAAGTGGGGCTGGCTGACCAGGAATATAAAGACTCAAAACCTCTACTACTGTACCAAAAACTTTTACTACTGTGAAGTAGGGGTTGCAAAGGCTGGAGAAACTCCCAGTTTCACAGGGGAATTCATTGGAAAGTGGGGCTAGAGTGGAGCAAGCAAGCTGCAGAGTTGCCCTGCCCTGGTGAATACCTACAGCTCTGCCTCCTTACAACGTAAGAGCGCACCAAGACAAAGAAATATGGTCCACATTAAAGGGCAGATCAAAACTCCAGAAAAAGAGCTAAGGGACAAGGAGATAGACAACCTACCTGATGCAGAGTCCAAACAGTGGTAAATAATAAGGATGCTCACAGAATTGATTGAGCTTGGTCACAAAGTAAGGAAGAAATGAAGGCTACACAAAGTGAAATAAAGCAAAATATATTGTGAACCAACAGCAAAGGGAATGATACCAGAACTTAAATCAATAATGTGAAACAGCAGGAGGAAATGAACATCCAATCAGAACAGAATGAAGATATAAGAATTCAGAAAAATGAGGAGAGGCTTAGGAACCTCTGGGACAACTTTAAATGTTCCAATGTCCAACTCATAGGGATGCCAGAAAGGAGAAGAACAACAGCAAGAAGCTGAAAACTTATTTGAACAAATAATGAAGGACAACTCCCCCAGCATGGCAAAGGAAATAGAGTTCCAGGAAGTCCAGGAAGCTCAGAGAGTCCCAAAGAAATTGGACCCAAGGAAGAATGCACTAAGGCACATCATAATTAAGTTATCCAAGGTTAAAGATAAGGAAAGGATCCTAACAGCAGAAAGAGAAAAGGAGAGAGTTACCTACAAAGGAGTTCCCATTAGACTATCAGCTGATTTCTCAAAAGAAACCTTGCAGGCAAGAAGGGGCTGTAAAGAAGTACAAGAAGTCATGAAAGGCAAGGACCTTTAATCCAAGATTACTCTAGCCAGCAAAGCTATTATTTAGAATGGAAGGGCAGAGCAAGTTCTCCAAGATAAAGTAAAGTTTAAGGAATTCCTCATCACCAAGCTCATATTATGTGGAATGTTAAAGGGACTTATCTAAGAAAAAGATAAAAACTATGAACAGTAAAATGACAACAAACTCACAACTATCAACAGCCAAAACTAAAGAACAAAAGCTAAGCAAACAACTACAATAGGAACAGAATGACAGAAATGGAGATCCTATGGAAGGTTACCAGTAGGGATGGGGAGGGGGAGAATAGGGGGGATACAGAGAATAAGAACCATAATTGATAGACACAAAATAGAGAGGGGGAAGTTAAGAATATTATAAAAAATAGAGAAGCCAAAGAACATATATGTACAATGCATGGACATGAACTAAGGGAGGTGGAATGCTGGAGTGTGGGGGATGCTGGGCAGAGGGGGAATAAAGGGGAGAAAGAAATTGGGCAATTGTAATAGCATAATCAATAAAATATACTTAAAAATCTCTAGAGCAACCACTAAGATATTATACAACAAGCTGTAATAAAAACTCAATAGATAAATTAAAATGAAACAAAAATGTTCAAATAATCAAAAATAAGTCAGAAAAATGGAAAAATGAAGGAAAATAAAGAGAACAAACAAATAATAAAATAGTAGACCTAAATACAAGCATAGCAGTAACTACATTAAATATGAATGGCCCAAACACATTATACAAAAGATGGGGATTATCTGAATAGATTTTTTAAATGTCCCTCAATTTATGATTTCTGCAAGAAATTCACTTCATGTATATTATATTTGAACATATGTAGGTAAAAAATGAAAGTGATAAAATTTGTACCCTGTAAACGTTAATCAAAAGGAAACTGGAATGACTGTATTCATATCAGGAAAAGTAGGCTCCTTAACAAGGAAATTTTTCAGAGGTTGAGTGGGGGCCTTAATTATATAGTGGTAAGATTAACCAAGAAGATATAATAGTCCACACATATAACATATATATGCTCCTAACAGGGTTGCTTCAAAATAGATGAAGCAAAAAATTACACAACTGACAGGAAAATGAACAAATCTACAATGAAAGTGGAGACTTCAGAACTCTTCTCTAGGCCCTGGCCAGGTAGCTCAGTTGGTTAGAATGTTGTCCCAATACACCAAGGTTGCAAGTTTGATCCCTAGTCAGGGCATACATAAGAGGCAACTAATGAATGCATGAATAAGTGGAACAACAAATTGATGTGTCTCATTCATTCTCTCTCTCTCTCCCTCTCTCTCTCTCTCCCCTTCCCTCCCTCTCCCCACCTCCTTTTTCTCTCTCTCAAATCAATTAAAAAACTCTTCTCTGAGTAACTGATAGAACACACTGATAGAAAACCAGGGAAGATAAAGAAAAACTGAACAAAACCATCAACCAACTAGAAAAACTCTTCTCTGAGTAATTGATAAAACACAGTGATAGAAAATCAAGAAGGACATAGAAAAAAATGAACAAAACCATCAACCAATTAGATCTAACTGATATTTACAGAACAATCCACACAACAAGAAAAGAATATACATTCTTTTTAAGTGAACATGGTACACAATCAGAGAGACCTTGTCAGTGCAAACCCTTCCCAGTGCAATGGGGGAACCAGACCAGAGGGTTCTAGACAAGAGGACTTGCAGGAGCAAAAGCCCAGAAAGGTGAATTAGCCCATGACAATGTGGAGATGAAAGAAATCTGTTGCTTGGAGCAGATGCTTTGTGATGAAGGGCTATGAATCAATTTTGATAGGTGATTCAGGGACACATTCCCAAAGAGAAGAGAAACATTTTTTCCACTAAAAAATTTAATATTAAATATTTTTACACAAGTGTCTCTTCCTGTAATTTACTTTAAAATGTAATTGGGTATAAATGGCACAAAGAATCTTTTGAGTTGATGAAAATGGTCTAAAACTGTATTGTAGTGATGGCTTAATAATGCACTTCAAGTGGGTGCATTTTATGGTATATAAATTAAACTTCAATAAAGTTGTTCGAAAAATGATAATTGGGGGAAAAACAGAGCATTAACTTGTAATTAGCTCTGATTGTCATTTCACACTAGGTCTATTGTGATTTCTTTTAATCATAGTGGCTCAAAGTAGAACCTTGATCTATATTTTTAAGTGAATGTTTTATAGGCAACTAAATTAAATAATGTCAACTAAATATATATATTTTTTCTCATCTCTGTTAAGCCATTGAGGAAATTTTCCCACTTAAATGTGTCTTTTAAATTCATGTTAAAATTTGGGGGAGAGTGATTTTTTAATTTATTTTTTTTCTGAGAGAAGAGCTTTGAAAGTTCTATCATGCTACCCACTTACACCAACAATGGTTTAGGTTGAGGTCTGAGCTAACAGGACAATGGATCTGGGCAATGAAGATTTATCAAAAATCATTCCAGCTATTCTTTATATAATATTCATGGGGGAAATCAGTAAGAAAACAAAGGAAGAAACTGTATTGAAATGACTACCATATGCAGGATAAAAATCCATGAGAATCAAAAATCATGAAACCCTTGTTTTAAAAACACCCTCCCAGCTGACAACTGAGAGCACAGAGCTTGGCTGGTCAGACACCACATTAGAGCATAGGTCTAATGGTCTGTGGAAACCTAGGTCAAATGGCAAATATGAACATGAGAAATTGAGACTAAATATTTCTGATTAGACTCTACTTTAGAATCAACTGGTCCTAAATTGTTGTGTTTCTTTATGTGTGTCTCTCTCACAGTTGCTTAGTTTTTTAGGGCTATAAACCCTGCGGGGTTAACAATGGTTAAAATGTCCAAATAAATCAAGATTCTTTTCTTTTCTTTCTTTCTTCCTTCCTCTTCACACAACTGATACCCCATTTTCTGATCCCTTGGTGCAGCCAACTCTGCCTTCCTCCACCCTTTGATCCCACACATGCTTGCCCTCTTGGGTGCCCAGAGGCCAACCCAACCTTAGTGGAAAGCCCAGTGACTACAGCAAAGTGGGAGAAACTGCTGGTTTCAGTTTCATCATCCTGGTTAAACAAGTAAATCCTTCATCAGAAGTTGAAGCACAATGGCAAAGTGAAAATTTCAGTAGAAATATTCAGGGGCAACAGTAACTTTTAAGGGATCCTTTTGAACCTGGCTTTGCCCCCAGAGTGTATGAGAAGTGGTAGCTGGGTAATTCAAACCATCTATTTTAACTTTGAACAACAGTCCCAAAGAAGAAGACACCCACATCACACCCATGGGTGTGTCTGTTCGGGACACAACAACCCCTGAAATGGATGTGGTAAGAGCAGTTGTTATTGACAACTGTGAATGAGGCCCAAGTCTAGGTGAGATCCAGGGCTGCCCAGAGAGGTCTCCCTGTGACCCAAAAAGTTTTTTTGATTTTCTCTCTTCTGTTCTTCTTTTAACAGCCCCTCAATTATTTTAAATAATAGGAATTATATCATCAGCACAGAGGATGAGTCATGTGTACCATGACCTGTCAGTCATACAAGTAGAGTCTTGCTTTGATCAAATAGCCTACACCATGAACAGGTCAAACATTTTATTTTCCTTCCTTTTAGTTATTGTTCTAAGTGTACATTTCTAAGACAAGGGAATGAATGATAATATACATGTCTGAGAGGCAAGTCTGTAGTTGACTCAGCAGGATTTTTAAAATGCAAGACACTCTAGATATTACCTAGGGGAGACTCTCTCAGGGAGGAATCTGACCCAGAAGGTTAACTCACCCAAAGTCACCAATGTAGTTTCAGGGCCAGAACAATACTAGAAGCCCCACCTCCAGACATACCACAAACAGATTTTCAGTTCATACATGTGTGCTTTTAACCAACTCATGCCTGCTTATTGTAGGAAAATACTAATAGGTCTGGAGAGGGAATTTTTTTTCTAAGTTTGGTATATTACTGATGAAAACATGCTTGATACAAGCACATGTAGGTATCTTCTCTCATTTACTAACATTCTGGGTGATTTCATGCAACACTCATTGCTTTGAATATTAACGTGTACATGTACATGCACTTTCGCATATAGAAGAGCACATCAAAGCTAGGATTTAGGTTTGTTTTCTCTACAAAGTTCTACTTTAAGCTGACTTCCTTAGCTAGATGTAGAAAATTAGAAGTGTCTGTTAAATAACCGTAATTTTAATAGGTTTATTTTTTATAGTTGTATTATTTTGAACCATATGAAATTGTTATTGTTGCTGGATATTGGCAGTTTTTTATGATTCAACCAAATGAATTGGGTAAAGAGTAAAAATTTAGAGAATACTTACTTTATGAAAGAAAGTAAGAATGTTTACATTGACTTACTACTTTGTGGTAGAATGGTTTTGTTTTTATGCACAAAACTATGCTGTTATTCTAATATTCTAGAAGCCTACAGGTGTTACTAATAACAGTTTCATTTTGGCAGAAAAGAAAATAAATCATAAATAATTGACAGTGATCTGCACATGTTCTTTTTTTCCTACCAAAGGAAAATAATTTCTTAAAGAGGTTAGACAATAACTCTTTCACATCGAGGCAAATATCAGCAAATTAAGGAAATGAGAGAAGAAATCTAATTGCCATCACTATTCAAATAATACTATCTCATTAGGCAGTGCTGATTGAGTCTGCTGACCCTGTCAGTTGGTATTAGTTTACCTATTTATTCCTATAAAGTTATAGCTTTTCTCTATTTCAACCTTCCTGCAATCTGACTGGGATGCTCATGAAACCTAAAATAAATCTAAGAGAGAAATTAATCAAATCCTTAGAAAAAGAGGCAAAAGAATATGTTTCTTGGGTAGGTCTGACACTGTTCTATGTAAAAATACCTGGGTAACTACTTTTTATGTGAGCATGCATGTGCCTATGCATAAACCATAAGAACAATAAAATCAATCAAATTTCTTTTCATCATTCCCTCAAAAAGTAAAATTATTCAATGGACATCCAACCATACCAAAATATGGCTTAAGGTTTCATTGATATGGATGTAGCAACATAGAAAGTCATTCATGATCTGAGTCAAAAATCAAGTTGCAGAATATATATGATCTTATTTCTGTAAAACAAAAACTGCACATAATCAAAAATATTATGTATGTATATAATGAAAATGTTAGAATCCCACTCTGACTGTAGAATTGGTGACTTAAAATACTTTTGTATTGTTTGCATTTCTTAAATAAGCCCATATTTTTTCTATGGTCATCTAACTTCATATATTTCTACCCTTCAGATTCGTGGCCTTCAACTAAACGCTTCTCTGCTCTATGGACTGACAAAATTCTGTTCATCTCTCAAGATCCAAATCAAATGTCTTCTTAATGTCTCATCAGTAAAAAGTGGTTGCCTTCTGCGCTAACTTGGTAGCACCTTATACTTATTTACCTCTAGTCTGGCAGTTAATAAAGGCAGCTGTGGTACATTCATCATGATATTTCTGCATCTCCTGACCTTAGCATATTACTTTGTCCATAATAGAGCTTAATAAATATAAATGAAGGTTTATGCAAGTGGTAGGTAGCTGGATAAAATTGAAATTCAGCTCATTTCATTAGTCAGGTAATATTGTGGAGCACTGACTTGTGACATCTGCCATACTCCAGAATCCTGAGGGGATAGTGATAAAAAAAAAAAAAAGAGCTAACCATGCCTCCAGGACCTCAAGGTTTATTCAGGGAGATGTTCACAGCAGACTATTGTAATATATTTTCAAAACTTATGATAGAGCTGAGCACATGTTTGGGCAGCTAGATTAGAAAGGTGGTAAAAGAGAAGGATCTGAGAAGGAAGAAATGAAATTCGAAATATTATATAATGGAGTTCAATAGAGAAAGATGAGGTGGGAAGGGGATTCTAGGCAAAAAGAGACCGAGAAAATGCACCCATTGCATAAGCTCTCTGCCCCTATAGCTGCACTGAAGGGACCTGCTGGGGAAATTTTTTGAGCCAGGGTCAGAGAGGCAGCAGGGACTAAATCATGATGAGCCTTGTTTGTCACTCCAAGGAGTCTGGATATGATGCTGCACACAGTGAAGGGACTATGATATGCATAGCTTATGTTATTAAAAGCATATTTGATGCCAAACCATTTACTATATTTGTTGCTATTGGACAGAATTGAATAAGGTAAAAGAAGCAATATTAACAAACATGACTTTTCCCCTTAAATTTGTGAATATGTTTGCCTCATAACTAATAAACACATATTTGTGTAAACTGCCTCCAAAACAAAACAATGAAAAATAAGGTGTGTTAAAAACATCTCAGTTTTGAACTATCTTTGTATAATAAAAGCCATATGTGAAAAACCCACAGCACACATAATGCTCAACAGTGGAAAATGAAAGTCTTCCTCTAAGGTCAGGAACAAAGCCAGAACATTTTTAACACTTCTCCTCAACATAGTACTGAAAATTTTAGCCAGGGCACTTCGGCAATATCAAAGGAATTTGGCAAGAAAAAGAAATCAAAACATAGAATTGCAAAGAAAGAAACTATCTGTTTGCAAATGATACACTCTTATACATAGAATATCCTAGAGTTGAAAAAAAAAACCAAAAACCAAAAAACCCCACCCAGCTAGAGCTAATAAATGAATACAGCAAAATAGCAGGGCACAAAACTAACATACAAAAATTAGTTGTATTTCTGGACTTATGGTCACTATGCAGTATACCTTGGTAGGTATGCTTTACTTCCTTGCACAACCAAAAGAAGGACAACAACCAAGTGAAAATAAAAAACAACCAGAACTGCCAGAAAATAGAACTGTATGGAAGTCCAATAATCAAGGAGTTAAGGAAGAAATGTCAAGACTGGTAGGAGGGGAGGAGATGGGCAGCCAAAGTGAAGAGGATGCAAGGCAAGGCAGTGGCTGGTGGATCAAGTAGTCCCACATTCACATGTGGATAAACCAGGAGGAATAACTGATGAGTGAGACAGACCATGCAACCCAGAGCTCCAGTGCAGAAAATAATGCCTCAAAACCTCTGGCTTTAAAACCTGTGTGGGTTGCAGCCACAGGAGAAATTCCTAGTCTCACAGGAGAGTTCGTTGGAGAGACCCACCCACGCTGGAATACGCACCAGAAGGGCCCAATTTGCTTCTGGGTAGTGGGGGAAGTGACTGAAAGCAAAGCGAGTGCTGAACAAGCAGCATTGTACCTTCTCTGATACTTCCCCTAGATACAGCACCATAATGCAGAGAAGTGGGTTGCCCCACCCTGGTGAATACCTAAAGCTCTGTCCCTTACAACATAACAGGTGCACTGAGACAAAGAAATATGGCTCAAATGAAAGAACACATCAAAACTCCAGAAAAAAAAAACTAAGCACTGAGGAGATAGCTTACCTATCAGATACAGAGTTCATCTGATGCTCAGATGAGCATCAGGATGCTCAGAGAAATGGTTGAGTACGGACATAAAATAAAGGAAGAAATGAAAGCCATACAAACTGAAATGAAGAAAAACAGACAAGGAAACAACAGTGAAGGGAAGGAAACCCGGACTAAAATCAACAATTAGGAGGAAAAGGAAGAAATAAATATTCGGCAGGAATGGAATGAAGAAACAAGAATTCAGAAAAATGAGGAGAGGCTTAGGAACCTCTGGGACAACTTTAAATATTCCAACATCTAAATCATAGCAGTGCCAGAAGGAGACGAGGAAAAGAAAGAAATTGAAAACTTATTTGAAAAAGTAATTAATGAGAATTTCCCTAATCTGGCAAAGGAAATAGAGTTTCAGGAAGCCTAAGGAAACTCAGAGAGTCCCAGAGAAGTTGGACCCCAGGAAGTACACACCAAGGCACATCATAATGACATTACCCAAGATTCCAGATAAGGAGAGAATCTTAAAAGCAGCAAGAGAAAAGGAGAGAGTTACCTACAGAGGAGTTCCCATTAGCCTCTTAGCTGATTTCTTTAAAGCAACCTTGCAGGCATGAAGGGGCTGGTAAGAAGTGTTCCAAGTCATGAAAGGCAAGGACCTTCATCCAAGATTGCTCTAGCCAGCAAAGCTATCATTTAGAATGGAAGGGCAGATAAAGTGCTTCCCAGATAAGGTCAAGTTAAAGGAGTTCATCATCACTAAGCCCTTATTATATGAAATGTTAAAGGGACTTATGTAGGAAAAAGAAGATGATAAAAAATGACGAACAATAAAATAACTACAACCTCACAACTATGAACAACTGAACCTAAAAACAAAAATAAAAACTAAGCAAACAACTAGAATAGGAACAGAATGACAGAAATGGAGATCACATGGAGGGTTATCAGTGGGGAGGGAGAGGGGAAGAACAGAGGGGAAGATACAGGGAATAAGAAGCATAATAGGTACACACAAAATAAACAGGGGGAGGTTAAGAATAGTATGGGAAATGGAGAAGCCAAAGAAGTTACATGTACAACCTATAGATGTCAACTAAGGAGTGGGTGATGCTGGAGGGAGTAGGGGTGCAGGATGGAGGAACATAAAGGGGAGAAAAAAATTGGGACAACTATAATAGCATAATCAATAAAGCATACTTAAAAATAAATAAAGTAATTTGTATTTCTGTCACTAAAATGAAAGATACTAAAAATAAGAAAACAAATTTATTATAGCATCAAAAAGATACAATACTTGGGATATTCAAGGAGGTGAAAGACTTGTACAGTGAAAACTACAAAAGATTGCTAAAAGAAATTAAAGAAGATATAAATAAGTGAAAAGATATCTCATGTTCATGAATGGAAGACTTAATATTGTTAAGATGTCAATATGACTCAAATGATTTACAAATTGTACATCCTCCCTATTAAATCCCCACCAGCACTTTTTTCAGAAATTAAAAAAAATAATCTTAGAATTTATGTGGAATATCAAGGAACCCAAAATAGTCAAAACAATCTTGAAAAAAATGGAGGTCTTGCCCTAGCTGATTTTAAAATTACTACAAATCTACAATAATCAAAACAATGTGAGAATATCATAAAGACAGATATATAAAAATAGATTAGAAATAAACCCTCACATATTGGCTTAAATGATTTTTCACAAGGGCACCATGACCATTTAATGAAAAGCAATGTTTTGAACAAATGGTCTAGGCAATCTGGATATTCATATGCAAAAGAATGAATTTGGACCCTTAAATAATAGCACTACAAAAAATTAATTCAACTAACTGTAAAGATCTAAGTGTAAAATATAACAATAAAACTCTGAGAAGAATAATAGGGCAAAATTTCATGACATTGGGTTTGGCACAGGCAAGACAAAATAGACAAAAATAACCTTCATCAAGATTAAAAACTTCTTTGCATCACAAAGTCACTATTAACAAAATAAAACAACCCACAAAATGGGAAAAATATTTGCAAACCATATATTTATAAAGGGGATTAATATCCAAAATGTGTGGAAAAATTCTAAACTCACCAACAACAATAAAAAAAATAATTAAGAGATGGGTAAAATACTTCCATTTCAATTAGCTATTTAAAGTTTGCAGAGATATATAGACAAAGATATCCACTGCACATTATTTATGATGATAATTACAAAAGAATTATGTCCATCGAAAAGGAATTAAATAAAAAAAAAATCTGACACAACCCTACATGGAATAATATGCAGCCAGGAAAAAAATTGTTCCACAAAGCATGACCATCAGAAAACTGGACCATAAAACAACGTTAAGTGTGAAAATAAGTGAATAAATAGACAGTGTTTTTTAAAAATGTGTGTTTATTTGTGTCTCCATTGAGTGAAGTCTAGTTAACACTGGTTACATTTGGGAAGAAAGGTGGAGAGTTGGGAGGAAACTTCTATTATCTGATTGCACATTGAAGTACTTTGATCAATTAAGCATGCTTTTTAATTTAAAAATAAATGTGTAAATATTTACCTAAAATAAGGAAAACAAGAAACATCTATGAAGTATTAAAGGAATAACAAGGCTTACTAACAGACCTGTTTGGCATATAATTTTAAGGGGGATGAAAAGAACCAAGTGACAAAATTTACTCTTGATTTCTGAGACTACGCAAAATGAATAATTGCAGTTGGGATGAAGCTTTATTAGACTGTCACCACTGTCAGTCACATTTACCTTTTAAAGGTTTATGTTTTTCTTCTTCCTAAAAGAAGCGCACATGATCCGAACAAGCTCCATATTTACAAAAACGGAGAATTCAATCCTATTAAGAGGGCAAATCCACGACCTTAGGAATCCATCCATACAGAGGACTCTGTTCCCGGCTAGGTCAGACAGAGAGACTCCCTTCATTGTGGCATGGGAAGCTACCTCCGAGTCATCCCCACCGACTCGAGTTAGCTGGGACGCTTTCAGAGACGCTTGGTGACTTGCCCAGTCTCGACAGAGCGGGCAGGAAGCACCACCCGTCAGGGAGCCGGGAGGTAACCTTCCTCCTGGCCCTCGAAGCCCAGCCCGCTGCCCCTCAGCAGGCATTCATCCCCTCCCCACCCTCTTCGCCAGCGCCAGCGCCAGCCAGTCTCATGGACCTCCGCCTCCTCCTCCCTTCTGACTTTATCTATGGGCTGGGGAGCCTGAGGCCGGTGGCTTTTACACCCCTAGGCTAGGTTCCTTGGCACCCAGCGGGACTTAGGGGTAAGGTCCCAAGTGCGGGCAGGGACCAGCCTTTCCTAGGAAAGCTGCTGAGTGTTTAAGCTTTATGCTTGTGTCCACAAAGATTGTGCTAACTTCTTAATGAATCTATTAATGTCCAACCCTAGTGTGCATAGGATACAATTTTTTTAAAAATCTGTCATTGTCATAGAAATGATGAATGCTGAAAAATAATATTGTCCAAAAACGTACACAATATATGAAATTTAATTAAAAGATGTTCTTATACCCATCTCTGGAAGATGCATGGTTTACATAGTAACCTTTTTCTTATTTTCATTGTGTGTATTTTCCAGTAGTCTTTATCTCTGAAAAGCTAACTAGCTTTTTTTTTTCTTTCTTGAAGTAAACATGTTGGTCACAGACACTATTCTTTTAGTGTAATGTTGTGCTTCATTTTCTACCATTTTATTTACATAAAATTTTATTTTATGTTTCACAGCTTTATTCCCAAGAGATATGTACCTTGGCTTCTTTTGGTGATTTTGAGTTTAAAAGACATAGGAGTGGAAGAAATACTTTTTGCTTTTTTTCAAAGAAAATTTTGTAGAATATGCCAGAAAGTCCAGGCTGTGCACAGGTCTGAGTAAGAGCCAGAGCTCTGCCGGCAGATAGACCCAGGTGAATTCTAGCTCTGTCACCTGTAGTCAGGGAGACAAATCCACAAAGAGGGAAGGAATCTGGATAACAGTCAGGTGTCTTACCTGAAAATGAGAATTTTATGACTATTTCTTGGCCTTCCAAAAAATGTCACCTGTAAAACATGTAGCAGAGCATCATCACTAAGAATAAACAATAACTGCTTTTCCTTTTGTTGAGTAGTTAGTAAATCTTACAACCAACCAGGAGGTAGGTATAGTTATTTGCAATTTTAAAAACAATGCGTTATTTGAAAATAGCTTCTCCCATCCTGTTGGCTGCCTTTTTGTTCAGTTGATGGTTTCTTTTGCTGTGGGGAAAAGTAGTTTGAGGTGCACCCATTTATTTTTATTGTTTCCCTTGCCTTTGGAGTCAAATTCTGGTATGTACTTAGTAGAATATACATATATCAAATTATAATGTTGTACACCTGAAATTTATAAAATGTTATTAACTGATATTATCTCAATAAAATAAATTTAAAACAATAAAATAAAATTTAATTTAAAATCTAATGCATTATTTGAAAAACAAAGGCTCAGGTCACAGGCTAGCCAGCGATGAAGCTTACAATCAAAGACTAATGTGTTTTACTCCCAAACTCAAATTGTTTCTAGTATCTTCACAGCATTCAGCAGATTGAACTGTACCCGAATCCTGGGACAAAATTCTAAGTGGATGTGCATAGAATTCCACCATGTGACAAATGTTTTCTGGAACTTCCAGTGCCTCTTCAGATCTCTTTGGGTTATACTGAGGCCCCTAGCCCTTGCTGCTGCAGGTTGTTTCTGTGTTAAGTTTGACATTTCAAGAGAGTCAGGTTTATGATCCTAAAGTTACTCTGATTCTTAGTCCAGGTCCCAACTCCCTTAGAACAAAGCCATGCTTTGTCAGTGTGGAAGCCAGGTGCCTCTGTGAAAAGAGCACTCATCTGATCTTAGATCTCCATGCAGAGCTTCAGAGCAGAGGCAAAAGAGCCCAGAAAAGAGCAGAATCGAGATTTTCATGGGCAGAAGCAGCTCTTGGTCCTCCTGCCCAGAATGAACCAGACTTAGTAATGATCCTACCTGCTAAAGCCACTGCATGGTGTGACATTGGTGGGTTTGAGCCAACCCTGAGAAGAGTAAAGTAACTCTTCTCAAGGGTAAGAGTAAAAGTAAGGGTAAGAGTAAGAGTAAGGGTAAGAGCCAGACTGCTCAGGAAAGGCCACTTGATTGCAGAGCTTGGGGTGGGGGGTAAAGTCTGGGGGTAACCAGGCAGAGGGAGTAAATTCCATCACCACTCTCCCTAAATGATCTCCAGTTCCTTTGGTCTACACTCTATAGATTTTATTGGCCAATCACATAGCCATGGCTGAACTACTGCATGGTTGACCTTAGTCTCCAAAAGTCAAACTGATACCACACAGCCCAAGGCCCCCACCATAAATCACACTGTTAGCATAGACTCTATGGCATAGACCGAGGCACCCAAAGTAAAGAGACTTTGATCATGTAGGACATTCCAAGGGCTTAGACATTCCAAGGGCCAGCCCTCTCTTCATCTACCCTAGTGTCCTCTGTTTCCTGTAGGAAACTGACTTCATTGTGTTTTGTATATCCACCCATTGTTTAATTATGAAAAACAAGCAAATATGGATAATTTTATTGTCATTCATAGCCAACAGTTTGTATTCTGTGTACCCTGTTTTATTCATTGTTTTTTCACATGACAATATATTCTAGACACTTTTCCATATTAGTACTTTGTAAACTTCCTTATTTTATTTTTTTGCAACTGCATTGTATTCCATTATGTGAAAGTACCATTGACATTTTTCTTTCCTTAACATTTCTTTTTTATTGTTGTTCAAGTACAGTTGTCTCCATTTCCCCCCCCCAACACTCCTCCCCACCACACCCATCCTCACTTCCCCCCTTCATCCTACCTCCCTTTGGCTTTGTCCATGTGTCCTTTATACATTTTCTTTGATGACCCTTCCCTTTCCCCCTCCTCCATTACCCTCTCCCCCTTTCCTTCTAGTTACTGTCAGTTTGTTCCTTATTTCCATGTCTCTGGTTATATTTTGCTAGCTTGTTTTTTTGTTAATTAGTTTCTACTTATAGATGAGATCATAGGGTATTTGTCTTCCACTGCCTAGCTTATTTTACTTAGCATAATATTCTTCCGATCCATCCATGCTGTCATGAAGGGTAGGAGCTCCTTCTTTCTTTCTGTTGTGTACTATTACATTGTGTAAATGTACCATAGTTTTCTGATCCACTCATTTACTCATGGGCACCTAGGTTGCTTCCAACACTTGGCTATGGTAAATTGTACTGCTGTGAACATTGGGGTGCATAGGTTCTTTTAGATTGGTGTTTCGGGGTTCTCAGGGTATAATCCCAGCAATGGAATTGCTGGGTAACAAGGCAGCTCCATTTTTAGTTTTCTGAGGAAATTCCATACTATTTTCCACAGTGGTTGCACCAGTCTACATTCCCACCAACAGTGCACTAGAGTCCCCTCTTCTCCACATCCTCTCCAACACTTGTTTGTTGATTTCTTTATGATAGCCATTTTCACTGGTGTGAAGGGGTATATCATTGTGGTTTTACTTTGCATCTCTCTGATGGCTAGTGGTGCTGAGTATCTTTTCATATGTCTCTGGGCCCTCTGTATGTCCTCCTTGGAGAAGTGTCTGTTCAGGTCCTTTGCCCATTTTTAAATTTTTTTTTTGTTTTCCTGGAGTGGAGTCTTGTGAGTTCTTTATATATTTTGAAATCAAACCCTTGTCTGAGTTATCATTGACAAATATATTTCCCATACACTGGGTTCTCTTTCTATTTTGTTGTCATTCTTATTAGCCATACTTCTATTTTGATGAAATCCTATATAGTTATTTTCCTTTATGTCTCTTGCTCTAGAGGACATATCATTGAAAATATTGCTACATGAAATATATGAAATTCCCTGCCTATGTTCTTCTTTAGAACTTTTATGGTGTCATGACTTATATATGTCTTTTATCCATCTTGAGTTTGTTTTTGTGTATGGTGTAAGTCGGTGGTAGAGTTTCATTTTTTTGCATGTAGATGTCCAAATCTCCCAAAACCATTTATTGAAGAGGCTATTTTCACTTCATTTTATGTTTCTGACCCCTTTGTCAAATTTTAATTGACCATGGAGTCTTGGGGTTATTTCTGGGCTCTCCATTCTGTTCCATTGATCTATGTGTCTGTTCTTATGCCAATACAAGACTGTTTTCATTACTGTAGTCTTGTAATATAGTTCGATGCCAGGTATTGTGATTCCTCCTACTTTGTTCTTCTTTCTCAAAATTGCTGCAGCTATTTGGGGTCATTTATGATTCCGTATAACTTTTTGAAATGTTTGTTCTATATTTGTCAAATATGTTCTTGGTATTTTAATATGGATTGTGTTGAATCTATAAATTGCTGTGGGTAGTATGGACATTTTGATAATATTAATTCTTTCAATCCTTGAACATGGTATATGCTTCCATTTGTTTGTGTCTTTCTTGATTTTTTTCTTCAGTGTTTTATAGTTTTCTGAGTGCAGGTCACTTATCTCCTTGGGTTTATTCTTAGGTACTTTATTTTTTGTTGTTGTTGCTATAGCAAATGGGAATTTTTTCCTGATTTCTATTTCTGATATTTCATTGTTATACAAAAATGCCTTTGGTTTCTGAATATTGACTTTGTATCTCACCATTTTGCCAAATTCATTTATTAGGTCAAGTAGTTTTTGGGTGGAGTCTTGTAGGGTTTTCTATGTACACTATCATGTCATCTGCAAACAGTGACAGTTTTGTTTCCTTCTTTGAAATTTGGATGCCTTTTATTTCCTTTTCTTGCCTGATCCCTGTGGCTAAGACTTTCAATAGTATATTGACTAGAAGTGGTGAAAGTGGACATCCTTATTTTGTTCCTGATCTTAGTGGCAAAGCTTTTAGTTGTTGCCCATTGAGTATGATGTTGGCTGTAGGTCTCTCATATATGACCTTTATTATGTTGAGGAATGCTCCCACTATTCCCACTTTGCTCAGTGTTTTTATCATAATTGGGTGCTGTACCTTATCAAATGCTTTTTCCTCATCTATTGATGTGATCATGTGATTGCTGTGTTTTCTTTGTTTATGTGGTGCATTATGTTTATTGATTTGCAAATATTGTACCATTCTTGCATCCCTGGAATGAATCGTACTTGATTATGGTGTATGGTCTTTTTAATGTATTTAATGTATTGAAGGATGTATAGTGCTACTCTTCAGACACTTGAGGAGAGTGGGGCCAGAATGGGGAGTTAGACATAACATGGGACACCTACATGAGTCTGACATAGGTGCCTGATTGAGGAGCTTTTTTGTTTACTAAGGTGTAATTTATATACAGTAAAATGCACTTTTTTAGGTGTTTCTTTCAATCTTTTGAAGATATTTTCACTTCTGAGTTTGATTTTTTCTGTTCTTTACAGTGTCTTACAAAGAGTAGAAGTTTTTAACCTATCAGTTTTTTTAAATAACCATTTTTCTTTTTTGAGTTATGCTTTTTATTTGTCCTTTCAAAGTAATCTCAATAAAATTATGTCCTGCCCTGGAGGGTGAGGCTTAGTTGGTTGGAGTGTCATCCTGTAACTGAAAGGTGTGGGTTCAATTCCCAGGCAGGGACACCTAGGTTGTGGGTTCTGTCCTCTGTTTTAGTGTGTGTGATCCTTGGTCAGGGTGCATACAGGTGGCAGGCAAGCAGTCAATGCTTCTCTCTCACATTGATGTTTCTCTCTCTCCCTTCCTCTCTAAAAGCAATGAAAATGCATCCTCAGATGATGATTAAATGAATGAATGAATGAATGAATGAATGAATGAATGAATGAATAAATCCTGTTTCCTTCTGCAAGTTTTATATTATAGGTCTTTTCTCTGCCCCCCACCATGGGAAACAGTTCAAGCATTTAATGAACGATTGTTTTATTTATTTATGTTTAAAGTATATTTTATTGATTATGCTATTACAGTTGTCCTAATTTTTTTCTCCCCTTTATTCCCCTCCTCCCTGTACCCCTTACCCTCCAGCTTAGTTCATGTCCATGCATTGTACATATAAGTTCCTTGGCTTCTCCATTTCCTATACTATTCTTAACCTCCCCATCCATTTTGTGCCACTAATTATGTTTCTTATTCCCTGTGCCTCCCCTGACTACTCTACCCCTCCCACTCCCCACTGATAACCCTCCATGTGATCTCCATTTCTGTCATTCTGTTCCTATTCTAGTTGTTTGCTTAGTTTTTATTTTTGTTTTTAGGTTCAGTTGTTCATAGTTGTGAGGTTGTAGTTATTTTATTGTTCGTCATTTTTTATCATCTTCTTTTTCCTACATAAGTCCCTTTAACATTTCATATAATAAGGGCTTAGTGATGATGAACTCCTTTAACTTGACCTTATCTGGGAAGCACTTTATCTGCCCTTCCATTCTAAATGATAGCTTTGCTGGCTAGAGCAATCTAGGATGAAGGTCCTTGCCTTTCATGACTTGGAATACTTCTTACCAGCCCCTTCATGCCTGCAAGGTTGCTTTAAAGAAATCAGCTAAGAGGCTAATGGGAACTCCTCTGTAGGTAACTCTCTCCTTTTCTCTTGCTGCTTTTAAGATTCTCTCCTTATCTGGAATCTTGGGTAATGTCATTATGATGTACCTTGGTGTGTACTTCCTGGGGTCCAACTTCTCTGGGACTCTCTGAGTTTCCTTAGACTTCCTGAAACTCTATTTCCTTTGCCAGATTGGGGAAATTCTCATTAATTACTTTTTCAAATAAGTTTGCAATTTCTTACTCTTACTCTTCTCCTTCTGGCAGCATTATGATTCAGATGTTGGAATGTTTAAAGTTGTCCCAGAGGTTCCTAAGCCTCTCCTCATTTTTCTGAATTCTTGTTTCTTCATTCTTTTCCAGTTGAATATTTATTTCTTCCTTCTGTTCCAAATTATTGATTTTAGTCTAAGTTTTCTTCCTTTTACTATTGGTTCCCTGTATATTTTTCTTTATTTCACTTTGTGTAGCTTTCATTTCTTCCTTCACTTTGCAGCTGAGCTCAATCATTTCTGTGAGTATCCTGATAACCAGTGTTTTGAACACTGCATCTGATAGGTTGGCTCTCTCCTCTCCACTTAGTTATTTTTCCGGAGTTTTGATCTTTTTTTTTATTTGGACCATATGCTTTTGTATCAGTGCACCTGTTACATTGTAAAGGGCAGAGCCTTATGTATTCACCATGGTGGGGCAATCCTCTCTGCTTTATTGTGTCCTAAGTCTTGTTCAGTGTGAGCTGGACACCTTTCTGGACCTTTATTAGAGCCTTGTTTCTTTCTACCATTTCTATATTTATATTAGATGTAAACACTATTCCTCTGTTTTAAAATATGATACCATATCTACCCTGTAACTTACAGGATAAATTACTCTGAAATTTTCTAGCCTTCTGCTGGTGTCCTTTAGTGTATTTCTCTGTATCATAAATGTATAGAAGGTTTTGTATTTTACCAGAACTTGTTTTTGGAGGCAGAAAATGTAAACATATTTTTCTCACTCTACTATCTTCAATCAGAGGAATCATTTGTGCTTTGAATTATCTCTTCTCTCATTTTTCAAGACACTGTTCTATCCTGTTATCTTACTACCATTCAGAAAATTACTTCTCAGCTTCCATGGCTGGTTTTTTATTATTGCTGAAATATTGATGTTATTTTGAAATCTGTATTTGAGCTTTTTCTCTCCTGGGTTTATATGTCTTTTCTGAGTCGGCTCTCTTTCTCTAATAACTTCAGTTATCATTTTAATGGCTAATGTCTCCTAAATTTTTATCTGCATCCTGGACTTCTCTTGTATGCTTCAAAATTGTATAATCAGTTGTGGAAGGTGGCCATTCATGTCTCTGTTCACAAAAATTTTGAGTAGAAATAGCAAAATTTGGCTCACTGTAACCTTCTACCCAGCCCCATTCACCTGTTATTTTGCTCAAGTTATGGCATTAAAAGTAGAATGAATAAATAAAATGAAGTCACTATAGTTAAGCTGCTAAATTATTAAAATTGAGTAGGTTGAGGCATGAGGAGATGATTCTATTCTTGTCTTAAGTAGGCTGGGAACTTATAGTCCTGTGTAAATGCCTGGGTATACTGGTGATCTCCAGACCATCTGACATCTGAGTGATGACCACTCTGGACCAATCCTATAGCTAAGCAAGTAGCAGAACTGATCATTCTCAACAATGTATTGTACTTTTTACTATAAGAAGTCTTAACTTTTTCTTCTTCTTTGGAACACTTCTGGGTTTTTGCCTAGCTGTGTTCTCAGTTTGAAAGTTCCAGACTCTTAAATAAACCTTTATTATTTCTCTCTAGCCAAAGCCTCCAGACTCTTTTTGAGTTCATTTGACAGCATAAGTATCCACCCAACTGCTCATGTGCACCTTGTCTCTGTAACTGCATGAGAAAGTAATGACCATATTTTGTTTCTTTCTCTTACAGGTTGTTTTCTGTGCTTCATCCCCATTGCTTTGTGTTAAGATTGTTGGTCACCTCTTAAGTTGGTTTCTTCTCCCTTTAAGATATTCTCCACTCCTCTTCTAGAGTATTATTCCTTAAAGACAAGTCTGGTCATATATAATACCTCCTATGCTTCCATGTATCTTTTTGTAGCCCAGGAGAGGATTATGAGTGAGGTATATGTACGCTAGAGAGTGCTCAGGACAGTTTACTGGGGCACAGGAGATTACAGAAAGCTTATTTGTAATTTATCTTAAAAAATAAAGCAATAAACTCAATCAGGGTATTAGTTTTCCATTGTGCCATAATATGACCATAAATTTAGTGGCTTAGATCTACACAAACTTATTATCTTACAAGTCTGAGAGTCAGAAGTCTGACACAGATCTCCCTGGGATGCATTCCTCTCTGGGGGCTGTAAGGGAGAATCTGTTTTCTTGCCTTTTAAGGCCACTCCACATCCCTTGGTTTATGGCCACCTTCTTCCATCTTCAAAACCAGCAATGTTAGACAGCCCCACCACCCAACATATTTTTTTGTCAGTCTCTCTGACCAGTTGGGAAAGCTTCTCTGCTCCTAAAGATCCATGTGATTAGGGTGGGCCTACCCAGATAATTAATCATAATAGCCTCATTTGAAAGTACTTAAATTTAATCACATCTGTAAAGTTTCTTTGTGTGGAAGGTAGTGTATTCACAGGTTAGGCCATGAACATCTTTGGGTACCATTATTCTACCTATTACAATCAGTATTATATTAACTGACAATATACGTGTATAATATAAATAAATACAAATTTATTAAGGCATAAGAATAATATTTATACTAATTGCATGAATACCCCAAAGTATAAGACAAAGTTAGAGGTATAATAGGCATTCTTCAGAACTTCTGATCAAGTTGGAGGTGTAGGTAAACACTGCTCACTTTCTCATACAATCACAGCAAAAATTACAACTGGACTGCAAAACAAATATCACCCAGAATTTTCAGAAACTCAAGGTGTGTAGAATTGTAACAACCAAGGAATTAAAGATGTCACATTCATCCAGATGGGTAGGAGGGGTGGAGATGTGGAGACATGAAGAGGTACAGAGACACTGAGACAGGGAGATGTGGAACAGGCAGTCCCACACCCATGTGTGGTAGATGTAAATTTGGAGGAATACCTTGGATGCAAGAGATCTCAGCCCCACACCAGACCACCCAGCCTAGGGTTCCAGCACCAGGAAGATAAGGCTCCATAACTTCTGGCTGTAAAAACCAGTGGGGAAGTGAAGGTTGGGACATTGGAAGAAATTGTAGGATTCTCAGGAGTCTCCTTTTAAAGGGCCTGCAAAGAACTTAAGGCTTACACAGATTCACTCCCTCTGGGCTTCAGCACCAGGGCAGCAGCTGGAAGGACACCAGTGGCATACAGGAAGAAATTGAAGTGTATAGCATCAGGGAAGGTACTAGGGAACAGCTTCCTCATGGACAAAACACCAGAGGCCAGGCGATGGCAATGTTCCCTTTCTGAACCTTCCCACACACAGAGCCACGGAGCAGTGATACCATATCAAAGACTCCACCAACCTGGTTTACATGGGTTGCCCTACCATGGCAATTACCTAAGGCTCCACTCCATCCAATTTATAGGTGAACTTTTCTACATTAGGCCATACTACTAAGACAGGGAGTCAAAGCAGCTCTACCTAATACATAGAGACAAACACAGGGAGGCTGCTAAAATGAGGAGACAAAGAAATATGGCCCAGATGAAAGAACAGAACAAAATTTCAGGAAAGGAACTAAACAAACTGGAGATAAGCAATCTATCAGATGCAAAGTTCAAAATACTGGTTATAAGGATACTCAAGGAACTCATCGGGTACTTTGATAGCATAAAAAAAAGACCCAGGCAGAAATAAAGGTTACACTAAGTGAAATAAATAAAGATTTACAAGGAACCAACATTGGGGTGTATAAAGCTGAGAATCAAATCAATGATTTGGAACATAAGCAGGGAAAAAAAACATTCAATTAGAATAGCAAGAAAAAAAAAGAATCCCGAAAACCAAGGATAGGTTAGCAAGTGTCTGGGACAACTTCAAATGTACCAACATATGAATCATAAGGGTTCCAGAAAGAGGAAAGAGCTAGAAATTGAAAACTTATTTGAAAAAATAATAAAGAAAACTTCCCTAATGTGGTGAAGGAAATGGACATGGAAGTCCAGGAATCACAGAGAGCCCCAAACCAGAACACATCATAATTAAAATCCCAAAACTTGAAGATAAAGAGAGAATCTTAAAAGCAGCAAGAGAAAAGCAGAGAGAACTCCTATAAAGGAGTTCCCATAAGACTATCAGCTGATTTCTCAACAGAAACTTTGAAGGCTAGAAGGGATTGGTGAGGAATATTCAAAGTCATAAAAAGCAAGGACCTAGTACCTAGATTACTGTATCCAGCAAAGCTGTCATTCAGAATTGAAGGGCAGATAAAGTGCTTCCCAGACAAGGTAAAGCTAAAGGAGTTTATCATCACCACACCATTACTACATGAAATGTTAAAGGAACTTTTTTATGAAAAAGGAGATCAAAACTATGAACACTAAAATAGCAATAAATTCACAACTATCAACAGTTGCCTCTAAAAAGGAAACTAGGCAAACAAGCAGAACAGAAACAGAATCATAGATATGGATATCATTTGGATGTTTATCAGTTGGGAGGGGGAAAGGAGAGAATAGAGGACAAGATGCAGGAATTAAAAAGTACAAATTTGTAGGTACAGAACAGACAGGAGGATGTTAAGAACAGTGTAGGAAATGGAGTAGCCAAAGAACTTATATGCATGACCCATGGGCATGAACTAAAGGGGATAATTGCTGGAGAGAATGGGATACAGGGTGGAGGGAGGCAAAGGGGGAAAACTGGGACAACTGTAATATCATGATCAATAAAATATCTTTTTAAAAAATTAAAAAACAGGCATCCTCCATAACGTTTTGTCTTAAACTCTCACTATTAAACATGGTAAGAAATAGTTTACAAAGATACTTTTCAGGTCTCCTGTTTCTGAACTCTTCATATTGAAAAGAAATGTACTGTTACATGCAGCAGTGTCATTCCAGGACATTGCTGCAGGGTTCACCCAGGAGGAGTGGAAGCACCTGAGCTCTGCTCTGAGGAGAGCCTGTACAGAAATGTGATACTGGAGAATGACAGTCCCCTCATGTCTGTGTGACTCTCTCTAGAATGTAATCTGTTTTTCCTTTTTGAATATTAACCACTTTCATAGAAGTGTACTTAACAGAAAATGGAACTCGGCAACTTCCATTGTACAGTTACTGAGTTTTGAAAAATGCATATTGTTGATTTCTATCACCAGTCATGCTATAAAATATTTCTATCCCACCAAAAAGATCCCTTGTAACTCTTTGTAGTTATTATTGTCCTTTCACTTCCCCAGGGTCCTAGCACCACTTTTCTACTTCCTATCATAATAAATTTGCCTTTGTGAAATAATTATATATAAATGAAACCATACAGTACATGCTCTCCTTTGTCTGGCTTCTTTCACTTAGCATAACACTTCTGAGAGTCATACACATTTTTTGTACATCAGTAGTTTATTCTTCTTATTCTTGAATGGTATTCTTTTGCATTAATATATACCACAATTTGTTAGCCACTTACCAATTGATAGACAACTGAGCTGTTCCCAATTTGGAGTTATTATAAGTTAAACTCTAATGAATGCTTGAGTACTAATGTCTCTGTAAACATTTGTCATTTCTCATGTGTAAATACCAAAGAGTTTAGTAGCTAGATCTTATGGATAGTGTATATGTAACTTTACAAAACAATGCCAAATATTTCCAAGATGCTAGGCCATTTCTCACACCTATTAAAAACGTATGAGATTTTAGTTGCTCCACATCTCTATGAACATCTGCTCTTCTAAGTCTTGGCAGACAGGGTTATTATTAGCAGCCTGTCTCCTAGCAAGTGGATGTGTTCACCAACCTGGAAGCTCTAAAACTCATTGTTCAAGATTATTTATTGAGTTCAATCCATAGCCCTCCCTTCCCTCTCTTGGAGGTTTGTAGGTTGGTCTAAATGGTCTATCTAACGCTAACTACTTGGTCTTCCTGGTGACCAGCCTCATCTTGAAAGTATTTAGGAACTCCAGACTAAATCACCTCATTAGCGTAAATTCATAAAAGGTATAAAAAAAGGGGTTCATTATAAATAACAAAAGATACTTCTATTACTCAGAAAATTTCAAGAGTTTTAGGAGTTCAGTGCCAGGAACCAGGAAAAAAGAACCAAATATATTTTTGTAGCATACTGCAGACTTTGACATGGAACCTTGGCCAAGAGCAGGACTAATTATGTAGGTTGAAACTCTATAAACCCAAGCAAAATTTGTCTGCTGTGGGACTGAGAGCTAAATCCTGAAACCAGATGTCACTCACTTCTGAGAGAAGTAAGCACTTCTCTCAGAGAGGAGAAACTCTAATAAGTATCTTGGTGTTTTAGTGAAACTTTAGTCCTCAGTAAGGACTGCACCCTAGCAAAGGACCATGCTCTAGGATTAAGTCTAGTACTATAGTAAACATATGTTATCAAAGTACAAACAAATCCTGACACAGCAAAAGGAGGTCCACAAATGATTCAACTGCCTCATGAAAAAACCTCAGTTTTTAGAAAGGAAGAAAATATAATTCAGAAACTATACAGCATATCATTCACAATGGCTACTAATCACTAGAAATGTCAAGCCGGCTAATGTGATCCAAGATCAAAAATAAAAGTGCCAGTAAGAAATACTTGAGATGACTCACATACTGCTAATTATTTTCTGGACCCATCCCCACTACCCTTCTTTGTTTCTACACCTATATAGATTCTTCAAGTTCCAGAAGGCCCTGATAAGTGAGACTCAAAGTATGACCACCAAAAAAGTGTACTGCATTCCAAGAGAAGTATAGGATTTTCCCAATTTATATAGACAGAAATCTGGGGAATGTGTGTGAAAATGGATATAAAAGGTGTAAGATAGTGATAGAAGGAACATAAATTTGAATTAGGCTAAATTATTGATATAGGCCTACTAAACAGATAATCTGTATTCAATGTTCCAGCTTTGAGGGAATAGAAAGGGCTCTAGCAATTTGATTTGTTGGTTTAAACTGAAACCAGAGGGCAATCAAGCCCAGGACTCATGCTGCCTGTTACCAATCAGCCAAAAATCAGAGACAAGGATCGGATTGTAATTGCTCTTTTATAATATCAGAGGCCAGTAATGTGAGAAAGTGGTGGGTAAAAATCCTAACACTCACCTTCTCTTGAGCTTTCAGAAGCAAGTTTATTTATATAGGGGAAACATGAGACTTATGGGAGGGGGGAATTTCTAAGGGGAACGCAGACCTGTTTTTTTTCTTCAGGAGTAAGAGGAGGGGAGCTGAAAGGGAAGTCCCACAGCCTCTTCCAAAGCTCAAGCCATTCCTCTCTTCCCCAGACACCTGTAGTTTATAGCCAGCAAAGCTATATGTATTCTGTGGTGAGGGAGGAGATGTATAAACCATTTGCTCTCAAGTGTCCTTGCTTAGGGGAGGTAAGGTCTTGTGATTCACAACCCAGATGTAAGTTGCTCAAACTATTTGAGCAACTTGTTTAATCTTCTTGTCTCAGTTTCCCATTCCACTTGCCCAGGAATCTTCCTAGCTTCTTACTATCTCATCTCAAAACAAGGGCCAAAAGATGGCCTACATTAGATGAAAGTGAAATATCAGAACTGTCTTAGTGTGCCATATAAAAAGGGATCCCAAGGCTTACACAGATTGGAATGTTAGAGTGGATTTATTATGTTAGACCTTGCTATTCATCTCAGAAGGTTCCAGAGGGCACAGCTTTTATGACAACTGCATAAAATAAATGCGTAAGAGCACCCCCAAAATCCTTGAAGAGCACCACCATGTCTTTCCTTTGGTGGATCCTTTGGAGGGTGATTATGAAATGAGGACAAAGCAATTGTGAATGGAATTAGTGCCTTTACATAAGAGGCTTCTGAGAGCTCCCTGTCTCCTCCTGCGCTCCACAACCTGGGAAAGAGTCTTCACCAGAACTTACATGTTGGCACCCTGATGGTGGACTTCCAGCCCTAAAAACTGTGAGAAACAAATTTGTGTTGTTTATAGGCTATCCAGTCTGTGATATTTTGTTATGGCAGCACAATAAACTAAGATGATAGTGTTCCTTGAAATAAAATAGACAGGCAATCTATTCTTTTAACTTAATGTGTATACTTTAAAGTGTTCTAGATCAACTGAACAGAAGTCTAACTTGAATTTAAAAAGAAAAACACACAGCCCCTAAATCAGTTCCCAAACTTAAGCCAGTTTATAGGTTTATAACCTCTTGAATGCAGGGGTGGCTAGGCCACCTTGGAAAAGAACCCTGCTACATTGACAAAAGAGTGTACTGTTACTCTTTTCCCAGGCTTCCACAAAGGAGCCTGCAGCCTTTCACCAGAGTGACAACTTGATCAATAAGAGTAGGGGCATGTGGAAGTTAGATAATCAATAGGGTTTTAACTCAGACCCATCTCACAGTGGGTCCCCAAACCCACCCTGTGGTTATTTCTCTGTTCTGAAAAGAATCATGGTAATAACCATGGACAGAATCCCCACATTGGTTCCCAGAACCATGGAGTGGTCGAGAACACCAAGTAGAAAAACCGCCTCTATCTAGAAAAATAGTAAACCAAAGCAATATGGCGTTACTGGAGGCATTGCAGAGATTAGTGCCACCATCAAGCACACAAAGGGTGCATGGGTGGTAGTATTCATCACATTCCCATCCTACCTGCCTATTTGGCCTGTGAAATAAACAGATGATCTTGGAAAATGACAGTGGATTATGTTAAACCTAACCAGGTGGTAACTCCAAAGCTGCTGGACCAGATGTGGTTTTATTACTTGAACAAAACAACACATCCCCTGGTACCTGGTATGTAGCTATTGATCTGGCACATTTTCTTCTCTATACCAGTTTTAAAGACCACAGGGCAGTTTGCTTTCAGCTGGCAAGGCCAGTAATACATCTCTGTCTTACCCCGGAGGAATATCAACTCTCCAGCCTTACATCATAATTTAGTTCTCAGGGATCTTGATAATATTTGTCTTCCTTAAGGCATGACATTGGGTTCATTATATTGATGACATTATGCTTATTGAACCTAGTGAGCAAGAAGTAGAAACTACTCTAGACTAATTGTAAGACATTTGCTTGTCAAAGGGTAGGAAATAAATCTGATAAAAATTCAGGGACATCCCACTCCAAAATTATAGTAATTTTGGGCATGTCATGATAACTCTTTTAAGGTAAAGGATAAGTTGTCACATCTGGCCTTTCCTACAAGGAAAGATAAACCACAACACTTTTTGGGTGTCTTTAAATTTTGGAAGTAATGTCCCTTCTTTCTGTGTGCTACTCTGGCCCACTTATCAAGTGCTGTAAAAAAGAAAACTTAGTTTTGAGTGGGGTTCAGAACAAGAAAAAGCTTTGCAACAAGTCCGGGCTATTGTGCTAACTGCTTTTTCACTGGGGCCATATGATCTAGTAGATCCAATGGTGCTTGAGATAGCAGTGGCAGAAAGAGATTCTATTTGGAGCTTTTAGTAGCCCTTTAGGTGGATCACAGCACAGGCCCTTAGGACTTTCAAGTAAAGCCCTGACATTCTCTTTACTTTCTTTTTGAGATGGTTTGCTACTGGACTTTAGTAGATACTGAAAAATTAATTAAAAGCCAGGAGACCTAAGTTGCCCATCAGGAACTGGATGTTATCTGGTAATGGAGACTTGGAGGGAACATGATTGGAAAATTGGTGACAAGGATGTCTCAAGAATGGTATGTGAATAGACTGCTCCGATTGGAGCAAAACCATAGAGATATTTAAGCTCCATGTGAATGCTCACCAAACAATAACCTCAGCAGAAGAAAATTTGATAATCAAAATGGATACTAGCCAGCCTCTTACTCCAACCACTCCTGTATTGCCCAATGGGCTTATGAACAAATATCTTTGATGGCAGGAAAGGTGGTAATGCACTTGCTCAGAAATGTTGACTTCCAATCACCAAGTCTTGCCTGGCCATTGCTGAGTGTTCAGTTAGCCCCTGGCAGAGGCCAATACTGAGTCTCTAGTATGATACCATTTCCTGGGATGATCAGGCAACTACCTGGAGGCAAGCTGATTACATTGGACTACTTCCATTATGAAAGTGACAATTACATTGAAATAGACACTTACTCTGGATACTGATTTGCCTGCATGCAATGTTTCTTATAGAATGCCACATCTACCATCATGAGATTGCTTCTATGGATCAAGAAATTCACTTTATACCAAGTGATGTATGGCAATGGTCCCATGCTCAGGGAATTCATGTTCTTACCATGTTTCCTACCATTCTGAATCAACTGGCTTCATAGAACAGTAGAACAGCCTTTTAAAGAATCAGTTATACTACTTGCTACCTGGCAATACCTTGTATGGCTGGAACAAGAAAGCTTCCTCTCTAGGAAGCTGTATATGTTCTGAATCAGTGTATATATGGGATATAAGGGATCCCTTTAAGGTTGTCTTTTAGTGCTACTATGTCTTGTGATTAAAATCAATGGAAAACTGTAGCAACCCAATTCAGGCAGGACTACTAATTGCCCAGATCCTTCAGAAATTAAGATTAAGGTCACCCTGCAAAGCAAATACCCACAACCAACTGAGGTGCTTGTTGTGGGCAAAGGGAATACAGAATGAGTAGTGGAATAAGATAGTTATAAATACCAGCTACAGAAATGAGGACTATGTTATAATGAGTATTTTTTCTTTATTTTGTCATGAATATGTGTGTATACTTTTTTCTTACTTCTCTTATCCCTGATCAAAAAATATGCATTAATTTTATATAATAGTATTTTAGTTAACAGGATATCAAAGGGAAGAGTGAACATCACCCAAGGACTTTGAATTCTCTTTCAGGGAAAGGGTTAGTGCACATTTTTCGTGGGATATAGGACAGTTTTATTATGTTAGCAGAAGTATGACCATGTTATTGTTTTATATGGAGATTAAGTAGAGTTTAAGAGGTGTATATGGGTGCTTAGTTGATGAGGGGTGGACAGTGATGATTAATTTTGTGTGTCAACTTGTCTAGGCTGTGGCACCCAGTAGCTTGCTCAAACACTAGCCTAGATGTTGCTGTGAAGGTATTTTTTAAAAATGTGATTGACATTTACATCAGTAGACTTAGAGTAAGGCAAATTACTCTCCATGATGTATGTGGGCCTCATGCAATCCAGGCTCAAGACTGAACATTTACTCCGGACAGAATTTCTAGTATTCCAGCAAATCCCTATCATCCCATGTGTCAGTTCCTTAAAATAAATGTCTACACATCCTGTTTCTCTTGTTAACCCTGACTAATACAATACCCTTATCTTAGTAATTAATAAAACAACTGTTTTTAAAATCCACAAGAATATTAACAATTAAAAAATACTTTCAGGTAAGTTGACCTAAACATTCCTTTCAAATGCATGTAGAACATTTACAAAGACAGTCCATATGCTAGGCCATAGGAAATCTGAAAATTTATCTAAAGATTAAAATTTTAGAGACTGTTGACTACAATGTAATTAATTTCAAAATCTATAATCTTGTGTTATTGGCGTTTTGGTTTTAGATATTTGATTATATTCTCATATGCTGTCTTATGGCACATTTCACAAGTAGTTTCTTAATCAACAGTCAGCAGCATAATGAAATTGTATTCAGTAGTGTTTATCCTATGAAGGCAAAGCTACTATGTATTGTAGATTGGCTGTTTATGGGGTGGCCCAACCACTTCTGCTAGTTAGCATCTCTCTCTCTCCAGTCACATTGGTATCCTCCTGTCTCTTAGGAAAAATTCTGAGTGTATATAAAGAAGTCTCATTGTCAGTGATAAAGATTTTGGAAGAGATAGAGCAGACCACTTTACATTGACAGGCCTTGATTCTGAGGATCACACCAATCCATTCTCCCAAGTCTATTTTTAGGTGGAGAAGGTGTTATGGGAGCACCATCTATGTATCAGCCTCCTCTTCTGCCTATAGGACCACAAAAAAGCCAAAATGCCTCTCCTCAAGGACCCTTCAGTATCCTGAAGTTATAACTTCCTAAAAGATCTTGTATTTTATAATAAGTTACATACTTGCTTATATAACTGGTGAGATTGACCTCTTTGTTCCAAAGGAGAACAACACTGATAGGACCATACATTTTATATGATCAACTTCTGAGTTAAAATGAACCAAACCTCTCAGCTGACCTGTGGAAAAATAAAATTCACGTGTATATTCTAATAGACTTGTAAGAGAAGTGCCCTTCTATAGGTGCTTACTGTAAAGTGGTAAAATGCTGAAATGTATACATACAATTTTAACAATGGAAGGTAGCCCTGGCTGGTGTAGCTCAGTGGATTGAGCATGGGCCTGCGAACCAGACAATCGCGGTTCGATTCCCAGTCAGGGCACATGCCAGGGTTGCAGGCAGGTTCCCTGCAGGCCAGTTCCCAGCAGGGGACGCACGAAAGGCAACCATACATTGATGTTTCTCGTCCTCTCTCCTTCCCTTCCCCTCTAAAGATAAATAAATAAAATCTTTAAAAAAAAAAAACAATGGAAGGATATGTCAAAATAAAAATTCACAAAAAACATAACAAAGAACTGAGATTCAGGACTTGGGGGGCTCTCTAGCTCCTTCAGTTTAATTCATTTGAGCCCCCATTCAGTCTCTATGCAGTACCAGCCAATTTAGCATTTACCACCGGAGATATAGCTAGATAGCCCCTCTTCCTAATAGCCAACCCCAGAGATCCGGGCCCAGAGAGAAATGTCCTAGAGAGGAAGCTGCATTGACTTGCTTGTGGACCCACCCGATGAATGCCAGCTTCCTTTCCTTATGGTCTTCTGCTTCCCTGGAAGATGGACACAGAGAATATACACTCACTTTCTGGGCAACAGCACACGAGTGAAGCCTCAGCACAATAGCTTCATTAAATACACACAATATGTCTTCATCCATGAGATACACCCACATTTTAGTTTTTAGTTCTGCCTGTGGTCATGGTCCCTGGGCTCAGCCTATAGCCCTCACTGTGATGAAAGTCATCATTGTGTCATGTCATGACCAGGAATGAGAAGGTAATTTTTCAGCTCCTTTTAGAACTTCAGTTCCAAAACCTGCTCTTTTTGAGTTATTTTGGTTTGGTTTGTGGGGGAGGGAGGGGAAGGGAAGGGATTATAAGTGCTTATTAATGGCAGCACTATTGAGCTTAAAATATCACAGTGGCCTTTGACTCTTCCTGAATATCTAAATCCGACATGGTTCCAGGTTTATCACTAAGTCAGTCTCTTACTCCTTTTTTTCTTCTTACCTATTTTGACTACTTATATCTAGTTGGGGGCCTTGTTGTTGCAGTTGCCTTCTAATTAATCTTGAGTGTGTTGTTTCTCAAAATACACGTTTACTTTGTTAAGATGGTAACATATTCAATATAAATTTCACTATCTTAGCTACACAGTTCATACATTTCTCTTATAGTTCCTATGAATATGCCTTGTCACTATCTTAGGTTGGCCCAACATACATTTTCAGCACTATCTTACACACTGTCCAACTACCTAAAACATGTTTAATTAAAAAAACATGTTCTTCAAGTGTTCCTAGAAATTACAGCAGCCATATTCAAAAGACAGATGAGCGAGAATTTTATCTATGAGCTTCTAATAGAAATGGATTCAGGAGCTTCTTATGAGTTGAACTGTGTCCTACCGAAAAAATATTATGTTGAAGTTCTAACCACTAGAACCTCAAAATGTGACCATATTTGGAAATAGGGCCTTTATAGAAGCAATCAAGTTAAAATGAGGTTATTAGGGTGAATCCTAAGTCAATATAACTGGTACCCTTATAGGGAAGTAAAAGTTTGGACCCAGAGACAGATATACAGAGGGAGACAATATGAAGACACAAAAGGAGAAGATGGCCATATGACTGGAGTGATACATCTATAAGCCAAGAAATACCAAGGATTGCTCATATATGCCAGAAGCTGTACTCAAGAAAGGATTCTTCCCAAGGGTTCCAGAGGAGACATGGCCCTGCTGACACCTGAATTTGGGAGAAATAGGGATATTTTCTTCTGGTATTTATGAGATTACTAAAGCTTATTATTATTATTATTATTATTATTATTATTATATTTTAGAGACAGAGGAAGAGGGAGAAAAACATTGATGTGAGAGAGAAATATTGATCAATTGCCTCCCATATGCACTCTGATCAGAGATTGAACCTGCAACCTAGGTACGTGCCCTGACCTTTTGGTGTATAGAACAACATTCCAACAAACTGACCCCACTCAGTCAGGGTGTAAAGTGCGATATTAGTGAAAGATTTTTTAAATGCTCTGTGAACATCACAAATTCTATATATTCCTCCAAAAAGAATAGGCTCAGAGCAAGGCTTCTGTGTCAGAGTTCCCAAGATCACACTCAGGCTCAATGATTCACTTGGAGAGCTCACAGGACCCAGAAGTTGTTATACTCTACAATTACTGTTCATTACAATGAAAGGCTAGAGAGGTAAGTTAGCAAAAGGAAAAGATACATGGGGGAAAGTCTGTGAGAACCTAGGTGCAAACTTGCAAGACTTCTGAACAAGTGGAGTTACATGGGACATGCTCACTTCCTCCTGCACTGATATGTGACAGTGTGTGCAAAGTGTTGCCAACCAGGGTAGCTCATTAGTAACTCAGTGCCCAAGGTTGGGTGCTGATCACATAGGCACCCTCTGCCTGCCATGTACCAAAACTCCAGATTCCCAGTGGGAAAGCAGGTGTTCAGCACAAACCACATTTCTTTCATAAACAGGTTAGGCACA
The DNA here is from genome assembly GCF_021234435.1 of Artibeus jamaicensis. Taxonomy (NCBI): domain Eukaryota; kingdom Metazoa; phylum Chordata; class Mammalia; order Chiroptera; family Phyllostomidae; genus Artibeus; species Artibeus jamaicensis. The sequence goes on along the minus strand of NW_026522030.1, from coordinate 71,450,462 downwards.
ATGAGCCACCAGTTAGGGCTTGTGAGAACTGGTGCAAAATCTAAGTCCTCAGATGCCAGTCTTGTAAGAGCACCTTTCTAAGGATGATGTCTCAGGCCCGATATGTTAGCTCTTCTTAGCATAGTCCACTGTGTTGATCCTTGGACAAACTATCTGTTGGGAACCATCCTGCCTGGTTTCAGGAGCTGTAATCCCTCCAACAGGCAAAAAGGCCCCAAGGTTAGGGGATCTTGGGGCCATAAGCCATTAAGGAGACAAAACTTATCCTCCTGGCAGAGGTACAGCCTCTTCCCCCTTTACTTCACCCTGCTTGGCCCCTGGAGGATGACTGGATAGTCAGCAACAGGTAAGATTCCTCAAGGAAGGAACCTAACACAGGCACAGTCATAGGGGCCATCAGGGAAAAACTTAGGGGATTGTGGAGGAGGGACAAAAGACCCTCACTCCTTGGTTTTATCATAGCCTGAATTCTCATTCTACCTATAAAATCTCTATCCTAATCTCTTGGCTGCCTTGTTTCCCACACCTGATTCAGGCCTGAAATAATGCCAAAGGATGGTGCATCCCTGTGCTGGAACAGGTGGTTCCCGGTGGCGGGGGTTAAACCTAAGAAAGAATGTATAAGTCCTGTGAAACCTGCTTTGCTAAGAATTCCCTCGATGTAAATGTTAAGGGTCCCGGCACAAAATAAGTTTGTTTCACAAGGTTTTAAAGCCAATTGGTGTCACCCTGTCTACCAGACCCTGACTCAGAAAGACCCCCCATGATCCCAGAAATGTTGTCTGTAAACTGTACCTCCTTTCTTTGATATGCATCCCTATGCAAGCTAAACCCAACAAAAGCCCATTGAGAAAGAGGCTCAAGATCTTTCTCCTCTGATAGACTGGTCAGCCTTTCCTCCCCAAGCAGATCATGTCTTGGTAGGTTTATTCTCATTAGCAGTGGCTGGGAGCTTCCCCGAAACTATCTTTATAGCAAAATAATTATCAGTAATGCCCCACACAGTGGGATAAGACCAACCTGAGTTAGTGATGTCAGTTATGCCCTTTGAGATTTAAAACAAATCTAATTATAAAGCTCTCTTAGAAAGCCAGGTGGCTTCCTCCCCAAGTTTCTCTGTGAATCCTTTTTATGCAGCCTGAGGCATCAGTTTAGTCACAGAAAAGCCTCAGCAGTAAGTTGAAGCTAACCTGAACACCTTCCAGCTGAGGCAGTGCCATTATGGTCAGAGGACATACAAAAGAAGTGTAGTCATCAGACAAACACATCAACTGTCAGTGTACTCCAAGCAAGAAACATAATAGGCCTTGGGTTAGCAGAGCTCCCAGTAGGGCTCCCCTGTGGGGCTTCCTGTCTTAGGATTTCTAGTTGAGTTGGAAAAACTTAGTCAAGTCATTTTGTAATAGGCAGTTGGACAGACATGAGCAGAGCAAGAACAATGGACTAGGTACAGAAGGTCAGCAGGGCAGAAAGCTCCAGGTGCCTAACAATGAGCAAAACTGAGAAAACAAGGACTTCACCCCCAGGGTAACCTTTCCTCTCCTAGTGTAACCCTGGTCATGCTCCCTGACCTTTCATATCACTGGTCAAGCAGTTCAAACCCTCCCTTGACCTTTCCTCTACTAGCATGTTCCTAGTCATGTGGACTAGACCCTCCTAGAGGGGGAAGAAACCAGGGAACAGCCATTAAGAACTAAGCCCCCAGGACAATGAGGTTCTGACCCACATCAAATACATCTAGGTGTCAGTTGTTTTTCAGCTCAAGGCCCAGAAAAGCAGCAAAACCAGACAGGAGATACAAGGCTAACCTCAGGACTAGCTGCATTGACTAATGACCCCCTGACCTGGCACCAATCAGTAAAGATCATGACCTTGAAAAGACACACCTGGAAAACTGATTCTATTGAATCAGTCCCAGTGGAGGATTCTATTGAAATCCTCCACTGGGACCTCCCCTTATATTTCCACCCTTAAAAGCCCTTAGGACTGAAGTGTTACCAAACAGACCCATGAAGAGAGACAAGACACTGTTACTGAACGGATCCCCCCTCTCCCAGAGCCCTCCTGTACTAGGTTCTCCTTGCCCACTGCCAGTTTATTGGAATTATGGCTCTTAATGCCAGAGTGTGGTGAAAAGGAAAGGAACTATCTATTCAAAAGTTATATAGACTTAGAGTAATTATTTAATGTCTTTGTTAAAATCCCTAAGCCCCTTAAAACACCCACAAACACACATACTCCTTCCTTTCTCTCCTTTGCCCAGTCAGGGGTACCATATCTCAGGAAAAGAAATAGATGTCAGTGGCTCAGGTAGCCCCTAGTTCTTCCTCATAATCTGTGCTTGGCTGGCAGGACTCCTGCGGTGCCCAGCACCATTAGCTGTGTGGCCAGCGATCTCCAGTTCCTAATCCAAAAACCATGTGGCACCATCTCATGTCCCATCAGCAAGAGAGCTTTCACCCCTTTCCTTCCCTACAAAGTCCTGCATTGTCTCTCCTGCTTCCTAAGCCATGTAGTAAAGAGAGCTCCGAAACTGTGTGGTTCCCCCAAAACCGTGTGGTTGCACCCTAAAACCAAGTGGTTTGCTCCGTGTGGCTGCCACGCCTGGGTTTAAATCCCAGGGCAGATCTTGATGTTTTTTTTCCCTCTCTTTCTCCCTCCCTTCCCCTCTCTCTAAAAGAAAATAAATAACATCTTTCTTTAAAAAAAGACTCTTTAAAAATATGTCTATCATTTCACTTTTTATACAGTACCAGAAGTTTACTCACTTTGCTTTCTCTACCTCCCTAATCTATCACCAGTGGATTTCACGTAACCAACTAACACCCTCTCTTTTGATTGTAATGTATAAAGCAGGGTGCAGAACTGCCATTCTCTGGATCATTTTCTCAATCCATTGAGATTTCAATTCCCAGCAATTGGTGTCAGTTTGGCTCAAATAAACTCATAAAAAATTCTTACAAGTTTGGGTGCTTTTTATGTTGACAGTCTTGGAACTGAATTCTTTCTTAGCCACAACTCAAGTACCCAGGTTGCTGCACCAAGGTTTGTCTGACTCGACCAGTCTAATACCTGGCGTCATTTCTGCTGCCAACACTTAATTTTAGAGGGACTGCAAGAAATCAGTCAGTTCCAGTTTTGTTTGACTGTGATAGCAGTTCACCCATTTAAGGAGTGTGCATGTTGCATGAGAAGTGCAAGAACTGGGGGTGGACGCCATCTAGGCTTTCCCAGAACTGTGGGCTGTGATCAAGTTTCAGTAGTCAGTCTGAATCAGAACATTCCCAACAGGTGAAGAGGCAGATCAGGAAGTTTTCTTTTCTGGACAAGGGGAGGCTTCCAGGAACAGTTTTGCAAAACAAAGATAATTAATGTCCTGCCACATGCATTTCAGATACTGGGGTTTTGTTTTTTCTTCCATTGTTGCAAAATGTGCACATCCTTCTCAGCAATCATAACTTTTAAAAAACCATCCTCTGCTTTCATCTAGACTTTCATTAGGAAAGGTTGTATGCAAATGGAATAAAAGTATTTTTGCAGAAAAATATTTTTATGTAACTTAACTGAAAAGACACATCATGTTTGTGATTCCATCTGGAGAAAATCTTGAATTTTTTAAAATTTCAAAATGGATTTTTATAACCAATACGCTTCCATCCTGAATATGTATCCAGTGAGTACCTAGAAAACATTCTTTGTTGGGACTAGCTGCACTTAATGATCGATTCGCTTTACTAAAGTGTAGGTACCAGGAAAAACAGAAGGAAAATTGGGTCCATTAATCAGTCTGTTGTTGCAAACTGCAACTAATCTGGAAAACCCAAAACTGTGTAATCACCAACAGCATTGAGACTGCCCCAAAGGGGGAAGGTCATGAGTCCACTGGTCCAGAAGTGGACACAAAGTTCACAGTCTGTTATGCGCTCTCTGGGAACTTATAGGTTAGGGCAGAAATCACAAGTTAGGAATGCCATCAGTTTTTGTGTCAAAAATACACATGAGCTGATCAGCAGCCCAATTCGAGATGATCTCATTAGAGAACAAGCCCTTTCTAGCAGACATCTGCTTGTGACTCAGCGGGTCTAGGATAACCAAACGGCATCATTGCAAATTCAGGACATCCCTGAGTGGAGCCACAACCTCTAAACTGTTAACATTTTTGGCCCATTCAGAGCTCCCCTTTGGGAATGTTTGGGTCCTTCCTTCTCCCACCTGAAGGGGAGAATAAAAACAAAGGCAACACCAGGGCTATGTTTTGTTTATTTTGTTTGTTTATTTCTTTAGCCCTGTGGAGAAGTTTTACCAATTTATCCTATACTAGCAATTTTTAAAAGAACTCACTCTTTTAGGCAAGCATTCCTTAAGAGGTTGGAGATTATGTTGTGTGAAGTTGAGAATTTCACTGTACACTCTGTAGTATTTTATCTGTTTTTAAAACTGTGGTAAAATATATATAGTATAAAATTTCCTATGTAAACCATTTATAAGTATATACTATTCACTGGCATTAACTACATTCACAATGTTGGGCAACCATCATCACTCTATTTCCAAAAACTTTTTTATCATCCCAAATAGAAACTCTGTACCCATTAGGCAATAACTCCTCACTCTACCTCTCCCTCAGCCCCTGGTAACCTCTGCTATACTATGTTCTGTCTCTATTATTTACCCATTCTAGATATTTTATATAAGTAGAATTGTTGGTGGCAATAATGGCACCAGGTGTTAGACCAGTGGAGTCAGACTCAGTTCAGCAACTTTGGTACTTGAGTTTTTCCTAAGAAAGATTTCAGGGCTGTGTTGCAATGGTCAATCAAGACCTTACAAGTTCGTGGTATTTGTGCAGATGGAAAAATATCCGTGGAGCCTTTGGATGTCTGGCATGCTTTTATTCATGGGTGGGTGAGCCACTCGTGCTGCAAACTGCGTGTCTATCTGCATGTTTCTGTGTAGCACATGTCATGGCCCTTGCTCCCCAGCATGGCACTCCTTGCGGCACCTGCCCCCTTACATGTGTCTCTCATCATCACCCCCATCAGGGAAGGAATTCCTACCTATTTAAGTACTAGAGGGGAGCAAAGCTGGAAAACTGCCAGAACATTACATAACACGGCATAATTCTGCAAATGGAAGCCGACCTCACGTTATGAAAACAGTTTATCAGACCCAGTCTCAGGCTATGAGAACACTAGTTATCAGGCCCCTTCAAAACTACAGGAACACAGCTTCCCTTAGCTACCCTGACACTTGGGTGAGAAAGCTAGACTGCCTCCACTTACCCTACAACCCACCCCTTCTGGGTTCCTCACCTTACAATCTATGCGAGGATGTCTTCCATGAAGTTCCCTCAATGAGGAGGCCAGAGCCCCACACCCATAACCCACAACAGCAGTACATACAGGTTACAGCAACAAGCAAGCAAAACACAAGCACTGCCACAGCCGCCATACAAGCTTCAACAGCACACAGCCAAACACAGGCAATCTGGCCACCCCTAGGTACGACGGCCAGTCCAATTCCCATACAAGTTAGGCCACTCATGTGGACCACCCACCCAGAGGGTCCCAGTGGGAACAGCAGCCCACACACTATTCTGTACCTCCCAGCATGTCCAAGGATATGGGTGTGACACTGACCTGTCAGAGTCCAGCCCACCTGGGCTTGTGCTTTGGAGTTCTCAATGCAAAAGGGCATTAGCCCAGCCAGCTCCACAGCCTCAGCTGTGAGCCACCCTGAGCCATTCCGTACAGAGTAGCTGCTTAACGGCAGGGTCCATTCATACTGCAGCTTTGCCTGAGCATAGATGTCAGTCCAGGCAGCATTCCACAAGGGATGTTCACTGTTCCACTGGTTCTGAAGCCAAGTCCAATTTGAGACAAGAGCAGGAGAAATGCACCATGGGAGGCTGGCCAACATGCTCTGGGGGAGTTCAGTGCAGACCCAGCATGCTGATTGGTCAGCCACTAAGGCATAGGTATGAGCCCAGTCCACTAAGGTGTTATCTTGCACTCTAAGGGCGAAAAGACAGAGCAGTTAAAGGCACCAGTAAAGGCAAGTTAGGACCCTCTGGCAATATACAAGCAAGCTTCTGGTCAGCTGATAAGACAATGGCTGGCAGAGGGGGTCTTCCTGGGTGTGAATACCAGACCTTTCATGCCTCAACTGGGGGCTCAGCATCTATTTGCAATAACAAGAGAGAACTCAAAATGGGCCATAGGGAAATTACAAAGGTGCCACAAAGAAGCATTTTGTGGTCTTCTTGGATCTTGGGTCTTCTTGTGGTCTTGTGGTCTTTGTGGATATGTCACCTTTAAAACTGGGGTCCATGTCCCAATCACCCACCCAGGGCAGTATTTGTAAGTTTCTTTCCACCCCTTGACTCAAGGGGCAACAAGAGCCACCCAACTCATGTGGTGGGCTTCGATTTCCGAAGGCCACATCCAAATGGCTGTTTACCCTTGCTCTAGGCCCTCCAGAGCAGGCAAGAGAATATTCCCCTGTTTTCCTGTGCCTGGTTCCAGCAAGGCATCCTTAGTCTGTACCCGCAGCTAAATTAGTGCTGCAGTGTGGTGGAGTAACACTTCCACCGGGGCTGGGCCCTGACTCTGACTCCTCTCACTTAGAGTCTGGACGACAGCCCATAAGTGTTTCATCCAACCCCTCAGCATAGGGGTGGCAGCTGCAGTTCACAGGCCCTGCTTTAACAGACCATTTTACCATTCAATCATTCCAGCAGCTTGGGGATGATAGGCTACATGAAGTTTCCAGTCAATCTGCAAGTCCCAAGCCCACTGTTGTACCAAGGCATCAGTGAAATGCATCCCCTGATCACTTTCAATGATTAAGAATAATCTATAAGCAGCCCATAACCACTCCAGTACAGCAATTACTGCTTTCTGATCTGGGTGCCATGCAGAATAAGCAGCTAGAAGTCTGTGGCCATGTCCACACCTGTAATAGCATACTTATATCCCTCTAAACTAGGTAGGAGTCCGATTACATCCACCTGGCACAGGGTCAGTGGTACCCATCCCTGCACTACCTGTCCAGAAGTTCCCACAGACCTTTGGGAATGCTCTCATGAGCAGAAAACACAGGTCTCACAAGCTTCTTGTGCTTCTACCAATGTAACAGGTGACCCCCAAGATTTGATAGTGGGCCACGTTGTCTTCTGCCTAGCATGTAAGAGGTGACAGTATAGCCACTGAGCAGCTTCCCTTCCTGAGGCGCTGGCAAGTACAATTTCTACCTACCACATCTTGGCTAGAATATCAGCCTCATCATTCCCAGGGGAAGCAAGAGGTGTATGTTCAGTAACATGATATACAGAGATTTGATCCTGGTGGCCTAACTCCCATTAAGTCTTGCCCCAAAGCCTGTCCCCACAATGGTCTACGCATAACTATTTATTTGTATGCTATGCAGAGATCCATAATGTTAGCCTCTGGTACACTGCCCAACTATCTGTGCAAACAGTCAAGGGTTGGGTTTCATTGACTACCACAAGCCACATGGCTCAGAGTTCTGCCCATTAGCTGCTCTGTTCCATGCCAGTGTCAAACCAGATTGTGTCTGTCTCTGGTTGGACTGACACAGCCATCCACCCGGCAGGATGGCCCCTGCTGGACCCATCAGTGTACCAGGCGTCTGAGGGAATAGGTACCTGCCCCTCCTGGAAGGGGCTAGCTTCTGTCTCTTCTATAGAGACAGAAACATTAGATTTCTCATCTACGTGAATCACTGGACCTAACACTTCCTATAGCTCAGCCTGCAAAGGGTTAGTGGACAGAATACTCCTTTGCTGCAGATAGGCCACCCACTTAGCTAATGTGAGCTTCTGAGATGTCCCACTACAAGACTTGGCCATCCAGTCCCGGACCCACACTGTAATGGGATACGTGGTCCTAACTGTCACAGGGGCAGTTCCTGCTATAGCCTCTGTGGCCAACAGGGCAGCATATACAGCAGCTGACTGATTTTCAGTCATGGAGTACTGCACATTTGCTCCCTTCCATAGTTGGGACCAGAGACCCAAGGGTTGACGAAGCCATTCCAGTCACTGCCACAAACCCCACCCAAAGCCTTCCTGTGTCACATGCACATCTAGCTCATGGGGTCTAGCAGGGTATTTCCTCTCTCTTCTTGGGAGGTTGGCACAGCCAAATGACCCTTTAGATGCACTGGACGAGCCTTTTTGGGTCACACCCTGACGGGTTTGGACAAATAATTTAGGCCTGTACCAGACAGACCCCAGTGTGCAGGCACCAGGAGCTGCACTTGTGCAGCACCAGTGCACACCGTCTGGGTGGGTGCCAGTTGCTGGCACCACCACTGCATCCTCTCGGGTCACTGGGCCACTAATTCTGAGACTCCAGTGACTCCTGTCTTTTTGGCTTCAGGTGCCACCGTCATCCTCTGGGGCCTCTCTGACAGGCACTGCGTTCACCTGCAGCTGCAGCCACTTCGGCTTTCTGGCTGCTCCTTGTCAGTGAGCTTTCTGGGTGCAGGTGCCTGCCTCCCTGTCTTGTGCCAGCTCCAGCCTGCTCTCTCCCAGCCTCCTGGGTCACATCACCAACTCTGAAAGCTCCCATGGCCACCCCTCCTCCGGGAACACTGCTCCATAGCCCAGCTCCTAGCATTCGACCTTGACCCACAGGCACAGCAGCCCATGCTGCTCCCTTGCAGAGGTCCCTAACAAAGATATATTACATTTAGAGAATATGATCTTTGGGCTAAATGATTGCTACATTGTTTCATGATTATCTCTGATAAACTTTATGAAGTCACACACACCAACATAGCCCCCCACTTTTTTTGCAACGTAAAAGCTTATGGAACAGCTTAAACAATTTATACCACAAAAATATTATAATCTCAGTATGGTTATTTGATATTAAAGATTTCCTTTGTAAAACATCAGAAACAAGACCTCCTCTTAACCTTTGAATGAATATCTTAGATATGAAACTAGCTACTACATTATTTTCTACAATTATTTTAAATATTTATTTTCAGAAATTAAAATTTCTGAAAAAAAGTAATGGTCTGTGTTCTTTAAACCAGATCATGGCTCCTAATAAAATGAGAGTAATTTAGGAGTAAGGAGACATTGGCGGGGATAGACTGCAAAGGGGCAGGAGAGAACTGTGTGAAGTGATGGAAATGTTTCATACCCTCCGTGTGCTGGTGGTGGTGGTGGCACAGAACTATTGACCCGTACACTTAGTGAATTTTATCTAAACAATACTTCAATAAAGCTGACAATTTTAAAAAAATTAAGCCTAATTTTGACTTTAAACAAACTAATAATTGTAAATGATCTAACCCTGAGAAGGTTGAGCCTCATCTGGTCCAACTTTTCCCTTTTATATTTGCATTCTTAGAAATGAAGAAAAAGGGCCCAGAGAGAGATTATGTAACCTACTTAAAATCACACAGCTTGAGGTCAAGCTGCATCCAAGCACCGGGACTTGTGTCTTTTTTAGTCTGCTTTTTTTCTTTTTACCTTCCCAGAACATTTCAACTATGAATGCATCATGTCCCATATTATCACTCAAATAATTAATAGGCATCCTAAAATATTTTGCAGATATATAGTATTTTAATTTTTGGCACATCCCTATGTAGATAAGGAAGAAATTCATTTTTCTATTGTAATCCCCCTTTCTCTTCTTTATTGAGATATAACTCACATATCAGAAAGTTTACCAGATTAAAATGTACAATTCAGTGGTTGTTACTTTCACAGAAAGTAGAATAATGCTTGCCAGTGGCTGGGGGCAGGGAGGAATGAAGGTATTATTTCAGGGGTACAAAGTTTCAATTTGGCAAGATGAGAAGAATTCTGGAGATAGATGGTGGTGACGGGTGCACAAAATGTTAGTGTAATTAATGACACTGAACTGTATACTTAAAATGGTAAATTTTATATTGTGTGTATTTCAATGTGATTTATAAAATAACACTACCAAGAGAGTAAAAAATCCAACCAACAGAGTGGGGGAAATGCAAATTACATATCTCATAAATATAAAACACCCAGAATATATAAAGAACTCTTACAACTCAATAATAAAAGGACAAATAACCTAACTGACAAATATTGGCAAATAATTTGAATAGCTATTTCTCCAAAGAATATGTATATATAACCAATAAACCCATTAAAATGTAGTAAAAAATCATCACTCATTAGGAAAACCCAAATCAAATCCACAATGAGGTGTCACTTCTGCCTGCTGGCACAGAGAGAATTTAAAAATAAACAATAAGATGCATTAGAGAGGATGTGCGGAAGTCAGAACCCTCATAGTGTGCTGATGGAAATGTAAAATGTTGTAGCCATTTTGGAAAATGGTCTGGTACTTCCTCAAAAAGTGCTACATACCAATTCCCATGTTTATACCCAAGGAAAAGAAAGCATTCTTTCATGCAAAAACTTGTACACAGATGTCTATAGCAACATTATTCATAATAACAAAAAAGTGGAAGTAACACAAATGCTCATTCATTAATGAATGAATAAAAATGGTGATTCATGCATTGAAAGATTATTCAGAAATAAAGAGGAATGAAATACTAGTATATGTTATAATAAGAATAAACCTTAAGGAGATTGTGCAAAGTGAGAAGCCAGACATAAAATGTCACATATATTTTATGATTTCATTTATATGAAATGTCAGAGTAGACAAACTCCAAGAGACAGAAAGTAGATTATGGGAATGGGGCAGGATAAAATTGAGACTAATGGGGACTAAGGGGTAGAAGTTTTCTTTTGAAGACAAAAACTCTGTACCTTACCTATGGGCGTGTTCTGGAATTAGATAGTGTTGGTAGTTGCATAAAATACTGAAAAAAATGCCACTGAAATATTTGTTTAAAGTGGTGAATTTCATGTTATGTAAATAATTCCACATCTATAAATATGTAGAAAACATCATACAAGTAAAATCAGTTTCTGTACCATGATGGCAGGTGGTCAGAACAGAGAAGCCCTTTGCATTGATTCAGAGTCAGCTTGCACATGGATGTGCCAGGAACTTGTTCTACAGGAAAGGCATCTCCATTTGTGGGTATCTGGTGCTACTGGGAATTACAACTTTATTAGAAGGAATTCTGTGATGATGTGAGGATGCTGATGTTAATAGCTAAATAATACCTGGGTGCTTTAGGAGCCCGCTACTGTTCTAAGAAGGCTACACATGCTTCTTCATTTACTCTTCATAACAATTCTATGACCACAGTTCTCATACTTGAGCACCTATCAGAATCACCTGGAAGGCTTGTGAAAAGAGATTGCTGACATCTGCCTTCAGAATGTCTGGTTCGGTGTGTCTGGGATAGGGTTCCTGAACTGGCTTTTTTAACAAGCTCCCAAGATTGCTAATGCTACTGGGAGACCCACTTTGAGAACCATGGCCCTAGGAGATGGGTACTATTGTATACCAATTTTACAGATGAGGTCCCAGCTGTGGGTGGGGCATAAAAATATCAGGGGTGGTGCCAAATTCCTCTCTCCAGTAAAAAAAAGTCACTGAAATGTGCTTTAAGCCAGCAGGGCTTAATTGGCAAACTGGACTCTGGGTGCCTGGGTCACCAGGAAGGATGCAATGTGGGCACTGATGCTGTAGTGAGATACAGCACCAAAAACTCCCCAGAACCAGGTTCTTGACTTCAGTACTGGCTTACCTGGTGGCATGCTGAAAGGAGGAAAAGACAGGTGAGCCACGCAGAAGGCAAACTGCTAGACACAGGGATGGGGCCTCCACCTCTCCCCCTGCTTCCAGGAGGGTTGTTTGCCCTGGGCCTCCTGGGTATTTTCTTCCTTGACCACTTTTCACAAGTAAAGTCTTTACACCTTACCTGTGATATTTAAATGTCTCTTTTGTAAGCCTAACACCAATGATTTTGCCCCAATGACAATGTCAGGTATTTAAAAATGAGGTTCACTTATTCACCAATTCTAAAGACACAGATAAAACATTCTTTTAAAAAATTGAGACCACAAAAAAGAAAATACAACTATATCATCAAGCATCTCTATTCAGTACATGATCACCTCAAAAACTAAAACAGATAAATCCTCTCAATACAAACTTTAGAATTCTACAGACTGTGGTGGTTTGTTTATTTGTTTTTCTCATGTCCTCTGTGTCCCGACAATGCCAGTGGTTGCAGCCTCCCTATCCTGGTTTCATTGTTCTCAGAGAAGACCTATAGCTGTGGGTTAAGCACATCTAAACTTTCCTCTCAAATCCATAGGACCCACTGAGGAACCCAGCTTTCTCTTTTGAGAACTAACCTACCCTCTGAATAAGGAATCTGACTTTTCTTTGGGATCCCAGCTAACATAGCCAGATGAAATAGCATGTGAGAGCTCAGTACAGAACACAGTTCTGGTCCAAGGAAGCAGCAAACTACTTCTCTTAAATGATTTCTTTAGTAACAACACCCTGTGCCCAGCTGGTGGTCTACAACTTTGGGAGGAGACATCATTGGGTGACAGAGCACACCAGTCAGATTTGTAGAAGACATGCTCTGGTCTCCAAAGAGAGTTTATGGATTACAAATGTGAGGGTGGGGATGAGGAGTGTGGGGAAAAGTGCCACAGGTCATCTCCTTAATTATCCTGCTCCAAGATGCTTTCCATCATTTTAATGGCACAAATCTATAATGCTCTGACTGACTTCCGGTCAAGACGGAGATGTAGGTAGACACATTGCGCCTCCTTGCACAACCAAAAGAAGAACAACAATTTAAAAACAAAAAACAACCAGTACTGACAGAAAATTGAACTGTATGGAAGTCCAACAACCAAGGAGTTACAGTAGACACATTTATCCAGACTGGTAGGAGAGGTGGAGTGAGGCAGCTAGGATGGAGAGGGCTTGCGGTAAAGCGGTGGCTGGTGGACTCCAGGCAGCTGGTGGATCCAGGCACACCAGGCAGCGGATCGTGGAGGGGCAGGGTGCCCAACACAGCTGGTGAATCCCACAGTCCTGAATTCACCTGAAGATAAGCCAGGTGAGACTGGGGAGTGAGACAGACCCCACAACCCAGGGCCCCAGAACATGGAAATAAAGCCTCAAAACACTGACTGAAAACACCCGTAGGGGTTGAGGTGCCAGGATAAACTCCCAGCTTCACAGAACAGTTTGTTGAGAGACCCACAGGGTCCTAGAATGTACACAAACCCACCCACCTCGGAATCAGCACCAGAAGGGCCCAATTTGCTTGTGGGAACCCGGGGAAGAGACTGAAGTCTGGCAGAGAGCAAAGCAAGCACCATTGTTCCCTCTTGGACCCTTGTCCCACATACAGCATCACAACCCAGAGAGTGGGTTGCCCTGCCTAGCCGAACACCTAAGGCTCTGACCCTCACTAGGTAACAGGTTCATCAAGACAAAAACAAAAAATGTCCCAAACAAAAGAACAGATCAAAGCTCCAGAAAAAACACAGTTAAGAGACTAAGATGTAGCCAACCTATCAGAAGCACAGTTCAAAATACTGGTAATCAGGATTCTCACAGAACTGGTTGAATTTAGTCACAAATTAGATGAAAAACTGAAGGCTACAGTAAGTGAAATAAAGGAAAGTGTACAGGGAACCAATAATGATGGGAAGGAAACTGGGACTCAAATCAATGGAGTGGAACAAAGGAAAGAAAAAAAACATCAAATCAGAAAACAATGAACAAACAAGAATTCAAAAAAAATAAGGAGACTCTTAGGAACCTCCAGATCAACATTCCGATATCCAAATTATAGGGGTACCAGAAGGAGAAGAGGAAGAGCAACAAGTAGAAAAGTTATTTGAACAAATAATAAAGGAGAAGTTTCCCATTCTGGCAAAGGAAATAGACTTCTAGGAAGTCCAGGAAGCTCAGAGTCCCAAAGAAGTTGGACCCAAGGAAGCACAAACCAAGGCATATCATAATTACATTAGCCAAGATTAATATGAAGGAGAGAATCCTAGAAGCAGCAAGAGAAAAGGAGACATTTACCTACAGAGGAGTTCCCATAAGACTGTCAGCTGATTTCTCAAAAGAGATCTTAGAGGCAAGAAGGGGCTGGAAAGAAGTATTCCAAGTCATGAAAGGCAAGGGCCTACATCCAAGATTGCTCTATCTGGCAAAGCTTTCATTTAGAATGGAAGGGCAGATAAAGTGCTTCTCAGATAAGGTAAAGTTCAAGGAGTTCATCATCACCAAGCCCTTATTATACTAAAGGGACTTATCTAAGAAAAAAGAAGATCAAAAACATGTACAGTAAAATGACAGAAAACTCATAATTATTAACAATCACACCTAAAACAAAAATAAAAACAAACTAAGGAAACAACTAGAACAGGAACAGAACCACAGAAGTGGAGAATATATGGAGGGTTATCAACAGGGGAGTGGGAAGATGAGAGAGGGGAAAAAGGTACAGAGAATAAGTAGCATAGATAGTAGGTAGAAAATAGACAGGGGGAGGGTAAGAATAGTATGGGAAATGCAGAAGCCAAAGAACTTATATGTATGACACATGGACATGAACTAAAGGTGGGGAATGTGGGTGGGAGGGGGTGTGCAGGGTGGAGGGGACTGAAGGGGGGAAGTGGGACAATTATAATAGCATAATCAAATGGAACAATTGTAATAGCATTTATTTTTTAAATAAAATATATTTTAAAAATCCATTATGTTCTGTGCCCCCTGCCATAAAGCCAAAAGTGGATTTACTGGATATGGTAATTCTATGTTTTATTTGTTCTATGTTTTCCACAGTAGCTGCACCATTTTATATTTCTACCACAACTGTAGAGGGAGGATTCCAATCTGATATGATTTGCAAACATTTTTGAATTCTGTGAGTTATTTTTTATTAAGTAGAGTGTCCTTTGATGAACTAAAGTTTTTAATTTTGATAAAGTTTGATTTATCTATTTTTCTTTGGTTGTCTGTTCTTTTGGTGTCATAACCAAAAAATTGTTACTAAGTTCAATATCATGATACTATTCTTTTGTGTTTTCACCTAAAGTTTTATAGTTTTAGTTATTATACTTGGGTTTTTTATTCATTTTTGTGTTAACATTTGTATATGGTATAAGGTAAGAGTCCAACTTCATTCTTTTTCACATGGATATCCCATTTTCTCAGCATTATTTGTTGAAATGGACATCCTTTCAAATGGTCTGGCAATCCATGCAATTTTAAAATCCAATTCATTAAATTTTTTATTTTAAGATCTTTGAGGAAATAGAAGCTCAAACATAACTGGAGGCTGAAGCTCTTAGATGATTACAAAATTTATGTTGTACTGTAAATGACTGAAGCTTACTAATTTTCAAAAATTATACCATGGAGTTCAACACAATCAATCATTCAGGAAATGTAAGTACATATTCTAATATATGGTTCTACAGTTTCCCTTGGGTCACAGCTGGAGAAGATTGCTGGAGGAAAATCTGACCTGCACCTTAGCCCCACAGCAGGCTGTGTGGCAGGTACTGCTCCAAAGAACGCCATCCCTTTAGTTTCTGGAATGTGGTGCAATGCACTGGAGAAAGCATGGATTCTTTTTATGCCAAATGTGTCCCAAATCTAGAAGGAAACCAAGAAATATCTAAATGACAGAGAAATATGGGAGAATGCTATTTAGGCAAGAAATTATATTATCTAATTATACAAAATTTGTTAAATACTGTATTACAGAAAGATGCATTATGCTAACCATTTTGTTCTTATTCCTACTCTTCTATCTCCATTTCTTTGTGAGATAACTTAAATGAGTACTATTATTAAAATGGTCACATTTTAGTCACCTGACCAATCCTCAGCTCTGCCTTTCATAAAATGCAGTTGATAGGCTGACCTGATTCCTATTTAAAATGCGGCATCTGTGAAAGCATATTCTTGCATGCATTTATCTAGATTTCTTTGGCTCACTAGAAAAATGAGACATAATTCTTTACCCTAACTCTGGAAAATTTAAACTGTAGGGGAATGAACAAGTCTAGTGTGATGGTATTTGAGAGCCCAAGATCACTTAACACCTTTTCCCAATATAATAACCCCCTCCAATTTGTTTAAATTCAATGAACCAAGAATTATTCTTTTAAAAGTTACCTATTTGTAAAGCGGTTTACTACCAGTTGCAGTTTCATGGAAAAGAGTTTTGATATTTGTAAGAAGGCACTTATAAAATAATGGACTTTTCTGAGTTATTTACAGAAACATGTGGTTTAATAAAAGAAGGAAAGGAGAAACTGTGTTTACCTCCTTACTTTGTGTTTTGGATTTATCATCTTCCTCAATGAGCTTTTCTTGAGATTTAATATAAGAAATCTGCTTAAGTGAGTTTTATTTCAGTGATTTCCACTTTACACTTAATGTCAGGATTTAAATGACAGTCTGTGAAAATATTTTAAATGGATGAAAATATATTCATATATTGAATATTAAAGTACATAATCAAGAATTTAAGGAACAAAAATCAGAAACATGGTATGTTTGTCTTGTTTTATTTACAGAAATAAAACAGTGCTTTTCCTGTAGAGTTAAAACAGTCAACCCATTCATTAAGTGAATCAATCAACAAAAATTCAGTAAGCTCTGGTCTTGTGCTCATTATCCCCTGCATGTTCTTCCAGCATTTTTTTAAAAACAGTCTACATGTCCCTTTTCTAACAGTTTCTTAGTCTCATCCTTTCCGTTTAATATTTAAACTTACCACAGTAATCTTACAGCCTGCCCCACAGTTTGCTGCGGAATAAACAGGAACCACTAGGCTAGATTTTACTGTTCTCCGCGCTGGAGAGATTTTAACCAGAACTCTAGACTAAAGGAGGCAGGGTAACAATGAAAATCCATTTGGAGCGTCCCGTACACTTTTTCCATCAACCGCTCGCTAAGAGCAGAAATTCGGGGTGTTTAGTTGACCCAGGTCCCCAGGAAGGAGCGAGACCCTCCTTAGCGCTGTCCCGAGGCCCTCAGCTCGTTTTCCCGAGTTTTCCACTGAGGTAGGTACCACCTGCCCAGGGACAGGTTGGGACCAAGCCTCGTCGCGCTTCTTGAGTCCAAGCACCTGAAGGCTCCGCCCACATACCGGCTCAACCAATCTCAGCGCTGGCTGGTAGGGGGGCGGGGCCCGGGCCAGAGCAAATCGCGGGCCTTAAATGGACCGCCTGAGGGCCACAGCCCAGCCCGGACCAGCACTTGCAGTGTTTTGGCAGCCCCTGCCTCCGCAGGTGAGCATCCCCTGGCTTCAGCCTGGTGCGGCCGGGCCACTCCGGCAATTGGGACGGCCGCCAGCCTTTGGAGTCGAGGGTTCAGGATTCCAGCCGACGTCCGCAGGTCTGACCCAGCGTACCGCTGGGCAGTGGGAGGCGCCGCTGCCTGCACCGCCTGGACATCCTCTGGAAGCTGCTGGCGGATGCGAGGGGCTGGGAGCGGGGCGGCACACCTCTTGCAGGGTTTGGCCCGCAGCAAACTGTGTTGCCTGACCCTGAGCTGTTTTTCAGACCCCCGGTGAGCCTTACTCTGTCTGGTCGTGGGAATGGGAGTCTCCGGGCTGTTTTTCTCTGCTTATGTCTTTAGCCTTCCTCCACAGACCTTGTGTAAATAGTTGCAAGGATAAATTAAATGTTTTTCACTCCATTGTAGAAGAGACATCTCAGAAGAAAAGTAGGGTAGCTTTTCAGAAGATGGGTCTAATCAGAGACTCATTTCTTTTTCCGTCTTAGGTTTCTGAAACATGAATCCTTCACTCTTCCTGGCTGCCCTTTGCTTGGGAATAACCTCAGCTGCTCCAAAACTTGATCACAGATTAGCTGTACGATGGAACCAGTGGAAGACAACACACAAGAAACTATATGACGAGGTTGATAACATCTGAAACTGCTCGGAGGGAACCCGCAGAAAATGGCCCTTGCTGTGGAGAGTTTAAAGCAGAGAGTAGTTTCTTGAGACCAGCCCTTACTAAGGCCATAACTTCATAACACCCCTGTTATGCCATCACTGACACAACACGGGCATACATCCTTGCTGTATGGGTGCTGGAGAACAGCTCCCAGAAGTATAAAACCTCCACTGACAGTGGTTTGTCTTCCTCTCTGCTGTAAATCCATTTGGTGAATAAACAGGAATCACTAGTGAAGGTGAGTTGGTTTAAATAAAAATAAATGTCATAGCCTATTTTTTTGTCTCTAGAATGAAGAAGGATGGAGGAGAGCAGTGTGGGAGAAGAATATGAAAATGATTGAACTGCACAATCAGGAACATAGCCAAGGGAAACATAGCTTCACCATGGCAATGAATGCCTTTGGTGACATGGTAAGTGTGGCACAGGAGGCTTCAGTTTTTGTGCTCCCTGTCCTAGTACTTTTCCAAAATAATCTCTTCCTTTGTAACATCCTATTTCCTTTCCCTCGAAGACCAATGAAGAATTTAGGCAAGTGATGAATGGTTTTCAATACCAGAAGTACAGGAAAAAGAAATTGTTTCAAGAATCTCCCTCTGCTGAGATCCCCCCATATGTGGATTGGAGAGAGAAAGGCTATGTCACTCCCGTGAAGGATCAGGTATAACAGAATTCACCAGGGTTCTCTCCAAGAGTAAAGTCATAAAGGAGTTGCTTTCCATGAAATGGTAGATCATGGAACAGTGTGCAGTTTCCATTTTTTAAATATACCAGCTGTTGTCAAAGTCTTGCTATTTGTTTTGTAGACTAAGCACTTTTGAATTTTGTTTTCAGGGGCAGTGTGGCTCCTGTTGGGCTTTCAGTGCAACTGGAACCCTTGAAGGACAGATGTTCCGGAAAACTGGCAAACTTATTTCCCTGAGTGAGCAGAACCTGGTGGACTGCTCTCAGCCTCAAGGCAATAATGGCTGTAATGGGGGCCTAGTACATAATGCCTTCCAGTATGTCAAGGACAACAAAGGCCTGGACTCAGAGGCATCTTATCCATATCATGCAAGGGTAAAATATATTTCTTATATTAAAAAAATTTACTGTTACTCTATTACAGTTTTCCCAATTTTCCCCTCTTTGTCCCCCTCTGCCCAGCCCATCACCTGCTCCCTCAGTCAGTCCCTACGCTATTGTCCATGTCCATCAGTCATCCATACATGTTCTTTGACTAGTCCTGTCCCCTTCTTTTCACCATTATCCTCCTTGCCTCCAGCCACTGTCAGTCCATTCCATGTTTTTATGTCTCTAGTTCTATTTTGCTTGTTGGTTTATTTTGTTCATTATATTCCTCTTATAAGTGAGATCATATGGTATTTGTCTTTCACTGCCTGGCTTGTTTCAGTTAGAATATTCTCCAGTCCCATCCATGCTGTCATTTCAGCTGAGGCATAGTATTCCATTACGTAACTGTACCAGTTTTTTGATCCACTCATTTACTGATGGGCATTTAGGCTGTTTCTGCCACTTGGTTATTGTAAATAGTGCTGCTACGAACATAGAGATGCATAAGTTCCTTTGAATTGGTGTTTTTGGATTCTTAGGGTATATTCCCAGCAGTGGGATTGCTGGGTCAAAAGGCAGATCCATTTTTAATTGTTTGAGGAAGCTCCATACTGTTTTCCACAGTGGCTGTACCAATCTGCATTCCCACCAACAGTCCACTAAGGTTCCCCTTTATCTACATCCTCACCAGCACTTGTTTGTTGATTTATTAATGATAGCCATTTTAACAGGTGTGAAATGATATGTCATTGTGGCTTTAATTTGCATCTCTCTGATGGCTAGTGATGTTGAGCATCTTTTCATATGTTTATGGGCCATCTATATATCCTCCTTGGAGAAGTGTCTATTCAGCTCCTTTTCCCATTTTTTAATTGGATTGTTTGTCTTCCTGATGGGAGTCATATGAGTTCTTTTTTCAAAATTATTGTTCAAGTACAGTTGTCTCCATTTGCACCCCACTATGCCCCCCACCTCATCCATCCCTGCCTCCCACACTAGAACCTACCCCCTTTGGCTTTGTCCATGTTTCCTTTATACATATTCCTTGATGGCTCTTGCCCTGTTTTCCCTCTTTATCCCCCTTTCTCCTCCCCTCTGATTACTATCAGTTTGTTCTTTATTTCAGTGTCTCTGGATATATGTTGCATGTTTGTTTGTTTTGTTGATTAGATTCCACTTACGGATGAAATCATACACTATTTGTCTTTCACTGCCTGGCTTATGAGTTCTTTATTTATTTTTGAGATCAATCCTTGTTCAAAATATCCTTAATAGATATATTTTTCTGTACAATAAGATCCTTTTTTATTTTGATGATGGTTTCTTTGACCACATGGAAGCTTTTTAACTTTATGTAGTCCCATTTGTTTATTTTTTCCTTTATTTCCCTTGCCCTAGGAGATATAGCAGCAAAAATATTGCTATGTGGGATATTTGAAATTTTACTGCTTATGTTTTCCACTAAGACTTTTATGGTACCATAACTTATATTTAAGTCTTTTATCCATTTTGAGTTTATTCTGGTGTATGGTATAAGTCGGTGGTCGAGTTTCATCATTTTGCATGTACCTGTCCAGTTCTCCCAACACCATTTGTTGAAAAGACTAAATTTACTCCATTGTGTGCTTGTGCCTTTTTTGGCAAATATTAATTGACCATAGAGAGATGGGATTATTTCAGGGTTCTCTATTCTGTTCCATTGAACTATGTGTCTGTTCTTATGCCAGTAACAGACTGCATTGATTACTGTGGCCTTATAACACAGTTTGATATCAGGTATTGTGATCCTTCCTACTTTGTTCTTCTTTCTCAAAATTGCTGCAGCTATTCAGGGTTGTTTATGATTCCATATAAATTTTGAAATGTTTGTTTTATATCTGTGAATACCAGGACCAGGCTATTTTGATCTGTTAGTTTTATGAGATACTTTGATCCCTCCAACTTTATTCTCCTCTCTCAAGGTTGCTGAGGCTATTTAGGCTATGTACACTATCATGTTGTCTGCATATAGTGACAGTTTTACTTCCTCCTTCCCAATTTAGATGCATTTTATTGTCTGATCACTATGGCTAGTATTTCCAGTACTATGTTGATTAAGAATGGTGAGAGTGCCCTTTGCAACAACATGGATGGAACTGGAAAGCATTATGCCGAGTGAAATAGGCCAGGTGTTGAAAGACAAATACCATATGATCTCACCTTTAACAGAAAGCTAAACAACAAAACAAACAAGCAAGCAAAATAAAAACAAAGACACTGAAATAGAGAGCAAGGGGACAGCGACCAGAGGGGAGAGGGGAGGGAATTTAAGGGGGAAAAATGGGAGGGATTTGGAGAAGCAAATATGAAGGACACAGGGATGAGAACTGGGGGGGGGTGGAAATGGGAGGGAGGTGGGGAGCACGGGGTGGGGGGCTGGGATGGGAGAAACAGGCAAAAAAACTGTACTTGAAAAATAACTTGAGGAAAAAAATAAAGTAAAAAAAAAAGAATGGTGAGAGTGGACATTTTCCTGATTGTAAAGGAAAAGCTTTTAGTTTTTGCCCTTTGAGTATGATGTTGGCAGTAGATTTCTCATATGTGGCCTTTACTATGTTGAGGAATGCTCCCTATACTTCCACTTTGCTAAATGTTTTTTTATCATAAATTGGTGCTGTACTTTATCAAATGCTTTGCAGCATCTATTGCTATGATTATGTGATTTTTGTTTTTCCTTTTGTTTATGTGATGTATTATGTTTATTGATTTGCTAATATTGTAGTATCCTTGCATCCCTGGGATGAATTCTACATGATCATGGTGTATGATCCTTTTAATAGATGGTTGGATGAGGTTTGCCAATATTTTCTTGAGGATTTTAGCATCTATGTTCATCAGCAATATTGGCCTGTAATTTTCTTTCTTTGATGTGCATTTATCTGGTTCTGGGATTAGGATGATGCTGGCCTTATAAAAAGAGTTTGGGAGTCTTTCCTCTTCTTGAATTTTTAAAAATAGTTTGAAACAAATAGGAGTTAGTTCTCCTTTGAATGTTTGATAAAATTCACCTGTGAAGTTTTCCAGCCAGGGCTTTTGTGTGCTGAGAGGTTTTTGGTTACTGCTTCAATTTTGCTAGTTGTTATCAGACTACTCAGGGTTTCTGCTTCTTGATACAGTTTTGGATGATTGTATATTTCTAGAAATGTGTTCATTTGCCCAGGTTTTCCAATTTGGGGGCATATAGTTGTTCATAGTCATTTCTTACAATCCTTTGTTTTTCTGTGGTATCAGTTACTACTTCTCTTTCATTTCTGATTTTATTTATTTGGGTCCTCTCTCTTTTTTTCTTGATGATTCTGGTTAAACATTTGTCAATTTTGTTTATCTTTTCAAAGAACCAGCTCCTAGATTCATGGATCCTTTGAATTGTCCTTTTAGTCTCTATGTTATTTATTCTGCTCTGATCTTGGTTATTTCCTTCCTCCTACACACTCTCGGCTTTGTTTGTTGTTGTTCCTCTAGATCTTTTAGATGTAGGGTTAGGTTGTTTATTTGAGTTTTTTAATCTCTTTAGTTACACCTATATTGCTATGAATTTCCCTCTCAGGACTGCCTTTGCTGTGAGGGAGTCCACACAAACCCCATAGGTTTTGGGTTGTTGTGTGTTCATTTTCATTTGTTTTCATGTAATTTTTTATTTCTCCTTTGATCTCATTGTTAACCTATTCATTATTTAATAACATGTTGTACAGTAACCTTGTATTTAAATATTTTTGAGTTTTTTACTTGAGGTTGGTTTTTAGTTTCAAGACAATGTGATCTGAGAAAATGCTGGATATGGTTTCAATTTTCTTGAATTTGTTAAGGCTTGTTTTGTGGTCTTTCTTTGAAAATGATCCATGTGCATTTGAAAAGAGTGTATATTTTGCTTCTTTGGGGTGAAAACTCTATAAATATCAATTAGTTCCATATCATCTAAGGTGTTGTTCAATGCCACAATATCCTTGTTGATTTTTTATTTGGATGATCTATCCATTGTTGACAGTTAGGTGTTAAAATCTTCTATAGGGACTGTGTTGATGTAGATCTCCTTCTTAAAGCCCTCCAAGATTTTGTGATGTATTTCAGTGCTCCTATGTTGGGTGCATATATGTTTATAGGGGTTATATCCTCTTGTTGGAAAACTCCCTAAAGTATTATGTAGAGACCTTCTTTGTCTCTTGTTATGGCCTCTGTTTTTAAGTCTATTTTGCCTGTACAAGTATTGCTACCCCCAATTTTTTTTTCATGTCTATTTGCTTGGAATATTTTTTTCATCCTTTCACTTTCAGCCTCTTTAAGTCTTTTGTTCTGAGGTGGGTCTCTTGTAGAGAGCATATATGTGAGGCATGTTTTCTTATCCATTCAGCTATCCTATGTATTTTCATTGGAGTATTGAATATATTTACACTTAAGGTTATTATTGATAGGTACTTATTCATTGCCATATTTTCCCACTGTGCCTATGTTCTTCTATCTATCTATCTATCTATCTATCTATCTATCTATCTATCATCTTAAAGCAGCCCTTTATCTTCTTAAAGCAATCCTTTCAGCATCTCTTGCAATGCTGGTTTGGTGGAGATGTATTCTCTTCGCCTTTTTTTTTTTTTGGTCTGGGAAGCTCCTTATTTTGCCTTCCATTTTAAATGTGAGCCTTGCTGGGTAGAGTAGTCTTGGTCATAGGTATTTGATTTTCATTACTTGGAACATTTTATTCCATTCCCTTCTGGCTTGTAATGTTTCTATTGAGAAATCTGCTCATAGCCTTATCAGAGCTCCCATGTATGTTATTAGCTATTTCTCTATTTTTGCCTTTAAGATTCTCTCTTTGTCTTTGAATTTCACCATTTTAATTATAATGTGTCTTGGTGTAGACCTCTTTAAATTAATCTTGACTGGGATCCTCTGTGCTTCCTGAACCTACATGACTTTTTCCCTCATCAAGTTAGGAAATTTTTCTATCATTATGTTTTCAAACAGTTTTTCTATCCCTTGTTCCTTTTTTTTCTTCTTCTGGAATCTCTATGATGTGAATAGTTATGTTTCATATTATCCTGCTGTTCCCTTAAACTTCTGTGGTAGTAGACCTGTGGTATTCAGTGGTACAATCTCCCGAACTCCTGAGCTGGATACTCTAGTGATGTATTTTATACAGTTTTTGTGGGCTCTTTTTTTGTAATTAGATTTTGGTTGACTTATTCATTGTTGGGCTCTCCCCTCTGGCTGGCTGACTGAGAGTGCACCACATCTCATATGCTCTTGTACAGGAGCTGCCAGAACAAAACAAAACAATCCAGCAAACAAAACCCACAGTAGTAAAAATACCCCCCAACCACTACCATGATATTAACAACAAATGAGCTTAATATTTATTTAGGAAAGGAAATAATAATATTATATGAAAGGAGAAAAGAATATAAGGTAACCAATGGAAAGAAAAATGATTTTGAGAGGGCAGGGAGAGAAGAAATAATAAGAGTAGGGAATAGAAATAAGGTGAAGAAAAAGAGATAATGCAATTTACCACATAAATAAAATATGGAGGGAATAGGGCAAACTGGAATAAGACAAGGAAAAAGTACAATATGAGGATTTGGAGAAAAAATCCTGAAAAAATAAGAACCAAATTGAAGAAAAACCACAGCAGTGATATCTACCACAAAGGAGCAAAGATTGATAAAAGTGGAAAGAGAATAATATTATAAGAAAGAAAAAAAGAAATAAAAGGGGAAAATGATTGTGAGATGTCTAAAGTAAAAAAAAACCTGATTTTGAGAGGACAGAAGGGAGAGAAGTAATACACGTAAGCATTAGAAACAAGGCTAAGAAAGAGAGAAAATAAAGCTTAAAATGAAAATCAGACAGGGCAGGAAGAAGGTGAAATAAAATAGGATGGGAAACAGTAAAATATAAGATTTGAAATAAAAAATAGTGATCACTGAGGGATAAAATTGAAGAAATGTAACAACAACCCCAACATCAATGACAACTGAACAAATATTAATAAATGTGGAATGACAATAAGGATTTTATAAGAAAGGGGAAAAGAATGTGAGATGACTAATGAAAACAAAGATGGTTTTGAGAGGATGGAGGGAAGAGAAATAGAGTGAGGAACAGAAACAAGGAGTAGAAAGGGAAAAATATTTAATATAAAAATAAGAAAGAGAAGGATGAAGGCAAAATGGAGTAAGAGAAAAGAAGAGTATAATTTGAGTTTGGAATTGAAACTAAAATAATAAAATTAATAAATATGTAAAATAAAATAAAAATAGTGAGATAAGAACAAATTGAAGACAAAGAAATAATGTCAAAAAGCTATGCAGTAGAACAAAATAACACCAATAACAAAAATAATAAGGCGGAATTTGTTCCAGCAGGGTCTAGTATTCATCCATTGTCTTCTCCTTCAGGATCTGTCCCTGATGTCAGTTGCAGTCCCAGTCTAGCTTTAAGCAGCCTGTTCAAAGCTACAAGCAATACACAGTCTGTGGCTGTCTCCTTCAGGCTTGGCTGGTCCCCACTGTTCTGTCCTGCTGGCTTTTTATCAGCACAAGGCCAAGGGGTGGTTCATTTAATGTCCAACAGCACCACATGTACCATCTCCAGCTGCCTCCTGTGGGGGCCTCTGGTGCAATCAGGAGGGTGAGATCCCTGGATCATTCCTCAGGAGGTACTGTTCAGCCTTCGGGGAAGGTGGTGGGTATGTTCTTTGCCCCTGTGCTATGCATCTTAGTCTGTCCCAGATAATTTTTACTAATCTATAGCTTCTGATGAATTAGTTGTCTGTTTCATGTGAGGGATCAATCTGTGTAAAAGGATCAGCTCTTTACTGCTTGGTGCTGATGGCAGCTCTGTGTGAGAGCCAAGGCTGGGTGGGGCCCTTAGTAACTCTTGCTGTGCCAATTTCTAATCTCTCTGTTCTGCTGTTCAATGGATAGGTCCTGAGGAGGAGCCAGCAGAGTTTCTGAGAAAAGTTCATAAAGGGCCCCTTTGGAGATCCTTTTTACCCCTAAGGATACACACCAGGCAGGGGACTCTTGAGCCTGGCCTTACAGAGTTTGCAATCCCGCATGTGGGGGATGCACATTTTTCTCCTTCCCATAGGTTTGTATTCTGAAGTTTGCGTGGCCCTGCCTGACTACAAAGAATCTCAGGCACTCAGCTCCAGCCCATCCAGTTCCTGGCTCATTGCTCTTGCAGGAGACTCAGACTCAAACCTTTTGCTCAGCATGCAGCCCCCTGCACATCAGTTGCACTGGGTGGAGCCCCACAATCCCTTCACTGTGCAGCCTTCTACTCTTCCTGGCCAGCTGGGCTCAGTGGGCATGAACTGTGCTTTGAATCTGGCCTCTTTGCTGGCAGGACAGCTGTGCATGTGTGCAGGTTCTCTGCTCGGCCATACCTTCATTCCTCTCTTTAAAAACGTCCCTGTGTAGCATCCATACTGAAGCTCTGGGCCACTGTGAAACTCTCCACACACTTCACTATCCCAAAGGCAAAAGGTCTTTCTTGCTCAGGGCTGGCCACAGCCTGCCCGTACCTCTGACAGCCAGGATTTGTCTCCTAGACTCTCCCACTTGGTGCTGCCAGCCATGGATATTCTGCTTGGTGTGTGTGTGCAGCCCAAGTCTCCCAGACTGTATATCCTCCCAAGTCTCTCCCAATAAGGGTTGGGGGTTCCCTGTGCAGGACCAAGCCTCCCTACTCTGAGAGAGGTGGGAGCCCCCAAGCTGTACTGTGTCTCCTCTGCTCTCTTCTTTGCTTCAGTCACTTCATGCAGAGTATTTCCCCTTTAACTTGTAAAATCTCTTACTGGATGGAACAAAGCCTCCCTCCACACTCCTTGGCTTCAAAAATTTTTATCAGCTAAGATTTTGTTGATTTTTCAGGTCACTTTTCAGATCAGTCAAAAATTCATGCTGGGGACACAAGCAAGGGGGCTCAGTTTCCACCTACTTGGCCACATCTTCCAAACTCCACACTTCTTATCTTACTATTTCATCACTGTTTTTGAGAGTTGAACCCCTCAGAGAAAGCAAATGCCATATTCAAAATTCACGGTTTAGGCTGTAGAATCTACATCTGCACAATCTATATCTGCAAACTGTCAGAACTACCCAAATCTCCATTTAGATGGTTACCATATAGCTGTTCCTACTTCCATGCTACATGGAGATTTACACACCACTTTGTATATAGTACAGATTTCTCCAGAGGAAAAAAATTCTCATGGGCAGGTAGACTGAGAATATCTCACTGAATAGACACACCAGCTAGTTCTTCGATTTCAGAGCAACCAATAGCACTTCACCTCTTGGAATGCTTTACTACAATCTTTTTTTGGAAATCATTAAACTACAAACTCTCTTGAACTCATTCTCCAGGAAGTGGGTTGTAATCAGGCCCCTCCCCTTCTACCTTTAAAGGATGAATCTTGCAAATACAAGCCTGAGTTTTCTGCTGCCAATGACACTGGTTATGTGAACATCTATAAGCGGGAGACATCTCTTATGAAAGCAGTGGCAAGTGTGGGGCCCATTTCTGTTGGTATAGATGCAAGCCTTATATCCTTCCAATTCTATAAAAGAGGTAAGCATTTCTCTTTATATAAATTTAGGCAGAAAAATGATAAAAAACCACCCTGACATACAGGAAGACTAGCTCTTCTTTATGTAGAATTCAATGTAGAATTTCTGGGTGTGTGAATTTAACATAGGTGGGCATCCCATATATGTAATATTTGCACCAGATGTTGTCCATTTGACAATACTTAAACCACATCCCCATGATTTTAAGTGCTTTGTAAATATGTCAGGTGGCTACATAATTTGATCAATACAGCTTAATTTACTTGATTTTTTAAAAATTGGTAGACCTTTAAAATATTCAGAGAATTTGCCCTGGACAGTGTGGCTCAGTTGGTGGGAGCATCACCCCACAAATCACATGGTGACAGGTTCAATCCCTGGTCAGGGCACATGTCCAGGTTGTGGGTTCAGTCCCCAGTTGAGGCATGTACAAGAAGGCGACCAATCAATATTTCTCTCTCACATTGATGTTTCTCTCTCCTTTTCTTTCTTTCCTTTCCTCTCTAAAGGCAACAAAAAAATGTCCTTGGGTGAGGATAAAAAGTTTTTTTTTTAATTTTCAAAGAATTTTACTACTGAAATTAAAACTGGAAAAACCCTTGGTTCAACTAATTCTGTGTTCTGAGCTGTTTTCTTAGACTGACATCCTAAAGTAGAATAAGGTTTCAGTGAGTGGTCTTTTATGCCTCTTGACAAGTTGTTCTTAAAAGTGATAGTGGTTGTCCCGGCCAGGTGGCTCAACTGGTTGGACCATTGTCCCATCTATCAAAAAGTTGTGGGTTTGATCCCTGGTTAGGGCACATACAATACCTGGTGGCAATTTATATTTCTGTTAGCATTACAGGAGGGCCTAGCACCCTAGCCTAGATTTTTTAAAATCTTTTATTTTCTTTTAATACTTACTCGAGCATATATCTATTGGTTTTGGAGAGAGAGGAAGGTCAGGGGTAGGGTAGAGAGAAACATCAATGTGAGAGAGAAACATAGAAACATTGGTCAGTTGCCTCCCGTACATGCCCTGACCAGGGATCAAACCCACAACCTAGGTTTTTGCCCTAACTGGGAACTGAACCTTTTGGGTTATGGAACAATGCTCCAATTAACTGAACCACCTGGCAAGGGCAAAAAAATCTTGTTTTTAAATCTTACCTAGATTTATGTTATTTGACTGAATTTTGGGATGCCTCCCTTATGGTGGTTGATAGGCTGAATTGCTATCATGTGTCACTAGAAGGTTCTCACCCCACATTGACTTTTACTTTCTCAGGTATTTATTATGACCCAAAATGCAGCCGTGAGGACCTGAATCATGGTGTTCTGGTTGTTGGCTATGGCTCTGAAGGAGCACTACCAGATAATAAATATTGGATTGTCAAGAACAGGTAAAAAATGCCACAAATAATTATGTTTGATATTGGAAAGGGAATCCTTTTTGGAATCAGTATTTGGATATAGGTACTCAAACCTTTGAACACACTTCTGAAATCCCAGAAGTCTTTAATCCCACTTAAGGTGAACACAAACATGAATATATGCTTATAATGTGAAGATATTATCTCAAGCTTGCCAGAGCATTTTTAAATATATTATATGGATTATGCTATTGTAGTTGTCCCATATTCACCCCTTTTTTCTCCTTCACCCTGAACCCTCTCTCCCACCCACATTCCCCCTCCCCACCTTTAGTTCATGTCCATGGTTGTACATAAAAGTTCTTTGGCTTCTACATTTCCTATGCTATTCTTAACCTCCCCCTCTCTATTTTCAACCTACCATTTATGTTACTTATTCACTGTATCTTTTCCCCCTTCTTCCCTCATTCCCCTCCACACTAATAACCCTCCATGTGATCTCCATTTCTATGGTTCTGTTCCTGTTCTAATTGCTTGCTTAGTTTGTTTTTGTTTTTATTTAGGTTCAGTTGTTAATAGTTATGAGTTTGTTGTCATTTTACTGTTCATATTTTTATGTTATTTTTCTTAGATAAATCCCTTTAACATTCCACATAATAAGGGCTTGATGATGATGAACTCCTTGAACTTAACCTTATCTGAGAAGCACTTTATCTGCTCTTCCATTCTAAATGATAGCTATGCTGGAGAGAGTAATCTTGTATGTAGGTCCTTGCCTTTCATGACTTGGAATACTTCTTCCCAGCCCCTTCTTGTCTTTAAGGTCTCTTTTGAGAAATCAGCTGACAATCTTATGGGAACTCCTTTGTAGGTAACTGTCACCTTTTCTCTTGCTGCTTTTAAGATTCTCTCCTTATCTTTAATCTTGGCAAGTGTAATTAAGATGTGCCTTGGTATGTGCTTCCTTGGGTCCATATTCTTTGTGACTTTCTGAGCTTCCTAGACTTCCTGGAAGTCTATTTTTTTTTGCCAGATTGGGGAAGTTCTCCTTCATTATGTTTTCAAATAAGTTTTCAATTTCTTCCTCTTCCTCTTCTCCTTCTGGCACCCCTATGATTCAGATATTGGAATGTTTAAAGTTGTCCCAGATGTTCCTAAGCCTGCCCTCATGTTTTTGAATTCTTGTTTCTTCATTCTGTTCTAGTTGAATGTTTAATTCTTCTTTCTGTTCCAAATTGTTGATTTGAGTCCTGGTTTCCTTCTCTTCACTCTTGGTTCCCTGTACATTTTCCTTTATTTCACTTTTCATAGCCTTAACTCTTTCCTCTATTTTGTGACCATACCCAACCAATTCTGTGAGCATCCTGATTACCAGTGTTTTGAACTGTGTATCTGATAGGTTGGCTATCTCTCATCACTTAGTTGTATTTTTTCTAGAGCTTTGATCTGTTCTTTCATTTGGGCTTTTTATTTTTATTTTTTAGTCTTAGAACATATACTATGTCCCTTATATACTATGTCCCTACATATACTATGTAGTAAGGGACAGAGCCTTAGGTATTCACCATGGTGGGGCCACCCACATTGCTGCATTGTGGTTTTGTATGTGGGGGAGGGATCCAAGAGGAAATAATGTCACTTGCTGGGCTTTCAGTAATTTCCTCCACTATGCACAAGCAAATTGGGCCCTTCTGGTCCTGATTCCCAGGTGTGTGGTTTTGTGTACATTGTAGGACTCTGTAGGTCTTTCCAATGAATATTCCTGTGAGGCTGGGAGTTTCTCCCGCCGCTGCAACTCTCACAGGTTTTTTCAGTCAGAGGTTTTGAGGTTTTCTTTCCCCTCACTGGAACCCTGGGTTGTGGGGTCTGTCTCATTTCTCATTCCTCCTGGTCTATCCACATGAAAATGTGGGACCACCCAGTCTGCCAACTGCCACCTTGCTGCCAGTGCTCTCCACCTCAGCTGCCCATCTCTGCCTCTCCTACTGCTCTGGATGAATGTTTCTTCTTTAACTCCTTTGTTGTCGGACTTCTATACAGTTTGATTTGCAGGCAGTTCTAGTTGTTTTTTTTTAAATCAGTTGTTGTCCTTCTTTTGGTTGTGTGATGAGACATAGTGTATCTACCTATGCCTCCATCCTGGCCAGAGGTCCTTAAGCTTGCCAGGGCATTGATACAGTTTTGTTACCACTGCATTTCTAAATTTGAATTTTTTAAAAAATTCTGAAACACATCTGGCCCCAAGAATTTTCTTTCTCAATTTCTAATTTTGTACTTCTGTGAGAAGTTTTTGGATAGAAGTCATGTGCAGGTTTTGAACTCAGCCATGAAAAAGAACAGCTGACTCTCCTGCTTCTTTCTGAATTTGTGTGGGCTTCAGGTGCATTGTTTAAGTGTCAGCCATTATTGTTAACAAAGATAAATGTGTCTGATTCTTTATATAAGATAGAAAACCCTCTCTACTTTCAGCTGGGGTACAGTTTGGGGTATGAATGGCTACATAAAGATGGCCAGAGACCGGGACAACCACTGTGGAATTGCCACTGAAGCCAGCTATCCTACGGTATGAGATACTGGTGATAAAGAGAGACTTAATCAAGACAGAATGTCCAAAGGAGGAATTTTATCTGAAAACTGACCAGACCATATTGTGTGGGATAAAACACTTGAGTCTTGAAGATCTAAGCTGTGATCTGAATTGTGTGATATCTTATACTGCTAAAATGTTGCCACTTCTTTAATTATTGTATAAAGAGTTTGGTATGATTGACTTGCCTAACAACTTTTGCACTTTTATGTTTTAAAAGGATGTATATTTTTATGTTTTAAAATAAAACTCAATTTCAAAGTAGAGCTGGGATTTTTTTTTTGTTTTTAAAATGTTAACCTTTTCCATGGCAAAAAGTGTAATTGGGCTCTTGAGACATAATTAAAGGTGCCAGTGGCCCATTGGAAGGATGGCAAGGGGCCTTCTTGCTCTCCTAGTGATAAATATGCAGCTCCTAGGTCAGCTGCCCGTTGGCTGTGCCTGAACTAACCCTTAGATGGAACAAAATTTGACAAGTGATCCATAAGACAAAGGTAAATTATTTTAATAAGGAAAAATTCACATATTAAATAAGTGGTTACACATACATAGGATTTCCAGATAGAAAGGAGCCTCAGAGATCATGGTCATTTGACTCAAGATGGTTACAATCCAGCTGAGTTACAGGACAAATTTCACAGTGTCAGTTTCTGAAACATCTTCTCCTACTGTTTATAAAAGTCATGTGGCTACTTTGCAGTGGGGGAAGCACCAAACAGTGGAGTGCCAAAAATGTGTGTCTTTGAGGCTGAAAGGGATGAAGAATAAACTCCTGAATTTAGAACTGAAATTGGATATAATGCTATGGTTTCAGAGGCAGGAGACAAGTAAGGGCATCAGAAGCGAGAGTCTGAGGCCTGATTTCCTTCTAGCTACCTCATTCCTAAATCTATTTATTTATTTATTTTTATTTCTTTCTTTTTAGAGAGGGGGAAAGGAGGGAAAAAGAGAGGAGGAAAAATTGTTTGCTTCCCACACACCCCCAACCTGACACATGCCTCAACCAGGAATCAAACCGGCAACTCCCTGGTTTTTGGAATGATACCCAACCCACTGAGCCACCCAAATCAGAGCCAGGATTTACTTTGAAAAATTTCCTATTTCCTACAGTCTAAAGAAGTATATAGTTCCATTTGTTGTCTTTGTGTTTAAAGTTCTTATGTTGCCACTCAGAGAAAAATAAATAGATGGAAGTATTTATTTAATGGATCCCATAATTCCTTATGAGGACATGAAGTAGAGGACAGCTGGGGTCTTAGCCTCCAAGACCTCCAGCAGCCACTGTTCAGGTATATCTGTGCTGGACCATGTGCCCAGCTGGACCCTTACTGCGGGCTTCCCTCATAAGTCCTTCAATTTATAACCTTTTTAAATGAAATGACAAATGTGTTTAGAGTGAAAGTCTACAGGTTCTGTGATAGTACTAAACAAGTGTGCTCACAAAAAAAATTTGAGGGCTTTTGAACTGAATCCTTTTTGCTGATTGGGACCTATGTTAAAACATCTGGATTGATGTAACTCCCAACTGTGTCCCAGTCATTGCCTTGTGGAAGAGACATTCCCAACCTCAAATAGGAGCAGGTGTAACTAGGGAGAGGGAGGTCCTGGGAACACCAGGAGGAAGAGAAATCTGATGTGAACCTAGAGGAGCCAGTCAATCAGACAGAATAAAAAGGTGAGTCTCTGAGCAGACTTATGGTCAGAATCCTTGAGAAAAGAGAAACCGAATTTAGAGAAAGTAGGAAGTGAGTGAGCTGAGGTGAGGAAGATGAGGCTGGGTCCACATGTGGGATTGCAGTTCACAGGGGAACCACTGGAGAGTGCAGGGTAAAAACTGTACTGCTTATCTCTTACTGTAAAACAAACATCTAGAAATGTACCAACTTGAAAAAACAGTCTTTCCCGTTTCCTAACTGGGCTTACCTATGTGGTTTTCCACTGAAAGTCTCTAATGGGTGCTGCAATCTGCAAGTTTGACTGGGCTCATATGCAAGCAAACTCATTCACGTGACTCTCCTAGATGCTGGTGTGACCTGGGCATTCAGCCTGGGCTGCTGACCACAGTACCTACATGGGCCTCTCCCTGGCTAGGGATCTCACAGCATGAAGATGCATTCTGAGAAGAGTGTACCTAGAGACAGTGTGCCCAGTGAGGACCTACAGGGCATCTTATGACTTTGTCTCAGTCCCAAGTGAAGTCTCTGCTGCTGTGTCATATTTGGAGGATGTCACTGGAGGGCCCAGGTTCTTGGAAAGGGGGCTGAGAGGACATTACCTGATTGGAAAAGGTGAGGTCACTTAACAGCACGTGACATGGAATATATGGTTGTGACCATCTTTGAAAGATATAAACTTTTACATTTTGTCTTTGAAAAATCCACTAGAAGGGATTTCTTGGTGACTGTCATCCTGCTTCACCATAACAGGCCAGCTCAGGTGCTGTCCGTGAAATCCTGGAATCCAGACTCAGACTGAGAAATTGCCTAGGTGCTGATATGAACAAGAGAAAGTGTGAAGACATCTCAGATTTCTAAATGATTAAACACATAATAAGTTTTTGTAATTTTTAAAGACATGTTTAAACTTGGGTATAGTTTCAAACTAAATGATGTCTAAATAATTAAACACATATTAGAAGTTCCTATAACTTTCAAACACATGGTATTAACTTAAACTTGTGAAAAGTTCCAAGCTACGCCAATCATATTTTTAAAATAAGCCAATGAGCATAAATTGAATAAAGATGAAAAAAGTTAAATTACATGAAAGTCTTATCTGAAACATAAATTTAATATCAGAGGCTGGAAGAGGCAACAATAGACTCAGGCCCGGCAGCCCTCAGAGGGAATATTGCCCAGCAGACACTCTGGTTTGGAATTCTAGCCTCTAGACTCTCATAATTAAGCATATGAGTTTGTGGTAATATGGAATGTCAGCCCTGGGTTAGTAATGTACCTATTTCTGTACAGCTGGCCTCACGTTCTACTCAGCAACCCAGAGGGCACAACAGGACTCATCCAGTCAAGGCCAGTTGGACAAGTTAGACTTGGTGAACATCCATGCAGGACAAGAAATCTGTCATCTTTAAATGGTTTTCAGCCACTCATTACGTGCATCGAGGCCAACTTTTATTATCACAAGTTTTCTTTTAGTTTCTTAGGATTCATTGAGCTCAACAAAATGCTATAGTCCACAAGGGAATCAACTAAGATGGGAGAAATCTAAGAGATAGGAGAATTCAGCATGGCTTAGCCTGGTTATCACTAGAGCAGTGAATTTAGAAATGTGCCAAATAGAAAAAAGACACAAGAAGGTTTGGGAATCTTTTGCCTCCTCACATGTCCTCTCTCATCTAAGTCTAGCATGGCTGGGGTCAGTACCAGAAATAATACCTTGTAGAAAGACATTCTCACACACTTAAAACATGCATTGCTTCTTTGTTTTAACTTGGTGATAATTAATGTGTTCTTTACTCTCTGGTACCTCTTTCACGGGATGACATGAATTGTTTTCTGTTTTTCTTTGTGAAGGAGAAAAGATTGTAATAAATATATGAAGGAAACATAGAAAATAATGGAAATAAGACTGAATATTACATATGCTCCTCAAAAAGTATTTGTGACCCAAGATGGCCTACCTTGCAACAGGGAATATTGCTGCTCTTTTGGACACTGAAGTTCTGATCTCTGACAATAAGTCCTCTGCTGAGATCACTGCCTCTGAGATTTTGTGCTCATTCCCCTGGGCTTCTTTTGGATTTTTGGAGCTCAGCTGTATGAAGGTAGTAATGCCAGTCTGCACTTCCTCCCTTACCACCATCATTCTCTCTGGAAGTCTTGGGAGCCTTTGTCACATGGTTATCCTAC
This sequence comes from Artibeus jamaicensis, assembly GCF_021234435.1. Taxonomy (NCBI): domain Eukaryota; kingdom Metazoa; phylum Chordata; class Mammalia; order Chiroptera; family Phyllostomidae; genus Artibeus; species Artibeus jamaicensis. The sequence continues at coordinate 71,415,085 of NW_026522030.1, read as the reverse complement.
TGTCCTGGGTTTCAGTCTAACTTTCAAAAGATAGCTGCCTGGTGGTGAGCTTCATTTCACAACAGAAACCTTGTGCCTGAGAACCTCCTTTGTTAAGGAATAGACCAGAAAACACAGTCTCTGGTAGAGTTCAACATTTCCTTGCTGGGAACCTTCATTTATCTTCTTCCCATTCACTTTCTGAGCTATCGAATATAGGCCAGGTCATTCCTGAGAGGTGGTGAGAGTGACATCATGGAGGAAGGATGCCTAAATACTTGAATACAGTACTTTTTTAATGTTTGAAATAGTATTTTACTTAAACTGTCTTTGTAGGTGTTTTCTGTCCCCTTCCCTATAAGCTTTCCCCTAGGTGTGTACAAGGCTCATCCCCTCCATTTGAAAGTGGCTGAAATGTCACCCTCTCCATTAACTAAAATTAGAACAAATTCCCCTGGCACTGTTCTCCCATCCCCTGATTTATTTTTCCCTATAGTATTCATACCATCTGACATACTATTTCATTTTATTTGTTGGTGTTATTTATTGTGTCTCTGCACACATCAGCACTGAATCTGTACAGAGATCAAGGAGTTTTATTTTGTTCACCTCTCCATCCTCAGCACTAAGAACAGTGCTAAGGACCTGGCAAACCATAGGCACACAATAAAATCTGTTGTCCAAATGAAATGACACACCTGAGTTATGTATGAATACATTGTCATAGTTTTGAGTCAAGCACTGGAAGTAAAGCAAATACCCCTTTTGGTACTCTACCTCCCCAGAACATTCCCCTTCCTCAGGGGAGTAACCATAACTATTAATTCAGAACATTAATAGTCCTCTTTAATTTGTCTTTACCAAGAAAAACCACATGTAGTTTTGTTGTGTGTTTTTAAAATTTTTTTACAAAGATGGCATTCCATCATATCTATTTGCAAAATGCCCCTTTCACCTACCATGATAGCTTGGTCATTATCCTTGTTTGTACTTCAGAGTAGGCTATGGTGCCCAGTTCTTTAGTCAGACACTATTCTAGAGGTTGCTGTGAAGTTACTGTGTAGAAATTATTAACATTCATGATCAGTTGACTTTAAGTAAAGAAGGAAACTGGATGCCCAAATGAAAAAGAATGAAACTTCACCACTATTTTACACCACACACAAAAATTAACTCAAGTGAATCATCAAGGAGGCTACCATCTTTTCAGATGTTTATTGACTCTGATTTCTTTTCTGCAAATTGCAGTTTTATATCTTTAGTTTCTTTCTCTACAGATAGTTTGTCTTTTCCCTCTTAATATATATGATTGTCGATATTCATTTTTTGTTATATATGTTACAAATATTTCCATCTAAGCTATCAGTTGTCTTTTAACTTTGTGGAGTGTTATTTTTATTTTAGTGTAACCACATACCTTTTACTTAGTGTCTTTTGGTCCAATTTAAGGTCATAGTGTCCTCATTATATTTCTGTAATACCTTTATATTTTTATGCTTTATATTCAATTCTGGAATTCATTTGCTGTATGTTTTGGGGATATAATCTTATTTTTTCTCAAATGACTAGCTAATTATTCATACACCAGACATTCTTCTCCCACTAATTTGAAAGAGCGTGTTTCCTTCTTATTTTTAAAAAGCATCTATTAAAATGATCATATGGTTTTTCTTTTTTGAAGTGTGAATGAGTCTGCTTTCCATTTGCTAAAGCCCATCTGCCCAAAATATAATGGAAACCAGTGAATAGTCCCACCTTCCCCAACTGGGAATATATACCTGTACAGTGTACATTTGAGAAATGATTGAAAATGGAAAGAACAATGGGTTCTTTCCATACTGGGAAGCCAGTCAGGAGAAAATGAGAAACCTAGACAAAAAGGATTCTTAGCTCACTTTGGACAGGGAGCATAATCATTGGTCTTTCTAGACCCTGACTATGGAAGCACCAGTCCCTCAGGCACTGTTGCCTTCATCTTCCTGACATCTTTGATACATAGCCTCTGAGAATGGAATGAGAGTCCCATGCTCTTCCCTATTTCCCTGTTCTGGAATTTGATGTGAAGAAACCCAGAGCCTCAGCTTGAAAAAGAATGCATATGAATGGTGAATAGATCTTCCCTCAGCATCCACTATCATTCTTCAAAGCAACATACACCATGATTGAAAGTTCTGTCTCTCAGCTCCAAGAAAACCTTCTCCTCCTGGCTCTCTAGTCTTTACACTATGTGCTGTAAACTCAGCAAATCAAGGTATTCATAAGAGATTTTGAAGTGAATATTTCAGTTTGAATCTCTGAGATATATATTTCAAATGGAGTGTCTAACAAAGTATCTAATCAGTAGCCCATTGATTAGAATAAAGAATGTTGCCCTGGCTGGTGTGACTCAGTGGATTGGGCATGGTTCTGCAAACCAAAGGGTCACCAGTTTGATTCTCTGGGCTCATGCCTGGGTTGGGGGTCCAGTCCCCAGTAGGGGGTACATGAGAAACAACCACACATTGATGTTTTTCTCCCTTTCTCCCACCCTCCCCTTTGTCTAAAAAATAAATAAATAAAACATTTTTTTAAAAGAATAAGAATTCTTCATATGAAAAATTCTTTTTCAAAAGATTTTATTTCTTTACATTGAGAAAGAGACAGGGAGGGAAGGAGAAGGACAGGAAGAAAAACATAAATGTGTGGTTGCCTCTCGTATACCCCCCACCAGGGACCTGGCCTGCAACCCAGGCGTGTGCCCTGACAGGGAGTCAAACCAGTGACCCTTTGGTTCACAGGCCTGCGCTCAATCCACTGAGCTACACCATACACCAGCCAGAGCTGGGAAAAAAATTTCTTTGTTTCTTTTTGGGAAGATAAAAATTTTTTTGATTCATGTATTTTTTTACTTATGTATTAAAAGTTGTCTACCTCCGTCACTGCAGCCAAGCCATAGTGGACTGAAGAACGATGTTGAGTCCTGAATTAGAATCAAGTGGGAATCTCCTTTAAGTTTTATGAACCACCCTGCCCAAAGCTCAACTGGAAAAGGAGAGCCTTACTTTCTCCCATAGCTTCTCCTATCTCCCCTCCTCCACAGTGCTGCCTTTTGCCTTAACCTAATGCATTATTTTAAAGGATTTTCTAATGTGAATCATTTTTAAATTTAAGTTATATTTTATTATCTATGCTATTACAGTTGTCCCAATTTTCCCCCTTTGACCCTGTCCACCCAGACCCTCCCCACTCTCTCAAGTAATCCCCACACAGTTGTCCATGCTCATGGGTCTTGTATATATATATATATTCTTTGCTTCCTATATTTTCTATGCTGTACTTTACATCCCCATGACTATTCTGTATCAACCAATTTATACTTCTTAATCCCAACACATTTTTTGTCCCTCCTTCTGGCCCCCCTCCCATCTGGCAACCATCAACATATTCTCTGTATGTATAAGTCTGTTACTGTTCTGCATGTTCCTTTATTCCTTTATTTTGTTTTTAGATTCAATTATTGATAGATATGTTTTTATTGTCATTTTATTATTCATAGTTTTTTATCTTTTTAAAGACCCTTTAACATTTCATATAATACTTCTTTGGTGGTGATAAACTCCTTTAGCTTTTTCCTATCCAGGAAGCTCTTTATCTGTCCTTACTCTACATGTTAGCCTTGCTGGGTAGAGTATTCTTGGTTGTAGGTCCTTACTTTTCATCACTTTGAATATTTCATACCAATCTCTTCTGGCCTGCAAAGTTTCTGTTGAGAAATAAGCTGAAAGTCTTATGGGAGCTCCTTGTAGGTAACTAACTACATTTTTCTTGCTGCTTTTAAGATTCTCTCTTTGTCTTTAAGCTTTGGCATTTAAATTATGAGGTATCTTTTTGTGGACCTCTTTGGATTCATCTTGTTTAGGACTGTCTGCATTTCCTGGACTTGTATGTCTATTTCCTTCACCAAGATAAGGAAGATTTCTGTCATTATTTTTTCAAATAGGTTTTCAAGTTCTTGCTCCCTTTTATCCTTCTGGCACTCCCATATCGTGAATGTTTGTACACTTGAAGTTATTTGGGAGGCTCCTTACACTATCCTTATTTTTGGACACTTTCTCCTTTTTACTGTTCTGATTGGGTGTTTTTTTACTTTCTTATATTCCAAATCACTGATTTGATTCTGGGCTTCATCTGATCTACTGTTGATTCCCTGTAAATTGTTCTTCATTTCAGTTAATGTATTTTTCATTTTTGACTAATTTTCTATGGTTTTCATGTTCCTTTTAATGCTGTTGAAGTTCTCTCTGCGTTCATCTTCTCTTCAGTTCATTGAGTATCTTTATAACAAGTATTTTGAACTTTGTATCTAACAAATTGCTTGTCTCCATTTTGTTTAGTTCTTTTTCCTGGAGTTTTGTTCTGTTCTTTCATTTGAGCCAGGTTTCTTTGTCTCCTTATTTTTGCAGCCTTCCTATGTTTGTTTCTATGTATTTTATAGACCTACTACAACTCCTTAGCATGGTAGTGTAGCCTAATGTAGTAGGTGTCTTGTAGGACCCAGTGGCACAGTCTCCCCTATTATCCAACCTGGGTACTTGAGGTGTGCTCATTATGTGAGCTGTATACACACTCCTCTTGTAGTTGATCTTTGATTGATGTTGACAGGTCAATGGGAGGAATTTACCCAGGCCAATCAGCTGCAAGGACTATCTGTGACCACTTACCACCAACTTCTGACCACCATGGAAGATCAGCTACACAGGGGCCACTCCACAGAGCAGAATTTATTTCAGCAGGGCTTTGGTGCCCACTGAGTCTGTTCTTTTAGTGTGTTGCTTGTAGAAGTAGTTGGATGGTAGTACTCTGACATGGTCTGTGCAGGGATGTGTCCATGCAGCTGTTCATGAGATCTGCAGGCTCTGAGTCCACCAGGGAGGTGTACACCAAGGTCAGCCAATACTTGTGAGCCCCTGGCATAGACTACAGAGTGATCTGCAGTTGGCTGCTACTTGTGCTAGGCCTGGAAGTACATAAGTGAGGCCACACTGTAAACCAAGGCCAACTGCTGCTAGTGCTGGGCTTGTGGCCACTTAGAGTTATTGGTATCTCTCTGAGAGACCAGAGTCACCGAGGGATTTACCCCATCTGGTGGACATTTAGCCAGATATCGATTGTTTGAGAGAATTTAGGAAAATCTGAAGATGAGGCAAGATAAGACTTTCATATAGAAAAGCCACTGAAAACAGCTTTATTGGCCCCAAAAGATGGGTGGGGAAGATCCTCAGGGAATCACTGGGGTGGGGCAAACTGTGTCATTCAGGTTGATGGAGTCTCAGCTATGGTGCCTACCTGCTGGCTCTGTGGCTCTGTGCAAGGGAGGACTCAGAAAAGGAACAATGGCCTCTGCTAGCACTTCTGTCTTAGAGAAAGCTGTCCCACAGGTCTCTTCTTGATAACAGACACTTCAGCTCCTCCCTGTATGCCTCAAGCGCCTTTCAGGCTGCTGCCTCAGTGCTAAAGCTCAGAGGGAGTGAGTCTGAGTAAGTCCATACATGGGCTCTGTAAGAGGAACTGCCTGTGACTCCAGAAGCCTCTGTCTTTCACAGCCTCAATCCTCACCGGTTTTTACAGCTAGACATTATAGAGACTTATTTTTCTGGCACTGGAACCCTTAGCTGGGGGGCCTGGTGTGGGGCCGAGACCCCTCACTCCAGAAATACCTCTTCCATTTTTTATTTGTCATGTGTGGTTGTGGGAGCAGCCTGTTCTGTATCTCTGCCCCTCCTACCAGTCTTGATATGGTTTCTTCTTTAATTCCACAGTTGTGGTACTTCTTTACAGCTCAATTTGTGCCAGTTCTGAATAACCATTGGTTTGTAGCTTAGTTGTAATTTTGATGCTGTCATGCAAGGAAGTGAGTTGTGTTTACCTATGCCACCATTTTACAAAAAATTCTCTAATGTGAATCATTCTTGATTTTCTAAATTAAACTTGACATTATCCTGATGTATCTTTGTTTTAAATACTTCTGGATTTGATTTACCAATACTTCATTAACAATTTTTGACCTCAAAGTTTCTATATCTATATCTATATCTATATCTATATCTATATCTATATCTATCTCAAGTCTTGTTAAAACAAGCTGAGATTTTTTGATGCATATACCACTTTATCCCAAATTTGACATAATATGGACAAATGAAGAGTCATTCAACCAGTGCACTCTGGTTAAGCCCTAGGATTGATTAAAATATTTCTCCCCAAAACAAAAATACAAAGTCAATAGGTTGAGAAAAGTAGGTGTTAATTTTAAATATTAACTTTGCTTAGTATGTTGTTGCTTTCTCAGTAGGTAACCTCATTTTTCCATTTCAACTTTTACCAGTCATCCAACTTATTGCTCCCCCCAAAAGTTCAATATCCAATTTTAGAATTTAAAAGCCATGAGATTTCTAACTTGAACTTATTCAAAATAATGCAAGAACTCTGCTAAGAAATTAAGGGAGCCATTTAAATATATACATAAAGTATGCATATATTCAGTACACATACTTATTTTAAGAAAGAAAATCAATCACTACAGTATAAGACACTAAGTTCAAATTTTAAGTCAAGCAGACAAATTCATAACTGATCTCTATACTTTTTGACCTAAGTAGATAGCTACTGATTACTTGAACTGACAGACTTAGAATTACAACTCTTTTTGCCACTGTTCATGACAAAAGACAAATCAAAATTGTTCTTTTCACATGTGGATTTTTATTTTTAGCCATTTACACTGGCCACAAAGTTGCATCTGGCCTTTAGACTTGTCATGAGTGATTTGCTGCTGCTTTTCTGCTTGTGATTGGGTGGATGGTCCTTTTGTCACTCCTCACTACTGTTTCTGCTTATCATTCATTTAGGGTCCTTAACACACAAGGTACGAGACAAAATGAATAGGGTTTGCATGTTCTGACTCACTACCTGCCTGCCTGGTGTTTTTGTATACAGGTGAGATATTCCTGCACATCATCCGGGGACCCCAGAATTAGGGGCACTCGTTGGTGAATGGCCTCAGGCTTCACATCTAGCACAGGCTGGGTGCCTGTGGTTGCCAAGCCTCCCGCCTGCTCAATGATGTAGGCCACAGGATTGCACTCATACAGGAGCCGGAGCTGCAGAGAAAGTCAGGCAGACAAACTTTGTAAGTTGCCAAAAATCTCAAGCCATGCCTCTGAAGCTCGATGAGAAGTTCCTGCTGGAATTCTGTCTTATTAAAAAGAATAGGCTTGTGCACCTCAGAAGAGAGGGCTGACCTGGATCTAGACCTTCCAGGAGGCTGGGCATATCAGCTGCTGAGCACCTCTAGTCAGTAAACTGCTTGACTTATGACCTCAATGATACACCTGCCTCTTCACTGGGGAGGATGAATTCTTGGTACCCTTTTCTGAATGGTTTCATAATGAGGTAAATGACTATGTAGTCCTGGTTAGGAGACACCATTTGTGAGAAGTCAAGCTTGGTGAGATTGGAAGGTCACCTCAGATCTGGGTTGTCTCTCAGGATGACAACAGTGTCCTAGATAGTGGAAAGGAACTCCATGTCTCAAGTGTCAAGTTGGCTACATAGTTTGCTGGTATTGACATTGCCTATTTTTTGGCTCTTTAGACTAAGTTAACTCCCATTGCTTATAGTCCATAGCATCCTGCACTTTCACTTTCATAAGAGTTGCAGCAGTGAGGTTCATTTGACATCTGACTTCCTCCTTAGGTACCCTCCCTTGTGGGCATTTATCTTGGTTGGTCACTGTGGCATCTCCATTCCCTGACACAAAGAAACTGTCCAAACAAGGCTACGACATGCCTTGCACGAGGGCTCCCAATAGAGGGCAGAAATAGGGAGTAAAATCAGCCCATGCCCTGCTTGCCAAACTGTGCACATGAACGTCGGGCTGAGCTTCTTCTGATCATAGTACTTGTTACCTTTTTTAATAGGCACTATGAGAACCATGAAATGGGTGGGAATAAATGTCCTTTTTGGGACTATTTCTGTGATTATGTTGTGGCTTCTTCCCCAGACTGCCCCCCACCACACACATCATATTACATCATATCACATCAGATTCAAGGTTACATTTTAGCTGCACTCTCTGACTAAATGATCACACTATCTTCTTATTCCTTTCCCCATAGGTGCAAAATCCGTATTTTTTTAAATTCTCTAATCAGTTTAGAAAGTGGTTTACTTGGGTCTGTACAGACTTTTCCTTTTTTTTTCTCCAGATCCATTTTGAAGACATGTTGAAACTACTTGGAGAAACAGTCATATCTTGTGCTGATTTTTAATTTCTTGATATTTCATGGAGAAGAATAAAGTACCTCTAGTCTAAGTTGGGAAGCCAGGCACTCAGGAGAGAGTAAGCAAAGACTCCAGGGCATTTACTTACCATTCTGGTAAAACAGTTTGCAATGCCCTAACCCTAGACCTCCTGACTTTAGAATTGTGGGCAGCCTGGCAGGGACACAGAGAAGCCCCAATGCATGTGGACACACTTGAGTCAACTAGTTTGGTCCCTGATCATCCACAGGAGGGACACTGGAGGCCATGCTTTCCTGGACTAGCCACCAGAAAGATTCTTACCTGGCAACTTGAAGAGCTTGGCTCTTTCTTCTGCTTACCCTGATCCCGGAGGTGTGAGGGCAGGGGTTTTGTGGTGTCAAGCAATAAAGTATCAGGTTGTAACCAACTGACCTTTCTTTGTACCATGTTGATTCAGACACTTCAAAAATAATATAAAAAATAAACACAGCATTCTCAGATAGCTTGTCTTGGATCCAAGGTTTGACCTAACCTTAAAATCTCATTGTTGCAGTAAATTCACCTTAAAACACAATGCCAAGGTGTTCGTGGTGCCTTGGCTTGTAGGCCGTGTGATCTATTTTTTTCCCCCTGCGGTTAAAATTTACATGCTGCTCCAGAGACAAGCACACACAGGAAAAGAGTCAAACAACCCCTCCCTCCCCAATACTCCCCCATACACATGTAGTCACAGAAACCATCATAGTTAAAACATAGAGGCCAGGAAACGATGGTACTTTAAATATTTGTAGTGATTATGATGTGGTTAATATAGGTCTATATACAGAATTATATTTCCTTATGAAAACATTTATATAATTATTTATGGGTATTTTCTGACAACTTTTAAATCATTTTAATAATTAGTAATAATCAGTCTCTATGTTCTTTCTGTTGGAACTGAATAGGTGGTAAGAGCGGTTCTATTTAAGAGTTTCCTCATCTTTTTATGTATACTTTTCTGTACAATAGGTTCATATACATGAGCTTAACACTCATGTGAAGAGAAATGCCTGATATGCCAATCTGCATATTAAAAATCTTCTCTACGCTCTCATGTGCTGTTAGATTTCTCATCATGGCTTTGAATCAGCCATTCCAAAAATTCAAATCTCCCACCCCAATATACACACACACACACACACACACACACACACACACACACACAGGGGTGGGGTGCTGGTGGTTGGTGTATTAGAAAACATGGCAATTCTTTATTTTGACTTGCCTACTTATCCATGATTTCTGTGATTGGCTAAATATCAAACACCTTTCCATGGAAGGGTGTATTCAAGATTGATACATTTGGATCATAAGACTCCTACTTGATAATACCAGTATTTTCAGTTTTGTGTCATAAAATGACACAAGACCTTCAGAATCTACCTTTCCAGAAATATTGAATGAGTTCAGAGTTGAAGTTCTTTTATTTTGTATTCATATATGTTTTATTTTCACCACCCCTGGATCTCTCTAATAATCTCTGCTACTTGTTTAGCTCTGAGATTTTTATCTTTTATTCAAAACATTTCATACATAGCTCATATGTATTCCGTATCTGACATTCCTAATATCTGAAATTCTTATAATTTAAGTGTATTATTTGTTGTTCTCTGTCACTCATACTATCTCACTTCCATATGTATTTGTGATTTTTCATAGAAACTAATTTTTGCTTGCTCTTTAATTTTGAGAATCCTGTCAGTGGAAGTTGGGGATAATTTTATATTAAAAATTTTTGTTTCTGCTTCTGCCAAAGGCCGGAGAGAACCACTAACCCTTACTCTCTTGAGCTTACTTTGAGGGTCTCAGCTTAATGTGAGAGGCTCAGGTTTAGCTCCCTCATCTTTATAGCAGTCCAAGGCTTGCCATCCTGACCACACAATTAAAATGCTTGGGGAAGTGGCCCACAAGGAACTCTGGTTCTCACTTTGCTTACTCCACAGCTAGTTCATGATTTCTTTTCCCCTTTTTGGGAGTCAGGGAACAGACTCAGAAATTTTTCCTATTTACTGTGAGTCCTGAGATGCTTTTTAAAGTATATGTTATACAGGATTTACTTTTTTGCAATACAAGGGAGTCCCTTGATATCCTGTTTACTATAATGCAAGTACCAAAAGTCTATATAATTTGATATCATGCTTTTAAAATTCTTTTTTAAGCCTTTATCTATGCTAGTAAACATTTATTATAAGCATAATATCTATGGTTCCAAAATAGTCTATTGCTTTGTTACATCACTTTTTAATTATCCATCTTTCTATCAGATATTTAGAATATTTTCTTTTTTTTATTTGAAACCTTCTAGAGGATTGTGGATGGACTTCAGGACATCTGTGAATCCCCTGAACACATATGTGATGTATGTCTACACACCTTTTTCTGGGAAATGGGTCTATAAGTTTCATTAGATTCAGCACACAATCAGTTGGTGCTGAAACTAAAAGTCAGACATAGCATGTGGAAAGTGGGAGATAAACACAGCTGACTCATGGAGAATAATGGGCATGAGGCCAAAGGAAGGGAAGGCCAGAGAAATAACCAATGATAGCTTTAGCCTTCCCCTCCAAACCTACAACAGCCTCAAAATTTACTAATGGAAAATGTATTTTCTCTTCTACCTGCCCAATCATAGAGAGACATACCAAGGACAAGGCAGTAGCTGAAAAACAGACATGAACAGAAAGAAAACTCCAACTGGCTCCCTGACCAAATGCAGCCAGTGGACAAAGGATGATTACCTTGCCCTTCGGACTTTTCTGGTTCGCTGGGTACAGGAAAATCCCTCCGTAGACCAGGGTGCGGTGCACATCAGCCACCATGGAGCCCACGTACCTGGCCCCATATGGAGTACCGCCATCCTAGTTAGCAAAGAAGGAAGAGACAAAATGTAGTGAGTTCTGCAATTAGCCAGCACCAGCTCAGGGTTACATATCCAGTTGTGGCCTCTGAGTTCCAGGGGTTTAGGAATTAAAAAACATCGTATAATTAAGCATTTCGTTCATTAGGAACTCCCATACCATGACCAGTGATTAAACTCATTAAATATAGGACTACTTAGAGTAAGACACTATATCCCAAAATAATCTCTGAGAGCAACTGTCAAAAAAAGGGAAATATATACTGAAGCAGAATATGCCATGTCTAAATATGCTAATTTGGCATATTATTTTTATTTTATTTTTAAGTACATTTTATTAATTATGCTATCACAGTTTTCCCCATTTTTTTATTCCCTTTATCCCCACTCCACCCTGCACCATCCACCCTCCAGCATTCCCACCACCCCCTTAATTCATGTCCATGGTCTGTATATATAAGTTCTTTGGCTTCTCTGTTCCCTATACTATTCTTAACTTCCTTCCATATAGTTTATGCCGACTAATTATGCTTCTTATTTCCTGTACCTTTCCCTCCCAGTTCTTCCCTTCCCCCTTCCCACTGATAACCCTCCATGTGATCTCCATTTCTCTGGTTCTGTTTCTGTTCTAGTTGTTTGCTTAGCTTTTGTTTTTGTATTTCACGTTCAGTTTTGATGGGTTTGTTATAATTCTACTGTTCATAGTTTTTTATCTTCTTCTGTTCCTTAGATAAGTTCATTTAACATTTCATATAATACAGACTTGGTGATAATAAACTGTAGGAGAATGTTGTACTTGAGTGTGAAATTGTTATGTTACAGAATTACATGCTTTTGATTAAAAAAAAAGATTTTGTAATAAAAAGGGGGCATTACTTCTGCTGGACACTGTAGTGAAAAAAACTTTTTTCAGCCTCTGTCTCTGGAAGCCAAGGGCTGGCAGCAGGTTTTGGGGAGAGAGCTGGGTTATCAGCTCCCTCCCTACCCAGCTGGGTGCAGTTTGAAAAACTCCAGGAGAGAGCTGTTTGCTTAAAGTGTCAGAGGGAGGAATGGGCATGAGGAAGCAAACCAGAGGGCTTTGATCACCTGATAGAGTCTGTGGTTGCCAGCTTGGGAGAATTGAGAGTCGCCTTTGTGTTCCCCCATAGCACTGGGAAAAGTTTGCACCCAAGCCTGCAGGACCAGGGAAGCTTGGCCAGGAGCATGCGCCCACACCACAGCCCAGGACTGTGAATCCTGGAGAAAGTCTGCTCTCAGTGGGGCGCTGGGGAGAGGCACCAGACCAGATCTTGGGAGAGCACTCATGAGACTAGCTGAGTTCACCCAGAAGGGAGAAAGGCCACAACAATGCCCCTCAGACTGCTGCAACTAGTGTGACCAGAAAAAACAGTTTGACCAGCTAAAAAACAACAAGGGTTTTTGTTTTTTGTTGTTGTTATTTTTCAAATAATCTTGTATTTTTTAACTTTATTATTGTTTTATCTTTCAACACTTTTACCCTCTCTCTTCTTGTTTCTTCCTTTATTCCTTCTTTCTTTCTTTCCAAACCTACCATTTTTCCCTCCCTTCTGCTGCCTTTTATTTTTCTTTTCACCCCCCCACCCTTAAGTGAGACAAAAAACTTGGAACTCCGAAAGACCAGAGTTGGACTCAAAGAGGGGGCATCCCAACAGTAGAGACAGAGAGACAAAATTCACTTTGCTATAACAGAAAAACTACACTTTACTGCATATTTGAATTTTTTCATAATTTTTTCATTATTCTTACATATTTTATTTTAATAGTACCTTTTTATTCCTCCTCTTTCTTTATAGTCTTCTTTACTTTGGCTGGATATATTGTATCACTTGACAGGTTTTCCCTGTCCCCTCAATCATAGCGTGTTGCTAATTTATTGTCCTTTACTTCCCCTTGCCCAGTTAGCACACTATTGAAAGGCCAATACTCCCTAATCTTGGTATATCATAGATTCTGTCATATGATTGTTGCTCTAATATTATTGTAAATAATAGCTGTTACATACTATTGAAAATACTACACAACACCCACACCCCAGATCTTAGCCTACTTCATTGTTGCCTGAACTATAATACTGTAGTGGTTAACTCTATTCTCTCTCACACTATACCTATTTACCATCCTTTATTCTCACCTCACATCAGAATCTGACCTCCCCCAACCTTACTCCTTAGTAGATCCAAATCACAAACATTCCCTCCCCAACAAGAGCCTTATCTTCTTTCGATCCTTTCTAAAAAGTGGCAAGTTGGGTTGAAGATTATGGGTATCACTATACAAAGCCAGGAGATCTCCCATCTCTTCTCTACTGGCTGCTACTGTAAATATCATAGAATACTCTCATGCTGTCATAAACCATTTTGCCTTCCCCTCCAACTGATCACACAAAAAAAGAGTAGGTGGAAGCAGTGATGAACACCAGGATACCCAAGGGAAGAGGAAACCCAAAAGAGAATGGCAAGAAATATTTCAAGTAATGAGAACCAGAGGCCATCAAGCAAGGTTACTTTATCCAGCAAGGCTCTCAATCAAGATAGAAGGGCAAATAAACAGCTTCTAAGACAAAAGAAGTCTAAAAGAATACACCTCCACCAAACAAGCTCTGCAACAAACACTAAAAGGTCTGCTTTAAGTAAAGAAAGGAAAAGAGAGAGACAATGAGAAGCACAGGTATAAATATGACAATGAATAAGTACCTATCAATAATAACCTTAAACATAAATGAATTAAATGCTCCAATCAAAAGACATAGAATAGCTAAATGCATAAGAAGTCATGACCAACACATTTGCTGCCTACAAGAGACCTACCTCAGGACAAAAGACCGACACAGACTAAAAGTGAAGGGCTGGAAACAAATTTTCCAAGCAAACGACCAGGGGAAAAAAGCTGGGGTAGCACTACTCATATCAGACAAAATAGTCTTCAAGAAAAGGGCCATAAAGAGAGACCCAGAAGGTCACTTCATAATACTCAAAGGAAGCATCCACCAAGAAGACATGAACATTATAAGTATATATGCACCCAACATAGGAGCACCCGAAATATATAAAAAAAAAATCTTAGATGACTTCAAGAAAGATATTGACAGCAACACAATTATAGTTGGGGATTTTAACACCCCACTGTCAAAAATGGACAGATCTTCCAAACAAAATATCAACAAAGATATTCTGAAATTGAACAATGTCCTAGATGAAATGGACTTAACTGATATATATAGAACCCTTCATCCCCAAAAAAAGCTAAATACACATTCTTTTCAAGTGCGCATGGAATATTTTCAAAGATAGACCAAATAATAGGACACAAAGCAAGCCTCAACTAATTTAAGAAAATTGAAATCATTCCCAGCATTTTCTTCGATCACAAGGAACTGAAACTAGAAACCAACCCCAAGAGAAAAGACCCAAAACATTCAAAATCATGGAGATTGAATAGCATGCTATTAAACAAAAAAATGGGTCAAGAATAAAATTAGGGAAGAAATCAAAACGTTTCTGGAAACAAATGAAAATAAACTCACAACAACCCAAAACTTATGGGACACAGCAAAGGCAGTCCTGAGAGGGAAGTTCATAGCAATACAGGCCTACCTAATAAAGATAGAAACATTTCAAACAAACAACCTTACCCTAGGCCTACAATAACTTGAGGAACAACAACAAAGACAGCCCAGAGCAAGTAGAAGGAAGAAAATAACCAAGATCAGAGTAGAATTAAATGACATAGAGACTAAAAGCACAATTCTTAGGATCAATGAATCCAGGAGCTGGTTTTTTGAAAAGATAAACAAAATAAACAAGCCTTTAAGTAGGCTCATGAAGAAAAGAAGAGAGAGAACTCAAATAAACACAATCAGAAATGAAAGAGAAGTGATTACAACTGACATTACAGAAATACAAAGGATTGTAAGAAATTAATGTAAAGAACTATATGCCAAGATATTTGAAAACCTAGGTGAAATGGACACATTTCTAGAAAAATATAATCTTCCAAAACTCAATGAAGAAGGAGCAAAAAGCCTGAACAGACCAATAACAGCTGATGAAATTGAAGCAGTAATAAAAAATCCCCTGAAGCACAAGAGCCCTGGACCAGATGGTTTCACAGGAGAATTCTAAAAAGCATTTAAGGAAGAGCTAACCCCTATCCTTCACAGACTATTCCAAAAAATCCAAAATGATGGAAGACTCCCTAATTTTTTTATGAAGCCAGCATCATCCTAATTCCAAAACCAGACAAAAACACAACAAAGAAAGATAATTTCAGGCCTATATGGCTGATGAACATAGACGCTAAAATCCTCAACAAAATATTGGCAAACCACATCCAACAATACACTAAAAAGATCATACACCATAATCAAGTGGGATTCATCCCAGGGATGCAAGGCTTATTCAATATTTGCAAATCAGTAAATGTAATACATCACATAAACAAAAGCAAAGACAAAAATCACATGATCATATCAATAGATGTGAAAAAAGCTTTTTATAAGGTACAACATCCATTTATGATAAAAACACTCAGCAAAGTGGGAATAGAGGGAGCATTCCTCAACATAATAAAGGCCATATATGAGAGACCTACAGCCAACATCATACTCAATGGGAAAAAACTTAGAGCTTTACCACTAAGCTCAGGAACAAGACAAGGTTGTCCACTTTCACCACTTCTATTCAATATAGTATTGGAAGTTTTAGCCACAGTGATCAGACAAGAAAAGAAATAAATGGCATCCAAATCAGAAAGGAGGAAATAAAACTGTCACTGCTTGCAGACGACATAATAGTGTACATGGAAAATTCTATAGACTCTACCCCAAAAATGCTCAACCTAATAAATGAATTTGTCAAAACAGCAGGATACAAAGTCAATATTTAGAAATCAAGGCATTTTTGTATACCAACAATGAAACAGCAGAAGCAGAAATCAAGAAAAAATATCCCATTTGATATAGCAAAAACAAAAATAAAATATCTGGGAATAAACCTAACCAAGAAGGTAAGAGACCCGTATGCAGAAAACTACATAACACTGAAGAAAGAAATCAAGGAAGACACAAACAAAGGGAAACATATACCATGTTCATGGATCAGAAGAATTAACATCATAAAAATGTCCATACTACACAAAGCAATTTACACATTCAATGCCATACCTATTAAAGTACCAATGACATACTTCACAGACATAGAACAAACACTTCAAAAATGTATATGGAACCATGAATGTCCCCAAATAGCAGCTACAATTTTGAGAAAGAAGAACAAAGTAGGAGGGATCACAATACCTTATACCAAACTGTATTACAAGGCCACTCTAATCAAAACAGCCTAGTGCTGGCATAAAAACAGTCACATAGACCAATGGAAAAGAACAGAGAGCCCAGAAATAAACCCAAATCTCTATGGACAATTAAAATTCAACAAAGGGGACAGCAACATAAAATGGACTAATAATAGCCTCTTCAACAAATGGTGTTGGGAGAACTGGACAGCTACATGCAAAAACATGAAACTCAAGCACCAACTTACACCACACACCAAAATAAGTTCAAGGTGGATAAAAGACTTAAATATAAGCCATGACACCATGAAAGTCCTAGAAGAGAACATTGGCAAGAAAATTTCAGATATTTGACACTGCAACTTTTTTACTGATGTGTTCCTAGAGCAAGGGACATAAAGGAAAGAATAAACAAATGGGACCTCATCAATTAAAAAGCTTCTGCACAGCTAAAGAAAACAGTATTAAAATAGAAAGACAACCAACTGTATGGGAAAACATATTTGCCAATGATACCTCAGACAAGGGTTTAATCTCCAAAATATACAAAGAACTTACACAACTCCACTCTAACAAGACAAGCAACCCAATTAAAAAGTGGGCAACAGACTTGAATAGATATTTCTCCAACAAGGACATATAGAAGATCCAGAGACATGTGAAAAGATGCTCAATATCACTAGCTATCAGAGAGATGCAAATTAAAACTACAATGATCCGGGAGGTCACTCTCCCTGGTCTCTGTCTAGGTGGTGTAGGGGAGCATAGGGCTCTGCCCTGTGATGTACAGTCTCTTTCCACAATGCTGGAGAGAAAGCCGGGCCTTGAGTCTGTGCCTGCATATTCCTACAGCTTCTCAGAGTCCTTTGGACAATGACCGAGGAGACAAACCATGCAGGAAACATCTCTAGAGAAAAAAAAAACCACAATGAGATACCACTTTACACCAGTCAGAATGGCAATCATAAACAAAGCAACAAACAACAAGTGTTGGTGAGGTTGTGGAGAAAAGGGGACCCTAATCCATTGTTGGTAGGATTGCAGGCTGGTACAACCATTATGGAAAACAGTATGGAATTTTCTCAGAAAAATAAAAATGGACCTGCCTTTTGATCCAGCAATTCCACTGCTGGGATTATATCCTAAGAACCCTAAAACACCAATCCAAAAGAACCTATGCACCCCAATGTTCATAGCAGCACAATTTACAATAGCCAAGAGCTGGTAGCAGCCTAGGTGCTCATTAGTAAATGAATGAATAAAAAAATTATGGCACATATACACAATGGAATTCTATGCAGCAGAAAGAAAGAGAAAGCTCCTACCCTTTTCAACAGCATGGATGAAACTGGAAAGCATTATGCTGAGTGAAATAAGCCAGGTGGTGAAAGACAAATACCGTATGATCTAACCTGTAACAGGAAGCTAAATAACAAAACAGACAAGCAACCAAAATATAACCAAAGACACTGAAGTAGAGAACAGGGGGACAGTGACCAGAGGGAAGAGGGGAGGAAATTTCAGGGGAAAAAAGGGAAGGATTTACAGGAACTAGTATAAAGGACACATGGACAACAACTAAGGGGGTGGAAATGGGAGGGAGGTGGGGATCACTGGGTGGGTGGACTAGGGTGGGAGTAAAAGACAGAAAACAGTACTTGACCAATAATTAAATAAAAAATATTTTTAAAGGGAAGAGATAGAAATAATGTATAAAATCTATTTTTTTCCTGAGAATTTGGCTGCTGTGTGTAGAACAAAGAGTGGTTAACTAAGGCGACACAGGAAGGAAGGGAGTGTTGTTCGTTATTCTATTTTTAATGAGAGACACTTAAGTGTATTTATAGACCAAGGAAAGGAGACATAAAGGCAGACTTAGAAAGAAAATACAGGAAAGGGATGTTAAAAGTTTGAGAGTAGTGCATCCTCACTCGTTGGTTTGGCTCTCTCTGTCTCATAAACAACATTCCTATGTATATTATATTTGCTTTCAGACTTCTATTCTGATCAGTGCTCTGATGCTCTGACTGTTCATGTGCCAATGCCACATTGTTATAGTTATTGAGGCTTTATAGTATCTGGTAGAACCACAATTTTCACCTCATTATCTTTACCCCCTTAATATTTTCTTGTATTACCTATTTTTGTTTGTTCATTTTTAGTATAAACTTGAGAATTAGTTTGCCTGGTCGAAAAAAACTTCATATCCTCTATTGAGAAATATTAACTTTTAATTGATCCATTCAATTCACATGGGTTACTCTTTCCCACTCTCAAACTAGATGACACCTCAAACCTTACTTTTAAAGTTCTGTTAACAGTAGGAAAATAATGATGAAGAAACATCCTTGAGATGAGAGGCAGTAAAATGGAAAGAGTAGTCATGGAAGTTAGAGGAGAAGAAAAATCCAACACGATGGCAGTGATCAATAATTCCAAATGCTCAGAGGGAATGAATAATATATAGTCAGAAAAGTTTTAGTGAACTTGACCACAAGGAACTCATAATTAACCTTGATAAGAACAGTTCCCATGAAGTTGTAGGGGCAAAGGCCCAATTTTAGAGGACCGAATAGTAGAAAAGGAGTTCAAAACAATGAATCATTTATGTGTGTGTGAGTGTGTGCATCTGTGAATGTGAATGTGTTGATTGCAATGTATTGGAGAGGATTTTGACATCGGCTGGAGCTGCAAAAGTATGTGGAAGGCAGAATTTTAGGATGAAAAAGATGTATATTCATAGGCTGAGGGAGAGTAACTAGTAGAGAGCAAAAGGATGAAAATACAGAAGAAAGATGGAGCAAGGATGAAGAGATGGAACCAACAGCACAGGCAGGAAGATGAA
Organism: Artibeus jamaicensis; assembly: GCF_021234435.1. NCBI lineage: Eukaryota > Metazoa > Chordata > Mammalia > Chiroptera > Phyllostomidae > Artibeus > Artibeus jamaicensis. The sequence continues at coordinate 71,395,769 of NW_026522030.1, read as the reverse complement.
CCTTGAACCTGAAGTCATTTAAAAAGGAAGAGATTGTCATCTGTTTGCAGGTGTGAGATGGAGAGCCGATGGGATATGTTTTCCCTGTCAGATAGAACCAAGGTCAAATACAAGATGCCGAGGGGCATGAACAGACTGGTAAACATGGTGACTGCAATTGTAGTGCCACCATCTGCTTGGATGAATATATTCTTCAGTGCATGAATTGATGTGAAGGGTCAACTGGAGATTAATTCAGGGTCAGAAGAATGTTGAAGGATAAGGAGGTAAGCAAGTAGAGGAGGCAGGTAGATTGATATGGTTAATAATATAAGTTAGGCTATTGGGGTGTCGCTAAGGTCAGAAGAGGAACAGAAGACAAGGATAAAAGAACACTGACAATATGTGGGACAAAAAGGAAGAATCAAGGGACATGACGAACTCCCATATCATGGCTGGGGACATAGCAGTATACTATGAACCAAACATTTTTGTCCCTCCAAAACTCATGTGTTAAAATCCTAAACCCAATGCTACGATTATAGAAAGTGAGGACTTTGGGAGATGATTAGGTCATGAGGGTGGAACCCTCTTAAATGGCGTGTCTTCTAAAAAAAACCCCAAGAGCTCCTTCACCTTTTTTACCACATGAGAATGCAATGTGAAGATGGCTGTCCATGAATCAGGAAGAGAGTTCTCACCAAACATCAAATCTGCCAGCACTTTTATCTTGGGCTTCTAGTCTCAAGAACTGTGAGAAATAAATTTCTGCTGTTTATAAGCTTCCCAGTCTCTGGGTATTTCATTATTACAGTACAAATAATGAAAATAGAGTATAAGATATATGAAAACTTAGGGGGTTGTTTGAAGAGTAAACATGAAAGTCTACAGTTTCATAATTCAGCAATTCCTAAGAACTGATAATCCCTAGGATTTAGGTATAGAAACACCTAGATGAACTGAATGGGGATGAATACACCTGGAGTTAAGGCACTAAATGAACCAGCTACTGAATGGACCCATGGACTCTTAAATAACTCCAGATGTTGGCAGAAGTCAGAGTGCAGAGAGATACTGAGTTACATGTCATAGTTTTGATGAAAGTCATAAAGAGGCCACATTGCATAACAATGCTTTCAAACTAAAAAGAATACATTTTATAACAATATACAGTGTTCAGCCAAACACATACATGGCTGAAATAAATGTTTTTCAAAAATAATTATTTTACTTACTATTTTTTATTCTATTCTATTCTCATCATTCCATTCTGTTTCATTCAGTTCAGTTCTGTTCTATTTCATCTAAAAATAAATGCCAGTTACAACTCCCTATACTTTCGTGCCCAGTACTGTGTTGCACAGCATACATGGGCTCTGGATCCAGGCCATCTAGATTTTAATCCTGGTTCTTTTAATTATTAGTAAGATCACCTGAGATAAGTTACTTGACTGTTCACTTGGAACAGCATCTGACACAATATACACTAGCTACTATTATCCACGTGAAGTAAAAGTATGCAATCAGCATTAGCAAAAGCTGCTATTGTCGGGGACAGAGATAGCAAAGGAGGATGCTCTCGCTGATATGGCAGAGAGGAAAGGGATCAGCCGTACCACTTCCCACATACTGGGGTGTATGTGGTGTATGAGACAATGGCATCCAGAACACACAGATCCCAAGGGGAAGCAATGACCTCAGGAGCAATCAGGAATGAGAGGAACACTCTGCCTGCTCATACCAGAGCAGAGCTTCCAGAAGGCAAAGATTTTGGAGAGAAAGGAGACTTCTTTGTCAAAATGGAATGATTCCTTTGGGGGGGAGGGTTCAAAAGTGAGGATTTATTTTAAAACAAAAAAAAAATAGAAAAAGAAATCACAATATATTACAAAAATTTTAAAGCTATACTATATTAAATTATGGTAAACGATATAAAATCTCCCCAAAATGCTATTTTTATTAAGTAACTACCAGGTAAACTTTTTCTACTTAACTTTTTTTTTGGTCTCATTCTTGTTGGCCTCTTCAAAATATAGTTTTGTAATAATTTCTATAAAAAGAATTGCTGCTCAGAAACACATTATCATTGCACATATTCACACAATGCAGAGAAAATGAGGAACCCTATAACCTCAACTACCAGAAACCACTATTAACACAATGGCACATTCTTTGGAGACATTTTATGCATATATAGATACTATATACATAAATTTGTGTGCATAAATACATACATACATATATGTGTATAGTTATTACAGGAAATACTCCATTTCTTTCACTGAATATTTTATGAACATTTTCACTATCAATATATGAAGAAGAACTTACCTTTCTAATGGATGCGCAGGCATGTAGCATAGGAGTCACTGGGACATTGTGAATGCCCACAATATATTAATTCACCCTGATGAACTGATACTTCAGTTGTTGTCATAAACAATGTTGCAATGAGATATTCTTGTGCATTTATCTCTTTCATTTGACCTGTGAGTTTCCTAGGACAAATTCCTAGAGTAATTTAGGATAAACTGCTGAGTCAAAAGGTATGGATGTTTAAATTTAAAATCATATTGCCAGATTGCTCTCCAAAAAGATTGTGATGTTTGTTTTTCTTAACAATTTATGAGAGTGCTTATTTTCTCACATCACTGAACACTAGTCATCTTTTTAAGTCTTTGGCAATATCCCATATATAAAACTGATCTTGGATTTTTAAGTTGCATTTTTTTAGTACCTTCCCACATGCTGATAGGACATCTATGTGCCTTCTGTGACTTGCATGATTTTCTATTTAGGACTTGCTTATCCTTGTGTCCTTGTGTTATGACTTATAAGGGTCCTCAGGTAGTCACATTATTCACCTGTTGTTAGTCACATGTATAGTAATTACTTTTTTCTTCAGTTTACAACTTTCCCTTCAAAAAGATTTATGGAGAGTTTTTTTTTGGCAAAAGAGTTTATTTTTTACAGGTAAACTATGCATTTTCCCTTAGGTTCTAAAGAAGGCACTTTTTAGCTTAGAATTGGAATGACTATGAAACAATCTCTAAGACTGGGAACTTATAAATCACTTTGAGTTAATCAGCCTCACAATTTATATCCTTTAGTTTTGCCCTCAAGACATCTGATGGGTTTGTGTGTTATAGTAAATACTACTTCACAAAGGAGAAACACAGGAAATTGTACTTTTGAGATTTTCACTTAAAAACCACCCAGAAACATATGAAAGGATTCTCAGTGCCACTAGCCATCAGAGAGATGCAAATTAAAACCACAATGACATATAATTTTACACCAGTCAGAATAGCCATCATAAACAAATCAACAAACAAGTGTTGGAGAGGATGTAGAGAAAAGGGATCCCCAGTATTGGTGGGAATGAAGACTGGTGCAGATGCTGTGGAAAACAGTATGTAATTTCCTCTGAAAACTAAAAATGTAATGGCCTTTTGACCTGGGAATTCCACTCCTAGGATTATACCCCAAGAACCCTGAAACACCAATCCAAAAGAACCTATGTACCCCAATGTTTATAGCAGCACAATTTACAATAGCCAAGAGCTGGTAGCAGCGAAGGTGCTCATTAGTAAATGAATGAATCAAAAAACTATGGTACATTTACACAATGGAATTCTATGCAGCAGAAAGAAAGAAGGTGCTTCCACTCTTTGTGACCACATGGATGGAACAGGAGAGCATTATGATAAGTCAGGGGTGTCAAACTCATTTTCACCAGGGACCGTATCAGCCTGGTGGTCACCTTCAAAGAGCCAAATGCAATTTTAGGACTGTATAAATGTACCTACTCCTTAACAGTTAAATAAGAGCTCAGCACAGCTGCCAGGTAGAAACAAGGTGCCAGGCTGGATAAAGCAAGGTGGAAGGCCAGATTTGCCAATGGGCCTTGTGTTTGCCACCTGTATGCTAAGTGAAATAAGCCAGGCAGTGAAAGACAAATACCCTATGATCTAACTTGTAAGTGGAACCTAATCAACAAAACAAGCAAGCAAGCAAAATAGAACCATAGACATTGAAATAAACAACAAACTGACAGTAACCGGAGGGGAAGGTGGGGGATAACAGGGGAAAGAAAGGGAAGGGTCGTCAAGGAACATGTATAAAGGACCCATGGACAAAGCCAAGTAGGGGGTAGGATTGAGGGTGGGGCAAGGGAAAGTGGTGGTGGGAGAAGGAGACAACTGTTCTTGAACAACAATAAAAAATAAAGGGGAAAAAAGAAAAAGAGAAGTAAACTCTTCAAAGCTCAGTTTGAGGCAGAAAAGCCAGGCCCTTGCATCCCATTGAATGAGTGTCACCTGGTCCCATGCAATCCCTTTGAGGAGCATCTGGGGGCAGCCAGGTTGGCATTCTATTCCACTATGTGAAAAGGGACCTCCCTTATCACACCCCCCATTTAGTGGGAGGGAGTCCCACTTAGAAACAACCTTTTGTTCTACTCCCAGTTTAGGCCAGATTTCACACTTGATCTGGAAATTTTTCAACCATGTTCCCATTCCTGCCTTAAAAGCTCTCTCTGTATGGTGGATATGCTTAATAGATTGTTTGGGCTGTATTAATAGCCTCATGAAGTCTAGAACTTGGTGATCACATTGAGAATCAAAAACTAAAACTTGGGGTAAACACAAGGCATAAATTAGAGCATATGAATGAGACTTTCCAATATAATTATTCCCTCTAAAAAGCAAATATAACTCAGTGACCAGAATCTATACAGGTAGTAGCCCAGAAAACAAATGACTTGAGAAAGGTTCTGGTCTGAACCTCTGAATTCTAAAAATATGGGCTCATAAACAATTCCTCCTGAAAAAACTCAACTGGGGAGTATTATCATTAATAGATAAACTTTAGCTATAAAAGGTATTATTTGCTTATAAAGGCAGAGTCTGCCACACCCGTACCAATCAGAGCCACAAACAGTAGCACCAACCTCTTGTCCAGGCCTTCAGAGCCACCGTGGAAACAGGAACCTGCTGAGATAGCGTTCTGCCATAGGTTTCCTTCACTTACCTCAGGAAATTTCTTCTTCTGCACATATTCCGTAGTGGCAGCATCAAAATACTTGGCATAGCCTTCATTGAGACTGTAAATCTTTCCTTTCTTTTTAATTTTGACCTCTTTTTCCACCAGAATGAACTCACCAAGAGCCTAAAAAGTTGAACAAAAATACCAGTTAGAAGAGAGATGCTAGAAGCCAACAGCACACTCCCCAAGATTTAGAAAACATTAAAATATGTGGTCATCCTGGCAGGACCCAGGGGGGTTCCAGGTCCTCCAGAAGCCTGCCAGTGATATTTTTTTTTGAGTTACATAAAGAGCGGTGACAATATTGAGTCACCTAGACTACTAATTTATAAGGAACCTAGCTGTTCCCCCAAGTTTTCACCCAAGTTTTCACCCTCAGTGAATCCTACTATTTTCAGAAAGACCTGGACTATCAGCAGTGAGAGGAAAAAGTTATACAAGTAAGATTTTTCATAAAGGTGGGGATACAGTTCAAACACTATTTTGTGGTCCAGTTGTTATATCATAGTGATTTAATTTTGTAAGCCATTAAAAGTTCCTGGTATCCCAGTGACTCTTTTGTAAAAATACATTTTATTGATTATGCTATTACAGTTGTTCCAGTTTCCCCCCTTTATTGTCCTCTGTCCTGCAAACCACCCCCTACCCATATTCTCCCTCTTCAGTTCATGTCTAGGGGTCATACAAATAAGTTCCTTCACTTCTACATTTCCCAGACTATTCTTAACCTTCCCCTGTCTATTTTCTGCCTATCATTTATGTTACTTATTCCCTGTACCTTTTCCCCCTCTATGACCCTCCCACTCCCCCGCTGATAACCCTCCATGCGATCTCCATTTCTGTGGTTCTGTTCCTGTTCTAGTTGCTTGCTTAGTTCATTTTAGTTTTGGGTTTTTTTTTTTAGGTTTGGCTGTTAATAGTTGTGAGTTTGTTGTCATTTTACTGTTCATATTTTTTATCTTCTTTTTCTTAGATAAGTTGCTTTAACATTTCATATAATAAGGGTTTGGTGATGAGGAACTCCTTGAACTTCACCTTATCTGGGAAGCACTTTATCTGCCCTTCAATCTAAATAAAAACTTTGCTAGACAGAACAATCTTGGATGTAGGTCCTTGCCTTTCATAACTTGGAATACTTCTTTCCATCTCCTTCTTGTCTGTAAGGTCTTTTTTGAAAAATCAACTGATAGTCTTATGGAAACTCTTTTTAGGTAATTCTCTCATTTTGTCTTGCCAATTTTAATATTCTCTCCTTATCTTTCATCTTGGGTAATGTAATTATAATGTGCCTTGTTATGTGCTTCCTTGGGTCCAACTCCTTGGGGGCTCTGAGCTTCCTGGACTTCCTGGAAGTCTATTTTCTTTGCCAGATTGGGGAAGTTCTCCTTCATTGTTTTTTAAAATAAGTTTTCCATTTCTTATTCTTGCTCTTTCTCTTCTCCTTCTGGCACTACTATGATTCAGATGTTGGAATATTTAAAGTTGTCCTGGAGGTTTCTTCAGCCTCTCCTTGTTTGTTTGTTTGTTTTTTTATTCTTTCTTCATCCTGTTCTGGTTGAGTGTTTCTTTCTTCTGCTCCAAACCATTGATCTGAGTCCCTTTTTCCTTCCCTTCACTGTTGGTTCCCTTCACATTTTCCTTTATTTCACTTTTCATAGCCTTCATTTTTTCCTCTATTTTGTGACTATACTCAACAAATTCTTTGAGCTTCCTGATTATCAGTGTTTTGAACTGTGCACCTGATAGGTTGGCTATCCCCTCATTGCTTAGCTGTATTTTTTTCTGGAGTTTTGATCTGTTCTTTCATTAGGGCAATTTTTTTTGTCTTGGTGCATCTATCATGTATTAAGGGGTGAAACCTTAGGTGTTCACCAGGGCAACTCAAGCTGCTGTGTTTGATGCATTCAGTGGGCGAGGGTCCCAAGAGGGAACAGTGCTGCTTGCTCCACTCTCTGCTGGCTTTCAGTCATTTCTGGGGCTACACAAAAGCAAATTGGGCCTTTCTGGTGCTGATTCCTTGTTGGGTGGGTTTGTGTACATGCTAGGACCCGGTGGATCTCCAGAAAACTCTCCTGTGAATCTGGGAGTTTCTTCCAATGCCATAACGCTCACAGATTTTTTCAGTCAGAGCTTTTGAGGCTTTATTTTTCCACACTGGGACCCTGGATTTCAGTGTGTCTCACTCCCCAGTTGTTCTTCTCAGTTTATCAGCATGCAAATGTGGGAGCACCCACTCTGCTAGGGTGATCCTCTCCACACTGGCTTCCCACCTCCACCTCTCCTACTGATCTGGATGAATTTTTCTTCTTTAACTCCTTAGTTGTCAGACTTCCATATAGTTTGATTCTCTGTCAGTTCTGTTTTTTGTTTTTAAATTTGTTGTTGTCCTTTCTGTTGTATGAGAAGGCACAGTGTATCTACCTATGCCTCCATCTTGGCCAGAAGTCCCCAGTGACTCTTACATGAGGTAAAGAGGAAATCTCTTCCAACGGAAATTATATGTACTTGGCATAAGGAATAGTTGATAAAAATTGAAGAAATTCTCAGAAGTATAAATAAAGGACTTCCGCCAAGATGGAGGTATAGGTGGATGTGCCGTACCTTCGCACACAACCAAGTTTAGGGACAACTAAATATTAGCATCAGAAAACACAACCAGAACACGGAAAACTGAACTTTTCGGAAGTCCGCTAACAACAAATTCTTCAGCCCAACCGGTAAGGGGCGAAACCGGCGTCTGGTGAGGAGTTGAAAAGGAGGGCTTGGTCGACCCGGGCGCAGAATCCAGACGCGCGAATCCGGACGCGCAGGTTCCAGATGCAGGATTGGACTTGGTGAGCGACCGAGCGACCCACCGGGTGAGCGACTGCGGAGGAGACAGTGGGGAGGCGATGCAGCATGTTGACTGCGGTTGCCTGATTGCGCGCAAGCGAGGGAGTGGGCGATAGAGGGCGCCGCCATTTCCCCGCTCTGACCACGCCCCCACATACAGCCTCACAACCCAGCGACCTGGGAGTCCAAGGTGCCGCTTCTCTCATTTAAAGGGCCAGAACAGACCAAAAATGTCGCAGGGAGACCTCAAAGCCCCAGAGATAAATCTAAGTGACGAAGAAATAGCAAAACTCTCAGATGCACAGTTTAAAACACTGGTCATCAGCTTCCTCATAGATCTGGTTGATTATAGCCACAAATTAGAGAAACATATGAAGGCTAAATTAAGGGAAATGAATGGAATTCCACAGGAAACCCATAGAGATGAAAAGGAAACTGGGACTCAAATCAATGGTGTGGACCAGAAGGAAGCAAATAATGGCCAAACAGAAAAGAGTCAAGGAGCAAGAATTCAAAGAAATGAGGAGAGTCTTAGGAACCTCCAGGACATCTTTAAACGCTCCAATATCCGAATTATAGGGGTACCAGAAGGGGGAAAGGCACAACCACCAGTGGAAAAATTATTTGAACAAATAATAAAAGAAAATTTCCCCAATCTGGCAAAGGAAATAGACTTCCAAGAAATCCAAGAAGCCAAGAGAGTACCAAAAAAGTTGGACTCAAGAAGAAACACACCAAGGCATATCATAATTACATTAGCCAAAATTAAAATGAAGGAGAGAATCCTAGAAGCAGCAAGAGCTAAGGGGACAATCACCTACAAAGGAGTCCCCATCAGACTGTCAGCAGATTTCTCAAAAGAGACCTTACAGGCAAGAAGGGGCTGGAAAGAGGTATTCCAAGTCATGAAATCTAAAGACCTACAACCAACATTGCTCTATCCAGCAAAACTTTCATTTAGAATGGAAGGACAGATAAGGTGCTTCTCAGATAAGACCAAATTCAAGGAGTTCATCATCACCAAGCCCTTATTATATGAAATGTTAAAGGGACTTATCTAAGAAAAAGAAGTTAAAGAAACATGAACAGTGAAAGGACAACAAACTCACAGTTATTAACAACCACACCTAAAACGAAAGCAAACTAAATGAACAGCTAGATCAGGAGTGGAAATATAGAAATGAAGATCTCAAGGAGGGTTAGCAACAGGGGAGTGGGAGGAGGAGATGGGGGGAGAAGGTACAGAAAATAAGTAGCATAGACAGTAGATAGAAAATAGATGGGGGGGGGCAAGAATAGCATGGGAAATATAGAACCTAAAGGACTTGAGACACATGGACATAAACTAAAGGGGGGTAATGGTGGGGATGGGGGGGGTAGGGTGGAGGGGAATGAAGGGGGGAATAGAACAACTGTAACAGCATAATCAATTTAAAAAAAATTTAAAAAAAGAAAAGAAAAAAAAGAAGTATAAATAAAATCATGCCCAGTCCCCATATAGTCACCATGGTCACTATCTGTCAGAAAGTCCCTGTGGATGTGATTAGTTAGCTGCATATATCATCTTAAAGACTGGCTATTTCCCTCAGTCACTAGAGGAAAAACCAGGTCCTGGAAATCTAATCAATTTTGATAAATTTTGAAGACTAAGAAAGTGAAAATTCCCCAAGATGATCCCTCAGAGCTGGCAGCTAGACTAAAAGGTTCCTAATGAACATACATGACATTCCCACAATATAAAGAGACAAGGTCATGCTGACCATGTGTGAAATAAGACAGTGACAAGGATACTCAGTGACTGCAAAAATAACTAAAGATTCCTCTCTTCTGCAGAACTTGAATGATAACTGCTTCTTTACCATTGAATCCCCATGCTCACTTTAATCTTCCCACCTCCTAGATAAAAATTATCGATGTATGTAATCATTAATTTTACTCACTTCTAGACAACACCCAATCTAGGACTAACTCTGTCTCAAATCCTCCTTAGAATCATCACGCAAAATATGTGCTATTATAAGCCCATCCCAACTCTCTCTTATCTTACCACAACAACCCACAGTTGCTCTATAGTGAATTCTCCATGCTCAGTAAACCTATCTTACTTCATTATAGGTATGTTCATGATGGTCTCTGGTTCAAGGTCAGGCACTTGATTTAATGTGGTAAATTAGATACTCCTCCCCGGCATTTGAATGAGAGACAAATCAGGGGTGGTGTTCAGACCAGACTTGCTGTGCTACCAGACCATTCATGTGATTGCTATTTCCTGGTCCTCTAGACCTGCCCATTTCTAGCCCAAAGCTTTAGCTTTCCCATGAATGCAGTAGCATCCTTTACTTCATTGAGCCATAATCCTTTTCTCTCTTGCTTATTAGTAAAGAGCAAGACAGATACAAAACTATTGTCTAAATAATGTCATTCTCTTATGTATCCCTCTCTGAACTTGGGGATGAGGATACTCAGGTGCCTAGAGAGCTATTCCCTACTGTGGGAAGGAAATGGCTGTGGAGTCTTGCCCTAACTCGGAGGATATATTCCCTTGTTTTGATTCTGTGATCACTCACAACCACTGACTATTAAAAAGCTTCCCACAGCTTTGAGGACAAGATACCTTATTATTAGGCACTATATCTTTGTCACCCAGAAACAGTATCTGCCATTTGTAAATGAATGTCTCAACACTGTGGCTTATACCACACTGGAGAATGGTTAACATGAGATGGTCGCTCTGTATCTGAACACAAATGTGTTCTCTGACAAAATAAAATTATCATCTATGCAAACTCACAGGTCAGACAGGTCTGTCTGACCCATAAAGGAACTCAGTCCCATTAGGCCCTGCCACAGTAACCTGTCGGCCACTCTCCATGATTTTTTTCTATCTGTGACAACTGTCATAAGCTACTTCAACTTGAAGTCAACCTCCCAAACAACTTGTAGCTTCTTACACTGGATCTTTGCTCAAATGTACTTTTTAGTAGGGTAATGTGATCCAAAGGAATTTCATGCTAATAAAGAAGGATCAGCAGGGATTATACAGGGGTTTGTTTCTTCTTTCTGAGGTACAGTTAAGCTGTCAGTCCTACCTATGTTTAGAATCCTTAGTTGCACTCCTAAGCTAAATGTACCTACCTATTCCCTTTAGAACCACTTCAGAATATTCTCGGAGATATTTTGCTTGCAAAAAAAGTTTACTCAAAACTGGTAAGACAGAGAAGTACAAGACTGGCTTTAAATAGGTGTTCTAGGACAATTCCAATGTACTTGTGTCTCAGACGCACCAGCAGGGTGTCTGAGAATTCAAATTGATTCAACTCAACTCTGACATTATCTACCCAGAGACAGCATCTGATTCCAGGGTTTAAGGATTCAATCCTACAAGAATGCCCCCACTCTCCACTTCAGATGCTAGTCCCAAGCCCAGGTTGTTACCTGTGCTTCTGACTGGCTACAAATCAGAGGTTTTTAGAAGACCCAGTTCCTCCTCTTCAGGTTTGATTAATTTGATAGTGTGGCTCAGAACTCAGACAAATGTTTTACTTACTGAATTACCAATTTATTATAAAAGGATATAATGCAGGAGTAGCCAAATTGAAGATATGCATAGGGCAGGGTATAAACAAATGACACAGACCTTCCATGCCCTCTCTAGGCATTTAACTCTCCCCAGTCTCCATGTGTTCACTAACCAGAAAGGTCTCTGGACACCATCTTTTGGGGGTTTTATGGAGGTTTCATTACATAGGCAGGACTGATTAAATCTACTGGCCACTGGTGGTTTGGTCAACCTCCAGGCCCTCTCCCTCCCCTGGTGGTCAGAGATTAGGGTTGAAAATTCCAAACCTTTAATTATATGGTTGACTCCACTGATAACAAGCCTCCGTCCTAAGGTGCTTTCTGAAAGCCATCTCAATAATATAACAAAAGATACCTTAATCGCTCCCAACACTTAGGAAATTCCAAAGGTTTGAGGAGCTGTCATGCAGGAACCATGGACAAAAATTAACTATATATGAGAAATACATTTCAGTCATCTGAATGACCACATATATACATTTCTTATAAACCACAATATCACAACCTGAGTGTGACTCATGGCTCCAGGGCTACTAGCATAACTTTAGGCAAGTTACTTACCTTCTCTGTGCCTCATTTTCCTTACCTAAAAATGGGAATAATAGGAGGAGCTACCTTAGGGAGATGCTGTAAGGCTTAAACACATTCATACATGCAAAGTGCTTGAAACAGATAGCAACCCACCACTTAATAAGCCCTGTATAACTGTCAGCTATTATTGCAGAACAGTTTTAGAAAGGTTGTTTTATTGTCTGAGAGTAATATTTTTGAACTACATAATTTCTCCAGTTTTGACTGTTTCTTTGAAAATAAGGAGAATTTAGGGGATAAGCACACTGAAACATCAGTGGGTTTTGATCTTATTAGTTTATTTATGAAAATTTATATTTGAAAACATACTGGGTTTCCATTGTATAAAGTTTAGTTTGACTTTGTTTTGAAATGTTGTTACCCTCCTCTCTCCACACACATGCACCAACATGTAAACTCCACCAGGGCTGGAATGTTTGCCTGCTTCATCAGTGCTGTATCTCCACCTAGAATGGTGCTTTGGGACTTTTAGGACATACTAGATGCTCCATAAACATTTGTAAATTCAAATTAAATTGAAATACTGAACAAGTGCTTTTGGGTTACTGAACACTAGAAACTTTGAAATGGTCTCGGGAGAGGAGGGAAGATGGCCACAGAGTAGGACGGAGCAGATTCCAGTTCCTTGAACACAAGGGAGAGAATCCTGGCTGATCAGCGGAGGAGAAGCCAGGCAGCCAGCAGTTCCTCAGCATATATGAAAATAAGGGACCAGATATCCTGACGGTCATGGAGGATCCAGATGGTAGGGAGATGGCAGCAGTACAGTAGAGTCTTGGGGATGGAGCAAAGACAGAAGCAGCAGGGACTTTGGGGGGTGCACAATCTGGGGCTCAGTGCCCGCGCGCAGTGCGCCTGGGTTGGCACCCAGCACTCCAGACCGGCTCCCGGTGCATCTCCCTCAGACTGGTCGGGAGCCCTGGGCCTGCCAAAGGGACTGGAACAAAGACAGGAGCAGCAGGGTCTTCAGCCGGTGCACAGTCCGGGGACCAGTGCCCAGCGCACAGCGCACCTTGGTGGGCACCAGACTTGTTTGGCAGATTTTGCAGAGAGGGTGCTAAGGACAAAGGCCCTCAACCATGGACTCTGTGGTCACCAGCCCTGGAGAACTGAGAGGCACAGTGTGGGGCTCTGACTCCGATAGTCACAGCCACCTGGTCTGCTCCCCACCCAGCCTGGCAGTGAACCTGAGGTTGGGTGGAGGGCCTGGAGTTCCCTCACAGAATTGGGACAGGTCTGTGCTGGATCTGGTGGGAACCAGGCAGCCTGGCAGGGCACACGCGCCCCGCAACCCAATCCACAGTGGTAACTCCTGGGAAAAGAGCGCTGTGAGGAAGCCTAGATCTTCATCGTAGGGAGCTGGGGAGAGGTGCTGGCAGTTTGGCTCCTGGGAGAGGGCTCGCAGAAAGAACACACTAATCACCCCTCAGAAAAACTGGTTTGGCCAGTTTGAAATCAACAAAAGATGTTTCTTTTTTTTCCTTTTTCTTTTTTTGAGTAATCTTTTATTTTTTTAATTTCATTATTGTTTTATCTGTCAGTACTTTTTTCTTCTTTTCTGTTTTATTCCTTCTTCCTTTCTTTCCAAACATATTGCTTTCTCCTCCATTGTCCTGCCTTTTTTTCCTTTTATTTTTTTTCTTTTACCCACAAGAGACACAAACAGCTTGAAACTGCAAAAAGACTAGAGCTGGACCCATAGAAGAGGCTGCCCAACAGTAGAGTCAGAGAGACAAATTTCACTTTGCTGTAGGAGAGAAGCCACCAGTTGCTGCATATTTGTATAATTATTAATTTTTTCCATTATTCCCACATCTTTTATATTTTAATAATATCTTTGTATTCCTCTGTCTGTATAGGCTTCTTTGCCTTGGCTGGTTATATTGTATCATTTGACAGGTTTTCTCTGTTCTCTCTTACACATTGTATTGCTAATTTTCTATTCTTCATGTCACTTGTGTTCATTTAGCATACTACCCAAAGTTCCATACCCCTTATCCAGACAGAACACACAGAGTCTGTCATATGATTGTTGCTCTAATATTATTGTAAATAATAGCTGTTCTATACAACTGTAAATACTTCACAACACATCTCCTGGATCTTAGTCTACTTCACAGTTTCCTCAATTCTGATACTGGAGTAATTAACTCTATTTGCTCATACACTCCACCTATTTACTATCCTGTACTCTCACCTTACCCCAGAATCTGACCGACCACAACCTCACTGCTTTCTAGATCCAACTCACTAGCCTTTCTTCTTCAACGGGAGACTTGTCTTGTGTTCATCCTCTCTTAAAAGTGGCAAGTTGGGTTGAAGATTATGGTTAACAGTATATATAGCCTAAAGATCTTCTATCTCTTCTCTACTGGATGTGACTGTAAATATCAAAATACTCTCTCACTGTCATAAACCATTTTGCCTCCCCCTCCAACTGATCACAAAAAACAAAAAGGAGTAGATGGAAGTGGAGAATGACAGGATAACCAAAAGAGTCTGCACCACTGAATTTCACAGGCATTCCACCACAGAAGTTCACACCATAAACCCAGGAAGTCAGAACAGATAAATTTAAGAAGCTGAGGCTAACAACAAGAGTCTCACAAACAATGGGAAGACAAAGAAATAATCCAAAAATGAAAGGAAAGGAGGATGCCTCAGAAAGAATGTTAGATAAAAAAGAGGCAAGTCAACTATCAGATATTGAATTCAAAGCACTGGTTATCAGGAAGTTCAAAGAGCTCACAATGAGTTACCAGAAACTATAGGGGAGCCACAATGATCTCACAGCAAACTATGTCAACATGAAAAAAAAAACCTATCAGCAAGGCACAAGAGAAAATGAAGAATACAATTTCTGAATTGAAGAACACATTTGAAATAATCAAAAGCAGAATTGATGAAGCAGAAGATCGGATCGGTGAGTTGGAGGACAAAGTAGAAAAAAACTCCCACAAAAAGCAAGAAAATGAAAAGAGGCTCAGAAAGAATGAAGAGGGATTAAGAGAAATGCAAGATAATACGAAACGTAATAATATCCAAATAATAGGAATACCACAAGGAGAAGAAGAAGAACAAGGGATAGAAAACCTATTTGAAATAGTAATGAGAGAAAATTTCCCTAATTTGATGAGAGAAAAAGTCACAATAATCCAGAAATAACAGAGTCCCAGTCAAGAGGAACCCAAAGAGGCCCACTTCAAGACAAATATCATTAAAATGGCAAAATTCCAAGACAAAGAGAGAATCCTAAAGGCAACAAGGCAGAAAAAGGAAGTAACATACGAAGGAGCCCCAATAAGGTTAGCTAATGACTTGTCAATGGAAACACTCCAAGCAAGAAGAGAATGGCAAGAAATATTCCAAGTAATGAGAACCAGAGGCCTACAACCAAGGTTACTTTACCCAGCAAGGCTCTCAATCAAGATAGAAGGCCAAATAAAGAGCTTCCAAGACAAAAGAAGTCTACAGGAATACGCCTTCACCAAACCAGCTCTGAAGGAGATGCTAAAAGGACTGCTTTAAGGAAGGTAAGAGAGACTGAGAGGAACGCAGGTACAAAAATGGCAATGAACAAGTATCTATCAAAAATAACATTAAATGTAAATGGATTAAATGCTCCCATCAAAAGACATAGAATAGCTGAATGGATAAGAAAACATGACCCACACATATTCTGGCTACAAGAGACCCACCTCAGGACAAAAGACCTACACAGACTAAAAGTGAAGGGCTGTAAACAAATCTTCCAAGCAAACAGACAAGAAAAAAAAGCCAGGGTAGCAACACTCATATCAGACAAAATAGACTTCAAGAAAAGGACCATAAAGCAGACCCAGAAGGTCACTTCATAATACTCAAGGGAAGAATCCACCAAGAAGATATTCACATCATAAATATATATGGACCCAACATAGGGGCACCCAAATATATAAAGAAAATCTTAGAGGATTTCAAGAAAAATATTGACAGCAACATAATTATAGTAGGGGATTTCAATACCCCACTGTCAAAAATGGACAGATCTTCCAAATGAAACATCAACAAAGATATTGTGGCATTGAACAATGCCCTAGATGAAATGGACTTAACTGATATATATTGAGCCCTTCATCCCAAAGAAGCTAAATACACATTCTTCTCAATGCACATGGAACATTTTCGAAGATAAAACACATGATAGGACACTAAACATGCCTCAACAAATTCAAGAACATTGAAATCATACCAAGCATTTTCTCCGACCACAAAGGACTGAAACTGGAAACCAACCCCAAAAGAAAAAACCCAAAACACCCAAAATCATGGAGACTGAATGGTATGCTATTAAACAATGAATGAGTCAAGAATGAAATTAGGGAAGAAATCAAAAAGTTTCTGGAAACAAATGAAAATGAACTCACAACAGCTCAAAACATATGGGACACAGTGAAGGCAGTCCTGAGAGGGACATCATAGGAATACAGGCCTACCTAAAGAAGATAGAAACATTTCAAACAAACAACCTAACCCTACACCTGCAATAACTCGAGGAACAACAACAAAGACAGCCCAGAGCAAGTAGAAGGAAGGAAATAACCAAGATTAGAGCAGAATTAAATGACATAGAGACTAAAAGCACAATTCTTAGGAT
Source organism: Artibeus jamaicensis (assembly GCF_021234435.1). Classification (NCBI taxonomy): domain Eukaryota; kingdom Metazoa; phylum Chordata; class Mammalia; order Chiroptera; family Phyllostomidae; genus Artibeus; species Artibeus jamaicensis. The sequence continues at coordinate 71,379,106 of NW_026522030.1, read as the reverse complement.
CAATGAATCCAGGAGCTGGTTTTTTGAAAAGATAAACAAAATAAACAAGCCTTTAAGTAAGCTCATCAAGAAAAGAAGAGAGAGGAACCAAATAAACACAATCAGAAAGGAAAGAGGAGAGATTACAACTGACACCACAGAAATAGAAGGGATTGTAAGAAATTACTATGAAGAACTGTATGCCAAGAAATTTGAGAACCTAGGGGAATTGGACACATTTCTAGAAAAATATAATCTTCCAAAACTCAATGAAAAAGAAGCAGAAAACCTGAACAGACCAAATAACAGCTGATGAAATTGAAGCAGTAATAAAAAATCTCCTGAAGCACAAGAGCCCTGGACCAGATGGTTTCACAGGAGAATTCTACAAAGCATTTAAGGAACAGCTAACTCCTATTCTTCACAGGCTATTCCAAAAAATGCAAAATGATAAAAAAAATCCCAAACTCTTTTTGTGAAGCCAGCATCATCCTAATTCCAAAACCAGATAGAGACACAACAAAGAAAGAAAACTTCAGGCCAATATTGCTAATGAACATAGATGCTAAACTCCTCAACAAAATATTGGCAAATCACATCCAAAAATACATTAAAAAGACCATACGCCAGGAGCAGATGGAATTCATCTCAAGGATGCAAGGATGGTTCAATATTCACAAATTAGTAAATGTAATACACCACATAAGCAAAAGCAAAGACAAAAATCACACGATCATATCAATAGACGTGGAAATAGCTTTTGATAAGGTACAACACCCATTTATGATAAAAAAAAAACACTCAGCAAAGTGGGAATACAGGGAGCATTCCTCAATATAATACAGGCCATATATGAGAGACCTACAGCCAACATCATACTCAATGGGCAAAAACTAAAAGCTTTTCCACTAAGATCAGGAACAAGGTAAGGTTGTCCACTTTCACCACTTATATTCAATATAGTATTGGAAGTTTTAGCCACAGCAATCAGACAAGAAAAGGAAATAAAAGGCATCTAAACTGTAAAGGAGGAAACAAAACTGTCATTGTTTTCAGATGACATGATAGTGTACATAGAAAATCCTATAGACTCTACTCAAAAACTCCTTGACCTAATAAATGAATTTGGTAAAACAGCGGGTTACAAAGTCAATATCCAGAAATCAAAGGCATTTTTGTATACTAACAATAAATCATCAGAAGCAGAAATCAAGAAAAGAATCCCATTCCATATAGCAAAAACAAAAATAAAATATCTGGGAATAAACCTAACCAAGAATGTAAGAGACCTGTATGCAGAAAACTGCACAACGCTGAAGAAAGAAATCAAGGAAGACACAAACAAATGGAAACATATACTGTGTTCATGATTTGGAAGAATTAACATCATCAAAATGTCCATACTACACAAAGATATTTACAGACTCAATGCAATACCTATTAAAGTACCAATGGCATATTTCACAGACATAGAACAAACACTTCAAAAATGTATATGGAACCATGAATGTCCCCAAATAGCAGCTGCAATTTTGAGAAAGAAAGAACGAAATACGAGGGACCACAATACCTTATACCAAACTGTATTATAAGGCCACTGTAATCAAAACAGCCTGGTACTGGCATAAAAACAGGCACATAGACCAATGGAAAAGAACAGAGAGCTCAGAAATAAACCCAAATCTCTATGGACAATTAAAATTCAAAAAAGGGGGCAGCAACATAAAATGGACTAATAATAGCCTCTTCAACAAATGGTGTTGGGAGAACTGGACAGCTACATGCAAAAAAAATGATACTTGATCACCTACTTACACCACACACAAAAATAAATTCAAGGTGGATAAAAGACTTAAATATAAGCTATGATACCACTAAAGTCCTAGAGGAGAACATTGGCAAGAATCTCAGATATTTCATACAGCAACATTCTTACTGATATGTCCCCTAGAGCAAAGAATATAAAGGAAAGAATAAACAAATGAGATCTCATCAAAATAAAAAGCTTCTGCACAGCTGAAGAAAACAGTATTAAAATAAGACAATCAACTGTATGGGAAAACATATTTGCCAATGATACCTCAGACAAAGGTTTAATCCCCCAAATATACAAAGAACTTACACGACTCCACTCTCAGAAGACATCTAACCCAATTAAAAAATGGGCAAAGGACTTGGACAGACACTTCTCCAGGGAGGACATACAGAATATCCAGAGACACATGAAGAGATGCTCAATATCCTTAGCTATCAGATAGATGCAAATTAAAACCACAATGAGATACCACTTTACACCAGTCAGAATGGCTATCATAAACAAAGCAACAAGCAACAAATGTTGGAGAGATTGTGGGGAAAAGGGGTTCCTAGTTCACTATTGGTCGGATTGCAGATGGGTACAACCATTATGGAAAACAGTACGAAGTTTTCTCAGAAAAATAAAAATGGACCTGCCTTTTGACCCAACAATTCCACTGTTGGGATTATATCCAAAGAACCCTAAAACACCAATCCAAAAGAACCTATGCATCCCAATGTTCATAGCAGCACACTTTATAATAGCCAAGATCTGGAAGCAACCTAGGTGCCCATCAGTAAATGAATGGATCAAAAAATTATGGTACATATACACAATGGAATTTTATGCAGCAGAAAGTCCTACCCTTTGCAACAGCATGGATGAAACTGGAAAGCATTATGCTGCGTGAGATAAGCCAGGCACTGAAAGACAAATACCATATGATCTCACCTTTAACAGGAAGCTAAACAACAAAACAAACAAGCAAGCAAAATAAAAACAATGACATTGAAGTAGAGAACAGGGGGACAGCAACCAGAGGGAAGAGGGGAGGAAATTTCAAGGGAAAAAGGGGAAGGATTTACAGGAACTAGTGTGAAGGACACATGGACAACACTAAGGGGGTGGAAATGGAGGGAGGTGGGGAGCACGGGGGTGGGCTGGAATGGGAGTAAAAGACAGAATACTGTACTTGAAAAATAATTAAATAAAAAAAGAAACTTTGAAATGGTCTCAATCAAAATTATTTGAATTTTCACAAAACCTGACTATATTTGGCAAAGTGGTTCACAAGTGACAGGCAAAGCATCCAAAAATTTAAAGAGAAATTCTATAAGTTGCAAATACTTTACAAATTTTCTGCTGAACATTTTAAATGTACACTTGCCATGAAAATTCATCCTTATTTGAACACTTGTGCCTTTGTCCAATTATTTCTTCCTTTACTCTGCATCATACTGTCTGATTTTTTCATCTGCCCTGAGGATGTGCCTCTTCTTTTTGAGCATTTTCTCAAGGGGAGGAGAAATACTACTGAGCATTTTCTCACAGTGAGAAATAAGGAGCATAACACAGAACCTGATTAAGCAGTTTTCTACCAGTCTTTCTGTCTACTTGGAAGAACATGTAGATTAGGGGAGGTCCTGCAAACCTGTGCTGTCCAATAGGGTAGCCACCAGTCACATGCAGCTTTTTAAGTTAATTAAAATGAAATAAAATGATAAAACCCGGCTCCTCAGCCACACTAGTCTCATTGCAGATGTTCAGTAGTCACATGAGGCTAGTGGCTACTGTATTAGACAGCATAGATCATAAAACATATCTATTACCATACACAGTTCTATTGTAAGGTACTGCTCTAAAGAATTCATGTTTGTCTGGCAATCAGCAGCACTGAGATTCTTAAATCATTGTGTTCCCATAAACCAAAGAGGAATAAACTCTAAGAACATGGTCTGAATTGATATGATTGAACCTGCAGGACCCCTCAAATTCCCTCACTTGGACAAAGGTCCTTAATGTTTTTTTATGATGTTTTGGCTCTAAAACTAGGCTCTCTGGCCCCAAAAGCAAGTATTAAAAATGGCCAGGAAATTATCCCAGGGGACTAGAATTGAAGTACAGAGCTCCATGGAGTCGTAAGAGCTGATAATGCCATGCTGGATACTTACTGGGTCAAGCATGAAGAGGTCCACTCCTTGCCCAGTGGAGAGAGCCACCAGGGTTGCACTGCCATAGAGTGCATAGCCTGCGGCCACAATATTGCGGCCTGGCTGCAGGGCATCCTTTTCAGAAGGCTCATCCTCTGTCATCTGAGGAAGAAGAGAAAAACATGGCATATTATCACCACTGAACAGAACCCTTTCCAAGGAGTGAGCTTCTTAACTCTCCTGAAGAATTACTTTTAAGGGTAAAATAATCATTTGTATTGTTATTGGACTCTGTATCTTTCAAAGTGCTTTCATAGTGTATGTGTAAAACAATGGAGAGGCTCAATACACTTTATTTTCCTAAAGGAAGAGGAATAGAGGTCAAAGAGGTACTCACACAACATCATGAATGCAGTGAGTGATGAAGCTGGGGCTGGACCCACATTTTCTGAAGCAAAGCCAGCGTCATTCTCAAAAACTAATGGAACATGGGGCCAGTTTATCATCTGCCAGTAACATCCTAACAACTTTGTCTTAAAACCAAATCTTATCCTTCTTTAAGGATTTATTTGAAGCATCATTTTACCTTTAATACTTTTATTATTTTACTATTTTTCTAGGGCTGCAAGTTAATTCAATAAAAAATAGCACATTCCCAATTTAAAAATAGGCAAATGACCTGAACAGACACTTCTCCAAGGAAGACATACAGAGGGCCCAGAGACATAGGAAAAGATGCTCAGCAACACTAGCCTTCAGAGAGATGCAAATTAAAACAACAATAACATATCACCTCACACCAGATAAAGTGGCCATCATAAACAAATCAATAAACAGCAAGTATTGGAGATGATGTGAAGAAAAGAGAACCCTAGTGCACTGTTGGTGGGAATGCAGACTGGTACAGCCACTATGGAAAACAGTATGGAACTTCCTCACAAAACTAAAAATGGAACTGCCTTCTGACCCAGCAATTCCACTGCTAGGATTATACCCTAAGAATCCTGAAACACCACTCCATAAGAACCTATGCACCCCCATGTTCATAGCAGCTCAATTTACAACAGCCAAGTGCTAGAAGCAACCTAAGTGTCCATCGGTAAATGAATGGATCAAAAAACTATGGTACATTTACACAACGGAATACTACACAGCAGAAGGAGCTCCTACCCTTTGCAACAGTATGGATAGAACTGGATAGATTATGCTAAGTGAAATAAGCCAGACAGTGAAAGACAGATACCATATGATCTCACCTTTAACCGGAACCTAATCAATAAAAGGAAAAAGCAAGAGAAATATAACCAGAGACATTGAAGTGAAGAACAATCTGAGAGTAACCAGAGGGGAGGGGATAAGGAGGAAAAGGGGGGAAGGGTTTTAAGAAGCAACTATAGAGGACACAGGAAAAAAATCAAGGGGGGGGTTGGAATCGGGAGAGAGACTGGGATGGCTGGGGGTAGGAGGAGTGGTGTAGGGAAAATGCAGACAAATGTACTTGAACAACAACAAAATAAAATAAGGCACATTCCTTCTAGTCTTTTTCCTTACTTACAGTCTTGCACTATTTCTAACACATTTTTTTACACTAGGTTATATTGTCACTTGACTTGTGTGTATACACTTTATTTCTAGATTCCCAGACCACATGCGGATTTTGAGAACAGGCCCCAGAGCAGTGATTCTAGTTGGATATGCATATTCTTGGGCCATGTCCCAGACCTCTAGAATCAAAAATGCTGGGCCTTCAGAATCAGCTCTCCTGGTAATTCTGATGCACAAAAAAAAAATTTTAGAACCACTGCTCTAAGGCACGGTTTCTTAAGAACCTTCGGGGAAGTAGAAGGCAAAGGTAGTATCAGGTTTTTCAATGAAAATCTGTAGTCATCCCCACTGAAGCTTTCAAAACATCTTTGTTCAGCCCTGGCTGGTGTGGCTCAGTAGATTGAGTACTGGCCTGTGTACCAAAGAGTCACCGCTCAGATCCTCCTATCAGGGCACATGCCTCAGTTGGGAGTCAGGTCCCCAGTAGGGGGTACATGAGAGGCAACCACACATTGATGTTTCTCTCCCTCTTTTTCTCCCTCCCTTCCCCTTTGTCTAAAAAGAAATAAATAAAATCTTTAAAAAAAAACATTAAAACACTTTGTTCAGCCATCAGAAGGATTGCATTTTCTGTATAGAAAACCAGAATTCTCCCACATCAGAGATTTTCCTTTCTCTAAGCCATGATTTTGCAGCCTGTGGCAAGCATAACACCCTCTCCTTGGTTTGGGGGAACTTGCACTGCAGTTTATTTTATTTATTTATTTATTTTAAAGATTTTATTTATTTAGAGGGGAAGAGAGGGAGAGAAACATCAATGTATGGTTGCCTTTCATGCATCCCCTGCTGGGAACTGGCCTGCAGGGAACTGGTCTGCAACCCCGGTATGTGCCCTGACTGGGAATCGAACCGCGATTGTCTGGTTCACAGGCCCGCGCTCAATCCACTGAGCTACACCAGCCAGGGCTTGCACTGCAGTTTAAAAAGAATCCGTTCTGTCCAACTCCTTCCACTGGTCTTTAAATACTCATAGACTCCTTGGCCTTAAAAAATAACAAGAAATACTTTCTAGATCCCAAGACTTCCCTCCAGCTACTGCCCCATCTATCTCTTCATCAATATCCTGGAGCAGCAGTGGTCCCCAATCATTCTGGCACCAGGCTCAAGTCAGCTGAGCTTTCTCATCCACTGGTCGGAGGTGGGGGTGTGAGCCTGGGAACAGGAGGCAGAGCTCAGGCAAGCTTCTCTTAAGGCCTGGTTCCTAACAGATCAGGGGACCCCTGGAGTCTTGGATGCCTGTCTACACTATCTTACTTCTCCTGTCTCCACTCCAGGCTGCCAGATGTGACCCCACTACTAAATCTGGTTCACTTTTGCCAGTCTTCCTCCTACCTGCCCTCTAGGCAGTGTTGGATCCCTTCATTGGCTGTTGCATCCTTCTCAAGATGCATCCCTCCAGAGCTTCTCTCCATTTCCCTCTAGTATAGATTACTAACTCTCTACATGTGCCTTCTCATTTGCTTTTTTTAGCTCCTCTTCTTAAATGTTGGTGCTCCTCCTGGTTCCTCCCCAGCCTTTGAGTGTTTACCCAGTAGAAAATGGACCTTTTCCATTGCCACCCTACCCACAGCAAGAACTCTTAGCTGCTATGTTTGTGTTATGAGTCCCAAACCCTCCCAACAGTTTAATGGGATCTGGGATGCATTCCTGACCCAAACTGGACCAGTCAGAGTCTCTGCTCTAGAAATCTATATTTGGGGGCTAGAACATTCTGGTTAATGGAAATTTGTGAGCTGTGGGGTGACTATCTTTCTTCTGTCATTAGTCAAAGAATCAGAGAAGAAACCAAACTGGTCTTCAGAGAGGAGAACGAGTACAGTAGCCACAGGAAGTCGAGATGAGAGACTTGAGGGAAAATAGCTCTTTTAGCTTGACCCTTCCCTGGCCCAGGGCCTCTCCAAGGCTGGCCACATTTCTGTCCTGGGGCTTCCTGATTCATCCCTGCCATTTATACCAGAGTCCTGACCAAGAAAGCTCTCTTGTCTTCCCATTCTATACACTCCTCAGCATTCTCACCCACAACCAAAGTTTCAAGCTTTACTCAGGTGTCAATGCCTCCCACACTTCCATCTTCATCTCTTCTGATGGTGCAACTCTGGGAGCCACCTGACCACCAGACATCCTTACTCAGGTATCCCACCAATGCCTCAAGCTAAACATATCAAAGATGGAATTCATCTGCCCTGTCTTACCCCCTAAATTTTCTGCTCTTCTCATATTGCTCCCCATATGAGCAAACAGCCCCATCATCTGACCAGTAGGAACCTAGGAATCACCCTTTCCTTCATTTCCCTAACCACAACCTCCACTCAGTCACTAAGTCCAGTCACTTCTACAACCCACTCTTCAGAGGTCCAAGCCCTCCTGTCTATCTTTTCTACTATCCCTTGGTCAGAGGTACCATTACCTCCCACCTGGTCCTCCCACTCTGCCCTTACCCCACTCAGGTCTATGTCAATGCTCTGTTTAAAACACTTCATTGATTCCCACAGCCTTGATCTCCAATATTCTAAACTCATTTTACCTGGCATTCCATGATCTGACCTCATGCTGATTGGACAAGCCTTGTTCAACATCTTTGCCCCCCACCCCTAAGCCTTATGTGCCCTATGTTGCAGCTTCAATGAACTTCTTTATCTTTTCTTGAATATTTACCTTGCATCTGAGCTCTAGAACTCCACCTAAGCCCTTCTTTCTAGCCAGAAGGCTTTCTCCTTTCTCCTCCCACTATTTGCCTGAGGAACTCATAGTTATCTTTCAAATCTCAAATGAAACATCAGCTTCCCTGTGGTGGCCTTCCCTGACTTTCCAGGTACTTGGTGCTTCTCTTCTGAAGCTCTCAACTCATTCATTAGTGTGCCTAATGTTTGACTTCCTAAATAGACTGTCAGCAGCATGATGGAAAGCACTGACTATCTTGTTTATATCTTCTTTCCTACCACTTACTACAATCTGGCTCATGGTTGTTGCATTCAACTGATATGCACACACATACACATACTTGTAAATTTATACACATGCACATACAGATATATGCATGCATACATACTTTTTCATGAGCATGCTGGATTGTGAATTGCATGGGAACCCCCCAATTTAATCAACCTCTGTTGTTAAAGTATAGATTGTTTTCTACTTTTTAAAACATTTTATTTAAAATATATAGGGTGGGGCAAAAAGAGGTTTATAGTTGTAAGTACATGAAACACAGAGTTCATTTTTGTGTTATTATTTATTAATTATTATGTTACTTTCCATATGAATTGTAAACTTACTTTGGCCCTACCTGGTATATATAGATTCAAAGGAAGTTGTGTAGGTAGTACAGAGAGAGCCCATGCACCTTTCACCCAGTTCCCCCAATAGTTACATCTTCTATACCTTTATGTATATATATGTTATAGTACAATATCAAAACCAAGAAAGTGACATTGTATTAAATGTGTGTATAGCTCTATGCCATTTTATAATGTGTAGACTTATTTATCCACCAACATTTCAAGATACAGAACTACTCCATCACCACAGGTATCTCCCTAGTGCTACTTCTTTATAGTCAAACCTACCCTTTTGCCCACTACCCCGATCCCTGATAATCACTGATTGTTTGGAGTTTTATACTGTTAAATTCTGAGAGTTTTTTAATATTCCTGATATATGTCCTCTGTTAGACTTATGACTTGAAAATACTTTTCTCATTTTGTATTTGTAAGCTCATTTTCTTAAAACAGTTCTTTACAGAGCTAAAGTTTTCAATTTTGATGAAGTTCACTTCAAATTTTATGTATCATGCTTTTGGTGCCATGTCTAAGAACTCTGCACCAAGCCCTAGCTCCTGGAGATTTTGTCTTATGCTTTATTGCAAAAGCTCTAAAGTTTTGTATTTAAACCTAAAATCTACTTTGACGTAGGCAACATATGAATGGGTCTTTTTTTAATCTACTCAGCCACCTCATGTCTTTTGATTGGAGCATTTAGTCCATTTACATTTAAAGTAATTATTGATACTATATTTATATTATCATTTTTGTTAGTTGGTTTTGGGGTGGTTTTTTTCTTTAGTAGTTCTCTGTTCCATTCTTCTCTTGATCTTTTTTCTTTTGGCTTCCTGGTCTTCAGTGTTTTCTTTGAGTTCCTTTCTCTTTATTTTTGGGTGTTTTTTTTTTTTTTTTGTAGATTTTTGGTGTGTGGCGACCATGAGGTTCATTATATCCATCCACATCTGTAGAAGTTAATTTTAAGCTGATAACACATTCTAAAATCACTACTCCCTTCACACTTTATGTTTTTGACACCATATATTTTATATCTTTTTCATGTGTCCCTTATTTATGGTCGTTATAGTTAATTTTGCTACTTTCTCTTTTAACCTTCTTTTAAGTGGCTGATTCACTGTGTTTATTATATATTTGCCTTTACCAAATTATTTTCTTTCCTGTATTTTCTTATTTCTAATATTGGCCTTTCTTTTTCTGCATAAAGAAGATCCTTTAACATTTCCCATAAAGCTGATTTAGAGATGCCAAACTCCTTTAGTTTTTGCTTCTCTGGGAAACTCTCTCTCCTTCAATTCCAAATCATAACCTTGCCAGGTATAGTATTCTTTATTTTAGGTTCTTTTCTTTCAGCATTTTAAATATTTCCTGCCACTCCTTTCTGGCCTATAGAGTTTCTGCCGAAAAATCAAGTGATGACCTTATAGGATTTACCTCGTTTGTAACTCATTGCTTCTCTCTTGCTGCCTGTCTCTTTATCCTTAATATTTGCTATTTTAACTACAATATGTCCTGATGTAGGCCTCTCTCAGTTCATCTTTATTGGAACTCTCCATGCTTCCTGTATCTGATTGCCTTTTACTTCCCCAAAGTTAAAAAGTTTTCAGCCATTATTTCTTCAAGTATACTTTCTGCCCACTTTTCTCTTTCCTCCTTCTGATATCCCCAGTGTGAATATTAATGTGCTTCATGTTGTCCCATAGCTCTCTTATATTATCCACTTTCTAAAAATTATCTTATCTTTTTACTACCCTGATTGAATGATTTTCATTATTCTGTCTTTCAGGTTGCTAATCTGTTCCTCCATATTAACTAATTTGAAATTGATTTCTTCTAGTGTGCTTTTCATTTTGTTAATTGTATTCTTTATTTCTTACTGGTTCTTTATTACATTTTCTAAATCTTTGCTGAAGTTCTCTCTGAGTTCTTCTATTTCTACTTTCAAGTTTGTTTAGCATCTTTATGACCATTTATTTGAATTCTTCACCAGGGAAATTACTTATCTCTGTTTTATCAGAGCTTTTTTTCAGTTTTTTGTTGTTGTTATTTTTCTTTGGTTCCTTCATTTGGGGCATATTCTTCTGTCTCCCCATTTTGTTTGACTCTATATGTTTATTCCTATGAGTTAGCTGAAATAGCTCTGTCTCCCAATTTTGAAAACTGGCCTTGTTTAGAAGTGGCCTCTGTGTAGTCTGTGAGCTAGGTGGTTTTGATAGTCTGGTTGAAGTCAGGGGAATTCATGTGGTGCCTGAAGTGCCACCTGGCAAGAAGGAATTGGTTTAAGCTAGTGCAGCCAAGTGTGCACACTTGTATGTACCTCCTTATTCTTGGCTGCCCATGGCCAGTTCTGGCTGTTCATAGCCACACCAGAGATGGGGAGGGCAGCTGAAAGTTTGTGTTTGATTAACTGCTTCAGAAACCTGGACTGGGCTGGTGAACCCCGTGATCATGCATGATGCAACACTCTGCCACTTTCCTCTTATTCCAGGCAGGGCTCTCTGCTGTGCATATTCATGGCTTGCCCTGTTGTTTTGATTGACTGCTGCTTACCTGGGTTGAGGAGCCTTGCCAGCACACATACCACTGCTAAGAATGTTCATTTTAATTCAATGTGCAAGTAAATAAACATAAGCTACTATTGTCTTTTCAACTTGGACAATTTGATAGGTTAAAATATGACATCTCTTTTGTTTTTAATTTTTATTTTATAGTTAACAAGCTAAACTTTTAATGTTTATTGACCATTTTTATTTCTTATTTTGTAAGTTGCTTCTTTCATGTCTTTGCCTGTTTTTCTATCAAGATATTCACCTTCTTATTGTTGATTTAATAGCTCTTTACATGTAAAAGATGTTAATGTCTTACATCTGTTACAAATATGTTTCTTGGTTGTTATCTGCCTTTTAATTTTATTTATAGCATTTTTAATTACAGTGCAGAGTTTTTGGTACTTAAAATAATTCACTACAACCCTTATTATTCTATTCTGTTGTTTTTATGTTTAGACAGCACTTCTCCTACATGAAGACAAGACAAGTAGTCTTCCATTTCTTTCTGGTTTCATCTCCCACCTCTCCACCAAACTCATTAACACATCTGTAATTTATTTCAGTGTATAAAAAGAAGGCTAAACTTATGTTTTTCCTCCAATATGGTTATAGGATACCAAAACCCCACTCATATTAGTAATCTTTTTTGCTACAACTCTTCTCAGAAAATCTCAGAGTAGTTAGTAAAGAATTTAGTGTTATCTTTCTCAGGTCTTTTTATTTTTTCCCTACACCAATAAAATATCTAAATCTGTCACACGCTTCCTGTTCACTTATCAAAACAGATAGTGACAACTGCCAAGGCTTAATGTATTTGGTAGTAGAAGATATGGAAAAGTAGACTATTTTACTTTCATTTATGTGTAACTCACATATGGCAAAGCACACAAAACTTAATTGTAGAGTTCAATGGATTTTTACATACATATAATATATATTCATGTAACTATCATCCTCAATTTGCAGAACATTTCCAGCAATTGAGTAGATTTGATCATGCCCTCTTTCAGTCACTATGCCCTCCCCCAAAAGTAGCCTCTATCTACTCTGGCCTTTATCAACCATACACCAAAAGGATAATTAGCTTTGCCTGTTTTGGAATATCATATAAATGAAACTGCAAATCATGTGTTCTTCTGTCTCTGACTATATTTTCCAACATTACATGATTATATTTACATTTTTGCTCATAGCATGAGTTTGTTCTTTTTTTAAATTATATCTTGTTGTTTATGCTAGTATAGTTGTCCCAATGTTATCCTTTAGTTGCCCTTCACCTAGCACACACTTTCACCCAGTGTTGCCCATTCCCTCAGCAATACACCTGTGTTCATGTCCATTGGTCATGCATATAAGTTCTTTGGCTACTTCATTTCCTATAGTGCACTTCACATCACCATGGTTACTCTGTAACTATCTATTTGTACTTCTTAACCCCCTCACCTCTTCACTCCTTCTGCTACACACCCCTCCCTATGGCAAACATCAAAATGCTCTCTGTGATTCAGACTCTGTTCTTTTCATTTTCTTAGTTTGTTTTTTAGATTCAATTGTTGACAGATATGAGTTTATTGCCTTTTATTGCTTCTAGTTTTGATCTTTGTTTTCTTAAGTAATTACCTTTAACATTTCATTTAATAATGATTTGGTGGTGATGAACTCATCAGTTTTTTCTTGTCTGGGAAGCTCTTCATATGCCCTTTGATTCTAAATGATAGCTTTGATGGGTAGAATCATATTGGCTATAGGTCCCCACTTTTTTGTTTGTTTGTTTGTTTGTTTGTTTAGATTTTTATTTATTTTTAGTGAGAGGGGAAGGGAAGGAAAAAGAGGAGGAGAGAGACATCAATGTGTGGTTGCCTCTTGCACATCCCTACTGGGGACCCGGCTCACAACCCAGGCATAAGCCCTGACTAGGAACTGAACCAGCAACTCTAGTGCAAAGGCCTGTGCTCAATCCACTGAGCTACACCAGCCAGGGCATGTAGGACCCAACTTTCCATGACTTTGAATATTTCTTGCTAATCCCTTTTATTCTGCAAAGTTTCTTTTGAGAAATCACCTGACAGTCTTATGGAAACTACCCTGTAGGTAATTAGCTGCTTGTAAGGTTCTGTCTTTATTTTAAGTTTGACATTTTAATTATGATGTGTCTTGGACTGGGCCTCTTTGCATCCATCTTGTTTGGGACTTTCTGTGTGTCCTGGACTTGCATGTCTACTTCTTTCACCAAATTAGAGAAGTTTTCTTTCATTATTTTTTTCAAATAGATATCCAATTTCTTGCTCTTTCTCTTCTCCTTGCCTCCTTGCCTCTATAATGTGAATTTTGGAATGCTCGAGTTGTCCCAGAACTCCTTATACTGTCCTCATTTTATTTTTATTCTTTTTCCTTCTTGTTCTGATTGGTTGTTTTTTGCTTCCTTATGTTCTACTTTGATTTGATTCTCTGCTTCATCCATTCTACTGTTGCTTCCCCATAAATTGTTCTTTATTTTAATTGATGTGTCCTTAATTTCTGACTAGATCTTTTCTGTGCTTTTGTGGTCCTCATTAAGTTATTTGAACATCCATATAATCGTTGTTTTGAGCTGTGCATCTAATAGATTGCTTATCACCATTTTATTTAGTTCTTTTTCTGGAGTTTTGATCTGATCTTTCATTTGGGCCATGTTTCTTTGTCTTCTCATTTTGGAAGCCTCCTTGTGTTTGTTTCTATGTATTAGGTAGAGTTTCTATGACTCCCTGTCTTAGTAGCATGACCTAATGTAGTGGATGTCTTGTAGAGTCCAATAATACTGCCTCCCTTTTCACCCAAGCTGGATACTCGAGGTGCATCCTCCGTGTGGGTTGAGTACACTCTCCTCTTGTAGTTGAGCCTTGATTGCTGTTGGCAGGCCAATGAGAGGGGTTTACCCAGGCCAGTCAGAAGCAAGGACTGCCTATGGCCACTGACCACCAGCCTCCACCTGCCATGGAGGATTAGCTGTGCAGGGGCAGGGTGGTGGTGCTCTGACATGGTCTGTAGCTGTCCACTGGGTTTGCAGGCTAAGGTCAGCCCCCACCTGTGTTCTGCCCAAAGCTACCATGCATGAGCTACAAAGCAGTATGAAGATGGCTGTTACTTATGCTGGGTTTGGAAGTTCTCAGGTGAAGCCAGGCCCAGGGCCACTCAGGAAGAGGTTTGGAATTGGGGGCTTGCTGATGCTGGCTATTGCTTGTTTTAGACATTTTTGGAATTATAAAGTATGAGCCAAATCCATCCATTCATATGTAAAAGTCACTGTGCATACCTTGGGTGGACCCATAAGCTGGATGAGGAAAAGCCTCAGAAGATCTCCAGGGCTGGGCAAATAATGTTAGTCAGGCTGGTTGACTCTCAGATATGACACCCACCTGAAGGCTCTGTGGATCTGTATGAGGAGAATTCAGAAAAGGAACCATGCCTCTGCTCACCTTTCTGTCAGGAGAAAGCTGTTCCCCAGCTCTTGCCTTGATTCCATACACTTCAGTTCCTCCCTGTATGCTACTTGTGCCTTTCATGCTTCTACCCCAGTGCTGGAGCTCAGAGGGCATACCCCAAGTAAGTTTGTGTACAGAGTACTTAATAGGAACTGCTTGGGACTCCCAAGGATTCTTCCACAGACAAAATCCCCACTGGTTTTTTGCAGCCAGAAGTTATGGAGACTTATCATCTTGGCACTGGAACCCTTGGCTGGGGGTCCTAGTGTGGAGCTGTGACTACTCACTCCCAAGATATCTGTCCTGAATTTTTATCCACCACCTGTGGGTGTGTGACCAGCCCATTCAGCATCTCAACCCTTCCTAGCAATCTGCATGAAAGGGTTATCTTTAATTCCAGAATTGTTAAATTTCCATTCAACTTGATTTCAGATGGTTCTGATTGATGTATTTTCTATCATTTAGTTGTAATTTTGATGTGGTTGTTCAAGGAGGAAAGCCATATTTACCTACACCTCCATCTTAACTGGAAGTCAGAGGCCTCTCTTGGGAGTTTGTTCTTTTTCATTGCTATGTAGTTTCCTGTTGCATGAATATATCACAATTTATCAACATTTTAATGTTGATATGTATTTGAATTTTTAAGTTTGGGGCTATTATGAATAACTTGTACATATCTTTGTGTGTGTGTGTGTGTGTGTGTATTTTAATATATTTTATTGATTATGCCATTACAGTTGTTCTATTTGCCCCCTTTATTCCCCTCCGCCCTGCACACCCCTCCCCCACCATTCCCCCCTTTAGTTTATGACCACGTGTCTCAAGTTCTTTAGATTCTATATTTCCCATACTATTCTTGCCCTCCCCCCTATCTATTTTCTACCTACCATCTATGCTACTTATTTTCTGTACCTTCTTCCCCCTTCTCCTTCTCCCACTCCCCTGTTGCTAACCCTTCTTGAGATCTTCATTTCTATGGCTCTGCTCCTGATCTAGCTGTCCTCTTAGTTTGCTTTTGTTTTAGGTATGGTTCTTAGTAACTGTGAGTTTGCTGTCCTTTCACTGTTCATCTTTTTTATCTTCTTTTTCTTAGATAAGTCCCTTTAACATTTCATATAATAAGGGCTTGGTGATGATGAACTCCTTGAATTTGATTTTATCTGAGAAGCACTTTATCTGTCCTTCCATTCTAAATGAAAGCTTTGCTGGATAGATCAATCTTGGATGTAGGTCTTTGGGTTTCATGACTTGGGATACTTCTCTTGCCTGTAAGGTCTCTTTTGAGAAATCAGCTGACAGTCTGATGGGAACTCCTTTGTAGGTGACTGTCCCCTTATCTCTTGCTGCTTCTAGGATTCTCTCCTTCATTTGAATCTTGGCTAATGTAATGATGATGTGCCTTGGTGTGTTCCTTCTTGGGTCCAACTTCTTTGGGACTCTCTGAGCTTCCTGGATTTCCTGGAAGTCTATTCCTTTGCCAGAATGGGGAAGTTCTCCTTTATTATTTGTTCAAATAAGTGTTCCACTCATGGCTGTTCCTCTTCCCCTTCTGGTATTCCTATAATTCTGATGTTGGAATGTTTAAAGATATCCGGAGGTTCCTAAGCCTCTCCTCATTTTTTTGAATTCTTGTTTCTTCATCCCTTTCTGTTTGGTCATTTTTTTCTTCCCTCTGGTTCACTCTCTTGATTTGAATCCCAGTTTCCTTTCCATCACTATTGCTTTCCTGTGCATTTCCCTTCATTTCAATTAGTTTAGCCTTCATTTACTTCTCTACTTTGTGACTAAAATCAACCAGTTCTGTGAGCATCCTGATCACCGGTGTTTTGAACTGTGCATCTGAAAGTTTGGCTATTTCTTCATCCCTTAGATTTATTGGCTCTGGAGCTCTGAGTTGTTCTTGAGCCATGTTTTGATCTGTTCATGCCTGCTATGTATGAAGAGGTGTTCACCAGGGTAGGGCCGCCCAGGTCACTGGTTTGTGACACTGTGTGTGGGGGCGGGGTCAGAGAGGGACAATAGCAGTCCCCTCTGCCGCTTCCCGCTGCAGGGGCCTGCGAGGTCCATCTCATTGCTTGCTCCTTCACCAGTTTATCTGCACACAAATGTGTGACCGCGGTCACCCCTCAGTGGGTCCACTGCCTTGTGCCCTCAGTGGGTTTGCCTGCTACTCCACACCTGGGATCCACCCACGGCTGCTGGTGCACCTGGGTCGCGCGCCCGGGTAGGTCCAGTGGATCTTTCCTGCCCGACTCTGCTCTGCTGCTGGCTCTGTCCCTCTTACTGGTTTGGCTGAAGGGTTCATTGTTGTCAGATTTCCATATAGTTCAATTTTCTGTGGTTTGGCTGCTTTTTTGTTGCTAAAACTTTGTTGTTTTTAAACTTGGTTGTGCGAGAAGGTACAGTGCTTCCACCTACGCCTTTATCTTGGCGGAAGTCCAGATCTGGTTGGTGTTAGCCTCTCTGTAGCCTCAGGTGGGTGAACACCATTATCACTGAGACTGCTGGCCATGGGCACTGAGCCATGAAGTGGACTGCTAGGAACTGCTAGGGTATCTGGGCTGGGGCCTGTGCCAAAGCCAACACTGCTGCTGCCACCACTGGACTCCACCATCTTCTCACTCTGTACATATCTTTTGACAGACACAAGCATGCATCTATCCTGGGTGCCTACTTGCTGGGCCATAGTGTATAAATATGTTTAGCATGAGCAGGTGCTATCAAGTTTTTGAAGTGTTTGTATCATATTCTACTCCCAATAACAATGTATAAGAATTCCAGTTTCTTCATCAACACTTGGCATTGGTAATTTTTTGGCCATTCTGGAGGGATAAATGATGTTTAACTGTCATTTTACTGTCTATTTCCCTGATGAACAATGTTGTTGAGTATTTCTCATGTGCTTATTAACTAGGTTGGGGGGGACCTCTTTTTTGAAGTGCCTGTTAAAGCCTTTAGCCATTCCTTGAATTAAATTGGCAGTACTTTTTATTGAATTATACAAATTCTTCATTTATTCTGCATCTATGTTGTCTGCATCTTTTTTGGATGTATGTATTACAAATATTTTCTACAAGTCTATGGTTGCCTTTTCATTCTCTTTTTTTACAAGACATTGTATTAATTCTGCTGTTATAATTGTCCCATTTTTTCTCCCTTTTATTCCCCTCTGCCCTGTACCTTCATCCCACCATCATTCCCCCACCTTAGTTCATGTCCATGGGTCATACATATAAGTTATTTGGCTTCTACATTTCCCACACTATTAACCTCCCCCTGTCTATTTTGTACCTACCATTTATGCTTCTTATTCCCTGTATCTTTTCCCTCATTCTCTCCTGCCCCACCTCCCTGCTGATAACTCTCCATATGATCTCTATTCCTATGAATCTGTTCCTGTTCTAGTTGTTTGCTTAGTTTGTTTTTGTTTTCTTTAGGTTCAGTTTTTGACAGTTCTGAGTTTGTTGTCATTTTCCTAATTGTATTTTTATCTTATTTTTCATAGATAAGTCCCTTTAACATTTCATATAAGGACTTAGTGATGATGAATTCCTTGAACTTGACCTTATCTGGGAAGCACTTTATCTGCCTTTCCATCTAAATGATAGCTTTGCTGATAGAGTAATCTTGGATGTAGGTGATTGCTTTCAATGACTTGGAATTCTTCTTTCTAGCCCCTTCCTGCCTGTAAGGTCTATTTTGAGAAATCAGCTGATAGTCTTGTGGGAACTCCTTTGTAGGTAACTGTCTCCTTTTCTCTTGCTGCTTTTAAGATTCTCTCCATGTATTCAATCTTGGGTAATGTAATTATGATGCGCCTTAGTGTGTGCTTTCTTGAGTCCAACTTTTTTGTGACTCTCTGAGCTTCCTGGACTTCCTGGTAGTCTATTTCCCTTGCCAGATTGGGGAAGTTCTCCTTCATCATGTTTTCAAATAAGTTTGCAATTTCTTGCTCTTCCTCTTTTGCTTCTGGCACCCCTATGATTCAGATGTTGGAATGTTTAAAGTTGTCCCAGAATTTCCTAAGTCTCTCCTTGTTTTTTTGAATTCTTATTTCTTTATTCTTTTCTGGTTGAATGTTTATGTCTTCCTTCTGCTTCAAGCCATTGATTTGAGTCCCAGTTTCCTTCTCTTCACTGTTAGTTCCCTGTACATTTTCCTTTATTTCACTTTTCACAGCCTTCACATTTTCCTCTGTTTTTTGACCATACCCAACCATTTCTGTGAGCATCCTGATTACCAGTGTTTTGAACTGTGCATCTGTTAGGTTGACTATCTTGTCATCGCTTAGTTGTATTTCTTCTGGAGCTTTAATCTGTTCTTTCATTTGGGTCATATTTTTTGTCTCTTCATAGCTGTTATGTAGTCAGGGGCAGAGCCTCAGGTATTTGCCAGGGTGGGGCAACCCAGGTGCTGCATGTGGCTCTCTATGTGGGGGAGGGGTCTAAGAGGGAACAATGACACTTGCTCAGCTCTCAGTAGACTTTCAGTCTCTTCCTCCTCTTCCTATAAGCAAATTGAGCCCTTCTGGTGCTGATTCCCAGGTGGGTGGGTTTGTGTACATTCTATGATCCTGTGGGTGTCTCCAACAAATATTCCTGTGAGCCTGGGAGTTTCTCCCACTGCAGCAAACCCCATAGGTTTCGTCAGTCACAGGATTTGAGGCTTTATTTCCCCACACTGGAACCCTCAGTTGCAGGGCTATCTCTCTCCCCAGTTGTTTCTCCCGGTTTATCTGCATGCAAATGTGAACCACCCACTCCACCAATTGCCACTTGGCCCACCCTGGTCCTCTAGCCACTGCCTTCTCACAGGTTCTCTCCATCCCAGCTGTTCATCTCTGTTCCTCCTATCAGTTTGGATGAATGTTTCTTCTTTAACACCTTTGTTGTCACACTTCCATACAGTTTGATTTCCTGGCAGGTCTGGTTATTTTTTATTTTTAAATTGGTTGTTTTTCCTTCTTTTGGTTGTGTGAGGTAGCAAAGTGTATCTACCTATGCCTCCATCTAGTCCAGAAGTTGCCTTTTCACTCTCTTAATCTTTTCTTTTGATGAACAAAAATTCTTATGTCCAGTTCATTGGACTTTGCTTTCATGGCTAGTGATTTTTTTCTTAATTTCTCCAGTGGCATGAAGATATTTTCCTGTGTTTTTTTCTAAGAGTTTTACATTTTACTATTAAGTCTCTGATATTTCTTTAATTAATCTTTGCATGTGGTACAAGGTAGGGCTCAAAGTTAATTTTTTTTTCTCATACACATATACAGTTGGCATGGCATCATTTATTGAAAATATCAACCTGTACAAATTGAACTTCAGTGTTATCTTTTCATAGGTCATGTGGCCATACATGTGTGGGTTTATTTCTGGACTCTCTTTTGTGTTTCATTTGTTTACCTACCCTTATGTCAACAAAAGAGTAGACTTTAAGGGAAAAGTTAACCATAATACAGAGGGAAGGAGGTCTCCTGATGCTGTAAGGGTGTTAAAACCCACACCCTTAGATAATCAGCTTAATAGACCCACTTTTCCCATCAGAACAACTCCAGCATCAGTATCCTCCTTAGCACTTTGGTTTTGTTTCCTGTGATTCTGGTCCCTGACCCTTATCTTGTGTTTATTGCTTGTTCATTTCAATGAGCTCCTCTATGCATGTAAAGGTGTGGATGATATATTTTATCCAGCACTTATGGACGTTTTATAGCAAGAGAGTTTTCATTTTGTGTAATTCATGACTTTGTTGGAAATGGAAAATATCAATTTCAAGAAAAAGGTAATTGCATGGCAGAGGGCTGAAAAGAGTACATGATGTCGTATTTGGTGTTCAGCATTTCTCCTTAGAGAAAAAGGGAAGAAGATAACTCTGACAACTCTCTGACTACCCTGAAACTTCTATCTCAGTGCTTATCAGAGAATCCCAGAAGCCCTTGTCAGAAATGTGCATCACCCTGGTGCTGACAGGTTTCTGAGATGCTGTGACAGCCCCATGCAATCTCCAAAGCAAGCTACTCTCTTACTAGGCATTGCTGAAGCATCACAAAATTGTCTCTTCATTTCTTGTTTTCATAATTTCCATCTTAAAAAGATTTATTGTTTTCTTAAATTTTCTCCTCTTCTTTAGAAATACTTTCAGAGATAATCCATGGTTATTTGGACTAGCCTTCAAAGCCTATACTTAACTTTAAGACAAAATGTCTGCACTCAAAATCATCTAAATTCAAGTGTGAATATACTATATTATGTATAATAATATTCCACCCTTTTGTTTTAAATACTGTGTATTTTTAGAACAATTTTAGGTTCATAGAAAAATTGAGATGAAGATACCAAGGTATCCCATATACTCCCCTGCCCCTGCACATGCACAGCTTCCCCCATTATTTCTCTTTGTTTTTAAAACAGGTGGCCTTAAGAAGCTATTAAGTCATCATACATAGGATAAGGGTTTAATATCCAAAATATAAAGAGAACTCATATAACTGGGTAGCAAAAAACCCCAATATGATTAAAAATGGACAGAGGAATTGAATAGACATTTCCCAAAGAAGATATATGAAGCACTAACAAGTAAATGAAAAGATGCTCAAACATCACCAATTATCAGGGAAATGTAAGCCAAAACCACGATGAAAGATTGTCTCATATTTGTTAGAATGAATATCATCAAAAAGATAAGAGATAGCAAGTGTTGGCAAGGATGTGGAGAAAAGGAAATCTTTGTGTACCATTGATGGGAATGTAAATTGGTACACACACTATGGAAATAGCATGGAGGTTCTTCAAAAAATTAAAAATAGAATTATCATATAATCTAGCAATTCACCTTCTGGGTATCTATCTAAAGGAAATTAAATCACTCTCATGAAGATATATCTGCTTCCCCATGTTCATTGCAACATTATTTTAAAAAGCCAAGATATGGAACAACCTAAGTTTCTATAGCTAGATGAAGTGATAAAGAAATATGGTGTATATATACAATGGAATATTATTCAGCCATAAAAAAGAAAGAAAATTCTACCATTTACAGCAACATAGATGGACCTTGAAGGCATTGTGCCAAGTGAAATAAGTCACTAAGAGGAAGACAAATACCATATGAACTCACTTACATGTTGATTCTATATATTAAAAAAGAACTCATAAAAACAGACAGCAGGTTGGTGGTTGCCAGAGGCAAGAGATTGGGGTGGGGGGCAGAAATGGGTGAAGGTGATCAAAAGGTACAAACTTATAGTTATAAGTAAGTTCTGAGGATGTAATGTACAGCATGGTGACTATAGTTAATAATGTAGTACTGTGTATTTGAAAGTTGCTAAATAAGAGTATATCTTAAAAATTCCCATCACAAGAAAAAAATTGTAACTATATAAGGTGACAGATGTGAAATAAACTTATTGCATTTATTATTTCACAATAATACATATACCAAATCTCAGCTTTAACTTTCTCAAATACCATAGAAAGTATCTTATATTTTTCTCTCCTGTTCCCCCAACCAAAGTCTTATTTTCCCTCGAAAGAAAGAAAAGAAAAGGAAGAGAGAAAGGAGACACACCAATCGGGAAAGCAACATCTTCCTCTAGCCCAAGTTGGTTCAACTTCCATTTTGTTCTTTAACACAGGAGGAATAGACCACTTACCTGTTCCTTGTTTTTCTTCCAAGAAAGTTTACGTTAATTCCAACATTCTGCTAAGGTTAGTTTTCTACTAAACTCCTGCCCTGAAAAATCAAATTACTGCCCCCCCCGCCTTTTTTTTTTTTTTTGGACAACAATCAGACAAGCAAAAATATCTATTGCATTATCAAAATGTACAGACAGCACATTAGATACTGTGAAGCATACCCAGTTCTCCCTCATATTAGTTTGAACATAAGTAGTTCAGTGGAAAGAATGCGTACTGTAGAGTCAAAGAGGTGGGCCTCAAAAACCAGTCAGAGGGCAAGTTACCCAACTGAACAATCCTGGCCTCTTTCTGCCATAAAGCCACAAAGGCAAAGGCCAGCCTTTCTGATTGGAGCAAGGCCTGATCCTCAAGTTGAGGAAGAGTGTGGATTATGTGTTTGGTCATGAAGTTTCTGAATAGTCACAAACCAACCCATATGATCCTGTCTATATTGTTAGGTATATGGGGTAAATGGAATGGCCCCAAAGATGTCCTAACTCCCAGGATCTGTGACTATTTTACATTACATGGCAAAAGGGACTTGGCTAATATAACTAGTTACCTATTTAAAATAGGCAGTTTATTCTGGATTATTCAGTGACCCCAAATCTGGTGAGATGAATGAACACTTGAAAGCAGATAACTCTTTATGTGGCTGGAGGCCAAGCAATGAGGCAAAGTGGGGGTGTCGAAGAGACTGGACATGTGAGAAAGACTTATTTTGCCTTTGCTAGACTTAATAATCTAGCAGTCATAAGCCAGAGAATGCAGGAAGCCTCTAGAAACTGAGAAGGACCCCCAGCATCAGCCAACCAGGAAACGAGGACTTCCATTTTACAAAAGACTAGAACTGAAATCTGCCAACAACCTAAATAAACCTGGAAGTTAATTTTACACGCACAGCACCACCTCTCAAAAGGTGTGGCAAGGCTGGCTGACACCCAGATTTTGGCCTTAGGAGACTCTGAGCAGAGAACCTAGCCACGCCTACCAGACTTCTGACCTATAGAACTAGGAGATCATCAGTGGGTGTCATTTTCAGCTCTAAATGTGTGTAAATTGCTATGGCAGTGATAGAAAAGTAATGCAGTCAGATTTGAGATCCATAAAGAAGAAACAGATGCTACCTGGAACCTAATACCATGTTTGACGTTTTGTCTCATCGGGGTTTTCAATACACCACCCCATCTGTCCTCTCACTTTACCTTCCCACGAAAGCAGTGAAGAAGGCGGAGAGAAAATTACCAATTCAATTCCTCCAGTAAGGAGTCTGAGGCAAAGTGAGGTTCATGAGTTGCCTATAGTGGCCTGCCTACTTAGTGGGAGGATAGAGATTAGAACTCCAGACTTGTGGCTCCCAGGCCAGGAACCTTCCAGAAACCACCAGAGAAACAAGGCATTAAAGATCAGACTGTCTACTCACCTTTCTGTAGATGGCAAATATAGTTCCAATGGAGGCCAGACAGTCGATGTTGGAAGATCCATCCAGTGGGTCAAAGCAGACCACATATTTCCCCTAAATGCACAGAAGGAAGAACCACTTCAGATCAACACAGCCTAAGTAACTGTGAGGGGCAGATAATACAACACCAAAAAGCGACCAAGAACAAAGGGATATTCTTAAAAAAATGTAATTATTTAAGGAGGGTGAAGTGTATCAGCATATATGAATTGTAAGGTCAGGGCCTATCTGCGGACAACAAATTATTTGTGGCCGTACAGGGCAATGGACTTCGCTCTACCTCCAGAAACCTTCCCTTCTACCTCCTCTGGCTGCATCATCCCTTCCTACTTGGGTCCGTGGAGACTTAGAACTGCTGAGGGGGTGAAAGGTAACAAGGTCTGAACAGGGCATTTTGCAGGGAAGAGGTGGTGAAACTGAGGATAAACTCAGACTCACTCCACCCACATTGAGAGCAATGTCAGTTATGGATTTATTGATAATTCTTTCTGACCCTCTTCCCAGACAGGCCTTTTATTTTTTCATTTTGGAGCATTTCTGAAAAAAAAAGAGGAAAATCTCAGAGCAATAGCCCAGAGCCTTTGGGTCCATCTTATTAAGAGAGATGGTATGTATAAATAGCTGGTATGCATAGATAAAATAAAATACTCTTCTGCATTTTGCTGTATCCAACCCACATGTCTGACATGAAGACCAGAAGACAGAGCAGGTAGGGTCTTGTGATACCATGTTCCTCACATGTCCCCACATTGCTGTGGGTTGTCTGTCACAGACAACTTCAGCCAACACTTCATGGGGAGAAGTCACCAGATACTTTTACAGGCCTCCTTTGTGCGAGGCCCTATGAGAGACTTAGTGATGGGGATTGGAGTATCCCCTTCTATTAATTAAATATGGTAAAAAAAAAAAAAACCTTGAAGTAAAATGGGAGTAACTTCTACTGTCAGTAAAATTACTTTTCCATTGCTTAAGTTGAATTTTATTTCCTTTTCTTATCACCTTGTTCAACTGGAGTGTGCAAGGATGGAAGGAAACAGCACAAATTAGTGGGGTAATTCATAGACTTGGGGTAATTCATATTTCTCATTCTCCTTGCAGATAATCCAACTTAGCTTGTAATTTCATTCATGTATTCATTCAACAGATTTGTTGGGCATCTAGCATATATTGGAAAGTGTTTAAGGAATTTATATGGGAGTAGGCATGGAGTATTCAAGAACTAGTATGAAGACCTGTGTAGCTCAGGCCATCTGGGAAAGACAATGGTAGATCATATTGGAGAGAGGCTTGAGGGTCATATGAGTGGAAACTGAAAGTCGAAAAGAATAGTTTTGATTTAGCTTCAGTTATGTGAGACAAGAGGAGTAAAGTGCTTTGCACAGTCCCTTGGCATATGGCTGGTGCTTAGTAAATTTGGCTTTACCTTTTCCACACTACCAGCTAATCATAAAGAAATGGCACTTTGTCTCCAAGACCCAGTATATAAATCAAGGGACAAAAGTCCAAGTATGTATTTTGTATTACTGTATCAGCAGAAGAACGTGATTGAATGTTTCGACCACCAAAAAACCTCTTTCTTTAGTAAACTGCTCATGAAACCAGAGTGAATATGGACCCTCCCAGCCATGCCCTGCACTAACCAAGTTAACAATTGTACTAATAATGCAAGAGAGCCACCATCTTTATGTTTTCTTTTCTGTATTAGTCTGGCAATGTGTCGGAAATAAAGAAACCTCTGCTGAAACCATAATCTCCTTGAGAGGAAGTGTGTGGAGGTGGGGGGGGGGTGCAGGCTGTGAAAAGAAGTGGGGAGGGAAAAAGTAAGATGCTATATAGTACGACTCTTCCCAGGAACTCAATTCCTTACTGAACTTACTGATTTTCAAGTCTCCCCAAAATGCCAGCACTTGCAGATCAGCAGGTTAAATGAAAACCCATGTACCCTACACACTGAGGCATTTTGGTAAATCACTCTGATTTATTTCCTGAATGAATCACTGACCTGCTAGTTATGGAGTCTTTTTTTACCAGACAGCGTAAGAAAGACTTCTAAGTAAAGAAGTATGCAGTTGTTTCTGGAAAACAAAATTAAGCAGTAGAGGAAAATCGCAGAAATAAAAGAAATGCAAGGCAACCGGCTTCTCAACTCAGTATCACCATCTAGAGGTGATGAGCGGAACTGCACCCTGCCTCCCTCACGTACCCTCTTGTCCTTGGCCGTGATAATCGCTTCTTTATTCTCTTCTGAGACCAGTACACAGGTGCTGTAGGAGGACTGAAGCATGTTGATTACCAGGGAATTGGATAACATGTCCAGTTTCTTCACCTCATCCCCCGTCACGTTCACGGTTCCCACGATCCCATACCTAAGAAGACAAAAAAAAATTATTTCAATCATATCACTAGACATCACCAAAAGATCCTGAACTCCAACAAATAAGTCCAGACACTAACACACCACCAGGGTGTCTCCTTTCCCTTCATGGCTCCTGAGTCTCTAAGTTATAATCACAGACCAAGTATACTCTGTCCCACAGCAGTGATTCTCATCCTTGCTTTCTTTACACCTCCAGGGTATTATCCTAGTCCGCTGCCCTCCCAACGTGCTAACCAGAATTCAGTCTTACTATTGGAAATTACAAACCTGCCTGAGGCACAGTCCTCTAATTAATGACTCCAAAAATAATAAGGAACTAAGACTTTCCAGCCCTAGGGTTTTAATATTTGATATTCATCCTCAAATAGTGGCCTGCTTGGCTGAGTTAAAAATAGCCCTGCTTTAGGGTGGTGTTACTTGAATAAGAAGGAAATTTGGAGACTGACCTAACTAATTTAATATAATTTTCACTCTCTTCTCATGCAGTATCAGGAAGAACATTACTATAAAGTTCTATCTAGAGCCTTTGTGTTTCAGAGTATTAATATACAAAGGTTTCACACCTTCCACCTTGATAGAAGATCACTTGTCCACCCAGCACTCCCAAGTCCCCACAGAGGGAGGGGGACTGCACAGGCCCCACTGGCAGTACCTGTTTCCACACTGGCACTTTCTCTTGTGCCTCTCTCCCTCACTTGGCCAGTCTCAGCTTCTGGACTTATTGCCCATGGGGCACACATCTGCCTTAGGATCAACCCCTGGGTTTACTGCCCCAACCCGATGCTCTTCTCTCTAAGAACCACATGACCACCCCCAACTTAAGCCTTCTGCAGTCCAACAGCTGCAAAGGTCCTGTGGCCACTGACACCCAGCAAGCTGCTCCTCTCCTTTTCATCTTCACACATGGCTCTCTCTCCACAGAAATACTCCCTGCACACCATCAGCTTTTCCCTACTGGGTCCCCTAACCCACTCTGGAAGCTTCCCTGGTCCCTCTTCACGTTACCACCATACACCAGGCACACCCTTGCTATCCCATCCACATCGGCTCACACTCTGTTTATGGGAATATTTTTTCTGCTAGATTATCTGCCCACTGAGGCAAGGAGTGGAACTACTATATTTATTTCCATAGTATCCAGAGACATAGGAGGTGCTTAATATATGCTCATTGAATGACAAAAAAGAGGGAGAGCAGAACAGTAATCTTCTCCCTTTTTGACACTATTTATTTGTTGAAGGAATCCTCAGGTGGTCTAACAGGTGGCCTGAGTTGAGAACCTCAGATTTACTCTCAAGGGGGACAAGTCATTTCCCACTCTCTTCCCTGACTGACAGCCTCTTCCCTCCCACACAGCCCTGCCCTGTGACTTGACATCTGCTGTGATGTGTGTACTGAGCCAGCTGCCTTGTAAAACAATAGTGGTAGCCTGGCCGCAAAGAGTGTAGTTTCTGGTTCAAAACAAAAGCAAATAAACAAATAACAGCAACAACCAAGCTGAGTTATTTTGCATTAGAATTTAAAGGCACCACAAACCCAACCTCTTGTTTAATGTGGATTCTGGAAGCAGATGCTGCTGGAGAATGAAGAGCTGGAGTTCCCAAGCCCTGTGGTGGGTGGAGTTGAGAAATAGGTTTATCTTGTGCTTGCAAACCACCCACCACCACCCCACAAACCACACCTTCACAGCCACCTCAACAGGCTCCCCTCACCCTCCCTCAAGATACTGGGCATCCCGCTGTGAAAAACCCATAGCCACACCTGACCTTCTAGAAAGAATGAAGGCATATTCCCAAGGAGGCCTGATTTCCTACCTACCAGTCCAAGTTAGAGCATGGGTTAGGGGCATTTTACCCACAGGACAATACCTTCTGGCATTTTAACTACACTAAAGCTTTCCTGACCATTTTCAAGCAGGATGTTCAAACATTTTGACAATAAAAGCTGTGGAGAGGTTTTTTTGGGGGGGGAGGGGGGAGCATTCTGGCATTCCCCTCAGCCCTAGGTTTCAATATTTGTTTCAGTATTTTTGCAGGAAAAAAGAAGGAAACCATGAAAATTTCTCATCACTTTTAAGTTGCATTAATAGAGCGTGTGCCTAGAAATGCCTTTGCAAAAAGAACGTGCAAAGAGTGAGGGACTTGAGGCTCCCTAACTGGAAAGTGGCAGGTACACATGAAAATTCCGTTCTCCTGAGCAGAATTCCTCTGGGACAGAGTACCACCATTTTGATCTCTGAGAACAACACCAGGGGCCTCTTAAAACAACCTCAGCATCTTGCTAGAAAGGATTCCCAACCAATGCGCTTCTCCTGCTGCTAGGGTGTCTTTTAGAGGCAAGACGGGGGTGGGGTGGAGGTGGTGTTTGAACCGTCAGAATGTGGAGCCCCTGACAGACCAAGGGAAATTCAGCCCCCTGGAAAATGTGGAATTCTGATGTCTTGTTTCCACAGGCTGCGCCTGCCACCTAATGGTCATTCTGCAGCAGTAACCAGCCAACTAGCAAATTTCCCTGGAATGGGGCTTTAAATTTAAACTGTGGGAATGAAGAGCATGTACTTCACATTTAGGTTGCCACTATCGAAATCATCATCACATGGACTTGCTAACAGTTACAATAACCCTAAAAGTTAGGGACTGTTAGGATCCTGTCCATTCTACAAACTGAGGTCCTAGCGAGAATAGATCATTGCCCATGATCACATGGAAGGAAAAGCCAAGTCAGATGAGCACCTTAATTATCCAATTCCTGACTGTGTCCACTTCATCTGGACAATGAATGGGCATAGATTCCATTCCACAGCTGATTGGTACAACCCTACCACGGCAACCACTGCCCAGCCAAGCATCCTGCCCAGAGCTGGAGCCCAAAGGACAGGTCAATAATACTGAGATGTCAGCAGGAAAGAGTACTAAGCAAAGTGGAGCCCACATACAGGCAGAGACCAAGTCACTATTCAGTGTCACTCAGCAGACCTCATTGTCTGACCAAAGCAGGACAGAGGCAAATGGCTGCATCTCACATTCATGAACATCCTTAAGTGTAGAGCTTGGCCATTATCTCCAAATGATAGCAATACACAGAGTGCAAAGAAACTGATCATAAGGCATCTTAACCTGGATCCCATTACTGGGTCATAAAACCTTGTACAAATAATTCTATAATTATCTTGTGATAATCATATCTTGTCATATAATGCTATCACATTTCTGTGTTAAAAGCACTAAAGTGTTAATAATAAATATTTCAAATACTGGTCTTTGTTATTTCTTCATTTTGGAATAATACTAATTATAATAATAATAAGTCCTTTAAACTTCTGAAAGGAACTCCATTGGAATTACTGCAATGAAAAGGGAAGCCCAAAGTAGACTGCTTTTTTTTTATTACAGGCTTAAACCGTACACTTGCTTTGTTGATCAGCAGCCATAGCCTGAACTTGGCCTCCTGTGCTTGTATAAAGCACCAATGAGAACAAAGTGCAGAACACTGTGCATTTTGTCCTCCCAGCTTTCTGCCCACCAAGCAGAGAAGAAAAAAGAAGAGTTCACAGAGGAGAAATTAGAGTTGTTTTGTAGGCTGGGGCCTACATCGGTAAATGGGTCCTAGCCTCTAATGTATTGGCAAAGGTCGGGACAATAAAATGCTCCTTTCTGCAAAAGGCATAAAGAGACCTCTCCAGTCTCCTGGCTGTTCCTTTGTGCCAGTGAGAATGCAAAAACAAAACTCACCATCATTCAATATGTGTTAATGTAACAAACCACTGAGCTTGTTAGCATTATAATACATGGCAACTGGAAAAATTATATATATATTTCTTTTTTTTCTCTATAACATGTCTCCAGGTATTTTGTTCTTTCTTGAAACAATTCAAAGTCCTCTTTATCAAAGCACATGTGACAGAAACTTAAAAGGCAACATCTGTCCAGGGCACCTAGGCAAAGAGCTTTGACAAGATTTTCTGACAAGTGCCTATAGCTTTGCCCACATCCCACCTGGGCCCTGTGCCCATGTATCAGGGTGGCTCTGTGTACCCACACCTGCTCCCAGGACTCACAGGTTGGCCAGGCCGGCCTTGCGCACAGCTGAGGAAATGGCTTTAATGGCCGTCAGCATGGAGTTTAGCAGCTGCGTGAACTCTCCAGTCCCTTTCGCCTGACGCCCCCTTTCCATAACATATCGGGTCAGTGTGACCATGTCCGTTTCGAAGGGGCTTCTGTCTGTCATTGTGGCAGGTTATTTTTCAAATCCTTTTCTCCCTGCAGAAAGCCTTGTTTATCTCTTAAGAGCTGTAGCTCCCTGATATCAGAGCTGGTCCAGGACCTTTAAAGAAAATTGCCCAGCCCACGTGATTGAGGTAACTGGGCAAGCCTCAAGGATATCTCTCTGGCACACTCTTCCAAAAGCTGTGAAGGCACAGTAGCAAGCTGTAAATAGAACTGGGAAGCCCAGAGACACAGATCTATTTTCTCTTGATGAGCTGCTTTCTTTAAAGATCCTAAGAAGCAACCGTCTAGTAATAGTTGGGAGATGAGAAATGCAGCCACTATGAAATGATCCATAAAATCTTCTTATTCAAGGACTGGAAAGGATCCTTTGCATCTATCTAGTACAGAATCCAATTCCCCTGTGGTTTATAGAAAGTATATTGGCAGTTATCTTATCTGGGGTATAGGTGACAAGATAAAGTAATGACAATCCTGGGATCCTTTAGCAAGGAAAGGTTCTTTTATACAAGTTGAAGGATGCTTTTCATTTTCCCCAAAACATGTAGAACTGGATGGATATCCATAATAGATACCCAAATCTGAAAGAAATAAATTCTATTCCTAGCACAGCACCAGGGTTATTTGATCAGTTTCTCTAGATTTGCACTTTTATGACAAAAGTGCTTATTGAAAAGGAAACACTGCAGAAGTATATAAAAGAATATATAAAGCAAAAGTCCTCACCACCAGCCCATCCCCCCAACCTGGTCCCTAGAAATAATTGCTGTTACAGCAGGTGGGTGTCTACATTAGTTAGCAGGCAGTGGTGGGGTCTGCACAGGGTGGTCCAAGCTGTTTCTCTAGGGAGAGACAGATCTGGCTCTGAGTCCTCAGCTAGTTATCTGCTAGTTGTATAAGGCCTCAGTTTCCTCACTTTTAAAATG
Organism: Artibeus jamaicensis; assembly: GCF_021234435.1. NCBI lineage: Eukaryota > Metazoa > Chordata > Mammalia > Chiroptera > Phyllostomidae > Artibeus > Artibeus jamaicensis. Next base: position 71,347,628 of record NW_026522030.1, on the reverse strand, counting down.
GGATAATAATAAGGCATCTATCTGTCTTCTATAGTAGTTGTGAGGATTAAAGTGATAAGATGTGCCTGGTACACAATAGATGCTCAAGACTTGTTAGCTATTATTGCCCTTCCAACTTCTTGATGTATATGTAATTATTATGTATATGTTTATAATTTCATTTTACAAAATTGAATATGCACATTGCTCTGCAATTTGATATTTTCTTTTGACAGTTATTCAATTATAATGTGTTTAGCTGCAAGTAATAGAAAACTCAGAATGATTTAAATGTGTGATAATTCATTTTTCTCCTATTTTCTCAAGTTCAGTTAGAGGTGGCTGCTGGAATTCATTTAGCTATTTAAAAGTTCCATTAGGGACCTCTGTCTCTTTTCTGTGATCCTTTGTGCTGGCTTTTGCCCCATGCTTGTCATTTCATTGGCACAACATAGCCACCACATCTATGAACATCTAGCATACACTGAAGAATCGTACAGGCGAGAAAGGGCAGCTGTAACTACATCAGTTTCCTCTTATTAGAAAAGAGTAGGTAGATACACTGTGCTTCCTTACACAACCAAAATAAAGACAAAAACAAATTTAAAACCCCAAACAACCAGAACTGACAGGAAATCAAGCTGTGTGGAAGTCCAACAACCAAGGAGAAAAAGAACAAACATTCCTCCATACTGGTAGAAGAGGCGGAGATGGGCGGCCAGGCAGAGAGGCACTGCAGCAAGGCAGCAACTGACAGACCAGGCCAGGTGGTGGCTGACAGAGCAGGCAGTTCCACATTTGTGTGCAAATAAACTGGGAGGAACAATGCGAGTGAGACAGACTGCACGACCTAGGGTTCCAGTGCAGGGGAATAGAGCTTCAAAACCTGTGACTGAAAAATCCTGTGATGGTTAAAGAAATTCCCAGCCTCACAGGAGAGTTCATTGGATCCACAGGGTCCTAGCATGTACACACAACCACCCACCTGGGAATCAGCACCAAAAGGGCCCAATTTCCTTGTGGGTAGCAGAGGAAGTGACTGAAAACCAGCCAAGACCTGAGCAAGTGGCACTACTTCCTCTCGGACCCCTCTCCCACATACAGCAACACAATGCAGTGCTATGGGTTTCCCTGCCCTGGTGAATAACTAAGGCTCTGCACCTCACTATGTAACAGGTGTGCCAAGACAAAAACAAATGATCCAAATGAAAGAACAGATCAAAGCTCCTGAAATAAATATGACTAAGGAATGAAGAGATAGCTAACCTATCAGATACACAGTTCAAAACACTGGCAATCAGGATACTCATAGAATTGGTTGAGTATGGTTGCAAAATAGAGGAAAAAGTGAAGGGTATACAAAGTGAAATAAAGGAAAACGTACAGGGAAACAACAGTGAAGGGAAGGAAACTGGGACTCAAATCAATGGTTTAGAGCAGAAGGAAGAAATAAATGTTTAACTAGAACAGAATGAAGAAACAAGAATTCAACAAAATGAGGAGAGGTTGAGGAAACTCCAGGACAACTTTAAATGTTCCAACATCTGAATCATAGTAGTGCCAGAAGGAGAAGAGGAAGACCAAGAAATTGCAAACTTATTTGAAGAAATAATGAAGGAGAACTTCCACAATCTGGCAAAGGAAATAGACTTCCAGGACGTCCAGGAAGCTCAGAGAGTCCTAAAGAAGTTGGACCCAAGGAGGAACACACCAAGACACATCATAATTACATTAGCCAAGATTAAAGATAAGGAAAATATCTTAAAAACAGCAAGAGAAAAGGAGACAACTACAAAGGAGTTTCCACAAGACTATAAGTTGATTTCTCAAAAGAAACTTTGCATGCATGAAGGGGCTGGCAAGAAGTATTCCAAGTCATGAAAAGCAAGGACCAACATCCAAGATTACTCTATCAGCAAAGCTATCATTTAGATGGAAGGACAGGTAAAGTGCTTCTCGGATAAGGTCAAGTTAAAGGAGCTCGTCATCACCAAGCCCTTATTATATGAAATGTTAAAGGGACTTATCTAAGAAAAAAGAAGAAGATCAAAAATACAAATAGTAAAATAAGAACAAATTCACAACTATTAACAACCAAACCTAAAAATATTAAAATAAACAAACAAACTAAGCAAACAACTAGAACAGGAACAGAACCACAGAAATGGAGATCACATGGAGGGTTGTCAGTGGGGGAGTGGGAGGGGGAGAAAGGGGAAAAGATACAGGGAATAAGTAGCATAAATGGTAGGTAGAAAATAGACAGGGGAGGTTAAGAATAGTATAGAAAATGTAGAAGCCAGAGAACTTATATGTACAACCCATGAACATGAACTAAAAGGGGGGTGCAGAATGCAGGTGGAAGGGGGTATACAGGGCAGAGGGGAATAAAGGGCGGAAAGTGGGACAACTGTAATTGCATCATGAATAAAACATATTTTTAAAATTTAAAAAAGAAAAATTTCCCAGAACACACTCCTTGCCTCTATTTCAGTAGACTTCTACTTCATAGAATTGGCCAGATTTGTATCATAGGATGATCCCTTGTTGTAAGAGCTGAGTGTTGATTCTAGTGTCTAGTGTCTGCCATAGCAGAGCATCTCAAAATACATTCATATTGGTACACAAGGACTTACTGTATCCCAATGTGTGTGCACAGTTGGGCTGTTTTGGAAATGTGTACTCTGCAGACAATGCTGCAATAAGCTTCCTCATGTTTGTGCTTGGATTTGTGTGAGGGCTTTAGAAAGCTGCAGCTCAAGAGGAGGAACTGCTATGTCAGAACATTTAAAGTTTGATATCACCAGGATCTATCCAGGAAAAGTCCAGTCATTGTTGATATAACAAGAATGATTTGTGTGACATCAGTAATCTGGCAGCCCAGGAGCATGGACTGGAATGCGCGTGTGTGAACAATGATGACTTAACTGCCCTCCTAGTCAGTGGGGGTGGTGGATGCCATTGAGTGAGCATGCGTACTGTGTGGCTGTCACATTCAAAATGACTGGGCAAGCAGAGCAACGAATCTGTATCAAATTTTGCATTAAGCTTGAACATTCCTTTGTAGGAACTGTTCAAACGATTCAGGAGGCTTTCAGGGATAATGCAATGAGTGCAGTACAAATAAAAGTATGGCACAAACACTTTAAAGATAGTGGAGTATCTGGTGAAAGTGATCCACATTCTGGAAGGCATGCAACAGGCAGAACACCTGAGAATGTTGAATGTGTATGGGCTGCAATCAACAAAGATCAGCAACTGACAAATTGAGAACTAGAAGCTAATCTGGGGATTCCAAAAATTACTGTGCTCAAGATTTTGCTGCAGAATCTTGGCATGCAGTGTGTCATGGCAAAATTTATTCTGCAGCTTCTGCTACCAGAGCAGAAGGAACATCATGCTGCAGTTACTAATGACTTGATTCAAACCACTGCCAATAAACCAGGTTTCCTCAAGGTCATAACCAGAGATGAATCATCGGCCTATGGCTATAATATGGAAATGAGGGCCTAGTCATCCCAAGAGAAGTTATCTTGTTCTCCACACCCAAAGAAGGCACAAAAAATTCTCAGCAATATCAAGACCATGTTAACTGTATTTTTGATTGGGAAGGAGTTGTCCATCATGAGTACACCCCCTCAGGCCAAACAATTAATAAGGAGTACCACTTCAATGTTCCTGTAGGCTGAGAGATACAATATGATGAAAACAGCTGCCGCTATGGGCAACTGGTGATTGGCCACTTCATCACACAATGCACCCACTCATACATCATGTCTCATGAGATTTTTTGTGAAACACCAAATTACCCAGTTGACTCAGCACCCCCACAGCCCAAATTTGGTGCCCTGTGACTTCTGGCTTTTCCCAAAACTAAAATCACCTTTGAAAGAGAAGAGTTTTCAGAGTGACAGTGAGATTCAGGAAAATACAAAGGGACAGCTGATGAAGAGTCCAACTAAGGTTCTTGCAAAGTGTTTTGAATAGTGGAAGAGATGCTGGGAGAACTGTATGAGGTCCCAAGGTGTCTACTTTGAAGGGGACTCATTATCCTATGTACAATGTTTCCTGTATCTTCTTCAATAAATGTCTTTTTTTCATAGTACATGTCTGGATACTTTCTAGAAAGACCTCGTAAACCAGAAAACTCTCTTTTTTTTCTTCCCTAGAGATTCAAGGAATTGGATTACTGCAGAATGGAACTTTCTTTGATCCTGATGAGTCATATTGCCTTAACAAATAACTAAGTTTTGTCTTTCACATAGGCAATCGACTATGATTCTTCAGAAATAATTACAGGATGAGCTGGTAATTAGTTCTGGGCCAGTGAATGACTGCCAGATGAAGAAAGTGGCCTGATGGGTCAGTTTTCGGGTTCCCTTTGAAATCTAACATTGTCATCTGATAAAGGGTTTCCTGAATGATTGGTGCAAATCAATATCAGTCCAAGTGGACGTCACATCTTTCTGAGATATGAACATGTACATCCACACAAAAACCCACTCACAGATATTTATAGTAGCTCTATTTATACTTGTCAGAAACTGCAGGCACACAAATGTTCTTCGAGTGCGAATGAATAAACCATTGTAGATCTATAAAATAGAATACCATTCAGCAATCAAAAGGAACAAGCTATTGTTACATGTAGCAATGGGATGAATCTCAAAGGTACTGTGCTAGTGAAAGAAACCAGCCTCAAAAGACTATCTGTTATATGATTCCATTTGTATGATATTCCTGAGAAAACAAAATTGCAAATAGAGAACAAGTCCATGGTTGCCAGGGGGTAAGAGTGAAGGGAGGACACAGAAAACAGGAGTATCTTGCCTGGTGGAACTGTTCTATATTCTGGTTATAGTGATGGTAACTTCAATCTATGTGTTCTTGAATCTATGTGTTAAAATATATAGAGCTGTACATTTTTTAAGTCACTTTATGGTAAAGCAAAATTCAAGTGGATCACAGGCAGTCTGCAAACTGTGCTGGTCCATTAGTAGGTAGGTAAAAAGTTCAAAATATTTAAAAATTTCTACAGCACTTTTATATATTTTGTTTATTCTGGTCATATATATTAAAATATAATTTAAATTTGACAGTAAAATGTAATTTAATTTTAAATATCATTACAGTCTAACACTAAACAATCAGGACCTATACTTATATTTTATAACTATTTTTAATTTCACTTTTCCAGTAACCTTTTTTACCATTTTAACCATTTTTAAGTATACAGTTCAGTGGCATTAGGTACATTTGCATTATTTTGCAACCACCGTACATCTCCAGAACTTTTTCATCTTCCCAATAAAGCACTGGGCCCAGTAAACAATAATTCTCACTCAGTCCTTAGCCTCTAGTAATCACTAGTCTACTTTCTGTCTTTACGAATTTAACTATTCTAGGTAATTTATATAAGCAGAATTATGCAATATTTGTCTTTTTGTGACTGGCTTATTTTACTTAGCATAATATGTTCAAGGTTTATCCACTGTAGCATTTGTCTGAATTTCCTTCCTTTTTAAGACGGAGTAATATTCCATGGTATGAATAGACCACATTTTGCTTATCCCTTCATCAGTGGACATTTAGGTTGCTTCTACCTTTTGGCTATTGTGAATAATGCTGCTTTGAACGTGGTTGGAGAAATATCTCTTTGAGTCTCTACTTTCATTTCTTTTCGGGTTCATACCTAGAAGTAGAATTGCTAGCTTATATGGTAATTCTATATTTAATTTCTTGAGAAACCACTGTACCTCTTTCCATAGAAGCTGCACCATTTGTACTCCCACATGTATTGCACAAGAGTTCCAAAGTCTTCACATCCTCACCAACTGTTGTTATTTTCTGTTTTTTGATAAGATCTGTTCTGATGAGTTCAATAAAATGATATCTCATTGTGGCTTTGATTGGCATTTCCCTAATAATTAGTGATGTTGAACATCTTTTCATGTATTCATTGACCTTTCCAGTAATTCTTTTACTTGTGTTTATAAAATGTAATTTGTTCACAACAGATTGGATGTGAAACAAACAAACCAGTGGTTTAAAACAACTACAAGGAGAGGCACTAGTGCCCAGCATACTGTGGGTGTGAAGAATGAGTAAAAGACTGGATAACTTAGGCATTAGGAGGAAGAAGTATTCATCAGAGTCATTTATAAGCAGTCAACTGCTCTCCCATAAAAGGAGCTGAGGAACGGTCTCCTATTTCTGCCACCATCTAGCCCAGGCTGACAGATGAGTGCAAGATTATCCTCCTTGCAGCTACATTTTAATGTTACTAGTTCGAGTTACCCAGTGATCTAAAATTGCAGCTGATGACCTTTCAGCAAATGCCAAAGTTCTTTTAGGGCACATAACAGGGTGGAAACTACTAGAGCAGCTGTGGTGAAAGCCCACAGGAAGGCAGAAGAGCTTCCAACTCACATTTGCTCCAGTGCCACTGATACACTGGTGACAACAAAGCTATCTATGGCCTTGCTCTGCTTAGTGAAAGATGCTCACAGACCTTAGTCTAAGTCAATAAGGACAAGCAGACTCTCCTGGCAGTTGAGGCAATCTCACTCATGTGTCAGGGCCTTCCATCCAAAGACATAGACCTAGAAGGTGACTCTGGAGTATAAACAGAGAGACCATTCTTTGTTAGTAACTCTGCTAATATGCTTTAAATATACTTTCTCATGTAATCTCAATATCTGTCTTGGGTTTTTTTTTCTTAGTTTTCAATCAGGAAAGGGTTTAGTAGAAGAAACAATGTCATTAGGTACAAATGAAAAAAATACTACACAATTATATCAAAATGTTTGCAGAAATCTGTACATTGACCCCCATTAGACTATAGTACTTACCTCACACTTGAGCAGTGAACATAAGATGCCATTTTACACTTCTTCACATAGGGAATTTGATTTCTTGCAGGTTGCACCTACTTTTCTCATGTTTCAATGAAATCAGTTTGATGCTTAAGCATCAACTTTGTAGGATAACAGAAAAGAAAGAAGAAAAATAAACAATACGATTTGAGGAACTTCCAGTCAAGATGTAGGCATAGGTAAAAATGGCTCACTTCCTCACACAACCACATCAAAATTACAACTAAAACATAAAACAAACATCACTCAGAACCATCAGAAATTGAGCTAAATGTAAGCCTGAAACTACAGAATTAAAGAAACCACATCAATCCAGGTGGTAAGAAGGGCAGAAATGCAGAGATGCAGAACAAGCTGGTCACACACCCATATGTGGTGGATAAAAATTCTGGAGGGATATCTTGGGGGCTAGGAGTCCTAGCCCCACACCAGGCCCCCCAGCGCAAGTTTCCTATGCCAGGAAGATAAGTATCCCTAACTTAAGGCTATAAAAACCAGTGGGCATTGAGTTAGTGGAAAAAATTGCTGGATTCCCAAACAATTTCTCTTAAAGAAGCTGCACACAGATATAGTCCCAGGACTGAGCTGGAGCTCAGACTTACTCCCTCTGAGGCCCAGCACCAGGTTAGCAGCTTGATGGCATCAATGGGATACAGGGAGGAGATGAAATGTTGGCATCAAGGTAAGAGCTGGGGGACAGCTTCCTTCCAGACAGAAAGGAAGGCAGAGGCCATTATCCCTTTTTTTAATCTTCCCCCAACACCTAGAACCACAGAACCATGAGGTGGGTGCCATATCTGGGACTCCATCAACCTGGCTAACACTGCTAGCTCTTCCCTAGAGATACCCTGAAGCTCCGCCCCACCGGGCCCAACCAAGCTGTGATCAGTGGCTTTTCCATAGGAATGGTTGGCCTTGGCTCATGCTTCACAACTTCCTAAATACTCTCAAATAGGCAAGAGACAGCCTCAGCGAGGCCCCAGCCCCTGTACATCTTGCTAAGTGACCTGAGGCCCAGCACTAGCAGCAGCCAACCTAGGTTCACAGCTGGGCTTCACCTGGGAACATCCAAGCCCTGCACAAGTAGAAGCCATCTGCAGATTGCTTTGTAGTTCCTGCAGGTGGCCTTGGGCAGAACACAGCAGGAGAGCTAACCTTGGCCTGCACCACATTGGGAACCCCAGAGCTGGCACACCCAGTGGACAGCTGCCCATATTGGAGCACCATCACCCTGCTCCTGCATAGCTGATCCTCCACAGAGGGCAGGTATTGGTGGTCAGTGGTCACAACCAGTCCTTGCATCTGACTGGCCTGTGTAAATCCCTCCCACTGACCGGCCAACAGCAATCAAGTTTCAACTAAAAAAAAAATATGTACTCAGCTCATATGGAGGATGCACCTCAAATACCCAGCTGGGGTGAAAGGGGAGGCTGTGCCACTAGACTACAGGACACCTACCCCATTAGAACATGTTACCAAGACAAGAAATCATAATGGCACAACCTAATACAAAGAAACAAACACAGGAAGGCTGACAAAATGAGGAGACAAAGAAACATTGTCTAAATAAAAGAATAAATCAAGAATCCAGCAAGAACTAAACAGAATGGAGATAAACAATCTATCACATGTAGAGTTCAAAACACTGATTATAAGGATGTTCCAAGAACTTAGGAAGGACCACAACAGCTTAAAACAGTTCTAGCCAGAAATGAAGGATACACTAATTGAAATTTTAAAAATTTACAGAGAAACAACAGTACAATGAATGAAGCTGAGACTCAGATCAATAATTTGGAACATAAAAAGCAAAAACAAAACCAACCAATCAGAACAAGAAGAAAAAAGAATTTTTTAAAAAGCCCCAGAGCCAATAATTCTAAGTGACCAAAAGATAGCCAAACTTTCAGTTGCAAAGTTCAAAACACTGGTGATCAGGATGCTCACAGAACTGGTTGATTTTAGTCACAAAGTAGAGAAGTAAATGAAGGCTAAACTAATTGAAATGAAGGGAAATGCACAGAAAAGCAATAGTGATGGAAAGGAAACTGGGACTCAAATCAAGAGAGTGGACCAGAAGGAAGAAAAAAATGACCAAACAGAAAAGAATGAAAAAACAAGAATTCAAAAAAATGAGGAGAGGCTTAAGAACCTCCAGGACATCTTTAAACGTTCCAACATCTGAATTATAGGGGTGCCAGAAGGGGAAGAGGAACAGCCACAAGTGGAACACTTATTTGAACAAATAATAAAGGAGAACTTCCCCAATCTGGCAAAGGACATAGACTTCCGGGAAGTCCAGGAAGCTCAGAGAGTCCCAAGAAGTTGGACCCAAGAAGGAACACACCAAGGCACATCAGAATTACATTAGCCAAGATTAAAATGAAGGAGAGAATCCTAGATGCAGCAAGAGCTAAGGAGACAGTCACCTACAAAGGAATTCCCCTCAGACTGTCAGCTGATTTCTCAAAAGAGACCTTACAGGCCAGAAGGGGCTGGAAAGTATTCCAAGTCATGAAACCCAAAGACCTACAACCAAGATTGATCTATCCAGCAAAGCTTTCATTTAGAATGGAAGGGCAGATAAAGTGCTTCTCAGATAAGACTAAATTCAAGGAGTTCATTATCACCAAGCCCTTATTATATGAAATGTTAAAGGGACTTACCTAAGAAAAAGAAGATAAAAAAGATGAACAGTGAAAGGACAGCAAACTCACAGTTACTAAGAACCACACCTAAAACAAAAATAAACTAAGAGGACAGCTGGATCGGGAGCAGAACCATAGAAATGAAGATCACATGGAGGGTTAGCAACAGGGGAGTGGGAGAAGAAACAGGGGGGAGAAGGTACAGAAAATAAGTAGCATAGATGGTAGGTAGAAAATAGATAGGGGGGAGGGTAAGAATAGTATGGGAAATATAGAATCTAAAGAACTTGTGACACATGGACATAAACAAAAGGGAGGAATGGTGGGGGAGGGGTGTGCAGGGTGGAGGGGAATGAAGGAGGGGAATAGGACAACTGTAATGGCATAATCAATAAAATATATTTTTTAAAAAATAATTTAAAAATGAGGACAGTATAAGGAGTTCTGGGACAACTTAAGTATTTCAAAATTCACATCATATGGGGTGCCAGAATGACAAGAGCAAGAAATTGAATACCTATTTTAAAAAATAATGAAAAAGATTTTTCCTAATTTGGTGAATGATATAGACATGCAAGTCCAGGAAGCACAGAAATCCCCAACAAGATGGATGCAAGAAGGCCCAGTCCAAGACACGTCATAATTAAAATGCCAAAGGTTAAAGATAAAGAAAGAATCTTAAGAGCAGCCAGAGAAAAGTAGTTAATTACCTACAGGGGAGTTCCCATAAAACTGTCAGCTGATTTCTCAGAAGAAACTGCAGGCCAGAAGGGATTGCCAAGAAATATTCAGTCATGAAAAGCAAGGACCTACAGCCAAGACTGCTCTATCCAGCAAACTATCATTTAGAATCAAAGGACATATAGCATCCCAAATAAGAAAAAACTAAAATATTTCATCATCACCAAAACATTATTATATGAAATGTTAAAAGGACTTATTTAAGAAAAAGATCAAAATTATGAACAATTAACTGGCAATAAATACATATCTATAAAAATTAATCTAAAAGGTGAACTATACAAACAAGAAGGACAAAGACAGAATCAAAAATATGGAGAGCATCTTGATGGTTGCCAGGTGAGAAGGGATTGTGGGGGAATAGGTGAAGAGGTGAGGGAATTAAGAAGTGCAAACAGGTAGTGACAGAATAGCTATAGGGATGTAAAATATAGTATAGGAACTGGAGTAACCAAAGAATTTATACACATGACCAAAAGACATGAGAAAGGGGTGGGAATTGCTTGAGGGAGTGGGGTTGCTGGGTGAGCTGTGCAAAGGGGGAATTATATATAATTTTTAAATTATTTTTTTAATTTTTTTTTACCAAGGATGAACCTAGATTAAAACATCACTATCATCCAAAGTCCATACTTTACATTAGGGTTCACTCTTGGTGTTGTACATTCTATGGGTTTGGACAACTATACAATGACATATGTCTATCTTTATTGTATCATACAAGTTTTTCACTACCCTAAAAACCCTCTGTGTTCTGCCCATTCGTGTCTCTCCTCCTATACCTTACCCCTGGAAACCACTAACCATTTTATTGTCTTCATAGTTTTGTCTTTTCCAGATGTCATATAGTTAGAATTATACAATATGTAGCTTTTTCAGATTGTCTCTTCACTTAGCAACATTCATTTAAGTTTCCTCCCTGGTTTTTGTTTGTTTGTTTGTTTTTATGGCTTGATAACTTATCTCTTTTCAGCACTGAATACTGGTAATATCCCATTGTCTTGATAGCTCACAGTTTATTTATTCATTCATCTACTGAAGGACATCTTGGTTGCTTCAAAGTTTTAGCAATTATGAATAGAACTACTATAAACATCCTTCTGTGCATTTTTGTTAGGAGATAAGTTTTCAGCTCCTTTGGGTAAATATCAAGAAGTGCAATTGCCAGATCACACGGTCAGAGTGTATTGAGTTTTGTTAAAAATGTCCAGCCGTTCTGTGTTTCAAAGTGGTTGTACCATTTTGCACTCCTAACAGCAAGGAATGAGAGTTCCTGTTGCTGTAGATTCCCACCAGCATTCATTTGGTGGTGGTAGGGTTTCAGACTCTAGTCATTCTGATAGGTGTGTAGTAGCACCTCAGTGGTATTTTAATTTGCATTTCCCTGATGACATGACTTGGAGGATCTTTTCATATGCTTACTTGCTATCTGTACATCTTCTTTAGTGAGGTGACTGTGAAGGCTGTTGGCACATTTTTAAAAATCGGGTTGTTTTCTTATTGTTGAATTTTTAAGAGTTCTTTGTGTATTTTGGATTATAGTTCTTTACCAGATGTGTCTTTTGAAAATATTTCTTTCCACCTATGGCTTGTCTTCTCATTCTCTTGATATAGTCTTTCCCAGAGCACAAGTTTTTAATTTTAATAAAGTCCAGTTTATCATTCTTTTTTTTCATAAATTGTATTTTTGGTATTGTATCTGAAAAGGTATCACCATACCCAAGGTCATCCAGTTTTTTTCCTATGTTATCTCCTATAAGATTTATAGTTTTACATTTTACATTTTGGTGTATGATCCATTTTGTGTTAATTTTCATGAAGAATGTAAGGTCTATGTTGAAATTCATTTTTTTGCCTGTGTATGTCCACTTGTTTCAGCACCATTTTTCAAGAGACTACCTTTCTTTCCATTGTATTGTATTTGCTCCTTTGTCAAAGATAAGCCGACTATTCGAGGGTCTTTTTCTGGGCTCTCTATTCTGTTTGATTGATCTATTTGTCTACTCCTTTGCCAATACCACACTGTATTAATTACCACAGATTTATAGAAAGTCTCAAAAATGGGTAGCATCATCCACCAACTTTCTTCCTCTTCATCAATATTGTGTTGACTATTTTGGGTCTATCACCTCTCTATATATACTTTAGATTCAGTTCAGTTTGTTGGTATCCATAAAATAACCCGCTGGAATTTTGATTGGGAATGCCTTATATCTATAATATAATATATATCTAATGCATTTTATATCTATAAATTTATATCAAGTTGGGAAGAATGGCATCTTGACAATATTGAGTCTTCCTATCCATGAACATAAAATTGATTTAGTTTTTCTTTGATTTAATTCATAAGAGTTTTATAGTTTTCCTTATACAAATCTTGTATATATTTTATTAAATTTATACCTAAGTATTTCATTTTGTTGAATGCTAATATAAATAATATTTGCTTTTAATTTCAAATTCCACTTGTTTATTTTTGGCATATAGAATGGCAATTGACTTTTGTATATTAACCTTGAATCCTGCAATTTTGCTATAGTCTCATTAGTTCTAAAAGGTTTTTTTGTCGATTGTTTTGGATTTTCTACGTAGGTGATCATGGCATGTATGAACAAAGGTAGTTTTATTTCTTCCTTCCTAATCTGTATACCTTTTGTTTCCTTTTCTTGCCTTGTTGCCTTAGCAAGGATTTCCAGTACAACACTGAAAAGGAGTGGTAAGAGGGGGTCATCCTTATCTTGTACCTGATTTTAGTGGGAAAATTTTGAGTTTCTCACCATTAAAAATAATAGTATTTGTATGCTTTTGGAGATAGTTTGTATCAAGTTGAAAAAGTTTCCCTGTGTTCCTAGTTTACTGAGAGTTAGCATCATGGATGGATTTTGTCAAATGTACTTTGTTCATTTCTTGATACATTGATTTTTCTTTTTTAATATGTTGATATGATGGATTACATGAATTGATTTTCAAATATTGAACTAGATTTGCACACCTGGATAAATCCTACTTGTTTGTGATGTATAATTCTTTATTATACTTTAGGTGATTTGATTTGTTAATATTTTGTTGAGGGTTTTTACATCTATGTTCATGAGATATTGGTCAGTAGGTTTTTTTCCTTTTTTGTAATGTCTCTGTCTGGGTTTAGTATTGGGGTAATACTTTATTGAATGAGCTAGGAAGTATTCCCTCTGCTTCTATCCTCTGAAAGAGGTTTTAGAGAATTGATATTATTTCTTCCTTATATGTTTGGTAGAATTCACCAGAACGCATCTTAACCTTATAATTTCTGTTTTGGAAAGGTAATAATTATTGATTCAATTTCTTTAATAGATAGAAGCCTACTCATAGTATCCATTTCTTCTTGTGTGACTTTTGCAGATTATTTTTTTAATTAATTGATCCCTTTCATCTAGGTTATCAAAATTTGTGGGCATGAAGTTATTCATAGTATTCCTTTGTTATCCTTTTAGTGTCCATGGAATCTGTAGTGATGTCCTCTTCATTTCTTCTTATTTTTTCTTTTTTCTTTTTTAAATTTTTATTGAATTTATTATGGATGACATTGGTTAATAAAATTATATGGGTTTAAAGTATATAATTCTATAACACATCATCTGACTATTGTATTGTATGTTCACCATCCCAAGTCAAGCCTCCTTCTGTGATCATTTATTCCCCCATTTCCCTCTGGTAATTACCTTACTCTTGTCTATGCCTATGAGTTGTCTTCTGGTGAGTTTTTTTATTTGTTTGTTTGTTTGTTTGTTTTGCTTAATTCCTTCACCTGTCTCACCTGGCTCCCCAGTGCTGCACCCCTCTGACAGCTGTTCATCTGTTCTTTATAAGTCTGTTTCTATTTTGTTTGTATATTTTGTTCATTAGATTCCACATCTAAGTGAGATCATATGGCATTTGTCTAATTTCATTTAGCATAATACTCTCCATGTTCATCCATGCTGTTACAAAAGGTAAGATTTGTTGTGGACCACTCTGCCTGGTTTCAGGAATTGTAACTCTACCCTCTGTGGCTAAGGAGGAGTCAGTGACCTTTGGAATTCGAGCCGCAGAAGACAAAGCTTGTCTCTGGTAGCAAATGCTGCCTCAGTTTCCTCCCCACCCCCAAAGCATGGTCAGAAGTCCTTGATGGGTGAGACCCTTCAGAGGAGGGGCAACCTAGGCCAGACATGATCACTTGGGAGGCCATCATAAAAGGACATGGGGGGCTGCAACAAAGAGCAATGGATCCTCTCCCCCCAGCTTTGAGATAGCCAAAGTCCCCATGTCCTCTGGGAGAAGCACTTCCTGGCTCTAATTCCCTTAAGCCTGAATACCTGATGGGGAGGGGTGCAGCTCTTTGCCTTGCTAGAGCGTGTCCTGGGAGGGGGGTGGAATCTGGCATTACAAAGACTTCCTGATAAACCTGTGAAATCTGCTCTGCTAAGAGTGCTTTCATTCATATGTTAAGGGTTCCAGCAAGAAACCCTAAAACTCTCTTCCTGACAGACATTTACTCAGACTAAGCCCTCAGATTTCTTTGAAATGTTACCTACTGTTTGATCCCTGCCACCCTGTATTCCTGTGTATTACAACCCAATAAAAACCGTTGGAGGAAGGGGCTCAACACCTTTTTCCCCTGAGAAACTGGCCACTGCTCAAGGCCTTTTTCCTCTGGGAAACTGGCCACCTCTCCTCCCCAAGCAGATCACATCATGTCTCAGTCATGTTTACTGTCTATCTGTGGCACACTGGGGGACTTGTGAGGAAAGTCACCCCCACATAAGATTTCTTTCTCTTTAATGGCTGAGCAGTAGTATTTCATTGTGCAAATGTAGCACAGCTTTTTTTATCCATTCATCTAGTGATGGGCACTTGCACTGCTTCCAAATCTTGGCTATTGTAAATAGCACTTCAATGAACATACGGGTGCACGTATTCTTTCTGATTAGTGTTTCAATTTCCTTTTGATATATTCCTAGAAGTGGAATCACTGGGTCATAAGGCAGATACGTTTTAAATTTTCTGAGGTAACTTCATACTGTTTTCCACAGTGGCTGCACCAATGTGCATTCCCACCAACAGGCCATAAGTGTTCTCTTCTCTTACATCCTCGCCAACACTTGCTGTTTGTTGATGTATTGATGATGGCCATTCTGACGTGTGAAGTGACATTTCATTGTGGTTTTAATTTGCATTTCTCTGATAATTAGTGACATTGAACATCCTTTCATATGTCTATTGGTCATCTATATGTCCTCTTTGGAGAAGTGTCTATTCAGGTCTTTTTTCCATTTCTTAATTAGATTGTTTGGGTTTTCTTGGTGTTGAATTGTATCAGTTCTTTATAAATTTGGGGTATGTGTGCCCTCTCCTTTTTATTTAGTTAGCTTGACTAGAAGCTTATGATTTTATTGATGTTTTTAAAGGACCAGCTTTGGCTTTTTTCCATTTTCTCTGTTGATTTCTTGTTTTCAGTTTCATTGATTTCAGCTCTAATTTTTATTATTACTTTTCTTATGTTTACTTTGGACTTAATTTGCTCTCCTATTTCTAGTTTCTTAATCCAAATTAATTTTAGATCTCTAATATATATTCAATGCATAAATTTCCCTTTAAGCATTGCTTTCACTGTATCCTACAAAGTTGGTAAGTTATTTTTAATCAGCTCAAAATATTTTAAAATTTCTGTTGAGATTATTTCTTCTATATGTTATTTAGACATATGTTATTGACTGTCCACATGTTTTGGTGTTTTCTAGTTAGTTTCCACTTATTAATTTCTAATTTATTTCCATTTTGTGCTGAGTGCAGAAATTGCATGATTTCAATTCTTGTAAATTTGTCAAAGTATGTTTTATGGCCACAAATGAGGTATATCTTGGTAAATGTCTGTTGTTGTTGAATGAAGTAGTCTAAAGATGCCAATTATATCTTTCATTGTTTAATATAGTTTATTTTCCAAATGTACTCCTGGTAGGACTTGTTGTTCATGTATCTTCACGAGTAGCTGGGACATCCCTGCCTTTGGTGTTCCTTATATAAATTACTTTAGCTCTGTGCTTTGAAACTAGTTTAATACATCCTTTACTAAGGAGCTCCTGAATGACTGCCCTGACCAAGGAGCCATGGATCTTCAGTCTCTCAGGAACAACGGATGGGATTATAAACTTGTAGCTGGGAACTTCCTGACAGAGTTTGTCATATGTTGTTTTGTCAGGATAGGTTATTGACCTTGTCTTGAACTTTGCCTTTGTTCACTGGGTCTTTGTCTTTATCAGCTGACTATTTAGCATCCTCTTCTTCTTGTCCTGCATGGGAAGCACAGCAAAACTCAAAGAACAGCTGTTACCACTACAGCCTTGATAAGATGTCAGACAACAATGACAAAAAAAGCCCTATTTTATCTTACTGATTGATGGTATTGTTAAGTTCAACTATCTTCTTACTGATTTCCTGCCCACTGGATCTGTCCATTTCTCAAAGGGGATTGTTGAAGTCTACAACTGTTATAATGGGTTTATGTATTTCTCTTCACAATTCCATCAGTTTTGACTAATGTAGTTTGGTTCTGTTGTTAGGTGCATATATGTTAAGGATTTTTTATATCATCTCAGAGAACTGAACCTTTTCTCACTATGTAATGCCCTTGTTTCTTCCTAGTAATTTTCTTTACTTTAAAGTCTGCTCTGTCTGAAAGCAATAAAGCTATGCCTTCTTTTTTTGGATTAGTATTAGCATGGTATGTTTTTCTTCATCAATTTACTTTTAGTCATGTGTCTGTGTATTTAAAGTGGATTTCTTATAAACAGCATTTAGTTGGGTCAGCCTAACAACCTGTCTTTTAAGAGATAAATTTAGACCATTGAAATTCAAAGTGATTATTGATTTGGTTGGATTAATACTTACCATATTCATTAATGTTTTCTATTTGTTGCCCTTGTTCTTTGTTTTTATTTTAGTCTTCCACCCTTTTTCTTCATGTTGTTGTTTTATTAGTTGAGGATATGATATGATTCAATTTTCCTCCCTAGCCTATCACTTACTTACTTATTTTTTTAAAAGTGGTTGCCTTAGAGTTTGCAGTATCATTTACAACAAATCCAAGTTCACTTTTAAATGACACTATTCTGTTTACAGGTAAAGTGAGTATTATTTGTTTACATAAGTAAATAATCCCAACTTCTTCCTTCTTCCCTGTATCATTGTTGTCATTCATTATACTTTTATGTAAGCATATATGAGGTCTGTCTAGAAAGTATCCAGCCACCTAATATGAAAAATACGCACATTTATTGAAGAATATACAAGATACAAGAGCATTGTACATAAGACAATGATGCTTCTACCTCCTACAAAGTAGGCACTTTGGAACCTTATACAGTTCTCCCAATCACCATCAGCTGCCCCATCATATTTTCCTGAATCTCATCAACAGATTGAAATCTCTTCCCTTTCAAAAGTGATTTTAGTTTTGGGAAAAGCCGAAAGTTGCCAAATCTTGGCTGTAGGAGTGCTGAGTCACCTGGATGATTTGGTGTTTCATCTAAAAACTCTGCACAAGATGCAATGCATGAGCGGGCACATTTTGATGATGAAACTGCCAATCACTAGCTGTCCACAGCTACAGCCTTCTGAATCATCCAAATAGTTTCCATGGAGGAATGTTCAAGTTTCATGCAAAATTTGATGCAGATTCATTGCTCAACTTTCTCAGTCATTTTGAATGACATAATCACACAGTACACATGCTCACTCAACAGCATCTACTGCCCCAATTCACTAGTACAGTTAAGTCATCATTGTTCATGCATTTGCATTCCAGTCCACTCTCCTTGGCTGCCAGGTTATATCAGTATTGTGCAAATCCCTCTGATTATATTAATAATGGCTGTACATTTTCTGAACAGACCTTGTATATGAATGTAAACATAAGATACATACATAAACACATATCATACACATTGTTGCTATATTACTTTGAACAAACTGTTATATGTTAGATTAGCTAAAAGTAAGAGAAACAGAAGTTTTTATTTTACCTTTATTTATTCCTTCTTCAGTGTTTTCCCTTTATGTAGATTCAAGTTTCTGGTCTATATTATTTTCCTTATCTCTAAAGAAGTTTTTAAAAGCAGGTCGACTAGCAACAAATTTCTTTAATTTTCTTTTTTAGTCTGAGAAAGTCTTTATTCTCCTTCATTCTTTCTGTTGTCGTGGTTTAGTATATTACATATTTTAGCTGTGAAGGCTATAGAAATCAATTATTCCAGGTTTTCATATAAAAGATTCATTTTTTCTAACCATTATGAACAATTTTAACATAATGATAGACTGATATTCCACAATTTTTCAATATAAAATGAAGTCAATGACTCAAAAAAGTTATTTGCTGCAGTGAGTTTGAGGGAAAATTTCATAATCTATATCATTACAGATATCAAATATAATGGTTCAAATTTTTAGTGCTTGACAGGGAGGAATAATGATTAAAAAGGTCAATATGAAATCATTTGATCATAGTAGCAACATCTAACATTTAAAATGTACCCATGCTCCTTCGTATAACTGTAACAGAGGGGATCTGGCCATATCCCTGGCCAGAGAGGAAGGATCCTCAAGAAGGTCTGAAAGGCCAAACTCCCCAAAGTGAGGGAAGCATTACAGGAAAAACAAAGCAGCAGGTTGAAGCTGCAGCCAGCATGACCCATTGTCCCAGGTGAGGGTAAACAAATCAGCCTGATGTGCCCTGCCCCAGGGCAGGGACACTGTGCCCCTGCCTGTGGCTAAAAACTCTCCTACCCACTTCTGGATCCTGGTGGTAGGAGAAGGAGCAAAGATGCTGTGTGGACCGATGCATGAGATGGATGTTAGCCTGGATTTGACTGGCAAGTTGGACAATCCTGCAGCACACAGAATTTGGGGGTAGAAGATTTAAATGGAGGGCATGTGGAAAATTTCCTTCACTTCTGTCAGGTTGGGGACCTGAGCATTACTGGGCCAGCTGGCCCTGGAGACTGTGTGGCCAGGCTATAAGCCCTGTGCCCCACCCCATGTGAGAAGCGATAGAAGCTCTGGTGACTGGCACTCTGCGTGTGGTCCAGCCTGGTAAGGCATACAGACACACTGGCAAGGCCATAGGGGTGGGTCACAGGCACTGGGCTGGTAGACAGAGGCTGTATCAGCCGGACAAATGGGCAGCACACAAGTAAGACTCTTGTGAGTACACAGACTCCAAAAGGCACATGAAGCTGGACTACGACTGGGAACAAGCTAAACTCTCTGGATGATCATTCTACAGCCACTTACACATCCAAAAGGACTATTTTTAAGTGTGAGAAGGAATTTCAGGTGCAGCCTAGAACTGATCTACTGAAGGGTGAAGAGGTTATTTATCCTTGGGTATTTTAAAGGGAATGGGCTTTGAGGCAGAAACCCATTATTCTTCCTAAATTGTATAGATAAATAGTCCTTTAAATAAAAGACTCCTTTCCTTTTCTACCAAAATCTCTGCCTCCAGAATATATGGGCAGCTGGCAGCAGAACCCCCATGTGGCTGTTTGGCAGCTCAGTCATATTAGAGTCAAGTATACTTACTTTTACATTTGTTATAATTTCTATTGCAAAGGAGAAATACTATTGTCTGTTTTTCCAAGAGATACACACAGAGCATTTTTTTTTCCTCCAGGAAACTTGTGCAAACCAACATAAGATCTAAATGTTTTGCATATTATATAAAACAGAAGAGGTCTCTTCAGATCCATTTTGGGAAGTATGGAATGCTGGCCTTTCCAATCAGGCAACAGTGTTTCACTCCAGTAAACAGTGGCTCAGAGCTGCTGCTTACCTGATTTATTTTTAATATTTCTTCTCTTAGTTTTTTCTCTTTATCTCTCTGACCAGGCCACAAAATACCTCATTAGTGTTGATTTTAGACTTTTCAGAAGATTCTTTTTTTAAAAGAATTTTTATGAGTTTATTTGAGCCAAAATGACAATTGCCAGTAAGCAGAACCTCAGCAAATTGAGAAAATGCTCCAAAAAATAGCAGTCTCACACCTTATTTTTTATATTACAATCAAAAGAGGAGGCATAAGGGGGTTACATAAAAATCCACTGGTGATAGATTAGGGAGGCAGGAGGAAGCACAGCAGGGAAACCTCTGGGATTGGATAAAATGATAGACACTTCTTTTGCGTAAGTGAGTACAGCATAGTTAACAGTCAACAAGTAACACAGCAATAACAATGAAGGGATTTATGGTCTCTGCTTAAGTGTGGTGGTGTGTCCCAGGGGTTTGGAAAAATAGGAACTTATCTGACATTCCAAAGGTATGTTATTACAGATACAAAAAGACAATAGACAGGCTGAATAAAGACAAAGATTGACATTTTGTCATGGAAGATTCTAGCCTATGGCAATAACTGCCCACCATGACCTGCTCTTAGTAAGTTTTCGTTTCAGACCATTCTTGTGGTTAATTTAGGTCTCTCTTTGAGTTTGTAAGGCTGTCACGCAGGCCTCCACGGAACTTGTCAGGTTTCATATGTGGCCCATTTTCCCTTTTGGTCATAAACACATCCAAAGACTGCACTGATGACCAACCTTATAGTTAGATGATGAGGCCCCACTGTGCTAGGAAGGCTCATTCCTGGGAAGTTTCAATGTCAGCATTTTGTCTTGCTGAACAATGGACCATTCGGGGTGGGGCAAGATGGTAACCTTGGATGGAAGTATAGGCCAAATATTTTCTCCAAGTGAAAGGCAGGTAAATGGGAGGCAGTCAGGTCTTATGGGCCTTTATTTTAAAAAAATTTGGATCATTTCTAACCTATGAGCTATCACTGCAACAGAATGTTAGACTATACAGTTCTGGAACAGATGAGCGGCTCTATTGCCCATTGCCAAAAAACACAACTCCCAGTGCCAGAGTTAGGTGAAATGGAAAGGGAGGGTTTATTAAAAGTTATACAGATTTAGAACAATGGCAGAATTCTGTTTCTAAGTCCCAGAGTCCCTTAAAACCAAACACCCATAAACACACAGTCCTGCCTCCCCCTGCCAAACTAGGCCTGTCAGAGGTACTGTCTCTCAGGGGGCAAAAAAAAAAAGAAGTTTGAAGCTTAGCTAAGCAGGTTCCCATCCAGCATTACAGCTTCTCCCAGTCATCCTTCCTTATCTAGGCTCCCACAGTTTCCACCACCATCAGCCGTGTCTCTGTGTTCTCTAGCTCTTAATCCAGATCCATGTGTCCAAGTACAACCAGCTGAGAATACTCTCACCAAGTCTTCTATATCTCACAGTATTTCTTGCATGTCTCATGAGAGTTCCTTGGTTTCTCAGATGGGTTCAGGAAAGCTTGCACAGCAATTAGCATTTCTATAATACTAGCCAGCTGTTATTTATATGCAAAGTAACCATTAATCACTGTGCTGCCACTCTTCCTGGCCCCCAGCCAGGTTTGGAGGTTTTTGGGGCTTCTCTGCCTCCATCCCATTCTTAACCTCATTCCATACCTGTTACAGTTCCCCCCTTTCAGATTTTAGGGCCCTTTGTATTCTTATAAAGGACAGTGGGTGAAGGTTTCATTATCTTCTATGGCTACTTTCTGCTAGAGTTGGCTATCATCCTACCTACCCTTGGGTCCAGAGATCCTTAAAACGGTAGGAGATGTGGAGCAGAGGGGGGCCTTCATGCATGGGGAAGGATCTTGCAGAGTCTAGGTTGATTGGCTGTTCCCAGGGAACAGTAGGCTTGATGTCCAAAGGCTGGCATTACTGGACATGTTGGCATCCTGGTTGTATTCTGGAGGCAACAGATTTGGCAAGAGGGTTGGAAGGCACAATTAAAACTATAACCACTAAATGACAAAGGCAGGGACCAGTTCTTCAATGTCCCATATTAGGAAGAGAGTGGCTTATCTGGTGGAAGGTATGCAAGGCATGTCACACCTACCCAAAGCCCACTACATTTAGCTTGGGCTGAAGGGAATATTTTGGATATTTCTTCTCTTTCAGACTCCTGGGTCCTTTCTGTCCAAGCCATTAGAGCAGAAAAGGGAACCAGTTTTAAAGTGAAGCCCACAGACTACCCCATACTTCATTACTTAGTTCAGTCAAACTGTTGAGTTTCAGGAGGCGGTGATATAGATGGGCTTAAGTGAGAACTATGCTGCAAACAATCAGTTAGGTAATGAGATTATAGGCTTATGCCCTATGAAAACAGAAGAACACACAGGTTAATTCACACAACAACCCAAAAACCCATCTCTGAGTCCATGAGACTGCCTTTTGGGAAGACATCCAGTTGCAAGGCCTTTACATGACATTTAACAGTGACAATTTGACAAATTTTTCTTGCCTGTAAATTGAGCATTTTTGATGATGTTACAAACCCAGTTTCAACTTTCAAGTGAAATTTTTTAATATGCTACACTAATCTAATGTCCAACACTGAGCATTGTGATTTTCCTTAAGTCCAATTTTTCTCTTTAAGATCACCTTCATTGTCCTCAAAAGATTATATTAAGTCTAATTTTAATTTTTTATTCATTTGCATAAACACAACAAGAGCAGCAATTGATCACACATGATCTTCACGTATTCTTTTCTGGAACTCATATAAGGAACATTTAGACTGACTCTTTAGCCCATCCTTCGGAGCACAGAAGCTGAGCTACACATCTGCCGTCTGGGTTCACTTGTGCCAGTTGTTTCTTTCAAGTTCTCCAGGCCTTCATTGTCTTAGTTTCCTTTTTAGCCATCTTTCAGGAAAGCAGCCTTCATTCCTTCCCTGGAAAGACTTCCATGAACCATATAACCAACCAAGGTAACAGGCTATTTTCCTCATGAGCTATCATTAGCTTCACAAGTCAATCCCAGTTCCTCGGGGCTTTCTGGTGAAATCCAGAACCTAGATATACCTCCTTCATGTGCAACGTTCCGGTCAATACCTCGGTTAACAAAATCACCATTAATGACTGGTCTATTAGTCTTATACAAAGAAGTCTTACATCATCACTCATTCCTTCAGAATGCCAGATTCTGGAGGGATCAGGTAGGGCCCTTTCAGGCATGTCTCTATGAGTTTCTTCATAGAGACATGTTCTTTTGCCTCAGGCCAAAATACTCAACAGCCCTGAATGACCCTTCCTTGGTCCTGAGTGGTAAAGGCATTCTCCCCAACCAGTTACAGGCCACCTTTCCTAGGTCTTACTGGATACCCAGATACAAAGGATTTCTGATCCAAAACAGAGCAAAATTCAACCACATTTTCCAGAAAACCAGAAAACAAGTAATTGAGGTTTCCTTTTCTCTGGGTTTGAAAATTTTACAGCCTTAATACATATTTTTACCCATTCAGGTTTAACCATAACTCACTTTCTATTCTTGTTCTTTTTATACTGGGAAGGACTATACTCAAACTTGGTATCTGACATTTAAAAGTCCCTAGCTTTTCAAGCACATTTATAAAGTGACAGAAAAATTGTCACCTCATGTTGGGGTTCACTGTCCTTCTTCAGAATAGGAATTTCAAAACTTCTTCTGGAATGCAAGTCTAGCTTTCCTTTTCAGCATCAACTGTAACAACAGGGTCTGCGTGATTCTCAGGTGGTGCGCATTTTACCCATGTGTGGTGCATTCCCATCACCTTCAGGGAAGAATGCACTGCCAACAAGACATCACAGGGACTAGTCCATTCTTTAGCCAGCTGCTGTTCAGGGCCTTGAATCTTCCAGGTCTTCAGTAAGACTCAGTCCCCTGACTGGAATGGGTGCAGGGGCTCATCAGACAGAGACAGACCTATAATGTGCAAACTGATGAAAAATAGTTAGTGTTTGGCCTAAACGTTGTACATATTGTTTAACTCTTGCCTCATGCTCCAAATCTAGAGGGGACATTCCTAAACCAGAGATTTGGAGGGGTCTTCCATAAACTATTTCAAAAAGGCTCAAATTGAGCCTACTTTTGGGTGCTACCTAATTTGGAGTAAAGCAATAGGTAGAGCCTGGTCCCATTTTAAATGTGTTTCCTGGCATATTTTTGTCAGGATCTTTATTGTGTGATTCATTTTTTGTCTTTCTCATAGATTGAGGACTCCAAGACGCATGCAATTTCCATTGTATCTGCAATGCCCATTCAATCTTTTGAGAGTTCTCCAAAGTAAATAATGAATGATTTGAATGAAATCATTCAAATGTAAATAATGAATGATTTGAATGAAATCACCTTGAATGCTTCAAGGAGGTCCAATGCTAGGAATTGTTTCTTTAACAGTTTTGCCATCTCAGTTGCCTTTTCAGTTCTAGTGGGATACGCCATTACTCATCCAGGAAAAAGAATCCACAAGACCAACAAAAATTTAAAATTCCCTCTAGTTTTAGGCATTTGCATAAAATCCATGTGCCAGTCCTCAAATGAACACATTCCTTTATATTGTAATCCCTTCTCCATGTGGATATACTCTGTCTTAGAATTGTTCTTGGCACGTATATGACAGACATGGCTGATCCTCCAGACAGTCCTTTGCAAATAAAGGCCTTTTAAATGTGACCTAATGAAGTCCACTAAAGCATCTCTTCTATAATGGGTCTTTTATGTAGATGTTTGAGAATGGGATATACTTGAGCTTCAAGGAGAAAGATCATTCCATGGGTGTTGACCTTCCATATATAATTGGGATCAGTGTTGGTGAATCCCCACTCATGGGCCCATTCCTCATCCTGTTCTGTGTAATGAGGTTTAAACTCTGACAAATCCAGATGGGGGACCAGATACCCTAGGTGAGGTGGCTCCCTGGCTTCCTGTCTTGCTGCTCTATCAGCCATTTGGCTTCCCTGACTCCTTTGGGAACCATCCCTCCACTGTTCTGGGCAGTGCATTATGGCCATCCGGCTTGGTACATTCACTGCTTTTAGCAATTGTAAAATCTCCTCTGCATGGACTCCAAGGTCCTCCAAGGTTAAAAGTCATCTCTCCCTCCATATTTCTCTATGGGCATGGACTACCCTGAAGGCATATTTGGAATCTATATATGTTAACCTTCTTTCCTTGGGACAGGATAAGGCTCTTGTGAGGGCTATTAGTTCAGCCTTTTGTGCTGAGGTTCCCAGTGCAAGGACTTAGGCTTCTATTACTTTGTCTGTGGTGACTACCACATACCCAGCTCGTCATTTGCCATTGTCCATGTAGCTACTCCCGTATGTATACAACTCCCAGTCTGGTGTTGCCAGTGACTGGTCCACCAGATGTGGCCTGCTGGGATAAACTTGATCAATAATTTCCAAACACTCATGCTGTCGAGCTGAATGCCTCTCCATATCTGGGAGTAGGGTGGCCGGGTTCAGGATGGTGGTGGTCTGCAAGGTGACATTTTGATTGTCCAGCAGAATGGCCTGGTATTTCCCCATATGCCCTGCTGTCAGCCAATACCCTCCTTTTTTTTCCAGTAGAGTCAGGACCTGGTGTGGAACCAATACTGTAGTGGGCTACCCCAAAGTAAACTTCTCAGCTTCCTGTAAGATGCCACAGGTAGCTATGACTGCTCAGAGGCATGGTGGGCATCCCTTTATTGTGTAATCCAACTTCTTTGAGGTCAGGGTATATTTCCCAGAGGCTGGATTAGTATCCTCTGTCCAATCCCCTGCCTTTCATGAACATAGAATTTGAAAGGCTTCTGTAAATCGGGCAGTCCTAGAGCAGGAGCCGAAATCAGCTTTTCCTTTAAAGTATCAAATGCTACCTGACAATCCCCTGTCCATTCAAGGTGTTCTGAGTCCAGTCCTTTTAAGGGATTGTACAGTGCCTTTGCTATGAGTCCAAAGTTTAGAATCCAAAGCTGACAAAACCCCGTAATTCCCAAGAACCCATGAAGCTGCCTTCAATTTTCTGGGATTTTTAATGCAGCAATTGCTTGCTTTCTGTCTGCCATCAAGCTCCCAGTACCCTGTTTCCATTGAAATCCCAGATATGCCACTTCTTATTTGCAAATTTGGGCCTTATGAGGGGACACTTTATATCCCCTTTTTGCCAAATGATTTAGGTCTTTGATGGTGTTGTGCAAACAGTCCTAATAGTTACTGCTGGCTATTAACAGGTCAACCACATATTGCAAAAGAACTCCAATTTCAACTGAACATCCCTTATGTATTTTTCCAGCACTTCCCCAAATGTAGTTGGGGTTCTTCAATCCTTGTGGCAGCATAGTCCAGCAGTATAGGAGTGTGGCTTTAGTCTCTGGGTTCTGCCATTCAAAGGCAAACAGTTGCTGAGCCTATTCATCTCCTGGGATGCAGAAAAGGCATCCTTCAAATCCAGGACTAAAAACGATTTGCTATCCCCAGGCACCACAGTCAACAGGGTTAGGCACTATTGGGTGAATGTCCTGAACAAGGTCATTTATGGCATTAAGATCCTGGATGAACTGATAATTATCAGGATGCAGCTTTTAGACTGGAAAAATGGGAGTGTTGTAGATGGACTGGCATGACCAAATTAATCCCAATTTTAAAAACTTTTGCAGCACTGGCTGGATCCCCTCTAAAGCTTCCTTTGGGGGGTACTGCTTCTTTTGTGGGACCCATGACTCTTCTGTTAGATTTATCTTTATGGGTTGCACATTCACCAATTTACCTGGGGTTCCATTAGCCCAAACAGTTCAATTAACCTGTTCACAGATCTCAGGTGGGAAGGGTTCACCTCTGGGACCCTCTGGACAGGTCAGGAATGGCTGCAGTCGGAGGGCATGTTCCAGCAGGACTTCCACACACAGCTGCTGATTCTTGGGAGAAAAGGTTATTTGTGCTGCAGTTTACAAAGTAAATCTTAGCCCAGCGTAGAATGGGACAATCTGGCATATAGAAAAAACTATGCTTAAGCTTTTAATCCCCAAGCTGGCATTCTAGAGGTCATGGGAGTGCTTGTTTTTATAAATGGCCAGTCACTCCAGTAACCATTACTTCTTTGAACTTTTTTTGGTTAGTTTTGTGTTCAATACTGAGTATGTATCTCCTGTATCTACAAAAAATCAATTGGCTTTTTCCCACAGTCAACTGTACCTGGGACCTCCATGGGGAAATAGCAATAGGTTGGGATATGTCCAGTGGAGCCCCTGGGCCTCCTTATTCATTGTCCTCCCTTCTCATTTTTAGCATGGTTCAGTGAGGATTCTCATCTCTGTTTTCCTTGTTGTGATTTGGGTACTCATTCCTCCAAAGACCCTCCACTGTGCAATAAGCACACTGATAGGCCTAAAGAGTCTTTCCTCCCCTCTTTAGGACCCTCTTTACATTCAATAGGTGCAGTGGTGGGTGCCTAATGAGTCTCTCTTCTTTACGGTCTTGCCTCTTCTTTTGGCCTCCCCCCCTGCTCTTATAAACAATCAAGGCCTGTTTTGTCATGCCTATTTCCCAGGCATTGTAAACTTTAAATACAATGTCCACCAAGCAGGAGGAACTCATTCCCAATACCCCATCTACATGCTGCAGTTTCCTTCTAACACCCAGAACACTTTGCCCAATAAAAGTCATGTTTATCATTCTCATATTTTCTGGTGCCTCTGGGTTAGCATCAGTATGCTTCCTATAAGCCTAATAGATCCTCTCTAAAAATTTAGAAGGCTCCCCATCTGGCCTTTGCTAAAGAGTCTGTATCAAATCTAGCCTCCTCTGCTTGGGTACTCCTTTTCTAAGCCCTTCTGTTATACACCTTATGTAATGTTTCAAGGAAGCTTGGCCCCCACTGTTATTTGGGTCCCATTTAGGCCCCACTACAGAAATTGCCCCAACAGGGTCGGGGTCCCAGTGGGAATCTTCATTCTAGAGATACTGGGCCTCTTCCCTTGCCTTATTTATAACCAGCCCTTTCTTATCCATAGTTAGCAAAATATTTAGGACATCTGCCCAGTTTGGATGATGAGTGGCAAAAACAGAGGCCACGAAATCTGCCATTCTCTGAGGATCATCTCTATGGGGAGGGGGTGGGGTTGGAACTCCTCCATTCAGTAAGTCTGAAGCGGAGAAGAAAATATGGGCCCCATAGTAGCCAGCAAGCTGGCTTTCCTGATTTACTCCACCTATAGGATATTGCCTCAAAGGGAACTGTCTTGCTGTGAATCAGGAGGTCCCCTGGCTACACGGGTGCCCTGACCAATCCGGGTGGGTAAAACCCATTCCATGTCCTGCAGGGGTAGAGCAGTTGGCTATGTGGTCTCCACTTCATGAGCAGTTCCCAAACGGGTGATGGCAAGGAAGCCCCTGCAGTGTGTAAAGGGGTCGGTGTCCTGGTGGCCACTCCCACCTGCAGGGGGGGTGCTGTGGAGGCCCCTCCTACTTCCAAGCCTCTGACCCTGGGTTTAGAGCATTAATGAGGTTTATTTCCTCATTACCCCTTTCTTCCTGCATTTTACTATTAGGGAGGGGTTTTGAGGCCACCTTCCTTCTTTACCATAAAGTGATTCTCTCTGTCTCTGGCCAAATGCTATTATCCAATGAAAACTCATTGAGATAGGAGAATTCCTCCCTGTTTTCTGACTATTGGCAATGTTGTTTCAGTTGGTTAATGATGCAGTAATGATGCAGTAAGGGAAACATCCACAGGCCACCTTTCGTCACCATTCAAAACATACTTGGGACAAGAGTGTTAAAGTAATAAATCAATGTTTCCTTAGACTTGGGATTCTTAGACATCGGATTACTGCAGTAAATCTTCCAATCCTCTAAATTCTACCCAGCAGGCTCCCCCTAGGGGCCAGCCCAGAACTGCCTTTATTGTTCCAGCAGCGCATGCAAAAAAGCCATAACAAAGAAAATACAGACCATGTGAAAGTCACATATACCCCAAACTGTCCAAAACTCTAATTCCATTATTCCAAAACAGTGTTCAGAAACAAAATTTCAACCAGTCTCACTTCTCTGATATTTTCCCAGATCTGTGATCCATTTCCGTTTCACCTTCCAGGTGTGTTTAGACAGCCGGTGCCCTCAGGGGGTGTGCAGGAAATTCTCAGAGACTGTGAAGTCCACAGCCTTGCTCTCCCACTCCCAAGGGCATTGACCTGCCACAGGCAATTCTCAGCCACTGGTCGGACACCAAGAACTCTAATGGAATGCCAGGTTATGCAGTCCTGGAACAGATTTGGGGTTCTATTGCCCATCACCATAAAACATAACTTCCCATGCCAGAGTTAGGTGAAAAGGAAAGGGAATATTTATTAAAAGTTATACAGATTTAGAATGATGGCAGAATTCTGTTTTTAAGTTCCAAGTCCCTTAACCAAACACCCATAAACAAACACAGTCCTGCCTCCCTTTGCCAAACTAGGCCAATCAGAGATACCATATCTGAAGGTGGAGGATAGAAGTTTTCAGCTTAGCTAGGCAGGTTTCCTTTCAGCATTCCAGCTTGTCCCAGTTGTCCATGCTCGGCTAGGCTCCCACAATTTCCAGCACCATCAGCTGTGTCTCTGTGCTCTCTAGTTCTTAATCCAGAACCACACATCCAAATGCAAGAAGTGCTACACGCAACCAGTTCAAACACTCTCACCAAGTCTTCTATGTCTTACAGGATTTCTTGCATGTCGGGAGAGGTCCTTGATTTCTTGGGCAGATGCAGTAAAACTTGCACAGCAATTAGCATTTCTGTAATGCTAGCCAGCTATTATTTATATGCAAAGTAACCGTTAATCACTATGCTGTCACTCTTCCTGGCCCCCAGGTAGGTTTGGAGGTTTGGGGCTTCTCTACTTCCACCCCATTCTGAGCCTCATTCCACACTCATTACACCATGATCCAGGTTTTGTTGCCTGCCCCACTTTTTTATATTTTGCATCTAATATAACATTCACTTATAGTCTGAGGGCTAATCATACACCTTTTCAGTTTTCATAATCTGACCATGAGATGGGATTCTATTTTCTATAGCCCATTTACTTCCCATTGGAAGCACTCAGGTGCTGTTGTTAATTTGATTTCTGATCTTTGGAAGCCATAATCTTAATTTAAATCTGGGCTAAGGCTGTAAGAACACAATGTTTGAAATTACAATTGTCATCTAAAAAATTCCAGAGGCCAGGAGAACAGAAAGAGTTTTGTAAGTAAATTTTTCTGTGCCTCAGTAGCAGCTATAGATGGCCATCTATAAAAACACGTAGAAGATTCTTAATAAGCAGAGTTACACCACTGTCTTGCTAAGTTCTTACCCTGTTCTTTACCAACTACTTACTCATCTTCCAGGTCATATTTATGGCCAACCAAAATCATTGAAACATCTTCTTTTTCCTTAACCTGTAAAATTTGTCCCCTCAGGTCCTATAAGTCATTAAATGTAGACTGAGCTGCAATAGTGCAAACCCTTGGCCATTCTTTATATACAAATCCCTCATCACTATAAATTGCTTTATTTCTGCTGTATTCATTTTGAGCATACACTGTTGGCAATCTATTTCATCTTGCTTTCTGTAGGAATCTTCTGTTATCGGGTGATATTTTTCAACAAAAATTCTCTGGCCATATTGAACTGTCAGAGAACACTTCTTCACCCCCCTTAAATCAAAGACCAGTAGCTTGCACTCACGAAGTGGTCTGTTTAAATACTGACAATCCCTACCCCTCCCATCCAGCTCCTCCTTCTCCTCCTCCTCTTCTTCCTTTCTCATTTGGGCTGTGGCTACTTCTCAGGCTCTGCGACTTTATCTCTCCTTCACTTTTGAAGGATAATTTTACAGGGTACAGAATTCTAGGTTGGTGCAATTTTTTCTCTCAACACTTTACTCATTCCTCTATTTTCTTGTTTGCATGGTTTCTGAGAAGTGAGATTTAATTTTCTCTTTGTTTCTTTCTAGGGAAGGTGTTTATTCCCTCTGGCTTCTTTCAAGATTTTTCATTTATCTTTGATTCTTTGTAGTCAGAGAGGTAGTTTTTTGGCATTTATTCTGCTTGGTGTTCTCTGAACTTCCCGGATTTGTGGTTTGGTGTCTGACATTAATTTGAGGAAGAGTCTCAGTCATTATTATTCCGAATATTTTCTCTGTTCCTTTCTCTCTTTCTTCTTCTTCTGATATTCTCATTTCATATATGTTACATATTTTGTAGTTGTTCTATATTCCTTGGATATTCTGGGGTTCTTTTTTTCAGTGTTTGTTCTCTGTTTTCAATTTTCAGGGATTCTCTTGATATATTCTCTAGCTCAGAGAGTCTCTCTTAAGCCATGTTCAGTTCATCAAAGGCGTTTTTCATTTATTTTTTCCAATTTTTATTTATTTATTTTTAGACAGAGGGGAAGGGAAGGAGAAAGAAAGGGAGGGAAATATCAGTGTGTGGTTGCCTCTCACACATCCCCTACTGTGGACCTGGCCCGCAACCCAGGCATGTGCCCTGACTGGGAATCAAACCAGTGACCTTGTGATTTGTACTCCAGCACTCAATACACTAAGCCACACCAGCCAGGGCTCATTCTTCATGTCTGTTACAGTATTTTTAAATCTCCGATTTTTTTTTTCGTCCTGTTTTAGGATTTTCATCTCTCTGTTCAAGCATGTTGTCTACTTTATCCATTAGGGCCCTTAGCATATTAATCATGATTGTTTTAAATTCCTGATTTAATAATTCCAACATCTCTCCCTGATTTTGCTCTAATCCTTGCTCTTCCTCTTCAAAATGTTGTGGGTTTTTTTTTGCCTTTGGTATGCCTTGTACTTTTGTGTTAATAGATGGACGTGATATACTGGGTAAAAGGAACTACTGTAAAAGGCTTTTTTGTGGTCTGATGGTGAGCTATGGGGGGAGGGGAAGTGTTCTACAGTCCTGTGATCAGGCCCCAGTCTTTTAGTGAGCTTATGCTTCTAGACTGTGAACTTCACAAGTGTTTCTTAGTTTGTTTCTCCTTCCTTTGATGGGACAAAGTGGCTAGAGAGGGCTGGAGTTAGGTATTTCCCTTTCCCAGGTCACTCGGGATCCGTTAATACCAGGTTAGGCTCCAGTTCATCAGCTTTCCCTGAAGGCAGGCCTCATTAAGAAGAGTAGAGTGCTCTGGTATATTTCAAAATGGTCCCTTTTCCTTCTACCCTGCCAGAAGCCCAATTGGATTTTTCTTTGATGTTTACTATGACAATATGGTCAAGCTTCTAGAGCTAAACCTCACCATACTGTTCTTCCTCCCCCACGATGAGTTTTTAACTCAGATCTGTCCACACTGAGCCTCCAGGAATTTGTCAATTACAGTTCAGGTTCTCCTAGTGTACGGGTTCCCATGGTGGTTTCCTCTTGTGAGTCTCTGCCCTGCAAGCCCATGATCACCCGTTGGTCTTTCTAACCTTAGGGGCAGTGGTTTTCCCTGTGTCCTCCCATATCTTAGGGACCCAAGAAGAATTGTTGGGTTTTCAGTCTGTTTAGCTTTTGACTTGTTAGGATGGAGTTTCATCATGGCACTGAGGTGGGGGAGTATCATTTCCCATCTACCTTCCAGACAGACACATCTCCCTCTGCTTGGAGAACCAGAAGTGACAACTGACTTCCAAGTTGGTTAAAAATCAAAAGGAGCTTTGAAAGTCAGGGGAGGAATATTGGCACTAGGTCCAGTCAGTGGACAAAACCAGAGCCAATGCTTAAGATCAAACTGTTTCCTATAGGAAATCCATGGAATCGATTAGGAGTATTTGTAGAAAAAAGGAGGAGGATTTACACGAAAACCTGTTTTAAGTTAGCAAGTAAAAACACATACATACATATATACATACTTTTTAATAAAATCTAGAGTAAAGTATATGATTGTTTAACACTATGCTGTGTGCCTGAAACTAATACAAAATAATGTTCAATGTAAACTGTGACTAAAAAAAAAATTAAAAACAAACCAAAAAAATCTAGAGCCCAAGAAAAGCCAGATGTTTCTTAAAACATGATATAAATTGCCATGACCTTGGAAATTCTAGTCCAGAAAGAACCAGGGTCAGCCAAGGGAGTAAATGATTATACAGAGTCTAGTAAGAAATACACTTGTTCGCAACAATGTAATATTTCCACAAACTTTGCTTTTACGATGAAATCTTCCTTATGATAATTGCACCTTAGAAATTACAAGACTCTTTTAATTCAATAAAGTGTTGTTTTTATTTTTAAAAGTCACCATTGAGTAATAACATAAACTTTCATTTGTAATTCAGATCATTATACCCACATACAGAAGCCAAGAGGCTGTAGACAGGCACCACCACTAACTTATCACCTCTCCAGCTCCCAGGCATAAACAGCTTTGCTCAGGTTCATTCTGCACACCCAGACCTGAACAGACAATACATAGGAGAAGCAATGGGCTAACTCTGAGTTTAGTGGCCAGATTGCCTGGGATCATATCTGAGCTCTCTTGTTCATAGGCTGCAGCTCTTGAGCAGATTACCTTAATTCTGTCTTTCGTTTTATCATGATGTAATTGTGAAATAAGTTATTCATAGCACCTAATTCATAAGATTACTACTGTGAAGATTAAATGTGTTACCTAATGTTATATGCATTAACTGTTATTACTACTATTACTATTATTTGACAGAAAGCAATAAAGACTATTTTTAGAAAAAGGAAAAATATGTTTATTTTTTCTCTAGCCATTCAAAATATATTTAACCATCAGTGGCATTATATAGATAGCATTTTGGTTAGGCAGCACCAGGCGTTACACAGCATTTGATGGTGAAGATATCTGTGCTTTTTATTTCTGCTATCTAGGAATGTATAATGCACAGTCAGAATGGGGTATTGCCATGTGAGATAAAAGCCCAGATAAAAGGCAATCTTTTCTATCTGGGAAACGTCAGCTCTTCATTTGGCAGCGTGCTTCTTATATATCTCCAAGAACTCAGTCACGTCTTCAGGGGACCCTAAGATGACTGGCGCCCTCTGGTGGATGTCAGTAGGAACGATGTCCAGTATAGCTTCCTTCCCAGTTGTAGCCAATCCTCCCGCCTTCTCAATGATGTAGGCCATTGGGTTACATTCATAGAGTAGTCTCAACTGGAAAACAAGAGCCAAGGGCAGGGACTTCACACCAGAAGGTATTACATACAAAGGGGATTTATTTCATAGCAAAACAGTGCAGAGCTAGTGGAAGTTTCCAAAGTAGCCGATACTTTCCCTTTCCTTCTATGAGGTTGTAAAAGCCCTCACATACCCACCAAAGGTTCCATATAAGACTGAATGGTTAATTTGGCCATTTGGTTAAATTAAGCCATTAATCAAGCCAGAGGCAAGAATTGATTGCTTGATGCAAATATGAGACAGACCACCTGGACTCAGTACTGAATGACATATTGGCAGAACTGATGGTTCCCTTCTCTTTACAGCACAGAAATTGGACCTAATGAGTGATTCTGTGTGTGTTTTGGATGGAGCTTTGCCTATTCTAAAAGCATACAAAAATTCATGGTTGTGTCTGGCTGCAGACATCTGGAAAGCATACTGGCTCCTCCAAACAGTATAATATTGTTTGCAACTCTACACACATTCCTTTTATAATTCTCCCAGGGCTTGAGGGTTGGGGTTTACTATATTATATGCCTTGGCATTTATTTCTAAATATTAACTTTTTATTGTATGTATTTTCATGCAGTCTGCCTACTGAGCAGACGGCTTTTGGCAGGTGTTTCCTGACTCTATTTCCATACAGGTGACATGGCCAGATTTGAAAAAAACTGAAAAAAAAAAAAGAGAGACTTCAGTATTTGTGCTAAGGAACAATTTTTTGAAGCATTTGAGAAAAGTGCTATGAAGCGGGCTAATCATCCAGGTTGGGATCCCGGAGGTGGCTATGGTACGAGTGGTGTTT
This sequence comes from Artibeus jamaicensis, assembly GCF_021234435.1. Lineage (NCBI taxonomy): Eukaryota > Metazoa > Chordata > Mammalia > Chiroptera > Phyllostomidae > Artibeus > Artibeus jamaicensis. Next base: position 71,312,574 of record NW_026522030.1, on the reverse strand, counting down.
TAACTAAGAATGCCTTCAGTGAAGTGGACACCCTGTGCTGTAAACAGAGATCTGAACGTATCTGAATACACAGATTTCTAACTCTCTTCAGGGGATTATTGTTCCCATTCCTTCTCTCATATTTAAAAAAAGGCACTCTGTTTATTGGGGGGGGGACAATATTGAGAAGGAAACACTGTCCCTCTGTGTAGAAGAAAAGTGGGACCACTTAGCCAGCCTAAGCCAGCAGAGCCCCACCCAGCTTGTGCAAACGCTGTAGGCATTAACTGGAGCAATCATTGCTAACAGCCTAAAAGCTCTAGGTTTCCCCTGAGATTCTTTCCTTCCCTAGAAAGGTACCGTTTTCCAAGCAGCAAATGTCAGCTCATTAGTTATTTGTACTTTATACCCTTTACAAGCAATCAAAGAAAACCTCTAATACATATTTGATTTGCTGCCTTGGTAATTGGGGCTGGACTGTTTCATTTCTCTTTATGAATGGGATTTATTTTGTTCAAGCCAAACCCTGTGCCTAGTGGAAGCACTGAGCACTTTTAGTCCCCTCCTGACCATAACACCATTACTTATCTTCAGCGACAGCAGGGCTCTGCAGAGACCATTTTTAGCTGCTATTGCCTGGCTTTAACCAGGGCAATCTTTAATCTAGACAAGAATATGCCACAGATACCCTTCACATCCTACTGCAGAGTCTAACAGTTATCATAACCTTTCTCCCTAAATCAAATCCCTGGGCTGCAAATGAAACACACTGCTTCTCAGAGGATCTGTTTACCTTTCCTTTGGGGCTCTTCTTGTTAGCTGGGTACAGAAAGATCCCTCCGTAGACCAGGGTGCGGTGGACATCAGCTACCATGGAGCCCACGTACCTGGAGCCGTAGGGGGCTGAGTTATCCTGCAAGATTAAGACCAGCAATAATCAGGGTTGCAGAAAAGAAATAAAAGGAAGTTCTCTGTGTGTCCTTTACACTTATTTGATTAAAAATGGTTTAGTGAGCACCTATATAGTGCATGTTTAGGTGTTTGCTAGGAAATGTGATGAAAATCTTGTTTCCAAGGAGCAGAAAAATGGAAAAATAGAGACAGTCTCTCATACGTCTTACACTAGGCCAGATTTCCTCAGAAGCCTTGAGGAGGGCGCTGTTGATTCTGGCTCTGTGGTTGGGGCAGGCATCACAAAAATGGTACCACTTAGCAGAACCTCGGGAGAAGGATTTTGCCAAGCTAAGGAGGGTGGGGTTTTCATCTTGTGGGAGAGGGAGGCGCACAAGCAAACAATGAAGAGAAGCAAATGCTGTCTACCTGGGTCCAGAGGCAGGAGCCAGGGGTGAGGTGGGGATGAGGGGAATTCAAGGTAAAGCGGAAGGAGAGGTGCTAAAGCTGGAAAGAAAGCCTGGGGCCTGCTCTGAGGGCCCTGAATGCCATGCGAACATTTGGGCTTCCTCCTCAGGACACAGCAGCCATCGGTGGCATCTAATAACAGTGTGACAATATTGGACACTCCCAGATAAAAGCAGCTCTGCACACAGTCATTTCTTTTCTTCATACTCAGTAATTAGTAACAGACAGATACCAAGATGGACACCTTCAGTCTTGTGAAAATTTGATAGAAATCCATCAGACATTGTAGAGCAGGTACCAACTGGCTTAATTATCCTGATTTCATTCTGCCAAGAGAAAATAGCAAAGAGCTCTCACTTACTGGCGGAAACTTCTTCCTCCGTACATATTCAGTGATAACAGGGTCAAAATCCTTGGCATAGCCTTCATTGAGACTGTAAATGTTCCCTTTCTTTTTGATCTTCACATCCTTGTCCACCAAAATGAACTCTCCAATAGCCTGTGAAGCAGGAGGAAAAGGTGTAGAGGTGATGAGCCCTCTCCCCCTATTTGTGTGAGGGTTCAGCAGGCCCAGCTAGGCTGTGGGGAGGGGCACAAAGCCAGCAGTCACACCCATGTATCAATACCAGGAGCTTGGTTTCCCATTTTGTGAGTTTTTCTTATTGAAGTGTAACTGACATGTAGCATTATATTACTTTCAGGTATACAACACAGTGATTCAATATTTGTACACACTGTGAAATGATCACCAGCACAGGGAGCTTCTCATGGCCCTGGGACACCGGTGCCTCCAGCCCACCTCTCCAGCACCTGTGAGCAGGGCCAGGACTGGGAAGCGTCATTGGTGTGTCTAGTGGAAAGGAACTGGGAACAAGGAGAGGTTACTGCAGATATTGATGGAGATAAAGGAGACTTGAATTTGCTTTTAAATGGTTTCAGTAAAAGTTGAAAGAAAACAGCCCTGGCCAGTATGGCTTAGTTGGTTGGAGCATCATCCAGTAAACCAAAAGCTGGTAGGTTCAATTCCCAACCAGTACAACATAGGAGCGGCAACCGAATGATGTTTCTCTTCCTCTCTTTCTCCCTTCCTTCCCTTCTCTCTAAAATCAATAAGCATGTCCTTGGGTGAGGACAAAAAAGAAGAAAGACCTGGCTGGCATAGCTCAGTGGATTGAGCGCAGGCCTGCGAACCAGAGTATCGCGGTTCGATTCCCAGTCAGGGCACATGCCTGGGTTGAAGGCCAGTTCCCAGCAGGGGACACAGGAGAGGCAATCACACATTGATATTTCTCTCCCACTCTTTCTCCTTCCCTTCCCCTCTCTCGAAAAATAAATAAATAAAATATTTTTTTAAAAAAAGAAGAAAGAAAACATTAAAAAATATGGAGGGCGGAAATAGGTAAAACAGCAGCAAACCCTCAGGGAGAATGAGAATTCTGTGTCCAAAGCAACATAACAAGAGTGTGTCTTCAAAAAACAAAACAAAGCACAGACTCAGTGGGACGGGAGGCGGGCTGACTGCTCAGTCGCACCAACCTGCTCAGGGCCGCTCTCAGCTTTCTGCTTCTGCCTGCTGACAGTTCCCTTCTGTGTGTTACTGCAGAAACAAGTGGAACCCCGAGTGTTGGTTCACAGCATATATGTTCAGGTGACTTTGCTCAGTGACTCACAAAGTATTTCTCAGAACGTCCCTCCACAATGTCCCAGTGCTAAGCTGGTGCCTTTAAAACTTAGGTTCTTCAAAGGAGTTTGGAATTTGGAGGAAAAGTGTCACATAACTTCTACTGCTCTGGAGTAAGGATTGCTGGGCACTCCTGTGTGTCACTGAGAAGAAGGTGACTGGGGCTCTGCTCATCTGGTGCAGGGCTGCTCCATGGAAGCAAGAGTTAGAGGAAGGAAGGCCCCATCAACACGTTTCTCCCAGCCATTTAGTCCCATAGCAAAGGTTGCTCCCTGCCAGTCTGCAGCATGTTGGAACTACAGAGGGGAGACGGAGGACGGGAAGGAGGCAGGGTTAGGGAAAGAAGAGAGACTGGGACTAACAGTGGTCATTGAGAGGTGTCATTGCAAGTGGATTTTTTCTTTTATTCTTTGTTGGTATTTCCAACTCTTTTGAACACAAATATGTAGAAATATTCTTTTATGGTCATAAAACTAAGTAACTAAATAAATAAATATCTTTACAAAAGAAAGTCTGGAAAATGAAGCCATGGCATAACAGGTGCTGCAGAGCTCCTGCAGCCATGCTTTGCAGACGCCCCACCCAGGTACCTAACCAGAGCATCTGGGATGTGGAGGGGACTCCCTGTGCATGGAGACAAGAGATTGAAAGCTTTTTGAAAGTTAAAACCTGCTAAAAATGCAAATATAGCTGTTGGGGCCCTTTCTAGCAGAAACTCTCAGCTCATCCCCACATAGAGCCAAAATGAAAAGAAAATGCTAAGCCAGTCCGAGGCTCAACCCCAGCATCAGCCAGCAGAGGGTTCGTCAGATCTCCAGAGAGCAGCCAGCAGGGGATAGGACAGCAGGCCTGCATTTTTATTCCAAACACTGAGGGCCGTTAGGTGTGAGGAGAGCAAAAGACTATCAAAGACTATTAAACACACAGAAACTTACTCCTGGAGACACCAGTCTGCAATTTAGAAACAAGAAGAGACTTATTTTTTTCTACAGACCCATCAATGTAAAGGTAACAGAAAAGTCAGCAGAAGAATGTCAGGGAAGCAGGAAGTTTCTGGTGAGACATTAAATCAATACTTATCAATGATTTCTGAAACTGTACCCTGGGCTCTGAGTGAAGTGTGCTCTGGTTCTGCCACTATTTTTCCTGAGGTCACCTCATTTGGAGGCTGAACCTAGTGCTGGTGCCCCACCCTTGTTTACTTATTAAGTGGCAGTACTTCCAAGGAGGCAAAGTCCAATTGTGCAAGAGTGCAGGGGCAAAGGCAGCCGAGGCTCTGATCTGTGTGACCTGTCAACAAGCCCCACACCTGAACCATCTCTCACAGGACTCCAGAGGCCTGTTTGTCCTTGTATGCAGTGCGTCAGCAAAAAACACCAAATAAATAACGTGCTTCACTAATGTTCCCCAAGAACATTTCCAAAACTAAAAGCTGTTTATAAACCCAATTCTTTTCCCCTTGGGACACTGGACCAAACATATAATGTATGTGATAACCTATTAAAGATTGTTCTATAGAATTTGTATTCAGTGGTGTGGTTAGTTTAAGCCAGATATTTAAAAAGATTTCTTTCTCTAGTTTATCTGCTCTCTTGAAACTGTCATCTAACTCAATAAATAAATAATTCCAATTAATAGATATGTAGAAGACATTATGCACAAATTAAAACTGCTAATGAATATTTTTCATGGCACCCTTAGCTTCTCTCCATCAGGTAGCTTTTCTCTATAAGGTGGACTAAGGAGTTATCTTCATTTTCTTCTTGATTTTCATGTCCTCGAGTCATCAAAGCCTTGTCAAACTGCAAGGGTTGACTAGAGGTTTGCATGCATGTGCACCAATGCTTCAGGTGGGATACCTGTTCACTCAGGAAAGGAAGCTAGTAATGAACATAGTGGGTGGTAAATGGACTATCTATACAGGCCCCATCTGGTCCATAAATGTGTTTTAGTTGGCTAGCATACTGTTTTACAAATCCAGAAACATCACATTTAAAAAACAACAACAGTGTTCCTTAAATATTGGAAGTCTTGACAGTTGTTGCTATTCCTCTCCAGTCCCCCACAGTCCCCAACATCACCCCAGCCCACCTTTCCCAGCACACTTGACTCATTTATATGGCTTGCCTGGCCTTGATAGGCATTGGAGTCAGCTGAGTAATGTCTGTTCTAAATATTTCATCTTGGAACAAAGGGCCCGTTTTAATATCTGGAGAGCTGTTATTGAGCACTTTAATAATCTCATGATGTACACATTGCCCTTCATTTCACTCATTTCCCCATGTCATCTCTGTCCCTCCCTAGAACTTATCTCCCACCTCTATGTACCCCTGCCCACCCCACCCCCCGCACACATAAGACACATGCACTCACAGCCATCAGTCAAGTACCTAACCTCCCACCAGGTCTCTCACCGGATCCAGCATGAAGCAGTTGACACCACATGCCATGCCCAGGACCAACATGGTAGCACTGCCATACAATGCATAGCCGGCAGCCACTAGCTTCCGGCCTGGCTGAAGAGCATCCTTCTCAGAAGGCTCATCAGTAGAGTTCTAGGACAAGGAAGAAAACAAACACATTTTTCTTTTGTCTTTGTGGTTCTTTTTTTCAGTTCACCCATTAGCAAGATTCATTACCAAGGTGCTTTCTTAATAAAATAGGGCATCTTCTTAGAGGGACCTTCCTTCACGAATCAGTGATATCCTGATTGTATTAGCACAGCAGCCTTCCCACATACCCCAGATTTCCTGCAGCTGGATCCTTCTTTCCAATTACGGCCCTCCTCAATTCTACTAATTTGATATTCCCTCATTTCTCTATTTTCACTTTCAGGAAAGAGCCTACATTCTTGCCAGCTCCCACTAATTTAATCTTATTATGCACATCAATGTCTTTCACCTGCCTCCTCCATCTTCATTTAAACAAATTAAGACTGGGCTGCAGGGCTGTGAGTCTGGTGAGGACATCAATTTCATGAGTTCTTGCCAGTTGTAGCCCGCTCCCCAGTAAGCAGTGTGGACCACATCACTTACATATCAAAGAAATTTTCAGAAATACAGGAACTTAGAATATCTCTCCAGACTCATTACAAATTAGAGCGGATGCTTCCCATTTTTTTGACCATGACCCACAGTAAGAAACCCATTTTCCGTAACAAACCAATATCAACACACACTCACACGCTCACACAACTACAGAAATGTAACAAAACCATACTTACACTTAGAACATGACACGCACTCTAATCTTTTCTTCTTTCCTCCATTAAAAACACAGCCCACTAGGTCATGTGACCCACAGTTGTGCGATATTAAGGAACTGAACAGCCCACATCAGTGGTGTCAAACTCGCAGGGGGACACCTCAGCCTCACAGTTGCCTTCAAAGGGCTAAATGAAATTTCAACTCCTTAATAGTTACAAGGAGTAGTTACAGTTATACCATTCTAAAATTATTTCGAACCTTTGAAGGAAACCACGAAGCTGATGTGGCCCCCGGTGAACATGAGTTTGATACCCCTGCCCTAAGGAGATTGCTCCTAATCAATGATTGCTAACTGACAATTACCACCTTTATTAACACTTGATTGCTTTCTTCATTCCTCAGAACAGTCCCAAATATTTCAGTCTGAATACTCTACTTGAATTTAAACAGAAATGAAAATGGGTAATTTCTGCCAATTCTATTTATTTTTAAACCAGAGATTCAGCAGCTGAGACTAAGGGAACCTACAGCATGATGCTAACAAAGGTCATTCACACAAACATTCACGGTGATGTCCTCCATAAGTTTTGAAAGTGTGGCCCAGAGACTGTCTGCATCAGAATCCTTTGGGAAACTTATTAAAATGCATATTCTGGGGCTGTGGTCTAATCCCACTAAGTTGGATTTTCTAAGGGGGCCTGAAAATCCGCATTTTACCATTTATCATAGATGACTCTTGCCCTGAAGTTTAAGAACTACTTATGTAAAAGGAAGAATTGCTAAAACCATTCCTTCCGTTTTTTTCCCTCATCCCTACTCCTCATGTTTCATAAATGTTTTTCATCAAGGTGGTTGGCTGTTAGTTGGTTTGGGTCAGGTTATTTGATTTGGTCTAGTTTGTATTCAGAGGATAGCAAGCATAGGTTAACACAAACTAAACACAGAATAGAAAATTTGAGTTGTTTTCCCTAACTACTAATTTTGCCTGTGCACAACCTTCAAAAAGAAACCAGCTTCCTTTGAGGCCAGTGATGTAGTGGGAAGACTCAGGCCTCTAACTATCCTCTACCTCAACCCCTTACCCCCGTCAGCTAGTGTGAAATCAGGCAAATGGAGTATGTAAACAAGCAAATTAGCTGGAAGCTGCTAGAGGCTTGGAGTGATCAGTTCCCCATTACTAAAAGTTCCCCGGAGATTTCACCTTGCCTGGTACCTCCATGCCTGCTTATGGGGAAGGTGCAAGAGTAAAGAGGCTTTCCTTGAAACACTGTCACCAAATAATCTTACCCATTGACACCTTTGCATGAAATAAGAAATAGTAACACTGTCTGAGATTCACATACTCACAAAAAAACAGAAAATAATGCCATCAAGTCATTGATGTGGAAGAATTCTCTTCTTGCCTAACCCCCTTTCAGTGCATCAATTCCCTCCTCTAAACCCCCAGCAGTAAATGCCTTTGCTCCAAGGGACTCATTACATTCCCATGTGGATGCTCATGGGCCAATGTGTATACAAACTTGGCAAAATTAGAAAGCCTCCAGACCTACCCATTCTCTGTGTATCCTGGGCCACAACCTGCTAGAGGTATTGGTCTGTTTTATTCCACACCATCCCATAAAGAGCATAGTGGGACACATGGATTCTGGAGACTCAAGGTGGCAGAGGAGAAAGTCAGGCAGAAGTGTGATGGGGCTGTCATGGCACCAGATAGTCTTCCCTTAGAGAGGCAGCCAAACCCTCCTTAGAAGGTCTCACATGGCATTTAGCAGAGTCCCCAGTAACTTGGCCAGTATTGTTCAGCTACTATTGCACCCAGAAACCTACCAGACAGAAGTATATTTGATGCCACTGCCTCAAGGATTTTATAATTGATACTGAAGATCAGTCAGTTCTGCCTAGCCAGTATCCATCACCCTGCTGCTGATAACTGATAACTGCACCTCAATCTTCCTTAAGATACTGCCTCCCTCCCTCTCAGCTCCAGGGGTGGGGACATGACCTTGGCCTGGTCAACCAGATCATTGCATGCTTCAGGCCATAGTGATTGGTTGAAAGATGGGCACATGACCTAAGCCAAGCCAATCAGAGCCAAAGAGATGATCTTCTTGGAACTGTTAGAAAAGAGGCTTAAACTTTCTTTGTGAACTGCTGAGAGGATTGAATGTGAGCCTAGACTTGTTGGCAGCCATTTTGCCATTAGAGAGGAGGGTGGAGATAAACAGGAAGTGCATCCTGATTATGTGGTCTCAGCCCTGAATGCAGCTGCACTGGAAGTATACTTACCCACTGGGCTTTTAGTCATGTGAACCAATTTTCTTTCCTTTCCTTCCTCCTTTCTTTAGAGTTGTGACACTGTCCACTGAATCTTAGTACAGAAAACAACACTAGTAATATTAATAGCTACCAATTATTGAGCACTTTTTATGTGCTGGGCACTATTTTCAGTGCATTAGACTTAATTTTTAGTATCTCTCCTGAATGCTTAAGGAAATAAGAGGCAAAGAATCATTACCTTGCCCAAAGTCCCACAGAGCTAGTGTCAATGTCAGGAAGCCATTATTAATAGCTAATATTACATATAGCTATTATTAATACATCTTCCTGTGCTCAGTTAAGGGAAATATGTTGAATTCTGAAGCTGCTAAAACACTTTTGAAACTCTGCTTTGAATTATGGGGATTGGATTTTTTAAAGGATACTGCAGATTATAATGTATTCAGTAGAGGATGACCATGCTTGCAAATATCTAAAGTTAACATCTCATATTAAAGATGTTTAACTTAAAAAATATTTTTTTAAAGGAGGGCAGGAAAGCCATTTCTAAACATGTAAGAATCTTATTTCCTGATTCTCTAAAAGGCCAAATAACAATAGGGAGACAGATTGGACTCAATAGTTGGATAAACATTCTAACTGTGATGATTGTTCAACACCTCGGAGGGATGGGTATTATAAGCCAGAAGCTGGGTGACCCCTCCTGAGGCACTGCAGCAGGAACTGCATGGAACACTGGACCATGTGCCCTCAAGGTCCCCTTGGAGCCTATTTCCATGCATTGTGTGGGCAAGGCCGGTACTGTTGCCTTTTCCAGTTACAGATGCTGAGCTTCTGAGTAGGTGCCCCAGGGAGCTGAATTCTAGCCCAGAACATCCTTGCAGAAAGCAGGGAAGGTCACCTTTGAAATATCAGGCACATCAATATTTATGCCCCGCAAGCCCTCAAATGGTTTCAAATAATCAATAAGCCTTTTGAAAACTGAACTGACTTAAAGGCACTATCACACTCTTTTTTTTTTTCAGTCTTTTGAGAGTCATTTCAGGCTTACTGAGTGTGGAGATTCATTGCTGACTCGTAGCATCTTTAATTCAAGCTGCTGTGGCAAGCTGTTTTATTTTTTTTTTAGTTAATAGCCAGTGTCCCTCTGTTTTTTAGTTTTATTTCTTTTTTCCCTTCAAAGGGTGTTTTTTGGGAGGATTGAGGTGGAGACTAGGGCTGGCAAACGTCATGCGGCTTTAGTTTTGGTCAAGTCATTAACCAGCGGTCTTCCTTCACACAAGAACTTTTGCTACAAACCTCACTATGCTAAAGATGTGATATTTTGCAGGTAAAATTATCTGCTTACATCTCTGCAACAAAAATGGTATATTTCATGGTTGACTTAAGGAATAAATAAATTCTTGCATTTTCCTTTACTTACATGAGCATTAGAACCTATTACTCAAATTGCTTTGATGTGGATCTCTCTCTGAACCCAGACAAAAGCAAAATATACTCCAATGACAAAAGAGAATAATTCCATGGTTGTCCTGATTTCCATATGTTTGAGAGGAGATTATGTGCAATATTAGACAAGTAATTTTGAATAGTAAAGTGAAAGTCAGGGTCTCACTGCTTCAATTATGGCCTCTGTATTCTAAAAGAGGGAAGTGGGAGAAACTCTACCGTCAGCTCAGCCTGCCACCTTGTCCATTGAGGTAAAGAAACTGGTTCAGCTTCATGTCTTCTGTGAGGTTTTATTGCTAAATTAAATAAGAAGGCCTGAAGCTAAAATGACATTTCAGATTTCATGTTTTATGATGGGTCCACAGGTATTCACTCTATTTTGTTTGCATATTTGAGAACTGTTGCACCACCTGTGTGTGTATGCACACAGACACACACACAACACGTGGCACTTACAGGAAAAGAGAAGCTTTGGAGGTAGAGTTGCCTGCCCAGGTTGAACAGGTGGTAGGTCAGGACAGGGGGCCAGGTGCCCATGCTGCAGCAGTGTGCAGCAAACTGTTTCCCCAGGTGGCCAGACAGGGGGAATTGTGGGCTCTATTGTCATACAGTCTCTATCACAGCCATGTGGCTCTGCCAGTGCATCATAAAATCAGCCAAAAGCAAGATGAAAACAAATGAGTTGACCATATGCCATTAAACATTATTTATAGACAGTGAAAATTAAATTTTATGTAAATGTTACAGGCCATAAAATATTATCCTTTAGTTTTTACAGCCGTTAAAAAATGCAGAAGGGTTGTTTTTTGCTTATAGACCTCAAGCAACTGGCTGAATTTGGCCCTGGGAGGAGTCATACTTTGTAGACCCCTGATTTGGAGAATTAAAGGACAATTTTGACATAATAATCTCTATTGTTGTCACACTGTCACAATTCTCAGTTCACATACAATCACCACTGTAACTACCCTCTAGTTTCTCTTACTATCAACTTCATTTTCTATTATAAAGTGTGACAAACCTATGAGTAAACTATATGACTCTTCCCACCCACACTTTACTATATTTTCTTTTAACAACTTAATGGATCTTCATTATGCAGCTAATGGTGAAAAAGTCAAAACTAGAGACGTAAACCTACGTCAAGCCTCACAGAGTTTTATGATATACATTCTGGCTGCTGAAACAGTGAACCAGGACTGGCCACTGGACCTTAACTTTGCTGTGATCCCAAACCAGGGACTTTAAACATTACATTTTACCTTTCTGTAGATGCCAAAAATGGTTCCAATGGACACAAGGCAATCGATGTTGGAGGATCCATCAAGGGGATCAAAACAGACCACATATTTACCCTGAATAAAAGATAAAAAAGAAATACAACTTTACATTAAAAATTAACACATTATAACAAAATAGTATAAATTAAGGGGATAAAAATGAAATCTAGGGGAAGTTCAAGAAGTGTTAGTCTTTTTTTAAGTATATTTTATCAATTGTGCTATTACAGTTGTCCCATTTTTTTCTCCCCTTTATCCCCCTCTGCACTGCACTGCCCCTCCCACCAGCATTCTCCCTACTTAGCTCCTGTCCATGGGTCATACATATAAGTTCTTTGGCTTCTGCATTTCCTATACTATTCTTAACCTTCCCCTGTCTATTTCCTACCTACCATTTATGCTTCTTACTCCCTGTATCTTTTCCCCCAATCTTCCCTCCCCCTCCCCACTAATAACCCTCCATGTGATCTCCATTTCTGTGCATGTGTTCCTGTTCTAGTTGTCTGCTTATTGTTTTCATTTTTTAAGTGCAGTTGTTGATAGTTGTGAGTTTATTGTCATTTTACTGTTCATAGTTTTTATCTCTTTTTCTTAGGTAAGTCCCTTTAACATTTCATATAATAAGGGCCTGGTGATGATGAATTCCTTCAATTTTACCTTATCTGAGAAGCACTTTTATCTGCCCTTCCATTCTAAATGATAGCTTTGCTGGATAGAGTAATCTTGGATGTAGGTCCTTGACTTTCATGGCTTGGAATACTTCTTTCTAGCCTCTTCTTGACTATAAGGATTTTGGGGGGTTTTTTTTGTTTTGCTTTGTTTTTTAGAAATCAGTAGATAGTATTATGGGAATGGCTTTGTAGGTAACTCTCCTTTTCTCTTGCTGCTTTTAAGATTCTCTCCTTTATCTTTGGCACTGGCTTGTGTGGCTCAGTGGATTGAATGCCAGCCTTCAAACTAAAGGGTCACCAGCCAGTTCAGTTCCTAGTGGGGCACACACCTGGGCTGTAGGCCAGGTCCCCAGTAGGGGATGCTCAAGAGGCAACCACACAATGATGATTCTCTCCCTCTCTTACTCCCTCCCTTCCCCTCTCTAAAAATAAATAAGTAAATAAATGTTTCTTAAAGATTCTCTCCTCATCTTTAATCTTGGGTACTTTAATTATGATATTTCTTGGTGTGTTTCTTCTTGGGTCCAACTTCTTTGGGACTCTCTGAGCTTCCCGGATTTGCATGTGTAGTTCCACTGCCAGATTGGGGAAGTTTTACTTCATTATTTTTTCAAATAAGTTTCCAATTTCCTGCTCTTCCTCTTCTCCTTCTGGCACCCCTATGAATCAGATGTTGGAATGTTTAAAGTTGTCCCAGAAGTTCCTAAGCCTCCCCTCATTTTCTTGAATTCTTGTTTTTTCACTCTATTCCAGCTGAATGTTTATTTCTTCCTTATGTTCCAAATCATTTATATGAGTCCTGGTTTCTCTCCCCTCACTGTTGGTTCTCTGTATATTTTTTCTTTGCTTCACATGGTCTTCATTTCTTCCTTTATTTTGTGACTATACTCAATCATTTCTGTGAACATCCTGATTAGAGAGAAAACAGTGCTGCTTGCTAGCTTGCTCAGCCCTCACCCCACTTTCTGTCACTTCCCTCACTTTCCACAAGTGTATTGTGCCCTTTCAGGCACTGATTCTCAGGTGTGTGGGTTTGTATATATTCTAGGATCCTGTGGGACACTCCAACAGACTCTCTTGTGAGACAGGGAGTTTCTCCCACCACCACAACCCCCAAGTGTTTTTAAGAAATGTTACTCTTATTTATACTCTGTCATGGAAGGAATGAGTGCCATATAAAATGAAGATAACGGCTATATATGTATAGCAAAACATCATTAGGCAGAAAAAATACAACTTAAAATAAGAGGTATAGATGAAAGTAATATAATATAGATAAATAAGTCTTAATTTTCTACATCATTGATATAGCTGAATCACAATTTTGGCTTGCATTTCCTCACAGCCAAATGAAGAAGAAAAACAAGGTTAGTCATTTATTTATTTTTATTCACTAAAATAAGGAACATAATTTTTTCAGCGAAGCAAAGACATTAAGATCTAAAGAAATTTCTCATGCAGGTCTTATAAATGACACTTGTCATTGCATTGCAGTGCACATATCTCTCAACAATAGCCCAACTGGACTTCCCATAGGAAGTATCTCTCCTTTGCAGTGGGAATACTGAAGATTCATTCTTCCAGTGGTATTGTCACTAGAATGCTGGAGCTGGCTGGTATCCATGCTTGAGAGCTAATCATGCATATCTCTTCCCAGCTCTGCTTTCAGTGATGTCATGTTAATAGCTTGAAATCAACTACAGGGCCCTGACTGATGTGGCTCAGTGGATTTAAGCACTGGCCTGTGAACCAAAGGGTTGATGGTAAGTGAAAGAAACCTCTGGAGTCCCAAGTACTTCCTCTTAAAGAACCCACACACACACTTACACAGACTCACTCCCTCTGAGCTGCAGCATTGGGATGGCAGCATGAAAGGCACTAGTGGCATACAAGAAGAAACTAAAGTGTCTGGAATCAAGGTGAGAAATGGAGGACAGCTTTCTACCAGACAGAAAGGTGGGCAGAAACTATTGTCCCTTTTCTGAACCCTTGACCCACAGAGTCACAGAGCCAGCAGGTGGGTTCCATATCTGAAACTCCATCAACCTGACTAACGCTCGTTAACCCACCCTGTACATCCCCTGTGCCTTTGTCCAACCCAACTTATGGGCCTACCCAAGCTGTTAACAGTGGCTTTGCCATATAAATGGCTGGTTTGGGTCTTCATAATTTCCTAAATCCTCTCAATTGAGAAACAGCTGGCCTCAGTGAACCTCCAGCCCCTGTACCTCTTGCTAAGTGTCCCAGGACCAGCAATGGCAGCAACCAGACTAGGTTTACAGCTTGGCTTCACCTGGGAACCTCCAAACCCAGCACAAGAAGCAGCCATCTGCAGACTGCTTTATAGCTCATACAGGGTGGCTTGTATAAAAACAGGTGGGAGCTGCCCTTGGCCTATACCACCTGGGAAACCTCAGGGCCAGCACACTCAGTGGACAGGTACAGACCATGTCAAAGCACCTCCATCTTGCCCCTGCACAGCTGATCCTTCATGGAGGGCAGAGACTGATGGTCAGTGGTCACAGCCAGTCCTTGTAGCTGACTGGCCTAGGAAAATCCCTCCCATTGATCTGTCAACAGCAGCCAATGCTCAACTACAAGAGGAGGGTGTACTCAATCCATATGAAGGATGCACCTTGAGTACCCATCTTGGGAGATAGGGGAGGCTGTGCCATTGGACCCTACAGGACACCTAGTAAATTAGGTAAGGCTACCAAGACACAGAGTCAAAGCAGCTGTACCTAATACATAGAAACAAACACAAGGAGGCTGTTAAAATGAGAAGACAAGGAAACATGGCCCAAATGAAAGAACAGATCAAAACTCCAGCCAGAACTAAACAAAATGGAGATAAGCCATCTATCAGACACACAGTTCAAAACACTGGTTCTAAGGATGTTCAAGGAACTTAGTGAGGACGTCACAGCATAAAGAGATCCAGTCAGAAATGAAGGGTACACTAATCAAAATAAAGAACAATTTACAGGGAAACAACAGTACAGTAGATGTAGCCAAGAATCAAATCAATGATTTGGAACATAAAAAGCAAAAAACAAGCAATCAGAACAACAAGAAGAAAAAAGAATCCAAAACAATGAGGATAGTGTAAGGGCAGCCTCTGGGACAACTTCAAGCACTCCAACATCCACATTCTAGGGATGCCAGAATGAAGAGGGAAAGAGCAAGAAAGTAATCTATTTGAAAAAATAATGAAAGGAAACTTCTCTAATTTGGTGAAGGAAATAGACATACAAGTTCAGGAAGAACAGAAAGTCCCAAACAAGATGGGTGCAAGGAGGCCCATTCCAAGACACATCATAATTAAAATGTCAAAGGTTAAAGGTAAAGAGAGAATCTTAAAAACAGCAAGAGAAAATCAGTTAGTTACCTACAGGGGGGTTCCTATAAGACTGTCAGCTGATTTCTCCAAAGGAACTTTATAGGCTGGAAGGGATTGGCAATAAATATTCAAAATCATGAAAATGAAAAGCAGGGACCTGTAGCCAAGATTGCTCTACCCAGCAAGGATATCATTTAGAATCGAAGGGCAGATAAAGTGCTTCCCAGACCAAAAAAAAAAAAAAAAGAATTTATCATCACCAAACCATTATTATATGAAATACTAAAGGGATTTATTTATGAAAAAGAAGATCAGAACTATGAACGATATACTAGCAATAAATACATATGAATCCACAATTGAATATAAAACACAAACTAAGCAAATAAGTACAGAGATAGAATCATGGATATGGGGACAGTTTTGATGGTTGCCAGATGGGAGGGGAGTGGGGGGAAATGGGTGAAGAGTTGAGGGAATTAAGAAGGATAAGTTGACCCTGGCTGGTGTGGCTCAGTGGATTGAGTGCTGGCCTGCAAGCCAAAGGGTCGCTGGTTAGATTCCCAGCCAGGGCACATGCCTAAGTTGCAGGCTAGGTCCATGGTAGGGGGTGCATAAGAGGCAATCACACACTGATGTTTCTCTCCTTCCTTTTCTCCCTCCCTTCCCCTCTGTCTAAAAATAAATAAATAAAATCTAAAAAAAAGAAGTACAAATTGGTAGTTACAGAATAGCCACTGTGATGTAAACTACAGTATAGAAAGTGAAGTAGCCAAAGAACTTATATGCATGTCCCACAGACATGGATAATGGTATGGGGATTGCCTGAGGGAGTGGGGGAGCTGGGGGGAGCAGTGAAAAAGGAGAAGTTTGGGGTAACTGTAATAGCATAATCAGTAAAATATAATTCAAAAAATAAACTGAAGGCAAAAAGCAAAAGGGGCAGGTTAAAGGCAGGCACTATTTAATTGCCCTTGTACAAAGCAGGCTGATTGCAGTATAGATCTGGTTCCCCCAAAGGGGCTGGAAAGAGGTGAAACCAAGAGGGTATAAGATGAGCTCAGATGTGTGATAATTACTGTGTTGGTGTAATTATTATTATGCATTCTTATTAAATCCTTTTGTTACAGATTCTTATCTGTGGTTTTGCTCTATTAGTGTGCTCCCAAAATGTAAGGATACTTTCTTCTTTTCACACCTATAACTCAGTGTTTGTGAACAGAATATAGTCAATATTTGTTAAATTAAAATGATTTAAGGTGGCATTAAGTAAATAAATAAATTTCTGCATAAAATTAAGATAATTCTGATTCCCTGACCACTTGTTCTTTACAAATCACCCTGGCTGATGCACGAGAAACCGTCATCTGAAAAAAGGGAATATGTGTATTAGTAAAGGCACTTTGTAGTCAGAGAAGTTGGGCTGACAGAGAATATTGAACGACAAATTCAATCCACATGCCTAAAACTGCCGAGTGCCTTGAGAAGCCCAACAGAGAGCAACATGAATTTTGAATCTGACATGTAACAGTATTTTAGGAATGATGTAAAACAAGTTAATTGGAGGGGGCTGTCCACCTTCTTCAAAAGGTCAAGAATGGGTATTGGCAGCCTCTATCAGTTCATCTTCTGAATGCTTTTTTCTAATTCTACTCCCACATGTCCCCAGTTTGTCTCACACAGGGAGAGATAGTAAGTAAGCCCATATAACTCCACTTCTAATTTCAAACATTTTTTTACTATATGATTGTTGTTATTCTATAAAAGCTGGATGTACTCTTTCCATTCTCTTTTGCAACAATAACTTATTATTGAACCCTCACAATGGGCCAGGCATTATGCTGATGCTAGAATACAGAGAGGAATGTAAGTCATCCTTGCCCTCCAGAAACAATCGAATTAATAGGATTCCAAATGATTGCATAATGCACAAATCAGTGATACAAATTGCAATCGGTTTAGACTGGCAAGAGAGTTGGATGTGAAGGGTGGCAATTTGGTGGGTGGAGATGAAGTAAGGAGGGCCAGACATTGAAGGGCCTTGAACATGACACTGAAAAGTTAGGAATGGAGATGAGTATGAGTATATCAGAGTTTCTCCCATGTATGAGTCCACCAGAGATAATGACATGAATCATAGTGATAGGGTATACAGTTTGAGATATGATAGTCAGGATGAATCCGGGAAATGATGACTCGTGGTTCAGAAGGAATCTAGGGTGATTCCTAGGAATGCAGCTTGGTTGAACAATTGGAGTAATTTATGAAACAAGGAAGAAAAATGTTTACATTAAAACCCTGTATGGTGGAAGTTCAGACCTACCCTTTTCTCAGGTTCTATAATTATGGCTTCCTTATTTTCTTCTGACACAAGAACACAGGTTGAAAAGGATGACTGTAATACGTTAATGACCAGGTCATTAGAGAGGATATCCAGCTTCTTTACTTGATCACCCGTCACGTTGGTAGAACCAGCAATTCCATAGCTAGAGGGAAGAAATGCCACAAAAATATAAGTGGTGACCACCAGAACATGTAAATGCACCTATAAACTCATTAAAAGTAGCATGGAGTAAGATTTAGAAGAAAGAAATGGAAAGAAGACGCATAGTTTGGAAGATGGGCTCCCGGGGGGAAGGAAATATTGTCATTCACCTGCCCAGTACCTGTCATGGCACCCAACATATTTTTGTGGTTGAATCTGTGTTTCTCAACCTTCCCCCACCCTGCCACTGGGGCCTCTAAGGAAGATTTTTAGGTATTTTTTTCCTAATCACACTCCCTCATTAAATTTTAGTTTTAATACTAAAGATATGGTGTATATCTGTTTATGCACTATATGTATATGTATCTGTGTTTTATACACAAAAAGATTGATTTTTTCACCCCACATGCCAAAATCAGTTTTACCCCCAAATGCAGGCTTAATGTTTAATAAATCTGTTGAGAGACATAGCAAGCCAGGAAACCTTCTGGGTAAGAGGGATCCTGAGATGTGAGTGAAGCCAAGGGAGTCTATTTTTATAGCTGAAAACATCCTAAAAGAAAAGATACTGACTGGTCCCACCACCTCATTTCACAGAGGCAGGTGGAAGCTCACTCCCAGGCAATGATGGGCTTGTCCAAACCAGAGCAGCAGATACAGGTACAAAGCTCACTGGGACTCCCAAGCCAGGGCTCTCTTGGTAGCACCCCACTGCCACTGGCAGGGGTCCTAACAGCTGGGCAGACTAGAGGGTCTGGAGTTTCTGCTATATTTTCAAGGTACCAGCAAGTCAATAACTGTGGAATTCCCAAAATCTGAGTGGTTTGTCCAAAATGCAGCCTAGTTTGTTAGAATGAGAGAGGAGAAGAGTTGTTATAACCTGGAGTTGAATAGGAGCACTGAAAGGAGGGGAAAGGTTTTAAAGGAAGGTTGTACAGAATAAGAAAAGAGATTAGATGTGAGGTGGAAAGAGAAGAGGCATGGAAGATACCACAAAATGACAGCTGGGAGCAAGTGATGAAGGCACGCCTGCAGTCATCAGATTTCTGGGAGCACTCACCTGGGGACTGACTGGCATGGCATGCACAGCTTCAGCTCCAAAAACACATTTTCTCCAAACATAACTTACATGTCTCTGGCTGGACAAACCTTAGCCAACACCAGAAATCGTCTAAACCCAAGACATCTTGTCTGGCCTGACTCAGGGAGGTAACTCAGTGATCTCATCAGCCCATTGTCCCGTGTTTCCTAGAGACACAGGCTGTAGCTGCAAGCTAATCGGTCCCTTGGTCTTTTATTCATGAAATAAGATAATGGAAAGTGAAGAAGCATGAGGAAGGCTAGAGGGATAAGATGCTGTTTTTCCAGGTGGGTAAGGGAATGATTCTCTGTCTCTGAGCTTTTTGTTCTCATCCCACATAATCTCTTCCTCACCTCAACTTTAAGGCCAACACTGGCAGAGAAACAAGAGAGCCAAATTTGGGGTGGCACTGGAGGAGCTTTGCAGGGCCCACCAACTGAAATACATCTTCCTGACTGGTCCTGCTGGCACCCATCACCTCTCCCTCCCAGCTAGAGGTTTCCAGAATTAAAGTCACTGCTAATCCAGGACAATGGGTAGGGCTGAGGGAAAGGACATGGACATGATAGCAGAGACCTGGCTTGGACCACAGCTCTGCAAGCCCCTCACCCTCATGGAGCCTCCCTTTTTGACTTTGTTCACGAGAGCATTAAGTTCCACAGGAAGCTGTGAAAGGACTGCAGGCAATAGATAACTACAGAAGGGCTTACACCTAATGTTAGTTCCTGCCTTGATCTCTGGAGGGAGCTCATTAAGGATCTACATGTAGAGGAATGGGGGACTCAAGGAACCCCCAAGACTTCATCTGCTATATGCTGGCATGATTGTTTATCCTTTCCTTCCAAAAGGATGAGGACAGAGGGCATGTTTTTCCCTAGTGTCCCAGTTTCCAGCACATAGTAGGCCCTCAATAAATACTTGCTGACCCAAATGAATGGCATTCACTGAGGAGAGAAGAGACTGTGCCTAAAAGAATGAGAACAGGCTAGATCAACTTCTAACATTGTTACACGCCTTGGAGTGCTGGCCCTGGCATAGTCCCCAGAGGGTCAGGCCTGTAGGGACAGCTTCAGGGAGGCCCAGAGGCTGGGGCAGAGGGACAAAGAAGGCATGGAAAAGGACTGTTTCACACTTTGGCACACATTCCACTGGCTCAGGTATCTCACTCAGCAAGATGGGAGAGGGCCAGTCAACTCCTTGAGGAGCTGCATGAGTGTTCATTTATTCCACAAGTATTTATTGGGCACCCAATGTGCCCCCCCAAAACTATCCTGACTGCTTGGGTTAGAGTGCAAAACAAGACAGATGATATCACTGGCCTCGAGGAGCTTTTATTCTACTGAGTGAGACAAACAAGAAACAAGTACCTTTGAATGAATGAAATAATGTCAGATAGCAACCAGTGCTCTGATAAATAAAACAAGATGCTTAGGGATGGTCGAGGAGGGAATTAGATGGTCAAGGAATGCCTCACTACAAAGGGGCCATTCAAGCTGAATGATATCTTGAATATTTATTTATTAAAAAGAAGGTATGAAAATACCCAAAGGGAACCCAAATAAGTCCACCAGTAATGACAGAATTCTGCTCCACAGAATAGCTCCATGTCAGAAATGTATCCATAAACAACAGGGAGTTTGTTTTTCACACATGTCCAAATGGGAGAGGTTACGCTGTGCACATTTGCATAACTTTTTAAACCTCAGGGTCTTTTCCCCATGGATTCATGGAGCTCTGAAATGAGGGAAGAAGAGACCCAGAGGGGAGGGCCCTGCAAAGCCAGCTCTGGTTTGTTGGGCTGCTAAGCCAGCACCTCTCCCGACCCCCTAGCCTTACCTCCTACCCCTGTTACCCAATTCAAGGACGGACCAGTTTTTCAGTGACTGATCCACATGCAGAATCCCCATCATTTGTTCAGGGAAAGTGAATGAAAGTGGCAGAGTTCTTGAAGTCCGAGACTGATTGCATTTTCTGAGTTTGCACACTGAGCACCTGGCCTGACAAAACTGAGAAGCAAGTTCTATAGCCCCAGATCATGCTGTGCATGTGAGCTTTGAGGGGTTATAGGCAGTGTCGAGGCAGCTGACTTGTCCAGCCAAGACTACCAGCTGGACTCCTCACTGCTGCCCCAGGACTCCAAGATGGCTCCTGCCCTTGGGTCACAGAACGTGGCACCACCTGTTTGTGATGGTAGTTGGGTGAGACCACATAAAATGCTGCAGGATGAACACTGTGGGAACACTCACTACACCTGGCACTGAAATGACCCATCACAGATAAAAGGCCACTTCTCGGGCTCCGCCTCCTTTCAGAGTTAGGTGGTTACTCCTCCCTGCCTTCTCTTTAACTTCCCCCAAAATTGAGGATCCCTGCTTTGTTTTAAGCAGAATGAATCTTCTTCTATTACCCTCCAGTTGCTTGTAAAGAATAACATTAAAAAACATGGAGACTAATTATTCTGGACCACTCCAATTCAAAATTCAGGCACTTGATTACTTTTCTAGGACATCTCATGTGGAGAGTTCCCCTGGTAAAACCTGGTATTAGGAAAGCCTCCATGAAAGCACAGAAGAGTGAGTGACTCTAAGGCAAACAGGCTTCAGGAGAAATGAGCTCCCAAACCACCATCTGAGTTTATATACTTTACCATGAAGTCTTTGCATGGCATCTCAGTTCACAAAGCTATCTGTGACTAGGGTTTCACACACAGCCCTGCATTTGTGCTCAGCCATGATGAGTTAGGCTAGGCACATGCTTCATAGGGCTTCTCCCTACATGCCTCAGAAGGCAGCAAGTTGTTCCCAAGGTAACCAGTTTTCACAGGTCAGTAAAAAGTCAGAAGCAGTCAAGCTTCTGATGACTTTGACAAAGGAAAAAAGCCCTTGGAAATATCCTGTTTTTTACCTTAAGTAGGTAAAAAACACATGGAGTTCATTTTCTACACAAGTTCTCAGAACCCCCCTTAGAAACAATAAATGTCTGCATTCTGATCAGTCATCATTCCTAAAAGGATAGATGAACAAGAGCCTTCACCTTATATTTCAATGGCCGCTCAGAGGAGCAGTGTAACCACCTACAGAAACAAGAGCAGACGTGGACCTCAGTTCCTGGTGACACAGCCCTCTCTTTTGCTGGGCCCATTTGACCCAGGGCCTGGAAAATTATTCAGCTGAGTCCTAGGCAGACTCAAGGAGAGCCTGGTGGGTCAGGAGGGCTGTCCTGGTCTGGACGAAGCTTCCATGCTTATCAATGTGAACAGAGGATGGTACCAATGACCTTCAGTGTGACTTCAGCAGTGCCTTTCATACACTACCCCGCTCATGGCTCATTCTCAAATAAGTTCCTAATGTGCAGCTCCTCCAGGCCAAAATCAGCAAATAAGGCTGCGGAGATGTGCATAAATTATTACACAATCATGTCCAAAAAGTTTTCCAGGGGCCAAGTGTGCCCTATAATCAATAAAGAGAAACAAGTCAAACAGTTGAAGAAATGGGTTGACCTGAGCACACAGTAAACCTCGAGGCTTGGCTCCCTCCCCTACCCTCACAGAAAAAGCTCAGAGCAGTGGGGCACTACTGATCAAGCAGAAACAGGGACCTTAGTTGTGACTGAGCCAGTGAGTTGATCTGCTGAGGAAGTTTTTCCTAGATGTAAGTTATCACAGAAGGAAAGGCATCATCATGGGCTTTTTTCCATGAGCTGGCACTCCAGACCACTGGGGTCCAAATCCCAGCTCTGCCCACTACATGCTAAGCCACCCTAGGGAAGTCACTTCGCATCTCTGACCTTTGGTTCTTCACCTGTGAAATAGGGATTTAGTATCAATATATCTACATCATAGCATACATATAGAGAGGGGAAGTAAATGATGTGATATGGGTAAAGAGCTAGAACAGAGCTTGGAAGGTGAGCAAGAAGTGCTCTTGTCCCTGCCCATCCCTAACTCCCCTGGCAGTCACACAACCACGCAAGGCAGGTCCTGACAAGAACACAGCACCTGAGACCTGGGTCCTAATTCGGCCTTTCCTTCTTACTGATTATGTGTCCAGGTATGTCAACTTCCTGATGGATTGTTTCTGTTTTCAAGCTTTATAAGCATGAGGGCTGATCTGCGTGATGCACCTGGTTCCCAACAGCCTAATGGCAGCCACCATTGTTCTACACAGAGCACCCGCAAGTAAATGCTGATTGATGAGGGGAGCAGAAACCAAGACCTCTAAACCAGTTTTATGGGCAACTCCTGGGAAGACAGCCAGGGCAGAACTGTGTAACAAGTAACTAGCAACAAAAGAAAGTGCTCCAAGTTTATGTATGACTAAAGTCTCACTGTAAATATTATTTCGTTTGAGATGCTTATAACATTTCACTTCCATTTCATTCAATTTAGTTGACATTGCAGCCCAAGTCAGTTGGGGTTGAAGGAAAACCCTTGAAGGTTTAAGCCCATGTGGCTCTTCTTCTTTAAACCCCTAGAGACACAAAAGTTCTCTTTCTGGAATTGGAGAGCAAAAATTAATTTGAAAATATATCTCTTCTTTTACTTTTACTGTAAACTTCAATGAAAATCTGAAAAAACTGTAAGTCATTTTAATTCATATGATGGGAAACTCCTTAGAATAATAGGTTATTTTGGCCAGTTTTTATTATTCTTAGAAATTTGGATTAAATATTAACATTGTTTTTAAATTGGCATCTGCTTTCTGGAATGGACTGAGCCATTTCCCAGCCACAGAGTCTGTGATTTGCAATTTCTGAAGCACAGCCCTAGACACAAGGTCCTGAGCCAGGGCCACAATTAAAGAACAATTCTCAATAACTGCCTTGATTTGCTAACTTCAGGTCATTTCCTCCTGATGTCAACGTGACAGCAGGTGGCACTTCAGATAGTACACAAAAGGAATAAGTGGAAAAGCTTGTTTCCAGAACACTCAACCAAAGAAAAAGGGAGGCAGACTATGATTTAATCCTTATCACTTAAGTCCAAGGTGACACTGACTTGTTACTAATTGATTTCAAGGTAAATGACCAACCAACCAGTCACCCAGAAGGGAACGTCCAAGGGTCAGATCAGAAATACATTGGAGAGGCACCAACCAGAGCAGTTTTTTAGGGTCACAATACCCAGCCTTTACTTGGGTTCATGCCAGCCAAAATGGGCAACTATGATGGAGTGTGGCTGGCTGTGCTTCTGCTATGAAAAGGAAGTTACAGTTCAGTCTTTGGAAATGTGGAGAAGCTAATTCAAAAAATATACAATATAAATTGGATAGTTTCCAAAAGTGTAATGCCATAAACTCTGAAAATTTGAATATAAACTGAAGCATGTATTAACTGACCTGTAATTCCAAAATTAGAACTGAAGTTACTTATTTTTTCTTCCATCTATATAGAGAGGGCCCCAGATATGAAAGCTATTGTTCTGGATACCACATGAGCATGATGGGAGGATATTTCCTGTAACCTATCTGAAGGTGCAACATTGTTTTAATATATTATGGTCTAGCCTAAAATACATGCCTGCTGTATGTGATGTGGGCAACTACTAAGGAATGAAAAGCCAAGTAAAAAAGATACTAGTTTATGAAAAAATAATAATGTTCAGCCTAGAAAAAAATGATATTAGTACCCATTTAATGAACTCAGTTCATCCTCACAGAAGTCTCTGAGGTTGAAACATGCCTAAAGCAAAAGCCTAAGCCATTGGAGGACTACTTTTATCTAAAGGATTGGAAACAGAGAAGTGGGGGGACACTGGAATTTGAACCATGAACTCAACAGGTCCCCCTGCAACTGGTCTCATGAGAAAACAAAAGACTGGTTGCCCCTCATCTCTGCTGACAGTGAGTGGAGGCCAGAAGCAGAGAGCACAGGCTTCAAGTTCAGGTTGACTCTAAGGCAATGGCTCCTTGCAATGCCAATCTTAATTCACATCAAAAATGTAATTAATAGATGAGACTTAGAGTTGGGTCAGCCTTAACTGATTTCTAAAAAATAAAGGCACAGACGTGTGGTTTGGTGAAAAGAGCCCAACCTGGGCCAAAGGCCAGGTCGCCTTGTCTTCCTTGGCCTTGGGATCCTCATCTGTACAAAGAGGGGTGGAACCACATGACTTCCAAGGCTTTTGGCTTAAAAACTCTATAAATCTATGAATATCTTATTAAGAGCAAGAAAAGTAGGTAAAGATCAACTGTTGGTTGACAGAGAGAGTGAGAAAGAGAGAGAACAAGCACTCCAGTGGGCTCTTTGCTGAAACTTCTGAAGTCTCCCTGATGAGACATCATGGCTGAGCTCCAAAAACTGGTTCCTGTGAGGTTCCTGCAAACCAGCAATCATCCTGTCATTCTGGACACACATTCTTCTAGGCCAGGTCTTCACACTAACAAGCTATCTACAGGCACACTAGCCTTTTCATCCAGGACATCAAAGCCAGTAATGAATATAATTTGGAGCCCTGACTTGAGATCTTGTCTAACTGCTGCTTTCCTGACTACATGTCATACTGAGAAGAGACAGCAAACTCTTCTCAGTTCTGGTCCTCCCCATCAACTGCCCACGCGACCAGCATCAATTCATGTTCCATGAATACAACATTGTTCGAAATAGTCACACACCTGTGAAATGTGCTAACACAGGGGGAGAATGAAATAGCTCGTGGTATACCCACTCAATGGGACACTAGGCAACAGTTTAAAAAAAGGAGGTGGATTTATATGTCCTGCCATTGAAGGATGGTCATTATATATTGTTGGATGATGAAAGCAAACTACAGAAGAATATGCTGTGATCCCATTTTGTTTGCTACTTACATATAGACACATGTAAATATATCCAGGTATAAACTTATATGAGTATAAATAAGTATCTGAGAAAATAACCAGTAAAGTATTAGTGGAGGACACCCCAGAGAATGGATAGAGGTGGGTCTCACCTTTCCCTTAGTGGTTCTTTTGAGTGGTTTGAATTTTTGTCAATAAGTGACTCTTATTAAGTGGTTTGTAATGATAACAACAGTATTTTTTAAACCTGATAATATGTATAAAAATATATACATATTTCATACAGCCAAAATGAGTACCCTTTGTCCAGGTCCCACTATTTGAAGTTTCTTAAAACGTGTGAAATATACAACTCAAAGCAGATCTTGCATTTCCAAGTTTCTTTGGGGTGTGAAAGGTCTAGACACACTTTTAAAATGTTGTAGGAAATGACGAGTACTTTTTTTAAAGGCCCCTTGTTCTCAAAGACAGGTTAATCTATGAGATCACCTCTACTTTTTGAAAATTAAATTTGAAGTGAGATTTTAACTGAGTATGTTTCCTTTAAAATGTATTATTAAGAGGATCTTCCTAACATACCTGCTCCAGTCACTCTCCCAGCCAGGCCTATCCCTGCTTGACATCTGAAAATAAAGGTGACCATACACTCCTTTCTTAAGAGCCAGCGATCCACGTTGTGGGACCATTTAATGAACTCAGTTCATCCTCACAGAAGTCTCTGAGGTTGAAACATGCCTAAAGCAAAAGCCTAAGCCACTGGAGGACTACTTTTGTCTAAAAGATTGGAAACAGAGAAGTGGGGGAACACTGGAATTTGGACCATGAACTCATCAGGTCCCCCTGCAGACTGCTGACTGGGAGACTTCAGAAGTTTCAGCAAAGAGCCCACTGGAGTGCTTGTTCTCTCTCTTTCTCTCTCTCTCTGTCAACCAACAGTTGATCTTTACCTATTTTTCTTGCTCTTAATAAGATATTCATAGATTTATAGAGTTTTTAAGCCAAAAGCCTTGGAAGTCATGTGGTTCCACCCCTGTTTGTACAGATGAGAATCCCAAGGCCAAGGAAGACAAGGTGACCTGGCCTTTGGCCCAGGTTGGGTTCTTTTCACCAAACCACACATCTGTGCCTTTATTTTTTAGAAATCAGTTAAAGCTGACCCAACTCTAAGTCTCATCTATTAATTACATTTCTGATGTGAATTAAGATTGGCATTGCAAGGAGCCATTGCCTTAGAGTCAACCTGAACTTGAAGCCTGTGCTCTCTGCTTCTGGCCTCCACTCACTGTCAGCAGAGATGAGGGGCAACCAGTCTTTTGTTTTCTCACTACAGAGCCAAACACTTCACCAGAAAAGGAAGCCAGGTTGCAGGAGTTACACTTTCTCAGATCACCTCCGAACATCGCGCACAAATTTTATACTGTCCGAGTGTGTGAAACGTTAGGGAGGAGTGGGGGCAATCTGAAAACCCAGGTGCTCTTCAGCTAAGTGAGGACCAGATAAATATAAAATAATTGTGCACACCAGAATAAAACAGAGTATTTGTGTTACTTACAGAAGCCTCATGAGAAGGTGCCTTTGAATCCCCATGTTCTTTGATTCCTTTGTTATACACAAAGGCATCTGCAGATCAACAACATGGTAACACCAACACCACCTAAGAATTTCTTAGAAATGCAGACTCTCAGGCCCCAGTGGGGCCTGCACACAGCACTGCCGCTCCAGAGAGCTCTGGGCTGCAGGCTTCCTCTCAACCTGCCTGGGGTTTCCGTGGTGGCTCCTAAGAGCGCTTGTTTAGGCTTAAAGAGATACCGGATTAGAATCCGGCCTCGAGATCCCACTTGCATAAGGAGTGAAGGAGATCAAAGAAGAGTAAGGGAAAGGAAAGTACTGTGCCAGCAGTTTCCTGTACGAGGCTAGGATGGGTACGGCCAGCAGGCCAGGTGCCCATCAGCCACCCGTCTTCACCAAAAGGAAGCTGACGGTGGTGCCAAGCAAGGTCGGCTGCTCAGCCCCTGTGAGAGGGATGGATGTAGGATGAAGGCAGGTGTGGATGCGGTGACAGGCCCCCAGGTGGGCGCCTCCAAGATCAAGAGAGGGGGAGCGGGGCTCAAGTACAACTCTCTGGAGAGGAGAGGACAGACAGACAGACTGACAGCAGGAGGGCCTGAGGACCAGTCATCAGACTGTCGGGCACATCCCCAGCTGGACAGACAGACAGGATGCGGCCCAGCGGCCTGAGGCCTGACTCACAGGTTCGCAATGCCCGCCTTGCGCACAGCTGTGGAGATGGCTTTAACCGCGGTGCAGAGCGAGTTGAGCAGCTGGGTCATCTCGCCTGTGCCGCAGGCCTTCCTGCCCTCCTCCATGACGAAGCGGGTCAGGGTGACGATATTCGTGTCGAAGGCCGCCTGGTCGGTCATGCTGGGGCCGGGTTTCTGCGCTGTAGGAGACCGAGCCTGGTGAGGACGCGGTGGTACGGTGGAAATGCGCTGCTGAGTTGTCAGCACGGATCTGAGCGTAACTAGCCTTAGACAGCTCTCCCCGTCTTATTGAGCCCCTGGGACGCCTAAAGGTGCTGGGTCACCGTCCCGCCCCGGGAACACCTCCGCGCCCGCCCCACCCCGCCCCAACTGGTGCAGAGCCCGCTCCATTCCCCCGGCCCCACAGAGATCCTGGTCTCATTTCCCTTCCCCCACTTGCTCTGCTATCCCCACCCACCTCTGCCTCCGCAACCACCTCCACTTCCTCCTCTTGCTCCACCAGACTCCCGCTTAAGGACGGCCAATGGCATTGTGGAGCGTTCCTCTGAGCCACCTGCATTATCACTTTCAGTCCCTGCAAGGACCTGCTATAAAACGGAAGTTCAGAGGGTTATGTAAAGTGTTCGGTGTAGCAGAGCTGGTCACTCCAGCGGCTCAGACTGCTAAGGTTCCCTCCCCTACGTTGTCCCTGCTCCCCACCCTCTGCCCACCCATGCTTGTACTGCCAACAGATCTTCTGGCAAACCTCAGGAGAAGAGGATTCAAGCTGTCCTTCACATGGATGAAGGCCCATATTTGGGTCCTTAGTTCAGTCCTCTTCTTCTAAAGATTCCTATAATTCGAGAGCTTTGGGGGACGTTAGTTTCCACTACCTATGTTTTGCAGAGAAAACAGGGGTAGATGCTGGAAAGTGTCTCCAAGATACACTGAAGCCAGAGGCTTGGCAGCCCAGGTCCTGACCCACGCTTTGTAGCCACAGTGATGCTGTCCTAAGGCAGTTCATACACTGATCCATGAAACAACATTTTTGAGCACCTACTGCATGCCAGGCACTGGCACTAGGGATAGAGCCTGAACAAAACTGGTAACTGCCCACTATGACCTTACATTTTAATAGACAGACAAGAAAAATTAAACAAATCATAGATTAATATGTTAGATACAACACAAGTGCTATAAAGAAAAATGAAATAGGGAATGTTAGGAAAGTATTAAATAGAAGAATCAGGGAACACTTCACTGAGAAAGTGACATTTGAACGACGAGCTGAAGAATGTGATGCAGGAGCCAGTGGAGATGGGAAGTGTTTCCCGCAGAGAGAAAAGCTGTGATGTGCAGTGAAAATGTGTGTGGCATGTCTGAGGAATGGCCTGGAGACCAGTGGAGATGGAGCAGAGTTGGCCAGGAGGTGAAATAGAAGAGATAGGGTGCCTGGGGGGAAAGGAGGCAGTAGGGGTGAGCCCTGGAGGGCCCAGCGATGCTTGACTTGTACTGGGAGGAAACCACTGCACAGTCTGCAATGGAAGAGAGGTATGATCTGCCCCTTGTCTTCACACTCTGGCTTCTGTCTTAAAGTAGACCAAAGAGAGAAGGCAGATGCTCTTGAGGTTGCTGAGCGAAGGTAATCCGGGGAGATAGAAGGGAAAATGGTAAGCATTTGCTGGATTCTGGCTTAAAGATAGAGCAGAGAGATCTGTTGACAGATGAGATATGAGAAATGAAAGTTCAGGATGATACTAATGGTTGGAGACTGAGCACCTGGAAAGGTGGAGTGGCCCTCAACTAGGAAGACTTAGAGGGGAGTATGTTAGGGACAGAGTTGAAGATTAGTAATTAATTATAGGATACATTAAATTTGTAATGCCTATGATGTATCCAAGGGAATAGCAAGTAGACAGTCAGACTTGTGAGCCCAAAATCATAGAAGTCCAAACTGGAAATATAAATTGGAAAACCAATATAAATTGGAAAACCTCACTGATGAACAGTGGTTGGAGCCATGAGACTGGATGGAACAAATTGCCAAGGAAGGGAGGAGTCAGCTGAAAGCCAAGAGGTATAGAATTCAGGAGCCAAGTAAAAATGTGAATTAAGGGGCAGGGCTAATCTTTGTGCCAAATGCTACAGACAAGACCAGCAAGACAGACCTGAAAACTGACCCCTGGCGTCAATGACAGAGACCTGGCTGATGTACTGATGTTGGATTAGGTTGTCAGATGGAAAACCTGGATGAGGGCAAATAGTGGTACCAACAGGAAAAAAGGTTACTATTGCTTTGTAACCCAAGAGGGCACTGATACCACCACAGGGAAAGCAGGTACTTCAAGGGCCCACTTAACTCTTTGTTCCTTGGGCAGCTTTTCAAGAGAAACACTGCAGAGTGTTGGGGCAGGGAGGAGACTTGGAAGAGAAATATTTCCCTAAATATAAAATTTGAAAGGTGATGACTAGTAGTTTTGGTCTAGTGACTAGTTATAGCAGCTCTGTTCAAGAGTTTAGGCCTTTATATGTCAGATGTTTAGTCCCTCAGGATCTTGTGTCAGCCAGTTTACTAGTCCAACTCAGCCCTCCTGGAGTTTAATCCCTTGGAAACTACTCTTGGTAAAAGAACAAGAGCTCAAGATTTGGGATGGGAAGGTCTGCTGGATTCCCAGCTTAGTCCTCACCAGCCTGAAGACCTCAGCCATTATACAGTCTCTCTAATTCCAGTTTTGTTTGTCTATAAAATGAGATGATTGTTCTAGGTGGCAAGGGTGGCATGAACATGATGTGAAATGATGTTGAAGAGTGCTAGCCTCTGAGCCAGACATGGAGAACACACTAAAAAATGGAAGAGATCTCTGTCTAGACCATTGATTGTTGTCTGCCACAGGGATGTGGAGCCCACCACCTACAAGGCAACCATCACTTTAAGAATAGGCCACTTCTCATGGTGGTCAAGTGTGCAGACTCTACAGCTAGAAGGTCTGGGTTGGAGTCCTGGCCTTGCCCTTTACTAGCTGTGTAAATTTGTGCAAGTTACCAGCCTTGCTGAGCAACATTTCAATTACCTATGAATTTGTGCTAAAGATTGTAGCTGCCTCATGAGATTATATAGGTAATGCAGGTAAAGTGTTTAAGAGCCACACCCATCCTGTAGTAAAGTCATGCTGTGTAAGAGTTTCCATTATTATATGGATGGTGTCAACTATTATTTTCATCTGAACAGAAGGAAGCAAGTTTCCTTTTCATCAAAAAAGGACATGGGAATGGATAGACTCTGACTGTATTTACCTGTTGTGCAATCATGCCCCCTGCACCTTGTGGGATGACTGTGACTAGCACTTTTCAGGGTCATGTTGCATAAACCCACTACCTGAGAGTTAAACAGAGACTGAGGAAGGTGTTCCACACATGGGACTCTCCCTCCCGCCTCCACCCACCCCATTGTACAGCTGCTCCTCACCAGCTTCAATGATTACTCTTCCTCTCTCATCACAAACACACTCCACACAGTTGTGCAGATTTAAGTACTGTGTGTGATATTATCAATTTTGTGACTGCTTTAAGTCCTTCGAAGAAACAGTAATCACCCATTTCCTCATGGGCTCCAACCCCAGGAGGTCAGCTGTGGGTTGTGTCAGAGGCAGGAAGTTGAGAAGTAACAGTCAGAATGATCACTCATGTCCTGCCCCCCAACACCCACTCCCTGAACCCAGGGCACTTCTGCTTATTTTTCCCCAAGAGGGCAGTTAATGAGTGGGACAGGAAAAGAAAAGTGAAGAAGCTACTCAAAAGAGGGTTTGTAACAGCCCTTCCTTAGGTTAGTCCCAACTCCTGTCCAGAGAGGCCTCATGCTGGCAATGGACACAAGACCTATAATCTCTGGCGTAGTGGAAATTAAACCTCCAAGCTGTAAAGAAAACACCTATTTAGCACTTGTTATATGTCCACTGCTTGCTTTAATCAACCTAGAATCCATGAGGCAGCTTGTACTCATACTCCTGTCTTTACAGATAAGGGGACTGAGGTTACTGAAGGCTAAAGGACTTATTCAAGGCCTGTGGCCAGCCAGGAAGTTGCAGAGCCAAAACTTAAACCCTGGTCTGTCTGATTCCAAACCCCACATTCCCACTGGCCTATAGGTCCACTGCTAAGTGGCAGTTGTCTCCATGGCAAGGCTCTGAGCCTGCAGACTACAGCTTCAAAAATCTGCTCTATGAATTGTCCACCCATTAGCTCTAGAGCTACTTCTTAAGCTTGTGCTTATTCATTCTTCCTCTAAACAATTAGTTATTAACCACCTCCTATGTGCCAAAACCATAGCACATGGAGGTTATGGTGGTGAATGGGATGGACACATCTCTTCATGTGAGGGCTACATTCTTTGTGAAAGACATAATCAAAAAATAGAATCGCATAATGAAGAGAGATACAAAACCATTTCAGGGAGCAAAGAGTGCTACCAAGAACACAAAATGGCATTGAGGCAGAAAATAATCAGGGGGAGAGTTCTTAGGAAATGACCTTTGATTTAAGACTGAACAACAGAATGAATGGGGGAAACAAAGAGCTCATAGAACATATAGGGAAAAAATAAAACAAGGAAAGCAGCAGGTGCAAAGGCCCTGGGGTACAAATAGGCTATATATTCAAGGAACAGCAAGAAGATGGCCAGTGTGGCCAGAAGGGTGGGTGAAGGAAGACCCACAGGAGATGGAGTTGGGAAGGAAGGCAAGGGCTAGATTATGAAAGAGCTCACAGGTCATAGCAAGACACTTGGGTCCTCAACCTGGTGTGATGAGAAGGCACTGGAGTGTATTAGGCTGGAGAGTGATATTAACTGAGCTAAATGTGTGAAAATGCACTGTAGGAGGTCAATGAAAAAGATGGGAGACCCATGAGAATGAGTTTCATCCATCTTCTACTTGATTGCCTGTGAAATACAGGGGCTGGCAGAAGTAACACCTGCTTGAGTGTGGTTGGTAGGGTAATAATATGGGTGTAATAATTTATAGTTTTAATTTGAACATTTAACCTAAAATATCATATGCTGTGCTTCAGTGTGAAATTGTCAAGTTACAGAACTACATGTTTATGATTTTGTAATAAGAGAGTTTGTAATAAAACGGGGGTGTTATTTGTGCTGGATGCTGTATGTGAAGGCTGATGTCATATTCTTCATAAATCTTTACTTCTTCACTAAGTATTTTCAGTTCCTTCAACTGTTGCTCATATGGCAAGGTTTTGAAGTTCTTCCCCTCCTGCTTTGGACCCATTGACTTTTTGCAGCCCTTTCCTACACCCTGTTCTATTTCTATGATTCTCTCTTCTTCTCCATTTGCTCCATACCATGTCACATAGTCCATTCTCCCATCTGAAAAATTAGCTTTCTTTTCTTACCCCTGCTGATAACACTAGGAACAGAATGATTTTTGCAGCAGCAAGATGGGACAGAGGGGGATGTTGAGCTATGATGCAGTGACAACGAGGGGCTTGGCCAGCCCTTTTGGAATCTCCAAAGCTAGGATAGCATTTCAGAGTTGTGTTGTGTCGGGGTAAGGGAGCCAGGACCTATATCCCCATGCCAACTTGTCACTGATTACAGACTGCTTTGGGAAGGAGCATGGCATGGGAGAGGTGGCTCTTCTGCAAGGCAATAGTCCCAGGAGCTGGAAAACAGGTTCTTTGTTTTCAAAAAGGAACTGGGTGGCATGCCACAGTATCCACTGTAACAAGCAAAGACTAGAACTGGGGCAAAAGGCAGGGGTCTGTCTCCACATCTGCCTGCTTTCCTTTCTTGGTGACATCACTCTCAGATATCTCTTCCCTTGAAGAAGCATGCATGGCCACAGGCACTTTCAGACCTGTATTCTACCAGCTTAGTTTGTCCCCCTGGTTCCAGCAAAAAATCCAGTGTTGGACTTTTACTGGCCCAGATAGATGACTCTTCCTTAGTGAATGATTATTATACAGATACCATTAGATCTGCTCTGGCTTATAAAAGATGTAAATAATTACAAACATTAGCACTTTACCTATTACACAGAGTCAATGAAATCCTAAAAGCCTGGGAATGAGTAGATGTTCAACCTAAAGCTGCTGCTGCTATTGTTGTTAGGATATAGATAGGTATGGAGGCTTGGTAGACAGAATGGAACATTCTGCGGCCAGGGGGAATGTGAACTGACATGAAAAAGTGGAAGGTGAGTTTAAGGGACAGTGAGTAAA
Source organism: Artibeus jamaicensis (assembly GCF_021234435.1). Classification (NCBI taxonomy): domain Eukaryota; kingdom Metazoa; phylum Chordata; class Mammalia; order Chiroptera; family Phyllostomidae; genus Artibeus; species Artibeus jamaicensis. Next base: position 71,278,519 of record NW_026522030.1, on the reverse strand, counting down.
CCACAGGTTGACAACATGGAGAGTTTCAATGTGAGAAGAACAGTCAGCAAGCCTGGAGACTACAGAAGGACTGAACTTGAGAGTAAGGAGTGTGGATGTTATTCTATAGCCCATTGCTACTCCAGGTAGGGTATGGTCTATAGTATTTGTTACCTGTTCACAATAAGTACAGAAATCAAGAGTAAAAAGTTATAGCAATTTGACTGAGTAAAAATATATACATATATAGAATCTAATAATAAAAAATGGGATCTGTATTTATGTCTTCTTCATTTCATTTTTCTATAAAATCATTTTTATTGTATTTTATAAAACAATGGCCCATGATGCACTGGAATGGTGTTTTTAAAACTGTTCCTTCACCAGAGAGAGTTTGAGAAACACCACAGAGGCAGAGGGCCATCATATTTTTACAAATGTCATGTTACAGGATTTTAGTTTTCCTAAAGAGAATATTGAGGGTAGACTGAAGGGGAGAGGAAATGGAGGAAGCCACACCGACCATAGGACTCCTGTGACTACATGGGTGGGAGCTGGCAAAGGCCAGTGGAAGCTGAGTTGGTGAAAAGGGGGGACTCTGGGCAGGGGTTCTTTTTCTACCAGGGTCTTGAATGTATAAGGAGAATTATAATGAATTGAATATATAGGCAGTGATTTACCCAGAGGCCCCTACACTTCAGACACCATGTGGAATAAATCTAGAACTCTGAGGACAGTATTTGGGCAAGATGACCTATCTGATCATACAGACCCCAAATCCCAGTGCAGTTGTGGCCCTGCTGCATGCCTGGTCTCCACATCCAATCAGGCCACCTTTGTTCTGCTTCTGAAACAGCTTGTCCTCCATTCTTGACAGTTTTGGTCCTCTTTTATCTCTGCCCTTAATGCTTCTCTTGAAGGCAATCAGATCTTGTCACTTTCTCACTACAAAACCTCTCTTGGTCCCCATTTGGGGATAAAATAATTCACCTCTTGAGCAGTAGATGTAAGACCACCATGAATGTCTCCACACCCCACATTTCAGCTATAACTCCCCCTGTTCCCGCTCCCATGCTGCCCTGCTTGGTTCAAAACAGCCCACTGCACTTTTGTTTGCCTTTCCTCCCACAGCTCACTCTGTGATGATGAATGTATGCCTAATAACTCAGATGAACTCCCCACAGTCACTGCCCTGAAGGATGTATAAGGAAATCTTGACCATTTCACTATCGGCCTGGGTGCACACCATATGATGCCTCCATCATTTCAACAAATGAGAGAAAAGGTCAGAAAGTGGGCATAATGAAGCTCCCATAGGCTGGGTTTCTTGCATGTGTCCTCACTGCCTATTGTGTATTTCAATCCCTCCTTAGAAGAAAGAAATCAGGGCTGAGGCTTCTCTTTCTACCGGGGTCTTGATTACATTAGAGCTTCAATGTACAAAGGGGATAATAATGACTGGGGTATGTAGGTACTGATGTGTTCAATAGGCCCCAACAACCTACTGAGGCTTTTATTGCAAAAGAAACTAAAATTTAGATAGGTTTACTCTCATGCCTAACACCATATGGTCATAAGTAGAAGAGTGGGGATTTAAATCCAGGCACTAAACATGTTGTTTCTTTATCATCGAATGAGACAAAGAAAGAGAACACCCACATTCCAGGACCGGCTCTACCAGAAACCAGCTCATTTTAGGAATGTCAATCTCTTTGGGTCCAGCTTCCTCATTTGTAAAATAAGGAGGTAGAGCTAAATGTTTTTACAAATTTTTTTTGCCTTTCAAATCAGCAGGTTTTTTTTATTGTGTTCAAGTACAATTTTCTGCCTTTTCCCCCCAACCCAGCCCAACACCCCAGCCCTCCCCACCTCCCTCCCCTGTTTCCACCCCCCACCCTTATTGTCCACGTGTCATTTATAATTGTTCCTGCAAACTCTTCACCTATTTCCCCTGAAATTTCCTCCCCTCTCCCCTCTCCCCTCTGGTCACTGTCAGCCTGTTCTCAATTTCAGTGTCTTTGGTTATACTTTGCTTGGTTGTTCGTTTTGTTGATTAGGTTCCTGTTAAAGGTAAGATCATATAGTATTTGTCTTTCACCTCCTGGTTTATTTTGCTTAACATAATGCTTTCCAGTTCTATCCATGCTGTCACAAAGGGTAGGAGCTGTTTTCCTTACTTCTCTTACATTCCTTGATTCGGAGTAATAACAACTGATGTTTGTTGAGTATTTATTACATACCTAGCATCTCACTTTTAAACAAATTATCTCATTTGATGTCACTCACCCTTATAAAGAAGTGCAGTTATGATTCTCCTTTGACAAATGAGGGAACTGTGTTTAGAGAAGTTAAGTAGCTCTCCCAAGGTCACACAGCTAATAAGCAAAGGAACAAGGTTTCAACTCAGACCAGCTGACTGAGTCCCTGCTCTAAGCCTGCTTGGCTTCCAGGATCTCAAAGTCCAAGTCATGCATGAGTCCAAATGCTCTCCTGCCTCAAGGCTGAGCCACCTGCTGCTCCCTCCCCAGACACAGTTCACCCCTCTCCCCAAGCTCACTTGTACTGATTAATTCCTGGTCACCAGGCAGGATTCCTCTCTGAGGCCACATTCCTGGGCTGGGTCAGCTGCCCTTCTATGAGCCCCCACTGCCTGTGGACCTCCTCTATCATCTACTTATTACACATCTCTGTATCTGTCCAATTACTTTTATGTCCTCCACACATGGCTATCAGCTTCAAGGGGGTGGGAACTGGCCTTGCTTCCCCAAAGCAAGAGCATCACATTGCACTGTGAAAGGAAAATGCTTTCACTTAGAACAGCAATTGCTGAACAGATAGCAAAATTGAATGCTTCTTCACCTCAACTGGTTCTAACCAGCTGAGGTGACCCAGGATGCTAGACCCATACTGGAACTCACTGAAGTCTTTTTTGTAATCAATGAACAAAATGAGACTTTTTCTGAATCATCCTATCCAGTGTGCATGTTTTCAAACCTTAATTAGCATAGTCACTGTGAAATCTATTTTTTGTCATTCTTAAAGCAAAAACCCTAAGTTGTTTCCTCCAAGAAAACATATCAGTGAATTTCTTCACTGCTATTTTCCCTTGTCTGGCAAGTAAATAAACTCAGCTTGTTACTATTATTATTACTATTATGCTTATTATTGTATTGCAGTGTAGCTCTGATGGTTTTCATTTTATTTTTTGTCAATGCATAGTAGATTCAATAAATATTTGTTGAGTGTCATAAATACAAATATTGATAACTATCGTATCAGATGATAGATGATCCATACGTGGATGCCTTAGGAACCAGGAGGAAGGCAGAATCATTTCTCCCCCCCCGGATAATTGTGGAAGTGTTCAAGGAGGAAGTATGGAGGTCAAGGTGTCTAGTCATACTTTACTTTTTCCTAATCCAATACTCGGGTTTTTTCCAGCCTTCTCCAGCACAGATCCCACAAGATTTCATTTCAATGACACTCTAGGCAAGTCATCCCAACTGGATACATGGGGCTCAACATCAATTCATAAAGCCTTACTTCGCCCTCAACTTTGTCGGACTTTTCTCCAATCAACTCACCTATTACAAAATCCCCTCGCATCCAATTTCACTGATAAAAGCTTCAGGTAAGAGCTCTTCAACTTCTCTTTCCTTAGCTAGAAATCTCACTACATCTGCCCCCATCTGATCCTGCTTCCCTCCTCCTAACAGCAATCCAGCATCCACTTGCCTTCTCAGCAAACCTGCCCCATGTTTACCTGTCTCCTTGCATATTCAACTACCTCCTGTCAAATGGATCTGTTTTATTACCAGTTAAATATGTTCAAATTCCTCACATCTTAGAAAAAGAAAAACTAATTTTTCCTTGACCCCCTTACCTTTCCAGCTACCACTTCACAGTTGAATCTCTTGAGAAAATAGAAAAAGGGTCAGGAATTTTTATAAAAACTCCTTCCATTTCCTCACCCTACTGCAAGTTAGCTTTGACCTCCATTTGCCCATTAAAAGAACTCTTGCCAGGGTGACTGATGATTTCTGTGTTGCTGAACTCAACACTTTTCATTTCTCCTCTTGACTTCTCAGGAAAAGTTGACTCTGTCAACTCCTCCCTTTCTTTTGTAACACTCTTGTGGCTTCTTTGTCACACACCCTCCTGCTTTGCCTGGACCTCTCTTCAGTCCTTTAAGGACCCTGTCAGCAGGTAGTTTCCCAAGGCCAATCAATAGCTCTAATTAGTATCTGTTTTTCAGTGGCTACTAAACTCCAATCTCCATCTCAGACCACCTGTTGGAGCTGCAAACCCTTATATTCAATTGCTTCATTTTTTAAAGACATTTTAGAGCAGTTTTAGATCAACAAAAAGTTGAAAGGAAGATATAGAGATTTTCTATATACTCTCTGCCCTGCACATGCACAGTCTATCCCATTACTAACATCACACACCAGACTGGTACATTTGCTACCAAGGATGAACTGTATTGCTGTGTCATCACTCAAAGTCCCTAGATTACATTAGGGTTCACTCTTGGTTCTGTATATTCTATGAGTTTGGATCAAACATACAATGACATATAGTCATCAATATAATATCATATAAAATATTACCACAGCTTTAAAAATTGTCTGTGCTCTGCCTATCCCTCCCCCTACTCCACCCCTGGTAACCACTGATCTTTTACTGTCACCATAGTTTTGTCTTTTCCAGCATGCCACATAGTTGCAATCCTACACAAATGTAGGGTTTTCAGATTGGCTTCCTTCACTTAGTAATACTCATGTGTATCAAGTTCCCTCCATGTCTTTTCATGGCTTGATAATTCTTTTTAATGCTGAATAATATTCCATTGCTTGGAATTACAACAGCTTATTTAACCATTCACTTATTGAAAGACATCTCTGTTGCTTCCAAGTTTTAGAAGCTGCTATAAACATCCTTCAGCAGGTTTTGTGTGGATATCTAAGTTTTCAACTCCTTTGAGTAAATACCAAGGTGTGCAATTGATGGATTGTATAGGAAGACTATGTTTAGTTTTGTAATAAACCACCAAACTGCCTTCCAGAGGGTCTGTACCATTTTGCATTCCCACCAGCAACATGTGAGAGTTCCTGCTGCTTCACATCCTTGCCAACATTTGGTGTTGTCAGTTCCTGTTGCTTCTTGTCTTCTTCATCTACATGTACCAAAAGGCATGCCAAACTCAGGACTGTACTTATGGTCTTCCCACCCCCCCACACCAAACCAAATCCTTATCCAATGTTTCATCTCTTGGCTGATGCTATGACTAATCAAACCTGGATTGCTTCTTGGATACCTCCTTCCCTCATCCCCTATATGTAACCAACCACCAACTTTCTTTTTTCATTCTGACTTCTTAATGTCTTTTGGATTGGTCCAGTTTTCTTCAGTTCCTCTGGTACCATTCTAGCTCAAGCTATAACACCTTTCACCTAGACTATGGCAAAAGCCTCCTAACTGGTCTTCTCATATCTATCTTGTCTTTGTTGCAGCCAAAATTATGTTCTCAAATTGTGAAATGATCATGAAACCCCTATGTTCAAAACATCCCATAAGGTTTGTTTTCCTATGCTTGTTTTAAATAAACAGCAAAACGTTGACTTTGGCCTATAGAGCCTGAGCCATCTGGCCCCTCCCCACCTCTCCAGTGTCATCTCTCCCATTTTCTACCACAAGTTCCACCTTCCCCCTTTCTAGTCCATATCAGTGGTACCCCCTCATTTTACATTGTCTTTACACATGGCTTTTTTTTCTGGGTGTATCTACTCTTTGCTTGGCTCAGTCTTACTCATATTTTTATCATAGCAAATATCATGTCATTAGTAAAGTATACTCTGACCTGGGTCAGGCCAGGTTTTATACATTACAGAAACAAGCTTTCTTCCTTCAAAACATTTATATCAGTTTGCAAAAGAGACCCACTTATGTAATTATGATTAATGCTGCTCTCCTCCTACTAGACTGTTCACTATGATCAGACGTGTTTCTATTTTGCTGTTTTATTCCCAAGTATCATTAACATGGGACCCAGAACATTGTAGGCACTCAGTGTAGGCACCAAGTGATGACCGAATGTGGGGGAGGAGGGGGAAGAAGACAAATGAAGCTGCTGGTCATGAGTTCTCTGAAGAAGTAGGCTGTGATGAATTTGCAAATGCATCTTTGTAACCTGGGAAATGGCTGGTTTCATGACTTCACCTAGTGGGGAACTAATAAATATTGGCAGGACCAAATTGAATTTATTTGAACTGATGCATAATATCTGCTTTACTCTGAAATAGATCTTGAGCTATCATTTACAGAGCACATAACTATGTGCTCATTATTATGCTAAGTGCTTTTTATGTGTTATCCTGTTTAATCCTGAAGACACCATAGATGGGCATTATTGTTTAATTTTTATAAATGAAGGAGCTGCATCAGTCAAGGTCTCTATGGGAAACAGATGGCACATTTAATGTAGAAAGGTTTCAGGAGAATTACATAAAGGGACATTGACAAGGCTGTGGGCAGGGGGGAAGTAAGAAACAGGAGAGGATCTAATACCCCAGAGTAAGTAGGGACTAGGTGGACTTCATTATTACTCTTAGGCCTGAAGGTTACCAGAACCTACACACAGAGGACAGGGTGGAAGTGGCTGACAGTCAGGACCTGAGATCTTTGGCTGAGAAGCATGTGGCCTGCCCATGGTGACCCTGAAGTATCATAAGTGAAATGCCCTGACCTCATTTTCCTCCATTTCTCTCTGAGGCTCTTTATTGGCCACACCCAACTAGAAGGCATAGAGTAAAGGAACCATGATGCCAGCCTGCAGGGCCTATAGCAGTTGGAGAAGGATAGAGAATGGAGCTGGAGGTACACACTAAAGACACTGAACATAACCCTCAGAGCCAGAGGTCTGCTCTCCCAGGCCCAGGCTTCCACCTCCATTCCCCTCAAAGAATGCAGACTGACTGTGCATGTACCACCTTCATGGAACAGACATTGGAGAAATTAGGATTTTCCTGCCAGCTAACTACTGATGAGTAAATGTTCTGAGACTATGGCGTGGTCCAAGGGACACAGGAAGCACAGAGAGAGTCATATCAGGAGGTCACCAACCCAGCAACTTCCCCTTATCTGCACCTTGGAGGATCTAGAGTAAGAGGTGGGAGAGTCTGGCCTAACTTTAGTAGCCCACAGGCTGCAGGTAATATGAAATCTGGCTGCCTTGATGACTCATGCTATTGACCCAATTCTGTACTTTACAACAGATTTTCTGAAAATAGACAAGCTCATCTATAGTCCACTTTGTGCAGAATTAAATTTGGTGGCTGTGGCTCTAATGACATATCCTTAGACCTCTTCAGTGGCTCAATCTCTAAAATTAGGATCATAGAACATGGGGATATTTCAATAGTTGCATAATTTTAATGACTATCTGCAAAGAAAGTACAAGGAGCCACTATTTTCTATGAGGAACATTCTAACATCTTTCTCTTTCTACCCTCAACTGTAGCTTTTTAGACTGGCAGACATCTACCAGCTCAAGGAGAAATCCAAGGTCACTAACTTGAGGGCTCCAATTCTGATAAACTTGGCTCAGTGATGACAGTCACTCCTCCAACTGTCTTAATTAAATCCAACTCCTTGTTAGCCAATTTTTTGTTAGTTGTTATGGTATCACACGCTGCTTCAAATTTTTATTTTTTGTCTTGAAGGCATGAACTTGTCATTGATAAGGTTTTGTCCTATATATACCCCTACTCCCACCATAGCAAATTATTGAGTACATTTTGATGCAGAAGTATTGAAAAATATGTATTTTCAGACAATATGAGAATGTCATATTTGGTCATAGCTTTCATACCATTCAATATTCAAATCAAACTTATTTAAGTTTAGACCAGATGTTGATATCCAGAATAAAATATTAGGGTAATTATGCTAAAGAGGATTGTAGTAGGTTTAAAGGTGTCTGCCTCCAAAAGATATGTCCACCCAGAACCTCTGAATGTGGCCTTATTTGAAAAAAGGGTCTAAGCAGATGTACTGAGAGTATTGAGAGTAATTAAGAGTATTGAGACAAGCTCCTCCAGGATTACCCAGATAGGCCTATAAGAGAAAGGCCAAGAGAGATTTGAGTCACACTGAAGAGAAGGTGATATTAAAGAAAAGGCATAAGCTAGAGTAATGTAGCCAACAAATGAGGAACTCCTGGAGCTACCAGGAGCTGGAAGAGGCAAATAAGGATCCTTTCCTAGAGCCTTCGAAGGAAGCACAGCCCTGTCAACACCTTGATCTCAGATTTGGCCTCCAAAAATGTAAGAGAATACATTTCTGTTGTTTCAAGTCACCCAATTTGTGGTACCTAATTATGGCAGGTACAGGAAACTAATACAAGGACTATTCAAACCCCCTGATTGAATTCCTTCATTTTATAGATGAGAAAAATAATAGCTTTAGCAAGTATAAAATGTTTCACATAGTTGACTGCACCCGTTCTTCACAGCAACTCTAAAAGGTAGCCAACAAAAGTCTGGAGCCACCAGAAGCTCAAGAGGAGGGGAGTGAAATCCAAAGCAGTTCAGTAATAATTTGCTTGAGAATAAGTAGCTGAGCAGAGTAGCAGGAGGTTCTTGCAAAGCTCATACTTTTCCCATGGAATCTGTCTGTCGTGGTTCAGAGAGGTCCAACAACATGCCCAAATCATACAGCTGATTGAGAAACAGTCTAGAATGCAGGTTTCTTTCTTGCTACCCCTCCCCAAACTTTTCTGCTCCAGGATTCTGCCCCGGTACCACAGCTGCTTCTCAAGATCAAGACTGTTTAACAATAAAGAGATTGGTGTAATAGGATAACCTCGAAATTCATAACCTAGATCCTTGTGCTAAATAAAATTTGATGTCTCTAAACATAAGGGGTAGTAAGTTGTTATTGTTTAAATGAATGGCACAAGCTCTTCATTTATTCATGAAATATCTTTTAAGATTCTGCAGATACTCAGAAAGTTAAAATAGTCAACTGTTCTTCTAGGCCAAGATTGTTTGGTGCACTTTCTGGTCTGGTCTTTCTTGTAAAATACTTTATCTATGTGCTTCAAGAGGCACCATATAAAAGTCCAGTAGTGATAAAGGTAGTGAGCTAATAATCCATTGAGCAAGGAATCAGAGAAATACAGAAATTGTTTCTGAGATAAAGCTCCCCAGTTTGCAATTACTTAACAATTTAAATTCACTTCATTTGGACCATTTTGCCTGTGAGGCAGGCTGAGGCTCTCATTCAGAATCCAAGTGATGAAATTAGGAATGATACATTAGGCAGAGTGACTTAATTCATTTTGGGTTATTTGCAGCTTTAATTATAATCCAGACACTGCCAGAACCATCCTTTGTAGTTTTTTCTCCCTTCGGCAGGTGCTGAAGGTGACTGCATTTTGGGAGATGCTCAGTGGTGTGTGAAGCTGGCCAAGTGACCCAGGCTACTCTGTCACTATATTCTACTTTAGACCAATTCTCTCAGCTCCTATGGAAGTGTCATAGGAACTTAGGAATCCTAACAAGATCTTCCTTTTTAAAAAACAACTTTAAATTAAGATATAATTAACAGACAATAAACTGCACACAGTTAAAGTATGCAATTTGATAGGTTTTGATATATATATACATATACACTTCAGGAACTACCCTCACAATCAAAATAACCAACATATCCATCATCCTTCCAAACTTCTTCATGCCCCTTTATAATCTCTCTCTCTCCCACTGCATACAAATTCAGGCAACTATTGGTCTGGTTTTTTGTCACTATTAATTACTTTGTATAGTCTAAGATTTCATATGAATGGAATCAGACAGTAGGTACTCTTGTTTTGCTCTTTCACACAGTATAGTTATGTTGTTGCTACTTTGGGCTGCTACAGGCTATACGTCCATATGCTTTCATTTCTCTTGGGAAAATATCTAGGGGGAGAATTGCTAGATTATATGGTAAATGTATGGTTAACATTTTTAGAAACCATCAGACTGTTTACCAAAGCCATTGTACCATTGTATGTCTCCTAAGCAGTATATGAAAGTTCCAATTGCTCTACATTTTTGCCAGAACTTAGTATAGTTAGTCATTTTAATTTTAGCAATTCTATTAGATGTAAGTGGTATCTCATTGTGATTTTTAACTTGGATTTCCATAATGACAATGATGTTGAGCATCTTTTTACATGCTTGTTTGCCAACCATATATCTTTATTGGTAAACTTTCTGTTCATCTTTTTCCTATTTTTAAAATTGGGTTGATTACAGTGGCCTTGTAATATAGCTTGATATCAGGTATTGTGATCCCTCCTACTTTGTTCTTCTTTCTCAAAATTGTGGCTGCTATTCGGGGTCATTTGTGGTTCCATATAAATCTTTGAAGTGTTTGTTCTATGTCTGTGAAATATGCCATTGGTACTTTAATAGGTATTGCACTGAATCTGTAAATTGCCTTGGGTAGTATGGACATTTTGATGGAACTAGAGAGTATTATGCTGAGTGAAGTAAGCCAGGTGTTGAGGGACAAATACCATATGATCTCACCTTTAACAGGAAGCTAAACAACAAAACAAACAAGCAAGCAAAATAAAAACAAAGACACTGAAATGGAGAATGGGGGGATGGTGACCAGAGGGGAGAGGTGGGGGGGGATTTCAGGGGAAAAAGGGGAGGGATTTAGAGGAGCTAGTATAAAGTACTCATGGACAACAGCTAAGGGAGGTGGAAATGGTAGGGGAGGAGCATGGGGGTTGGCTGGGAAGGGAGTCAAAGGCAGAAAACTGTATTTGAAAAATAATTAAATTTAAAAAATTTAAAATAAAATTGGGTTGAATGTTTTCTTACTGAGTTTTAAAAGTTCTTTACATATTATGCATACCAGTCTTTTATTAAATATATGATTTGCAAATATTTTTCCAAAGCTGTGGTTTGTCGTTTTATTCTTTTAACAGTATCTTTTGAAGAGCTGAAGTTCTTAATTTTGATGAAAACCTATTGATCAATAATTTAAAATAGATTGTGTTTTGGAATTTCTAAAAAAACATCTTTGCCTAGTCCAAATTCACAAAATTTTCTCTTATGTTTTCTTATAGAAGTTTACAGATTTAGGTTTACATTTGAGTTAGTTTTTATATATGGTGCAAGATACAGACTGAAGTTCAATTTGTTTGTGCATGGAAATTGTCCAGCACCTTTTTTTGTCTGTTGGGAACTTCCCTGGCTGGTTTCAGAAGCTGTACCCTTCCCATGGCTAAGACTGAATAAGAGACCTTGGGACCATAAGCCACTAAGGAGACAAAGCTTATCTTCTTGGCAGGGGGGCCACCTCTGCCCCCTTTTACTTTACCCTGCTTGGCCCTGGGTGGATGACTGGTTAGCCAATGATGGGTAAGATTCCTCAAAGGAGGGATGACCTAAGACAGGCATGGTCATGAAGGGACTCTCAGGGAAGGACTTGGGGGACTACAGAAAAAGGGGGTGATGGACCCTTACCCCTCGGCTTTGACATAGCCTGAGTTCTCATTCTGTCTGAAAGAAGTCTCCTAATTTCTTGGCTGCCTTACTTTCCCTGTCTGACTTAAGCCTGAAACAATGCTGGAGGAGGGTGCAGCCCTGTGCTGGAAAGGGCTGGCTCCCTGGGCAATCAGGCCTAAGAAAGAATGCATAAAATCCTGTGAACACTGCTTTGATGAGAATGTCCTCAATTTTTTGATAAGGATCCAAGCATGAAGTAAATTTGTTTCTCAAAAAATAAGCCTTGAAATCAGGTAGTGTTAGTCCTCCAGTTTTGTTCTTTTTAAAGTTGTTTGGGCTATGCTAGTTTCTTGCATTTCCATATGAATTCTAGAGTCAGCTTATCAATTCCTACAAAATTCTGAAAAAATTTTGATTGATATTTTGGCCTATGAATACAGCATAACTCTCAATTTATTTAGATGTTCTTTAGTTCTTCTCAGCGATGTTTCCTTCCTTCCTTCTTTCCTGCCTTCCCCAAGAATATGTTTTTCAATGCTTTTAGAAAGAGAGAAAAAGAAGGAGAGAAACATCAAAGTGAGAGAAAAAAACATCCATCGCCCAGACCAGGAATTGAAACTGCAACCGAGGAATGTGCTCCATCCAGGAATCGAACCAGCAATCCTTTGGCTACAGGACAACACTTCAACCAACTGAGTCACACTGGTCAGGGCATTGTTTTGTATTTTTCAAATGTACCTGCCTTACTCATCTTTTGTCAGATTTACTCCTCAACATTTTATAATTTTTGATGCTATAGTAAATAGTATTTTTTTTACATTGCAACTTTTGATGGTTTGTGGCTGGTATATAGAGAAAATCTGAGATTTTATATTGCTCTCGCATCCTGCAACCTTGATACCTTGACCAGTTTTCTCCAGGTGTTTCAGCTGAGAGATGAACCCAGTTCTGTTACTCCTTTTTGGCTTGGAAGTCCCAAGACTGTCTTCAAAAATTCCTAATTAGAATTTGGATTCCTTCCTTCTCCTGCATGACTATATCTCTTTCCATTCCTAGAATTGAATTGCCTTTTTATTATATTATTTATTTATTGTCATTACTATTACCATTATTAAGCTTTGAAATGAATTATAATTTCTCATTTGTGACAATTACCCTTCACAGCCAGGGCAGATGGCAGACAGCTGAGAAGAAATTTTCTGACCAAGAAAGAGGTTGATTTTCTATTGTTTTTATTCTACTCTTATTGAAAATTCCTATAGATTTGTTCTTAAATTCTTATGTAGATAATAATCATCAGAGAAGCATATTTTAGAAATACATTAGTTAGATTGCAAACACATCATCTCTATAACCCAAAGAATCAGAATCTGGGAAATCTTTAGTGCACTTTTAAGCCACTATACAGTAGATTCTGATGTATACCAAAGTTTAGAAGCTTTCATGACAGAGAGGTCTTGTGGACCACCCAGTCCAGGCAGTCAGAAAATTATTAAGTCATGAAACTTATTCCTCAGTATTCCTTTTCTTCATATTTTTTTCTCTGCTTGACTCTTAGGTTTCTCAGTTCTCACCCTAGCAAGCAGACTTTCACAAATTATTTTTAAGTGTTATTCTATGGATATCATATTGGCGTGCTTTCTTATGCTTCCTTCCAAGGGAAATTACACAGTCCACAGCCCCTGCCTAGGAGGCCCTGTGACCCTGTCTGCCTCCTAAGCATCCCTCCCCACTCCCCTCCCCCACCTAGCCACAGTTTATTGGCTCAGTGGACCTTAAAGAATAGTCAGCCTTGAGCTGACTCCAGTAAACTGAGCATGGCCATAGTGTGGTCTCCTGCAAAAGCAGTGCAGAAGACAAGCCAGTGCAATTCCTGCACTCAGTGTGATGGGTCTAAAGGTAGAAAACTCGTGGAGATACAAATCAGATTGGTGGTACCTGGGGCTGCAGGGCAAAGGGATGTTGTGTGATGGCATAATGGTTCAGGGCTTCTCTCGAGGAGATGATGAAAATATTTTAGAACTAGATGGAGGAAGTAGTTGCACAACATTATCACTGTAGTAAATACCACCGAGTTGTGCACTTTAAAATGGTGAATTTGACATTCTGTGAATTTCCACTGAAGAATAAAGATCGAGGAAGTGAGTGTGGAATGGATGTGAGGCCATGACAGAACCCGGAGAATCATGTTCCATGAGAGATCCTAGGGGACATAGTCTTCATATCAGGCACGGTCTGGTGAGGGGACACCAGCATCAGGAGGAAGTTCCATGTGGTCACCCCTGTGGGTAGGACTGAAGGTAGGAAGAGGAAGTCACAGAACTCGTCTGAGTGGGGATTACAGGGTCTTGAAACAAGAGAGGTTGGGTGTTGGTGCTTAACTGCCAGAGGTGGGTAAGGGGCTTCCACGAGAATTGTAAAAACCAGCAAGATCAGAAGGGCAACCAAGGATGCTTGACACACAGGGAGCTGTGCAGATAGGGATGCTTAGTATATATAATGATATATAAGTGTATAAATATATATATATAACACTTGAAAAGCAGCAGTAGTCCTTAGAAATTGACTACCTTTCAGGTATTCAGAACTTGCAGGAGCTGAGCACCCTGGGCTGTGTTTTTCTTGTACTGACATGGTTGCCCTACTGAGCTTGTCAAATGCAGGCACACTTGTGGGTGGGGAGGAGGTCTCTCTTGAAGATAAGTCTGTATCTGGGATTGACTATTGGATAAAGAGGCAATCTCCAGACAGGAATCAGGAAGTCAAATTCAGGTAGGACCCAGGTAGATGGGAGAGGGAGTCCTCCCTCTATCTGTGTCTTCTGTTCTTGACCTGGATTTTTGAGGTGTTGGCCCATTGATGGGGAAATGTAGATGGTGAGGAGGGGAAGCACCACTTATAGAGGCATGACAAAATGTTTGGATGTTATCCAACTGGCAAGGAGAAAGCACTGGAATATTATAAATGAAGACAGATATGATTTACATTTCAAAATTATAATCTCCAGAGCTATTAAAATATCATGATACTTGCCCTGGATAGGAGGCATATATCGTGATACTTAAGTGATATCTTGATCCATTTGTGAAAGTCCCATTATATGATGTTAGGTTACCCAGCTTAACCGCCCTTCATATTTCCACTGTCTTCTGAGTTTTATCTTAAAGCAGGTGTGAGCTAGTCATTCCACCATTTTACCCTGGAATTATAAAACCACAGGCTTGATGAGGGCATCAAAAGAGTGTCTAGTCCAACCTGTAGACTTCCAGGCAGGTCCATACCTCAGTCATCTCAGAGACAGAAAATCTAAATTACATGTTGATGCTGGCCCTGCGGGCCAGTTTCCTGTCTCCCCTGGTGTGATGAGAATACTCACCACCACTCTGGTCTGAGGCTTGAAAATGATTCAGGTTGTTCTAAAGAAATTCAACAACAACAGGAAACTAAAAATACCTTGGGTGCCTTTGTATGCTCAGAATCTAGTCTTCCTAAATCTCCACTCTGACTATTCCTATCTACTATTGAACTTTTTCCATAAAATGCATCACTTCCATTCCATTCCAGTCCGGAAATGTTGATGGAGCACCCAGTGGCATGGCACTGTGCCAGCACAGAGGAGTTACTGACACTTGAGACAATGTTCTAAAATGGAAAATCGAGCCTCTGAAAAGTCATGTGAAAGGATATATCCCCCCAAAATGGAATTTATTTATAAAAAATTGTGTGTTTATTCTTACATGTTTAAACTTCAACCACCTTCAAAATATTCTTCATTTGATGCAATACACCTATCAAGACATTTTTTTACACTCTCAAAACTGTTTTTGAACTTGTCAATTTTGGTGCCTTTTAGTGCTTCTGCTGTTTTTTGTTTCACCTCTTCCACATCAGCAAAATGTTTCCCCTCAAGTATTTTTTTCATCCTCAACAACAACAAACAAAGCCATGCTGGGGGACATAGGGTAAATGGGGAGGGTGGGGCATCGGGGCCACACTATTTTTTGGTCAAAAACTGCTGAACACTCAGTGTGGTATGGGCGGGTGCCCTCATTAATCACCCATGATGAAATGGGCAAATGCATTGAAAGAATCTTCAAAACAAAAATTCACTGAAGCCAATTGCAGCCTCTCATAACAATGCCAGCTGATACAATGATACAGATGGGTGCCTACAACACTCACCTAGCAGAAGCCAACTGCACTATAAAGGGCCCATTGTCCAAAATCTTAGCATAGGACTTCTAGTTTAAATCATTTGCTATTATTAGAAAATTCAATCAACATAATAAGAAGAGCAAAAAAAATGAAAGAAAACCTGTTTAAGGTATGGCAAGAGAGGAAAAAAAACTGGAAAAAATATGCCAAGATCCATGTCATCCTTGTCCTTCTCTCCCATTTTCAAAAATCCTCCCAGTAGTTTTGCTGTCTCAGGCACATATTGACAAGTACCGGTAATGGAAACATATTAGAGCAACAGTACTCTGAGGAATCTATCTAGCTTTTAAATGCGGTTCCATTATGGGATTACACTGGCACCTCCAAGTCTAATACCCAAGTACTGAGGTTGGGGGATGTGCCCCCGGAGGGTTCAGGCAAAATGACAAAGGAGATGGTTCAAGCTCTATGGCAGCAGATAATATATTCTTTTTCCGAAGAACCACAAAGCCTTTTAAAAAGCAAATGGAATAAGAATGTGGACTAGAAGTCCCCCTCTCTATAATGAACAGATGGTGAGGAAGAAAGTAGGGAGCAGGTGAATTGCCAAAGAAAAGGCAGTAGTGCAAAAACCATCAAAATTTTAGTTGATTATATACCACTTTTCAAGAAATGAGAGATATGAAGCCAGAAAAATATCAGTTTAGTGATTGTTGAACAAACAATTCTTTTCCCAGAGGCAAAGAAAGAGAAGCAAGCCTCATGAAATGCAGGCAATTGTGCAGATGGCAGGAAGAATATAAGAAAAAACTTCATTGATGATGTAAGCCCACAGAATAAGGGAGAGTGTCAAGGAGACAAAAAGTTGTCTGAATTGTTTACCGTTCTGAGTGCACCAACCACTCAGCAAACATTTATCTGAGTTGTGAAAAATTGCCCTCTGAAATCAAGGAAATTAACCAAGAAGTTAAACATTTATTAAAAACAAGATTAGAGATTATAGGAGGAAGGTCCAGTCTGAAGAGTCAGCAAAAACTGAATCAGCTGATTTCTGGCTGTGGGGCACATTGTATTTGATTCAGGGCAGAAGTCCTCATGTAGAGCTTCTGGAGGTCCCCTTGCTTTGGGGGCCTCAAGGCTGTGCTGCAAGAAATAGCAGTTAGTCTCAGCTTTTCATGAGAAAAGCTGATGACACCACCACTGAACAACCTGGGACCTCTGACCCTTCCATGACACTTGTACCCAGGAAAGGGAAGCCAGAATTTGTTTGCAAGCCAGTTAACTGCTTAGGTTGGGGATTGGGCAACATCCAAAATTAAACCCAGTTCCAAGTCTTTTGGCACCAGTTGCCAAGGCCTAGAATCTAATGCCCAGGTGAATAAAGTCTTTTGCTGTGTGTGGCAGAGTTTTGCCTCCTCCGATCCCTTTTGTCATAAATAAACATTGAGCAAACAGGAAATATCATTTGAACAGACAAGGGAGACTTTGATGTGCTTCTTAGCACAGCACTGAGAACATGGGATGTTGCAGGGATGTACACACAGCTATTTTGGGAGGGGTGAAGGTGAGGAAGAGGGCTTTCCTGATGACAGTTAGGTATTTAACATATTCTTTTCTCTGTGTGAGTCTTTTTCTCACTAGGAATGAGACCTAGTAAATGTCAGGTTTGTACGAACTTTGACAAAAGGTAATGGCACAGAACCCTCAGGTAGTAAAATTTACCTTTTTGTGAGTACCCGTTACTGGCTCCTTTTCCTAGAACTCAGTAAATTAAGACATATAAAATTTTTACATGACCAAATTTTCACCAGGAAAGAAAATGAGATTTTTAAAAAATCCCTTTATCATCCTTTAGTTACATTAGAATTTGCAGCAGACATCCTGCTTGTCTTAAAGCTTCATGAACCCCTGAATGTCCTGGTATCTCAGGTGGGTCTATATGGGGAGAAAAACCGGGGGGTGGGCTATGAGCTTCAGAGTCAAAAGGATCTGGGTGCAAATGACAGCTTTGTAACTACTAGTTGTGTGACCTGGAGCAAGATGCTTAATCTCACTGAATATCAGTTTATCATTTGTAAAATACAAATAATAACACCTACCTATGAGAACTTTCAAGCCTATAATACACATGAAATAAAATACATTCTGCATAGCAGCTGGGGCATAAAAAATCATACTATATAAGTTATTTATATTATTATTAAAGTAAGATAGAATTTTGAAAATAAAGTTTTTCTCTAAATAACTAATTTGAAATGCTGTATGGACTTTTTATGGACCACCTTCTGGGCCAAATGTGTCTTAAGAATGAATGCAAGCTATATGGTGGCAGTGTAAGAAATTACTTAACATTAGAAATGTTGCACATAGAATTAAGAAGAAAAATAAAAGCTTTCCCATCCCTAGTAACTCTTGTTGAGTCAAGACTTTTTGGTTTTTTTGGCAAGCACCTCTATTTCAAATTGAATGAAACCTCTAGCATTTTTTCTGATGCACAGTGTTTTGAGCTATGACAATATTTAAATTTCAATATCCTATAGTCCCAGAAAGTTCAGGTGATGGCATACTGTACATACTAAAATAAAAGTACATTATAAAAAAAGTTTATGTTTCAAATAATTTGCATTAGTATTCAGAGAGAAGAAAAATTAGCTCTTCATTAAGTTCCTTCCTACTATAAGTTATTATAAATTTATGCTTCACAATTAGAAATGTGAAATGTATCAGTCAGGATTCAGCAGAAGAAAATGGAAGTACCCTAGGCATTTTAAGCAGAAAGAAATTTAATACTGTGAGTTATATGTTTACAAAATCATGAGAAGGCTTAGGGGAACAGCCTTCCAGAAGCTTCTGTACCTTCATAGTCATCACCAAAAAGGTAGGGAATTAAGAAGCTGCCCAATATGATATCATATGTAGAAAACCCTAAAGACTCTACCAAAAGCTATTAGAACTAATAAATGAATTCAGTAAAGTTGTAGTATACAGTATCAATATACAAAAATCTGTTGTGTTTCTATAATAATTATTATTCTATAACAATTAAAAGTAGAAATTAAAAAACAATCCAATTTATAATTATATCAAAGCATAAAATATATAGCAGTACATTTAACCAAGGATGTGAAAACCCATACTCTGAAAACTATAAGATATTATTGAAAAATATATGAATAAATAATAGAACACATTTCTTCCTTTTTTAAAAAAGATTTTATTTATGACTCTGGCCATGATGGAGGAATAGGTAGATACACTTTCCCTCCTCACACATCCAAAAGAAGTACAACAACACATTTAAAAACAAAAAATAACCAGAACTGCCAGAAAATTGAATTGTATAGAAGTCCAACAACCAATGTATTAAATGAGAAACATTTATCCAGACTGGTAGGACGGGCAGAGATGGGCAGCCCAGGTGGAGAGGACTGAGCAACGTGGCAGCTGGAGGATTGGGTGAGATGGTGGAAGCTGGAGCAGGCAGTCCCACATTTGTGTGCAGATAAATTGGGAGGAACAACTGGGGAGTGAGACAGACCATGAAACCTAGGGTTCCATCACATGGAAATAAAGCCTCAATACCTCTGACAGAAAAAAAAAACAAAACTGTGGGGGGTTAAGGCAGCAGGAGAAACTTTTAGCCTCACAAGAGTTCATTGGAAAAATACACAGGGTCCTAGAATGTATACAAACCCACCCACCTAGGAATCAGTACCAGAAGAGCCCAATTTTCTTGTGGGTAGCAGTGGAAATGACTGAAAGCCAGCAGAGAGCTAAGCAAGCAGCATTGTAAGCAGCATTGTTCTCTCTCATACCGCACTCCCACATACAGCACCACAACACAGCGACCTGGGTGGCTCCACCCTGGCAAAGACCTAAGGCTCTACCTCTCACTACTTAACAGGTGTGCTTAGACAAAGAAATATGGCTCAAATGAAAGAACAGATCAAAGCTCCAGAAAAAGTACAAGTAAGTGATGAAGAGATATCCAACCTATCAGATGCACAGTTCAAAACACTAGCAATCAGGATCCTCACAGAAATAGTTGAGTATGGTCACAAAATAGATGGAAAAGTAAAGGCTATAAAAACTGAAATTAAAAAAAAAATGTACAGGGAACCAACAGTGACAAGAAGGGAACAGAGACTCAAATCAATGGTTTGGACCAGAGGAAGAAATAAACATTCAACCAGAACAGAATGATGAAACAAGAATTTAAAAAAAAAAAAAAAAAAAAAAAGGAGAGACTGACGAACCTCCAGGAAAACTTTAAACATTCTGACATCTGAATCAAAGGGATGCCAGAAGGAGAAAAGGAAGAGCAAGAAATGGAAACTTATTTGAAAAAATAATGAAGGAGAACTTCCCCAATCTGGCAAAGGAAACAGACTTCCAGGAAATCCAGGAAGCTCAGATAGTCCCAAACAAGTTTGACCCAATGAAGCACTCACGGAGAAACATCATCATTACATTATCTAGATTCAAGATAAAGACAGAATCTTAAAAGCAGCAAGAGAAAAGGAGACAGCTACCTACAAAGGAGTGTGCATAAGGCTATCAGCTAATTTCTCAAAAGAAACCTTACAGGCAAGAAGGAGCTGCAAAGGAGTATTTGAAGTCATGAAAGGCAAGGACCTACATCCAAAATTACTCTATACAGCAAAGCTATCATTTAGAATAGAAGGGCAGATAAAGTGCTTCCCAGATAAGGTCAAGTTAAAGGAGTTCATCATCACCAAGCCTTTATTTTATGAAATGTTAATGGGACTTATCTAAGAAAAAGAAGATGACCAAAAATATGGACAGTAAAATGACAACAAACTCACAACTAGCAACAACTGAACATATACAAAAACAAACTAAGCAAACAACTATAATAGGGACAGAATGACAGAAATGGAGATCACATGAAGGGTTATCAGTGGGGAGGGGGAGAGGGAATGGGGGAAAAGGTACAGGGACTAAAAAGCAGAATTAGTAGCACAAAATAGACAGGCAGGAGTTAAGGATAATATAAGAAATGGAGAAGCCAAAGAACTTACATGTATGACCTATAGACATGAACTAAGGATGGGGGGATTCAGTGCAGAGAGGAATAATGGGGAGGGGAAAAATGGGACAACTATAATAGCATAATCAATAAAACATATGAAAAATGAGGAGAGAAAAAAAGAAACAATACTAATCATGATAGTACAATCTTGGCTTGAGGATAGACAAATAGATCAATGGAATAGAACTGAAAGTCCAAAAATAAACTATTAGATATATGACCAACTGATTCTGACAAGTGTTTTAAGACAATTCAATGAGTCAAAAATAGTTTTTCAATAAATGATACTGGGGAAACCAGATATCCACATGCAAAAGAATGAAGTTGGGACCGACCTCACACCACATAAAAAAAACTAATTCAAAATGGGTCAAACACCTAACCGTATGAGCTGAAAGTACAAAACTCTGAATACATAGGTGCTAATCTTACTAGGCAATGTGGGGTTTTTTAGCTATTACATCAAAAAATGTAAACAATGTTTTAAAAAGATAAATTAGACTTTAAGAAAATATAAAAATCTCAGTGCTGTAACGTAAAAAACAGTACTAATAAAATGAAAAGATAATGCATAGAATGGAAGAAAATATATGCAAGTCATATAACTTATAAGGTACTTATATCAAAAGAATATAAAAAATTCTTAAAATTCAACAGTAAAAAGGCAAATAGGGCATTTTCTTAAATAAGCAAAGGATTCGAATAGACATTTTACCAAAGAAGATATACAAATGACCAATAAGCACAAGAAAAGATATTCAACATCATTAGTTGCTAAGGAAATGGGATGTCAAGACCACAATGAGATACAACTTCACAATTATTGGGATAATTATAATAAAAATAAAAACAGACAATAAAGGTTGGTAAGGATGTGGAGAAACTGAGACCCTCATACAGTACTGGTGGGACGTAAAATAGTGCAGCCACTTTGGAAAAGGGTATGGCAGTTAGTCAAAATGTTAAATGGAATTAACATGTGACAATAATTGCACTCCTAGATAGATACCCAAGAGAACTGAAAACATATGTCCACTCAAAAACTTGTACACAAATGCTCATTGCATCATTATTCTAAATATCCAAAGAGTGCAAACAATACAAATGTTCATGAATTGACAACTGCTGAAATTGATGACTATACAATAGAATATTATTCAGAGATAAGAAGAAATGAAGTACTGATTCATGCCGCAATATGGAAAAACTTGGAAAACATTATGTTAAGTGAAAGGAGCCAGTTACTAAAGGCCACATACTGATTTCATTTATATAAAATGTCCACAATAAGAAAATAGTTGCCAGGTACTGAGGGTTGAAGGAATGGAGTGACAGCTAAAGGTATGGTATTTCTTTTGGGGGTGATGAAAATGTTCCGTAATTAGAGGTAATGGTTGCTCAACTTTGTGACTATATGAAAAACCTCTGAATTATATCGTCATATTTCAATTATTTTTCCAAAAACATTTCTCAAATTAAGCTCTAGTGGTAAATAAACCACAAAAGCAAAAAATAAATTAACTAATTAAATATTACATTTCTTGCAGACTGAGTTTGTAGCTTGAGTACTATGCTAATTACAACTATATTACATATTGGTCTATTCTGGTGCATCCCCTATTTTAATTTTTAAACTCGTTCCCTCAATGGTCTCTGCAGCACTGTACACCCTCAAGATTCCTATGTTCTATTTAGAGCTTCTGGGTAGTTTTAGGGATAAAAAAACTTACCAGCATTTCTAAATACTGTCCTAAGTGAATTTTTAAAAATCTTGTTTCATCCTCTAGCCAGAAATTATCATATGAAATTTTTGCTCTCCCCAGCCATCTCCTTCTTCAGGGTACCCTAGCTGTGCCAAAAGCAACTTTGGGGATGTCATATGTCTTGTCTTTCCACAATTTTGAAGTTTGTGAGGTATGGTATTTTATATAAATATAGACTCTCTATTTTTAACCTTCTTTCTGACAAAAAGCAACCCTGCACTCGCTTATCTCTCTGCCAATGATTCCTAAATCTGTATTTTCATCCCTGACCTTGGGATCCTTAACTGTCCACAAGGGCATTCACGGTTAGCGATGGTCCTATCACTTTATCTATACATATAGAGAGTTCATACTTTATAAAATGAAGTCATAAATATAGCCTCCCTTTACCTCTCTGCATGTCACTAATAACAATCTATATTTTTACATGTGATAGTTAGCATCTTTTCTTACATGGTCTCATTTCACACCCACAAGACCTTTGAGAGGTGGCTGTTGTTGCTATTTCCATTTTATATGAGGACACTGAGACTCATAGAGGTGAAGGATGTGGCAGGTCCAGGACTCAAACCCAGGCATAAAAGGTCCAGATCTGACCATGGTTATTTTCATGACCCCAACCTGAAGACTCTGAGGGAAGGTTGACTCCCCTTCCCTTTCTTCTTTTCCTGCATAGTCTGCCAGCCACCAAGGTGCAGACTGCATGAGCTGATAGCAGTTCACCACTGATACAGGTTTTCTGTTAAATCTGCCTTGGTAACATTTCACCAGTTGGCCCTTTTCATTCCCGCAGCTAGCACTAGATGGTACTCAGCCTGCACCATCACCAGCATCACCTGAGGGCCTGGGAAAACACTGACTACTGGTCATCCACCCCCAGAGTTTCTGTGGTGCTGCCTGATAATCTGATTTCCAAACCTTCACTGGCCCTAGATTCCCTGGCCCAGTCCATCCTGCACTCCACCGTTCTATTGCTTGGAGATCTAATCTTTCTCCCAAACTAAGCTGTAAGTCTGAGGACCAAGGCTCACTCTTCCTTGTATTATTTCTGCTAACCCATTATCCCACATAGGTCTAGCATGTAAGGCTCCTTTACAGTCTGACCTGAAACCTGGTCCTGAGTTCAAATACCTGCCAGCTAGTAACTAATACTTTGATCTTGAATAAGGCACTCTCCAAGGTCAGTTACCTCAGTAAAATGAGATGATTAAGAATGCCTTTTGTAGGGCTATTAGAGGACTACATAAGAATAATTTTGAAGGGTTTGGCACAACCAAATGGACAGTTAGTACTCAGTAAACACTTGCTGTTATTATTTCCCACTCTGCTCTTTGACTGTGGCATGCACATTTCCCCTCTATACCCCTAGTCATGACATTCCCCAGGCCTAGAATGTCTGCTTCTCTCAACCCCTTCTCTCCAACCTACCTCTTTCCAGCCTCTTAAAACCTGCCTCAAGTCTACATCTCTACTGATTTGTCCTGTTCTTACCTATCTTTATCACTGATTTGCCCAGAATCTTATACAATCTTTGAACATCCTTTTCACCACTGTGTTAGTTAATTCACATGTTTTCAACCAAAGTATAAGCTCCTTGAGTGTAGAAAGCTCATGCAATGCTTGCATATTAATGTTTTTAGCCCCACCCCAAATCTCAAGAGGTATTTGCTGCCTGAAAAATTGCGTCCTTAAGGGACTCAACAGAAAATTAAGGTATTCAGTTGTGTGCCATGTGAAGAAGTAATAAGGAACACGAGAATAACCATTTTTAAATGTCTTGGCTTCAGGTTTTAACTTAATTCTGTTAACACTGGATCTGTTTTCAGCAGAGCTTGAGATTTTTTTTTCTTAAGCTGCAGCTTCTTGGCTGAAGTGCAGTGGGATTGCCATTCTGTAGTGAAACCTGTAACCGTGCCAGTCAAAATAAGAGGACTCCTTGTGGGGAAAAGTGGAGGGCCAGTTCTTGGAACTTTGATTTTCTTACCTCCCAGACTTAAAGGAGTAACTGCCCCAGTGAGACAACAGATGGAGATGTCAACTTTTGCTCTTGGTATACATGATATTTACAGAAAAGAAAAAAGGCAGAAACAAAGTGGAATAAATGATTTCCAACATTCTCTGAATTCCTGAAACAGTGTTGAAGCAGACATTTTCCTGAGGGAACCATTATAAGCTATTGTGTTTGGCCATTGGTCTTATCCATCTTAAGTCATTCAATTTTTGCTTAGTGTTATTTCTGTAGAAACAGTTTTGGATTCCATTCTTTCCCTCCACTCTCATGAATATGGCCAAACTAGCTGTCATTGGTGTTGGACTGGGTTCTAAGTCTGTCACCACACCCACCTGTCTCCCCTACTCCTTTCAGGCTGCTGATCACAAGTTCCTTGTCATTTCATAGGTGAATGGGAACTCTGTGGTCTGAGGCGGAGTGTTACAGAACAGACCAGGAGGCAGGGGTGTGGGGGTTGAATGATATACTATTACTGAAAGGATTCCCCCTTTTTCTCTGGGGGTTCCCCCCACAGACTAGGTTCATTTTGCCTGCCACCAGAGGAAAGATGTCTTTCAATGCCAGAGATTGGTGAAAAGGAAAAGAATTATTTACTTAAAAGTTATACAGACTTAGAGTAATGACTTAATGTCTTCATTAAAATACTAAACTTCTTTAGAATGCTCACAAATGCACACAGTCTTTCCTTCTTCCCTTTGCCCAGTCTGGGGTACCATATCTCAGAAAAAAAAGTAGAAGTCTGTGGTTCAGGCAGCCCCTCAGTTCTGGCATCATCTGATGTGTTGCCACCACAATCTCTAGTTAATCCAAAACCATGTGGCACCTTCTTATGGGCCACCAACAAGAGTCTTTTCACCCCCTTTTCTTCCAGGAAAAGTCTCTTTTGCTTCCTAAGCCACATGGCAAAAGGGAGTGCCCCAGAGCCACAAAGTCCTAACTCTTGCCAAAGCCATGTGGTCTTCACTCTGCCAAAGCCACATGGTCCCAACTCCTCCAAAGCCTCATGATCATCCCCTGGTGTGGCTGCCCTGCCTGGGTTTAAATCCCCGCACCAATCTTCCTCTGCAGCGCCATTTCTGACTCCTCCCACAATCATTGCACCTGCCAACATTCCCGTATTCTTCCAGTTTTACAGGGCTGCCACAGTAAGTCTGGGCAGGCATTGTCCCATGGCATGGAGCCAATCATCTTCAAGCTCTCACGCAGGTGCTGTAACCAGGGGAAGCTGCCTCCCAGTTACATCTTGGGTAGAAGTCACTTCCATCCACGTGGCTCAAAGCATGGCCACAGCTATGTAACTTGTCTATAGAAATATTAAATGATCATGCCATAGGTTAGCTGTAAAACTGTTGCTATGCAAAACAGCTCTCAATGGCCCTGCTCCATGTGTCCCATCCCCCAACTCAGACTTGTGCAGGGGTGAGGACATCCTATGTATATTTTCTAGTATTTCCTGGACACTCTGAGTTCTGGACCCCATTACAAATCCCTATTTGCCACCCACCTTGGTTGCACCCTATTACATGAGTACTCATTTATTTGAGTACCTGTGATGGCTAAGGTTTTTAATTTATTATCCCATTTAATCTTCAAAGCACTTCATAAGGGAAGTATTACATTATCTTCATTTAATAGAGTACAGAAATTAGCCTAAGAAGCCACCAAGGGGTGGATGCAACCCAGTAGTGAGGGCCATGGGGCCACCGGGGAAGTGTGTACTGAGCCTGGAATACAGAAAACAGGATGATTTGGCAGATAAATTCTACCTTTTCCATGGAGTTGTAACCCTTTCGGGGAAGTCCAGCATGGGGATTGGACGTGCCTGCTGCACAGTCCACTGTTTCTCTCCCTGGCTGATAGTGATGCCACAGCCAGGACGGTAATGTGATACATCACATTGATTCACTTGTTTTTCTGCCTCAGCCCTGTTTTCCTCACCCTCACTGCCCTAGGTATGCTCCTCCCAAAGAAAATATCAAAACTTTAATCCTTGCCTCAGGTTCTGCTTTCCTGAGGACCTGGAGTCATGTTATATTCCCAGTTTAGAATATTGGGTTACTGTTTTAAAAATAGTCACCTGAGGTGTGAAGAGGGTAATGAGCATAGTAATATAAACTACAATTCAGAAAATCACCCCACATATAAGCAGGGGGTAGGAACCTCTTGCGAGTATGGAATATAAGTCTGTGTGAATCAAACAAATGATTATGTCTCTAAGAAACAGAAAAGGAAAAGTCAAGTTGAATGTGTACTGTCTTCTAAGGAACTTTGTCAAACTTTTTCATTTTTTTTCAGATATCACACTCTAACCTTTCTAGTAGAACAACTGAGTTTTTCCAGGACAAGTACAAGATAATGCTTTGCAGTAAGTATATAATATTGTTGCTAAGGACAAAGAAGAGACCAAAACTGTAGAGACAGTATTCAAAGTCCCACTCCTTTTAGTAAAAATAAGTAGTTTGCTTTCCTCTCAAGACTGTGATAAAACAGTACCAAAATTTAAAATGTTATGCCAGGAAAAAAATTATTCACAAAATTCCTGTATAAAACTTGTCTGTGAACATCACGTAAAATGTGGGGGTATATAATGTAGAAAGGCTATCACTGTCAGGTGTGTATGAGCAGCTATTTTACTATATAGCTGGATTAAAATGCCATGTCCAAAGTAAGAATCAACTTTTGGCCTGTGTGCAAGTCAAGTTAGGCTTGACTACATGGAACAACAGATACATCTTGAAACCATGCTTTTATTAAGTCTGATGCATCTGGGTTATCCCCTTTCATGTTGTGGCTAGGCCATATAGAGCAGATCTTCCAAGATAATTGCATCATGGGAAGAGATGGAGAATCACACCTGTTCTCACATACTTTGGCCTGCACATGACACTTTGGGAAATGCCAAGAGACAACTATGTGGGGAAAGTTATCCCTGCAATAGTACTTGCTTGTATGTGGAAAAAGAATTAATGACTGTCATTGCTGGTTACCAGTGAGAACCCAGGCTATGGGAAACTGGCATGCGTGTATTAAATTAAATAACCTGAAAGATGTAACGTGACCTAAAAGACCTGCCATGAATCATTACTGATGAATGGCGAGTCTTGGTGTGTCCACAAGTGGAGGTGTTACCAGGTAAAGGAAAAAGGGTACATCTGAATGTCAATCCACATGGGGGTTATCCCCACAGGAGAACAAATGGTTGATGACATTCTCTTAATCCTGAATCAGTGTTTAAGAAAATGCATGAACTTCCGGTGAAGATGGAGGTATAGGCAGATATGGCTCACCTCTTCACCCAACCACATCACAATTACAACTAAAGCCCTGCCTGGTGTGGCTCAGTGGATTGAGTGCCAGCCTGCAAACCAAAGAGTTGCAGGTTGGATTCCCAGTCAGGGCACATGCTTGGGTTGCAGGCCAGGTCTCCAGTAGGGGGTGCATGAGAGGAACACACACTGATGTTCCTCTCCCTCTCTTTCTTCCTCCCTTACCCTCTCTAAAAATAAATAAAATCTTTTAAAAATTACAACTGAAGTGTAGAACGATCATCACCCAGAACAATAAGAAATCAAGTTGAATGGAAGTCTGAAAACTATGGAATTAAACAAACCAAATCCATCCAGACTAGTAGGAGGAATGCAGAACAGGCTGGCTTTTCACCTACATGTGGTAGATATAAATTCAGGAGGGATATCTCAGGAACGAGGAGTCCCAGTCCCCACAGCCCAAGATTCCAGAACCAGGCAGATAAATCCCAACAACTTCTGGCTGCAAAAACCAGCAGGGACTGAGTTGGTGGAAGAAACTGCAGGATTCCCAAGAAGTTCTTCTTAAGGAACCCACAAAAGGACTCACCTAATCAGATTCACTCCCTCTGAGCTCCAGAACCAGGGTAGCAGCCTGAACGCCCAGTGTTAAACAGGGAGAAACTGAAGTGTCTGACATCAAGGCAAACAGAGACCACTGTCCCCTTTCTAAACCGTCCCCCCGCAGAGCCAGCAAGCCGCTGCCATATCTGAGACTCCATCAGCCTGGCTAACACTGTTTGACTTGCCCTGGAGACTCCACTCCACCAGAGACTCCACCCCACCCAATTTATGAGCCCACCCAAGTTGTTTTTCCATATGAATGGCTGCTCTTGGCTCATGCTTCAAAACTTCCTAAATCCTATCAAACAAGCAACAGCTGGCCTCAGTGAGCCCCAGGCCTGGCACTGGCAGCAACCAGCCTAGATTCACAGCTTGGCCTCTCCTGGGAATCTCTAAGTCCAGAACAAGTAGCATCCAACAAAAATGGTTTTATAGCTCAGGCAGGGTGGCCCTGGGCAAAACACAGGTGGGGGCTGACCTTGGCCTACACCACCCGGGAAACCTCAGAGTCAGCACACCCAGTGGACAACTACAAACCACGTCAGAGCACCACCACCCTGCCCTTGCACAGCTGATCCTCCACAAAAGGTGGAGGTTGGTAGTCAGTGTTCACAGCCTGTCCTTGCAGCTGACTGGTCTGGATAAATTCCTCCCATTGATATGCCAAAAGCAACTAAATTTCAACTACAAGAAGAGAGTGTGCTCATCCCACACAAAGGGGACACCACAAATATCCAGCTTGAGTAATAGGGGAGGCTGTGCCATTGGATCCCACAGGATACCTACTACATTAGGTCACACTACCAAGACATGGAGTCAAAGCAGCTCTACCTAATACATAGAAACAAACACAGGGAGGCTGCTAAAATGAGGATACAAAAAAAAAACACAGCCCAAATGAAAGAGCATATCAGAACTCTAGAAAAAGACCTAAATAAAAAGGAGATAAGCCATCTATCAGATGCACAGTTCAAAGCACTGGTTAGAAGGATGCTCAAGGAACTTAGTGAGGACCTGAACAGCATGAAAAAGATCCAGTCAGGAATGAAGGATACACTAATTAAAATAAAGAATAATTACAGGGAAACAACAGTAGAGTAGATGAAAGCAAGAATCAAATCAATGATTTGGAACACAAGGAAACAAACAAAAAAAAAAACAAGTAATCATAACAAGGAGAAAAAAGAATCCAAAACAATGAGGATAGTATAAGCAGCTTCTGAGACAACTTCCAGAGGTCTAACATATGAATCATAGAGGTGCCAGAGGATAAGAGGAAGAGCAAGAAATTGAAATCTATTTGAAAACAATAATGAAATAAAACTTACCTAATTTGGTGAAGGAAATAGACATGCCAGTCCAGGAAGCACAAGGAGTCCCAAACAAGATGGATCCTAAGAGGTCCACTCCAAGACACATAAACAAAATATCGAAGGTTAAAGATAAAGAGAGAATATTAAAAGCAGCAAAAGCAAAGAAGTTAGTTACCTACAAGGGAGTTTTCATAAGACTGTAAGCTGATTTCCCAAAAGAAACTTTGCAGGCTAGGAGGGATTGGCAAGACATATTCAAAGTCATGAAAAGCAAGGACCTATAGCCAAGATTACTCTGCCCGGCAAAGCTATCATTTAGAATAAAACAGCAAATAAAGAGCTTTCCAGACAAGAAAAAACTAAAGGAGTTCATTATCACCAAACCATTATTATATGAAATATTAAAGGGACTTATTTAAGAAAAAGAAGATCAAAACTATGAACAATAAAATGACCTAAAATACAAATTTTTGAACGATTGAATCGAAAAAATAAACTAAGCAAAGAAGAACAGAGACAGAATGATGAATGCAGAGAGAATTTTGAAGGTTGCCAGATGGGAGGAGAGTGTGGAGTAACGGATGAAGAGGTGAGGAGATCAAGAAGCACAAATAGGTAGTTACAGAGTAGTCATAGGGATGTAAAGTACAGTGTAGGAAATGGAGTAGCCAAAGAATGTATACAACATGTCCATGGACATGATCAGTGGTGGGGGGAATTGTCTTAGGGAGTGGATGGTAGTGGGTGAAGGATGGGGAGAAACAGTAAAAGTTAGGACAACTGTAATAGCATAATCAATAAAATATAGTTAAAAAATAAAACAACAATAGCAGTAATAAAAAAAGTGAAAAGATACTTTTAGCCAAGATGGAGACATAGGTAGATACACTGTGCCTTCTCTCACAACCAAAAGAAGGACAACAACAAATTTAAAAACAAAAACAAACAGAACTGACAGAATATCAAATGTATGGAAGTCTGACAATCAAGAAGTTAAAGAAGAAACATCCATCCAGACCAATAGGAGGGGCAGAGATGGGCAGCCAGGATGGAGAGGATTTGCAGCAAGGCGGCAGCTGGAGGAGTGGGCAGTCCCACATTTGCATGCAGATAAACCAAGAGAAACAACAGGATCTAGACAGACCATGCAACCCAGAGTTCCGGGGCAGGGAAATAAAGCCTCAAAACCCCTCACTAGAAAAACCTGTGAGGGTTGAGGCAGTGGGAGAAGCTCCCAGCCTCACAGGAGACTTTGTTGGAGAGAACCACACGGTTCTAGAATGTACACAAACACATCTACCCAGTAATAAGCACCAGAAGGGCCCGATTGGCTTGTGGGTAGCAGCAGCAGTGACTGAAAGCCAAAGGAGAGCTGAACAAGTGGCATTGTTCCCTCTGGACCCCTACCCCATATACAGCACCACAACCAAGCAACATGGGTTGCCCCACCCTGGCAAATACCTAAGGCTCTGCCCCTTACTATATAACAAGCATGCTGAAACAAACAAACAAAAAATGGCCCAAATGAAAACAGATCAAAGCTCCAGGAAAAATACAACTAAGTGACAAAGAGATAGCCAACCTATCAGATGCACAGTTAAAAACAATGATAATCAGGATGTTCACAAAATTGGTTGAATATGGTTGCAAAATAGAGGAAAAAAGTGAAGGCTATAAAAACTGAAATTTAAAAAAATGTATAGGAAACCAACAGTGACAGGAAGGAAACAGGGACTCAAATCCACATTTTGGACCAAAAGGGAGAAACAAAAGTTCAGCCAGAATGGAATGAAGAAACAAGAATTCAAAAAAATGAGGAGAGGCTTAGGAACCTCCAGGACAACTTTAAATATTCCAACATCTGAATCATGGGGGTGCCAAAAGGAGAAGAACAACAGCAAGAGATTGAAAACTTATTTGAACAAATCATAAAGGAGAACTTTCTCATTCTGCCAAAAGAAATAGACTTTCAGGAGTCCAGGAAGCTCAGAGAGTCCCAAAGAAGTTGGACCCAAGAAGGAACACACCAAAGCACATCATCATTATATTACCCAAGATTCAAGATAAGGAAAAAATCTTAAAAGCAGCAAGAGAAAAGGAGACAGCTACCTACAATGGAGTGCCCATAAGGCTATCAGCTAATTTCTCAAAAGAAATCTTACAGTCAAGAAGGGGCTGGAAAGAACTATTCCAAGTCATGAAAGGCAGGGACCTACATCCAAAATTACTCTATCCAGCAAACCTATCATTTAGAATGGAAGGGCAGATAAAGTGCTTCCCAAATAAGGTCAAGTGAAAGGAGTTCATCATCACCAAGCCCTTATTATATGAAATGTTAAAGGGAAGATAAAAAATATGGACAACAGAGACTTCCACCAAGATGGAGGCATAGGTGGATATCCATGCCTTCTCACACAACCAAGTTTAGAGACAACTAAATATTAGCAACAGAAAACACAGCCAGGACACAGAAAATTGAACTTTTCGGAAGTCTGTTAACAACAAATTCTTCAGTCTGACCGGTAAGGGGCGAAACCAGCAGCTGGTGGAGCGGGGTTGCACAGGAAAACTCGGTCAGACGGACTCAGGCGCGCGGAATCCAGGCGCAGGGTTGGACCTAGTGAGCGACCGAGTGAGCAACTGAGCGAGCGACCACGGGGAAACATTGAGGGAGCAGGGCTGAGGGTTGACTGTGGCGGCGCATTTGTGCACGGATAGACAAGCGAGGGAGTGGGTGATTGGACCGGGACCCAGCGGGTCCCCGCGGCAAGCATCAGGGAGGGCGCCGCCATTTCCCTGCTCTGATCCCACCTCCACATACAGCGTCATAACTCAGCAACTCTGAGTGGCCAGGCCCTGGTGAACCACCTAAGGCTCTGCTCCTTACCCAGCGGTACAAAACAGCAGAGGGTACCGCCATTTCCCTGCTCTGACCACGCCCCCACATACAGAGTCACAACCCAGAGACCTGGGAGTCCAAGGCTCCATTCCTCACACTTAAAGGGCACGAACAGACCAAAAATGGCTTAAGAAGATCTCAAAGCCCCAGAGCCGATAAATCTAAGCGATGAAGAAATAGCAAAACTCTCAGACACACACCTTAAAACACTGGTGATCAGGATCCTCACAGAACTGGTTGATTATAGCCACAAATTAGACAAATATATGAAGGCGAAACTAATTGAAATGAATGGAATTGCACAGGAAACTAATAGCAATGAAAAGGAAACTGGGACTCAAATCAATGGAGTGGACCAGAAGAAAGAAAATAATGGCCGAACAGAAAAGAGTCAAGAAGCAAGAATTCAAAGAAATTAGGAGAGTCTTAGGAACCTCCAGGACATCTTTAAACGCTCCAACATCCGAATTATAGGGGTACCAGAAGGGGGAAAGGAACAGCCACCAGTGGAAAACTTATTTGAACAAATAATAAAGGAGAATTTCCCCAATCTGGCAAAGGAAATAGACTTCCAGGACATCCAGGAAGCTCAGAGAGTACCAAAGAAGTTGGACCCAAGAAGGAATACACCAAGGCACATCAGAATTATATTAGCCAAAATTAAAATGAAGGAGAGAATCCTAGAAGCAGCAAGGGCTAAGGGGACAGTCACCTACAAAGGAGTCCCCATCAGACTGTCAGCAGATTTCTCAAAAGAGACCTTACAGGCAAGAAGGGGCTGGAAAGAGGTATTCCAAGTCATGAAATCCAAAGACCTACAACCAAGATTGCTCTATCCAGCACAACTTTCATTTAGAATGGAAAGACAGATAAAGTGCTTCTCAGATAAGATCAAATTCAAGAAGTTCATCATCACCAAGCCCTTATTATATGAAATGTTAAAGGGACTTACCTAAGAAAAAGAAGTTAAAGAAACATGAACAGTGAAAGGAAACAAACTCACAGTTATTAATAACCACACCTAAAACAAAAGCAAACTAAAAGGACAGCTAGATCAGGAGTGGAAACATAGAAATGAAGATCTCAAGGAGGGTTAGCAACAGGGGAGTGGGAGGAGGAGAAGGGGGGAGAAGGTACAGAAAATAAGTAGCATAGACAGTAGATAGAAAATAAATGGGGGGGGCAAGAATAGCATGGGAAATATAGAATCTAAAGAACTTGAGACACATGGTTATAAACTAAAAGGGGGGTAATGGTGGGGATGGGGGGTAGGGTGGAGGGGAATGAAGGGGGGAATAGAACAACTGTAACAGCATAATCAATAAAAAATTTAAAAAATATATGGACAACAAGCTCACAACTATCAACAACTGAACCTAAAAAAAAAAAAACAGAAACAAACTAAGCAAACAACTAGAAGAGGAACAGAATGACAGAAATGGAGATCACATGGAGCATTATCAGTAGGAAGGCAGAGGGGAGAGAAAGAGGGAAAAGGTGCAGGGAATAAGTAGTATAAACGGTAGGTACAAAATAGACAGGGGCAGGTTAAAAATAGTATAGGAAATGTAGAAGCCAAAGAACTTGTATATAGGACCCATGGACATGAACTAAAAGTGGGGAAATATGGGTGGGAGGGGGTGTGCAGGGTGGAAGGGAATAAAGGGGAGGAAATGGGCCAACTGAAATAGCATAATCAATAAAATATATTTTTTTAAAAAGAAACTCTGACAAAAGATGAAAAAATAAAAGACATATTGTGTACCAAATTTACACAAAATTAAAGGTTTTATAAGTTTAAAAAAAGAAAAGAAAATGGAGATAATTGCACCAATCATTCACATGAATATCCTTTTTTTCAGTACGTGCATTTGGATTATTGGTGCAATTTTTGTTGTAGAAAAAATGGAGTAGCCAACATGAGACATTGCTTTTCCAAAATGAATTATGCTGGCTGCCAAAGTAGAGAATGCTTACATTAGGTTTTGAAGTGAAGAATGGTAATTGTAATAAAGGTCATTTCTGTGATTTCAGAATATTGGTTCAACTGACATCTGGCAGCAAATTTTTAATATCCTGAAAGACCAGAATCAATCATTTCAGGCCCAAACTATAAATATTCTTAGCATTGATAATAGGCTGTCCAGACTTCATAAGACAACCAAGCTGTATTGCTAATGGCTCAGGCCTTGAAAGCTGGCCTCTTTCCAACTCTGCTCATTGGTGAGATAGATCAATGGCATATGGTTGCACATGTTTAAAACTGATTTCCCAGTGTTACGACAGAACATGAAGGTATTATTTTCAGGGCTATCTGCAACCTAAGAATGGATTAGGCACCCATTAATTCACCAGTATCTCCCAAGCTGAAGCAGTCCATCTCTCAGCTTTTGAACAGGACAAGACCATTAATAACTACAGGGTGCTAAGAGGCATCCTAGGAAGACAGCTTCTCATAGCTTTTGAAAGGATTTGACAAATTCACCAAACACTTGCCGTTTGAAATGACCTATGCCTTTGAGTCGGGATGCTCTAATTCACCAGAAATAAGGAATAAGAAAGAAAATCAATGGGAACCTCATCCATGCATCTATCCATATACTTTCTAGCCAGATGTACTTTTTGTAAAGTATTACAATACTTTATTGTAATGAAATCTATTTCATAATATGAAATCTATTATTTAGAATGTTAATGCCTCCTTACCAGGCATCATTGTGAGAGTGACATGGTCTTTAAACCTGTGTGACAATCCCCAATGCACCCTTGTGATGTCCAGGGAAGACAGGGATACTTGGAAGCCCTTTTCTTCTTTAAGATCTAGTTCTTGGATGATTATCCAAAACACCTCATTGTGGGAACAGACAATGATGGTTGCAAGCAGATGCAGCAGATCTGCACATTCCTGAGTAGAAAGGCTGTGGTCCTGATGGGCAAGAAGCACAATGTGCAAGGCTGTCCCAAGCATAGGAAAACAACTCAGCTCTGGAGAAATGTAAGTTTTCTGTGCAGCAGGGAGAACCTCAATGTGAAGTCATTCTGCCAGCTCAGAACACTGGTTGGGGGCCCAAGAAGATCTCCTTCTCTCAGGCTTTAGGCCTTGCCACTAAAATCTCCAGAAACACCATTGAAATCCTGAGTGACACACAGCTTTTAAAACTGGAAACAAAGTGGAGCCAGTACAACCACACTGCTGAACACCTCCCCGACTTCTCCCTTGAGCAGATCAATCAGCAGGTGCTTGACAATGGAGGTAGCTACAGCCCAGAAGGGCTTAACATCTGTGAGGAGCCTCTGCATTCTCAATTCCTGCAGAGTGCCCCAAAAATTGCTGGGGCGTGTCTGCAGATTGGTTAGCCAGCTGTTGCATCAGTACCCCATTCTACCATCAATGAACACAAGTGGATCCAGGCTCTGCCTTTGGAGACGGATTACACCTTCCCGCTTGCTGAAAAGTCCAAGGCCCTCTTGGCTGATCTATCTGCATTTGTAGCTGCTGCCCTTGTGGCTGCCGTCACCACTGCTGCCCAACCTGCTGCCGCAGCCCCAACCAAAGTGGAAGCAAAGAAAGAGTCAGAGGAGTGGGACAGGAACATAGGATTTGGTCTCTAACTAATTACCAAAAACACCGACACAGCCAGTTTTGTGAAACAAGAAAATAGAGGCTTGCATCTCTTAAATTTAATACAAAGGTTAACAAGTATTTTTATTTAAAACTGTTTGGTAAATTGTTTTTTTCTGAAATCACCTGTGCACAACACACCATTAAATGGCTCATAAATGAAAAAATGTCCCAGGAACATCATTATCTGCTCCTTTGAACAGCCTTTGGGGAGTCAGCA
Organism: Artibeus jamaicensis; assembly: GCF_021234435.1. NCBI lineage: Eukaryota > Metazoa > Chordata > Mammalia > Chiroptera > Phyllostomidae > Artibeus > Artibeus jamaicensis. The sequence goes on along the minus strand of NW_026522030.1, from coordinate 71,242,128 downwards.
GAGCTGTGGGGCTTATCACTTGGCTTCTGTTAGCTTTTAAGCCCCAGGAGAGGCTGGGCCAGGGGAATACTTGTACAGTGCTTAAGCCCCTTTACCTATTTTGTTCCCTTTGTTCTCCTTCCACAGGTCTGAGCAGGAACATCCACAACACTTAGCGTTCAAATGGTGGCATTCCATCCAAATGTGAAGCAGATAGTCATTGATTAAAGACCTGGAGGACTGGGAAGGTTTTGCTGATGCTGCAGGCTGTCTTGTATTGTGGCATTTCCCCATTGTTTTTTACTTGCAACTCTCCATAAGTAATATATTTCCTAACACAACCTAATACATATCCATATGTATGTATAACAGAACAAAAGTTCCCCAAATCATTTTGGGGAACTTTCCCCATCCACTTTGAAATGCACTCTGATATTTTATTTTCCATTTGCTCTGTTCTATTTCATTACTTAAAATGTTCTTAACTGGAGAACAGATCCCTGGTTTCCAGGAGTATGAACAGGATGGGTGGGAGGAGAGGGTGACTATACAGGGATAACATCAACTTCTGTGTGAGGGAGGGTTCTGTATCTTGATGGTGGTGGCAGTTACACAAATCTACACATGTGACAGAATTACACACATGCACATAAAGGTGTGTATGTAAAAGCTGGTGAAATCTGACCAAGGTCACTCATCCGTAGTAGTCAGATGTACCATGCCAATATCAACCTCTGGGTTTAATAAGATACTGTATTCATGTGAGATTCTGCCATTGGGGGAAGCTGGGTGAATGAGTACATGGGACTTCACATAGGACCTATCTGAACTATTTTCACTTCTTCTTGTACATCTATAATTATTTCAAAAACAAAATACTTTTTAAATGTTACTCAAGCCCTGGCTGGTATGGCTCAGTTGGTTGGAGCATCATCCCATAACCAGAAGGTTGTGGGTTTGAATCCTGGTCATGGAACATACCTAGGTTGCAGGTTTGATCCTGGCCCAAGTCCGAACACTTATTATCCCTGGTCCGGGCCACCTACAAGAGGCAACCAACTGATGTGTCTCTCTCTCATCAATGTTGCTCTCTCTCCCTTTCTCTCTCTAAAAGCAATGAAAAATGCCCTTGGGTGAGGATAAAAAGTGTTATTCAAGACCACTTAATCGGTATCATGAGGTTGCAACCCATAGTTGAAATATTAAGCTCTATTTCACCACGGTTGGGTTTTGGCTCAGCAAGTGGATGTGGCTACATGAACTGATTTGTCTGAAGTCCCTGCCCTGTGCAGACTTATATTTGCACTGTCTGGGACTCTGCAATGTCGGATCCTTCAAATTTGTGAGCCACCAATGGAGTCGGATTTCAGAGGTTGTATGGAGTCACCCCACCAACACCCCCATTATAAAAGAAGACGACTCTTCCCCATTCCACCCCTGGACTATTGCAGCAGTGTTTCTCAGAGCATGGTCTCCCTCTCACACACAACTCACTTAGGGCACTTGCTAGGGAGGCATGTTCCTGGTACCCACTGAGACCTATTTCATCAGACTCTTGGGAGGTGGGTTCAGAAATATTCATTTTAAACATTTTAAGCTCCATAGAGATGTCTATGCTTACCAAGCTGTTGGGAGCCTTGGAGAAGTTTGCTAAAACTGGAGACATTTGTGCATGGGATGTCAATTGCACTGAACATTGGAAGTTAATTTGGACATTAAAGTTCCTCTGTTGTGACAACAGAATTTCTGAGGATAACTTTCTTTCTACCTTATATGCTCCTTAAACAATAAAGTTTTCATTGTTGGCATAAGCCACATTTCCTGCCTTTTATGACGAAAAGATTACTTTAGTGACTCAGTTTCTCCTGTATGAAGACAAACTACAGTACTCTCCTTAGTTCATAGCACTTCTATAGATAATATCCATTTGTTCTCAGATGGAGGTATTTTCATTAGCATAAGTGGATGCATATTTTATAAACATAGGCCCACGTGTTTCATATTCTACTCCTATTTATTTACATATTCTGTAAACACATGTAGAGACAGAGCCACATGCACATTTTCAGGGGAGCACACAGAACATTTTGCTCATGCAAATACCCAAGCTGATGGATGACTCAGGGCCTTTTTTTTTTCAGGTGGCAAACCGGTTACCACTAAGAAATTCTTAGGCAGCTCATTTTTACTACCTCCCTTCAAGTAAAAATGTACTCCACAGCGTCAGCCTCCTTCTTCCCATGAGAAAGTCCTGGTCTCTTGCGCTTCTAATTCATTGGAAAATGAATGCATCTTAAATGGCAACAATTTCTAATAAGTCAATATCGTGGCCTTCCCAGATAACATCTCTGTGCTCTCCATACCCAGCCTTAATGAAGAGAAGTTTACTCAGGTTGAGGAGAGAGCTGCTTTCTGCCCAGTAGATCTTACAGCTCCCTTCTATTAACACCAATGTCTGGACATACTTGGAGCTGAGGAGTCAAGTCCTGGAAAGTCAGGCCTGCACAGAGCTGGGGGTTTGGGGGTGGGAGGGGACTAGCTAGCTACAGGCACTCTTAGATTTTAAAATAATGTCACTCTTCCGAGACAACCATTTAAGACTGAAATAGACCCAACTATTATCACATACAGGAGAAAGAATCAGTTAACTACAACCTACTGTCTCCTGAGCTAAATCCTGTGTGGTTGGTACTCCCCTTGTAGATGAGAAAATAAATGCTCAGAAAGAGGCAATAGCCTGCTCGAGGTTAAATAGCTAATTAGTAGCTTAGCCAGTATATGAACCCAATGCTCTTGTGCTTCCCAGAACCTCCAAATGTGAGCTTACTTGGAAATAGGGTCATCGCAAGTGTAATTAGTTAAGAGGAGGTCACAGTGGAGTAGGGTGGGCCCCTACTACAATGTGACTGATGTACTTATAAGAGGAGAAGAGACAAAGAAGTACAGGGAGACAGCCACATGATGATGGAAGGGGCAGAGATTGGGGTGATGAGGACTGCGGGTGACACAGGGGGCTGAGAGAAGGATGCGGAACAGATTTTTCCTAGAGCCTTCAGACAGAGTATTGCCCTATTAACAACTTGATTGCAGACTTCTAGCCTTCAGAACTGTGAGACAATAAATTGCTGTTGTTTCAAGACTACCATTGTGTGCTAGTTTGTTAGGGCAGCCCTAGAAAACTAATGCATCTCAATATATCCCTCAACCTGTTACTGTACAAATTTTGGAAAAAAAGAAGAGTTTGCAGAGTGCTCACGATCCACAGCCAATCACTGTGGATTGTATACTTTTAACTCTTCTTTACTTACTCACCATGGCCATTTTATCCACTCCCACCTTCCCAAAATAATGACAACTCTCATGTATTTTCTTCTCTTTTATTATTTAATCAACTATACTCTTTATGGGAAGTGCTTTTAAAACAGTGAGAACAGCTGTAAACCTCAGAATTCTCTGCATTTTATCATCATTATCATCATCATCATTTCAGTTCCTTGGAATAGGTCCAGTGGAGATAAGTGGACCCATCTTTGAGCTGGAGCACTGGAACTAAAACTTGAACAGCTGGCTATAGGTGAGATTCCCCAGAAGATGGCAGTGTGGATCATAAAAACCACAACATCCTCACCACAGCTTGCAAAGCCTTCTGGAATGAGGCACATCCTGGGCTCCAGGCCTTGGTGAAGGATCCTGGAAACAGCAGTCATACCACTAAATAACTGGGAAGGACACTCATAAATATTTTCCCGCTTTGCAAGGTCCTTTCTTCTTGCTAAAGAGAGAAACAATGGACTGCAACTCCACACCCTCCATTTAAAGGGACTTACAGTTCTGACATTAGAGATTTGTGTTAAGAGTATCAATATATCAACTATAACCTCTATATTGTGTCCCGTGTTGATCTAAGGGTTTAAAGCAGTCAGCTAAGTTCCAGTGTATAGATTGTGGATAAAAGATAAAAGGCCTTTCTCCTGTTATCACATACAGGAGAAAGAATCAGTTAACTACAACCTGCTGGGGAGAGAGCTTCAGAGGGAGAGAGCTTGGGAAGGAGCAAGAAAATAGAACACTACTTCTCCAATACTTACTAGCTATGTGATCTACAGCTACTCGTTTAGCCTCTCTGAGCCTAAGTTTGCCTTCTTTTTATTTTATTATTTTGGTCATGAGCATAATGTCTGCTATGCTGCCTACACTGTCATAGTACAGCTCAAGTGAGAAGACTATTAAAGTGATAAAATATTCTTTTCTCTCTCTTTTTTATTGTTGTTCAAGTACAATTGATCCTATCCTTCTTTGGCTTTGTCCACGTGTCCATTATACATGTTCCTTGATGACTCTTCCCTGATTCCCCCGCTCGTATTATTCCCACCTACCTCCCCCCTGCTTACCGTTAGTTTATTCTTTATTTCAATGTCTCTGGTTCTATTATTTTGCTTCCTTGTTTGTTTTGTTGATTAGGTTCCACTTATAGGTGAGATCATATGGTATTTGCCTTTTACCTCCTGGCTTATTTCACTCAGCATAATGCTTTCCAGTTCCATCCATGCTGTTGTGAAGGGTAGGCGCTCCTTCTTTCTTTCCACTACGTAGTATTCCATTGTGTAAATGTACCATAGTTTTTTTTAATAAAATATTTTATTTATGTTTTTTTTAGAGAGAGGAGAAGGAAAGGAGAAAGAGTGGGAGAGAAACACCAGTGTGTGGTTGCCTCTCATGTGTCCCCTACTGGGGACCTGGCCTGCAACCCAGGCATATGCCCTGACTGGGAATCGAACCGGCAACCCTTTGCTTCACAGCCATGTGAAGCAAATCCACTGCTCAATCCACTGAGCTATACCACCCAGGGCTGTACCATAGTTTTTTCATTCATTCATTTACTCATTAGTACTTAGGTTGCTTCTAACACTTGACTATAGTACATTGTACTGCTATGAACATTAGGTTGCATAGGTTTCTTTTGAATTGGTGTTTCAGAATTCTTAGTGTATAATCCCAGCAGTGGAATTGCTGGGTCAAAAGGCAGTTCCATTTTTAGTTTTCTGAGGAAATTCCACAGTTTTCCACAGTGGTTGTACCAGTCTGCAATGCCACCAGCAGTGCACTAGGGTTCCCTTTTCTCCACAGCCTTGCCAGCACTTGTTTGTTGCTTTGTTTATGATGGCCATTCTGACCAGTGTGTGAAGTGGTATCTCATTGTGATTTTAATTTGCATCTCTTTGGTGGCTAGTGATGCTGAGCATCTTTTCATATGTCTCAGGGCCCCTTTGTATGTCCTCATTGGAGAAGTGTCTATTCAGGTCCTTTGCCAATTTCTTAATTGGATCATTTGTCTTCCTGGAGTGGACTCATGCAAGATCTTTATGTATTTTGGAGATCAAACCCTTGTCCGAGGCATCATTGGCAAATAAATTTTCCCATATAGTTGGTTCTTTTTTCATTTTGCTGATGTTTTCTTTAGCTGTGCAGAAGCTTTTTAATTTGATGAGATCCCATTTGTTTATTCTTTCCTTCGTGTCCCTTGCTCTACAGGACATATCGGTGAAAATATTGCTGCATGGAATATTTGAAATTTTTCCTGTCTAACTTCTCCTCTAGGACTTTTGTGGTATTGACTTACATTTAAGTCTTTTATTCATCTTGAGGTTATATTTGTATGGTGTAAATTGGTGGTCAAGCTTCACTTTTTTTGCATGTAGCTGTCCAGCTCTCCCAACACCATTTTTTGAAGAGGCTAGTTTTACTCCATTTTATGCTTCTTCTCCCTTTGTCAAATATTAATTGACCATAGAGACTTGGGTTGATTTCTGGGCTCTGTAATCTGTTCCATTGATCTATGTGTCTCTTCTTATGCCAATACCAAGCCGTTCTGATTACAGTGGCCTTGTAATACAATTTGATATCAAGTATTGTGATCCCTCCTACTTTGTTCTTTCTCAAAATTGCTGCAGCTATTTGGGGTCATTTATGGTTCCATATAAATATTTGAAATGTTGGTTCTATATCTGTGGGAGGGAAGTCTGCGTAGCACTCATGACAAGCTTTATTGTAAATATGTCATTGGAACTTTAATAAGGATAGCATTGAATCTATAATTTGCTTTGAGTAGTATGGATATTTCGATGATGTTAATTCTTCCAATCCATGAACACAATACATGCTTCCATTTATTTGTGCCTTCCTTAATTTCTTTTTTCAATGTTGTGTAGTTTTCTGAGTACAAGTCTTTTACCTCCTTGGTTAGGTTTATTCTTAGGTACTTTATTTTTCTTGTTGCTATATCAAATGGGATTTTTTTCCTGTTTTCCCTTTCTGATATTTCATTGTTGGTGTACAAAAATGCCTTTGATTTCCGAATGTTGACTTTGTATCCTTCCTTTGACTTTGTATCTTGCTGTTTTGCCAAATTCACTTATTAGCCTGAATAGTTTTGTGGTGGAGTCTGTTGGACTTTCTATGCAATCTGAAAACAATGACGGTTTTGCTTCCACCTTTTCAATTTAGATGCCTTTTATTTCTTATTCTAGTCAGATCATTCTGTCTAGGAATTCTAATACTATGTTGAATAGAAGTGGTGAAAGCAAGCATTCTTGTTCTGTCCCTGATCTTAGTGAGAAAGCTTTTAGTTTTTGCCTGATAAGTATGACATTGGCTGTAGGTCTCTCACATATGGCCTTGTATATGTTGAAGGATGCTCTCTCTACTCCCACTTTGCTGAGTGTTATTCCCATAAATGGGTGCTGAACTATATCGAATGCTTTTTCTGCATCTATTGATATGATCATGTGATTTTTGTCTTTCCTTTTGTTTATGTGATATATTACACTTTTTGATTTGCAAATATTGTACCACCCCTGCATGCCTGGGATGAATCCCACTTGACCGTGGTATATGATCTCTTTAATGTATTGCTGGATGCAGTTTACCAATATTTTTTGATGATTTTGGTGCCTATGTTCATCAGCAATATTAACCTGTAGTTTTCCTTCTCTGTTGCGTCTTTATCTGGTTCTGAGATGAAGAGTTTGAGAGTCTTTCCTCTTCTAGGATTTTTTGGAATAGTCTGTGAAGAATAGGGGTCAGCTCTTCCTGAAATGTTTTGTACAATTCTCCTGTGACCCATTGCATCCAGGGATTTTGTGTGCCAGGAGTTTTTTATTACTGTTTCGATATTGTCAGCTGTTATTGGTCTGTTCAAGCTTTCTGCTTCTTCATTCAGTTTTGGAAGATTATATTTTCCTAGAAATTTGTACATTTCACTCAGGTTTTCAAATTTCTTGGCTTATAGTTCTTCATAGTAACTTTTTACAGTCCTTTGTATTTCTGTGGTATCAGTTGTAGTCTCTCCTCTTTCATTCCTGATTGTGTTTATTTGGGTCCTCTCTCTTTTTTTAATAGTCTGCTTAAAGGCTTGTCAATTTTCTTTGTCTTTTCAAAGAACTAGGTCCTAGATTTATTGATCCTTGGAATTGTTCTTTTAATCTCTATGTCATTTCATTCTGCTCTGATCTTGGTTTTTGCCTTCCTTCTACTCACTCTGGGCTTTGTTTGTCATTCTTCCTCTCGTTCTTCTAGATGAAGGATTAGGTTGTTTATTTGAAGTGTTTCTATCTCTTTTAGGTAGGCCTATATCACTAAGAACTTCCCTCTCAGGACTGCCTTCAGTGTGTGCCATAATTCTTGGACTATTGTGAGTGCATTTTTATGTTTCCATAATTTTTTTATTTCTTCTTTGATCTCGTTATTAACCCATTTGTTGTTTAATAGCATGTTATTTAATCTCCATGATTTTGAGTGGTTTGGGTTTTTTTCCTTCTGGATTGGTTTCCAGTTTCAATCCCTTGTGGTCAGAGAAAATGCTTGGTATGATTTCAATTTTCTTGAATTTGTTGAGGCTCGTTTTGTGTTCTATTATATGGTCTGTCTTTGTAAATGTTCTGTGTGCACTCGAAAAAAATGTGTGCTTTGCTTCTTTGGGACAAAAGGTCCTATATATATCAATTAAGTCCATTTGATTTAGGGCACTGTTAAATTCCACAATATCTTTGTCGATATTTTGTTTGAAAGATCTATCTATTTTTGACAGTGAGGTATTAAAATCCCCTAGTAGAAGTGTGTTGCTGTTGATATCTTTCTTAAAGTCTTCCAAGATTTTCCTTATATATTTTGGTGCTTCTATGTTGGATAAATATGTGTTTATAATGTTTATGTCTTCTTGATGGATTCTTCCCTTGAATATTACAAAGTGTCCTTCTGTGTCTCTTTTTTAAAACAATATATTTTATTGACTGTGCTATTACAGTTATACCATTTTCCCCCCCTTTACTCCCCTCCACCCTGCATACCCCCTCTCACCCACATTCCCCACCTTTAGTTCATGTCCATGGGTCATAAATATAAGTTCTATGGCTTCCACATTTCCTATACTATTCTTACCCTCTCCCTGTCTATTTTCTACCTACCATTTATGCTACTTATTCTCTGTACCTTTTCCCCCCCTCTCTCCTCCTCCCACTCCCCTGTTGATAACCCTCCATGTCATCTCCATCGCTGTGGTTCTTTTCCTGTTCTACTGGTTTGCTTAGTTTGTTTTTGTTTTTGTTTTAGGTGTGGTTATTAACAATTGTAAGTTTGCTGTCATTTTACTGTACATGGTTTTTATCTTCTTTTTCTTAGATAAATCCCTTTAACATTTCATATAGTAAGGGCTTTGTGATGATGAACTTCTTGAACCTGACCTAATCTGAGAAGCACTTTATCTGCACTTCCATTCTAAATGAAAGCTTTGCTGGATAGAGCAATCTTGGATGTAGGTCCTTATCTTTCATGACTTGGAATACTTCTTGCCAGCCCCTTCTTGCCTGTAAGGTTTCTTAAGAGAAATCAGCTGACAGTCCAATGGGAACTCCTTTGTAGTTTACTGCCTCCTTATCTTTTACTGATTTTAAGATTCTCTCCTTATCTTTCATCTTGGGTAATGTAATTATGTTGTGCCTTGGTGTGTTTCTCCCTAAGCCCAACTCATTTGGGACTCTGAGCTTCCTGGACTTCCTGGAAGTCTATTTCCTTTGGCAGAATGGGGAAGTTCTCCTTTATTATTTGTTCAAATAACTTTTCAGTTTGTTGCTCTTCCTCTTCATCTTCTGGTACCCTTATAATTCAGGTTTTGGAATGTTTAAAGATGTTCTGAAGGTTCCTAAGCCTTTCCTCATTTTTTTGAATTCTTTTTTCTTCATTATTTTCTGGTTGAAGGTTTCTTTCTTCCTTCTGGTCCACAACATTGATTTGAGTCCCATTTCCTTCCCATCACTATTGGTTCCCTGTACATTTTCTTTTACTTCACTTAGTGTAGCCTTCATTTTTTATCTAATTTACAACCAAATTCAACCAATTCTGTGAGCATACTGATTACCAGTGTTTTGAACTGTGCATCTGATAGGTTGGCTACCTCTTCATCACTTAGTTGTATTTTTTCTGAAGCTTTATCTGTTCTTTTATTTGGGCCATTTTTTTTTGTCTTGATGTTCCTGTTACATAGTGAGGGGTGGAGCCTTAGGTATTCACCCAGGTAGGGTAACCCACATTGCTGGGCTGTGCTGGTGTATATGGGAAAAGGATCTGAGAGGGAACAATGGTGCTTGCTCCACTCCCTGCCAAATTTCAGTCACTGCCTCTGCTTCCCTCAAGGAAATTGGGCCCTTCTGGTGCTGATTCCCATGTGGCTGGGTTTGTGTACAGTCTGGGACCCTGTGGGTCTCTCCAATGAACTCTCCTGTAAGGCTGGGAGTTTTTCTTGCTGGCGCCTCAACCCCCACAGGTGTTTTCAATCAGTGGTTTGAGGCTTTATTCTATGAGGTGGGACCCTGGGTTGCACATAGTTTCCCCAGTTTATCCCGCTCCCCAGTTTCACCTGGTTTATCTGTGCATGAATGTGGGACTGCCAGGTCCTCCAGTTGCCACCTTGCTGTGAGTCCTCTCCATCCCGGCTGCTCATCTCTGCCCCCTCTACCAGTCTGGATTAATTTTTCTTCTTTAACTTGTTGGTTGTTGGATTTCCATACAGTTCGATTTTCTGTCACTTCTGGTTGTTTTTTGTTTTTAAATTGTTGTTGTCCTTCTTTTGGTTGTGCAAGGAGGCACAGTGTGTCTACCTTGCCTCCATCTTGGCCAGAAGTGCTATGTCTCTTTTTATGGCCTTTGTTTTGAAGTCTGTTTTGTCAAATGTAAGTATTGCTACCCCAGCTTTTTTTCCTGTCCATTTGTTTGAAATATTTTTTCCAATCCTGTACTTTTAGTCTGTGTAGATCTTTTGTTCTCAGGTGTATCTCTTGTAGGCCGCATATGCGCAGGTAATGTTTTCTTATCCATTCAGCTATTCTGTGCCTTTTGACTGGAGCATTTAATCCATTTATATTTAAGGTTATTGTTGGTAGGTACTTATTCATTGCCATTCTACTCCCTTCATACCTGTGTTCCTCTCACTCTTTATCTTCCTTTTCTTAAAGCAGTCCCTTTAGCATATTTTGCAGTGCTGGTTTGGTGGAGGTGTACTCTTTCAGCCTTATTTTGTCTAGGACACTCCTTACTTCACCTTCCATTTTAATTGAGAGCCTTGTTTGAGTACACTAGTCTTGTTTAAAGACCTTTACTTTTCATTACTTGGAATATTTCTTGCCATTCTCTTCTGGTTTGTAGTGTTTCCATTGAGAAGTCAGCTGCTAGCCTTTTAAGAGCTCCGTTTTATGTTACTTCCTGTTTCTCCCTTGCTGCCCTTAATATTCTCTCTTTGTCTTGGCATTTTGCCATTTTAATTATAATGTATCTTGGGGTAGGCCTCTTTTGGTTCCTCTTGATTGGGACCCTCTGTGCTTCCTGGGCTTGTGTGACTTTTTCTCTCATCAAATTAGGGAAGTTGTTCATCATTATTTTTTCTAACATGTTTTCTATGCCTTGTTCTTCTTCTTCTCCTTCTGGTATCCCTATTATATGGATATTATTACGTTTCACATTGTTTTGAAGTTCCCTTAACACCTCTTCATTTTTTCCGAGTCTCTCTTCTTTTTCTTGATCTTTCTGGGAACTTTTTTCTACCTTCTCCTCCAGCTCACTGATTTGATCCTCTGCTTCATCTAGCCTGATTTTGATTCCTTTGACTGTGTTCTTAAATTAAGAAATTGTATTCTTCATTTTCTCTTCGCTCTTTTTTATTGTTTCTATGTCCTTTTCCACGTTGATATACTTTGCAGTACTTGTATTGTAGTTTCCCTCTAGTTTTTGGTAATTCTCTGCAACCTTATTGAACTTCCTTATAACAATTACTTTGAACTCAATATCTGATAGTTGACTTGCCTATGTTTCATTTAGCATTCTTTCTGAGACTTCTGGCTTTCCTTTCATTTTGGGGGTTGTTTCTTTGTCTTCCTGTTGTTTGTGAGAGTCTTCTTGTTTGCCCGTGCTTCTTAAATTGATCTATTCTGACTCCTAGATTTTGTGGTGTGAACTTATATGGTAGGAGGCCTGTGAGATTGTGTGGTGCAGCCTCTTTGTTCTCCTGAATTTGGTGCTCTTGAGATGCCCTTTATACCATTTATGTTGGCTATCTGTATGTGACTGCGTTTTGATTGTTCTTGGGTCATTCTTCAGTGGGTCCTTCCCTCCAGCTGGTGGACTGAAGGTTGCTCCACCCACCACCTGTTGTATACTGCTTAAGTCCCGCCAGAATAAAACCACATCCACAAAAATATCTCCCCGCTACCCCACAATCTCAGTATCAATGGCGAATGAATGAGCATTAATAAGGGTGTGAAAACATTGAGACTATTATAAGAAAGGAGAGAGATAAAGTATAGTATAAATTCTGGTGACTTAATATGCACAAACTTTCTGGACAAGAAATGAATGTTAAAAAGCTTTGCAGGAAAGAAAATATCACTAATCATGAAGAACACCACAGTGGATTTCGTATTGGCAGCCTCTAGTATTTTCCACTGTTTGTTCTTTCTCGATCTGCTACTGGTAATATCAGATGTTGATGACGTCTGATCTTAGGCAGCCACTCTGAGACTGCCAGGGATTTGCTCTCTGTTGCCGTCTCCTTCCATTGTTAATCTATTCACTCTGCACTCAGCTGTAAGGCTTAAGCCCCATAAGTAAGGGCAGAATCCTTTCTGGGGCCAGGACTATTGTTTCCCCTCAAGCTGCTGCCACTCAGAGCTGAGTGCTCTGCCAGAGCAGGATGGCTGCTGCCATAGGGGAGATGACTCAGCACTGGAATCCCAGCATCTACTGTCTCAGTTCTCTCACCAAAGCTCCCATCCTCAGTCTTTCCTCACCCATCTCTAATCCTCTCTGCTCCACCTTTGCCAGAGCCCCAGGTTAGTGGCTGCAAATGAAAATTTGTGCATTGGCCTTTTAAACACTCTTTAAGTATCCAGCTGTCCTTCTCTGGCAGAAATCAACCCTGCTGCTTTCTGCTGCTGGTTCTTATCTGTGTACTTTTGGGGCTCTGGTGCTCTAGGCTGGTGATCCCAGCTTAGGGTTTAGACCCCATTCTTCTCAAGGGGATCCAACCAGCTATTTAATTATCTCTCCAGCACTGACACCTGTGGGTGACCAGCCAGCCCTCTTGAGTCTCCACCTCACTCCTTACCAAACAGGTTGTGTAGAAGCTTATTCTTCTGTCTGTCTGAGGTCATAAGGCTTCTCTCTCATTATTGTTCAGTTGTTTGTTCTGGGTGATTTCTCCACAATTTAGTCATAATTCCATATTGGTCCTGGGAGGAGGTTAGTGTGGCTTCCATTCACTCTCCCACCCTCTTTCCTCTCTAAAATGATACAATATTTTATCTATTTTTTAAGTATGATCTAACAGTGCTTTTCATCATTTTCTTGGATCAGAATCACCTGAAGGGCTTTTAAAGCATGTTTGTGGGCCCCATCCCAGAGTTTCTGATTCAGTTAGTCTGGGGTGAGCTAGAGAATTTGCAGCCCAAACCAATTCCCAGGTGATGCTGACACTGCTAGTAGAAGGAGAACTTTTTGAGAACCACTGGCTAGAGCAACACTTAGAGGATTTGGTAGCTTCAAAACTATCCACATTTCTTAGAACTTCCTAGGCTCCTTTTTAACTCAAAATTAAGGGCATCCTTTTTACAAAATTAGGAAATGATGTCCTTGTTTTTACTGAGCACACATACTTAATGCTTCATGTGAACAAATGTTTGCTGCCTTATGGTGTCTGCATTGCACACTCACCAAAGCTGCTGCCAGGAGCTGGTGGTTGCTGAATTCACAGTGGGGTTAGAAGGGAAGCTCGGTGAAGACAAGGACCTGTCTTGGGAATGCTAAGAAGTGGCCAGAAGTGTTTGTGTCACTGCTGGCCTTCCTGCACCTTACTCTGCTGTATTTTCACCATAGTACCCAATGTCTTCTAATATAGTTTCCTAGTAAACCTTTGTTTACTAAGTTTATTTCTTGTTTACTGGCTTTTTCCTACACCCCAATATATAAAGAACAGGTAGTTTGGTTCACTTTGATATGTCCCAGGAACAGTGGTTGGCAAATAACAGGCACACAAACATTTCACTGAGTGAATGAATACATGCTGAACTTCCCCAGCACTTACAGTTTCACAAAGCAGATTTGAGCCTACTTACTACCTTCTGAATAACTGTGAGGACTGCTACATTGTTTTTGGCAAAACACATACTGACCATAATGAACTACAAAACCCAGGTAGCATTGGAAGGAGCTAAGAGAGTCTCTAACTCTCAATACAGATGAGGAATTGGAAGCCCGCCTTCCACAGCTGGCTAAGGAGAAGGTAGAGCCAAGGTTTCCTCTTTATGGCTAAAGTTTCTCTCAGATACTCTGAGGAATGAACCTCCTAGTAGCAGAAAATGGACAGAATGCAAATGAGATGGGTGGGGGCTGGTAAGGGGCTGGGATCCTGCCCAGAGGCTTTCCCTTTGTTGACTTCCAATAACAGCCCTCATTTTACAGAACTAAATGTTTTATCCACACTTACAGTGTGGGGTGGGCTGTGCTGTACTTAGATTTTACCAATGCTACTATATCTAGTGCACTTTACATACCCTGAAGTCCAGAATATGTAGCTACTCTTACCAGTTTGACATTCTGTTTTTTTCTGATCCTATAATTTATGTTTTGGGTTTTGGAGTGAAATTGATCATAGGTTTAGGAAGATTGTTTCAAGATGATGAAAAAGGTTTTGCTTTGAGGCCTTAATAGATAGGAAGAGGTCAAAGTAAGGCTCAAAGGAATTAGAAGCTCAGAGGTGATTTAACCTGAAGAAACAGATGCAGACACCCAAATAAGTGTTCCAAAGTCAGGCCAATTAAAAGACAGCATTAGTAGAATTAACATCCATTGAGCACTGACCATGACACCAGTGGGAAGCCAAGTGCTTCATCTTCTGGAACATTTATTTCATCCCCTATCAATCTACAAAGCATATACTAGGCTTAACCACATAAAATTGTTGCTTTTGTAGATCAAAATGGTTGAGTAGAGCAGCATTATCATTTGGCTCAAACTAAAAATCATTTCTATTTTACAGATAAGGAATCAGAGCCTAGGAGTGGATAAATAATGTGCCATTAGTCTTTTGGCTAAAAAATAATGGAGTCGAAGATTTTGAAGCCAAATCTAGTGGCTCTGAAGCTCATTCTCTTTCCACTATTCTGTGGGGCCAGAAAGAAAGTGAAACTTAGGAAAATCCATAAGCTATCACATTGTTTGTATTGTAGTGGTCAACATTTCTTTTAATAACTTAGAGCTCTTTACTCTTCCCTTATGGTCATAAATTGATGCACTTGAAGAGAAATGCAAGTACTATCTTGAAGGAGCCCTAAGTACTGAAAAAACCACAAATGGCTGTTTTCAGGTTATGAAATTTTAATAACATTATTTTGTTGCAATATGGCATCTATCCTTTTAAAGAGAATGTTTCAAGAACTCATTATGTGATTATAAAATAATAAAACTCTTTTCATAGCAAAAGCCAGTCCCTCTTTATGGCAACACTTAGAATCTCCTAAAATTTTTAAATTTCTAAGTACATAGCAATGCTTTCTCAAGCAAGAGTAGATGAAGCACAAAGTAAGTATAAATGAGGAACTAAAGAAAACATGATAAAAATTAATCTGATATGTATTAATGATAGTCCTAATTATATCATAGAGAGATAACAGTCTTGTTGATTTCTCAAGTGACTGTAATGGAAATGAGTTTTACACACAACCAAGCTGAATCTTTAGGGTTTTCTCTTATTTTGTATCATGTTGAAATTTTTCCCTTATCCTCAGTTCTTTAATCTTAAATGTATACACTTGCGTGGCACTTTAATGAATATGGAACATATGAGTAATATTAAAAGACGAAATTTGTTCTGTTATTTTATCAGATAGTTGGATGAACACTGTGCTAAACAGCAGGATGAAAATAAAGCAGCAGTTAGACATTTTTTCTAGCTATTCCCATTGTGTATCTTATGATGAAATTCCTGTGATATGACATTGATTGGTAGATGATGTATGAACATAATAGAAACAGCTTTGGAGTTAATGAGGTTTTGACTCTACAGCACTAAGAGGGTAAAAACTTGAGTATGTCAGTTTAGATTTTCCTCATCAACACACAATGAGTAGAAAAAAACTGCTATTTCCATAATAGAAACAGCCACTGTTCAATATCTGGCTCTTTCTAATTGTGACAAGTTGTGACAGACAAGATGTATGCATATGAGAGTCTGTGCCAGAGGTTTAAATTTATAAAGAATGGGGTAAACTGGTGAATTTCTTATGCCCAGCTTAAATTTTTTAAAGATTTATTTATTTATTTATTTATTTATTTATTTATTTATTTATTTTAGAGAGAGGGGACAGGAGGGAAAAAGAGGGAGAGAAACATCAATGTGTGGTTGCCTCTCATGCACCCCCTACTGGGGATCTGGCTTACATTCCAGACATGTGCCCTGACTGCAACCCTTTGGTTCACAAGCCAGTGCTCAGTCAACTGAGCCATACCAGCCAGGGCTCCAGTTTAATTTAATTAAAGGCCTTGATCAGATTCAAATACATATGATGCTTCACAGTGTCTGTGATATCTGCTGTCAACTTTGTTTAGATGGAAGCTTGTTTCCCAGCATCTCCTCCCTGTGTGGGTCCAGGTTAGAGCTGTCCAAAAGAGGAGTTTGCATAAGGAAGTGAAGCAATAGCCATAACTTTTGAAAGGTCATCAAGGTTAGACACAGTGACAGACATTCCTACAGGTACTAGAGGGGTTCATGTTGTTCTGTCTCCTGTACTCCATACTTCATTGTTCTTCCTGCTTTCTGGACCATCACTAGATGCCTGGCTGTGGAGAGCTCAGAAACAGCAGCTTCTCCATCACTGCTCCCTGGTGGTCTCACCTCAGGGGGGATTGGATGCACTTGGCTTCTGACTGCAGGCTAACTCCTCTGATCCCCCACCCTTCCTTTAAGCCTTCACTTCCCCAACACTCCTGCCATCCTGTAAGGTCTACTTCCTGTAATGGATCCACATTCCATAACTCAGAGTGGTTCTGCCTTGTTGACTGCACCCTGATAGAAACAGTAACAATTTAATTTGTAATAGCTTTGTTGTTTTGAAATTTAATACATACTTCTAATTTTTTAAATTGAGCAATTCAGAAAAGGTAAAAGAAAAAAAGCAAAGTCACCCCATATTCCACTTACTCAATCTCACTGATCAGAAATTGATTTAGTGTTCAGGGCACACTAAAGCCATTCACAGAAAGGAGGAGAAAACAGTTGTAATGGTTCTGGGTAAATAATTAAATTTCATGCCACTGCCACCCTGGATTCTATTTGTGGATTATTTTTGGATGAAAAAATAAGTGTGTTTATTTCTCATTCTACAAACTTGATTCTTAAGCATATTATGTTAGCAGAAAATTTTAAGTGACATTTCTCCCTCACTTTAATTTGAGTCCATATAAAATATTTTTGCTTCAATTATAACCAGAACTACAAATACCTCCTCCCTTCAGCCCAAAGAAGCAGAGTGAAGAGTAATTTATGGCACACTCAATTCCGACATGGGTATCATTGCATTTTTTCCCAACAGAGCAATCTCTTAGAAAAGAGTCAGGATACTTTGGGTAAGATGTCATAGCAACAGCTTAAACTAAAGAAAGCATTGTGGAAATACAGCTTCCCGAACTTTCCAAACCCAGACTTAGGTTCCATTCATGCTCTGAGCCACAGAAGACCCAAATATGGCATGAGAAATGGAAAACGCTTTTTTCTTTAAAATCAACCTCTAAGTTCCCCTTCTGAAAACATGTGAAAAGAGAGAAGTTTTAGCCCTTTGCCCAAAACCTCCAGCATGCTGCCCAGGGTAGAAAACAGGGGAGCAGAGCTGTGCTTACTGGACAAGCGGCCAGGCTCACTTACCAGCTCGGGGCTCCTTCCTGCTGACCACCTTCCCAGGACAGAGGATTCCAGTCTGTGCCCAGGCAAAGGCGTCAAGTTACTGGACCACCCAAACCTCTCAGACAGTTGAATCTGCAAACGCCAGGAGTAATGTAATAACGTATTTGAATTTCAGTCCAAAGGTCTGCTTTCAGCTGCAGCTGACACTCAGATTGTCTTTGGTATATGACCTGACTGCTCTGTCGTACAGAATGAAGATACAAATAACATAATATTGTGAAAATGTTTTGTGAATGGTAAAGTGCCATGTGAATGCAGTGTATCATGGCAATCCACATGACAGGTCCAACAAGTGACTGTTCACTACAAAACACTTTCAAAAGTTCTACAAAGTCTCAGGACCTTCTATTCTCAGGGTTGTCCCTGGCTGCATTCTTCTGATTCCTCTGAATCCCACTTCTGCAGCATCTCAAGTTCTCTGCTGGCTGTCCCTGATCCACAGTGTGTCTTACTCAGGGTCCTCTCTTCACTTCCCCCCAAAACTTTACATAAGGCCTGCACTTGTAGTAGGTTTTTGAGGAGATAGAGTTTACACAGTAGAAACTCCAAATGCCATAAAACCAAGTCTGAGACATCTGCTCTGCAAAGTCCTGTAGCGATTCTACCCAATCTACCACACTGAGTGAAGGTCCCCTTGCTGCTCTATTTGAACTATTTCCTTCTCAAAACCAACAATGCACACAAAGCCTTTACTGCCCCTGTTCTCGTGCTACACCCCTGTTGAACAATAGGCTTCCCTTTGCACATTTGAAAGTGCTACCTTCACTCTGCCCAAGTGGGGGGCCGTTGCCAGAACTCTGCCTTTTTTTTCTCCATCCCCCAGTCCTTACAGGAGAAAGGGAGTGATACAGAAATTTGATTTCTGCTGCAGTAAAGGCTGTGTCACCATCACTCCTCCCTCTTATAACACAAAAGAATTCATTTGTGCTTACCAATAAGTTTTTGGATTGTTCATTCATTTGACGAGTACACACCTACTTCTCTGTGACAGGTCTTACTCTAGAAGCTGAGATGGAACTACAAGAGACAAAACCACACAATTAAAATGAATATATGTCAGCATGTGACAGGTGGAGAAAGAAAAAGCCAGAGAGGGCAATAAAGGGAAGTGCTGGGGGAGATAGCTTACAATTTTAAGTTTAGTAGTCAGGGAAGGCCACTGAGAAAAAGCTCTTTTAACAAAGAGCTACAACATGCATAGGAGGGGGTTCTCATGATTGTGGGGAGATGCTGCCAACAGAGGAGACAGCCTGTGCAAGGGCTCTGAGGCAGGTTGCTGTCACATCTATATTCTATCTGTATGAAAGATAGAACTTCACATTACCTTAGCTCAGTGTTTAAAGTTCTTTTAGGGTCCCAGAAGCTCCTCAAATTTGTCTTTCTTTAGTTTGTCATGTTGATTCTACCTACCAAATACATCTTGAGTCTATTCTTTCCCCTCCATCTCACCTCCCATGGCACTTATTTGTGTGTTGATGAGTTCTTCCCTGGATTAGAGGCACAGCCTCCTAACTGGAGTGTCCAGCTCCCTTCAGTTCCCATCAGAGCAATTTATAATTCAAAGCTAAACATGTAGCTCTGCTGCAGTAAATCATTCAACTCCCCACTCCCTCCAGCCCCGACAACCTCAGAATAAAATTCAACCTCCTTCACTTGGCTATAGCAAAGGCTTCGAGTGCCCCACTCATATCGTGCCCCCCCCCAGCACTCACTGTTCCAGAACATGCCCACAGCATCCTATCACAAGCATCTGCTACTCTTCACTTAAGGGATTTCTCTTAGTTGTGGGCAATGGGCCAAAAATGCCAGGAATTAGTGCTCCTAGGGAGTAGTCCTCAGCCCATGATGGATGGGAATCGAAGGATAATTCTCCATCTTTGAGTGGGAAATAGGTAATAATGTTGAGGTATTTTCCATACTATCTCCCAGATTCTCAGTGGAATTGACTCTAATTGCCCACAGTAGCCATCTGCTCTATAATGAACATTGGTCTGGATCCCTTCTCTTTTTGTCTTAACTTCTCCACTCCTCTACTAATGCTTCCTAGAAACATTCTCCAAATAAGCCACTGGTACTCAAATCCTTGTTTGTGTTATTGTGTAAGTTAAATTGTGTCCCTCTAAAAGATATATTGAATTCTTAAAAACTAGGTACCTGTGTGTGTGACCTTGTTTGGAAAGAGGGTCTTTCAGACATAATTAAGATATGGTCACACTTGAACAAGGTGGGCAGCACTTCAATGACTTTTTTAATGATAAGAAGAGAGGCACACAGGGAAAACACCATGTAATGACAGAGGCAGAGATTGGAATGCTATGTCTTACAAGCCAAGGAATTCCAAGGATTGCCAGCAACACTAAAAGCTAAGAGAAAAGCATGGATAAATCCTCCTCTAGAGCCTTCAGAAAGAGGATGGCACTGCCATCTTCTTTCTTGGTTTCTGGCTTCTGGTTTCTACAACTGTAAGAAAATAAATTTCTGATGTTTTAAGCCACCCTGTCTCTGACACTTTGTTACAACAGCCCTAGGAAACTAATGCAGTTTATTGCTATACATAGCTGCCTCAAGATTTAGTGAGAAAAACAACAGCCATTGTCTTTTATCTCACAACTTTCTGAGTCAGGAATTTGAGCAGGGCTCAGTGGGGCAAGTCTTCTGACCCATGTGGTGTTGACTAAGGTTACACTGACAAGTGGGCAAGCCCAGAGTATCCAAGATACCTTCATTCATGTATCTGGCACTTTGGAAGGGATCCAGGGATGGCTAGAAGGCTGGACTCAGTTGGAACAGTTATCCAGAGGGCCTACACATGGCCTCTCTATATGGAAGTTTGAGGGTCATCAGGTAGTTCAGAGGTCCCAGAGAGAAGGTGTTCCAAGACACCCAGGCACAGGCTGAAAAGTTTCTTATGACTTTGTCTCAGAAGTTCCAGAATGTCATTTCTACCACATTCTATTGGTCTATTGGGTCACTAAGTTCATCCCAGGTTCAAGAGGTCAGAAATAAGCCTCCACTTCTCAGCAAAATAAGTAGCAGAGTTGTGGCCATCCCTAATCTGCCTCACCTTGCATCGGGGTCTGCTTCTAGGGGATCCAAATCCAAGACAACATCCTGCAAAAGCTTTCAGGATATGGCCCCTGACTATTGCTATAAGCATCTCTTACTCTCATTTCCACCTTTAGTGCCTGCTGTACCAGACTCTTCACTGAGTTCTAACACCTCATGTTTCAACTTGGTACCATACCTTTATTTCTTTTTACACAGTAGATGCTTATACTCTTCTCTGCCTAGAATGCCCTTCTCCTCATCTTTGCTCACCTGGCAAATGAACTCATTCTTCAAGACCTAGACTGGGCTTCATTTTCTCCATTCCACTGAGGTCATGTGCCTCTCCTCTTACTTCTGTCCCATCTTCTAGGGAAACATCTGTTTACTTTCAGTAAGTTCCTCAGGAGAGGGGTCTCTTCTTTCCTCTCTTACGGTATCCTTATGTTTGTTGATGGATGAATGAATGGTGTGTAGCCCCAAGAACCCCAAGGCAAAAATCTAATCAGTTAAGCAGATTCCTAAAGTTTTGTATCAGTGTTCTTCTGACACTTCTTGAGTGATTTTCTTAATGTCAATGAGGTCAATATAGAATCCAGTCATCAAGCTGTCATGGGGAAGAAGGGCACAGGTGAGATGATCCCATACAATCATTTGATTTAAAATGATAGGACATGTCTGGAAATAATAGGATTGATTATTTCTATACTCTCATTTAACCCTCTGTTCCTTAACAAGCTTGGCTGATATTTTAATAAAGTTGATTTCTTCCAGGCCCCTTGTTCAATTCTTACAGTATAAAAGAAATCACAATAGCTTCCAACAGGGGAGCTTTCATTCATAAATACTGTCAGAGATCTACAAAATGCCCACTGGAATAAAGCCTAGTGGCAATGCAAGTGTCAGCAAAAAGTTTTCTGTAAAAGGACAGATGGTAAATATTTTAGACTTTGTGGACCAAGAGGCAAAATCAAGGGTATTTTTATGTAGGTATTTATGTAACCATTTTAAATATAACTACCAAAAGATTTTTAAAAATTCTTGAGTTGACAGGGGTCCAGATTTGGACCATGGCTGTAGTTTGAGAACACAGGTGGTAGTGGATTAAGAGCAAAATTTGAGGAGAACTGGGCTGAAGTCCTTGGTCATTTTGGTGATGTTCCCCTCAGCAGTCTCCTCTATCGCAGAAGGACCTTCTAGAGATTGTGTGACAATGAAGGCTCCACTTCTGGGGAGGAGGTGGGCAGCGTTAGGGATCCTAGCTAATCTCTAGTGTTCCAGGGACAGAGGGTGTTGCAGATACTTGATCCTAGTGGAGCAATAGAGAAAAGAATCATGGTTAGAGGATTGGACCTCCAGGGAACAGACCATGAGCTCAAGTCGCACCCCAATGTCACATTTATGGATGTGCAGATGTGTGGATGTGTGTGTAGTGGATCTCAAGCCAATGTAGGAACAGTGGCTTAACTGGGTGACCCAGCCCAATATCTCATTCTGCATCAGTGCCCAAACGCAAGGCTCCAGGTCCTCTGGGAATTAGGAATTAACTGGCAAGCAAACCCCCTTATCCAAGGACACAGTAAATATCAGCACTCTCAGCCAAAGCCCATATACCCTCCCAGAGGCATCTGAAATGTGCAGAGATGTTTCTGGTCAGCCCACTGACCTTTAGGAAAGGACATTTGCCAGGGATGGCACGTGTTCTGCAATTCATGCAACAGACTTTCACTTTGAAAACATGTCCTGACCAAATGCCATCAGCAGCACTCCCACTGAGAAACACTGCTGTTGGGGCAGTCCAGTGTCCCTGAGCAGGTGAAATGGGGAGTAGAGGGACACCCTTGTGAACTTAACTTCTGTGAGTCTTACCTTCCTCCTCTAATCACAAAGAGTTCGAGAATCAAGAGACAACGCACATGAAAGTCTCTTGCAGCTGGCAAATGTGATTAATATATTAATCATTGTTATTGTTACAAATGTGTGCTCGGATGGCTCCTAAATGTTATACTCTCTAAAAAATGAATGAGATAAAATTTACGTGCTGTAAAATGCATAAATCTTAAGGAATAGCTCAACGAATTTTCACTTATGTGTGTATACCTCTGTAACTACCACCCACATCACTCCAGAAAGTTCCCTCGGGTCCCTTTCCAGTCAGTAACCCCCTCCCACAGGCAACTGCTGTTCTGAACTCTCCAGATTAGTCTTGTATAGAACTTCATATAAATAGAATCATACCATATATGCCAGAGGTGGCAAACACAAGGCCTGAAGGCCAAATCCAGCCCCCCACCTTGTTTCTACCTGGCAGCAGCACCAAGCTCCTTGCCCCTAGTTAAGGAGTAGTTACATTTATACAGTCCTAAAATTACATTTGGCCCTTTGAAGGCAACCACAAGGCTGATGTGGCACCCAGTGAAAATGAGTTTGACAGCCCTGGTATGTGCTCTTCTGGCTCTTCTTTTGATATTCAGCTATTTTGTTGCATGTATCAGTAGCTCTCATCCTTTTCATTTCTGTGTGATATACATCTCTTTTAGTTCAAAGGTAATTTTCTAATCTCACACTTATAGCAGAAGAAACATAGACCCATTCCATCCCTAGCATGAGTTCTGAGCCTGGTCTTTTCAACAGCCTGGTTCCCATGCTTGGGGAATGACAAAGTCAATTAACTTTCAGCTGTGTTGGGAATAGGACCAGACTGTCAGCCTTAACAAGGACAAGGTCTTTGATGGAAAACAGTTCCATTAGCTTAACATTTATTAACCTACTTATCTGTTCTTCAAATCAAAATTCTGCTTGTTTAATATTTAACTGTTTTATTTACACAGAAATAAGAAATACAGACTATCTCTCTCAGCCTGGGAGCATGGCACTTTAAGACAAAAAAATACACACTCTGCAAGCTAGACATGGGGAGTGCAATGGAAAACTCCACTGAGTGCTTTCCTGGCTCCTTGCCATTCTGTGAATACCTAAAGACACACACACACACACACACACACACACACACACACATATGTATATATATTTTAAAGCCGACTGTTCTCACATTTAGGGCAAATTTTCTTTTGCTAATGTGGTGTTTTCTTGTCTGCAATCCAAAGCAGATTGAAAATAAAGGAAGATATAATTGATCCACAGTTTTATTTCACCAATAGTCTGTTGAATTTCCACTAAGGACAATCATTTATATATCTTTAAATATTAATATTGGTGTTAAAGAACACAAGGTAAATGCAACATTTGAGCCCAAATTGAGTAAGAATTCCTGTGGAGGTGCAGGCAGTTTCTTAAGTGGTCAGTTGATCAGTCTGTTAATGCCCATTTCTGGAGGTGATGTGCCCCATAAGGAAATAAAGGAGCCTATAAGGAACAGTGTCAACAGTCTATGGGTTTACATTTATGGTTAGGCAAGTGTCTAACACATGTTCTGTAAATGTCAGTGGTGCCATGTCAAGCTGAATCTGAATCGCCGTAAAATCCAAAAAGAAACTCAGGGGGAAATGACCTTATGCTACCCACCTTGCTTCTTAACACTGCCATCATTGCCCTTGAATCAGCATCCTCAGTAACAGCCTTTGTATTTCATAGTGCTCTGTCCCAGAGCTCACCCCACACTGATTCCTAGATTAACCCAGGAAGCCATTAGGGAAAGTAACATTGCCACACCGAGGGGTTTAAGAGGCTAAATGAATTCTGCAACTGATGCAGTTGGGGAGTGGTGGAGGCCCTGCCCCTTGTTCTCTTCTGCCTCCAGTTTATCCTGAATGCTGACTTAAGAAAAGCACCAGAATAAGCCCTTCAGAATATTTAATAAACTTTAATTAAGGCAGAGCCCAATTTTAAAATAACTAAGTATAAAGTCTTTTTGGTAAGATCATAGGAAAGTTGTCTCAGCAAACTGACTAAAAACAATGAGGTATAATGGCTTATACCTCATGTCTGTTCTTCTGTCCCTTCCCCATCAGACTATAAGCTCCGTGAGGGTGCAATTTTGTGTAGTTCGCCATTTTATTCCTGGTTGTTAGACTGGTGCCTGACACACTGAAGGCAGTTTATAAGTACTTGGTGAATAAGTAAGGGGATGAAGAAAGGAAGGAATGAAAGAAAGAAGGAAGGAATAAGGCTCAGATAAGTGAAGTGGCTTGCCCACACCTCACAGCCACAGTAACATGAATATTCAAGAGAGAATGATCATAAATATCACATTTTTGTTCAGTCTTTACTTTGTCTTCATTTCCATTGGCAGCATTTATGGTCTTTATGAGGGCAGAGGGGTGAAAGAGAAGAGAGGTTGCCATTTTTCCAGACAAACGTTTTAACAAGTCATCAGAGTAACTGCGAGTCCTACCTGAGGATGAGAGTGATAAAGTTGCTTTGAGAGTGGACGCAGATGACTAGCTAAGGCCACCACTGAGCAGGCGATTTGTATACAGCATGTATACAAACATACAAACGTGATTCAAATCCACAGGTCATGACATATCAGAGATCCTATCAAGGTAGAGATGGATGGCTGATGCTCTTTTCGTTTATGTGTAGAAAGTACTACAGAAATATATCTGCCCATGAATATGCAAATAATTGATTTAAAGTCTAATTGACTTGTAAGAAAATTCTTGAATCATCTCTTCTGTTCTAGGAATTCAATATTTCTCAGTGCAAATATCAAACTCCTACTCAGATACACCAGATGGAGACTTGGCTGCTTCTGAAGCATCTATTTACTCAGAATACTAAAGCCCACACTTAGGAGAAGATGTGCCTTATTCTTCCATTTTCCAAATAATTCTTTGCTTAAAGATTACTCCAAAGGGATGTAAATGAAGACAATGTAGCATTATAGTAAAGTGTGGACCCAATCCAGCTCAATATTACGTATTTATGTTTCACAAAATTATATGGCTCACAGCTAAAAGAAGGAAGAACCAATATAGAAAGGAAGTGCTTATACTTTCTGGAAAGAATAAGATGCCAAGATGATAATGTTACAAGATAGCATGCCTTAATGCCTTTTTAAGAATTTATATATGTACCTTTCTTTCTTCTAGTCTGTGTTCTCAAAACTGAGAGCAAATCTATAGTTTAACAACGGTTTCTGCCAGCAGAAAAATTATAGTAACCAAGTGTACCTGAAAGCTCATAATTTTCCTGGCCAACCATCTTCAGGTTTGTTCCTTTCATTACATTAAAAATGGAGGCTAATTAAGGTAACTGTGGCTAGAACAGGCCAAATTGGATTTTTCTTATAGCTTTTCCTACATCTTGCAGAATGATGTCATAAAGTGTTCAGGCTATGAAATGCTAAAGACAGTCTGTTTCCATTGTACCATGGGTCATGCTGGAATGCCAGGGAAATACACCCCAGAATATAATAAAGCATTAAAGAGTTACAATAAAACCTATGTGCAGTCCAAGCAGAATACGGGCATTTACTTCTCTTTGTAAACAGACTCCATGAAACCAGAGTGATTATAGGTGGGAAGCGGCTCAGGAAATGGTGAAGTGAACAGCATCATATAGCCACCCTGCAGGCTTTTGGTCTGGGGGCCCCCTGAATGGCCAGTCATCACTCAGAAGGTTTACTTAGAACTGGGAATCAGGATTGCCAAATTACACAGCTTCTTGGCACACATATTTGACCACAAGCAGCTCTTGAGTAACAGGGTTGTATTATATGGCCACTCCATACCTGCTTATGCTTAAGCAAGCTCCAGTGGGCTTTCATAATAGAGAAGTATTAGTCAAATCAATTTACCTCATTTGTTTCCACAAGCCCTGTGATTGGAAGAGTTGGGTTATAGTCTAGTTTATTTCATAGAAATGGTTTGTTAAAAATGCAGTATCTTCATTTCATTTTCAAAGTGAAAATTATTTAGTCAGACTCCTCTGGTTTTATTATTTTCATGTGTCTAGTAGTATTTGAGTCCTTAACCTCACCTAGACATAAATATTCCTGCTGATGGTGATTAAATGCATGACTACTTCAGTTTACCCAGCACATATTACTAACACTTACCAGGTGTAAGGTGTGGTTCTAGGTGCTAAAGGATAGCCACTGACCAGAGAGCTGTAATACTTGCTCTCACAGAGATAAATTAAATGTTCATTAAAATGATTAACAACATAAGGCAGCTTTTGAAAAGGGCAAAGAAAATACAGTAGTTCAAATAATAATTGAAACAATGGAAAGGAAAACAGATCAAGAGAGATAAGTATGGTTTGGGAAGATCAAGGAAGATATAAAGTTTAAGAGCAATGATCTTTAAAGAGCAATAGCAGAGAAAAGTGACAAAGTGGGAACATTTATAAGACAAGTTTGACCAGAATAAAGAGGTTGGCTATGTTCCACTTATGGACTATGTCAAATGCTAAGAAATTTAAGCTCATTTGTATAGACAATGGGAAGATACAGGAGGTTTTTAACAAAGAACATAACATTTGGAACTATTTTATTGTAAGCAAAAAAAAAAAAAGGCCAATTTGATCCTGCTTAATGGATAAAGTGGGTTTCTCTGCTTATATAATGGAAATGCTCACAAATGATATTGGCCTCAGGTGAGGCTTGACCTCACATTCCCAACAAGGATGTCAGGGGACTGGTTCCTCTCTGTCTCAGTTTCATCCTCAGGCACCACATTGTCCTTCCTTCCCACCCCATCCTCCTTACAGACAGCTCCAGGCTCTCCACGTGAGGGAGCAACATGATTGCAGCATCTCCAGGCCTCAGCTCCCCTCCCATACTTACCAGAGGAACCGTGAGCATATTTTCAGGGAACACCTGTAGAAGAAAGAGGATGCTTGTCTTTCTCAGAGGTCTCAAATGTCTCGTTGTACTTCAAGGAACCTGATTTGGTCACTGGGAACCACTGGAGGAGACGAATAGGTAAATTCTAGTGGAGAAAACTGTTCAGTGTAAGCCAACCAGAGTCTACCCCTGGAGCAGGAGATGGGGTGAATCCCTCCCAAGCCATAGGTCTCAGAATGAGGAAGAAGAGATATTCCTTTATGCAAGTATGTAATACGCAAGACCAGTTCATCAAACTATGAAATGGAAGAGGTGAGCTAACCATCTCCTCCACCTCCTCCTGGCCCTGCGTGCACCCACCTTTGTCCCTTTTGTTTCAGAAAGTCTTAGGTATCATCTGGTCCAGATAGAACCAAGGATGATTTCTTAAATAGAAAAACTTCTTATCTTCTTATTTGAAAATAAAGCAATTACCTTTCTAGATATGCTGGCATTTTTTAAAAAATCATATCCTCAGGTTCCAAGTTTCTTCTGCACACCAGCCAGGGAAAGGCATTAGGCATTCACAATTTACTTTCTAGTGGGTCTTGAAGATAGCCTTTGTGTGTGTGCTTCTTTTTAAAAACTGTTGTGCTCAACCCTTTGACCCTCACAGAAGCAAACTTTGACACTGACTTCAATGGGAGGAAGGAAGCCACATTTTCAATGGAAGGGCTTTCTTTTCTTTCCTTTTTTGTCTGGCTGCAGTCACTGCTGGCCGGAACCTATTGTGCACTACAAAGCTATCTATCTGTGCACAAATTAGGAGCACACCCCTCGGGCCTTGACAGCTGTTTGGCTTTCTTCAATGAAGTTACAACTGTCATTTGCCACCACAGTTCAATGCCACAGTGACAATTGTGAGGGCTTAGTGTCTGTGTTGCTCAAAGTTTCCAGGGATAGGAGGAGAGAAACAGGTGTTTACCACCTGGCTTTCTATATGAGAGGCACTGGCTTTTCCCCACCCTCACTTCTCAGCCCCTGGGCCAGCACCTTTGCAAATGAATGTAGTCCTGAGATGGCTTGAAACCAGACAGCCTTGAATGAGAAGGGCTGACTAAAGAAAGACAATGGCATTTAAAAAGAGACAATTTCATTGGAGACTTGTCCCTTATAAAGTGCATCTGAGCTTGACAAGATTCTGTAACCCTAAGAAGGGCTCCTTTGTAAATGGAAGGCTTTCAATACACACGAGCAAGCTGGGCTATAACAGCTTTTGCCTGGGAAGGTAAATGAAAGCTCAAGTCCAAAAGAAAAATAAAGAACAAAGCAAAAGTCTTCCACTCCCAGTCCATGTTTATTTGTACTCAATCAACAGCTGGACCAAGGGGATTTACTCTTATCCTCCCTGGCAGTGAACTTACCCAAAAGGAGGGACACTGATTTACTGCTAAGAACAAATGCTCTCCTCTTTTTAAAAAAAAGTCAGCTCCCTGGTACAGATGGCACACCCTTGTTAACTACTGCATGATAAATGATGCATATACGATAATATCATATGTCTGAAAAAACCTAGTACAAAAGGAAAGTGAAGAGAAGTGAGAAAATGCTAAATTACTTAGTTGAAGGCTTAGAGAGGCAGAGAATGGGAGCAAGAGGAACCCAGGAGGACCGGATTTGGGTGTGAGAGGTGATAGAATGTTTTTCTTCATAAACATATAATTAGTATTTAGGGCAGTACTAAGGCTCTTGGCATTTAAAGCTGGTAAATGTTTTTGCTACTGATGGTGTCCAAAAATGATCTTGGAATTCTTTTCTTCTTTCTTTTCCCCTTATTTCCTCTTCCAAAATTTTCTTTTCCTTAGTAGTTTGAATTTTGCCAAGTAGTTCCTAAGGCCCTTGAAGCGCAAAATAAATGTAAATAACTTTTAACTCCATTTCTGAAAACTCATCAAACAATACTGAGAGTATTGCTCACTTCTGCCTAAAAAGAAAAGTATGACCACAACTTTCTACCACAACAGCACCACCTTTTTATTGATTTTTTAAAAATCAAAGTAGCCTTTGCCCACAGACAGGGAGGGACTCAAGCAGAGAAGCTCTGAATAAAATAAGTAGTTTTCACCTTAGCCATTCCCAGTCAGTTCCAGTCATTAAATAAAATAAGAATTTTTGGGTTTAGCTCTTCTGGTTTCCATCTCATCTCTATATTTTATGCTTATTTCTCAACTTCTTGACTTAACTCTAGAGTATTTAGGAACTCTGGTACAAAAGGTGATGTTTTAGTTTATTCTTGACTATCTAATCTCTTTCTCCTACCTCTCAAGAGTTAGATGATAATTATTAGATCTTCCAAGGGTGATCTTTGACCCTATGATAATACTTAATAATACTTAAGTATTATTATAATATAACAAATAATATACTTGAATCTCCAGTTTTTCTCCCAGTAACTTCCACATTTATAAGATGAGCACGGTGCCTGATTGGAGCTGTCCTGTCCTCTCCGTGCTTCCTGCTCCCACCTTCTGTTGGTTACACTCCCACCATTTCGTCACTATGATGCTGCCTAAATCTCCGACTAAGCCTTATGTGCTATGTCTAGAGAGGCTAGCTCTGAAAGTGGAAACACAACACACAGACACTGCGTAACCACTCTGCTACTCTTGGTCATGGCCAAAGGGATATCTCTAATTCTACCACATTACTAAGTCCCAGCCCATAGAGGCACCTATCTGATCCAGAGACAAAATCATAACAGAGGGGTTTAGGTACTCTTTTCCCCTGCCTAAGAGGTTTAGTATATAAACTCTTGGAGGGGAAACTCTTGCTGCTTTGGTCATTGCATCTGCATAAATTAGTACCATTTCGTCTGTGAAACAAGTTGTTTCTTAACAGCTCTTTCGGATGCAGAGGAAAAAGGATTGAGCTACAAATGCACAGAACTGCAGACAGTCAAATGCTCCATTTTATGGGCTAAAAGCGTATTAACCAACATTTAATGGTGCCACATGAATGATTTTATAAACACATAGAACACAAACACATCACTTTCCAGTAATGGAGATCTAAATGTGACTAGGGTTAGTAGAAATAAATTTGCTTTTTGAAATATAAACTGAAAAAATTGGTATTGCAACCAGAAATTTCTTGAAAATTGGTAGAAAAGAATCCTCAGGTGCTATTTCTTAAAGCTCAAACTCAGTGTAGTTGCATAGCAGCTCTAAACTTTTAAAAAATAGTTGTGAAGATGACCAACTGTCTCTATTTGCCTGGAACTTTCCCAGTTTTTGCACTGAAAGTCCCACATCCCAGGAAACTCCTTAGTCCTGACAAGTTGGTAATGATGAAGACAGTGATATGACTTGTGCTCATTATGAGCCAGATGCTATACTGACTTAAATAGTTTTTGCATTTAGTCTTCATAATAGCCATACAAAGTAGATATTATTATCCTCATTTTAGAGATGGAAGAATACCACTGGACAAATTTAAATATTAACTTCCCCAAGTTCACATAACCAATAAGTGGCTGAGCTAAGATTCAAACCCTGGTTACCTGATTCCATACTTGTTCCCATATTAAAACAAACCCCATAACACTTTGGATTAAGAATGTCAGATAAAACACAGGGCACCCAATCAAATTTAAATTTCATATGAGCAACAAATAACTTTTTAATATATGTCCCCATTGCCTGGGATATACTGATACAAAAACAGTATTCATTATTTATCTGAAATTCAAATTTAACTAGACAGTTTATATTTTTACTTGCTAAATTTAGCAATTTTTACTTGCTAAATTACTCCTAATTTAGAGTAATTATCATTCCCAATAAAAACAATTTTTTACTGATGTTTTATATGACCCAATTTACTGACTCTATTTACTGACCTGTAAGATCTAGGGAAACTCAGGTTTTAAATTGAAGGAGGTCAAACAAATTAGAGCAAAATGCATCCACATCCAAGTATTGCTTTATTTGAGAGACCTAGTTGATCTAAATAGACTTTTTCTGAGATAGCATCATAATTATGATATATTTGAGTATGAGAATAAAATGAAAGTAAGGGGACATTTACTTATTCATTCACTCATTCATTTGTTCACTATGCATTGAATGCCTACTCTGTTCCAGGCACTCTTCCAGATAATGGGCTACAGCCAAATAAAACAAATAAATTTTCTAGGGGGGAAATAGGCACTAAATAGATATACTAGCAAGTAATATGGTTTCTGCTAAGACCTATGAAAGAGAAGATAGTAGCATAAGGGAACAAAATGAAGAGTGGTGTTATTTGAGATAGATATAGTCAAGGGAAGGTAACCAGTGAGGAACAAAATCTTGAATGAAGGTAGTAAAACCTTCTGGGAGGAAAGATGCTAGGCAGAGGGAACAGCAGATGCAAGGCCCCAGAGGTAAGAATGTGCTGTGCATGCCAGAGGCTAGAGACTCCTGAGTAAGTTGTAGAGTGGGAAATAATGAAGCTAGAAGGAAAGGGGCAGAGGTTAGTCACTTAGGAACAATTGGCCATGACCAGAACATTGGATTTTATAATAAGTGTGAAGGACTGCGAGTGGAATGATAAATGATCATATGTATGCTTCAAAGCTTATTCTAGGTGCTGTGGAAACAGACACTGTCACAGAATAGAGGAGAGCGATGCTAGTGGTCTGGATTGAGATGAAAGCAGTAGAGAAGGGGAGTGTTGCATTTGGGACAGTGGGGCCCAGGCAAATGTGACATTTTAAATCACCACAGGTGACTCAAGTGAATCTCCAAGATAAAGGGCACCACTACTTTAAAATATGATCATCCCTTTTGACTATTAGCTCAGTGCTTCTCAATGTGGGTGTACTTATATAACTACCCAGGAGACTCAAAAAATGCTAAGGATTCAGTCCCACCCTCAGAGATTTCAGGAGTAGAAACCTGGACATCAGGATTTTAAAATTTTCCTTAGATGACTCTTATGTGCTGCCAAATGGAACATTCCTGATCTAGTGAATAGTGGAAACCCTAGGGTGTGTGAAGTAGATGATATTTCAGGGCATGAGGCAGGAAAGGGACGGGGATAAGTAAAGCAAGGTTCAAGAATTTATTGACAATGCTTGCTTTTAAAGCAAGTTCTATTAAGAGCACTAAAAAATAGCCATGAACCTGTGTGGGTTCAGATACCTCTGGTCCTAAGTGGTAGGCCAAGTGTCCTGCATGATACCTACTCTGGGGCTGCAAGGGTCTCCCCATATTTGTGTTTACCTCTCCCATGTTCACTCTGAAGCAGAACTGGTCATCAGTAACTATGTTCCCATATTGGTGGCTAGTCTCCCAAACTGTTACTGTTAGGTCACAATGGTGACCTAATTTGCCAGTGTCATATCCTTCACCAATTTTTGCTTAAGTCAACTCAGTTTCCAAGGATATCAGGATCCTGGAGATTGCAGGATAAATTGGAAGGTGACCAGACAGCAGTTTTCTTTTGTTCCTTTCCAGGGAAGGCATATGGCAACCATTCCCTTATGCTCTCTGGAGCAGCACTAAAATTCCCTTGCCATTGATGGGAAAACTCAAACAAAAATCAAAGTAATAATCAATGTCACTTAGTGAATTAGTGATGGAGACAGGAACAGAATCCAGACATTCTAACTTGGGGATCTCCTGCTTTTAAGTCTAAAGGGCTCTTTTTATTTTAATCCAGCTGTGCTGAGTTAATAAGACTTTGACGAGATCCAGCCCTGTAGTTAGTTTGTAGAGTTAACATATTTGATATTTACCTCAGCTATTTGTTGTCTGTTTAATAAGCTTTCTTTGTCTTCCCACATGCACATATTTGGCAGTGTATAATCACATACAATTGTTTACACCATTATTGTTTGCTTTCAAGTCTTGCCAAAAAGGACTTGGTGTAAACTAGTTGTCTGCAGCAGCTACACTAAGTTAAGCCTTTAAAAGGGTCTAATCGGGCCTGTATAAATAAACAAAGTGATATGGAAAATAACTCCATATAAATTTACTACACTGCTGGCCAACTGGTAAATACACAGACCTTCTCTCCTATAAAATAGACAGGAGGATTAAATCCCACTCAGGGCCTTACAGTCCCATATAATGATTACAGAGAGCTATTTAAGAGTTTTCTTTGTTTGTTT
Organism: Artibeus jamaicensis; assembly: GCF_021234435.1. Taxonomy (NCBI): domain Eukaryota; kingdom Metazoa; phylum Chordata; class Mammalia; order Chiroptera; family Phyllostomidae; genus Artibeus; species Artibeus jamaicensis. The sequence continues at coordinate 71,208,723 of NW_026522030.1, read as the reverse complement.
TTTAAAGATTTTATTTATTTATTTTCAGAGAAAGGGTGGGTGAGAAACATCAGTGTGGTTGCTTCTTGTGCACCCCCACCTAGGGACCTGGCCAGCAACCCAGGCATGTGCCCTGACTGGGAATCAAAATGATGACCCTCTGATTCACAGGCCTGCGCTCAGTCCACTGAGCCACACCAGCCAGGGCTGTTTAAGTTTTAATTAAAGCCCTCACCAAACCCTGCACATGCACACGTGCGTGCAACAATAGCTTTTCAGTGGCAATAAATTTCAATCATGCGATTAGCACAACTCCTCCACTCTGGCTTTTATTTTTAGAGAAATTGGTCAGTGATACAAATTTTATATTTTCTCATTAGGAGGCTGATGGGAAGGTCATGATAACTAGGGGAACACAGATGGCATGATCCTGTATTAAACTAATAAAGGAGAACAGCAAAAATTTACTAACTAACTGCTTAGACACATGAGAGGAACTAGAGCATAAGGTAAGTAGCATCTTCCTGAACACGTTCAGCATTTGTAAAACATCTCAACGCTTACCTCTTCCTGATAGCAGTTGCAAGGGTTCTATGGCACAGTCTTTATTTATGAAAACAATACAATGTAACCTAGAAATTTTAGGACTGGCTGAGAATTAATATTAATAACTGCTTGGGTGGAAAATAAATTTTACATTTATTTGTTCAATAAATGTTCATTAGGTAGCCACTGTGTGTCCAGCAATGTGCTAGTTGTCACAGGCCAGGGTAAATTTACAAAGATAGGTAAGGCCTATTCTTTGCTCTTAAAGAATGAATAATTTAGGAGAGTTTATCTTCTCCATGCCTATGTTCATGTTGATTCCTCCAGTGAAAAGCCCTCCTCTGCTACTTCAGATCAGGCACACAACAGTCAGGACTCTCTTCAGTTGCTTGTTCTGCCTTATACATTTGTGGCTAATTCTTTCTGCTTTGAATCACATGCAGTTAGATATAAACCTGCATGTTTCACAATGTCTCAAGGGCAAAGGCCGAATCAGGTATTCAATAAATATCTGTTGGCTCAATGAATGAATGAATAATAGAAATATTCTTTGAAAAGTGGCAAGATATTTTAATACCCAATTGGAATGTTTGCATTTACCTCCTCAGAAGTGGTACCAGAGTGGTATTTAAATTTGTCCATGTTGTTTAATTAATACCAGAAAGGTTTGTGTTGGCTAAAATCCTGGGAGAGCATTTCTTTTTCATCTAGTAAATTTTATTTAAAATGTCTTTTTTTGGAATCATTGTTGATTTTGGAGTGTGGGTGATGAGGGTATTGTGGTTATGTTTAAAAGGGAGAGTCCTTGTATGTCAGAAATACATACTGAAATATTCAGAGATGGAATTAGATGTCTGGAATTTGCTTCAAAATAACTGAGGGGGATAAAGAGTAAGAACTGAGATGAAGAAAGACCATTGTTGGCGTGACAGATACACGGAGATTTGTTAAACTATTTCCCCTACTTTTGCATGTGTTTTAAACTTTCGATAACAGTAATTTTTATTTCTTTTTACATTTATAGAAGAGGAAAACCTGGTATAAAGATCACAACTGGAAAATAAGTATAAAACACAGACCTAAGTTTCTCCTGCTCAGAATGTTCACAACACAAAGTAAATATGACAGAAATGCATGCATGCTCCACTTCTGACCACTCTATTTCTTGGCCCTTAGAAATTGTTGTCTTTTCAGGGGCCAAGATTCATTTTCAAGAAATGCAACTTGGTTATTTCCTATCGTAAGTGCATTTACTATATCTACTTGTGGCAGACTCAAAGGACTGAGTGGACAAAATAAAAAATGTGCCCCTTACCAGGCTTTCACTACAGAAATACCTTGAGCTCAATCCTTGGCCACCTCCATCTAAGACAAGTGAATACAAAATCTCCCAACTCCCATCCCCACTGTTTCCATGCTACCAGTTCTCAAGAATCACTTATTTATCAAGATAGGGTTGTTAGGCACAATTTACAATAGCCAAGAGCTGGAAGCAACCTAGGTGCTCATCAGTAAATGAATGGATCAAAAAATTGTGGTACATATACACAATGGAATTCTATGCAGCAGAGAGAAAGAAGGAGCTACTACCCTTTGCAACAACATGGATGGAACTGGAAAGCATTATGCTGAGTGAAATAGGCCAGGCGTTGAAAGACAAATACCATATGATCTCACCTTTAACAGGAAGCTAAACAACAAAACAAACAAGCAAGCAGAATAAAAACAAAGACACTGAAATAGAGAACAAGGGGACAGTGACCAGAGGGGAAAGGGAAGGGAATTTAAGGGGGAAAAAGGAGAGGGTTTTTGAGGAACAAGTATGAAAGACACAGGGATGAGGACTAGGGGGGGAGGAAATGGGAGGGAGGTGGGGAGCACAGGGTGGGGGTGGCTGGGATGGGAGAAATAGATAAAAAATGTACTTGAAAAATAACTAAATAAAAATTAAAAAAAAATAGGGTTGTTAGATAAAACACACAATGCCAAGTTAAATTTGAATTTCAGATAAACAACAAATAATACTTAGCATAAGTACAATATATATCGAATACTGCATGGGACATATTTATTTTTATTTGCTAAATATGGTGGCCTTATTCTTAGGTATGTATGGTGCCTATAATTCTAACAGAATTATTGATTAGTTAATGAAAGGACTATTTTCATATTTAGTTGGTTTAATTATCCTGAAAGCCTCATTCAGTTCTGCCCTTCACTATAACACTGAATCAAAAAAGACCCAACTTCACTCAGAAATGTCAAACTCTGTACAGAATAACTGTATTTTCAGGTTTAATTTTTATTTTAAGCAACATAACATACAAATTGTTAAAATAAAATCAAATAATACTAAAAGGCTGAGAATAAAAAACAGCTGGCTTCTGCCGTATCCTAGATTCGCTAATGCATTAGAGTCGATAGTAAGGAGAGGTCACCAGCCCTGCAGCTTCCTTAACATCACTGAAAATAGCCACATGCTCTTGTTTCTCAAGTTATTGGTTTTTGACATTATATATTAAGTTTGTAAATCTCCATCTTCAAAAATTGTAACTTATTTTTAGAGAGAGGGGAAGGTGGGGGGAGAAAGGGAGGGAGAAATACCAATTGGTCCTCCCACGAGTCCCCAACTGGGGACCCAGCCCCACAATCCAGGCATGTGCCTTGACTGGGAATTGAATCTGCAAGCCTTTGGTTCGCAGGCTGTCACTCAATCCACTGAGCACACCAGCCAGAGTGAAATCTTTTGATAGATGGAGATTTTGTTTCTTTTCCACTACTCCCATTCTTTCTTTCTAGTTTTATTACCATTTTAAAGAAAATCAATAATCAAGTGTTGTCATCATTATAACCACTGCTATGAACTGAACTGTGTCCCCCAGCAAACTCCTATGTTGAAGCCCTAACACCCAGTGTGATGATATTTGTAAATGGGGTTTGGGTAGTAATTAGACGAGGTCACTGAAGGTGAGCCCCTCATAATGGGATTAGTGCCCTTAAAAAAAAGAGCAGAGTTTGCTTTCTCTCTCCGTCTCTCTCTCTCTGTCTCTGTCTCTCTCTGCCACATAGGACAGAGTGAAAAAGCAGCTATCTGCAGGCCAGGAAAATATTCCTCACCAGGAACAGAATTTGTTGGCACCTTGATCTTGGACTTCCCAGGTTCCTAACCTGAGAGAAAGAAATATCTGTCGCTTAAACTATTCGGTCTATGGTGTTTTGCCATAGCAGCCTAAATAAACTAATAGAACTATACATATACTCACTACAGAGCCAGGAAACATGATTGTATTTTCTTTCTTTTACTCATGTTTTTAGAATTAAGAATTTTCTCACTTTTTCACTTGCATATACTTAACTGTTCACATATATTTTACTATAGTGTAATTCAAAGTATAGCCTCACAGACCAACAGTATCAACATCACCCCAGAGTTTATTATAAATGCTGGATCAATTGAATATCTATATGCAAATAAAGAAGAATTTCAAATTTCAATTTATACCTCATACCCTTTAAAAAATTAACTTCAAATAATATCCTAGACTTAAAAATGTAAAGCCTAAAACAACAAAGCTTCCAGAAGGCATATGATAAAATCTTTATGATCATGGATTACACAAAGATTTCTTGGATATTACCTGAAAATAATTATCCATAAACAAAATAAAATTGACAAACTGGAATTTACTGATATTAGGAACTTAAGTGGTTTGGCAAACACTTTAAAATCATGAAAAGACAAATCACAAACTGGAGAAATATTTTATAGCATATATGTAATAAAAACACAAACAGAATATATAAAGAATTCTCACAACTAAATAATAAGAAAACATCCCAATAGAAAAATGGGCAAAAATTTCAATAGATATTTCAGTAAAGAATATAGATGGATAGAAAACAAGCACATGAAGACATGGTTGGTGTCATTAAGGAGATGCAAATTAAAATCACAACATGATACCTCTATAACTTTACTAAAATTACTGATATAAAAAAGACTGATCACACAAAATATTGGTAAGGATGTGGAGGAACTGAAACTCATATGCTGTTGGTGAGCATTTAAAATGGTACAATCACATTGGAGAATAGTTTGGCATTTCCTTAAAAAGTTAAACATACAATCCAGCAATTCCTAAAAGAAAAGGAAGTCAATGTCTACAGAGACTTATTATATATGAATGTCTGTAATAGCCTTATTTTTAATAGCCCCAAACTGGAAACAACTCAAATGTCCATCAATAGGTGAATGGATAAACAGAGTATGGTGTATCCATACAGTAGAATTCTACTTAGCAATAAAAAAGAATGAACTACCGATGTATGCTACAACATGGATGAATCTCAAAATAATCATGTTGTCAAAGAAACTATATTAAAAAGTTATATACGAGTAGATTGTAGGATTCCATTTATATAAAATTCTATTATGTATTTGCCCTGGCTGGTGTAGCTCAGTGGGATGAGTGGCAACCTGTGAACCGAAGGGCTGCCAGTTCTATTCCCAGTCAGGGCACATGCCTGGGTTGCAGGCCAGGTCCCCAGTAGGGGTTGCACTAGAGACAACCACCCATTGATGTTTCTCTCCCTTTCTCACTCCCTTCCCCTTTCTCATTTCATTTCATAAAATGAAATTCTAAAATATTCAAGATAATCTACAGAGACAGAAAAAGAGAAGTGGTTGCCTAGGGAGCAGGGGGAGTGCAAAAGAAAAATTACAAAGGAACAAGAAAAATGTTTCTGGAGTGATATTGAGATGTCATGAGTGTATACATGTCAAAAATTATCAGATTTTACACTTTAAATATATGCTGTTTATTTTAAGTATATTTTATTGATTGCTATTGCAGTTGTCCCAATTTTACCCTCTTACCCTTCCTCCCAGTACCTCCCTTCCATCGAGCAATCCCCCCCTTAGTTCAGATCCATGGGTCATGCATGTAAGTTCTTTAGCTCCTCCATTTTTCATATGCTGTTTATTGTATGTCAACTATTCCTCCATAAAGCTGTTAAAAAGAGTTATTGGTAAGCATGGTGTTATGAAGGTAGAGGGGAAAGGTGAAGGGTGTTTCTCTTAGGTAGCTTCACAGCAGAGGGGAGATTATTTTTGTAACTGTTGAAAGTATTTTGGTGACTATTTCAATATTGTCAGAAAAAACCCAAAATACCAAAACAAGTTCTTGGAAAGAGTAGTGTTAATTGGAAATGTTTATCACTGGTTTAGTTGTTCTGCAACAATGCAAAAATTGTAGATTTTCATCAAAATAGAAAAATAATGCTATAAGCTGTACCTGTGTTGAGTTGGTGTCTACTTAATGCCTATTTCACTTCTCCCTTCATAGTGATTTTTGGCGCCAGTTGTCAACTGTACAGTTTGTCATTGCCCAGTGTGCACATTTAATTCATCCTTCTTCAGCTATTTTGAAATTTAAACCATGATCTGTTGTAGTTTTTTGTAGCAGACCCTGTCCAGCAGAGTCCGCCTGTTGTGGCTGACGGCGAGAATGAATGCACAGGTGACAACAACCCTGTGGAGAGAAAGGGAATGGCATGACTACTCTCTCAAGGGGAGAGTGCCTAAGGGTGCCTTGGCCACTCCCTCAAGAGGGGAGTGCCTTGACCCTTGCCTAGACAGGCTTTTATTGTTTTCCTTGGGTCTTACATCAGACAAAGATTTATTATCTATTACATAGAATATTATTGTCTACATTTTAGGTACAATCAAGAAAATGAAAATAACATGCAGAGGGGAATGGCAATGAGCTGATTAGCTCTGTCCTTGGGAGAACTCATACAGGCTTTGGAAATTACCTTGAAGATAGACAATACACATTTGTTGCTTTAGACCAGGGTGATGGAGTTTTAGCAAGAGTGAGCCATAACAATCTGTATGCATTTTCTAGGCCTGATTCCCACGGGAAAACTCAGTTTGAAGGTCTGGCTCCTGCCCACCACTTTGCTTCTGTAGGTTTTCCATACAGAGCTGAGTCACATTTGCCAGACCAAAATAAACCTATCCCCTACAGTTTTTTTCTTGGAAATGCCAATTCATTGAATGTGATGACAACTGGATTCTTCCTTGCAGTCTCTCAATGCTTCTTAATTTTCAAGCATTACAGTGAATTGTCTCTGTCTCTCTTCTACCATTATCTCTTCCTCCAAATGATTTGGGATATCTAGCTGAAGTTGGATAGACTGGTTTAGAACCATTGAACCTGTGACTTTATGCCCTCATCCTACCCCACCTTTCATGTTATACTTTTGTCATGACTCCAGAATATCTAGTTAAACCCCAGGTTTGCTGCAATATAAAGAAAGTGATTCCAGATAAAGACTGCCAGTGTGATCGCAAGTGATCAGAATGCTCATGGGAACGTAACATTGCACAGACTCTCACACTTATCAGGGTGATCACTTCACAAGGTGTATAAATGTCTAATCACTATGTGGTACACCTGAAACTAATATAATATTGTAAGCCTTGGACAGTTAGCTCAGTTGGTTAGAGCACTGTCCCAATATGCCAAGGTTGCAAGTTTGATCCCCAGTCAAGGAACATACAAAAATCAACAAATGAATGTATAAATAAGTGGAACAACAAATCAATGTCCCTTTTGCATTCAAAGAATTAAATAATATATATTTATGTAATATTGTATGTCAACTATAATTGAAAATAAATTAAACAAAGAATCTCTTACTATTGTTATTTTGGGGTTAGTTTTAGGTGACAAAAGTTTTCTTCTACTTCTAAGTGCCTCAGATAACCTGCCCAACATTCAGAGAATTTCAGCGAGTTGAATTTCTTGGCTTACATGTCAACTCCTTAGAACCCTAGAACCTCAGCACACCAGGAATGGGGACAATATGCTGGGACATTCTAGAGTTCTGTGGGCTCACACGTAGACAGAATTATACTAATTCTATTTCTAATTAAACCCATGGGCATGTTTTAACAAAGGTCAGAAATCCTTGGAAACCTAGGACTGGATTGGTCAAAGTGTCCTCAATCAACTGTGAAGTAAATTCTACTCCTTCTAAATTCAAGCTAAACCATCTGGCATATCCTCTTAGGACAGCTAAAGCCACCCTCACTGTGGCTAGAAAAGTAGATTTGCATCAGACTGTCAGTGGATTTCTCAAAAGAGACCTTACAGGCAAGAAGGGGCTGGAAAGAAGTATTCCAAGTCATGAAATCCAAAGACCTACAACCCAGACTGATCTATCCAGCAAAACTTTCATTTAGAATGGAAGGGCAGATCAAGTGCTTCTCAGATAAGATCAAATTCAAGGAGTTCACCAAGCCCTTATTATATGAAATGTTAAAGGGACTTACCTAAGAAAAAGAAGATAAAAAAGATGAACAGTGAAAGGACAGCAAACTCACAGTTATTAACAACCACACCTAAAACAAAAGCAAACTAAGAGGACAGCTAGATCAGGAGCAGAATCATAGAAATGAAGATCACATGGAGGGTTAGCAACTGGGGAGTGGGAGGAGGAGAAGGGGGGAGAAGGTACAGAAAATAAGTAGCATAGGTGGTAGGTAGAAAATAGATAGAGGGGAGGGCAAGAATAGTATGGGAAATATAGAATCTAAAGAACTTGAGACACGTGGTCATAAACTGAAGGGGGGAATGGTGGGGGAGGGGTGTGCAGGGTAGAGGGGAATGAAGGGGGGAAATAGAACAGCTGTAATGGCATAATTAATAAAATATATTTAAAAAAGAGATTAACAACAACAACAAAAAGTAGATTTGCAAACCTTATGAAAGATTCATGTAGGATTCTGCATCATGTGGCTGGATTTCTACTTTTAGAAAAGCTATGAGATATATGCCACTTTTAAAAATTAGAGTCCATGCTCAAAATGTAATTTGAGGTATAAAGCCCACCCATGACAATTGACAATATATGGCCTTATAAGAGGAAAATGTGAAATAAAAGATGGTGAAATTATATATGACTGTAGATAGTGATTTGGCGAGCTTTACTTCATATCTTGATAAATCATCCAAACACTAAACAGTGTTTTGGTTAAACTAAGATAGAACTAGAATTATAGAATAATGTCATCCAAAAGTTGTATATTATTATTTCTTAATAGCATGACATTACTTTCCCTGATGGAGACATAATATCCTGGAATCAGACTGAAGAGGAATAAATTAGGAAATAAGGGCTGTTGCTCCACCATACCCCCATACAGGGCCACCTATATACAAAATTGTCATCTTTCTCTTTCCATCATTTAATTATTCATTTTCCTCTTTGGAGTTGTCTCCTTATTCCCAAAGTAATGGTCTGATCAGGTGTCATAAATGGCTCCTTTATACCCACAGTACAGAGCCATATACCCATTAAATGCTCATTAAATTGATCTTCTAATAAGGGATTTTTAAATGAAATTTTTTGGGAAATTCTCCAACTGCTATGAAGAGATGCAGTAGACTGTACTGATTAAGAGCTGTCTTAGTTTGGGCTCCACCAAAAGCAGACCTGAGACAAAGGTTTAGGTGTAAGTAGTTTATATAAAATTTTATTCCAAGAAGCACTGAGGGAGAGTTAGGGAAGGGAAATAGGGAAGGAAAGCCAATAAAGGGTAAATTAATGATCAGGTTGCATTTGTGCGCAACTGAGGCTCATTCCTGTTGGGGACCCTCTGCGAGACCTTGTGGAGAATACCTCAAAATTATTTCAGTGAGGAGCCAGGAAACTGGGCTGTTTCTCAATTCCTGTTCCTAATGACTGAGTTTCACCTCTACAAAGGTCAAATCCCTGTGCACAGGTCAAAGGGATGTCTGTGGCCAAAGAAGGCCCTTGCAGAGATCTGCAAGAAACTTGTAGGCATGTTGAGAAACTACCCACAGGTGACCTCCTAAGTGGGCCAGGGAGATATAGGTAGAAATTAACCATACCTGTTACAAGATCTCTGGTCAGAATTGATTCAAAGTCTTACTCTGAAACTTGCTGTTTGGTCTTGGACAAGTTAGTTAATTGCTCCAAACCTCAATTTCTTCATCTGGGTGAATAATAATAGTACACATTTAGTGGTGGACCCAGATGCAGAGGTGTTAGGAAGGAACGCTTAAGGCCTTGTCTAGAAGCTGCATTTCCCTAGTAAATACACTGTTCTTTTTGTCTTATAAAAATGCATGTTTATTAAGGGTGGTTGATGGGAAATACAAGGTTCCCAAACTACCCCCGCCCAAGCTAGATCCATGAAGCTGCAATTGTACTTACCTTATAGAACTTCTGTAAAGATAAAAAGGCTGCAAGGCAAAAGTGGTTGTATCACTCTCCTGCTTAAAATTCTTCAATGGTTTCCCATTGCTCTCTGGAAAAAGACCAACAAGACCCTGTAAAACCTGGCTCCTCCTTATTACTTAAACCTTCTTTCCTACCTTGCTCCTCCTCTCTTCTGCAAATTCCTTGCATGTATTAAATATCCACTTGCCAGAGGATCTTTGCATATGCTTTCCCTGCTGAATGCTTCTCAGCCCTCACATCCACATGCTAACCTGATCTTCCACCACTGGGATATCTCCTCTTCCGGGTAAGGTTCCCACACTTCTCCCTGCTTGGGTCAGCCCTACCTTCACTCATATCCTCCCTGGATGACAGGGAGGTGACTTCCAGGTACCTTAATCTGCAGCTTCCTAACACAAAATCCATTCCTGCATTAGGGAGTTACTGGGTTGACCAAAAATCATTTAGTTTTTTTCTATGTGATTGCTGTAGCAGTGCCTAGTTCTCTTCAACTTCACCCAAAGCAATTTTGTTAAGATTATATTGTGACAGCTGTCCTATCAGTGTTCATTTTAAAAAAAACATATCAAAATTAGTGAATTTTTGTGCAGCCATTTTAATACTGAAGATGGAAGAAAATATGCGACATTTTTTATGTATTATGTTTTATTATTTCAAGAAAAGTAAAAACAACTGAAATGTAAAAAAAGATTTGTGCAGTGTCTGGAGAAGGTGCTGTGACTGAATGTATCAAAAATAGTTTGTGGTACTACTGATTGGTACTACTGACACTTTGGCCAAATATTTGTTTGCTATGAGCCTGTCTTATGCATTGGAAGATGTTTTAGCAGTACCCCTGGCCTCTACCTACTAGAAGCAAATAGTGGGAGATAGCCAAACATACTGAAAATACCCAAATCTATAAAGTTATTGGTGAAAATGAAAGATGTCTTTTATTTTAAAGAAGAAACTAAATGGACTTTTTGTGAAAAAAAAAGTAAAATGCAGAGCAACCTAGTAAAATGCAGAACACAAAGATTTCTTGGGGTAAGAAAGACAACTACTCCTCATTTACTTCTATAGTACTAAGAAAAAAACCACAAATTACTATCCTGCCATAATTATCTCATCAAAAGCCAGTTCTATATCTTATCCAAATCATTCATTACTAACCTAGAAAAAATTTTTCAATATTTGATGTTCCTCTTATATATGTATTGCCTTTGTAAAATATTACTATACTTCCCTTTAGTGACAGACTTCAGTTTGTTGACCATGGGCCTTTCCTGAGAACATTTCAATCAATTAAACTATACGTGCTACCTTAAAGATATTGTTGGTTGAGTTCCAGACCACTGCAATAGAGTGAATATGGCAATAAAGTCAGTCACATGATTTTTCTGAGTTTCCCAGTGCATATAAAAGTTATGTTGACACTGTGCAATAGTCTACTGTGTGATAGCATTGTGTCTAAAATACAATGTACATGCTTTAATTAAAATTACTGTATTGCTAAAAAATGCTCACATAATGTTCACCCTCAGTAAGTTGTAATCTTTTTGCTGACGTATATCTTGTCTCAATGTTGATGAAAATGCAATAGCTGCAAAGCATAGAAAAGTGAAGTTCAATAAAACAAGGTATGTGGTGCAAATGCCTACAGTGGACAGTGTGGGCCACAAAGTTCTCTGAGGGTAGGGGCTGGAACTGGACACCTGTGATTATTGTAGCCCAGACTGGGCACCCACCCTTTCAGAACCACAAGAAAGAAAAAAAAAAAAAAACAGAGCCCAGCCCCCATCTGTCTGCCAGCAGGATCCAGGAAGACTGGCAACACTGGCTTGGCAGTTTTAAAATAGGCAGAAGGCTTTTTTTTTTTTCTTTCAAGAGTAAGACAATAAGACCTGGAACTGTGAGAAAACCTGAAACGGATCCAGAAAGAAGTCAGGTGAACACCAAGAGCTGAGACAAATTTCACTCTGCTTACCTTCAGAAGCTGCAGGGTTTTTAAAAAAATTTGTCTTCTTTCCATTTATTTAGGCTTTTTGTTGTGTTTGTTTTTATTGTTTGATTTGTTTATTTTATACTCCCTGTCATATTGCATTTTAGTATTTCATCTTTCACTTCACTCCTATTCCAAATAACACACAAATCTTGGTCTTTTACTTTTTATTCCTTTTATTCAGATTATATATTTCTTTAAAAAATATTTTATTGATTATGCTATTAAAGTTGTCCCAAGTTTTCTCCCCTTTATTCTCCTCTGACCTGCACCCTCCTTCCCACCCACATTCCCCTCCCTTACTTCATGTCCATGGGTCGTACATAGAAGTTCTTTGGCTTCTCCATTTCCATACTATTCTTAACCTCCCCTTGTCTATTTTGTACCTACCATTTATGATTCTTATTCCCTGTACCTTTCCCCCCATTGTCCCCCTCCCCCTCCCTGCTGATAACCCTCCATGTAATGTCCATTGCTCTGATTCTGTTCCTGTTCTAGTTGTTTACTTAGTTTTTGTTTTTGTTTTAGGTTCATTTGTTGATAGTTGTGTTTGTTGTCATTACACTGTTCATATATTTTATCTTCTTCTTTTTCTTTGGTAAGTCCCTTTAACATTTCATATCATAAGAGCTTGGTGATGATGAACTCTTTCCTCAAAAAGTGAGAGATTTGCTGGATAAAGTAATCTTGGATATAGGTCCTTGCCTTTCATGGCTTAGAATATTTCTTTCCAGCCTCTTCTTGCCTGCAAGTTTTCTTTTGAGAAATCAGCTGAGTATCTTATGGGAACTCTTAGGTAACTCTCTCCTTTTCTCTTGCTGCCTTTCAGATTCTGTCTTTATCTTGAAGCTTGAGTAATGTAATGATTATGTGCTTTGGTGTGTGATTCCTTGGGTTCAACTTTTTTGGGACTCTCTGAGCTTCCTGGACTTTCTGGAAATCTATTTCCTCTGTCAGGTTTGGAAAGTTCTCCATTATTTTATCAAATAACTTTTCCACTTGTTGTTCTTCTTCTCCTTCTGGCACCCCTTTGATTCAGATGTTGGAAGGTTTAAAGCTGTCCTGGAGGTTCCTAAGCTTCTCCTCATTGTTTTGAACTCTTTTTTTCTTCATTCTGTTCTGGTTGAATGCTTATTTCATCCTTCTCCAAACTACTGCTTTGAATACTGGTTTCCTTCCCTTCACTGTTGGTTTCCTGTACATTTTGCTTTATTTCACTTTTCATAGCCTTCACTTCTTCCTCTGTTTTGTGACCATACTCAATCAGTATGGAGCATCTTGATTTGCAGTGAGCATTTTGATTTCCAGTGTTTTTAACTGTGTATCAGATAGGTTGGCTATCTCTTCATCACTTAGTTCTTTTTTTGGAACTTTGATATATTCTTTCATTTGGACCATATTTCTTTGTGTTGATATTCCTGTTACATAGCAAGGGGTGGAGCTTTGGGTGTTCAACAGAGTGGGGCAACCCACTTCAACTAGTTTTGTGCTGTATATGAGGGAGGGAGTCAGAGAAGGAATAATGTCACTTGCTTGGCTCTCACCCTGCTTTCAGTTACTTTCCCCACTACTCACAAGCAAATTGGGCCCTTCTGGTGCTGATTCCCGGGTGGGTGGACTTGTGTATGTTCTAGGATCCCATCAGAGAATTCTCTAATGAACTCTCCTGTGAGGCTGGGAGTTACTCCTGCCACGGTAAACCCCACAGGTTTTCACAGCCAGAGGTTTTGAGGTTTTAGTTTCTTATACTGGAACCTTGGGTTATGTAGGTTTGTCTCACTCCCCAGTTGTTCCTCCTATTTTATCTACCTGCGAATGTGAGACTATTCAATCTGTTGCCTTGCTGCATGTCTTCTCTGCCCTGGCTTCCCATCTCTACCCCTCCCACCAGTCTGGATGAATGTTTCTTTTTTAACTCCTTGGTTGTTGGACTTTCAGTTCAATTTTGTGGCAATTCTAGGGTGTTTTTTTTGCTTTGCAATTTGTTTTCGTCCTTCTTTTGGTTGTGTATGAAGGTAAAATATATTTAGTTACGCTTCCATCTAGGCTGGAAGTTCTTAAATATTAATATTTTATTTGAAACTTTTATTATATAAAAATGTTTTTTTTTCTGGAGCAAATCTCATAATGTTAAATGCCGTGATCGATTTTATACTACAGTTAAACCATTTATCATTTTTACCATTTTGATGAAGTTATTTTCACTAGAATCAGTTCCAGATCTTTATATGTAACCCTTACACTGATGTTATATTTTATTATTTTTTATCTTCATGACAAATTATAGCTATTAGGGCTTCTGACATTGAGCTTTCTTTTGTGGTTAATTAACCAAGACCGATATCTTTCTACACCTACATCATAGATCAGATTTTGTCAAGAAAATTAAGTTTTTTTTCATTAACTGTTAAAAAATAATATATTTTTACCAATTTTCTCTTTTTTCTGTTTTCAATATTACTAATTAGTAGTTATTTTTCAGTCAGGTTTTACTGTGTATCAAAACTGTGTCTGATTTTAGCCACTGTTAATTTCATTTTGTACTGATTATTTCTATGAAGTCCAGTTTTCTATGTCAATCTGGTCACAATACCCTTGGCATTAAAATAGTGAGGCCAAAAAAAATAATAACCCCACAAACAATTCTAGGCAACTATTCTGACATGTTTGGTGGCTCTATAAAACAGAATTTTAGCAATGGAACAGATGTTAGGAGTCACCTCATTTAATCCTCTTATTTTACAAGTAGAAGACTAAGGTGTGGAAAGGTTAAATGACTTGCCCAAATAGAGATCTTGAATGCTTGAGCAAAGACAGTGATTAGTAAGGATGAAGGCAATGGGCAGAAGTGACAAATTTTGAGAGGTCAAGGTCAGAACATGTATGACTGGACAGTGGGACAAGGAATAGGGATGAGTCTGGGATCATTCTAAATTTCAGTCTGGGGCAATTGGGTGGATGTTGGTGTCATTAAATGAGACAGGAACTATTTAAATAGGTTATGTTTGAGGAAGAGGGTAGATAATGAAATCAGTTTTCAATGGTAAGTCTGAGATGCCAGCTGGACATCTAAGTTGAATTTGAGTATTTAAATAAGAAATTTTTTAAAGCTTTGGGTGGAGAGATAGACTTAGGAGTTATCAACTTACATGTGGTAGTCAAACAAGAGTAGACAGTCACCACTCTGGAAAAATATTCACCAAGGAGGCAAAGTTGTGGCCTGCATGTGTGTTTTGTTCGGTCCATAACAAAAGTTTAACAAAATTGTAATTAGTGTCCAACATTTATTTTTTGGAGAGTTCATGTGTCTGTATATTGATTTCTCTTTAAAAATGAGAGGATATGAAATCACTGGGCTATCATTACTGGTTGGCAAAAATCAACTAGAGTTGAGTAGGGAGAACATGAGCTCCAGTTCTCCATAGTCTCTATCCACAAGTTTCACCCTTTTGTGTTCACTCCTCGGATGCTGAAGCCTTTTGAATTTGAAACTTCTGCTGTATCATAAGAAGATCAAGGGGGAGAAGGCTAAGGACAAAGAAAAGAAAAAGGAGCCCCTTGATGGTAACTGAAGGGTGGTGGTCAGAAAATTAAAGAAGAGAAACAAGAAGGCTTGGTAACAGAGAAGCAAAGGGATCAGGGTTGAATGGAGGAGAAACAAATCCTGTGAAGTATTATGAATTGTTTTAGCTATATTATTCAGCTATGCGCTCAAGCCCAATATTTAGGAGTCATTTTTCACATCTTTCTTTCCCTTATTGCTCTTATCTAATCCACCTCCAAATCTGTTATATCCACCTCCAGATTTTTTCTTATAGCAATATTTGTCCATTTCTCTCCATCATTTCTTACCTGATCATTGCAAAAGCAATGATTTTCTTTGCATCCTTTTTCATCTCCCCATTCTTCTTTACATGCACAGCAGCCAGGCTGATCTTGTAAAACCAGATTTTGTCACTCACACGTTTAAAACTCTTCACTGGCTTACCATTACACTTAAAAGAAAATCATTCTCCTTACAATGACCTAGAAAGTCTCTTGAAAGA
The DNA here is from genome assembly GCF_021234435.1 of Artibeus jamaicensis. Classification (NCBI taxonomy): domain Eukaryota; kingdom Metazoa; phylum Chordata; class Mammalia; order Chiroptera; family Phyllostomidae; genus Artibeus; species Artibeus jamaicensis. The sequence continues at coordinate 71,192,898 of NW_026522030.1, read as the reverse complement.
TGAGAACTCTCCTTGGCTTGTTGATCTCATCTTCTATTCTTCCCCTAGCCTACTTTGTCACTGTCTCAAGGGCACCACATTCTGTCCTATCCCCGTAACTTTTGAACATATGGATCGTTCTATTAGTTCCTGTTCCTCCAGATCTTTACAGAGCTGCCTTCTTCTCTCCTCAAGGACCCTCTTCAGAGGGCACTTCCTTGCCATCTCAAAGTAAAGGGGCACCCTTCCTCCTTTAGTTTTCCAGCAACTTATTTTTCTTCCACACACTATGATCTCTACAAAGTATATGTATTTCTTGAGACACTCAGTGTTTCCTTTCTCAACTAGAAAGTAATCTCCTGGCGGCTAGGCACAGTGTTTTGCTCACTGGTGTATGTCATACTCGGTACCAGGTCTTGCCTGGGACACCGAGGACTTGAATAAACTGTAGTGGAATGAATACGTAAACAACAGTCATACACAGCAGAGGCGCAGAAAAAAAGAAAGGAATAAAAAGTGCACATTTGTATTTCAGTAACTTTTTTTCTCGAGTGCCAACAATATTTTGCAATTAGGAGTATCTCCTTAAGTAACAAGGCAACCCTGGAAGAACTCAATCCACCCAAGTTGTTCAAGTCGCCCCTGTCTGCCTCTACACAAATTCGGCACCCCCCCCCCCCCCGCCCCCCACCTGCCTCAAAACCAGGGCGGCTCCGTTCACCTCTTCCTCAGGGGCGGGACTGGCCTGCCGCGGTCCGGCGCACGTGGATGACGTCACTAGGCGCGTGCCCCGGTAGTCCTTGGTTACCCAGAGTCTGCGGAAGTGGAGACCGTGGGGCGGGCAGCTGAGACAGGTAACCCGTGCGGTCCTTAATGGATCTCTGCTTTCCTCGTCTCCCACTCTGGGTTGGCTGTGGGGACAGTAACCTCCCGTTCTGAAGGCGAACGGGAGCTCGGCCCCTACTCTCATCTTTCTTCGGTCTCGGGGGTCCCCATTCTCTCTCATTCGTCCCAGACTCCTAGAAACTGAACTGGTCCTGGGGACTGGGCTGAGCGGCCACGTCTCTCCGCTTCGGCTGTCAGGGTGGTGATCGGCTCGGCTCGGAGTCTCTCCCCAGTGGCACAGACCCTCCCTCAGCCTCCAGTTGCCACCTCCTTCCTCTCGCCTCCAGGCCCATCTTACCCAACCTCTCTGCTCCGAGCCCCGCAGGTTCATCTCTAGTCTTGTGTAAAGAGACAAAACAGTTCCCAGTTCTGTTTTTTTCCACTTGCAGAGAAACTCACCCACCACTACCCCGCCCCTTCCTCCAAGGATCCTGACCAAGAGCACCAAGTTTTGAGTTTTCGTGTGCCTGAAGAGCATTCGTTCTCTGTCATTCTGGAGTTTTGCTCAGTAATGCATGTATTTGTTGAGTAAAGGGGGTGGGGCAGCGATGCGAAAATCTGTTGGGATAAGTGATCAACATGGGTCCAATCACCTGTTGAGATAGAAGGAATAGGTATAGCACTCATTTTTTAAAAATGCTCCGTGTTTCTGGATTTCTTTTTGGTTTTCCAGCACTGAAGACAATTATGCTTGCAAAGGTACTATCAAAATAAGTAAGAAACCGAATCCTAGTAGAAATATTTAGACCGCAAAAACAAACAAAAACCAATAGGATCCATATTGTTTGTAAAGGAATACAGGTTATTACAAAACCTGCCAAAACGATTCTGAACTCTTTTATCTCATTGATGGTTTGATTTTGTATTTTCTTGAACTTTAGTACACTCCATTTTTGAATAGGGCATATCTGCTTTATAGAATTCTGCAAGGCCTCCCAAATGATTTGCTAATTGGTAAGTTTGTTTCTCATATTTAGTGGACAAAGAAGAATGTTTACAGAATAATAGTAGTCATTGTTGCCAATCTGCTGTAACCCAGGGATTGTGTTCAACACTTTGCATGTGTTTTCTCCTTAGCTCAAACAACATTGTGAGCTGTCATCAATTTGCACAGAAGGAAACTGAGGCTCAGTTGTGTGAAATTATTCCTAATATTCATAATAACTAAGTGGTGGGCCCAGGCTTTAAGTTTATGTTTGTGTATGACTTCAAAGCCTTTTTTAAAAGTACTTTTTAAAAAAGTATTTTGACTGTTTTGGATCAAGAAATTTTAAGTTTACTAAACAATTTCTTCCTAAAACCTTAAGTATGCTAAACATATTTTAATTTTTCTTATGTCTCAGAGCAGTTATTATGAAACATTTATTGCACTCTGTTGTAGTATGATGATTTCCTAAAAGATTTTATTATATTTGACCCCCTTTGCCTGTACTTAATATCCATTCCTTAATATCACCACGAGATAGTGAACCACTGCAATTAAAACAAGGGATGGGGAACCCACACCTCCAGGATTCAATTCCTTGCTCAACCGAGTGTGGCAAGACAGTGTGGGCTGGGGCAAGGTAGTTGACCCCTCTACAACTCAATTTCCTTGTGGAAGAGAAATAATACTTTTGTCAGAAGATTGTGAGGATAAAATGAGTTAGTATATGTAAAGAGCTTAGAACAAACCAGTCTTCTTTTAAGAGCTACATATGTGTTTGCTAATACAGGGTGGGGTGAAAGGTTTACGGTTGTAAGTACATGAAACAATTTATTCTTGTATTATTATTTATTAACTATTGTACCATTTTCCATATGAACAACTTTAAACCTACTTTTGCCTCACTCTGGTGAGTGTACTATGAGCTTGTTTTTTAAAAAAGTATGTATTTATTTTTAGATTCCACATATAGATAATATTTGCTTTCCCTGTCTTATTTCACTTAGCATAATTCCCTTGAGGTCCATCTGTGTTGTTGCAAATGGCAAGATTTCATTCTTTGTGTGGCTGAATAATATTATATTGTACATTTAAACAAATTGTGATACATAGTTTTTTATTCATAGTTTGGTTTTGACCATAGATTCTTTGAAAATTGCATTCTACTTCTTTGAAAACTGTTATTTCTTGAATTATATTTGATGTATGATAATTACCAGTGTACCAGAGAATTACATTATTTTAACTGGAATTGCTTATCTTAAGCCATTTTAGGAAAATGTTAATTTATTAAGTTGTTTTATCATTTTAGTACTGCAATAAACCTTTTTCTTGGAATATTTGGGGTAGATATTTTAAATATTTCACTTTATTATGTGTATCAAAATAATAGACTTTTATCTTCTGTTTTGAAATTAGGGCATATTACAGTGGTTTAAATTATGGTTTACCAATAGATGGAAACCCTCTCTACTTTTGAATGGAATGTCAGTTGTTTCCACATTCATTTATGATTCCCTGCACAGGTGTAGTTTTGCACTCATGTTATCATGATTCTCCACAGACAAGTACCTCCTTATAAATCCACCATTATACACATGCCATTCATAAAGGTATCTCTTCAGCATATTTCTCTTTCCTTTCTACTCTCCCTTCAAGGATCTAAGAAAAATGGACTTTATCAACAAAGTGAAATAATATTCCTTATGAAATTTTAAGATATATATTCATTTCAGGAGTACATTTTAATCCAAGGCCAGCTAAGAGTTGATCCTGACTCCTTTGGTGTGCATAGTGAGGAACTTGAGAATAAGTAATCTATCCTTTATTTTAATACCATTAAGGTTAAAACTTACTGTTGAAATTATAGGCTATATTTCTTAAAGATGTTTTGTTGTGGTAATTTACTATTTTAACCATTTTTAAATGTACAGTTCATTGGCACTAAGCACATTTGCAATGTTGTTTAATTATCACTATTTTTCATTTCCAAAATTTTTAATTATCCCAAGTAAAAACTCCATACCCATTAAACAATAAATTCGTTTGCCCCTAACCTTCTCCCCACACCTCCTCCCTGCTCTAGCTCCTGTTAATCCCTATTCTACTTTCATTTCTGCATTTCCCTATTCCAAGTACCACATGTAGGTGAAATCATGAACTGTCCTTTTGTGTCTGGTTTATTTCAGTTAGCATGTATTCAAGGTTTGTCCATGTTGTAGTATATATCAGAATTTCTTTTTATGGATCATTAATATTTCATTGTATGTATATACCATATGCTATACTTTCGATGTATAGGAATTATGTTTAAAATTTTTTCCTTTATTTTAAAATTTATTTAAACTAAAAAAAAATCACACATAGTTCACCCATTTTTTCTGGCTCCTAACCCCTGCCACTGGTTGCCACCAGTGTACTATGAGCTTGTTTTTAATAAAGTATATATTTATTTTTAGATTCCACATATAAGATGGTATTTGCTTTCCCTGTCTTATTTCACTTAGCATAATTCCCTTGAGGTCCATCCATGTTGTTGCAAATGGCAAGATTTCATTCTTTTTGTGGCTAAATAATATTACATTGTACATTTAAACAAATTGTGATACATAGTTTTCTATTCATCCATCAATGGAATGTATATATTTATATATAATCACAATTTTTTAACCATTCATCCATCATTGGCCACTTAGGTTTTTTCAGTATCCTCGCTTTTGTAAATAATGCTGCAATGAACATGGCATGGTTTTCCTGTTCTTTGGATAAATATGCACAAGTGAAATTGCTGGATCATATGGTAGTTGTATTTTTAATTTTATGAGGGACCTCCATACTATTCTCCATAGTGGCTGCACTGGTTTATGTTCTCACTCACAGTGCACAGTGGTTCCCTTTTCTCCACAGCACTTAATATTTCTAGTCTAGTCATTCTAACAGATGTGAGGTGACATGTCATTGTGGTTTTGATTTGCATTTCCCTGATGATTAGTGGTGCTGAGCATCTTTTCATGTACCTGGTGACAATCTGTATATCTTCTTTGGAAAAAAATGTCTTGAGATTTGCCCATTTTTAATCTTTTTTTTTTTTTGCTTTTGATTTCTATGAGTTATTTATATGTTTTGAATAGTAACCCCTTACATGCTTTGCAAATAGTTTCTGCCATTCAGTAAGTTGCTTTTTCATTTTGTTGATGGTTTTCTTTGCTGTGTAGAAGCTTTTTAGTTTGCATAGCCTTTCTTCTTCTCCTCCTTCTTCTTCTTCTTCTTCTTCTTCTTCTTCTTCTTCTTCTTCTTCTTCTTCTTCTTCTTCTTCTTCTTCTGTTGCTTTTGCTTTTGTTGTCAGTTTAAAAAATTAAAGACTCGAAGACCTGTGTCAAGGAGTTAACCATGTATCTTTTCTTCTAGGAGTTTTGTGGTTTCAGGTCTTTATTTTGAGTAATTTTTTAAAGTGTAAAATAGTGTCCATTTTCATTCTGTTGCATGTGCCTGTCCTGTTTTCCCATCATCAATTATTAGAGATTGCCCTTTCCCCTTTGTATATTCTTGACTCCTTTGTCATAAATTAATTGACTTCATATCTGTGCATATTTTATTCTGGTCCACTCATCTATGTGTCTGTTTTTAATGTGAATTATGACTCTGTACTTCTCATTTCATGTGGTATGAACTTAATACTTGGTGATTTGATTTGACTGTGAGTTACTGGAGGATAGAAATGGAGATATCTACTGAAATATCATTGTTAGTGAACTGTGAACCAAATGCCAAGTAGCAATGTTAAACTGGAACTTGAGCATACATTACAGTTTTACTTTTCTTCTCATTTAATATTTAGTCTAAAATTAGTAAGAACAAAATAATGATAATATTACTTAGCATTCCTTTAGTCTTACAGTATACCAGACATTGTTCTAAACATTTTACCTGTGAAGTGGGTGCTATCATTGTTCAGTTTTACAGATGAAGAAACTGAGGCAAAGAGAAATTAAAATTATTAATTGTTAAAATTATGAAGCTGATATGCGGGGAAATTGTCATTTGAACCTGGGCTGTGTGGCTCCAGAGTTGATTTATGCTAAGTTTTGAGTTGACTTTTAGGTCAGTATTAGCTTTGCAATGTAAATTCTTTTGCCTGCTACACTCTCCTTCCATGTGATCTTTAACACAGAACCTTACTTCTGAGTTGGTAGGCAGTAGAAGAGCAACTGAACCCAAACTGTCAAAAGGATAACAGGTGCCTCTCCTTTGATTAGGGGAATAGCATATTAATGGAATTTAGGCTGCATTTTCACAGCTTAGTTTATATTATCTTTCTCTGAGAGCCTTGTCTTTGAAAAACAGATTCTGAAATTTTAATGACCTCATATTGCATATAGATTACATGGATGTTTGACTTTAGAATATTGGATAATTCCCACACTACTGTTCTGTGGACAGAAAGAGCTTTTTATTCTAATTTTTTTATTGACTGTCACACTAGTTAATGCCACAATCATTTTGTTACTATGGCATTACTCAGTGTTGCTGGAGTTTCGAAGAAATCATTTTGAAATAGTATTTATATATATAATCAATTTCATTATGATTTTTCTTTCCTTTTTTTGGCTTACATTTTCTTAGACACTTGCAACTGAAGGTTTAGTTTTTGAAACTGGTGGGAATCAGGATACGCTTAATACATTGTGGCAGTAAAGGAGATATATTAGCCTATTTCTTTTGGCACCAATAATATCTTGTGTATGTAGCATGTGTGGCAGTATGAACTGTTTGAGTGATGTCTGATAGAAACAGAACTACAGAAGGAATGTTAGTATTGAAAGGATCCTTCAGTATATCCCTTTTATTCTTCATTCAGCAGTTGGGAGTCTGAAGTCTAGGATGATTAAATGATTTGCCTATAATCATATAGTGTTATAATCCATTTTTATAAGAAAGAATAGCAATATTCTGTTCTTTTGAATCATACTTCATATTGGTGTAAAATCTTTTCTTGTAAGAGGGGACTCCCAAGTTTTTTAACTCATGGGCTTTTTTTTATCCTCACTTGACTCATATGTACTTTATTATCATTCTTCATGTAATAGTATGTTCTGGGTGAGAGATAATGACCTGCATTAGATAGGTTGCAGAGAGAATGACCAGATATGAAAGATCCAAGAGATTCTTAGTTTAAATTGATAGGCCTTTGCACTTGTTTATGTATGGGTTGAAAGTAAGAAATCAGGGATGGTCCTCGGGATTCTACCTTGGGTAACTGGGTAAGATGATAGTGTCATTTACCAGAAAAACTTAGACGAGGTCAGAGCAGGGTATATGAATTTGAAATGGACACAGCAAGGGTTGAACAGACAAGGGGACAGATGGAAGGTAGAGCTACAGAATACACCAATGTCTAAGATGTGGGAAGAGGACGGATGAAAGCGGGAGGAGGATGCAAAGGAGAGAATGGCATCGCAAATGCCAGAAGAGGAGAGAATTTTGAGGAGGGCATGGTAATGTGTTAATGCTCCAAAAATAAGGCTGAAAGAACCAAATGAAGTTGATAACTAGGAAGTCATTTGCTTCTTAACGATGAAGTTGTGGTGGTATAGTAGGGATGTGAGCAGTGAGTGATGGGACTGGGAGGGAGATAGAGTAATGGGAATATGAAGTGAAGACAGTTCTTTTAAGGAATTTGGGTCTGTGGAGAGAGAGTGGAGTTGGAGGGATATGTGGAAATAGGGAAGAGTTTTTGTTCATTTTTGTTTTTCCCCCCTAAGAATAGATTAGAACATTCACTAATTTCTGAGGTGAAAAGAGCTGATAAAGAGGAAGAAATTGAAGTAGAGGACTTGGAGGGCTGGATGGTTGAGGAAGCAGAGTCCCAGGGGAGGCCAGCAAGAGAACAAAGGCAATGATCAGGGTGTAGTGGGACAGGAGGGATACTTCTTTGACTCTCCTAGGAGGGATATGGAGAAGGGTAGGGATAGATATAAATAAATTCATAGTGTGGGGAAAGAATATGTGGAAGTTCTTGTCTGATGGTAGCAAAATGTCTTAAGTGAAGCAGGTAAATTTGCTGATAGAGTGTTGATTTGGTGGGGTGGGGATTGAGGGGAGAGGTAGAAATTTAAAGTAGTCACTGAAAGAATAGGAGTTGAGCAGGTGACTAGAGAGAGACATAGAGGATTGCCTGCCTGGTACTGCTGAGAGTTGAGCTGAGGTTGGAATCTGTAAATATGTAATATCAGCCAATTTTGTGGTTGTGTAATATTTATTTGTTTACTTCACTTTTGATGAGCTTAGTACACCAAGTGTAGAAGTTGAAAATGTGGATGATTCCATTGGTTGAGGGTAAGCTTTTATAGAGCAGGTGTGTCAGAAGGATGAAAGGGCAAGAGAATTGAGGTTAAATGTACTAAGAGTGATTAAAGAAATTAACCACATTATGTAAGAAAGGCCACATAGCAGGGATTCTCAGCTTCAGAAACATTACTGATTCTTTGTTCTTCTGTACATTGTAGGATGTTTAGCGTCCCTGACTTATACCTACCAGATGCTAGTAGCTGGCCCCTCCAGCTGGAGACAGTCAAAATTGTCTCCATACATCACCAAATGTCCTCTGAGGGACAAAATCACCCTCAACTGGAGACACTGCCCCACAGTCCTGAATCAGATGGATTGAAGAATGAGTTTCAATGAATTAAGTTAAAGAGTTGAAGAGTAAGCAAAAGAAAGAGTAGAGAGAATAGGTGGTCATGTTCTGAAGTTAAACTATGGAAATTAAATATTTCAGAGATGTTGCTAATGTAAGTAATGTAAATGTCATGAATGAGCCATTGGTTTGCTGAGTGGGGTGAAAGTGAAAGTTGTTGGCACTGAGCAGGTAATTTTGGGAGAGAGAGAAAATAGCCCATAGTAACAGAGTCTGAGAGTTTCTGAAATGAAACCAGAACTAAGACTTTCTGGATGTTTATTTCCTTACTTTGTCCACTAAGTGTTTCTCTACTCTTTTTCTGACATTATCAGTTTCCTGAACTTGTCCTCTCCTCCTAGTGTTTTAAAAAGTAGTGGAGTTATCCAGGTTGGAATTACCCCTGCAATGATCACCAAATAAACTGGTAGGAACCTGTCTTGATTTCCTGTTAAAGGAAGTGTAGTTCCCTAAGATAGGAACAGAGGGACCTCTTGCTCTTTCTAAGTATGTAGTATCCTATAGAGGACAGAAGGGTTGTCCGTGCAGGGTAGGAAGTGGGTGCTGCAGGGTCAGACAGAGGCCAGGAATTAGGGGAGAGAAAGGAAGGGTGTTCATACCTGCAGTTGCCAAGAAAAGACAAGTTTATCACCTGTTCCAGAAGTTTTGAAGGATGGGAATTTCTTGAAGATACTGAGCAGCAAGATTTCTATATAAGAAGCTATACAGCAAGGGAGGTTGTCAAATTCATTTTCACCAGCCACCACATCAGCCTCACAGTTTCCTTCAAAGGGCAGAATGTAATTTTAGGACTGTATAAATGTAACTACTTAACATTTAAGTGAGAGCTCTGTGCTGCAGCCAGGTAGAAACAAGGTGCTGGGCCAGATTCAGCCTGCGGGCCTTGTGTTTGCAACCTGTGCCATACAGCATGTGGTTAGGGCATTTGCCAGATAGAACCATTGTTTAGCATCACTGAACTCCACAGTGAATTGTAAATAGTGCCATTTGGGAGGACACCACCGTTAGATAGCCTGTGGTTTTCAAACTCTGGTCTCTGGACCAGCAGTGCCGGTAGTCTATTTTAACAAGTTCTTCAGGTACTTCTAAATGCAAATCAAGTTTGAGAACCACTGGCCCAAGCAATTCAAAGTGATTGAGAACCACTTTGCCTGATTTTGCTTTCAAGTTACAATGTTGAAAGAATGAGTGAAAACTTCATCATATGCCAGAACATCCTTTAATCTTTATGTAGGGATGGCATTCCTCTTACAGTATGCTGTGTTTCAAGTTGAAGGACAGAAAAAAATACTAGTATCTTCAGTATAGGTACAAGTAATGGGTAACACTGCTGGTAGGTGGAGAACTGCAGTCTACACTGGAATTTAAATACTGCCAGACTATAATGGAGGAGAGCTTGCCTCCCTTTTCATTTTAAATATTTGTTCCTTGATTATTCTTTTTTGTATGTTACACATGCAGTGACCTGTGAGGATCCTATTTTTTTATGGCTTTGTGATAGCAAGAGTTGGTTCAAGTAGCTAAGTGGTTCAGAGGCATTAGGATATATAAGAATTACCTGGATGTCTTATTTAAAATGTGGATTAATGGACCCTATCCCTGGAGATCCAGATTTATTAGATCTGGCAAAGTGCCCAAGAATCTGTTTTTAACAAGCAACACTCCCACCAGCCTGCCCCTGCCTAGTTGATTCTAGTATATGCGATCCTTAGACCACACTTTGAGAAATACCTTGCTCAATCTCCAAAAAACAGTGATTTTTCTGATTATAATTTCACTCTTGGGGAGTTCTGAGATACAAATGTTTTCATTTGAGGATATTTATAAATATGAGTCTTAACTGCTAGCAGTGAAGCGACCTGAATGTTTAATATTAACTGAGAAATTGTACAGACATGCTTGGAATAAAATTTGGGAAATCCTGAGTAATCTTCCTAAGTTAAAAATGTCCCCAAAGGCCACTTTGACAGTGTAGTATTGTAACACAAAACCAATCACACTTTAAATTTTTATAGTTCTATAATTAATATTTTGTGAATAATCTTTAGGAAGCCTACCTTTGTACTTATGGGGCTACTTATTAAAAACCCACATGGTAAAAGAATAAATTAATCCTATTGTCTTTTCAGAGTCTCCAAGCCATGTGCTAGGAGCCTAAAAGGCATCAAGAATGTAAAGAAAATGCTGTGTTAGTGATCCTGCAGAATATTACCTTAAGTTTTCTGTCAGGGACAGGAGGTGATTTATCTAAAATGATGTATGTTTTTTTTCCTGCCTGGAATTATGTAAAAATTTGTTGTATCTAGCTTCCAAAAGAGGATTAATGAACAAGAATGGGCCAGAAACTATCTCTCCTCTCTGCTCCCCTCCCCTCTTCTCTCGACAATCCCCAGTTACTGGTATTTGTCTTTCACCAACTGGCTTATTTCACTTAGCATATACTTGTCAGTTCCATCCATGATGTCACAAAAGGTAGGAGTTCATTCTTTCTTTCTGCTGCGTAGTATTCTACTGTGTAAATGTACCATGTTTTTGATCCACTCATCTACTAATGGGTGCTTAGGCTGTTTCCAGCGCTTGGCTATTGTAAATACTGCTGCTATGAATATAGGGATTCATAGGTTCTTTTGAACTGGTGATTTGGGATTCTTAGGGCATATTGCCAGCAGCAGAATTGTTGGGTCAAAAGGCAGTTCCATTTTTAGTTGTGTGAGGAAATTTTTTACTGTTTACCACACCAATAGTGCAGTGGGTTCCCTTTTCTTGGCATCCTTGCCAGCACTTCTTGTTTGTAGGTATATTAATGATGGTCATTCTGACAGGTGTGAGGTGATACCTCATTTTGGTTTTAATTTGTATCTTTCTGATGGCTAGTGATGTTGAGCATCTTTTCAGATGTCTATTGGCCATCCGTATGTCCTCCTTGGAGAAGTATCTCTTCAGGTCTTTTGCCCATTTTTAATTGGTTGTCTTCCTGGTTTGAGCTATCTGAGTCCTTTATATGTTTTGGAGATCAGTCATTGTCTGATGTATCATTGGCAAATATGTTCTCCCATACCGTTGATTCCCTTTTCATTTTATGATGGTTTCTTTAGCCGTGCAGAAGCTTTTAAGTTTGCTGTAGTCTAATTTGTTTATTTTTTCCCTTTTCCTAGGAGAATATATTGACAAAATATTGCTATGTGGGATATCTGAACTTTTATTGCTATGTTTTCCTCTAGGACTTTTACATTGTCATGACTTATATTTAAGCCTTTTACTCATTTTGAATTTATTTTGGTGTATGGTGTTAGTTGGTGGTCTAGTTTATTTCCTTTTTTTTTTTTTTTTTGCATGTATCTGTCCAGTTATCCCAACACCATTTATAGAAGAGGCTGTTTTCACTCCATTGTATGCTCAGGCCCCCTTTGTCAAATATTAATCGACCATAGAGACATGAATTTATTTCTGGGATGTCTATTCTGTTACATTGATCTATGTGTGTCTTCTTATGTCAGTACCAGACATTTTTGTTACAGTAGCCTTGTAATGTAGTTTGATATCAAGTACTGTGATCCCTCCTACTTTGTTCTACTTTCTCAAGATTGCTGAGGCTATTTGGGGTGTTTTTGGTTCCATATAAATTTTGAAAATATTTGTTCTACACCTGTGAAATATGCCATTGGTATTTTAATAGGAATTGCATTGAATCTATAGATTGCTTTGGGCAGTATGGAAATTTTAATGATGTTAACTCTTCCAATACACAAATACAGTATGTGCTCCCATTTATTTCTATCTTTATAATTTCTTTCTTCAGTGTTCTATAGTTTTTTGAGTACAGGTCTTTCATTTCCTTGGTTAAATTTATTCCCAGGTATTTTATTATTCTTCTTGCTATAGTAAGTAAAACTTTTCCCCTGATTTTTTTTTCTGATATTTCATTCTTGGTGTACAAAAATGCCGTAGATTTCTGAATACTGACTTTGTATCTGCTATTTTGCCAAATTCAGTTACTAGGTTGAGTAGTTTTTTGGTGACTACTATAGGATCTCCTATGTATGCTATCATGCCATCTGCAAGTAATAACAGTTTTTTTACGTCCTCCTTTCCAATTTGGATGCCTTTTATTTCTTTTTCATGTCTGATCACTGTGGCTAAAAGTTCAGTACTATGTTGGATAAGAGTGGACACCCTTGTCTTTTTCCTGATCATCAGTGGATATCTTTTAGTTTTTGCCTATTGAGTATAATGTTGGCTGTAGGTTTCTCATATATGGCCTTATGATGCTGAGATATGCTCTCTCTTTTCCCACTTTGCTGAATGTTTTTTATCATGAATGTGTGCTGGATCTTATCAAGTGCTTTATCAGAACCCCTTGATATAATCGTGATTTTTGCCCTTTATTTTTATGTGGTATATAACATTTATTTATTTGTGAATATTGTACCATCCTTGCATCTCTGGGATGAATCCCACTTGATCATGGTGTATGATTTTTTAATGTATTGCTGGATGCAGTTACCAGTATTTTGTTGAGGATGTTAGTATTTATGTTCATCAGAAATATTGGCCTATAGTTTTCTTTCTTTCTTGTATCTTTATCTGTTTTTGGAATTAGAATGATACTGGCCTCATAAAAAGAGTTTGGGAGTTTTCCCTTTTCTTGAATTTTTAAAAATAGATCGAGGAAGATAGGAGTTAGTTCTTTTTTAAATGTTTGATAAAATTCACCTCTGAAGCCATCTGTTCCAGGGCTTTTGTGTATGTGGAGTATTTTTTTTATTACTGCTCCTATTCACTGGCTGTTATCAGTTTGTTCAGGTTTTCTGCTTCTCTTGATTCAGTTTTGGAACATTGTATGTTTCTAGAAAATGTCCATTTTGCCCGGGTTGTCTAATTTCTTGGCACATAGTTGTTCGTAGTAATTTCTTATAATCCTTTGTATTTCTGTGGTATCGGTTGTAATTTATCCTCTTCATTTCCTATTTTATGTATTTGAGTCCTCTTTTTTCCTTGATGGGTCTGGTTAAAAGTTTGTCAGTTTTCTTTATCTTTTCAAAGAACCAGATCCTAGATTTATTGATCCCTTGAATTTTTTTTAGTCTCTATGTGATTAATTCTGCTCTGATCTTGATTATTTCCTTCCTTCTACTCGTTCTGGGCTTCTTTGGTTGTTTCTCCAGTTCTTTTGGCTGTAGGGTTAAGTTTTTTATTTGAGGTTTTTCTGTCTTCTTTAGGTAGGCCTGTATGGCTATGAACTTTCTTCCCACTGCCTTTGTGGTTCCCATAAGTTTTGGTGTTTTGTGTGTTCATTTCATGTGTTTCCAGGTACTTTTTTATTTCTTCCTTGATCTCATTGTTAACTCATTCATTACGTAAGAACATGTTATTCAGTTTCCATGTATTTAAATGTTTCTGAGTTTTTTTTTCTTGAGGTTGGTTTCTAGTTTCAAGCCATTGTGATCTCAGCACATGCTTGATATAATTTCAATTTTCTTGAATTTTTTGAGACTTTTTTGTGTCCTACCATGTGGTCTATCTTTGAAAATGTTCCATGTGCATTTGAAAAGAATGTATATTTTGCTTCTTTTGGATGAAAGATTTGGTATATATCAGTTAAGTCCATTTGATCTTGAGTGTCATTCAATGATGTAATATCCTTGTTGATTCTTTGTTTGGAATATCTATCCATTGTTGACAGTGGGGTGTTAAAATCCCCATGATGACTATGTTGCTGTCTATATCTTTCTTTTTTTATAATCAGTTATTTTTTATTGTAGTTCAAGTACAATTGTCTCCATATTCACCCACCACACTTCAGTACTATGTTGGATAAGTACGATCCACCCATTCCTGCCTCCCATCCTCAAACCTACCCTGTTTGGCTTTGACCACATGTCCTTTATGCATGTTCCTTTATGACCCTTCTCCTATTATCCCCTATTATCCTTCTCCCCCTCCTCTCTTGTTACTGTCAGTTTGTTCTTTATTTCAATGTCTCTGGTCATGTTTTCCTTGCTTATTGGTTTTGTTGATTAGGTTCTATTTATAGGTCAGATCATGTGGTATTTGTCTTTCAGTGTCTGGCTTATTTCACTTAGCATAATGCTCTCCATTTCCATTCATGCTGTTTCAAAGGGTAGGAGTTCCTTCTTAAATATGCATAGTATTCCATTGTGTGAATATACCACAGTTTTTTGATCCACTCATTTACCGATGGGCACTTAGGTTGCTTATAGCACTTGCCTATTGTAAATTGTGTGGCTATGGACATTGAGGTGCATAGATTCTTTTGAATTGGTGTTTCAGGATTCTTAGGGTATAATCCCAGCAGTGGAATTGCTGGGTCGAAAGGCAGTTCCATTTTTAGTTTTCTGAGGAAATTCCACAATTTTCCACAGTGGCTGCAGGAATCTGTATTTCCACCAACAATGCACTAGTGTGCCCTTGTCTCCACATTCTCCCCAACACTCGTTTGTTGATTTGTTTATGATGGCCATTCTGACCAGTGTGAGGTGGTATCTCATTGTGGTTTTAATTTGTATCTCTCTGATGGCTGGTGATGCTGAGCATCTTTTCATATGTCTCTGGGCCCTCTTTATGTCCCATTTGGAGAAGTGTCTATTCAGGTCTTTTGACCATTTTTTAATTGGGTTGTTTGTCTTCTTGAAGTGGAGTTTGCGTGAATTCTTTATATATTTTGAAATCAAGCCCTTGTCCAAGGTATCATTTGCAAATATGTTTTCCCATATGGTTGGTTCTTTTTTTATTTTAATGCTGCTTTCTTTAACTGTGCAGAAGCTTTTTATTTTGATGAAGTCCCATTTGTTTATTCTTTCTTTTATGTCCCTTGCTCTGGGGGACATATCAGTTGTCTATATCTTTTTTGAAGTCTTTCAAGATTTTTCTTATATGTTTAGGTGATCCTGTGTTGGGTGTATATATGTTTACAAGGGTTATATCCTCTTGTTGGATTATTTTTTAAATATTATGTAGTGACCCACTTTGTCTCATTTATGACCTTTGTTTTTAAATCTATTTTGTCTAATATAAGTATTGGTACCCCAGCTTTTTTTCATGTGTGTTGGCATGGAATATTTTTTCCATCTGTTTTCTCGGCCTGTGTAGATCTTTTGTTCTGAGGTGGGTCTCTTGTAGAGATCATATATGCAGGTCATGTTTTCTTATTCATTCTGCTACTCTATGTCTTTTGATTGGAGCATTTAAACCGTTTATGTTTAAGGTTATTATTGATAGCTATTTATTCATTGCCATTCATTCCATACTTGTCTCTGTCAGTCTCTCTGTCTCTCTGCTGTTTCTTATAGCCATCCCTTTAGCAACTCTTGCAGTGCTGGCTTGGTGGAGATGTACTCTTTTACTTTATTTTTTTTTTGAATTTTTTAAAAATATATTTTATTGATTACGCCATTACAGTTGTTCTATTTCCGCCCTTCATTCCCCTCCACTCTGCACACCCCTCCCCCACCATTCTCCCCCTTTAGTTTACGACCATGTGTCTCAAGTTCTTTAGATTCCGTATTTCCCCTACTATTCTTGCCCTCCCCTCTATCTATTTTCTACCTACCATCTATGCTTCTCATTTTCTGTACCTTCTCTCCACTTCTCCTTCTCCCGCTCCCCTGTTGCTAACCCTCCATGTAATCTTCATTTCTATGGTTCCCTCCTGATCTAGCTGTCCTCTTAGTTTGCTTTTGTTTTAGGTGTGGTTGTTAATAACTGTGAGTTTGCTGTCCTTTCACTGTTCATCTTTTTTTATCTTCTTTTTCTTAGGTAAGTCCCTTTAACATTTCATATAATAAGGGCTTGGTGATGATGAACTCCTTGAATTTGATCTTCTCTGAGAAGCACTTTATCTGCCCTTCCATTCTAAATGAGAGCTTTGCTGGATAGATCAATCTTGGATGTAGGTCTTTGGATTTCATGACTTGGAATACTTCTTTCCAGCCCCTTCTTACCTGTGAGGTCTCTTTTGAGAAATCAGCTGACAGTCTGATGGGAACTCCTTTGTAGGTGACTGTCCTTTTAGCTCTTGCTGCTTCTAGAATTCTCTCCTTCATTTTAATCTTGGCTAATGTAATGATGATGTGCCTTGGTGTGTTCCTTCTTGAGTCCAACTTCTTTGGGACTCTCTGAGCTTCCTGGATTTCCTGGAAGTCTATGTCCTTTGCCAGATTGAGGAAGTTCTCCTTTATTATTTGTTCAAATAAGTTTTCCACTCGTGGCTGTTCTTCTTCCCCTTCTGATACCCCTATAATTTGGATGTTGGAGCGTTTAAAGATGTCCTGGAGGTTCCTAAGCCTCTCTCCATTTTTTCGAATTCTTGTTTCTTCATCCTTTTCTGTTTGGCTATTTTTTTCTTCCTTCTGGTCCACTCCTTTGATTTGAGTCCCAGTTTCCTTTCTATTGGTTTCCTGTGTATTTCCCTTCATTTCAATTAGTTTAGCCTTCATATGTTCCTCTAATTTGTGACTAAAATCAACCAGTTCTGTGAGCATCCTGATCACCAGTGTTTTGAACTGTGCATCTGAAAGTTTGGCTATTTCTTGGTCACTTAGAGTTATGGGCTCTGGGGCTTTGAGTTCTTGAGCCATAATGTTTTGCTGTGTTTGCACCTGTTATGAATGAGGAGAGGAGCCTTAGGTGTTCACCAGGGTAGGGCCACCCAGGTTGCTGGTTTGTGATGCTGTATGTGAGGGGCAGGTCAGAGAGGGGCCACCCAGGTCACTGGTTTTTGATGCTATATGTGGGGGCAGGGTCAGAGAGGGACAATAGCAGTCCCCTCTGCTGCTTCCCGCCACTGGGGCCTGCGCAGTCTGTTTCACTGCTCGCTCTTTCACTCGTTTACGGTTTATCTGCATCCGCATGTGTGACCGCGGTCAGCCCTCAGTGGGTCCGCCTGCTGCTACTCTACACCTGGGATACGCCCACGGCTGCCTGTGCACCTGGGTCGTGGCCCAGGTCGGTCTGGTGGGTCTTTCCTGCTCGACCCCACTCTGCTGTTGGCTGTACTCCTCTTAACGGTTTGGCTGAAGGGTTCGTTGTTTTCAGACTTCCATATAATTCGATTTTCTGTGGTTTGGCTGCATTTATTGTTGCTATAACTGTTGTTTTTAGATTTGGTTGTGTGAGAAGGCAAAGTGTTTCCACCTATGCCTCCATCTTGGCAGAAGTCCGAGATGTACTCTTTTAGCCTTCTTTTGTCTGGAAGCTCTTTGTTTTGCCTTCCATTTTAATTGAGAACCTTGCTAGTAGAGTAGTCTTAGTTGCAAGTCCTTGCTTTGCAGTACTTGCAATATTCTGTGCCAATCCCTTTTGGCTTATAGTGTTTCTGTTGAAAAAATCAGCTGATAGCTTTATCAGTGCTTTTGTATGTTACTATCTGTTTCTTACTTGCTGCCTTTAAGATTCTCTCTTTGTCTTTAAATTTTGCCATTTTAATTATGATGTGTCTTGGAGTGGGCCCTTTTGGGTTCATCTTTATTGGGACCCTCTGTGCTTTCTGAACTTGGAGTGACTATTTCTCCTACCATGTTAGGGAAGTTTTCTGTCATTATTTTTTCAGATGGGTTTTCTGTTCCTTGCTCCTTTTCTTCTCCTTCTGATATTCCTATGATGCATATGTTGTTACATTTCACATTGTCCTGAAGCTCCCTTAAAGTATCCTTTTTCTTTTTGAGTCTTTTTTTGTTTAGTTGCTCTGATTAAGTATTTTTTTTCTACCTTGTTTTCCAGCTTGCTGATTTGGTCTTTTGCTTCATCTTTCTGGCTTCTGATTCCTTCTGTTTTATTTTTCATTTCAGATATTGTATTATTTGTTTCTTCTTGGTTCTTATTCATAGTTTCTATGTCCTTTTTCATGCTTCTGTAGTTCCCACTAAGTTCCTTATAGCTCCCATAATGTTTCTTGTAGTTCTCACTGAGTTACTTGAGCATCCTTATAACCATTATTTTGAATTCTGTGTTTGCTAGATTGCTTGCTTTAGTTTCATTTAGTTCTTTTTCTGCAGATTCCTCCTTTTTTTTCAGTTGGGTGTTATTTCTTTGTGTTCCCTTTTTAGGTGACTCTTTTTGTTTGTTTCTGCATCTCAGATTGCTCTGCTTTGACTGTCTGTCTTCATGAGATGGCCTTCTATGGTAGGAGTTCTGTAGGGCTCAGTGGTGCAGTCTCTTTGATATCCTGATCTGGATGCTTTACAGATGCACTTTATACAGTTTATGTGGACTAACTTCTTTACTTGGGCTTTGCTTGTTGGTGGCTCATTTTTTGGTGGGTTCTCCTCTCCAGCTGGCTGACTGGGAATCACATCCTCCACCACATCTTGTATGCTGTTGTACAGGTGCTAGTTAACAAGGTAATACTACCCAGAAAACCATACCCATGCAAGCAAAAATGCACCCCAAACACATTAGCAATATCAACAGCAACTGAGCAAAGATTAATAAAGGTAGAACTAGTTAAGAATATTATATGATAGGAAAAAAGAATATGAAATGACTAAAGGAGAGAAAAAAGACTTTAAGAGGGAAAAGGGAAGTGAAATAATATGAGTAGGGAATAGGAACAAGGCAAAGAAAGGGAGAAAATAAAATTTAAAATGTAAGTAAAAAAGGGAAGGACAATGGCAAAAAGGAAGAATATAATATGAGGTTTGAAATAGAATTTAAAAATAGTGAACCAATAGAAACAAAATAAAAATCAAACCACAGCAGGGTCAGTAACAATGACAGACGCGCAAAGATTAATAAAGGTGGAAAGGGAATAAGAATATTATAAGGAAGAGAATAGAGAATGAGATGTCTACAGTAAAGAAAAATGACTTTGAGAGGATAGAGGAAGGAGAAGTAGAGTTAGGATACTGTAAGAAATCCAGGCTAAGAAAGAGAAAAATTAAAATTCCAAACTCAAATATACAAGAATAGGAGGAAGGCAAAATGGAGTAAGACAGGGTAGAAGTAAACTATGAGATTTGAAATAAAAAAAAAGAGTGAACAAATAGGAATACAATTGAAGAAAAGCAGCAATAACCACAATATCTATGCCAAAGAAGACACAATTGATAAAGGTGGAAAGAAAGTAATATTTTAAGAAAGGGAAAAAGACTGTGAGCTGACTAAGGGAAAGAAGAATGATTTTTAGGGGACAGAGGGAGGAGAAATAGTAAGAGTAAAGAATAGGAACAAGGCATAGAGAGTGGGAAAATAAAATTTACAATGAAAATAAGAAAGGGTAGGAATAAGGCAAAATGAAATAAGAAAATGGACAGGTACAATGTGAGATTTGAAATAGAAATAAAATAAAAATATATGAAAATCTAAATAAAAAGATTGAAAAATAAAAAACAGAAAATAGTGAATTAGTTGGAATACAATTGAAGAAAATGGGGACTTTTAAAGAGCTATGTGAGTAAAAAAATAATGCAAATTCTGAAGAAAAATGAGGTGGAATTTGTCTCAGCAGAGTTTGTCTGTCTTCTCCTCCTGGATTGGCCTCTGGCTTTTTATCAGCCCAAGGCCCAGGGTGGCTCATCCAGCTTCTAGCAGCACCACATGTACCACCTTTATCTGCCTCTAAAAGTGACTTCTATTGTGATCTGGAAGTTGGGACCCAAGGTCTCCCCTGGGAGGCACTGTTTAGTCTTCTGGGAGAATTGTGGGTGTGTTCCCCTGCCCCTGCACCACCCATCTTGGTCTGTCCCAGTTTATTTCCAGTAAGGTGTAACTTCCGATTAACTAGCTATTTCAAGGGAGGGGATAATCTGTGTAAGAGGGTCAACTCTTTCCTGCTTGGTGCTATTGGCAGCTCTATGTGAGAGCTGAGGCTGGGCAGGACCCTGATTACCACCTGCTGCATAATTTCTGCTCTTACTGCCTTGCTGGCCTCAGTGGTATAGGGCCCTGGGGACCAGTGTATTTTGTCTCCCTGAGAGAAGTTCAAAATGGATCCTTTTGGAGATTCTCTTCCTGCTTTTCTCCTGCAGATATGCATCCTGCAGGGGGTTCTTGAGCCTGTACTGCCTATTCTGCCAATCCTGTAGGAGGTGGGGATGGGTAGGTCTTTCCTTTCTCAGAAGTTTGAATTCTGTCTGGGAAGGGAGGGTTCTGCCTGGCTGTAAATAATCTCAGGTGCTCAAGTCTTGCCCATGTTATTCCCAGCCCACTGCCTTTTTAGTAGACACAGTTCCAAACTCCATTTGCAGAGCCCCCAGCTTGCTAGCTGTGCTGGGCTGGGGCCAGAAATCCCTTTACTGTGCAATTTTCTGATCTCCCTGCCTACCAGCTATATTCAGTGGGAGCAGACCACACTGTCAGTCTTGTCCTTTTGTTGGCAAAGCAGCTTTCAAATGGTTCCTGCCCAGCACACTTCAGCTTCCCTTTTAAAAAGTCTCCGTGGCACACTGACTATAGCATCAATCCACTGTTGAGCTTTCCACACACACCACCTCTCCAAAAAGCCAGAAGCCTTTCATGGGCATGGTTGGTTGCAACCTGCCTCTGCCCAACCCAGGTGCAAATAGAGTCCCTCTCTCCCTCTGGCACTCTCCTGGTTGGTGTGTGGGGCTGCAGCTATGCATGATGTGCTGCTTGCTGTGTGCATGAAGTCTGGATCTCCCTGACCTCGCAGATCCAAGTCATTTCTGGCCCAGATCTGTGGGCTCCCCTCTCAGGACCAAGGCCCCCTGCCCTGGGAGGGGAGGGCGCCCACAAAGCTGCAATTTCTGACCAGTCTCTCCCCGTCTACAGACACCATTCACACGGTATTTCCCCTTCAACTTACAGAATCTCTTTACTGCCCATTGTGAAGCATCTTTTGTACTCCTTTGCTCAGAACTTCACATCAGCTAAGATTCTGTTCATTGTACAGGTTTTTGTTGGAAGATTAGTTGAGAATCTGAGTTGGGGGCTAGAGCAAATGGACTCATCTTCTACCTACTTGGCCACTATCTTCTCTGGTCTCATGCATCTCTCTTAAATAGTCTTTTTTAAACACTAAGCTTATAATAATCCATGTCTTTACTGAGTGTTTTGTTCAAAATTATGTAAGATTTTCTATCTCTGTAGGATACAGGTGAGAAAAATCACTGTTAACACTTTGTTTCAATGGTTTGTTCTTTTTTCCTATTTTTAAAAAAATAACAGCTTTGCCCTCACTGGCATGGCTCAGTTGGTTGGGCACCACATGCCTGTGGTGCAGGCCAGGTCCCCAGTTGGGAGTATGTTGGAGGCAACCAACTGAAGTTTCTCACATCGTTGTTTCTCTCCCTCTCTTTCTCCTTCCCTTCCCCCTCTCTCAAGTAAAATAAAGTAAATTAAAAAATAAAGCTTTATTGAGGTATAATTCACATATCATACAATTCACCTTTTAAAAGTGTATAATTCAGGGGGTTTTAGTGTATTCACAGAGTTGGACAGCCATCATCACAATCTAATTTTGGGATGTTGTCTTCAATCCAGAAGGAGTCCCATTATCTATTAGCAATCACTTTCGTTCTTCGGTTTCCCCAGCCCTTGGGAACCACTAATTTAGTTTGTGTCCCTTTTCTGGATATTTTGTGTGTAAGTGGAATTTGTGTACCTGTTCCGGATATTTTGTATAAGTGGAATCATGTAATATGTAGCCTTTTGTGTCTTCCTTTCACTTTGCATAGTGTTTTAAAGGTTAATCCAGGTCGTAGTATGTATCGGTACTTCATTTCTTCCTTTTTATGGCTAATATTCCATTGTGTGGATATATCACATTTTTTAATGCATTCATGACTTGATAGACATTTGGGTTCTATGCATGTTTTTTTTTGAACAGTATATAAAGGTATCTGGGGCTTTTGAAACAGTCACTGGGTGAGTATAGATGTATTGCAGAGGGGATTCATAGAGTGGGAACTGGATTCTGAGTCCCTTGTTATGGATTTGAGGAGTCTGTATCTGCTGTCTCTTGGTGCTGGTAAATATGTTCTCCTAAGCTGGCACTGCAACTGTTTCTCTACAGCACACTTTGTTATTAATAAAGAAACAGTTTTCACATTGCTTCTTTAAGGACTGAATTTCAAAACAGCTTTTATTAAAAATAGTGTTTTTTAACGTTTCTAGATGAGGACCTCTTACTGAAAAAGTTGATTTTTACTGATTTCTTTACTTTTACCCTGCTGAACCCTGCAACCCAACTCTATTAATCCTAATCCTGTTTCTAGTATATGATTATTTTTAGATAATAATAAATTATATTAATTTTCTTCATGGAGTTTTAAAAGTCTTGTTAATTTTTATCCTAGCATAACAGAAACAGCTGGGTAGCCTCATAAAGCCCTCATCATTAAAGATTAAGACACTTCTTTTTATTTTCAAAGGCTATGTTCATTGACTTATATCCATAAAAGTGTCTTGGACTAGTGGTGTACAAAGCATTTTGTGGATTAATAGCCCTTCCTTTTGCATCTGCTGTAGTCATACTTAATTTTAATTTGTACTCAAATTCTGCAGTGAGGACAGTGGGTGAACTTGAGTGTGACCCAGGTTTTAGAAACTGTCATGTGTGAATCAGGTGACAGACATAAAGTTGTTCAGTTTTTGAAGAGAAGACTAGGGCAGTATCGTGATGGCCCCCCCAGCCATTCAGAGGTTGTCTGTACAAGTCTTCTTCTTTCGGATAGTGATGGGGAGATGTTTGAATGAAAGAAGCATTTATAAACAAGGCTGGTACTCCTGCTAATTTAAAAGTAGGCCTAAAATATGACTTTGTTTTCTAAATTTTTGTTCTTATATACTTTTCTACCATCTTCCAAAGCCTAGAATATCTAGTGCAGTGTCTGATGGTATGAATGGTTTCTGGATAGTATTTTACCTATTCAGGGATATATGGAATGTTACATTATTACATTATCACATCATCATTGTTACATGATTTTATCTTCAACAAATAGAATAGAAACATGTAAAGTGTTGTTTGGTTTATGCAATTTTTATGTAAATTTTATTAAGTCAGGATTAAAATATATCTTCTATTTGGCATATGTGGGAGACCCCTAAAAGACCCCAGAATTATATTCTGGAGGGCAGCCCCTTGTTGCACAGGCTTCCCCTGCTAGCTGAGTGTTCCAGAAACCCATCTGTATCAGTGTACTAGCTGGCGGTGTTGTGAGAGGCTGCATTCGGCTTCAGTGAATTTTTGTTTTGAAGACTCTTTGAGCGTGTTTGCCCACTTCATGATGGGTGATTTATGAGTGCACCTGCCCATGCTGTGCTGAGTGTTCAGCAGTTTTTTTTATCAAAACTGACATGACCCCCTTGCGACACCCTCTGTATTCACCTGATCTTGCCCTAAGTGACTTTTTTGTTTACCTGAATGAAAAAATCCTCAAACATTTTGCCAGTGTGAAAGAGGTGAAATAAAAACTGCAGAAGCAATAAATGGCATCAGAAATCAAGCAGTTCAAAAACTGTTTTGAGCAGTGGTGAAAACATCTCAATAGGTGTATTGCATCCATTTGATGGAAGTACTGAAGGTGACTGAAGTTTCAGCTTGTGAGAATAAGTACACATCTTTTAAATAAATAAATTCTGGGGTTTTTTTGGTCCCCCCTCATATGTGTAAGATTCACCTTAAAGTGCAGGAACTGTAGCATAATATATATCACTTTGGGAACAGCGGCAGTTCATGGTGGTGTTGAAGAGTGACGAAGATTCTGAGGGTGGGGGGTCTTCGTGTTCGTATGGTGATACGGGGCTACTTGTTGACCTGTGTCAGTGTTGCCTGTCTCCTTCAACTTACGGATTTAGGACCTAATGCATTTCTCTGTGCTTTAGACAGTTATTTTTGATCTAGGCTTGGACTGTGCTTTAGGCAATAGAGTATAATCCTAAGAGTCTAGAATCTAGAGCCATACCATATGAATCTAAATTTCAACTCTCATCAAATAACTGTAATCTTAGGGAAGTGTTTTAACTTCTCTGAGCCTCAATTTACTCATCTGTAAAATGGAGATGATAGATGTTCCTCATTGGGTAGTAGAAGTAAATGTAGTAATATAGTACTTAATGTGTGTAGCCTGTCTCATAGCAAACACCCAACAGATGTTATATACAGTTGCTCATTGTTAATACTACTTTATAAAGGTTAGTTGCCGGCCTCCTCAAAGATTTCTGAATTGACTGGATCCCCAAAGGGGAAGGAAGGTGGTCTACATGCCTCTCTAAGGCATTCTAGATTCCTATTGCTTGCTTGGGATCAACACATTCTAGCGGAGTTTTAGGTGATAAGATTCTCCTGGCCTGCCATAATCTAGTTCTGTTCTATATTTTGTTCCTTGAACCTTTGAAATGCACAGTGTTTATGATATGGGTGTTCTCTAGCATTTTTTAGTGGAATGTGGCTGGATGTGCACTTATTTCATAGGAACACTGGAACATCAGAGCACTTAGTAAAATTGCTCCACATTATGTTGTGTGAGAAAAATGGTATATTTGTCTTGAGAGATACAGAAAAGAACAAGAAAAAAGATCCTAAATTGATGGATGACTATATCTAAATCCCCATGGGTATAATAAAACTATATTTGATTTCATGTGATTAAGGTATCCATTCAACAGGTGTCTATTAAGCATTTATTCATCTTGATTAGCTTTGTCCAGGAGAGAGAGTTTGAGAAGACAATTTGTGTTTCATTACTAAAGCTGCTCATCAAATCCAGGTCATATCCTGGTGACTGGTTAGAAGGGCTCATCCTGGTTTTCTATTCTCTCAGAACTACCTCCACCTACTCCTGCAGTTTTGTTTTTCCCCAGATTGGCTATACTTTCCTTTGCTTTCACCTTTCCTTATTGCCCCTATGTTTATTTTAAAACCCTTTTGGAGTTAGGAATTTGACTGCTAATCCTTATGGGAAAAAAAATAGAAAAGGGCTAACAATGTCAGGTCATTTAAAAGTTTGAAGTCTTTACAATTATAGTTACCAACTCAGTGCTAAGAGAATAACCGCTAAAGCTGTAACTGGAAGACAAGATGGGCTTCTCTCTTCCTTATGCTGAGCACAAAGCTCACCAAATCTGTTCTATTCTATAGACTGCTCCTCTATCTCCGCTGTCCCCCCCCCCCCCCCCCCAAACGAAAGTGCTTCCTTCCAGCACCTGTGGAGATTGATGAAATCAAGAAAGAGCCATAACCATCCTTCCTGGTCTCATGTATGTGGTTTGCATTTCCAAGGATCTCTAGGTAGAATGCTACTCTTCTAAAATGTGCCTGAGATTTGTCTTAATTAGGTATGATAAGGTGACAGACACGGAGACAATGCCTCTGAAAGAAGAGTTTATTATTTACAGTTCCCAAGAGGAGGGGGCATACCACTCAGGGCTGCCTAGGGAAGCACTAGCATCAGTCAGGAGGCAGGAGATGTGAGGGGAGAGCCTGAGCACGAGCCTTTACTGTGGTTTCAGGGCAAAAGCAAAGCAGGGCCAGGTAGCAGCAGCCTGAGGATTGGCTAGTTTGAATAATTTCAGAGGACTCAGAATAGGGGTAATTTGTAGCTGCTAGTGTCTTGCCTTGGAGTGATTTAGTGTAGAGGAATATTAGCTTGGTGTGTAAAAGTTAGATAAAGGATCTGGTTGGGACTATGAATCCTGGATTGGTTGGTTGGCACGTTAGCTAGTCCTGGAAGGGATTGTATCTCCCGGATCAGCAAGGCCCCGTGATATCAGAGCATCAGAAAATACATGATTAATACATACCCTTTCCAGTGGACCTGTGCTTATCACAGAAGTGATTTTTTGTTGGCATTTTCTCGTTGAACTATACAAAGAATGGTAAAGTGGCTCTCTGCACTCCAGGAGATTACAGTCTATTTCAGTAGGTGAAGCCTGCACACATGAAATAGTGAATAGTCCTGCAGGGCACAAGATTATCACAGGCCAGAAGGATCTGCACAATGTAGCGCGCGTTCAGGGAGGGGAGAGCAGTCTCCCGGAAACAACAGAGGGCGGTGGCGAAGCAGACAGTCTTTGGAGTCAGGCTGCTGCGCCACGGGCTTCATTTACTAGCTGGGAACCCGGGGTGAATGATTTAATCCCTGTGTTTTAGTTTCCTCATCTGTAAATTAGGTTAATAATACTAGTACTAAAATGAGTTAATACATCTAAAGTGCTTAGATAAAACATAGGATTTAGTTAGGATTTAGTAAGTATTTAGTAAGTGTTGTTTTTAGGGCTGTGGAATAAAGTTGAGTGAAGTGAATAGAATTGATCTTTAACGAGAAGAGGTAGAGGAAGTGCTCCTTTGTTGGGACAGGAGAAGGAAGGAACGGTGGCTGGTTATGAGGCTGTCAGTGTCAGGAGGCAGGAGGCTGCTCTGGGAGGATAAGGTTGAAAAAATGGGTCGGTGAGACCTTTGAATGCTAAGGAGCTTACATTTTTTTTTGTTATAGAAATTCAACTGAAGCTTTTATTTAACAGGGACATGACATTAAATTAGTGCCCCAGGAATCAGTCTTGATAGCATGGCTTTGGAGAGTGGAGAGCTTGGTACAGAGTCTATAAGTCAAGGTACATTAAGTTAGCAATAGTAATAATTCTAAAATCTTTGTTATTTAAAAAAATAATAAAGGTATGTTTCTTGTTCATGCTGCATGTTTGTCACAGCTCAACTGGGTGCTGTGCTTATCATTATCATTGAGAGACCCAGGCCGATAGAGTAGCCAACATCTCATATTTTGGAGAGAGGGAGAAGAGCACTCTGGAGTGGAGTCATGTACCAGCAATTAAATACTAGGCCTGGAGACACTCATACTCCCATTTATAGCTCATTGGCTAGAACTAGTTGTATGGGAGTCACCAATTGCAAGGGTTCCAGAAATTTCAGTCCTGCTGTGTTTAAGCAGAAGGGCTGGAAACAAAGAACTGAAATTATATAATGTTACGGGACAACCCCATTGTACATGTGGTCCATCTTCCATCATCTTGCCTCATCTTGTCTTCTATCCTTGTGCCACATAATGACATTTTAGTCAGTGATGGACTGCATATTGATTGTGGTCACGTGAGATTATAATGGAGCTGGAAATTCCTATCACTTGATGCTGTAGCCATCCTTTCACTGTAGCCATCCTAATGTCATAGCACAACATATCACTCACATGTTCACGGTGATGCTGGTGTAAACAAACTTGCCACACTGCTGGTTGTATAAAAGTATGGCACATAGAAGAATTATGTATAGTACATAATACTTGATAATGCTAATAAGCAACTTTCTTCTTGGTTGATATATTTACTATACTTTTTATTGTTATTTTAGCTCCTTGTACTTATAAACAAAAGTTTGCTATATCTGTAAAACACAGTATACTATGTTTTGCTGGGAGCAGCCTCATATACCTTGTGCTTACCCATCTCTTGATTGTATTATTTTTCTCTCATGCTTGATTTAATTTTGTTTTATAAATTTAATGTAGCCTACATGTACAGTATTTGTAAAGTCGACAGTAGTGTGCAGTTATGTCCCAGGCCTCCACAGTTGCTCACCACTCACTCACTGACTCACCCAGAGCAACTTTAAGTACCGCAAGCTCCATTCCTGGTAAGTGCTGTGTGCATACTGGTGTACCTTATTTTTTTAACCTTTTATACCATATTTTAACTGTACTATTTATATGTTTAAATATGCAAACACTATTGTGTTACAGTATGACAATCACCTACAATATTTAGTGCGGTAACATGCCATACAGTTCATAGACTAGAGACAATAGACTGTGCACCACACAGCCTAGGTGTGCATTAGGCTGTGCCATGTAGGTTTGTAAGTGCACTCTGTGATGTTCACACAGTGGAGAAATCACCTAACAAAGCATTTCCCAGAACGTACCCCTGTCATTAAATGGTGCATGACCATATACATAAATAGCACTAAGGACTGTTCACTACAGAGGGAGATTTATTTAGAAGGTTGTTGTATAATAGTTCAGGTAGCTGGTCTTAGTTTCTGAATCAGGGGTGTTGCAGTCAATAGGGAGAAGAGTTGGCTAAAAAAATTTTTTTGAAGGAATAGTATTTAAAAGTTGGTAATTGATTGCATAGAGTTAAAAGGAAAGAGGAGTAAGATGAGGGAAAACTTTTGGATCCAGTAGAAGGTGATGCTGCCATTACAGAAATATGGAGGTAGGGAATAGTAGGAGACTAGCAGATGCCCTGCTGGCCTATCTAGAGCCGTACCTGCCCACAAACTGTAGTTGGTCTTCAAGGAGATAAGTACAGAAATAGAGTAATCACTTATAAACTTTTATAGTAATTATTTTTCTTTTTCCTATGCTATGGTGTTTTCTGATTATGTTAAATCTAAAAAATTGGAGCTTGTATTTTAAATGTTATATTTCTTTTTCTTTTGTATGTTTTATTATATCTTGTAAAAGTATTGACTTGTAACAGGTAGAGGAAGGTAATTAGCCATTTACCACAGATAGTCTGGGAAGAATTGCTTTGGAGATAGATGACAGGGATCAAAGCTGGTGATAAGGAGTTGAGTACTTTCCATAGAATAATGAATTCAGTACTTAAAGTGTGAGACTGCAGAATGTAATGAGGACCCAGAGCTGAGAGTTGAGGCACACCCAGTGTTACAGGGGCAGAGTTGTAAGAGGGGATGTAGATAGTACAGTGTCCCAGGAATCCTCAGAAGTCAGAGTTAAGGAAAATAAGGTCTGATGTCAAGCTAGATTTGGCAATAAGTAAGTCATTGTGAATATTTAAAAGTAAACTTTTAGCATAGTGGTGTGGTCAGGTGCTGGATTTCAAGTTATAAGAAACATGATCATAAAATAGAAGAGGGTGTAAACTGTCAGTTGGAAAAGTTTGATGGCAAAACGAAGGCAAAGACTAGAATGGTAGGTATTGGGTTGACACATACAGCTGTTACTGTGTTTTTGGTTTTTTGTTTTCAGTACGAAGACCTGAGCAAGTCCAAAGGCCCCTATCAGTTGAGGGGAGGGGAATGGAGGCGGGGAGGAAGAAGGAGGTGGCAGTGTGCCATAGCCAGGGCAGGAGTGGAGAATAGAGGCCGTGGAGTAAATGGGGGTGAGAGTGAAAGCTGATCGAAGGAAGAGAAATGGTGCAATAACCCAAGTAATTACTGGTAGTGGCAGACTGCGGATGGTCCGAAGGGGAAAAGCATGGGAATTTGCAAACCTCAGCAGATTTGAACAGGGGACTATACAAAGTGGGCATTACTGAGGTCCAGCATTGAGAGGTAGGTGTGGTCAAAGTTAAGTGAGCAAGGTCTCAGGAGCCCTAGTGAGAGCATTGGCAGATGGCTCGAAAATGTGGCCATGGATCCAATCTAGAAGATTCTACTTCTTACTCTAGTCAATGCTTAGTAGGTATGTGTACTGAATAACAAAGTAATGGGGGAGGAATGCAGTAGGGTTACTTAATCCTCAGGTGTGGTTAGAAGAAGAATAAAAATATGGTACAAAATGTATTTAAGGTAAAATTATTTAATTAAACCTAGAAGCACAATCATTATTCATCAAAAGTATGAAAAGAATTGTAAATTTTACAATGTGCCTCAAAACTCCTACCTGTCAAAGTAATCTGTTACTCATGTCTCATTTGCATTCAGCTCTCTCTTCTTTAAGTATTAGAATTGAAAAAAAGGCGGGCAGAGATGCAATGTCTATTATTTGTGCCCACCCCTCTCTTCTCTGACCTAATTATTTTTCCTTCATAGTCTTGAGCCCAGCCCTCAGGTTTCCCCTCACCTTTGCTGTTGTCTGTAATGGGCCCCTGTTTGATTTCCTAAATGACATTGATACAGGGTAGCACATCGTGGTTACTCTGTAGGATTGCCTTGCAAAAGAGGCCCTGGACATAGAGGTTAGGAACACTCTGTAGTCCAGCTACTTAAATTCAAATCTTAATAACCTTGTACTCTTAGCTTCTTAGAGCATCATTTCCTCATTTGTAAAAAGGATAGTAAGGATAAAAAGGATTGCAAGAGATTAGGACAGTATCAGCTATATAGTAAACACTCATAAGTATGAATTATTCTAAATGGATTATTTTAATAGGTATTTTCACAACTTTTTGCTAGGTTTAAGTTTTTCACAAATGTACTTTTAAAAACGCTGACAAATCAAGTTATTTTCCCTAGAAAACAGAGCTGTCAATGTATACAGAGTCTTGTGCCTTAAGCAAGATGACAAAGGCCAAAGGAAGGATAAAGTTGAACTTGATAGGAGACCTATACCCACAATAGGCTGTGGTATGATTGATTAGTTCTTTGTTGTGTTCCATTGACATGTCTTTAACAGTTTTGATGCAGAAAGGTTACTTTCTGCTTTGAAAATTTAGATATCTCATATGAAATCTTTAACTGTTAGTAGTGCCAGGAAACAAATCAGTGTTTATTACAACATATCTCATAAGAAAGAATCAGATGTTGAAGTTCAGCAGATAAATAACCTTTCCTGTGCCTTCACTGGTCAGCCTCCATGGGCAAGTATGACTTCTTGTAAAAGGAATAGAAGAGTGAAATCTTTTTCTCTGTAACTAACTGTAATAGGTCTCCCAGGAATCCTTTTGCAATCACTGCTGTAATTTAAGTGGCACTCTACAAAACCGAAGCAAGCCCTTCTTTGGGAGCAAGTGGCAATCAAAGGGATAAATTCTTTTCTCTTTGAAAATAGAGTGAAATAACTTCCATTCTGATCTTTGCAACCCAATGCCTGCTGATAATGTGAGCATAAACACATTAGGCACCAAAGAGGAATGGCATCTGGATGGGAAGATGTGATCAGGATAGCCAACATAAACAGGCAGCCATCAAGGAAGCCGCGCTCCGTCCTATCACTTCATGTTGAAGGATAATTCAGTGTATGACTATGTGATGCTGATGTGTGTAAAATCAGTTTTTGTTTTCAGTCTTTGAATTTAGACCCCACTTTCCCACCCCCCTTGACTGCATAGAATATATAAATCAAGCCACATCTGACAGTGATTTGCTTTCTTTATCCGGGAGAAAGTCTTTGACTCTGATTGTGACTTGGCTTCACTGTGTTGATCTTCATGACAAGCTCTTTTTATAATTCCCACAGCAACATTAACTTCAGTTATTGAGGGTTTTGGTGGGGAGGGGCATAAAATACACATCACAATTGGGTCTTTCATTACATAATCACAAATTGCATGCCGTCACTCATATGTGCTCATGAAAGCAGTAAATTTAAAGAGAAGAGAAACTATTTAAAACTTGAGACCAGAGCCCACAGTTTATCTTATTTACAGTTTGGCTTAAACATTGGCACTTAAGTTAATATCATACCATATGTGGTAATCCTGTACAGTGTTACATATTTTTATTTATAGTTAAGGGAATAAAGCAAAATACCCTTTTCATTATGTTATCTTGCATTACTTACTCAGTGATGAATGACACTGCCTTGCAGATATGTTTTCCAATGAAAGACCCTATTGTAGCATATATTTATGGGGGGGCGTGGCTTGTTAGAGTTATGGTTTCAGAGGGGTTTTAAAATCTGAATTTCCTGGTACTCTTTCAGTTGAAATGTATAGCCAATGTTTTAACACTGTAGTTTTTTCATGAAGTAAAAGAAAAATAAAAAGGAATGAACAAAGGGGAAAACTTGAAGTTAAAAGGTTAGAAACCAAATAAAATAACTAAAGGCATATTGGTATATTCTAAACTCAAAGATTAAAATTGTACCAGCGATCATAGTGACCTTCTGATTGTTTAAAAATGACTTCAACTTTAAAAGTTTATTAACTGTTTAAGGGCACCTGTGAATAAATTCTGTGAAGTTGGGGAGTTACGAATATGAGGAGCTAAAAGAAAACTTCTGAGGAGACCAGACAGTTTAATAGCTGCTCAAACTTCTGAGAAGAAAACTACTTCCATGCTATGCCAGTTTGTTCAATATTCATGAGAATTTCTACTAAAGAAGAAAGGAAGTTGATATTTTGGAGGGCGACTTAGTCTTTGAGACAGTATTTGTTTTGAAATACAAAGAAAAAAATAGATGAACAAATAAATAAGAAGAGATGCTAATTTTTAATAAAGTAGAAATTGTTCCGCCTCTACTCATTCAGAATTTTGGACAATTTAACCACAAATGGCCTACCATTTTGTTAAGTAGAAAAATAAGGACTTCCTAACAAATTAATAAAATAAGTTAAGATTTTAGGACTAATATATTTGAGGCAGATGTGCTCCTGTAATTCATTCAGAACTTAAAAAAATTCATTCTTGTATTTTCTGGGCTTCCATTGCTTAGATGAGTAGTCATGTCATTCTGAGAAGCTTACTGTCATTGTCACTTATCCCGTATGTAATGTCATTTTGTTCTGTTTGCTTTCAATACTTTTTCATTATTTTTGTGTTCTAGCAGATTAATTTTTTTGGACTATGCTATGCATAGATGTAGTGTCCTTTGCATTTATCCTGCTTGGGTTTGGTCAGATTCTTGATTCTTTTTTGATTTTAGAGAGGAAAGGGGAGAGAGGGAGCCAGACAGAGAGACAGAGAGACAGACATCGATGTGAAAGAGGAACATTGATTAGTTGCCCCTTATACATGCCCCAACTGGGGATCAAACCTGTAGCCTAGGTATGTGCCCTTTCTGGGAATCGAACCCACAACCATTTGGTGTACAGAATGATGCTCCAACCAACTGAGCCACCTGGCCAGGGAAGATTCTTTAAAAAGACTTATATCTCTCACCAAATTTGGAAAATTTTAACTATTTTGAAAATAAATCATTTCTTTGGAATACCTTTAGATTTACTAAAACAGTTGCCAATATATTGTAGAGTCCCCATATACTGGTCACTCAGATTCCCCTACTTATGATGTCTTATGTATCATGGTTTATTTGTTTATCTATAAAGGTAACATTGGTACAGTGCCATTAACTACAGGTTTTCATTAATGTACCTTTTTTTCCTCCTGTTTTAGGATTCAATTTAGGATACCACTTTACATTTGATCCCCATACCCTTATGTCTCCTCCAATCTGCAACAGTTTTTCAGATTTTACTTCTTTTTTATGGCCTTGACACTTTTGAAGAGTACCGGTCAGGTATTTTTTAGAATGTCCCTCGATGTGTATTTGTCTGGTCTTTTGTTGTTGTTGTTGTTGTTGTTTTAATGTTTAGACTGAGGTTAAGGATTTGGGGAAGAAGACTATAGTGGTAAGGTACCCTTCTCATTGAAGCATGTCAGGGGATAATGATTTCAATATGACTTACCACTTGTGATATTAACCTAACAGTGTGGTTAAGATTGTATCTGTCAGTAGATTGTTTCTCTACTGTAATCTTAATATTTTTCTCTTTTTCATTCTCTTTTCTTTGAAAGTAAGTCACTACATACATGTTATAATTAAGGGAAGGGAAAGTCAGCCCTACCTCTTGGAAGAGGTAGTGTCTGTATCTATTATTTGGAATTCTACTGTAAGAAAAATATACACCACCCCATTTACTTTATTTATGCTATCATTTGTTTATATTAGAATAGAGTCATGGTATTATTTCATTCTTTGGGCTCTAATCCAATACTATCATTATTTATTCTCTTGCTTAGATTGTTCTGGCTTTGGTCATTGGAAGCTCTTTTAGGTTAGTTTATGTGTCCTTTTGAGATGCCCCTAGTCGTTTTTTTAATAATGTCTTTTTTTTTTTTTAACTTTTTTACTTTGGAGACCTATCCAATACTACAGGCTCATCTTATATTTTATCTGCCCCAGCCCTAGATTCTGCCCTTTCTCCAAAGAAGCTCAGTTTCTTTTACTGGGAAATGGTATTTGGAAACCACAGTCTGAGTGCTAGTTGTTCATACTGTTCATTATTTTTTAAAGTGTGTTTTACATGGGATTCTCTTTCACCTGTCCTTCCTAGACCATAATTACGTGTGTTAAGCCTTTTGATTTTGACCCCAAAGTACCTGTGCTCTGTACATTATTTTTTAAGTATATTTTATTGATTGTGTTATTATGGTTGTCCCAGCTTTCCCCCCTTTGCCCTCCTCTGCCCAGTACCTACCTTCCCCCAGCAATCCCTCCCACCCTTACTTAGTTCATGTCCATGGGTTGTGCATGTAAGTTCTTTGGCTTCTTCATTTGCTACATGATTCTTAATATTCCCCTGTCTATTTTGTACCTACAAATTATGCTTCATATTCCCTGCACCTTTTCCTCCAATCTCCCCCTTCCCCCTCCCAGCTGATAACCCTACAAAGGATCTCCACACCTAAGATTCTGTTCCTCTTCTAGTTGTTTGCTTATTTTGTGCTTTTATTTCTTTAAGAATTAGTTGTTCACAGTTGTGTATTTGTTGCCTTGTTAATATTTATAGTTTTGATCTTCTTTTTCTTAAATAAGTGTGTGTAACATTTCATGTTATAATGGCTTGGTGATGAACTCCTTTAGCTTTACCTTGCTTGGGGAAGCACTTTATCTACCTTCAATTCTAGATGATAGCTTTGCTAGATAGAGTAATCTTGGTAGTAGGTCTCTGCTTTTTATCACTTTGAATACTTCTTGCTAGTTCCTTCCTGCCTGCAAAGTTTCTTTTGAGAAATCAGCTGATAGTCTTATGGGAACTCCGCTGTAGGTAACTCACTACTTTTCTCTTGCTGCTTTTAAGATTCTCTCTTTTTCTTAACCTTTGGCATTTTAATTATGATGTGTCTTATTGTCATCTTTGGATCCAACTTGTTTGTAACTCTCTTTGCTTACTGGATTTGTATGTCTATTTCCTTTGCCAAATTAGGGAAGTTTTCTTTCATTATTTTTTAAAATAAGTTTTAAATACTTTGCTCTTTCTTTTCTTCTTCTAGCAGACCTGTGATTCAGATGTGGGCATGTTTGGAGATGTCTCAGAGTCTTTTATACTTTCCTCATTTTTTTGAACAAAAAAAAAAGTTCTTTTTGTTCTGGTTGAATGTTTATTTCTTCCTTGTGTTCTAAATCATTGATTTGAATTCTGGCTTCCTCCTTCACTGTTGGTCCCCCGTGAAAATGAAAAAAAAATTTTTTTAATTTTATTTAATGTAACCTTCATTTCTTCCTTTATGTTGTTGCCATACTCAGTGACTTCTTTTCTTTAAATATACTTTATTCATTATGCTATTACAGTTGTCCCATTTTCCCCCTTCACTCTTCTTCACCCTACACATCCTCTCCCACCCACATTCCCCCACTTTAGTTCATGTCCATGTGTCATGCATATAAGTTCTTTCTTATATACATCAGAAAGAACTTATTTCTACATTGCTACATTTCTTATTTCTACATTTCTACATTTGGCTTCTACATTTCTGGTACTATTCTTGCCCTCCCATGTCTATTTTCTATTTTCTACCTTCTATTTATGCTACTTATTTTCTGTATCTTTTCCCCCTCTCTCCTCCTCTCACTTCCCTGTTGCTAACCCTCCATGTGATCTCCATTTCTGTGGTCTATTCCTGTTCTACTTGTTTGCTTAGTTTGTTTTTGTGTTTGATTTAGGTGTGGTTATTAATAATTGTGAGTTTGCTGACATTTTACAGTACATGTTTTTTATCTTCTTTTTTTTAGATAAGTCCTTTTAACATTTCATATACTAAGGGCTTGGTGATGATGAACTCCTTTAACTTGACCTAATCTGAGAAGCACTTTATCTGCGTTTCCATTCTAAATGAAAACTTTGCTGGATAGAGCAATCATGGATGTAGGTCCTTGCCTTTTATGACTTGAAATAGTTCTTGCCAGCTCCTACTTGCCTGTAAGATCTATTTTGAGAAATCAGCTGACAGTCTGATGAGAACTTCTTTGTAGATAACTATCTCCTTTTCTCTTGCTGCTTCTAGGATTCTCTCTTTAATTTTAATCTTGGGTAATGTAATTATGATGTGCCTTGATGTGTTCCTCCTTGAGTCCAACTTCTT
Source organism: Artibeus jamaicensis (assembly GCF_021234435.1). Lineage (NCBI taxonomy): Eukaryota > Metazoa > Chordata > Mammalia > Chiroptera > Phyllostomidae > Artibeus > Artibeus jamaicensis. Next base: position 71,156,490 of record NW_026522030.1, on the reverse strand, counting down.
TGGGACTCTCTGAGCTTCCTGGACTTCCTGGAAGTCTATTTCTTGTCAGATGGGGAAATTCTTCTTTATTATTTGTTCAAGTAACTTTTCAATTGGTTGCTCTTCTTCTTCTCCTTCTGGTACCCTTATGATTTGGGTGTTGGAACGTTTAAAGACGTTCTGAAGGTTCCTAAGCCTCTCCTCATTTTTTTGAATTCTTGTTTCTTCATTCTTATGTTTGGTTGTTTCTTTCTTCCTTTATGGTCTACTCCATTGATTTGAGTCCCAGTTTACTTCTCATCACTATTGGTTCCCTGAACATTTTCCTTTATTTCACTTAGCATAGCCTTCATTTTTTCATCTAATTTGCAACGAAATTCCACCAAGTCTGTGAGCATCCTGATCACCAGTGCTTTGAACTGTGCATCTGATAGATTGGCTATGTCTTCATTGCTTAGTTGTATTTTTTTTCTGGAGCTTTGATCTGTTCTTTCTTTTGGGCCATTTTTTTTTGTCTTGACATGACTCTTATGTAGTAAGGGGCAGAGCCTTAGGTGTTTGCCCTGGTGAAGCAAGCCAGTCTCTGGGTTGTAATGCTGTATGTAGGGCAGGGATTAGAGATGGAACAATGGTGTTTGCTCCACTCTCTGCCGGATTTCAGTCACTTCCGTCACTTCCCCCAAGTAAACTGGGCCCTTCTGGTGCTGATTTCTGTGTGGGTGGGTTTGTGTACATTCTAGAACCCTGTGGGTCTCTCCAGTGAACTTTCCTGTGAGGTTGGGAGTTTATTCTGGCACCTCAATCTCCACAGGTGTTTTCAAATACAGTTTTGAGGCTTTATTTCCCCACGCTGGGACCCTGGGTTGTGAGATCTGTCTCGCTCCCCAGTTTTGCCTGGTTTATCTGCATGCAAATGTGGGAGTGTTCTGTCTGCCAGCCACCTTGCATGCTGGCACCCCTCCACAATCTGCTGCCTTGCTGGGTCCACCAGCCACTGCTTTTTTTTTTTTTCCCTGCAACCCCTTTCTGCCCAGCTGACTGATTCCACCCCTCCTATTGGTCTGGATGAATGTGCCTACTTTAACTCCTTAGTTGTTGGACATCCATACAGGTCAGATTTTTGTTAGTACTGGTTGTTATTTTGTTTCTAATTTTTTGTTGCCCTTATTTTGTTTGTGAGAGGAAGCACAGTGTGTCTATCTACACCTCCATCTTGGCCGGAAGTCCTCAGTGAGTTTTTTGAGCATCCTGATCACCAGTGTCTTGAACTCTGCATCTGATAGGTTGGCTATCTCCATTTCATTTAATTCTTTTTTGGGGGGGGGGGTTGTTCTGTTCTTTCATTTGGGCCATATTTCTTGGTCTCCTCAATTTGGCAGCCTCCCTGTTTGTTTCTGTTTATTAGGTAGAGCTGCTTTGCCGCCCTATAAAAGGCACCTGTAACTTGTTTGGGTTGGAGCCTTAAGTAATCACCAGGGTGGGGCAATTGGCTTTACCACTTTCTGGGTCTGTGCGGGGGTAGGGCTTGGAAAAGACTGGGCCACTGCTTGGATTTGGGGTATTTGCCCAATGCTTGCTCCATTCCATTCACTTTACCCACTTCCTGTATGTGACTAGTGCTGTTCCAGCTGTTGCCATAGTGTTGAGTCCCAGAATAAGTGGGTTTGTCTCAGTTTTAAGAACTTGCAGGCCATTTAAATGATATTTCCTGAAAATCTGGGAGTTTCTTCCACTGCTCAAACTTCCACTGGTTTTTACAGCTAGAAGTTATGGGGGTTTTGTCTTCCCAGCACTGGAATCCTGGGCTGTATGGTCTTGCCTGCGGCTGGGACTGCCCATACAGCCCCAGGCCAGACCATATGAATGTGAGACACCACATTCATATGTGAGTCCTGAATTCTAGCACATGTGAATATGGGTCTGCCCATGCCTGTTCTGCCACCACTGCCACCTTTCTGCACCTCTCTACACTTCATGTAATAATGGCTTGGTGATGGTGAACTCCTTTATCTGCCCTTCCATCTAAATGATAGCTTTGCTGGATAGAGTAATCTTGAATGTGGGTCCTTGCCTTTCATGACATTGAATACTTTTTTCAGCCCCTTCTTGCCTATAAGGTTTCTTTTGAGAAATCAGCTGATAGTCTAATGGGAACTCCTTTGTAGGTAATTGTCTCCTTTTCTCTTGCTGCTTTTAAGATTTTGTCTTTATCTTGAATCTAGGTAATGTAATTATGATGTGCCCTGGTGTGTGCTTCATTGGGTCCAACTTCTTTGGGACTCTCTGAGCTTCCTGGACTTCCTGGAAGTCTATTTCCTTTGCCAGGTTGGGGAAGCTCTCCTTTATTATTTTTTCAAATAAGTTTCCATTTCTTGCTCTTCCTTTTCTCCTTCTGGCACTCCTTTGTTTTGGATGTTGGAATGTTTAAAGTTGTTCTGGAGGTTCGTCAGTCTCTCCTCTTTTTTTTTTTTTTTAATTCTTGTTTCTTCATTCTGTTCTGGTTGAATGTTTATTTCTTCCTCTGGTCCAAACCATTGACTTGAGTCTCTGTTCCCTTCTTGTGACTGTTGGTTCCCTGTACATTTTCCTCTATTTCACTTTTCATAGCCTTCACTTTTCCCTCTATTTTGTGCCTGTATTCAACCAATTCTGTGAGCATGCCAGTTACCGGTATTTTGAAGTGTGCATTTGATAGATTGGCTAACTCTTCATCGCTCAGTTTTATTTCCTCTGGACCTTTGATATGTTCTTTCATTTGGGCCATATTTCTTTGTCTTAGCATGCCTGCTTTTCAGTAAGGAGTGGAGACTTAGGTATTTGCCAGGATGGAGTAACCCATATTCCTGTGTTGTACTCTGTGTGGGCCAGGGGTCTGAGAGGGAATAATGCAGCTTGCTCAGCTCTTGGCAAGCTTTCAATCACTTCCTTTGCTACCCATAATAAATTGGTCACTTCCTGTGCTGATTCCCAGGTGGGTGGTTTTGTGTACGTTCTTAGACCCTATGGGTATCTCCAGTGAACTCTCCTGTGGGGCTGGGAGTTTCTCTCGCTGCTGCAATCCTCACAGGTATTTTAAGTCAGAGGTTTTGAGGCTTTATTTTCCCTTGCAGGAACCCTGGGTTGCGTGGTCTGTCTCGCTTCCCAGTTGTTCCTCCTGGTTTATCCACACGCAAATGTGAGACTCCACCCCTTCAGCCGCTGCCTCACTTCATCTGCTAGACACCACCTCACCTGCCCTAGTCCTCCAGCCACCACCTTGCTGTGAGTCCTCTCCATCCTGGCCGCCCATCTCTGCCCTTCCTACCAGTCTGGATGAACGTTTCTTCTTTAACTCCTCGGTTATCAGACTTTCATACAGTTTGATTTTCTGGCAGTTCTAGTTATTTTTTGTTTATAAGTTTGATTTTGTCCTTCGTTTGTTTGGTTGTGCAAGGAGGCAAAGTGTATCTATGTATGCCTCCTTCTTGGCCAGAAGTCCTGTTCATTCTTTTCAGCATTTTTTTCCTCTGTGTTCTTCAGATTTTATCATTTCTCTTTAAATATTTTCAAGTTCACTCGCTCTTTCTTCTGTAATGTCTAATCTGCTATTAAACCTCATTCAGTGAATCTTTTTTTTTAAAGATTTTATTTATTTATTTTTAGAGAGAGGGGAAGAGAGGAAGAAAGAGAGAGGGAAACATCAATGTGTGGTTGCCTCTCACATGGCCCCCACTGGGGACCTGGCCCACAACCCAGGCATATGCCCTGACTGGGAATCGAATTGGTGACCCCTTGGTTCGCAGCCCACACTCAATCCACTGAGCTACACCAGTCAGGGCTCAGTGAATCTTAAATTTTAAATATTGCACTCTTAAGTTCTAGACTTTCCTTTTTTAAAATAGTGATTTCTATTTTTTTACTGAGTTTTCCTTTTAGTTCATTTATATTAGAGTATTTATATCCTTAACTATATTACTAATAGCTGCCTTAAGTCATATCTACTAATTCAAATATTTGGATCCACCCAACTCAGTTTCCATTTATTCCTTTTTCTTGGGTATAGGTCACATTTTATTATTTTTTAGTGTCTAGTAATTTTGGATTTTATCTTGGACATCATGTTTAATACTTTATAGAAAGTCTGGATTTCTTATGTTCCTGTGAAGAACATTAACGTTTTGTATTAGTAGGCAGTTAACTTGGCTGAACTCAAACTTCCAACTTCACCTTCTCTGCAGTGAACAACAGCAGATATCCCGGTTTAGTTTGTTCATTTAACTATGAATGGACTGTTTTGTCTGTCCCATAACTGGAGAGTTGGGTGGTTTATATGCATAATATGAAGTTTTTCTGACTTCTCTGGAGTTTTTCTTCTTTACTTTCCAACCAAGTCAGTCCTGAACTCTGTTTCCTGATTCAGGTAGTATGACCACAGGTTTCACTCTTTATTTTAGCTGCTTGTCATAGCATCAGGTGGTGCTACCCTCAGATGGAAAACAATAAAACATGAAGTTCAGTTCCATTCCCTTTTCCCAGTTGTCAACTCCCTATAGTTTCTACAGCTTCTTGCCCACTCTCTTATGCCTTCAGGGTTTTTTTATTGTTGTCTAGAGTTTATAAATGCTGTCAGTGCGAGGGTTGGTCTGTTAATAAGCTATTACATGATTACTAGAAGCGGTAATTCCCTTCTTTTAAGGCAAAGGATGATATTAATTTAAAAACTATACTATACATGTTCTTCTCCAGTGTGACCTAGCTACTCCTCCATCCAGAGCTGGAATTGAATACCTCTCCTTGCATCTGGTTTGCAATATGACTTTTAAAATCAATAGAATGTGGTGAAAGTGATACCACATTGACTTTTGAGGCTAGATTAGAAAGGTCTCTGTTCAGCTTTTAAATGGTTCTTTGGGACACTTGCTCTGGTGGCCACCAGGTGCCATATAAGGTATTCATTTCTTCTGAGACTTCCATGTTAAAGAGGCTTTGCATAGTTACTCTGGTCATCAGAAAAGCCCATTCTCTAGTTGAGTGCCACTGAATGCCATGGTTGAATTCATAAGAGGAAGAAGAATGGCCTAGCTGAGTGATACCCAAGTTCCTGACCCAAGAATATAATAAAATAGTTGCTATTTGAAGTCAAAAAGTTTTGGATTAATTTGTCATGTAGCAATAGTAAATGGAACAAAACTGAACCCTGAAAGAAGGAGTCTTAGACACCCTTACAATGTCTAAGCTAGTCATGAGTAAAGATGCTGGTGAACAAATAAAAGTTAAGTATTGGCTTTTTTTTCTAAGTTGGATGGAGGTTGTTAAAAATGATATAAACAACAATAATATGGAAGCTGGTATACAGTAGGGAAGAGGAAAAACTAATGATAAAATTTTCTAGGATCTTTGTATTATATTGTTCAGAAGGCTACTTGAGATTTATTTTAAGTAGGTATGTTGGATAAATAAATTGATTGTATGTCTTATGAAACAACAGAGGGAAAAAGAGAACTCAGAAATAAAAATTAACCCAAAGCAGAAAAGTAAAAGCTGAGAAACAAAATTGTGGTAGTTAGAAAAAAACAAAATAAGTTGCCTTAGATCAGAGCTGTTACACCAAGAATCATGATAAATGTAAATAAATGAATTTCAATTACCAAAAATAATAATTATATTTTTAAAAATGCAGCCAAATGTTGTTTCGGAAGACAAAACAACTCAGCAGTTGAAAATAAAAATAAAGGGATAGGAAAGATATATCATTAAAAAGCAAACCAAAAGAAAGCAGGTCTGTCAGTGTTAATATCAGGCAAAATGGAATTTTTGGGTGTTTTACCTAGGAAGCACTTGCACATGTGCACAAGGAGACATGTGCACAAGAAGACATGTACAAGGATGTTCATTGCTGCATTGTTTGTAATACTGAAAAATTTAAAAGAACTTATATATCAGTAGGGAAATTGTTAAAGATTTTGCTTACCTTGGTTTAGTCTTCAAATGGAGACTGCAGCCTAGAAATCAGAAGGCTGAGACTCACAAAGGAAGCAATGGAAGAATTAGGAAAGATCATTAAAAGGAAAGATATATCTTTAGAGACTCTCGTATTCCTAATTATTATATATAAATGCAAAAGTTGGACAGTGAAGAAGGCTTATAGGAAAAAAATAGATTATTTTGAAATATGGTATTGGGGAAATTTCTATGGATACCCTAGACTGCCAGAAAGATGAACAAGTAAGCCCCAGAACAAATTAAGCCTCGAACATTGCTGGAGATAAAGATGACAGCACTGCAGTTGTCCTACTTCAGGCACATCATGAGAAGGTAGTGTTCTTTGTTTTGTTTTGTTGTATTTTATTTAATTTTTATTGTATTTTTTCCATTACTCTTTAGTCCAGTTTTATGCCCCTCCACCCAGCAGTCACCACACTGTTGTCCATGTCCATGAGTCTTTTTTCCTTTTTGTTCACTTTCTTTACTACCTACTCGCTCCCCCTCCCACCAATAGCTGTCATCCTGCTCTCCATCTGTGAGAAGATAATGTTCTTTGGAAAAAATAATAATGCTGGGAAAAATAGAAGGCAGCCAGCAAAGAAGAAGACCAATGAGCTAGATTGATTCCATAAAAAAAGCCCATAGTGGGTCTGCAGGAGCTGAGCAGGGCTGTTTGAGGACAGGATACCATGTGCCTCACTCATTAATAACGTCACCTGGAGTTGGAGCCCACTCATTGACATATAATGGAAATATATAAACTGTGAAATATTCATATAGGGACACTATATGGCAGTTAATGGCTGTGTTTCAAAACCATTGAGTAAAAGAAATATTACATAATGTCAGTGTGACATTTCTAAACACAAAATAATACATTTGAATTTCTAAGACTTTTTTTTAATTCTGAAATTATTTTCTCAAATTTCACAGCAATTAGCTATGCTCCTATGGTTATCCAGGGTTGGGCAAAAGTAGGTTTATAGTTGCTGTTATGGAAAATAATATACAATAACTAAAAATAACACAAGAATACCTGTGTTTCACATATTCACAACTGTAAACCTGTTTTTCCCCCACCCTGGATGTATTTGAATGTTAAGAACTGTGCCCAGAAACAGTCCACGTCAGCAACAGACTAGCTGTCATTAAGAACAATCACTGTACACTAAAGAATGAACACTCTTGGAAGAGCAAAGAGCTGTCCTCATCTGAACAAGTAATCTATAGAATTAAATATTTTATAACAACTCACAGTGTGCTCAATACTGTATAATAAGAATATATGCAAAAATATCTCCTTTTCTCCTGAGTTGCTTGAAATAAAACATGTGGGATAAAGAGGTACCAAGTATGTCCTGTGAAGAAAAAATTAGAGCTGTCTGGAGGCAGATGTTTGTTAAGTAATAAATTTCTAGTGGAACCTGTGCAAGCTGGAATCTCTGTTCTGTAAATAAGTAGATGTTGAAATCACAATGCCCTAAGATGTAAATTGTGCATATATTTATTGAGAACTTACTATGTGCTGTGTGCTTTACTTAACATGATCATGAACACAGAGATGAACCAGCAGTCCCAAGTTGTTTCTAGACCAGTGGAAGATGGAGGTAACTATAAAATAAGGCAGGATATGTTAAGGGCCTTGTGAATGATTCACATAGCTTTATAGCTTGAAAGGAGAATGAGATTATTTTCTTTGGAAAGATCCAGAATGACTCTACAAAGGCTGTTTCACATATTTGTGAATGTGTATTTTTGGGTGATTAAAAGTGGCAGGGAAGTTGTTTTGCTACACCATTGCTCTCTTTAGTATTTAAAACTCTTCTCCCCCACCTTCTTTCTTAAGAAAAATACTACTGTGCATTAAACCTTTTGAAGTCTTTAATGGTGTTACTGAGAATCATTTAAGCATTTAAAATATATACCACATTTTATTATTATTATTTTAAATTATTTTATTGTTGTTCAAGTACAGTTGTCTGCTTTTACACCCCCCCCCCCCCCCCGTCCCTCACTCCAGCCATCCCCACTTCCCTGTTTCCAACCCCACCTTGGTTTTGTCCATGTGTCCTTTATAGTTTTTCCTGAAAACCCTTCCCCTCTTCCCCCACATTATCTCTTCCTGCCTCCCCTCTGGTTACTGTCAGATTGTTCTTAATTTCAATGTCTCTGGTTATATTTTGCTTGCTTTTTTCTTTTGTTGATTAGATTCCAGTTAAAGGTGAGATCATATGGTATTTTTCCCTCACCACCTGGCTTATTTCACTTAATGTTCTCCAGCTCCATCCATGCTATTGCAAAGGGTAGGAGCTCCTCCTTTCTTTCTACTGCATAGTATTTTATTGTGTAAATGTACCTTAGTTTTTTGATCCATTCATTTACTGGTGAACACTTAGGTTGCTTCCAGCAGTTGGCTATTGTAAATTGTGCTGCTATGAACATTGGGTGCATAGGTTCTTTTGGATTGGTGTTTCAGGGTTCTTGGGATATAATCCCAGCAGTGGTATTGCTGGGTCAAAAGGCAGTTCCATTTTTAGTTTTCTGAGGAAATTCCATACTGTTTTCCACAGTAGCTGCACCAGTCTGCAATCCTGCCAGTAGTATACTAGGGTTCCCTTTTCTCCACATCTTCCCCAACACTTGTTTGTTGATTTGTTTATGATGGCCATTCTGACCAGTGTGAGGTGGTATCTCATTGTGGTTTTAATTTGCATCTCTCTGATGGCTAGAGATGCTGAGCATATTTTCGTATGTCTCTGGGCCCTCTTTATGTCCTATTTGGAGAAGTGTCTGTTCAGGTCCTTTGTCCAATTTTTGGGTTGTTTGTCTTCCTGGAGTGGAGTTGTGTGAGTTCTTTATATATTTTGGAGATAAACCCTTGTCCGAGGTGTCATTGGCAAATATGTTTTCCATATGGTTGGTTCTCTTTTCATTTTAATGCTGTTTTTGTAGCCATGCAGAAGCTTTTTAATTTGATGAGGTCCCATTTGTTTATTCTTTCCTTTATGTTCCTTGCTTTAGGGGACATACCAGTGAAGATACTGCTACATGGAATGTCTAAGATTTTCCTGCCAATGTTTTCCTTGAGGGCTTTTATGGTGTCACAACTTATATTTAAATCTTTTATCCTCCTTGAGTTTATTTTTGTGTATGGTGTTACTTGGTGGTTGAGTTTCATTTTTTTGCATGTAGCTATTCAGATCTCTCAACACCATTTGTTGAAGAGGCTATTTTTACTCCATTTAATGTTGCTGCCCCCTTTGTCAAATATTAATTGACTGTAAAGACTTGGGTTTATTTCTGAGCTCGCATTCTGTTCTATTGTAGACACCACATTTTAAAGACAACTGTGGTAGCCACTGGAAACTGACCATTGGGTTTGATAAAGGGGGAATTTTATGTTATGGTTTATGGGATAGAATGGAAAAATGCTGTAGTGAGATGGGCTGATGTTTTAAATTGGAGCACAATAATAGCAAAAAGTGCTGAAGTTAATGGACTGCTTAGAAATATGGTTACTTATTTGATGAGAGAGGCCTTTTAATGTGGCCACGTACAGGTGTTTGCAACCACAGTTCAGTTCTTCCTTGAACTTGGGACTGTGACCCTGATTGATGTCAGTGAAAGTTATGGTAGAAAAAGGAAATTTAAGTCATCCATGAATTAAAGGCAAGTACAAAATATGTTTAATAAGCAATAAGTTTTAACAGCCTTACACATTATACATAACTTAGATTGAAAAGCATACGAAGATGCTGGTGCTCTTCTAAACCTGGAGCTTGCTTAAAAATTCTCCTGTTTTCCCCAAAGCCATTTCAGTACAAATTGATTCTAGTCCATATGACTTAAATATGATTTTTTAAAAGGTTGAATGGGATATGGAAGAGAGTTAGGGGGTGACATTTGATTTATCACTTGGGCAATATGAAGGAAATGCCATGAGGGCTGGACATGAGAATTCTAAGAAGCATCAGCAAGTGGAAAAGCATCAGAAATGCAAATTGCTTTATGTCTTTGGGCCTCATTGTCTTCATTTGTAAAACTAGAGAATTGGACTAAGTGAGCCCTAAGGGATTTTTCTGCTCCAAAATTTAGTGAAATAAACACTAGTTAAAATGGGCAACAGGGCCAAATATAGTTTAAATTTTTTTTCCAGTTTTATTGAAATATAATTGATAAATAACATTGTATTAGTGTAAAGTATACAACATAATGCTTTTATATGTAGATATTGCAATGTTTGTTTTTAAAGACAGCATCCCTGCAGTAGTTGAAAGGAATAGGGTGGAGACATGGAAAGGGACAAAATATTGGCAAGAGGAAATTGTTAAATGAAACAAGATTCGAAATTAGAGGCAGCTGATAGTCTTGGGGGCAATGCTTCTTTTTTATTTCTGATGTTTTCTTTCTTGTTTTCTTAATTACTGTAACATTCCTGGTCACTTCTAACCTTCAGGGAGTTGAAGTGATTTATTCTGGTAAATTTGGGAAGAAGAAACTGGGTGTGCTCTGCTCAGCTCAGCTCCTCCATTTTGCTTTTAGACATTTATCCTGACCACAGAGAGCTGTTTACTTCTCTAGACCCTGTCTTACAAAGCTGCTTTTCCAGGAGCTCTGATCTGAGCCAGCATTGCCCATGGCCATATGGGTAAATCTGTCAAATTTGGAGATTCGGTTTTTAGGCAACTTTGGCCCCCATGCTAAACCATATTCTTCAGTTTAGCCTTCATCAGTAAAAATGGTGATGTTTTGGTCTCCCTTTGCCATATCCTCTTCTCATTTCTCAGTATGTTTAGAATTTGGGTGAACAAGAAGAGTATTATTTATTTGGCCCTTTCATACCCCAAAAGCTAGGATTCAAGGGGAAGGGAACCAACTTTGCTGAAAAGGGATATTGTTTCCTTGAATTAGGAGAAGGCAGTAGTTGTGAAAAGCTAGTGGTCTTTGAGGTGTGATGGAGCTTCAGGGATTCAAAATCATCTAGGTAAAGTAGGAGATAAAATAATTATCTGAGAATGATCCAGGAGAGATGGAATTAGAAACTTAAAAGAAGAAAAGATTTAGAATTTAATCTATGAGAAGTGTACTCAAGAATCAACTGAAGAGGACTAAGGGATTGCCAGTTAGGATGACAAACAAGATGATGTTAACAGGCTTGGATGGATGGTGCTCACAGATAGTCTTATTCTTTGCCACCAGGGACAAAGTAGTGAATACTGCTCTATGGAATATATTTTGTTCTTGTGTTATATTAATTTTCATAAGTAAATGAAGGAACCTGTTAGGACTGTAATGGTTACATCAATACTGTTAAAAATGTTAAACTATACTTATTTGAATATGATAGTTTAGACAGCCACTAAGTTAACCCTTATCTTGAATGATTAAGATTTTTCTTTTTTGTATGTGATGTATGTTTGGGTTTTTTTATTAAACTTTTTTTTAAGATCCTAGTCAATGAAATACTACATGGTAGCAGCCTCAAATACCAGCAGGATAAATTTTTAAGATCTGTTGTTTTTCATTACATAGATAGAGCCAATGGTTTTATTGAAGGGTATTATTCTTTATATGAGAAGTTTAGTCGCTGTCATGAGGAAAAGGAAATATCCTGGCCTATTTCTTTTGTCTATTGACTTTTCTAGGACCAAGGGAAGTACCAGGTTCTCCACAAAGTAATCTCAAACTATTCTTTGGATGCCTGATTTCTCTCAATTTCTACTACCCTTAAAAGTCAAAATGTGAGTGACTCAGGTGGTCTGGTATGAAGGCATATTTTCTGCAGGGGCGGTGTACCAACCACAAGGAATGAGTTTTCATGGATAAGCTAAATTGACATTTAAGAGCAAGGCCCCTGGCTTCAAATTCAAGATGGCAGAGTAGGAAGTCCTGAGCTCACTTCCTCTCATTGACACTAAAACTGCAACTACATATAGAATGACTATCTCTGAGACCACCTGAAGACTAGCAGAAAGATTTCCTACAACTACAGAGTAAAAACCACCTTGAAAAGGGTAGGAAGGGTAGAGACTAAGCCTAGTCAGCACCTACCCTACTCCCTCTTCATGCAGTGACTCACAAGTGGAAGGGTTACTGTAATCTTGGAGGTCGTCCCTGGAGAGCGAAGAGTCTGAGCCCTAGCCTGGCTGACCTGAACCAGGAAGTGAAGCCCTCATAACATCTGTCTTTGAAAACCAGTGAGGCTTACATATGGGACAGCCAAAGGGCTGTAGGAAACCCACGTTGCACTCTTTTTGAGTTCTGGCACAGAGGGAGTAGTTTAAAAAGCAGCTAGATCATATGTGAAGGTGATTCATTGACTAATTTTAGGGTGCATGTTGGAGGGACAGGGATCTTTTGGAACTTGCTTGAGCCACAGGTGCTGGTAGGTACCATTTTTCCCCTTCCTTTAACCCAGCTGGTCTGACACTGTCTATTAACTTTGTTAACACTGTTCGCCCCACCCTGGCATTTCCCTGAGGGCCTATCCAGGGTAGCACCCCTCCAAAGCACTTCCTGCCCTGCCACATACAGTGGGTAGCATCACTCAGCACCAGCACACAGCAGATGCACTCAGCATCTACAACAGCGGGGGTGAGCTTTGCAGCCAGCCACATCAAAGCCTTACCCTTCATTCCAGTGAGTCTGCGACAGTTGTGGCCAGGCTTCACAGCCAGCAGGTCAGGTAGCAGCCTTCCTGCCAGTGTGTCCACAGAAGTTGTGGCCCAGCCACAACAGGAGGCTATATTAGTCCCCCCTCTAAACCACCTTTCTCTGGTAACAAGGGGGACGTTGAAATTAGGGCCCCATTGGAAAAAAAGTTCACTTTTTCAAGACTAAGAGATTTAGGTTAACTACCTAATACAATACATAAAAACAAAGAGGCAAAATGAATATAGAAAAGAATATGTTCCAAACAGAAAAATAGAATAAAACCACAGAAAAAAAACAACATGCAACTGAGGTCAGCTGTCTGCTAGATGAAGAGGTCAAAGTAACAGTCATGAAGATGCTCTTTCAACTGTGCAGACAAACAAACTCAGTCAGAACTTCAGCAACTTGAACAAAGACCTAAAATTCTAAGAAAGGACATAATAGAACCGAAGAATGTAACAATTGAAAAAATCACTGTAGGGAATCAACAGCAAGTGTGATGACACAGAAGAATGGATCAACAATCAGGAAAACAGGATCCTTCCACAGGATAGTGGAAGTCACCCAAATGGAAGATCAAGAAGAAAAAAGAATTTAAAAGAATGAAGATAGCATAAGAGACCTATGGGACAACATCAAGCATACTAACATTTGAATCATAGGTCCCAGAATGAGAAGAGAGAGAGAAAGGGACAGAAAACCTATTTGAGGAAATAATGGTTGAAAAGTTCCCTAACTCGGCAAAGGAAACAGGCATCCAAGTCCAGGAAGCAGAGTCCCAAACAAAATGAACCCAAAAGAGACCCACACCAAGATACATTATAATTAAGTTGTTGAAAGTTAAAGATAAAGAGAATCTTTTTTAAAAATAATTTTATTTAGTTATTTTTCAAGTACAGTTTTTTGTCTGTTTCTCCCATCCCAGCCCCTCCCCCACCCTGTGCTCCCACCTCCTTCCCATTTCCACCCCCCTTAGTTCTCGTCCCTGTGTCCTTCATATTTGTTCCTCCAAATCCCCCCCCCCCAAATTCCCTTCCCTCTTCCCTCTGGTCACTGTCCCCTTGTTCTCTATTTCAGTGTCTTTGTTTTTATTCTGCTTGTGTATTTGTTTTGTTGTTCAGCTTCCTGTTAAAGGTGAGATCATATGGTATTTGTCTTTCAGCACCTGACCTATTTCACTCAGCATAATGCTTTCCAGTTCCATCCATGTTGTTGCAAAGGGTAGTAGCTCCTTCTTTCTCTCTGCTGCATAGAATTCCATTGTGTATATGTACCACAATTTTTTGATCCATTCATTTACTGACAGGCGCCTAGGTTGCTTCCAACTCTTGGCTATTGTAAATTGTGCTGCTATGAACATTATGGTGCATAGGTTTTTTGAAATTGATGTTTTAGGATTCTTAGGATATGATCCTAGAAGTGGAATTGCTGGGTCAAAAGGCAGGTCAACTTATTTTTCTGAGAAAATTTCATATTGTTTTCCATAATGGTTGTACCAGTCTGCAGTCCCACCAACAGTGAACTAAGGACCCCTTTTCCCCACAACCTCTCCAACATTTGTTGTTTGTTGCTTTGTTTATGATAGCCATCCTGACGGGTGTAAAGTGGTATCTCATTGTGGTTTTAACTTGCATCTCCCTGATAGCTAGCGATATTGAGCATCTCTTTATGTGTCTCTGGATATTCTGAGAATCTTAAAAGCAGCAAGAGAAAAACAACTAGTTACATTCAAGGGTATTCCCATAAGACTGTCAGATGACTTTTCAACAGAAACTTTGCAGGCCAGGAGGGAGTGGCATGATATATTCAACCTGATGAAAGAAAAAAAACCTACAACCAAGAATACTCTACCCAGCAAAGTTATCATTCAGAATAGAAGGAAAGATCAAGATTTTCTCAGACAAGCAAAAGTTAAAGGAGTTCATCCCCACTAAACCAGCATTACAAGAAATGTTAAAGGGAATTCTTTAAGTGGAAAAGGCCAAAACTAAAAATAAGATGAAAAAATATTTACTGGTAAAGGCAAACATAGTAAAGATAGTAGACTGACCACTTATAAATATAGTATGAAAACAATAAAAATGGCAATAAGCACATACCTATTAATAATTACTTTATTTGAAGTTGACTAAGTGCTCCATTGCAAAAACAGATGACTGAATGGTTTTTTTTAAAGACCTCTACATATATTGCCTAATGAAGACTCCAGATTGAAAGTCACACAGAGACTGGAAATAAATAAATGGAAAAGACATCTCATGTAAATGGAAATGAAAAAAAAAACCAGAAGCTTGGATAGCAATACTTATATCAGACAAAAAGACTTTAAAACAAAGGCTATATAATAAGAGACAAAGAAGGACTCAGCAATTGTTTTCTTCAGATAAACCCCCAGAAGTGGAACAATTCAAAAAGCTGTATGCACCTCTGTTTACTGCAGCATTATTTACACTAGCCAAGTTGTTGAAGCAACCCCAGCATTCATCACTAGATGAATAGATAAAGAAGTGGATGTGTGTGTGCACATGCACACAATGCACCGGAATGCTACACAGCCAGAAAAGAAACGGATCTTGCCATTTGCAACAACATGGGTTGATCTAGAGTGTATTATGCTAAGTGAAATTAAGTCAGAGAAAGACAAATACTATATCATTTCACTTAGAGGTGGAATCTAAAAAACTAAAGTGAACAAACAGGACAAACTGACCCATAGATACAGCAAAACTGATAATTGCTAGAAGGTTGGGCGGTAGGGGTATGGGCAAAAAGGCTAAGGGGATTAGGAGGTACAAACTTGTAAATAAGTCATGGGGATGTAAAGTACAACATATAGAATAGTAATATCAATATCACAGTAACTTCTTATGGTGACAGATGGATAGTGGACTTTTTGTGATCACTTGATAAGGTGTATATAAATGTTAAATCTCACTATGTTCTACACCTGAAACTAATACAATATTGTATGTCAACTGTAATTCAGAAGAGCTTTACATTTCAGAATAAAAATTAGACATAAAAAAACCTCAAAATGTATGTTACTATACACAGTTTCTTGGGGAAAGGGATGGTAAGTAAGAGTGTAGGATTTGAGGAGGTGATTGTACTTCAACAGGGTGGGGAGGGAGAACAGGATTTGGTAAGGGAATATGAGAGGTGGAAGCAAAGAACATTCCAGGCATGGTACATTGCTTAGTCCAGAAAGAAAGGAGGTGTGGTGTCTGGTCATCTTCAGGGAATACTGTTTTGAGCAGGGGCTTGCTATAGGACAAGGATGCAAAGGGAGTGTGGTCTCCATGAGTGGGAAAATAGCATGAAAACAGATTGTGCAAAGCTGTAGGAAGCCAAATTTTTTTTTTTAGGCTGGGTGAGATTCTGATGAGGGAATAGCCTGTGGAGAGGTAGAAAATGAATATTCAGTGGAGTTGATTGCTGGAATGAGATTCTAGAAGAAAGGGAAATAAGAGTCTAGTAGTCATGCAGGTAAAGTCAGAAGGGAAGTAAGGAGGAGCTAAACGGAATGATAAAGCAGGGCTCAATTTTACTTGAAAAGTCAAGCAAGTAATTTTTGTAGTTGATGAAAGAATACCTCCTGATACTTTTAAATGTAAAAACTATTTTAAATATACCTACTCTGCTAGAGTTTTTATTTCTTTTCCACTTTTGGTAAAAGAATAATAAAGAAACAACATGTGTTGAAAATATTAGGTATATAACAGGGACTGAAATAATTTCAAATAATTTTTTTTGCTAGATTGCTGTTGTAAAATAAAAATACATTTTGATTCAGAACTTTTATGAAGAACTTGGGCATTTTATTACAACATCTGTTTCTACATTTTAATTTCTCTCCTTCCTTTTTTTATAGGTATTTGTCTACTATTTTTTCAAATGAGAAGAACTTTTTGTTTGCCACAAGAAGGCTATTATCCCAGAATGTTAATGGGTTTTCAGCTATTAAGATGTAATGATATACCTTGAGTATTTAACTATAAATTTGAAAAATCTCCATGAACAATCTCAAAGGAATACTTAGAATGCACTCCTGGTAAATTGGCTCATTTTCCTGTAATTTACTGGAAGTGCTGATATGAGAGCAGTCCTAATGTGAAAAGTACATTAATCCCTGGAGTTACATTGTATGTATTAAATTATTACTCTCAAAGAATAAAATGTATGAGGCCATTTAGCCTTCATTCACATTTGTTACTTAGAATAACAGTAGAGAAACAATCACTTATCTTTTGAGGCACAAAATTAGAAATGATACATTTAATATATTTTAAAAACAAGAGGTACAGTGATGCTCTTATGCTTTTTACATAACAATTGCTCTTTTCCAAAATGAGAACTGTTCTAGTTAGAAGCAGGTTTCTTCTGGCTTTGTGGAGGCCTCTTTCATTCTGTTGGTAATTGAAATATTTTTAGAAACTCATAATGCTGCTTTCTTTGATGTCAGTCACAAAGATTAGTCTGCCTTCTAGTCATGAGCTTCTACCACATTTAAGAAGGTAGTCAACTTGCAGGAGCAGTGGCTGCAGGAGCATTTAGGGTCTTAGAATTTTGTCTAATTGTGATTCTCTTTTTTTCTTCTTTGCCAGGGGACTGAAAGTTGTGGAACTGTAATTCTTGACATCAAAGTTGGTGGGGTTTTTTGTAGGCAGTCATTATGATTCTGGATGATTAAGGTAGATAGGAAGGCCCTTCTGAGCATTTAACAAAGTCCTCAACAACCTATACCATGGACATAAAGCTGGAGCTGCCTCAGGATGACCTGCCTCTCATGGCCAACACCAGCCACATACTTGTGAAGCACTATGTACTGGACTTAGATGTGGATTTCAAAAGTCAAATCATTGAGGGCACCTTAGTGCTTTTCTTTCAGCCTGGAAACAGATATGGGAAAAAGAGTAGTTCCACTGAGGAAACCTGCCGATCAGAGTCAAATGAAGCCTGCAAATCTAGGATGCCAGAACCTTGCCATGTTCCTGTGACAAATATAAGGACCTTCTCATCTGAAATAAGATACAATGATTTTGAAATCTGTGGTAAAGGTGAAAAAAAGACTTCTGGTAAAGATGGTAACCATGACAACGGGGAACAGGCTTCTGGGATTTCTAGCTCAAAGTACCGCTGTGACACAGGGATTCATGGGAGTGAGGATTTTTTGCTAGTGTTGGACTGCTGTGATTTATCTGTGTTGAAGGTTGAGGAGGTGGATGTTGCTGCTGTGCCAGGTATTGAAAAACTTACAAGGTCTCCCAAGCTCAGGGTTGTTTCTGAGCTCAGGAATCAGATTGTACATGAACTTGTGACTCTGCCTACAGATCGTTGGAGGGAGCAGTTAGACTATTATGCTTGCTGCAGCCAGGCTCCTGGCTGTGGGGAACTCCTGTTTGACACTGACAGTTGGAGCTTACAGATCAGGAAGACAGGGGCTCAAACAGCTACTGACTTTCCTCATGCCATAAGGATACGGTACAGAACCAAACCCCAGGGGAGATCAGTTACATGGACCTCAGACCAGAGTGGCAGGTAGGTATTGCAGCCCCGTCTGTTGATTTAATACACTGGGAGATGAGCCTTTGCAGGAACGCTCTCAGACAGGGGACCAACCCTGCAAAGATGCTCCTCTTCATTCTGTGGCATTACCCATCCCACCTCAACTCCTTAGACTCACAGTGAAGCAGGTAAATTCCCAAGCATGCTCAATTCTTAATAGAATTACTTCCCTTAAGTCAGGATGAAAAGATTACTTTATTAAGCCCCTGTATATCTGAGTTAGGAGATTGAAAGGCAAGCCTAATGATTAAATCCTGAGCCTACCCCTCTGTTAAGATCTCTGCTGGTGACTGCCAGTGCTATAGATGGCAACAACATGTGTCTCTGAGTAAATACTTTCTCAAAGTTCCTTTGCATTCCCTCTGAGGGTGTAGACTGCTGCCGAGTCAGATTGGTGTGAAGCTCGGCAGAGTGCTTCCAGATAAAGCCATCTCTACTTTGGGACTTTCTTACTGTCCTGTCTCTTGGCAGCTATGCCTCCCTGGACTTTGTCTTTTGTCATATAATGTGAACCTCCAAAGTCTTTGAAAGGTCTGAGTATGAGGAGTGTGACAGCCCTGTTGATACTATACCAGGGAGACTCCTGGTTTTTAGTGTGAGAAGAAGGAACTGATGAGGCATTGATTTTGCGGGGGTATACTTAGGGAGCAGTTTGTTCTTTTCTTCTTGCCTCTCCTCCAACAATTGTTCAGGATTTTTAGAATTTGACAATTTTTTTAATCAAACTTTATTGATCCCTCATTATTATACCAGTTTCTTTGTGCTACTGTACTATAAATCACTATGGTCAATATTGCAGAGGCTAGAGGAACATTGATCTCTGCTTGGTTTGAGCATCTTCTTATGTAGCATTGGACTCCCTTAATGGAGACAGTGGTCTTGGTAAACTGCTTATACCTTTCCCCAACCCACCTCCCTCCGAAAAGATTTGAAGAAAATCTTTTAGATTTTCTTAAAGTGTCACTTTGACTTTGAGCTCTAATTATCCTGTTCCTTGCCTCTAATCTTACCTCCTATTCTAGTCTCCGGCCCCACTTGGAATGAGTTCACTTCCTGTTTTATTTCTGCTAGAGCCTGAGTTTGGGAAATTGCAGGGTTGATACAAACTTACGTCAGTACAAAAGCATAGTGGTTTATTTATAGAATAACTTATTGGATGTTTTGGGGAGACCACGAAGGGAAACAGGTGTTCTTACTGTAACCTCAAAGCTTTGTTTTGAGATTATTAAAGATGGGATTTTTTATAAGATTTAACTGTACTGTCTCTGAATACTTAACTAGGAAATTGTAGTTTTTATATTCACAGACATTTAACATTTGAATTGAATAATAAGGAAGAAGGAACTATTCACAATATTTGAAAGAAATATTCATTAATGGCCTCAAACATGTCTTCTCAGTGCTCACTACAAAGAAAGAGAGTAGACTTCTGAATTGCATTACATGTAAAGTGTTGCCTAGAAATGGATTAATGATGATTTCCGTAAAGAAACTAAAGAGGTCCTTGGGCACAATTTGCTTCAGCAAAGGCTGACATGGTGAATTTATTCTCAATGTCTCCTTTTCTAATAATTCAGTAAAACACATAATCTAGGCGTTTAAACTGTATCCTTGGAAATTTGTGATTATATGTTAGTAAAGAAATGGCATTTATGCAGTCATACAAGGGTAATAAATGTTTTTTTAATCACCAAGAGGTGTTGTTTTCCTCCCCCTTTGGGAGGGGATTTTATTTAAGATTATCTTCTGCGAATGGCCACCAAATCTTGGTAAACTCTCTCACATGCTTAAGAACAAACCTGGATATGTATTGATAGCTGTCTGGATATTCTTAAGGACTCTAAAATGCCCAAGGATCCCAAAATGCTAGACAAGAATAACTCCTTAGCGATATGAGTGAATAGTAATTATCAGGGTTACAATGCTTTATGAATATAGTTGTGTGAAACTATAAAATTTTACAATCATGTGAAAAGTATAACTGGGTAGAGCTTATTTCCTCCAATTAAAACTTAAATAGCTGTTACATTTTTTACCCTTAATACAGAGTACTATCAATATACCTACCCTAAAGTTTTAGTCCTGGTTGAGAAACTTTTCATTCTCATTTTAGAGGTGGGAAAATTGAAGAAAGTTACTGGAAACTCCTGGAAAAATCCATGTCTAATTGTGCAAGAGAGCTACATTTCTTATATTTGATCTTTACCATGTCCCTTACTGTATGTGAAGATTTCAGTACATTTTAAAAATAAATGCATTATGTTAGCTTTCAATAAGTTTTTATTTCAAGCCGATATTATACATAAACTCAAGTACCTCTAAATTGGTTTTTTTCCTTTCAAGTTCCATCAGTGGTTTCTCCCCTCCCCACCCTCACCATACCCCTTATCAAAAGTAAAACATATTTTTTATTATATAAATAATCATTTAGCAGGTCAGAGGAACCCAGGATGGATTACAAAATGTGACAAAATTAATGACATTAAAATATGTGAAATGACCTCACTGAGCAGAGTAGGGGGAAAAGATGCCGACCTAAATAACTTTGGAAACGTGTGGAGTCTGTAAAGCTAAAGGCAAAAGGAAGTGTACTGTAGTTGATAAAGTTGTTTCCCATGGGCATACAGGTTAACAATTTTGGTATCACTAGACATGTATGCTGGAATTGAACAATTAAGGAAATGAATGTCAAATGATTGGAGCCAGCTTTCTCACTGTTGAAGTGTATGGATGAGCAAGGGCAAGAGGCTAGAAAAATCCATGTGATAATGCATTAGAACCAGAGACGTTGCTGTGAACTCACATTAGCTTAATGTAGACATGGATGTTTTTGCAAAGGAATAATTACAGACATGGTGTTTCCAAGGGTAAGTATACACACATATATTTCTTTGCTTGTCAGCTGAAAGGGTTTAGTAGTGAGCACACTCTAGTGCCCAGATCTTGGTTTCTAATACCATTCTGCAATAAATGAACCAGGGCTTCTTAGAGAAATAGCTAGGATTGGAGCAGGAAGTATATAAGATGAGCCTAGAGCAACAACCTGCAGCTGTGGGTAGATGTTAAAGATCCATTAAAATATGTGAGACAACATCACTCAAGAGGGTGGGGGGAGAAGATGCTGACCTAAATAACTTTGGAAATGTGTGGAGTCTGTAAAGCTAAAGGCACTGCAGCTAAAAGGAACTGCAGTTGATCACGTGGATAAGACACATTGATGGAATGTACCCTTGGTATGATGCTGCCAAAACTATAACCCCAGTCTAACCAAGAAAAAATGAGGGACATTCAGCAAAATATCTTACCAGTATTCCTCTAAACTCTCAAGGTCCACATAGAGAAAGTCTTAAGAAATCCACAGCCTAAGGAGATGTGATGATTAAAAGTAATGTTGTATTCTGGAACAGAAAAGGGACATTAGAGAAAAACTAAGGATATCTGAATGAAATTTGGACTTTAGGTCCAAATAATAATGCATCAATTATTAAAGTTCATCAACTGTGACAAATGTAACATACTAGTATAAAATGTTAATAATAGGGAAAATTGAGTATGGTGTATATGGGAACTCCATATTTTTGCTTTAAAATTTTTTTAACTGTTCCAAAATAAAAAGTTTATTTAAAAAAACCTTCAAATTTGAAAAGAATTTATCATCTTTCCACCTTGAAATCCCCTTTTTGTGAAGGCTTTTCTCCCATTTTTACCAAGTGGCAGTGTTCTCTAGAGAACTGAAAATACATTTGAAGCTATAAAAGTGTATTTCTTCCAATAACTAACAATAATTTCTCCTTTACCATTATTATTCTAGTTCTAAAGTAAAATATCTGGATGTATAAAAGCTACATTTTCTTGCCTTTGTTTAGCCATAATAGGGTTGTGGCAGCCTTTGAACTGAAATGCTCTTTCTTGCCTCCATCATTCAGATACTGGATTTTAGGTGACATTAAAAAATGAGTAATGAAGCAAGCATGTATAGGGGTCTGGCAGAAGTAAAGCTTGCTTAAGTGTGGTTGGTAGGCTAATAACATGGGTGTAATAATTTATAGTTTTAATTTGAACATTTTACCTAAAATGTCATATGGCATGCTTGAGTGTGATATTGTTAGGCTACAGAATTACATGCTCATGACTTTGTAGTAAAACATTTTGTAATAAAAAGGGGGTATTATTTGTGCTGGACCCTGTATAATAATCTGAAACAAGCTGGTTCTTGAAACAATGTTTACTTTGTGTGTGTGGTGTGTGCACTTTATAAATATTCCAAAGAACTATGTAAGAACAGGGACAGGGTCGAGAATGTGTAAAGGTGTTCTAGCTAAGTTAAAATGAAGGGACTTAATATATTTTTGGTTTAGGTTCCTTACATATCTAAGAAAAAAGCTTTCAAAACTGGACATCTTTATTCAAAGTTTATGTACTTTCTGCATTCCCCCCCCCCCCATTGCACTGGGTAAAATGTTAGTTAAAACCAAAGCATTCTCTCTGGTAACCCACTCCCTTTTCCCTTAGCATCACTAAAATAGTTGTGGAACCAGCCAAGTGGTCTAGGAAATCTGTGCTTATGCTGATAACATCATGGAACATTAGTTGAATGGAGGGGAAATTTGGTAAAATATAGCAAATTTATTTTTAAAACTACAACTACTCAGATCATTGCTAAAGAAACATTAGAAAAATACATTGTAATTTAAAGTAATTTTATAATTTAAAATTTCCTAAATCACTATGATATTTCTTTGTTTTAGGCAAGACCTAGATGAAGTTGGCAAAATACAAAGGAGGGCAGTTTTTTTCTATTATATTTATTGCTCAGCTATTGGACTAAGAATGATGTAGACTTTTGGAGTATTTTTATTTGACATCAAAACCAGATGTTAAAATGTTTTCTCCTCCACTAAAATAGTTTCATTGTTTTATATTTCACTATAAAGGAAAGTTTTAAAATTAAAAGAATGAGCAGAAGATCTTTCAAGGAGATTTTTAGATCTAAAAGGGATATTTCTACAGTTAATTTTTCTTTATTCCAGAAACAAATACAAAATTTATGAGAAGTGAACTGGAAATACACATTAATTATATAATATTGTTGTATAACTGCAAAGGAGAAATCGAGAATTCCATACTTGAAAATGGAAGAGTTCTACATCAGCCTCTTTTTCCCATTATTGCACATTGTAGAACCACATCCATTTCCCAGAATACCACTCGAGTTATGGGAGAAAAGACAGTGTTCTGTCTTAAGTAACTGAAATGACTAATCAAACAAACAAAAGAATAATCAACATCAACAGAAAATAACAAAACACAAAAAACTATAACCAAAAGCACAATATATTGAAAAGAACCAGGAAGGTGAGAGCCAAGGGACCTGAGTACTCCTCAGAGATATGCTGCCAACTACCTGTGTGACTTCAGATATGTCATTTTATATCTCTGGAGCTTACTTTTCTCATGCATAAAATAAGAATCCATTTGAGGATCTCCAAATGTTTTCCACATATAAAATTATTTATTCAGAAGGGACTTCCAGGTGAGAAATACTGTTTTTTTTTTTTTTTTATGAGCAGTTTGCCTATTTTACACCTGAAACACCTCTGGTGAAAAGTGAATTCTTGAGTCAAAGCCATTTTCATTCAGTCCAGTCCATTTTAACTATACAGAAAATCTGAGTCAAAGCAGCATTCTTTGACCAGCCATATAGTCAATATAATTGAATTCTGTTTTTGGTAATTGTACCAGGAAGTAGAATGATAATAAGATAATGAGGAAGGTGTGTGTGTGTATGTGTAGGAGAGAGTGAGTCATAGTTGACACTTTCTATTTCTGGTAATCTGGCTCTTGATTTTTGTGGCACAAGAAAGCAAGAGGGTTGCTTACCTGCAATGGAGACTGTAACTTGGGCTTAATAAGAACAGGGAGTCATAAAAAATTCAGGTGTAGGAAGGAGAACAGATGGAGAGGAATTTGTGGAGACCTGAGTTTTTTGTAACCCTAGGAAGCCTATAAAAGAATCTGACCCACTGAGCTGTAACATCTGTGGCCTCCTGGTCTCCAATGACCAGATCAGTGCCTCAGTGTGGAAAACACTCCATTAAGCCACACTCAGGCAACTGTGGACTCATCACCTCCTACCCACTTCTCCTGGAGTAACCCTTTCCCCAGTCACCGAATGGTCATAACAAAGTCTCTGAAAGTGGGTGATTTTATGGAAAGTAATGGAACTTGAAACATTTTAAAACTAAAAATAATCCCCTTTTCACCCCAACTGCAAAAAGACAGATGCATATAGTACTCAACTGAAGAGAAAGAAAACACATGGTTTGAATCAATTCCTTATGAGGTACCCTCCACCCCCTATAGTTGGCTTGTCCTTAAGATGAGCAAGCACATTAGTGTTAGTCGACCTCTTACCTTGGAAGGCATAGGTCTCAGTCTGCTCAGGCTACTGTGACAAAATACCACAGACTGGATGGCTTATAAACAGAAATTTATTTTCTCACAGTTTTGGAAGCTGGAATTCTGATATCAGGGTGCCAGTGTGGTTGGGTTCTGGTGAAGGCTCACTTCCAGGTTGCAGACAGTTGACTTCTGGCTGTGTCCACACAGGGTGGAAGAGGCTGAGGCATTGTGTCAAGTTGCTTTTATACAGGCCCTAATCTCATTAATGATAGCACTGCCCTCCTGGCCTAGGTACCTTCCAAAGGCCCCTCCTCCTAATACTATTACATTGAGCATTAAGACTTCAGTATAAGAATTTGGTGGGAACACATTCAAATCATAGCAACATAGTGTATCTCATTCTTATTTGACCATTCTGTGAACACACAAACATGTAACAAGCTGAAATAATTGTTATTCTGGTAGGTTCTTCCTCCCTTTTGTTCTTTAATGGCAGCAAGTCATGGGTCTGCCTCTCAACCCCTATATTACCCTGTTTTCTTTTAATTTTCAATGTCTTCCTCCCATCCCCATGACTCCTGTGCAGTTAACTAGGCTCCCCAAGGAGTCTCCTGTGCAGCATCTGAGATGAGCCATGGTGTGGAAGTTTTCCTTTGAGTGCTGGAAGGAAATTATTCAGTGTGGAAATAATGAAGTTATAAGCATCAGAGAATTTCCGTCTGGCACATTTTAACAACATGGCTGAGGTGCAAAGCTATGCACATTGAATAAACACAGCTGCATTTACTTCAGTGATTACACATACAGATAACTTTAGAGTGTGTTTATAAGTGTACATAGATTTTTCTCTCCCTCCTGGAGCCTGGAGGGCAGGAAATCAGCTCTCAATATAGTTCTCATTTGAATGTGTGCATGATGGGAGCCATCTTTACTTTAGTCACCATGTACAGAGTATGATTTTCATGACTCCATGAAGACTCCATGTTAACCCATTCTCCATTTGCTGTCAGATTAGAGCTTTATCTAGAGCTTAAAACTTTCATTCCTGTTAAAATATGGTTATTTCACTTCCTGTCTTTTCTGTCTTCAACAGCTTAATTCAAAGCCCATTTTCCCTTGATTCATTCACTTAAAGGGTCACTGGCATGAGGTGTCTGGGTGTTCGAGTAACTGACGGTCTAGGAATTTTCTATATGACTGTAGTGTTTACAAAGTTTGGTAATCTGTGGTTGTATGCCTGAGACCTGAGAAAAGCCACTGAAGAATTTTAACCCTCAACTTTTATGCTTCTAGTAGTTTTCAGTGAGTGAATTTGGTATCATGGTTGAAAGGTAAGTCCTGAGTCAGACACATGTAAATAACAGCAAAAACATACTTTGAATTTTTATTTAAAATGAATCAGATTTCTGGTAATTTTATAAGTTTTATGAGACATTAGCTGTTGTTCATTTGAGTGCAGATATCAAAAACTGTCCAACCATCTGTAACATGTGATACTTGGATGTGCACATTGTTCCTATTCAGCCTGATGTCAGATGATTCCCTCTGATTGGTTTTGAATTTCTGATCTTGCTTTTGGTATCTGTGCATTTACCTTCTGAACCTCTGGACTTTACTTGAATCTTCTTTCAGACTATGAGACTTAGGGGACTTCAATCTATATCTTTCACATTTTGCCAGAGTGTCATTTTTCCTTTTTCTTAGTAAGGTGATCATGGGAATCATAAGAAAAGATGATTAAAGCGATGGTAAAAATCATTCAAGTTGATGTTGTTCCTCAAAGTCCTGTCTTTCCCCCTCTCATTGGAGTACTTGTTGCTTCCCCAGTACTTTTTGGGTGCTTCATTTGTTGTCACCCTGATGAACAATTTCTGGTGGCCTGGCTCACTTGTGGATCCAAATTCTACTGCTGCACTCCATGGTTTCCAGTGTGTTCGCTGCTGATTCAATTTCATAACTTGTTTCTCTCAGTTACTTAACTTTAAATTGTTTGACATTTGCACTAAAATGTGCATAAGAATATAAAGTTATAAAAGCCACAAGCCATTGGTTATAAAGTCACTAGCAATGGGTATGATTGTGTTGGGAAGGGAGGACTGAAGATGCAACTGAGAAAGAGAAAAAGACCAAGAAAGGAGTAGGAGCCTAAAGAGGATCTGCATTTTCAAGAAATTTTGCCCAGGGCCTCTCTCTTCTGTGATTGTTTTCCCATTTATGAAAAGATTCCAATAAGAAAGTGTTTGAGCATTATATCAGAGATGAGTATATTTATGGGTGTGGCTTTTAGACAGATGACTTTATCTACAATTTGGGAGTTATAGCTCTGGAGACCAAGTGGGAAGTTAGAAAGAAAACACATAGTCTTTAGCAGAAAGGATGCCCAGCCATGTAAAGAGAAGGGTAGAAAAAGAGAATGATGAGAACAGTGGGGAGGCTGGATGTGAACTTCCTAGACAAGTCCCTTGGTGGATGAGTTTCGGTGCCAGGCACAATATGGCAGAAAGAGCCTTCAGGAGATGACAGAGGAATCAGGACAATGCACTAGAGTGAAATATCTAGAAACAGACTAATTTAGAGGGGAAACGATAGAGAATTAGAGAGGGAATGATGGTGGTAACATGCTTTTTAAAAATCCAATCAATGGAAAAATTCTCTTTCCCACCCCAACCCTCCTATTTGAGTGTGACACCCAGACTCAAATCTTTCTCCAACAAAAAACACTACTTTATAAAATTGCCCTTCTTGAATTTTCTCAGATTGGTTTAATTTCAAACACTCAGTCCCATTGTTGGACACTATACTGTCTGGGGTTAGGAAATCACCATCTTTGTGTCCATATAACTGTCATCTGCCAGGGAGATCCAAGATTGTGAAGGAGTGAACGGAAGTTACACTAAGTTCTTCGCAGGACCAATTTGGAATTACAACTAAATTATGGATAAATTACCCGGAATAAACAACTGAACAAAAGCAAGAGAGAAGCCTTATAACCATGGACAGAGAGAAGAAACAGATTGAACATGGCGTGACTGGGGGGAGTGAGATGGAGAAGTGAAAGAGCTGGCTTGGAATCTACAGGTGGCAGCTGAAGCACTGGAGCAATATTTAAGTGGCTGATCGGGTCCCCCTACGAAGTGTAGTAGTCTAAACCCTAAGCTGGGATCCCCAGCCTAAAGCACCAGACCCCAAAAAGTACATAAATAATAACCTGTGGTGAAAAGTGGCAAGGTTACTCTCTGTCAGAGATGGACAGCTAGAGATGTGAAAAGCCATTTAATTTTCTACTGCTTTCTGGCCAATGCGTTAATTTTCATTTCCAGGCACTTACACAGGACTCTAGCTATGGCGGGGCAGAGTGGACTAGAGACACTTAAAGACTGGGGATGGAAGCTTTGGAGAGAGAACTGAGAGAGTAGACACTCGGATCTCAGTGCTGAGGCATCCCCCATACTGCAGCAGGCAGCAGCCTGAGGGGAAATAATAGCTGCCCTCTGCTCTGGCCCTGTGGTGCTTAAGCCTGACTGCTGAGTACAGAGTGACTAGATTAACAAGTGAAGGAGTCAGCCCCAGACAGTAGATCCCTTGTAGTCTTGAACAGGCTGTCCAAGGTCAGATGGGGGTCACCATCAGACATCACTAGAGGCAGACCCAGAAAGAAAAAGCAGGGGTAAATACAGATGCTAGTGATACGAAATACACTGTGGTCTTCTCCATGATTTTCAAAATTTTCTCCCCTGCATAGCTCTTTAACATTCATTTCTTATCCTTCAAGTTTGTGCATATTAAGTCACTAGATTTTATACTGTAATTTATTTCAATTCATGTATTTTACCCCTCCCTTCTCTTACCCCATCTTACCCCATTCTTTCCTCTTGTTATTTTAGTTTTAAGTTTTGTTTTCTCTCCTGCTACGATTTGTTTTCATTTCACACTCTACTATTTCTCTCCCATCCAGCCTCTCAAAACCAATTTTCAGGTCAATAGTCATTTCACATTTCTTCCCTGCTCTTAAAATACCTGTGTCCTCTCTCCACCTTTAACATCTTTTCTTATTGGTCATGGATGGGATAGTTGTTGCATTTTTAAAATTTTATCTCTAGATCTTTATTTCAAAAATTAAATTTTACTTTTCTTCTCTCTTACTCTTTTTTTGTCTCAAATTTCAATTTTGCTGTGTGTTAGCATGTATTTTTTTCCTCTTTCATCCTGCCTTTTTTTCTTTTTCTTTTAGTCTCAAATTTTAATTTCTCCCTGTCTTAGCTGGTTTTCATTCCTCACTCTTCATATTCTCCCTTCCTCTATCATCTCAAAATCACGTCCATTTCCTCTAGACATATCTTAAGCTTTTCTTTCTTCCTTCTTTCCCCTCTTAGTCCCAGAATACCTATGTTAATTTTAACTCATTTGTTTGTTGTTTGAGCTGTGGCAGATCTTTCTCTTCAATTTGGTTCTTATTTTTTAATTAATTATTTATTTCCTCCCTTTTTTCTTTCACTTTATTTAGTTTAATTTCTGTTTAAATCTAATACTGTATGTTTCCCTTCTCTTACTCCATTTCATCCTCTTCATTCCCTTTTTTATCTATGATGTAAATTTTACTTTTTCTCTTCACATTGCTCTGATGTGGAACTCTTGTTAGTGCTCTTCCCTCTACCCTTTCAAAATCATTTTTCTTTCAATTAGTCATCTCGTATTTGCTCTCCTTTCTTATAATAGCCTTAATCTCTTTTTTTTTTGTTATTTTTTTTTTATTAATTAAATTTATTTATTTTTTTGAATTGATTATGCTGTTACAGTTGTTCTATTCCCCCCCTCCATTTCCCTCCACCCTACCCCCCCAACCCCACCATTACCCCCCTTTAGTTTATGTCCATGCGTCTCAAGTCCTTTAGGTTCTATATTTCCCAAACTATTCTCCCCCCCCCCCCATCTATTTTCTATCTACTGTCTATGCTACCTGTTTTCTGTACCTTCTCCCCCCATCTCCTCCTCCCATTCCCCTGTTGCTAACCCTCCTTGAGATCTTCATTTCTATGTTTCCACTCCTGCTCTAGCTGTCCTTTTAGTTTGCTTTCGTTTTAGGTGTGGTTGTTAATAACTGTGGGTTTGTTGTCCTTTCACTGTTCATGTTTCTTTATCTTCTTTTTCTTAGATAAGTCCCTTTAACATTTCATATAATAAGGGCTTGGTGATGATGAACTCCTTGAATTTGGTCTTATCTGAGAAGCACCTTATCTGTCCTTCCGTTCTAAATGAAAGTTTTGCTGGGTAGAGCAATCTTGGTTGTAGGTTTTTAGATTTCATGACTTGGAATATTTCTTTCCAGCCCCTTCTTGCCTGTAAGGTCTCTTTTGAGAAATCTGCTGACAGCCTGATGGGGACTCCTTTGTAGGTGATTGTCCCCTTAGCTCTTGCTGCTTCCAGGATTCTTTCCTTCATTTTAATTTTGGCTAATGTAATTATAATATGCCTTGGTGTGTTTCTTCTTGAGTCCAACTTTTTTGGTACTCTCCGGGCTTCTTGGATTTCTTGGAAGTCTATTTCCTTTGCCAGATTGGGGAAATTTTCTTTTATTATTTGTTCAAATAGTTTTTCCACTGGTGGTTGTGTCTTTCCCCCTTCTGATACCCCTATAATTCGGATATTGGAGCGTTTAAAGATGTCCTGGAGGTTCCTAAGACTCTCCTCATTTCTTTGAATTCTTGCTCCTTGACTCTTTTCTGCTTGTCCATTATTTGCTTTCTTCTGGACCATTGCATTGATTTGAGTCCCAGTTTCCTTTTCATCTCTATGGGATTCCTGTGGAATTCCATTCATTTCCCTTAATTTAGCCTCCATATGTTTCTCTAATTTGTGGCTGTAATCCACCAAATCTGTGAGAAAGGTGATGACCAGTGTTTTAAACTGTGCGTCTGAGAGTTTTGCTATTTCTTCGTCATTTAGATTTATCTCTGGGGCTTTGAGTTCTGCCTGCGACATTTTTGGTCTGTTCTGGCCCTTTAAGTGGGACAAGCGGCGCCTTGGAGTCCCAGGTCGCTGGGTTGTGACGCTGTATGTGGGGGCGTGGTCAGAGCGGGAAATGGCGCCCCGCCGCCGCCGCCGCCGGGCTGGTCCAACCGCTCACTCCCTCACTCGCGCGCAACCAGGCCACCGCCTCCCCACTGTGTCGCTCCCCTGGTGGGCTGCTCGGCGGCTCACCAGGTCCAATCCTGGGTTTGGAACCCGCGTGACTGGATTCGCGCGCCGGATTCCGCGCCGGTCCGACCGAGCCCTCCTTTGTAAGTCCTCACCGGACACTGGTTTCGCCCCTTACCGGTCAGGCTGAAGAATTTGTTGTTAGCGGACTTCCGAAAAGTTCAGTTTTCCGTGTTCTGGTTGTGTTTTGTGATGCTAATATTTAGTTGTCCCTAAACTTGGTTGTGTGAGGAGGCAGGCACATCCAGCTAAACCTCCATCTTGGCGGAAGTCCCAGCCTTAATCTCTTTACACCCTTAT
Organism: Artibeus jamaicensis; assembly: GCF_021234435.1. NCBI lineage: Eukaryota > Metazoa > Chordata > Mammalia > Chiroptera > Phyllostomidae > Artibeus > Artibeus jamaicensis. The sequence continues at coordinate 71,125,431 of NW_026522030.1, read as the reverse complement.
GAATACTGGTCCATTTACTGTTGATAGTGGGATTTCAGGTGGGAGTTATTTTTGTGGGCGTTGGTTTGCTTCCTGGGCTTTGTAGTTTTGTTCTCACAATGCCTGCACAACAGGATAGAAGAGGTGATGGGCAGAGTGACACTTGGCCAACCCGAAGGAGGTTGGCCAAGGACCCACCAAAAAATGACCCAACAGCAACCAAAATCCAGTTACATCCAGAGAGTCAATATAAACGCCATAAAGGGCATCCCAAGAGCATCAAGCTCAGAATATCAAGGAGACTGCACCACTGAATCACACAGATCTCCTACTATCGAAGTTCATGCTACAAAGACAGAGAGTCAAAACAGATTAATTTAAGAAGTAGAGGCAAACAAGAACAGTTTGCCCCAAAATGGGAAGACAAAGAAGTAACCTCCAATTGAAAGGAAAAGAGGAATCCCCAGAAAGAGTGCTAAATGAAATAGAGGCAAGTAAACTAACAGATATTGAGTTCAAAACAATGGTTATAGGGAGGCTCAATGAGAATTACAAAAAACTGAAGGGAAGCTACAACAAACACTGTGAACTGCATCAGCATGAAAAAAAAGACATAAAAACTATTAACAAGAACCAGGAAGAAATGAAGAATACAATTTCTTTTTTTTTAAATAATTTTATGTATTTATTTTTTAGATTTTATTTATCTTTAAAAGGGAAGGGAAAGAGAAAGAGAGAGGGAGAGAACTATCAATGTATGGTTGCTTCTCCTGTGTCCCCTGCTGGGAACTGGCCCCTGCTGAGAACTGGCTTGCAACCCAAACATGTGCCTTGACTGGGAATCGAACCGTGATCCTTTGGTTCACAGGCCCATGCTCAATCCACTGAGCTACACCAGCCAGGGCGAAGAATACAATTTCTGAATTGAAGAACACAGTAGAAGGAATCAAAAGAAAGCTAGATGAAACCAAGGATCAAATCAGCATGCTGGACAAGATAGGAAAAAAAAAAATCCCAGAAAGAGAAAGAAAATGAAAAAAAGACTCAGAAAGAATTAAGAGGTGTTAAGGGAACTGCAGGACAACATGAAATGTAACAATGTCAATATAATAGGGATACCAGAAAGAGAAGTAGAGGAGTAAGAGATAGAAAACCCATTTACAAAAGAAATGATGGAAAATTTCCCTAATTTGATGAGAGAAAGTCACACAAGTCTAGGAAGGACAGAGGGTCCATATCAAGAGAAACCAAAATAGGCCATCATAAGTAAAGTGGTAAATTCCAGGACAAAGAAAGAATATTAAAGACAGCAAGGAAGAAATTGAAACATACAAGGGAGCTCTGAAAAGGCTAGCAGATGATTTCTCCAAAGAAACACTACAAGCCAGAAGGGAATAACAAGAAATACTCCAAGTAATGAAAAGCAAAGGCCTGCAACCAAGACTACTCTACCCAGCAAAGTTCACATTTAAAATGGAAGGTGAAATAAGGAGTTTCCCATATAAAAGAATACTGAAAGAAACACTCCACAGAACCAGCACTGCAAGGTATGCTAAATTTTAGGACTAAATGAAATTTAGGACTGTATAAATGTAACTACTCCTTAACTATTAAAGAACTGAAATTACATTCAACCCTTTAAAGGCAACCCATGAGGCTGATGTGGCCCCCTGTGAAAATGAGTTTGACACCCCTGTACTAAAGGACTGCTTTAACAAATGAAGGAAAAGTGAGAGAGAGAGGAACACAGGTACAAAGGGGAAATATGGCAATGAATAAGTATCTATCAATAATAACCTTAAATGTAAATGGATTAAATGCTCCGATCAAAAAACATAGAATAGCTGAATGGATAAGAAAACATGATCCACATATATGCTGCCTACAAGAGATCTACCTAAGAACAAAAGACCTACACAGACTAAAAATGAAGGGTTGGAAGAAAATATTCCAAGCAAATGAACAGGGATAAAAAAGGCAGTGTAGTAATACTTGTATGAGATAAAGTGGACTTCAAAACAAAGGCCATAAAAACAGACACAGAAGGACATTTCACAATATTCAAGGGAAGAATCCAACAAGAAGACATAAACATTATAAACATACATGCACTCAACATGGGAGCACCCAAATATATAAAGAAAATCTTGAAGGACTTCAAGAAAGATACAGATAGCAATACATGTACAGTGGAAGATTTTAACACCCCCTGTAAACAATGGATAGGTCTTTCAAACGAAATGTCAACAAGGATATTTTGGCACTGAAGAATGACCTAGATCAAATGGACTTAATTGATATATATATATATTGAACCTTTCATCCCAAAGAAGCAAAATGCACATTCTTTTCAAATGCACATGGAACATTTTCAAAGATAGACCACATGGTAGGATACAGAACAAGCCTTAACAAATTCAAGAAAATTGAAATCATTTCAACCATTTTCTCAGACCACAAAGGGACTGAAACTAGAAACCAACCTCAAGGAAAAAACTCAAAAGCATTCAAATGCATGTAGATTGAATAGCATGCTGTTAAATAATGAATGGATTAATAATGAGAATAAGGAAGAAATCAAGTAGTTTCTGGAAACAAATGACAATGAACACACAATAGTCCAAAACCTATGAGACACAGCAAAGGCAGTCCTGAGAGGGAAGTTCATAGCAATACAGACCTACCTAAAAAAGGATAGAAACATTTCAAATGAATGACCTAACCCTACATCTATAAGAACTGGAGGATCAACAACAAACAATGCCCAGAGAGAGTAGAAGGAAGGAAATAATCAAGATCAGAGGAGAATTGAATGATATAGAGACTAAAAGTATAATTCAAATGATCAATAAATTCAGGAGCTGGTTCTTTGAAAACTTAAACAAAATCACAAGCCTTTAACTAGACTGTTCAAGAAAAGAAGAGAGAGGACCCAAATAAATAAAATCAGAAATGAAAGCAGAGAAGTAACATACTACAGAAATACAAAGGATTGTAAGAATTACTGCAAACAATTATAAGCCACGAAATTTGAAAACTTGAAGTGAAATGGGCAAATTTCTAGAAACACATCATCTTCCCAAATTGAATGAAGAAGTAGAGAGCCTGAAAAAACCAATAACAGATAGTGAAATTGAAGCAGTAATTCCCAAAACTCCCGGCATACAAAAGCCCTGGACCAGACAGTTTCACAGGTGATTTTTTACAAAACATTTAGGGAAGAGCTAACCCCCAGCCTTCTCAGACTATTCCAAAATAAAAACCAAGAAGAGGGAATACTTTCAAAGTCTTATAAGGCCAACATCATCCTAATCCCAAGAGTAGATAAAGACTTTCTTCCAAGAAAGAAAGAAAACTACAGGCCAGTATTGCAGGTGAATTTAGATGCAAAATCCTCAGCAAAATATTGTCAGACTGCATCCAGCAATACATTAAAAAAATCAAACACCATGAACAAGTGGTATTCATTCCACAGATGCAAGGATGGTACACTATGCACAAATCAGTAAACCTAATACATCACATAAACAAAAGGAAAGTCAAAATCACATGATCATATCAATAAATGTGGGAAAAGCCTTTGATAAGGTACCACACCCATTTATGATAAAAACACTCAGTAAAGTAGGAGTAAAGGGAACGTACCTAGCTCACTATAATAAAGCCTTATACGAGAAACGTACAGCCAACATCATACCCAACAGGCAAAAACTAAAAGCTTTCCTACTAAGATCAGGAACAAGACAAGAGTGTCCACTTCTAGTCAACATAAAATTGGAAGTTCTAATCCAGTGAACAATCAAGAAAAAGAATAGGCATCTAAATTGGAAAGGAGGAAGTACAACTGTCATTGTTTACAGATGACATGGTAATGTACACACAAAACCTTATAGACTCCTTAAGAAAACTACTCTGTGTAATAAGTGAATTTGGTAAAAACAGTGGGATACAAAATAGGTATTCAGACATCGAAGCCATTTTTGTATACCAGGAAAAAAATACCAGAAACAGACACTGGAAAAAAATCCTATTTGCTATAGCAACAAGAAGAATAAAGTACCTAAGAACCTTACCAAGGAGGTAAAAGACCTGTACTCAGAAAACTACACAACACTGAAGAAAGAAATTAAAGAAGACACAAACAAATGGAAACATACACTGTGTTCATGGATCAGAAGAATTAACATCATGAAAATGGCCATACTACCCAAAGTGAGTTGTAGATTCAGTACAATCCTTGTTAAAGCACCAATGGCATATTTTAGAGATATAGAACAAACACTTCAAAAATTTATATGGAACCATAAGCAACCCCATATAGTTGCATCTATTAATTTTGAAAAGAACAAAGTAGGAGGAATCACAATACCTGATATCAAACTATATGACAAGGCCACTGCAATTGAAACAGTCTGGCATAAGATTGGACACAGATCAGTGGAACAGAATAGAGAGCCCAGAAATAAACCCATGTCTCTATGGTCAATTAATATGCAACAAAGAGGGCAGGAGGGTGAAATGGAGTAAGAATAGGCTCTTCAACAAATGGTTTAGTGAAGGGGTGTCAAACTCATTTTCATTGGGGGCCACATCAGCCTCATGTTTGCCTTCAAAGGGCCAAATGTGATTTTAGGACTGTATAAATGTAACTACTCCTTAACAGTTAAGCAAGAGCTCAGCGCTGCCACTGGGTAGAGACAAGGTGCTGGGCGAGATAAAATAAGGTGGAAAGCTGGATTCAGCCCCATGAGTCTTGTGTTCACTACCTGTGGTTTAGAGAGATTTGGACAACTACATACAAAAAAATGAAACTTGACCACCAACTTACAACATACACAAAAATGAACCCAAAATAAATAAAAGACTTGTAAGTCATGACACTATAAAAGTCCTAGAGGAGAATGAAGACAGGAAAATTTCAGATATTCCATGTAGCAATATTTTCACCAATATGTCCCCTAGAGCAAGCGGTATAAAGAAAAGCATAAACAGCCCTGGCTGGTGTAGCTCAGTGGATTGAGCTCGGGCTGCAAACCAAAGGGTCATGGTTCAATTCCCAGTCAGGGCATATGCCTGGGTTGTGAGCCCGGTCCCCAGTGGGGGCTATGTGAGAGGCAACCACACATTGATGTTTCTCTCCCTCTCTTTCACCTTCCCTTCCCCTCTGTCTAAAAATAAAGAAAATATTTTTTTAAAAAAGCATAAACACATGGGACTTCATCAAAATAAAAAGCTTCTGCAAAGCTAAAGAAAACATGAACAAAATGAAAAGGGAACCAACCATATGGGAAAATATTTGCCAGTGGTACTTTGGACAAGGGTTTGATCTCCAAAATATATAAAGAATTTATAGGACTCCACACCAGGAAGACAATCAATCCAATTAAAAAATGGGCAAAGGACCAGAACAGACACTTTTCTAAGAGGACATAGAGGTCACCCAGAGACATATAAGAAGATGCTCAAGCATCACTGGCCATCAGAGATGCAATTTAAAACCACAATGAGATACCACTTCACACCTGTCAGAATGGCCACCATAAATCAACAAACAGCAAGTGCTGATGAGGTTGTGGAGAAAAGGGAACCCTAGTGCACTGTTGGTGGGAATGCAGACTGGTGCAACCACTGTAGAAAACAGTATGGAATTTCCTCAAAAAACTAGAAATGGAACTGCCTTTTGACTCAGCAATTCCACTGCTGGGTTTACACCCTAAGAATCCTGACATACCAGTTCAAAAGAACCTATGTTCCCATATGTTTGTTGTTATTTACAATAGCCAAGTGCTGGAAACAGCCTAAGTGCCCATGAGCAAATGAGTGCATCAAAAAACTATGGAACATTTACAAAATGAAATACTACACAGCAGAAAGAAAGAAGGAGCTTCTACCCTTTGTGACAGCATGGATGGAACTGGAGAGCATTATGCAGCTAAGTGAAATAAGCCAAAGGTAGTGAAAGACAAGTACCACATGATCTCGCCTATAAGTGGTAATCAGAAGAACAAACAAGCGTGCAAAGTAGAACCAGAGACATGGAAATAAAGAACAATCTGACAGTAACCAAAGGGGAGGGAAGAAGGGGATAACAGGAAAAAGAAGTGGAATGGTCAAATCAAGGAGCATTTATAAAAGACCCATGGACAAAGACAGTGGAGGGGGGGGATTGAATGTAGAAGGAGGGATGGGTAATGCAAGTGAGAGTAATGAGGGGAAAATGGGGATAACTGTAATTGAACAATTAACAAATTTAAAAATAGATAAAATCTAAAGGAAAATATCATCTGCCATATGGTGCGTAAAACCTTGTATAAGCAAATTTAACAGGTAGGGACTCTTCTCCCTGACCCTTCCTGTGACTTTGTTGTGGTAATGAGTTTTCTTCCTTTTTTAATAATTTTGTGATTCATTTAATCACTTGAGCCAGAAACATGAGAAAATTCTATTATCTATTTTTGGATAACAAATTACTTCAAAACTTAATAGATTAAGAGAAAATTTAGTATTTCATGGTTTCTGAGGAACCCAGGAACAGCTTAACAGGGTGGTTCTGGCTCAGGATCTCTTACAAGTTTGCATTATGCTGGAGCTGGAGGCATCTCAAGGCTTGACTGGAGCTGGAAGATCATCTTTGAAATGCACATGATATGGCTGTTGAGAAGCCTTGGGTCCTCACTGATTGTGTGCTGGAGATCTTGGCTTCTACCACATGTACCCTTCATAGACTCCCACTTTGTCCTCAACATGGCTTGATATTCCCCAGAGTAAGTGATGAAGAAAGAGAAGGAAAGGAAACCCTAATGTTGAAGTTAAAGATTTTTAATAATCTAATCTCCGAAGTGATATGTGCCATCTTGTATTTGTCACACCGACTAACCCAGGTACAGCATGCAAGGGTACTCCACAAGGGTATGAATATCAGGAAGTATATTGCAGATTCTGATTCTTCTTCTGCAGTGTTTCTCAGATATGGCCTCATCTCAAATGTGATTATTTTTCTGGAAAGCGGCATAGAAGCTGATGGAAGAAGTCTTGGACTGCCTAATTAAGTGCACAGGTGGAACACATATTAATATGTTAGCATGTATTTCCAACCCAACCTTTTAGGGAGATGGAGAGCAAAACTCTTTGCAAAACAATATTTTGAGGAGGATTTGTTCCTTGTGTAGACATGGGGATACCTCCAACACCAGAGTCACCATAGGGAAACGAGGTGCTGAGCACAACAGCAAGAGAGTGCAGATACTTTAAAAAAAATCTTTATTGTATTTTTCCATTACCATTTAGTCCCCTTATACACCCCTCCCCCAGCAATCACCACACTGTTGTCCATGACCATGAGTCCTTTTTTCTTCTGGCTCAATCGTTCCATCCCTTACAACCCCCAAAGCTGTCATCCTGCTCTCCATCTATGAATCTGTCACCATTTTCCTTGTTCAGTTCATTCATTAGATTCCACATGAGTGAAATTATATGGTATTTGTCTTTCTCTGACTAGCTTATTTCACTTAGCATAATGTTCTCCAGCTCCATCCATACTGTCACAAAGAGAGCTTTCTTCTTTTTTGTGACCGAGTAGTCACATTCCATTGTGTAAATGTCCCATAGTTGTTTCATCCACTCATCTACTGGTAGACACTTGGGCTGCTTCCATGTCTTGGCAATTGTAATAATGCTGCAGTGAACACAGGGGTGCTTATGTTCTTTTGAATTAGTGGTTTGGGTTCCTTTGGATATCTTTCCAGAAGTGGGATCACTGAGTCAGTAGGCTGATCCACTTTTAATTTTTTGAGATACCTCCATACTGCTTTCCACAGTGGCTGTACCAATCTGCATTCCCACCAACAGTGCAAAAGGGTTTCCCTTTCTCCATATCCTTGACAGCACTTGATGTTTGTTGACTATTGATGATAGCCATTCTGACAGGTGTGAGAGGGTATGACATTGTGATTTTAATTTGCATTCCTCTAATGATTAGTGGCATCAAGCATCTTTTCAGATGTCTGTTGGCCCTCTGTATGTCCTCCTTGGAGAAGTATCTATTCAAGTTCTTTGCCCATTTTTTAATTGGGTTGCTTGTTTTTGTTGTTGTTGAGTTTCATAAGTACTTTATAAATTTTGGATGTTAACCCCTTATCAGATGTATCAGTGTATATGTTCTCCTCTTCAGTAGGTTGTCTTTTTATTTTGTTTATGATTTCCTTTGCTGTGCAAAAACTTTTTAGTTTGATGTAGTCCCATTTGCTTTTGTATTTATTTTGTTTCCCTTGCCTGGGGAGATATATCTGATAAAATACTGCTATAAGGTAAGTCTGAGATTTTGCTGGCTATGTTTTCTTCTAGGATTTTTGTGGTTTTTGTGTCTACATTTCAATCTTTAATCTATTTTGAATTTATTCTCTGTGGTGTAAGAAGGTGGGCTAGTGTCATCTTTCTATATGTATTTGTGCAATTTTCCCAACACCGTTTATTGAATAAACTTCTTTAGCTCATTGTATGTGCTTGCTTACTCTGTCAGATATTGACAATAAAGGTGTGGGTTTATTTCTGGACTCTCTGTTCTGTTCCATCTGTATGTCTGTTTTTATGCCAGTACCAGGCTATTTTGATTACTATAGCATTGTAGTATCGTTTGATATTAAGTAGTGTGATTCCTCCAACTTCGTCCTTCTTTCTCAGGATTGCTTTTGCTATGCGGGGCCAGTTGTTCCATATAAATGTTTGAAATATTTGTTCTAGTTCTGTGAAATATGTCAGCGGAATCTTGATAGGAATTGTGTTGAATCTGTAGATTGCTTTGGGTGGTATGGACCTTTTAATGATGTTAATTCTTGCTATCCACGAATATGGTATGTGCTTCCACTTATTTATATCTTCTTCAATTTTTTTCTTATAGTGTCTTATAATTTTCCTAGTATAGGTCTTTTATACCCTTGCTTAGGTTTATTCCTAGGTAGTTTATTCCTTTTGAAGCAATTGTGAATTGGATTATTTTCTTAATTTCCCTTTCTGTTCATTATTGGCATATAAAAATGCAAGTGATTTCTGGATATTAATTTTGTATCCTGCTAGTGTGATGAATTCATTTATCAGTTCTAGTAGTTTTCTGGTAGAATCTTTGGGGTTCTCTAGGTACATTATCATGTAACCTGCAAATAAAGACAGTTTTACTTCTTCCTTCCAGTTTGGATGACTTTTATTTCTTCTTCTGCTTCTCTGATTGTTGTGGCTATGATTTCCAGTGCTAGTTTGAATAAGAAAGGTGAGAGTGGACATCCCTGTCTTGTTCCCAATCTTAATGGGAATGCTTGTAGTTTTTGCCTGTTGAGTATGATGCTGATAGTGGACTTGTCATATATGGCCTTTATTATGTTTAAGTATGTTCTTTTTATTCCCACTTTGCTGATAGTTTTTATCATAAATGGGTGCTGGATTTTATGAAAAGCTTTTTTTGCATCTATTGATATGATCATGTAGTTTTTATCCTTCATTTTGTATATGTCGTATGTCACATTTATTGATTTGTGAATGTTTTGCCAACCTTGAATTCCCAGAATAAATCCCACTTGATCATGGTGTATGATCTTTTTGATGCATTGCTATATTTGGTTTGCTAATATTTTGTTGAGGATTTTAGCATCTATGTTCATCAGGGCTATTGGTCTTTTCTCTTCTTTTCTTTTCTCTTTCCTTTCTCTTTTTCCTTTCCTCTCCTCCCCTCCCCTCCCCTCCCTCCCCTCCCCTCCCCTCCCCTCCCTCCCCTCCCCTCCCCTCCCCTCCCCTCCCCTCCCCTCCCCTCCCCTCCCCTCCCCTCCCCTCCCCTCCCTCCCCTCCCCTCCCCTCCCCTCCCCTCCCTCCCCTCCCCTCCCCTCCCCTCCCCTCCCCTCCCCTCCCCTCTCCTCCCCTTTTTTTTGGAATTAAGTTAGTGCTGGCCTTGTAAAATGAGTTTGGGATTCTTCCCTCCTCTTGAATTTTATGAAACAGTTTGAGGAGAGGTGTTAGTACTTCTCAGGATGTTTGGTAGAATTCACCTGTAAAGTCATCTGGTCCAGGGATTTTGTTTTTGGGGAGTTTTTTATTACTGCTTCAATTTCACTAGGTGTAATGTGTCAGTTCAGATTTAGTTTTGGAAGATTGTATGTTTCTAGGAATTTATCCATTTCATCCAGGTTGTCCAATTTGTTGGCATATAGTTGTTCATAATATTTTCTTATAGTCTTTTATATTTCTTTGGTTTCAGTTGTTACTTCTCTTTCATTTCTTTTTTTTATGAAAAAGAAATTTTTTTATGAGGGACATATCAGTTGTCTATATCTTTTTTGAAGTCTTTCAGGATTTTTCTTATATGTTTAGGTGATCCTGTGTTGGGTGTATATATATTTACAAGGGTTATATCCTCTTGTTGGATTATTTTTTAAATATTATGTAGTGACCCACTTTGTCTCATTTATGACCTTTGTTTTTAAATCTATTTTGTCTAATATAAGTATTGGTACCCCAGCTTTTTTTCATGTGTTTGCATGGAATATTTTTTCCATCTGTTTTCTCAGCCTGTGTAGATCTTTTGTTCTGAGGTGGGTCTCTTGTAGAGATCATATATGCAGGTCATGTTTTCTTATTCATTCTGCTACCCTATGTCTTTTGACTGGAGCATTTAAACTGTTTATGTTTAAGGTTATTATTGATAGCTATTTATTCATTGCCATTCATTCCATACCTGTCTCTGTCAGTCTCTCTGTCTCTCTGCTGTTTCTTATAGCCATCCCTTTAGCAACTCTTGCAGTGCTGGCTTGGTGGAGATGTACTCTTTTACTTTATTTTATTTTTTTGAATTTTTAAAAAATATATTTTATTGATTATGCCATTACAGTTGTTCTATTTCCGCCCTTCATTCCCCTCCACTCTGCACACCCCCTCCCCCACCATTCTCCCCCTTTAGTTTATGACCACCTGTCTCAAGTTCTTTAGATTCTATATTTCCCATACTATTCTTGCCCTCCCCCCTATCTATTTTCTATCTACCATCTATGCTTCTTATTCTCTGTACCTTCTCCCCGCTTCTCCTTCTCTCACTCCCCTGTTGCTAACCCTCCATATGATCTTCATTTCTATGATTCTGCTCCTGATCTAGCTGTCCTCTTAGTTTGCTTTTGTTTTAGGTGTGGTTGTTAATAACTGTGAGTTTGCTGTCCTTTCACTGTTCATCTTTTTTATCTTCTTTTTCTTAGATAAGTCCCCTTTAACATTTCATATAATAAGGGCTTGGTGATGATGAACTCCTTGAATTTGATCTTATCTGAGAAGCACTCTATCTGCCCATCCATTCTAAATGATAGCTTTGCTGGATAGATCAATCTTGGATATAGGTCTTTGGATTTCATGACTTGGAATACTTCTTTCCAGCCCCTTCTTGCCTGTGAGGTCTCTTTTGAGAAATCTGCTGACAGTCTGATGGGGACTCCTTTGTAGGTGACTGTCTCCTTATCTTTTGCTGCTTCTAGGATTCTCTCCTTCATTTGAATCTTGGCTAATGTAATTCTGATGTGCCTTGGTGTGTTCCTTCTTGGGTCCAAGTTCTTTGGGACTCTCTGAGCTTCCTGGATTTCCTGGAAGTCTATGTCCTTTGCCAGATTGAGGAAGTTCTCCTTTATTATTTGTTCAAATAAGTTTTCCACTGGTGGCTGTTCCTTTCCCCCTTCTGGTACCCCTATAATTCAGATGTTGGAGCATTTAAAGATGTCCTAGAGGTTCCTAAGACTCTCCTCATTTTTTCAAATTCTTGTTTCTTCATCCTTTTCTGTTTGGCTATTTTTTTCTTCCTTCTGGTCCACTCCTTTGATTTGAGTCCCATTTTCCTTTCTAGTGGTTTCCTGTGCATTTCCCTTCATTTCAATTAGTTTAGCCTTCATATGTTCCTCTAATTTGTGACTAAAATCAACCAGTTCTGTGAGGATCCTGATCACCAGTGTTTTGAACTGTGCATCTGAAAATTTGGCTATTTCTTGGTCACTTAGAGTTATGGGCTCTGGGACTTTGAGTTCTTCTCAAGCTATGTTTGGCCTGTTCGTGCCCATTATGTATGAGGAGCAGAGCCTTAGATGTTCACCGGGGGTGGGGCAACTCAGTCTCTGGGTTGTGACACTGTATGTTGTGGCAGGGTTAAAGAGGGACAATAGCAGTCCCCTCTGCTGCTTCCCTCCACTGGGGCCTGTGCAGTCCATGTCACTGCTCACTCCTTCACCAGTTTATCTGTGCATAAATGTGTGACCATGGTCAGCCCTCTGTGGGTCCGCCACCTTGCGTCCTTAGTGGGTCCACCTGCTGCTATTCCACACCTGGGATCCGCCTACGGCTGCCTGTGCACCTGGGTTGCGCACCCGGGTTGGTCCAGTGGATCTTTCCCGTCTGACCCCACTCTACTGCTGGCTCTGCCCCTCTTACCAGTTTGGGTGAAGGGTTCGTTGTTGTCAGACTTCCGTGTAGTTCAATTTTCTGTGGTTTGGCTGCGTTTTTGTTGCTAAAACTTTGTTGTTTTTAAACTTGGTTGTGCAAGAAGGCACAATGTTTCCACCTACGCCTCCATCTTGGTGTAAGTCCTCCTCTTTTTCATTTATGATTTTCTTCATTTCGGTCCTGTCTCCTACTTGATGAGTCTGGGTAAAGGTTTGTCAATTTTGTTTATCTTTTCAAAGAACCACCTCTTGGATTCATTGATCTTTTGTCTCTTTTTTGGTTCTATTTCATTTGTTTCTGCTATAATCAATTTCATTTTCTTCTACTCACTGTGGACTTTGTTGTTCTTTTTCAAATTTCTTTAAGTGTAAAGTTAGATTGTTTGAGTTTTTTCTTGTTTTTTGAGGGTACAGATACTTTTAGACTCAGCCTGAGCACCCTCAGACTTAAGACTATCATATAGGTCAGCTCCCCCTTTGCCTGATGCCAAGAAAGTCTTAAGGGGATATGTAGACAGATACCTGCCCTTTCCCTGTAAACATCACAAATAAATTTAACTCCACAAGTATACTTAAATTAGAAATGGTTTCCTAGACCTTTTGAACTGAGAAAAATTGTAAGGTTCATTCTGCTTCATTGAGAAAGAAAGCCTTAATCCCAAGGACTGCCATTTTCAAAGGAAGCAATAATTTGGCCTGCCATTTGTCCACTGGGAGTGCACTCTGTTTCCACTTAACAATGGTCACTTTTCCTGTTTTAGGACCCTTCTCTAAGATGGGCTTTTGGGAAAAAAAAACAAAACACTTTACGGGTAGAATTCCCAGAACTGGGCATACTTGGCTGAATCTAGCTGAGTTATTTGAGCTTTATAGCATACCTCCTACCACATGCTCACCACCACTTGCCCTACTTGGGAGAAGCCAGTTCTGGCAGGCTTCCTCATTAGGTTCTTAAACAGCCTGAGGCTGGACAGTTAACTAAGTTTCACTGAAACTGATGGGAGATTATGGGTCTTCCATGAAATTTTGTGTGTAAACTTGGAATGCAATATCATAGATTTCTAGACCAGAACAGACAACAGAGTTTACCAACCTGTATCCCATCCTCATTTTATATGTGACTCAGAGAGGTCAAGGGACTTTCCCATGGTTAGTTAATAAGTAGGCAACATAGGCAGAATTAAAGTCTTCTGAATTTCTGATCTTTCCCTGCCCCGTGCAAACCTGTGAGTTATCATGTACACTTCTAGGAAGGTAGATTGTGCCTGCCTGTCTGCCCTAAGGTCTATTTTCTGCTCTTAATGTGATCTCTGAATGATCAGGCATGTCATTATCTAGGCTCCCTTGTCTTCTATTTCTTGGTAGGTTTGACCAATGTTGTGGGGGAGGCACTGATAGAAAAATTTGAGAGCAGGAGTTGGCAAGGAACAGTATTTCTTTTCCTCTCCCTTCTTCCTTTGTCATCTCTAACTGTGATTGAGCCCTCTCTGGTCCCAGTACCTATTGGACAGTCCCCACTGTGACTCTGGCCTCTGCTGGATGATCCAGTAATATCAGCTTCTTCAACAAAAGGAGTCACAGCCACTTACTGCTGTGGTTAATCTCTGGGTTGCCTCACTGTGCCCTGTTTGGCTTCTCAGCTCTTCTAGCACTTATATAAACAATTCCCTAATTAAATTACCTCTGTTTGTTAAGACCTAGGCTGTTTTCTCTTTTCTTTACTAGACCCTGACTGATAGAGTGGGACCAACATTCTGTGTGTTCTTGCACATTGCAGGGATGCAATAAATCATGTGATTTTAATGTGATGTTAATCAAGCTGATTAACACTATATCATATTTGCTATAACATTTTAATTTATTGGAGATACATTGGTTCATGGGGTCACATAGGTTTCAGGTATGTATTTCTGTGATACATTATTTGTATGTTACATTGTGTGCCCAACACCCAAGTCAAATCATCTTCCGTCACCATATATTGGACCCCCTATACCTCTTACTACCTTCCACACCCCATTCCCTCTGGTTACCAGCATGCTATTGTCTGCCTGTGTTTATGAGTTTTAGTTTTATATCTCACATAGGAGTGAAATCATATAGTTCTTAGCTTTTTCTGACTGATTTATTTTGCTTAGCATAATATTCTCAAGACCCATCCATGTTGTCACTTGTTGTCCATCCATATTTCATCTTTTCTTATGGCTGAGTAGTATTCCAGTGTACCACATCCTCTCTGTCCAATCCTCTATTGAGAGATACTTTGGTTGTCTCCATGTCTTGGCCACTGAATAATGCTGCAGTGAACATAGAGGTACATATATCTTTGTGAATAAATGTTTTTGAATTTTTCGGGTAGATATCAAGAAGAAGGATTTCTGGGTCATATGGTAAGTTTATTTGCAATTTTTTGAGGAACTGCCAGACTGTTTTCCATAGTGGCTGTACCAGTTTACATTCCTACCAGCAGTGAATGAGGGTTCCTTTTTTTTAACCTCTCCAAGAGTTGTTATTACCTGTCTTGTTGATAATAGCCATTCAAATAGATGTGAGGTAGTATCTCATTATAGTTTTGATTTGAATTTCCCTAATAGCTAGTGAAGTTGAACACCTTTTCATATATATGTTGGCCATTTGTATGTCTTCTTGGGAGAGGTGTCTGTTCATGTCCTCTGCCCATTTTTAATTGGACTGTTTGTTTGGTGTTGAGTTATATGAGTTATTTATATATTTTGGATATTAACCCCTTGTCAGAGCTGTTGTTAGCAAATATCTTCTCCCATTTGGTTGGTTGCCTTTTTATTTTGTTGTTGGCTTCTTTTGCTGTGCAGAAGCTTTTTAGTTTGACATGGTCCTATTCATTTAATTTTGCCTTTATTTCCCTTGCCTTTGGGGTCAAATTCATAAAATGTTCTTTATGACCAAAGCCTGTAAGTTTAGGACTTATATTTTCTTCTAAGTAATGTATTGTTTCAGATCTTATATTTAGGTCTTTGATCCATTGTTAATTGATTTTTATACCAGGGGACAAACAATAATCTAGTTTCATCCTTTTACAAGTGGCTTTCTAAGTTTCCCAGCACCATTTATTGAAGAGGTTTTTCTTTCTCTATTGGATGTTTTTGGCTCCTTTGTCAAAAATTAGTTGCCTGTATACCTGTGGTTTTATTTCTGGGCTCTCAATTCGAGTAAGAGTGATGAGAGTGGGCATCTTTGTGTTGTTCCTGATTTTAGAGGAAAAGCATTCAGGTTTTCACCATTGAGTATGTTATTGGCCTTTATTATGTTGAGGTACTTTCCTTCTATACCCATTTTAATTGAGTGTTTTAATCATAAATGGATGTTGTATCTTATCAAGTGTTTTTTCTACATCTATTATGAGATCACTTGATATTTATATTTTGTTTTGTTAATGTGGTGTATTACATAGATCAATTTTATGTCAATATGTTGAACCATCCTCATGCCCCTGGAATGAACCCCTCTTGATTGTGGGTTTTTGTTTTTTTAATGTCTTGTTGTATTTGACTTGCTAGTATTTTGTTTAGGATTTTTGTATCTATATTCATCAGAGATATTGGTCTGTAGTTTTCTAGTGTTAATCCTTGCCAAGTTTTGGTATCAGGGTTACATTGACCTCATAAAATGTGTTAGGAACTATTGCCTTTTCAATTTTTTGGAAGCTTTTGAGAAGGATGGGTACCAAATCTTCTTTGAATGTTTGGTAGAATTTACCAATGAAGCCATCTGGTCCTGGACTTTTATTTTGGGGGACATTTTTGATGATCATTTGTTATAATTTTTGAAAAGCAAAAAGCAGAAACATTTTCCTAAGACACTTTCCTGATGTCAGTTTTGTGGCTTCTACACTGTGGTATCAAAAGAATGTATTCCTTTGATCTCATCAACCTTTTTCACCTCTGTCATGGAAGAGATTTTTGTTGTTGTACAGGGGTTCACATTTTTTATTGTAACAGAATGAGCCCTAATGCCATGTTGTTGGTTTCCTACACCTGCTTTGGTAACAACTACATTTGGCTTTCATGAGCCTGGTTGTTGTGACCTGTAATCCTGTTTATATGCCAACCCCTGTTCTTGGCCTCCACATAAGAATTCCCACAAGGGTTCGATTGGAGATGGTGGTTTCCAAGATTGGGGTATCTGCCTGCTGGCACTGGATTTGAGAGTACCAGCTTGTTTTTCCAAACATTAATATCTCAGTGATCTCCGAGCATATTTTCTGTTCCAGAATATATTCCAAGTTTTGTAAGAATATATCCGAAGCTTTTTTCTTTTAAATGCATAAGGGCCTAAGAGGAGGGGCAAGGGTAATATAAATTTTAACTTAGCAGACTAGTTCTTCACACTTCAACCAAAAAAATATTTTTTCTTTAAAAAAATCTCTCTTTACATATTTAAGTAATTTATTTGGGAGAAATTACCACTTATCCAACCTTGGCAATTTCAGTTCAAGAAGCTTTGAAACCAGTCATCTACAAAGGCTTAAATGTTTTCTGTTTGAAAGGTGAATAACCTTCTCCACCATGGTAGTGAGGAAAGTGACAACTTATTTTAAAGATTTTCTCCTTTTGTTTCCTTGTCTTTCCTTTGCAGACCATGTGTTTATACTACGGGATCTCCCATAAACAACAGGGCCCTTTTTCCATGCCAGGAGCCACCCGTTGCCATGTCAACATGGCAAGCCACAGTCCGAGCAGCTGCGTCTTTTGTTGTTTTAATGAGTGGAGAAAATTGTGCCAAGCCAACACAGCTTCCCGAAGGTACTGTACATGTGTTCTGTGCTTCTTTATGTATGGTACTCATGGTGGATCCAGGAACCCAATGTGCAGTGTTTTTTGCGACTTTAAAGAGCTCCTTTATTAATTGGGTTAGAATGAACATACTGAAAACATCCTGCCGTAGAAAACAGCAGAGAGGATGAGGGGCATTTGGGAGCCTGGGCATGTTACGTGGGGCTTTTCATGCCAGACTTAATAATTCCTAAATTATTTCAGCAGTTGCTTTGACCTGGTGGTTTGTGGGCTACCAGTGGGTGGTCTTGGTTAAGACTTTCTGGGCAGGCAAGTGTGTCATGGAAACACCGTTACGTTGAGTTGTCTGTGGTTTGTCATGGAGCCTGCACAAGGTTATTCATTACACTGAGTGTAGATAGTGCTCCTGTTGGCCGGCCCATGAGAGCTCCTGGTAAAGCATCTATTCCAAACACTGTTTGCCCATGGATTCTTAACCAAAGGGTCAATAAAAAAGATGAAAGGCAAGTGCTAATGTGTCCTCAAGGTTTTGTGTGGGACTTACTTGCTTATTGCAATAATTAACTCAGTTGAGAGCCTGAGCATGTAGATGCCAGGTAAAATTTTTGTAATTATAGTATTTCTTCATTTAAAATATGGTGTCTCCTCTCACATACTTATAAAAACTTTAAATTTTACAGAAAATTTAAAGTAATGAAATAATTTTAGAGAAAATGGTTGCTAACATTTTGTTGTATTTGCCTCCAATATTTCAAACTTGTATGTATATATTATCATTTCAAAATTGTAGTCATAGCAAAGAATAGGGCTTGTTTTTTTTTTTTTACTTACAATGTATCTTGAATGTTTTCCAGGTCATTAAGTATTTTTCAAAACTATGATTTTAATGTCTGCATAATATTTTATTATATGAATATATAATTTCACATTTTTGTATGAGACATTTTTATTGTTTTCAGGTTTTTTCCTATTATGAAAAAGTTGCATTAAATTCCTGAGGAAACATTTAGTATATAAAAAAGTTTTCAGGATGTGTAAGGCTGTTGGTACATATCCCAAGTTGTTTCCCAGAGAGGTTGTACCAATTTACTGCTGTACCAATAACACATTTTTTTTATACCCATCAGTAGTTATGAGGGTCTCTGTTTCCCAGGAACTTCACCCATTTCATAGTCAAGAAAAGGACTATCTTGAACCTGGATTATTTTGATTATCAGTGAGATTTTACATGTCCTTATATGTTTCTTAACCATTTTCATTTCTCATCTCTTCACTTCCTTTCTCTTTTTAAAATTTATTTTTTTTTTAGAGAGAGGATAAGGGAGGCAGAAAGAGAGGGAGAGAGGCATCAATGTGTGGTTGCCTCTCATACACGCCCTACTGGGGACCTGGCCCACAACCCAGCCATGTGTCCAAGACTGGGAATCAAACCAGTGACCCTTTGGTTCGCAGGCTGGCTGTCAGTCCAGTGAGCCATACCAGCCAGGCAGGGCTGTTCATTTCCTTTGCCCATTTTTATACTGAGGCTTTAGTGAGGTTTTTCTAAAGTTTGTTTTGTCTTTTACTTTGATTGGCTCTTTAAAAAATAGGTATTAATCTCATCATATTTGTGAAAAGTATTTTTCCCAGTTTTTAGAATGCTTTTTAATTTAATATAATGTTTCTGATCTATTGGAGATTTTCATTTTCATTTAGTCAAATCTGTCAAATTACTCTTACAAAGTCTTATTTGATTTGAGATTCATCTTCCTTTTAATATTTTTATTTAATTAAAAAATTTTCATTGAATCTTTGTAATCTCTGATTCAGAATTATGAAATGAGGACTACATTTTTTCCAAATAGGAAACCAGCTGCTCCAAGATCATTTATTGAGTCTTTTCTGGTTTGTGATACCTCCTTTGTCATAAACTAGATTTATACACATAGTAGAGTCTTCAAGAAGTATTTAGTTAATTCTCAAAAATAAAACAAGTAATACATAAAAATTTAGTTTTAAAAATAGGTCACATTTATGTGGTTAATGTACAAATGAACAAAAGGACAAAAATTGCAATAAAGTCTCCTGCAATAAAAAATATTCCTAATTCCCAGCTACTTAATAACCCTTCCCCCAAGGTAACTAAAGTCTCCAGTTTCCTTTGTATAATATTTTTTTCCCTCTTTTGCTGCATAGGTCATGGTATGCTATAAATATTTTTGTATTGTGCCTCACCCTTTAGAATAAATTTGTCTTACAGGTAATTTCATATCTAAATATAAGGAGCTTTCTCATTATTTTTATGACTACAGAATATTCCATAAATGGGTCTTTTACAATTTAGTGAACCAATAGCTCTAGACTTTACTGTATTAAATAAGGAATTTAATGAGCATTTACTTCTAGCATCTTCATTCCCTAGTGTTAATTAATACATTTTTGGGGTTTAGGACTGATATTATCTCTATAGTTTGTTTTTTATTGTATCTTCTAGGAATTACAAATTATTGTCTTACATCTTCATCTAGTTTCAAATCATATTTGGAATAAGTATTTAGACTATCTTTATTCTTCAGCTTTTAAGTATGAATCATGATCTCTCAAGCACATGAGAAATGGTTTCAATAATTTTTTTCTAGAAGCAAGGATGTGTGGTATGTTGTAGGAGCCCTCCCATATTTAGGTTGGCTTTTTTGTTGCATTCACTTATGAAAAATCCTTGGCTAGGTATAAAGTCTTAGGACTTCTTTTCTCCCTTAAACAACTATAAACATTTTCATTATTGTTCCTTCCCTAACATTTTTTAGGAGAAATCTGAAATTGTTTTTTTTTTTTAATTCTTTGAAAGTTTGATTTTCCTGCCTAAAGGCTCGTAGAATTTTTTTAATTTATACAATTCACAACTTTACTAGAAAGAAGCTAGTTATGGGTACCATTGCTTTTATTCAGCTTTATCAAAGTATAATTTACATGTAATAAAATGCATACAGTTTAAACCTTGTCAATGAAGTTTGACAAATATATATATTTAATTAATCAGCACCCCAATGAAGACGTAGAACTTTTACCCCAGGACTCCCTTGTGCCTTTGCCATCTCTAGTTAAGACATTCCTCCCTAACCCCACTTCTGTCAACTCCTGACCCAGTTTCCATATTCATAGATTAGTTTTGCCTCTGCTAAAAATTCATATAAATGGAGTGATTCCATATGTACTTTTTTGTATCTGGCTCCCTTTGCTCAGCAGGTTTGTGAGATATGTCCATATTGTTGTGGGTGTCAAAGTTTATTATTTTTTAAATTAGTAAATAGTAATCCATTATGTGAATAAACCACAGTTCGTTTATCCTCTTACCTGTTGACAGACATTTGAATTGTTTTTAGTCATTATGATAAATAATGCTGTGAACATTACAGGTCTTTTGAAGATATATAGGTTTTCATTTCTCTTGGGTAAATACCTAAGAATGGAATTGTTGGATCATATAAGTTTATGTTTAAGCTTGTAAGTATCTTCCAAACTATTTCCAAAGAGATTATATCATTCAATCAGCAATATGTGAGAGTCCCATTGCTGTGCTTCCTTGCAAACACTGGTGTTGTCAGATCTTTTAATTTTAGCCTTCCAGGAGAGTGTAAAATACCATGTTGTTGTGGTTTTAATTTGTATTTCTCTGATGACTAATGATGGTGAGGAACTTTTCATATTTACTGTTCATTTTTATATCTTCCTCTGAAAAGCATCTCTTTAAATCATGTGCCCATTTATTTAATGTTGGGTTTTTGGTTGTTTTATTATTACATTTTAAGAATACTTTGCATATTCTAGGTATAAGCCTTTTATCAATACAGATATTACAAATACATTCTCCCAGCCTTGCCCTTTCATTTTTTATTCACATTCTATACCACTGAGTTTCAAGAAAAATTTTGTTCTTTACTAATTCCATTATAGATTTAAATTGTTATTTAAGTTTCTTTACAATCCTTCTTACCCTTTTGATGTATTTCTTTGTTATCTCTTAAACTAACCGTTACACTGTTTCAGTCTGTTGTCGTCTCATACTTTTTACTATTTTTTCATAGAAGTTATATGTTTTTATATCATAATGGGAATACCAGTTTCCTAAACTGGTTTTGGTTTCTATAGCAAATTAATTTCTGAGGCTGTTCTCCCGCTAAGTCCTTAGAATGATATTTTCTTTTACTTTTATTTTTCTTCCCCATAGTTCTCATGGCTGTCTTGCTGGTGTATACCAACAGACAGGATAAAGTCTATGAATTCCTCTTTGCTCCATTCACTGTCTACATGTGTCCTGCCTCAAACCCACTCTGTTCAACAGTTGAGAGGTTACTGATGCACACAGCTTCTTTAACCAGGCTTTGGTGTCTTGCTGGTAGTTTTCTAATGAAGTTCTGCCGGATTCATACAGGCTCTTTCTCTACCCTTTCTCCTTGGTTCCCTGACATGCTGACATGGATTGAGTACGTGAAACACTGCATGTCAAGCACACTTTGATACCAGGACACCCAGCCTCCATTGCTCCCTGTATAGGTTTCCTTGTGGTGACTATCCTTTTCATGATGCCACGTAGCTCTACCTACCTTGACCTCACCATGCCTGCATACTTTCTAATTCATGGTTTGGCCCTGCAGTTCATAAGTAAAGACTCATGTTTAGTGGTATTTCTCAAACTTGAGCATTATTTTTATTTTTAGAAGGAAAAATATTTATCTCGCAGTTTACCAAGGTGGACTGAAATTCTTTGTGTTAGAACAATATTTTAAAACTATAAACGTTAAGAGTAGATATAAACTCTATATGCTTATAACTCTTAGATATCTATAAAGCCAAATTAAAATTATAAGTTAAGCACAGACCAAACTATTAAATCAGTAAAATTCAAGTGGACAATTTAAATTTAATCTAAAAATTAATATTTGGTTGAAACGTAATTTTCCCTCATAATATGAATGTGCTGCTCCAGGAAGGTTTTTTGGAGATTGTTTTGCTTGAGCCATGTGATGATCTTTTTCTCTACCACTTTCCTTCCACGTGCTGGAAAGCTTTGGCTCACACAGCATGCCGTGGTGTCGTTTAGCCTGTACTCATAAAGAGCATTATCCGTATGTTCTTTTCTCATTGTCTCTCAATAATGAAAGCAGTGCTGCATGTCCCCGTGTTGTCATATGTACTAATGCACGTGTGAACTCTGAGATTGTTTGGCAGTAGTTGGTTATATCTGGGTGATCCAATCAACTGGCCAGATCCAACCCACTGCCTGTTTTTGGAAATAAAGTTTTATTGGAACATGGGGCCCTTGTCTATGACTACTTTGGTGCTGCAATGGCAGAGCTGGAGTTGAAATAAACACCATATGGCCTGTGAAACCTAAAATATTTACTAACTGGCCCTTTACAGAATAGAGCCTTCTGACCCCTTCAATAATCTGTCTGTGGTTGTCTATCTATTTGCAAATAATCATAAAAATTAAAACAAGAATTGACTTTAAAATTTTTGTGGAAAATTTTCATACCTCCAGGAATATATCTGTGGACCTTTTTTTCTGAATTACCAGTTCATCACAGAGTTAAAATAAAGTATATGCTAACTGGGAATTTCTTATGTTCATACCATTTACACCTTATATGCTATCTCACAGCAGACTTTACCATCTCAAACTGAGGGAGATTGACAAGGAGCAAGAACTCTGCCTAATGCTGCTATTCCTTCTGTGGCCCACAGCTGGGTTCCCTGGAGAACAACCAGGAAAGAGAACTGACAAAGCTCTCTGCCAGTTCCAAAGTGGGTGTTCTGAGCAAGGAATAATGTCTCTGTCCTTGCACCCCTTAGAAGAAAATCGGTATGTGGATACAAAATGATGCGACTTCCTTTCCTAAGTCATGTTTTCTTGATTTGTAGATTGGTCTCATAGGACATCCTGTCTTTCGCACAATGCTCTTTAAAATGATGAATTATCTGTGAAATATGAGTGGCAAGACTTGTCCCTCAACTCAGTTTCCATCACAGTGCCACATCAACCTGATTAGCCACATTTGCCAGGCATCAGCTGATTTCCTGAAAGAAGCAAAGCACCTGGGAGCAGCATAATGTAAATGAGGCAGATAACAGGGACAAATGACAGCAGCCCAGGGACAAAGGATGGAAATCAGAAGGCGGGCCTCTGAGTCCTAGCTGCTTGAGGGAAATCACTCCTCCTGGCTGTTTGTAGAAAAGAAGGCTAATGGTTCTGACTGTAACCCAATGACCATCGTAAGAATTTTATTAGCTGAGAAGCCCTTTTTCTCAAGAGAGCTAAATCAAGGCCATAGATTTAGATTGACTTGATTGGCTCCTTTCTTATTTAACTTCCTCAGCATAATGTCATTTGGGCAGACAGAAATATCAGCCTATGTGTTATTGTTGGCCCATATTCTCTGCCAAAATGTAGCTAACCTATTAAGCACCGAGACCCAGAGTCTGTAATAGGTGCTTAACACTTATTTGTTGAATAAATGTGTTCTGTGTAATCAGACAGAAGTAATATGTTCATGGAAGAAGCATTTAAAACCACTGCTGATAGTGACGACCATGAGTGCAGTGTCCTTCCTTTAGCTATGCTTCTGATTAGAATTAATGCCTTTTCTCCAGGTGCAATAGAGTTTAAAAGAAATAAATTGCTGTAGTCCATTCTTAGTTTCCCATTTGGTAATTTTTTTGTTTAGTTTTATTTTTGCAGAGTCTAATTTAGTGTATTTCTACATCTTAGAAAAATAAAACAGTCCACTTATACTTTTCATGGGAAGCCTCAAGTAATGAACAAGACTGACTAATTTAAGCTCTTTCCAAATGTACAAGAAAAAGCATATGAACAAGTGTAAGGTGTTAAAAACTCTATGTGCCCTCACATAGGATCTGATTTCATTTTTCTATTCAAAAGTAAGAGACTGTAGACATTACTTCATCCTGGGCAAAATGCTACTCTCTGGCCTGCCCAATAGACCAGCTCTCTGACATTTTCTTTCTTGATTTTGTGTGGGAAATTTTAGAGAAAAGCCAAGATTTCAGGGTCCAGACCCTCCTGTGTGCAATTGAAAGCCAACTTTTCCTCCCTCTTGATGGCTCAAAATGAGCAATACTATTTAGACTGCTCCCGCAGCATGCAACCAGAAATTATGTATAAGGAAATGGTAAATTAAAGACATTTCAGAATGGTCATGATTAAGTGTTTTCACCACAGAGAATGCAAAGTAAAAAAGCTTCTTGTTTCTGGAACTGAGGAAACTTTATTCTGGGCTAGTTACACATACATGTTTCAAGGAGCACAGATTAAATACTGTACTTCTTTTCATCTTTTCAGAAAGCCACTGGTCATTGGAGACTGTGTTCTGCTGTTACATCTCTCATAAGGGTTCAAATAATGCCTAGCCCTTTCTAAATTTGTGTCAGGTCATTCTTTTCTTTGTGGCTTGCCTTTGACTAGTTCTTGCTTGCCTTCCTAGCATTGCACTTATCATCCTTGGCATACAGGGAGGTTATCCTGATTTCTTTTGGATAATGATGATTTCGGCAGGCAAGTGTATATCAGCTCTTATTGCCACCTGTGGATTTTTATCTCAGGCTTGATATTCATGAATATTCTCATGTGGGTAGAATACTAAAATGTACCTGTGACTACTTGGAACAGTATGATTTGGTGTAGTTTGACTATCCATTTTGTACTTAAGTTCAAGGGGAACTAGGTTGTCTTTGTCCTAGGTCAGAATGGAGGGTGAGACTTGGAAGAACAGTCCTGGTGCCATGTAGTCTCCCTTATTTATTCATTAGCCACAAGGGAAAAACTCAAAACCTAGAGAGATACTTGTGTTCTCTGTTCAGTAGGTGGCGCTCATTTACCTGGTTCACAAAAATGATCTCGAAGGTCATTCTCTCATGCATCTCCTGTGCCTCAAGCGGCACCATGTTGCAGGAAAGGAAACCCAAAGCCTTGCTTGTGGCATCAGAGCTTGAGAAGCCCTGGCGTGATCTGACATGTAGCCTTGGTTAAGCAGTGCTGGTGCATACAAGCCCAAGGCATTCTTCTCTCTCCTTTGTTCTGGTGTCAGTTCCTGCTCTTGAGCAACAGCAGAGAGAACTAAGGAAAGACAGTCATGCCAGGAGTATTCAGGAAGGTGGCACTAGTTCATAAAACCAGAATGTGTAGGCTTGGCATCTAAATAGCAGTGAAAGAAAAAAAGTTGAGGCTGGCTAAAAGACCCAAGCATTGGAAAAGGAAACCCAGAAAGGAAGAGCTGCCAAAACTGGGCGCTTCCCCTTTTTTTATGTATCTGTTATATATTATAATAAATACACCATAGATGTGTACATTATATAATATGTCCATATGCACCTACAAATACACGTATTCCTATATACATGCATTCCTATACATATTCCTAAGCATCTTTAGTTTCTGATACAAAGATGTTCCAAAATAATGAAATAGCTTAATGTATGGAATAATTTGGTCAGGAAGTTCTGAAACTAAGAATATTTGCTAGAGGAAGAAAGAATGTTTTTTTTTTTATTTTAAAAAATATTTTATTTATTTTTAGAGAGAGGGGAAGGGAGGGAGAAAAAGAGGGAGAGAAACATCAATGTGTGGTTGCCTCTTGTGCGCCCTCTACTGGGGGCCTGGCCTGCAACCCAGGCATGTGCTCTGACTGAGAATCGAACTGGCAACCCTTTGGTTCACAGGCCAGCGCTCAACCCAATGAGCCACACCAGCCAGGGCTTTTAAAATATTTTTATTGATTATGCTGTAACGGTCTTCCCAGTCTCCTCCCCTCTGTCCTCCCCTCTGCCCTGCCCCTCCAACCTTCCAGCATTCCCCTCCCTTAGTTCATGTCCATAGGTTGTACATATAAGTTGTTCGAGTCCTCTGTTTCCCATACCATTTTTATCTCTCCCTGTCTACCTTATACCTGCTAATTATGCTTCTTCTTCCATGTACTGTTTCCCCCCTATTCCTCCGTCCCCCCTCCCCACTGAAATCCCTCTGTGTGATGTCCATTTCTCTGATTCTGTTCCCGTTCTGACTATTTGCTTAGTTTTTTTTCATTGTTTTTCTTTTCTTTTGGGTTTATTTGTTGATAGTTATGAGTTTGTTGTCATTTTATTGTTCATATTTTTTATTTTCTTAAGATAAGTCCCTTTAACATTTCATATAATAATGTCTTGGTGATGATGAACTTCTTGAACTTGACCTTATCTGGGAAGTACTTTATCTGCCCTTCCATTCTAAATGAAAGCTTTGCTGGATAGATTAATCTTGGATGTAGGTCCTTGCCTTTCATGGCTTCAAATATTTCTTTCCAGCCCATTGTTGCCTGCAAAGTTTCTTTTGAGAAATCAGCTGAGAGTCTTATGGGAACTCCTTTGTAGGTAACTGTCTTTTTTTCTCTTGATGCTTTTAGGATTTTCTCTTTATCTTTCATCTTGGGTAACTAACTTAATGATAATGTGCCTTGGTGCATTCCTCTTTGAGTCCATCTGTTACAGAAAACAACTCAGCTGCTTTCGGATGTATGGAGTGGAACTTTATTTATGCATGCGGACCCAGAGTAGGCAGTCTCCAAATTCTGGGCCCCGACCTCTGGCAGGGGCTTGTTTATATAGTGTGGCATGCAGAAACGATATTACTAAGCCTATGTGGGAAAAGCAGGTTTACAGAAGCAAGAAAGCAGGGCTGCTGATAGGGTCATACAATGTTCTTTTGTTCTTACTCCTTAGTTACTTAGTTGCTCACCCTTCCTTATCTTAGTGGCTCAGCAAACAGACCGTGTCCTTGTCTGGGCTTGTCTAAGCAGGTCTCCTGCTACACAACTTCTTTGGGACTCTCTGAGCTTCCTGGACTTCTGGAAGTCTATTTCCTTCGCCAGATTGGGGAAGTTTTCCTTCATTATTTGTTCAAATAAGTTTTTTGGTTTCTTGGTCTTCCTCTTCTCCTTCTGGCACCCCTATAATTTGGATATTGGAATGTTTCAGGTTGTCCCAGAGGTTTGCAAGAGTCTCTTTACTTTTTCAAATTCTTATTTTTTTATTTTGTTTCTGATGGATGTTTATTTTTTCCTTTTGTTCCAAGTCATTGCTTTGAGCTCTGGTTTCCTTCCTGTCATTGTTGGTACTCTGAACATTCTGCTTTCATTTTGGGTATCCTTCATTTGTTTTTTCAGTTTTTGACCAAGCTCAATCAGATCTGTGAGCATTTTGATTACCAGGGCTTTAAATTCTTTTTTTTTTTTTTTTTTTTTTTTTTTTTGGGGGGGGGGAATTTTTCCGTGTGCGTTTGTGTGTTCGCGGTAGAGCACTAGGGTTTGATCAGATAGGTTAGCAGTTGCCTCCTCACTTAGCTCTCTTTCTGAGGCTTTACTCTGTTCTTTCATTTGGGCCATATTTCTTTGTCTTGGCACAGCTGATAGGTTGTAAGGGGGTGGGACCTTAGGTATTCAGGCCAGCTGGGCAACCTTCTTTGCTGAGTGCTGCGGGGCTGCCTATGGGGGAGGGGGAAGAGAGGGAACAGTGTGGCTCACCTGCTTGTCTCTAGCGCCCTTTTCAACGGACTTTTGTGTTAGACTAGGAGTTTCTCCCACCGCCGCAACCACTGTAGCCCACAGCCACCTTTGAGTCTCCTTAAGTCATTCCTTCCCGCACAGCCCCCTGAGCTCGGCAGCCAGCCCTGCCCCAAAGTTCGCCAGTTGCTGGGGGTTTTCTGAGTCAGGAGGGGTCTGAGTCTGGAGAGGTCTACTGCCTTACCCGTTTGGTTATTTTCATTGATTTTTTCTTTAATTCCTTTGTTGTTGGAGTTCCATACAGTTTGATTTTCTGGCTCTTTTGGTTGTCTCTTGACTTTAGATTGGTTGTTATCCTTTTGGTTGTGAGAGGAAGGGAATTGGTCTCTACCTATACCTCCATCTTGGCTGGAACTAGAAAGAAACAATCTTGAGGTAGGAAAGCAGCAGGGATTATTGAGTAGAGAAATATGATCTGTAAACAAAAGCATGTCTCAATTTGGTGTTTCTAAATACTTTATGCTGTTGTCTAACCTATAGTGGAAAAGATTAAAAGATAAAGTGGAGACTTCTGGCCAAGATGGAGGAGTACATAGACACACTGTGCATAACCAAAAGAAGGACAACAACAAATTCAAAAACAAAAAACAATCAGAACTGCCAGAAAATTGAACTGTATGGAAGTCTTACAACCAAGGAATTGAAGAAGAAACATTCATCCAAACTGGTAGAAGGGGTGGAGACAGGCAGCCAGGCAGAAAGGACTTGTGGCAAGGCAGCAGCTGGAGGACTGGGAGGCAGCAGATTGCAGACTGGGTGGTCCCATAGTCACATGCAGTTAAACTGGGAGGAACAACTCAGAAGCTATACAGACCACGCAACCCAGTATTCCAGCGTGGGGAAATAAAGCCTTAAACCTCTGATTGAAAACATTGGTGGGGGTTGAGGTGGCAGCAGGAGAAACTCCCAGCCTCACAGGAAAGTTCATTGGAGAGACCTACAAGGTCCTAGAACGTACACAAGCCCGCCAACCTGGGAATTAGCACCAGAAGTGGCCAATTTGATTGTGGCTAGTGGGGGCAGAGAGTGGAGCTAGCAGTATTATTCCCTCTCAGACCTCTCCTCCACATACAGCGTAACAACACAGCAATGTGGCTCCCCCTGACTTGGTGAACATCTAAGGCTTTGCCCATTACTATGTAAACAGGCGTGCCAAGACAGAAAGAAACAGCCCAAATGAAAGAACAGATCAAAGCTCCAGAAACAAATACAGTTAAGTGATGAAGAGATAGCCAGCCTATCAGATGCATAGTTCAACACACCAGGAGCCAGCATTCTCATGGAATTGATTGAACTTGGTCACAAGTTAGATGAAAAAATGAAGGCTATGCTAACTGAAATAAAGGAAAATGTACAGGAAACTAAAAATGACGGGAAGGAAACTGGGACTCAAATCAATGGTGTGGACCAGAAGGAAGAAAGAAACATTCAACCAGAACAAAATGAAGAAACAAGAATTCAATAAAATGAGAAAAGGCTTAGGAACATCCACGACATCTTTAAATGTGCCAGCATCTGAATCATAGGGGTAGCAGAAGGAGAAAAGGAAGAGCAACAAATTGAAAACTTATTTAAAGAAATCATGAAGGAGAGATTCCCCAATCTTGCAAAGGAAATAGACTTCTAGGAAGTCCAGGAAGCTCAGAGAGTCCCAAAGAAGTTGGACTCAAAGAGGAACACAGCAAGGCACATCATAATTATATTAGCTAAGATTAAAGATAAGGAGAGAATCTTAAAAGCATCAAGAGAATAGGAGGCAGTTACCTACAAAGGAGTTCTCATCAGACTGTCAGCTGATTTCTCAAAAGAGACCTTGTAGGCAAGAAGGGGCTGGCAAGAAGTATTCCAAGTCATGAAAGGCAAGGACCTACATCCAAGATTGCTCAATCCACCAAAGCTTTCATTTAGCATGGAAGGGTAGATAAAGCACTTTTCAGATAAGGTCAACTTAAAGGAGTTCATCATTACCAAGCCCTTATTATGAGAAATGTTAAAGGGACTTACTAAGAAAAAGAAGATAAAAAATATGAACAATAAAATGATAACAAACTCACAGTTATTAACAACTGAACCTTAAACAAAACAAAAACAAACTAAGCAAACAACTAGAACAGGAACAGAATGACAGAAATGAGGATCACATGGAGGGTTATCATCAGTAGGGAGTGGGTGGGGAGAGAGAGGGAAAAGGTACAGAGAATAAGTAGCATAAATGGTGAGTAGAAGATAGACAGGGGGAAGGTAAGAATAGTATAAGTAATGTAGAAGTCAAAGAACTTATATGTATGACCCATGGACATGAACTAAAGGGGGTAACGCAGATGAGAGGGGGTGTGCAGGGCAGAGGGGATTAATGGGGGGAATGGGACAACTGTAATAGCATAATCAATAAAATATATTTAAAAAAGATGAAGTGGATTATTTTAATGGGAAGAATTTAAGTGCCTATTTTAATTTTCAGTGAAAATAATAACTTTAAATACAAGAAATTCTGTGCCATGCCTACCTTTGCAAAGGTGAATCATCTATTTTTGGCTCTGTGGAGCAGAGTTGTTGTGTGATGTGGCTGTGTCTTTGCTGTGTGTTGAGTGATTTTATCCAGGACTCCCTTAAGAATAGGGCAATGTCTTTACATTCACTATGTATTTAGTTTACCATTAGTGGGCATGATTGATAGGTAAAATTGACTACAGTATTGTGATGTTTTTCTCATATTATTTTTCTTTTTATAAAAATGATTTTGGCACATAATTAGCAAAGTTTTTAACGAGTATTGCATAAAAATTTTTCTCTCCCAACCATGAACTGAAGACTCCATCGTGTTCTTTTTTTTCCTTCACTCTTCTTCCCTTGGAAGACAGGATTTTCAAAATTTTTCATGACAGTTTTTTAGAGTAGTAAATGAAGAAAATAATTATTGTAATTGTTCTAGCACTTTGTAGTTACAAGTATTTTCAAAACTAAATTTTAGACTGCCTCCTATGATTTTGAAAAACGACCCATATCAAATATATACCATACCTACAAAAAACTGTCATCTGTAAAGAAAATTTCAGTTCTATTTCAGAGATGAAAATGTCTCTTTGGATCTTGTAGCAGCTGCCAAGGTGATTAGAAGAACAATATCTGATATGATATCTCTGTCTTACTAGTGAAACAATTGAAGTCTAAGAATTTCACCCCCTAAATAAGTTCTAGTCTGAGAAGGCAGCATTGAGGTGTTTGGGAACTTCCTGAAGAAGCAGAGGGAGGCTAGCTGGGTGGTTGCTCAGGCCTGCACAGTTTGAGAGCACCACTTCCTCTGGGCCCCTTCCTATTGCCATCACCCCTTCACTCCCCGCTCATCTTGCTAATGATTCCAGGCCTGGCCTTGAGATAATCCAGTGGTATCATAGGCTTCTAGCCTCTGCAGAGGAAAAACTCTAGGTTAATTCAAGTACAGTGTGTTCTCTTTCTTTTGCAGCTGGTGTAGCAAGGGAGTCTAGGGCAAGTAGATTGAATCAAGGGAAATGAAGGCATTCACTGTCTATTTCATTGAGGATGGCTCATTTAAGGTAAACACCATTTAAATAGTCTCCAAATGGCCCATTCTATGTGAAGTCATGCAGCATGCCCCCTTTTGGGCTGTCATTCTCCTTTAAATGGATTGCTTTGTGTGTACTAGTTTTAATGTCATTCAAACTTAAACCCCATATGTGGGCCTCATCAGGCCATAGGCTTTGGTGCACATATGGCAGCCATACCTTCTACATATTTCATCTCTGTCTCTGGAGAATCAGCCTAAGCAACAGGGGGAGGCAGCTGTTAAGACACGGTAGTTAAGATTTCTTCAGCACTTATTATGTGCCACTTACCATGCCTTAGTGGTTTCTATACACATTATCTACTGTAATCTTCACATAGCCCTTATGAGGTAGATACTGTGATCATTCCCTTATTATAGATGAGAAAACTGATGCATTGAGAGATTAAGTAATATGTCTAAACTGGTAAGTGTGGAGCAGGCAATTGAATTCCAGTAGTCAGATTCCAGAGCTGGAATTAAATTAATAGACACACTAAAAATAAATATGCTCTTCATCAATCTTCTTTACAAGTTGGGCTTCTCCCAAACAATAGATAATCCAGAAATTATCTCTCTTTGTCTTTGGAATGAATGTATGCTCTGTATTCTGGGGCAGTATTTCTTCCTTGTTATTTCGCCTATTTTGCATTGGGGTTTGAAGATGAGATCAGGTATTCCCTGTGGCTTTGGGTAGTCTTCATGCTAGATGGGGCTCAGTGGAATAATCCATAACAGACAACTTAAAAGCCATTTTTCTACCCCATAAGGATACTAGATATGCTCTAATAGTAGTGAACTAGTAAACCCCTACCCCGCCAAAGTGGGAAGCAGGCAGTTGTCACAGCATTCACCCAAGATTGGGCAGGAAGCCCAGGGCTGAACACCTTTGAGAAACTTTTACAAAGAATCCATTCGATATAGCAAAAAGAAAAATAAAATATCTGGGAATAAACCTAACTAAGGAGGTAAAAAAACCTGTATGCAGAAAACTACACAGCCCTGAAGAAAGAAATCAAGGAAGACACAAACAAATGGAAACATATACTGTGTTCATGGATTGGAAGAATTAACATCATCAAAATGTCCAAAGCAATATACACATTCAATGCAATACCTATTAAAGTACCAATGGCATATTTCACAGACATAGAACAAACACTTCAAAAATTTATATGGAACCATAAGTGACCCCGAATAGCAGCTACACTTTTGAGAAAGAAGAACAAAGTAGGAGGGATCACAATCCCTGATATCAAACTGTATTACAAGGCCACTGTAATCAAAACAGCCTGGTACTGGCATAAAAACAGGCACATAGACCAGTGGAACAGAACAGAGAGCCCAGAAATCAACCCAACTCTCTACAGTCAATTAATATTCGACAAAGGGGGCAGTAACATAAAATGGAGTAAAGATAGCCTTTTCAACAAATGGTGCTGGGAGAACTGGACAGCTACATGCAAAAAAATGAAACTTGAGCACCAACTTACACCATATACCAAAATAAATTCAAGATGGATAAAAGACTTAAATATAAGCCATGACACCATTAAAGTCCTAGAGGAGAACATTGGCAAGAAAATCTCAGATATTTCACGCAGCAACTTTTTTACTGATATATCCCCTAGAGCATGGAACATAAAGGAAAGAATAAACAAATGGGATCTCATCAAAATAAAAAGCTTCTGCATGGCTAAAGAAAACAGTATTAAACTAGCAAGACAACCAACTGTATGGGAAAACATATTTGCCAGTGATACCTCAGACAAAGGTTTAATCTCCAAAATATACAAAGAACTTACACGACTCCACTCTAAGAAGACACCCAACCCAATTAAAAAATGGGAAAAGGACTTTAACAGACACTTCTCCAAGGAGGAGATACAGAGGATCCAGAGACACAAGAAGAGATGCTCAATATCGTTAGCTATCAGAGAGATGCAAATTAAAACCACAATGAGATACCACTTTACACCAGTCAGGATGGCTATCATAAACAAAGCAACAAACACCTAAGAATCCTAAAACATCAATTTCAAAGAACCTATGCACCACAATGTTCATAGCACAATTTACAATAGCCAAGAGTTGGAAGCAACCTAGGTGCCCATCAGTAAATGAATGGATCCAAAAATTGTGGTACATGTACACAATGGAATTCTATGCAGCAGAGAGAAAGAAGGAGCTACTACCCTTTGCAACAACATGGATGGAACTGGAAAGCATTATGCTGAGTGAAATAGGCCAGGTGTTGAAAGACAAATACTATATGATCTCACCTTTAACAGGAAGCTAAACAACAAAACAAACAAGCAAGCATAAAAAAAAAAAAAAAAGACACTGAAATAGAGAACAAGGGGACAGAGACCAGAAGGGAGAGGGAAGGGAAGTTAAGGGGAAAAAGGGGGAGGGATTTGGAGGAACAAATAGGAAGGACACAGGGATGAGAACTAAGGGAGGTGAAAATGGGAGGGAGGCGGGGAGACGGGGCAGGGGGAGGCTGGGATGGGAGAAATAGACAAAAAACTGTACTTGAAAAATAACTAAATAAAATTAGAAGGGAAAAAAAAAAAAAAGAATCCAGCCAGGGTCTTTGGGAAGTGAGCTCCTGGCTGGTTCTTATTTGGCCAGCCTACTGATTTTGCCCCTATTTGACTGTCACTTGGTATTCTAAAAAGCATTTTGCTTTAAAAGCTTGAAGTATGAAACAGTTTATTCCTCAGGAGCTCCACTAAGTAGAGGGACTTTAGGAATCAAAAAATTAAAAATCTTAAGGGCTACATAGGAGAAAATAATTGTGATCATTTAAAATATGAGTTTGGGGGATGTTTTCAATATATTCCTCCCCCCCCAGCAAAATCCCTTTTCCACCATTATTTATCTTCAGAGAAAACTGTGAAGGAGCAATGACAGTTTTAAAATATTATTGCTGGATTTGACTCAGATTCTGTTAACACTTTTGCTATCTTACTTCCAAACTCCAGGTCACTTAAGGTTTCTGACTTTTTTTAATTGCTAATCTCATTCCTCTCTCCTGCCACATCCATTTGCAGCCTCCACTGCCCTCCCCATATACCTTGGGTGTACAGACATTCTGATAAAGGAGCTGGGACATGATGTAATTGGGCACTCAGTGTGGCTTCTCTATGGCCTTGTGCAGGCCTCTAACAGATACCTCTTATTCCATTAGCCGTGTTTATTGAAAGCAGTTTTAGTTCCTGCTGTTTCCAAAAAGTTTCATGTTCTCAGTGTGCTAGGTGGATGGTACAAGAACCAGAGAGGCAGCAAAAAAAGAAAGAGAGAGAGAGAAAAAGAAAGAGAAAGGGAGGGAGGGAGGGAGGGAGGGAGGGAGGGAGGGAGGGAGGGAGGGAGGGAGGAAGGGAGGAAGGGAGGAAGGGAGGAAGGAAGGAAGGAAAAATCAGGTACAAAATTTAATACAGAATGTAAGGAGAAAGCTTATTTCCCATAGTGTTTCATTCTCCCCCTTCCCTAGATTGATTGAGATATAATTGACATCTAACATATAAGTTTAGGGTATACAGTGTGATGATTTGATATATGTACACAGGATTAAGCACAAATAACACCCCTTTTTATTACAAAATCATAAGCATGTAATTCTATAACATAACAATATCACACTCAAGCATACCATATGGCACCTTAGATGAAATGTTCCAATTAAAACTATAAATTATGCCCTGGCTGGTGTAGCTCAGTGGATTGAGCACGGGCCGGGCCTGCAAACCAGACAGTCGCGGTTCGATTCCCAGTCAGGGCACATGCCAGGGTTGCAGGCAGGTTCCCTGCAGGCCAGTTCCCAGCAGGGGACGCACGAAAGGCAACCATACATTGATGTTTCTCTCCCTCTCTCCTTCCCTTCCCCTCTAAAGATAAATAAATAAAATCTTTAAAAAAAACTGAGTGACTGGAAAGTCCTTATATTTGGTAGTTATAAAAAAAAAACTATAAATTATTACACCCATATTATTACTCTACCATTGACACTCAAGCAGGCGTTACTTCTGCCAGATGCTGTATTATTATGAAATAGTTACCACAATAAGGTTAGTTAACACATTCATCACCTCACATAGTTTTATTGTCCGTGAGAACTCTGAAGGTCTACTCTCTTAGCAACTTTAAAATATAGAGTACAGTATTGTTAACTATATACAGTACAGTATTGTTAACAGTCACCTTGCTGTACATTACATCCTTAGGACTTATCTTATGACTAGAAGCATCTATCCTTTGAATACTATCACTCATTGCCCCTCAACTTCCTCTGAAACCCCTGCTCCTGTCTGTCATCAGTCTACTTTCTGTTTTATTGAGTTTGTTTTTTTTTAGATTTCACATATAATGAGATCTTGTACAGTATTTGTCTTTCTTTGACTTATTTCATTAAAAATGATGCTCTCAAGGTCCGTCCATATTGTCACAAATAGCAGAATTTCCTTTTTATGTCTGAATAATATTACATTAATATACATCATGTTTTCTTTATCCATTCATTGCACAGTGGACACTTAGGTTGTTTCCATGTCTTAGTCATTGAAAATAATGACTGAGTCACTGAAAATAATAATGACTACACTCTCATGTTCAATGGCTGCATTGAACATGAGAGTGCAGGTATCTCTTTGATATAGCGATTTCATTTTGTTTGGATAAATATCCATGAGTGGAAGTGCTGGATCATATGTTAGTCCTATTTTTAAATTTTTTGAGAAACCTCCATACTGTTTTCCATAGTGGCTATACTAATTTGTATTCCCGCCAACAGTGCACAAGGGTTCCCTTTTCTCCATATCCTTGTCAATGCTTATCTCTTCTTTTTTAATTTCTTTTATTTTTCAATTACAGTTGACATACATTATTATATTAGTTTCAGGTGTACACTCCAGTGTACATAACTTACTAAGTGATCATCTCGATAAATCTCTCATCCATCTGACACCATACATAGTTATTAGAATATCATTGTCTACATTTCCTATGCCATACCTTAAATCCCCATGACTATTCTGTAACAATCAATTTGTACTTCGTAATCCCTTCACCATTATTGCTAACCTGCCCCCCCCCCCCAGTCTGGCAACTGTGAAAATGTTTTCTGTGTCTGTGAGTCTGTTTCTGTTCTGCTTGTTCATTTATTTTGCTTTTTAGATTCAATTGTTGATAGATATGTACTTATTGCCGTTCTATTGTTAATATTTTTTTTACCTTTTTGTCTTCCTCTTCTTAAAGAAGACCCTTTAACATTTCATATAATACTGGTTTGATGGTGGTGAACTCCTTTAGCTTTTTCTTGTCTAGGAAGCTCTTTATCTGTACTTTAATTCTAAATGATAGCTTTGCAGGGTAGAGTAATCTTGCTTGTAGGTCCTAGCCTTTCATCACTAAATATTGTTTGCCAATCCCTTCTGGCTTGCAACGTTTCTGTTGAGAAATCAGCTGACAGTCTTATGGGAGCTCCCTTATAGATAATGAACTGCTTTTTTCTTGCTGCTTTTAAACTTCTCTTTGTCTTTAATCTTTGACATTTTAATTATGATGTGTCTTGGTGTGGGCCTTTTTGTGTCCATCTGGTTTGGGAGTCTCTGCACTTCTGGACTCATATGTCTATTTCCTTCACCAGATTAGGGAAGTTTTCTGTCATTATTTTTTCAAATAGGTATTCAAGTTCTTGCTCTCTCTCTTTTCCTTCCAGCACCCCCGTGATGTGAATGTTGGGTATACTCGAAGTTGTCTCAGAGACTCCTTACACTATCTTCATTTTTTTGTATTCTTTTTTCTTTTTGTTGTTCTGATTGATTGTGTTTTGTTTCTTTGTATGGCAAATTGCTGATTTAATTCTTGCCTTCATCTACTCTTGTTGGTTCCCTGTAAATTATTCTTCATTTCAGTTAGTGTGTCCTTCATTTCTAACTGGTCCTTTTTTATGCTGTTGATGTTCTCACTAAGTTTATTGACCGTCCTTATAACCAGTGTTTTGAACCCTGCATCTAGTAGATTGCTTGTCTCCATTTTGTTTAGTTCTTTTTCTGGAGTTTTATTTTGTTCTTTCTTTTGGGATATGTTTCTTTGTCTCCTCATTTTGATAACCTCCCTGTGTTTGTTTCTATGTATTAGGTGGAGTTGCTATGTCTCCCAAGCTTGGTAGAGTGGCTTAATGAGTTAGGTGTCCTGTAAGGTTCAGTAGCACAACATCCCTGATCACCTAAGCTGAACACTGGAGATATACCCTCTTGTGGACTGTGTACACCCTTCTGTTACAGTTGAGCCCTGATTGCTGTTGGCATGTCAATGGGAGTGATTTACCCAGGCCAGTCAGCTTCAAGGACTGGCTGTGACCACCAACCTCCGACCATTGTTGAGGATCAGCTGTGCAGGGGCATGCCCCTGAAAGCAACACTTATTTCAGCAGGGTTCTGGTGCCCACAAAGTCTGCACTTTGTGTCATTTGTAGAGGTGGTTGAGTGATGATGTTTCAACATAGTCTGAAGCTGTCCACTGGGGGCTCTGGCTCTGGGTGCCCCCAGCAGGTGCAGGCCACCTATGTTCCACCCAGGTCTACCCATCATGAGCTACAAAGTGATCTGCATTTGGCTGCTACTTGTGCTGGGCTGGGAAGTGGCCAGGTGGGGCCAAGCTGCAAACCAAAGCCAGCTGCTGCAAGTGCTAGACCTAAGGCCACTTAGCAAGAGGTATGGGGCTTACTGAATCCAGATGCTTCTTGTTTGAGATTTTTAGGAAAATCTGATGCATGAGCTAACCCAGGCCATTGGTGTGGAAAAGCCACTGGAAACAGCTTAGGTAAGCCTGAAAGTTGGGTGGGGTGGGACCTCAGGGAATTACCAGGGTGGGGCAGTGTGAGCCAGGTGACAAAGTCTCAGATATGGCTCCTGACTGCCAGCTCTTTGCAGGGAGGGCTCAGAAAGGGAATAGTGACTTCTACCAGCACTTCTGCCTGGGAGAAAGCTCCCTCCCAAGCTCTTGCCATGATGCTGGACAATTTAGTTACTCCCTGTCTGTCTGGTGCCTTTCATGATGCTGCCCCAGGACTGGAGCTCAGAGGGAATAGGTCATAGTAAGTCTGTGTGTGGGCCCTTTAAGAGGAACTGTTTGGGAAGCCAGAAGCCCTTCGTCTCCTTCAGACTCAAACCCTGCTAGTTTTTATAGCCAGAAGTTATGGGGAATTTTCTTCTTGGCACAGGAACCCTGGGACAGGGTGCCTGGTTTGGGCCTGGGATCCCTCTTTCCTCAGGTGGAACATCTGCAACCAAGATATTCCCCCCAATTTTATCTGCCACATATGGGTACAGGAGCAGCCCATTCCATGTCTCTGCTTCCCCTACAGTCTTGATATGGCTTCTTCTTTAATTCTCTAGTTGTAGGACTTTCATTCAGAACTACCAGATTTCAGGTAGTTCTGAATCATGGTTGTTCTGTAGTGTAGTTGTAGTGGTTATACATTTACCTATGCTGGTGTCTTGCCCAGCAGTCTCTTATCTTTTTCAATGATAGCCATTTTAATAGGTGTGAAGTGACATCTCCTTGTGGTTTCAATTTGTATTTTTTAACACTGGTGTTGAGCATATTTTTATATACTTGTTGGCCATTTGTAAATAATCTTTGG
This sequence comes from Artibeus jamaicensis, assembly GCF_021234435.1. Classification (NCBI taxonomy): domain Eukaryota; kingdom Metazoa; phylum Chordata; class Mammalia; order Chiroptera; family Phyllostomidae; genus Artibeus; species Artibeus jamaicensis. Next base: position 71,086,429 of record NW_026522030.1, on the reverse strand, counting down.
AGAAATGTCTGTCTCAGTCCTTTGACCACTTTTAAATTGGGTTATTTGATTTTTTGTTATTGGGTTGTAGTTTTTTATATATTCTGAATATTAACCTCTTATCAGATGTATGATTTGCACATATTTTCTCCCATTCTGTAGGTTACCTTTTTCATTTTGTTAATGTTTTCTTCTTCTGTGCAGATACTTTTTAGTTTGATGTAGTCCCACATCTTTATTTTTGCTTTTGCTGCTTGTAATTTTGATTTCATATCCAAAAAATCATTGTCAGTGTTTAATTCTTAAAATGACTTCCTTTGTTTAATTTTAATTACAATTTATATTCAATATTATTTTGTATTAGTTTCAGGTGTATGCATAGTGGTTAGATAATCATACATACTTTACAAAGTGGTCTCTGTGATATTTTCAGTACTCACTTGACATTATACATAGCTATTACAATATTACTGTGTACATTTTCTATGCTGTAGTTTATATCCCCGTGACTATTTTGTAACTACCAATCTGTGCTTCTCAATCCCTTTACCTAATAGGATGGTGCCTAGTCCTTACCTCTAAATTGCATCTTTCTTCCAAATTATATTTTATCATTTTAATGGTATCTCAGAACCAAAAGTGTTGTTTGTTTTATGTTAAAATTACCTTCTAATTAATTGACCTATTAGTTTTATTTTATATTTAAAATGCACATATTTAAAGAGTCAACTAATTCTATTGGGTTTAATAACTTCCTTTCTAAAATAACAGTCCTCAGTACCACCACTCTATTTCTTCTGATTTAGAAGTGACCACTTTGATCTATTTTAGCTGATTGGTTGACTTTTATGACCAGGTAGTTCAATAGGATACTTCATTGTTCAGGGTCGGTCTTCTCACTTGGCAGATGAGGGTTTAGCTCTTTTCCCCTCCCACACCAGACTCCATCACACATGTGAGCTTCTTTTACTTGCTCATTGAGCTTCGTGGATTGATTTCTATTTTTTTCTCATCTTTTTTTTCTTTACTTTCTAGTTTTTCCTCAGCTTTCTAATCTACCTCACCCTTTTTATTGAGTTATTCATTCTTCCATCATGTTTTTAATTCTTTTTACTTTGAAGTCCTCCCTTCCCCAAATTCCATCTTTCACATATAAATGTAACTTTCATTAGATCATCATTATATATGTTTGTTATTAGAGCTGACACTTGTAGTAAAACTTAGATTAAATGATTATTTTTGCACCACATGTAGTTTTTCATGAAGTCAGTAATTGCCTTCATGTTCATTAGTTTATTTTTCTGTTTGCTTGGTTTTCTATGTATTTACCAACCCCAGACTCTTTGAAAGTTGTTTAAATTTTTCAAGATGCTGAGATTTATCAGGTTTTCTCTCAATTTCATCTTCTTGAAACAATCTCTCCCCAGGCCCTGTAATCTGCTTTGGTGGTCATTGGTTACATTCTCTACTGGGGACATAGCTGGTTTCTAGGATTGCCCTTCTCTATCCGGCTGCTAGATTACCAGTCTCTATCAGGTTCCCTTTGCTTCTTTCTTGTATTAGCTTGTGGGGCCTTCCTCTTGGTTTACTGCCTCTTTTTGCAGCATGCTTTACATATTCCAGCAGCTTCCTGAGAATCAGATGCATGGGAGGTGAATTTTTTTTAACTCTGCTTCTCTGAAAATATCCTAATTGTATATGATTTTTTCCCTCTTTTTGGAAGCTTATAGGATCTTGTCTTTGTCCCTAGGGTTCTAAATTTCATAGCAATGTATCTCGATGTGGGTTGATTATATACAGTCCTGTGTCCTGTCAGTCTGGAAACTCGGTGCCCCTTAAATGTGGGCAAATTTTGTCAGTTTTTTTAACTGATGATTTTCTTTTCTTCTATCTTCTCTGTTGTCTTTTGCTGGAGCTTCTTTTACTTGCTTACTGGGCTTCCTGGATTGATTTCTATTTTTTTCTCATCTTTTTTTTCTTTACTTTCTAGTTTTTCCTCAGCTTTCTAATCTACCTCACCCTTTTTATTGAGTTATTCATCCTTCCATCATGTTTTTAATTCTTTTTACTTTGAAATCCTCGTTTTTTAAATATTATGCTGTTCTTATTTCAGCACTGCAATAAATTCTCTTAATTCTCAATCTGTATACGTATGGTGGTTTTGAAGTTTTCTTCTACTTGCATGGTTACTATCCTCTAAGTTGCTTGCTTCTGTTTGTTTTGGTCTCCCAGTTTTACATAAGGCACATTCTAAAAATTCCTGGAGATCCTTGAATTGTCTGCAGGAATTAGGAGTAGGGGATTCAAATGCTGATTGGAAGCTCTGATGCATGCATAGGGCTTGTCAACTGTGGGCTTCATCTTAGGATGATCATCAGAAACCTCTGATGTCAGAGTTCTTAGTTGTCTCCTCTTGGGCTGGTCAGCTTTTTTCCTTCTCCTGCCTGGAGGATAAAAGCCTGGTTGCTACCCTGGCTGGTGTGGCTCAGTGGGTTGGGTGTTGTCCTGCAAACCTAAAGGTCAGGTCCCTCAAAGGGGATATGTGAGGGACAGCTGATCCATGTTTCTCTCACAGATCTATGTTTCCCTCCCTGTCTTTCTCCCTCTCTTCCACTCTCTCTAAAAATAAATTTTAAAAAAGCCTGGTTTCTAACATTCCAGGAACTAGATAGGAAAGATGGCTGGTGCTCTCAGCATCTGATATGCATACATTCATCTAACCCCCTCAACTGTACCACACACCCACCCCCAGTCTGTAGGCCCTCTCTTTTACTCTCTATATAAAATAAACTTCAAGTTATTTTATTGGTGTGTGGGGAATGGGCATATAGCCCAGGTGTGTGGAGTAGGAGAGGCCATTCAGGGATCTAAGCCCTTCTCAGCCAGGCCTGCTTAGCTTATACTTCCTCCAACCCCAGTTTTGGAGCTTCTAGGGGATAAAGTGAGGTGGATCTTTTTCTCCACTACTAAGTTAAGATTCAGGTTTGCTGTGTCATTTACCACTCTTTCATCTGCATTCTAACTTCCAGTATTTTGCAGCTAGTATCTCCTATATTCTTATAGTATTCTCCCTGTTTTTGTTTGTTTATGGCTTAAAAATATCCTTTGCTGTCCTTTACTTGGGTTTTGGGAAGAAACAAAGCCTCATACATTTAATCTTTTATTTTTACCTTAAAGCATCACCATTGTTGTGGGGGTTTATTAAACCCCCACAGGTCTGAAGTTTTAAAAGAAAAATTCAGTGACTTATGGTAAATATTCCAAAATAAACTTCAGAGAAAGAATGGCTAGACCACAGTCCTTTGATTACAAAAATTCAGTTATTCAAGATTTTTCTTTTAAACCAAAGCTGTTCAAAACATTTAGTCCCTCACCCACAATTTCTTTCCTGTTCTTCCATCTCTGTGCTCCCCACAATTTGCATGGGCTCTCATTGTGCTGTCTAGTCCAAATTTCAAGTTCTTCATGGAGCATCTGCAGGGAGGCATCAGTGTTAAGAAAACGAGATAGCTGTGGGAAGCTAGAAAAATTAGGGAGGTGGGCACAGTACAGCATGTCATGTCAGATCCATGTCATGCTTTTATCAAGACCCCTGTGACTGTCTATAGCCTCTTCTTACTGGGTTGAAATCAGAGCAGCAATTCTCTCTAAAGCTGTGGTTTTCCTTCCAGCCCCAAAGAAGCTGCATATGCCACTGGATTGGCTCTGGTCTCTTTAAAAAGGAGCATGCTTGCCCTGCCTGGTGTAGCTCAGTGGATTGAGCATGGGCCAGTATACCAAAAGGTCACTGGTTTGATTCCCACTCAGGGCACATGCCTGGGTTGTGGGCCAGATCTCCAATAGGGGGCGCGTGAGAGGCAACCACACATTGATGTTTCTCTCCCTTTTCCCTTCCCTTCCCCTCTCTCTAAAAATAAATAAAATCTAAAGAAAAAGAAAACAAGGAACATGCCTTAATCTTGTTAGTTATCTGTGGAAAGAGTGATTTAAAGAGTGGCCAGTCTGATTGCAGAAGCAGAATGAAACTTATAAGCAAGTTTAAGAGGATGGCTAGTTCTGTGATCGGTTTCCAGCCATTCTGAGCATGTCCTTCTATAGTCTTTCTTCAAGTATGTTTCCTCTAATGATTTCCAAACTTGATATATGTCATATTTATTCAAAGTTGATTTCATAGATACTTTTTTCCTTAAGTTTAGATATTTGTTTTCTACTTAAAAATTTGTTTTTCTGCCCTGGCTGGTGTTGTTTAGTACATTGAGTGCTAGTCTACAAACCAAAAGGTTGCTGGTTTGATTCCTGGTGAGGGCACATGCCTGGGTTGTGGGCCAGGTCTCCAGTTGGGGGGGGGCATAGGAGAGGCAACTGATCGTTGTATTTCTTGCACATTGCTATTTCTCTCCCTCTTTTTCTCTCTTCCTTCCCTTCTCTCTAAAAGTAAATAAATAAAATCTTTTAAAAAACTTTTTAAAATTTGTTTTTCAACAGAGGAGTTCTGCAATGTATTTTTTGGGGGGGATCTAAGTTGGTAGTTTCAGAGGGCAATAAATAATGACCTTTTACCTCTGTGAGTTCAGAATTAGTCGAGAGACAAAGAAGCCAAGCATATGGAGATGAAAATCGAACCTTTATAACCCTGGCTGGTTTGGCTCAGTGGATTGAGCACCACCCTGTAAACCAAAAGGTCACTGGTTTGATTCCCAGTCAGGACACATGCCTGGGTCAGGTCTAGTCAGGGGTGCACAAGAGGCAACCACACATTGATGTTTCTCTCCCTCTTTTTCTCCTTTCCTCTCTGTCTAAAATATATAAATAAAGTATTTTTTAATCTCACCTTTAGTATTGATTTTTACTGGTAAAGGACTTTGAAAAATGTCATGTTAGGTCGGCTGACCAATATGGGCATGATACCATTTTGTTTGCCGTTGAATATGACATCTTATCTGCTTACTAACCAAACTGGACAACCTTAGGCCACTCCATGATTGTTTAACCCTCTAAAACTTAAAACAAGAAAGAGAAGAGTGGCTCCTGCTAAAGAATTAGTAAGGGGCTGAGAGAGAGGCTAGGTTGTGTTACTTGACTGGACCATGAGGAACATGAGCAGTAGAGAATTGTTCCACAGTATAAGGTCATATTAATTCTGCTAAGACACACCACCATCAATTTATAGCAGGTGCTCAAAAAAAACTATATAAAATCAGGTTGTATGACACATTCAGATTTCAGAAACATTAGAACCATTTTCCCATCTTAGAAGTAAGGAAGCACAGTGTTATAAGTTATCAACCATTTGTTCCTTTGGTAAAAGCCTTTTATAAGGTTTGGACTACCTGGCAGGCACAAGCATGGCTGCAGTGAGGAGTTCCAGCTGTAATTCCAGCCTTGTTACACACCAGGTGGGAGTCCTTGGCTCCATTGAACCTCTCCAGGCCTGTTTTTCATCTGCTCAATGAGGAAAGGGGGATCAGCCCAATGTATTAACAGATAAAAAGGATAGGGATATAAGACCTGAACTTCTACAATTAATTGTTGTATTTTCATAGTTGGTACTAAAACCCAGGTATCTCCCTTCTTTAGTCTCATTGTATTCTACTATATCCATTTTAGATGGACTTGATTTAGGCAAAATAGCAGAATGTAAGTGATAATTCATTTGTCCATCCATCCATTCATTTGTTCATTGAAGTAAGCATCTTTTTTCTTTTTTTTTTGTGCCAAGTACTGTAATAGGCAATAAGGATGAATGAGACATGTTTTTGTTTCTACAGCAGCATACAACCTATACTTTTATGTATTTGCAGCCATTAGTGACCACCTCAACCACCACCATTTATTTATAGCCTCACTTGAAGGGCTTCAAACTGATTCCTGGAACAGATCCAAACCTCCCTGGCTGCCCTGAAACTATCATCTCTCTTATGCTTCCCCTGAGACCTGGAATAATGTCCCTTCAGTTGACATGACCCGCCTCCAAGAACTGGCTCATACCATCTTAGGACACAAATTCTTCAAGTGCCTAAAGAGAAAATATACAAGTAAGGTCCAGATACATACATTGGCCTCATTAGATTTTTCTTTCTGCTTATAGGGAGCTTAAGCTGGCATTACTATGTAACCATGCCAATGCCAGCCTCCACCTTTACAATTGCAGTGGGATCCTGGACGGAAATGAAGCCAGAGACCTGCTCATCAAATGATCTGGCAGCAGAGAGATCCTTCTCCACTTCTGAGGCTGACTTCAGGTTTGTATTTGGGAACTTGCTGAAAAACAAACACTTGAGAGAGTAGAGTGATGCATTTATTCCAAGCGCTGGGAATGTGAGTCATCCCTGCTGAGAAACTAAACCAAACTATGACTAATCAAAGCAGGAAAAGCCCTACTGGGAGGTAAAGAGAGTTGATAGGCCAAAATGTGGGCATATTGTTTATGCAGAAAGAACAAGAAGAAAGTAAGTATGTATGAAATCCTCTATGCAGTCAGGTGAAATGAAATATTTTTGTGTATTTGGTTAAGTAAACAGAATATTCTGCTTTAATACTTTTCCCTCTTTCTACACCTTTTAACTTTGGATTTCAGTACTTATTTGATCAAAAACACAGCTTAATAAAAAGAAGTTGCTTATCTGATGGGTTCTTTTGTAGTCCACCCTGCTGTTTTGGTTCCAGTGACTGCTGCTACCAGGGTCTTTGTAGGGGCTGTGGGGGTGGTCAACCTCCTTAGGAACATAGGACATAAGGAAGCTGTCACAAGGCTATTGAGTTTTGAGAATCCTGCTGGGTCAGGGCTCTGTTAACTTCATTAGCAATTCCTTCTTTTCAGAGTTGACTAGAGGAAATCAGTTAAAAAAATTTTAAAATTAATATAGACCATTAGATGTTCAACTGTTCTAGCTTTGAGAGTCAAAGGGAAGAAGGAGAATGCAAATAATAGGCTCAGGAGTGTGCTAATCGTGCAGTGTGATGTCATGCTTCCTTCTAGGGCTTTTACTTCTTGCTCAGTTTAATCATTTTTCCTATTTACAGGTAGGCACTAAGTTAGTATCCTGTGGTGGAGAATGCCCAGAGTCAGGGGAAAGATGGTTTTTTCATCCTTGAAATCCAGCTAAGATATGCTCATAGTACAAATTTCTTTTGTGTTGGTCGTTTTGCCATGTTGCTTTTGCTCTCCCTGCACGGACTGTAGTGGTTGGTGTGGTTAGAAAATAAAGCCATCAAGTGCTGCTTATGATGGACATGTCTTATTACCTGCATTTTGCTTTTTGTTGGAAGGAAGGTAATTTCCACTTCTTGGTTGGTAAGTTACCTATCTTGGACCATTTTCTATGAGCTATATAGAGTATTATAAATTGCTTATAGGATTTTACTTATTCCCAAGAGAAGAAGAGAATTGTAGACAGAATGTTACTTTCAAATGGGAATATTTAATTGCTAGTGAGACCCTCTAGTGCTTTCTTTCTCTGTGACTGAGATCACATAGTAGGCCTCATTTTGAAAGTCCAGGCAGCCAAATTTCTAATTAGGGAGGGCAGGTGCCCTGGAGAGTCACTTCGATCTACAATGAACTTGCTATGAGTGAGAAATAAACTTTTTTTGGTTAAGCCACTGAAATAATGGGGATGTTTATTATTACAGCATATCCTAGCCTATCTTGAATTGATACAGAAGCCATTTAATGTTTGAAGTTAGGGAAAGTCTTGGTCTACATGTCACCTTGCTTAGTTCTGAGGATAAATTTGTATGGTAGATAGGCTTTATTCTATTTTTAAAGATAAAATAATGATATTGATACTTCAAACAGCAGCATATTCACATTCGTGTCCCTACTGAGTTACAATACCTGGATTCACATCTGGGTTCAACCCCTTGGAGAGGTGATTCAGAATCTTTTCTGGGGGCTTTTAAAAACTGTGCATTGCATCCATGCCTCACCTGGAGTCTGGTCCACCTTTTCACTTGGAGAGTCAGTGCCGCTGTGATTGAGTCACTGTTATTGATTGGAATGTGTCATGTTGTAACAGAAATAGAGAGCATTTCCAGTGATCCTGAAGGTGTCCTCTCCATTAAGTAGGTATGATTCTTGGGCAAAGCCATACTTTCCTTCTCTGCAAAATAAAGAGTTGCTAGGGGTGAGGGTGGATGGTTGGGGGCCCAGGAGTGTTTCTCAAATTCTTCATGGTGAAGCAACACTGCTCTTCACCTACAGCCTCGGCTGATTTACTGTTAGAATAGGTATGCAGTTGGAAAATGTGTGCCTTGGGAAGGCAAAGAAAGAAATTTGTTATTTTGTTTTTCTAGCCATATTTGCAGAGATCCAAGGCAGGGGAGTGGGCAGCAATCATTTCCTATATGTTCTCTCTGCTGCCCACAGCAGCTGAAATGGCTATTTACTTTTCTGCATCTATAATTGTGAAGGAGGAGGACATGGCTGAATGAAGTGGGGATAGTAGGGGGGAGGATATCTGAATCCCTGTTAGAGTTTATGGGAGGGGGTAAATACGACTCCTCCCTTGTTCACCTGAGTTCAGAACCAATTGAGAAACAGAAGGAGAATGAAGGATATGTTTTATTATTGACAGAAGCTGGACTGAGGTAATACTCAGGCATACAGTATTAATTAGCTTTCTAATACTCCATTTCCAATTTAGACAAACATCTCCACCCAGCTGTACCACTGCTAACCTCCACAACAGAGATGCACACAGCCTGCCTAACAGCCAAAAGCACCCGCTCTGTGGGCAAGCAGATTCTAAAAGAGAAAGTCCCGAGTGACCCAGCCAGTCAGATCAGCTGGAGAGAGAGTGAAGGGTGCCACTGCAGGCAGGGAATCTTGTCCTCATATGGAAATGTGAGGCTTGAGGGTGGTGGAGTCCCTCCCACACTCCTTTCCATGTCTGACATGCTATGACTAAGTTTTCCCTTCATTTATCACTGCGCTTGTCCATCAGCAATGTACTGCTGATAAAATAATAGCTTACATTTGTTTGGTCCTTCCCTGGCTATGCACTTCACGTATGCTGTTTTTAGTCATCAGAGGGTGGCTTTGTGTTTTTATCTATTAAATCTTTGGCTCCATACTAAGTTTGCCAACAAAGGTGCTCTGAAGTGCCAAGTGCAGTGGTGTTTTTGGTTATGTTCACATCTGGTCCCCTTGCCTTTCCCAACCCCCCTCTACTTCAGATCTTCCGAAGATCACTAGTTCAATTCACGTAAATGTAACGTTTACAGAGGCCTTATGTGCCACAGGCTTTCATTTGCCTAATGTGTTCAGGCACATTAGGGTCCCAGAAATTTGGCCAAAGTATTGGTCACTGAACTTTGGATCACTGTTCATGTGGGCCAAGTTATAGGAAGAACAGTCCTTCCTCCAGCTCCAGTTCCACATATTTCCAGCCCACTCTGGCTGAGCATTTAGTAAATACATTAATTACAGGGCACTTAGATAAACTGCTGAAATTTTATTAATTTTATTTGGCTGCAGTATAACCTTCTCCAACCACAGGGGAATCTTTGTATTACATTTAATCTCTTGAGGTCTTTGTTAAAGCATTGTCTTCACTTTGGGGCCATACACTTTAAGCAGGACATTTGGATAAAGTCCAGAGGAACTCATCAGCAAAAATGATTAAAAGCGTGGAAAACATGCGGCATGGAGCATAGAAAAGCATGGGAGAGGTACTGAGGCTGCTAAGCCTAAAGAAGAACAGACGTGGTAGAGGACACGAACTCGATGAAAAGTTGGACTTCGGAGAATGAGATCCTGTTTCTATCTCTTTGAAAGTCTAGAAAAGAAGGAATGGTGGGTACAAATCATATGGAAAAATTCCAATGTCCAGAATACCCTTCATTTCACTTTGAGAGGAGCCTTTCCATATCTTTCTGGCTTGATTAGATTTGGTTTGTCCAGCCCTTGCTCCCTGAGAGTATTTCAGCTCTCTGTTTCATGTTGCAAGTATTTCATCTGGCTTTGTAATATACCAAATGCCTGAGAAAAAACACATCTGACTTTCAGACACTACTATATCATCATTTATGTTGACATGGTCAGCAATGCGTTGGGGGCTGGTGGTAGCAGTTTGAACACTTGTGATTTTTAGGAAGTATCTGCTCTGCTAACTAAAATGTTAATAAATTGTGTAAACCTAAACTGATCAGAATTAAAAACTTTTTCTTCTAACAAAACTGTAAATTCCTCAAAGGTGGGGTCAGAGATTTATTCAGATGTATGTACATAGCAGCTCCCTCTGGAGTGCCTTGAATACAGCAAGAATACAGGAAATATTTACTGAGTTTTCACATGAACCAAGGAAGGGGTTGTGGAAAAAGAATACCCATTCCCTGAGGAGACTTTCCAGTGATTTCTTTTGAACCTAAGACAGAGAAACATTTGTGTGAGGTGGTTTCAGTACAGCCCTGCCTTGAAATAGGAGGATAGCTGAAGGAGAACCTTTTGAGGCTCTGAGTAAAACACAGTCATTTCTTGGAGAGACCTCTTGTATAAGAGGGGACCAATGGCCTGGTTTCCATCATTTACCAGCCTAACGTATATTTCACCCTTCTTCCCAGCCAGTAATATTAATAGGCAATATTGACACGGAGGAACAGGAAACTGGAGAACCACAGGGCAGCTGAGCTCAGCTTTAGGAAAACTCCAGATTCCAAATTTACTTAAGAAGCATAATGAAGTATGTGGAGAAGGAGAGTCTGGAGGGAGGAGGTTGTGATGATTCACGGTGTGATGAATAGTTGTTATTCTAGGAATGTTGTGTGTGTTAATTGGGAAAATGTATATAAATTATTCAGAACAGTGCACAGCACATAGTAAGTGTTAAATGACTAAGCAGCAGTTCTGGTAGAAATTATTTGTTTATTACTCTTATCATTAGTATTATAGATTATTAATAATTAACAATTAAATATTATAACCTTAGTTATTAAAATGTTTACTCTGATTACAAGTCTGGGCACAAGGAACAGCTATTTACAAATTCTTCATTTGTTGATGATATCAAGAGTATATCGGAGCAGGTACATATACAGTGATTTGTAATTGAAGGTTAGTCTGAAGGAAAGATAGAGCATCTTTGAGTTAATACTGGTTCTGTGGAAGACTAGTCATGACTTTATAAAAGTATTCCTTCACCACTTCAGGAACATGGCTGTTATATGAAGAGGGGCTCTCATGGTAAGTTGTCATAGAATCATAGTGCCATGAAAAACCTTGGAAACCATTTTAAGTTTTTTGTTTTTTGAAATATATTTTATTGATTATGCTATTACAGTTGTCCCATTTCCCTCCCTTTATTCCCCTCCACTCTGCACACCCCTCCCAGCCAAATTTCCCTCACCCCCTTAGTTCATGTCCATAGGTCATACATATAAGTTGTTTGATTTCTACATTTCCTTACTATTCTTAACATCCCTGTGCCTGTTTTCTACCTACTATTTATGCTACTTATTCCCTTTTCCTTTTCCCCCATTCTCCTCCTCTCCTTACCTACTGATAACCCTCCATGTGATCTCCATTTCTGTGGTTCTGTTCCTGTTCTTGTTGTTTGCTTAGTTTGTTTTTGTTTTTATTTTTTTAGGTTCAGTTCTTGATAGTTGTGAGTTTTGTTGTCATTTTAGTTCAGATTTTTGATCTCCTTCTTTTTCTTAGATAAGTCCCTTTGACATTTCTCATAATAAGGGCTCGGTAATGATGAACTCTTTTAACTTGACCTTATCTGGGAAGCACTTTATCTACCCTTCCATTCTAAGTGATTGCTTTGCTGGATAGAGTCATCTTGGATATAGGTGTATCTTGGATGTAGCAGCTCAAATTGGGCCCTTCTGGTGCTGATCCCTGGGTGGGTGGTTTTGTGTGTATTCTATGACCCTGTGGGTCTCTCCAAGGAACTCTCCAATGAACTTTCCTGTGAGGCTGGGAGTTTCTACCACTGCCACAATTCCCACAGGTTTTTTTAGTCAGAGGTTTTGAGGTTTTTTTCCCCCTTGCTAGAACCCGGGTTTCCTGGTCTGTCTAACTCCCCAGTTGTTCCTCCTGATTTATCCAGACAGAAGTGTGGGACTGCCAGCTCCACCAGCCACTGCCTTTTCACTAGTCCTCTCCACCCAGCTGCATATCTCCACCGTTCTTACTGGTCTGGATGAATCTTTCTTCTTTAACTCCTTGGTTATCAGATTTCCATACAGTTCAATTTTCTGTCAGTATTGGTTGTTTTTTGTTTTTAAATTTTTTGTTGTCCTTCTTTTGGTTGTATGAGAAGGGAAAGTGTATCTATCTACACCTCTATCATGGCCCAAAGTCTGTTTGTTTTTAATACAAGTATAATTAACATGCAGCAGAATGAACAGCTCTTAACTGTTTGGCTTGATTAGTTTTTGACAGTTGTATGCATGTTAACCCAGATAAAGAACATTCCATCACCCCAGTAAGTTCCTTCACACCCCTTTCCCATCAGCTCCTTTCCCAGCATCCTCTTCTGTGAGACCATGTCAGAGGTGAGGAAAAGAGGCCCCAGAAACTGAATGGTTTGCCTCAGGTCACAGTTAGCCAGTTGTTTAGGTTTCCTGGTCCCATGTTGGAGCCCACGTGTGGCCTCCTAGATGCTGTTTCCATTTTTATTGGGATCCTTAATGATCTTACTTACCCATAGCTTGATTGTCTTAAAGTTCTACATTTTCTCTGAGGCTTTAATTACAAAAAAAAAATGGTGCCAATTCGCCCAAATAAAATGACCTTTATTGCCTTAGATAGTGCCATTCCTCTCCCGAGAGAATTTAACTCACCTTTTCTCTTGGACAAATTGGCTTTTATTGTATATCTTTGGCTACCTCAAATTATTCTCCAACTTTTGAGGTTCTTGATCTCCAAAAAATAGTCTTGCCCCATGATATATTTCTAGACAAGCTAATGGAATACCTCCTTACAAAACTGTACTTCGGTAGGTGGAATTTAAACTTATGTTCCAAGTCTGTCCTGAAGATGCCTCTTCATTTCCAATTTTTCCAATATTTAAAGTGGTCTGAAAGCTTTTCAATAGAATTTAAGCTCAAATTACCACAGCCCATTATGTACCTATATAAATACATTAGGAAAAGGTTTTGTGGTGGTTAATTTAATAAATGGTGGTTTTTCAGTTTGTGAGAGCTTTGATTAAATTGCTATACCAATACACTTCTAGTCATTAGGTGGACATCGCAGCCTTTTTGGTTAAATGGTTTACCAGTAGTCACCTACCCTCACTTTCTCCATAAAGCAGGGTTATCAATCTAGAGACTTTGGTTAGCATTCAATATCAGCACTTATATTCTTCCTGTCACCTTATTCTAGGAGAAATGTTTATGGGTATTCCCCCATTATTTTTCCCCAATTGTGCTAAAATGTCATCAGTGCTAGGAGTTGTGTTCTGTGTACTACAAGAAGCTGAGGCTCATCTCCACACTGTGTGGCTCTTCTTGGGCAGTGCTGATTGTGGATGGATGAAAGGTGCTTCAGAAATGTGTAGAGGCTTTATTGTCACAGTTCACCCATCTTGGAACATATCAGTATTTTAAGGGTTTTCTTTCCCAGTATTCACTGGGAGTGTAATAAGCCCCATAGTTAGAACTATAATTTATAAATTAAAAGTACAGGGGCATTCCATTATGTTTAAATAAAGGACCTGTTAGCAGGTGAAAAAATAGAGTTTCCTCTTATGTTAGTTTCTTTGGGTAGATAAGTTCTCTTGAGACCTATGAGTCAGATTCTAGGAATTCTTTTTCAGCTCCACCTTTGGTAGAATAACTGACAGTGATGAGATGGTACAGGCTGGACTCTGATCTGTTTCCTTAAAAGGAAAGTGGATTGGGGAAAGTATTGTATCACAAGTGCTTCTGTTTTTCTTCACAGCACAACTTTTTTTTTTTTTTTTTTTACTAATTTGAGTGAGAGAGACAGAGAGACAGAGAGAGAAACATCAGTTTGTTGTTCCACTTATTTATGTTTTCATTGGTTGATTCTTGTATGTGTCCTGACCAGGGATCAAACTTGTAGCCTTGGTGTATGAGGACAACACACTAACCCAACTGAGCTACATAGCCAGGGTTTTAACAACACAAGAAAACCTAAAGTACTATTCAGGAGAATGAGTGCTGTTCTTTTGAAAAGTTGGAACCTGTACTGTCATTTGTTTAATTTTTCTCTACCTGACTCCACATATTTTATTCTAGTAAATTTCAGAATGGGATCTTTAATTTGGTTACATCATCCCTTAGTTTCTGAGTTATGAATCATCCCTAAGTTAGAGAAGATTTTTTCCATAGTGGTATTTGAAAGCACAACTTTAAGGGCAGAAATTGTTTTTTGTTTTGATGGAGTTTGTTTTGTTGTTTTGAGTCTTAGGGCTTTTTTCCCATTTATTCTAAAACAAGATTTCACTACTTTCACTTAGCTTAGATTGAAACTACTCAATCAATTCAACATATCAATAAGTATTTTAACCTCTGATTTTTCGCCACTACTTAGATAGAGACAAGCAAAGAACTCAAGTAACTGTTTTTGCTTGTGGACCTGTCTAAACTGCTATCTCCTAGAAGCTGTCTATGAAAATACCTCACCTCAACAATGAGGAGAATAAAAAGTACACATATTTATTGTGTTCTTCCCAGGTATGCTGGCATTTGTGGCCATGTGGAATACCCCTGCCGCTTCCAGAATACTTCTGCCGCCACCCAGGACATCATTCCTCATCGAGTCTTTGCCCCAGTGTGCCTCAAAGGTGCCTGCCAAGAGACCCTTCTGCAGCTGCTCTGCCCATGCCTCTCAGCAGCACACTCTGTCCTGGGAACACACCCCTTCTCCAGGCTGGATGTGCTCATCGTTCCTGCCAACTTTCCAAGTCTGGGGATGGCCAGGTACATTGTTCTGTTGTGGCACTTGGAGAAAATATGCTTTAGAAATTCTTTGACTATTTCTTACTTTTTCTGAGCTGTGTCAGAGCTGTCATTTGGTTAGGATGGACGAACCATGGCTACTTGTATTTGGATATCTCATTGCTGCTATGAGGGACAGTTTGTGCATAGACTCTATCATGCATGAGCCTTTGGATGTCTTGGGTTCAATTCAGCTGCCTTAAAGATAAAACGACATTGTTGCTGGGATTAAGAAGACATTGTGCCCCCTGAGTGATTGATGTATGTTGGATTGTGGCTGATCAGTGGCTGGTTAGTTTAGGTGGTGAGAGCATAATGGTAATGATCCTAAAGTCATAGCTCTGGGCAGGGTGAACTACGTGGTTCCAGGGTCATAGGCTGCTCACCTAATCCTAACCAGCTGTCTCATCCATTCTCACCATTGGTCACAAGGACAATGACTTGAGAGCCCCTGTGTTATAGAGACTCTGGATGGATCAGAGTAAATCCATCACCACTGCTAGAAAAAACAGCTCAGAGCAGATGGTGTCTTGGCGGTGGCATGGCAGGGGAGGTACTTGTCTTGCTACTAATTTTTAATACACTAAATATATTGTTCTTATTGTTGTCTCAGTTTAGTTCCTATAGAAAATCAAAACCTGCAAGTTGAACCTTCCCCTATATATTATTTATATCTGAAATTCATTCACTAACACCATTGTTCATTCAGTGATATGAAGCTAGGTCTCACTCAGCTTTTTTTTAATTATGTACTCAGGATTTTACTTGGTTATATATATTTCTATTTGAAAGTCTTAATTATTAACAGTGAATATGCTTGACTAAGGATGGGAAAAATAAGCTCATCAAAACATGTGACTTTAAGTTTTTCCCTATTAGTCAAGGAAATTCCTGCTGCCAATTAATTTCCATGCTTTTAAGCAGCTGTCATTTGTGGTGTTTTCCCTGAAAACTGCACATATTCTTAGTAAAACCCATGGGTAGAAAAGAACTGTCCAGAACATTTGCTTTTGATCTATACTACATACATATACTTTTTAAAAGCTGGCTGGGTAGTCTTAATCCTTGAGGAGGTCTGAGAAAGTCATTTAGACTGATTTTATCCTATATTTATGAAGATAATGGGAATGTAGAAACTAGGATAATTATATATATTTGGTTACATGCATCATATAATTGTGTTGGATGTCTATATATAGAATTTGTCTTAACAAGGGGGCTTCTTTGGTCCTTTGAAGAGGCTGCTGGACTTAATTTAAACAGAATTATTGGCAAAGAAAGGGTTGTTCATTAAATGTTTCTCAGTTTTGAGGAGCCATATTTATTTGGAAGTTTTTAGCACTTTATGAGAGTCGCAGTTTTTCAGGGCATGTTCGCTAACAGTTCCAGTTGTGACCTGAGGGAACCAAAGGCCGTGTATTTTTCATACAGAGGACTTTGTTTTCTATAGCTCCTTCTTGACATCATCCTGCCCAAACCAGAATTTGTTGACCTGCAGGCCATTCTATAAAGCTTTTCTTTCAAGTTTTCATGCCCAAACAGGTAGGCTGTGTATTTGCTGCTTTTTGAGATATTTAAAGTGATTTAAACATGCTTAACTGTATTTTTAAAGCAATAAGCCTAAGTACCCTAAGGCTAAATGGTACTGGGCACAAATGTCAAAAAATGTGATGGTGATAATAACTTAGCAGCAACAAGACTGCTTTTATGCTTAAAAACAGGAGAACCATACATGTAAAATTTGTGGTTGGTTGTCAAATATTTTTTCCATTTCTTTCTTTCTTTTTTAGACTGTGGAAATAGTTTTCCCTGGCCTAGATATTTTCCTGAGCTTAGCCTGTATTTGAGCCATGGAAGGGGGATTGTGGTATCTTCCACTGCCAGTGGGGAGGGTTGGGGGAACACTCTGTTTTTCCTAACTCTGACCTAAATTGATTCCACTTGTTTGGCGGGACTCTCTTGGGATACCAATACCTTGAGCCACATGTGACTAAGTGGGGTTTATGACTCAGTTGGCTCCCAGGGCCCTGCTGCCTTATTTATGGTCTAGGCTTTGCTTGGGGCTCTGCAGAGCAAAGCTGGGACAAAAATGACAGTCTTCTAGGTTAACTCTGTGCCCTAAATAGGAATAGGAAATCCCAAGGCTAGTAGGAACCATCTGAAAAGACCTCCACACCGAAACTTGTCCTTGTCCTGTTTGTTCTGTGCACTAGACATCAAAAGATTTCTTGGTAAATTAAATGGTTGTTTCCTGAGTTCATATTTTATAAACATATATGCAAGATTATAAATTCCATACCTCTGGACTTCTTTACTTATTAGATCTTAATCATAATGAATACCATTTTATACCATTTTAGCATTCTTTTTCAGTAAATGACATTAAACATTCCCACATTAACTTAAAAGGATAAATTATTAATAACCATTTTAAAGAGCTTTAAAATTTTTTGGATGGTATCTTTAAAAACATCAATTAGAATTTGCAATGCTTTTAAACATAACAGTAACTAGAACATTTATCAAAACTGCACTTAATGGTTTTTGTCACCTAGTAATATAATAGGACCTATGACCTATTAACACACCCCTCCAATTCTTTTCTGAATCACTGTTCCAGGGAATAGATGCCTTCAAAGTTGCATTCCGAATCTTTTCTCATTTAGTCAGTATGAGCTTTCTGTTTTGTTTTATTTTTGCCTTCCAGAATGGCTGAATCTTCTAGATAAAGAGCTGTGGAATGTACATTTCTTGAGTTGTGTCTTACTATGAGGTGTATATGAAGATCTGAATGTATGTTAAGTGAATCTCTAATGTATAGAAAGCTCTTTTCATGTCAATGTAATGTGTTCTACCATTTTTATCACATCTTGGTATTTTTTTTAGGTGTCTCAGCTGGGGATTAACTAGTGAGCCTAATTTCCTAGATAGTGAGAAATACATGAAAGGAGCTAGCTCATCATCATAGTTACTCTTTGTTATATAATAATAATGTTAAAGGAATAATATCGTGGAACCAGATTTATGACAGTCTTACCTCTGAATGTGCTTATGATAAATACTTTGCTTTATCGTTTGTCTTTCAGCAGTTCATAATTACATGTCATGGGGCATAATTAGTTTGGCAGAACTATCATGCTGATGTCCAAATACATTACTTTTTCCTCTTTTTTCCATTTCATTTTCAAGAATCTCGTACAAATTATTTCAGAATGGTTTTCTATTTAGAGCTCTGAATAAAAAAGCCATGTCTTCTGTGGCTCTCCTTCACAGCTGTACCTTCACATGTAGTTTCAGTCCTGGTCCCACTGGGGAAATCTGAAAAACAAACAAACAAACAAACAAACAAACAAACAATACTGTAGCAGTGTACTTCATGATAGGTCACAGACTCTGCTTTGGCCTTTTCCCACTGGCTCTGTACCAGATAGTCTTAATCATCTGTTCATTATTTATTCATTCTTGTAATAAAGTTCTGTTATGTGGCATAATGTGTGCCAGGTAGGATTTAAGATGCTAAGTCCACAAAGGGGAATAAGATCAATGACATCTCTCTCTGTCCACATGGAACCTACTTTCTAGTCAGGGGAGAAAAGAGTATAATAAAAACAAATAATTAAGATGTGTACTATGAAGAAAGTAAGTGATAGAGTGACTTGTAATAAGTAGCTTTGTTTGGTTGGCGAGGCAAAGGCTTCTTTAAGGAGTGACATTTGCAGTGAGACTGGAGAATGGGAAGGAGCCAGCCTTGTGACAGTCTGGTGGAAAAGGAACCCAGGCTGAGAAAGTTCAAGTCCAGTGGCCCCAAGGTGGGGACCATTGTAATGGGCTGGAGGAGCAGAAAGAAGCCCAGCATAGCTGGAGGACAGTGAGCTTTTAGAATGAGCTTTCCTTCACCCACTCCTTAAACTCATTTTTGAAGCTGGGAAATTCACTGGTCCCTCAAGGCTTGGGTCACCTGAGCCACCCACACGCCAGTATAAGGAAGAATGAAGAGAGCCACTAAGAAATGGTAGAGGTGGAGTGGACATTATTGATTCCAGGCAGTCAGGTGTTACAGGGAAAGAGGTCAAAACTTCTCTCAGTTTTCTGGGGCCAACAGTTCCATGCCATCTTGTGACAGGCAACTTAGAAGCTAACTTAGCTTAGCAACTTGTTTCCTTAAGCAAAATTCTCCATTACTAGGATGTTAGAGCACCTGGTGCCTGAACTGGCAACTCCCTTTGTGGAGAAGGGGCCGGTCTCAGATCATGTTTCCTTTCCCCAGACGCTGCTGAATGACTCCTTGTAAGTTTTTTTGATACAGTAGGTCACAGGGAGGGAGATTGTGTTTACATGTTTCCTCATCTTTACCCAAGGATATTTTTTCATTGCTTTTAGAGAGAGAGAAACATCAATGCAAGAGAGAGAGAGAAGCATCTGTTATTGGTTGCCTCCTGTACACACCTGAAGTAGAGATTGTATGTGCCCTGACTGGGAATTGAACCCACAACCTTTTGGTTACAGAATGGTGCTCCAACCAACTAAGCCATATTGGCCAGGGCTGCTTGTTCTAATTTTTAAGCTATTAGTTTGGTTCTCAGGTGTCATTCAGTCCACTGAGCCACACCAGCCAGGGCTAATTTTTAAGCTTTTAAAAGACTGAACAAAAATAGGATTGGTAAATAAAGAGAATAGAGAAATAATAATCAATTTAATATCTTAAATATCTTCAATGTACTTCACAGTAGAGAAAAGCTCCCTATAAAGCTCCCTATTACACATGGCTTATTCTTAAAAGATTTGATTGTGCAATAAAAGGCTTCTGAATGCTTATAGTAGTTACTGACTATTGCATGCACAGTTTTCTTAAGTATCTCAATTTGCAAATAAATGGTGTGCACACACATGCCCAAGAATGAATGTAACTAACTTTCCCTCCTCCACTCCTCCTGGGGTTAGACAGGGTGTTGTCCTGTTTATTCTTATCTCCCAGCCAATGTGTAATAGAATCAGCAAAACATAACATGCTAGGACAAAGGGCCTCTTGTTTTCAGCTTTCTAATTGTGCTTCTTTCTGCCGGGAAGGAAGCAGTCATAAATTTCTGTCATTATCTTAAATAGCAAGGTTTCACAGCTTTGGAAATTTTTCTTTGCTTGTTCTTTGTTAGCTTCTACTTGAATTTTTTGATGCTGCAAAGCAAACTACTATACTTTTAAACAATCCTTGAAATTTCAGGGAATGTGACCCCCTGGTTTCAAGGCAGGATGCAACCATAGTGTGATTCTTTCCTTTGGGAATCTGATTTGATTTGTAAATTAGTGCACCTTTCTGTTCACCAAGGCTGCCAGCTCCTCTCTCTGCTCTCTGATGTGCTGAGGATTTGGGGGTCTTTGTGTGGGTTTTGTTTCTTTGAGATTGTTGTTTGTTTCCCAGAGTAAGACATTCTCAATTTTCTTTCTGCATAAATGGTTTTTTAAAATATTTTGAAGGGCAGCTAGATCAGGAGCAGAACCATAGAAATGAAGATCTCAAGGAGGGTTAGCAACAGGGGAGTGGGAGGAGGAGAAGGGGGGAGAAGGTACAGAAAATAAGTAGCATAGACAGTAGATAGAAAATAGAAGGGGGGGCAAGAATAGCATGGGAAATATAGAATCTAAAGGTCTTGAGACACATGGTCATAAACTAAAAGGGGGGTAATGGTGGGGATGGGGGGGTAGGGTGGAGGGGAATGAAGGGGGGAATAGAACAACTGTAACAGCATAATCAATAAAAAAATTTAAAAAAATAATATTTTGAAGGGCATTTTCCCCCTGTTTTTCCTGTATTACTCTTATGTTTTTTCAAACAGGAGGGTGTGAATGATAGAAAGCAGCTCATACTGTCCTTTTTTTCCTCTGTAAAATTGTAACGCTTGACTTACTGGCACCCCTGCAGTTGTAGGGAGGAGTAAATAGAACTCATGATGAGTGGCATGGTCCATGAGGTGGCTTATGGCCCTTACATGCATTGCCTTTCTTGCTCTCTTTGTGTTCATTTCTTCCTTTTGTTTCCTATATTTATTTTTATTTTTGAGAATATTTTTGACTTTGTTTCCCTCCTATCTTATAGAGAAAGGCTTTCCCCTTGTAGTGTATTCTGATTCTTTCATTTACCTTTCTTGAGATAAGAACTGATATTTATAAACAATATTCTTTCAGAACTTTTGACATCCCCTGGCTATGGTTATTTGGTTAGTCTTGACAATACCCATTTGTACTGAGTGAGGAATATAGTGAGAAGGTGTATATATGCTCCCTTTTTTATGGTGTAGGTGCAGGAAGAGAGATGAGATCTCCCAGTCGCTTTGAGCTGGGAAGTCAGAGATGTCAAAGGGTCTCATCTGGTTGGCTCAGAGAGTGTGAGGGTCAGACTTAGGCAGGACTTAACCTGTAACTCTCTCTTAGGTGTGTGTATGTTTGTTTCAGGGGCTGGCCATGGGAGCCGTAGTGTCATAGAGTTGACTTAAAGATTAGAGGTCACCGTGGGCTCATTTGAGGCAGCCTTAGAATCACAGGAGCATGCTGGGGCCAGGTTCTCTCTGTCTGTTGGCACAACAGACAGAGTGAACTCACAGCTTTTGGCTCAGCCAGAATCATCTTCTTGCCATCACACAGCTGTGCTGCTTGTCAGATCCAGAAGTAGCATTTTATCATCATTATGCCATGATTCCTCACCCTCTGAAAGATTATGCTTAAGTGTTTTGTTTTCTTTGAACTGTTCTCCACACACATAGACTGACAGTCCTACCTTCAGAAAACACTGCTGGGGCCATCCTTCAAGAGAAGTCAGGCCTTTGAAAGTCCTTCCTGAAGCAATCATCCCTCTACCTACATTTGTAATCTTTTCTCTCTCTATTGATGTCATCGTGGGCCCCTAATCTCTTCCAGCCCTTGAGCCTGAGATGGCAAGTCAGCACTACCTTTCCATTTTTCCATTGCAAAGAAAAGTCTTTTATTTTTTCCCCTCCCACTTGTTTCTCTACAGAAGCACCATTACTGATAGAGCATACATTCCCTGGGTGAGAAAGAACAATGGAATTCAGTGTGTCAAGTTGCCGAATTGGAATATTCCCAATCTTGCTGGTTCTCAACTCCTCAGACCATTACAAATGGTCTGAGTGAGCAAACGCCACTGGCTTATAGTCGTGTTATGTGTGTCTGTGGGCATGGAACTGTGTATGTATTTCTTTTAAGGCTAGACTCCTGTTGGGAGAGAACCCCAACTCCAGAAACTGTGTTCAAGCAAAGCACAGCATATGAATAGCTCTGCGTAGGGGGAACATTTCTTCTGTTGCCCATATGCAGCTGGAACCCACTGGCATCTGAGCCACACAGGTCCATTTGCATAAAGTGGGTAAGACTTTGCCGTGTTTGCCCCACCCCTGGAATGTAATTGGAAGACTATCCCAACTACCCTTTTTGAAAAAGAAGTGCTCGCTTTGAAAGGCCAAAGACGTGAAGACACACTCCTTTAAAAATGGATTATTTTTAAAAATTGATTACTTTGTGGAGTTGTGGGTACAATGCAGAGGTGTACCCTAATTTAATCTGAGTGGAGCTCAGAATAGAACATGTTATATTTCTTGGTTAACTAACCACTTATAGGGGTGACTTCTCAGAAAGTCTAGATGTTGTTCCAGAAAGACAGAATTGTCCCAGTCAGCTTGATGAAAATAACCATCTCCTCTTCTCCCCATGAAATGGAAATCTTAGAATTTCATTTCAGGAGAGTATGAATAATAGTTTGGACCCACCAGTGGGCCTTTGTTCCTCAGAAGTCAGCTTGCTAAGTTCTGGGGACTGTGGTTGGTGGATCCCAGTTTTTCAGCTGGTATCCTCTCAAAAGACCCAGAGAACCTACTTTGAGAATGAGTCAGCTACATTTTCTGGCTTTTATCATGTATGTGCAATTTCTGAACATGCTTTTGAAAGTTGGTAGTTGGAAAGGGAGGCATGGGCACAGCCAAGAATTCATTCAATAGACATCTATCAACTGACAGATGTGATACATGATGATGGTTCTGTGGCTACAAAGAAATATGTAGACTTTAGCCTAAATCAGGTTTTGTTTTGTTTTTTAATAGTAGGTTCCAAGGAAGACTAGTTTTGTGGAATGTTAATAATGTGGGAAAGGAACTATGGGTTAATTAGCTTAGGAAATGAATGAGCAAAGTTAAAAGGCTTTTATTGGAGGGCTTCTAAGAAAGCCTTCAATGTCTTTTTTATCCTGATTTAATATCCTGATGTAGAAGTTCATCTTAAAGATAGGACCAGAATATGCAGTATTTCCCCCACGTGTTGTGCCAAGGGGTCCCCCTTTAAGTGTGCACTTTCATGTGAGCATTGTGGTCCCCAAAAAACCACCTCCTCAAAACACACTTTGGGAAATGATTCTACTCAGAAATATCTTGGAGTTTATTGTCCAGCTGGCCGTAGAATCCAGCTTTCATTCTGTCACCAGGAGTTAAGGCCCTGCCATGCATTAGCACTGGGTGAGTACCTCATTTCATCTCAGTGAGGAAGGTGGGCTCCATGAGATTCAGTGATTAGTGCAGGAGGCCTCACACTTTTCTGATTATATATCTCTTTCTGAATATCACCCCCTCCAAATACTGGCATTTATTTATAAGTTGTGTACATTTAGTACAGTGGTTATATGGTAAGTGCTCCATAAAACAGAATGGAGATTACACAAAAATAGAAATTTAAAAGGATGAGAAAAAAATTGTAAAAGAAGTTCTGTCATTTCTGCCTGCATCCCATTGGTTTGGCTAGTGCCCTGGAATCCCTATTTCCAGTGTCCACCATAGACACTCTGATTCACTGTGTTGGGGTAGGGGCTTGGCTTCTGGAATGTCAACATATCTGCCCAGATGATTCTGCTATTGTTAGAGAGCAGTGTGTCTTTGGTGGGCACTCTGTGGGCATCCTGGGAAACCTTCACAGACTCCATACCCTGCCATCTTCTCTCAGGTGAGGGTGGGAGGGAAGCTCCCTGCTGATGCTCCCTGCTTGTCTCTTACTGGAAGGAAGGTGTAGTTAGTTCCTGAGTGGCTGAGCCCAGTGACAGGCTGGGATCCCAGGCAGTCACTGGGCCTCCTGAGCCTAGTTTTTTTCTCTGAAAAATAAGGGGCTGATTTAGAATCGCCTGCAGAGTGTGTTAGAGCCCCAACAGTCTTTGATTTAATCGGGTTGCAGTTTTTATTTTGAACATAGGTGGAGGTGATTCAATTTCATTCAGCAATTTACATACACATATTTCTTTTTGATGTTTGAGCTAGTTAGACCATAAGCCTCAGATTTGCTTATACTACTTGGGCACCTGGACAGCGATAGGCATTTAAATGTTAGGCCC
This sequence comes from Artibeus jamaicensis, assembly GCF_021234435.1. Lineage (NCBI taxonomy): Eukaryota > Metazoa > Chordata > Mammalia > Chiroptera > Phyllostomidae > Artibeus > Artibeus jamaicensis. The sequence goes on along the minus strand of NW_026522030.1, from coordinate 71,062,161 downwards.
CCAAGCAGAAGGTGCAGAACGGGCCTCTCTTATCCCTCTTTAATTGCAAAACAGGCAGATCTCAAGGGTAAAGGCCCCCTTCCTTTCCTAATAACCACTTCTGTTCTGTGTACCATCAGTGCAAAACAGCATTTCCAAATACCATGTCAGGAGCATGCTCCATGGATGAAGGCCTCTTTCCTTCAGCCAGGCAATTTACTGCTCAGACTCCACAGCTCCTGCCCCCTCAGAGTTAGTTTTCTTCTCCCACCCCTTCTTTTAGCCTCCAGAGAATCTCCATTTGCAAGCTAGTAAGTTGCACAAATGTTTGTGTTTGAACAGTTGTCAGGCATGTATGCTGCTCAAACTGGGTTTTGATTTAAAAACAAACAACAACAGAGAACAGAGTGGGGAGGTGGGGAATGGATGAAGACATTTCAGTTGTACCTGCAGGTGGTGTTTTGACCTTGACAGTCAGTCTTAAATGACCTGTCAAGCACCTTTGTGTACTTCTGGACACACCCACCTGGAAGATATGTCCCCTAAGCTTTATGTGTCCCAGCAGGCAGGCACCAGGTCCCTGGATTTTGTCCTTATTGATGGAGGGTTAATGCATTCATGGCAGGACTTGACTAAGAGGGGCCCAACTACAAACACTGTTTTCATTTTATTCTTATTTCTCTTCTCCCTTGGCTTAACCCTCTCAGCCCCCAGGCCCTACCCCACACCCACTTGAGACTTCCTCCACCCACCAAATCAGCCTTCTCTGCTCTCTCACCCACTCTGGCTTCAAACCTTTTCTTTCTGGCTTTAATATCTCCTTGTAGAGCTGCAAGCAATCAGGAGATTATAGGTTTCAGAGCACAGCAGGGCACATTGCCTGTTAGGGGGCTCAGGCCCCAGTCCCCAGACCACTCCAGGAAATCCAACCCAGGAAGCCTGCCAGCCTCTGGGACCCTCCACCGCAGCCCTGTGCCTGTTCTGGTAACCAGCCCCTCTGGGTGGGGCAGGGCGGAACAGCTTAACTGCTGCCAGGAGACCACTTTGGGAATGATTAGGACCTGTCTGGTATGGTCCAGGTCACTGTGGCATCTGTTTGAATTTTATCTGTTTAAACTTTGAGTCTCTCCCCCACCTTCCAAGGCCATGTAAGCTGGTGCCCAGAAGTTGGGGTGAGGAGAGATAGATGAAGGGCTCCATTGGATTCAGCCTCATGCCTGTCTATCAGCGCTTGCAAGTTTCAAGTTATTTGAGGATGTAGATGATGTCTCCTCACCCGGGGAATGTCTCTTACTTGGCTTCCATGTCTAAGTTCCCAAGTTGTTGAAGGAAATCTGTACCATTTTTCTAAAGGTAACAAGAGAGAGGATGCTTGTTCTCAAGACCAAATGTGCATCTTATTATTCTGCAATACTTATTCCAAAGTCTGAAAGAAATAGACCCAGATCTAGATATTTCCCTCCCTGTGGTTGCCATTGCCAGCAGTGTATTTCATCATTCGGTCGATACACACAGAGGGCTGGAAGAGACGTCTCTGCCTGGTCCTCTAGATAACTTCACCGAGATCTGACTCAGTATCTGAGAGGAAGCACCTTTCCAGGCCATGACAGTGCATGACACTGTCTACCTCAGGGACACAAATCCCACTGCCCTACAAGCATGTCTTTATTGGAATCTCATTACTGAACTTTGGCACAAGTCCTTCCCTGGGACTTCCCAGTAGTAATGAAGAGGAGAGGAGGCTGAGAGGTATGTGCGATGAGAGTGACTGGACTATATTTCCAATCATTGGAGGAATCTGGTCTCAGAGAAGGTAAGAGAAGCAGAAATGTATGTGAGCAACGGCATGCACCTGTATGCCTCTCTGCCCTTTCCATCCATATGTGAGCCTTCAAATTAGGATTCTATTTGATCCATGCTGGTTGAGTTGGGTTTCTGTCACTTACAACCCAGGACCCTTCTTCTTTTTTGTTTTCACACACCAAAAAAGCATCATTAGACCTTAGGATTAGGAAAGGAAGTCAGTGTCTTTGAGCAACTCTGGAGCCTTTCCAGCCTTCAAAGTTAATGACATAGTCTGAGAAATGTCCCTATATATATTTTCTCTCATTTAATCTTCACAAACAAGCTGCCTGTCCTTCCATGGCCCAACTGTCATAGGCTCAACCAGCAGTATTTTTTCTGTACCAGCCCTGTCATGGCTCCACCAGTTTGTCTGGGACCTAGAATTCTTGCTATTCAGAGAGGCCTTCCTCCTGCCCCTCCATCATTTTTCATCTACTAGGTAGGCATGGCTGCTTCATGCTCAGCCAAGTAGTTCATCTTGTAGGGTTGAGTCCCAGCAGGTGCTGACAGGCAGGATCAGGGTGGAGGCTTTTGTGACTCTTGGCCTCTGACACATACGGCAAGTGGATCCTAATGATTGTTTGCTTGAGCTGACCAGTAGAAACCTGTAGACCCATGTAGGGATTGTGAGCTAAACAAGGGCAAGCCCCAGGCAACCAACTGTACATGATAACCTCTTATTTCATTTCTTTCTCCTTTGGTTAGCCTTTTGAACCACTGTGCTGTTACTGCATGCTTCCTCAGCTTTCTGCCCTTCGGGACACCATGTGAGGTAGGTGATGGAAAGAAAACACAGACTGGAGTCAAAGTCCAGGTGCCAGTCCATCTGTGCCATGGACTGCTGTGAACTCCCGCCCAATTCATTTGTAAAATCTCGGACTACTCACTCACCTCGAGGACTCTCATGTGCCTTAGATAAGATCACATGTAAGGTGTCTGACATATACAATAGTAGGTGACCAGTAAATATTCCTCCCCTGCTTCAGTAGGCTTGCAGAAATTTGGTAGTTGTGTAGGACAAAACAGCCCTAAGATCCGTTGCTCGTTTAGTGTGAATAATAAACTTTAAGGTCCCTACTAACCCAGAATGCCCGTAATCCTCTGAAATAGAAGCTCCAGGGAGAAAATAAAAATAGGTGTGATAAGTTACTATGGGAGTGTGAAAACAGAATTGAGTCTACAATGCTCAAATCATACAAATGGAATTCCTCAATTCACTAAAGGAGCATTTTAGAGCAGTACCTATATTCTTGTTAGATCTTTTTTCAAGGATGTAGCTTAAACTTTATTAGTTTGCATGTTAACTTTTTCTCTTCCCCCAGACCCCCCCAAAAGAGTTGAAGAAGATAGCCAAATAAAGCCACTGTGCATTTTGAGTTTAGCTCAAATGCACGCTTTAGTTCCTCTTCCACATCTAATAACAAATGAAAAGAAATCCCAGGGATTTGGGATCTTGCGTGGACTCAACTTCACTGTTTGAGCTCTCCTGGCACTCTGGGTCCACCAGCTGGACAAAGCTTTGTGTTCTTGATCACTTTTCCTGTCACTTTTGATTCAGAAATTAAGTTCTGTCCTCTCCGAAGGCAGCTGTCTCTGAACTGTTCTCAGGGGTATCAGAGACATTATCTGACCTATGATTGAAAGAACTGCATGACTGCATGACGGAAATGTCCAAAAGAACCCTGTGTCAACACACTTGCCACTTCTAAATGAAGACAGAGGCTCCAAATCAGAGGAAGACCAGGACAGAGAAGGCCAGAAGAGCACTGGGACGGAAGGGGGTGACCTCCAGAGCTGCTCTCCTTTGAACACCAGCCTTGCTGGGCAGCCTTCCCAGGGCCACACTCCTAGAAGCATACAGTACCTCCCTCTGCTAGTTGAGGTAATCCTTTAGGCCAAAATAGGAATGGTTTAAGACACTTTTGCAAAAGAATGAACCTTAAAAGCATTTGATTAGTAAGTTTCTTTAGTGGAATTGTTTTCTACTTTTGTTTCCTACCTCTATTCCCATTTACCCCAGTCCCCTCATTCTTTAGGTATGTCTATTAGCTTTTTTGTATAACCTCCTTTATTTCTTTGTGTAGATGCAACATGAAATAGTTAATATGACTATAGAGATTATTATCCCCCACCTTCCTTTTCTTCTACTAAAGCAAGGCCAAGCACTCACCCCGTCTATATTTTACTTCTGTCACATGAAGTTATATCCTGGATTTCTTTTCTACTATTAGGCCATAGAGAATTTTCTTATCTTTTTATTTATTTCATGGTATTCAATTCTATGGATGTGATCAGTTTATTTTTCCAAAATATGGATCTTTGAGTTTTTCCAAATATTTTATACTTGTAAACAATACATTGAGCAATTGGTGCATTTTAGAATTAGTTTATAGACATAGAGTCTGAGAATATACCCTCATGCTGTAGGAAGTAGCGGTGTGCCTGCATCTTCTTTACCCACCCCCCACCCCCACCCCCTGCCACTGCCTTTGTACTGTAACTAGAAGTCCCACCACATGAATTCTCTTTGGGGAGATTACAAAAGCACTTTTATGTGGTTCACTAAAACTTGGAGGGACCTACATATAATAAAGCAGGGATGGAAATAAGAATTAGTGTCTCACTCTAGTCACTCTAGACCTAACATGTCATTGTAAAGCTCTTGCTTGTTTAGGCTCCAGTCCTCATTTAACAAACGGAGTGGAAGCCATGATGAGCCCCTTTCCAGCAGTTTTGAAATGGTCTTGTTCTTCAGATTCTGTCAGTTTTAAGAGCTGTAAAGTTCTGGTCATCCTATTCTCAGTAACTTTGGAAGTTTAAAGAAAACTTCTTTTTAAAAAATGAACCCCCATAAAGAAAATTTTAAGTAGCATTAAGAAATACCACTTATTTTTATCATACAAAAACTAGAAATTATTTATATAATTTGGGCTGTTGGTTTTATTTATTTGGGTTGTGCCCTAGTGTTAAATGAACAGTACAAGCTGGTGTGGGGACCCACAGCTGGGCTTCCAGGAGCAGAACATTGACTTCAGAGACTTGGAGGTGGGCAGGCGAGAGTCTGTGCTGAGCTCAGGCCAAAGGCCAGGAACCAGTCTTACAAAATAAGCTGTGTAGGTTTCAAGTCAGAAAATTGGAAGGCAGAAAAGAGAAAATATTCTTTAACCACATTGAGAAAAAATGAAGGGGAAGGCTAATGCTGTCTCCTTTTTAAAATAGGATGTTGGGAAGACAGATTTTTAATGGTTTTAATCTTCAGACTTGGGCAGAAGGCCAATCATGATCTGAATACAGAAAAAGTGGAATGAAATGCCAGAAAGGGAAGTGGAAAGTAGTGGGTTATGGAAACAACCAAATGTGTCGGAATTTCCAGGCTCCTCAAGGAACTGGTTGAATTCTGGCAGAGTTGAAACAGTTTTTAAAACTCGCTTAAATGTCTATGTGCCTCCCCAAACTCTCGAGCATTATCATCTGAGACTCAGTTTTAAATAGTAGGCAGAGCTTAGGCTGCTACCCCACTATAGTTTCACATTGGCCAGAGTAATTCAGTTCTTTTTCAGTGACATCAATGGGAGGCAAGCAGAGGACAAACATGTTCTTTACCAGCACGGCAAATTATTTTTTTAATCTCTAAAGGGCAACCATTTTAGTGGATACAAAATTAATGTAAGCTACAGGCCCTTACACTGTGTGTGTGCAAACACATGCACACACACAAGCATTCTTCCTATTGATGTCTCTGGTCATTATTTCCTAGAGACACACACAGAATAGTACAGTGATCTCCACTCTGGTATGTCAGGTCTGTCATCAGGGAACAGACAAAGAGTACAGTCACAGAAGGGCTAAGAGGCTCAGGGTATGCTGTGAGAAGAGCTGCTGGTCATTTGCATCACCTCCCCAACATGGCAGGACCCTTGGACCCCTTTAAGGATGTGATGGTCTTGTTAGAAGCTGAAGCAGCAAATGGAGGGTCATCTTTCTTGTGTTTTCAAGTAGATGCCTGACCTGATGGGAAGTAGGCTTGTGCTTATGTGGTGTCTAAGGCCAACAGAAATGACCCTTCACAAAAAGAAAATGATAACAAATCCTTTTTTGTAACTAACCTGTGCTATTCATTCTGCATCAAAACACCTTCCCTCATGGCTTAACTCTGGCAGCAGACTAGTTAGTCACCCTGTGCTATATCAGGGTGAGCTTTATTGCTTATTTATTACTTTGCTAGTAAACCTTCAAGCTTCTGCTTCTCTAGGTTAGGTAATCCAAACACTTTTGAGTTCTTATAGTTTCTACTTTGTTTTCCTTTATTCATTTTAGTTGCTTCCTTTTGGATCACTTTCTAGTTTTCTTCATTGCACAAAAGTTGAAAAGTCCAATCTAGGCGCAGGATGCTGCAAAGGTGTCTCCATGGTGAATTCGGGATTCCTTTATGGACCTCTTAACCTGGGGCCCAGCGTTGTGCTGAGGACATCGTGTACGATGTCCCATTTAAGCCTTACAGCCTATACAGGGTAGAAGCTATTATCACTGGCATTTTGTAGATGAGGAAACTAAGAAAAGAGTGGTTCCACATCTTGCCCATCTCCCAAGTAATAACACAGCTATAACTCAACCCCAGTCTCTGACTGGGACCTGCAGTCTGAATCACTTCTTCCTGGTGCTGTGATTTCATTCACCAATCCTAGAATCTTATATTAACTGACAACCCTGCTGGGCAGCTGACTGGCTTCCACTTAAAGACCATTACAGCTCCCTTTTATTACTTTATTAACACATGGTTCGTCATTCCTTACTTCAGACTGGTCTGCATGTGTTTCTGGAAATTCATTTTATTTAAACACTTTTCTAAATTCTTTGATTCTCATTAAATTCATCCAGCCCTTTAAAAGGCTGTTAACCCCTCTTAGCTTGATTCCTTGGAAGATCTAATGGATGAGGTCTCTAACTGGTGAGCCCCGCAGGGAGTCTCAGGCGTCCAGCGCCCTCTTCAGCGTCATCTCCTACTCTTACTCTGGCCCTCCCCTGGGTTTCCATGGCAGACTGAATGAAAAGAGCTATAGAATGAGCAACAGTTTTGGCTGTTTAGTGGCAGTGAGTTTTTACGTATTATTTATTCAAATTTGGGGGATTCACCAGAATTTCAGAATCACTTGAGAAGGGAAATGTAGCTTGTATTTTGATTCAAGGGCAGGGTTATTGTGTACTCATTTCTCTCACTGAGAATCTGGGGCACTTCCAAAATGTCAGTTTGTGGAAGCCTTGCCTTTGGAATGAAAAAACATCATCTATGAAAAATTTTCAGCTGATATTGAATTGTATCATAATCAGCATACTACACAGTGCCAGGCATGTACACAACATTCAGTTACGGTTTCTAAAGTGATGGAAAGAATACACATAAGAATAGCAATGGGATCGCTTCTTGGCCTTTTGGCTAAGATCAAGTGAAGAATAGCAATGGTGATTAAAGTGATTTTACTTTTTGCTAAAGATATCTAATATGATTTCCACAGTGTATAGATACCAGTTTAAGCAGGGAAGAGTAAGACTGGGATAATAATCATAATAATAACATAACAATAACAACAGTAATAATGTATATTAATAACCATTACTGTTATCCTTGAAATTAAAATTAAAGAAATTCATAACACATTTTTAAGAATAAGAACAACAAAAACACAATGTTTAGAATCTCATTAATTCCCTAAAAAGAGGATTTGAAGAGTCTTCAGTCTTTTAGCTTTTCTTTCCTTCTCTCCTTTTCTCATTTCTTGCCCAATGGTGTTAAAATCGGCCAAACATGGTCTCCTGTGAATCACTTGTAATTACATCCTTCATTACAAGTATAGCTTGATGTCTCCTATGATGCAAAAACTCAGAGATGCTTGGAAACACTGCTGAGAATAGTCCTTAACTTTCTAGTGGAACCAAAAAACAACCAATTTCTGCCTCCATTATTATGCTCTTTCAATCATTTGTCAAAATTCAGCTCAAAACAAAGATTTTGAATGCAGAAAAAAATTTTTTTGTTGCCACATAACTCAGTTAATCTGTAAAACAGGAGTGTGCTATTGAGAGCATTCACAGAAGGGTGGACCAGGGGCTCTTGGCCCAAATAAAAAAAAAAAGGCTGGTCATTTGCAAAGCAAGGGATTGAAAGCCCAGAGAGTTGAATTTGTGTATGCTTGAGGGAATTATGGGTGCATTTCATTATCTTGGTGGAAGAAGATAGCTAAAGAGAGGAAATAGCCCTCCTTTATATTTCTTTTTCCTCTTTGAGTTTTTCTCTCTAGCTTTGTAATGCCCTCTCAAGTCTGGAAAATACAACTGCTTCCCATTTGGTAAGCTTTTCCCCCCTTTTTCATTTGGCAACAGTATTTTCCTATGTTTTCAATGGCACCAGAATTAACATGGCTGTTTTTATTTAACAGGAATAACTTCAAGTTTTATATTACATGCCCAGCCAAAGAATTTTTGATTTTGCCTTGGCATTTCTCAAGCCTGGCTTTGAAAACAGGGCTGTGTAACTGCTGTTGCAAAGACAGCAGCGGGAGCATAGCAGACTGGGGAGAAAAGAGGGAGAGAATGGCAGGGGGGGAGGGAAATTGGCCTCTCCCAAGTTACTATTTTTAAAGTCGCTTGCCTACTGCATAGTTCAGTTTACAAATCCTACTAGATATTGGTTTGACCTTCCCCAGTTTCCTTTCCTGTTGAAAGTGTGACCTTCCCCAGTTTCCTTTCCTGTTGAAAGTGTGATAGATGTATTGGTGGGAGATACACCATTTGTTCTATAGTGTTTGCCATGTGCAGCCTCCCTTATGAACACCAGGCCTTGCACTCCCCTCAATCTGGAATTCCCATGTTGTCAGAGGCATCACGTGGGAGGTATCCAAGCCCAGAATTTCTTAGGAGGTGGGATCTCAGGTACCAATTAGAAACACTCCAGGAAACACACATCTTTATTTGTTAAACAAATAGTCTCATGTGAGCCTTGCCAAAGGCACTCAGTTATTTTAAATAAGTGAAGTAAACATTCCTGTGCTAGGGGCACCTCCTGATGCAACCTGGAACTTTGACACTCAGGTTCAAGGTTTTAAGTTGGAACATACACAGTACTTTTCTCCTTGGCTTGGGTTCTAGAGAATGTTATTTCCTCATTTAGTAATTGGAGAGTTAATGGAGTTCTTTGTGATGATACTGTAAAAGAGAGACTGTTTTATTTGCTGGGACTGTAATTAAATTAGCGCCCATTGGCAAGGTTAGAGTTAAGTTTGCTTCAGCTTCTCCAATATAAACTCATATTTCAGGAGTTTATAACCAGCTATAAAAATTTGCTTCTAGCTACAGACCTGGCATATTCAGTTGTCAGCCTAGGAATAACCTTTACTTAAAAAAAAAAAAAACCCCTTTTAAAGACGATAACTAGAATAATTAAAAATTGAGTTTATCTGTTTATAACTTAAATTACAAGGAAGCAAGGGAATAAAAATAGCTGTTTTTAGCAAAAACTTGTGATCTATTTTTTTTTAAATGTGAACAAGGTTCTTAGTTTTTTTGTTATGTCTTCAAAGGAAAATAAAGCAAAATCTCTGTAGAAGATATTTTAAAAGATTATTGTTTCAGTTTCCTCACAGCATAGGCAGAGCACTTGTAAATGTCCCCTTGTTCTCTCAAGATATGAGCCTCCCATAGGACTACTGGCAAAGCTGTTTTGTCAGTGGGCTTCAAGTTCATTGTAACAAAACTCCTGGCCAAGGATTACACAGCACCCTCTTCCTGGCAGATGGAAATATGGCCAGCTCTTCAAGTTACAAGGTCATTACTACTCACTTATCCCACTCAGCCCTAACCTTCTGGACCCTGTATATTGTGGTACAGTGAGCAACCCAGGTACAGAGCCTTGTTTCAGACCCACGTGGGGGCCTGGGGAGCCTTCTCCAAGCCCCTGCTTTATGTTCCAAGTAGGTAGGGAAGGGGAGGAGGGAATTTTCCTTTCTAGGAGTCTGTCTGCAGTTCTGTGGCATTTGTGGCAGCAAGTTGCTTTAGCTGGGTCATTGTTGTACATGCTGAGAGATGGGTGTGACACAGTTTATGCAGATGATTGGAAAGTTTTCCAAATAGAACCTTCTTTAGGGCTTCATGCTGGTCAGGATTATTACCTGTAGCCATTCTTTCTCTAGCAGCCAGGGTCTTGACTGGTGCCATGTAATGATAATGATGGTGGTGGTGGATGCAATGAGAGAAGGAGAAGAGGTAGAATTGGTTGTGGTGATGGTGCTGATGATGTTACTGGTGGAGGAGGTGATGGCACTGGTGGTAGTCATGGCAGTACCAACAGTGTACATGGGGAAATAACAGTGGTGATGGTTAGAGATGGTGGTGATGGCAACAGTTAGAACTACAGACATCTGCCTGCTCGAGCTGTTTGCAGAAGCCATTCTTCATCTTTGCAGACGCAGTGGCTTAGGGCATCTGCTTGTTGTCCCCTACATACAGAATACCCAGTGGAGCCAATAACTGACTTTTGGTAGTCCTTGTTTTCCATTGAATAATGAGTTTGGTTTGTGGGAGAGATGGATATGTGCCCCTCTTTTCAGAGGCAGGTCTCCATTTTAAAGCCATAGAACAACCTCCCTTCTTTTCTGTGGCTTTCAGTTTAGGGTCAAGGAATACAGTGACCTGAAGCTCTGGAACCCCATTGCCATTAGTAGAGAGACAGTGGGACATATCTAGTATTTCTACCAAAATTGACCTGCTGCCATGCCTAGTGCTTTAAACTTGTGACATCTATGTAAAGTCCTTTCAACAACTCTGTAAAGTAGGTTTTAATTAGCTTGGTTTAACTGATTAGGAAAGTGAGACTTGGCTCATAGGTAGCAAAACTAGGATTTGAAAACTGTGGTCTTTATGACCTCAAACCCTTTACTTCTTTCTGCACTGTAGTAACCAGTTAGCTCTTCTAACCCTCCTAGAACATTCTAGAATGTTTCTAGTTTTTAATTAGGTAAGGGAATGGGAAGAAATTCATAAGAAAATGTTCTATTTTTGGTTTTCCTCTCTAACTTAGCATGAGGGCAGAGAATGTCTTTTCTTGGTACATACTTTCTTACACTCATAGTGTACTCAGATGACCCTTTTAAAATTAATATGGGAACTGTAGCTCTTCCCACATGTTTTCAAGGCTGGAACTGTGGAGTGATCTTTTCCTGACCTGGCTGGTCTTTGGCCAAATAGGACATTAAGTAAGCCAGAAACCAGGCCCAACAGAAAAAAAGCAAAGAGAGATAAATATTTATCCTCATCCCGGTGGGATCCCCAGGTTTTCAGCATCAAAGGCCTAGTTTGTGTGTGTCTGTTCGTAGGCCTTGGATCAGTGCACAGAAGCAGGCGACCAGTGGGACAGCAAGACTCTGTGGTGCCCAGGCTCTCTAACACAAACGCATTTCCTGGTGACATTTTAAAAAAGGCAAAATCCGAATCCCATTTATAAAAATTAAAATATAAATTGCATTCCCTAGACACAGAATAAGAAAAAAGAAGGAAAAAAAGAGTGGGAATGAAAAGAAAAGAAAGAGATGAAAAGAAATGGAAAAGGAAGGACCAGACACAGAAAGCAAGAAAAAGAGGGATGAATGGGCAGTGGTTCTAGAGTTGGTGCTGGGGAAGGTTTTTATAAGATTTATGAAGGTAGATGCTATGATAAGTATTTATTTTCACTATTCTGTGGGTTGTCCTCTCACTTTCTTTTTTTGGTTATTGTATTTTTTCCATTACCATTTATACACCCACATCCTCTTCCACCCCTACTTGTCCTCCTCCCCACTGCACTCACCATACTGTTGTCCCTGCTCATGAGGTTTTTCTCTCTTTTTTCTTTTGGGCTCGAAATCCCCCTCCCTCCTCACCCATTGCCCTCTGCCCCAGAGCTGTGGGCCTGATCTCTATCTTCCTCCCTTTATTGATAGTGTCCTTTGAAGCACTGAAGTTTTGTTTTTGATGAAATCCAATTTATCTATTTCTTTCTTTGGTTACTTGTGCTTTTGCTGTCATATCTAAGAATCCATTGCCAGATCCAAGATCATAAAGATTTACCATTATAATTCCTTATAAAATTGTTATACTTTTATCTCTTGCATTTAGGGCTCTAGTCCATTTTGAGTTAATTTTTGCATTGCATGTGGATATTTACTTATTTCAGATTTTCATTTCTTAATCCAACAAAAATGCATGATGTACACATTGTGTGGCAGACATTGTACCGGATGCTTGGGGTAGAACTGTCAACAAAATAGTCATAGGTATGAGAGTGTTTTAGAACCTAGGGACAAAAGAAGGAATTCAAGAAATTTGGGTGGTAAGGTAGACCTTCAGAGGCTTTAGAATCTTGAGCAAAGTTTTTCAAAGTGTAATACAAGGAAATCTCCATTAGTACCTGGATTGCTTGTTTACAAAGCAAATAGGAGATAGATAAAGATATATAGATATAGATATAGATGATATAGATATAGATATACGTATACGTATACATACACATATACATATACATATAGATACATACACACATATGGTCTGTCCAGAAAAAGTCCAACCATTGTTAATATAACAAGAATGGTTTGCATGACATCTATGTAACCTGGCAGCCAAGGAGAGTGAACTGAAATGTGCACATGTGATCAATGATGACTTCATTGTACTAGTCAGTGGGGGCAGTAGACAGTGTTGAGTGAGCATGTGTACTGTATAGCCATCACACTCAAAAGGACTGAGCAGGTAGTGCAACCAATCTATATCCAGTTTTGTGTTAAGCTTGAACATTCCTCCGTGGAGACTATTGAGATAATTCAGAAGACCACAGCTATGGACAACTGGTGATTGACAGCTTCATTACGACAACTCATACTCATGCGTTGTGTTTTGTGCAGAGTTTTTTAGTTAAATAGCAAATCACCCAGGTGACTCATCCCTACTATAGCCTAGATGTGGTAGACTGCAACTTCTGTCTTTTCCCAAAACTAAAGTCACCTTTGAAAGGGAAGAGACCATCCATGAATTTTAAGAAAATATGATGGGGCAGCTGATGGTGATTGGGAGAACTATGTGAGGTCCCAAGTTACCTACTTTGAGGGGACTGAGGCGTCACTGTCCTATGTACAATGTTTCTTGTGTCTTGTATCTTCTCTAGTAAATGTCCCTATTTTTCATAGTACTTGACTGGATACCTTCTGGACAGACCTCATATGTATGTATACCTGGTTATTATTTCCTCTCAGATTATTATCAAACATATGAGTGTTGTTGATTTATATTTCTCAGCATTCAAAAAAATCAGACCTTTTCTTTGGCTTTATTTTGAGATCCAAAAAAGTGAGGCCATTGTTTAATCACATACCAGGCTGCAGTTGTGGAAGTCAGTCTTGCACAATCCTACTGGTAAAGAAATGTTGTAGATGAGAAACATGATATATCTCTGGAAAGAGAAGTAAGAAACTGTGCCCCCCTTTCTAAACTGGATGCACTTTACAAAACAGGCCATGCCTGTGATGCCAGGGCGCTGAGCAGAATTTCCCTGAGCAGCTGACCACAGCTGCTCTGTCTACGAATGTTATTCTCTCTTCCATAAAAGCACCCACAAAACATATGTTTGAGTACCCCCTACTCATGCTGGCTACTGGGCAGATGCTGACTGGCCTGAGGGAGAATCCATTACACTTTGCACCCACATTTCCTTTGCCGTTCATTTTCTACATGGAAAGGAGACAAAAATGCCTTGATTCCAGCTCTCTTGTTGCATGTGGGCACTTGGTGGTTTGCAGACTGACTGCAGGTGGCACAGGGGAGCTCTCTGTAAAGGGAAATAATGACATTCACTTTTAGTCTCTGTGCTTTGCCTGAACAATCCCAAGGGTTTGTGTGTGTAAAAGAGTAGCATTCAGAGAAGACTGCATAGACTACATCAGGGATTTCACTTTTATGATGGGGAATGAACAACTTCCAACATGTGAACTGACTGGACGTAAGGCTGCTTTAAGAGGGTGAAGGGGGAAAGGTGGTCATCAAAAGATGTGCAAGTCTTAGAAGAAAACATGAATACATTTCTTTTTTAACCTGAAAGTGGAGAAAACTCCTAGTTTCCAAATCCAGCATGAGTAAAACAAAAGATCGATAAATTAGAATACATGAAAACAAAATACTTATACTTGTTTTAAAAAAAGCAAAGGAGATGACTCATTGGGAAAACATCTGCAGTTTATGCCATGGACAAATAAATAATGAGATTGTAGAAACAGAATAGAGGTATAAAAAACAGTTCACAGAAAAAAATGCAAATAGCTCTTAAACCTATGAAAAGGTACTCAACTTTGTTTATCATAGCAGAAATGCAGATTAGAATAGCACTGACTTATTATTTCTTACCTATCAGGTTGACAAAGATCTGAGAGTTTGACCACATACTGTGTTGGTGAAGCTGCTGGGAAACATGCAGTCTGCATTGCTGGTAGAAATAAATGAAAAATGATTTAACTTTCATGGAGGGAAATTTACAATATCCACAAAATTAGATAAATCTTTGATTCAACACTCCAACTTCTAGGAAATCATCCTAAAGATACACTGGCAAAAATATGAAAATACACATGTACATAGTTGTTTACTGACACACCAGAAGGCTGGAAGCAACCCCCATGCTCATCAGTCCAGGCATTTTTTAAAAACTATGGTATATCCACACAATAGAGCACTATGTAGCTATAAAAAGAATAGGGACTGTCTCTAAAACCATTTGATAGTCTTTAGGTTATATTCCTAAGTTGAAACACAACGTAGAAAAAGTGTGTATAGTATGTTAAATATCAACTCCATCAGTATGTGACAAAAACAATGGAAATATAAATGATATTTTTTTTAAATGTTTACTATTGTAGAAGGAAGAGAACATGGTGGCAGGAACAGTGATGGGAACTAGACTGCATCTAACTATACCTTGTTTTGTAGGTTTGACTCTGGAATCAAGCAAATATTGTACATAATTGTAAAACCGGTCATTTAAAATTTTTTATTGTTGTTTGGTACAGTTGTCCCCATTTTTTCTCATTGCTCTCCCCTGCCCTACCCACACCCCACCTCCCATACTCAATCCTCCCCCCACCCCATTGTCCATGACCTTTATACATGGGTCCTTTATACATGTTCCTTGACTAGACCCTTCCCCTTTAGTCCCCCATGATCTCCCTTTTCCTCCTCTCTGGTCACTGTCTGTCTGTTCTTTATTTCTGTCATTTTTAAGTATACTAAAAATTAAAAGCAAAATGAGACGAAGAACTTATGTGTGTTTCAGTTGGTAGCATAACCACGCAGAGTAACTATTCCAAGTAACTTCAATAAACAGTTATTTGATTATATACTCCTAGTGGTATTACTGTGGTCTATCATGAGTGGTAGTCACAATATTGTTATTTTGAGGATGTTGTAGGACAATTCAAATGGGTAGTTATGTTGACTTTTTTGAGAACTGAGATTTAAGCCATGTGAGGAAGAAAATCCAGGTGTAAAATTAATGAGGTTAAGTAAAAACTCTAGTCATGAATTTGAATAGAAATGTTTGTATGAACTCATCATGTAGTTGATCTTGAGAAAAAGATTTATCAATTGAAAGGTTGAGGAATAGTGTCCAACCCACTAGCAATTAGCAGTAAGGATTTCTATTTTGCAGTTTGTGGTTTCTATTCTAAATACCATTTCTCACTAAAAGGAACTAGTACCCCTTATAGAAATGATTGTTTCCAAATTTGGAGCAGAAAAAGTGTAGCTTGTGCCTGGAGTTTCTTGTCACACCAGAAGACAGAGATGCTCTCAAACACTACTAAAGCCACAGCCAAAAGATTCAGAAAGTGAATTAAAGAGATTCCCATAGGAAAATTTGAGCCAATTTGTAAGTTCATAATCTTAAAAATAAATTCACATATTTGGTTACCTTTTAAGGGTGCCAGAGAATTAATTCATTACTTTTCAAACAGATAAAGAGAAAGAATCAAGCACCCATCCTGTCTTTCCTGCATATACTGCATCTCAGCCTAATAAAATTAAAGAATTCCTCTTTAGAAATATTCTGCTCAACTAAAACCATCCTAAATCTTATCAAGCCTCTAGATATGATCATCAGTTTATAGGAAATACAGGAGATAGAGAAATGAATTAAATAGCACTACAGGAATACAGTGGTCAAAATCCAGGCAATTTTAAACTCTGTAAGACAAATAGCATACTTTTTTTCAACAAACGGATTGCAATGAAAAAGGGGTTTGAGGAGAGCTAACAGAAAATTAGAGAAATGCCAACCAGTTCCAATATATGGATCCTATTTGGTTTAGACAAACCAACTATAAACAAACATTTATGAGACAAGGAAATTTGAACATTGACTGCATAGATTATAAAATTAAGGAATTATTGCAATATTTAAGGCATAATAATGGTATTGTGATTTTGTTTAAAGAGTCCTTTCAGAACTACATACTGAACTATTTATTTGAGGGATACATCATGAAACATAACATGGTTAATGAATACTATATTTAAAAGCAGTATACATATCTTCAGAAGCTCTTAAACATATGTATATTGAATTATTTTCGTTTGCTTGATTCTTTTCTCACTAGTTTGTAAGTATCTGGACCATGACTCTTTATTTTTATTACTCTATCCCCAGTGTCTACCTCCATAACTTGCTAGTCACTCTTTGTTGAATGAATATTCAACCACATTTAAAGATTGAATCATTATTGAATTGAACCATATTGAACCACATTTAAAGATGAAATGGTATGGTATTAGAATGTACTGTAAATATAATCAGAACTATAGGCAGTGAAGAAAGAGATCTTTGTCACATTCCATTATCAGCAAATGCTTCAGGGAGGAGGAAGGATAGGAAATGTTTTAAGGGTGGTAGGATGAACATCCCAGGATAACAGGAAGAATAGCGTGAGTGGGATGATCATGTACCAGTGATAATGGTGTATGTGAATGAGGGTGGGAGCTGAGATAGGCCTAACTGAACCAAAACATTGTTGGATTTAAGTACTTTGATGTTAAAATGATCTGATGGACAGTGAAGAGTTGTTATAAGTTCCTGAGAAAGGAAGAAGCATGATATAGGAAGGGTAGGAAGTCCAGAAGTAGACCTACTTATATATAGTCATTTTCAACAAAGATGCTGGGGAAAAGAACAGGGTTTTTAACAAATAGTTCTGGAACAGTCAGGTAGCCATATTAAAGATGAATTTACTCAAAATGGGTCATGAACCTAAAGCAAAGGGTAACATAAAACCTTGTATAAGAAAACAGAGGAGAAAATATCTATGAATTTACCATAGGAAAAGGTTTCTTGGACACAAAATACAGAACCATAGTAGAAAACATTGATAAATTGAACTTCATCAAAATTTAAAATTTCTGTTATTTGGAAGACATAGTTAAGAAAATTGAAAAGGCAAGCCAACAGACTGGCAGAAAATATTCACAATACATATGTTTGACAAAAGATTTTTATGCTAATAAATGAATAACTCTTATAACTCAATTATAAAAAACAACAAATAATTGACAAGATTTTTTAACAGCGACTTTAGAGAAGTAGATATACAGATTGCCAACCAACACTTGAAAGGGTACTTGACATCACTGGTGATAAGGGGAATGCAAATTGAGCCTCAATGACATCTCAGTTGACTTCTACACATTAGAATGGGTACAATTAAAAAGACTCACTGACAGTATCAAATGTTGGCAAGGATATGGAACAACTGAAACACTCATGGCTGGTGGGAATGTAAAATGGGACAATAGTTTTGGAAAACAGTTTAGCAGTTTATAAGTGAAATATACACTTACCAAATGACTCAACAATTTCACTCCTATATAGTTCCCCAAGAGAAATTAAAACTAAAATTGTGTGTACATCAATGCTCATTGGCATTTAAACTGGAAACAACCAAAATGTCCACCAATTTGATGGATAAACAAATTGTGGCATATCCATACTATTCATATAATGGAATCTGACTCAACAATAAAAAGAAATGTATCATCTTATTTTTGAGCAATAAAAAGAAAAGCAACACAGTTGGATCTCAAAAGCATTATGCTGAAAGAAACCAGTCATAAAAAGAGTACATATGGTATAATTCCATTCATATGAAACTCTAGGAAAGATAAGTCTTTAGTGACAGACATCTGATCAGATTAACTGGAATGGGGTATGAGTGAACTCTCTGGCAAGATGGAAAATATCCTACATCTTGACAGATATGATGTGGTTGCTTGGGTGTGCAGATCTGTTCAAACTTACCAAAATGTATTCTTTAAACTAGTGCATTTTACTGTATGTAAATGAATGAGCAGAATAGATTGAATGGACAAGAGTCCAGCTAGGGGAGTTCCATCCCAGGACATATATTAGTGATTTTCCCCCCAACTATGTATACTTTAACACTTTGCTTAGGGTTATTGTAAGTCAGGGCTTTGATTTGGCTCAACTGTTTTGCTGTGGTCACCCTTTGCCTGTGCTTTCCTAACCTTGACCAGTATTTTCCTTCAATTTGTGCATCACTGATAACAACCAGGGCACTGAGAAGAATCTGATGATTGATGGAAGAGGGTATGGAAAATTTTCCACCATGGAACAAGCTTGTCTTTTTTTTTCTCTCTCTTTTAAAGGAGATCTAACTTGCTCTCATGATCTCTACCTTGATTCCCTGCATTACCCTGTGACTTAAGTTAGAGGTGCCAAACCTCTCTAGAAATGTATTGACTCTGTTTATATTAAAATTTTGCTCTATTTCTTTCTCTTTAAACCAGACAAGAGCAAAGACTTACAGAGTTAGAGGCATCACTTGCACTTTTTTCTTTTTGCTTCAGTTGAAATAGTATCTGTGTAAAATTCCAAAGAGTAGATGAATGGAGGGAATAGAGGTCCAAGGGAACTTTTTACTTTAAATTGATCAACCCTTTGATCAATCCTTTGATCAATTGATTGATTTTTCAGTAGGTTTTTCTGGATTCTTCTACTGTTTGTTGTTTTTGGTCTTTGTTCTATCCACCATCCATCCCTCCCTAACCTCCTCCAAATCAGTCAATCCAAGAGCAGGGGATCTTGAGGTCAGAGATATAGTGGTGTGCAGTGAGGGGTTGTCGAGCTGGGTATGTTTATCTAGAAAAGAAAGAGCCTTTATGAGATTCCATACATTTTGGTTGATTTTTTTCCTGCTAGTTTGTGTGTGTGTACATGTACCTTTTCAAGGGAAAATATAATTCCCATATAAGTTAAGATATGAGTAGAATTTCTGTAAACATTCATGTCCAGGTTTTTGTGTGAACATAAGTTTTTATTTCAGAAGGGTAAATATCTATATGAGGGATTGTTGGGTCATATGGTAGAGTATATATTCAACTTTATAACAAATGACCTATTTTTGCAAGGTGGCTTTACAATATCCTGTTTCCATTAGCAGTTAAAAAGAGTTCCTTTTCTCTGCATCCTGGCCATCCTGACCACGATGCTGTCAGTTTTGAAATTTTTAGTCATTTTATTAGGTATGTAGTGGTTTCTCATTGCATTCTCCTATAGTTAATGATGCTGAAAATTTTTCCATATGCTTATTTTCTTTGGTGTAGTATCTATTCTGATATTTTGTCTATTATTAATTAGATTGTTTTCTTACTATTGAGTTTTTAAAGTTCATTATTTATTATGGATACAGGTTCTTTGTCAGATATGTAATTTATAAATATTTTCTCTGTAGTTTTTTTCATTATTTTTTAAACATATTTATTTTTAGAAAGAGGGGGAGGGAGTGAGAAAGAGGGAAAGAAACATTGATGTGAGAAAGAAACATCAGTTGGTTGCCTCTCATACACGCATTCCTGATGAAGACTGAACCCTCGACACAGGCATATTCCCTGACTGGGAATCAAATTGGCAAACTTTTGCTTTGCTGAACAACACCCAACCAACTGAGTCATACCAGTCAGGGCTGTTTTTTCATTCTTTAACAGTATCTTTCACAGAACAAATGATTTAATTATGATGAAGGCTAACTTATTAAGCTTTTTAAAAATAGATTTTGTTTTTGGTGTTAAGAAATTCTTTTACTAACTCCCAGTCATGGAGTTTTCTGTTTTTAAAGTTATATACATATTTTTTTTGCTTTATACTTAGCTCTATGATCAATTTTAGATAATTTTTTGGTAAGAAGTGAGGTTTAGGTCAAGGGTTTTTTTTTGACCTTGTATGTTCAATAGTATTTTAACAACATTTGTTGAAATACTATACTTTCTCTTTTGAATTTCCTTTGCACTTTTATAAAAACTCAGTGACCATATTTATGTGGGTCTATTTCTGGACTTTCTAATATCTTCCATTGATCTATGTGTGATCTATTGGCTTAATTACCCAATTTTAAGGGTTGTTATAAACCTTTAGTAATATGATTCTTCCAACTTTATTCTTCTTTTAAAAACGTTGTTTTGGCCAGTCTCGTTTTTTTACCTATCTATATAAATTTCACAATTAACTTACCTAGATCTACAAAAAGATATAGTAGGATTTGGATCAAGTTTGCTTTAAATCAAGATAAATTTGGAATAGTTGACATCTCTATTGTGAGTCATTACTTTGAGTCTTCCAATCCATGAACATGGTATCTCTCTCCATTTATTTAGGTCTTCTTTGATTTCTTAAGTCAATGATTTGTAGTTTATAGAACACAAACCCTAAATATGCCTTATTAGATCAATACCTAAGTATTTTACTTTTTTAAAGAGTTGCTATAACTGGTATTCTCTTTAAAATTTTGGGTTCTGGTTTTCATAGCTAATGTATAGATATTTAATTTACTTTTGTGGTTTGACGTTCTGTGTTATCACCTTATTCTCATTTATTGGTTCTAGTAGTCAACAAATAGGGACAGTTTTATTTCTTGTTTTCTAATTTGCACAACTTTCTTTTTCTTGTCTTACTGCTCTAATTGGACTTCCAATATGTTTTTGAATAGGAATGCTAAGAGTAGACTTCCTTGCCTTGTTCTTGATCTTAAGGAAAAAGCATTCAGTCTTTTATCATTAAGTATGATATTAGCTGTAGGTTTTTGTGAATATCTTTTCCAGGTTGAGTACACTCTCTTCTATTTCTAGTTTGCTGAGAAATTTTAATATGAGTGAATGTCTAACTTTGTTGTATGCTTTTTCCGTATTTTTGTTTGTTTTTATTATATTTTTCAATTACAGGTGACATTCAATATTATTTTATATTAATTTTAGGTGTACAGCATACTGGTTAGACAATTATATAATTTATGAAGTGATACCCCCCAACAATTCTGGTATCCACCTGGTACTGTGGCACTATGCATAGTAATTACAATATTATTGGGTATATTCCCAATGCTGTACTTTATATCTCCATGACTATTTTATACCTACCAATCTATACTTCTTAACACTGTCACCTTTTTCACCCTGCCCTCCAACCCACCTCCCATCTGGCAACCCTCAGTTTGTCCTCTGTATCTATGAGCCTGTTTCTATTTTGTTTGTTTATTTTCTTTAGATTCCATATGTAAGTGAAATCATAAGGTATTTGTCTTTCCCTGTCTGACTTATATCACTTAGCACAGAGGTGTCAAATATATTTTCACGGGGCGGGGGCAGGCAGCAGGGGACATCATTATTCTTGGGGTTGCCTTCAAAGGGCTGAATATAATTTTAGGACTATGTAAATGTAACTATTTCTTAACAGTTAAGTGAGAGCTCAATGCTTCAGCCAAGTAGAAACAAGGTGTCAGGCCAGATAAAACAAGGTGGAGGGCCAAATTTGGCCTGTGAGCCTTGTGTTTGCCAACTGTGACTTAGCATGATACCCTCTAGGTCCATCCATGTTATCACAAATGCTAAAATATGTTCTTTTTCATAGCTGAGTAGTCTTCTGTCATACATATAACACATCTTTATCCATTCATGTGTTGCTGGGTACTTGGGTTGCTACCATATCTTGGTTATTGTAAATAATACCATGATGAATTTGTGTTTTAGGTTTTTTCAGATAAATACCCAGAAGTGGAATTGCTGGTCATAAGGTACTTCTATTTTTAATTTTTTGAGAGATCCTCTATACTCTTATCTGTAATGCCTACACCAATTTGAAATCCCACCAGCAGTATACAAGGATTCTCTTTTCTCCACCTCTCACCAACATTTGTCTATTTATTGATGATAGTCATTCTGATATGTGTGAGGTGATATCTCATTGTGGTTCTAATTTGCCTGTCTCTGTCCAGTTTTTTTCAGTATCATTTATTGAATAGGCTGTCTTTACTTCATTATATGTCCTTGCCTCATTTGTCATAAAATAATTTATTGTGTAGGTGTGGGTTTATTTCTGGGCTCTCTGTTCTGTTTCATTGATCTATGTTTATGTTTTTATGTTAGTAGCATGCTATTTTGATTACTATGGTCTTGTAGTACAGTTTGATATCAGGTAGCATTATATCTCCAACTTAATTTTTTCCCCTCAAGATTGCTGTGGCTATTTTGGATTTTTTGTGGTTCTGTATAAATTTTAAGATTATTTGTCCTAGTTCTGTTTTAAATGCCATTGTTACTTTGACAGGGATTTAATTTAATCTATAGATTGCTTTGGGTAGTATTGTTTTCCGAATACAGATGTTTTACCTCCTTAGTTAAATTTATTCATTAATATTTTATTTCTATGCAATTGTAAATGGGATTGTTTTCATATTTTCTCTTTCTGATAATTGATTGTTGTAATATAAAAATGAAACATTTCTGAATATTAATTTTGTATCCAGCTACTTTACTGAATTTATCAGTTCAGTAAATTTTTAGAGTTCTCTGTATATAATATTTTGTCATCTGCATATAATGGAAACTACTTTTTTCTTTCCAATTTGGGTGTCTTTTATTATTATTTTTTCTTGTCTGAGTGCAGTGGCTAGGACTTCCAATACTATGTTGAATAAAAGTGGTGAAAGGGGACAATTCTGACTTGTTTCTGTCACTTTTAGCTTTTTCCTTTTGACTGTGCCAGATATGGCCTTTATTATGTTGCAGTATGTTCCTTCTGTTCTCACTTTGCTGTTTTTTTTAATCATAAATGCACTGTGGGTTTTGTCAAATGTTTTTTCTCCATCTATTGATATTATGATATGAGTTTTATCCTTTATTTTATTTATGTGGTGTATCACATTCATTGCTTTGTGGATAGTATACCAACCTTGCATTCTCAGAATAAAACCTGCTTGATTACAGTGCATGATCTTTTTAATATATTGCTGAATTCAGTTTGCTAATATTTTGTTGAAGATTTTTGTATCTATATTTAATAAGGATATTGGCCAATAACTTACTTTCTTTGTCCTGTCTTTATCTGGTTTGGAATTAGAATAATGCTGACCTCATAAAATGAGCTAGGGAGTCTTTCTTCCTATTGAACTTTGTGGAATAGTTTGAGAAGAATAGGTCAATGAATTATCTTTGAATGGTTGGTAAAATTCACTTGTGAAGCCATGTGATCTAGGACTTTTGTTTGTTGAGATTTTTTAAAATTTGTTAATTGTAATCAATCTGCTCAGTTTTTCTGTTTCTTCTTGATTTGGTTTTGAAACATTGTATGTTTCTAGGAATTTGTCTATTTCTTCCAGGTTTTCCAATTTGTTCATAATATTTTCTCATGATCCTTTGTATTTCTTTGGTGTCAGTTGTTACTTCTCTTTTACTTATTGTATTTATTTGGATTCTTTTCCCTATTTTTTGATGAATCTGGTTAAAGGTTCATTAATCTCATCAGTCTATGTTTTCAAAGAACTAGCTCCTGTTTTCATTGATATTTTGTATTTTTTAGACTCTATTTTGTTTATTTTTACTCTAATGTTTATTATATCCTTCCTCCTACTCACTTTGGGTTTTATTTGTTCCTTTTTTGTTATTTATTTATGTGCAGGTTTATATTGTTTATTTGAGATTTTTTTTCTTGTTTCTTGAGGTAGGGCCTGTATTGCAATGAATTTTCCTCTTAGGATTGCTTTCACTGTGTTCCATAGATTTTGTGTTGTTTTGTTCTCATTTTCATTTGTCTCAAGGTGTATTTGGATTTCTTCCTTGATCTCATTGTTAACCCCTTCCTTGTTCAGTAGCATGGAATTAGTCTACAAGTGTTGTGTATTTCTCAGTCTTTTTTCTGTAGTTAATTTGTAGTTTCATACCATTATGGTTACATGCTTGATATGATTTCAGTGTTCTTAAATTGATCGAGACTTGCTTTGTCTCCTAACGTGGTCTATTGTAGAAAATGCTCCATGTGCACTCGAAAAAATGTGTATATTCTGCTGCTTTGGGGTAAAATGCTCTAAAAATATCAATTAAAAACATCTGATCTAGTATGTCATTTAAGGCCACTGTTCCTTATTGTTTTTTGACTGGAAAGATCTATCTATTGATGTCAATGGAGTGTTAAAACCTCCTACTATGACTGTATTATTGTCAACGTCTCCCTTTATGTCCATCAAGTTTAGCTTTATGTACATATTTAGGTGCTCCTGTGTTTGGTACATAAATGTTTACAAGAGTTATAGCATCTCTTATTGGATTGATCCTTTTTTTTTTTTTTTTTTTTTTTTTAATTAAATTTATTTATTTTTTGAATTGATTATGCTGTTACAGTTGTTCTATTCCCCCCTCCATTCCCCTCCACCCTGCCCCCCCAACCCCACCATTACCCCCTTTAGTTTATGTCCATGTGTCTCAAGTCCTTTAGGTTCTATATTTCCCAAACTATTCTCGCCCCCCATCTATTTTCTATCTACTGTCTATGCTACCTGTTTTCTGTACCTTCTCCCCCATCTCCTCCTCCCATTCCCCTGTTGCTAACCCTCCTTGAGATCTTCATTTCTATGTTTCCACTCCTGCTGTAGCTGTCCTTTGGTTTGCTTTCGTTTTAGGTGTGGTTGTTAATAACTGTGGATTTGTTGTCCTTTCACTGTTCATGTTTCTTTATCTTCTTTTTCTTAGATAAGTCCCTTTAACATTTCATATAATAAGGGCTTGGTGATGATGAACTCCTTGAATTTGGTCTTATCTGAGAAGCACCTTATCTGTCCTTCCATTCTAAATGAAAGTTTTGCTGGGTAGAGCAATCTTGGTTGTAGGTCCTTAGATTTCATGACTTGGAATATTTCTTTCCAGCCCCTTCTTGCTTGTAAGGTCTCTTTTGAGAAATCTGCTGACAGCCTGATGGGGACTCCTTTGTAGGTGATTGTCCCTTTAGCTCTTGCTGCTTCTAGGATTCTTTCCTTCATTTTAATTTTGGCTAATGTAATTATAATATGCCTTGGTGTGTTTCTTCTTGAGTCCAACTTTTTTGGCACTCTCTGGGCTTCTTGGATTTCTTGGAAGTCTATTTCCTTTGCCAGATTGGGGAAATTTTCTTTTATTATTTGTTCAAATAGTTTTTCCACTGGTGGTTGTGTCTTTCCCCCCTTCTGGTACCCCTATAATTCGGATATTGGAGCGTTTAAAGATGTCCTGGAGGTTCCTAAGACTCTCCTCATTTCTTTGAATTCTTGCTCCTTGACTCTTTTCTGCTTGTCCATTATTTGCTTTCTTCTGGACCACTGCATTGATTTGAGTCCCAGTTTCCTTTTCATCTCTATGGGATTCCTGTGGAATTCCATTCATTTCCCTTAATTTAGCCTCCATATGTTTCTCTAATTTGTGGCTGTAATCCACCAAATCTGTAAGGAAGGTGATGACCAGTCTTTTAAACTGTGCGTCTGAGAGTTTTGCTATTTCTTCGTCATTTAGATTTATCTCTGGGGCTTTGAGTTCTGCCTGCGACATTTTTGGTCTGTTCTGGCCCTTTAAGTGGGACAAGCGGCGCCTTGGAGTCCCAGGTCGCTGGGTTGTGACGCTGTATGTGGGGGCGTGGTCAGAGCGGGAAATGGCGGGCGCCGCCGCCGCCGCCCGCCGCCGCCGCCGCCGCCGCCGCCGCCGGGCTGGTCCAACTGCTCACTCCCTCACTCGTGCGCACCCAGGCAACCACAGTCAATTCGTTGCCACCGCCTCCCCACTGTGTCGCTCCCCCGGTGGGGTGCTCAGCGGCTCACCAGGTCCAATCCTGGGTTTGGAACCGGCGCGACTGGATTTGCGCGCCCGGATTCGCGCGCCCGGATTCCGCGCCGGGTCCCACCGAGCCCTCCTTTGTAAGTCCTCACCGGAGGCCGGTTTCGCCCCTTACCTAGGTCAGGCTGAAGAATTTGTTGTTAGCGGACTTCCGAAAAATTCAGTTTTCCGTGTTCTGGTTGTGTTTTGTGATGCTAGTATTTAGTTGTCCCTAAACTTGGTTGTGGGAGGAGGCAGGCACATCCAGCTAAACCTCCATCTTGGCGGAAGTCCTCCGGATTGATCCTTTTATAATCATGTAGTATCCTTCCTTGTTTGTTATTACAACCTTTGTTTTAAAGTCTGTTTTGTCAGATGTAAGTATTGTTACTCCAGCTTTAAAAAAATTGCATGAAATATTTTTTTATTCCCTTTACTTTCAGTCTGTGTGTGTCTTTCATTCTGAGATGGGTCTTTTATAGACAGCATATATATGGGCCCTATTTTCTTATCCATTCAGCTACCCTTGTCTTGATTGGAGCATTTTAGTCATTTACACTTGAAGTGATAGGTACAGTACTATTTATTGCTGTTTTATTCTTTCTTTTCTATGTCATGTTTTTATTTTTTTTGTTTTTTATTTTTTACATTTTTTTATAGTTCAAGTACAGTTGTCTCCATTTCCCTCCCCCCACACACTTATTCTTTATACTATATTCCTCTTTTCTTTCTTCTTTTTCTGTAATACTGGTTTATTAGTGATAAACTTTTTTAGCTCTTCTCTGGGAAGCTCTTCATCTGTCCTTCAATTTTAAATGATAATCTAGCTGCATAGAGTAGTTTCGGTAACTATATTTTTCTTGCTGCTCTTAAGTTTCTCTTTGTCTTTAATCTTTGCCCTTTTACTTATGATGTGTCCTGTGTGGGCTTCTTTGGGTTCATCTTGTTTTGGACTCTGGGGTTCCTGGACTTGAATGTCTTTTTCCTTTGCCAGGTTAGGGAAGCTTTTAGTCATTAATTATGTCTTTAAACTGGTTCTCAATCCCTGTTCTCTCTCTTTGTTTCTGGTACCTATATGATGTGAATATTGTTACACTTGATGTTTTCCCAGAAGCTCATTAAATTATCATTGTTTTTTAATTGTTTTTTCTTTTTGGTGTTCTAATTGTTTTCTGCTACCTTGTCTTCCAAGTTACTGATTTAATGCTGTGCTTTGTTGAATCTGCTGTTGATTCCTTTTAGTGACCTCTTTATTTAAGTTATTGTAATCTTCATTTCTGACTGGTTCTTTGTTATGGTTGCTGTGTCCTTTTTTATGCTTACTGTTTCTTTGTTGAAGTTTTCACTGAGTTCATGTATTTTTCTCCTAAATTCCTTGAGCATCGTTATAACCACTGGTTTGAATTCTGTATCTGGTAAATTGCTTGCCTCAATTTCACTTCGTTTTTTTTGTTTTCTGAAGAATTTCCTGTGGTTTCCCATGGTGTATTTTATCTGTCTCCCCATTTTGGCTTCTGTATATTAGGCAGACCTAGGGGAAAACACGTCTCCCAGTTTTGGTGTGGTTGATTGCCTTGTGTAGAGTAGGTGTTCTGTGGGGCCCAGTGGTGCAGTCTGCCCAATCATCTGAGCTGGGTGCTCCAGGAGTGTCCCTGTGTGGGTTGTGTGTGCCCTCTTGTTGTAGTTGAATCTTAATTGGCGTTGGCACATCAGTGGGTAAGATTGGTCATCAGGCTGAGTGGCTGTGAGGAATGTCCACTACCACAGAATATGTAATCTACTGTGTAGGGGTTGACCCCACAGAGTGGGATTCACACCAGTAGAATCTCATGCCAGCCAAGGTCACCCTTTGGGTGGTCTTGTGGAGCTAATCAGGTAGTGATCTAAAGTTGGCCAGCAGGTGTATTGGTTCTAGGGCATCTTGGGAGAGACTCTGGTGCAGGTCATTGTCTAACACTGCCCATGATCAGCTTGGGGCTACCTGTTAGGAGCCACAAGATGACCCATGGTTGGTAGCTGCCTGTTCTGGGCCTGGTTGAGTGTGGGATGGGTCATGCTAGGAACTGAGGCTGGCTACCACAAATATCAGGCCAGGGGAAGGTCAGTAAAAGAACCAAAGCACCTCAAGACTTGCTGCAGCCGACTGGCTTCTTATGAGTCTTAACACTGAAAGAACCTGAGGCAGTACATGAGTTCCATAAACCAGGGTCTCAGGGAGTCACCAGGATGGAGTAAGTGGTGTTCATCAGGTTAATACACATTCAGGTTTGGCACCATTACTGGGCCAGAGGCCACTTAGCAAGAGCCTCAGGTTATGCTGAAGCCAGCTGCCCTGTGCCTGGAGCCTGTGGACCTTGGTCGCAGGGAGTTGTTAGGGTAGAGTTAGTGGAGTTCACCAGCCTAATGCAAATTCAGATTTTGCCATGTGAGATAGTGCTCAATACTGGAAAGACAGTACCCATACACAGAGATAATTGTGGTAGTCCCTGCAGCCTTCACCCTGAAGCTACATGACTCTATTTCTTCTTGTATGTCTCTGGCAGCCCTGAGGTTGACTAGAAATCCTCAGAAGACTACAATGTGGGCCCAGCTTGGCTCCAGGCCATGTGTAAGTTGGGTATGGCAGGGTTTCAGGGAGTCCTTAGGGTGGAGCTAGTAGAAATCACCTGGTTAATGAAGAGTCAGATTCAGCCATGTTTGGGAATGGCTCAACACAGGAAAGATGGCGCCTGTCAGTAACACGGGTGGAGGGCTAGACAAAGGATCAATGGCAGTCATCCCTGAAGACTTCACCCTGATGCTTCATAGCTCAGTTTCTTTTTATATGTCTCTGGTATCCTCTGAACCACTCTTCCTCTGTCAAGGTGAGTGCCTGCAAGTAACAGTTTGTATGTTGGCCCTTTAAGAGGACATCTGGGTTTTCAGCATCCTTCTCACTCAGATGGATGGAAATTCTCACATTTTCACAGGCAGATGTTATATGCACTTTTCTTCCCAGCCCTGGTGTTCTGGACTGGAGAGCCTGGTGTGGGCTACTCTGCAGCTGAAATATCCCTGTGGAGTCTCAACTGCCACAAGTGGGGCTGTGGCCAGCCTGCTTCATGTCTCTTCCCCTTCTACCAGTCTTGATGTGGCTTCTTGTTATCCTTAGTAATATGACTTCTGTGTAGGTAGTCTTCAGGTGGTTATCCAGGTTGATTGTTCTGTATTTTAGTTCTAATTTTGATGTGGTTGTAGGAGGAGGTAAGTGCAGTGTCCACCTATTTGATTATGTGGGTTTTTCTTCTTTAGATTGTCTATATGGAGGATTATATTAGTTAATTTTCAAATATTGAACAAGCTTTGCATTCCTAGGATAAAGTATGCTTTGCTGTGGTGTATTACTCTTTTTATATATTGCTAGATTTAATTTGACTATACTTTGTCGAGTATTTTTGCATCTATGTACCTGAGGGATATTAACCTACCATTTTCTTTTCTTTTTTTTTAATTTAATTATTTTTCAAGTACAGTTTTCTGTGTATTTCTCCCATCCCAGCCCACCCTGCCCTGTGCTCCCCACCTCCCTCCCATTTCCACCCCCCTTAGTTATTGTCTCTGTGTCCTTTATACTTGTTCCTCTAAATCCCTCCCCTTTTTCCCCTTATATTCCCTCCCCTCTCCCCTCTTGTCGCTGTCCCCCTGTTCTCTATTTCAGTGTCTGTTTTTATTTTGCTTGTTTGTTTTACTGTTTAGCTTCCTGTTAAAGGTGAGATCATATGGTATTTGTCTTTCAGCGCCTGGCTTATTTCACTCAGCATAATGCTTTCCAGTTCCATCCATGCTGTTGCAAAGGGTAATAGCTCCTTCTTTCTCTCTGCTGCATAGAATTCCATTGTGTATATGTACTGTAATTTTTTGATTCATTCATTTACTGATGGGCACCTAGGTTGCTTCCAAATCTTGGCTATTGTAAATTGTGCTGCTATGAACATTGGGGTACATAGGTTCTTTGAGATTGGTGATTTAGGGTTCTTAGGATATAATCCTAGCAACAGTATATCAAAAAGATCATACACCATGACCAAGTGGGATTCATCCCAGGGATGCAAGGATGGTTCAATATTCGCAAATCAGTAAATGTAATATATCACATAAACAAAAGCAAAGACAAAAACCACATGATCATATCAATAGACACGGAAAAAACTTTTGATAAGGCACAACACCCATTTATCATAAAAACACTCAGCAAAGTGGGAATAGAGGGAGCATTCCTCAATATAATAAAGGCCATATATGAGAGACCTACAGCCAACATCATACTCCACGGGCAAAAAGTAAAATCTTTTCCACTAAGATCAGGAACAAGACAAGGTTGTCTACTTTCACCACTTCTATTCAATATAGTGTTGGAAATTTTAGCCACAGCAATCAGGCAAGAAAAGGAAACAAAAGGTGTCTAAATCAGAAAGGAGGAAACAAAATTGTCACTGTTTGCAGATGACATGATAGTGTACATGGAAAATCCTATAGACTCTACAAAAAAAACTGCTCGAACTAATTAATGAATTTGGCAAAACAGCAGGTTACAAAGTCAATATCCAGAAATCAAAGGCATTTTTGTATACCATTTTCTTTTCTTATACCACATTTGACTCTTTTTATTTATTTTGTATCCTCACCCAAGGATATGCTTATTGATTTTAGAGAGCGAGGAAGGGAGGGAGAAAGATAAAAACATTGATGTGAGAGAGAAACATCAATTGGTTGCCTCATGTATGTGCCTTGACCAGGGACCAAACCTAAGTATGTGGTCTGACTAGGGACCAAACCTGTGACCTTTTGGTTTACAGGACAACTTTCTGAACAACTGACGCACACGAGCCAGGGCTATTTGACTGGTTTTTGATATCAAGGTAGTTCTGGCTTCATAAACTGAGTTGGGAAGTGTTCCCTCCTTTCGTGTTTTCTAGAAGAGATTGTGTAGAATTAGTGTTATTTAGTCTTTAAATATTTGGTACAAATCACCAGTGAAACCATCTGGCCATGGAGAATTTCAGTTTCATTAGAGTTATAGTACTAATTATGTTATATATTTCATGTCAGTAGGGTTTTGATAGTTTATAGTTTTCATGAAATTGTGTTTTGTCTGACTTGTGGAATTTATGTGCATAGATTTGTTTATAGTATTTTCTTATTATCTTTTCAATGTCTACAGAGTCTATAGTGATCATTTCATTCCTGATATTGGTAATTTGTTTCTTTTCTTTTTGTTTCTTTATCATCAGGCCAAAGATTTATCACTTCTATTGACATTTTCCAAGAATCACGTTTTGGTTTCTTTGATTTTTCTTTGTTGTTTGGATTTTTTCTACTTGCAGTTTAATAGGTATCTACTTTTATTTTTATTATTTGCTACCTCTGCTTGCTTTAGATTAATTTTGCTGTTTTTTTTCCTAGTTACTTAAGGTAGAGGTTAGTTTATTGATTTGAGAACTGTCTTTTTTATTATAAGCATTTAATGGCTTAAACTTATTTTGAGCACTACTTTAGCTACATTCCACACATCCTTATATGTTTTTATTTTTGTTCACAACAGTATTTTCCAATTTCCAATGCATTGTTTAGGAGTGTTTGATTTCCAATTGTTAGGAGATTCTCCTATTATTTTCTGTTATTGTCTGCTATTGTCAGAAACCATGTCTTTTGTGATTCCAATCCTTTTTTAAAATTTGAGGTTTTATGGCCCAGGATAAGTTGTATGTTAATGAATATTGCAAATGCATTTAGGAAGAGTTTGTCCAATGTTATTGGATGGACTTGTCTGCCCAACAGTCTCTTCCTTTTCCCTTTGTTGTGGTTGTCTTATATGTTATATCTGCAAAGATTGAAAGTCTCTTCAGACAATATTAAGTTTACTTCCAATTGTCCAACAGATTTTTAATAATTCGGTAAAACAAGATTAGTCTATTATATTTATGTAAAATATCTACTATTTCTCCTCTTCTTCCATCATTCCTGATGACATCTCTGAAATCTCCACATTGTCATCTGAATATCTTTTTCCGTGTGGCTGAGATTTTCTTAATTCTTCATATGCATATGCCAAGTAATTTTGGATTGTATCCTGGACATTTTAAATATTATGAGATTTTTTATGTTGCTAAATCTATGGATATTGTTGATTTTTTTATTGTTGTTCTAGTATAGTTGACTCCATTTTTTCCCCCACCACTACTCCCCACCTGAGCCTTCCCCACTTCCCACCCTTGATCTTACCTGACTTTGGTTTTCTACATGTGTCCTTTATACATGCTCCTGAACAAACTTTCCCTTTTCCCCTCATTATCCCCTCCCCTCTCCCCTCTGGTCACTGTCAGTTTGTTCTTTATTTCATTGTCTCTGGTTATATTTTGCTTGCTTGTTTGTTTTGTTGATTAGGTTCCACTTACAGGTGAGATCATATGGTATTTGTCTTTCACTGCCTTGCTTATTTCACTTAGCATAATGCTCTCCAGTTCCATCCATGCTGTCACAAAATGTAGAAGCTCCTTCTTTCTTTCTGCTTCATAGTATTCTGTTGTGCAAATGTACCATAGTTTTTCGATCCATTTATTTACTGATGGGCATGTATGTTGCTTCCAGTAAATGGATATTGTAAATTGTGCTGCTATGAACATTGGGGTGCATAGGTTCTTTTGGACTGTGTTTCAGGGTTCTTAGGGTATAACCCCAGCAGTGGGATTGCTGGGCCAAAAGGAAGTTCCATTTTTAGTTTTCTGAGGAAATTCCATACTGTTTTCCACAGTAGCTGCACCAGTCTTCATTCCCACCAACAGTGCAGAAGGGTTCCCTTTTCTCCACAACCTCATCAGCCCTTGTTTTTTGTTGATTTCTGATGGTCATTCTGACTGGTGTGAAGTGGTATTTCATCGTGGTTTTAATTTGCACCTCTTTGAAGGCTAGTGATGCTGAGCATGTTTTCATATGTCTCTTGGCCCTCTGTATGTCCTTCTTGGAGAAGTGACTTGTAAGTCTTTTGACCATTTTTTAATTGGGTTGTTTGTCTTCCTGGAGTGTATTTTGTGTATTTTGGGGATCAAACCCTTGTCTGAGGCATCATTGGCAAATAAATTTTCCCATATGGTTGGTTCCCTCTTTGTTTTGCTGATGTTTTCTTTAGCTGTGCAGAAGCTTTTTTGATGAAGTCTCATTTGTTTATACTTTTTTTTTGTTTTTAGTAACTTTTAAAAATATATTTTATTGACTATGTTATTACAGCTGTTCCATTCCCCCCTTCATTCCCCTTCACCCTGCACACCCCCTCCCACCCACATTCTGCCCCTTTAGTTCATGTGTCATAAGTTCTTTAGCTTCTATATTTCCCGTACTATTCTTACCCTCCCCCTATTTTCTACCTACCATCCATGCTACTTATTCTCTGTACCTTTTCCCCCTCTCTCCCCCTCCCACTCCCCTGTTGCTAACCCTTCATGTGATCTCCATTTCTGTGGTTCTGTTCCTGTTGTAGTTGTTTGCTCAGTTTGTTTTTATTTTTGTTTTAGGTGTGGTTGTTAATAAGTGTGAGTTTGCTGTCATTTTACTGTTCATATTTTTATCTTCTTTTTCTTAGATAAGTCTCTTTAACATTTTATATAATAAAGGCTTGGTGATGATGAACTCCTTGAACTTGACCTTATCTGAGAAGCACTTTATCTGTCCTTCCATTCTAAATGAAAGTTTTGCTGGATAGAGCAATCTTGGATGTAGGTCCTTGCCTTTCATGACTTCAAGTACTTCTTTCCAGCCCCATCTTGCCTGTAATATGGTCTCTTTTGAGAAATCAGCTGACAGTCTTATGGGAACTCCTTTGTAGGTAACTGTCTCCTGTTCTCTTGCTGCTTCTAGAATTCTCTCCTTCATTTCTACTTTGGGTAATGTAATGATGATGTGTCTTGGTGTGTTCCTCCTTGAGTCCAACTTCTTTGGGACTCTCTGAGCTTCCTGGATTTCTATTTTCTTTGCCAGATTGGGGAAGTTCTCCTTCATTATTTGTTCAAATAAGTTTTCAGTTTTTTACCCTGCCTCTTCCCCTTCTGGTATCCCTATAATTTGGATGTGGGAACATTTAAAGATTTCCTGGAGGTTTCTAAGCCTCTGCTCATTTTTTTGAATTCTTGTTTCTTTATTCTTTTCTGTTTGGTTGTTTCTTTCTTCCTTCTGGTTCACACTGTTGATGTGAGTCTCAGTTTTCTTTCCATCACTATTGATTCCCTGTGTATTTTTCTTTATTTCATTTAGTGTAGCCTTTAATTTTTCATCTAATTTGCTACCAAATTCAACCACTGGTGAGCATCCTGATCACCAGTGCTTTGAACTGCGTGTCTGATAGGTTGCCTGTCTCTTCCTCACTTCGTTGTATTTTTTCTGGATCTGTGATCTGTTCTTTAATATGGGCAATTTTTTTTCCCTCAGCGCACCTGTTATGTAGTGAGGGGCAGAGCCTTAAGTGTACCAGGGTGTCACCAGAGTGGGGCAACCCACTTCGCTGGGTTATGATTCTGTATGTGGGTGGGGAAGGTGTCCAAGAGGGAACAATGGCACTAGCTCCATTCTCTGCTGGATTTCAGTCACTTCCCCTGCTTCCCCCAAGCACACTGGGTTCTTCTGGTGCTAATTCTCATATGGGTAGGTTTGTATACATTCTGGGACCCTGTGGACCTCTCCAAGGAATTCTCCAGTGAGGTTGGGAGTCTCTCCCAGTACCTGAACCTCCCAGGTGTTTTCAGTTGGTGTTTTGAGGCTTTATTTCCCCACTCTGGGACCCTGTATTGCACAGTCTGTCTGGCTTCCCAGTTCCACCTGGTTTATCTGCATGCGAATGTGGGACCATCTGGTCTGCCAGCCACCTTGTGCACCGGTGCCTCTCCACAATCCGCTGCCTCGCTGGGTCCTCCTGCTGCAGCCTGTGTACCCAGGGTCCACCTGCCACCACTTTTTTGCCATGACCCCTTCTTGCCTGGCTCCCCGATTCTACCCCTCCTACTGGTCCGGATGAATGTGTCTACTTTAGTTCCTTGGTTGTCAGACTTCCATACAGTTCAATTTTCTGTCAGTATTTTTTTTTTGTTTCTAAACTTTTCTTGTCTTTAGTTGTGCGAGGAGGCACAGTGTGTCTAACTATGCCTCTGTCTTGGCTGGAAGTGTCTGTTTATTCTTTCCTTTATGTCCCTCACTCTAGGGGATATATCATTGAAAATATTGCTGTGTGGAATATCTGAGATTTTTTTGCCCATATTCTGTTCTAGGACTTTTATGGCGTCACAACTTATATTTAAGTCTTACCACCTTGAATTTATTTTTGTGTATTGTATAAGTTGATGGTCAAGTTTCATTTTTTTTTGCATGTAGCTGTCCAGATCTCCCAACACCATTTGTTGAAGAGGCTAGTTTTACTCCATTTTATGTTTCTACCTCCTT
Source organism: Artibeus jamaicensis (assembly GCF_021234435.1). Taxonomy (NCBI): domain Eukaryota; kingdom Metazoa; phylum Chordata; class Mammalia; order Chiroptera; family Phyllostomidae; genus Artibeus; species Artibeus jamaicensis. The sequence continues at coordinate 71,026,701 of NW_026522030.1, read as the reverse complement.
TTTCGAATATTAATTGACCATAGAGACTTGGGTTTATTTCTGGGCTCTACTATCTGTTCCATTAGTCTATGTGTCTCTTCTTATGCCAATATCAGGCTGTTTTGATTACAGTGGTCTTGTAATACAGTTTGATGTCAGGTATTGTGATCCCCCCTACTTTGTTCTTTCTCAAAATTTCTGTGGCTATTGGGGGTCATTTATGGTTCTATATACATTGCAAAATGTGTGTGTGTGTGTGTGTGTGTGTGTGTGTGTGTGTGTGTGTGTGTGTGTGTGTGAAATATGTCATCGTACTTTAATAGGGATTGTGTTGAATCTATAAATTGCTTTGGGTAGTATGGACATTTGATGATGTTAATTCTTCCAGTCTATGAACCCTGTACACACTTCCATTTTTTTTGTGCCTTCCTTAATTTTTTTCTTCAATGTTGTGTAGTTTTCTGAGTATAGGTCTTTTAACTCCTTGGTTAGGTTTATTCCTAGGTATCTTATTTTTCTTGTTGCTATATCAAATGGGATTTTTCCCCTGTTTTCATTTTCTGATATTTCATTGTTGGTGTACAAAAATACCTTCTTTGATTTCTGAATATTGATTTTGTGTCCTGCTGTTTCACGAAGTTCACTTCTTAGGTTGAGTAGTTTTTGGTGAAGTCTGTAGGATTTTCTATGTACAGTATTGTGGCATCTGCGAACAGTGACAGTTTTGCTTCCTCCTTTCCAATTTGGATGCCTTTTATTTCTTTTTCTTGTCAGATCAGTGTGGCTAGGACATTTAACACTATGTGGAATAGAAGTGGTGAAAGTGGACATCCTTGTTATATTCCTGATCTTAGTGGGAAAGCTTTTAGTTTTTGTCCATTGAGTATGATGTTGGCTCTAGGTCTCTCATATATGGCTTTTATTATGTTGAGGAATACTCCATTCCCACTTTGCTGAGTGTTTTTATCATAAATGGATGCTTTACCTTATCAAATGCTTTTTATACATCTATTAATGTGATCATGTGATTTTTATCTTTCCTTTTGTGTATTGATTTGCGAATATTGTACTATCCTTGCAAACCTGGGATGAATCCCACTCGATCATACATAAAAAGATCATACGCATATATGATCTTTTTAACATATTGCCCGATGCTGTTTGCTCTTATTTTGTTGAGGATATTAGTGTCTATGTTCATGAGCGATATATTGGCCTGAAGTTTTCTTCCTTTATGTATCTTTATATGGTTTTGGACTAGGATGATGCTGGCTTCGTAAAAAGAGTTTGAGAGTCTTCCATCTTCTTGGATTTTTGGAATAGTCTGTGAAAGACAGGGGTTAGCTCTTCTTTTAAATGTTGTGTGAAATTCTCATGTGAAACCGTCTGATCCAGGCCTTTTGTGTGCTGGGAGTTTTTTGATTACTGCTTAGATTTTCTCAGATGTTACTGATTTGTTCAGGCTTTCTCCTTCTTCACTCACTTTTGGAAGATTATATTTTTCTTGAAATTTGTCCATTTCACCTAAGTTTTTAAATTTTCTTCATATATAGTTCTTTACAGTAATTTCTTACAGTCCTGTGTATTTCTGTGGTATCAGTTGTAGTCTCTCCTCTTTCATTTCTGATTGTGTTTATTTGTGTCCTGTCTCTCTGTTTTTCTTGATGAGTCTGCTTAAAGGCTTGTCAGTTTTGTTTATCTTTTCAAACAACCAGCTCCTGGCTCTGTTGATCATTAGCATTGTTCTTTTAGTCTCTATCTGGTTTAATTCTTTACTGATCTTGGTTATTTCCCTCCTTCTGCTTGCTCTGGGCTTTGTTTGTTGTTGTTCCTCTAGTTCTTGTAAATGTAAGATTAGGTTGTTTATTTGAAATGTTTCTTTCTTTTTTTAGGTAGACCTGTATAACTATGAACTTGTCTCTTAAGACTGCCTTCACTGTGTCCCATAAGTTTTGGACTATTTGAGTTCATTTTTATTTGTTCTCATATACTTTCTGATGTCTTCCTTGATCTCATTCTTAACCCATTTATTGTTTAATAGCATGCTATTTAATCTCCATGAATTTGAGTGTTTTTGAGTTTTTCCCTTGAAGTTGGTTTCTAGTTTCAGTCCCTTGTGGTCAAAGGAAATGCTTGATATCATTTTAATTTTCTTGAATTTGCTGAGGCTTGTTTTGTGTCCTGTCAAGTGGTCTATCTTTGAAAATGTCCCATGTGCATTTGAAAAAAATGTGTATTTTGCTTCTTTGAGACGACAGGTCCTATACACATCAGTTAAGCCATTTGAGGTAGTACATTGTTCAATGCCACAATATCTTTGATGATATTTTGTTTGGAAGATCTATCCATTTTTGACAATGGAGTGTTGAAATCTTCTACTGTAACTGTGTTGCTGTCAATATCTTTCTTGAAGTCCTCCAGGATTTTCCTTATATATTTTGGTGCTCCTATGTTTAGTGCATATATATTTATAATGTTTATGTCTTCTTTTTTTTTAAAGATTTTATTTATTTATCTTTAGAGGGGAAGGGAAGGATAGAGGGAGAGAAATATCAGTATATGGTTGCCTTTTGTGCATCCCCTGCTGGGAAGTGGCCCGCAACCTAGGCATGTGCCCTGATTGGGAATCGAACTGTGATTGTTTGGTTCGCAGGCCCACGCTCAATCCACTGAGCTATATCAGCCAGGGCTGTTTATGTCTTCTTGATGGATTCTTCCCTCCTGTATTATGAAGTGACCTGGGTTTCTTTTTATAGCCCTTATTTTGAAGTCTGTTTTGTCTGACATGAGTATTGCTATGGCAGGTATTTTTTTTATGTCCATTTGCTTGGAATATTTTTCCAACCATTCACCATCAGTCTGTGTAGGTCTTTTGTTCTGAGGTGGGTCTCTTGTAGGCAGCATGTGTGGGTCATGATTTCTTATCCATTCATCTATTTTATGTCTTTTGATTGGACCATTTAATCCATTTAAATATATGGTTATTTTTTACAGATTTTATTTGTTTATTTTAGACATAGGGAAAAGGAGGGAAAGAGGGAGAGAAACATCGTGTGGTTGCCTCTTGCATGCCCCCTACTAATGACTTGGCCTACAACTGAGGCATGTACCCTGACTGGTAATTGAACTGGTGACTCTGTGGTTCTCAGGCTGGCACTCTATATACTGAACCACACCAGCCAGGTCTAAGGTTATTATTGATAGGTACTTATTCATTGCCATTTTACTTTTTTTGTACCCATGTTCCTCTCACACTCTTTTTCTTCCTTTATTAAAGCAGTTTCTTTAGCATCTCTTACAGTGCTTGATTGGAGGAGGTGTGTTCTTTGAGCCTTCTTTTTTCTGGGAAACTCTTTATTTTGCCTAATAGTTTAATTGTTAGCCTTTCTGGATAGAGTAATCTTGGTTGCATGCCTTTGCTTTTCAATACTTGGAATATTTCTTGTCATTCTCTTCTGGCTTGTAGCATTTCCTTTGAGAAGTCAGCTGTTATCCCTGTCTGGGCTTCCTTGTATGTTCCTCCCTGTTTCTCCCTTTAAGATTCTCTCTTTGTGAGATGCAAATTAAAACCACAATGAGATACCACTTTACACCGGTCAGGATGGCTATCATAAAGAAAGCAACAAACAACAAATGTTGGAGAGGTTGTGGGGAAAAGGGGTCCTTAGTTCACTGTTGGTGGGATTGCAGACTGGTACAACCATTATGGAAAACAGTATGGAATTTTCTCAGAAGAATAAAAATCGACCTGCCTTTTGACCCAACAATTCCACTGGTAGGATTATATCCTATGAATCCTAAAACATCAATATCAAAGAACCTATGCACCACAATGTTCATAGGAGCACAATTTACAATAGCCAAGAGTTGGAAGCAACCTAGGTGCCCATCAGTAAATGAATGGATCCAAAAATTGTGGTACATATACACAATGGAATTCTATGCAGCAGAGAGAAAGAAGGAGCTACTACCCTTTGCAACAGCATGGATGGAACTGGAAAGCATTATGCTGAGTGAAATAGGCCAGGTGTTGAAAGATAAATACCATATGATCACACCTTTAACAGGAAGCTAAACAGCAAAACAAACAAGCAAGCAGAAAAACAACAACAACAACAACAAACAAAGACACTGAAATAGAGAACAAGGGGACAGCGACCAGAGGGGAGAGGGAAGGGAAGTTAAGGGGAAAAAGGGGGAGGGATTTGGAGGAACAAATAGGAAGGACAGAGAGACAAGAACTAAGGGGGGTGGAAATGGGAGGGAGGTGGGGAACAAGGGGTGGGGGAGGCTGGGATGGGAGAAATAGACAAAAAAAAACTGTCCTTGAAAAATAACTAAATAAAATTTTAAAAATTAGTATAAAAAAAGATTCTCTCTTTGTTTTGGAATTTTGCCATTTTAATTATGATGTGTCTTGAAGTGGGCCTCTTTGGGTTCCTCTTGATTGGGACCCTCTGTGCTTCCTGGATTTGTGTGACTTTTCCTCTTATTAAATTGGGGAAGTTTTCCATCATTACTTTTTAAAACAGGTTTTTTGTTCCTTGCTCTTCTTCTCTGGTATCCCTATTATACATATGTTATTATGTTTCATGTTGTCTTGCAGTTTCCTTAACTCCTTTTCATTCTTTTTGAGTCTTTTTTTTTCTTGCTCTTTCTGGCTTTTTTCCGTACTTTGTCTTCCATCTCACTGATTTGATCATCTGCTTCATTTAGCCTGTTTTCAGTTTCTTCCTTTGTGTTCTTCAATTCACAAATTGTATTCTTCATTTCCTCTTGGCCCTTGTTGATACTTTCTATGTCCTTTTTCATGTTGATATAGTTTGCAGTACTTCTGTTGTAATGTCCTTGTGGTTTTTGGTAATTCTCTGTTATCTCATTGAACTTCCATATAACCATTGTTTTGAACTCAATATCTGATAGTTGAGTTGCCTCTGTTTTATTCAGCTTTCTTTATGAGTCTTCCTCCTTTCCTGTCATTTGGAGTTTGTTTCTTTCTTCCCATTGTTTATGAGATTCTTCTCGTTAGCCTCTGCTTCTTAAATTGATCTGTTCTGACTCCCTGAGTTTGTGGTGTGAACTTCTACGGTAGGAGGCCTGTGAGATTCAGTGGTACATTCTCCTTGATCTCCTGAACTTGCTCTTGGGGTGCAGTTTATGTTGGTTCTCTGGATGTAATTTGGTTTTGATTGTTGTTGGGTTGTTTCTTAATAGGTCCTTCCCTCCTGCTGGTTGACTTAGGGTCATTCCACCCACCACATCTTGTATGCTGTTGTGCAGAATTGTGCCAGAAGAAAACCACAAAGCCCAGGGAGCAAACCCACATCTGCAAAAATATCTCAGTGTCAACAATCTCAGTATCAACAGCAAGTGAACTAGTGTTAATAAGGCTGTAAAGACATTAAGACTATTATAAGAATGGAGAGAAGTAAACTATAGTATAAATTCTAATGACTTAATATGCACAGACTTGGTGGACAAGAAATGAATCTTAAAAGCTATGCAGGAAAGAAAATATCGCTAATTATGTAGAAAACCACTGTGGATTGTCTCAGTAGCTTTTAGTATTTACCACTTTTTTTTTTCTTTCTGGATCCACCTCTGGTGGTGTCAGATATTGACCCTGTCTGACCTTCTCTGAGACTGCCAGAGATCTGCTTCTATAGTTATCTCCTTCAGTTGTTAATTAGTCACTTTGCACTCAGCAGTCAGGCTTAAGCCCCATATGGTGAGGCTGAATTCCTCCTGTGGTTGAGGTTACTCTTTCCCCTCAGTCTGCTGCCACTTGGTTGGGAATGGTCTGCCTGAGCCCAATGTCTGCTGCTGTTTGGGGGATGACTCAGCACTTGCTTCCCTGTGGCTACTTTCTCTGTTCTCTCCCCAAAGTTTCTGTCCCCAGTCTCTCCACAGGCATCTGCAGCCCACTCTGCTCCCACCTTTCCTGGAACCCCAGGTAAATTACAGCATATGAAAATTGGTGCATTGACCCTTTAAATGGCTCTCTGTGTCTCCAGCCATCTATCTCTGGCAGAGAGCTACCCTGCCACTTTTTGCTGCTGGTTGTTATCTGTTTACTTTTTGGGCTCTGGTGTTCTAGGCTAGGGATCCCAGCTTAGGGTTTAGAGCCCTCTCTTTTTAGGGGTATCCAAACTGCCACTTAATTATCTCACCAACACTGCCACCTGTGGGCACGCAGCCAGCCCTCTCAAGTCTGCACCGCACTCCTTACCAGACAGGTTGTGCCAAAGTTGGTTCTTCTGTCTCTCTGAAGTTATAAGGCTTCTCTCTCATTATTGTTCAGTTGTTTGTTCTGGGTAGTTTATACACAATTTAGTTATAATTCCAGATTGGTCCTGGGAAGAGGTTAGTGTGGCTTCCATTCACTCCTCCACCATCTTACCTCTTTCAATTTTTTTAAGCAAGTAATCATTACAGTTGGTTTTAGACTGGAGGTTCAGATCAGACCTCTGTAGGTTATGCTTGTCATTGCAGTGCTGTTTGGATCTGTCCTTCATGCACACCACCCAGCGGGCAGCCTGGGATATGATCTTTCCTTTAGCACATTTCTCAAAGTCTTTACTATGCTGTTTATGACCACATCCCCACATGCAAGGCTTGGAGGTAAACTCTGGAATTTATAAACAATGTTACCAGGGCCCGAGCCCCTTCATCTTTGCATTCTCCTTGGTACTTCCTCATTATCTGGGTGTCCTTTTTGGTTTTCTAACCAGAACTGGGGCTTTGGTTGTCGCCTCCCCGTTCCCCTACCACCACCATCACACATTGTCTATGACTATGTCCTTGTCTAGGGCTGAGCAGCAGGAGCATGGACATAGAAAATAAAATCACAGTCGTTGTTTACCTCAGTCTTTTTGTATCACAACTTTTTCAAATGTAAAGGTTGGTTCCCTCCCTCAGTTTGAGGTGCTTTCCACCTAGCTGACTCCACTACCCATCAGCATAGCCACTCTGGATTGCCTTGGGCTAGGGTATAAGCAAATAGAGAAAAGAAGAGGAAGTGTGGTCTTTCTTTTACTCCCTGTCTTTCTGAGCTTTAGGGGTTCTTTCTCCTTATCCTGTTTTCCCTTTGAATTAGAGGATTTCTTCTGAGTTTTCTTTTTCTCCTTGGCTTGGTACCTATCATTGGATTTCAGGAGTGCAGTCCAGAGGAGACTGGAGAAGCAGTGGAAATCTCTCCATTGGTTCAATATTTCGAATTCTGGTCTTCATCTATAACTCCCCTGCTACTAATCATTTTTCATAGTCTTCAGATAGTTCCATGCTTTCAATCAGTGTTTTAGATCTGCATTCATTGGGAGAGAAATGGTTAGGTAGGCTTATTTTATCTTACTTGAAACCAGAAGCACCCTGGACTTATATTCTTTTAAATGGCATTTGGGGGCTTTGCATGGACCAAGAGTTTTCATCAAAAAACTTGAGGGCACTTCTCATTTTTGCTTGGAGTGTGCATTTAATGAGACTAATGACTTACTGAACCATTTTTATGTACCAACACTGAATAAAATTTAAAAATATTTTATACTCTAATTAGAATGTTTATCTTATATGGATGTAATAATACTGAAGAAGAAACCAACATAGATGGTAAGAAAAAGTTGAAGTCCTCGAAAATTCCATGCTTGTCCCCCCATTTACTTATTTATGTTCCAGTAAACTTACTGGATTGTTAGAAGCTTGTGGAGTGCCAAGCCCTGTGATTTTTTTGTTTCTGTCAGCAGGAGAGGTTGACTGTGTCACCTCTGCTTTATTTAATGTAGCCTTTGTGTGGTGCAACAAGTGTGGGGCATAGTGCCAGAGAAACAGCGCCCCTGTCCTTGGGAGAAGAGGCCTATCCAGAGAGGCCAGAGGCCAGGTTACTCCGACCTACTTTCTCCTCAGGCTGGCTCTGGGAGATCCAGAGAACAGCTTAGGTATAACGGAAGCCCCGCTGCCACCCTCAGGGCCCCTGAGGTGAGCAGACACAGACATAGCCATCTCTTTAATACCTGTCACCTTTCTCCCTCCCCTTTTCTCCCTTCTCTCTGTTAGTGGCACTGTCATCTATTCAGTGACTTAAGTTAAGACACAGACCTCCAGTTCAGCCTGAACTCTTGCTGACCTCCTATTCACTCCATCAATCGTCATTAAACACTGCCTGTTTTTCCTCCAAAATATCTCTGAAATCAGCCCTCTCCTCTCCCTTCTGCAGATGCGTTCCGATTAGAGCCCTGTCATCTCAGTTGGACTTCGATGAAGCCTCGTACTGGGTACCCCTGCTTCTGGCCCTGTTCCCCTCAAATTCATTCTCTACAGTACTACTGGCAGAATCCTCCTCCTAAAATGAAAACCTGATTACCCAACCTGCCTGAAAAGTAACTAGAATTGGCTGTTTATCACCTTAGCATAACATACAAGGCCTTTCCCTGCCTATCTCTGCCTGGGAGCTCAACATGGCACTCAACAGAAATAGGGTCTCTTCTGTAAAGATTCCTCCAAGATCTGAGGGGTTTTTTTTTTGGTGCCTCTGCAGTTTTTCACATCTTGGTGGGGGGGCGGTTTTTTGCCTAGCTTGTGCTCCCTGTTTCCTACCCCACTCCCCTGGTGCCTGGCAAGCTTCTCCTAATCCTGGAAAATCCAGTTCAGGAGTTTCATCCTTGGTGGCCCATTTCTCCCTTGCAACCCCTGAGTTCATTCCAGATGCCTCTCTTCCCATTGTGTATTCCAGAGGTTTTTATTATTGTACTTTTCATATTTCTTTGTGATGGTCTATGTTACTATGTCCTTCTCCTAGACTCAGTTCTCAGGACCTCAGTCTTTTTCAAACTTATGTTCCTAGTGCCTGGCACAGTGTCTGGCATCTAAAGGAGGTTCAGCCACTGAATGAATGGCTAGTTTGTTATTATAAACATCCTTCAGTCTGTTGCATAAGTGAATGCTTTAGAGCCTTTGAAATCAAGTTTGTTATGGAAATTACACAAAACCCAGTTTAACCAAAGCTCTGTTTTTTGCCTTGTCTAGTATAATGGTTATGGTTCTTAAACACTCTTACTCTTCAGAAAGAAAAAGATTATATTGTTTTTTGGTTTCTTCTCTCATAATCCAAACTATAGTATGTGCACTTGGCTTTTTGATTCCTTCTGATATATCTTCATATCTCTTCATATGTGTTTCAGGGTTTTTGAAATTACTGCTTTCTCATTATTGGTAAGATCTATCCTATAAAAAATAGTGACTGCATAAATCTAGGTACCATTTTTGCCTCATCTAACTATATCTGGGATATTTATTTTTCTTCATAGAGTTGCTCAGTCATAACTGGTATATTATTTGAACCCAAAGCACATAGTGAAGAGCATTATTGCACCAGAAACCCTTAGCCCTGAAGATGCAAGATAAATCCCAAATCTGTGCCCTGGAAAAACTCATGGTCTCATGGGGCAGATGAGCCTGCTTCAAGGGCTGTGTGTGAAGTCAGAGCAGACCAGGAGTTGCTACTTATGGGAGTGAAGTTCAGGTGGCAGTCAGTAAGTGCCTGTGGAAAAAAAGTGCTCATTTCAGGAAAAGGTGAAGAAGCCCAAAAATGTAATCATTCATTCATCTGCTCATTAATGAATATTTATTGAACAGTTACTAGGGGGCAAGTACTATTCTAGGTACTCAGAACAGACATCATGGTGCTTGTTTTGCAGGGAGAGAAATGATGAACAATCAAATGAATATGTAGTCAGATAATGGAAGAGTTATGTTGAATAAAGCAGGGTAAAGGAACAGAGAGGAAGGAGACTTGCTATTTTATTGTATATGGAGAATTTAGGTGGGACTTTCTGTTAAGGTGATACTTGAATACAGATCTGAATGAAGCAAGGGAGAGGGCCAGGTGAGGCAGAGCCCCTGAGTTATGAAGGTACTTATTTAGCAAGTTGGAAAAACTACAAGAAAGCAAGGTTGCTGGTGTTGAATGAACAAGGCAAAGAGTGATAGGAGTATTGGTAGGTAAGTTGCTCAGCACCCATTTATGTAGGTCTAGTATTCTGAATCATGAGGGGGGCCCAGCTGGAGGTTCTGTGTAGTGAGTAACATGATTTAATTTATACTTTCAAAAGATTATTCTGGATGGATGCCTAATATTTTGGGTTGGGGGATAAGGGTAGGTAGGAGCAGAAGCAGACATACTAATTAGAAAGCTAATGGAGAAATCCATGCAGGAGTTAAGTGGTCACCTGGACTAGGGGGGTAGCAGTTAAGAGGTAGGAAGTTTGAATTTGGGATATTTTGAAGATAGCGCTGACAAGATTTTGAAGTGGATTGTATGTAAGATGTGAGAGAAAGAGGAGTCAAGGACGAGATTAGAGGCTGATGTTGGACATTTTATTGAGATATTGATGCCATTTTATTGAGATAGAAATGGCAAGGAAGAATAAGAGTGTGGGAAAAAAATCAAGATTGGTTTTAAATGTGTTGCATTTGAAATGTCTAAGTGGAAATGTAGCTGGAATTCAAACAGAAGCTCATGGGTAGAGATATATTTCAAGAGGGTCTTTAGGATACAGGTAATATTTAAAGTCATGAGACTGAGGGCACATATGGAAGGAGGTTTAAAAAGAAGATAAGAGGTATGAGGGCTGAAATGTGGTGGTCAACTGTGTCAGCCACCGAGAAGTGGAATGAATTGACTGTGGGATTTGGTCCACTGGTGGCAACTGGTAACCTTGAAAAAAAGTAATGGTGATAGAATGGTGGGAAGGAAAGCTTACCTGGAGTGAGTTTAGAAGAGAATGGGGTCAAGAAAGTTAAGACATTGACTGAGTAAGTGCTTTTAAGAAATTGGGAAGTTGCTGAAGAAGAATGTGAAGTCAAGTTAGGATGTGTTAAGAACAGACTGTATCAGAGCACATTTGCATACCGATGAGAATGATCTGAGTAAAGAGGAAAAAATTGATGAGAAAGGAGGGAATGAGAGGACAGGTAATGACTGCAGCAACCACATGCATCATTGTGACGAGAATGATTGGACTGTAGAATAAGAGTGAAGTGGAATGTATGGGCACACAAAAGGGAAGACACACTTGGACATGAGTGCAGGTAGGGTGGTAGGATTTGTGGTGGAAGAGTTAGGGAATTCCACATTCATTGCTTCTGTTCCCCTTGCTGGACTGGATGGAGAAAGCCTGAGAGCTTGACAGTCAGAGACTGTTGTGAGCCAAGTGACATTTCTTTTTGGTTCTTTATGCTGTCAATTTCTTGTTCACACCTACCTTTTTGAAACTGAATAGATTCTTACAGAAGACTAAAGAAAATGAAACTGATTCAAGAATTAATAAAGCAGAATTATGTTAGCTGCCAGGTGAGTAGTTGATATCTTTAATAGGTTGAATCATTATCAGGGGTGGGAGATTGGGGCGTTCGTGTGTGCAGTAAAAGATGAAACAGATATGAGTGGGAGAAAACTTGAGTTATGTTGGAACTGAAACAATCTCATTTTACTCTTAATGTTCTTAGACATTCTGTAGGGACAGTTTATATCCTTTAACAGATGAAGAATGTGAGCCCAGGGCCTTTCAGTAAATGCCCATAGCACCCAGCAAATTCATGATAGATCCAGGTTTTAAATGGTGTCCTTGAATTTCTAGTTCTTTACTTGGTCCCTGGACTCAAACAAAGTGATAAATCTTGACTATAAACCACCTGCAGGACTGGGGAAATATGACTTAATCCTTAACATTCAGGACCTAACTGCTTTGCATAATTTCTACAATTTAAAGTGGGAATTTGGCTACTGCCTCCAGGGGAAATGTAATACTGCAGTTAGTTATTCAGTTTCCACTTTAAAGCCCTCTGTAAAAGAGAGTATCTAATCAGCATATATTTGGTTAATGAGGGTTAATGAGTAAAACATGGAGCCTGACTCCATGATGCCTGTTACTGCTGAGCATGCTCCCACCTGCAGATGCATCACCATGTTAATAACAGTGGGACACACACACTATTACAGTAAACAAAAACATTGAATGTAAGATGCACCCTGATTTCAGCAATGTTAAACGGGATAGGGGAGATAGGAAGGGAGAAAATGTGTTTTAGAACTGGAAATTAGGTAGCTCAGATTTTCATTTGACATTGTATTACTGAAACATTTACAATGTAAAGACAAACCTATATTTTGTTTGAGGTTAATTTTAAGAGGGGTTTACTGATAAATCTGACTTGATAGAATGTTTTAGGATTAGTGTATGGCATTTATAAAAATCTCTAGCACGTAGGCTCAACAGATATTTGTAAATAATAATACTTGTATTATATTTCTCTTACTATGTTTTCCAGGGAGCAGTAGATTTTTGGAAGTATTTCCAGCTGTAAATATTATCCTTTAATCAGTGCCATCTTTGTGCTGGCAGTAAGAAGAAATAGACCTTTTCATTAAGTTAATAATATTAAAAAACCCAAATGAACTTCTTACATGCCTAATGGAGCATGATATTATGCTCAGTGCTAATCAGAGATATCCCCTCTCCACCATGGATCTGGTCCCTGCCTGTTAGCTGTTTATAACCTGTGATAGACACTATGAAGATGACCCCTAGCATTCATTAAGCCCTATATGTGGCAGAGTTTATTGTAGACACTACATTTATTTAATCCTCCCAGCAACCCTCTGAGTCAGGAACTCTTATGATTTTTTTTTCAGAAAGAACCAAACATAATTCCACATATCCAGTTATATGGTTCAGTGGGATTTGAGCCCACCGCCTGACTCCAGAGTATGTGCTCTTTAACCACTATTTCTACAGCCTGTTTCTAATATGATGTAAATGGAGGCTGACCCTTATTGGGTGACTGAACCAAACCCAGTATCTTTCTTGCTAGCTGAAAGAACTTTGATTTTGTTTGGCTGTTTATCCTCCCTATGTGTCTTAGAGAAGGTGAATCCCAACCACATTTCCAGAAGTTAATTCTGGTTCATAAGCTGATCATGGTATTCCATTTCTCTTTGCCAAGAATCTGGTTAGGGAAGGGCGTTTGATGAAATTCTGGCTAAGGGAATATGAGTGGATAACATTCTCTTGGCTTCTGAGAAAAGTTTCTTCACTGAGAGAAATAGACACATAAGGATGTGATGCCTAGCAGTGTGGAAGCATCTTGCCAGCAGCCTAAAGAGAAAGCTCAAAATAAGGCATAGCAAAAACAAAGGTAGAGGAGCAAACCTAACATTCTATGTCTGGAGCTGCTCAGACCCTGCACTTCTCTATGAGAGAATAAGGCACTGACTGCTCAGCACAGTTTGAGTTGGTCTTCCTGTGTCTGGTAGCCAAAGGTATCCTAATTTGGAGCATTCCTATAGGTGTGCATTGCCATGTTTTGCAAATGTGTTACAAGATGCCCTCAGCTCTCAAGTGGCCAGGAGGGACTGGGGAAGCCAGAGTCCCAAGCCTGTTCTTTCTAGCCACAAGCAGCTTTGGTGTTTAGTCCAGAGAATTTGCAGATATTTTTCATGTATATAATGAAATTAAAATTTGGGGAAAGATGAAAAGATGCTCCATATCATATGTCATCATGGAAATGCAAGTTAAAACAGCAATGCGGTACGACTGTACACCTATTAGAATAGCTAGAATACAGGACACTGAGAACTCCAAATGCTGGTACAGATATGAACCAACAGGAACTTGCCCTCGTTGCTGGCAGGATTGTAAAATGGTACAACCACTTTGGAAGACAGTTTGTTTCTTCAAACTAAATATACTCTTACCATAAAATCTAGCAATCATGCTCTTTGGTATTTACCAAAAGAAGTTTTTCTGCCCACACAACCTGAATATGAATGTTCATAAAAGCTTTATTCATAACTGCCAAAACATGGAAGCAATCGAGATGTCCTTCAGTAGGTAAATGGTTAAATAAACTGTGGTACATTTATGTAATGGAATGTTATTCATCACAAAATAAGAAATGATCTATCAAGCCATGAAAAAATATGGAAGAACCTTAAGTACATATTCCTAGGGGAAAGAAGCCAATTTATACACTGTATGATTCCAATTACATGACATTCTGTGAAAGGGAAAACTGTGGAGAGAGGAAAAAGATCAGTCAGTGGTTGTCTGGGGGTGGGAGATGGAGAAGGATGAGTAGGCAGAGCACAGAGGATATTTAGGGCAGTATAACTATTCTGTATGATGCTATAATGATGGATACATGTCATTATACTTTTGTCCAAACCCATAGAATGTCCAGCATAAAAATGGAACTGTGATGTAAATTGTGGACCTTGGGAGATAGTGATATGTCAGTATAAGCTCATCAGTTATAACAAATGTACCACTGTGGTGGGAGATATTGATAATGGGAGAGGTATGCGTGTGTAGAGGAAAGAGATATGTGGGAAGTCTCTGTACCTTCTATTGAAGTTTTCTGTAAACCTCAAATTGCTCTAAAAATAAAGTCTGTTTAAAAAAACAGACTTCTGGCCAAGATGGAGGCATATATAGGTACACTTTGCCTCATCACACAACCAAAAGAAGTACAACAACGAATTTAAAAATAAAAACAATCACAACTGCCAGAAAATCAAACTGTATAGAAGTCTGACAACCAAGGAGTTAATGAAGAAACATTCATCCACACTGGTAGGAGGGGTGGAGATGGGCAGCCAAAGCAAACAGGACGTGGGGCAAGGGAGCAGCTGGTGGGCTGGGAGGGCCTACATTCCCATGCAGATAAACTGGGAAAAACAACTGGGGAGTGAAATAGACCACACAACCCAGGGTTCCAGCAAAGGAAAAGAAAGCCTCAAAACCTCTGGCTGTAAAAACGCGCAGAATTGTGGTGGTGGGAGAAATGTCTACCCTCACAGAAGAGCTTATTTGACAGGCCCACAGGGTCCTACAATGTACACAAGCTCACAGACCCAGGAATTAGCACCAGAAGGGTCCCATTTGCTTGGGGGAAGCAGGGGAAGTGACTGAATGCCTGCCTAGAGCCAAGTAAGCAACATTGTTCCCTTTCAGACCCTTCTCCCACATATAGCACCATACTGCAGTGATGTGGGTTGCCCCACCCTGGTGAATACCTAAGGCCCTGCCCCTTACAATGTAACAGATACTCTCAAGAAAAAAAAAAGTGGCCCAGTAAAAGAATAGATCAAAGCTCCAGAAATAAAACTTAAGTAATGAAGAGATAGCGACCTATCAGATGCAGAGTTCAATACATTAGTAGTTAGGATGCTCACAGAAGTGGTTGAGTATGGATGCGAAATAGAGGAAGAAGCAAAGGCTATGCAATGTGAAATAAGGAAAAATATACAGGGAACCAACAGTGAAGAAAAGGAGACCAGAACTCAAATCAACAATTTGGAGCAGAAGGAAGAAATAAACATTCAACCAGAACAGAGTGAAGAAACAAGAATTTTGTTTAAAAATGGGGAGGGGCTGAGGAACCTCTGGGACAACTTTAAATGTTCTGACATCTGAATCATAGGGGTGACAAAAGGAGAAGAGGAAGACCAAGAAATTGAAAATTTATTTGAAAATATAATGAAGAACTTCCCCAGTCTGGCAAAGAAAACAGACTTCCAGGAAGTCCAGGAGGGACTCAGAGAGTCCCCGAGAAGTTTGACCCAAGGAAACACATACCAAGGCACACCATCATTACATTACCAAAGATTAAAATTAAAGAGAGAATCCTAGAAGCAGCAAGAGAAAAGGAGACACTTGCCTACAAAGGAGTTCCCATAAGGCTATCACCTGATTTCTCAAAAGAGACCTTACAGGCAAGAAGGGACTTGAAAGAAGTATTCCAAGTCATGAAAGGCAAGGACCTCCAAGATTGCTCCGTCTGGCAAAGCTTTCATTTAGAATGGAAGGGCAGGCGAAGTGCTTCTTAGATAAGATTAAGTTAAAGGGGTTCATCATCATCAGACCTTATTATATGAAATGTTAAAGAGACTTACCTAAGAACAGTAAAACTATGAACAATAAAATGACAACAAACTCACAGCTATCAACAACTGAAACTAAAAAACAAGAACAAACTAAGCAAACAACTAGAACAGGAACTGAATCACAGAAATGGAGATCACATGGAAGGTTATCAGTGGGAGGGGAGAATGGGGTAAAGGTACGGAGAATAAGAAGCGTAATTGGTACATATAAAATAGACAGGGGGAGCTTAAGAATAGTATAGGAAATGGAGAAGCCAAAGAACGTATATTTATGACCCATGGATATGAAGTAAAGAGTAAGGGCTGCTGGTGAAAGGGGGTTGCAGGGCAGAGGGGAATAAAGGGGAAAATGGGCTACAGTAATAGCATAATCAATAAAATATATTTTTAAAGGATTAAAAAACTAATATCTGTAGAAAATATACACAAAAAATTATTCTTAAGATGAAAATGTACCTATGGCTGTTATAATTAAATATATTGATGAAAAAAGTTGCAAAACACTGTCTTAACTGAACAAAAGCATGTATTAAATATGTCATGTGTCAGTGTTTGTCAGTAAAAAGTATCTTAAAAGGTAGACATATGTTTCCAGGAAAACACTTTTATTTTTACTCTTTGGATATGATGACCCTCAAGGCCCCAATCAAGTACATTTTCCTCTGAGTAGTCTCCCCCTACTTCACCAACCATTAATTGCTCCCTCTTCTGTGTCCTGTAGAAGATTTTTCATGTTTCCATTATAGCACTTAAGTCAGTGTGTTTTAAAGATTGGTTTTTGAAGTCTGTCTTCAGCAGTGGAGTGTTAGCTCTTAAATGAAAAACAGTTATTTGTTGAGAATAACTGTCAGGAAGCTCAGAACCAAGCTCAACAGTAGTAGCTAAATTAACAAAATGTGGTGGTCATAGTAAAATACTGCAGATCCTAGAGTATTAATTCTCAGTCTTGCCTGCTTTTTAGCAACATATACCTGGATCCCATACCCAGACATAATGATTGAAGTGTAGAATGTGACCTGGACACTGGTACTTTAAAGGTCCCTGTGATTCTAAAGTGCAGTCAAATGATAGCCACTGTCTTGGAGGAAGAGAATAACATAGCCAGAAGGAAAGATGAGGAAAACTATTTTGAGAACTGTAGTGATAGTAGATGTAAAAATGCGCCATCATCAGAAGATTCACTAGATCCAGAGAATCAAGCAGGGAGGTTGTCACAAGAGCCCTGATGAGAGATGATGATCCCTGATGAGAGATGATGAGAGGTGTAGTCAGTAATAATAACTGAGGGGCTGGGAGATCCTTTAGGCCAGTGTTACCTTATGGTAGTGATTATTTTATTTTAAGTATATTTTACTGATTATACTATTACATTTGTCCCATATTTTTCTCCCATTTATTCCCCTTCTCCCTGCAACCCTCTTCCTACCAGCTGTCGCTCTCATCCTTAGTTCATGTGCATGATCGTACATGTAAGTTCTTTGGCTTCTCCATTTCCTGTAGTATTCTTAACTTTCTCCTGTCTGTTTTTTACCTACTATTTATGCTTCTTGTTCCCTGTACCTTTACCCCCATTTACCCCACTCTTTCTCCCTCTCCCTGCTGATAATCCTCCATGTGATCTCCATTTCTGTGATCCTGTTCCTGTTCTAGTTGTTTGCTTAGTTTGTTCTTGTTTTTTAGTTTCAGTTGTTGATAGCTGTGAGTTTGTTGTCATTTTACTGTTCATAGTTTTAGTCTTCATTTTCTTAGGTAAGTCTCTTTAACATTTCATATAATAAGGGCTTGAAGATGAACACCTTTAACTTGACCTTATCTGGGAAGCACTTTGTCTGCCCTTCCATTCTAAGTGATAACTTTGCTGGATAGAGTAATCTTGGACGTAGGTCCTTGCCTTTCATGACTTGGAATACTTCTTTCCAGTCCCTTCTTGCCTGTAAGGTCTCTTTTGAGAAATTAGATGATAGCCTTATGGAACCTCCTTTGTAGGCAAGTGTCTCTTTTTCTCTTGCTGCTTCTAGGATTCTCTCTTTAATTTTAATCTTTGGTAATGTAATGATGGTGTGCCTTGGTGTGTGTTTCCTTGGGTCCAACTTCTCTGGGACTTTCTGAGCTTCCTGGACTTCCTGGAAGTCTATTTCCTTTTCCAGATTGGGGAAGTTCTCCATTATTTTTCTAATAAGTTTTCACTGTTTTGCTCTTCCTTTTCTCCTTTTGATTCGGATTTTGGAATGCTTAAAATTGTCCCAGAGGTTTCTTAGCCTCTCTTTTTTTTTTTTTTTTTGGATTCTTGTTTCTTCATTCTGTTCTGATCGAATGTTTGTTTCTTCCTTCTGTTCCAAATTGTTGATTTGGATCCTGGTCTCCTTCTTTTGGGTACTCGGTTCCTTATATGTTTTCCCTCATTTCACATTCTATAGCCTTCACTTCTTCTTCTATTTTGTATTCATACTCAACCATTTCTGTGAGCATCCTGATTACCAGTGTTTTGAACTCTTCATCTGATGATAAGGTTGGCTATCTTTTTTTTTTTTGCTCAGTTCCTTTTCTGGAGTTTTGATCTGTTCTTTCATTTTGGCCATATTTTTTTGGCTTGAGAATATTTGCTACATTGTAAGGGGCGGAGCCTTAGGTATTCACCAGGGTGGGGCAACCCATAGCACTGCAGTATGGTGCTGTATGTGGGGCAGGAGTCTGAAAGGGAACAATGCTGTTTGCTGGGCTCTAGGCCAGCTTTAATTTTCCCCTCTACCCACAAGCAAATTGGGCCCTTCTGGTACTGATTTCTGGGTGGGTGGGTTTGTGCACATTGTAGGACCCTGTGGGTCTCTCAAACAAGCTCTTCTGTGAGGGTGGGCATTTCTCCCACCGCCACGATTCTGCAGGATTTTACAGCCAGAGGTTTTGAGGCTTTCTTTTCCTTTGCTGGAACCCTGGGTTGTGTGGTCTATCTCGCTCACCAGTTGTTCTCCCAGGACTTTCTGCATGCAAATATGGGACCTCCTGGTCCACTAACTGCCTCCTCACCTGCCTTGTCCTTTAGTCACTGCCTTGCTGGGAGTCCTGTCTGCTGCCTGCCTGTCTCTGCCCGTCCTACTGGTCTGGATGAATGTTTCTTCTTTAATTCCTTGGTTGTCAGACTTCCATACAGTTTGATTTTCTGGCAGTTGTGGTTGATTTTTGTTTTTAAATTTATTGTTGTCTTTCTTTTGGTTGTATGAGGAGGCAACGTGTTTCTACTTGTGCCTCCATCATGGCCAGAAGTCTAGTAGTGATTCTTATCCTGTATTTCTAGTTCACCACTGGGAAGCTGTTAAAAAACCATAAGTACTCCATTCCAGAGATTCCGATTAAATGAATCTGGGGTGGAGCCTAGGCAATGGTACTTTTAATTTTTTTTAAGCTCTCCAAGTGATTAGGAGTAGCAAGCCTGAGAAGTACTGCCTTATAAAAATAGCAGTAGAATTTGACCTGTTTTCAATATCAAACATCAAGCAGAGATTTTCCCAAGCTTCTTAACTTCAGATGTTGAAGAGAAGTTTGGTTATATCAGGGGTGGTGAGAGGAGTGGTTGGAAGTTGGGCTTAGGGTAACTGGTGGGGGGGTGAAGATAAACACTTCTTCATAAGGTTCAGTTTAAGCTGATAGTGGGGTCTGAAATTTAAGGCAGTGTTTGGCTGAGTGCTACACAGACCCACATCAGGCTGGAGCACGGAGACCAGTTTCTCAGTGTGGCCTCCGTGTATGCCCCACTTTATTCTATCAGCTTATCTGTCAGTACTTTGGCAGTTTTGAAGGATAAATCAATGGATTTATTTCATTTGCATATATTGTATTAATTAGAAATAATATTATTCAGAGGAATCCTCTTCTTAATAATCTTCTTAAAGATTGCACCTGTTCTAGAAAGACTGCCAGTCATGTTGTTTTGGAGGGTACTTGGTCAGCTAAGTGAAGTTCATCTCAGCTGACATGTTTTTATGTCATTTTCCATTATTGTTCACATAAATTTTCATTTATTACATTTATTGCATGCCAATTCAAAAAATGGCTCAATGGCTCAATGAGGAGAAGCAAAAGTAGAGTGGAATGAGTCAGGTAAGTATTAGCACTCATAATAATGTTAGAACTATAAATAGTGAAGAGGATGTGAGTGCAAAGATAGAATGCATCTTTATAGCTGATGAGACAAATGGTTCCATGAGTAGGCTGACTTAACATTAGCAGCCAATAAAGGAAGAATGATGGTGAATATTTGAAATTAGGTTTATTTAAACTGCTGTCCACTTAACTCCACTTCACTGTATACTGTCCTTTGTCAAATAATGGCCTGAAGTCACTGAATGTTTTCTGTCACTTTTAAATTTAACAGAGGTAAATCTATTTTTCATTTTTTCCAGAACAAATCTAAGATTGTACTTTTCAAAATGAGATTGATGAATTCTTCAGTGAAATTAGAAGAGTTAAAATGACTGAGACAACATTTAGAGAAAGGGGAATAAGATATTCGGCAAAATTCTCTCATCAAACGGGTTTTGCATAAAAACCACTGTTTAAGTATAGAAAAGCAGTTTCTAGCATATGTATCTGCTAGCTGATCTTTTACTTCACATTTGGGAAAAACCAGTGATTGCAGATTATGAATCAACTCTTTGTTTATGTGCAGTATTTAAATGAGAGAAGATTGCTTGATAAGTCTTTGTTCAGTGAAAACTTACATCACAAGAGAAGAGTGTTTGGTTTGGTTTGGTTAATGATTATAAATTATGAACCATGAAGGAGAACGATAAAGGTAAACGGGGGTCTGTAGTGACAGGTAGGAAAGGTGGAAGGACATTGCTGTATGAATAAAAGAAGTTGCGCTAGAATGTGGGTAACATCCATATTTTATTTCCATAGAACAGTTTGTGGTCTGCACTGTACATTTGATCTGATTATAGTTGGAAAAAAGAGTGACAAATATGACAGTTCCTCATGAAATGAAGAAAATTGGCAGCAAGTAGCATACTGGCAGCAAAGGTACCACTTAAAAGGCTTGGAACGTGGTATGAGTTAACATAAAGTAGCTTCATGACTCTGATTAGTGTCTATAAAGGCCATCTGTATTATTTAGGTGGCTTTTTCAAGTGACATGCTATTTGGGGGCTAAACATTAAGCTATTTAATGTGAAGTAGAAGAAACCCTGTTATCTTGTGGGTCATTGAAAATGGAGACCCTTTCTTGTTTCCTACCGTGTCCCTAGTGCCTAATGGTGTCCACAGTAGCTCAATAAATATTATTGAATAAATGGATATTTACCCATTAGTCAGAGAATGAACTGATGGTGTATTATAGATTGTTTTAAAATCATATCCAAACACTGTAGTATGTTTACCAAATGCAACCAAAAAGTAGATTAGGCATCTATTTATTGCTCTCTTCCCTCATGGAACATTCAGCCCAAGTTTCTAGATCTCGAATCTAATGTGCTTATCAATTTATGTTTGCCAAAAGAGTAAGCACTTTAAGAGGTCCTTAGTGAGAAATCCCCCTATAACGTCTAGGACAGTACTGAATCTGAATGTCCAAATATGTCTGACAGAGCCACCAAATCTCTACATGGGAGGATTCACAGTAACATGTCATTACAGATACAACATCAGACATACATTAGCTAAATACTGTAAACCAGGAGTGTCAAACTCATTTTCACTGGGGGCCACATCAGCCTCATGGTTGCCTTCGAAGGGCCAAATGTAATTTTAGGACTGCATAAATGTAACTACTCCTTAACTAGGGGCAAGGGGCAAGGAGCTTGGCACTGCCACTGGGTAGAAACAAGGTGCTCGGCCAGATTAAACAAGGTGGAAGGCTGGATTCGGCCTGCAGGCCTGTGTTTGCCACCTGTGCTGTAAACCATGTCATCTTTCTCCTGATAGAAGCTTTTTATTTAAAATCATTTTGCAAATCATGTTTTAGTTTATTCTTTGAGAGGAAACTTATTTTTAATTTGCCTAGAACTGGTTGTTGTCATGTGGATCAGATGCCCATTAGTTCTGATAAATAGTGCCCTAGAGATAGACAAAATATATTTGCAAATTAGTCTCATAAAAACTACATTATAGAAAGACACAGGTGTCCTCTTCTTGGGTTCTGGTGTGAGACTCAAAGAATACATGATGAAGGACAGGTGCACTCCTATCATCAGACACCCTGAGGAAGCATTAGATAAGAACCTGGCAAAGGGACACATACTCTGTGTTCATAGCTTAGGATCACTAACACCCTGAAAGAGGCAAGCTCTTGCTTGGAAGGCTGGTAACTCAGGGTAACAGTTCTGGCTGAGGGCACAACAGCAGGGAGATTAATGCCCCTGTGCACATTGGCTGTCATGTTCCACATCTGGTGCGTTTCATTCAGGCCACACACCCATGAACCAGCACACATGCACACCCACCCAGAACCTACACTCAGCAAAGGGGCAGCATCAACACTGGCTGCTGTCTGCAGGGTGGGTGGTGATGACTCAGGTATAAAAATTGGGTAGTCTCAAAGAAAGCAAATTTTTTGACCAAGTAGCTATCTACCAATAAGGATATTAAGGGAAGGCAAAGGGTAAAGGAAGGGGTAAGAAGACGATGAGGGGTTTGAATATCGTGTTGAAAAGAATTGGTAAAAAGTAATCAGCTTGAAATAGCTCATTATGGAGTAGATTGACAGTGCTTGAAAATTAATTTGCCCTAAGAAATAAAAGATAATTTGTCATTAGTTAAGCTAGTAGAAACATTTCTAATGTGTAACAGATATGGAAAGGGAGAGAGTGCACACAGCGCCAGAGGAGGGTATAGCACACCCAAGTCTGAGTTCCAGCCCTTGTCCTTGGGAAAATGATGTAACACTTGTTGGCCTCAGTTTTGTATCTGTAAAATGGGGCAGTTGAGCTAAATGATCTCAAAATATTATGCTGAGTGAAGTGCCGTTTCAGAGAAACATCTTTGCTCAGGAGATTTTCTTGCATTAAAACATGATCACCCTCCTACCTTGGCTTCTGTCATGACTCAGCAGTCTTGAGTCACCTCAACAATATTTCTCTCATCCTCTCAGCATCTAGAGTTTTCTGTTTTGCTCTCTTACAGCAGTGCTTATGATAGCCATTTCTTCAACCAGAATTTAGCTGTTGTGAATTCACCTCATGTATGTTCATCTTAAACTGCAGGGCCATATTGACAACAGCTTTTGAAATTTCCGAATTCCTTTAGCAGGATTAATTTCCTACAACTTAATATCCTTTTCCCATCTGGAAGCTCTGAATGGAATAATAGTAAGATGGCTGCTCTGGCAAGAGAGCTAATATCCCTGTCCTTTAGGTGAGAATATAAAGGTGAGAGTATGAAAATGTATTTCTTCACGGATATTATTTGACTTGTTATAATGTTAAAATGAGTCATTAAAATTTATATTTCTAGGCATCTTGTCTTATAAAATTATAGATTGTCTTAAAGTAGAGTCCGTTATCAGTCTGTCAAGTCCAGACCTTTAATATGTGTGGCAGAATCATCATTCAAAGGTAGACTGAAAGATGAACCTGAAAGTACAAGGCAGACTTTAATTTCATAGAATATGATTCTCTAGCTATTCTAAAACAGCTTTAGTATTATAAATTATTTACTGTATTGTGAAAGTGAAAACAGAAGATCTCTGTGGATCCAGAAACATGTTGGAGGCAACATTAAGACATTGTCTGCGTTGGTTTTACCTAAGTCCTGAGCTTTGAAGCATTTTTTCCCTAGTCATCAGTTGTTCTTTTATCTTGCCTTGTAATTATCTCATTTCTCATCACTAATTCTTGACTTACAGAATGTATTGTAGACATATTGCAAAGAATAGAGGTGCCATGTTGATCTGTGGCTGAATGGTACATAGCACAGTACAGATGGGACTAGGGAGGGAGTAAAACCTTTCCAAATGTAAACCACGATATGGTAGCTACATAATGTTATGGGTTCTGTATTAGTTTCCTATGTCTGCTGTAACAAGCTACCACAAACCTGGTGGCTGAAAAATAAAGGAAATTGATTCTCTCACAGTTTTGGAGGCCAGACAGCTGAAATTAGCATGACTGGGTGGAAATCAAGGTGTGGGCAGGGCCACGCTCCCTCTCGAGACTATAGGGGAGAATCTCTTTCTTGCCTCTTCTAATTTCTGCTGGCTGCCAACATTTCTTTCTTTCTTTTTTTCTTCTTTAAAGATGTTATTTATTTAATTTTTAGAGAGAGGAAGGGCGGGGGAGAAACATCAATGTGTGGTTGCTTCTCATGTGCCCCCTACTGGGGACCCGGCCCACAACCCAGGCATGTGCCCTGACTGATAATCAAACAGGTGACCCTTTGGTTTGCAGACTGGTGCTCAATCCACTGAGCCACACCAGCCAGGGCCCAACATTTCTTGACTTGTGACTGCATCACTTCAATCTTCAAGGCCAGCATCTTCAAATTTCTCTCTGCTCTGTTTTCACATCCCCATTTCCTCTGTATCAAGTCTCCTTCTCCTCTCTTTCTCTTTTAAATTCTTACCTGAGTAGCCAGAGGGGAGGTGGGAGGGGGTGTGGACAAAGACCCATGGACAAAATCAAGGGGGAGGGTAGAAGCAAGGAAGGGAGGTGGGTTTGGAGGGGGTGCAGGGGAGGGGTAGGGAGAAAATACGGACAACTGTAATTGAACGACAATAAAATAATTTAAATTAAAAAAAAATCCTTACCTGAGAACAAGCTTAATTGATTTCAGAGAGAGAGGAAGGGAGGGAGGAAGAGAAAAGCAGAGAAACATTGATGTCAGAGAGAAACATCTATTGGTTGCCTGTCATATGAGCCCAGCTGGGGACTAGACCCACAACCCAAGCGTGTGCCCTGAGTGGGAATCAAACCAGGAACCTCTTGGTGTACGGTGCTCCATCCAACTGAGCATACTGGCCAGGGCTCTGCTTCTCTCTTTTATTGGGCTGACATGGGTAATTCCGGATAATTTTCTTACTTCAAGATTTTTAATCATCTCTGCAAAGCACTCCCACCTTTTGCCATATAAGGTAACATTCAAAAGTTTCAGGAATTAGGATGAGCATTTCTTTTAGGGGGACATTTTTTAGCATATCAGAGACTCCATTTGTTCTAAGTAAATTAAACATTAAAGCTCACTATCTTCTATAGCTTCCCTCTCTTCTGATGTCATTGGGTGTTAAAAGCATACATAAATTAAATCAACAAATATTTATTTAAGACATAACTATGTGCCTGTCACTAAATTCTGTACTTACAGTGATGAACAAGTAAATATGATCCCTGTCCTCATGAGGCTTATAGTCTGGTTGGGGAGATGCTCATTTAACAAACACTCTCAAAAAACAGAATATCACAAACTGGTGAATGCTATGCAGAAGTGGCTTTTAGTAGGATCTTAGGGGAGGTCCATCTGAAGAAATGATGTTTAAGATGAGATCTAAAGTGAGCCAGGCCAGAAGTAGAAATAAGAGCATTTCAAACAGAAGGACAGCCTGTGATTGAAAGGAATTGGAACACTGGAGGAACTGATAGAAATTTTGATAGGACTTAAGGAGGTGTCAGAAGATTGGGGTAAACAAGATTGGGGATATCATCAGGTATCAAACTGTACAGGGTCTTAGACAAATCTGAGTTTCATCCTAAATATATTAGGAAGACTATGTGTTTAAGCAGTGACAGGGTAGAAATAGGGGTGGGCATGACATGATTTCATTTATGTTATTACATAATTGCTCTGGTTTTTGGTTGGAGAATGGGTTGCCAGAAATGGGAGTGGTAGCAGTGGGATGGTGAGATCGGAGGTGTGGCCATCATCTAGGCGAGAGGCAAAGGTAGCTTGGACTAAGCTGGAGATAGCAATGGTGGAGAGCATTAGAAGTATAAGATATGCTCTGGAGAAAAGGCAGGCCTTGACAGTTTTATCTGGGGGGGGGTGTCTTAAGGAAGTGTGATGTGTCAAGGATAACTCCTGAGTTCCTGACATAAGCAGCTGAATGGGTAGGGGTGCTGTTGATGAGGGTGGAAGGACAGAGGGAGAAGCAGATTCTGAGAAACGATGCTGAGTTCAAGTTTGTATATGTTAACCTTTAAAAAGCCACTTGACACAGGGCACACCATAAATAGTAGCTTCTATTTCATTCAGTCAATTAAAAATCATAACTGGCCTTTCAGTCAGTAGACTTAGGTTCTAGCTCTGCTAGGGCACTTTAGATAAATAAACCTCTCTGGCCATCAGGGTCCTCACAAATAAAGGGGAGGCAGTTGAACTGGATGCATTTTGTGGTTCCTTTCAGCTTTCATATGCCTGCAGTGCTATGCTGTCCTTTGGTCTTGACCACCTGGAATGCTGCTCTGGCCAGCTGGATGCACTTCAGAGAGGCTGATGAACTAGAACTCTACATATGGTGGCAGTTTCTAGTGGAAGCTGACGCAGAAGGAGCTCTGGCCAAGGCAAACTATGGCTAGTGAGAAGGCCTCATGATGAAGGGGAAGGATGTGGTTTGAGGAGTGCAGCAGCTGTCACTGTCACCAAATAAGCATGAAGTTCGCCAAGCTTCAGAGAAGAGTGCAGCTGAGGATGGCTGTTTATTAATTAGTGAATTAATGTGATTTGGGGCATATGGAGAAATAGTGATGTGCAGAAAAGATGAGAGAAAATTGTATTTCCTTCTTTCCTATGCACTTATGTTATTGGCATAGAGTTGTCGGAGCCAAAGTAGGTATCAGGGATCCATCATTTCCAGTGGAACTCCCTTTATTTACAGATAAAGAAACCAATGTCAACAACAAATAATAAGGCAGCAGAGCCAAACCTGCGTTCAAGTCTCTTCCCACTGTGTCCCTGGGTTTTCCTGCTCCATCAGGCGGCCAGGGATGATTCCCAGAAGCGATTTGAGGCCCAGTTTTGGAAGAAGGGTCAAGTTTGGTTTCATTTGCCTTAGACCAGACCTCAGAGAAATTATTCACTCCTCCTGACCTCCAGATATAAAAACACTTTATGTAATTTGTTATATTTTTGGGCTCTGTCCTTAGTCAGTGTTTTATTACTCAGTAGTAAACCTGACTGGGCCTTGATTCCCTAGGAGGGATCCTTCTATTTAACTGACCTCATCAGGGCTCCTCAGTGGTCATAGCAGTGCTTGCTCTTCTGAAACATGGTCTGCATTTGAAGGCTGTGTCCAAGTCTTTCATCGGATTTGACAATGCTCTTCTTTTCCTCAAAGGTATTGGTTGATTTTTAAAAACTGAACAGTGGCTTTGTATGTGAAAAGTAGCTGAAAGGAGCGTATTAGGAGTTTCTGCTTCATCTTGTGATTGTGGTTAGTTTGTGAGTAATCAAATTCCCTGGCCTCTTCTTTGGAAGCAATGACTGGTCAGTCTATGGCTTTATTGTTATTTCACAACATAGAGGGCAGAGCACACTACCTCTGCCTGATGTTTTAATTTAAAACACCTCATCAGAGGATGTGAGCAAGACTTCAGATGTCCTTGTTGCCATAGTAGGAAGCACATTTCTCCAGAAGTCACTACTGGGCTGAGATCTGAGCAGAATCCCTAAAGAGAAGCAAAGGCCTTGAGTCTAGGACCTACTGCAGAGGCGGCTCAGGCGAGTCATAAGGTATACCATGCATATGTTATATGAAAGCAATGAGAATCTAGAGCAGAGATTTATCTCCTAAATGTGGCGTCAATGGTTAGGTTAGCCATCCTTTACAAGGACTCTGTTCAAGGCTGAGAGGCCACATTCTGAGAAAAGGGAAGGATCTCTTTCCTGAGGCCACACGTCTGGCTGACCTTCTTCCATTCTCCTTGAACACGCTGTCCTCATTAGTGAGATAGTGGTTTCCCTGCTATTGGTCTCCACCCTGGGGACACCTAGCCAGTTTCCACTGCCTCTGCAGGTTCTGCCCTTCCTGCAAGGCTCACCTCAAGAACCATCTCCTCCCTGAAACCTTCCTTTGGAACCCTAGTCCTCACTGGCATTTTGGTTTCTGAATGTCTTCCACAACTGCCATCTCACTGCACAGTTTCACTTTTAGTTCTTTTCTGCCGTGTGTTGTTTCCTCTGGGTGGGTGTGTTGGAAAGGAGATGTGGGCAGTTCATGTGTTTTCTTTTCTACTTGCTAAATCATTAACTTCTTAAGGATAGGAACCCGGAATTTAATTTTTTTATATTCTCTAATAGTATCAAGCTTAATTCTGAGGACAAAATTTGTGTTCACAAATACTTGCTTAGTCATTGGAAACAGTTTTTAGGGTGTTTATCAAATAATAATTTAGTAAAGCACACATAAAGTCTACTTGTGCTTGTTTTTCAAACTGTTTTCATAATCACATCACTAGGATTTGATTTGGCTACACATGACAGAAAACAAAAAAAATAAGTAAGAAAGATGTTGATTTCTTTCTCCATGTAACAGAAGGTCAGAGGTAGAAAGGGCGGAGTGGGGCTCTATAGGGCAGGAACCTAGTCTTCTACTCTCCTGCTGCTGCTCTACCATCCGAACATACAATTTGTATTCTCAAGGTCAACTCATAGTCCACAATGGCTGTTTGAGCTCTAGCATTACATGCACATTATAGGTAGCAGAAAGGAGAGAGGGAAGAAGAAAAGGCAAAGGGCTCACATGAGCATCTTTCAAGGAGCTTTCCCCATAGCTGATGTACAGTGATTTTTTTTGCATCTTTAAAAAAATTTTTATTTTTCAATTAAAGTTTACATTCAATATTATTTTGTATTAGTTTCATCTTATTGCTTCACATCTAGTAGCACATAGCTGCAAGGGAGGCTAGAATACATAGTCTTTATTCCAGGTGGCAATGTATGTGTTTAGTGGAAACTTGGGGAGACAAAGAAGAAAAGCAGCCAGTGACTCTGACTCTTGACATATGGGATAAATTGGACATAGTAAGGTACATTGAAATAACTGAGTCTTTTTGGCTTTATTCATCAGACCATTCACGAATTCATCGATGAGCCACTCTTCATATTTACCACTTGCCTGACACCATGCTAAGTGTTAGAAATAGAGCAAAGAACAAGACAGATGTGGTCTTTACTTTCAGAAAGCTTATAATTCAAGTGGGGAAGGTAATAATAAACAGGAGAACAAATAAGTGAGCAAGGTATTATGAGAAAATAGTACTAAAAAGGAAAAAATCACATGGACCTAATTGGTTTACAAAATTATCCATTTATTGGATATGCTTAGAGTTATTACGTGAATGAAACATTCAGTCTTCTTCAAAGCTATTTTGGTTTTTCTTTTGGATTGTGCCTGTAAATCTCTGTGAGCTTTTTAGGGGCAGGAGGGAAATGCATTGAAAATTGCTTTGCTGTACCATTCATAAGTGGATTTATTTAGACTGGAAAGTTTTAAGCTGACATTTCTAAAAAGTTTATATCTGGGTATGTTTATATTAATTAGGGTTTTATTTATATAATATAAATGCACATTTTCAGGAGCCATTTATCTAAACATGTAAAGACCATTAAGAAAAGTGTTGTCAGTATAGAAGAGACTTCTAATGGTATGTGTTTAATAAAGCTTCCTAACTTATAAAATGCTTAGAAAAATGTTAATGTTTTATACTTTTTTCCCAAGGGAGGAATTTTTATTTCCCTACATTTTATACACAGTAGTAGGATTCAGTTATTTAAAATTTATAATGGTTGCCATTAGAGTCAGATATGTATTTGCAGAGGAGATTTTTTTTAAGTGAATAAAACAAAACAAAGAACCATCATTGACACTTGTGTGGCTTTGATTTATGTGCTTGCTAGCAGTCTAAGTTGATTCTGAAAGCCGTAGTAAAATTTCTTAGGGTTAAATAGATATTTTGTGAAACTTTCATTTTATGATTCATTAACCCTTATTTGATTAACTTTCTTGTTTCTAATATTAATTTTCAGTTATTTTGATCCAAGGCATCATTATTATCTCTTAATTATGGTCAACACCACAGTCTAGAGAAGAGAAAATCCACATTGTTTAGAATATCTTTAAATAAGTCCTGAAGAACAGTTCTGGACTTTACATGTACAGATGTTAATCAACAGTAATAAACTGTGTGCTGACGGCATGTTTAAAACAAACCAGGGCTTAGGAGAAAATAGGAAATTTGACCAAAGAACTCTTCCTAGTAACAGGTTTTTTATGTGTATTTGTTAAGATCATCACAACTTGTTTTCATTCTTTTTTAACTTCCTTTCCAAAATGTGACATTATGTTTCTTTGCAGTTTTATATACAACTTCATTTAATAAGCACTTTTAACTTCAAACAAACTGGATTCCTGTAACAGAGGAATTGCAAAAGAAAGTACTCTAATGAAATTGTTATGCTGCTTAGGAGTTCATAGGCAAATTGGTGTTATAAACTGCTAATTAGTCTTTTGCTGTGATAGTCCTTAAACAACTTCCAAGCTCAACTAGTTTGGTAACATTATGTGGCACTTTGTAGAATGGGCATACATTTTTATTTCTCATTCTTAGCCTTATTTCTATATTTTAAATTTTAAACTTGACCCTTTGTTGTTTTCATAATGTAAAAAACCATTTCCATTTAATCTGGGACAGCTGCATATGTTTAGAGAATATATGCACAAGTTCTCACAGAAATACGATCTAAAACAGACAGATGTTTGAACTCCTATGTAAAAATCTATTCTAAACATTCTGGGCTACTGCTAGACAGGAATGCCAAACATTTCCAACCACAAATTACACTTGATAATAACCACCTTAATAGCAGAAAGTAGCAGACCCCCAGTTCCATTACATGATCTAGAGGAAGATAACAGGTCTTTGGCATTTTAGCTTAGATTTGCTGTATTTAGAGGTAACTAAAGCCAGTGCAAGTTGCATCATTGTGAAAGTTAGAAACTATTAATTGATATACAAAATTCTCTGAGCACAAAAATTTATACTCTCTTCTCCGTGTAACTGGACCATACAAAGTAGTCATACAAATTGCTGATTGAGAAGCAGGAGCAAGCTTAAAAACCAGGCAGGCTGAGTACACAAAAAGCCATGTGGCTCAAGAGAGGAAATTGACATGTGTACCCTTTTTAAGTATCTGAAATCAACATATTTCTGAAGAACCATTTAAGTGAGCTCACCAGTGTGTTTTGTTTTATTTTATGAAATGTGGGACATGCCAATTATGAAATGGGAACCCTGAAATATGATACATCCATCCCAACCAGCTCAGGGTTTCATTCACTTCTTCAAGCTTTAATCCTATTTCCTGCACAAAGGAAATACAGTGCTCCTCTTGGATGAGTCTGCCCAGCTCTCCTGGCATGTGTAAACCAAGTCTTGAATTTTACAAATAAAGCTTATTGGTTGATTAGAAAGATAACAAGCATCAGTGAAGCCACTTTAAAAAAATATTCTTGATTGTTTAAGAAAAGGCCTTAAAGAGATTGATGACTTCAATCAGTTTATAGGATTTTTTTGAGCAACTCACTTAAATATGCAGATTTTTGATGTGAAGCACATCAAATATATGGTTTTTTAAAACCAAATCTTTGGTTTTACAACTAAAGCTCATTGGTTGATTAAAAATATAAGCTTCATTAATGTAATCACTGTTCAAAATGGATTTTTTAAGACTGTTTACTTAAGAGGTTTCAAAGGGTTTAATGATTCACAATCTGTTTATAAACTGTGAGGATTTTTTAAAAGCAATTTTACTAAAGTCAAAATTCCGGTTTGAAATACATCAGGCTTATATCTGGCTGCATGTCCTTTGAACATAGATTTAGCCCAGCAAAATACCAAGATCTGATTATGATGCTGTTGGGAGTTAATCTCATTGTAGTGAACGTGAACTAATAACACATTAGTCCATATTATATTATATACTTTTCAGTCTGCAGCCTGCCATTTTGATTAAATTTAAGTATTGAATTCTTACCATTGAGGTTTGAAACAGCAAAGACTTCCTATTGCTACCTATCAAGTTTATAACGCCGTCCTATAAAATTTTGTACTATTTTAGATCTCCATTATTTAAAATTTCTTCCATTGTACAATTTTATTTCTAAAATAAAATCAGAGAACATATTTGCATCCTTCCCCTTTCTGTTTAGAAATACTTGCTATTTGCAGGTGGCTTGCTGTCATTAACACTGCCTGGCCTATGTGGCACAGGTCTGAAATATCTGTAGTCATTTAGGTTTTCCTAACAGTTTCACTGGGGTGTTTGCTTTCAGAGGTCACTTCAGTGTCAATCTCAGCAGTCCACACATAAGTGTGCCTGTTCCACCCAATTGAAAGAGAAGAAGAAAATATTTAGTCCAAGGCATCCTCCCTACTTTATTTCTTAGCCCAAATTCTTAGAATGTACATTAAAAGAGTGGCAAAAGTCCACCTAATATTCTGAAAATAGGTTTATTTGTGTCTGATTTCCTATTCTGTCTGATTCTTTTCCTGCCTGGGAGGCACTTGGCCTTTGGAAAGCTGGGACAGCTAAATGCTCCTTTCCAAATACCTCAGCCTGAAGTTAGGAATGACACTGGGTCAGCACCCCTTATCATCCTCACCAGGGCCCTCCCATTTCTGTTGGATCTGTTCTGTCTCAGAATATCAAGGAACACTCTTGGTAAATGCACCTGGCTTCTATGTACTAGTGTGTTGACTTCCCTGCAGGTGGGTAACTTAGGCCAGTTGCCTTATTTCAAACACGTCAAAAAAGTATCAAATAAAGCTATAACATTAGACCAGCCGGAAAATGAGAGGCTGGACAGTGACATGTTTATTAAGTCTTTCCTGTTTTCTCAACCCCTCCTCCCCTGGCTGTTTTCCGCTCTCACAGCCAGAACACTCAGTGTTTGCCTATAGATCATGGCCACTGAGTTATGCATTTGTTGATTATTTGTTAAGGGAAAATGCAAAGCTCAAATAAACATACTCAGTGCTGGGTAAAGCCATTGACCAAAAGCAATAATTCCCAAGATCCATTAGCATTAATTATTATAACAACCGGGACAGGCAGGCCTTATGTCACTCATTTCCCAGGAAAGAAGTTTAGAGGCAGTAGCTAGACTTCATCTTCTGTTCAAACGCAGACATCCCAGATGTACTGCAAACCCCAATGCGGGGAGGACAGTCACTGGGAGGAAGAATACCTGTGAGTCCTTTGGTCCCCGGTACTCTGCTTTCTGACCTTGGAGAAAATCCATTTTAAAACATTGATTTTTTTAGTCATTATAGTTATATATCACATGTCTCTTAGGCTTTTGAAACATTTGAGGAGTGTCTGTGAAATGCCCTGCACAGGATAGATAAAGGTAAAACCAGAGACCCCCATTCCTAACTGGGAATCCAAGGAAGAGCCCTAGGAAGTCAGGGGCAATCTAGAGCAAGGCTTCAGAGGGAGTGGTTCTGTTCTAGGCTCCCCTGTGTTGAGTGCATAGCACACATGCACACACACACACAATCTTAAAAAGGTATTCAGGGAACCTTAGTTAAAAAGTATAACCTTATCTACTTAATGATACTTGGTGAAAGGTGGTTTTAGAAGAGAATGGGATTAACATTGTCAAATAACATTAGGAAAGGAAGTATATATTCCAATTAGAGCCCTCCTCTTCAAAATAGCCCAGACTCATCAAATTTTCTTTCTTTTGTAGCATGTACTAAAAATGTACACTTTCCATGACACTAATAGCCAGGAGATGCATATAAATACAAATACTATCAATTAACTAAACACTCATTTCTGACAATTAGAAAGGAGACTTCATTTTGGGGAGAACTGGATAGTCAAGTATTCCTTGAACTGGCTATATAATTGACTGAGCTTAGTTCAAACTGAAAATGCAGGAAGCCACATTCAAAGGCAGAGGAAAAGATACATAATTTTTTTCTCTTTTGTTCTTCAGTCTTTCAACCTGTGATGGAGTGTTTTATTTGCAATTTAATGTTGTGTTAAGTAAAGAAAAAACTTGCTAAATTAAATTTGGTAGTATAAATTTTATTCATATTATGCAAAGCCAATTTTAAATGCAAATTAATTGTACAATTAGATTATACACACATTTTTTCTTACCAGAAAAGCAGTAAAGCTGCACAAAACCAGTTTGCTGTTTTTATTTCACTTCTTGATATACACACATTCTGCCAACACTCTACCTTTGACTTAATGATGAGTAAAGAAAATGTGAAATGAAAATGGACTGTAAGTTGCCTTATCTTTCCTATTCCAACTTATCATTTTCATCATAAATGGTTGGTTCATATTTATAGGGAAGTAGCAGGAATAAGAAATGATATTATAGGGTTCCTCACTTGTCACTGTTTCTTGGAACAGTTTTGACTTGTTTATTTGAAGAAAATCCTCGTTCAAGTGGAAAGCAGAGCTTCTCAGAGCCGTCAGCAATCCCACGTAGTCTTAGACATAACACAGCTATCTTGTACTTGCTTTAAGTCTCACCGAACTCCCACACATTGTGGGAATTCTTTGTTGGTGGGCATTGCAACTGGTCTCTCTGGATAGACTAGCAAGAAATGCTGGCAAACACACATATGTGTATAGCTCTTCTGCTCATGAACATGCTCCATTGTCCCATTGGTCTTCACTTACAAAACACAAGTTCAAATATAATACTATTGAGAATTTCAGGACAGTGATAGTAGAGCATTAAACCAAACTCAGGGAGCAAGGGCCCTGTGTGACTACACAGGTCACATGTCCTTGAAGTTAGCCCTGAGGACTACTGTACTTTAGCTGACTTCTAATACAGGCAAAGATCCTAAAAGATTTAGGCCTCTTGCTTCACTTGTCTCATCCTGTTTGGCCTTCTGGGAATGAGCCAGAGGCTGATGCTGTGCTCTGACCCAGGTTGCCCTTGCTACTAAGTCCTATACTCTACCAAGGAGCGGCTCAAGGGGTACCTTCTCCCCTTTAGCCCAACTCCCTCTTATCTAACCCACTCCCAGCTTCCCTAAGCCCAGACTAGTGAAATGGAAGTAAAGGTTGCTGGGATCCATTTTATTATTACTGCACACTAATATCAAACACACATTTTTATCTCTCTCCCTCTGGTCAACAATATGTAGTCATAGAATTATTTTTATTTTGACATTTTTTAATATGAAATATTTCAGAAATATAAAAATATTTAGAAAATTATATAAGTATCTGGGTAACCATCATCCAAATTAGACCTAAAACATCACAAACATAATGGACTCCCTGTGTTACCTTCCCCAGTTTCACTCCTCTCCCTGCCCTTCCCTCCAGTAACCACTACTATTTTTCAGTCCCCTACATAGCTCTTTTATTTTTCTTTATACATACTTATTCCTGAAACATGTATTTAGTATTGCTTGTCAGGTTGTAAAACTTAATGTGAACGATATTGTTTGGTACATGGCTGGCAGCTTTTTGCACTCAACGATATGTTTTTGAGGTTTGTCCATGTTGCTATGGCAGTAACCTTTGTGCCCAGTTTTATTTTGCGCTTTCAAAGTTCCAAGTTTTTGATCCTATAGAGTTGTTGATTTTAGTGAATGCCTTATTTCTGGCTTGGGTGGATTATGTCTAGTGATTAGCCGTTGAAGCTTTGTTTAACCAAAACTTTGGAGTCTTGAGTCATCAACCGTTATCTGTTTCATTGAGTTTCCATTCAGCTCATGTCTGGGCATAATATGTATTGGAAAAGTTTACTAGTGTCTCTTGGCAGTCATTTGCTGTGGGATGGCGTAGCCATGTAGGATGAGGTGGGTCATTTTTTTATTTACATCATTTACCTTCAAATTAAATTGAATTAGTGTGAAAGGAAGCATGTAAAGATGTAGAATCAAAGCCAGATAAGGCTCACCTTACCTAGAAGCAGAATGAATGATTGACTACTCATCTGTCTGCTGTATAGCTCCAAAAATTATTCCTCTATGTAATCATTGCCCAATCCCATTAGAGTCTGTAATATTGTATCACCCTTTTGATACAATGGAATCATCACATTGGTTTCTCTCCTAAAAAGAAAGATGGGGCCTGCTAAGGGCACTGGGCACTTGGGCAGAGGAAGGGATTTGAGGCCATGAATTTTTTAAAAAGGGAGAGAGAACAGTCAAAGCATGATTATTCTTTTTAAGGAGAAGAGTACAGAGAATTAATAATAATCACTTCCTGTCTCCTTTCCAGAATACCAAGCACATGCCCAGCACATGCTAAATGCTTGAACACACATTCAAAATCCCATTCAGTCTTTAAAACAACCCTGCAAAATAGGTACTTGTCTATCATTTTATAGATAAAAACATTCAAAGACATTAAAACAGGTCCCAGAATTCGTAATGGGAAGGCTGGGATTGGACCCCACATGTGGCATAGCGGCAGGCCTCTTGACACACTCCAGTAAACCAAGCTTGCTGATGCCACAGTTTAGCTGCAACGTCAGCCCTGCCTTAGGCAAGAATAACCAGTAGTGCTTGGCACAGGGTAATGATTGGATGTATCCTGTGACTTTTGTGGGTACGGAATATATAAATTGGATGTGGCTCGGCTCAGTGGGAAAAGAAGTAGAATGTTAGTGGTTATGTAGTTTCTAAGTAAGAGCCAGAAAAACTAAAAAGTCACCATGATTTGGGTTTTACAGACCCACCTTTGGCCTCAAAGGATCACTGCCCAGCTTGAGGTCTCCCTGTGGCTGGCTGGCTTTCTCAAGTGTGGTCGGCCCATTACCCACCTCTCTGTGCCCAGAGTGGGTGGGGCCAGAGCCCACTGCTCTAGCAGTTAAGTAGTGCCTTTTCTCAATGCACATGGTTGGCCATTCCTCTTTTCCTACATTCTTCTTGGCCTTCCACCCTCAGTCTTCTAAAACACAGGCGAAATTCCCAAATCCGTTGTTGGAAAAAGTTTGTACCCTGGAGTGCATTCCGGTGCCCCACCCTGACACCATATTTTTGAGTCCACATCAGCAACCTTTCCACTCACTCTCATTATAGTCCTTTCATATGACCTTGATTCATCTTGCTTTTTTTAGCTCTTCTCTCTTAACCACAGGCAAAAGGTAATGCCACCACTCAAGTGATCTTGTATCTTCAGGCCTTGGCTACTTTTCGGCCTATTTTAAATGTGTCCTTTATTTATCTACCCAGGAACTTCTCTGGGTTGATGGCATAATTGTCACCCTTCCTGACATCTGAATGGGGCAGATACACACCTTCCTTAATAGTGGCTGATTTTAATCTTTTTCAGCCACAATAAATCTGACAGATACCTCAAGCCAAAGGCATGCTCATTTGGTATTTTGATCCCTGTTCCTTTACCACAGACATTGCTTGATTTATGAAAGTAGCTCTGGCATGTACTGTTTTTACTAACATTGGGGAGTCAAGTTGGCATTCCAGTACACTTGAATTTCTGCAACCCCTTATCAACCTGATCATTCCAGACTTAAAGCTATTTTGCCTATCTGATATTTGCTGGTAGGGAAGATCAGTTAGGGCTTTTTTTCCCCTTTCTTGATATCTCAAAGAATAGTAAGAAATATAAAGGTTGGGATTTTTTCCTACTAGTTTTTTTTAATAGTCCAACATGATAGCCATAGGAAGTGAATGATTCTGGTGACAATAAAAGTAGTACCTAGAATTTCCATATCATTTTTTGTCTTTTCTTCTCTAGGTCTTACTTGGATGATGTTTCTCTGGATATCTGAATAAGTGATCCTCCAAGTAGGAAGATCCAAGTATCTGTTTAAAATAGAATGATAGCAGAGTAAACAATTATACCTCCTGAGAAAGATCTAAATGCAGGTACTCAGTATTTAGTTTTGTTTCTGTTTGGTTTATAAAGGTCATCTATCCACCCCCCTCATTTTACAGAGGAGTAAACTGAGGCCAAGAAGGTTGACCTAGTTGTGGTTACTCAGATAACTCATGGTGGAAATGGGCTCCAACCCAAGGCTCCTAAGTTTGTATACTCAGAACCTCCAGGAGGGATTTTGAAACCTCATTTCTGTAGAATATTGGGTCACTAACTGATGAAGCAATAGAAATACTTATTTGAGGCAAAATATCTATATTCTGCTATTTAGCTATTATATCATTGTGTCTCCTTTATTCTTGAGTCAAAGAACTTAAATATCTAAAATTTATTCAGTCTCAAATGTTATTCCCAAATGTAGCTATTACTTATTTCCATGAGTTATGTCCACCATCCTACCCAGTCAGTAACTGTCTGTTAAATTAATATGGTATGATTTTTCAGACTTAGATTTACTACTATTCCTTGTCCTTGAGAAGCTTTCTACTCAGAAAGAAAAGACAAGAAAGATTAGCTAACTGTAATAAAGTGCTAATTGTGTGGTACCATAGAACTTAAAGGGAAATAAAAATCACTGGAAGTTGGAGCAGTGAGGGGAGGCTTCCAGAGAGGTTTCTCCCTTGCAAGATGGTTAAGATCTCTCCAGGGAGGTCAAGTAACAAGACAGGAGGATTTGTCAAAGAGGAACCCAGAGGCCAGGAAAGGCAGAAGAAAAGGAAATAGATTCAGGGGCAGTGAGTTATAACACAAATAAATAGATGGAGGAGGATAGCAGAGGTATAGGTGATCCAAAGAAAAGCCAATTAGGAAAGGGTGGAAAAAGGAAATGGTGGGGGTGGGGAGTGGGGGGGCAGGGGGGATGGAGAGAAAAAGATATTAAAATGAATCACCTAATTAATGGGTGGGAATGCTGTCTGATAGTTTCCAGGAGCGCTGTTTCTAGTCCAATTATCTGTCAAAAATGCTTTGGTTTGGTGGCCAAAGGAAACTTAGAAGAAAACTCCCTGCTAAAATACTTGAATGCTTTCCCCAAATCTCTACTTTTATTTTTCTAATTTTAAAGAATATGAAAGAAGGCATTATACCTTTTGACCAAGAATATAATCCTGAAGTTCTGATTCTGAAGCTCTTTGGAATTAACTTACGTGTGGTGTGGTCTTGATCTTGTCACATTGGGAAGCACCTTACTGACATCTTTGGAGCCAGAGTATAATAATAAATTACAATTGCCTAGGTGGTTAGGAGATAACTCTGAGGGAGCTTGGGACTTTCGCCAAGCTGGAAGAAGGAACAAAGAAGAGGGGAAATTGCTGCTCTTGGTTTCACTTTTCTCTCCCTTTCTATCTGGTTTGTTCATAAGAATTCATCAACTTGGAAAATCTGAGCAGTTATTTGTGGACCATAGAGAAAAGAAATAGTTTTTTTTTATTCTACTGATTATACTTACATAGTTAATATATTGACTTAATAAAGAGTGAGAAAATACTTAGGATAATCTTTTTCAAAAATTGTTTTCAGCATCTTTGAAATAGTAAGAGCTTATTGTTTCATCAGCATGCTGCACAAAGTTTTAAGTAATAAATGGATATTCCCAACATAATTCAGTCTAGTCATAGCCACTGTGCTCAGTAAAGTGAGACTACATGTCTTACTCTCAACAGAAGATGAGTTAACTGTTAGTAGTTAATTGAATGCTTTCCTTCTTGTATGAAGCCTGAAAGCCTGAATGTAGAAAACAGCTTCTCTTTAAAAAAAAAAGAAAAGAAAGGAGCATGTAAAGCATATGAGAGAATTAGATGATCATGGAAAAATACAGATTCCCTTTAAAACTCAACAGAAAAATTGTGATTAGAAATATTCCTGTTATAGTTCATTAAATATGATTATGAAAGTTTAAAGTACATTATTATATAATTCTTTAATATGACTATCCAGGCATTCTCAAAGGTGTGCTTAGCCACCTTCTCCCTTTTTATATTTCCAGAAAGTACTGATAATTTAATATTTCCTCTACACAAATATCTCACATTTGTAGTTTTTATTTTCATTTTTAAATTGGTTACAAACAACAACCAAACAAATTTTTAAATAGTCAAAGGAAAATTAAGTTATTTTTAAAATGATAATACTTTATACAGATCTGTGTTCTTTCATCTAAGAACTTTCATTTTTCAAATGTTGTCTCATCAATCCATGACACACTTAGAAGATTAGGCAATAGTTCTGCTTCCATTCAATATCAAAGAGTTCACTGTGTCCTGAAACATGTGGATGCCTTTCTTATGTTTTCTCTTCTCTTCTTTTCTGTCTTGTCTTGTCTTGTCCTTTCCTTTCTTTTTTTCATTTTATTTCTTCCTTTTTAAAGTCTTTTTTTCCTTTCTGTCTTTCTTTGTTGTTGTTGTTGTTGTTGAAGGCTAGAACAAATGTGGCTCAGTGTGATAAAGGAAGGTCTTCAAATTCCAAAAAACACACACTACAACTTTAAAACCAGAGAGAGAAATCTCTACCTATTTTTGAAGGGTCCAAAAGATTTTGAGCCTTAAATAATCCCAAGGTACAAAAGGCATACTTACTCTGCTGAAGTGATATTTTAATGAGTATTTTCTTAATTTTTTTAACAGGGCAACTATGTTATTTGCAATATTACCTGCCAAACATGAATTTGTGCCTTTTACCTGTGTAAGGAAAGAGGTTCAAGGATGGATTTTCATCTGAAAATTTCATCTATAAATATTTCCCAGGCCAAGGATAACAAAGTAGGCTGCCAGTAATTAGAAGTTTTATTAAGTGTCAATTAAGATTTTGATTAGTAGTGTCAAGATTTAGACATTATTGTCTTACTGATTTCTTTGGTAGTAAAGTTCATTGGCTTTCTAGCTAACCTTTGAGTTGTCAAAGTAG
This sequence comes from Artibeus jamaicensis, assembly GCF_021234435.1. Taxonomy (NCBI): domain Eukaryota; kingdom Metazoa; phylum Chordata; class Mammalia; order Chiroptera; family Phyllostomidae; genus Artibeus; species Artibeus jamaicensis. The sequence continues at coordinate 70,986,077 of NW_026522030.1, read as the reverse complement.
AAAGTTGTCTTGGGCGGTATTTTTCAACTCAAAGGCCACATGTTTTAACCCACCTGCTTTTTAATTACTCTATTTCCAGTTCAAGAATGATGTGAAAATACTGCTTATGAGTGTGGATCATTATGTATAAGCATAATGAATTACAGAAATAATATATTACTTCTAAGTATCAGAAAAATATTTCTCTAATCTATCATAAGTATATCTAGCATATACTAATAAAGGTATACTCCTAATATAACTATGCTTATATGAAACAACTTGAGTTGATAGCAGAAACATTTATTTAAAATGTAGAGGCTTGAAATAGAAATCAGAGAAATATTATCTGATGAACTGAAGACCATATGGGGAAGGTGAGAATGATGGGTATTATGTGACCTCAATCCCAGGCAGAGGTTCTGAAAGCTGGGATCTAGGGTAGACTTCTGGCCACCACTTCACTCCTCGGGACTATAGCCCAAGACGGAGTCACAACCTGGGGTATCTCCACTTTGAAACTTCAGGAGAAGCATCCCCTAGCACTTGCTCCTCTACTTTGAAATGTAAATCGCTGCCTGGATCCTCCCTATGAGCCTCTGTTTTCATTAGCACCAGCCAAGCCACACACCTTCCCTTCCTGGTCAGGAGAGGGAGAAACCATGAAATACCTTTTAACAATGCTGTTTAGTTCCACCTTTGTCTCCCATTGCCCCCACAATATCACCAGGTAAACTTGTTAATGAAAAGCAGTGATGCCTCAGTGAGACTTTGAAATTCAAACCCAAGATTGCTGTTCTACCAGCTAAAGAATGAATTTATAAGGAATTGTTTTATGGTACCCCACCCTAAGTGCTAGCAAAGTAGAAGATGAGATTCTGTTAGCCAGTAGGGAATTTCTGTCTGAGTTAGAGTTCTCACAGGATATGAAACACATGGTACCAATCTGAAAAGAATTTGGGTATAATGGAGGCAGTATAGCACAGAGTCCAAACACTAGAGTTGGGACTGCTAACCACAGCCCTGCCAGTTTTTAGATGTGTGAACTTGGGGAAGTTGCTTAACCTCCCTGCAGTTCAGTTTCCTCGTCTGAAAAGTGGGAACAATAAAACTATAGTGTCTATCTCACGGGGCTATTAAGGTAAAATGAATTAATGTGTGTATAATCTTAAATCAGAGACTAGCACAAAGTAGATACTGTATTGATATTTGCTGCAATTATTATTTTATACTAAAAAGTGTAAAAATGTATTATTTATCTACTGATATTCAGATGGTTGAAGGGGAAAAACATGTACGAGTACACATAAGAGGTTTTTTGAGCTGGGCTAACATTATTCCTACTACATCTCTTGGCTAAACCTTAGTCACATAGCCAGCCATACCTAACTGCAGAGAAAGCTGGGAGATATAGCCTAACACTGGCATTCTAGCCACAAGAGAGGAGAATGTGGATTTTGCTGAGCAGAGGTCTGTCACAAGCTTAAATCCATCAATAATCCTCTAGCCGCGTTTCTCTCTTCTAAGAGCTCAAGTGGCTAAAGTACATGTGCAATAATCATATTTTCACCCGAACACTGGAATATGTGACCTGAAAAAGAAATGTTTTTTTTTCTGATTTGTGAAAGCTTTTTTGTGTGGAAAGTTGTACAAGATCATGAAAGTAAGTTAGTTTGGTTGTATATTCAATAACAGTTACCTTTATTGAAAAGCATTTCACTGTGTGAAACCAGGGCAGTGGCAGAGGATCTGAAACACATTCCCTGTTCAGTAACAAGCAGCTGACCCATCATTATAAAATCCACGTGCACTCTGTTGGCTCAGCTGCCAGGGTCAGTGTCAGTACAACCTGAGGTTAGCACAGTTGAAACCAAAAGTATTGGTGAAAATTAAAACCACAAAGCACTGCAGAAAATTGAGAGATCTGGAAGAAACACAAGGGTCAGACCAATAGAGAATTATCTGATGAAAAAGCTCACCCAAGGAGGCAGAAGTAATGTCTGCCTCCTTACTTTGGTGAGCAATGGAATTTCCTTGGCACTTTTTAAAGTACACAAATAAAATATAGCAAAGGTCCAGATGTGCTTTGCTAGATGTGTAAACACTCCTGAGGTGTCCATAAACCGATCTCATAAAAATACAATTTTAATGCTGTAGAAAAGATACCCATGCAATTGAGCCCTACAGAAAAGGCTAAAAATCCATTTTATTCACATGGTCTATAAACCTAAGAATTTACTAATTTTCTCAAAGTGGACTATTTCACTGGTTCATGTTACATATTTAAGAAGGTAGACTTTGAAAATTTAAAAAATCTAGAATAGAAGTTGGATAACTTTGTTTTTTTCCTGTCAAATTTCCTATAATAAATGCATTACTTTTAGAGTTAAGAAAAGTAAAAAGAATATGATATACAGATTTTCTTTAAAAAATGGGTTTATACTGATTTCATACAGTGGGATTATTCTTTGTTCCTTAGTGTTATTGAGTTGTTGTGGGACAGTGGAGTCAATTTTACACAGGGTTTATACAACATTTTAAATTAAGTTCATGAGTCTAAGTAGTTGCAGTTATCTTTAAAATCCCTTGAAGCACCCACAAAATATATTACATGCAAATTTGTTGATATAAATCTATAATGTAATGTGAATATGTAATATTAGATTAATGTATAGTCAATAATGAAATATACATGCAACTAGTATCTTACAGTACTATTAAATTATTAGTCTTTTTAAAATTAGGAGTGGGTATAGTTTAATTCATATAAGTTAAATTCACACAACATGGAATTTCATGGTATAGAGGAATAAACACTGAAGCTTTAGTTGAATCCTGGCCTTTTATTTGGGCAAAGCATTTTATCTTTCCAAGCCATACTTCGATTGCCTCTAAGTTGAGGCTTATACTACTTACTTCATCATTTGTACTAAAGATCAGATGAAATGATGTGAACTCCAGCATGCTAAACATATCAATCAGTTTCCACTAGATTGAGAGTAGCAGGAGGGCAGACATCATTTTTTATTGCTATTGCATTTTCATGAATTTCTGATGGAAATAACATTGTATGAACAAATCGGTGAAGTAGTTCAGCCTGTGTTTCTTGTCCAGGGATGAACATGCTCAGATGGACATATGCACAGAGCAGTGTTACTGTATCTGAAGTAATGAAGGCAAACTGGAGTTCTTATCTTGTTTTCTTTTTTTTTAAATTACATATTATTCGTTATGCTATTATAGTTGTCCCAATCCCCCCCCCTTTGCTCCCTTCTACTCAGCTCCCCACAACTCCCTCAAGAATTTCCACACCGTTGTCCATGTCCACAGGTCATTCAACAAGCTCTTTGTCTACTCTATTCTGTATGCTGTACTTTATATCCCCATGACTATTCTGTAACTACCAACTAGTACTTCTTGATCCCTTTACCTTTATCAGCATTCCCACTGAATACCCTCCCCACTAGCAACCATCAAAATATTTTCTATATTTATTCTGTTTCAGTTCCGCTTGTTTGTTTATTTTGCATTTTAGATTTAATGGTTGATATGTATTTATTGCCATTTTAGTGTTCATATCTTTATCTTAAAAAAGACCCTTCAGCTTTTTCTTGTCTGGGAAGCTCATTATCTATCCTTTGGTTTTATTTCTTTCTTTATTATTTTTTAAAGTATTTTTATTGATTATGCTATTAGAGTTTTCCCAATTTTTCCCCTTTTATCCCCCCTTTGCTCTGTAACCCCCCAACCCTCCAGCATTCCCACCCTTAGCTCATGTCCATGTAAGTTCTCTGAATTCTCTATTTACTATACTATTTTTTATCTCTCCCTGTCTATTTTATGCCTGATAATTATGATTCTTCTTTCCTGTACCTTTTCCTCCCTATTCCTCCCTTCCCACTCCCCACTGAGATCCCTCTTCGTGATGTCCATTTCTCTGATTATGTTCCTGTTCTGGTTGTTTGCTTAGTATTTGTTTTCATTGTTTTTCTTTTAGGTTCATTTGTTGATAGTTGTGAGTTTTTTTTTCATTTTATTGTTCATATTTTTTATCTTCTTTTTCTTAAGATAAGTCCCTTTAACATTTCATATAATAATGTCTTGGTGATGATGAACTCCTTGAACTTGACCTTATCTGGGAACACTTTATCTGCCCTTCCATCCTAAATGAAAGCTTTGCCGGATAGATTAATCTTGGATGTAGGTTCTTGCCTTTCATGACTTGGAATACTTCTTTCCAGCCCCTTCTTGCCTGTAAGGTCTCTTTTGAGCAATCAGCTGCCAGTCTGATGGGAACTCCTTTGAAGGTGACTGTCCCCTTATCTCTTGCTGCTTCTAGGATTCTCTCCTTCATTTTAATCTTGGCTAATGATGATGTTCCTTGGTGTGTTCCTTCTTGGATCCAACTTCTTTGGGACTCTCTGAGCTTCCTGGACTTCCTGGAAGTCTAATTCCTTCACCAGATTGGGGAAGTTTTCCTTGATTATTTGTTCAAATAAGTTTTCAGTTTTTTGCTGTTGTTCTTCTCCTTCTGGCACCTCTATGTTGGAACATTTAAAGTTGTCCCAGAGGTTCCTAAGCCTCTTCTCATTTTATTGAATTATTGTTTCTTCATTCTGTTCTGTTTGGATGTTTATTTTGTTCCAAATCATTGCTTTGAGTCCTGGTTTCCTTCCTGTCACTGTTGGTTCCCTAAGTATTTTGCTTTATTTCATTTTGGGTATCTTTTGTTTGATTTTTCATTTTTCAACCAAGCTCAATTAGTTCTGTGAGCATTTTGATAACCAGGGCTTTAAATTTTTCATCAAATAGATTGACTATCTCCTCATTGCTTAGCTCTCTTTCTGACGTTTTGCTCTTTTCTTTCATTTGGGCCATATTTCTCTGTTTCGGCGCACCTGTTAAATTGTAAGGGGGAAGGCAATAAGGTATTCACCAGGACAGGGCAACCCTCCTTGCCTGTAGGGGAGGGGCTGGAGAGGGAACAGTGCAGTTCTCCTGCTGGTCTCTAGCCCACTTTCCATGAACTCTCGTGTGAGACAGGGAGTTTCTCCCTCTGAGGCAACCACCATAGTCCACAGTCAACTCTGAGTCTCAGTTTTGCCTTCAGCCAGCTCCGCCCTCACTTGCCACAGGTTCTTACTGGTCCGGTTGTTCTGGTTGACTTTTACTTTAATTTCTTGTTTGTTGGAGTTCCATGCAGTTTGATTTTCTGGCACTTCTGGTTGTTTATTGATTTTAGATTGGTTGTTATCCTCCTTTTGGCTGTGCAAGGAAGTGAAGAGTTTCTATCTACGCCTTCATCTTGGCTGGAACTTACGATTAAAATCTGTCCTTTGATTTTAAATGATACCTTTTTTGGATAGAGCGATCTTGATGGTAGGTCCTTACTTTATATCACTTCAAATATTTCTTGCCATTCTCTTCTAGCCTGCAATGTTTCTTTTGAGAAATCAGCCAACAGCCTTATGGGAGTTCCCTTGTAGGTAATTAACTGCTTTTCTCATGCTGCTTTTACATTCTCTCTCTGTATTTAATTGTTGGTATTTAAATTATGATGTATCTTGGTTTGGGCCTCTTCGAATTCATCTTATTTGGTACTCTCTGCACTTCCTGGACTTGTATATCTATTTCCTTCAACAAGTTAGGGAAATTTTCTGAAATTATTTTTTCAAAAGGTTTCCAATTTCTTGCTCATTCTCTTCTCCTTTCTGCCACATTATGATGTAAATGTTGGTATGCTTAAACTTTTTCTGAGGCTCCTTACACTATTCTCTTTTTTTAAATTATTTTTTTCTCCTTGCTGTTCTGATTGGTTACTTTTTGCTTCCTTCTGTTTCAAATTGCTGATGGATTCTCAGCTTCATCCACTCTACTGTTGATGCCTATAAATTTTTATTTCAATTAGTGCATCCTTCATTTATGACTTGATCTTTTTTATGCTATTGAGGTCCTCAAAGTTCCTTGAGCATCCTTATAACCAGAGTTTTGACTCTACATCTAGTAGATTGCTTGTCTCCATTTTGTTTGGCTCTTTTTCTGGAGTTTTGTTTTGTTTTTTTTTTTATTTGGGTTATGTTTCCATGTCTCCTCTTTTTGGCACTCTCCCTGTGTTCATTTCCATATATTAAATAGAGCTGCTATCTCCCAGGCTGGATAGATTAGCCTAATATAGTAGGTGTCCTGTAAGGTCCACTGGCACAGCCTCCCATAATACCCAAGCTGGGTACTCAAGGTACGCCAACAATCTTCAACAAAATATTAGCAAACCAAATACAGTAAGGTGTCAAAAAGATCATATACCATGATCAAGTGGAATTTATTCTGGGAATGCAAGATTGATATATTTGCAAATCGATAAATGTGATTCACCATATAAATAAAATGAAGGATAAAAACAAGATGATCATGTCAATAGATGCAGAAAAAACATTTGATGAAATCCAATACCCATTTCTGATAAAAACGCTCAGCATAGTGGAAATAGAGGGAACATACCTAAACATAATAAAGGCCATATATGACAAACACACTGCCAACATCATACTCAGTGGGCAAAAACTTCAAGTGTTTCCCTTAAGATCCAGAACAAGACAGAAATGTCCACTTTCATCTTTCTAATTCAACATATTACTGGTAGTCCTAGTCATAGCAATTAGACAAAAAGAAATAAAAGGCATCCAAATTGGAAAGGAGGAAGTAAAGCTATTGTTTGCAGATAACATGATAGTGTACATAGAGAATCACAAAGATTTCACCAAGAAACAACTAGAAATGATAAATGAATTCAGCAGAGTAGCAGGATATAAAATTAATATCTAGAAATCAGTTGCATTTTTATATGCCAATAACAAACTTAACAGAAAGGGAATCTCACTACCTAACAGCAAACTATACTATAAAGCCATAGTAGTTAAAATAGAATGGTACTGGGATAAAAACAGACACATAGATCAATGGGACAGAATAGAGAGCCCAGAAACAAACCCATACCTTTATAGTCAATTAATATTCAACAGAGGAAGCAAGCACATACAATGGGCTAAGAATAGTTTATTCAATAAATGGTGTTGAGAAAATTGGACAGATATTCATGCATAAAAATGAAATTAGACCACGTTCATACACCACACACAAAAATAAATCAAAATGGATTAAAGGCTTAAATCCTAGAAGAAAATATAGGTGGCAAATTCTCAGAAATAGCTCATAGCAATATTTTATCAGATATATCTCCCCAGGCAAGAGAAACAAAAGAAAAAATAAACAAATGGAATTACATCAAACTAAAACAGTTTTGCACAACAAAATAAGAAAACCCACAGAATGGGTGAACATATTTTCTGATACATCTGATAAGCACTTAATATCCAAAATTTATAAATAACTTATGAAACTCAACACTAAAAAACAAACAACCCAACTGAAAAATGGACAAAGGGTCTGTCATCTCCAAAGAGGACATACAGATGGCCAATAGACATATGAAAAGATACACAATATCATTAATTGTCAGAGAATTATAAATTAAAACCACAATGAATCACCATTTCACACCTGTCAGAATGTCTATCATCGTTACATCAACAAACAACAATGCTGGTGAGGATGTGGAGAAAGGGGAACCCTTTTGCCCTGTTACTGGAAATACAGATTGGTCCAGCCACTGTGGAAAGCAGTATGGAGATACCTCACAAAATTAAAAATGGGTCTGCTTTTGACCCAAAGATCCGCTTCTGGGAATATATTCAAAGGAACCCAAAACACTAACTTGAAAGAACATAAGCACCCCTATGTTCATTGCAGCATTATTTACAATTGACAAGAGATGAAATAGTCCAAGTGTCCATCAGGAGATGAGTGCGTAAAACAGCTATAGGACTATTAAACAATGGAATACTACTTGGCTGTAAAAAAAAGAGTTTTATTGTTTGCAACAGCATGGATGGATCTGGAGAACATTATGCTAAGTGAAATAAGCTAGTCAGAGAAAGATAAATACCATATGATTTCACTCATATATGGAATCTAATGAACAAACTCAACAAACAAGCAGAATAAAGACAGACTTATAGATGTAGAGCAGGATGATAGCTAAGGTCAGGGCAGGGCGAGGGAGGTTAGAGACTCAAGGGCTTGAGCAAAAAAGGACTCATGGACACAGACAACAGTATGATTATTGTGGGGTAGGGGAGGGTGCACAAAGGAACTAAATTTATTATCATACTGCAAGATTTTGCTTTGACTAAGTGAAAATATATCTGTTCACCATACTCACCTTTTGTCCCCAATATTACATCTTAAAAGAAGGATTATTGTAATTTCAGTAGCACACAACTAATTTAATGACCAATAATGGTGTAAAATGGAAAATAAGTAAGAAATTCTATTCATAACAGCCAAATGATAGTGTCAAGCAATTAGAATTTTATTCTCTTCTTCATAAAATGAGACTTCAGACATTTTTGGCCATAGTGTTCATATAGCATTAATCCATCATAAAATAAATCGAGACCATGCATGTGTGTATATATGGTGTATTTAAAAATAATTTTAAAGTCACGGGAATTTTCAAGGAAACATACAAGAAGGTACCCTATACCCATAACTCACTCTTCCCTAGTGTTAGCATCTTGCAAACCATAGTACAGTATAAAAACCAGGAAATTGACATTGGTACAATCCACAGAGTTTATTCAGATTTCACCAGTTATACATCCACTCATTTCTCCTTGCATGTATGTATATAATTCTATGCAATTTTATCATGTGTGAGACTTCCACCACCATATGTAACCACAGCCACTATCAAGATGCTTAACTATACCATCACCACAAAGCTTCCTTATCTTACTCCTTTACAACTATATCTACTCCATACCATCCTAGCCTCTGGCAACCACAATCTGTTCTCCTTTTATATAATTATTTCACAAATGTTATATAAATTGTATTATACAATATGCATCATTTTGAAATTAGCCTTTTTTTCATTCAGCATACTTTTATTCAAGTAGTTGTGTGTATCAATAGTTTGTTCCTTTTTATGGCTAAGTAGAATTCCATGGGACCAATGTACCACAATTTGTTTAACCATTCACCACTGAAGGATATTTGGGTTATTTCTTTACAGATAAAGCTGCTGTGAATATTCATGTATAAGTTTCTGTATGAAAATAAGTTTTCATTTCTCTGGATAAATGTATAAGGTAGTATAATTGTTGGATCATATGATAAGTCTGTTTTTACTTTTAAAAGGAACTGCCAAATTATTTACCAGAAAGGCTGTACCATTTTACATTTCCACCAAGAACATAAGTGATCCATCCAGTTTTTTCACATCCTCACCTGCACTTACTTACTTACTTACTTACTTACTTATTTCATCCTCCCCCAAGGACGTTAATCATTGCTTATTAGAGAGAAGGGAAGGGCAAGAGAGAAATATCAATGGGAGAGAGAAGTATCGATCATTTACCTCCCATATACACCTAGACCAAGGATTGTACATTCCCGGATTGGGGTTCGAGCCTACATCCTATGTATGTGCCCTGACCAGGAATCTAACCCACAACCTTTCAGTTACAGGGTGACACTCTAAACAACTGAGCCACACCAGCCAGCATTTAGAATTATCACATTTTTTATTTTAGCCAATCGGATGGCTATATAGTAATATTTCATTGTGGTTTTAATTTACATTTCTCTAATGGCTGTATATGTTGAATATCTTTTCATGTGCTTAATTGTCATCTCTATATTCTCTTCAATGAAACATCAGTGCATGTTTTTTGTCTATTTCCTAATTGGGTTGTTTGAGTTTTAATGTTGAGTTTTGATACTTTTCAGTTGATTTGATCTTTAATATTTTCTTGAGCTTGCTATGGTTTCATTTTGCCCTTCTTTTTTGTGGTTTCTTGAGGTAGGAGCTTAGATTATTTATTTGAGATCTTTTCTTTTTTCTAATAGAAGCAGTTAGTGCTACAAATTTGCTTCTCAGCCAGTACTATAGAAATATCCCACCAATGGTGATATTTTCATTTTCACTTAGTCCTTTTAAAAACGATCTCTCTGAGACTCTCTTTGACCCATGGATTATTTAGGAGAGTGTAGCATAATTTCCACGTTTAGAGATTTTCTCTTACTGCTTTCTAGTTTTACTCCATTATGGTTAAAGAATACATCCTGTATGATTTTGAGTCTTTCAAATTTGTTTTGCAACCCAGGGTCCACTGTGGTGAATGTTTCATGAGTGTTTGAATAGGAGGTGTGTTCTGTTGTTGAGTATTCTATAAATGTCAAATTAGACATTGTTGGTTGATGTGTTATTTCTTCCAGATGCTTACTAATTTTCTGTTTAGTAGTTCTTTCAATTGCTGAATGTAGGGTGTGGAAATAACCAAGTATAGTTCAGCATTTTCTTATTCTTTGAGGTTTAACAGATTTTGTTTAGTGCACTTTTAATTTTAATCTCTGTTCTTTGGTGCATATACATTTAGGATGGCTAATTCTTCTTGGAGGATTAATACTGTTTGTCTTTGCTTTGAAGTCTACTTTATCTGATAATAATATAGTCCCTATGCTTTTTAATTCTACCTTTTTTCAACTCTTATTTTCAACCTACTTACATTGCTATATTTTAAAAGAGGTTTTTTTTTTTGTGGACAGTTCCTTCTGTAGTTGAGTTGGATTTTGTCTTTTAATTGGTATATTGAGACCATTTACATCTAATGTAATTATTGATATGTCAGATCTCCCATTTTATTATTTGTTTTATGTTTGTTACTCTGTCATTTCTGGTTTTTTCTTACCTTATATTTTGATTATAACATTTTACAAAATATTATAAGCAACTTAATTATACCCTACTCTTGTTGACATTTTACTCCTTTTACTGAAGTACAGACACTTTATATTTAGGTCACCTTACCCCTCCCCACATAAAAATATATTTTAAGTATTTTCTTTACATTCATTGAGTACTGTATCAGGTGGTATTACAACTTTTGCTCCAACCATAAAATATGTTTGAAGAAACCCATGAGGTGAATGATAGTTCATTGTATTTACTTTTATTTTTACCCATTTTGTTCTTTTTTTTTCTGAATGCTTCAACCTTCTTTTGTCTTTTTCTTTTTGTTGCAAGAGTTTACTTTAGCCATCCCTTAAAAGTAGATCTGCTAGGGAAAAATTACTTTACTATTTCTTCACCCAGCATTGTTTTTATCCCCTTTAATTCTGAAAGAGTGTTTCACTATTTATAGTATTTGGGTTGACATTTCTTTTAATGTTCAAAAACTATTGTGCCACTTCTTTTTAACCTCCATGGTTTCAGATGAAAAAAAAATTGTCATTGGAACTGGTATTTGTTTATAGATAATATGTATTTTTTCTTTTTTCAATATTTTTCTTTGTCTTTGATTTTCAGAAGTTTGATAACAGTGTATCCTGGTGTAGATTTCTTTTGATTTGTCTTGCTTGGGATCATTCAACTTCTTAGATCTGTAGGTTTATGTCTCGTGCCAAACTTGCGGAGTTTTCAGTCATTATTTCTTTTTTAAAAATATGTTTTATTGATTATGCTATTACAACTGTTCCATCCCCCCCTTTCACTCCCCTCCACCCTGCACACCACCTCCCGCTCACATTCCCCACCTTTAGTTCATATCCATGGGTCATACATATAAGTTCTTTAGCTTCTACATTTCCCACAGTATTCTTACCCTCCCCCTGTCTATTTTCAAACTACCTTCTATGCTACTTAATTCTCTGTACAATTTCCCCAACTCTCCTCCTCCCACTCCCATGTTTATAACCCTCCATGTGATCTCCATTTCTGTGGTTCTGTGCCTATTCTAGTTGTTTGCTTAGTTTGTTTTTATTTTTGTTTTAGGTATGGTTGTTAATAATTGTGAATTTGCTATCATTTTACTGTTCGTATTTTTATCTTCTTTTTCTTAGGTAAATCCATTTAACATTTCATATACAAAGGGCTTGGTGATGATGAACTCCTTGAACTTGACCTTAATCTGAGAAGCACTTTATCTGCCCTTCCATTCTAAATGAAAGCTTTGCTGGATAGAGCAATCTTGGTTGTAGGTCTTTGGATTTCATGACTTGGAATACTTCTTTCCAACCCCTTCTTGCCTGTAAGGTCTCTTTTGAGAAATCAGCTGAGAGTCTGATGGGAACTCTTATCTCTTGCTGCTTCTAGAATTCTCTCCTTCATTTTAATCTTGGGTAATGTAATTAGGATGTGCCTTGGTATGTTCCTTCTTGGGTCCAACTTCTTTGGGACTCTCTGAGCTTCATGGACTTCCTGGAAGTCTATTTCCTTTGCCAGATTGGGGAAGTTCTCCTTTATTATTTGTTCAAATAAGTTTTCCACTTGTTGCTGTTTCTCTTCCTTTTCTGGAACCCCTATAATTCAGATGTTGGAACGTTTAAAGATGTCCTGAATGTTCCTAAGCCTCTCCTACTTTTTTTTTTTTGAATTCTTGTTTCTTTATTCTGTTCTGGTTGGATGTTTCTTTCTTTCTTCTTGTCTACTCCATTTATTTGAGTCCCAGTTTCCTTCCCATCACTATTGGTTCCCTGTACATTTTCCTTTATTTCAGTTAGCATAGCCTTCATTTTTTCATCTAATTTGTGACCAAATTCAACCAATTCTGTGAGCATCCTGATTACCTGTGTTTTGAAGTGTGCATCTGATAGGTTGGTTACCTCATCATCACTTAGTTGTATTTTTTCTGGAGCTTTGATCTGTTCTTTCGTTTGGGCCATTTTTTTTGTCTTGTGGTGCCTGTTACATAGTAAGGAGTGGAGCCTTAGTTGTTCACCAGGGTATCACCAGGGCAGGGTAACTCACGTTGCTGGGTTGTGACCCTGTGCGTGGGTGGGGAAGGGGTCCAAGAGGGAACAATGGCACTAGCTTCATTCTCCGGTGGATTTCAGTCACTTCCCCTGCTTCCCAGAAGCAAATTGGGCCCTTCTGATGCTGATTCCCATGTGGGTGGATTTGTGTACTTTCTGGGACCCAGTGGGTCTCCGCACAGGTGTTTTCAATAAGTGGTTTGAAGCTTTATTTCCCAGAGCTGGGACCTTGGGTTGTACAGTCAGTCCCGCTCCCCCTTTGTTTTGCCTGATTAATTTGTGTGTGAATGTGGGTCTGCCTATTCTGCCAGCCACTGCCTTGCCATCCAGCTACAGCCTTGTACCCCCCACTCCACAATCTGCCACCTGGCTGAGTTCACCAGCCACTGCCTTGCCACCAGTCCTCTCTGCCCCAACTGCCTGACACCACCCCTGGTCTGGATGAATGTGTCTTTTTTAACTCTTTGGTTATTGGACTTCCATACAGTTCAATTTTCTGTCAGTTCTGGTTGTTTTTTGCTTTTAAATTGTTGTTGTCCTTCTGGTTGTGCTAGGAGGCACAGTGTGTCTACCTGTGCTGCCATCTTGGCCATAAGTTTGTTATTTCTTTAAGTAGTTTTTTTGTTTCACATTCTTTCTCCTTCTGAGACTTCAATGATGTAAATCTTAGCTTTTTTATTACTTTCCTTTGGACCCCCTAAGCTCTGTTTATTTTTTTAATATATTTTCTTGCTGTATTTAAGTTGAGTAAATTTTACTGATCTGCCTTTGTGTTCACTGAGTCTGTCCTCTATTATCTTGGGTCTACTGTCAAGTCCAACCAGTGAGTGCTTTTATTCCAGTTATTGTGTTTTTTCAGCTCTATAAATTACAATGTTTCATTTTCATAACTTCCCTTTCTTTGCTCAGATTTTCTAGTTTTTATTTGTTTCAATGGAATTTTTAATTGAGTAGTGAAGCATTTATTGATTACAGGTGCATTAAAATCCTTTGAGAAAATGCTTGCATCTAATTCTTCTTGGACTTGTTTCTCCCGAAGGGATATTGATTATCCTAACCTCAAAACTTTTTGAAGCTAGTGGTGAGCTGAATTAAAGTAAAACTGCAACAAAACCAAAACATACTTACACTACAGGTTATTTTGACTTGGCCTTACAAAGAACAGGAAACACCTTGTTCTGGAATAAATATTACCTACGTAAGTCTTGTCTTTTTCTCTCAGTTGAGTATACAATAAAAGACAAAATGAAAAAAGAGAAATGAGAAGGAAAAATAAATAATAGAAGAAAAGGAAGGAAGGAGGGAAGAAACAAAGAGAAACTTGGAGAAACAGGACCTCAAATCAAAGAAAAATATTGGTCATTAGAATCAGACCACAGAAAACCATGATGTTGGATTTGGCAGATAAGGACTTTAAAATAATTATGTCAAATATGTTAAGGGGTCTAATAGAAAGGTAGAAAATATGTATGAATAGATGGGAATGTCAGAAAAAAAGGAAATTATAAAAGAATACTAGATGAAAAGGCTAAGTATAAACAAATATCATAAATAACACACTGATTTAATGGGACAAAAAATAGACTAGACACAGAGAAGAAAGGATCAGTGGACTTTAACAGGAGTCAGTAGAATTTATCTGAAGTAAAATGAATCAAATAGAGAAAAAAATGAAAACACTAAACAGAGCATCTTAGAACTACTGAACATTATTAGATGGTCTGACACATACATAGTTGGAGTCACAGAAAGAGAAGGGGGAGAGAATTCAGAAAAAATGATGGCCAAGAATTGTATAAAATTTATCAAAGAAATTGACCCATAGATCTAGAATACTTAGCAAACCCCCAGCAGAATAATAAACTACTTTTGACCTAAGTATGACATGTCAAAATGCTAAATATCAGAGATAAATAGAAAATCTAAAATGCAGGCAGATTTTTAAAAATTACAAAAAGGACTCATGGATATGGACAACAGTGTGCGGATTGCAGGAAGAGTGATGTATAAGTGGACTAAATGTAATGGAAAAAATACAATAAAGATGAAGTTAAAAAAAGGCACATTACATTCAGGGAACAACATTGGAAATGATGGCAGACCTCCCCTCGAAAGTGTGGAAGCTGAACACAGGGTGGTATTGCCATAAGAATGACAAATAATCAGTGGAGCAAAATATAGAATCTAAAAATTGGCCCATACACATATGGTCAATTGATTTTTCTCAAAAATGCCAAGGGAAATCATTGAGGTGCATGAAGTAGGAAAAAACAACAACTAGATATCACTATGAAAACAAATGAACTCCAACCCCCACCTCACTCCATAAACAAAAATTAATTTGAGATGGCCTATAGGTCTAAATATGAACAGGAGCACTGTAACTCTTCTAAAAGGAAATAAAAATATTTCATGGCTTTGTAGTACACATAGATTTCTGTGGACATATAAAGCACTAACCATAAATGGTAAAATTAGTAAATTTTAGAATTCTGACTATGAATTTTTTAAAACAAATAGCTTAGCCATAGACTAGGACAAAATATTCAGATTACAAATGGCTTGTATTAAGAATATATAAGCAAATTCTGGCTGGTGTGTTTCAGTGGATTGAGTGTCAGCCTGCAAATGGAAAGGACACTGGTTTGATTCCCAGTCAGGGCACATGTCTGGGTTGTGGGCCAGGTCTCCAGTTGGAGGTGTTCCAGAGGCAACCAAACAATGTATCATACATTGATGTTTCTCTCTCTCTCTTTCTCCGTTCCTTCTCTTCTCTCTGAAAATAAATAAATGAAATCATTAAAAAAATGTAAATATATAAACAAGACAACCAAATATAAAATATGGAAAAAAACAAATATAAAATATGGTAAAAGGCTTGAGTAGTCATCTCACATACAAACATGATCAATAAACACATGAAAAGCCATACAAAATTAGTCATTGATTTTCAATAAAATCAAATTCAGACCACTTTGAGATGCTGTTTGTATGCACAAGAATGGCTGGTGGGTGGGGTAAGATTGGCTGAAATAAGATATTATTTTATTTTACCTAATGTTACCAAGTACCTGGAATTCTCATCCATTGTTGGTAGAAATATTAAATGGTACAGATGCTTTGAAAGACTTTGGTAGTTTTTTATAAAGTTAAAAGCACACCACCATATAACCTAGCATTTCCACACTGAAGAATTCAACCAAAAGAAATGAAAATGTATCCACAAACAGACTTGTACAGAAGTATTTATAGTAGCCTGATTCTTAATCACACCAAACTGGATGCAGCTAAATGCCTACTAAAAGGGGAGTGAATAAACATTGTAGTATATTATAACAGTACAATGAAGTACCTCTCAGTAATAAAAAGGAACTACTTAATAACACTTAAGACATTATCTTGAGCAAGAAAATCCAGGTACAAAAGAATACATATAATGATTCCATTTATATGAAATTCAAGAAGAAAGTTAATCTATGTGTTAGAACTCAAAACAGTAGTTGTCTGTGGGGTAGAGGTGGGGTTGG
Organism: Artibeus jamaicensis; assembly: GCF_021234435.1. Lineage (NCBI taxonomy): Eukaryota > Metazoa > Chordata > Mammalia > Chiroptera > Phyllostomidae > Artibeus > Artibeus jamaicensis. The sequence goes on along the minus strand of NW_026522030.1, from coordinate 70,969,698 downwards.
CTGGAACAAGACATGAAAGAACTTTTCCAGGATGTGGGCATGTTCTATATCTTGATTTGGGTAGTGGTTACTTATGTGTATTCAACAGTTGAAACCCAATAAACTGTGCAAGATCTGTTCATTCTATTATATGCAAAGTTTAATTCAATAAAAACCTCACCAAATATCTCTGGTGTTACAGAGACCTGAGTTCTAGACCTCAGTTCCACCATTTACTAGTAGTGGCATGCTGGGCAAGGTATATGCCCTCACATAGCCTTAGTTTCCTCATCTGAAAAATGAGGATCAAAGCAGTATCTTTGATCACTTATCATAGTACCTACTGGTGTGTAATAAATATTCACTAAAAGTTAGTCATTATTATTGCCCTTTTTTTAAAATTGAAGAATTCGAGAATGGTTAACTAATTTACTCCAGGGTAGGTAGTGTATTACAGAGCTAGAAAATAAATGCAGTTTCACTTTAGAGCAGTTCTGAAAGCAATTCTGCTGCTATTCCTAATAGCTGTAAATTAGTCCTATACGTATGGTTTTGGAAAGGGCATAGACTTATAATTGATTGACTGATTGATTAACTAATACAACACAGGGACACTATAGGCAGTTAATCAACCTGTAGTACTGAACTGTACTATAGAAAGATTAATCCGACAGTATTGTATAGGACAGATTGAATCATATAGAATCTAGTTAGTTGTGAAACAACTAGAGTGTTTGTAACAAGTGGGTGGTGTTACCAGTAGGGTGGTAACAATGGGAATAGTAAAAAAAAAAGAATGGGTTCCAAGTGGTGGAGATTCTTGATGACAAGATACCTGATTGAATGGGGGAACTGAGGGATAGAATGAGGCCACACATGACTTCGAGAAGAATGGCAGGGCCATTAATATAAGTAGAAGCATTGGGGAAATTGGTTGCAGGGTGGCAGGCAGAAGAGTCAAAGTTGAGCTTAAATTAATTGGATATGAGAAACCAACACAACACTCAAAATATATATTGTATATTTGGACACTGCCTAACAGATTATTAGCTGTGTATAGCTGCTCTGGAGAGGTAGGCCCAAAGGGACCAGATTTGAGAGACACATGTTAGTTATCACTGACATTCTTTGAATACAGCAAGAAAAAAGAGCGAGAGCTGAGGATGGCCACATTTGAAGGGTGGAGGAGAAGAACGCATGGAGGGAGGTTGCTGACTGCATGTATAACCATGGTGCTCTAACATGTTTTATGCTGTTTTCTTAATGTGGTTACTTCTCTCCCCTTGTAGAATCACATATATGATGAAACTATTGCATTTCTTAATGTTTCAAAAGTCTGTAGTGTGTCCTTATAGAAAACTCATCACTAGAGATGTGAAATTACATAGCTATAATCACAAGACCATGATGTGGTAGAATGTTAACCAAGATAACTAGTTATTTTAACTATTCTTATGTTGTTCTGGTATGAGAGAAACTGTCTAGAGCCAACTAACCTCAGAAAAATAAACCTAGTGAATACAGGCAGCATTCATTCATTCATTCATTCAGTACCCAACAAGTAAACCAAGGGCCACTGCTACCAGGGTCCGGGACCAGTGCTGGCAGGGCCCATGTCCCACATGATTCAGCTCCTGACCACCAAACTAGGCAATCCAAGAGCCACGAGTGGAGCCTGGCCTCTGCGTGGGTCCTGTGAAGGCCTGGTCCCCCCACCTCCCCCAACCCGACCAAACAGGGTGAAAGGAATGTAAAAAAGGCCCAGTTTCTGTGCGAGCTCCATTTTAAATCTTTTACCCCCAAATCCTACATGCTATGGGAGTGTCCAAATTCCCAGCCAATTCTAACTTGCATCTACCATACATCTCAGCTCACACAGTGTCTCTGCCCATGCCCCCCGACCCCCACTTCCATCCACCATAATCTGGAAGTGGGTAGGCCAGTTTTCTAGGCATGCAGAGGCACAGAGTCTTTTCTTAGGGTGAGGAATTATATGCAATTTGTTTACCTTCATCTGGGGGTATGGCATCCCCTGGTTTGAGACTTAGTCTGCCACCTTGGTGTTTCCTGCAACCTTCCCCCTTCTCCAGGGAAGCAGGCTCTCTCACCATCTCAGGTTTCCTTCCCCAATCTGGGAAGTGCAGCCTCTTGCACCAGATCAGGGTTCCCTCGCTTCCCAGCAATCTGGCCAGACTTCCCCATTACATCACTAAAATTGTTCTTGATGAAAACTTTATAATGAAATATCACTTCTCAAGAGGTTAGAAGATAACAATAAAGCAACCTAAAGAACACAGAAGTAAAGATCAAAGCAGACATGATTAATTAGAAAGTATGAAAACAAAAGCCAGAATTGTTAAATATATACAAGAATTTATTTTTTGCCAAACCAATAAAACAGAAATAACAGTGGATAGCTTACTTAAAATTGGAAAGGAAAGAACTCACTAATACAGAAGATCAGAAATAAAAAATGACAACAATAGATGCAGAGGAAATTAAAACAATCATAAAATAGTACTTTGTGAACTTTTCCACAAATAGTTTTGACAGTCTGGGTGAAATAAATGACTTTCTAACAACATGTGAATCACTAAAAATTGATAACCAGAAGAACCTTTACTAGACAACCTAAATAAATAATACCAATGGAAGAAATAAAGTTATCAAAGAGTTTTCTTTAGAAAAACACCTATGGTTTTATAGGTGAATTTGCTCAAAATTTCAATAAACAGGAAGATTCTAACCATAAAAATATTTCCATAGAAGGAAAGGCTTTCACATTATATTTATTAAGTCAGGAAAATACTAATACCATAACCTGAAAATTGAAGATAATATACTAAAAGCTACTCTCTTCTAAATATGCAGGGTAGTGTAAAAATCATGCATAGGTTATTAACAAAAATAATTCAGTAACATAGAACATATCAAAAGTATTATAAACCTAAAGTGGCTGAGTTTTATACCAAAAGTATAAGAATGATTTCCTCTTAAGAAAAGTATTAACTCACTGTATTTATAGGTCAAAGATATCAAAGTTCAGTAGTTTCAGAAAAAAGGCAGTTAACAAAATTCAACAATATTCTTAAAAAATATTTTTAGACAATATAGGACAAGATGGGCATCTCTTTAACATTATTGAAGCTATGTGCATGTATGTGTGTATATTTGTAATCAAAATTAGCATAATGCTTAAAATGAAAGGCAAGACAAAGTACCCACTATCACCATCATTATGTACCATAATTTGCATTTTAGACTAGGTCAGTAAACTACCAGCTGTGGGCCAACTGCCTGTTTTTTGTAAATAAAGGTTTATTGGAACACAATATTGCCCATCATTTATATATTGTCTATGGCTGCTTTTGTACTACAATTAAAGAATTGAATACTTATGACAGAAGCTGTATGTGATAAAGCTCACAATACAGGTCTGGGCAAAAGTAGGTTTATAGTTATAAATAAATAATATGATAACTAACAGGTCATAGTACAAGAACAAGCTCTTTATTTTGTTCACTTAAAACTATAAACCTACTTTTGCCCATCCCTGTACTATCTGGCCCTTTATAGAAAATGTATGCCCATCTTGTGTCCAACCTCTTGGGGTCTCTGGGCCATACATTAAATACGCAAACACTAATGAAAACTGATGAGCCAAAAAAAGGTTTCAAGTAAATTTATGATTTTGTGCTGGGCTACATTTATAGCCATCATGGGCTGCATGTGGCCTTCAGGTCATAGGTTGGACACCTCTGTTAGACAGTACAAATGGACAAGACAAAGAAATAGATATAATTATTGAAAGGAGGAAGCAAACTTATTTGCAGAAGATACACAGGAAACCCAAGGCAAACAACTAAATAGAAAATAGAAGTGATAGGCAATCTCAATAAGATAGATGATTACAAAATAAACTTACTTAAAAATCATTAATTCTATTTCACAAACATTAAAAAGTTATAGTGAAAGATTTCTCACTTAGAAAACACAGAAAAAATATTTCTTAGAGTCAACTTATTGAAGAAAATCTAAACTTAACTTGGGGAAGATAAGAGAAGAAATATTATAGAAAGATTTATAAAATATTTCTAATTGTAACTTATTTAATATTAAGCTCTTACAAAAAAAAAACAATCCTAAGTGATCTGCAAATTCAGGGTGATAGTGACAGTATCATGGTGAGCCAGAAGACTTCATTGTTTCACCCTTTAAACTTTAAAAAAGTTGGACAACTGTAACTCAATAAAGGATCCCCAGCTCAAAACATGAATTTACCTGAAAGATCCATGCATCAGGACACCTGAAGGGGGGCTTATTGGAATGAGGAGGGAAGGCAGGGTGAGGAGAAGGATAGGGCAGGCGGCCGCTGATTTCCCAAAAGTCTACAAGTAAGGAATCTTTCCTGATTCATTTTATAAGGCCAACATTACCCTGATACCAAAGCAGGCGGGAACAACATACACAAAAAGAAAATTACAGACCAATATTATTGATGAACATAGATACAAAAATCCTAAACAAAATACTAGCAAATCAAATACAACAATATATTAAAAAGTTCATACATCATAATCAAATGGGTTCATTCCAGGCATGCAAGGATGATTCAACATCCATAAATCAATCAATGTGATAGACTACACTAACAAAAAAAGCTAAAAATTGTATGATTTTTATCAGTAGGTTCATAAAAAGTACTTGACAAGATAAAACATCAGTTTATGATAAAACTACAAAATTAGGTACTCAAGGAAAGTACCTCCATGTAATAAAGGACATATATGACAGATCCTCAGCTAATGTTGTACTCATTAGTGAAAACTAAGTTTTTCTTCTTGAGATCAGGAGTAAGACAAGGATACTCACTGTTATGACTGTTTTTCAACATAGTACTGGAAGTCCTAGCCAGGGCAATTAAAGAAAAAAAAAAAGATTTAAAAGGCATCAAAATCAGGAATTAAAAAGTGAAACTGTCACTGTTTACAGATGACATGACACAATATAGAGAAAACACTATAGACTCCACCAAGAAAACCTATCAGAAATAATAAATACAGTAAAGTTGCAGGATATGAAATAAATATACAATAATTGATTGTGTTCCTGTGCATTAACAATGAAACACCAGACGGAGAAATGAAGAAAACAATCTCATTTGCAATTACAACAAAAACTATAAAATACTTAAGTATAAACTTAAAAGTTAGGGATCTGTACTCTGAAAACTATAAGACAGTGAAAGAAATTGAAGAAGACAGAAATGGGAAGGTATTTCATGTTTAATGGATTGGAAGAATTAACATTGTTAAAATGGCTGTATTATCTAAAGCAATATATAGATTTAATGCAATCCCTATCAAATCCCAGGAGAATTTTTCAAAGAAATATAGAACCAAAAATCTTTAAATTCGTATGGAATCACAAAAGATCACAAATAGCAAAAGCAATCCTGAGAAAAGAGAACAAAGTCTATATATCGCACTTCTTGACTTTAAACTATACTAGAAAGCTGCAGTAATCAAAACAGTGTAGTACTGGCAGAAAAAAATACAGACACACGACTAATGTACAAAATTGAGAGCCCAGAAATAAACCCACACATATATACGGGATACTGATTTTCCAACAAAGAAGCCAAAAACATACAATCAAAAAAGGAAAGTCTCTTCAGTAAATGGTGATGTGAAAACTGGAAAGCCATATGGAAAACAATTAAACTAGATGGCTATCTGACACCACAAATAAAAATTAATACAAAATGAACTGAAGACTTGAAATAATAAGACACAGAAGAAAATATAGGCACTAAACTTAGGGATCCTTGTCTCAGAGGGGTTTTAGTGAACTTGACCAAAGCAAAAATAAATAAATGAGACTATATTAAATTAAAAGGCTTTAATAGTCAAAAGGAACTATCAACAAATCAAAAGTCAAACAAATGAATGGGAAAAGCTATTCTCAAATGACACCTCTGATAAGAGGCTAATATCTAAAGTTTATAAAGAACTCATACTATTAAACAGCAATAACAAATCCATTCTGATCAAAAAAAGAGCATAGGACCTCAGTGGACGTTTCCCCAAAGAGGACATACAGATGACCAATAGACATTTTAAAAAGGTGCTCAACATCATTAATCAGGTGCATATGATCCCAGACTGGGTGCTTATGATCTTTGGTCTGGGTGATTATGATCCATGGTCCAGACACGAATGATACATGGTTTGGGCACATGCAGGAGGTAGCCAAAGTTTCCCTCTCTCCCTTCCTCTTCCTAAAAGGTGTACAAAATAAAGAATGTCCTCAGTGGGGATCAAAAAAAACAAACAAACACAACAACAGAATGATATATTTCCCAGAATGGCTATTATCAAAAAGTCAACAAGTGAGTGCTGGCAAGGATGTGGAGAAAAGGAAACCCTCATTCACTTTTTATGGGAATGGAAATTTGTGCAGCCACTAGGGAAAACAGTGTGGTAGTTCCTAAAAAAAATTAAGGATAAAGCTACCATATGACCCAGTGATCTCTTTACTGGGTTTCTATCTAAAATTTTTCAAAACACTTATTCATAAAGATATATGTACCTCTATGTTCATTGCAACATTATTTACCAGGGGAGCCCAAAAAACTGAAGTTCAAAGTTTAAACTTAAGTCATCTTCAAAGTACTTTCCATTTTATGAGAGTGGCATTGACACAGGCTTTGAAAGAATTCACAAAGAGAGGACAGTGCAGAAAGCAAAGTTTCACTCACTTTCCAAGGGAGGAAAGGGGCTAGGCGCAGAGAAATGCACCAGTGCCCAAAGGTTGGGACTTTGAGGTTTTATTGGATTATAAAGGGTGGGGGAGTTGCTGTTGTGTGGTCCCTGGGTTGTTAGCGGTGTTGTAAAACAGGATCTTTCTGTTGGTTTTACATAAGCTGTAGTTTTCTCCAATATTATCTTTTGCCTGTGCCTGTAGAGAGCACTTAATCATGTTCTGTTCTTGCTTTTCTAGTAATTTTTAAGTCTTAGGGACATAAGCTCAGAGAAGTAAAATGGCAGTCATGTTTAACAGGGTTAGAGCCTGCTTGGCAAATAGTGAAATGATAGAAAATGGTGCCAGTGTTGTCCTTTCACATTTGATGCAATACATCTATTAAGAATTTTTTTCCACTGCTCAAAACAGTTTTTGCGCTCATCAATTTTGATGACTTTTAGTGCTTCTGCTGTTTTTTTGTTTCACCTCTTCCACATCAGCCAAAGGTTTCCCTTTGAGGGACTTTTTTCATCTGGGGAAACAAAAAAAGTCACTCAGAGCTAGATGAGATGAATAGGGAGTGTGGGGCATGGGGGTCATGCCATTTTGGGCCAAAAACTGCTGAACACTCAGCTCAGTTTACGCAGGTATGCTCATAAATCGCCCATCCTGAAATGGACAAACATGTTGAAAGAGTCTTAAAAAAAATTCACTGAAGCCAAATGCAGCTTCTCACAACAATACCAGCTGGAACACAGATACAGATGTGTTTCTAGAACACTCACCTAGCAGGGGAAGCCATTTTTTAATTGGGTTGGGTGTCTTCTTAGAGTGGAGTCGTGTAAGTTCTTTGTATATTTTGGAGATTAAACCTTTGTCTGAGGTATCATTGGCAAATATGTTTTCCCATACAGTTGGTTGTCTTGCTAATTTAATACTGTTTTCTTTAGCCATGCAGAAGCTTTTTATTTTGATGAGATCCCATTTGTTTATTCTTTCCATTACATTCCTTGCTCTAGGGGACATATCAGTAAAGAAGTTGCTGCGTGAAATATCTGAGATTTTCTTGCCAATGTTCTCCTCTAGGACTTTATTGGTGTCACGGCTTATATTTAAGTCTTTTATCCATCTTGAATTTATTTTGGTATATGGTGTAAGTTGGTGCTCAAGTTTCATTTTTTTGCATGTAGCTGTCCAGTTCTCCCAACACCATTTGTTGAAGAGGCTATCTTTACTCCATTTGATGTTATTGCCCCCTTTGTCGAATATCAATTGACTGTAGAGAGTTGGGTTGATTTCTGGGCTCTCTGTTCTGTTCCATTGGTCTATGTGCCTGTTTTTATGCCAGTACCAGGCTGTTTTGATTACAGTGGCCTTGTAATACAGTTTGATATCAGGTATTGTGATCCCCCCTACTTTGTTCTTCTTTCTCAAAAGAGCAGCTGCTATTCGGGGTTGTTTATGGTTCCATATAAATTTTTGAAGTGTTTGTTCTATGTCTGTGAAATATGCCATTGGTACTTTAATAGGTATTGCACTGAATCTGTATATTGCTTTGGGTAGTATGGACATTTTGATGATGTTAATTCTTCCAATCCATGAACAACGTATATGTTTCCATTTGTTTGTGCCTTCCTTGATTTCGTTCTTCAGGGCTGTGTAGTTTTCTGCATACAGGTTTTTTATCTCCTTAGTTAGGTTTATTCCGAGATATTTTATTTTTGTTTCTGCTATATCAAATGGGATTTTTTTCTTGATTCCTGCTTCTGCTGATTCACTGTTGGTATACAAAAATGCCTTTGATTTCTGGATATTGACTTTGTAACCCGCTGTTTTGCCAAATTCATTAATTAGTTCGAGCAGTTTTCAGGTAGAGTCTATAGGATTTTCCATGTACACTCTCATGTCATCTGCACACAGTGACAGTTTTGCTTCCTCCTTTCCTATTTGAATGCCTTTTATTTCCTTTTCTTGCCTGATCGCTGTGGCTAAAACTTCCAATACTATATTGAATAGAAGTGGTGAAAGTGGACATCCTTGTCTTGTTCCTGATCTTAGTAGAAAAGCTTTTAGTTTTTTCCCATTGAGTATGATATTGGCTGTAGGTCTCTCATATATGGCCTTTATTATTTTGAGAAATGCTCCCTGTATTCCCACTTTGCTGAGTGTTTTTATCATAAATGGGTGTTGTACCTTATCGAAAGCTTTTTCCGCACCTATTGATATGATCATGTGATTTTTGTCTTTGCTTTTGTTTATGTGATGTATTACATTTACTGATTTGCGAATATTGAACCATCCTTGCATCCCTGGGATGAATCCCACTTGATCATGGTGTACGATCTTTTTGATATATTGTTGGATGTGATTTGCCAATATTTTGTTGAGGATTTCAGCATCTATGTTCATCAGCGATATTGGCCTGAAGTTTTCTTTCTTCGTTGTGTCTCTATCTGGTTTTGGAATTAAGATGATGCTGGCTTCATAAAAAGAATTTGGGAGTTTTCCATCCTTCTGGATTTTTTGGAATAGTGTGTGGAGAATAGGGGTTAGCTCTTCCTTAAATGCTTTGTAGAATTCTCCTGTGAAACCATCTGGTCCGGGGCTTTTGTGTGATGGGAGTTTTTTTATTACTGCTTCAATTTCTTTTGCTGTTATTGGTGTATTTAGATTTTCTGCTTCTTTTTCACTGAGTTTTGGAAGATTGTATTTTTCTAGAAATGTGTCCATTTCCCCTAGGTTTTCAAATTTCTTGGCATACAGTTCTTCATAGTAATTTGTTACAATCCCTTCTATTTCTGTGGTATCAGTTGTAATGTCTCCTCTTTCATTTCTGATTGTGTTTATTTGTGTCCTCTCTCTTCTTTTCTTGATGAGCCTACTTAAAGGCTTGTCTATTTTGTTTATCTTCTCAAAGAACCAACTCCTGGATTCATCGATCCTTAAAATTGTGCTTTTAGTTTCTATGTCATTTAATCCTGCTCTAATCTTGGTTATTTCCTTCCTTCTGCTTGCTCTGGGCTGTCTTTGTTGTTGTTCCTCGAGTTCTTACAGGCGTAGGGTTAGGTTGTTTGTTTGAAATGTTTCTATCTTCTTTAGGTAGGCCTGTATTGCTATAAACTTCCCTCTCAGGACTGCCTTTGCTGTGTCCCATAAGTTTTGGGTTGTTGTGAGATCATTTTCATTTGTTTCCAGAAACGTTTTGATTTCTTCCCTAATTTCATTCTTGACCCATTCATTGTTTAATAGCCTACCACTCAGTCTCCATGATTTTGGGTGCTTTGTGTTTTTTTCTTTGGGGTTGGTTTCTAATTTCAGTCCCTTGTGGTCAGAGAAGATGCTTGGTATGATTTCAATTTTCTTGAATCTTTTGAGGCTCGTTTTTGTGTCCTATCATGTGGTCTATCTTTGAAAATGTTCCATGTGCATTTGAAAAGAATGTGTATTTAGCTTCTTTGGGATGAAGAGCTCTATATATATCAGTTAAGTCCATTTCATCTAGGGTGTTGTTTAATGCACAATATCTTTGTTGATAATTTGTTTGGAAGATCTGTCCATTTTTTATAGTGGGGTGTTTAAAATCCCCTAGTATAATTGTGTTGCTGTCAATATCTTTCTTGAAGTCCTCTAAGATTTTCTTGATATATTTGGGTGCCCCTATGTTTGGTGCATATATGTTTACAATGTTAATGTCTTCTTGGTGGATTCTTCCCTTGAGTATAATGAAGTGACCTTCTGGGTCTCTGTTTATGGCCTTTTTTTTGAAGTCTATTTTGTCCCATATGAGAATTGCTACCCCAGCTTTTTTTTCTTGTCCGTTTGCTTGGGAAACTTGTTTCCAGCCTTTCACTTTTAGTCTGTGATGGTCTTTTGTCCTGAGGTGGGTCTCTTGTAGGCAGCATATGTGTGGGTCATGCTTTCTTATCCATTGAGCTATTCTGTGTCTTTTGATTGGAGCATTTAATCCATTTACGTTTAAGGTTATTATTGATAGGTACTTATTCATTGCCATTTTTGTACCTGTGTTCCTATCTCTCTCTCTGCTTTTCCTTCCTTTCCTTAAAGCAGTCCCTTTAGAATCTCTTACAGAGCTGGTTTGGTGGAGGCATATTCTTTTAGACTTCTTTTGTCTTGGAAGCTCTTTATTTGGCCATCTAGCTTGATTGAGAACCTTGCTGGGTAAAGTAGCCTTGGTTGTAGGCCTCTGGTTCTCATTACTTGGAATATTTCTTGCCCTTCTCTTCTTGCTTGAAGTGTTTCCATTGAGAAGTCAGTAGCTAACCTTATTGGGGCTCCCTTGTATATTATTTCTTTTTTCTCCCTTGCTGCCTTTAAGATTCTCTGTTTGCCTTGGAATTTTGCCATTTTGATGATGATGTGTCTTGAAGTGGGCCTCCTTGGGTTCCTCTTGATTGGGACTCTCTGTGATTCCTGGATTTGTGAGATTTTTTCTCTTATCAAATTAGGGAAATTTTCTCTCATTACTCGTTCAAATAGGTTTTCTATCCCTTGTTGTTCTTTTTCTCCTTCTGGTATTCCTATTATTCGGATATTATTAGGTTTCATATTGTCTTGTATTTCTCTTAATCCCTCTTCATTCTTTCTGAGCCTCTTTTCATTTTCTTGCTCTTTCTGTGAGATACTTTCTACCTTGTCCTCCAACTCACTAATCCTATCCTCTGCTTCATCTATCCTACTTTGGAAACTTTCTACTGTGTTCTTCAATTCGGAAATTGTATTCTTCATTTCCTCTTGTCTTTTGCTGATAGTTTCCATTTCCTTTTTCATTTTGCTGAAGTTTGCAGAGAGATCATTGTAGTTCCCCTGTAGTTTCTGGTAGTTCACTGTGAGCTCTTTGAACTTCGTAATAATTAGTGCTTTGAATTCACTATCTGATAGTTGATCAGCCTCTATTTCATCTAACATTCTTTCTGAAGTTTCTGCTTTTTCTTTCATTTGTGGATTGTTTCTTTGTCTTCCCATTGTTTGAGACTCTTCTTGTTAGTCTCTGCTTCTAAAATTGATCTGTTTTCGAAGCCTGGTTTTATGGTGTAAACTTCTGTGGTATGATCCTTGTGAAGTTCAGTGGTGCAGACTCCTTGAAGTTTCTTGATGTTCTTCGTCTCCACCTACACTCACGCTGGTCCTCGCGCTGGTCCCTGCGTTTGGTCCCCTACCACTGCTGAATGTCTCGGCTCTAGTAGCAGCCTCCTCAAGCACCCAGGCCCATTACTAGGGCAGTGGCACAGAGGCTGGGAATGTCCCATCTCCCGTATCTGCCTCTCTCTGCCGCCCTGGGCCTTCTCAGGGGTTTGGAGTGTCCCGGCTTTCGTACGTGACTCCCCGGCGTCCTGTCCAGTCGCTATGGCAGCGGCACAGGAGCTGAGAAGGTCCCGGCTCCCGTAGCTGGCTCCTCAGGGCCCAGGCCTGTCTCTATGGCGGCGTCACAGGGGCCTTTGGTGTCCCAGCTCCTGCAACTGACCCTTCTGTTGCCCAGGCCGGTAGCTATGGCATCAGCACAGGGGCCGAGAATGTCCCTGCTCCGGTTCCTGACTCCTCTGTCTCCCAGGACCGTCACAGGGCTTGGAGTGTCCGGCTTCTGTACCTGACTCCCCGGCTCCCAGGCCTGTTGTTCTGACGGCAGCACAGGGGCCGCGTGAGACCCAGCTCCAGTAGCTGACTCTGCCGCCGTCTGGTGTTTCAGCGTTGGTCACAATCTCTGGTCTTTTAATTTCATAAATGCTGGGTAACCGATGGTTTATTGTGCTGTTTCTCTATAGATCTGCCAGGATTTTCACCCATGAGTACAGGAGCTAGCATCAGCTCCATCTTACTCCGTCGCCATCTTCCCAGCATCAGATAATTCCTTTTTTATTGTGTGTCTCCCCCCCTTGTGTGATATTCAGACCATGGGAACTACCTAGGTGTCATTCGAAAGATATTGGATAAAAATGTGGTACATACATACAATGGAATACTACTCAGCCATAAAAAGATGCAGTATTGCCATTTTTGACAACATAGATGGATCTTGAGAGTGTTATACTAAATGAAGTCAACCAGAAAAGAACAAGAACCCCAGGAGTTCACTTATATGTATATATGATATACTTATGTCATAAAACAAGAAGCAACAAGCAAATAAAAAACATCAGAAACAGATGACAAAAAGGTGGTTACTAGAGAAGGGACGTGAAGAGGACAAAGAGGGCAAAGGGGGTAGGTATGTGGTGATGGAAGGAGTCCAGACTTTGTGTGATGAGTACACAACATATTATACTGTTGTCATATAAAATTCTATACCTGAAACCTCTGTAAATGTTTTTATTAATCAATGTCACCCCCCAAATTTTCATTTAAAAATAAATAAAGCATCAGTAGCGTACAGGTTGAGTTGATGGGGGAAGGAGATTTAAATGATAATAATATTAATACATACATCTAAGTATGAAAATATGTATAGATACATGCATTTACATGGGATAGTATTTACACATAAGTTTCTTTATTCTGTCTGTCCAGAGGACCTAGAAACAAAGAAGCCCCAACAACAAAAATCACACCAGGCATCCAGACCTAAGTTTCTAATAATATTTTCCAATTAAAGGAACCAAGATTCCATGGAGAAATGGCTGATGCTAGGTCTGTGGCAGGGAATATAAAATAAGCTTGTAGAATCCAATAATGCCAGAAAGTAAGGAAGTACTCGGGGCAACAAAACCCTGTGACAATAATGTAGATATGTTAAAGGAATGCAGGAACCAATGGAAAGAGTTCCCAATGGCCAGACCTGTAACAATTTGAGCAACAAACAAATAATGCAGTATTAGATGATAACCCAATAAAATAAATACCAAAGAGTTTATGCCGATATAATAAGTAAATGATTGAATGAATAAATAAATGAAAGGAAGTAAACAAATCTCCTATGCAGAATTCCAAATACTTTGTGTAAACATCCCCCTCTTAATGAGATAGATAACATCTTAACCCTTAAATGTGGGCTTTGCATGGTGACTCCCTTCTAAATGGTACTTTATGGACAAGGGAGAAAAAAGTAACTTTACTATGGAGAAACCTAACAAACACTACTACTGCTTCAGCCCCATAATCCAGGTCAAGATCAGTAGTGATAGGTTATGTTGATAGCAAGTCCTTGAATGTGTTGAGAATGACACTTTGTGACTGTGATCTTTCTCCCCAAAACCTGCAACTCCTGTCTAATTATGGGAAAAAATATCACACAAACCCAAACTGAAGGACATTTTATAAAATGTCTGACCAATACTCCTCAAAATTGTCAAGTTCATCAAAAAGAAGGAAAGTCTGAGGAATTGTCATAACAAAGAGAAAGCTAAGAAGACATGAGGACTAAATGTAATATAGTCCTAGATGAATTCTGGGACAGAAAAGGGACATTAGGTCAAAACAAAGGAAATATGAATAAACTATGGACTTTAATAATAATGTGTTAATATTGGTTTATTGTGTTAATATTATTAGTATGGTACATTTGCCAAAATGTACTAATGTAGAATGTTACCAATTTAAATATCTGAATGTGGGGTATACTATCACAAATTTTCTGTAAATCTAAAACTATTTTAAAGTAAAACGTTTGTTTAAATAAAGAACAAAAGTTTAATGTAACATATAATAATATACATAGACTGGTCTCAGTAAATATCTCACAAAATAAACATATAAAAATACATTTTAAAACACAAATAGATACTAAAGTTTCACTGGAAAAATTAATATATGAGAATAATACATGGAAACTTTTTTTAAAAGATTAGTAAAGAGTTCTAGCAAACATTAAAACATGTTACAAAGATACATTAATCAGAACAGTTTGTTAGTAAGCACTAAACCATGGCAAAATAATTTTTGGTTAAGATGGCGTCATAGGCAGACATGACTCACCTGTTTGCAAAAGCACATCAAAATCACAACTAAAGTATAGAACAACCACCACTTAAAACCATCAGAAATCGAGTTCAGTGGAAGTTGACTTCTGTGGAATTAAAGAAACCACATCATCCAGACTGGTAGAAGGGGTGCAGAAGTAGAATGGGCTGGTCCCTCACCCTTGTGTGGTGGATACAGATTCAGGAAGGATATCTTTGGGAGGAGTCCCAGCCCCATACCAGACCAACTGACCCAGAGTTCCAGTGCCAGAAAGATAACTCCCCACAACATCTGGCTGTACAAACTATCAGTGATTGAGTCAGTGCAAGAAACTTCTGGAGCCCCAAGCAGTTTCTCTTAAGGAACCCACACAAAGAATCACCTACTGAGATTCACTCCCTCAGACCTCCAGCATGGGGTAGTAGCTTGAAAGGCATCAGTGGCATACAGGGAGAAACTGAAATGTCTGGATGAAAGAAAACAGAGGCCAGTGGCCCCTTTCCTAAACCCTCCCCCCCATGGAGTTGACAAGCTTGTGCTATATAAGAGACTTCATAAACGTGGATAACACATTGTGACTCTCCTTGGAGATCCCCAGAGACTCTGCCCCATCCAACTTATGGCCCATCTAAGCTGCTTTTCCATAGGAGTGACAAGTATTGGTTCCTACTCCACAACTTCCTAAATCTTTTAAAACAAGCAGTAGCTAGCCTCAGTGAGCCCCAGGCCTGGCACTAGTAGCAGCCAGCTTAGATTCACAACCTGGATTCTCCTGGGAATCTTCAAGCCCAGCACAAGTACCAGCCATCTCAGATTGCCTTATAGCTCAGGAAGGGTTGGGTCAGACCACAAGTTGGGGGTGACCTTGCCCTGAGCCACCTGGGAAGCCCAAGGGCCAGCACACCTAGTGGACAGCTACAGACCATTTTGAAGCACCACTACCTTATCCTTGCACAGCTGATCCTGCACAGAGGGCAGAGGTTTGTGGTGAATGGTCTGCAACTCCTTGTAGTTGACTTGGTTGGGTATATAACTCCCATTGATCTGCCAACAGCCTCCAAGGCTCAACTGCAAGAGGAGCATGTACTTAGCTCACACGAAAGGAGCATCTCAAGTATCTAACTTGTGTGACAGGTGAGGCTGTGCCACTGGACCCAACAGGACCTATATTATGATATACTACCAAGACGCAGACTCAAAGCACCTCTACCTAATAGTTAGAAACAAACACAGGGAGGCTGCCAAAGTGAGGAGATAAAGAAACATGGCCCAAATGAAAGAAAAGACCAAAACTAAAAAAATAAAAAATAAAAAAATAACTAAACAGTGGAGAAAAGCAATATATCAAATGCAGATTTCAAAACACTGGCCATAAGGATGTTCAAAAACTTAGCACCTCAACAGCATAAAAAAGACACAGTCAGAAACTAAGGATACACTAACTGAAATGAAGAACAGTTTACAGGAAATAACAGTAGAGTGAATGAAACCAAGAGCCAAATTGATGATTTGGAACACAAGGAAGCAAAAAGCAACCAATCAGAACAAGAAGAAAAAAGAATTTTAAAAATGAGGGTAGTATAAGCAGCCTCTGGAACAACTTCATGTATTCCAACATTGGCATCATAGGGGTTCCTGAAGGAGAAGAGAAGGAGCAAGAATTTGGAAATCTATTTGAAAAAAATAACAAAAGAAAACTAATTTGGTGAAGGAAATAGACATGCAAGTCCAGGAAACACAGGGAGTCCCAAACAGGATGGATGCAAAGAGGCCCACTCCAAGACACATCATAATTAAAATGGAAAGGTAAAAGATAAGGAGAGCATCTTAAAAGCAGCAAGAGAAAAGAAGTTAATTACCTACAGAGGAGTTCCCATAAGACTGTTAGCTGATTTCTCAAAAGAAACTTTGCAGATTAGAAGGGATTGTCAAGAAATATTCAAAGTCATGAAAAGTAGGGACCTACAGCCAAGATTGCTCTACCCAGCAAGGCTATCATTTACAATCAAAGGGCATATACAGAGTTTCCCAGAGAAGAAAGAACTAAAGGAGTTCGTCATCATTGAACCAGTATTATATGAAATGTTAAAGGAACTTATTTAAGGAAAAGAAGTAGATCAAAGCTATGGACAGTAAAATGGTAGTAAATACATATATATCAATATTGAATCTAAAGAACAAACTGAGCAGCTCTGTCTGGTGTGGCTCAGTGATTTGAATGCCAGCCTGCAAACCAAAGGGTCACCAGTTCAACTCCCAGTCAAGGCACATGCCTGTATTGTGGGCCAGGTGCCCTTTTGGGTTCACGGAAGAGGCAACAGATTAATGTATCTCTCACACATTGATGTTCCTCTTCCTGTCTTTCTTTCTCCCTTGCCTTCTCTCTAAAAATGAAAAATAAAACCTTCAAAATAAAAAAAAACAAACTAAGCAACAAGAAGAATAGAATATTCTATAGAATATTCTATACCAAATATTCGGTAGTTACAGAATAACTATGGGGATGTAACGTATGGTGTAGGAGATGGAGTGGCCTTATCCACATGACTCATGGACATGGACAATAGTGTGGGGATTGCCTGAGGGAGTGGGGGTGCTGGGTAGAGGGGTGCCAAGGGGGAAAACAGGGATAACCGTAATAACATAATCATTGAAATATAATTTAAAAACCTTTTTATTGAAAGAAATGCTATACACAAGACCAAAAGAAAATAAAACTAATGGAAGAGGGGGAATATTCCGTACACATGCCACACAAGGGGCTGAATTCCTTATTTTATAAAGTGTTCTAACAAATATTTTTTAAATGTCTCTCCACAAATGAAAATATAATGTAATCCAAAAGGAAGGTGGTAAATAAGCCTGCAATTTTATTTTTGGTGGGAGGGAAGTATTGGCGTAACTTCTTTGAGGATAATTTAGCAATATTTAATAAAGTTTCAAATAGTATTATCCTTGACTCAGATCTTCCACTGCTAGGAATTTCACCAAAGTATAGGTGGGTAAATGAGCAAGAATGTCATTTCAGCTTTCTTGGTAAAATAAAACTCCAAAAATCACCCAAGAGTCCATTAGTAGGGACCAGGATAAATGCATTGTGCCACACCATTCCTTGGAATTCTCTGCAGGAATGAGGCAGAACTATATTTGGGGAAGTTTCAAGACACAGTATCAACTTATGAAGTAAGATGCAGTGTACACTATGCATTTTTACTATATTGCTGAAAATATTTTCTGGAATCATACTAATCTTTTAACAGTGGTTACCATGGAGAAGAAAAAGTTGACATGGAGGACTGATGAGAATTTTTCTCTTCACATACTAATTTTTTACTTGTATATAATACCTTTTAATTATTTAAATTACAAAAACTTAAAAATAAGAACAAAGCATAGACAACCTTTTCAATAACCATTATAAAATTTTAAAACTGACATTGGTTATATCCCGAATTACTGTCTCTGATTAGGATTAGCACAATGAGTTCAAGCCAATTTAACCAAAAGCAGAAACTTGGTGTTTTAATTTGTGTTGCTTTTTTCCCACCAAATAACACAGATTCAGTTGAACGTTTTTAGATATATTTTATTGATTATGCTATTACAGTTGTCCCATTTCCCCCTCTTTATTTCCCTCCACCCTGCATACCCTCTCCCATCCACATTCCCCCCCTTTCGTTCATGTCCATGGGTCATACATATAATTTCTTTGGCTTCTACATTTCCCACACGATTCTTAACTTCCCCCTGTCTATCTTCTACTTTACATTTATGCTACTTGCTCTCTGTACCTGTTTTTTCTCTCTCCCCACCCTCTCCCCTGCTGCTAACCCTCCTTGTGCTCTCCATTTCTGTGATTCTGTTCCTGTTCTAGTAGTTTGCTTAGTTTGCTTTTGTTTTTGTTTTAGGTATGGTTGTTAATAATTGTGAGTTTGCTGTCATTTTACTGTACATGTTTTTGATAAGTCCCTTTAACATTTCATACAATAAGAGTTTGGTGACTACAAACTCCTTTAACTTGACCTTATCTGAAAAGCACTTTATCTGCGCTTCCATTCTAAGTGAAAGTTTTGCTGGATAGAGCAATCTTGGATGTAGTTCCTTGCCTTTCATGACTTAGAATACTTCTTGTCAGCCCCTTCTTACCTCTAATGTCTCTTTAGAGAAATCAACTGACAGTCTGATGTCTCCTTGCCTCTAATGTCTCCTTTGTAGGTAACTGTCTCCTTTTCTCTTGCTGCTTCTAGGATTCTCCCCTTCATTTTTATCTCGGGTAATGTAATAATTATGTGTTCCTCCTTGGGTCCAACTTCTTTGGGACTCTCTGAGCTTTCTGGACTTCCTGGAAGTCATTTCCTTTATCAGATTGGGGAAGTTCTCCTTTATTATTTGTTCAAATAAGTTTTCAATTTGTTGCTCTTCCTTTTCTCCTTCTGGCACCCCGATGATTCAGTCCTGGTGGTTCCTAAGCCTCTTCTTATTTTTTTGAATTCTTGTTTCTTCATTTTTGTTCTGGTTGAATGTTTCTTTCTTCTGGTCCACACAATTGATCTGAGTCCCAGTTTCCTTCCCGTTGCTGTTAGTTCCCTGTACATTTTCCTTTATTTCACTTAGCACATTCTTCACGTTTTTCTCTATTTTGCGACCATACTCAACCAGTTCTATGATGATTACCAGTGTTTTGAGCTGTGCATGTGACAGGTTGGTTATCTCTTTGTTGCTTAGTTGTATTTTTTTCTGGACCTGTGATCTCTTCTTTCATTTGGGCCTTTTTTTTTCTCTCTCCAGTGCCTGTTACATAGTGAGGAGCAGAGCTTTAGGTGTTCACCAGGGCGGGGACAACCCACATCACTGGTTGGGACAGTATAAGTGGTGTAAGGGTCCAAGAAGGAACAATCATGCCTGCTCTGCTCTGTGCTGGTTTTCAGTTACTTCCCCCGCTACCCCCAAGCAAACTGGGCCCTTTTGGTGCTGATTCCCACAGCGGAGTGGTGCACTTGTGTACGTTCTAGGACCCTGTGAATCTCTCCAATAAACTCTCCTGTGAGGCTAGGAGTTGCTCCTGCTGCCGCCTCAACCCCCACAGGTGTTTTCAGTCAGAGGTTTGAGACTTTATTTCCCTGTGCCGGATCCCTGGGTTGTGTGGTCAGTCTCGCTCCCCAGTTTTTCTCCCGGTTTATCTGCACGGGAATGTGGGACTGCCCACTCCACCAGCTGCCACCTCCCTGGGTCCACCAGCCACAACCTTGCCATGAATCCTCTCTGTGAGCCTGTCTCTGCACCTCCTTACTGATGTGGATGAGTGGGTGTTCTTTAACTTTTTGGTTGTCAGATTTCCATACAGTTCGATTTCCTGTCAGTTCTGGTTGTTTTTCATTTTTAAATTGTTGTTGTCTTTTTTTTGGTTGTATGAGGAGGCACAGTGTGTCTACCTATACCTCCATCTTAACTGGAAGTTCAGTGGAACTTTTTAAAATACTGAACATAGTTCATGGATTCCCATGGACTTAAAGAGTCAAGAGTACCCGGGTAGGAACCACTGTTATAATATGAAGAACACTGGGAGTCAGTGCATAAATGTGACCACTAACTACTGGCTGTCACTAACGTGTTTGTTGTGGGACTCTAGCAGGTCCTTTACCCTTTCCGTTTTCATATCGGTAGAGTGAAACTATTGGTTAAAAGGTGGTGGCAAAAGACCTTTCTGACTGAGACATTTTTGATTTATGAATGTTCTAATCTCTAAAATTTAAATGCCACAAAATTGATTGTGATGACCACATTAGTCAGCTACAGCGTAATTATTCCTCAAACTGTACTTTCAAGGACCTAAACAATATTAGCCCGGGTTCCTGATGGTATCTTATGCAAAGCTGGTGGTTCTTTACCCTGCATGAAGGTGAGTGCAGGGCTGAGTTTTCGTACCATTTCTGAGCTGTTTTGGTCTTCCTTGTGCTTTCCTCTCTCAGGAGAATCTCTTGAGTTATTGTCATCTCTTTGCCCATTTGTCACTGCTCCTGCCCATACTGTATCAGGAAAGGGCTTTAGGAGACTTGGGTAAAAAATATGGGAAAGAAACTATCACCTTTAAAGTTGTAATGAATACAAATAATTCTTTTAAACATTTTTCTCTGCATATCTGTATCTTTGTTAACTTTTAGGTTTCCCCCTAAAATGAGGAAGTGGGTAGTGCAGATAATCCAGATGTCATCTATATTTGCTTTAGTGTGTGTTTTCTACTTAGCCTTGAGTTCTGGGTATATCTGAGATTCTGAGAACCAATTTTAAACAAAATCATGAAGCTTCACAATAAGTGTCATCTGATTCACCAGTTCATTGGGGCGCTTTCCAGGTGCCCCAATCCTTAGCCTTTGCTCAATTTTTTTTCCCCACAGTAGCTCCATGCTTGTACTAGCCCACTTTTCTCTCAGATCTTGGCAAAAGTGACCTTTCTAGTACTTCCTCATGTCAGAAGGTGGTTACCATTGGGATTCTATTTCTAATTCACTACAAGTCTAGTTAACATCTATCACCACATATAGTTACAAATCACTTTCTTGTGATAAGAATGTTTACTATCACCTGTCATAGAAACTTAAACATACAATACTGTACTATTAACTATAGGCAGCATTGCTATACATAACATCCCAGGGTTGAAAACTGGAACTTTGTGCCTTTTGACCACCTTTATTTTGTCCGTGCCCCTACTCCCACCTCTGGCAACCACCAATCTGTTCTCTGTATATGTGAAGTGGGGTTTTTTATTCCACATACAAATGAGATCATACAGCATTTGTCTTTCTCTGTATGACTTATTCCACTTAACATAATGCTCTTAAGTTCCAACCATGTTGTCACAAAGTCAGTAAAGCTGCAGGAAACAAAATCAATATACAAAAATCAGTTACACTTCTATAAAATAATAACTACTAGAAAGAAAAATAGGAAAAAATCCATTTAGAATTGCATCGAAATGAATAAAATACCTAGGAACAAACTTAACCAAAGATGTGAAACATTTGTGCACTGAAAACTGTAAGACATTCATAAAGGAAATAAAACTAGACACAAATAAATGGAAAGGTACTCTGTGTTTATACTATACAAAGCAATCTACAGGTTCAGTGTAATCTCTATAAAAATTTTAATGGCATTTTTCACAGAAATACAACAAACAATCTTAAAACTGCTGTGGAACCACTAAAGACCCCGAATAGCCAAAGCAATGTTAAAGAAGAACAAAATTTGAAGCATTATGCTTCCTGATTTCAATCTATATTACAAAATGATAGTAATCAAAACAGTATGGTATTGGCATAAAAAGTGACACATAGATTAACAGGATAAAATAGAGAACCCAGAAATAAAACCATGCACATATGGTTCATTAATTTATGACAAAGAACAAACAATATGCAATGAAAAAAATGACCGTTTCTTCGATAGGTGGTATTGGGCAAACTGAGCAGCCATATGGAAAAGAATGATACTGGACCACCATCCTAAAGCATACACAAAAATTAACTCAAGATGGATTAAACACCTGAGTGTAAGACCTGAAACCCTAAAACTCCTCTAAGAAAACAGGTGGTAAGCTCCTTGACATCGATCTTGGTGATGATTTTTTAATATTTGACACCAGAGATTCCAGCCAAAACAGAGGCATAGGTAGAAATGCTTTGGTTCTTCGCAAAACCAAAAGAAGGATAACAACCAATTTAAAATTAAAAAAAAAAAACAAAAACCAAAACTGCCAGAGAGTCAAACTACATGGAAGTCCAACAACCAAGGGGTTAAAGAAACATTTATCCAGACTGGTAGTGGGAGGGGGCAAAGGTGGGCAGCCAGAGCAAAGAGGACAAGAGGCAAGGCAGCTGACTGGGTGAGGTGGGGGTGCCGGCTGACCCAGCGATCCCACATTCGCATATGGATGAGCTGGGAAGAACAACTAGGGAGCAAGACAGACCCCAAAACCCAGGGTTTCAGCACAGGAAACTAAAGACACTGTGAGAAACTCCCAGACTGACAGGAAAGTGTGTTGGAGAGGCCCAAGGGGTCCTGGAATGTATACAAACCCACCCACCTGGGAATCAGCACCAGAAAGGGCACAATCCATTGTGAGAAGTGAGGGAAATGACTGAAAGCCTGCAGAGAGCCGATCAAGCGAAATTGTCCCCTTTGCCCCTTCCCCCACATACAGTGCCACAATGCAGGGATGCGAGTTGCCCAGCCCTGGTGAACACCTAAGCCTCTGTCCCTTACAATGTAACAGGTGTGCCAAGACAAAAATCTATGGCACAAATGAAAACTCCAGAAAAACAACTAAGTGACAAGGAGACAGACAACCTGTCAGATGCCCAGTTCAAAACTCTGGTAATTAGAAGAATGCTCACAGAAATGACTTAGGTGGTTGCAAAATACAGGAGGGAATGAAAACTACACAAAGTGTGATAAAGGAACATATGCAGGGAACCAACAGGGAATGGAAGGAAACCAGGACTAAAATCAATGATTCGGAACAACAACAACAAAAAGAAATAGACATCCACCCAGAACAGAATGGTGAAACAAGAATTCAAAAAAATGAGGAGAGGCTGAGGAACCCCTGGGACAACTTTAAACACTCCAACATCTGAGTCAGAGGGGTGCCAGAAGAAGAGGAAGAACAAAAATGGAAAACTTATTTGAAAACATAATGAAGGAGAACTTCTCTAATCTAGCAAAGGAAACAGATTTCCAGGAAGTCCAGGAAGCTCAGAGAGTCCAAAAAAAGTTGGACCCAAACAGAAACACACTAAGTCATTATAATTAAATTGCCAAAGATTAAAGATAAGGAGAGAATCTTAAAAGCAGCAAGAGAAAAGGAGAAACATACCTACAAAGGAGTTCCCATATGACTGACTATCAGCTGATTTCTCAAAAGAAGCTCTGTAGGCAAGAAGGGGCTGGGAAGAAGTATTCCAAGTCCTGAAAGGCAAGGACCTACATCAAAGATTACTCTATCCAGCAAAGCTTTCATTTAGAATGGAAGGGCAGATAAAGTGATTCACAGGTAAGGTCAAGTTAAAGGAGTTCATCATCACCAAGCTCTTATTCTATGAAATGTTAAAGGGACTTATCTAAGAAATAGAAGATCAAAAACTAGAAGAAGCAAAAGAGGATCATGAACAGTAAAATTACAACAGTGTCACTACTAGCAACAACTGAACTTAAACAATAAAAAAAACTAAGCAAACTACTAGAACAGGAACAGAATCACAGAAATGGAGATCACATGAAGGGTTATCAGTGGGAAGGGGCAGGGAGAAAATGGGGGCAAAAGGTACAGGGAATAAGAAGCATAATTTTTAGACACAAAATAGACAGGGGGAAGTTAAGAACAGTATAGGAAATGGAGAAGCCAAAGAACTTATGTGTACCACCCATGAACATGAACCAAGGGTGGGGGTAATGCTGGAGGGTGGGGGATGCAAGGTGTGGGGGTATAAAGAGGAGAAAAAAATTGGAACAATTATAATAGCTTAATCAGTTAAATGTACTTAAAAAAGATTTGACACCAAATGCAAAGGCAACAAAACCAAAAACAAATAAGTAAAACTATATCAAACTAAAAAGCTTCTGCATAGCAAAGTCACATCAACAAAATTAAAAGGCAACCTACCAAGTGGGAGGAGAGTTTTGCAAATCATATATCTGATAAGGGGTTTGCAACTCAATTTTATATATATATATATTTGTGTGATTTAAAAAAGGCATAGGATCTGAACAGACATTTTTTTCCAAAGAAGATGTACAGGTGGCCAACAGGTATATGAATGGTGCTTAACATCATCAATTATTAGACAAATGCAAATCAGCACCACAGTAAGATATCATCTCACACTGGTTAAATTAGGTATTATCAAAAAAAAATCCATACTGGAAAACAATTTTAAGGTTCCTTAAATATTAAATATAGAACTACCATATGGTCCAGCAATTCTACTTCTGGCTAGAATTAGTTGTTTACTGAACAACTAATTTGTTTACTGAAAAAATTGTTTATTAGTTGTAATAGTTTTTTGGTAGAGTCTCTAGGGTTTGATATATGTAACCTTATGTCATCTACAAATAGTGACAGTTTTATTTCTTTCTTTTCAATTCAGTTGCATTTATCTCTTTTTCTTGCCCAATTGCTTTGGCTAGGACTTTCAATACCATGTTGAATGAAAGTGGTAAGCGTGGGCATCCTTGCTTTGTTCCTTTTCTTAGAGGAAAATTTTTCAGTTTTTTAGCATTGCGTATGGGATTGTCATATGTGGCTTTTATTATGTTGAGGGAATAATGAATGTTTTAAATGGGAGTATGGGCCCTGTATTTATTGATCCTTAAATCCCCTTCACCTAGTACAATATTCTACATATAGTTGGTGTTCCTCTGATAGTTGTTAAATGTAGAGTGTATCTTCAGAATATGGGATTAACCTTTGAGTCCTAAAGACCACCCCCTGCTGCTCAGTGTCCCAAACATCTTTTGCTGTCCACAAGAGGAAAAACAAACAAGTAAACAAATAAAATCCAGCTTCTTTAACCTCTTTTACTTAAAATACATATACTTTTCACTTAGGAAAGTGCTTCTGAAACTTTAACATGCATGTGAATCAACTGGGGTTCTTATTAAAATGTAGGCTCTAATTTTGCAATTTGGAGATGGTGCCAAGATTCTTTATTTGTAATAATCTCACAAAAGATGCCAATGATCCTGTTCCCAGACTACCTTTTGAACTTAGAATTGACTTGTGTGTGCTGTTAATTGACTGAGTTTTAAGCATAGAAAAAAGACATCTTTTAGTTTCCCAGTGAATGTGTCATTTAATATTTCTTTCACACACATATAGAGAAAGAAATGAAGAAAGATTAATAGGGTTCAGTGTAAGTGATGTTCAGAAGATAAGAAAGGAAAATAATGAAGTTGGCTGGTTCTTGCTTTGTGTGCAAAGCTTCAGCTCAGCAAACAGATCCATAGTGGTGATAGTGTAGGTGGAGTCAGCTGCTAAAACACAGGTAACTGGAAAGGTAAAACACAGTAGCTGCTTAATGCCTCCCTGAACAGCTCATCCCCATTTATGACTAGAAAAAAGTATAGCAGTGCATTTTAACCAATAGAAATGATAAGAAGTGGAATTATCAGGTCAAGATGTTGGTGTAAGTAGACACACTTTGCCTCCTTGTGCAACCACAGGAAGAATTACAACTAGATCTCAAGACAACATCCAGAGCCACCATAAAACCAAGAGGTATGGAAGCACAACAACCATGGATTTAAAGAGGCCACATTCATGCAGGTGGATAGGAGAGGCAGAGTCATGGAGATGGGAGGAGAGGTGCAGAGGCTCAGTGAGGTGCAGAAAGCCAGTAGAATGAACAGTCCCACATTTACACCTGATGGATAAAAATTGAGTGGGATGCCTTGGGAGTGAGCAATCCTAGCCCCAGGCCAGACGTCACAGCTCAGAGTTCCAGTGCCA
This sequence comes from Artibeus jamaicensis, assembly GCF_021234435.1. Taxonomy (NCBI): domain Eukaryota; kingdom Metazoa; phylum Chordata; class Mammalia; order Chiroptera; family Phyllostomidae; genus Artibeus; species Artibeus jamaicensis. The sequence continues at coordinate 70,943,555 of NW_026522030.1, read as the reverse complement.
GGAAGATAAATCCTCATAACTTCTAGCTGTGAAAACTGATGAGGGTTGGCACTGTGGAAGAAACTGCTGGATTTTCAGGAGACCGAAAGTTTACCAAGGATCTGAAAGGCTTACAGCATATGCAAACCTACCCACTCTGGGATTCAGCACCAGGGCAACAGCTGGAAAGGTGTTAGTCACATACAAGAAGTGGGTGAAATGACTAGAAAGGGGGCAAATCCCAGGTAAATCTCTAGAAGCCAGGCAGTGCTACAATCCCCTCTGAGTTCCCCCCACACAGAGCCACAGAGTGCCCAGTGAAGCAGGTTACCCCACATTGGTGATTACCTAAGGCTCTGCCCCATATAATTTATAGGTGCCTTATCTATAATAGGTCACACTACTAAGACAGGGATTCGAAGCAGCTCTGCCTAGTACACAGAAATACAGAAACAAACACAGGGAGGTTGCCAAACTGAGGAGACAAAGAAACATGGCCCAGATGAAAGAACAAAACAAAATCCAAGAAAAAGAACTAAACAAAGTGGAGATAACCAAACTATCAGATGCAGAGTTCAAAACATTGGTGATTGGGTGTTCAAAGAACTCATTCAGTATGGCAACAACATAAAGGAAGAAACGAAGGTTACACTAAGTGAAATAAAGAAACATCTACAGGGAACCATCAGTGGAGGGGAGGAAGCCAGGATTCAAATCAATTATTTGGAACATAAGGAATTCTTGCTGTTCTGGTTGAATTTGGAGCAATTCAACCAGAACAGCAAGAAGAAGAAAGAATGAAGAAAGAAAAAGTAGGATGTTATAAGAACTCTCTGAGATAGCTCCAAATGTACCAACATCCAAATCAGAGAGCTACAAGAAGGAGAACAGGAAGAGCAAGAAATTGAAAACTTACTTGAAAAAAATAATGAAAGAAAATTTCCTAATCTTGTGAAGGAAATAGACATACAAGTCCAGGAAGCACAGAGAGTCCCAATCAAGATGGATCCTAAGAGCACTACACCAAGACATATCATAATTAAAATGCCAAAGGTTAAAGATAAAGAGAGGATCTTAAAAGTAACAAGACAAAAGCAGAAGTTACTTACAAAGGAGTTCCCATAAGATTGTCAGCTGATTTCTCAAAAGAAATGTTGCAGGCAAGAAGGGACTGGCAAGAAGTATTTAAAGTCCTGAAAATCAGGGACCTACAACCTAGATTACTCTATCCAAAAAGCTATCATTGAGAATTGCAGGGCAGATAAGTTGCTTCCCAGACAAGGTAAAACTAAAGGAGTTCATCATCACCAAGCCATTATTACATGAAATGTTAAAGGGACTTATTTAAGAAAAGGAAGATCAGAACAATGAACATAAACTAGCAACAAATTCACAACTATTAATAGCTGAATCTAAAAAAAAAACAAACTAATAATCAGGAACAGAATCATGGGTATGGAGATCATTTGGGTGGTTATCAGCTAGGAGAGGGATAGGGGAGAATAGAGGGAAAGGTACAGGGAATAAGAAGCATGAACAGTAGGTACAAAATAGAAAGGGGGAGGTTAAGAATAGTACAGGAAATGGAGAAGCCAAAGAACTTGTATGCATGACCCGTGGACATGAGGTAAGGGGTAGGATTGCTGGTGGGAAAGGGATACTGATGGAGGGAGGAAAGGGGAATAAGTTGGGACAACTGTAATAGCATAATCAATAAATATATTTTTTTTAATTGAGAAAGAATGGCGTTTGAGACAGGCAGGTGGCAGTTGCCCAACTGTGAATGTATCCAACATATCAGTAAGTGTGATTTATGTGACTTATCTTCTACAAAAAAGATGTGTTTATCTACCTCTTTAGCCACAATTTAGGTACATTTTACGGCCCTCAGTATTCTATTTATTTTCTTGGATACAAATATATGTGTGTGTGCACATGCACATGCCAGCCAGTTAAAGAAAATTGGAAACTCATTTTTGTCTTTTAGTGATAACCTTTTGTATTTCATGTTCCTGGATGTAACTCTGCTTGTTTCTATTTTAAAGAAGGGCAGCAGACCTGCAGGCACCTGTGCCAGGGGAAAACTGGATGAATAGGTCAGTGGGTGCATTCATCAGGGGTCTTCCTCACCCTTTCTTTACAGTAATTGAATTAACTGAAGAAACATGGAAACCCAAACTCAATACAGTTTTTAAACTATCCCTTAGTGCTTGTGACTGCCATTGAATGGTCATTTGATACCATTTGACTGCACTCGCTTCTTTTTGCCCTACATGGTGCTCTTTGATGCTTTCTCAGTTGAGCTGCCCACAAGCCCAACTCGGTTAATCTCTCCAAAAGTAAAAGAGATGAAATCAGATGACCTGAGGGAAGTCTGGCCAAGACATTTATTTATCAAAGATGTACATGGCAGTGGAAATCCATACAGCTTCTCTGAAAAGTGATTGTAATGTTCATTTTAGAGATAGGAAACTCAGGTCCAGAAAGGTAAAGAACGTGGCCTGAAGTCAGAGTTATTGTGAAGTTGGGAAAGGAACTCAAGTGTATGTGGCTGTGGGTTCTGTGGGGTTCAGGGCACCATTTGAAGCTGTTTTTTAAAAAATCACAAGGAAGCCTTACTCAGAGACTTTACCTCTCACAGTGCAGAGAGAGCCCTGTGCCTTAGCATCACCCACTGTCTTGGGGTTTGTTTTTTGTCAGTGTTTAAAAAAAAAGCCTGCCATAATGTAGAATGTGACAGTCTCAGTTAGGTATCCTTTTTTATCATGATTGAGAAAAGAAATTAGGAAGACCCTCTCATTGTGTGTTTTATACCTTAAGAATTTCATTTTGCCATATTTGGTCTTATTGGACTGAGTTTTAAGGTCTTCTCTAGGATTTCAATTTTATTTTTCAGGTTTCTTTTTTTCTCCACCAAAAATGCATCCATCTGAGTTATACTACCACTTTTTTATTAGAGATAGGTATCATCATAGAATTTCTAATAGTTCGGAAGGAGTTGAATGTACTAGAATCACAGCTCACATTTCAGCTGCACTATTAGCATTCTAGATGGGGGGGGGGCTTATTGTTCCAGTTTCAGTCATTATAATGCAGTCCTGTTTAATATTGCATGATCCATGGATTGCCATAAACTTGGTACAAATTGGAGTGTTGATATAACATGAAATGAAGCGCCTTGTCTGAATGTTGCTATTGTTTTGCATTTAACAAATTAGTATGTTGACATTTGTCACTGATGGATTTCATTATTTGCTGAAAAGGTTGTAGGGGGTTTGACAGCATGAATAGTTTGTCCTACAGACATTTGAGAATTGATAAAAGCATCTTTGTTCTTTGTACAAAAGCATAACAAATATCTTATTGACGGACACACAAAAAGAGATGGCTTGTGTAGCTGCAACATAAAATAAACCAAGACAGTAATTTTGAGTTGCTACTTATGGTTCTATGTTATTTCTTCCTCTCATTCTTTTTTTGTTTTTTATATTTAAAGAATTCATTTCATTTATCTCAGTAATAATCCAAAAGCAATCAGTGATCTTTTAGTAAATTTAAAACCTTGGCTTCTTTATACTCCATTTACATATTGTTTAAGAAAGGCAGTTTGAAATGTCATAAAAGCAGTTACTGTGTAGGGATTGCATTAAATAATTGTCCTGAATCCCCAGATAACACACAGGTAAGATGGAGGAATTTAGCCTTGGGATCAAGAAACTGAGATTTGCATTAGACAAGAAGAAAAGATAAAATTTTGATTTAAAATTCTAGTTTAGTCAAAACAGTAAAAATATACCTTCTTCTGTCATTTCTTCTCTATAGCTGTATTTAGAGGATCAGCCTTGACACTCAAATGTACCTTCCCTGTACATATCACTGATCCCTTTTTGGAAAGCTGCTCACCTCCCACCTTTCCTCCAACCCTGTTAAAACTTATCATAAAATACACTCTGGTACACACATACACACACCACTTCCAGAAAAAGCTATGATAGAAAGCTACAAATAATGAAATGTATCAATGATCAGATAATAACACCTATCACCAACAACTGCCAATAAGCATTCTAAAACAGACACTATGTGGAACCATCCATCACTCCTGTTGTTCTTCAGGGAGTGGGGAGTGGGGCTTCTGGGAGGAGGGGCTGCCACAGCCAGGAGTGAGCAGAATATAAAGTGAGGGATGGGGGGATCCAGACATGACCTGAAGTTGCTACTGTGAAAACACAGGAACCAGGAGAGGGAGAGAAGTGAATGACTTAATACGTAAGTAGAGGTTTGTTTATGAAATGTCTCCCACTGCTAGACTGTGACCTTCACAGTCCCTGTCCCTTTTTTAAAAATTATATTTTATTGATTATGCTATTACAGTTGTCCTGATTTTTCCCCTTTGTCCCCCTCCACCCAGCACATCCCACTCTCTCAGGCAGTCCCCACATCATTATTCATGTCTATGGATCATGTGTATAAGTTCTTCGACTACTCCATTTCCTATACAGTGCTTTACATCCCCATCGCTATTCTGTAATTACCTATTTGTACTTCTTAATACCCTCACCTCTTTACCCATTCCCCTACACCACCCTCCCATCTGGTAGCCATCAAAATGCTCTCAGTATCCATGATTCTGTCTCTGTTCTTGTTTGCTTAGTTTGGTTTTTAGATTTAATTATTGATTGTTTTATATTTTAAGCCATTTTATTGTTCATAGTTTTGATCTTTTTCTTAAATAAACCTCTTTAACATTTCATATAATAATGGTTTGGTGATGATGAACTTGTTTAGTTTTTTCTTGTCTGGGAAGCACTTTATCTGCCCTTCTATTCTAAACAATAGCCTTGCTGGGTAGAGCAATCTTAGCTATAGGTCCCTGCTTTTGATGACTTTGAATATTTGTTGCCCATCCCTTGTTGCTTGCAAAGTTTCTTTTGGGAAATCAGCTGACAGTCTTTTGGGAGCTCCCCTGTAGGTAACTAACTGCTTTTCTCTTGCTGCTTATGAGATTCTCTCTTTATCTTTAACCTTTGACATTTTAATTATGATGTGCCTTGGAGTGGACCTCTTTGCATCTATCCTGTTTGGGACTCGCTGTGTTTCCTGGACTTGTATGTCTATTTTCTTCACCAAATCAGGGAAGTTTTCTTTCATTATTTTTTCAAATAGATTTCCAAATTCTTGCTCTTTCTCTTCTCCTTCAGGAACCCTCATGATGCAAATGTTGGAACACATGAAGTTCCAGAGGCTGCTTATACTACCCTTATTTTATTTTGGATTCTTTTTTCTTCTTGTTGTTCTGATTGGTTGCTTTTTGCTTCCTTGTGTTCCAAATAATTGATTTGGTTCTCAGTTTCATCCACTCTACTGTTATTTCCTGTAAATTGTTCTTTATTTCAATTAGTATATCCTTAGTTTCTGACTGTATTTTTTTTATGCTGTTGAGATCCTCACTGAGTTCCATGAGCATCCTTATAACCAGTGTTTTGAACTCTGCATCTGATAGATTGCTTATCTCCATTTTGTTTAGTTCTTTTTGTGGAGTTTTGGTCTGTTCCTTATTGGTCCATGTTTCTCTGTCTTCTCATATTGGCAGCCTCCCTGTGTTTGTTTCTAAGTTTTAGGTAGTGGTGTTATGACTCCCTGTCTTCGTAGCACTGCCCAATGTAGTAGGTGTTGTAGGGTGGCACAGCCTCACCTATCACCCAAGCTGGGTACCTGAGGGCATCTTTTCTGTGGACTAAGTATACCCTCCTCTTGTAGATGAGCCTTGATTGCTGTTGACAGGTCAATGGGAGGTATTTAGCCAGATCAGTCATCTGCAAGGACTGACTGTGACCACTGACCACAAACCGATGTCCTCCATGGAGGATCAGCTGTGCCAGGGCCAAGTGATTGCACTCCAACATGGTCTGTAGCTGTCCATTCAGTGCACAGGATCTGGAGTTTCCCAGGTGATGCAGGCTGAGGTCAGCCCCCACCTGTATTTTACCCAGAGCCACCCTGCCTGAACTATAAAGCAATCTGTGATGGCTGCTACTTGTGCTGGGCTTGGAGGTGAAGCAAAGCTGTGAACCTAGGCTGACTGCTGCTAGTGCTGGGCCTTAGGCCACATAGCAAGAGATGTGGGGGCTCAGAGCTCACTGTGGCTGGCTTTGCTTGTTTAAGAGGATTTGGAAGTTTTGAAACATGAGCCAAGACCAGCCATGGTCTTGCAGCTTGGGTGGACCCATATGTTGGGCCCATATGTTGCATGAGACAGAGTCTCTGGGGATCTCTAGGGAACACCCCCCTCCGCCGTGTTAGCAAGGTTGATGGAGTCTCAGATATGGCACCAGCCTGCTGGCTCTATGGTTCTGTGGAGGAAGGGTTCAGAAAAGGGACAATGGCCCCACCTTTCTGTCTGGTAGAAAGCTGTCCTCCATTTCTCACCTTGATGCCAGACACTTCATTTCCTCCCTTTATGTCACTGATACCTTTCAAGCTGCTCCTCCAGTACTAGAGCTCAGAGGGAGTGGGCCTGAGTAAGCCTGTGTGTGGTTTCTTTAAGGAGAATTGCTCGGGACTCCAGAGGTTTCTTCCACCAACCCCCACTGGTTTTTGCAGCCAGAAGTTATGGGGACTTACTATTCTGGCACTGGAACCCTGGGCTGGGGCTCCTGGTGTGGGGCTATGACTTCTCACTCCCAAATTTTTATCTATCTCACGTGGATGTGGGAGCAGCCTGTTCCATGTGTGCACCCCTTCTGTTAGTCTGGATACACGTGATTTCTTTAACTCTGTAGTTGTCAGACTTCCATTCAAGTCAATTTATAATGGTTCTGAATGATGGTTGTTGTGTAATTTAGATGTAATTTTGATGTGGTTCTGTGAGGAATTGAGCCATGTTTACCTTAGCTGCCATCTTGACTGGAAGGTGAATTGTCCCTGTCCCTTTTGTTCATTAATGTATTTCAAGCAGTGAGCATAGGGCCTGGCACTTAGCAGGCTCTCAGTAAATATTTGCTGAATGAGTCATTCTGCATCAGTATCTGTCTTCTATGCTCTATTTTTCCAACCCATTCTTTGACCAAGAACTTAGATTTCCTGATTGAAATCACTCAGTGAACCATGAAACCAAAGGTGGACCTGCTGCCTGTGTGTTCAGAGTGATAGAAAGAAGCCTAGGCCCGAGTTCCAGCCCTGCCACCCCGTGTTTGCTGTTCCAGGTCCTTTTCTCTCTAAACCCCCATTTGTTCACTCGAAAGGAAAAAATCCACAACCCACACAGAACTGTTACAGTTCAGTTAAAAAGAGATAGAAAAAAATGAATGTGAACGGTCTTTTAAATATTTGGTAAAATATTTTAAACATTTGGGAAAATAATTTGGTAAAAATTATCAAACATAAAAGTAGTAATTATATGTTATAAAATTATAAAGATATCACTGTGTTAGTTGAAGGAGTTCATTTTCGGGAGGTCACCCAAGGGAGAGTTAATTTACTCAGGAAAATATGAACAATTTTGTGAGTGACATAACAGTATTTTTAAATCAGGCTCAGTTGGTTTCCTGAGGACACAAGGAAGAGCTGAACCTGCAGCCACAGATAAAATGTGTGGTTAGCCTTGCTTTGTGACTCTTCAGTTGTCCCTTAGCTCTTACCTCAAGGCCCTCTCCGCAGAGGAGAAAACCAAGGAGCGGAGAGGCCCAGTGGTTGGCCCTAGTCCCCATGCACTAGAGCTCCCAGTGTTCCAGGATGCCGCTGTATGCAGGTTGCAGGGTCCATGGCCAAGTGTGCTCAACCCCACACAGTAGGTTACTTACTGTGGGCAAAAGTAGAAGAGGAATAATTTGCCTGGTTGTGTACCCCTTACACAAACATAAACACATGCATGGCCTCTCCAGAGCTGCTTCCTAGGAAAGGTCTCTGGTCTCAGGGTATCAGTGGAACAGAACAATTCTCCCCTCGGGCACCCATGAACCTCCATTGAAATAACACTGTGCTTACTGGAAGGTGAGGCACTCTCTCCTCTGAGCTCTGGGCAGAGGGGCAGGCAGTATGGTGTAGAGAGTGGGCTGTCCTAGAAATTCAGGGGCGGAGGCTCAGTCCCTAACCTGCTCAGAGCCTCAGTTTCCTTATTTGCTGTTTGAAAGTATGGATTACAACAAATAGCCTTCAAGTGACTTTCCAGCTCTGAGGCTCTTTGAATTCCATGTTTCTTCCTTTCCAACTTATGGAAATTATTTTCCCCACTTTTCCTGAGAAGGGAAGTGTAAGACCCCAGGCTGTCTCAGACAGCTGCCAAAGCGGCTGTTTTTTATTGAAAAGTCAGCTTCCTTCTCAGGTTGCTTAACATAGCAGAAGCTTCTCGAGAACAGAGAAGCCCAATGTTTCTCTATACTTTTTGACGTCATTTGCCTGTGGGTGGGTTCCCATCCACCCCCGCCTCTCCAACCACACAAAATTTTATTGCACAGATTTAAAAAACACACCTCAGTGTGGCAGGCCACCTAAAGAAGCAATTTAGTTCAGGAGCCCTGCAGCTGAGCTGTGGCCGACAGAGCTAGTGTCGGTGTGTCAGTCTGGCTCAGACTATGCCAGGACCTTGTCTGGAGGAGTAAACTATCATCCCCCTCCCGGACCCCACAATAAGAGCAGAATGCTCACTTTACACTCTCTCATGCGGGATTTGAAGAATGAATTCTAAACGTGGACTCGAAAGCACTTAGCAATCTGAGAGACCCTAAGAGGGAGGAACTAACATTTGTGGCATATTTACTGTGTGTTAGGTACTGGGGTGGGCACTTGACTTTCATTTATTTAACTCAGCTGTATAATGATCATACACAAAATTGTCAAACAGTTGGTTTTAAGCTGCTATGAACTTAAGCTGATCAAGAAGACAGTGGACACGAAGAGGGAGAAAAGGGGAAACCAGAATTGCTAAAGCTCCTGGGAAGCTGAATGTCTTTGGTACATTTTACACCACCCACACAAAGTTTTAAAATCTAATTATGCCCATTTGCAGTACACAAATGCGAGACATGAGAAATACATCTGGCCCTGGCTGGGGTAGCTCAGTGGATTGAGCATGAGCCTGTGAATCACACGATCACGGTTCGATTCCCAGGCAGGGCACATGCCTGGGTTGCAGGCCAGTTCCCGCAGGGGGCTCACGAGAGGCAACCATACACTGATATTTCTCTCCTTCTCTCCTTCCCTTCCCCTCTAAAGATAAATAAATAAAATCTTTAAAAAAAAAAAGAAATACATCTGTCAACAAATATTTTGCCCTTTTGGTACTTTTGAATGCCGGAGGCTTCAGCCAAGTCTAGTCCCTGATAAATTAGACATATTAATCTTATTTTAATATTCTAATATTTTTTCTAAGTTAAAAATAGTTTTGTCACCCCTCCTAATATGTGTTTAGGTGATTATTCTTAAAATGTGTAATAGGTGGTAAATTCAGGAGAACTGAGCTTGGTCCCCAGATAAGCAACGTTGCCCGTGACATGATGGAATATAAACACACTGGGCTTGGTCGTGCCTGCCTTGAGGCTCCCATCGCCTGGCCGCGTGCGCAGTTTTCACAGTGAGGGGCAAGTGTGGAAATCACACACATGAATCTGTGACTCAGGTCTGTTCTCAGGAGAACTGAGGTAATGGCTATTAATATTTTATTCCATACATTACAGTGTTTGTATAAGCAAACACTGTAGTTAAGGTTACCTACATTGACGCTACGGGTGTAACCCAGTTTTTCTTTGTGCCAAGCTTGCTTTCCTCAGATGTGTTCAGTCCAAAGGTGAATTTTCAGAGCCTTAAAACTAAAAAAGAATGAAAGAGAAAACTTGAAAACAATTAGGTAAACCACTGTAGTTTCACAACTGAGACACTTTTTATACTTAGAAAGTAGCATGAAATGTCTTCTTTTTCTTGTTTGTTGTTACTCTCCCTCCACATAAAAACCAGTGAACAACAACAAACCAATGTGACTGAATCTTTCCTTAAGGGTAGCTCTTTGTCAGCAGAAGAAAAGGCCAAGTCTTACCAGAATAAACATCTTCATAATCAGCTGCTGTTTTGTGCTGTGACATTTGTCTCAGAAGCACTTTGTGAATGTGGCTATAGAGTGTGGCATGCACTGATTTCTGCCCTTAGTCACCACTCTAGCTTTAGTGACCAGTTTGACTGTCCTGCTATGACTGGGATTTTGTAAATCAGTTTTGAATAAAGTGTCCTGCAGACTTAAGTCTGAAGCGGACTGGTTGGAGCACATGGGCAGCTCCCCTCATGTGGCAATGGACACTGGATTCCTGGGTCTTCGTTCTCTTACATGGAGAGTGGGGAGAAGTGGATCTCTGAGACCCATTTTGGACTGAGTGTCCAGGGGTTCCAGAACCAGTCTTACAGCTTCTCCAGCTTCAATGCTAGCTCCTTTTTCCACCCCAGGCCATCTTACCTGTTGTGGCTGCAGCAGAACAGATAGAGTCCGTGCCAGCCTTTGAATCGGCATATACCTACCCCCAGACTTGCCCTTCTTCCCCTATCATGGCCTAATTTTATTCTCCTTGACAGTGCCCCTGTCCTCTCATTTTTCTTCCTCACTGCCAGTTTTCCATCAAAATGAGCCCGTTCTTTTCCCCGGAGCTCTTCCTGGAAGCTGGCTACATGAATATGGTATGCATGTTCACCTGTGGAAAGCAGCTATGAGACAGCACACTGTTTCCCAATGGAGCCTGTTCCATGCAATGGCTGAACCCACTGAGGGTTGACTCTATTGCAGAAGTAGGGGCGGGGCAGGTGTGGCAGGCTGGTGGGCTGAAATCACCCTGCTGGGATCCCAGCCTCTCTGCAATGATATCCCAGCCTCATTCCCTCTGGTTTACAGGTGTAGACATGGGGCTTGGGTGGCCTTGCAGCATGGAGCGCATCAGAGACAGACCCACTTAGCCATCCTCAAGGCTCAGGAGTAATTGGTATTCCATCCTCCCTCCGCTGGCCACTCCTGCTTCTGCTGTTGATTTGAGGAAATGCTTCTAATCTAAGACACATGGCTTTGCATTAAGCAGGCAAACACAGAGTCCTGGCCTACAGTCCAGCCCTTTCTGAGGACAGCACAGCATCATTTGCCCAGGACCTGTCATCTGTGCTTTTTCCACAAGGGATGTGGCAACATTTCTAATTCTCTGTTGCTTGAGAAGTATGGGGATCTTCCTAGATCTGTGGCAGCTCCTGACAGTTTTGCAGACAAGGATCTTGGGTGGGGGAGGACAGTCTAGTAGGATGAGCCATGTAAAATTGCCCATTTTGGATGTTGAAAATGGTCAGATAGCAACAGTTTCTCATATGGTTCATCCTAAAAGTTGGAGGAGGGTCAGGGCCTTGTCCTGATGTTATATTTGCCTCATAAGCAAGCTGAGTCTGGGCTAGAGTATTTTGTCATGGAGCAGCAGTAGTCTCCATCAGGGGAGATTATCATAGTCCTATAATTATTACTGCTATTTATGCCATTAGTATGACTACTACTACTTGTGGTCACTTCAGAAACAGTTATGGTCACTTTAGAAACAATCGATGGAGATGGAGAGAAGGCAGAACCATTGCCCGGCACCCTCTGTGGGCCTGGCCCTGCCACCTGGTCTTCCACCTTTGGAACTAGTTATTTAAAATGAGCTTTCCCCTCTCTCATTCTTGTCCTGTTTGAGCCAATGTGGTTAGTTTCAGAGATAAGGGATGTTGGGTGATCAGTGGCCTCAGACAGTGTAGCTGCCTCAGTTTCGTTTTCCGAAGTGTCATGGCAGTAAAAAAGCCATTTGCTAATAAAAAGTGTGGGATTCATTGCCAAGTCGTGTTCACATCCATGCTGTCACTGCCTCACCCAGATTTCTCAGAACAGCTGCTGGCTCAGTGTCGTAACTGAATGATGTCATTTCAACCATAACGTAATTTTCCAGCTGCCCAGGATGGAAAAGGGGTTTATTATAATGACATGTTTTCCACTGTGTCTGAAAGAAAATGAAACAGACATGGATATGTGACAGTATCAGCTCTGTTTTTACAGGTGTGCCTAGAGGATACAAGGTACCTTTCACTTGCAAAAGAAATGTAACACTATGGCAAAAGCAAATGAAAACAGAAATTTTCCTCAAGAGATTTTAAAAATGTATGTATAACTAGTGTTCAACTACATTGAACTTGAAAGACTGTGGGTCAGACTGCCCAGTTTCTGGTCTCATAGACGGGACTCTGGCTCATCTTTGCCTTGATTTCTCCAAGCAGAAAATGGAGACCTCCCAAAATATTTGTTTCTGTTTTTGTTTTCAACTTTTCTTTGAAGCAAAACTCATGCAGGAAAGTGCATGCATTTCTTACATGTACAGCTTATCAATGTTCACAAACCATACACATCTCTGTAACCAGCACCCTGATCAAGAAAAAGAACGTGAGCAACACCCCAGCAGAGACCTGTGCCCCTTTCAGTCACCTCCCACCCGACACACACAAGGACCTGACTTCTCACAGTGTAGATGGTTAACCTGTGAGATCGTGTCAGACTTCTGACCCGAAGAACTGTGAAATGATAAATTTGTGTTGTATGAAGCTACTGAGTTTGTGATAATTTGTTACAGCTGCAATAGAAAACTGCTACAGCAAGGCAGCTGCAAGTGAGAGCTGGCAGTCAACCCAGGGCTCTGTCTCCAAAGCCCAAGTTCCTAAAAACCACTATCATATATAGCCCAGCCTTTAGGTTTGATAGGTTTTTGGTCTTCTTGCAGTGTAAGAAGGTAAAATAAAAGTCCCAATGCTAGCCAGCATCAACTGAAGTTGGAAAGTAGACAGACTGCGTCTTTGACATCTCTGTGCTGGCCCGTCCATCAGTATCTGTGCTCAGATACCTCCTGTCTAAAAAAAAATATCATGTGGTACATAACTAACATGTCACTGTTAATTGTTTTAGTATATTATCCCTAAAGTATTTGCATTCTAAAAGATGACCCAACGAATGACTTTAATATCTGTGAGAAAGAGGAGTATGCTGGAGAGCTGAAGCAAACCCCCGTGGGTTGAAGAGCCCAACACCCATAAGTAAAGCCATTTGTCCTGCCTCTTCCACCAGAGTTCAGACAGAGCCAAGGGCCCTCTTTGCCATGCTAAGGGAATAATAACTGGGGGTAAGCAATAAGTGGAAATCTGCTGTGGGCATTCTAGGAAAAGTTTTGCTTTCCTGATAAAAGATAGTAGTTGCTGCAGGGCATTCCTCGCCCCTGCACATGAAGGTGATGCTGGAACTATGGTGGTCAATATGTGACCATGAGTGGCAAATATGAGGACAAGAGTGAACATGGAAAGAATGGCAGAGTATGAAGATAGAAAGACCTAGAACACTGACTGCATTGCTGATCATGGAACCAACCTCAACAATCACCTTCCTCCAGGGGCCTTGTTACAAGAAATAACAAGCCCCTCCTTCTGTTTGCCAGCATTACTGTCTTTTCTGTTACTTGCAGCCGAATAGATTCCAAAAGGATCCAGGTGCCTTTTAGATCGTAAGGGGACAACCACACGCAGGAACGGGGACATGGCTCTAAGACTTAGATGGAGAGAATGCCCGTGATGCTCCCCCACACTGTCAACATGGTGAACAAATCCCAGAATGACAGGAGAAATGAGATTTAACTATACATAGTCAGTAAAACTGGTCATTCCATTTGGAGAGAAGAAATGCAGGGCTCATAACTTTCAATGAAAGGTTAGTTAAAACTAGGAGACTTTGGAGGGCAAAACCTTTTATTTGTTTATTTTTGTTTCTGGAGAGCTTTATTGTCTTTTAAAGGGCAGTGCTGTTAAGTCGAATACCTCTGAGAATGACCATCTGTCCTGTACTGTCTAAGACCACCCTGGAAAGTAGGAGGCATCTTTTCCCTTTATCTCCACAAGCTTGCCCTATAGGTCTATTCATAGTGTCCCAATGTGAGATTAGGAAATATGGCTATTGTTCTGAAAGGCTCAGTGTTTTATGAACCCCTTGGAGCCAAGTGATCCCTTAACCTTAATGGCACTTACTGATGCAGATGAGCACTTTCAAAAATTCAGAGAGACACTGACTTTGTAAGCGACCACTAAGCAGATAAAGATAACTGGAGCAAGCTAATCCTTTTAACAAAGGTGGTAATATATATCGTGGCAGCTGAATGCTTCTTTACAGCCCAGGGAGAACAATCAACGAATTCATTCATTTAATTCATGAATTTTCCCTCTGTTTACACTTTAAACAGACTTGCCAGTTGTTTGCTTAGCTAACAAGCTCTGCCTTCATTATAAGCCATTAGTGGCAAGTAATAATTGAAACTGTGTTTGGATTTCAAAAATACAATAAACTTAATTCCACTCTTAGTAATATGGAAATTTGTAGTAACTGACATGAACTAGGCTGAAATTTGTGTCTTTGCCCTCTCCAGGAAACACGAGTTTGCTAAACTGTTTTACAGCTCTAAACGAGGTTGATAGCAGAATTTTTCCTAAGGAAAACTAAACAAGAGATTAAATTCAGATGCCTATGATGAGTCAGGCAGCACATGGGCAGAGTATCCTCTGAAAAATACTTGGTTTTCTCTGCCTACTTGTGATGGAAACAGGGTTTCACTTTTAATCCTGCTCTAGGAAAGAGGGGGAGCACACACGTGATTGTAAATGACATGCGGACTCAGCCAGTGGTAGGGAGGCAGGAGGGAGTGGTGGAGGGAGAACTGGGGAGTGGAGCCCCACGTAAAAGGGCCAGGAGCTGCTCAGCTACATTTGCTACCTGAGATTGTGGGACTAGTATGACCAGATCTTTCAGATTTTTCAATATAGTTTGAAAATGTGGATTTCTGTGTGAAATCTTCCCACTTACAAACTTTGGCAATGGATTTCTTTTCTTTCCTTTTTTTCCTTTTCTTTTCTTTTTTACTGCTGTGCAGCCACCACAGTGTAGGTCAGTGGCTCTCTGGACCAGCAACATCAGCCTGACCTGGGAACATCACAGAAATGCAGATTCTCAGGTGCCACTCAGCCTCCGAATTAAACTCTCTGGAAGTGGGGGACTGTTGATCCATTGTAGCAAGCCTCCCTTCTCTCAAGATAGGCTTGCCAGGTTTAGCAAATACATATTGCATGGGACATACACTGAAAAAATACTCACTGTTTATCTGAAATTCAAATTTAATTGAGTATGTAAAGATTACCAGAGTGCCGGACTCGACATAGATGCTTGCTTTCAGTTGTGGAAGCAACAAATGGCTCCCTCACCAGTTAAGTTTCTGAATACTCTTTGAGAAACCCCCACAGTTTCTTTCTCTGGACAGGGAACATGGGAAGGCCATTTGCAGATCCACAGGGTATGTGCACTGTATTTCAAAGGAAACGCCTAATCACATCATTCTTCCTGAGGGCGGTTCAAACGGCCCAAACATGTCTCTTCATGAAGCAGCCTTCTAAGCTTCCACATGGCCCCAAATGCCAGACTTGTAGGCACAGTAAAAACCTACTGGATGAGCTATTATGGTTCTCCGTGTGCTGCTTTATTGCTGTTCTGGCAGTGAAGCAAAACACATTATTTTATTAAATAAAGATTTTCCCTGTGTAACAGTGGAGGCTAATTGTATTAGCTCTTTTTATGGGAACAAGAATCATCACCCTGATCGGGAAAGATGGGAGTGGGGGTTGAGGGAATGGAGAAAATCACATTTTGTTATCCATGTGCTTCAAAGGAGCTGCCAACATGTTTTAATTGGTAATTACCCAAAGAGTTCCCTAGATTCTGCAGAAAATGCACAGCTCTCAGTTCGTAAGTAATTTTGAGAAGACTCAAAAGACATGTTCAACTACACTAAATATTGTTCATAGAGTTTGGGCTTGGGTATGTCTGTGTCCCTGGCGTCCAAAACACCAAGAGTGTTCAGTTGAGTAACTTAAAAAAAAAGTTATTTATTTATTGTCCTCTATGAGAATCCAGAGACTGCTGAGATTGACAGGCACATTAATATTGAGAGGGACCCCTGACCAGTATGGCTTAGTTGGTTGGGCATCATCCCACAAAGTACAAAGGTTACCGGTTCAATTTCCTGGTCAGGGAATGTGCCTGGGTTGTGGGATTGATCCCCAGTCAGGGTATGTATGAGAGCAGCTGATTGATGTTTCTCTCTCACATCTATGTTTTTTTCCTTCTCTTTCTCCCTCTCTTCCCCTCTCTCTAAAAATAATTAAATAAATTCTTAAAAAAAAAAGAGAGAGAGATTCAGAAGGAAAGGGGTCCACAGCAAGTTGGAAAATTCAATCAGATACTGTTTTTATCTCTGGTTCTTAAGCTTTAAAACCTGAGACATTCATTGCAGTTTTATTTAGATTTTCAGATGAGCATAAACATTAGATACCAACCCACCACCTTCCTCAGGAAGGGTAGCCAGCTAGGGATAGCCAACTCCTCATAGTTTACCGTGTGCTAGCGCTGCCCCCACTTAGCAGGCAGGGCTGAGGGCTGTGGACTGATTGCCTGGTGGTGCTGAAGTAAAGTGTCCATCCACCGCTCTCTTTGTTGACAGCTGAGCACTCTGTCAAAGGTGATCTCTGTGTTTTGTTTTTGCCTTGCTGTATTTTTTTCAATTAGCAATAGGCCAAAGCCCATTCTAAACGGAATTATGAAGCTGGCAGAAATGTTTTGGTGTCCCCAGCACTCCTTTTTCTCTCCTTGTACCTCACTAGGCATACCCCTTGCCTCACCACTGTCATTTGTGCTCTGCTTTTGAGCCTTTCCCTGTCTTCCATGAGCAGCCACAGGGAACCCTGGCAGGATCCAGGCACCAGTCATTATGCCTCAAGTTGCAGTGAAACAGTAAGCTTCTTCTCTGGAAGTAACCGCTTTAACCAGAGATTACATACTTGTAGCTCCTGTCCACAGGTATGTTTGCTTAGGCAGAGCGTTTTAAAAAATGATTGTCTTGGGGTAGTGGGCAGACCATGTGTTGTGAGGATCTGAGCCCAGGAGTGGTGGGACCAAGGCAGCTCCTGCAGTCAAAAGGGACTTATCGGCCACACAACATGAAGACCTTGTGGGTGCTAGACCTCAAAAAATAAAATAAATGAAATAAAATTAAATTAAATTAAAATAAAATAAAATAATGTCTACTTCTCTCCTGTAGTTACATATTTCTCTATATTGTTATTACTTCCCTAATCTTGTTATTTGCTTTCTTCATCTCGTTATCTGTTTCCCATCTTGCAGTTTTCTTCCTATCTTTATTATCTGCTTTCCTTATTTCATGTGTTTATCACCTCTATCTAATTTTCTGCTTCACTCATCTTCATGTCACATTCCCCTGTCTCCTTGTCTACTTCCCCCTCCTGGTTATCCACAGTAACCAGGAGGGGGAATTAGGTCCTATAGCTCTCTGAGTTTGCAACTTACTTTAAACCATCTCTTCTTGAAAAGAATATAAGAGGATTTTTAGGACAGTAGAACCGCCCTGCATGATATTATAGTAGTGGGTACATGTCATTACAAATTTATCCAAAGCCATAGAATGCACAACATTAATAGTGAACCCTCATGTAAACCATGGACTCTGGGTGATAATGATGAGTCAGTGTAGGTTCATCAGCTGTAACGCGTGTTCCACTCTGGTGAGTGATGTTGATAGTGCAGGAAAGTTGTGAATCTGTGGGGCAGAGAGTATATAGGAAATCTTTCTACCTTTCACTCCATTTGTGAACCTAAAACTACTCTAAAAAGTAAAGTTTATTTAGGAAAAAAATGTTGGCTTTAGCAAAAATGGGTAGGATGTAGAGGCCAGGGACAGGTAATAGGCAGTCTGGCGTGTCGCCCTTCCTTGGCTCCTGGTGGAGGGACTGATGTAAGCACATGTGCGCCCTTTGTCTGAGTATCCCTTTGCAGTGTCCCGTAAGGGGTTCCTGGTGTAGGGCAGAGTTAGGAAGAACCAGGTGTTGTGTTCAGGGACTTAGTCTCTTTCCTACCTGCCTTCTCACCGGGAAGAGACCAAATCTTCACTGATCAAAATACCTGGTAACCTCAAGCCAGCTCTGGTTGTGATGTGAATTTAAGGAACAGAGGTCCCAGGGCTTCCCTTGGGTGGACTCTGAAGAAGGAGGTTCAGGGAGAACAATGATCATGCGCCACTTGGGCTTCAGCTGGCACAGAGGGATGCAAGCCCTGGAGTCACAGGTCTAACCCCAGTGTCCCTGTCAGAGTGGGCCAGAATAAGTCTTCAGTGAATTAAATTATTGGCTCCATTACTTGCCAGCTGTGTGACCTCGAGCAAGATACTAACTTCTCTGTGTCCCACTTTCATCATCTGTAAAATGGGGATAATGAAATCTATCTCCTGAGGTCATGAGGTAGATTAAATAAAATAATGTATGTGAAATACAGTGTCTAGCAGGGTCTTAAGATAATAAGAGTCTTCAGAAGGAGTGTATGATTTTGGTAGGAGTCTTTGGAATGTAGATCAGTTATTTCCTGTTATAGTCACATTGGCATTCTAAACCAAAACTCATTTAGATAAATGAGTAGATATTTGCTATTCAGAATTTTTAAAGAAAAACACTGGCTAGTGTTATCTTTTTCTCTCAAACTTAAATCCACATGTTAATCAGATGTAGTAAGTTTTCCTCAAGTTTTTTAGATCTGGTTTCCACCTCAAGCTACTGGAAGTCTTCTATTCCCAAAATAACATTCCTTCGTCTCCTACTAAGGTCTGCAGTTTAAAGACTGACTGTGTGGTTATAGCAGGATGCCAGATGAGTCAAAGGAAGGTGACTGGAACCTACAGAGCAGTCTGAGCTAGAAGGGAGCAGGGACCCTGCCAGGTCACCCAGGCCATCCCTTTGCCTTTGGGACAAGAGATACATCCCCTATATTGGACTATATCCAGGAGAGGGACCAAGGGATTTCAATGAAGAGATGAAGGGGTAGGAGTGAGAATTTGGTCCACGTGCTGACAAATACCATGTCACGCCTTATGAAGGAAAGAGAAAACCTGTTCTGAACCTAAGGGGTGAGGACAATTGTCCCCCCTTCAAGATTGCCCCAGGCTTCAGTGAGTCTACTATACAGTTTTCCAAATTAAATTAGCAAGTAATTAAGTCCTGTAAGCAAAAGTTGCTTTCATGTGGTTATTAGACACTTAGATCCAGTTTGACTTTGGAGGGAAAGGAGCCTTAGTTTTCCTCTGTCTGGTTCTTCCTTCTTTTCTATAATGGGAAATTGGGCTCCACATGTCATTGAAATTGAGAAAAACTCTGAACCCATGAGAAGTTCAAGTTTGATTAAGTCTATTTCCTGGACATATCTCCATTTCCTGGACTCACCTCCCAGGGTTCTGTATAAAAAGTGAATCTGCTTCCCTGAGGGGAACTGGTATCTGCTTCAGGATAAGGGGAGGGTGGCCTAGGGCTCTTCTTGTCCTACACCAAGAGCTGTTTCCTGTCCCCTTGGTCCCACCCACAGCCTGCTCTGACCAGCTGAGGCAGCCTGAGCCCTTTGGTGCTGAGCAGCACCCTGGCCCAGGCTGCTCTCATCTCCCTGGACAAAGCAGAAATAAATCACAAACAGCTCCTACTTAAGATCTGATGAAATTCTTCATTTCCGCTCCAAATTGAATTTCTCCCAAAGGACTGGAGCAGCTCCTGAGAGTAATGAAGGCACTCCTTCCTCCTCTGATAGAAGCGTCTTTTAAATTAGCAGACACAGCCTTCTCATCTGGGTGGGGAAGTCGTTTTTAGGAACAGTGTTAAGAAACTGTTTTCAGACCAGAAGTGGTATTTTTAATCTCGGAGGGGCAGGGTGGCAGACACGCAGTAACACGTGGCCTTTGTGGGGGGGCAGCCCCGCGGGTGGGCTCCTGGGAAAGAGGAGAACACATGTTCTACGTCACTGCCCACAGGCCCTGCTCTGCCCCTGTGGTCCTCCTCCAGCACTTGTAGCAAAAGAGAATTTATTGTGGAGAACACAAGCAACAGGGTGTGTGCTTTTTGAGGGTTGAAAATATTATTTTTCTGCCCTTTTCTTATTGGGGAAAAATGATAAACTCTGCAATTAAAAAAAATCATTTTTCTGATGAAGATATCATTCTAGTGATTATCTTTCCTCCTCTGTAATGATGATGAATCAACAATTTGGCATTTGTAGAGGCGGTTGACACCCTTTCTGAGGGGAGAAAGAAAAAAGGAAAGCTGTTTTCAAATCACCTCTGTCAGAGGGAAGA
Source organism: Artibeus jamaicensis (assembly GCF_021234435.1). Lineage (NCBI taxonomy): Eukaryota > Metazoa > Chordata > Mammalia > Chiroptera > Phyllostomidae > Artibeus > Artibeus jamaicensis. The sequence continues at coordinate 70,923,336 of NW_026522030.1, read as the reverse complement.
CTGATAGACTGTTGGCTGAGTAGACCGCGAGTCAGGTTCTGAGAGGAGCCAAGGGGTGACACTTATAAATCAAGGTTAGGGGAGGTGTAGAAAATTCTAAACCACTCATTCTGTGTTGAAGGTGGTCATGGTAAAGGAATATTTAATATTATTCCTTGAGGTGAACTTAAGAACATACTTTTCTTCACTCACTGTTGAAAAAAAAGTTTAAAAATTCTACTTAATATGAGAAATTCTGGTAGATATTTAGGATCAAACGGAGGAAGAAATTCTCCTTGAAAGAGTATTTTTTCCCTTTCCCCCTCTGAAAGTGTTTTATTGTCAGGATTTTGTTAACAGCCCTTGAGAAAGGCTATCAAAATCTCACTCATGGTTTAATTTAGTTTTAAGAAAGAAGCCATTTCCTTCATAAGGAAATATAACCCTCTGCAGGTAAAACCCAATCTTAGAGACCATACTCCACTGCAGGAGGATTTGGGGTTTGGTTTTCAAATGGCAAAATTGCTTCTCAGAGAGAAGTTCATGTTTTCCCACTGATGATAGGTTGGGTCATTTATGTCCAGTGAAACACCCTTCCTTCCTGTGTAGGAGGGTGTTTAAGTTTCCATCTTTGTCGGAGGATAGTAGGAAATATATTTATCCCCAGCCAGGAAGAATGGATTGAGGATGAAAAGTGGGAATTTAGGTGGAATTCCAGCAATGCCAGGGCCGGTCCTGAGCCCAGCCTAGCTGCACCAGGGCCAGGGTTGTGTTCCCCATGTCACTGGTAGGTAGGGAAGGAGGTCTGTTGGAGAAAGACTGCTGGAGGGGAACAGTTAAAGGGTAGGGACACACAAGGCCTTCCCCTCCCCCACACACCTAGCTGCTTTTGTGCATTCCTTCAGGCTATCTCAGACTTTGATATTTGCATAAATGGGCCACGGATAGGCTTCACCACTGGGAGAAAGCAGTGAGCCAGTCTCAGCAAAGACACGGCAGGCTTTTTCCCCCGTGAACAGTCATCAGCTTGTGTATCCTTCCTGGGTGGAGCAGAGGGATCAGCCCTAGAGTCTCTGTAACCTCTGTGCACCTCCTGGGTCTCTGGCTGGCAGACCCTTTTGATGTAGGCTTGTCTTTGAGCTGTTTATAAGGGCTGATGTTACTTGTGTTTTGTTTTAGCCAAAAGGGTGAAGTGCTGCCAACAGTATGTCTGGAATGTTATTTACTTGGTACATTTCTGTGGCTTTTCTTTGTAGCACTGCACATGCCAGAGCAAGGGGTCATTTACTGAAAGTGCTAGGTTGCATGGTTTGTCTTCTCCACAGTCCACTTTCTCAGTAAGGGGAAGTTTTCAGCTTCTGTGCTTCTCATTTCTCTTCTTCCTTTTCCCTTTTTGCTACCTTCCTCCCATCCTCCCTTCCTTTTTATCTTGAATTAGTGCTCTGAAGTACTGTGGTTGCCCCCATGTCCTAAATGCCCCCACTGCCCTTTTATTATCTGGAGTTTCTGGTGGAGTCTGCTGAGAGCTTGGCAGACGCTTTTTCATTTGTGTGTCTGCCCTGTTATTATTTCACATAAAAGCTGTCTATTTTGGCACGTGACTTCGTGATTTCAGTTGGGCTCTCTGAGCTGAATGGAGGCTGTTGTGCAAGAGAAATACAGGTGGGGTTTTCTCTACTGGTGGCCGTGGGGGCGGAGGACAAATCTGTAAGCAGTCCTGGCTTGTGCTGAGCTGACATGCTGGCTCACAAATGGCTTTTGAAGGACGAAACCAGTGTGTACAGTTTTCTTAATTTGGGAGGTTTCACAACTGCTTCGTTAAATTTATGGAGGAGAGGTTTTTTTTTAAAGAGCAAACTCTTCATTAACAAGACTGTAAACAAGTCCTGGATAATGAGAAATGCTGAAGGTGGAAGCATAGGCGGTATTCTGTCTGCCTCCTCTCTCCTTAGCTTCCCTCCCTCCCGTTTCATCTGTGCAGTTCTAATCATGGTATTTTGGGTTTCAGAACAAAGTGTGGAAAATGAGATTAGATAAATCTCCCTGACTGGTGCCAGCCCTGGAGCCGTTTGCACACCTGGGTGGGTTACCTCCCTCTTCTGTCCCTCTCTCTGCATAATATTCTTATGCCACGTGAGTATGTGAGCATCCGCAGCTGGAAGGTGATGCCATTGACGATCTTTGCCTTATGGAGACTCAACTTATTATCTGAGTCTCCGGGAAAAGTCACCCGTTCCTGGCACCTGTTAGTTTGTTAACTCGGTAACCAGCCTCTGTCAGAAATGGAAAATTTTGGGTTCCACTCTTCTTGGCTTTTCTTGTCCTTCTGCATGACTTGTCAATTTGTTGGTAAGCCGCTCAGATTTTTGGCTAAAGGGTCTTCTTTGATCATCTCTTGACAGCATGGGCTTCACACTCTCACACCTGCTCTCTTTCACAGCCCAGATTTCCGAAACGCTTCCATTGCGTTGTAGTTTCTCCAGTGTAAAACTGGGCTGCAGGTTACTTATTACAGGTAATAGCCGTTGATGACGGAGATGACTGCTTGGCAAAAACAGTAACTTGAACCACTGCCAGAGATGTAAACTGCCGCTTTCTATATTTCTAGAAGCCTCTGAGCTGCAAGCGTATCTGTCATGATCTTGCAAGCACATGGTAATAGTGCCAGACTGAGCACGCCACCCCGTGGGGCAGCCACTCGACGGGCTCTAACAAGACTCTCTGTGTTTTCTCCACCATTATCCACAGCCCACACATTGTCTTCCTGTCTCAGAGTGCCTTGACTGGAGGGAGCCATCTTTGTGGGATCCGTCTCTGCCATGAAATCGCACACTCCTGGTTTGGCCTAGCCATTGGGGCCCGTGATTGGACAGAAGAGTGGCTGAGTGAAGGGTTTGCCACTCACTTGGAAGATGTATTCTGGGCCAAAGCACAGAAGGTATGTTTAAAGTGACCCTAAACATTTCACTTCCTGGAGTCAAATTCTAGTCATACTCATTGGTTCATTCAACAGGTATGTACTGAGCGTTTATTATGCACTAGGCACTGTTCTTTTTGCTGGGAGAGAGCTGTATAAATGAGAGGGGAAGCCCCCTGCCCTTAGGAGTTCACAGTAGAGCCACAGGAGAGAGAATTGACAAACACACATATAACATGTCAGGTGCTGTTGAGAAGTGAAAAGAAAATGAAGCAAAGTGGTTGGGGGAGTGCTGTTTTAATACGCTCAAGAGAAGGCATCTCTGATAAGGGGGAGGGCATTTGAGCAAAGACCTGCAAAAAGGTTACTCAGAGATCTCTTTTGTGATTATGTGACATTGTGTTTTGTTTTGTTTTGCTAAATAGTGAGGTTACACGTTAAGTCAGGAGGCATAATCTCAGATGTCTGCTGGCAAGTAATGAAGAATGAAGTGGTTGTTGTTACAGATTAGGAAATGGTAACAGCTGTGGCAAACTGGCATCCGGTGGGTGGGTCCTGAACTCTAACCAACTGTCCTGTTGATGGGAGGACTCAAGATAGCCCAGACTCCTGGTTTTTTTTAAGAAAGTTAAAAATTTGGATATTTCTGTGAAATCTACTAATTAAAAAAATATTACATAAACCAACATACCCAGAGGCCAGACCTGGTCAGCACATTCCTACTACAACCTTACTTTAAAAATTGGCTGCCAATTTTAATGAGGATATGGCAACTAAGCCACTTCCTGCTTATTTTCTTATTCCTAATATTTAGTCACTTGTTCCCCTACTATTTCTGCTCCTTACACACTCAGCTATTTAACATTTTCTGAAATTCCCAAATTTGTGAAATACCTGTATGATTTTGTTCAGATTCCTTCTGCATGTTGAAATCCTATTTACTTTTCACCATCTAGCTCAAGGTCACATTCTCTGGATAGCCCAGACTGATCATTTCACTCACAACTCAATACTACTCTTCTAGAAACTTTGAACTCCCACCGTATCTGGTACTAACTTACCTGTTTTTTTCCACTTTCTTCTTCTTCCTTCTTTCCTCACAACTAGATTACGATCTCTTTCAAAGTAGAGCTGTGCCTTGCTCAACCTTCCACCCCTGTAGAGCTAGCAGTGTGCACATCTGTGTCCTCTACCACAGAGAGTCCCGTGAAGAGAGGTCACACAGCAGATTAGAGGAAGGTGTCTGGGTGCAGAGTCTGACCAGGCTTGGGATCCCAGCTCTGCTGTTTACCAGCCTCCCTGAGCCTTAGTTTCTTCATTTGTAAAATGGGTCTGAGAAGAGAGTAATGTGTAAATGAGCCTAGCACAGTAGGCATTCAGCACGGGTTAAATAGTTCTCATATAAAGTGCCTCTATCACCATCCCTTCCGTGGGGTGCTTCCATCCTGAGACAGTCAGATTTGCACTATTCTTGGTAATCATGCATGTATTCCAGGCACCTGATGACAGTGTTTCTGTCCTTTTGTCTCCTCCCTCCCCCAAAAGCACTCCTTCCTTAACCTTTCCCCCTGCCTGAACTGCCAGGGGGTCACTCCTGAGACTCTGCAGGGGTTGTGCCTCTGCTTTCCTGAATGCATCCGTTTACCAACACAGGCACCACACTGGCCTGGCTGCACACCTTCCTTGTGTCTGATCTGTGCTCAAGCTATAGGAATAAAAGGATGAGTAAGACACACCCTGCTCTAAAAGAGGTCATAGTCTAATTGAGGAGGTCAGAAAAGCACACGGGAAGAAGAAAATAAGTTGCAAACAGAGGAAAACACCAAACACTGTGGAGGTTCTAAGGTGGGAGAGGCCAGGTCTGAGAAGACCCAGGAAGTCCCATTGAAGGAGGCGACTTCTGACATGAGCTCTAAGGCAAAGTCGGAGCTGAGGCATCTCATCCCTCCTTTTCCCCTGACCTGGCATGGGGGCAGTTCAGCTCATCATCCTTCAGGGCGCATGCAGTAACTCTCAGTATGTGAAAACACAAACACCCTTGAGGCAAAATGGCCATTCTAGAATCAGCACAAAATTTGGAAATATTTTCTGGGCGCATCCATCACTCTTGATCCCTTCCTTGAAGAGCCGGTAAGACTGAGCTGCTGCTGGTCCGTGACAAGTGCCCAAAGCAGACCTTCCATGCAGGAGAGGAGGGCTCTTCAGGGCAGGGGAGGGTGGGCCACCTCACGGATTCTCCTGGTCAGCCGTTGGATCTGCCAGTGAAGACAGGGTGAGATCACATTGGTCACTGTGCAGCACCAAGCATTAATTAGCAAGCATGGCAAAGTTGGGAGGTGAGAAATCATTGAACAAGGAGATAGAAATCCACATTCTTCTCAGAGTGGCATTCTGTATAGCAAAGTGAATTGAGTTAGTTGCAAGATTGAATTATACAACTTGTCGCCAACCTGAACAAAGTCTAAACTCTTTCACAGGTTTCTTAAGCAGCCTGGCTGCCATAACAATACCACAGACCGGGAGGCTTAAACACACATTTGTTGTCTCATAGTGCTGGAGGCTGGAAGTCCAAGGTCAAGGGATGACAGGCTTGATTCTCTCTTGTCTGGCTTGGCGATGGCCACCTTCTCATTGTGTCCTCTGTGCACATGGGGAGAGGGAACGAGAGGGAGAGAGAGGGGGCTGGCGTTTCCTCTTCTTATAAGGGCACCAGTTCCATTGAATTAGGGTCCCACCTCTATGACCTTATTATCCTTAATTACATCTTTGAAAGCCCTATTTACACCCTGGCTGAGTGGTTCAGTTGGTTGGGAGATCATCCCATACACCCAGGGGTCCCCAACATTCGGGTCATGGACCAGTACTTCCGTGGCCTGTTAGAAACTGGGCCACACAACAGGAGGTGAGCAGGTGGGCTAGCCAGTGAAGCTTCATCGGTATTTACAGACTCTTCCCAGCACTTGCATTACTGCCTGAGCTCCATATCCTATCAGATCAGTGGCAACATTAGATTTTCACAGGAGCTCAAACCCTACTGTGAACTGCATATGCTAGGGATCTAGGTTTTGCACTCCTTATGAGAATCTCATGCTGGTGCTCTGAGGTGGAGCTGAGGTGGTAATACTAGCACTGGGGAGTGGCTGCAAATACAGATTATCATTAGCAGAGAGGTTGGCACAGAGACTATACTAAATCGATTATGTGCAGACTCGTATCAAAACCCTATCAGTGCATGGCAAGTGACAATTAAGCTATATCTGATGGCAGGCTATAAAGCCATCCCCCAGCCCTCAGTCTGTGAAAAAATTGTCTTCCATGAATCTGGTCCCTGGTGCCAAAGAGGTTGGAGACCACTGCCATATACCAAAAGGTTGCCAGTTCAATTCCTGGTTAGAGTACATAACCAGCGGCAAGTTCCATCCCTAGTCAGAGTGTGTATGAGAGGAATCTAATCAATGTTTCTCTCTCACATCGAAGTTTCTCTCTCTCTCTCCACCTACCCCTCTTCCTCCCTCTCTAAAATCAATTATCACTGGGTGAAGATAAAAAATAAAAACCCCATATCCAATGCAGTCCCATTTAGGGTGAGAGCTTCAACACGAATTTCGGGTAGGGAGACATAACTCAGTCCATAACAACAGGACATACAGAGTTTGTCAATTATCTGGCTCTGCTAACTCCTCGGCACCTTTGTCCCTCCCCAGATGGCAGCCTGCTTCTTATCTGACCGCATCCCTTGTCATTCTTTAACCATGTCATGCTCTTTCCAGGCCCCACGAGCCTTGCACATGCTTTCCCTCTTCCTGAATTCCTCCTCCCCTGCTTGTCTCCTGCTTTCCCTGGAGACCAGCTCAGGTCCTACCACCTTTTCGGGAAAGCCTTCTGACCACCCTGGTTGGCCAGGGGGCATTCGGCTTCTTCCTTCACCTCTGTCATCACTGTACTCTGATGTTAGTGTTCTTATTCCATGTCCCCCACACCTCCACCCCTGCCACATGCTAGATTCCATGGGGTAGGGGCTGTGTCTGTAATATCACCAGGGTCTAGCAGAGACTCTGTAAATGTCTGTTGAATGAACTATTAAAGACCTTTAATTCCCAGAAATGCCCCTGGGTACTGACGTTTCCTTCCCAGGGGATGTTTTGCTGCCCTCCCTTAAGGAGATTATAGCCATGGGACCTAGTGAGCACAACAGTGACAGAAGGCAGGGTGCAGTGGCCTCCCCTTCCCACAGACTGAGTCCAGGCAGTACACTGTTTCTGGTTATATGCACACAGAGTCGTCTGGGTTGCATTAGCAGGCTCTACTATAAACAGCCCTTAACAAAATTGAGAGCTGGAGAAATAGGAGGTAAATGGAGGGACATTCCCCACCCTGTGCAGAAGACAACGCAGAAAAGGGCTGGTTGGAATCAGAGTGGAAATGGCCCTTTAGGGAGGCCTGCTCTCTCCCGGGGGGGGGGGGGAGCGGTGGCAGGGGGGCCTGGTTCCTGGACCATGGTGTGTCTCCCAAATGGGCAGCAAGAGAGAGAACAGTTGGTTCTTCCTTTGAGGACCTAAGAGGCCCCTTTGTCCTCCCAGCTTTTCTGGTGGGGTGGAAGGTGCAGCAGGTAGCCCATGTTTACTATCCTCCCTTACATAAGGCCAGCTGCTTCACTGGGTAGCTTTGACCTTACAGGAGGACAACAGTAACCATGTATTGTGCATATGTATTTGTGTGTCTGTGGTTTAAGCAGCTGGTCCCCCACGAGGCCCAGGAACAGCAGGAGCTGCGGGCTTGCCTGCGCTGGCGTCGCCTGCAAGACGAGTTGCAGAACTCCCCGGAGGAGATGCAGGTGTTAAGGTAAAGCACCATGTAATGCGTCTACCTTCGCTCCTCTCCCTCCTGCTCCTCCTTCCCTTCAGTACACATTTAGGCCATGTATTAAATCTGCTGTGTCCTTTTAAAATTAGACTGGACTAGGTTACTCATCCTCCCAAAGATCTTTTCAATCTTTCAGGGTGTAGGTTTGGATTTGCCTTCTGACATTTTTCTACTGTCTCTCTATTCAGGAAAAAACTATCACAGGGCCACTTCGGGGACCAAATTCTTTGTTCGAAGTTCTAATAGTCACTTCATGTGGTAGCTGGGGACTTGGAGAAGGGTGGTGGGTTGTGTAGCCTGTCAGACAGTAACCCTTTAAAGTCAAAAGGAAAAAAAAAAAACCTTAGCAGTAACAGATGTTCGTGTCAATGGGGCCTTTTGTTCAGGATCCCTCCCATCAGGAGGCCACTCCTATGGGAGGGTTCTACTCCCAGCTCCACAGTTTTGTTTTCAGAGTGTCTTACGGCACCTGTAGGATTACTTCTTGCCTTTTTTCCATTTTTGTGCCTCTCTGCTTTGTTCCTTGTCTTCTTCTCTGAATAGTTGTTTATCTGAAACCTCTAGCTTAGGCCTTGGACTATGGTTGCTATGGCAATGGAAGCTTTCATCCTGCCCCCTCTAGGCTAGAGCCAAGTGTTTGGAGTCCACAACTAGACAGGTGGGCAGGCGGCCATCCAGGAAGCACCCCCACTTTAGACTGCAGCCCCCGAGGCCAGGCCACTGCCTGTGCAGAAGCCTGCCCGGCAGGGTCAGGCTCCCTGTTGTCACTGTTTCTGAATAAACCCACCGCCCCGCAGTGGCTGCCCGTGGAGGCCCAAGTCTAAGGGAACTGCAGTGCCCAGTGTGACCCTGGAGGATGGTGCTTTCATGCAGCAAGGCAGCTCCTAGAGAAGTCCCTGCTCACCTGCTAACGGCTGCTGACTCATCCGTTGTTCAGGAGAGCCAGCCGGGAGCCCCGCAGTCCCCACCCAGCACTGCTATTCTCACATCTGTTCACTTGGCTAGTGGGATAACTATACCCATGTGGACAGGGCCACTTAGCACAAAGCTTCCACTTAGCAGGGACACTGTCATGTGCATAGTTAGTTACAGGTGGTAAGAAGTAGGGAGAAGGGAACACAGTGATTCACAGTGAAGAGTTGGATAATGCCTCTGGGAGATGCAGCAAGGCCTTGAGGTAGGAAAGGGCTTGGCATGCTGGTGCAGAGAAGAGGGCAGTGTGGCTGGAAGGGCAGGGAAAGCAGGCAGGAGCCAGGTCCGAGAGCCTTACTCCAAGTGCTATGGAAGCCATGCCAGGGCCTTCAGCAGGGAAGGCTCATGCTCTGTCTTGTGGGTTTATAGTGCTGCTCTGGCTCCTGTGTTGGGTGGATGCAGGCAGCACACAGAGAGCAGTAAGTAGGGTTAGAACACTGCTGTCATCTATAACAGAGTTCCTGGTGGCGGCAGTGACAGACACAAGAAGCAGACCTGTTTGGGTCATGTTTTGGCCGTGGGACTAGCAGGCCTTGTGTCAATCAAATGTGGAGAAGAGGAAAATGAGAGTGCCCAGAATGATTTCTCCACCTCTGACTTGAACATCTGGGTGAGATAGCACAGAGTATGAGAGGGGCATACTGTGGAGAGGAAAACAAAGTTTCCAGTTTTGCATGCATTCTGTTTGAGATGCCCAAAGCTGTTCAATGCTGAGAACTCAGTGGGGTCTACTAGTCAGGAGCTCGCTGGAGAGATTGGAACATTTGGCTTATAAATACTTTAAAATCTGAGAACATTGAAATCACCAGGGAGAGAGGAAAGTAAGAGTAGTGCTTGGGAGGAAGATGAGGAGCTAGCAGAGGAGCTGGGGAAATTAATGTAGAGAAAACCCAGACATCAGAAGCCAGGACAAAAAGTGAAGAAGGTGGGGTGGGGTGTTGGATGCTGCTTACAGGTGTGTATAAAAGGAGGGAGAGAAGTGTCCTTTGGGTTAGACCACATAAAGATGTTGTGATCTTGACATGCATGCATTTATTTGTGAGTGGTGGAGAAGGTAGCCAGATTGAAGGTGGTACAAGAGTGAATAGTTGATCAGAAAGTGGAGACAATGAGTATGGACGTTGTGAAGGAAGCAGATAACAGTCAAAGAGGTTTGCCTTAGGGTGGCTGATGCAGGCACATGTACAAGCTGTATAACTTTGCCAATCCTGCCATTCTCAAGACTTAGTTTTTCCTTTGTTCAAAGCTTATTATGGGGACTTCCAGCCAAGATGGAGATGTAGGTAGATACATTGTGCCTCCTTTCACAACCAAAAAAAGGACAATGACAATTTAAAAACAAAAAACAACCAGAACTGACAGACTATCACACTGTGTGGAATTCTGACAACCAAGGAGATAAAGAAGACACATTCTTCAAGACCAGTAGGAGGGGCAGAGATGGGAAGCCGGGCAGAGAGGACTCTTGTCACGGCAGTGGCTGGAGGACTAGGGCGGACAAGGCAGTGGCTGGTGGAGCCGGCAGTCCCATATTCCCGAGCAGATAAACCCAGAGGAACAATTGGGGAGGGAAACAAACCTCGAAATCCAGGGGTCCGGCACGGGGAAATAAAGCCTCAAACACCTGATAGAAAACCCCCACCTGTAGGGGTTGAGGTGCAGGGAGAAACTCCCAGCCTCACAGGTGAGTTCCTTGGGGAGACCCACAGGGTCCTAGAATGTACACAAGCCCAGCCACCCGGGAATCAAGCCCAGAGGGGCCCAATTTGATTGTGGGTAGCAGGGGAAGTGACTGAAATCCAGCACAGAGCAGAGCAAGCTCCATTGTTCCCTCTCACACCCCTTCCCCACATACAGTGTAACAATGCAGCAACATGGGTTGCCCCACCCTGGTGAGCCCCTAAGGCCCCGCCCCGCATTATGTAACAGGTGCTCGGAGACAAAAAAAAAAAAAAGGCCCAGGTGAAAGAACAGATTACAGCTCTGAAAAAAATACAACTAAGCAACAAAGAGCCAACCTATCAGATGCACAGCTCAAAATGCTGGTAGTCAGGATGCTCATAGGATTGGTTGAGTATGGTCACAAAATAGAGAAAACAATGAAGAATATGCTAAGTGAAATAAAGGAAAAGGTACAAGGAACCAACAGCTACGGGAAGGAAACTGGGACTCAGATCAATGGTGTGGACGTGAAGGAAGAAAGAAACATTCAACCAGAAAAGGATGAAGAATCAAGAATTCAAAAAAATGAGGAGAGGCTTAGGAACCTCCAGGACATCTTTAAACATTCCAACACCCGAATCATCGGGGTGCCAGAAGGAGAAGAGGAAGAGCAACGAATTGAAAAGTTATTTGAACAAATAATAAAGGAGAACTCCCCCAATCTGGCAAAGGAAATAGACTTCCAGGAAATCCAGAAAGCTCAGAGAGTCCCAAAGAAGTTGGACCTAAAAAGGAACACACCAAGGCACATCATAATTACAATACCCAAGATTAAAATGAAGGAGAGAATCCTAGAAGCAGCAAGAGAAAAGGAGACAGTTATCTACAAAGGAGTTCTCATCAGATTGTCAGCTGATTTCTCAAAAGAGACATTACAGGCAAGAAGGGGCTAGCAAGAAGTATTCCAAGTCATGAAAGACAAGGACCTACATCCAAGATTGCTCTATCCAGCAAAGCTATCATTTAGAATGGGAGGGCAGATACAGTGCTTCTCAGATAAGGTCAAGTTCAAGGAGTCCATCATCATCAAGCTTTTAGTATATGAAATGTTAAAGCGATTTATCTAAGAAAAAGAAGATACAAATATGAACAGTAAAATGACAGCAAACTCACAGTTATTAACAACCACACCTAAAACAAGAACAAAAACAAACTAAGCTATCATCTACGATAGGAACAGAACCATAAAAATGGAGATCACATGGAGGGTTATCAGCAGGGGATTGGGAGGAGGAGAAGGGGAAAAGGTACGGAGAATAAGGAGCATAGATGGTAGGTAGAAAATAGGCAGAGGGTAAGAATAATATGGGAAATGTAGAAGCTAAAGAACTTATATGTATAACCCAAGGACATGAACTAAAGGGGGGAATGTGGGTGGGAGAGGGTGTGCAGGGTGGAGGGGAATAAAGGGAGGAAATGGGACAACTGTAATAGCATAATCAATAAAATATTTTTAAAGAAAGCTTATTATGGTATTTGTTTTTGTCTTAATATTTAGAAATTACATTTGCCTAAATTTAGTCTACCCATGAAATGACTGAATTTGAAAGACCTGTTGCACATCATTACAGAAAACATTGTTATCAGATGTGCTTACAATGAAATGGAAATGTTTCTGAATGCACCCTGAATTATGTGGTCTAGGGTGAGTTTACACCCATCTCTTGGAATTCTCCCTGACATGGACACCGAGAAACTAGAAATTGCTGAAACTGCAAGGAAGAACTAGAGTTGTAAAAATTTGTTCTCAGACTTTGTTTTGTTTTAATACACAAATAGGATCTGGTAAAGAAGTCTCTTAAAGTAATACAGTAATTGGGGGGACTTCCGCCAAGATGGAGATGTAGGTGGAAACATTGTGCCTTCTCGCACAACCAAGTCTAAAATCAACAAAGCTTATTAGCAACAAAAAAAAACGCAGCCAAACTAAAAAAATTGAACAATGCAGGAGTCCAACAACAACGAACCACTCAGCCAGACCAGTAAGAGGGGCAGAGCCAAGAGCAGAGCTGGTTGGGCACAAAAGACCCCCTGACCCAGGCTCGCAGGCAGCCAAGGGTGGATCCTAGGTGTGGGGTAGCGAGGGGTGGACCCAGTGAAGGGGCAAGACAGCAGGCTGACCATGGTCACACATTTGCGTGCAGAGAAACCAGCGAAGGAGCCAGCAGTGAGACAGATCGGGCAGGCCCCAGAGGCAGGAAGCAGCAGAGGGGACCGCTATTGCTTCCTCTCTGACCCCGCCCCCACATACAGCGTCACAAACTAGCACCTGAGTAGCCCTACCCTGATGAACACCTAAGGCTCTGCTCCTCATATGTAACAGGCACGAACAGATCAAAACATGGCTCAAGGAGAACTCAGAGCCCCAGAGCCAATAAATCTAAGCGAACAAGAAATTGCCAACCAATCAGAGGCACAGTTCAAAGCACTGGTGATCAGAATGCTCACAGAACTGGTTGATTTTAGCCACAAATTAGAGGAACAAATGAAGGCTAAACTAGTTGAAATGAAGGGAAATGCACAGGAAACCAATAGTAATGGAAAGGAAACTGGGACTCAGATCTAGGGAGCGGACCAGAAGGAAGAAAAAAATGACCAAACAGAAAAATATGAAGAAACAAGAATTCAAAAAAATGAGGAGAGGCTAAGGGACCTCCAGGACATCTTTAAATGCTCCAACATCTGAATTATAGGGGTACCAGAAGGGTAAGAGGAAGAGCAACAACTGGAAAAGTTATTTGAACAAATAATAAAGGAGAACTTCCCCACTCTGGCAAAGGCAATAGACTTCCAGGAAATCCAGGGAACACAGAGAGTCCCAAAGAAGTTGGACCCAAGAAGGAATACACCAAGGCACATCATAATTACATTAGCCAAGATTCAAATGAAGGAGAGAATCCTAGAAGCAGCAAGAGATAAGGGGACAGTCACCTACAAAGGAGTTCCCATCAGACTGTCAGCAGATTTCTCAAAAGAGACCTCACAGGCAAGAAGGGGCTGGAAAGAAGTATTCCAAGTCATGAACTCCAAAGACCTACAACCAAGATTGCTCTATCCAGCAAAGCTTTCATTTAGAATGGAAGGACAGATAAAGTGCTTCTCAGATAAGATCAAGTTCAAAGAGTTCATCACCACCAAGCCATTATTATATGAAATGTTAAAGGGACTTACCTAAGAAAAAGAAGATAAAAAAGATGAACAGTGAAAGGACAGCAAACTCACAGTTATTAACAACTATACTTAAAACAAAAGCAAACTTAAGAGGAAAGCTAGATCAGGAGCAGAACCATAGAAATGAAGATCTCATGGAGGGTTAGCAACAGGGGAGTGGGAGAAGGAGAAGCGGGGAGAAGGTACAGAAAATAAGTAGCATAAACTGTAGATAGAAAATAGATAGGGGGAGGGCAAGAATAGTATGGGAAATATAGAATCTAAAGAACTTGAGACACGTGGTCATAAACTAAAGGGGGGGAATGGTGGGGGAGGGGTGTGCAGGGTGGAGGGGAATGAAGGAGGGGAAATAGAACAACTGTAATGGCATAATCAATCAAATATATTTTAAAAAATAATACAGTAATTAAAGATGCTGTTTTTTTTTTCTTTTAAGATATCCCATGATTTTGAAGTGATGGACCAAGAATGATTTAGCAGTCTTGGTCTGTGTCCTGATACGTCCCCCCATGGTACCAGCTGCTGTGGAAACTTCTTTCACCCGTCTTTGCAGCAGCTTTTAGCATGATTGACCGCTCCCTCCTAAAAACACTTTCTTCTCTTGGCTTCTGTGTGTCACGCTCTCCTTGATTTTCTTCTGCCTGGTTGGCTAGTCCTTCTCTACCTCTCCTGGTGGCATTTAACATTTTCACGGAGATGAGTCAAGGCTCAGAAGGACTGAATCAATGTCCAGTGTCGCACAGCTGAGAAAGAGCAGAGCGAGGGGTTAAAGCTATCTTCTTTCCTTAAACCATCTTGCTGCTTCAAGGAGCTCGATATCACATTGAGTTGTGTTAAAATAAGGAGGGACATGAAAGTTGGAGTAAAAGAAAGTATCCTTGAACCAAGTGTATTTGTCTTTTTATACATGAAATCATGCATCTGAATTTTTTCAATAGATACTGGGAGAAAAGAAAACAGCATTGTGTTGTTGATTATTAACAAAGTGAGAAGAGAAAAAGTAATTGGTCTCTTTTGATCTGACCTGAAAAATTTAGAAATTTATAGGAGCTCTTCCATTTGCGCCTTCCATACATCCAGTATTAAATCATGGTTCAGATCAACTGTGTCTTCAACTCACGTGGTTGTGAGTCTCCTTTGGTTTCAATAGTTTTTTATGTTCTCCCAGCCTTCTCAGCCTTCCTTGGCTGGGGAGCCGGTAAATGTGGCTGCAGGCTGCTGAGGCAGGCCATTTGCTCAGAGTTTCAAAATGCTAGGGGTCACATTACTGACTGTGCGTTTTCTCATTCATTAATTATTAAAGGTGCCGTTCCTGTAGACGAGACCCCAGTAGCTCTCCCCAGACTCTCCCTCACCTCTCCATCAGCCCTGGCAGAACTTTGCTCCAGGTGAACCTGATCTCATTGCCATTCTTTTCTGCACTGCCCAGCTGCCACCTCTTCACTTTCTCTTGTTGTCCCCTCACCATCCCCATCCCCAGCCAAAAAACTTGCCTCTTGGCCAGTGCAGAGTCCTGACTCCTGCCAAGGAAGATGCAGGGGCCTTTTAAAGGCTCTGTGCCTTTTGTCTCTAGGGCACAGCTAGATTCCGGTATCTTCTCTTTAAGTGCTTTTAGTTAGATGCTCTGACAGGCTCGTGGGAGGGAAGAGCTCTAGTGGTGAGGTCAGAAGGAATCTGTTGGTTTTTATTGTGATTTAGTATCACGCCCCCTTTTTCTAGATGTACTGTTCTGAAAAAAACATTAACATATGTTACGTTGAGGAGGTTCTGACGAGCCCAAATTCTGATGTAGTGCTTTCTCCTAGCTGCTGCCTCCACAGTCCATACAATTGTAGAGAAATGCAGACATGTCCTACCCTGCTCGAGAATGTCTCACTCCTACTCACAAGGACATCCCATAATGATAGGGAAAACCCTAAGTAAGTAACTCTGTAGCCAAAATGAAATGTGTGTGCCCTAAGTTCTGTAGTTGGCAATGCCTAAGCGCTCTGTGTATTTCATTTAAAACAGTAAGACTTTTAAAATTAAAAGTTCATATGTAAACTTTCCCTAATATGAATGAAGTTTTCATCTCTAAAGTTTTTCTCAAAATTTTTATTTCTAATCCTTCAAGAACATAGTAGTCTTTTCCCACCCACATGTAAGAACATATCCATTAGCAACTCCACAAGTCTGCCTCAGGGAAAAGCTGTCTTCCTTCAAAAGTCCCTTGTTGCTGTCACAGGCCCACCTGTAGCTCAGAGGTTCAGTGTTCTCCAAGCACCTCCCACCAGGGCCTGAGTGCTCCCAGCACCCTTACCTCAGTCTCCCCTGGCCCCACGGGCTGTGAATGTAATTTCAGCCCTTCCCTTCTCCTTTTTTCTTTTGCTTCCTTCCCAGCAGGGAAACTAGGGCCATCAGCCTGTTCTCCTTTCAATTCTATAAATGCATCAACATCAACATCTACCCTAACCTCTCAGATGTCTGAGTGCCAACCTGCTGTCAGTCTTCATACAGTTACAGATACATTTCTAATTCTACAAGGTGAAACTAGAATATATATAAGATGAGAAGGGAAGAATGATGCTGTCATCACTTTGGACCAAGGTCTGGGATCATGAATCAAGGAAACTCTTTTTTCCTAAGGTCATTGTGCCCTATGATCCCCAGATTCTATCAAACATATTGCAGTTCCTGTTTTATTGAACGCATCTGCTTTTTTTGGGTACTATTCATAGCTCTTGCTTTTGGGAATTTCTTCACTCATGCAGCCCCTCCCCAGTTCTCCTTGTAACCTCTGCTGCCCTTCCTCCATCTCTGCTGCTGTCTGTTGTTTATATCCCTGCCTTTCCAGAGCTGGTGTCCCTATGTATATCCTCCTGGAGTGGTCTTACTTAAGTGGGGTTGCCCAGAAGTGGAGATTATTTGGAAGTATCCCCAGGAGGGGAAAACACAGGGGGAAGTGGAAGTGAGAAGAAAAGGAAGCCATGCCGTGTGCCATGATATCAAGTCAGGTACCATGGGATTGCTCTGGAGGAATTGTGGGTCAGACCCAGCATTTCCTCATTAAGGGCAAAAGGCCCAGGTTGCATCATCATTGCCTGGAGAGATGTGCATTCTCAGGTCCTTCTGGATCTGTCCTTCATGGGCAAAACAGGGCAGGCAACTTGAAGGCCACACCTGACCAAGAGTCACAGAGAACACACAAAGAGCTGATGTGCACAAAGGTGATAAAAGTCCTACAGGATATGAGTGAGGCATGGGCACTGCTGGCTGTACCTACTGTGTATGCCGGAGGCTCCCAAGTTGCCAACCTACTACCCCAGCCCAGCCCCAGCCAGCTCTTAAAAATCAGATGTGAATGCTTAACTGTCCATTTGGCATAACCTCTTCTTGGCTACCCTATAGACATCTCACACTGCTAATCTCTTCTCACCCCATCTGCTCACCTCCTTAGGGTCATAGGTAAAAACCTGGGAGTCATCCAGCTCCCCGCTTTCCTCACCTCCCTTCTATTCCCCTCCTCTCCTTTTTCCTTAGAGGGCTTAAGCCATCACTAAGAACTCACCTTATAAGTATTAGTTTGGCCCAAAAGTTCGTGGGGTTTTTTTTCCATAAAATAAGACACATTCTTCATTTTCACCAATAACTTTATTGATTGATAATTTGAGTTATGTCAGCTTTCTTTCACATGGTATAACACTGATTGTTCTCAATTAATGTCTTCATTTGATTGCTGTCAACTTCAACTGGTCTACCAGACTGTGGAGCATCATCCAGCAAGAAATTTCCAGCACAAAAGTTTGCAAACCACTTTTTTTTCTGTTTAGTTATTTTATTTTTAAAATATAGTTTATTGACTATGCTTTTACAGTTGTCCCATTTTCCCCCTTCACTCCCTTCCACCCTGCACACCTGCTCCCACCCACATTCTCCTCCTTTAGTTCATGTCCATGGGTCATACATATAAGTTCTTCAGCTTCTACATTTCCCATATTATTCTTACCCTCTGCCTGTCTATTTTCTACCCACCATCTTTGCTCTTTATTCACTGTACCTTTTCCCTCCTCTCTTCCTCCCACTCCCCTGTTGCTAACCCTTCATGTGATCTTCATTTCTATGGTTCTGCTCCTGTTCTAGTTGATAGCTTAGTTTGTTTTTGTTCTTGTTTTAGGTGTGGTTGTTAATAACTGTGAGTTTGCTGTCATTTTACTGTTCATATTTTTATCTTCTTTTTCTTAGATAAATTGCTTTAACATTTCATATACTAAAGGCTTGATGATGATGAACTCCTTGAACTTGACCTTATCTGAGAAGCACTGTATCTGCCCTCCCATTCTAAATGATAGCTTTGCTGGATAGAGCAATCTTGGATGTAGGTCCTTGCTTTCCATGACTTGGAATACTTCTTGCTAGCCCCTTCTTGCCTGTAATGTCTCTTTTGAGAAATCAGCTGACAATCTGATGAGAACTCCTTTCCAGGTAACTGTCTCCTTTTCTCTTGCTGCTTCTAGGATTCTCTCCTTCATTTTAATCTTAGGTATTGTAATTATGATGTGCCTTGGTATGTTCCTCCTTGGATCCAACTTTTCTGGAACTTTCTGACCTTCCTGGACTTCCTGTAAGTCCTTTTCCAGATTGGGGGAGTTCTCCTTTATTATTTGTTCAAATAACTTTTCAATTTGTTGCTCTTCCTTTTCTCCTTCTGGTACCCTGATGATTCGGGTGTTGGAATGTTTAAAGATGTCCTGGAGGTTCCTAAGCCTCTCCTCATTTTTTTGAATTCTTGATTCTTCATTCTTTTCTGGTTGAATGTTTCTTTCTTCCTTCATGTCCACACCATTGATCTGAGTCCCAGTTTCCTTCCTGTAGCTGTTGGTTCCTTGTACATTTTCCTTTATTTCACTTAGCATATTCTTCATTGTTTTCTCTATTTTGTGACCATACTCAACCAATCCTATGAGCATCCTGACTACCAGCATTTTGAGCTGTGCATCTGATAGGTTGGCTATCTCTTTGTTGCTTAGTTGTATTTTTTTCTGGAGCTGTGATCTGTTCTTTCATTTCGGCCATTTTTTTTCTCCAAGTGCCTGTTACATGGTAAGGGGCAGAGCCTTAGGTGTTCACCAGGGCAGGGCAACACACATTGCTGGGTTGTGACACTGTATGTGGGAGAGGGGCCTGCGAGGGAACAATGGAGCTTGCTCTGCTCTGTGCCAGCTTTCAGTCACTTCCCCAGGTTCCCCTAAGCAAATTGGGTCCTTCTGGTGCTGATTCCCATGTGGGTGGGTTTGTGTACATTCTAGGACCCTGTGGGTCTCCTCAAGGAACTCACCTGTGAGGCTGGGAGTTTCTCCCAGCGCCTCAATCCCCCCCCCAGGTGTTTTCTATCAGGTATTTGAGGCTTTATTTCCCCGTGCTGGGACCCTGGGTTGCAAGGTCTGTCTTACTCCCCAGTTTCCCTGGTTTATCTGCGCATGAATGTGACACCCACAGGTCTGCCAGCTGCCTTGTGTACCATGCCCCTCCACAATCTGCTGCCTCACTGGGTCTGCCAGCCACTGCCTTCCCTGCCCAGGGTCCACCAGGCACCACTTTGCCACGATCCCTCTGCATTCAGCTGCCTGGCTCTGCCTCTCCTACCAGTCTGAATGAATGTGTCTACTTTAACTCCTTAGTTGTTGGACTTCATACAATTCAATTTTCTGTTCTTACTGGTTGTTTTTTGTTTCTAAATTGTTGTTGTCCTTATTTTGGTTGTGCTAGAAGGCACAATGTATCTACCTGTGCCTCCATCTTGGCCAGAAGTCTCCAAACCACTTTTGACACATTCGATCAGTCACAGCACCTTCTCCATACACTGCAGATTTTTTTTTGTATTTCAGTTGCATTTTTACCTTTCTTGAAATAGTAAACCATAAAATGCTGAAAATGTTGCTTGTTTTCTTCCATCTTCAATATTAAAATGGCTACACAAAAAAATTCACCAGTTTTGATGTTTTTTTTTAATGCACCCTGATATGACAGCTTTTACAATACAGCCTAACAAAATTGTTTTGAATGAAGTTAAAGACAACTAAGCACTACTATAGCCATCTTATAGAAAAAAAGGGGGAAAACCAAGTGAACTTTTTGGCCAACCCAGTATTTCTCAATTCCCACCACTAACACTACTGTCTCTCTGTTTATAACTTAATGGCTTGCATGTGCCAGTCCAGCAGCCTCCACATGGTTTTCTGCCTTTAATCTTGTCCTGTCAAATCATCTCTCACACTTCCACTCGGGAGTCCTACTTAAAACACTTATGATTCTGTCACCTCCTTGCTTAAAACCCTCCAAAAGTTTCGTCTCCAGGAAAAACTTCACATTTCATACACAGTCAAGTCCCCACACACCATCACTCCTGCCTGGTTTTTCAGCCTCTTCTCATGCCATTCTTTGCTTCTTCCCCCAGCCATCCCAAATAGTTCATAAAACCTTACTGTGTTAGGATGTCAGTGCTGTCAAACAAAATAACACAGACTGATATGTGGTTGAAACAACAGAAATTTATTGTCCTACAGTTCTGGAGGCTAGAAGTCCAAGATTAAGGTATCAATTGGTTTGGTTTCTTTTGTAATCTCACTCCTTTACTTGCAGATGGCTGTCTTCTTGCTGTGTCCTCACATGGTCTCTTCTCTGTGTGCAACACTCTTCTTGTCTCTTTGTATGTGCTAATCTCCTCTTACATAAGGACACCAGCCAGATTGGATTGACGCCCAACCTACTGGCTTTATTTTCACTTAACTACCCCTTCAAAGGCCCTGTCTGCAAATGCAGCCACATTATGAGGTATTGGGGGTTAGAACTGCAACATAAAGATTTTGGAGAAATATAATTTGGCCCATAACACCTACTATTGGCCTTTTCTTTCTTACCTCCTTGCCTCTTTTCATGTTGCCTTTATTTAGAATATCCCTCCCCTATTGCTTGACTCCAGATATTTATGACTCAGCACAGATATCACTGCCTGCCAAAAACCTCAAGCCCTACCCTGAAAAGACAAGCTGGTGACCCTCCTGTGTACCCCCTAAATACTCTGGTTGTATCTCCATCCTGATCTTAATACTTTGTTTGATAATTATCTTTAGAATGAAACATTATCGAACTGCCAATATTCAACCATTTTTAACCTGCAGAAACAGCAATTTTATATGGTCTGACCTCATACATGTCTCTTCTGACTCATCAGCTTTTTGAACCTAGGGACAGTGTCTTCTTTTCCTCTGTATACCACAGTGCTTGGCACTGAGTACATGCCTGTAAATGTTGAAAAAATGAATGTTGTAGACAACATGATCTCTATTCCTATGGTTTTTTATATGTTATTTGGAGAGTTGAAATATTGGCCACAAGACATAGATAGACAAATCCTAGGCTCCATCCTCAAAGTTCTAAGAACTAGGAGTTTAATATTGGTAGGCTTGTTAGAAAGCACCACTGGGAAGATATGAGGCTTGAGCTGGGATGGTAAGAAGGGATAACCATGAGACTGGTAAAGAGGTGGACGACAGGGAACTTAGTGAGCAAAGCATGGCAGGTATAAGCAGTGAATTGATGGTGGGAATGGGTGTTAAATTAGAATGGGTTTACTGGAGAAGATAGGCATTAAGAACCCGTAAGACTGAAGGTGGACCAGGGAAGGACAGGCTAAGTAATGGAGTTCCACAGATGCTGAATTCAGAGTTTGCATGTGACCATTCAGGCAGCGGGAGCGATTGTCAGTTCCAAGAATGATATACAAATGGAGTGCTGGGAAGATTACCCAGATTTTAGGATGACACATGGTCAGATGTACAGAGTCTAGAGGCTGGATGGAATAAGTGGTTGTTTCAGGAGCACAGACCTGAGTTAGAAGAGCTTGAGATCCTCTTCTTGGTTGGCCTAAGGCTCTGAGTCTCATATTTGGGCTACTCAAAACTGATTGAACTGTCAGTACAGCTTCAAAGAAGGCTTCTAATAATGTGTTGTAAAGCTATTCCTGACCGAAGAAAAAGATTGATCCACTAAAGGAACCAGGTGAATATGTGGTTTTGTGAAATTTGTTGACTTTGAACAGAGTGAAATGTAGCAATCCCATTTCTTCTTGGCCCAGGTCTGGTCAATCCTGCCTCATTTTAGAGAAACATCATCTGAGGATGCAGGCCTGCATTCTCTGTAGAGCTCATCAGTCTTCAGTCTCAACCCAGGAGAGTAGCATGGGCTCACCCTAAGAGCCCACAGCCTGCATTTGACTGGATTCAGTTCTGACTCCACCACAAGCTAAGTGACCTTGAGAGAGTTATACAACCACACTGAGCTTTAGTCTTCTCTCTGTAAAACAACCCAATAGTTTCTACTATTATAGAAACTAGTTTCTAGAGGAGCATGAGGAATCCATGTGATGAAGATGGACAAATCATTTAGAACACTTATATTAGGTTGAATCACAGGAAATTGCCATTTTGGTGCATTTTAAATGGCTGAATATTGTCAATTCCCTATTGTTCTACCTATAATAAATACTCAGCAAGTGTTAGGTACTGATCCTCTGGCACCTGGTAAATATTTGCCCAAGAAGTGCCAGAGAACACAAGGACATAGCCCCCACAGTCAGCTCCACTCTCTCTCCCAGCTTATTTTGGTTTCCTCATCCTGCCTTGTTCCCCACACCACCCTCCCCAAGGCTCTGAGCTGGCCGGTCCTATCTTTTATTCCTGCCACCCTTTCTTGGCAACCATAAAGGGCACCCTGTTCTTGTCTCTTCACCAGCCAGAGCCTGGAAACACCTTACTTTCCTCCCGATAAACTTACAATTGACAGGAGCATTTAAAAAGTTAATTTTACTAGGAATTAAAAGAACATTTTTTTTAAGTACAAGAGACTTTTAGCCAAGATGGAGGCATAGATAGACACACTGTGCCTCCTCACACAACCAAAAGAAGGACAACAAATTAAAAACAAAAAAGAGACAAAACGGACAGATGGTTAAACTGTATGGAATTCTTACAACCAAGGAGTTAAAGAGGAAACATTCATCCAGACCAGTAGGAGGGGCAGGGATGGGCAGTCAGGTAGAGAGGATTTGCAGCAAAGAGGCAGCTGGCAGACCAGGCAATCCAATATTTGATTGCAGATAAACTGGGAGGAACAACTGGGGAGTGAGACAGACTGTGCAACCCAGGATTCCATTGCAGGGAAATAAAGCCTCAAAACCTCTGACTGAAAAGAACTGTGGGGGTTGAAGTGGTGGGAGAAACTTCCAGCCTCACAGCAGAGTTCACTGGAAAGAACCACAGGGTCTTAGAACATCCACAACGCCACCCACCCAGGAATCAGCCCTAGAAGGGCCCAATTTTCTTCTGGATAGTGGAGAAAGTGACTGAAAGCTGGCAGAGAGCTGAACAGGTGGCTTTGTTGGCACAGTGATGTGGGTTGCCACAGCCTGGTGAACACCTAAGGCTCCACCCCTTACTGTGTAACGGGTATGCTGAGACCCCCCCAAAAAAAAGGTGCAAATGAAAGAACAGATCAAAGCTCCAGAAAAAAATACAACTAAGCAACAAAGAGAGAGCCAACCTATCAGATGCACAGCTCAAAACATCGGTAATCAGGATGCTCACAGAATTGGTTAAGTATGGTCACAAAATAGAGGAAAAAATGAAGAATATGCTAAGTGAAATAAAGGAAAATGACAGGGAACCAACAGTGACGGGAAGGAAACCGGGGCTCAAATCAAGAATTTAGACCAGCAGGAAGAAATAAACATTCAGCTGGAACAGAATGAAGAAACAAGAATTCAAAAAAATGAGGAGAGGCTTAGGAACCTCCAGGACATCTTTAAACATTCCAACACCCGAATCGTCAGGGTGCCAGAAGGAGAAGAGGAAGAGCAATGAATTGAAAAGTTATTTGAACAAATCATAAAGGAGAACTCTCCCAAATTGGAAAAGGACTTACAGGAAGTCCAGGAAGTTGGATCCAAGGAGGAACATACCAAGGCACATCATAATTACATTACCCAAGATTAAAATGAAGGAGAGAATCCTAGAAGCAGCAAGAGAAAAGGAGACAGTTACCTGCAAAGGAGTTCTCATCAGATTGTCAGCTGATTTCTCAAAAAAGACATTACAGGCGAAAAGGGGCTGGCAAGAAGTATTCCAAGTCATGAAAGGAAAGGACCTACATCCAAGATTGCTCTATCCAGCAAAGCTCTCATTTAGAATGGGAGGGCTGATAAAGTGCTTCTCAGATAAGGTCAAGTTGAAGGAGTCCATCATCACCAAGCGCTTATTATATGAAGTGTTAAAGGGACTTATCTAAGAAAAGATCAAAATTATGAACAGTAAAATGACAAGAAACTCATAACTATTAACAACCGAACCTTAAAAAAAATCCTAAGAAAACAGCTAGAATAGGAACAGAACCATAGAAATGGCGATCACATGGAGGGTTATGAGTGAGAGAGGGAGAGGGGGAAAAGGTACAGGGGACAAGTAGCATAGATGGTAGGTAGAAAATAGAGAGGGGGAGGGTAAGAATAGTATGGAAAATGTAGAAGCCAAAGAACTTACATGTATGACCCATGGACATGAACTAAAGGGGGGAAATGTGAGTGGGAGAGGGTGTGTGCAGGGCAAAGGGAAATAAAGGGGGGTGAATGGGACAACTGTAATAGCATAATTAATCAAATATATTAAAAAGTAAATAAAACATACAAGGATGTTTGGTTACAAATGAAAAGGATGGGAATAAAAGCAAAAACAATCTTTAAAAAATCTGAATGTTAATAAACTAATAGCTTGAGGTAAGAATTAAATTAGCAATGTTTCTAAGACAAATAGGGTCCTCATATGGTCCTTACCTAATAGCTTCTGGCTTAATCTCTGCATAAGGGCCATCCTGGTATCCCCTTGGGTTCTGCTCTATAGAGCTTCCATGGCTTCTATGCAGAATCTGACCACAGGTGTGAGAAAAAAATGTTCTTGCCTTTATGGCCTTGAAGAGTTCCTACCTGAGCTCCAACCACCAGCACTGGCTGATGCAACTTCTAAAGTGTCTACATTGCCTTTTGGAATTTCTACTCTCCACCCTTCATACCTCAGTCCTGGGATCCCCTCCACCCTATTCTTCCTGTGTGATTTTCTTTATTTGAAGTACACATGCTAGCCAGCTAGCTGTATAAACCATTGCTCTCCTTTCGTGACAAGAGGGTGTATACATGTGCCAGCATTTTCTGAAAAACTTTAGGGCTTTCGGCCAGCCAGAAACAGACTCTGCCCTTTCCTGTTTCAAAGGCCAGCTCCACCTCTCTGAGCTGCCCACTCAGTTCCTATTTCCTGTTAGAGAGACACTCTCAGCTCTCACTTCTTTTACCCAGCAAGGACAACAGACTTGTCCAGAGTAATTGAACTCAAATAACTCTCCCTGTTCATTTTTGTAGACCTTCTCTGGTTACTCATCACTGAGGTATTTCTAAGGGAGGGATAGAATTCTCCTCAACAGGCTCCTAATTACATACTTCTACTGTACATGGTATTTTAGTTTTGCAATAACATTTAGTAGGGTTTTTAAATATAGAAAACCATAAAAAAGAAATCAGTTTATAGTTACTGCTTAGACAACCATGATTTTTTAAAGATAAAAGTATTTAACAGAAAAACTCAGTTTAGAGAAGTATAAAATTCCATCCTCAGCATAAAATTGTGTACTCAACTGTCCATAGAAGCATTGCTTTTTTTTCTTCCTTTTTAAAAAATTCTGTTTATATTGAGGTAACTAACATAGATGTAACATTACATAAATTTCAGGTGTACAACATTCTAATTTGATATCTATGTACTCTTGCATGTTCACCATTAACAGTCTAGTTTTCTTTTTTTTAAATATAGCTAGATTTATTTGATTTTTTTAAGATTGTATTTATTTATCTTTAGAGGGGAAGGGAAGGAGAGAGGGAGAGAAATATCAATGTATGGTTGCCTCTCGTGTGTCCCCTACTGGGAACTGGCCTGCACCCCAGGCATGTGCCCTGACTGGAATCAAACCGTGATCCTCTGGTTCACAGGCCCATGCTCAATCCATTGAGCTATACCAGCCAGAGCTAGTTTTCTTATGTTACCATATATTTGACCCCTTTACCCATTTTGCTCTCCCCCACCTCTCCTCCTCCCCCACTAGTTACAGTTATTCTGTTGTCTGTATGTATGAGTTTGTTATTGTTTTGTTTATTTGCTATTTTTAAAATTTATATTCTGCATATGAGTGAAATCATATGGCTTTTATCCTTTTCTGTCCTACTTATTTCACATAATATGTGTATATATATATTTTTTATATAGCACATGCATACCACATCTTATTTATCCATTTATCTGTCATTGGACACTTAGGTTGTTTTCATATCTTTACTATTGTAAATAATGCTTCAGTGAACAGAGGGGTACTTATATCTCTTTAAAGTAGTGTTTTCATATTCTAGAAGCATTATTCTTAATAGCTAAAAATGGAAACAACTCTAATGTCCATCAGTAAATGAATGGATAAATAAAATATGTTTTATTCATGTGATATAATATTAATCAGCCATAAGAGGAATGAAGTATTGATGTATGCTACAAAAATGTACAAATCTTGAAAACATTTTGCTAAGTCAGCGATTTTCAACCTTTTTCATCTCATGGCACATGTACACTAATTACTAAAATTTTGCCACACACCAAAAAATATATTATTTCTTTTGCCAATCTGACAAAAAATAGGTATAATTTTGAATTATTCACACTGGACAGCTATTGTCGTGTTGGCTGTTGTCACTTTTTAAAATTTATGATGTAAGGGAAAAGAGGTCAGTGCCTTCATCAGGTATTGCATGTTTTAAAAAGTTTTGCGGCACACCAGTGTGCAGCACCATACAGATTGAAAATCGCTGTGCTGAGTGAGAGAAGCTAAACGCAAAAGGCCACGTGTTGTGTAATTCCCTTTATCTCAAATATCCAGGATAGGCAAATCCATAGAAATAAGAAGTAGATTAATGGTTGTTAGGAGCCGGGGGAGGGGCAAAATTGAAAGTGACTGCCAGTGAATGTGGAGTTTCTTTGGGGGGTGACAATAATGTTCTGGAGTTGGGTACTGGTGATGGTTGCACACCCTTGTAAATGTACTAAAACCCACTGAATTGTACATCATTAAATGGCAAATTCTATAATATGTGAAGTGTATCCTTCATGTATTAAAACAGATACCTCCTGGGTGTCCGTTTTAATGATAACAACCCTATAGAGATGATTTATTTCCAAGAAAGCACCCTTCAGATACAAGTATGTATGCACAAGTGTGTGTGTGTGTTGACTTTTTTCACTCCATGGAATGCCTTCCACTTTTCTCTTAATAATGTAATCCTTAGTATTTTGTTACAGGCACATGTAGGTCTCTTTTCATTTAGCTGCTGCATAATATCCCAGGATACGAATGTTTCATAACTATCTAACCATTTGTTAATCATTGGACACTTTGGGAATTTCTAGTTTTTGCTTTCACAAACAGTGCTGTGGCAAATGGTCTTATACTTACTGTGAGTGCACAGAATGGTAAATACAAGACCTAAATAGTATACAGTTGCCCGTGAGACTAGAAGAGAGCTGCTCTCCTATTTGTCCTGTATTACATCCTGGTGTATATTGGGCTTCAAACCCAGGCAAGCCCTCTATCTCCTGCCACCCTTCGCTGAGGAGGGAAGAGTCCTTCTTTAGCTGCCACAGACCATCTGCTCCTCTTTGAGTCATAAGATGAGACGAGCCTTCCCATTATCTCGGCACATAGCACCACACATGCTGTGGTGTTCAAAACGTGCTTCCAGCCTCCCTTGCAAAAAGGACCTAGTGTTTTGTCACATTTGCCTCTTTCTGGAATGAGGTCGTGGGGTTTTGATGCAGTACAAAATTTTTCCACATTTTTATCCTTTCTACTTTTGCTTCCTGTAATTTTCAGGTTTTCTATATTCCTGCACTCTGAATGTGTGTTCAGACAGACAGAATGTTTTCTTATGATCACCTGAGTCCTGGCTGGAGTGAGCGGTCCCTTTTAGGCTGGCTAATGAGGACACCAGTGTGGGTGTGTTGTGTATGTACCTGTTTTTCCTGCACGCTCTCCCCCAGAGTACTGTGCTGTAGCAGTGTAATGGAGTCTTGTATTGCTTGCTTCCTATACCTAATCTACTCCCAGATATGTGGTTGAATCAAATTCAGTTAAGATTCCTCTAATTTATTAGGTTTTTTCAAATCAAAATCACCCTTGATGCTGATTTATAAGGCCAAAGCTACATAGCAATCCAGTTGATTCCTCTACAGTATGTGTGAATAATGTTTTACTTTCAATTGCTGTAGCTTAAACATGTTCCAGGTTGTTTTACCTCCTAAAATTCTTGAGTACTATGGTCAAAAATGATCTTGAAAGTGATTTCTGCTTAACCTTCTCTTTCCCTGACAGTCACCCAGCTTCTAATTGTCCCCAGGACCCTGTGTCAGTGCTCCAGCAAGGAGCAGCACCCCTGTGGGAACAGCCCATCAGAGAGCCCTTGTCTACGGAGAGGGTCTGCCCAGCCCTCTTAGTCCTGACCTTCATTCAGAGTGGCGCAGGATTCACCTTGCTTCTCCCAGACACTCCACATATCTGAAGACCATCCTCTTTATTTTCCTGGTCACTAGGTCATAGGTTTTTGTAAACCTGTCATATGTATTGCAGGTTGGAAGAACATTTGCCTTCTTAAGCTTGGTCCTTTGTGTTCCCTTCACTGAATGGCTTTCTCCAAATGTGACACTGGAACTGAGCACAGCATTGTGTTTGACGTTATACTTGTGAAAAATGCAGTAGGACTATGATTGCTTCTCTTTATCTGTGTAGTCCAGAAAAGACAAGACAAGCACTAATTAAGTTGGATGCACTTATATAATATCCTCAAGTTCCATCCATGTTGTCACAAATGGCAATAGTTCATCCTTTTATGGCTGAGTAGTATTCCAATGTATATATGTAGTATATATGATATATATATACACACACACATATATATCATATATACTACATCTTGTTTATCCATTTATATATTATATTTCTTTTTTAAACACAGTATCATACCCTTTCTCATGGCAGTTTTACCACTCCAATTCCCATACAGTTTTCCCTTTAGCAACATTCACTGAGTGCTTCCCATGTGCCAAACACTGTTCTAAGCACTCTAGATATATTATCTTGTTTAATCCCGAAAATGGCCCTATGAAATAGGTGCTAGTACCATCTTCCTTCCCACTTGATAGATGAGGAAATAGATGCATGGAGGTTGTGGGCCATGTTCCCACTAGTAAATGGCAGAGCTGAGGTGAAAGCAGAGGTAGCTCTGGCTCCAGAGCGCAGCTCTCAACCCCAGCTCCCCTCCCTCTCGAACCCCCTCCCTCCCCCGCAGTGATCCCCGCTGCATCCTCATTGCTCCTGTCCTCCCACCCACCATCGTGTTTATTGTTTCAAAAGCCACATCGGTCACCTCTGGCTGTATCTTGAATTTACAGACAGTTTAATATATTATACTAAATATTTTTCATAGGTAAATGCCTAATTTTAAAAACCCCTCTGTCCTTATTAACTATTGTTTGTTAATTTTATTATTGGATCTTCGCCCCAGCATGTGGTGGTTTCTGTTCTTGAGGATGGATGCTGTCAATCAACCAGCTAAACTCCTATCTTTGACTCTTATGCAAATCTGTTAAGCTAATGAGTCATCATTCCTTGAATATAGCCCTAAGGACTCTCTCTCCTGGTTATAGCAAGTAATTAATCAACAGCCTTGGGGTTCTGTTTTTTAACCTTCTGTAAAGCCATGAAACAGCCACCACATACTTAACCATTCTGCCAGCTGCCTGATGCCCACAGTGAATTTCTGTAAGTGGTCCCACGATCCCATGCTAACTCCTACAGTTAATCATGTTCTCTTCAAAGATAGCTCACAAACTATCTGTCCAATAACCAAGTCATGAATTGTGCCTCCCCTCCTCTTATCCCCTCTTTCTTTACAAATCAGAATAGCTTTTATCTATCTCCATCAGCCCCTTTGCCATTGTCTTTCTGATTTGACCCCTCAGAGGTCTGTGATTGCAGGTGGAAGCTTTCTACCATTGTGGCTTGTTGCTCTCCTGAGCCTGGGTCAGGACCCCTCTAAAGGATGCAGGAGCCCTATCCACTTGTACCAAGCATCAGTTTCTGCATGCGGAGCTATAGTTCCATAAAAATGCTCATTCTACCACGTGCAGTTTGAAAATCTTTCTCCTTGGCAGAAATAAAAAAATAAAAATGTTGAAGCAAAGTGGGAGTCAACTAGTTCTATTCACTCTGTCACCTCCTAACATCTGGTCTTCCTTAAGCTCCAGATATTACTTCAAAAGCCCTTTGTGTTGTCCTGGGTATTCTCCATTAACATCGGCTCATTCTGAATTTTGCCTTCCTGGCAACAATTTTACAGCTTCCTGGCACTTATATTTAGCTTTGGTTTTTTCCTTCTCTCGTATTCCCCCTTTCATCTTTTGAACACGTCCTTTGAAAATCCACGTTATTGGGAACTTACTGCGCAGTCATGTTGGTGTCTTTGCTGTCCATTTTCTTCTTTGTCTCCTTTGAAAATGTGTCCATATTATCTCTTGCTATGTTGAATGTGGTAATATATTGCTCAGACCGTTGTATTAATCTGTTCCTTGTTTTTTCTCTGTTTGGGATTGTGTTTCTCAGAGAGTAATTTTTGTATTATGACTGTTCAAACCATGAGGATTATTTTGGTTTTGTACTGATGCTCATTTCTTCCTGCTTTTCTAAGTGTCTTATTTTATTTTCCTACCCTGCTTATCAAAATTTGCAGAGTTTCTTCCCATTTTCCATAGTCCTGCTAACTAGTGTCTTTGCTTATCACCACTCTTCAGCAGCTGACCTCTCCTGCCATAGGTTCTACACACTGGCTCCTTCTACCATCAGAGGACAGAATATACCTTCTTCACTTTCCTCTGACTCCTTTGAGAGATGCCTCCTTCTGTCTCAAATCATTTCAGCAGTTGCCTTTTTCAGCACCACAGTGATATCCTGCTGTGTCTGCTATAGGGTAGTGGTGCCCAGTGAGATAAAACTTTATGCTAAATTCACTGGAAAAGTACACAATCAGTCAACCTTGCCAAATACCAGTAGCTTCAGTACAATACAACTTCCTTACTTAAAGGTCTGTGCCTTTTGTCCAGTTCTCTGTGGTAGCACCATCCAAGAGCAAGTCCGTGGCCAGTGTTCATTATGCAAATTTTTAGATAGAAAATTTCAAAAACAAGTGGAGGCTATAAAACTCATGTACTTTTAGTTATTCTGCCTCCATTTTTTAACCACAATTTTAGTAACTTCTTCACTGAATTGTGTAGACTGTGGGGTGTCTGCGTAAGGAATATACCTAGGCCTAACTTACCAGAACTTTAAGCAAACTCTAAATGTGTTCCTTCTTTTTATTTGTTTTCTGATTATAACATGGTACAGAGCAGGCTTAAAGGCCAACTCTGAAGGGGTTTGCATTCACAATCAGGGGTCTCGAAAATGGAGGGTGTAAGGCTACACTGATGCGTCATGTCTGTCTTTTTAACTTTTTATTTTGGAATAATTTTAGACTCAAGACATTATCAGAATAGTAGAGAGAGTTCCTGTGTGCCCTTCACCCAGTTTCCCTCAATGATGACATCATATATACATAACTATATGGTGATGTGTTTTTAACGTCTCTGCCTATGAGAGGAAGAGCTGGCACTCCCTGGACCTTAGTCTGTGATTCATTATGATGATAAAAGTACATTGATATTATGTACTAAATGCCAATGGGAACTCTGGCTAAGTTTCTTAGATGTTATAGCATTATAGACAAAGGAACTGGGCTTCATGGGGCTGTGTGTCTCACTTAAGATTACTTGGCCTGTAAGAGTCAAGATTCATGCCCAAACTCTTAGTCAGTGTGTTATGCTGCTTCACCTGTAGGTCTTACTTGTGCATTTGGAGCTCAGATGAATACCCTGAGGCCAGTGCCTGCACAAAGGTAGTTTCTAGCTGCTGCCATTATTGTGGGTGAGTGAGGCCCTGCTCCCGGACTGTCAAACCTTGTGGGACAGCTGTGACTGATACATGGACAGAGATGTTGAAATGCTGATAGTCTTTCTGTCTCATTTTTGGGATGCCTAGTCCCTGGCTCAAGCAAAAAGTAGAGTTTATGGAGGAAGATATCTTGTACCAATGAGTACAGGGTAGAGAATGCAGGCAGACAGTCCATGTGGGCTATGGCAGAGCAGTAGATGTTCAGACCCCAGTGGATGCATCTGTGCACCTTTCAGGGGCATTATCCCAAATCCCACCAGAATCAGTCCTTTTTTCAAGAGGTTGGATTCCAAATCACTGGGTATCCATTGTCACTGTCAGCACTCTTTAAATATTCCTATTTCTTCTGGGAGTGCAGTGGGAAAGGAAGGAGGTAGGCAGGGAAGGTCATGCTAATCTCAGTTGTTATACTTGATGCCAGGTACAACAGAAACCAAGGGCATTTCAGCCCAAACAACCATGTAACTTGATCTCCCGCATTCCATGTATTCCAGCCAAGGATAAACACTGGGGAATAATGTCTAAGAAATGCTTAACACTTTCATGTTTACAAAGTGCCTTCATGTTACCTGAGCCTCATCCCACTTCTTACAGGTGAGGAAGCTCCATTCCATGAAGGGTAAGCAACATGTCTGTGGTTTTCCACTTAGTATTTGGCACAACCAAGTTGGGGACCTGGATCTTGATGAGGCCTATGAATGCAGTAAATGACCTCAGTGTTCCAAGGACTCTGGTTCCAGCTCAATTCTTCCACTAGTTAGTGCTGTGGTTGTATCAAGGCCTCTTTTTCCTCCACTTTTAAATGGGCTTAATCATAGCACCTGCCCCATCAGTTTCTTGTAGGGGGCAGAAGGCCACGATACATGAGAAGAGCTTGGTGGGATATGTGGCACAAAGCAGTTATGGGAAATGGTTGCTGTTAGTTTGATTCTTTATCTTTTAGGAATGAATCTACCTATAATTCATAGAATAGTAAGCAATACTGACTTAAACAAATGGGGTTTATTTTTCTTAAACAGTAATCAGTTTGAAGGCAGGCAGTCTTGGGCAGCCAACAGCTGAATGATGTCATCAAAGACTATTTGCTTTCTTTCATTCCACCTGGTCTCCATAGCATATTGATTTGCTGATTCGTAGTTGCAAGGTGGCTGCCACAGCTCCATCTACCATAATTGGGGGGAAGAGGTGCAGTACCAATTATTTTTTCCTTTTGTAAAGAAAGCAAAAGCTATCCCAGAACTTCACTTCCAACCACAGTAGATACCTGCTTTTGCCTCATTGGCCTGGTCCATATCTTCCAACTATTTGTAGCCGCAAGAACACTTGGAAAGTGAGCATTTAACTTTTCAAATTTGATCATATATGTGGCAAGGAAGAAGGTGGATGAAACTGGGGATAGATTAAGCCAATTGTACTTGCCACAGTTCTTCCTGACTCTCACAATATTATTTTTAAAAGGTATTTCATTGGTTGCCAGATATATGAGGTTTAGTTAATCCCAGGCATGTGTTCATGGCACATGAACAGCAAAGCCCCTTTTCTAGATTGACTCCCTTTTAGTCTCACAAAATGTATACTGTTTTGTGTGCATCTATTTTTCTTAACCTTTTAATTAAAGTATAACATACATACTCTGAAGTACACAGATATTTCTAGATGGTTTAATAGATTTTTACTATTTATGCTTATGAAGGCACCACTCTGATCAATATTTGGAATGTTCCCAGCATCCCCAAAATCTTCTTTTCCCCCACTCTGTCAATACTCCCTCCAAAAGGTAACCATTCTTCTGATCTCTATCCCCATAGCGCTGTTTTGCCTGTTCTTTGACCCCATCTAAATAGAATTGTACATATATATGTGTAGACAGCAGTTTACCCCCACTCCATTATCCATGCATTCCAAGAGCCCCCAATGGATGCCTGAAAGCATAGACAGTACCAAACCCTACATATACTGTTTTCTTCCATGCGTACACTTAAATGAAGCGCTTTCTGGCTTCTCTAGCATGTCTGAATTGCTGTCAATACTACTCTTGTGCTTTGGGGCCATTATTAAGCAAAATAAGGGGAACCCAGCACTGTGATACTGTGACAGTTGATCTGATCACAGAGAAGGGTACAGAGTGCCTAAGGCAGGGAGCACATAATAATGTGGATACGTTGGACACAGAGGTGATTCACACCCCAGGTGTGACAGAGTGGGAAGGCCATGAGATTTCACCAAGCTACTCAGAGCAGCATGCAATATGAAAGTTATAAACTATTTACTTCTGGAATTTTTTATTTAATATTTTTGGACCTCGGTTGACCATGGGCAACTGAAATTACGGAAAGCAAAACCATGGGTGAGGGGAAACTGCTGTACTTTTTGGGGTGTGACTTCTTTCACTTGCCTGTGAGAGTCATCTGTTCCCACATGTAGTGGAAGTTCATTAGTTCATTTGTTTCCTGCTTTCTCTCTGTGCAGACCTGAAATAAGTGGCATTGTGAGAACCAGAGTAGCACAGCCCTTTTTCACTCGTGGAGCGCTGCAAAGGTTGCCTGGGCACTGCTCCCCAGCACCACATCTACTTTAAAAGGAATCTCTAGGGGATTTCTACATTTGCCTTGGATGCTGTCAGCATAAAGGAATTTGCTTGAACACATCTTCATTTGGAGAGGGTAGAAGGAAAGAATAAGTGAGTGATGCTTTCTGGAAGGACATTTTTAGGCAAAGGAAATAAAGCACCAACTAAAAGCATCATTAGGAACTTGAGCCTAGAAATGAGCCTTCAGCACAGAGATTTACATCTGTCTTCTGGACCCCACCCTTCTATTAGTCTAATTCAGAGCTCAAGGGCTTAAGAAATTTACAGCAAGCCTGTCTGTCTTGAGCCTGGGAAAACTGGTTTGAATCAGGTTCTGAGAAGCCTTCCTCCCTGCAAGGCTGTGGCTGGTGGGCTTTCCCTATCAAAGCCAGTGTGGTTTTCTTTATAAAAACACTCAACCCCAGGACAAACTTGAGAAGAGGAATAAAGCTGATGCTTTTCAATACAGTCTTGAATGAAGATGAAAGGGACTAGTTATTCCTACAAGCATAGTCATGTAGCTAAGTCAGTGATCAAGTAGAAAAACTGAAACTACACACTTTGCTCTATTGGCTGCTTGTCCCAGGCCCTGTCTGTGTTTGCTGGGGTAATGTACCGAACTGTCCAGCAGAGATTTAATCGGAGGGTCTTTGCTTGGCAGTTAGAGCACACTGCAAAGGGGTCCATTTGGCAAGCTGACTTATCCTCAGGCAATTCTTTTAGGTCCAACATCCTCGCATGTTGTGTTTGTGGATGTATGGGATTAAGTGAAAGAACAGCCTAAATCCATTGCCTTTAACATCAGATGACCAACCTTGAATTTAGCAGTATTTATCGCTAACGACTTTATAATATTTTATTATTAAGTTTATTGAATATTTTATGTATCCCTGGCTCTTACCAGGGATTTTACATACATATTTCCATTATTCCCCATAGGACCTGGGAAGATAGGTAGGATGACTTCCATTTTGCAAGTAAATAAATTGAGGATTAAAAAAATTAACTAAACTTCTAGTAAGTAACAGGCATAAGAAGTAAGGTTGAAATTCAACATGCGGTCTCCTCAAGTCCAAAAGCTGTGTCACTTATACTTATACCACACTACCATCTAAAAATAACCACTGGCCTTTCTGACATGCTGGTACTCTCAGGAGCCTTTGAGTTCCACTCAGGTCAGTATGTACTCTTCAGTGTTTGTCCAGCAAATGACTGGCTGCAGAACAGCTGAAAGCTGCAAATACCTTGTCACATAGTTTAACTTTAGCTGGTTGTTGAAGCTTCACTATAACACAATTATATTTTATTAAAAGGACTTTAAAAATATTTAAAGTCATAGAGCATAACAGAAAGCACTCTAATAGATAATAAGGAGTCATTGGTTTTGGTCCTAATGTTACCACAAATCAAAACAAGCCATGAGAACTTGGATGAAGACTTAATTCCTATGTGCCTCACTTTTTCTTGTTTATGAAATGAGGAGATTGAAGTATGTGGTCATGAATGTCCATACCTGTTCTCAAAACATGGGCTTCTGTAACTTTAGTTTTTGTTTTTGTGATTCTAAAATGACTTCAGAGTATAATACTTCTTTTAAATTTTGTTTTTATCTTTCAATTACAGTTGACATTCAATACCATATTAGTTTTAGCTATGTAGCATAGTGGTTAGACATTTGTATAACTTTAAAGTAATTTTTTATCTTTATTGTATGTTTTCCCATTACTATTTTGTCCCCTTATGTCCCCCTCACCCCAGCAATCACCACACTGTTGTCCATGTCCATGGACAGTTATGTAACTTTCAAAGTGATTCTCCCATTAAGCCTTGCACCCACCTGACATCTTGTAGCATTATTACAATATTATTGACTACAGTCCCTAAGCTGTACCTTATATGCCCATCACTATTTTATAACAGCCAATTTGTACTTCACCTCTTTCACCCAATCCCCCCACCCTCCTCCCATCAGGCAACCACCAGTTTGTTCTCTATATCTATGAATTTGCTTCTGTCTTGCTTGTTCATTAAATAAATGTTTCTTAAAGTAGCCTCATTATTAAACACAAATCAAGAGAATTGAATTACATGGGGTTTTCAAAAATTTTTGAAAAGATGTAAGTTCTTTACTCTTCAAAGTAAAACACATTTTCCATTGCATTTTTCAGTCCATCATTCCCACCAAAAGAAAAGTGCATAGGTTCTTACACAATGCACACTGGAGCTTGGATTCCTTGAGGGTCTAGCAAGCATTAATCTCAGATAAGATGATATAAAATATTGCCAATGGCCAGCCTCAAGTTGCCAACCCAAATATAAATCATTCCTTGTTCAGTATATACATTTATAATGTAAACTGTTTTAAATTATACCTGGTACTGTTGAATAGAATTAAGGCACTGTTGAGCAACTCCGAAAATAAGACTAGGATGATATGATGGTCTAGTTAGTTTAAAATGTGCTATACTTAAAAAAAAACTTTTACTGCATCATTTTAGACCCAATAAAGAGAAAACTGGCCATATGAGTGACTCAGGATCATCTGTTATCAAACGTGGGCTCAACCCAGAGAAGGTCTTCATGCAGGTTCATTATTTAAAGGTAAGTGCATCTAAGTGACAGAAGCCAGTTATTATGGTCAGGCAGTTTTTTGGTTATACACATAAACAGAGAAGATTAGTATTTAGTAACATGGTTGGGGCAAAACAAACAAAAAAAAAACCCTACATTGTAATGACATTTGACTGGATAGATATCTGCTTATCCAATAATTAAAACACTTTATACCCCCAAAATAGGCATGAGTCAAAGGAACCTGAATGATTTCCTGCCCTGTATCTCCCTTCTCCCTGCCTCATGTCAGCTTCGAAGAGCAGAATCTTAAAATTGCTGTCATGTTAGAATATATGCTGTCATGTCACTAGAATGTAGGAATAAGAAGGAATTTTTTGAGTTGTAAAGTTCTTTCCTAATTGCTGAGGGAGAGAGAAGCCAAGCCCCTCTGTCCTTCTGGTCTGTGATGAGGGTCCAGATTTCATGTAAATCGAGAAAAAATGAAAACGGAAATGCCCAGATGAATTGAAAGCATAGCAGTTGATCCTTAATTTCTAGGCCCAACCCCATTGGTAAGAATATAAAGGGCAGCCTGGAACACGTCAGATGGAGCATTCTAGGTGCGCACAAAGTGCTTGTGGGTAAGTTAGAGTTGATTGTGTAAGCATTTTTCTGATAAACCTATGATAGTCATCTTTTTTACTTCTACTTCTTCCTTTCTTCTAGGGCTATTTTCTTCTCCGGTTCCTTGTTGGAAGACTTGGACATGACACCTATTTTTCATTTTTAAGAAAATTTGTTCACACATGTCATGGGCAGTTGATTCTTTCCCAGGTAATTTGTGAGTTCTCATGAGTGTGATACACAGTTGGTGGGGGTGTGGCATGTGGGGACTAGATGATGTAAGCATTAAAAAGTGGGGGAAAGATTTACGATTTAATGCAGTGGGGAAAATGGGAAGCTAATGAAGTGGACACAGGGAAGTGTTGTTTTAGAGAGGTGATCTCCCTCCAGTTTCAAGATATCCGTGACCAAAAGCTGTCTTGTGCACAGTGATATGGATAGTTGCATCTTAAGTGACCTTAAAAACAAAAATAAGAAAGAAATCTTGTTCCTCTACCTGGAATGATCTTTGCAAGGTTGGCTCCTTCTTATCCTTTTGTCTTGGCCTAAATACCACACTCTCGGAGTCACCCCAGCTAATCATATCTGCATCCACCCTGTCACTCTCTACCCTTTGCCTTTTTATTAGCCTTCATTGTCATTGCTAGTGCATTATTTATAATTATATTTTCATTTAAAGTCACTTATTTTTTCCTATCTCCTCCATCCTATGTATAAACTCAGCAAGGCCGGACCGTGCTTTTCATTGAGTCAGTACATAGTATGTAGTTGGCACACAGTTTGTACACCATATATATTTGATAAACCATTGTATTAACAAGACCCACTGAAATACTCAGATGGCCGGATCTCAAAACTATCAGAGAAAGCATGTCAGCTTATATAAGTGTGTGGCCAAGGTGCACATAGGAATAAGAAAGTTAACAAAGGGGGACCTGCTCTGGAAACACTGCTTGTAGCTAGCTGATAAGAGTAGAAGATGTAGCCTCAGCTCAGATTGGATTGATGGGTTTCTTTAAAAAAAAAAAAGATTTTATTTATTTACCTTTAGAAAGCGGGGAAGGGTGGGAGAAAGAGAGAAACATTAATATATGAAAGATACATTCATTGGTTGTCTCTCACATGCCCCCAACTGGGGACCTGGCCTGCAACCTAGGTGTGTGCCCTGACTGGGAATTGAACTGGCAGCCTTTTGGTTCACAGGTTGGTGCTCAATCCACTGAGCCACACCAGCCAGGGATGGGTATTTTGGGTGTTTGACATTCGTGCTCTTATGCAGTTTGGGGTCATATTGTCCACAATGTCAGATATAAGTGATGTGCAAGTATAATCTGAATACATGGAGAGATCATGAGTGTGCTGGCTTTTCCTCATCTCCACATTCCTTTTATTTTTTTTTTGGTTAGGGAAAAGGGGCATATATGTGGAAAGGCCACTTGAAAACTGGCTCAGAGGCCATATGCTTGGTTGACTGATTAGATGAAATTCCTACTGCTAAAACCCACTTCTCCCAATATCCTGCAATGTTAAGTGAGTGCATTGTATTTACTGTGTATCTGAGGTTCTGATTTCAACTTCCCTTAGAATACTTAGTGTTCTCTCCACCAAATCATTCAGTTTTTCTTTCATCTCTTTCAAATAAGTTTTATGTTTTTGTAAAAGCTTTATTGAGATATAATCCATATACCATAAAATTGACCAGTTTAAAGTATATAAGCCAGTGGTTTTTTTTCAAATATACACAAGGTTGTGCCATTATTACTACTATGTAATTTCAAAACATTTCCATCATCCTTCAAAGAAATCCCTGCCAATTAGCAGTCACTCCTCTTTCCCACCCTCCTCCGCCCCTGGCAACCATTAACCTGCTTTCTGTCTATAGGGATTTGCCTCTTCTGGACATTTCATATAAATGGAGTCATATAATACAGGGTGGGGCAAAAGTAATTTTACAATTGTGAGTATATAAAACACAGGTTATTATTGTATTATTTATTAGTTACTGTATTATTTATTTCTATTACACTGTAAACATACTTTTGCCCACCCCTGTATGTAGAACTTTGTGACTGGCTTGTCATTCAGTTACTGTTTTCAAGGCTCATGTTGTATCATGTAAAAGTACTTTATTCTTTTTTTATTTTAATTTTTACTTTTTATAATTGTGGTAAAATATAAAATTTACCATTTCACCCATTTTTAAGTATGTAGTTCAGTGTATTAAGTGCATTCATACTGTTGTGCAACCATTACCACCAGGCCTACAGAATGTTTTGCTCTTCCCACATTGCACTTGTAGCCATTAAACAGTGATTCCATATTCTTCCCTCCCCACAGTCCCTGGCAGCCACCCTCCTACTTTCTGTCTCTATGAGTTTGACTACTCTAGGGACCTCATATAATGGCATCATACAGTATTTGGCCTTTTCTGTCTGGCTTATTTTGCTTAGCATGATGTCTTCAAGGTTCATCCATCTTGAAGCATGTGACAGAATTCTTTTCCCTTTTAAGGCTCAATATTTCATTATACACACACACACACACACACACACACACACATAGACACACACACACCACATTTTCTATGTCCATTCATCTGTTGATGGATGCTAGGGTTGTTTACACGTTTTGGCTCTTGTGAATAATACTGCTTTGAACATTATTATACAAATATCTTTTGAAGTCACTGCTTTCAATTTTTTTGAGTATAGATCCAGAAATGGAATCACTAGATTATATGATAATTCAATGTTTTGAGATATTGCCTTACTGTTTTCCACATTGGTTGCACAATTTCACGTTCTCACCAGCAATGTACAAGGGTTCCAGTTTCTCCACGTCTTCATCCACACTTGTTGCTTTCTACTTTTTAAAAGATTTTATTTATTTATCTTTAGAGGGGAAGAGAAGAAAAGAGGGAGAGAAATATTAATGTATGGTTGCCTCTCATGCATCTCCTGCTGGGAACTGGCCTGCAGCCCAGGCATGTGCCCTGACTGGGAATCAAACTGTGGTTGTTTGGTTCACAGGCCCGCGCTCAATCCACTGAGCTGCACCAGCCAGGGATGTTTTCTATTTGTTTGATAATAGCCATCCTAGTGAGTATGAAATGGTATCTCATTGTTGTTTTAAATTGCCTTTCTCTGATAGCTAATGATGCTGGGTACTTTTTTCATGGGTTTACTGGCTGTTTGTATATCTTCTTTGGAGAAATGTTTATTAAGATCATTTGCTGATTTTTTAATATTGATTGTCTTTTATTACTTAGTTGTAAGAGTAGTTTATGTATTCTAGATTCAAGTCCCTTTTCAGATTATGATTTGCAAATATTTTCTTCATTGCCTAATTGAAAATCATGAAGATGTAATCATAAAGAGTTTTATGGTTTTCACTCTTACATTTAGGTCTCTTAACTATATTGAGTTAATTTTGGGGTATGGTATGAGTTAGATGGTCCAACTTCATTTTTTTGCATGTGAATTTCCAGTTGTCTCATGACCATTTGTTGAAAAGACTATTCTTTCCCTCCCTGAATTACCCTTATTGATAATCACTTGACCATGAATGTAAGAGTTTATATCCAGACTCTCAGTTTTATTCCATATTTAGTTCCTTATGCCAGTACCACAGTAAGTTTGGAAATTACTGCCTTTTTAACTGACATATATTTTTAAAACTTTAAGAAACAAAGGAAAGTACAAAGAAGAGTGTAAATTATTATTCAAAACTCTACCACCCATAAAACCTAAAATTAATATTAGGTAAATGCCACTCTGTCTTTTTCCTTCTCTTTATAGGTACATACGATATGTGTACATGTATCTGTGTCTCTGTGTTTATAGTATATGTGTGTGTACACATTTGTAGGTACAAAGATATATTTAGAAGTAAGTTTATAAAAAATAATTATATAATATTAGCTTTTTAATAAAATGTTTTAAATTTTATTTTACTTAAATTTAATAAATGAAAAAGAAAGTAAAGTGAATATAAAGGGCTTTCTTGAACTTCATATAAATCTAAGAGATATTGTTTCCTAAAATATTCTTATGTGGTTAAAAAAACACTATTGCAAAGCAATCTTTAGATGTTAAAATTCTTTTTTTTCTTTAGCTATATATTCTAATTTTAGAAAGCATGATTAACTTTTGTAAAAGATAATGAAATCAGCAGTTACGTACTTTTACTACTTTCCCCACAATTCTAAACTTTCATTAGTTAATATTTGCATAGTTTAGGTTGAGATTAATTATAGTATATACTGTAACCACAGTTTTCACAGTTATAGAGTCTTAGCTCTGTATTTAAAGGATTTCAGTATTCACCATAGTCACTTTACCATACTTCTGTACTCTTGAATTTTTTATTTTCATTCAACTTTTTGTTGGCTGAATTTTGTTATCAAATTGGTGTTTAACTTGCAGACTCACTGGTCCTGTGATGTCTGCGCTCTTATGTGCTTGAGAATGTTTGCTTATTGCCATTATATTTGATTTATAAACTGGCTGGGCATAATATTCTTGGGTTGCATTTTCATTTCCTTGGAACTCTGTGGATATTGCTCAGCTGCCTTCTGGCATTAAATACTGCTCTTGAAAATTTGAAGTCAGCTTACTTTTCCCTCTATACATACCACTTAGATGCCAGAAGAATTCTCTCATTATCTTTGACATTTAATTGCAGATAAAAATAATTTAGAAAATGGCTTGGTGTCCATGAATCTATATCATTGTTTTTCCTATAAAACAGTGTATAATTTTTGGTTATAGCTTGTATTTTCCTTCTTTCACTGAAATTGTCTTAATTACATCGTTGAACACATTCTCTTTTATTTTTCCCTTGCAGATGACCAGTTATCCATATGTTGTATTACCTTTGTCCTCCATACTTGTTATTTTCTAATTGCATTTGTCTTTTTATTCTTCATGGCATGTATTTATCTCAAGCAACATTATTATTTTTATTATAACATTATTATTTTTTCTTTAATGTCTGTTCTTTGTTGTTTCTATTTTATTAATGTCCTTATTAATACATTTTATTAATGTCCTTTATTAATACATTGGCATTATTTAGGTCCTTAATTTATTTCTTTTGCTTTGCAATCTCATTTTTTGTTTTATTTTGTTGTTTTGTGATCTTTGAGCTTTCATTTTACTGAGTCTATGTTGTTACTATGATCTTATGTTAATTTATTTTATAGTGTAATGCATTCATGGAGAATTGTTTTCTGCTTCTTGGACTATATTTTCTTTAACACTGGATTCTTTTTCTTTATGTTGTGCTTTTTATTTCTGCCATACTTCTTGCTCATCCTCAGCACCAGTAACACTGTTTTGACCCTTTATTTATGCTCATATGTATTGGAATATTATCCTTGATTTCTCTCCCATCTCTTCTTAGACATGTCTTTCTTCCTTTCTAAGCTACAGTTTGAAGTTTGGATTTTGTGCATGGGGGGGGCCCAGGGAAAGAGCTCCATGGAGCTGTATGCAGCCTTTGTTTCAAGAATTTGGCTTCTTTAACTAAAAATTTTGTTAAATGTACCCAGTCAAGATTCACTTTACCTAATTTGGATGCAGCTTATTTCTGTTCCACTACAGCTACTTCCTCAATTAATACTGTTCCACTAATTCAGCTTGGAGCTCTAGAACCTACACAGTTCACCAGAGTATCATCCTCAGTTGTTTATTTCCCAACTACTACTCATCTTTTTCCAACAAACATTTCCAGTCTTTCCCAGGCAAAAAAGAGGAAAGATAAAGATATTCCTGTTTCTTTCCA
The DNA here is from genome assembly GCF_021234435.1 of Artibeus jamaicensis. NCBI lineage: Eukaryota > Metazoa > Chordata > Mammalia > Chiroptera > Phyllostomidae > Artibeus > Artibeus jamaicensis. Next base: position 70,880,029 of record NW_026522030.1, on the reverse strand, counting down.
AACATGTGGGTGGTATATGGGAGAATTTTCAGAGTTTGGACAATTCACCAGTCCCATTACTGCTAATCATGAGGTTGGAAATGGTGCAGAAGAAAGGTTGGAAGCTGTATTGGATTCTTGTATCTCTTTCCTTAGTTGCCTCTTTTAAATTTATACCACAAGGATGTACTTCTTTCCTTGTTTAAAAGATGCTGGTGAAGTTTTTGCTGATTTTTAAGTGGATTGTGTTTTTGTTTATATTGCTAATTAATTTTATTTATAGTATTAACAATACTTATGAGGAAGGCTATGGACCAGTTTCTTTACTCAGAAGTCCCTCAATTCCTTCTTTTTAAAATTTACTTCTTGACTTACAGCCAAGAGGCATAGGTAGACACACTGTACCTCCTCGCACAACCAAAAGAAAGATAATAACAATTTAAAAACAAAAAACAACCAGAACTGACAGAAAATTGAACTGTATGGAAACCAGACAACCAAGGAGTTAAAGAACACACACGCATCCAGACCAGTTGGAGGGGCAGAAACAGACAGGTAGAGAGGACTCATGGCAAGGCTGCAGCTGGTGAACCCAGTGAGGTGGCGGCTGGTGGTGTGGGCGGTCCTGCATTCCTGTGCAGATAAACCGGGAGAACAACTGGAGAGCCAGGCAGACTGCGTAACTCATGGCCCCAGCTTGGGGAAATAAAGCCTCAAACTTCTGATTGAAAACACCTGTGGGAGTTGAGGTGGCAGCAGGAGAAATTCTTACCCTCACAGAAGAGTTTGTTGGAAAGACCCACAGGGTCCTAGAATGTATACAAGCCCACCCACATGTGAATCAGCACCAGAAGGGCCCATCTTGCTTGTAGGAAGTGGAGGAAGTGACTGAAATCTGGCAGAGAGCGGAGCAAGTTTTATTGTTCCCTCTTGGACCCCTTCCCCATATACAGTGTCACAACTCAGTAACAACAGTGACATGGGTTACCCCCTCCCTGGTGAACTCCTAAGGCTCCACCCCTCACTACATGACAGGCATGTCAAGACAAAAAAGTGGTCCAAATGAAAGAACAGATCCAAGCTCCAGAAAAAAATACAACTAAGCGACAAAGAGATAGCCAACTTTTCACATGTACAATTCAAAACAATGGTAATTAGGATGCTCACAGAAATGATGGGAAGGAAACTGGGACTCAAATCAATGGTGTGGACCAGAAAGAAGAAAGAAACATTCAACCAGAACAGAATGAAGAAACAAGAATTTTAAAAAATGTGGAGAGGCTTAGCAGCCTCTAGGACATCTTTATAAATTCCGACAGCTGAATCATAGGGGTACCAGAAGGAGAAGAGGAAGAGCAACAAGTGGAAAACTTATTTGAAGGAATAATGAAGGAGAACTTCCCCAATCTGGCAAAGGAAATAGACTTTCAGGAAGTCCAGGAAACTCAGAGAGTCCCAAAGAAGTTGTACCAAGGAAGAACACACCAAGGCACATCCTAATTGCATTACCCAAGATTAAAATGAAGGAGAGAATCCTAGAATCAGCAAGAGAAAAGGAGACAGTTACCTACAAAGGAGTTCCCATCAGACTGTCAGCTGATTTCTTAAAAGAGACCTTGTAGGCAAGAAGGGGCTGGAAAGAACTATTTGAAGTCATGAAAGTCAAGGGCCTACATCCAAGATTGCTCTATCCAGCAAAGCTTTCATTTAGAATGGAAGGGCAGATCAAGTGCTTCTCAGATAAGGTCAAGTTCAAGAAGTTCATCATCACCAATCCTTTATTATATGAGATGTTAAAGGGACTTATCTAAGAAAAAGAAGATAAAAATATGAATAGTAAAGTGACAGCAATTATTAACAACCACACCTAAAACAAAAACAAAAGCAAACTACTAGAACAGGAACAGAACCACAGAAATGGAGATCACATGGAGGATCATCAACAGAGGAATGGGAGAGGGAGAGAGGGGGAAAAGGTACAGAGAATAAATACCATAAATGATAGGTAGAAAATATACAGGAGGAGGGTAAGAATAGTATAGGAAATATAGAAGCCAAAGAACTTATATATACGACCCATGAACATGAACTAAAGCAGGGGAATGTGGATGGGAGAGGGTATACAGGTCGAAGGGGAGTGTAGGGGGGGAATGGGATAATTGTAATAGCATAATCAATAAAATATATTTAAAAAATAAAATAAAATTTACTTCTTAATTTTTCCCTTCCTAACACTCTACCTGTACAGGATTTTAGTATCATCATCTTTTCAGCCTTAATTAAAACTGCTTTCTTAAGCTTGATCATGACTTCTTTCTTCTCAGTTCTTACCCTGCCAACACTGTCCTTGCTTCAACATTTTGATTATTTTTATTCTGTCTTTTCTTCCTCCCCATGGCCATGATAATTATTCAAAAATATCTGTCAGAAATGCTTACACTGTGTTATTATAAAGCGAATGCCAGTTTATTCACTAGAATCTACATGCACCTACTTTTCATTGACTACTTTCAGGAGGACTAAAAAATGACCTAATTAGCCATGTGCCAAAATCAATATAGTTTTCTTTTAATCATAAAGCTTAATTTACCTGGTTAACATATAGATTATTAGGAGATTCCTAAATGAAAACAAAAATTCCTAAAGAATGTGTTTTTTGAAATGTTCTGTTATGGAGAGTGGGGAAAAGCTTCTGTGATGAGTCCACTGCATGGGGTATATGCCGATTTACAAGAAAAAAAGAAAGAAAGAGAGAGAAAGGATGGATGGATGGAAGAAAGGAAGGCATGGGAAAACCAGCATTTTAAGGTTAAAAATTAGGTCTATGAAAGGATAAGTAGGGTCCTATAAAGAAAGATGCAGTTGTAGCTGGAAAATGCAAGAGGGCAGAATTAAAGTTAACTCTGCATACTCTGCTTCTCATGCAATTAAAGTCTCCCCCTTGCCATTGAGTTGGTGTAATTCCCCCCTACCATAATTGAGCATAAATTACTGTACAAAGTGGGATAAGTTGATATGGGCTCTAAGGAGATAATGAAGTAAAATTAGTAAAAAATTATACTTACAGTACTTTTTTTAAGAAGCCAGAATATTGCCATTCAGCCAATCAAATACCTACAAAATAATTTATTAATAAATCCATTGTGATAAATTAATATCTAACTCAAAAATTTTACAACATAATTATTAAACAAAAAGAATGACTTTAAGAAGTGAAAGCAAAAATAATTCTTCACATTCTAAATATTGTTCTTGCTTCCTGGGTTATTTTTCTCCCTATACTGTATCCACTGCAGGTGCAAGGAAGGACTTCAGATGTGAGGCATTATTCTATTTGGGGTTGTCCCCTCTCATTTTCACTGCAGGATCCGTGCTTTTAATATTAGTTGGTATTCTTAGTATCATTTATTTTGGGTGAAGTAGCAATAAATGAGTGAAGTCTTATAAGGAAAACAGAGGTTGCAAGAAATAAAATTTTCATTATTGCCCTTAATAAGGACACTTTGCCTTTGGAAGAAATAGACCTAAGCACCCAAAATGTGTAGAAAGTGATGATTGGCTTCACCAGTGTAGTGATGGCTATGCTAGTGCAATGATAGAAAAAGAACAACTTGTCATACAAATTGTTTGCAGATTTCCACTCCTCTGTGATTCTATCTGTTTGTAATCTGAAGCTCCTCCTGCTGCTTCCATTTCACACTCTTTGAGTTAAATGAATCTCTTCAGAGCCCCACTCAGCCCCTGGATCCCCAGGCTTGGCTCTGGGGTAGGGGTGGGGCTTCCCACTGGAGGTGTGTTCATTTGGCAGTGTGGTAGTTGGTCATCTGCTCTCTCTTGAAAGAACCTGTTTTGAAAGATTTTACATTTATTAAAAGAAAAACTTCAAGTGTAGATCCCAAGAAAATTAAATGTTGTTCTTGTTTGTTTCATGTTGTATATTGTTTGAAAATATGTCTTGCCAAATCTTCAGATGACAGGGTTAACACTAATTTAGCAAATAAAAATGCTCAACACCCAGTTAAATTTTAATTTCAGATAAACAACAAATAATTTTTTTAGTGGTAAGTATGCCCCCCATTTAACTGGTTGTCCTACATTTTACCTGAGAAACCTAGTTGAGACCAAATTAAGATTCCAGCCCTGGCTGGTGTAGCTCAGTGGATTGAGCGCGGGCCTGCGAACCAGAGAATCGCGGTTCGATTCCCAGTCAGGGCACATACTGGGGTTGCAGGCCAGTTCCCAGCAGGGGACGCATGAAAGGCAACCATACATTGATGTTTCTCTTCCTCTCTCCTTCCCTTCCCCTCTAAAGATATATAAATAAAATCTTTAAAAAGAAAAAAAGATTCCAGAATTAGATGGACTGAAAAGATTGGTCACAATATTCAAGGAACAAATTCAATATAAATGTGGTTTTTGAATACTCATATGTAGGTTTTTTAAGGCCATATGGTATTGCCGTTATATTTTAAAAGAGTCCTTGTCTTTTAGAGACATTTACTGAAACATTGTTTGATGAAATTATGTAATATTTGGGATTCACTTGTAAATAATACAAGAGGCAGATAAGTGGATGGAGCAGATTGGCTATGATGAAGGTTAATTTTACTCTATTGTCTACGTTTGAAGCTGTTTGAAATTTTCCATAGTAAAAGAAGCGGTGGGTATGTGTAAGTCATGTCTTTAGGTTCAAAATATCTATCATTGAAACCTCCTAAATGTCAGAGAGTGGAGGGCTTGTATAATAGCACTGCAAGAGGCTGCAGATGGAGGCAGGCACGGTGCACAATTTTGGCATTGTGTCACCTCTGTTCCTGCACTGGGATACTAATCATCTTGATGTCTGTCTTTATCTTTCCTGAGCAATGCAAGAAAGTTGCAAGTTAGTGGTTAGCTTCTGAGTTTGAGGTTGTTCAGTATATAGCAGGATATCTAGGGAAAGCTCATGAAGAGAAGTGGTGCAGTAGAGAGGGGCAGTGCTGCGTGCCTATAGCCTGTGTTTTGAAAATAGTTAAAACACAAAAACAAATCATTGGTTTGGGTTAAAATAACAAGCATTACATTTTTTATTTTGTTTGAGGTTTGTTTGTTTGTTTGTTTGTTTGTTTAACAACTGACAGTCAATTTATCAAAAAGATTGATTTAGTCATCTGCAATGGTGACTTCAACCTCAACTCCTGGCTCAGTACTGATGGAAGTAATCTGCTTAACAAGATCAGTGGGACTGTGCAAGTCAATGAGTCACTTGTAGATCCTCATCTGAAATTGACCCCAAACCTTGGAACCCTCCCCACAGGGAGTTTTGCTTGTAGTGATTCTCAGAGTCTTGATAGGCATCCAAAATGGTCCTTTCACTTTGAGATTCTTTTCCTTTGTGCCTCTGATCAAGTCAGCACATACCCTCTCCAAAGACTTTACAGCCATCTCTGGTTCCATAGGGTGTCTTTCTGGTATCTTTAAAAGCCATTGCTGCAGCACTACTTCCTGACCAACTTGTTCCTGGTTGAGGCGAACAGCAGTGAGCCAGGAGCAGAAGGGGGCTGAACAGCGATGAGCTGCAGCTGCAACTGCAACTTCCTCAAAAAGATTGTTTTTGGTTTTTACAAAAGAAATTTCTTAAACTGATTGGATTGAAGCCTTGGTAAATTAACAAATTAGGTATGTAGTCTAATAATTCCATTTGGGCCAAGCTTCTCCAGCAGGTAGCTGTCAACAGCTGGGAATGCTCTGTCTCTGGCATGACTCCTGGCAGTTACTCATCGATGGACATCTTTAATGGTTTGCTTTTTTCTCATTCCAGGATTTCCTTCAAATGTTGTTGGAGAACATCCCAGAAGAAAAAAGGTGAGGGCCAGTTTAGGAATTAAGAGCCTAGTTTTGCTTTTATGTTTAGAATGACCCTGCCATTGTTTGACTTATTAAACCAAGAAAGTTCAATCTTCCTCTTAATAGAGGCAGGGACCTGGCCCAGCCAGCAGGAGTCCTAAGAGGATCAACCAAACTTAGAAAGGGGCCCGTGTGGCTACTGGAAGCTAGTGGGCACAGCAGGGAGGCCTGAGTCAGGAGCCCCCAGAGTGGTACATGAGGCAAACCAAAGACACTGTGTGGCCTCAGCTGCTGTGGAAAAGAATGGAAGAGACAAAAGTTGTAAAAGTTAGGGTGGCTGTAGTTAGCATGACTTAATATAAGGAAACACAATAAGTTTTACTGAAGTGAAAATACTGTGTAATAATGAGCGTGGCATCTGAAGTCAGGCTCTTTACGGTTCTAACCCCAGCTCTACCCCTTCCCATCTATACAACATTCGGAGCAGGTCACTTCATCCCTCCAAATTCCAGTTTTCTACCCTCTCTGGCAGGGTTTCACAGAGCATTAAATGAAATAATACATATGAAAAGTAGGTAATTAATTTCCAATTGGTATAATTATAACATTAATCAGCTTCTGTGCTTTAGGCATATATTCAGGATCTATTTACAGGAGATCCATTTGATCCTCATTACAGCATTTTCTTTTTCTTCATCATCACCATCATTATCATCACCATCATCATCATCATCATCATGATTATAAGCCAACACTTTTTCACAGGTTACTATAAACAGGCACTCAGTTAATCCTCTAAACAATACTATCTGGTATGTTGTTTTTTTATCCCTGTTTTACCAGTGAGAGAACTGAGGTACTGAGGGGCTGAGTAAGCAACCAGTGCTGTCAGAGCTGTGTCCAGCAGGGCTGGTAGCCCGGCTCTGGAACCTCTGCTCTTACCCACAATGTTCCGCAGGTTAAGTAACTTTCTAAGATTCCTTAGATAGCAAAGGAGCCAGTGCAGATTGGAATGAGGTCTGTCTGGCTCTCACCCATGCTCTTCACTGTATGAGCTCACTCTGCAAAGAAAGATCCTCTTCTTTGGAGGTGTCCAGTTTTAGTCTGGCTAACTGCCCACAGGGATTCATCAAAGTCTGTGTTAGATTCATTCCAACCTTTCCTTCTAATTTCCTATCTTAATTTAGGTACTAAAATTGAATACCCTGGAACATAATTTCTAGCAGTAAAATTGGTATTCAAATGTTAAAGGGGGCATCTTGAGAAATTAAACATTACTCTCCTTTCTGTCCCACAGTTTTAGCCATATTTTTATGCTTGGAACAGATTTCCAAATGTGGAACTCTGTGGAATTGTTTAAAGCAGACATTGATTTAGATCCATGCAAGGCCAGACACCTCTGTGTTGATGAGCCTGTCTTGTAGGTAGCCTGATTCAGGGGTCTTACAGGTAAGGTGTCAGGGTTTATGCTACTGGGAGATGAAGGTAAATTTAGGGGGTTGGAGGAATCATGGGGCCATGAAGGCATAGAGATTTTTTTCTTCTTCTTCCACCTTCTACCTCCAGTTCTTGGTTCAATAGTTAGAAATGTTATTGTTCAGCTTTAAAAAAAAATCAGATGGGAGCACACACATAAAGCAAATTGGGGCATCATACAGAATTAACATAACCATATTATTTGTTAACTTCCTAAATTTCTACCTTTTTCTGTTCATGCCTTTGATGCTAAAGGAAGTCTTGCCCATGGAGATTGCATGGGACTGTAGTCACTGGCCCAGACACATAGCCTTCTAAGGTGACTCCAAGGAAGTATGGCTTGTTTTGGAAGGTCTGAGATGTTTCAGATCTATCATCTTTTCTTTTCAAAGAGAAATACGGATTTTCTACATGCAAAAATCACTTCAGATGTAGTTATCATTCCTAAGGTCAAGAACAATAGTTTACTTGTATGATTTTTTATTTTCCTTCTCTTTTGTACCTTCCCTGGAATAACTTTTCAGGTCCTGTAATAGAACGGAGGGCTTTCCTTAGGAACTAATGCAGAAAAAAAAAAAAAAGGAAGAATAAAACTAATAGAAATTATGTCATTACCTCTTGTTACTAAAGTGTGTTTCTGAGTAATGACTGTGCATTCTTTCAGAACTTTTTAGGGCACAAATACAGTAGTTTTCATGGAAGTGACAAATTGAATTTTAGTTTGGGAAGTCTTCTTTCTTTTTATCCCTTCCTAATAAGGTTATGGAGTTCATTTGGATGGCCCTGCGCTCTCTTGTTCCAGGGAACCTGAATTTTACCATTGTGAATATTTCTTTATTTTTTTATTTAGTTGTTTTTTGAGTACAGTTTTCTGTTTATTTCTCCCATCCCAGCCCACCCCTCCCCCATGCTCCCCACCTCCCTCCCATTTCCACCCCCCTTAGTTATTGTCTCTGTGTCCTTTATACTTGTTCCTCTAAATCCCTCCCATTTTTCCCCCTTAAATTCCCTCCCCTCTCCCCTCTGGTCCCTGTCCCCCTGTTCTCTATTTCAGTGTATTTGTTTTTATTTTGCTTGCTTGTCTGTTTTGTTGTTTAGTTTCCTGTTAAAGGTGAGATCATATGGTATTTGCCTTTCAACCCCTGGCTTATTTCACTCAGCATAATGCTTTCCAGTTCCATCCATGTTGTTGCAAAGGGTAGTAGCTCCTTTCTCTCTGCTGCATAGAATTCTATTGTGTATATGTACCACAATTTTTGATCCATTCATTTACTGACAGGCACCTAGGTTGATTTCAGCTCTTGGCTATTGTATTGTAAATTGTGCTGCTATGAACATTGTGGTGCATAGGTTCTTTGAAATTGATGTTTTGGGGTTCTTAGGATAGAATCCTAGCAGTGGAATTGCTGGATCAAAAGGCAGGTCGATTTTTATTTTTCTGAGAAAATTCCATACTGTTTTCCATAGTGGTTGTACCAGTCTGCAATCCCACCAACAGTGAACTAAGGTCCCCTTTTCCCCACAACCTCTCCAATATTTGTTGTTGGTTGCTTTGTTTATGATAGCCATTCTGACTGGTGTAAAGTGGTATCTCATTGTGGTTTTAATTTGCATCTCTCTGATAGCTAGCGATATTGAGCATTTCTTCATGTGTCTCTGGATCTTCTGTATGTCCTCCTTGGGGAAGTGTCTGTTCAAGTCCTTTCCCATTTTTTAATTGGGTTGGTTGTCTTCTTAGAGTGGAGTCGTGTAAGTTCTTTGTATATTTTGGAGATTAAACCTTTCTCTGAGGTATCACTGGCAAATATGTTTTCCCATGCAGTTGGTTGTCTATTTAATTTGATACTGTTTTCTTTAGCCACGCAGAAACTTTTAATTTTGATGAGATCCCATTTGTTAATTCTTTCCTTTATACTCCTTGCTCTAGGGGACATATCAGTAAAAATGTTGCTGCGTGAAGTATCTGAGATTTTCCTGCCAATGTTTCTCCTCTAGGACTTTAATGGTTTCAAGGCTTATATTTAAGTCTTTTATCCACCTTGAATTTATTTTGGTGTATGGCGTAAGTTGGTGCTCAAGTTTCATTTTTTTGCACGTAGCTGTCCAGTTCTCCAAACACCATTTGTTGAAGAGGCTATTTTTACTCCACTTTATGTTATTGCCCCCTTTGTCGAATATTAATTGACTGTAGAGAGATGGGTTGATTTCTGGGCTCCCTGTTCTGTTCCATTGGTCTATGTGCCTGTTTTCATGCCAGTACCAGGCTGTTTTGATTACAGTGGCCTTGTAATACAGTTTGATATCAGGTATTGTGATCCCTCCTACTTTGTTCTTCTTTCTCAAAATAGCAGCTGCTATTCGGGCACCTTTATGGTTCCATATATATTTTTGAAGTGTTCGTTCTATGTCTGTGAAGTATGCCATTGGAACTTTAATAGGAATTGCATTGAATCTGTAAATTGCTTTGGGTAGTATTGACATTTTGATGATGTTAATTCTTCCTATCCATGAACAAGGTATATGTTTCCATTTGTTTGTGTCTTCCTTGATTTCTTTCTTCAGTGTTGTGTAGTTTTCTGCATACAGGTCTTTTATCTCCTTGGTTAGGTTTATTCCCAGATATTTTATTTTTGTTTTTGCTATATCAAATGGGATTTTTTCCTGGATTTCTGCTTCTGCTGATTCGTTGTTGGTATACAAAAATGCCTTTGATTTCTGGATATTGACTTTGTAACCCGCTGTTTTGCCAAATTCATTAATTAGTTCGAGCAGTTTTTGGGTAGAGTCTATAGGATTTTCCATGTACACTATCATGTCATCTGCAAAGTGACAATTTTGTTTCCTCCTTTCCTATTTGGATGCCTTTTATTTCTTTTTTTTGCTGATCGCTGTGGCTAAAACTTCCAATACTACATTGAATAGGAGTGGTGAAAGTGGACACCTTTCTCTTGTTCCTGATCTTAGTGGAAAAGATTTTAGTTTTTGCCCATTGAGTATAATGTTGGCTGTAGGTCTCTCATATATGGCCTTTATTATATTGAGGAATGCTCCCTCTATATCCACTTTACTAAGTGTTTTTATCATAAATGGGTATTGTACCTTATCAAAAGCTTTTCCCATGTCTATTGATATGATCATGTGGTTTTTGTGTTTGCTTTTGTTTATGTGATGTATTACATTTACTGATTTGTGAATATTGAACCATCCTTGCATTCCTGGGATGAATGCCACTTGGTCATGGTGTATGATGTTTTTGATATATATTGTTGAGGATTTTAGCGTCTATGTTCATCAGCAATATTGGCGTAAAGTTTTCTTTCTTTGTTCTGTCTCTGTCTGGTTTTGGAATTAGGATAATGCTGGCTTCATAAAAAGAATTTGGGAGTTTTCCATCCTTCTGGACTTTTTGAAATAGTCTGTGAAGAATAGGGGTTAGCTCTTCCTTAAATGCTTTGTAGAATTCTCCTGTGAAACCATCTGGTCCAGGGCTTTTGTGTGATGGGAGTTTTTTGATTACTGCTTCAATTTCTTTTGCTGTTATTGGTGTGTTCAGATTTTGTGCTTCTTTTTCATTGAGTTTTGGAAGATTGTATTTTTCTAGAAATGCGTCCATTTCCCCTAGGTTTTCAAATTTCTTGGCATGCAGTTCTTCATAGTAATTTCTTACAATCCTTTCTATTTCTGTGGTATCAGTTGTAATGTCTCCTCTTTCATTTCTGATTGTGTTTATTTGTGTCCGCTCTCTTGTTGATGAGCCTACTTAAAGGCTTGTCTATTTTGTTTATCTTCTCAAAGAACCAACTCCTGGATTCATTGATCCTAAGAATTGTGCTTTTAGTCTCTGTGTCATTTAATTGTTCTCTGATCTTGGTTATTTCCTTCCTTCTGCTTGCTCTGGGCTGTCTTTGTTGTTGTTCCTTGAGTTCTTGCAGGGGTAGGGTTAGGTTGTTTGAAATGTTTCTATTTTCTTTAGGTAGGCCTGTATTGCTATAAACTTCCCTCTCAGGACAGCTTTTGCTGTGTCCCATAAGTTTTGGATTATTCTGAGATCATTTTCATTTGTTTTCAGAAACGTTTTGATTTCTTCCCTAATTTCATTCTTGACTCATTCGTTGTTTAATAGCATACCATTCAGTCTCCATGATTTTGGGTGCTTTGGTTTTTTTCCTTTGGGGTTGGTTTCCAATTTCAGTCCCTTGTGGTCAGAGAAGATGCTTGGTATGATTTCAGTTTTCTTGAATTTTTTGAGTCTCATTCTGTGTCCTATCATGTGGTCTGTCTTTGAGAATGTCCCATGTGCATTTGAAAATAATGTGTATTTAGCTTCTTTCAGATGAAGGGCTCTATATATATCAGTTACGTCTATTTCATCTAGGGTGTTGTTTAATGCCGCAATATCTTTGTTGATACTTTGGAAGATCTGTACATTTTTGACAGTGGGGTGTTTAAAATCCCCTAGTATAATTGTGTTGCTGTCTATATCTTTCTTGAAGTCCTCTAAGATTTTCTTGATATATTTGGGTGCCCCTATGTTGGGTCCATATATATTTATGATGTGAATGTCTTCTTGGTGGATTCTTCCCTTGAGTATTATGAAGTGACCTTCTGGGTCTTTCTTTATGGCCCTTTTTTTGAAGTCTATTTTGTCTGATATGAGAATTTCTACCCCAGCTTTTTTTTTTTTTTCTTTTCTGTTTGCTTGGAAAATTTGTTTCCAGCCTTTCACTTTTAGTCTGTGATGGTCTTTTGTCCTGAGGTGGGTCTCTTGTAGGCAGCCTATGTGTGAGTCATGCTTTCTTATCCATTCAGCTATTCTGTGCCTTTTGATTGGAGTATTTAATCCATTTACATTTAAGGTTATTATTGATAGGTACTTATTCATTGTCATTTTTGTACCTGTGTTCCTCTCTGTTTCCCTGTTTTCCTTCCTTTCCTTAAAGCAGTCCTTTTAGTATTTCTTGTAGAGCTGGTTTGGTGGACGCGTATTCTTTTAGACTTCTTTTGTCTTGGAAGCTCTTTATTTGGCCTTCTATCTTGATTGAGAGCCTTGCTGGGTAAAGTAGCCTTGGTTGTAGGCCTCTGGTTCTCATTACTTGGAATATTTCTTGCCCTTCTCTTCTTGCTTGAAGTGTTTCCATTGAGAAGTCAGTAGCTAACCTTATTGGGGCTCCCTTGTATGTTACTTCTTTTTTCTCCCTTGCTGCCTTTAAGATTCTCTGTTTGTCTTGGAATTTTGCCATTTTGATGATGATGTGTCTTGAAGTGGGCCTCTTTGGGTTCCTCTTGATTGGAACTCTCTGTGATTCCTGGATTTGTGTGACTTTTTCTCTCATCAAATTAGGGAAATTTTCTCTCATTACTCTTTCAAATAGGTTTTCTATCCCTTGTTGTTCTTCTTCTCCTTCTGGTATTCCTATTATTTGGATATTATTACGTTTCATATTGTCTTGCATTTCTCTTAATCCCTCTTCATTCTTTCTGAGTCTCTTTTCATTTTCTTGTTCTTTCTGTGAGATTCTTTCTACTTTGTCCTCCAACTTGCTAATCCGATCCACCGCCTCATCTATTCTAGTTTTGAAACTTTCTACTATGTTTTTTAATTCGGAAATTGTATTCTTCATTTCCTCTTGTCCCTTGCTGATGTTTTCTGTTTCCTTTTTCATGTTGATATAGTTTGCAGAGAGATTATTGTAGCTCTCCTATAGTTTCTGGTAGTTCATTGTAAACTCTCTGAACTTCGTAATAACCAGTGCTTTGAATTCAATATCTGATAGTTGATTAGCCTCTATTTCATCTAACATTCTTTCTGAAGTTTCTGCTTTTTCTTTCATTTGGGGATTGTTGCTTTGTCTTCCCATTGTTTGAGACTCTTCTTGTTAGTCTCAGCTTCTAAAATTTATCTGTTCTGACTCCCTGGGTTTATGATGTGAACTTCTGTGGTATAATACCTGTGAATTTCAGTGGTGCAGACTCCTTCAAGTATCTTGATGTTCCCCGTCTCCACCTACTCTCACAGTGGTCCTCGCGCTGGTCCCTGCACTGGTTGCCTACCACTTCTGAGTGTCCCGGCTCCCGTAGCTGACTCCTCTGGCGCCCAGGCCCATCACAGGGTTCGCGGGTGTCCCAGATCCTGTAGCTCACTCTGCCGCTGTGTGGTGTTTCAGTGTTGGTCACAATCTCTGGTCTTTTAATTTCATAAATGCTGGGTAACCAATGTTTTATTGTGCTGTTTCTGTATAGATCTGCCAGAATTTTCACCCACGAGTACAGGAGCTAGAATTTGCTCTGTCCTACTCCATCGCCATCTTCCCAGCATCCTCTCATTGTGAATATTTATTGAGGTGACATACTGTGGACCGAGCAAAAGATGTTTGTTGTAATTGTGGATGAGCAGCATCTCTGTTTAATGGTGGCCAGTGACCGCCAACCTTCTTCCCTAATGAGTGGGTACTTCTCCCAGTTAGGATCATGTTTAGGCTACCGGGTTTAAGGTGCCTTTTAAAAATTCTCTTTAGTCCTGGCCATTGTGGCTCAATTGGTTGGAGCATTGTCTTTTAGCTAAAGAGTTATGGGTTTGATTCTCAGTCAGGGCACATACCTAGGTTGTGAGTTAACCCCAGGTTCGTGTACGCGCATGTGTGACTCCCAGTTGGATGTGTGCCACCCCTAAAATGGACACATATGATTCCCGGCTGGATGCAGATCCCTGGCCCAGGTGGATGGGGGAGGTAAGCAATCAGTGCATCTCTCTTGCATCAGTGTTTCTCTCTCTCCCTTCTTCTCTCTAAAAGCAATGAAGAAAATGTCCTCATATGAGGATTAAAAAATAAAAATAAAAGTAAAAGTTCTCCTTAAAAATTAAGACAACTTTATAACTACAGTGAACCTGTTTCAGCAAATGTGCTGGAATATGTTTTGAAACTCAAACATCTTTCCTGCTAACTACTCTCTGAATCTAATTCAACTATTGAAACAGACTCTTTGCCCTTTTACCTATGCAGCATATTGTATCAGTTTTATCTAGGTCTCCAAAAGCCCACACCTATCCCTAGAACATCTATTTGACTCTTTTGCAAAATGATTCTTAGGCACATCCATTAGGCAAGTGGGCCATTCTGAACAGGGCAAGGTTTTTCAGATTCAACCAGCCAGTCAGTGTTCAGGGGGTGGCATCCTCCATCACACTGCTTTTGCATTGTTCTCTTGCTTCTATTAATTTAACATTCTCTATTGCGCACCTCCCATTCCAGGCTTTAGGTTGGACAATGGGGAACAGAGGGAATTAATTCCATGCCTAGTCCCCAGGAAGCTCCTAGTTGACTGCTGAAGACATACATGAAACATACATTGTGACTCAATGTAGGAAGTGCTCTGGGAAGCTTCACAGTCCTGGGTACACAGAGAAGGGCCTCATCAGTCCTAGCCTTTAGTATTCAGGCAAAGAAATACCATGAAGGTTTTAAGTAGAGGAGTCCCATTAGCAGGTAGGGAAGGTACTCTGGGGTGGGAGCAGCATGGAAGGTAGATGGGGTGTGGGAAGAAAGAAAAGTTAGGAGACCAATTTGAATCCAGTACAGCAGTTCAGTCAGCAGATCTAGAGCTGGAACCAGGGCAGGAATGGTAGTAGTGGCCCTGGGGTTGAAGAGTAAGGAGCAATCTGAGAGATTCCAGAGGCATGATGTGGGTGATGGGTGATGAACTTTGAATGGAGGAATCCAGCATGAGCCTGGCCTTTTCTTCTGATCACTCAGCTACTCTGAAGTTGCACTGGAAATATAGGGACCCTTGTTTTATCTGGGGAGTTGGTTTGTTGCAGCAGGAGCAGGAGGGACAGTATTTGAAAGTGGAAGCAGGGAGATGAGGAATTGCATTTTAGACATTGTCAGTGAGAGGTTTCTCCTTAAATGCTGATGTTTAAGAGACAAAGAGAAGTAAAAGCTGGCAGTGCTCAGAGGGAAATCCAGACAAATCCTGGGCCCTGGCCTGCCATATGAAAGAGCACCCTGCAGAGTACCTTACCCAATGTACCCTGCCACTGATGTCCCAACAGTATTGACAGCTACAAGTTCTGTCTTTGCACTTCAATTATTGTGTTTGTGTGTACATGTTCATGTGTTGGTTTTAACTAAGTACTTTTCCTCCTCCATGGAACTAGGGAGTACTTATTTTATAAATGTTAAGTCAGCAACCTTCATTATCTATCCAAGTACAAATGACTTCTTTTGATCAAGAAAACAAATAACCATGTTTAAAGCTTTGAGATATACCCTATTTGTATCCACATTTAGAGAGGGCACTTAATATTTAAAACCTGTACAGAAGGTAAGTTGCATTCCAAAACAGGAGCATCTTCCACTTTAGACCTGAGCACTGAAGTTCCGAAACCTTGCCTCCGTCTAGTACCTGCACTCCCAAGGGTCTCTCCGTCTGTCCTTTAATCCATGTTGAAGTGGCTGGGTCATGTGCAGAGACATGGATAGAACATCATCTTTAGAATCTCAAGAGGCTGAGGACAGGAGTAAAGAGAGATAAAAACATTTCTCCTGATCAACAAGTTGATAGGCACAGTAGCGGATGTGGCTGATACTCAGCTCCCCATTCCTGTCACTCTACCCTCAGAAATCAACTGAGCAAACAATATGGCACATGCCCTGCCATTTTCATGTAAGTGTGGGTCTATTTCTTTGTACTTGTACATCACAAAGAGAAGAGCAGTTGCTCATTTTGTGGCTTCTAGCCAGCATCATGCCAGGGCATCTAAAATATTCTCTCCCCTGCTGTTGTAGCTACTTGTGACCACATGTATAGCTCACAGGGACTGGAGATGGACGTCTAAAACTCATAGAGCTCTCCAACCAGAGGGTGCACCCACCTGCTGCTCCAGAGACCCTGGAGGCTTCAGTCAGAAGGTGGAAGTGCTACTCATAGGCATAGATCAGGAGGGTAGGCAGCTGAGATGGCCTGCTACTTTTACCTATCTGTAGAAAATCAATTTTCATAGTGATCAGACATGCAGAAGAGTAATTTCCTGTAAATCCCGTGTCCCAGCAAAGTGGAAATGCTCTGCTTGTCTGTTGTGAGATTCAAGCCACAGGATTTTAGAGGAGAAACAGTTACCATTGGGTTGGACTCCGGGTGCCTTGATTTGAAAAGTCAACTTTCAGCTTTACCACTCCTGTATATTCATGTCTAGACCTAAAAATACACCTGCACTACCATCTCAAGAGTTTGGATCAGAAGCAAAAACAATGTACATGTTTTTTTCCCCTAGAATATGTAGTCTGTTTCTTCCCTGAATATTAAGCATTTTCACACGGACTCTCATAATTTCCTTAGGAAGTAAGTCCACTTATAGTACCTAACAATTTTTTTAGCAACTGGAGTTAATGCTTTCATTTTCTTCTCAAGAGTTTAAGAGCATCTTCCACGTTGGCGATCCATAGACGGGCACGGGCGTGGTGTGATGTCTGCACTGGTGCTGGGAGTACTGTCTTCAGCCCTCTGTCTAGGTTGACATTGGCCAGTCTTGTCACACTGCAGTTTCTCCATCTTTTAAGAAGCCACACAACAATTGACACCCACATGGATATTAAAAGGAATGAAGTAATAATGGTTATAAGATGTTTTGAACCTTTTCAAAGGAAAGTAAACATATGAAAACATATGTTCTCTCCCCTTAAGGGGGAGTGTATTTTGCTCCTGGAGGCAGCCGAATGATGAACTCTCCTGCCTCATAGTTTAGCCCTGTCCGAGGGGTTCCCCATCTTTTCAGAGCTCTAATCAAGGGGCAGACAAATAGGGCAAACATGGCAGGAGCCAGGCCACCTTCATCAGAGGGATGTGAGCAAAAAGGAGAGGTCAGCATTGTTTGGAGCAGGTTTGTCTGTACCATATCACAAAGTGATACATCATGACACTTGATAATAATATTGGTCTTTTACAGATATTATAAAATTTAAATGAGAACTTTTATAGTGTATGTTACAGAATATGTGTTCAATAAGTAATAGCTACTACGTTTTAAAAAATCACTTTATTTTTAAATTATAGTTCACATACAATATTATATTAGTTTCAGGTATACAGCCCAGTGATTAGACATTTATATAACTTACAAAGTGGTCACCCTAATAAATCTAGTACCCATCTGACATTATACATAGTTATGACACTATCATTGACTATATTCCCTTTGCTGTACTTTACATCTTGTGACTCTTCTGTAACTACCAGTTTGTACTTCTTAATCCCTTCACCTTTTTCACCCATTCTCTTGACCCCCTCTCATCTGGCAACCATCAGAATGTTCTGTATCTATGGAACTGTTTCTGTTCTGCTTATTTTTTTATTTTGTTTTTTTAGATTCCATATATAAGTGAAATCATCTGGCATTTCTATGTCTGCCTTATTTCACTTAGCATAGTACCCTCTAGGTCCATTCATGTTGTTGCAGATGGCAAGATTCCACTGTTTTTTATGGCTGAATCATAATTCATTGTATTTGTGTACCAATTTTTCTTTATCCGTTCATTTATTGATGTACATTTAGGTTACTTCCATGTCTTGGTCATAATGCTGCAGTAAACATATTGATGTATATGTATTTTCAATTTATTGTTTTGGGTTTCTTCGGAGAAATACCCAGAAGTGGAATTGTTGGGTTCTTCTTTGTTTCCTGTTATAGCCTTTGTTTTAAAGTCT
Source organism: Artibeus jamaicensis (assembly GCF_021234435.1). Classification (NCBI taxonomy): domain Eukaryota; kingdom Metazoa; phylum Chordata; class Mammalia; order Chiroptera; family Phyllostomidae; genus Artibeus; species Artibeus jamaicensis. The sequence goes on along the minus strand of NW_026522030.1, from coordinate 70,862,047 downwards.
ATTTGGTCTGGTATAAGTATTACTACCCCAGCTTTTTTGGTAGTTTGTTTTGTTTCCCTTTTCATGAAATATATTTTTTTCATCCCTTTATTTTAAGTCTGTGTGTGTCTTTCAATCTGTAGTTAGTGTCTTGTAGACATCATATGTAAGTATCTTGTTTTGTTATCCATGTAGCCACCATATGTCTTTTGATTGAAGCATTTAATACATTTTTATTTAAAGTAATTATTGAGAGATATGTATTTATTGCCATTTTATCATTCATATTTTTTTTCTTCTTCTTAAAGAAGATCCTTTAACATTTCATGTACTGATAGTTTAGTGGTGATTAACTTGAGCTTTTTCTGTTCTGGGAAACACCTTTCCCTTCTAAATGATAGCTTTGCTGGGTTGAGTAATCTTGGTTGTAGGTCCTAGCTTTTCATCACTTTGAATATTTCATGCCAGTCTGTTCCAGCCTGCAACATTTCTGTTGAGAAATCAGCTGACAGCCTTATGGGAGTTCCAATGTAGATAATTAACTGCTTTTCTCTGGCTGCTTTTAAGATTCTCTTTTTGTCTTTAACCTTTGGCACTTTAATTTTGATGTTTCTTGGTGTTGACCTCTTTGGATTCATCTTGTTTGGGACTCTCTGTGATTACTGGACTTGTATGTCTATTTCCTTTGCCAGGTTAGGAAAGTTTTTCATCATTAATTTTTCAAGTATGTTTTCAGTTTCTTGCTCTTTCTCTTCTTCCAGCATCCCCATGATGTGAATGTTGATATGCTTGAAGTTATCCCAGAGGCTCTATAAACTATCCTTATTTTTTTAATTCCTTTTCCTTTTTTGCCATTCTGTTTGGGTGTTTTCTTCTTCCTTATCTTCCTATTCGCAGGTTTGATCTTCTGCTTCATCTACTCCACTGTGGATTCCCGGTAATGTATTCTTCATTTCAGTTAGTGTATTCTTCATTTATGATAGGTTCTTTTTTGTCTCCATTTTTATGTTTCCTCTTTCTTTGTTGAAGTTCTAAGTTTATCTAACTTCCCCTAAGTTCACTGAACATCCTTATAACCAGTGTTTTGAATTCTGCATCTGGTAGATTGCTTGCCTCCTAATGTCTTCATTTTGGTTAGTTGTTTTCCTGGAATTTTGTTCTGTTCATTCATTTGAGACATGTTTCTTTGTCTCCACATTTTTGTTGCTTTCCTGTGTTTGTTTTTATGTATTAGGACTGCTGCTACATATCCCAGTCTTGGTAGAGTGGCCTTATGTAATAGATATCCTCTAGGGCCCATTGGCACAGCCTCCCCAGTCATCTAGCTGCTGTTTCAGGTGCACCCCCTGTGTAGGATGTGTGCATCCTCCTGTTATAGTTGAACACTGATTGCTATTGGCATATCAATGGGTGGGATATCCCCTCCCCCATACCAGTAGGCTTCAAGGACTGAGTTGCAATTATTATGGGGAATCTGCTGTGCAGGAACTTACCCCATGGGGCAGAATTTACTTCTGTGGGGCTTAGGTATCCGCCAAGTCCACTCCTTGAGTATGTCATTTGTGGAGCTGATTGGGTGGTGCTTTGATGTGGTCTGAAGTTGTCTACCAGGTACACTGACTGTGGGGACTACTGGGAGGTGCAGTCCAAGATCAGCTGTCCCCTATGCCCAACCTGGGGCAACCCTGCATGAAATACAGAGTGATCTGCAGATCACTCTGTATCTGCTATTTTTGCTGCGCTTGCAGGTGACCAGAAGAGGCCAAGCTATGAACCAATGGCAGCTGCCACTAGCGCTGGGATTGGGACTACTTAATAACATGTATGTGATACACAAAGGCCAGATGTTGCTTGTTTGAGAGATTTTAGGAAAGTTGGCAGCATGAGCCAAGACAGGCAATTTGTAGGAAAAGCCACTGGAAAGATTTTGGGTGGGGCTGTATGTTGGGTGAGCCAAGGTTTCAGGGAATTACCAGGGTAGGGGTAAACCAGAATCATGGAGACTCAGATATGGATATGGCACCTGCCTGCAGGCTCTGTGGGAAGAGGACTCAGCAAAGGGACAATGGCATCTCCCAGCATTTCTGTCTTGGAGTAAGCTGCCCCTCCTGCTGTCACCCAGATGCTAAACAATTCAGTTCCTCCTCATATGTCCGTGGCATCTTTTGGCTATTTCCCCAGTGCTGCTGGTGAGAGCATTAGTCTGTCAGCAAGTAAGTCTGTACTTGGGCCCTTCAGGAGGAGTACCTGGTGTTCCAGCAGCCCTCCATCTCACTCAGCCACAATCCTGGCTGGTTTTTACAGCCAAAAGTTATGGGAACTTCTCTTCCTGGCACTGGAGCCCTGGGCTGGAGAGCCTGGTATGGAACTGGGAACCCTGGTTCCTCGGGGTGGACATCCATAGCCAAGATACCCTTCCCAATTTTTAACCACTGCACAAGGGTGTGGGACCAGCCCATTCCACATCTCCACCCTTCCTATTAGTCTTGGTGTGATTTCTTCTTATTTCTTTCGTTATAAGACCTCTATTCAGCCAGATTTCAGGCAGTTCTGCATGATGGTTGTTCTATAGTTTAGTTGCATGGCTGTGCACATAGATGCACACAAATATGCACATAGGCACATTAATGCACATGTGCATTCACATGCATGCACTCAGTCACATGAGCACACATAGGTACATGAGTACACGTGTGGGCACATACATGAATGCACACCCAAGCACATGTGTGTCCATTAGCACGTGAGCACACATGTAAGGCACACAGGCATGTGAGTGCATATGCACATGCTTCTGTACACAGGCACATGAATGCATTTGTTCATGAACATACGTGAGTGTGCACTCATGGGTGCATACGTGCACATGTGCATGCATGCACATGAGTCTACTTACACATCCACAGTCTCAGAGCTTACAGAGTGGGTGAGGCCATTCACACTGAGATTGATGCTGTTAAATGACAACAAAGAAGTAGGGGAGAGGCCCAGGGATGGAGGCTTTCACAGAAGGTCACATCCAGTCACCCACTGAGTTTGGGAATCTAGACCACCATGCTCTCAAAGTTGTCATCTTCACCATATTCACTTACGCTCTCTCCCCTTCTCTGGCCTGTTTTCCTACTGATGGGCATCATCTTGAAAATGAATCCAAAGCACTTTCTCTTCATTGTCTCTTTCCCTCTGTGTATTTTTTCTGTTTAGAAAAAAGCAACAGTCACCTCCTTCAGTGCCTTTGCTTTTGCCCCGGGGAGGAAAGACAAAGTGTACCAGCCACATACTTTTCCCTGGGAAAACGAAGGAAGGGAAAGTACCAGTTAGCCCCCTCCTTCCCCATTCCTCCCCAACCAAGGCGCACTCCTCCCTTCCTCCCTCCCTTTTTTCCTCCCTCTCTTTCCCACTGTGTTCACCTGCAGCACAGCCCATGAGGTGACCAGAGTACTGGGCCTTCAGCACCTTAACTAATGCAGCAGACAACACATATGATAATAGATAATACAGTATAGATAGATGCTGTATTATCTATTATCAACACATAGATAATATAGTATATAATATATAAAATAAAACAAAGATATACATCTTAACAACTTGGAAATATCTTCCTTGGACAGGTGATTATTATCTTTAAAAGGAGTTGTTTTTATCGTATCAATAGTGATATGTGTTTTCATTCCAATAAAAAATATTTATAGAGATCCTCTTTTACGCCAAGACCTGTTTCAATGCTGGGTTTAGGAATAAGACAGGTGTGGACTCTGATTTCAGAGAGCTCCAACCCATCAAGAGAGAGTTAAAAGTCAAGTAATCTGCCCTGGCAGTTGTGGCTCAGTGGATTGAGTGTCAGCCTGCGAACTTTGGTTCCATCCTCAGTTAGGGCTTGTACCTGAGTTTCGGGCCAGGTCCCCAGTAGGGGGCGCATGAGAGGCAATCACATTAATGTTTCCCCTTTCTCCCTCTCTTCCCCTCTCTCTAAAAATAAATAAATAAAGCCTTTTTTAAAAGTCATGGAATCAAATAGATCAGTGTCACAAATCATGTTGGGAACTGTCACACAGAAGACAGGCAGTATGGTAAATACGACATACACAGCCTGGGAGAGGGCTCAAGGAAGGCCCCTGTGAGCAGAGAAACTGGGCATAAGCAAAAGTTATCAAGAAGCAGAGGAGGAATTCCTTTAAACTTCAGAAAAACACAACTTAAAATCCATTGATGCTCAGTATACTGAATACTTAGTACATTTAAGGAAAATTCAAATCAGTGGAGCATGAAACCAAAAGGATTTCAGCTGACTCTGGACCAGTCATAACATTTCAAATAAAGCAGAACGTGGGTCCACTTGAAAGCTGAGGCCATGGAGGCCTCATGTGCTCTGTGTATCTGGGCCTTACTGTGCTCCCACAGTGATTTACTAGTTGTCATTGCTCATTGTCACTATAAAGCTTGAATTTCATTCGGATGAACTAAGTGCTGTAATGTTCAGGTTTCATTTTGTCCCACTCTTAGGAGGTGGTCATGCCTGATGTGTCTAACGAACATGCCCAGTCCACCCTGAACTGGCTCCCAGCCCAAACGGTCCTGTCAGAGCGGTAAAGGCACCTATTATGGTCTGCCTTGATTTTAGATTTCATTCTGCTGCATGAAGACAAGGTGTACTCAGTGTGACCGTGCCCCCTTCCCCACTTTAGGCTGGGACAGCGGTGGTGGGATTTCTCTGGAATTTTGGTGCTGTGATATGCTTGAATATTTGGAAAGACCCTTCTGTCATCAGTGCTCTGTGACTTTTAACCTTTCCTTTTTTTTTATCTTAAAAGGCTTGATCTGTCTGTCGAAAGCATCTTCAGAGACTGGCTTGAGAGTTCGGGGCTACCACAGGTGAGCTCCAGATCACTGCTTCAGGGGAGACAGTGGAGAGTACTGACTCTTGCCACTCAGTATATCAGTCATGACAGTGACGTTTTTCTATATTCACACATATAAAGGTAATCATCTTCCTGAATTGGAGTATCCCTAAGTCAGAAAAATGATGGCCTCCCACCCCTTCTCAGCCTGCTGTCAGGCCTCTGCCTCAGGGGACCTGTGTCATGGCAGACATGCTGCTCGACCCTAAACTGTGTGTAAATGAGCTCTTGCAAAGCATGTATATTTTGGGTGGGGTTACCAGGCCACAAGTCAGTGCCATGGTGGGTTTGCAGCTGGAACTCAAGCTCTGTTCTTTGGCTGTAGCCAGACAGGGAGCTGGCTGCCTTCAGCTTTCCTTTGACCTGGCCTGCCCACGGTTCTTCCATCATTTCCCAGTGCAGCTGCCCCTCGACTTTCTTCTCAAGTTCTGCATCCCTTCCTCAGGCTGGCTTCTCATCCGAATGGCCATCAAGGTTCATTTCTCCATCTTAAGCATGGGGACCTGTCCCTAGTGAAAATTTTACTCTCCCCCTCCCTTTCAGCCCCTGGGCAACTTTGAGGAGAGATTGTTCCCAGCCAGCGGAGCTTCTTCTCTCCCCTCCACCTTCCCCAGGCCTGACCTTCCTGGAGCCTGAAGGGCAGCCCCAGCCCCTCACTAGCCCAAGTACTGCCTGTTGCTAGAGCCTGGGCCCTTAGAGGTCCCAGGCAGCATCTGGGTGGGGCTGGTCCAAGGACCCTGCGGGCCTGGTGCTTTCCCAGTGGGCTGCCCCTGGTGTGACTACATACCCATTACAGAGGCCCCAGCCTGGGAGTGGCCGCCTGGTGAGAAACTGCCTTGGACCTGTTAGCCCCGTTAGCCTGCTCGTTTCTGGTTTCATGGCTGGTTATATGAGCTTCCCCTTGGGAGTGTCTGAATGTCAATGAATGTCTGTGAACCATGAAATTAAGGAACAGGCAGGCTCTTCTCCATTACCTTTTAATCCCTCTCCTGACATCTTTGTCCTGTCCCTACCACACGGGGAAAAATGTCAGCCACCAGCCTCCATGAGCTCATTCCTAAGAAGATTGCATTGTCTTGGGGGTCACCTGTTAAAAGTTATTTGTTTGGCCCAATCCTTCTGGAAACAAAGAAAGAATAAAATCCTGAGTCTCAAAAAGACAAAATAAAGCATGGGCGGGTAAGGCAGCACTTGGTCCTGGGAGGCAAGTGCTTTTAACTCATATGTATGAAAATGAGCTGCTGTGATTTCTAAGGAGGTACCCTCCTAACCAGGCACCTTTCTGGGTACAAGAATTTCAGGGAAACAGCTTTAGATCTGTCTGAGATCTGGCCTAAATAGCCAAGACTCACCTTTGTTTTTAGATGGGCAGGGAGCTATCCCCTAAAGCCACTGCCTAGTGTTCTCAGGCTGGGCTATTGCAAGGTTCCCTGACATTCTTAGCATGGTGTAGAAGCTGGGAGGAGAGAGCAGAATCCTGCTCCAAACAACAAGTCTGTTGTGTTGAGCAGTTAGCCCCCAGGGAAGAGAACAGAAAGAGCCCTTCATCATTGCCCAGAAGCAGGCCAGCCCCACTCAGGGGCTGTAGCACTGAGGCTGCCCTCTCACTCTGAGGAGGCTCCTTATTTCCCCTGAAGAGGCTGAGGCTTTACCACCAGCAGGAGGCTTTTGCTTCTCATTAAAAGGGGGAGGTCTACTTGCATTGGTGACAGCTTATTGTGTAGACAAGAATCTCTGCTGTAAACTGACAAAACCTGCTGTCAAAACACAGCCAGGTGCAAGGAGGCCAACTCAGTTATAAATTGTCTTTAAAACCCAACTGGTATTTCCTTGGGTGTTTAACTGTTCAGTAAAAACAACAGTGTTGGACAGAAAAGGCCCTGATTTAGTGCACATCTTTCCATTGGTAAATGATCAGAAGGTATCTTTTCATCTCCTTACCCATGTTCTGCCATTATTTATGTGGTTGATGATGATTTACCTGCTTGCACTCCTGGAGAGTTCCTTCTGGTTTCCACTTCAGTGAAAGGCTCCGCAAAGGCCAGGACCCTCTGGTTGCAGGAGCCTGGTGGTGAATGGGACACCTTGTTCTTTGTCTCCATCATTGTAATATAAAGTTACTAGTGTGCTTGGCCTGGAATGACAAGCAGAGCACTGAAATCACTCTGATGCTCTTTGTTCTCATTAAAAATTTCTGTCCACCAGCAATTGAAGTCACTCATGACAAAAGAATCACGTTCTACTGGTGAAGTTTTTCTTCCACGGGTTACAGAGGCTTTTTGTCTTCTCTCAGGAAGGCTTGTCTTGTGGTTGGCCTCGATTTTTCTTTTTGGCCACATTGAATGGAAATCATTTTTAATAATGTGGAAATAGCTTCACCAGCAATAAAAGTAATCATGAGCCCCAAAGAAATAAAAGAAATTGGATCCAAACCTCTTTAAAAAATGCCCAGCCCTATAACCTTTGGCTTTGCAAACAGACTTAAAATGGGTTCTACCATTGATATTATAGATGCTTTCCTTGTATGACTTTTTTCTGATTATAGATGTATTATATATATATATATATGAATATTAAAAAGTCTGTTATAAAATAAAAATGACCCAGAGATAATTTTTAAAGTAAATCCTTCCATTTTCCTCTATGATATATAGTTTACCCTTTTCTTTGTCTCCCTTTTCAAAAATAAAAATGTTTTCTGTACCAAGTTCAAGCAATGGAAAAATGTAAAATGTCAAAGCCCTTGCCCTCTTCAGTCTCACCCACCAGAGATAATCCTTCCTTCCACACATTTCTCTGTGCTCTGTCATGTGTATGTGCATTTTCTTTTAAAGCAGAATTAGAATTTTATTATTCAAACTTAAAGTCTTCATCAGGTATTGGGAAAACTGGACATACGTCTCTTAAGTTTTAAACCAATTTCTTATACCATATACAAAAATAAGCTCATTTAAATGAACTTAATTGTAATAAGATTTGAAAGTAAGAGCTGAAACCATAAAACTCCTAGAAGAAAAGATAGGTAGTAAACTTTACTCTTTAACATTACTCTTAGCAATAACTTTTTGGGTATGTATCTTTGGACAAGGGCAATAAAAGAAAAAATAAACAAATGAGACTACATAAAAAAGACAGCCTACTGACTGGGAGAATGTATTTGCAAATGATATATCTGATAAGGCGTTAATATCTAAATTATATAAGGAACTCATACAACTTAATATTTAAAAAATCCAATTTAAAAACAAACAGAGGACCTGAATAGACATGTCTCCAAAAAGGACATACAGATAGCCAACAAACATATGAAAAGATGCTCAACATGACTAATCAGGAGGGAAATACAGATTAAAACCACGGTGAAATATTACCGCACAACCCTCAAGATGGCTATCATCAATAAATCAACAAACAACAAGTGCTGGTGAGGCTGTGGAGAAAAGGGAACCCTCATGCACTGTTGGTGGGAATGCAGACTGGTGCAGCCACTCTGGAAGGTAGTATGAAGTTGCCTCAAAAAATTAAAAATAAAGTTGCCATATGATATAGCAATTCCACTTGTAGATATTATGCAAAGAAAACAAACATTTATTTTAAAAGATATATGGACCCCTATGTTCATTGCTGCAGTATTTACAATAGCCAAGCTATGGAAGCAACCTAAGTGCCCATTGATAGATGAGTGGAAAAAGAAGATATGGAACATATGTACAATGGAATACTATTCAACCATAAAATACAATGAAATCTTGCCATTTTCAACAACGTGGATGGACACAGAGGGTATTGTGCTGTGAAATAAGTCAAACAGAAACACAAATACCATATGATTTCACTGTGTGGAATCTAAAAAACAAAACAAATGAGCAAACAAAACAGAAACAGACTCCTACATACAGAGAACAAGCTGATAGTTGCCAAAGGGGACAGAGTTAGAAGGATGGAAATTTTAGAAAATAGTCTACACTTTACTTTCTTCCTTACTAGCTGTGTGATCTCCTGAAAATTTTTCAAAAATATATTAGACTTTTAAAATATCACAAAAAATCAATTTTTTGTACTTGTCATAATTATTTTACAAAAAAAAAAATAGATTTTATTCCATTGTGCTCTAGATTGTGATGTTTGTTATATTTGCCTGTTTACCCAAAATGCTCACTAGCTGAAGGATAAACACTGTCTTTAGTACCTTGTCAATTTAGAAAAGGGAAATTATAAATCATTTTACTTAGTCTATATAAAAAAAGAGGAAGCTTACATTTAACATTTTATAGCAAATATTTGCCCAAGAAAGCATACATTACAAAGAACAGTATGAGGGAGTATTTAGTATGGTGCATGGGGACTTTGCTGGGTGATTTCCATTGTGGTGAATGTGTGTTTGGTAACCAAGATCCTGTGCTCCAGCTGGCCCTGGCTTGAGCTCCTTCAGGCTAGACATAAAACTGGAGCAATTCAAAAACTTCCTAAGATTTTAGAGTTAGAGCTTTTCTTCAAAAAATAAATGAAAGCAAAACATAAAGTTAATATAGGTACGTAGATAGAGAGGTAGATATCTTAAGTATTTCCCATACTCCTTGATATAATTCAAGAGCAATAATTTTAACAGTTGCAAAGATGTCCATAGTCCCATAATTTAATTTGTTCAGATTGGTGCTGCCCTCCAGTCCCTCACCCTGTTGGAATAATAAACATTCTTTCTCTTTTTTTCACTTATTTTTATCCAACTTTTTATTTATTTTTAAATATGATTTATTGATTATGCTATTACAGTTCTCCCATTCTTTTTTCTTCCTTTTATCCTCCTCCTCCCAGTACCCTCATTTCTTCCAGCATTCCCCCACCCCTTAGTTTATATTCATGTCATAAATATAAGTTCTTTGGCTTCTCCATTTCCTATACTACTGTTAATATCCTCCTGTCTTTTTTGTACATACCAGTTATGCTTCTTATTCCCTGTACCTTTACCCTTATCCTTCCCCTTCCCTGTCTCCACTGATATCCCTCCATGTGATCTTCATTTCTGTGATTTTTGTTCCTGTTTGAGTTGCTTGCGTACTTCATTTTTGTTTTTGTTTTAGGTTCAGTTGGTGAATAGTTGTGAGTTTGTTGTCATTTCACTGTCCATAATTTTGATCTTCTTCTTTTTCTTAGATAAGTCCCTTTAACATTTCATATAATAAGGGCTTGGTGATGAAGAACTCCTTGAACTTGACCTTATCTAGGAAGCACGTTATCTGCTCTTCCATTCTAAATGATAGTTTTGCTGGATAGAGTAATCTTGGATGTAGGTCCTTGCCTTTCATGACTTGGAATACTTCTTTCCAGCCCCTTCTTGCCTGTAAGGTCTCTTTTGAGAAATCAGCAGATAGTCTTATGGGAACTCCTTTGTAGATAACATTCTTTTTTCTCTTGCTGCTTTTAAGATTCTCTCCTTATCTTTTATCTTTGGCAATCTAATTATAATGTGTCTTGGTCTGTTCCTCTTTGGGTCCAACTTGTTTGGAACTCTCTGAGTTTCCTGGACTTGTATGTCTACTCCCTTCACCAAATTGAGGAGGTTTTCCTTCATTATTTGTTCAAATAAATTTTCAACTTCTTTTTCTTGTTCATCTCCTTCTGGTACCAGTATGATTCAGATGTTGGAACATTTAAAGTTGTTCTGGAGGTTCCTAATCCTCTCCTCATTTTTCTGAATTCTTATTTCTTCATTCTGTTTCCATTAAATGTTTATTTCTTCCTTTTGTTCCACGTCGATTTGAGTCCCATTTTCCTTCCCTTCACTGTTGGTTTCCAGTACATCTTTCTTTATTTCACTTTGTATTGCCCTCACTTCTTCCTTTCTTTGTGGCCATACTCAATTATTTCTGTGAGCATCCTGATACCAGTGTTTTGAATTCTGCAGCTCATAGATTGGCTCTCTCTTTGTTGCTTAGTTCTTTTTCTGGAGTTTTTAAAAAATATTTTATTTATTTATTTTTAGAGAGGAAGGGAAAGAGAGAAATATCAATGTATGGTTGCCTCTGGTGAGTCCGGTGCTGGGAACTGGCCTGCAACCCAGGCATGTGCCCTGATTGGGGATCAAACCACGATCGTGTGGTTCACAGGCCCAGGCCCATGCTCAATCCACTGAGCTACACCAGCCAGGGCTTTTTTTTTTTTTTTTTTTTTAATTTTTCTGGAGTTTTGATCTGTTCTTTTATTTGGGCCATATTTCTTTGTCTTGACACACCTGTTACATTGTAAGGGGCAGAGCCTCAGGTATTCACTAGGGTAAAGCAACCCACTTCACAGCATTGTGGTGCAGTCTGGATGAATGTTTCTCTTTAATTCCTTGGTTGTTCAACTTCCATGCAGTTCAGTTTTCTGGCAATTCTGGTTGTTTTTGTTTTTAAATTGGTTGTTTCCTCCTTCCCGTAGTGTGAGGAGGCAAAGTGTATCTGCCTACATCTTCATCTTGGCTAGAACTTCATTCTTTGGAAATCGCAGGCAGCTGTAGCACGATCATCCAGACATCCTCAAGGAAAAGTAAACACTGTTTCTAAGACAATTGCCCATTCTACTAATTTGACAGTTCCATAGATTTTGTTTTCTTTTCATCTCTTCCCAAAGGTCTCCACCACTCCAGCCTATATGTATATATATTCCAATGTTCTTTTAAAACTTTTATATGTGAATACATTAGAAATAACTTTCCCCACCTAGCCTTTCTTCTGCACTTCACTATTTTCATTGCTCCAGAGCTCTCTGATTCCTCCCTTTCTTTGATTTCCTTCCTGCATTGCCAAATCCTTGTAATCTCATGTACAAATTTATTAATTTTCTTTTTTTTTCCTAGTGCCTCCCCCAGTTTTTCTATTTTGCTTTGACTACTACAGTGCAGTAGCTAATTGGTCTTTTTGCCACCAAGCCGTCCCCCCTTCCATTATTGTCTATGTCAATGTAAGTGAGTCTTCCCAAAACACAGGTCAGATCCATCCTCACCAGGAAACTTTTTCTCATTATGATGCCTTTGGAATAAACTCTTTGGCCTGCTAAAAGTCTTTCAACTCTTGTTTCAGGTCGTCAGCTTATATGCCCCAAGCTACTGATTTAACTCTATTCTCTAGCACTCCTAAGCATGTGCCCAACCAAAATTACCAGTCAACAAATATTTGTGAGCTTTCCTACCAGCCTTCCTTTGTGTATGCCCTTTTCTCTCCTTGGAATGCTTTCCTTTCTCTTTATTAGCAAGTATCACGACATGTGTTCCTGCTGTTCCCATTTGTATGTGTCTCATACATCCACTCCCTCACTCCAGAAACAAGAGTTGTGTCTGACTCATCCTTGTCTTATGTGCTATGATGTACATGGTAAATGCTTGGGCTTCATTATTCTATAGAGCAGCCACTAAGCCACCTATGGTTATTAAGCTCTTGAAAAATATCTAGCTCTGAACGTTGTGGCTCAGTTGGTTGGAGCATCATCCACAGAGCAAAAGTTTGCCAGTTCAATTCCTGGTCAGGGCATGTGCCTGGGTTGTGAGTCTGGTCCCTGGTCAGGGTTCGTATGATAGGCAACCAGTTGATGTTTCTCTCTCACACTGATGATGCCTTCTCTTTCTTTCTCCCTCCTTTCCCCTCTTTCTAAAAATAAATAAAAATAAAATCTTTTAAAAAATTTTAGAAAGAGAAATATCTAGTGCACCTGGAGAGCTGAAATTTTTATTTAACTTAATCTCAATTTAAATTAAAATCTAATAATCCAGTTATTGTTTGTAGTAACTTGGGTATATGAGTGCATCCACTTTTTCAACTGTAAATTTCATGAAATCAAATTACAGACCAAGCATTTCTAATTAAAATTAAGCATCCAAATTGAGATGAACTGTGGAAACACATTAGATTTAGAAGAACACATTACAAAAAAAATGAAGGTGGTAGATCTCATTACTTTTGAAATATTGATTACATGTTGAAATGATGATATTTTTGATACATCATATGCCCAATAAAATATATTATTAAGCCCCAGCTGGTGTGGCTCAGTGGTTGAGTGCCAGCCTGCAAATCAAAGGGTCGCTGGTTCAATTCCCAGTCAGGGCACAGGCCTGGGTTGTGGGCCAGGCCCCCAGTCAGGGGGAGTGTGAGCAGCAATCACACATTGATGTTTCTCTCCCCGTCTTTCTCTCTCCCTTCCCTTCTCTAAAAATAAATATATAAAACCCTTAATATATATATATGTATATCATTAAGATTAATTTTAGCCACTGTGTCTTACTTTCTAAATATGGCAGCTAGAAAATTTTAAACAGCAATATGGCTTGAGTATATCCCTACTGAGCAGCATTGCTCTAAAGCTTTTAGTTGAATTAAAATCTGAGTGATGTGCCTTAAAATCCGCCACCAAACAGGTACATTGAAATCACTTGTACTTTGGTCAAACATATGAATGAAGACAGAGCTGGACATTGCCTAGCTGCCCCTTACTCTGCTGAGACAGCCTGGGTGGTCTGGCCCTGGGATGGGAGATCTTGGTCATTGACAGCGCTCGGAACAGGTGAATGAATTACCGGCCTCACCTTGGCTCTTCAACTCCCAGGCAATGTGTTTCCTGAGGCACTAACGAGTAGCACACTGATGCCTGTGACTCTCACAGCCTTTCTGTGTCTGCTTCTTTACTCTTTGGGCAAAGTGTTCAGCAGCCAGTAAAGGCAAAATCAAGGGCAACAGTGGCAGCGACAAGGATGGAGAAATTGGGCAATGGCCGGTCTCAGGCAGTGCCCTGGAAACAGGCAGGAATCAATTCAAACTTCCAGACTTTCTCGTGACCCTGGAGTTTAGCATAGTAGGTTATTGTGTCATCTTGGAAAATGCCACTTCTTTGCAAGCCAATGCCTTCGAGTTGCCAAAGGCCACACAGTAAATGATGGAAAACTTTTAAGTCTTCGAGGGAAAATGCTGTAGTCACAAAATTGAGGAAACTTGATATGATATAAGAGACTTTCTGTTATTGGAGTTCAGTGCATTAGCACTGAGAAAGCCTGGTGGTTTATTAGAGGAAAAACTTGTAGGCTTCTTTTAGTACAGATTATGTAATATTATCAACATGATTCTAAGTCCCATTAAGATATTCAGTCTCTGCCCTGGTTGGTGTGGCTCTATGGATTCAGTGCTGGCCTGCAAACCAAGAGATTTCCGATTCGATTCCCGGTCAGGGCACATGCCTGGGTTGCAGGCCAGGCCCCCAGTGGGGGGGCGTGTGAGAGGCAACCACACACTGATGTTTCTTTGCCTCTCTTCCTCCCTTCCCCTGTCTCTAAAAATAAATAAATAAAGTCTTTATTTTTAAAAAGAGATATTCAGTCTCAGTGGTGTCTATAAGAATCTGCATTTAATGGTCATTCAAGAAAACTGAGACTAGTTCTTTTGCAAATTCCAGAGAAATTATATTTTTTAAATTATGAGTGCTATGAGATCCTTGGTTCCTCTATTTTCCCTCTGTTTTTTTCAACCCTCCCCCAGGGATATGTTTATTTATTTTAAAGAGAGAGGAAGAGATGGAGGTGGGGAGAGAGAGAGTGAGGAAAGAAACATTGATCAGTTGCCTCCCATATGAGCCCTGACTGGGGATTGAACCCATGACCTTGTGTGCGCGGGATGACATTCCAACTGACTGAGCCATCTGGTCAGGGTACCTGGTTCTTTTATACCAGTCAAAGCAGTTTCCATAATATGCTGTGCTTTGGGGGTTCTAATAATTTTGTTCTTATTTTTGTTTGTGGTTGGCCTCACTTTCGAAGTGACTAAACACTTTATCAGAGATCCTTAAAGGTACAATGCTTGGTTCCTTGGCCTCATTTGGGACAAGGCCTGCAATGCCAATGCGTCGCCATAGTCACTCACTGTTTATCGAAGCACCTGGCCCTTCCCGGAGGCTCCTCAATGTGGTGTACTATTTGGCGGTCAGAAGAGACAGGGTCCATCCTCCCAAAGAGACGTTGGTAACCGAGGTCTGTGCTAGGCACCGTCTTTATACAGGAATTCTGTTTGACACTTTCCAAATGTATTGGCCTTTTCACAGCCTGAGGCACCATGATGAAACAGGCATTTTCCTTTGGTGCCCCAGATGAAAGCTCTGTGTCTTCCCTCTTTTCTCTCCCTTCCAAAAACTGATTTCCAGAAAGAGTTCAAACCTCATTCACAGTGTCTAAGACAAGACTCAAAGTAAACAATGAGGTTGAAAGTGTTTCCTCTCCCTCGAAGATTTTCTTTGTAACTGTGGAGAAAAATCCAATATTTGCTTGGTGGACTAAGGATAAACCTAGTGTTCTGCCTTTTGGAACAGAAGGAAAGAAAGCTGGAACCACTAGTTTTGAAGTCTGATTGGCTCAGGCCAGTTGACAGAGATGGTTGGTAGGGGCCAGTGCACACATGGGTTTTAATAAAGAAATAAGGCTGGGTGCTTTCTAGAAGCATAGCTTTGCAGGCTGAGGTTAGATCCCCTAGGGCCACCTAGCCCAGTTATGCTGAGACCTGTTTATAAGAATCATCCAGGAAGCTGCTGAAAACTATTGATCTTGGACTCAGCCCACATGTGCTGAATGAGGATCTCCATTAGTAGGCTCAGACCAATAGACAGAATATACAATTATGTCATATTATGGGATATATTCTGTCAAAAGAATTTTTCTTCATTTCTTAGTACAATCCAAACTCTTAGAATCCTTCAGTTTTATATTCTTCTTGAGAAGTCCAAAGATTTGGCTTTGTGGTTTAGCTTATAGGTTCAACCAAGGTGCCCAGCATTGTGTTGGGCACTGAGCACAGGAAGCGCTGCCCATGAGCTCATGGCCTGTGGGGATGTCTACAAATCGGCCTCTGTTAAAGGTGCACACAAGGGCTTCTACCTTGAGTTGGGATGTGGGAGGAAGTGCAGAGGTCGACTTCCCATGTTTGCCATGCTCAGTGGAGCCCGAGACTGAGTGCATTAGAAGACAACGTGCTTGCAGGCTGGGGACCTGGCTGCACTCATTCGGTCACAAGTTAGCCAGCTTGTTGTGCAACGGAACCAGTGTGATTGTCCTCAAGGTGCAAAGTCTGGTGGGCCGTGTTTGGACACAGGGGCCTTACCTGTCACTAAAGTATTTTGTGTTTTAATCAGAGTTGCTTTTAATCCAAATCAGCTTGGTTCTATCCTTGCCTTAGCTTTTACAAGAACTAATAAAGAGATAATAAATGAATACAGAGAGCTCTGAGCAATGCCGACTTTAATTTAATTAACAACTGCTCTTTTTCCTGAAACAGTTCTTTAGTGGACAAAAATGTGCTTTGTGTGCACAATAATGTTAACCTCACTTTCCAGGCCTTTTCATGAATGCGTATCATGCATATACATGCCCCTCTTTCCTCTGTATCCAACTGAAGGTTTTGCATAGAAAATGCAGGGTTTATTGCATCGAGCAGGCTGCTATATTTTTTGGTGTGAATAAATGTGAGTGTGTGTAGAGATTAGTGTGGGTCTTTGCCTTTAGAGAGATACAGCTACTCCTCTCTTGAGATGGAAATAAGTTAAATAATAAATACCAGGGCACCAACACAACGAAGGAGGAAAAGGAATTAGTTCAGCAAAAAGTACCTTCTGAAGCATTTAAACTAAGGATGTTTCCTCTATCCTCATATTTGCTTTCAAAAGCAAATCCCAACTAGAGTCCCTGGCCTTTGCCTTCACTTTATCCCCCTGCTGACACGGCAGGGGAGTGTCAGAAGCACAGCCCGGAGGCGGCCAGCCAGCAAGTGTATCACAGGTCAAGGTAACAGTGATTGTCAAACTGCCGAAGTCCAAATGCGTGTTTAAAAATTCATATCACAACGTATATCTGTATGGCAGTTGTCTGCAATTTATTGGTGCTCAGTAGTGGGTGTGCTCAACTCATTCAACAGAAGACCCCATCTTTCCAGGTCAGTCCTCTGGCTTGGGCCTTTAGGAGCTCAGTGGTTGTTGCTTTTGATCCAGCGTAGTTATAACTATTTCCATCACATTCTAAGTGGGGTTCAGACAATTTGATGCATAAAATACAAGGTTGCATTATTTTGAGATTAATGAGCAAGAGTGGAGGCTGGTTGGAGGAGTAAAGTGTTGTTCTGTGAGCTTAATCCTCTGTTGGATAAAGGAGAAATCAATACAGTAGATGCAGCTTTGGAGGCAGCCTACATCACTAAGCTCTGTGGCCGTGGTTGAGCCACTTGCCTTATGTGAGCCCTCACTGGTGCCTTAGGGAGTGAGGGGAGATGGCCAGGGGGATGGCTGGATTTGCTTTGCTATTTCTGTCACTACATTTTATGCTGGGTACAGCCCTGTGGCCTGAGCTGGAGGAGAGCCTGGAATCCTCAGTGAGGAGGGATGTCGGGATTTACTGTTCCTGTGTCTTCCTTTCCTCCCTGGGAACTTGTTGAATTGCCCATGGGCAGAAAACTTCCCCTCAATTTGGAGTGGCATTGGGAGAGTTTTTCTATGTTTCGTCCTAAGTGGTGTTTTAAAATGTAAACTGCAAAGAGGCCCTGTTTGTGCATTTCTTTTCTCTCCCACTGGAAAATTGCTATTCAAAAGATTATTAGGAGAAATCTTAAGTAATGATCAATCTGCAAGAGCATGTATGCTGGTTGGTCACTGAAGAATAGGCATTTGCTTGTAATTCAGATCAATTATTCACAGATATTAACCTACTTGACCAGCAGAAGATGAAAACAATTTTAGAGTTTTAATGTCTTGAAATTCCTGCAAATCAACAAGAACTTCAGGTGACTTTTTTTATGGACAGTAGCAACTATTATTTCTAGGATACATTTGGGGACAGAAAAATAAGTACGTACTTGTTTGTGTCTGCTGTCTAATGACCTGGGGCGGGGGGGAGCCCAGTGAGCTCTAGATTGCCTTTTGAAGGGAGGGAAAACACCAGGGCCAAATGCTCCAGAAGGAGCACCTCGTGTTTTTTAACACTATTTTATATTTAAATCATTAGAGTATTACCACTTTAAAAAATAAAAGCAAGCAGAGCTAGTAATGAACTGTTTATGAGAATAGCGCCAGTGGTCACAGCACAGCTTGCTGCAGAGTAGGGCTGTGCTCCTTATATTGGGAAAGTGGAACCTATTCAGGGGTGAGGCATAAAAAGAAATGATCAAACCCAGATGCTTTCCTAAAATTATATTTCCAGTGCATTTATAAGTCTGTTACAAAGTGTGCTACATGCTAAAAATATTTTCCTTTGTAGGTCGAAGGAAATTTCAAACTGCATTGAGAGCTACATAGATCAAATGGTTTTTCTTAAAAGTGTTAAGGGCATCCTGGTTGTTATTAGCCCCTACTTTCCAATATGACATTATATATGCCAAAAAGCTTCACAATTCAGTTCTTCTTTAATTTCAGCAACTTTGTTGCCTTAAAAATGCATGGAAGGGAGGCCACAATCAATACATCAAAAATGGGAACAAGTGATAATGGGACTGGACTGGAGAGAGCATTCTATCCTCATAGCCTGGTTCCCTGGGGAGAAGTCGCTTGCATGTCTTTGCCTTTTCCAAGTGTCCCCTCTCCTTTTCTCTCTGTGTTCTTTTCCTTTTTCCTCACTTGTGTGTGCTGTCACTTGTCATTATTCTGTGAAGCCAAGCAAAGGTACATTTTCTTTAAGACTCTTGTTGGTCATGTTTATTACAAAGTGGGTTTCTCCTGAGTTCTCAATAGGTCTCTCCTCAAACTATAGTTTTCATCACTGACATTGACTTCGTAATTGAGGGATATCTGCTAGGGTTTGGCATAAATGCTTTCAGTAAATGAAGCTGTAAATGGGTCAATGTAAGAATGTACAGGTTGTGTAACTCTATATTAAGTTGTGTTTTTTATTTAATTCTTTCCTCCCCCTCCCGCATATTACTGGATATACTATTTACATATTAGAACTTCCGTAATGAAAGAAAGGCTATCATTTTGTTGAGTAGGGTCTATGCTAAGTGCATTAAACGTAATAGTTACTTACTTCACCTAGTCACAGTTACATAAGATAGACATTATTGTTGTTATTGTTGTTGTTGTTTTATACCCATTTTATAGTTGAGGAAACGAAAAAGCAAATATGAATAACTTAAAAGCCCAAGTCATTAAATATTACATTGGTTTTAACTGCATGTAGCTACTATTAGGACTTTAGATGATTTTGCATCTAGCACCTGGTCACGCTGATACCTTCAAAGAACAATTTTTGATATGTCAAATTTTATTTTTATGATTTTTGTAAAAACAGTAGTTTTATTGTTTTGAGTGCATGGGACCTGCAAGGGAGTGATGGTCCCTGTCATCTTCTATAGAGAGGCAGACAGGAAAGGGAACGTGCTTCCTCACATCCACCAGTTCTTTGGGAGGCGTCAGACACTGGTTTGTAGTGCCACCCAATGGCATTGTGTCTGTGTGGTAGTCAGATGAGGCTTTTTATCACAATGTCACAACTCAGTAGAGACCTTTGAAACTTTACTCAGGTTCAAAATACAAGAAAACCTTTTGTTTTGGAAGGAAATGAGCATTTACTGATCTATGTGCCTCTGGCTTCCTGTGCCATCTTACTTCATCCTCACAGATAGCATCATCTCCATTTCACAGGTCAGAGAGGTTATGTGACGTGCCCAGGGTCACACAGCTTTTTGGTGGCTAGGACAGAGGGTACCTAGGTCCTAGTTCTTATCACACATGGCTTTATGCAGAAACAGCTTGGCCACATTCTTAGGACAGCACTTAAAAACAACAGCAGCATATTTGTTTGTACATTAGCATGATTTTCAGTGTCCTTAAACCAGGGAGTAAGACAATGAAATGAGAAATACTCAAATAGCAGGCAAACCTAAAACGGACCACAGTGTTTACACTATAGATTAAAATCCAGCCCTCGCTGTTATGGCTAGTGGATTGAGTGCCCACCTGCAAACCAAAGGGTCGGCAGTTCGATTGCCGGTCAGGGCACATGCCTGGGTTGTGGGCCAGGTTTTTGGTAGCGGGTGTTCCAGAGAGGCAAGCACACATTGATGTTTCTCTCCCTTTCTTTCTCCTTCCCTTCCCCTTTCTCTAAAAATAAATAAATAAAATCTTTTAAAAAATTGAAATCCATAATTATAAAAACACTCAAAAAGGACCAGGGGATGTTAGGTTTAAGAGAGACTAATATACCTAATATTATTATAAATATAAATTGAGTAGATTATTCAATTCTGCATATTTAGGAGGTGTTTAGGTTGAGTCTAATAAAGCTCTAATGTTCTTTGTGCTTCTTTTCCATCTCTCACACTACTGAACACAAAAGCTGTGTTGTATGTAGAATGGCTGGGTTTATCCCTAGCAGAAAGAAGTAATGTTTGGTATCTACAGAACAATAAGAGTTTGCTGCTTGGCTGATCAGTGCTGGATCGAGTTCACATTCCTGGTTCCTACTCTCACCTACACACGTGGGGGTGGAAGTAGAGCGAAGGGAGGGAGGACAGATCCTTTTTTCACAGAGAGAGAGGGAGATGTCAGCTGGGTTTTCCTAATATGGACACAGCCAGGCCTGGGTAGCATTAAACACGGATTTAATCCACTGCTGGAGGACACGTCCAACAAAAATTAAAGAGATTAGCAGCCAGTCAATTCTGGCCCTTCCCATTGTTTTCCTGGAACACCTCTTATGTGGGTCTGAATGTTTGGTGGACAAACATTCTAGAAAATAGCTTTTTCATATCTTATTTTTATTTGGGACAGCCACCCCCCCCACCAACTGTAATAGATTTTACTTTTGTTATTCTGTGTATACGTGTGTGTGTGTGTGATCTTCTGAATAGAGGTAGGATGATTTAGGCTCATTCTTCTTGGTTGCAAATTGCGTCTTCATTGGATACTTTGGGGAGGCCAGATGACAGGCAACCCAGTCTGAATGCCAAAGTTTTTAAAAATAGACATCGCTGATGCCCAGCCTCCTGTGAAGGCACCATGGAGCAAGGGCTCTGCATATGCATAGACTTACAGATACCGCACCCACTCCATCTGAGGGAATAACCAAAGGAAGCTAGATATGAGTGGTTGCTTTCCACACTTGTGAAATTTCAACATGTATGTTTGTGATTTTAATTAATTATTAAGTAATATCTTTTGTAAGACATTCCCAGAGTAGTTTTCCTATAGTATCAATGTACTGTGTCTTTTCTAAATAAGGGAGCACATTTGGTTAGAGCATGGTGTTCAAGACTCAGAGGAAGTTCAACCTGGGTTGCACCCTGCATGGCTTTGCACACAGCAAAGGGTGTTTGTTTTTGCATTGGTACATACTATCCTTTAATCCTTGCCATTAACCTTCCCAAGGCAAAATGTTTCCAGGGAATGGGTGGCAGCTGCTGACATGATCAGAACTTGTCTACCAGTGATAAGTGGGCACTATCACTGCATGTACACAGCCTTCCAGGTCAACACTAAATTCAGGTTACCTGAAGGCTCAGGATCCAGAACCATATTAACCCATGAACCTACAAAATACTCTAAAAAGTCAAATCATTCATTCATCCTTGCCTCCTGGGTGGTATTGAGATCTTACACATCTTTTTAGTTCTTTTGTGTGTATGTGTCCAGAAGTTTATTCCTAAGTGTAAACTATCAGAAACACTATCCCGGGTAAGCCTGACAGCCCAGCTCATCCAGCACTGCATCTGCTCTCTGCCCAAAGGGACTTCCTGCAATAAAACATAAGAGGTAGCTGTCTACCATGGCATTGACCCTGAAATTCTGATGTTTTCCAAGTATCTGGAATTTCTCCTTAATAACTGGTTAGAAATTGGTCATTATTATTGGTTCTCAACACTGGTTGCACATTGAAACCACTGGGAGGAGTGGGGATAGGGGAAAGCTTGTACAAAAGGACTGATGTCTAAGTCCCACTCTCAGAGATGAGAATCTAAGTGGTCTGGAGTGTCACCTGCACATTGGGATTTGTAACCCCCTAGTGATTTTAATAAATGGTCAGGAGTGGGAACCACTGATTTGAAGTCACTCCTACATAATTTTATATTTCACCTGTAAAACTCTTTGAGGTTATAGTGTCCATGAATATTAAGCTCCTGTAAAGAACTGCCATCATACAGGTGTTGAGGGAGATACACTGATGCCTGTTCTCTACAATGGAGGTTTCAGTAGACTTTTGTGGTATGGGGTTATATTTTATGGGCTATGCTTTGATCTGAAGTTGATCTGATCTACATAATAAGCAAATATTTTAAAGTAAGATGGCTGTGTTAGATGGTCCTTAAGATCCTGTGCTAGAACAGAAAGAGCACATTTCCAGACAGGAGATCTCAGGGCCACACAATATGAAGTCACAAAGGTACTAAAATTACCCGAGACTCTGTTTCTTCATCCTAAAGATGGGACTGTGTGAAAAACAAATACACAATGTGTCTGTGGAAGTGCTTTGTAAACTATTCAGTTCTGTACAAAATTGGGCAGCCTGGTTTTCTACCGGTTCTATGGTTCTGCGGTCTCAGACATACAAGGTCGAGCCATTGTTAATATAACAAGAACATTTTCAACATCGATATAACCTGGCAGCCAAAAGAAGTAGACTGGAATGTGCATGGGTGATCAATGACAACCTCACTGTACTTGTCGGAGGGTGTGGTAGATGCTGTTGAGTGAGCATGTGCACTGTGTGGCTAAAGCATTCAAAGTAACTGAGTGGGAAGAGCAAAAAATCTATATTGAATTTTGCATTAAGCTTGAACATTCCTCTATGGAAACTACTGGGATGATTCAGAAGGCTGCAGCTATGGGCAGCTGATGATTGGGAGCTTCATCATGACAACTCATGCTCATGCATCACATCTCATGCAGAGTTTTTTGGCAAAATAGCAAACCACCCAGGTGACTCAGTGTCCTACAGCCTAGGTTTGGCACCCTGTGACTTCTGGCTTTTCCCAAAACTAAAATTACCTTTGAAAGGAAAGAGATTTCAGAACTTCAAGGAGATTCAAGAAAATATGACAGGACAGCTGATAGTGATTAGGAGAACTCTGTGAGGTTCCAAGGTGCCTACTTTTCAGGGGACTGGGGCATCATTGTCCTATGTGCAATGTTTCTTGTATCTTCTTTGATAAACATGCCCATTTTTCATATTACATGGCTGGATACCTTCTGGACAGACCTCGTATATAGCAGTTTAGTACTTTTTTTGTCTAGGTCACTTTCCTCCAGCTGCCTCTTAGGGCAGCTGTCATTTGCCTCTTAGTTTCAGTGGTGTAGAATGTGATAAATGACCACTTCTTCCTCTGTAAGCACCTCCTGTGTCATTTGACTTTCACAAGTCTATGAGAGAGGCTTAGAGAGGGCACACAGCTAGTATCTGTCAGGGCTTGGATTCAAACCCAGATAAGCTTGTTGTCCTGCTTCTGTAACAACCACACTACACTGTTGCCTGGCCATATGACTCCTAAGCACAGGGATGGTGTCTTAGTCATCTTTGTGTCCAAGTCTAGTGTTCTGTTTTGTAGAAGGCACTCAGTGTGTTCGTTAAGTGAAGAGCCCATCCATAGGTCCATTTACATGCCTCTTCCTGCAATCTAAGCCCATTTTCTCTGGTTTGGATATCAAAAGTGATAAAATACTTGGTTGGTTAACATTTTTATATTAGTCTTGCATGAAGTTTGTATTTTTTAACAGTTTTTCCCTGAATATTATAAGTGAGGTATAATCATATGTCTTTACTTTCTGTACTTCA
The DNA here is from genome assembly GCF_021234435.1 of Artibeus jamaicensis. Lineage (NCBI taxonomy): Eukaryota > Metazoa > Chordata > Mammalia > Chiroptera > Phyllostomidae > Artibeus > Artibeus jamaicensis. The sequence goes on along the minus strand of NW_026522030.1, from coordinate 70,838,410 downwards.
CCTCTAAGTATTGTTAATGGAGAGATGTATTAGGACCAGAAAATTTTTCCAGACCTCCTACCCACACACACACACACAAAAAAAAAACTTAAAGAAAGAAAAATATAAACCAAGAATATTTTATATTTCTTTAAACTTAAAGAAAGAAAAATATAAACCAAGAATATTTTATTTATTCATACTCTTCCCTGTCCAAAACATTGTTAAGGCAGCTTCCAAAAGCAAAACAGAGCATGATTAGAAACAAATTGAGCCCAAGAAGAATGAAGCAATGTGAAAATAAATGGTAGGAAAACAAGTTGGGACCAGGAATTAAATTAGCATACAATGTGCTTCCCCTGCCCCCACTGAAATTCCTAGGCCTATCTGCAAGTCAGGTCTGTGGCAGAACACCCAGAGGAGGATCAACTGCAGTGCTCACGGGTAAAACAAACAAGTTGCCCAAGTCCAACTATTCTTGATGTTGATATTAGGAAGAAGTTTTTCCTGTGGGTCCACAAAGAAAACTACTACTTAATGTAATAAACAACCCTCTGAAACTACCCTTACGGTAAACATTGTGATGGATTTTTATGGGGCTGTTTCTTATAATGCACCTCCATAAAGGTTGATGGCTTCTTACCAGAGTGTAATGCATTAAAAAGAATTTCACGGAGTACCAGTAAGACGCAGGCCAGCCCCCGCTGTGTGGTTGTCTGTCCTAATTTTTGAGGGGCTCTTAATTTGAGGGGATGTCTGCTAGGAGTTTGGACATCAGAAAAATATGTAAACCTCCTAATAATTGATGTGTACAGAGAATGGGGAAGAGACTTCGTGCAATGTGGGTGTGTTTTTCTCTAGGAATCCAACAGCTGACAGCTAATGCTTCATCAGATTCAGGGTGGGGCTGGGGGTGGATGTCTAGAAATGGAAGAACCATAATCCCTCGGGCAAGCTCTGTAAAAGGTTCCCAGCAATAGGGATGACAGGTTTAAGGTTACTGAGAGGAAGAGGTTCTGTCAGCCAGGTCACTGCAATGCAAATGTGTAATGGATTTCCTTTTTAGAAAATTCTGCTTTATAAAGAGTTCCACTAAGAGGTCCATTTGACAGAGCCAGAATCTTCTCCAGAAAGAAATTTAGTGTTCAGTCTAACACAGAGGCAACATGGGCAATAACACAAATTATATATAATATTTTGTAAAAGCAATAAAAAGTTATAATGGAATGTTACATTTTAAAACAATAGAGCAAAATTTAAAGCTTTAAACATTTGATAACTTTGCTCTCTGATCCTTACTTGTTATTATTTGCAGCTTAAACTAAACTCGATTTTATTTTCAGGCCTGTGTAGACTCTTACTTTTTAACTCACCTGACTGCACGTTGAATCTAGAGCCCCCTAAAGCCAGCCAAAGCTTTGGGACCTCTCTACCTTGTTTGGTACTAAAAGACTTTTTTCACCTCTTATAGTGGACAATTTTCCCTCTCCTGTTCTCAGGGAAGTGTCGTTTGCCACCCAAAGTGGTTTGGTCTAATTAAGGGGCCCCTTTGGACGCTCTTCGGTCTTTTGGTTGAGAAGGAAGGTACTGCTGCTTCCCCTTCCTTGGATGGTACCTCATCACCAGGCAGAAGCACATGTCCACAGGAACAATATGAAATTGGTATCACTATCATTTCTAGTGAAAGGAGTCATTTCTTCTCCACTAAAGCAAATCAGAAGAAAGAGAAAAGGTTTTCCCTCCAAAAGTAATCTCCAGGCACTAGGTAAAGTAATGCTTTTATTTTAAAGCAATGGCATTTTCCCTTAGCCTCTGAAATTATCTTCAGCTATTCCAAACTGCTTTGACAAGAAAGTTTCCTACAACAACTTTCTTTCAAAATCTGCCTCTCTACTGGATGAAGCATTTTTCAAGATATAATTCAAACAGAAAACATCTGTTTTGAAAGACAACTTTAAAGTACCTTCATCACATTCTCTGAAATAGTTATTAGAGTACCCATTCCCAGCTACAGAATTCCATTTTTTGAAGTCTTCTTCCTCCGGTTTCTCCACACCCTACCTTCTTTGGGATCAGCCTGTGAAGAATGGGAGATTGAGATAGACAAAAGGAGAAATGTACTGAGGTTATATTGAACACAACAAGAATTAATTTTTCCAGTGTCATGCAATAAGTTCCTATTTCATTCTAGATTAAATTCAGCTCCTAGTACTGTTTTAGAATATAATTTTAGTGATTCATACATGAGAGAGTTGGTAATCTTTATTTCTCATTTCTTTTTACTTAAAGAGATCATTTTAGAAGTAACCTGGCAGTGTAACTGATATCCTGTTGTTTTTCTCTTCAAAAAATGCATAATTCTGTGCGGTTTACAAGTTAAGGTATTTTAGTGGAGAAACAAACAGGAGTTAATTAGAAAAATCTTCATCTTAAATCTCCCCTCCTTGAAATTTCATATGCTGTTCATTTAGTCATTCCTGCCTTTAGCCTTACAATCAGTTACTTAACATATTTATTGAGCACCTGTGTGCAAGGCAGTGTTTTTAGTGATTGGATAAAAATCAATTAGCAAAAGACAGGATCTCTTTCTTCCTGGATCTTAAAGACTAGTCAGGAAAATAGACATTCAATAAATTAATTTTAAAATAGTTATAATGGAACAAGAATGAATCCTAATGTAAACTCTGGACTTCAGTTAATAATAACATATCAGATATGGTTTATCAAATGCCCCACAAAAATGCAAGATGCGAGTAATAAAAGAAAGTGTGTTATGTTGGCATATGGGAACTCTGGGCCTTCTGTCTAAATTTTTCTAACTATTGTAAAAAATAAAATCCCTTAATTGAAAAAATAAATTATAGATAGCTATAAAAGATGAGCACTTTATAGGAAGTAAATGGCATACTAACAGAAAGTATATTGGGGTGACATAACTTGGATTAGACAATGAGGAAAGACCTTTATGGAGGGAATAGTGTTGTTTAAGACCAGAACTAGAAAATAAGTCCTCCTTATTTTCTAATACGTCTACTTATTAGAGAGTCTACTTATTAGAAAATAGAGGCCCTGCAGGCAAAGCGCAGGAAACACCGGCAGAGCAAAGTGATACCATCTCAACTCCGTTTGTAAATATCCTTTGTGTTTCTCTGTGGAGGAGGTGTTGTGCAGGTAGGGTAGGAAGGCAGAAGTACAAAGGAAACAAAAAAAAATAGGAAGCAATTAGAATGAGAATGGGCCACAACTTTCCCTGCTCACTCAAAGTATTAGAAAAACAGAGTGACAGTAGGATGTTTTCCTTGGCTCAGCTTTCTCCAGAAATCATTAGGTTCTCCTTGGGCTGGGTGCTAGGAAGAAAGGAAACTATCAGTGGCAGCAAGATGGGGTTCCTAAACCTCTATTCTTAAGGTCTTTCCAGTGGCTTGTTGGGATTTACAGAATGAGGAATGATGGTGTGTGTGATTGGGAATACAACTAGATGAGCACTGTAAGGGGGGAAAAGCCTCAGGTACTAACTACCCAGCTGTAGCAACAGATTTTCATAGAAGTCCGTATGTGGTTTAATTTGCAATAATTATCTTTATTTCTACTACTGGATGGTTGAAATTTAGATTTTGGTTTTATTTCTTAAAAGACTACACATTTTAAATTGTTGATAAACCAACTGAGGATACTTAAGAAAGGCCCATTTAGGCAGGGCACTAGTTCAGTATATCAGTATTCAACTGTTCCTATCAGAGTTCTTAGGGATGGTGAATTCCCAAGGAAAACAACTCTAGTGGGTACATGTCAGCCTGTGATAGATGTCTATTGATTCTGGAACTGTTATTAGTAGCATGGAAGCTGAAATAGTCAAAGTTTTATTTCCATGTAAAATTAAGTAGCTCTGCAATTACATAATTCACTTCATTTTTAAGTTTTACCTACCTATGTATAAGTGCACTTGATATTTGCAAGGCATTAACTATTTTTATGCATTTTTACAGCAGAAAGTTTGAATATGATGGTTATACATTATACATAAAAACATTTGATAACACTGAAAAAGCTTTAGTAAATGAGCATGGATTCATATAGGACTTAGCTAATGGGTACAAAATGGTTAATATGTGTGCATAACTCTATAGTTTTTGTTTTTTGCATTCCCAGAAACACAAACACAAAGTCAGTAAACCCCCATTTGAGCAAGCCTGTTGTTTATTTTAGGAATGGAAGTGCATCATCAATTTTTTTATGTAGTTCAGTTGTGAATATGGGATGAAGCAGTAAAATAAAGTGTTCCACTGTAACGTCTCCATTAAGAAGCTCCTCTTTGTGTAAAATAGTCCATGGCAAAGTTGCTTCTATTTAAAGTAGTGAGTTTGTTCTTGGCTTTGATCTAAAGCTTTTGATCTCGAAAAGAAGGATAGAGTAACAATAAAGAGAGGGCAAGGCAGATTCTTCTTTAAAGAAATACGAAAAGTTAAACGGGTGGTCAAGATCAGCAAACACGCGTGCGACTGGACCCTTCTCCCCAAAGCGCTCGCAGCCACTCTGGTTCAGCGAATTTCTGACGCGGATTTGAAGAAAGCCTTTGGGGGTCGGAGGAAAAAACTTGGGGCACCACATACTTTAATAAACTAAACGCAAACTTCCCTCCTAATTAAGAAACTAGTCTACCTTTTACATTCTCCCCAGTCGCTTAGCGGTTCACGCGCAGGGCGAGTGCGGTGCCGGCTTTGCTTAGGAAGAACTGGCTCCCGCGGAGCGCTGGGAGAGCGAGGGGCTCGCCTTTTACGTACTCCTTGCTTCCAACCCCGGGAGGTCACCTGCCACCGCCTTGGAGTACGAGGGGGCCACTGAAAAATGCCTTGTTAATGACATATAGTCCATTCCTGGGTAAAACTCCATTAGGAAAGTTCCTTTCCCTCCGCGAAGGCCATGTGAACACTTAGGTTTCTGAGCTGAGGAGCGAGTTCAGACTAGCGTCTGGGGTGAGGACGCTTCTGCTCCGGGCGGGCAAAAGTTCTCCCTAGGCAGCCACAAACCGTTCCGCCGGTAATCAAAGCCCACAGGGGTGAAGGCTGGGAAGGTAAAATCTGCGCGCCCGGGGCAGTCCGCGCCGGGGACAGTGCAGGAGCGCGGCCGCTGGCCTGATCCGCGCGACGACGAAAGATGTTTCTAGAGAACAATAAAATCGCTGGCACGGGGGCGGGGGCGACCTGCGGGGAGCGCGTCGCAGCGCCTATACCTTTAAGGCAGGCCCCGCCCCGCCCAGTGCCCGCCTGCCGCCCGCGCCGCTGCTCCGGCCCCGCGCTGCCCGCCGCCCGCTCCTCGCTTTAGGTGTTGCGGGCCTTGAGTGCCCGTTTATCTCCGGGCGGGCCGGTCGGCTGTCCCTGGGCGCGGGCTCCTGCGCCCCAGCTCCCAGTCTCACCTACGGCGGGCGAGGTCTAGGGTTTTAACGCCGAGGTGGTGGGGCGCGAGGGAGGGAGGCTGGGGCTACTCCTGGGGTAAACTTGATTGTCCCCTTTCCCCGCAGCCACTGCAGACGGAGCTCCAGGCCGGGGGGGAGTGCAGGCTTGTGCGGCAAGTGGACGCAGAGGTGAGTGCGGGCGGCACGGTCCCTGCGGTCTTCTCCCTTCAGGGGCGGTGCGTCCCGCGCCGCATTCCTCCCGGGGAGACCCCTGTGGGTAGGCTGGCCATATTTCGTGTGCGACCCCCGCACAAGGGCGGCAACGCGGGCCCAAGACGGAGGAGGAACCGGCTAGTGGAAGGTGACGGCCTCAGCCGGCCACACATCTGCGTGTCCCTAGGCTCCTTACGTTCCCTACGCCGACGCTTCCTGGCTAGTGCCGACGGGCTCCTTTGGTTTCCCCCAGGTGAATCCGCGAAGGTTGCGTGGCCAGGACGTCGAGCGTTTCTCACGCTAAAGGGTGGCCCGCAGGACCTATGGTCCTGTTAAAATGCTCTGTGGTTTTTGAACTTCAGGTGGCGAAATGGAATCAACTGAACCGGAGACCCCGAAAACGGAAACGAAGGGGGACCGAAGAAGTGTTTGAAAAGGTAGGGGTCCCTGAAAGAGCACTGGGTGGAATTCTTGGCAAGTCTCCCCGTCTGCCCCAAAGGACTTGGTTACAAAAGAGTAGCACTTTTTTTAAAGTTTAAATTAAATTTACAGTGGACAGTGAATTTGTGTGGCTAGATCTATAGAAATATTGGCTGGTAATCCTAATGATTATCAACATACAATGTTGTCGTGATAAGATTTGTTTCATGACTATTAAGTAGAGCAACAGGACATACCCGTTGGTGGATTCCATTATCATATTCCAGTAGTATTTTTTATGGCATTGTTAAGTTATCCCTAAAAAAGGAGGGAGACTTCTGAATAAATCACCCACAGTATTGAGCTTCTTTGATTGTGACATGGTAACACACTCCCTCATTCAGGCTTCAGAGTATTCTCAAAAATGGAGAGAGAGGCTGAAAAAAGTGGATTACTTTCGTAAAGCAAATGAGAAATTTGTTTTTCTGAATTTAGAATTTGAGTGTTACTTGGCAGAAGTTTGGCCTACATATTTCCTCCTGACATTGTATTAAGTTAAAGCTTGATTTGTTACTGTGGTAAATATTGTGAAATAAGGTAAGTAGTCTGTTGTTTTCTAAGTGATTTTTACTGAAAATTCTACAAAGTGAATAATGTTACAGCAGATACCATTTTTGTTGCTTTTTAAAATTATTTTAAGTGCTGTTTTTTGACTTTTGATAGCACCAAGGGATTAAAATAGCGGTGTGTTGTTTTTCTGCTGCTAGAATGTATGATGAATCATTCCTGATTCTGAAGCCAAATTCTTGCTGATAGCATTGCTGCCAACTTCTGTGATGTGTTGCCTTAGTATGGGCATTGCAGTGTCCGAGAATGTGCACAAAGCACATCATAATGAAGGTGATATCAAAGTCCCAGAGTGCATTTAAGGATACAAGGATGACTCTAAGAGAATTGGATAAGAAAGTAGCCTAGGATTATAATCATCTGTAGCTAGAGATTCAGTATGTCACTTCATTTAAGCAGTAATAGAAAAAGTTGTCATTTTGAATAGACTTGAGTTTTCTGAGCATGTGGTGGTTGGTTGATGTTTTTAAAAATGTTTGTGAATTGAGGACTGAGAACATAAAATGTACAAAGGAGGAAAAAGAATCATAGTATGCTTAGTATCTAAATAAATATTTTCTAGCTATTATTTTTTAAGCCAAATATAGGATTACCCCAGCACACAATGTGTCATGTATAAAAGAAGGGGAAGCCATTATTTTTGTGGATTACTAGGTACCATCGCTACCAAAATCTGAACTCCATGTAACCATATATGTGACACCCGTGATCTGACCACTGCCTTCTGAGAATGAGAAAGGCGTAGGGGGAAACTGAGGAATATTTCTATCAAGAAAAGTAGGAATTCTTCACTGAACTTTGGCCTTGAAAGAGTATACTGTGTTAGAATTTGTGGGGAGAAGGCATGCATATTTGCCTTTTCTTCTTAGGAAACAGTAGTAGTCTTACAGAGGTTACAAAAATGAAGTAATTTGGGACCAACCTGCTGAAATGCCTTTCAAGGAACAAAGCTTAAAGCTGACTAGCTTTTGAGGTGGATGGGAATTTTTGAAGTTGTCAGAAAATAATTATGGGTATCTCCAGTGTTTCCTCCTGACTCTGTACAGCAGCTGAACCTCTTGCCCACTGTCTGCCTCAACCATGCCCAGGAGAGGTTTTGAAGCTTGCTGAGGCAAAGCATGCACTATTTTCAAGGGCAAGGTGAAAGGGAGTGTACCAAGGCACAGAGGTTACCCTGCCCAGGTGTGTCTACTGATTGCCCCAGTGTCTACTCCAAAATACAGATGGAATTCTGTGTGTAATGAATATTCAAACCGAGGTCATGCAATAACCTTATGCCAGAATTTGAACCTGTTTAGGAATCTAGGTAGTTAACTTATTGTGGAGTGCAATCAATTTTTTTAAATGTCTACCATGCCACAAGTGAAATAGATTAGTCGATTTCTCCTTTTTCATGTATCCACTATATTCTTCTACCACATGAAAACAATGATCTTTTCTGTAGTATTCATTTTATATTACTGTAACATACGAGCCTGGGTTTGAGTCCTTTCTGGTATATGTGTACGTTTTAAATCCAGCCGTTTTCTTTATTTGGCTGCTTTGTTTCTTTGCCTGCCCTGTTTCTCCCCAACACCACCACCCTTAGCCTCCATCTCTTAGTCTCTGTCTGCATCTTCGGGTCGCACACAAGATTCAGCGTGCCTGAGTGAATTTGGTTAACTATTTTTTATTCAACTCTGCTAGAGTCATAACATTTTCCCCTCTGATATTTACTGGCTTCTGGAAAGCATTCTTATGACCTGCTTGAGGAAGGAAAACAGGAATGGTGCAAGGAAAGGGTCAGGAACTGGGACTGGGCAGGGAATTACATGTACAAAATGTAATCTTACAGGAGATGTTGGTATTCTCCCTTAAAGGCGCTAAGCACAGCCCGCTGTAACTTGAAATACTGTACTAGTTGAGTTTTTCAGAGAACTCAGAGGGGGAAGCAAAACAAACTTGCTCTGTGCTCAGCTGTGGGTTAAAATAACGAATAATGAGATAAAGTACACTGGGTGACTGAAATGTACCACCCAGAGAAGTGGTTTAAAATGCTGTGACCCTTCCTCGTCTGTTCTGTTGTGTTGTATCATTCCCATCCCCCCTTCCCACCGCCCCCCCCCCATAGCTCTTTTGTCTTTTTGCTGCCTCACAGACTTTCATATCTTATCTTTCTGAAGATACACCATTCTCTTAACCCATCTTCTATCACTTGTGACATTTTCATTACATTTTATCTTCATATTTTAGTGCTTTTCCACTGGAACAACTGAATTCCTTTAAACTGTTTTTTGTTTAATTTTAAATTGACAAAACTCACGTGTTTTGCTTCTGGTCCTTAGGTGCTTTCTCCTTACATTCTGATATTCTTCCTTTTTCATTATTTTTAGTTCCTTTTATTTAGGTTGAACAATTTGTGCAACAGAAAGGCAAGGGGAACATGAGCAACTACTACACAAAGAACAGTTAGGACAAATGGATCAGCCTGTTCTGCAGGACTGATTAAACAATGGGGTTTGCAACAATGAGTTGTATAATGTGTAGTTTTAAAAATAATGTTAATAGATTTTACTAAATGGCTATTGGCTTTGGAAGGACCCACATTTTTTGTCTGTTTTTATCTTTAACTGACTCAAAGAGAATAAAAATTACACATCACTTTCAAAGATTAAAAAACAATACAATATTTTAAAATAAGTATATGCATGTAAAATAAGGTTTTAAATCATTCTTTGATTGGTATTCTGTAGAATAATATTTTCTGAAATTGAATATTTGAGAAAAATAAATGAATGCCATATAATTCCTTTAAAGGAAGAAGATTCCACTTTTCAGATTCAAAAGAAGCACCCTTTCTACTTTATGCATTATCTAATAATATATGGAGAACAAATTTTAGAATACCCATTTCTGGTTATCAGAATATATGATGATGTCAGAAATATGCACTGATATACTGTTAAAACATTGAAAATTCAACAATATTAAGGCTGACCATTGTCGTTAATAAGTGTTCCTTTATGTGTGCTGGTTTCCAAGTGCGTGGTCTCCGCGAGGGTGCGGTTGCCTGGCCTCTGTTACGATTAGTCATAGAGAACACACGGTGCATGTGGTTTCCAGCAAAAGCACCCTTTAAGCTTCATATTCTTTTCTTTCAGAATCTGAAAAAACAATGCTCTTGGGCATCAAATTGCTTAGAATTTGGTGACATTTTCTTTGATATAGCAAAATGAAACATAAAAATACCTAGAAAGGTGGTTTGGAAAAGTGGACTTAATGGTATTTGATGGCTATTTCGATTGGAGTCAAATGATAAATTCTTTTTTCTCAGCCTTTGAGGAAAAAAACTCTGGGACTATTTTTTTTTATAATCTTCCTAAATTGTACAGCATTGTCACTCAACTTTTATTTCATTTGTTCTTTTCATACACTTGATTCAGAACTGCAGTCAATGATCATCTTAGTATGAATGATAATTCATAGGAGATTTAAAAAATCATGTTTAAAACCCAGCTTGGTTTATGCATTTTACCACATGCATTGCTTTTTTAAAAAGTTTATGCCTTCTAAGAAGATTTTTATTATAATTATAATATTAAAATATTCAACATGATAAAGGTAGGTACAGATTTTAAACTATTTTAAAAAGTGCTTTACTGCTGTTTGTTTTTTGTGCCAAAGATGTGTTTTACATTTGGTTTATGATTTCTGGAAAAGAATATTTAACACTAGTAAAAATTATCTTTTTCTTGAACCCCCACAATAGCACACGGCAACTGTGTGCTTGACTCCTGAGCCATCAAACCACAAAGCCTGGCAGAATGGCACCAGATGAATTCCGGGTGTGCTGAGCCAAGGGCCCCTTCACTGTATGGGAATTACTTGGCAGTTAACAAAATGGGAGCAAAATGGGTGGCATGGACAGCCATAGTCTTAAGCTTAGGTAGCATTTATGTGGAGCGATTTCGCAGGCATGGATACCCTTGCCTCTTTTGGAAAGTGCTCCTGCCCTTCATGACTATCCTGCATTTATAGAGCTGTAATCTCTTATAATAGCTTCATTGATACTTGATCTCCATAGAAAAGCGTTATGGATTCTACCAAGCCACAGCTCTTGAGGCACCAGCCACCCTCCCCTGGAGCCCCCCCCCCCCGTCTGTGAGTGGCTTTGTGTCCTGGGTTGTACTTACTGTGCCTTTGGATGACAACTTACTTGAGTGATGGGGGAAGACAGAGTAATTTATTAAAAGTAATTACAAAGAAACCAAACAAAAGGAGTAATTATAGCACTGTTATTATGCAATTTGTTATTTTATTGAAATATTTGAAACTTAGTCTTAGGAGTGGGTCTCTGTTTTTTCCTTGTGAATCCCTAACAAATACATAATTTATTAAACTGTATAACCCAAGTCTCAAGTTAGATCTAGTTTCACAAGATCTTGGCTTTTTCTTTACCTTTTTTTTTTTAAAGCTGGACCAAGGAAGAATTGCTGAGAAAATGTGTTTTTGGTAGCCTCAGGAAGGAAGTCTCATCCCTATAATTTTATGCCATTAAATTTTCATCTGTTTCATAGATTTATTTTTTTTAAGAATCTGCAGTTGAAAAATGTTATGAGAAATCTGAGTGTACTGAAATTCCTTCCCATTTCAACTAACATAACAGGGAAAATTAAAGAATAGTCATCTACTTACCCTCACACACTTATTTACATATTTTAAAAAGAGCTATTCATATAATAATAGCTGATACTTGTCATGTGTCAAGTGCTGTGCTGCTAAGTGCTTTCTGTGTATCAGCTCATGTAAATGTACATTAAACCAGCGTATGATACAAGGATGTTGTAGACTGAGTCAAATGCTTTGTGAAAGAAAGTAGGTGAGGTACAAAGAAATCAAATAATTACTGTAGAAAAGAATGCTTTGGCCAAGATGTAAAAATTTTTTTTAACCCAGGCTATTGACAGTCCTAGACCACCAGCATAAAGCACACATTTCTGAATTAGGAAAATCCCAACCGGCGTGTCTTTTGAAAGCACTTGAAAGTGTGCAGGTAATTACACTGTTGTTGATTTTAGCAGATTTGATGCCAGCAGCCAGCAGCTCTTCTCTGCCATGGAAGATGAAAGGCATTTTAATATAAAGCATAAGAGTTTGTTTGGATGGAAAAGGGAAGCAGGCAGAGAAAAATTTTGTGACTTTTTAGTTTCTTTTATAGGAATCGGTAGTTATGTTCCTATGACAGAATGCTTTACTTGGCAATCATTCTCATCTTAGGCATTTTAATGAGCTCCAGTTTTGTGCCTGGTATCATATGGCATTAATAAGATGCATTATTTTACTAGCACCTACTGGTGTTGGTGGAGTTTAGGGCCTGTCTTTGTTTCCATTCATCTATTTTAGGAGGCAGGCACTATTGTGTATCTTTAAGTCCAGCAACATGTATTTCATTGATATTTCTAGGTCTCTGCACACAGGAAAAATGATACCCAAGCCTTGAATTGCCAGTCCTTAAAAAAAAGGACCTGATCACATGTAGCCTTGATAAATATTTGTTGAATGAGTCCCCACAGTGGCATTTACCTTGTAAAGTAATACTTGGCTACTGCATTTAAAATTTTTAAAGTTAAGGTTTTAACTTGATTCTTTTGTTCTTTAATGACAGAGGTTTACATCAAAGCACATTGCCAGAGCTCTCCTGGCTTTGTTGTGGGTCCTGTTTCCATTGCCTCTATCAAGAGAGCTCTCAGAGCTGCGAAGGATGGACAGTGGTCTCTGGAGTGTTCACTTGACTTTCGCTTTCCTCTGAAAATCCTTTTATTTAATAGGCCAGTTAAGCTAATTTACATTCGTTGTAAAATTGATGTTTGGCCATGATTCTTTCATATAGTTTTATGCTATATATTTCCTCTTGTCCATTTTTTTTGTTTTTAGGAAGGCTTGTATTTTTTTCTACAGTTATTTTGCCATAACATATTTTTGCCTCTCAGCTGCTTTTTTCCTTTTGCTCTGTATATTCCTCGATGTGTGAGGAATAGTAAAATTAGATATTAAACTTTTCTTGCCCATTATCTCTCTATCTCATGTCATGTAACTTGAAATACTGTCTTTTTACTTCCAGGTAAACACTTTAACACAGTCCGTGGGTTTACTGTGTTTCTCATGTAGTCTTTTTATCCCCCTCCGCCCCCCTTGTGGTAGCTGTGCTGTATTTGTCAGAACATGTAGACATTACATGCTATACTATGTCTTTTATAAAATCACTTAGTTTTAATTCTGCAAGTAAACCTGTATTTAATGCTCATCATCTACACTTTATTAAATTTCAGTCATTTTGTTGTTTTAAACCTAGTTCTCTAGTAGATTCCTCAGCAAGAGCTTGGGGCAACTGTATTTCCAGAGTTCTTGCATGTTTATAAGTTTGTGCTCTTTATAGGTGGAGGTCAGTTCAACTAGACATAAAATCTTTGTCTCAAATTTCTTTATTTAACTATCTTAAATACATTCATCCATCATCTTCTGTAAAGTCTGGTGCTGGTCTCATTTCTTTCCTTCATAGTCACCTGGTCTTTGAATGCCCAGATTTTTTTTCTTTAAATTCCAAATTTTTTCCTGTAATATGTTTCATTACGGGTCAATATTCCTAGTTTGTCACTTGGCTTTTGAGCTTATTTTCCTCATTTGTAAAATTATAATAATCATAACAAAGTATTTTACATGTATTTTAATTTTTTGTTAGGAACTTTAAAATTTGTGGGCAGCCAGACTTAAATGGCTTTATCTTTGTGAGAAATCAAAAGCGAACACTAAAGTTTTCTGTTTCCTGGCAGTAAATAAACTCTGATTCCGTGTGGTACAGGCTGTCTGAACCCACACATGGTGAACTACTGGCCTAAAGCAGTGATACCGTTTGAAGTATCTTATTCAGAGAACTCCATCTCCATTTCATTCTTCTCACATTCTTTGTCCATCATATGTTAGTTTCTCACATAAAACTCTGGGTTTACACAATCTTAGTTTATATGTGCCTAGAACAATACACAGAAAAGAAGTTAAAGGACTCTTATTTTTCAGATGAGAAGAGCTGAAAACCCAAGTCAGTGTAATCAGCCAGCATGTGTTCTTGAATTTGTTAATGCATAAGGCCCTGTGTAAGATGTTGCTGGAATATACCAAAGAAACAGGAGATGTCATTTGTGGCCATGGGAGATAAAACACACAACAGATCAGAGACCTTTTACAAAGCAGCATGTGACAAATCCAAACCACTGTGGCGCAAACTAAGGACGTGCGTATATGATACATTTTACCTGAGGCTACTCTGGACTCGAGTTTCCATGCCTGGGCCTTGTTTTGATAAAACAATCCTTTAGGCCTGCAAGCTGGAAGTTATGGTGGGAAATTAGGTAATTGAATCAACTGAATCAATTTTAATGCTTTTACCTGATTTGTAAGTATAGATAGGGGTTTGATTGATGTACGTGTAAATAGTGTTAGTATCTTTATTTGACTATGTGATTTAAAAAAATAAATTTATCCATTTTTTGCAAGTAAAGCTGGAACCCAACATAGAAATTCTGGTTATACTTATGAATCATGATGATTTGGAAATCCAAGACTAGAAATATAATACTCTATAATTCTGTATAAAACACATTCCTTATTAAATTCTGTATTGATTTAAACAATTTACTAATTTTATTGCATATTCACAATATACAGAACTCTCAGTGAAGCATAGAGAGTGCATGTATGATGGAACACGAGCCTCAAAGAGTTTACAGTTGTAAAAAACTATAAAGAATGGAAAACAGTATTGAATCAAACCTGTATCAGAGGTTCAATAGGTATGTACACAGAGCAATTTCTGTCTCTGTTGGAAACTGAAAGAAAGTCATACCACTTTTGACTATTTGCATTATCTATAAGCCTTGTCCAGGCTGATAGGACACAAATATTTGTTTTAGTTACTCAGCTTTTGTTGTTTTGTAGAATTGAGGAGGTTATGATTTCTGTTTTTAAAATTCAGATTGACATCATGAGAGCATAGCTGAAACTAAAATTAGCATTTCTCTTTGGCACACTAATCAGTGCTACAGCAAATTTTTAGGCTTCTGAACTTGGACACATACGTTTTCACACTATTTTTCACCTTTTATTTGCATTTGAGTTTTGGTTTTTTTTTTCTTTAAACTTTTGGTTTTAAGGCAAAATGAGAAATGGGAATTTGTAGGATTAAGGGTGGTAACTTGAGGTGCTAGAGCTCTTCAGAGTTTTTCTCTTTTGTGATTTTTGTATGATGTGTTTCGTCATTCAGAAGACATCTCATTTTCTCACCAGCACGTATTACAATAGTATGACTTCTCATTTTAAAAAATATTAAAAAATAGTTATATATCCCTTGTATCTTTCTGATTATGAGAATAAATGGGCTTGTCAACAGGGCCACAAAAATGACATTAAATGTATATCCAAATCATTTAACACTTTACGTATCTTTCTGTACATCAAGAAATGTTGGTTTTTCAGAGCATTAAGTTCTAAATCTACATCTGTGAAGATTCAGATTTTATATTTATGAAAGCAGGAGAATAAACTGATTTGCCATAATTAATACTAGGGAAACTGTCTAAAATGAGAAAAAAACAGTCTCAGAAAATATGTTTTTAGTTTTCTGGCATTTTTGTAGAAAAGGCAACAATAGTCATTATGTGGCCTCATTTATAACTGAAAGTCATAAGCTCATGCTTTTAATTTGTGTGGCAATTTTTGTTCGGTATTCAGAAAAGAAAGTCATGTTAACCATGAAGGGCATGAGATACTAAAGAGAAACAGCAGGAAAGATTTAGAAGAGAAACAGAAATAACTCTGGATTATATGCATATACAGTCGAGTTTCTAATTTTTTTTCTCAACTCTTACAACTTGTACATACACAAGGTGTGGTTTTCGGTGTTGAGGATGCAAGATGCTCCCGTGGACAGCTGCAGACAGTGGTTCTCATTTTCTCTTAATAGCTTCATTGAGTTATAGGTCTTATATATTTTATGCATAAAATCCACCCACATACAGTTGGGTGAGTTTTAAGAAACTGATACAGTTGCAAACCATCACCACAATCCAGTTTGAGAACATTTTCATCAGCAGAAAGCTCTCTTGTATCCGTTTGTTGTCCGTCACGGCCACCCCTGCCTGTAGCCACAGAAGACTAAACCTGCTTTCTGCCTTTATAGCTTTACTTGTTCTGGAAATTTCATATAAATGGAATCATCCGGAACTTCAGTTTTGAATCTGGCTTTTTAAATTTAGTATACTGGTTTGAGGTTCAGCAGTGTTCCATGTATCAGTAACTTGTTCCTTTTTATCAAAAAGGATAGGGTATGGATGGACATTTTGTTTATCCGTTTATTAGTTGACAGATGTTTGTATTTTTTTTTGTAGTTTTTCGCTTTTGTGAGTAGTGGCTTGCTATCTCTGTGTACATTTCTCTTGGGTAGATACCTAGGATTGGTGTGGCTTGACCATATTGTTGGTTTATGTTTAACATTTTAAGAAAGTGCTAAACTATTTTCCAAAGTGGCTGCACTGTTTCACATTCCCACCAACAGTGTTTCTGTACCTCACATTCCCAGTTTCTGTACCTTTATCAACAGCACTTGGTATTGTCAGACTTCATTTTCGCCATTCTTGTGGACGTCGAATCATACCTTTGGCACATAATGCTTTTGTTTCTCCAGGGTCTGAAAGTGTCCAGATACCCTAATATGCTTTTGACCTCCATTTTGCAGGTCAGAAGGCAGTGGCACAGTAAGTGGAAAATCTAAGTGTCTCACCCAAGATCCCCAAATGAGTCACTGAGTCCACAGTCCTCAGGCGTCAGAATTGCAACAACCTGCTTTTGTTCAGCCTCTTGGCTCCCTGTGACTCAGGGATCTCTGTGTCCCAGCGGCCTCATTGGGTGTGGCTTTCTTTTGATCTTTGCAGAAGGACCCATTCTTACCCTCTCTGGAATTTCTTCTGATGAAATCCATTTGCTTTCTGGGAGGCGTGCTCACAGCTTAGTGAGGTGGCCCTCCCTGCCCCTCAGCTGTAGTACCACAGGCCTTGGGTGGCTCAGGCCTGGCTTCCCTGGTGGTCCCACATTGGCTGTGCCGCCACCTGTCACCCTGTCAAAGGGTGTGGATACTTAACCTTGCCAGAGTCTTGTGAGAGTGAAGTGAGGTGACTTATCTAAGACAGCTAGCCCTTGCTAAATACTTAATACATTTTAGAGCACCTCTTCAAAAACATTGTGAAAGTAATTACCTGATGGCATGTGGGTAGCAGTATCATTCATGTGCATGTTCTTCTCCATGACAGTGAGACAGAAATATTTCTTAAATTTATTTACAGACTTAAAGTAAATTGGCCTTGGTTTCTTCCTGTAACTTGGTTTTTAGTTTGAAGCAAATATGGCAGTGGTACTTGTACAAGCCTATAGGGGTTTGTGTGTGTGTGTCTCTCTCTCATTCACTGTCCCTCTCCTGGTTTTATATGAAAGGTGACCAGTCGCATTGCTCATCGATACTGAGTTCCTTTGTTGGCCTCTCTCTCTGGTTTGTCCACTGCACTGGAGTTCACTGCCACTGTTCCTCTTCCGGACTGGAGGGACCCAGAGTGTTCTTCAGGCAGTTGATAATATTTTGTTTTCTAGCAAAGTTCCATTCTAGACCAGTTGATGATTATTTTTATACTTACTAAGTCATTGCTTTTATTTCTTTTGCTCAAACTACCTCTATTCAAAGTTCCCTTGAAGGCTGGGGGAGCTTATGCAGGTATCCAGCTAATGTAAAGCACTTACTAAGGGGCGCATCTCCTCCTCCATTGTCACTTTACAGTGTATTTCTTGTCTGTGGGAAAGTTCCAGCAACCTCTGTTACCTTTTGCTAGACAGTGTTGCAATGTTTTAATTAATTTCATGACAAAAAGTAAGTTCTAGTACAGGTATTGTCAATGAAAAGATTATTTTCTGTGAATAAATGTTTTCTGTGAAACAGAAAATAAATTATTTTCTATGAAACAATTTTGGTTATATTGAGTTTCTAAATGTTAAAGAAAACAGTTTTTACATTTGTGGAAATCTCATCTCGGTACCGTGCTCCCATATAGGACATCAAGAAGAACTAAAAGTGGAGGTAACTTCAGAAAATAACATCACCGTGAGCAAGGAGCTGATTAAAAATAACTGCAAAATTGCATATGCAAAATTATATATCAAAGTCACAAGGGGAGTATAGTGGTGTGAAGCTACCAGAAATCCTAAATACCTCAGTCTGCTGGGCCATGGAAAGGAAACGGAAGCGGGGGAGGGTCGCAGGGGAAGTCGAGTCACTCAGGTTTCATTTTAGTGCTTTTTGGGTGTCCGATGCAGGAGTGGAGTCATTAGACTTGGAGAAGGCCTTACAGTTTTTCTAAGTCCAGTTCCTGCACGTGAGAGCATGGAGGCCCTGTGAGTTTAGGTCATAGGTTGTGTCCCTTTTTTTGCTCTTTTCAGCTGTCTGTCTGGGCGGCCCCCCAGTATCAGGTGTGGAGGAAGAGCACAGCTTTGGGTTTCTGGTAACAGGAGTGTCAGACTGGTTTTTGTTGTTCTGTGACAGAGACACTGAGAGAAGCAAGGAAAGAAGGTTGTGAGACTCAGGACGCCCCTATGAGGCCTTCCTTTGTGGCCCAGAAACACTTTCTGATTGAGAGCCTTTTCCTGGTTGACAGAACACCAGTCCACCCTGGTGCAGAATTTGAGAACCGTCCCTCCAGAGAGCGGGCAAAGGAGACAGCTGGATGTCTGCAGGTTTGACATGAAATTTTTCTTCTCATATTAAAATAGTGAGTTATACAAAGTATAGGTCATTTGAAGTTTTGTGATGCTTATCATAGACCAAGCAACTGAGACATGAAATTGTTTTTTTTGTTGTTTTTTTAAATCAAACATAAGTGTGGCCAGATAACTAGGCGTTAAATTGGAATGCAGTAAAGGTAGTCTCACAGATGCCTGTTCTTCAGTTCTTGAAGATAATTTTTTCTTTTTAAATATTTTTTCCTTACCCAAGGATGTTATCATTTGCTTTTTTAGAGAGAGAGAGGAATGAGGGAGAGAGAAACACTAATGCAAGAGAAGCATCGATTGGTTGCTTCTGTTCACACCCAGTCAGGAGATCTGTGCTGGGGCCGGGGATCATATGTGACTAGACCAAGGGTTGCACATGACCACGCCCAGACTGGGGATGAACCTACAACCTAGGTATGTGCCCTGACTGGGAATCAAACCCACAACCTTTCAGTTATGGGCCGGTGCTCCAACCACTGAGCCACACCAGCCAGGGTGCAGATAATTTTTTAATGTATATGTTATTCATATTTTGATGTATTGCAAATTTAGACTTGTGTGAGGTTTTTCTACAGCCTATGACTTGCCTGTTTACTTGCAGGCCAAATTATACCTCCTCCGTTGCAAAACAGTATGGCTAAAACTAATGCTGAACTTGGATAATAAGAGGCTTAGTTTTCCAGAGCTCTCTCTACTGTTGTACTGTTGTGCTTTTCTCAGGGCAAAATCAGTAGAAATACAGTTATTTTATTTAGAAAAAAAGTTGCTTGTGTTTTCTCTGCAACACAGCTGACAGATACAGGATAGTTCCCAAAATGGGCTGGTGAAAAAAAAAGTAGGTAGCGAGCTGCTTCAGACTTGTAGAGGACACCCTCCCCTCTCAGCAAAACAAAAGGTGTTGGAGAGAAAGGCCTTGGATGATACTCCTGCAATACTAATCCTGGCATATTTTGAGTCTTTGTTCGAGGTTGAATCAGTGACTTCAACAGTAGTATTACCCAATCATATAGTACCAGACAAGCTGAATGATGCTGAACTACCTTCCAGCAAAGGATTATTGATGTACCACTGCATGTAGCTTGGGTATGTGTGAATACAAAAACACTCACACAGTGTATCTGTTTCATTGGCCTTTGACCTCCAAGCAGGGGAGGTTTGGGCCAAGGCTGCCATTATGGAGGGAAGTTATAGGTGTTATTTCCAGAGCTGACACTGCTTGCCTTTCACTCTGACTCATGTTCAGAGCTGTGTAATGCAGTTACTTTCATCGTGAGCCATCCTGGGGGAAGAGGCTCAATGGAAAAAGTGAAGGTGCAGCAAACCAGGCTCCAGATCAGAGGGCAAGAGATAATAACGCTTTTTTGTTTCGTTGTGAACTTCATAATCCCTTTCTTAGGAACTGTCATAATCCTAATGGAGTTCAAGATAATACAAAAGAGGAAATCTGACTTGTTGCTACCAGACTTCTTGCTCTTGTTCAAATTCTTAACAGAAGGAAGGAAGAAGAATAAAATACTGATTGTTGTAGATTCTGAATGTGTATTCCTAATTCCTCAGTTTTAAATATTTTTGTATCAACCCTGTTTTGCAATCATGCACTGTTCAGAGAAGAGAGAGGGGTGTATTATACCTATATGTGCTTCTTCATTGTTAGCACTTAACTTCAGAATGGTCTCCCAGCTTCCAGAGAGTAAGGAGCATCATTCACAGGAACATTAAGTACAGAGAAGCATCATTATAGTTTTCTTGGTAGGATTTTTTCCTGTGAAAAACTGTTACCAGCATATTTGGAAATACTTTTTTCTTCTCTTCCCTTTTTTTTTTTTTTTTACATTTTATTTATTTATTTTTAGAGAGGAAGGGCAGGAGAGAGGGAGAGAAGCAATCAATGTGTAAGAGATACATCTTTAAGCTGCCTCTTACATGCCCCCAGCTAGGGCCCATAACCTAGGCATGTGCTCTGCCTGGGAATTGAACCTGCAACCCCTTGGTTCGCAGGCTCACACTCAATGCACTGAGCACACCAGCCAAGGCATAGTGTCTTTTTTTTTAAGACAGTTCATTATAGTAAATCTTAATATCAGAAATAATTAAAAATTAAAATAGCTGTTGTAACAAGCTCAGTTAGAAAGTGTTCATTTGTCAATATCATTTACTTCCCAGTTTTTCAACTCAAATTTTCTTAGCAAGAGAATGTTAATCTTTTGTGGATGAATACTTTTTAAAATCTTTTTCCCCAAATGTGTGGTTTCCTATAATGCCTCTCTCCATAGAACTTGGGAGGTGGCCAAAGCTGTTTCTTGAAGTTGTGAAGTCCATTTCTCCCCTCTGTAGTCCTTCAGGATATGGGATTAAAGTCAGATAGATGGATTATAGTCCCCCTCTTCAACCCTTACTAGCTTTTGTACCTTGGACAGTTAGCCTGTATGAGCCTTGGTTTCTTCATCTATAAAATAGTTTCTGTAAGCATTTAGGAAAAGCTACTACTAGGTCATTGCTCACATTTTTAGTAATATTAGTAAAATATTGATGTTATTGATGGTGGGCTTTTCCCATACCATTTTCAGGGTTTAAAGTCCTTTGTCATCTCTGTCATTATGAGAAACAAAGAAGCCCTAAGAACCAGTAGGATAAGCCAAAGAATGTAGCCATAGGAAGGGTGGCCATAAGGGCACATGTTTAGAACATCAGTGTGGCATCTGTGGGCCAGCTGAAGTGTCCCCAGCATTAAGGCTAGGGAGGCAGCCTGAGTACTTCTCCAGCAGGTCCCAGCCACTCCTAGAGGCTTACCCAGGAATCTGCTGTGTGGGGCCACTCTGTCTCACGCAGTTACCACCTCTGGTTCTGTTGGACCTTTCCACTGGTCCCCTCTAAAGAAGGTTTTAGTTGAAGTCATAAGAGCTATTTTTATTGATTTTGATTCAGATCTTAAAGTGATCTCAATTTGCAAAAGGTCTAGCCATCCAGAAGTACAGTGCTTGCTGGTGCCCTGAGCACTGGAGAACTCCAGGAAGCTTTCAAAAGCAAGTGCTGAGATTATCCCCACTACTCACCACCTCCCAGCCTCCAGCAACTATGAGGTTTGAGTTTACAATAACTATCATTCTTATGTAGAACTGGCTTAGAATAGTAAGTTTCCCCAGGCACTGACTTACTAATAGAAACCCACTTAGAAGAAATGGGCCTGGTATTTGTCTCAAGTATGAGTAATGTGTTATGCATGATTTACAAAAGCTTAGCATAATGTCCTTGCTTCTGTAAATCAGGATCAATATTTTTAAGAGAGTCTTAAGAAATATTGACCGTTTCTATCAGATTTGATCCTCTTACCACTTTCATACTGACTGTTGTTTTTTTCTTATTCAGAAACTTAGTGCACATTAAAAAAAAAAAACTAAAATGCTTATTTTCTGTGTGTGGTGCATGGGCTGAAGCTTCCAGCTGGGACCTCCTGTCAGTAAGTAGGTGGCAGGGGCAGTCTGAGTGTCCTGGCTGTGGACAGTCAGAAAACTCTGGAGACTCTGACTAGCTTGTCCTTGCTCTTATTTCTTTCATGACCCATTTCCCAGCAGGGTATTCTATATGCTTGCTGCCCTGTCCCTTAGTCTTCCATGAATATTGTCAGCTCACAGAAGTCAGATGTGGCGCCGTTGTCTGGTCCACATGCTCAGTCGCAGCAGCAGTGCTGGCTGCTGGTTACTCCCTCGCCCTGCTGAGAGAAGGGCTGTGTCAGAGGGCTCTGTCATGAGCCCACAAAGCAGAGCTGATACATTGGCCTTCTGCCCAACTGAGTACAGCAGTGAGTGTATGTAGTAGGTGCTTGGTAAAAGTTGACTTGTTAGGTGATGGAAGGTGAAGGCAGATAAGTTGTCTTAGGACATCATACACAGTATGTCTGTTTAGCTGACTGAGAATATTCATGATGCAAAACTATGAAGGTGATACTGACTCTAACAGATAAAGCCTAACCTTGAGGTTTGGGAAGTAAGTGACTTGTATTAGACCTTAGTATATGAACTAAACACAAGAATTTTCTGATTTCCTCATTTCCTGATGTTCAGAGTGTCTATTATCATGCTTAGCCTTGTGCCCAGCCTGGGTTTACCCTTCACAAAGGTCCTGTGTTCATAGGGCAGTGGACTCTGCATTCCCAGGCCCAGCACTGCCCTGCCAGCAACAGGCAGTAATAAGTAAGCCCCTCCTGGTTACTGGCTAATAGGGCCATGACCCAGTTTGAACTCTGTAATAAGGAAAGAGCAGATTTATTTGCTCCCCCTGAGTGCCTCCCTCCCCCCATGCTCCTTTATTATCTTTAAGAGGAAATTAAACAGCAAAATTCTGCATTCTCATAATGTTAATGGCCTGATGTCATCTTTTCCACTCTGGAGTCAAGTAAGAGGGACAACCAAAACACAGATGTTATGCTTTGTAGTTGCCTAATGCTTTAGCTGTAGGCTGTGTGTGTGTGTGTGTGTGTGTGTGTGTGTGTGTGTAACAACCTGGAGGTATAATTCACATATTAAAATTCAGTGTATGTAATCTATGGATTTTTAGTAAATTTTCCAAGTTGTGCAGTCATCCACATCACCAGTCCAGTGTTAGAACATTTGCATTACCCCACTGACATCCCTGGTGCCCAGCAGCAGTCACTCTCCATTTCCTCTTCTCCCCTGCCCTCCACAACCAGGGATCCACTTTCTGTTCTTATAGATGTGCCTTTATGGACATTTCATATCTGTGGAATCCTGTAATATGTGGCCTGTGTGTTTGCCTTCTTTCACTTAACATAATGCTTTTGAGGTTTACCTGTTCTGCACCATGTGTCAGTAGTTTGTTCCTTTTTATTCCTGAACAGTATTTCATTGTGTGGATGTAGAACATTTTGTCTGTCTGTTCACTAGTTCATGGGCATTTGGGTGGTTTCAAGTTTGGGGCTCTCATGAATAGTGGTGCTTTAGAGACTCAGTTTTCTTCGTAGTTCTCTCAGGTATATGTAGGAGCCATAGAGTAAATTTATGTTTAACTTTAGTAACTGCCAGATTGTTTCCCAAATGGTTACACCATATTATATTCTCACCAGGGATGTATGAGGGGTTCCAGTTTCTCCACATCCTCACCGCAGGCTATACTTAAGGAATAATATTAACCTTTGACTCTTACTTGATATTTTTATAAACAAAATAAAGCTAGGGGGTTGTTCTGGCAAAGATGGAGGCATAGGTAGACACACTGTGCCTCCTTGCACAACAAAAATTAAGGACAACAAATATTTAGAAACAAAAAACAACCAGAACTGACAGAAAATTGAACTGTATGGAAGTCTGACAACCAGTCATCCAGAGCATGAGAGGGGCAGAGTCAGTGGCCAGGGGAGAGGGGTCGAGGCAGGAAAAAGCGGTGGTTGGTGGACCTGGGTGCAGGGTGGCAATGAGCAGACCCAGTGAGGTGGGCAAGGTGGCTGGGTGACCGCGATCACACATCTGTGCACTGATAAACCAGATGAAAGCGGGCAGCAAGACAGACCATGCAACCCAGAGTGAGCCCAGCCCTGGGAAATAAAGCCTGAAAGCACTGATTGAAAACACTTGTGGGGGTTGAGGTTCTGGGAGAGACTCCCAGCCTCACAGGAGAGTTCGTTGGAGAGACCCACAGGGTCCTACAATGTACATAAGCCCCCCACCCAGGAACCAGAACGGCCCAATTTGCTTGCGGGAAGTGGCAGAAGGGACTGAAATCAAAAGAGAGCACTAGAGCGGAGCATGTACCATTGTTCCCTTTCTGACCCCGCCCCCACATACAGCCTCACAACCCAGCTACTGGGTTGCCCCACCCTGGTGAACATATAAGGCTCCGCCCCTCACTACATAACAGGCTAGACCAGACCCCCCCCCCAAAAAAAAGGCTCAAGTGGAAGAACAGATCAAAGCCCCAGAGCCAATACAACTAAGCAACCAAGAGATAGCCAGCCTATCAGATGCATAGTTCAAAGCACTGGTGATCAGGATGCTCAAGGAATTGGTTGACTTTGGTCACAAATTAGATGAAAAAATGAAGGTTACACTAAGTGAAATAAAGGGAAATGCACAAGGAACCAATAGTGATGGGAAGAAAACTGGGACTCATATTAATGGAGTGGACCAGAAGGAAGAACAAAACAACCAAACAGGAATGAAGAAACAAGAATTCAAAAAAAATGAGGAGAGGCTTAGGAACCTCCAGGACATGTTTAAGTGTTACAACATCTGAATTACAGGGGTACCAGAAGGAGAAGAGGAAGAGCAACAAGTGGAAAACTTATTTGAACAAATAATAAAAGAGAATTTCCCCAATCTGGCAAAGGAAATAGACTTCCAGGAAGTTCAGGAAGCTCAGAGAGTCCCAAAGAAGTGGGACCCAAGGAGGAACATACCAAGGCACATCATAATTACATTAGCCAAGATTAAAACGAAAGAGAATTCTAGAAGCAGCAAGAGATAAGGGGACAGTGACCTACAAAGGAGTTCCCATTAGACTGTCATATGCTGGAATTTTCGGATTTCTCAAAAGATACCTCTCTTTTTCAGATTTCTCAAAAGAGACCTTACAGGCAAGAAGGGGATGGAAAGTATTGCAAGTCATGAAAGGCAAGGACCTACATCCAAGATTGCTCTATCCAGCAAAGCTTTCATTTAGAATGTAAGGGCAGATAAAGTGCTTCTCAGATAAGGTCAAATTGAAGGAATTCATCATCACCAAGCCCTTAGTATGTGAAATGTTAAAGGGATTTATCTAAGAAAAAGAAGATAAAAAATACAAACAGTAAAAAGACAGCAAACTTACAGTTATTAACAACCACATGTAAAAAGCAAACTAAGCAAAACAGCTAGAAGAGGAACAGAACCACAGAAATGGAGATCACATGGAGGGTTAGCAACAGGGGAGTGGGAGGAGGGGGGGTGAAAGGTACAGAGAATAAGTAGCATAGACAATAGGTAGAAAATAGGGGGAGGGCAAGAGTAATGTGGGAAATACAGGAGCTAAAGAACTTATGACACATGGACATGAACTAAAGGGAACAAGAACCCAATGTGGGTGGGAAGGGGTGTGCAAGGTGGACGGGAATGAAGAGGGGGAATGGGGCAACTGTAATAGCATAATCAATAAAATATATTTCAAAAGAAAGCTAGGAAGTTCTGTAAGGTTTTTGCAGTTTTTCAAAATTGTTGTTAACACATGCTAACTGAAATTGCAGTCCATGGTACTCTACCTTCACTAATCTGTAGGTTCTACCACCAGTCATGCTTGCACTAGTTTAATAACATCCTGTTTGTTTTCTTGTAAACTTGATATAAACTATGGAAGGTGTGTGTTTGAGAAAGAGATGTTAATTATCTAAAAACTAAATTGTTTACTTTGAGAAAGAATTTTATTTTCAGGGGAAACTATTTCTTTTGTCTCCGTGTTACTCAAACCAAAGGTTGGAAGTTTATATTTCTGCTGTGCACATTGCTTTAATATAAAGTAGACACATGTGCCTATAGAACCTTTTTTATGATGCTTTAAATAATTAAATGGTAAAGTTTCTATGGAATGAGGTAGCTTTTAAGGGTTCTTTATTAAAAGTGCAACTGGGGCTGTTTCCAAAGTCCTGACAAATGCTGTCCAAGAAGAATTTATCACATCATTGGGAGTGGCAGGGGTCACTATACACTGTTAAGACCACATGGAGAAAGTTGTTCATTATTTTTGTTTATTCCAGGAGTTGCAGGTATGTTTTCTTTTAGCAATGAGTTTATCAAATACACATATTTTTCTAGATAAGTCATTATAACCAGTCATTCTGTTAAAATAGCCCTTTCATCATGGGTGACGTTCATGACCACTCTTTGGGAATGAGCAGAAGCATGTGTCTCAGAGTTCCAGCCAAGATGGAGGCATAAGTAGCAAAGCCTTGCTTCCTTGCGCAACAAACAGAAGGATAACAACCAATTTAAAAACAGTAAACAATCAGAACTGCCAGAAAAATCAAACTGCATGGAACTCCGACCAAGGAGTTCATCCTGACAAGTAGGAGGGGCAGAGATGGGCACCAAGTGGAAGGGACACAAGGCAGTGGACCGGGCAGGCAAGGCTGGGCTGTCTGAACAGAAAACTAAAGACTCAGAACCTCCAGTTGTAAAATAGTGTGGAGATTGCAGTTGGCGGGAAAAACTCCCAGTCTCACAGAAAAGTTTATTGGAAAGTGGGGCTAGATTAGAACTGGTGAGCAGCATTGTTCCCTCTCTGACCCTTCCCCCACAGACAGCCTCACAACACAGCAAAGTGGGTTGCCCCACCCTAGTGAATACCTAAGGCTTTGCTCCTATGCAATATAACAGGTGCACCAAGACAAATAAATGTGGCCCAAATGACAGAACAGATCAAAACTCTGGAAAAAGACAAGGAAGGAGATAGAAAATTTCTCGGATAGATGCAGAGTTGACAACACTGGTAATCAGGATACTCACAGAAATCATAGAGTTTGGTCACAAAATGAAGGAAGAAATGACAGCTACAAAAAAATTAAATAAAGCAAAATGTATACGAAACCAACAGTGAAGGGAAGGAAACTGGCACTCAAATCAACGATCTGGGGCAAAGAGAAGACATAAACATCCAACCAGAATGAAGAAATAAGAATTTTTTTTAAATGAGAGGCTTAGGAACCTGTGGGACAACTTTAAGCACTCCTACATCGACTGAATTACAGGGGTGTCAGAAAGAGAAGAGAAAGAGCAAAAAGTTGAACATTTACTTGAACAAATAATGAAGGAAAACTTCCCCAATTTGGCCAAGGAGATAGATTTCCAGGGAGCTAAGACTATCAGCTGATTTCTCAAGAGAAATCTTGCAGGCAAGAGAAAAGGCTGAAGAGAAGTATTCAAAGTCATGAAAAGCGAGTACCTACAACCTAGATTACTCTATACAGGAAGGCTGTCATCTAGAATGGAAGGGCAGATAAAGTGCTTCCCAGATAAGGTTAAGTTAAAAGAGTTCATCATTAACAAGTTCTTACTATATGAAATGTTAAAGGGACTTATCTAAGAAAAAGAAGATCTAAAATTATGACCAGTAAAATGACAACACACTCATAACTATCAATAACTAAACCTAAAAAAACAACAAAAACTAAGCAAACAGCTAGAACAGGAACAGAATCAGAAATGGAGATCACATGGCAACTCATCAGTGGGGGGATGCGTGCTGGAGGATTCTACAGGTGAAAAACCTGTGTCTAATATTTGAGCCTAGAACCTCTTTTATATGCATGGTTTTAATATTTACTGGTATTGCTTTCTAGTATTGCTACTGTCAGGTAAATCTGGGAGGATTGTACTGTGTTGAATTTTCTCAAGACTTGTTTGCCATTTCAGAAAATCATGTCATCAGTGGGGATGCTTTTGTGTCTAACTACGTGGTACACCTGCTTCAGTTTTCATTAGTAGCTGTGTTCACACAGATTCCCGCCTCTCATTGCCTTATAGGGTACTCAGACTTGTGAATACCAAAATTCATAACAGTGCTTTCTGACTCACTGTCCTAATTCATCTTTATGTTACAGACAGAGCACTGTATTATGGTCCTCTCTCCTGTTGTTTGTGTTACGCGTTTAAGGTGTCTAAAGATTTCATTTCAAGATCATTTTAAATCTGAGGCATTGTTTCTGATAATGTGAGAGCCATTGGCTCCAGGTAGCAACAGTCTTTTGGTCTATGTTGTAAAATACTAAATTCTTGTGAATGTGGGCAGAAGTGGCCAGGTGACGGGAGGCAGTTGCAGCTCTCAGAGGATGCAGGGAGCAAAGCTTCCAGGTAATAGGGAGGGGGCAGGAAGCTGCCTGTCATTGATCTGTGCTCCTTCTCTGTGAATTGATTCTCTAATGGGCTCTGTGGGGTAGCGTTCTTCAAGACTCAGGCTTCTTGTATTTGCCACCTACCCCAATGCAGAATTCTCTGGTTACTCTGCACCATCTCGGGGGAAAACAGGGTGTCAAGAGACCTGCCCTGTATTTCTGAGAAGACATGTGACTGAGAGGTATAGGGCAGAGATGAGAATGAAGAATGAAGCTGGCTGGCTTCTTCATCATGTTACTGAATTCCTTATTGGTGTGGAATAGATTCAGACATTAAATCATTTTATCAGTCTCAGTTTCCCAGGTTTCTGCCCTTCTGTCTGTGCATTCCTGATGAAGAGCCAAGCCCCGTTCCACATCAGACTGGCCCATTCCAAAGCCTGTGTTTTCTCCGCAGGGTGAAGTGACTTGGAGCCTTCCCCCCTGCCTGCTGCATTTCACCCCCTGTAATCTCTGTACCCTCCTGCTCTTCGTGCTCTCAGATACCTGCCATCCATTCATCACTGCAGGCCACTTGGTGCCTGCCAGTCACTCCTTCACCTCTGGTCTGGGAGATGTGGTGCTTTACCTGGTCCTCACAATTTTAGCACTAATGAAAGGTTGTAATTTTTTCCTGTAATGACTATTCTCCCCCTCTTCTAATTCATTCCTGATATTTTAGACATTTCCCTGTTTATAAGCACCTTTTCCAGCAGCTTGTTCAGGACATAGAGAGGAGGACAGACGTTAATTCAGACATACCGTGGATGTTCCTGAGGAAGGTTTGCTCAGGGAGAGGAAACTAGCATGCGTTTAGTTTGGTTTCATTTGTAATAACCATGTCCACTGTTAATATAAAAAGTTGAGTTCAC
Organism: Artibeus jamaicensis; assembly: GCF_021234435.1. NCBI lineage: Eukaryota > Metazoa > Chordata > Mammalia > Chiroptera > Phyllostomidae > Artibeus > Artibeus jamaicensis. Next base: position 70,809,216 of record NW_026522030.1, on the reverse strand, counting down.
ACTGGGCTGTGGCATGTGGTAGACTCTGAGTGACACAAGGTGAGGATGGCCAGCCGGCCACCGCACCCGGCAGGCTGACCGTTGGGCAGATCGTTGAGCGCCAGATCGAGTGCCAAGCTGACTGCTGCAGCCTTGGTACATTCCCAGTTTCCGCACAAAGGAATCCAGTTTTATTTTTTGGTGTGGTGCCTGTGCTGTATTTGTATTTCAATTCAGCATATTTTGCCCTCTTCTAGTTTCAAACAGACTAACTTGAGCCAAGAAAATTAACGTTTTTTCTCATAATAAAAGTGACACAGCGTACTAGAGAAAATTTAGAAAATAGAGGAAGGTATAAAAAGAAAGAAAATTGAAAATTTAGAAAATACAGGAAGGTATAAAGAAAGAAAATTGAAAACTGCCAGTAATCCAGTCATCCAGAGAGCTACTTTTAATATTTTGGTGTTTGTTCTTTAGGTCTTAGAGAAAATAATTATTGAGAAAGAAAGGGAGTGTGTTTTATATTTGTGACTTATACTTTGTGACTTGAAGGGTAGTTTACTGCGGCTACTTTTTTTTTGTAGTTAATTGAATACAGTGACTTTGAAATTCTGCCTTTTTGGAAAGATCTGTTCTGTGCCTTTCAGGGAAGATAACTTGATTAGCAGTGAATACTGGATTTCAGCATTTAACTGCAGCTGTGGTCCTGGCTTTCCCAGGACTCGTATGCCCTAACCAAATCTGTTTGAAACCCATCCCCTGTATAGTGGAGTAAACTTGTAAATGCAAGCTGCAGTTTGACCTCATAAGTTGGTGGTAGGTTTGTTTGGGTATGAGGACTTGTGGATTATAGGCACACCTCACTGATATTGCAGGTTCACCCCAAAGTATGGCAGTAAAGCAAGTCATAATCTGTGTTGCTGGTGGAAGGTCATGCTTTTTTAGTTTGTAGAAAACACATCTGTGAAGTGCAATAAAATGAGATATGCCTGCACTCCTACCTGTGACTGTGTGTGATCATCGATGTAAACAGTGGCGGCGGCCTTGTTGCATTTCCTCTCCCTCTCCCAACATGAATCGAGCTGACATCCATTTCAAGAACTGAGGGTGTACGTACTTCATGACTTGTGCTTGGAGCTTGTAGTCACAATATGGAAATTGTGGAAGATGAGCCTCTGTTCAGCAATTATCTGTGAGGCCAGTTCTGTTCTACTTTAAGAGTAAGAGTAAGAAATTGAGAACTCCCAACTTATTTCTAAGGAATATACAGCTATACAGCCATTTCCTGTTTTTTGGATTTTATTAAAATGCAAGTAGCCTTGACTTCAAAGTAGTATAATCAAATCCTGAAGAGGTGCAATTCTGATGCTTTGCCTCTTCGGTGCTTCATTGTCGGCCTGGCTGGCTTATCTGACACCTTGCTGTCTACACTGGTGAAAATCCCTCTCGGTTCAGCTTGGTCCCAGGCTTAATGGGAAACATGGAATTTGCAGTGCCCACTGCATCCCTGGGGTGGGCAGGAGCACATCCCTGACCCACCAAGTATGCTTCGTGATACATTTGGGGTGATGAATATTAATTATTTTGGTTATCAACAGATTTCTCTTGTATTTACTTAAGTGAGATGGAGCCAGTGTACATCTTTGCTTTTGCTCCTCATGATCTGCTGCATTTTTAAAAGAATGTCTTGAAATGTAAGTGGATGCCCTCCTCCCCCCAGCATGCAATAGCAGAACATATTCTGGTTGGCACATGCACGTAACCCCAGAACGCCAGCACGTGATGTTGTGTAGGCCTCCACTTTAATGGGAGAAGGGAGTAAGTCCAGAGCAGTTTTTCTAGAAACTGATACTACCTGATAGAAACCTCAACATCTGTCAAAGACCAGGAGCACAACTGGGTGCTGATGCACAATCTGTGGTCAGACAGGTGGAGTGGGATCAGAACTGTGTGCCTCTGAAGCCGAAAGGAAGCTGTTGGGTGTCACTCCCATGAGGGACCAGATGATTGCCCAAGTTCGTGATCCTGTTCCAGCCCAACTCCTGGAGGGAGGGGGAAATGAAAACATACACTTTCTAAATGGTTGCTGGATCATGTCACCTTAGTTTTCCTTTGGGAAATACATCTCAATTCAGAGACATGAATGTTGTCTGCTCCCCCATCTGTCAACTTGTCCCAGGTATCTGGAGGATTTTCCTGTTTGTAGACTGGGTCCTACGGCTGAGGGGCTTTGATGTTCATCTCCCACACCCCTTCTTTTGATTACATATGTTTCTGCTAAAGACGTCTTTTTTCCGGTGCTGACAGGGACATGAAGTTCCTTGGTCCCCTGTAGCTTTTTGTACTTCGTGGTTTCTCTCATCTTGTTTTATTAACTGTAATGTGGAAAGAGACCTGATCTGAAGACACATGGCCCAGGATATCAAACTATAAAGTGTGGTCCCACAAAACATCCGATGTGACTTAAAGTGGGCCTGGAAACACGCTTTGTCATGTGTGTACAAGAATACCCCACTGGCCCTGCCTGTCTGAGGCCAGCTGTCTGTAGTGTGCCTTCCTTTCCAGGTCTTCCCTCCTAGAGCTGTGGGCTCACCTTCTGAGCCTCCTGGGGTGCTGGGGCTGGGTAGGCCTTCCCCAGGTTCAGGGGTGCCCTTCCGGGCCTGAAGGTCTGTCAGTCTCCATGTGGCCTATCAGAGGACCTGTCCCTTCAGGACCAGGGTGGGCTCCCGCCCCCAGGCAAACAGGGTGGGTCCTACAGCACTGGTTTTAATACTGCCTCTCAGGTAAGTTCTCAGGTAAGAAAGTTCTGTCGTTCAGAGGTATGAAATCAGAAGCAACAGGGTGAAATCTTCGGGGGCCATTGAGAGGAATGTTCATCCTTACTGTGGGTGTCCAGTGGCTGACATTCTCCCAGGATACCCTCTGCTCCAAGGCACAGGACTTCATTTAGGCACATTGCAGTAGCACCAGAGTCTGGCTAGTTATAACTACTGAATAATAGACATTCCTCAGGAATAAGTACTTATGCATTGAAACAAATCTGTGAATACATGACAGAATAAAGACAGGGCCAGGTGCTTTGTAGTTATTCCCACTTCTGTGTCTTTATTCTTTTTTTTAATAGTACTTTTTAAAATTGACTTTAGAGAGAGAAACATCAATTTGTTAATCCACTTATTTTTGCAGTCATTAGTTTATTCTTGTTCTGACCAGGGATTGAACCCCACAACCTTGGTGTACTGGGAAGACGCTCTAACCAACTGAGCTACCTGACCAGGGCCTCTGTGTTATGAGTCTGTGATAAAGTTGCCTGTCACTGATTTTATAGGATTTGTTGCCCTGAGAGTTTCCCAACGTCTTTATTGACTCAGGGATGTATGTGATCTTGTGTGTAATGGTGTTAAGGATTTTCCTAATATTGTGCCAGGGGGTAGAACACTGGAGTTCCTTTTAGAATGCCTGTTTTTAGGGTACCCGCATAACTTCCAAGATTTCAACCGGGAACAGTGCAGTTTGAGGCACACCTGACATGGTGTGTAGGGTCCACATGGGGGAGTAGAATCCAGCCGCTTCAGCCAACTCAGGTAGCTAAAAATAGTCCCATGGCTGGGTGCTATTAATCTCTAAGGTAGTTCTTCACTGCTGGGCCACAGTTGGCACAAGTCACTTGCTTGCCTAGTGTGTCCTCATTTTACCTCTCCTTTTGATAACCTTTATTCCCCTTTTTGGTACAAGTCTGTGTCTTGACCTGTCGAGTCAGGTGCTTCATGCCCTCCACGTGCTGCCCAGTGTGTCTCCATTCTCCTCTCCAGCCCTGACATGGTGACTCCTTCCCTCCGACACAACCACCTCATCCAGTTACCCTCTCCTTCCACTCCTTAGAGCTCTTCTGGCTTGCTTTTCTTTCTTCCACAGGTGCTGTGATAAACCAGTAGAAGTGATGGGCTGACGTGTGTGATCCTCAGTATTGGTCAGAGGTTTTTCATGTTAAGAGAGTTTTGCTAGAAGTACAGTTCCATAACTCAAAGTGTTCCCCTTCTTGAGAGTGAAATATTCTGGGACAACTTCAAACATTCCAACATCCTAATCATAGGGGTGCTAGAAGGAGAAGAGGAAGAACAAGAAATTGAAAACTTATTTGAAAAAATAATGAAGGAGAATTTCCCCAATCTAGCCAAGGGAATAGACTTCCAGGAAGTCCAGGAATGTCAGAGAGTCCCAAAGAAGTTGGATCTAAGGAGAAACACACCAAGACACATCATAATTACATTACTCAGGATTCAAGATAAGGAGAGAATCTTAAAAGTAGCAAGAGAAAAGGAGACAGTTACCTACAAAGGAGTTACCATAAGACTATCAGCTGATTTCTCAAAAGAAACCTTATAAGCAAGAAGGGGCTGGAAAGAACTATTCCAAGTCATGAAAGGCAAGGACCTACATCCAAGATTACTCTACCCAGCAAAGCTATCATTTAGAATAGAAAGGCAGATAAAGTGCTTCCCAGATAAGGTCAAGTTAGAGGAGTTCATCATCACCAAGCTCTTATTATATGAAATGGTAAAGGGACTTATCTGAGAAAGAAAAGATAATCAAAACTAGGAACAGTAAAATGACAATATACTCATAACTATCAACAACTGAACCTAAAAAAAAAAACAAAACAAAACAGCTGAACCTAAATGGAAACAAACTAAGCAAACCACTAGAACAGGAAGAAAATCACAGAAGTGGAGATCCCATGGAGGGTTATTAGCAGGGATGGGGGGCAGGGAGAATGGGGGGAAAGGTACAGAGAATAAGTTAACATAAATGGTAGGTAGAAAAATAGACAGGAGGGGTTAAGAATAGTATAGGAAATGGAGAAGCCAAAGAACTTTTATGTACGACCCATGGACATGAACTAAGGGTGTGTGTGTATGGGAGGAGGCATGCAGGGCAGAGGGGAATAAGGGGGAGGAGGGGGTGGGACAAGTGTAATAGCATAATCAGTAAAATATATTAAGACCAAAATATGCACATATTGGTAATTTTCCCCTTAAACTGGACACTGGCCTGTGGCCTCATTTGATTCATTCGTCCTTGTTTATGTGGGCTGAAGGCATTTGTTTAGGAGACATAAATATCCTTATGTTTTTAATGGAGAAAGGTTGGAGTAGTCATGCTTTTAATCCTGAGCAGCTGAGAGTCTTTGCTTTGACATCAGCCACACTGAGACGAGCAGATCCTGTTTCAGTGATGGAATATGGGCCACTAGAAAGAGGGGTTTGACAAGCAGGCCTTGCTGTGATTCTCTCTAATGTTTGGATTGGATTGACTGATACAATTCTGGTTTGTTTTGAAGCTGGGAGGGAAGTGGGAAGACATCTTCCATACCTGGTATTTCATTTAATAATTTAGAAGAAAACCAGTTTTAACAATAATTGCACCCGTTTTCTCTGGGAACTGGTCACTAATTGTTAGCGTATTTGAAAAAAGCTGCCCCTAACATGCATTTTGTAGGAGTAGCCAGTAACCAGAGCTGGCAGTTCTGCTTACGTGGTGGGCCAGTCGGAACTTCTTGAAGATTTAAGCAGAAGTACATTTCTAAGGAATGTCATCCGTACTGGTGGTTTGCTGTTTCTTAAATGAATATCTTTGACACCAAATTTAGATAATACATATATATTTTTTTAAGAAATTGCTGCATGAAATCTAACCTTGAGGGTATTTGGAATCTTCCAGTGACCTTCCTTGCTTTCTCAAGACCTTACCACTGATTTCTCAGAAGGACAATTAAAAAAATAGTTATTTGAAGTATGTAAATAAAATTTTTTTTTGACTTAGTAATGCATGAAGATGGGAATATTCTGGTGGGTCCTACTTGCTTTTAATATTTGCCTGTGGAGAGAAAGAACCTAAATTTTAAATAAACTTCTAAGAGTAGCTAATCCTTAAAATGACAAGATTCATAATGGAAGGTGGGGGGGAGGTTTTTTATCCCTTATAAAGGTGTTTAATCTTTTTAAGCTTTCTGTATTCTCCTGTTATCTTTTAAAAACATTGGCTATAAAATATGTATTTACTTGCTTTTAAGCAATAATGTGACATTGCATTATTTTCAGCAGATGTCAGAATGGTGGGGAGTTTTTTGGTTTGTTTGTTTGTTTGTTTGTTTGTTTGTTTTAACTTGGGGAGAATGCTGTAGTTTGTTCCACATGTCACCAGGCATGGCAGAAGGACAGGTGGAGGAGAGCTGTTGCTCTGAGCTCCATGTCGAAGTCAGCCTGGGTGCTGTGGGTTTAGAGCTCTGAGGTCTTGCTCTCCAGCCTGGCCACAGCTTGCCCCAGCAGTCAGTGCCCTGAGTGTCATCTCTGGGCTATTCGGCTGTGATGGAAGCAGATGCTCACTGCAGTTTGGTAAGATACGCATTCTGAATGTCCCACTTGCAGATAGTTACCACTTTCATTCCAAGCAGATAGTCTGATGTTTAGTTGGAACCACACAGGTGTATGAGATGGGTTCAGCCTAAGAGGGGGCATGAGAACGGTAGAGATCCCAGAGGGGCTTTGGAGTGTTTCTTAATCAAGAAGAGCTCAGAGCGTTGTTGGCTATGAGTAACTGTTTGAAATTTCTGGCATAATATTTTTGTATCCATCCACCTTTTAGCCTTTATTATGACTTTAATTTTTTTTCCTTTATTAACCTCTAGCCACTTTATCTAAGAATTCTTTCTGAAGTCAGTTTATTTTAACCAGAAAGCTGATTAGAGTTCATTGCTAAAAAATAATAGGTTCGACAAAATGACCATGAAAAATATTTTCATTCTTGGCATGTAAAAGTCATTGTCCAAAGTATTGCCACGTGTATTTATGAAAGATGAACAGGGTTTTATTACTTGAGATTATGGTATGACATTTTGGACATTAAAACTCGGTGAATTCAGGTGTTTTCCTTGGAGTTTAACTTGCATTTTCCCCTGGAATATTCACATTTCTCCTCTGCCTAATTTTGTGGATTAAAAAAAGCATAACATTTGTTCTGGGCAATATAGGAGATTACTGAAGCACTGAGGAAAGAGCATGTTGAGAGGAGTAAACAGTTCAGTCAGGATTGCAAAAAGGAAAGCCCGAAGCCCTCTTCATTCCTCTTCAGCTGCTGTTCGCAAGCCTTCAGTCACTCTTAGGAACTATGGCAACATTGCAAGTGATTTATCTAAATAGTGCAGCCCATTACCTAGCAGAACAAGCTAATAAATTCCTGAGGGTTGATCTGGCTTTACTTTCTGATTGACAGTGATCCTGACCAGCTTTCTGACTGAGCCCCCATTTACCACATGTGACAAGGAGTGTGATGACATGGTGGGGAATGGTGGCCCCTCAGACACATAGGAAACACATAGAGCTCTTTAGATAAAAGTTCCTCAGTGTGGGAAACCTTCCCTCTGTGTCCATCCTTTCACCCATGCCTCATGCAAAGTAAGTTCTTAGGCTGGTATTATCCAGATCTAAAGCTATACATACTGTTTTAACACAGGGGGAGGGATGTAAGTTTCCCGAAGAAGCAAGTGCATTCAAGCAGAGGAAAAAAAACAAAACACTGAGCTCTGACTGGTATGGCTTGGTTGGGCGTTGTCCCATAAAGCGAAAGGTTGCTGGTTTGATTTCTGGTCAGGGCACGTGCCCGGGTTGTGGGTTTGGTCCCTGGACAGGGCGTGTGCAAGGGCCAACTGATGGATGTTTCTCACATCAGTGTTTTTCTCTCCCTCTCTCCCTTCCTTTTCCTTTCTAAAAATAAATAAATAAACTCTCAAACACTGGTTTCACTGCAGTTATACCAAAAGAGATGGTATAACTAAAACAGATTCCCTAGAAAGCTAGATGCCATCAACCTTGAATGACAGGGTAGATATAAATGAACCCAGCCCAGTGTGCTTTGGGAAACATGCTGTTTCCAGCAGCTGCATTATTGCATTAGGCTGTGAATTCTTCTCTGCTTTGGTTTCTAGGCAACTTGCACAAATTTTAAATCTGAATATAAACATATACATACACTTCTCCTCCTACCCCCTGCAAAAAACCAGAAAAACAAAAAACAAGATTGAATAAAACGATAGAAAGCCTAATGACATAACTCACCCTTGGTAACTGCAGCAAATGAATCTAGGCCCCTGCCTGGTGATTTAGAGATTCTGGTGGTTAAATCTAGTAAACAAAGAATGCAGTTGTAAATAACTCCTTTTGTTGCAAAATGATTAATATTTCTATAATGCAAGCAAATCATGGGTACTCTGCCTCCAAGGTCCCCTGCAAAAGAAGGGATTTCTTCCTGGGAATAGTTCTTACTGTTCAGGGTGATTTTTTGTTAGTCCTGCATTATGATTCTAAGAAGCCGTCGATCTGGTTATCTGCAGCAGCAAGCTCTGTCCATGAAGGAATACTAGAGGGCGTCCTGAGTGCTGACTTCATTAACCTCACCCGGGCGTTACTTCTGGGTGGGCAGATGCTTTTCAGTGCCTCCCCTGCCACCAGGAGGGAAGGAACAGGAGAAGTCCCAGAGTCGGTGTAGCTTAATACCACTACTGGAGATTTGGACTTGAAGATAACCTTTGGTGAATTTATCGACCAGGCAGGTTTCATAAAGTTGTCAATAAATTTGGCATTCTAACTGCTTTTGTTACACCTAGCACTATCTAGATCACAGGTGGCAAACATAAGGCCCTTGGGCCGAATCCAGCCCTCCACCTTCTTTTATCCAGCCCAGCACCTTGTTTCTGCTGGGCAGCAGCACCAAGTTCTTGCTTAACTGTTAAGGAGTAGTTACATTTATACAGTCCTAAAATCATATTTGGCCCTTTGAAGGCAACCTCGAGGCTGATGTGACCCCCAGTGAAAATGAGATTGACACCCCTGATTTAGATTCATGTAGGGAATTGACTAGCTCTAGGTTTGAAAGAAGGAATATGGTGGACCTAATGGATGGACAAGTCAGATGCAAGTCTGTAGGTATGTGTTCAGTGTCTTTAAATATTTAATAGTATAATGGCAGGCACGGTAAGGAGAGGATCAGCCAGGTTACTTTATATGCTTTTTGAGTCTACATCTTGAACCAACATGACGCAATTGAAGCAGGTCCAAATAAAAGTAATATTGTGGAAGTAAAAAAATAAGACCTGTGGGAAAAGTTTTTAAAAACTGAATTTGTTCTGTCTGGTACCAGCACTGCTCCAGGGCTCTAGGGATGAGCTGCACTAGGCTCAAGCCTTTGTGCCTCCAGACAAGGCATTCGGGGCCTCTTGGCTTTAAGCTGTCCTGTGAAAAGGAGGCTGGCCGTCCTTCCACCTTTATATTTACTCCCTGCATTCAAAGGAGGTGTCTGCAAGTTACTCTTCATTTTCACAGCACAAAAAAGAAGTGATTTAAAATTGCATTGGCAAGTTTAAAGATAATATTTTTACAAAGAATAAATCAACAATAAATATACTGTGCCACTAATAGAAACAAATTATAAATTTATGTATTTTTATATTACTCTTCTCAGTGTTATTTGTGGATTCGCCAAAAACTGAATCACAATTTTTTAAAAGACTTTTTTTTTTTGAGAGAGAGAGAAAGAGGGGAAGGGAAACAGAGAAACATTGATGTGTGAGAGAAACATCGATCTGTTGCCTCACATGCACTGCAGCAGGAACCTGGCCCACCACCCAGGCATGTGCCCTGACTGGGAATCAAACCAGCGACCTTTTTTGCAGGATGACACCCAACCTACTGAAACATAGCCCCCAGGGCTGAATTACAATCTTAAATAAGTCCCATCCTACCAGCAAAAGATAGCGTTTTACTTAAGTAATACTTGTCTCAAAAGCTTTATGTCATGCTGTACAAACAGAGATAAGTTATGAGTTTGCTTTATTGTTTACCCCTGCTACGTCATCATGTTTATGTGTTCAGTCATTCATTTTTTATGTTATTAATTTTAAGAAACCCTTAAAGTAGCCACTTGCATTATTTACTGTCAAGAACAAGGACCTGTGATGACGACTAAGTAAGACTGCTGACAGGACTTTTTTCTTCAGAGTTTGTAAAAACGTTTTTTGGGATGTTAAGTTTTTATTGTCACTGCAAAATTTATGTGTTTCTTTTTCCCACAGAACTAAAGCATTTTAAACTTGCTATTTTAATTTAATTCTGGGACTATAATAGCATTGGGAGCATGTAGAAGGAACTAGAAGAGGAGAGCACAGGCCTTGTTAGCCCTGTGTCATACAGAGCAGCAGGGAGTCACCACCTGGTTTGTCCTCAGCTCCAGAGGACCTCAGTGGGGGAGCAAGGAGCCCGGGGCAGGCCACTTGGAGGCCATACTTTCACCAGAGGCATCTACATCGATAGCAGCAGTTGCCCATACAAAATCAAACAGCCATTACTTTCCTGTCCTTTGTAAAATTTAATGCCCAGCCCCTTTTTCTGCATTTTATTTCCCCATTTTAGAACTGTTTCACAACCAGGAATGGTTTTCTGAGAACTAGAGACCAAGGAGGCTATATATCATGCATGGTGTTGCAATTCTCCTGATAAAACAGATGATCAGTCTCTCTTTTTTCTACTCTCCTTCACTTACTTTGAACAAGGTGCTAGGACACGCTGGTGATGCACACTTTCCTGGTCCTTCCAGGCTGCATGTTCATGGGGGTGGGGGCCGCACGACAGAACCACCCCATCTTACTGGCTCTCTCTTACACTGGGTCAGGGTCTTCATTTTTAGTGATCCCAGTTCTTCTCATCTTGGTTCAGCTCTACAGGCAGTAATGAGAACCAATGATAGAAAATACATGAAGTGAGAAATGATCAGAAAAATTGTTTTTCTCCTGTAAGACACAGTAAAGAATTGCAGTTTAGTCCTCAGTGAAGAGTTTACCTGAAAAGGTAAGCCTGGTTAATCGTTTCCTTTTAGGAAATAAAACAGTGTAAACTTTGGAAAAGCATCATAATCACGAAGTTCCCTGAGAAAGTCAATACCCCACAAAAATAGAGAAAGTAATAGTGTTGATCTTATACACATGTGGGTTGTTCCAACATCTCACTCATTCCCTTTACTACCTAGATATTTTATGAGGCTTCTTAAACCAAAATGTCATGTGCCATTCAGGAACTTAGCCAGGTTTATGTAATCAAAATATTTGGGGGCAAAGTCAGACACCATTAGCAGCCCTTTGAGTTATCCAAAGGGTAACATGCCCCCTGAATTGTGTAGGAAATAGCCTCATGAAAAAGAGCGATTTGTGCTAGAAAAATAGAAAATAAGGAAAATTCTTCAGAAATAAGATTATCTTTTAAAAAATTTTTTAAATTTGTTTTATTTATTTGAGAGAGAGAGAAACATCAATTTGTTGTTCCACTTATTTATCCATTCCTTGGTTAATTGTTGTATGTGCCTTGACGGGATAGAATCTACAACCTTGGTGTGTCTGGATGATGGTCTAGCCACAGCAGATTGTCTTTTAAAGCAGTGATGCAGAATGTAAAATCTGATACAGCCAGATTGTAATGGCAGGGGAGGGGGGTTGAGTTTGGGGGGAGGAGGAGTGACACATGAAAAACCTACAGTAAACCAGGCTGTGATCTCACCATATGTGTTGAATTGAACACAACTCTTCTGCATTTAATGAAGAACTTTAGCCTTTAGGGGTAAATAAAACATCACTAAACAGGGATGGCCTGAATATTTTTTTTTTTTACTGGCTGAATAATTAAAGCCATGAAAAGGTGGTGGGTTATGTTACTTATTAACTTGAATCACTCCTAGATTCGATCAAGACGTGGTTGCCCATGGCATTTTGTTTCATGCTTGTCCTTTGTTTCATTGACATGCTCTGCCCTGGCCTTTGTGGCACTGTAAAAGCAGCCAGGCAGTTAGGAACCAGATCCAAAAGGGCTTTAGACCTCCTGTCCAGCTTCCTTCTCCCCTCCTGTCCCCCCTTCAACCTTTTAGCCACTAGAATTGAGCCTGAAATCCCCTACAATGAGCTGTGTACTTGAGGGAGGTGAGGAGAGGGAGGGGAAGAAATCTTTCCCTCTTAAAAAGAAATTGATCAGAGTTCAGGTGTAACTGAGAGCTTTTAAAGGGTGTTTTTATTTTCTTCACAGGTTGAGCCAAAGGTTTAAAAGCATTGAGGTTCCTTATAAGAGGAGCTTGGGACCCAGATATGTTGGCTTCCTGTTGCTGCTGCAACAGATTACCACAAATTCAGTGACTTAAAACAACACAGATTTATTACAGTGGCTGGAGGTCAGATGTCCAAATTTTGTCTCACTGGACTAAAATCAAGGTGTGGGCAGGCCTTCGTTCCTTTCTGCGGGCTCTAGGGGAGAATCTGTTTCCCTGCCTTCTCCAGCCTCAGAGGCCCCTGCATTCCTCGGCCCATGGCCTCTTTCTTCATCTTAAAAGCCAGAAAAGGCAAGACGAGTCCTTCAAAAGCAGCCGTCCCTCTGGTTCTCTTTTCCCTGCCTGACTTCTTCATTTTAATGGGCCTTGTGATTGTCTTGGGCTCACTGGGATAATCTAGGATCATCACCCCATTTCCAGGTCATTTGATTGACAACCTTTAACTCCCCTGTGTCATGTAACCTCACATCTTGTATAGGTTCCAGGTTTTAGGATGTAGCCATTGCCATGCTTACCACACCAGAGACTGTTGATACTGTAAATGGTAGTGAATTGGGGAGTTCATAGGGTTACGAAGTAGACAAGATACAGGGTGTGCTATTAGAAGTGGGTTTTTATAGCTTATTGCAGTTTGTTATAGCTACTGTCAGGAAAAATACACATATGTACATGTACACACATACACTATTACTGTAGGAAAAAGTCACTTGCAATTTTAGCTTAAATGGGGCTTTTATTTTACTGTAATATCTAGTGTCAACTACTGAATAAAAGGGGAATTTTAAGTGTGACATACAAATATAGTGTTAGTTTGGGAAAATTGGCATTTCCCTAGTCAAAAGAATGGTGGAGTTATAGTTTTATTGGCTTAAGAATATTTGAATTCATCATGTTCTGTGAAATTTTTGTGCTGTAATTTGTTGGGTTTTTTTTTTAAAGATTTTATTTATTTTTACAGAGATAGGGGAAGGGAGAGAGAAAAAGAGGGAGAGAGACATCACTATGTGGTTGTCTCTTGCACGCGCTCTACTGAGGACCTGATCTGAAACCCAGGCATGTGCCCTGCCTGGGAATCGAACCAGCAGCCCTTTGCTTTGCAGTCTAGCACTCAGTCCACTGAGCCACACCAGCCAGGACTGTTTTTTTATTAACATTTAACTTCACAGGGAAACCTCTAACAGAAACATGATAATCTATTAACACTATAAACATCCTTTTCAGGGCTCATATCTATAATTTTTACATAGTTTTTAACCACTGTGTACATGCTCTTGGGTGCTAAGTGGCTTAACTTTTCTGTGACCCCTTTCCCTACTCATCTCATTGAACATTGCTAGTAGGATGTGCCTCTGTTCTGCGTGGCAGAATCCATGAGATGACAGGTGTGTGGAGTGCTCTAAGGGAAAAGCACTACCTGCAGTTACATAAAGCAGAGCTACCCTGGTTAAGCTGTCAGCAGCTTCCCAGTAGAAAATGTCCCTGAAATAGATGAGACATTTACCTGTAATGGTTTTCTTTGCCTGTGAAATTAATAGTGTGAGTCTTAAAAAAAACTGTCTTTGAATTTTTCTTCTAAAGTTGACCCCATTTTAACAAATTGTCATCATTTGCTAAAAATCAGTGCTAGTGGGCACAAGATTGAGACTTGGAAGGAATCCCAGGCCTGCATGGAGCCCAGACCTTCAAGTATATGCACAGTGACATGATAATGATTCTGTTATGTGGCAGAACAGAACTGCCCACATGGGAATGAATGAGAGGATAAAACCCAGAAAGCAAAAATGGTTTCTGGAGGGGTTCTTGAAGAAGGTAGTCCTTGAAAAGTGGTGTGAGTGTGTGTGTGTGTGTTGCGGCGGGGCAGGTGCATACCAGGCAAAGGGACTGTTATTAGCAGTTCATATCAGATCATGGGAAAAGTTTGTTGAACAGTTGAGAGGATTGGAATTGGAAACGGGTGTATTGAGCCACACACATCGGAGCATACATGTCACTGTCTCCGTCAGAGGACAGAGGATCAAAGTTGTGTTTTAAGGCAGCTCACCTTACCTGTTGGTGGTGGACAGAGTGGGTCTGTAATCCATTGCCCGGAACGAACCAGGCCTGGCGAGGTCCTGCTCGCAAGGTGGGCGCTAGAAATCAGGCAGGGAGGAGAACGGAGAGCTTCTTTGGTGACTTGTTTACATTTGGTGGTTAGTTCGGTAGGGTTACTGTTAGTTGCATATCTCACCCCTCTCTGTTTGCACCACTAGTCTTCAAGGAAGATGGACCACTGTAAATTCATGTCCAAAGTGGGCATGAGCAAAGTGGGTGTTTAGACACAAAGAGCGCCAGTGGTGTTTCCTGACACCCTTGAAAGCTGGGTCAAGTTTTTACGCGTGAGAGAACAGAAGTCACAGAGCTTGTGCCAGGGTCACTAACTAGGTGAGTAGCCAGGCAGGATTAGACCTAGGTTCTAGGTGACTCTCTAGATAAAGGCGCCCCTAGCTAGTGCTGCTAGGACTTAACTCTGTGTCCGAGGCGAGGACTCCATTGCTGTCGTCCTGAACTACAAGCCCTGCTGCGGGCGGTGCATGGTGCAGGGAAGGGGCCTGCTCTGCCTGGACAACCACTAGCGGGGTTGGGAGGGAGCGATAATAATGTTTAGGGGCAGGGGCTGGGCCCAGACACCGCCTCTTTGGTGGGTGCCTCGTGTCCCCGCCCCCTTCCCCGCCCACCTTTCGACTCCTCCATCCTCAGACCCGGCTGGCTGCCAAGTGAGTGGATGTGCGCTCGGACCGCGAGGCTGCCCTGGACACTGGCGCGAGGGTGGACTTTAGCCAGGCAGGGCCTGAAGGCTGCTGTCAGTAAGGGTTGGGGGTGTGGAGGATGAACTGCGGCCTGTGGGGCCCTGGGGCTGACACACTTGCTTGGGTAAAACTCTGTTGTATTAGGTTATTCCCGGCTTGGACAGACGGGAGGTTCCCTAAATCCTTCTCGTGCCCTGTCTTGCTGATGGGGACCTACTACGCCTTCCTGGTGGACGCTGGCGGCTTGGTTTTTTGGGAGAAGGGCTTCTGTTGGTAATGTCAAGGGATCCTGAGCACCAACCCAGGGCCTCGGCTCTGGAACCAGACAGAAGTGCTCGTGTCAAAAGATTGCTGTACAACAGCCGGAGCTCCCCTAAGAGCTAGGTACTTTTTTTTTTTAAGTCCTCGTGCTTCTAATTTGGGCCATTCTTGCTTTCAGAAAAGAACGTGCTCCAGGGACAGACGTCAGTGTAGTTTTCGCAGACTTTTAAACTTGGGTGACGTTAGTTGAAAGTGGGTGAGCAAGACGTGTGGATTTAGCACAGCATCGCTCAGTGGGCCCTGAAGAATTTGTTGCTTGGGGACTTGTCTTCGCAAAACCTTGGGAAGGTGTCACCGCCCCCTGCTTTGAGGAGAGAGCCAGACGCTCACAGTCTGCGCAGGGGGCTCCAGCTTTGCTGAGAAACCTTTCAGATACAACTTCGTTTAAAAAGTAATAAATCATTTTACGGAGTAGGGCTACTGACTTGACTGCCAAAAGAGAAATGGTTATAAAAATAGCGTGAACAAATAGTATTGGGATCAATGAGAAATGATATCTGCGATGTTGGTGAGAACTCTTAAGTGGAGATACTCTCGGGACAGTGTGTGGTTTTACCTTAATTCTCGATCTCTGCCTTTCCATTTAAAGCAAAATCCCAGATTTGAATAACAGTTTAATGGCTTTTCACTTTTAAAAGTAAATGCTAAAATAGGCTTGTGTTGGTGATGAGTCTTGCAAAAGCATAGGTGCTCATGCCTGTTTACTTTTATGAGAACATTTTGGTGTATTTTATAAAACTTCTTTATTTTTCTTTGTGTCATTGCAGAATATTTGTTTATTATAATTTTTATTATCTGAAGGTAGATACCGTGAATTTTTCAAACCGAAAATTTCTTTTTAAAGAATTATGTTGAATGAGTTTAATGTTCTTCTATAATTGAAAGCATGCATAAATCTTACAAATGTTAAGGGAGATGTCCAGTTGTGTACATAAAAAGATTGACTTAGCTAACATTTCAAAGCCATTTAAAAATTTAGATCTTAACTCAGTGGGGAATTTTGGAAGGATAAATTTTGGGGGAGTGTTATATTTTCCCTGAAGGAGCTTTTACCCTATGTTCTCACTTGCTCATCATGTTTATTTCATCTTTCAGAACAAGTGTTTGGGAGTCCTTTCTGTATTTTTATTTCCCAGGCACCTGGTTTTCTTATGCTTAAAACATTTTAAGAATGCCACCTTATTTTCAGGGCATTAAATTTAAATGATGTCGACATATTAGCATTTGAAAGTGTTCGTATTTGATTTTATCTTTCTTTCTACTTGCTTTAACTTGAAATTAGTTGATTTTCATGTTTAAAAAAGATTTAATTTTTTAAATGGTTACTACAATGAAACCAAATTATGTTCAGATATTTGTTGTTTCTATTTAGAAACGCAAATGTAGCTGGTAAACAAATATATTTTGTAATAAAATAAGGTACTAAATTAGTTTTCCATAATGTGAACAGTTAAGATTTCCTTCATTTAAAAATGGAGATATTTTAGAGTATATCTTAATAAATACATGGAGTGGGACTGAAAACTATACTTTCTTTGAAATTTTGAAAAAAAATGTTTTTGAAAAAATAGTGGAAGGGGAAGATCCATGAGTAATATAACCTATTTTATGAAATGTTTTGTAGTGGTTGTTTTTATTTCTTTTGTACCCCATTTTGTACTTCATTGCCTGTTTTTTAAAAAATATTTTTCACATAAACTTCTAAGTAATTCTTCTAAAATGGATGCAGATTAAAGATCAAACCAGTACTAGCAAATAGAGTATTAAAGGGCTTTTTTTGTTTTTGTTGTTTTGTTGGCTTTTTCTAAGCACACTTTTACAGTTGTAATTTTACTCATCCTGAAAATTCCACTCTACATTTAAAACTCAGACGAAGAGTTTAATACTCAGAACTGTGAATGGGACTATTAGAGTTTCCTAGGGAAAAATGGGCCTGATCACATTCTTTCCTGAGGGCTCCTTTCACTTTTTCCCAATAAATAAATTTTCCCATAATTCGTAAAATCGTTATTCTAGTTGCTACTTGCAGTTTTTTCATTTTGTTGTTGGAATCTGGTGACCTTTATGTACTGGAATTGCTGTAAGATTGGAAACAAGACTGACTGCGTTTCGGTGTGCTGTTGGAATGCTGTGGCTGTTTCCTGGAGATGCCAGTCGTTAGGCATTAAAGCTGTCCTTGCGCCCAGGAAATTGAATTCTGGCATTTGGTGTTTTTCCCTTTGGACCAACAAGTAGCCATTTAATTGATGTTAGTGTGAACAATAGCAACCTTCACCAGTGCTATTTAAGGATTATGCAGATTGTTTACTAGAAAGATAGTGAAGGGTAGTTTCCTGGGTTGTTTGTTTCCCTTTTATTCACAGAATCTGTAAACTGTTAGAAGACAGCCTTCTCACATTTCTGTACATCTTGCTCATTTGCACCAGGTGATCCAGGAACATTTATTCTGTAGGAGAGACCAAACTTTCAAGTTTAATATTCATTTTTTGTGAAAAAGTGATTTTTCTTGGTGTAGTTGTAGCCAGCCAGCATGGTCTGACCCTTTTGCACAGAAATGCAGATTTCCTTGTGAAATGGCATGTACCCTAGAGGTTAAACTTAAAAAAATTTTTAAAGTATAGTGTTCAGTGGGACAAAGTCTTCACATTCTATAAATTGGAGGAAAAATTGCTACAGCTATGATTGCCTTTGTTCTTAAAGCCATTTGAATTGCAGGCTGTGTTGAGACTGGTTCGTACATTGTTTAACTGCTGAGACTAAAACTTCTAATTAGAGTAATCACTGGGTGGGAGCTGACTAGCGGGGTGAGGGGGGGCAGGGGCGTGGCTGGGAAGGGGCGCCAGGCGGCGGTAACCCGACGGGTGGGGCGGGGTGGGGCGCGGCGGCCTCCGCGGGGATTGGCCCAAAGGGAGGAGGCGTTGCGCGGGCGTCCTCGGGACTTAGCAGCCCGAGCCGTGGCCGGAGCTGGAGGACTCCTGGCTCGGGTCGGCGCCCCAGCGGGAACCTCAGTAAGTAAGACGTTTCCCTCTCTCCGACTCCGGCGCGTCCGCCAGCCCGCCCCTTCCCGGCTTGTCTGACAGCTGTGGAAGCCCGAGGCCATCAGCTGGTGTTAGTTAGGAGAATGAGGGTGGTTTCTTCTCCGTCTTCCAAAATCCCTTCTCATTTTCCTCCTTTTAGCCTCAGTCTTCCCACTAAATGAGCTACAGCAGGAAAGAAAGCCAGGTTTGGTTCACTGTTTATTCGTTCCGCTTCATCTTGTTGTCCTTAATCGTTCACCGCTAACAGCCCATTCTCTGGCATTACCACTACTGCGGTGGTATCGACGGGGAAGGGGAACTACCAGCTGCCTTCGGAAATTTCTAAAAATCTGGGTACGAAGAACTGTGCTTCTGAAGGGTTGTTGCCTTTGTTTTAATGCTTTTGTAATCGTACATTGGTGTCGTCAGAATCGTACTTGCGTGTGTATGTATTATGTTTACCAAACCTTCAAGAAGAAAAGGCCAGGTAAATAAATATGCACTCTGACGAGCTCAAGAAAGCTCATTTAAAGGACAAACGCAGCAGGAAATGGTAACAAAATGACTGCTTCCAGCCGGAGCCTTCTTTAGGAGTGTTCTACAGGTTAACTTTGGTCTCCGGAGAACTGCTCTCCTCTCTCTTCTGTCAAGGGTGTGTGTTGACCTGGAGGGTTTCTGGTCTTTGGTCTTAATTCTTAGCAGACATTCTTAGATGGAAACGTGGACCTAGTGCTGGACAGCTAACCACAGACAATAAAAGAAGCTGCATTTTGAACTTTGCCTCTAAAGAGTAGTTTGTTTGGGCTGCTCCAGAGGGAGCAATTCATTTTTTATTTGTCTCAGTTATACTTTCTAAAGGTCTGAGATGGGACCCTGAACTGTAAAATCAGCAGATAAGTGGTTCTCAACCTGTGTGGTTTTGATTAGTAATTTAAAAATATTTGTGTCCACTTTTCATTTGGGGGGGATATGTGATTACTGGTCATTCAAGTTAATTTGTTTTAAATAAATCAAGCTAGAATTTTGTGGTAGAATATGTAGATTTTAATTGGTATGCTGTAATTTTGGTATGTTAAAAGCAAAGTAGCACAAGTTCTGTTAAAACTGTGGAGTTTAAAACACCTTTTAGTTTTAGTTTCAATTATATAAGAAAAACTTACAAAAACCTATATAAAGGAAAGCTGTTTCATTGCTACCTGTTTTTTAAAGATAATTCTAAGTTAATTTGTATAGATAAATTACACTGGAATGCCGAGGAGAGGGGAAAGTTTGGTTTTCCATAAATGATTGTTTTCTATCAAAGTTAATAAACAATAAAAACTTAGAAATCCAGACATTTCTTGAAAAGTTTTCCCCAAAACTGTAATTCCAAAACGTTTTGTGCCGTTAAAACACATGCCAGTAAAATAGTACTGCATTTTTCTTACATGAGCACATTATACATACATAAAGGCAGATATAAAATAATAGAAATGCTAAAACTTAACTCCATTTTTATGAAATTTGTTTAGTTGTCTGTTAGGAATAACTAAATAAAATCCCAAGTGTTGGGATTCTATATTGCTGCTAGAAAACACACGTAGGTTAGATTGTGGTCATGCCACTAGCTATGAAAAGGTGTTGGTAGGTCTCAGGATATACTAGAATTTTATATCTGTGATTAGCACTTATTAGCATTTTTAGATCCATGGCTAAAAAGTATCAGTTTTGCATCTTTGAAGACTTTTGTTGATTCACTTTCAAATTCTTGAGTTCACTTGAGAATATATCTCCATGGTAGCGAACAAGACGGCATTTCAGATTTCTTGCTCCTCTATCAGCTTCAGGCTGCTCCAGGGCCTTGAGTCCAACATTGGAGCACACAGTAAAAGTCAGGCTACATGCGTCTGACTCTTGTAGCCTATAGTTGTAAAAGTGGGCATTTTGCTGTAAAAGACCATTTTTATCACACTACTTTGGTCCACATGTTTAGTTGTTAACAGTACATTAATTTATGGATTATTCAGCCATTTGTATATAACATGCAGATTTTGAGTAAACAAACCTGGCATCATTCCTGTCCCTGTGGTCTTACTGTGTTTCCCATCCACCTGTTTCACTTTCTTACATGTGTACATCTACAAGATGGCTGCTTTCGTGCAGAATGCTGGTCCACTGAAAGCTCTCATTCCCTTTCAGTAAGCTGGTATCAAGGTGGGAGGAAGAAAAAAGAAGTTAAAAATGAAGTCAAGTTTTCTTTAAAGTATGTGGACTTTGTTTTCTGCCTTTCTCCTGAAGTTCCTTAAGTCTGTCTCTTTCAAAAATACAGATTTCTTTGTTGACATGACCTTTAAGTTAATCCCTTGCTCTCTTACTCATAAAACTTTTCAAAATTAATTGAGGATATAAAATGTCTGGACTGGAATCCAAAAATGTACAGGATTTGAGTGAAGTCTACTGTGCTTTATACGCGTTAAATTACTCCGTGAAAGAACACTGAGAAACTATAGAGTACTCTCAACACATTTTTATTAAATGAAAGCAACTTTATTTTTCCACAATAATTCATGTAGGTTTTGACTCCTCATCCTCTTCCACCTCACACTTCCTACAATTCCTCTTTAGTTGTGGCCATCACTTCCTATATAATGTTTCTTTGTCACATTTATGACACGCCACAACAAATTGTGGACATGTGGCTAAAATTTATGCTTCTTTTGGACTTGATAGAAAATATGGAAAGAATATTAGGAAATACAGTCTGACCAAAAAGATATTTATGTTGTTTTTGACTATGGGAATGAAGAAGAAAGTACAGGAACTAGGAGTAATGGAATGTTAGCATTTTACACCAGAATAAACACCCAAGAGTGGAATTCGTTTCTAGATTACGTTCTGTGGATAAAAATCTGTTGAGTGTGTGTGTGTCTGTGCCTGAGCTGTTCGAGCTGAGGACCGGTGTGGGTGTGGCCGGCTCGGCTTCTCTTTCCCTTCTGTTTCTTGTCTTTTTCTTACCTTGCAGCTCTTGGTAGTATGGTTGTGTCTGAATGCTTTTGTGGCTTCCTTTTTTTTAAGTTGCTAATTTTGATCATTTGAAAAATAAAACTTACGTCTTTAATGATGACTTTAAACAAGGACTATGGAAAGTGAAGGAACAGATGTCTCTTGGAGATACTATTGAGTTTTTGTACTTAGAACAAAAGGAGTTGTGACTACTCTTTGTACAGTCTAATATATTAGCTTTTTAAAAACACTGCAGAGACATCATTTCATTGATTACAATTGAAGAGACATTTCAGTTATTTTATCATTAGTTTTTAAAATAAGAATCATCTACCACATCTGTTACAAAGAATGTTTATAAACTGTTTTATGTTGATGTATTTGAATGTGTATATTTTGGGGATTTGTTTGAGTTTTCGAAATGTGAATCACTTTCATAAATTTTCTTTTAATAGATTTACTGTAAATCAAAATTGTTGATTGATGGCTATCTTGCAGTCACATTCCAGCTTAGTAGATCGGACTTGTTAGTAAACTTGTGTCAGCAGGCCTGCTGTAGGTGGCACATGAAATGGGCAAGACTGTGTTTCATTCTTTAAGGAGATGCCTTAAAAATGTACATTCTTTTTATGGAGGTTAAAACACAATTTTGTTGGAACTCAGTTACTCTCTTTTTAAATTTTTATTTATTGATCTGGGAGAGAGACGTCGCTGTGTTGTCCCACATGTTCACCCATTCACTTCTCGTGTGTGCCCTGACGGGGGTCAGATCCGCAGCCTTGGTGTATGGGGGCAATACCCTTGACCAACTGAGGAGGAGGGCTCTACTTTTATTTGTAATATTCTGAAGAGTAATTTTCAGTAAAAGCTTAGTTAGGTTTTTTCCCATTTGCTGATTAATCACTTGTATTTTAGAGGAAAATTTGTTTTCAGACTGAATATTCCTAAGAGTTGTATTTTTGTGCATGTGAACGTCTTAATTATGTTCATACTATAGATGACTTTTCAACAGGAACCTAGGGCTATATGTTACAAAGAATAGTTTAATATCGATAGCTATTTACTAAAAGTATTAAGTTTGTTATTAATTACCCCACACAAATCATATGATTTCGACATAGTGGGGGTAATATAGGAAGGTAGAGAAAAGATAGGAAGAAATTCTGAGTTTGAATGAAAGGACAGTTACTGTTTTTCCCTTGCAAAAGAAAATTCTGAAAACATTTGCCAGTTTATTTATATTGTAAATGACAACATAAAAGTCTGAGCATGTGACTATTTTATGAACTTTATGTGTATTTTCAAAGCATTTGGAAAATTTTAAATTCTTTCAGTATTTGTGCATTGCTCTCACAAAACTTATGTCATATTTAATGCCATTAGCATTCGTCTCTTTGTAGAAGTATTGCAGTCAGAACTGTTCAGATCTGTTCATTTCAAACATTATTGTTATGACTAGGAATGGAGAGGCACTGGTATACCAGTGTCTTGGTGTGTACCAATGCGAGAGGTCTGCTTGTAGCTAATGGGACTCGCTTTATTAGAAGCTGGTTTTCACTCAGCTCCTCCTCGAGCATGTGTTTTAATAATTTATGAATTTCACTGCTCTTAGATTAGGTCACAGTATCATATCTCTTTATACAGTAGATCTTCCCTCTATTGAATAAATTTTGGGGGAAATATTTTTAACATGATTTAAGAAAAATAATTCTACTTGAACTGGAGGCAGGAGAAAAAGAAAAAGGCCAGGTAGCTTGTATAGGTTACTGAGAGAAAAAGGTGTTTTGGAGAGTTACTGAATTGTGTATGTGTGTGTGTATATATATATATATGTGTGTGTGTATATATATATGTGTGTATATATATATATATGAAGCTATTTACACAAATTTAAGCATATTCTACATTTTGTTCTTAGCTTTGTACCTCATGTACAAACATTTCTTGCTTTCTTACCATAGTGCAGAAACAGCTCCATCTCATTCTTTTTAATAGCTGCATAGTATTCCGTTTTGTGGTTATATACTGTAGCCATGAATTTGACACATACAACTAGCTGACAGTTTTCACAATGGAGGTATAGACCTATGACGCAGCGTAAGGGGTCATGAGTTAGTATGTAACTAGAATTTTGAGTTAGAAAATATCACTATTTATAAGTTAGGAACTCAGCTTTATAAAATATATGTTCCTCTTCAGGATAGACATATCAGTTATTTCATATAATATTATTCACTTAGGTAAGCACATTTCATGCTAAAGAAATGAAAACAAGTACATTTAATGGAAAAAATACTGCAAGTACAAGAAAAGCTGAAAGTACTCTCTGATACTTTGCAGTGTTTCAAATTCTTTAAAAAGTCTTGAAACAAACCCTACACTGAGCATGCTACTATTGTTGTGTCAGGTGAATGGGCTGAACTGCTTAGAAATTTATAGTTTCTCTCTCATGAGTGATGGTTTTCTTGAGAAGCATAAAAGTAAGATCAGGAATGATCCCCCCCCCTTTTCCCCCTTGATTATTGGTCTGGGAAGGGGAGGCAAATGTGAATATCCTAAGCATCTCTTATAAAATACTTCAGATTTTTCTATTTGAGTGTTTACAAAGACTTTTTCTCTAAAATGTGTAATATAAACCATTTGTGTACACATGGTTATAAGATCCAATTGACATTTTGTGTTGTTTAAATAATATGCTTTGTGTCAGATTGCAAATAGTTTGGCTTAATACTTTTGTAAAATTTAGGGAAATTAACACATGAAAATTTGACCCTTATAATCTGGAAACATGAGAATAATTTATGCCAGTAAATTATTTCCTATAATGTTTGCTAGGATAGTGTGTCTATTTTAGTCACTATGATGTCACTTTTGGAAGCACTGTGACCAAATCATGGCTGAGAAGTTCATTAGTCTTTTTAAACCGTAGCTGTTAATCCTGGCTGGTGCGGCTCGGTAGGATCATCATCTCGTAGACTGAAAGGTCTCAGGTTCAATTCCCGGTCTGGGCACATGCCTGTGTTGCCCGGTTCAGTCCCATGCAAGGCACTTACAAAAGGCAACCAACTGATGTTTCTCGTCCTCCCATCCCCCTCTCTAGAATCAATGAGCATGTCCTCTGGGGAGGATGCTAAATAAATAAGTAAATAAGTACTAAAATGAAATAAACTGTAGCTGTTAGAATCATCCCCCCCCAAAAGTAAATATGCCTTTTTTCTATGTAAAATGAATTATACGAATATTTGCTTCTGCTTAAATTTTCTTTCTCAAATTTGACTACAGCTATGTTCCCTGAAGAATGTTTGATAATCAAAAATAACTGATTCTGTTGGGCAAATAGTTGCCTCTGGATTATTTTATTTTGAAGAAAATTATTTTTATTTCAGATTCTTTTATTGTGTCATTTGTCAACAAATTAAATTTGAGTGCCCAAAATAATATGAACTATATAGACTTTCATACTTAAATTTGGCAATTCTTTAAATTGCATTAAGTTTTTGCATCAATATGTGAAGGATGGTTTTTCTTTTGTGAGATTTGTTTTCAGCTTGTTTTGGGTAGCAGTTTCTCTCATGATATTGACAGCGTGGTTGGGCAGATAGTGTACATATTATTACATAGTTCACTTTTAACACTTAAAAATGTTTATCATTAAGAGAGTGACAGATGAAAGGAGCCGTGGAGCCCAGGGTCCTTGCCAGTGTTTGGGGAGGGCAGGGTCAGCTCGAGTGCCAGTGCTGTGATACTTTTTAGGACTTTGTGTTTCTTTTGGGTTGTGAGGGAGAACTCTTTTGTAAAACTCTTAATTTTACCCCACTTTCCAAAATCATCATATGAAATGTATACAACTTAGAGATTTCTACTTATTTTAGTTTGATTCAGGGCAGTGTCTGAAAGGTCACTTGGTTTAAAGTTTTGTCTGTGTCCCGCTGTCAAAGTTCCTTTGCCCCCAATGGGAAAACAATACGAATAGTAGCTGTTTGCTCCTACACCTGTGAACTATAGAGGCACCAGAGGGTGTGGAGTGTGAGTGGGTGTTTCTTGGAAGAAGTTGGAAGGAATTCGTTAGTTTTGGGGGAGTCTTACTAAAAAGACATTTTGTATCTATGGGATTACCTTTTTAATCCAAGGGGTAAAGGAAAACTGCTGTCTTTATTGTGTCCCTACGCCAGAAAGCCTTCTCTGCCTGTGACTTTCAAAGGTCAGCCTCTTCTTTCAGCCTCTTCCAGTCTGGTTGGGTCTTGCTTGTGTTGAATTTCAGCCAGCAAGTCCCCAGCATACAGGAGAATTTGGGATTTTTCTCCCTCCCTCATTTCTTCTGTTTTTGTTCAGTGTAAACAGTTCCTGTCGTAGAAACATAGACAAATATAGCAGAGAATGCTTTTCTGGAAGAAGAATGCTCCTTGAGCATTTTTAAACCATTTTTGGGAAGAATCGATCCTTCTGTGTAGTTCAGACAGACTGAAAAAGGGGGAGGCTGTTGCTGTAAATTGAAGTGACATCATGTGTATTTGCCCCCATTGATCCTCTCTTCGTCTCCAGCCAGGATGAAAGGAAATGGCATCAGGGAGGAAGCAGCTTCATTTAGGCACAGATCCCAGAGTGATAATGGGGCAATAATAGAACTCACGCCACTGTCAGTTGGAGGCTGCATTAGTCTCAGGCTCCTTCCCCGCCCGGGAGCCTCTCAGAGACTTCCTCTGTGTCTGCATCGCGCCAGCTGGACCTTGAGGGAGTGCCCTCCTTTGCTTTTGGAGGCATGCAGACGTGGGCTCAGACGTCCATGTGCACCCGGCTCCTTGTATGGGGGCCTCCCTTGTGCAAGGTCAGTCGCGAGACGCTTCTGTGACATTTTCTATAGGAGGTGAGCTGGCCCTTTTCTGGTCCTGCTAACGGAAGGAATGGTGAAGGGCCTGAGTTGCATGGGTGGTCCTTTGGGGAGCCAGGAGTGAGTGATGTCCCCGTGACAGCAGTAAGAGGCTTGTGGGAGAGTCCGGGTTTTTTCTTTGTGCTGCTTGTAGACTGGGAGGGTGGGTTTGGAAAATCCGTATTTTCTTTCCAAGAGTCTGTGTAGAAACTTTAAAAACCATTCAAAGTTGTGTGGCTTGCTTCAGCTCTTAAGTTGACTGGGAAAAATTACCAGGTAGATTTTTCTTTTTCTTTGTAAATTTCTGGGTGGTTAGCACCTATGGTATCCTCCATGTGTAGACCAAGAATCCAAACCTCTAAATTTTTAACAAATATCATTTGTATTTTCTGACCTACTTTAGCACTTTGTGTTTTTTGTATTCGGGTTTTACGGTGTTGTAGAGTTCTCTGTTTCCAGCACCCACAAGACATCGGCACCCCGTAGCCTTATTGTGTCTGCGTTTTGGGGCACGTGCATTTTAAAAATACCAACCTGGTTTCCGTATGGAAAAAATAATAACTCTGCCATGAATTCCGTGTGTGTGCAAAGGAAAGGACTTTCTCTTCCTGTCACTGTCAAACTATGGCTGTGAGCACTTTTAAGCCCTCAGAAATAAAGGCGGGTTCTTTTTATGATGTTTGAAGGAGCTGCTTTCTGATGAGATAATGCTCTGAAACATGTGCTGTATTTTTCTTAATCCTCCAAAGTATGACTAAAGCCATATTTGTCTCTCAGTACTGCTGTGTTAAAACACAGTTGGCCTGCAAGTCACGTGAAATTTAATTTGCTTTCTGTGAGGGAGGGGTGGAGTGACCCACACACCACCTCCCACAGCCGGCAAGCCAGCTGCCCAGAGCTGCATTGAAGCACATTTAGAGTGTATCTCTCAGTTGCTTTGCAAACTTTTGGTTTATTACATAGTATATCTTTTTCAATGTAGGGTGGCTTTACAGGGAGTAAATGTTTATTTTATAGAGAGAAATGTACTATATAAAAATGAGCTACTTACCACAATTTGGCTTTAATATCTTCTTTACAAGGTCTGTAATCTCGTGTAAAAAAATTATGTAATGTTTACTTACTCATTTGTGAATGAAAGATGCTAAATTAGTTTTTGGTATGTACTAAAATAGAATTGGATCACTGATTTTCTTGACTTTTCTCATTGAACTACATGTTTCCCTAGCGAGTTATGAGAGTTAGAATTGAAAGACGGAGGGCTACAGATTGCTACCTGAGTGGGAGTCACTCACAGGGCCCCGTTGGGATGAGTGGGCCATACTGACTGCCTGGGATGGCTCTGAGCATCCCGGAGGGAGGGCTGTCCTCACAGCTGCGCCCGCCTGCCCGCCCGCCCGCCTGCCCGCCCGCCCGCCTGCCTGCCTGCCCGCCTGCCTGCCTGCCGGCCGGGGTTCTGGGCTTCCTCCCCAGGGGAACAGGCCTGCTCTTGCTGCAGAGCAGTCTGGGCGCCTCCGTGCCCAGTAGGGAGGCCTACCTGGCAGGCTGTGTGCACGCCTGCTCTTCACCTCTCTCCAATTAGAGTAAATTAAACTTACTTAAAAACTGCAAAGATTTGACTCCTTCCATTCCACCTCAGCTGTTTATCTTTAGTCAGGGGGCTTAGCTTCAAGTATTTTTCCATTGTGTAAAATTAGGACAAAAACTCTCAGGGATCTTTTCTGAAGATCTGTTTCTGGGTACAGATATGTGAACTTGCTGCTGGAAACTCTGTGAGACAGGTCAAGTATGAATCGATACTTTGATAGGTTCACATATTAGTAGTTCTTTGATTTTAAACTGGAGTTGCATTTATTTGTTAAACCCTGTTAGGGTAAGTTGAGGACCCAGATAGTCTTCCTCAGGGGTTTCTCTCCTCTGTGGGTCTCTGTAGTTTAAACCAAATCCCAAATGTGAGTTCTAACAATAGGCCTCTTTGTAAGTGTGAGCATATAATAGGGAGATGCTTTTGTTTCTACTCTGCCCTTCCCTGTAATTCTGCAAATTGTTCAGCGTGATTCCTGCTGTCTTCAGTGAGTGAGCCAGGCCTCCACTCCAGCCGATGGGTGCTCTGCCTCGTGTCAGGCTTGCCGTTGCCCACAGGCTGTCTTCCTGCATCCATTGTGGTCTCAGCATTTGAGATGCTGCCCTGAGCGTGGCAGCTACCAGTTTTGAGAGTGCTTGCGGGTGTGTGGGGCTGGGTGGCCAGTCTGGTGCCCTCCCTCCCCACCCCTGTAGAGGCAGGTGAGCTGCTGCTCCATGGGTGCCCAGGCCAGACCACCTTGGGGTGGGTGCCGTGTGGAATATAGCTTGGAAAGGGATGGGTTGGGTGGGGAGAGACCCTAATGGGGGAGAAAGGGCAGGCTCTGTTAAGAGGCTGGAGGACAGTCCGCGGAGTGACTTAGGGAGCTGAAGGAGGTGCCCAGGGCAGACTGAAGGCTTAGGCTCCTCCAGTGAAGGACCCCTCTGGGAACTCAAGGAAGAAAGGTCCTGAGAAGGGAGACTGCAGGGCAGAATGGACAGGAAGGAGAGCCTGGAGCCTGCGGTGGGTCTCCTGTGTACACACAGGGCAGGGCTCCTGGTGTGACTAGGTGAGGAGGTTCTCTGGAGGGTGGTGGTTCTGGATTTGCCCTGTTTCATAAAACCGATTTCTTTTAAAATTATAAAAGTAGGCTCATGTGTCTAAAACTGCAGAAATTGGAAAACTGGCAGTTTGATTTCTAAGTGCTACTTAGTAATTATCTTTAACACATCTTTGGGCACAGGACTCCTGTGGAAGGAAGTTGTGCTAGTTGTTCCCTAAGTCCCTGTGGAGAGCTGCTTGGGGCTGTGCAGGTCGAGAGCCTCTGTTTTATCTGAAGACACTTGTTTTCCTGTCAGCCTGAGAAGACCCACAGGACTCTTAGGTGCATGGAGGGATGTTGTGAAATAAAAATGCCTAAGAATCAAGGGACGTGCCTCTGTGTCTCTGTAGGGGAGCAGGATTATATGAGACCTTAGAAGGGCAAGGTGAGGACATACAAGAAATGCTGTCTTTGGGGAATGATGCGGTTTGCCCGGTTTCCTTCCAGGAAAGTATGTGAGGTGGATGCAAGCACAGTGCACACACAGGGCAGCAAAGTAAAGACGGATAGGGAGAGGACCCAGTGGTTGTTTTTTTTTTTTTAACTTTCTTTGAGAATAACAGAAAGTAGGGATGAAAATCTAGGTGTTCTTATGAATGTTCCATTGGCCTAGTATTGACTTGCAGACTTATCAATTTGGGTTTATTGACAGGGATTTTCAGGGCACAAGTTGTGAAGGAGAAAAGCTAAATATAGAGAGTAGTAGAATTCATAGTAATAATTTTAAGGCCTTTATTTTAGAATAAATATTTTTCAGTTCCTACAAGATGTATCTTAAATGTATTTTTTTCCTCATGTACAGTTTGCAAGTATTGTCTGTTCCAGGGGCTGAATTAGGCACTGAGGTGCAATAATGAAAAAGACAGATGTTTTTAAGTTCTTGGGTTTCAAAAATATTTGTTCATAAAATGATCATTATTTTTGTACCATATAAAAACACCCTCTTCTCTTTGCCCCCTCCCCGCAGCCCTTGTTTTTTTAACCTGTCCTGTGTGGAAACTTAGGAATATGAGTGACTGTGTGTGTAATCATGTTTATAGCATTGTTTAATTTTTAATAGAATTACATATAAACCTATAATTTTTATAAGAGAGGGTCGGAGAGACATGGTTCTTGTTGTATTACGTGCTCTTTATTTCTTGGTATACATTTTTAAGGTTCAAGTGGTAAGGAAGGGAATCTGAAAGCGGCTTATTTCTGCTAAATTTTCGTGCCTAAAACCAGATGGTTTCCTGGATCTTTGTGTAGGTTAGACAACACGGTCGTTCTGTGTTGCAGACATCTGTTGAAGTATCCAGGTTAGTCTGGATTTGCTTCTGCTCTAAATGGTTGGGTTTGATTTCTCGTAAGTGGAATGGCATTTTCATGGACTCTTTCATTTTGCCCTCAGCTTCTTCCAGACCAGCTGGTCTTGCTTCTGGAGCATCTCTTGGAGCAGAAGACCCTGAACCCCAGAACTCTACAAAGCCTGGAAAGGACATACCACCTCTCCCAGCAGGATGCCGAGGTAACTGGGAACACCCTGCGAGTTTTAACAGTGAGACCCTTGCTGTTGTGAAGAATGGTGGCCCCATAGCTTCCCAAACTGTGGGAACTGCTCTTCCCATTAGCAGTGCCCTGTGCTGTGTGCTGTGAGTGAAGAGCAGTCCTTCCAGGCAAGTGGAAGCTGCTCCCCTGGTTGTACCCCACCAGCAAGGGCCCGGGAATCTGCTTGTTTGTTACTAGGGCAGTTTGAGATCCTTAGTCCCTCTTACTTTTTAAATCATAAAGGTGAACATAAGTTTTCTGAAGGAATGAAGAGGCAGAGTGGAAGTGGTTTTGAATTGTAAACTCAGGAGGGTCACCTTGTGCAGGATGGTGGCACCGTCCTGCTGCACATTAAGGAAACTTGGCTCAGATATGTCAGAGCTTCTTGGTCGGATTCAGTTCAGATGGGAAAGGAGCCATGTGTAGCGGAAATGAAAACTAAACCGAACAGCTATAGTGGAAAAGCAAAATTGGATGCTTGTGGGAAAGCAATAGGATGTGGTTCTTAATATCTTTTAGCTTCTTGTAAAGAATGCAGTGTGAATCCTAAGATGAGTGTCAGAGGTTTTTTGTGTGTGGGGGGATTGACTGGTGGAGTGGGGGGGGATGAACAGTGGGGAGAAAGGTGGGACAACTGTAACTGAGCAACAATAATTTAAGAAATAAAATGTAAAATACACATTTAAAAAATAAAATATTAAATGTTTATTGTATTTTAGTCATCTTAAGTAAAAATCAAGCACGCAATCAAAAATAGAAAAGCTTTTCTATATAAAACTCCTAAAATGCAAGTAAGTTTGGTTTGTGTTCAGTTGAAAGAAACTGAGCGGCGCCGTGCGGTGGGCGGCAGGCGGGCGCGCGGCCGCTGAGCACTGAGCTGTGCGTTTGGGACGGAGACGAGCCGTGAGTGCGGAACGCAGAGTGGATTCCGAAGACGCGGTATAAAAACAAAGTACCTCACTAATAATTGCTTCTCATTCATTAAAATGTCAGAATGGTATTTCAGATACATTGGGGTAAATAAAATACTATCGAAATTAATTTCACAATCATTAAAGTGGAGTAAATGGAAAGTTTACTGTTAGATGAAAGGGTCATGTGGTCATTGTTTTACATTTTAAAGCTGCATAAATTCAGGAGTTTATTGAAAAGTTTCAGAGAAGACACCACACAGTTTTTTACCCACCTGAGCATAGATTAGAAATGCAACTGTTGCTATTTATTTTAGTTTTTATATTTTTGTTTATAGGTGTTTCCAAATGCCAGGCTGTTATTTTTAATTGGTGTTTAAAGATGTTTCTATTTATGTGCCTAAGGTTAAGTTTTAACCAGAGCTGAGTACCACTGAGATAAGTGCCAGGCCCTGTGACAGGCAGTGGGCAGAGGATGGCGGGGGGGTCAGAGCAGGCCCAGGCACCTGTTACTCCCTGTCCAGAAGCCACAGGGTGGTGGACACTATTTGCTCCCCTTCCTTTTGGCATAAAACACATTGTGTTCTTAGCTTACGGCCCGGCTTAGTTGTTGTAGATAGACTCTTAAACCTTTGAGGCAACAGCAAGTGCAAAAGTGTGAGCGTGTTGCGTGCCAGGGTCAGGGTCCGCAAACTTCCTGTAGAGGAACAGATAGTTAGTATTTCCTGGGATTCGCCTGTGCTGCGGCAGCAGGGGTGCCGCCATCGAGACAGCGCGCGAGTGAGCAGACGGACCCCGAAACTTGAATTTCATGTACTTAATCACGTCTCGAGATAATTCTTTTTGTTTTTGTTGTCCCTTCAAACTATTCTAAAACATATACAACACTCTTAGCTGGGGCTAATTTGGTCTGCCCTATGTGGGGTTCATTGACCCCCCCCAGGTTGGGGTGGGCAGGGGGCCAGACCGAGGAGGGCCTGCAGGCCACGGCCCCCTCGGGGTTTTGTTCTGACAGTGTGCCGCCCCCCCGGCACTCTTGTCCTGGCGTCGAGTTTGTTACTGTGACAGCTCAGCTCACTGAGGTTTCTCTGAAATGTCACTCAGAACCAGAAAAGCAACAGGATTTTGGCCAGTGTTTTCTAGAAACTTTATTAGTTAAGTGTGATTTATTGTGACCAACTAGCAGGCATTTAGTTGAATAACTGTCTGCCCTTATTTTAAGTGAGAGAACATTTCATGGAAGAAAGATTTTTTGGTGCATAAGTCTTGAGGATTTTGACTTCATTCTTGATTCTTCTCTTTGACCTAAACAAATAAGGGTAGTCTCTTTCAGTCATAATCAGGGCTCTTATTTATTATTTTTATTATTTTCTAGATTTTATTTATTTTTAGAGGGGGGAGGGGAAGGAGAAGGAGGGAGAGAACCATTGACAGAATAGAGAAACATCAGTTGGTAGCCTCTCGTATGGACCCTGACAAGGGACCCAACCCACAACCCAGACATGCGCTCGACCGAGAATGAAACGAGCAACCTCTTGCTTTGCAGGGCAGGGCGCAACCAACTGAGCAGTGCCACTCAGGGCAGGGTTTTAAATATGTGATAGATAGCTGGCCAGAGGTCCTGGAGTGTGGCTGTTGTTTACGGAGCATCCCTGTGGGAAATGCTCTAGTGGTATTTCCTGGCTAGGAGCAGTGTGAGCTAGAGCTCTGATGCTCTGTGTTCAGGGTGCTGCCCCAGGCCCCTTGACCACAGTGCTAAATGAAATGTCTGCAGAGAAGCTTCAGCACAGAGCAGGGAGGCCCAGGACTTGGGGTGGAGGGGTATTCCTCTATTTCTAAGAGGTAGAGAAAAGTTCTTCTCACCGTTCTTTGGACTGGCATTTTTTTTTTCCTGAAAGCATGTACACATTTAAAGTCACTCTTAGAGAAGGTGAGCCTAGTATTTCACCTGCTATTTCAAACAAACCTGGTGAGCCTCATTTAAGCTGAGTCTTTGCTGCTTATTCCCTGGTTGCTCAGTTTGCTGCGAACTCACACTGGCAGAGCAGGAGACTCTACACATCACACCAAAGTCCCAGCTGTGTCAGAAGTCTGTCCTAGCACTAATCAGAGCCCTCTCTGTTCAGCAGTTGCTTTAGCTTCTTTTCCATCATACCTTTTATCCCTTCCCTCCTTCCTTCTCTTTGAGTGGGTAGACAAGGTACAGCTGTCCTGGGCAGTTTATTGTTAATAATTCTCTTCATGTAGCTCACTACTTGTATTACTTGTGTTGCTTCTGTGTTTCGATCGTGGTCACAGAATGTGTGGTCTGTGGGTCAGGGTTCCTGAGTGTGGCGCCTGGTCTGATCTTGCCTGCCAGCTTATTTTCCCCGCATCAAGGTGGTAGCTTCCATGGCCCCTGTCCTCCTTGTGGCGGCATCATGAGTGTGACTCGCCAGGTCTTCTCTCGGGGAAGGGATACCGCGTGTTCAGAATCTTAAAGGAAAAGTGCACAAGGACAAATAGAGGAAGAAGCTGGGCCATTTCCAACCTTGCCTGCCATTCCTGTTGACACTGTCGGAAAAGTGGGTCCTGGTGGGAGGGTTGCCTTCCTTGGCCTTGAAGGGACTCTAACCGGGAGTCACTGCCTTTCACATCCCGAGTCAAATATACCACTAACCATGTGCTGGCTACTTTAGCCAGGATGGAGAACTGAATTCCCAGAAGTGTTTGCCTTCAGTGTTCGAGCACTATTGGCTCAAATAAAGAGCCATAAAAGTTTAAAAATGCATTGGACGACTGATTCCTAAAAGATATTTCTTAAGATCCCACTTTAAGTAGTGAAATCTCTGCCTCTACAGCAGGTCTCCAGAGCCGTAGAAACAGCTGCGTGGTAGTGAGGCGAAGGCCCGTGGAACGTGGCTCCGTGGGCCTTCTGCCCAAGAGCCCACAGCTGACCTTGAAGCAACTTTATTTCTACAGACTACAGCTGAGCACTTCGAAATTGGGGATACAACTCAAGTTTTGGAAAAATCAGAAATAGCTACTCACTGTCTTAGCTGCCTTAAGTGGCGGTGGTGGACATTAGAAAGGTCCCCGTGCCGGCTTGCTCTGCTCTGATGTTTCAGCTGGTACATTGGGCAAGAAAATTAATTTTCTGGGGGAGGCCATTGCCAGCTCATCCTCCGACTGTATCTGGGCGAAGACTGTGAGGCGTCCCCGGTCAGATTGGAGTGGAAAGTGTGGACACCGTGTCTCCGCCTTTCCTCTAGTCTTCATGGGGCTGCCCTCTGACTGGCCCCACGGGAAGACAAGAGCGGCAGAGTGTGTGTGTGTGTGTGTGTGTGTCTGTGCGCGCGCGCGCGCCTGCGCACTTCCACCTTGTGATCTGACGAAGCTCCCAGGCTGAGTACCTGGTGAGCGCCCAGCCATTGCCTTCGCAGCGAACCAGAAGGCTGGTGACCACAGACGAGTTGCCGCCCTCCCTGGGCCTTGGCCTCGCCTGCCGGCCTGCGCACGAGCACCTAAAGTGGGCTGTTGGCAGCCTGGCTCTGTGACCAGAGCCAAGTGGCAGTGTTTCATGAAAGTGTCTTTACTCCTAAATTTTCTATGATTTTCTGTTACCTTTTCTTTAAAAAATGTGCATTATGATGTGGTAAATTGATTTTAAAATACCCTAATGGGCTGCAATCCACAGTTCAAAAAATGCCGTGAACCCCTTCTTCACAGGGTTTTTACCCACATGACTCGGGAAGCTGTGGGTGTCAGCGGTCTTGATGTAGTTGCTGTTGAGGGGTCTGCATCTGTCATTTGGTGTGAAATGGACAATTCTTTTTAGTTGATCTTTATCTTTTAATCTGTCAGGACTGACAGGGAGAAAGAAAGAGAAGTAGTATAACCTACACAACTGTGAGGAGCTCCTAAGTGTCTGCTTAAAGAATTTTGGATCTTGAGGCTTCTTGGGATTGCGGTGGGGACCTTGTTCTGACGTTTGGATTGGGTGACTGTCTAGGGGGGATGGGGGGCTGTCTCGTGTGCTGTAGGATGTTTAACATATCTGGTGTTTTCCCATGAGATGCTAGTAGCAACCCACCCCCAGTTTTAGCGATCAGAAATGTCTCCAGACATTGCCCAGTGTCTGTGGGGCAAAGCCACTCCTGTTAAGAATCATTGCTTCAGAGCAGCAACTGATTCACAAAAGGCAGTTTTTTCTTCTCCTCTAATAGTGCCTGGCAGAGGGTTACACAGTGAAGTAGCTGGAAAGGTGGTTGACGGCAGTGAGAGGCCACCCTCGCCAGCTGTGCTCCAGAGAACGTAACCTTGGGAGAGGTGAAAACACTCTCTCAGGCGGGGGTGGGGGGGATGGCAAAACAAAGTAGTAGTGGCAAGTACATCTAGAGAAGCAGATTAGTAAGTAAGGACAAACCTGTTCTACCGCTAGCACACAGACAGCCGTGCCAGTGCAGGCTGTTTTCCGCTCTGAAAAGGACACTTTCAAGGTTGACTGCAAGTGGAAAAACATGCAGCCTCGCAGGCCTTTTCCCACCTCACTGCCCTTTCCCTGGCTCTTGCTGCAGAGCGTTTGGAAACCCTGTGAAATGGCCACCTTCCGTGGTGGGTTTTACGTACTCTGG
The DNA here is from genome assembly GCF_021234435.1 of Artibeus jamaicensis. Classification (NCBI taxonomy): domain Eukaryota; kingdom Metazoa; phylum Chordata; class Mammalia; order Chiroptera; family Phyllostomidae; genus Artibeus; species Artibeus jamaicensis. The sequence continues at coordinate 70,773,412 of NW_026522030.1, read as the reverse complement.
GAGGGCGTGGATTTCAGTGCGTAGTCTGTAAGGGACTGCACTGTTTGCTTGAGAAGAAACAGTACAGCATTTATTTGAAGTCGAGAGGTGGAAGGTGTGATTCCCGGAACGCAGCGGCCCGACAGCTCTGCTGCTCATTTCTGCATTTCATCTGGGCCAAAAGCATGGTTCCTGTGAACTGAGTACATTTCATGATCCACGGACATCTGGAGTGAGTGACATTGAAAGGGCAGAGAAGAAAGGTTTGGCCAGGCTTCATGCCTCTGAATTCGGAAATCGATCAGCAGCTGTGATTCTGTTCATTCCTTTCGTGATTAGCCTCCTTCCATTGAGGGTGTAGGAGCCTGTTCCCTGCCACAGGGAGCTCTGCTGCCCATTCTCCCCAGTTCTTTTCAGTAGCATCCAGCTACAAAGTAAACATTGTCATTTCGTCTTTTTCACAGGAGAGGTTAGAGGACATGTGTTGTCTCAGGCTCTGTTGCCATTTCAGGAGGCTCACCAGTTTCTGCTCAGTAAAATGCCTTGTACTGAACTCACGTCTCCTTCCTGTTTGGTCCTGCTTGGTGCGGAATCTTAGGGCACAGAGGCAGAAACTGTCCTTGATGATGTCAGGTCATCTAATCTTGGTGCGTGAGGGCAGCCTGTGGGGACCAGCGGACTGTGTGAGCAGCCAGGGTGGGAACACCCTGCCACGTGTCAGCACTGCCCCAGTGTCCACGTCTCTGCCTCTCCCCTTCCCTCTGAGACCTCCCTGGTGTCACCCAGTGTTGTCAAGAGGCACCTTCCCGAGCCCGTGAGGCAGGTTTTCAGATTGAATATAAATCAGAGATCATTGTGGAGGCTACAGAGTAGTCAGTGGCAATTAGTGAAGTGGTTCTCCAGGGTGAGGTAGATATGAGGGCACAGATGGGGTAGGGCCTTCAGGAAGGCGGCTGACACCTGCCATACCCATCGTTGGGCCGTTTGTCACAACTTCTTCACAGGATCAAGGATATCTAGTTCGCTGGCTCCTTGACATGGTCAGGCTCAGGTTGCAAATCAAGCAGTCAAATGCTGATGAATCTGAACCTTAGTATGTGAGCTATAAATGGCATGACTTTATGTGCATTTTTTTCAAAGCCAGCACAGTACTTGCGAGGGGCAGGGCTGCCCCTTTGACAAGGCATTGTAATTCCTTTGCTAGAGTTTGGAAGCAGTCCCAGGTATGAATTGAAAAAAGGGATTAGGGTGTTTTCTTTAGTTGCTTTAAACATACCTGTCTTTTTAAACCATATGCCTTTAATAATGTGGAAAAGAACCGAGGTTTTTAATGTACTGTATTTTTTGCCATGTAAAACGTGAAGTTTTTTGCCCAAATTTTTGAGGGAAAAATAGGGATGCACCTTACATGTGGGTACCTGAAATATCTTGTATCTGTTCTTGTGTTTTGTAATTATTTGTTACATAAAATTTCTCATACCTTGATATGTTAAGAAATAAATGTTGAAATTGCTCTGTAGTATAAAAAATAAGTATCTAAATGTAAATAAATAAAAAATTGAATTAAAAAGTTAAAAGATTTTTTTCCTGAAAGTTTGGACCAAAAACATGAGTGCACATTATACACAGCAAAATACAGTAATTCTCTAGTTATATTTGTGTATTTTTTTTCTTTGATGTATTTGGTTTATGAAACAATGTTTTGGAAGATTTCCTTCAAAAAAGATATCTCGAGGTATTTCTTTCTTCGAGTTTTCTTTCTTTGTTACTCACTTTGGTGCCCTTAGAACTTTTCTGTGGACACCTTTCAAAAAAAAGTCTCCTCTGCTATACTGTGATGAAGAGATTTTTCAAAAACTGATAATGACAAAGTTAAAAAAAAAAACTGTCATTTTTTAGATCAGTATTCTGCACTTGTCCTGAGGCCAGGGACTATGTTTATTTACCTTGAATTGTTACAGCGCATTGTAGCTGGTCAGATATTAAATAATAAAGAAGAAAATGAGCCTGGGTTGGCAAAATCTGCCTGATTGTTCTCAAAAGGACCTATTAAATAAACAGTTGTAATCAATTCACCATATTTAGAGTTTGTAAATAAAAGGAAAAAGCATGTAATACATGGACTTTTAGTTACAGGTTCAGCCAGACTTTATTAGAAAAGTTCCAGGTCACCAGTTGTCCTTTGCCATTTGCGTCTGCTGTGTGTCCCCAGGCTGTGGACTTCCTCAGCAGGGTGCAGAGATGTGCATGTTTCCTGGGTTGTCATCACCCCGATGCTCTTCTTTCTGAATAGCCCCCAAACCAGCTACATCTCATGTTCATCTTGTCTTTAAAGGTCTTAAGGGTGAAATCAACACATGGGGTTTTATTGGTGCTTCTGGCTTTTATTTTTCCTAATTTATTGATTTTAAAGAGAAGAAGGGTGACGAGAGAGATAGAAACATCAATTTGTTGTTCTGCTTATTTATTCATTCATTAGTTGATTCTTATGTGTGCCCTGACAGGGGATTGAACCTGCAACCTTGGTGTATGGGGACGATGCTCCAACCGTCTGAATTACCTGGCCTGGGCACTTCTGGCTTTTTAATGCCTCCATCAACAGTTTAAATATTTTTGTATTAGATTTCTGTACTAAAATCCATGACATGCCTTGGATGCCCTCAAGTAGAGGTCTCACTTTTGCCAAATGCTCAAATCTCTTTCCAGATTGCTTTCTTCCCTCTAGTGCCTCCCCTGCACACCTTTCTCTGCCCTCGAGTTCCAAGCACACCAGGATTGGAGAGTTCAGTTTGTCTGGCCTTGCAGCTGTGTGGCCAGCCAGCGGACTGCGAGAGAATGAACTCTGCCTGCGGGGACCAGCAGCTCTCTAGTGGTCCCACACATTCCCTGGCAGCTTGTGTCTCTTACGTGGGAATGTTTGTGCGGGTGCCTGAGAGAAAAAAAAAAAAAGCCAATTACATTGGATTCAGATTTTTTTAAGAATGAAAGGACACCTATTTATGTGCAAATGACAGTATTTTGTTTGTATATCCAGGTATGAAAATTGAAAGGTCAACTGAACTTACCAGGTGGCACTAAAAATGAATTTTAGGCTACTTGATCTGCATCATGTTGCTCTGATGCAGCCTTGAGCCACACAGAACTTGGTTCCATAGACCAGCTGGTCTTGCCCACCTTGGTTGGAGCCACTGCTCGGGCTGAGCTCAGGAAGTCTGCGGGCCCTGGGGGAGCTATGGGCCAGTGAGCAGCAACCCGGAGTGGGCTCAGCTGCCAGGGCACCTGGTGGTGTCCTTGGGAATGGACTCCGTACAGTAAACAGTGCCCTTTGCATTCCCCTGCCTGACTCCTGGGTTGCGTTTAAAAACATTTTTGAGAAATCATTCACACACCATACAGTACATTCGTGTATTCACAGTTTACCAGCCAACACCAAATTCGGTTGAACGTTTTCATCATCCCCAAAAGAAACCCCATTCCCTTTAGCTGTCATTTTCATTTCTTCCCCGCCCCACCCCCCAGTCCTAGGCCCCCACACCAGGCTTTCTGTCTCTAGTTTGCCTGTTCTGGGCTTCATGTAAATGGAGCCACATACAGTACATGACCTTTGTGACTGGCTTCTTTTTGATTAGCATGTATGTTCCGTAGTCATCCATGTTTTACCATACATCAGTACACCATTTTATTTAACATCAAATATTTTCAGTTTTATTGATAAACCACACCTGTCTGTTCATTCATCAGTTGATGGACATTTGGTTTGTTTCCACTTTGAGGCTGTGTGTGTAGTGCTGCTGTGAACACTGCTGTGTAAATGTTGTGTGGATGTGTGTTTTCACTTCACTTCTCTGTACCCAGGAGTGGATTGCTGGGTCATGTGCTAATAACTCTATTTCACCTTTCGAGGAACTGCCAGACTTTTCCAGAGTTGCGGCACCATTTTACGTCCCCCCCAGGAGTGGGTGAGGGGTCCAGCTTTTCCTCATCCTTGCTAACATTTGTTACTCTTTTACTTTTTGCCATCTACCTGGGCATGAAGGACTAACTCATTGTAGTTTTGATTTCCATTTCCCTGGCAACCTCATGTTGAACATCTTTTCATGTGCTTATTGGCTATTTATAAATCTTTAGAGGAATGTCTAATCAGATCTTTTGCTTTTATTTTATTTATGTTTTATTTTAATTGTTTAACTACAATTTTCTGCCTTTTATCCCCATCTCTCCTCACCTCCCTCCTGTTTCCACCCCCCCCCTTGTTGTTGTCCATGTGTCCTTTATACTAGTTCCTGTAAATCCCTCCCCTTTTCCCCTGAAATTCCCTCCCCTCTCCCCTTTGGTCACTGTCTGCCTGTTCTCTATTTCAGTACCTTTGGTTACATTTTGCTTGCTTGTTTGTTTTTTTGTTTAGGTTCCTGTTAAAGGTGAGATCATATGGTATTTGTCTTTCACCACCTGGCTTATTTTGCTTAGCATAATGTTTTCATTTTAGATCATATATTTTTGATTGGTTTGTCTTTTTATTACTGAGTTATAGTAGTTCTCTTTATATTTTAGATATAAGTCTCTGATCAGGTGTATGATTTGCAAAAAATATTCTCTCTGTGGGTTGTCTTTTCACTTTATTGATGGTGTCCTATGGAGCGCATAAGTTTAAATTTTGACAAAAATAATTTATCTACTTTTTCTTTTTTCGCTTGTGTATTTGGTTAAATCTAGGAACCCGTTGCACGATTCAAGGTCTGGAAGATTTATGCCTGTGTCTTCTGTAAGAATTTTACAGTTTTAGTTGTTACATTGAAGTCTGGGGATTTATTTTTACAAGTCCATTTCTCTAGCTCTGGTAGAGAAGGATTTTGGAAGAAATAGCCATTAAGAAGGGAAGGTTGATTTTTCATGGAACATACGGTGTGGCTAGAAACTGGGCTTAGGGAGCCCCGCCGAGTTAGCAGGTGTGTCTTCACCTTTCAGCTCTCGGTGTGCATGGGCCCTTCTTGGCAAGTGTTCTGACCACACCTCTGCCCCACCCCCAGTTCCCTGGCTGCACCGTTACATCCTTTTGAGATGTTTATCACCAACATCAGTGTCTACACATGCTGTTTACTGAATTCTTTTAGACTTTCTATTGAAACTATAAGCTCCAAGAGGGCCTCTTGGTTTTATTTCTCCTCAGTGCCTAGTACTTTCTGGAGAATGACTCTTCCTGGATCTCCAGGTGTTCTGGAGCAGCGGTTACTGGTGTCTCCCCCAGCAGGGTGATGGGTAACTGCAGCCCTGGTGAAACCAGCGCCACAGAGGGCGAGCCTCTGGCAGCCCCCTGAGGCCTCCGCGTCAGGGCCGCCTCTGAGGAGAGCAAGGGGAGTCACGGGGGCCTTTCTGAGGGGAACAGAGGGGGGACCCACGCTCACCTCTCTTGACAGTCAAACTCCCTTTTTCAGCAAATACCTTGTGTCACCTGTCACGAACTAGAAAAGGAGATGTAATGGGATGGAATATGTTATTCCTAACTACAGAATTATATATTGGAATGTATTGATGTTAGTGCCATATTTCAAGGCGGACCCATTGTGGGCTCCAGGGTTCTGCTTTCTGGAGCCAGCTGACTTTAATGGCGTAACTGTCCTTCTCCACAGGAGAAGGAAAACAGGTCAGAATTTGCCGAGAGAAGGTACGTACGTGGTGACATACGTCATTATACCTGACTCTTGCTGTCATTCTCTGTGCACTTGCATGTGTCAAGTGTGGTGATTCTAGGAGCATGGTGCTGCAGCTCTGGTCACAACTGGTTATAAACGGCATGCAGGTGAGAGCTTCAGGGACTGATTCCAGCAAGGTTAATAAGTGCCCTTGAAAAAGGGCCGAGGACCTCTGATGCCTCATTTGTTGTCTTAACCCCAGGTCTGGGGATTTATTAACCTGGCTTGGTGACTGCAAATGACTAACTTTTAATTTCCTTCAGTTAAAAAAATATTACAATTGCAGTCCTTTGAGCATAAGAATCAGTACCGTGAGAGAGAAAACAAAAAATACTAGAATCTAAAGACACATGCTGGACATCTGGACATGACAGCCATCTAGCCAGCAGTTGTTTGGTCTTTTCTCAGGAGGATGAGCAGAGGCGGTGTCCTGGGCGTTGTAGGTGCCGAAACAAAGCGGGTGCTGGACATCTGTCTCCGGGCTGCCAGGCAGGCTTCCCGTACCAACAGTAAACCCACTTTAAAGCAAGTTAAATCTAAAGGACACAAATTAAAAAGCAGGTTTGTTTATTGCAGGGTTAGACTTACTAACTCACTAAAGCCATGAGCCTTGGACTTTCTGTTTACAGATATAAAATGGAACTCTAAATGAGGTCTGGTGGGCTTCCCAGATCATGGTCCCTGGACAGATTTTTTTTTTCTCTTCAACAGTAAATTTTGAAATCAAAAGGACTAAGAAAGGTGCTTCCTGTCCTAAATAGGATGGGTGGCATTTTTAAAAGCATTTTACAACTTCCAGCTATACATTATAATCTCAGAGTAGCTGACAAGCATTTTTTAAAGTAGTTTTTAAAAGTAGTACATCTGTTCAGAAACATTTATCAAGCATGTGCTGGATAGCAAGCGTTGGGATAGGACCTGGAGATTGTCCAAAGGCACACAGGCCCGTACTCTCTCCAAGGTTGAGTTTTCATGTAAGTAAATTATACACTGTGAGCTGGGGATATCGTAAGACAGGACTCTGAGATAGTGACTGATGTGGGGATGGGGGAGAATGACGAACTCCGGGCCAAAGAGGCGAGTTAAGGGAAGATGTTGACGCCATCAGGTCATTTGACTAAACATGAGCGCGTTGCAGGAGGCGGAGCCACAGCGGTGGCCATCTAGTGTGACTGTAGACATCTTTGTCCCTTTTTTCTACTGCTCTCTCACAGCCTCCTTCTAAATGCTGTTAACACACTCTGGGACTCACTGTGGCAGACAAGAGACTTTTCTTTCCGGGAGGGTCGGAGGACTGGAAGAAGTGCAGTATACCAGCAGGAGGGAATGCCCTGCAGTGTTGGAAGGGAGAGTTTGTGGGCCACACTAAGCTGGTGAACCAACAGTGGCAAGCGGAGAGAAGGAGGAACACGCAAGAACACACTGGCTGCTGCTGTTGTAAAGTCAGAAATGAATTTGGTCGAATGGCTAGAATTTTATGTTCACTGGGTTCTCTGTGTTGTGACCTGTTCGTGATTTTTAAATATTTAAGTAAAAACAAAGCAAGGGAAACAGCTACTGACAGACACATAGGTGCTTTTTTTTTTTTTTTTTTTTTTTTTAAGTATGGCAGTGAGCTTACACCAAACCAGTCCCTGGCTCCAGGATTGCAGTAATTGAGGCAACACGGTTAACTTACTCTCTGTGACCTTGACTGTCCCATGTACTTTGTTGATGGCACAGTGGCTCCCAGAATCGAGTTGGAGATACTAGGTATTAGTAGTTACTGGAACTAATCTACTGTCTTTCACCTTTGGTAACGTCTGCTCAGCCTCTGTGATTCCATTTATTCCTCAGGCCCAGTGACTCTTCTCTAAGACACTAGCTTTCAGACACCACCTCCAGGGGGCCCGGAACTCCACAGTGGGGTTTACTGTTTAACAGTGTCTCCTGCCTGACAGGACGATGTAAACTCCTTGAAGAACCCATGTACATTCTTCTCTTTACTGTCTTTGTATGCTGGGGTTTCAGATTACATTTTTTAAATACCGTATTTATGTTTAGAGTGAGGGAGAGAAGAGGGAGAGAAGCATCAGTGTGTGGTTGCCTCTCACATACCCCTTGCTGGGGACCTAGCCTGCAACCCAGGCATCTGCCCTGACTGGGAATTGAACCAGCAGCCCTTTGGTTTGTGGGCCAGCGCTCAATCCACTGAGCCACAGCAGCCAGGGCTCAGGTTATATTTTTATTAAAATTTAGAAGAATTATGTTTAAGGAACATTTGAAAACCACTTTAGAAAATTAGTTCATTTGATAATATTTCTTAGAAGTAGAATCATGAAAACAATCCAAAAATGAAGTTAGAAAAACACCTTTGAGATAAAAGCTATTAAAAAGCAGTGAGAATTGTAAAGCATTAATAAATAGGGGATTGGGGGTGTGGTGGTTCATGGCCGTGTACTGGGTTGGTGTGGACAGCCTGGGAGTAAACGGCGGGGGGAGGGGGGGTCACTCTTCCTAAAGGCGTTTCTTCAGTGCCTGGGTCACCTGCCCACTCATGTCACCTTAGATCTGCTTTCATCCTCGGTCCCTAGGCCTGAGAGATGCTCTGTTTTAGAAGGAATGCCAGAGTATGTTTGCTTGTGCGGAAGGAATTGAATCCATAGAGAAGGGAATAGAACTCGGGCCACATTCAACACCATTGCGTGATCCTGGCAGGACCAGCTGCAGCTGGCTGGAGTCAGCTCACAAGCTCTGTGACGTCTAGCTGGTAGATCTGGGGGTTTAAACACTCACCTGTGTACTGCTGCCTGCGCCTCACTCTGGCAGCCTAGGGCATGGGCTCTGAGCGAGAGCAGGGTCAGCAAACTAGAGCTGGGCCAGTCTAGCCCACACAGCCGGTTTCTATAAAGTTTTATTTGAATGCTGCCATGCCCAGACACATCATTCACATACTGTCTAGGGCTGTGTTTGTGATATAATGGCAAATGGGCCGAGCAACCAAAAATGCTCACTCTCAGACCTTGACAGAAAGCATTCACTGACCATCGCCATTCTGGAATCTGGTAGAAAACTGGTTCTGGATCCACTAAACTGTCTCAGGATGGGAGATTGAGGTGGGGAGTGGGGCTGTCCTTCAGCAGTTTTCCTCTCCTGTGTCCAGGAGAGGACAGTTAGAGGGGTGGGCAGCGGGTACTACCTAGGTTGTGGCTATGTCGCAGAGATGCCCCCTGGGTTATCTCTGAATCTGAGACATGGTTTGGGAATACGAATGACCCTACAAGGCACGTCTTGGAAATCAGAGGTGCAGGCTTCACTCGCCCCGTACTGCATCTCTGAGCCAGTGGTTCTGTTCAGCGAGCCTCTCAGTCAGTGAGAATGTTCTTGAAATGGCCCAAATGCCACGTGACTGGGGCTGATGGCTGGTGCAAGGCTAAACCATCTGTCTTTATAGTTTGGAAAGTTCCTGGGTACCTGGCCCTTGGCACACTTGCCAGGGAGTACCAGCTCCCCCAGGCCTCTGGCTCCCTCTCTGGTGCCCCCTCTGCACTGCTCCTGCTGGGAGTCTGAGACTTGGTCCAGCCCCTTTCTGCTCCTGAGTCCAGCCCCAGGGCACGGAGGGCCCTGCCCTTCTCCTCCGCTGACCTCCGTCTGTCCTGGCCCAGCCCTGTCGGTGCCTGCCTTCGCACACGCTGTCCCACACACATCCAGGGCCACCCCCTTAGCAAGCAGCAGCCATCTGCAGCCACCTTGCTCTATCATTTCACCCATGAACACTTCCTGGAATTAATACTCCCAACAGCTGTATAAATTCAGTATATAATAAACTTTTGAATTAGGAAATAAGGCCGAAACGTGCTCCTTCTACTAAGATGAAAAGGACTTAGTCTAGTGCTAGCCTCAGCAAACCTCAGTCACCTCCCACGGCAGCACCCGCCGTGGGAGACGAGCCAGGTGTGGTGGGAGCAGCCAGCCGCGCTAACTGGCTGCCGAGTTATAGACCAGTTTCCAGTTCCGGGCATCTGCCTCCATGGTCAGGACATGGGTTCATGAAGTCAATTTAGTAGAGCACCAAGCAGCATAAAGAACATGTTTGTATTATGCATATACATTCACAGTAGCTGTGAATGTGTTTGGAATGAATGAGCCACCAGCCTTAATAGTAAAAGGCCTGTGTGTGTGTGTGTGTGTGTGTGTTTCTTGTAAAGTCCCTCTTAGATACCCAGACCACATGTCTGCTCGAGTCTCCCAGCTGAGTGAGGCCTGTTAACAGACACATCCGTCTCCAGGGAGGTGGGGGGACCTTCAGGGAGGCAGGGGCGTACCATCCAGGGGCAGTTATATGAATGATTGAAGAGTTTTCTTTCTGTCATCAGGTGTGGGTCTGATGAGATTTGGCTTCTGCAAACCTGTTATTCATTCTTCCCACCCCCAATTCTGAGACCCTCCCACCTATACCAAACCGCATTTTTGGGGACTCATCATATTTTGTTCATGGAGGCTTCAGAAACCTGGAAACTTAGTACTGCTGAGTTAAAACCCACCTGTGCACTGACGGTAGCACCCATATTATTTTTCTGTTCAGTGCCCTTCAAGCAGAATTCATTGAAAAACAGATTATTTTCAGACTAATTTTTACTGGAACAAAATATTTATATGTGCACACCCGTGCACACACGTCTATGTAGCACGACTTCACTGCAACTTAGTGGGAAGAATTGGGCACCTAAATTCCCTTTCCTCCTCACCCTTCCTTACTCAGATGCCAGGCCTTGTGCCGATGGTTCGCACATGCTACAGAACCTTCCATACAGCTGTTGGGCGGGCAGGGGAGCAAGCTTGTCCTGGCACTGGATGGCAGTAGGTGGCAGCGGGCCCAGCTGCTGTCTGCACTGAAGACTCAGTGAAGAAAAGATGGGCACGTCCTTGGGAGGGAAGATGTCAGTGCCCTGTGAGACATCCTGTCACAGAGCGGCTGGGACAAGGCTCAGCTCTCTGCCGTAACTCTGCCTTGTCTCATTTCTGTACTGCCCCCCTCTGATTTTCTTCCCCTTCATCTTTTTCTGCCCTCCATCCTTCTGTTCATCCCTCCCTGCCTCCCCCCCACCCCGTCTCATCCTTGCCCAGACTCTGTCCAGCCTCACCTGACTGTGTTGAAACACCACTCAACACAGGGTGTTTCCTGATTCAAGGCTTTCAGAGATGTCTAGCATGAGTTTAGAGTGACATAATTGAAGTATAAGAAAATGTGTCTGTTGCAAATGCAAGTTGGCGAGTTTGGACATAGGGTTGGAAACTTCTGTGTAACGATGAAATTGAATGAACAGCATCAGGAAGGCACAGATGCTGTGGAGGCCTTCCAGGCTCCAGGTGCTGTTGTAGTTGTATACGGTGGTTACTTTAATCTCACTGAGGAAGTTGAAAGATAAGGTGCCTGCCACACCCACTGATTAATTTGCTGGAAAATAAAGAAGAGCAGATCTACAAAGTGGACAGCTTCCTTCTTAGAGTCCTGCTTCTGCGCACCCTGGCGCAGGCCCCCCTGCACTGAGGGCTGCGCCACCCGCAGGCAGCGGTGGAGGAAGGAACGTGATGCATAAATGTGAGGGTCCCCGTCGGACTTTTCAAGTTCCTTCAGGGCCCAGTGTGCAAATGGAGCTGGGAGAAATTGAGACTAAAGTCACTTCGCCGCCAGCTTCTCAGGAAGACCTGGTTCCATGTGGTGACAAGTGGCTAAGCAAATTTCAAAGGCAATAAAAACAGTTTAAGGGATTAAAAAATAAGGATTTTCTTTGTTTTCCCGAGAAATACAGAGAGAAGTAAAAATCTGGCACAGGAGCAAGCCGTATCTGTTGGGCTCTCAGCCTCACGCAGCATCTCTGTGATGTCTTCTGAACATCCTGTCATTAAACACTGAGTGTGCTCAGCCCTTTTGTAATGAAAGACTTGTTGTTTATTCCGCTCTTCATGGGTGCGGGGGAGGGGTTGGCCTGCGCTTCCTGGATGCCATGTCGGCCTTCAGGGGTCAGAAGACCAGATCACTTATTAATCGTGGCAATAAACTATTTTTAACAGTGAGAGAGTGGAAATGTTGACTTCATATTGATTGTGAAAGAGTCTCTTTCACTATGTTGTCTCTGGACCTTCTTTCACTTGTGCTGGGACCACCCCGCATGCTCCCACCCTCCCAGGAGCCTTACCACACTAAAAAATAGCTCCTGATTTATGCTTTGTTGTTTCTGTGCATGTAAATAAAAGGAAGGAGAGCATGGGAAGGGAAAAATAAAGAATAAACCCTCCATTCTCAAAGTCAGGCTTAAAAAATAAATTTGTCCCCAAGTTTCAGAGTGACAGACAGCCGTCGTTGCGCGGTGTGACCAGGTCACCAGTCTGAGCCGTCAGGTGTCCTGCAGCCAACAGAATGTGTCAGGGTCCTGTGCGGCCCCACCAAGAGCTGTGGCTGTAAGAAGTGAGGTTCTTCCCACGGCCCAGAGCAGGCAGCAGAGCAGCATCCCAGCCCCTGACTGTCCACCCAGGGGCGGCCCTGGGGAGCTGGCCTCCGTCTTCACAAAGCTCCCAAGAGGTACTGCTGGTGCGTGGACATGGCTAGTGGTGTCCGGGGCACTTACCAGGGCCATGAGCACCCAGGAGGGCCCTTTCCAGTCTCCCCAGTGTGCGACCTCTGGACGCGGACCCGAGTGGAGGGACTGGGGATCTGCTTGTTCTACAGCTTCCTCCAATTGGTGTGGTGTGAGGAGCTGGCTTCTGTGAGCTCTGTTCACTTGTTCTTTCTGCTCAGAGTATGTCAGGGGCTGACCTTTCCCTTTCATGGTCTGTTGTTGATTTCTGTTGGTTGCATGGGAAAGAACATTTTACTGAAGCTGGAAAGATTTCCGAGACCCATCCAGTCTGAGCGCCTTCCCTTTTGTTGTGCTGGTCTGAGGCTGTGAGCACATTTTCATGCACCTCTGAAACTTTTTCATGGACGTAAACGTTTGTTGGTATCCTGTCCTTACAAGTTCAAATGGCCTGGCTGCCCACAAGCAAAAGGCAGCGCCGCCAGAGTCCCTGAATGAACACCCTGTTTGTGAGCACAGTGTCGCCTGAGGGAAGATTCTTTCCAAAAAAATCTGTTTCTTTCCTTCATTCCTAATTGTTTATGTGTAAATCTATTTATAGTAGATTAAAGGAAAGATCTGGCCAAGTTGGTGGGTAATGATATAATTTACAGGGGCCCCAGCCAAAATGTTGAAATCACTTATATTTTACTGTTGCCACAGATGGGTTCCTGTTTCAAGGGGCTCCCTCTTTCAAAGGCAGTAAAAACAAAGAGGGATGGAAGGGGGCTTTTCCAAATGCCCGTAATCACTTCCATGTATGGTCAATGTTGAACCAGTAATGGAATATAAAATGGTAGACTGCTAACTGGGTATAAGTGAGAAGCCTTTGATGCAGTAGAAATTGGCCTGGGACTGGATTCGGAAAAAACTGAGGTAGAATTTTCATGTGAAGAAAGTGCCCCAGGCACTGAGAGACGCCGGGGGCCCTGCTGCTCTCAGCAGAGGCAGCCAGTGCTGGGCTCCAGCTTCCGGTGGTCTGCAGGGCCGTGGGAGTGGGCGGGGCCCGGCGGGCTCTTGACGGTGTGTCTTTACCACACAGTGTCCGTGTGGAGCCTCTGTTTTCAGTAGGTCGTACAGACCTGCAGGGGGAGCAACTCGCGTCAAGGTGGCCCTTTTCTCAGGAGCTGGAGAGCAGGGTCCCCTTGCTTTCCTCTCTGTTGTCACTGTCAGCACAGCAGCACTGAACCGTATTGGTTATTGTGGAAAATTAAGTCGTCCTGGTTTTAAAGGAAATCTTCATTGACAACCCTGAGTACCAGCCACCTGAGGGGGTGGGGGGGCATGGTCAGGCAGTGGGTGTGTAATTTCCCAGTTAAATTTGTGTTTACCTGTTGTCTTGCAAAACTGTTTTCAAAAACATAACACCTAAGTGGAACGTCCAGTTTCCTCCCCTAAAGTTTGATAATAGTCCTAATGAGGAACTATTCTTTAAAAAAAAAAAACCTAAAATGAAATTGAAAACCATAAGCATCAACATTACTACCCTTCAGAGAGTATAGTGGTCCCCCGTTACGTGCGGTTTCAGTTACTTATAGCCAACCGTGGCCCGAAAATATTAAATGGAAAATTACAGAAATAAACAGTTCAGAAGTTTTAGACTGCATGCTATTCTGAGTAGTGTGATGAAATTTGAAGCCGCCTCGCCGTGTCCCACCCAGGACGTGACTCATCCCTTTGTCCTGAGTCTCCAGGCTGCACACTCCCCACCCAGCAGTCACTGGCTGCCTCAGTGATCAGAGGGACCGTCACAGTGTCACAGTCCTTGTGTTCAGTTCGCCATTATTTTACTTCACGGCGGCCTCAAGACGCCATAGTGGGATACTGACATTTGGATATGCTGGAAAGAAGCTATATTTTCAGTGAAAAGGTGAAAGTTCTTGACTTAATACAGAAAAAACAGTCATTAGCTGAGGTTGCTAATATTTGTGATAAAAAGGAATCTTCTATTCATGAAATTGTGAAGGAGGAAAAAAATTCGTGCTTAGTTAAGGTGTAAGAGTTATTAAGGTTTATCAGTGTGTATAGGAGAAAACATAGTGTATATATAGGGTTTGATAACACCTCAGGTTTCAGGCATCCACGGGGGTCTTGGAACATACCCCTTGAGGGTAAGAGGGGATACTGTAACTTTTTCCTAGCATTAAACTCTTTAGGCTAATAAAAACCTAACAGTTTGTTGCTTATTGACTTTTTTTGTTTCTTAAGGTTCGCCATCGGTGGTGTGAACTCATTATTAAGCACAAATACACAAAAGCGTATAAGCATGTGGAGAAATTCCTTCAAGAAGATCAGGTGAGTTGTGTTTTGCAGCAGATGGAGATTCTATTGATGCCGTCCTGGCCCCCGACTATCTAGTGCACTTAATGCAGGGACCCGAATATGACACAAATTTAAACACTCCCCCCACATTTTGAAGATGTTGGTAGGAGCTTACCTACCACACTCTGAAGCTGATTTTCGCTCTCAGTGTCCCTTTAAAATGTGGAACCATGTTCCTTAGAGGTGCCGTTGGCTGGTTTCACCTGGCCGGGGCCCGTTGCCGTTGCCAAGTGAGGTGCCTGCAGACTTCACAGCATTGCGGAGCCTCAGGACAGTGCGGCTTAGCGATGCTGCGCTGTGTGTCTTTGTCTTTGCTGCCCCAGTTGAAAGTACGTGAGCAGATTAGATGGGGAGCCCCAGTCGGCAGCACAGTCTGGGCTGTGTCTGCACCTGCCACTCCAGGCCAAGCTCCTGCTCACCAGGGGAAAGTGGTCACCTTCCCAGGAGTCTGCAAGAAGCGCCTGTGTATGGCCATGTTTGGGGATGTCCTTCTGTCGCCTCCGCACCCACCGGCCACACTTGCCCCGGTGCAGCTCTCCGCTGTGCGCCTGGGCGAGGTTTCTGCCCGGCACCGTGGGCTGACAGGACGGAGCCATGTCTCAGTGGGGCAGAGAGTGGGGGCCGAGCACACAAAAGGACTTTTGAGCAGTCAGAGTGTGGGGGCCGCCAGCAAGTAAAGGCTTTTTGTTCCCACAAAGAGAAATGCATGACTTTGTACCAGAAGAAATGTCACATTTGCACAGTGGAGCAGGAGGTGTTTGGAAACATGGAGGGGAGTATAGGGAGGACAAACGCAAGGGAAACAAGGTCTGTTCTTAAAACCAAAATTAACTGCAGTATCCTTAGAACCACGATCTTTGCCAGATAAGGATTACCGTCTCTCAGCCTTTTCAGGAAAGTCTTTGAACCTCTGACTGAACCCAGGTTTTTGTCTTCTGCTGTCTTTGAGATCCGCCTTTAATTTGCTCTTGCAGAATGTAATCCATGGCATAACCAAGCGTTGAACAAGGGGAAGGAAGAACCAAAGGGGTCTTTTGGCCTTCCAGAACATAATTGCCTGTTTTTAAAACCGTAGGGAAAATGCAGATCCGAGTCTTTGCGGCACTGTGTGTGAAACAGAAGAGCCAGTGTTTGCCACAGAGCAGGGCCAGAGGGGGACTGCAGTTGGCCTGGGCTGAAGCCGCAGGCCCCTCTTCCCCACTGGCGTGATGGCCGCTGCGGCCCGGCCCCATGCAGTGTGGTGGCCTTCGTTTCCCAGCAGTGCCTGGGGTGCACTTGCCTGTGATCTTGCCTGTGGTCTGCACAGGGCACCTCGGTGCTCTGTCCGCTTCACAGGCCTCCCTAGTGGTCGCAGGAGACCCTCCAGGAGTCTGTCCAGAGCTCTCCTGACAACAGCCGTTTCTAGGGATAAGCTCCCTGTTGCATTTCATCGTCAGTGGGAACACGGAGGTTCCGTTGACAGCTGGAGTTGAGAGCTAAGAATACCTTGGTGTTTCAGTGAAAACAAGAGAAGGGGGTGGAAAAGTACAGGTTCCAGAAGTACAACAATGCAGCTGCCTGGTCTTTTCTAGGCTCTTTGGTCTCTTCTGGACCAGCACATTTGTGTGAAACGAAATGAACACAGACCGTGCAGTAGAAGCAAGTTTCCTTTTCTCACGCTCTCTGGCCTCTGCCTCCGCCCCCCACAGGCCATGGGCATTTACCTCTACGGGGAGCTGATGGTGCATGAGGACGCCAGGCAGCAGCGGCTCGCCTGCACCTGCTTCGAGCTGACCAAGGGACTGATGGACCGATGCTCAGCCCAGGTGGTGGCTGAGATGCTGTTTTAAAGAGGTGATTCTCTCTCACTCCTTTCCCCGTCGTTTGCTTGTTTCTAACCAGAGATTTCTCTTAGTAGCCAAATAAACGAAAAGGCACATGGTGAGCCTAGAGCACCCGCCACATCAGTGCTCTGCTCTGGCTTAGGTGGCCTGGTGGCTGGGGGGGGGGGGGCGGGCGCAGTGTGGGGGTGCCTGCTGGCAGTCCCTTCAACTGTCCTGGTGAGTGGTCAGCAGAGAGCAGAGGCTGCCCACCCAGCAGAGCAGCTCTCTCTGGCACAGTCCGAGCCACTTCAGCTTTGTTATTTGTGGGAGAAGTCATTGGGGAGGAGCACATGTTGAACAGGGTTAGAGGGTGGATGTAAAGGTCAGCGGAAGTGCCCATTCCTGGTCTCCGAGGTGAGGGTGACGTGGGAGTGCGTCACCAGGCGGCCCCATTCCTGAGCCACGCGCAGGCGTCGCTTCTTCCGGGCTGTGTGAGGACCCGAGGCTGCTCGGCCTGCCCGCCCGCCACAGTGTGCGGCACCTGGGAGGTGCCTTCGTGACGCCGTGCGTCCTCAGGCAGGCTGGGTCTGTACTTGGTTGTCTTGGAGCAGAATTTCTTCCTAAGTTATTTAGATTGCTTTTTTTTTGTTAATTGTGCTTGGAACTGACCTGCTAGATTTACATGCTGACAAGTTTAAAATGTTGGTTTCTGCTTTTTAGGAGTAATGTAGCAATGGTACATAACCTTTTAAAGTAGAACTCTGGGATTATAAGTGTATTGTTTTTTCTTTAACAATTATTTCTGTGTCTTCTCAGTTCTTCCAAATTTTACATGCTGTGATAGGGTATGTCTAATTTTGTGTCTTTTTAAACTTTAACCTCAGGTTTCAGTCATTCATTTTATATATATATATATATATATATATATATATATATATATATACACACACACACACACATATATAGCTTCTCTATAAGTATAACTTTAATGGCTAATATTTTATGTTGTTCTTTTTAACTCATTGTTGGACATTTAGTTTGTTAAAAACCACTTCTGTCTGATATGTCTAAATATCTTACCAGGAAGAACTCTAGCACTAAAGAAAGAAAAAAGTTTTCCTAAGGGAAAGGAAGCAGTGGGGATAGTCACCGGATCTAACTGCTTGTGAGGAGACAGCTGCTCACAGACGTTCCCCAGAACACGCCCCGGGGCAGCTTCAGACCCTCGTCACAGATGGACCACTTTTAAACAGAACAGTCACACAGTTATCTTGTTGCCAGCCTCATGTAGTAATCAGCATAAATCAAATTTCTCTTTAGATGTTGAATTTCACGGCAAGTTTGTGTCTCCTGAAGTGTGTGAATCTGCACTGGGCAGACTGTTCCTTTGCTTGCCCCTGTTCTGAGCTGTGGGAACCACAGCGGGCACCGAGCCCTCGTGACTCCTCTCCGTGAGTTTTTTGCCCGGAGCAGGCAAAGGAGTGGTCCCGGGGACAGTCTGCTGCTTTTCACTTCCCCCGTGAAATGGTCCTACCAGTCCCTGCCCCTTCCAGATGTACCAGGGGCCACACGCATGCCCCTCTGCCCCTGCCCCCACTTTCTCAGTTAAGATCAGTGACTTGCCAGCCCAAGAGGGGCCCCTCCTGGAGTCCCGGACCACTTACAGGCTGGGCCCCCGGGTTAAAGGCAGGGACAGCTGGCTTCACTAATTCTGCCTCAGAGGCCAGTTAGCGTGTTTTTCATGTCGTGCTCCAAAACGGCACTGGCTTTTGCGTGGTCTTCTATGAGTCCTTTTGATTAGAATAGTTATCCCTCTAAGACACCAATTAAATGAACAACAAAAAAGTAAAACCCACTGGGTAGTGTAGCGGGCCTGGAGGGGATGTCGTCGGCCGTGTCCGAGGAGACTGTGTGCGGTGTGGGCCATGAGCGCGGACACGGTGGCTCCAGAGTGCTCTGGCTGCTTGGGTTCCTGGCATGCTGATTTGTGACTTAAGATTAAAATCACATTGCCAGGGATTACCACGCAACCACGACCTTGGCTGCTCTCCAGAAGCCATAGTCACTCTCTCTCTGCAGTTTGGAGAACAGATGCATCTTGTAGCTCTTCTCTGGAAATGGAAGAATCCAGCCGCTATGGAAGACACACGCCAGCCCTTTCATTATGCCCAGCTGAAGACCTCTCTGACGAGGTGCAGAGCTTAGCTGATTGGTGAACAGTGACTGGTTTCCGCCTTGTTCACAGTGGCTAAGTTCTGCACCTGAAGAGAAGGTGAGATGGGGACAGTTAAATTGGAGCCACTGGGGCAGAGGCCACTGCTGAGCGGTCGTCTCCGGTGCCGAGCACGACTGTGGAGGAGGAGGAACCACCTTGGCCCCAAGGATGCTCGTTCTCCTGTCATGAATGCAAGGAATGTACCCAAGTCGACAGAACTATTAACTCCACTAATCAGACATCTCTGAAAGGTCAAATGTATTGCAAATTGCAAAAATTATTCTTATAAAAACTAAAACCAATGCATCACAGTAATCGAGTGAAACTGTCAGTGGTTCATTGCATGTAAGTGGGACTGGGTGCTTTCACAGCAGATCCATGTACTTCCCTGAGCATGGTGACTGTCTCTTGTATTTGCAGCCTAGGTCTCTGTCTTCTGCAGCCCCCAGCGGAACGATGCAGGCAGCTCCCAGCGGAGGCGCTGCTTCGCCGGGCTGTCGATTGGACCCGCCCTCCGGTGCCTACTGAGCTGATATCAGTTCTCATTTTACACACTGGCTCAGTTCAGCAGGAACAGGAGTCGAGCCCTCAAGCAAAAAGCCTTCCTGTTTGTAAGTGCCCAGATGCTCAGGAGCTGGGACTCCACCGAAGACAGGCCACAGCATCGGCCACCAGACCTCAGCCAAAGCGCTGGCACCCGTCTGTATGTGGTCCTGAGGTGTGGGTGTTGGTAGAGTCTTTAAACTTCGAAGGTGGAGTGCGGATAGTGCCGTGCAGGTGTGACGCAGGCAGTGCCCACGTGGGCCACCGGGTGGTTGAGACTGAACACAGAGTGAATGCGGGTCTGAAATGGGCTCTCTGGTATCTGTGGTGTGAATGAAGCTCCAGGTACAGTGCTGGCTTTCACAGCCACGTGCAAGCAAGGCGAATGGCCAAGGTGCTGCTGGGCACCCCTTTCCCCAGGACTGTGAGAGGTGCCTGGCTCTCACCCTGGCCTCCACGCAGAGTCCGCTCTCCAGAGCGGGGAGCAGAGGCACACAGAGGTCCTCCTTTACAAGGATTCCTCTGTTGTGACCGGGCAGTAAATTTTATTGCTGTTTCCTTTACAGGAAAGATCACAGCAAGATTCTTTCTCATAATCTCCTCGTAGCCCTGGTGGGACCAGGATCACACTGACCCTGTACATCAAAGGAAGGATTGCAGGGCCACCGAAGCCATCTGCCGACATCAGCGTCTCCGCCTTGGTGCTTCTCTTTGCAGAGGCCGCTCTCAGCAGAACACACGTGAGAGCACAGCCTCATAAACAGTCGCCATAGGGGCGTGGGCCCCCCCCCCCCAGTGTGCCCCTTCAACACACCGAATCTCCATTGGGGCTGAGCTGAAGGCAGTTCTTTCATGGAAACAGTGAACTATGTCTGCGGCTCCACAGAAAACCTGCTGAACGATCTGTGTCAGCCCTCTGAGCACACGGCTGCGTTGGATAGTTCTGTGATTCTGAAAAGTCAGTTTCTCCTTGGGGACCAGCGAACACCGGTGGTCTCCTCTCACTCATTTCAGAAAGATTCTGCAGAATTCTTTTAATTTCATTATTTAGATTTTCCCCCAAGTTTTATTACCTGTTGGTAAAAGTCCAGGATAAAAATCCAGTAAGATGTATTAATAATAAAATGTAATGGATCAACATTTTTGTATGCCTATTTGCTTCTGGATTTAATACTATCTTTTAAAAAAGCAATTGAAACAGCAACCTAACACCCTGGAAGGCTGACAGACAGCATGTGGGACCCTGCCCGTCACAGTGACCCCGTGGGAGCCTCATTGCTGCCTTTCTTTCCCACAAATGATGGAAGTTGAAAAAACAGGCAGGTCCTGACCAGTGTGGCTCAGCTGGTTGGATGTTGTCCTGCAAAGCAAAAGGTCGCTGGTTTGATTCCTGGTTACACGTGCCTGGGCTGGGGGTTTGGCCAGCAACCAATCAGTATTCCTCACACTGGTATTTATCTCTTTCTATCCACCTTCCCCTCTCTCTAAAATCAGTCAATGTGGGGAAAAAAAAAAAAAAGGCAGAAACTAAGTTTCTCAGTGTCATCCAAAGGGCGAAATGGTTTAAAACTCCACAAGTGGGCACAACAGTTGGTGCTGCCACGTGGATGTTCAGGGCTGGGCTGGGCCAGAATGAACTTGAACCTGTGCAGCTCCGCCTGGCTCTGGGGCTGTGTTTACCTGACCCTGACTCTGCATCTGGCCTCTGTGGGGTGAAGCACAGCTTTCACACAGTCCTTCACTCTGGTCCTCAGGTTCAGCCGTGACCGTCACTCCAGAAGGGTTTTGCTCCATGTTGTCACATGTGGTCTGCATGTGATTATTTGTGCTGTTCACCATATTGGTAGAAGAATCAAAGTTTGCATAAGTGATGCCTCTTCCCTGTGGTTGGTGGGTGTTTGGCGCTCTGAGGTGGAGCCGGAAGGGGCCTGGGGCACAGCCAGCACCCCTCCAGATGTCCGTGTGCAAAAGGCGGTGGCATCTGCTCCGTGGCTGTGGACACCAGCTGGCCCAGTTTTTCTAGGAAGGTAAGGCCATACTTTTTCGCCTTCAGAAACCATGTGGGCTGAGCCAAACTGCTGCATGTGCAGGATTTTGCACAGAGACAGGTGGCCCCTCCAGTGGCCACTGATTCCTGACACTGGTTTTGAGCTCCAGTCATGGCCATTGGGTGACAGTCAGTCATGGAAGAGCCATCAGAACCCAGGCCCCAAGTTTGGGCAGGTCCTGTGGGAAGTTGTCCTGTGCTGCTGGCAGGCAGGGGTACCTGTGCCTGGTGGTGTCCCCATAGGGGAGGAAGACTGAGCCAGCCCTCTGTGGGGACCTCTGGACTGTAGCCACACCCAGCCACCCTCCTCCCTCGAGTTTGCACGGACTCAGAACAGCTTCCCAGCTTATTTGTTCAGTATCTTCTGAGAGGCTGGAGAGTGTACTAGGGCCTGGCTGAGGCCCGGGATCCAGAGGGACCACCAGTCAGTGAAACGGCTAGGACTAGAACTGTCCCTTTTGTAAATATTTCATCTGTGTAAAAAAAAACGGAAAGCTCCGTGTTGGTAAGTGGTGGATGACCTGGGGTCTGGTAGGATGAGTTAGAAATGGGCTGTGCCACGCGGTGTTTGCAAGGGCCCAAGAGCTCCAGGGACAGGTGATGGGCTGTCTGTGCCCAGGGTGTGGTTAGCCAGTGAAGGGGGAGCCTTGTCCTTCCCAGGCAAACTTAATTCCATCTCCAAGAACATGTGTTAATAGGATATAATGTGGGTCCATAGGACTTCTCCTGAGGGTATGGGCCTTTCATTCACTAATAAACTCTTGCCACTCAGCCAACCAATATTTGAGGAGCCCTGATGTCCTGATCCAATCAGCTGTAAGGATGGGCCTGGGTGAGGGTGGGGCCAGACAACTGCTTTGGGAGGCACGGAACTGGAACTTCACCTTGTACATTTAGGGTCACTGTGGCCACAAACACCTGTCCAAATGGGAGCCTGGCACAGTGTCTTAGCAGCATTATTTCTGATGTTCCCCCCAATAACACTGTGGTCTCACTGGTCCCCCAGCCCCACTGAGCAGCTGTGAAGGGAGCTGCCCTTCATCTGGGCTGTGTGTGGGTGTGGTGATGGGAACGAGCCTGTGTCCCAGCAGGGTGACACTTCAGCTGAGCAGAGGGACCAGGACATAGGAGGGTCCCACAACCTACCATGGGTCCCCTAGTCTAGTGAAAACAAACCCTAGCCTCTTCTGCCAGACGCTACAGCTTTTTTAACCTGTATGTGAACCGCCCCTGAAACGTGGTCAACATTAGCCGTGAGGCAGGGATCAGTCATTCCACAGGAGCTGCGCTGCAGGGACTGCCATGGGCCCCTGCGCAGAAGTGGTGTCCTCCCGTTAGATGACAGCCCCAGTGAGGCCTGGGAGCCAGGCATGCGGCAGGACCCCAACCAGGCGCTCAGGCACAGAACCAGCAGTGTTTTGTCAGTGGTCGGAAGGCTTACTAAAGCGGCGGGAAGAGGCAGGTCTATGCTCTGAGGAAGCTGATTGGGTAATTGCCAGGCAGCTGTGCTGGGAGAATAAAGGGTCCCGGACGTGCAAGTGCTGCTTCACCCCTCAGACAGCAGGCTCAGGCCCTCGAGGAGCAGGTTGCCGGGGGCCAGGCAAACAGGCTTGGTCAGCCTGTGGTCGGACCCTAGTGGGCCAGCCCCTGGTATCCCCAGGAGCCCCAGGTCGGGCTGGGGGAAGGGGCTGGGCTTTGAAAGGTGGAGCGCAGGGCCTTTGGGCAGCAGCCAGGACAGGAGAGGCTGGGAGCCCTGGCTGGACTAAGGCCGGAAGTGGCCGGGGTGGGGATGGGGGGTGGGAACACAAGAAAGAAATGCAAGAAAAGACTGTTCAGTTCTCCCTCTTTGCCTCTATTTTGGGGTTAAAGGGTTTTTGAAGCATTTATTTTCGTTGCAATTTCAAATTAGTACATTGAAATAATAGTCTCCATCCCAAATAAGGTACGGAGATGTCACGTTAACAGGCACAGCCCAGGGCCCCAAGTGCAGGAACCAGAAGTGGAAGCTGCATTCCTAATCCTCAGCCATGCCTTTCAGTGACCAGCAGAGCCTTGAACGTTTGCAGGCAGGTGTTTTCGGTACATTGGGGCTCACACCCCTAACCCCTGCACATTCAGCAGGGCCCCTGAGGCATGTGTTGCGGGGGGTCAGGGGGATGGTGTGGGCCACCCTGCCACAGTCAGACCTCGCTGAAGAGACCTGTAGCAGGGTGGGTGGACAGCAAGGCCGAATGACTTGCGATCAAAAACTAGTTTTTTAGTTTTCTGTTCTAGGCCAACCACCTCCTCAGGCTACAGACGGAGTCAGCGGGGCTGAGAAAGGAGGAATGTGAGAAGGAATCTGCCCAGCACTTCACAGGGGCAGGAGGCAGACCCACCCTGGAGAGCGGGACAGTCTGTGCCAGCACGTCTTCTGCCAAACAGGACTCTGGGCGTCCCAGGCCTGTGGCCTCTGCCGGCCGGCCTCCCTGGGCTGTCAGAGCCTGCCATACCCCATTCTGGAGAAGTCAAGGAAGGGGTGCCACCCTTGGCACTCTGCTAGCAGGTGACTTTGGGGTGAGACAGCCCTTTGAAACACCCCCTCCAGGGCACCTTGAGGTGAATCACCTCCAAAAACAGAGAGGGGCCCTGTGTGCAGGGCCCAGCCACACCAAGGACTCTGCACAGGTGGCTGGGGTGGGGGTGGGGACCCAAGCCTGGACCTCCCGGAGGTGTCCCAGCCCAAAGTCAGGGCAGTGGAGAAGGAATGAACTCTCAGCCCCCAGGCCACTATCCTGATGACAGTAACCTTTTCCCTCCCTGGCTGGGCCCTGAGGCTTTACTAGGTGGAAGGGAAGAGAAGCCTTTTGGGGCTGTTAAATGACCAGATTTTATAGATCTTTTCCCACCTTTTGGTACTATCTGGGAGATCCATCTGCTAATAAGGCCATTTCTGTTACAGTCTGATGACTCCCCAGTGGCGCCTGGGGGTGAAGGAAGCAACCACAGAACTACAAAGGTTCCCAGGACTAGCACTGGCCTCTGCCAGCCTGCCGCCCCGGAGGGGGGGTTGGCATCCAGGCATCAGAGCAGGGGGGCACCCAGACCTCAGAGGAGCCCAGCCAAAGGGCCCCACTCTCGGGGGCTGGACCTGGGAAAGCAGAGGAGCCCCTCGTGTGTGTGTGTGTGTGTGTGTGTGTGTGTGTGTGTGTGTGTGTAGCAAGGCAGAATGCAGAAAAGCAGATAAAGACCTCTGACTACATTTCCAGTTTCTCCAGAGTCTGGTCCCTGCCAAGTGTCTTTTGAGATAAAAAACAACTTCAGAGGTTTGGCTCCTCTGCCCCAAGGGCTGGATAGGAGACAGGAGCACAGTTCAGTGCCACCTGGCTGGGACTCACCCAGACTGTGCCGGCTGCTTGAACCTCACCAACCATGGCTGCAGCCTGAGTGGGCCCCCCCTTGCAGGCCCCCTGCAGGGCGCCTGCCAGGCAGCCTCACGGCCCAGAGCCTTCCTGGTGTGGCTCCTGCTTGTGAGCCCCCTCACCGCCCAGTCCCTTCTTCTCTGCACTGAGAAACCTCCCTTGTCACAGGATATCAGGCTGAACAGGCCTTGGAAGTGGAACTGTGTGTCCTAAGGCTGGAGAGGACGGCAGTGGCAAGATCTGAAAGGCTGGTGTAAAGGCGGCACTCGGGTAGAGAGCCTGGTGCTTTGGCCCCCACACCAGTCCCCACAGTCTGACAGCATGATTTAAGTCTGAGCACTTTTTAACAGAAATTGGGTTTAAGGAGGGAGACTACAGAAAAATGTGCATTATGGGGAGAAATAAGAGATTAAATATAGGGGCGCGTTTTAGTATTTGCTGATGAGATGGTATAAGAGTGCATCCCTGTTCATAAAGACATACCATAATTTAAGAGAAAGGAATTGTGGCTTTATTTATAAACAAGATGTGAAAGAAAAGGGACCTGTAGGAATTGTGGCTTCAGCACACCCAAAAGCAGAGAAGGCTGTTTGGAGAGCAGCAAAGAGATTATTAGCTGGCACAGAGGCTGGACAGGTTTCCACTCAGGAGGCTGGGTCATGGCCCACAAGCTGCCGCCGCCAGGATGCTCACGAGCCCAGTCGTTAGGCCAACCTCCTCTGTTCGGGGTGCATAGAGCCAGCCTAGAAAACACCATGGCCAGTGTTAGAACGTAAGTCCTGGGAACAAACCATAAAATGCTGATGAAATTGTAGGGAACAGCAGTGCAGATGTCTGATTTAAGGGTACACAGGATGCTCGGGCCCCCTTTCCTTCACAGCATTATTCCACAGTAAGCCTGTCTAGGAACAAGCAAACATGCATCTTATTTATTAATGAGATAAACCATATGTAAGCAAAAGGTAAGTTTGTATCCACTTGTCCACCTCGTCCAAACTAATCAGTTTGGAGATTGACAGGAGAAGAACTCTAAAGATGTGTTCCAGCAAACACGTCTGCACCCTCTGGCTTTATGCACAGATAGGCACAGAATATACAATGAACTTTCCATATAACAGAACAGCTCAAGACTGCAGAACTCCGCCTCTGTTGTGATGGCTCCATTGTCTGAGTGTCGCCCAACCTGGGCGCCCGACCATGAACAGTGGTGAGGACTGAATTAATTCATGTAAAACCCTGATAACAGGGCCTGGCATCAACAATGAAGGGATGTGTTATGTATGCTGTGATTGCTGGTTTATGTAATTTATTTAAACAGGAGCCTTTGAGTTGTTGTCAGTGGGTGGCTATTTGAAGCAGTGCCGCTGTGAGCAGTCCTGGGCACGGGGGCTTGTGGGATTGTCCCCAGATCTGCTCACTGTGCTGGGAATGCATTGGAATGGGAGGTACCTCTGAAGGACCAAAGATTTTGTTACTGGATAAAATTTACATATACATAATTTTAATATTTTTATTGTGCTAACTGGACATAAAATGCATCATTTGAACCATTTTCAAGTGTACAGCTAAGTGGCGTTAAGTCCATTCACACTGTTGTGGAACCATCACCGCATCACCTCCAGAGCTGCTCCATCTCCCCAGGCCAAGTTCTGTCCCCACGTAACACCGACATTCCATGCCCTCTCCCTCCCTTCCCCCACCCGCATCCCTGGCAACCACCCTTCTTTTTGTCTCTATAAATTTGACTACTTCAGGTATTTCATCTGAGTGGAATCATACAATATCTGTCTTTTGTGACTGGCTTTGTCACTTAGCAAAATATCTTCAAGGTTCATCCACGTTGTAGCATGGAGCTGAATTTCACTCCTTTTTTAAGGCTAATATTCCATTGTGTGACTAGACCGTATGCTGTGTGTCCATTCACCTGTGAATGGACCGGTAGTTGGGTTATTTGTACCTTCGGCAATTGTGAATGGTGCCCCCATGAACATCAGCGGGAAATACCTCGGTCTGCACTCGGTTCTTGTGGGGATATCCCGCACCTGGGGTGGGACTGCTGGTCACACGGTGATTCTGTCACCCTGCCGTTTCCAGGGTGCATACACCTTAAATGTTAATGTTTTGGTCTTTCCAACAGCTCAGATATGAGAAAATATTCTGTTTCTCAGAAGCTGTGTTAAATATTTTAAAATTGAGTTTTCAAAGTCACATGTGTTTCTCCTGCTGGTAGTCTGACTGCCTATGCATTTGTGCCCTGGCCCCTGTGTCTGTGTTGATGGCCTTTTCCTTACTGATTTAGAAGTCAGGACATTAGTTATTTGTCATGTGTTGCAAATATTTTTCCCCAGTTTGTTACTTATATTTAGATTTTGGCCATTTTGTTTTTTATTTCCGTATGGCTGGTCTTATCCTTCTGTCGTGGTTTCTGGGTTTTGAGTCTGACATAGGAAAGGGCCTTGAGGACTGAACATGTTGGATTGTTGGGAGTCTGCAAATGGTGTTGTTGGAGCTTCGGGGCCTCCCCCCTCCCCTGCTCCCCGGCACCCCCTCCTCCTCCCCACCCCGAGGACCAAGAAGTCTTCCTGAAGCAGTGACCCCTGCAGGGGCTTTGATCTTGGACCCCACCCCTAAAGGCAGGCACTGGGGGGGGGGGGAGCCCAAAGACTGAAAACAGGGTTTCTGTGAAAGTCTGCACACCAAAGATGAGACGGAATTCTAAATGAAATATAACAACATTCTTTCTGCGTGTTTGGAGCAGGGAAGTTCTGAATTCACAAACTAATTTTTTATTTACCCGAGTGACAGACCGCCTGCCCAGAGCAGCAGCAGCCTCCCCACCACCCCCGCCCTCTTCCTTTCCAAACAGAACTGCTAGAGCCTTCTCCGGAGAAAACCCACGCCCCATGCAGCAGCCCCCCGGGCACTGAATTTGGTGAAGAAGGAAGACAGGCATTTTGGTTTTGATGTTTACTTTCATCTCAGAAGTACAAATCCAACAGCATTTTCTACCCCCATCGTTTCCCTACCGATGGAAATGCCTTCATCATGTACTAAAATCTCAATACAGATTAATTTAACACACACTTACTGGGACCCTACCGTGTGCCTGAAACTATTCCCAGTACTTGTGGGGATGGTCAAGGAAGAGCAAGCACAAACAATATATAAGGTATTGTAATTGTGTGTGTGTATATGTGTGTATACATACACATATACACACACACATATATATAGATAGATAGATAGATAGATAGATAGATAGATAGATAGTGAGAAAGCCTAATCCATACATGGTTTCTAGGAGGAGTTGTGCATTAGGGACAAGAGCCGTCAATAGTGTAGGCCAAGGGGTGGAGAGTAATCTTGAAGGTGTCATGGAAGCCATGATGTGTGAGCAGATATAGGAACTGGCTGTGCACTTGGGAGGAAGGGTGTCAGCAAAGCTCATGCAAAGGCCCTGAGGTTGGTATGTTGGAGCAGCTGCCAGGAGCCCGTGGGGCTGGGGCTGGGCCTGGTGGAGTGAGTGGGTTAAAGGGGTTATAGAGAATATTAGGAGATGAAGTCAGAGATTAAAAGGGGGTCCAGATTGTGCAGGTCCTTGAAAGCCATTTTAAGAACGTTGGGTTTTACTGAGTGAAGGGGGAAGCTTTTGAGATGCTTTGAACAGCAGTGTGACATGGTCACCCTGGAACCTGCTTGGAGCAGGAGACTGGTCAACAGGGTGGCAGAGACGGAGGTGAGAAATGGTCAGATGCAGGAAGGACCTAACGGGTGGGAGGTGGGGAGAGGGAGGAATCTGGAGTGACTACAGAATTGGGCCTGAATCACTAGAAAGGTGGAGTCACCATCAGCTGACCTGGAAGACTGGGTGTAGGTGGGGGGGTGAGATGGGGTGGGTGGGCTTGACCTTGGAGGGAACGTTTACATGGTCGACTGGCCTCCAGCAGGTGCCTGCTGAGCAGGGGGTCCAGGAGAAGGGCGGTGACATGGGAAAGCCCAGCAGGATGAGGGCACACAGGGCAGAGGTGCCCACCAGGAAGAGGTCAGGGGTTGGGTAGGGACCATCTCAGGGTGAGTCAAAGCCCTGGAATGTTCTGTCAGCCAAAGGAAACTGTCGGGAGGGTTGGGCCAACGAGACAGGCAGTGCCCAGACCAAGGAGAGGAGCCGAGGGCAGCTGGCTGGAGCCCCAGGGAGGACACTGCACTGTGCTCCCTCTGCGGGCTGCCCCAGCTGCTGGAACGACTCGAGCTTTAGAATACGTGGAGGTATGTGGTGCGCTTCATTCTACTCCATTATGATCCACACAGGCTTTTCCTGGCTGTTCTTTAATGTTTATCTTTCCAGATGAAATTCAGAATCAGATTATGTAGTTCCTAGGACAGTTAAATCGTGTTCATACGTCTGTCACAGTGTTTCTCCCCAGGATGTCTCCCCAGGAGAGCTGTCAGACCAGCAGTTCTCACGACTGGGCTGGACGTGGGGAGGGCAGGGATAGTGCTGACCCGCCGGAGCGCCCGTGCCAGCCCCCAGCAGGAAGACCCACGGGCCGACGGGGCCACCAGCACCATGTGGGGGCACCGGCCCGCAGACTGCTTGTTCTTGCAGAGTGCGGGCGTCCCACGGCGCCCGGCCCTTCCCAGGGCTCCGGGAGGCTCTCAGTGCGCGGACACTTTCCAGTGTGCAGTAGCGTCACAGAAGTGACCAGGCCATGCACCTGCTTCCCCAGCTCCCTTCCAGCTGAAGTGCAGGCGGGGGCCTGGGCGCCCCCATCGAAAGCCCCAGGGGAGAGCACAGAGGCCTCAGACACTGCGGAGCCGCGGAGGCTCCCGGGTGCAGGTCTTTGTGGCAGTGGCGGCGACCTCGGCAGGCTGCTTTGAAGCGGGTTTTGGGCACCGCTGCTGGCAGGCACTGAGCCTTGTCTGCCCGATCATTCTGTGGGCTTTTAAACACCCGCTTCATCAATTCCCTTTTCTTTTCCACACTGTGCCTGTTTGTTGCCTGCCACCAAGAGTCCTGGGTGTCACAACGGGTCTGTCATGTTGCGAGAAAACACCAGAGGCCGGCACGGTTTCCCTCATTGGTTACGAGACCTTATGTCTCTTCGGAAAAGTGTCGAAGGACAGAAGCCTCCTGCCCCGAACAGCAGGTGCAGTGACAGACTGGGACGAGGGAGGCCCCGCATCACAACACCTTCTTCGACATGAGAGTAGCGACTGGACCCGTGGCACAAACATATCATGGAGCTGGAGTACAGAAGACTTTAAGACACATTATTTTTGCCTTAATTTTAGTTATTCAGGAGAAAAACGGTCTGGTGTATGCAGTAACACAGAACTGTCTGACGGAGTCCCCAGAACCCACGCTGAACCCAGTGTCAGGCGACGGGAAGCAGACCCGGGCGGCACATCCGCGACGGGGAAGGGCGCTGGTGGGCCGAGGGGGGGCACCGGGCAAACAAGGGGAGCGGCACAGTTCGTGCGCACGTTCCTTCCTCGGGAAACAAAATCGGTTTGGATTCCTTGTCGAATAAGATCGAGCACACCTCACGCTCCTCTTGCTCCTCTTCCCCGACCCCCTGGGGGACGGGGCAGCCTCAGGTCTGACTCTCCACACCCCCCCCCCCCCCCACTGCTGAGGCTGCATCTGCGCCACCTCCCTCCTGGCAAGTCCCTGTTCTTGACTCCTCCGTTCAACTGAAAATGCGGTTTTCTCCCGTCCCCTCGACGCTTCCCCACCTTGTCCCAACACCCTTGCTCCTCCAGTGAGAAAAGGGGCCAATAAAGCAGCCAACCCCTGGAACGGGCTTCTCCAGAAACGAGGCGTGTCCACTTGCCATCTGCACCCACACACACCTTCCGCATGTGGCGAGAGGCGCCCCGGCCCGTGTCAGGAAGCAGAGTGACCTTTCCCAAAGCCCAGTGAGCTGTCGGCCTCGGGAAATCAGGGCTGCCCGGCAGCTCGGAAGCAGCCACACTGAAGCACATGTCACGGAACGGAGCCAGGTCAGGACCATCTCTCAAGACCCCAGGCTGGAGCGCAAGGGCCAGCAGTCTGGGCACCAGCAGCGACCAAGACGGTCTGGGCTGTGCTTGTGGGACAAGCTCTGTCTTCAGAGATGGGGAAGGACAGTGTCCAGAACACTTTTGTTTACACCGAGTGGTGACATTTAACTCAGGGTCCTGGAAAAAAATAAGTATGTGTGGGATGCGCTTCACTTGCTTTAACCGGCCCCTGCTGCTCCCTTCTTCCCCGGCAGTGGAGCCCTGGGTTGTAGGTATCGGGAGAAGAGTCCCAGGCCGAGGATAAACCCTGTCTGTGTCTTCCAGGGGCCACAGCCTAGAGCTGCCAGTGCTAAAACCCCACAGATGTCGCCGAGTCCCAGTCCACATGTAGCCCCGTGTCAGTGGGTGCTCAGTGACGCCTTTCCTCCCTACGGTTCTTGACTCTGTCACCTTTGATGACCTCTTCTCAGGATAATTTTATGTATTTTCTAGAGAGAGAAAAGATATTTCAGTCTTTTCTCCAGCATGCTATATAAAAAAACTTCATTATTAAGACTCAGCAGAATTTTCTCTTGGCTTCACAGCTCCTACCGGTGACGTCTAACCGCAGAGCTGCTGTCAGGTCTTCGACAGCCTCTGTCACGTGCGCCCCAGACCCAAACTGCAGCACTTTAAAGGCTCCCCTCTCCTGCCCCTCATGTCTCCCGGGCACCTGTGTACCTCAAGTGGCACAGGCCCCACTTTGGTGGTGACATGGCCCCAGGCCAGCCGAGCCGGCGCGGGTGGAGCAGTGCTGTTACCCCTGGGTGCTGCTCCTGCCCTGTGGGGGCCACAGCACCCCAACTGCCGACTCAGGGCCCCTCGGCCGGACCCTGGGAGTGCCCAGGGCCACCTCTGAGATGCCCGACGGGTAGGAGTGCACACAGACTTATCTTTGCTAGTTGCAACTAAAATCTCTTTATACATTTTATAGAAATGAATAGGGTCCCAGGGCCGTGGAAGGGGCCTGGCAGTGCAAGTCCAGGCAGCTCCAGCCTCGCCCACCTCCTGATGGACCTGCCCTTGGTCTCAGCCCATCAGGACGGCTGCGGTCCCCGTTCTCCTGGGGCCCGCTCTGCTCAGGTGTGAGGGCAGGCCGGGTGCGGTTGGTGGGAAACGCAGGGGCAACGGCTGTCCCTTTCCTTCTCGGATGCTGTCAGCAAAGGCTGGTCTTGGCAGCCTTCGTGCCACTAGAGACAAAGGCTGGGAGAACTTAGCTGTGACACTGCGAGTGGCTGGATCAGCCAGTCCTCGGGGTTTCCGGGTCTGAGGCCATCAGGCGTCTTCCCTGTAGAAGCTGCTCGCCGTCAGATACTCTGCTGGTCAGAGTGGTGGGCGTGGGCCTGGCACAGACTGGGGAAGAAGCCCACCCAGAGCCCCGGCCCTCCCACGGCTGCAGAGCCTCCAGTCTCAGCCTTGCCCTGGGCCGGCTCCCCAGACCTCAGTGCTCCTGGCTCTCCACCGAAGGCTGAGTGCCCCTCAAGGGACTTCCCTGCACATTTCATCAGAGTCCATTTTTAGCTGTACCCCTACTTTGAACTTCTTTCAAAAAAAGCCACATAGTCAGACTTTCCCCAAAATCCAAGGCGGCTAGAGGACAAGGTAGAGTGTCCCGGCCTGTCTGTCTTTCTCTACCCTGACTGGCTAGGATGTGCAGGTGTCTGTCTTCTCTGGTTTTCCAGGGGAGGATGACTTCCCACCCTCCCTTCCACGGTGCACTCAGCTCCATCGGGGCTGTGGGCAGCCTCTTACCCTCCCGGAACTGAATAGAATGGGCGACCCTTCTAGAGGTGGAGCAGGGGCACGTGGCTGCTGAGGCTTTGGGAAGCAGCCCCGCCCATGCTGCTGCCCTCAGTGTCCTCCCCTTGTCAGCACCTTTATCAAGGTGGGAGAAGGCTAGGGGAGAACATGCAATCAGTAAACAAATCAGTGCCTATTGATGTCCTCAATTAAAGCTTCCTGGGGGTTCTTCCCTTGAACGACAGAGCTGCAGGTCTGCTGGGATCTCCCTGGGAGAAGCTTCGGCTTCACCAGCTCAGACAGTCTGCTCAGTTGCCAACTCAAATGTCCAAGGCTTGGAAGAACTTAGGCTTGAAGATACTAAGAAAGGGCTGAGGTATAGTCAAGGCAGAAAAGAGTCTTCCAGAAATGCACCTTCAAAATCTGAGGTAGATATTCATCTTGGTTTTCTGTTTGCCAGGAATACAGTGTGAATGGACGTCCACGTGCAAGCGCACCCCAAAGGGAGGCCCGCTCCTGGTGGGCGCGTGCTTTGGGGCTTCCTCGCTCCCACCACACCGGGCCCCCTTCTCCCGTCCACAGAGGCTGATCACAGCATGTGGAAGTGATGAGGATGACGGCGGTTGTGAGAGAAGTATTTTAACAGCGCACCCTTCATATTGTAGCACTTCTCAAAAGGAAGGCTCAGGTCAAAAGTTACTGGAATTTTCCAGCTCTTCAGGTAGATCCATACACCGAAACAAGCATTTAACCTGGAAGCTCAACCTCTGTCTAATCCAACAAAAGCTGACTCACACCTCCAGCAGGAGCCCAGACTGAGGGAGACTCATTACTAACACACAAATCCAAGTGGGCGTAAAAGGAAGTCTTGCCTCACGTGACAAACAATAAATGGAAAAGAGAAAACAATCAATACAAGTTAAGCATAGCCTGAGAAGGAGAGTATCTTCAACTGATGCAAAATAAATACTAACCCTGGGGTAACTGGTTATTTATTAGAAATGTGCACTTCCATTTCACTTAACAAAACGACTGACACATAATCTTTTCTGATGTTTCTAGAACATGGCCTAGATCCCTGCCAGGCTCCTCTGAGGCGGTGCGTGCTCCTTCAGGGGCATTCAGTGTTTAGCCAGTGCAAGCAGAGAGGTAGCCCCAGCCCTGGCTCCAGTCCCAGGCAGTGCTGGCCCCATGGCCGGGCTGGTGCTTGTACCCCCACTGACCACTGGGCCCGGCACTGCTACTTGCTTCGCCTGCCTTGCTCAGGGGCTGCCCGAGGGAAACTTCCTTTGCTGAACAATTTCTTCGGGAAGCAAGAAAGTGTGGCTTGATCTTAAATCCCTGTCGATTAAAAGAAACACCAATACCAGTGACCTGACATCTGAAACACAGATCTGTGGAAAAGGGCTAAGTTACTTTCCAAACTGACCAGTGGCTCATGACCAATTTCCTGGTCCAAAGACTCTGAAACATTCAAATAATGGTCATGCATCTTGGTTCAGAAAGGGAAAAAAAGAAATAAAAATCTGTTCTCCCATCCGAGCCTTTTCTCCCATGATTCTCTAATTGTCACCCAGGCTGCGCAGGTAGAGAGAAGGCTGAAGGCATTAAATCCAGTCAGTAGTAAGTCTGACTGAGCGTGGGCTAAACAAAGTACCTGTCTTCTCGCTTTGTAAAATAGGGACTGCCAGAACTTGCCAAGATATTTATGGCTTATTGTCACTAGTCACAGAGGTACCCAATCCACAAAGAAGCAGGACCATCATTTCAGCCTGTGGCCCCAGCGAGCCCGGGCTGCATGGCAGCTACATGGCCAACGGGCCTGTGCTTGACTCGTGCGAGCAGTTCTGTAAGGAGCTCTCTGGCCAGTTTTCTTGACGCTGGGGCTTCCATGCAAAGATGATCCCATCTGTACAAGGTCTGGTCAAGAAAGCCGATAATCTCATGGGTCATTTCATCAGTCTGAGCCATCTGCAATGACAGAGAGGAGCCAAATTAAAACACTTCCCAGGCAGACCGTTTCTTTGTCCAGCACCAACCGTAACCATCCTGTCCCAGAAAAGCAGCTGCATTCCCATCACTCCAAAGGGCTCTTGTATTGTTTTCAAGGTGACTGGCAAGAAAGTCTGTTCTCAGAGGCTGGCCATCCAGTGAGCAGAGGCAATTCCTAAGGACCCCCCCTCTCCTGACAGAATGGCTACAAGCAAGTACCTCATTTCCTGAAATGCCAGTCATGAGATTTGGGATTTTTTACCGGGGGAGCAAAGGTAAATGGACGTGCTGGGGCTCGACTTTCTGCAAAAGGCTCACACTATTGAGAACTGGAAAATGCTGAAAGGAACATGCCACCTGTTTTCACACAAACAGCTTTATAAATGGCATTCTTGGGCCAGCAACCTGGCACACTTGTTTTTTAAAGGCATCTAAAGTTTTAATACCTGATTCTCAAGGAAAGCAGGAAACACAGGGATTGTTCGTTCTGCTAAATACAGCCTCAAGGGATTCTGAGTTGTTGGTGCCCATCAATATTTTCCTAAGAATTTCAGTTCAGCAGAGAACTGAAGGGAAGGGTGAGAACCTCACAATTTAGCTGCATGAAGAATTTATTGTGATTTTTTTTTAGACACAAGCAGCATTAAGTTGTCCATTTTTTTTTGAGTAATCTGTTTGTGGGTATCAGTTTATATTGAATCCTTAAGCCCATCTGTAAGCAGCAAAAGCAGCCAAGGGACAGCTTTTTCTCCATTTCCACAGGGGCCCTTTTGGTAGGGTGAGCGGCCTGGTCCACCAGGGACCACGCCACAGCCCTGGAAGCCCACTCGGACAATCCTCAGTCGTGGCAGACCCTCTGGCAGCACGTGTGCTGGGTGAGCACGGTGCAGGAAGCGGGGGGCACACCTCCAGTGTCCGCCATCTCCACCCTGGGGCTCTGCTGGAGGGGGGGGGGCGCAGGCTGCAGTGCAGGTGGGGTTCACCGTGGCACTTGGTGTATCTATGATCGTTACCTGGTTTTTACTCAGAAGTCACAAATGCCGTAGGTGACTCTCCACAGATGCAGCCTCTGTTCTTTGTGGATGAAACACTGTGAGGCTCCCGGGGGCACGTGGAAGCGTTGACCTACTACCCAGAACCCGAGCAGGGAAGACTGCCTCCTGCTCCACTGCCCAGTGACCCCAGGGACAGGGGGGCAAGGGGGTGTGGCTGTCAGACGAATGTGGTGGTACCCATCTGACCTCTTTACAAGCCAATTCAATCTGACCCTGTTCTGTTTGAGGTCTCTAGTCCCAGACAAAAGCCTGCCTCCCTGCACCTGAGGTCAGAAACTCGCATCCTGGTAGGGCTTGGCTGAGGCACATCAGGAAAGGGTTACATTCATTTTGAGCCCAGCCACTACAGAACTGAACTCCCTATTTCAGATTCTAGCTAACTTTTGGTTGTTATTTTTGTGGTCCAGCAACCAAGGACAGAGGAGAGGGAGAGAGAAACATGAAGTCAGAGCAGGACAGGAGGAGTCCAGGCCGCTCTTTGCGCCATCCTGAGCAGAGGGGCGGAGCAGAGCAGAGCGAACAGGAGCAGATCACGGGGTAGAAGGCATGAGAGTTCTGACAAATGAGTCTGAGGAAATTCTCAGAAGCTCAAGACTGGCAGAAACTGACGCATGGGGCCCCTGTGAGGAGCCACAGGAAGCAGTAGGCTGGGAGCACCGTGTAGGAGAAGCTGCGGCGCAAAGGAAAGGAGATGGAGGCACAGGGCACCTTTAATGAAATAGAGCCCTTCAGTAAGGCAGGGCCCCCTTGGAGAAGGTATGGAAGGAGGACTGTGAAGAAACAAGGTTCAGACACACAGCCCTGCTGTGCACGTCCCGGTCTGGAGTGTGCACAGCTCTCCGAGGCTGATGCAAGACCAGGTCCCAGGACCCAGCTGGCTCTGCTTGAGCCTCAGTTCACATCAGAGCTGGGCCAGGGCCTGGGTCCCCAGGGTGGTGAAGCCAGAGCCGCAGACAGGGAAAGGCCATCGAAGCCAGTATTTCCACCATCCGACCACTACCCAGGCCAAGCAGACCTGGCTCAGGACTCGTTCGGAGTGTCACAGAGAGAAAAGCACAGGAGATGTGGAAGGTGAGGAGAAGCCCATGCAAGGCTGGCAATGCGCTGACTCCTCCGTCTGGCCCTTTAGCAGTTGCTGTAGCCGGGCTGCCATCGGCCTGTCGGTGGCCACTGCAGGAAGCCTAGAGTTGGGAAGGCTGGTGTGTCAGTAAAAACTATTTCAGAATATGTGCAAGGACAGGGCGCAGGAAGCTACTTGGCTTGGAGGGGCACCTGGGTATGGCGACCACCCCCCTGCTAAGAAGCCACTGTGTGAAGAGAAACACTAGCATTTTATCTGTCAATGATATTTTTTTTTCCCCAGCTGAGCTGACTTACAAAACCTCATAGTGATGCACCGGGGTTTTCAGTGTCCCCCCAGCCTGAGGTGTTAACACATGGCTGGGTCTGAACTGTTCTGCAGGGATGGGCCTCCTGGCACGTGCCGCACACCTGAACCCCGTGACAGGACCTAGCTCCTTATTCACAGCAGTTTCTTTGAGGGTGAGCCCTGAGGGCTGGCCATTCTGAATGGGGACTCGGGTGTCTCTGAGGGGCTTTGTTTGGGTCATGCTCTCCCACACCCCATGGGCAGGGCCTGCCTTTCCAATCCCAGGTGACAGTCCCAGAGAGGAGTGGGAGGGAGCCCCCTGGGAGAAGGAGGGCCAGGCTCCCACCGGTATCCAGGGCATGGGCTGGGGGTCAGAGGTCAGGTGACAAAAATGCTGCCAACACTTTCATGATTTAAAAGTGCCTATTGTTGACTTTTTAAAATAACTTAATTTTGAAGGTTTTAGATTTATAATTTTACTGAAAGATAATACAGAGAGATTGTACATCCCCCGCATCCACTTGTCAAGTTATTAACATCTTACATTAGTGCGGTACATTTTTCAGAATTAACGAACCAAAAGGGATACATTTTTATTAACTAAAATCCATATTTTATTTATATTTCCTGTTTTTTCCTAATGTCCTTCTTTTGTTCCAGGATCCCATCCAAGGTCCCACATTATATTCAGTCACCGTGTCTCCTTAGGTTCTCAGACTTCCCTCGTTTTTGATGATCTGGACAGATTGGAGGAGCACCGGTTAGGTATTTTGTGGAACACCCCTCAGTTGGCATTTGTCAGTCATTTTTCACAGGATTAGTCTGGGTTATATCGAGGGTTCACACTGTCAGCACAACTCACCCTGTTGATGTTGACCTTGATCACCTGGCTGAGGGAGTGGCTTAACAGTGGCTATCACCTCACAAGCCTGGCAGAGACCAAGGTGGTTGGTACCAGGCTCTACAGACACATGGGCTGCAGAAGTCAGCGAGGTGAGTATTTTATGAAAGTACACAGCAGATTACAGTTGGAGTGGCCCTTGGGGAGATGGCGCCCCACACACGACAGCAAGTCCTCTTCCACTCTTGGCTCTGCCCAGGCCCTTGTATGGCTTCTTTTTGAGCATGTGAGCGGTGGGCCCTACACACAGACCATTTAACA
Source organism: Artibeus jamaicensis (assembly GCF_021234435.1). NCBI lineage: Eukaryota > Metazoa > Chordata > Mammalia > Chiroptera > Phyllostomidae > Artibeus > Artibeus jamaicensis. The sequence continues at coordinate 70,735,457 of NW_026522030.1, read as the reverse complement.
AGGTCTAAGGAGAACCTTCCAGATGCTGGTTCCTGGGTTCTCGGCAGCCCTTCTGCCACTGTGACTTCCCCCGAGCGCACTCACACTCAAACAGGGCTTCCCTGGAAGGGAGCTGGAGGGGCCTCTGGGTGCTGGAACATTCCTTTCTTGGTTTGATTGTTGGCTCTATGCATGTTTTGGTTTGGGAAAATTCACTGAGCTATACATTTAATTATGTATATTATAGGGCAATAAAAAGTAAAAACAAGCACAGGAAAAAAACAAAATTCCAAGAGCAAGCATGTTGGTACTTTTTTCTGAGATGAGCATTTTTTCACTTTTTTAAAAATTTAATTGTTGTTCAAGTATAGTTTTCTGTGTTTTACTCCCATCCCAGCCCACCCCCCCAGTGCTCCCCACCTCCCTCCCATTTCCACCTCTGTTAGTTGTTGTCCATGTGTCCTTTATACTTGTTCCTGTAAATCCCTCCCCTTTTCCCCTGAAATTCCCTCCCCTCTCCCCTCTGGTCACCATCCCCCTGTTCTCTATTTCAGTGCCTTTGGTTACATTTTGCTTGCTTGTTTGTTTTGTTGTTCAGGTTCCTGTTAAAGGTAAGATTTATGGTATTTGTCTTTCACCGCCTGGCTTATTTCAAAATCATAGTAAAAATAAACATAAACTTTGCTATTTTAGCCACTTTAAAACATACAACTCAGTGGCGTGAAGTGCACTCACAGTGCCAGGCAACCATCCCCGCCGCCCGTTGCCACCGCCACTCGCCTTCCCAAGCAGGAGCTGCGTGCCCTCGAAAAGCTAACTCCCCGTCCTTCCCCATCACATCCACCACAGCGGTTCCATGACGTTCTTTTAGAGAAATGCACAACTCATGCCCCCCAGCCCCTGGATAATCCCTATTTTACTTTCTGTCTCTGAGTTTGCCTATTCTGGGTACCTTATATAAGTAGAATCGGACAGTGTTTGTCTTCTGTGACTGGCATACACCTCATTTTGTTTATCCACTCACCTGTTGATGAACATCTGGGTTGTTTCCATCTTTGGACTATGTTTGTTTGTAATAGCATCCTAGTGGGTGTGGAGTGGTACCTCATTGTGGTTTTGATTAGTTTTCCTAACAGCTGGTGACGGTGAGCACTTTTCATGTGCTTATTGGCCATTTGCACATCTTCTTTGGAGAAATGTCTGTTCAAATCCATTGCCTGTTTTTCAATTGGGTTGTTTTTCTGTCACAGTCTTATAAGAATTCCCAATATAGTTTAGATACCAAACCCTTATCTGATATGTGATTTCCAAACATTTTCCGCCATTCTGTGAATTGTCTTTTTACTCTTTTGACTGAGTTCTTTGATGCACACAAGTTTTTAATTTTGATGAACTTCATCTATTTTTTCTTTTGTTGTCTATGTTTTTAGTGTTATTACCCAAGAAATCACTGTCAAATCCAATACCATGAACTGTTCTTTACCCCATGTCCGCTGGGCTCCAGGAGGATTTCTTTGTAATTGACAAATGAAACTCCCTGCACCACTGCAGGGAGCGCACTCTCCCTGCTGCCGAGTTTCTCTTCATGAGGAGGAAGGAAGTCATGCACTGAACTGAAAGAAGAGTCACTGGGAGACAGGAGACCTAGCCGCTCCTATGTGCTCTGGTAGCAAGCTGTGTGACCTGGGAGAAGTCACTGCCTATCTGGGCCTCCATTTTCTCTTCTGTGACATGAAGATGTTGCACGGGGCAGGTTCTGGGGTCCATCTCAGCTGTCTACCTCACTGTCTGTATCCAGGTTTGGACGAGCATCCTGGTACACATACTCTTCAAAGGCCGGACCCTTGGGTGACATATGAATGAAAACTAGGATGCTAAAAAAGGGGACACTTACGAGGCTGATGACTTCCCAGGCAACTGTGTGGCCTCCAGGAGCCCAGAGCAGGAAGTTCAGGAGGAGGTGCCTGACGAGCCGGCTGCATGCTGGTGGCCTGGGGTCTCCACCTTGGCTCTCCCCAGTGGCTGCCTGCAGGTCCCTGGCTGAGAGGGTCGGACGTCTGAACAGCTTCATGAGGTGGCCGAGCACCACTTTCACCTCTTCCTGGGGAGTGTCATTTCAAAGATGAGAGATTAGGGAAGAGTCGGGACACACATGGTTCTGGGATTTATTCAGTACTTTGAAGCAACTCTCCAAAAGAAGAGAGGACCAGCACCCAGGAAGGGCAGACTGAGGCAGCCCACGTCTGAGCTTCCACACTGCTCCACACAAACCCAAAGGGGTGTGATGGAATTTTCTTGACTTTCTTTCGTCTTGCTCACTAAGCATCTAGGGCACTGTGCCAGGAATTGACCTTTTCTTGTATGAAAGGAAATGGAGAAAAGTCCTCAGCAGAATGTAGTCAGATTTTTATATTGTGGGAAAAGGAACAAAAGGCTCCTTGAAGACTCACTCCCTATCACAGCCACCAATCAACAAAATCCGCATGCTATCAGACCTCCGCTGAGCCAGTGTTCTGATAAGCATGAAGTTTTCTTTTTGCTATCTTTGGGCGCGGGTGGGGTTGTGGAGAGAAGGATGGACACACACACACACACACACACACACACACACTTTGTTTTAGGCACTGGGATAGTCTGTTCATACATGTTTAAAGCTCAAGCAGAGGTCACAAGTCTGTGAAATCCACACAATAATGGTGATTGTTATAGGTCTGTGGTTGTTTTTGCATTAAAAATATTTATTTCATGCTGAGACTTCTGCTTGCTATAAGAATGGTACACCAGTTGAGACTTGGAAAACAAAGCAAGAACTGAAAGCCACAGGTCCAGAATGCTACATGGAACTCATGAACAGCAATGTTCCATCATTTTCAAAAGAATACATAGGCCTATTCTGAGAATTCCCATGACCAATTTTATGGACTTTGTGTGAGCCTTTTTTTCTGGGTGTTAAAGCCTCCTTCAGTGAAGTCTGTCACAAACCCAGCACACTAGGACTGCTGTGTGAGTTGTTCTCAGAGAACAAGACCGTGAGAAACTGCACTGTGGGGCTCTTCCACGGAGCGTGGCCGTGTCCCATCAGGAGACGGCCACTTTCCCTACTGCTCTGCTGGCTGGCCCAGCTGGCCCTCATCTGATGGCATTTACGGGAGCACACAGAGGCCATCTAAGTGGACTTAGGAAGCTGTGCCTTCATACCCATTCTCCTCTTGTCCAGTATTCTCTAAGACTCAATCTCCTTCCTCTTTATTTCATCCGAGACTATCATTCCCTTCAAATGCCTTTCTGACATGCCAATAACTAAATGCTTTCTAATTTTTTCAGAAGATATAAGCTTTCTTTCCTAAGTATTACTTTTTATTTTGCATTATGAAAATTTGTAAGTGCTTACTTTAGAAAATCTAAAAAAAGTAAAAAGAAAAAATTCAAATGACCTATAACTCTATCATCCAAAGAGACTTATTGTTAAAAACTAGGCTTACAGCCTCCCCACCCTTCTCTGTGCATTGTGAACACAGCACACACTGCACACAGCACTTTGTGTCTCACAGCTTTCTCTTCACAATGCACTTTAAGCAATTACAGTAGCTTTGGCACATACTCTTTAAGAACATAAGTTTTCATGGTAGAGTGCTATTTCACAGCGGGACTATACCACAGTATTTACCCAATATCCCTATTATTGAAACTTCAGGTCATTTTCAATGCTTGCAATTACAAAACAATGCTGTGATGATATTCTTGTACATAAATATTCCTTAGAATAATTCCTGGGAATGGATCAACAGAGTTAAAGATTATGAATCCACTGATATCCAGGATGACAGAGTATATGCAGAGTAAGGATTTTGTGTAGATTTTATTAGAGAAAGGAGGAATTAACAGGCAGAAAGATGTGCCAATGCAGAACTTTCTAGAAATTAAATCTTACTAGACAGATTATCTCTCTACAATTCAAAAGTGAATTTTTATCAATTTCTATGATTGATATGGAACTTAACAATAAGCTACCAACTTAGCTTATACAGAATAAAATATTTACAAATACATATAAGGGACTTTAGAAATAAGTACAGCTACATACATTTTAATTATTATAAAAAATAAGATGATGAAAACATAAATTAAAATTTTCCTTAATGTGATATTTTAAGAGGGAAGAAATGGGCTTTCTTTTCAGTCAGATGGCCTAAAATACATATGTGAACTGTGTTAATTTCTAAATAGTGTTCTATTTTTGATCCAAAATGTATTATCACCAAATTTCAACTCTGTAAAATCCCACAGTGTTCTTTCTAGTGACATGCAAGCCTTTACCGAAGTAAAATACAGACATATCCGTGCTGGTCTCTGCTTTTCTCAATCAACAGAGAACACCAAGCCAACAGGAGTGCTGCTCTTTTTAATTGGGAAAATCAATTAAAAGCACTGGCAATTGAAGTTTTAAAAAGCAACAAATAAATGTTTGCAAGGGAGGTGCCAACACCTTTAATCAGAGCATTGCTTCCTGTAATTATTATATTCCACATAAAATAACAACTATCTCTGCCACAGATAGTTAGCCAGGCCTGTATTTAGCTGCTCTGTTATTTAGGAAATGACCAAGTCCTTTTTCAGAAGCAAAGCGGTTAATATCATGTGATTACTTTTGTAAGAATTCTAAACAAAGCCAGTAATGTGAGGACCTGCTGACTGATCCAAGAAAGCAGTAAGTCTGGACGGAAGCAGACTCAGCCTGGCCCCTGCTCAGGAGAGAACAGAGCTCCTCAGGAGGGCGGGCGGGCAGTCGGGACTCTGTATGGCTGGCGTCCCCTGGGCCGGGCGTGGCTATAAGTGAGGGCAGCCAGGGCAGCTGAGCAAGAACAGAGAAAATGACCTGGGGACAGAAGGGCTGCACTTCTCATCTCCTCAGTGCTTCCCAGAAGAGCAGAGTGGCAACATCTGGTCTCCAGTCAACTCTGTGAATACCGGGAAACGTGTCCTACTGCAAGCCCAGTACATAATCACTCATCCGGGAGACACCTGCACACCACCATAAGGAACTGGGGCCATTCAGTGCCTAGGTACCTGGGGCGTTGGTGAAAGCCAAACCCACAAGGGGTCCCATTTCCTACAGGTCCCGTTTCTCCTTTCAGCTCAGCATAGACTGACCCTGAACACCACACGCACTGTGTACTGCCACCCACCATGGTCTGTGCTCTCCGCTGACTCCCATCACATGGGCTGTAGCTGAATGCCAAGAGCCACAGCAAGTCCTCAGGGGGTTCAGCTTCTGACCTCAGTAGCTGCTCAGCCACCATCTCAGCCCATCCTCCAAAGTGAATGAACAAAAACCAGCTCTCAAAGGGGCCTCTGGAGGACCTGGAACAGAACCAAAACACATGGCAGCCAGGCAACTTGATTTTTTTGCTTTTGGTTCTTAAAGCAACTGCAACGTCTATGAATTGTTGGCTTAAATTATTCTTACCCACTGAATACAACTTGCAAGGAATACAAGTTAGAAAAATAGCTCACAATGCCACTCTGAACTCATCATAAGACCTTCAAAGGCATGCCTCTCAAAAGCTCAGGGCCCTGAGAACTCGGACATTTAAATCTTCATATCCAGGAACTTGAGTGACTGCAGACCTTTGAGAAAGGAAGACTGTGGCCCATGACCAGCAGATATGATGCAGGATGAGCAGCTGTGGGGGCGCCTCTCTGCCTCCAGCCTGCAGAGCTGGGCTGCTGTGCAAAGCAGGGCCTCCCAGCCCCAGGAGCCATGCAGGTGCTCCAGGAAAAGAAGGGAGGAGGGTCCTCAGGGTCGAAATGCAGACCCCAGAAGGGGCACAGACAGAAACAAGTGCTGCGTCCTTTTGACAAAACACAAGGTTCTGGTTGGTATTTTGGCAACTACGAATTTTTAAAAATAATTTATTTAACTGTTATTCCAGTACAGTTTTCTGTCTTTTACTCCCATCCCAGCCCACCCCCCCAGCCCTCCCCACCTCCCTCCCATTTCCACCCCCCTTAGTTGTTGTCCATGTGTCCTTTACACTAGTTCCTGTGACTCCTTCCCCTTTTTTAATGGACTGTATATTGTATTCTTTTCTATCATCATATAGCTTTTGTGAAGCCACCCTTTTGTCATACTGAGAACTGGGAGTCGCAATGGTTGTTTAAAGGGTCGAATCTGCTCAAGGTGAGGACCCATCAACTTTACATGGCAGTGCTGGTAGTTTAACATCTCCCCTGAAAAAAAATGGATCAGGACTGGCCTGAGATCACACAAGATCAAAACTTTCCTTCTGAACTGAGGACGCCCCTGGGACGGAAGGGCTCCAGGACCCTCTGCAGTGCTCTGTCTTTGGTGGATCAGGGTCCGTATTCCTCTGCTGACCCACAAAAGTCCAAAGCACGGCCCTTGCCTCCCCTGGTCATGGCTCTCCTCCTGTCCAAGTCCTCGCTGAGAACAATGATGAAACGTTCTGGAATTTAGCCTGCCAGACGATGAAGAGAAACGGAAGGAAGGGCAGTCCTACTGTTTCCCACAGGAGGACGAGGTGATGTTATGCAGGTCGTGTTAGTGGTGGGCTGGGTCACGACATCGCAGACACAAGGAAGAGGCTCCACAGGCTCTCCTGCCCGCAGCCCCCGTGGACGGTGAGCTGAGCGGAGGGCCTCTTGTGCTGCCTGCTCCCAGGCGGGCATTGTGCTTGTATCAGGGTTCAAGGTCTGCAATGCAGGGTTGGCCCTAGTCATTCTCCCTCTTTCCTACCAGTGACTGAGTGTTGAGGCAGTCCCATGTGGCTGTCTGGCAAAGTGCTAACCTGCCCACAGACCCCTTCCTACAGCTGGACCCCGAAGTCTAGTTAAGGCAGATGTAGGTTAGATAGGGTTCCCATGGGGTTTAGGATCAAGGGTCCCTGCTTCAGCAGAGGCAACCAAAAGGGTACAAGCAGGACTGCCAGGTGTGGCAGGTCACTGATATAGCCAGCACTCTGATCCCTACTCGGCTACCAGTCTTTTTGTCTCTTCCATTGGTAAGAGGCCTGGTGGAGCGGAGGGGTGAGGACCTGGCACTCCAGGAGTGACCTTGAACACAGAGTACCGCCTCTAGTCTGTGTGGCTCCGAGATGAGAGTACCGAGAATTTCAAGAGGGAAAACTGGCAAATGGAACAAACAAAGACAGTCTTGTAGGCTAGCATAGAAAATAATAAAATATACTCTAAAAGCAAGAAATTTAAGAGGAAGCTGAAGGTGGTTATGTTACAAAGAACTTAACGAAGCCTAAATGTGAATGCTTCCAGGAAAGTCAGCCACATAAGAAGGTACTGAATATCATAATGTTAATATCACAATAGCATTTTTAAAATTTAGATAAGTATTTATTATAAAGAAGAGGAACAAGAAACATTGTATCCCGCTGCATAGGAGCAGTTTAGAATTTCCTCCCGTGGAGAGGTAGAGAGAAGAAGACAGACATTCCTCTCCCACCTTCCCAGGAGTTCACAGCATGTGGGCACTGCTTTTTTTCAGGGTGTGTTCTTTTTATTATTATGCTTGCACTATTTCAAAATCTGACACTATACGAGGTATTCACATGTGCATGCCTACTTATTCTAAGGAACACAAAGTGGTCCGAGCAGCTCCGTGCTTTCTCTACTTCTCACTCAGCAGTGTGTTTACCTGAGCGGGAACGGTCACAGACCAACGATGCCCCTCCACCAGCCCTGCTAAAGGGAAGACGAGAGTCCAGACAAACCATGTGGGAAGCACTCCTAGGAGTCATCAGGGTCTGCTTACCCAGGAGTCTGGTCTTCCACTGCTTCTCTGAGCATTTCAGAAATATGTTTCAGTGGCTGGTGCCACAGTCCCTGTGGGATATCTGCGGGTAAAAAGAGAGAAGAAAACTGAAGAAATGTCAAACCTATTAGGTAGTAACCACCTGCCGCTAAGGCTGGAAGAGTTTAGGGGAAAAGCCATTCTTTTTCCTGGTCAGTGGAGCTCTGCCAGCACCCATTGCTCAGGCCTGGGAGGAAACATCCGTTAGTGTTGCATGAGGTCAGCTTCAAGGGTCTAAACTCAGACATGTGGAGTCTGTAGAGACTGTAAGAGCAGCCCACCCTGGGATTCCGAAATGATACGCTGCAGATGCCCAGGTTTTTCCTTTTCTACTTACTCACTCCCTCCTCTGTCGCTAACAATTTGTGACATTAAAATACGTGGAGACTAATAAAACAGTCACTAAGAAACTAGGAATGGGCTGCCCAACTGTTTTTCTATGATTTGTGATGAATTTATAATGTGATCACAGGCTTACAGTAAAGAAAAGGCCAGTGGGAAAAAAAAAACATGGGTATCATACAAACAAATGTCCTTTCTTGAGTTAGTTTCTCTGGTTTCACAATTAAACACATCTGACTATGTATCTGCAGTTTGAAACAACATCTGAAAAAGGTTACCACATTTGCATGTAGCGATGGATTCTATAATTATATCCATGAGGAAGACAATGTGACAGAGTACCAGCTGCTACTCCACAAACGTTACAGATCAAAGGGTCAGACAGACTCCCCCTCCGTCCTCTGAACCCCCAGAACTCTTCGTCTGCAGCCTTTGAAGGCATTTTCATTTTCCTCTTTATATCGGTTGTTTAGATGCCTACTTTATGTCCCCTCTACTTACAGTTCCTAGGGAGTCAGGGCTCATAAGTGATTCATCTTTCATGCTCCATAGGACTTTAGAGTAGGCACAAAATCAATTTCTGATGAATAAAAGATCCTACTATTAAAAACACTTTAATTTGTGAATTTAACATTGTTTTTTCTAATAGTAATATGCAGAAAACTATTCTGAAACTAGCATAGGAAGCTCTTGTACTCCTGTGTGAATTTACTTATCCTGTGACAAGTCTGGGATAATCACACCGAGGAGAAGGTAAGTAGGCCGAGGTCATGCCCATATACCATACACCACTCAATCTTTCATTTAAAGATCTCCAAACTTAAAAAATAACAAGTCCAGTGCTTCTCTGGAGCCACACAGGCTGACCTTAGGTTTTGGTGATCTGATGTAAGCTGTGAGGTATAGCCCTGGAAAGTAAATTACTGACTTCTCTGTCTTGTTATTAAAGTTTTCTCATTGTGTTTCCACAGGTTAAATTTCACAAAATTGTTGGCCAGAGATTCCCACGGGCCCATCACCACCTCTGCCTCTAGCATCTAAGAAGACAATGTCAGATGGGTCACTTTGCATGAGAACCTATGTCTTTTAGAAAAAAGGAAGAGAAATTCAGGTTTTATAAAATGCTGTGAAACCAATTCATCTACTTCCTTAAATAAATCTACGTACCCTAGTCTCAGGAAAAAGGCGTGCGAAAAATGGCATATAAAGGAAGTGTTACTGGTTCTTCCACTCTTTATTCTTTCTTTCCCCAGTCACATAAAGTGCCTTCTTCCCTCACAGGCATGTTAACAATCAACGCCAGTAACCATCATTTCCCCAACTGGTAATGGCCTACGGAAGGCTGGCAAATGGAATCAAAGAAAACTCTGGTGTAATACACTTATGGAATTCTTTCGGAAGCCTTCCCTTGGCTTGGTTAGGAGAAATTTCACCTACATTTCCTTGGCTTCATTCATCCTTTTTTCTTTTGTAACAAGGGGCATGGAGTAGAAAGAATGTAATACAAATAAATGTACCATTTTATTCTAACTCAGCCAAGTCTTAGCCTGTTCTTTGCATCTAGTTGGATCTGGCTGGCAGTAGAAGACTTGTGGTATCTGGAGCATACTATCAAAGCTTAACAAGAGACCTTTTTTTTTTTTTTTTCTGTGTTCCTTCTTTTGGTAAATGATCCTAACTGGGACATCAAACCATCTTGTCAAAATCCACAGAATGTGAGACCCTGAGAGCGTAAAGAGATGCCAGCGAGAACCACTTCCATTTCCTTTGTTTTATAATCAGGAACTGGGAGAGAAGGCTTATGACTTGGCGGTGCCCTTTCCCAGAAATCATCTTAATATGGGCACAATAAATCTTTACGTACCTTTTGGGTGTTGGATTAGCACCATGACGAGAGATGGAGAAGCGTAAGGAAAGTAGGTCTTGAGTGTAAACTTCAGCTACAATAGAATCAAAAATTCAAAACTGTGAACATTAGGATTGGAAGTAGTGCAAAGAAAATGTAAAAGCTTGCATCCTCTGCCCCAACAGGACCCATTACTACTAGTATGGTCCGAATGTTTTCTTAAACATTTATTCATTTTTTAAAAAAAGATGCTTCTAGTAATCTAATAAACATATTTTAGAAAAATAAATCTTTTAAAGTCACCTTTTGGGATGTAAGAAAAATAAAGTTATGCTTAAGAAAACTAAAGTTGTGATATAAACTGTTTGCATTAGTTCTTTATTTCACAGGGACCTAATTATACATATAAATCTTCTGTTTAAGTAAGAGTTTCCAAGGCAGTTAAGGATGGGTTTTTCTTAAATTTATCATTTTATACATTTTCCATTACTGTTCATAAACATTATTATGTAAGTTTCAAGTGCACACCACAGTGATTAGATATTACATAACTTAATAAGTGGTCAAGCCGATAAATCTTGCACCATCTGACACCATACAATGTTATTAGACTATTACGGACTATATTCTCTATGCTGTACTTTATATCCCCATGACTATTCTGTAACAATAGATTTGTACTTCTTAACCCCTTCACATTTCTCACCCAGTCCTCCATAGTCCCATCTGACAACTGTCAAAACGTTCTCTGTACCCATGAGTCTGTTTCTGTTCTACTTGTTCATTTATTTGTTTTTAAGATTCAGTTGCAAATACATATGTATTTATTGCCATTTTATTCTTTGTATTTTCCCCTTCCCACCTCCTCCTCCTTCTTCTTCAAGACGTTTCAATGTTTCATATAATACTGATTTGATGATGAACTTTAGCTTTTTCTTTCCTGAGAAACTATTTATTTGTCCTTTGATTCTAAATGATACCTTTGCTATGTACAGCAATCTTGGTTTTAGGTCCTTGCTTTTCATCACTTTAAATATTTCTTGCCCATCCCTTCTAGACTGCAAAGTTTCTGTTGAGAAATCAGCTGATAGTCTTATGGGTACTCCCCTGTAGGTAACTAACTGCTTTTAAGATTCTACTTTTGTCTTTAACCTTTGGTATTTTAATTCTGATGTGTCTTGGTGGGCCTGTTTGGGTTCATTTTATTTGGGATGTTCTGTACTTCCTGTATTTGTATGTCTATTTCCTCCACCAAATTAGGGAAGTTTTATGACTTTTTTCAAATTGTTGTTCAATTACATTTGTCTGCATTTTCTCCCCACCACTCCCCCTGACCCCAGCCAAACACACCTCCCTCCCTTGCTGCCACCTTCCCCCTTGGTTGTGTCCATGTGTCCTAATAGTAGTTCCTGAAAACCCTTCCCCCCACAGTCCCCTTCCCTCTGGCTATTTTTAGATTGTTCTTAATCTCACTGTCCCTGGTTATACTTTGCTTTTTTCTTTTGTTGACTATGTTCTAGTTAAAGGTGAGATCATATGGTATTTGGTTTTCAATGCCTGGCTTATTTCACTCAGCATAACACTTTCCAGTTCCATCCATGCTGTCCCAAAGGGTAGGAGCTCCTTTTTGCTCTCTACTGCATAGAATTCCATTGTGTGAATGTACCTTAGTTTTCTGATCCATTCATTTACTGATGGGCACCTAGGTTGCTTCCAGCACTTGGCTATTGTAAATTGTACTGCTGTGAACAGTGGGGTGCATAGGTTCTTGTGGATTGTTGTTTCAGGGTTCTTAGGGTATAATCCTAGCAGTGGAATTGCCTGGTCAAAAGGCAAAACCATTTTTAGTTTTCTGAGAAAATCCCAAACTGTTTTCTATAGTGGTTGTACCAGTATGCAATCCCACCAACAGTGCACTAGGAATCCCTTTTCTCCATAACCTCTCCAACACTACTTGTTTGTTGCTTTGTTTATGATGGCCATTCTGACTGGTGTGAAGTGGTATCTCATTGTGGGTTTAATTTGCATCTCTTGATAGCTAGCAATACTGAGCATCTTTTCATGTCTCAGGACCTTCTGTATGTCCTCCTTGGAGAAGTGTCTGTTCAAGTCCTTTGTCCATTTTTTAATTGGGCTGTTTGTCTTCTCAGAGTGGAGTTGTGTAAGTTCTTTATATATTTTGGAGATTAAACCCTTGTCTGAGGTATCACTGGCAAATATGTTTTCCTATATGGTTGGTTCTCTTTTTATTTTAATACTGTTTTCTTTAGCCATGCAGAGGCTTTTTATTTTGATGACATCCCATTTGTTTATCTTTCCTTTATGTCCCTTGCTCTAGGAGACATACCAGTGAAATACTGCTATGTAAAATATCTGAGATTTTCCTGCCTATGTTCTCCCCTAGAACTTTTATGGTGTCATGAATTATATCTTTTATCCACCTTAAATTTATTTTTGTGTATGGTGTAAGTTGGTGCTCAAGTTTCATGTTTTTGCATGTGGCTGTCCAGTTCTCCCAACACCATTTGTTGAAGAGGCTCTTTCTACTCCATTTTATGTTGCTGCCCCCTTTGTTGAATATTAATTGATGGTAGAGACTTGGGTTTATTTCTAGGTTCTCTGTTCTGTTCCATTAGTCTGTCTGTTTTTATGCCAGTACCAGACTGTTTTGATTACAGTGGCCTTGTAATACAGTTTGGTATGAAGTTTTGCGATCTCTCCCACTTTTCTCTTTCTCAAAATTGCTGCAGCTATTTGGGGTCGTTTATGGTTCTATATAAATTTTTGAGGTGTTCATTCTATGTGAAATATGCCATTGGTACTTTAATAGGGATTGCAATGAATCTATAATTTGCTTTTGGTAGTATAAACATTTTGATGATGTTAATTCTTCCAATCCTTGAACATGGTATATGTTTTCATTTGTTTTTGTCCTTGATTTCTTTCTTCAGTGTTGTGTAGTTTTCTGAATATACATTTTTTACTCCCTTGGCTAGGTTTACTCCTAGGTACTTTATTTTTCTTGTTGCTATATCAGATAGAACTTTTTTCCTGATTTCTTCTTCTGTTTCATTTTTGGTATACAAAAAATGCCTTTGATTTCTGGATATTGACTTGGTATCCCACTGTTTTGCCAAATTCATTTATTAGGTCCAGTAGTTTTGGTGTAGTCAATAGAATTTTCTATGTACACTATCATGTCATCTGCAAACAATGACAGTTCTGTTTCCTCCTTTCCAATTTGGATGCCTTTTATTTCCTTTTCTTCTCTGATTGCTCTGGCTAAAACTTCCAATACTATGTTGAATACAAATGGTGAAAGTGGACAACCTTGTCTTTTTCCTGATCTCAGTGGAAAAGATTTTAGTTTTTGTCCATTGAGTATGATGTTGGCTGTAGATCTCTTATATATGGCCATTATTATATTGAGGAATGCTCCCTCTATTCCCACTTTTCTGAATGTTTTTATCATAAATGGATGCTGTACCTTATCAAATACTTTTTCTGCATCTATTGATATGATCATGTGATTTTTGTCTTTGCTTTTGTTTGTGATGTATTACATTTATTGATTTGCAAATATTGTACCATCCTTGCATGTCTGGGATCAATCTCACTTGGTCATGGTGTATGATCTTTCTAATATGTTGCTGGATGTGGTCTGCCAATATTTTGTTGAGGATTTTAGCTTCTATGTTCAGCAGCAATATTGGCCTGAAGTTTTCTTTCCTTCTTGTGTCTTTATCTGGTTTCAGGATTGGGATGATGCTGGCTTCATAAAGAGTTTGGGAGTCTTCCAAAGTCTTCCATCACTTTGGACTTTTTGGAATAGTCTGTGAAGGATAGGGGTTAGCTCTTCCTTAAATGCTTTGTAGAATTCTCCTGTGAAACCATCTGGGCCAGAGCTTTTGTGCGTCAGGAGTTTTTGTTGTTGTTGTTATTTGTTTGTTTATTTTTACTGCTTCAATTTCATCTGCTGTTATTGGTCTTTTCAGGCTTTCTGCTTCTTCTTCACTGAGTTTTGGAAGATTTTATTTTTCTAGAAACTTGTCCATTTCACCTATTTTCAAATTTCTTGGCATACAATCCTTTGTATTTCTATGGTATCAGTTGTAATCTCCACTTCATTTCTGATTGTGTTTATCTGGGTCCTCTCTTTTATGAGCCTTCTTAATGGCTTGTCAATTTTATTTATCTTTTCAAAGAACCAGCTCCTGGATTCATTGATCCTTAGAATTGTGTTTAGTCCGTATGTCATTTAATTCTGCTCTGATCTTGGTTATTTCCTTCCTTTTACTGGCTCTGGGTTGTCTTTGTTGTTGTTTCTTGAGTTCTTGTAGAAGTAGAGTTAGGGTGTTTGTTTGAAATGTTTCTCTTTTTTTTTTTTTTTTTAGGTAGGCCTGTATCACTATGACCTTCCCTCTCAGGACTGCCTTCACCGTGTCCCATAAATTTGGGGTTTTTGTGAGTTCATTTTCATTTGTCTTCAGAATTTCTTCCCTAATCTCATTCTTGACCCATCCCTAATTGAATAGCATGATATTCAATCTTCATTATTTTGAGTGTTTTGGGGTTTTTCCCTTGGGGTTGGTTTCTAGTTTCAATCCTTTGTGGTCAGAGAAAATGCCTGATACGATTTCAATTTTCTTGAATTTGTTGAAACTTGTTTTGTGTCCTAACATGTGGTCTAACTTTGAAAATGTTCTATGTGCATTTGAAATGAATGTGTATTTAGCTACTTTGGGATGAAAGTCTATATATATATCAGTTAAGTCCATTTCATTTAGGGCATTGTTCAATGCCACAATATCTTTGTTGCTATTTTGTTTAGAAAATCTGTCCATTTTTGACAGTGGAGTGTTAAAATACCCTACTATAATTGTATCCCTGTCGATATTTTTCTTGAATTCCTCCAAGATTTTATGTATTTGGGTGCTCCTATGTTGCATGCATATATATTATGTCTTCTTGGTGGATTCTTCCCTTGAGTGTTATGAAGTGACCTTCTGGGTCTCTGTGGACTTTTTTATTAAAAAAATTTTATTTATTTACTTTTAGAGAGAGGAGAAGGGAAGGAGAAAGAGTGGGAGAGAAACATCAATGTGTGGCTGCCTCTCATGTGTCCCCTACTGCAACCCAGGCATGTGTCTGGACTTGGCCTGCAACCCAGGCATGTGCCCTGACTGGGAATCAAACTGGTGACCCTTTGCTTTACAACCTGTGCTCAATCCCCTGAGCTACACCGGCCAGGGCTTATGGCCCTTTTTTTGAAATCTATTTTGTTTGATACGAGTATTGCTACCCCAGCTTTTTTTTTTCCTGTCTGTTTGCTTGGAAAATTTGTTTCCAGCCCTTCAGTTTCAGTCCATGTAGGTCTTTTGTCCTGAGGTGGGTCTCTTGTAGGCAGCGTATGTGTGGGTCATGCTTTCTTATCCATTCAGCTATTCTATGTTTTTTGATTGGAGCATTATATCAATTTACATTTAAGGTTATTACTGACAGGTAGTTATTGATTGCCATTTTTTGTAACTGTGTCCCCCTCTCTTCCTTCCTTTTCTTAAAGTAGTCCCTTTAGCATGTCCTGCAGTGCTGGTTTGGTAGAGGTGTATTCTTTTAGACTTCTTTTGTCTGGGAAGCTCCTAATTTGTCCTTCTATCTTAAGATTGAGAGCCTTGCTGGTTAAAGTAGCCTTGGTTGAAGAACCTTGAGCATTTCCATTGAGAAGTCAGCTGCTAACCTTATCAGGGCTCCCTTGATGCCTTTAAGATTTTCTGTTTATGTTGGAATTTTGCCATTTTAATGATGATGTGTTGAAGTGGGCCTGTTTGGGTTCCTCTTGATTGGGATTCTGTGTTTTCTGGATTTCTGTGACTTTTTCTCTCATCAAATTAGGGAAGTTTTCCATCATTACTTTTTCAAACAGGTTTTCTTTTCCTTGCTCTTCTTCTTCTCCTTCTGGTACCCCTATTATATGGATATTATTATGTTTCATATTGCCCTGCATTTCCCTTAATCCCTCTTCATTCTCTCTGAGCCTCTTCTCCTTTTCTTGCTCCTTCTGGGTGTTGTTTCCTACCTTGTCCTCCAGCTTGCTGATCTGATCCTTTGCTTCATTGAGCCTGCTTTTGAGTCCTTCTACTGTGTTCTTCAGTTCAGAAGCTGTACGCTTCATTTTCTTTTGGCCCTTGTTGATAGTTGAGGTTCCTTTATTGGTGGGTTTCCTCTTCCAAAAGGTGTACTGGTGTTCACTGCTCCCACCTTGCAAGTTCTCTGGAGTAGCAAGGTGAAATTTGTCTCACTGTCTGTTGTTGGGATGACCCCTGTTTTGGTCTAACTCTGGTCTTATCACAGCTCCAGGTTTTATTGTCTCACTGTCTGGTTTTTCAATGTCCTCTAAAATTTTTGGTCTCCAATCTTCATATATGCTGGAATACTGTTGGCTGTTCACTTTTTTCTTCCGAAGATCAGCTAGGTGGTTTACATGTGCACAGGGGAAAGTGGACTCCACTTCCACCTATTGCACTGCCATCTTCCTCTAGCCTCTCCTGACATTTTTTTTAGTAAGTTTTCAATTTCTTGCTCTCTTCTCCCTACGACACCCCCATGATGCAAATGTTGGTATGCCTTAAGTTGTCCCAGAGGCTCCTTACACTATCCTCATTTTTTTAGACTCCTTTTTCTTCTTGCTATTCTGATGGTTTGGGTTTTCTTTTTTTTGGGGGGGGGTCTTTTTTATATTCCAATTTGCTGATTTTATTCTTGGCTTCATCGCTCTACTGTGGATTGCCTGTAAATTATTTCAATTAGTGTAGTCTTTGTTTCTAACTGGTTCTTTTTCATGCTGTCAAAATCCTAAGTTCACTGAGCATCCTTATAACCAGTGTTTTGAACTCTGCATGTAGTGTATCGCTAATTTCCATTTTGTTTAGCTCTCTTTTTGGAGTTTTGGTCTGTTCTTTCATCACCATGTTTCTTTGACTCTTCATTTTGGCAGCCTCCCTGTGTTGGTTTCTATTTATTAGGCAGAGTTGCTGTGTCTCCCAGGATGGGTAGGATGGCCTAATGTAACAAATGTCCTGTAGGGTCTAGTGGCACAGCCTCCCCTATCACCCAGGGTGAGTACTCGAAGTGCACCCATTATATGGGCTGTGTATACCTTCCTCTTGTAGGTGCAATTTGATTGCTATTGTCACATCAGTGGGAGCAATTTACCCAGCTGACCAGCTGCAATGACTGGATGTGAATGACTACCAACCTCCAACCACTGGGACCCATCCTGTAGAGTAGGACTTCCTTCAACAGGGTTCTGGTGTCTGGTGAGTCTGCCCTTGAGTGTTGCTGCTTGTGCGGGTGGTTGGGTAGTGTTACTTCAATGTAGTCTGGAGCTATCCATTGGGTGCACTGGCTCTGGGGCCTCCTGGGAGGTGCAGGCCAAGGTTAGCCACTGCCTCTGTTCTGCCCAGGGCCACCCAGTATAACCTACAAAGCAACCAGCCAGTGGCTGCTACTTGTGCTGGGCTTAGAGGTGTCCCAGTGAGTCTAAGACATAAACCAAGTCCAGCTGCTACTACTGCCAGGCCTGGACAGTAGGGGTCACTTAGTGAGAGGTTTGGGATCATTGAGGGCCGATGTTGCTTGTTTGAGAACACTTAGAAAAATCTGTAGCATGAGTGAAGACAAGCCATGCACCATATGGAGGGAAAAGCCATTGGAAACGGCTTGGGTGGGCCCAAAACATGGGTGGGGCAGGACCTCAGGGAATCGCCAGGGTGGGACAAAAAGTATGAGCCTGCTTGATTGGGTCTCAGGTATGGCACCTGCCTGCCCAGTCTGTTGAGGGGAGGGCTCATCAAAGGAAAAAAGTCTCAGCCAGCACTTCTGTCTAGGAGAAATCTGCTCCTCCAGCTCTCACCCTGATGCCAAATAATTCGGCTCCTCCCCATATGTCTCTTGTGCCTTACAAGCTGCTATTGCCATGCTGGAGATCAAAGGGATTGAGTCTAAGTCAGTCTATACACAGGCCCTTTAAGAGGAAGTGCTTGGGACTCCAAAAGCTCCCACCTTCTTCGGTCTCAATCCCCTCTGGTTTTTACAGCCAGAAGTTATGGTGACTTTTCTTCCTTCCACCAGAACCCTGGGTTTTGGTGGCCTGGTGTGGGGCTGGTACCCCTTGCTCCTAAGACACCCCTCCTGATATTTATCTACCGCATGTGGGTGTGGACCAGCCCATTCCATGTCTCTGCCCCTTCTACTCGTCCCAATGTGTTTTCTTCTTTAATTCCACAGTTGTAACACTTCCATTCAGCTTGATTTCAGGCAGTTCTGAATTATGGCTGTTCTGCAGTTCACTTGTAATTTTGACGTAGTTGTGGAAGGAGGTGAATACCATGTTTACTTATGCCACAATCTTGATCATGATGATGACGGCAACAACAACACAAAACAGGAAACAACGGTGCTCACAATACTGTGAAGGCCAAAGTGCTATCACTATCTCTACTCTCAGAAGGCACAGGACCTTTAAAATACTTTGTAAAAAGGTGAGTTAAAATCTAGAAACAGTGAAGTGCATGGACTTTAAGGGTACATTTTAATAAGTTTGGGTGAATGTGAGAGTCCAATGTACCACCATTCCAAATAAGACACAGAACATTTCTAACACCCCCCCCCCAAAGTTCCCTTGTGGCTATTGTAGTCAGCCTCTCCACCCAACCCCGGCAACCGATATTTTTATTTATTTATAAATATATTTTATTGATTATGCCAATACAGTTGTTCTATTTCCCCCTTCACTCCCTTCCACCCTGCACACTCTCTCCCACCAACATCCCCCCAACTTTAGTTCATGTCCATGTGTCATATGTTTTTTAGATTCTACCTTTCCCACACTACTCTTGCTCTCCCCCTATTTTCTACCTACCATCTATGCTACTTACTCCCTGTACCTTCTCCCCTCTCTCCTCCTCCCACTCCCCTGTTGCTAATTCTCCATGTGATCTCTATTTCTGTGGTTCTGTTCCTGTTGTAGTGATTTGCTTAGTTTGTTTTTGTTTCAGGTGTGGTTGTTAATAATTGTGAGTTTGCTATCATTTTACTATACATGCTTTTTATCTTCTTTTTCTTAGATAAGTCCCTTTAACATTTCATATAATAAGGGCTTGCTGATGATGAACTCCTTTAACTTGACCATATCTGGGAAGCACTTTATCTGCCCTTCAATTCTAAATGATAGCTTTGCTGGAGAGAGCAATCTTGGATATAGGTTCATACCTTTCATAACTTGGAATACTTCTTGCCAGCCCCTGCTTGCCTGCAAGGTTTCTTTTGAGAAATCACCTGACAATCTGATGGGAACTCCTTTGTAGGTAACTGTCTCCTTATCTCTTGCTGCTTCTAGGAATCTCTCCTTAACCAGATTGGGGAAGTTCTCCTTCATTATTTATTCAAATAAGTTTTCAATTTGTTCCTCTTCCTCTTTTCCTTCTGGTGCCCCTATAATTCGCATGTTAAAACATTTAAAGATGTCCTGGAGGTTCCTAAGCCTCTCACTTTTTTGAAGTGTTTCTTCATTCTTTTCCGCCTGGGTCCGCCTGTGCCCAGGATCTGCCAGCAACCGCTTTTTTTGCCAGGACCCCTATCCACCTGGCCACCTGACTCCGTCCCTCCTACCGGTCTGGATGAATGTGTCCATTTTAACTCCTTGGTTGTCAGACTTCCACACAGTTCAATTTTCTGTTGGTACTAGTTGTTTTTTTGTTTCTAAATTTTTGTTGTCCGTATTTTGGTTGTGCAAAGAGGCACAATGTGTCTACCTACGCCTCCGTCTTGGCTGGAAGTCCTCCAATATTTTTATTTCAATGACAGATTAGTTTTACTTACTCTCGAATTTCATATAAGCAGAATCACAAGAACATATATTCTTTTGTGTCTGGCCTCCTTGGCTCATGTATCTTTTTGAGATTTGTCCATGTTATTGTGTGTATGTAGTTCATTATATTTTCTACTGCTTAGAAGTAGTCATTGTATGAATATACCATAATCTGTTTATTCATTCTCCTATTAATGGGCATTTGGGTTGTCCCATTTCAGGTTTGGGACTATTATGAATAAAGTTGCAATTAACATTCACATTTATGTCTTTTTGTGGACAAGGGCCTTCATTTTTCTTAGGTAAATACTACAGAAATGGGTCCTGGTTCAGTCTCAGCATTAGGTCAGCTATGTGTGAAGGGTCTCATAATTAGACATTTTTGAGAGACATCCACCAAGATGGAGGCATAGGTGGAAGCACTGCACCTTCTCACACAACCAAGTTTAAAAACAACAAAGTTTTAGCAACAAAAACACAGCCAAACCACAGAAAATTGAACTACATGGAAGTCTGACAACAACAAACCCTTCAGCCAAACTGGTAAGAGGGGCAGAGCCAGCAGCAGAGCGGGGTTGGGCAGGAAAGATCCACCAGACTGACCCAGGCGAAATCCAGGCATGCCAGCAGCTGTGGGCAGATCCCAGGTGTGGAGAAGTGGGCGGACCCACTGAGGGCGCAAGGCATTGGACCCACTAAGGGCTGAACACAGTCACACATTCGCGCGCAGATAAACTGGTGAAGGAGCGAAACGGTGAGACAGACTGTGCAGGCCCCAGTGGCAGAGGGGACCGCCATTGTCCCTCTCTGACCATGCCCCCACATAGAGCGTCACAAACCAGCGACCTGGGTGGCCCTGCCCTGGTGAACACCTCCTCCTGTGTAAGAGGCACAAACAGATCAAAACATGGCTCAAGAACAACTCAGAGCCCCAGAGCTAATAAATCTAAGCAATGAAGAAATAGCCAAACTTTCAGATGCACAGTTCAAAACACTGGTGATCAGGATGCTCACAGAACTGGTTGATTATAGTCACAAATTAGAGGAACATATGAAGGTGAAACTAATTGAAATGAATGGAAATGCACAGGAAACCAATAGTAATTGAAAGGAAACTGGGACTCAAATCAAAGGAGTGGACCAGAAAAAAGAAAAAAATTACCAAACAGAAAAGGATGAAGAAACAAGAATTCAAAAAAATGAGGAGAGACTTAGGAACCTCCAGGACATCTTTAAATGTTCCAACATCCGAATTATAGGGGTACCAGAAGGGGAAGAGGAACAGCCACAAGTGGAACACTTATTTGAACAAATGATAAAGGAGAATTTCCCCAATCTGGCAAAGGAAATAGACTTCCAGGAAATCCAGGAAGCTCAGAGAGTCCCAAAGAAGTTGGACCCAAGAAGGAACACACCAAGACACATCATCATTACACTAGCCAAGATTAAAACGAAAGAGAGAATTCTAGAAGCAGCAAGAGATAAGGGGACAGTCACCTACAAAGGAGTTCCCATCAGACTGTCAGCTGTTTTCTCAAAAGAGACCTTACAGGCAAGAAGGGGCTGGAAAGAGGTATTCCAAGTCATGAAAACCAAAGACCTACATCCAAAATTGATCTATCCAGCAAAGCTTTCATTTAGAATGGAAGGACAGATAAAGTGCTTCTCAGATAAGATCAAATTCAAGGAGTTCATCATCACCAAGCCCTTATTATATGAAATGTTAAAGGGACTTATCTAAGAAAAAGAAGATAGAAAAGATGAACAGTGAAAGGACAGCAAACTCACAGTTACTAAGAATCACACCTAAAACAAGAACAAACTAAGAGGACAGCTAGATCAGGAGCAGAACCTTAGAAATGAAGATCACATGGAGGTTAGCAACAGGGGAGTGGGAGAAGGAGAAGGGGGAAGAAGGTACAGAAAATAAGTAGCATAGACGGTAGGTAGAAAATAAATAGGGGGGAGGGCAAGAATAATATGGGAAATATAGAATCTAAAGAATTTGAGACACGTGTTCATAAACTAAAGGGGGGAATGGTGGGGGAGGGGTGTGCAGGGTGGAGGGGAATGAAGCGGGGAAATAGAACAACTGTAATGGCATAATCAATAAAACATATTTTTTAAAAAAGAAAAAAATACTACAGAAATGGTATCACTGGGTCATAGAGTAGATGCCTGTTTAATTTTATAAAAAACTGCCGTATAGTTTTCCAAATGGTTGTGCCATTTCACATTCCCATCAGCTATTTATGAGAATTCCAGTTGCTGCACATACTCCCCAGTATCTGGTACTGGTAACCAAATCTTATTATTAGTTTTAGCTATTACAGTGGGTCAAATGTTACCTCATTATGGCTTTACTATTCATTTTCATAATGGCAAATGATGCTGAACAATTTACATGTCATTATTGCCAACATATATCATTTTTGAGGTGTGTATTCAAGTCTTTTGTCCATGAAAAAAACTGAGTTATACCTTATGAAATTGTAAGAGAGATTTATTCTGGATACAAGTCCTCTGTCAATTACATGTATTGAAAACATTTTTTTCCCAGCTGGTGGATTGCTTTTGCATTTTCTTAATGATGTCTATGAAAAAACAGAAGTTTTATCTCATTTATCCATTCTTTATAAAATCTAATTTATTCATTTTTCTCAGTGCTTTTCTGGATTCCTTCTAAGAAATCTTAGATTACTCCAACACCAGAAAAAAATTCTCCTCATTTTCTTCTAGGAGCTTTATAGTTTAGCATTTATGTTGACGTCTATGATCCACCTCAAATTAAATTTTGTGTTTTGTAAGGTAAAGGTTCATTTTTTTTCCCATATGGATATTCAGTTGTTTCGACAGCATTTGTTAAAATGCTTGGAGGCATGATGTGTCTACCTATGCCTCCATCTTGGCTGGAAGTCCTCCAATATTTTGATTTCGATGAGAGAGATTAGTTTTACCTACTCTCAAATTTCATATAAACAGAATCATAAGAGTATATATTCTTTTGTGTCTGGCTTCCTTGGCTCATGTATCTTTTTGAGATTTGTCCATGTTATTGTGTGTATGTATTTCATTATATTTTCTATTGCTTGGAAAAACTGAGTTATACCTTATGAAGTTGTAAAAGAGATTTATTCTGGATATGAGTCCTGTGTCAGTTACATGTATTGAAAATATCTTTTCTCAGCTGGTGGATTGCTTTCCCATTTTCTTAATGATGTCTATGATACACCTCAAATTAATCCTTTTCCCATTGAACCTTAGCATCTCTGTCAAAAATCAGTTGACAATATATGTATAGATCTATTTCTGGACTCTATTGTGTTTCACTGACCTATGTTTATTATTTTGCTAGTCCTTTACTATCTTGATTACTGTAGCTTAAAGTTTTGAATTCAGGTACTGTGAATCCCATGTGTTTGTCTTTTTTTTTTTTTTTGCTTTTGCTTTTCGAAATTATTCCGGCTACACTAGATCCTTGGCACTTCCATATCAGTTTTAAAATTAGCTCGTCAGTCTTCTGGTCAAGATGGCAGCATAGGCAGACATGGCTCATGTCTACACACAACCACATTAAAATTACAACTAAAACATATAACAACTATTGGACAGAACCACCAGAAATCAGGTTGAATGGAAGTCTGAAAACCATGGAATTAAATGAACCACATCCATCCAGACTCAGAGGAAGGGCACAAATGTAGAATGGGCTGGTCCCTCACCCACATGTGGTTGATAAAAATCTGAGAGTGATGTCTCAGGAGCCAGAAGGCCCAGCCCCATACTAGGCTTCCCAGGTTCCAGTGCCACGAAGATAAGTCTCCACAACTTCTGGCTGCAAAAACCAGTAGGGATTGAGTTGTTGGAAGATACTTCTGGAGCCTGAAGCAGTTCCTCCTAAAGAACCCACACACAGACTCATGTACTCAGACTCACTTCCTCTGAGCTCCAGTGCCAAGGTGGCAGCTTGAAGGGCACCAGTGGCATACTGGGAGAGGCTGAAGTGTCTGGTATTGGGGCAAATAGAGGCCACTGTCCCTTTTCTAAGCCCTCCCCATGCAGAGCCATGGAGCTACCAGGCTGCTCCCATATTTGGGACTCCATCAACCTGGCTAACACTGTCTAACACACCCTGAATATCCCCAGAGACTCTGCCTCATCCAACTTATGGGCCGACCCAAGCTACTTTTCTATATGAATGGTTGATCTTGGCTAATGCTTCACAACTTCCTAAATCAAATCAAACAAGCAACAGCTGGCCTCAGGGAGCTCCAGACAAGTACTAGCAACAGCAAGATTAGTTTCACAGCTTGGCTTTGCCTGACAATCTCCAATCCCAGCACAAGTAGCAGCTTTCTCATTGCTTTGTAGCTCATGGAGGGCAGCTCTGGGCAAAATACAGGTGGGGGGAGCTGACTTTGCCCTGCACCACCCGGGAAACCCCAGGGGCCAGCACACCCAGTGCACAGCTACAGACCACATCAGACCACTGCCACCCTGCCCCTGCAAGCTGATCCTCCATGGAGGGTGGAGGTTGGTTGTAAGTGGTCATAGGCAGTCCTTATAGGTGACTGACCTGGGTAAATCCCTCCCATTGATCTGCCAACAGCAACCAAGGCTCAACTACAAGAGTGGGGTGCAATCAACCCACATGAAGGGCACACCTCAAATACATAGCTTCAATGATAGGGCAGGCTATATGCCACTGGACCCTACAGGACACCTACTACACGAGGATATAGTAACAAGACACAGAGTCAGAGCAGCTCTACCAAATACATAGAAACAAACACAGGGAGGCTGCAAAACAAGGAGACAAAGAAACATGGCCCAAACGAAAGAACAGATCAAATATTCAGAAAAAGAGCTAAATAAAATGGAGATAAGCAATCTATCAGATGCAGAGTTCAAAACACTGGTTATAAGGATGCTCAAGGAACCTAGTGAGGATCTCAACAGCATAGCATGATCTAGTCAGAAATGAAGAATTCACTAATTAATATAAAGAACAATTTACAGGGAAACCACAGTAGAGTGAATGAAGCCAATAATCAAATCAATGATTTGGAACACAAGGAAGCAAAAAAACCCAACCACCCACAACAAAAGAAGAAAAAAGAATCCCTCCCAAATGAGGGTAGTATAAGCAGTTTCTGAGGACAACTTCATGTGTTACAATATTTGCATCAGAGGGGTGCAAGAAGGAGAAGAGAAAGAGCAAGATATTGGAAATCTATGTGAAACAATAAGGAAAGAAAATTTCCCTAATTTGGTGAAGGAAACAGACATGCAAGTTTGGGAATCCTCAGAGAGTCCCAACCAAGTTAAACCCAAAGAGTACCACACCAAGATACATCATAATTAAAATGCCAAAGGTTGAAGATAGAATCTTACAAGCAGCAAGAAATAAGCAGGGAGTTAGCTACCAAGGTGTTCCCATAAGACTGTCAGCTGATTTCTCAAAATAAACTGCTGGCTAGAAGGGACTGGAAAGAAGTAATCAAAGTGATGAAAAGCAAGGACATACAACTTAGATTACTCTAGTCAGCAAAGCTATCATTTAGAATGGAAGGGCAGATAAAGTGTTTTTCAGACAACGTAAAGCTAGAGGAATTCATCGTCACTAAGCCATTATTACATGAAATGTTAAAGGGACTTATTAAGAAAAAGAAGATCAAAACTATGATTATTAAAATGATAACAAACACAACTATCAACAACTGAATCTAAAAAATAAAAACAAAAACTAAGCAAACAACTAGAACAGGAACAGAATCTTAAGTATGGGGGTCATTTGGAGGGTTAGCTGCAAGGAGGGAAGAAAAAGAATGGGGAAAATGGTGCAGGGATCAAGAAGCATCATCGGTAGGAACAAAATAGACAGGGGGATGTTCAGAATAGTACAGGAAATGGAGAAGCCAAAGAACTTACATGCATGACCCACGGACATGAACTAAGGGGACGGGGGTGTTGCTGGAAGGAAAGGTGGTACTGGGCAGAAAAGGGAACATGGAAAAAAATTGGGACAACTGTAACAGCATAAGCAATAAAATATACTTAAAAATTTAAAATAAATAAATAAAACCAACCTGTCAGTTTGTTTTAAAAATGCCTACTGGGATTTTGACTGGGATCACATTGAAGCAACAACTCAATTTGGGGAGAATAGGCATCTTCACAATTCATAAATATAGGTTTTCTCTTCATGTATTTCAGTTTTCTTTCATTTACCTTGGCAATATTTTAGTTTTCTGTGTAGAGGTCTTATACACCTTTTGTTAAATTTAATCCTAAATATTTTTATGTGTGCCTGGATTTACCTATTTCTCTTTTTATTTCTGTCAGTTTTTGCTTCCTGTATTTCAGAACTCTGTCTGTTACTAGGTTCATATCTATTTATAATTGGTATTTACCTGATGAACTTGTCATTATAAAATATCCTTTCTTAATCTCTGGTCATACTCCTTGTCTTGAAGTCTAATCTGTTTGCTGCTAGTAGAATCATACCAGCTTTCTTGTGCTTATTATTTAAAATTGTAACATATCTCTTTCCCTATTTTTACTTTAATCTGTGTCTTTATAATTAGAATGAGTCTCTTGAAAACAATATATAGTTGGGTCTTGTTTTTTCATTCAGACTGAACTATCTGCCTTTTTATTGCTATATAATTTTTCAGTTAACTTTTCATGTACTTGTAGCTATGCTTGAAATTAGGTCTATCTTTTGATACTAGTTTCTTTTTCCCAATCTATTTTTTGTTCCTCTGACAGCCCACAGCTCTGCCTTTTGATACTCAGGTCAATCAGACTGTGTCTCTAGTTCTGGTCACATACTGACCCCCCTTAACTCCACCCCCACCACTGACATGAGAGCCCTCTAAGGAAAGTAAGAGGAATAACCAATGAAATTTCCTTTTTCAAGGGCTGAATCCATTCCAGTTTCTATCTGCTTTTTTTGGTTACTCTCCAGTACTTTCAAATCGTTCTTAAAAATATTTTCCCCAGAGTTTATAATTTTTAAAGGATTTTATTTATTCATTAAATAAAAAACCATTTATTTTTATTTAAAAATAAAATAAAAGACTTTATTGTTAGAGAGATGGGAAGGGAAGAAGAAAGAGAAAAAGGAAACACTGATGCACAAGAGACACACCGACCAGTTGCCTCTCACGCTCCCAACCAAGGCCCTGGCCCAAAACCCGGACATCCGCCCTGACTGGGAATTGAACCAGCGACCCTCTGGTTCGCAGCCTGGCACCCAATCCACTGGCCCACACTAGCCAGGGCCAGAGTTTGTAACTTTTATGTGTGGAAGACTCAGTCTAGCACATTACTAGATTCTGCCACTAGTAGAACCAGATTCTGAACTGATTTGCTGTTTGTACTGAGCTATTATGCAGGCTCAGAAAAGGTGGCTTGTCGGGACAATCCTCAGTGTTTGCCTACTAGCCTGATTGAGCACATTGATGGAGTTGCACTGTGCTTTCCAAATAAAACGGGTGAGAGGAAAGGATAAAAAGAGAATGAAAATAAACATTCCTGACCAAGGGGAAGAATGTGGACGAATGGGATTTCTTAATTCACTTCTCTGTGCATGTGGTGGGGGGAGGGTCGTGTGTGTGGAGTGTAATAAAAATGACTGGGCAGTACCTATAGAAGCAGGACTTCGCGTTCCTAATAACCAACACTTCTACTCCTAAGTATATACCCAAGAATGTTCAGGGGAACACTGTTTGTAAAGGAAAACAAAGGTGGAAACCACCCAAACGCCCACCACCAGGAGGCAGCTGCACTGTGGCACACTGTCCCAGGGCAGCACTCCCAATGGAACACGAACAGGTCCATGGACAGAAGCTCAACACCATTAGTCATCAGGGAAATGCAAACCAAAATCACAATGAGATACCACCTTCACACCTGTTACAATGGCTGTTATCAAAGGGATAAAAAACAGCAAACGTTGACAAGGATGTGGAAAAAAGGGAACTCTTATACACTGTTGGTGGCAATGTAAACTGTTGCAGCCTCTATGGAAAACAGTATGGAGGTTCCTAACAAATAAAACTACCCTATGACCCAGCAATTCTACTTCAGGGTATGTAGGTGACAAAAATGAAAACTCAAAAAGATATATGACAGGGGGCCCCAGAAAACTGGATTTATCTTCTGGAGGCTTCCCCCACTAGATGAGGGTTCTAGGAACCCATCTGCATTCGTGTACGAGCTGGTATTGTAAGAGGCTGGTTTCACCTCAGTGCATTTTTTTAAGACTCTTTCAAAGTGTTTGCCCATTTCATGATGGGTGATTTATGAGTACACCTGCCTTACACCTGCCTACACTGCAGTGAGTACTCGGCAGTGTTTGACCAAACCCAGCATGACCCCACTCCCTATCCTTCCTATTCACCCAATCTCGCTCCAAGTGACTTTTTTTTTCACCAGATGAAAAAAAGTCTTCAAAGGCAAACATTTTGCCAGTGTGAAAGAGGTGAAACCAAAAACAGCAGAAGCACTAAAACACACCAAAATTAACAAGATCAAAAACTGTTTTGAGCAGAGGAAAAAAGTCTCAATAGGTACATTGCATCAAATGGAAAATACTTTGAAAGTGACTGAAGGTTAAACATGTAAGAAAAAATACATGATTTCTTAATAAATAAATTCCATTTCTTGGGTCTGTCCTAGTATGCATCCCCATGTTCACTGCAGCATTATTTGAAATATCTCCCATCCAAGTACTAACCAGGCCTGACCCTGCTTAGCTTCCGAGATCAGACGAGATTGGGTGCGTTCAGGGTGGTATGGCCGTAGACTATTTGGAATATCTAATACGTGGAAACAACCTAAGTGTCCATCAAATGGATGAGTGGATAAAAGGTGCTGTGTGTATATACAATGGAATATTATTCAGCCATATAAAAATGAAATCTTGACATCTGGGAACAATATGGATGAACCTCAAGGGCATTATGCTAAGTGAAATAAATCAGACAGAGAAAGACAAATACTGTATGATCTCAATTATATACGCAATTTTAGGAAAGAAAGAGAAAAAGGAAGGGAGGGAGGGAGAGAGGGAGGGAGGGAGGAAGGGAGGGAGGGAGGGAGGGAGGAAGGAAGGAAGGAAGGAAGGAAGGAAGGAAGGAAGGAAGGAAGGAAGGAAGGAAGGAAGGAAGTAAGTAAGTGAGTGGGTCCAAACTCAGATACAGAGAACACATTGGTGATTGATAGAGGTGGGTGAAATCAGTAAAGGTAGTCAGTCAAAAGGCACAAACTCCAGCTCTGGCTGGTGTACCTCAGTGGACTGAACGCCAGCCTGAGAACCATAGGGTCACTGGTTCATTTCCCAGTCGGGGCACGTGCCTGGGTTGTGGGCCAAGTCAGGTCCCCAGTAGGGGGCATGTGAGAGGCAACCACACATTGATGTTTCTCTCCCTTTCTTTCTCCCTCCCTTCCCCTCTGTCTAAAATTAATAAATAAAATCTTTTTAAAAAGGCACAAACTTCAGCTATAAAATAAGTAATTCATGGGGATATAATGTATAGACATAAAGTTTCTAATACTGTATTGCATATTTGAAAATTGCTAAGACTGTAGATATTAAAAGTTCTTATCACAGGGAAAGTAATTTGTAACTGGTTGGGGAGAGATGTTAACTAGACTTATTGTGAAGATCATATCAAAATATATAAATATCCAATCATTATGTTGTATACCTGAAACTAATAGAATGTCAGTTATACCTCAATAAAAAATAAAGATAAATAAATTAATTAAAAGCAATAGCAAATCAAGTCCATCTCTGTGGTGTCCAAGGCCACCCTCTGGAGGAGCAAAGCTGCTCCAAGAAAAACAGATCCGAGCTAACACGGAGGAGCAGCACCCTTTCACTAGTGTCCTCCACCCCAACCCACACGTGTGCTGCGGGTCAAGGGAGAGGCTTCTAAAAGGCCAGCTCCTAACTGGGAATATAAAGAATGTATAAAGGAGGATAGAAGATAGTTATAGTTATGCTGCAAAATAAGGATGAGGGCCAGGCAGTCAGTGCCTTTCAGCAGAACACTCCTCCTGAATTCCAGGAAGTTATCATTGATAACGCTGTTTGCTACAGTTTAGCTAACTTCCCCAGGGAAAGAGAAGATGGGGAAAACACATCGTAAGTGTTTATTACTGTCTTAAACAGCAATGATAAAGCCTCAGCAGTCTTTGGGGTAGAGGTGTGTGGGATTTTAGCAGAGCCGAGCATCGCAGCACCGTTCTCCGTAGTCGTGCTGCCGAGAGCGTCATGAGGGACCACGCTGCACCTCCTAGGAAGCGGCAGTGCGCTTGGGCACTTAAACAGGCAAAGCAAGTCACAGACTTTTGGGCTAGTTCAAACGCCCAATGGTGAAAACTCTGTGGTAGGAAAGCTTCTTGTCCCACAGGGTCACTCTAACTGGTCAGTGGTCCTTGCCTGCTGCCACCTGGGCCCGGCCGAGAGAGCCCTACTGTGGTGCATGTCTTCCCACAGGCCCTGAGCCTGGCTTCCTTCTCACTGTGTCCAACAGCACCTCTTGGTCACTGCCATTCCCAGCTCCTCTTCGACAGTTATTCAAATCTTTCCTTATTCTCACTACCTCTCCCCTGGAAGAATTCAATTCACCTTTGAGTTTCTCAGAGGAAAGGAAACTCTAATAATTAAGAATGTCCAGCATTGCTGTGTAATAAGAGGCATTTCCTTCTTAGCATGTGCTGCATGGACTCCAGGATGCCTGCTGCTGGCCTGGGATGGGTGCTCCCACTTGGTAGACAGCATACACACAGGGCCTGGAAAACTCATCTTTCAGGGTTGGCATGACACAGTTCTCTGACACAACAGCAGATAAATACTTCTGGGTACCAGGGCACAGGGCAGACAGAAACTATTTTGAATACTTTCAATAAAAATAGTGTTACCTTTGCTGGAGCATGCATTTGGAAACTTTCTTTGTGAGCAAAATAGTCTGTTAAAATCACTGAAAATTAAGTGCTCCTTTCGATGATTAGCCAAATACTCTGAGCAGTCTTTCTTTCCTTTGGAGAAATGAATAATATATGCAATATAACAAACCTGGTTGTTTTCTTTTTTCAGAGCTTCTATAAAGCACAATGTAAATACTTGAATGGTGGCTACTACTTCTGGGGCTCCGCTGGTTCCCAGGAGTGCATACCTGAACAATGCAAGGCCAGATCACAAGACATTTAATGACTGATTTGGTAAACGCATGAACCTGAATTGTATGAGAGAAGAGTGGAAACACTATTTTTGTGCTGTAGGATTCAGATGTCAGTTCCTGTGCAAAGCAGGAGAACTCTGCCCCTCCTTCCTAATGACTGAAATGGTAACATGCAGTACTCCCTTCCTTGGACTTTAAATTATTAAGCACTGCAGATCCTGTCCGCATAGGCCTGAATGCTCTACAAATACTTATTTGTACACAGTAGTCCCAGACATGCAACAGCAACAAATCTTTTGCTTTTTCAAGTGGAGAGAGAACTGCTCAAGGAGAGGAAGTGGCTCGGTCAAATCTACCCACCGAAGTGGTGGAAGAATCTGTGTGTAGCTGGTTATTTTCCACCCAGTTAAATTTTCTTTAAGTTTAAATAAAAAAGCAGCTCAAACCTTACTAGCTTTAAACCCAAAATGGCATTGATTTCTTATTTCTATGCTTATTTAGCTTAAGGTTGGTATGTTTCAAGACCAACCCAAGCGTTAGGTGATTTACTGTTGTAAAAATTTCTTTCCCTAGTGTCTGCTGCTGCTCTGGAGCCCCTACCACTGAGTGCAAGGTTGAGAGGGCAGACTTCCTGGCCGTGCCAGCAGCCCTGAAGGAGACTGCAAACCCTCTCCTGGTGACAAGCTCCCAGGCAGCGGTCAGGTCTCCCAATAACGGTCGGCCATCATCTACACTAGTGTCCAGTAGTCTCATCTCTCAGCACTCGTGAATCCAATGTGTTTCCCAAGAAGTGCTCAATTTACAAAGTCAAAATCAATGTGTTGTAAGATAACTTGCACAGCTGATTTCACCTTTCAGAAGAGCTCTGTTAGGATGGCATTACTTATTTAGCTTTAAAAGCCCTTTAACGAGACCGGTCGGCCCTCATGTGGTGAAGGGGCTGCACTGCTACACCTTGTTCTGAGCTGAGAAAAATCCTACATAACTACTTAATGATTTAAAATATAATTCAACCTTTTCATACCATTATTATTAGAATTTTAAAAGGTCGAAAATAAAATTATTTTAATTCTTAAGCATTGGCTTTTAAATATACATGAACATTTGGGCTTTACCAAAAAGCTCAGAGGGGTCAGATGGAATCGGAAACTAATTCCCCGCGATGCAGCCAGAGATTACCACAGAATTTATTACTTACATTTGGAAATTGGGCATTTTAAAATCAATTATTAGCAAAACAGCATAAGATTTACCTGAACATTTCATCAACTATTCTGAATATGGCAGGATGGCAGGCTGCTTCAGGCTGTAAAGGAAAAGATGAGAAAATAAAATATCAGAAGTATTTTGTCAGTAAAAACTTGCTATTAACAGGCAAATGAGTTGTCTAGAACTGCTGGTGGCCATAAAATGAACCTAGCCTTCTGACTTGTGTGAAACTGTGAGAACACAGCTGTTTGCAAACCAGGAAGAAGTTTCTTGCTAGATACCAAAACTGCTAATGCCTTGATCTTGTCCATACAGCCTCCCAGCGGACAGAACTTGCCCATGCTCCATGTGAAACCTCCACTTCGGATCATGGACGCTAGTTTCAGCACCCTGCATTCGCTGGGGTAGATGGAAGGGCCATTTCACATTCTACTATTTTATCTGTCATTATCTACGGCAAGCAACTCCCCCCAGGTGTATTAGCCAGTTAATGGACTAAGAAATTGCCATTTCCTTCAGTAAAAAGGGTGAATAAAATTTCCAGTCAAGATGGAGGCATAGGTAAATATGACTTGCCTTCTCACACAACCATATCAAAATTACAACCATAGAAAAACCATCAATCACAATTGTCAGAAATAGTTAGTTGATTGGAAGTCCAACAACTATGGAATTAAAGAAACCACATCCATCCAGACTGGTAGGAGGGGCTCAGACGCAGAAATGTGGACATGCGGAATGGGCTGGTCCCACACCCACATGTAGTAAATAAAAAATGGGTGGGATACCTCAGGAGCAACGGGTGCCAGCCCAAAACCAGGGCCCCCAGCCCAGGGTGCCAGTGCCGAGAGGATAAGTCCCAATAACTTCTGGCTGCAAAAACTAGCAGGGATTGTCTCAGTAGAAGAAACTGCTGATTTCCTGAGCAGTTCCTCTTAAATGACCCCCACACAGACTTACTCAGACTCACTCCCTCTGAACTTCAGCACCAGGGTAGGAGTTTGAAAGGCATATGGCAACTGAAGTGTCTGGCATCAGGGTGAGAGCTGGGGGACAGCTTTCACCCAGACAGAATTGTAGGCAGAGGCCATCATTCCGTTTCTAAGCCCTCCCCACACAGAGCCACAAAGACAGCAGGCCAGTGCCATATCTGAGACTCTATCAACCTGCCTAACACTGTTTGTCCCACAATGGTGATTCTGAGTCTCCACCCCACCCAAATTACGTGCCCACTCAACTTATTAACGGTGGCTTTTCCATATGAATGGCTGGTCTTGGCTCATGCCTCAGACCTTCCTTAATCCTCTCAAACAAGTAGCAGCCAGCCTCAGTGAGCCCCGGACCACATATTCTTGCTGAGTGGCCCCAGGCCTAGAACAAGCAGCAGCCAGCCTAGGTTCACAGCGTGGACTTGCTACGGGCACCTCTAAGCCCAGTACAAGTAGCAGCCAAATGCAAACTGCTTCACAGCTTCCTCCACGTGGCCCCAGACAGAACACAGGTAGGGGCTGACCTTGGTCTGCACCACTTGGGAAACCCCATAGCCTGCACAGCCGGTGGACAGCTAGGGACCACATTGGAGCATAACCACACAATCACCTTGATAAGCAACACACTCAAGGAGCAGACTCAGTGGACTCCAGAGCCCAGAAGTTGGTGGTCAGTAGCCAGACAGTCCTTGCAGCTGACTGGCCTGGGTAAATCACTTCCACTGACCTGCCAACAGCAATCAAAGCTCAACTACAAAAGAAGGATATGCCACTGGACCCTACAGGACACCTACTACATTAGGCCACACTACCAAGACAGGGAGTCAGGGCAGCTCTACCTGACACGTAGAAACAAACACAGGAAAGCTGACAAAAAAAAGAAGACAAAGAAATATGGCCCAGATGAAAGAACAGTAAAATGGATGGTACTGCTGAAAAAATAGAATAAAACTTCAGAGAAAGAGCTAAAGGAAATGGAATTAAGCAATCTATCAGACACAGAGTTCTAAACACTGGTTATAAGGATGCTCAAGGAACCTAGTGAGGATATCAATAGCATGAAAAAGATCAAGTCAGAAATGAAGAATTCACTAATTAAAATAAAGAACTTACAGGGAAATCACAGTAGAGTGGATGAAGCCAATAATCAAATCAATGATTTGGATCATAAGGAAGCAAAAAAAAACAACTACCCAGAACAACAAGAAAAAAGAATTTAAAAAAATGAGGATAGTGTAAGGAGCCTCTGGCACAACTTCATGTGTTCCAAGATTCGCATCATAGGGATGCCAGAAGGAGAAGAGAAAGAGCAAGATATTGGAAATCTATTAGAAAAAATAATGAAAGAAAACTTCCCTGATTTGGTGAAGGAAATAGACATACAAGTTCAGAAAGCACAGAGTCCCAGCCAAGTTGGACCCAAAGAGGCCCTCTTTAAGACACATCACAATTAAAATGCCAGAAGTTAAAGAGAGAATCTTATAGGCAGCAAGAGAAGAGAAGTTAGTTACCTATAGGGGAGCTCCCATAAGACTGTCAGCTGATTTTTCAAAAGAAACTTTGCAGGCAAGAAGGGACTGGCAAGAAATGTATTTTCATGACTTTAAGTCATGAAAAACAGGGACTTACAGCCCAGATTGCTCTGCCCAGCAGGGCTGTATTTAGAATCAAAGGACAGATAAAGAGCTTCCCAAACAAGAAAGAAATAAACAGTTCATCTACACCAAGCCATTATTATATGAAACGTTAATGTTAAAGGGAACTACTTAAGCCCTGGTTGGTATAGCTCAGTGGATTGAGCACAGGCTGCGAACCAAAGGGTTGCAGGTTCAATTTTAGTCAGGGCACATGCCTGGATTGCGGGCCAGGTCCCCAGTCGGGGGAACATGAGAGGCAACCTCACGCTGATGTCTCTCTCCCTCTCTTTCTCTTTCCCTTCCCCTCTCTCTAAGAAATAAGTAAATAAAATCTTTTTTAAAAAAAAGGACTTAAGAAAAAGTAGAAGATCAAAACTATGAACAATAAAATGGCAAAAACCCCTCCCATATCTTTCAACAATTGAATCTAAAAAACTAAGCAATTAAGAAGAAAAGAGACAGAATCATGGATACTGAGAGCATTTTGATGGTTGCCAGATAGGAGGGAAGTGTGGGGAAATGGGTGAAGAAGTGAGGGGATTAAGAAACACAAACAGGTAGTTACAGACTAGCTATAGGAATGTAAAATACAGTATAGAAATAGGGTAGCCAAAGAACCATACACATGACCCATGGACATGAACTCTGATGTGGGGACTGACTGAGGGGGTAGGATGTGCTGGGTGGAGGGGGGCAAAGGGGAAAAAAATCAGGACAAGCACAAATCAATAAACTAGAATAAAAAAACCAAAGAAAATTAACATGATCCTTTGAGTTAGAAAAAATGGAAAAAGCCTTGCATACAAATGCATACAGTGATTCTCCTGGGGCAAGGAGATTATGGGCAAGCTTTATTTCCTCTATATATTTATGTACGTTCCACATTTTCTACAATAAGCCCATATGACTCAGAAAAAAGTTGACAAGTATCATAGAATAATTTAAAATACTTTCTATCAGCATGCAGCCATGAAACACAGAGCCTGCCTGTGTTGCTAGTTTTGTTGCTTTTGACCTCCTCACATGGCCTAGAAGTACCTTAAGGTCAGATGTGGGCCAACTATCTTTTCCTTCCTATTCGGTGATGAGTAAGTACATAATGATTTGATACTTAGGGAAGCAGTGACCATTCCCACGTTATACTAAATAATATCACATCTGAGTGCACCATGAATTTAGCAGTTTCAATTATCTAGTAGGAAAAAAATGGTTAATAAAAAAAATCAAGATACCATCACCTTGAATAATGAAAGTGATCTAATTTAGTCCACAAATATTTTTTGCGACAGGTTTTGATGGTTTAAATATGCAGAAGCTGACCTACTGTGGCCTCAGTGGGGCTTTAGTGGGCCTGTCCCAGGTTCCATATCCTTTTGACCAGAACTCAAAGCATGAGGTTAAGCCAAATGAATATGTCATTTGTGTCCTAAATGAGATGTTTTTTTTTCCTAAATGAGATGTTTTATAGTAACATCCAAGTGTTAGTGGATTAAGCTCTATAGGGAATATCTTTGAGTCATATGACTAGATTGATATGACTAGCTTTGGGAAATACTTTTTCATACCCTCTCTCCCAATAAAAAAAAGAAAAAAGAAAGAAGGGCATGCTTTGTCTCTCACATTTTCTGGATCACGCAGAAGAAAGAATGGTGCCTATCTCCACAGGCTTTCTTTTCCGCTGTTGGCTCTAGGCTGGTGTTTTGAGTTGTAACATTGAATGTGTGCCATCTAGTGTTCACAGTCTGCCACTACAGGCTTTCATAGAGGGCCCGGGGCAAGGGCATCAGCACTTGTTAAAAGGACGGAGTGATCTCCTTCTAATTATTTGAAGAGATTCGTGACTTATGAAAAAATCAAACAAGAAGTGAAAAGCAAAGGGCATGTCTGGAAGAAAAGTGATTCGTCAAATTTGCCAGTTTCATACATAGACAACATGTCTCCTGAGTAATAGTGTTTAAGACCAAGCAACACGACCATGTGCCCACAGGCAGACAGAGCCTGAAAATGCGCTGGTAGAAAACCAAGACTAAATGATGATAGGACTGTGCCTTCTGTTCTAAATGGTCTAACTATTCTAGAACCACTCTATAAATTTGATGCTAGTAGAAATCATTCAATACTAATTACGAAGATTTACAAATGGTAAAGAAAAGGATGATCCCATGTGTAGAATATGGCTACCATGGAATTAAAAGGGAGAAGCAAAAAAAAATTCTGATTCAGTTTGCTAAAAGATGAGAGTTGGACTGCTTTATCCTTTATGCAATGGTTCCTAGCAAAACATCTTAATCCAATGTTTTAAATTTCTCCAGACTGTGTGGAATCTGACTTCTCTCTCCACATCAATGCACTCACTTCTCGATTTCTTTCTGTCCAAATATTTCAAACCCTTGGTTGCTGTCAACCTGCTTCCACAACTTGTTTAGCTTTCAAAACAGATACGATGCCAGGAGGCAGAAAAACCGTGTTGAAACAGCAATGGCAGAAATTTTTATTTTAAAACCAGTCTCCCTTGCTGCCCCAGAGCTGTGAACAGCTTTTTCTCATCTGTGCCTTTTACTGATAGTTGTTAAAATGAGACTCTTTATACTTCCCGAACACATAATTTCAGGGTCATTGAGTCCCCTCATGAAGCCCAGTCTGCTCACAGGCCAGGCATGTGTACCAGTGATATCGAATCACAAAAGCAAACTTAAGCTGCTTTTCTTATCAAGGGAATCCTCCAAACAGAATTAAAGTCTTAATTCATGGTTCTTTGGAAGCCGTAACTTCCCCCCTTTCTTTTACAGCATCCTCGTGAGGGAAGAGGCAAACATTTTAACCTCTCTGTGTCCTGTTTGATTTGTAATATGGGATACCAGAAACCACTCTGCAGCTCACAGCTACAAACCCTAGCTCTGAAGCCCTACAACCCAGGCAATTACCTTTCCTATTAAAGTGAGGAAAGAAAGAAAACCTTTCTTGGAGTCCATCTGTTTGATTTTCTCTATCCTACCAAAATTTGTTCCTTCTCTTCCTTCTCAAGCTCTTCTCATCTCTCTTCTCCATGTGGCCTAATAATTTCCATGTACCTATTATTCCGAGTCTAGAGAAACTATGTCACCAGGAGGCTATCAGTAACATGAACGTTGTCCTTTCCCAGCTCCTGACACCACCTCCATTTCTTTCATTAAATGTCGGAGGATGAATGGACAATGATAGAGAGCTCTGGACTGTGGCTTCCTTTTCTTATGGACCAGACTGTCCTGCTGGATGTATATCCTCTTCCCATCTCTCACAGCTACCCAGGATGGCATTGTTTATCTTCTCTGTGCCTAGAAGGACAGCTCATTCCCATACCTCAACCAAACCAGGAAAGACAAAGGTAACCAAGAAGAAATGTGCAGTGGCCATGTTCTCCAGGACTGCGTTGTGGGGAGAAGTGGGGGAGAGGCCAGCTTGTCACTCTTACTGTGAGTTTTACAAATAACATTAATGCTCGCTCTCTGCCCTCAGTGTCACTTTGTCATTTTCATCCTGATTCATCAATGATTATTACAAGCCACTTGCCACTTAAAAGAGACCCGAAAACACAAAAGAACAGAATTCTCAGGAAGAAATGCCTTCTATTATTTCTCTTTTTTAAACTTTTTTATTGATTATGCCATTACATTTGTTCTATTCCCCCCCTCCATTCCCCTCCACCCTGCATACCCCTCCCCCACCATTTCCCCCTTTACTTCATGAACACGTGTCTCAAGTTCTTTAGATTCTGTATTTCCCCTACTATTCTTACCCTCCCCCCTATCTATTTTCTATCTACTGTCTATGCTACTTATTTTCTGTACCTTCTCCCCCCTTCTCCTCCTCCCACTCCCCTGTTGCTAACCCTCCATGTGATTTTCATTTCTATGGTTCTGCTCCTGATCTAGTTGTCCTCTTAGTTTGCTTTTGTTTTAGGTGTGGTTGTTAATAACTGTGAGTTTGCTGTCCTTTCACTGTTCATCTTTTTTGTCTTCTTTTTCTTAGGTAAATCCCTTTAACACTTCATATAATAAGGGCTTGGTGATGATGAACTCCTTGAATTTGATTTTATCTGAGAAGCACTTTATCTGTCCTTCCATTCTAAATGAAAGCTTTGCTGGGTAGAGCAATCTTGGTTGTAGGTCTTTGGTTTTCATGACTTGGAATACCTCTTTCCAGCCCCTTCTTGCCTGTAAGGTCTCTTTTGAGAAATCAGCTGACAGTCTGATGGGAACTCCTTTGTAGGTGACTGTCCCCTTAGCTCTTGCTGCTTCTAGGATTCTCTCCTTCATTTTAATCTTGGCTAATGTAATGATGATGTGTCTTGGTGTGTTCCTTCTTGGGTCCAACTTCTTTGGGACTCTCTGAGCTTCCTGGATTTCCTGGAAGTCTATTTCCTTTGCCAGAATGGGGAAGTTCTCTGTTATTATTTGTTCAAATAAGGTTTCCACTCGTGACTCTTCCCCTTCTGGTACCCCTATAATTCGAATGTTGGAACGTTTAAAGATGTCCTGGAGGTTCCTAAGCTTCTCCTCATTTTTCTGAATTCTTATTTCTTCACTCTTTTCTGTTTGATCATTTTTTTCTTCTTTCTGGTCCACTCCCTTGATTTGAGTCCCAATTTTCTTTCCATTACTATTGGTTTCCTTTGTATTACCATTCATTTCAATTAGTTTAGCTTCCATATGTTTCTCTAATTTGTGACTAAAATCAACCAGTTCTGTAAGGATCCTGATAACCAGTATTTTGAACTGTGCATCTGAAAGATTGGCTATTTCTTCATCGCTTAGATCGATCGGTTCTGGGGCTCTGAGTTGTTCTAGAGCCATTTTTGGTCTATTCGCGCCGTTAAGTAAGCGGAGAGAAGCCTTAGCTGTTTACCAGGACGGGGCGACCCAGGTCGCTGGTTTGTGACGCTGTGTGTGGGGACGTGGTCAGAGAGGGAGCAATGGCAGTCCTCTCCGCTAGCCCAGTCCGTCCAGTCACACCACCCGCCCTGGGCCTGTTTATCCTATCGGATTGTTCGAGCCTGCTGCCCCTCGCAGGCTCCCCTCCTCACTGGTTTATCCGCACACAGATGCGCGACCAACCGCAGACAGCCCGCCGTGCCTCTTCTCTGTGCGCTCCCGTAGCTAGCTCGCGATCTGCGCCTTCGACTGCTGGCGCACCACCCAGTTCGGGGATTTTTTCTTGCCAACCTGCTCCGCTGCTGGCTTCGCTCCTCTTACCGGTTTAGCTGAGCATTTCATTGTCTTCGGACTCCGTATTGTCGATTTTCTGTGTGGCTTGGTTGTGTTTATTGTTGTTAAAAATAGTTGTTCTTAGATTTGGTTGTGCACGGAAACAAGGTGGTTCCACCTACACCTCCATCTTGGCGGAAGTCCCTATTATTTCTGATTCTATGTATGTGCATGTAAAAGAGAGAGAGTATAGAGATGAGTGGGGAGAGGGGAAGAAAGAGAAACTACAAACCAGAGAGCAAAATTATACTATGATTTGAGGTGAGTACAAAACTGAATACCTCTTATAAAAAACAAAAAGGCAGTAAAGAAACAAACAAAATTCTAAAGTTTTTCCACTTATCACCTTTCATAGATATTTTCCCTTAGCAATAAAGAAACAGTGGGTGAAGAGATCAGAAGTGGAAGCTGAGGAAGCCTGGAAAAGATTCTCTTTCATAGTCTACTTTAATGTGGTTTAAATATTTTACTCAGGAATGGTCTTTTCTCTAAAAAAAAATAACTGACTAGAAGCTTTCCCTCCACATTACCCACCAACTAGCAATCCTGTCCCACTGTGTAGCTGCTTCTTTCACACCTGTAAGAGGCCCTTGTGTTAACATATGTACATAAATGACAGGGTTATGATATTTATCAAAACATAACTTTCTTCTTCAACAAGTACTCTTCAGAAGATTCATTTTAACAGTCATCCCTTTATTGACTATAAAACCAAAAACATTTTGGGTTTAAAAAAATCTACTTACATAAAACCTTCACATCTATCATGTAAAATAAGATAGCCATATATATATATGGCTATATATATATATATATATATAATTTTTTCCTATTTTCAAAATACTAAACATAAGGCTATAAATATCCCTTTTACATTTTAGGGTCTATTTTGTTTCAAAACATTCAAGTTTCTTTCAATAAATTTGAGATGGAAAAATATTTTTTATAATCTTTACCAGATGTTATTTATACTAAAAGCAACTTTTTTAGCACTCCAAAATACAGTTATTGTTTAATTAGTGATAAATCTGACATTGCTAGGCTTGAAAAAACATAACAAGTACCAAATGTACTTCTGTGTTTCAACTTTACCCGCGCTCTCTCAGAGCGTTAGGGATGCCGGTTCTGGATGCTCAGAGAAGTCCCTCTCTCCAGCCTGGCCCATTGGCCTGCATCAGTTAGCTTGTGCAGCCTGAGCAGAAAGACAGTTCCTAGGCCCCTGGCCACTTCTCAGCTCAGACTCTCAGTGGCAATGACCCCCCAAGTCGACCACTGCCCTGTTTTTATTCTTCATTTTTTTTTCTCTCCCTTCATCTCTGACTGGTTGAAAAGTCATCCATCCTCAACAGTGTAAACAGAACTTTACTATCTGGGCATTATTCTTTAAGGAAACAGTGCTGGGGGATCTGGTGCCCCCCTGAGGTACACACTGGGAAGTACAACTACTGTCCGAGATGCAGATTGTTGACCTGTTAGCCCCAAGCATAAACTGCCAACAGCACTTCCCTATTCCACCACTGCCAAATTATCTACTTCAGCATTTCTTAAGTTACATTCATCACATTCAAGAACTCAAAAAAGAAATGCATGAAAGACTGCTAATGAAAAAGCAGTTAAAGCAAACACGAGAACATTAGTAAGAATTACTCAAGCACAGAAAACTGACATAACTCAGGATGTGGAGACAATTCTTCAATGTAATCTTTTATTTAAGGAGAATTGTGTTTGGAATTTTGTGTAAAGGAAGTTTCTTTTTCTTTTTGAAGTGACTATGATTGCTCTCTAAAGAATGAGGACAAGAATGCATCCTATCTCATCATATCAGAAAGATCGAGAAGGACATGAGGTACCTGCATGTTTTTTTGTTTGTTTTTATTCTTAAGGTCTTATTAGGCGAAGAACTAATTTTCTCCCCAGTTTTATTGAGGCATAATTGACATGATAAAGAACGAATTCTAATTGAGCTATTAAGACGTTCAGGCAGGAGAGAACACTAAGAGCATTTTTTAAATTTAAAATCTGAATAAACAAACAAGAAAAACCAGCCCTGCCTCATTTGCCCCTCTCAACCTTCCTCTGCTCCCTGCTGTCTTTTGGGCAAGTCGGCCCTGTGAAGGTGAAGGAGCTGCTCCTCTCAACACAGCTTGAGGGGTTGCTGGCATGTGAGGTCTGCCAACAAAGGGCCTAGGAGGGGGAGCAGAAGCCAGGGCACATGTCGGCCGCGGCGTGCAGGAGGGCAGCCAGGCACAGTGCCCTACTGCCACCCAGCCAGCACTTCTCATTCAGATGTGGGATATAAACTACAGGTTTCTGGGCTCCACAAACAGAATTGTAACCAGAAAGCATAAATAACATCCTTCTGGTTCTGGGCCAACCTTGGGAAACGAAATAGTCAAGAAAGCTGCATAATTACCAAGTGGTTTTCACTGCTCTTGGTAATACCAGTTTTTAAGTTAGGTCTGAAGCTATGGATCATGGTCTTGCAGTGCCTTTCCATCATGGAAAACATAAGACCATCTGCTTTTAAAAAGTGTCAGGCTGCACAGTAAATGACAAACTAAGTTTAATACTGTGACTTATTTAGAAGCCACTGAAGTGCCAGGTGACCTTGTATTTGGGGAGTGGGGTGGGTTCAACCAACAGAAGCCTAAGGGTAAGTCTCAGGCGTAAATTTGTTTTTATTTTAGAAGTTATACATGTGTGTATAAATATGCGTTCACATGGAATTCAGGTGATATTAGGTTAGTGCCTTATTATTCAGTCTTAACAGAAAATACCAGGCCTCTTAGTACCTGAGCGACCAAAGAACATTTGGGAAAAGCATTTCACTTCATGCAACCTGTACTACACTTTTTTTTTTTGGCAACATCTTGGTAACTATAAAATTTCCAGGGCTAATTCCAGATAGTCCCAAGAGATGGAAACATAATTAACAATGCTCCATATAAAATACAAGTTACGTAGACCATCACACTTTAATTACACTCGGAATTCAACTCTAATGTAATAGGCATCGAGTTTCTTCTAGAGGAAAGCACAGCACTGCCATGCTATCTGAGTCTCGCAGATCTCTGACACTTCTGCACAGTCCTGTCGCTGCTCCGAGATACTGTGCGGTGATAAATGAGTCAGATGATGCAATTAGGAAGCGAGTGCTTCAGGTTACCCTTCTAATCGCTCAGTTACGTCACAGGCTTATTCCAGCTGCTTGTTTTTCCTGGCACTGCAGGCCTATGATGCCCAAGGAGAGCAGCCCACACCAATCAGGAAATTCCAGCTCTGTATTGTAATTACCTCCTTGAACTGAAAGACACAAAAAGGTCACATCCTGCCAATGCCACAATAGATTAAACCAAATAACACCCTCTGGAATCTTCCTTTAACCATAATGGAAGCTCTGAACCTCTACACACATGATCCTGATAAATGCTTCTGTACATCAACCGACTTCAAAGCTGTCAGACTAGGCAAGATCATTTTCAACTCTACACTGCAGACTGAAGGTTATACAATGCAAACGTTGAATGAAAGTGCCTGCTTTCTCTCTCCCTCATTCACAGCAATATCCTGTGCTTGCTGAAGAATTGCAGAGTTGCTCAGGCCTCATGGCCACAGGTAAAAGAGACATGGAGAAGGTCAGAGAAGAACCACAGGACCAGTGAAAGGTTGCAGAATCAAACCAAATCAGAAAAGTCCATGGAACTGTAATTTTTCTATGTAGAGAAGACAAAGAAATTTAATAAAGAACCTGAAAGCAAGGAACTTAACTCATTACTATATTTTGCCAACGAAAAAGGACCAGAGAAAATTAAATTATAGCATGTTCATTTAAGTTAGAAATACAGAGATTTCCCTGATAATAAAGGTAATGCTTGGAATGCTATGCCAGGGGCTTTTCAAAGCCTTTGTTTTAGAAATTTATTGTAATTAAAAAATATTTTTTATTTATTTATTTTTTAGAGAGTAGAGAAGGGAGGGAGAGAAACATCACCATGTGGTTGCCTCTTGCCTGAGCCCTGCTACTGGGGACCTGGCCTGCAACCCACGCACGTGCCCCAACTAGGAACTGAACTGGCGACCCTTTGGTTTGCAGGCCAGCATTCAATCCACTGAGCCACACCAGACAGGGTTGTAACTATTTTTATATAAGACACATTTTTATTTCTGACCTTAATATGCAACTCTTTTGAATGGTGAAGTCAAGCAGTAAT
This sequence comes from Artibeus jamaicensis, assembly GCF_021234435.1. Taxonomy (NCBI): domain Eukaryota; kingdom Metazoa; phylum Chordata; class Mammalia; order Chiroptera; family Phyllostomidae; genus Artibeus; species Artibeus jamaicensis. The sequence continues at coordinate 70,691,113 of NW_026522030.1, read as the reverse complement.
TTTTCTTAAAAACAAACAAACAAACAAACAAACAAACCTCTCTTTGGGCTCTCTCGGGGTTTATACCTGTCTTCCTTCCTTCTTTCTTTTCTTCCCCTATCAAACAGTATACATTTTCAAATCACTTGGGTTCAATTTGTGCCACTTAACTTACAGGTGAAAGCAGCATGACCACTGATGACTGTATCGCAAGTCAGAGTCACGTGGGAGGACCCAGATATGAAGGCAGAGAAGAACCAAGGACACGAGGAAAACGGCGAGCGCGGCCTTGGACTGTCGCACATGCACTGCTGGGGAAGGACTGGGATCAACACCAAGACTCAGGGACAGGAAGAAGGCAACTGAGTCAATTATGATTCCCCTATGCAGCCCCCAACTTGAAAGAGAAGGGGAAAACAGGAAGTTACAACCAAATTAAACAAATAGAAGCTATCTGGGAGATGGGGGTTGTGTAAATTCAGCCAACTTCAGAAAACTCCATGCTCAGGGCTTCACGCCTCCCAAATCTCAGCTTCGTGGGAAGGATGAACACGCTCACTCTCCTGCCTAGTTTCCTGCCACCAAATTAAGACCTGACTGTTCACCATCTCTGTCTAAACTAATCTTATTCATCTGTGCAAAAGGAGGAAACCTCTGCGCTATCTCCCCCAGGTTACCCAGCTCATGAGAAAGCATGGGAGCCACTGAGGCTCTGTAAGACAGAGGCCCTGGGAGCACGGCACCTTCTTGTCCTTTCTGAATTACTTCTTCAGGGCTCACTGGTTTCTGTTCTTACAGAAACGCACATAAATTCCAGAGCTGCCTCCCACAGAGGGAAAACAACACCCAGAGCGGCCAGGTTCTAAGGGACGGCCTGGGGCGCTGGCTCCGGGAGCCCCTGACTTTGCAGGCCTAGGAGTCCAGAGAAGAAGGGGGCCAGGGGGCCAGTGTACAGAGCTAGGTTTCAAGGCAGGCAGGCTTACACCAAAATAAAACTTAACAAAATCCTTAGTTGTTTTAACCATTTTTTGAGGTTCTGTTTTGTTTCTCTTGAGTATTTTATTTTCCCCTCTAATGAAGAGCTAAAAGTATTTCTGAATGTTTCTTTGTTAATTGATTCTTCTTGTGGTTTTTAAAATTTTCATTTTTTAAAAATTTACTTTTAATGTGCAAGTAAGAAATACTGTTTTAAAAAAGTTTGTTGACCAAATATCAGTTCTTATGAATATACCACATAAAGTACAACAATCCAGTAAATCTTGAGTCTCTCCTTATTTTTGACATATGCTCTAAATATGCAGAAAAGTCCCCTATGTCAGGTATTTTTATTTTTTAAAGATTTTATTTATTTATTTTTTAGAGAGAGGGGAAAGGAGGGAGAAAGAGTGGGAGAGAAACATCAATGTGTGGTTGACTCTCATGCTCCCCCTACTGGGGACATAGCCCGCAACCCTGTGCCCTGACTGGGAACTGAACTGGTAACCTGACCCTTTGGTTCACAGGCCAGAGCTCAATCCACCGATCCACATCAGGCAGGGCCCTGTTAGGTATTTTTAAAGTAAAATGTAAATACATCATTACTTTAAAGGTCTCAATAGCTCTTTTGTTTACATTTTTTCCTTTGCTCAGACCAAACAAAATGATACCCAACACCTTCTTTAAGGACTTTTCTTCTCATACCAGCACATACCAGCAATGAATCTTTCACAAAGCATTCGATCCTTCTCAGAAAATTTCTCTCACTGAAAATCAGCTTTTCAAAAAGATGCAGCGTTGCTTTTTCAAGGCTGGGAAGGTGTCGAAGCCAGAGGCAGACTACAGTTGACTTGGGAAGAGAAATCTTCTTCCTTTCAGTAAGAAATAAAATTTTGAATAGAAATGGGTTATAGAAAATAGAAGACTAAGAGAGTTCAAAATGCAAAAAATGAAACCAATTTGTAAATCTCCTCCCCATGGTCATAGTAGTCGTTAATATTTGTAATATCAAAGAATACTGACCAAGTATCTATTTACAAAATAATGTGAATATACTTCCACTTTAACTCAAAAAATTGGAGAAATGCTCAAAGAACAAAATGCTTTCAAAACAATAAACAAATATATAGTGATGGAAAACAGTGGTAAAAGATGAGATATAAAAAGGTCTTGAAATACCGAGGTACGTGCAATCCTAATTAAGAAACAGTTATGCTTCTTGATGCAACACTTCATGATGGAAGTGCATTATGATGGTGCGTGGAATCAAACCTGGGTTTGAGTCCAAGATCTACCACCTACTAACTCTATGACCTTGGGAAAGTTACTTAACCACTACACCTCCATTTACTCATCTGTAAAGTGGGCCCATTTCCCTCACAGTGTTGTCAGACTAATCAAATGCAATAATAACACATGTAAAGTGATTAGCATAGTGGTTGATACTGAGTATTTCAATAGTAAGTATCCAATATTCAATAACATATTTGTAAATCTGTTGCTTGAAAGTTAAAAAAAATACTTTTCTTTAGCCTTGGCTGGGTGGATCAATTGGTTGGAGTGTTGTCCTATGCACCGAAAGGTTGTGGGTTCAATCCCTGGCCAGGGCACATGGCTAGGTTATGGGTTCCATCCTAGGTTGGGGCATATATGGGGGTGAAGGGCACAGCGACTGATCAATGTCTCTCTCTCCCATCAATATTTCTCTCTCTCTCTCTCTCTCTCTCTCTCTCTTCCTTCCTCTCTCTAAAAAAAATCAATAAACAAATCCTTGGGTGAGGATTTAAAAAAAATTTCTTTACTAACAACTTCACAGTTGGTGGTTATAACCGGTATTAATCCACAGTTGATCCGCAACATGAGACTCGATAGACTGCAACCATTTTGTGTAGCTCATTTTCTACAGGAAGATGTATTTGAAGGTTCCTCTTCCGCATATCAGGGGTCCTACTTGCCCCCTGGGAAGGAGCATGAGGGGGACATCTGTCTGACGCCCAGCCACCGGGCCTAATCTGGCCTGGTAGGACTTGTCTGCCTTCTTTCAGCCCAGGTGCTGAAGCCTGAAGCATCACAGGCAGCAGGCTGCTTTCTACGTTCTGCCAGAAAATGTTTACTGTTTTTAATAAGGAAAACAAAAGCTGGGGCACGAAGGTTCCCCATTACCCAACGACTCCTTCAGTGTCTTTCCCTTCACCATCACTTCTGGGCCATTGCTCTGCAGGAGCTAGCTAGAAGCCTGGGGAATGAGCACAGGGCAGGATAGATAGGAGACACAGGGTAGCAATTTCTAGTGGCTTCTCTTTTTCTTCTCCCTTGGCATAACTCCTCCAGACTTTGTCCTGGATTAACTCTGAAGAAGCTAGTCTTTCTTCAGAAAGGGAGGGAGGGAGGGATGTCCCTCCTCTGACCCTCTTTGTGGTCTCACATTCTCACCTTGAGCTTCAACTCTTCTGAAAAGTCTTACAGGACCCCCTTCTCCCCCTACCTGCCCATACCTGGTGAAGAAGAGTTGCCACCATGCCCCAACCCTGTACACCTGGCATATTTGGGGGCCACACTATAGAAACCATCTATGGGCTGCCTTTCCCAAGCTACCTCCCCTATTATCCTTGATGGCAAGGAGCTGGTGGTCATTCAAAGAAGATGACTAAGCACTTCCTGTGTGGAACTAAATGTGCCAGGTGCAGACCAAACAATCAAAAAACAATCTGTATCATTAGCAGTTCAGGGCCCAGTGGGAGGTGTGCATATGTACATACACATACCAAATTGTGATAAAGGCAATGAAGGAAAAGGACAGGCTGAGGTAAAAGAGAGTAATGGGGAGGCGGGGGAGGAGGGAACTAATTTAGATTAGGTCGTTGGGGGTTAGCTAGGTGAAAAGAAGTGGGAAGAGATTTTTAACAGAGGGAACAGTTTTGATGGCCCTGAGACAAGGAAGAGCAAGGGCAGAAGAGAGAGGTGGTACAGCTCCGCAGTACCACAGGCCAAGATAAGATTTTAGGATTTTATTCTCTGGTTATTCTGGCCCAAAGATTTTAAACAAAGTTCTAGGATGCAGAGAAGCGCCAGGATGCAGTTTACATTTCAAAGATCACTCTGGGGGAACTTCTAGTCTAGATGGAAGTGTAGGTAAACACACCTCACCTCCTCACACAACCATATCAAAATAACATCTAAACGAAGAACAACCATCACTCAGAACAGTCAGTTTGACCTGAATGGAAGTTGGAAAACTATGGAATTGAAAAAACCACATCCATCCAGACTGGTAGGAGGAGCAGAGATCAGAAAAGCCTGGTCCCACATGCATGTGTGGTGGATAAAAATTTGGGAGGGATACCTCAGGAGTGAGAAGTTGAAGTCCCAACCCCACACCAGGCCAGCAAGCCCAGAGTTCCAATGCCAGGAAGATAAGTCCCCATAACTGCTAGCTGCAAAAGCCAGCAGGGATTGAGTTGGTAGTAGAAACTTCTGGAGTCCCACATGGGTTCTTCTTCTTAAAGAACCCACACATGGACTTAATCACACTCACTCCCTCTGAGCTCTAGCAATGGGGCAGCAGCTTCACAGGCACCAGTGGCATACAAAAACGGAGGTGCCTAGCTTTTAGGCTGAGAGCTGGGGGACAGATTTCTCCCAGACGGAAAGGTGGGCAGAGGCCATTGTTCCTCTTCGGAGCCCTCCCTGCACAGAGCCCCAGAGCTGGCAGGCAGGTGCCATATCTGAGACTCCATCTATCTGGCTCACACTGTTTGCCTTGCCCTGGACATCCCGAGGCTCCATCCCACCCAACTTACCAGCTCACCCAAGCTATTAAAAGTGGGTTCTCTATATAAATGGTTGCTATTGACTCATGCTTCAGATCTTCCTAAATCCTCTCAAACAAGCAACACTAGCCCCAGTAAACCCTCAACCCTGTACCTCTTGCAAAATGGCCTGAGGCCCAGCACTAGAAGCAGCCAACCTAGGTTCACAGCTTGGCTTTACCTGGGAAACTCCAAGCCCAAGCACAAGGAGCAGTCATCTGGAGATGGCTTTAGCTCATGTAGGGTGGCCCCAGACAGAACACAGGAGGGGACTAAAGTTGGCCTGCGCCACCCAGGAAACTCCAGTGCCTGCTCACCCCGTGAGCAGCTAAAGCCTACGTTGGGGGTACTACCATCCTGCCCCTGCACAGCTGATTCTCCATGAAGAGTGGGGGCTGATGGGGAGTGGTCACAGCCAGTCCTTGCAGCTGACTGGCTGGGTAAGTGTCACATACTGACCTGCTAACAGCAATCAAGGCATAACTATAAGAGGAGGGTGTACTCGGCCCACAAGAAGGGCACGCCTTTAGAACCCAGACTGGGTGACAGGAAAGGCTGTGCCATTGAACTCTACAGGGCACCTACTACACTAGGTCACGCTACCAAGACATGGAGTCATAGCAGCTCTACCTAATCATAGAAACAAACACAGGGGGGCTGCCAAAAAGAGGAGACAAAGAAACATGGTCCAGATGAAAGACCAGAATAAAACTCCAGAAAAAGAACTAAACAAAATGGAGATAAGCCATCTATCAGATGCACAATTCAATGCACGGGTTAGAAGGATGCTCAAGGAACTTAGTGAGGATCTGAACAGCATGAAAAAGACCCAGTCGGAAATGAAGGGTACACTAATTGAGATTAAAAAAAAAAACCTTACAGGGAAACAACAGTGTAGAGGATGAAGCCGAGAACCACATCAATGATTTGGAACTTAAGAAAGCAAAAAAACAACCAATCAGAACAACAAAAAGAAAAAAGAACCCCCCAAAACAAGGGCACTGTAAGCCACCTCTGGGACAACTTCAAGCACTCCAACATTCGCATCAGAGGGGAGCCAGAAGGAGAAGAGAGAGAGCAAGAAGTTGGAAAACTATTTAAAAAAATCATGAAAGAAAACTTCCCTAATTTAGTGAAGGAAATAGACATGCCAGTCCAGGAAACACAGGGAGTCCCAAACAAGATGGATGCAAACAGGCCCACTCCAGGACACATCATAATTAAAATGTCAAAGGTTAAAGATAAAGAGAGAATCTTAAAAGCAGCGAAAGAAAAGAAATTAGTTACCTACAGGGGAATTCCCATAAGACTGTCAGCTGACTTCTCAAAAGAAACTTTGTGGCCTAGGAGGGATTGGCAAGAAATAGTCAAAATCATGAAAAGCAGGGACTGACAGGCCAAGATTGCTCTACCCAGCAAGACTATCATTTAGAATTGAAGGGCAGATAAAGAGCTTGCCAGACAAGAAAAAACAAAAGGAGTTCATCATCACCAAACCATTATTATATGAAATGTTAAAGGGGCCTATTCCAGAAAAAGAAGTAGATTAAAGCTATGACAGTAAAACGTCAAGAAATACACATGTATCAACAATTGAATCTAAAAAACAAACTAAGCAAACAGTAAAAACAGAGACAAAAATCATGGCTATGGAGGATGTTTTGATGGTTGCCAGATGGGAGGGGAATGTGGGAGAATGGGTGAGAGGTGAGAGGATTAAGAAGCACAAGTAGGTGGTTACAGAGTAGTCATGGGGAGGTAAAGTACAGAATAGGAAATGGAGTAGCCAAAAAACTTATACGCATGACCCATGGACACGAACAATAGTCTGGGGATTGACTGAGGGAGTGAGGGGTGCTGGGTGGAGGGAGGCAAAGGGGTAAAAATTAGGACAATAGCACCATCAATAAAATATAATAAAAATAAAAAATAAAAAATAAAAAGAAGGTGGGAACAGGAGAGCAAAAGAGTGTAACAAAGCAGAGTGAATTTGGGAACTGTCAGGCTGGAAGGAAAAAACCCCAAATGTCACTCTGACTGCAGCAGGGAGAACTGAGTGCAAGGACCAGAGTGGGTTCTAGGAAACCAGGAGCTGGTGCTGCAGGGACCAGTGGCAGTGGAGAAAGAGTGAAGAGCACCTGCAATGTATTTTAGCAGTAATATCAAATCCATCACAGAAACTGGCAATGACTTTGATGAGAGGTGGTGCAGGTGAGGTAGGTATCAAGGCTATTCCAGATTTCTTGAATAGGAGATGAACAGACATATCTTTTACTTAGATGGAATGAAGGGATGATTTGTGAAGAATTAACTAAGAGCTCAGTTTGGGATGTGTGTATTTAGCATATTTGAGGTCCAATCCAACTAAGGTATATGAAACACATATTTTAGTTGTGGGGAGAGGTCTGGCCTAAAGATATGAGGCCTGTCCAGAAAGTATCCAGCCATGCGCCAAGAAAAATAGACATTTATTGAAGAAGATACAAGAAACTTTGTACATAGGACAATGACACCTCCATCCTCTTCAAAGTAGGCCCTTTGGGACCTCACACAGTTCTCCTATAGTCTCTTCCACCATTCAAAAGACTGCAAAATCCTTTGTTGAAATCGCCATCAGCTGTCCCTCCGTATTTTCCTGAATCTCATTGACAGTCTGAAATCTCTTCTTCTTCAGATGTGATTTTAGTTTTGGGAAAAGCCAGAAGTTGCAGGGTGCCAAATCTGGGCTGTAGGGGCATTGAGTCACTTGGGTAATTTGATGTTTCACCAAAAAACTGCATGAGACATGATATACGAGCAGGCATGTTGTTGTAATGAAGCTGCCAATCACCAGTTGCCCATAGCCACGGTCACTTTCATCAATCATATTGCATCTCTTAGCTAACAAAGAACATTGAGGTGGTACTTATTAATTGTTTGGCCTGGAGGGGCGTACTCATAATGGACAACACCTTCCCAGTCAAAAAACCAGTTAACGTGATCTTGATCTTGCTGCGACTTTGTTGTGCCTTCTTCCGGTGTGGAGAACAAAGTGACTTCCATTGGGATGACTGGGCCTTTGTTTCCGGATCATAGCTGTAGACCCATGATTAATCTCCAGTTATGACCTTTTTGAGGAAATCTGGTTCATTGGCAGTGGTTTGAATCAAGTCATTAGCAACTGCAGCACAATGTTCCTTCTGCTCTGGTAGCAGAAGCTGCAGGATGAATTTTGCCACAACGTGTTTCATGCCAAGATCCTGCACCAAAATCTCGAATATAGTTTTTGGAATCCCCAGATCAGCTTCTAGTTCCCATACTGTCAGCTGCCGATCTTTGTTGATTGCAGCCCTTACACGTTTAACATTCTCAGGTGTTCTGCTTGTTGCAGGCCTTCCAGAGCATGGATCACTTTCAACAGCTTCTCAACCATTTTTGAGTCATCTGTGCTACACTTTTATTTACACTGCATTAACTGCATCATCCATGAAAGCCTTCCGGATCATCCAAATAGTTTCCATGGAGGAATGTCCAAGCTTAACACAAAATCTGATGCAGATTTGTTGCTCTACTCACTCAGTCATTTAGAATGCAACAGCCACACAGTACACATGCTCACTCAGCGGGGTCTACCACCTTCACTGACTAGTATAGTGAAGTTGTCACTATTCATGCATGCACATTTCAGTCCATTCTCCTTGGCTGCCAGATTATATTGATGTCAGGCAAACTGTTCTTGTTATACTAACAATGGCTGGACTTTTCCTGGACAGACCTTGTACATTAGGGAACTGTCATCACATGTATAGAATGGCAAGAGAATGGATGAGCAGTCTGAGAGAGAGAGAGAGAGAGAGGTGTGTGTGGGGAGAAGAGGGTCTGAACCTGTGCCAGCAGGAAGAAGAACAAGCGCAGTTGTAGACACGCAGAGACAATGCCATGGATGAACACAAGGCAGGTGTGGCTGTGACCCGCACTGCTGAGAGGACATGGATACTGGGAGGGAAACACAAGTACTGCATTGGGCAGGCCCTTTCTGGCCTCCCTGAGAATACTGTTTTGATGGAGCTACGGAAGCTGAAGGCAAAGTCAGTGAGGAGATGAAGTGAAGTGCAGCCAGTCTTGCAGACAGGTCTTCGGAAGGAGGCGGTGAGGGTAGCACCACTGGAAGGCCCCACAGGAGTGGTGGAAAGTGGTGTTCCGGGGCCGTATGGCTGACTGCTGAAGGGCCGGAGACAGAGGAATGGTGGAGGCTGAAAGACCCATAGCTACCATTTATTAAGGGTTTACCTGGAATGATGCTAAGCATTTTATCTGTATTTTAGTCCTCCTAACAGCCCCACAAGGATAAAACGGACTATCATTACCCTTATTTTATAGATAAGGCAACTGAGGTCAGAGAGGGACCAAGAACTTACAGCTATGATTGGAACCCAGAAGGTCTGATACTACAGCTGGTCCTCAGCCTCAGGTTATATATGTCACTCTACTCTGCAGCCAGGGAAGTGGAGGTTGCTGCTCAGAAGACAGGGCCTGGGGCCAGCAGGGGAGAACAGAAGATGGCTTTCCAAACAGAAGCCAGATACCTGGATCCTGAGTTCATCCAACTCTGTGTTTGGGGAAGTCTTTTAAGTCCAAGCTGTAAGACAGTTCTAGCCACATTAATGGACCCCTGGGCAAGGGTTTCTGTCCAGCTTTCTAGAGGAAGCAGAACATCCCTTAGGAATGTGGGGAAGGTTCTGTAGTTGCTGTCACAGAGTCACAGAGCCCCTAAGAGACAGAAAGCTCTGAGGTACAGAGGGGAGAATTTGGCTGCTCAGTGACTCCTCCCTTCTCAAACAGCAGGAACATTTTTTGAACTGCTTTCATTACACCTTTTTTCTTCCAGGATCCATATAAAATAAATATGTACATCATTAGAAAAGTTTCTCATTTCAGTGGAAGTTCTTCAGAGACAGCATCATCCCTAAGCCCTCTGAGCAACCATGTGAGTTAGTGTGATTTTTAGCATCAGATCACAGTGGCTGAGTAATGCCCAGCCGCACAAAGGTACAAACTGTTGAGAATGAACAGTAGATAACAAAATGTAAAAATGAAACTAGTATAAAATAGTAGGTCCACTAAATATCTGAATTAAAAGATACTGCTTAGTAACAAACTTATATGAGTTGTAGAAGTTCTATACTAAAGTAAGTAAGTACTGTGAACCCTGACAAAGAAGACACTGACTACGGAGAGCTCCTGGTTGTTAACTAGGCTCAAATGAAAAAACAAGACAAAACAAAAAATGAAAACAGAGTTTAGCAGCTATTTATACACAGAGGCCTTTCATGCAAACTGTACTTCAAGGAGAGGCCTGCATGAACTACCGGCCTACACGGTTTCTGCCATCTGAGCCAGCCCTGATACAGAAGTTCCTGGGGTCCCGTTTCAACCAGCAGCACTGGTTTTTCCCCATCTAACAGAGCTGCAGAGTGCTCTGATCAACCAAAGTGGCTCTTTTTTGACCAATAAGGACAGTGCTTTTGGGGCCAAACTGCAAGGATTTAGAGTCCTTATTTGCATGAGGACAGGCCAATCAGGGACCAGGGGCAGGGACTGCTGTCTGTCCCTGATAAGCCAGGTTCCCTCTGGCTCTGAGTGTCCTTTCCCTTTCCATGGAAGACTGAAGACTGTGCTTCCCTCACTGAGCTGAAATACTGAAGATGTCATGCCAGAATAGAATGGAGCAGACCAGCACAGTCCAGAGCAGATTGGCACAGAACAAAGCAGATCATCTGCTTTGACCAGGGCATAGCTATTTAGCCAGAGAGGGGCCTGGCCAAAGGGCTGCCTCACCGCTGTGCTGTTTTCACAGCCGTGCAGTATCACAATAGAGCTGTGCTACAGCTGTGCTGTTTTCATAGCTATACTGTATCACGATCAAGCTGTTTTGCCCTGAATAAAGTTTCCATCTTCAGTGCACCCAAAACTGGGGATTCCTGTTGGTGCTGAATTGGTGCCAGTGGCCATCAATTGACAGTACATACAAGAAGTAGTCCTCCCTTACCTGCAGGGACTGTGTTTCAAGACCCCCACTGGGTGCCTAAAACTGCAGACAGTACTGAACCCTATATATATATTTTTCCTATACATATATACCAGTGATAAAATTTAACTTATAAATTTGGCACAGTAAGAGATTAGCAACAATGAATAAAATAATTATAAAAATATACTGTAATAAAAGTTAATGTAAATGTGGACTTTCTCCTAATGTATCTTATTGTGCTATACACACTTCTTGTGCTCACCCTTCTTTCTTCTTGTCATGATGATGAGAGAGGAAACAATACCTATGTGGATGGATGAGGCAAAGCTGGGTGACTATGTTGGACAAAGGGATGATTCCTGTCTCCGGCAAGACAGGGTGAGAGAGAGCAAAACAGGGCCAGATTTCTTCATGCTATTCAGAATGGCACACAATTTAAAAACTTAAGAATTGTTTATTTCTGTAATTTCCCATTTGATATTTTTGAACCATGGTTGACCACAGAAAACTGACACCATGAATTAAGGGGAGGGGCTGCTGTAATATTTTTGTTCTTTTCTCAGACATGGGATGAAAAATGTGTACGTTAACAATTGTATTTTTATTAGAGCCTTGATTCAGAGCATACTCTACTAACTTCTGTGAATGATTACATTTATAGATCCAATGTTTAACATGTGAGTCATCTATTATCAATAAAATCTATTTTGTTCTAAAATTGCAAAGACTTATTAACTCTTTATAATCAGTTCTTGCATGAAGAAAACAACACGGCAACACAACCTTCACATGCTCTCATAACAGCACTGGGCTGGGCCGGCACATTCACATCACAGGCAATGTTCTGAATGTGCGCCAGGCTGGTTTTGAAATAAAAAGCACAAATTACATTATATGTCAATCATATCTCAGAAAAACTAGAAAAAAGGCAAATTATAGAAGAAGAAATGCAAATGGCCAATACAAATATGCAGATTTTCAACTTTCTTAATAGTTAAAGAAAGGTAAACTAACACATCAAGGAGATACCATTTTTCACCCTCATGTCAACAAATGTTTAGAAGAGTGACATCCAATGATGAAGGAGGTATAGAGGCTTCGTGTTCTCAGTGGTGGGACAAGGAATGGCTTTGCCCTTTTGGCCAAGTCACATGGTACCACATAATAAAGTATAAAACGTATACACCCCTGGTCTTAGTAACCATGCTTTTGTGAAACAGCCTGGCAGAAATAAAAGCCTCAGTTGAAGGATATTTACTGCCCCACGGTTATAAAGACACAATGAGAAACAAGGAGAATGCATGCACTAACACCTGAAAATATTATGGTTCCTTCATACCAGGGAATACATTGCAATTTTTTAAAAATGAGGCTGATGTATATCCCTTGAGGATATCCAAAATATGCTGGTTAAAAGAAAAAAATTTCTTCGGGACACTGAAAACTTTCATTCTATTCAACACGTTAGTCACAGAAACTCTAAGGCTATACTTCTTCTCATGTAACCTTATTTGTTCTATCCTTTCAGTCTGCATACTGATTAAATGACAAATTCAAGGGACACAGGATAAGATTAAAAACTTGGCTCTCTAAAATCCCTACTTAATAATTATAGGGAGTTTTCCACATTATAACTGTGTTTTAGGAAAATAATAGGGTGTGTGAGACTTATATGTAATGTAATTCTCCCCTTTAAAATACTGATGAATAGGCTCCTAGTGAGCACTTTTATGCAGAAAATCTGAGTTTTCTAAATAATTTCTGACACGAGGCAGGAGATGCCTGGACAGGATGCGCTGCCCTGTCCAGTCTCTTGTTATCTGACTCTTGTACATAAATACCTCTTTGACATTTGGAAAACTGTACCTTGTTTTCCCCAAATACTCAATTTAGTGAGGCAGTTGTTTGTCCCATCTTCTTCAAAAAGAGGTTGGATGTAAAGAAACTGGTCCAGCTCATTTTGGTTCCAATTTTTTTTTATAGCTACAACAAAAGACCAGAATGTGGGATCCAGTTCTTTGTGAGAAAGGTTCCAGTGAGGGTGGTGCCTGTCTCCAGGGAATGTGATCTAAAGCTGTCTGAGAGGCAGAGAAGTGCTAAGACATGACTTCAAAATGCTAATCAACAGTATTTCTGGTAAGACAAATTTACAAATGCTTGTCTCTGTATCAAATACATAATTTCTGCTTTTTTCTGTGATGCTCTTTTATAAACTTGCCATCCATTAAAAAAAAAAAAAAAGAAGGAAACTCCTCATATGAAACAAACACCCGCAGTACTTCACTTTGCCAAACCACAGAGAGATCAAGGGCTGCTTCGCTGCAGCAGAAGCCCACAAAAATTGGGACCAGATTTTCTGGAGAATTACTTAATGCCAAGGAACTGGAAAGAATACTTCCTATCACATCTCATAGGTATACTTTCATTAAAACTTGATCTAAGATGTACAGGGCTGGGCAAAGTAGGTTTCTAGTTGTAAGTATGTGAAAATTTATTCTTTTATTACATATTTTTCCATATGAACTGTAAACCTACTTTTGCCTTCCCCTGCATATTAAATTGAGGAAACTGAGCCATCATTATCACTTATACCTGCAGAGAAGTTAGTTCTCAAAGCAAAAAGCAGCAATAGCAAGTGAAGGAACTGTCCAAGACCAAACATACTGAACTATTACCATCAATACCAGATTTTTATTTGAAAAGTAAACTTTTCAAATTACTAATTTTATGACCATGTCCTATTAAGATTTAAAAAAAGTCAGGAAGTCTCAATAAACAAATAAGTAAAAATGGGAGTTTCTGCTACTACCTCGCTACCTTTTTGTTTTTGATAATTAACACTAGCCTTTCTTCATGTAGACATTCACCTATAGTATATGACAACATATAAAGCCTCATTTTTCTTACATATGCTGACAAAACACAAAACTAGAACCTCTGATGAAGGTCAGTCATTTCTTGTAATTTCTTTTGTTTTCGTTTAAGCACCTTTGGAGACTGTATTACTAGCTCTTTCAGCAATGGGAATTTAGCTTACATCTGGCCTTAGTTCAATAATATTTTTACTAGGGAGAAAAGATGTAAGTTTGAGAAAACCTAATAAAACATTATAAAAACATAACATTTTTGTTGAAGTAAATAATAATAGCAACATGTTAACAGTTATTTAGTGTTTACTCTGCATGCCAGGCACTGTGCTAAGCATGTTACAGGCCTTGGGCCCATTTAAATTTGTTCCAGTGAGCCACGGCAAGTTCATGTCTGTTATCTGACCATAATTATAAAAGGCACCCCTTTTAACTCTCAGCAGTGTTGTGGTCTACAATTTATAATTATATGGTCACCCTGCTTGACACTCATAGTTACCTTATAAGGTCTGTTGGTTAGTCAGTCATGCATTTGTTCATTGGCTCATTTATTCCAGTGTACAGAAAAAAATACTCCATCCAGTCCAAATTTCTCAATATTTTTGAAGCAATGGAATCAGATTTTCCTTAGAGGACATGTTATGTGTAATTATGTGTACTCCACAGACTTACTAAAAGGTTTCAGCAGCCCTCCCAGAAACGTTTTTACACACTCTGTCTACATATGGCTATGATGCCAATCCCAGGGAGAGACTCAAAAAGTTACTTTTGACATTTAGGCAAAAAATTAAAAAGTTCCTCTAGGTTATCTAAACTACACAAAGGGGCAAGCATCTGCTGTTTAGAAGAACATAGGCAGCCCATTTCTGGAAATACATCACTGTGTTTGGAAGCCAAGGAGGGCAAATACACCCAGCCAGTTGTAAAACAGTTGAAATTCCACTGATGCATTGTGGTAAGCAAATAGTTGGAAGGCTAAACACATGGCCAAAGAAAGTGTGTGGTTTCTAAATGACCAAGCAGCAAATCTGGGGAACTGCTTACAGGGCTGGGGGCAGGTGGGTGTTGCAGGCGGAGGTGGTAATTTACATTGACTGACGGCATCAGCCTTCAACACGCAGCCAGGATGCTCCACCTGCGGGAAAGTGTCCACGGAAAAGCTCCAGCTCTTACGCCACTGCTTAGGGAACTTGCTTAGCTGAAGCCACAAGAATTGGACAAGTTGAAGACCACCTAGCATTTCTGGACAGTCTGTTCCCATGAATATTCCAAACCAAATACATTTTACTAGTTGCTGAGGGAGAATGGGCTATCACAAATAAAATAAATAGCGAGGAGGAGCTTGGGCCTACAACACATGGAACCGCTGCCTCGGCTTTCTATTGGAACATTGTGGTAGAGTAAGAGTGGCTATTCTTTAAGCATATTTCCTCCTCACCAGGAATTTCTGAAATTTCTGGATAGAGTAATCTTGGATGTAGGTCCTTGCTTTTGAGGACTTTGAATACTTCTTTCTATCCCCTTCTTGCCTGCAAGGTGCTTTTGAGAAATCAACTGAGAGTCTTATGGGCACTCCTTTGTAGGTAACTCTCTCCATTTTTCTTGCTGCTTTTAAGATTCTCTCCTTATCTTGAATCTTGGATAATATAATGATGATGTGCCTTGGTGTGTTCCTTTTTAGGTCCAACTTGTTTGGGACTCTCTGAGCCTCCTGGACTTCCTGGAAATTTATTTCCTTTGCCAGATTGGGGAAGTTCTCCTTCATTGTTTGTTCATAAGTTTTCAATTGCATGATCTTTCTCTTCTCCTTCTGGCAGCCTTATGATTTGGATGTTGGAACATTTAAAGTTGTCCCAGAAATTCCTAAGCCTCTGTTCATTTTTTTAATTTCTTATTTCTTCTTTCTGTTCTGGTTGAATGTTTATTTCTTCCTTATGTTCCAAATTGTTGATCTGAGTCCTGGTTTCCTTCCTGTCACTGTTGGTTCCCTGTACATTTTTCTTTATTTCACTTTGCATAGCCTTCACTCCTTCCTCTATTTTGCAGCCATACTCAACCGTTTCTGTGAGCATCTTGATTACCAGTGTTTTGAACTGTGCAGTTGATAGGCTGGCTATCTCCTCATTGCTCTGTTCTATTTTTTGGAGCTTTGATATGTTTTTTCAGTAGGACCATATTTCTCTGTCTTGGTACACCTGTTATGTAGTGAGGGGCAGAGCTTTATGCATTTGCCAGTGTGGGAAAAGCCACATCACTGCACTGTGGCATGGTATGTTGGGGAGGAGTATGAGAGGAAACAATGCTGCTTGTTCAAATCCCTGTTTTTTAAATCACTTTTCCTATAACCCACAAGCAAATTGGGCTCTTCTGGTGCTGATGCCCAGGTAAATGGGTTTGTGTACATTCTAGCACCCTGTGGGTGTCTCTAATGAACTCTCCTGTGAGGCTGGGAGTTTATCCCGCTGCCACCACCAGAATCCCCACAGGTGTTTGCAGTCAGAGGTTTTGAGGCTTTATTTCCCCACACTGGAACCCTGGGTTACATGGTCTGTCTTCCTCCCCAGTTGTTACTTCTAGTTTGTCCACCAGCAAATGTGGGACTGCCTGGTCCACCAGCTGCAGCCTCGCCGGCCCTGTCCTCCAGGCAAGGCATTGCCATGAGTCCTCTCTGCCCAAGCTGCCTATCTCCGCCCCTCCTACCAGTCTGGGTGAATGTTTCTTCTTTAACTTCTTGGTTGTGGGACTTCCATACAGTTTGACTTTCTGGCAATTCTGGTTATTTTTGCTTTTAAATTTGTTGTTGTCTTTCTTTTGGTTGTGCAAGGAGGCACAGTCTGTCTACCTACGCCTCCATCTTGGCTGAAAGTTCCTCAGGTTTTAGATGCAATAATTGTATTGCAGATATATATATATATATATATACATATATATATATATATATATATATATATATATATATATATAGATTTTATTTATTGTTTTAGAGGGAGGCAGGGAGGGAGTAAGAGACAGAGAGAAACATCAATGTGTGGTTGCCTCTCACATGGCCCCCACTGGGGACCTGGCCCACAACCCACACGTGTGCCCTAGACTGGGAATTGAACCAGCAACCCTTTGGTTCACAGCCTGCACTCAATCCACTGAGCTACACTAGCCAGGGCTATATGTATTTTTAATGTATGATATAGAGGGTTCTGGTCTGCTGTTCTACATGTAAGGGGCTTGGAAATCACAACTCTGCCCTAACAAGAAGTAAAAGGAGAAAAGACTAAAAATTCAACAATTCTCTGACATCCTCATGAGAAGAAAAGATTTCTATTTCTCCAAAAGTAGAAATCATCATATGAACCACTTCCAAGGAAGAAAAACCTGGATGTGCTCTGACAGTTAAAGACTCCAGGGAAATTCAGATTGTGAGATTTACCTCCAGAAGCTAGAACAGGTTTGCTCAGTAAAAAATGGAAAAAATCCACTCCTGCTTTAAGCAGAAAGAGGGGAGACAGAAACTATTTTTAAATAGAGCACACTGTTCTTTTTAACATGGCCTGACCTCAGGAGAAACTAGTTAACAGAAGCCTAACCTACTGGGGTATTATCAGTGCCTAACTGACCATGGGGAAGGGAAATAACCAATTCCAGGTGGTGCTAGGTATCCTGCCCCACCTAAGGGATAGGGGTAGGACTAATAAACCCTTGTGAGGTTCGCACTTCAGAGACATAAACTCACTATCAGACAGAGACCTAGTCACAGGACTACATAAAACTTTCCCTCCCCCCACACCTCACACCTACATTACAAAAAATTTATTTATAGCAGTTCCAGTTACCTAGTACATCATGTTTAGCTATTCAGAAAAAAATTACAAGGCCTACCTTGTAAGGAAAATAAAAATACAATTTGAAGAGACAGCCCAAGAATCAAAACCACACACAGCAGAGATGTTGGAATTATCAGGCCAGGAATTAAAAAGAACTATGATTAGTTTTTAAGGAATCTACATACTATTCTACATAGTGGCTGTACCAATTTACGTTCCTGACAATAGTACATGAGGGTTCCCTTTTCTCCACATCCTTTCCAACACTGATTATTTCTTGTCTTTTTGATAATAGCACTCTAACAGGTATAAGGTGATATCTCATTGCATTTTGATGTGCATTTCCTTGAAAATTAGTCATGTTGAAGAGCTTTTCATGTGCCAGTAGGCCATCTGTATGACTTTTTAAAAAATAATGTCTATTTAGATCCTCAGCCAATTTTTTAATTGGGTTGTTTGTGTTTTTGTTGTTGACTTGTATGATTTGAAAACAGTATGGAAATTCCTCAATAAATTAAGAATAGAACTATCACATGATCAACTAATTTTATTTCTGGACACTTATATGAAGAATATGAAAAAACTGAACTTCCGTCAAGATGAAGGCGTAGGTGGAAACACTGTGCCTTCTCGCACAACCAAGTTTAAAAACGACAGAGTTTTAGCAACAAAAACACAGCCAAAACACAAAAAATTGAACTATACAGAAGTCCGACAACATACAGAAATCTGACAACAACGAACCATTTCAGCCAGACTGGTAAGAAGGGCGGAGCCAGCAGCGAAGCGGGTCAGGCAGGAAACATCCCCTGACCCAGACCCACACCCAGGTAGTCCCAGGCGGACCCAGTGAGAGTGCAAGGTGGCAGGCTGACCACGGTCACACATTCGAGTGCAGATAAACCAGCAAAGGAGCGAGCAGTGAGACAGACAGCGCAGGACCCAGCGGGAGCAGAGCAGACCGCCATTGCCCCTCTTTGACCCCGCCACCACATAAAATGTCACAACCCAGTGACTGAGTTGCCCCTCCCTGGTGAACATCTAAGGCTCCGCTCCTCGTACATAACAGGTATAAACAGACCAAAACGTGGCTCAAGAAGAACTCAAAGCCCTAGAGCCCATAACTCTAAGTAACCAAGAAATAGCCAACCTATCAGATGCACAGTTCAAAACACTGGTGATCAGGATGCTCACAGAACTGGTCGATTTTAGTCACAACTTAGAGAAATGAAAGAAGGCTAAACTAATTGAAATGAAGGGAATTGCACAGGAAACCAATAATGATGGAAAGGAAACTGGGACTCAAATCAAGGGACTGGACCAGAAAGAAGAAAAAAATGACCAAACAGAAAAATATTAAGAAACAAGAATTCAAAAAAATGAGGAGAGGCTTAGGAACCTCCAGGACATCTTTAAATGTTCCAACATCCGAATTATAGGGGTACTAGAAGGGGAAAAGGAACAGTCACAAGTGGAAACCCTATTTGAACAAATAATAAAAGAGAACTTCCCCAATCTGGCAAAGGAAATAGACTTCCAGGAAATCCAGGAAGCTCAGAGAGTCTCAAAGAAGTTGGACCCAAGAAGGAACACACCAAAACACATCATAATTGCATTAGCCCAGATTAAAATGAAGGAGAGAATCCTAGAAGCAGCAAGAGATAAGGGGACAGTCACCTACAAAGGAGTTCCCATCAGACTGTCAGCTGATTTCTCAAAAGAGACCTTACAGGCAAGAAGGGGCTGGAAAGAAGTATTCCAAGTCATGAAAACCAAAGACCTACAACCAAGATTGCTCTATCCAGTAAAGCTTTCATTTAGAATGGAAGGACAGATAAAGTGCTTCTCAGATAAGATCAAATTCAAGGAGTTCATCATCATCAAGCTCTTATTATATGAAATGTTAAAGGGACTTATCTAAGAAAAAGAAGATAAAAATATGAACAGTGAAAGGACAGCAAACTCACAGTTATTAAGAACGACAGCAAACTAAGAGGACAGCTAGATCAGGCGTGGAACCATAGAAATGGAAATCACATGGAAGGTTAGCAATGGGAGAGTGGGAGGAGGAGAAGGGGGAGAAGGTACAGAAAATAAGTATCATAGACGGTAGGCAGAAAATAGATAGGGGGGAGGGCAAGAATAGCATGGGAAATATAGAATCTAAAGAACTTGAGACATGTGGTCATAAACTAAAGGGGGGAAATGGAGGGGGAGGAGTGTGCAGGGTGGAGGGGAACGAAGGGGGGAAATAGAACTGTAATGGCATAATCAATAAAATATATTTTTAAAAGAATATGAAAAAACTAATTTGAAAAGACATATGTACCACTATGTTCACTGAATTATTTCCTATAGTAGTCAAGATATGAAAACAACTTAAGTGTCCATCATGGATAAATGACTAAAGAATATGTGATACACACACACACGCACACACACAATGGAATACTATTCATTCATAATAAAGAAGAAAGTCTTTCCATTTGTGACAACATGGTTGGACTTTTAGGGTTTATGCTAAGTGAAATAAGTCAGACAGAGAAAGACAAATACCATATGATTTCACTTATATGTGTAATCTAAAAGACAAAATAAATAAATGAACAAACAAAAAACAAAAACCAACTCAGGGACAACAGACTGGTGGTTACAAGAGGAAGGCGACTAGGAGTGAGTAAAATGGGTGACGATGATCAAATATATGGTATTGATGGTACTAGACTTACGGTGGTGATCACTATGTAGTGTGTATAAATATCAAATTATAATGCTGTGTAACTGAAACATATGTTAGCTACTTATTTTATCTTTCAAAAAAAAGAAAAAAGTAATTCCCTCATAAGATTGTGGTGAAGCTGTAATGAGATATTACATTAAAAACCTTTAGAATTACCTCCTGGAACACAGAAAGCGATCAATAAATGTTAGCCATGATTATTTTTTAAAAATCACTGTGATTAATATGAAAAGAGCTCTAAGGGATAGAACAGATAGCATGTAAAAACAGATGAGTAATGTAAGGAGAAAGATGAAAATCCTAAGAAAGGAAAACCCACTCCTCCCCGAAAATACTACAGATAGAAAACACAGTAGCAGAAATGAAGAATGCTTTTGATGGACTTATTAGTACCTGACTGAGGAAAGACTCTCAGACCTACAGGATATATCAGTGGAAATACTGAAATCCAAAGAGCAAGAGAATAAAGACTGAAGAAACCAAACAAAACAAAATATTGAAGAAATGTAGACAAGTACAAAGATGTAAATACATGTAATGGGCATAACAGAAGAAGAAAGAGAAAGGAACAGAAGAAATATTTAAAACAATAATAACTGAGAATTTTCCCGAATAAATGTCAGATACCAAATCACAGTTCTAGAAAGCTAATGGGACACCAAGAAGGTTAAATGCCAAAACACTACACTTAGGCATAGCATTGTGAAACAGACAAATAAACAAAAAAATCAAAGATAAAGATAATTCCGAAAGAAGCTAGAGGAAAACAACATCTTGCTTACAGAGGAACAAAGAAAAAATTGTATCCAGCTTCTCAGAAACCAAACAAGCAAGAAAAGAGAAGAATGCAATATTTACAGTGTTGAGGGAAGGGGAGGGAGCGCGGTTTACAATCCTGTACCTTGCAAAACTTGTAATTCAAACAAGAAGGAGAAACAAAGATCTCCTCACACTAACAAAAACTGAAAAGGATTGTTGCCAGTAGACCTGTCTCCCAAGAAATGTTAAAAGAAGTTCTTTAGAGAGAAGGAAAATAATAAACTAGTATTTCCTAACTCATTCTATGAGGCCAGAATTACACTAATACCAAAAGTAGACAAAGGCATTACAAGAAAATAAGAGATCATTATCTCTCATGAACATAGATGCAAAAAATCCTCAATAAAAAATTAGCAAGCCAAATCCAACAATGTATTAAAAGAATTATATACCATGACCAAGTAGAATTTGTTCCAGGTGATCCACATTTAGAAAATCAATTAATGTAACCCATCAACACGCTAAGCACACACATACACACATACACACATACACAATATCAATAGACGAAGAAAAAACACTGGATAAAAAGCAACTCCATTCAATATAAAAAGACTCTCAGTAAACGAGGACTAGAGAGGAACTTATTCAAGCTGATAAAGAATAGCGATAGAAAACCTAAAGCTAATAGCACATTTAATGGTGAAAAACTTGAAGCTTGGATATTAGAATCAGATAGAGGCAAAGATATTCCCCTGTACCACGCTTTTCCACACTATACTAGAAAGTCTAGCTGATACAATAAGAACAGAAAAGGAAACAAAGGTATACAGATTGGGAAGGATGAAATAAAACTGTCTGTTCATAGATGACATAATCACATATGGAGAAAATCCAAGTGAGATGACAAACACCTGGAACTAATAAGCCATTAGAGCAAAACTGCAGGATACAAAGTTGGAAAACAAACTCAATCACTCTCCTACGTACCAACAATGAACAAGTGGAATTTGAAATTAAAAACACAGCCTGACTGGTGTAGTTCAATGGATTGAGTGCGGGCTTGCGAGCCAAAGGATTGTGGTTCAATTCCCAGTCATGGCACATGCCTAGGCTTCAGGCCAGTTCCCAGTGGGTGACACATGAGAAGCAACCATACATTGATGTTTCTCTCCCTCTCTCCTTCCCTTCCCCTCTAAAGATAAATAAATAAAATCTTAAAAAAAAACACAAATGAGATACTTGGGTAGAAATCTAACCAAATATGTCCAAGATCTACATGAGGAAACTATAAAACTCTCATGAATAAAATCAAGGAAAGACTAAATAAATGGAGAAATATTCAAGGATTGAAAGATCCAATACTATCAAGATGTCAGTTCTCAATTTGACCTGTAGATTCAATGCAATCTCAACCCAAAACCTAGAAAGCTATTTTGTGAGTATCAACAAACTGGTTCTAAAGTTTATGCGGAAAAGCAAAAGACCCAGATTAGTCAACACAATATTAAAGGAGAAGAACATAGTTGGAGGACTGATACTATGTTGATGTGGACCCCAGCTCATGGGGTTTGCCACATTGTGAATGAGATCTGAGACATGCACACAGACTACCTAGTCCTGTGGAGGAAAAGGGGGAGCATGGCTTTTCTCTCAAGGAGAGAACAAACCTTGGCCTCCACAATAGGCCTTTATTTCTTTTTCTGGGCATATTACATGATGGTCCTCATTTACTATGCACAGGTTCACTTTAGGTGGTTACCTTTTACAGAAAACAAAGGAACCGATGCCGCTTAATCACATCACAGAAGAAGGATATTTGCAGATGCAAAGGGAAAAGTGGTTGAACTGGTTACACTCATGCTTGGAAGGTTTAGCATAGACTTTAGGAAGTTACAGTAAGCACTTTCTGCCCCAATGTAGGGTGAGGGAGTTTTAGCAAAAGCAAGTCTCATAGCAGTCTAGGTACAATGCAGGCCTAATTCCCCATAGGAGAACCTATGGTCCTGTCTGGGCCCACGCCATGCAGAACAGTATCCTATACTATGTGACTACAAGATTTACTGTATAGCTATGGTACTCAAGACATTGTGGTAATGACAAATAGGTCAGCGGAACACAATGAGAAAGTCCAACAATAGACCCAAATACAAATAGTCAACTATTTTTAACAAAAAAGCAATGGTAATACAATGGAGTGAAGATCACCTTCTTTTTCTTTTAATATATTTTATTGATTATGCCAATACAGTTGTACCATTCCCTCCGCTTCATTCCCCTTCACCCTGCACACCCCCTCCCCCACCAGTCCCCCCCTTTAGTTTATGTCCCTGTGTCACAAGTTCTTTAGATTCAATATTTCCCCTACTATTCTTGCCCTCCCCGTCTATTTCTACCTACCGTCTATGGTACTTATTCTCTGTACCTTCTCCCCCTTCTCCTCCTCCCACTCCCCCCTTGCTAACCCTCCATGTGATCTCCATTTCTGTGGACCTGTTCCTGTTCTAGTTGTTTGCTTAGTTTAATTTTGTTTTAGGTGTGATTATTAATAACTGTGAGTTTGCTGTCCTTTCACTGTTCATACTTTTTATCTTCTTTTTCTCAGATAAGTCCCTTTAACATTTCATATAATAAGGGCTTGGTGATGATGAACTCCTTGAAATCGATCTTATCTAAGAAGCACTTTATCTGCCCTTCAATTCAAAATGAAAGTTTTGCTGGATAGAGCAATCTTGGTTGTAGGTCCTTGCCTTTCATGACTTGGAATACCTCTTTCCAGCCCCTTCTTGCCTGTAAGGTCTCTTTTGAGAAATCAGCTGACAGTCTGATGGGAACTCCTTTGGAGGTGACTGTCCTCATCTCTTGCTGATTCTAAGATTCTCTCCTTCATTTGAATCTTGGCTAATGTAATTATGATGTGCCTTGGTGTGTTCCTTCTTGGGTCCAACTTCTTTGGGACTCTGAGCTTCCTGGATTTCCTGGAAGTCCATTTCCTTTACCAGATTGGGGAAGTTCTCTTTTATTATTTGTTCAAATAAGGTTTCCACTTGTTGTTCTTCCTCTTCCCCTTCTGGTACCCCTATAATTTGGATGTTGGAATATTTAAAGATGTCCTGGAGGTTCCTAAGCCTCTCATTACTCCTCATTCTTTTCTATTTAGTTATTTTTTTCTTCCTTCTGGTCCACTCCCTTGATTTGAGTCCCAGTTTCCTCTCCATCATTATTGGTTTCTTGTGCATTTCCCTTCATTTCAATTAGTTTAGCATTCTTTTGTTCCTCTAATTTGTGACTAAAATCGACCAGTTCTGTGAGCATCCTGATCACCAGTGTCTTGAACTGTGCATCTGATAGACTGGCTATCTCTTGGTTGCTTAGAAATATTGGCTCTGGGGCTTTGAGGTATTCTTGAGCCATAATGTTTTGGTCTGTTTCGCGCCTGTTATGTATGAGGAGTGGAGCCTTAGGTGTTCACCAGGGTGGGGCAACTCAGTGGCTGGGTTGTGACGCTTATGTGGGGGTGGGGTCAGAGAAGGGCAATGGTGTTTGTTCCATTCTCTCTCAGACCTCGGTCCCCTCTGCTGCTTCCCACAAGCAAACCGGGCCCCCCTGGTACCTGCTCCCGGGTATGTAGGCCTGTGTACGCTCCAGGACCCTGTAGGTCTCTCCAACAAACTCTCTGTGAGCCTGGGAGCTTCTACCGGCACCTTGACCCCGAAAGTTTTTCCAGTTGGTGCTTTTAGGCCTTAATTCCCATCACTGGGGCCCTAGACTGTGTGGTCTGTCTCACTGCTCGCTCCTTCGCCTGGTTTATCTGCGCGCGAATGTGTGACCATGGTCAGCCAGACACCTTGTGCCCTCACTGCATCTGCCCATTGCCACCCCATGCCTGGGATCCACCAACTGCTGCCTGCACTCCGGGGTTGGTCCTGTGGCTTTCTCCTGCCCGCCCCGCCCCACCAGCTGCTGACTCTGCCCCTCTTACTGGTCTGGCTGAATAGTTCGTTGTTGTTGGACTTCCATACAGTTCAATTTTCTGTGTTTTGGTTGTGTTTTTGTTACTAAAACTTTGTTGTCTTTAAACTTGATTGTGCAAGAAGGTACAGTGTTTCCACCTATGCCTCCATCTTGACCGGAAGTCAAGATCATCTTTTTAACCCATGGTGTTGGAACAACTGGCTATCCTTATGCAAAGAAAAAAATGAATCTAGACATAGACCTTACTCAAAAATTATTTCAAAATGGATGCTAAATTTAAATTTAAAATACGGAACTATAAAATTCCTAGAAGATACCATAGGAGAAAATCTACATAATCCTAAATTTAGTTACTACTTTTTTATGAAAGCAAGAACTGGTAAGGTAGACCAATCAAAAAGGAAAACAGAGGCTAGTACCTCAGGCTTGAATCTTGCTGTGGTAGACTAAACTCTGTCCACTTGAGCGGGCGCCTGGGATGAGTCCCTTATATTCAGAAGACATTCAGATATTTTTGAATGAGTAAATTAATTAATAAACAAAAATGAACTTCCAGACTAGATGGAGGTGTGTAGTAGACACAGTGTGCCTCCTCACACAACCAAAAAAACAACAACAAATTGAAAACCAAAAAACAACTGGAACTAACAGAATATTGAACTGTATGGAAGTCTGACAGCCAAGGAGTTAGAGAAGAAACATTCATCCAGACTGGTAGGAGGAACAGAGATAGAGAGCCGGCTGGAGAGGACTAGCAGGAAGGCAGTGGCTAGAGGACCAGGCGAGGTGATAGATTGTAGAGGGGGTGGTTCCACAGATAAACTGAAAGGAACAATTGGGGAGTGAGACAGACCATGCACCCAGGGTTCCAATGCAGGGAAATAAAGCCTCAAAGCCTCTGACTGATAACACCTGTGGGGGTTGAGACAGTGGGAGGAAACTCCCAGCCTCAAAGGAGAGTTCATTGGAGGAACCCACAGGGTCCTAGAATGCACACAAACCCATCTGCCTGGGAATCAGCACCAGAAAGGCCCAATTTGACTGTGGGAAGTGACTGAAGAACAGCAGAGAGTGGAGCAACCAGCACTGTTCCCTATCGGACCCCTCCTCTACATATAGCATCACACTACATACAGCAGTGATATGGGTTGCCCCAGCCTGGTGAACACCTAAGGCCCCACCCCTTGCTATGTAATAGGTGTGCTGAGACAAAAAAAAAAAAAAGAAAAGGCTGAAATGAAAGATCAGTTTAAAGCTCCAGAAAAAATTCAATTAAATAATGAAGAGATAGACAACCTATCAGATGCACAGTTCAAAACACTGGTTATCAGGATGCTCCCGGAACTCACTGGGTACTTCAACAGCATAAAAAAAACCCAGGCAGCAATGAAGGTTGACTTATGTAAAATTAAAAAAAAAATCTACAGGGAACCAACAATGACAGGAAAGAAACCAGGACTCAAATCAACAATTTAGAGGAGAAGGAAAAAATAAATATTCAACCAGAACAGAATGAAGAAACAAGAATTCAAAACAATGAGGAGAGCTTAGGAACCTCCAGGAAATCTTTAAATGTTCCAACATCTGAATTATAGGGGTACCAGAAGGGGAAGAGGAAGAACAACAAGTGGAAAACTTATTTGAACAAATAATGAAGGAGAACTTCCCCAATCTGGCAAAGAAAATAGACTTACAGGAAGTCCAGGAAACTCAGAGCGTCTAAAAGAAGTTGAACCCAAGTAAGAACACACCAAGGCACATCATAATTACATTACCCAAGATGAAAAATAAGGAGAGAATCTTAAAAGCAGGAAAAGAAAAGGAGACGGTTACCTACAAAGGAGTTCCCATCGGACTGTCAGCAGATTTCTTAAAAGAAACCTTGCAGGCAAGAAGGGGATGGAAAGAAGTATTCCAAGTCCTGAAAGGTAAGGACCTACATCCAAGATTACTCTATCCAGCCCTGGCTGGTGTAGCTCAGTGGATTGAGCACAGGCCTGAAAAGCAAAGGGTCACTGGTCCAATTCCCAGTCAGGGCACATGCCTTGGTTACAGACCAGGTCTCCAGTAGGGCACACATGAGAGGCAACCATGCATTGATGTTTCTTTCCCACTCTTTCTCCTCCCCTTTCCCTCTCTAACAGTAAATAAATAAAATATTTTTTTAAAGATTACTCTATCCAGAAAAGCTATCACTTAGAAATTGAAGGGCAGAGAAAGTGTTTCCCAGATATGGTGAAGTTAAGGGAGTTCATCATCACCCAGCCCTTATTATATGAAATGTTAAAGAGACTTATCTAAGAAAAAGAAGATAAAAATATGAACAGTAAAATGACAACAAACTCACAGGTATTAACAACTGAATGTAAAAAAAACAACAACCCGAAAACAAACTAAGCAAACAACTACAACAGGAACAGAATCACAGAAATGGAGATCACATGGAGGATTAGCAGTGGGGAAGTTGGAGGAGGAGAGAGGGAGGAAAAGGTACAGAGAATAAGTACCATAAATGATAGTTAGAAAATAGACAGGGGAAGGTATAGAGTAGTATAGGAAATGTAGAAGCCAAAGAACTTATATGTACGACCCATGGACATGAACTAAAAAGGGAGAATGCGGGTGGGAGGAGGTATGCAGGGTGGAGGGGAATAAAGGGGGAGAATGGGATAATTGTAGTGGAATAATCAATTAAATGTATTTAAAAATTAAAAAAGAAAAAACAGAGAGAAAATGCAAATAAAAGTATAAATACAAGAGGATACAGTACAACTGATATCACACAAATACAAATGATCCTAAAGAAATTACAATGAAAAATTACACACCAAACAAACTGGACAACCAAGAAGAAATGAATAAGTTCATAGAAACATGCAACTGACCAAGACTGAATAATGAAGAAAAAGAAAATCTGAACAGACTGTATACTAGCAAGGAGATTGAAACACTAATCAAAAACTCTCAACAAAAACATCCAGCCAGATGATTTCACTGGTGAATTCTCCCACATTTTTAAAGGAGAATTTGTAATATCAACTTTCCTCAGTCTTCCAAGAACAGAGGACACTTTCAAACAGATTTTACAAAAGTGCATCACAACCAGAATATGAAAACTAGATAGGACCCTAGAGGAAAGATAATTACAGGTCCATGTCCCTCATAAATATTGATGCAAAAATTCGCAACAAAATATTAGCAAATGAAATCTAACAATGGATTCAAAGAATCACACACCATGACTATAATATTGTAATTTACAATAATAATAAAAATATATTTGGTCTTCAATGCTGTTCCTGGCACACCATTTCTAAAACCCTTGGAATTTTCTAAGTGATGAGAGCTGTCAAGGCAGCTCTTGTTATGTCAATGAGGTGACTTTTGGATTTCACCTAAAGATGTAGGCTGGTTGTCATGAGAACCAACTATGTGACTAGAGGGTCTGAACTTTCAGTCCTATCCCCCCTGATTTCCAGGAGGGAGGAAGGGCAAGAGGTTGAATCAATTTTCAATGGCCACAGATTTAAATCAATTATGCCTATTAATGAAGCTTCAGCAAAAATCCAAAAGGACAAGGTTCAGAGAGCTTTTGGGTTGGTGAAACCTTGGAGATTTGGGGAGAATACCACACCTGGAGAGGTGCCTGAAAGCTCTGTACTGTTTCCCCATGTATCTCTCCCATGTGATTGTTCCTGGGGTATATCCTTTTATAATAAATGGGTAAACTCTGAAGTATTATGCTTCTCTATGTTGTATGAACCATTGTAGCAAATTAACCAAACACAAAGTGGGGCTGTACAAATCTCTGATTTACACTCTGTCAGTCAGAAGCATAAGTAACCACTTAGACCTATGACTGGAATCCTGAGTTGTAGGGGGTCACTGGAACCTCCAATTTATATTCAGTTGGTCAGAAGTACAGATAACAATCTGGGCTTACAATTGGAATCTGAAGTGGAGGGCAGTCTTGCAGGACTGAGCCATTTACCTGTGGAATCTGATGCTAACTCCATGTAGATGGTGTCATACTGAATTGAATTCTTGGACACACTGTGGGTATCTGAAAATTGCTTGATGTGAGGAAGCCTACATGTACACAAACACAAGCTGGGTCCAGTAACCTAATTTAATAACCATTTGGGATTTATTCCTAACATACAAGGATGTTTCAACGCCTGCAAATCAATCAATATGATACACACTAACAAAATGAAGGATAAGCCCTGGCCAGGTGGCTCAGTTGGTTGAAATCTCACCCTATACACCAGGAGGTTGCAGGTTCAATCCCCAGTCAGGGCACATACCTAGGCTACAGGTTCGATACCTGGTCACGGAGCATACGAGAAGCAACCAATTGATGTTTCTCTCTCACGTCAATGTTTCTCTCCCCACCCCCTTTCCTCTCTCTAAAATCAACAAAAACATATTCTTGGATGAGGATTTTTTAAAAAAGGATAAGAAAGTCACATCTTAGGAGCAGCAAAAATGCATTGAACAAAATTCTACATCCATTCATGATAAAAATTCTCAACAAAGTGGGTCTAGAGGAAATGTACTTCAGCATAATAAAGGCCATATATGACAGCTGACATCAAAGTCAATGATGAAAACTGAAAGCTTTTCTTCAAAGATCAGGAACAAAGCACAGATGCTCACTCTCGCTACTTTTATTCATCAAAGTACTGGAAGGCCTAGCTGGAGCAATTAGGTAAGAGAACTAAAAGTCATTAGTTGTGAAAGGGAAGAGTAAAACTGTAGCTAACAGGATTATTATATATATAAACACTAAAGACTCCACCAAAAATCTGTTACAACTAATAAACAAATTTAGTAAAGTTGTAGAATACAAAATCAATACACAAAAATTAGTTGTGCCTTTACACATTAACATAAACTATCTGAAAAATAAATGAACAAAAATCCCATTCTCAATTTCATCAAAAAGAATAATATACTTAGGAACAGATTAAACCATGGAGGTGAATGATCTGTCCACTGAAAACAATGACACTGATGAAAAAATTGATAAAGACACAAATAGATAGATGGAAAGACAAACCACACTCATGTATTGGCAAAACTAATGTTGTAAAATGTCCATACTACCCAAAGCAATCTACAGATTCAATGCAATTCCTATCAAAATTCTAACTTCATTTTTCACAGAAACAGAAAAAAATAACTGTAAAATGTATACGGAACTCTAAGACTCCAAAAGCCAAAGTAATCTTGAGAAAAAAGAACAATGCTAGAGGCAGATACTTCCTGATTTCAAATTATATTATAAACCTATAGTTATCAAAACTGATGGGACTGGCATAAAAACATACACATACATCAATGGAACAGAACAGACAGCCCAGAAATAAACTTATGCATAAATGGTTAATTAAATTACAAAAGAAAGCCTAGATTATCTTTTGGGGAAAAAAGATAGTTGCTTCATTAAATGGTATTGACAAAACTGAACAGCTCCATGCAAAATAAAAATGGACCCCTATCTTAAACCATACACAAAAATCAACTCAAAATGGATTAAAGAACTGATTGTAAAGCCTGAGACCATAAGACTCCGAGAAAAAAATACAGGGAGTAATCTCCTTTACATTGGTCTTGGTAGTGACTCTTTTGATTTGACACCAAATGCACAGGCAATAAAAGCAAAAATAAACAAATAAAACTATATCAAACTACTGGAAAAAACATATGCACAGCAAAAAGCGTCTATACCATCAACAAAATAAGGCAACTTATGGAATGAAAGAAAATAATTGCAAATTATATAGAGTCTGATAATGTGTTAATATTCAAATATATCAAGAACTAATGTAACTCAACTGAAAAAAATCTTTTTTTCTCTTTAAATGGGCAGAGTAACTGAATGGACATTTCTCCAAAGAAAATATCCAAATAAATGCGCAACAGGTACATGAAAGGTGCTGAACATAACTTATCACCAGAGAAATGCAATCACCTCATACCTGTTAGATGACAATTTTAACTATCATGAAAAAGACAAGAAATAAAAATGCTGGGGAGAATGTGGGAAAAAGCAAATCATTATGCACAGTTGCTGGGAATGTATATTGGTGCAGCTATTATGAAAAAAAGTATGGAGGTTTCTCAAAAATTAAAAACAAAACTACCATATGATCTGCTTCTGGGTAAATATATTCAAAGGAAATGAAAATTAGATATTAAAAACATATTTGCACTCCAGATTTATTGCATTTTTCACAATAGTCAAAATATGGAAACAACCCAAGTTTAGATGAATGAATGGTTAAGAAGATGTGAGATGCACACACACACACTCACACATACACAATAGACTACTATTCAGACACGAGAAAGAAGAAATCCGCTCATTTGTGACAACATGGATAGACCTTGAGGGCAATATGCTAAGTGAAACAAGGCAGACACAGAAACAAAAATACTGTATGATTATCACTTTAGGTGGACTCTAAAAAAGTTGAATTCATAAAAACAGAGATTAGAATGATGGTTACCAAGCACAAGGAGGTGGAAAAAATGGAGAGATGTTGGTCAAAGAGTATGCAAACTTCCACTGTAAGATGAATAAGTTCAGGGGATCTAATGTACAGCATGGTGATTATAGTTAATGATAATGTATTATACATTTGAAAGTCACTAGGAGAGTAGAACTTAGATGTTCTCACCACAAAAAATGGTAATTATGTGGCATTAAGGAGGTATTAGCTAATCTATGGTAGTAGTCATTTTGTACTATAAAAGTGTATCAAATTAACTCATTGTAAATCTTAAACTTATACAATGTTATATGTCAATTATATCGCAATAAAGCTGGAAAAAATAAGATGTAAAAAGTAAATTAAAATTCTGACATTTTCTCGTTTCTACATGAAAACACAATGAGGAGGATACTTTTGTTACCAGTCTTTTTTGCAACAATATTTTAAAATTTTATCCAGATTATTTTAGGTATATACAAGGTGTGTCCAGAAAGTATCCAGCCATGTAATATGAAAATCAGAAACATTTATTGAAGAAGATACAAGATATGAGAAACACTATACATAGGAAAATGACACCTCTGTCCCCTTCAAAGTAGGCACCTTGGAACCTCATGCAATTCTAATCACCATCAGCTGCCATGTTGTATTTTCCTGGATCTTATAAAGGGTCTCAAATCTCTCCCCTTTCAAAGGTGATTCTGGCTTTGAGAAAAGCCAGAAGTCACAGGGTGCCAAATCTGGACTGTAGTGGGGCTGAGTCACCTGGGTGATTTGATGTTTCACCAAAAAACTCTACAAAAGATGTGACGCATGAGCACGTGTGTTATCCTGATGAAGCTGCCAATTACCAGTTGCCCATAGCTGGGGACCTCTGAATCACCTAAATAGTTTCCACGGAGGGATATTCAAGCTTAACACAAAATTTGATGCAGATGCTTTGCTCTACTTGCTCAGTCCTTTTGAATGTGACTTCCAAACAGTACACATGCTCACCCAACATTGTCTAATGCCCCCACTGACTAGTACAGTGAATTTAACATTGATCGCACATGCACATTCCAGGCCACTGTCCTTGGTTGCCAGGTTACATCGATGTCATGCAAACCATTCTCGTTATATTAACAATGGCTGGACTTTTTCCGTACCAACCACATATTTATATGTTTATTTATACATAAATTTTTATATGAATATATAAAGCACTTAAAATTATAAAAGAATTTAATATTTTATTCAGATAAAATATATATTTCCTTATAGTTAAGAAATCAGTGGCTTTACAAAAGAGAATTAAAAGATTTATTTTCTCATCTCACAGATGTTTCATTGGGAAAAGTTGAAACCATTATATATTGGATTTCTCTGGCTCATGAGTAGGAAATATCTACTCTAAAGGAAGTGGGCTAAACTCTAAATGAAAAGCAATATGAAGAAAGTAATTTTCCCCTTGGCTTTATAGATGTTAATAATTTGCCTTATTATGTCTTATTCAATAGAATGTTTTCAATTACTATAATAATGCTAGTTAATTGTAGCAACAATCTGAGACCAATCATTCAGTCTAAACAAAAAGGACTTAAATACCGCAAATGTAGATGTGATGAATTAGTATTTCATCAACAGAACTGTACTTCTGCCTGAAAATGTAATTTCTAGATATGGCTGGACTAATTGTGTTACTTAAATTCATCTGGATCAAGTAAGGATGGGAGTTCTTTTAGGTGAACTTGGAGATACACACATGTGATACAGAAACACTTAAGTATTGAATAACTATTTTGAATGGCCCGTTTTTTCTTAGAATAGCTGGGCTGATGTTTGTATTGTAGCACAGAAGCAACAATGGAAATGCTGCTGTACTTAGCACAGACTGAAGTAGGGACAGTGGGCACTGTGTCCTTCATGAATACATACTCCCAGTCAAAACAATGTCAGCTTCACATAAAAGTGTGCTTGACAAAACAGTATAAAATGTTAGTTCTATTAAGTTTTATCCTTGAGAATACTTTTTATTAAAAAATTCTGTGTGGTAAAACAGTGTACATAGAACTGTTACATAACAAAAAAGGAAGGATGTTGTCTGAAGGGAAAGCACCTGTGCAACTGTTTGAGCTGCGAGAACAACTAGCCACTTTTTAAATGGAGACTTAAAAGAATGATTGGCAGGCAAATGTAGGTATTCAGACTTGAGTATTTGACTCATATTTGCTCAAAAATTAATGAAGTGACCCTAGTACTTCAAGTACAACAATGGGCAGTATTTGAAACCAATAATAAATTTGAGTTCTTAAGTAGAAAGAATCTTAAAAAATTTGTTTTCGCCAAGATGAGCTTAACAGCTTCCCAATACTTAAATACGACGCTACTGATGAAGTTGGTGGTAAATTAATTAATGTTAGTTTTGTTACTATAAAATAAAGTACTATGTCAATGTTTGAAAGATCTACATAAGAAAAAATCAGTATTTTCCAAAAGAACCATGAAAAGGGCTACAAAGTCCTGCTTGGACAAAAGACCCATTAAAAGTGCAAGATACACCAGTAGGTTTTAATGTATCAGTATGAAAAGCTCATTAATGTAATTTCATATTCTACATCACAACTAACTTTTAAAAAAACACGGTTTTCAAAATTTGGTGAGGTATGCAAAAAGAATATCCACAATTATCTGAGATGGCTATTGAAAATAGTCCTGCCTTTTCCACGTACATATCTGTGTAAGGCTAGATTTTCTTCATATACTTCCTCCAAGACGACATATCACACCAGACTGAATACAGAAACATGTATGAGAACTGGCTATCTTCTTTTAAGTCAGACAATAAAACAGATTTACAAAAACTGTAAAAAAAAAATCCATCACTCTTGTTAAACAATCTTTTGCTTGGAAAAATTCATAGTTTTCCAATATGCTATTTCCAACAAAAATATGCTATTATTTTTAAAAGAAGTAAAATATTTTTATTTCTTTGTTGGAAATTTTTTATTACTCCTTCAATTCATTAGTTATCAGTCTATTCAGGTTGTATGATTCTTCCTGATTCAGTTTTGGAAGATTGTATATTTCTATGAATTTATCTGTTTCACTCACGTTGTCCAATTCCTTGATATATAATTCAAGTATTTCATACAATGTTCATAGTATTTCCTTACAATCCCTGTATTTTTTGAAGATGAAAAAAATTTTTTAATTTTATTGATTATGCCATTACAGTTGTTCTATTTTCCCCCTTCATTCCCCTCCACTCTGCACACCCCCTCCCCCACCATTCCCCCCTTTAGTTTATGACCACGTGTCTCAAGTTCTTTAAATTCTATATTTCCCACACTATTCTTGCCCTCCCCCCTATCTATTTTCTACCTACCATCTATGCTTCTTATTTTCTGTACCTTCTCCCCCACTTCTTCTCCCACTCCCCTGTTGCTAACTCTCCATGTGATCTTCATTTCTATGGTTCCACTCCTGATCTAGCTGTCCTCTTAGTTTGCTTTTGTTTTAGGTGTGGTTATTAATAACTGAGTTTGCTGTCCTTTCACTGTTCATATTTTTTATCTTCTTTTTCTTAGGTAAGTCCCTTTAACATTTCATATAATAAGGGCTTGGTGATGATGAACTCCTTGAATTTGATCTTATCTGAGAAGCACTTTATCTGTCCTTCCATTCTAAGTGAAAGTTTTGCTGGATAGATCAATCTTGGATGTAGGTCTTTGGATTTCATGACTTGGAATACTTCTTTCCATCCCCTTCTTGTCTGTAAGGTCTCTTTTAAGAAATCTGCTGACAGTCTGATGGGAACTCCTTTGTAGGTGACTGTCCCCTTATCTCTTGCTGCTTCTAGGATTCTCTCCTTCATTTGAATCTGGGCTAAATGTGCCTTGGTGTGTTCCTTCTTGGGTCCAACTTCTTTGGGACTCTCTGAGCTTCCTGGACTTCCTGGAAGCCTATTTCCTTTGCCAGATTGGGGAAATTCTCCTTTATTATTTGTTCAAATAAGCTTTCCACTGGTGGCTGTTCCTCTTCCCCTTCTGGTACCCCTATAATTTGGATGTTGGAGCATTTAAAGATATCCTGGGGGTTCGTAAGTCTCTCCTCATTTTTCTGAATTCTTGTTTCTTCATATTTTTGTTTGGTCATTTTTTTCTTCTTTCTGGTCCAGTCCCTTGATTTGAGTCCCAGTTTCCTTTCCATCATTTCTTTCCTGTGTATTTCCCTTCATTTCAATTAGTTTAGCCTTCATATGTTCCTCTAATTTGTGACTGAAATCGACCAGTTCTGTGAGCATCCTGATCACGAGTGTTTTGAACTAGGCATCTGAAAGCTTGGCTATTTCTTGGTCACTTAGAGTTATGGGCTCTGGGACTTTGAGTTCTTCTCAAGCCATGTTTGGCCTTTCGCGCCCATTATGTATGAGGAGTGGAGCCTTAGATGTTCACCGGGGGTGGGGCAACTCAGTCTCTGGGTTGTGACACTGTATGTTGTGGCGGGGTTAAAGAGGGGCAATAGCAGTCCCCTCGGCTGCTTCCCACCACTGGGGCCTGCGCAGTCTGTCTCACTGCTCACTCCTTTGCTGTTTTATCTGCACTTGAATGTGTGACTGTGGTCAGCCTGCCGCCTTGCATCCTCACTGGGTCTGCCCGTCACAGCCTCACACTTGGAATCCGCCAACTGCTGACCGCGCTCCTGGGTTGGTCTGGCTGAGTTTTCCTGTGCAACCCTGCTTCGCCAACCGCTGGCTCTGCCACTCTTACCGGTCTAGCTGAAGGATTCCTTGTCAGACTTCGGTATAGTTCAATTTTCTGTGTTATAGCTGCGTTTTTGTTGTACTAAAACTTTGTTGTTTTAAACTTGGTTGTGTGAGAAGGCACAGTGTTTCCACCTACGCCTCCATCTTGGCAGAAGTCTCAATCCCTGTATTTCTGTGATATCTTGTGCCCATCAGTAGATAAGTGGATAAAAAAAGCTGTGATACATTTATACAATGGAATACTACACAGCAGTAAAAAGGAAATCTTAGCTTTCGTGACAGCATGCATGCATCTAAAGAAAATTATTCTAACTGAAATTAAGCCAGGGAGTGAAAGAGAAATACCACATGATCTCAATTATACGTGGACTCTAAGGAACAAAATAAACTAACGAACAAAATAGAAACGGGAGTGCAGTTACATGGAACAGACTGACAGCTGCAGGAGGGGAGGGAGCAGAGAACTGGATGAGAGAAGGCGAAGGGATCAGTTAAAGAACATATGTCCATGACTCATGAGCACGGACAATGATGAGGGGATTGATGAGGGGACTGCCTAGAGGAGGCAAGAGGGGATCGACGGAAGTGGGCAGAGGGAAAAATGGTGGGGACAACCCTGGTAGCATAAACAATAAAATACAATAAAAATAAAGTAAAATATTTCTAAAACTTATGTTTTAACATCAAATATGATAAATATTGACAGACATTACAACCACATGTTTAAAAAGCTCATTGGGATCCTCAATAATTTTTAAGAGCATAAAGTGGGTAATGAGATGAAAACATCTGAAAACTGAATTTCCAACATACTGAAATTTTCTAAGAAAAGGAAAAACAAAGTTGGATGATAGGATAAGTGGATATCACTTACAGCAAAAAGGCCTCATTCACAGCATCAAAGAACTCAGGCCAGAGCATTTCCTGAGGTTCATTTCCATGGTAGGTGATCAAGGCTTCCACCAGTGGTTCGAAATCTGGCAGAGTAACAAGTGGGACACAAACTCGTGATAGGGACCTTACTCGTTCAGGAGCAATTCTATAGAATAAAACAAGAAATAATTTTCCAATATTAGAGCTATATGTAACAAAAGGCATAAAATCTTCATGCTGAAAAGGCTGATGACAAGTCATTTGCTCTGCTCCTCACATAATGAGGACTATCTTAATACCATCTATGAACACTCTTCTTTTACTCAATTCTCCGGAAAGAAAGCCTTTAACAGGAGTTCCCATTTTAACATCCTTCATTTTCAGGACTTTTGTGTAACTCACTACGGGCATCTCCAACTTGTATTGTATAGACCACTGAGTCAGCTCTGACTCCTGGCAACCCTATGACTGAGTAATGTCCACAATGTCTTGTCCTCATATGTGCTTAATATGATTTCCTTAAACAACTGGCAATCACTACCTGTCAGCTTGTATTTAAGAATAAGGTACTCAAAAGCTAGTAGGAGTTCTATGTGCATGGGTGGTGAGAGTTGACTGTGATCTTCACTACAAGGCAGCAATTTTTAGACTTGGTTTTTGGTTTCAGAACATTGTTAAACTCTTAAAAATTACTAAAACCACCAAAAATCTTTTTTTCTAAGATTATATCAATTGATACTTATCATGTTTGAAGTTAAAACAGAGACACCAAAAAATATTTAAAAGGCAAAGATTTATTCAATCTGAAGAGAAACCAAAGTATATTAAAAATATTTAAATCATTAAAAATAGCAATAAACCCATTCGACACTAAAATGAAGTAAATTTTTTTGATGAATGATAATTATATTTTACAAAACAAAAAAGTATTAAGTGAGAAGAGTGAGGTTCTTTTTACCTGTTTGTATATCTCTTTACTATGTGCCCTGCATTTACTTCCGAATTTACTGTTGAATATGTTGTTTTATTTGAAAGTACATAAAAGGAGTCTAG
This sequence comes from Artibeus jamaicensis, assembly GCF_021234435.1. Lineage (NCBI taxonomy): Eukaryota > Metazoa > Chordata > Mammalia > Chiroptera > Phyllostomidae > Artibeus > Artibeus jamaicensis. Next base: position 70,653,008 of record NW_026522030.1, on the reverse strand, counting down.
CCCAACACCAATAGGTAGTTCATTTTTAACATATATTTTATTGATTATACTATTACAGTTGTCCCCATTTTCCCCCTTTGCATCTCTCTGCCAAATATCCCTTTCCATCTAGCAATCCCCCTACTTAGTTCATGTCCATGGGTCACGCGTATAAATCCTTTGGCTTCTCCATTTCCTATACTATTCTTAACCTCCCCCTTTCTATTTTCTACCTACCAGTTATGCTTTTTATTCTCTGCACCTTTCTCCCCACTCTCCCCCTTCCCCCTCCCAGTTGATAACTGTCCAAATGATATCAGTTTCTATGCTTCTGTTCCTGTTCTGCTTGTTTGCTTAGTTTTTTGTTTTTAGATTCATTTTGATAGTTGTGAATTTGTTCCCATTTTAATGTTCATAGTTTTGACCTTCTTTTTTTAAAATAAGTCCCTTTAACATTTCATGTACAATGGCCTGGTGACGATAACTCCTTTAGCTTTACCTTGTCTGGGAAGCACTTTACCTGCCCTTCAATTCTCAATGAGCAGAATAACCTTGGTTGTAGGTCTTTGCTTTTCATCACTTTAAATATATCTTGCCAGTCTCTTCTTGCCTGCAAAGTTTCTTTTGAGAAATCAGCCGACAATCTTCTGGGAACTCCTTTGTAGGTAACTACCTGCTTTTCTCTACCTGTTTGTAAGATTTTCTCTTTAACTTTAACCTTAGGCATTTTAATTATGATGTGGCTTGGAGTGGGCCTCTTTGGGTCCAACTCGCAGGGAATGCTCTGTGCTTCCTGGACTTGTATGTCTATTTTCTTTGCCAAATTAGTGAAGTTTTCTTCCATTATTTTTCAAGTAAGTTTCCCACTTTCTTGTTCTTCCCCTTTGGGCATCCCTATGATTTGGATGTTAGTATGTTTGGAGATGTCTCCCACAGGCTTCTTATACAATTGTAGTTTTTTAAAATTTTTGTTTCTTCTTGCTCTTGTGGTTGAATGCTTATTTCTTCCTTATGTTTGAAATCACTGATTTGAATTCCAAGTTTCTCCCCTTCACTGTTGTTTCTTATAGATTTTTCTTTATTTAACTTAGAGTAACTTCCCTTTCTTCCTTTATGTTTTTGCTGTACTCAAAGAGTTTCAGCATCCTGACCACCAGTGTTTTGAACTCTTCATCTTATATGTTGGCTATCTCCATTTTCTTAATTCTTTTTCTGGGGTATTGTTCTGTTCTTTCATTAGGGCCATATTTTTTTGTCTCCTCAATTTAGCAGACCTCCTGTGTTTGTTCCTGTTTATTAACCAGAGCTGCTTTGACTTCATCTTAGTAGCACAGCCTTCTGTAGAAAAGGCACCTATAAATTGTGTGGGGTGGAGCCTCTGCCAGGGTGGGGCAACCTGCTTTACTGATTTGTGGCTATGTGGCAAAGGGGCTTGGAGAGGCAATAGTGATGCTGCCTGGCTTCTGGACTTTTTCCCAGCACTGGCCCTGTCTCCAGTCACTTCACCCACTCTCCATATGTGACTGGCACCCTTCCAGCTGTTTCCCTGGAAACAGCTGGGTGTTGAATCCCAGAGGGGATGGGTTTGTGTAAGTTCTAAGATCATAAGGACCCTTTAGGCAGTCTCCTAAAACTCTGGCAGTTTCTTCCACCGCCCCAAACTCCACTGGTATTTATAACCTGAAGTTATGGGGATTTATTTTCCCAGTGCGGGAATCCTGGGCTATGTGGTCTTGCCTAGGGATATAATTGCTTGCTCCCAAGGTATCCCTCCTAATTTTTATCCACTACCTGTGAATGCGGGACCTCCTGCTCCAGTGCTGCGTCTCCGTGCCACCTTGGGTCTCTTCACCTCTCCACCCATCTCTGTTTCTCCCTCCTCCTAGCCATCTGGTAGAATGTGGCTTCTTTAAATCCTTGGTTGTCTGACTTCCATACAGTTCCATTTTCTGACAGTTCTGGGTGTTACTTGTTTTGAGGTTTAGTTTTAATTCTCTCTGTAACCACAGAGGTGTGAGGAGGTGAAGTGTATTTACCTACACCTCCATCTTGACTGGAAGTCTCCCGTTATGTAGTTTAAAATGGCAGGAATATTTTAATAGTTTCTTCATATAATTTTGCATATTTCCCCTTGGCTTCTACACCAACACTCCTCAATACTGCCCAGCCTGGTTCCTGTGAACCTAACAATGCAGGTACAGCTGCATGTCATGGGTCTAGGAGATTAGGACCTACCTTGATTACAGCTGAAATTACCACAATTTAATGGCCAACTCTTCCCCTGAAAGATGCAAATCTTCAAATAGTTACAGAATTCTACAATAGTTACACTAGACAGATTCTGTCAGTAGAGTTTTTGTCAAAGTGAAGTGGTACTTCCTACTCCATCTTCACTGACATCCCTTTTGATTTCTTGTACAAAAATGGAAAAAAAACATTTCTTACTTTCTATTTCTTTGTCATTTTGTACTATATATACCCTAAGAAAACTATTTGTCTCAATCTTTGAAGTCGTTATTTGCTATTCAGCGTCTCTCCTAGTCAAGCCTATTTACTGAATTTTCTTCTCCTGTAACCCCTGTCTTAAAAAAAAAGAAAAAGCATTACTATCTCAAGGATTTGATGTTTTCTCTTATTATTTTTAGAACAATTTACTATTCCTTTACAAAAATCCAATTTTTTATCCTAGGGAGTCCATTTCATTGTATTTGCATCTTCTGTTTGTTACATTTGGATCACTTCTCCTTACAGAGTTGGTTTTCCATGACTTGTTTCATCTATTTGCTCTTTGTGGAATTTGGGATTCCATGTTAGCCTCTCTGTGAATGCTCTGTTCAATGGAATCTGTCTCCAGTACCGGGGTGAGGCTCAAGAAGTAGCGCTGGGTAGAGTTGTCAATAAATTGCATTCTGAGCATAAGAGTACCCCCTGCAAACATCTGGGAATTGATAGCCATTTTGGTGCTTGCTCCTCTAAAGGGCCCTCCCTCCTTCTCCTTGGAAACAGAACATCTCTGTTGTCTCTTGTATGGGGACAGTGGACAAGGAGAAAAAGTGTATGAAAACCTACCAAGACAGCTGCAATTACTGTAGTCCAATAACCCATCATCTTGCTGGCCACCAGGTACCCTCCTACTCATTTAATTCACCCCCAGGGTAACTTTTATACTTTGCACTAGTCATCTTTTGCAAGTTTTTTGGACTGTGATTTTTTTTAAAGGAATTTTTTTTTATTGATTATGCCATTACATTTGCTCTATTCCCCCCTCCCTTCCCCTCCACCCTGCATTCCCCTCCCCCACCATTTCCCCCTTTAGTTCATGAACATGTGTCTCAAATTCTTTAGATTCTGTATTTCCCCTACTATTCTTACCCTCCCCCCTATCTATTTTCTATCTACTGTCTATACTACTTATTTTCTGTACCTTCTCCCCCCTTCCCCTCCTCCCACTCCCCTGTTGCTAACCCTCCCTGTGATCTTCATTTCTATGGTTCTGCTCCTGATCTAGCTATCCTCTTAGTTTGCTTTTGTTTTAGGTGTGGTTATTAATAACTGTGAGTTTGCTGTCCTTTCACTGTTCATCTTTTTTATCTTCTTTTTCTTAGGTAAGTCCCTTTAACATTTCATATAGTAAGGGCTTGGTGATGATGAACTCCTTGAATTTGGTCTTATCTGAGAAGCACTTTATCTGTCCTTCCATTCTAAATGAAAGTTTTGCTGGGTAGAGCAATCTTGGTTGTAGATCTTTGGTTTTCATGACTTGGAATACCTCTGTCCAGCCCCTTCTTGCCTGTAAGGTCTCTTTTGAGAAATCAGCTGACAGTCTGATGGGAACTCCTTTGTAGGTGACTGTCCCCTTAGCTCTTGCTGCTTCTAGGATTCTCTCCTTCATTTTAATCTTGGCTAATGTAATTATGATGTGCCTTGGTGTGTTCCTTCTTGGGTCCAACTTCTTTGGGACTCTCTGAGCTTCCTGGATTTCTCGGAAGTCTATTTCCTTTGCCATCTTGGGGAAATTCTCCTTTATTATTTGTTCAAATAATTTTTCAACTGGTGGTTGTGCCTTTCCCCCCTTCTGGTACCCCTATAATTCGGATGTTGGAACGTTTAAAGATGTCCTGGAGGTTTCTAAGCTTCTCCTCATTTTTCTGAATTCTTATTTCTTCATTCCTTTCTGTTTGATCATTTTTTTCTTCTGTCTGGTCCTCTCCCTTGATTTGAGTCCCAATTTTCTTTCCATTACTATTGGTATCTTTTGTATCAGCATTCATTTCAATTAATTTAGCTTCCATATGTTTCTCTAATTTGTGACTAAAATCTACCAGTTCTGTAAGGATCTTTATAACCAGTGTTTTGAACTGTGCATCTGAAAGACTGGCTATTTCTTCATCACTTAGGTCTATCGGTTCTGGGGCTCTGAGTTGTTCTAGAGCCATTTTTGGTTTATTCGTGCTGTTTAGTGAGCGGAGCGAAGCCTTAGTTGTTTACCAGGACGGGGCGACCCAGGTCCCTGGTTTGTGACGTTGTGTGTGGGGGCGGGGTCAGAGAGGGAGCGATGGCGTTCCTCTCCGCTAGCCCAGCGCATCCAGTCACTCAAACGCCTCGGGCTTGCTTATCTGATCCTAATTTTGCGAGCCTGCTGCACCGCGCGGGTTTCCCTTCTCACTGGTTTCTCCGCACGTAAATGCGTGCGACTGAGCGACCCACCGCGCCTATTCCCTGTGCGCTCCGGCAGCCAGCTCGCTGGCGATCAGCCCTCGGTTGCCTGCGCGCACCACGCACCGCCCCGGGAATTTTTTCTTGCTAACCTGCTCCGCTTCTGGCCTCGCTCCTCGTACCGGTCCAGCCGAGTATCTAGTTGTCCTTTGGATTCCGTATTGTCGATTTTCCGTGTGGCTTGGTTGTGACTGCTGTTAAAAATAGTTGTTCTTAGATTTGGTTGTGCACAGAGGCGAGGTGGACCCTCCACCTACTTCTCCATCTTGGCGGAAGTCTGTCACATGAATTATCTTGGTGCCAAACAGGGCTGTCTGTCAGACATCTGAGGTCCTGATGGAGGCAGGTTGCTCACTCAGGTGAAGGCACCTGAAAACTCCGTAGACTGTCCACCTGCCACAAATTTCCTCTCTTCAAGATAGCCAAGGGTGCCCTACTTTCAAGTCATCCCTCGTGTCCGGAGCTCCGTGGGACCCCTCCAGCACCGGCAGAGGCCACAAGGCAAAAGGGCTAAAGGAATTTTTTTATTGTTGTTCAAGTACAGTTGTCTCCATGGACTGTGATACTTTCCATAAAAAATATCCTATCACCTACCATTTTAAGCCTCTCATAACTTGTGGGCCATCAAAAGTGGCTCCCCCAACCCCAGCCCGTTTTACAGTATTACACATTTGTTAAAATTCCCTGTCATTTCTATGAGTTGGGAGTATAACATGAACATAAGAATGTTCACCTGCTCAGTTCATCACTTGGTTTATTTCCTTACACTTTCATCTTATTCTCTTCTGATTAAATTATGAGTTGCTATTCCTCATAGGTCTTGCAGTTTAGTCTTCAGGTTCTTTCCAAGTACTGTACATCAAAACTCCTCAAAGTATGGGTCCTAGCAGCATTAGCACCCTGGGGGTGAGGTGAACAAATCTGTTTATTTACATTTTCCAGGGGATTTCTATGCACACTAAAGTTGGGGAAATGCTGCTCTATACTACCTTAGTAACAGTCCCCAGAACTAGATATTAATGTCTAGTAATAATCTGAATATTTAAAAGGATATGATAGAATTATATTTAAGGTTTATATTTTTATTAATGAATTCCTATAAATTATTGGTTTGGCTGTATTATTTTCTTGATAATAAACAGCAAAGTTCTCATAATTTTTTGTCAAATTACATATTAAATTTCTTATGTATGAACAGCCTGTCTTTTCCCCTCAAATATTCACCTTTTCTAAAATTCACTTCTTGCTCTTTACCACTTTCTTATTGTAAATAACTGAGTCTCTTCAACAGCATTTATCTTCCACAGTACTCTAACATCTAACTCACTATCAAACTGATTTTAGACCTAAATTATTGTTTTTGAGTCCATCACCTAAATTGTTACAAAAAGATATGTTGAACTTGAGTTGTAAATGAAATATTTGAAATCTATGAGTTTACTTGGTAGGATAGAAGAGAGGGTAAATTGTTGTACATGCGTGAGAGAGAGAGAGAGATGTAGAATACTTATATACATATTTAACAGGCTCTAGAAGAATACTTTGCATAAAAGGCTCTGAATATTTAAGAAACTGAAAAATATGCCTGAGAGTTATGTATACTCAGAATAAATACAGAATTGTGAAATAAAGAAGGAGGTGGTGTAGTGATCTTGCCATTCTGCCCTGATTCATCGATCCTCCTCTAAAAGACTAATAAGTGCAACACTTCTCTCTTTACCTTAAAAGGAAGGAGGAGAGTCAGAAACTATCACTGGTAACTGGGTGGGTGGAAAAGACGACCTTGGCAACATGGGCATTTATCAAGCACTGAAGGTCATGAGTGGCTGATTATATTTCCTAATTAGGGTAAAACACAACCAAGATAATTTTCCTGAAAAATTCTAAAGTCTTATGTCAACTTAGGTAATTCTTGGTTCTACCAAAATGCAGGAAAGCCAGATGATAATCTGACTGGCCTCGACGTGCTCATGGCCCTCATGACTCCCTCTTTCAGTCTACAGCTTGCTAGAACATGGAGATTCAACTTCAAGCAGAGTTATGCAACACTTTCCAAACGGGATTACACTAAATGCTAGGTCTTGACTGATTGCCAGAGTCACTTCCAAATGACTTTTACACAAGAATTCAACTTCAGAAGGCTCAGCACTAACCATATACTGCTGGAGACACCCTTCTCATGTGGTTGTACTGAAGCTGCCAAACCATCTGCAGCAAACCATAGAAATGCAAGATAAACTGATGATGTTCAGAGAGTCCAGAATGTTGCTCCTTTTGTATCATTTGTAGCAAAGAATAAGAGGGAATTTAAACATTCTGTCACTGAATTGTTGATTTTACTTGGTGGTAAGTGAAATTCTATTTAAAATGCGGTGACAAGACCATATATCAGGCCTTTCAAAATAATGCTGAAGGAAACTAAACAATTTTCCTATTTTTTGTTTCTCTGACAGTTTATGTATTGAAGTTATAAGATTAATTCTCAAATTTTACACAAGGTTTTTGAATATTTTGAAATAAACTTTAAAATATTTCAGTGGCCAAAGAGTAAAAAAATATATGCATATATGGTTGTCTTCTATTAAAAAGAAAGAGCACTGGCTGGTGTAGCTCAGTGGATTGAGCGCAGGCCTGTGAAGCAAAGGATCGCAGTTCGATTCCCAGTCAGGGCACATGCCTTGGTTGCAGGCCAGTTCCCAGTAGGGGACACATGAGAGGCAACCACACATTGATATTTCTCTCCCTCTCTCCTTCCCTTCCCCTCTCTCTGAAAATATTTTTAAAAAAAGACAGATCCATTTAAAAAAAAAAGAAAGAAAGAAAGAAAGAAAGAAACTATCACACTGTTTACAGATTGTTTAAGTTTTGGAGGCTCTTGGCTGATTGAACACTTATAGTCATACTTATGGAAGGAATGTAATAATAAAATCCAATTGTCATAAATAATGGAAATATCTGGAGATTCAGGTATACCAGAAAGTAGTTCCCCCCCTATGCTGCACTCTAATTCAACTTTTTAAATTTTAAGTCCTAAAAATGTACAGATAACTTCAGGTATGTAGTAGGAAAAATTTATATATTAATTGATATATATTTTAATTATTATTATAATGTATATAACAGCAACAACTATAATGGCTCCTGTATGTTTGGCAGCTCTTTCGAATGTTACCATGGTTGCCATTCTGCTACCTGATTTCATGAAATCAGCTTTTACATGTCACAAGAGCACACAGTTGGTTGAATTTATATTCCCTAGAGAATTGTGTTCTTACAGAATTCTGAGTCTCACACAAGCTTTTATCTTGGTTCCAGGTTCTTTGATGGATAGAGAACAGAATTCTTGGCTTTATGTCTTAAAAGTAGGACTTTAAAAGCTTATAAAGAAAATATGTTGGGTATCAAATTGCTTTTTAAATTCAGTCTTCTGATAAGAATAATTGGACCTAATCCAAGAGATTGAATTTCCCTTAAAACTGTATATGGGCTGAACACATTCAGAAAAATAAGAGAGATTTATCTTGTTGAATTCTAAAATTATTTTTAAAACGGCAGAAGATTCCATAATGAACATTGTTCAACACAGCAAATTGGGAATATATTAAATATGTCAATGTACAGAGAACATTCTACTAGCACACACGTTTCATATTCTTGGTAAATTTGTTAAGACTTTCACTAATTACATCACAGTTTTGCTCTGACCAAGAACGTTCTAAACTGCTCGCCAAGTGAGTAGGCACTTCGTCCTTCCTGCCACTACCGGCAGGTGCCGGCGGACTCCCTGCGGCAGGCTTGGCTCTGTCCCACAGAACTGGTCTGCACTGTTTTTGAGAAGTAAATATCCTTAATGAAGAAACAGTCATGAATTTATGAATTAACTAGTCCCCCAAAATGGCCCAATTTGGCACAAAGGTATGTTCTTCAGCTATAAAGAGTTTACCAGCTACTATCTTCTATAAGGCTCTCCTAGCTGTGCTCAGTGGAGTTTGCACACCTTTCTGAACCACCGTCTTCTCCTGTCTAAGGCTGAGAAAAAGAATATTATCTTTTCATTTTCAACACTTACTAGGTAACACTCTACTTTAGCTTTTAAATGTTTCATTGTAAAATACTGATATATAGAAAAGCAGTGAACTACTGTAACATCAACTGCAGGGTGGGGCAAAAGTAGGTTTACAGTTGTGAGCACATGAGAAAGTGTATTAGCATTTATTAATACATTATTTTCCATACAGACAACTGTAAAGGTACTCTTACCCACCTTGTATGTACCCATTACCCAGATTTTATAATGTCAAAATTTTGCTAATATTTCTATTTGTATTTTAAGAAAAAAAAGGAACATCCTTCTCCCATCCCATTTCCTCTTCCATCTCCCAGGAGTTAGCACTCCCCTGCCACTGGTATAGGTCCTTTGTTCTAGTTTTAACACTTTCTACTTTATAATTACGTACTGTTTTGAATGTTTTGAAATGTTGTATAAACAATGACATATTATGGATATCTTTTTACAACTTCCTTGGTATTCTTCCCATGAATAGAGGTCTGACTTTATGCCAGAAAAAATTTGATGACTGTAGCTTTATACTATGTGGTTTTAAAAAATGTTTATTTATTTTTAGAGAGAGGGGAAGGGAGGGAGAAAGAGAAAAAGGGAAACATCATGTGTGATGTGGACAGAAACATCAAACAGTTGCCTCTCACACTCCCCCAACTGGGTACCTGGCCGGCAACCCAGGCATGTGCCCTGACCAGGAATTGAACCAGAGACCTTTTGGTTCGCAGGCTGGCACTCAATCCACTGAGCCATACCAGCCAGGGTTCTTTGCAATATTTTAATTTTTTTCTTTCTTCTCATTTTTAATCCTTACCTGAGGATTTTAAAGGGGAGGAGTAAGAGGTGGAGAGAGAGAGAGAACCTTCCATGCGAGAAACATCCATCAGTTGCTTCCTGTATGTGTCCCAACCAGGGATCAAACCTGCAACCTAGGTTGGGGCCCTGACTGGGAATCCAACGCAAAACCTTTTGTCATACAGGACAACTCTTGAACCAACTGAGCAACCTGGCCACAGTTATAATGTTTTTAAATCAGAAAGTGTAAGGCCTTAAGCTTTGTTTTCCAAGATTGTTTTGGTTATTTGGATTCTTTGAGGTTCTATATGTTAGTATGCTTTTTTCCTATTTCTGCAAAAGAAAAATAACAAACTTTTTTCAAACATTAAGTACGAATATTATTTAGTATAAACATTAAGTATTCTAGTCCTTGAACACAAGATTAACTTTTCATTTATTTGTGTCATTTAATTTCTTTCACCAATGTTTCATACTTTCCAAGTCTTCCATGTCTTTGATTAAGTTTTCCCCTAACTATTTCGTCCTTTTTGATGATATTGTAAATGGGACTTAAAAATTTTGGGGGGGTCGCTCATTGTCACTGCATAGAAATGCAAGTGATTTTTAAATACTGCAACTTTACTTACTAGTTCTAACAGTTTTTCTGTAGAATCTATAGGGTTTCCTACATATAAAATCATGCCATCTCCCAATGGAGAAAATTTTATATCTTTTTCAAATTTGGATGCCTTTTATTTCTCTCTCTCATCTAATTGCTCTAAGACTTCCAGTACTATGTTCAAAAGAAGTGGTGAGAGGGGTACGCTTGCTTTGTTTCTGGTTTTAGAAGGAAAGCTTTCAGTCTTTCACTACTGAGTACGATGTTAGCTTTGGGCTCTTTGCATAAGGTCTTTATTAAGTTGAGGTAGTTTCCTTGTGTTCCTAGTTTGCTGAATGTTCTTATCGTGAAAGGGTACTGAATTTTATCAAATAGTTTCTTTTGTATCAATTGAAATTATGTGGTATTGTCCATCATTCTGTTAACATGGTGTATTACATTGGTTGACTTTTGTATGTTGAACCATCTCTGCATGCTAAGAATAAATCCCACTTGGTCATGGTACATAATCTTTTTGTTGAGTTTGGTTTGCTAGTATTTCATTGAGGTCTTCTGCATCAATATCTATCTCTCATTATTTTCTAATTGTTTTTTATTCTCTATTTTATTTCTGCTCTAATCTTTACTGTTTTATTCCTTCTGCTACCTTTGGGTTTAGTTTTTTTCTTGCTCTTTGTGTTGTAAATTTAGACTTTTAATTTGAGATCTTTCTTCTTTTATAATGAAGGTATTTACTACTTTCCTCTTAGCACTGCTTTTCCTGTACTCTATATTTTGTATGCTTTTTTGGCTTTCATTTGTCTTAAGATATTTTCTAATTTCCCTTGTGATTTATTCTTTGACCCACACTGATTGTTCAAGAATGTGTTGACTTGCACATATTTGTGGATTTTCCCATTTTCTTCCTTTTAGTGATTTTTAGCTTCAGGCTATCATGGTTGGAAAAGATACTTGGTACAATTTCAATCTTAAATTTATTAGGGCTATTATATGGTCAAACGTGATCTATTCTGGAGAATGCTGTGTGTGTGTGTGCTTGAGAAAAAGCTGTATTCTTTTATTATTGGGTGAGGGGTTCTATATATAGCTACAAGGTCTAAATGATCTAAAATGTTTTTCAAGTCCTCTGTATTCTTATTCATCTTCGGTCTGGGTGATCCATATATTATTTAAAGTGGGTATTTAAGTCGTCTATGATTATTGTGTTACTTTTTATTTTTCTCTTCAACTCTATCAATGTTTGCTTCATGTATTTTGGTGTTCTGCTTTTAGAGACATATATAATTGTTATATCTTCCTAATTAAGTCAACCTTTTGTTATTATATAACATTCTTCTTTGTCTCTTATAATAATAGTTTTTGACATAAAGTATATTTTGTCTAAGTATGGCCATAGCTGCTCTCGTGTTTACCATTTGCATGGAATATATTTTTCAATCCTTTCACTTTCAGCTTATTTATATACTGACATCTAAAATGAGTCTTACAGATGGCATTTAGTTGGGCCTTGTTTTTTTTTAAAAAAATCTCCATTCAGCTATAATATGGCTTTTGATTGGAGAATTTAATCCATTACATTTAAAGTAATTACTGGTAGAGAAGGGCTTAATTACCATTTCATTGTTTTCTGTATGCCTGGTAGTTACTATATTTTGTGGTGTGTAATGTGCACTTTTTTGCTCAAATTTCTGAGGGAAAAATAAGACTGCCCATTATACATGGGTAGTACTAATTCTGTATCTATATAAATGTTTTTCATTCTTTTATTCATGTTAAGGCATTAAAAGAATTCTAGAAAGTAGTAATGATAATCATATGCAAAGTAATAGCCTAAAATATGATAGTCAGTTTTGCTCCTAAATATAAATAAATAAATAATTGAATTAAAAAATAAAAATGAAAGATTACTTTTTCCTTAAAGTCAGGCCAAAAACCTGGGTGCACATTATACACGGGAGTGTATTATACATGGCAAAATATAGTATTTTGACTCTTTTTTCTCTCTAATTGACTTCCTTTGTGTTTCACTGATTTTTTATTAGTGATACATTTTGATTCTCTTTTCATTTTCCTTTGTGAAATTTCTATAGGTATATTTGTGTTACCATGGGGTTAGATAAAATATCTCACTGTTATAACAATTACATTAAACTGATAACTTCAGCTGCATCCGAAACATTTTATTCCTTTATATCTCTTTACGCTGTTACTGACATCAAAATTTCTTGTATCCATTAACATAGTTTTACAATTAGTTTTTATACTTGTATCACTTAAATTTTATTCCAGAGCTAAAAGTAATTTATGCACCAGTATTACAGTATTATGGGATTCTATATTTGCTTATTTATTTATCTTTATCAGAAGGGTACCTTCCCCTAATCATGCTGACCTGAACCAACCTCTAGTCTATGGCACTGCCAGTGCTCTGGTGCTGTAAAAAGCAGTTGAGCTCTAATGCTCCACAGTCCGCAGGTACTGAAAGTGTGGCAGTGCCCTGTCAGTACCTGATCAGAGTCAGGCAAGACAAATGCCAGTGCCGCAGGAAGCCACCACAAAAGCCACAACATTGGACACGTTCCACTCTTCTCTTTCCCTTCTAAAGAAGAAGGTACAGGCTGGACTTTTCCTCCCAATAAGCTGGGCTGGCTGGCTTTTAGTTGTAGTTGATATGAAATAGCTTTCTTTCCTGTTTCAATATGGCTGTTCTTGACTTTGAGCTTGCCTGGGATATTGTGACTTCTTACTTGGTTTCTGAAGTTATCACTCTGGGGGTGAGCAGGATAAAGACTGGCGTTTCCTATTCTGCTATTTGGCTGATGTCACTCCTGAAAATTTTTTAAGTTTACTTTCTATGCAGTTTTAATCATTTGATATAACCTGCTTATCTGTCTATTTCCATACTGGAGTGTTTGCCTCTTTACGATTGATTTGCAGGAGGCATTTCTATATATGTCTGTTTTGTAGGTTACAGATATATTCCAAGTCTGTAGATGGTTTTTTTTTTATTTGTTAGCAGTCGGTATGCATGTCTGTGTGAGTATTTTAGTTTGATTTTGTTTATTCTCAGGTGAGTTTTAAAAAATCATCAATTTGACGTATTTTGGGATTTGGCGTAGGTAGGGCATAAATACAAACTACCTCTTGATTGGTTTTCAAGCTCCTTTTAATAAAATTTTAATTTTATTATTCAAAAGACCCATTATTCAACATTTACCACAAGGCTAAATCAAAATCCTTACCTGACATGTACATAAATTATTGTAAATGCTTTCTTAAAAATTTTTTTTATCCTCACCCAAGGACAGTTTTGCATTGCTTTTTAGAAAGAAAGGAAGGAGAAGAGAGAGAAAAACATCAATGTTAAAGAGAATCATCGATTGGTTGCCTCCCACAAGCTCCCAGACCAGGGACTGTATGCGCCCAAACCTGGGACCGCATGCACCAGGACCAGGGATCTGGGACCTGGGACCAAACCTGTAACCTAGGCTTGTGCCCTGACAGGAAATCGAACTGCAACATTTCAGTCATGAGGCATCACTCCAACAAACTGGGTTACACAGGGCAGTCCATCATTGTAAATGCTTTCCCTGCATCCTAGGGATTCATCTTGCTATTTTTAGGTATATTTACATACTACAAAATGTACATATTTGAAGTGTATAGACCAAAAATTTTAAATAAATTATTGAGTTGGACAACCATCATCATCTACTTTTAGAGCATTTCCGCCACCTCAAGATATTTTGTGTTCATTTGCAGGAAATCCCTGTTCCTACCTCTAGCCCCAGGCAATAACTAATCTACTTTCTATATCGATGTTTGCCTATTCTGGCCATTTTATAAAAATTGGAATCATACAATATGTGTTCTTTTATGACTGGCTCCTTTCACTAAGCATGTTTTTGAGGTTCACACATACTGCAAAATGAATCAATAGCTTCTTCTTTTATACTTAGAAATAATATTCTATAGTATGGACATAGCATATTTTGTTTACTCATTCATCAGTTGATGGACATCTGGATTGCTTTCACTTTTTTATATTATGAATAATGCTGCTATAACATTTACATACAAATTTTCATGTTCTTATAAGCCTTTTGTATACCTTTTTGGTGACATGTATTCAATCTTTTGTCAGTTTTTGAACTATGTTATCTATTATTATTGAGTTCTCTATATATCCTGGGTTTGAGCCCTTATCAGGTTAATAATATTATTTTCTCAGTCTTATCTTTTCATTTTTTCAGTCTATGACTTGTCTTTTCATTTTTTAAATGATGGTAACAGGTAATATTTATTGGTTTGTCCATTCACATATTGATGATCCTTTGAATTTTTAGGTTTTGAACTATTACAAATAAAGCAACTATGACTACTTATACAGAAATATTTATGAATATTCATGTTTTCATTTCTCATAAGTAAATGCTCAAGAATGGACTCAATGGGCTCAGTGGGTCATGTGCTAAGGTTATGTTTAACTTTATAATAAATTGCCACATGGTTTACAAAAAATGCTTATACTATTTCACATTCTCACAAACAGTTATGAAAGATCCAGTAATTCTATATCCTCTCCAATACATGCTATTGTGTTTTAAATTTTAGTCATTTGAGGGAATTTATAGTGATATCACATTTATTTTTTCTTCAAGTTTAATTTCTTTTATTGTGGTAAAACATACACAATAGTTATTTTAACCATTTGTAAGTAGCACCATTCAGTGGCATTGAATATATTCACAGCCTGTGTATCCATCACCATAATCTGTACTCAGAGCTTTTTCTCACCCCCCCAAATAAACTAGGTACCCTAGAAACATTTACAATGTTCCCTTCAGACACTGATAACCTCTGTACTGCTTTCTGTCTCTACGAATTTGCCAGTCCTTGGTACCTCATATAAGTGGAATAATATAATATTTGTCCTTCTGTGTCTGCCTTATTTCACTAAGTATGATGTTTTGAAAAGACCACCCATGTTCTTGCATATATAAACATTTTATATCTTTTTATAACTAAATAATGTTCTATTGTATTTGTATACCACATTTTGTATATCTGTCCATCTCTTCATAGGCACTTGCTTGCTTCCCCCTTTTGGCTACTGTGAATAACATGGCTATAAACTTGGTTCACAGATGTCTGAGTCCCTGCTTTTCAGTTCTTCTGAATATGTATCTAGGAACAGAATTTCTAGGTCTTATGGCAATTCTGTGTTTGACGTTTTGAGGAACTGCAAAACTTTTCCACAGTGGCTGGACCTTGTTCTATTCCCACCAGGAATGTACAAGGGTTCTACTTGCTTCACATTTTCATCAAGAATTGTTTTCATTTTTATTTGTTTTTTAAATTACAGCTATCCTAGTAGGTGTGATATGGTATCCCACTGTGATTTCGATTTGCATTTTCCTAATGATTAGTGATGATAAGTATCTTTTCATGTTCTTATTGGTCAGTTGTACAAATTCTTTAAAGAAATGTCTAGCCAAGTCTCCTGGCCGTTTTTTAATTTAACTTTTTGTTATTGAGTTTTAGGAGTTCTTTGTATATTCTAGATGTTAATACCATGTCAAACACATGATTTTCAACATACTCATAGATTGTCTTTTTGCTTTCCTGATAGTATCCTATGACTCATAGAAGTTCTTAATTCAAATAAAGTCCAGTTTATCTGGCTTTTTAAAAACTGTGCTTTTGATGTCATATTCAGAAAAAAGTCACTGCTAAATCCAATGTAATGAAGATTTTCTCATGTTTTCACCCAAGACCTTTATAATTTACTTTAAGAATTAGATGGAAAGGATTTCTAAAGTCTGAGAGCAAACACTATTTCCTTTTTTAATATGTTTTATTGATTATGCCATTACAGTTGTCCCATTTTTTTCTCCCCTTTATTGCCCTCAGCCTGGCACCACCCCCTCTCCCACCAGCATTCCCCCACCTTAGTTCATGTCCATGGGTTGTACACATAAATTCTTTGGCTTCTACATTTCCTATATTACTCTTAACCTCCCCCTGAACTCTATTGGTAGGTCTATTTTGTACCTACCATTTCTGCTACTTATTTCCTGTGCCTTTTCCCCCATTCTCCCCACTTCCCCTCCCCACTGATAACCAACCCTCCGTGTAATCTCCATTTCTGTGATTCTGTTCCTGTTCTAGTTGTTTGCTTAGTTTGATCTTCTTTCAGGTTCAGTTGTTGATAGTTGTGAGTTTCTTATCATTTTACTTTCATATTTTTGGTCATCTTATTTTTCTTAGATAAGTCTCTTTAACATTTCATATTATAAAGGCTTGGTGATGATGAACTCCTTGAACTTATCTTACCTGGGAAGCACTTTATCTGCCCTTCCATTCTAAATGAAAGCTTTGCTGGATAGAGCAATCTTGGATGTAGGTCCTTGTCTTTCATGACTTGGAATACTTTTTTTCCAGCCCCTTCTTACCTCTAAGGTTTCTTTTGAGAAATCCGCTGACAGTCTGATAGGAACTCCTTTGTACGTGACTGTCCCTTTATCTCTTGCTGCTTCTAGGATTCTCTCCTTCATTTTAATCTTGGCTAATGTAATTATGATATGCCTTGGTGTGTTCCTTCTTGGGTCCAGCTTCTTTGGGCCTCTCTGAGCTTCCTGGACTCCTGGAAGTCTATTTCCTTTGACAGATTGGGGAAGTTTTCCACTTGTTGCTCTTCCTCTTCCCCTTCTGGTACTCCTATAATTCAGATGTTGGAACATTTAAAGATGTCCTGGAGGTTTCTAAGCCTCTCCTCATTTTTTTGAATTCTTGTTTCTTCATTCTGTTTTGGATGAATGTTTATTTTCTTCCTTCTGCTCCAAATTGTTGATTTGACTGCTGGTTTCCTTCCCTTCACCGTGGGTTCCCTGTATGTTTTTCTTTATTTCACTTTGCATAGCCTTCCTTTTTTCTTCTGTTTTGTGGCCATACTCAACTATTTCTGTGAGCATCTTGATTGCCAGTATTCTGAACTGTGAATCTGACAGGTTAGCTATCTCCTCATTGCTTTGTTTTATTTTTGGAGCTTTGATCTGTTCTTTCGTTTGGGCCATATTTTTTGTCTTGGTGCACCTGTTATGTTGTAAGGGGTGAAGCGTTAAGTGTTCTCCAGGGCGGGGCAACCTACATTGCTACCTTGTGGCACTGTATATTGGGGGTCTGAGAGGAAACAATGCCACTTGCTCAGCTCTCTGTGGCTTTCAGCTACTTCCTGTGCTACCCACAAGCAAACTGGGCCCTTCTGGTGCTATTTCCCAAGTGAGTGGGTTTGTGTACATTCTAGGACTCTGTTCGTCTCTTCAATGAACTCTCCTGTGAGGTTGGGAGTTTCTCCTGCTGCTGCAACATCCATAGGTGTTTACAATCAGAGGCTTTGCAGCTTTATTTTCCCGCACCGGAAACCTGGGTTGCATGGTCTGTCTCCCTCCCCAGTTGTTCCTCCCACAAATGTGGGACTGCCCACTCTACCATTTATCTGTGCCTTGCCACCCTTCTTCTCCTTCCCAGCTGACTGCCTCTACCCCTCCTATTAGTCTGGACAAATGTTTCTTCTTTAAGTCCTTGGTTGTCAGACTTCCATACTGTTTGATTTTCTAGCAGTTGTGGTTGTTTTTCATTTTTAAATTTGTTGTTATCCTTCTTTTGGTTTTGTGAGAAGGCAAAGTGTATCTACCTATGCCTCCACCTTGTCTGGAAGTAAGAGAGCAAACACTATTTCTGATAGAGCTTTAAATGGTGCTTTGGTTCGCAGATTCCCTTAGTTAATGATTTGTTAAAAATGAAATGCTCACCACTGAAAACAACTTTGAATTCTTTCTTATAGTGAAGAAATATTTTACAATGTGATTAATTGCTTATTAATTTGTCTGACTCTATTTGATTTATTTAGTCTAAATTTTGGAATGTTGTTTCTTACAATAGCTCATATAGGTCATATGTGCACACCAATAACCTCTTTTTTGTAAATATCCTGATTGTATGTATGTGTAATGATACGCGTACATATGGTACTGAGCACTTCTTTCTTTTGCGTTCCCTACTGCATATGTAGGGTTTTTTCCTCAATGGGTGCATACGAGACATTGCATGATTTATTATCCTATGAGAGGTGAGAGAATAGTGATTAAATGACAAAAATATGATAATACCCACCATTTCTTCATGTATTCCATTAAAATAATCTTTCCACATAGGATATAACCATAACTATCAACATGCATTTCATAAGAATTGTAAATATTTTCTCTTATAATCAAACTGATACATTTTGAAACTTGTGAAAAGGGATGTTTAGTTTGACACCTACCGCCTTTGAGTGTTAAATCCATTAATACAATTCTCTCTGAGTTCAGACACTAATGATAAAATCATCTGTAAAACAAAATAGTTTGCGGGTTAACTCACACCGCCAACAGGATTACATCGGTTCTATTTTTCTCGCTGTGACCGGTATTTCTGTTGAGATTCTCTACCCTCCTCTCCTTCTTTTACTCTGTCAGAGTGAAAAGAAGCAGTGCCAAGTCACATTTACTAATAACTTGAACTTTATGTTTACTGTCTGTTATTCTGAATGGCTTTTCACGGAAATGAACAGACAAATAATTTTGTAAGAATTAAAATCAAATCCATTAAAAGTAAAAACACGTTAAAGTTACTTTGTTTCTTCTTTCTTAATTTGATCTTCATTTTTAAACATGTTATTCATATGTAAATCTTCCAAAAGACCAGAAAAGTTAGCAAACATTAAAAACCTCCTAGAAAAGCTATGTTAAGATCAAGATTAAAATTCATGAATTTAGCTAAAATCTTTTAAAAAAGATTTTATTGATTTATTTTTAGAGAGAGGGGAAGGAATGGAGAAAGAAAGGGAGAGAAACTCAATGTTGCCTCTTGCACACCCCCTACTGGGGACCTGGCCTGCAACCTAGGCATGTGCCCTGACTGGGAATCGAAGTGCAACCCTTTAGTTTGCAGGGCTGCACTCAATCCACTCAGCTACACCAGCTATGGTAAATTTAGGTAAAATATAAAGTAGAAGAATACATAGCTTTAATATCGAGATATAAATACATAACAGAATTTACAAGGTTGTTATTTATTAAAGTTTTGACATTAACAAAAATGCCTATCAAGTTTTTTTAAATACAAATTTGTCTAACAATAAAAGGTTGTGTTTATATTGGTTAAGAAAATCTCTTCGCCTAGAAATCCTTGAGAGAATAAATGAAATGTGTTAAGAGACACAGAAGTTGGTTGATATAGAATAACCTCTCCTGGTTTCCTCCTCCTTTCTCATAATCTTCCCATCTCACACTTCTTCCTTACATGGCCATAGTCCGCCCAACATAAAAAGAGGTGAATATAGAAAAGTTAAATATCTCTTCTAGAGAAGTGATATATTTCTATTTATTTTTCTGATGATACATTAACATGAAAATTTCAGTACTGATAAATTAAACATACTCACATTTTTGAGCAAATGAGGATAGTAATCTGCAGATGTATACCCAAGACTTTGAGCAAAAAGACCAACTTCTTTTATATCAAATCTGAATGCTGAAAGTATATGAGATAACAACCCCTAAAAATGTAAACAGAAAAGAAGTTCTTAAAAGTGAATGCAAGTACCTCTTGTGTTTAATGCTTAGAATCTGGGTCATTTGTAAATAGGACAGTCTCTATGAAATGAGTAATCTTAATTTGTCCAAATACTCAGTTCACTTTGATTCAAGGTATAAAGAAGAAATAAATTAGTATTCAAATTATTACAGTCAAAGTCAGTCAATTTAAACAAATATAAACAGTGAAACAAAAAATATATAATGAGCAAATAGTGTTTTAACCATATTAAGAATGTACTTTTTATTGGTTTTAAACTCAGCAAAATATTTTTATCAGAATAAATACAATAATGAAAGGACAAGGAACACACACAAATCACCAGAGAAAGAAAAAATATGTGAAAAATAGTAGAGAACTATTTGAAAAAAATTAGATTCTTACCCTTATGTTACTCATCAAAATATACTTGAACATAAATTCAAGAGATCAATGTAAAAATGAAATGAAATAACAAACAAGAAGAAAATATAAATGCTTTGCACATATATACATGGGGAACAATTTTGAAATCAAGGAAGGGAATAATTAATTGTTCTAAATAAAAATAAAACCTGTTTTTCATAAAATTAGTACAAACTAAGAATACTGACAACAAATAATACAGATCATATATAATCAGATTAATGTGCAAAATACCAAATGACAAACACTGAACATAAAAAAATGAGTACAAACAGGTAACTCATAAGAAAAATATAAATGCCCAAGAAACACATGAATAAATGTTCACCCTCATAATCAAAAGGGGTAAATTTAAACATTAACATACCATTTTTTCACTTAATAAATTAAACATTTTACAGACACGAATACCTAACTAATACTAATCTGAGTCCTCTGAAATAGTACTATGTGAGCTATGGGGAGAATTCCCATGAGCACCCACACATCAGTGCTGCTCTGAGCAGAAAGGCACCGCAGAGAGTAAGTGGGAGTGGATGTGACACCAGTGCACGGCACACCGTCACGCTTGGACTGCGGGATGTGTCAGCCCAGAGGTTTGTAACCTGAACGAAGGTGCTTTATAGATTGACAGAGTCCTGACTTCTTAAAGTTTTAAAAACATTCAGAATTTTTAATATATCTGGCATACATTTAAGGAAATAAATTGAAATATGACAATGGGGATTATGCTCAAAGATGTTCACTACAGTGTTATTCCTGATAGTGAGCACTGTCTAATATCAAGTAATGATTAATTGATAGTACTCTCACATAGTGGTTCATTGTCAGATATTAAAATGTTTATGAAAAATTTCTAACAGCATTTTATTTTATTTTGTAATTTAAATTATTTTATTGTTGTTCAATTACAGTTGTCAGTATTTTCCTTCCACTCTATCCCCCCACCCCCTCCAAACCCACCTCCCTCCCTTGCTTCCACCCTCCCCCTTGGTTTTGTCCATGTGTCCTTTATAGTAGTAGTTCCTAAAAACCCTTCTCCCCATTGTCCCCACCCACCTCCCCTCTGGCTATTATTCGACTGTTCTTAATTTCAATGACTCTGGTTATATTTTGTTTCCTTTTTTTTTTTGTCTTGATTATGTATGACAGCATTTTAAATGGGCATATTATAATGTTAAGCGAAGAAAGGAAGATGTAAAATTCTAGACAAAAATTATCTCATCAATATAAAAATAATCTATAAGTGAAATAAAAAAATAATGAAAGAAAATATCACTAAATGTTGATAGTCTCTAGGTGGTGCTATTATGTATATATATATTTTTTCTTTTCACTTTAATACATTTTCCAATTTCCTATATGTGTATGTATTTTTATAATCAAGAAAAATACCTACTTTTTGAAAAAGTGTATATTTGAAAATATTTTATTTAACAGTTTTATTTAGATATAACCCATGTACCATAAAATTCTCCCATTTTAAAGTGTACAACCCTGTGGTTTTTGGTATATTCATAGACAAAAAGTCTTTTACATTTTTTTAAAAGTCCTGCACTATATTTTGTGAGTACATATTTTGAGAAAAATGATTTTGTGTATGTGTATATAAATGTGTGAGTACATACACCATCTTGTAGATAGTCGAATCTAGGGAAGTCAAGGACAGGCCCCACAAGACCAGGACAACACATACACACATGAGCAATGCCCAGGGCATATATAATTAATCTGTCCTGGCGCTCATTTCAATTTTATCATAAACTATTCCACATATCCAAAAAGATATAAAATAGCCCTGGCTGATGTGGCTCAGTGGATTGACTGCTGGCCTGTGAACTGAAAGGTCACCAATTCGATTCCCCGTTAGGGCACATGCCTAGGTTGCAGACTGGGTTCCCATTTGGGGGTGTGTGAGAGGCAACCAATTGATGTATCTCTCACATATCAATGTTTCTCTCCCTCTCTTTCCCCACCTCTAGATATAAATAAAATCTTTTTAAAAACTCCAGGGACTTCCGCCAAGATGGAGGCATAGGTGGATGTGCCGTGCCTTCTCACACAACCAAGTTTAGAGACAACTGAATATTAGCAACAGAAAACACAGCCAGAACACGGAAAATTGAACTTTTCGGAAGTCCGTTAACAACAAATTCTTCAGCCTGACCGGTAAGGGGCGAAACTAGCGGCTGGTGAAGCAGGATTGCACAGGAGGTCTCAGTCAGCTGGACTCAGGCGCGGAATCCAGACGCGCGGAATCCAGGAGCAGGGTTGGACCTAGTGAGCGATCGAGCGAGCCACCAGGCGAGCCACCGCAGGGGAGACAGCGGGGGAGTGGTGCTGCGTGTTGACTGTGGTCGCCCATTTGTGTGCGAGCGTACAGGCGAGGGAGTGGGCGGGTCCCCAAGGCAAGCAGCAGTGGAGGGCGCCGCCATTTCCCTGCTCTGACCCCACCTCCACATACAGCGTCACAACCCAGCGACTCTGAGTGGCCCGGCCGAGGTGAACCACCTAATGCGCTGATCCTCACCCAGCTGTGAGAAACAGCAGAGGGGGTCGCCATTTCCCCGCTCTGACCACACCCCCACCTACAGCGTCACAACCCAGCGACCTGGGAGTCCAAGGCACTGCTTCTCACACTTAAAGGGCCAGAACAGACCAAAAATGTCGCAAGAATATCTCAAAGCCCCAGAGCCCATAGATCTAAGCGATGAAGAAATAGCAAAACTCTCAGATGCACAGTTTAAAACACTGGTCATCAGGATCCTCACAGAACTGGTTGATTATACCGACAAATTAGACAAATTATGAAGGCGAAACTAATTGAAATGAATGGAATTGCACAGGACACCAATAGCAATGAAAAGGAAACTGGGACTCAAATCAATGGAGTGGACCAGAAGAAAGCAAATAATGGCCAAACAGAAAAGAGTCAAGAAGCAAGAATTCAAAGAAATGAGGGAGAGTCTTAGGAACCTCCAGGACATCTTTAAACGCTCCAACATCCGAATTATAGGGGTACCAGAAGGGGGAAAGGAACAGCCACCAGTGGAAAACTTATTTGAACAAATAATAAAGGAGAATTTCCCCAATCTGGCAAAGGAAATAGACTTCCAAGAAATCCAGGAAGCTCAGAGAGTCCCAAAGAAGTTGGACCCAAGAAGGAACACACCAAGGCACATCATCATTACATTAGCCAAGATTAAAATGAAGGAGAGAATCCTAGAAGCAGCAAGAGCTAAGGGGACAGTCACCTACAAAGGAGTCCCCATCAGACTGTCAGCTGATTTCTCAAAAGAGACCTTACAGGCAAAAAGGGGCTGGAAAGAGGTATTCCAAGTCATGAAATCCAAACACCTACAACCAAGATTGCTCTATCCAGCAAAACTTTCATTTAGAATGGAAGGACAGATAAAGTGCTTCTCAGATAAGATCAAATTCAAGGAGTTCATCATCACCAAGCCCTTATTATATGAAATGTTAAAGGGACTTATCTAAGAAAAAGAAGTTAAAGAAACATGAACAGTGAAAGGACAACAAACTCACAGTTATTAACAACCACACCTAAAACAAAAGAAAACTAAAAGGACAGCTAGATCAGGAGTGGAAACATAGAAATGAAGATCTCAAGGAGGGTTAGCAACAGGGGAGTGGGAGGAGGAGAAGGGGGAGAAGGTACAGAAAATAAGTAGCATAGACAGTAGATAGAAAATAGATGGGGGGCAAGAATAGCATGGGAAATATAGAATCTAAAGAACTTGAGACACATGGTCATAAACTAAAGGGGGGTAATGGGGGGGATGGGGGTGGGGTGGAGGGGAATGAAGGGGGGAATAGAACAACTGTAACAGCATAATCAATAAAAAAATTTAAAAAAAAGAATGTAAAAAAAAAAAACTCCAGACAATTTTTTAAAAGATATAAAATACAATGATAAATCACACCCCCCATCAAACTTAATGCAGCAGTAGAAACACTGAGGAAGGCCTGGTCTCCCCGTCACGATTCTGGAGGAGTCTCTCCCCTGAGGAAAACCCTACTCCAGACCTGGAACACACTCTTTCTTAGAGATTATGGTACTTTCTCTGCATGCTCAGAATCCTTAAAACAGAACTCCAGGCACCATTACTAAGTAATATGGGTTGAAACCTGCTGTCCCTAAATGAGATCACATCTACTGTTTTCAAATTAGAGAAGTTCATAATAAGTTAACAAAGCAGCTTTGAAATATTACTACTCAGTAGAAGATATCTATGACTTTAAAAATTTCCTGCATATATAAATTTCCATGTATAAATGTGATTTAGTTAAGATAATTAAAAGGCTCCCTTTATAGAATGGAGAAAATGTTGGATAGAAGCTTCTTGCATATTTTTTCCTTCTGGTTAAAAGGTGTCCTTTATGAATATGGAAAGCAAATACGAGTTGACAATAGCACCAGGAGAGGTAATCTCTCAGTTATTTTCAAATACCAAGTACAGTCTGGTTGAGAGCAAGCAGTGTGGTAAGGTCAGCAAAGCCAGGAGAGGTAATGGACAGCCAGGGGACCATCCTTTGTGGGGTGATGTTTCCTGGAGGATTTGCCTAGTTCACCACGGTAGGAAGTGAAAGTGGTGCTCTCAGCAAGCTGTGACTGGGGCCTGACCCCTGTGTAGGGTGCAATGCAGGTGTTCTGGCAAAGGAAAGACTAGCCAGGCCTGGCCAGCCATGTGCCACATCCATGTGTAGGTACCAACACCAGCCCAGGCAGAGGGAGGGAAGAGGTTAAGTTTGATTTGGAAACTATGAGGCCAAGGGCTCAGAATCTGGGGCAGTTTGGATTTTTCATGAAGGAGATCAGTCTGATGCTAGATGAAGGGAGGACAGAACTGGAAGTGATAAGCCTTCTGAGACCAGACTTTTGGCATTCTATTTAACACTTGAAGCATTTACCTGCCAGGAGCTGTTTAAAGCACTTTACAAATAGCAACTCATTTAAACCTCACAGTTTAGCACCTATGGGGTAGGTGCTATTATTGAATCTGTGTTACAGATGAGCAAACTGAAACACACAGAACTCTAGTAACACGCCCAAAGCTGGTTACCTACTGCATGCCTACAGCGCCTTAAAAGGAGCCCTCCTGTACCCACTTTCCCTGAGGCACCTGGAATAGGTTGTTTTTTTTAACAATGCAAATCTAATTGGTCCTCAGCTTAGGGCTCTTTAGGTCTCCCAATTACTCTTAGATGAAGATCCAACTAGTGCCCAAAGCTATGAAGTTTAGCCCCAAGTTGTACAGCCCCTACCTGGGGCTGTCTTTCCTTCACTAACTTACTTGAGGCCCATTAGGGCCACAGGCTCTTCAGCCCCTCAGCACTTTAGTATGTTTCAGTCCCTCTGCAGGAAGGACTCTTTTAGCCCCTCCATGTCCTTAAATGTCCATGCTTGAAGCAACTCTAACAATTATGACAACTAAAATGTTGTTGTGCTCGCTATTGTGTGAAGCACTATGCTAAATTTTCTAAGAACGACATGCCATTTAAAATCCTATAAATTTCGTTTTTAATAAAAATCCAATTAAGCAAAGTTTCAATGAAGCCACCTATAAAAGGTGGCTGCTATCATAATTTACATGATTGACCTTAAAAAATTAAAGCATAAAGTACTACAGACCCAGTTGGGATAAAAGGTAATATAGTGTAAATACAACAGAAGGAAACCAACTTGAGGGCTGTAACAGTTAAGGGACATTACAATTTTAGGCCTTAAGGAAAACCATGCCAAGGCTTTCCTGGTGATCCTTTGCCTCCCAGAAGCACTCACATCCTGGGCCTTGGGACCAGTGCGTGGAGGGTGGCTTCCCAAAACTGCTTAAGTTACTTTGGTAGCCATGCCAAAGTAAGTTGAAAAAAGAACAAAAACAAAAAGACCTAGGATGTTCAATCGAATCAGAAGGTGTGGGTAAGGATCGTAAATAATTTCGGAGTAATGTTTAAAACGGCCACAAACAGCTCCCTGAAGAGTATTTACAACACATGCAGCGGACAAGCTGACTGTAACATTTATGGTCTTAAAGAAACAAAACGAAGTTGATTGGCAGACCTGTCCTGGCCCAAATTTCCAAAATTATATGGTTGGAAACTGACTTTTTAAACATCAAATACTAAAAGATTTCTCACCCCAGCCTACCTCCTGCCCTCTTAAAACAAACAAACAAACAAACAAACAACCCTATGCCAAAATACTCAGTGTTGGCAAGAAATGTAGTGAGAGGGTCAACTCTGTTGCTGCTGGGAGCTTGGTTTTGTTAAAGCCTTTCTAGGAACTCACTTGATGATATGTAGCCAAAGCATTAAAATTCGTCTCCTTTTTTAGTAATTTCCAAAAATATATCCTAACGAAAGATTTAGGTTTAGCCCTGGCTGGTGTGGCTTAGTTGGTTGGAGCACTGTCCCACAGACCAAAGGGTGGAGGGTTCGATTTCTGGTCAAGGCACATACCAAGACTGCGAGTTTGGTCCCTGGTCAGAGCACATATGAGAGGCAACCAAGTGATGTTTCTCTCTGACACCAATGTTTTTCCCCCTCTCTCTTTCCCTCCCTTCCCCTCTCTCTAATGTCAATAAGCATGTTCTCAGGTGAAGATTAAGAAATAAAAAGATTTAGGTTAACAGTAGCATTACTTATAACAGTAAAAAACTAGAAGAATTAATGTACCCAACAACAATAGATTGGTTGAATTCATCATGGTCTATCCAACTGTGTCAATCAGTTGTAAAAAGACATTTAATGATGCAGGAAAAGACAATGTAAAATTAGCGTAAAACATAAGGTGTAGTACTATATGTTCTACGTGATTTTAATTTTGTACACACAAATATACTGGGAAAATGTAACAAATAGTTAACATAGATTATTTCTAGTAGTAATTTAAAATGTCTTCTTTAAAATATCTGGATTTCCAAAGTTTTTACAATTACCATCTTACTTTTTATCATAAAAATGTTTTGTAAAACAAAATGACATGCTTTAATCTATGTCTTTCCCCCCATAGTTCCCTAATATGAATTGCTACAGAGGGCCACAGGAGTTTTATCCCTGGATAAAGTAAACATAGGTCCTAAGAAAAAAATATAATGAGGCTTGGTCATGGTACATAATTTCAAAACAGACACCTCAAACTTAGGCCTCAAAAATCTCTCTTTTAAAGTAAACTTAAAAATTAATAAGCACTTCTCATCTTAAAAATAAAATTTTTACTGCCATCTAGTGGCAAACAGTCTAAACACAAAACAATTAAATAATTCTGTAGGCATCAGCCCTTGAACAAAAACTAATTCCTACGCTCATATAACAGATTCTTTCATAAATGCTGACAGAGCTATCTTGGAGACCCTCTACTTCAATCCCCTCACTTTACTAATGAGTAACTGGGTTTCTGAATACAGAAATCGACACCCACAAAAAATGGGGTGTAAATGAACTTTGAGTGCATAATAAAAATGTGTAAATATCACCCTGACTTGTGATCTAAAATCCTTCAGGAATGGAAAGTGCAGGAACCAACACAACTGTGCATAAAATACATGAAACCCAATTTTGATTCATGTAGAAGTTTTAAGACTCTGTTAATGTTTGAATGGTCATTTTTTAAAAAATGCTTATACCAAGAAGGTGAACTTTCAAGGAGAGAAGTTTTAAATAAATAAGGGAAAAGCCACTGCCTTGCTCTCAGTGTTCTTTTCCATCCTCGCACTCACTGTATCTACCCCATTTGTGACAGGCAGCACATTCACGGGCGGTTGGGAAAGTTGGAGCAGGGAGGCTGTGGTCTGGCCCAGGGTCTGGGTGTGTAAGAGAGGCTGTGCCTTAGCTCAGGCAAAGGACCAGGAGAGCCAAACTGTGGTCAGTATTTTGAACTGAGACAGAGCACATATTTTGTGCTTTTCCAAATAATTTCTTCATCTAATCACTAAAGTCTTTTAGAATTTCCACCACTTTGGTCTCTACTGCATCTACCTCTCTACACATAACATAAATGAAAACTGTTTGTAAATAAGATCTCTTATTCATTCATTCAACAAACATATATTGAGTTGATCTGCGTTCAAGTACTCTACTAAGGCTGTTGGAACAAGAACCCCTAAAATGAAGGGAGATAGAGATGGGAATACAAGACAGAATGTGGTAAGTGTTGTAACAAGGGGTTAGACGATCACTGTAGAAACAGGGAGTAATGATTAATTCCACCTGTGCAGTTTCAGCATGCTCCCAAAGATGACTTCTGAGCGCATTCTGAGATCTGGGGAAGGAGAGAAAAAGTGAGGGGAAGGAGGTACAAGAAAGAGAAAAAGAATGTGTATGACCTTGGCTAGGGCAGAGAAAAATGGTTAAAGAGGCAGCAGAGAGAGGCAGTGGAAAAGGGGCCATGGTGGTCCAGCAAAGATACAGAAAATGCTCCTGTCCGCCCTACTAGTCCAAGCCTTTACTGGGTTAGATAAAGATGCAGTAAATACAGACAATGGGATGCTACTTGGCTTAAGAACAGCCCGCCTCTACAGGACTTCAGCCCCCCTAGTCAAACATCGCCCAATCTTCGTCTTTGAGCCCTGTGATTTGTTGACATTAGACTCCCCATTAGTCACCAAATCCATCCATCCCTTTCCCACCTCCATGCCATTTTCTGTACAAAATCCAACAACCCCCACCCATCTCTAGCTGCCAAAATTGCACCTATCTTTCAAAATCCATTTCTTCTGAAATCTCCGTGGTATCTCACTTGTATTCCTCTAATAGTACTGGTCTACTTTAGTTACAAGTCCCTTCACTCTATGTATTGGCCCACAGGCTCTCCAAGGAAGGGGCTGTCTTTAGAGCAACCTGGCGTTTCACACAATTGGTGTTCAATAAACAGTAGCCAATCAAACTCAATTGAGTGGGTTCCTCATTTATAGCTACTAAATGATATAATTACTGCAAGATTCCTTTGGGACCTCGTTACAGTATAAAATGATAAATTTTCCTTTTCACAATTTGCTTTCCTAAGTTTCAGTCCATAAAACACCCACAGAACACTGGAAAAACCTGACGTTGCTATGTACTTTTACTTCAAAGAGTTTTACTTAATTTGGTAAAACTGACTGAAACTGGGCACATTGACTGGATGTAACTTCTCTGAATAATATGCTGTGTTGGTGCCCCTCAGCCCCAGACAGCCTGCGGCACACCACAGTGTTGGAGGGACGCTCAGAAGGGACAAGAGTTGCAGCAGCAGGGACCACCGTGCTGAAAGAGGCACCAGAAAATCACAGTCTTGGCTACACCTAAGTAAAAGTTACCATGCATACCTATACATTAGCAAAATAAAGCTCTTCCTAGTCCAATTCAGTTTATTAAATTAGTTTTGGCCAAAAAAGTTTAATTATTGAGGTATAGAACATGTTTAATCTTCTCCTCCCCAAGCCTTCACAGCAGTATATGGTCTATTCAGCCCTAGGCCAGCAGAAATGCTGCCATTTTGAACACTTGGCAGGTTCTTTAACCATATAAAATACTTGTACCCAAATAATGAATTAGCGGCTTCCGTTTTTTTATGTTCCCATGGCATTTTTGGTATATACTTAGTAAAACATTTAGGTTACTATCATGAAATTTTTTACTTAAATAATATTAAAATTCCCAAATTAATTAAATCACCACCAAGCGATTTATATTTTTCTAAATTAGATGCCACAGTGAAAAACTGTCTAATTTTCTTAACAACAAAATCTTCAAGTATCATTTTCCCCTTCCAACAAATGCAATTTAGAAACGAGACCTATATATAAGCACCACCTAAATATTTCACTGAAAAAAAAAGTTGCCTTTTATAAAGTAAAGTGGACCAGCAATGCTCTGTGCATAGCACTATATAACAAACAAACAAACAAAAAAAAACCAAAGATGTATTATAAAACTTTAAAAAATATATTAAAGGCTTGCCTATATAGAAATATACTAGGGTCTCAGCAAGAATAGTTCAATGTCATAAAGATGCCAATTTTCTGTCACATAGACTAATTACAGTGTCATTAACAATCCTAAATAAGCTTTCTGGTGGAATTTCAGAAGGTTTCCCAAAGTTTACACAAAAAAGCAAGGGACCAAGCAGAGCACATGCTAAGGGAAAGAAGAAAATTCTAAAAGTGAACATTACAGCTGAGTTCCTCTCTAAGAAGTTCAAGCGCAGGCACAGTATACATCCAGGAATACACACACACAGGGCAGAACCTCAAATGCCTCACATCACTTCTGGATAAAGGTTTTAAGAGACAAAGTGGGATAAAGCAAATTAAATATTTCACACCATCACAATAAATAATTATTCTGTGCTGTTAGTCTGAAGCACCCATCATACTGAAACTTCTCAGGAAGAAAATAATTTTGTGATATAGTTTTGAGACAGGATAGTAAGAAGCTAGGAAAATTCCTTGGCAAGTGGAATAGGGAAACTGAGACAGACAGCTGAACAAACTGACCAGGCAATTTACAGCCAGATACAGAAGGTCACCTCCCTAGACACAACATCTAGGCCAGAAAAGCAGCAAAATCAGGTGAGCTTTGCCAGGACCAGATGCAATGACTAAAGATGACCCTGCCCTGACACCGACCATTCAGTGAGTGGAGAGCATGACCATGAAAGAGCACACCTGGAAAACTGATGAATATTCGACTAAAACCCTCCCCTGATGTGTCCCCTAAAGTTCCCACTTGCAAGAGAGAAATAAAAACCTCAAGAATAAAGGTCCATCTTGTACGCTCTCCCTCTGGGGAGTTGCCTGTGCCATTCATGTTCACCTCTCCTTCCCTCACTTCTTCCCTCACAGCAGGCACTTCCTAAACTCTAAGGGTCCCGAGGCCTGCAATCAGGGGAGAAAAGGGCACCAGCAACTCATCTCTAGCTAATCCTTTACACTGTCCCCAAGGCCTCCTTTTCTCTGACTGACCAGTGGACCAGTGCAATAATGCAGCCCAGTCTAGGCTCTCCTGGTGCTTCTTCTATGCTGAGCCCTTCCTTGTTGCACTGTCCCCAGCTTAAATAAGCGTACCCTCAGTCACCTGGAATAGTGTGGTGAAATTTTTCCTGCATGAAAAATCCATACACTATTGACTGGCCCTAGGCAGACACGCTCAGAGCTAGGTCTACAGACTGGTAACAGTTTTATTGCTAACTCGTCTAAAATATGAAATCCTTAATATCTGAGGAAGACTCTGTTTACATATTATGAGATATAATACATACCCACTGCTAAGAAAAGTGTGAGAGAAACAAAATACAAATTGCTTGAAAAGTTATTCATAAATCTGGAAGTTACAAGTATTTTTAAGCTTCCATAGTATTTGTTATTTTACAATTAAAAGATATTTCGACACGTAACTGGCACGCCTATTACTAGAATACTCTACTTCTAACATTTTTTTTCTGAAAATCAAACATGTTTAAATTAATTTAAAATCATTCTGAGGAATAAAAACCCTCATTATTATCATTACAAATATTTGTGATAATGCATCCTTTACCAACATAGTAAGCAATGGCTAGATTTTTTAAGGAATGAAAATAGTCTAAGGTTAGAACCTATACATTGTTTCCTTCAAACACAAAATGGCAGTCTGAATAAATTAACCAAAACAATGCCACAGAAACAAACAATGCCTAAATCCCAACCTGAAACTGAGCAAGTTGTTTGCAACAGTAAATGGTCTTGTTTAGTAGTCTTATCAGGGCATAACAGGTTCAATCTAATAGATCTGTATTTGCCACATTTCCTTTTATTTCAATCCAATATATAAAGTATTAACCAATTTCCAATTTTACAAAATTGATATCTACTTAAGCTTATGTGGACAAAACTTAACTCAGTAAACAATTTACTACAGAAGGAAAACTAACCATATAAAATATGTATTAAGAAACTATTACATGGTTATTTATCTAGGAAGCAAGATTCAGTAAGTAGTTAGTCATTGATTGATTTTGTTGCTTTTACTGGCCACACTGAGATCTATAAAAGTTCAAATGTGATTTCAAATCAGGGAAGAAGCCAGAGTATAACTGGTTTCTTTTCCTAAGAAAACTTAAAATCCTATCATTTAAAACAAGTGGATTCATTATTCGACACTCTTTTAAGCAAAGGTGAGTGCTGAGAAACTATGTATTGATCAAGGTCCATCATGGGGCCACTGAAATTTCCATAAAATAACTAGGTTTAAACCAATCAAGTTTTCTCAGTCTCAACACTATTAACTTCTGGGGCCTGATGACTCTTTAGTGGAGGACTGCCCTGTGCATTTCTGGTCTCTACCCACTAAGAGCAAACAACCACCCCCCTCTAAGCAGTGACAACCAAAAATTATCTCCAGACACTGCTGAGTACCCTAAGAGCAAAACAGTCCTGGCTAAGAAGCTCTTTTTAAACATACATCTTTTCCTGAAAATGAGTTTGGATTATAGTTTTGTTTCTGGTATAAAGATGAATATTGGCAAACAGAAGGAAACTTTTGTAACCGATATGGAAATAACTCCATGATACTGTGTTATATGAAGAAAGTAGGTTGCAGAATAATATATCCTGCATAATTCCAGGGTATTTGGACTGTTTAGTTTTGTAAGACTACAGTAAAGTATTATTTATATAATTAAAACAAAGAAAAAAAAGTCATGGAACTTTCAAGTTAAACAGACATTTAAAACAAATTTTTATTGTTGTTCAATTATAGTTGTCCCCATCCCCCCCATTCCTCTCCCCTGCCCTGCCCACCCCAACTCCCACATTCATCCCTCCCCCACATTGTCCTTGTCCATGAGTCCTTTATATACATTTTCCTCGACTTTACCCTTTCCTTTCCATCACCTCCCTTTCCCACCCCCTCTGGTCACTGTCAGTTGATTCTTTATTTTAATATCTCTGGTTATATTTTGCTTATTTGCTTTGCTGATTAAGTTCCACTTATAAGTGAGATTATACAGTATTTGTATTTCAATTCCTGGTTTATTTTACTTAGCATAATGCTCTCCAGTTCCATCCATACTGTCGTGAAGGATAGGAGCTCCTTCTTTCTTTCCGCTGTGTAGTATTCCATTGTGTAAATGTATCACAGCTTTTGAGTCACTCATCTACTGATGGGCACCTGGGTCGCTTCCAGCACTTGGCTATTGTAAATTGTGCTATGAAAATTGGGGTGCATAGGTTCTTTTTAATTAGTGTTTCAGGATTCTTAGGGTGTAATCCCAGCAGTGGAATTGCTGGGTCAAAAGGCAGACCCATTTTTAGTTTTTTGAGGAAGTTCCATACTGTTTTCCATAGTGGTTGTACAAGTCTGCAATACCACCAACAGTAAAAGAGGCTCCCCTTTTCCCCACACCCTCTCCAGCATTTGTTGTTTGTTGATTTGTTTATGATGGCCATTCTGACGGGTGTGAAGTGGTATCTCATTGTGGTTTTAATTTGCATCTCTCTGACGGCTAGTGATGCTGAGCATCCTTTCATATGTCTCTGGGTCTTTTGTATGTCCTCCTTGGAGAAGTGTCTGTTCAGATCCTTTGCCCATTAATTAATTGAGTTGTATGTCTTCCTGGAGTGGAGTCATGTGAGTTCTTCATAGATTTTGGAGATCAAACCCTTTTCTGAGATGTCATTAGCAAATATATTTTCCCATACATTTGGTTCCCTTTTCATTTTGCTGATGTTTTCTTTAGCCATGAAGAGCTTTTTAACTTGATGACATCCCATTTGTTTATTCTTTTCTTTATATTCCTTGCTCTAGGAGATACATTGGTGAAAATATTGCTGTGTGGAATATCTGAGATTTTCCTGCCTACATTCTCTTATAGGACTTTTATGGTATCACAGCTTATATTTAAGACTTTTATCCACCTTGAATTTATTTTTATGTATGGTGTAAGCTGGTGGTTTAGTTTCATTTTTTTGCACGTAGCTGTCCAGATCTTCCAACACAGTTTGTTGTAGAGGCTATTTTTACTCCATTTCAGACTTTTTTAAAATAAAGAGCTTATTTGTCCTTTTTTTTTAGAGAGAGAGGAAGGAAGTTAGAGAGAAAGGGAGAGAAACATTGATTGGTTGCTTCTCCTACGGGGACCAGAGCCACAACCCAGGAATCAAACTGGCAACCTTTCACTTTTCAGTATGATGCCCAAAAAACTGAGCCACACTGGTCATGGCTAAAGTTCAACAGACTTTGATTTGAGTCCTAGCTACATGATTTTGGGGTAAAATTTTTCAACAGTATTAGGCCTCCCAGTTCCCTCTTCTATAAAACGTAAATGGTAAAACTGATTTCATAGGTTTGTTACAAAATTAAATGAGGTACACACATGGGAAGTAGCCAGCATGGTGTGCTGGATCACAGCGCCTCCTTGATCTTCAGTAGCTGCTCTAAGTCTGAGTTTGGGTAAGGATGGAATATAATCCTGCTGCCAGGTAATCCTGTTCCTGAGTTCTGTGTAGCTTTAATCTTCTCATTCTTATTTATCCCGATTAAGGTCCACCCCCTGCCTTCTAAATCAGCACAAATGCCTGGTCTGCCATATACTTATCTGACAGTGAGGATATAATCTCTAGGTTTACCATAATCAAAGAAGATATGTATGAAGTGACCAAGGAGGAGCAATGCTTAAAAATGAGTCATCTACCTTAGTGTTTCTCCTGGTGTGATGTGGAGATACCTAGATCATGGGTTCTTATTACCATGTAGACAGTCCACTGAATCAAAACTTCTGAGGGTGGAGACCTAGAATCTGCTTTTCCAACAGGACCACCACACTCCTCATTGCACTATAAACTTTCAGGGTCACCACCCTAGCACCTGACCACAGCCCTGGCACTGTGTATCCAAACACTATGTATACTTATCTTCTATTTCCAGGGGGGGAAAACCAAGAGAACAGAGAGTCCAGTCATCCTAAAACCTTCTTACCTTTACTGGAGCTAACCCTTCCTCTGGTCCAAAATCTACTGTAACAGTGATCCAGACAAGCCTTCCTTAAACCATCCTGTGTAACAATATCACTTTAGGTGCTAAATTAAATACCTCCAGAGTGGAAACATCCCATGATGTGGAGTTAGTCACATTTCCGTTCAACTAGCAACTCTGGAGAAAATCACTTAGTCAGTAAACTTCAGTTTCTAAATTATCTTTAAAAAGAAGAGAACAGTACCTCTCAAGGTTAGGAGGACTAAAAGAAGCTATGTGTAAATCACCTGACTAGAGAGCTGGTTCATAGCAGGTGCTAAATAGATGTTAATTCCCATGGTTCATTGCCAGTTCTGACCTGATTTCTTTCAAACAGGCCAAATATCTAGAAGCTACCCTTTGCAGAGAGAGAGATCTTTGATGCACTCTACTTCATAATTCTACTTGCCTACAAATCAAACATTACAATTGCTTACACTAAACTTAAATATTTTCAATTCCCCCAAATTAGAGGCACGATTTCCACTTTCTCTTGCTAAGGCCCATCTTCCAGAGTTCCCAGGAAGACCGGTGTTTTGTCACTCTGGCCACAGCTTCAGGGTGCATGAAGCTGGTATTTTCCATCCAGTCCTCTCCACAAAAAATTCACCTTGGTTCTTGCCTCTGCGTCCTATCATAACTTCATATTCAGAAGACCCTCCCCCAGTTCCCTACACTGTCTCTGCTTCTGGGGAGAGAACATCATCCGGAGCAATCACAGGCTCAAAACTCTTGTTTGGTGCAATGACTAAGGGGTCCCTGGAAGACAGAAATTCCTGCCCGATGAAAGGCACAACATTAGTTTTCCTTTGTACTTACGATTCTGGTCCATACTCTAAAATCTTCATAATCAATCAACTTATATCCCTGAAATTACTGTTCCCTGGCAGTCTAAAACAATTAAGAATTTGGGTCTGTTTTCTCTATAGATATCTCTTTGTTGCCTACTTATTTTTACTTCTGCCTGCAGTTTTCTGCTGCCTCATATTTTTATGTCTACCTTGTATCTCCCAGCTTATAATCCTTCCCTATGTGACCTGTGGGCCCTTGTATCTTGTTCTAAAGCCTAATTCATCCTAACTTTTTTCTCACTCACTTCAGTCTGGATACTTGAAATTATGGTATGATGTCCCTCTATAATTTTAAAATGTATAGTATTATTAAAAATAGTATTTCAAGTAAAATTTTATAAATGATATTTAAAATCAAATCCAAAAATATAAGCTAAAAAAAAAATCAAATCCAAAAGTAGGTTTTCTTTGAACTTCAAACTTGGTTTATGTGCTTGTCTGATGACGGCCTGTGTTTGTGCATTATGGTGTGCTATCACTCAGATCCTTTGATCATCAATCAAATGTGCCATTTGCTCTCATCTAAAAGATGGAACAAAGTTATTCCCATCTCTTCCGTACTTTTACATCTATAGCCAAAACAAATTACTGCAGACAGATTTCTGTAGCCTTTCTTTCAAAATCCTGCTTTCAATGTTTTTTTCTTTTTAAAATTTATATGTCTCATGCAGTTTAAATGAAATAATCTACAATAAAAACCTAACTGGCCTGGTATTTTTAGAGCCCTTTTTACTATGAAATAAACACTCACAAACCTGGAGAACTGCAGTGGTTAAGTCTGTAAGCTAGAAGGAAGGCTGCTCATTCACAGAACTGCCCAGCACCCATTGTTTACACAGCCTATTCCATGAGCAGGATGCTGACATAACACAATTCACAAAATTTCCAAACACAGGTCCAATCATAACAAAGTCTGCAATTTTTACTTTGCTTACAGAGCCTCTTACTTGCTCACTCGTTAGTTCCAGGGGAAAGAAAAACAGAGTTGGTTTTCCCAAATCCAAAATCCAAAGGCTTTAGAAAACAACTTGAACTAAACAGTTTGAGTGATTCAAACAATGCTATAGGAACATATCTATAATCATGTAATATGGAAAGACATGGGGGGCGTCAGGGGGTGGAGAGATTGAACAAAAATGGAAAAAGGACTCATGGACGTGGACAACAGTGTGGTGATTGCGGGGCAGGGGAGGGAGATACAAGGGGACTAAATGATTTAAAAAATGCAATAAAGATTAAATCAAAAAAGAAAAAACTTAAAAAAAAAAACCAAAATACACTTACTATAAGTAGGTCATGTGTTTGGTAAATATAGGGTCCAGCACAAATAATGCCCTTTTATTACAAAATCTTTTATTACAAAATCATAAGCATGTAATTCTGTAACATAACAATATCACACCCTCGCACACCATATGAAATTTTAGGTGAAATGTTCAAGTTAAAACTATACATTATTACACCTACATTATTATTCTACCAACCACATTCAAGCACGTGTTACTTCTGCCGGACCCTGTATTTTGTCAAATTTAAATGATCATTCCTTTGCAAGCACCTTCAGCTCCTCGCTTCCCCCTTTCTAAAGTACTGTGGAATGTGCCCTGTAAAACTTGACCTTTGGGAGTCCAGTTCTGTATGTTCCCTTCACCAGGGTCCATACAGCTGATGCTGCTGAGAAGAACATCAGACACACTTTGGCTGACTCCATGACCACGATCATGGATAGACTCAGCACTGACTCAAAACGCTCCTATGATTCCCCAGTCAATTTGCTTGGCAACTTTCTGAGCAATTATTTCATGTTTTCTCTTTTCTCACCACACCACTGCCCCTGCCCTGCAACTCCCGGCTGAGGATCTTGTCTCGTTTTTGGTAGAGAAAATAGCAATTCATAAGAAACTATCACATTTCATTACCAGCAACCAGTTTATAAACTCAGCTATACGCACCCTGCTGTTTGCTGTTTTCCCTCCTGATCTAATGGAAGAAGTGTCTCTGTTCCTATAAAGTGCAGTTACCCACTTGGGTTCTGACACCCTCTCCTCCCCTCTGCACCAGGACTGTCCACAGCAACGATCCCAGCTCTCTGGGATCGTCACTGGATTGCTTGTGTCAGTACAGAAACATGCTGTAAGATTTCCCTAACTTAAAACTTTTTTTTTGTTTGCTCCTTGCCCTGGCTGGGTACTCAGTTAAAGCATTGTCCCAATGCACTAAGATTTTGGGTTCAGCACCAGTCAGGGCATATACTACAAGAATCAGTCAACAAATGCACAAATAACTGGAACAACGAATAGATGTTTCTCTCTCTCTCTCTTCCCCCTTTCCTCTCCCTTGCCCTTAAATCAATTTTAAAAAGTTCTCTTTGATCATATACTTCCTCATTTTAATTACTGCTTGTTTCTTTGCTTTCCTTGTAGCAGTGTTCTCAGAAAGTTGTCTAAACTTGCATTCTCTACTCCCCTACTTCACATTTATCCTTCAGCTTTCTCTCAGCTGGCTCCTATCCCTACCAATTTACTCATCAGAATCCTCGGTTCTGCCCTCCGCCTCTGCCCTCCTGGTTGCTCACCTCCTCAGCAGTGTTCCAGTGCTGCCTCTTCTCAGAGCAAACACCTGGCATGGCCCCAGCATGCACAGGTACCACACACCAAGGAGCTGCGTGGCACACAAACAGTGTGGACACATATGGTGTCCTGCTTGTGTGAAACACTGGTCTTCTCTGGTGGCACACTACACTTGACATGTTTCTCTCCAGAGTCTAATTTGCTGGTACTTTCTCCTCAACCAGATTTTTAAGTGCTGGAATCTTCAGAGTTCAGTGATTCCCCGGGAGATCTTTTCTAGTTCTAAGATTTTTAGATATCACTCATTGCTGATGCCCTCTGCCATAAAGAGTCTAAACCACTTCTTTTGAACAGTAGTTTTTTAATTTTTTAAATATATGTGATTGATTAAGCTACTGTAGTTGTCCAATTCCCCCCCTTCACTCCCCTCCACCCTGTGCACCCTCTCCAACCCACATCCCCCCACTTCAGTTCATGTCCATGTGTCATACACATAAGTTCTTTAGCTTCTACATTTTCCTTACTATGCTTACCTGCCCCCT
Organism: Artibeus jamaicensis; assembly: GCF_021234435.1. NCBI lineage: Eukaryota > Metazoa > Chordata > Mammalia > Chiroptera > Phyllostomidae > Artibeus > Artibeus jamaicensis. The sequence continues at coordinate 70,613,856 of NW_026522030.1, read as the reverse complement.
GTCTATTTTCTACCTAACATCTATGCTACTTATTCTCTGTATGTTTTCCCACTCTCCTCGTCCCACTCCCCTGTTCATAACCCTCCATGTGATCTCCATTTCTGTGGTTCTGTTCCTGTTCTAGTTGTTTGCTTAGTTTGATTTTGTTTTAGGTGTGGTTGTTAATAACTGTGAGTTTGCTGTATTTTCACTGTACATGTTATCTTCTTTTTCTTAGATAAATCCCTTTAACATTTCATATAATAAGGGCTTGGTGATGATGAACTCCTTGAAATTGACCTTATCTGAGAAGCACTTTATCTGCCCTTCCATTCTAAATGAAAGCTTTGCTGGATAGAACAATCTTGGATGTAGGTTCTTGCCTTTCATGACTTGGAATAGTTCTTTCCAGCCCCTTCTTGCCTGTAAGGTCTCCTTTGAGAAATCAGCTGACAGTCTGATGGGAACTCCTTTGTAGGTAACTGTTCCCTTTTCTCTTGCTGCTTCTAAGATTCTCTCCTTATTTTAAATCTTGGGTAATGTAATTATGATGTGCCTTGGTGTGTGCTTCCTTGGGTCCATCTTTTTTGGGACTCTCTGAGCTTCCTGGACTTCCTGGAAGTCTATTTCCTTTGCCATATTGGGAAAGGTCTTCTCTGTTATTTGTTCAAATATGTTTTCAATTTCTTGCTCCTCTCTTCCTCCTGGTACCCCTACAATTTGGATGTTGGAACGTTTAAAGATGTCCTGGAGGTTCCTAAGCCTCTTCTCATTTTTTGAATTCTTGTTTCTTCATTCTTTTCTGTTTGGTTGTTTCTTTCTTCCTTCTGGTCTACTCCATTGGTTTGAGTCCCAGTTTCTTTCCATCACTATTGGTTCCCTGTGCATTTTCCTTTATTTCACTTAGTGTAGCCTTCATTTTTTCATCTAATTTGCGACCAAAATCAACCAGTTCTGTGAGCATCCTGATCACCAGTGCTTTGAACTCTGCATCTGATAGGTTGGCTATCTTTGTCACTTACAAGTTTTGGCTCTGGGGCTTTGAGTTGTTCTTCTGCTTAAGCCATAATGTTTTGGTCTGTTCACTCCTGTTACATATGAGTGATGGAGTGTTAGGTGTTCACCAGAGCAGGCGACCCGGTGGCTGGGTTGTGATGCTGTATGTGGGGGCGGGGTCAGAGAGGGAATAATGGTGCTTGCTTCGAATTTCAGATTTTGGTCCCTTCTGCCACTGCCCACAAGCAAATTGAGCCCTTCTGGTGCTGGTTCCTGTGTGGGTGGGCTTGTGTTCGTTTTAGGACCCTGTGAGTCTCTCCAACAAACTCTCCTGTGAGGCTGAGAGTCTCTACTGGCAACTCAACCCCCACAAGTTTTCTCAGTTGGTGCTCTTAGGCTTTATTTCCCGTCGCTGGGGCTCTGGGTTGTTAGGTCTGTCTCACTGCCCTTTTATTGCCTAGTTTATCTGTGTGCGAATGTGTGACCACGGTCAGCCAGCCACCTCGTGCGCCTCACTGGGTCTGCTTGTTTCCTCCCCATGCTTGGATCTGCCAACCACCGCTTTTTCCTGTCGCGACCCCTCTCCCCCAGCTGCTGACGCTGCCCCTCTTACTGGTCTGGATGAATGGTTCATTGTCAGACTTCAGTGCAGTTCAATTTTCTGTCTGTTCTGGTTGTGTTTTTGTTTCTAAATCTTTGTTGTCCTTAAATTTGGTTGTGGTAGGAGCCACAGTATTTCCACCTATGCCTCCATCTTGGCCAGAAGTTAATCTTTGGCATTTTAATTATGATGTGTTTTGGAGTTGTTGTAGACTGCTTTGCCTGGTTCTAGGAATTGTATCTCAACCCCTTGTGGCTAAGGGTAAGGGACAACCTTTGGAATGCAAGACGCAGGAGACAAAGCTTGTCTCTGGTAGCAAAGGCTGCCTCAGCTTCCTCTCCCTGCCCCCAAAACTTGGTGGGAAGTCAATGATGGGTAAGACCCCTCACAGCAGGGGGCAACCTAAGCCAGACTCGATCACTTGGGAGGCCTTCATGGAAGGACTGGGGGAAGGGCAGCAACAAAGAAAGAGCAATGGACTCTCACCCCCCGGCTTTGACAAAGCCCGAGTCCCCATGTTCTCTGGGACAAGTGCTTCCTGGCTCTAATCCCCTTAAGCCTGAATACCTGTTGGGGAGAGGTACAGCTCCTTGCCTTGCTAGAGCGTGTCCTGGGGAAAAATCTGGCACCACAAATCTGGTGCCTGATAAAATCTGGTTCCTGATAAACCTGTGAAATCTGCTCTGCTAAGAGTGCTTTCATTCATATGTTAAGGGTTCGAGCAGGAAACCCTAAAACTCTGTTCCTGACAGACTCTGACTCATACTAAGCCCGCAGATTTCTTTGAAATGTTATCTACTGTTTGATCCTTACCACCCTGTATTCCTGTGTATTACAACCCAGTAAAAGCCCTGAGAGTAGGGAGCTCAATGCCTTTTTCCCCTGAGAAACTGGCCACTGCTCACAGCCTTTTTCTTCTGGGAAAATGGCCACCTCTCCTCCCTAAGCAGATCACATCATGTCTCAGTGATGATTACTCTCATCTGTGGCAGCTGGGGGGACTTGCAAGGAAAGTCACCCCCACATGGAGTATACCTCTGCATCCATCTTGTGTGGGACTCTCTGTGCTTCCTGGAATTGCATGTCTATTTCCTTTACCAAATTAGGGAAGTTTTTTTTCATTACTTTTACAAATAAATTACCATTTCCTTATTCTTTCTCTTCTCCTTCTAACACCCCTATGACGTGAATGCTGGAATGCTTGAGGTTGTCTCAGAGGTTCCTTAGACCATCCTCATTTTTTAAAAATTCTTTTTTCTTTCTATTGTTCTGGGTGGGTTTTTTTGTTTGTTTGTTTTTTTTTTTTTTTGCTTCCTTATGTTCCAAATCATTGCTTTGGTTCTCAGCTTCATCTACTCTACTGCTGTTTCCCTGTAGATTGTTATTCACTTTAACTAGTGTATCCTTTCTTTCTGGATGGAGGTCAGAAACCTTTTTTTTTTTATGCTGTTAAGTTCCTTGAGCATCCTTATACCCAGTGTTTTTGAACTCTATATCTGATAGATCCTGCCACCCAAGCTGGGTACGTGAGGAATGCCTTTTGTGTGGACTGAGTACACCCTCCTCTTGTAGTTGAGTCTTGGCTGCTGTCAGCAGGTTAATGGGAAGGATTTACCTAGGCCAGTCAGTTGCAAGGGCTGGCTGTGGCCACTGACCACCAACCTCCACCCTCCATGGAGGATTAGCTGTGCAAGTGCAGGGAGGTGGTGCTCCAATGTGGTCTACAGCTGTCCACTGGGTGCAACAGGTCCTGGGGTTTCTGGTGTTGTGCAGGCCAAAGTCAGCCTCCACCTGTGCTTTGCCTAGGGGCATTCTGCATAGCTGTAGAGCAATCTGAGCTGCTACTTGTACTGGGCTTGGAGGTTCCCAGGTGAAGCCAACCTAAGAATATAGGCTGGTTGCTCCTAGGGCTGGGCCTGGGGCGACTTAGCAAGAAGTACAGGGGCTGGGGGCTAACTGAGGCTGGCTGTTCCTTGTTTGAAGGATTTAGGAAGTTGTGAAGCATTAACCAAGACCAGCCATTCATATGGAAAAGTCACGGTTAACAGCTTGGGTGGGCCCATAGGTTACATGGAATGGAGTCTCAGATATGGTACCCCCACTGCTGTCTCTGTTTCTCTGTAGCTCAGAAAAGGAACAATGGCCTCTGTCCATTTCTCTATCTGGGAGAAAGCTCCCACCTTGATGCCAGACACTTCAGTTCCTCCCTGTATGACACTGTTGCCTTTCAAGCCACTGGATGATCCTAACCCCTCTTCAGATGTCAGCTCCAGCCAAGACCACTTCACATCTATTTGCCGTGATTCTCTCAGGCCACCCTCTCCCCAAGGCACAGTCCCTTGGTCTGAGTGAGCACTGACTGATGGCAGCCTGTCCCCACTGGACAATATATTCCACAGGGCAGGGCCTGGGTCATCTTAAGCTCCCATTGGATGTTCAGTACAGCACAAATATTCTATTTGGTAAATGAAAGAATGGAAGAACAGAGAAAGAAATTCCATTAGAGGCCCCTAGTTTCCAATAGAAGAATGAGCCTTTATAGCAATGACTTCCTTCTAGTGTTTGAGAAGTGTGAATTCAGTTCGGAACAGTGACTCTCTTTGTTTAGGTGTAACCCTTTTATATGTCACTGCCCCCCTCAAAGTTCTGTAAGAACCCTCTGAAGAAGGCTGAGAACATCTATTACATACAAGTTTTCATAGCTCATATGAACCTTCTCTCCTAGTAAACATTTGTCTTATTTTTAGGATGATTTATACTAGCTGGCATCTATCTGCCACATGTAGTATAGCTACTCATAATAATAGATATTTTTAAATGTTTTCTTCTTTCATTTGGTGCAAATCTGGACAATAAAACCTCACTTCTAAATTTTCATTGTCAAATCTTCAAGTTTACAGACAAATGCAAATAGATGCTATTAGAAATACCAGTGAATATTTGGTGGATGAAAATCAGTGCAGATGAACCACTACTGAGAGCTCCTATAATGTAGCAGTTAAGAATCATGAATCTTAAAGCAAAGCTTCATAATGGTGCCCACCACTCACTGGCTATATAGTATAGACTTAGGGAAGCTACTTAATCTCTCTGTACCTTAGTTTTTTCACCTACAAAATAGTAAGGTTATTGAAGGGATTAAAAGAGACATTATCTCAAAGTGTGTGACACTTGTTAAGCAGTTAATAAGCGTGCAGTATAAATACTATTACTGCTGCTATCAATCCATGTATCACTGTGTAAAATATAAAGGAGGTCTTAAAGAAAGCCAGAGTGGATATTTCGCTTTCACTGAAGAGCAGTAAAGTGTTCAGTGCAGTACCTTCCTTTACCAAGTGGGAAACATCTGGCAAATTCCTTACATCTCACGTCACTCATGACATGGCAGATAATTATACATGCCTTATGGTATCACAAGATTGTTATAAGAATTAAAGGAGATAATAATGGATTTGCTTTGAAATCTACCAGACAGTATCAAAATCTAAAGTATTAATAAAATTATTTTTGTTAGAAATTTACTATGTAAAACTCCTCAGTAACTTATAGGTATAATAAGCAGATCACATATAAATAGCAAATCACTTTTTTCTTAAAAAAATATAACAACCTAAGGTATAAAAGGCACCTATTTTACCTTACTGAACTAAGAATAAACAAACCTGTCTCAATCATGAACATAGTCAAGTTTTTTTTTAGCTTCAATCAAAATGTACTCTCTAGCACTAGTCAAGTAAGCTTATGCTAAGCTGTACACTGTAGTACATCTCCCAACAAGAAAGCAAATCCACACAATACAATCTATTACTAGCAATTTAAAATATAATTAATAAAAGAGATCATTTTTGAAAGCTTTAAATAATGTAATATTAAGCATCTTAGAAGCAACAGCTAAATGGTAATCTACTGAAGCATTTCTTCACACAACGAAGAGGGGGAAAGCCTGCACTTAACACACACATACGGCCACACACTGCTAGCCTCTCATCAGTTCCAGCTCAGTTAACCTCTGTGAAACTAGCGTAGGAAAAATAACCTGTACTGCTACTGTGGCTAAGACCACATAACTTTCTAATGGAACTGTTCCAAGGCTTAAAGTTCCATTTGAAAGTCACTAACAAAACCTTTGTAAATGTTAAGAAAAAAAAAGCCAAAGAACTGAGGGCCTGGCAAGCCCTGAAGACTATGCTTATCCACACTTATGAAAAGTAATCACAGGTCTAGTCTTCTCCTTCCCTCTGCATTTTCTTCAAAGCAATCTACTAACAAAATGCAATTTCTTTTTTTTCCATTGAAAAAAGGATGAAGGAATAGAAAGTGAGTCTGCATAAACTAAATATGGAAAAAATCATTTATGCAGCCACATAACAAGAACTACAATAGTTCTTAACGAATTTATACCAAAATCTGTTGGTTTAGCACCTAATGACTTAAATTTGTTACTTTCTGTGTAAGAAACACTACACTCTTAATGCTAGCCAAGACACAGAGGCCACCTACTTAGACAGTTTTATATATCTATTTTTAAGTGATAGGTAATAGCAGGTTTAAAAAGTTTCCAAGTTTAAAAAATATTTCCAGAAACCAAGTCCCTTAATATACTCCTAACCTCTGATTAGCAATATTGCATTACTTTCTGTAATAAAATACACACTTATATTTTGCTTACTTAAAGAAGCATTTGTAGCTGTATCCCTGTAATATAGAAGGCACATGGTTCTTGACTACTGTAATCTTGGGAGAAAACTAAAAAAATCAATTAGGATTTTGGCAGAATTCAACAACCAGCATAATAAACTCATTATCATGCAAATCACCTATAATACCAAATATATAAAATTGCTGTATTAAGCTTAGAGGAGGAAAACTTCTTCCCCATCCATATAACTGGAGACTAAATGGAAGACTCCAGGGTGCTGCTGGCTGTGTGAACTGGGGAACTCCCCATTGGAGGCAGCGATGTCCTGGAAGAGAGGACAGGGTGTTAACCAGAGAGAGAGGCCCATTGACGAAAGAGCCAGGTCTCTGGTGTAGCTCAGTGGATTGAGCATGGCCTGAGATGATAAGGGATGTTGGTTTGATTCCCAATCAGGATGCATGCCTGGTTTGCAGGCCTGCCACGAGTAGTGGGTACGAAGAGGCAACCAAACATTGATGTTTCTCTCTCTCTCTCTCTCTCTCTCTCTTGCTCCCTCTCTTTTAAAGGAAAAAAAGAAAAATGAAAGATCCAATTCTCCCAGCGCTGGGTAGAAAGTTCACAAGCAGATCACTGAATCAACCCTGCCATAACTTGCCAATGGATACTTTTTTTCTGGAGACAGTTAAAACATAAGCAATCAGTCACTTGTTAAAAAGATTTAAGATAGTAATTATAAATAGAGGCAAAGAACCCTGGTGAGCGTGGCTCAGTGGGTTGGAGTCTGGCTTCAAAAAGGGGGGGTAATGGTGGGGATGGGGGGTAGGGTGGAGGGGAATGAAAGGGGGAATAGAACAACTGTAACAGCATAATCAATTAAAAAATTAAAAAAAAAACAAAAACTGAAAGGTGCCGGTCCCATTCCCGTTCAGGGCACATGGATTTGGGTTCAGGGCATATGCCTTGGCTGTGGGTTTAGTTCCTGGTCACAGAGCATGCAAGGCAACCGACTGATGTCTCTCTCTCTCACATTAATATTTCTTTCCCTCTCCCCTTCTCCTTCCTTTCTCTCTAAAAGCAATGAAAAAAAAGTCCCTTGGTAGGATAATTAATTAATTACTTACTTGAGGCAAAGAAACCAGGTCAGATTTTACCTGACTCCATTTTCAATACAGAAGTTTGCTTTGGATGAAGCAGTTAACTGCTTCCAAATCAGAAGTAACCACATTCTAAAGGATTCATTAACAAGCAAGATAAACTAAAAAGAAAAGATTTAAAGTAAGTATAAAGGCAAAAATAATGGTTATTTCACCAAGTTATTTTCTTTTTTCTACATCTTCAAACTAAAAATCAAGTGAAGAATACAAAATATTAGGTCACTGAGGCAAATGTGACTAGATACATCCCAAATAAGACGCATAAGAACAATGTGTTTTATGCTTACTACAATTGCCAGAATTCTACTATTGCTATAGACACATATGAAAAATGGCAACCTAAAGTGTTTGTTAAAAGCCATATATTAAAATGCAGATGGGTGAAGATTGTGTCAAACTACACAGAAATATCAGTTCAACAAACAAAAGGAATCATAGGTCTGTAACCTATGTCTCAATTTTACAAGAGGACATTGCAGCATTCTTGCTAGACAGTTCATTTATACAGATCATAAAAATATCTTGAAAATGTGAAGAAGATAGTTAATTAAAACCTCATGACTGTGGGCTGATTTCATGTATTTTAGAGACTCACTTAGACAAGACTCTCAGAAAAGCCAACCGAAGATTGTTTTGAAAGATGCTCAGTATCGCTAGCCATCAGAGATATGCAAATTAAAATCAAAATGACATACAACTTCATACCAGTCAGAATGGCCAACAAAAACAAAGCAACAAACAACAAGTGCTGGAGAGGTTGTGGGGGGAAAGGGAACCCTAGTTCACTGTTGGTGGGAATGCAGACTGGTACAACCACTGTGGAAAGCACTATGGAATTTCCTCAGAAAAGTAAAAACGGATCTGCCTTTTGACCCAGCAATTCCGCTGTGAAGATTATATTCTAAGAACCCTGAAACACCAATCCAAAAGAACCTATGCACCCCAATGTTCATAGCCACACAATTTACAATAGGCAACTGCAGGAAGCAACCTAAGTGTTCATCAGGAAATGAATGGATCGAAAAACTATGGTTACACAGAAACAGTTACACAATGGAATGCTATGCAGCAGAAAGACCTCCTCCCCTTCACCACAGCATGAATGGAGCTGGAGAGCACTATGCTGAGTGAAATAAGCCAAGTGGTGAAAGGCAAATACCATATGATCTCACCTTTGACTGGAACCTAATCAACAAAACAAACAAACAAGCAAAATATAACCAGAGACACTAAAACTGAGAACAGGCTGACAATGACCAGAGGGGAGAGGGAAGAGGGGAGGGACTTATGGGGGAAAAGGGTGAAGGGTTTACAGGAACAATTTTAAAGAACACATGGAAAAAATATATAAAGGACACATGGACAATAACAAGGGGAGGGGTAGAAACAGGGGAAAGAGTGGAGAGGGCTCGGGTGGTGGGGAGGGGTGGGAGGAAAAGGCAGAAAACTGTACTTGAACAAAAACAATAAAAAAAAGATTTTTTTGAGAACTGCAGCAACAGTCCCAATATCTACAAGTTCTTAAATTTTCTAGTCTTAGAACCCCAAAAGATTTTATTTATATGGGTTTTATCTATTCATATTTACTATATTAGCAATTAAACCTCAGAAATTTTTAGAATATTACCTATTAATTCATTAGAGCTAATAATAATAAGCCATTTACAAGGCAGGGAGAACCAAACATGAACTTTATTTATAAAAAATTGTGTATTTATTCTTACATGTTTAAACTTCCATTGCCTTCAAAGTCCTCTCCATCTGATGCAATACACCTATCAAGACTTTTTCCCACTGCTAAAAGCAGTGTTTGAACTTGCCTATTTTGATGCTGAATGCTTCTGCCACTTTTTGTTTCACCTATTCCACATTGGCAAACATTTCCTTTTGAGGACTTTTTTCATCTAGGGAAACATAAAAGAAAAGTTGCTCGGGGCAAGATTGGATGAATAGGGAAGGTTGGGCCCAGGGGTCATGCCATTTTTGTTCAAATACTGCTAAACACGCAGCACGGTTTAGGCAGGTGTACCCATAAATCACCCATTATGAAATGGGCAAATACCTTGAAAGAGTCTTCGAAAAATTTTTCACTGAGGCCAAACGCAGCTTCTCACAAAAACCACTGTTGGGAACCTTACACCTGGCTTCTAGCTAAAAACACTGCATTGATTACAGGAACCTGTGCGCTCCACAAGCCAATCAGCAACAGGCACATGAGGTGTCCACGAGTACCAGTTGCACCCAAGTAATCAATAAGCGGGCCCTTCTTTGTCTCAAGCTAGCCAATAGCAAGCAACCTAATCTCCTTCCTCTCCCCCCCCCATATATATACCCAGTTCGGAAAAATAAAGTTTGCAGCTTGATCAGAATCTTTTGTCTTGCTGCCATTCTTCGCGCCTCTTGTCCCCCCAACTCATTTGTTCTAGGTAGGTGGTCGAGCCCCAGTTGATTGCTCCGCGGGCCGGAGCAAGTGGCGCCCAACGTGGAGGCCCGATAGCCGCCGGAACAAAGCGCCGTCCCCGCCAGTGACTTCCCCGCACAGATTGGATCGCCGCGACTACTCCACCGCGAGACAGATCCAGGAGCCCCTCCCCTCGACGGCGAACTCGGCCAGGTAAGGCCCCCAATCATGGGACAAGCATGTTCACAAAGTGATATTTTTATAAGTCGATTAAAGCAAACTCTCAAGGTGCGAGGAACTTGAGTTAAGAAAAAGGATTTAGTTTTATTTTTTGACTTTATATTCAAAATGTGCCCCTGGTTCCCCCAAGAGGGGACGATTGACCCGCAGTGTTGGAACCGGGTCGGAGATTGCCTTAATGACTATTATGGAATCTCTGGCCCCGAGACCATCCCTATCACCGCCTTCAGTTATTTTAATCTTATTAAAGAAATCTTAGTCACTCATGGGCATTCTCCGGATGTCCAGAGCCTCTGTAAAGAGGGACAAGAAGTTCTAAAAAATCAATCCTGGTCCCCCTCTAGGGCCCCTTCAGCCCAAAATCTCTGTAAAGAGGGACAAGAAATTTCAAAAAATCAATCTCAGCCCCCTTCGAGGACCCCCTCAATTTGCCCCTCAATTTCTATTAACATAGAGGAAGAGATTAAAAAACCCCCTAACCCTTCCCGTAATTCCTCAAATAACCATGTCGACCAATTAAACCCAGCAGAAGAGGCCGAACTCGAAAAAGAGGCAGCTTCTTACAATAACCTTGACTGGCCTCCTCTCTCTTCTGCCCCCTTACTTAAAGATCTCCCAGCTTTTCGGCCGCCCCCCTATGCACCCTCAAACCTACCGCCTGTGGCCACCCATATTCTGGTCCCCATTCTAAACAACCCCGAGCCACCAACAATCCACCAAAAACCCCTTCTCCAAAAAACCTCCATTCAAGAAGCCTTAATTCTCATTCGAGAAATCAAGGCCGTGGCTAAAAAATTCACCGATTTAACCATATCCACCCCCCACTGAATTACTAGCTTTCCCCAAACTGTGGGGAGTAGACCTAGATACCCAGACTGCTGACATTTTAATAGCCACACATCAAGCTCTTAACATATCTAACCCTCACCTAGCCGAGGATTGCTGGTTATGTATGAGCCTAGGCACCCCCATGCCTTTAGCTATTCCTGTCAATATATCCACCCTTAATAAATCACAGCTACAATGTAACCCTAGTTTACCTTTTAGAGTCCAACCTACAATATTCCCACCCTCCCCGTGCTTACAAAGCATAGCTCAAAATAATAGCTTCGACATTCCCGTCGGCTTTATAGAATTTACTAGTTGTAGAAGCATAACCAATTATAGTAACCCCCTTTGCCCAGGTCATGGACAAATTTTCGTTTGTGGAAACAACCTGGCCTTTTCAGCCTTGCCCGCTAACTGAACCGGGCTATGTGTCTTGGCTACCTTACTACCAGATATAGATGTTCTCCCTGGAGACGAGCCTGTCCCCATTCCCAGCTTAGACCATATTGCAGGGCGACAAAAAAAGAGCATTAACATTCATACCCTTATTAGTTGGATTAGGCGTCTCTGGAGCAGTTGCCACAGGGACTGCAGGATTGGGAGTCGCAGTCCATTCATACACAAAGCTCTCTAAACAACTAATTGATGATGTCCAGGCTCTGTCCAGTACCATTAGTGACATCCAAGACCAAGTAGACTCCCTAGCAGAAGTTGTCCTTCAAAACAGACGAGGTCTAGATTTACTTACTGCAGAACAGGGAGGTATCTGTTTGGCTTTACAGGAACACTGCTGCTTCTATGCCAACAAATCAGGCATCGTCCGAGACAAGATAAAACAGTTACAAGAAGACTTAGAAAAAAGAAGAAAAGAACTTTCCAAACACCCCCTTTGGGGTGGACTCAACGGAATTCTCCCCTACCTCCTTCCCCTCTTAGGACCTTTAGTTTCTATCACCCTCATCCTCTCCTTTGCCCCCTGGATTCTTAGACGTGTAACCAACTTAGTCAAAGACCAACTTAACAGTGTACTAGGAAGGCCTATTCAGGTGCACTATCAACAATTAGAAATGCTGAAACATGGAGTGGACTCTGAGCCGTACAGCCGCTGGGGTGCTAGCCCACGATTCCTGCCAGGTTCCCCTCCCTGCGGGAGCAGCATAACCCTCGAAGGTATGCTTCACAGCCAAGTAGCTGTGATAGACACCGCTGGGTGCAAGGCAAAGCACTGCAAGGAGAGGCCTGTACATACGGCCACTTCGAGTCTCCTGAGAGGTAAGCTGACTTGCAAAGAGGTTGGTACCCAACTCCTCTCCTCCCAAAAGGTACCCTAAAGCTCAGAATGCGCCCAGGAGGAGTCAGGCCTCTGCCTCCCCCAGCTGGTTAAAGTCTACCCTATCTACATTCTCCTCGCCCTCAAAGTAATAAAAAGGGGAGGAGATGTTGGGAACCTTACACCTGGCTTCTAGCTAAAAACATTGCATTAATTACAGGAACCTGTGCGCTCCACAAAGCCAATCAGCTACAGGTTGGTGCCAAAGGCACATGAGGTGTCCACGAGTACCAGTTGCACCCAAGTAATCAATAAGCGGGGCCCTTCTTTGTCTCAAGCTAGCCAATAGCAAGCAACCTAATCTCCTTCCTCTCCCTCCCCCCCTATATATATACCCAGTTCGGAAAAATAAAGTTTGCAGCTTGATCAGAATCTTTTGTCTTGCTGCCATCCTTCGCGCCTCTTGTCCCCCCAACTCATTTGTTCTAGGTAGGTAGTCGAGCCCCAGTTGATTGCTCCGCGGGCCGGAGCAAACCACAGCTGCTACACTGACACAGATGACTTCCTAGAACACTCACCTAGTGGGGGAAGCCTGTGCTACAAGGGGCCTGCCCGCCAGAACCTAACTCCAGTTTTATTTGGATCCTCCCTCATACATGTTAAGAGAAACATTATTTATGGGGAGAACCCTATATTTTCCAAAACAAAAATTTTTGAATACAGTTCAAAATTTTGAAAAATTTTGAAATAGAGAAAAATTTTAACTTTTGCTTTTGCAAATCTGTTTATTGGCTGGCTTAATGGAAGACAGCTGTGTTCTCGTATCTCTTGCTACATTCACTGTTGTATATGTTGCTTTAGTTCAACTTACAAAGAAAATCCAGCAACATAAAGATACATAATTATAAAAGAAAGGATATGGAAGATATCCATAGAGTCTTAGAGACCCCAGGGTCCTGGGACCAACTCAGAGAGCTGCTAGTCAATAACATAAAACACAATGATTAACATTCTTATGGTAGAGTGAGGAGGGTACAGGATTGTAAGTATCACCAGGAATATATAAACACCATGTTGATATGTGCTAATGTGTTCTTTATAGACTAAAGGCCAGGAAAGGAAACTAATTTCAAGGATGGTGTCTTAATTCATGTAATAAATTCATGCTTTGGAGACAAAAAAATATATGCAGAACAGATACTCTCCGATTCTAGTTTTCATATTATTTATGTCTCCATATTGCTAGGTTTTTTTTTTTTAATGAAAGGAATTCAAGAGGCTATATCTATATAAACCCATGGATCCCTGTCATGAGGACATTATCAGCTTCATTAGATATTGGTAACTGGGGAAATGTTTTGAAAGCATGCCTGTGAATAAAACTGCTGAGCCTCATGCAGCCCACTCTGTGGGAACCACAAAATGAGCCTGAAATGAGGCATTAAGGAGTCTGAGGTGCATTTTCTGTTAAGAAGGGTTTACCCTGGTGTCTCAAGGCAAATTCTGAGACCCATCAAAAAGCTCAGGAAAAGGAAGACTAAACGTTCAGCCATAGGTACATGTTAACCAATAATATTAAAATTAAAAATGTCAATATCCCTGCTTTTAATATGGTTACTAAACTCCAAATGGTAATTTCCAAAGCCAAAACCAACCTGCCTCACCCATACTCCATTTAAAGTTAAATGTAATCCTTGAATTTATAGATGAAAGACAATTCTAAAACGAAGTTAAATTCAGCATCCTTAACTTGTCCCAGTTGCACCCAGACTCTCAAGTTCCAATCCCCTCTGCCAGAGGGTCCCACATCAAACACCCATGGCTCCCCATAAACAGACTATAACGTACCATAGAACAAAGGGTGCCCAAAATAGCTTTAAAATACCAAAGGGGATTAGCCAGCAATTTTTTTTCTTACATTAAGCCGTTGTGATCTAAAGCTTGGCAAGCAGCATCAGAACAGAGAATTAGATTAGCTTTATCATACATGAAAATGACTGAAGTATTTTTAAAATGTTTTCATGAACAACAATAAAATTCTCCAAAAATCTATGTATAGCACTGAATTTTTTTACAGGTATGATTTTAAAAGGAAGTTATTCCTTCTAAAAGGCATATTTTTAAGTTAACTTTCACAATGTCATAATAAATTATAAGCAATTTATTTTTTATCAGCTTATGGGGAAAAAGTACAGTACAGTATGACTCTTTTAGGGATTATATTTTATGATATACAAGTTTGCAATGATTTTTACACACCTCCCTTATATTAATTATGTATGTCAATATAAAATATCAAATAAAATGTCATGTTTTATTTTTAAAATGCTGGCTAGGAACAGTCTGTCTATAATTTTATATATGAAGACTAGGACTAGCCTGTACAATTTTATGTATAAAGAGTAGGAACAGTCTGTCTACACTTGCACGTAATAAGACGGTATCCCCTTAAGAAAATTTAAAGGGGGTGAGAGTACACATTTGTAACATTACTACTCTTTTATTAACATTTCTATGCTTTTACAAGTCTTCCTTTTAAACATCACTCTTTCAGGCAGAAAATGTTAATGCCTTAGATAAGACACTACCATTTATATACTTTTATTATTGAGAGTAACTGCTCCCTAGAGAAACTGACAAAGAACTTAATAAACTACATAATCCTCGTGAACTGAATGGGAAAAAAATCAGTGACTTCACATTTCCATCACTTGCTTCTTTCGTCAATACTCATAAACATTACAGACTAGGACAATAAAAACTTTAAAAAGGTAAAGTAGAATATTAAAGAATAATATAGGCTAGCAAGGACAACAGTTTTGAATGAGGAAGAAAATCTTTGCAAATTATTCAAATTTTCATTCCATCAAACATCAAAGGAACTAATTTAGAGACAGAAGTTAAATGTTTACAAAAATAAAATAAGGAAATACTTGATTAAATTCTTTTAACCCAGGCTTACTATAAGAAGTTGCTAACTTCTAATGATCACAAGATCCTACTGATCATTTTCACCTTTTATGCGGAAACAGACTTTTGAAGTGTTAAACATATTTTACTTTATTGTAAAAAAAAAGGCAGAAAAAAAAAGCAAAAGCACATGCAATAAGATTTCATCTAATAAAAGAAGTCTACACAATAAAAATTTAAAGGAGGAGTCTGGAGAATAAGAGAAAGGGGAAAAGCAACCTAAAAGCAGTACTATGCTTTCTTAAAATGAAAATCCTGACCAGCCTGTGGAATGCTGTTTACCCGTGATCTGCCTCACAGCCCCTCTTGCAAGGGGACTGGACTGCCTGAAATGTCTGTGGACCGTGACCACCCACACTATGGGAAGCACTGTGATTAAAGAGTGCTGTAATCCCGTATCTGCCAGTGTGGGCTGTGCCATGTTGTAATTATTAAATTTGCAGTCTCTTTTATAATCTGTTGCATGTGTTGTGGCAAGTACCCTACATTGTCTAACAAGAAAACCACTGAACATGAACAGCAAGTTATTTTTAATGTGCAAAAATGGCTAGAAAACTGGGCATTGGTAATATTATACTTTCAACTTCCACAAAAATAGTTTAACTTACCATACATATAACACTAAAACAAAAGCAAATATGCCAGTCCGAATTCCCTTTCAATCCTCTTGAAAAAGATATACAGTTAAACCCCTTAATAAGTAGCTAAGATGTAGGTTAAACATATACTAAGGGATAATTTACCCTTGCAGGGAGATATAAGGATATGGCAGTTGTAAAATTCTGCAGGTCTTTTACCCCCAAACTCTGTTTTCTATCAGATTTGCTTTCCACTCTAATTTTGTTCACAACAGTAATGTGGCTTAAAAGACACACTTTTCAGGAAGCATTATTCCAGGTGGTATGTAAATGTCAGCCAGGACACTCAGAACAGGCATTCAGAAAAGGATGTGATCTAAATGAACAGGTGTGCATTCAAGTCCTGGCTCAAAAACTCTCCCAACTCCACCCTCCCACCCCCACTGAAGAAGCTATTACTGCAGCATAGTAGGTCTTCTCTGTAGGAGCCAAGATAATATACAAGTTTTTTAAGTCTTTTTTTTTTTTAAGGACAAGTCAGCTCAACCAGAAATTAGCAGCCTGGCTTGGCCCAAAGGTAGGTAAGGAAGACCTCCAAAACTCCACCTAAACCAATCTACATCAGAGCCCCTGCTATGGGAGGGGTGCGTGAAAGAGCTCACACAGACAGCTGGCATTGGCTTCTACCACTAAAAAGGAAAGAAACCCAAAGAATAAAATAAAACAAACCAGCATACGAAGTTTTTAAATGTTACTTTCTAGAAGCATAAAATCAAAACAACCAAAAAAATTGTGATCCTTCTCTGTAAGGCTCCTGCCAAGAACCTTTCATCTGGAGGACAGATGACAGTCTCATTTCCCTCTTCCCAGTGATCAAAGTCCTTGAAGATTATTTGCATAGGTTAGGCAAGGAATGAGGATCCATCTTCCCCAAACATACCTCAAACGGCCATAAAATGACCAAAACCACAAAACTGAGACTGAGAAAACCAATTTCTAACTGTGCTGCCTCAGTCTCCTCCAGGAGACTGAACATTTCCCATTTCTTGGTGAGATATGCTATGGTGAACTGTGGGCAGCTCCACTACTCAGTGAAGGGGCAGGGAGTAGAAGGGACAATCCCAGGTGCGTGTGTGTGCGCGCGTGCGTGTGTGTGTATGTCTAGCTCTACCATTATGTACTTTATGTATACTAAATTTTACAATGATTAGAAATGACACAAAGCTGTGTGAGCCCTAAATTGACTTTACGACCATAAAGCAGTTTGTATTTAAAGGCTTAACAAATTTTATCCTTTTCCAGGAAAGGAAAAACAAAAGAACAAATATATACATTTAGGTAATAAACTTATGCATTTGAGTTAAAGGCCTCCAGTTTGCAAGTTCATTTTTTGTCTCTATTTTTCCATTTTACTCACACAGATTAGATTATGTGTATGACACAATTTTGTCTGACTGCAATATTTTGGTGTGGCTCTTCGTCTCCATCTTCTAATAAACTTTTCAGGGAGGTAGCATGGGATAGGAAAGTATTAAATTATTTAAATAACTTCTACCAATCCAAAGCCTTTTAAAGAGATGAGTCACCCATAATATGACTTATTATATCACTACCATCTTATAGGGGGCCATTTTCTTTTTTTTTTTTCCAAAAAAATAAATCTCATACAATTTCAGGTTTAAGGAGTTTTCAAGAGAGCCAAAGGTCTTGGGCTCATACAGTTACTGTCCTCAATAGTTAGCTTAAAAAAAAAAATGAAACCGGGGTCAGAAACTGTGTAATCCACACTTCGAATATCTCATGTATACACATTATACAAAATGTGCTAAAATTCATACATACCTCCTGAATTTTAAGGTGCCTGATCTATGGACACACAGATAAAAGATTAAAGTGGATATGAGCCTTTAAGTGTCCTCCTGTATCATACACTGCCTGCAGTATAAATTGTAACAAAAGTAACACCCGCAACATTTTCAAGTTGTTTATATTTTTAAAAGTCCTCCAAAAACCCTGTACACCTAAATACAGAGGTGGGTGGTATTATTATTACTGTTTCATAGGTAAGAAAGCCACTCAAGTTGCCCATGTGACTAAAATATGGGCACCAAGTTTATGGTAACTGTGCACATGCTCACACATATGTCCCAGTCCCTGGAACCTGTAAATATGTTAATTTACATGGCAAAGGGGAATTAAGGCTGCAGATGGAATTAAAATTGCTAATCAGCTGACTTTAAGATAGGGTTATCATCCTAGATTACCCAGTGTAATCATAAGGGCTCTTAAGAGTAGACATGGGAGGCAAAAGAAGAATAACAAGAGTGATGGCAGTCTCAGAAGAACTTGTTGCCTCTGAAGATGGAGAAGGGGGACAAGGAAATCTAAGGCAGTATACTGAAAAAAGACTGGTGTGTTTTAAAGAACTAAAAAGATAGAGAAATAGTGACTGCTTTAGGGACCAGTCACCATTTCAGTGAATAACACCTCCTTTAAAAATTCTGAGTCACACTGATCATTCCTCCTTCTCACTCCACCAACCCCTTTTTATGAGCTACAACATCAACACCTCTTGAGTTTATTTACAAAAAAAATCTGAAATAATCTGCTTCCCTCCATCACCTTGTAACCTTTCTAGCTCACGCCCCCTTTCTCCTTCGCCTAGACTACTGTAACAACTCACTTCCATTCTGGCATGTTCCTGCTGGCAGCCAGGAACTTTCTGTTTCTAGACATATACTGAGAGAAATTCCAAAAAATAAAACCAGAAGACATTTACAGAAATATTCAGAGCCTCCACACTGTATGTAGTAGCAAAAACCTAGAAATAAGGAAAATACTCCATAGTAGTAAAATGAACATACTATAGCTACACTGTACCAACAAAGACAAATCTCAGAAAAATACTGGGCAAAACAAACAACTAGAAGAATACAGGTCATTATATTTACATGAAATTAATAAAGCATGAAAAATTAATTGTTTATGACTAAATCAATACGTACTCAAATTTTTAAGACAAAGGCAACAATAAATGGAGAATTCAAGATTAAAGAAAGTATACTACTAATGCTTGATAGTAGATACTAGTGTTATGATTCTTTAAATTGCATAATGATACACATCATTCAAAAACATGGTAAATTAAAATGGTAAAAAATAAGATTTACAAATGATCATTAAAACAGTAAAAAATTTAAAATTTAAAGGCATAAACCTTGATATAATCAGAAATCAGTTCCCTGATATGACAACCACAATAACTAACACTGACCACTTAATGTCAACCAGTGCTCTAAAAACTTTACATACACAAACACAGATTCACATATATCATATCTATAATAATTTAATCCAACAATCATAACAGGTGGTCAAATTATTTTCCTTTTGCAGATGGAAAACTGTAATTCTGAGAAGTTATGTGACTTGCGCAAAGTAACACCAACCTAGTAACTGATAGACCCAAGTCTGAATTCAGGCAGTTGTGTTTGAGAGTACCTGCATGTAACCATTCCAAAACATTCAGTCTCACACTGGTATAATTCTTGTTAGATTTAATCTAGACACAACACTATTTTTTAATTTAATAATCTTTATAAATACCAATTATTTCCAAAACAAAAACTCAAAAAAAAGGACTTCTGGCCAAGATGGAAGTGTAGGTAGTTCCACTGTGCCTCCTTGTACAACCAAAAGGACAACAATAATAAAAATAAAAAACAACCAGAACTGCCAGAAAATCGAACAATATGGAAGTCCCACAACCAAAGATTAAAGAAGAATCATTCATTCAGACCAGTAGGAGGTGCAGAGATGGGCAGCCACAGCAGAGAGGACTCACAGCAAAGTGGTGGCTGGAGGACCTGGGGAGGCCAGGTGGCCCCACATTGCATGCAGATAAACCAGGAGGAACAACTGGGGATCAAGATGGACTCTGCAACCCAGGGTTCCAGTGATGGGAAAATAAAGCCTCAAAACCTCTGATTGAAAAAATGTGTAGGTGTTGTGACAGTGGGAGAAACTACCAGCCCCACGGGAGAGTTCACTGGAGAAACACACAGGGTTCGAGACCATACACAAAACCACCCACCTGGGAATTAGCACCAGAAGGGCCCAATTTGCTTGTCGGTAGCCGAGGAAGTGACTGAAAGCCTGCCGAGAGCTGATCAAGTGGCACTGTTTCCTCTCAAACCCCTACCCGACACAGCACCACAATGAAGGGATGTGGGTTGACCTGCCCTGGTGAATACCTAAGACTCAGCCCCTTCATGTAATAGGCACACAGAGACAAAAAAAGAAATAGCCAAAATGAAAGAACAGATTAAAGCTCCAGAAAAAATACAACTAAGCAACAAAGAGAGAGCCGACCTATCACATGCACAATTCAAAACAATGGTAATCAGGATGCTCACAGAAATGGCTGAATTTGGTCAAAAATTAGAAGAAAAAATGAAGGCTATGCTAAGTGAAATAAAGGAAAATGTACAGGGAACCAATAGTGATGGGAAAGAAACTGGGACTCAAATCAATGGTGTGGACCAGAAGGAAGAAAGAAACATTCAACCAAAAAGGAATGAAGAATCAAGAATTCAAAAAAATGAGGGGAGGCTTAGGAACCTCTGGGACAACTTTAAATGTTGCAACATCTGAATCACAGGGGTACCAGAAGGAGAAGAGGAAGACCAAGAAATTGAAAACTTTTTAAAACAAATAATGAGAGAGCATTTCCCCAATCTGGCAAAGGAAATAGACTTCCAGGAGGTCCAGGAAGTTCAGAGAGTCCCAAAGAAGTTGGACTCGAGGAAGCACACACCAAGTCACATCATAATTATATTAGCCAAGATCAAAGATAAGGACAGAATCTTAAAAGCAGCAGGACAATAGGAGACAGTTACTTACAAAGGAGTTCCCGTAAGACTATCAGCCAATTTCTCAAAAGAAACCTTGCAGACAAAAAGGGACTAGAATGAAGTATTCCAAGTTATAAAAGGCAAGGACCTACATCCAAGATTACTCTATCCAGCAAAGCTATCATTTAGAATGGAAGGGCAAATAAAGTGCTTCTCAGATAAGGACAAGTTAAAGGAGTTTATCATCACCAAGCCCTTATTATGAGAAATGTTAAAGGGACTTATCTAAGAAAAAGAAGATGACCAAAAATATGAACAGTAAAATGACAAACTCACAACTATCAACTGACCCTAAGAAAACAAAATAACAAACTAAGGAAACAACTGGAACAGGAACAGAATCACAGAAATGGAGATCACACAGAGGGTTATTAGCAGGGAGGGGATGGGGGGACAATGGGGGAAAAGGTACAGGAAATAAGAAACATAAATGGTGGGTACAAAATAGACAGAGGGTAGTATAGAAAATGTAGTAGCCAAAGAAATTACATATATGACCCATGGACATGAACTAAGTGGGGAAAGATGCACCTGGGAAGAGGAGTGTGAGGCAGAGGAGAATAAAGGGGGGGGGGGAATTGGACAACTATAGTAGCATAATCAATAAAATATATTTTAAAATAGACTCAGAAGCATCTTATGTATAATCTATAAACTCTTGGAATTTATATGCTAATAGGACAGGTAACAATAGAGCTTTGTAACCTGAAAATGTTAATTATATAGAGGTCAAGAAGCATATTAATGGTACTCATCTATATAACTAACTTGGAAAATGTTTGAAGCTTTATTAATTTGCTTAAGGTTTTTAAAGCACTCCAGCTGTCTTTAGGACTTTTAATCCTAGGAAGCTATTGCATGTACTCTCTTGCTACAAAAAAAATATAGAAAACTGGGCAAAATGTTTTCGTACATCTAGCAATAGGCAGTATAAGACTGATCCTGAAAGAGGAAAAACCAATGAGGTGAGTCCTATGATCAGCCTGGCTTTTTGCCTGGATGCACTTTCTGAACCATGGAGCAGAGCGAGCCACTGCAAGCGGGGCATAGAAATATTACTGAGTTAATAAGAACAAGACTAGAGTTTGGAAAGACAAACACATCTGAAATGAGGATAAAGAAGAGAGCTAGGCAGAGAAAAAGCTCCAGGAATAAACATGGGGGCTATAAGTATTTGGCTGAATAATAAATCTGTGTGTTAGTAGGGTGAAACTCCACAAGGGAGATGAAGAACCACTAACAGGGAGCAGTAAGGTAAACAATTCCCAAAGATTACGTAAGACTGGGAGATGTTGGAATTCCGCGTTTGAGCAATCAGTAGAGACTCAAAAAAGGTTGTATCTTAGTGGCAGGGTAAAAGTAGCCTTGGAGAAAGGCTACAATAGATCTGCCCCAACAAAGCTTAAAAACAAAGTGCCTGCCAAGATAAAACTGAACTAAAAAGAAGACAAACTTAAACAGTTATTTGTATAGTACTTAAAGAAAATTATGAATATAATGATAGAAGTAGACAGTAAAAAAAGAATCAAATTGAATTTGTAGAGATAAAGAATACAGTATCTGAACTGAAAAACACTGAATGGAATTAAAGAGGATTAAACATTGCAAAAGAAAGGTCACTGAACTGACACTCAGCAACTGAAACTAAAATTAAACAGAGAGAGAAGATAGGGGAAAATGTGACAAGGACCTCAGTGACCTTTGGGAGAATATCAAGTAGGTTAATATACATATGACTGGAGTCCTAGAAAAGAGGGGAAGAACAGAAAAAGTAACTAAAGAAATGAAGGCTGAATTTTTTCCCAAATTAGATGAAAATTAAAAATGCAAATACAGGAAGCTCAAAATATCCCAAATAGAATCAACACAAAAAGAAACACACTATGACACTTATTAATCAATTTTCTGAAAAAATGTGATAAGAAAAAAATAGCAGCAGCCAGAGTGAATAAGAAACAACTGAGCCAAGATGAAGATGACAATAGCCTTGTAGATACTATGCAAGGCAGAAGTCAATGAAATTAGATTTTTAAAATACTAAGGTACAAACAACTTGTCAAAACACAATTCTATACTCAGTGAAGGTGTCATTCGAGAATGAAGATGGGGGGAGTGATCGAGGGTGGAAGGACTGAGCAAAAAACAAAAAGGACACATGGACATGGACAACATGTGGTGATTGCAGATGGGAGGGGCATGGGTGGAGGTGAAAGAGGGTATAAGGGGAATAAAGACAATAAAAAATTAAAATGAAATGAAGTCTCTTCTAAACAAACAAAAGCTGAGACAGCTCTCGACAACAGACATGAACTCCAAGAAATGTTAAAATTCTTCAAGGGAAAGGAAAACAATATCAAATGGGAATGTACATCTAAACAATGAAGTGAAGAGTACTGACAGTGGCAAACCTGCATGTGAACATAAAAGATTTTCTTACTTTTCAATTGTTTAAAAAATGCCTGTTTAAAGCAAAATTAATAATATATTGTGGGTTCATACAATTTTTAGAAGTAAAATGCATCACAAAAATATAAGAAAGCTGGGGGACACAGTGAAATCCCTGTTGTTAATTCCACCCACTAGTTGTTTCACACCTAGTGTGTAAGCCAGAAAGGCATGCTCACAGGTCTACCCAGGCCTGGAGGTACCTGCTTCAAATTCATCAACATCGGCAGCAACAATCAGGACAGCACAGTCAGCCTAACATGCGCCTGTGATCATGTTTTTGATAAAGCCTCTGTGTCCTGGGACATCAATGATGGTCACATAATATGTGCTGATCTCAAGTTTCCCCAGAGAGGTATCAATGGTGATACTATGTTCACATTCAGTTTTCAGTTTCTCAAGAACCAGCTGTACTTGAAGGAGCCTTTCTGCATCTCAGCATTGTCCTCAAATTTTCTGATGGTTCTTTTGTTCATTCCATCACATTTGTAGATCAGATGGCCAGTAGTGGTAAAACTGCCAGAATGTATGTGTTCAGTGATGACAATGTTAATATGAGTCATTTCATTTCATATTTTGGCTTAGATTTAGTGGTGATTTCCATTACACCTTTGTTCTGGTAGCAAATTGATGGTATTGGTACTGTCCCTGTGAGATGAATTAAGACTGGTGTTCTCAAACCTGGCATGGTGGTCAACTTTGCTCCAGGTAACACTACAACTGGAGTAAAGTCTGTTGAAATGCACCATGAAGCTTTGTAAGTGAAGGTCTTCCTGGGAACAATGCAGGCTTCAACATCAAGAACATGTCTGTCAAAGATGTTCATTGTAGCATTGTGCTGGTAACAGCAAAAAATAACCACCAGAGAAAGCAGCTGGCTTCACAGCTCAGGTGATTATATTGAATCATTTAGGCCAAATCAGTGTCAGATGTGCACCTGTGCTGGACTGTCGCACAGCTCATATTGCTTGCAAATTTGCTTATAGGAAGGAAAAGATTGATCGTCATTTTGGGAAAAAGCTGGAAAATGGCCCAAAGTTCCTGAAATCTGCTGATGCTGCCATTGTTGACATGGTTCCTGGCAAGCTGCTGTGTGTTGAGAGCTTCTCTGACCATCCTCTTCTGGGCTGTTAGCTGTTCGTGACATCAGACAGACAGTTGCTGTGGGTGTCATCAAAGCAGTGAACAAGAAGGCAGCTGGAGCTGGAACAGTCACCAAGCCAGCCCAGAAACAGAAAGCTCAGAAGGCTAAATGAGAATTACCCCGAATACCCACCACCTCAGTCGTAATCAGTGGAATAGTTGCAGAACTATTTGTCTTAACTGGCCATTTGAGTTTAATAGTAAAAGACTGGTTAATAATTATAATACATCAAAAAATACTGAGGAAGAGAAGAGAATGTATGTGAACCATTTGGGTTTTTTTGTGTGTGGCAGTTCTTAAGTGATTCGTTTTTAATAAATCAGTACTTTCAATGGGAACAACGTGACTAAAAATCTGTCAAAGTTTTGAGACCCATAAAAAAAAAGTTTAATGATAAAAATTAAAAAGCGGGAGAGGAAAAATGGATGTAAACTGCTATGAGGTTCTAAAATTATACATATATATTATATACTATACTTTCAGGTAATATGGATGCTCCTTTATGATACAAAATATGAATATAAATCCTAGAACTGTGCTGCCCAATACAGTAGGCACTAGCCAACATACAGCAAATAAGAACTTGAAACATGATTTGTCTAAGATTTACTGTAAATATAAATTATATACTGAATTTCAAAAACGTGGTACAGAGAAAATGAATAAAATATCTCATTTTTCTACAATGACTACATATTAAATAATGATACATTGGCTTTAATTTTTATTGTGTTAAATATAAATATTTTATAATTCCATTTATAATAATTTATAATATTAATTTATAATATATTTATTTATATATTTATATAAATAAATATTTGTATATTTATATATAAATATATTTATAATAATTTATAATAATTTATATTTTAAAATATAAAATATTTGTATTTTTATAAATATTTTAAAAATATATTAAATATTTTTATACTTTCACCTCTTTCTTTTTCCATTTTAATATGCCCACTAAAAAATTAAATTTACATGTGGGGCACACAGTTATGGCTCACATTATATTTCTTTTGGACAGTGCTGTGCTGGAGCAACCATTACAAGATAAAATAAAAAGCTACTAATAGTGGAGATAAAATAGAATAGTAAAACTCACTTTTTAGGAACTAAAAAATATAGGGAAGAAAAACAAAAAACAAATGAAAAAAATAAACACAAGAAGCAAAATGCTAGCCAAATATAGCAGTCTTAAAACATGCTCCTAAGATACTCTGCACATTCAATTCGCAGGTGGGATTTCAGTCTTCCCTTGAATCTGGGTGGGGTGGGGGGGGCCGTGTGACTGTTCCTACTAAGAGAGTACAGTGAAAATGACACTGATTTCCAAGGGCAGGTTACAAAGAGTAGGTAGCTTCTGCCTGGATCTCTGGAAGACACTTTTTTTGAAACCCAGTCACCATGCTGTGAGTAAACCAAGAAGCCTCATGCAGAGGATATTCGTAGGTGGGTGCCAGCTGACAGCCCCAACTGAGGTACCACCTGACAGTGGACATCAACTTCCATTAATGAAGTAGGCCTTGAGAAGGTTCCAAAGCCAAGCCATTCAGTACCGCATTCAAGCTTTCCCAGCTGAGGTTTCTGACAACATAGAGCAAAGCAAGCCATCCCCTATATGTCCTTTCTCAGTTTCTTACTGACAAAATCAAAAAATGGATGAAAATAATTATTTTATGCAATTAATTTTGGGATGGTTTGTTACTTAGCAATAGCAACTAGTACAAAACATTTAAATCTAGCACACCAATATTTACATTAATTAGAAATCTTTAAATACTCTATGAAAAGGTATAAACCAGGAACCAACTACCTACATGCTATCTACAAGAAACCCATTTTAAATATAAAGTCAAAAATAAGTCAAAAGTAAAAGAATAAATAAGGATATACCATGCAAATTCCAATCCAGGTGTGTCCAACCTTTCGGTGTCTCTGGGCCACATTGGAAGAAGAAGACTTATCTTGGGCCACACATTAAACAGTAGGTTACACACTAAAACATGTACCCACAAAACCAACTCATAATGTTTTAAGCAAATTAACGATTTTGTGTTGGGCCACATTCACAGCCATCTGGGGCTTGCATGTAGCCCACAGACTGCAGGTTACACGCCCCTGCTAGGGTGTTTTTATTTTTTTAATCTTTTCATTTTTTAATTATTGTTACTTCTATTACAGTTGTCCCAATTTTATCTCCTTCAGTGTCCCCCCCCTCCAGTCCATCCCTACACTATTGTCCATGTCCATGGGTCATTATACAAGTTCTTTAACTGATCTCCTCCTTTCCACCGTTATCCTCCTTCCTCTGCCCTCAGGCAGCTATTAGTCTGCTGTGTGTTTCCACGTCTCTGGTTGTGTTCTGCTTGTTAGTTTACTTTGTTCATTAGAGTCCTCTGATAAGTGAGATCATATGGTATTTGTTTTTCACCAACTGGCTTATTTCACTTAGAATAATAGTCTCCAGTTCCAACCATGCTGTCACAAAAGGCAGGAATTCCTCCTTTCTTTCTGCTGTGTAGTATTCCACTGTGTAAATGTACCACCGTTTTTTAATCCATTAATCTGATGGGCACTTACGCTGTTTCCAGCACTTTACTATTATAAATAGCTCTGGTGTGAACATAGGGCTGCATAAGTTCTTTCGATTGGTGATTTGGGATTTTTAGGGTATATTCCCAGCAGTGAAATTGCTGGGTCAAAAGACAGTTCCAGTTTTAGCTGTTTGAGCAAGTTCCATATTATTTTCCACAGTGGCTGCACAAGTCTGCATTCCCACCAACATTGCAATAGGGCTCCCTTTTCTCCATATCCTTACCAGCACTTATTGATTAATGATAGTCACTGTGACAGGTGTGATGTGATACCTCATTGTACTTTCAATTTACATCTCTCTGATGGCTAGTGATGCTGTGCATTTTTTCTTATGTAAGTGGGCCATCTATGTCTATTAAGGTCCTTTGCACATTATTTAATTGGATTGTTTGTCTTCACAGTTTTGAGTAGTATGAGTTCTTTATATTTTTTGGAGATTAAACCCTTGTCAGATATATCATTGGCAAATTTGTTCTCTCATATGGTTGGTTCCCTTTTCATTTTGATGATGGTTTCTTTGGCCATGCAGGACTTAAACCTGATATAGTTCCATATGTTTTTTTTTTCCTTTGCTCTAGGAAATATATGGGAAAAACCACTGCTACTGAGATATCTGAAATTTTACTGCCTATGTTTTCTGCTAGGACTTTTATGGTATCCCGATTTATATTTAAGTCTTTTATCCATTTTGAATTTATTCTGGTATATGCTGTAAGTTGGTGGTCTAGTTTCATTTTTTTAATGTACCAATCCAGTTCTCCCAACATCATTTACTAAAAGAGTATTTTTACTCCATTTTCTGCTTCTGCCCCCTTTGTCAAGTATTAATTGGCCATAAGGACTAGGGTTTATTTCTGGGCTCTCTATTCTGTTCCATTGATCTATGTGCCTGTTCTTATGCCAGGACAAGACTGTTTTGATTACAGTGGTCTTAGTAAAGTTTCCTATCAGGTATTATGATCCCTTTAAGGTTACTCTTTTTTCCTCAAGATTGCTGAGGCTATTTGTGGGGTTTTTTTTGTTTCATATTACTTTTTGAAATATTTGTTCTAAATCTGTGACATATGCCTTTAATAAGAATTTTAATAAAAATTGTGATAAACTATAGATTGCTTTGGGTAGTATGGGATTTTAATGATGTTAATTCTTCCAATCCGGAACACTGTATGTACTTCCATTTATTTGTATCTCCTTCAATTTTTTCTTCAGTGTTATATAGTTTTGCAAGTATGTAGTTTACCTATTTGGTTAAATTTATTGCTAGGTACTTTATTTTTCTTGTTGCTCTAGTAACTGGGATTTCTTTCTAGTTTCTCTTTCTGATAATTCATTGTTGGTGTACAAAAATGCCATCAATTTCTGAATATTGACTTTCTATTCTGCTATTTTTGTCAAGTTCACTTATTAGGTTGAGTAGGTTCTTGGTGGAGAATATAGAATTTTCTATGTACACTATCATGTCATATGTAAATAATGACAGTTTTACTTCCTTCCTTCCAATCTGGACGTCTGTTACTTATTTTTATTGTCTGATCGCTGCAGTTAGAACTTCCAGCACTATCTTGAATAAGAGTGGTGAAAGCAAATACCCTTGGCCTCTTCCTAATCTTAAGGGAAAAGCCTTTATTTTTTGCCCATTGAATATAATATTGGCAGTAGGTTTCTTGTATATGGCCTTTATTACATTGAAGAATGCTCCTTCTACTCCCACTTTACTGAGTGTTTTTTATCATAAATGAGTGCTGGATTTTATCAAAGGCTTTTTCAGCATCTATTAATATGATCATGAGATTTTTGTCCTTCCTTTCACTTATGTGTTGTATTACGTTTATTGATTTGTGAATATTGCATCCTTGCATCCCTGGGATAAATCCCACTTGATCATGGTGTATGATCTTTTTAATGTATTGCTGGATCTGGATTGCCAATAATTTGTTGAGGATTTTAGCATCTATGATCATCAGAGTTATGGGCCTGTAATTTTCTTTGTTATGTCTTTACCTGGTTTTGGAATTCAGGTAATACTAGCCTCAAAAAGAGTTTGGGAATATTCCCTCTCCTGAAATTTATTTTGGAATAGTTTGAGAAGACTAGGAGTTAGTTCTTCTTTGAGTGTTTGGTACAATTCACTTTTGAATCCATCTGGCTCATGGCTTTTGTGTGCCGGAAATCTTTTTATCACTTCTTCAATTTGTTAGTTGTTACTGATCTATTCGGGCTTTCTGCTGCTTCTTCATTCAGTTTTAGAAGATTTTATGTTTCTAGAAATTATCCATTTCACCCAAATTGTTTCATTTCTTGGCATACAGTTGTTCATAGTAATTTTTACAATCCTTTGCATTTCTGTGATATTAGTTGTTACTTCTCTTTTTTTTCTGATTTTATTAATTTGGGTCCTCTCTCTTTTATTCTTGATGAGCGTGGCTAAAGGTTTATCCATTTTATTGTTTCAGAGAACCAGTTCCTGGATGCGCTGATCTTTTTAATTTTTTTTTTAATATCTATGTCATTTAATTCTATTCTAATTTTCCTATCTTCTACTTGCTCTGGGCTTTGTTTGTTGTTGTTCCTCTAGTTCTTTTAAATGTAGAGGTAGGCAATTTATTTTAGATTTTCTATCTTCTTTAGGTAGGCCTGTATTGCTATGAACTTTGCTCTCATGGCTGTCTTTACTGTGTTCAATAGATTTCGGGTTGTTGTGTGTTCATTTTCATTTGTTTCCAGATACTTTCTGATTTCTTCCTTGATTTAATTGTTAACCCACTCATTGTTTAATAACATGTTTTTCAGTTGCCATGTATTTGAATATATTTGAGGTTTTTCCCTTGAGGTTGGTTTCTAGTTTTAGATCATTGTAATATGAGAAGATGGGGGATATGATCTCAATTTTCCTGAATCTTTTGAGGCTTGTTTTGTGTCCTACCATGTGGTCTATCTTTGAAAATGTCCATGTGCGTCTGAAAAGAATGTATATTGCTTCTTTGGGGTGAAATGCTTCATAATTATCAATTTAATCAATTTGATCCACAGTGTCATTCAATGTCACAATATCCCTGTTGATTCCCTGTTTGGACAATCTATCCATTGTTGACAGTGGGGTGTTAAAATCTTCTACAATGACTATATTGCTGTCAATCTCCTTCTTAAAGTCCTCCAAGATTTCTTGATGTAATTTAGGTGGTCCTGTGTTGGGTGCATGCATATGTTTACAAGGATTATACCCTCTTGTTGAATACTTCCCTTAAGTATTATAATAGTGACCCTCTTTGTGTCTTATTATGGCCTTTGTTTTGAAGTCTACTTTGTCTGATATAAGAATTGCTACTCAAGCTTTTTTCTTCATGTCCATTTGCTTGGAATATTTTTTCCATCCCCTCAATTTCAGCTTGTGTAGATCTTTTGTTCTGAGGTGGGTTTCTATAGACAGCATATACATAGGTCTTGTTTTCTTATCTCTTCAGGTATCCTATATATTTTGATTGATCCATTTAATCCATTTACATTTAAGGTTATTATTGATAGATATTTGTTAATTGCCATTTATTCCCTTTATGCTTGTTTTCCCCCTACCCCTTTGTGTTCATCTTCTTAAAGCAGTCTCTTTTGCCTCACCTGCAATGCTGGTATGATGAAGATGTATTCTTTTAGCCTTTTTTGGGGGGGCAGTCTTGGAAGCTCCTTATTTCACCTCCATTTTAAATGAGAGCCTAACTGCAGAGTAGTCTTTGTTGCAAGTCTTTGCTTTTTATTATTTGGAGTATTTCATGCCATTCCCTTCTTGCTTGTAGTGTTTCTGTTGAGAAATCAACTTATAGCTTTATCTGAGCTCCCTTGTGTGTTACTAGCTGTTTCTCATTTGCTGCCTTTAAGATTCTCTCTGTCTTTAAGTTTTGCCATTTTAATTATGTTGTATCTTTTTTTTTTAATTTTTTTTTATTTGGTTACTTTTCAAGTACATTTTTTTCTCTCCCCCCCCCCGCCCGGTCTCCCCCCTCCCTCCCATTCCCCCCCCCAGTCCTCATCTCTGTGTCATTCATACTTGTTCCTCAAAATCCCTCCCCCTTTTTTCCCCTTAAGTTCCCTTCCCTCTCCCCTCTGGTCGCTGCCCACTTGTTCTCTATTTCAGCGTCTTTGTTTTTATTCTGTTTGCTTGTTTGTTTTATTCTTTAGCTTCCTGTCAAAGGTGAGATCATATGGTATTTGTCCTTCAATGCCTGGCCTATTTCACTCAGCATAATGCTTTCCAGTTCCATCCATGTTGTTGCAAAAGGTAGTAGCTCCTTCTTTCTCTCTGCTGCATAAAATTCCATGGTGTATATGTACCACAATTTTTGGATCCATTCATTTACTGATGGGCACCTAGGTTGCTTCCAACTCTTGGCTATTGTAAATTGTGCTGCTATGAACATTGTGGTGCATAGGTTCTTTGAAATTGATGTTTTAGGATTCTTGGGGTATAATCCTAGCAGTGGAATTGCTGGGTCAAAAGGCAGGTCAATTTTTATTTTTCTGAGAAAATTCCATACTGTTTTCCATAATGGTTGTACCAGTCTACAATCCCACCAACAGTGAACTAAGGTCCCCTTTTCCCCACACCCTCTCCAACATTTGTTGTTTGTTGCTTTGTCTATTATAGCCATCCTGACTGGTGTAAAGTGGTATCTCATTGTGGTTTTAATTTGCATCTCTCTGATAGCTAATGATATTGAGCATCTCTTCATGTGTCTCTGGATATTCTGTATGTCCTCTTTAGAGAAGTGTCTGTTCAAGTCCTTTTCCCATTTTTTAATTGGGTTCGATGTCTTCCTAGAGTGGAGTCGTGTAAGTTCTTTGTATATTTTGGAGATTAAACCTTTGTCTGAGGTATCATTGGCAAATAGGTTTTCCCATACAGTTGGTTGTCTTTTTAATTTAATACTGTTTTCTTTAGCCATGCAGAAGCTTTTTATTTTGATAAGATCCCATTTGTTTATTCTTTCCTTTATATTCCTTGCTCTAGGGCACATATCCGTAAAAATGTTGCTGCGTGGAATATCTGAGATTTTCTTGCCAATGTTCTCCTCTAGGACTTTAATGGTGTCATGGCTTATATTTAAGTCTTTTATCCACCTTGAATTTATTTTGGTGTATGGTGTAAGTCTGTGCTCAAGTTTCATTTTTTTGCACGTAGCTGTCCAGTTCTCCCAACACCATTTGCTGAAGAGGCTATCTTTACTCCATTTTATGTTACTGCCCCCTTTGTCGAATATTAATTGACTGTAGAGAGTTGGGTTGATTTCTGGGCTCTCTGTTCTGTTCCATTGGTCTATGTGCCTGTTTTTATGCCAGTACCAGGCTGTTTTGATTACAGTGGCTTTGTAATACAGTTTGATATCAGGTATTGTGATCCCTCCTACTTTGTTCTTCTTTCTCAAAAGAGCAGCTGCTATTCGGGCTCGTTTATGATTCCATATAAATTTTTGAAGTGTTTGTTCTATGTCTGTGAAATACGCCATTGGTACTTTAATAGGTATTGCATTGAATCTGTATATTGCTTTGGGTAGTATGGACATTTTGATGATGTTAATTCTTCCAATCCATGAACACGGTATATGTTTCCATTTGTTTGTGTCTTCCTTGATTTCTTTCTTCAGTGCTGTGTAGTTTTCTGCATACAGGTCTTTTACCTCTTTGGTTAGGTTTATTCCCAGATATTTTATTTTTCTTTTTGCTATATCGAATGGGATTTTTTCCTTGATTTCTGCTTCTGCTGATTCGTTGTTTGTATACAAAAATGCCTTTGATTTCTGGATATTGACTTTGTATCCTGCTGTTTTGCCAAATTCATTAATTAGTTTGAGCAGTTTTTGGGTAGAGTCTATAGGATTTTCCATGTACACTATCATGTCATCTGCAAACAGTGACAATTTTGTTTCCTCCTTTCCTATTTGGATGCCTTTTATTTCCTTTTCCTGCCTGATCGCTGTGGCCAAAACTTCTAATACTATATTGAATAGGAGCGGTGAGAGTGGACATCCTTGTCTTGTTCCTGATCTTAGTGGAAAAGCTTTTAGTTTTTGTCCATTGAGTATGATATTGGCTGTAGGTTTCTCGTAAATGGCCTTTATTATATTGAGGAATGTTCCCTCTATTCCCATTTTGCTGAGTGTTTTTATCATAAATGGGTGTTGTACTTTATCGAAAGCTTTTTCTGCGTCTATTGATATGATCATGTGGTTTTTGTCTTTGCTTTTGTTTATGTGATGAATTACATTTACGTTTTGCGAATGTTGAACCATCCTTGCATCCCTGGGATGAATCCCACTTGGTCATGGTGTATAATCTTTTGGATATATTGTTGGATGCGATTTGCTAATATTTTGTTGAGGATTTTAGCATCTATGTTCATCAGCGATATTGGCCTGAAGTTTTCTTTCTTTGTTGTATCTCTATCTGGTTTTGGAATTAGGATGATGCTGGCTTCGTAAAAGGAGTTAGGGAGTTTTCCATCCTTTTGGATTTTTTGGAATAGTCTGTGAAGAATGGGGGTTAGCTCTTCCTTAAATGCTTTGTAGAATTCTCCTGTGAATCCATCTGGTCCAGGGCTTTTGTGTGATGGGAGTTTTTTGATTACTGCTTCAATTTCTTTTGCTGTTATTGGTCTATTCAGGTGTTCTACTTCTTTTTCATTGAGTTTTGGGAGATTATATTTTTCTAGAAATGTGTCCATTTCCCCTAGGTTCTCAAATTTCTTGGCATACAGTTCTTCATAGTAATTTCTTACAATCCTCTCTATTTCTGTGGTGTCAGTTGTAATCTCTCCTCTTTCATTTCTGATTGTGTTTATTTGTGTCCGTTCCCTTCTTTTCTTGATGAGCCTACTTAAAGGCTTGTCTATTTTGTTTATTTTTTCAAAGAACCAACTCCTGGATTCATTGATCTTTAGAATTGTACTTTTAGTCTCTATGTCATTTAGTTCTGCTCTGATCTTGGTTATTTCCTTCCTTCTACTTGCTTTGGGCTGTTTTTGTTGTTGTTCCTCGAGTTCTTGTAGGCGTAGAGTAAGTTCATATGTTTGAAATGTTTCTGTTTTCTTTAGGTAGGTCTGTATTGCTATAAACTTCCCTCTCAGGACTGCCTTGGCTGTATCCCATAAGTTTTGGGTTGTTGTGTGATCATTTTCATTTGTTTCCAGAAACTTTTTGATTTCTTCCCTAATTTCATTCTTGACCCATTCATTGTTTAATAGCATACCGTTCAGTCTCCATGATTTTGGGTGTTTTGGGTTTTTTCCTTTGGGGTTGGTTTCCAGTTTCAGTCCCTTATGGTCAGAGAAAATGCTTGGTATGATTTCAATATTCTTGAATTTGTTGAGGCTTGTTTTGTGCCCTATCATGTGATCTATCTTTGAGAATGTACCATGTGCATTTGAAAAGAATGTGTATTTAGCTTCTTTGGGGTGAAGAGCTCTATATATATCAGTTAGATCCATTTCATCTAGGGTGTTGTTTAATGCCGCAATGTCTTTGTTGATATTTTGTTTGGAAGATCTGTCCATTTTTGATAGTGGGGTGTTAAAATCCCCCACTATAATTGTGTTGCTGTCTATATCTTTCTTGAATTCCTCTAAGATTTTCCTTATATATTTTGGTGCTCCTATGTTGGGTGCGTATATATTTATGATGTTAATGTCTTCTTGGTGGATTCTTCCCTTGAGTATTATGAAGTGACCTTCTGGGTCACTCTTTATGGCTCTTTTTTTGAAGTCTATTTTGTCTGATATGAGAATTGCTACCCCAGCTTTTTTTCTTGTCCATTTGCTTGGAAAATTTGTTTCTATCCTTTGATTTTTAGTCTGTGATGGTCTTTTGTCCTGAGGTGGGTCTCTTGTAGGCAGCATATGTGTGGGTCATACTTTCTTATCCATGACGCTATTCTGTGTCTTTTAATTGGAGCATTTAATCCATTTACATTTAAGGATATTATTGATAGGTACTTATTCATTGCCATTTTTGTACCTGTGTTCCTCTCTGTCTGTCTCTTTTCCTTCCTTTCCTTAAAGCAGACCTTTTAGTATTTCTTGTAGAGCTGGCTTGGTGGCAGCAAATTCTTTTAGACTTCTTTTGTCTTGGAAGCTCTTTATTTGGCCTTCTATCTTGATTGAGAGCCTTGCTGGGTAAAGTAGCCTTGGTTGTAGGCCTCTGGTTCTCATTACTTGGAATATTTCTTGCCAATCTCTTCTTGCTTGGAGTGTTTCCATTGAGAAGTCAGTGGCTAACCTTATTGGGATGCCCTTGTATGTTATTTCTTTTTTCTCCCTTGCTGCCTTTAAGATTCTCTCTTTGTCTTGGAAGTTTGCCATTTTAATGATGATGTGTCTTGAAGTGGGCCTCTTTGGGTTCCTCTTGAATGGGACTCTGTGAGATTCCTGGATTTGTGTGACTTTTTCTTTTGTCAAATTAGGGAAATTTTCTCCCTTTACTCTTTCAAATATGTTTTCTATCCCTTGTTCTTCTTCTTCTCCTTCTGGTATTCCTATTATTCGGATATTATTACGTTTCATATTGTCTTGCATTTCTCTTAATCTCTCTTCATTCTTTCTGAGCCTCTTTTCCCTTTCCTGTTCTTTCTGTGAGATGCTTTCTACTTTGTCCTCCAATTCACTAATCCGATCTTCTGTTTCATCCACCCTATTTTTAATGCTTTCCACTGTGTTTTTTAATTCAGAAATTGTATTCTTCATTTCCTCTTGGCCCTTGCTAATAATTTCTATTTCCTTTTTCATGTTGATATAGTTCACAGTGAGATCATTGTAACTTCCCTGTAGTTTCTGGTAGCTGATTGTGAGCTCTTTGAACTTCCTGATCACCAGTGCTTTGAATTCAGTATCTGATAGTTGACTTGCCTCTGTTTCATCTAGCATTCTTTCTGAGGATTCCTCCTTTCCTTTCATTTGGGGATTGTTTCTTTGTCTTCCCATTGTTTGTGAGACTCTTCTTGTTAGCCTCAGCTTCTTAGATTAATCTGTTTTGACACCCTGGGTTTATGGTATGAACTTCTGTGGTGGAATGCCTGTGAATTTCAATGGTGCAGCCTCTTTTGGTTATCCTGTTGTTCTCTGCTTCCACCTACTCAAATATGCAGCAACTTGTGGCTTCTCTCCTAGAACAATGTGCAATTTGTCTCTCTGATTCTACTATTGGGAGGCCTCTTCTATGGGTCCAGCTCTGGTCTTTTTATATTTTCAAGTTGATTGTGACTCTTGTGGGTAAAAGAAAGAAATGATAAGGAAAGAAATAAAAGGAAGAAAGAAAAAAAATGGTAGGGGAATGTAAGAGCAATAAGTTTAGAAAGAAAAGAAAAAGAAATAAAACAGGAAATCCGGGAAAAGAGGACAAAAGTATGGAAAGAAGAAACAGTAATAAAGTTTAAAAGAGATATCAGATTACTTTAAAAAAGCAAAAAGATAAAGAAAAGGAATGGAGAGGGGAGAAAGGTAAATAAAGAAAAAAGAAAGAATAAAAATAAAATAAAGAAAAGAAAAGAAAAAAAAAAACCAAAAAAACGCACCAAAATAATCTCTCAAAAAAAAATAAAAACAAAAAAAAAAACCCTCAGAAAAAGGAATGTCACTTGTTGGCTTCAAACTAGCCGAACCGGTTTTTCTGGTTGCAGTTGGCTGAGGGTCGATTGTCGTGATTTTTTTTTTTCAGCCAGCCCCTCTCAGGATCCAGACACTTGGCGCCTCTCCCCCAGCTCCCTACAATGGGGAGCTAGGACTTTCTCGCAGGGCTCCCTTCCCAGAGTCTACCGGATTCAGTGCCCCAGGCTGCACCTCTGAGTTCTCCTGGGCTGGCAGCCACAGAGTCTTTGGTTGGGGCCCTTTGTCCTCCGCACCCTCTCTGTAAACTCTATCAAACAAGTCTCTCCTGGCCCCCCCCCCTTGCTTGGCCGGAAAGGGAGGGGGTTGAGGGTCTCAGCTCTTTTCCCAGGACCCCTCAGCGTCCCGGGCTTCCAGATAGTCTGAGGGGGGGAGACTGGAAGCCGGGAGCCGATCTGAGGACTGGGCGCAGACCTAAAAACTCTGTGTGCTCGTCATGGCACGCTGCGTGGTGTGTATCCCTTCTGCTCCTGTGTTTGTCTGGGTCCCCTGGCCAACCTCGGGCACACTCCCGGGCTGTCCGGGACTGCGCAACCAGCGCTTCCCGGTCCCGCGCCGGCCCCGAACCCTTCCTGGTCCGCACCGGCCCCAGCACTTCCCGACCCTAGTGGCGTCAACCTAGAGTTCTCTGCGCCCCGGCTCGCGCGCGCGAAACCGTCTGGCACTAGGACCAGTAGCCCCGGCTCAAAGAACCCTGCGCCAGTGCGCGCCAGAGTCCGTCTATGGGTGCGAGCAGGAAACCGTCAGGGAGCGTCTTTGTCCTGCGGCGCCTCTCTGAACTCTCCGCGCCCGCGAGCTCTCCTTCTGGGACTGGCGTAACCGGCAGCGGCAGCGGGCTTCCCAGTCCCCTGGAGTTGGCTCAGAGGCCTCCGCTTCCAACAGACCTTCTGGGACCCGGAGTAACCGGCAGGGCGCTTCCCATTTGTGTGGCTAGTCCCCAAAAGCTTCCACTTTTCCCCTGGCTCGCTGCCAGGCCGGATAGGAAACAAGCCAATCTGCCTTGGCAGGAGAACACCTCAGTCCACTTTCAATAAAACAAAACAAAACAAAACTTTCCGGACATCCTGTCTCTCATTCCTTCTCAGTCCCCAACCAAACCCGTGAGGCTAATGCGTCTCTGGATTCCTCCCAGGCTTGCAATCCCAGAGTCTGCAGTTGAACCGGGCCCTGTGTCTTTGTACCCCTCCCCAAAAATGCAAGCCGGCAAGCAGACAGGTCTCTACCCGGTGTTGTCCAGTTTTGCTTATACATGAAGCAGGGGAGCTGCTGGCCCACACTGGTGGCCACTGGAGCTGCTGGGTGCCCAAGCTCCTGTGGTAGACCTCTCTGGTGTTGGTCTCAGACCGATGGTTCTGGACCCCGGCTGTAGATGCAGCACCGGGGCCACCTGGCCTGGGGCACCAGCCCCCGCCGCTGCTTTGTCTTTAAACGGGTCCCCAAAGCCCCACTGACCTGCCGCTTTCTGGTGTTTCAGCGTCCAACAGAGTCTCTGTTCTTTTAGTTTCACAAATGCTGGATAACTGATGGATTGGTGCGCTGCTTTTCTATAGATCTGCCAGGATTTTCACCCGCGAGTGCGGGAGCTAGAATCCGCTCCCTCTTACTCGGACGCCATCTTCCCCCTTCTCAATTATGTTGTATCTTTTAAAAATATATTTATTTATTTATTTATCTTCAGAGGGGAAGGAGAGAGGGAGAGAAACATCAATGTATGGTTGCCTCTAGTGTGTCCCCTGCTGGGAACTGGCCTGCAGGGAAGTGGCTTGCAACCCAAGCATGTGCCCTGACTGGGAATCGAACTGCAATCCCCTGGTTCGCAGACCTGAGCTCAATCCACTGAGCTACATCAGCCAGAGCTGATTATGTTGTATCTTGAAATGGGCCTCTTTGGGTTCATCTTGATTGAGACCCTCTGTCCTTCCTGAACTTGTGTGACTTTTTTCTTCTCCGAGTAAGGGAAGTTTTCTGTCATTTTTTCGAACATGTTTTCTCTCCCTTGACCCTTTTCCTTCTCCTTCTGATATCCCTAAGCTGTGAATATTGTTACATTTCATGTTGTCCTGAAGCTCCCTTAAACTATCTCCATTCTTTTTGACTCTTTTTTCATTTTGTTACTATTTTTTTCTACGTTTTCTTCCAACTTGCTTATTATATCCTCTCCTTCATCTAGCCTGCTTTTAGTTCTTTCCAATCTATTCCTCAGTTCAGATACTGTCTTCTTAATTTCCTCCCGGATCTTATTCATAGTATTTATGTCCTTTTCATGCTGATGCAGTTCCTACTATGTTCCCTGTAGCTACCATAAAGTGTCTTGTATCTCTCACTGAGTTCCTTGACCATCCTTATAACTCTTATTTTAAACTCTATGTCTGATAGATTACGTACTTCAATTTTGTTTAGCACTCTTTCAGGGGATTCCTCCTTTCCTTTCGACTGGGGGCTATTTCTCTGTCTCCACATTTTAGGTGAGTCTTTTTGCTTGTTTTTGCATATTAGATTGATCTGCTTTGACTCCCTGTCTGTGGGGTGGCCTTCTGTTGTAGAAGACGTGTGGGACTTGGTGATGCAGTCTCTTTGATCTCCTGGGCTGAATGCTCTAGGGATGCCATTTATGCAGT
Source organism: Artibeus jamaicensis (assembly GCF_021234435.1). Classification (NCBI taxonomy): domain Eukaryota; kingdom Metazoa; phylum Chordata; class Mammalia; order Chiroptera; family Phyllostomidae; genus Artibeus; species Artibeus jamaicensis. The sequence goes on along the minus strand of NW_026522030.1, from coordinate 70,574,836 downwards.
TTACGTGTGCTCCCTTGTTGTAATTGGGTTTTGGTTGTAGCTGGCTCACTCACTGGTGGCTTCTCCCCTCCACCCAGGTGACTGAGAGTCACAACCCCCACCACGTCTTGTATACTGCTGTTCAAGTGTTCACAGAACAAAACCACCCAGCAAACAAAACCCACACAGCAAAAATACACCCCAACTATGACTACAATGATTAACAAAGGTAGAGAAGAATAAGAATATTATAAGAAAGGGGAAAAGACTGTGAGGAAAGAAAAACAGTCCATCTTCTTTTGAGAAGATGAAGGGAGGAGAAATAGTAAGAGTGAGGAACAGAAAGAAGGCATAAAAAGAGGAAAATATAAAATTTGAAATGAAAATAAGAAAGGGAAGAAAGGAGGCAAAATGGAGTAAGAGATGGGAAGAGTAAAATACGAGATTTGAAATAAAACTAAATAGAAAATAGTGAAATAACAGGAACAAACATGAAGAAAAAGAAAAAATGTTAAAAAATGACACAGGAGAAAAATGAAGCAAATAATGAAAAAGAACAAGGTGGAATTCATCTCAGCAGAGTCTGGTGTTTACCTACCATCTTCTCCTTCTAGATCTGTCTCTGGTAATGTCAGATGGTATCTTGGTCTAGCTTTAGGCAGCCTGTTGAAAGCTACAAGGGATCCACAGTCTGTGGCTATTTGCTTCAAGTTTGGCTGGTTCTTGCTGTTCTACCCTGCTGGCGTTTTATCACAACAAGGTCCAGGTGTGGCTTATCCAGCATCTGACAGCACTCATGAACAATCTCTACTTGCCTCTAGAGGGGGCTTCTGGTGCAATCTGGAGGGTGGGGCCCCTGTTTCTCCCCTGAGAGGCTCTATTCAGTCTTCAGGGAAGATGGTGGGTGTGTCCCCTTACCCCTGCTCCACACATCTTGGTCTGTCTCAGGTTATTTCCAATAATGTATAGTTTCTGATGAATTAGCTGTCCATTTCAATTGAGGGGTCAATCTGTGTAAGAGGGTCAGCTCGTTCTCACTTGGCTCTGATAGCAGCTCTGTGTAAGAGCTGAGGCTGGTGGTGGGGTTGGGGGGGTCACTCTGGAATACCCCTTTCTGTGAAAATTTATAATCTCTCTGCTCTGCTGTTGTTAGTGGAATGGGGCCCAAGGGGGAATCAGTGTAGATTTTCAAGGCAACATTTTCTAATGTTGTCATTCAAGGCCAATATTTCCTTTTGACTTTCTGTACAGATGATCTATTCATTGCTGTACATGGATATTCAGGTCCCCTATAATATGTGTATTTTTGTCCATTCTTCCCCTTAGGTCTATTAGTAATTGCTTTATAAATTTTGGTATTCCTAGGTTGGGTGCATATATATTGCTGAGTGCTGTATCTTCTTGATGCATTGTCCACTTTATCATTATTTAACTTCTATCTTTGTCTCTTGTAACTTTTTATCTTCAAAACTATTTCATCTGATATAAGTACAAATAACCCACCTTTCTGGGAGTGCCATCTTTTACCCCTTGACTTTGAACTTATGTTTATCTTTGTAGCTGAGACGAATCTGCTGAAGGCAACATATAGTCAGTCTTTGTTTTTTAATCCATTCTGCCACTCTGTGCCCTTTAAAAAATCCTCACCTAAAGATATGTTTATTGATTTTAGATAGAGAGGAAGGGAGGAAGGGAGGAAGGGAGGAAGGGAGGAAGGGAGGAAGGGAGGAAGGGAGGAAGAGAGGAAGGGAGGAAGGGAGGAAGGGAAGGGGGCCAAGGGGGAAAGGGAGAGGGAGGGAGAGGCAGAGACAGAGAGACAGACATTGATATGAAAGAAACACGGATCAGTTGCTTCCCATATGCACTCAGACCTGGGATTGAACCTACAACCTTTTGGTATATGGGATGAGACCCTAAGCCACTGACCCACTGGGCCAGGGTAGACCCATTCTGTGCCTTTAGATTGGTGAATTCTGTTCACTTACACTTAGGGTGATTATTGATATATGAGGATTTACTACGGCCATCTTTGTTTTCTATGCATCTCCATTGTTTCTTTTTTTCTTTTCTTTTTTTTTTTTTGGTAAGATACAATTGTAGAGAGAGGGAAAGGGAGGGAGAAAGGGAAGAAACCACCAATGTGAAAGAGAAACATCAACTATACATACCCTGACCCGGACGGGACTCATAGCCTAGGCATGTGCACTGACTAGGAATCTAACCAGTGACCTTACACTTTGTAGGACAATGCCCAACCAACTGAGTCATGCTGGTCAGGGTTCCATTGTTTCTTTTCCCTTATATATGAAATGTTTTATTTCTTAATTATAGTTAGTTATAAGGATGTTTTACATTTGTCAAAACTATCAAATTATATAATTTTTTTAAAGATTTTATTTATTTTTAGACAGAGGGGAAAGAGGGAGAAAGAGGGGGAGAGAAATATCAATGTGTGGTTGCCTCTCATGAGCCCCCAACTGGATTCCTGACTGCAACCCAGACATGTGCCCTAACTGGGAATTGAACTCGAGACCCTTTGGGTATACCCAATTTTGCCCTGGCTAGTGTGGTTCAGCAGATTGAGCACTGGCTTGCAAACTGCTGGTTAGATTCCCAGTAAGGACACATGCCTGGGTTGCGGGTCAGGTCCCCAGTTGGGGGCGCATGAGAGGCAACCACACCTTGATGTTTCTCTCTCTTTTTTTCTCCCTCTGTTTCATGCTATCTAAAAATAAATACATAAATACATAAATAGTAAAACTCAGATCAATATCTCTTAAAAATGGGTACATTTTATTGAATGTAAAATGTACCTCAATAAAGTTGATTTTTAAGATAATATGATAACCACAATAATTTATTATGATGTCTATGTAATAAAATACACAATTTTTAAAAAATTAAATGAAAAAATCTACCTACATTCCACTATTCCTAAAAAGCTTTTTTATTTTCTGTGTTCCTGGCTAATCTTGGTTGATGTATATAAATTACATACAGCTGTTAGTTATCATTTGGTGCAAACAATTTTACATGTAACTTTTTATTTAGGTTATATAAATTTATCACATTATTTCATAGGCTATATAAAATGACAACATAGTATCTCATCAAGTACACATGCTATAATTTGGTTATTCACTAACACCTAGACATTTAGGTTGCTTTCCATTCTTTCAAATTATAAAAATTATTATAATGGACATCATGTAAATAGATCCTTTCTTAATTTGAATATTGCTTGGGACAAACTCCTAGGAACCACAGCTAACTTATTTTTTTTCATTTTAGAAGTTTTGTTACAGTGCTAGAGCTGCTGTCAGAAAGTACCACAAACTAAGTGGCTTAAACTGAAGAAATTTATTGTCTCAGTTCTGGATGCTGGAGGAATGAATGAGATTGAGGTGTCATCAGGGTAGTTTCTCCTGAGACTGTGAGGAATAATCTGTTCCACGCCTCTCCCTGGCTTCTGCTGGTTTTCTGGCTATTTTTGGCATTCCTTAGCCTGGGGAAGTATCATCCCAATCTCTACCTTCACCTTCACATGACATTGTCACTGTGTGCATGTCTCTCTGACCAAATTCTCCCTTTTTGTAAGGACACCAAATCATATTGAATTAGGGGCCCCACATATGCTGGCTGACCTTATTTTAACTAATTATGTGTAATAATCATATCTAAAAATAAGGTCATCAACATTCTAAGGTACAGGGGGTTGAGGCTTTAACATATACATTTAGAGAACACAATTCAACCCGAACAGAAGTTACACCTTTTATTAAAAAATCAAAAAACAGAAAAACTATAATGAAAAACTGAAGACCCATATGAGTCTCTACCAAGTCTTTCCACAGAAGCAATCACTATTAATACCTTAACTTTTCTAAGTTTTGAATTAAACCTCAGCCTCCCATGAACATCATTTGGTCCTGCTGTACCAGACTAAATCCTGTACGGCAATTTTTGTTTACTATAAATGATAATGGGGTAGTTTGTTAACACTTAAACATTTAAATTTTTTTCTCACTTGGTCTCTGCAGAATCATAGAATCATAGATATCAGTACTAAAAAGCCTTAGACATAGGCTGGCTTAAGTTTAGATAGTGGTAATATGTTTTTTGAGTGGCTTTAGAGTCACATCTAGGTCCAAAATGGTCTGCTACCTACCAGGTACTTCTCTAAATCTAAGTTCTTTCATATTAGGGTGTTACCTAAGATGGATTTGTGGATATTTAACAAAATAATGCATCAAAGGCACATACTACACACTCAATTAACAAAATGCTATCCCTTTAAATTTGTATTTTAAATTGTGATAAAAACATATAAAACTTACCATTGCAACCATTTTTAACTATACAGTTCAGTAGTGTTGAGCATATTTGCATTGTTGTACAACAGATCTCCAGAACATTTTCTTCTTGCAAAGCAGAAGCTCTATGCCCATTACACAGATTCTGTTTCCCCCTCTCCTCCAGCCCCTGCTCTACTTTCTGTTTCTATGAATTTGATTGCCTTAGATACCTCATGTAAATGAAATCACACAGTATTTGTTATCATTTTTAAAGATGTGTAATGAGACTATGTAATTTATGAAAGATCTCACTAGTAGAGCCAGGACAGATCTGGATTTTCTGATTCTAAAAGAGTGACTCATCTGAGGTATTTTTTTTACTTCCATTTGATCTATGAAAGCCTTCTAATAGCCAAAATTTTTACAAGGACTGCTTATGTCTACCATAGAGTAAAGCTCTACTTAAACCACAAAGCTTTAAAAAGACCAGGAAATCAAGATTTATGGGTTTAAATATGCCAGGTTCTTTTGCCATGTTGCTAATTTATAGAAATATCAGTGTTGTCAATATTAAACAGAACCAGAACTGATAGGAACAATAGTCAAACCAAGACAAAGTATAACTTTAAGTCAAAAAAAGTAAGTCAGTTATAGTTAGCAGCTTACAATGCCTGGATCCTGGGAGGGGATGGATGTCAGTGACTTAAAGAAATGCACATGTGGCCTGGGCAACAACTGAACTTCAAAACAGATGTAGATAGAAATCACACTGCCACATATCGTGCAGACATCCACATAGCCCTTATTGGCTATTCACTAAGAAATGTACCCCTCTGCAGACACTGCTGTTTAAATTTACTTTTCACAGGATTTATCCCTAAAGGTCCTAAGGAACACTATCCAGGCAATTTAGATTTAAATACAGTGTGCCTATTTCTTAGAAACACATATTTATAAGGCACACACCTAAAAATTCCCTTCATTCCAGACTGAGGTTGAGAAATAATAAAATAGGTGGAGGTGGGGGTGAAGTAAGGAGACAACTGGGAGTTAGAGAAGGGGATCTGGTCAGTGTTCTATTAACTAAGCCAACTCAATTACAGTTACAGTTTAATGGAAAAGCCAACATGATCATAAAACAAAAATAAAACAAAATAAACAGAAAACAGGTCATCCGGAGAACATCACTAAACATCTCAAACATCCTGTTCCTAATTGGCAATAAATGTCTTGATATGGCCTATTTGGGCAGTGGCAATTTACTAAAAAACAATCTGATACAATTTTCAGTTATAATAAGCAGACCTCCCTCTAAATAAAATGAAAAAAAAAATTAGCCAAGAACACAAATGGTATCTCATTTGCCCCATTTTCATTCCAGGAAGTTTAATAATAAGTTCAGTGCATTCACATTAATGACTCAGGAAACAGTTACCACTTCCCCCAAAATGCACATATAGACATACAAACATTCACCATTAGACATCATGTGTGTAATGAATTGCTGATCATACCAAAGGAACTTGAAAGACCTGGGAATGAGAAGAGCAGTGATTTTTCTACTTTTCTGAGGCTGGCAAAGTTCTCAGTGCCATATTTATACTGCAAAACTATGAAATCTGAGAAAACTTTATCAATCTAAATAAAAATATAATATTTAGTGAGGTAGATGCCGTTTCATGGACTGACTTAAGCACTTGTGGAACTGTGTAACCTACTATTACACTCCACTACCCTCACAGTATGGCAGACAAGTGTGGTGATTTGCAAAGACCTGGGAAAAATACGAAACATTTACAAAATTATGTAAATAATTTTCCTGAGAAAAATTTCCCTGAGGAAATATGAGACATTTAGAAAATTTATACATTTACAAAACTATGAAGAAATTTTTCATGCTTTTCTTTTCTCTGTTGCCTATTCCCAATCACTTCTATTAAATAACAGACAGAAATAGAAATGGAAGAGGGCTCAATTCGTACTGCATCCCCTGAGCTATGGTCCCAAGGACGTAAAGTGACACCAAAAGGCAGTAAGGAAGGAAGGAGAGAAGAGAGGGTCTCTACATGCCACTGTCCTGGAACATGACACAGAAGAGGAATACAAAAGAGGACATACAGAATATCCAGAGACACATGAAGAGATGCTCAATATCGTTAGCTATCAGAGAGATGCAAATTAAAACCACAATGAGATACCACTTTACACCAGTCAGGATGGCTATCATAGACAAAGCAACAAACAACAAATGTTGGAGAGGGTGTGGGGAAAAGGGGTCCTTAGTTCACTGTTGGTGGGATTGCAGACTGGTACAGCCATTATGGAAAACAGTATGGAATTTTCTCAGAAAAATAAAAATCGACCTGCCTTTTGACCCAGCAATTCCACTGCTAGGATTATATCCCAAGAATCCTAAAACATCAATTTCAAAGAACCTATGCACCACAATGTTCATAGCAGCACAATTTACAACAGCCAAGAGTTGGAAGCAACCTAGGTGCCCATCAGTAAATGAATGGATCCAAAAATTGTGGTACATATACACAATGGAATTCTATGCAGCAGAGAGAAAGAAGGAGCTACTACCCTTTGCAACAACATGGATGGAACTGGAAAGCATTATGCTGAGTGAAATAGGCCAGGCATTGAAAGACAAATACCATATGATCTCACCTTTAACAGGAAGCTAAATAACAAAATAAACAAGCAAATAGAATAAAAACAAAGACACTAAAATAGAGAACAAGTGGGCAGCGACCAGAGGGGAGAGGGAAGGGAATTTAAGGGGAAAAACGGGGAGGGATTTTGGAGAACAAGTATGAAAGACACAGGGATGAGGACTGTGGGGGGGGGGGATAGGAGGGAGGTGGGGAGACGGGGCGGAGGGGGGGCTGGGATGGGAGAAATTGACAAAAAAACCTGTACTTGAAAAATAACTAAATAAATTTTTTAAAAAAAAAAAAAAAAAAAAAAGAAGAGGAATACAGAACAGCTGTTGAGATGGCCTTATACCTCCCTCTCCCTCTTGGGGTTTATTTCAAAGATCCTGCTATCGCTTCCCCTTAAATTTCTTTGTGAATGGTGATACGATCCACCATGATGCCCATGTCCAAAAACTGTTCCCTCTTAGAGTGAAATGAAATTTCCCGATTCTTATGTTTCCGGAGAAGACAGAATATCAAAACCACTCCCCAACAGAGAAAAGAAGAGAAGGAACAGTTTGGAAATCTCTTAAGGATGTTGTCATGTCATATCCACAGCATCCTCAGCTGTCTCTGCCTCAGCCAAGATAATACTCCCTTCCCAAGGTGGCCACATCCCAATGACTGATGGACACAGAGGTATAGAGGCCTTGCCCTCTTGTCTCAATGTGGAAAGCTCCAAGGGGTCTCCCATCTCTGTCAATCTAGGAACAACAGAGGTTTCTGTTACAACTGCACTGTAGCTAAACTTTTCCTTCTACACAATCCTGCCTCCATTCCTCCACCCAATGGCTGTCACTCCCCAAAGCATTCCATGTACACTAGCCTCCATCTCAAAGCCATTGTTCCCAGAGAGCCCAACCTATAACATCATTTCAATCCCTTTACTCTTTCCTCTTTAAAAGAAGAACTGACCTACTTGGTCAAAATGCCCAGTACTACACATACTGCTCCTCTGGCTTTCTGACTTGCCTTACCTGTAGAAAGGATGTGTTCTGATCTTCTGTTGCAACATGCTTAGCCACAAACTTATTCCATGCCAGAGAGGCCTACGGTGGTTCAGCTTAGCTGTGTTTGACTCATCTGCCTACCATATCTAGAGGGACCCAACTGACCCAAAGACATGTTACATTTTTTAATCTGTTTTAAGATTAAAAGATTAATGCTATGATTTCCAACTGTCTATCCCCAATATCTTGTATCAACTGGTTCCTAACTAGGGAGGTGACAGAGGTATAATTTATTAGTTCCCTAAAATTTCAGCATTTTCCTTAACTGCTCTTCTCTCCTTTCCCTAACAACTAATCAGTACCAAGTCTTGCCCTCCTGCATTCTCAAATGTATTTTCAATACCAAATCCACTATCTTATTTATATTTATATAATCCGCCCCCAACCCTGCTACCACCATTTAAACTCTACCAACTAAAATCCTTGCCTTTCAGGTTAAGTACATTTTTCAGTATGAGCCATTTGGACTATATTGGATATGGCCTTTTTTAACTCTCATTTACAAGTAGTATATGATAAATGGGACAGCCCCTTAACTGTTATTAGCAGAAAAACCATTCCTGGCTTATTCTTGGTCTACTTTTCTAAATGTTCCACGAATTACTTTCAGTTCTCCCAGTTCCATGCATGACCTGCGCCTCTGCTTACCTGGAAACTCAGACCTCATGATGCAAAATGCAACTATCATCTTCTGAAAATATTTCTGATCACCCCTGCAAACTTCCTAATCTTTCAACAAAGCTTTCCCCCTGTTTTTGGAATATCACAGTACCTCCTATATCTTGTTCTATTTCTTTACTTCTTGTACTGTAATACAACTATTTGATTCTTGGGGGCAAGATCTTTATATTCCCCCAAATCTGCTTGTAAACAGTTGGTAATTATAATATATTTAAGGAATAAGTGAATAAAGAAAGAATTAAGGAAAACTAGAGAGCAAAGGAGAAAGCAGGAAAGTATATTAATCATGACAAATACACCTCTCTTAATGCCGCAGTTAAATACTTTCAGTAGCTCCTTCAACTGCCCTATACCACTCAATTACAGGCAAACACACAAGTTAGCACTCATGGCCCTCCAAAATTGCCCCACACTATTTTCTAATGTCTAATTCCTTCCTCAAGTATTTATTTTTCCATCTAACTGAAATAATTTTTTCTTGACCATGCCCAAATTTCTGTCTGCTCATTTTCTTCCTCCAAGTAGGAAGCACACTACTACTACCAGGTTTTACCATTTCAAATTATACTCATTTAGCCAATAAGCACTGAAAGCTTACTGTGTGCTGGACACTTTTTCTAGGCTTTCAAAAAAGTCTCTGTTCTCATGGAACTTGTAACCTAGTTGGGAGGTAATGAGAAGAGAGAAAAAAATCCATATGTGAGGGGGTAATCAGCACCAAGAAGAAAAATAAATCAAAATAGGGATAGTGCATGCCCGAGACAGGGTGATGAGGAAGGCCTCTCAGAGAAGGTGATATTTGAGCAGTGCCTTAAAAGAGGTACAAGAAGGAGTCATGTGGCTCTCCAGGGAAGAGCTGTGAAAACAGTTGCATAAATCCCAGTGAGGAAGTTTCTGGGTAACCATGAGGAACAGTAAGGAGGCCAGTGTGGCTGGAGTGAAATGAGAAAATGGGGTAGAATATCACTGAAGTCACATGGGGTCAGACTGTGGAGGGCCTTGTAAGCCAAGTACAGACTTTTCAGTTCACGCTGAATGACACAGTAATCCACTGGAAGACCTTGAGCAGACACAATCACAGGGAGGCCCCAAGGACTTGGGGGGCTACAGCAAAAGTGGGTGATGGACCCTTGCCTCTTGGCTTTGACATAGCCTGAGTCCTCATTCTGTCTGTAAGAAGTCTCCTAATCTCTTGGCTGCCTTACTACCGCTGCCTGACTTAAGCCTGAGACAATGCCTTAAACCTGAAACAATGCTGGTAGTGGGTACTGTCCTGTGCTGGAAAGGGCGTGTTCCCTAGGGCAATTGGGCCTAAGAAAGAATATGTAAAATCCTGTGAAACCTGCTTTGTTGAGAATGCTTTCAATTAAATAAGGGTCCAAGCAAGAAGTGAGTTTGTTCCTCAAAGTTTTATGGCCCTTTAGCTATCTGACCCAGACTCAAAATAGGCCCTCACAGTTCTTTGTTATCTATTGTTTGATGATTATTGCCTGACATTGATTAATGAGCTTTACCTACACTCCTGTGCAAAATGAACCCAATAAAAGCCCATTGAGGAAAAGGCTCTTGGCCCTTCTCCTTTGAGAGATTGGCCACCTTTCCTCCCCAAGTAGATCATGTCTTGATAGACTTATTCTCATCCATGGCGGCTGGGGTGGGGGGCCTGCGGGTGGAGCCCTCCAACGGAAAACTACAGAAACAACCAAGAACAATTAACAAAATGTAAATGACTATATACTTACCAATATGTAAATAAACTAAATGTTTGATAAAAAATACAGGGAGAGAGATCAAGAAGAAAGAAACAGAAAACTATGAAAACAATCAAAAACAGTTAACAAAATAAAAATAAGTATATACTTATCAATAATCGCTTTAAAAAAAGACACAGGGTAGCTGAATAGATTGAACATTATGACCCGTCTAGGGTGATCACTTAGTAAGTTATATAAATGTCTAATCACTATGTTGTACATCTGAAACTAATAAAATATTGTATGTCACCTGTAATTTAAAAATAAAAAATTATTTTAAAAAGCATGACCTATATATATGCTGCTTACAAGAGACTCACTTCAAACTGAAAGACACATACATTATGAAAGTGGAGGGATGGTAAAAGGTATTCCAAGCAAACAAATAAAAAGAAAGCTGGGGTAGTAATACTCATATGAGACAATCTATACTCTAAGATGAAGAAAGACATTACATAATTATAAAGGGATCAATCCAAGAAGAGGATATAATAATTGTAAATATCTATTCAACCAACATAGGATTACCTACATATATAACCAAATATTACTAGACATAAACATGAATCCATAGTAATACAATAATTACAGGGGGTTTTAATGCCCCATTCACATCAATGGATAGAGCATCCAGACAGAAAAATTAATATGGGAATTGATAGGAAAACTCAAGATTTTAGCCTTATAGTTGATAGGCTTAAATGATCAATGCATGTGGAAAACTGTTATTCCAGGTACTAGAATGCATGACCTATGTGACTCCAGGAGGTCACAAGCAATTCAACCTTTAACCCCAGAGGATCTGCAAGTCATCAAGATGGTATCTGAGCCATTGTATCTCAGAGAGAAAAGTCTTTCCACCAAGGGGCAGATAAATAATTATTGATCATCGGATAAAGAAATACTAAGAAAATCACTGCTGGGTTGCAATTCTTATCTGATTAACCATTTTTCAAATCCCCTTACCTACCTTTTTCTTGTCCTTATAAAAAGGTTGGCTTGAGTTTTTTAGGCCATATATGCCACCATCTTCTAAGACTGCCAGTATTTGAATAAAGCATCCATAAAGCTTCAATCCTTGTCTCTACTTATTGGTTCTGGTAGTAATAGGTAGCATGAATGCAGACTTTTCTGGTTTCAAAATAATGGCTTTAAATGTCACATTAGGCCCAATCAACTTAATATTTATAGAACAATGAATCCAAAAATTGCAAAATACACATTTTTTCAAGTACACACAGAACATTCTCCAGAGTAGATTATATATTAGGCCACTAAACAATCCTCAATAAATTCAGAAAGAATGACATTATATGAAGCATCTTTTCTAACCACAATGGCATGGAACTTGAAATCAAGTACAGGGGAAGAAAACTGGAAAAAAAATTACAAATAAGTAGAGACTAAATGACATTCTACTAGACAAAAAAATGGATCAAAGAGGAAATAAAAAACCTATGCAGAAACACATAAAAATAAACTTTTGAAAATTAATGGAATGCAGCAAAAGCAGTTCTCAGAGGACAGTTCATAGTTATATAGACCTACCTCAGAAAACAAGAAACATCCTAAATACACAATCTAACTCTATACCTAAAGAAACTAGAAAAAGAAGAACAAATCAACCTAAACAGAAAGAAGAAAATAGTTAAATCAGACTGGAAATAAACAAAATAAAATTTTTTTAATGGAAAAAAATTCAATAAAACTAAGAGCTGGTTGTTTGAAAAGATAAACATAATTAACAAAACTTTAGCCAAACTCATCAAGAAAAATAGAGAGAGATCCCACATAAATAAAATCATTAGAGAAAGTGATGTTCAATAAGTGATGTTACAACTGAGACTACAGAAATACGAGAATTATTAAAGAACACACAATTACATACCAAAAATTCAACAATCTAGAAATCTAGAAGACACAGAAAATTTCTAGAAGTATATAAACTTCCAAGATTGAACCAGGAAGGAAAAAAAAAACAAAAACAAAGGAGATAAAGTACTAGCAGTGAAATTAAAGCAGTAATAAAAAAATAAAAAAATAAAAAAACCTCCCAAGAAATAAAAAGTGCAGGACCAGATGGCTTCATGGGTGAATTCTGCTAAACATTCAAAGAAGAATGTCTATCCTTCTTACACTATTTCAAATAATTGGAGAGGAAAGAACATTTCCAAACTCATTTTATGAAGCTACTATTACCCTGATACTCAAACCAAAAACATTACCAAAAAAAAAAAAAAAAAAAGAAAGAAAGAAAGAAAGTTAGAGGCCAATATCCTTGATGACCATAAATGTAAAAATTCTCAACAAAATTATCAGAAAACCAGATTCAACAATACATTAAAAGGATAAAGTACAATAATCAAATGGAATTCATCCCAGGGATGCCAGGTTGCTTCTACATCCACAAATCAATCAATGTAATATATCTTAGACAAAGTACAAAAACCATACAATCATCTCAGTAGATGCAAAGAAAGAGCATTTGACAAGATTCAGCATTCTTTTATAATAAAATTTCTCAACAAAGCAAGCACAGAAGGAAAATAACTCAACATAACTGAAACCTGTATCACAAACCCACAGCAAATTATCATACTCAATGGTAAAAAGCTTTAGGTTTTACTTAAGATCAGAAACAAGACAAGGATGACCTCTATCACCACTACCGAACACAGTACTGGAAATTCTACACAAAGCAATCGGATAAGAAAAAGAAATAAAAGGCATCCAAATCAGAAAGAACGAAGTAAAACTCTCATTATTTGTAGATGACATGATACTACATACAGAAAACCCCAAAGACTCCACCACAAGCTATGGAATACAGAATATTCAGAAATCAGTTCTGTTTCTAAGAAAAAATTAATATTGCAATTTACAACTGCACCAAAAACATAAAGCACATAGGAATAAACTTAATGAAAGAGGAGAAGCACTATGATGCACTGAAGAAAGAATGGAATGATATACATTGCTTGTGGACTGGAAAGATTAATATTGTTAAAATGTCTTTACTACCTAAAACAATATATATAGATTCAATGCAATCCCTATAAAAATACCAATAGCATTCTTCTCAAAATTAAAACAACTAATCCTAAAATTTACATGGAACCACAGAGGACCCCAAATAGCCAAAGAACTTCTGAGAAAGAACAAAGTGGGAGGCTATCATGCAACCTGACATCAAACCATACTACAAAGCTCCAATAAACCAAACAGTATGGTACTGGCATAAAAATAGATGTATAGAGCAATGGAATAGAACAGAGAGCCCAGAAATAAATCCTCACTTATACAATCGATTATCCTATGACAAAGGAGGAAAGGATATACATTGTGGTAAAGACAGTCTCTTCAACAAGTGATGTTGTGAAAACAGGACAGATACATGCAAAAAATAAATAAAAAGAAGACCCCTTTCTTATACCATATACAAAAATAAACTAAAAATGGATTAAAGATTTAAATATAAGACCTGAAACCACAAAACTCCTAGAACAAAACATAGGTGACACCACCCTTAGCAATATCTTGTTGGAACTATCTCCTTAGGCAAGGACAATTATAGAAAAAATAAAATGGGACACCAAACTAAAAAGTTTTCTCACAGCAAAGGAAACCATCAACAAAATGAAAAGACCATTTACTAAATAAGATAAAACATTTGAAATTGAAAATCATACATGCAATAAAGGATTAATGTCCAAAATATATAAGAAATGGATACATCTTGCCCTGACCAGGTGGCTCAGTTGACTGGAGCATCATTCTGTACACCGAAGGTCATGGATTCAGTTTCTGGTTAGGGCACATACCTAGGTTACGGGTTCCATCCCCAGTGGGAACACCCACAGGAGGCAACCAACTGATGATTCTCTCTCACACTGAAGCTTCTCTTTGTTTCTCTCTCTCTATTTCTCTGTTTCTCTTTGTCTCTCCTTCCGTCCTTCCCTCCCTGCCCCCCACCACCACCTTTCTTTCTCAAATCAACAAACATATCCTCGGGTGGGGATTTTTAAATAAGAAAGGGAAAAAAAAAGAAACTGATACATCTTAACAACAAAAAAACTCAAGGAATCCAATTAAAAAATGGGCAGAGGACTTGAAGAAACAATTCCAAAGAGGATATATAGATAGCCAAGAGACATATGAAAAATTACTTAACATTACTAGTCATCAGGAAAATGCAAATTAAAACTGCAATGACATAACACCTCACACCCTTCTGGCTGGCTATCATCAAGAAATAACGAGTGCTGGTGAGAACAGAGAGAACTGTACTCTGGTGCACTGCTGAAGAGGTTGTAAATTAGTGAAACCACGTAAAGCAGTATGGAGATTCCTCAGTTCCTCAAATATTAAAAAATAAAGCTGCCATGTAATATAGCAATTCCACTTCTGGGTATTTATACAGAGAAAACAAAACACTAATTCAAAGTATAGACGAATCCCTATGCTCACTGCAGCATTACTAATAATGGGTAAGATATGGAAGCAGTCTAGATGCCCATCAATAGATAAAGATGTGATATAGGTATGTGCATGTATATATATTATTCAACCATAAAAAATAATAAAATCTTGCCCTTTGCAACAGTATAAGTGGGCCTGGAGGGCATTATGTTATGTGAAATAAGTTAGACAGAGGAAGACAAATACGATATGGTTTCACTTATATGAGAAATCTTTAACAAAATAGAAACAAATTCACAGATACAGAGAACAAACTTATGGTTGGCAACAGGGAGTTGGGAGGATAGGAAATAAATAAATAGACTGACATACAAAAATATTAAAAAATAAATAAATAAAAAGGGAAACATAAGAGGCAGTGGTCACTCACTGCCAGTGTGTTACCAGAGTGTAACCTTGGAAGAGGGATCTCTACTTCCCTTGCCTGGTACCTGAATTTCACCTTGCCTGTGCTGTCCATCACTAAATGCCTTCAGGAATTATGCCATTTCCCCTTTTAAAAGATCATTCAGTAATCTGCAACAAAAGTTGTGTGAGCCCTAGCCGGGTGGCTCAGTTCATTGAAGAATCATCCTGTACACCAAAAGACATCCTGTTGCGGTTTTGATCCCCAGTCAGGGTGCATTTGAGGCAACCAATTGATGTCTCTCTCTTTCATATTGATGTTTCTCTCTCTCCCTTTTTCTGCTCCCTGCTCTCTTTCTAAAAATCAGTGAACATTTTCTCAGTTAATGATTAAAAATAAGAATAATTAATGTGGTCTTTTGCTCTCTTTCAAAATGGTGTGCAGTATTCACCATTCTTTCTTCTTGTGATGATCTAAGATGACACAATGCCTGGGTGGTGAAAAGTAGTGAGTAAATACACTGGACAAAGGGATGATTCACATCCTGGGCTGGATGAAGTAGAATCACACAAAATTTTATCATGCTACTCAGAACGGTATGCAATTTAAAACCTATGTATTATTTATTTCTGGTATTTTCCATTTGACATTTTTGGATGGCAGTTGACCCCAGTTAATTGAATCTGCAGAAAGTAAAACCATGAATAAGGGGGACTACTATAACAACAGAAGTTACCAATAGCCATAAACATGTTTCCAAAATATCAGTGTTGGCCCCTTGGCTGACATTTCGGTAATGGTCCCTAGTCCATTTTGCCGGCACTGAACTCTCTTCTGAGTCCCCTGCCAGTCTTGCATCTCACTGTCAAACATCATCATCTCTGAGACAGCTGGTTTTCTAAAAATGCAGGATGTTCTCTGTAAGATGCCCTGACAATGATGTATTACATTAAAAAAAACAAAAAAAAACCGTACAATTTGGAGTTCACCCAAGGACCACTCTTGACTAAATTCCAATATAGAGAAAACCCTTATGGGAGGGTTTAGGCTTTTTGTTCTATTCAGGCCTTCAACTAACTGAGTGAAATTCACACACAAAAAGGATGATTTGCTTTACTCAGTCTACTAGTTTAATGTTAATCACATCCCAGAAAACCCTCATATAAACACCCAGAATTATGTTTGACCAAATAGCTGGCATCCCATGGACCAGTCAAGTTGACACATAAAATTAAGCATCATTCAATAGATAAACAATGACACCAATGAAGAGATTTAGTATCATACCTTCACATACAAAGACACTTAATTTTTATGAAGGTAGCAATGTACATAGATAAGTGAGGAGAGGACTTTGCAAAAATGCTGTTGGGACAATGGGGTACCCATGTGGAAGCAAAACAAATATGGATGCCCACCGTAGACCATTCAATAAAAACAGTCACACACAGATCACCCACCAAATGGGAAAAGAAAACCAATATATTTTTAGAAGATGAAAGGTCTTCATTACTTTAGAGTAGAGAAATTTTTCTTAAATAAGACACAAAGTTATTAATCACAAAGAGAAAGATTGATAAATCTGACTATAATAAAATTTAAAATATCTTCCTTAAAAGAAAATAAGAAAATGTAAACACAAAAACATAAGTCTCAGAGTGGAAAAAAATTACCTACAGTACATACAATTTTTAAAAAGCTACCCATATTCAGCACATATAAAGGATTTCTACATATCAATAAGAAAAACAACCAAGTAGAATTGTTTTTTAAATAGGGCTTTTCCTTCAACTAATTTAAATCTCTCCTGAAGAATCACCTCCTTGGAGAACATTTGTAACTATCCTTTCTAATAGTGAAACTCCATCATCTCTTTCCCTTCCTCACCTTTATTTTCCTCTCTAGCACTAAGCAATTATTTGTTATATACTTTGGCATATGTCACTTTTTAAAAAAATATTTCATTTATTTATTTTTAGACAGAGGGGAAGGGAGGGAGAAAGAGAGGTAGAGAAACACCAATGTGTGGTTGCCTCTCATGTGCCCTGTACTGGGGACCTGGTCCACAATCCACGCATGAACCCTAATTAGGAATCGAACCATCAACCCTTTGGTTCACAGGCCAACACTCAATGCACTGAGCCATACCAGCCAGGGGGTGACTTTTTCTAATTATTGAGGCATAGTTGTCATATAACATTAGTTTCAGGTGTATAACATGATTCAATATTTGTATCAAATTTCAAGATGATTACTAAAATAAGCCAAATTAACATCCATCACCACACAGTTACAAAAAATTCTTTTTTCTTATGATGAGAACTTTTAAGATCTACTCTCTTAGCAACTTTTAAATATACAATATATTATTAACTATAGTCACTATGCTATACATTACATCTCTAAGACTTATTTCTTTTATAACTGGAAATTTGTACCTTTTGACCCCCTTCACACATTTTCCCGCCCCTAGCACCTGCCAATCTATTTTCTGTATCTATGAGCTTGTTTTTTTTCTTATTTCATTTAAAAGTTAACTTGTATGGCATTTGTCTTTCTCTGATATTTCACTTAGGATACCACCCCCTAGGACCATGCGTTTTGTTGGAAATATGCTGAATAATATTCATTGCACATATATATCATATTTCTTTATCCAATCACCCATTGATGAATACCTAGGTTACTTCCATATCTAGTTTATTTAAATAATGCTGTCTTTAGATCCATTCCTAAATCCTCAGCCTCTGTCATAGTACCTGGTAAACAGTAGATGCTCAAAAGGTATCTGTTCATTGGTTTCACCAGTAAAACTAAGTAATACTTGGTTCAAAAACCGAGTATTCCAAAAAGATGTAAAAGAGTCCTGTAACTTTAACCAGCCTTTACCAGGCGTGTCCAACCTGTGGTGTGTGGACCACTCGAAGCTCAGGATGGCTGTGAATGTGCCCCAACACAAAACCGTAAATTTACTTAAAGTATTATGATTTTTTGTGTGTGATTACGTGTTGCAATGTATTTAATATATGGCCCAGGACAACTCTTCTTCCAGTGTGGCATGGAGACACCAAAAGGCTGGACACCACTGTGAGTCTAAACTATAAGACTAGTAACTGAAGTAGTGTTATACAACATGGCACTTAGGCAGTTACCAGTGAAACTCCAAAAAACACATTGTATTAATACATTTCCAGCATAACATATTAATATATGCTAGCATATGGTGAGCATAAAATGAAATTTTTATTTCTTCTTTGTTCTAAAAATGCAACTCATACAACTTGGTGCAACATTTTAAATTTAATAATTACTCTGAATTTTTAGTGAATTTCACAATTTATAGAAGAAATTCTAGGTATTGCACTCAGGTTGTTTCAGTCACACTTCTGATATTCTAGGAAGACAGAATAGCCCAAAATTTTATCACCACAATTACAACAGCATTGCACATACCAGGCACTAAATAAATGCTCATTAAATAAAACTAATAAATACTGAAATACGTCTTATTATATAATTTTCAGAAGAATTTGTATGACATGTTACACATCCATAACATGTATAACTTGTTACACATGTAAAAGTTATAGAGTGACACTCCTATGTCCCTCTGTAACTTTTATGGTAGAAGTGTCACTTCTAAACTAAAAGAAAGTATACCCAAGACATGTACAAGAAAGCATACCCAAGATGTACAACTGATTCATATGCCAACAAGTATCTTCTGTCTTGCTGCTTTTATGGTCAACCTTATGTGATTATACAGGTGCTGATTTGTGATAGGTATATGTAATTTAGGTTGCTAATCCTTAAATAGTCAATATTATTCTAGATATTGTTTTAATCAGTTAATAGTAGGGGCTTGTCTAGTACAATGAAAAGGAAAACTGTTTTCCCAGTCTATGTCCTCAACCTCTTCCTACCCGTGCTTTCTTAGAATTCTATTCAGTTCTTTTTCAATTTCAATCAACTCATTTCTACGTTCTAGTCTGACTACCACCTCCTCTATCCCTTGTTTCTTGAAAGAGTAACCAAAATTTATCATCTCCACTTCCTTATCTTCCCACCATTTCCCAACCTGTAGCAACCTGGCTACTTTCCTTAATCTCCTTTAACCTATTCTCACCAAGGTCATTCCTCCTAGTGGCTAAATCCAGTTAAGGCTGTTCAATCCTCAACTTGCTTTATGCTCTGCAGTGTCCCTGTCTAATACAGTGACCACTACTCACACATACAGCTACCAAGCACTTCAAATATATTGCGTACAGATAATTTGGGTATGTGAACCTTAGGAAATCAAAATACAGACCAAGAATTTCTGATGAATATAAATATAAATTAAGATGTAACATGTAGATATAAGTGTAACATACACACTGGATTTCAATGACTTAGTATGAAAAACAGTCTATAAAATAATCTCATAATTTTTGTATTGTATGTTAAAATTAGTATTTTTGATATATTGGGTTGAATAACGTTATTAAAATTAATTTCACCTATTTCTTTTTATGTTTATTAAAGCAGCTACTGGAAAATTTTAAATGGTGTCTGTATTATTTTATTTCTATCAAACAGTGCTGCACTAATAGCATTAGATACTAGAATGACTGCCACTCCTTCCTTCTTGAAATGCTGCTATTTACCTCCTCTTACTTCTTTGATGCCGCCCCCACCATTTTTAGTGTGCAGTGTAGCTTATTCTTCTACTCACTCCTTAAATGTCAGTGTCTCACAAGGTTGTCCTGAGGTCCTTTTGAGGTGCTCTCCCTGGATGATCTCACTCTCACCCAAGGCTTCCACTATTCCCTCACACTGACTGATGACTACAAACCCTTCATTTGCAAATCAGCTCGCTCTCCTGAGAACGGTTTATTCAGCTGCACCTACGTGTAAGCACATCTGCACTTAATCTGCTATTACATCTTTTGGATATTCACCTTATTAATATCATAAATCTGGCCCCTCTTATCCATTTCATTCCGGTCCTCACAATTTCTCATCTTTACCACTACATTAACTTCCAAAATTCTATCCCTGACACCTTCCAAATCAATTTCCTTTTGCTGTTAAGTTTCTAAAACTCACACCTGGCCATATGACTTCTCTGTTCAAAATACTTTGGTGGTTTCCTCACTGCCTTCAAGGTAAAATAAAAACTTCTTATAATCATACATAACTCTTGTTGCTTACCTGTCTCTCAGCTTTATGCTTCATCAACAGCCCTACAAAATCCCAACCTCAGGTATGTCTAAGTACCTGTAGTCCCCTGAATGCAACATCTGCTTTCACACCATCATGCTTTCTCTGCACATGCTCTTTCTGATGACAGCAATACCACTCCTAAAACTCTGTCCCCGCTCTCCCAGTCATCCTTCAAAACTCAGCTGTGTCATCATCCCCAGGGGAAATGTCTCTAAACCTGTAAGTCTGAGCAAGTATCCCTCTCTGTGTTACCATCACACCTTTTACAGCTCTACTGATAACCCAATCACACTTTTCTTGGGTGGTCTGGCCAGTTCCTAAATACCCTGAAGGTTGGAATAAAGTATTTTTATGTTATTTCCCTGTGTTATACTTAATAAGTACTTATTGATAAACAGACACTACAGTATATAGGGGAAACTCACAGAATAAAATGTAAGGCTAGAAATTTTTAAATGGACTAACAGAGTCATGATTGAAATAAAGAACGTTAACCCCCAACAATCCTAGAAAAACTTTAATTAGATGGTCTATTTTAGGATGTTTTAAGCTAGGCAATAGAAAAATATAACCTAAATAATCACTAAAACATCAAACACTCAACAGAAGCAACAATTTAAAATATTCAATATTAAATATATTTTTCTATTTATTTACCTTGTTTTTCATACCATTTTAACCCGAATTCTACTTATTAGTTCCTTTCTTCAGCTCTTTACATTATTTTCCTTCCAACTAAATCTGGCATTCTTTCCTTCCCTTACTTTTCACTTCTACTGTCCCTGTCCCTTTTATTCCTCTTTCAACATAACGTAAAATTACAAATATTGTATTTGTCTTGTTATTAACAATTTTGTATTAGACAAAAGAATAGTCAAAAAAGCATTGAATGAAATTGTATCACCAGTCAGGTTGATAGACAAAACCACATGCATTAATCTGGGTGGGTGAGTTCATAATACTAAGCAGTAATCTGAACCATATGTATCCTAAGTGGAGTCTGACAGGCATCAGTGAGTCCTTGGGGTTATGGCAGCAAGACAGTGGGGAGTAAGAGAAAAGAAAAGACAACTTGCTGGTAGGGAGGGCAGCCACAGCTCAGCCTCACAACATTCTGCAACTGTGCCTGCCTTTCAAAAGGAAGCAGAAACAAGAGATGGGAAAGCAGGAAGCTGTCAGCTATCTGTCCTAGCACAGTTGAGTAACTAATTTGATGGTGTGAGCAGCAGTAGCCAAGTAGCACCATGTGCTAATCTGAACATACTGGCCTGTGTGCCAACTAAATACACAAAATAAAGACTACTATTCCCAGGGAACTTCTGAATTTTAGTTTTACTACAGAACAGATTCTCAGAGAAGCAAAGAAGTGCTTTGCAGAGGAATTACATAATTATAATATTTATACTAAGTTGGTAGGGAGAAACAATTATTTGACGATGTTTTTTGCTAGAGGGAAAGAGAATGCATTCTTTTAATTACCTGAAACTAAACTTTCAAAACCACTCAACATTAGGTCTTGTAGGAAGATTCACCTTAACGACTGATGTCTTACAGAATTCAGAAAAATGAAATCTCTTAAATAACTTTACATTCGTCAAGATAATGTAACAGCACAGACTATGTTTGAATTGTTTCGAAAACATCCTAGAACTGGACTGTCAGAGCAGCACCTTTAAAAAATCAATTTAATTCAAAGCAGTACAGAGCAAAATTTACTATCTTACCCGTGTCCAGGAGTTAAGTTTCAAGTCTCCAGAACTCCGTGGTTCTTTTTTAATCAGACGACATAAGCAGCATATTATAATTTTTTGGCTTTCATCTACAAAAAGAAAAAGTATAATGAGGCTTAATCAAATAAAATGGAAAGATAATCAGTTTAAAAAATGAAAACATTATAAGTACAGGAAATATATTAATTATATTTTAGGAAAATCTCAAACTACTAAATTCACAGAACAAGCATCCAGGACTACGTGTGAAACTTAACTTTGTGGGTTTTTTTCTTCTTGTGGTTTTGGGATCACATCTACTTAACATTTGTGTGGTCAATTCCCTTTCTGTTACAGCAGCAATTTTTAAAGCCAAAAGAGAATGATGGAAAGAACTTGGCTTTTCTCAAGGTCAGTTCTTTATTTCTCATTTCAAACCATTTGTAGTTTCAACCATTTTAAGGCAACAAAATTGTAATGGGCACTACTCAATATTCTGACTTAATCTTTTAATTGTCTAATTTCCTAAAATATTCTCACTTGTTAAAAATAAATTCAACAAAAAAATTGTTTAATACCAAATGGTTGAATGAAAAAGAAGCCTTTTAACACACTTCTAATTCTTTACTCTAAAATTTAAAACTTTACTAAATACCTGATGAAAATGCTGAACTTTAAAATCTTATTATATTCAATGAGAATGTCTACTTAGTGAGCCATTTCTTTTTTCTTGTTTGGAAACTGAGCCCATTCCAGCTGGAAATTTTGTAACAAGACTGAAAAAGAGAGGGAGGCCTAAAAACTGATGGCGGTTACCTGAACTAGAGCCAAGCAATGACGGACTTTATCACAAGGCCACGGGGGTGAGGCTGAGGAAACCTAGCACCTGGAACCAACCCTCTGCAGAATCACCTAATGCCCTTGGTGCGGGGGCAGAAAACTAAATTTTCCTTCCACCCTTCTAAATTCTTCTGTCTGAACTAATAATCAAGTTAACATGAGACAGATTAACAGGAGAAAATGACCAAATTTTTGATGTATGTACATGTGGCAGGCTCCATAAGAATATGGGACCGGAAGTTAAGGCTTCTATGCCATCTTCAGCTAAAGAGAAGGGGGTGATTATTGTGTAGTCTGAGACTTTGAAAGGCAGGAAGACAATTCACATGGAGATGGAAACAATAAATATTTTGTGAGTAAATGTTGGCTGGACTATCTTTCACAATGGGACACAAAGAAGACTGTGATCAAATGGCCTTCCTGGGTGTCTCCCTGTCTATCACACTTAGTTCACATTAAACTATATTATCTATGGTAATAGCACGGTTCCTAGAGCAGGTTCTCAATCTAAATTCTTAAAGTACTTGGGGGGAAGGTCAAAGTTTTTACTTTTTAAAAGTCTTTTATTAATTCAATCAGTTTAAAGTAATCAATATTCTAGAAGGCACATTTTTGGCTGGCAAACTCTGCTTCCCCTCACCCGTTACCTTCTTACTTTCTGCCATTTCAGAAACACAGCATTTCTAAGGGTTTCATTAACAAGAAATAAGGAAAATACAAACTACAATAAGCTATCTCTGCAATTTTAACCACACACCAAAAGACACTAACAGTAACTTTTAAACCCATTTTCCCCATAAATATCTATAAACTTATACTCCTAATAACTAACATTTCTAAACAAATTTTATCAGAAATTATTGTAAGGGATGTTCCCTTTCCCCCCTAGTTTTTATGAGCTCAAACACAGCAATGGCTTGCCTGAGATCAACTTATTTCAAGAATCATAATTTAACCTCTAATGATCCTGGATTTCTTCAGGTTGAACCAATGTCACTGATTAAAAATGTGACTATTGTATGTACTATGCCTTAAATATATTAGAAGAAATTCCATCTTCTTGTGGTAAGCGTGACAGACACATCTAATGATAAGCTTGAGGCAGGACAGAAAGAAGTTAGGAAAAACTCCCAACAAGTGGAATGAGGAACTAGGAGTGGACATCATAGGCCAATAAGCTGCTAGGTAGGTCCTCTAATCAGAGCCCCCACCTCCATGCATAATCAGAGAGAAAATGTTTATGGCAGGAAACTTCTGCAGTGGTTGTTGAGTGCAACAATAAGCAGCGCTGGCTAAACCAGATCAATCCAAAAAGGAAGAAAAATTGACCAAAGACTGACCTCAACCTTATTTTAATGAAAACAGAGAGTGCAATTAGAAGGGGAGCCAGGGGATGAATGCCATGACACTGCTGAGGCAGGAGATAGGAAGGAGGAACTTCAGAGGTGCCCCAGGGCTAAGATAAAGGACATCAATACAGGATAGAGACCCTGTTCTAAGACCAGTTATTCCCACTTCCTGGAAAAGCGCTGAGTCATGGTGAATCATGACTGCACCTGCACAGATGCTACATGACCCCTGCTTCATTATAATAGCATTAAAATAAGTTAACATTGTGTGCCCCCCTTCCCTGGTGGCCAATCAAGGAAAATCATGGAGACCACATCTGCAGTAGCTTTAAAGTAATATAACCACATGTACATGCCCAATAAAAACCCACCAAAACTAGCCATGAAATATCTGCCCTGTAAGAATAGAATCCCTCCAGTCCCTGAAGTCAATCTCTACTCAAACTCAATCTCCATCTTCTGTGGAGTGTACTATCACTTAATAAATCTGCCCTCTCTCTTTCTATTATAAACTCTCTGTGTGTTCAATTCATTCTTTGTCCATGACCAGCAAGAATCTGGTGACCTATGCCCACCTGTGACACTTTCAGAAAAGACCGTATTAGTAACAAGGCCACCCTCCAAACCTGAAGGCAGGGACAGAATTTGGCAGCACAAAGTTGAGAAACTGAAAATACATAAAGTCCCAGGAACCGACAGACTGCACAGCCCAATCAGTCATGAGTCGCTCATGTCCACTGGGATGTGCATTTTTGCTTCTTTCCCAGAGGTTGCCTGTGAAACTTGCGACTAGGTGGCAGTGGGCAATGGTAGCCAATTCCAGGTTCAACCCCTGATCCAGTGTCCAGAAACCCATGTTCTGATCTCTTTTAATTTTTATTTTATTGATTATGCCATTACAGTTGTTCTATTCCCCCCTTCATTCCCCTCCACCCTGCACACCCCCCACACCTCCCATTCCCCCCCTTCAGTTTATGACCATGTGTCTCAAGTTCTTTGAATTCTACATTTCCCATACTATTCTTGCCCTCCCCTATCTATTTTCTACCTACCTTCTATGCTACTTATTTTCTGTACCTTCTCCTCCCACTCCCCTGTTGCTAACCCTCCTCGAGATCTTCATTTCTATGGTTCTGCTCCTGATCTAGCTGTCCTTTTAGCTTGCTTTTGTTTTAGGTGTGGTTGTTAATAACTGTGAGTTTGCTGTCCTTTCACTGTTCATAGTTTTTATCTTCCTTTTCTTAGATAAGTCCCTTTAACATTTCATATAGTAAGGGCTTGGTGATGATGAACTCCTGGAATTTGATCTTATCTGAGAAGCACTTTATCTGCCCTTCCATTCTAAATGAAAGTTTTGCTGGATAGAGCAATCTTGGTTGTAGGTCTTTGGATTTCATGACTTGGAATACCTCTTTCCAGCCCCTTCTTGCCTGTAAGGTCTCTTTTGAGAAATCAGCTGACAGTCTGATGGGAACTCTTTTGTAGGTGACTGTCCCCTTAGCTCTTGCTGCTTCTAGGATTCTCTCCTTCATTCTAATCTTGGCTAATGTTATTATGATTGGCATAATGTAATTATGCCTTGGTGTGCTCCTACTGCCTTTGCCAGACTGGGGAAGTTCTCCTTTATTATTTGTTCAAATAAGTTTTCCACTGGTGGCTGTTCCTTTCCCCCTTCTGGTACCCCTATAATTCGGATGTTGGAGCGTTTAAAGATGCCCTGGAGGTTTCTAAGTCTCTCCTCATTTTTTTGAATTCTTGTTTCTTCATTCTCTTCTGGTTGGTCATTTTTATCCTCCTTCTGGTCTACTCCTTTGATTTGAGTCCCAGTTTCCTTTCCATTACTATTGGTTTCCTGTGCATTGGAAATTAGTTTAGCCTTTATATGTTCATTTTCAATTAGTTTAGCCTTTATATGTTCCTCTAATTTGTGACTAAAATCAACCAGTTCTGTGAGCATCCTGATCACCAGTGTTTTGAACTGTGCATCTGAAAGTTTTGCTATTTCTTCGTCACTTAGATTTATGGGCTCTGGGGCTTTGAGATCTTCTTGAGCCATTTTTGGTCTATTCATGCCCATCAAGTATGAGGCGCAGAGCCTTAGGGGCAGGGCAGGGCCTCCAGGGCGGGGTCGCTGGTTTGTGATGCTGTATGTGGGGGTGGGGTCAGAGCCAGGAAATGGCGGCCATCTCTGCTGCCTCCCACCACTGGGACCCACTCGGTCCTGTCTCACTGCCCACTCCCTCACTGGTCTATCTGCGCAGGAATGCGCCAGCATAGTCAACCCGCTGCCCTTCACCCTCGCCGGATCCGCTGGTCGCTCACTGGGTCACGCTCACTAGGTGGCTCAGCTGGTCGGCCCTTTGCAACCCCACACCTGGGATCCGAGCGCCTGAGTCCGTCTGACCAAGTTTTCCTGTGCAACCCCGCTCCGCCAGGTGCTGGCTTTGCTCCTATTACCAGTCAAGCTGAAGAATTCGTTGCTATAGGACTTCCGAAAAGTTCAATTTTCTGTGTTCTGGCTGTGTTTTCTGTTGCTAACATTTTGTTGTCTCTAAACTTGGTTGTGTGAGAAAGCACAGCGTCTCCACCTATGCCTCCATCTTGGCGGAAGTCCCTGATCTCTTCTTTATCCACCTAAATAAAACTTGCTTTTGCTCTCACTCAGACTTGTTCTTGAATTCTCTCCCACACAGGTCAAGAACCTGGGGGTCCTGGACCATGATCTGGTAGAACTCCAACTCAGAACCAGTCCAGTCACAAGCAGCTTCTGGGTTAAAAAGAATACAACCTAGTGGGACACATTTCAAAAACTTAGACATTCATGGAAGGAAGGGAGGGAGGGAGGGAAGGGAGAAAAACAAGGAAAATGTTAATTTCTAGAGATTAAATCTAAAAGAATGCAAAAGAAGGTAGTTTTTCCCAGGTATTGAGAGATTCCAGGGAGAAATAAATGCACATTTAGTTCAAGTGTATTTATTTCTCTCTCCCTCAAACAGAAAAAGAAAAGCCAAAGAAACTTTCACTCAGCCTTTAGCAGGTGACTTCCCCAGCCCAGAGTCAATACACTGAACTACACTCTTATGTGCCACTAGTGAGCTTTATTTTAGAAATTTACAGATGCAAGCCACCACTTCTTGTTCATAAGTGTCACAAGCATGTCAGAGGGGATGGCACCTGTCAGGATTCACCCTGAAGGTGCTGACTTGGGGAATGGAGCATTCAAGCAATTAAGTGAGATGGAGACAGTTACTCATAGCAGATCTTTGTGCAAGTTTGGATTCTATAAAAGAGTGGAAGGGAAAAAATACCAACATATATTTGACACCTAATATTTTACTTTTTGAAAATATACCAACATATATTTGACACCTAATATTTTACTTTTTGATATCTTGAACTAAAATTTCAAATAAAAGCTAAATTCCTTAAATTTTAATTTTATAGTCTAAAAGTCAAAATACAGCATTTTTAATAAAATTTTTTTAAAGAAGCCCTGGCTGGTATAGCTCAGTGGACTGAGTGAGGGCCTGCGAACCACATAATTACGGTTCAATTCCCACTCAGGGCACATGCCTAGGTTGCAGGCCAGTTCCCAGCAGGGGACTCATGAGAGGCAACCATACATTGATATTTCTCTCCTTCTCTCTTTCCCTTCCTCTGTAAAGATATATAAATAAAATCTTTAAAAAATTTTTTTAAAGAGAGGGGAAAGGAGAAAGAGAGGGAGAGAAACATCAATGTGTGGTTGCCTCTCACATGGCCCCCACTGGGGACCTTGCCTGCAACCCAGGCATGTGTCCTGACTGGGAATTGAACCGGTGACCCTTTGCTTTGCATTCTGGCACTCAATCCACTGAACCACAGCAGCCAAGGCTAAATGAAGCTTTTTTTTGAAACAATAAATATTGTTTATAGTTGCCAAGTTCAGGAGCAAGTTGTTACACAGCAATAGGTAGTAAATAATGAGAAAGAGAGGTTGTAGCTGTTATGTTTAATTAGAAGAGCAGAGCTAGAATCAAGGATTCCAAGGAGGTCGAAACGGTAATTTTATGTGGGGAACACCACTGAATAAAAGGGTGTCCTCTCCCTTTCTATTATTATGCACTTTGTCTCTTTGTGGTGTTTTTTCATTTCCAAATACTTCTTCCCTCCTTGTTCTCCTTATTTCTGATCCTGTTCTCACTTAATATTATGGGAGACTTCCTTACTTGATGGAAATTGTTTACTTTTACTATATTTAAAAAGTAATTTTGATACTGTAAAAAAAATATCCTTTCCTGAAAGAAAATGCCCAACCAGCGAAACAATAGCATAAAGGCAAGATGTAGTTCTTCTGTGCCTGTCAGTCTTCTCTATGAGCTCAGAATCAAAGGCGTACCTCAAACAGTAAACTGAAATTTAATGGGCCGTTCAAAAGGCTACAAAGAATTGAAGAGATGGAGAATTTGTTTCTGGTTGTCAGAGGAGGCCAATATAAAGAGGATAAAGTGATAAGGTGCTAAGGAAAGATGACAGAATGATACCAGTTTCAGGCCACAGAGATAAAAATCAGTCAAGCCTCTCACTTTTACAGACAGGGAATCAGAAACCCAGAGTCCCACAGCTTGTCTTAGAAAATCCCATCTCATCTACTGTCCTCCAAGAGACAGGCCAAAGCAGAAACCTCCTTGTAAAATTCTCCTTCCTCTCATCTCCTTGTTCCGACTTCTGGATCTTTTCTCTCTCACTGGAAAGTAAGCAGAATTTGTGATCCATGTTTTCTCAGGCTCTGGCATACCAAAAAAATTAGTAAATGTCTGTCCAGTGAATATAAATGTTCAGGTGCAGCTGGTAAAGCCAGGACTGAAACACTTCGACCACAATGGTGTGATCCATAAGGGGGCTGGGGGTTGTAAGACCATTACAATAATGTGGACTTTACAAGGGTGGGCTCCTAGCTCTTATTAGCTTTGTATTCTGGGATAAGTGACTTATCTGCTCTAATCCATAATTATGTTTTCTGCAACACTATCATCAAGAACTCAGTTAGACCCACTATGCCATGCAAAGAGATCAGAGCCTAGCACAAAGTGAGCAACACTTCTCATTCTACTCCTTTTATTCTATAACACAAATTTTCCCATCGTTTAACTTTCTGAATTAGGAATGTGTCTTATACGAACAATATACAATTAAAGGGCATAGCACTGTTTCTAAAAAATAGTTATTCAATCCATGAAGTATCTAACAATTGGTGATTTCAATGGATAAAATTCAACAGTTTCTTTTCCTTTTTTCTTTTTTTAAAGGTTTCTATAAATTTTATTTTTATTTTTTTAATTTTTGTAAATTTTTTATCCATTTTATTTTTTTTCTCATTTTTTTTATTTAGTTATTTTTTAAGTACAGTTTTTTGTCTATTTCTCCCGTCCAAGCCCCCCCCCCGTACCACGCTCCCCACCTCCCGCCAAACCCCCCAGCCCTCGTCCCTGCGTCCCTCACATTTGTCCCCCCAAATCCCTCCCCCCTTCCCCCTTAAATTCCCTTCCCTCTCCCCTCTGGTCACTGTCCCCTTGTTCTCTATTTCAGTGTCTTTATTTTTATTCTGTTTGCTTGTTTGTTTTGTTGTTTAGCTTCCTGTTAAAGGTGAGATCATATAATATTTGTCTTTCAACACCTTGCCTATTTCACTCAGCATAATGCTTTCCAGTTCCATCCATGTTGTTGCAAAGGGTAGTAGCTCCTTCTTTCTCTCTGCTGCATAGAATTCCATTGTGTATATGTACCACAATTTTTGGATCCATTCATTTACTGATGGGCACCTAGGTTGCTTCCAACTCTTGGCTATTGTAAATTGTGCTGCTATAAACATTGTGGTGCACAGTATCTTTGAAATTGATGTTTTAGGATTCTTGGGATATAATCCTAGCAGTGGAATTGCTGGGTCAAAAGACAGGTCGATTTTTATTTTTCTGAGAAAATTCCATATTGTTTTCCATAATGGCTGTACCAGTCTTCAATCCCACCAACAGTGAACTAAGGACCCCTTTTCTCCACAACCTCTCCAACATTTGTTGTTTGTTGCTTTGTTTATGATAGCCATCCTGACTGGTGTAAAGTGGTATCTCATTGTGGTTTTAATTTGCATCTCTCTGACAGCTAATGATATTCAGCATTTCTTCATGTGTCTCTGAACATTCTGTATGTCTTCCTTGGAGAAGTGTCTGTTCAAGTCCTTTTCCCATTTTTTAATTGGGTTAGATGTCTTCTTAGAGTGGAGCCGTGTAAGTTCTTTGTATATTTTGGAGATTAAACCTTTGTCTGAGGTATCATTGGCAAATATGTTTTCCCATACAGGTGGTTGTATTGCTAATTTAATACTGTCTTCCTTAGCCACGCAGAAGCTTTTTATTTTGATGAGATCCCATTTGTTTATTCTTTCCTTTATATTCCTTGCTCTAGGGGACATATCAGTAAAAATGTTGCTGCGTGAAATATGAGATTTTCTTCCCGATGTTTTCCTCTAGAACTTTAATGGTGTCACGGCTTACATTTAAGTCTTTTATCCACTTTGAATTTGTTTTGGTGTATGGTGTACGTTGGTGCTCAAGTTTCATTTTTTTGCATGTAGCTGTCCAGTTCTCCCAACACAATTTGTTGAAGAGGCTATCTTTACTCCTTTTATGTTATTGCCCCCTTTGTCAAATATTAATTGACTGTAGAGAGTTGGGTTGATTTCTGGGCTCTCTGTTCTGTTCCATTGGTCTATGTGTCTGTTTTTATGCCAGTACCAGGCTGTTTTGATTACAGTGGCCTTGTAATACAGTTTGATATCAGGTATTGTGATCCCTCCTACTTTGTTCTTCTTTCTCAAAAGTGCAGCTGCTATTCGGGCTCGTTTATGGCTCCATATAAATTTTTGAAGTGTTTGTTCTATGTCTGTGAAATATGCCATTGGTACTTTAATAGGTATTGCATTGAATCTGTATATTGCTTTGGGTAGTATGGACATTTTGATGATAATTCTTCCAATCCATGAACAAGGTACATGTTTCCATTTGTTTGTGTCTTCCCTGATTTCTTTCTTCAATGCTATGTAGTTTTCTGCATACAGGTCTTTTACCTCTTTGGTTAGGTTTATTCCCAGATATTTTATTTTTGTTTTTGCTAAATCGAATGGGATTTTTTTCTTAATTTCTGCTTCTGCTGATTCATTGTTAGTATACAGAAATGCCTTTGATTTCTGGATATTGACTTTGTATCCTGCTGTTTTGCCAAATTCATTAATTAGTTTGAGCAGTTTTTTAGTAGAGTCTATAGAATTTTCCATATACACTATCATGTCATCTGCAAACAGTAACAGTTTTGTTTCCTCCTTTCCTATTTGAATGCCTTTTATTTCCTTTTCTTGCCTAATCGCTGTGGCCAAAACTTCCAAAACTATATTGAATAGAAGTGATGAAAGTGGACATCCTTGTCTTGTTCCTGATCTTAGTGGAAAAGCTTTTAATTTTTGCCCATTGAGTATGATGCTGGCTGTAGGTCTCTCATATATGGCCTTTATTATATTGAGGAATGCTCCTTCTATTCCCACTTTGCTGAGTGTTTTTTATCATAAACGGGTGTTGTACCTTATCAAAAGCTTTTTCCACGTCTATTGATATGATCATGTGGTTTTTGTCTTTGCTTTTGTTTATGTGATGTATTACATTTACTGATTTGCGAATGTTGAACCATCCTTGCATCCCTGGGATGAATCCCACTTAGTCATGGTGTATGATCTTTTTGATATATCGTTGGATGCGATTTGCCAATATTTTGTTGAGGATTTTAGCGCCTATGTTCATTAGCAATATTTGCCTGAAGTTTTCTTTCTTTGTTGTATCTCTATCTGGTTTTGGAATTAGGATGATGCTGGCCTCTTAAAAAGAATCTGGGAGTTTTCCATCCTTCTGGATTTTTTGGAATAGTCTGTGGAGAATAGGGGTTAGCTCTTCCTTAAATGCTTTGTAGAATTCTCCTGTGAAACCATCTGGTCCAGGGCTTTTGTGTGATGGGAGTTTTTTGATTACTGCTTCAATTTCTTTTGCTGTTATTGGTGTGTTCAGATTTTCTGTTTCTTTTTCATTAAGTTTTGGAAGATTATATTTTTCTAGAAATGTGTCCATTTCCCCTAGGTTTTCAAATTTCTTGGCATACAGTTCTTCATAGTAATTTCTAAGAATCCCTTCTATTTCTGTGGTATCAGTTGTAATCTCTCCTCTTTCATTTCTGATTGTGTTTATTTGAGTCCTCTCTCTTCTTTTCTTGATGAGCCTACTTAAAGGCTTGTCTATTTTGTTTATCTTTTCAAAAAACCAACTCCTGGATTCATTGATCTTTAGAATTGCGCTTTTAGTTTCCATGTCATTAAGTTCTGCTCTAATTTTGGTTATTTCCTTCCTTCTGCTTGCTCTGGGTTGTCTTTGTTGTTGTTCCTCGAGTTCTTGTAGGCGTAGGGTTAGGTTGTTTGTTTGAAATGTTTCTATCTTCTTTAGGTAGGCCTGTATTGCTATAAACTTCCCTCTCAGGACTGCCTTCGCTGTGTCCCATAAGTTTTGGGTTGTTATGCGTTCGTTTTCATTTGTTTCCAAAAACGTTTTGATTTCTTGCCTAATTTCATTCTTGACCCATTCATTGTTTAATAGCATACCATTCAGTCTCCATGTTTTTGGGTGCTTTGGGTTTTTTCCTCTGGGGTTGGTTTCCAATTTAAGTCCCTTGTGGTCAGATAAAATGCTTGGTATGATTTCAATTTTCTTGAATTTTTTGAGGCTCATTTTGTGTCCTATCATGTGGTCGATTTTTGAAAATGTTCCATGTGCATTTGAAAAGAATGTGTATTTAGCTTCTTTGGGATGAAGGGCTCTATACATATCAGTTAAGTCCATTTCATCTAGGGTGTTGTTTAATGCCGCAATATCTTTGTTGATATTTTGTTTGGAAGACCTGTCCATTTTTGATAGTGGGGTGTTCAAATCCCCTACTATAATTGTGTTGCTGTCAATATCTTTCTTGAAGTCCTCTAAGATTTTCTTGATATATTTGGGTGCTCCTATGTTGGGTGCATATATATTTACGATGTTAATGTCTTCTCGGTGGATTCTTCCCTTGAGTACAATGAAGTGACCTTCTGGGTCTCTATTTATGGCCATTTTTTTTGAAGTCTATTTTGTCTGATATGAGAATTGCTACCCCAGCTTTTTTTTCTTGTCCGTATTTTGTCTGATATGAGAATTGCTACCCCAGCTTTTTTTTCTTGTCCGTTTGCTTGGTAAATTTGTTTCCAGCCTTTCACTTTTAGTCTGTGATGGTCCTTTGTCCTGAGGTGGGTCTCTTTTAGGCAACATATGTGAGGGTCATGCTTTCTTATCCATTCAGCTATTCTGTGTATTTTGATTGGAGCATTTAATCCATTTACGTTTAAGGTTATTGATAGGTACTTATTCATTGCCATTTTTGTACCTGTGTTCTTCTCTGTCTCTCACTTTTCCGTCCTTTCCTTGAAGTAGTCCTTTTAGTATTTCTTGTAGGCCTGGTTTGGTGGAGACATATTCTCTTAGACTTCTTTTGTCTTGGAAGCTCTTTATTTGGCCTTCTATCTTGATTGAGAGCCTTGCTGGGTAAAGTAGCCTTGATTGTAGGCCTCTGGTTCTCATTACTTGGAATATTTCTTGCCATTTTCTTCTTGCTTGGATTGTTTCCATTGAGAAGTCAGTAGCTAACCTTATTGGGGCTCCCTTGTATGTTATTTCTTTTTTCTCCCTTGCTGCCTTTAAGATTCTCTGTTTGTCTTGGAATTTTGCCATTTTGATGATGATGTGTCTTGAAGTGGGTCTCCTTGGGTTCCTCTTGATTGGGACTCTCTGTGATTCCTGGATTTGTGTGACTTTTTCTGTCATCAAATTAGAAAAATTTTCTCTCATTACTCTTTCAAATATGTTTTCTATTCCTTGTTCTTCTTCTCCTTCTGGTATCCCTATTATTTGGATATTATTACACTTCATATTGTCTTGTATTTCTCTTAATCCCTCTTCATTCTTTCTAAGTTTCTTTTCATTTTCCTGCTCTTTCTGTGAGATGCTTTCTACTTTGTCCTCCAGCTCTTCTATTCTACTTTTGAAACTTTCTACTGTGTTCTTCAATTCAGAAATTATATTCTTCATTTCCTCTTGTCCCTTGCTGATAGTTTCTATTTCCTTTTTCAGGTTGATATGTTTGGGGTGAGATCATTATAGCTCCCCTGTAGTTTTTAGTAGCTCATTGTGAGCTCTTTCAACTTCGTGACTACCAGTGCTTTGAATTCACTATCTGTTAGTTGATTAGCTTCTATTTCATCTAACATTCTTTCTGAAGCCTCTGCTTTTTCTTTTATTTGGGGATTGTTTCTTTGTCTTCCCATTGTTTGTGAGACTCTTCTTGTTGGCCTCAGCTTCTAAAATTGATCTGTTCTGACTCCCTGGGTTTATGCTGTGAACCTCTGTGGTATACTGCCTGTGAATTTCAGTGGTGCAGACACCTTCAGGTATCTTGATGTTCTTTCTCCGTTTCCACCTACTCCTTTTATTGTGTATGTGTAATCAGTTGTAGGAGGAGGCAAACTGGTTTATGACAGCATAAGAGTTTTTTATGATATTTACAGTCACAGCTGGTAGAGAGGAGATAGGCGATCTTTAGAGTGTATATTGTATTAACCGTATTCTTCAGCCCAACTTGACACTTTTACAAGAGGATGGACAAAAGATAAGCCTCTTGTTGAGGAGGGAAGGCTTGTTAGTTGTAACTAGAAAGCAGTGAGGTTTTAGATGGTCAGATTTTGAGGTAAGGTGAGTGTAAGGATTGGTAAATAGGTGTGATGTGTGAGCAAATAGAAGTAACCACTACAGTGATAGAGTTCAGGGACCTGTACAATGGGCTAAGATCCTGGAGATGTGTTGTGAACTATTTACTGTTGTATAGATCAGCTATTATTTACACTAATATTAGAGCAGCACTCGTATAACAATCTCTATGTGATCTGTCTGAGTAGGGGGTATAGTACTTTAGGTAGTGTGCTAAAGGAAAACAGTGAGCGTATAGTTTAGAGGGTTAGCAAAGCACAAAGGACAGGGGGAGCCTGTCTAATAATACAATATACCTACTGGAGACTAAGAAGCCTCTACAGAAAAAGGAGGAATACAGAGATATTATTAAAATATAAAAGTGGTGAAAATAATGAAAAAATGCATCTCCTCGTGGCTTCTCTGCTATAGGAAGGTGAAGTTTGTTTCTCTGTCTCTACTGTTGAGATGCCCCCTCTTCGGGTCCCATTCTGGTCCTTTCACAGTTCCTAATTGTTTGTGTCTCTTGTGGGTAAAAGGAAACGAAGCAACATACAATCAAACAAAAAGGCAGGAGAGGGGAGGCGGAAGCAATGAGTTTAAGAGGAAAGGGAGAAGGACTAAAACAGGGAAAAAGAAAGGAGAGGAACAAAATATAGAAAGATAAAGCAGTGATAAAATTTAAAAAATATATAAGGTTACTAAACTAACGCACAAAAAAGTTACTAAAAAAAGGGAAAAAAAACATAAAAAAATTTTAAAGCCCCAAAAAACAAACAAGCAAACAGCAAAAAAATAAACAAACAATAACAACAACAACAGAGAAATCCTTCACTTGTTGGTTTCAAAGTGTCCAGACTGGTTTTTCTAGTTGTAGCAGGATCTCTCTGTGTGCTGGGATGCCGGCGCAAGTGCGCGCACCAGCCAGGCTACCAGGTTGGGGTGTGGGCGCCTGCACACTTGCCGGGCACACTCCCGGGGCAGTCCGGGACTGCGCAACCTGCGCTTCCCGGTCCTCCGGCACCGGCCCCAAAGATCTCCACGCCAGTGGGCGCAAGAATCCAGCAATGCGCTTCCCTGGACCTTAGGCGCTGGCCCTGAAGTCTCCGAGCCCCGCACGCCCCTGCAAGCAAGAAACCCGCAGGGAGCTTCTTTGTCCTGTGGCGCTGGCCCCGAACTCTCTGCGCCCTTGCACTCGTCTTTCTGGGACCTGCGTAACAGGCTGTGGGCTTCCCAGTCCCCTGGTGGTGGCTCAGAGGCCTCCGCTTCCACCAGGCCTTCTGGGACCCGGAGTAACTGGCAGGGCACTTCCCATTCCTGTGGCTAGTCCCCAACTACCTCCACTTTCCCCCTGGCTCGCTGCAAGGCCAGATAGGAAGCAAGCCAAGCTGCCCTGGCGGAGAACACCAGTCCAATTTCAATAAACAAAACAAAACAAAACTCTCCAGACAGCCTGTCTCTCATTCCCGCTCAGACTCCAACCACACCCGTGAGGCCAATGTGTCTCTGGATTCTCCCAGGCTTGTGATCACAGAGTCTGCAGTTGAACCGGGCCCTCTGTCTTTGTAACCCTCCCTGATAATGCAAGCCGGCAAGCAGACAGGTCTCTGCCCGGTGTTGTCCAGTTTTGCTTATACGGGAAGCGGGGGAGCTGCTGGCCTGTGCTGGTGGCCACTGGGGCCGCTGGGTGCCCAAGCTCCTGTGGTAGATAGACACCTCTGGCGTTGCTCTCAGACCGATGGCTCTGGACCCAGGCCATAGAGGCAGCACCGGGGCCACCTGGCCTGGGGCTCCAGCCCCTGCTGCTCCTTTGTCTTTACTCTGGTCCCCAAAACCCCACTGACCTGCTTTCTGGTGTTTCAGCGTCCAACACAGTCTCTGTTCTTTTAATTTCACAAATGTTGGATAACTGATGGGTTAGTGTGCTGCTTTTCTATAGATCTGCCAGGGTTTTCACCCACGAGTGCGGGAGCTAGAATCCGCTCCCTCTTACTCCGAGGCCATCTTCCTTCCTCTCCTCCTTTTTTCTTTCATCAGTATCATCAGCCTAGCTCAACATTTTTCAAACTTTTGGTTATGACCCATCAGTAGACTGCAAAATTAGTTTTGGGTCAGAAGACCGTTTTTTTTAAAAAAAAAATATTTATTTATTTATTTATTTATTTATTTATTTATTTATTTATTTATGTTTAGAGGGGAAGGAGAGAGGGAGAGAAACATCAATGTATGGTTGCCTCTAGTGTATCCCCTGCTGGGAAGTGGCCTGCAGGGAACTGGCTTGCAACCCAGGCATGTGCCCTGACTGGGAATTGAACCGAGATCCTCCGGTTCGCAGACCTGCGCTCAATCCACTGAGCTACACCAGCCAGGGCCAGGAAGACCATTTTTAAAACAGCAAAGTGAATATGGATTGCACATAATAAAAATGAGCATTCTTTAATGAACTGTGTGCATGTGCCTGTGTACGTATCTATGTGTCTAATAATTCATGAACATATGCATATACACATATACACATGCACAGAAAATGTATTTCTGGTCAAAGGTGTTGGAGAAACACTGGCATGGCTAAAACACATAAATATAGGATAGGCAATGTGGCAAATACAGTGATGGTTGTAGAATGATGGGTTTGCCATTTCAGATCAAGAATTTGAATAAGCTTAGTGATTGGGGAAGGAAGAATGAACTCAAGGGGAGGAAGGGGCAAGAGGCACTAAGTGGAGAGGAAGAGGGACAGATGAAAATGGGGATCAGAGAAAGTGAGCCCGAGTGTGTTCAGTGCAGCCATGCAGGGACACTCACGGGACTGAGTACTACAGTTGTCCCTTTCCCACCCGGTTCCTGTTCTTTATAATGACTTATGACGGGCTAGGAGAAAGAAATCATATAATTCTTTAAAACATCAAAGAGAAATAGTCATCACATTTTTTATTCTGATATCATGTTATAAATCAGTCTTTGACTAAAAATATGAAAAGTGAGTAAATATTATATTAGCTAATAATATAGTCAAATCCAGGCAATAATCCTCAACTATGCACCTTCAGGGTGGTGCCTGCTCCACCCTATCATAGACCTTAGGACAACAAAAAGAACTAAAACCACAGTACCTGCTCTTGAAAGGTACTCAGTCTTCCAGAACATCAGATAAGCAAACCAACCATTATAAAACAGTGCAGTGTGGCAATTAAGGAAAATGCTGGTGGCTGTGGAGACACTAAGAGAGGTTCCTAACTCAGCCCCAATAAGGTGATTTAAAAGGTTTATAAGGAGCAGAGATGAAAACAGAGTTCCAGACAAAAGAAACTGCATGTCACAGTTTCTGAGCTGGCAACAACGCATGTGGTGTAGTTGTAGAGGACTAAACAGGAAATGAGGCCAGACACATAGGCAGGAACACCTCCCTCAATATATCCCCAAATTCCTCCTGACCTTGGATAAAACCAAATTGTCATCCCTAAATAATGACAGAGTAATACAGGATTCACACTCTGAAAAATAATTTTACATAGGAAAGCAGTATGTTAGGTTATGACAATCATTGGGGAGTTTCTACCCTCCAGTGCCAGGAATTCTATTTCCTACAGCTCAGTGTGTGTTTATCTTTACAAACATATATGAATACCAATAAAGGATGCAATTTTTGTAATGGAGCAATGAATACACTTGAAAAGTTGCTTCATGAAATACAGATGACAGACTTATAATTTAAAACTCTGTATTTTGTTAAGCAATGCAAAGATTAAAATTATCATTAGAAGTTTCTGTTTTGAGAGAACATTCTTTGAATTCTTACCATATGCTAAGATAAAAGGATTCCAACAAGTTTTTGCCAACAGTTGACCAATTGTGGGGAATCTTTCAATGACTGCACTTGAATCCTATAAAAGAAAATTATGTTTTGGTCAGTAAAAGGGCACTATACAACTCAGAAAGACTAAACTGCGCACTATAGGTAGAAGGAGCTTAAATGCTTCTTATTTAGTATGTACTTAAGTAGAAAAAATAGATGAGAAAAGATCTTTAGGTAGGTTATTCAAATCAAGTTTAACAAGCAACCACCTTCCTTCGTCCTTAAACCAGGTCACGAAATCTAAGATACACAACACATTTCAGGTAAAATCAATTTTGTCACAAAATTAACTTCATTTTACTCATACTTAACAGTCAGGAAACACCACTTTATTTAAAAAATAACAAAGGTTGCATAATAGTGAAAAAGCATTATGGGTGATTAATGTCCCTATAATCTCTTATCTTTATCCTGGAGTTTTATTCTAACACAATAAAAGAAGTGTGTAATTCAGCTTCAGAAAGGTGATTTCAAAGAAGGTTTAGGAGGACAAGAACTCTGGAACTTATAAAAAGAAACAAAAGCAGCCAAAGGATAAAGATATATATCTGTGTTCATTACTATTTTGATTACTATATACTAAAGAGCATCAGAATTAGTCTATAACAATCTAAAACCTGAGACAAAAAAAGACCAACAAAATAGAAAACAGCTTAAGATTGTTAAATACAATGCTATTGTACATTTGGCCCCTTTCCTACTTCTTTACCTTTCAAAGAATGTTCAAAAATAAGACCAAACAGATCATGTGCACGTAAGCTGAAATGATAAGCATTTCCTACTGCTACAGCAATAAATTCCTCACATTGCCTTAGCATTGAGGCCAGTCTTAGACTTTCTGGGACCTCTTTAAGGTCAAGTTACAAAAGTCTTATTAGAAAAAACAATTTTAAAATTAGCATTGGTTGTTCATAAAGACTATTTTTCATATAGTATCTAAAGACGTATGAACTCATAACATCAACATGAATTATTCTTCAAATTTCCTACTTGCTTGTTTGACTATGGAAAAAAAAGTGTAACACAAAAACACCTATGTTAAATTACAATTTTGCTTTTCATCTTAAAGTTAAACAATAAGGATAAAATAAATATTTTGATATCAAAACATGTTAATTCATAAAATTATTTATGCAATAAAAATAAATCTTATGTCGAAAAGAAAACATATTGAATTTTAACATAATAAAATATATGACTATTTTAAAGACATTCAAAATCTTAATATTCACTAGAAAAGACCACTTAAAATATTTGTAAGAAGAGATCTTAGTATTTATCATCTTCTGATAGAGCCCACTTTAAAACAGGGTTGAAGGAAAGGTAAGCATTTCAGTATTTAAAAAAACCAAACGCCTTTAAAAGAATCCCAGTTATTATTACCTGACAAAGAGTGTCCAAGCCTTGCTTATTTAAAAACAATCTGAATGGTCCAAAAGTCTCATGAGACAATATAACTAATTAAAAAGAAAAGAATGAAGCCATAATGAATCACACACAAGGAAACTGCTTCCTGCCTGTATTACCTCTGGGTAATTCATCTCTCTACTCCTTCAATACACAAGGTAATACTAGAAATCCCTGGCCCTGAATCAAACTCAGGCTTGATGAGATGGTCAAGAGTCCCAGCTGCCACAAAATAACTTCGTTAATTTTGGTCTACTACTTACCATGTCTTTCAAGGCTTCATATATTTGCCTCAGGAACTCCTGGAACTGATGTATGTGGCGGCAGATGTCTTGCTGGGTTTCCAAAGTGGAGGCCTGGCCCCATACAGAAAGCTTCCAAATCCAAAACTGATAATCAGAAGAAAGGCCTGCTGAATCTTGAGCCATCTCAAAAAAGGGGCAAAAGTGAGGGACCTTCACAGTGGCATGTCAACCACTGAAGAAGATAGTGAAGACACATCAAATCTGTAAGAAAGGGAAAATTAAACATTTTCATAAAGGGTCTTTTATTGGTGCCCTCACAATTCACTGATGAGTAAAAAGAGAATTATCAGGGACTAAAATAGCATGCTTTCTGTGGAGTCATCTTTGAATTATTTTAAAATGTGTCACCCAGCTGTAGCTCCAATCACTACCATCTGAACTTTTTATCATGAGTAATATAATTACACTAAAAGTCATTATACCTCCACAGCACATGCTAATCATGTACAAAAAGCACAGCTGATAATACTTTATACGTTTTTTAAAAGATTGAGCTATTTTAAAATGTTCAGAATAATAAGTTCCTTTGAGTATTTTAATGTAATGGGAAATCAAAAACATCCATGGGCATTTAATAACAGACTGTGTCTAAGAAATGGTTTTTGAAGTTCTAAGTTTTATATGCATTTCTGGCTTCTCGTTCAGGTGTAAAAATAAATCTCTGCATTACTGTCTAATGAATTTTCTTTCCAGTTTCTCTTCCTTTCTTACAAAAAAAGAAAACAATTTCACAAACACCAATTTGAACAATCTGCTTAAAGACTGCTGTATATACTTGATCTAAATTCATTCACAAGAAGGAATCATATTTTAGGAAAATACAATAAATTCCAATTACTGAGACGGTATACTAGTCCTAAGTGACAGAAAATAGGTCATAAACTTGACTTACCACATCTGAGTACATGTTAAACAGAATAGTGGAGTTAATCAGTAGGCATGTGCCTCAGGCAGAGCCAGGGGAATAGACTCCAGGGGCTCCACCACCATCCCAGCCTCCTGGCCAACCTCACCAAGGGAAGCACACCAGGCAGAGAGGGGAGGGCTGCTTCAGCAGGTGGAGGCCTTTAAAGACTCACACTTCCCTGGGGCAGGGATGACACTCAGCTATCTAATTTCAAAAGAATACTCTATGAAGTAGTAAGTTTAAATCCTCATTAGCAATAAGCAACAGATAAAATGCTGCCTGTTTAATGCTAAAAACATCAACAAAGGAGGTTCTCCTTACTAAACAAGAAAAATTAAAGAACATTGTACTACTTGGAATGTAATACAAAAAACAAAAACAAAAACAAAACCCACGAGACCAGGAAGATTGAAAGTTTTAAAACAGTTCATGTTAAAGTGACAAAAAAAAAACAAAAAACCAAACCTTTAGTAACAGAGGGAATATATTCACACTATCAAAGGTACACAAGAGCCAAAAGTGATTCTTCCCTTTCTCTCACTGTCCTCCTTATCCAAGTCATCACCGATATCTGTCCATTCTACCTCCAAAATAAATACAGATATACCTTGTTTTAAAGTGCTTTAACACTTTATTGCACTTCCAGAGGTTGCACTTTCATTGTTATCAAGACATGACCTCCACCAGCAAAAGTGGTTATGATTCACTGAAGGCTCAAATGGGGGTTCAGTAAAGTGTTTTTTAATTAAGGAATGTTCATTTATTAGACATAATACTACTGCATGCTTAATAGACCACAGTATAGCATAAATGTAACTTTTATATCCACTGGGACACCAAAAAATTTGTGAGACCTTGCTTTATTGAGATAGTTACTTTATTGCTGTGGTCTGACAGGAAACCAACATATTTCTGAAGTATGCCTAAATGTATGATTTCATCCACTTTTAACCTCTGCTGCCTCCATCCCACCCCATTCCCATCCACGTCTCCCCTGAAGTCTACTTGGTCCCACCTGTCCCTTGACCATTCATTCTCAATGAGAAAAATAACTCTTTTAACACAACTGCCAAAAACAACTCTTTCCCAAATGTAATATCGGACCCAGCACATTCCTGCTTAAATACCACTTCCCATAGCTGTCTTACAAAGAAATCCAACTCCTTGTGAAAAAATAAAAAAATAAAAAGTAAAAATAATCCCAGTACTTTACCAGAGTCTCTAAGGCTCCACAACACAGAGCTCCAGCACACCCTCCCCTCTCCCATGTTGCCTCTGCCCAGCGGACCACAGTCCATCCAGTCCCGGCCTCTACCCTGTGCCACCAACATGACAAACCATTCCCTGGTTCCAGCCCTTTCTGCTGACTTCTCCACAGCTATTACATTAGTAATTATTACCCTGGCATTTACTGTTAACTTAGTTACTACTTCCTCTAGGGAATTAGTATATGAATTCCCTCTTCCTAGAATTGTCACATGCCTGGCAAAGCATTCAATAAATACTAAATGAAGGAATGAATAATTCACTGATATTTTTCAAAGTATGGTTCTGAGCTAAATGCCATAACAAAACCTGTTTCCAGACAAAGCATTTTAATTTTTAAAATGTAGCTCTCACCCAGAAAAATTAAGGTATTTTCATGTTATCTATATTAAACTTAATTATTAATATCCCATTTTAGAAATATAACAGCTTTTACACACACACATTTACTATGCTCTTGGGAATGTATTAAACACTTCATGCATCTAGCTAATTTAATCCTCATAACAACCCTATGAAATAGATACAATTATCATCATTGTACAGAAGAATGGAGAGATTATGTAATTGCCCAAAGTAAGATTATGTAAAAACTCAAAGGAAGTGACTGAGAGTAAATAGCAGAGCTACAATTCTGGGACTTGAATTCAGAGTCTGGTTCCAACGTCAATGTCCATAAATAAGGAGCTAAACCGAACAAACAAATTGATGAATTTCTTATATATTTCACATGGCTCTCATCAGTTTAGATATTTAGAGACAGTGAATAAAAGACATTTTTCATTTTTTAAATTAAGATATAATTGAGATATTAGTTTCAGATGTGCAACAAAATGATTCGACATTTGTGTTTATTATAAGATGATCACCATAATCTCTAACATCTATCACCACCCTTATAAATTTTTTTCTTGTGATGAAAACTTTTAAGATCTACTCTCTGAACAACTTTTAAATATGCAATATAGTATTATTAATTACAGTCACTATGCTGTATATTATATCTGCATCACTTATAAATAGAATAAACTGAATAACTTTTTGATAGAAAATAAACATTATTTTAGTATAATAAATTACAAAAAACCCTTTGCTTAGCAACAGAAATACATCCAATTGTTTTAAATGAAAACAGCTTTAGGGACCAGCTTTAGCAGGCACTGCAGTGGTCCTGATGCTCTGTTCCACAGTTTATCTGGGGAAGGTAAGTGGGGAGGGAGAGGAGTTGGGCAGGAGGAGATGGCAGTGGTCAGGAGACAGTGGTGCCTTGGGTGTGATGATAATGGTGGGAGTGCTGCTGGTATTTAGTGACCAGTAGCCACGGATGTTGAACATACTACAATGCACTGGGTCAGCAGCTCACAAACACAAATGGTCTTCCCCAGTGAGAAACACTGACTTAACTGGAATACTCTGGAATGGATATCTGTTGTTGAGCATTCCTCTTCCC
This sequence comes from Artibeus jamaicensis, assembly GCF_021234435.1. Classification (NCBI taxonomy): domain Eukaryota; kingdom Metazoa; phylum Chordata; class Mammalia; order Chiroptera; family Phyllostomidae; genus Artibeus; species Artibeus jamaicensis. Next base: position 70,530,458 of record NW_026522030.1, on the reverse strand, counting down.
TTCTTTTGAATATAGCACCTTATTTTCTTTTAGGAAAGTATTTCTCCTTTATTCCCCAAGTCTTTGGTGGGTCTTTTAATAAAGGCACCTTGTGTCATCAGCCAAGGGGTGGGATGATGATTCAAGTTAGGAAAACCAGGCTCTGCTGGGAATTTGAATCATGAGTAACTGACATAATGATGGAAACTAAGTCATTCGAAGACACTTTGGCTAGATCCCTGGAGTTATCCTATGTTATGTGCTTTAACAAGGCATGGATTTTCAGCTCTCTCTTTAATTTTATTAGCTATTGTGAAGCCTTCCAGTAAATTCTGTTTTTGCCCTTTTATTCCCCTTAAATTAACCACTGCTGATTTCTCTGATTTTCAATTAAAGAACACAAACAACTGACATAGCCTGAAACTGACACAGTACCTGATATAAACTGATACCAGAGAGTCAGCTACAGTCAACAGACCTTTGGAGAAAGAAAGGGAATTTAGAACTGGTTGCTGGCCCAAGTCAGGGAAAATGGAAATGGAACTCCTATTCATATTAGGGGATTGGAAACCAGAAACCCATGGAACAAGAAGGTAAATACGAGTTAATGAGGTATTCCTGCCATCAGAGCCCCTGGATCATTATAGTCCTCTAGTAGGAATGGCCAAAACTAAGTAACTGTGTGCTTTATACCTGCGAAGAGGCAAAGTGCTTGGCCAATACCTCTGGGATTCTGAAGGCAACAAATACTGCACGGGATAGAAGCATCTGCTTCCACCCATTTGCCTTGCAATGAGCAATTACGGGCAGGGCCCAGTGCACTAGTTACTGCACAGCTGGTCCATGCAGAACCGCACGTCTATTCAGCTTTTTTGACTGAGCAGGTCAATACCATTTAAAGCACATGTGAAAGATCTGTATTCTGGGAAAAGCCTATGGCAGGCCTCACTAACTATCCTGACCTTCCAAGCCACAAAGCCGGGTGTGCCCAGCAGCACTCTATCATCATGTGCAAATTATGCCTGCTTGGTCAAAATGCAGGAGTGAGGGTTTCGGGCACTGTCTGTATTCGTCTTGCTTGCTACGTCACATAATTTTTAAAAACTTTCTTTTCTTTCATTTTTGTCTCTCCTACTACTGCATAGGGAATATATTATCAGCACAGATTTTCTAAAGTCTGTAATTCACAGAATAAAACAGATAAGGGAAGAGGAACTAACATTATCCAGAACTCCTGGACTTGAAGGTAGGTGCATTAAAGAGGAATTACTTCAGATTATCGCCCTTTCTTAAGGAAGACAGATCTAAATTATATTAGTTGGAAGTGTTTTAAAAATTCTCTGCGTGGAAAGCAGGTTTGAATGTTCTGAGGATTAACAAGTGAAAGGTAGTGGATATTGGTAGTTTTAGCCCACCTAATACACTTTTCCTGTTCTTTTTAATATATATGCACCGCCCCTTTTTCTCGTAGCCCCTCCCTTGGCTGAAGGGAGGCTACTTTAGTCTGCCTGTAACCTTGGCACGCTTCTCTCCTCCTGACCTTTCCTGCCAAGCCCCTTGATTCTATCACCCTTGGATCAAGTCTACTATTCAACTTTTCAAGTGAAAAAACAAATATTCTGAATTTTCATGGAATCAAATTAATCTGTTATGTTTCTATGGTTGGTGCTCTTTTACAACTTCTTTTAAAAGGAAAGATGAGAGGACTTCCGCCAGGATGGAGGCATAGGTGGAGACGCCGTGCTTTCTCCCATGGCCAAGTTGAGAGCAAGATGTTGGCAACAGAAAGCGCAGCCAGAACACAGAAAATTGAACTTTTCGGAAGTCTGATGGAAACAAATTCTTTGGCCTGACCGGTGAGAGGGGCGAAGCCAGCAGCTGGCAGGGCGGGGTTGCACAGAAAAACTCGTGTGGACAGACTCAGGGGATCCCAGGTGTGGGGTTGCAAAGAGCGGAACCAGTGAGCAGCCCAGTGAGCGACCAGCGTACCCAGCGAGGGTGCAGGGTGGCAGGTTGACTATGGTCCCGCATTCCTGCCCAGATGGATCAGTGAGGGAGTGGGTGGGGAGACCACGGGACCAAGCAAGCCCCAGCGGCGAGAGGCCGTGGAAGGGGCCGCCATTTCCCCGCTCTGGCCCCACCCCCCACATGCAGCATGGCAACCCAGCAACCTGGGCAGCCCTGCCCTGGTGGACACCTAGGGCTCTGCTCCTCATGGTTTACAGGCGCAAATGGACCAAGGGTGGCTCAGGAGGATCTCAGGGCCCGGGAGCCCATAGATCTAAGTGACAGGGAGGTGGCAGGGCTTTCAGATGCACAGTTCAGGGCACTGGTGGTCGGAATGCTCACAGAACTGGTTGATTGTGGTCGTGGATTGGAGGAACGTATGGGGGCTAGGCTAGTTGAGGTAGGGGGAATTGTACAGGGGGCCAGTGGTGATGGGGAGGAGACTGGGACTCTGGTCAGGGGGAGTGAACCAGAAGGAAGAAGATAATGGACAAACAGGAAAATGTGAAGAAACATGAATTCAAGGAAGTGAGAGGGGACTTAGGAACCTCCAAAACATCTTTGAACGCTCCAACATCCGAATTGTAGGGGTACCGGAAGGGGGAAAAGGAACAGCCACCAGTGGAAAACTTATTTGAACAAATAATAAAGGAGAATTTCCCCAATCTGGCAAAGGAAATAGACTTCCAGGAAGTCTGGGAGGATCAGAGAGTCCCAAAGAAGTTGGACCCAGGAGGAAACACGCCGAGGCACATCATCATTACATTAGCCAACGTTGAAATGAGGGGGAGAGTCCTAGAGGCCGCAAGAGATGGGGGGGGCAGTCACCTACAAGGGAGTTCCCATGGGACTGTCAGCGGATTTCTCGAAGGAGACCTTACAGGCAAGAAGGAGCTGGAAAGAGGTATTCCAAGTCATGAAATCCAAAGACCTACAACCAAGATTGCTCTATCAAGCAAAACTTTCATTTAGAATGGAAGGACAGATAAGGTGCTTCTCAGATAAGATCAAATTCAAGGAGTTCATCATCACCAAGCCCTTATTATATGAAATGTTGGGGGGAGGGGGACTTGCCTAAGAAAAAGAAGATGAAAAAGATGAACAGTGAAAGGACAGCAAACTCACAGTTATTAACAACCACACCTAAAACAAAAGCAAACTAAAAGGACAGCTAGATCAGGAGCAGAACCATGGAGATGAAGATCACGTGGAGGGTTGGCAGCAGGGTAGTGGGAGAAGGAGAAGTGGGGAGAAGGTACAGAAAATAAGTAGCATAGACAGTAGATAGAAAATAGATGGGGGGGGGGGCAAGAATAGTATGGGAAATATAGAATCTAAAGAACTTGAGACACATGGTCATAAACTAAATGGGAGGTAATGGTGAGGATGGGGGGGTGGGTGGAGGGGAATGAAGGGGGGAATAGAACAACTGTAGTGGCATAATTAGTAAAACATATTAAAGAACAATAAAAAAATATATATGCACCCATTCTTGCTCTCCAGAATTACCCTTCTTCCTTTCCATAGTTTTAGTGAGATTATGGTACACCTCCTTAGAAATGGGAGAACTACATGTATCTAACAGAACTAGGAGATATAATATAAAAATGAGTGTTTATGTCTCATTGTCTGACACCACTCACAAACAGAAGATACTCACCCAGTAAGGAGAGTAGCTTATAATGTTCTCACTTAAAAGAGGCTATGTGGTACAAATGAAATTTTGTTTCTGATCTTTTTCTGGCCCTATTCAATGAGTATTTGTAAATATACCAAAAGTAGAGAAAATAGCCAAATAAACCACTATGTGTCCATTAACCAGTTCAAACAATTATTAAAATTTTCCATATTTGCAGTGGATTGAGCACAGGCCTGCGAAAGTTCAACAGATCTGTACATAATTGATGTTTCTCTCCTTCTCTCTTCCCTTCCCCTCTAAAGATAAATAAATAAATCTTAAAAAATTCTTTAAAGGAAATCACAGCCCTGGCTGGTGTAGCTCAATAGATTGAGCACCAACCTGTGAACCAAAAGGTCTCTGGTTTCTCAGGGCAGATGCACAGGTTGTGAGCCAGGTCCTCAGTGGGGGCATGCAAGAGGCAACTACACATTGATATTTCTCTCCCTTTCTCCTTCCTTTTCCCTCTCTTAAAAAAAAACAAGATCTTAAAAAAAATAAAGCAAATCACAGACGTACCACTATACACAAAATACTCAGAACCTCTTTTTTATAAGTATTGAAAAAAACCTTAATTACAATATACCTCTTTCACACCCAATAAAGCCAACAACATCATCTAACCGCCCATCTAATGTTCAAATTTCTTAAAAATTTCCCTTTGTATTTTCAATGTTTATATTTGATCCAAATAAGATCCACACATTGCATATGGTCAATATTCATATATCTCCTTTAATCTGTACCAAAGAGTATAAAAGAGTCTTCTTTAATCTGTAACAATTACCCTTCTTCATCTTTTTAACCTTTTCATATCACTTACTCCCTGGAAAACCCAGCACATTTGACCTATAGAATTTCCCACCCTTAGGCATTTGACTGACTGCATTCCTTTGGTGTGAACACTTTTGCTATATCCGGTATGGCTTTCAAACTGATAGCTAGATCTGTAGGTTTCATTAGATTCATGGTAGATTCTTTTGCAAGAATACTTCCTTTGTGGTGCTGTGTACTTTGAATCAAATGTGGAGGCATATAATGTTTGACTGTTTGTTTCAGGTACTATTAATGTTGAAACTGACCAGTGGTTTCAGGTACTGCCAATGTAATCCAGTTTTCTTCAAGTTCACCATTAACCTTTTTGCTAATGGTTTAGAATCTACTGGTGATCATTTTACATCCATTAGAAGTGGAAAAATAGTGATTTTTTAATTTTATGCATTCTCCTACTTTTATATTTCTTAAAATACAGAAGCTGTACATCTTCAGGTAGTCAAACTAACAGTCTTTTCCTTTGGAACTCCATTGAATGTCTTCCACCCTGTGAAATTGCCCCATGAAGTTGTTCAGCACAGGACCTCTTCTGGGTTCTAGGTCTGTCCCAGCTTCTCAAAAAATGGAAAATGCCCTGGGGGTGAAAAGCTGCTGTCAGAATGTCTGCTCAGTAAGTATTTAAGTACTCTTCCCTCTCCAGAATCTTAACCCTTTGAATCTTGAGTACCTTTGTATCAATTTCTTTAAAAGATGTTTTACTACCTGGCTCCTCTAAGCCACTATAAAATAGCTGGAAGTAAAAGTATACAGTAAGTTCTCTTGATTAACCAAAATTGGTAATTGAAAGTATAGCACAGGAGATGTTTAATGTAAACATAGTTAAAACTTCATCCAGTATCAATTCTACTTAAAATAATAAATATCGACCTTCCTGCTTAAAGTTATTACATAAAGCTACATGAAATATAAGGATATAATTCAAATATTATCAAAGAATCAGAAAAATAATGTGGAATTACTAGAGAAAGATATTGGAACATATAGTTGCACAGGCCTAGGCAGGCATTTTGATGCTAAAGAGGTTGTTAGAAGGCAAAGTAGTTCTTTTGAAAGCCTGGCTAGAGAGTAAAAGTAGGCTTCCGTGCCTGCCCAAGTGAGTTCCTGGTAAACCACCCCACACTCGGGGGCGGGGCCCATTAGGGTGCACCGATACTATGGGTGATAAAGAAGTGAAGCAGCCCAGACTGAAATTACAACGTAGGTATGAAACTGAAAATGAATTAAGGCGGTCCTGGATTTGCAGTGCTGCCAGGTATCTGGAGATACAAAGGAAATCATCTCTTTTTAAAAAAATTTTTATTTAATAATTCAAGTTCAGTTTTCTGTCTTTTACTCCCATCCCAGCCCACCCCGCCCCATGCTCCCCACCTCCCTCCCATTTCCACCCCCCCCCCTTAGTTTTTGTCCATGTGTCCTTTACACTAGTTTCTGTAAATCCTTCCCCTTTTCCCCTGAAATTCCCTCCCCTCTCCCCTCTGGTCCCTATCCGCCTGTTCTTTATTTCAGTGTCTTTGGTTATATTTTGCTTGCTTATTTGTTTTGTTGTTTAGCTTCCTGTTAAGTCATCTCTGGAGGAAGATAACATCATCATAATTTTCTAATTATTTCTATGAATAATTTTTCCAGTACAGTAAAACTTACCTAATTAAAGAGAATCGGGCACAAAGGAAGAACACATGAACAAAAGCTGCCCCCAGACAACAAAGAACCAAAAAGAGCCATGATCCAGACAGTTCAAAATATAGACTTTCCAGGATGGCAGCAGAGTAGGCAGAAGCTACACTTAACCACCTTCCAGGACCAAACTGGAAATACAACTAAACTGGGGAACAATCACCCTGAAAAATCAACTAAAAACTAGCTGAAGAGGAGTCTTATAACCAAAGATTTGCAGAAGGAGCTGCATCAAGACTGGCAGGAAGTACTGAGATGCTAAAGAGGCTAGCCCCACTCTCATGGGAGGTGGTTGGGGTACCAGAGGAATATGTCAGCTGTGGAAGGTTCCCCCTGAGAAGTGTAGGGCCTCAACCATAAACCTGGCTCCCCAACCCAGAGCACCAGAGCCAGAAGGAGGCATCCACATAGCATCTGCCTGTAAAAAACAGCTGAGTTTCTGTCTGCCAAGGAGAGGCAGAATCCATAGAGACACAGGCACCCTCTTAAAGGTCCAACATGCAAAATTTCACTAGCAGCCACTTACCCTTGGGCTTTGTCTGGCAGAGGGAGGGCAGTGTGGACGGAAGTTGCCTGAGGAGAGTCGGGGGTTTGCGGCTCTGGGGAGAGAGTAAGGGGAACAGCTGCCAGGATCCTGGCACTGAGTCAGTTTCAGATACTACGGTACCATCTTACCTGGGCAAAGCAATCTCTCCAAGTAGCATCGGCCTGGAGGAAAGCAATTACCCCACCCTCTAGAATCCAGCCCACTCTACCTGGTAGATCTTAAGCCAGGTTAAGTAGTCAGTTATAAGCCAGGATGTAGAAGTCTGGGCAGACTCAGGAACTGTCAGTGACTGGCTTTGGGGTGGGGCCACTCCCTCCGCTCTCCACTGAACCTGGCTTGTGCTCCCCCCTTACAAGAGATCTGATAGGAACAATATCCTATCTTCCAGAAGACCTAAACTATGAGCCTCAGAGTCCCCACCTGCCTGACTAATAGGGTCTCCGCCATGCTAGAGTCAAGGCAAAATTGAGGACAGACTCAATCATGTGGCTCTGAGGCAAGGGATCATACTTACCACCTTCCCTGAAATCAGAATGACACATCACCCTCATGGGAGATCCACTAGCCCCATCTTCCCATTTCCACCAGAGGGTCTTTCAGTGACTGTGCCTGGCAAACAGTTGGTGGGCAGAGGTGGGCAGAGGTGGGCAGAGGTGGGCAGAGGTGGATCCTGGGGTTCCTCGGGAGGTCTGCTGGCCCACCCGAGAGCCTATCACTGGTAGAAGCTGGCCTTGGAACACAGCGCAGTCCTTCCCATGTGCAGCCAGGCTCAGCAGAGGCAGCCAGAAACAATGGATCACTTGTAACTTCCAGCAGGTTGCGAAGGGACAGGAACAAAGGGCATCTGACACTGGCCAGTATTGGAGACCCTTCCAAAGGGGACAGGACCAACACACCAAGTGGCCAGCTTCAAACAACATCAGAGCACAATCCAACAAAATTTATAAACAGCATATCCACAGGGAGATTGCAGCAGCATCTTCACAGTAGCTCGCATACTGTAGTAAGGGTTGAGCTTCACAGTCAACTAGCAGAGGGAAGATCCCACAAATGAACAGCCCAACAGCAATCAAGACTCAGTAACAATAGGAGGGCCCACATAACCACACAAGGGACATTCCTAGAGCACCTAGCTCAGGAGATCAAGAAGACTGCACCACTGAGTCCCACAGGACACCTACTACATAAGACCACCCTAGAAAGACTGGGAGACACAGCAGATATATCTAGTATGTAGAAACAAATGCAAAGAGATGCCTAAAATGGGGAGACAAAGAAACAGGCCCCAAATGAAAGAACAGGAGGAATCTCCATAAAAAAAAAAAAAAAAACCTAAATGAAATGGAGGCAAGCTATCTATCAGATATAGAGTACAAAGTCGAGGTTATAAGGATGCTCAAAGCACTTAGTGAGAACTGCAACAGCATGAAAAAGGACAGAAACCATGAAAAAGAACTAGTCAGAAATGAAGACTACCACATCACACATCAAGAATTCACTGGAAGGAATAAAAAGTAGGTTGGATGAAGCTGAAGACTGAATCAGTGATTTGGAAGACAAGGTAGAAAAAAACACCCATTCAGAGCAAGAGAAAGAAAAAATAATAAAAAAGAATAAGGACTTCTGGCCAAGATAGAAGCATAGGTAGACACAGTGTGCCTCCTCGAACAACCAAAATAAGGACAACAACAATTCAAAAACAAAGTAACAACCAAAACTGAAAGAAAATTGAACTGTATGAAAGTCCAACAACCAAGGAGTTAAAATAGACACATTAATCCAGACTGGTAGGTGGGTGGAGTCCGGAAGCCGAGCAGAGAAGGGTCTCAGCACAGGAAGCAGTGACACCCGGTGCGGGTGCACAAGGCATCCTGGGCATGGAAGGCAGCAGCTGGCAGACCCCGGGCATGGGGTGGCAATGGGCAGGCCCAGTGAAGCGGTGATTGAGAAACCGGGCACGCAGGCACCCTGTGCAAGGTGGCTGGCTGACCAGGCAGTGATCCCACATTTGTGCACAGATAACTGGGAAGCAAGACAGATCACGCAACACAGGGTCCTAGCACCAGGAAGTAAAGCCTCAGTAGATCAGTAGATAAAAAAAACCTGTGGTACATTTACACAGTAGAATAATATACAACCATAAACAAGAAGGAACTTATGGCTTTTGAGAAAGCATGGATGGACCTGGAAATTATTATGATAAATGAAATAAGCCAGTCAGAGAAAGACAAATACCCTATTAGATTCCACGTCAAAATAAACTGATGAACAAAGTAGAAACAGAGGCCTGGACACATGAAACCAGATGACATCTGTCAGTGGGGGGGGGGGGAGGAACTGGATGAAAGAAGGTAAAATGATTAGACAAAGAACAAGTATGCATGACCCATAGACACAAACAACAGTGTGGTAATAGCCAGAGGTCAGTGGGGTGGGGGCTGTGAGGAGGTGGGCAAAGGGGGGGAAATGGGGACACCTATAATAATGTCAACAATAGGAATTACAAAAATGAGTATATATTTAAAAACTAGAAAAAATAGTAAAGTAATTAAGAGGGTGCCTATGAAGATAAAAGCCAAATTTTCATCAAGAAACTGAAAACTATAAAAAAAATGACCCTGTGGGTGAATAAAAATACAGTAGAAATTCTAGGACTGAGGAACAAAATAACTGAAATTAGGAATTCAACACACATGTTTCACAGCTGATTATACCCAGCTGAAAACAAAATTAGTGAATTTGGAAGATATATCAGAAGAAATGACCCAGAATAAAACATGGAAAGTAAAAAAACAATGAAAAGTAAAGAGGAATGAATTGTTAAAGGAAAATGAAGCAACCAGACACCGAGGGATTCTGGAGTACGGGGTTTATTAACATGCACGGACCCACAGGAGTCAGTCTCCAAATCCTGAGCCCCAAACAAAGGATTCTTGGGGTTTATATAGTCTACGGGGTCTTCCTGTCTACGTAGCAAAGTGGGATACAGAAACAGAATGCGGAAGTTAGTTCTAGCTACGTGGCAGAAGCAGAGTACAAAGGCTAAATGCGGAAATTAGTTCTAACCGCAGGGGTGCTAGTCCTAGCCCTTGTGAATATCCTGCTGTTTGCTTTTCCCAGACTTTTCCCTGCTTTTCCCTATTGCTCTTCCTAGGGTACTTGGGGTTTGGGTAAACAAAGCTTCTTCAAAGCTTCCCATAGCATTCCCCCCTGTGGGTGCTTAGACAGCGCTTTCATCTATCTCTGCACCCAGGAGAGGGGTCCTTTGCTCATGTTGTTGTTGAAGCATTAGTATGCGGCTGGTGGTCTTCCTTACTAATGTACTTTCTAGCTGGCTGACTACTGTTCTGCTGGCCCAGGGCCCTACAGTAATTATGAGCATGGGCACTATTACGGGGCCTAGGATGGGGGCAAGAAAGGAGAGTAAAGTATCCTGCCACCAAGATGTGGGCCCAATCCCTGAGCTTGGCCTGAGTCTAATTCTTAATTCGTTTATGCGTTGGATGTTTTCTTCAACTAGGCCTCTTTCATTAACAAAATAACAGCATTCTTCCCCTAGGAATATGCAGATGCCTCCTCTGTCTGCAGTGAGGAGGTCTAGAGCTCAGTGGTTCTGCTGTGCTACTCTAGCTAGTGAGAGGACCTGGCGCTGGAGTGAGGCCATGGAGGTGGCTACTGAGGATAAAGCCTTGTGGAGTTCCTGGCATATGGTGTCTTGGGATTGCAGACTAGTGGCTAGGCCTGCTCTTCCTACGCTGATACTAGTAACGGAAGCTGCAAAGCTTAGGCCTACTAAAACTGGGAGGAATACAGCTCGCTTATGTAAGGTAGAGTTGATATACTTAGCTTCTAATTCACCTGGGGGATAAGCAAGGAGCTGTGGGGCTAGGGCTACTAAGATGTATACCTGAGTATCTGAGCAATTAATTTTTGGTATTAAGGTCTGGTTGGCCTGGAAAAATAGCCCATTTGGTGGGTGGAGAGTAATGGTCTTCTTTCCCTTGCACCAGTCTGAGCTGTTGAGGTAGGACTCTTCTCCCTGGTTCTCATATAGGGGTGCCTTGACTGGTCCGGTATGCCATCCTGGGCTGGAACTTGCTGTCTCAGAGGGAGTGGTGATTACTTGGACTGCTATCAGAGGGGGTTTACTGAGGGAAGCACAGAGGAAACAGTCTGAGAAGTTCCCAGGGCTACTTAAATTGAGAAGAGCTGCTCCCTCCTGGATCAGAGTGATCCAGGAGAAGGGGGATCCCTGGATTGGTTAACTGCTGGTTCAGTATTCTCTACTGTTTTCTGAACAGTTTTTAGATGATGTAGTCCTATATATAAATCTTTTCTTATAAAGATTATGATGTCCCCTACTGGTCCTGAGTGGAGCCCATTTATATAAACTTTCCCTTTAACTCCTTTTTCCCACTTTGGGTCTTCAGCTTTATCACGTGTGATTACGACTACTCTTCCATACCCATTGTCATTAAATTTAACTTTGTGCATCCGGCAGTGCCTGTAGGCGCATCCCCCATAAGTTTCGAGCCACCAGTTACAAGAGTCCTCGGTCTGGTCTGCCGTTAGGCAAACATACGGGCTTTGACTGTTCCACCATCCAGCTATGCTCTGAAAGGACTGAATTGGGATTTTAATTTCCTTTTTCCTTGTACATGGTCCTCCACAGTCTAGGGTGGCTATAGTGGCCACTGTGGTCCAGGTCCCTTGTTCTCTATACTCCTGGACTATTATAGTTTCATTATATTGCCCTGTGGCAAGGACGAGTAGGAAATACATTCTTCTAGGGGGGAGAGGCCAACCTAGAATATTACACTCAGCTAAAATACTACCTAAGAATAAAGTTGAAATAAAACCTTTCTGACACACTACAGCAGAAAAAATTTGTCACCAGGAAACCTGCTTAAAAAGAGGCTATTAGATGAAAAATGATCCCAGATGGAAGTGTAGAGAAGTGAAAAAGTGAAGAAGTGAAAAACAACAAAAATGGTAGGTATCTGGGAATATCTTAATTAACATTAGGATATAAAATATCATTGGGGTTTTAAATAATATAGAACTTTAAGTATATAAACACTATCATATATGTTGAGAATAAAAGTTAAGAGTTCTAAGGTTGTTGCATTTTCCAGAAAAGTATGATAAAAGAGTTAACATTACACTTGAGTAACTTAAGAATGCATATTTTAATTTCTAGGCTATCCATTAACAGAATATTAAAAGACAGTCTATAATTTCCAAGATATCAGAGGAAAAACTTAATATTTAAAATAATACTAAATCGACTGCTAAAAGGTTAATATTGGTGCAAAAAAAGAAATACAAGACAAGATAAATCTACAGTACACAGTAAAATGGGAGATTTAGACTCAAACACATCAATAACTATACAATAGGCAAATAGATTAAATTTTCCAAGTGAAAAAGAAAGATGATCAGTTTTGAACTTCAAAGCAACCATACGTTGTTACAAGAAGAGACACATATAAAATATTAGGATACAGAAATACAAACAAGCAAAAAGAATAGTAAAAAAAAAAAATACCATGCAAACCCAATCAAAGAAATCAAATACACTTTGGAGTAAAAAGTATTAGTAGAAGTAAAGAGACTATTTCATAATGATAAAATATTTAATTTACCAGAAGATATAACAATTCTAAATCTGTATGTACCTAATAATGCAAAAATGTAAAATAACATATAAAGCTCAAAATATAACACAATTGACATAACTACGAGAAGAATCAAGTCCAATCATGGTGGCAAATTTTAACAGAAAATCATAGAATCACACAAATTGCTAAATTTCTCAGAACACAAGTTTATTAAATGTTTATGTGTACTAGCAAAATATTCATAGCAGCCTTATTCATAACACATCCAAACTGAAAACAACCCACATGCCAATCAAGAGTAGAATGAATGAATAAAGTTAGGAAAAACTACTACAGGTAGAGAGCTAGATTAACAATCACAATGTTGAGAAAATAAACCAACCTTTAATATATGATTCATTTACATAAAGTTCAAAAAACCAGTAAAACTAAACTGCAGCCATTACCCTTAAAAAAGTCAGGATACCTGTTTATAGGGAACCGATCTGTCTGGCAATGGCAAATGTAGCTCAGCCCTATGGAAAAGCCCACAGGCACATGGTGGCACACCCATGGATGCCAAACCCACAGATCAGTCCCCCCACGGGAAATCAGGCCTGCATTATACCTAGGCTGCTTTGTGACTTGCTCTTGCTAAAACTCTCTCACCCTGAGTTGAGGCAGAAATGCTTACTGCATATCTTTAAAGTAACTTCCTGAAGTCTGTGCTAATTCTCCCAAGGACTGAAGTGTAACCAGACCAATTACTCTTATTGTTCCCTTGCATTTGCAACATTTTTTCCTTGTTAATCTGTAAGAAGTCATCAGTAACATCCTTCCCATTGCTATCTGTAAAAAGTAATTACCTAAAGCAAACCTAAGAATAATGAATGAAAACCTTCTTTGATGTATGTTATTAGAAATCCAACAAAAGCCTATCAAGGCAAGGATCGGGGCACTCTCACCTTGAGAGAGTAGCCATGCTGTCCCTTTTCCTCCACAGGATTTCTGCAGTCTGTGTGAATTTGTCTCATCTCAACCACAACATTGTGGACACTGGGGCCAGTGTCTGCATCAGCTGTTACCATTAGAGATACAGAAGAAGTGCTATTAAAGGGTATGCGTGAATGGCTGTCAAGATGATGATATATTCATTCCTTGATCATGATATCAATAATATCTATAAATCATATTTATGTGCTTTTCCAGATATTACTTTCCACAATCACCAAAAAAATTTGAACTTCTACCCATTTACCATATAGATATCACCCCAAAGTAAAGAAAAAAAAGAAAAAGTTTTAGTTTACAAATGCTAATCAAGACATAGTTGATGAATATGGTCAAAAATTTTTAAGTGTTGAAATAGTCTATAAGCATTTTCTATTTTTTAACTGAGTTCTCTGAAAATGTTAAAGACACCAGAATTAACCAGAGATAGAGTCCTCTTCTTCCTTCCTGGCCTCAAATAATGGCTCTATTTTCCCAGTCCTGGCTCTGAAGAGGAATAAATTGACCATCTTCTTCCCTCCTGTCCCACGCCTCCACCATCTCTTAACTATACAGCTACTGCTTTGCCCAGAGAGGATTATTGTCACAGGAGAGAAAGACATCCAATTTATCATTCAGGAGGATAACTGGCAAGAGAATGAGATGGTGTGTGCTCAAGCAGACAAAATGAGACAGTGGTCATGCAGCTAAAAAAAAAAAAAAAAAGCATGCCTTATAAAATGAGGATGAGGAGTTCTGGCCAAGATGGAGGCACAGATAGAAATGTTTCACTTCTTTGCACAACCAAAATAAGGATAACAACTAATTTAAAAACAATAAACAACCAGAACTGCCAGAATATTAAACTGCATGGAACTCTGACAATCAAAGAGTTAAAAGAAAATTTATCCAGATGTGCAGGAGGAGTGGAGACAGGCGCCCAGCATGCAGAGAGGACCCACAGCAAGGTGGCAGACCACGCAGGTGTGGAGGTGCTAGCTGACCAGGAAACTAAAGACTCAAAACCTTGAGGTGTAAAACATTGTGGGGGTTGCAACAGCAGGAGAAACTCCCAATCTCACAGGAGCATTCATTAGAAAGTGGGGCTAGAGTGGAGCCAGCGAGCAGTATTGTGACAACTGTCTCACATTCAACAACTAAATATAAAGAAAACAAAAACTAAGCAAACAACTAGAACAAGAACAGAATCACAGAAATAAAGATCACTGGAGGGTTATCAGTGGAAAGGAGGAGAATGAGGGGGAAGGTATGGGGAATAAAAAGCATAATTGGTAGGCATAAAATAGGGGGAGGTTAAGGACAGTAGAGGAAATGTAGAAGCCAAAGACCTTGTATGTACAACCCATGGACATGAACTGGGTATGTGTGTGTGGGGGAATGCTAAAGGGTGGGTGGGGGGGAATTGCAGGGCAGAGGGGGGAAAGGAGGAGGAAAAAATTGAGAAAACTATAATAGCATAATCCATAAAATATACTTAAAAATAAAATGAGAATGATCCTTCAGATTTATGGTGATTTCAACATTTTTCACAAATGCACTAATTTTTTAATCCCAGTGATGATATCAAAATACCTGATATTGCCTTAAATGTAAATCCTTGACTTTCTTATGATTCTGCTTAGTGTGTATGCCTTCACATGGATGTCTATGCCTATATTTATTTCATATGAACTGGAGAAATATTGTTTAGCATCTTTTATTTAAGAACATAAAAGATGGATGGCACATATCCTTAAAGGTCAGATTTTAACAAGTGTTTTGCATACACACTGTATATATACTAATGTAGCAAAAGCAAATAGCAGAAAAAGTTAGAAATCCCTCTTTTCCACTTCCTTCAGTATTTCTCTTTTAGCACATTTACTCAGCCCTAAGGAACCAAAACCATGATTTCACCTTTTCCACATACAGAGACTGAAAAACAAGTTGTTAGTCTCAATATATATTTCCAGAAGAAAATAAAGTGACCTTCAGAAATTCCTGTGTAGAAGGGACTAAAGGAAAGTCCTATGAGCAGAGAGACCTATACTCCCAAATGAAAATAACTACTCCATGAAAGATTCCCATGTGCCTGTTTGTGCCTCTCCTTCCTGATGATCAGAGGAAAGCAGGAAGTAGGAGGGGGAGGGATAACGCGCCAAGGGAAACCGGCCCGGGGACCAGCAAACATGAGAGATACTGAACAGGGACTGATTCAAACTGGTGTCAGTTTAGGATCACTGCATTTGCCCTACTTCCCCTTCATTTACACACTGCTCAAAAGGTTTGCTGCTTGCGAAGTACTACTTTATGAAGTAAAATCACCCTAGTACAAAGATATACCATAATCCAACCATTTGCCCATGACGGTAAATAGTCTGAACTGCCAAGATAACATGGCTCAGATAACAAAGTACAGCAGATGAGAAAGAGACATACTTCAGAGCTACAAGGTCCCCCATTTTGGTATTTCCACTCTTTAGGAAAAGGATATATTCAAAAGCTTCATGGAAATGTTCGTCAAAACAAATATGGATTTCACCAAGTATAATTTACTAGAGTGTAAAAAGAAAATGAAAGTATTAAAACACTTGAGCAGTGTCTAAAAAAAATAAAAATGGAGGAAGGAACAACTGGGTGACAGGCTGGGGCAAAGCATTCTAATTCTTTAAAAAACAAAGCAAAACCATTTCCCTTCATCTAGAAATGAAGATGTATTATATGAAGTTGCACATTAACACCTGAGGAAAAGCAGCCCCAGCGTCACAGAGCAGCCGGCACAGGCCAAGGCAGAGACTGTGCAGCGTGTCCATCCCACCGCAGTGCTGGGAGGGGCGAACAGTAGTGGCAGGAGACCGCAGTCCTAGCTTTTCGTTTGGCCCTGTGCGCCATTATTCCCTCTGCCTAAGGTATTACGTTTCAGGATGGAAAAAATCCATTCCATAATTTAACCTGCAATCTTCTGGTCCTCCGTTAGCATTACTGTTGAAACACACTTTTACATCTCAAATGGCTGTCCCATCTAGAGACAGCTTAGAACACAACTTTAAGATTTTCTCAAAAGTGTATAAAAAATACCTGCTCAGCTGATATGATAAAGAATCTGGTACCTTTAAAGTCCTGTCAAAGGCTAAAATTGGCACAGATGTAAAAAAAATTTATTTTAAAAATCATTTAATCATTGTTTTCTTTGTGGCAAATAGGAGATGAGCTATAAAGCCATGTATGCAAATAAGCATATCCAGATGTATTTCACATTTTTAAATAGTGTAAGAAATTTTAAAGTAGTTATTATAAATTAATCATGAGCACTGAAGTAATTACCAAGGTCCCACCATCCGTACTTTCAAAACAGCATAGTCGGTAGATAGGTAAATATCTAGGATGACAAAAGTGACAATGGCAATAGTGACCCAAAACCTGAAAGCTACCTTAAAAAATAATTTCATAAAATTAAGCCTGTGTAAAAGTTCAACATATAAAACAGACCCGTGCAAATCATATATCTGATAAGGGATTAATATCCAAATTATAAAAAGAATCTCTAAAACAACAAAAACAACACAATTTTTAAAAAGCAAAGAATTTAAACAAACATCTCTTCAAAGATACACAAAAGGCCAATAAGCACATGAAAAGATGCTACACATCATTAATCAATAGGGAAATGGGAATCGAAACCACAATGAGATACTGCATTGTATCCATTAGAATGGCTATTATCAAAAACCACAGAAAACAGCAAGCATTGGTAAGGATGTGGAAAAACTGGAACCTCTGTGCATTGCTGGTAGGAAAGCAAAATATTATAGCCCGTTCGAAACCAGTATGGTGGTTTCTAAAAAATAAAATTGAATAAAATTCAATTACCACATGATCCTGAAATTTCATTTCTATGTATCTAGCCAAAAGAATTTAAATTAGGGCCATGGCTGGTGTGACTCAGTGGACTGAGCACTGACTTGTGAACGAAAGGGTCACTGGTTTGATTCCCAGTCAGGACACATACCTGGGTTGCAGGCCAGGTCCCCAGTGGGGGACATGCCAGGGGCAACCACACATTGATGTTTCTCCTCTTCTCCCTCCCTTCCTCTCTGTCTAAAAATAAATAAATAAACTCTTAAAAAAAAAAAAAGAATTGAAAGTATGGACTCCAGCCCTGGCTGGTGTGGCTCAGGGGAATGAGTGTTGGCTTGTGAACCAATGGGTCACTGGTTCTATTGACAGTCAGGGCACGTGCCTGGGCTGTGGGCCAGGTCCCCAGTGGGGGGGGGGGGGCACACGAGAGGCAGCCACACACTGATGTTTTTCTTCCTCTTTCTCCCTCCTTCCCCTCTCTCTAAAAATAAATAAAATCTTTAAAAAAAAGTAGGGACTCCAATGGATATATGCACACCCATATTCACAGCAGCATTATGCACAATAGCCAAAGGGTCAAAACAACACAAATGCCCATGGACTGATGAATGAATAAATGAGATGAATATATACATACAATGGCATATTTACTCTTCAAAAGGAAGTTCTGATACATACATAGATAAACCTTTAAAAGAGTACACTAAGAGAAAAAGGCACACACAAAAGAAATGAAATCATATCATCATGATTCCAACAGGAGAAACCTAGAGCAGTCAAACTCAGGAAGGCAGAAGAGAGAATGGTGGTTATCAGGGACTGGGGAAGTAGGGGAGGTGGGGTTAGTATTTAACAGGTACTGAGTTTTAGTTGGGGAAGATGAAAAAGTTCTGGAGATGGATGGTGGTGATGATTGCAAAACAATGTGAATATAAACAATGCCACCAAATTGCACACTTTTGGTTAAAATTGTAAGTTTTATAATATGTACATTTTACCACAATTTGAAAAATAAATAAATAAAGGGCAGACCTGAAGTCACTCCGGTAAGATCAGAGGCAGGGCCTGGAGCACACCCTGAATCCCTGCCATACCCCTCACCAAGGCCCCCTCCCCAGAACAGTCTTACAGACACTGCTGGTTGCCCACCCGACAGCCCTAACCACTCTGTTCCCTTATTAAAGGAAAAAGTTTTGTCCAGGAGTCTTATGGCTACAAAGCTTGCGGTAGTCAGGGATCTTCCCCAATGCCATGGATGAATCCTGATTCACATAGATCAGTGGATCTCAAATGTTTTGTTCTGGGACCCCTTTACACTCTTAAACACTACTGAGGACACTGAAAGCTTTTGTTTATATGGGTTATATTTATCAGTATTTGCCACATTAGAAATTAAAAATGAGAAAAATTTAAAGCCCCAAAACCCATATAGACATTCTCCTGATCCCAGGACTTAGGGAGCCACAAGCTTCAGTTTAGACATGGCCTAGTCCAAGAATCACACCACGCAAACTAGTACCCAAAGTGATACAGAAATGGCATCAAGAAACTCTGATCACAGAACTCTCTTAAGGGGGCAGACCACAAGTTCCCGAGGAACATGTACTTTGCCAAGAAGCACAAGAGGGTCTGAAGAAGATGTAGGCAACACCAACACTATAAGTGCACATGCCAAAGCTATCAAGGCCCTCATAAAGCCCAAAGATGACAAAAGCCCAATTTCCCAAAGATGGCAGCTGCAAGCTCATTAGACTTGCCTACATCACTCATTCCAAACTTGGGGAACATGCTTGTGCCTGCATTGTCAAGGGTCGCAGGCTCTGACAGCCAAAGTTCAAGACCAAGGCTCAAACCAAGACCCAGGTAGCTGTAGCTCTGGCTCCAGCTCCCAAAGGTGCTAAGGGCCCCATGAAGGCTCCAGAATAGAGGCCTCTGTCTGATGATGTGAGGAGGAAAGTAAATGTGACCCCTGGGATGGTGTCCTCCTGTTTTATTTGTACAGATAAACCTGGGGCAGGATCTGTCAAATGTTTATACATACATACATACATACATACATACATATTCCATTAGCTGCCAGGTCTACAACATCATCATATATCATGTAATCTCTTGAAAATTCCACTGTATACTAGCAAGAGATTGAGAATAGGAAACACAAATAATACCTTTAGGATTATTATGAAACTAGTTTTGCTCTTGCAAACCTCCTGAAAAGGTCTTATTAGGAAGACCCAATGGTCCCCAAGGCACATTTTGAGAATGGTTGTAGACCAGCCATGGTATCTTCATTTGCCCTTCTACCGACTGTAAGTAAGGGGGATATTATGCAACTCTGGATAATCAGAACCAAGCTTTGGCTGGAGGGTTTCTGAGAAAGTCTTTCTCAATCTTAAATACATACATGTTTTTCCACATTAGACACTGTAGTCTTCATGTGACACTTAGAATGGCAGTAGTTACCTTGGGACCCAGGAGACGGTAAGTCTGAGAGGACAGATCAACATGCTATAAGTAGCAAAGCAGACAGATGGACCTGGGTCCTCTCAACTAGCATAGCTGAGGCAATGAAGTAGCCAATCTTGGAATTTCCCTTTGGGCTTAGGCTACCTTTGATTAGTTTTCTGTTACTTGCAGTCAAACATATTCTAGCTGGAACAGCTTAGAGCCTAGTTTGCTGAAAACACTCTGAAAACCACTGCTATGTGCAATATCTGGCACATAGTAGAAATTCAAATAAATAAAAAAGATTAAAATTCTGACTGATTTGTGTTGATAGAACCTATGTAGCTCCCAGGTTGCCAACATTTCAAACAAAAATCATTATGAACCTCATGGCATCAAAAATGGTTGTCTGTAGTACTTGTGAAGGGAGTTAATACAGTTCAAAACTGCTTTCCTTTGGCCTGTCCCCATAAGCCAGAGTTATGAGAGGTTAAGTCTATACATACCAAATATAGACCATAATCTGCTCAAAGTGAAAACCTGATTTAAAGAGCACTATTTTTTCCATTTCCCCTGAGCATGAGTCAACTGAAGTTACTTCTCCCATGAAGTAAGTACTAGAGATTTGTGAATACAATGCTGCAAAACACACTGTTCATGGAAGAAGAAAAAAAGACAAATCAAATATCTAGCCTTCAATTAATGTCATCAACTGGGACACTGCCTTGTCAGAAAATATTTAAAACCTCTAGAAATATAATCAAATATAAAATTAAGAAGTTTACGTTAAAGCCCCAGCTGAAATGGCTCAGTGGATTGAGTGCCGACCTGCAAATCAAAGGGTCCCTGGTTCGATTCCCAGTCAGGACACATGCCTGGTTGAACAACAATTAAATAAAAATTTTTTAAAAAGAAGAAGTTTACATTCAACTATGCTTAAGCTTGACAACATTCTTCCTCTTCCTTACTGAAAGCCTGGTACCAGTATTTTTAGTTTACTTCAAAGCAATGTTTCTTTGCTTCATAATTTTAAGTAACATTGCTTAATCTGTCCCTATGTCTGTGGATTTCTTTAAAAAGTCGACAAATATTCTTATTCCCATAAAGTGCTTATTAAAGAAACAAATGTTATTTTCTCCCCTAAAACAATGAGGTGTTAAGAAAATTTCCACTAGGAGGAGCTGCTTTTTCCCTATTGAGTCAGCAGTGTTTGGCTTCTGAGATACTGTAATCAAAAACACAGACCCAAAATTTGCAGATAATTTCAAACAAACTTCAATCATAAACAAAATCTGGGTCTAAGGAATCAGTGGAGGCAACTACAACCCAGGTGCAGAGTGCACACATTCCTCAGATGGCTTTGCAAAGAATTAAGGAAATTTAATCTCTCTGGGGATTTACTGAGCTCCCTTCTTCCACCCATGTCCCTGGCCATGTGGGGGAAAAAAACCTGCTCTCTGGACCTGGCTTCCAAGTCCCATCCTGTCACGATAGAGTTGCTTTCAGGCTATGAGCAAGAAACCCCTGACCTTGTTCTCCCTCGGAGCACCAAAGAACTTTCACTGGGACTCCAGAAATATCAGTCTTCCTGCATACATTCTGTTAAAAATCGTAGTTACTTAAAAAGAAAATAGTGGTCCTTTACTTTCTTTGCATTCTTGTCCACAATTCACTTATCTGACAGTAAGACTGTGAACTTTTGGTGAGACCGGTTAGAAAAATGGGCAGAGGGGCACCTCAGATATTAAAATCTTAGAAATCTTATTGCTTCTGTCACTGGTGACTTGGCTCCAAATTACTTCTGCTTCTTCCACCATTGGTTTGTTCCACTCATAATTTATTACTAAATAACAAAAGCAAACAAAAATCCCACATATTTATTGGGAACTTACTTTATGACAGGAACTCTGGAAAACATGCAAATAAAAAGGTGGCAGCATTCCTCGCTCTAACACAACCTGAGGCTAACGAGGAAATCAGGGTCTGTAAACAGGTAAAATGCAATCCCTCGTGGGAAGAGCTGGGAGAGAAGGAAACACAGGGTGCTGCAGGGAGCATCGAGAAGGAGCAACCCACCCAGCATGAAGGTGTCAGACACTTCCAGACAGAAATGATGCCTTAGCTAAGCAAAATCATGACGTATGAGCAGAGTGAACGAGGCAAAAACATCAAACTCAAACACAGAATGCTACTATACCTCATAGGAAGAGTTAAGTTACTTTTGATTCTAGTTTCTCAAACTTGAAGAAAAAGACTCTTGAGAATTCCTAGAGTTGTCTAAAATCATTATTCTATTAAATACTAACAAACATAAAACTATCAAAGTACATATTGTACTTATAACTTTATAATTACAGATATTTTTAAAAGCACAACACAAGCAAATCTACAAAATGAATAAAATTTCGATTGACAAAACGAATTCAGTGTGATCAATGATACTGGTTACTGAGCCTCACTTGAACCAGTCAGGTGACCTTGGTACTGGCAGCTACTGACAGCTTCTCTTAAGTTTGCTGGTCCTACCATATGCTGAGGATGACAAAATTTTCCCAATACTTTTTTGAACTACTATGAAACAGCAATCTCTCATTCAGCTCAAGCACATTATTTACATTTTCACCTCGATTCACTTTTCAATATTTAAAAGTAGTGCAACTTTGAGCCAATACAAACACAACTGCAGGCACTAATATCTTAAGATACTAATTAGTTAACACTTAGGTGTTTGGAAACAATTGAATTTTTTAAATTACCACCAAATGAAAAAGAAAAGATAAAATTGTTGTAGAGAGCCATGCCATTTTAATAAATCCCACCTGTTTAATCCCACTCATCTTTTTGGGCTGCCAGCCTCAGAAAGAGTTTAAATAACTGTTCGGGGTCACTGAACTAACACAGAAAAGCATTTTTGTGGTTAGTCTTTAGTACTATGTAAAACCAAATATCTCACTTTATTTCCTTGAAACCCTCAGCCCACATGACTTCCAGTTAAGATGGCACAGTAAATTCACTCTTTAATGGATCCTCTCTACCCCAAACACACAGCAACAAGAGAGGAAACATAAGAAAACTAAAAGGATGAAGGCAGGATCAAAAATAATATACGCATTTCTGTGCAACAGATATAGGGCAGAAACATAGAGAAGTAAGTCCTTGGAGTTAAAGCCTTGAGCGCCCTAAGGTCAGGATCCAAAAACAGGCACCAAAACTGGAAGTATGAGTCCTACAAGGTTTTGAGGCTAAATGTAACCTACAAAAGACAAAGTGAGTCCTAGTGTCACTGCTTGAAGGGAGGGTCAAATGTGATCACTGGAGGAGAGCTCCCCCATTCCTGAAAGAAGGTTGGCAACTCTTGGATTCATATGGAGCTGGGGCCTTGGGCGGAGTGTAGGACACAGGCCATCCAGTGATCAGAAACTCAATGAAGCAGCCCGATTGCCTGAGAAAGCAAACCACCACAGCAGTTCTGGACTAGGGTTCCATGTAAGCCAGAAAGACAATAAAATTGCTAAACAGGGACAAGTGAGCAGAAAGGGAGGAAGAGGAATGGAAAATACATGAATAAACGAAGACTAAAAAAAAATCTTATTCACAACCAAAGTTCTAAAGTATATAAAAAAATCTAATGCCAATACAGGCAAATAACAAAATCAGCCATCAGACCACTAACTGCTTCAGATGAAATTAATATTATAAGATAGTTGAACAAAATAAGTATATTCAGAAAATTTTATTTTTTAAATATATTTTATTGATTAGGCTATTACCATTGTCCCATTTTCCCCCCTTCACTCCCCTCCACCCTGCACACCCCCTCCCACCCACATTCCCCACCTTTAGCTCATGTCCACGTGTCATACATATAAGTTCTTTAGCTTCTACATTTCCCATACTATTCTTGCCCTCCCCCTGTCTATTTTCTACCTCCCATCTATGCTACTTATTCTCTGTACCTTTTCCCCCTCACCCCTCCCACTCCCCTGTTGCTAACCCTCCATGTGATCTCCATTTCTGTGGTTCTGTTTCTGTTCTAGTTGTTTGCTTAGTTTGTTTTTGTTTTTGGTATGGTTGTTAATAATTGTGAGTTTGCTGTCATTTTACTGTACATGTTTTTTATCTTCTTTTTCTTAGATAAGTGCCTTTAACATTTCATACAGTAAGAGTATGGTGATGATAAACTCCTCTAACTTGACCATATCTGAGAAGCACTTTATCTGCCCTTTCATTCTAAATGAAAGCTTTGCCAGATAGAGTAATCTTCAATGTAGGTCCTTGCCTTTCATGACTTGGAATACTTCTTTCCAGCTCCTTCTTGCCTGTAAGGTTTCTTGAGAAGTCAGCTGACAGTCTGATGAGCATTCCTTTGTAGGTAACTGTCTCCTTTTGTTTTGATGCTTTTAAGATTCTCTCTTTATCTTTATTCCTGGGTAATTAATTATGATGTGCCTTGATGTGTTCCTCCTTGGATCCAACTTCTTTGGTACTCTCTGACTTCCTGGACTTCCTGGAAGTCTATTTCCTTTGTCAGACTGAGAAAGTTCTCCTTTATTATTTGTTCAAATAACTTTTCTATTTGTTGCTCTTCCTCTTCTCCTTCTGGTACCCCTATGATTCAGATGTCGGAACGTTTAAAGATGTCCTGAAGGTTGCTAAGCCTGTCCTCACTTTTTTGAATTCTTGTGCCTTCTTTTTTGATTGGATGTTGCTTTCTCTGGTTCACACTGTTGATATGAGTCCCATTTTCCTTCTCATCACTGTTGGTTCCCTGTACATTTTCCTTTATTTCACTTAGCATGGCCTTCATTTTTTCATCTACTTTGCAACCAAATTCAACCAATTCTGTGAGCATTCTGATTACCAGTGTTTTGAACTGTGCATCTGACAGGTTGGCTACCTCTTCATTGCTCAGCTGTATTTTCTCTGGAGCCCCGATCTGTTCTTTTGTTTGGGACTTTTTTTTTTTTTTATCTTGACACACCTGTTGCATAGTAAGGAACAGAGCCGTTAGGTGTTCACCTGGACGGGTTCACGCAGTAGCTGGGTTGTGATGCTGTCTGTGGGGCAGGGGTCTAAGAGGGAAATAATGGCACTTGCTCTGCTCTCTGCCAGATTTCAGTCACTTCCCCTGCTTCCCACAAACAAATCGGGCCCTTCTGGTGCTGATTCCCATGAGGGTGGGTTTGTGTATGTTCTAGGACCCTGTAGGTCTCTCCAATGAACTCTCCTGTGAGGCTGAGAGTTTATCCTGGCACCCCACAGGTATTTTCAATCTGTGTTTTGAAGCTTTATTTCCCCACGCTGGAGCCCTGGGTTGCGGGGTCTGTCTTGCTCCCCGGTTTCGCTTGGTTTATCTGTGCGCAAATGTGGGACTGCCCAGTTCACCAGCTGCCTTGCCTGCCATGCCCCTGTACAATCTGCCACTTCGTTGGGTCCACCAGCCACTGCCTTGCCAACAGCCCTCTCTGCCGGCCGCCCAACTCTGCCCCTCCTAATGATCTGAACGAATATTTCTTCTTTAACTCCTTGGTTGTTAGACTTCCATACAGTTTGATTTTCTGTCAGTAGTGGTTACTTTTTGTTTTTAAATCGTTGTCCTTATTTTGGTTGTGCGAGGAGGTACAGTGTGTCTACCTACGCCTCCATCTTGGCCGGAAGTCCTTGGGTTATTCAGATAATTTTAAAACAGTTAGAAATTATAAAACAAAAAGACAAAATTAAAACAAGAAGAGATGTTTGAAAAAGAACTAATTGAAAATTATGTAAATAAAAATAGTTACTAACATTAAAAACTCAGTACACAAGGTACTTTATTAGACTGGATAGAACTGAAGTCCAAACCAGTAAATATGAAGCTACGACTTAGGAATTCACTCAGACTGCAACTCAGAATAAAAAGAGAAATATGAAAGAGTAGTTAAGAAACATGAAGAACAGCTCCACAAACATCTATAAAGCGTCGGAGCAAAAAGAAACTGAAGAGGATGGAAAAAAAGCAGTATTTAAAGAGTTGAAGCTAAGAATATTTAAAGAGATAAACTAAGAATGTTCAAGAAATACGTATTTTCAGATTAAAAGTACATTCTAAATACTGAGATAGTGTAAATAAATAAGTAAGCAGAAAATTAAATCGATTTAAAAAATCCACACAAACTAAAAATATTAATTATAAGAAAAAAATTTCAAAAGTTACCAGAGAGCACCCTGAACACACATTGGATCTGTTGGGTCGCAGAGCTCTGCGACCTCTAGATGAGGGCAGCTGCCCGCACAGCAGCCGGACCGGTGAGCTCACTGAGCCCTGGCAGCCTGCAGAGACCACAGGGAATCGGGAGCTCAGACCATCACACACAGGCGGACACAGAGTCCCACAGGCATTCTGCCTCTTCCTTAAAGGTACAAGGTAAAGCAACTACCTTTCAAAATAGAGACAACCCCAAGAAACTTTCCAAAAAACAAGACCCCCTAAATGATTCCAGCAACTTGTGGCAACAAGAGATTGACCTCCCTGGAATGTGTGTTCAGGTTTAGGCTTTAAATTTTTCCTTTTCCGCCAGGCTTCTACCAACAGCACCAAATGGGAACTTTACTGGATGCCTCTGTTCACCAACTTCAGACAGAGAAACTCATTACATAGTAAAAGAAGTGAGCAAAGGGGCTGATGCCAACAGGGTTCACTGTCTGCTACAGTTTTTACTAGCTGCTATTTGAACTCAAAATTTTTCATCTATATTTCTTCATTACTTACAATTTCTCTACCACATGTTATTTCATTCTACTGCATCTTGTCTGAAGCTAAAGGGGGAAAAAAGAAAAAGAAACAAGAATAATAGCCTGAGTTATATGGAAAGAAACTTGATTTAGAGGATCACAGATGATTTGCAATGGGGGAAATATGGTCTGTGGTAACATACAACACAAATATTGTTCAGATAAGGACTAAAGCTACAATTAAACAAAGGTTGAGTAAACCTCTCATTTAGCTTCCCTTGGAAAGCAGAGCTCAAACAAGCTAGAAAAGGTAAAGACCAGAATTCTCCACATTTCCAGACAGAAAAACCCAATCACCAAAACCACCCAGATGACGCTATCCACACTGTGTGCCTTGCAGTCATCCCAGGGGATCAACAGGGAAACAGACCCTAGAACTAGCCACCAGTTTCAAAACCTTTCTAAAAACAGTTATGTTATGGCACAAGAGCACCACCTACTGTAATAGTTTCAAGGGACATTTTAGTCCATTTATTGAAAAACGGCTATATACCCACCTCTACCCAACTGATAACCCTGGCTGCAGAAAAATGGCTGTGAGGGGGTGGACTTCAAATCATTTCAACCTAACTGGCTGTTTCTTTCTCTTTTAAAACTAGGGCTTTTGCCAATACCTTCTGAGAATGAAACAGCACTCCTCCTTGCTTCCCCCATTTTTGTTTTAATAACCACAGTAACATAAGTCTTGCTACTGCTAACATCCTCCTTCCTTCCTATGCAACTTCAGCTATCCTAATGACTACTGCTATATCTAGAGCTCTTCCCCTCCCTATTTTCCAAGGGGCAGAGAAAAACTCGAGGGGAGAAGCTGTAGTAGTTCTCACAGGTCTGGGAAGAATATGCCTAAGGCCAAATTTTAAGCCCTACAATGCACAATATTAAGACTGGGAAATAGTGCTTTTGCAAACACCTTTCGAGGTGAAATATAACAGTCCTCCTCCCCCTTAAGAAGTTTAAAATAAATACAGAGGATCTAGACCGGCAAAGTTGGAGGCCAAATGAACTACTAGCAAAATAGATTAAAGAAGAAAATAACATGGGCAAAGACAATTTATGGGATATTTTAAGTAACATCAGTGTAGAGCTGACTGTTTTGCTATGCTGTATTCACACAAATACAACTAAAGCTATAATAAAAACAGGGTTCTTTAGGGATCCCCCTTCCTGGCTTTCATGAAGCTTCTAGGTACTGCCAATTACAAAAACCCTGACAGGCTCACTGAAATAATTCATATAAATTCTAGCCTGAGATGTCATTTAGCTTTGTTATATTTTACTGGTTTGGTGAGGGCACTCTATTTATGAGCCATTGTCTATATAACCTTTATTGTGTCTTAGGCATGACGAAAAAGCAGCAGCTTATATATATTCCCAATCCCACTGCACACCCTCTCATCCAGAACTGGTCAGGGTTTCCCTTGCAGAAGGAGCACTCACATGGAAACAGAGAAGAGATCCTCTACACAGCACAGTGAGGGAAGAAATAACATGCACCCCCAAATAGCAGTCATCTGATGCCTATAAAAATACAAACTTGTTAACTTGGAAATTATAAAAACTACAAAACAATAAATGTGTCAGTATTCTATTTCAATTACTTCACAGGAAAAGAAAAATGATACTTTAGAAAAATTTCAATCACAGTGCTCTAGTGCATAAACCTCAAGCAAAATGTGCACTCTGCACAACAATGGTGTTTGCCAATGCCCTTGGGCGAGGAGAACGAGGGCAGTATCACAGGGAGGGTGAGTCCTGCTGAATGTAAAAACCTCTGGGGACAGACTTGTTGAAAAAGAATGAGGTTAGCATTGAGCCCTTAAAAAGTTTGTGAGACCCCTGGACAAAAGTACAAAGAAACAGATCTGCTAATGCTTTTCAAGGAAGATTACTTTGCAAAAGAAAAAAAAGAAATAAAGAAAAGAAAGCAAAATAAAGTGTAAGGTAAATTACAAGCTAAACAAGAGCAAGAAGAAAAACAAAAGCTAGCAGAAAATGCTGAAATCAAATGTGTACAAGAAAAGACTGGCTGCTTGCTGAAATTTTTGGGGGACCTAGATAATCAGACCTGTAGAAAAGATCTGCATATCCTTTTCTCAAATCATAGTGAAATAAAAGGATAGACTTTGTCACAAGAGCAAAAGTGGGAATAAATTCTATTTAAAGAAAAAGCTAAGGAAGCACTGGATAAAGCCTAAGATGCAAATAATAGTAACTTACAACTAAGGAACAAAGTAGTGACATGGGAAGTACTACATGGAGATGTGGAAAAAGAAGCGTTGAAAAACATCACAGATCAACAAGAATCCCTAAACAAATGGAAGTCAAAGGGTCACAGATTTAAAGTGAAAGGAAAGGGAAATAAAGCTGTCCAGATGGGGTCTGCTAAAGGAAAACTACAGTGTCAGGGCAAGGGGACTAAATTTGATAGTGATGATAAACGTGATGAAAATGGTGCAGCTGGACCAGGAAAAAGAGCAAGAGAAGAAACAGACAAAGAAGAGCCTGCATCAAAACAGCAGCAACCGAAAAATGGTGCTGGAGACCAGTAGTTTAGTAAACAATTTTTTATTTATCTTCATTGGGTTTTCAGCTGCTTTTGTCTTTGAAGGCTTTCAAAAAGAAAATCAAATTAGGTCCACTTCAATGTCCACCTGTAAGAAAGGAATTTTTTTGTTGTTTATTTAGCTTGTCTTTTTTTGTTATCCAAATGAGGACTTTTTTAATGTAGTTTGTTATTTCAGATAATTCAAATATCAAAAGAAAGATTCTTGTACCAAATCGCCTTTGTAATATGAGAATTTATTAGTACAAATAAAAATATACTATATAAGAAGAGCAAGAAAAAAAAAAGAAAAGGAATGAGGTTATACAGAGACAAGTGCTAAGATAAAGAGCAACTGACTGATCAACTAAAGCAGAAAAAGACCCAACCTGGGATTAATAGGCCCACAGAACTTTTTTAAAAGGCAAAATGAATTGGGTTTTAGTTGTCACCATATAAAAGACTATAATGTTAAAACATACTGAGAGGGGTCTAGCCAAAATTAGTAAGTCTGCTACATTTGACCCAATTTTGGTCCTCTCTAGAATTTCAGGTGAAGTAGACATTGCAGTTAACCTCTTCACTGTCCATTTTCTACCTTCCTCTTATCAAGACCAAAATTTCCAAGTGAGCAGACTTTGGCGAGACAAGAATGGGCTCTAAATGGGTTAAAACAGAGGTTCTCAACCCTGACCCTCCAGAGTTTGACATTTTTGGACGTCACGAAGTGGGGACTGTGCTACTGGCATCCAGTGGGTAGAGACGAAGGGCTGCTGAACACCCTACAAAGCACAGGACTGTCCCCCACTATAAAAAATTATCTGGTCCTTAATGTCACTCCCTCACCCATGCTCACCTCACACTCTGTCACTCACACAGGAGCTACTGCAAAAAGACTCTCCTTGCCATATGTGAAGGAACAAAAGCTCTAGTTGCTGCTGGAAGACAGCCTTAGGATAAAGTGTAGAAGGCAAACACAGAGTTCACATGATGACTTCTTGCCATAAGAGCTCTTAAAAATATATACCCTTTTTGGACAATAACTCATTTTCCCCCTCATTAAATGGCCTTTTCACCACATAGCACACTAAGTAAATCACATAATATTTCATATTATGGTTACGGATAAAGAACAGACTCACTAATTTACTCAATATAGCAGTTTCTTGTCAAGAACATGATATGAAACAAAAGACTTAAAATGATTCTAACATCCCACCCCATCCGTTAGTAGGATAAACGGTGCCCGCCCCAAATATATGCCATACCCTAGTCCCCATAACCTGTGTTTATTACCTTAAGTGTAAATTCATATTCACTTAATATAGCAAAAGATGTGATTAAGTTAAGGATTTGAAAAAAGATACTTATCCTGGATTATAAATGCAATCCTATGTATCCTTATAAGAGAGGAAGTAGCAGTTTGGGGACAGACGCATGGAGGAGGAGACACTGTGAAAACAAGCCACAGGGGATGTGGCCACAAGCCCAGGAATGCCATGCTGGCAGCCACCAGAACTGAAAGAGAAAAGAACCAGTTTTTGTCCTAGAGTTCCCTAGAGGGGACTCAGCCTTGCCAGGGTTTTGACTTCCAGCTCCAGAATTCTAGTCAAAGAGAATAAACTTCTGTTGTTTTAAACCATCAAGTTTGCAATAACTTGTTACAGCAGCCTCAGGAAACTAATATAGCATCTTTCAAGAAGATATAGAAATTATAGACTACAAGAAGGGAAGCAAATTGACATCTTGCTTTTGGGGGGAAGGGACCTAAAGATTCATCTTCTACAAAGCCCAGAGGGAAAAAATGGTTGCTAAGCACTTCAGATATTGAATGCACGGGGGAGACCCTGTCCTCCCAAGGAAGACCCATTCCCTCCTCTACCCCCACATCCTGTCAAGCTTTCCCTTTCTTTACTGAGGCAACAAAGCAACTTTTAATTATATTTTATGTACAAACTGTATTTATTAATTTTCAAATTATTGTTTATGACTTACATAAAAATGTTTTCGTTACTCAAAAATAAATTTTTCTATTTATGGAAAATGGGTGGGTACCTTGGGTTGGGATAAAACAGTTCATAACTTTTTCTATTAAAATGAATAGAAATAGCCCTGGCTAGTGTAGCTCAGTGGATTGAGTCCGGGCCTGCAAACCACATGATCGCGGTTCGATTCCCAGTCAGGGCACATGCCTGGGTTGCAAGCCAGTTCCCAGCGGGGGACTCACGAGAGGCAACCATACATTGCTATTTCTGTCCTTTTCTCCTTCCCTTCCTCTCTAAAAATAAATACATAAAATCTTTCAAAAATTAATAGAAATAATATTTTCTTTACTTACTTTTCACTTAGTGACAGCATCTATAGAAATAAATTAAAGTCATTAAGTGAAAAATAAGTATATTTACTTAATTTATAACAAGTGTGTGGTAAGTAGCTTGATTTCTTTGACCTTCATCATTAATACATTGTCAAGAATATCATATGGAAGAAAAAGATTCCTAAAATGGTTCAAACCTTCCATTTCATCAACACTAGTCTAAATGGTGTCCCCCACCATGTCTTAAGCCTTGAAACCTGTTAATATCACCTTCAAGGAGTGCAGGAGGTATAGGTTGGAAATCAGTGATCCAGCCCGACCCTTTCACTTCATAGAGTAGAAAAGAGGGTGCAGAGGAATGAAATACCTTCCTTACACCATGCATGTGGTTAGAATCCCAACAAAAACAGAATTTAGGTCTTCTAGCAACTAGTTCAGTATTCTACCTGAGGTTATGAGAAGGGTTAATGAGTTAACGAATGTTACTGAGTTAATGAATGCCTACAGGTGAAAAAAATCAATCAACTTAAAGTTACCTCAACTTACACTTATTCTGCACTGATAATCAGACCTTAGTTTTCTACCCTTTTGTGTCTCGCAACCCAAAAGTCTTCACGACCTTAATTACACAAAACTCTGTTATACTAGATTCTACTGGTACTGTATCTTGGTTGCTGACCAAAAACAAATACAACTAGCTCAAATCAAATGGGGGTGGGGGTGGAGCAGTTCCTATGAAAAGGCTACAATGAAAAGACCTCACGAATACCCAAGGAAAGAAAACACACATTAGCTACCAAATAAAAACTGACTAGAAGTTCCTGCCACCGTCTCTTACGGGTCTCCACATGTCTGCGACACTCTACAGCTTCTTTCTATAGACTAGTTTCTCTGTTGTTTTCCTTCTCCCTATCTTGAACATGGTTTTTATGGTGTGGTTAAGAACCTGGTCACAACACAACATGATCTTTCAGCCCAAGGATTCATTATCACCTAGTGAACTCAGTATCTCACAGGTACTATTCTCAGGGCAGAGAATCTAATTGGCTCTAGACAATGGAGTCTCCACATTGATTTCTACTCAGTCAACCCCTCATCCTACAAAGACTGGTGGTCTACTCTGGGCCGATTCCTCAAGAAGGGGTGCAGCAAAGAGAAAATGATCAGCATATTCATTAAGGTACTTGAGAGTATTTTAATATATAGTCTTTTAGTAAAGCATAGCCAGGAAGATTATGTATATGGGATCTGTGGAAAATATAACTGTTACCTGCAAGAGATCAGGAACCATTTTTAAATTTTCTTCCATCACTGTGGGTCTAGAGCAAAACCTTACTACTTATATCTCTTGCCCAGAATTATCTTTGATTAGCAGACCATCAAGGAAATCTCAGGAAATAAAAGAATATCTCTTATTTTTTCATGATATGGTCACTGATTTGCCATGATTTGGAGAAAGGGGAGAAAAAAAACAAACAAAAGTTATCACCAGTCCTTATATAAGTAGAATTTCTCTGAATTGTATATCATGGTCAAAGTACAGTTCAACAGTTTAGCACAGGTACAGAATTCTAACAGAACTGGTACATCAAGTAATTTATTAAAATTTTAAAAAGTGGAGAAGGATGAATAGACAGCACAAAGGTTGTTAGGGCAGTGAAACAACTCTGTATAATACTATTATGGTAGATACACGTCATTACACATTTCTCTCAACCCATAAAATGTACCACAATAAGAGGGTACTCAATGAACTCTGGATGATTGACATATCAATGTAGATTCATCAATGATAACAAATGTACAACTCTTATACCAGGTGTTGATAGGGTGAGGTTGTACATGTGTCAGGGAAAGGAACATAGTGGAGGTGGATACTTTCTACCCAATTTTGCTGTGAAGCCACAACTGCTCTTTTAGAAAGTCTATTTAAAATAAAAAAGGCCATGGTAACAGGAGCAACCTTGGCCTAACAAAACTAAAACCTACTCTAGACATTTCTGAGCATAAGGATCAGAAATAGCAGGAACACAGTGAGAAAGGCAAGAATGGATCTCAATTACATCTGGCAGCAGCCACAGCCCTCACACCCTATATAATAAAATCAATCAGTTCCCTGAGTTACAATTTCATAAATTTAGACAGCCAGATGCTTGGTGTCTCCAGACAGAGAAGATAATTCCCGTTGGTTGTATATGAGGTATCGTATGCTTCCAAGTCTAGTACGTGAACTCCTCAACCACCAGGAAATTAAATACAAAGCTTTTATTGGGTCTCCCCCTAACTCTACACCCAAGATAGTATTCATTTCCAATGCCAACTAAGAATTTCATAGGGGAGATCTCCTTTCACATCTATGAAGTTTTTTTGATGCTGGGTTTGTTTGTTCTTGAAGAAGTTTTCAACTCAACTGAGACTGCAGGATATTCTAACAGTACCATGTGGCTTCTGGCATTAATTCCATG
Organism: Artibeus jamaicensis; assembly: GCF_021234435.1. NCBI lineage: Eukaryota > Metazoa > Chordata > Mammalia > Chiroptera > Phyllostomidae > Artibeus > Artibeus jamaicensis. The sequence goes on along the minus strand of NW_026522030.1, from coordinate 70,496,751 downwards.
GGCAAACTTTTCTCTAAACCTTTCCTCTTACAGATGCTCTTCTTCCTGTCACAGGGAGCCTGGTCTTTCTCTTTCCCTCCCTTCCCTCGTTTCAAGACCACTCATTTAGGGGCAAGGTAATCTCAAGAAACAGCATGATTATGTATGTATGTGCCTAGCCTAAATCTTAATAAAGTGCTACAGCTCATTCCTTGTCATACCCCAAGAATTGTATTTTTGGTCTGGTAATTCTCAAAAGGTTTAACCCCATCCATTTGGTAGGACCTCAAAAAATAATCAAAGAACAAGTAAGTATGAGTCCTTTTGCCTACAAACTGTGGGTAAAGATCTTGAAAGTTCTCCTGCTAGCTTAAAGAGCATAATTGTGACCTTAGATAAATTAAAGTTTTGAGAAAAAACTAGTCCACATATAATTACTTCGTTTATGTTTCCTTCTTTATTTCTATGCCTCCTTCCTTATAGTACAGATTTCCTCCTTTAAGCATTTGGGAAGAGAGATGTTATGAAAAGTACAAAATGTATACATGGCATTTCCTGGATTTTACCCTTCATTTACCAAGCCATACTTTTATTTATCTAAAAAACAATTCCCAAGCACTAGTTCTAAAGGATATTACAGGGACTCCACAATCAAAGGATTCAGAATTCAAGTGAGGTTTCTAACTGTATGTTATGTGCACTGTAACTTGTTAAAGACTTCTAAAAGTCTTTAACTTTCGACATTCACATGGTCACTCAACAAACATTCATTAAGCATCTACTGTTTGCCAGGCACTGTGCCAGAGATTAGTGATAAAATGTTGATCCCAAGCATCAAGGAGCCTTAGTCTAGAGAGTGTTTTTCAAGTTGCAAGTTGTGAAATCAATTACATGGTAGCAACCAAGCACTCTTTTTTTAATGAAGATAGAATGGAAAATACAGTATATTACACATAGAAAAAGAAGGTGTTGCTTAGTAAAACTTTTGTAAAAAATAATAAGTTGGACTGGACAAAAAGTCCATTTAGTTTTTTCTGTAAAATAAATGACATATCTTTCATTTTCACAAATAACTTCATGGATTTGGACATTTTGAGTATGTCAGCTATTTCCCACATGGTATAACATTGATTATTCTTAATGAATGTCTTGATTTGATCCCTACCAACTTCAACTGGTCTACCCAACTGTGGAGCATTGTCCAGTGAGAAATCTCCAATAGAAAACTTTGCAAACCACTTTTGACATGTTTAATCAGTCACAGCACCTTCTCCATACACTGCACAAATATTTTTTTGCATTTCACTTTTCTTGAAATAATAAAGCATAATATACTGAAAATGTTGCATAGTTTCTTCCATCTTCAATATTAAAGTGTCTACACAAAAATTCACCAATTTTGATTTTTTACGCTGATACGACAGCTGTCACAATACAGTCTAACAATATTGTTTGGAGGGGGGGTGGGGTGGGATGGGAGAAATAGATAAAAAAAAATGTACTTGAAAAGTAACTAAATAAAATTTAATATTAAAAAAAAATATTGTTTGGAGTGAAGTTAAAAACCACTAAGCACTACTAGGCCATCTTACAGAAAAACAAACTCTTTGGCCAACCCAATGTAAGTGTGTTCTAAACAGGATTTAAAATATATTTTTTATTACAGAACACAGTCAAAAGGTGACTTTTGACCAGCCCTGGCTGGTGTGGCTCAATGGATTGAGCACCAGCCTGTGAATCAAAAGTCTCCAGTTTGCTTCCAGGTTAGAGCACATGGCTGGGTTGCAGGCTAGGTCCCCAGGTGGGGGCATGTGAGGGGCAACCAGTTGATGTTTCTCTTGCATATCAATGTTTCTCTCCCTCTCTTTCTTCCTTCCTTCTTCTCTCTCTAAAAATAAATAATTAAAATATTTTTAGAAAACGTTTTAGAAACCCCTGCTTTAGGAAAAGACATATATTACACAAGAAATTATAATAAAATATAAAGAGTGATATAAAAGAGTGAGTGAATGATACTATAGAAACATCAAAGAATATTACCAAAACTTTTTGAGCCCAAACACATTATTACTTCACATTAGTTAAAAACCACTGGAAGAGAGGAGGGACCTCCAGAATGACAAAGTGAGTTCAGCGGATGTGCTCCCAGTGAAACTGGTGAAAATTATTAAAACAATAATCATCTAAAGTCTCTGGAAATGCTCCCAAGGGCAAAGATCAAATGAAAATATCTATTCATGAAAATTTGGTAAGAAAAAAGAGAGGGTATCTGAACCATCACCACTTCCTACCTCCCTTCTCTCAACTCAGCAAAGCAAGACTCCACTGGAGCAGTTAGTAGAGTTTAAAAGCTGGGTGTGGCCGGAGGAAAAAATGCAAAGGCCACCAAGGCTGGCACCCACAGGTTTAGTTGCAGGTGATTGGGCAGATGCAGGTAAGAATGTTCGAAAAGAGAGCCAGTGTGTACAAAGCCTAGAGGAAAGAAAAGGCTTGGTGTGTTCTAGGAATAGAAGAAAAACAAGTGTGATGGAGCCACTAAAATAAAGGGAAAGATTTCTTTGTAACCCCAGTTCTCAGTAAATCTATGAAATGAATCTAGCACCTATGCCAGACTATAAGGGTCATGAGGACTGCTAGAGCATTACTTAACAACTGGGAGACACTTAAATATTTGTTTCATGAATAAATCAACAAGGTCAATGTATGAGTAGTTTTTTTGTTCAGAAGCTATGCTATAAAAAAGCCAAGATGTGATGGATTTGCACTCATGTTCTATTTCTCTAAGGATTGGCGATTCACAGAATCTCATGGTCACTGAAGGGCAGAATCAGGGAAACAAAGTATGGCCTAAGAGCTGATTTGCTGAGGTGTAACCTGTGGTCACAATGCAATTTAACAGAACTTGACCTTCTTCTGAATTCCACTGTGTTCTCTATGACTTCTGGTGCTGGCAGAGAAAGAGTTGAAGGGAGCCCTACCAGTATCACTATCGTTCCAGACTGACAATAGGCAAATCCAAAGCTGCTGAGAAGCAACATCAGAGCCTTAACACTGTGAGAAGGGAAACAGACAAGTCAGTCTAAAGAAATAAAATAGCAAATAACATAATAAGCCCCACAAGAAGGAGGGTAAGAGAAAGGACATCTAGTGTCCAGAGTTGCTACATTATATTATCTGAAATATCACTTCCAACAAAGAAAATATGAGGCATGCAAACAAAGAAGACAGTATGACCCATACACCACAATAAAAGCAGGCAACAGAAACTACTTGTAAGAACAGATTTCTTATAAAAAGATTTCAAAGTAACTATTATAAAAATGTTCTTAGAACTAAAGAAAACAATGAAGAAAGAAATGAAAAAAGGAACGATGACAATGTGTTGCATCAGTAAAGAGACAAGTTATAAAAAAGAAACAAACTGTAATTCAGAGTTGAAAAATACAATAATGGGGCATGTGGGGAACTCACTAGAGTGGCTCAATAGTAGACATGAACTGATAGAAGAAGGAATGAGCAAACTTTAAGACAGATACATAGATAGAAAGAAAGAAAGATATCAAGGCGAAAAAAAAATCAGAGTGAAAAAAGAAGAAAAATGAAGATATAGCCTCAGAAAAATGTGAGGTAACATTAAGTGTACCAACAAATTTATAATGGAAATTTTTAATCTGCCATGACCAGATAACTTTATCACTAAACTCTACCAAAAATTTTAAAAGTAATTAATACTAATTCTTCATAAAATATTTTGAAAAATATATGAGGAGGGAGTACTTCCCAATTCATTTTGTAAGGTCAGTACTGCCGTAATACCAAAATAAGAAAAAGACATCATAAGAAAACCACAAACCATTATGTTATACAGATATGGACATAAAAATCTTCATCAAAATACTAGCAAACCTAATCTAGCTACATAAGAAAAGAATTATACACCATGACCAAACAAATTTATCCCAGAAATGCAAGATTGGTTTAACTGAAAAACAATATAATATAGCAACCAAATAAAAAACAAAAATCTCATAATCGTCTCAGTAGATGCAGAGAAACTATGTGATAAAATCTAATATCCTTTCATGATAAAAAAAAAAAAACTAGAAATACAAACAACTTGATAAAGAACATCCTCAATACCCCCCAAATTAAAAATGAATCTATCTTTTGACCTAGTGATCCCACTTCTGGGAATGGACCTGAAAGAACCCAAAACACTAATTCGAAAGAACATAAGCCCCTCTGCGTTCACTGCAGCATTACTTACAATCACCAAGACATGGAAGCCACCCAAGTGTCCATCAAAGGATGAGTGGATAAAATGACTATGGGACATTTACACAACTGAACACTACCCAGAAATAAAATTTAACCCTCTGCAGCAGTATGGATGAACATGGAGAACATTATGCCAAGTGAAATAAGCCAGTTAGAGAGAGAGAAATACCATATAATTTCACTCATATGTGGAATCTAATGAACAAATTCAACTAACAAGGAAAATGGAGACAGACTCATAGATGGAGAGCAGGATGACAGCTGCTGGCAGGGTGAGGGATGAGGGGATTGAGCAAAAAGAAAAACAGACTCAGAGTCATGGACAACAGTGTGGTTACTGCTGGGGGTGGGGGATAAAAGAGGACTAAATGGTAATAGAAAAAAATACAATAAAGATTAAATCAAAAAAAACAAAAGCAAAAATGAAACACAGCTCACATCATGCTTAATGGCCAAATACTGGATTATCCGACCTAAAATCAGGGACAAGATAAGGATATTCACCTTCACCACTTCTAATCAACAATGTACTAGAGTTACTACATAGGGAAAATGGGCCAAATAAATAAATAAATAGCTAAAAAAATAAATAAATAAATGATATCCACATGGAAAAGGAAGAAATAACACTATATCTATTTGTAGATAACATGATTTCATATTTAGAAAATGTAAGGAGCCCTGGCTGGTGTAGCTCAGTGGATTGAGTGCGGGCCTGCGAACCAGACAATCGCGGTTCGATTCCCAGTCAGGGCACATTCCTGGGTTGCAGGCCGGTTCCCTGCAGGCCAGTTCCCAGCAGGGGATGCATGAAAGGCAAGCATACATTGATGTTTCTCTCCCTCTCTCTTTTCCTTCCCCTCTAAAGATAAATAAATAAAATCTTTAAAAAAAAAAAAAAAGAAAAGAAAATGTAAGGAATCCACAAAGGAAAAATTATTAGAACTAATAAATGAATTAGCAAGGTTGTAGGATATGATATATATATATATATATATATATACACAAGTCAATGAGCAATCAAAAACTAAAATCAAGAAAACAATTCTATTTATAATAATATCAAAAAGAATAAAAACAGGAACAAATTTAACAAAATAGGTGCAAGGTTTATACTCTGAAAACTATAAAATATTGATGAAAGAAATTAAAATAAGGCTTAAAGAACTAGGAAAATACCCCATGTTCACAGGCCAGAAGACTTAACATTGTTAAGATAGCAATATTCTAGAAACTGATCTACAGATTCAAATCAATCCCTATAGAGTCCCAGCTGACTTCTTTGTAAAATTTGACAAGCTGATTCTAAAATTCATATGAAATTTCAAGGGATCTATAATAGATAAAACAATCTTAAAGAACTAGAAGAGAGTGGAGGATTCATATACTCTGATTTCAAAACTTATTACATAACAATAGTGAAGAAGGCAGTGTGGCAGTGGCATATGGACAAACACAGAGATTGAGGACTAAGAGTCCAGAAAGAAATCCATTCATGTAGAGTCAACTTATTTTCAACAAGGATGCCAAGATTATCCAATGGCAAAAAGAATAGCAGTCTCTTCAAAAATAGTAATAGTCTCTTCAACAAATAGTGCTGGGAACACACACACAAAAGTTAAACCCTTACCTCCTACCGAATACAAAAAACTAATTCTAAATAGATCAAAGACCTAAATGTAAAATTTAAGTTATAAAAAACTCAGAATAAAGTTCCAGGTACATTTTCATGCCTTTGGATTTGGTAATGATTTCTTAAATATAACACCTAGAGCAGAAGCAACAAAAGAAAAAATAAATTATATTTCATAAAAATTAAAAGCCTTTGAGCTTCAGACAAGATTGGGTACATTCAGGGTGGTTTGGCCATAGACTAAAACCTCTGTGCTTCAAAGAACACCATCAAAAAACTGAAAGGACAACCTACAGAGCAGTAGAAAATATCTGCGAATTACATGCCTGATAAAGGACTTGTACTGAGGATAAAGAACAGCTTAATAATAAAAACGTAAGTAACCCAATTTTAAAGTGTACAAAGGATATGAATAGACATTTCTCTAAAAATACATACAAATGGCCAATAACCATATGAAAAGATGCTAGACATCATCATCATCATCAGAGACACGAAATCCAAAAACACAGTAAGATGCCGCTCCACATCCACAAGTCACAGTTAGAAGAAAAAATTAGATAGTAACAAGTATTGGTAAAGATGTGAAGAAATCAGAACTGTTACACAATGCTGATAGGCATGTGCTGATGCAATTGCTTTTGGAAAACACTGTCAATTCTCAAAAGGTGAAACATAACGACATCACCTAGCAATTACACTCCTACGTATAACAGAACTCAAAACACACAATCATATAAAAAATGTACACAAATGTTCATTGCATTATTTGTAATAGACAAAAACTGTAAACAATACAAATGTTCATCAATTGATAAATAAATTTAACGCGGTATATCCACACAATAGTATGTTATTCAGCAATAAGAAGAAATGAGCTACTGATACATCCTACAACATGGATAACTCCTAACAACATTATGCTAAATGAAAGTAGCCAGTCATAAAAGACCGTATATTACATTATTCCACCGATCTGAAATGTCCAGAATAGACAAATCTATAAAAAAAGAAAGGAGATTACGTTTGCCTAAGGCTGGGATAGGGAGATGGCAAGTGACTATTAATGGGTAAAGGGTTTCTTTCTGGGGTGATATAAATGTTTTAAAATCAAGATGGTTGTCCAAATCTGTGAACGAACTAAACAATACTGAATGCATGTAAGTGGAGGAATTTAAAGTACATGAATCATATCTCAAGAAAGCTATTTAGCTCTGGTCAGTGTGGCTCAGTTGGTTGGAGTGTAGTCCCATAAACCAAAGGGTCACTGGCTTGATTCCCAGTTAGGGCACATGCCTAGGTTGTGGCTTCAGTCTCAGTCTGGGTACATATGAAAGGCAACTGATCATTGTTTTTCTCTTACATCAGTGTTTCTCTCCTTCTCTCTCTCCCTGCCTTCCTTTCTCTCTAAAATAAATAAGCATGTCCTTGGGTAAGGATAAAAATGAATGAATGAATAAATAAATCCATTTTTAAAAAAAACTATGAAAAGTATCTGTAGAATACCAGTTTAAGAAACAATGCCGTAAAGAATGAACTTCACTTCTCACGGCTTAAGGGTTTATAGTGGAGCCACAGACAGATGAAGGTTTTTTCTTTACTCTAATGATTCTCCTAAAGAAGGAACCATTTCTGGTAAACTTCAGTATTAGAATCAAAGAGTTTTAGGTAATGTCTAAAGCAAAGCTATGTTGTCTTGAGTTTTAATCGTAAGAAGCAAAATTAGGTATTCAAGGACCAACTCAGGGACCCATTCAAAGCCAAATATAGGGACTTGGTTAATTCCCTCAGCTAAAACCCCGAGTTTACCCTAGAACAGGTTGACTCATAACTCCCAATTTCTCAAGAAATCATCAAGATCACCACATTTTGAACTGAAACAAGATAGAACCAAGAACTAATCTCAATATTACTTTAAATGTTAAAGTCAGATTGCAAAACCTGCAACCCAGAGCTGAACCAAAAACTCCATTATTTTCTGAATTATATTTGTTTTATTCTATTGACTTTCGATACCTCCAACCTGCTCCATGAAAATTTAAGGTGGTTACTATTTACCCATCCAATTAAACACTACGAAATATAACCTAAGGCTAGTAGATAGAAAAAAAAAGGACAAAGATGACCTAATCCCTAGAACCTGTGAATATGTTACCTTACAAGGCAATAGTCTATGCTGATGTGATGAAATTAAGGATCTTGAGATGGCAACATTATTCTGTATTATCCAGGAGGCCCCAGTGCAATCACGAAGGTCCTGTAAAGGAAGGAGGGAGCAGGAGAGTAAGAAAAGATGTGACACTGAAAGGAGAAATGGGAGCGATTTGGGGCAAAGACCGAAAGAATGAGGGTAGCCTCTAAAGCTGGAAAAGACAATGAAATATATTCTCCTCTAGAGCCTCCGGAAGGACCTTGCCAACACCTTGACTATAGCCCAGTGAAGGTGATTTCAGGCTTTCACCCTTTAAAGTGTAAGACAAGAAATTTGTGTGGTTTTATGCCTCTATATCTACAGTAATATATTACAGAAGCAATGCAAAACTAGTAAAGGTATTTTAAAAAAGCATTCTGATGATGGCCAGTGGTTGGCATCAAATGGCCCTACTTTTTTTTTTGTGATCAACTCAAAACTGGCAAACAAATCATGACTCAATTTGACCAAGAGCTAAAAACAAACCAGTTGTAAAGGAAAAGTACAATACTACTTCCTAGTCTTCCCAAGGAAAAATCTCTTGGGCTGTTTATAAAAAGAGGCTTTGCCTACTCAGGTAACAAAAAATCTATGTACACAGAATTCCAATTTTAAAATGTTCCAATAATAAATGGTTTCAGACTGCTTTAGGTTATTCAATAAATATTTACCACTCATTCTCATATTCTTTCTCTTTGCCAATAAGAAATCTCTTCATTCAGTTTACTTGTTCCCAGATATCAAAATATTTTTTCCTCTACATAGGAAGAACCTTAATTTTTTTCACTATCTCCCTTGCTCCTTAGCTCAAAATCTTTAGTGTTTCATTGTATGTGTAGGAAGAAGGGAGAGAGGGGAGACAGTCTTAAAACTCAAAAAAAAAAAAAATAGCAATCATTGCCACATGAAATCAGACACAGACTTGTAAACCTGGGCTATCATTAATTAAAAATATCAGTTTTCTAACAAAATGTGAACAGCCAAATATGTGGTATGCCAACATCAAATGAAAAACAGTAAACCTGTCAGCAATTTTTTTTATCCTCACCGGAGGACACTTTTCATTGCCTTTTAGAGAGAGAGGAAGTAACGGGGAGAGAGAGAAAGAGAGAGAGACCTTGATGTGAGAGAAACATGACCTGGTCACCTCTTGTAGGCTCCCGGCCCAGGTATTGAACCCACAACCTAGGTATGTACACTGACTGGGAATCAAACACACAACATTTTGGTGTACAGGACGACGCTGCAACCAACTAAGCCACACTCGCCAGGGCAGCAATTCTTCTGTATAAGGAATATAATTTAACTTTTAATATTTTCAAAGATAACCCTCTTAACAAATATTTTTAAGAACAGAGTGCAAAAATTATTCTAAATGGTTGAACAGTCAAATTATCATTTTCAATATATCAGAGCAGAGAAAGGAAAAACTCATCAGATTTACCTTTCATCAGAAAAAGGAAACAAAACCAATCTCAATGTGTATATGTTACCCAATTTCAACAGTAGCCTGGACTAATTCATCAGATCATAAAAACATAGTTTTTGAACCAGAAGCAACTTTAAAGATTGTCTAAACTCAAATCCCTCAGTTTCACAGATGAGGAGACTCGGACCCTTTATCAGTCACTGATCCAACTAAACCTAGAATGACATGATGACCCTCAAGGCCTGAAGAGAGGGGTAAGACCTTGACCCAGCTTTGCCAATGTCATGTTTCCAGTCTTCGGTCCGTATGACCAGTCTTCACTCTGAGATACGTTTACCACTGGGGATACGGAGGACAGACACTGTCTAAGACGGGTATCAAACTCATTTTCACCGGGGGCCACATCAGCCTCGCAGCTGCCTTCAAAGGGCTGAATGTAACTTTAGGACAGTGTAAATGCAACAACTACTCCTTAACAGTTAAGCAAGAGCTCAGCACTGCAGAAGGATAGAAGCAAGGTGCTGGGTGGGATAAAACAAGGTGGAGGGCTGGATTTGGCCCACAGGCCTTGTGTTTGGGGCCTGTGGTCTAAGGAGTACACTATCACAGTTAGTTTTAACGTAAATTTCTACATCCTCAACTTTCATACATACTGTGTCTTAGTCCATTCAGGCTGCTCTAACAAAATTCCACAAACTGGGTAGATTATAAATAACAGAAATTTATTTGTTACAGTTTTTGAGATTGGGAAGTTGAAAAGCAAGGTGCCACAGACTCATTGTCTAAAAGGAACCTACTTCCTTGTCCACAGATGGCCATCTTTTCGCTGTACTTCACATATTGTAAGGGGCTGGGAGTTCTCTGGAGACTTATAGAAGTTCGGATCCCACTCATGAAGGCTCCACCCTGAAGACCTAATCACTTCCCTAAGGCCCCACTTCATAGAACCATTCCTCTGGGGTTACTTTTCAATGCATGAATGAGGAGACCCAAAGGAAAAGAAAAATTTAGTCTGTGGCATTATTCTTTCCTAAAAATTCTGTGAGAACGATTGAGGTCTAAGCCTCTCTTTTCCTCCCTCTCCTGTCATAATAATTTTTCTCCCACTTTGTAGAAGAAAGCTGTGATGTGGTTATGGGTAATAAGAAATATATATTCTGGTCTTCATCCAAGGTTCCTGGCTCACTGCACACAAAACCCTTGGAACTTCCTAAGTTATCAAGCAATGGGAGTATCTTTTATTACAATATTTGGTCTCTAGTTTTCAATTACTGAAATAGCTTCAGAGCAATAAGGTGAAAGGGTGCTTGTTATTCATAACAAACCCCTTACTACCACACCTGAGTTTATGTTAATGTTTTTGGATGGAGGCCGGTTGCCTGGGTATCAACCACAATTAATGGGTTGGAACTTCCCATCTCAACCCTGCCTCCCAAGAAGGGACCTAAGGATAGAATCAATCACAAATGGCCACTGATTTGATCAATCATACCTATATAGTGAAGGAATTTTCCATAAAAATCCCTGAATTATGGGGTTTCAAGAGCTTCTGGTTGGTAACTTGCCAGAAGTGGGTACACCCCAACCTCCACAGGGACAGAAGCTCCTGTGCTGGGATCCCCGGCACCTTACCTTGTTATGTCTTCATCTGGCTTTTCATTTATTTCCTTGAGTATTTTTTGTAGTAAGCTGGTGATCTAGTAAGTAACTGTTTTCCTGCAGCTCTAGCAAATCAGTTAAAACCAAGGAGTGGGTTGTGGGAACTACCCTTCAACTGTGACTGTGTGTGAAGGAAGAGGGCAAGGGGTAGTCTTGTGGAACTGAGCCCTTCACATATGAGATCTAATGCCATCTCTAGGCAGACAGTGTCAGAATTGAGTTAAATTGTGGGACCCCTGCCTGGTGTATGAGAATTGCTTGGTGTGGGGAAACCCCATAAACACTGGGTAACCAGAAGTATCAGAAGTAAAGAGAAATGTTCTGTGATACATTATTAAGAGAAGAGGAGACACACAAGAAGAGAAGTGTGTTTTCCCTTTCCAGAAGCCATTCCTGACTCATACTATGGTACACAAGAAGGAATAAAAATCAGGGCTCCAAACAGGGACCATTTGAACGACTGGCATATCCATAAGTCAATATTTCCCAGGGCATCCACTGAAAATATCACCACCACCATCCCACATCTACCTCATTAAGAGCCACAGTTCACATTAAATTTTATTTTTATAGTTAACAGGTTATTTTCAAAATTTACAAAATGTTTATGTTATTTTAATCAACTATGTACTAGAAATAATTTAAAAGATTCAGAGAAATATTTAAACACATAATCTTAACTTACATGTAATTTTATTGCAGAATCTTCTGATTCTGCAATATTACCTGAATGCCTGTGTTCACTATATTCTACTCAGTCAGAAGCAGTTTCTCCATCTTTGCCAAATGTTCTCAACTTCCCCAAACTTGGCTCATTTCAAAATGAAACTGCCCCGTTTCCTGCTTCCCCGAGGTTTCTGAGCTTTTTCTCTTTTGCCACCCATGCTCTATTCCCATCCCTTCTCTTCTCTTTTTAGACTTTCCTCTATCCACTGTTCTCCCTGTCCATCACCACCTTTTCTCTTGGCTACTAAAATACTCTTTTCCCCAATGTAAAAAAAATAAAAAGAAAAGATATTTCCTTGATTGTGTCATCCTATTTCCTTCTTTCCCTTCACAGTCAAGCTATTTCTAAGAAGAATCTATACTTATCCACTGCTGACTCTATTTTCTCAGTAATTGTTTGCTCCCCAGTTTCCAGAAATGACTTTTGTTGCTACCATCACATTGAAGCTTTTTGGACAAAGGTCAAGGGTTAACAGCAACTCTGTGCTATCAACCTCCTGGGCCAACATTAACTGTTCAGACCTTCCCTTGTTTTTCTGCTCTGCAGCATGGAACACTCTTCACAGTACTTGCCCTCAACACACTCTCCTCCCTTAGTTTCACAGGACCACCCTTCCCCTCTCCAGCAGTTGCTCCTCAGTCAGCCCTCGAGGGCCCTTCTTCCTCTAGCCATCATGAAAAGCCCGGGATGGTTGGTACTTGAGAAGTGTCACACACACACACACCCCCAAATACCACAAAATCCTACCCCCATGCCATTTTAAAAGCTAAAACTGTCTTTTTAGCCATAATAAAGACTTTTGCCCTGATAGACTGGTCTTGACCATTACCAAAGAAAAAGTTCTAAGTCCCAAAAGACCATGGAAGATGCCTCAGCAAACGATGAAGGACAGGGGTATATTTATTTCTCTGGATTCCTCTACTCTTCACATGTTACTTATGATCCTAAACCATATTCTCTCCCAGGCACACCAGTGATACCATACTAAGGAGTGTTACTAATGACCTTGCATTCAGGCCAGTAGCTAACTCCACCACATAAACTCCTGCCTTTGGAACAAATGGAGGAGCAACTGTATCCCACCTGAATTTGCCTTCCAAATAGGCAAAAACTATACCATCAACCATTTCTAAAAAATGGGTTGGAATATCAGTTTAATCAATTCACTGACCTCAACAGTTCAGATGAAAGACAGTGAGGAGGCCTGGCATGGGACACAGAGCAGTACTAAATGTTGAGGGATAATATACAACATTCTCAGTTATTCGCTACCTGCCAACCATGAAAAGAGAAGGAAGGTAAAGTCAAACAGTGCTCGATAGTTAATCACTTCCACCATTCACCACTATTATTACATCTTACCATTAGTAGTAAGACAGGCCACCCAAGCCTCCTTCTTGAGTCCCAGACTTGGCAGCAAAACAGACAGAGTGGTAGAGAACAGACAAGGATAGAGACCATTATACTTGAACAACAATAAAAAAAATACAGATTGGAAAAAAAACAAAACAAAGAAACCAGACAAGGCTAGAAGGAGAAATCTCCTGAGTCTAATAAAGAAACGAGGCAAATCTCAAAAGTAACCCTTTACACCAGACTTTGATTTTTTCATTAAATGAAAATGCCGACTTCCACCAAGATGGAGGCATAGGTGGAGACACTGTGCCTTCTCACACAACCAAGTTTAGAGACAACAAAATTTTAGCAACAGAAAACACAGCCAAAACACAGAAAATTGAACTTCTCGGAAGTCTGATAATAACGAAGTCTTCAGCAGAACCAGTAAGAGGGGCGAAGCCAGCACTTGGTGGAGTGGGGTTGCACAGGAAAACTTGGTCAGGAAGACTCAGGAGCACAGATCCCAGGCATGGGGTTGTAACAAGCGGACCCAGCAAGGGCCCAGGGTGGCAGGCTGAACATGGTCACACATTCCAGCGCAGACAGGCCCGAGAAGGAGTGAGCAGTGAGACGGACCAAGCAGGCCCCAGTGGCGGGAAGCAGCAGAGGGTGCGCCATTTGCCCCACTCTGCCCCCACCCCCACATACAGTGTCAAAACCCAGTAACCTGGGCGGCCCCACCCTAGTGAACACCTAAGGCTCCACTCCTCATACTTAAGGGGCGCAAACAGACCAAAAATGGCTCAAGATCTCAAAGCCCCAGAGCCCATAACTCTAAGCAACAAAGAAATAGCAAAACTTTCAGATGCACAGTTCAAAACACTGGTGAACAGGATGCTCACAGAACTGGTTTACTTTAGTCACAAATTAGAGGAACATATGAAGGCTAAACTAATTGAAATGAAGGGAATTGCACAGAAAACGAATCGTGATGGAAAGGAAACTGGGACTCAACTCAAGGGAGTGGACCAGAAGGAAGAAAAAAATGACCAAACAGAAAAATATGAAGAAACAAGAATTCAAAAAAATGAGGAGAGACTTACGAACCTCCAGGACATCTTTAAATGCTCCAATATCTGAATTATAGGGGTACTAGAAAGGGAAGAGGAACAGCCACCAGTGGAAAACTTATTTGAACAAATAATAAAGGAGAATTTCCCTAATCTGGCAAAGGAAATAGACTTCCAGGAAATCCAGGAATCTCAGAGAGTCTCAAAGAAGTTGGACCCAAGGAAGAACACACCAAGGCACATCATCATTACATTAGCCAAGATGCAAATGAAGGAGAGAATCCTAGAAGCAGCAAAAGATAAGGGGACAGTCACCTACAAAGGAGTTCCCATCAGACTGTCAGCTGATTTCTCAAAAGAGACCTTACAGGCAAGAAGGGGCTGGAAAGAGGTATTCCAAGTCATGAAATCCAAAGACCTACATCCAAGATTGCTCTATCCAGCAAAGCTTTCATTTAGAATAGAAGGACAGATAAAGTGCTTCTCAGATAAGATCAAATTCAAGGAGTTCATCATCACCAAGCCCTTATTATATGAAATGTTAAAGGGACTTATCTAAGAAAAAGAAGATAAAAAATATGAACAGTGAAAGGACAGCAAACTCACAGTTATTAACAACCACACCTAAAACAAAAGTAAGCTAAAAGGCCAGCTAGATCAGGAGAGGATACATAGAAATGAAGATCTCATGGAGGGTTAGCAACAGGGGAGTGGGAGGAGGAGAAGGGGGGAGAAGGAACACAAAATAAGTAGCATAGATGGTAGGTAGAAAATAGATAGGGGGGAGGGCAAGAATAGTGTGGGAAATATAGAATCTAAAGAACTTGAGACACGTGGTCATAAACTAAAGGGAGAAATGGTGGGGGGGGGGGGGTGCGGGGTGGAGGGGAATGAAGGGGGGGAATAGAACAACTGTAATGGCATAATCAATAAAATTTTTTTAAAAATCAAAAAAAAAAGAAAGAAAATGCCCAGAGAGGGGAGGTGATGCACTTTTAAAACATTAATGTGAACATCTTACAAGGGACCTGTACACAGTGAAAAAAGGTGGTAGGTACACCTCATCCTATCTAGTGATAGGGAAAGGCAGAAGAGACCAAGGTGACAGTGACAGATGGAAGGACAAATGCTGCCTACAGCCAGCCTGGATAATTCCCACATATTTTACCTGCTGTTTTAGCTGTAAAGGATGGAGTAAGTATAAAACCTATAAGACATTGTCCATACTACCTATTATAGATCACTAACCAGACTACTTAATCATTCTGTGATAATTACTTTGATTCTGAATCCAGACCTAAAGTTTTGTTTTAAACACTGACTTTATAGGGAACCATTTGCATATTGGAAATACAAGATTACCTAAATTTGTATGACACAAAAGAGTATGTTTAATTCATAGTGTTACACCATAGTAATAGGTACGAGACAAAAAAACTCATTTTATATGAGTTAAGAATTTAATGAATGCCAATTGCTTAACTATTTTGAGCTGCCACTAGGCATAAAGTCAAACCTTTTCCAAAAACCTTGAACAGCTATCGGAGTCACCCATACCTCTGTTTTTTTCATCTAATAAATATCAGCATAACAAAGCAATTAAATTAAGGAAGTAAACTCTGGAGGCAGGCTGCCACGGTTTGAATCCATAATCTGTCACATACTAGCCCTGTGACCTTGGGAAGTTATTTAGCCTCTCTGCCCCTTAGTCTCTACATCTGTAAAATGGAAGAAAACATACTAGGATTACTATGAATAATAAATGTATAAATATACAAGGAAGCACGTAGACCTGTGCCTGGCACACTGCCAGCACTCAAAAAATGTTAGCTACTATCATTATCTATTGCATTTCTTTTAAAAGAAAAGAGTAGGTAGCAATGATCTCTCTGGAAAGTCAGCAAAACTGCTCATGAAAGCAGGGGAATCAACAGTGAGAATAAGTACCAATATCACGGACAGGCTGAGATTGGTGCTTATTCTCAAACGTAAAAGCCCCAAAGTTGTTTACTTTCCTCTACCACAAATATTAGAGTCAGAGGTTTTAAGATTTTGCTAAGCCAGTTCCTGCTACATTAAAAAAAATGGTAACATAAGATGGTTTGGTCAGCTGTCAAGTCATGGGTTGTATAAACACTAGTTTATAACACAACGACTGTAAAAGTGGTATGGTTTTTATTGGTTATATTATGTTAAATTATATTCGAGGCCTTCTATTTTTCTGGCTGTAAATAACAGGGAGAAGAGTCTACTTGAGGGCAAGAACCAAATTTAAATAAGCTGTAAATTTCTCAACAGAAAGTTCAGTTCAACCTCTTTTTATGTGCAAGACCAAACACAGTATACTTTATAATTTGAAAATCAAATACATCACAAGCAAACTAGGTTCTAATAGAATCCTAGCTCTAGCACTGTTAGTTGTGTAGCCCAAGATATTACATCTCTCTCAGAGAAAGATGTAATGATACTAATCTCATAGCACCAAAAAGATGATTAAATGAAGTAAATGTTAACAATAAGAAGCACTTGCAACTGTCAATAAATAACACACGAAAATATCATTTATTCTAGTTCACACACACATACCACACAATAAAGAAAAAAAGAACCTGAACCAAGGAATAAGAGGAAAAGCATAAAAAGAAAATAATTTAAAATTTCTTCTGTGAAAGGAAACAATTGTGATAGCTGGAAAAAATAAAGATAAATAAAATGCTAATTTACCTAAGCAAAGAAGTATGAGGAAGAGCCAAAGACATTTATTACATAACAAAGAAATCTGGAAAGAAACAATCTATTTCTCAGTCATTATTAGAGATGAAGTCCATATAAAATTAGGAACTCCAAGGAGGATGTAACTATGATGGATTTAACATACTCAACCAAAGTAGGCTGTGAGATTCTATAATTTAAAATTATTATAATATTATAAACTATGCAGACTAATATTTGAAGTAAACTGAGAATAGACTGTCATAAATTCTATGAATTTTACATTTAACTATTAACATACTTTGTTCTTTATGTTACATATATTGAAATAAAAAGTTTAAAAAAATAGTAATAGTGCCACGTAAAGGATTTGAATAGATAACCTACACATCAAGAAACACATATTTATTGTTTCATTCAACAGATATCTGATTGTTGACTAAATGAAAAAGTATTTAATAATACTGGCAATCAAATACAAGCACAGTAAAACAAAAAAACTACCATTTTTTTACCTATAAAGTTAGCAACTAAAAAATAATTCCCAGTGCTGGCAAGAATACAGTCAAATGTGGGAGTGGTACAACTGGTACAAGTTTTCTGGATGGTAGCCAGAAATGTGTATCAAAAGCTTTGGAAGTGTTTATGCCCTTTTATCTATTAATCCACTTCTAGGAATTTAGTCAGAGGAAATAACCAGACTAAATGTGTATTATGAGGAAATACACAATGACTGACATATTTACAATATCGATGCATATTTACTTACAATATTAAAAAACTAATGATATATCTCTAAAGGGAATTAATTAAATAAGTTGTAATATAGCCATATAAAGGAACACAATGAAACATTCCTCTCATTTTAGAAAAAATGATTTAGTGACCTGGGAAAATGATTGTAAATTTCAGACTATAAAATACTATGTATAATATGACTGTAATCTTCTTTTATACACACATATATATAAATATACAACCAAAAACTGTAAAGCTAAACACCACATTGTCAACAATAGATTTCTCTGTGATGCTATGTCTTACTTGCTTAACTATATATATTTCTCCATTATTTTCCAAATTTCCTATAATAACCATGTATTATTTTTTATAATGAAGTGGTCTTATAGTTTTCTCCCTAAACACCCATTCCACCTAAGTCCATCATGGAAAACTCACACCACTTGTCTGTGATTGTACCCTGACCAAATGTTACAAGGAGACATCTGGAATGGGAGCTTCCAGGAAAGGTCTCCATGCTCCTGAGAAGGAAAGTGGAAGAAATGTTGCTCTTCTGAATATGATCACATTAATTCATTTATCATTCAACACACACTTACTTGAACACCTACTATGCAGTTCCTAGGCCATCTATAAATATGGAGATTACGTTTATTTCCCGGAGTCCTAAAGTACTAACTTCAGCAGTTAAATACAAAAATCTAAATTATCATCCATCTTCCACTTTGTTCTTCATAGGTAAGAGAATTTGTTGGATAAATGGTGGTAACGTATAAGAAAACAAAACAAACTCACCGTAACAAAAAAGCTAGGTTACACAAGTGCCAAATGGAAATATTTTTTTCAAAAAAAAATTACACAATTCGCTTTCTAAACACCATTCTAAGATTGGGATGACTTGGGGGCTGGCCACCATTAAGAATCACTGGACAGCTTTGTAATATATAATGCCCTCAGGGATCACTGGGGTATGTATAGTTCCTTGTCCCTATGCTAAATGGCCCCAGGTGGCTACATGGTTTTATTTGACATTTATTGGTTCATGTTTTAATCTGGAAAAATGCTAAGAAAATAGAAATCATCCAGTTAGTAGTATTTTTCAAAAATTTATTTTTCAAAGGTAACATGGACATGTTATAAATCACCTTAAACACTAAACAATTCATTTCTGATTCATTTCTATAAAAACATATCAAATACACTAAGGTTATTAGAGGAAGCAAACAGCTTCCTCCTCAAGAGGCTTTCTTAATCTACTGAAATATGAATGATGATGATGATGATTAAATAATAATTATTATAGCAGCTAACACTTATACCGTGCTCATACATCATACCTTGATGTAGACATCAAGGACAATTATAGGAGCTTTACGCATATCTCAATCTCCACAACCCCATTTGTTTGTTTGTTTGTTTGTTTGTTTTTTATCTTTAGAGGGTGGGGAAAGGAGGGAGAAAGCAAGGGAGAGAAACATCAATGTGGGAGAAAAACATGGACTGACCGCCTCCCGCACGCACCCCAAACAGGGATGTCAGCAACCCAGGCATGTTCCGTGATCTCGAATCAAACCTGCAACCTTCCACCTTGCAGGACAATGCCTAACCAACTGAGCCACACCGGTCAGGGTTCCACCACCCCATTTTATTGATGAAAATGAGGGAAAGAGTGGTTAAATATCTTGCCCAAGATCATACATCATAAAAGGTAGAGCCATTAACTAAGAAACATATCACATGCTCATCCACATTATAAATCATTGATGAAATGTCACAAAAGGAAATGAAGGTTGAATATAAATAGTAACTTGTTTGTTTTTATCCATACCAAAAGCAAATTTTTCAGGAACCTCAACCCAACATCTTGGGTCTTTTCTTAAGGAAGAACTATCACTGTATTCTGAGCACTTTCCTTCTTCATTTATGTCCACACTGCTTAATTCCTCTCTCAAGACTGTCTAACAACCTGGTCTCAGGCCACATCATCAGTATCAACAGTCTCATTCTAAGATTCTCAGTAGGCCTTCCAACTGTCAGCGACAGTCTCTCCGTCTGCCGTTCCTATTTACACATCCCATGTTTACCCACCCGAACTTGTGAGGAAACCACAGACAATGTCTGCCTCTGCCAAAGGATAAAGAAAGCAAAATGTTTTCCACACAGTTAAAAAGAATTCCATTTGTCAAATCAGTCTGATGATGCTGGATGAACTGAACATTTCCATCTCACCACCTTACCACCCACTATTTAATATGAAATTGAATAATTTCCAAAATGGAAACCATTCAAATGTCCTTCGAGGACTTACACTAGAAATATTCTTTTTTGTCAACAACTAAAAGTCAGACACTTCTAGACAAGAACTACATATCTTTAAGTATGTGTGTGTTTTTGCTGAATATAAATGTATTTCTATTTCCTTTGTCCTATAAAAATTCAAGATATATTCCCAAGATAAGTATCTCAGATAAGATTTTCTTTTTATCATTGCTAGTAGTAAAATCGGGTTTACTACTAGTTGATAAGGTTCCCCCATCTTTCCCAAATTCGATTCATAACTTCTCTCAAGAGCTCTGAAATTTCTCAGCTGCACAGATTCATGTTCCCAGTTACTAAAAATCTCTGTATTGGAACAGGGATATCTGACATAAAAGTAAAATGTTTGGCCTTTAATATTAATGAATGGGATAAAGAGTTGTTTCTTTTTATGTAAAAACATTCTTGCTTTCTCCAAAACACAGGCTAATGTTTCAGCAAGAAAGACTAACATGTAAAGTATGATTTTATTTACAACGTCACACTCCAAGTTGAGCATGTCTTTTTTTTTTTTAATTTGTTTTTCGAGAGAGGGGAAGGGAAGGAGAAAGAGTAGGAGAGAAATATCAACGTATGGTTGCCTCTCATGCGCCCCCTGCTGGGAACTGGCCTGCAACCCAGGCATGTGCCTGACTGGGAATCGAACCGCAATACTCTGGTTCGCAGGCCCGAGCTCAATCCACTGAGCTACACCAGCCAGGGCTGAGCATGTCTTTTCTTATATACCATATATTGTTGTGTCTTTGCTAAGACCATATATAGGAGAAAACTCAACTTTCCACCACTAATAATCATTTGTTCAAGCAGATCTCAAGCAGTTATAAATAAAATGTCGATGTATTTTATCTATCTGTCCACATACTTGAAACCCAGCAGACCATTTCAAGGATGTGACCTTATCTTAACATGCAATGATAATGAACTCCATTAGCAAGTTATACTCTCATACAGGTACCTGTGGTTGTGTGTTCTACATAAATTTCCTTTTACGTGTTCTCATAACAGGTAACACGGCGCTTAGCACATGGTCCCTGATATCCTGCATTACAAAGCTTGCCACAACACACATTTCCTATGCCTTCAACCTTGATTAAAGTTTACTTGCATCCAGTGCTTCTATTTGACCAGTCCTATAGCACTTCACCCTTTTTCTTATTTTCAATCACACTCCTCTTTCTTCACAGTTTTCTGCTGCTCCAAGTTTTATTTCATGTCAGTTTCATTTCAATCTACTATGGTTTCTCCTTCTATATTTTATTAGTGTGTCTCCGCAACTTCTCAGAAAAACCTACGGGGGGGTTCAGCATTTCATTTTTCAATTTTCTGAATTGTTAAAATGCCCACTGAGATAAATGCTCAGAAACATATATAATTCTTATATATAACACTATCTGCCTGTCTCCTGCCACTGAGGTATACATAAATTAACAGGCACAGTTATTCCTCAATATCTGTTGGGGAATGACTGGTTCAGGAACCCTCACAGATACAGAAATCACAAATGCTCAAGTCCTTTATATAAAATAACTCAGTATTTGCATATAATTTTTATTTGCAGATAAGCTACAGCAGGGTACATCTAACATCACTATGAGATGATTCAGCAAAGTGCTCAGCACAAAACTTGGAAATTTTGGTGGTTTGCTTTGTGTGGGGGTAACTACAGCTCGGTCTAAGAGGATACTCTGGGAAATGATATGTCCCAGACATTCCTCAGAAACAAAATATATTGTGAAACTGCAGAAATCTAAAAGCAAAGGAGAAATCCTAAATAAAGGCAATCACAATATTCTGAATGAAACTGCTGACCCAGAATGCTAACCCAGCAAAAACACTTTTTAAAAAGAAGCAGCAATAAAAACATTACCAGGCAGATTGTTAAAGTAAGAGAGGTCACCAACAAACCAGCAGAGAAAAACTCTAAGAAAAATTCTTCAGGTAGAGGAAAAGTATCCCAGGGGAAAGGTGGAAATAGAAGAGGTAATAAAGAACAGAGGGGGGAAAAACAATTGTTCTAAAGTCTTTATTTTGTCCAAGAGAAGACAAAAGGTAATTTCAGACTTTTATAAATTAAATATGTATGTTGCAATTACTAGGATAACCATTAAAAGAACAGACATGCAGTATGTAAATTTTGAAACAAACAAATAACTGTGGAATCATTTCTCCAAAATCATCAATCAAAAGGAATGTAAAAAATTTTGGAGAGATAATGGGATGCAAACTATTGGAACTAAAAGAAGAAAGAAAATATAAGGCAGACTTAAATCCAACTATGTCACTGGTCACATTAAATGTAAATGACTAAATGATCTAGCTAAAAAAAAAATGATCAGGTTGAACTTTTATTTATTTATTTTAAATATATTTTATTGATTATGCCATTACAGTTGTCCCCTTCTCCCCTTCTCCCCCTTCATTCCCCTTCCCCCTGCACACCCCCTTCCCCCAATGTCCCCCACTTTAGTTCATGTCCATGTGTCACAAGTTCTTTAGCTTCTACATTTCCCATACTATTCTTGCCCTCCCTCCTATCTGTTTTCTACCTACCATCTATGCTACTTATTCTCTGTACCTTCTTCCCCTCTCTCCTCCTCCCACTCTCCTGCTGATAACCCTCCATGTAATCTCCATTTCTGTGGCTCTGCTCCTGATCTAGCTGTCCTCTTAGTTTGCTTTTGTTTTAGGTGTGGTTGTTAATAACTGTGAGTTTGCTGTCCTTTCACTGTTCATAGTTTTTTATCTTCTTTTTCTTAGATAAGTCCCTTTAACATTTCATATAATAAGGGCTTGGTGATGATGAACTCCTTGAATTTGACCTTATCTGAGAAGTGCTATATCTGCCCTTCCACTCTAAATGAAAGCTTTGATGGATAGAGCAATCTTGGATATAGGTCTTTGGTTTTCATGACTTGGAATACTTCTTTCCAGCCCCTTCTTGCCTATAAGGTCTCTTGAGAAATCCACTGACAGTCTGATGGGAACTCCTTTGTAGGTGACTGTCCCCTTATCTCTTGCTGCTTCTAGGATTCTCTCCTTCATTTGAATCTTGGCTAATGTAATGATGATGTTCCTTGGTGTGTTCCTTTTTGGGTCCAACTTCTTTGGGACTCTCTGAGCTTCCTGGACTTCTTAGAAGTCTATTGTCTTTGCCAGATTGGGGAAGTTCTCCTTTATTATTTGTTCAAATAAGTTTTCCACTTGTCACTCTTCTTCTTCCCCTTCTGGTACCCCTATAATTCAGATGTTGGAATATTTGAAGATGTCCTGAAGGTTCCTAAGCCTCTCCTCATTTTTTTTTAAATTCTTGTTTCTTCATTCTGTTCTGGTTGAATGTTTATTTCTTCCTTCTGGGCTACTCCATTACTTTGAGTTCCAGTTTTCTTTCCATCATTATTGGTTTCCTGTTCATTTTGCTTCATTTCACTTAATGTAGCCTTCATTTTTTCATCTAATTTGCAACTAAAATCATCCAGTTCTATGAGCATTTTGATCACCTGTGTTTTGAACTGTGCATCTGATAGGTTGGCTATGTCTTGGTCACTTAGAAGTATTGGCTCTGGGGCTTTGAGCTGTTCTTCTGCTTGAGCCATAATGTTTTGGTCTGTTGGCTCCTGTTATGTATGAGGGGCAGAGGCTTATGTGTTCACCAGCGCAGGTCTACCCAGTCGCTGGATTGTGACTGGGGGCAGGGTCAGAGAGGAACCAATGGCATTTGTCGAGCTCTCTCTTGAATTTCGGTTCCCTCTGCTGCTTCCCATAAGCAAACTGGGCCCTTCTGGTGCTGGTTCCCGGGTGGGTGGGCTTGTGTACATTCTAGAACCCTGTGGGTCTCTCCAAGGAACTCTCCTATGAGACTGGGAGCCTCTCCCAGCACCTCAACCCCAGAAATTTTTTCCAATTAGTGCTTTTAGGCTTTATTTCCCATCACTGGGGCCCTGTGTTGCACAGTCTGTCTCACTGGCCGTTTTTAAACCTGCCTCATTTATCTGCGCATGAATGTATGTCCACGGTCAGCCAGCCGCCTTGTGAACCTTACTGAGTTTTTGTCCCGTGCCCGCCCAGGTCCGCCAACCACCGCCTTTTCCTGCTGGGATCCCTCTCTGCTGGCCACCGACTCCGCCCTTTTTACCGATCTGGATGAATGGTTCATTGTTGTTGGACTTTAGTACAGTTCAATTTTCTGTCTGTTTTGGTTGTGTTTTTGTTTCTAAATCTTTGTTGTACTTAAATGTGGTTGAGCAAGGAGGTAAAGTGTTTCCACCTATGCCTCCGTCTGGGCTGGAAGTCCAATCTCCAGGTTGAACTTTTAAAATCCAAAAGTACAGTGTTTAACAGAGTCAAAACTAAAAACTAAGGATAAACTCTGAATATGACTATAATCAATAACAAACAGAAAGAAAAAATCATTAAGAAAGCTGGTATAGCTATTTCTATTAAACAAAATTGGCTTACAATAAAATCATTCCCTGAGAGAATCACTTCATAATCACAAAATCTGTATCACCAGAATGCTATAATAATTTTCAATTTGTATATGCCAAATAATATAGTATCTTACTAGGTAAAGCAAAAATTGACAAAACTCCATAAAGAAATAAAATACTTCCACCATCAAAATAAGTGGGATGTAATTAAAGCATTTACAGCTGTAAAGGTGTATATTTTTAAAAAGCCTTCAAAATTAATGTGCTCTAACCTTATACCACATACAAAATTAACTTAATATAAGGACTAAAACTATATAACTCTTAGAAGAAAGCACAAGGAAAAAGCTTCATGACTCTGGAGTTGGTAAAGAATTCTTAATATATGACATTAAAAGTAGAGGTAACAAAAGGGAAAAAAAGAAACTAGACTTCATAAAAATTAGAAACTTTTGTTAATCAAAGAGAGAGTTAAAAGACAAAACAAAGAATAAAAACAAATATTAACTCATAAGTATCTGATGAGTTAATATGCAAAATATATAAAGAACTACATAAATACTCAACTACAAAAAAAACATTAAAAAACAGGCAAAGAACTTGAATAAGCACATGTAAAGATGTTCATCACTAATCAGTGAAGAAATGGAACTCAAAACCACAGTGAGATACTATTTCATACCCATTACAATGGCTTTCATTGAAACAAACAAACCAACAAAACAGAAAGTAAGAGTGCTGGTGAAGCTCAGGTTCTACTCCTAGTCAGGGCACATCTGGGTTAGGAGCTGGGTCCCCAGTGGGGGCATTTGAGAAGCAACCGATAGATGTTTCTCTCCCTCTTTACTTCCCTTCCCCTCTCTCCAAAACAAATAAATAAAATCTTAAAAAAAAAAAAAGAGTGCTAGTGAAGCTATAGAAAAATTAGACCACTTGGGCATTGCTGTTGGGAATATAAAATGGTGCAGCCACTGTGGAAAATAAGTATGACTGTTTTATTAAATATAGAATTATCATAAGATCCAGCAATTCCACCTTTGGGTATATATCCAAAAGAACTGAAAGCAGGGATTGGGATTGGGACATGTATACCCATTTTCACAACAGCATTATTCACAGTAGCCAAAAGGTAGAAATAATCCAAATGTCCATCAACAGATGAATAAGCACACAACGTGTGAGATATACACACAATGGAAAAGTATTCAGTAGTTAAAAGGAATATCACCCATGTTGTCATACACTACAACGCAGATGAAACTTGAAGACATTAGGCTAAGTGAAGTAAGCCAAACACAAAAGAACAAATTTTGTGTGATTCCACTTACATCAGGTACCTAGAGGAGTCAAATTCACAGAGAAAGAAGAATGTTGATTGCCAGGGGCAGGGGGCAGGTGGAAGGGGTAATGGAGAGTTATTGTTTAATGGGTTAACATTATTTATGCTAAAATAGCATAAAGGAAAAAGATTACTACTTTGAAGAAAAGTTTAAAATCCTGTATTAATCTGTTTAAATTAAATCATTTATAAATATAAAAGACCTTATATAAAAATATGTTAAGATCTTTATCAATATCACTAAAGTACACATTTTAGGGCAAAATATAACTAAAAGATTATCAGGTTTTAATTGATATATCACTGAAAATCACTTGTAATGCTAGTAATACAAAGGAAAATAGTAATTGTTGACAAGTTATAGAGAAATTGGGACACTCATGCACTTCTGGTAAGAATATAAATGGTGCAGCCACTGTGGAAACCAGTTTAGTGGTTCCCTAAAAAGGAAATAAATACATGACCTGGTAATTCTATGCGTAGGTACACATACCCAAGACAATCAAAAACAAGTATTCAAACAAAAATGTGTACATGTGTTCGTAATAGCATGATTCTTAATAACCAAAAACTGGAACTATCTTAAATATTCATCATATGGTTTATCTCATATGTAACCACAAAACCAGTTCAAACTGGCTTTATCCGGTTTATAACATAATACTGAGAGGATCCTTCAGGGATCATAGAACAAAATGCTGTCATGCAAGTGAGGCATGAACAGAGGAGAGAACTTTGACCTTCAATAACACCTGGAACCAAAGTTTTCTGAGCTCTCCTCCCCAACCTTGCCCCCCTTCACCCTGCATAGAGCCAAAAAGCTGGCACTTGACCACAACTCCCATCAATCAGAATTCTTTCTTAAGTGAAGGGTGCATTGTCCAGGAAGATCCGTTGCTGAAGCCCTCCAATTAAAATCCAGCCCACCAGTGCTTCCATATACTAACTTGTCCTTCCCTAACCCCTTAAACTCTACCCCAAAACTTTGTTGGGCAGGAGAGGCCATGTGTGACAGATCTGAGCCTAGCCTCCTGCCTCTTCATTGGTAGACCTCTCAATAAACCCTTTTCTTTTCTCAAAAGCTACTGTCATAGTATTGGTTTATATGCACATCAGGCAGGGAGCCCTTGCTTGGTAACATATACCATGGAATCTTATTTAGCCATAAAATAGAATGAAATATTGATACATGCTACAATATGGGTGAACCTTGAAACCACGCTAAGGAAAAGCACTCAGACACAAAAAAGCCACACACTGCATGATTCAATTTATTTAAAATATCAGAATAGGCAAATCCATAGGAACAGAGGCAGATTAAAGGTTACCAAGGTGGGGGTGAAGGGTAAGGAAGAATGAAAATGGGGAGATGGGGACTGCTTAATGAGTAATGGGCTTCTTTTTGGGGTAATGAAAATGTTCTGGAATTGGTGATAATGGTTGTACAACAATGTGAATACACCATGCTACTGAATTAATAAACTTTAAAATGATTAAAATGGTGGTTTAAGTTATGTGAATTTAGCTTTAATAAATAAATGCCGACTTCCACCAAGATGGAGGCATAGGTGGAGACACTGTGCCTTCTCACACAACCAAGTTTAGAGACAACAAAATTTTAGCAACAGAAAACACAGCCAAAACACAGAAAATTGAACTTCTCGGAAGTCTGATAACAACGAAGTCTTCAGCAGAACCAGTAAGAGGGGCGAAGCCATCACCTGGTGGAGCGGGGTTGCACAGGAAAACTCGGTCAGATGGATTTAGGAGCGCAGATCCCAGGCATGGGGTTGCAACAAGCGGACCCAGCAAGGGTGCAGGGCAGCAGGCTAAACATGGTCACACATTCCAGGGCAGACAGACCCGAGAAGGAGTGAGCAGTGAGACGGACCAAGCAGGCCCCAGTGGCGGGAAGCAGCAGAGGGGGCCGCCATTTGCCCCACTCTGCCCCCACCCCCACATACAGTGTCAAAACCCAGTAACCTGGGCGGCCCCACCCTGGTGAACACCTAAGGCTCCACTCCTCATACTTAAGGGGCGCAAACAGACCAAAAATGGCTCAAGAAGATCTCAAAGCCCCAGAGCCCATAACTCTAAGCAACAAAGAAATAGCAAAACTTTCAGATACATAGTTCAAAACACTGGTGAACAGGATGCTCACAGAACTGGTTGACTTTAGTCACAAATTAGAGGAACATATGAAGGCTAAACTAATTGAAATGAAGGGAATTGCACAGGAAACCAATCGTGATGGAAAGGAAACTGGGACTCAACTCAAGGGAGTGGACCAGAAGGAAGGAAAAAATGACCAAACAGAAAAATATGAAGAAACAAGAATTCAAAAAAATGAGGAGAGACTTACGAACCTCCAGGACATCTTTAAATGCTCCAATATCCGAATTATAGGGGTACTAGAAAGGGAAGAGGAACAGCCACCAGTGGAAAACTTATTTGAACAAATAATAAAGAAGAATTTCCCCAATCTGGCAAATGAAATAGACTTCCAGGAAATCCAGGAAGCACAGAGAGTCCCAAAAAAGTTGAACCCAAGGAGGAACACACCAAGGCACATCATCATTAGCCAAGATGAAAATGAAGGAGAGAATCCTAGAAGCAGCAAGAGATAAGGGGACAGTCACCTACAAAGGAGTTCCCATCAGACTGTCAGCTGATTTCTCAAAAGAGACCTTACAGGCTAGAAGGGGCTGGAAAGAGGTATTCCAAGTCATGAAATCCAAACACCTACATCCAAGATTGCTCTATCCAGCAAAGCTTTCATTTAGAATAGAAGGACAGATAAAGTGCTTCTCAGATAAGGTCAAATTCAAGGAGTTCATCATCACCAAGCCCTTATTATATGAAATGTTAAAGGGACTTATCTAAGACAAAGAAGATAAAAAAGATGAACAGTGAAAGGACAACAAACTCACAGTTATGAACAACCACACCTAGAACGAAAGCAAACTAAAAGATCAGCTAGATCAGGAGTGGATACATAGAAATGAAGATCTCATGGAGGGTTAGCAACAGGGGAGTGGGAGAAGGAGAAGGGGGGAGAAGGAACACAAAATAAGTAGCACAGATGGTAGGTAGAAAATAGATGGGGGGAGGGCAAGAATAGTATGGGAAATATAGAATCTAAAGAACTTGAGACACGTGGTCATAAACTAAAGGGGGGATGATGGGGGTGCGGAGTGCAGGATGGAGGGGAATGAAGGAGGGAACAGAACAACTGTAATGACATAATCAATAAAATCAAATAAAAATTTAAATATATAAATAAATGCCTAGTCATATAAAATTCTGCCATTAAAATCAACTCAATATTATGTAACATTATTACTACAGAAGCATGAATCATCATTTACTCAAACTCAAAGTGATTCTAAATGAGTAGCAACAATGTTTCACATTACTATTCATGCCTTATATCTGTACCCCAGGTGAAATATATGAAAAGAACAGGTAAAGAAACTTTCAGCAAGTTTCTTCTGACCTTCTGGAGACCATTAGCAATAAGATCAGAATGGAAACGGGTAGTGGAAAAATACATGTTAAACCAAATGTGAAAAACTGGAAGAAGAATAAAGAAGGTGGTAGGGGGAACTTAGCAAGTGCTAAAGACGGAAGAAAAAGAACCTGTCAGAAGACAAAGCAGAGATTAATAAAACATATGGTGACAGTTTTTACAATCTTTCCAAAATCAGGGATTACTCTTCTGGATGAACTCTTTATTGATTTCTTAATAATGAAGAAAAACATTTTAGGGAATCTCAAGATAGAGAAGAGCTAAAGTATTACCTTATTGGTACTTTTATATTTTGAACTCACCCTTTTTATCCCTCCACTAGTGACTTTCTCTCCTTTATTTTTTTCATCTTTATTTTAGTCTCAAGACTTTTAGGAATCCTACTCTTTTAGGAGGACCTAATGTCCACATCCTCCAGTAAACCTCTACTGGCATGTTTGGGCAACTGCTTCATATGCAACTGCTTCATATTAACTCTTCTATCACCTCTTCTGGCTGTAGTAACATTTAATCATCTCGACTTTATTTTAGAGTCAGGTTCAGTAAGTGGGCTCTCTGTAGATTGCAATAAAACATATAAGATACCATCAAACATAACATCTAGACAAATTTATCAAAAGAATTTGCCACCTATTACAACTATCTTTTGCTATATATAATATATCCTTAGAAAGAGGGGTACACAGATCAGACAGGGGATTATTAATGAACCACAGACCATGATAAAATTTCTTGGTTTTCACTTAAAAAAAAAAGTATCATGAATGATAAGTGTTAGGGGAAACTTCAGCTATTTGACCAAGGCTGTCACCTTGCTCAACAAGCAATAAATAGACTTGAATGGACCTTATAAAATGAGGTAAGACTGGACTTTATTCTAAGAGTAATGAGAAACCACTGGAGAATTTTTATAACAAAAAGTGATTTCATCAGATTTGTGTTTTAGAAAAATAACAAAGAAACTGTGTAGATAACGGATGAGAAGGGGAAACAGGAAGACCACGCCGTAAGATGAAAGGCCATCTTCTAATAGTCAAGTTCTAATGTAGCAGCATTAAAGGAATGGAGAAAAGTGCCAAGATATGAGAGAAAAGTAAGAGGTAGAGCACACATACTTATTGTCTGAACATGGCAAAAAAGGAATAGGGAAAAATCAGATGGAGCTCAGGTTGCACACTAGGGAACTAGGTACATAGTACCACCGTAGTGGTAAGAGAGGAAACAAGAGTAAGGAAATGCTTAGAAGGATGAGTTCAGTTTAGGACGTGTTGAATATAAGATAACATTAGAGCCCTATTGATCACCAACATAAACATCTCTATGTACTCAAAATACATCTCCTTTAAGTCTTTCCGATTTTACCTATCATCCATTCACAATGTATGGAGCATCCAAGAAAAAATTTTAATAAGCAATGAGGTATGTGAGTATGAAGGCTAGGAGACAGATCTGAATTGAAGACATAGATTGAGAACCATCAACACATGGATGAGATATCCCAGGGAGGATGGGGGATGTGAGGGAGGAGGGCTGAGCAAGGACAACAGGAATATAACAATAATGGAGAGTTTAACTGACATGTGGACATTTCATTGGGGAAAAAAAAGGGGGAGGGGAGGGAGGCTAATCGTGACAATAGTTACATTAAGGGAACAAAGTCTTATACCCAAAAAGAACTAACACTGGGTCTCCTGGGAAACATGCGCAGATCTGTGGTATGCAAGAGGAGAAGCATCCACCCATTCTATTCTTGGCTCTAATTTCTAGGGTCAGTCTGCTACCTTTACAAGAATTTTAGTCATCCAAAGTAAATAAAAATCAGTAAAAAACTGGCGGGATTACTGTTGTCCTAGTTTTCTTTTACATAGTAGCTTCAAAAACCGATGCCATCTCTGCAGTCAAGCAATATACATCACTGAAAGAGTAGAGTCATCCCTGCACCAATGAAGCAATCCAAAAGCTGATCGGGACAGCACAGACATAAACAGGAATATCAGATG
The DNA here is from genome assembly GCF_021234435.1 of Artibeus jamaicensis. NCBI lineage: Eukaryota > Metazoa > Chordata > Mammalia > Chiroptera > Phyllostomidae > Artibeus > Artibeus jamaicensis. The sequence continues at coordinate 70,465,383 of NW_026522030.1, read as the reverse complement.
TAGTTTCAAGTACCATATAACACAATGACTCTACATTTTGGTTGCAAGCTTTAAAGATACTATAGTATATTTGGTTTTGAGTAAGATCCTAATTGTAGTCATGTTTTAGACCAGTTTTTTTTTCAAGTGCTTACTATTTTTCTATTCTAGTGCTTATGAGAAAAAATATAGTTTTAGTCTGAGCTTACACACATAATTTACCCTACTTTTAACTTGATTTTGACCTAAAATGTATAGAATTGAGATCAATTAATAACTAGTTTCTAAAATCTATTGAATTTTTAACAGAACATCAAAATCCCAATAAATTGTAAGGAGCAATAATACATTTTGAATTTTTTCCAGTTTCAACTAGAATTTACCCAAACATAAAACACATTTTAGAGACTTCCAGTCAAGATGGCAGCATAGGTTAACATGGCTCACTTCCTCACACAACCACATCAAGATTGCAACCAAAACAAAGGATAACCATTACTCAGACCCATCAGAAATCAAATTGAATGGAAATCTGACAACTATGGAATTAAAAAACCACTTCCATCCAGACTGGTAGGAGGGACAGAAACATGGAACAGGTGTGTAGTGGATAAAAATTCCGGAGGGATGTGTTGAGAACAAGGAGTCCCAGCCTTACACCAGGCCTCCCACTCCAGTGCTCCAGTACCGGGAAGATAAGTCCCCATAACTTCTGGCTGCAAAAACCAGAGGGGACTCAGTTGGTGGAAGAAACTTCTTGGGTCCCAAGCAGTTTCCCTTTAAAAAATCTACACATGGACTTACCCAGATTCACTCTCTCTGAGCTCCAGCACTAGGGTAGCAGCTTGAAAGGCACAAGCAGCATACAGGGAGGAACTGAGGTGTCTGGCATCAAGACAGGAGCTGAAAGATAGCTTTCTCTCCAATAAAAAAGCAGGCAAAAGCCCCTGTCCCTTTCCTGAGCCCTCCCCATTACAGAGTCACAAAGCTGACAAGCAGGTGCCCTATCTAAGACTCCATCAATCTGGTTAACACTGTTTGTCCCACCCTGAATATCCACTGAAAATCCATGCCAACCAACTTATGAGACCACCCAAACTGTTAACTGTGACTTTTCCATATGAATGGCTGAGCTTGGCTCATACCTCACAAGTTCCTAAATCCTATAAAACAACCAACAACCAGCCTCAATGAGCTGCCAGTTCCCATACCTCTTGCTAAGTGGCCCCAGGCTCACCACCAGCAGCAGCCAGCCTAGATTCACATCTTCATATACCCTGGGGATCTCCAAGCCCAGCACAAGTAGCAGCCATCTCAAATTGCTTTATAGCTCACACAGGGTGGCCCTAGACAGAACGTGGGCATGCACCACCCAGGAATCCTAAGTCTGTGTACCCAGTGGACACCTAGAGATCACACTGGAGTACGACTACCCTGCCTCTGCACAGCTTATCCTCCACAGAGGGCAGAGGTTGGTGGTCAGTGGTCATAGCCAGTCCTTGTGGCTAACTGGCCTGGGTAAATCCCTCCAACTGACCTGCCAACAGCAATCAAGCCTCAAGTATAACAGAAAAGTATATTCAGTACACATGAAAAGCACTCCTCAAGTACCCAGCTTTGGTAACGGGGAAGGCTGTGCCACTGGACCCAACAGGACACCTACTACATTAGGCCACACTACCAAGATAGGAAGTCAGAGCAGCTCTACCAAATACATAGAAACAAACACAGGGAGGAAGCCAAAATGAAGAGACAAAGAAACATGGCCCAAATGAAAGAACAGAACAAAACTCTAGCAAAAGGACTAAACAAAATGGAGATAAGCAATCTATCAGATGCAAGAGTTCAAAACACTGGTTATAAGGATGCTCAAGAAACTTAGTGAGGACCTCAAAAGCATAAAAAAAGATCCTGTCAGAAATGAAGGATACACTAATTGAAATAAAGAACAATATACAGAGAAACAACAGTAATGATGCTGAGAATCAAATCAATGATTTAAAACATAAGGAAGCAAAAACCAACCAATTAGAACAAGAAGAAGAAAAAAAGAATACAAAAAACAAGGATAGTGTAAGCAGCCTCTGAGACAACTTCAAGAGGTCTAACATTCACATCATAGGGATGCCAGAAGAAGAGAAAAAGCAAGGAACTGGAAATCTATTTGAAAAAGTAATGAAAGAAAGCTTCCCTAATTTGGTGAAGGAAATAGATATGCAACTCCAGGAAGCACAGAGTCCCAAACAAGATGGATGCAAAGAGGCCCACTCCAAGACACATCTTAATTAAAATGCCAAAAGTTAAAGATAAAAGAGAACCTTAAAAGCAGCAAGAGAAAAGAAGTTAGTTATCTACAAGGGGGTTCTCCTAAGACTGTCAACTGATTTCTCAAAAGAAACTTTGCAGGCTAGTAGGGATTTCCAGGAAATATTCAAAGTCATGGAAAGCAGGGATTAGCAGCCAAGATTGCTCTATCCACCAAAGCTATCATTTAGAATTGAAGGGCAGATAAAGAGCTTCCCAGACAAGAAACAACTAAAGGAGTTCATCATCACCAAACCATTTCGATATGACATGTTAAAGGGACTTAAGGAAAAGAAGATCAAAACTATGAACAATAAAATGGCAATAACTGAATCTAACAACCTATTAACAATTGAATCTAAAATACAAACTACACCCTGGCTGGTGTAGTTCAGTGGATTGAGCACTGGCCTGTGAACCAAAGGATCGCCAGTTCGATTCTCAGTCAGGGTACATGCCTGGGTTATAGCCCAGGTCCCCAGTGAGGGCCATGTGAGAGGCAACTGATGTTTCTCTCCCTCTCTTTTTCCCTCCCTCTCTCTAATACAAATAAATAAAACCTTAAAAAATTAAAATAAAATATAAACTATGAAAACAAGAAGAACAAAGATAGAATCATGAATATGGAGAGTATTTTAATGGATGCCAGATAGGATTGTGGTATGGGGCATGGGTGAAGAGATGAGGGGATTAGAAGTACAAATAGGTAGTTACAGAATAGCCATGTGGATGTAAAAGGAAATGAAGTAGCCAAAGAACTTATATGCATGACCCATGGACATGAGCAATCGTTTGGGGACGGCCTAATAAACTGGGGGATGCTGAGTGGAGGGGGGGGCAAAGGAGGAAATATTGGGACAACTGTAACAGCATAATCAATAAGATAATTTTTAAAATATTAGAAAATTCTATCTGATTAATCTGTATATCCCCGTAAGTGCTTAATTAACACACATTCAGACCACATTTTAGTAAAAAGCTGTCTATTTCAGCACTAAACTTGTTATTCATATTTAATTATCTTCTGGAAACAAAACTCTAGAAGAGGTTCTATTCCTTAGTCAATACTTAACCTTTCTTCATACAGAAGTTACTAATAGCATAGCCCCGTTTATCACCAAAGTAAACATTTTTGCATCATCTAAACTCATCTCTTTCTGAAAGCCTTTTTATTTTTATCTATCACTCATTCACAATGCATGTGTCCTTGGCATCACAGTTTCTTACGTTCATGTTGTTTTTACCTTTGCTGGAATATTTTTTTTGCACCTTTTGCAGGGGCTGGTCTTTTCTCCTATAATGTATTTTGCCTCCTGGGAAGTGGGGCCTTTGGTCAGTCATCTTTTTGCAAAGCTCTACACACATAATGATCTAAAACTGGATCATTATATTCAAGGAGAAAGGAAATCTCATTAGCATAAGGCTGATTAAGAAAAAGAAGTCTGAGAAATCAGAAATAGAAAGGAAAAGATAAAAAATGCTCAAAGTAAAATGACTAAAAGAAAAATTTAAGCCAATGATAATAAAAGGGAATAAAATAGATAATCATAAGGCAATAATGTCAGACGATGACCAAGAAAAAGATGCCTGCAGGAAATAAATTTAATCTCTTAAATTATCGCTAAACCACAGCTCACAGGGCAACTGACAACTGTTAAATCACAGTCCAGGGACATGTGATTATACCACCCTGGAAGTTGTTGTGCCAAATATTACTGCTGACTCGGGGTGCTCCAGAATCAACTGAGAGGACCACCATTATTTCCATCCTCTGCCAAGAGACACATCAGTGATTGTGGGCTGGAGGGAGAGCCAGTGGAAAAGATACCACAGCAGCAGGCCAACAGCTGCATAAAACAAGTCTGGTATTGAGGTTAAAATTAAATGAAATGGAAGAGAAGTCAAGACATGGGAGGATGAGAAGAACAAACACAGCATCAGAGTGGGCTCCTTCTATCTTCAGGAAAAGCAAACATTTGGTGCTGGATGCCAAATTTAAGACTTTGTTCCTCTCTTGCAATTATTTGTTAGTAACACCACACACACACACACACACAAATAAACCTATAAGCTAAAATGAAGAGGTTAAAGTGGATATAACAAAAACTGTTAAAAAGAAACAAAAACATACTTTTTAAAGTGACACAGATCAGTTAACTGCACAAAGAATAATATTCCTGACTGACTGGGAGAGATGTTCACCCTGAATTCTTAAATCAAATGAGAAAGCTGCAGACAAACATGTATAATAACATAACGTTTTTGTTAAAATATGTCTGCATAAGCACAAGGAAAGTCTTTAAATGATTCCAAAATAAATATTGCTATTATAAATGATTTTTCCTTTTTTAAAAATATTTTTACTGTGTTTTCAATATAATTAAAATTAAAATAACAATCCTTTAAAATAAAAGAAAAAAATCTTCCCTTCCAGGTCATTCAGTCTTTACCCTGAATTAAATGTGTGTAAAACTTACAAAGAGCCCCTTTCATATAGAACAGAACTTTGGGAGAGCTGCTCCCATCCAGTGGGGCCAAAGGGCCAAGCCCAGCTGCATTAGGGTGGAAAAAAACACAAGCTGCGAAGACCAATGGAAAGGTTTGAATCCAGCAAATCCAGCCAGTAGTTCAGTGACCCAGAGCAAATTATACGAAATTTCTGAGTGCAGCCTTTACTTGGCTTCAGAAGTGGAATCCCTTTACAGGGTTGTTTTGAGGATTCTTGAGAACAGCGCCTACATACCACAACACAGATTGGTGGGGTAGGTTATCAATGAACCTTCTGATCAATATTATACCTTTTATTATCTCAAGAAACAATTTATTCCAAATAATGCCAGATTGTTTGCCACTTACATTGACCTGCCCTTGGCCTCTGATTCCTCAGACCCATCACTGGTTAAAAGAGTGGCCCAGTTACTGTCACGTCCTTCTAAAGTATCTATACTTAGCACCTCCAGGAGACAGCAGAAAAAAACATCTAGCAGGTGGGAAGCAGGTATCAAAGAATAGAACTGTGCTTATCCAAGCTCTCTGTCCTACAAATACATAAGCAAATCCAGCAGGGGTAGAAAAACATCTTTTCTAAAGGCACATACTGTAGAAGTATGACCAACAAAAAGCACGATAATCTCAGATATTATTATAGACTCAGCTGGACATATTGCACTACAGCAGAGTTTCAATTCTAATTGTTATTTTTTTTTACTGTTAGTGTTTTAAAAACCTTTAAGAATGCCCATCAAAAATTTTAGTATTCATAAGTATGCCTGAAGCCTAGAAAAGTTCAGAACCACTGAGACAGAAAATAAATAGTGAGAGGTGTGTCAACTATCTAGGAATGTCCGAGACTTTCTGCAATGATGTCAATGTTCTATCTTATATATATGCTATTCGGTATCATAGCCACCAACCACATGTGGCTACTGAACACAAGAAATGTGGCTAGTGCAACAGAATGACTGAATTTTTAATTTTATTTAATTTTAGTTCATTTAAGTTTATATCATCTAATATAGCTATTGAGTATGGTATTAGATGGCAGAGATCAAGAACCTTGTGTTAATGACTTGTGCTAAATGAAAAAGATGGTATGTGGGTAAGTTAGTTAAGTTTAAAAAGCAAACTAACAAAAAGAAAAACAAATAAAACAGCAAAAAGTCAAAAACAAGAACAAAAACAAAAACCAAGCACCATATTAATATTCTCATATAGAGCTCACCTTGATAAAGCTGAGGTCCCAGTCTGGTCTGCTCAGGCTGCCATAACAAAAAGCCATCCACTGGGTGGCTTACACAACACAAATTTATTTTCTTGTAGTTTTAGAAGCTGGAAAGCCTAAGATCAAGGTTTTGGACTATTTGGTTCCTGTGAGAATCCTCTTCCTGGGTGGTAGATGGCCACCATCTCTCTGTGTGCTCACATGACCACTTCTTTGTGCACATGCACACAGAGGAAAAAAATCGTTCTTCCTCCTCTCATAAGGCAACCAACCCAATCTAACTAGGACCCTACCCTTACAACCTCATTTGAACATAATTATCTCTCTAAAGGCTCCAAGAACAGTCAATAATAGGCTTCCCACATATGAATTTATGGGGCAGGGACACAAAATTCAGTCCATAGCACAACTCTCCATTCTCCCTCCATGCCGAGCTTTCTTATCATGAGTTCCAATGTTCCACATTGGGTTCCATAAGGGTGAGACTACACTTCTCACCCTTAATTTATAATCTTCTAAAGGCTAAGTTTTCTGCCTACCATTAATACACTACCAATTGACACCTGAGTAAGCCCTTAACTCTGTCATCAGATACCTCTGAAGTTTACCGAGATTAAACTCAGCTTTGGCCCTCAAAATGGCTTCCTACTTCCTAAAATTACTGTGCAGCAGAGTTAACACTGCAAGCCTGACAAAGCTCTCTTCAGAAAGGACAGCTTATAAGGTTGGCCCCTGACTAGAGTCTGGGAACTGAGACACTAGCTGAGTTCCTCCTCCCTGACTGCTAAGAGGGACGAATTGTGCCTAAACTGTTTGTACAAACAACGTTACACTGAACATCTGCCTTCTTTCTGAGGGTCTGAAATGCTGTACCTGCTAAGCAGAGGATGAGTATGTGACCAGCCCCCAATAAAAATCTTGGGCCCTGACTATCTAATAAGCTCCCCTGACAGACGACATTTCACACATGCCACAAATTCTGCTGGAGGAATTAAATGTGTCCTGTTAGCCCGACAGGGAAAGAATTCTTAGAAGACTGTGACTAGTTTCCTCCAGACTTCATCCCATAAACCTTTCCCCTCTGCTGATTTTGCCTTGTACACTTTCCCTATAATAAATCATAACCAGGAGGACAACTACATGTTCAATTCTGTGAGTCTTCCTGGTGAATCAACAAACCTGAGGATGGTCTTGAGGAACTCCAACACATCAATCAATCCACTTTTAAAAGTTCACATAATCAAACACCTATCCCTAGTAAATGAATCCCATATTCCTATATTTTAATCTTCCCAGGTTCCACTTCAACCCATAATTTTCCCAGCTCTGGCCCTATTCAGTCCACTACTATCTACATTATCACAGTCACTCAGCTAAAATAACCATCAAATCTCTCTATATGTCAATGGTTCTATAATTGGGGTAAATATTATCCAAGAGACAGGGAGCAGTTTTTATTTAATATAAAAATGTTTGTTTCCTAAATCAGTAAAAATAATGTTCCCAGAAGCTTCTCCATGATTAGTTTCATTTTACTTGACCTTTCTGCAAGGGTAGAAGCTGCGGAGCACTCTGATCTGCCTAGAAGTTTCTTCTTCCTCCAAATACCCTTAAATGCCCCTTCCACCTCACTTTCCATGGACCATTTCATTTATTTCCATTATTTTAGCTTCTATCTGTCACTTCTAAATCTTTATCTTCAGCCCAGTCCCCTGTTGTAAACCCTAAAATCTTACCTCCAACCACCTACAGAACAAGTACATCTATGGTTCTTACCAATCAATACTTAAAACTGATACTCACTTTTAGACTTTTGTTCGAAAAGATCATCTGCATATGTTTGTTTTAGAACTCAACTGCGCTGACTCTAGTTACTACAGCACAGCAATCCAAAGTTATAGAAGACTATTTGAATCTTTTCCCTATCATGCCTTACTGGTATTCCAGCCTACACTATTGCTATTTGCCAGTTCGCTACTACAGTAGAGCTTGGTGCAATGCTATGCACAAAGTAGCCATCTAATAAATGCTCATATATTAATAACATTAACCATCTATCAGACCTGCAACAAAGAGAATGGAACACCATGCTGGTAGATATGGCTGCATTTAGAAATGTCACTATTGGTAATTTAACTTATTAGTTATTGATGAGTCAGAACTTTCAAAAATGGTTTGGATTAACCAGCTGCCCATTTTAGGGAGAATATACAGTGGTATGCAAAGTTTCCATTTAAAAGTTAAATAATTAGAAAAGGGGGGGTATGTTTCAGAAATGTCCAGATAAAGATGGCAGATTGAGTACATGCTTTCATTCTTCCTAAAACCACACTAAAGCCCTTGCCTGGTGTAGCTTATGTAGTTGGGCGTCATCCTGCAGACAGAAAGGTCATGGGTTCGATTCCTGGTCAGGGTACATGCCTGGGTTGTGAGTTCAGTCTCCAGTCAAGGTGCACGCAAGAGGCAACCAATTGATATTTCTCTCTCACATTAATGTTTCTCTCCCTCTTTTTCTCCCTCCTTTTTCCTCCCCCTAAAATCAGTACAAGAAAAAAATTTAACTCACTAAAATGATAATAAAAGGAATTTAATTTTCCTTTTTTAAGCCATAAACTTACAAAAATGAGAGTAGAAAAGGAGAAAACAGCAATAGAATTTCACAAGCTATAAAGCAGTAAATGATTTAATGGATTAGAGAATACTGAATCCAAGAGGGACAATGAGAAAGCTAAAACCAATGCATTTTACACCCCCCTTATATCACTGGACACCCAACAAGATCAGGAAATTAGGACATCTGGAAATATGAATGAGGGAGGACCTAAAAGTGGGTCAACTCGTTTAAAGTCTGTCTAAGAGGCAGTTTGATCCTCAGATCTCCATTCCAACTCCTGGCCAGCCCAGCCCCCAATCAGACCAAAAACAAGTGGTTTATTCCCTGGAGATGATGAAATAGAGGATCTCTGGACCAGTAATCAACAACCACAGTGGACAGCAGAGCTACAATTCCACAAATTGGAGGTGGAGGGTGGGTGGTCACAGGTTAAATACCCAACTTGGGCATCAACCCACAAACTGAAAGGTCACAGGTTCAATTCCCAGTCAGGGAACATTGCCTGAGTTTTAGGTTTGGTCCCTGGGTCAGGGCATGTGCAAGAGGCAACCAATTGATGTTTCTCTCTCACACTGGTGTTTCTCTCCCTCTCTCTCTAAACTCTCTCTCCCTTTCTCTCTAAAAGCAATAACAAATAAAATTTTATTTAAGTGCAGAAAGTGTTAAAAGAAAATTCCATGAACTTTATTTTTTTAATGAAAAGCAAAGAAAAGAATGGAAGAGGCAAAAGCAACAGACGCCGTCATTGCAATATATTCATCTTCTACGTCAGCAATTTCCAACCGTTTTCCTCTCATGGCATGTGTAAACTACTAAAATTCTGTTGGACACCAAAATTATATAATTTTTGCCAATCTAACAAAAACTACGTATAATTTTGATTGACTTACAAAACACACACACACACACACACACACACACATATACACACACAAATAATTACCTACTCTTTTTGCCGCAAAGAGGCTTTTTAAAATGTCGGCTCTGGCTGGGTGGTGCAGTTGGTTGGAGTGTAGTCCCTTACACCAAAAGGTTGCACATTCGATTTCCAGTCAGTGCACACATCTAGGTTGCAGGTTTGTCCCCCAAAAGGCATGTAGGAGAGGACCTAAATGCTTAATCAATGTTTCTCTCTCACATCAGTGTCTGTCTGTCTCTCCCTCTTTCCAAAACCAATAAAAAACATATTCTCAGGTGAGGGTTTAAAAAACAACAATGAAGAAATTACGCACCTATATTCGTACATAAGAATTTCTGATACTAAGAATTAACTAATCAGATGCAACCTTATTATGCAACCTTATTATGAAATGTGGCCAATAAGATGCAACTCTATTAGGTGACCTATATACTCATATTTATGATTTGAGACAGGGCATTCGCACCAGACAACTACTGTTGTGTTGGCTGTTGTCATTTTTTTCAATGAAAACCTAAGGGAAAAGAGGTCAGTGCCCTTCCCTGGCTGAGTAGCTCAGCTGGTTGGTGCATCCTCCCAATACAAGCTGCAGGTTCCATCTCTCGTCAGGGCACATACAAGAAGAAATCAATGGATGCATGAATAAGTGGAACAAAAATTGATGTTTCTCTCTCTCTCCCTTCCTCTCTCGCTCTAAAATCAACTGAAAAAAAGAAAAAGAGGTCAGTGCCCCTGAAAAAACAGTCAGGTATTTATTTCATGTTTTAAAAATTCTTGTGGCGAGCTGGGTGGTATGGGTCAGTGGACTGAGTGTAGGCCTGAGAACCAAACGGTCACTAGTTCGATTCCCAATTAGGGTACATGCCTGGGTTATGGGCCGAGTCCCTGGTGGGGGGAACACGGGAGGCAACCACACATGAATGTTTCTCTCCCTCTTTGTCCCCCTCCCTTCCCCTCTAAAAATAAATAAATAAAATCTTTTAGAAAAAGATAAAATAAAAATTCTTGTGACACACTGGTTGAAAAATCATTGTTCTATACTGATAGAAGTGCCGAAGTTCTTCTGAGTAAGAGATCACCATGTATCAGTTATGTGCTTCCACAATTACCAACTTCAAGTTACAATATGGTACTTAATAATGGTTGGCTTCAATTCCCCTCATCAGAAAAATGTTTAATAAGAATTAAAGAACATATGTAAATCAGAGATTCAACTATCTTTTTTAAAATAAATGTTACATTTTTTTTCTAGTAAAGACTAAGGATCATTTAACTGCTCTATTGTCTAGTTAATAGGCCTCTCCAAAAGTCCAGTGAAGAAAATCATAAAGGCAAATGAAATTTTAAAATGCAGTCACCAATAAACAAGCAAACAAGAAACAAAACAAGCACTCTGCCCCCTCATCCCATAATTATTGTTGTTATTTGGCCCAGTTCATTCAAAAAGCTTCTAGTCAACCCTTTGTACTCTTAAATTTGAAAAAATCATACAGGATGTATAATTTCATGTATACACCAAATCAGAACACAGAATGTAGCTCTAGAAAATACTGCCATTCTGATACCTCATCAGTCATCCCACAAAGTATAGAATGAGAAAAAAAACAAAAACAAATGAAGAGGTGTAGTACTGTCCCACCCTGGTCTAACTGAAACTTAACACCACAAAAAGGTGCTCAGAATCATTTAAAATAAAACCATTTCCTTAAATAAAGTGAAAATTTCAAATTAATGCAATCCTAAAATATCAACTATTTTTAGTGTCTTTTTTTAAATTGACCAATACAACTGTTAATGGATTCCGTTAATAGCTAATTTTCACCAAATTTAATCCTAACTAACTCTTTTAAGTTAAAAGACCTTAAAGAAATGATAAAATACTTACACTGCATTTTTGCATTTTTGCAATTCAAAAGCAACAGGATCAAATTTTTTTCAGGCTATGAATAAACATGCTATACTTCAGGCTCTTTAAAAGCATATATTTTTCCAAAATTAGTAGCAAAAATAAAGCTCAACAAGAAATCATTTCCCAGCCTCGAATTCAGTGGCATTAATATTAATGACAATCCCACTCATTTCAAAGGCATGGCCCAGAGTGTTTATATTATGAAAAATGGGTCTGGAATGTCATCTTCAGTAAATTTTAAATTGTTTAATGTGAGGTTTTGCTAGATTTGTAACAGCTGCACTTGTGTTTACAGCTATAATATGGTCTTTACAGAATGGCACTCCTTTATGCAGTTTTTAGATCTCGTTGGCACAAACATGTTGTAGTGACCAATGGAAATGAGTTTGGTATCTCGCCATAGCTACCTGCTTAGTCAGAATAAAGTTTCATTTTGGATTAACATTGTACAACAATGCATCATGGACCTTCAAAAGTTTTATGGTATTGGTTACAGAATGATAGGATACAAACTTTCATTCATCTATAAATATTTGGAAAATGGCTCAATTTGTGTTTGTGGAATTCAAATTTTGTTTGGGGAAAAGATATGCATATCAAATACACTGTGGATCTAATTTGTTTGCTGGCACTCACTGAGGGTCTCAGGGCATATAACCAAGCAGAAACTGGTTAGGCAGTATTAAAAAATTACATTTCTTCTAATACTTCTATTTATACAGTAGAAAATGCAACTAAAAATCCTGCCAAGACTTGCTTAAGAATGTTCCAATAGGAAGCCTCAACAACCCTTGGACATGGTGCTGCTGGTACAATGAAAACAGTGCCAGACGAGAGTTTAATTTCCCAGGGTAACAGTCAACAGCGTTGTCACTAACCTCAGTTCCCTTCTTTGTAAACATTTCAAAGAGAAGTCATTGTTGAAGGTGAATGTTTTGTGCTAAAATCAGCTGAGTGTGGGCAACCAGAAATGCTCAGCTATTCTCGTAGCTGAAAATTATCATGCTATAATAATTGAGACACATGTAAAAGTTGCACAAACAGAAGTAATCCAAGTTCTTCAGCAGCTATCCTCTATTTCAGCAATCTCTCAGGAACCCCCAATCTATGTCCAAATTGATTTTTTTGAAAAGTCTCCACCCTATTTTTCTTTTTCTTTAATGCCTGCCTTACCTTGGCATATATGGTTACTACAAAAATCGTATACAATCTGTATGAAAACTCATCTGGAAAGTGTGAAAAATGTTTACCAGGGCTTATGATCAAAGTAATATTAGAAAGGAACCAAGAAACCAAAAGAAGTAAAAAAATTTATGAAAGTTTTTTAAATTTCTATAGAACAAAACTGATGATATATAAAGGGTATATGGTATATTATTGCTCGGGAATAATAAGCTTTTTTTTTACAAGTATGAAACTTTGAACTTGCCAGAGAACATAGATTATTGTAGTAAATCCTCCAATAAGTATAATAAATTTATTCTGAACTATCTACCCATTTTTTTCCCTGAGAGTTTGACAAGTGGATTCATTTTAAAATGATTCAAATGTCTGTAAGTTACTTAAGACAAAGGTCATAAATTCAAATGCCCACAATGGGTAAGGTAAGTAAGTAAAGCAGTCCCATGGGCTTGAACAACTGAAAGACAAAGCACCATCCACAGAAGACAGCCAGAATTTAGTTCCAACCAGTTACTCCTCAAAAAGAAGTCAGATTTAGCATTGTCAGACTGACTTCCGTCTTTAAAAAAAAAGTTAAAAATATGGATTTTTATGGTGAAACTGCTTAGTGTTTAAATGTTAGTAAATGACTCAAAAAAATTTTCTCAAAACATCATGCAAGCCATAAAAACATATCTGTAAAGCAGATTTGGTCTCTGCTTTACCATCTCTACAATGTTTGTTTTATATAGATCTATTTAAAATAGGATGACAAGGTTGAAAATAACTTTGGTGACTTTTTTTAGTGCTTCAATTATACTGTGATGTATGTTATCTGATGCATGTAATGGGGTTTGCTGTTTTCTTATGAAAATTATTATCTTAATTTTGTCAAGCAAGAGAAATTGTCTGGCCAACGGCAAATGGAAGACACTAAGCAGTTCTTCTTTTACCAAATACCCAAGGAAGCCAGGACAGCCCCCATCCTCCTGACCCTTCCTGCCACAGCAGGAATTAAGTCTATTTTGTTCATTGTTATATCCCTAGCACCTAGCACTGTGCCTGACACATAATAGGTGCATGTAACAGAGTTTAACAGTGTTTTCCGCACCTGAGGACTCCTGGGTAGTTAGGCTAGCCATATGACTAAGCTCTGGCCAAAAAAATGAGGGAATAAATGATGTACACTACTTTCAAGTCTGGCCCTTAAAATATCCTGTGCAGTCCTCTACCTTCTCTCCAAATAGCCAAGGCTGGAAATAAAGGTCTCTGAGTCAGTGCAGCCAGAAAATGGAAGGAGCCCAGATCCTAGAGACTGCAAAAAGTTAGCACTAAGAAAAACTGCACAAAAAAGACATCTAACACACAGGGGACTGTAACATCAGCAAAAATTAGCATATATAGCCACTGAGATTTACAAATTTGTTACCACATCTAGCATTTACTTAGACTAACATGGTGTTCAATACTGATTACATAAATGCCCACATGAGTACACAGAGTCTACTCAGCCAACTAAGAGTCTAGGCTTCAAAAGCTTGAAGACTACTGTCCCTGAGACTTGGTTGACAAATATCCTTGAATCCCGTTGCAGGCACTATGCCTTAGATTCCAAACCAAATGACAATTGTGGAAAACAACCCCAAAATTCCCGCAAAGGCTGTTAAAGTTAAATGAGAACAGAATCTCCAAGAATGTGAATGTACCTCAGAAAAAGCATGTCATAAAAATTAATATCCAGCCCTGGCTGGTGTAGCTCAGTGGATTGAGCACAGGCCTGTGAACCACACGATCACGGTTCAATTCCCAGTCAGGGCACATGCCTGGGTTGCAGGCCAGTTCCCAGGAGAAAACCCACGAGAGGCAACCATACACTGATATTTTTCTCCTTCTCTCCTTCCCTTCCCCTCTAAAGATAAATAAAATATTTTAAAAATACATTAAAAAAATTAATATCCAATTCATTATTTTTTTTAAATCTCATCAAACTAGGAAGGGAGGAATATTTCTCAACCTAATAAAAGACAACTACAAAAAACCTACAGCTAACATTATACTTAATGATGAAAGAATGAATTACTTGGAGAATTCAGTATTGTTAACCTATCAATTCTCTTAATGTAATCTACAGATTCAATGCAATCCCACTCGAAATCTCAGGAGAGTTTTCTGGAGATATGGACAAAATGATTCTAAAATGTGCTACATGTAACTAACCTGAAATTTCCAAACAACTTTGAAAAGAACAAAGTTGGAGGACTTACACTACTTGATTCCAAGTTTTATTAAAAGGCTATTGTAATTAAGGCATATAGACATATATCAGATCAATGAAGCAGAAAAAAAAGGGTTCAGAAACACAGGCACACATATATTGTAATTTTTGACAAAGTTCCAAGGCAATTCAATAGAGAAAGAATAATCTTTTCAAGAAGCAGTGGTGGAACAACTGGAAAGATGTATCCTAAAAAAAAAATTAACCTGAATCCTTTCCTCATACGATACATAAAAACGAACTCAAATGGATCAAAAACCTAAAATGTAAGAGCTAAATTATAAAATCTCTGCAAAAAAACACAGGAAAAAAATCTTAGCAACTTTTTGTTAGGAAAAATTTTTTTTTAATCCTTAACAGAGGACATTTTTTCATTGCCTTTAGAGAGAGAGGAAGGGAGAGAGAGAAGCATCAGTTGGTTGCCTCCCATTCCCACCCTGATGAAGAATTGAACCTGCAGCCTAGACATGTGCTCTTGACAGGGAATCAAACCCACCATCTTTCAGTTACAGGATGATGCTTCAACCAACTGAGCCACACTGGCCAGGACTAGGCAAAGATGTCTTAATTAGAATACAAACAAAAGGCACAAACTTTAAAGCAATATAATCAACAAATGGGACTTCATCAAAATTATATCTCCTTCTTCTTCTAAAGATACCATATGAAAATGAAAAGGGACGCCACAGTCTGGGGAGAAAACATTTTCGAACTATGAACCTGAAAAAACACTTGCATTAAAGAAACACGATTTGGGGACTTCCACCAAGATGGAGGCATAGGTGGAAGCACTTCACCTTCTCACACAACCAAGTTTAAAAACAACAAAGTTTTAGCAACAAAAACGCAGCCAAACCACAGAAAATTGAACTACACGGAAGTCTGACAACAACAAACCCTTCAGCCAAACCAGTAAGAGGGGCAGAGCCAGCAGCTGAGCAGAGTTGCGCAGGAAAGATCCACTGGACCGACCCAGGCGTGCGGCACCCGTGGGCGGATCCCAGGTGTGGAGAAGCGGGCAGACCCACTGAGGGTGGACCGTGGTCACACACTCGCATGCAGATAAACCAGTGAAGGAGCTAGCGGTGGTGAGACGGACCTCACAGGCTCCAGCAGTGGAAAGCAGCAGAGAGAACCGCCATTGTCCCTCTCTGACCCCGCCCCCACATACAGTGTCACAACCCAGTGACCTGGGGGGCCTGACCCTGGTGAACACCTAAGGCTCTGCTCCTCATACATAACAGGCACGAACAGATCAAAACATGGCTCAAGAACAACTCAGAACCATAGAGCCAATAAATCTAAGCAATGAAGAACTAGCCAAATTTTCAGATGCACAGTTCAAAACACTGGTGATCAGGATGCTCACAGAACTGGCTGATTTTAGTCACATTTTAGAGAAACAAATGAAGGCTAAACTAGTTGAAATGAAGAGAAATGCACAGAAAACCAATAGTGATGGAAAGGAAACTGGGACTCAACTCAAGGGAGTGGACCAGAAGGAAGAAAAAATGACCAAACAAAAAAAAGAAGAAACAAGAATTCAAAAAAAATGAGGAGAGGCTTAGGAACCTCCAGGACATCTTTAAACGTTCCAACATCCGAATTATAGGGGTACCAGAAGGGAAACAGGAATAGTCATGAGTGGAAAACTTATTTGAACAAATAATAAAGGAGAACTTCCCCAATCTGGCAAAGGAAATAGACTTCCAGGAAATCCAGGAAGCTCAGAGAGTCCCAAAAAAGTTGAACCCAAGAAGGAACACACCAAGGCACATCATCATTAGCCAAGATTAAAATGAAGGAGAGAATCCTAGAAGCAGCAAGACATAAGGGGACAGTCACCTACAAAGGAGTTCCCATCAGACTGTCAGCTGATTTCTCAAAAGAGACCTTACAGGCAAGAAGGGGCTGGAAAGAGGTATTCCAAGTCATGAAATCCAAACACCTACATCCAAGATTGCTCTATCCAGCAAAGCTCTCATTTAGAATGGAAGGGCAGATAAAGTGCTTCTCAGATAAGATCAAATTCAAGGAGTTCATCATCACCAAGCCCTTATTATATGAAATGTTAAAGGGACTTACCTAAGAAAAAGATAAAAAAGATGAACAGTGAAAGGACAGCAAATTCACAGTTATTAACAACCACACCTAAAACAAAAGCAAACTAAGAGGACAGCTAGATCAGGAGAAGAACCATAGAAATAAAGATTACATGGAGGGTTAGCAACAGGGGAGTGGGAGAAGGAGAAGGGGGGAGAAGGTACAGAAAATAAGTAGCATAGATGGTAGGTAGAAAATAGATAGGGGGGAGGGCAAGAATAGTATGGGAAATATAGAATCTAAAGAACTTGAGACACATGGTCATAAACTAAAGGGGGGGAATGGTGATGGAGGGGTGTGCAGGGTGGAGGGGAATGAAGGGGGGAAATAGAACAACTGTAATGGCATAATTAATAAAATATATAAATAAAAAAAAAAGAAACACGATTTGGGCTGTTTCCAGCACTTGGCTATTGTAAATAGCACTGCTATGAATATAGAAGTGCATAAATTCTTCTAAATCAGTGATTCAGGATTCTTAGGGTATATTCCCAGCAGTGGAATGGGTCACAAGGCAGCTCCATTTTTAGTTTTCTGAGGAAATTCCATTCTGTTTTCCACAGTGACTGCACCAGTCTGCATTCCCACCAACAGTGCACTAGAGTCCCCCTTTCTCCACATCCTTGCCCATCAGTAGATGAGTGGATAAAATAAAACTGCAGTATATTTACACAATGGAATACTACACAGCAGAAAGAAAGAAGGAATACCTGCCTTTTGCAACAGCATGGATAGAACTGGAGAGTATTATGCTAAGTGAAACAAACCAATCGATGAAAGACATACCATATGATCTCACTTAGAAGAGGAATCTAACAAACAAAATAAACTAACAAGCCAAATAGAACAAGAGACCTGAAAACATGGAACAGACTGACAATGACCAAAGAGTAGGGGAGAGGGGCTAATGATGGAAAGAAGGGAAAGAGTCTGATCCAAGAATGTGTATGAATGATCCATGGACATAACAGTATCAGGTTGACTGTGGGAGCTGGGGGTGGGCTGCGTGGAAGAGGGCAAAGGGGGAACATTTGGGACAACTGTAACAGAATAACAATTTAAAAAAAATAAACACAATTTAAAACTACTACGACATATTGTTACATACACACATAAAAAGGCTAAAATTAAAGAGACTAACCATACCAAGTAGTGGTGAGGAAGTAAAGCAACTGGAAATCCTCATACACTGCTGGTGGGAATATAAAATGATATAACTACTTTTTAAAGCAGTTCAGCAATTTCTTTAAAAGTTAATCCTGAGCCCTGGCTGGTGTAGCTCAGTGGATTGAGTGCGGGCCTGCGAACCACATGATCGCAGTTCGATTCCCAGTCAGGGCACATGCCTAGGTTGCAGGCCGGTTCCCTGCAGGCCAGTTCCCAGCAGGGGATGCACAAAAGGCAACCATACATTGATGTTTCTCTCCCTCTCTCTTTCCCTTCCCCTCTAAAGATAAATAAATAATAATAATAATAAAAATCTTTTTAAAAATTATTTTTAAAAAAGTTAATCCTTCCCCTACCCTACAATCTAGCGTTTTCACTCCTAGAGTTTCACCGAAGAGGACTTGTACAAAAATATTAGCAACAGTTTCACTTGTATAAACAAAAACTAGAAACTACTCAAATGTTCACCAAAAGGTGAAAGATAAACTGTGCTATAGCCAAACAATGAAATACTGTTCAGCAATAAAAAAGGAATAAACTCATAATACCTGCTACAACATAAACAACTCTCAAAACAATTGTATTAAGTGGGAAAAAAGACAGACAAAAAAAGAGTGCATACTGTCTGGTTCCATTTGTATATAATTTTAGAAAACTGCAAATGATAATGACAGAAAGCAGGTTAGTGATAACCGAGTACTGGGTGTGGGTGGACAGGGCAGAGCAGAATAGGAGGGAGGATGACAGAGGGCACAGGACGTTAGGGGGAAAGATATGTGTTCCTTACCTTAATTGTGGTAATGATTTCAAGAGCATATTCGTATGTTAAAGGACACAATTTGATGTGTTTTGACCTATGTATATAGCTCAATGTATAACAATAATACCTCAATTAAGATGTTTTTTAAAATAATTAATGATAGTCAGCTAGCCACAGCCGCTACAGCCACCTAACAATAACCAAAGATGGTCCTGATCAAGTATAAGAACACAAGACCTGTACCATTTTTACCATTTTGTCTCAAGAATAAATAATTCTTTAAAAACTCAGATTATTTTAAAATTAAACAAGTTGCACTTCCTGATAAGTTCTTTTAAAACTAAAAGGACTTAGTACAGTGTTAAGCATACACTAGATGTGTACAGAACACACCTGTAAAACCAAACAGATACACCATATATATCTCATATAATGTAAGTCATCAAAATACTTACCAGCAAGTAAAACTTTCATTAGCTTTGCCAATCTTTTTAGTGTAATTACTAAGAAATCTAATAATACTGGTCAGAATTGGAAACAGGATATTCTTCTGGATGCCAAACACTGCAGAAAATTCTACTTGATAAATAAAATGCCATGCTTTTATACCACTAATATAGGGTTACCCACTCTCAAGGCCTATGATTACACAGACATGGCAAATAGCATCAAATAAAAGCTGAAATTAGATCTCATTTAAAATTGGAAATTGTTGGGAACCACCCTGACTGGTTTCAGAAGCTGTAACCGCCCCCCAATCCCTGCCGTGGCTGAGACTGAGTGAGCGACCTTTGGACCATAAGCCGCCAAGGAGACAAAGCTTATCTCCCTGGCAGGACCGCCACTTCTGCTCCTTTTACTTCATCCGTAACTGGCCCCCAACCTTTGATGAGATAGCCAATGACGAGTAAGATTCTCCAAGGGGGGAATGACCTAAGACAGGCACGATCACAGGGAGGCCCCAGGGAAGGACTCGGCGAGCTACAGCAAAAGGGGGTGATGGACCCTCGCCCCTCGGCTTGGACATAGCCTGAGTCCTCATTCTGTGTTCGAGAAGTCTCCTAATCTCCTGGCTGCCTTATTTGCCCTGCCTGACTTAAGCCTAAAACAATGACAGAGGGTGGCGCAGCCCTGTGCTGGAAAGGGTGGGTTGCCAAGGGGGATCAGGCCTAAGAAAGAATATGTAAAATCCTGTAAAACCTGCTTTGCTAAGAATGCTCTCAATTAAATGATAAGGGTCTGAGCAGGAAATGAGTTTGTTTCCCAAAGTTTTGTAGCCCATTAGCTAACAGACCCTGACTCAGAACAGGCCCTCAGAGTTCTTTGTATGCTATCTATCATTTGATCCTTACTGCCTGCCAATGATTAATGAACTTTACCTGTATTCTTGTGCTAACTGAACCCAATAAAAGCCTGTCCAGACAAGGGTCGGTGTGCTCTCCTCTTGAGAGAGTGACCAGACTGCTCTGAGGCCCTCTTCCCTTGAGAGAGTAGCCATACTGTCCCTTTTCCTTCACAGGACTCTGTAGTCCATGTGAATTTGTCTTGTATCTCATCCATAATGCCACAGATACTGGGGGCTGGTGTCCATGGCAGGGAATGTCCAAAAATACATTCTAATAGTATTTTATTACAAACTCTGATCTGTAGGGGTAGGCTATAAAATCATTACAACCCGTATTAGACAAGATCATGCTTGAGTACTCCAAGTTCAGAAAGCCAGGGCTAAGGCATAAATGTCTCTGCCACACCAAACAAATATGGCTAAAACAATAAAGGAATTTAATGGCTCAAGAAACCGGCAGGTCCAGAGATAGGGCAGACTTCATAGTTGATCCATCTATCCATCATAATCCCCTCATAATAGCAAAATAGCTCAGTCATTACAGGAGTCAGGTTACACATCATACCACCCAAAAGAGAGTATACATTTCAATTCTGGCATCCCAAGTAAGAGACTTGATAAGTATTAAGACTGGACTTGCTTAAGCTTATGCCCATCCTAACCAAAGACTGTGACCATGAAAATTTTGTTGCTTATTTTAAGACAGATTGTTCTAAGCCAACCAGAGTGAACCCCAGAGTTGACCAGTGTTGCCTGAAGTCTCCATAATGGTGACTACTGAAAGAAAATCTATGCCCTGTTAGGAAAGGGTAAAGGAGGAAAGGATGCTGGGTAGGCACCCAACAAAGATCAACAATCCTGAAGCAGCTTGCCAAGAGTTGTGGAAATAAGGCATACACATACATGGCAATAGTATGAGCTGTAGTGCATAAGGGCAGAGGAGAAGTAATTATTCATACTCAGAACTGATCATCAAGGAATCAAGGGTTGATAAGGCAATCTATGAGAACAGCACATGAGTGTACAAGCAGAATCAGAGACACGGGGGTTAGGGTTATGTACAAGGAGGACTTATAATGGGATTGTTTTAAATAAACAACAACAAAAGGAATCAGCCCCAGGAGGATGTTAGGAGTCACTAAGTTAAGCAGTACCTCCGAATTCCTATGAGAGAAACAAAAGAGTTTAGCAGTTAGGTACCTTCAACCCTGACCAGGTACAGGATCGCACAGCTGAACGTACTCTTCAATAAGACATGCCCTGAATCATTGTGTGTAAGTGAAAAAACAGCTGCAGTCTCAACTATCTCATGAGTAGTCACCAGGGTCCAGACCCCAGATCTCAGATTATCCTAAAATATATTATATTTATATAAAATGTTTACATGTCATATATATATATTTTTTATTACAAAATCAGAACTGGGCCTCTAGAAAAAAAAGAAAAAAAAAGTTCCAGAAATCTGAAAAAGGAAAACCGTAAGGTCAAAGGAAATGTGAAGTACAGTCAGACAGATATATATAAAGTCAGGTCATCTAGTCCCTGCCCTCTGGATGCCATAACACTGACCACAGCCCAATTTCTTTCCCTTCCCCCTTTCCTGCTACTCCCTAAGCCCTTTCCAGGGTACCTATATTTTTTCTAATTTTCAAAGGTCTGGGAAGGAACAAAGGAACTATAAAGCCCAATTCATCACTATACAAAAGCCTGGCATATTCTCACCAAAATTTACCTTTTGTCATATAGAAGTGGCAGTAACTCTAGGTTTTACTTACACAATTCACAAAAATTAATAAGCAAAATACTCCAACCACTCTCTATTACTTTATAAAATTGGAAGCAAAGATAATGGATCAGTCTGGGTCTAATCAGGAAAGAGAAATCACAGAGCATTTTGAGTAGGGAAAATCAAATACAAAGAATATTCAATATAATGATGGACTAAAGTAACAAGAGGTTAGCCAACGAGAAGTGTAGGTCAGTGGATTGAGGGCAGGCCTGCGAACCAGAGTATCGCAGTTCAATTCCCAGTCAGTGCACATGCCTGCAGTTCCCAGCAGGGGACACATGAGAAACAAACATACATTGATATTTCTCTCCCTCTCTCCGTCCCTTTCCCTCTAAAGGTAAATAAATAAAATCTTAAAAAAAAAACAACTAAAGAATACAGGGATAGTAGGTATCAGCAGCACCTGCTACTCCGAGGGCTGAGATATAGCACCCAAGGAAGAAGAGTACATTCTTTCCCACCCGAGTGAGGTCTAGACCCTGTTGGAGAGTGCATAATTATGGCTCACTAAATGGCAGTGAGGTTTCTGTGGGTGCTGTGCCAGCTGAACTTGCTGAAAATCCACCTTTCTATCTGTTTAACTTTCACTGAGGATATGCTTATTGATTTTAGGGAGAGAGAAAGGAGAAAATAGACAGAGACAGAGAGAGAGAACATTGATCTGCTGCTTCACATACAAGCCCCAACCAGGGATTGAACCAACAACCTTTTGGTGTACGGGAAAACGCTTCAACCAACTGAACCACTCAGCCAGGTCAGAAATCTACACTTTATAACTTGACAAACACCAGCCATGCAGGATGCCATGGAAAGCTGTTCATGAGGAAGTGCCTCACCAGAGGCACTCAGTTACAAAATCACAGGTGGGAGGCACTGTAGCAAGCTGTTGGCAGTTGAGGACTGCTAGCCACAGTGCTATAGGAACAAGCACTGAAGAAGCCACACTTGACAAGGAGCCCTAGTGCTGGAGGAGTCCTGTGTGCCAGGGGCCAAGTGCTGGAGGAAATGCAAGCATCCGGGAGCCCTGCACTGAAAATGCCAAGTGCTGGGGGATCCAATCAAGCTACAGAAGTTGGGCACTGGGAAACCCAAGGGAGTGAAGGAGCTAGAGGATTTATCTTGACATAAAATATCACACTGATCTACTACATAAACAATATAATGCTAAATAGACCTGATGAGCAAGAAGTAGCAAGTACTTTAGATGGTCTCTGTCGCATTTTCTTCTTTTTTTTCCCAAACACTCAAAAATATAAAAAACAGCCCCGGCCAGGTGGTCAGTTGGTCAGAGTATTGTCCTGCACCAAAAGGTTGCAAGTACTATTTCTGGTCAGGGTACATGCTAAGGGTGCAGGTTCAATCCCCAGTCAGGGCCTACAAGGGAGGCAACCGATTGACGTTCCTCTCACATCAATGTTTCTCTTTCTTCCCCACCTCCCTCCCTCTTTCTTCTCCCTGTCCTTCCGTCTCTCTAAAAAATCAATAAACACATCCTTAGGTGAAGATTAAGATATAAATATAGATAAATGTGTATATATATATGTAAAGCATACATATATATATAAAACATTCTTACCTCACAGGTCATACAAACAAGCAACAGGCCAGATTTGGCCCATAAGCCATAGTTTGCCCATTCCTGGTCTGGTGCATTTTGAGCTATCCTCTGCAAGATGACATATAAGTTGCTCCACCTTGCACCACCTACCATGCAAAGAGTCACAACATGCAAAGGTGGAACTTTTTTAATTTTGGAGGCAACATATGCCATATGCGTATGTGCTGCTCTGACTCATCTATAGAGTCTGGTGTAAAGCTGCCTCTTTTGAGTGGGATTAAAACAAGAGAGGCTCTACAGCTCAGATCCTTCAAGAATAAAGGTTTGAACATTTACCAGGTTAAAAAACACCAATCACCTAAAGCCCTTGCTCAGGGCAAAGGAAGTACAGAACAGACAGTGGAAAGAAGCCATAGATATCAATTATGTGGCTAATGAAAGAAACAAGAACTTTAGTAGTTTTATGTAACTGCTTTTTACGCTTACATATTTATGTATGTTAGCAAATTGTCTTCTCTCTCCTTCCCATTTTTATTTTATACACCAGTTGCTGGAACTTAACTTTACAATTTAGTCTTCAGGCAAAGAAATATTCAGTGGGACTATGGCTGATTATTTTAAAGCAATATAGTTGGCAATAAACACAACTCTTGAGACTGTACATCTGCCTATTTTGGGAAAGATTAAAAACTTCTTCATTTGTAAGAAGAATAGCTCTATCTTGTTAGGTGGCCAATGGGTCAAAAAAGAAATCACAAAGAAAATTAGAAAATACCGTGAAATGAATGAAAACAAAAACACAACATATCAAAATCTGTGGGATTTAAACAGTGCTTAAAAAGAAGTTTGTAACTTTGAACACTTGTATTAGAAGAGAATAAAGGTCTCAAATCAATAACGTAAGCTTCTATTTTATGAATCAGAAAAAGAAGAGCAAATTAAACTCAAAGCAAGAAAGAATGATATAATAAAGATTAGAGTAGAAATCAGTGAAACAGAAAAACAATAAATAAAATCAATGAAATGAAGACTTGGTTCTTAATTTATAGTTTAAAATTTTCACATAAAGAAAAATCCATGAACAGGTAACTTCATGGGTGAATTCTATCAAGTACTGAAAGAAGAAATAACACTAATCCTTCACAAACTCTTTTAGAAAATGAGACTGAACACTTTCCAACTCATTCTAAGATGACAGTATTACCATAAAACCAAAGCCAGACAAAGACATCACAAGAAAATTACCCACCAATATTCCTCATGAACATAGATACAAATATCCTAAACAAAATACTAAACCAAATCTAGTAACATGTAAAAAGAATTATATACCGTGACCAAGTGGGATTTATCCCAGGGACACAGAGTTAGTATAATATTTAAAAATCAACTAACCTAATAAATTACATTAATAGAATAAAGAACCACAACCACACGGTCATCTCAATAGATACAGAAGAGCATCCAAAAAAATCCAACATTTATTCATAAGAACCTATTGGAAAAAGGTTAAATGTTTTCCCCCTAAGATCAGGAATAAGTTAAGAATGCCTACTCTCCCCTCTGTCTCCCCACTTCTATTTAGCAATGTATTGGAGGTTATAGGCAAAAAAAAAAAAAAAGGCATCCATATACAAAGGAAAAGTAAAACTGTCTATATTCATATATGACATGTTAGTATATGTAGAAAATTCCAACTAAGTCTCACACTCAAAAAAAAAACCTGCATGAAGGAATAAATATTACAGGATACAGGATCAATATGTGAACATCAACTATATTTCTATATACTGGCAGTGAACCCAAAAATGAAATTTGAAAAAAGTTTATTCACAATAGCATCAAAATGAAACACTTCAAAATACAGTTAAAACAGGTCAACACTTATACACTGAACATTATAAAACATGGCTGACAGAAATTAAAGATCTAAACAAACAGCTACACATTCTGTTCATGTTAAGTTGGCAATTCTCCCCCAAAAAGATTTACAGAGTCAGTGTAATTTCTATTAAAATCCATCACAACAAGCTTTTTGTCACTTTTTTTCATGGAAAAAATGACAAGCTGATACTAACATTTATATATAAGTATAAGAAACCCAAAATAGCCAAAACAATTTGAAAAAAAAAAACAATGAAAGTATTATACTACTAATTTCAAAATTTGCTATAAAGCCACCATAATCAAGACAGCATGTTGCTGGTACAAGAATAGGAATACAGACCATTGAAACAGAAACAAGAGTCTAGAGATAATTTATGGTCAACTGATTTCTGACAAAAGTATCAAGACAACTAAATGAAGAAAGAACAGATTTTTTCCAACAAATAGTGCTGAAACAATTGGATAACCACACAAAAAAAGATGAAGAATTTGGACCCATATTTTATACCGTATACAAAAGTTAACTGAAATTGATCATAAACCTAAAGCATGATCCAAAAAAGGAAATAAACTGATAAACTGCACTTCCTCAAGATTAAACATTTTGTGCTTCAAAAGATAACCTGAAAAAAATGAGAACACAAGTAACAGACTGGGAGAAATCATTTGCAAAACATGTATATGATAATGGGCTTGTATCCAGAATATACAAAAAATGCTTACAAGCTGATAATAAGATAAGCAACCCAATCAGAAAATGGACAAAAGATTTCAATAGACATTTCAAAGACAGTGTAGGAATTGCTAATAAGCACAAGGAAATATGTTCAACATCATTAGCGAATAGGGAAATAGAAACTAAAACTTCAAGGAGATACCACTTCACACCCATTAGGATGGCTATAAGAAAAGACACAATTAACAAGTGAAGATGTGGAAAAACAAACCTGTACACATTGCTGGTGGGAATATATTGTAAAATGGTACAGCTAAACTGGAAAACAGTTTGGCAGTTTTCTAAAAAGTTAAACATGAGCTCACTCTACAGCCCAGCAATTCCACTCATAGGTATCTATTCAAGAAAAATGAAAACATATGTCCACACAAAAACTTGCATACAAATGCTCACAGCAGCATTATTCATAACAGCCAAAAAGTAGGAGTGACTCAAGTTTCCATCAACTGATTAATGAATAAACAAAATGTGACACATCCACACAACGGGATACTAGTCAGCAATAAAGGAGCAAACTATGATACATGCTACAGCATGGATGAATCCGAAAAACATTATGCTAAGTGAAAGAAACCAGACACAAGACAGTACTTATTTTATGAATTCATTTATATGAAATGTCCAGAAAGTCTTTTCTATAGAGACACAAAGCAAACCAATGGGCTGCCTGAGGCTGAAAGCCAGAGCCCGAATTGAGTATGAACTTGCATACGAAAACTTGTTATGGTGATGCAAATGTCTAAAACCTGAATTGTCGTGATCATTGCTCAATTTCAAAATCTACTAAATTTACTAAAAGACACTTAATTCTTTAGAAAACAAAATATATCACTTCAAAAAAAAGTGATTTCCATATGAACTATGCCTTCTTATAATTAGGGAAAAATTACAGATGTTCCTATATTAAGATCTTAACAGGGAAATGATTTCTATGTACCCAGAAGAGTTTCTGAAGAACCTGAAAGAATGAACCAGATAATTTTGCAAGGTCTCTTCCAAACTGAGTCCCCCCCCAAAAAATTTTTTGATATTAGTAGAAAATAAAATGCTGCAGATATGCATTATAGTCTAACTTTTCTGATGAATTTTTAACTTTTTTCTTCTCTACTTATCCATTTTTAGTAAAACACTGCAGACTCAATGTACTTCTCTTACAGGTGTTCATTCATCTTAAAAAGTCAGTTATTTAGGATCCACAAACAAGAACAGAGACTATACATACCTCAGCATAAAGTTTTTTTTAATTAAAAAAATTTTTATTGATTTTAGAAAGAAAGAAAAAGGGGAAACATTATATGTGCCCTGACCAGGGATCAAACCTGAAAACTTGGTATATTAGAATGACACTCTAACCAACTGAGCTACCCAGCCAGGGCCTAAAATAAAATTTTATAAATCCATTTGGTGCTGATTTCAAGCCTGATTTGAGGCTTCACCACTACCAACTTGGAACTGCCACATATGTGAGATTTCTCTGGCACTCTCTGCAGCCTAGCTAATCAGTCCAACTTTCTACCGCCCAGGCTGGCCTCCCTGTAGCTGGTTTTCATAAATACAAAATTTGTATAATTGTTACTGGAACTACTTGCTGAAATGTGGAACTAGTTTAAAATCCCATTTATTTTAAAATGTACACACACACTTTCACGTGCATGCAGCAACATATCTTCCACACCCAGCCAATCAATCAAGTTAATGCTTTTTATTAAAGAACAGAACAAAAAATTCTAATATACAGTTTCCCTCTCTTTACTGAAACCTTAGAAAATGTTTTTCAAGAAATCAAGAGGAATATGACTGAATAATGAAACATGAATTAATATGTATAATATACCAAAGTATAATTAGTCCAATTCTAAAGAAGCTGGATCTAACTTTTACTCTGGGGTAAAAAGGCCTTTGATATAACTAGGAAAACCAAATTCTTTTCTGATGTAGTCTTTCTTGTATGTGTACATGAGTAATGTATATGTGTGCTTATTTCCATGTGAATCAATTTGGTTTAAGCTTAATGGATAAAGTCACAGTGAACATGTTTCTATCTAAGCTTATGTAATAAATGATCCCAGCACATGGTATGAATTCTATCATTTGAAACAACCTTTCCTCCCCTCTTGAGGGAAGTAATGAAAAAATGTGCTGAGCCACACATTACTGAAGGTGAGTGATACCTATGAATAGCTGAAGTCGGGTGGCTTAAAAGTGCACTGCTCTTCTGCTGGTAAGTCAATCACATCTCAGTTAAGATGCATTAAATGGGACATAGGTTAGAGTAAATCCAGGAGCCCCGGAGCTTTCCAAGTTTCAGATTAGGACAAAGACACAGGCACACACAGGTCTCGGCCAGAAAATTCCCTGGCCTCTTTCCTTAAAATTCTGGTCTCCAACTTCTCATATTTCGAAAACTTCAAATCTTCTCCCCCACTGCCCTCCAGACCTCTAGCCCAAACAACATGACTATAGAGGACTGTAAACGCTCCCACTTAAAAAATACACACACGCATGGCATAGCAACAAACAACACCCCTAAAAAAAATCTCTCTAGGGCTTCGGCCCCCGTTTGGCCTTGCATTCAAAGAGTTGTGGGGAGACGATAGTCCATCAGAAGCCTCCCACTGGGACGAAAGACCTGAAGGGCGAGAGGGGTAACAGCTGCGGCTCTGGCTCCTCTAATTGGGCCTCGCCCATGGCGCTGGGTGGTACACAAAGCATGTCAACTACTGTAGAGGGTGATGGGTTGAAGAGGCGAGCTTTTCACAGCTCCCACGGAAGCAGGGTGAAGAAATTCACCTCTGCTCCCCTCCTTCAAGAGGATATGGCTGCCTGCCTCAATAAACAGAAAGAACCAAAATGCTAACTCCCAGCTCCCACCCTCTCTCGGTGGGTTCCCTTTCATTTGACCCCTCCCCTGGCCCCGCTGCTTGGGGGGCTACTCTGCTCATGGCCACGCCCCCACGGCAGCCCCGCCCCTCTGCAAGCTGGCCCCACCTCACTCCCTACCCACTTTCCCTCTCGCCTAAGGCACACCGCGGGAGCTTAGCTCGCTCACCTACAGAGGCACAGCATGGTGGGCGTTCTCGCGAGTCTCCCCTCCCTACCCTCACCCCGAGGCTGACTCGTGGGCCACATAACCACCCCAAGGGAAGCAGCCGTCTTCCCTCTCTTCTGTGGCCTCTCTTACCTAGTAGTCTGCGGCAGAGCTCCTCCAGCAGTCGGGGCAGTGGCGGACAGGACGCCACCGCCTGAATTCTGTGGCTTGAAAATTTGGCTTTGCCTAGGACTAGTTGTTTTGTTTTGACTTTTTGGAATTTTCCCGCGGTGGCTGGGCTGTGGAGTCGCGCGTGCGTACCCGTGCGCACCCGCAGTGCACTCTGGGGCCTTGCGAAGCGCCCCCGGCGGCGACGCGGGAAAATTCTGACCCGGACTCGTGGGGGCGGGGCAGGAGACTGTCACCGGCTCCCCAGGAAGTTGGCTAGGCGAGGCGCTCAGGGGCTAGTGAAGTCCTGTGGCTACTGTAGTTTAACTCCCCTGCCTCTGTGCTGGAGTTGTTGGTGATCCACTACCCCGCAGGAAGACCTGCAGAAGAAAAACCCGGGGTTTTTAATCGGGTTGGTGCCTAATTATTTCAACATTCTTTTCACAGTGCGGGGGAGGTAAGATGGAAATTAGGTTGTTTTTTTTTTTAATTGAGTCTTTGTCAAGGGGATAAAACCACTAAAAAGGCCTAGAATATGATTTATAGCTGTGGTCACACACACAAAAAAGGGATCTTTCTTGAGTTAATAACACTTCCACCTGGACCCTGCTGCCAATCAGTTTCATACAGTGTTTGATTCGCGTTCAAATCAGTTCAAAGCTGTATTTAAACCACTTAAATAAAAGAAAAGCAGCATTTTCTGTAAACCTCATTCATGGCAATAGTAATAGCTTGTCTAGATGCATTTTCTATTCTAGAATTTAGTAGTGCAGAAGGTTTTTCATAGATGTTGAAATTCTAAAATAATAATAGTGATAATAATTTTAAGCTTTTATTTTATTTTTAGAGAGAGGGGAAGGGAGAATCATCAATGTGTGGTTGCCCCTCCCGCGCCCCCTACTGGGGACCTGGCCTGCAACCCAGGCATGTGCCCTCAGTGTGAATGGAAACGGCAACCCTTTGATTATGTCTGGCACTCAATCCACTGAACCATATAAATTGAGGAGCCTAACCTTCAGTTTCAGTTTTTTAAATCAGTGCCTCATTATCATAAAACTACAACTTAAAAGGTTCTTTAAAAATTTTTTTCTACAAAGCAGTGTATGCAGGCATGGGATAAAAACAAACACTCCCAGCCATCTAAAATGAAGGGAATACCCATTTTACCAGAGAGTAAATTGAATTCAAACATTAGATAATTTACCAAGATAAACACCTTGCGACAAAGTTAATATGAAGGTTAGTGGTCCAACAACATTTTTTTTAAATTAAAGGGCAATGTCAAAGGATCTACAACAACTGCTGAAAGAATCAGGTGTTACATCCAGTCTTGAAAATACTCCGCGGCAAGTAAAAAGGTCTGTGCTTTCTTGATGTGTACGTAGTTAAATGTGGCCCTTCGTAGAGAGATAGATGCTTGAGTAACACTCAGCACCTTGACCCTAAGAAAAAAGTCATTGTGTTTGTGGTGACAAATGTGAGCAAGTTAGTGATTAAATTTTGTATTTACCAGCAAAAAAAAAAAAAAAAGGAATTAAACCATGTGCTCCTTTAGAGAAAAATATCCATTTTGGTCCTTTTACATACTTGGGTCCTTTTACATATTTGCTGAAAAAATCCTTTCTAGTTTGTAGTGTAGTTATAATCAAGGGGTCTTGCCATATTGCAGTTTTATGTCTTTTTTAATGCAGAGGTTAGCAAAGACTTGATGGGCTCATTCAACTGTACAATATATGAAAGGACAATATATTTAGGCCTAAATAAGTAGAATATATACAGTAGTGTTTATAAGCATTCAAATGTACACTTACAAAGATTTATACACCATCCTAATATTTTAAGCAGTAATGAGATGATCACTCTGTAAAATGTCTGAAAAGTTTCCTGAGAACTGTGGCTGGTGTGGCTCAGTGGATTTAGTGCTGACCCGCAAACTGAAAGGTTGCTGATTTAGTTCCGAGCCAGGGCACATGCCTGGGGTTATGGGCCAAGTCCCCAGTTGGGGATGCGTGAGAGGCAACCAATCAGTGCTTCTCTCTCTCCCCCTCTCTCTAAAAATAAGTAAATAAAATCTTTTAAAAAAAAGTTTCCTAAGAAACAAATACTTAGATACAAATTCTATTTTAAATTGGCTTATGAAATTGAGTTATGTGTGCCTCTACAAACAATTTTGGTTATGGTATAAAATCCAATCACGCTTAAATAATGTGGCAAACAGAAAAAGTGGCATGGGTAAGTGAAAATTATTTTATCTTTAGAAAGAATTAGAATACATTCTAATGGAATCCAAACATCAGAATCTTTACATTCCAGGGGGGAGAAACACCACAGCTGAGTGCTACAGAGTTACCGACATTATTAAATCTTCCTTCAGAATTCAACAAACAAATAAAATCAACTGTCTTGGATTCTAGCCATTGTAGTAAGACTCATAGTCCCAGAATTAGTCCAGATACCAACCTAGTCTCCAGCTGTCTCCAGCTGTCAAGGTGAAAATTAATGGAAAAAGGAAAATGATGCATGTAGAGCTGCCTCTCCCCACTGCTCACTTCCTAGGCTCTCTGAAAGAATGCATATTAGGAAGACATGTTTGTACTAATGGTCCCATTTCCTGCCATAGCTACTTGAACCAGAAATGGTAACTTGACCCTTGGTGAACCAATCAAGCTATTGCTGGAGACTTTGGAATTGCAACACTGAGAGACTGCACCGCTCCTACACCACAAGAGCCAAACTCTCATGCCATCCAAAGTTACTGAGAGAATAATATATATACCAAAAAAAGTGAGTTGGCAGAGGAAAGCAAAAAGTGGTTGAAAAGTCATGTTTATCCCACGAAAGATAGACAGTTGCTTTTATTCCCAACATTCCATTTTTAAGCCCAATTTTAAGGCAAGCTGACTCCACTTATTTTCTATTCTCAGCTGCCCACGAGATTCTCCCATATCCTCATAACAATCACCTCTTTACCTATTCTGACTTTTTAAAAGTATATTTTATTGATTATGCTAATAGTTTTCCCAATTTTTCCCCCGGCATAACCCAAGCCTCCAGCATTCCACCCCACCTTAGTTCATGTCCATGGGTTGTACGTATAATTCCTTTGAATTCTGTTTCCTATACCATTCATAACCTCTATTTTATGCTTACCAATTATGCTTCTTATTCTATGTACCTTTCCCTCCCATTTCTCCCCTCCTCATCCCCGCTGAAAACCCTCCATGTGATCTCCATTTATGTGGTTCTGTTCCTGTTCTAGTTGTTTGCTTAGTTTTTGTTTTATTTTTCTTTTCTTTTGGGTTCATTTGTTGATAGTTGTAAGTTTGTTGTCATTTTACTGTACATAGTTTTTGATATTCTTCAATTTCTTAGATAAGTCCCTCTAACATTTTATATAATAAGGGCTTGGTGATGGTGAACTCCTTTAACTTGACCTTATCTGGGAAGCACTTTATCTGCCCTTCCATTCTAAATGAAAGTTCTGCTGGGTAGAGTAATCTTGGATGTAGGTCCTTGCCTTTCATGACTTTAAATACTTCTTTCCAGCCCCTTCTTGCCTCTAAGGTTTCTTTTGAGAAAGCAACTGATAGTCTTATGGGCACTCCTTTGTAGGTAACCCTCTCCATTCCTCTTGCTGCTTTTAAGATTCTCTCTTAATCTTTAATCTTGGGTAACTTAATGATGTGTGTTGGTGTGTTCCTCTTTGGGTCCAGCTTCTTTAGGACTGTCTGGGCTTCCTGGAATTCTATTTCCTTCACCTGGAAAACTTTCCTTCAAGGAAAGTTTTCTTTCATTATTAGTTTAAATAAGTTTTCAATTTCTTGCTCTTGTTCTCCTTCTGGCACCCCTATAATTCAGAAATTGGAATGTTTAAGGTTGTCCCAGAGGTTCCTAAGCCTCTTTTCATTTTTTTGAATTTTTGTTTCTTCCCTCTGTTCTGATTGGATGTTTATTTCTTCCTTTTGTTCCAAATTGTTGATTTGAGTCCTGGTTTCCTTCCTATCACTGTTGGTTCCCTGAGTATTTTTGCTTTATTTCACTTGGGTATCTTTCATTTGCTTTTTCATTTTGCAACCAAGCTCAGTTAATTCTGTTAGCATTTTGATTACCAGGGTTTTTAACTCTCATCAGATAGGATGGCTATCTTCTCATCTCTTAGCTCTCTTTCTGGAGTCTTGCTCTGTTCTTTCATTTGGGTCATATTTCTTTGTTTCGGCACACCTGTTAAGTTGTAAGGAGGCAGGGCCTTAGGTATTCACCAGGGCAGGGCAACCCTCCTTGCTTCATTGTGGCCCTATTTGTGGGGGAGGGGGTAGAGAGGGAACAATGCAGCTTGCTTGCTCAGCTCTAACCCCACTTTCTAACGAATTCTCATGTGAGACTGAGAGTTTCTCCCACTATGGCAGCCCCTGCCATAGTCAGCAGTCAGCTCTGAGTCACAGTTTCCCTTTCAGCCAACCCCACCCTGCCCACACAGTCCACAGCCTTGTTGCAGGTTCTCTCAGCCAGCCACGGCCATGCAGTCCGTCACCTTAAGGCCAATCTTCTCCACCCACCCGGATGCACGGCTCCTTTTTATTGGTGGTGTGGTTGAATATTTCTTTAATTCCTTTGTTGTGGAAGTTCCATGCATTTTGATTTTCTGGCACTTCTGATTGTCTATTTTTAGATTGGTTATTATCTAAAGGATGTGTGTGAGGAAGTAAAGGGTTTCTACCTACACCTCCATCTTGGCTGGAAGTCTACCTATTCTGAATTTAATGAGTTTCTCTCTTACTGCAAAGTAAACCCTGACTAAATACCTGGAGGTGGCATCAATTTTTTGTGTCACTGAGCATTAACACTTTGGCTGAGCCTTCATGATACTCATGAAGGTTAATCAATGAATACCTAGAGAGAACATTTCAAGTAGAAGGCATTAAGTATATGGGCTGCGTTGAAGACACAGATCCATCTGAGTATCTTGGAGTCCGGAGAAATCTCACAAGTCCAGGAGTTCCTTAGTTTGGGGGTTTCTTGGGCCAGTAAAATATCCATAATATCCATAATATGAATATCCATAATTCATAACAGAATTAACTTTCTGTTTGGTCAAGGAAAGATGTTGGGGGTGGAGGGTGGAATCAACCAACATCTGAATTTCTAAAAAGAAGTTTTAACTTTAAGAAAAGGTGGTGAAGTCAAAGAATAGTCTTAGGAATTAAGTAAATTGTGCTTTACAAAAAAACTCATTACAACTTCTTACTAATTTCATGGTACCCCTTCCTCCCCTTGTTAATATGAGAACACTGCTTTTATATTCTTATTAAGGCAATGTGCCCAATAAAAAAACTGCATTTCCGAGACTGCCTTGCTATCAGGGTTGCAATGTAACTAAGTAGTAACCAGTGAGAGATGAGTGGAAACTGTTGTTTGGAAGTTTCAGAAAGTCTTCTCAAAAGGTAGAAAGGCAATAGGCAAGGAGCTTTTCTGCCCTTTCCCCCTTTCTATTGCTTCCTGCTGTGAGGGCAACATGGCTAGAGTCCCAGTCATCTTGGACTATAAGGTACCCTTAAGGATAATGTCATGGAATAAGGATGGCAAAGTAAAAGAAGTAGAAGGTCCCTGAGTCACCAGTAATGAGAATTACCTAGTTTGTCTACTCTGGACTTCTTTTACAATAAATAAAAATAAATCTGTTTTGTTTAACTACTGTTGTTTTAGATCTCTGTTGCTAGCAGCTGAAGTAAGCTGAGGCACTATGGTAGGGTCTGGGATTACCATGGTGAAAAAAAAAGAAAAAATGTTCTCTACTCTTGGGAAGATGAGTCTAGTGAAGGGAATCATTATTAAATCAGTCAACATGTTCTCTTCCAGCAGCATAGCTCAAAAGATACATGCTTGTCAAAATAAGATAAACTCAAGAGAGCAGTAAGTTTCATTAAAAAATGGGGGGCGGCACAGCAGTTTCAAAAATGGCAGAGAAGTGGAAGCTACACTAACCTCCTCCCAAGACCAAACTGGAATTACAACTAAAATTTAGAAAAAAACATCCTGAATAACCAACTGAACACTAGCTAGAGAGAAGCCTTATAACCAAAGACAGACAGAAGAAGCCATAACATCACAACCAGACTGGTAGGAAGTGAGAAGGAGGTGCAAGGGGGCTGGCTGGCCTCCCTGAGTGGGGAGGTGGCAGCTGAAGTGCTGGAAGGGTATTTCAGTGGCTGGGGAGGGGTTTCCCTTGAGAAGTACGGTCTCTAAACCCCAAGTTGGGTTCTCCCAGCCCACAGCACCAGAACTGGGAAAGGCACCCAAATAACATACAGCTGCAAAAAGCAGCAGGGTGTCTGTCCACCAGGAGGAGATGGCTGGAGACACAGAGAGCTTTTTAAAGGGTTAGTGCATAAAATTCCATTTGCAGCCACTTACCCTGGGCTTCAGCAGAGAGAGGATAAAGTGGACTCCAGATGTATGAAGATAGTCTGGGACAGGTGGCACTGAACAGAGAACTGAAGGAACAGCTATCAGGATCCCTGTGTGACTCATTGCCCATAATGCAGGAACCACCTTTCTCAGGCAGAGCACTCCCCTCCAAGTGCTATCATCCTGATGGGAAGCAATAGCCCTATTATCAGGAATTACTCTGCTCCACCCTATGGAGCTTCAGCCAGGCTGCTGAGGAGTGCTGCTGAGGTGTACAGATGGAAGACATTCACTGATTTACCCAACAGAAAGCTTGCAGGCAAAGGTAAATGTTGGGAGATTTCAGTTGATGCTTCTCCAGGCCTAGTGCTGATAAAAGCCAGCCTTGGGGTACAGCCTGGTTCTTTTTGCACATACCCAGGCCCAGCAGAGGGAGTCACAGGCTGTGGATTGCTGATAGCTCCGAATAGGTTGCCCAGGGTCAGTCACAGGCACGGTTTGACTTGGGCCTACACCAGAATATTGTACATCTACCACCTATTACATAGAAACAAACTGGAAAAACAAAGCAACAGATTCACATTAAAGACCAAGAAAATTCTCCAGAAAGAGGACTACATGAAATGGAGGCAAGTAATTTATTAGATATAGAGTTTAAGTAATGATTATAAGCATACTCAACAAGATGAAAAAAAGACATAGAAATCATAAAAAGGAGCAGTCAGAAATAATGCAATATTTGAAATAAATAATACACTAGAAGGAATAAACAGTAGCTTAAATGAAGCAGAGGATTGAATCAGTGATTTGGAAGATAAGAAAAAAACAAGCAGAGCAGCAAAAAGAAAAAAAGAATTCTAAGAAATGAGGAGAGCTTAAGAACCCTTTGGGGCAACATGAAGCATGATAATATCTGCATCATGTAAGGACCAGAAGGAGAAGAGAGTGAGCAAGTGATTGAGAATTTATTTGAAGAAATAAGGACTGAAAACTTCCCTAATCTGATGAAGGAAAAAGATACACAAATTCAGGAAGCTCAGAGAGTCCCAAGTTGCACCCAAACGGGCATACAGCAGGACACATCATAATGAAAATGGCAAGGCCTAAAATCAAGGAGAGAATACTAAAAACTGCAAGAGAAAAAGCAGGTAGTTACCTACAAGGGAGCACCAATTAGACTATCTTCTGATTTCTCAACAGAAATATTTCAGGCCATAAGGAAGTGAAATATTCAAGATGATGAAAAGCAATGACCTTAAACCAAGGCTACTTTATCTAGCAAGGCTGTCTTTAAAATTGAAGGAGAAATGAGGAGCTTTCCAGACAAGAAAAAGCTAAATCACTTTCTTAATACAATAACAGTTCTATGACAGATGTTAAAGGACTTGCGTTAAGAAAAAGAAAAAGAGAAAGAAAAAAAACACCTTAAATGTGAATGGGTGAAATGCTTCAACCAAAAGGCACAGGGTAGCTGAATAAGAGAATAAGACTTGAATAGATGCTGCCTCCAAGAGACCCATATCAGATTAAAACATATACACAGACTAAAAGTAAAGTGATGGAAAAAGATAACTTATGCAAACGAAAGGTAAAAAAAACGCTGGGGTAGTAATACTTTTCTACCACTTTTTTTGTAAAAATATTCGAATATACAAAAAAGTGAAAGAATTATACAGAGAACCCAGACACCCACCACCTATATTCTATAATTGTTGACACTTTATTTTATTACAAACCAATCTATCATTTTCTGAAAGTATATTTTGTTGACTATGCTAATAAAGTTGTCCCAATTTTTCCCACTTTGCCCCCTCCTCATCAGTTCCTCCCTTCCCTCCTGCAATCCCCCCCCTCCTTTTTCATGCCCATGGGTTGTACATGTAAGTTCATTGGCTTCTCCATTGCCTGTACTGTTAACATCCCCCTGTGTATTCTGTACCTACCCAATTATGCTTCTAAATTTCTGTATATTTCCCCTCATTCTCCTCCTTCCCCCTCCCAGCTGATAACTCTCCAAATGATCTCAATATATGTAATTCTATTCCGGTTCTAATCATTTGCTTAGTTTGGTTTTGCTTTTGTTTTTTTCGATTCAGATGTTGATAGTTGTGAGTTTGTCGTCATTTAAGTGTTCATGGTTTTGATTTTTTCCTAATTAAGTCCCTTTAACATTTCATAAAATGATGGCTTGGTAATGATGAACTCCTTTAACTTTTACCTTGTTTGGGAAAGTTAAAGGAGTTCATCTGCCCTTCCATTCTAAATGATAGCTTTGCTAGATAGGATAAACTTAGATGTAGGTCCTTGTCTTTCATGACTTCAAATACTTCTTTCCAGCCTCTTCTTACCTGCAAGGTTTCTTTTGAGAAATCAGCTAATGGTCTAATGGGAACTCCTTTGTAGGTAACTAACTCTCTCCTTTCCTCTTGCTTCTTTTAGGATTTTCTCTTTATCTTTAATCTTGTGTAACTTAATGATGATATGCCTTAGTGTGTTCCTTTTTGGGTCCAACTTCTTTGAGACTCTCTGGGCTTCCTGAACTTTATGGAAGTCTGTTTCTTTCACCAGATTGGGGAAGTTTTCCTTCATTATTTGTTCAAGTACGTTTTCAATTTCTTGCTCTTCCTCTTCTCCTGGCATTCCTATGGGCCCTTTTGGAGATGTCCCAGAGTCTTAAACTCTCCTTGCTTTTTGTTTTTGTTTTGTTTTTTACTATATTTTATTGAATATGATATTACAGTTGTCCAATTTCCTCCCTTTATTCCCCTCTGCCTTGCACATCCCCTCCCATCCACATCCCCTCCACCTTTAGTTCATGTCCATGGGTCATACATATAAGTTCTTTGGCTACTACTTTTTCTATACTATTTTTAACCTCTCCCTGTCTATTTTTTACCTGCCATTCATGCTTCTTATTCCCTGTACCTTTGCCCCTCTCTCCCCCTCCCAATCCTCTGTTGATAACCCTCCATATGATCTCCATTTCTGTGTTCCTGTTCCTGTTCTAGTTGTATGCTTAGTTTTTGTTTTAACAAAATATTAGTTTGGGTTGTTAATAACTGTGAATTTATTGTCATTTTCCTGTTCATATTTTTTATCTTCTTTTTATTAGATAAGTCCCTTTATCATTTCATATAATAAGGGCTTGGCGATGATGAACTCCTTTAACTTGACCTTATCTAGGAAGCACTTTATCTGCCCTTCCATTCTAAATGAAAGTTCTGCTGGGTAGAGTAATCTTGGATGTAGGTCCTTGCCTTTCATGACTTTAAATACTTCTTTCCAGCCCCTTCTTGCCTCTAAGGTTTCTTTTGAGAAAGCAACTGATAGTCTTATGGGCACTCCTTCGTAGTAACCCTCTCCATTCCTCTTGCTGCTTTTAAGATTCTCTCTTTATCTTTAATCTTGGGTAACTTAATGATGTGTGTTGGTGTGTTCCTCTTTGGGTCCAACTTCTTTGGGACTCACTGGGCCTCCTGGACTTCCTGGAAGTCTATTTTCTTTGCCAGATTGGGAAAGTTCTCCTTCATTTTTCATTCAAATAAGTTTTCAATGTGTTGCTCTTTCTCTTCCCCTTCCAGTAACCTTATAATCCAGATGTTGGAACATTTAAAGATGTTCTGGAGGTTCCTAAGCATCTCCTCATTTTTCTGAATTCTCATTTCTTCATTCTGTTCTGATTGAATGTTTCTTTCTTCTTTCTGGTCCACACCGTTGATTTGAATCCCAGTTTCCTTCCCATCACTATTGGTTCTGTGTACATTTTCCTTTATTTCACTTAGAATATCCTTCATTTTTTCAGCTAAGTCATGACCAAATTCAACCAGTTCTGTGAGCATCCTGATTATCAGTGTTTTGAATTTTGTATCTGATAGGTTGATTATCTCTTCATTGCTAATTTGTATTTTTTCTGGAGCTCTGATCTGTTCCTTCATTTGGGCTATTTTTTTTCTCAGCGCACCTGAGTAGTTAGGGGTGAAGCCTTAGGTGTTCGCCAGGGCAGGGTATTCCTGGTCACTGCCTTGTAATGCTATATGAGGGGAAGGGTTCAAGAGGGAACAATGTCGCTTGCTCTGCTCTTTGCCGGTTTTCAGTCACTTCCTTCCTACCCACAATCAAATTGGGTCCTTCTGGTGCTGATTCCCAGGAGGGTTGGCTTGTGTACATTCTAGGACCCAGTGGTTCTCTCCAATAAACTCTCCTGTGAGGCTGGGAGTTTCTCCCTCTGGCGCCTCAATCCCCACAGGTGTTTTCAATGAGTCATTTGAGGCTTTATTTTCCTGTGCTGGAACCCTGGGTTGTAGGTCTGTTTCCCTCCCCAATCGTTTCTCCTGGTTTATCTGTATGCAAATGCTGGGACCAGTGGTTCCATTAGCTACTACTGCTTTGCCTGCCAGTTGCTGCCTTTTGAGTCCTCTCTGCCCTCCTGCACGTCTCTGCCACTCCTACCAATCTGGATGAATGTTTCTTCTTTAACTCCTTGGTTGTCAGACTTCCTACAGTTCGATTTTCTGTCAGTTCTGGTTGTTTTTTGTTTTTAAATTGTTGTCATCCTTCTTATGGTTGTGTGAGGAGGCACAGTGCGTCTACCTATGCCTCCATCTTGGCCAAAGTCCATCTTAAAGTCTCATTTTTTTTTTGAATTCTTGTTTCTTCATTTAGTTCTGGTTGAATATTTATTTCTTTCTTATGTTCCAAATCATTGATTTGAACTTCCTTCCTTTCACTGTTGGTTTCCTGTGGATTTTTCTTTATTTCCCTTAGTAGAGTCTTCATTTCTTCCCTTATGCTTTTGCCATATTCAGTGAGATCTTTGAGCATTCTGACCACCAGTGTTTTTAACTTTGTGTCTGATAGGTTGGCTATCTGCATCACTTACCATATTTTTCAGACTATAAGATGCACTCCCCCCATCAAATTTGGAGGAATAATGCTTGTTAATGCTGCTGTTGAGTTCTGTTTACATTTACATTAGTGAAATATTATTTATGTTATCAAATATTTTACCACATTCTTTTACTTCAAAAATTTTTTTCCTATTTTTCTCTCTAAAACATAGGTGCATCTTATGATCCGAAAAATACGGATAGTTCTTTTTCTGAGGTTTCCATTCTATTCCTTCAATTGGCCATATTTCTTTGTCTCCTGATTTTGGCAGCCTTCCTGTATCTGTGTATTAGGTAGAGCTACTTTGATTAAGTTTTAACACACCTGTTAAGTCATATGGGGTCAGGCCTTGAATATTTGCCAGAGCAGGGCAAGCGTGGCTCTGTGTGTGGGAGAGAGGTTGAAAAGGGGACAGTGCCACTGATGCCTGACTTCTGGAGGCTTGCCTTGCCCTTGTTCTGTTTCCAGTCACTTCCCCCACTTCCCCTGTGCAACTGGTGCTCTTTCAGCTGCTGTACTGGTTGTGGTTCCCAGGGTGGGTGGGTTTGCCTACACTCCGGGCTCTCCTAAGAAACTGGCAGTTTCCTCCACTCCAAACCCCACAGGATTTACAGCCAGAAGTTATGAGGCTTTCTTTTGCCAGTGCTGGGGGCCTGGGCTGTGCCCACTCCCTCTCAAGGTGTCTCCCTGATTTCTATCTACCACACATGAACGTAGGGCTGCCTATTCGACTGACCACTGCTGCATGGTTGCCTCTCCTCCTCTCTGCCCCCAGCTTTCTGCCTACATATCAAGTCCTCTTCACCCCAACACCCTGTCTCCACTCCACCTACCGATCTGGATGAATACAGCTTCTTTAAATCCTTGGATGTCGGACTTCCGTACAGTTCTGGGTGTTTTTCTCAGTGATTTTCTGGGAGTTCTGGGTGTTTTTTATTTTTAAGTTAGTTGTGTTCACTCTTGTGGTGGTTGTGTGTCTACCTACACCTCCGTCTTTACCCCCTTTGTGGTAGTAATACTTATAGCCAATAAAGTAGACTTTTAAACCAAGGCTACAAAGAGATAAAGAAGGATACTACATAATGATAAATAGAACAATACAAGAAGAAGACATACACTAGTGAACATTTATGCACCCAACATTGGAGAACCTAAATGTATAAAGCAAATCTTGATGAATATAATGGGACAAATCAACAGGAGTATAGTCATAGTTGGGGATTTTAACACCTCTTTGACTTCAATAGATATATCTGCCAGACAGAAAATTAACAAGGAGACAGCAGCCTTAAACAACACACTAGATCAAGTGGATTTAGTTGATATCTTCAGAGCATTTCACCCAAAGCAGCAGCATATACATACTTTTCAAGTGCATATAAAATGTTTTCTAGAATAGACCGCATGGTAGAACAGAAAACAAGTTCTCAATAAATTTAAGAAGATTGAAATTATATCAAGCATCTTCTCTGACCACAATGCTATGAAACTAGAAATCAATCATTTCAAAGAACACTGTAAAACATGCAAAGACATGAGAGCTAAGTAATATGTTATTAAACAATTAATGGGTCAACAAAGAGATCAAGGAAGAAATCAAAGATTCCTTGAAACAAATGAAAATGAAATCACAACGATCCAAAATCTGTGGGACACAAGAAAAGCAATCCTAAGAGGGAAATTCAGACCACTACAGGCCTAGCTCAAAAAATAAAATAAAGCTCAAATAAATTATCTAATTTACACTTAAAGGAACTTGAAAAAGAAAAACAAACACAGCCTAAAGTTAGTAGAAGGAAGGAAATAATCAAGATCAGAGCACAAATAAATGAAATAGAGTCTACAAATGATGCAAAATATCAATGAATCCAAGAGCTGGTTATTTGAAAAGATAAAT
The DNA here is from genome assembly GCF_021234435.1 of Artibeus jamaicensis. Taxonomy (NCBI): domain Eukaryota; kingdom Metazoa; phylum Chordata; class Mammalia; order Chiroptera; family Phyllostomidae; genus Artibeus; species Artibeus jamaicensis. Next base: position 70,422,771 of record NW_026522030.1, on the reverse strand, counting down.
AAGATTGACTTAAACCTTTAACCAGACTCATCAGGAAAAAAATAGAAAGGACCCAAATAAATAAAATCATAAATTAAAGAGGAGAAATAACAACTGGCACCAAAGAAATACAAAAAAGTGTAGAAAATATTAAGAACAACTATGTGCTAACAAACTAGACAACCTGGAGGAAATGGATACATTTCTAGAAACCTACAATCTTCCAAAACTAAATGAAGAAGAATCAGAGACTCTGAATAGACAGATTACATCTAGCAAAATTGAAGCAGTAATCAAATAACTCCCAGCAAACAAAAGCCCTGGACCAGATGGCTTCAGAGGTGAATTTTACTAAACACTCTGAAAAGAACTAACACCTTCCCCCTTTCAAACTATTTCAAAAAATTCAAGAGGAGAGAAGACTCCCAAGCTCATTTTATGAGGCCAGCATTATCCTAATTCCAAAACCAGATAAAGACACTACAAAAGAAGAAGGAAAGAGAGTTACAAGATAATATCTCTGAAGAACATAGATGCTAAAATCCTCAACAAAAATATTACTAAACTGAATACAGCAATGCATCTAAAAGATCATACAGCATGATCAAGTGGCATTTATTCTGGGAATTCAAGGTTGGGACAATATTCACAAATTAATAAGTGTGATATACCACATAAACAAAATGAAGACTAAAAACCATATGATCACATCAATAGATGCAGAAAAAGCTTTTGATAAAATCCAACACACATTTGTGATACAAACTCTCAGCAAAGTGGGAATAGAGGGGACAGACCTAAACATAATAAAGGCCATATATGACATACCCTCTGCCAGCATCATACTCAATGGGCAAAAACTATAAATGTTCCTCTTAAGATCAAGAATAAGACAGGGATGTCCACTTTCACCACTCTTATTCAACATAGTACAGGAAGTTCTAGACACAACAATCACACAAGAAGAAATAAAAGGTATCCAACTTGGGAAGGAAGAAGTAAAATTGTCTTTATTTGCAGATGACATGATACTATATAGAGAGAATTCCAAAGATTCCATGAAGAAACTACTAGAAAAGATAAATGAATTCAGCAAAGTAGCAGGATACAAAATTAATATCCAGAAATCAGTTGCATTTTTATCTGCCAATAATGAAGTAACAGAGAGGAAAATTAAAAAAACAATTCCAAACACAATTGACTCAAAAACAATAAAATATCTAGGAATAAATCTATCCAAGGATGTAAAAGACCTTTATATGAAAAATTATAAGATAATAAAGAAAGAAAATACAAATAAGTGGAAGCAAACACTGTGTTCATGTATAGGCAGAATTAACAACATTAAAATGTGCATACTACCCAAAGCAATCTATAGATTCAATGCAATTCCTAGCAAGATTTCAACAGATTTCAACATATTTCACAGAACTAGAACAAATATCACAAAAATTTATGTGGAATCACAAAAGGCCACACATAGCAACAGAGATCCTGAGTGAGAAAGAAGAACAAAGTTGGAGGAATCATACTACCTAATATCAAATTATAGTATAAAGCCATAGTAATCAAAACAGCATGGTACTGGGATAAAAACAGACACATAGATCAGAATAGAGAGCCCAGAAATAAACCCATAACTTTTTAGTCAATTAATATTCCACAGTAGAAGTAAACACATAGATAGTTTATTCAATAAATGGTGTTGGGAAAACTGGACAGATACATGTAGAAAAATGAAACTTGACCACCTTCTTACATCACACACAATAATAAATTCAAAATGGACCAAAGACTTAAATTTTAGAACCCAAACCATAAAAATCATAGAAGAAAACAGACAGCAATATCTTGGACATAGTTCATAGAAATATTTTATCCAGTATATCTCCTAGGCAAGAAAAACAAAACAAAACAAAAAAATAAACAAATAGGATTATATCAACCTAAAAAGATTTTACACAGGAAAGGAGAACATCAACAAAATAAACAGACAACCCACAGAATGGGAAAATATATTTGCTGATATATCTGATGAGGGACTAATATTCCAAATTTATAAAGAACTTACAAAACTCAACACCAAAAAAACAAACAATCCAATTAAAAAATGGGCAAAGGACCTGAATAGACACTTCTTAAAGGAGGACATACAGATGGCTAATAGCGATATGCAAAGATGTTCAACATCACAAATCATCAGAATAATACAAATTAAAAACACAACAAGATAGCATGTCACACCTGTCAGAATGGCTATCATCAATAAATCAAATAAGTGCTGTCCAGGATGTGAAGAAAAGGGAACCATCTTGCACTGTTGGTGGAAATGCAGATTGATGCAGGCACTGTGAACAGCAGTATGGAGATACCTCACAAAATTAAAAACGAATTTGCCTTTTGACCCAGAGATCCCACCTCTAGTAATAAATCCAAAGGAACCCAAAACACTAATTCGAAAGAACATAAGCACCTCTGTGTTCATTGTAACATTATTTACAATCACCAGGACATGGAAACAGCACAAGTGTCCACCAATAGATGAGTGGATGAAACAACCATGGGACATTTACACAATGGAATACTACTCAGCAGTAAAAAAAGAAGAAAACTTTACACTTTGCAACAGTATGGATGGACCTGGAGAACATTACGCCAGGAGAAATAAGCCAGTCAGAGAAGGACAAATATCATATGATTTCACTCATATGTGAAATTTAATGAACAATCTGAACTAATAAGCAAAATAGAAACAGACTCATAGACAGTGAGCAGGATGACAGCTGAGGGGTGTGGGGTAGTGAGTGAAGGGATTGAGCAAAAGAGAAAAAGAACTCAGGAACATAGACAACACTGTGGTGATTGCTGAGAGGAGCAGGGTTCAAGGGAACTAAATGGTAATGGAAAAATACAACAAAAAATAAAATAAAATAAAAAACCCTAAAACAAAGCAAATAATGGGTGGATGAGGGGACCTGAGTAAATCACCCAAGAGACAGGAAGGCAGAAGGCTCTCTTATCCACATACTGAAATTCTCTGAATATTATAGAATGGAGAAAAAAACTCTATCATTGTAGAGTCTCTAACACAGAATTCCCAGAAAACAAAAATCTATCCTTTTTCCATGGGGAAATGATAACCTTGTTTTTTTCACTGTTAAGGCAATTTTAGTCTAATTTTCTTTAGTTCAGTAAAAAAAATGCGTTCCTGTTTAGAGTATGCATTCCCACCAATCATGGTGTGTTGTAACTAATGTAACATGTGTTTACTGCCTGCAGAAAGTAGTAAATTACATTTGAAATGAGTACATGGCTTAAAAATAATTTTCCTCATAAGTATTTCATAATGATTCATTTAGCATGAAATTAATATTAAAGAACTTCTAAAAGTAAGTACTAAATGAAGATAAATTATACATATATAATCTGATTAATTCTGGAACTATTAAGTCAAAAATAAGTAAGTTTCATCTCATTCTTGTGTCTGTTTCAATTGACTCTTTAATTGCCTCATGTTTTCTAATAAAAACTATTTAACTGCATCTTTTTATTGATTCATAAGCTAAATTAAGGTTTTAGTACACTCAAGTCATACAATAAGACAAATGCTTGGGGTGGGAAAACAGGGAGATGTTGGTCAAGGGGCACAAACTTTCAGTTATAGGATGAATAAGTTCTGGGGAATCCACTGTACAGCATGGTGTTTATAGTTAATAATACAGTAATACTTGAAAATTGCTAAGGGAGGAAATCTGAGGTGTTCTCACAAAAAATTAAAAGGTAATTATGTGAAGTGATTGATCTGTTAACTAACTCTATTGTGGTAATCATTTCACAATATACTTGTATATGTTTATATATTCCTCAAGATCCAAGATCCATAAGGGCAAGCAGAAGAAACTAACATTTAATGAGCACCTACTATGTGTCAGGCATTTTGCTAAGCATATTACATTTATTGTTTCATTTGATTTAGTCCCTGTGACATAATCTCATGACATGTAAGTGTAGTAAGAATGTTACTCACATTTCATATATAAGTCAATAAAGATTTAATGTATCAGAAAAAGTCATTTTAACTGTAAAAAAAAGAATTCAGGATAGCAAAGTATCATTAATAGAAAACAACTTTCCTATGTTTATTTTCGGGGCATGTGAAACTTCAGAGGCTTTCATGTTTCTTTCCTTCTCTATCTCTGTCTTTTGCATTAGTTTCCTATCGCTACAGTAATAAATTACACCTAAGTTCGTGGCTTAACACAACACAAATTTATTATCTTGTACTTCTGGAAATCAGAAGTCCCAAATAGTTTCAGTGGACTAAACTCAAGATGTCAGCAGGGTTGTTTCCTTTCTTGGGGCCCTAGGGGACAATCTGTTTTCCTACCTAGCTTCTGGCAGCCGCCCACATTCCTTGGCTCACGACCCCATCCTCCAGTTTCTCCCTCTCTAATGCTGATACTTCCGCCTCCCTCTCATAAAAACTCTTGTGATTACATTGTGCCACCCATATTTTATCCAGAGTGGCTATATTCCCCATCTCAAAATCGATAATCACATCTGTAAAATCCTTTTTGCCACATAAGGTAACATAGTCAAAATTCCAGGGATTGGGACATGACAACTTGGGTGAAAGAGGGCATTATTCGGTTTACCACACCCCACTTAATGAATTTTCATTAGTTCATTTTCAGATCATGATTCATACTGCCATTTGAATATTGTTTCTATAGTTATAAAGACAGTTGAATCTCATATAACTTTTAGAAAACCTTTTTATTTCTGCAAGGACTCTGTTTCTTGTAGTGTTTTTAACAGATTCCACTAGTATTTGAGGATGAATGTATAGTAGTCCCCCGTCCTCAAAAGAAACATGCCAAAACCACCAGCAGATGCCTGAAACCTCATATAGTATCAAACTCTATATGTTTTTTTCTATACATACGTACCTATGATAGAGTTTAATACCTTTTTCATTTTAACTAAGCACTTATCACACACTGTGGCTGTAACTTTTGCAGTTTGAGGTACAATAGCAAAACAGTTTTTCCTTCACAATTTCAGAGATAGAAGATTCATTCTTACCATAGATCTTAGCAACTTCACCATATAAATTAATTTTTTTTGCTATTCTTATTGAGAACTTTCACCTCTTCACTTAAAGGAAGCTCTTTACTGGCATATCTAAATTGCCAGCTCCACTACTCTTATGCTTATTAAGTAGAGTAAAGGTAACTTGAACACAAGCACTGTGATACCAGGATAGTCATCTGATAACTGAGATGGCTGCTAAATGGCCAATGGAATGGTTAGTAAAACAGCATAGAGATGCTGGACAAAGGATGTACAATTTAAAACTTGCAAATTGTTTATTTCTGGAATTTTCTATTTAATATCTTCAGAATGCTGTTGATTGCTGTAACTGAAACTGCAAAAGCAAAACTGCAGATAAAAAGGAACTACTGCATTTCTTAAACCATATTTACTTCAAATCACTGTTACCTGCTTAACTATCAAACTTAGTACTGAGCAGTAATGACTGTGCTCTTTGTCCATCAGCACTGATTAACTCACTAAGACAAGGTAAACAGGCTATTTCCCATACAGAAAACACTTCTACAAATCACAAAGTTCAGCACTGAGGTGGTAGCTGCAGTCTCATTGGATGTGATTTTACAGCTCCCTTAAATGGTTTACCTCTCTCCTTTTCTCACACTTGCAGGCTTCTCTCCATTGCTATTTCATGTGCCTCTGTCTTAGTTCCCAACAAGGCCACACTCACCTTAAGAGCTGAAACCAGGTCCTCTTCTTTTATATCTTTCAAGAGTATAGCAAAATATTAGTCCAGAGATTGTAAGCAAACACCCCGAAGTTTGTATCTGGCTAACAGACTTGTTTTGTTTTGCTTAAGGAGTGTTTGAGGAAAAAATAATTGAAAACATTTAGAAATCAAATTTCACATAAAATTCTCACAGCTCCCTTTTTTTGAACAACTGGACAATATGGACACCCTGGGCCAGCATCTCTGCCTGGGAAATATCAGGTCTTCATCCAGCCCCAGACTTATGCCTATGAGCACTTGAATTTGACATTCCTGTAGTAGGCACCCTATAGAAATCTTTATTATTATACTAATAGTAACCTTTCATTTTTCAAGTGTCACAACTACTTACTAAACTCTTATTTGGCTCAGGAACTATTTCAAGGCATTTTCAGTTTTTAATCTGTAAACAGTCCTCTAAGACATTGTTAATTGTGAAAATTAATAAAGAGTAACCTCATTAAAAAGAAGTCGGGAGGCTAGAAGAGAGAATTCTCATGTATTTGTTACTCAACACAAACCACTGACCCCAAAAGGAAAAAGTATACCTTGCATCTCCAACGAGAAGAGATACTACTTTACTACCTTAGCAGGAGGAAGAAATGATTTCTTCTTGCCCAGTAACAGCTCTACAAATAGAAGACTGCCATCATTCAGCCAATGAAAAGCTGCTATGCTTCAAATTTTCAGCTTCCTCCAGCGGACACTTTGTTTACTATAGCCCCTCCCAGGTCCATAAAAGAGCAGTCTCCTCCTTTGTTTCTCTGGGTGTAATTTGCCATTAGAATGCATGTCCCAAATTGCAATTCTTTGTTGTTACCAAACAAACCACTTTTGCTGGAGAAATATCTGGTTGTCAATTTAAGGTCAACATAACCAAAGTGTAATTCATGGGTCTGCAGCATTCTCAGCAACTGGAAGCTTATTAAAATCTCTATGGAACCAGAATTTTCAGTTTAGCAACATACCCAGGTGATTTCGGTATATATTAATATTTAAGAAGTGCTGCCATAGACAAAGTTCACATCTGACCCTATTTCACTCACACACACACCACTCAGGCCAGGCCTAATGCACTCATTTATGTGTCCTGGAAATAATATTTCAAAAATTATTAACATCCTTTCTCTCTGAATGTAGAGTCAGAGATATCCTTTTAAATGGATGAGAAGAGATTAAAGGTAAAAAAGAACACCCAGGTGGGGTGGGGGATTGAGGGACATACTCTAGGCTTAGGCCAGGAAAACTCAACTCATAAAATTTAGCTATTATTCTTGATGACAGAAGGATACATTATAGGAAAAGTAAAAGAAAAGCCCCACTTTCTTCCTTTTTAGCTCCAAGAAGTGAAGGAAGACTAGAGAGTCATGAGAGACATTCAGTTCAGGGTATGAGCATGCCCTAGCATGTCCCTTCAGAGAGGTACATAGATTCTATAAGGCACGCACTGAAGGCACAAGGATCTTTGTCCTGACGCTTCTCTTAAAATCTGCCTCCAACAAAAAAACAATCAACACAATTTTAAAATAGACAAAAGACTTGAATAGACATTTCTCTAAAGGCCAGTAAATACCTGAAAATGTTCATCATCCATCTACAGGGATGTGCAAAACAAAACTAGACTTACTAGACTTCACACTTACTAGAATGGTCATTGTAAGTCAAAGCAGAAAAATAAGTGCTAGTGAGGATGTCAAGAAATTGAGACATTCATACATGTTGGCAAGAATATATGAAAGGAGATGACACAGCAATTCCACTATTAGGTATGTATCCAAAAGAATTGAAGACAGGAACTCAAACAGATACCACCAACATTTATTGCAGCATTATTTTCAATAGCCAAAAGATGGAAACAACCCAGATGTGTATCAATGGATGAATGGATAAACAAAATGAGATATATCCATGCAACGGAATATAATCCAGGCATTAAAAGAATGAAATCCTGATACATACTATAACCTGGATAAACTTGAGGACATTATGATAAGTAAAATAAGCCAGACACACAAAAGGACAAATATTGTATATCTCCATTTATATGAAGTATCTAGAATAGGCAGATTCATAGAGATAGAAAGTGGATACAAAGAGGTGGCCAGGGACTGAAGGAAATGATAATCAAGAGAATTTCTGTTTGGAATGTTAAAAAAGTTTTAGAAATAGCAGTGACAATTGTACAATACTGACAGTTTATACAATACTGTCAATTTAATTAATGCTAGTAAATTGTACAACTTAAAGTGACAAATTTTATAGTATATATTTTTTGCCACAATAAAAATTTATTTTTTAAATGGGCAAAAGACTTCAACAAACACTTCTCCAAGGAGGACATACAGAGGGCCCAGAGACATATGAAAAGATCCTCAGCATCGCTAGCCATCAGAGAAATGCAAATTAAAACCACAGTGAGGTACGACCTCACACCAGTCAGAATGGCCATCATGAACAAATCAACAAAGAAGTGTTGGAGAGGATGCAGAGAAAAGGGAACCCTAGTACACTGTTGGCGGGAATGCAGACTGGTGCAGTCACTACAGAAAACAGTATGGAATTTTCTCAGAAAACTAAAAATGAGGACTTCGGCCAAGATAGAGGCATAGGTAGAAACATTGTGCCTCCTTGCACAACCAAGTTTAAAGACAACAAAGTTTTAGTAACGAAAATGCAACCAAAACACAGAAAGTTGAACTGCATGAAAGTCCAACAACAACGAACTGTTCAGCCAGACCAGTAAGAGGGGCGAAGCTGGCAACTGGTGGAGCGGGGTCAGGCAGGAAAAATCGATTGGCCAGACCAACCCAGGCACGCAAAGATGGTTGGCAGATCCCAGGCGAGGGGTGGCAATGGGCAGACCCAGTGAGGGTGCAAGGTGGCAGGCTGACCGCGGTCACACATTCGTGTGCAGATAAACCAGGCAAAGGAGCAAGCAGTGAGGCAGACCGCGCAGGCCCCAGCAGCTTGTGAGAAACAGCAGAGGGGACCGCTATTGCCCTTCTCTGACCTCGCCCCCACATACAGCCTCACAACCCAGCAACCTAGGTGGCCCCACCCTGGTGAACACCTAAGGCTCCGCCCCTCATACATAACAGGTGCCAACAGACCAAAACATTATGGCTCAAGAACTTAAAGCCCCAGAGCCAATTCTTCTAAGTGACCAAGAGATAGCCAACCTATCAGATACACAGTTCAAAACACTGGTGATCAGGATGCTCACAGAATGTGTGGATTTTAGTCACAAATTAGAGAAACAAATGAAGGCTAAACTAATTGAAATGAAGAGAAATGCACAGGAAACCAATAGTAATGGAAAGGAAACTGGGACTCAACTCAAGGGAGTGGACCAGAAGGAAGAAAAAAATGACCAAACAGAAAACAAGAAGAAACAAGAATTCAAAAAAATGAGGAGAGGCTTAGGAGCCTCCAGGACATCTTTAAATATTCCAACATCCGAATTACACATGTACCAGAAGGGGAAGAGGAAGAGCAACGAGAGAAAAACTTATTTGAACAAATAATAAAGGAGAACTTCCCCAATCTGGCAAAGACAATAGACTTCCAGGAAATCCAGGAAGCTCAGAGAGTCCCAAAGAAGTTGGACCCAAAAAGGAACACACCAAGGAACATCATAATTAATTACTCAAGATAAAAATGAAGGAGAGAATTCTAGAAGCAGCAAGAGATAAGGGGACAGTCACCTACAAAGGAGTTCCCATCAGACTGTCAGCAGATTTCTCAAAAGAGACCTTACAGGCAAGAAGGGGCTGGAAAGAAGTATTCCAAGTCATGAAATCCAACGACTTCCATCCAAGATTGATCTATCCAGCAAAGCTTTCATTTAAAATGGAAGGGCAGATACAGAACTTCTCAGGTTAGGTCAAGTTGAAGGAGTTCATCATCACCGAGCCCTTATTATATAAAATGTTAAAGGGACTTATCTAAGACAAAGAAGATAAAAAATATGAACAGTGAAAGGACAACAAACTCAGTTATTAACAACCACACCTAAAACAAAAGCAAACTAAGAGGACAGCTACATCAGGAGCAGAACCTAGAAATGAAGATCACATGGAGGGTTAGCAACAGGGGAGTGGGAGGAGGAGAAGGGGGGAGAAGCTACAGAGAATAAGTAGCATAGATGGTAGGTATAAAATAGACAGGAGAGAGGGCAAGAATAATATGGGAAATATAGAATCTAAAGAACTATGACACATGAACATGAACTAAAGGGGAGGAATGTGGGGGGAGGGATGTGCGGGGTGGAGGGGAATGAAGGAGGGGAAATGGGATAACTGTAATGGCATAATCAATAAAATATATTTTTTAGAAAAGAAAACTAAAAATGGATTTGCCTTTTGACCCAGCAATTCCACTGCTGGGATTATATCCTAAGAGCCCTAAAACACCAATCCAAAGGAACCTATGCACCTCAATATTCATAGCAACACAATTTACAATAGCCAAGAACTGGAAGCAACCTGGGTGCCCATCAGTAAATGAATGGATCAAAAACCTATGGTACATTTACACAATGGAATTCTACACAGCAGAGAGAAAGAAGGAGCTCCTACCCTTTGAGACAGCATTATTGGAACTGGAGAGCATTATGCTAAGTGAAATAAGCCAGGTGGTGAAAGACAAATACCATATGATCTCACCTTTAACTGGAACCTAATCAACAAAAGAAAAAAGCAAACAAAATATAACCAGAGACATTGAAATTAAGGACAATCTAAAAATAGCCATTGGGAGAAGAAGGAGAGGACAGTGGGGAGAAATGTTTTCAGGAACTACTATAAAGGATACATAGACGAAACCAAAAAGGAGAGTGGAAGTAAGGGAGGGAGGGGGGTTTGGCTGGAGGTTGGGGGGAGTGATGGGAATAATATGCAGACAACTGTAATTGAACAACAATAAAGTAATTTTTTAAAAAATTATTTTTTGCCTCTCTGGCTCCCATACCAGTATGGGTAAGTTGAGAGTTGATGGTCAGAGTGAGTAGATAGTAAATAGACCTGTGACTGCTGAGCCTGGAGACTGGCAGGAAAACATGACATAAACCCAATTAATGCCAAGTCAGGAGGGGATTGCTCCAGACTGTGACCAAACTAACAGAGAAACCAAGCCAGAGGTGATGGCATTCAGGCAACCTGCAACCATCCATCCAGAAGCCAGAGAAGTCAAAGGCCACTTCATCTAGAGACCCTAGCCCTTCCTTTCCTGTCATCACAGGAGTTGTATAAAATATACCTCACCCCCATATCTCAAGCTCCCATCTTAAGAAGATAGAGTAGGGGGTGTGGAGGGGTAACTGAGAAAGTAAACATTTCTTTCTAAGGCTGAGTAACAACTAATGACACTGACCAAACTAAGTGAACAGGCTAAGAAATTGCATGAATGTGGTGGTGCATCCCCCAGTTCCTGTTAAACCTCTTACCCTGATGCTGGTGCCCCTCTTTTCTGGGTGCTTTTGTGCTAGGCTGGGCCCTGTGGTGACTCACTTTGGAAAACCAGACTTCAACTGCTGGAACCACCTCAAGTGCAGATGCAGATTCTGAAATTGAACACTTGTTTATTTTTCCCTCTTTCCATCCTTCTTCTTCCACCCTCTTCCTGATTTCTTTAAGGGGTCCCTCCTTAATAAATCACTTGCACACAAATGCTCATCTAAAGGCCTACTCCTGGGTGATCAACCTAAGGCATGCATTTTCTCTGAACTCCCAAGTTACAACATGACTTAATGCTTTCTACCTTGCCACATTTGTTAGATGGTTGACCCCAAAATTATTCAAGTTTGTGGCTTTTGTTCTAAACCATTCTGCTTTCACTGTAGGAAGCAGTGAGCCAGCTCCATGGTGGAAGCACCTAGGGGAGGGAAGTTTTGAGCAAGGTCAGAAAGATCAGTTAATGAGTATGACCACAGAGGTGGGCCTTATTTTCTTCCTCCTCATTTTAGCCACCCCTCCCCCAAACTCCAATTCTGCTTCCATATGTTGGACTCCAGGCAGGTGAGGTAGCTCCAGGAGCCCAAGACTGCTTTTCCAAAGTGATTCACAGCAGTCCCCAACCCTTAGTACAAAACCAAACTCTTTAAAATTTAGAATGTTTCATTTCAAAACATATTTCAGACAAGAAACACATAAAAACAAAATTAATTCAAATTTTCTATTATATATCTCTGAATCCATTTTTCCTTATTTCCATTGAATACTTTGAGATTTTTTTTCCTGCTCATTTAAGTTATTCATTAGTTTTGTTCAGCACTGGCTGTGCACGTTACTTATCCCTGTTGATTTCTTACGTTTAATGAAAGTTCTAACTTCCCCTAAAGTTCTACTCAGCTGTTGCTACTGTGGTCCCAGGTATCACCATCTCACCTGAATTACTCAAAGCCTTGCTCTCAGATCTCTCTGCTTCTATCTAGCAGCCACATAATCCTTTAAAAAACCAAAGCTGTCACTCACTCTTCTACCAAATGTCCTCCAGGGACACCCTGTTTCAGTAAGAAAAAAAAGTCAGCGTTTGTCCATACCTTGGTTCACCAGGACCCATGTGGTCTGAATTCTTGCAGTTGCTCTGATGCCATCTCCCTGTTAATCCCCTGTCAGCTCTCTGAGCTTCAGAACATTGACGTTTATGTTCCTCAAACATGTTACAGAAGGCCCTACCTTAGGGTCTTTACACCAGTTGTTGCTTCTTGTTCCGCTTACCTCTTTCATATCTTTGCCCAAATGTTCTTTCTCGATGAGGTATACCCTGATTGTCCGACTTAAAATGGAAACAAAACACAACAAAAACTTTCCCAGAAGTCTCCATGCTCATCTCTACTTTTTTTCTTTTTGACAAAAGCATCGGTTTTCTCTTAATATATTATATAATTGACTTATTTATTAAGTTTATTGTTTATTTTTAGATGCCTCCAACTAACATGTGAAGTTTTTCAGGGAGGGATCTACTACTGGTTTGTTTACTGATGTATGCTGAATACCCAGGCCAGTGTCTAGCACAGAGCAGACATTCAATAGCAGAGCAGACATTCAATAGATACTGATTTAATAAATGAATGAATGATGCTTTACTTTTCTTATTAATTTATCATACAATTTTATGTTTAATTTTCTTTTACTTGTTGGGATGATTCTTCATTTTTGTTTTCCGAGTATTATGTTAAATTTTACATTTCTGCAATCCTTTTATTTCTAAAAGCTTCTTGTTTTCTTTTTTAGAATGTATTTTATTGATTATGCTATTAACAGTTGTCCCATTTCCCTTCCCCCTTTATACCCCTCCACCCAGCACCACACCTGGCACCTGCATTCCCCACCTTAGTTCATGTCCATGTGTCGTACATATAAGTTATTTGGCTTCTCCATTTCCTATACTATTCTTAACCTCCCCCTGTCTACCTACCATTTATGCTTCTTATTCCCTGTAACTTTTCCCCCATTCTCCCCGCTCCATCTCCCGCTGATAACTCTCCATGTAATCTCCATTTCTGTGATTCTGTTCTTGTTCTATTGTTTACTAGTTTGTTTTTGTTTTTTAGGTTAAGTTGTTGATAGTTGTGAGTTTGTTGTCATTTTACTATTCACAGTTTTTTATGTTATTCTTTTTCTTAGATAAGTCCCTTCAACATTTTATATAATAAAGGCTTGGTGATTGTGAACTCCTTTAACTTGGCATTATCTGGGAAGCACTTTATCTGCCCTTCCATTCTAAATGAGAGCTTTGCTGGATAGAGTAATCTTGGATGTAGGTCCTTGCCTTTCAGGACTTGGAATACTTCTTTCCAGCCCCTTCTTGCCTACAAGGTTTCTTTTGAGAAATCAGCTGAGAATCTAATGGGAACTCCTTTGTAGGTAACTGTCTCCTTTTCTCTTCCTGCTTCTAAGATTGTCTCCTTATCTTTAATTTTGGGTAATTAATTATGATGTGCCTTGGTATGTGCTTCTTTGGGTCCAACTTCTTTCAGACTCTCTGAGCTTTCTGGACTTCCTGGAAATCCTTTGCCAGATTAGGGAAGTTCTCTTTATTATTTGTTCAAACAAGTTTTCAATTTCTCGCTCTTCCTCTTCTCCTTCTGGCACCCATATAATTCAGATGTTGGAACATTTGAAGTTGTCCCAGAAGTTCCTAAGCCTCTCCTAATTTTCTTAAATTCTTGTTTCTTCATTCTGTTCTAGTGGAATATTTATTTCTTCATTCTGGTCTAAACCATTGATTTGAGTCCTGGTTTCCTTCCTGTCATTGTTGGTTCCCTGTATATTTTCCTTTATTTCACTTTTCATAGCCTTCACTTTTTATTTTACTTTGTGACCATACTCAACCAATTCTGTAAGCATCCTATTTACCAGTGTTTTGAACTCTGCATCTGATAGGTTGGCTACCTCTTTGTTGCTTAGCTGTAATTTTTCTGAAGCTTTGATCTGTTCTTTCACTTGAGCCATTTTTTGTCTTGGTGTGCCAGTTACACAGTAAAGGTCAGAGCCTTAGATATTCACCAGGGCAGGGCAATCCATAGTCACTGTGTTGTATGGGGGCGGGGGGAGGGTCCAAGAGGGAACAATGCCATTTGCTTGGCTCTTGGCTGGCTTTTGGTCACCTCCTGTGCTACCCAGGAGCAAATTGGGTCATTCTGGTGCTGATCCCTGGGTGGGTGGTTTTGTGTACGTTCTAGGACCCTGTGGGTTTCTCCAACGAATTCTCCTGTGAGGCTGGGAATTTCTTCTGCTGTCACAACACCTACAGGTTATTTTAGTCAGACGTTTTAAGGCTTTATTTTCCCACACTGGAACCCTGGGTTGTGAGGTCTGTCTCAATCCCTAGTTGTTCCTCCCTGTTTATTCACAAGCAAATGTAGAACTGCCCACTCCACTAGCCGTCACCTTGCTGTGAATCCTCTCTGCCCCAGCTGCCTGTCTCCACCCCTCCTACCAGTCTGGATGAATGTTTCTTCTTTAACTCCTTGGTTGTCAGACTTTCATACAGATTGATTTTCTGGCAGTCCTGTTTGTTTTTTGTTTTTAAATTTGTTGTTGTCCTTCTTTTGGTTGTGTGAGGAGGCCCAGTGTGTCTACCTATACCTCCACCTTGGCTGGGATTCCTCCTTTTTCTGTTGTTTTTGAACCATTTTATGTTTATAATCTCCATATTTTTTTTGAAGTTTTCTTGAATTTTCTATTTCCTCTGTGTTTCTTTTTTCTGTTTTTGTTTTTCTTTTGTCTTTCAAGAAAAGATTTCTTTAAGTTTATGGTGAACTCAGTCTATTTATATTTAAAATTAAGTTACTAAAACCTCATTAGAAATTTTACATACCTGAGTGTAACCTGTATTCCACTGGGTAGGACTCACTGGGTGAGGTTAAGTGTCAGCCTGTATGTTACTGGGGTGAGGAGACTGGTTATTTTCCCAGCAGAGCAGAATCCTCTTAGCTCTTGTCTAGGAGCACACTCCTGCCTGCTAGTGTTAGGGAACCTGAGCAGGATACAGCAGGCTGCAGGTCTTCCAGTTTAGCATGTAGATATTCACTCGAGTTTTCAGTAGATAACTTTATCTTTGCCCTAAGTTGAAATGTGTATTCCCAAGATCAGAGTCCATATGGTTTAACATGCCCTTCGTTCTGCCAGTGCAGGAAAGGGTAACTCCCTGACTGTGTGGTAGACAGTGGGTAGAGGACAGCTCGGGGGGTCTAGATGTTTCTTACAACAGTACCAACTTTTCTCCTGCTTGTAATTCTACTCTGTACCCACACTTCTGAAGTGCCCATATCCTCCCTTCCCCACACCACCCCAAGGTTTAGTAATGCAAATTTGCTCACTTCTGATTTTCCCTGCAGATGGAGATTTTAGCATTTGGTTTGCCAAAACAGATGCCCTCCACTGATTTGCTTCCTGTCTTCCAAAGTTCTGTTGAGATCTTACCTCTGCTGTTGCCATCTGCTTTCTTTTTTATTTCTGGTTAATGCCTATTAATTAATTTTGTTCTATTTTCATGAGATTTCTGGAGGGAGCAAAAATTAAAATGTATTAATCACCATATTTAATTGGAAGTGATTTTTGTTATAAATTATAAATAATATTTATGTAAAAATAAAGAAAAGCACTTCCATTTTTCTTTTGAGGGTAATTTCTTGGATTTTCTCATCTCTTTCAAAGTTAATTAAAATGTACAGCTTGTCCTACTTCTAGGAAATAGATATAGCTTTAGAAACTACAAGTAATCATAAAAATTTGATTCATGTGAATTTTAGTTTAGTGAAAGTAATAATCAGCCATAGAATAAACTTAACGTAGAGCAGTTAGCTATAGTAATAATTTAAAACTACTTGTTATATGAAGATGAATCATTGATATAATTAAGATTAATACATGTATTTAAAGTATTATGTAATTTTTAGTGCATAGTTTCATATAATAACCCAGGGATTATGAAATTGAGTTTATATGAGGATAGTGACTATCAAATAAAACCAAATTTTACTCCATATACAGTTATTTGTACAACACTATCTGGAAAGTATGTATTCTTTGAAGACACTTAAAGGGTTTTGAACCTTCATAACATTAATCATTTATTCTACAGGGACACTGTTTCCTGGTATTTTTAAACTCATACCTCTTTTGGACAAATATAAAACTCGCCATTTCCTCTAGTCTTTGCTATTTCTGGTGAATTTCTCTTAGGATCCCAGAATGTACTTGTTAAGCTTTATCTTCTATTTTTGAATTATATAAATAAAGTTTTGTTTTGAATTTTCAGATACGAAGCATAGAATGTATATTTTTCTAAATTACTTGTTCTCACTTCTCCAGATTCTAATAAGCTCATGAGCTTAACTGTTCTGTAAAATTTGGGGCAAGGAAAAGAATTTTCAAACAATGTATGCTACTATTTATACAATGATTTTCAGAGGGCTCCATTCCCTCTGAATTGACTAAATCATTGTGATAGTTGACCTGCTGGTATAACTAAAACTGAAGCTGACTAGTTATGTGTCTATCATGAGAAGCAGTCCCAAGTCATCTTAATAAAATTAAATATGCTGCATTCAACATCTCCCCAGCTACCACACACTGATTATTTCTAATTTTAAAAACATATTTAACAACATTAAATCAACTTATGGAAAACTTATTTTTAAAATCCAATTAAAAATATAAAGAAAAGCACAAATGAGAAAAGAAAAATTAGAGAACTTAGACTGCATCAAATTTTAAACTTTATGCTTCAAATGATACTATCAAAAAAGTGGAAAAACAGCACTGGCTGGTGTGGTTCAGTGGATTGAGCGCCAGCCCGAGAACCAAAAGGTTGCTTGTTCGATTCCTGGTCAGGGCACAAGCCTGGTTTGTGCACCAAGTGCCCAGTGTGAGGTGTGCAAAGGCAACCACACATTGATATTTCTCTCCCTCTCTTCCCATCTCTCTAAAAATAAATAAATAAAACCTTTATAAAAAAGTGAAAAAGCAACCCACAAAATGGGGGAATATTTGCAAATCATATTTACATGAGGGATAAGTATTCAGAATGTATAAAGAATTCTTATAATTCAATAATAAAGGATGAATAAATTTGAAAATTAGCAAATTATTCAAATAGACATTTTGTTAAAGAAGATACACAAATATTCTATAAGCACTTGAAAAGATTCTCAACATCATTAATCATTAAGGAAATGCAAATCAAAACCACAATAAGATACTATTTTATACTGACTAGGGTGGCTATAACAAAAAAGGAAAATATCAAGTGTAGGGTAATATGTGGAGAAATTTGAACACTCATACATTAATAGTTGGGATATAAAATATACAGCCACTTTGGAAAAATGGCCTCATAGTTCCTCAAAATATTAAAATGGAGTTACCATATCACCCACCAATACCAACTCTAGGTGTATACCCCAAAAGAACTGAAAATACGTGTCCACACAAAAACTTGTACATGAATGTTCATTATTGTTAATAGTCAAGAAGTGAAAACAACTCAAATGCCCATCAACTGGTGAATGGATACACAAAGATGATTTATCTTACAAAGGAACTTTATTCAACAATAAAAAGAAATGAAGTACTGATACAATGCTATAATGAAGACGACCCTTGAAAATATTATGCTCAGTGAAAGAAACCAGACACAAAAGGCCATATGTTGTATGATTCCATAATACAAAATGTCCAGGAAAGGCGAATGCACAGAGACAGAAAATAGATTAATGTTTATTGGGGCTGGAGTGAGGGGGAATAGCAAGTGAGTGTTAATGACTATGGGATGTCTTCTGGGAGTGATAAAAATGTTCTGGAATTAAATAGTACTGAGCAGCACAAAGTATTGTGACTACACTAAAAATCACTGAATTGTACTCTTTGTAAGGGTGAATTCTATGGCATGGGAGTTACATCTCAATAAGGCTATTATTAAAAATTATTTTAAATGATTATCTCAGAACATTTTGTTTTGATTTAACAGACAGTTGTTGGGATCAAGATCTAACAAGGTCCACGCAAATCATTTGGCTGATAAATCTCTTAAGGCCTTTTAAAAATCCATCCATTTCCCTTCTCTTTTTCATGCTACTTAGTTGTTGAAGAAACCCCTTAATTATTATATCAGGTTACTATTTTACTTGTGTTGGAGTTGTATGAATGCGTAAGAGTGAATTTCTTTTTCAGAACTTTCATTCTAAAAGAAATGAGCCTGGTTCTCAGTTCAGGAAAATCCTAAGCTTTCAAAAAGACTTTGATTCTCATTAGCCTGCTCCTCTCAGCAATCCCCCATCATCCCCTCGACCTCCCTCCTTGCTGACCTCTGCCTGTTCTCCATTACCCTTCGGCCCAAGCTGGCCTCCCCAGGGTGGCACACAGAATTGCAACTCCAGATGTGGAATGACCAAAGATGCACCTACTGGGATGATTATTTCTCTTGGTCAGGACTCCATCCTTATGTTAATATAAAATAAGATCTCATTAGTTAATTTGCCATTCGCACTTTGATTTATTTTCCCTTGAAATCAACTAAAAGAACTATGTATGTTTTTGTCATAAAAACTTCTTGTGTATTTTACTGTGAAAAAAAGAAAAACAGATTGTGTACTTTACTGTGAAATTTTTGAGCCTAAATGCAGGTTTTTATTTTTAGTTGTTTGCATTAAATTACATTTTGTTGATTTTTTACATTGATTTTAGAGAGGGGAAGGCAGAGAGAGGCAAGGAGAGAGAGAGAGACACATGGATTTGTTTTAATACTTATTTATGCATTTATTTGTTGATTCCTGTATGTACTCTCAGCAGGGATCAAACTTGCAACCTTGGCATATCGGGACATATTGGGATATGTTCTAATCAACTGAGCTACTTGATCAGGGCCATTTTGTTGATTTTTGTTCATATTTACACTCTTCAGAGATCTTTTTGAATCCTGAGTTTTACATACTTTACAAATCTGAGAAGCATATGTCTCTCTTGCAAGGTCAAACACAGAGCCCTACTGCTCTCCTTTAAAGACCTTCCTTCCCATGTAACACTGATATATTGCCTCTTTGACCTCTTTGGTTTAACTAACTATAAATCCACTGAACTGTACCATTACCTAAGCCTTGGTCCTTCATGATCTACAAGAATATCCAGAAAGACTGAGAAATGCCCATATAAACCAAAAATACTTTTCTTTTATCTCTGTACCTATTTCATTTTCCTTACCTTTCATTGCAGCTCACTAAATAATATAGGGTTTCCTTGATCTCAAGAATAAAATGGGCCCTAAAATTCCCAGACTAGATTGTCTTGCTGAAAATTTTCATATATACATTATTCGGCTTGCAAATCCATAGTTTTTAATCTTTAAAATATAGTCTTAATGATCACTAGGTTGTTTTAACAGACCTCTGCTTTTATTAATATTTTCCTTCTTTAACCATGTCTATCTTGCATTTTGTATTATCCATATGACTTCAGAGAAAACATTTATTTACTTCAATATTTTATTTTCAGGAAAATATTTTCTAGTTTTTCTCAAATTTCTTGAGAGTATTTTTCTACTTATCTAAGCTCCTAAAATGAGTCTTATCGTAAAACCATACATATATAGTCTGTATCTTAACTGCTCATTCATATTTATATCCTCTAAGAAATGGCATACTTAAATCTGTAAACTAGTCTACAGAAAATTGGAGTGCAACAAGTAACTGCCAAACCCAGCCATAAATGCAATTAAGTCAACTGTTAAGGTAAGCTGAGAGACTCAGAGACTTCCTTCTGTCATGTTCTGAAAGAAAATCTCATTCTCATAGCTCATAAAGTGATGAGCATTTATGAGAGACTCACAGACTGTGTGGCTGGCCAGAGAGTCTCTCTCATCTGTTGCTGATGCTCTTGCACATCCACATTAGGCCCTGTATCTGATCTTCCCACAGTCAGTTGTGTGGATGTGGCCAGGTGGACCTGATGCTTTGTCATTTTCACTGTCACTCACCCAAGGAAGATTTATCTTCTGGAAGCACTAGTCAGTTTAGGATTGCAAGAAACTGGTCATGCTTCTTCCTTGTGCTTGATATAGGAAGATCTCATATTCTTATTCAAACCAGGCTGGCCCTGCTTTACAAATGAAAAACAGCCAAGCTCTGTACATGTGGGTTCGTCTCTACAAGATGCAAACTTGATCCTGCTCAGAGAATTTTTCTCCTGATAATATAGTACACAAAAAGGTAAATAAAGCATTCTGTAGAAATCTTATGTGGAGTGTGTGGGAAAGGTGACTCTGGAAGAGCTGATATTTCAGAAATATCTTCAGCCTAAAGAAGATGCATGGCTTTTGATTTATTCAGCCCAGTAATGGATATACTGTGCTTGAGGGAGACCTTCTAAATATAACCATATTAATGGATCTCATAACTTTATGAGTAGATTAATGAGGATGTGAAAGATAGGGTAAGTCTGATCTGTTACTGGATAACGTGGTATTAGTGCTTGTGATGTAATAAGGAAGCCCTAATTAGGAAACTACAGGGAAAAAGCTCAACAGGCTTTTTCACTTAGCCAAAGCTTCTACCACTAAAAAAAATTAAAATTTGTTTAATAAGCTTTATGGACTCAGGATGTAAAATCAGAAGAAATCCTATTAAATGTTGAATTGAAAGTGAGCAACATAATGATCCACTCAGACTTCATATCTTTCCTTATGAAATTCCTACATCAGAACAAATTATTGTGAAAATATGATTTACGATTACAGTAATAAACTGTGTTTGTGATGTTTCAACTGTACTTTATATTTGTTTCTTTTAAGAACATGGGACACACACAGCACCATTTCCAGGGGACATTTACCTACAGTGCAATTTTTGCTCTCATTATAGCTTTTAATAAATGTATTCAAAGTATTAAGGACAAAAAAACCCGTCCCTTTTTAAAAGTAAATTTCACACCCACTTTCCTTTGGGTCAATAAAAACATTTTAGTATGCCTTTCCCTATATAACAGCATATTTATGTCAAATTATTCTTTTGTGTTGGAAGAAAATTATAGAAGTAAGACCCTAAAGAAATTTTAAACTACCAATTATATGCATAAACAATATGAGTTTTCTTACATTTGAAATATATGTGTGAAACAGTCACACAGCCTTTTAAATAATACTGATAAAATGCTTTCCTCTATCCAACTTAACAGTTTTTAGAGCTTAATGACCAGATTCCAGAGGTAAATGACCATCTGAAGAGTATCAATGAACCAAGCCTGCATCAGAAATATTAACTTTGACCAATCATTAATTGGTACAAATATTTTGTGTCTAAGCGGTTAGTACAAGTTTAAGAAGAAAAAATATAAACTCTTAATAATATCTTTATGGCCTATGCCAGCAATTTTCAACTGGTCTGCTGAAGAAATCTTTTAAACATGCAATACCTAACTATTTAGTCAGGGACACTGACCACTTTTCCCTTAGACTGCCAAATTAAAAAATGACCAGAGGATTTCCAGCCAAGATGGAGGTGTAGGTAGACACACCGTGCCTCCTCACATAACCAAAAGAAGGACAACAACAAATTAAAAAACAAAAAACAAACAGAACTGGCAGAAAATCGAACTGTATGGAAGTCTGACAATCAAGGAGGTAAAGGAACATTCATCCAGACTGGTAGGAGGGGTGGAGATGGGCAGCCAGGTGGAGAGGACCCGTGGCAAGATAATGGCTGGTGGAGTGGGTGATCCCACATTCATGTGCAGATAATCCAGAAGGAACAACTTTATAGTAAAACAGACCTCGCAACCCAGAGTTTCAGTGCAGGGGAAATAAAGCCTCAAACCTCTGATTGAAAACATCTGTGGGGGTTGAGGCAGCAGTGGGGAAAACTCCCAGCCTCTCAGGAGAGTTCATTGGAAAGAACCATAGGGTCCTAGAATATGCACAAACCCACCCACCCAGCACCAGAATCAGCACCAGAAGGGCCCAATTTGATTGTGAGTAGCAGAGGAAGCGACTGAAAACCAGCAGAGAGTGGAGAAAGTAGCATTGCTCCCTCTCAGACCCCTCCCCCACATACAGAGTCACACCGCCTCCACCAGGGTTGCCCTGCCCAGGTGAACACCTAAGGCTCCGCCCCTTACTGTGTAACAGACACGCAGAGACAAACAAAAAATGGCCCAAATGAAAGAACAGATCAAAGCTCCAGAAAAAATACAATTAAGGAATGAAGAGATAGCCAACATATCAGATGCAGAGTTTAAACACTAGTGATCAGGATGCTCACAGAATTGGTTGAGCACTGTTGCAAAGTAAAACAAGAAGTGAAGGCTATACAAAGTGAAATAAAGAAAAATATACAGGGAACCAACAGTGATAGGAAGGAAACTGGGCCTCAAATCAATGGTTTGGACCAGAAGGAAGAAGAAAACTTTCAATCAGAACAGAATGAAGAAACAAGAATTTAAGAAAATTAGGAGAGGCTTAGGAACTTCTGGGCCAACTTTAAATGTTCCAACATCTGAATCATAGGGGTGCCAGAAGGAGAAGAGGAAGAGCAAGAAATTGAAAACTTATTTGAACAAATAATGAAAGAGTATTTCCCCAATCTGGCAAAGGAAATAGACTTTCAGGAAGTCCAGGAAGCTCAGAGAGTCTGAAAGAAGTTGGACCAAGAAAGCACGCACCAAGGCACATCATAATTAATTACCCAAGATTAAAAAGAAGGAGAGAATCTTAAAAGCAGGAAGAGAAAAGGAGACAGTTACCTACATAGGAGTGCCCATAAGCTGACTTCTAAAAAGAAACCTTGTAGGCAAGAAGGGGCTAGAAAGAGGTATTCAAAGTCATGAAACTCAAGGACCTACCTCCAAGATTACTCCAAACAGCAAAGCTTTTATTTAGAATGGAAGGGCAGATAAAGTGCTTCCCAGATAAGGTGAAGTTAAAGGAGTTCACAATCACCAAGCCCTTATATGAAATGGTAAAGGGACTTATCTAAGAAAAAGAAGATAAAATATATGAACAGGAAAATGACAACAAATTCCATTATTAACAACCACACCTAAAGTTTTGTTAAAACAAAAACTAAGCAAACAACTAGAACAGGAACAGAAACACAGAAATGGAGATCACATGGAGGGTTATCATCAGGGCAGTGGGATCGGGGGAAAAGGTACAGAGAATAGGTAGCATAAATGGTAGGTAGAAAATAGACAGGGGAAGGTTAAGAATAATATAGGAAATGTAGAAGCCAAAAACCTTATATGTATGACCTCTGGACATGAACTAAAGTGGGAGAATGCAGCTGGGAGGGAGTGTGCAGGGCTGAGGGGAGTAAGGAGGAGAAATGGGACAACCGTAATAGCATAATCAATAAAACGTATTTTAAAAAACAACAACAGCCAAACAACAATAGCTGTCTGGTGTGAATGAGTCAAAATTATACATATGTTTTGTCAGATCAGCAAAAAATATATTTTTTGGTGTACTGTAGAATTTTACTCGTTAATTTATGTATGACATGAAATGAAAAAGGTTGAAAAATGCTGGTCTATGCCTTTAATTTGCAATGTACATGGCAATTATTATTTTGTACATTGGCCCATCAGACAGTTTAAGTTGTCACTCAGCATTCCTCCCCACAGTGCTGTACTTAAGGGTCTTGTATTTAAAAAAGAAATAAAGTCTATTCTATCTATTTAGTTGTTTATGATTTTTATATCCCTTGCCAGAGATGGGTTTGTATTTTTTTCTAGACTCTTATCTCTTAGAAAAGTCTGCCCGTTTGACTGTAAGTCAGTCCACTGCAGTACTCAAAATGGTCTAGGACAAAGTCAAGAAGTCTTTCCAAACCACTGCAATTTAAGCAACCACCCACATTTCTTGGGTCCCAGAGAACTTCCTCTGAACTTTTCAATTTCACACTTGTCACTGAAGGCTTCATATTAGGCAGGGACAATATCTTAGGTGTATCTGCAGTGTTCACTTTATTTTTAGCACATAGTATGCTGTCAAAAACGCATACTGATTTTACTCCATCATGTGAACCGAGTCTACTTTTGTGTGTCTTTAAACATGATAGCCACCCTGGCTGTTATGGCCAGTGGATTGAGTGCCAGCTTACAAACAAAGGGTCTCTAGTTCAATTCCCAGTCAGGGCACATGCCTGGGTTGCAGGCCAGGTCCCCAGTAGAGGGCACACACAAGGCAACCAAACATTGCCATTTCTCTCCCTCTCTTCCTCCTTACCTCTCTAAAAATAAATAAATAACATCTTTAAGAAAAATAAACATGATAGCCTTTCTCATTTTCAAATAATCATGCTCTACAAAGTTGTGGTTCAGCACAATGATATCTGTAACAGATTACTAAGTGAAAGAAGAAAGTATTAAAATATGATTTTATTTTTTAAAAATAAAAATATTCTTAAATTATTGAATTACTAAATAAGTCACACAATTATGAAGTTATGCAATTAGGGGGTTCCCTCTTTTTTGACAAAAATTCCAAGTTCCTTAAAGAACAAATGAGTTAATATCCTTAAGGCAAACAAAACAAAAATCCTCAAACCATTCTACTTAGACTTGCCTTGTATCAGCCACACTTTCTTATTAACCTCTCACCTTTAGAAGGTGCTGTAGTGGGGAAAGTATGTGGTAGGCTGGGGATGAGAGGGATTTATAAAATGTAAATTATGTAGAAGAGGCTACAGCTAGAACAATCACTTATGTTTATTCAGAACCTTCCTCTGAAAGTCTCAAAGTATTTGGTAAATGCCAGCCCCTTAATCCTCTGGGATGAGTAGGTAGCAAAACACTTGATCTTTACTTAATATTTTATTTCTGATATGGAAAGAGTAAATGCCAGCAAAAGATCTTAACAAGCAATTGGGTGATGGGAAATATTAATTTTAATGTGTGCCCATAAGTACAATTCAGATGAATCTATACTCCCCTCTCTCTCTTTTTTAATTCTCACCCAAGGATATATTTAGTGATTTTAGGGAGGATGGGGCAGGTAAGGAGTGGAGATAGAGAGAGGAGAAACATTGATGTGAGAGAGACATCTATTTGTCACCTCCTCTACATGCCCTGACTGGGGTCAAACCAGCAACCTAGGCATGTGTGCTAACTGAGGATCATACCCATAAATTTTTGGTGTACAGAACAGTGCTCCAACCACCTGAGCCACCTGACTAGGGCTGCACACCACTCTTGATTTTCAACTGAATTTTTAGCATCTTCAACATGCAAATTTCCCAAGTGGTAGGAGTCCCCCCCAAAAAACAGTTGCAGTGTTTGCCTTGAGGGAGAAAAATTTGGCAGGTGAAGGGAAGGATTGTAAAAAGAGAAGATATTTTTTTACTGTACACTGTTTTGTACCTTTGGATTTACCTATTCAAAAAATTAATTAAATTTGATAAACAGACAATTTCCTAAAACAGTTTTCAAGAAGGCAAATTTAATTGGAAGACCTGCTTCCTTGATATTTTACATCTGCTCCCCAGAAAACTTGGTGGCTGTATTTTAACTCTTACAACAAAGGGTCCCTGGTTCAATTCTGTGTTTCTGAGCAGTGTTATGATAAAAGTCATTGCAGAGAAATTATTATACAGTTTATCGTTCATATGACATTTATAAATTTAGAATTTTAATAGAAATGAGGCTTCGGTCCTCTATCAGCACTCACCAGAGCCTGTTCACATTGACTGACCACAGTCTGTGAATTCTCCACTCTGAACTGGTCTGACTGCCCCGATCCCAGTTGATAAGGGCTTTGGCCAAGATGGAGGTATAGATTGATATGCATCACTTCCTTGCACAACCAAAAAAAGGGTAACAACCAATTTAAAAGCAAACAAACAAAAAACAATCAGAACTGCCAAAACATTGAACTGTATGGAAGTCCAACAACAAAGGCATTAAGAAGAAACAATCATCCATACTAGTAGGAAGGGCAAAGTCCAGCAAGTGGGGCAGAAAGAACATGTGGTAAGACAGTGGCGGCAGACTGGGTGATCACACGTTTGCTTGTGGATAAAATAAGAGGAACAACTGGGGAGTGAGATGGACTGTGCAACCCAGGGTTCCAGCACCAGGGAAAGAAAATTTCTAAATCTCTGGCTGTAAAATTCTGTGGGGGTTGCAGCAGTAGGAGAAACTGCCAGTCTCATGGGAGAGTCCATTGGAGGGGCCCATGGTGTCCTAGAACATACACAAGCCCACCCACCTCAGGATTGGCACCAGAAAAGCTCAATTCGCTTGTGGGTAATGGGGGAAGTGACTGAAAGCAGGACATAGCTGAGTAAGTGGCATTGTTCCCTCTCTCACCCCTCCCCACATACAGTGCCACAACACAGCAAAGTGGGTTGCCCTACCCTGGTGAATACCTAAGGCTCTGCCCCTTACAAGGTAACAGATGCACTGAGACAAAGAAATATGGTCCAAATGAAAGAACAGATCAAAGCTCCAGGAAAAGAACTAAGTGATGAGGAGATAGCCAACCTATCAAATACAGAATTCACAACACTGGTAATCAGAGTGCTCACAGAATTGGTTGAGTATGGTTGCAAAGTAAAACAAGAAGTGAAGTCTATACAAAGTGAAATAAAAAAAAATACAGGGAACCAACAGTGAAGAAAAGGGAACTGGGACTCAAATAAATGGTTTCGACCAGAAGGAAGAAGGAAACATTCAATCAGAACAGAATGAAAACATAAGAATTTTTAATAAATGAGAAGAGGCTTAGGAACCTCTGGGACAACTTTAAATGTTCAACACCTAAATCATAGGAATGCCAGAAGGAGAAGAGGAAGAGCAAGAAATTGAAAACTTATTTGAACAAATAATGAAAGAGAACTTTCCCAGTCTGGCAAAGTAAATAGACTTCCAGGAAGTCCAGGAAGCTCAGAGAGTCTCAAAGAAGTTGGACCCAAGGAGGAACACACCAAGACACATCATCATTACATAACCCAGGATAGAAGATAAGGACAGAATCTTAAAAGCAGCAAGAGAAAAGTAGAGAGTTACCTAGAAATGAGTGCCCATAAGACTATCAGCTAATGTTTCATACAGGCAAGAAGGGGAAAGAAGTATTCCAAGTCATGAAAGGCAAGGATCTACATCCAAGATTAGTCTATCCAGCAAAGGTAATATTTAGAATGGAAGGGCAGATAAAGTGCTTCCCAAACAAGGTAAAGTTAAAGGAGTTCATCATCACCAGGCCCGTATTATATGAAATGTTAAAGGGATTTATCTAAGAAAAAGAAGATAAAAAACATGTATAGTGAAAAGACAATAAAGTCAGAACTATCAACAATTGAACCTAAACAAAACCAAAAACAAAGTGAACAACTAGAACAAGAACAAAATCACAGAAATGGAGGTTACATGAAGGGTTATCAGTAGGGATGGGAAGAGGGGGAACGGGGGAAAAAGTACAGGGAATAAGAAGCATAATTGTGCCCTGGCTAGTGTGGCTCAGAGGAATGAGTGGTCTGGTTTAGTGGAATGAGTGCTGGCCTGTGAACCAAAGGGTCACCATTTCAATTCCCAGTCAGGGCACATGCCTGAGTTGCAGGCCAGGTCTCCAGTAGGGGTTGTGCAAGGGGCAACCACACATTGATTTTTCTCTCCCTCGCTTTCTCCCTCCCTTTTCCTCACTCTAAAAATAAAATAAATAAAATCTTTTTAAAAAGAAGCATAATTTTTAGGTACAAAATAGGCAGGGGGAGATAAAGAATAGTATAGGAAATGGAGAAGCCACAGAATTTATATGTATGACCCAGGAACATGAACTAAGGGGGATGATGCTGGAAGGAGGGGGTTGCCAGGTGAGAGGGGGTAAAGGGGAAGAAAAAATGGAACAACTATAGTAGCATAATCAAAATATACTTTAAAATTTAATGATTTGAAATTTAAAAATTTGTGTGAAAAAAATGCAGTGTTTTGAAAGGCTCTTTGGATGTTCCTTTCTGTGCATTTATACATTTACTGTACTTTCTTCATCTGGGTGGTGGATCACACCAAAAACATTGGAGGTGTATGTGCAAACCAAGAGTTTTTTAAAAGTTGAGATAATCTTCCACTCAGCCTTTGACTGTTTACCCATTTGGTCTTGATTAAATAAAGTAGATGTGAGTTCTTAGGCTGACTGCTAATAAAATATAACTTCAGAGCAGAAACAAGGAAAGGACTGAATGAAGCTATGTAACAATTGTGTATATACAATTTTGTACCGGCCTTCCAGTGTTTGAAATTTACCCCAGTAAATCCAAGAATATGGATTTACTAGGGGTAAATTCATAAGGTCTGTTTCTAGACAGACCTTATCTTCTAGCCTAGGTGGAAAGACCCAGAGCAATTTCCCTCCCTGCCTTCTGCAAGCACCAAAGCAGTGCTTCTTCAACTCCAAGTACATTCAGATCAACCCCAGCAAATCAAAGTGCATTGCTTTCTTGTTAAAATGAAGATTCTTGTTCAGTTCATCTGAGGAGGAGCCCTAGATTGTGTGCATTTTAACACACTCACTTCACTGGTGACATCCTTTCTGCTGGTCCAGAAAGCACACTTTGAGTAGCAAAGATTAAGACAGAACCTGTGTCTCCTAGAACTGGTTTCACTTGCATGAAGTGATTACTCTGGTGCTAACAATTAAGGGTTCTTCTTATGAGGTAACAAGTCTGGAACTTAGCAGACTGGGGCTAATGTATCATTTCCACAATGCCATCAGCGATCTCAGATTCTTTGACTGTTTTTGCCTCATCATCTTTCATGTGTGATTTTCATTCTAATGCTCAGAATATAGTGGTTGCCCTTCTGGGTATAACATTCATTTTCCATGCAGGATGAAGCATTAATAGGAGAGGGCGAAGTGGATATGGCAGCTGAGTCTTCCTGTTTTAATCAGGAAAACAGTAGCTATCTTGAAAGCTAGAAGTCTCTTCTCATTGGTCAGTAGACTTATACTAATATCTCATTGGCCAGGCTATGTCACACACCCACATGTAACTCGAAAGGAACTTGGTAAATAACTTTTTAATCTGGGCTTATTGTCTCCCTGAACAAAACAATAGCTGTGTTAGAAAGGAAGAGGAAATAATAGATGTTGGGTAGGATTGTAAGCACAGTAAAGTCTCCCCAAAGACGTTTGTGTCCCAGTCACTGTTACCTTACATGGCAAAGGGCCTTTGCAGATGTGATTAAATAAAGGCTCTTCAAATGGGGAGACTATGCTGGAATATCTGGGTGGACCCAATATGGTTGCAAGGGTCATTAGGAAAAAGTGGCAGAAGGGTCAGGCTCAGAAGAGGAGATGTGAAAATAGAAGTCACAGTCATGTGTCCATCAGCCAAGGAAAGTGGGCAGCAGTTAGAAGTTCAAAAAGGCAAGGAAATGGATTCTGTAGCCTCCAGAAGGAATGCAGCCCTGTGATACTTTGGCATTAGCCAGTGAAACCCACTTTGAACTTTTGACCTTCAAAACTGTGAGATACGAATTTGCTATTTGAAGACATTAAGTTTGAAGTGATTTGTTACAGCAAATCATAGAATATTAGTAGATACATAGGAAGGGATAAACCATAGGATGCTAATACAGTAGTTAGCTAGTGTTGCCTGTCATAGAGCTCAAGTTCAAGAGGGAATGAAGAGGTCTGCTGTGAGGGGACAGAAAGAGGTACAAGGACACAGCACTGTGTCAGGGTCATTCTTTGTCATCTGACAAACACAAATGGAGCAAGGGGTAGTCCAGATTGGGGTGAGTACTTAACATTAAAGTACCAAGAAAATAGAATACAAGCACCCAGCAAATGAAGACAAGTCTCCTAAAGTATGAACATTTTAAAATGTGTTTTATTTCATATTGACCAGAGAATATTTCTTTTTCCTTTTTTCTTTTCTTTTTTTATTGTTGACACTATTAGAGATGTTCCTCATACCCCCCCACCCTTTACTCCCTTCCACCTAGCACCCCCACACCCTCCGCCTTCACCACATTGTTGTCTGTGTCCATGGACTATGCATATGAACATATGTTCTTTGGATAATCTCTTCCAGTCCTCCATCCCCCTCTTTTCTGAGACTGTCAGTCTGTCCCATGTATCCATGCCTCTGGTCTTATTTTTTCATCAGTTTATTTTGTTTATTAGATTCCACATAGCCAGAGAAAGACAAATATGAAAGAACATTTCTTCACCAGAATCATGGATCGCAAGTGAATCATTCTGATCATCCAAGCCAACTCCCTCATTTTACACCTGAGTAATCAGGCCTAAAGGTACAATGTTTTATCTCAGTAGTCCTCTCCGGCCTCCTATGCGCAAGAGGTTTTTACAACATCCAACAACTTCATGCTTAGATATTTTAAGGAGGAGTGCTAGATAAAATATTGGGAACTTAAGTTAAATCTGAATGTCAGATAAACAACAAGTAATTTTTTTAGTATAAGTTTTGCATTACTTTCCTACTGTTCCTGTAACAAATTACCAAAAATCTAGTGGCTTAAAAGCAACACAGATTTATTATCTTACAGTCTATGTCAGAAATCCCACTGAGCATTACTGGGTTGAAATCAAGGTGCTGGCAGGGCTGTGTTACTTCTGGAGGCTCCAAAGTAAAATCTATTTCTTTGCCTATTCCAACTCCTAGAAGATACCTGAATTCTTAGGCTTGTGGACCTTTCTTCCATCTTCAATGTTGGAATTGTAGCACCTTCCAATCTCTCTCTGTCTCTGACCCTCCTGTCTCTTATAAGAACCCCTGTGATTACATTGAGCCTACCCATATAATCCAGGAAGCTCCCCATCTGAAGAGAGATAACTCTCTTTTGCCATGTAAGGTAACATTCACAGATTCAAGAGAGATTATTACATAGACAACTGTGGGCCATTTTTCTGCCTACCACAAGTACATTCCAAATATTGCATGGGACATACTTACACTAAAACATTATTCATTGTTTTTTCTGACATTGAAAATTAACTTAGAATATTGTGTTTTTATTTGCTAAATGTGGCAACCTTAATTATTTGGGGGGTGGTGTGGATGGCATATATTCTCTATGGTATGATATCTATTATACCAAAAACTCTAATAATAAACAAAAAATTGCCTTTGGTCTGGTGAGATTTTTTTTAATACATGCTTTCCATTTTGTAAAAATAAATATTAGGCTTTTAATATTTTACTATATTTTTAGTGAAAAGCTGCTAAGAGACTTTTATTAAATCAATCCTTACTATGAACATTTTACTCCTAAGAGTAACTGAACATAATGCAGTAGTCAGAAGAAAAGGATGCCAAGTATTTATTTTAAACATTTCCAATTTTCCCAAACACCAAATGGTTCAATTCTCTCAACCAGCCCATTAATAAATCTGTTATCCAAAAATGTGGGTCTAAACATGGCTTAGCTTGGCTGTACTTAATTATTGAGTGTGTAGAATATCTTTCCCCTCTAACCAAAACACTTCATGGGCAAGAGAGGGGCCATAAAGTGAGACTGTTGCAGCCTAGCCTGGGTTCAGAACTGACTTCTTGCCTGCCAGTATTGAAACAGGCCCTGATTATTTCTGAATAAGCCCCTAGAAAAAGGGTCTCTGGGGGCACTGAGGTCCCTAGGCCTTTTTATTTCTGCTAGCCTCTCTTCCTAGCCTCTTCTGTCATCCGAGAGCAGGAGAATTCTCCCTCTAGTGAAGGGTGGCTAAATTTAACTACTTTTCACTCCTGGAATCAGTTGAAATGTTTCTTCCCTTAAGCAGATCTCCTCAAGCCCCCTTTAATGACTGATAACACCATTATAATTCACAGTATTCACTGACATGCATGTACTATAATGCGTAAGTCCATTTGAAAAATTGAAAATCTCTTAACACCAGATTGCTCTGCTGTTAAGAAAAAATATCCAAAACTTAGAAATAAGGCCAAGACGATGACTATCTGTTTCATGTCACTAATGCATTGTTTAACAGGTCCTTCTAAGGATTATTTAATTTTGGGGGTTTAGAAACTTTTACTATTATTTTACTTTGCTTGTTAATATTAATTATAAACCTTGACTCTATGCAGTTAACTTGTAGATTTGTGTCCTTCCCAGTAGAAATGCAAGTTATTTCTCTCAGGTAGAAAAGATAACCCCAAAAGTTATGATCTCACGATCTCATTGCTCTGAAGCATGTTAACTAATTTTTTATCTAACCAGTAACATCATTCAAACCTTTTTTTTAAGTGCCTTTTCTGATGAGTTATATAAACCCTTGTCCCCCAGAAAGGTTCTTCAAACCAGCTTTACACTATTAGTGGATTCCCTCATTGATAAAGAAGCTGAATAAAACTTTTGACATGTAATCATTCTATATTTATATGAGAGTCATGTTTAAACTTATTGAAAATTATGCCTTGATACTTAGTAAGTCTATATGGCTTATGCTATGGATTTGCTTTAACAACATATTTCTCCACAGTTTGAATGTCCCAATTTCTCAGCATGGCATTTAAGGTTTTTCATATTTGGGCCCCAGCTGACTTCTCCCCTTCTGTGACACATTCCTCAACCTTCTTTTTCCCACTCACACTATCCCTTTCTCGGGCAGAGTCAGATGTCCCCTCATCTTTGGCACCCAGCATCCCCAAACACATGTTTATTGATAAATTGAACTGTTTTTCTACTCTGGCGGTTGACATGTGACTTAGAGGTTATTTCAGATAATGCGTTTCATCTCCTGGCCACAGTGACTGCTTCATGGGGCTGGAGGCTGGGGAGGTGGGGATGGTGTATGACCCAGGCTAGTTGAGTTAAGATTATTCTCAGGATGTTGGGGATGATTTTATAAAATCACATTTTCTTTCCTGTTGGATGTGGCAAAAATCTGTAGCCCTGGAATCTGGTGGCAGCCATCCTGGGACCATGAGAGGATCCAACCTCAGGATGAAGCAGAAAGCAGCTCTGAAAATTGAAAAGAAACAGAGGCCTTGGTAATCCAGTTCAGTCTCTGGACCAAGCCTCAAGATATCCAGGCTTGTAGATTTTTCAATCCAATGAGCCAGTAGATCTCTGGTCATTTAAACCTGTTTGGATAAGGCTTTCTATTATTTCCACCCTACACAGCCTATTGATGCATACACCTGTACCACTCATTTGTATATTTACCAGTAATTTTGTGGGTAAATATACAAATTTTTTTTCCTGGGTAATTTTGTGTCTGCCTAACTTCTGCTCAAAGAAAAATACCTTTATGTTCCTAGCACCCTACACAGTTTCTGGCTCAATCAGATTAAATAAACGTTGCCTGAATTCCTTACAGGAAAATGCTTTTGGGTGGCTATACCCTAGATATTTCTATAAGTAATGAAGTAAATACCTACTTTCCCTGCCTTGTGCAGGGCTCAGTGTCTCCAAAATTCCAAGGCTTGATGACCTTTCCTGGCACCCCTATCATCACATCTGGAGTCACATGAATCTCTTCCTACCTCTAACCTACTGCACCCACCCTTACCACTTCCTCTGGAAATTTTCAGGGAGGAAATGCCTGGGCAGTTAGCCAGGCTGGCAAGCTGTGGGTCTAGCAGAGCCTTACATAAATACGCCCACATCATATGTCAACGAGATGCACTGTCACTCACTGCTTCGGATCTGAAAAGTGACTGTGGAAACTCAGCCCTCAATGCAGAGATCTACTCTGAAAGTTCCACACCCCACCCTTAGAGCAGCCCCACTCCAGCACCAGGCTGGGAAAGCACCTGGGAAAGAGGTTCTGCTGGCAGATTCAGAGGGCCTGAGAATGAGTCTCTTCTTGAATGGTGGAGCACAAGTGCTGGGAGCACTGTGGAATTATCTCTCCCAACTGACATTCCCAACATCTCCATCTGACAGGTGCACTTGTCCCTCCTATTCTGAAGAACCACTTTTTGACAAGTATGCCAATTTTATCACACTTCTTCTACATTGCTGGTGTAAAGAACAAGAACTCAAAACAGCTGTGGAAAGAATGAGCCTGAAGAATTATTGTGTGCTTAACATATTTGCATACCTTGACAGTTGCAAGGAAAAAACCACTACCTTGAACCAGTTAAAATAGAAAAGAGCCAGATAAACTTGGTAATTTAAAACTGACATTCAGCCCTGGCTGGTGTAGCTCAGTGGACGGAGCACAGGCCTGTGAAACATAGGGTTGCTGGTTCGATTCCCAGTCAGGGCACATGCCTGGGTTGCAGGCCAGGTCTACAGTAGGGGACACATGAGAGGCAACCACACATTGACGTTTCTCTCCTACTCTTTCTCCTTCCCATCCCTTCTCTCTAAAAATAAATAAATAAAATATTTTTAAAAAATAAAACTGACATTCATCAAGTTCTTAAACACCAAGGGAAAAAATCTGTCTGCTTCAATTCCTAAATAAAATTAGTATAAATTCTACAGATATTGAATGATATCATTGTGCTCCATGCCATAAGAAGAAGAAAAATAATAATAAACAAATAAAATGAAGTACTTTATGCCAGTTCTATATTACAGATGTTATTTACTGTTATGGTAGTATCCAAGAACTAATTTGTCTGGGACAAATTGTTGCTAATAACTTGCAAATGATTTACCATCTTTCCATGTTGAAATAGAGTAAAATAAAATATTAGCTTGCTTTTTAGATCATATGCCAGAAACTTCTGTCACACCTACCACCTGATGTTACCATTTAAACAGGGGACACTCTCAATCCTTATATTTCTCTCTCTCTCTCTCTCTCTCTTTGTCAAACATTCAGAGATAAAAATAACAAATGTGTGTGTGAGGCAGACAACCACACAAGGAAGCAGAATTTATGACTCGTGTCTTGCAGATTTTTTAACAGGTTTGCTAACACTTCTTTCTTTCATTGAGTAGGTGCTTGATGTTATCACAAGCATGTAATATTAAACTCATGGGGTTCCCAGTTGAGGCATGGCTGTGGGTATACAGCAGATGGGTGCCCACGAGTTACTCTTATTAATAATGACCTCCCCCAGAGGGTTACTCTGGGCTATCACTTTGAAAGGCAAGCCTGATACATTTCA
The DNA here is from genome assembly GCF_021234435.1 of Artibeus jamaicensis. Classification (NCBI taxonomy): domain Eukaryota; kingdom Metazoa; phylum Chordata; class Mammalia; order Chiroptera; family Phyllostomidae; genus Artibeus; species Artibeus jamaicensis. The sequence continues at coordinate 70,387,456 of NW_026522030.1, read as the reverse complement.
CTCATTTGTGAAATATATCTTGGTGGCATATAACCACACCCATATTACAATGAATGCTTTCTGCTCTCAAACTGAAAATGTTTAAAGAGGCAACATTAACACTTATATAACAGAGAAACAGCTATTTTCTCCTTATTGCCTAAGATTTTCCCATTTTTATTTCTGCAACATAGTGATCCATCCTCAGAAATGTTAATAATCACATTAGATTATGGAAGATAAAGAATTTTACTATTAAAAACCTCATAATCACTCTATAAGAATCAGCTCAAGACTCTTTGTTTTGCCACTCCTCTGTTATTCCTTTCTTGAAAGAGTTAATCCTTTTTTTTCCTGGACTTTCCAGTACTTTCACTCTGAACTGTGATGGTTTCTACAGCTATCTTCTCTTCTATGGGTGTCTTTGTAGTTGGCTACTATAGTACAACATAATATGTGCCTGAAAACGTATAGGTTAAATACACAGTGATGCAGATCCCGGCTCCTGGGGTCCGTGGCATTATGGATGAGATGAGACAAGTTCACTAGGAATCCAGAGTCCTGTGGAGGAAAAGGGATGGCATGGCTTCTCTCTCAAGAGGAGAAAAGTCTTAGAGCGCCTCAGCCACTGTCTCAAGAGGAGAGCACCTCAACCCTTGCCTGGACAGGCTTTTATTGGGTTAAATTTGCACAGGAATACAGGGTATATATTTAAAGCTCATCAGTCATTGCCAGGCAGACATGATTAAACAATAGATAACATTCAAAGAACTCTGAGGGCTTATTCTGAGTCAGGGTCAGATGGTTAAAGGAACATAAAACTTTGGGGAACAAACTTACTTCTTGCTTGGACCCTTATCATTTAAATTGAGGGTATTAGCAAACTAGGTTTCACAGGATTTGAAACATTCAAAGAACTCTGAGGGCTTATTCTGAGTCAGGGTCAGATGGTTAAAGGAACATAAAACTTTGGGGAACAAACTCACTTCTTGCTTGGACCCTTATCATTTAAATTGAGGGTATTAGCAAACTAGGTTTCATAGGATTTTATGCATTTTTTCTTAGGCCTAATCACTCTAGGGAACCCACCCTTTCCAGCACAGGGTGGCACCCACATCCAGCATTGTTTCAGGCTTAAGTCAGGCAGGGGAAGTAAGGAAGCCAAGAGATTAGGAGACTTCTTGCATTCGAGGACTCAGGCTATGTCAAAGCTGAAGGGCAAGGGTCTATCACCTTCTTTTCCTGTAGCCCCCCACGTCCTTTCCTGAGGGCCCCTAAGACTGTGCCTGTCTTAGGTCATCCCTCTTTTGAGGAATCTTACCTGTCATTGGCTAACCAGTCATCTGCTCCAGGCCAAGGAGGGTGAGGAGAAAGGGGACAGAGGTGGTGCCCCTACAAGGAAGATAAGCTTTGTCTCCTAAGTGGCTTATGGTCCCAAGGTCCTTTACTCAGCCTTAACCACAGGAGATTACAACTTCCAAAACTAATCAGGGCAGTTCTCAACAAAACAGTGAACAAAGAAATGCAAAACCAACCAAAGAAACAAACAAAGAAAAAATAAACTCACAGATATAGAGAATAGATTGGTAACTATCAGAGGTAAGGGTCTGGGGATGGGAAAAAATGGGTGAGGGAATGAAAAGGTAATCAGGAAAATAAAAACAACACTAGTGATAGTTTGATTTAAAAACAAACAAACAAACAAACAAACAAACAAACAAAAGCAAAGGAATCAGTAAAGAACCAAGAAAACTTTGGAACATTTTGGATTGTGATATGCATGAGACAAGTGGGGCAGAATGAACTCTCTCTTCAAGTTTGGATGGTCAGGGAAGATTTCACTGCGGAGGTGAGAAATAAACCAGACCTTCATGGCTTCACTAGTTAGATGTAGATGATTGTGTATTAGATGATGAAGAAACCAGGTATTCCCCATCCCTTCATAACCTAGTGTTGCCCTTTGATATTTAAGTCAAACCAACATAGAATGAAAGGAGGTAGAAAGTGCTTGGCAAGAAAAACAGTTTCACCAGGGAGGGTCATGCATTTGAAGGAAGAATGCCTTCACCGAAGTGTCTGTCTGTCCAGCTCTGAGAATTATAGTTGCAAGAAGCAAACTTTATCAGTGGGCATGTAGTATGTCCTACACAGAAGGAAGATGACTCTTTCTTCCACTCACTAGAAAATAATTTTTGGGGGTAAATTTTCAGCCAGCTAAACTCAACATACCTCAGATTCCTGAAGGCCTAGTCAGCACCCAATTGGGGCGAGGGTGGCTCAGTCACAGTCTTGACCATGCTACCGTATGTATATCTTCTTCCCCAAACCCAACTTTCCTCTGGTCTTCAACCTTCAAAGCTCTCTCTACTTCATTCCATTCCCCTCATCCACCTCTTTCCCTATCTGGCCTTTGTCTTCCATCAGTCACTGAAAATTCTTGGATATTGTTCACATTTTTTTAGAATAAATGTATTTTTTCATTGAGGTAAAATAAACATTAAAAAATTTATCATTTTAATCATTTCGAATATACAATTTAGTGGCATTAAGCATATTCACATTGTTGTGCAACCATCACCACTATCCTAAATGAGATATTTTTGATTGCACCATGTCTTAATTTATCTCTTAATTTTATGAAGATTATATATACATAGACATTGAGTTAAATGGTTCAGAAAAGCTGATTACCCATATCAGCTTTTCCTGGTCTTTCCACTCCCTATTTCTTGCCCCTCTTTCCCCAGAGAAACCACTTCCAATTCTTTTAGCTATTATTTCTCTAGTAATCTCTGTGTATCTAAATGTGTTGCAATGTTTCGGTTTTTCAACTTAAAAATTACCCATTATTTCCCACTATGGACAAAGAGAATTTCATCCTTGGACTGGCTTGCTCCTACCTCACACATGTACTTTTCATACTCTAATCCTTCCAATATAGTTATATAATAATTTATCAATGCATATTAATATAGTTAATATAATATAGTTAATATATAACATTAATATATAGTTATATATATTATATAGTTATATAACATATAACTATATTATATAACTACAAACTATATTAATATAGTTTATATTAATATAGTTATATAACACTTTAATCAATTATAGTTATATAATAATTTTATCAATAATTAAATTCATATACATTGTTGACACTTTCATGATGATAAGTTTGGGTGTAAGCATAATTTAGGGCAAAGCCATGTAGAAGAAATTATTTTGTTGTGCAACATTTTTTTCCCCTAGATTCAATAATTTTCTTATTTCATTATATGCTAAGTTTTCTATGTGTCTTCTATAACTTATCCCCAGACTTTTCTCAGTTAGAGTAAATATCCTTAATATATTTTGACATATTCACCATTTTATCAATCTTCTTGAAGATTCATTTTTCTTTTCCCTGCATTGAATCCCCTGTATCTTGAATCCTATGTCTTCTTTCTTGGTTTACTCCCTATTTTGTAGAGCATATCCTCAAGTAGCTTCTTGAGAAATGGTAAAGGGGAGGTAACTGGAGATGTTGTATTCTTTTTTTTACATCTTAATTGAGTTATAATTGACTAAAATGGCTCATGTATATGCTCATGAAGCTATTACTGCAATCTAAATAGTGAACATATCTATCACCTCCCAAAAGTCTTCCAGCTCCTAGGTCATTCCTCCCTCCTAATCCTCCTTGTGCCTGTCTCCCACCCCCAAGTAATGACTGACATTTTTTGACATTTTAGATTAGTTTAAATTTCTTAGAATTTTATAAAAATGAAATTATAGAGGGTGTATACTCAACATAATTATTTTGAGTTCATCTATGTTGTCTTGCATTAATACTCATTCCTGAGTAGCATTCCATAGTACCACATTTTGCCCTGTATAATGCTCACATTTTTGCCCAAATTTCAAGGGAAAAATAAAGGTGCACATTATACATGGTAGTACTAATTCCATGTCTATATAAATGTTTTCAATTTTTTTATTTATACATATGTATTACAAGTATAACTCTGGTAAGCAATAACAATATCAATATACAAAATAATATGCTGGAATATGATAGTCAGTTTTGTTTCTAAATATAAATAAAAATTAAATTAAAAAATTAAAAGAAAAGATTTTTTTTCCTGAAAGTTTGGACCATAAACTTGGGTGTACATTATACGTGGCAAAATGTAGTATTTCTATACCACAATTTCTTTATTCTTTTATTTATTGATTTACGTTTTGATTTTTTCCAGTTTGGGGCTGTACATATAAAGTTGCTATGTAGCTCAGTTTATGTAGAAATTGTTTATATATTTTTTTGTTTATATTTTTATAAATATTCAAGAATTCAGATTTATGATCCCTAGAAGTCAAATGGCAGGGTCTTTCTGTATATATCTTCTTAACTCTTTAAGAAACTGGAGTTCCAGCCAAGATGGAGGTAGAAACCCTTCACATCCTCACATAAGCAAAAGAAGGATAACAACCAATCTGAAATCAATAAACAACCAGAAGTGCCAGAAAATCAAACTACATGGAACTCTGACGACAAAGGTTAAAGAAAAAATCAACCAGAACAGCCAGACTGGTAAAGAGGCAGACTACGCAGGCTGACTCAGAAACACTGGGACCAAAATAAGGAGCTTCCCAGACAAAAAAAAAGTCTAAAAGAACACACCTCCACCAGACCAGCTCTGCAAGACATGCTAAAGGGACTGCTTTAAGGAAAGGAAGAAAAAGAGAGAAGGGAACACAGGTACAAAAATGGCAATGAATAACTACCTATCAATAATAACCTTCAATGTAAATGGATTAAATGCTCCAATCAAAAGACATAGAATAGCTGAATGGATAAGAAAGCATGACCCATTAAACTGTACTTGAATAACAATTAAAATAAATTAATTTAAAAAAAAAAGAAAGCATGATCCATACATATGCTGCCTACAAGAGACCCACCTCAGGACACAAGACCTACACAGATTGAAAGTGAAGGGCTGGAAACAAATTTTCCAAGCAAACAGACAAAAAAGAAAAGCCAGAATAGCAATACTCATATCAGACAAAATAGATTTCAAAAAAAGGGCCATAAAATGACACCCAGAAGGTCACTTCATAATAGTTAAGGGAAGAATCCATCAAGAAGACATAACCATTGTAAATATATACGCACCCAACATAGGAGCACCCAAATACTTAAAGAAAATCTTGGAGGACTTCAAGATATTGACAGCAACACAGGACTCAAGAAATTCAATACAATTGAAATCATACCAAGCATTTTCTCCGACCACAAGGAACTGAAACTAGAAACCAACCACAAGGGAAAAAACCCCAAACACTAAAAATTATGGAGATTGAATAGCATGCTATTAAACAATGAATGGGTCAAGAATGAAATTAGGGAAGAAATCAAAATGTTTCTGAAAACGAATGAAAATGCACTCACAACAACTCAAAACTTAAAGGACACAGCAAAGGCAGTCCTGAGAGGGAAGTTCATAGCAATACAGGCCTACCTAAGAAAGATACAAATATTTTAAGCAAACAACCTAACCCCATGCCTACAAGAACTCAAGGGACAACAACAAAGACCACCCAGAGCAAGTAGAAGGAAAGAAATAACCAAGATCAGAGAAGAATTAAATGACATAAAGACTGAAAGCACAATTCTAAGGATCAATGAATCCAGGAGCTGGTTCTTTGAAAAGATAAAGTCAACAAGCCATCAAGCAGGCTTATCAAGAGAAAAAGAGAGAGGACCCAAATAAACACAATTAGAAATGAAAGAGGATAGATTACAACTGACACTATGGAAATACAAAAGATTGTAAGATATTACTGTGAACTGTATGCCAAGAAATTTGAAAACCTAGGTGAAAGGGTCAAATGTCTAGAAAATGTAATCTTCCAAACATGAATGAAGAAGCAGAAAGCCTGAATAGACCAATAACAGCAGAAGAAATTGAAGCAGTAATCAAAAAACTCCCAACACACAAAAGTCCTGGACTGGATGGTTTCACAGGAGAATTCTACAAAACATTTAAGGAAGAGCTAACCTCTATTCTTCACAAACTCTTCCAAAAAATCCAAAAGGATGGAAGATTCCCAAACTCTTTTTATGAAGCCAGCATCATCCTATTCCAAAACAAAATAAAGACACAACAAAGAAAGAAAACTTGAGGCCAATATCGCTGATGAACATAGACACAAAAATCATCAACAAAATATTGGCACACCTCATCCAACAATACATTAAAAAGATCATACACCATGACCAAGTGGGATTCATCCCAGGGATGCAAGGATGGTTCAACATTCACAAATGAGTAAATGTAATACATCACATAAACAAAAGAAAAGACAAAAAACACATGATCATATCAATAGATACTGAAAATCCATTTAACCAAGTACAGCACCTATTTATGATAAAAAAAAAACACTCAGCAAAGTGGGAAGAGAGGAAGCATTGCTCAACATAATAAAGGCCATATATGAGAGACCTACAGCAAACATCATACTCCATGGGCAAAAGCTAAAAGCTTTTCCACTAAGAGCAAGAACAAGACAACGTTGTCCACTTTCACCACTTGTATTCAATACAGTATTGGAAGTCCTAGCCACAGCAGTCAGGCAAGAAAAGGAAATAAAAGGCATCCAAATTGGAAGAGGAAACAAAACTGTCATTGTTTGCAGATGACATGATAATATACATAGAAAATTCAGTTGACTCCACCAAAAAACTGCTTGACCTAATAAATGAATTTGGCAAAAACAGTGGGGTACAAAGTCAATATCCAGAAATCAAAGCTATTTTTGTATACCAACAATGAAACACCAAAAGCAGAAATCAAGAAAAAAATCCCATTTGATATAGCAACAAGGAAAACAAAGTACCTACAAATAAACCTAACCAATGAGGTAAAAGACCTGTATGCATAAAATTACACAATACTGAAGAAAGAAATCAAGGAAGACACAAAATGGAAAGATATACTGTGTTAACAGATTGGAAGAATTAACATCATCAAAATGTCCATACTACCCAAAGCAATATACAGATTCCATGCAATCCCTATTAAAGTACCAATGGCATATTTCACAGACATGGAACAAACACTTCAAAGATTTATATGGAACCAGAAACGACCCCGAATACCTGCTGCAACTTTGAGAAAGAAGAACGAAATAGGAGGGATCACAATACCTGAAACCAAACTGTATTACAAGGCCACTATAATCAAAACAGCCTGGTACTGGCATAAAAACAGACACGTGGACCAGTGGCAGAGAACAGAGAGCCCAGAAATAAACCCAAGCCTCTATGGTCAATTAATATTCAACAAAGTGGGCAGCAACATAAAATGGATTAAAGATAGCCTCTTCAACAAATGGTGTTGGGAGAACTGGACAGCTACATGCAAAAAAAAATGAAACTCAAGCACCAACTTACACCATACACCAAAATAAATTCAATGTGGATAAAAGACTTAAATATAAGTTGTGACACCATTAACGTCCTAGAGGAGAACATAGGCAGGAAAATCTCAGGTATTTCATGCAGCAACATTTTTACTGATATGTCCCCTAGAGCAAGGGATTAAAGGAAAGAATAAATAAATGGGATCTCATCAAAATAAAAAGTTTCTGCTTGGCTAAAGAAAACAGTATTGAAATAAAAAGAGAACAAACTGTATGGGAAAACATATTTGCCAATGATACCTCAGATAAGGGTTTAATCTCCAAAATATATAAAGAACTCACATTACTCCACTCTAAGAAGACATGCAACCCAATTAAAAAATGGGCAAAGGACTTGAACAGACACTTCTCCAAGGAGGACATATAGAGGGTCCAGAGACACGTAAAAAGGTGCTCAGCATCACTAGCCATCAGAGACGTGCAAATTCAAATCACAATGAGATACCACTTCACACTAGTCACAATGGCCTTCATAACAAAGCAACAAACAACTAGTGTTGAAGAGGTTGTGGAGAAAAGGGAGCCTTAGTGCACTGTTGGTAGGATTGCAGACTGGTACAACCACTATAGAAAATAGTTTGAAATTTTTCTCAGAAAACTAAAAATGGTTTTGCCTTTTGACCAGGCAGTTCCACTGCTAGGATTATATCCTAAAAACTCTGAAACACCAATCCAAAAGAACCTATGCACCCAATGTTCATAGCAGCACAATTTACAATAGCCAAGTGCTGGAAGCAACCTAGGTGCCCATCAGTAAATGAATGGATCCAAAAACTATAGTACATTTACATAATGGAATTCTATGCAGCAGAAATAAAGAAGGAGCTCCCACCCTTTGTGACAGTATGGATGGAACTGGAAAGCATTCTGCTAAGTGAAATAAGCCAGGCAGTGGAAGACAAATACCATATGATCTCACCTTTAATAGGAGCCTAATCAACAAAACAAATAAACAAGTAATATAACCAGAGACACTGAAACTGAGAACAGGGTGACAGTGACCAGAAGGGAGAGGGGAGGGAATTTCAGGGGAAAAGAGGAAGGGTTTGCAGGAACCCGTATAAACGACACATGGACAATAACAAGGTGGGGGTGGAAATGGGAGGGAGGTGGGAAGGGCTGGGGGGATGGGCTAGGATGGGATAGAAGTCAGAAAACTATACTTGGACAACAATTAAAATGAAAAATAATAAAATAAATAAACATTTTTAAAAAAGAAAGGAAAATTGTGACACCTTGGCAGACCTTTGGGTGGGGCTGGCTGCCGAGCTTAGCCTGCTTTGAGGGAGGGGCTGACTTAAGGAGACTCAGAGGTGGTTGTGGGCTTCAGTGTTTGTGGTGGTAGGAGAAGCCGTCAGTCTCACATGAGAGTTCATTGAAAAGTGTGCTAGAGATGAGCAGGCCAGTCACACTGTTCCCTTTCTGCCCTACCTTCACAGGCAACCCCATAGGGCAGCAAAAAGGGTTACCCTGCACTGGTGAATACCTAAGACCCCACCTCTTTACAACCTATCAGCTCTGCCAAAACAAAGAAATATGGCCAAAATGAAAGAACAGAGTAAAGCCTTAGAAAGGGAGTTAAGTGAGGAGGAGATAGCTAACCTATATGATGGAGAGTTTAAAGCCCTGGTAATCAAAATGCTCATAGATCTGATTGAGCTTGGTCAAAAAATGAAAGAACAAATGAAGGCTACCCAAAGTGAAATAAAGCAGAATGTTCAGGAAACCAACAGTGACAGGAAGAAAATGAGGACTCAAAGCAATGATTTGGAACAAAAAAATAAATAAAGATCCATGCAAAATAAAATGAAGAAACAAGAATTCAAAAAAGTAAAGAGACTCTTACAAACCTCTGTCACCACCTGAAACATTCCAATATCCAAATTATATGGGTGCCAGAGGAGAAGAGGAAGACCAAGGAATGGAAAACTTATTTGAACAAATAATGAAGGAAAACTTCCCCAGTCTGGTGAAGGAAATAGACTTCCAGGAAGTTCAGGAAGCTCAGACAGTCCCAAAGAAGTTGGACCCAACAAGGAACACACCAAGGCATATCATCATTAAGTTACCCAAGATTAAAGACAAAGAGAAAATCCTAAAAGAAGCAAGAGGAAAGGAGAAAGTTACCTACAAAGGAATTCCCATTAGACTATCAGCTGATTTCTCAAAAGAAACCTTGCAGGCAAGAAGGGGCTGGAAAGAAGTATTCCAAGTCATGAAAGACAAGAACCTACATCCAAGATGGTTCTATCCAGCAAATCTATCATTTAGAATGGAAAGGCAGATAAAGTTCTTCCCAGATAAGGTCAAGTTAAAGGAGTTCATTATCACCAAGCCATTATTATATAAAATGTGAAAGGGACTTATCTAAGAAAAAGAAGATCAAAATTATTAACACTAAAATGACAACAAACTCACAACTATTAATAAATGAACCTAAAAGAAAAGAAAAACAAAAACTAAGCAAACAACCAGAACAGGAACAGAGTCAGAGAAATGGACATCACAGGGAGGGATTTCAGTGGGGAGAGGGAAGGGAGGAATAGGAGGAAAAAGTTCAGGGAAGAAGCAGCATGATTGGTAGGCATAAGGTAGAGGGGGAGAGATAAAAAATGGTATAGGAAACAGAGGACTCAAAGAATTTACATTTACAACTCATGGCCATGAACTAAGGTGGGGGGAATACTAGAGGGTTTTGGGGGCAGGACAGAGGGGGTATAAAGGGGAAAAATTGGGAAAAGTGTAATAACATAATCAATTAAAAGTATTTCAAAAAACTGCCAAACTGTTTTCCAAAGTGGTTGTATCATTTGCATCTTCACAAGAAAGTCAAGAGACTTTCAGCTGGTCTTTACCAACAATTGTTTTGGTTAGTTCTTTTATTTTTAGCCATTCTTATTAGGTAAGTACTGGTATTTCATTGTGGTTTTATTTTGCATTTTCCTGATGACTAATGATGTTGAGCATGGGCTTATTTGCCATCTGAATATTATTATTGATCTGTTGAAAATGATTGTCAAAAGATGTGTTTTATTATTGAGTTTTGAAAGACTTCTTTTTGTATTATTGTTGCAAAGCCTTTATCAGACATGTAATTTATAAATGAGTTCTCCTATTTTGTGGTATGTCTTTTTATTTCCTTAATGATGCCTTTTAAAGAGTGGCAATTCTTAATTTGAGGAAATTTAACATCAGTTTCTTAAAATTTACTATGCTTTTGCTATTCTAAAAAAGCTTTGATAAATCCAGCATTTCAAAAATATTCTCCTGTGTTTCCTTGTACAAGGTTTATGGTTTAAGATTTACATTTAGGTCTTTGATCCATTTTGAGTGTATCTTTATATATTGTGTGAATTATGGACCCAATTTCACTTTTTATTATATGGATATTTAGTTGTTCCAGCATTGTTTGTTGACAAGACAATCTTTATTCATGGAATTACATTTGTACTTTTGGTGAAACTCAACTAACCATATGTGTGTGTGTGTGTGTGTGTGTATCTATATACACATATACATATTATATATATCACTGAGTTGATTTCTGTTTTCTTTCATTAATCAATTTTTCTATCTCTATGCTAATAAAATACTGTCTTGATTATTGTGATTTTATGAAGTTAGGTAATGTAAGTTCCCTAATTTTGTACTATTATTTATTTATTTAATCCTTGCCCAAGGACACACTTACTGATTCTAGAGAGAAGGATAGGGAGGAAGAGCGAAAGGGAGAGAAACATGAAAGTGAGAGAGAAACATTGATTGGTTATCTCCTGTACACACCCTGCAACCTACGTACATGCCGTGACCAGGAATCAAACTCATGACCTTGTTGTTTATGGGATAGGGCTCCAACCAACGAAGCCATACCAGTCAGGGCTATGCTTCTTTTTCAATGTTGTTTTGGCTATTCTAGGTCCTTTGCATTTCCATATAAATTTTATATAGCCCTTATGATGTTTGAAATGAAAGTTCTGGGATTTTGATTTGGATTGCATTGAATCTATAGAATATTTTGAAAATAACTGACATAACAATGTTCTCTCTTCTAATCTATGAACATAAATATGTCTGCATTTATTTAGGTTTTCTTTAATACTCTCAAACCACGTGTCATAGTTTTCATTTTACAGGGCTTCACATCTTTTTTAGGGTGATATATCAATATTTGCAATATACTCATATTAATATATGTTGATGAAAAAAGAAAAGGAGATACAAGATGTGATGTTATACAACAAAGAAAAACCTTAGGTATTGACAGGGGGGCATTTTCTTTTACACTGGGATTGTAGAAGGCATCTGTCACTTTTCCTATTGTTTGCCTTGCATCTTCTCTTCTTGGGGGAACCATGCTAGAACCAGAACCAGTCGGAGTTCATTGCCCTGCCACACTGCTGGTGGACCTTGCATGCTCAGTCCATGCAGTTCAGATGGAAATGTTCCTATGTGGACACTCTTTCCCCCACACCGTCACAGTGATTTGGTCTCTGGTTGTTTATATGACCCAAGTCAGGCCAATGAGCCTCATCTTTGGAATCCTGGTTAGAATTATTAGGAAGCAGTATTTTCCTTTAAAAATGATTATCAACTAAGAGAAGCATAACATAAGCCTGGAGCTGTGGACAGGTACTTTGTTCAACTCTTGTTAAACTTGCCTGCCTGAGAAATCTAGACAACCAGATCAGATTAGGTGATCATTGAATGCAGTTTGTGCTAATCAGTCTCCAACATAGCCTCTTAGGTAGCCCCCAATGACTCTTGCCACCCTGTCAGTACTCATCCTTGTGGAGGAGCCACTTTGAATAGGGTTGATCTGTAGCCAACAGGATATTGCAGAAACAGTGGTGTTTAGTTTCTAAAGCCAGATCATAAAGATATTGCAGCTTTCATGTTGCCCTCTCCTGAAATACTTGTTCTGGGGGAAGCCAACTACATGCCCTAAGGACATCAAGTGGTTTTACGAAAACTTGCCTCCAGGTAAAACTGAAGTCTTCCACAAACCTGTGATAGAATTACTCTCCAGCCCCATTTGAGCCTTCAGGTGACTGTAGTACCAGCCTACATCTTCACTGCAGCCTAATGAGAGACCTTGGGCCAGAACTACCAACTAAACTGCCTCGAATTCCTGACTCTCGAGAACTGTGTGGGGTAGTAAAAATGTATTGTTTGCTGCCACTATCTTTTGAAGTAATTTGTTATGCTGCAGTAGATAAGTAATAGAGAGTCTAATAATCAGGGTCCAAATCACTCAAATTTAGAGATGATCAAATTTTTCCTGACTCATTTTTTTTTCCTTATGGGTCAGCTCCTTCTGGACCATGATCCTTTGAGTCATTATCTTTCCATAATGATTTACCATACTCTTACTCTCAATCAGAAGACTATTACCTAAAGCCTCATTAACCCTGGTGATATTTGATCTTTAAGTTGATTCCTCACAACCATCAGGCTTCTGACTCTGTAGTCCCCAGACTATTCCCATGGTATTACTTAAAAATTTCTTTGCTCCCTGTATAGCCCTTCTATTTCTAAGTAGCTCTGTTCCTTGCATTAGAGTTTTCTCGTATTCTCTATTCTTTCTGCTCTAACCATCTTTCCTTTTCTCTTTTATAGTTACATAATTTTCCAAATATGTGCACTGCATGCCATTGAATCAGCTCTGACTCCTGGCAACCCCATCAATGAGTGATGTGCACAGTGTCCTGTCTTCAATAGTCCAGCTCAGCTTCTGTAAACTCATAGTCCTGTAGAGTATGGCTTCTTTTATGGAGTCAATCCATCTCATATTTGGTCTCCCTTTTTTCCTGCTGCCTTCTATTTTTTCCCAGCTTTATCATCTTTTTCAAAGAACTCTGCCTTGTCATGATGTGTCTGAAGTAGGACAGCTTCAGTTTTGTCATTTTTTGCCTTCAGAGATATTTTGAGCTTAATTTGCTTTACAACTCATGTATTCAATTTCCAAATATGCCATTCCTTAAATGTGCCTACTTTTTTCACAAGTGGTGACTTTTTATAACTCTTTGTTACATTTATCTATTCATTTACTCATTCATTCAATAAATACTTTTTGTGTCTCCACCATGTGCCTGACACTAATCTAAGTGCTAGAGGTATTTCTGCCTGGAACATCCTTACCTCCAACTGCCCTCTTTCCCACCTGAACTTCTACTTAGTGGAATTACTCTGACTTTGGTTGTGTGGGCTTATTCAAGGTCACACTCTGTGCTAGCCATACTTTAAGCCTCAGCTGAAATCACCATCTCTTATAACACTGACTTTCTCTTCCAGCCAGAATAATTGCTTCTGCCACACTCTGTATTGGTACTTCAGTAATGTTTAGCTTGTTCATTCATGTGTTCATTCATTATTTCATCAGATATTTTTGAGTGCTTGCTATATGCCTGACACTGAGTTAGGAGTTGGAGAAACCATGGTGTGAGGTAAGTGTCAACAGCTTAATGCAATGGAAATTCTCAGGTGGAACAACTAATACTGTGTTGTAATTGTTTCCCTTGGTCCCTGTGTTCTTCATAGACCTTGAGCTACCTGGAGGCATGGATTACGTCTTTTTGTTATTCCCAGTACCTGGCACAGGTTCTGGCCCATGGAAGACACTTATTAAAGATTTGTTGTATCTTTGAGGCCCACCATTATGCTATTTGAAAAATTGGAAACCAACCTGCATTTTATCCTCATACAATCACCAAATCAATTATCTCTCTGGGCCTGCACATTTTGGTTTGTGTCCTTTCCCAAAGTTGATTTAAAGCAAAAGCTCATCTACAAATCAGTTGTGTTTCCAATGCTCTGCCCTGGTCAGGCTGACAACATATCAAATTGATGTCAGATTGCAAGGAGAGGGTAGGTAGATTGTGAGAGGGGGTTCAGGAATATTGGATGCTTAGACAGAGGTGAAGGAAGAAAATAAATTGTTGGAAAATGAGATGGAAGCCAAATACAAAGCTGGTGTCATTCGTTTTTTTTCCAGAGTCAGTTGACCCTGATAAAAGTTCAACAAGTTAGTTTTAGCCTGGTGTCTGAAAATAAAGGAAGCATCATAGATGAACTAAAGAACTAAAAGCAAACAATAATTGAATAACATTTAAAAATATGCCCCCAGCGCTGTGCAAAGTATTGCAGTGGCTGGCCTGCTAATGTCTGCATCCTTGTCAGCTTCGGATTTTTGTTGCTGATAGATATAGTTAATTTGATGAAATAATTTGCCAACTTTACACCTAACACTGAAAATATGATTCCCTCTTTGAAACAGAAAATAGGATATGCTGAGCAGAGTCTCGTGAATTAGTTTTGGAATGTGATCAAGTTTTGTGGTTTAAAATCTATCTCCAGTTACCCTGATGGTTTGTGAGGTTCGGCTGATTCATCCTAGAAAATAAGATAACAGTAAGCATAGAAGTATTCTACTGTTGGAAGGCTTGCATTCCAGTGTGAATATTACACCAATTTGCTTATCTTAATCCCATCTTTGTGTAGAAAGTGTGGGGATATTGCCAAAAAGGTCTCTGGTTAGATCTAGTTAGGACCTTTGGCTAGAAGGAACAAGGTTTCTCTTTTTTTTTTTTCTTTCAGTCTGTGTGTTTTGGCAATTCTAGGTTGAATGAAACTTAATATTGTGTTATTTCTTAAGTCTTAAGGTCACAAAGAAGTCTGCCTTTTTCTTTTTCACTTTTCCAGAGACTCTTTACACATTTGTGTTGTGTTATGTCGATAGATTTTTAGTTGGGAGGGGAGGACCTGGTAGCTATTCCATCTGGGCAGAACTGTAAGTCCTTTTGCTGATTTTGAACTCTTTGAAGATCATAGCTTCTGTCTGTCTTTTCTGTAACATCAAGACTAACTTGTAATTTTCTGTCATGTATCAGATATAAACATTGGTTAATAAAGAAATAATTAATATTTGTTGAGGAAATAACTGTGCTGGATGCTGAGAATATGTATGAGGTCTTTTCTTTATCTCAGAGAACAAGCTATATGAGTATGAAAACTAGATGTAAAATCTAATAAGTGGTTTAGTTTAGTGGTCTATAGTACAGAATTTAGAATCCAATGGTCCTTCATATGACTCTGGCCTCCATTAAATTATTACCTCTTTAGGTAATAATTTAGGGTGATAATGACATGTCAAAGGTAAGTTCACTAATTATAAAAAATGTCCCACTCTGGTGGGAGATATTGACACTGGGGGAGACTACACAGAAATTGGGGCCTGGACTATATATATGGGATATCACTGAACTTCCCTCTCAGTTTTTCTATGAACCTAAAACTGCCCTAGAAAATAAAATCTTGAAAAAGGAGTGCTGATTAGAGTCACCTCTTAAGATTTTATAAGGTTAAATTATTTAATGCACAGATAATACTTTGCTCTGTGCTTGACATGTTAGAAGACATTGATGACTGGTGTCAGATGAGGATGGCTATAGCATCATAAATAGACATGATGAACTATGGCAAAGAGTCTACAATGTGCATCTGAAAACCAAAGTGAAAGGGTTTCTTGGATGACCTAACAGGGTTTGTAGAGACAAACTAGCAATAGGGAGACTGGATGTCTTGAAAAATCATTCCCTTACAAGGTCCCCAAAATTGCTTGATTATTTTTTTAAATGCTTTAAAAATTTATAGCGAAGTTTTCAAAAAGCAAGAGAAATCTTCAAATTTCAAAGAGAAGTAAATGAGGACCACTGAGTCAGCTGCTGCTAGGTGGGCCTTTGTGTCACTGACTGCCTGGGGAATTGGGGTTAAAGGGCTGCACTATGTAAGAGGGGACAAGGAAAGTCAGATCAGAGATCTCACAACCCTAAGACACCTTCAGCAGGTGACCTAGACAAAAACCTGCCCCTTTAAAGAGACACTGGAAAAAAATTTGCTCTCTTGTAGAAAAAAAATCTTTGAGAATTCATAACCACAATCAAGCTCCTAATGGAGGAGTGTGGTCTAAATTCATACTGCCCATTTTATATGCTAAATCTCGAGGCAAGAGTTTAGTTTAAAGAGAACCAGTGTTGGTAGTGCCTGAGTTACATGGCAGATGTAAACTAAAATTCTCTCTGGAAGAATGTACCTTAAATGAAATCCTCAATGAATCATTTTAGTTAAAATTGTAGACAATGTAAATCAAGATTTTTAAGAAATCAGAGAACAGACTTCAGTCAAGAAGTACCACCTCTTTGCACAACCACAAAAAGAATTACAACTATATCTAAAAACAAATAACACTGAGAACTGTCAGAAAATCAAACTGTATGGGAGTCTGACAACCAAGGATTTAAAGAAGCCACAATCATCCATATGGATAGGACAGAAAGAGATGCAGAGACAGGGAGAGGAAGCAGATGCAGTGTGGTGTGGAGAGGCAGCAGTGGGGGCAGCATGGGCACAGGCAGCTCCACATTCATGTCTAGTGGATAAAAGTCAGGAGGAATACCTTGGGAATGAGTGACCCCACCCCCATGCCAGACCACACAGCCCAGGGTTCCAGTGCCAGGAAGATAAATCCCCATAACTTCTGGCTGTAAAAACCAGTGGGGGTTGGGGAAGCAGAAGAAACTGCAAAATTTTCAGGAAACTTATAGGGGCCACATGGTCTTAAAATATTTGCAAACCCACCCACTCTGGGATTCAACACCAAGGCAACAGCTGGAAGGGTGCCAGTCACATAGAGGGAGTGAGTGAAGTGACTGGAAACATTGTGAGTGCCAGGAAAACCCCTAGAAATCAGGCAGTGGCACAGTCCCCTCTCTGAGCCCTCTCTCCACCCAGAGCCACAAAGCAGTAAAGGGGGTGGCCCCACCCTGGTGATTACCTAAGGCTCGGCCCCACACAACTTACAGGTGAATTTTACAGGGAGTTAAAGCAGCTCTACATAATACACAGAAACAAACAAAGGGAGAATGACAAATTGGGATGAAGAAATATGGCCCAATGAAAGAACAGAATAAAACCTGAGAAAAAGAACTAAATGAAATAGAAATAACCAACCTACCACATGCAGAGTTCAAAACACTGGTGATCAGGATGCTCAAAGAACACACTGAGTATGGCAATAACATAAAAAAAGAAATGAAGGTTACACTAAGTGAAATAAAGAAAAATGTACAGGGAACCAACAGTGAAAGGAAGGAACTGGGATTCAAATTAATGAATTGAAACATAAGAAAGAAAGAAATATTCAACCAGAATAGAAACAAGAATTCAAAAAAGTGAATATAGTATAGGAAGACTCTGAGACATACCCAAATGTGCCAACATCCAAATCATAGGCATGCCATACGAAGAAGAGCAAGAAATTGAAAACTCACTTGAAAAAATAATGAAAGAAACTTCCTTCATTGGGTGAAGGAAATAGACATATAAGTCTAGCAAGCATAAGAGTACCCAACAAGTTGAACTCAAAGAGGACCATGCCAAGGTACATCATGATTAAAATAAGAAAGGTTAAAATTAAAGAAAGAATCTTAAAAGCAGAAAGGGAAAAGAAGTTAGTTACCTACAAAGGAGTTCCTATAAGACTGTCAGCTGATTTCTCAAAAGATACTTTATAAGCAAGAAGGGACTGGCAAGAAGTATTCAAAGTGATGAAAAGCAAGGACCTACAACTTAGATTACTCTATTCAGCAAAGAATGGAAGGACATCATTTAGAATGGAAGGAAAGATAAAGTGCTTCCCAGACAAGGTGAAGTTAAAAAAGTTCATCATCACTAAGCCATTATTACATGAAATATTAAAGGGACTTATTTAAGAAAAAATAATATCAAAACTATGAACATTAAAATGGCAACAAATTCACAACTATCAACAAGTGAATCTATAAAAACAAAATAAAACAAAAAACACTAACTAAGCAAACAACCAGATCAGGAACAGAATCATAGATATGGAGATTATTTGGAAAGTTATCAGTTAAGAGGGGGCAGGAAGAGAATGGAATAAAGGCACAGGGATTAAAAAGCATAATTGGTAGCTAAAAAATAGACAGGGAGGGGTTAAGAATAGTATAGGAAATGGAGAATCCAAAGAACTTATATGCATGACTCATCAATATGAACTAAAAAGGGAATTTTGAAATTTTATTTAAAATTTATTACAGTTGTCCCATTCCCCCCTTCATTTCCCCTTCACTCCACACATCCCTCCCCCCACATTGCTCCCCTTTAGTTCATGTCCATGTGTCATGGTTCTTTAGCTTCTACATTTCCCACACTACTCTTGCCCTACCCCATTTTCTCCCCACCATCTATGCTACTTATTCTCTGTACCTTCTACCCCCTCTCCTCCTCCCACTCCCTCGTTGCTAACCTTCCATGTGATCTCCATTTCTGTGGCTCCACTCCTGTTTTAGCTGTCCACTTAGTTTGCTTTTGTTTTAGGTGTGGTTGTTTTAACTGTGAGTTTGCTGTCCTTTCACTGTTCATAGTTTTTTATCTTCTTTTTCTTAGATAAGTCCCTTTAACATTTCATATAATAAGGGATTGGTGATGATGAACTCCTTGAATTTGATCTTATTTGAGAAGTGCTTTATCTGCCCTTCCATTCTAAATGAAAACTTTGCTGGATAGAGCAATCTTGGATGTAGGGCCTTGCATTTCATGACTTGGAATACTTCTTTCCAGCCCCTTCTTGCCTGTAAGGTCTCTTTTGAGAAATCAGCTGACAGTCTGATGGGAACTCCTTTGTAGGTGACTGTCCCCTTATCTCTTGCTGCTTCTGTAATTCCTTTATTTTAATCTCGGCTAATATAATTATGATGTGCCTTGGTGTGTTCCTTCTTGGGTCCACCTTCTTTGTGACTCTCTGGACTTCCTGGAAGTATATTTCCTTTGCCAGATTGGGGAAGTTTTCCTTTATTATTTGTTCAAATAAGTTTTCCACTGGTGGCTGTTGCTCTTCCCCTTCTGGTTCCCCTATAATTCAGATGTTGGAACATTTAAAGATGTCCTGGAGGTTCCTAAGCCTCTCCTCATTTTTTTGAATTCTTATTTCTTCATTCTTTTCTGTTTGGTTGTTTCTTTCTTCTTTTCGGTCCACTCCATTACTTTGAGTCCCAGTTTTCTTTCCATCACTATTGGATCCCTGTGCATTTTTCTTCATTTCACTTAGTTTAGCCTTCATTTGTTCCTCTAATCTGTGACCAAAATCAACCAGTTCTGTGAGCATCCTGATCACCAGTGTTTTGAACTGTGCATCTGATAGGTTGGCTATCTCTTGGTCGCTTAAAAGTATTGGCTGTGGGGCTTTGATTTGTTCTGATTGAGCCATTTTCGGTCAGGTCACACCTGTTATGTATGAGGGGCAGAGCCTTAGCTGTTCACCAGGGCAGGGCAATCCAGGTCACTGGGCTGTGATGCTGTATGTGAGGGCGGGGTCAGAGAGGGAGCAATGCTGCTCGTTCCTCGCTCTATCGGGTTTCAATCCCCTCTGCTGCTTTCCGCAAGCCAGCACCTTTTCAATTGGTGGTTTTAGGCTTTATTTCCCATCACTGGGGCCCTGGGTTTCTCAGTCTGTCTTGCTGCCCATTTTTGCTTAGGTTCATCAGGGTGGGGCAACCCACATCATTGGGTTATGATGCTGTATGTGGGGCGGGGTCAGAGAGAGAATAATTGCACTTGCTCCACTCTCTCTTGGATTTTGGTCCCCTCTGCCTTTTCCCACAAGCAAATTGGGCCCTTCTGGTGCTGGTTCCCAGGTGGGTGGGTTTGTGTACATTCTAGGACCTGTGGGTCTCTCTAATGAACTCTCCCATGAGGCTGGAAGTCTCTCCTGGCACCTCAACCCCCACAAGTTTTTTCAATCAGTGCTTTTAGTCTTTATTTCTCATGGCCGGGGCCTGGGTTGCATGGTTTTTCTCACTGCCCATTTTTCGCCTGGTTTATCTGCATGTGAATGTGTGTACGGGGTCAGCCAACTACCTTGTGTGCCTCACTGGGTTTGCTGGTTTCCTCCCTGTGCCCGGGTCACCAACCACAACCACTGCCTTTTCCTGTTGAGACCCCGCTCAGCCCACCGCCGACTCCTCCCCTCTTACCAGTCTGGATAAATGGTTCGTTGTTGTCGGACTTCAGTACAGTTCAATTTTCTGTCTGTTCTGGTTGTGTTTTTGTTTCTAAATCTTTGTTGTTCTTAAATTTGGTTGTGCGAAAAGGTACAGTATTTCTACCTATACCTCCATGTTGGCCAGAAATCCTAAGAGAGATTGCTAGAGGGAAGAGGGTACCAGGGAGACAGGGCAGAGGGGGAAATTGGGACAACTCTAATAGCATAATCAGTAAAATATGCTAAAAAAAAGAAATCAGTGAACATATGAGAAAACCAAGTACCGTGAGTGAGAATCAGCTAAACAATCACGAACAGTAGAACCAGATCAGTGAAGATAATCAAACATTAGAATGGTCATACATAGAATATACAATGACTGTGTTGTATATTTGAAGAAATAAAAGAGACTATTAAAAGTATGATTGCCCTGGCTAAGTGGCACAGATAGTTGGAGTGTCGTCCCATACACCAACAGGTTGCAGTTTTGATACTGGTCTGAGCAAATACTTAGGTTGCAGATTTGATCCTTGATCAAGGGAGGCAACTAATCGATGTCTCTCTCTCTCTCTCTTTCTCCCTCTTTCTCTCAAAATCAATGGAAATATCCTCGGGTGAGGATTTTTTAAGTATGATTAAGGAACAAGAAACTTCAAAATAACTAGGCAGACTTCAAAAGGAAGGGAAAGAAGATAAGCCTGCAAAGCAGATGGTGGCACTAAGTGTGGGGATCAGGTGATGAAGGTGGGACTTTCAACAGATTCATTAAAATCATCAGGTAGTAAGGTTGGCACATGTTATATGGAGTTTAACTAGCACTAATCTGATAGCCATGTGCAGAAAGATCTAGAGGGGAAAGAAACAAATTCCATGGCAGAAAGGCCAGTCCATGAGCCTAAGAAAGATGAGCATAGAAAGAACGTGTGGAGAAACCAACAGTATTTGTAGCCTGGCTGTCAAGGAAGTGGGGAGGATTCTAGTCTAAGCCTTAGAGTCTCTAATAAATATATTGTATTTTCTCTTCCAAGAACTTCCCTCAAACCCAAATTCCTCAGCTTCTACTGGGTTCCCATATAGATTATGGGCAATGTATGAGCAGAGGGGAGCTGAAGGAGTATGACCCTTCAGGAGGCATCAGGATATAGTAAACCTCCTATCAACCAAAAACATGTGGAATTCACACAACTCTGCTGACGCTAGGGTGATAATAATTGTGCATTAAATATCACAAAGCTTTTTGTGCATCCTGTCACATTTGGTCTTTGAAGCCATACTTGAAGCAGGGTGATAAGACCATATTGCTTACACCCAGTTTATGAGTGATAAAGCCGAGGCTGTGTGCTGTAAAGAGACATTCCCAAAGTCACACAGGTTGTTTAGTGGGAAAGCCAGGACTAGACTCGTTCAGGGTAGAACTCTTTTCCTCCTTCCACATCTTGGAAGAGATCTCAAAGTGAAAATCTTGGTTTGCATGATGTTTCATTGTATTTGGGTCCTTGTATGCACACAGAGCACAGAAAGAAGGGAAGTTGCTGGAAAATCCAGTTCTAGTTTGTTCACAGCTATAAAGAGGGAATTATGTAATGCAATGCATTTTTCAATTTCTCCCATGCTTTTGATCATAAGCAAGTAGAATATGGGGGAGGGGCTCTGTTGTTGGGGGCAGGAGTGAGCAAGGAATGGAGCTGCTGAGAGAGATACAGCTGTAAAAGGGGATAGCAGCTGAGTTTCTGACACTAAATTTTTTGGTGCCCTATGGCGTTAATTAGACATTTCTTTTCAACCTGATTGACAGTGCATTTTAATGAAGAAATAACAGAGCCTAGCAGAGCCTGGCAG
Organism: Artibeus jamaicensis; assembly: GCF_021234435.1. Classification (NCBI taxonomy): domain Eukaryota; kingdom Metazoa; phylum Chordata; class Mammalia; order Chiroptera; family Phyllostomidae; genus Artibeus; species Artibeus jamaicensis. The sequence goes on along the minus strand of NW_026522030.1, from coordinate 70,365,105 downwards.
TATACTCTTTTCTTACAATTTACAGGCTGAACTTTCCTTGGCAACCTACATCTGGTTTGCTCTGCTAGAAAGTCTGTCAGTAGAACAATGTATAGGCTCTTTCATTTCAATAGGTTTGCTGTTATTAAAGCCTTCTGCATTTTCCTCAGCTTAATTCATTAGGGCTGTTTAATTTCATCAAATTACTTTCCTTACATAAAAAAACCACATTTTAACCTGTCTGAATAAAAATGGGGTAGGATGGAACTGTGCAAGCTTTTAAAGGAAGAGGCTGCGTATTTAAGGGTTGGATACTGAAGGATTCATGGAATAATTTTTAAAGTCTTTTTTCTACCTCTAAATGTACTATTTCCTGGAAGATTAGAATAAATTCCAAAGGCCCCCTTAAGTCCCCTGTGACCAATTGGAAGCAGAAGATCCTCATGCATTAAATGTCTTGACCACCCAGAGGTACTAGTAGTTGGCAATTGTTTTTGGAACACCTTATTTTTCAGGATTTCACCTTTGTTTTATATATACAAACAGACTTTTAAAAATAAATATGTCTTTTGTTTTATATTTCCATCCAGAAGTAAATGTCTATCTCTAGCAGAGACTAACAAGGAGCCTTGCTTTTTGTAGACAAGCCAGGTGACCAGAGAAGACAAGCAAGAGAGACGAGTGATGTAACTCCCCCAACCTAGTGACAGGGTTGGGAGCAGAACTGAACCTACAAATTGGGGGTTAAGTGACTCCTGTAGAGGGCTTTAAAGGCAGAGAGCCAAGCAGGTCATTACAAGCTTCTCCTCCAGGAAAATGGACGCCATTTAAAAAATTCCGGGAATTGCTTGGAACATGCAGTATTTATTCTTAAACAAAGGACCTTTGTGACATTCAGAATTACCAAATTTAGAAGAGGAAAAGACTCACACCTCACCTGCCTCCTTTCTCTTGGTCTACTGCCACTGCTTTGTCTAGATCAATTGAAAAGACCCCCAGATTTGGAGTCTTAACCACAGTCCCACATTTTTGCAAGGAGGGCAAAGGGGCACTGTACCTTATTAGGGTTTTTGTCCGTATGCTCTTTCCAGGTGTTTGCCCACCTGGCTTTCACAATCTTCAGTTCTGTATTAAAGTTTTCTTAGGTAGGAAAAATGCTTGAATTTCATGCTTCATACTAATATTTCCTATTGCTGCAAGCATATAATGGAAGAAAATCATAACAAGAATAATGTTAAAGCCTCACTCAGTGACTTCTCCCATCTTAGCAATGGAACTAAGCTGTGTGACCACTCCTGAATGTAAAGGAAAATGAGTGGTTTCTGGGCCCCTGCAGCCCCACATAAAGTCATGGGTTGATGGCAAGGAACAAGGAGAGAATGGATGTTGGATGGATATTAACAGGTCTGCAAACTCACCATCTTTTGGAAATTGGGGCATTTCTAATGCTAGTTGCTATGAACCAGTTACAAAGGCCCTGGACTCTTGTAAAGCTCTTATTAGTTCTTTACTATTCAATAATACAAGTTCATTAGAAAATTTTTTAAATTAGAAAGTACAGTTGAAAAAACAGAGAGAGAAAATACCTTTAACTTATTATGTAGAGGGAACCAGTGTTAACTTTGAGGTGTAATTCCTTTCAAACAAACCTACATGCATAAACACATGCGCACACATACATATATACATATACATATAATAAATTTTTAGTATAATGATTAACTTTGAATACCTCTATTTTTATTCCTGGCTTTGTGAAACTGTATGCTTGATTTAAAGCAGAGTATCAGTGTGATATTATCCCACCTGAAAGGATGTTGGTGTGTTTGAACTGATACATAGGTCATCTCTCCCTCTTGCTCTCATGTATGCACATGTACACACACCTGCACCCCACTTCACAATTGCCTTTTCTGGGCTGATTACAGTATGTATTTATTTATTTATTTAAGAACACTTACCATAAGATGCACCCTCTTAACATATTTTAAGTATATAATGCAGTATTATTATCTATAGGTACATCGATGTACAGCAAATCACCAAAATTAACTCATTTTGCATAACCAAAATTTTATACCTGTTGAGCAGCAACTTCCCATTTATTCCAACCCCCATCCCCTGGCACCCACAATTCTATTCTCCCTATGCTCTGGCTCCATGAGTTTGACCATTTTAGGTATCTGTACAACTAGAATGACACTGTATTTGTCTTTCCATGACTGCCTTATTTCACTTAGCATTATGTTCAAGGTTCATTCATGTTGTCACCTATTGCATGATTTCCTTACTTTTTAAGGTGAAATAATATTAAATGTATAGACCACATTTGTTTTATCCATTCATCTGTCAATAGACATTTAAGTTGTTTTCACATCTTAACTTTTGTGAATAGTGCTATAATGAACATGGCAGTGCTAATATCTCTGAGATCCTGTTTTCAATTCTTTTGGATAAATTCCCAGAAGAGGGATTGCTAGATCATATAGTAGTTCTATTTTTAACTTCTTGAGGAAAATCCATACTGCTTTCCATACTGTGCTCCATTTTGCAATCAAAGGTGTCAGTGTACAAGGGTGTACAAGGGTGTACAAGGGTGTCAATTTCTCCACACTCCTGCCAACACCTGTCTTTTTTTTTTTTATAAAAGCCGCCAACACCTGTCTCTCTCTCTTTTTTTTTTGATAAAAGCTATCCTAATTGGTGTGAGGTGATACCCCATTGTGGTTTTAATTTTCATTTCTCTGATGATTAGCAAGGTTGAGTACCTTTTTATATACCTGTTGGCCATCTCTATGTCTTAATTGGAGAATTGTCTATGCAAGTCCTTTGCCCATTTTAAAATCAAGTTATTAGGTTTTTTTTCTGTTGAGTTGTAGGGGTTCCTTATATTTTAGAAATAAATGTTTTATCAAGTATATACTTTACAAATATTGTCTCTTGTTCTGGAAGTTGCCTTTTAATCTGTTGATGTCTTCCTTTGCCTTTGCTTTTCATTTTGATGTAGTCCCACTTGTCTATTTTTGCTATTGTTGCCTGTGCTTTTGGTGCCATATCCATGAAATTATTCCCAAGACCAATGTCATGAGCTTTCCCTTAGACCAAATTTTAAGGATCAGACTTCAGTTCCAGAGATGCCATTACCTTGAGCACCTTTGAAGATGAAGGCAGAGAGCTCCCTTTCCCAGGGACTGGGGCTGGCCTGACTGAGGGTTTCCTGGGACTGGCCTTGTGCCAGAAGGATGAGCAGAATAAGGGTGCCTAAGGCATAAGTGGAAAGAGGCTGAGATTAGAATGAAAGACCAGAACACCAGAGAAGTCCAGAGAATCCCCCGGTGGAGGGGGAAAACCAGGACTTACATGGGTGGTCAAGGCAGGACTTGGGGAGCCAGGCTGCTGTGTTAGAAGGCTCTGGGCTCCTGGGGTGGGTGGGAACCTCCAGTCCACATAAAGTTGCTGGGCCAAATAGTGATTCCATTTATGAACATCGGATTATATAGATCTGCCCAGTGACTCTTACGCAAGTCTGCTCCAGTTAATGATGCCTTGACCTAGAGTGCTTTTAATATTTAAATGCTAGTAATCATCAGCTTTGAAATTACTTTAGCAATGCTGTTTTGGGCACTTTCTAGTTTTTTCAAAGACTTTTATGTGCTTACATATTTGATTCACAAACTGACTGAGAACAAAAGTGTCTCCTCTACTGAGAAAACTGATGTAAACAGGAGCTAAACACTTGCTCAAGTCTTCACTGATACCAGTTGGGGGGTTCTCTTTCCTCAAGACAATGAGCATAACAGCAATGTCCAATGACCTTGTCATCTCTTATGGCTATAGCTATGCAAAAAAGACCAAGTTGACTAGAAGTTTTGTGATCTCAAAGACCAGCCAGACCTATTATCAGGGATTATCCTTCTCCTCAGGAGTGGGGTGGTTTCATCCAGTCAGTAGCTGGATGCCAGGATGCTGCTCTGCGCTGAGGTCCATGTGCTGGTGGCACAGGACTGGTGCTCCGCAGCTAAGCATAACAGAAAGGGTCCCTCGGAACAGGTAAAGTTTTCTTCTGAAAAGGAGAATAACAATGCCTAACTCACATTAAACATTAGGATATGTAATGATATATGGTCAGTTTACAGACTGAAAGTGCCACAAACTATAAGGTAATATCATAATGACTATTTTTGTTATCAATATTAATAATACTTAATATTTATTGAAAACATGTTATGGGCTAGGCACTGTATAACAAGGTATACATGAATGATTTTATTTAACCCCCAGAATAGGCTCTTATATGGGTACTATTATTATTATTACCCTGTTTTTATAGATGAGAACATGGAGGCAAGATTAAGTAAGTTCCCCCAGGCTGAGCTGGGACTAATCCAATTCCATCTAACTCAGAACCCCGTTCTTCTATCTAATCCAGGTGTGATAATTTTGTATGGTTTCCAGATCCTTCATTATTAGATTGTCCTCCTTGGACAGTTTCTAGTTTAATGTCTGTTTTAAAATTCATCACCTAGAACTGAAAAAATACTTCAAATATAGACCATCTATCAAAGAGCAAGGGAGATAATCACCTCCATTGTTCAACATATTGTGCTTGTATTAATGCATCCCAAAATTTTATTGAGTTTTTAAACAATGATGTTCCACTGATCTGACTTTGAAATCCTTTAAAATCCCTAAGTCTTCTTTTTTTCTTAAACTGTTGTTAAACTTGATCTACCCTATTCCAAACTCCTACAAATGAAACTGGATGTCAGTCTTTAATATGTTGCCTTGATTGAGGCCTTAGCCACAGTGTGGAAACTTTTAGGGAATCAATAAAATATTCTTCTGCTGGGTGTTCTAAGCAAGATTCTCACATGCTAATTATTATTGTTAACCAAGTGACTCATCTGAAAAAGTTTCCTTTTCAAGTTGCATTGCTTCATACTGCAACTGTTGTAAATAGACCACCCTGCACACAAACATTTCCATCTTAAAGCACTCAGGCACCACTTCTGTGTAGTAAGAGATTAATTGTCCTCTCCCCGTAACAGAGAGGGTGACTTCGCAGACAACATAGCGTGAGTGCTGCAACTGCCTTGAGGCAAGAGCTCTTGGTTCTCTTCCTACTTCATTCCCAGGGTGTCACTTCATAAAAGGGAAAATTTAACTGGAGAGAAAGGCCTGAGCAACCCAACCAGTTTTCCACCAAATTCAAAATGGACCATTCATAAAGAAAAGAGGATTCTTTAAAATTGGGGTTTAAAAAAGCAGAACAGACAGAATAGGAATTCAAGTTAAAAGATTTTAAGGACTACTTTTAACAAGGTAGGGCAAAAATGGAATATTTCCGCAAGTTGGAGATATAGAAAGGCCTTGGCTTTGTAGAAAGAAAGTGAGTGAAACTCAACAGGAATTCTAGTTAACTGGTTAATTTGAAGACAAATAAGAACAACAAAAATTTCACTATTTGGAGGAGGGGGAAATCTCTCCTTAGGAAAATAAATCAAAACAACAACAAAAAAGCAAATCTTCACCCCTCTGTGCATATTTTCCTTCTCTGCAGTGATGAAAGTGTTTGCACTAATTTTCCAGGGAGACCAGAAAATATGTATGGTGTGTTTTGTCTCCAGTGGCATCCTGGGTCACTGAGCACTGTCATTCAATGCGATTTGTTGATGGATAGATGGAAGAATTGAACCTTTCAGCATTGGGGGGGGGGGGGGGGGGGGGGGAGTAACCAGAAATCAGCATATGTAGGAGTCCCTATTAAAAATAATTTGAAACATTAGTTCTAAAAGTTACAGAAAATGCCACACCATGGATGAAGCACAAACATTCTCACTTGGAGAGGATGAGACAGTTGGATTTTACCTCTGTTAAATAATAAGATATTTCTGGAAGCTGAGTCACAAAAACAAAGGGTTCCATGTGCTGTTTGAAAGGGCCAGATCCAGACTCTCCATGTGAATTGTGTGCGGAAAGAAAGGCCCAAACTGCTAACCAGAGTTGCCCAGAGAACTGGTGGGCTGCAGAATGAATGGGAAGGAAGGTGGGGGTGGGAAGATGAGGAGAATTCTCTCTTCCCTTGAAAGGGAAAATTCTCCACTAGTTCATTCCCAGCTGAGCACAAAAAGGGGACACTTCTTGGGCACCCCCTCCAGGTCCCAAGGGGAATGAGAGGCAGCTTGAGCTTTTCTACTTGCTGTCTCCTGGTTCACTGAATGCAGTAGCCTCTTCCCTGGGGCTGGAGTGAGACCCCAAGCCATACCCCACATAGCCTGCCACACCTCAAAAGGCCTGTCAGGTCGTGTACTTCTCCTTGGTGCAGGCCCCTGATGGAGTCCAGGCTTAGACTGTAGTTGAGCCCATTTTCTCTTACCTTCCATAGGATGTTCAGAGTGAAGTGGTTCAGGACAATGAAGTGGGTCGGGACAATGACATCAGAGTGACAGGAAGCAAGAAGGAATGGACAAGAGGGAGAAGCTATCATGGCCTTAGAAAGCTGGACTTGCATGCTCCTATTCTGTCACTTATTTGATGCCTGCAGTCCTGGGGATGGGGGTGTGAATTTGGGAAAGGTGGATCTTCTGAGCAGAAGGCAAATTGTAATGGGGTGCAGAGCAGGGGTCCCTGAAAATAGGAAGAAACTCCCATAAACCTGGGTTGGGAGAGGAAGAAGTAGAGATAGGGCTCTTAAAACACTTTGCATAACAATGGCAGATTAAAAGCTGGGCTGCTGCCTTGGGCAAAGGTGTATTTGACTTTGGGAGCATTCAGGGACTCATGACACCGCAGAGGAAGTGGGAAGGCAGGAGTCCAATGCCCCTGTGTCACTGAGAACTTTCACACTGATTAAATATGGTAGCCAAAAGAAGGTAAATCATATGGGGAGACTGGCAAAAGTAGCACATCATAGGAGCTGGATATGAAGTCACATAGGAAGTTGCAGGAAGAGTATTTAAAATAAGGGTGGGCTGAAAGAGAAGGAAGAAGCAGTAACATGGTCTGAAAAAGTGTAGAGAATGGGCCCCAGTGTGCGATTGAGGTCTGGTATATAAGAAGATGACACATGGGTTGGAGTAGGATATGTCATGTGGTTTGGAGTAAGAGTTGGAGTAAGAAAGAGGAGACCCACAAGGAAAACTGCCTGGAAAAGACAGTGGCAGAGCTGATGGAGCTGTGTGGGGTCCTGCCTAACCAAGCATAGGTTCATGGGAGATGCCTGGGGCTGACCTGAACTGTGACCAGGAATTTTGAGCCATAGGCTTCTGCTTTTCTGAAAGATGGTACCTCTGACTGGCATATTCTGAAACTGGCCTTTGCCAAGGGGTAAATACCCAAGAGGTTCTGGGGTGTTTTAAAGGGAGTGGGACTTAATGGCAGAAATCTTCCATTATTCTAAATCTGTATAACCTTTAAATAAACAACCCCTTTCCTTTCTCATCGAATTCTTGCCTTGGGAGTCACACTTCTCCGTGGTGGGCAAACAAACCCACAGCTGTTCCAGAACAGCACTGGTGGACTTCTGTAGCAAAATCATAAAGAGGAGACACCATTAATAGCTGTTAGCAGCCCTAATCAGCATGCTTTCAGTTGGTTGACCATTGCCTTGCAAAGCAAAATGTCACCAGTTCAGTTCCTAGTCAGATTCCCTGTCAGTGCTCATGCCTGTTAAATGAGCCAGGTCCTTGTTTGGTGCACCTGTGAGAGGCAACAAGTCAATATTTCTCTCACACATCAACCTTTCTCCCTTTCTCTTTTCCTCCCCTTCCCTCGCCTTTCTCTCTCCCTCCCCCTCTCTCTAAAATAAATAAATAAAAATGAAGAGCTGTTGGCAACCAACAGCTGAGAGCAGCTGAGAGCAGAGGGCTTCAGTCTTAGAGGAGTCCCTGGGTGATATACCCACTGTATGGCTATACAAAGATACCAAAACCAGCAGGCCAAAATGGGGTGTGTGGAACATGTGAAGATAAAAAACTGGGGTATTTTAAAGACTCTCTCAGGTGAGAGATTTATAATCTTCACATATTAATATTGTTAAAATTGGATTGCATTTTGCCATTCATTGTCAGGTAGACTTGCCAACCATTCCCCAAAATGCCTGCCCCAAAGCTGTTATTAAATTTATAGTGGGTTTTAGAATAGATGGTCTTAGAATTGAGGAAGTAATTCGTTAATTGACTGGGTGATAATTAGTAATCTGGAGGTAAAAGGGCTTTCTAGTCTGCATATTGCACTAGGAGAGGGACTCCCTGCTCCATTCACAGCAGGGAGGTAAGTGGTCCCATCTCTTTTTTTTGCTCTTGAGCTGCTTTTCAGTGTTTTTATTTGTTTGCTTACTTGTTTTTACTCTGAACTTCTAAAGACAAGCAAACAACTAAACAAGCGAAGACAAATTGTAGTATTTGTTCTGTGTGCCTAGAGGGCCTTTTGAATTAATGTTACCTTAATAAATAAATTGCTTTAGATTTTTTTCAAAGTGCTCCAGAAATCTCCCTAGAAAGTTGAATTTCATTGCTGGAAAAGATTAATGTTCTTTGTTAATAGAAATTAAAGTCTACAAAAAATTAAAAGTAATTTTTATTATATCAAGGCAGTACATGCACAATATTCCCACCTGCCTTCACACAAGCATAAATAGCCTTTCCCATTATCAACATCCCCCACCATAAACGTGGTACATTTATTTCAATTGATGAACCTACATAAATACTTATTTTGGGTTTGGACTTGCTTTCCCTACCCACCACGCTTCTTCCAGCAACGCCATTCATAGACTTAGTGAATACTTCATGCATCTTTGAGTTTTTGACAAAGAAGTTCACTCCATAGAGAAGTAAGGCAACAGAAAAGTGAAAATGGATTTCACTTACTATATACTCAAAAGCATCTGCTTTATAACAAAGTTCAGGCAGACCTCAGAGATATTGCCTGTGTGGTTCCAGTCTGCTGCAATAAAGCAAATATCACAATAAAGCAATTCAGACAATTTTTTGATGCTCCAGTGAATTAAAAGTGTACAATAGCACTATGTCTAAAAAAAATAGTGAAGTACCTTAACTAAAAACTACTTTGTTGCTAAAAAATGCTAACCATCATCTGAGCCTCTTTTTTGCTGGTAGAGATTCTTTTTTTTTATTCGTTTATTCCCCCCTTATTCCCCTTAATTTTTATTCCAAGTATTTTTTTTTCTTGCCCTTCTTTTTTAAAAAACTCAATATCCACAAAGCACAATAAACCAAAGTACAATAAAACTAGTTATGCCTGTAGCCTATTGATGGTCACATGTCTTGTCAATAACACCTTGTGAGGTTGGCATGTTGTCTTAATCTTTCTATAGTGTGTGCTTAGAATCAGTAACCGGTAGTGTGGTTTCTTCTATTGCCACAATTAATGAGTTGAAGAATTAATGAAGTCAAAGGGCATGGCACCCTTTCACTATTACATCTAATCATTCACTTACAAAATATTCCCTCCTTGGCACTTGCTATATTTTTGTTTATTATTTCTGTGATTCTGGGCTCTATTGATCCAGAGATCTTAGTATTCAGGAGAGGATTGCTTCCACTGGGCACACAGTAACTGATATATACCTAAATTAAAAATTGACAATTAAAATGAGAAATAGATACACTCATGATCATAGGAGCAAATTTAAAAATATTTCTGTAAGTAGCTGAAAAAAGTTCATGATATAGATGATTTGTGTGTGATTAACAAGATTATCCTAAATTATGTGTAGAACATGTCCCCAACAATTGCATTGTACAGTCTTATAAAGCAAACAAGGAACATAAAAAAATTCATAATTAGGGGGCCATAAAAGCAAGCCTCAATCAATTTTACAGAAAAATGTTCTGTGACTAAATTGAAATCATGTTATAAATCAATTATTAAAAGTTAACTCAATAATTAAAATAAAATATTTCCACTTAGTTACAAGTGATGAAATATACTCCCAAATACATTAAGGGTCAAATAAGATATCACAAAGTAAATGAGAAAACATTTAAACTGAAACAGAGTTAAACAATACACATTAAAACATATGAAACAAAGAAAAATAGAAGGCTAAAAATCAATAACTAAAGTATACATCTCAAAAATTAGAAAAACACAGAAGAATAAACACAAAGAAGATTACAATGAGAAAGCAATACATGTAGGAGCAGAAGTTAGTGAAATAGAGCCCTGGCTGACAGCTCAGTTGCTTAGAGTGTTGTCCTGATATGCCAAGGTTGCAGGTTCAATCCCAGGTCAGGGCACCTACAAGAAGCAACCAATGAATGCATAAACAAGTGGAGCAACAAATCAATGTTTCTCTCTCTCCTTTCCTCTCTCTCACACTACCAAAAGATACATAAATTTTCTTTAAAAAGTTCATGAAATACAACACAAACATAAGTACCAGTAAGGGCAAAGGTTGTTTCTTTTTTTAAATTTAAATTTTTTTTTTTTTTAGTTTTTAACGTCTTTATTGTATACGATGCACATACCATAAAGACGATCTATTTAAATTATAAAATTAAATGGATTTTAGTATATTCACACAATTTTTAAACTCAACATCACAATTTTAAGTTTGGTACATTTTCATTAACCCCAAAATAACACATACTCCTTAGCAGTTTTCCCCACAGTTCCCCCCAACCTCCATCCAGCTCTAGAAACCCCACAAATCTACATTTTGTTTTTGTAGATTTTCTTATTCCATATATTTCATATAAATGGAATCATACAATTTAAGGTTTTTTGGACTGGCTTTTTAAGATAATGTGTTCAAGGTCCATTCATGTTGTGTGGGATATTTCATTCCTCTTTTTTCTTTTTTAAAGGCAAGTTCAGAAGGATGCTGGGAAGATGATGATGGAGTAAGATGGAGCTGATACTAGCTCCTGTACTCCTGGGTGAAAATCCTGGCAGATCTATAGAGAACAGCACAATAAACCATCGGTTACCCAGCATTTATGAAATTAAAAGACCAGAGATTGTGACCGACGCTGAAACACCAGACGGCGGCAAAGTCAGCTACTGGAGCTGGGTCTCACGCGGCCCCTGTGCTGCCACCAGAGCAACAGGCCTGGGAGCCAGGGAGTCGGGTACGGAACCCGGACACTCCAAGCCCCTGTGACAGTCCTGGGAGAAAGAAGAGTCAGGAACCGGAGCGGGGACATTCTCGGCCCTTGTGCCGATGCCATAGCTACCGGCCTGGGCAACGGAAGGGTCAGTTGCAGGACCTGGGACACCAAAGGCCCCTGTGACACTGCCATAGAGACAGGATTGGGCCCTGAGGAGCCAGCTACAGGAGCCTGGACGTTCACAGATCCTGTGCCGCTGCCATAGCGACGGGACTGGACGCCAGGGAGTCAGGTACGGAAGCCGGGACTCTCCAAACTCCTGTGACGCAGCAGAGGAGCCACCTACGGGAGCCAGGAAGTTCTCAGATCCTGTGCCGCTGCCATAGCGACGGGACTGGACGCCGGGGAGTCAGGTATGGAAGCCGGGACACTCCAAACCCCTGAGACAGCCCTGGGTGGCAGAGGAGCCCTCTACGGGAACTGGGACGTTCTCGGCCCCTGTGCTGCTGCCATAGCGATGAGACTGGACACTGGGGAATCAGGTATGGGAGTTGGGACATTCTAAGCCTCTGTGCCACTGCCATAGAGACAGGACTAGACGCCAGGGAGTCAGGTACCGAAACCGGGACATTCCAAACCCCTGTGACGGCCCTGGGCGGCAGAGAGAGCCAGATACAGGAGCCGGGACATTCCCAGCCTCTGTGCCACTGCCGTAGTAAGGGGCCTGGGTGCTTGAGGAGGGGGCTACTAGAGCCAGGACATTCAGCAGTGGTAGGCGACCAACGCAGGGACCAGCGCGAGGACCAGCGTGAGAGTAGGTGGAGACGAAGAACATCAAGAAACTTCAAGGAGTCTGCACCACTGAACTTCACAAGGATCATACCACAGAAGTTTACACCATAAAACCAGGGTTTCAGAACAGATCAATTTTAGAAGCAGAGACTAACAAGAAGAGTCTCAAACAATGGGAAGACAAAGAAACAATCCCCAAATGAAAGAAAAAGCAGAAACTTCAGAAAGAATGTTAGATGAAATAGAGGCTGATCAACTATCAGACAGTGAATACAAAGCACTGGTTATTACGAAGTTCAAAGAGCTCACAGTGAACTACCAGAAACTACAGGGGAACTATAATGATCTCTCTGCAAACTACAGCAACATCAAAAAGGAAATGGAAACTATCAGCAAGAGACAAGAGGAAATGAAGAACACAATTTCCGAATTGAAGTACACAGTAGAAAGTTTCCAAAGTAGGATAGATGAAGCGGAGGATAGGATTAGTGAGTTGGAGGACAAGGTAGAAAGCATCTCACAGAAAGAGCAAGAAAATGAAAAGAGGCTCAGAAAGAATGAAGAGGGATTAAGAGAAATGCAAGACAATATGAAACGTAATAATATCCGAATAATAGGAATACCAGAAGGAGAAGAAGAAGAACAAGGGATAGAAAATGTATTTGAATGAGTAATGAGATAAAATTTTCCTAATTTGATAAGAGAAAAAGTCTCACAAATCCAGGAATCACAGAGAGTCCCAACCAAGAGGAACCCAAGGAGGCCCACTTCAAGACACATCATCATCAAAATGGCAAAATTCCAAGACAAACAGAGAATCTTAAAGGCAGCAAGGGAGAAAAAAGAAATAACATACAAGGTTATTGCCCCAATAAGGTTAGCTACTGACTTCTCAATGGAAACACTTCAAGCAAGAAGAGAATGGCAAGAAATATTCCAAGTAATGAGAACCAGAGGCCTACAACCAAGGCTACTTTACCCAGCAAGGCTCTCAATCAAGATAGATGGCCAAATAAAGAGCTTCCGAGACAAAAGAAGTCTAAAAGAACATGCCTCCACCAAACCAGCTCTACAAGAAATACTAAAAGGACTGTTTTAAGGGAAGGAAGGAAAAGAGAGAGACAGAGAGGAACAAAGGTACAAAAATGGCAATGAATAAGTACCAATCAATAATAACCTTAAACGTAAATGGATTAAATGCTCCAATCAAAAGACACAGAATAGCTCAATGGATAAGAAAGCATGACCCACACATATGCTGCCTACAAGAGACCCACCTCAGGACAAAAGACCATCACAGACTAAAAGTGAAAGGCTGGAAACAAGTTTTCCAAGCAAACAGACAAGAAAAAAAGCTGGGGTAGCAATTCTCATATCAGACAAAATAGACTTCAAAAAAAAGGCTATAAAGAGAGACCCAGAAGGTCACTTCATTATACTCAAGGAAAGAATCCACCAAGAAGACATTAACATTGTAAACATATATGCACCAAACATAGGGGCACCCAAATATATCAAGAAAATCTTAGAGGACTTCAAGAAAGATATTGACAGCAACACAATTATAGTAGGGGATTTGAACACCCCACTATCAAAAATGGACAGATCTTCCAAACAAATTATCAACAAAGATATTGTGGCATTAAACAACACCCTAGATGAAATGGACTTAACTGATATATATAGAGCCTTTCATCCCAAAGAAGCTAAATACAGATTCTTTTCAAATGCACATGGAACATTTTCAAAGATAGACCACATGATAGGACACAAAACGAGCCTCAAAAAATTCAAGAAAATTGAAATCATACCAAGCATCTTCTCTGACCACAAGGGACTGAAATTAGAAACCGACCCCAAAGAAAAAAACCCAAAGCACCCAAAAACATGGAGACTGAATGGTATGCTATTAAACAATGAATGGGTCAAGAATGAAATTAGGGAAGAAATCAAAACGTTTCTGGGAACAAATGAAAATGATCTCACAACAACCCAAAACTTATGGAACACAGCGAAGGCAGTCCTGAGAGGGAAGTTTATAGCAATACAGGCCTACCTAAAGAAAATAGAAACATTTCAAACAAATAACCTAACCCTACGCCTGCAAGAACTCGAGGAACAACAACAAAGACAGCCCAGAGCAAGCAGAAGGAAGGAAATAACCAAGATCAGAGCAGAATTAAATGACATAGAAACTAAAAGAACAATTTTAAGAATCAATGAATCCAGGAGTTGGTTCTTTGAGAAGATAAACAAAATAGACAAGCCTTTAAGTAGGCTCATCAAGAAAAGAAGAGAGAGGACTCAAATAAACACAATCAGAAATGAAAAAGGAGAGATTACAACTGATACCACAGAAATAGAAGGGATTGTAAGAAATTATATGAAGAACTGTATGCCAAGAAATTTGAAAACCTAGGGGAAATGGACACATTTCTAGAAAAATACAATCTTCCAAAACTCAGTGAAAAAGAAGCAGAAAATCTAAATACACCAATAACAGCAAAAGAAATTGAAGCAGTAATCAAAAAACTCCCATCACACAAAAGCCCCGGACCAGATGGTTTCACAGGAGAATTCTACAAAGCATTTAAGGAAGAGCTAACCCCTATTCTCCACAGACTATTCCAAAAAATCCAGAAGGATGGAAAACTCCCAAATTCTTTTTATGAAGCCAGCATCATCTTAATTCCAAAACCAGATAGAGACACAACAAAGAAAGAAACTTCAGGCCAATATCACTGATGAACATAGATGCTAAAATCCTCAACAAAATATTGGCAAATTGCATCCAACAATATATCAAAAAGATCATACACCATGATCAAGTAGGATTCATCCCAGAGATGCAAGGATGGTTCAATATTCGCAAATCAGTAAATGTAATACATCACATACACAAAAGTAAAGACAAACGTCACATGATCATATCAATAGATGCGGAAAAAGCTTTCGATAAGATACAACACCCGTTTATGATAAAAACACTCAGCAAAGTGGGAATACAGGGAGCATTTCTCAAAATAATAAAGGCCATATGTGAGAGACCTACAGCCAATATCATACTCAATGGGAAAAAACTAAAAGCTTTTCCACTAAGATCAGGAACAAGACAAGGTTGTCCACTTTCACCACTTCTATTCAATATAGTATTGGAAGTTTTAGCCACAGCGATCAGGCAAGAAAAGGAAATAAAAGGCATCCAAATAGGAAAGGAGGAAGCAAAACTGTCACTGTTTGCAGATGACATGATAGTGTACATGGAAAATCCTATAGACTCTACCCCAAAACTGCTCAAACTAATTAATGAGTTTGGCAAAACAGCTGGTTACAAAGTCAATATCCAGAAATCAAAGGCATTTTTGTATACCAACAGTGAATCAGCAGAAGCAGAAATAAAGAAAAAAATCCCATTTGATATAGCAAAAAGAAAAATAAAATATCTGGGAATAAACCTAACTAAGGAGGTAAAAAACCTGTATGCAGAAAACTACACAGCCCTGAAGAACAAAATCAAGGAAGACACAAACAAGTGGAAACATATACCGTGTTCATGGATTGGAAGAATTAACATCATCAAAATGTCCTTACTACCCAAAGCAATATACAGATTCAATGCAATACCTATTAAAGTGCCAATGGCGTATTTCACAGACATAGAACAAACACTTCAAAGATTTATATGGAACCAGAAACGACCCTGAATACCTGCTGCTCTTTTGAGAAAGAAGAACAAAGTAGGAGGGATCACAATACCTGATATCAAACTGTATTACAAAGCCACTGTAATCAAAACAGCCTGGTGCTGGCATAAAAACAGGCACATAGACCAATGGAACAGAAAAGAGAGCCCAGAAATCAACCCAACTCTCTACAGTCAATTAATATTCGACAAAGGGGTCGTAGCATAAAATGAAGTAAAGATAGCCTCTTCAACAAATGGTGTTGGGAGAACTGGACAGCTACGTGCAAAAAAATGAAACTTGAGCACAGACTTACACCATACACCAAAATAAATTCAAGGTGGATAAAAGACTTAAATGTAAGTCGTGACACCATTAAAGTCCTAGAGGAAAACATTGGCAAGAAAATCTCAGATATTTCACGCAGCAACTTCTTTACTGATATGTCCCCTAGAACAAGAAATGTAAAGGAAAGAATAAACAAATGGGATCTCATCAAAATAAAAAGCTTCTGCATGGCTAAAGAAAACAGTATTAAATTAGCAAGACAACCAACTGTATGGGAAAACATATTTGCCAATGATACCTCAGACAAAGGTTTAATCTCCAAAATATTCAAAGAACTTACACGACTCCACTCTAAGAAGACACCCAACCCAATTAAAAAATGGGAAAAGGACTTGAACAGACACTTCTCCAAGGAGGACATACAGAACATTCAGAAACACATGAAGAGATGCTCAATATCGTTAGCTATCAGAGAGATGCAAATTAAAACCACAATGATATACCACTTTACACCAGTCAGGATGGCTATCATAAACAAAGCAACAAACAACAAATGTTGGAGAGGTTGTGGGGAAAAGAGGTCCTTAGTTCACTGTTGGTGGGATTGCAGACTGGTACAACCATTATGGAAAACAGTATGGAATTTTCTCAGAAAAATAAAAATTGACCTGCCTTTTGACCCAGCAATTCCACTGCTGGGATTATATCCTAAGAATCCTAAAACATCAATATCAAAGAACCTATGCACCACAATGTTCATAGGAGCACAATTTACAATAGCCAAGAGTTGGAAGCAACCTAGGTGCCCATCAGTAAATGAATGGATCAAAAAATTGTGGTACATATACACAATGGAATTCTATGCAGCAGAGAGAAAGAAGGAGCTACTACCTTTTGCAACAACATGGATGGAAGTGGAAGGCATTATGCTGAGTGAAATAGGCCAGGTGCTGAAAGACCTATTACCATATGATCTCACCTTTAACAGGAAGCTAAACAACAAAACAAACAAGCAAGCAGGAAAAAAAAAAAAAAAACAAAGACAGTGAAATAGAGAACAAGGGGATAGTGACCAGAGGGGAGAAGGAAGGGAAGTTAAGGGAAAAAAGGGGGAGGGATTTGGAGGAACAAATAGGAAGGACACAGGGACGAGAACTAAGGGGGTGGAAATGGGAGGGAGGTGGGGAGCAAGGGGCGGGGGAGGGTGGGATGGGAAAAATAGACAAAAAACTGTACTTGAAAAATAACTAAAAAAATTAAAAAAAAACAATTTCAAGAACAACTTTTAAAACTACACTGTTCATTTTTTCAGGAAAGGTATGAAACCACCAGATATTTATATTAAAAAAATTAAGACTGCTTTTTACCATAAAAATATTATTCAAATAAAAGTCGTAAGAATAATGCTAAAATGATAATACAAATATGCAATATCTTGTAGGTTCTCTGTAATAGCAAAGTTAAGTTTGTCTCTCTGTCTCAGCTATTGGGATGCCCCCTCTTTGGGTCCAACTCTGGTCTTTTCACTGTTTTGGGTTTTTTGTCCCATTTGTGGGTATTAAAAAAAAGCAGACTAAGGAAGGTAAAGGAGATGAAATTGGAAAGAAAGAAAAAAGGAATAAAACAAGAAAGAAGAAAAGAGAAGCAAAAGGAATTGAGAGATAAAAAATTATATAAATTAGCCCTGGCTGGTGTAGCTCAGTGTATTGAGTACAGGCCTGCGAACCAAAGGATAGTGGTTCAATTCCCTGTCAGGGCACATGCGTAGGTTGCAGGCCAGTTCCCAGCAGGGGACACATGAGAGGCAACCATACATTGATATTTCTCTCCCTCTCTCCTTCCCTTCCCCTCTAAAGATAAATAAATAAATAAATTTTAAAAATATAAATTAAAAAATAAATTACTTTAAAAAATCAAACAAACAAATAAAAACCAAAAACACAACCCCCCCCCCCAAAAAAAAAGAACCCTGTTGCTGGTTTCAAACTGGCCAAACCGTTTTTTTCTGGTCTTGCTGGCTGTAGCAGGTTGAAGGGTGGGTTTACAGATGTGGGCTCCATGTGTCCTGAGGAACTTGTACTCACCCGGGACGTATTGGTGTAGGCTCCTGGTCTCCTGTGGAGTGCGTGCTCACTTGGGTTTATGGGTGTGGTCCCCAGGTGTTCTACAAAGCTCTCTCTCTCCAAGTTATAGGCACGTGCACCTGGCCAGGCCAGGCCACCTCTTGTCACATGGGCTCAGGCAGGCACACACTCTTCCCAAGACTATGTGTGGGTGCTCACAGCCCCACTGTGTTTGTCACTCAGTCCTTACTCCCCTCTCTGTGACTTCAAGCAACCAGGCCTCTCCCGATGCTGCTGTAACCCTGCTTGGCTGAGGAGGGAATGCCGACCCAGCTCACTCCCAAGAGCCCTGTGGCTGGCCCAGTGGGCCCTGGGCCTGGAGCTACAGCCTCCCTGGTCCCTGTGCTGATCCCTGGGCCCTTATTGTCCTGAAGCACTCTCCTTACCATGTGGTTTTTCAATGTCTGCTACAATTTTTGGTCTCCTATTTTCATATATGCTGTGGTACTGTTGGCTGTCTGCTCTGTTCCTCCGTAGATCGGCCAGGTTTCTCTCCCGTGCGTAGGGGGAAGTGGACTCTGCTCCCTCTTACCTAGTCACCATCTTCTCTGTCTCTGGAAAGGTTGTTTCTTTAAAGAGATTAGTAATTGACTAGTCTATGGCACAATTACCCAAGAAAAAAAGAGAGAAGTCACAAATAACCAAAATCAGAAATGTTATGAAAATAGAAGCCTTAAAAATGTTATAAGGGAATATTGTGAGCAAGTTTATGCTATGCTAATACATTTGAAAATTAGACAAAATGGAATGTTTTCTAAAAACAAATGAGACTACCAATTTTAACTCAAGAAGTAGAAAAACTACCTGGTTCTAGACAAATAAAAAAACATTGTTGTTCAACAGAAATATAACATAAGCCAAAAAATGTGAGCTATGTGTGTAATTTTAAATTTTCTATTAGTTATCTTTAAAAAAGTAAAAAAAAGTGTGATTAATTCTAATAATGTATTTTATTTAACCCAATATGTTCAAAATATATTTCAAACTGTAAGTAATACAATAGTTATAAACAAATATTTTTATTGTTTTTTGTAGCAAGTCTTTGGTGTGTATTTTATATTTAAAGCACATCTCAGTCTGAACTAGCCAGTTTTTAAGACCTCAGTAAACACATGGAGTTAGTGGCCACTACAAAGCATGGTGCAGATTTAGACCAAAGATGGAGAAGCTGTTGGACCAGGCAGATATCAGGATTTTATTTTTATTATTTTTAAAAAAATTTTATTTATCTTCTTTTTTAAAAGATTTTTATTTATTTTCTTTAGAGAGAGGGGAAGGGATGGAGAAAGAGTGGGACAGAAACATCAGTGTGTGAGAGACACATCACTTGGTTGTCTCTTACATGACTACAACCGGGAATTGAATGGGAGACTTTTCAATTCACAGGCCTGCACTCAATCCACTGAACCACACCAACCAGGACAAGGTTTTATTTTATTATTTTTTAATGTAGTATTTAAGACAGTGTAGATTTTGTGCAGTTAGACAAATACACCAATGGCTGTCTCATTAATAATCATGAAATGCAAATTAACACCACTGTGGATAACACTACCTACACAACAGATTTCCAGAAATGGAAACTTCTGATAATACTCAATGTTGGTAAGATTGAGGAACAAAGTTTTATTTATTTGCCTGGGAACCAGTTATTTATATGACCAATTTATTGTTTAAAAGAAAAACCAACTATTTATTATTATAGAAGGAACACTGAATAAAATTAGAAAATTTAGACAATCAAAAACAAATCAAAACAAACCAAAATCATATTTATACTATCCAGACATTGCCACTATGGCTCTTCTGTGTGTGTGCATTTTTGTTTGTGTGTTTTGCAAGGAAGGAGAGATAGGCATGCTTTTCAAAGATAAAGAGTAAATAGTCAGGTGTGGAGAAAATATTAAAACAGTCGAGAAGGCTAATAGGAAGGCTGGCCAACATGGAGGTGTAGGTGAAAACTCTTCACTTCCTCACACAACCAAAAGGAGGATAACAACCAATCTAAAATTAATAAACAACGAGAAGTACCAGAAAATCAAACTGCATGGAACTTTGACAACCAAGGAATTAAAGAAGCAGTCAAATAGAACAACTAGACCGGTAGGAACCTGCGGTAAGGCAGTGAATGGAAAACTGAGACTCAGAGCTGACTGTGGACTATGGTGGTTGCCCTGGTGGGAGAAACTCCCAGTCTCACACAAGAGTTCGTTGGAAAGTGGACTGGAGTTGAGCAGGCGAGCTATATTGTTCCCTCTCTGACCCTTCCCCACAGCACCACAAAAGGGCAAAGAAGGTTGCCCCACGCTGGTGAATGCCTAACGCCCTGCCCCCCTACAACTTAACAGGTATGCCGAAACAAAGCAATATGGCCCAAATGAAAGAACAGAGCAAAACTCCAGAAAGAGAGCTAAGAGATGAGAAGGTAGCCATCCTATCTGATGAGAGTTAAAAACCCTGGTAATCAAAATGCTCACAGATATGATTGAGCTTGGCTGAAAAATGAAAGAACAAGTGAAAGCTACCCAAAAGGAAATAAAGCAAAATATTCAGAGAACCAACAGTGACAGGAAGGAAAACAAGACTCAAAGCAACAATTTGAAACAAAAGGAAGAAATAAATATCCAACCGGAACAGAATGAAGAAACAAGAATTTGAAAAAATGAAGACAGACTTAAAAATCTGTGGGACAATCTGAAACATTTCAATATCCTAATTATAGGGGTGCCAGAAGCAGAAGAACAACAGCAAGAAATTGAAAACTTATTTGAGCAAATAACAAAGGAAAAGTTCCCCAGTCTGGTGAAGGAAATAGACTTCCAGGAAGTCCAGGAAGCCCAGAGAGTCCCAAGAAAGTTGGAGCCAAAGAGGAATACATCAAGGCATATCATCAGTAAGCTACCCAAGGTTAAAGACAAAGAGAGAATCTTAAAAGCAGCAAGAGGAAAGGAGACAGTTACCTACAAAGGAGTTCTCATAAGACTGTCAGCTAATTTTTCAAAAGAAACCTTACAGGAAAGAAGTGGCTAGAAAGAAGTATTTGAAGTCATGAAAGACAAGGACCTACATCCAAGATGACTCTATCCAGTAAAGCTATCATTTAGAATAGAAGAGCAGATAAAATGCTTTTCAGATAAGGTCAAGTTAAAGGAGTTCATCATCACCAAGCCATTATTACATGAAATGTGAAAGGGACTTATCCAAAAAAAAGAAGATAAAAATTATTAACAGTAAAATGACAACAAACTCACAACTATCAACAAATGAACCTAAAAAAAAGAAAAACAACAAAAACAAAAACTAAGCAAATAACTGGAACAGGAACAGAATCAGAGAAATGGACATCACATGGAGGGATTTCAGTGGGGAGAGGGAGGGAGGAATGGGGAGGAAGGTACAGGGAATAATAAGCATAATTGGTAGTCATAAAATAGACAGGGAGAGATAAAAATGGTATAGGAAACAGAGAATTCGAAGAACTTATACATACAACTTATGGACGTGAACTAAGGGAGGGGGAATGCTGGAGGGCTGGGGGGTGCAGGGCTAAGGGGAGTGCAGGGGGAAAAATTTGGAAAACTGTAATAGCATAACCAATAAAATATACTTAAAAAAGGCTAAAAGGCCTCAAATTAAATCCTTATATCTATCAAGAAAGGCTATATGAAATAGAATATGAGATCGATAGGAATCTAGAAGCTGAAGTATCAGAATTTTTAAGACTGCTTTATAATGCATATTGACTTCTCTAAAAGGAATAATAGTTTGTTAGTTCTGGGCTAATTTTGTGTGTATTTTTCTTACTTTTAAAGTATTATTTAAAAATATTAAAAGTGTGAAGAATATAAAAATTATTTCAACTGCTATAACTATAATTTTGTCAGTTTTTTCAGCTTTGTTTGTGTTTAAAGTATATTTTGATTATGTATGTGGTTTAAAAAAAATGCTACACATGCACGAAAGAAAACTGAAAATATAAAAAAGTGTAAAAGAAATCAGTAATCTCAAAAGCCAGTGGAGCCCTTCCAGCTTTAATCATCTTGCTTCTTTATAAACTTTTTTATACAATCCAAGCAAGGCAGCTTTGTAGCTGTATATTCAAGATGAAGGGTAGAGAGGTATTTCTCCACTTCAATGAAGCTAAAAAATCAAGTCAGCAAAGGAAGCTGGAGGCACATAATAAGGGTCTGCAGTGGTATGTATAATTAAGGGGGTATGTTGGTAAATGTATCGTGAGCAAAGAAAATTACAAGATCTAAGGAGGCAAACACGACAGATTGTTTCAAAGCAGGCTGCTTACCAAGAGTAGCCTATATCATGTTGTGCTAGAGAGTCTCTGCATAGAAAATCATGTTGTTCAGGAGCCAAAGGATGTATTTACACATATACATACATTTGAACATCCCTTGGATGGACATCTGATTTGTGTTATCCTCTTTCAGTTTCATCATTTTCATCTGGAATGTTACCTCATCAAACCAAAGTACCCTAAGTTCAGTTAGTTCGAAGTTATTTTTTTTTCTCATTACCTGAAGGTGATCTTGGACTAAGATCTTTAAAATATTATAAACTTTCTGCAGACATAGTTATCTCTTTCATCAAAACAACATACTAGAGTTTATAATAAATTCTTTAAGATCTGGTTCAAAATTCTGTCAGTGTTTATGATGCAGTGGCAGATATTCCATTCTAGGTCAGAAAACTTAATTTTTCTCCAGTCCTATAAAACTGCAGTTGTGCTAAATGCATCAAAAAGGAGAAATGAAAAGTGAAAATGAAGTCAAATTTGGATGTTTTACCACCCCAATGGCAGATACATAAAAATAGTGAGTGGCTTCAGTGTCTAAATCAAAAATTTAAAGGTATGGATGTGAAAAATAAATTGAATTTTAACATGTTTATTCAATTACTGGAGTGTTATGTAGACACAGTCTATGACTTGAATTGAAATTGGAGGCAGAAAGTCAGCAATGAACTTCCTCAGGGCAGAGTCAATGTCAGATTAATTTCCTCTTCCCTAATCTTTAGAACAGTCCCTGGAGCTTATGGTCAAAATATGTTCATTGACTGACTGACTGACTGAATGAATGAATGAATGATTTGTATGTGAACACATGGAGTTGTAACCTGTGCTGTAGACTATATGTTGTAGCCTATGTGCTTTGCTGACCCTGATTTTATGACCATGTCACCACTCAAAAAACAGCTTTTAATATATAAAAATCAATAAATCAACAACTTTAGCCCTGGCTGGTATGGCTCAGTGGACTGAGTGCTAGCCTGCGAACCAAAGGGGCACTGGTTCAATTCCTAGTCAGGGCACATACCTGGGTTGTGGGCCAGGTCCCCAGTAGAAGGCACATGAGAGACAACCACACATTGATATTTTTCTCCCTCTCTCTAGTTCCCTTCCCCTCTCTCTAAAAATAAGTAAGTACAAATTTTTAGAAGACCCAACAACTTTACATGTGAATCCGTGCTAGATATTGTGGTAAGCACCAAGATGGGTGTTCACATGTGGGACATGTTGGGGTGAGGTTAAATTATAAATATACATTAAATGCATTTGTAAATACTGAGAGTCATAAAAATATTGAACAGCTTTTATTTGAGTACTGGCCTTACTCTGTTGTATACAAAAATTAAAAATACCTTCAAATTGCCATTATATTGACATGTTTTACTCCTCTCCCTCTACCATTATTACCAATGGCCAAGCATTTCTGCCTAATTGGTATACATTATTAGTTTACACTGATGTCAGACTGATGAAACTTTACCTGAAGTTTTGGTTAAATCAAATCACCAACCTCACTGACCCAGAACTGTTGGGATGACATCTGCCACTCATCATAGTAATTGTTCTAACTGGATATTAAAACCAGACTTGAGTTACTGGGGCACACAGACTTAGCCTAAAGGGTTAAGTGTCACCTAAAGTGGGGTAAACTGGGAAGCTTACATCTTATATCCACATGACATTGAAATAATCAATGCATTTGATAATAAAAAGTCACACCAGGAGAGTCTTCATGCCTATGAGGTAATGATGGTGGCCTGAATCCAAATGTCTCTCTCTGTACCCTTATACATCTACTTCCCAAACATAAAATCACTAAGGAGTGCAAATGACCCAAACATGAACCATGCCTTCAGCATTACTAGTTTACAGAGAGTCCCATGACCTTCAAATTTCTTGTAAATAGAGAAATAAACACCAAGTTCCAGGAAAGTCTTACCATCACTGCAAGCCTTGAGATGTTGAGAGTAGAGAGGGAGACTTGGGGGACCCATGAAAAACAAGAAAGAGAGGTGAAAGATAGAGATGAAGCATAAGCAAAATCAGCCCAGAAAAGTCCAGTAGAAGTGTCAAAATACTGAACACATGTCTGGGACTTAGTAGTTTTAAGCGCAGCTATAGCAGAGGGGCCTAAAATGAGCAGCACTGGAAGCAGCAGCTCTAAAGAAACATTGCTGCTTCAGAGACAAAATCAAATAGAGGAGGGGTTGTACCTTTGAAAATGTTGCCGTGGACAAGAAGGAAATAAGAAGGGAAAGTGAAGATCATGCAAGAACAAAAGAGGAAAAGGATATTCTGGTGACTTGATGGCTCACAAGGACCGATAGCATCTCTTTCCAGTCCTGTGTCCCAGTGACTTTCCTTTGGCAGTTTGACATCCACCATGAAGGGAGTATATACACCACAAAGAATGACAAATGCTACTGATTAGGCTACTTCTATTTCCTGGAGATCTGGTTGTTAAACACTTATCAGCCCACCACTGCCCCAATCAATCCCCTTGCACCCCTACTGCCACCACCACAACTGTCAACAACCCCACCCATTACAGAAAGTGCTCTTCCATAAATTGGTATAAGAAAGCACTCTTTTCCTAGGAACCTTGACCACAAAATGCCTAGAAATTGGGGAAAAAGCTGTTTTCCTATAAAAGAATTTAAAAAAGAAGACAGAAAATGTTAAAATAACATTTGAGTGGATAAAAATTCTTTCCCCAAAAAACCATTCACAAAGCAGAAGAAAACACAAGCCTCCTAAATGAATTCAGCAAAAATATGGAAATGTATTTTTTAATCCTAGAATTATAAATATAAAAATCTAAGAATAGAAATGGATTCAAAATAGAAAGAAATGCAACATGAATTGATTGAACTCAAGAAAGATATTAAAGAAAAACATACAATCATCTCAGAAATTAAGAATAAATTACAAGTTTCCAATGGAGAACAGATTTCAATGAAATTTTAATAAGAAACACTGAAGAAAAGCAAACATAGTATCTTGTTAAAATGAGATAAAGATGTTAAAAAAGTCCAGGAGAAACTGGCTGAAATGGAAGGCAGAAAAAAGTGGTCTAACACACAAATAATCGTGGTCCCTGAAGAAGCAAACAAATATTGGAGCAGAATATTTAAATTTCTTTCTTTTTTTGTGACCCTGAGTTTTTATTTCTCTCAGATAAATGCCATAAGTGCAACTGTTGGATCAAATGGTAGCTGCATTTTTAGTTTTTTTTTAAATTGCTGTTTGAGTACAGTTTTCTGTCTTTTACTCCCATACCGGCCCACCCCCCCCTCCAGTGCTCCCCACCTCCCTCCCATTTCCACCCCCCTTAGTTTTTGTCCATGTGTCCTTTATACTAGTTCCTGTAAATCCTTCCCCTTTTTCCCTAAAATTTCTAATCCAAGATATCTTTCTGAAAATTTCAGTCTACATATAGAACAGTCCTGTGTAACTTTGAAAATTGACAAAAGACAGGACTTCCGCCAAGATGGAGGCATAGGTGAAGATGCCGTGCTTTCTCACACAACCAAGTTTAGAGTCAACTAAATATTAGCAACAGAAAACACAGCCAGAACACAGAAAATTGAACTTTTCAGAAGTCTGATTACAACAAATTCTTCAGCCTGACCGGTAAGAGGGGCGAGAACAGCAGCTGGCGGAGCGAAGTTGCACAGGAAAACTCGGTCAGACAGACTCAGGCGCATGGAACCCAGGCGCATGGAACCCAGGCGCAGGGTTGCCACGGGTGGACCTAGTGAGTGACCCAGCGAGCGACCTTGGGGAACCAGCGAGGGAGCAGGGCCGAGATTTGACTGTGGTCGCGCATTCATGTGCAGATAAACCAGTGAGGGAGTGGGCGGTTAAACGGGACCCAGCAGGCCCCGGGGGCGGGGGCGAGCGGCAGCAGAGGGCTCCGCCATTTCCCTGCTCTGACCCTGCCTCCACATATAGCATCACAACCCAGTGACCTGGGAGTCCAAGGCTCTGCTCCTCATACTTAACGGGCGCGAACAGACCAAAAATGGCTCAAGAAGATCTCAAAGCCCCAGAGCCTATAAATCTAAGCGATGAAAAAATAGCAAAACTCTCAGATGCACAGTTTAAAACACTGGTGATCAGAATGCTCATAGATCTGGTTGATTATAGCCACAGATTAGAGAAACATATGAAGGCAAAACTAATTGAAATGAATGGAAATGCACAGGAAACCAATAGCGATGAAAAGGAAACTGGGACTCAAATCAATGGAGTGGACCAGAAGAAAGCAAATAATGGCCAAACAGAAAAGAGTGAAGAAGCAAGAATTCAAAGAAATGAGGAGAGTCTTAGGAACCTCCAGGACATCTTTAAATGCTCCAACATCCGAATTATAGGGGTACCAGAAGGGGGAAAGGCACAGCCACCAGTGGAAAACTTATCTGAACAAATAATAAAGGAGAATTTCCCCAATCTGGCAAAGGAAATAGACTTCCAGGAAATCCGGGAAGCTCAGAGAGTCCCAAAGAACTTGGACCCAAGAAGGAACACACCAAGGCATATCATCATTACATTAGCCAAGATTAAAATGAAGGAGAGAATCCTAGAAGCAGCAAGAGATAAGGGGACAGTCACCTACAAAGGAGTTCCCATCAGACTGTCAGCAGATTTCTCAAAAGAGACCTTACAGGCAAGAAGGGGCTGGAAAGAGGTATTCCAAGTCATGAAATTCAAAGACCTACATCCAAGATTGCTCTATCCAGCAAAACTTTCATTTAGAATGGAAGGACAGATGAAGTGCTTCTCAGATAATATCAAATTCAAGGAGTTCATCATCACCAATCCCTTATTATATGAAATGTTAAAGGGACTTATCTAAGAAAAAGAAGTTAAAAAACATGAACAGTGAAAGGACAACAAATTCACAGTTATTAACAACCACACCTAAAACAAAAGCAAACTAAAAGGACAGCTAGATCAGGAGTGGAAACATAGAAATGAAGATCACAAGGAGGGTTAGCAACAGGGGAGTGGGAGGAGGGGAAGGGGGGAGAAGGTACAGAAAATAAGTAGCATAGATGGTAGATAGAAAATAGATGGGGGGTCAAGAAGAGTATGGGAAATATAGAATCTAAAGAACTTGAGACACATGGTCATAAACTAAGGGGGGGATAATGGTGGGGATGGGGGGGTAAGGTGGAGGGGAATGAAGGGGGGAATAAACAAATGTAATGGCATAAGCAATAAAAAATAAAATTTAATTTAAAAAATAAATTTAAAAAATTGACACAAGGCAATCATTTCCAAGGCATATCCTAGTAAAACTATTAGATTTTAAGACAAGATAAAGGAAAGAAATCCTCAGAGTCTCCTGGCAAAAATAATGCAGTTACTTACAGGTGAGGAAATCAAATGTGGCGTCAGGCTTCTCCTGAGCTTCGACGTTCAAGTAAGTTAAAAGTGAAGCAGCA
Source organism: Artibeus jamaicensis (assembly GCF_021234435.1). Taxonomy (NCBI): domain Eukaryota; kingdom Metazoa; phylum Chordata; class Mammalia; order Chiroptera; family Phyllostomidae; genus Artibeus; species Artibeus jamaicensis. The sequence continues at coordinate 70,337,415 of NW_026522030.1, read as the reverse complement.
TTTTCATGACACTCAAGGAGAGAAAATGCTAGTCAAGAATTGTATATCCACCTAAGCTATGCAAACCATGGAATAGTATATATATGCCCTTCTTGATATACTATACTAGAAAGTGAACTTCATCCAACTAAGTGATAACAGAGGAAACTTCAGCGAAACAACTAATGGTGAGCACTTAATAAAATGCACCGTTGTGCTAGGAGTAAGACAAGGGAGGAGACATACATGGAAAGTGGATAAATACTGCATGTTTTGACAAAATAGAAAGAATACAAATAAAAGATGGGAAGAGACAGCACAAAGATGGGAAACCAGAATAAGATCATTGCCTGTTGTAGTAAGTAGGAGTCAGAAGATAGCATTGATGAGTCAGATGGTAAGAGCTTAAGTAAGAAAAAGGGAATCTGGAAAAGCAGAAAGTACAGGGTGGGGCCAAAGTGGGTTTACAATTTTTTGTTTGGAAAATATAATAATTAATAAGTAATGGTACAAGAATAAACTGTTTCACATACTCAAAACTATAAACCTACTTTTGTTCTACCATATATATATATATAAAGATAATAACTAAAATAAAAAATATTAAATACCAAAAATAAACTTTAAAAGTACTATAGATGACATATTAAATAGACAAAAAAGCATAGTAAGTACATTATAATTATGATATAAAACACTATGACAGATTTGGGACCGAACATGTTACATTGTTAAATGTGAGTAGATTAACTCCCCTATTATGAAAAAATCTTCAAATTGTCTCAGATAGCAAAATCCAACTCTAAGCTGTAATCGAAAGACACACATAAAAGACAGTGACTCAAAAAGAGTAAAAATAAAGAGATGGACATGGATTTACCAGGCTAATTGAAAAATTAGAATTCGGGGATTGTTATTGTGATATAAGACAAAATAGAACATAAGCCAAAAAGTATCAAACAAGATATGATGCTTAGTAAAGTTAATTCATAATTTACAAAGCACTGGAAACTGTATTAGAGGGGGAAGTGCAATAGTGGAAACTATTGGAATACTTGTCAAGACTGAAAAATGGTCTGGAGTTTAGATAAAATGGTCATAGCCAAGTCAAGTTGCCTGAATAAGAGAATAGCTTTGTTGTTGGGAAATATACATAGAATTATTAAGAAGTAAATGTAACATGACATATGCAAATTATTCATAACTGGCTAAAAAAAAGTAGTGAATCTGGGTAAAGGGTAAATGAGGGATCTTTGTATTATTCTTGCAACTTCTCATGATTTGAATTTTTTTCTTTGGAAAGGCAAACTGTATGTATGCATTTGTTAAAACGCATCAAAAGGCACACTTTAAATTTGTGCATTTCACCTTATGTAAGTTTCACCTAAAATATTCCAAAAACCCTATACAAATATTAAACCCTAGTTAATAGACGCCTGCTGAAGTGTTTAAGGATGGAGTATACTGATGCTGGCAACTTCAAAACGCTTTAAAAAATAAGATGACTTGATGGCAGGTAAGAAGGACAGGTAGAGGGGTGCACACGTGAGAAAAACAAATAGAGCAAACTGGTAATTACACAATGTAGGTTGTGGGTAATGAGTGTTAATTGCATGATGCAACTTCTTCTGGATGTTTGAAATTTTTTCATAATAAAATGGGATAAAAAAGGTAAATCAGTAGTTTGATGCTGTGTGGATTTATAAATAACTGGGGGGCTGACTAGATTTTCCACTTCTAGCACTTTCTCTTTTTACTTGGCCTCCAGGAAGCTCTAACATCGGGTCCAGCCACAGAAAGTCTTGGAAACAACCGGAACCTGAGTCTCACCCGGGTCCTTGATGCTCCACAGATGGGCAACTTTGTCCACGTACACAACTGGTCCCACTAGTCTAGTTCCATGTTCCCTTTTCTCTAGCTTGTAATAAATTAGGCCAAGGCTCTTCATACTTCTAATTTGCTTCCTTTAACACACACGTACTCACCTGTCTTCACTGGGAGAGGCAAAGCCATGGAAGTCTGGCTCTGGTTTACTTTTTAGGGTAACAAAAAGGCCATTAAAACGCTCTCTGATGGTTGAGGCAGTCCTTGTCGGGGGAGGGGAGGAAAGGAGCCAAGTGAAGAAATTTCCTGGTAAGCAAAGCCCCACTTAAAAATTTTCCCTTTTTTCTTTTTGTTTCCCCTTTTTTCTCTCTTGAAGCTGCTCTCTCTGGAGTCAAAGCATTTTACAAAAACAAACCACTCCAAAGCTTTCAAGTCCAGGGAAAGCTCCAGCAAAGTTAATTAACATGAAGGTTCTCACAAAAGTTAATTAACATGAGGGGACTCACAAAAGCTGTCTGTTGGCATCTGCTGCCTCTCATGTGCAGCCTTCTCTTTGTCTGATGGCAGAGCAGCCCAGCCCAGCCTGGCTACGTCTCTCAGAGCCCAGGCTGCCTTCATTCCTCCCAGAGCACGTCTGAACCCTCCACTGAGTTACCAGCCCCATGCCCTCCCAGGCTCCTTGCTTCTGTGATAATTTGCTGCTGCTTGTAAAAATTCTCTGAAGAAAACTAGTGTTCGCAACGCTAGTTTGAAAAGGAAAGGGGAAAGAAAGGTGAGGGAGAGGGAAAGAGGAGGGAAAGCAAGTGAGGGAGTACTATAATAAAATTTCTTTCTAAAAACGTGCCTCATCACATAAAGATTGTTTTTGGCAGAGCAATTAAAAAATACAGATAAACACAAAATCTCAATCACTCAAAACAACAAAAATATAATGAAATAATATAAGTAATGAATAATATAGCATATTAAGTAATAATACATGATTATTAAATGCTGTTCCACTAATATCTATAAGTGATATTGAATACTGCTTGTGTGAATAATATAATGAAAATGTGAAATTGGGTAAGTCAGTGTTCGTGCTGCTTGTCACTACCACAACCAATAAGCAGAGACAGAGATTACATCTTTTATTGTTCAAATACAGTTGCCTCTATTTTCCACCCCCCCCCCCCCACCTACCACCTTCAATCCTACTCCCCCTGCCTCCCACCATTGGCTTTGTCCACGGGTCCTTTATACATGTTCTTTGATGACCCTTTCCCTTCTTTTCCCTTTTATTTCCCTCCCTCTTCTCCTCTGGTAACTGTCACTTTGTTCTTAATTTCAATGTCTCTGTTTATATTTTGCTTGCTTGTTTGTTTTGTTGATTAGGCTCCACTTATAGGTGAGATCATAAGGTGTTTGTCTTTCACTGCCTGGCTTAGTTCACTTAGCATAATGCTCTCCAGTTCCATCCATGCTGTTGCAAAGATTAGGAGCTCCTTCTTTCTTTCTGCTGCATAGTATTCCATTGTATAAATGTACCACAGTTTTTAGATCCACTCAGTTACTGATGTGCACTTAGGTAGCTTCCAGCAGTTGGCTATTACTGTAAATTGTGCTGCTGTGAACATTGGGGTGCATAGGTTCTTTTGACTTGGTGTTTCAGGGATTATATATGGGCACTTTATTCAGATGGCTGGCAATCTAAGAAGATCTAAGAAGATGGTGGGTTATGTACCCTAACAGACTGTTTTCCATCTCTTTTCAAGCCAGCCTTTTTTATAAGGAGAAAAAGGTGTAGATTAGGGATTCGGAATTCAGGACAGAGGTTAATCAGATAAAAACTTCAGTCCAGAGATTTCCCTAACATCCTTTCATGGACTGACCCGTGATTTTTTATCTGGGTCCTGTGTCCTATGTCCTGGGTGATTTTCTTTATCTGTGTCCTTGGCAGCAGAATGTCCCTCCCTACAACACAGTGGTTTAGATGCCATCTTAATTGCTTATGGTCTCTTCTGGAGCACAAAGGTGGAATTGCTATGGTCTCCTGGAGTCAGGGTGGCCAGTCCCTTCAGTTCTGAAACAACAGCTTCTTACATGCATTAACTACGAAGCTTATTAATTATCACCTAAAACCAGACTTCCGGCCTAGATGGAGGCATAGGTAGACACACTGTGCCTCCGCAGACAACCAAAATAAGGACAACAACAATTTAGAGACAAAATAACAACCAAAACTGAGAGAAAATTAAACTGTATGGAAGTCCAACAACCAAGGAGTTAAAATAGACACATTCATCCAGACTGGTAGGCAGGGCGGAGTCAGGCAGCTGAGTGGAGAGGGGTCTTGGCACAGGAAGCAGTGACACTGGGCATGCAAGGCACCCTGGGTGCACAAGGCGGCACTGGGCAGACCCCAGGCGTCGGGTGGTAATGGGCAGACCCAGCAAGGTGGTGATTGAGAAGTGGGGCACTGTGAGTGAGGTGGCTGGCTGATTGGGCAGCAGTCCTACATTTGCTCGCAGATAACTGGGGAGTGAGACAGACCACACAACCCAGCGTCCTAGCGCTGGGAAATAAAGCCTCAAAACACTGAGTGAAAAATACCTGCGGGGGTTGAGGTACAGGGAGAGACTCCCAGCCTCACAGAAGAGTTTGTTAGAGAGACCCTTAGGGTCCTAGAATGTACACAAACCCACCCACATGGGAATCAGCACCAGAAAAGCCCAGTTTGCTTGGGGGAAGCAGCAGAAGGGACCGAGGTGCAACAGAGAGCTGAGCAAGTGCCACTGTTCCCTCTCGGACCCCACTCCCACATACAGCATTATAACCCAGCAACTTGTGTTGCCCCACCCTAGCAAACACCTAAGGAACCGCCCCTCATATATAACAGTTGCAAACAGACCAAAACATTATGGCTCAAGCAGAAGAACAGCTCTAAGCCCCAGAGCCAACCTATCAGATGCACAGTTCAAAACACTGATGATCAGGATCCTCACAGAACTGGCTGATTTTAGTCACAAATTAGATGAACAAATGAAGGCTACACTAAGTGAAATGATGGGAAATGCACAGGAAACCAATACTGATGGAGAGGAAACTGGAACTCAACTCAAGGGAGTGGACCAGAAGGAAGAAAAAAATGACCAAGCAGAAAACAATGAAGAAACAAGAATTCAAAAAAAAAAATGAGGAGAGGCTCAGGAACTTCTAGGACATCTTCAAACATTCCAACATCCGAATCATAGGGGTACCAGAAGGGGAAGAGGTAGAGCAACAAGAGAAAAACTTATTTGAACAAATAATAAAGGAGAACTTCCCCATTCTGGCAAAGGAAATAGACTTCCAGGAAGTCCAGGAAGCTCAGAGAATCCCAAAGAAGGTGGAGCCAAGGAGGAACACACCAAGGCACATCATAATTATATTAGCCAAGATAAAAATGAAGGAGAGAATCCTAGAAGTAGCAAGAGAAAAGGAGACAGTTACCTACAAAGGAGTTCCCATCAGACTGTCAGTGGATTTCTCAAAAGAGACCTTACAGGTAAGAAGGGGCTGGAAAGAAGTATTTCCAGCCATGAAAGACAAGGACCTACATCCAAAATTACTCTATCCAGCAAAGCTTTCATTTAGAATGGGAGGGCAGATAAAGTGCTTCTCAGATAAGGTCAAGTTGAAGGAGTTCATCATCACCAAGTCCTTATTATATGAAATGTGAAAGGGACTTATCTAAGAAAAAGAAGATTAAAAGAATGTATAGTCAAATGACAGCAAACTCACAATTATTAACAACCACTCTTAAAATAAAAACAAACTAAGGAAACAACTAGAACAGGAACAGAACCACAGAAATGGAGATTACATGGAATGTTAACAACAGGGAGTGGGAGAAGGAGAAGAGGGGAAAAGGTACAGAGAATAAGTAGCATAGATGGCAGGCAGGAAATAGACGGGGAGGGCAAGGATAGTATGGAAATGTAAAAGCTAAAGAACTTAAGACACGCGGACATGAAATAAGGGGGGGGATGTGGGTGGGAGTTGTGCAGGGTGGAGAGGAATGAAGGGGGGAAATGGGACAACTGTAATAGCATAATCAATAAAATATTTTTTAAAAAATTATTACCTAAAACCAAACTTTTTCTACTCTTGAGTTTCCCCATCAAATGGATACCCTCTCTGACTTCACTTCTGCTCTTATATAAAGATACTTTTTTTTTTTTTTTTTTTTTTTCAGAAACAGGGTCATAATGTACTGTTTCTTTTGTAATCTGCATTTTGATCATGAGCATTTTTCAATGTCAGTAACCACTTGGTTTCTGCAGACCCACAAGGATTTTCTGATCTTCCAGATAATCAAACTGCTACAGATAGGTTTCACTATGTCACTTATCGAGTGTCTCATATGTATCCAGACACTACACATATGTCAGCATACATATGTATTGAAAAATTACATGACAAAAGGTTATTTCTCTTAAACAAAGGCTTACTGTTGGGATTCTTTCCTAGAAAGAAGCTGTACAATGGAAAGATTCATTGATTTAAATTTAAAAATTTTGGAGTTACCAGTATGTATCATTCACCCAGAACTTTGATGTTAGGATGTTTGGAAGGAATGCTAATTTGGTTCCCTTAGAGACTTAAGATGTCTGTTTCTGAGTTCCTAATGGCTGTGATGGGGTTGTACTGACACATGTGTACATCCTTCTTCTTCAGGAAGGGCCCGCAGTGGATGGTCGATATCCTGTGAGCTCCGTGCTGCTGCCTAGGCGCACCTGCTGAGAGCAGGCTGGGGAGTTTCACTGAGAACTATTTAGGAATGTTGGACTGTGGGACTGATGTGACTAGGACACAAAGAGAAGGTCTGAGGAAGGCCTGATTCTCATGGCAGATATTTCCTATTATTATTGCCAGAAGTTTGGTTCTCTCCTCCCCCACCCCCAAATGCTTCTAACAAGTTCAATTGCCACTAAGACCACTGGATTTAATTGCCCAGTGCCTGCTTTACTAACTTCCATAAACTGAAGCATTTTGAAGCGACTGGCTAAGGAAGAAAAGAGGGCTGTACACTGCAGCCTTCCCAGTGCCGGAGGCAATGTGGGAGGCTACACAGAGCTGTGTTTGTATTTGCAAATTTAGATATGGACCAGAAATTTTTCTATACAAGTTTGAGACAGGAAAGAGTCCCAAATCTGAAAAGGTGAGAAAGACAATTTCCAATTATGGAAGGAAGTGTTATGTGGGGATTAACGGCATGATCTGAGTTTGAATGTTGGCTTTGCTCCCAAAAGGTTAAAAGACCTTGTATGTTGCTATTGTGGATCAGTGACTAACATCCATTCCAACTGTCTTACATCTCAGAGGTGAAAATTAAGGATATTTCCCAGACTTCCTTGAAGCTAGGGGTCAGGATGTGGTTTAGTTCCACTGATTTTGGGCAGTCAGAGAAAGCAGAAAGCCAAAGTGAGTCCAGGACTATACATGTGTTGTTGCTGGTTTGTCTCCTGGGAAGCATGGTTGTGGTGCCTTGGTTGAGGAGCTGTTAAGAACATTCCAATTTCACCGGTAGCTTCTTGATCTTGAAAGAGGCAAATGACCTCTTGATAGTCCACTTCTGTGGGATTGGCATTGTGGTTCAAAACTAAGCCCACAGTTTTTTTCTCTAGTTTTCTTGATAATGCTGTGAGCCATTCATTGCCTTGTAATAAATCTCGTTTTGCTTAAACCAACTAGTGTGAATTCTGTTTTTTTTTTCTTGTAATAGAGCCCTGACCAACATAGTTACTTAACCTCTGGGTGTGGGCTTCTGGTGTGTTACCTTGGCTAGGCTCAACTACAGTCCCCAACCTACTTTTTGTAGTATGTTTTTGGTTAGGCTTATTCTATTTTGAGATTGGGGGATGGAAAGGAAACAATGGTCATTTTGAAGCATGCACACACCTTCTCCCAGATGTTCAGTTTTGCTGATGTGATTAAATACCCAATCAATCATCTTTTAGTTAATCACAAAGGAAATTGTTCTGGGTGGGCCCGACCTAATCAGGTGAAAGACCTTTAAAAGAAGGTATAGGGTTTCTATAAGCCTAGAAAGCCTTGTCTGTGAACAGTAAGTTTCAGTTCATGGCTGCTCATTAGCTTCTCTTCCTGTCTACTCTAAGGGGTATCTTGGACTTGCCTAGCTCTACAAAATTGCATAAGTCAATTTCTTTCTTTTTATTAAGGTTTTATTTTATTTATCTTTAGAGGGGAAGGGAAGGAGAGAGGGAGAGAAATATCAATGTATGGTTGCTTCTCATGTGTCCCCTGCTGAGAACTGGCCTGCAACCCAGGCATGTTCCCTGACTGGGAATTGAACCGCGATCCTTTGGTTCACAGGCCTGCGCTCAATCCTCTGAGCTACACCAGCCAGGGCCATAAGTCAATTTCTTTTTCCATTTTTAAGAAATCTTCACTCAAGGATATGTTTTTACTGTTACTTTTTTGGGTTTTGTTTTATTTGTTTTTGAGAGAGAGAGAGAAATATTGATTGGTTGCCTCCCATATGCACCCTGATCAGGTATCAAACCTGCAATCTAGGTATGTGCCCTGATTGGGGATCAAACCTGCAACATTTTGGTATACATGGCCAGGGCCATAAGTCAATTTCTTGTCATAAATCTATTTATCTATCAATAATCTATTTATCTGTCTCCTCTTTTATTGACTCTGCTTCTCTGGTTGGACCCTAACTGATACACTCTCTGAGCCTCACTGTGTTCAAGTGCAAAATGGGACTTAATGTCTTTCTCATGGGCTTTCTAAAGGTTATGAAAGAGAATGAATGTAAATCCCAGTACCTGGCAGAGATGTCATTTCTACTCTGGGTGCTATCTTTGCTTCCATCCTATTCTAGACATTTATTTAGAATGGCTATAGATAGATAATCTCAAAAGCCATTCCTTCCCTCCACAGAAATACCTGCCAGCTCAGAATGATCCTTCCTACCTTAAATTTCTAAATTTTGCTTACCTCTTCCTGAAGCCTAATCCCCATCTGCCTTTTAGTATCCTTGAATCATCTGATATATAGCATTATACATAATTTTTCCCTGGTATTTCAAAAGATTTGGCCATATACTGGTTAAGTTGACTCCAATTCAAACTTTATCGTAAGCTGCATAATACTCTTTGCAAGCTAATATATATGTCATTGGGATAAAAGAGCTCATCTTATTCCTTCTTTCCTTATCCCACCCCTAAGAACAGGTGGTGATAGGAAAGACTAGGATATGGTTAAATCCATGGCTACTCTGAGAATCAAATGTGGCATCTCTTTGGTACTGAAGAATTGAAATCTCACAGGTTAGTCATACAGTAGGATGGCTGTTTGTTTGGGTCTATTAATACCATGTATTTTTAGATGGGATATACTCCCACTCTTCCTATATAACTCTCTCTTCGAATGATTAAACTCAGACTTACCAGATGACTAGCAATTCTGCTCCTAGATACACACCCAAAACAAATGAGAAAATATGCTCACACTAAAACTGGCACATGCATGTTTTATAGCAACATTATTTATAATCACCAAAAGGCAGAAACAACCCAAATGTTCAGCAACTGACAAAGGATAAACAAAATGTGGTATAGTCATTCAATGGACTTTTATTTGACCATAAAAAGGAATGACGTGCTGATACTTTCTACAATGTAGCTGAACCTTGAAAACATTATGCAAAGTGAAGGAAGCCAATAACAAGAGACCACAGACTATATGATTTCATTCATATAAAATGTCCAAAACAGAATAAAAAGTAGGTTAATGTTTTCTCAAGACTGAAGGGATGGGGGTGATAGGTGAGTAACAGCTAAAGGGTGACAAAAATGATCTAAAATTGACTGTGATGATGGTTGCATAACTGTGAATATACTAAAAACCATTGAATTGTACACTTTAAATGAGTGAATTGTATGGTATGTCAATTATATCCTAACAAAGCTAATAAAAGAAAAGGAACTCAAAGAGTAAGGATAACATCTATCCAGCAAACACACATTCTCCTTTCTGATGACTTTTTTTTTCTTTTTTTTTGAAAGAGTGGGAGAGAAATATCAGTGTATGGTTGCCTGTTATGTATCCCCTGCTGGGAACTGGCCTGCAACCCAGGCATGTGCCCTGACTGGGAATCGAACCGCGATACTCTGGTTCACAGGCCCGAGCTCAATCCACTGAGCTATGCCAGCCAGGGCAGATGACTTTTTTTCTATTCAGCAAATACACATGCTTCAAGTACACCTGTTGCATGCCCAGACCCCAGACTTCCCTCTATTTAACTGCTCACAGCTCACTAACTCAGACCCAACTCATTGACTACCATCTTCTTTAAGTTCCCTACCCAGGAATAAGTTGACATAAATTAACAATGTAGAATACAATAAGTGTTCACAGCCTGGCACAGAGTAAACCATCTATACATATTTGCTATTTTCACTATTATCTTGAAATTTGTAACATTGTCTGATTCTCTTCCTCATTCAACTGCTGCTTGTTTTGGGTTCCTTTTCTTTTCTCTGCCCCCCTTGTCTCTCTGGGGAGCTCCTCAAACTCCCTTCTCCCTCATTTTTGTCAACCTACAGTCCCTCTGGGCAGGTGTTCAACAACTGTGGTTTCTATTTCTGTCGTTTCCAGATCAATGTCTTTCTTGACCTCTGTCTGGGAAATATCTTTTCGAGTGTGTAGATGCCACCAGTTCAAAACTAAATCGTCCTTCCTGACTCCTGTTGCTCCTCACTTCCTCATTTCAGTTGTTCACAGCCACTCACTGGGGCACAACACCTAGCTGTTGTGATTGCTGTGTTTCTGGACCCACACCCAGGCTCAGCACTCTTCCCAGCTGTGGGAGTATTGATGGCTGACAGCTTGGCTTAGTCTCTCTCTGGGAGTTACACACAGTGGAAGAAAGACACCTGGCCCCCGGTCATGCTTCTGTCTTGGCTGCAGCTGAATACAATGACTTGTCAAAGTAGAGGTGAAAGCTCTGGCCTCTGAGCCCTGATTCGAGCCAACTCTGAAGGGCCCTCTCAGTGCCCCATAAGACCAGCTGCGTGGCAGCTCCTTATCTCCCTCTGCCCAGTCCTGCTTCTTTCACTGTTCCAGAGGTGTTGACCTTGGGAGCACCGCCCGGTAAACTTCCTGCACAAAAATCTTCTCAGAGCTCACTTCTTAGGAAATCCAACCTGCAACACTACCAGTTACCCTTGGTTTCCCCAATTTCTTCTCTCACTGACAGTCCAAAACATGTAGATGTCCTATGAATCAATGTTTCCCTTGTCAATTCCAATGCCAAGGTTGAGATTAGGTCATTCAGAGCAACGATAACAACAACTGCCCCCCCTCAAACCCTGATCCCAAAAGCCTTTCAATATGAATATTTCAAGAGTAGATTTAGCTTTAGGTATAGGTTGATCTAGTGTTCAAATGTAACCAGTTTTGACATCTTTCTTCATCGACTCCTTTCTCAGAAAAGCTCTCTCCCCCTCTGCTCACAAAGAGGCTGCAAATTCCTAATGGGAAAGGACGTCTTACATCTGCTCTTAGAAGTTTTAGACAAAGCCTCACATATGACAGATTCTAATCGGCTTGTGCTCCTATCCTCACACCAATCATTGTGGCCAAGATATGATTCTCTTTTTGAATGATCTGAGCCGCATGATCAACCCTAAACTCTGAGATGAAGGCAATTCTCTTTGAAACAAATGCACTGAGAGTGCAGAAAGGCATGGCTCCTCCAGAAGAATATTGGGTTAATGGGGACCCAAAGAGTGAATGGAAATTGGAAAACAAACAACAAGTTGCTTCTATAATTTCATTTCACAGCCACTGTAGAACTTCCTCTGATCTTCCAGCTTCAAGGTCCTCTTTCCATCTATTTTTTTCTCTCATGTACCCTTCAGAACTCTAAAACATAGACATAATCAGGCATCTCTTCTACAGTCTTAAAGAGGATTTCCCTGTTTTGGAAAAATGTCTTCAGGCTACATTTCAAGGTCACCTTCTTCCAGTGTGTCCTACTGTGTCCAGTCAGCACTTAAACTTTCAGAAGTTTAAGAAGCCCCTGGAGCCCTGGCTGGTGTGGCTCAGTGGATTGATCTCAGACCTATGAATGAAAGGGTCACTGGCTCAATTCCCAGTCAGGGCACATGACTGGATTGCAGGCCAGGTCCCCAGTAGTGGGGAGCATGAGAGGTAACCACACATTGATGTTTCTCTCCCTCTCTTTTTCTGCCCAGCTGCCATAATGAGAATACGTTTATCAAGACATGATCTGCTTGGGGAGGAAAGGTGGTCAATCTCTCAGAGGAGAAGGGCCAGGAGATTGTTCCTCAATGGGCTTTTATTGGATTAAATTTGCATAAGAACACAGAGTGTATATGTAAAGCTAATCAATCATTATCAGGCAGTAAGGATCAAACAATAGATAACATTGAAAGAACTCCGAGGGCTTGTTCTAAGTAAGGGTCAGATAGCCAAAGGGCAATAAAATTTTGGGAAACAAATTCATTTTATGCTTGGACCCTTATCATTTAAATTGAGAGCATTCTTAGCAATGCAAGTTTCATAGTATTTTATGCAGTCTTTCTTAGGCATGATCACCCAGGGGAACTGCCTCTTCCAGCACAGGGACACACCCATCTTTGGCATTGTTTTAGGCTTAAGTCAGTTGGGGGATGTTAGCCACCAAGAGATTAGGAGACTTCTCACAGATAGAAAGAGGACTCAGGCTATGACAAAGCCAAGGGGTGAGGGTCCATTATGCCTTTTTCTATAGTCCCCTAACTCTTTCCCTGACGGCCCCTTTGCTACTGTGCCTGTCTTAGGTTGTCCCTCCCTTGAGGAATCTTACCCATCATTGGCTAACCAGTTATTCACCTGGGGCCGAGCAGGGTGAAATAAAAGGGGCAGAGGCTGCATCTCCGCTGGGAGGATACGCTTTGTCTCCTTAGTGGCTTATGGTCCCAAGGTTTTTTTACCCAACCTTAGCCATGGGGGGATTACAGCTTCTGAAACCAGGCAGGGAGGTTCCTAACATTTCCCCATTCCCTTCCCCTCTCTCTAAAAATAAATAAATAACAATCTAAAAAAGAAGAAGAAGAACCTGGAGGGCTTAAGACACAAAATTCTGACTCAGTAAGATTCAGGTGGGTCCTTTTACATTTCTGCAATTTCCTAGGATCTCCACTCAGAAAAACACAGCTCATGGATGGTGTGTACTCCAGTAAAATTAATCCCTTATTTTTCAGACACATTCTGCTTTCCTCTCCTCTGGGATGAGACTCAGGATCTTTCTTTTATTGATAACATTTCTCCCACAATTCTGAAATAGTGAAATTCTGTCCTTCAAGGCCAAGCTCAAATGCTATCTCCTCCAGGACACCTTTCCTGATCTAGCCATTCCTCTGAGCCCTATTTTGCTTAATTTAGTCCTCTTTAAAAAATGATGGATTGTATTCCACATTATAATATTTAGTGTGTATCTTAATATATTTATTTTTAAAATATAAAAATCATTGTTCTCTTTGTTTCAAAGTGAAACAAAACAGGTTTAGTATAGAAATATTTACACCAAAAATAGGGGTAAATTAAAACACACAAAAATCATCTTTGGAACAATCAGGGAGATTTGAATGTGAATTAGGTATTATGAGATATGAAGGAATTATTGTTGATTCTGTTTGGTGTAATAATAGCTGGGTGGTTAGGTTTTTTAAAAACATCATTCTCAGTTAGAGATACATACTGAAGTATCTGTGGGTGAAATGGCATGATGTCTGAAATATGTGTTGCAATTCTCCAGCAAACAATCACAACTGAAGGAGAACTGACAAAATAGAATCGGGGAAGTATTATTAGGGTTCATTACTCTATGCAACATTTGCGTGTTTAAAATGTTTCCTTAATAAAAAGTAAAGCAAAGCAAACCAAAAAGGCACATATATGTGTTTTTATGTTTATATGCATTTGTAGAGAAAGAGAAAGAAAAAGGTTTTAAGGTTTTTCATGTCAGGACTATGGTCATATTTCTCTTTCTATTCTGCACAGAATCGCCTGGCTCTAGAGAGGGTGCTATGCTTAATAACTAATGGAGGAATGAACAAACAGTAGAGGCAAACAGTAGCCATGGAAATAGTTCCCATCAGTAGTGCTGAAGCCCAGAGGCTTGGGAATCCATGACTAGTTCTCTCCCTTCCTTCCACTGTATGTCTAGCAAATCTCTTAATCTCATAGGGTCTTAGTTTTCTCTTCTGTAAAACAGTAATTACCTTCTAGGGTTCATTATTTTCACAAATACCATAGTTAACTGAGCACTATGTTCCAAGGACCATTCTATGCTTTAAGAATACAGTGGTGAATACCATAGACGCAAATCCCTGTCTTCAAAGAGCTAACATTCTGGTAGGATAAGATAGGCCATAAACAAATAAGTAGGTAAAATATAGAGGTTGTTAGATCATATTAAAATTAAGTAGAAGAGGGAGAGAGGATGTGCTGTGGTGGGGTGGGAGTTGTTAAAATTTGCTATTTTAAACTGGGTGGCCAGTCAGGACCCCCTGAAAAGGTGACATTTTAACAAACACCTGAAGTCAGTGATGGAGTGAGCCAGGTGTCTGTCTGGAAAACAAATGTCCAGTCCAGGTGGAGGAAAGAATAAGTGTGTTAGAAAAGTAGCAAGAAAGGGTATCACTTGTCTCCACAGCAGCCTGCCCCTCCTCTTCCTGACTAGATGCTTGGTTTGGTCTGGAGGGATTACTTTAAATCAGGGTGGGAAACTTTTTTTAAGGGCTGGGTAGCATATATTTTAGGCTTTGTAGGCCATATGTTCTCTGTCACAACAACTCAACTTTGCCATTGTAGCATGAAAACACCATGGACAATACAGTACATAAAGCAATAGGTGTAGTTGTGTTCTAATAAAACTTTATTTGTAAAAACAAGTGATGTTTGGATTTGGCCTGCGGGCTATAGTTGGCCAACCCCTGCTCTAAATACATCTAGCACTCTAAGATTTTGGAAAATGAAAGAGGAAAAAAATTAGCACATAAAACAAAGGCACTCTTTGTGTGAATGTGCATGTTTGTATGTATTTAAATGAAGCTCTGGCCAGTTTAATTAAAGAAAAGTTCTGGATGATCTACTTTTCACCGGTCTGTTTTGGCATGCCTCTAATGATACCAGAATCACCTGTATCAGTGGTAGCCAGTGAGCATGCTCAGTGGTATTTCCACACGCTGGGTTCAGTTCAATATCACTGCCACAGTGGTCATGGACACCCATTTTTGCCAACATGGTGTAGCACTCTATTTCAGATTCTTCAAGGCTGGGCAGCTGCTGGCAGCCATAACCAGTTTTGCTTTGCCTTGTCTGATTATTCCCATTGACTGCTCTTACCCTAGCATGTACTTCCCACTTTTCATAACAAGTTGGAGTCTAGAGTTGACTGACTCTTTCGACACTTCATCTTCTCCATGGCCACCACCTTCCTGTCTCAGGTGTGAGATGGCTCCCAACCTGGAGCAGCCACCAAGATGGCCAGTCGGTCTCACAAGGCACTGTTTCTTTATAATCTATCTCCCCACTTTGGTTTTAGTATACCACCATTCTCATAAAATTACTTTGGTGTGTGGTGAGGAATTCCTGTCATGACCTCAACTCTGCTGGCACCTTCTTCTCTCTTAATTCACCCTCACAGTTCTGAATTTCTCTGCTCCTTCATTCTTTTTTTTACTACCCTGCCTCCTTTTCCTCATCTTTTTCTATTTCCTCCTGCATTTGAGTGCTCTTTCTCCGTCATTTTGAGTCTCTGCTGATATCATGGAGTTTGTTTGGCGAGATCACCTATGTACAACCTGACACATATCACATAAAAAATGGTATAGTTATTTTTGGGGGGTATTTATTTATTTATCAGTATTGTGGCTACCCAAGGAAGGAGCCAGGATAGAGCTCCACCATTAGATTCTGTATTTTGGATAGACTTCTGTTGGTATTGGTGCTGAGAGAGTCCTCTCAGAGAGAACAGGTCTTGAGAGAATGACAACAGAGAGAAGGAAATTCAGGAGTGGTCAAAGTTGATAGGTCAGGACTTCTTGTGCATGTGGGTGTGTTTGGGCAAGTATGTGTGTTTTGCAGTCCAAGGTGGATGCAGGCTCTGTCCTTGGCAGTGGAAGGATAGTTCATAAATTCAGTCATCCTCCCTTACTTATAGTTTGGAAATCCCACCTTAACTGTGTGTGCTATATGATTACAGGCCATTAGAGACCATTAGTAAATGAACTATGAGATTTTGATCATGAAATGCAAACTCTCTTGTGAAATGAAAACACAGTTTCACATATTAATTGCTTCTAATTAAGGAGGAACATTTTAGCCAATTAGCTTTTGGAATTGAAGTGTAATCAGAAGGCTGATTCAGAGATTCACTAATTGCTTCCCCCATTGCAGCTAGTCACCTTTAGAGCAGACATATAGTCTGTGGACACTTTGTGGCCAAGAAGCCCAGACGCTCTTTCTCTATTTTGCTATAGTAGTTGACTGTAGACAGCAGTACCCCATACCTTTGAAGTTGACATGCCAAACAAATGAGATGGAGGGAAGGAGGGCAATTAGAGAGAATAACAGCAGACTGGACTAGATCCAGATTCTAAACTGACTTCACTATGGAAGGTGTTGGCTAATGTTAGGCATGTCATATCACTTCTCCAGATTTCTTGGATAAAAGATAGCAAACTCTCATACGGCTTCCAGGATTCACAATGAACTCCAATGATTGGTGCAACCTTCCATGATTCCATGTGAGGTGGGAACTGTATAGTAAAAGAAAAAGGCACTCAATGATAGAAGGCTCAAGTGTGCTTCTTGACACTTCAGCAGTCACAGTATTCAAATATTATGGGGCTGGCAACTGCTCTGGCAGCTATGGATGTTTTGAAGGAGGAAGTCTTTGTCTCTTGGCACTGCTCCACTCTTATTTTTCTTCATACATCCTCATCATTTTAATGGTCTTTTTCAGTGTCAGCCTCACTTTCTGGACACCCGACCATGTCTCCTCTGATGGATGGCTACTCTCTCAATCCACAGCAGAGAGCATCCTGCTTTGCTGTGTTCCTGCCTCATCTTGCTTCTCTTCCTGCAAGAGGCTCTCAACAGGAGTCTACCTACCACTGCTGCTGCTTGCACTTGGTAATTACCAAGATCTTTCTTTTGGCACTTTGACTTGGGCTTAATGCTGCAATCCTCGTTATTATATAATAACTCACCAGTCAAAACTTGTTCATCAAGTTCTCCACCATCTACACGATTATTTTCTTTATAAAAATAAAACAGGCTCTTATCCACCTCCCTTCACCCCTCACCGCAAGAATATAAGCTGTTGTCATTGTGTACAAAGATGGTGCTGTTGACATGCATTTCCAGGACTTCTGTTAGTGTGAACTCTTATCTGTTTTTTTGCCTTGTTGGTAGCTTATATTTCACACTCCTGCACCCTTATCCTCCAGGCCTGTGGACAGGAAGCAGATGAAGAGAACTCTCTAGGAAAAAGGATTGTAGAGGGGTCACCTGATTTTGTGTTTTCCTCTTTTGGGTGGTACTGCTGGCAGGGGTGTCTCATTGTCAAGGCAAATGTTCTCTACAAGGTCGATTCCCTTCTCAGCACCTCAGTCTAAAGACCCCGTTGTCTTTGCTTCAACGGAGGGAATCCCTACAGAGGATGTGTGCAAACCCTGCCTTTGACATCCTTATGCCAGCAGTTGCAATTTAATGGTGGGGAGAAACGGTGTCCAACACACCCTCCATCACAACAGTGTGAACAATTAAACAGGTTCCTATTTGAGGCATGTTCTCACTAGGTGCGACCTTCATTAAAAGTATTTAAAACTTGGCAAATATTCTTTTTAGATGATTAATAGGTCATCTCCACTTTTGCTTTTGGGAGGTCAGTTGCCAGTTACCAAAAATGAAACACCTGCTTTTACATCAACGTGGCTGTTGCCCGAAATTGAACAGCATACAGCATTCCCGAAGCTGTTAAATATGTCCATTGTGCCAAAAAAAATGGGGCCTTATGTTTACATAAGTCCTGAATAAATATGGTAGATTTTGGGACACAGTTCTGATGAAAAACTTCTCCCTAGGCCAACATGAAAACTAAGTTAGCTTACTTAGGTATATGTAATTTATAAAGAACATAAGATTAGATGGCAATGAATGGTCATTTTGGTGGAATAAAACACATCAAAAAGAAAGTGTTGTTCAATTTGAATTCCAATGAACACAATTAATATTTTCCATGTTCAATTTCAGGGAGTACATATTCCTCCATGAACCCAAGTGAGCATTATGTGTGAAAGTCACTGCTGAAGGGTTTAGGGACAGATTGATGGCTATTACATCAGAAAGAGGCAGGAAGATGAGGCTGTAAGACAGAAAACTGCTTGGTATTTTATTTTGTCCAGTTAAAATCTCCATTAATGAGGACACTGTATTACGTGAGCATTTTACTCTGCTATTGTAATGTTTCCTGAATGTCCCGAGGAGCTCAGGAAACCTCCCCTAGTGACTCTCATGTTGCCGTGCGAGTGTCCATGTCACCTTAGAGGTGGGGAAACTTAAGGAGCTGAGTTGGTGATTGAGCCAGAACTCAGTGTGGGAGCCTCAGAGGTTCTGATTTTCATTTGACTTTTAACGTCTCCTCTTGTCTGGGCCTCATCACAGCCATCACTGCTTTCAACCTCCAAAGGTCAGTGAGGGACACACATCATCTTTAATGTATGTATGTACAGATGAGGAAACAGAGGTCCAAGGTTTCAAGTGACTCAGCCAAGTCAGGTCGGGTCAACTGGGACCTTCTCAGTGGGGTTAGAATAGGCTTGGGCCTGGCGTGGACCTCCCTCCATGCCCGTTAGATCAGAGGCCCACACCCTCCAGTGAGGTCCTCCCCCATGGTGGTGACAGAGCATTTAAAAGGGAATTCCTCTCTCTGGACCCAAATGCAGAATTCACGGGTCTCCTCTCTTTCCTGCCAATGAGCACGTGTTTTTGTGGAAAGACCATAGAGAGGAGTTCGGATCCCTATGTTGTTTCGAGATCTAGCCTGCTTGGCCATATAGCCTGAGTCAAATGATAGAATCATGGCAACAATCAACTGGAAGAAATTGAGGAATAGCCCCTGGTGGTGAATCAGAACCACAAGGACAGCTCATTAAATAAATCAGATTTCTAAAATTCTGATTCATTTAGTCTTGGGTGGCCCTGGACACCCTGCTTTTCTATCAAGTTTCCAAGGCAGGCCACTACTGCACACCCAGGGACCTTGCAGCACCTGAACATCACTGGCCTATCACAACCTTGTCATAAATGGGTTGGCAAACTCTTTAAAGGGCCAGTTAGTAATTTAGGCTTCATAGGCCATACAGTCTTGTCGCAACTACTCAACTCTAACCAGGTAGCTCGAAAGCAGCCACGGACATCTGTATGTGAATGAGTCTTCTGATAAATTTTTACAAAAACAAGAGGAGGCTAATGGGCTGCAGTTTGCTGACCTTGTGCCACATACTTGTAGCAATTTAGGTCTTTTCCATCACTCTGTGCTTCCAGCTGTGCAGGGATATTCCTGGCCTGATTTTTCCCCATGGCTCTAGTGAAGATAAGGTATGATAAACCATAAACAATAACATTTTATATCTGGTCCATCAGCACCAAATTATCAGCTATATTTTAAGTTCATTTAGTTTATAAATCATTGAATTTGCCTTTATAAATATTCTAACTACTAGGCATCACATAAAAAATAAGAATGTTAAGAAGATGACAGACAGGACCCTGTTGAATAGTAATTCAGGAACTTTCTTGGTGTCAGAAAATAGACACACAGAACTATTTTTGTATCAACAATGCTTCCATGATATAAAACAAAAATGAGTATTTAACACGGCTGGCAAGACAAAACTGCAAGTTTATGATGGCTTGACATACTAATTGCCTTCATAACACATTTTAAAAACAACATTCTAAAAACAAAGATATACCAACAAGTTATATTATTTTTTATTCATGTTAGAATTTCTATCAGTGTTTGAACATTAATATTTAGAGAGTTTGTACATTTTCAACTTCCAAGGTTTAAAATGAGAACCACACTAGGTCACAAATGGTAACTAATACACATTTCACAATTCCATGGGTATTCACTCCATTTCACTCTCTTAACACTGTTAAACATTTTCTTTTCCTTGCTGTACTTTACAATGAAAAGTGTACCCCACTCATGTCTCAGCGAAGTTCCAGACATTATGGGTTCATCACATATAAATTCTTTAAAAATATACTTCTGTCAAAAGACTTGATGACTACTATGTACACTACAAAAATAAATTTTCATATAAATAAATTATATGGCATACTTTTATCTTTGTAACTGAAATGACACAAACCTATTTCTACCAAAATTGGCAGACAATGAGACCCAGTTTGAGTATTTCCTTTAAACTCCTTACACTAAAACCTATCATGAGACCTTAATGAAAATGTTATATACTCTGAACTATTTAACATTAGTAAGCACTCTATACAAATAAAAATTCTGTTCAAAAGTAAAACATAGCTGTAATAGTGTTTCCAATAGAAATAAAAATCCCTGCATTTTTTGTTATAAACTGGCATGACAAATACTGTAGGAAAACATTCTTATGATACAAAATTATAAATATCAGCAAAGATTTCTTTTTAAAAAATTAAAACATACAAATGAACAAATAAGACAGACAAAATAAAACTATTTGAGAGAGAGAGGGAAATTCTAGTTGCCAGTCAGCCCCATGTTCTCCCTTTGCCAATGTGACTATGGGAGAAGGTTCTCCACTGTGCAGAAAGCAGGGGCTGGGCGAGCTGTCATGCACCACATGGGTGGGCTCGGGAAAGGGGCAAGGGCACAGCACAAGCCAAAGGGAAGCAGACCTCAGAATTTTGCGTCACTCTCTCCTGAATGCAGGACATGCAACTCTTCTGAGTAAAGCTGGCTATTAGGTAGACAGTGTGGCTAACAGAGGCACCAAACAGTAGCAGTGGGGCTGTGAAGGCCCCTGACATATTGTTGCACACACCTGGCACCCATAGGTGGCTTCCAATTGCTGTCTTACAGTTTTGCTATGAGTTTAGGGGCTGAGGTCATGGCACTGCTGGGATGACTGGGGGCCGTTGCCTTTCCATATAAGGGTTTCCATGTTAAATAGAAGGGTATAACGGGAGCTGCCATTCATGCACTCCTGTAGTAGCTTAGTCTGGGTGCCAAGTGCTTCCCAACATACTGGTCTCTGACTAAGAGCTGAGGAAGTCCAAGCCTTTCAGAGTAAGACAAAAGAATTGATACAGAAGAAAACCATCAAAAGTGATGCCTGGTTGAGAGATTTGGCTCCACATCCATTCTACAGAGGACTGTATGCAGTTAGCATCTCCCTGCTTGTCAATAAATGTCACACTGAAAGAACACTAATAATGATGAGAGGAAGGAAATGATTTATTTAGGAAGTGTGCACCCATAATGTTAATAAAAACACAGAGAAGGATCCTTCTGAAGCTCATATACTACACCACTTCTGACCCCGTCTCACCATCCTAGATGCTCTTTATTTTTTAAAATGCAAACACATCCAGAAAGCCCCAACCACCTGTGCAATTTAGGAAGAAAGGAAATTTAAATAGTAGGGACTTGAAACATCACCTCTGGGTTTATTATGGGCCAAGAAGAAATAGGTTTTTCTATCTGTAGCAGGGTCATCACCTCCAAAACATTTTTAATCCACTCTTACATTGTGTGTGTGTGTGTGTGAGAGAGATGAGAGGTACAATGAAGGCCAATATGCTCACAGCCCCGCTGATGCCCTCCACTAGGCCTGTTCTCTAATTCTTGAACAATAATAAAGATGAACAGATGTTAGCTCTATACCCTGAGGTTCCAACATCCACCACAAAGATCCACTGAAAGGCGTTATCTCCTCTGAGGCACGAGTGGGGTGTCTGGATGGCAGCCAATGATCTTAGGAGATGCCCTGGACTTGACCTGAGCCTGGCCAAAGGATAAGGTGGTGTCTGGGGCAGCTAGCCCCCACCAGCACTGGGCTGTAACAGCATCCTGACTCTTCCAGCCTGACCAGGGCAGAACCCACTAAAGGTTATGGACCGTGAAAGAAACAAAAAAAGAAAAAAATCACAGTACAGTACATTGGGAAATCATACACATGTCACGTACACAGCCAAACAGGAGCATCGCATCCAACTACACCTAGAAGCCACCAGGATTAACGTGCTTTCTTCATATCTGCTCATTAAACAATAACAAAATTATCACGCATAGCGTGTTTGAAAGTTAACAGTAACATTTCATACTACCACAGGGTTGTGATATGCAAATTTAAAATACTTTAAACAGAAACCTTTACAAAATAATCCTATTATATAAGCAATATTTGCATAGAATTATACAAGTAAATTATACAATATTTAAGCAGCAGCAACATATGCTGAAATTTAAGAGTAAGTTAAGCTGGGTTGTGGCATGGAGGCCAATGTACAAACAGGGAGGGGCCTGCTGCAGTGGCCCCGCTGCATGCTCTGGGCAGCAGGGGAGAAGCCCCAGATCACACTACTTTACATCCATTTCTTTGTATTTACATATGTGTACACTTCTTAAATATTTATAGAAATATTTCACAAAATAATACAATCGGTTACAGTAATAATGGACTGCAGTGCTGGTGCAGTCCATCCTTCTAACTCCAAGCAGTTCTCTTCAAGCAGTTCTGGGTGGGTGGGGGGATTCCAATCTTTGGCCTCTTTGCTTCAGATTTTACTCACCCTTTAAAAGAAAAAAAGAGGAAGTCAAACTAAGTAACGGGTGTGAGTCTGTATTTAGGAAGCACACTCACAGGCAGAGCAAACCTGTATGTAAAGAACTCAGGATGGTGGGGACTGAGTGCGGGCAGGTGGGTGGGGTTTTCAGGGGCTGGTGACATGCATGTGTTCACTTTGTAACCATTCACTGAGCTGTGTGCTTAGCATACATACCTGTAGGGCACTTTCACAAAGACTGAAAAATGGATGAAAGGTGCAGCTGTTAGTATGTTTGTTAAGTTGCACTCACCCTCAACAGGTTAACAGTGTAGGGAGAGAACCAAGTTGGGACAAGACTAGTTCCCCAAAGATGACAGCGCTTAGACACAGCAGCATTGCCTTGAGGATCAGAGGTCACCGATGTTCAGTTCAGGATATATTAAAGCCAGGGGGCTCCAGGCCCCAGGAAACCCAAGGAGCTTTGCTCTCTGCGTCCCTCTGGCCTCACACACCTCAGTTGCAGCTGCTGCCCCGGGGCCTCTCCTCGCATTCCACGTCCTGCAGCTCTATGACCTCCACCTTGGAATCCCTCCTCTCGCATCGGACGTTAAAAGGCACATGGGGGTCCTCGAACAGCCTGGGCTCCGTCTGGGGGTATTCCTCATAGTCTGGGCACAGCCCCCCTCGGGGGTTGCGCCCGGGCCCAGGGGCGGGTGGAGGATGCACAGCAACAGTCACGGATGCTGAGGCTGTCACGGTGGTGATGGGCTGGCAGTAGCTAGGCATGGAGCTGCCCATGGCAGTGAACACCGGGTGCCGAGGGTTGTGAGAGCGGGCTCCCCGGGGGCCCGTGCGGTCCCTATTGCTAGGGCCTGAGTGTCCTTCAGTAGACATTTCGAAAGCATCCCTGCGTGGTCTGTAGGGGGGCGGCCGCAAGCCTTCTCTGGGAGTTTCCCTCTGGGGCTGCTGGCCCAGCCGTCCGGGTGGCAGGGACCCTGAATCCAGGTGGGTCTGCTGTCGAGAGTTCAAGGGCGGGTGATGTCTCACTTCAGGATGGACCACCTGCAGAAGGTGAGGGCAGGTTAAAGCAGGCTGGGTGCTGACTCCAGGGTGGGCGTCACTCTGTTACTCCCAGCCCTCCCTTATTGGCTCCAGTTTCTGCCTGGCCACCCACACAGAGCTCTTCTTCACCAAGAACTCAGTCAACCCCACAATGGCTGGGAGAGGCCCAGGAAAGCCAACAAGGGCCTTCCACTCACAAAAGAAAAAACTCATTGTCTTAGAACCTCCACGATATGGCAGAGGAACTATGGCATAGGTTCCTTATTTGGAACCCATGTCCAGGCTTTCACCAACACAGCTACCTGGACACATATGGCTGCTGCCCATAAATGCAGGGTGATGGTCGGAGAGTGTCCGAACGCCCTCCCTCCCAGAGTCCACCACCCTACCCGGCTCAGAAGTGTCAGGTCCCAACTCCTCTCTCAAAATGGCCAAGCACCTGGCCGTGGTTCACCCAAATACCAGATGTTGGCAGAACGGTCTTCACCTGTGCTACTGAGTATAGTAGCCATTAGGGACGTATACCTATTTACATTTAAATTAACTAAAATTCAGCGCTCAGCTTCTCAGTCTCACTAGCCACATTTCCAGTGCTTAACAGCCACATGTGACTACAGACAGCATTTACTTCATGGCAGCAAGTTCCAGGGAGCAGCGCTGCTCGGGTGGTTAGGAATCTGGTTTCTGGGTCTCTATACAAAGTATGGAGCAGCACAGTGGCCACATCAATCAAAAGGACCGTGACCAACTTCAAAGTCGTTCAGCTTGTACCTATTTTAGGCTCCCGCTGAACAAAACCAGATTCACACTGCAGCTCGGCAGGCTTCACCCCAGGGGGTAAGAGGAAGAAAACTTAGGTTATTTGGTTGGCTTGGCCCTTCTCTCTTTCAAGGAAGGCCTGTTCTAGCCTGCACCTGGAATACCCATTTCCTAGAGGGACAGCAGGAGGCCCTGGGTTGGATGAATATGAGCCTTAGAACCTTTCCCTGGATTTTGTGGGCTGTGCTCTAGGACTGGGGGCCTGAGGACAATGTGGGGAGCACAGAACAGAGGAGGAGTCGGGGCTCCCAGGCTCACAGCTTTCCCGAATTAACGAAGGCTAATCTTCTTAGGCACCCAGAATATGTACTTGGAGCCACAAAAGCTTGTGGTAAAATCCTAAACAGTAATAATGGAAATGATTTTGTACTAAGGACAATTAAAGGTAACAGAATTAGAAGGAAAAAATATCACTTTTGCTAGCAATAAAAATCCCACTCCACTTTTTAAAGTATCATGCTAAAATAATATGCAGCTCAGAAAAAAATTAAAAGAAAAAGAGGCAAGGCCTGCTTTACCACTGGCCCTTCAGCTCAAATCGTACTTAGTCCAGACTAGACACAAGCCCCTGCTTCATGTGTTTACTGTTCCTGGCCTCTTCCCTTTTTGATCCATAGGAGATCCAACTACATGAAATAGCCACTTTCGCAGTTTAAGAAGAGTCAAATACCAGCAGTTTCAGATGATCCCACCTAATCTCTATTATTGTCTTTGTATCCTGTCTGTCAGATTCGCTGCCCAGAGCAAGGAGGGGTAGCCCCTGGGGGTGGACTCACAGTGGAGCGGGCGAAGACAGGGTTCTCTGTGGCCTCCACGATCACCTGGTGGGCGGGGCCCCTGGTGCCCTGCTGCATCTCGTACTGCCGAAGCTCCTCACTGATGCCCGACACCGTTGTCTGGGAACTGTACTCCGAGTCAGAGGAATCCGACCCGTTGTTCGCATGACTGGGGGGCACAGCAAACCGGACCACACTGGGGGGCGGCTCGGGGGAAGGGGTGGGTAGCCGATCCAGACCGTTCGCTGGAGATACCTATTTAAGGGGATTCCATATTAAGGTGCCATCATCCATTTACCTGTTGGCTACACTCAAAGTTTGAAGAACAATACTGTTTGGGGGCCTCTGCCTCCCCCCCCCAACTAAGTTGTATTCCCCTCCCCCTCTCTGACCCCTGAGGGAGACTCGGAGATTGGACAGCTGCAGGAAAAGAAGTGCCCTCCGCTCTCACACACTAGAGAGGCAGGTGGGGCCCTTACTCTTGTTCAGGCCCAGACAGTCCACTTGAGTGGAAAAAGCTTCACTGACATAGACCTACAGGACACAGGCTGCCAATCATTTGGTTTAAAAAACAAAACAGAAAAACCAATACTGCAACCCCTAAACTATTACATTGAAGAAAAACAATGATAGTTACTGAGATGTTTACTGAAAAAGTAAATCATCAGTAGTGGGGATACACCTAAATGTCTTCATGAAGGGTGACACCAGGATAAACAGCATTCAGGCAGCCGGTAGACTGCGCACTGTGTCCGGCACAGTAACTGACCTCAGGATATGGTCCGAAGAAAGACAACAGGACTGGAAGCAAAACCAGCCCATTGAGGACACCCAGGATTGTTAGGATTGCCAGGACAGCAAAGAAATACCTTGAAGATAAAAGGGAAACAAATATTCACTGTGGCAAAGATAAATTAAGCTGCCATTCAAATGCCCAAACATTATAACCCATCATAAGCCCCAAATTAGCAAGACCCACATAGGTGAAAAGGTTGTTACAAAATTACAGTTCAAATTCAGCAATAGATTTTTTTTTACCTTAAGATTTTGAGGGCTGCATTCCACAACCCAAAGTTGGGAGGGAGAAAAAAATTAGTTTGTTAATTTGCTGAACTCTCATGGCATGTAATGTTATTTATGAATGTGTTAAACAAACACAAAAATATGGAATGCGAACTGAATGGCTGAGCAGACTGAAAGCACAAATACAATGCAGAGGGGCCCCATCCATGAAAACTCAGCAGAAGCAAACAAATGAAGTGAAGGGTGTAGAATTTAAACAATTTAGCACAGGAGGAAAAGCAGCCCACTTGTGCAGCAGCTAGCTAATCCACTGTGAAATGCTTCTGCATCTGAGAGCAGAATCTCCACGTCTCCAGTGTGTCAAGTAAGGCTTTCCCTGTGCTTTTGTTAATCATGACTTTCTGTCTAGAATTCTGTGAGTTCTAGTTTAACCAAACAGCTCTGATTGCAACTGTTCTTAGAACAGGGGAACCAGCTTTCTGCGAAGAAAACACTGCCCATTCTGTGGTTGCTGGGGCATTGGTGGGGGGAGGGTGGTCCACAGTGATGGGGCTGCTCTGTGGCCAATCTTTTGTTGAACAATTTAGCATCTCTGAATACTCTTGATTTGCGTCAGCCAATTCAAACATAAAGGCTGCAGCAGCATGAAGAAGAGAAGAGTGCACAAGTGGCTCTGCTTTCCCACCGCTGAGGGCTAAGGTCTGGGACCGTTCATGAATACCAAGGTAAACCTGCCAGCCAGGGACAGCCACTGGCGGACACTCCACACACGGGGAGAGGGAAGGGGAGGGGCAGATTCCACGCAAGTGTGTGTTTCTGTAACTAATGATTTCTAGGGCAATTTTGGTGGAAGTGGACTGGGGGAGGGGCAGCCCCCAGGATATTCTGGGAAGAGAGAGGGCAAGGTATCTGTTAATGGTCCTCTTGATCATAAAACAGAACAGGCTCAAAACTTTGCCATTTCTATATGTGTTTCGACATTAGATGAAAGGAGAGAGAATCCCTATAAAAATACAAATACCTCGCAGCTATTGTAAACACTAGAAACTTCTGAGCTGCATTAGTAAGAGCCAAGCAGCCAACAGTCTTGCTCTAATGTAAACTGCGGGAACTTTAGGCAGAGGCATATATCAGCAGCAGGCATTAAGACATTTGCATCCCATCCATCTAACTGTAGAATAAACAGACCAATTAGATTTCTGACGCTTAGTGTATACAATGTCTGCTCATCTAGTCGACCCCAGTGAGGGCTTTATCAGGTTAATCCATCCAGTTCTAGAAAATGGGAAGCCCTTTTAAGTGCTTGAAATAAGAACTCTGGTATCTCTGGGACAGAACAAGAAGCCAGGGGCTGGATGAGAGAGCTGGGATTCTGCCCTCCATCCAGGTGCCAGCTGGTTGCTCAGGTTCAGGCTAAGTCTTCTCTGCATGGCTCCCTTGGCTCTGAGACCCTGCCATACCCTGCATTTCCCATGGTTTCAATGGCCTGTGAACTCTTCCCTTGTAAGTTACATGGAAGGGGATGGGGCCCACATTACTTGCTGTTGTTTGAAATGCACTTATGAGGTGCTTTTCATATTGTGTTGAATGAGAAGTTACACAAAAGAAACTCTTTTGACATAGGGCTTTTTATAGCATAAAGAAATAACCACTAATGCATGAATAAATAAATGTATACAAAAGAAGTAAAGCAAAGTCAAATTAAGAGCTTAAAACCCAAATCAAAACCTTATTCTAGTTAAAGCATATATCTATTTGATAATGGTAAACAAGAAATACTAATTGGCTTGTTAACTGATTAACAATCTGTGTTGGCACCAGTGGTCCGGCCATCCCTGGGATCTGGCTAGAAATGCAGTCTTCTCCCCACATTCCCACCTGCAACGAGATCTGGTCTGCATTTCCAGAGAGCCGTGGGTGATAATAAGCACATGACAATTTGAGAAGTGTGGTCTACACTGGAATAGGTATCTCACCTCTTCACTCACCCTACACCAACATGACAGTGAGCAAACTGGCTCTCATTCTAGGACTGCTAGAGCTCCAAGATGCTGAACTGTCTAATGGGTTATGCCAGCAGACTGATTTTTTTTCATAATAAACTAGCTAAAACTGAAAACCCTCTTCTTTATACTTGAAAATGAAAGGCTTATCAAGATAGGCAGACACACACACACACACACACACACACACACACACACGTGCCAGGAAAGCCTTTTTGGACTCTCCCTCCAGATCACTGAAGCAGCAGAAACAGTCCAGCCATAGCTCACACTGGGTTCTAACCCTGGACTATGGTGTTCGCAGTGATGCTCCTGCTGTCCGCTCCACAGAGAGCAGTGCTCCCTCCAAAAGCACAGCTGCTTCACAAAAGAGCAGAGGCCCTTCAGAGACGCAAACTCTCACCCTGCTGTTCTCAAATTCTTCTCAAAAGGAAAACTTGCTCTTTTCATACTTAACCAGACCCACTCTTCTTTAAATCCACCTGAAACTCCTTGCCTTTAGATGCAAAGAGAAGTATCCAAAATAGGTTTGGAATTCCAAAATTTGACACCAAAGTCAAGTATTAAATGTATCCTAAATCTTACTGGGAACTTAAATCTGAAATCTGGGCACATTATCTTTAGTTCTTAAATGAAAAAAAATCTAGGTAACAATTTAAGGTATTTGTATGTTTTCCTTGATACGGTCTTGAAAAGTGAAGGTCAAATTCAGTCAATTAGTGGGAATCACAGTCATCTCTTTCTGTAGATACTTCTAACCTAGAATACCAATAAATGGAGTGCTGGGTGACCTCTGGAGTCTGGAACTGGGATGTCTCTGCTGCTGGCCCTGAGTCTCCAAGACGGCCCTCGCAGAGAGCTTGTCTGCACACCTCTCAGCATATATCCGATTTAACAAACTCAAAAGAAAGTGGCATCACAGATTGTGGTAATCAAAACATGCTTTACACCTTAAACATACATGATTTGTATTTGTCAACTATAAGTTACACCTCAATGAAGATGGGGAGAAGTTGAGCCATAAGGAAGAAAAAAATGCTTTCATCTACCACACACAGAAGGGAATAAGCAATCGAGATCACATGAGCAAATAAGAATGATTTACCCTCTTGCTGCTTACCTGACAATAAAATCAAATTCCGATCCTGCAAGCATGAGCACTCCCAGCAGAGTGGAAACAGCCCCATCGAGGACAGGTGCAAACATGTGCTCCAGGGCAAGCACGGCCCTGCGGTTCTTGTCGCCAATGGCCGTGAGAAAGGCCTGTGTGATGAGAAGAACTGAGATGATCAGAGCCCTGGACCTGACTCGGTAACGGTCAGTTTTGTCTTCAATCCTGCCAGCTGCTTTACTCTGCCTCTACAGAACCTCCTGGACCTTCCTGCTTCATCAGGGCTACTCCACTGGCTGAATCTGGGCTTACATTAAAATGACCTGTTCATGATAATGGATATTTGGTGTTGATGTAAATCATGAATAACAACAATAAAATAGGATGGAAAGCATACTTACCTGAAGTTAAAAATCAAATTGAAAATTACACAAAAGTAAGCAAAATGTCCCCCTTCACTGCTACTCACTCTTGAGTTCTCTCCCTCACTTGAATTGTCACACTGTTCCCACAGGAGATCTCCGGTTGTGAAAGTGATAGCATTTTTGCCGGACTTTTGGATGGTCAAACTTTTACTTCTGAATGGGCTTAACTTAGTGTCATGTACAACTAGGTGCTAGATCTTTATTTCCTCATGATGATGCTTAGGTTAGGACTTCTGTCACTGTGTTCAAACTAATGTGCTTGTGGTACACATCTAAGCACCACAGAGGTATTACAGAAAAACACAGAACTGTACAAAGTACTCCTGTTCTGACTACAGTTGGACACATCCTGTCCCCTTTGTGTTCTCTAGAACTCTTCTAGGTCAAGAATGCTGTTTTACTAAATGGCAATTTTACAAAGTCCCAGTGTATCAGGCTGTCAAGTTTCAGACTGTTGGCTTGAGAGTATGACCAAAGACTGATTTAATGTTGGGTTAGTTATGTTACACCCTGCCTGGTCCTGTAGCAAGAACCTAACAGGGAGGTCTGGGTCTGGCACAGGTTCTCTCTGCCTGAAAGTTCAGGCTGTTCTCTGAGATATGCTGAGAAGAGAGGATTAGTGGCAGCTCCTTAAATACCCAGGGCCACACACACTGCAGGGTGCATTCCCATTGCTTATGTACCCTGTGGAGGGACAGAGAGGTTCTTTTCCTTAACAGACCATAGAAACTAAAGAATAACAAGGTGTGCTGTGAATCACAAACTTTTCTCTTAAGTGGGTTCTACATATGCATAGTTAGGAGACTTCAGGGTCAATCTACATGCCTTTTTCTCTTGGAAGGAAAGCACCAAGACATTTGGAACCATGTAACTTTGTGTTGTACTTGGGTCATGAGGCCAAAAGGTCAAATTGCTTTATCTTCTCGCATTCAATGGGTGTTACTAAAACAGCAAACTGACCGGAACCCCGATTGCTTGAAGACATTCATGGAAGACTGCAATTTACCACCAGCAATAACTGATCACTTTAAATAGATGTTCACCCATGGGCCAGGGTAAAAACACTGTGTCCTGTGTGCAGTAGTCTCCTGATGAAGATTTGGGCTTGAAGCACTGAACAGGGAGGGGTTGCTGGTCACTAAGCCAAGTAGGTTCTTGATAATCCTTAAATTCTTACAGTTCCCACTGTGAGAGTGTTCTGGACAGACCTGCCAGTGGTTGCAATATAAGCCACCAAAATTTCATTCACATCACGATAAAAGGACTTGTGAATTCTTAATTCACACAGTGTTTCCTCCTTTTTGAAGAAATAATATTAGAATTATGTGTTTCTAAGTTCTAGGCCAGGG
Source organism: Artibeus jamaicensis (assembly GCF_021234435.1). NCBI lineage: Eukaryota > Metazoa > Chordata > Mammalia > Chiroptera > Phyllostomidae > Artibeus > Artibeus jamaicensis. Next base: position 70,306,197 of record NW_026522030.1, on the reverse strand, counting down.
GTGTCAAACTCATTTTCACCAGGGGCCACATCAGCCTCGCAGTTGCCTTCAAAGGGCCAAATGTCATTTTAGGACTGTATAAATGTAACCACTCCTTAACTCGGGGCAAGGAGCTCTACATTTGGACCTTTGAAGGCAACTGTGAGGCTGATGAGGCCCCTGGTGAAAGTGAGTTTGACAGCCCTGTAGGCTGTTGGGCTCTTCTTCTACCCCTCTTCCCAGTACAATGGATGAAAGTAATTTGGGCAGGCTCAAAATTTATAGCATGCTGTTTCTGCATTATCAGTTTTCATTATACACTGGGATAAAAATGGGTCAACTTCAACAAAATATTCCTTCTGAAACACAAAAGTGCACAAACTCTAAGTTGCACAAAAGTGGGCCCGAGCAATGCGCATGGGCTGCAGAGGGTACAGGGTAGAAGCACATGCACAGCTGTGCACATGGCGTGTGCTAAGCCCAAAGAAAACCAATGCTAGAGACTACAAACATAGTTAAATTCCAATGTTCGGCTTCCTAGCTAGGCTATTCCAAACATCAGTACTTATTCTGTCAATAAAAATTCATTGAATGTCTACCAATAATCTACAACTTACATACTACTATGAGGCATCTGAATAATTCTCTGGTAAATACAGATGATGGCCTTGTCTCTTGGATTTAGGACTCTTTCTTAACTTTTATTTCTTCTAACAAAGCATTCACAGGACTGTGCACAGGAAGAGGAGAAAAACCCTCCTGTGGAGAGCAAACCTAGTTCTCGAACTTGGAGGCCAGAAGGTGAAAGAGCTGCCCCTACACACTGAGCACCCACACCTTTGCTCACCGGCCCCAGGGGATCTCCGCGGCTGCCCACTTGTCTCACCTTCAATTATGCCATTTCCAATAAACCTTTGAGTGTGTTCTCATTTTACCCCTGCTTTATTACTGTGGTTTTTAACACTGTTTGTAGTTGTGTACACACACACACACACACACACACACACACACACACCCCACCTGTCTTGGGAACTTTAGGACCTGCAGTGACACTAATGACAACACCAAACAAACAGGATCCTTCCTGGCCCAACACAAGTTTGCCTTTGATGACCTCCTTAGATTCCCTAAGAGGGAAAGGAGTCCAGCCACATTCCAGCCACTCCTAGGATTGCATGTGCCAGTCAGAAGCCTGTTCACAGTGCGTGTATTGGGTGTGTTCCTTAATGTCGGAGAAAATGGAAAGGTTCCAAACTTGCAGACTATGAGAGACAGAGGAAATATACTGCTTTTTCACAGAGTTGTAAGTCAGCAACGTCTCCCGTACCAGAGCAACGTGCACGGTGAATTCCACGCCTATGCCGACAGACGCGATCAGGATGACCACAGGCACGGCACTCAGCTTGATCCCGATGAGGCCCATCATGCCAAAGAGCTCGACTGTCATCAAAGCCAAGACTGTCACCTGTAAGAAGGCGCAGGAGTGAGTGGCTGGGCAAAAACACACTCCAGGTATGAAAAACAAAGGTGGTATGAAAGTCCTCATGTGGCCTTACTTCAGATCAAGAGCATTGACTTGCTGTAGCCTCTAACAACTGACACCTAATTCATTATCTCCCTGTTGGGCAGGGAGACTTTTGAGACAATCTGGGGACAGCAGGAAAAATTTAGTGTGCTACTGCAAATTGTTTTTCCAATATACCTGCTCTAAAAAGCATAACATTTTCCAAACTCCACCAGAGAATCTAGGAAGATTTACACAAATGAGAATTTATCACTAGCTACAAATATAATTTAAAACAACATATTTCTTTCTGTTTTGATCTTAACCATCAGAGACCACCCTTCGACTATGTAACTGAGTTGATATTTTAGAGTTTTTGGTTGCCTCACCCTCTACCCTGAAAAGTGCTTCCACCTAAAAGTAGCTTCCCTTTTGTGTGGAGCCCACGGACTAAGTGAGGATGACTCCGGAGCAAGTTAAGCAGGAGAAAGGAGACTTGCAGTCTGCTGATGTGGGTCAGGTTACAACCTCCTTCACTTTGAAGAAATGTAAAGCAACTGGGGTGGACATGGCAAACTGTTAAATCCAAGGAAAAGCTTTATTTGCATTTCATATGCCTTATAAACATTTGCCAGGGGAGGGAAAGAAAATCTGTGAAGTAGATCTTGGAGTTTCTTCGGCCAAAGGGGAGAAAATACAAATTAAACACAATTTACAATGGGTAGAAGAGGAAAGATCTTCCGTTCCTGGGGGAAGGGCAGTGGGCAGTGGGCAGTAGTGATAGGCAAGGACAGCGCAGTGAAAGTTTCCTTTGCTTTCTTTCAATCAGCTAATGAAAGATGGACAACATTGATTGCTTAAGTACCATGAAGAATTCTATAGACTAAACATTTACCTTTTAACAAAACTGCTGCGCAGACTTCTGGTACAGAAATAAGACCTGGTCTCTGTTTTTATAATTTTGGCATTTTGAAGTCTATACCACAGTTCATGGAATTTAAACACTGACGTGATTTTATTAAACTCTAAATAAAACTTTTTTCAAGTGTGGGAGTATTACTGTATGTGGAGAAAGGATGCCAAAAAAATAGGTGAGCAATACTAGTGTACCGCTTTCCTCCCAAGAATTAAAATACACACAACACACACAAGCATTTTGTTCTGACTTCTCTGATTGTCCCTCTGTTTAGCATAACCTTATCCATATTAGGTCTGTGATTATACCAAAATAACACAAATTAAAAAAATTAGCAATGCTTTGAGTGTCTATATTTCATAAACGCTGGGAGCTGTTATGGAAAATGTGCTTAAACAAAAAGTTTAAAGCTGTAGGGAAAGGGGACACAGGATTAAGGCCATTAAAGGCTCTACCTAACCATGAACCTCACCACCTCCGGCAGAATAAATATAGTATGGATGATGCAATCTATACCCTCCTCCAGAGGCCCAGACATAAACAAAACTGCCCGGCTGCAGAAAGAGCTATACTGAAAGGAATTTGACTTCCACAAAGACCCTCAGAATAAACTCACAATGATCCCGGCCGTCCAGGGGTTCAGGAGGAAGACGGCACACACGAGAAACGTGCAGGCCAGCACCACACTGATGGACAGCAGGAGCCAGTGGCGGAGGCCAATGTACTGCTCCCAGAAGAGGAAGGGGTAACCATTGGGGTAGCTGGAGAGCCCCAGGCTTGTGTAGTTGTTGCAGATGGTTCTGACTTTTTCAATCGCTTCCACGAAGTCTGAAGTGTCATGCAAGCCGTTGAGGTAGAAAGGAAACTGAGCGTACTCGATGGGCTCTGCTGCTGGGACTGGACAGAGAGGGCAAAGCAGAGCGAGACGTGGGTAAGGGGCTCCTGGCAAACGGATGTGATCCAGGCGTGGAAGAGATGTGACAAATTCCTATTGTTGACCATGCCAGATGTGTATCCCCAAATTCTCCATAATTACAACAAACAGAGAAAAAACTCTGTAAGAAAAGTTCCACTTACTGCACATCTTTCAACATCAAGGGCAAACAATACCAATGGTAGCCTTCAGCTCTATAGAATTTCAGTGTTCAGCTGAAGGTTTTTAAAGCAGTAACCTTTGACTGGTTTTTTTTTGGAGGGAGCCTGTGATCTATATGCATATTTACTTAACCTTTGATTTCAATGTTCTAGAAGCAGTCTCTTTTGTAATGGGTCTAAACAACTTAAAAATTCAACTGTAGGAACATTTTTTTGTTCAACTGACACCAGCGAAAATACTAAGTTTGAACGGTTTCTCTCAATCACTTAGGAGAAAAAATAACTCAAAAGTCATGCTTTACAGAGAAAAACGCTTAACTTTCTGATCCTTTTAGTGATCTAACACACTTAAACCCTCCATGTTTCTTTTCTAATTCAATGCTAAGTCTTCAGCAGCGGGGGAAGAAATCCTTATACAACAAGCATTTAGTTACTGCCGTTGTGTGTTCCAGACCCTTTGGGGTCATTCAGTTGACTTGCTAAACATGATTTGCCCTATTATAATCTCAACTATAAATTTTCATTAAGACAAGCCTTGGCTGCTTGCCACAGGGCTCTGGGGTTTAGATGCAGGGACGTACAACCCACTCACTCCCCAGCCATGTCTGCCAAGGAACCTGTCTTCTTTCTCACGTCCTCCCCCAGTTTCGTATCCAAGGTATACGCTACTAAATATCTCTAACACAAATGCAAATTAAATCCATACAGAACCACCTCCCAAAAGACAGAGAGGAGAGGGGGAAGGAAGAGGACGCTGCTGTATATAGACTTTCCTGCTCCGGTTTAAACAGCTTTGACAGAGTACAGGTGCTTGGTGGCTTATAAGAATGACCCAACATGCCAAAAATCCCTTCAACACCAGAGTTGACAAAGTTAAGATAAACACATAATCCCTAGTGATAAAACCTCGAAATAGTAAAATAACTCTCAACCTGGAGGCGTCCCCAACTTTCACAGGGAACAGCTGGCATTAAAGAGCTCTCCCTGGTAGATGTCTTCCAGTTAAAGCTACAAACAGAGATTAGAGACTTATTTCTCAATGTGAAAGAGCACGGGTTGTATTCTATTACACATCCTCATCTGTCTCCTAGAGTTTTAAACTAAAAGCAATAGACTGTCCTGTTTACACTTTTGAACCCTGGGCAGCAGCAGAGAATGAGGGCTACGACTGAACCGGGAAGAACAAGCTGAGACGGCTCCATAAGCTCGCAGGCCCTGGGTGAGGCTACTTACTTCTCAGCCTGGTTTCTGGCATGTAGTCGGCTTTGTCGTGGACCCACTCTGGACGGTGGGGCCGGATGTTGGCCTGGGAGGCGGCGTAAGCCACTGGGTCGTTGCTGACCCAGGCGGTTAGGTAGATGTAGAAAGCGCTGGGATTAATGATGCCGTCTGCATCCACCAGGCGCCGTTTAGTCAGCTGCAAAATGGGAAGAGCACAGGCCTTTCAGAAGGGGGTTGGAGGTACAAACACTCCTGCCTAGCACGAGAAGAGGCAGAGCCCTGCCCCATAATTTGTAGCAAAGGCTAGAATGCCCACTCTTTGCAAGTGTAAAAAAATCCCATCTGAACACCTTGGGTTTTCTTTCAAAATGCACTGAACAGAGAATGCAAAAACTGGAGTGTTTATAATGCACACACACAGTTCTGCAGATGGCCCAGGAATCAACTGAACCAATTAAATCTGAATGCTAAAAGACTGTCTGCAGCCAAGACGGAGAATGAACAATCTGGAGAAACATATTTATAGGAGGGGAAGGGGGGAAACCTGGCAAGAATCCCTGTACACGTCTGTGTGCAGTTAACCTCTGCTGTTAACACTGAAGGAAATGCCACCCAGTAAATGGAGGAGAGCTATAAAAATAAAACAACATCTGTATAAATTTTGCTAACACTAGCCTCCTATGACCTGTGTATTCAAAAAATGCCCATCGCCAGAAAGTGGAGGGAACTGGCGCACAGCCACAGTCTCTCTGGGCAATCTTATTTCTGAGAGGTGGTCACAAGCAGGGTGCCACATCCTATGTGGACAAATACTACGCTCCTTCTAAGGCAGTCTTGTGGGCTTCGCTGAGGTGAAAACGCCATGAGAAAGATACGTACACACGTACACATATATTTTTTCCTGTTTACTTTAGATTCAGGCCAGGTTCCTTTTGGTCTTTTGGTCTTTTAGCAAAATAAAAACACCAGTGACAGCAGTTATCAGACAAAGAGTGAAGGAAGAAAGAGAGTGGAGAAGAATGAGAGAACTAAATTTCAGAGATCTGGATTCAATTAATCCACAGGATATGTAACAACTGTATGTCTTCAAGCCGTCTCTGGAATTACATAGTACAGCTCATGGCCTCCGTGCACGCAGCACCCTTTTCTCCCTCCCAGGCAGAGGAAATGATGTGTGTGTGTGTGAATGGGGGGAGGGGGAGGACAGCTGGCCCAATCACTTTTGTCCCACCAGTGTCCCTAGTCCCTAAAGCCCAGCCCAGCCACCGGCTATTCCCTCTCAGACAGGCTCCTATGCCCACACCCTTGTCAAACCTGACAGCACATGGCATGCGGCCATAAAGAACCCAGTTCACACTCCATAATAACTCTGAACAATGTACTTTGTAAATCTGTCACCTTTAATGCCAGCAAAAAAAGGGAGATAATAAACAGAGCTGCTGGGAAGATCATTAGCATGACGGTTTTCTGCCTGAAGGTGAAGCAAGTAAAGCTACAAAGAGCAGAGGAAACAGGACCCGGGAAAGCCCACAGTGTTAGAGCCGTTTGGAAGCTGAAGGGTCTGAACACAACTCCCCAACACGCCCGAGGAACCAACAGGGACGCGCTGGAATCAAAGTGTCACAGTGAGGGTACAGACGCAGTTGGAATGCGATTACCAAACAGCAACAGCTCTTGTTACTAAGAGGCTGAATCCAATTATTTTCCAAGGGTTTGCATTTCCGTACGTCTCGCTCATGACACAGCAATCTGTCTGTCCTCCTCCTCTATGCCTGGGGCCAGGGTGCCCTGAGGGAATCAAATGCAACAAATCCTCCCATCCTTCTAGTAGCCTTTCTGATTTCCTAACCCACCCTACCCTTCCTTCTGAATTCTGACTACTCGAGTGGCCACTACCCACCCACTCCGTCTTTCCAAATTTGATGACAATCAAGATCAATGAGGTAATAAACCAGAATTCAAAGCCAACAATGCAGCACAGCGTTTCTAACACGGAAGAGTGCCTGCACTGCCTGACTGTACCTTGTTCTGACAACGGCTCTGGAGGTAAACACACTCCCTGCTCGCAGAATGAGTCTCTCTGGCTTGCCTGTGGCCACACAATTAGCTGGCGGGATGCAGTGAATTAGAGGCAACTCAATGTTCTTCCAGCCCCTTATACCTCAAGTCCCCAGAAATCAGAGGCTGGGATCCCAGGCTATGCCCCCCAGCTGTCTCCTCACCTGTGCCCTCCAACCCCTGACCCTCAGGTAGGTGTGAAGCAGTGAGAATACCTGACTGACATCAATGGGTTTATCACGGCTGCCGGTCTGCACCAGGAGTTTATAGGCAAGGACCCCATCGTCTGATCCGTTTTTGTAATTGTTTGGCATGATTTTCCCAGTTTCCCAATCACTGTCAAATGCATCCTGAAGTCCTAGAAAAGGCAAGTGCGAAATACGTTAGAACCTTCGGCAAAAGGACTCTGGGCTTAATGGGGTGGCCAAGGCCTGAGAGCAGGGTAGGGTGTTGTGGGGCAACAGCAGCACATTCTTTGTTATATTTATATTCATCTTCAAGTCAAATGATATTCGATTTTTCCTGAGTGAACTTCAGGATGCTAATCATTGTTGCTTTAAAGGCGGGAATAATTATTTCTAGGAAATAAATGTATGTTTCACTTTCTAAAAAATAACTCCTTTTCCTCCGTGACTATTCCAAAAGAAAGTGGGAGTGAGACGGGAGAGGGAGAGGGAAGGGGTGGGGGGAGACGGGGACAGAGATCGAGGCAGACACACCAGGCTCATTAACCACTTCATGCCACTGTCTGTCTGGTGCTGAGCCATGGGTTCTTCAGTACAACCAGAAATTCCACTAGGAGGGGAAAAACACATTCAAACACCCAGCTTCAAACAGCAATTCAGCTGCTTCTAGCTCAGGGTGAGTGAACACGATTCTGTCAATTTGTTCCATCTGTTCAACTTGTGCAGCTAATACAAGCTGTGGGATCTGCTGCCAGGTTGTGTAAAGATCACAGCCAACACCTATTCACTCTCGACTGTTCTCTTCCTCTTTGCCACCTCTCCTTAGGAGAGGGGGTGTGGAGGAGAGGGAAGGCAGGGAGTCTGTGCGCGTGTGTATGTGCCGGGAAATACCTCACAGGGTAAATTTGGATCAGATTGAGAACAGGAAGCCACAGGCCAATACAAGGGGGCTCTGTGAGAACAGATGACAAACCGCAAGTCCAGGGAGGGGAAGGAAAGAGCATATTGGGGGATGGGCAAACCCACCAGCCCACCACACACAGCTGCGCTTGGCCTCTGTAATCAAAACCATCATTACAGACCTGATGGTTTGGCTACAGCTGTAAAGAGATAAGCATGTTGGAAGAGAAAACAGGGCCCCGGTGACCTGGCCTCGGGGTCTGAGCCATCCCAGTGCGCACACACTCTCCTCTGACACCCCCACCCCCTTTCCACTGCCCTGCTCCCCTCAAATCACCTCCCAAGTAGAGTTCTGTGCCCCAGCAGCTCAGGAAACCACATCTTTTGAACAAGCTGTACACGCACGGGTTAGATGTGGCCAGTGAAAGGAGAAGGGTTTATTTCATTTCATGACATGCCTAGACTGACTTCAAAGATGCCCCCCCAAAAGTGGGCCCTGTCAGTGCTCAAAATGGTTAAAATCCTGGGATTTGAAATGGGGCGGGGGGTGGAGCATAGGATCCTGCTTCTGTCTCTGTCTCTCTTTAAACCGAGCCTTCCTTCCGACATTGCTGTGGGCATTGTTTTTATATGAACAATTTGGGGATGAGGACTGCGGGTTCAGTGGTGAAAGAAGGCCCTGTTTAAGTAAGGGGAGTGTGGAGGAGCAGCAACAGTGAGACCACCGGGTCGGCGGGCTCCCAGCACTCACAGAGGCTGGTTTTCATAGCAAGGCAGGCACACAACAAGCTGTATTAAACAGATGTCATTTTATTACCTAAAGCCTTTTTTTCCCCTGTTTTTGAAAAAAACAAACAGGAGAGGAAAATCAACCCCACCTTCCTAAAAACAGAGGCCTGATCTGTTTTCCCCACAATAGAATTTTCATCCCTTCAAGGCTTGTATGGTCCTTTAACCCTTTCCTTCCTGACCTGTTCCATCCTAAGGAGCGGCTCGTGCTTAGTGAGACCTGGGCTGTTTAGGCATTTCACATGGATTACCTCTAGTTTAATTCCTGCAACAGCCTTGTGAGATGGCTGTGTTATTCCACTTCACAGATGAGGAGTCCGAGCCTTGGAAAGGTAAAACTACATGAGAAAGACAACCAGCAGGCACGTGCTGGAGCTAAGCTCTGGACCTGGGCAGCCCGACTCCACAGCTGGCTTGAGCCACTGATGCTCTAAATTACTCCGAACACAGTACAGTGCCCAGGAAGGATTTGCTGAAAATGCATGGAAGATTAGTAGAGTTAACACAGGCACCAACAACGTCTGGTGGCACACAGGGGGCATCCAAAGTCTGAGTATAGTTTAAAGGTAGTTATGTGCTAAGAATTCTGGCATGCCATAGAGTGAAACAAAGGAAGAAAGATCCGGACTGGGCGGCCCACCCTGCTGGCAATACGGTTCCACTCCTCATCCATGCTGGTGGCCCCCACGTGGCTTTTACTCTCCTTGGAATGAGAAACAGTCACTGACTTAATGGAAAAATTAAGTCCTTATAATTAGTATATTATTTTCTGACTAATCACCAAAAGCTCAAGGAACAGTGGGCTGGCCTAAGTGCACATACCACCCGTGACTCTGGGCACAAAACAAGGGCAAGGATTTGCTTCTACTGCCCCTTGGTTAACATTTTATATTCTAACATATGCATACTGCAGAAAACACTGTGACATTTTACTTATTTTAGAGCAAAACATGAAAAGTTTTAGATAAAACTTCTCTCATTTTTAATATTTATACTAATTATTTCCCGGTGAAAAGTTCTGAGCTAATTATCCCAACTGCTGATTGATATGGGACCCTAAAAAGAAAATATTAACTTAAATTTCATTTACATAATTCAGTGTGAAATGTAAACAAACACCGTCTGTATATATGATGCACAAAGTGGTTTTTATCCCCAACTTTACCTTTTTGCATGTGTGTTTAAAGATGACACATGGGATAATTTCTGTATTGCCATTTTCTATTTTTATGAATTCAACCCCCACAACTATCAAAATATTGATCAAGACCAGGAGGATAACATGGTTTTCAGTGGTAATTCCATTGACAACCCACAAGGGTTCCAACACTGAACAACCACACAAACTGTTTTGAAGGAGAGATGATTCAAGGACGGCTGCTTCCTTGCAGGATATGTTCATAGACCAAATCAACCACTGGATGGGCCCGAAGTACCTCTAGGCCACTAAGGGTCCTAGTATCTGTATCCAGTGCCTCTGCCGGATACAGAGGCACTGGATGCAGACGGTCACCTGCAGTTGGTTCTAAGCCTGGCTGGGACCCCGACTTAGGAGCATTAAATGGATCTCACTTGGTCTAGGTGGGTACGGCTCACTTAGCAATCAAAACATGATTCAAATGCACTTTTAAAAAGGATTCTCAAGTCCAACTGCTTTAGATCTTTAAAGGTATGAAGGCACAGATATAATTTACAACACACTATAAAAGGCTTAGCCCTCTGCCCTGCCTGGAGACAATACCACTGGGCCCCCTTCCCAAACTCCGCCCAACATGCCACACTGCGCATCCACAGGAATGGCTGGAGACACTGAAATCAATTCTACAGCAACCCTTCTTTGCTCAAATCCTGGCAGTGCACTGCAGACCTCTTTGTCATTTGTGGCAAGTTATTTGCATGTCTTTGGCCAATGGAGGGAAAAAATGAAAAGCAGGGAATCTCTCAGGTGTCTGATCCTCTTCTGACTCATTATCCTAAAAACACTGCTTCCCAATAAGACTAGAAACAAATTCAAATTAATTGTATGAATGTGTTAAAAATATTTGTATCATGTAGTTTTCTTTGCTTTCCCCAAGAAAAGGGGTCAAATCTGACATATATGTAATGAACAAAATTCTAGGAACACAAGTCAAAGCCAGAAACTGTACTGAACAATTTTCAACCAAAGTTGTCTACCATTTCAGGGAAACTGGCTGCCTAATCTTTACATGCAAATATGTTGACTTAAGACCAAAAACAAGGCACTTAAATTTGTGTTTAAACAAGTCTAATTAAGTGGGAAATTAAGACAATCATTTGGATAACTTAAGTCAAAAAAATCTTGGGGGCCATAATTATTTGGGTATTTTGGTGACAGCATTTTTGCTTGAATTGTGTGGATAATTATCTTGATTCTCCACTTCACTTTCCATGTGTCAACACAGAATAAATGAACAGATGTTCTTGGAATCACCGAATACATTCATATTCGGTCAGCAGCTAGGAGCAAATTTAGGTCTTTTTTTTTCCTCCAGCTGACAACTATTCCCTAGAGATGTTTCTAAAAGCAAGGTAAGAAGCTATAAAAGGCATTTTCTTTACATTTTAATTGAATTTATTGAGGTCACATTGGTTCGCAAAACCATGCAGGTTTCAAGTCTACGACTCCATAAACATCTCACACTGAGTCATGCCCCCAGCAAAGTCTTTTCGTCCCTATTCTCCCCCACTGTGCCCTCCTCCACCTGCCCCATTTTTATGAAATACTGTGAGATGTGATTAAGAATTTTTACCTTTACTTCATAGCATTTTATGCCAAATCAAAAGATGGCCAAAATATGAATGTTAAATTGTATCCACCCATGATGCAACACCGGCCGGTGTAGCAGAGGCTCTAAATCGGCAGTGAGTCAGCCTAGAAATCCATCAACACTTTTTTTCTACTTGGTCACCCAAAGCAGCAATCATCCCCCCAAAAGAACTCTAGAAGTATCCAGCTCCATAGTTTATAATGTACTTTCTCATCTCCTAATGTACACTCATAAATTCTCACAGAAGTTCCTCAGTCAACCAGAGCACTGTTTGCATTGTTTTACAGGTAAAAGCCAGTTTTGGGAGGCTGCCTTAGAACCAGTCTACGGAAGAACTTTAAGCAACACTTGGAAGTCAATGAAATGTGTCAGTGTTACATTATAATCTAACACTTTAAGGAAGGGAATAAAAGGAAGCTGTGGGACCCGAACACGCCACAGACCAAGCCCTCAGCGGGGACGCGCCCTTCAGCAGCGCCTTACCTTGCAGCCAGTCTCGGAAGTAGTGCAGCCACATTTTGGGAAGCTGTTTATTTTCTTCCAACATGACATACTTCACATTACTGAAACTCTTGTGAAGGTCGTAGAGTAAGTGCTGGATATTTGGGTAGTCTGCTTTCTGCGTGACTATATACATGTTGTAGAAAGAAAAGTATTTGAATTGTGCCGCAATAAAGTCATACTCTCTGGTTTCCCGAGGCACAATGTCTGTGAGGTCCAGTCCGTCGTGCACTCGGGTGGTCCCGTAGAGGCTGACACCCAGCAGGCCCAAGAAAAGAAAGATCACCACAACCTGCAACAGAGGACACAGCCACCACGTCAGGCCCCGAGAGATGTTGCCGACTCTCCCTGAACAAAGAAGCTGTTTGATTTATGCCTCACTTTTGCCATCATGCCGGCCCTGGCATGCACATGTCATTCTCCCAGGGGGAAAAAACATAAAATCATACTCATCACATTTTTAAAAAACCTCATGAAAAAATTAAATGTTTAAAATGTAAGGACTTGACCTACATTCACAGAAACACTTACTACCTAGAGAGTCAGTCCCGTAGAAGACAAGGTCATTGAAACGGCTCCACGCCATCTCTGGACTGGCTCCTTGGGAGGGCTGAACCACCTTACACCCAGTGAATTCCCAAGGAATCCCTGTTACCTCCTCAAGATGGGAAGAGTCTTCTGTTTGGTAGATTACCTTGGCTTTTGGTTTCAAGAGGAAAGGCGCGTAGTGTTTCTCAGCAAAAGATGAGAGTGTCCACTTGGTACAAGGGGGCTCCAGGCAGTGGAGGCCAGAGTCGGAGAACTGGGAGAGCAAGTCCCTTGTGGAGCTTGTGCTCTCAGGGCTTTGGCAGCTGAGGGTGTCCTGTGTCACGGTGATGGGTTGCACAGAGATCTCGGAGAGTGGCTCAGCAGTTGTGTAGTACACATGCGTGTGGGGGTCGTATTCTGTGCGTAGCTGCACTGTGGACTGCATGGTGATCTGCGTCTCGTGGGCAAAGCTGTGGCTGCTGTAGGGGGGCGGGGGGCTGGAGCGGGTGCCATCATGAGTCTCTGTGTAGGCCTGAGGTTCAACCTGAATCACTCTGCTGACACAGGGGCTGAAAAGGGGGAAAATGTGTTGCAAAGTTCACTGCAACAGGGAAATGGTGCTTGCATTTCTGCCAATGACTGACAGTATCCATGTCACACAGCTCTGATTAAGCAGAGAAACAGCATACTGCTTAACTCCACAAACATTGCCTGCTTTCTCTATCTGGATGCAGACACAAGCAAATCAAAGGAGGCCAAATGAATGGCTAATCCCGAATTTGGCCCACAAAGTCAAGTTATATGCTGATGAACCTTTCAAGGCATAATTCCTTTAAAAATACCTAAAAGGCTCTATTTTTTCCAGATGGGTGGTTTTCAACCTTTGTTCTGTCCTGCTCCATAGAGATACAACGCACTCCTAACAATGAGCAACGCTGGTTCGTGATAGAAGTAAGTAATCGTGAGTATTACGACCTTGAGGCTATGAGAAGGTTTGGTCTGAGGGGTGGAGAACCCCAGTGACTCTGCTAGCCTATGCCCCCAAGGAAGGGTCCTCTGTCCATTACTTCTGCTGCCTCCATTGCACTGGTACAAGCCCTGGGAAGTGTGCTTCCTTCCAAGTCCACAGACTAAAGTGTTCTCTGAATGTTACCACTCTGTACCCAAGAAATAAGGCTGCTGCAGCCAGAAAATATACCTTGTAAAACAGCAGAAAATATCCAATCTCCTGTCCTCACGTCGATACAAATCCATGCTGAGAATAGCGGGAAAAATGAGTAGAACCATAGCAAAATTGAAGACCACCACTACAGCCGCCTGGGGGCAGAAAAAAAAAATGAAGAGGTCACCAGTACATCTCCTCCCAGTCAGAGAACTGCTTTGAAAAATAAAGGTGTTTTAAACATCTTTCTCTCACTTTCCTGTTCAAGTGTTTAAGCCTGAAATAGATGTTAAAAGTTTCTTATCACTTTGCTTTTCCTTCACCATTAAAAGACCATCTGAGTAGACCAGGCCCCATCATCCTGGTCCTTTTCATGGCTAATAATTCCATGAACCTGTGAGGTAAAAAGCAGGAACGAAACTAGCATCTTGCTAGCAACCGAACTAGACTAAATCTGCAAAGGCAGAACAGAGAAGATATTTGACATGCTTTAATTTTAAATGAAAAGGAACATTTCCCTTTCACAATATTTCTAAGACTTCATGCAGCCCTGATTTTACACTTAGAAAGTTTATATATAGGATGGATCGAGTATATCAAAATGTCACCTTTAAAAAATGAAATAAAATTTCAAACATGTCCCCTGAGGTTTTTAATAGGCACATTCCAAATAGCCCCTGGAGCAGCCTGTGGGGCATGTGAGTGCAGTAACACAGAAGGTCAAGGAGAGTTAAGCAGAAAGAAATTCCTGTGTGTGATTATAGTATGCAGAATAAATAAGTACAGATTCAAAAGTCACTCCATAACCTAGAATAAACATGGGGCAGATTCTGTAGTGCTTTGGCAAATCTCCTGCTGACCCAGTAAAAACTACACAATTGGGCTGTTAATGGAAGAAAGTCAGCAGAGGACCAGCTGAAAGGCTCCCCAGCTCAGAACGGCGCCATGAGAAGCAGCACAATGAAGAAATGCAACTGCAATGCTAAGCAACCAAGAAATCATCAGAAATTTTCTTTTTTTTTGACAATTTAACCTCTTGGGAGGTTTTTCAAAGAACTGCTTAGTTCTAAAACCTTCTCAGACTGGGTCTACATCTTGGGCTGAGAGAAGGAAACTGACGCCCTACCAAAAATCCTAAGAACTTTGCCAAGGACTTTGAATGGTAATTGTGAATTTATGCTCAAAGTAAAATTGCAAACCCAAGTTCTAGAGATGCCTTTCAATAATTAGTTCTCTGTCAAGTGTACAGAACGAAAAAATAACCAGGAGGCTTCTACTGAAAATGACCTGACCCTTATCGTCCTAGCCTGATGTGAGGATTCCCCATCAATTCAAAATATATGAACAGACACTTTAACATACATAAGGTACCTTAAAGACCTGCAGGACAGGCTTATATTAATAAGCAAGTTACTATTTTGACTAAAAGATTCACTTAACAGGTAAGTACTTTAAAAAGAAAAGCCAGGGTACTACGCTGGGTCCTGGAGACCCAAAGGTAAGTAAGACAAAGTCTTGCTTGTAGGGACTTACATAGCCAGTCCTATAAAAGAATTACCATTTAGGCTAATTAATGAAATTAAAGCACGTACAGGGTTCCATCGCAGCTCAGAAAAGGGAGGGAGCACATGCAGGTGGGGGTACATGTGGGGCGGGTAGGATGGGTAGTCCAGGAGGATTTTTCAGGGAGATGAAGAAGGCAAAAGAGGTCTAGGGCAAGACCCAGAGGGAGAGATGTGGAGGGAATCTGAAAAGGGAAGTCTAAGAGGGACACACCTGGCACAAGCTATTGAGCACTGGTAAGTTTTAAACTATTAGGGGAAGAGAAAGGGGGAAGGAGAAGCCATGGCAGATTAGGTAGCTGTACGTGATGCATTAGATTTCTACAGCAACCAGGAGGCAGACATTCACATTGCTTCTCGTGCTATTATCTAATAAAGACCTGATGGTGCAGAGGAAGGTCACCTGCCTGAGGTTACCCAGTAAATTGAGTTCAAATATGGGCTTGATGCCTGTGCACTCAGCCCCACAGAGAACTGGGAGTTCTTGTTAGATCTGGTCACCTACGGAGGGGAAGGGGACGTGGGTTGGGGGAAGACTGCTGACCAATGAGAGAACAGGATGCTGGGAAGAATGAGGGTGTGATCCTTTCAGATTTTTTTACAGTCATTTTTGGAATTCAGGAACACAACACAGACAAGAAACTCTGGGTATCTCAGTTTGAACAGAGGATGAGGGCAGAGACTGTGAAGACCAACCACTTGGGCACACGCCCAGGGCCCAGGTGTGCGGTGCAGCCACGACGACACCCAGGCATTCCACGGGGCCCAGGAATGAACTGGACACCAGCCTCATGCACCGAAGAAACGGGACGAGCATTCTGCTCTGTCTCTTGGTGGACACGAAGTAATGACAGAAGAATCCCAAAGCAGCATCCCATCTAAACTCACTCTCAAATGTTATTTTCTCATTGTCTGAAAAAAAATAACAACTTCAATATCCCTTAAAGTACACCAAAACAGTAAAAATAAACAGCAAGGATTTCTTAGTAAAGAAAAAAGAAGTGTCCCCCTAGAGCAAAGGCAAGTTTAAGAAAGTATAAGAAATTCTAAAAGGATGACAGGGAAGATCATACACTGTCAATCAATTCTAATCGTGCTTAAAAGCAAAGTCCCTGCAAGCATCTATGGTGGCCCTGCTGAGACACTTGCAGAGAGCACAGAGACAAAGTGGTTCTGCCTAGAGAGGCCCTCATCCAAACGCTCTGCCCGTCTGGAACAATCAGGCATTCTTTTCTGGGAGTTTCACTGAAGAACACACACCATTCAGTTACCAGCAGAGCCCCAGTACAGGGCACTGGTCCCCAAAGGGTTACAGCTGGTGCCACTGTTTTCTGGTACAGACATGGCATTTGGACACATGGACAAAGATTGATAAGAAGGTGTAAGATAGCTTCCATGGGGTAAAAAATTCTCTTTGTTTCGCAAAGGCCACAAAATTAGAAAAGTTCCATAGGAAAAATTCCTAAGTTAACATAGGTTTATTATTGGACAGAACCACTTTGGTTTTCTCCCTCTTATGATGCTTAATCTGTAGCACCCTAGAAATATAAATACAGATGAATGCCCACAGTCACAACTTAATACCGGTCACAAAAGGAAAGAAAATCTACATGATAGTTTTTCAAATGTCAATACATTTAAAAGAGAAAAAGCATTACAGTTTTTGATGATCATTGCAAAACTCATGGTGCAGTCTCTCTTTTCTTCTTTTTCTTAGATTTTTTTCTCTTTTTAAAATTTTGTTTGTTTGACAGAGAATGAGCTGGTGTCACGAGAAGCCATTCTTGAATATGTGAGACTCCTGGAAGCTGCTGATGCAATTTTCTAAAGTGATACTCCAAGTGCCTTGGGATAGAAATACAAAACCCACAGTACTCCTTTTCCCTAAGTCATGTGCTTACCTTGGAAGAACTTAGCGTACTGGATTTTCTAAAAGACGCTAGGAAAAGTCAGGTAGCGTTTCAGACCACCACACCATAGGAAACCATTAAAGGAGAATATGCCTTGATGAATCACCAGTGTGTACTGAGAAAGAAGAGAAAATGAGAGAGAAGACAAGACGACAAGCAGGAGCATGAGGCAGAGCAGACAAAGAACAGTGAGGGAGAAGGGCAAGCAGGAGGGAGAGGTGGGAGAGGGGTCCCACTACCAGAGACTCTAGAACAATTTCTCAGTTCCAGAACCTGCTGCATTTGAAACAAGAATGGGACAGCAAAGGAAGTTGCTCAGATGCACATCTGCACACAAAGGCATTCTAAAGCTTTAGCTGCACCGATAACCCAGAGGACATCTTCCTTAATCATTACTAAGCAGTCAGGTGTACTTTCTTTTCCCTGAGCTTTGGTCCCAATTTCAGATTTAACTCTACCCATTTATTCACCTATTTGTATTTTTATATACATTTGTAACAAAAATAAACCTTTTCCTGTTGGTTTAAGTCTTTTTTCTATTGGGAGCTGATGGTCATAGTAACTGGTCCAACCAAACATTGAATATTAAACAAGTCTAGTGTTCCAAACACAGCAGGGTCTTTAAGTTGCTTTATCAGTAATTAGTGAAATGAAATTCAAATATGGTAACTACACAAGAGCTAATCATGTTGACAAAAATATAAGCAGAAACCTAATTTACGACTCGTCAATTTCTCTTCTTGGTCACAATACTTAGCACCTTTGGTGACCAGAGAGATGAGAGGAGCAGGAATGAGCTGGGTGTAGCAACAGCTTAAAAAGTGACATCAGAAGCAGTTTCCTTTAAACACCTGACTGTCTTGTCAATTATACATCACATTTTAAGGGAAAAGGAAATAAAGAAAAGGAAAGCTGTTGCTCCTTTCATATTTCTTTTGAAAACAGCTGAAGGTTTAAAATTTAAATGTATCCCTGACAAGTGTGGCTAAGTTGGTTGGGCATCGTTCCACAAAGTGGAAGGTCATGGGTTTGACTCCCGGTCAGGGCACGTGCCTAGGTGGTGGGTTCAGTCCCAGGTCAGGGTGCGTACAAGAGGCAAGAAACTGATGTTTCTCCCCCTCTTTCTCTCTTTAGCTCTAAAAATAAATAAAATCTTAAAAAAAATTTAAACGTACTTCACAAACTTTAATAATACCCTTGAGATAGCAAAACCCTGAACTGTTTCAGGAACACCTAAGTGGTCAAGCAGCAGTCTTTATCTGTTGTACCACACACATCAAGACTCCTGGGAGTTCTCACAGATGCAGAGAAGTGCCAGCACTTGAGTCTGAGTTCAGAGTCAACCACAGTTGCAGCCCTGTAACCACAGTATCAACACTCCATACTCACGATTCACATAAGCTCACTCTTTGTTAAAAAAATATCTCTCGCCCTGGCTCATCTAGCTCAGTGGATTGAGCACAGGCCTGTGAACCAAAGGGATGCCTGGTTCAATTCCCAGTCAGGGCACATGCCTGGGTTGCAGGCCAGGTCCCCAGTAGGGGGTGGGCAAGAGGCAACCACACACTGATGTTTCTCTACTTCTCTTTCTCCTTCCTTTCTCCTTTCTCTAAAAATAAATAAATAAATTTCTCGATGGTCTCTAAGTGTGAGAGGGCTGCTTTGGAAGGACAGAGCAAAAAAATGTGGGAGCCAAGCTGCTCTGCATAAAAAAGGAGAGACATTTTGAGTTTTCTTCAGTAGCCCAAGAAGGGAGTTGGGGACCAAAAGGAAAGAGAAAAGAAGACAGGACAGTTTGTGGAAGCTAACGGTGGAAAGCAGGTAGCAGCAAGGGCCCATCAACAAACCCTCCTGCAGGCAGACGATGGCACCACATTCTCACGCAGTGGCATCTAATAACCCAGTTTTAAGTTATCGCCTAGCCTGGGCAACACTGCAACCTCCTCCTTGTTGTCAGCTTCCTATTTGTTGCAAGCTGCCTTGTGTTGGGCCGCTTTAGTGAAATCAGGAGAGAGGGTGGCGTGCCTGGAGAGTAAGTGTGGAAACGTGGTGGGGCCTTTAGAAGTGGGGATGGCTGAGAAGTAGGCTGTACCAAGGAGGAGTACAGAGGACTCCTGTCTATCCGAAGTAGGGGCTTACCGGTGTCCCACATGGAGTGGCCCTGGTACCATTTTAGTTTCACTATATAAGAAAGGGACACTCCTAAGGCGTCAGGCCTTGAAGATACCCTGGCTGCAGGTATCTGGGCCACAGGACTTAAAAGGAAGGAAAGAACCCCAGAACTCTTTTTACAGGGACTGTCGGATTCATTGCTGAAAGAAGTGTCTGCCCAGAAGAAAGAGCCCCACATGCCAGTGTGCCGCTTCGTTCGCGGCCACAGCGCCATCGGCACGGTGGTGGGGGCGCTTGGTGTCAGTGCGGCACCCACAGATTCAACCACTGGAAACTCACCTGGAGGGAGAAGGCCCGCAGAGCAGGGATGGGGATCAACGCGGCCATAAAGAAGGCTGTGACGTTGCTGATGGACGTGAGGGCCACACTGGCTCCTGTGCGCTTGAGGCACTCCCCGGTCCTGTCCTGAGGACGAGAAGCCACAGTGCTGACTGCTGCACAGGGCAGGGTTTCCTCAGGGCAGACGGTGTGAATCAGCCAAACACACGACGGAATGAGACGGGTGGGCGCTTATAACGCTGACGTCAGGGAATAAGAAAGGGGCATCCCCACCTTTGCCCCCACACGAGCACTGAAAGCGTTTTCAGTGCTATCTGCACAGTCATGTGCTTTTCCAAGAAGCAAAGGTGCTAGATAACATGATTTAAAAGATGGTGAGGACAAAGTGACACCCTCCCAAAAACCCCCCCAGAGAAACAGGTGTGCACTTCAAATACACTTGCTGAGAGTCTTCTAACTTTACTTATTTAGAGCCAGTAACATGTCATCTGACTGGAGACTCAATTACTTATTGGGGCAGGTTATGAAAAATGAAAGGACAAATACTCAGGAACAGAGGGGGCTCTGGCTGTCCTCAAAGCTTTATTCTTTTGTGTTTCTATTACCTCAAAAGGGATTCTTTTATTCTGTCCCGTTTCACTAAATGCATGTGCCAGAAGGAAAACATCATCCACACCAACGCCAAGAGCAAGAAATGGCAAAACCTACAGTAAAAACAGAGGACAGTGAATTAGACATGTGAAGTTCAATTCTGCTCATTCTAGGAGTATTTAAAACATTACCACCAGCACCCCCAATACCTACCCAAAGAACAGCTTACATTACACTCATGGTAAAGCATTTGGTTTTATCTGATAGTTAAATCCCTAAAGTATAGCAGTTTTAGCTCACAGTAGATCTCACGTGGTTCTATTTCTAAGCATTGCGTACAATGATTGTTTTTTAATAAATGAGGAGGAATGTAACTCATCTGAAGCAGTGGTTCTCAGAGCACAATCCTTGGACCGGCATCATTAGGAACTGGTCAGATATGCAAATTTTCCACTCCTATCCCTCCAAAAATTGAACCATAAACTCTGAAGCGGGGCCTAGCCATCGAGTTTTCACCAGCGCTCCAGTGGGGCACAATGAAGTCTGAGACCCACTGCTCTCACCATTGATCTAAATGCCGCTGACAAGTGGAGCATGGTACTAATCATCAAGCCCATTCGGATCTTCTAACGAGTGGGAACGGTCCATTTAAAGACAGCACTCCCCTGAGAAATGTAGCTCCTGGCAGGGAAAACTGGAAGACCCTTTAAGTGACATGGACACATAGGAGGTCAGAGCCTGGGGAGGGGCACTGGCCAACAAAGCGATGATGGCCCCTTGAGTACCTGAGTTGTTGCAGCATTAAAGGAAATCCCGATCAATGAGCACAGGCCCAATCCTGCAGCCACTGACAGTGCAACCAACAGGACGCCAGCCAGCCCCACGGCACCCTGGGACTTGGAGCAGTCCCAGCGCAGCATGGTTAAACAGGCATAGGCAAGCTGCAAGCAGAACCGTGGAGGGGTGGGGAGGGGGACGGAGGAATGAAGGGGAGAGGGAGGGAGAGGAAGAGGAGGGAGGGGAGACATAAAACAAAGGCCAAACATTAGAATGTGTAAGGATTCTAATGTTTTCCCCCACCCATCACCCCAAATCAAAAGGTAAAACTTATGAAATACAACAACAAAAATTCACATTAAAGACACCACACGAAATGATACAAATCAGAGATGGGCAAACTGCTTTACATGACCACCTCTCTAACTGTTATGAAGCCCATTTAAGCTCTCTCTTTCCTAAATGCACATGTGTTAAGAGCAGTTAAAAAGCAGGAGTCATCATGGAAAGGTAAAAACCAAAAACCAAAGAAACCCAAACACCCATGGGTTTGGGGAGACTGAACTGATCATTACCATCAGTAAGTAGCCACTGGCCACTCGGATGACGCTGACATCAGAGAAAGACTTGAGGATGTCGTCCAGGGTGGTTGTGGTAAAGGAAAGCACCTTCTGAGTGGAATTCTGGGCAACACTTTGATGAACTACCTGTGGTCACAACACAACACTAAGTCCCAGATGAAATGAAAGCCTCCACAAGCTTCAATTGCACAGATGTCAGGGGCACATCCTCTCGACCCACCCCTACTTTTCTCCTCATTTATTACAGACTTCTGCATAATTCAGGTTTGAACTTGGACTAACATTAAATGACCCTGGGCCTGGGACAGTCAGGGTGACCACCGATCGAGTGAGAATGTGGGGCTATGGTGAGCCGGTGTCACTGAAGTTCGCTCCCAGAGCTTTATTTACTCAACATGGAGGACGGCCATTCCCCTCTCCGTAAGTCTACAACGGAGTTCCAGTCCCGTCAGATTCCCCTAATCCAAAACAACTCATTCTTATGAGCACTCCTCCCCCGTTCATTTGCTGGCCACCTTTAAAAGGTCACAGGCAGCTTGGTAGAGGTCACTGCTTGGGAAACAAAGGCCAGCTCCTGTCACATGACCTAACCAAGGGAACTGCAGCTGTGAACAGATTCTATGCCTTGCTAATGTTTTCCAGACACCTTTTCTTGCTAACCAAGTGCTTTTTTAAACACCATCATGCCTCAACTCTGGAGTTCACAACTAGTTACTCAAAATGTTTCAGCACACCCTAATTAGCATTAGTGTCACCCAGATATTAAGATTTTCAGTATCAAGAAAAGGGAAAAAAGTTTTCCAGAGTTTTCATCCCACAAGTTCCCAGAAGTACAGTCTGTTTTGAAAATAAATTCTAATGAAAAAAAGTTTTAAAATGTCATTCAAACGAAGTACTTAGGAACTGAGGGGCTTAACCCAGCTGCCGAGGTGCCTGCAGGAAGTCTGGCGATTTACCTCCACGTAGGTCCTCTGCCAAGCCTCCAGGATGGCTGCTGCTTTGTCCTCGTTCCAGTTGATGTGTGAGACATACTCGTACCCCTTGAAGTGTTCATACATCTGCTTGGGAGTCATTAACTGAAACATGGTCTGCAAGGCGCGGGCACTGGGACGAGATGGGGGAGAGGGCACAGGTCAGCACCCCCAGGAAGCAGCTCTCGCCGCATCAGCTCCAGGATGAGGGCCCCGGCTCCCTCCCAGCCATTCTGTCCTCCACACGAGCACATGTTCCCATTAAAACTGGACCTGGATGGTTACTTTATTTAATAGATTGATGTACCATATTAAAGGTGTAACCTTACAAACCTTTTACAGATAGACCCCAAAATTAAATTAATAGGCAATTTCCTCTCTCAGTTTCTGCTCAATGAAATAGGAAGGGTAGAGGAGCAGACAGCTGATAGCTTGACCAGATATGCCGGGCTCCCTCCTGCATGCTTGCTTGTGCGGAAATCCCAGACGACAACTTTCCTGAGGGACAAGCCTCAGAGGCAGTG
This sequence comes from Artibeus jamaicensis, assembly GCF_021234435.1. Classification (NCBI taxonomy): domain Eukaryota; kingdom Metazoa; phylum Chordata; class Mammalia; order Chiroptera; family Phyllostomidae; genus Artibeus; species Artibeus jamaicensis. The sequence goes on along the minus strand of NW_026522030.1, from coordinate 70,283,203 downwards.
CCTGACACTTGACAGAACAGAGTGCACCAGTGCACAAAGGATAACGCTTGAGTGGCTGCCATTTCTTGGTTTTTCTGTTTAACAGGCTACAATGGAGTTTAACTCCTATTCCTTGCAAACTTTGCTATGACCTATGTCTGTTGCCTGCTGTTATTTATATATATAAAATGGGCAGGTCTAAAATCCTATAGTCACTAGCTGTAGTCTCAATGAAAGTGACAAAAATACTACTGAAAAATTCCCCACAATTCAGGCTGGTCTGGCCTGCTATTATTTCCTAGCTAGGATAAGTGTTAAGTATTAATAGAAATACACTTGCAGATGTCAGGAGGGAAGTGGTTTTGCAGGACAGGACAAAAATGAGACGGCTTGAATTTCCCTGTGTATTGGATTACCTGACGAGCTTCCCAGTGCTGTTCTTGACCGTGCCACCAACAATCAGCTCCTCTTGCCAGTGCATGTACTTCCTGGATAACCCGTGACATCCGCCATTCAGAACAAGGGCCATATCAAGAGGCTAAAGCAGAAAGAAAGCCCCATAATTGTGGGAATTAGCAGGCAGGGCACATGCCTTGTTAAGATCTAGTGCATTCAGGACTTGTTTGTTTCAGAGAGAACATTAAAAACAAGGCTAATGAGAGGCATATAGTAAATCTTACACAACATTTTGCTCTGTGAACAAATTTCGTTCCACAGACAAGTAAAGTTATTGAGAATGAAATCTTAAAAACGAGAATAGTAAAATGAAGAATGAGGGAAAACACCACTCTCTTTCCCTTGCCCACCCTGAGGAGACTCACTGATGTACGCACTTTGGTTGCATTTTTGTTAGGTGCGGTGGCAGGGCAGTCGGGGTCAGCTGGGTTGAGGCAGGGCCGGTCCATGTAACCACGGCCAACTTCCGCCTTGTTCAGCATTTCCTCCCAGCTCTCCACTCGATAGTTTATTTTCTTTAACTCTTCTAGGAATTCCAAAGGGTCAAAGTTTGTCCACTGCAAAGGAGGTTTACCTCTGTGAAAGAAATTAGGAAGCAAGACAATGAAAAGAGGCTTCTAGACCCTTAGTAAAATCATGACTGTATACAGTGCATGGACTACATACATGTGCACATGGCTTTTTTGGTAATGCTGCCATTCTGGGACCCCGTCATAAAGAACAAATGCTCCTTTTGGGTCTATCTGTATGCAAACCTAAGTTAGGAAAATAATTCCTGAGTGAAGGTGGCAAGCAGAGGACTAATAAATGAGTGAAGGCACGAAGGATCTTTCATTGCCAATATATTGTATTTTAATCCCTAAAAACAAAGTTAGCCAGTGGTGCTTCTAAACAGAAGACTGAGATTCAAAATTGAAAGGGGGGAGAAAAGGGGAAATCACAGTATCAAATTAGCACTTGCTGGCCTAATAACTGCTTTGTAAGTGTCATCAATCAAAATATTTGATCTCCATTACCTGTAATAATCCCATACTTATGAGCTCCCTCTGACAGCCCGGCAGTCAACCCCGTAACCCCACTGCCGCCTCTGCCATCACCGCCATCAGGGCCACTTCCCCCCACACTCACTTTTGAATTTGTGCTGTTGACAGACCAGAAAGGCTTTTGGCTGCCTGTTATGTGGTTCAAACCACACTGTAGCTGCTTAACCAGGCTGAAGTCATTATTCAGAATCTCCCAACCAGAAAACACAAAACCCCTTATTTCCCATCTCAAACTGCACACTGAAGGTCAGGGTATGGCCAGTGCAAATTGCTTCTGCAGATACATACCAGCTAGGACAGAAACAATAACCCGAGCACTAACTCTTACATAATTAACTGAAAATGTCAACACTGATTAACAATTATTCTTTAAATGATGTGGTATATATAATATCCAACTGGTAAACTGAAACATCCACTCCCAGGGCCTTGAAAGATAGCAGATTTCCCCCTTAAATGTCATTAATATGATCCAAAGAAAGGTTAGCCTTTTACTCCATGGGAGGATCTTGAACTTCAACTCAAAATGTTTAGCTCTGGCATGTACCCACTAATAAACTCCCTCCTTAAAGTTAAGCTTGAGTGCAGTCTGCAAAACTACAAACATTTTAAAGAGTTAAAAATCACACATACCCTGGAACCATTTGCATTTCATTTGCATATCAATAGGCTGGTAAAAGTGAATGAAATTTAATGATGCCTACAGAACTTTTTTTTAAAAAGAGAAAAAATATTCTGCTGAAGTCCCCTTTCCCCCTCAACTATTCACTCAAAAAAAAAAAAAAACGCAAAAGGAATTTCAATGTTTCTATTTCTTGTTCGAAACTGAAACAGAATAAACAATGATAAAGTAACATCAGCAACCTTCTAGAGCTTAGAAATCACAGACATCAGAAATCGAGACCATGGCACTCACAGGAGGTACGCTGTCCCGGACTGCAGCTTGGCCCCCTCCCAGAAGCAATCCAGAGGTGTGATGATTAAACAAGGGTAGAGATATTCTATTATCTGTCAAAGTTAACAAGAGTAGTCCAGCATTAGGCTAGTGCATACCACCGAGTGTTTCTGGGGATTTTCTCTGTAAACAGAAAGAAAACCTACCTGATCCATGTAACCTGTTTCTGTGATAAGTTCTCCGGATTTGTAACACAAATGTTCCAATTTCCACTGCCTAGTAAAGAGCAGAGACAAAAATTTCTTATTGTAATAAAGTGAGGAAATCAGTGCAAAATTAGAATCATAGAATATATGCAAAGAACCACATTTTTGATCACTTTTTTAGTATGTCAAAAGGAGCAGAGCTTTTGCCAAGTAGAGACCCAACAAGCTTGCTTTAATGAGTAGATAATACTGAACTGTAATTAACACGTGGGTGTTTATGTAAATGAATGCTACCAAAGTACTTGAGAAGTCTTGATTTTTTAAACGTTCTCCCAATAATCTTGTTTACACCATTAATCTGCTTTTCCACGTACATTAAACAGCTTCAGGGCAAATAATTCAGAGTTGAATTATCGCAAATTCCAAATAACCGGGAACTAAATCAGTGAGGTTTATAATATATTAATATATATCCAGATGAGAAAATATTACTTTTTTTTAACTGGCAGATAATGGCCTTATTAACAGCACTCAGAATGAACCTTCCCACCCATAACCATGAGTCAGTGCTGTAAGTGACAATGCCAGGCAGGTCCATTTCCCACTTTACGGTCTTGCCTTCTTGCCTTACAGAAGTGATATTAAATATGCTGGCCTACAGTTAATTTTTAGCTATCATACAAGCATTATTATAGAGTTCTGGTATGCCTACAAGAGGGCTATATAGGTCCATGCCTTAGGGAGATAAGCCGAACTGAAAAAAAGCAAATTTGGAAATGGTAGGGGATGGAAATCCAAGAGAAGGAAAAATAGAAGCAAAATCCCTCTAAACTGTTCTATTTTACTGGCCACCCCAAGGGGCATCCTAGACTTCGCCTTTTCCCCCGTGGAGCCTGCCTACACACCGCTTAGGGCCCCACTAACATGCCACCTCCCTGCTAAGCTTTCTTTGACCAGCGCTATTGAGAACAACCCCCCTTCTCTTGAGCGCTGGCTGCTCAGATCTGCGCGGCACCTGGAGCGCCTGCTGGGGGGACTGCCTGTGTCTGACTTTGTACGTGCTCATCTATACTAGTGTCTTTCTTTGACCTAATTAAACCGTCAGCCAACGAGAGCAGGGCCAAAGGTACCAATCCATTCATCCATCTCTCCATCCCCTCCCACCCATCTACATAAATTTTTGCATTTTAATTCCACACAGCATCAACACAGACTAGCACAAGTAGGTTCACATTTAATATCACTTGACCAATGCTCGCTCGAGAAGGGCCTGGTTATGTTCAGAAAACACACTGGGCTTGGACACATAAGAAAGGGGATGAAATCTGGCTGTACTATTTGACAACTGTATGAACTTGGACGCATGCTCTAATCAATCTAATTTCCAATTTTCTCACCTAAAAACGAAACAGGTTGAACTAGGTGTTCTTTAGAGTTAACACACAAAAGTTCTCTGGTTCCATCAGCTTAAGAGTGTTACTTCCTTGTACAGAGGCCTTTACCTTCTCCTAAAGTGAATGACAAGCCCCTCTACCCCACTAGGTAGGTTCTGGATACAAAGGTGTCCAGCATGCTCACGCTGGCCCCAGACACCCACTTCCTTTTGTCAATGTTACAAAACTGCACCAGGTAGTCGCTTTCCCTACAAAGCTCCCGACAGATTGGGAGGGCTGTGCTGACAAGAGCCAGGATGCACTCTCCACCCAAGTCTGCCTGACAAACGTGCTGAAATACATCCCCTTACATTTTCCAAAACCCTTTCATGTACACATGTACCTGATCTTGTTCTGGGAACTGCCAGAGGATAATATAGCAAATGTCATCATAACTGAGTTTACAGATGAGGAAACAAGAATATGCTAGAGATATGTGATGTGTCCCAGGTCATCTTGGGCCCCAGAACCCTGTCTCCAGCTAGATGGTTCTTAGAGCCATTCTAGTCAAGTCCATGCAAGGTTGAGACAATAGCAGAGACAAGCACAGATTTTCACTTTGTTCTCCCTGGCCACTGAATATGTCTATGTTGCCACTTTCTCACCTCCTCTGTGAAAAATAAATCACACTTGCCAACCACTCAGTCAAGAGAGCTGAAAGTCTACGAGGACAGGATACAGTTAATATCAGTGTGAACTCAGTGGTCCCATGGACATGGGGTTTAGTGACAGTCATCAACGGTTCAGGGAGAAGATCCAGTTAAATTCTCTAATTCAGGTAGGCGGTCAATCACCAAATTCCAAGCGCCTGCCCTGACTTAAATGCTGTACAAGAATGGACCAGATGTGAACCTTGCCTCGGTATCTCACAGTTTAGATAGATAAGAAAAGGTGCTGTTCGTTTTGTTCCAGAACTCTGTCTTGCTGTGCTTTCACTATACCCACAACATTGTTTAGTTATGAAGCCAAAGGGTAATATTTTGTAAAGTGATGCCTGTGTCCACCTTATTCCATCTGCCTGTCAGCAGGAATTCACCATAGTCTGTCAATCTTCTCCTTGCTTTGTGACACAAACTAACAGCCTTCAGTGTTTATTCTTTTCTTATTCCTTGCAAGTTGACCAAAGGCAATTAATTCAAAATCTAACTGTTCTAAAAATACCTTAAGCAATGAAACATCTCCAGAATAGGTATATGGCTTACCCAGGGGCTGCCTGAAGGACCACATGCACTTGGGTATAGTGCCAAAATACTTACTGAAAATATATTATAAAGTCATGAATTTGATTGGTTACCAAACTCTAGAAACAAATCAAGATTTAAAAAAATCATTTCATCAAAAACTATTTGAACTAACACCCCACCTGTCTTTTCAGGGCGATCTTATTCACTATCATAAAGGGGCCTAGGCCAGCAGGCCCTCCCCACCAACTTACCTGTTGTACATATATACGTGGACCCGGCTGGCCTGGAGCGCTGAGTCCAGGTGTTGGCGGAGCGCTTCTGTGGTCAGAATATTAGCACCTTCTTCTTTCGGGGTCTGAATCATGAGTTGAGGATTAAACATAGCCTCTTCTCCAATCTTCTGGCGAGTATAATTTAATTCACGACTTACTCGTCCACCAACTGACAAACATGTACAGGTTTCAATCAGAACAGCAAAATCTCCAAATTGACATTTTACCTGCTACCTCACAGAGCGCAGCAGAGGACACATGATAAATAAACAGTCATAAAAATGTGTGGGTCGCCCTGGCTGGCATATCTCAGTGAACTGAATGAGGGTCTGTGAACCAAAAGGCTGCTGGTTTGATTCCCAGTCTAGGGCACACGCCTGGGTTGTAGGCCAGGTCCCCAGTAAGGGGGCGGCCGTGTGAGAGGCAGCCACACGCTGATGTTTCTCTCCCTCTCTTTTTCTCTCCCTTCCCTTCTCTAAAATTAAATAAATAAAATCTTTAAAAAAATGTGTGGCTGATGAGTGAGGATTAACTCCCATTATTGTCACTAGCAATGTTTAACTTCATCAATAATAAACATTAAAAAGTGCTCGCCGAAACCACAGGGACTGCCCTGCCGCACACGAACCTGACCTAATGCACGTGGCCTGCGCGCCCGTGCCTGAGGGCCGTGTGCACCTTCTGACCAAGGTGCTGTATGTGCAAAGGGGGGAGGGGCCTGGAAAACTTGAGACACCTTTTCCTTGCAAACCAGACCAGATACTGCTGTTACAATTTCTTTCACTTGTATAAACAATGTGCCCCCACAGCACATTTCAAGATAAATGGCTTCAATTTACACTCTTCTAAATAATCTGGCAAAGGTAACAAGGAAATGTTTCTTCTTGTAGAAAAAGAAACAAGGAAAGGTGACAAACCTGTATTCAGCAAAAAACTTGCCAGAAGATGAATAATGGGACCCATGTCAGACACACTAAGGGAAACCTCACTGGACAGGAACCAGATGGATCAGCCATAGCTGCCCTGGGCAGGCCCTGGAACCTGGTTCTATCAGCCTCGCCTGGTCAGCATCCAGAAAACACAGGTGCTAGGCTGCGCTGCCAGTGTTCTGGGAGCTCCCCAGGTAATTCTGAGCCTACTGATGAAGCCAGAACCTCTGCCCCAACACCAACCCCACACCCCAGTAGGCCAGCCAAGCCAGGCGTGCGAGGGGCCAGCACCACCGGGCACAGAGATGTTGCTGCAAACTACTTTTGTCTTCTTCCTCCGGTTCCAGGTTTTATTTCAGTTATGGTTTTAAAACAAGCCAACCTCAGAATGCTACACCTGGCTAGGAGCTATGGCGGTGAGTTTCATTTCTCAACGGGGCATATGCGTGGGGAAGAGAGTGGGGAGGTCAACCTCTGACCCCAAGGGGCCGTGAGGGAAGGGGCTGGTAGCAGCAGCAGAGAATCCTAGAGCCCTCTCCACACACACACTCCAGGGCCCAGGAGTGAGTCTGAAAGTGCCTAAAGGCGCTGAGCGAACCTCTGCCACAGGCCTTCGGCTCCATTGTTCAGAAGGAGCCTGCAGTGATCACTGCAGCTGTCCCACGAGGAATCCTTTTTCTTGAGATTTAGTATTCAAGGACATAAACATTTGGTTCGGGCAAGTAAATAAGTACTGGGAACTGTGGGTTATTAATTCTCTTGGCATATTTTACAAACAAGAGGGTAGGCTAAAAAGCAAATAATGACCTCATTAGGAAAATGAGTACAGATTCACAGACCAGCAAGATCATCTGGGCAGGTTCCTGCAGATGGCTCTCTGTCACCTCCGGACTCTGTGAGGTGAGGTGGATCAGAGGCCGAGTGTGTCAGTCAGAGAGAGGGAGGGTGGGGGAGGGGAGAGAGAAGACAGGGAAATTATCAATTGATTACCCGAAGTATCAAGACTCCTCCAGCAGAATTTTGACAAATGCCCTAAGGAATTAGGGAGGAGTGTGCAATCAATCCGAAGTTCAAGAAAGACCGAAGGAAAACACAGGAAACAACCTGCAATGCAGGACAAATTTACATAATGCCACAGGCCCTTCACGGAGGCTTCACTAAAGCTGCCTGTGCCTGGGCCTGGCTGGCCTGGGCCTGGACAGCTCCTAGGGCAGAAATCACAATGCATCACTATAACCAATTAACTAGTGAGCTGGATTACACTCAATCCCACCTTCTCAAAAGACAGAAAGGTGATCTGAGGCTAAAAAGTCAATTATTAGCCCAGAGGTCACTCCTGAAAAGCTACAGCACACGGAGGAGCACCAAACAGCCTTTCTGAAGAAAAGCCCAGCCTCTTCCTTTTTTTTCTGGCTCTGTGACATCAACGCCCCACACCTATAAATCATTTATATCTGCACTGGCCTCCTCAAACTGGCTAGCACAGGATTTCTTATTCTGCTTACAAAAGTTGCACTTCCTTTTACCTTTAATGAAGCTTAGAACTTTAGGTGATTTAAGACCTTGAGGTAAAAAACAGAACAGGCCCACAGGCCCCTCACCCACACCTTAGCAGAGCCACGGCCTGAAACTCTCACCAAGATGATGACCCCAGGAAGCAGTTGCAAAGTGAGAAAAATGAGATGCAAAGTTCCTGCAACTGAGAACTTGGACGACACTCTTCAAGACCAAATCTCCTAACAGATCAATTACTTTATTACAGCGGTTTTCAGAAATGCTATTTCTGAGATATATCTTGATGCTATTTCCTACAAGATATAACGTACCTCAGGGGCTCATAATGTCACCTTTTCAGATGTTTCAAGATATATATTTTAATAAATGCATGCATTTTAATAAAGGTGTACATTTTCAGGTCTCTGGAATTGAAAACGTTGTTACTCTTCCATCTCTTTGCTCATGATAAATATGAATATTTTTGCTAATGTGACAACCAGTTTCAACCAAGATAGGACTACTGTCTAGGTGGACTGAACAACAAGAGTTGAAAGCCCCTGAATTCTAAAGCTTCCTCAACCACCTATGCTGTCTCCCACTTTAAATTCCATTTATTTTTAGATATTATGTAGACATATTTCACTTAACATTTCATATCATATCATATCATATCATATCATATCATATCATATATTAACCAAGCCTTATAACTAAACAGGAATTATTTTTGCAAAACTAGTGATTTTTTAAAAACGCTAGTTAACATCCACTTTACTTGACAAATGATTGTAACACCACTCATTCACCTGTTGCACATCTGCGGTTACATGCTGTATGCTACGCCATGGGTGGTGTGGTGGGTGGGACCAGGGTGTTCTTCCCTCCAGATGCTTGCTGGCCAGTGAGGCAGACAGGCCACAGACTAGCAAAGCAATAAAATAAGCTCATGGCATGACAAGTGCCATGGAGGAAATGAAGATGGTGATGTCTCTTGAGTTACTGTGTGGTGGGGCAAGGCAGGCCAGTTCCAATGAAGTAGCCAGGGAGGACTTAAAAGGAAGTAACTTCGAAGAGCTGGGAGAAGAGTGTTCTGGGTAGAGGAACTGGCAACTGCAAGCCCTTAGGTTTGGCTTTTGCAGGGCAAGAAAGGAGGTGAGTGTACCTGGAGCTTTGGCGACACCATGATGATGTCATTCATTGGGTTGCAATAGTAGGTATGCTGAGCTCCTCCTCAGGTGTACCTGTGCATCAACTACACAGCATGCATGTGATGTCACATCAGTATTCACCCAAGGTGCTCTGGAACAAGCTACCGGAAATGGAAACCTCTCTGGACTGAGCAATTTTATGGACTCACCTGACTTGCTACCCTAGCTGATGCTCCTATCCTAAATCACAGCTGAGTGACCACCAAAGCTGTTCCTTACCTTGCTGGCTCCTTTACCCTGCACCAGCACGAAGGTTGGCTTCTCAGAAAGCCCCACAGAACCCATTTCAAGTGATTGAAATTACAGGTGTGATCTGGGGAAAATAATTTCCATCTCTCCATTTTCAAGGTTGAAGTCACCCTCTGTTATTTTTTAAATAATTGAATGTTCATAAAATACTGAATAGTCATTTTTGACTACTGAGTGGAATGAACCATAAGATCTAGTATTTATGATACAGATGTAGGAATACTTACAGCTACGTGCACAGCCACAATTATGATTACTGTGTAATGGTTTTTATGTGCAATATTCATCTGCTTCCCATTTGGGGGTTTATCTCTATTTTTTAATTTTTCTGCCGTAAGCATGTATAATTAAAGATTTCCATGTGACAAGAGAAAAACAAATATGAAGGCTACTTGGTAGGAATCTGAATTAAAAATAAGCTCAATGCAAAAATAACATGCATCTCTATCATATTCTGAGTCCTCACATTCTTTTCCTTCTTTAAGAAAATAACAACCATCCTCTTTGAACAAGGCTCAGAAAAAAAACTATCTCAGGATCCTGGGACACAAAATAACCTTGATACATGGGTGGTGCTTCTCACTTGCAAAGCCCTTTCACATTCACTATGGACTTATTTGAAAATATTCTGCCCAGTGCCATCCCTCATCTAATTGGGAAAAACTGACTGAACAGGTGATGAGAACAGGGATCAGGAGACCAGAGGGTTCTGAGTGTAGCCCTGCCACCTTTGGCACCGAGGTTTGAGATGAGTCCATAATACAGTTAGGCCTCAACAATAATGTGAAATTTCCCAAATCCTTAACCAGTAGCTGAGCAAGAGTCCATTCATTTATTTGTTTATCGCAGGGTATATATCAGCATATTACAGAGGAGAAAGCGTAGCTGCAGAGTTGGGGACCACAGAGTTGGCTACCCGGATGACAGGAGGCAGAACCAATGTTTTAACCCCGAGTCCTTTGAGCCTTGTGGCTTCTGAGCACCAGCTGAGGATACAAGTCTAAGAGCACCAAATCCACATCCCAGACTATAGCAGGCTCATAGCAAGAGCTCTCAGAATGAATACATGGAAGTACTACAGAGGGCAAAGTTGCACTCACATTTTTCACTGTCACTGAGGAGACAGTAGATCCCCCTGGGTGGCAATGGACAGGCCCCATTTCTTTCTGGTCTCAGAAGGGCACAGAGGAGGAGGATGCTCAGAGAACAAGTAGCCCTAAACCTCTTTATTTGCAAATTCCAACTGTCTTGTTCTCCAGTAGGTTAAAGAGCATTACTTCTGCAAAGCTGTTCTTGATCAACCTCTGCTGACCCTTTCCTCCCAAAATCAAACCATGAACGGTTTCCAGGATGAAGACGGTGCATTGCAGCTCAGATGAACACACCATTCCATGCTAGGGTCCACGGCTGGGCCCAGGCCATTCCAACCCATGGTGGACCAGAGTTGCCCCCTTCATGATGTTCTCAGCTACATCATTCCTTAGCACAGCCTTCTGCACAGAGCTCAACACTGCCTGTGGCATTCATGCAAAAAAAGCTTTTTGCAGAAGCTTATTGTGATCCACAAAAAGATAATCTGGGCGACCAACCAAAGTGTTTTTCCCAATAAATTCCAAGTCTTTTCAGGGAGGCACTGTCTGCTGCCCACTCACCTCGGTGCACCAGGCTCATGGGGTTGGGGGGGTACACTTAATGTGTTGGGTGAATAAGGGAATGGACGGCCTCAATACAGAACCTTGGGAACAGGCAGTCATCTGAATAAGATATTAATTCTCCCAAAGCCTCAAAAAGTCAATCAGTCAAAACAAATGACCCTTTCAGCCTGAAAAGTACCCACTCAGAGTCCAATTAGGAAAATGGGGTCTGTGTATATGCAAGCGTAGCATTTGCATTTGATTAATCCCATGAATTATCTGACAGATGTTAGAGATTTTTTTCCCCCTTTAGTTACTTTGGGTCCCTCTTTCCATGTTGCGATTAGTTGTTGTGAAGGTGAAAAAAAGTACAAATCTCTACAAGGGTGTAACTGCAAAATTATGAACACCAGCTCATTTTAAACTTTGAAAAAATGAAGATTCAGTAATTTGGGTAATTGGCTGAAACCTCCTAGGCTGTGAGTTTTAGTCACTCTTCCACCCATCTCTTATTCATGACTAGACAACTGCTACTTAAGCTTCTGGGCTGTTTTCCTCCTTGTGAGATTGTGCCCTTGGGTGCTGCCATGGGAAAATGCTACACTCAGCCCCAAAGGAACCTGCCTCCGTGAAGGGAGTTGCAGGAGAACTGTGGAGCACGCGTCTGCTGCAAGCCCCCACGACAGCTGTTTGTGGTGCCATCTGTTACAGCCCAGGCTGCTTCCTCTGAATGGCCTTCCCTGAAGCCAATCGCTCGCCCTGTCGGACACGATCAGGTCACCCCAGCATTCTGCCCACACTGGACCTGCTGCCTGCGACAGTTTCCCTCATCTCCCAGTATTTCTTACAGGGTCACCAGTTCCCGAGATGACACTGCATCTGTCAGGAGGCCCATTCCTCACTGGTGACTTGCTGTGCAAATGAGGGCTGTGGTGCACACCACCTAAGAGAGGCCCAATGAAGTCACAGCCTGCAGACCTGAGGATGTCCCTGGGTGCTGAAGGACACAGGAAAGTAGAGCTCTGCTCTATCCCTAATTGCCTACCTGCCTAGCTGTGAACTGTCCCAGGTCCTACTGTGATTTCACCTGAATGCTCAAGTGCTACAAACAAGCAGATGCAAACCCACCCGGTCTTTCACAGGAGCTGAGCATGCCCAGGAGGGTCCAACACACAGCTTGCTCACTCAGGGGGAATGCTGAACCAGGATGCAACACCCAGGGACTAAAAGACTACATGCTGTTATCAAGTTCTAAGTTTTTAGCTAAGGCCTACTAAAGTCTTCATTAAAAAAATAAACAGAAAATGAGCCAGTAACAACAAAATCCAAATGCTTGCAGGGCAATGGGCTCTCTATAGAGCATTCAGGCTGTTGCATAACATTAACCCCAGTTCCCTCCTCCTAGCTTCTATGGGGCTGACATCACCTCTCCTCTCTGTTCTCAACAGTCTTCTTGCCATTGTCCCGCTTGGGCTCTTTCACTGGCCTCCTACTTAAGCACGCATGGGGGGAGGAGACAGTGCAAGTCCCCATCATCCCCACCTCTGAATGCGGACCCAGACTCCTGCCCTTGTGAAGCACCCAGTGTATGTCCCACAGCTGGTCCTTCCCCTAGCATCAGTGCAGGGAGATCACTGCACGGGGGGTCACTTTCACGATTTTTGTTGCCATCAGGATTAGCTGGATTAAGGGCGGAGGCACAGGGACCCCTAGTGCAGTGAGGAAATTTCAGCAGCAGGTCAGCAGTGGTGTGAACTATATTCTGTCGCCACCACTCCTTACAATCATTAGCAAAGGGTGGTGAGGGGTGTGGATAGGGATGTGGGAGGAAAAAATGCTTCAAGTGCAAAAATGCATGAACTCACCATAGCAATAAATTCCCCCATTGTGCGTTTCCAACGGTGTGCTCCTTTCAAATCAGAAACCTATGGGATTCTTTTCTCATCTAATAGGTCCAATGGTGGTAGGCAGAATGGTGATCATGGCTGCCACAAAGCACAGAGAAACTTCTAGTCCTTTGCCAAACACCAGTTCAGCAGTTTGGGAAGAGTCTCACAGTTGCAACCTTAAATTACGTTCAAGGTGAACCAATGCTTCCTCCAATAGTTGTTCCCATTCTTCTAAAGGACAAATGCTATCCCATCCAGTGGGGGTCCCCCTCCCCTTCAATCTGAAGGAAAACAATGTGGGCAGGAGCAGTGAAGGGAATGGGGGAGGTGGGCAGGAGGATGGGCAGAAAAACAGAAGGAGCACAACTCTGCAAGGAGTGCTCCCAGGAAACCATTTGACCCATTCACCTACCCGAAGTCCCCATCCCCTCAATGCTCCTGTGGGCCCTGTGTGAAGGAAACACAATTTGTAGTTAAAGTAATGGGATTTCTGCAAGGGTGTGTGTGTGCGTGCGCGTGTGTTTTACAGAACAGGCCCTCTTGCACAGAACTGGGCTGTTCCATCAAAGCCGTATCTGTTATATTTCTGTCTTTCTCTTCTGTTTGGCGTATTCACCAACAAGAGAAAAGGAGGTAAGCTTTGGCGGCCCTGACCTGCAGCTGGAACACAATACTTTCGCACAGCCCTGCCGACCCCTGACATAAATTTTACACCGCAGCTGGCATTTACACACTCAGCATTACCATATGTATAGCTGCTCGGTGCTAATTATGCTAATCACCTGTCTAACTCGCTGCTGCGAAAAATGGTTGTATTTAGCAGTCCAGTGCCTACCAATGCAGCTTACTGTGTGGCTGAAATGTACATTCAGACGGCGCTGAATGGCAAGATTTTTCCACGTTGCTGGCTACATTCAGTCCTCAGAAAAATTTATTCAAGTCAACTGGTTTCGGTCCACAACAAAAAAGTTACGAGAAAAAAGTGAGTGTGTTCTTGCCCTAACATTCTGGATCTGCTTGCAAGCAAAATGATAAATCAATTGGTGTGGGAAACAAAAAGGGAGAGAGGTTTCTTTTGGGAGCCATGTGAAACTGTAGCCTATTTTTTTAAAAAAGGGGGGGAGGAAGGGTCATCCTATTCCCCAAATCTCTAGAAAGAACAGTTAATAGATATTTAGTCCTAATCTAAATTCTCTCAAGTTGTAAGCTTTGTGTGCAATTAAGCAAGGTTTAAACATGTGCATTTTTTTTTCCGGATCACGTGTAGACTGAAATGATGGTTCATAGTTGTCATTTTTAAAACTTCTTACCACAACGTGTAAACCTCATGGGGGGAAATCAGGTAAGAGGAAAGAATTTCTTAGGCAGTGGGGAAAATGCTTTTGTTATTCTCTCTTAGAAAGCCTCTATTTAAAAATACGCTGTTTGACACTGACATTTGTTTTGTGAAGTTTTCCGGTTTCCCCACTAAAGGAGGAAAGGACATGAGGGAAACCGGGTGGGGAAGATGGGAGAATTCAAACAGGAAAACAAAGTGATGACTGGGGAAAGAGGGACACTTTCCTTAATCTCAAGATTCCTACTTTTATCATTAGTGTTTTTTAAAGCCATTTTCTTGGATCACTCTACAGAATGGATTTCTGAAATCAGGATAATGTTATTACAGATTGTTTTAACAATTTCCCAAATTCAAACTGAAACTCCACTTCCTCCTAACTCACAAAATACCTTTATATTAACTTTTAAAAACTCTGAATTTAGTCTGTCTAAAAACTGCTTAGTATCAGATGATTTCAATGAACACATAACGTCTAGTATCCCGATCTCCTTGAACGAGTTCTGCCCAAGGGGTGGCCCTAAGTGCTGTTACTTTCCCACCTCCAAATGGTCATTATTAGTAGATTCTTTATTTGAATTTAGAAACTGAAAGGCCATTTATTTAGCAACATACCTTGGGCAACGCCCCAGTGCCACAAAACAGCAGAGTAGCTATGCGATACATCTTGGGCTTACACGCGGAAGATGCACGAACCCAACCGGCTTTCTCAGACACCGGAAGCAGTTGTGAAGGAAGCTGGCCTCTCCTCTACTTGCTTTGCTCAACTCTCAATTTAATTCACAACAGATGACAAGGGTGATGTTCGTGGATGCTTCTAAAAAGTCAATAGCTTTCTTACTATCAGAACCCCCACATTCTGTTCAACATTTGATATACTTATCTGACCCAATGAAGCAATGTTATCCAAGCCACATCTTGCTGTCTTTGGCATCCCTATTCAAGTTGATTTTCTTTGCCAGTCCAAAGCATTAATTCATCTGTAGTTCCAGATCTTGACTGTACAGCCAAAAACACAAACAACAGGACCACTACTGTACCCACTGCAGAGCAAAGGGCTTACCCCCTCATTCCCTCCCAGTCTCTCCCTCTTTTCACATAGAAGATGGACCACCCTGCCTCATGCCACAGAGCAGTGTTTACATTGCAGTACTTGACTGTGTAATACATCTGGCATTTTTTGGGCAGGATTCCGGAACTAGGGGCCAGAAGCCCTTAAGCAATGATTTAAGGGGAAAAATCATGCACATTAATTTAACAAAGCTCACTTCCAGTTCCTTTTGCTTACTTTTGTAACACATTTCATCAGCAACTGAAAACTCTCCTGCTTGTTAATTTATCCTAACTAGCAATAGCCAATGAAGCTTGTGCTGTGGCACAGAGACCTGCCTCCCAGTAGCTCGGCCATCACAGCCAGTTGGTGTTTTGAGACCCAGACACAGTGTGGACTATTTGGGCCAAGTCACACCTGGGTTTCTGGATTAGAAATAAGGTCCTGACTCCACATTGTAAATCTCTCCAACGACAAACGTGTCATTCATAAGTAGGTACCTGACTGCTCACCAATGATGCAGTTTCCCTAACACATGACTACCATTTTCCCAACTATGCTCTAAATCCAAATATAACAAAATATTCTTAGTCTTTAAAAGTGATTGAGGATGCACCTCCACAACAGTTGAGCAGTTTCTTAATGGCAGCAGTCTACTGTTTTGGAAGGCTAATGAGCTCAGTGAAACTTAAAGATACTTGTAGGAAAACAGAGACTAAAGAAAAAAACAACCCTAAATTCAATTTAAGAGGGAAAAAAATCTGGTATGATCATAAAGTACCCAATTTCGGAGTTTGGAAGCAAAGAACAAGTAATAAAATTATTTCTATTTTGATAACCCTAATAATATCTGTGTACAGTCAAGGAAGGTTTTCAACGAGGGAAAAACAAAACAAACACCAAGGAGCTTCCTCCGTCTGAACTGCTTGCCAGGAGCACCTTCGTGAGCAAGCCCTCTGCCCTCTAGGACCTCATGTGGATGGACCATCTCATGCTGTGGAGTCAGCCCAAACTGGGATGTGGAAATCTGTCCTCCTCCATCTCTGTCCAGGCTCCAGGTTCCCTGTGGCTTCAGTGTCAGTGCCACCCAGGAAAGCCTGACGTGGTCGACCTGGGTCGGAACGTGTTTATCTTTCTTCTGTCACCATCTCAGAACTGCCAGAGGGAGCCCTGTCCTTCCACACTTCACAGGACACATAAACCACAGGGGACCGAGACTTATTTCATACTCCACCTGCCAGTGGATTCTAAATTCACTGCAAAATTTCATAGAAATGTCATGACTCTCCAATAGAGGAAGCACATCTGCTGACAGGAGCCCATCAAAGACAAGGGCCTTGGAGCCGACCTTCACCAAAATAAGAATTCCAGTGATGCAGATGGCATTTCTGCGCCTAGTAGGTTCAAAATAATACATTATGCCCTGTCAACTAGCTTTTCTGATCAGCCAGCTTTCCTACCATCTCAGATTTTACACTAGTCATTCCAGAGATCTACTGGGAGGAAATGAGTTGGGCAGTTTAAGAACAGGTGGGTAGAAGGAAGGGTGGAGGGAGAGGAAGAGAAGGGAGGAGAGAGGTGAAGACGAGCAAAGGAAGAGAGGGTGTGGAATAAGGAAGAAAGCAGGAAGCAGAGGGGGGTTCTGGGAGCCAGGGAGGGGCAAAAGAGATGACATGATAGTACTAAAATCACATGGGTATGATGATTATTTAGGGATATCTTACAGAGCTGGAACTTCCTCCACATTTTTTTCCCAAAATATTGTCAAAATAATGCTGAGTTAAAATACTTTATTTCTGAAAAATGTCCTCTATTAAAATCTGGTCCTCTTTAAAACAATTTAAAGATATTTCCATACTTGCTTTAAAAGCCAGAAAACCTTTTGAAATCTCACACACACGCAAACCCACACACTCACCCTGCCCCAGTAGAACAGACTACTCCTCAGGGGCTAACTCTGAGCAGACAGCTGGCAGGGACAAAGTGGGGGCTGCCACAGAAGCAGCCCCTTCTGCTGGAGAACTGCGAACCCCCACAACACGAGAAGGGTGGACAAGTTACAGCCCAGCCTGAGTGGACAGAGCTCTGGGGTCATGGAGAGGTCAGCTTTGAAGGAGAAATCCCAATGAAATATAAACATGGCATTGTGGAAACCAGACAAATCTCCCATAGCTCATCCAGCCAGCGTTAATCTCACCATCAGCTGTGGCGCATAATCCAAACAAACGATCCTGCAGTTCGTACATCTGGAAGCTGTCATCTTCTGGGGCCTCCCAGTGGCGCTGCGTGCATCTGAAACACCCCGCCACCCAACGTGGCTTCTCAACTTGGAGGTTAGGAATGGCAGGCAGCAGAGAGACAGGGGGCGCGCACATGGCCAGCTGCCTTGGGGCGAAGGCACCTGAGGCTAGTTGATATTTTTAAAGCAATTACTGTTTTAATCATTCTTCTCCAGATACAAAAGAAATACCACAACTGCTTCCACAAGTACATGTGTGCCCGCTATTGGAACTTAATCAATACCCATGTAACAAACACATTTTTAGTTTTTAAAAGTACAGAGGGAACCAAGGAGAAGAAAGGAGCCGCGCTGCGTTCTGCCTTTATGTTCCTTGTGTAATTCGCCAAAACTGACAGCCCCAGAGAACAGAAACTGGGTACTAACCTTGCAAAGGGCAGTGCAAGCAAAACCCATCCCACCTTTTTCTGACTGATGGGCCTCAGCCCCTTTGGTTGTGCTGCGTAAGCACACCTAGGGAAAAGTGGTTCGGGACAGGAGCATCTGGAGAGCTAGACCACCAATGAGCTCTGTGGACTTCCAAAAGGCGTTGTTATTTCAACATGAATGAAGTCCAGTGGTATGAATGAAATGAAGTCTTTCATTGATTTTTACAAACTCTCCTCCATGCTCAAAACCTTTAGCCTGTTGTAGCTAAAATGCAACAAGGTCTACCTGGTAAAATTAAGTCACCTGAGGAAAAAGTAAACTTTTTTTCTTTCTTCCATGGCCTGCCCCCTTCCAACTTGTCATGGTGTTTATTTGATTTTTAGTGTAGTATTAAGAAAACTCAAAAATTTAAATTAGTAATATTAAAAAATTAGTTACCTGGGACAGTGAATATGGGATTGGAAGAATTACCTTAAAGAATAAAACTTTTAGCTCTGGCAGGTGTGGCTCAGTGGATTGAACACAGGCCTGTGAACCAAAGGGTTGCTGGTTCAATTCTCAGTCATGGCACATGCCTGAGTTGCAGGCCAGGTCCCCAGTTGGGGGTGCCCAAGAGGCAACCACACATTGATATTTCTCTCCCTCTCTTTCTCCTTCCCTTCCCCTCTGCCTAAAAATAAGTAAGTAAAATTAAAAAAAAAAAGAATAAAACTTTTGCATTCAAGGCAATGCATTTGCAGTCACAACTCTATCATAATAAAAGCCTTTCACCTGCACTGCATGGGTCTTCATATCAGACTCTATCTTCTATACCAATGGTTCTAAATTGGACCAATTTGTGCATCATCACCCCTCCACATGCACCCCTATTTGGCAATGACTAGAAACAATTTTGGTTATCACAACAAAGAAGATGCTACTGGCATCTAGTGGGTGGAGGCCAGGGATGCTGTTAAATATTTCACGATGCACAGAACAGCCTATAAGAGAGAATTACACAGCCCAGAATGTCAATAGTGAAAAAACTCACTCTAAGCAGAAAGGAGGGTGAAGCTCAATTATCTCCTACCACTGCCAAGAACACTGAAGGCATAATATAATGCTAGATAGGTAGTATAAGCTTGAGAGCTCTTATAAACTCAAGCAGGCATTTTAAAAAAATTCTACTTCGCTTTTTAAAAAACATTAGAGTTGCTCCTTCCTTGACACCCTTCTCTCTTCATGCTGACCTCCAGAGATACTAATAAACAAACACAAGGCAATATGGATTCATCTCAAGACTGTTTCATTTTTGCAGAAGGCCAGGGCTGGGCAAGCTTTGAGAAAAAACCCAAAAGCTCCAAGACATAAATGAACATTCTGTCACTGGGACAGTGTGACAACTTGTGTCTTAGAGAGGCTGGAGTGTGAGGGGGGCTAGCCATTAAGGGAGACAGGAGGATAAAATTGCTAAGCAAACACGAAAGCCAACAGAGAAATGGGTGAGACCAAGAAGAAAGCATTTCTTTTCTGTGCCGGGAAGGATGAGGTCCAGGCAAAGCACTCTGGTACCAGGAGGGTACCAGAGGACAGAAATGCTAGCATTAAATCATGAGACAGGCAAAGCTTGGATTAAAAAAAAAAAAAAAGAGCTGGCAGCCCCCCCCCCCCCCCCCCCCAAAAGCTCTACACACTGGAGACCATCCTGTCATGTGGCTGGGCCTTCAAGCCTTCATAAGGCAGGCTCTCACCTCAAACTTGATGTTCCAACTAAAGGCAAGCACTGAGAGTTCTCTTGGGGGGCCGCATCTCTGTCCTCTGAGCCTTTGCTCCTGCTGTTCCTTCAGCCTGCAATGCCAGGTGACCCCTAACCCTCCAGCGCCTGTGCTTGGCTCAGGCCCCCCTTCTTTTGGGGCTGTCCTGTCGTCCTGCCACTGGTCTGTAGGTCTGCTGGGTGGAGGCACCCTGAGGCAGGGGCTGTGGTCTTTCACTGTCTCTCTGGAGCTTTTCGAGGTGCTTAGGACAGGACAGGCACTGAGAATACCTGCTGAATGAATATTTTTATTTTGAAATAACAATTAGTCTCTCCCTGACCTTTCCAGAGCTGGTACATGTATTGGTAACAGCAGATGGCCATGGCATCACTCTTTTATCAAACTTCAGGGCTCCATTTGCAAGTGAGCTATGTTTGACATTTTTTACTTCACCTAAGTCTCAAGGTACCCATCTAATATATATGTCAATCATTAAACATCTTAACAATGGAATAAAAAATTCCTATCACCAATGCCATAAAAGATGAGACAATCCTCCTCATCTAGCTTATATTGGTCAGCACACTGTAGCATGTTAAACAAGGCATTAAAGTTAAATCGAAGGATACCTTTAATTTGATGGTTATATTAAAAAGATAGCATTTTGGCTGATATAAGGATGGGTATAGTTAGCCTGTGTACATACACAAACACAAAGGCAAGTGGAGATCTACCTACTTATCTATCTATCATCTATCTGTCTACAGGAGTGGGCACAGTAAGTTTGAATTCAACTACCTCAGGAGGCGAACTCAAGCAGGTCACTGAAATTCAGGTTTGTTTACTGATTTTCAAAGACTTACAAGAATGTGTAAATAATAAAGTCCAGCAATTCGAGCACTTATGAGATTTGTACATAAGTGCACTGTGCCAGTGTAACATTCTTTTGAGTTTAGAAAGCTACTGTAATAATCATAACCTGCATGTCTTTTTCCATATGGACAACTGTAAACCTACCTTTGCCCACCCCTGTACATGTACATGCACATGTGTGTAGACATACACGTATCTCCAATTTGTGGGTGTGTATACACCTGTGCATGTATACAGAGCATTTTCTTTTAAGTCACAGGAAAAACAGCATTTTCCAAACTGACCCTCAGCATTCCTCTCCCCATAAAATCTCTTATGCTTTCTTTTCTTCTACTGCTTTTTAACTAGAGAAATATGCAACCTCTACCACTTGGTTTATTTAGTGCAGTAACAAGTACCTTGTTTGTACCCAGAAGATTTACAGCCCCTATTAAGACAACACCATCTAACAAAACTACTTTGCTTATTATAGTGATGAGGAATTTAAGAGATTAAAGTTCAAAATTAACCTAAATTCTGAGTTTGCTACTCATTTTACTCTAATACAGTATAAGACAGCAGGGAATTCTTATTCCTGAAAGCAAATGCTCAAGCTACTTACTGCTGACATGAACAGTATGCTCACTGTATCACAAACAAGACCTCTACCTTGAAGTTAAATTAAAATTATAAAATGGTATGGTGGCCTCTCTGGTTGAGTTTACTTGCATTTATCAAACTACTGCTTCTTCTACAGGGGAAAAATCTAGCACACAAGTGAATGAGTGACTGATTGAGGTCAAGGCAGCAGGAGACCAAGTTGACTTAAGTCAACAATTTTCAACCTGTGGGCCACAAGAATTTTTAAAACATGCAATTCCTGACTATTTTTAGTCAGGGGCACTGACTCTTCTCTCCCTTAGATTGTCAAATTAAAAAAAAAAAGACAACAGACAACACAGCAATAGCTGTTGGTGTGAATGGCTTGTTTTAAACCATAAATGTACAGGTTATATAACAGTCGCAACTTACTGGTCATGTCACATAATAAGATCGCATCTGATTGGGTTAGTTCTTGGTGCCAGAAATCCTTATATATTGTGCAAGTACGGGCACCTGATTTTTTAAAATGTCACTTTGGAGCAAAAAGAGTAGGTAATTACAATTATTATTTTTTTTGTAAATCAAAATTATACCTTTTTTGTCAGACTGGTGAAAAGTATATTTTTTGGTGTGCTGCAGAATTTTAGTATGTGTGCCATTAGATGAAAAAGGCTGAAAAATCACTAACTTAAGTCATTAGTAGGCAAAGTGGTCATGTTGACATGGAGGATCCATAGTTTCTGATATAAAGGCAATAATCCAGTTATTATGTATAAAAACATTACACAAGCTGTCATGTTACAAATACAAAGATAATAACCGTAGCTATTTTATTGAGTTGTAAGACATATGATAATAATAAATGGTAATGGTGGTTGCTCAACAAGTGGTAGTATTGAGTAGACAATATTTGGATGAAAAACCAGTGATCCACAAGAAACTGTCAAAACAGAACAGGAAGGGAAAATAGCTCAGAGGCCAAAAGTAGGTAAAATGAGTCTCATCTCAGATGTGTCAGTCCCTAACAGTCTCGGACTAAGATAGAGCCTGGTGAGACCCTACCAAGCAGTTACTCCTTCTTGGAGGAACTAAAATGTATTGCTTAATACAGAAACATAGTTGCGTCTAGAAACATACAATGTTAAAATAAAGTTACATTACTTCTCTTTAAACCTATTTAAAGGTCTACCTAAAAGTCTTCCTCAATACATCAAAAAATGATCTTTTGTCACCAAGGACCAACACATTTTTTGGCTCACATAGTGGAAAGTGAACATGTGGACAGAGCTGGGGGTCCCTCTGCTCATTACATCCCTTGCTCTGTCCTAGAACATATGACAGGCCCCACGATCCTATGTTCAAATACAGCCCTGCCTCGAGGGCCCACCTATTCCCCCCACCCCAGAGTGTTCCCCACTCCAACTGTCCACTCAGTTTGGGCCTTTGCCCAACCCTTTTCTGAGCTGCTGCATAGAAGCCTCTTCTCCCTCCTTTCTCTCTCTCTCTTTTTCCCCCATTTAACAGAGGTGCCCTCTTCAGTAGTTTTAAAGCCATGAATTTGTGCTCAAGAGTGTTTCACATCCTTCAGTGTCCCTGACAATGCCTAGCGCAGTGGTGTGGATGTTACAGGTACTCAGTAAACTTGTTGCTAGAACATCATAGATGGTCAATAAAACCCTTCTTTTATCTACCAATGACATTGAAGTGTTGCACTGAGGTAAATTACCCCATGGATTCAATCCAAATAACACTTCTGTATTAATTACCAAGCTACTTAAGGCAAGAATGTTTTCTGGTCTTAATTATTTGGACTATTATTTTAATTGTCACTTCTCAACTAAAGACTTCACCATATGCTTGCAAAACACTGAAGGCTGAATCTTTGCAAACAAGGCAAAATTAACAAAATATTCTGTAAAGGTTAGTTTTCCAACAGCATTCTGAAAGGGAGCAATTATGCATGTAACTCGGGCTTCCAAACTTTGCCTTGGGTAGCGTTCACTAGGAATGCTCCACATATTCTAGTTTGAAATATCCACATAATTACCTCAATCCCTCCCTCCCATCCCATTGTAAGAGACAGCCGAGGCAGTGTTTAGGGGTTAAAATGTTTCCAAATAGCAAGACTGTCACTTTCCTAAAAGAACTAAAAGACAACCAAGAGAAAACAAAAAAAATCTGTATCACCGAAAGAATGTAAAATGTTTTGATGGGGAAGAGGGAGAATCTATTTTAAATTTACAACTGCTTAAAAAGGCTTCAAGCGCCCCCCCCCAACCCCCAATTGAGGAATGCAGTTAAAAGACTGGCAGAACCCCTTGGAGAGCTGCTGTGGCCCCTCGCTTCAAACTCGCGTTCTTAAAACACATTTCTTTCAGCCTGTAAAACGCAGCCTGCCCCTTAGAATAATTCCATTTTAAAAGCCCCACCCCCGAGGAAACATTAATCTACTTTTCGAACATGCGTTCCACTCTGTGCTTTACAGGGTTTTTTTTTCCCAACTCCTTCCCCACTACCTCCTCGACTTTTTTTTTGTACCTTGAGACAAATGTTTTTTTCCCCCAGAGCTGAAAGCTGTCCAAAAACAGGACCACACACGCCGCCGCCTCCGCAGGCCCGCGCCGCTCCCGCCCCCCGCCCTCCCCAGCAGGGCTGCTGCGGCCGCCGCCGCCGGGGGCGCGCACACTCCCTCGAGCCGGAGGGGTGGCCTTTCTCGGCGCCCCCGCTTCCTTTCTCTTTGGACTTGGTGGGTGGGTGGGTGGGGTGAGGGGGACGACGGAAGCCGAGGACCAGAGCCGGGAGCGGAGAAGCCTGCCTCTTGATGCCTCGCGGGGCGCGGCGGAGGCGGGCAGCGGCGGCGACTGCAGGCCCCGCGGCCCCTGGCCGCGCAGTGGTCCGGCCCGCGGAGGGGCCCCCGCGCCGCGCTCTCCCACAACACCCAGCACTTCGCGGCGCCCCGAGCAGATTACAGCGCGGCCTTTGTCAGGCGGGCCTGGCTCCGGGTCTGGCAGGCCTGGCTCCCGGCCAGGCGCCCAAACAATAAACAATTCCCTGGAGCGGGCAAGGGGGTTCGCTCGCCACCGAAATGCTCTAGGTGCATGCTGGCAAATATCTTTATCAATTGGGAGGAAGGGAAGGGGTCCTGGGCGGGGGACAAGAGGGCGCGGGGCCGCGCGTTGGGTCTCTTACCTTCCACCCACAGCTCTTCCACGTTGGTCTCCAGATTAGCTGCCTTTAATCCCACAGCAAAGGCCCCAAATATGAGGAGGCCCACAACCAAGAATTTGCCGCAGTTTTTTTGAATGTAACAACCCAGTTTAAATAAAAGTCTCTGAAACTTCGCTCTCAGCCACAGCGGCGCTTTCCGGCCAGTAGCTTTCCCCTGAGGACGAAGCAGAAAGGAGGAGTGGTGAGCGCCGGGGAGTCGCGGCACGCGCGCCCACGCCGCTTGCGCGCACCCGCCAGCGGATCCGGCGAAAGCCGTGGGGGATGCCCTCGAGGCTGGAACCCCCGCCTGCACGAGAGAACGCGAGCGGCGTGGGGGGGGGTGGCGGAGAGCTGGGCATAAATCAAAGTCTGGCTGCCGCAAGGGAGTTAAACCACACTACAGCCGGGGCGCCCCCACGCGTGGCCTGCGTAGCATCTCCTAGTGCAGCGAGGGGTGTGCAGGGGTCGGGGGTTGGCTACAAGGGGAAGGGAAGCTGAGGCAGAGAGGAAAGAATTCACTCAACAGACAACTGTCACGCTGGACATGATAGGGGAGGGCTGTGTAATCTCTGCGAGGGAGCCCCAAATTTGAGAACCGGCAAGGCTCAGTCCCGTTCCGCGCAAATCCTGCCCCAGCCTTTACCTTTCTTGGGGTTCGCCTACGAGGACGCGGGCTGGGGGGTTAGCGCGCTTGGGAAACAATGTAGTGCGGGACCCCTTATCCTGACCCCTGCCCGGCGTGGTAGTAAGGGGATCCACGTGGTGAGCGCGGCCAACGGACTCACTCGGGACGCATTTCCATAGCGTTGGGAGATGCCCTGTGAGCTGAATTAGGAAGCGGGACAGCCATCTGCAACTTACGACAATACTTGTGATCGGAAGAGGGCAGCCACATGGATTTTTTCCCTCCTCTCCCTTCCCTTCTAGTTAAACGTAAAAGGCTGCGGAGTGCACGGGGGAAGGGCCCAGGCCGGCGCGGGCGGGTGTCGCGACTGGGCGCTGTCTGCTCCCGGCGGCGGCGTTTTCCCGGCGCTGGCCGCGTCCCCGTTAGGCCCCAGTCTGGGTGCTGGCCTTCTCCGGATTCCACACATTTCAGCGAGCCTCGTAAACACAATGAGCCCGGCCGCTCCGCAGACTCGGACCGCGGATTTAAGGTGGCAATTTGTTTACAACTTTCTCTTCCCCCTCAGGCTCTGAGGAGAGGTAGATCAAAAACTGGAAGAGAAGGGGGGGATGCCCTCCTCCGAGGATAATTTTTAAGGGAGCAGAGATTTTATGCTCAACAAAAGCAAAATCGGCTGCCAAAAAAGGAAACCACCTTTATTTCGGCTCCCTCCTCCCCCCTTCTCTCCGCCTCTCAGTACTCCACCTCCCCCTCAAAGAGGTGAAGAAATGTGGCAGCATTACAGGGGTTTGGGCTGAAAATTGGGGCAGGGGCGCGGGAGGAGGGGGCTCCATGGCAGGGGGCGCCCGGCAGTGCCGCGCTGAGGCTGCCCTGGAGGTGGTCCTCTGTGGACCGCTTTCCAGTGCTCCGGAAAAGGCTCGCCGGGAGGGCGCGTGTACACACACGCGCGCGCGCGCGCACATGCACAGACACACACACACACCCTCCACCCCCTGCGGACCTCAGACAGCCCTTTCCTCCCAGGACCGGAGGGAGGGTTTGAATTTTTCAATCCCCGCTTGCCTGTTTCTTTTCCTGGAGAGGTGTGTGTGTGCGTGTGTGTGTGTGTGTGCGCGCGCGCGCGCGTGTGTGTGTGTGTGTGGCCCCGCGATCCCCAAGAGGAAGAGGAGGGAAAACAGAGTGGGAGGGGAGAAAAGTCTGAAATGCACCTTGGAAATCTGCTCCAGAGCGAAGGCGGCGTCACAGTAGCTGGGCCGGTGCAGATAGTCCCGGTCCGGCGCGGCTTGGCGGCGCAGACCACCGGTTCGTCTGCGCCTCCCGCCTCCGGCCGGCCGGCCAGAGGCTCCGCCGCAGCTGCCGCCGCCGCCACGATCCTGGGGTTCCGCGGCGTTACCAGCCGAGGCCATGTTGCCGCCGCCGCCGCGGGAACCGAGGCTTCCCCGGCCGCCCGGCGCGCTGCCGCCGCCGCTGCTGCAGGCTCCCGGCTCGCCGCGGCGCTGGGCTCGGGAGGACGCTGCTCGCCGCCGGCTGTTCGGGTTGGGGCTCCGGTTGACAGACCTGGTGCTGCTGCTGCCGCTGGTGCTGCTCACACGGCGGGCGCTGCTGCCGCTGCGGCCGCGGCCGCTGCCGGGGAGTCAGACCCTGCGCCTTCCATTGCCACATTGCGCGGGAGTCCCGAGGTCTCTGCGGCCGCCGCTGCCCACATCCAGTTCTCGGGAGGGCGAGAGCCGGTGCCCGGAGCCAGCCTGTCCTTCCAGCGCTCGCGCGGCGCTTCTCGCGGTCCCCAACTCCCCCTACCTGCCCCCCGCCCCGCGCCGCGACCCCTTCACTGCAGAAAACGCCAGCAAATCCCCGCCGCTCCAGCCGGCCTCGCTGGCTCCTTAGGCGCCTCTCGGGTCGCCCGAGCGGTCGCGGAGGGCAAATGCAAAGTCGCCGCCGCAGGGTCCGTGGGTGCCCAGTGGGTCTCAGCGCTGCCGGGCCGGGGCAGCCGCTGCCGCCAATGCTCCCGCAGCAGCTGCGGCTGGCGGTGGCGGCTTCCGAAGCTGCTGCTCGGGCTCTGGCTGCTGGGTTCGCGGTGGCTGCTCGATCCCGGACTCTGCTTTCTTGTGCTCCTCACCGACCCGCTGGACCATTCTGCCCCCGTGCAGCGCGTCGCTCTCGCTCCCGGGACCTGGGGACTCCTCTCTGTGTGTGTGCAGCGGGCAGCGGCCGCGGCAGCTCCTTGATTCAATAGATGAGATGGAAGAAGAAAAAAAAGAACTCTCTCCATTTGGAGAAAGAGGAGGAGGAGGGGAGGGGGTGGAGGGGGAGAAAGCGAGCGAAAGAGAAAAAGGCTGGAGCTCCCGCCCCTGGGGCTGTCAGATGGCTTGGGTTTCTGCGACGCGATTGGCTCACGGAGGGCAGAAATTACTCAGCAAACATGACTATTATTAGCTGCTTAGCAACAGCTCACCAAAGTAGAGAGACCACCCAGGTAGGCAACCCCAGTGTGTGCATCCCCGGCTTCGGGGGGAGCCTCCGAGAGCGCCAACCTTCTCGCATGCAATACTTCCATTAAGGAATGTTCCCCCCTCCCTTTCTTTTTTATTCCTTTTCTTTTCAACAGTATCTTCTTTTTGTAGGCGCCTTTTGAGCGCGCGCGCGCACACACACACACACACACACAAACACCCACAAACATTTGCCTCTCGATAGACACAGGGGAAAATGTAATATTTTTTTAAGCGCTTAAACAATTTCTGAAATTCCTCAAAGAAAACCCTTTCAGAGGCACCTTGGCCTCAAGCTACAGCAAATACTGGGAGGTCCGGCTTGAATTCCCAGGCCTGCACCAATAATGACAGGGTGGTGGATAGTGCTCCAGTACATGCCAGATTTTTTTTCCTCCTCTCTTTTCTTTTATAACTAAAGAGAAGACTTAGGCTCTCGCAGCGAACAACGCCTAGCATTAAGATAAACAAAATGGAAAGTTAAAGAGGAAAGTAAGGCCGTTGGAAAAAGAAACCCTCTGTTAAAATCTATTCCTCCCCCACACCCCCGCCAAAAAAAAAAAATCCACGGCCACACAGTCCTGGTTTGAAGGAGGCCGTGTATTATAAACGTGGAATCCAGACACCGAAGCATTCTCGTGGAGGCAGAGGCGTTTTTATTTGAATCTTTAATGTGTCATATGTAACAGAGAAACAGCAGAAACCTTTTAACAACCCAGAGAAAAGGAACTGTTTCCTTGAGAAAGAAAAGTTTTTCCTAACAATTTTGGCTTTATTTGGACTTAGAACCCCCCTTTTTTTTTTATTAACCACATGTCCTTATTTATTTAAAGTCTGTTGTAAACTTTTCAAAAACTGGTACACATCCTGTTATATTTAATAATAGCGTGACGTAGGGGAGAATAAAGGCTTTGATGTTGAATTCATTCGAAACAAATTGTGGGCTGATTGCGAGGACTTGTCCGGACGCTGCGGCCGGTGTCACGGAGAAGTCCCGGGGCTTCGCTTCCCGTTGAGAGAGAAAACACGCAACTCTTTGAGGTGGATCCTGGGGCCTGAGTCAAATTAAACTGTACACATAGCACCGCTTATTATTTAAAAGTAATGTTTTAGAAAGTGGAATTTGTTTTTCTTACGTTTGCAAGTTAATTTCCTGCCTGAGATAGGGTTCAGACCCACAAACCCTGGATTCTGCCTCATTTTAGTATTTGCTTTTTTCTTTTTTAAGAACATTGTTGAACTGCAGGGGGACCCGTGGCAGCAAGAAGCCGACTGCAGCCGTGAAATAGGGTCGTGTGGCTTTAAGATGCACACCGTGTATGTTCATTGAAAAAAAAAAGAAGAAAGAAAGGAAAGAAAGAAACCTAGATGGAGAGAAAGGAGGAGGAGCAGAGGGAGGGCGGAGACCACGCGGCCACGTGATCCAAGGCCGGCCGGCGCGCGCTCCGCGGTCCGGGAGGCCAATTGGGCGCGCGCCTGTACCGGTGCGCGCGCGCCCGAGCTCCGGGACCCCCCCCCCTCCACGCCCGCGGGGCCCTGGTCAAACAGGTAGGGGAGTCAGCGCGCTTGCTCGCGCCCGGCGGGCTCCCCAACTCCAGAGCCGCCTCCCAAGAACCCGGGAGAGGCGCGCGCCCCGCCGGCGCGGAGGGACGTGCCGGGCGCGCCGTAGTACATTCCAGAGGGCGGTCCGGCCCCCGTACGTCGCCCAATGCCCGCGCGGTCTCCCCGCGGCCGGCCAATGGCTGAGCGCACGGGCCCGTCCCATTCACCCGCCCAGCGGCCGAGGCCGGGGCCGTGGAGGGGCTGCGTCGCTGCCGGCGGGCCACCGTGTCGGCCCACGCGGCTCCCGTGGGGGGCCTGTCGGCCAGCCCTCCCCGCCCTCTTCCTTCCTTTTCCGCAGTTTCCCCTCCCTTCCTTCCCTCTCCCTTTTCACCGCTTTCTCATCTTCGGATCTCCTCCCCACGCAGCCTCGCCACGTTCCCTCCAGCTTTTTCAGCTTCCCGATCGCGCCGGGAGACCCTGCCTCCTAAATCTGGAATCTGCGAAATGCGTGCGGTACTCCGGGCGGGGTGGGGTGTCTCGTAGAATAAAGACACGAAGAGAGAGAAGCGTCTGGGGTGTTCACGAGATCAGGAGGACTGGAGTACCAGGCCAGCGCGGAAATTCAAAACCAGAGCTCCGAGAGAGCACGTGACTGTGTGCAGCTAAAATCCTAGAAGGCAAGACGAGCTCTGTCCAATGAAAATGATACTACGTGCATTGATAAATAATATCGCAGGAGAACTGGGCTCGATCGTAGCAAGCTTAATCTTTGAGCATAATTCTTACCTTTATTATATTTGATAAAAAGCAAAAAACAGGAATGGTGATTTAATACTTTAGCTTTTTTTTTAATTGAATGGTTCTGCAGACGTTTCAAGTCAAACCATTTCGTGCTTATTGCTGAAAATTATTTCTTTAAAGACTTGGAATTGGTATCCCTAGTTTCCCATGTCAGTTTTTATACTTGAGGTGTGCTGTATGACAAGGGGACCATGTAGCCAGAAGGTTGCTATGTCTGTCTTTTCAAATTTCTTTGCAACGTCCTAGACTCAAATATTTTTTTGCCAATCTTTTATTTACAGCAATTTTAGTATAGGTACTTGGCTTGTGGCGTTCTAAAATGAAATTATAGGCTATATACTCATCACGGTTCCCAATAGTCTTCGCACGCAGTTGCATATCCTCTCCTTCCTGCTGCGGCTGCCAGTGTACCATTTCAACGGCAAAGCCTCTTGGATTCGGTCTCATTTCCCTTGGTTTGACTTAATTCCCAAACGTTTTAAACATTGATCTCTGGGGTTTTCAGCGCCCTGAGCCCCCTCACCCGCTGTTTGATAGGTTAACTTTTCAGCATCTCAGACAATGGTCCCGGCCTGTAAATTCTACCCGTCGGTTTCAAGACTCAATCCCCAGCCTGGGCTCTAACAAGCGCTATCTTAATCTTCCCACCCCCCACCCGCCGCTTTCCCTGTGGTCTGCTTCTTTCATACACAGAGATGAATTACTTTGAGGATCTAATTGGCCTTGTTTCTGTAACGTTTTAAGAAAGGGAAGAGGAGCCAGTGTAAAAGCCTGCTCGACTTGGGTGGTCAGGGCTGAGGCTGCCCCCAATTTGCCTCATTGCTGATGCATGCGAGTGCGACATTCCCAGCGATAATGTTGTTCCTAACCAATCTGCCCTTATTTACATTTGTAAGCATTGTCGCCTTTAATATGCATGCCCTGTGCAGGGGACTGCTGCGCCATACCGGGTTTGTTAACTTCAACTAACCACGAGGACTCTCCAGACCTGGGCTGGCTGGAGGAGCCAGGCCTGCAAAGGTGTCTGCTGGCTCCCCTCCTGAGTTGCCAAATAAGTGAGAGCTCTGGACCTTTTCAACCAGCTGGAGCTGCTGGCTCTCTCTGGAGCAACAGTTGAGTGAGTGTTCTATCTCCCCTTTCCGAGTAAAGTTCCTCTCAATGCATCAGTTGTCCATTTGGTCTCCCCATCACCATCCAAGACTTTATTGGAATCTGTCATTTTCAGAACAGATTCCTTAAATTCTTAAAATATGATTCACTCATATCTTCTTTCTCTGCTCCAATACTTCAAATATCCATAGCCATGCCACACACATCTCAAAAATGACATCTGATTATCCCAATGATGAGACTGAAATAAAACATCTGCCCTTTGTGTTTGGACATTCCAATGATAAGCAATTTTGGGAGCTGGACTTGGTGGAATAATGAGAAACCATACTGAGATCTATTTTTTCACTGGCTGCTCATTTCTTACCGAATGTGTCTTTAAAACTGAATATAATTTAACTCATTTTTGCCAAGTACAAATGGATAAAAGGGATGGATAAAAGGGTGAATGTATTCTAGTAATTTGACCCTTGGGTGATATTATAATTTTGTCTCCCACTTATAATACTCTTCCACAAAAGCAAAAAATTGCAAACATTACATTAAGTCCCACAGTATTCCTGTTGAGAGAATGAAATAGGGAATGGAAAGGGGGGTTGCTGATGTAATATTCTGTTTATAGATGGAGACCTCAGGACAGGCCAGGGCCTGAGGGTTCAAAGCAGGCACCTGTGTAAGAGCTGAGTCTTGACTCAACTCAAGCTGGTACGCCACCCTACGCCACAACTCTTGGTTTCCTAAGAATTTGATTGTTTTCACATTGTCAGCTTTTACATTTACTTAAAAGGTGTAAAAGGTGATGGTAGCACATGAGTCTAAAAGGTATGGGGTGAAGGGGGGCTACATTCAGCAGCCACAACATGTAAAACCAGTAAGCATGGCTCCCTTCCCTTCCTCCCATCCACCTTCTGTCTCCTCCCCTCTGCCCACCTCCCCAGAACTGAGGGAAAGGGAATAGCTCTAGCCAACTTGTCAAAATAATGCTGCTAATTACCCCTGATCTCCTTTAATGGGAAGCTGCTCCCAATTCCACAAAGGAGTAAATGAGGGGTCTACAGCATAAACCCAGGAGCACTGGCTTTTTTTTTTTTTTTTAGCTTATACTGAGCTAGGGGTGGAGGACAGGGGGCAGAGGGGAGATGTCCTGAGAAGTTCCCAGAAATCTTCACATTTATTACTCCAGGTTCAAATAGAGGAATTAGACTTTATGCAATGCCAAAGTTACTGGTATTCTCTTGCTGGGAATGTCACCAAGTGCAGAGAAAATGTTCAGAGCTTGCAATGAACTTGAAAGAAAACAGCATGGGCCCTTATATTGATTTCCTCCCTTGTCTAAATGTCTTCTCAGCCACATTACTTGAGTGGATAGAGATATATTTTGGAAAGACACACACTTTGAACATTTCTTTCTCCATCTCTCTTGCCTCGTCTCTATCTCTGCATGTAATATATCTGTATCAAGCTTGATATTTGGCAGAAGGCACACCATGCATTTCAGTGATCTCTGCCTTTGGGTCTTGCATGAATTAGAGGCTGAGCAACATGATCCCTTTGACCCACTGCTGGAGCAACAAATTTATTAGAGATATAGGCATGAGAAATAAAAGGGAAGTAAAACAATTCCAGCTTATTGTGTGTCTTTCTTTCATACTGCTAATCCGGTTTACACATCACGCCTACATGTCTCAATAGGGCTTTATACACTGTGGCAGAGGCGGGAGAAAATAAAAGGTGTGTGTGTGTGTGTGTGAGAGAGAGAGAGAGAGAGAGAGAGGGAGGGAGGGAGGGAGAGAGAAAAGAGAAATAAGGATAAAAAGGGAAGACATTTTAATCCACATTGATTTGGCTTGTCAGTTTTTTTCTGTAGAAAGTTGAAGACAATTGGTAAAAAAAAAAAAAGCCTTTTCTCAGCACAAAATAGCTTCAAATGGTGCTACCTCCCATTCAAATAGCTTGTTAGATTATGACTAGAGTGACCAGAAATTAGATACACTTCTTAGGTGAGTTTGAAATGAATGTAATACCAAAAGGGAGAATGGGTCCATTGATGTCTACCTTGAATCAACATTTTAATATAAAAAGATCTTGGACTCAAAGGTGCTTTACAGCCTGCGGAAGGAAGCTGGGTGACAACTAGAACACACACAAATTCACAATTGAAAGCTCCATGTTTTACAACATGGGTACACAATGCACCTGAGGCAACAATTTATCCTGAGGTGCCACCCAGAAATAATAAGTTACAGTAACAAAGGATAAGAACAAAAAGCATTGTCTTTCTTTGTAGAGACAATTGCATGTTGAACTATGGAGCCACCCCCCCCCCCCCCCGCCTTCAAATAATAATAATGAAGAAGAAGGAGGAGGAGGAGGAGGAGGAAAAGAAGGAGGAGAACACAGAATGCTGACAAGGGACTATTGTAGTAGTTCAAGACCTCGGTTATCCAATTATTAAATATTTAGAACCACCCATGTGGGTCTTTATTATTTATATATTTCCCCTCCCCAGGGAGGAAGGAAGGACGAAAGGGGATAAGATGCTTTTCTCTCCCAAGTCCAGGAAAGTAGAGGTCTCTGGGTGTCTCCCATGCACAACAATCCGTACGGATTCTCTTAGGTAACAGAAATTGAGATTTGAAAACTTTGGACTTAATGATCATCCACAAACTAGGAGTCGTTTTCAACATAAACTTCAATGCTTGGAGACAGCACATAGCACAGGAGGTCCTGTGGACCCAGTGTTAGCCCAAGGTCTAAAGGAGTTTGGGCCGGTCCAGCCACCTCAGGGCTCCTCAGCCCTCTTCGCACGGGCCTAGCGGTCCTCCAATTGAACGGGCGGCAGGCATCAGAACGCCCGATTCCATGGGTGAAAAAGTCAACACATATCCATCTCCTAAAACCCCTGGCCCCTTCGTGAACTCTGAAAAGCTCCTCTGGCCCTTTTCCCCTACCAGTGGTGGCGGGGAGAGCGATGCTTGAGATCCAGGTTTGGGTAAAGTGCTTCTCTCCCCTCGCCCTGGGGTCCAGGCCCACGTGCCAAAAGCGTGCGCCCACCTTCTCCAGCAGGTCTCCAGCAGGTCTTCCCCAGCTCCCCTGAGACCCCCGCACTCGCTCGGGTGCACGCGCGCGCTCGGCCGGCGCCCTCCCCCAGGCGCTGTCACGCTCCGCACCAGCCCTTCCACCCCAGCTCTGCCTCCACCGGCGACTCAGTAGCCACCACCAGGCTGAGGAGCGGAAGCCAAGGTGGCGACCCTTTCAAGCGTGCAAATGGGATCCCGGGCGACCCCCTCCGTGAGAATTCCCCCAAAAGCAGTTCCCCGGCCCACCGCGAGCAGCCCCCTCCCCGCCCCGCGGAGCCGCGTCGGGGGGCGGGGGCCCGGAGCTCGCGCGCCTGCCAGCGAGCGTGGGGGCGCGGGGCCGACCGCTGCTCCCTGGAGGCGCAGCCCGCCCGGCCCAGCGCCCGCCCGCCCGCCCGGCCCCCTTTCCGCCACGCGGGGCGCCGGGTCCCGCAGCGCCGCGTCCCCGGGGCGCGCGCCGCGCGAGGGCGAGGTGGTGGCGGCCGCAGCTGCACTCACCATAGCGGGCCGTCAAGCCCTGCTCAGAACACGGGTGCCGGTGGCGCGGACGCGGGGCTTGGACTTCACATCAATTCCTTTTTGCCTGGCGCCCCTTTTCCGGACCGCCCCTCCGCCGCCTGCTCCCCGTCTTCTCTCGTCTTCCCCGAGGCTGGTCCCCGAGGGTCTCTTTGTCTTCCTCGTCGTGTTTTTCTTCTCCGGGTTTTCGTCTTCTGCACCTCCTCCGTCTTCACAAAAAGAACGGAAAGTGTAAAAGCCCCGGCGCGCTGGGCCGCCGGAGGCTTTCGGCGGAGTGCAGCGCGGACTCACAATTACGAGCCTGTTTCTATTAAGCAGTTCCATGGCCCTCGGCGTGGGTGGTCTGCCGCGCCATAGGCAGGACCTGTCAGGGTCACGTGACGGATCCGAAAACTTTACCCCTTTACAATAAACTCAAGGAAAGCAAAGTAAACTCGAGGAACGTGCTATCAGCACAGCCCTCCTGGGTAAACAGGCGCTCCCCTGCCCGCCTTCCTGGGAGGCGCCCAGCTCCGCGAGCTCCGGCGAGCCCCGACAGCCCCCGCCCGACCCCCCGCGGCTGCGGCTGCGGTGGGCCTGCAGGGCCTGGGGTCTCCGCCCGCCACCTCGCCTGCCCACCTCGTGTTCCCCCCACCCTGACACCTTCTTGGGTAACGTTTAGCCATCTGCCTGACCCCCAGGAGTGAGGGTGTTGGGACCAGGGAAGCTCATTTGCAGCATCCTCTGCACCCTGGGAAATGGGGGGTGCCCAGAATCCTCCAGGGGGACACCACCGTTCCTGTCAGTTCTCAAGCCCTTTTCTTCTCGCGTTCCCACGGAAGCCCTGAGAAGCCGGGAGCATTCTGGTTGACAGGCCCACAGGCTGACAGGGAGGCAGAGAGCCAGGGAAGCCTGGCAGATAACAAGAGCCTCCCCGGGGAAATGTTCAATGCACCAAGAAGTATGTGAATTCGTGTCCTTTCGGTAGGAGGTTCCTAGGAAGCCGCTACTTCTGAAGAGACCTAGGTGGGGTCCGTGGAAACCAAGATTGGTAGCTAGCCGAGGAGTCACTAATTGATATTTGCTTTTTTTCCCTCTTCCAATTACTGTGGTTTTGGGGGTATGCCACCCAAATGTTCCCACCCACGTTGCCTTCCCAGATGAAGCGAGATTGGGTGGTTGGGTTAGTTGGAAGTGCCGTGGGTCAGTGCGCACCGGCCCTCAGTCACTTGCCCTCAATAGAAAAGACCTTGTTTAACATCCTATCTGCTCAGACCTGCAGGGCAAACTATTTCACACTGATAGGTGTTGTTTTAAGTGGACTGCATTATGAATAAAGATGAATTACTGCTACTGGGGAGAGGTAAGGTAATTTATTGAAACTATCAAGAGTTAACTAGCTGGTCTTCAAGTGAAGCTGGCCTTGTCTCACCTTATTCGGGGCTGACAGTGTGATTAGGTGTGTGTGTTTTGTTTGTTTGTGCATGTGTGTGTGGACGCATGTTATTAAAAACAAAACCCACCACCCTAGGTGTCACTGTTTATCTTCCTCCCCCAAAGATGACGGGCCATTCTTTAATAGGGTCATTTGAGTTTCTAGAGTGTTTGTGTTGAGAGAAATTAAATAATTAAACATTGGAATTCTGGGCAGCCCTGTAAATTAGGCTGGTCCAGAAAATCATTGCATACCAATTTACTTTAGTGAAAAACAGTCACAAATGGATATTAGCTGAGCATGGGTCCTAAGAGTCATAATAATTGGAAAAACAAACCCAGTAATATTTCCCTCAGAAGTACTACATCTGGTGTCATATAAAAAGATTCAATTCATAGCCTGCTATGAGTTTGGGTGGGGTAAGGAAGAAGGTATAGATACATCTCCAAATATTCTCGTCTAGAATACAAAAGACACGTGGGGTAAGAAAGAAAAGAAACAGCTTCGCAAAGAGCATTTAAATGGCCCACACTATAAAGTGGCTAGTGTCTGAAAGGGAAAATTATCTTCTACTCTACAAGATTCTTCTGGCTAGATTAATAATCAAATTAACAAGAGACAGATGAGTAGAAGAAAAACAAATTAAAGTTTAATACTTGTTTATCATGTATCCATCCGAGAGACCCAGGAACACTGAGTAACTTGTCAAAATGGTGGAAGCCATCACCTTAAATGCCTCCTTCAACTAAAGACAAAAGATGCTGGGGATGGGTAGTCAGTTATGGGAGGCACCAGAAAAAGCCCAGTGAACAAAGGGAAGAGCATTAGGCAGATTTAAGTCCCTGCCTTCTCCACTGACAGTGAAAGCAGGCCAGGTAGAGTGAGGGAAAAGCCCTTAGATGGAGATTTTCCTTAGAAAAGTAAATGTCTTTACAAAGGGGAACTTCTACTTGGTTTTTAGAGCTTCTCCCAGGAATGCTGTTTCTTGAAATTAAGCAGCCAAAAATAATCCTTATTCCAACGCAACATATTTTGTGATGGCAAACTCTCCTTGGCTAGGTTTGTGGGCATTTGCTCTCCTATAAAATGAAGACCTCATGCAGGTACACTTGCTCCCATGCTCCTTGAGTGTGGCCGAGGCTGACAATCAGGGGTGGACCAGGTTCTGTGGGACCAGAGGCTTAACGGAGTTTGGGAGGGGGAGGCTTCTTTAGGAACTCAAGATTACAAACACAAAATCAAGTACAGGACCTTGGGTGGGAGCTGGGCAGTGAAGCTGCGTGGGGCCTCCTGTCAAGTCAGCCTCTTTATAGTGCAGAACAAAGGGATTACAGAGCCATTTAGATTTGAGGTCTTGCATCCATTGGTTAAGACTGAGTGTGTTCGCATTACATCATATTTCAGTCAAATGCTTTATTTACAGTTGGGAGCAAAGATGGAAATACTCTCTACAAGAGCTACCTGTCCTTCACTTTCCTCTGAAATCAGTCTTTGAAAATGATAGTGCTGCGCCTCTTTTCTTCCACTCTCAGATGCTAGAAATGTTAAATTGTCAAGTGGGAGATGCTCTCCAGTGCCCGGAGCACCGTATGTTGTTACCTTCTGGTATTTCTGAAACTCCCCACCAGGGTGGGCTCCTGCTCATCAAACAGCTGCCTCTACCCTTCTAGAACTGCTTATGCCTCATCCC
Organism: Artibeus jamaicensis; assembly: GCF_021234435.1. Taxonomy (NCBI): domain Eukaryota; kingdom Metazoa; phylum Chordata; class Mammalia; order Chiroptera; family Phyllostomidae; genus Artibeus; species Artibeus jamaicensis. The sequence goes on along the minus strand of NW_026522030.1, from coordinate 70,245,615 downwards.
TTCCTGCAAAATGGTAACCAAGCAAACCAGGGCTTGGCCATGTGGCACCTTCACACACAACTCAACAATTAGTGTTGAAGGAGACAGATTTTTATTAACAATGCTCCAACCTCAGGAGTGGGGGGAGGGCTGAGAGCACTCCTGCTCAGAGCCTTCCTCTCCCATGAGAACCAGTACTTCCCCTGTTCCCCAAAAGACTACAAGCCAAAACCATGCCCAGAAGTTCCCCATACCCTTACCTGTTCCTAAATTGGCTGCACAAACAGTTCTCCATCCCCTCTGGAAGGTGCGCTCATGGGCCCAGAGTTGTATCCTCTCACGGCAGCCCTCTCCTTCAGGGTCTGGGGTACGTTGTCCTCAGCCTCCATGGAGTGGTTCAGGAAAACATCAGCTGTGTTACAGTGGATCAGGGTAGAGTCCAGGGAGGCACATGTCCCAAGAATGTAGCTTCTCTGGATATCCTTTAGAGAAGTCTAAGTATGCAACCCAGCTTTCCTTGTCCCAGTTCAGCTCCAGTAACATCTCCCATGAACCTGTGCTTGGTTAGGCAGGTCCCTGAACAGCTCCATCAGCTCTGCCACAGTCTTCTGTAGTCTGGCTTCCCAGTGGGCCTCCTCTTCCTTACTCCAGGCCTCACTGGCATACTCTTACTCCAAACCACGTGGCTTCCCCCTTATACGCCAGACCTCATGACAGATCTTCTCTTTCAGCCCACCTTCATTTTAAAGGCTCAGCCCTGAACTTCCTGTGTGACCTCATATCTGTCCCTTCCTATGGTGTGTTAGTGTCCACCAGTTTTTCCAGTCTCCCCATATCTTTTACCTTCTTTTGGCTGCCAGTGTTGGTCAAGGCAAGAGTTCCCAGTGACACGGGGGCATCTGGGGCAGGCCTTCACCTCCTCTGGCTGTGTCATGAGTCACTTCCTGCTCTTAAAGTCACATATACCTTTCAACCTCTGTGGCAGTCCTCTTCCCTTCAGGAAAGGCAAGACTATTAACTTGCCATTGTTATGCAAGGTATCTTAACCAGCATATCATCCACTTCCCCCTTCCCCCAGTCAAGGGTTGTGGGGGATACACTCTGCTATCTTCAGGAGACCCTTGCTCTGTACCCCATTACAAAACCGGCTCCAGTGCTGTCCAGTCTGATTACCCACGTGGCATGAAGGTGTCAGTGACTGACGAGGCTTCCGGGCAACAGCTCAACTCTAGCCTACCCAGTCTGAAAAGCCAATTGGCATCAGGTGCTAATGGCTGAGGAGGCTACTAGACCACACATTTGTGAGTTTACTTGGACATTTAGAGCCACACTCAGAGGAATAATTACAAAGCCGGAGATTTCAGGGCCCTAAGGAGGATGAGATGGAAACATTTGGGGCATTGGAGACAATAGAGGGACTTTTTGAAATAGGTCTGAAAATAGACCACATGAGCACGATCAAATCTGTTGATGGTCAAGGTCATCCCCTGCTCTGTCTTTCTGAATATTTGTTGTTACTTGAGGTACATTTGTTACCCCTGTTACACACACATCCTCATTCTAAGGTTCCCTCTTCCCTGGCTCCACTAAAGGTGGGTGCTTAAGCATTTTTCTCCAGCAACAGGAATGCTTCAAATGAATAACTGAGAGGTCAGAAGAAACATTTGTCCACATTTGAGAAGCGTTCCACCTCCAGATGAACGCCGCTCTTGCATGCGGTTCGTTGATACTAGAGATCAAGATTTCATGAAAAGCAGTGTTGTTTAGTGTAGTGACTCCAGTTCTAAAATGACAACCCACCCTCACCTCTTGCCTCCTTCCTGTCAGGAAGAGAACCACAAGCCAAACCAACTGGTAGAATTAAGGCTTGGAGGACCAGAGGGGTAAGAAATATTTAAAGGTAGTAGGTTGGAATTAGGAGACGGAGTGAATAATTGAATTACAATGGTAACATGCACTGAAACCATAAAAGGAGAATTGTTTAAGCAAGAAGAAGTAAAACAGGATTGCAGAACAGAAAAACATGAACAAAAACTTGGGAAACAAAAGGGTGAAGTGCATAAACGAAGACTCCAGGGGCGGGGACCCCAATGCCAAGCATGGAGCCCAAGGAGGCAGTGCCACATTCAGAGAGAGGATGGCAATCTGGGGCCGAGAAGGCAGCAGGGAGAGAGGGAGGGACTTGTGGAATTCTTACTTCAAAAATGAGATTTACCCAAGTTGCTCCCTTTTGCAACTGGTGTCCACATAAGACCCCCTCAGAGGAGATGACCCCTCTGTGTAGCAAACCTGCAGGACAGCCTGGCCAGTGAGGCCCATGATAAGAAAATGCTGAAGGAGACTGAAACTGTGGGATGCAGGTGTGGCTGGGCTGGCTGGAGGCAGTGGGGTTGTGGTGGGGTCACAGCAGGAGAAACAGCTTATTGCCATCAAGCAGGTCAGAAAAACCACCACAAAGTCCTAACTGTACCTAAGAGGGCTGACAAAACTACTAAGTATAGTAAATGACAAAAAAATGCTGTTTTACACAATTGGCATTGGCTCAGGATTCATCGTTTGTCTTTGTTAAGATCAGTGGAAAAGGTACAGAACTGAACTTCACTTACTTTAGCCGTGTGATTACAAATTTGGGGGAGGAGCCAAATTTCATGTCCACTCTCAGTGAAAGAGGCTGTGAAGCAAAGGCTCTGTGTGAGTGAGATTTGGGGGAGGGGGTTGAGGTATGAGGGGGAAGCTGAGGCAGCCTCTGAGCCCTGTCATTATGCTGCCTTCTGGGCCACCGAGCAGCAGGCAGGGCCTGTGGGTGGCTCTGAACCCCCCTTGGTATGTGCCCAGTGCCCCTCCCATTTGTGAGGCACACCCTTCTGAAGAGACTGGGCCAGGAAAGGATGTGTGCTTTGGTTTTCTAGCAGCAGCCCCCACTGTGGGGTGTGGGGAGGAGGGAGGAAGGGAAGAGGGGGAGAGAAAAGTTGCCCGTTGCTTCTGGGGATCCCTCCTGCAACCTAGGTATGTACCCTGCCTAGGGGTTGAACTTGTAACGTGTTGGTGTATGGGCCAATGCTCCAACCAACTGAGCCATCTGGCCAGGGCCAAATTTCCTCTTTTTGTCAGGACACTAGTCTTATTAGATTAGAGTCCATCATATGACCTCATTTTTACTTAATACCTCTTTACGGACCTAATCTTCAAATATTGTCACAGTCTGAGGTACTCAGGGTGAGGGCTTCAACATATGAATTTAGGGGGATACAGTTCATCCCATAACAACACCCAAATGTTGAAAGGGGCCAGCTTGGATTTGGAGGGCCAATTCCTCTCTATGCCTGTGATGCTCAGAGGGAGCAGTCATGTCAGACTGGAGCTGGTCCTTCTGGGCTTTTCAAGCTGACAGGACCTGATCTGCTACACCCAGAAGCCTGCCCACAGCACTGCCCCCAAACTGACACTGGGTGACACATTTCCTAGGGATGCTGGTGGTCTAAGCAGATGGTTGTAGGCACTCAGTAGGACTTTTTTTTTTGCCTGCAAAGAGTGGGCATTGATGGTCTAATTATTCTGCCTCTTTTATTTATTGCAGCGAGTTCCTTCAGGGGAATGGTGTCCAAGGCTGGCTGCTCATCAGGGTCACCTGGGGAGTTTAGAAACAAAAAGTGAGGAAATAAAAAAGGTTCTCTGCTCCCAGCCCAGAGCTACAGAATCAGAATCTCAGCCCTGGGGGAACTGAGGTTGTTTTTTTTTTTTTTCAAGAGAATCCCCCTAAAGCAGGTACAGTAAAATGCTAATTGTAGGATCTAGATGTGGGTATTCACTGTAAAAATTCTCCCAGCTTTGTTGTATATTCAAATTTTTGGTAATAAAATGAGAAAAAAAGGATACCCTGGTGATTCTGATGTTCAACCAGATATGAAGACGTAAGGGATGTGTGGCTAATTCACAGACCTGCTCCTAACACTCCCCTCTGCAGCAGCGCTGGCCACATTGCATCGCCGCTCTTCACCCACCAAGTCACAGACCTCTGAGCCCTACCACGTGTGTAGTCCTCTGTCGGGGCTGAGAATTGAGGAATGAAAAAGCCATCTCTTTTTTTTTTAAAGATTTTATTTATTTATCTTTAAAGGGAAAAGGGAAGGAGAGAAGGAGAGAAATATCAATGTATGGTTGCCTCTTGTGGGTCCCCTGCTGGGAACTGGCCTGCAACCCAGGCATGTGCCCTGACTGGGAATCGAACCACCATACTCTGGTTCGCAGGCCCGCACTCAATCCACTGAGCTACACCAGCCAGGGCTGAAAAAGCCATCTTCTTAAAAAATACCATGAAATACCATTTCATACCTATAAGATGGGCAAACTGTAAAAGTTTGACCACGGCAAGTATAAGACTGTGAGACAATGGGAACTTTGGGCACTGCTGACTGCAGTGTAGGTCGGGTTAATCACTTTAGGAAAATAACTTGGCATTATCTAAAAAGGCTGAATGCCATGCCCAGATATATCTCTAAGAGAAACACGAGGCTCAGGATTACATTCAAGAATGTTCACAGCAGCATTGGGTGTAACAGCAGAAAACTGGGCATGACCAAAATGTCCATCAAATGAGAACAGATCAGTGAAGAGCAGAGAATTTACATGATAAAATTCTACCAAGAAGTGAAAATAAATGAGCCATAGCTACCTTACAGCAACATGAATGAGTCTTACCAACCTTATCTTGGGTGAAATACCTACGTCAGAAGGAACTCATAGGAATGCACATGTAAACCCCATTTGTATGTGGGCTTATAAAGAAAAGCAAGAGCACGAATAACCCATTCAGAGAAGCAGTTACCTCTAAGGGTGCAGGAGGCAAAAGGATTGGGGACCTTCAAAAATAATTCATTTTACTATAATTTTTTTAAAAGTCCATTCGGATGTTAACTGGGGAAAAAAAGGCCGAAGTGAGAGATAACAAGTGCTTATTTGAGATCCAAAATTATAGCTATTTGTGAGATACTTCCACCAAGATGGAAGCATAGGTGGAGACGCCGTGCTTTCTCACACAACCAAGTTTAGAGACAACAAAATATTAGCAACAGAAAACACAGCCAGAACACAGAAAATTGAACTTTTCGGAAGTCTGATAACAACAAATTCTTCAGCCTGACCGGTAAGAGGGGCAAAGCCAGCAGCTGGCAGAGCGAGGTTGCACAGGAAAACTCATCAGACGGACTCAGGCTCGCAGATCCCAGGCGTGGGGTTGCAAAGGGCGGACCCAGTGAGTGACCCAGCGAGCGACCGATGGAACCAGCAAGGGTGCAGGGTGGCAGGTTGACTGTTCACGCATTTGTGCATGGATAGACCAGTGAGGGAGTGGGCGGTGAGATGGTGAGACGAGACCAAGCAGGCCCCAGCGGCAAGAAGAAGCAGAGAAGGCAGCCATTTCCCTGCTCTGACCCCGCCCCCACATTCAGTCACAACCCAGTGACCTGGGCGGCCCCGCCCTGGTGAACATCTAAGGCTCTGCTCCTCATACTTAAGGGGCGAGAACAGACCAAAAATGGCTCAGGAAGATCTCAAAGCCCCAGAGCCCATAACTCTAAGCAACAAAGAAATAGCAAAACTTTCAGATGCACAGTTCAAAACACTGGTCATCAGGATGCTCACAGAACTGGTTGATTTTAGTCACAAATTAGAGGAACATATGAAGGCTAAACTAATTGAAATGAAGGTAATTGCACAGGAAACAAATAGTGATGAAAAAGAAACTGGGACTCAAATCAAGGGAGTGAACGAGAAGGAAGAAAAAAATGGCCAAACAGGAAAATATGAAGAAACAAGAATTCAAAAAAATGAGGGGAGACTTAGGAACCTCCAGGACATCTTTAAACACTCCAACATCCGAATTATAGGGGTACCAGCAGGGGGAAAGGAACAGCCACCAGTGGAAAACTTATTTGAACAAATAATAAAAGAAAAATTCCCCAATCTGGCAAAGGAAATAGACTTCCAGGAAATCCAGGAAGCTCAGAGAGTCCCAAAGAAGTTGGACCCAAGAAGGAACACACCAAGGAACATCATAATTATATTAGCCAAGATTCAAATGAAGGAGAGAATCCTAGAAGCAGCGAGAGATAAGGGGACAGTCACCTACAAAGGAGTTCCCATCAGACTGTCAGTGCATTTCTCAAAAGAGACCTTACAGGCTAGAAGGGGCTGGAAAGAAGTATTCCAAGTCATGAAATCCAAAGACCTACAACCAAGATTGCTCTATCCAGCAAAGCTTTCATTTAGAATGGAAGGGCAGATAAAGTGCTTCTCAGAGAAGATCAAATTCAAGGAGTTCATCATCACCAAGCCCTTATTACATGAAATGTTAAAGGGACTTATCTAAGAAAAAGAAGATAAAAAATATGAACAGTGAAAGGACAGCAAACTCAGTTACTAACAGCCATACCTAAAACAAAAGCAGACTAAGAGGACAGCTGGATCAGGAGTGAACCATAGAAATGAAGATCACATGGAGGTTTAGCAACAGGGGTGTGGGAGGAGGAGAAGGGGGAGAAGGTACAGAAAATAAGTAGCATAGACAGTAGGTAGAAAATATATAGGGGAGGGCAAGAATAGTAAGGGAAATATAGAATCTAAAGAACTTGAGATGCGTGGTCATAAACTAAAGGGGGGAGAGGTGGGGGGTGCAGGGTAGAGGGAAATGAAGGGGGGAACAGAACAACTAATGGCATAATCAATAAAATAAAAAATAAATTAATAAAAATTATAGCTATTTGTGAAGCACTGATTCAAGCAGAAACCTAAATACTGCTCCTCTAAGGAGGCAAAGGCAAAGGGTATTTATGGGAAAGGGAAGAAGAACAATGACATAATAGAAGGAAGGTGGCATTTCTATTGGTGCAGATAAATTAACACAGTAATGCCACTTTAATTTCAGTCCAGTAGTCATATGAGCAGTTTTTCTGGGTACAGCACTGCTTTAGGTCCAGTCCAGAGGCCAATTTGTCCAGTTGCAACATTCCAAAGGTTTGAGGAGTAAGAAGTGCAAGGCATCCCTCTGGAATGGCTGCTCTTCCTCCATTTTAAAGTGGCTCTGTTTATATTATTTTTCACACAGGTGACACACTTTTGAATGTATAATCTACTTCATAGTAAAAACATTTTATCAAAGGTATCTTAGTCCTAGAGACACTTGTAGCTCAATGGGATGTGAAGAACAAATAACTGCAGGTCACGTGATAGAGGGAGGCGCTGTGGAGCACAGGGAGTATGTGCCTGAGCCTGTGTCTCCTGAGAGGGTAAAGGGTGGTGGATGCTGAGGGAAGGAAGAGGGGTTGCAGACCAGGTCAAGGAGAGAGAAGGGCATTCCTGGGGAAGGGGGAAGGGGGCAGGGCAGAGCCAGAGGCACGCACGAGGAAATCCTGTTTGTAGAAGTCAGCCTTCTACTTCTGGATCCCAGAGTAAGACTTCAATAACGATCTCCTCAGGGTGTTTGAATGATGCTCTCTTAAAATTCTGTCTAGTTACCATGATTTAAAACATTGCATGAGCTAGTAATAAACATGTAAAGTCATTCTCCAATCATCCAAAATTTATACCTGTTGAAATATAAATCAAAACTATAGTGAGAGATCACTTCACATCTATAAGGATGGCTGTTACCAAAAAGGCAAGAGGTAACAAATGTGAAGGAAAGGGAACCCTTTGGGAACTGTTGTTGGGAAGGTTAACTTGGTGCAGCCACTATGGAACACATTACGGAGGTTCCTCGGGACATTAAAAACAGAACTATGATATGACCCAGCAGTTCTATTTTGGGGTATATATCTAAAAAAATTTAAATCATTATTTCAAAGAGATATCTGCATGCCCATGTTCATTACAGCATTATCCACAAGGGCTAAAATATGGAAACAACCTATGTGTCTGCCAGTGGATAAATGGATGAAGAAAACGTGTTGTATGTGTACACAATGGAATATTACTTAGCCTTTAAAAAGAAGGAAATCCCACCATTTGCACCATGGATGGAACTTGAGTGCTTTATGCTAAGTGAGATAAGCCAGATAGAGAAAGACAAATACTGCATAGTATCATTTACATGTCAAATTTTAAAAAGAAGTCAAACTCTTAGAAACAGAGAGTAGGAAAATTGCCAGGGTCTGGTTGTAGAGAATAGGGAGAGGTTGATAAAAGAATATAAAGTTTCAATTATACATAAGATGAGTGATGTCTGAGAATCTAATGTTTAAGATAGTGAATATAGTTGATAACACTGTGTTATATAATTTAATTTTTTAAGAGGGTGGAACTTAAATGTTCTCATCAAAAAAGATGAAAAAAGTAAACATGTGAAGTGAGAGAAGTGGTAATAAACTCGATGGGGTTACATTTACAATGTATATCAAATTATTATGTCATACACTTTAAATATCTTACAGTTTTGTCAGTAATACCTCATGAAGTTGTAAAACACCAAAATTTACACCTGTCGAAATGATATTTTAAAAATCTAACATATTCTTTGTTAAATACATTTTCCTTTCTTGCTTGACAAATATCATACTGAAATGTCTTACGATAATACAAATGTATTTCTGGTTTTCCATGTGTGTTTGTTTCCTAGGGCTATCATAACAAAGTACCAGACAGAAGTTGGCTTAAACTAACAGAAATGCATTCTTTCACAGTGCTAGAGCCAAGAAGTAAAATCAGGGTATTGCAGGGTTGGTTCCTTCTGAAAGTTTTGAAGGAGAGTCTGCTCCAGGCCTCTCTCCAGCTTTAGGCAGTGCCTGGTAATCCTTGGTGCCCCTTGGCTTGTAGCTGCATCACTTCCATCTCTGCCTCCATCTTCCCACAGTGTTCTGTTCATCTGCCTCTGTGTCTCCTCTCTTATTATAAGCACATCATATGAGATAGCGGCCCACCCTATTCCTGTATGACCTCATCTTAACTAACTACATCAGCGATGACCCTATTTCCAAATGTCACACTCTGACATACTGAGGGTTAGGAATTAAACATATATTTTGGGGGGAACACAATTCAACCCATAATATATTGGAATTTTTTTCAAAAGCAAGCACTTCAAAGTAGCAAGGAAATTTAATTTGCAGAGTATGCACACATGGTTAGAGCAGTTACCTTGAGCCCACTTAGGCATCGTTAAAGTAGTGTACCAGTTGCAAAAAGGAGAGACACATTCCATGTCTGATATCTGTGAAGACAGAGATTTGAGATTCTTGGAGTCTGTTTTCTGCCTCCCACCTGCAACACCAACCAGTTACACTTTGAGCCCCTGAAACATGACCTCCCTCAGCTGACTCATGAGCCTTATTCACCACATGCACTGCAGCTGGTCACTGCTGTAGGGCACCCCAAGGCTGTGCTGCACTGTCACCATGGAGCAGCAGGTGCTGGAGGCTTGTGGGAGCACAGTGGTCTGACCCCACTGCACTCCATTCCCCGAGTTCCTGCTACAGCTGCTTTGTAGCTGGAGAGAATGCCCTGGGGTTCTAGCCTCCTTATCCATCAGGGCTGCCTCAGGACTGATGGATTGCTACGCTGATGCACCGATGACACTACCGATACTTTTTTTGTGGCATGTGCACACAACCATATTGCAGCACCTGGTGGCAAAGTTCTGTTCTCCTGCTTCTACTTCCTTGACTGTTCCTGCCCAACTTCTTTTGCTGGTTCCTGCTTTTCCATCTACTCCTGAAAGGTTGGTGTTCCCCAGGGCCCATTGCTGACCTCAGTTCCTCTTGCTGGCATACTCTTTTACTGCTATAGATTGGACCATGAGCTGCATGGGCACCTAAATTTCCTCCTTGGCCATTTACCCTGAGCTTCAGACTGTACCTCCATGGGCATGGATGCTTCACAGGTGCCCCAAAGTGAAGATGTTTCTGCCCATCTCTTCCAGCTGAGTTCCTTGTTCCCTGTAATTCCCATACCTGCTCTTCTCACTCAATCAATGACTCTTCTATTCACAAGTTAGCCAGCCAAAAATTAAGCAATACCTGTGATGGCTCCCTTTCTATTCCCGAAAGTTCATCAGGCACTCTGTCCACATTCTTTGGTGTGGTTTTCAAGGGCCCTGCTGAACTTGTCTATTTCTGTCCTCTCCAGCCATTTCTCTCCACGCCCTCCCTGCTGCTCTTCCTTAGCCGAGAACAATTATGTGAAGCTTTCTGATTTTCTCACTTCTCTATGCTTGTGCACTCCCACTTCCCTTTGTATGCTTTCCACACCTTCTACCTCTACACACATCCTCCAAGATGCAACTCAAATGCCAATTCATTGGTACACACAGATGGCATCGACTCTGCATTAGGGGAACAGAGGGGGTGACACATAAGGTTTTCTCTTACACAATTTAAATCTCAAATATTTTAGCCATTTTGATGTTATTAGTCATTAGTTTAATTATTGATCACTTTGGTATTCAAGTCTAGAGAAGTGGTTTTCAAAGCAGGGTCCCTGCATCAGCATCACCCGGGAATTTGTTAGAAATGCCAATTCTCAGCCCTCTCCCCCCACCACCCTACCTGCTGAATCAGAAGCTGTGGGGAAGTGGCTCAGCAATATGTGTTTTAACAAGTCTTCCAGGTGATTCTAGTGCCTGCTAAACTCTGAGAGCCATTAGTCTAGATCTGGCCTCAAGGGAAAAGGAAGATGGAATTGCACTGTGAATTTGGCCTCTGCAGGTAGCCAGTGTGGCTTCCCCTGGCCAAGACCTGCCCCTCCTGTTTCTCTCCCAGGGACAGTCATTCATCTAACTGATTCACACGTATGCTGAGACTGGGTTCTCACCCAGCAGAAAGAATATAAAATACTTTCCGAATGGGACATTGGTCTTAGCATCAGAAAGGTGGTTTTTATGGCTCAGGCTCTTTTTCTTTTTTTCATTTCAATGGCAGGGCTTCCCTTGTTTCAAATTATTGGCCCAATGTTTGATCAATTGCCTTTCCTGACCTCTCATTCAATGGCAAACTAGCCAGCATCATATAGCTGTTTCCCAAGAATACAAAAACTTACTGCCACCAAAACTGCCTGTATTGTCCTACCTCCACACTACTCACATTGGTCAGGTCCTTCTTTGCCCTACTTATCTTCTTGTAAAGGACCTAAAGACAGATTCTCCGAGAAGAGGCTGCTTTTAGAGCTTTATCTCACTTCTGCTGGTTATGAGGAAAGTGAAATGGTTTATAAAATGGAACAGAGAATGGAGGACTGGATCCTAGTAAATACAGGAATTTCATATCAGACAAAGGAGGTAATTTAATTCAGTGGGAAATTGGATGGCGCCGACCCAAGTGAGTATCTCTCCTGGAAGAAAATATAGCTGGACCCCTATCAAACATTTGCAAAAATAAGTCGTAAATGGAGTGTTTTCATGAAAAAAGTAAAACAATAAAAATTATATAATTTAGAAGACATAAAAGATGACCTAGGGACTGGGGAAGCCTTTTTAACAGAGGTAGGAAATTTATAGTCTACAAGAGAAAAGAAAGATATATTTTAACCAAAAAATGTAACAAATTATGTTACAGACAAATAAAAGCTCATTAAATTCCTATTGAAAAACTGGGAGTAGTGGACAGTGTGGCAAACTGCAGAGCCCTGGACAGAGGGGGCAGCAACGCCTGAGCTCCAGCAGATGAACTGTTGACATGCAGGGTTGTGCGCACAGTGTGGCCAGTATCTGATCCTTAAATTTTCTCATAACTCAGATTTTTAAAGTTTTTATTTATTTATCTTTAGAAGGGGAGAGGTAGAGAAATATCAATGTGTGGTTGCTTCTCATGCGTGCCCTGCTGGGAACTGGTCCCTGCTGGGAACTGGCCTGCAACCCAGGCATGTGCCCTGACTGGGAACCGAACCGTGATTTTTTTGGTTCACAGGCCCGTGCTCAATCCACTGAGCTACACCAGCCAGGGCTGACTCAGAAATTTTATAGTTTCTATCTGATCTGTCTACTGATCCTCCAAACTCAAAATGTTGGATGGAAATTATCATCATCTTGCCACAATATCATTTCTCTCTCTCCCTAGTCTCAATATCCACCCAAATCTGATACTTTATGTATATGTGTATTTTTTAATTCTATTCTCATGCCCAGCTCTATCCCTGCTCCCATTCAAGAAGTCACCAACCTGTCTCCACTCAACCTCTTCTCCCACAGTCATTTTTTTCACATTCATCCACTCCCCTCATTCTCACAGGTGCCCTGGGTCCAAGTACTTAGACTATTATAATAGGCTTCAGACTTGTTTTCTGCTTCCTACCTCACCCATCCCAATCCATCCTCTACTCACGACAAAGTCCCATTCCTAAGGTACAACTTTTCCCAACCCAGTCCTGGGGCAGAAAACTTCAATGCTGCCTCATCATTTATTGAATAAAGGGTGAATGCCTAGCCAGGCAACCAGCACTCTCCCATCAATGTCCTCAGTCTTCTCTACCTTGGCTCCTCTTCATTCATTGTCAATTACCAAGCTGAGGTGCCCTCTGTCTTCTCAGGTGATCTACTTTCTTGCCTTTGCTTATGCTGTTCCTTTATGCGGAACATCCTATTGCCCCACCTCCACCTCCTGCCGCTCAGTTCATGTGTCACTTGCCTCAAGATGTCCCTGGTTCCCCATTTGAAATAAGCATTTTTATTTCTTACCTCCCACAATACTCACCTTTCCTAACTCTCTATTCTCTTCTACACAGACCATAGTGAAAAGCTGCTATTTTGTATAGAGTCTCGCTTTGCTCTTTCTTCTGCTTGTATCACTTCAGTTTCCTCCTAGTGGATCTCTGCTCCCAACTAAGTGCTTCAGGATAAACTGACTTTACCCCACCCTCCTGCACAGGTTTTAAGACTGGACTGGCTAACTGGAGCATTCCCCCTCCCCTCGGCACAGTGATTGGTTCAGTAAAGAACACGTGAGCCAATCAATGGTAATGAAACACAGTTAGACATTCTCTGGGACGACCGGAGAAGGAGATAATCTTTCTGTTCCATTGAGATTCCCTAATTATAAAAATGACTAAAGCTGGAGCTTCTTGAAATACCAACTGCAGTCTGAGAATAAAGCAAGGCCAATATTATGGATGACAGAGAGTAGAAATGAAAAGAAATTAGTTTCTTTTCTGGTTAGTTTTAGGCACTGATTGTGATTTTACACAGCTCTATACATTCCCATTTTTGTTAAATCACTTAGAAGTGGGCTTTCTGCTATTTATAATATTAAAAGACGAATAATGTGTTATTAGCTTATAAGTTACTTGAAGATGTGGGCCATCTTATTTATCTATATATAATCGATTATAAAATATTTTGCTCAAAAGTGTGCTCAATAAGGTGTTGTGATCCCTCTTACTTTGTTCTTCTTTCTCAGAATTGCTGCAGCTATTTGGGGTTGCTTATGGTTCCATATACATTTCTGAAATCTTTGTTCTAGATCTGTGAAATATGTCATGAGTACTTTAATAGGGATTGCATTGAATCTATAAATCGCTTTGGGCAATATGGACATTTTGATGATGTTAAATTCTTCTGATCCATGAGCATGGTACATGCTTCTATTTGTTTGTGTCTTCCTTAATTTCTTTCTTTCTTTTTTTAAATTTTAATTGTTGTTCAAGTACAGTTTCTGTCTTTTACTCCCATCCCAGCCCATCCACCCATTCCTCCCCATTAATTTCTTTTTTCAGTGTTATAGTTTTCTGAGTACAGGTCTTTTACCTCCTTGGTTAGGTCTATTCCTAGGTATTTTATTTTTCTTTTTGCTATATCAAATGCAATTTTTTCCCTGACTTCTGTTTCTGATGTTTCATTGTTGGTGTACAAAAATGCCTTTGATTTCTGAGTATTGATTTTGTAACTGGCTATTTTGCCAAATTCATTTATTAGGTCGAGTAGTTTTTTGGTGGAATCTATAGAATTTTCTATGTACACTATCTGTCATCTGCAAACAGTGACAGTTTTGTTTCTTCCTTTCCAATTTGATACCTGATATCAATCTGTAGTACAAGGCCACTGTAATCAAAACATAAATAAAGCCAAGTCTCTACAGTCAATTAATATTTGACAGAGGGGGAAGAAGCATAAAATGGAGCAAAAATAGCCTATTCAACAAATGGTGTTGGGAAATCTGGACAGCTATGTGCACAAAAATGGAACTGGGTCACCAACTTATACCATACACAAAATAAATTCAAGGTGGATAAAAGACTTAAATATAAGTAATAACACTATAAAAGTCCTAGAGGAAAACATTGGCAGGAAAATCTCAAACATTCCACACAGCAACATCTTCACGGATATGTCCCCTAAAGCAAATGACATAAAGGAAAGAATAAACAAACAGGACTTCATTAAATTAAAAAGCTTCTGCATGGCTAAAGAAAATAGCATTAAAATAAAAAGAGAGCTAACCATATGGGAAAACATATTTGGCAATGACACCTCAGACAAGAGCTTAATCTCCAAAATATGTAAAGAACTCATACAACTCCACTTCAGAAAGACAAAAAACCCAATTATTAAATGGGCGAAAGACTTGAACAGACATTTCTCCAAGGAGGACATACAGAGTTCCCAGAGACATGTGAAAAGATGCTCAGCATCACTAGCCATCAGAGAGATGCACATTAAAACCACAATGAGATACCACCTCACACCTGTCAGAACGGCCATCATAAACAAATCAACAAACAAGTGTTGGAGAGGATGAGAAGAAAATGGAACCCTAGTGCACTATTCGTAGGGATGCAGACTGGTGCAGACACTGTGAAAAACAGTATGGAATTTCCTCAGAAAACTAAAAATAGATCTGCCTTTTGACTCAGCAATTCCACTGCTGGGATTATACCCTAAGAGCCCTGAAACACCAATCCAAAAGAACCTATGCACCCCAATGTTAATAGCAGCACAATTTACAACAACCAAGTGCTGGAAGCAACCTAGGTGCTCATCGGCAAATGAGTAGATAAAAAAACTATGGTACATTTACACAATGGAATTCTACACAGCAGGGGGAAAGAAGGAGATCCTACCCTTTGTGACAGCATGGCTGGAACTGGAGAGCATTATGCTAAGTGAAATAAGCCAGGTGGTGAGGGACAAATACCATATGATCTCACCTTTAACTGGAACCTAATCAACAAAAGAAAAAAGCAAACAAAATATAATCAGAGTCATTGAAAGTAAGAACAATCTAACAATAGCCAGAGGGGGGGAGGGGACAGAGGGAAGAAGGGTTTTCAGGAACTACTATAAAGAACACATGGACAAAACCAAGGGGGATGGTGAGAAAAAAATGTATGCTCAATAAATACAGGGCTTGGTAGCAGTAATTTCTGAGCATTCTGAGTAAAAACATGACAAATAGTTGACATTTCAAGAGGTTCTTGTGATAGCCTGAGAGTGGCTGCCAGTATCTGATGTTGAAAAGGATTTTGCCAGTTTAGGTCAAAGAGGGAAGTGACATGACTGACTAGGAGTGTCTGCTGTGGGTGGGGTGATAGCACATGGAAGTTGGGCTTGCCATTTCTGTTCTGGCCTCATTCTTCCCCCTCTTTTCTTTTCTTTTTTCTTTTTCTTTTCTTTTCTTTTTAAGATTTTGTTTATTTGTTTTTAGAGAGGGGGAAGGGAAGGAGAAAGAGAGGGAGAGAAATATCAATGTGTGGTTGACTCTTGCATGCCCTCTACTGGGGACCTGGCCCACAACTCAGGCATATGCCCTAACTGGGAATTGAACTGGCAACCCTTAATCCACTGAGCTATACCAGCCAGTGCCTTCCCCCTCTTTTCTAATCCCATCTTTTCTTTCATTACTTTTCATGGAGATCCCTGGAACAACTTGTAAAAGTAGAAGCATTTCCAGTCAAGATGATGGCACAGGTAACCATGGCTTGCTTCCTCATACAACCACATCAGAATTGTAACTAGGACAACTATCACTCAGAACTGTCAGATATCAAGAATAGAAGTATGAAGACTACAGGCTTAAAGAAACTACATCCATTCAGACTGGTAGGAGGGGAAGAAATTCAAAGACTTGGAATGGGCTTGTCCCACATCACGTTGCGGGGATAAAATTTTTGGAAGAATATTTTGGGAGCAAGGAGTCCCAGCCCCACACCAGGACCCCCAGTGCAGGGTTCCAGTGCCAGGAAGATAAGTCCCTATAACTTCTGGCTGCAAAAATCAGAAAGGATTGAGTTGGTAAAAGAAACTTCTGGAGTCCCAATCAGTTATTCTTTTTTTTATTTTTTAAAATTGATTATGCCATTAAATTTTTTCTATTTCCCCCCTTCATTCCCCTCCACTCTGCACACCCTTCCCCCACAATCCCCTTTAGTTCATGAACGCGTGTCTCAAGTTCTTTAGATTCTATATTTCTCCTACTATTCTTGCCCTCCCCCCCTTCTATTTCTACCTACCGTCTATGGTACTTATTCTCTGTACTTCTCCCCCTTCTCCCCCCACTTCCCTGTTGCTAACCCTCCATGTGATCTTCATTTCTATGGTTTGCTCCTGATCTAGCTGTTCTCTTAATTTGCTTTTGTTTTAGATGTGGTTGTTAATAACTGTAAGTTTGCTGTCCTTTCACTGTTCATGTTTTTCATCTTCTTTTTTTTAGATAAGTTCCTTTAACATTTCATATAATAAGGGCTTGGTGATGACCAACTTCTTGAAATTGATCTTCTCTGAGAAGCACTTTATCTGCCCTTCCATTCTAAATGAAAGTTTTGCTGGATAGATCAATCTTGGTTGTAGGTCTTTGGATTTCATGACTTGGAATACCTCTTTCCAGCCCCTTCTTGCCTGTAAGGTCTCTTTTGAGAAATCCACTGACAGTCTGATTGGAACTCCTTTGTAGGTGACTGTCCCCTTATCTCTTGCTGCTTCTAGGATTCTGTCTTTCATTTTAATCTTGGCTAATGTAATGATGATGTGCCTTGATGTGTTCCTTCTTGGGTCCAACTTGTTTGGGACTCTCTGAGCTTCCTGGATTTCCTGGAAGTCTATTTCCTTTGTCAGATTGGGGGAGTTTTCTTTGTTCAAATAAGGTTTCCACTCCTGGCTATTCCTTTTCCCCTTCTGGTACCCCTATAATTTGGATGTTGGAGCATTTAAAGATGTCCTGGGGGTTCCTGAGCCTCTCCTCATTTTTTTTTGAATTCTTGTTTCTTCATATTTTTCTGTTTGGTCATTTTTTCCTTCCTTCTGGTCACTCCCTTGATTTGAGTCCTAGTTTCCTTTCCATTACAATTGGTTTCCTGTGCATTTCCATTCATTTCAATTAGTTTAGCTGTCATATGTTCCTCTAATTTGTGACTAAAATCAACCAGTTCTGTGAGCATCCTGATGACCAGTGTTTTGAACTGTGCATCTGAAAATTTGGCTATTTCTTCATTGCTTAGATTTATTGGCTCTGGGGCTCTGAGTTGTTCTTGAGCCATATTTTGATCTGTTCATGCCTGTTATGTGTGAGGGATGGAGCCTTTGTTGTTTACCAGGACGGGGCCACCCAGGTCACTGGTTTGTGGGGCAGGGTCAGAGATGGAGCAATGGAGGTACTCTCCGCTCGCCCAGTTGCCTCACTGCTTGCCCCCTCCTGTTTATCTGAGTGCAAATGTGTGAGCCCGCCGCCCTCTGCCGGGGCCAGCGTGGTCTGTCTCAATGCACATCTCTTCACTGGTTATCTGCGCGCAAATGCGCAACCTCAGACAGTAAGCCTCGCTGCGCCTTCCGTAGCTACCCCGCACCTAGAATCCGTGCCTTCAGCTGCTTGCGTGCCGCCTGCCAGGGTCAGGGGATCGTTTTGCCCGACCTGCTCTGCTCCTGGCTTCGCCCCTCTCACTGGTTTAGCTGAGTGGGTCATTATTTTTGGACTCCGTATTTTTCGATTTTCTGTGGTTTGTTTGCGTTTATTGTTGTTAAAACTTTGTTGTTTTTAGATTTGGTTGTGTGAGGAAGCAAAGTGTTTCCACCTACGCCTCCATCTTGGCGGAAATCTCTCCTAATCAGTTATTCTTAAAGAAACCACATTATGACTTACCCAGATTTAGTCTCTCTGAGCTTCAGCACTGGGGTAGCAACTTGAAAGACACCAGTGACATACAGGGAGGAATTGTCTGGCTTCAAGACAAGGGCTGGGAGGCAGCTTTCTCCCAGACAGAAAAGCAGGCAGAGGCCATTGTTCATTTTCTGAACTCTCCCCCAACAGAGCCACAGAGCTAGCAGGCAGATGCCATATCTAAGCCTCCGTCAACCTGACCAACACTGCTTGATCCACCCTGTAGATCCCCTACCCAGATTACTGGCCCACTCAAGCTGTTAATAATGGCTTTTTCATATGAATAACTGGTTCTGTTTCATGCTTCACAACTTCCTAAATCCTCCCAAACAAGTAACAGCTAGTGAGTCCCCAGACCCTGTACCTTTTGCTAAGTAGCCCCAGGCCAAGCACTAGGAGCAGCTAGCATAGATTCACAGCTTGGATTTGCCTGGGAATCTCCAAGCCCAGCGCAAGTAGCAACCATCTCAGAGTGCTTTATAACTCAGACAGGGTAGCCCCGGGTGGAACACATGTGGCGACTGACCTTGGCCTGCACTATCCAGGAAACCCCAGAGTCCATGCCCCAGTGCATAACTACAGACTACATTAGAGCACCACCACCCTGCCCCTGCACAGCTGATCCTCCATGGATGGCAGAGATTGGTGGTTAGTGGTCACAGCCAGTCTTTGCAGGTGACTGACCTGGCTAAATCTCTCCCATTGATCTACCAACAGTAATTGAGGATCAACTGCAAGAGGAAGGGGTACTCAGCCCACACAAAGGGCACACCTCAAGTACCCAGCTTGGATAATAAGGGAGGCTGTGCCACTGGATCCTATAGGATACCCACTACATTAGGCCACACTACAAAGACAGAGAGTCAAAACAACTCTACCTAATACATAGAAGCAAACACAGGAAGGAGACAAAGAAAGAACAGAACAAAACTCCAGAAAAAAAAAGCTAAATAAAATGGGGATAAGTGATCTATCAGATGCAGAGTTCAAAACAGTGGTTATAAGATTGCTCAAGGAACTTAGTGAGGACCTCAGCAGCATAAAAATGATCTAGTCAGAAATGAAGGATGCACTAATTGAAATAAAGAACAATTTACAGGGAAACAACAGTAGAGTAGATGAAGCTGAGAATCAAATCAATGATTTGGAACATAAGGAAACAAAAAATGAAAACAACAAAAAGAAAAGAGAATCTAAATAATAAAATAAAATAAGGATAATGTAAGCAGCCTCAGGGGCAACTTCAAGTATTCCAACATTCACATCTTATGGGTGCCAGAAGGGGAAGATAAATAGTGAGAATGTGAAAAATTGCTTGAAAAAATAGTGAAAGAAAACTTTTGTAATTTTGTAAAGGAAATAGACATGCAAGTCCAGGAAGCACAGAGAGTCCCAAGCAAGGTGGATGCAAAGAGGACCACACAAAGACATATCATAATTAAAATGTCAAAGGTTAAAGATAAAGATAAAAATTTAAAAACAGCAAGAGAAAAGCTGTTACCCACAGGGGAGTGCCTATAAGACTGTCAACTGATTTCTCAAAAGAATGGTTGCAGGCTGGAATGGCAAGAAATATTTGGTTATGAAAAGGGGGAACCTACAGTCAAGATTGCTCTACCCAGCAAATATATAATTTAGAATCAAAGGGCAGACAAAGATCTTCCAAGACAAGAAAAAACTAAAAGAGTTTATCATTACCAAATCATTATTATATGAAATGTTAAAACAAGCAACAGTTAGTGAGTCTCCAGCCCATGTACATGCTCATTTAATAAAAGAGAGATCAAAACTATGAACAATAAAATGGCAATACATACATATCTATCAACAACTGAATCTAAACTACAAACTAAGTAAACAAAAGAACAGAGACAGAATCATGGATATGGAGAGCATTTGATGGTTGCCAGATGGGAGGATGCAATAGGGGAATGGATGAAAAGGTGAGGGGATTAAAGAAGTATAAATAGGTAGTTACAGAATAGCCATGAGAATGTAAAGTACAGCATATGGAACAGAATAGCCAAAGAACTTATACACATGACCAATGTGTATAAGTCATGCAATCCCCACACCATTGGACATGAGCAATGGTGTGGGGATTGCCTGAGCAAGTTGGGGTTACTGGATGAAGGTGCGCAAAGTAGAAAAAATTGGTAAAGCTGTAATAGAATAATCAATAAAATATAATTCAGAAAATAAAAGAAGAAGCAGAGCTCTACCTGGTCAGATTGAAGCCCCAGGACATGTTTCAAGGGTATTATCTAGAAACACTAAGTGATGGTTGGTAGGTCACTATATTGACTTCAAAAGATGAGGTTTACAATGGGCACTGTCAATGCTCCACCTCACATCTCAGACTTACCAGTGTGCTCTTCAGGTGTCTAGCTACTTGACTGCATCCCTGTGTGTGATGTTGTGATATAATAAATGGTATATATTTGGTCTTTGTCCTTGGTTCCTCATACAAGAGCTTCTAACTCTTGAAATTTCCTGAATGATGGGGTGAGAAGAATGTTTTATAATTAGCCCCTTTCCATCATACCTGAGTTTATGCTAATGAGGTGACTCTTGGTGGACTGCTAGAGAGCTTTAGGGTGGGGGCTGGCTGCCAGAGGAACTAACCATGTGATTAGAAAGTTTGAACTTTCTTCCCCTTTTCCACAATCTCCAGGGAGGGAAGAAGGGCTGGGGATTGAGTTCAATCACCAATTGCCAAAAATTTAGCCAAACATATTTACATAATGGGACCTTCATAAAATCCCTAAATGCTAGAGTTTGGGGAGGTTCTGGGTGCGGAATACATCCATGTGCCAGGAGTGTGGTGTACCCCAACTCCATGAAATGTAAGTTTCTGCACTCAGGACCCTTGTGGACCTCTACTTATGCACCTCTTCTTCTGGCTGTTCACCTGTACCCTTTACTATTAATGGGAACAAGTAAGTAAAGCAGTTTTCTGAGTTTTGTGAGCCGTTATAACAAATTATTGTACCTGAGGAGGGCTCGTGGAGACCCTCAATTTGTAATCACTTGCACAGAGGTGTAAGTAACCTGTGGAATCACTATTTGTGGTTTACCTCGGAAGCGAGGGAGGGGCACAATCTTGTGAGTCTCAGCCCTTAACCTGTGAAGTCTGTGCTAACTCTGGGTAGTTAGTGTCAGAATTGAATTGAATTGCTTGGTTTAGAAACCGACACATTTTGTGTCAGAAGTATCATGGGTAGGAAGAGATCATGGCACTGTGCCTGAGGTTTCTTCTCCTTCCCAACAGCCAAATCCACACTTCCCTGCAATGTCCAGACATCAGCACCACTTCCCAGCAAAGCAGCAGCAGATCACAGCAGAGTCTAAATGCTGCAGACTCTCAGAAGCTCGAGCATGGATACCCCAGCTCCCTTGGCCTGCGTGGGATAATTCTGAGCCTTGTTTTGTGTGCAGTTTTCCTGAAGAGTTAAGATTCATTCTCTTGTTCATGTCATTCCTCACCACCCATGACTATGTATTTGAATTTTCTGTTTCTCTGCTCCTGCTTTCTAAATGAGCTATATGTTTCCAAATATTCAGTATTTAAAAAAAGAAATACATATATACAATATAAAGCCTAGCATTTCAAAGAATATAGAATGAAGGGTAAGTGTCCTTGTTCTACCCTTGACTTCAAGTCCTCCATTAAATTCTCCAGAGTCAACCATCATTATGGGGTTTTGTTTATCTCTTAAGATTATTTTACATAACATTAAGCCTGTATGTATATATGCCCTTTCTTTATATAAACACTAGCATATCAAACTATTGTTCTATCTTCTATTTGTAATTTTTAAATTATATATACCTTTCTATATCAATATACATGTTTCTAATTTTTTGTATTATCTTTTATCTGCTGTGATTGAAAATAGAGAGTTCCTGTTTCTTTAGGTCTGAGATAAAACAAAGTGTATTCATCAGCCCACTTTTTAAACATCAGACCTCTTCCTTCTTAACATATTTTTTTTTAGCATAGCCTTGTGCTTTTATCACCGACTGTGTACTGGCCTGAGTAGGTGATGTCATTTTGTAGGCACAATTCATAATCAAGATGGTCACAAATATAATGGCAATGGCAACATCAGGCTTTTCTCACAGGATAAATTCTTTCAGCACATTCATGTATTCTGATTTAGTCTTTATGAGTCAGAAGTTATTATTTAATGTAAACTCTATCTAGTACATCTCATGACTATTCCAAAGCTATTCCATTGCTTTATGGATGGAAATGTTTTAATAAAGACAAGGCATCCTTTAAAAATACACAAGAAATCATAGCACATTCCAGTAAGCCTTCAGAAGAGCATGTCACTAGGGGAAGTCTGCTGTGACCTGGAGAAAAGGTGATGGCAGTTGTTTAAGTGGGGGAGGACACTGTGGAAACCTCGGAAGTTCTTGTCCCTGGGTTTACAGAATCATCACTCCCAGAGCCACATTTTGGTGACTTCCTCTCAGGGGCACCTTCAAAGTTCTTTCATTCTACTATGTAAAATGGGCTTTTTACAGTGTGTGTGTACAAGGAACAAGAAACCAAAGTCCTCTAGAAGAGGTGATGCCAAGGAACTTCTTATCAGCTGAAATACAGAAGACCCTAGTGTTTCATGCTCTAATTTGATTGTGAGGTTGTCCCAGATGCCTTTCTGCAGCAGCTCTCCTTTAAATTAATTGCTGCCGGTGGTGGAGGCTGGTCATACTTTTCTTCCTCCAGAGAATGCAAATCATGATAGGTAACTTTGCAGGATAGAGGTAATTAAACAGCAGAACCTGGAAGATTTGTGGCAACTGAACTCCTAGCTTCTACTTCTCCTCCTAAACATTTGACCCTCTTTTTGGTACATTTGTCTCTTGAATATCTTTTAATATTTTTGTGGTTTTAAAAATGATTATAGGACAATTTTTTTCTTAGCAGTGAGGTTTCCATAAAATCAAAGTACTTAGGAGATTCTTTGAACAATTATACAAGAAAAAATGAGGACCTGAAAAGTTAGAAATGTAACCTTCATAGAAAGTTTTCAAGAAGAAATGCTGTGAATTTAATGCATGTGTACATAGAAGGTTATTACTATACTTAAGAGAAGGATAGGGATTTTGTTGGTTCAAATTCACTTTGAGTATACACAGCAAGTTCCATCAAATAAACCCCTTTATTACTGCAACAGTGTATTAAAGAGAGGTTATTTCAGGTAAGCGGATTTTGTTCTGTTGGAGGGAAAGTCTCTGAAAATAATTTGATGGTCTAGATCAATGCCATAACAGGCTCAGTTTTGTCCTTGTGACCAGGCACTGAGGGATAGCATCTTTTATGATGTGCTTCATTGTGCAATTACCAGCTATTTCAGAAAATTCCTTTGCAACTCCAGATAACAATTACTTTGTACCCCAGAGCACTGGGACAATCCCCTTATAATTGTATTCAAGCTTGGGTGGTTCAGGCTCTGCTTTTAGGCCTACACCATGGAGATTCATTAGACCTTCTTTCTCACTGACAACTTGGCCACACGGAATGTTCATTTGGAAGTTTCAGTCAAAGGCCCTTAGAGCTCTGCTATCCTGCACAAAGTTGTCCTGTATTTGGTCAACTGACTGTTGAATAATTGGCACAGCTCTTGATGCCAATGTGAAAGCACCAGTAAAGGCAAAGAGTGTGATGCCTGACAGGAAGGAACCCTGGCCAGGCATGAATTCCACTGGGTATGAAATGGGTGTTATGTATGTATTTATGGAGGTATAGGGATAGTCCTTCCCATATAGGGTAGTGAATGGTTCAGAACTTCGACTCTGGAGCCAAATATATTGTGCGATACATTAGAACATGACTTTGGAGACATTAACTTTGCTGTCTCTTTAGTTGTATAAGTGTAATAATAATGCCTACCTCCCAACACAGTTGTGAGTTAGAAAATGAAATCATAATAAAGGGCTCAGCAGAGAGCAAGCACTCAATAAATGATAATGATTTCTGTACAGTTCACTGTGACAGATGCTACTGGTGCCCTAGCTATTGTCCCTAACACATGCCAGCCCAGCTTTCAACTGTTAGTGGCTGCCTTGCTTTGCCCCAGGACTTTCTGGCTACCAAAACCCTGCTATGCTGGCCTCACACAACAGGCTGGGGGAGCTGAGGAAAGAATTCTGGAAGCCACCTTCAAGCAAGGACTGACTTGTATAAAATACCCCTGCTCTCCTGCCTCTTGATTAGAATAGCTCTGAATCTTGCGCTTTACACCGCTGGGGCTCCAGAGTTTCTCAGTGGAATTGAGCTCCAGTTATTCACAGAGGTGATTTTCATGTTAATGGACCGTTTACTGGCTGCCTTCCCTTCCTCCCTTCCTCCCTTCTTCCCATTCCTACTGAGCCACTCCCAAATAAACTACTTGAATCCTTTTTCAGGGTTGCTTCTGGGAAACCTATAGAAAGACAGTCTTCCTTATGCATCGTGGACTCAGTCATGCCTATTTGTATGGGTTCAGGTCCTGAAGTTTCTACAAGGAATCTTTCTGCAAGCAAAATATGAGCTGTTTTAAGTAATTGAGTCATAAATGTTGTTTTCTCTTAATCAGCACAATCGGTCCACAGGGCAACTCTCTGGGAGTTGCCTCTGTAGCAAGACATCTTTCACACAGACTTGTTTCTCTTGCAGCAGTAATTCCTGATGTTTGATTGGCCATTCTTTTTACCTTTCAACAGAGGTATCTGTTATCATGCAGATTCAATCTTAGAAAGTTGGGAAAAAAATATCAAAACTTGCTTTTTGGCTAAACATAAGTACCTTTTATTGAGGCAAACGTGACAATAATACCCATAAACATAAACTTTGGAGACTCACTCTCTGGACAGTATTGAACTGGGTACCTTCTATTTGTTTTTCAAAAAAAAAGAGGAAAAAGTTAATAAAAGTTTTGAAGCTGGCACTTATTTATTTCAGGAGCATTTATTGCTAGAGGGTGGTTAAGCATATAGGCCTTAGCCCAGCATAAAAAAACCAGTCAACTGCTGCTCCTGCTATGGTTGAGAAAACAGCCATGTGAAACGCTAACTGAGATATAGGTATAAGTTATTTAAAATATATTTACAGAGCTTGTCTAACATTTCTGAAATTCTATTTTATTTAATCAGCAAAATCCTGATTAACTTTTCACAAAACTGTATGGTTGTTCAAAGTAATGTTTAGGAAATATTGTTTTATTTTTATTTGAAAAAGTGTTCATGTTATGGTAAAGAATAGATTGAAAGAGCTTTTGATTTGCCATTTATAGTAGATTCTTTCTTTTAGTGGAATTATGTCTAAGGGAAGGGACTCTAGATTTTTACATGATAATTGTTCTAGTTTTTCAGTTCAACTTGAAAAGTTAAGTCAGGTGAATCAGTAATAAACATTTTTGTCAAGGAGTATGTAAGGGCATATGTTGTTTAATCTTCTATAATAACTGAGAGGTGGGAACTTATATTTTGGGTGATATTTTTTTGTTAATTCCAAAGCCTTCCAAATATCCTATATACAGAAACACCCCCCCCACACACACATTACTGCATTAATTATTTCAGCAGATATTTATTGAATACCTACTGTGTGAGAGGCACAGATTTAGGAGCTGGGGATATAATAATTATCAAAAATAGATATGGGACATATGGCCCAGGGAACAAATATTATTTATTTAATTATACAAATGAATGTATAATTATACAGTAAAGAATGTGTGTAATTATAAAGTGAGATAAATGCTCTGAGGGGATAGCAGTGGAGTACCATGAAATCAACCAATAGTAGAATCTGATCTAAACTGGATGAGTGGGATTACTTAAACCAAATGGGTTGGAGAGTAAGGGGCTGATGATAAGTACATACTTATCCTGGTGGAGGGATTAGCAAGTGCTGGGGTGAAAGGAAGAGACAACTTATATGAGGATCTGAAGGAAGGTTTGAGCAGACAGAAAGCAGGGGACAGTGGGCCAGATGAGACTAGAGAGAGGTTGAGGCCATGTCATGAAGACTTTAGGTCACTTAAGGAGATCTGTCTCTATTCTGTGAGCCACAGGAAGCCAATGACGGACTTCACACAGGAGGGAGATGTGATCAGGTTTGTGTTTTAAAAACTTTAAAAAACAAAAACCCTCAGGATAGCATTAAATAAATATACTCAGGGGAGGTCTCTAGAGGATAACAGGAAGGATGGATAATTAGTCAGCTGTAGCAGAAGTCTAAGGGACTGATGGCAATTCCTTGGAATAAAGTGGAATGATGGGGAGAGAAAATGACCAGATTCTAGAGGTAGTAAGATGTGAAATTGACAGGACTTGGGACCAGTGTAGCTATGGAAACAAGGGAGAGGGAGGTGTCAGAGGTGACTCCTCATTTTTTCTACCATTCACCAAGAGTTGGGGGAAGATCAAAAGTTTGCTCTTCAACATGACTTTGAAGTGCCTTTGAGTCCTTTAAGTGGAGATAGATGTTGAGTCAGCATTAGTATATGCATCTGGAGACCTAAATATTCTCTTTTATTATATTCTCATTATATATTTTGTCCATTCCAATTTTTAAAAAAATTAGCTGAAATATGCTGGGTTTGTGGTTGTAAGTCCATGAGTATATTTCTCAACCATTTAAAATAGTCACATTAACTCATAAAGATCAGTTGAAAGTGCATAAAATGAACTTTTATCCCCATCATAAGAGATTAAAAAAAATCTCTTCTTATCTACTATTACTTTGGAGATAATTGCATGATGCATGAAGGTAAGTACTGAATTCTTTTGTAATTTCTGTTAAACTTGAAATAGAGTTTCGTGTTTGGTGTTGGCAGTGAGGACAATGGAGATGCCTAAGTTATCTGTTTCTTTTTTTTAATATATTTTATTAATTATGCCATTACAGTTGTTCTATTCCCCCCTTATTCCCCTCCACCCTGCACACCCATCCCCCACCATTCCTTCCCCGTTAGTTTATGACCACATGTCTCAAGTTCTTTAGATTCTATATTTCCCATACTATTCTTGCCCTCCCCCTATTTATTTTCTACCTACTGTCTATGCTACTTATTTTCTGTACCTTCTCCCCCCTTCTCCTCCTCCCACTCCCCTGTTGCTAACCCTTCACGTGATCTTCATTTCTATGGTTCCCTCCTGATCTAGCTGCCCTTTTAGTTTGCTTTTGTTTTAGGTGTGGTTGTTAATAACTGTGAGTTTGCTGTCTTTTCACTGTTCATCTTTTTATCTTCTTTTTCTTAGATAAGTCCCTTTAACATTTCATATAATAAGGGCTTGGTGATGATGAACTCCTTGAATTTGATCTTATCTGAGAAGCAATTTATCTGCCCTTCCATTCTAAATGAAAACTTTGCTGGATAGAGCAATCTTGGTTGTAGGTCTTTGGATTTCATGACTTGGAATATTTCTTTCCAGCCCCTTCTAGCCTGTAAGGTCTCTTTTGAGAAATCTGCTGACAGTCTGATGGGAATTCCTTTGTAGGTGACTGTCCCCTTATCTCTCGCTGCTTCTAGGATTCTCTCCTTCATTTGAATCTTGGCTAATGTAATGATGATGTGCCTTGGTGTGTTCCTTCTTGGGTCCAACTTCTTTGGGACTCTCTGAGCTTCCTGGATTTCCTGGAAGCCTATTTCCTTTGCCAGATTGGGGAAGTTCTCCTTTATTATTTGTTCAAATAAGGTTTCCACTCGTGGCTATTTCTTTTCCCCTTCTGGTACCCCTATAATTTGGATGTCGAAATGTCGAAACCTTAAAGATGTCCTGGAGGTTCCTAAGCCTCTCTTCATTTTTTTGAATTCTTGTTTCTTCATCCTTTTCTGTTTGGTCATTTTTTTCCTCCTTCTGGTCCAATCCTTTGATTTGAGTCCCAGTTTCCTTTCCATTACTATTGGTTTCTTGTGCATTTCCATTCACTTCAATTAGTTTAGCTGTCATATGTTCCTCTAATTTGTGACTAAAATCAACCAGTTCTGTGAGCATCCTGATCACCAGTGTTTTGAACTGTGCATCTGAAAGTTTGGCTATTTCTTCATCGCTTAGATTTATTGGCTCTGGGGCTCTGAGTTGTTCTTGAGCCATATTTTGATCTGTTTGTGCCTGTTATGTGTGAGGGATGGAGCCTTAGTTGTTTAACAGGGCGGGGTCACCCGGGTCACTTGTTTGTGACACTATATGTGGGGGCAGGGTCAGAGAGGGACAATGGCGCTTGCTGCTTCCTGCCACTTCCTGCCGCTGGGACCTGCATGGTCCATCTCACTGCTAGCTCCTCCACCAGTTTATCTGCGTGCAAATGTGTGACCACGGTCAACCCTCAGTTGGTCCAACACCTTGAGCCCTCAGTGGGTCCACCTGCTTCTCCACACCTGGGATTCGCCCACGGCTGCCAGTGCACCTGGGTTGCTCGTCTGGTTCAGTGAGGTGGATCTTTCCTGCCCAACCCCAGTCTGCTGCTGGCTCTGACCCTCTTACCAGTTTGGCTGAACAGTTCGTTCTTGTCAGACTTCCGTGTAGTTCAATTTTCTGTGGTTTGGCTGCGTTTTTGTTGCTAAAACTTTGTTGTTTTTAAACTTGGTTCTGCAAAAAGGTGCAGTGCTTTCACCCACGCCTTCATCTTGGCAGAAGTCCCTAAGTTATCTGTTTCTATGCTATTGTGTGTCTTCTGGTCACTTCTTATTCAGCATTTCTACTTGGAGAATTCCTTCACTCCCATGAGTTTAACTACTCTTTACCTAGGAGACATTTATGATGTGTACTGTCCTAGATTCTGAATATACAGAAGTGAATAAAAGACATAAAAGCAAACACAAATCCATACATTCATAATGCTTAAATATGCTAATGACTTTCAAGTCTGTGTTTAAGTCAGACCTCCCTTCGGAGATTTAGCCTCACACATCTATATCGAACTGTTCCTTGGATCTCTCTAGCTCAAAGTATCTAAACTCAAACTCCTAACCTTTTGCTCTATACTTGCTTTCCTGAATTCTCTGTCTAACAGACTGTGCATCCATCCTAGTCAATCATCCAATCCAGAGATCTGGGAACCACATTTAATTTCTCATTCTCCCGCACTCCTAAATTCCACCGGTAACCCAGTGCTATTACTTTTCAAATAGTCCTCACACTTGTTCCCTCATTTAGCTCATCCTGTTTCCTTTAACTCCCCTTTCCATGCTGCTGCCAGAACAATTGGTCTAACAAGCAAATCTGGCCATATTCCTCTTTAATAACTCTATACTCCTTAAAACCACCCCATACCCTCCTTGATTGTCTTCTGTCTGCCTTTCCAAGTCATCTCCTCCTGTCCTGCCTTTCTTTCATATGCAACACAGAGTGGCCTGTTGTTACTGTTCCCCAAGCCCAGAAGGTCTTTCCCAGGACTCTTCACCCATTTAACTCCTGCTTATTTAATAAGGCAGGGCTCATAAGCCATTTCTTCTATGAAACCTTCTCTTACTCCTCTAAATCCCCCTCCACAACTAGGTAGGTGGTTTCCAAAGTGTCTGCAATCACTCCTTTACATGATATCTTGATATTTCCTGCCTAACACTGGAATTGCCTTTCTCACACTTTGAAAATAGGAGCTACATCTTAGCTGTGCGTGTTGCCTCAGGGCCTGCTATAATATTTGACAACAGAAGGCCAACAAACAATATGTGTTGAAAGTGTTGCTGAATATGTACTATTTAGAATACTTTTCTATTGGTGAAACTTCAAAATCACAATGTGATTTTTGTTTTCTTTTTTTAGTATATTTTATTGATTATGCCATTACAGTTGTCCCATTTCATTCCCCTCTGCCCTGCACACCCCGTCCCACACACATTCCCCCCTTTAGTTCATGTCCATGTGTCACAAGTTCTTTAGCTTCTACATTTCCCACACTACTCTTGCCCTCCCCCTATTTTCTCCCCACTGTCTATGCTACTTATTCTCTGTAACTCCCCCCCCACACACTCCCCTGTTGCTAACCCTCCATGTGATCTTCATTCCTATGGTTCACTCCTGATCTAGCTGTCCTCTTAGTTTGCTTTTGTTTTAGGTATGGCTG
Organism: Artibeus jamaicensis; assembly: GCF_021234435.1. NCBI lineage: Eukaryota > Metazoa > Chordata > Mammalia > Chiroptera > Phyllostomidae > Artibeus > Artibeus jamaicensis. The sequence goes on along the minus strand of NW_026522030.1, from coordinate 70,215,507 downwards.
TTAGTAACTGAGTTTTCTGTCCTTTCACTGTTCATCTTTTTTATCTTCTTTTTCTTAGATAAGTCCCTTTAACATTTCATATAATAAGGGCTTGGTGATGATGAACTCCTTGAACTTGACCTTATCTGAGAGGCGCTTTAACTACCCCTACATTCTACATGAAAGCTTTGCTGGATAGAGCAATCCTGGATGTAGGTCCTTGCCTTTCATGACATGGAATACTTCTTTCCAGCCCCTTCTTGCCTGTAAGGTCTCTTCTGAGAAATCCACGGACAGTCTGATGGGAAGTCCTTGGTAAGTGACTGTCCTCTTATCTCTTGCTGCTTTTAAGATTTTGTCCTTAGCTTGAATCTTAGGTAATGTAATTATGATGTACCTTGGTGTGTTCCTTCTTGGGTCCAACTTGTTTGGGATTCTCTGAGCTTCCTGGATTTCCTGGAAGTATATTTTCTTTGTCAGATTGGGGAAGTTCTCCTTTATTATTTGTTCAAATAAGTTTTCCACTTGTTGCTCTTCCTGTTCTCCTTCTGGCACCCCTATGATTTGGATGTTGGAGCGTTTAAAGATGTCCTGGAGGTTCCTAAGCCTCTCTCTTCAATTTTTGAATTCTTGTTCCTTCATTCTTTTCTGTTTGGTTGTTTCTTTCTTCCTTCTGGTCCACTCCATTGATTTTAGTCCCAGTTTTCTTTTCATCATATTGGTTCCTTGTGCGTTTTCCTTCATTTCACTTAGTGTAGCCTTCATTCTTTCATCTAATTTGTGACCAAAATCAACTAGTTCTGTGAGCATCCTGATCACCAGTGTTTTGAACTGTGCATCTGATAGGTTGGCTATCTCTTTGTTGCTTAAAAGTATTGGCTCTGGGCTTTGATTTGTTCTTCTGATTGAGCCATTTTTTTCAGGTCATGCCTGTTATGTATGAATGGTGGAGCTTTAAATGTTCAGCAGGGCTGGGTAATCCAGTGGCTGGGTTGTGACACTGTATGTGGGGCTGGGGTCAGAGAGGGAACAATGGCGCTTGTTCTGCTCTCTCTTGGATTTCAGTTTCCTCTGCCACTTTCCACAAGCAAATTGGGCCCTTCTGGTGCTGGTTTCCAGGTGGGGGGGCTTGTGTACATTCTAGGACCCTGTGGGTTTCACCAACAAACTCTCCTATGAGGCTGGGAGTCTCTCCCAGCACCTTTAAAATAGGTGCTGGTAGGCTTTATTTCCCGTCGCTAAGGTCCTGGGTTGTGAGGTCTGTCTTACTGCCTGTTTTTGCCTAGTTTATCTGTGTGCAAATGTGTGACCTCCGTCAGCCAACTGCCTTGCACACTCTGCTCATTTCCTCCCCATGCACCCCTCCACCCCGGGGGTCTGCTAGCCCCGGGCAGCTTGTGCTTTCAGGTCTGGCAGCCACTGCCTTTTCCTGCCAGGATTCCACTCCGCTGGCCTCGGACTCTGCCCCTTTTACCGGTCTGGTTGAATGGTTGTGGGACTTCCGTATAGTTCAATTTTCTGTCTGTTCTGGTTGTGTTTTTGTTTCTAAATCTTTGTTGTCCTTAATTTTGGTTGTGTGAGGAGGTACAATGTTTCCACCTACACCTCCATCTTGGCAGGAAGTCCTCTAATTTTTATTTTCTTAGCAACACTAGGATGATGTAGCAGTTTAATCTAAATTGTACTTGAAGTAGAATTGAAAATAGGACTTTCTGCAGAAAAGAGCTCCCTTGTCTATAGGAAAACAATGTGACAGTCACCATGAAACTGCTTTGGTATCTCTAAGTCTCAATCCACTATAGTTTTTCTTTAAAAGATGATTGTCTTTTACTATACCTCAAATGTAGTAACAACACTGATTAGCTTAAATTCTAAAAGCTTCAGCTCACAGACAAGCTTCCATTGTGTTGAATTTGGCATCCTCTCTTGACAATGATATGTACACAATTGATTCTATCACCTAGTTTTTTCCTGTCTTCAACTTATTTTCCTGCAACAAAAGATGGAAAATATTCACAACTGAGAACATATGTATATTTAGGATAGTTAGTTCTTTCTATTTTTTCTCCTTTGAAAATATGTACTTTGATCTTCAATGCACCACATGAAGGCCCTTTGAATGCAGTACCTAATGGGGAAAATAAATAAGCCAAGAGCTGCTGTAACTTAAGATGTTTGCCTGGAGAACTATTGGCCTTTTTGTCAGTCTGTCAGCCTGCCTGTCTATGTGTATGAGACTCTCCATTATGAACGCCAGTGTCTTGTGTTAAGTACCTTAGAGATTTTGTTTTAATATCCAAACACTAGCTTCTCAGTGTTCTTGCCAGTTGCTGTAGAAGTCTTTCATCACTTTGCAAGGGAAAATTTTCTTTTTTGTTTCTTACCCAGCTTTGTTTGCTCAAGTTCTTAAACAGCTGAAGAAGACCTTCCCACAGACTGAAAAGGATGATTTTGTCTCCTGGTTGAGTCAATAAAAAAATCCCCCAATTTCAAATTAATCTGCGGGGAATGGAAACATCCAAAGTATAGGGGATGTGTAGAGTGTTGCCCAGATTCCTCTTCAAGACCAGGGCACTTGTTCTCCAAGCTGACAGGAATGTTGGCTGAGAACTTACAGCTAAGCCCCTCTTTGGAAACTGACCTCTCAGTCCAAGAAAGCTGCCCAACACAAGGCTCTATTGCAGGGGGTGGAGCTGCCCTACTAGCCTGAATTGGGAACAACTCTAAAGGGCCATCTCAGCTCCAGAACTTCCCACAGTCCAACTTCTCTTTCTGCCTTATTTACTTGGGTGTTTCTCCAACGAGCATTCCTCTATAAATCTCTTGCCCATCTTTCAGAGTCCCAGAAGTCCTTCCTCCCAGGAAATCAAACCTAAGACATAAGGAGTTTGACAATGAATCAGCTTAGAGGAAAGGCTGGTGTATTTGCATTTTTCAGAGAAACAGAACCAGTGGGATGAATAGATATCTAATATCCATCTATTCCTCCACCCATCCTACATGCCCAGAACAGGGGATGATAAGCAGGGACCAGGAAGACTGCTAATGTGTATAGGGTTTTTTTGAGGAACATTGGAAGTGTTCTAAAATTAGATTGTGTGTCTTCGAAGCAGTTTAAGTGTCATGTCAAGTACAATTACATTCTTCGCCTTAGATTTTTATAGTGTTTGAACACAGATGTTGCCTTGGAGATCATCTGGTAGGCTCCTGCCTGGGACAGTATGGATTGAGGTAACTCTATTGAGAGGCTGAGAAGACGAAGACTGAGAAGCGAGGACTGGAGGTTGAAGAGTTCTTAGTTTTCAGGTTGTTTACTCATGAAAGCCCTTTCAATTAGAAATTTCCTCCAGCTCCTTCACTTCTCTTTGTAGGTAAATGGAGCAGAGGTAGATAAAGACTGCAGGGACAGCCACATAGCATGGTGAATAGCTCATAGCCTGTTGGTATGTTAGTAATATGCTAATTTTGCTCTGGTTCCCAGTATCCTTCTAGATCAAATAAGTGAACTTGTTGGTCCTCATAACTGTAACAGCATATTGGACTAATATGTTTAAGGAGTAGTCTACTATAACAAATATTTTTTGAGTGCCTATAATGTGCCAGGTATTATTCTGGGTGCTGAGGATTGTGATGAACTAGTTTAATAATAAAGTTTAGATTCAATATTCACTCATCCGAAAATCATGCATTGAGTGCCCACTGTTTTTCGAGGATTGTGCTAGATTTAAACTAAGGATAAAAACAAACATATAATCACAAGTACAGAGGAATTCTTTTCATTGAACTGTGGAGTCAAATAAATGCACATGGGCAATCCCAGCTCCAGTCCCTGCTAGCTGTGTAACTTTGGGCGAAATCATTTAAACCAAGGAATTTTAGTTTATTTCAGCTGTAAAAGAGGTAAAATTTTGTTGAGATAACATATCTCATTGACTAACCAGGTCAATGTCTGGCTCTTGTTATGTGAAAATAAATATTAGTTTCTCATATTAAGCTCACTTCCATATATTTGGATTATGGTTTATATAGAAAGCCACTTTAATAACCCTGTAATTCAACTTCATCATTGGTAGGTGAGAAAACTTGGACCCTGGAAATAGTATGTATTTTATTCAAGGTCACATAACTACTTAGTGACAATGTCAGTACTGAAAGCCAGATAGTTCAAGTCTTAGTTCAATGCTTTTGTATCACATCACAGTAACTTATGAGATTTGTTTATTTTCTGTCTCTATTTCTTGCATTTCCAGGAGAGTTTATCATTATCTTTAAACCTGAAGATTTCACTGTGGAGTGTCAGGACATTTTAAAAAATGAAATGTCACCCAAGTCTTTTGCCAATACCTATCCAAGGAAACCCCTACCTCTACAATTTCTCTATTCTAAGGAATGTTCATTTGTTCTTTGTTTTCAGTTTTCCGTCAATCCTCCATCCCTGACAGATTATTCATCCCAAAGAAGCTCAGTGTTTCAGTGCAAATTTGGTGCTTCAATGTCTAAACAAGAAGGTAAGGACACTTCCCACTAGACCTCCTTGGCTGTACTCAGTGGGTCAACTCAAAGCTGCAGATGCTGAGTGTCTCTCATTGTGCTTGCTTCTTATGGGGAACAGAGGACATGCTTAGTACTTCACCCTATTTGAGCTGCCCTCTGAGAAGCCAGGGAAAGACTGTGATGATGGACTTGAGAGGGGTAAGTTGATAAAAACGTGCACTTAATTTAGCATCTCAATATATTATTACATGGAGCCATCCTTAACACTTTTAGGCAGGTAATAAAACTTCAAGGCCCAGGGGTGAGTAACTACTGCAACACACAAAGTGTGATTGGGTTTGGATCTTCTTCCTTTCAAAAAACTAGAAAAGAATGAAAGAGCTTCTCTCACTGTAGCAGTGTCCAGGCCCTGGGGGAGAGAGTGCTCAGAGTAGAGGGATCAAGTTGAAAACTAAAGCACTGGCCATCGTGAGCCTTCAAAAACTGCAGCGGACATTTGGAAAATGCTCAGAAATAACACAAGTCCCCTTAGATATGCACATCAAATGACTCCGTGCCTCTGCTGAGGACTCAGCACAAGTTTCTTGAATTGTTATCCTCATAATAATTTGAACAACTAGTCATGCCTGAGGACCAAGGATCCCATAATCCCTAATGTGGTACAGAAGCGGTTGGAAAGCAAAAATCAGAACAATGTGCATTCACAGAAGGCCTCACAACTGGCTGGCAGCAGCAGCAAAGCTCAGAGGATCATGCAAAGGGGGTGCTTAACTAGCTCAATGAAAGGAAAACTTGGCTATCGTCTCTGAGCCCACACCCACATCACCATGAGAGACAGAAATTTACTTGTCCAATGTAAGCTTTAGAGCCTGGAGGAGAACCCAGTTCTCTGACTCCTCCCCTCAGCGCTCTTGCAGCTACTGGTTTCTCCACCTTACCTGTGCATTAGAATCCCCTGTGGACCTTTAAAAAAATACTAATGGCCTGGCATCAACACAACCTCATAAAATCAGAACCTCTGAGGGAGGAGCCTGAGTGTTAATATATTTTTTTAAGCTCCCAAGTGATTCTAATGTGCAGCCAGGTTTATAAACTTCTGTGCTGTACTGAGTTGTCGCCTCCCCACTGTCTGCTATGTCCTTGATCTGCTGGTCATGTCATATCTGCTCCCATGGCTTCATGAGCCCCAGTCTGGCTGCTTGCTTTCTGGCTTGGTGCTTCTTCCTGTTTCTGAATGGCGGCATCCCTGCTTCTCTCCAGTGGCGGAGGCCCATTTATTATTTCCAGAAGTGTTCTTTGGAATGATGGATTGAATGATAGCTTCCCCCACACAAGATGTCATGTCCCAGAATGTGACCTTATTTGTAAAGAGAGTCTTTGGGGATCTAATTACATGAATCTTCTTCAGAGGAGATCATCCTAGATTTAGGGTGAGCCCTAAATCTAACGACGTTATCCTTAGAAAAGACACGCAGGAGAGACACAGGAGGAAGGAAGAGAAGGTGAGTCAAGGTGGAAGCAGACCTTGGAACCACAAACCAAGGATTGTGCAGAGCCACCAAAAGTTGGAAGAGGCAAGGAAGGATTTTCCCCTCAAGCTTTTGGAGGGAGCATGGCCCTAAAGATACCTTGGTTTTAGGCCTCCAGCAGCCAGGACTATGAGAGAATACATTTCTGTTGCTTTCATCCACCAAGTTTGAAGCAATTTGTTATGGTGACCCAAGGAAACTAATAGATATGCCATCTCGATACCCTGGATTTTGTTTGGCTCGTCTGTGACAGACAAACATTTGGTTCAACATGCTTCCTCTGGATTTACTTAAACTCACCAAGGTTTTTTTCTTATTACTATATCTAGAAAGTTTTGGGGTGTGCACTAGAGCAAAATACCCCCCTTCCTCTCTCTCTTCCAGCCTTCTCCTTTCTACCAGACTAAACGGCACTCCCTGAAAACCACATAAGAATGGTCATATCCTAGCATTTCCCAGTAATTGTACAGGTTTTATGTTTTATTTTTATTAAATATACGGTATTGATTATGCTATTACAGTTGTCCCATTTTTTTCTCCCCTTTATTCTTATCTGTCCTGCACCTCCCCTCCCAGTAGCATTCCCCCAACTTAGTTCATGTCCAGGGGTTGTACATATAAGTTCTCTGGCTTCTCCATTTCCATACTATTCTTAACCCCCCCCCCAGTTTATTTTCTACCTACTACTTATTCTTCTTATTCCCTGTTCCTTTTTTCCCATTCTCCCTCCTCCCTATCCCTGCTGATAACCCTCCATATGATCTGCATTTCTGTGATTTTGTTCCTGTTCTAGTTGCTTGCTTAGTTTTCTGGTTTTTTTTTTTTAAGTTCAGTTGTTGATAGTTGTGAGTTTGTTGTCATTTTACTATTCATAGTTTTTTATCATCTTTTTTTGTTAAATAAGTCTCTTTAACATTTCATATAATAAGAACTTGGCAATGATGAATTCTTTTAACTTGACCTTATCTGAGAAGCACTTTATCTGCCTTTCCATTCTAAATTATAGCTTTGCTGGACAGAGTAATCTTGGATGTAGGTTCTTGCCTTTCATGACTTGGAATACTTCTTGCCAGCCCCTTCTTGCCTGCAAGGTTTCTTTTAAGAAATTGGCTGATAGTCTTATGGGAACTCCTTGGTAGGTAACTGTTTCCTTTTATCTTGCTGTTTTTAATATTCTGTCCTTATTTTGAATCTTGGGTAATGTAATTATGATGTACCTTGGTGTGTGCTTCCTTGGGTCCAACTTGTTTGGGAATCTCTAGGCTTCCTGAAAGTCTATTTCCTTTGCCAGATTGGGGAAGTTCTCCTTCACTATGCTTTCAAATAAGTTATTCATTTTTTGGTCTTGCTCTTCACCTTATGGTACCTCCATGATTCAGATGTTGGAACATTTAAAGTTGCCCTGGATGCTCCTAAGCTTCTCCTCATTTTTTTTGAATTCTTGTTTCTTCATTCTTTTCTGGTTGAATGTTTATTTCTTCCTTGTGTTCCAAATCATTGATTTGAGTCCCAGTTTCTTTCTCTTTACTATTGGTTCTTGGTATATTTTTCTTTATTTCACTCTGCATGGCCTTTATTTCTTCCTCTATTTTGTGGCCATACTCCTCTCCCATTCCTGTGAGCATCCTGATTACCAGTGTTTTGGATTCTGCATCTGATAGGTTGGCTATCATCATCACTTAGTTCTATTTTTTGGAGTTTTGATCTGTTCTTTCATTTGTGCCATATTTCTTTGTCTGGGTGAGTCTGTTACATTGTAAGGGAAGGAGCCTTAGGTATTCACCAGGGTAGGGCAACCCACGTTGCTGGGTTGTGGCTCTGTATATGGAGGAGAGGTCCAAGAGGGAACAATGGCACTTGCTTGGCTCTTGGCTGGCTTTCAGTCACTTCTTCCACTATGCACAAGCAAATTGGGCCCTTCTGGTGATGATTCCCAGGTGGGTGGGTTTGTGTATTTTCTAGGAACCTGTGGGCCTCTTGATGAATCCTCCTGTGAGGCTGGGAGTTTCTCCCACCACTGTGGGTGGGCAATCCCCATAGGTGTTTTTAGTCAGAGGTTTTGAGGTCCTATTTCCCCATGCTGGAACCCTGGTTTGCGTAGTTTGTCTTGCTCCCTAGTTGTTCCTCCTGGTTTTTCCACATGCAAAATTGGGACTGCCCAGTCCTCTAGCTGCAGCCTCACTATGTGTCCTCTCTTCCCCTCCTATCTGCCTCAATGAATGTTTCTTCTTTAATACCTTGGTTGTTAGACTTCCATACAGTTTAATTTTCTGACAGTTCTGATTGTTTTTAAATTTGTTGTTGTCATCCTTCTTTTGGCTGTGCAAGGAGGCAAAGTGTATCTACCTAGTCTTCCATTTTGGCTGGAAGTCCTTATTGTACAGGTTTTAATTTTTTTCATATCACGTTCTTTTAAAATGAACAAAATGCATGCCTGATTATTGTACACAATTGGAACAATTTGGAAAACTAAGTTCTGCGCTTATGGAATGGCTTCCTCCATCACATGAAAGCCCAGAAGATTTCGGTGAATAGCCTTGCCATCCTTTTGTCCAGGCAGATACCGTTCAAGCAATAATAAACTCAGGAAATAGAAGGTATGGCACAGGTGGAAATAGAAATATCCTCAAAGCAAGAATGGTGGGAAGCTGAGAGCCCACTGACTATTTCTCCTAGGATCTCTGAAGAATCTACAGGCTACAAGGAACAGAGACATATTCGAACCTATTATCTCTGACCCCTTGGGGTTCTGGCCTTGGGGGCCAAGACCAGGACTAGGGATAGGTGAAAGTGGCAACATTTAAGGCATTACTCACTTTCAGGGCTGTGCATGCATTAAGAAACCTTCAGGTTAGTGACAACAATCTCATTGATGGCAGAGGAGGGGTCCTGGCTCTTTTTGTGGCTTCTGGCTATTTCAGAAGAAAAAAGAAACCACAGGGGTTATTCTCGGCTACATATATCAGTCAAATTTTGCACAAAAGCCTCTCATGTTTTTACCTGTAGTGAAAGCCAAAGTTCTGGCAGGCCACATGCCATTAGCCCTCTACCCTTCCATGGATACTGTTCCTATCTTATACCATTTTCCCTTCACAATTCCTTGTGTTTACTCAACTCCAGTCATACTGGCCTCCTTCTTTTTTTCTGTAAACATACCAAGCCTTGTCTATCCCAGGGCCCTTTGTACCTTCTGTTCTATTTGCCTGTGATGCTCTTTCCCCAGATGCTCGCCCTCTTCCTTCCTCCAGATCTCAGCTCAGATGGCACCTAAGCAGACAGAACTTCCTTAACTAGTCTATACAAACAGCATCCCAGCCAACCCCACTGCTGGCTCTCTCCCTCACACTAGTTCCTTTTCCTCTATAACACTGACTATCACCTGCCTTTGTAGCTATAGACAGACCACTGCTGGTTTTTTCGAGAAATGGTCCAAAGATAAGCTAGATCCTTTGTCTCATTGACTTCACTGCAAGATGGCTGCTGAGAGCAGGCTCTACTCCAGTTTCTGTTCCCTTGTGAAGAGCATCATTGTACACATCTGTTGGAAACTGGGCTTAGGGAGGCTGAGCATCCTTCATTGGTTTTTACCTTTGTGAACCTTCTGTTCCAAGGTGCAAATTATGCATGTGCATGGCTCTCTTTTTCTCTTAGGCTTCCAGAAAGTTTTAGTGCAAACTATAATGAGTTTGTGGGACATGAATATTTTTCTCTGTGGCCGAGATTTTCCAGACAGATTTATAGCTTCTGACTCTGATTGCTTGCTTAAGCTATGTTACATTGTATAGTTCTTTTTGTTATCCATGGATAAGGTGGATGAGAAGTAAACTAATTATTGAGGGCACAAATAAATATACACATATGATGAAGGGGAGACTCGTGGGCTGATAGCACCACTGGGATGAGTGGGTGGGACTTTTCTAATATTTAATATTGCTTGAGAAAGAGGAGAAAAGAATAAGAATACAAGGATACAAGTAGGACAATTGAGTCCTGAGGTCAAGTTTTTGTTCACATAGTCCTTACATAAATATAAGATGAATAAAACATATTAATAAGTTTATAGCCTTTTTGAGCTGGAAGAAATTGTTGGTAAATCCAAATATTTCCCTGTAGAAATGAGAAAACTGAAGACCTAGCAATTTGTTTAAGGTCCCAAACTATTTATTGGCAGAGCAAGATGAAACTCCCTTTATTCCCTCCTCTTGGTCCAAAGCTTTTTCCACGATACCACCCACAAAGTTACGGTTCTTCCCATTTTGTGCATTAAAATTGTTTCATTTGAGATCCTTGGAAAATGTGTTAAGAGGTTATGCCTGGAAAATTATACAAATACATATATACATATTTACATATGTATATATATACATATATACACATATATATACTATGTATATATGTATACATATATACATAGTTCCTTTTCCTTCAGAAACTTTTCAAGTTCAATAAAGTAAGTGCCCTCTGATCATTTTCCCCAAAGTCCACCCTGATTTTAATGCTCGAGCATAGCAACCTACTTGTTCCAGTAGCTTCTCTGTTGCTTAAGGGGTTATGGATCGCAGGGTGAAAGTTAAAACACAGGAGACACTTGTCAAAACAACAGCAGAAACAGTAGTGGAAACTAGAGGACTTGGACAGTTTGAGGCTGGGGACAGACTGGCCATAGATGAATTCTGGGTGGCAGGTGGGATTATCAGAGTGAAAGGTTTTCAGAGAAAGCTAACTGCAGGGTCCAGAAAAACAAAAAGATTGGGATTCCAGATGTGCCCCAAACATGTCTGGTTTCAGACAACATTGGTGGAATCCTTAGTGTGGGTTCTCAAAAACCTATTGAATCTGAAAGGAGAAAGACAGCCTGAAAAGATTAAGGGAAGATCCCACTGCATGCAAGTATCGCGGTTTCCGGGGGGTTTGAACACACACAGCACAACACAGGCTTCCTTTGGTGAAAGTAGCATCAGAAATTAGGACCTGACTTGGGGAGGAAAGTCATCCTGATGAATGGGTATGTTTGGCTAGTTCTGGCTGAGTGGTTTTCAATGGTGACTTCAGCCTCGAGTTCTACAAAGCAAGCTGCAGCCTTTTTCACCAGTCAGCCAAGCACGGAGCTCTGGAGTTAGTGGGGGTGGGGAGGGCACCTGGGAGGTTTTTGGGGCTCAGAAGCTGCTGCCCTGAAAACTATGCAAAGTTGACTGTTGGAAAGGCAAGAAAATATTGGGTCTGCTCATCCATCTTTTTGCATTTTGCAGGTGTGTATTCCTAGAAAACAAGAGCCTTTATAGCAGGGCACAGGTGTGCTGGACATGAGCTCCTGTTGATACAATGGAATGCTTGTATTGGGACTGGGACTGGTTTACCATATTGCACATTGCAAAACAGCGGGCCTTGGCACATGACCAACAGTGATCCCAATGATGATCAGTGATGATCGATGTAGATCAATGATAATCTACAGTGTCTCTTTTAAAGGCTAAGAAAACTGATTAACTGTACTCAAGAAATTTTGCATGGTCAATTTTCTCATGAGACAGATAAACAGCTTAAGGTTAAGTTTACTTCAGCCATTTCTGAGTTTTGAGCTGTCTTTGTATTGCTGTCCCCTACTAACAGACTGCATGCCTGGATCAAAGGAGGGCTTGAAGGAATCAACCTGAAGCTCCTGAGCTGTTTGTGCCAGGGCATTAAATTGGGAATCAGAGTAAACTTTCTGACCGTCCCTTAAAACTCTTTCCAGTGATGAAGTAGGTTGTCAGTCTTTAGCTCCCCAAGCCTGGCCTGAGGACCACCTACATTAGAATCTCTCAAATTCTTTGTTAAAAGTGTAGCTCCTGGGCCTGAGCAACACTCGCTGGATCAGACTCTTTGGAATAATTCCAGAGCCCAAGAATTGGTATTTTCAATCCTTAAGTATATATAGTTTTTTGAAAAACAGTTCAATATTTACCTGAACAAATGCTCATGCAGTTGTCACCTTGGTCAAGAATTAGAAATTTACTTACAAGGCAGAGACCTCGTCATGCTCCTTCCTCTCTCCAAAGCTAACTATTATCCTGATTTTATGGTGACCACTTTCTGGTTCTTCCTTAGGATGGATGCATTTACTTTATCAATACATTAGTTTTGTCTGGATTTTGAGTTCTATATATATGAAATCACATACTTTGTAGATTTGGCATCTTATTCTTTTTGCATCCTCACCATTATGTTTATGAAATTTATCCATGTTGCTGTCTGCAGTTGTAGTTTGGTTATATTTCATAACTAAGCAACAGTTTATTTATCTAGCCCACTGTTGGTGAACATTGGGTTTTTTTGTCCACTTTGGGACTGTTATGAATAACAGTTATGTGCCCTGAACATTCTTGCACACATTTCTTTTTTTTAAATATATTTTATTGATTATGCCATTATAGTTGTTCTATTCCCCCTTCATTTCCCTCCACACTGCACACCCCCTCCCCCACCGTTTCCCCCCTTTAGTTCATGACCACGTGTCTCAAGTTCTTTAGATTCTATATTTCCCCTACTATTCTTGCCCTCCCCCTATCTATTTTCTGCCTACCATCTATGCTACTTATTTTCTGTACCTTCTCCCCCCCTTCTCCTTCTCCCACTCCCCTGTTGCTAACCCTCCATGTGATCTTCATTTCTATGGTTCTGCTCCTGATCTAGCTGTCCTCTTAGTTTGCTTTTGTTTTAGGTGTGGTTGTTCATAACTGTGAGTTTGCTGTCTTTTCACTGTTTATCTTTTTTATCTTCTTTTTCTTAGATAAGTCCCTTTAACATTTCATATAATAAGGGCTTGGTGATGATGAACTCCTTGAATTTGATCTTATCTGAGAAGCACTTTATCTGTCCTTCCATTCTAAATGAGAGTTTTGCTGGATAGAGCAATCTTGGTTGTAGATCTTTGGTTTTCATGACTTGGAATATTTCTTTCCAGCCCCTTCTAGCCTGTAAGGTCTCTTTTGAGAAATCTGCTGACAGTCTGATGGGGACTCCTTTGTAGGTGACTGTCCCCTTAGCTCTTGCTGCTTCTAGGATTCTCTCCTTCATTTTAATCTTGGCTAATGTAATGATGATGTGCCTTGGTGTGTTCCTTCTTGGGTCCAACTTCTTTGAGACTCTTTGAGCTTCCTGGACTTCCTGGAAGCCTATTTCCTTTGCCAGATTGGGGAAATTCTCCTTTATTATTTGTTCAAATAAGTTTTCCACTGGTGGCTGTTCCTCTTCCCCTTCTGGCACCCCTATAATTCTGATGTTGGAGCGTTTAAAGATGTCCTGGAGGTTCCTAAGCCTCTCTTCATTTTTTTGAATTCTTGTTTCTTCATCTTTTTCTGTTTGGTCATTTTTTTCCTCCTTCTGGTCCAATCCTTTGATTTGAGTCCCAGTTTCCTCTCCATTACTATTGGTTTCTTGTGCATTTCCATTCATTTCAATTAGTTTAGCCTTCATATGTTCCTCTAATTTGTGACTGTAATCAACCAGTTCTGTGAGCATCCTGATCACCAGTGTTTTTAACTGTGCATCTGAAAGTTTGGCTATTTCTTCATTGCTTAGATTTATCGGCTCTAGGGCTCTAAGTTGTTCTTGAGCCATGTTTTGTTCTGTTTGTGCCTATTAGGTATGAGGAGCAGAGCCTTAATTGTTCACCAGGGCGGGGCTACCCAGGTGGCTGGTTTGTGATGCTGTAGGTGGGGGTGAGGTCAGAGAGGGACAATGGTGGTCCCCTCTGCTGCTTCCTGCTGCTGGGGCCTGCAAGGTCCATCTCACTGCTAGCTCCTTCACCGGTTTATCTGCGTGCAAATGTGTGACCGTGGTCAGCCCTCAGTGAGTCTACCACCTTGCGCCCTCAGTGGGTCTGCCCGCTTCTCCACACCTGGGATCTGCCTACAGCTGCCGGCACACCTGGGTTGTGTGCCTGGGTCAATCCGGCGTATCTTTCCTGCCCGACCTCACTCTGCTGCTGGCTCTGCCCCTCTTACTGGTTTGGCTGAAGGGTTCATTGTTGTCAGACTTCCGTGAAGTTCAATTTTCTGTGGTTTTGGCTGCATTTTTGTTGCTAAAACTTTGTTGTTTTTAAACTTGGTTATGGGATGAGGCACAGTGCTTCCACCTACGCCCCTATCTTGGCAGAAGTATCTTTTGCACGCATTTCTGTTGATGATACCATAAGAGTGAAGTTGTTGGTATTCTTATCTTGATTGTGGGTGCATAAGGGAAGTTGTTTTACAAACTAGTTACTCAAAGTCCAATTTTAAGAATCTCTATCTATAGTTTTGCAAACCAGTAGAAAGAAGAACCACAGAGTGAACTTTATATGTAATTAGTTGTCATTCTCTCCTCCCAATTTCAGAATGTACTGGCTATATATGTTTTAAACTGAAATTTTAAATTTAATTTCCCCTTTGTTGGTCAAGGCTAAATCTCCTGCACTGATATCCCAGGCAACTTCTTAATCTGTCAAGAAGTTAAAATGCGCATGTGTAAGAACCTGTTATGTGCCAGGCACAGTGCTAGGTCCCAGGAACACAGTGGTGAACAACTCAGCAAAGAGTTTGACCTTCGAGAAGCTTAAAATTTAGTAGAGGAGAGATATATACAAGAGAAGACACAAGTAAACACATAATTACAAATTGTGAGATATTTGTTAGAAAAGAACAGGATGATGGGGGAGGAGTGGCCGTGGGGAGGGGTGGTACCATTCAGATACCAGGTTAAGGTGAGGGAATGGGAGAGAGCCTGGCTTAAAAGTGACAGTTCATACCTAAGGGAACCTTGTAAAGGGTCAGAGAAGGATATTCCAAGCAGATAAGGTTCTCTTGTGTGGGTTTTGAGGGAGACTGGAGCTGGATGCACAGACAAACTGAAAGGAGGACTTGGCAGAGCATGGTGGAAAGTGAGTCTGGCCAGCCAGGCAGGACCCAGGCATGGGTGTGGTCTGCTGCCTGGTTTTAAAAGATGGCTCTGGTTAGTGTAATAAGCTGGGTAGTAGGAGGCTAGATGAGGTAGTAGAGAGGCCAGTTAGCTGGCTACTTCAGTCATCCAGGCCAGAGATGATGTTCAGCTGGACTAGGATGCTTCCAGGAGACTTGGAAATACATGGGTGAATTCAAGAAACATGCTGGAGCTGGAACCAAGAAGTCCCATGATGGATCAGCTCTGAGGACTGAGGGAGGCACAAGTGTGAAGAATTACTCCCAGGTTTTTGGCTTGCACAGCTGGATGACAGGAGTTGTCATTTACTAAGATGGGGAAATCTATTCTCTAGACATTAATTGTTTTTGTGGCACTTTCATCCTCTTGTAGTCTCAATATCTTTAAATACTCAGTCTCAAAATAAATCTCCTAGTCTTTGTTAACAAACTTTCTTCTATTCTCTTCCACCATTATTACTTATTTATTGACCATTTGTATGCTCACTGTGCCCAAAACTTCTGGTCACGGTTTTAATGTGTGAATTAATGAATGAGTTCTTCTTATTATATTCACCTCTGGAGCCAGGTTGACCTCCAGATTTTAAATAAAGATAGGCTGCCCTGGTGTGGAAGATAACAGATCTAGACATGGTTCTCAGAACAAATGAAATTGCTGAAAAATGATCTTTTGAGGAGAACAGTTAGAAACATTATGTTAAAACCTAATTAAAAGTTCTTTTAAAAATATTTCTAAAGTTTATATTTTTATTTTTGTTTTTTAAGTATTTTTATTGATTATGTTATTACAGTTTTCCCAATCTTTCCCCTTATCCCCCTTCCCCCTGGTCCACCAACCTGCCAGCATTCCCCCCAACCCCTTAGTTCATGTCCAAGGGTTGTACCTATAAATTCTCTGAGTCCACTGTTTCCTATACCATTTTTTATCTCTCCCCATGCCTACTAATTATGCTTCTTCTTCCCTGTACATGTCCCCCCCCATTCTTCCCTTCCTACTCCCCACTGAACTCCATGTGATGTCCATTTCTCTGATTATGTTCCTGTTCTAGTTGTTTGCTTAGTTTTTGTTTTTTTGTTGTTTTTCTTTTCTTTTAGGTTCATTTGTTGATAGTTGTGAGTTTGTTGTCATTTCACTGTTCATATCTTCTTTTTTATCTTCTTTTTCTTAGATAAGTCCCTTTCACATTTCATAACATAATTGCTTGGTAATGATGAACTCCTTTAGCTTGACCTTATCTGGGAAGCATTTTATCTGCCCTTTCATTCTAAATGATAGCTTTGCTGGATAGTCATCTTGGATGTAGGTCCTTGCCTTTCATGACTTGGAATACTTCTTGCCGGCCCCTTCTTGCATGCAAGGTTTCTTTTGAGAAATTGGCTGATAGTCTAATGGGCACCTCTTTGTAGGTAACTCTCTTCTTTCTTCTTGCTTCTTTTAGGATATTCTCTTTATCTTGAATCTTGGGTAATATAATTGTGATGTGCCTTGGTGTGTGCTTTCTTGGTCCATCTTCTTTGGGACTCTCTGGGATTCCTGGACTTCCTGGAAGTCTATTTCCTTCGCCATATTGGGGAAGTTTTCGTTCATTATTTGCTCAAATAAGTTTTCCATTTCTTGGTCTTCCTCTTCTTTTTGGCACTCCTATAATTCAGATATTGCAGTGTTCCGGGTTGTCCCAGAAGTTTGTGAGACTCTCTTAACTTTTTTGAATTTTTGTTTCTTCCTTCTGTTCTGATTGGATGTTTATTTTTTCCTTTTGTTCCAAATCATTGCTTTGAGTCCTCATTTCCTTCCTGTTATTGTTGGTTCCCTGGATATTTTGTTTTATTTCATTTGGGGTATCTTTCATTTTTCAACCAAGATCAATCAGATCTGTGAGCATTTTGATTACCAGGGCTTTAAATTTTTCATCAGATAGGTTGGCTATCTCCTTATTGCTTAGTTCTCTTTGTGAGGTTTTGCCCTGTTCTTTCTTGGACCATATTTGTTCATCTCAGAGCACCTGATAAATTGTAAGGGGGCAGGGCTTTAGGTATTCACCTGGGCAGGGCATGCCTCCTTCCTCCTCTGTGATGCTCTCTGTCAGGGAGAGGCCAGAGAGGGAATAATGCAGCTCACCTGCTCTTCCCTAGGGCAGTTTCCAACGAACTCTCAGACTCTCCTGTGAGACTCAGAGTTTCTCCCACCGTGGCAATGGCACCCGCATAGTCTACTTTCCCCTTACATCAGCCCCACCCACCTGGTCTGCTGCCTGGCTGCTGTTTTTCTCATCTGGCCATCCTGCTCCGTCCTCGGTCTGCTGCCTTACTGGTCTGGTTGTTCTGATTGATTTTTACTTCAATTCTTTGGTTGTTATAGTTCCATGCAGTTTGATTTTCTGGTGCTTCTGGTTGTTTATTGATTTTAGATTGGTTGTTATCCTCCTTTTGGTTGTGGGAAGAAGCGAAAGGTTTATACCTGTGCCTCCATCTTGGCTAGAACTCCTAATTAAAAGTTCTGAATTCAGAAATGTAAAAGAAGTGACAGAAAAAAACAACTTTCTTCAACTTCTTTTCACTAATGATTTCATTACACAACATTTTCAATTCAAATTTCAACTATTTTGAGGCCATTTGAAATGTGTTTCCTATATAAAACAGAGGACCTAAGTAATTTCTTCAATATATGCTCCTTGGAACATAAAAATATCAGAAGTGTTTTGAGGATAGAGTTTTTGAGGAAATTGCTAACTTTTCAGATTGGTTCAAGTAGTGTATTTAAAAAATAAGATTCAAGTCTCTTAGCTGGTTCATCAGAATTATCTTTTAGTTCCCTGGAGTCTCATCTTGTTGTTTGGGAGCAGTAGAGAAGGAAGAAAAATATGAACTGACTATATGGCTACCCACCTGTCACTGCATCACCTGGAAACCATGAAAAGGCCAGGTTTCTTCATTGCAGCCGACAGAATCCACACAGATCACTTAAGCAGGGTTAGTACGGAATTTCCAGGAGGACCAGGGAACTAAGCTCAATACTGTCCACTCAGGAATAAGTAACCAGAAGGAACACCAACCACATGAGTGAGACTTGTCTAGCAGAAACCTCACTGCCCCCACTGCCACATACATAGATCATATGCCGTTGGGACCAGAGAGGAGAGCTTTGGCCACAGCTGCCACAGAGCAAATGCCTCCATCTCCACATGTGCCAGAGGACCCCATTTCCCCTCATCTGTATCACTTTCCATTGCTCACTGCTGTCTCTCAAGTCTCTCAGAGATGCATGGGTTTGGTATAACCTAGAACACTTGCCTATTCCCATAAGAATGCAGACTATGATTGGTTCCAACTAGAATCCAATAAGTATTCCTTAGAGGAGTCTGGGCAGAGTAGTTTTTCCTTTTAGCCTTAGAGATAAGGAACATATGCTAGACAACGTTAAAAATGGTTTTTGAAATAATTTGCAGTACCTGTCACACACAATTAACTAGAATCACCACAAAAAAAAAGATCTTCCCAAATCATTGGCCTCCTCCCAACACTAATTCCACCCAGAAGAAACATTTACCTGGGCCTTGCATACATTTCCCAAACATTGCCCCTTCAGGCGTTTCCTCTTTCAGAACCAGTTCAATGTCATTATGCACAGAGAACCTAAATAAGCATCCATCTAAAGCCAGTAGACTTGGAGGACCCTCACTTTCCCATGACAGGCCCTTGGACACCAAACAGTTAAGCAGTCACATGTAGGTCAGTGGCCTTGCTTTCCCTGATTTCTTGAGACCTCTTTGATTTAAGGCAGATCATGGCTCAGAGGGTATTTCTTATTTTTGGAGTATACTATAATATAACATAAGATGTCAATAATGGTGATGTCATCCATTGCCTTGTTTCATGGGTTGGTGATAGGGACAAAGGTGGTTTTAAAAAAAAGTTCTTAGGACTTTCTGTGTCTGGTTCCTCATGTAAGGAGCTTGGAAATCACCACTCTATAAGCAAGAAAAAGCTGTACAGACTGAAAAAATCAATGACTCTTCTTGGATCTGTAAGAGAAGTGAGGGCACAGGGCACAGCTGCCTCTTGACTGGAGAGACAGGTGGTTACCAGGAGTCCTGGTCCACCAGAGAGGAGCAGAGACTGCTGTGGGAACCAGGGTGGGGTATGAGAGCTGGAACTGTAATTTAATTTCTGGAGGCTCTGTGTAGACAACTTTGAGAGTGGCACATTCCAGAGGCACCTAGCCACTGGGTCCCTCAATTCTGTAAGATTTAGCTCCAGAGGCTTGATCAGGTTTTCAAAGTAAATAAGAAAAATCCCCTGGTGCTTCTGGCAGGGGTAGGGAAAAAGGAAACATTTTTAAATACACCAGAGCACTCTTCTCTTTTAAAAAGAAAATTTACTGATTGATTTGAGAGAGAGAGAGAAAGTGAAACATCAATTTCTTACTTCCACTTGTATATTCATTGGTTGCTTCTTGTATGTGTTCTGTTGGGGTAATGATCCTGCAACCTTGGCATATCAGGATGATGCTCTAACCAACCAAGTTACCTGGCCAGAGCTGGAGCACTCTACTCCTAACAAGGCCTGCTCTCAGGGAAAGCTAGTTCACTACAGCCTAAACTGCTGGGGTCTTATCAGAGCCTAATTGATCGGGGAAAAGGGAAATACCCAACTCCAGCCAGCTCTAGGCAACCTGTCCCACCCAAAGGAAAGAAAACTGAGAAACTCATGTGACTGTCACAGTCCAGAGCACAGCCTTACTAAAGACTAATCACAGGACTATATAATACCTTTCATTCCCCTCACCACATTATTAAAGGTCTATTTCCAGAGTTCCTTTCACCTAGTACATTATGTCCAGCTATCAAGAAAAAAATGACAAGGCATACTAAAATGCAAAAACCACAATTTGAAGAGACTGGAGAAAATGAGAAAAAGATGACAGAGATGGTGGAATTATCAGACCAGAAATTTAAAATACCTATGGTTAATCAATCCACTAAGGGCCCTAATGGATAAAGTAGACAGCATGCAAGAACAGATGGGCAATGTAAGTAGAGAAATGGAAGTCTTAAAAACCAAAAAAAGATTCTAGAGATCAAAAGTATTGTAACAGATAAAAAAGAAATTCTTGGATTCTAGATGGTGGCTGAGGGCACCATCCATTGTTTCAGAGATCCCAAGCCGCAGCTGGGGAAAGAGGGGTTTGAGGAAAAGCAGTGTTCTCTTATCTGACTTGGAGAACACAATGTGACATGGACAGTGACTGGTTTCCATTGGCGTCTACCCAGGAAAGGTTCTGATGGTTGAAAATAATACTTCCATGGCTTCAGGGATGAATCTGACATTTAGCATGACAATCTTACCATATATTCCAATACTACATCAGGAACTGCATTCCCCGAGATAGATAGGATGATAGCAAATGTCTTGCCTGCATGTATCACTTCAACTTTTTAAAAAAGGTTTTATTTATTTATCTTTAGAGGGGAAGGGAAGGAGAGAAGAAGAGAAATATCAATGTATGGTTGCCTCTCATGAGTCCCCTGCTGGGAACTGGCCTGCAACCCAGGCATGTGCCCTGACTGGGAATTGAACTGTGATCATGTGGTTCACAGGCCTGTTCTCAATCCACTGAGCTACACCAGCCAGGGCTCACTTCAACTTTTGAACCAGGAATCTGCTCTAGCTTATTGGTTCATCTCATAGCTGTGGAGCTGGGCCATAGCTGGCAGTGGAAATGCCGTGTGTGATTTAGAAGTGAAGACCCATGACACCAAGTAAGATCCAAGCTACTGAGATGGAGAAGAGAGACTTTTGGTAGTTCCAGTCCTGTCTTCCTGTGTCTTCCTCTCCCCTCAGCTCTAACAAGGCCTGAGCTCCACCACACCTAGTCCCACCCTAAGCCAGTTTCACTACAGAGCTGCAGCAGGCACTGATGCAAAATCCAGAACTGCTGTTGGGTAGCCCCATTTGGGTTGTCCCTGGAGGACAGGGACAGGGCTTGTCCTCTTGAAAACAATGACAACTTATAACCTCTCCCTGCTTGTGGGAGTGGAGAATTCTGGGGACACAAGGTAGTTGAAAGTTGATATAGAGACTTCTTTTTTGCTTCTGGAAAGAAACTATTAAAAAAAAGCTGCCTTCTACTGAAAAAGAAGAAAGAGGAGAGGTAAAAGAAAGCAGAGAAAAGAGAAAATAATCTTAGCAAACGGCTGATACAATTGTGGCTGTTCGGGAGAAACATTTGGTTAATTCTCTTTCTAACAAAAAGTAGTGGTCATTTGGCAGACAGAATTTAGAAAGGCAGACAAATTACATATTATCATTGGAGAAAATCAAGCTTGAAGGAGTATGTGCTCAAGGACTGAGAAGTTGTATTTCATAGTGCCTATTTCACCATCTTTACGGATGTGTTTGATTTTGAAGTCTGTATATTGAAGAATGATTTTCACATTGAGGCAAAGGTAAAGAAAGTCAACTCTTATAAAAACATATTCTAGCAGAACCTCAATTTCTATGCCACTTGTAGAAAATGTGCTTAATCAGACACAAACAATTCTTCATAAGCCATTTCTAGCTCTTATGACCATCTCCTTTGGTCTGATGTTTCTGTCCTGGAGCCTTGCACAATATGGATTGGAAGTTCCCAGGTGATAGAATCCATGATTTACCCACTTTCAGAAAAGTAACAGAAATTTTCCACATCCATGTTTTCCACACCACTCCTATGATTCAGAGTTCTTCAGAAATTAGTAGGAGAGACTTGATGACAAGCACCCGAGTTCTTCCAGTCCTCAGGGTGTACGCTGTCCTTCCAGGTGAGTCCTAGCCTTTCATCTGGGTTTCCCAGGCTTTCTGGATGGCAGGAACAGAGGCACTGTCAGGCTGGCTCAGGTGGGTGAGGTGTGCTGAGCTCACCATGTCAGTAAAGGAACCTGTTGCTCCGGGGTGACAGATAAAAAGCAGGGACACTGGAACTCCTTTATCCTGGTGCAGTACCTCTCCTCAGAGCGCTGCATGTTCTCTCCAGGGGTTGACCTTCACCTTGGCTTGGCCTCTCTTTCTGTGTCTTCTTGTTTCTCTTTGTTATCCATCTCCTCTCTGTGTTGCTGATATCAACCTCTCCTTTAAGACATGTCTTTCTTATAATGTCAACTTACTGATGGCTTTCTGTGGTTTTTACATTACTTTATGCTTCCTTTCTCTGCTTCCCTGCAGTGTGGGCTCCCACAGCCTGATTCTCTCCTTTCTCAAGTCAAGTTCCCAGGAGTGTAAACCCCACTGGCCCAGCTCTTTCACTTGCCTAGTCCATGGAGTGGCCCCATAGCAGTCTAGTCACTTGGATGGGGATGGAGCCCTGTGATAGAAAACATGCTGCCTAGGTCTTTGAAGGCAGTGGGGCCTGTGGGAGCACCAGGGACTGGCATTCCTTGATCTATTATTTCCTTCAAACTGAATCCGTAACAACTCTGGATCATTGTTTGTGACAGAAATGAAATCTAGATGGTGAGCAATAATTTTCCAATCTAATCAAAAAGGAAACAAATGGTAAGGTTTAAATATTGACTGCCTTATTCTCTCCTACTAAAGAATTTGGGATAAGACCTGCCCATTAATCTGCCTCTTCACTTTACCGTGCTTCAGCGTTAGTACCCGGAATTCTCTTTCCTCCATGTTCATCTGGCCAAGCTCAAAGTCTGTTTTCTCCACATTGAGGAGCTTGACAAATCCACATTGAAATGAGTGGAAACCCTCCCCTGCTACATATCACCTTGCACTTTCTTACTCAGTTGTGGACATTGTATTGCCAATCCCCTGAGGTCCAGGCTTGGGAAACCTTGACGTGCAAGTGTCTGCAAAGGGAGAGCATGGGGGCAGTTTTAGACCAGTTAGATTTTACTTAGCTTCACTTATCTGAGGCTAATGCGATGAGGGTCGTGAACATGAAGGGTATTTTCACTCATCTGTTTGTGTTGCTGTTTTTCCCATTTTTTCCTAGCCTTGGCCTGCCCTTATGTTGCTTAAAGGCTCTCCCCACTTCCCCTCCCCCAACCGGACACAGTTTTTCCATTGAGGGCATAAATGAGCCAGTCTGCTGTGTTCCTTCCAGCTGAGAGAACCTACCCCATGGAGTATGTGACACGACAGGGAGGAAAATTTATTAGGCATAAATGGTCTTTTATTTCTGCTTACCTCACTAACCTCCCCATCCCCAGCTCCATCTGAACTACTTAATACTTGTGCTGCTGGCCCCTGCATGGTACTCCTCACTGCTAAGCTTCTGCTCCTGACTTCTGTCTGGGATGCATTCTTATTCCACCTGCCTTTTCCAGTTTTTGATGGTATTTCTCTGAGAAGCTGATCCTGATTCGTTTCTCTCCAGGACAGACACTCTTCTCCACCACCCACACCATGTGCTTGCAGGGCACCCGAAGCTTTTCCTCTTTGTTGTAATTTCTGCTAATTTCCTCAAGTGAGGACTCTGGAACACAGTCTTTGCAGCATTTGGCAACTAGAAAGTACCCAGTACCTATTTGTTGAATGAATGTTGAATGTTTGAGCTTGAAACTTGACTCTGGGTAGTGGAATCTTCTCACCCATTCTGGATTTGGGGTAATGTTATGAATTCAGTTGGGACTCTCTCATGGTGCTTCATTAATAACAATGAGCTAATATTTGTTAATTATTATATATCAGGGCCCTATTAAGTGCTAAGTGCATCACAGGTTTTTATCTGTCAACTAATGAGACAGATACTATCGTAAATTCTGCTCCATTGACTAGGAAACCAGGCTGAGGGAGCTGAAGAGTCCCCAACCTCCAGACTATGGATGGGTCCTGGCTTGTTACGAAATGGGCTGCACAGCAGTAGGTGAACTTGAATGTAATGCTCTTGAATCATCCTGAAACCTTCTCCCCACTACTGGTCTATGGAAAAAATTGTTTTTCACAAACCTGGTCCCTGGTGCCCAAAAGGTTGGGGACCGCAGGAGACCACCCAGCAGGTAAGTGGCTGAGGCAGAGTTGGAACCTGGACAGTCTGGTCCTGAAACTCTTTGCCTTAAGTGATACCTGTTGCCATCAATCCCTGGAGGTCCAGTGCTCAGCTGGGGCTTAGGAACCCACAAGAGACTTAAAATGCAGCTCTTCGTGTCTTACCAATCTCTTTGCTTTTTACTAGTAATCTTGGAAGTGTCTCCAGCTGAAAAAAAACACCCCCCCCCAAAAAAGCCAGGATGTCCTGCCAAGAAAGTAATGGCATTAAAAAAGGTGTAATTCTATTTATATGTGTAAACCCAATTTCTATTTCCCCTCTTCTACTATTTTTTGATCTCTTTTTTGTTATGCAAGTTAATACCAAAGTGTGTTTCTCTTTCTCAGAGACCCAATGAGTCAGGAATGCAGAGAGTAACCTGTGAAAGGCCTCTTTATTGCCTGCTCTCTCATGGGGCAATTCCATTTTCCTCCTCAGACATGACAATTGGTAACAGTTTGGAGTGGATCCTTCCAGTCTTTTCCTATGCATTCACACACACACATGTGGCCATGGAATGAAGTTCCCTTTCCACATCATCTCGTCGTGTTTTCATCACTTGGTTTTTTCTTTTTTTAGACACTGCATCCTGGAGATCAGTCTCAGTCTGTTTAAGAGCTTCATAGTGTTTACTTTTCTTTAATATTTCCCTTACTGATGGAAATGTGGGGAGTTTTCAGAAAATTGCAAATCTCAGCTAGCTTCTTCTTTTCAAAAAACATTTATTTTGCTTTAAAAAATGCTCAAGGAGCATGTTCATTTGTGTTGAGGTTTGCTGCTCCTTTTCACACACTCTTACAATCAGTGCCACTCATACTTTTTATAATGTGGAATTCAGTCCACTCTGTTTTGGTGAAGTCAGTGACTCACAATGTCTCTCCCCCTCCACCCTCCTTCCCAGCTGAGAGGGGCCCAGTCTATTGTGTTCTTGGAAGTAGCACAGGATGTTGTTACACTTGGCTTCCCAGTTACACAATGGTTTCTGAAATTAGGCCCAGCGCCAGTGAAGTCCTTGTTCGTTCTTCAGATGCTGACCATAGATTGGCACAATGGATTGCTACCTGTGCAGTCAGGGCTCACAGGTGTGGGTGTGTATGTATGTGTGGTGTATGTGTGATGTGTGTATTGTATGTGTTGTGTGTATATTCATGGTGTGTGTGGTGTCTGTGTGCATTGCATGTGTTGTATATAAATGGTGTGTGGTACACATGTTGTGTGCTTTGTGTATGGTGTATATGGTATGTGTTTTGTGTGTTTGTGTTATGAGTGTGGTATGTGTGTATGTGTGGTATATGTGTGGTATGGTGTGTGTGGGTGGACACACTAGCCCACTCTTCTGCACTGGCCCACTCACATGGTCTTAGGAGTTCTGGCAGAAGGAGTTTTACACAGGAGTAAAACAGTAAAGGGACATTGCTCCCTGACTCACTCCATTCCATCACTCTTGTAGCAATTATTTTCAAGCCCAGAATGTACACAGAACTTAAAGAACACATATTTCCCCTTCTGTGCAGAGCCTACTACAAGGAAAATGAATGCCTTCAGATTAATCTGCAAATATAGAATCTCCCTGTGTGGAGGGCTTAAGGAAAATA
This sequence comes from Artibeus jamaicensis, assembly GCF_021234435.1. NCBI lineage: Eukaryota > Metazoa > Chordata > Mammalia > Chiroptera > Phyllostomidae > Artibeus > Artibeus jamaicensis. The sequence continues at coordinate 70,189,958 of NW_026522030.1, read as the reverse complement.
TCTTGCTAGGAGGTATCATTAGAGGAAATGCTACTCAACATGTAGTTTGCAAATAAATTTTGGTGATTAATTTCATGTGAATTAGTTGCTTAAACACTTGGTTTCAAAGGCCTGCTGGCCTCAGTGTTATCTGGCCTCCAAGGGATCTACTCATTGATGTTGCCAGCCCGATGTTGGTATTTTTTAAAAATTTGGTGCAGAGTTACAGTTTTCTCTTCTATTAGCACCTTGAGTTTTCCATTAGAAAATTTCCTTTCCACTGGTGTCTAATGAGGTCCAGTCACTTTTTGCATGAATAGCAACAAGTGTGGGGGCTGGAGCTGAGTCTGCGCCGCCACAGGCGATGGCCTGAACTGGCTCTTTGGACACTAACTCTGAAATCGGGTATCTTATGATGCCAGAATGATCAGTTTTCAGGGAGAAACTACTGAGAATTGAAACAAAGACACTGAAATAGAGAACAAGGGGATAGTGACCAGAGGGGAGAAGGAAGGGAAGTTAAGGGGAAAAAGGGGGAGGGATTTGGAGGAACAAATAGGAAGGACACAGAGATGAGAACTAACGGGGGTGGAAATGGGAGGGAGGTGGGGAGCAAGGGGCAGGGGAGGCTGGGATGGGAAAAATAGACAAAAAACTGTACTTGAAAAATAACTACATAAAATTTAAAAAAAAAGAACCTTGGAATTATGGTCACAGATTTTTAAACTTTCCCTCCTTTCTTCCCAGCTAACTTTGGAATACTGTTTTTTTCTCTCCCCACAAGAGTTTGAATATTTAAATTTTATATATTGCTGCCTTCTCCTTTTTAAAAAAATGACATTTTCTTGAAAAGTAACTAAATAAAATTTAATATTAAAAAATGACATTTTCATATTGTATAAATAATTCACCTCATTTTTTTAAAACTGTAGAAACATGTCATATAGAAAGTGAAAATCCCTATATCTCTTTCAGATCTGAGATTGTTGTTCTTGGGTCTCTACCTTTTATTTCTCTCAGACAATGAAATTTGAAAATAATCCATACAGAATACAGAGCTAAATTCATGTACTGATTTCAACATTAATAAGCAGTAGTGCAAGTTTCCAGGGTGTGAGTATCTTCTGAAGCAATTATCAAGAGAGAAAGGAGTGTATTGGGCTTAATTTCAGTGACCTTTCAATGAAGAAGTACATAAGGTTCCTTTAATAATGTATTGAGGGAATCTGAATTCTTTACCCTTTCTTCCTTTTGGGTTGGTAACTGGTGACCATGGACATCAGAAACTAGATAAAGATGACAGTATTAATCCTCAAAACATGGGACCTCAGGAATACCTCTTTCCTCTTTAAAATGTGGCTCTTGGCAGGGAAGCTCCATCTGTAAGGGCCACCCTCACCACTGTAGCTTAGCCTCCTACATGGCAGGCCTTTGCCAGGTCCCAGTCTATCACATCTAGACAGAGAGCTGTCAGGGCCTTGGCTCTTCCCAGTGAGCTTCTTTCCACCTGCGGACAGACAGGCCAGTCTGCTGACTGTCTGCTATTGTCACTGACCCTGTTAAGACAGTTCTTCTGAATGGGTGCCTGCAAGGGTCTCTTCTGGAAGTGATGTCCCTTCCCCTGAATGACCCCAAGATCAGGGCATGCCAAAGTGCCCAGACGTGTGGTCTAGTTTATCAGCTGAGTTAAAAACCATCAACTTTATAACCCAGTACCTGATGTCAGTCTCAGCTTCCTCCAGCCTGGTTATGAGACTAAGTGGTTGCTCTTTCCACCCAGAGTGCCTGCATTTTTTGAGGATGGAGTGAATGTTTGTGTTTTCATGAGGCCATGCGAAAGGAATGTGAATATTAGAAAAGAGCCCTATTTGTTAAAATGATAATTGCTAGAATGCTCTGGAGCCTTCCATATTTGTTCTTCTATGGTCTCACGACAGCCCCAGGAGTGGGGCAGCGTCTGACCCTGACGACTTGGGACTCGCCAAGCCCTTCCAGATGACAGAAACTTGCTGTCATTTTGGTTATAATTTTCAGTAATGACTTGGATTTCCCTTTGGCCACCAAATATTGCAAAGCAACTGATTTTTACAGCATCCTAGAGCTGATCAGCCCCATGGCAATTGCCCAGGCTAACTTACATGTGAGCGACCGTGGGAGTAAAATAATAAACAAGTGTATAAACATGCATAACTTATTTGAATCAATAGTCATGCCTGATTACACCAGGGCTGTTTCAGATGTTTGAAAGCCAGGCCTGGCTGGTCCCCCCTCACCACCCCCTGCAGACACCCCCTGCAGTGATTCCCTCCGGAAGTGAGCTCACCTCCCCTCCTGGAAGAGCGTTTATAAAATGCTGTATTTCTCCTGGTGCCAACTCTGCAGGACTGGGGTCAACTGCTAGTTTCAGTTACTTCTTATAACTACCAAGAGAGTCTTTGAGAGCAAGTTTGTCTCCTTGTGCCTTTACATTTGTTTCCTATTGTACAGACAAAGTGTGATGTGGGGTGGGACCCTCAAATTAAGAGGCCAGGTGAAGAGAAGGAAAAGGAAGGAATGAAAAAGAGTGCCCATGAGAGCTTGGTCTCTTCACGTGCTCCCTCTGAGCCAAGTGAAGGCTCAGCACTGTGGTTTTGGGGAGAGGCCAGCCGATTAAAACCTCTGCATGTGTTTTCTTTAATAATCCAAACGTGTTAGTCTCCAGTAACCGAGACCTCCATGCTGAGCAGCATCCTGGACTGCTTGGTGGTCAAATGTGAAGTCAGGTCAGGCCAGGTCAAGTCAGATCTGGTTTGAATCCTGCCTCTGCACCTTATCGGCCATAAGGCCATGGGCCACTTACTGAACCTCTCTGTGTCTTTGATTTCCTACCTGGGAAGGGTGACAGTAGGCCTTCCCCATCATGCACTGAAAAAAATCTTAGAAGGAGACCTGGCTCATAGAAGAACGTAGGGGGAAACTAGCAGGAATCAGTGAAGTGGCTCCAGAGGCTCTGTGCACACTCCTTGTGCACACCTGTGCTGGGATGAGGAGGAGAGCCCATTGTTTCCACAGGTGACTGGTTCAGTAGTTTAACAAAAGCTACTGTAGTCTTTTGTCCTGTGACCACCCCTTTGCCCCATTTTTTACTTTTCTTCTGGGGCACCTCAGAGGTGGGAGACAAGCTCTTATCTTTCAATAAGTTGTGGATTTTGGCCTGGGGTTGGCACCTACACATTCAGAGGCCATCCGTATTTTTGCCCCATTGCAATAACACAATGTGAAGATCTCTCTGACATTCAAGTAGCAATTATATTTTATTCTTGTTTTAAATGCATAAATCAAGTTATCACTGCTCTTTATTCTTTTTAAACTTATTGGATTTATTTGGGTGACATAGGTTAATGAATTTGTAGAGAGTATATTTTCAGTCAGAGACTACTTTCTCCCAATTGTCCAACAGTCTTCTAGATTGCCTCACACTTTTGCTTCTCTCTCTCCTGCCTTCAGGCCAAGAGTGAAAAAGAAATTTTTCCCTAAAGCTTAGGGTTTCTCAGCCTTGGCACTATTAACACTTTGGGTCAGATAATTCTCTGTCCTGTGCATTGTAGGATATTTAGCAGTGTGCCGGCCTTCCACCCACTAGATGCCAGTAGCACACTTAGCCCTGCTGCGGCAACCAAAAATGTCTGCAGACATTGAAGATAGAGGAGGGAGCAGAACCACTCTTAGTTGATTGACACTCATCAAGGAATGCAAATGGCTTTTAATGTTCTAAACACAAAGCATGGTGAGTGTGTATGTGTCTGTATGTGTAGGGAGGAGTGTCAACAAAAGAGCTCTGTAAGGCAATCCAAAGCCAGGTGGTTGGAAGGTCTCTTATTGCTAGGGCAAGTTCAAGGCTCTCTTCTCTTCCCTCTTTCTACCCAACTCCATGGTCACCGAAGAGGCATTCTGCAAACAGGTCAAAGACAAAATGGAGTCCTTGAGACTGTAAAAAATGGGACCATTGAGTCAGTGGTAGAGTTTTGAGTACAGCTTTAGAAAGATTAAAGTGGCTGTTTCTTTGCTGTCTTTCCTATTAGTGTGGCTGGTGAGGTAAGACTCTGGAGAAGCCTTCAAGTCTGGACAGCCAGGAGAAGTTGGAGTGGGGCTCAAGAAAAGAGGGTATAGACTGGGCAAGCTCTTCCCTGCCTGGAGCAGGTTCTGATGAGGGAACCTCCACCAATGCTACACCTCAGAGAGGTGCTGTCCCTGGAGACGCAACCACCTGATCAGATCCCTGCCCAGATCAGGTGCTCTGGGCCTGGGATGGGAGCACATGGAGAGAAAGCAGCTAGTGGAGAGTTGCTGAAGCAGACACACATCTGGAAAGAAGACAAGAATGACAGGCTACAAGGCAGCAGAAGCCATGAGGTGCAGATACAGAGACTAGAGCAGAAAGTAGAACCAGGGACTTAGGAACTAAGATGACAAGTAGCTTTGAGAGGCCTCTTGCTCATTAGAGCTGCTGTAGATGTTGACTGGCAAGGAGTAAGATTCCACTTCTTAATGAGGTTTGGTAAAGTGAGTTCTTCCTCACTTTCCTGCGTATCCCTACAGTAAACTCCCAACAGACTAAGCAACCTGATTATGTGGGAAATACCTAACTCAGTGCTTTTCCAACTGGAGTTTATAGATCTCTGGAGGTCCACAGACATATTCTTTGCAGTTTGCAAGCTTTCTGAGAATAAGCCTGGCTTTTAGGCAAGCTAAAATGATTGATATAGTCACATACGGGATCACTGAGAGCTGCACATTCAACACCATAACCCGTGGCTGCGTGTGGCTATTGATGATTTGAAATGTGGCAAGTTGAAATTGAGTTGTGCTTTAAGCATAAAACACACACTGGATTTTGAAGTCCTGGTAAGAAAAAAAAATACACACACACACACACACACACACAATGTCTCAGCAAGTTTTTGTACTCAGTATATGTTGAAACATTTTGGATATGTTGAGTTAAATAAAACATTATAAAAATTAATTTTTCCTCTTTATTTTTTAATGTGGCTAGTAGAAAAATATAAAGTTATCTGTGTGGCTTACATTATATTTCTATTGGACATCAACATGCCTTCTCAAAGTGAATGATATTTTCTTAGAGGCACAGATTCAGGGTACTTGGGGTACCCTGGATTCAGGTCCACACTGCTTCATGTCAGTGTGAACACAAGTTGATTGAGTTCTCTGTGGAACAAGTCTGCTTGCCGCTCTCCGTCCTGGCCCTTCTATGTCTGTTCCTTCTCCTGACTTCTGTGATTTTCTACAGCTCTACCCCTTCAAGCCCCTAACGGTACTGTGCCAGATGGAGGTGGCAGGGCTGGGGATCGGAATGGGTGCAGGGAGTGTAGTGGGAAGAAAACGTGGTTTTACATTGCCAGCTTCCTGTCCAAATGTGGGAACTGTGTGACTCTGGGCCAGTTTCTTAACCACTTCTCACCTCACTTTTCTTACCTGCAAAGTGGAGAGATGCCTGCTTGCCAGAGTTGTTTATATCAATGAGAGGAGAACATGTATGTAAATGCATCCAGTGTTCAAAATTCATCCCTTTCTTCCATTCTTGGCTTAATTTTTCTCCAGTGTTGCACCTACTCAATTTTTAACTCTCTGAATGCCCATTTGCTTTTCATAGTTATAAAACTTAAATAAGCAGCAATAGGAAGGAAGGTAGATCAGAAAAGCCAGGCTTGATGCAGTGCAATTTTAAAGTATAATTCTCAAAAAATTAAGTGACTCTTCAAACACATATTCAAGGATTGCGCTCAAAGGGTTAGTTAGTGTGTTTGATGAGAGAAGCAACTGAGCAGTGAAGCAGGTTTGAGGGAGGATAGAAAAATTGGTATATATAGTCAGTCAAAAGAAAAATGCTGAAGTAGTTTTGCTAAGTTAGATGCAAACTGGCTAATGTCCTATAAGACAACAAAGCTAAAATGTTTGGAGTTATATTTTCTTCTGGATAAAAATAATTTAAGATTACAAACTCTAGGACTGAGCAGACTCTTAGATGTGCTTATTAGACAATGCTCTGACACAACACTGGAGAACAGAAGTTTTTTTTTGATGCTTTTTATGTGTAATCTGATAGCGATGGAGCAGATTGGGTTGAGGGTGGGATGAAGCCTTTGGATATAAATCCTAGCTATGCCCAATGAAAACTTTTCTTTAAAAATGGAAAACCACCCAACTTCCATTTGAAGTAAATTTTTCTACTGGGCCCAGTGATTCTAGCATAAATTTTTCTCTCTCATAAATCATCTTCTGTGATTCGGAATAGTGAATATCTTTGGATAGTAACAGAAGATTCAAAGTCACACCCCACACTTGACAGTGATATTTTAGGACAATTCCCAACCACCGGAATCCCCTGGGTGTAGGATCTTGTCTTGAACCAAAGTTGAACCTTTTGGTATAAGACCCCTGCTATTGGCTGGCAAACCATTACTTTCTGGTTTTTTATAAAAAAAGGCTCAAGAGAGGCACCTTGGACTTCAAATGACTATTACAAAACAACATTTTGATGAGTTAAGTGTAAATGAATCAGAAGCATATGGACTTAATTAGTCATTTCAAAATGCAGGGAACAAAAAAAGCATGCATGCGTCAAAACATATCTTGGGGTTTTCTTGCTAAATTCAAAATGATGGAAAAACAGATGCAACCATGTGCCAAGCATTCAGGTTGTACTCTCCACATGCACTCTCTTATCAGGAACACAGAGCTGTGGGAAATTTCTACCACAGAAATCAACAGCATTTTGGTGTCATGCCTTCCAGCCCATTTGTGGCCTACATTTAATTAAACCAGGCCTACGCATAGCTGTGCAGAGTGCAGCTCCCATGTTTTTGAAGATGGTCCAGGGCACAGTCCTCATGGACCTCTGTGTGTGGTCCTCTACTATAGTCGAAAAGCCCCATATTATTCTTCTCATGCCCCTGTAAGTTTTCCCATTTTACCGCTCACACTTGCCGCAGAGACGTCCAAGTCCTGAACACAAGCTACTCCTATTGCCTTTTCTTGGTGAAACTGAGTGGTGTCAGGCAGAAAGTCAAGGAATACACATGCATTTCCACTTAAATGTGGAACTGTTCTTTCTCCCCAATGAGAAAGGTGCTAAAAGTTCAAGGGTCAAAAGCTGCCTTCAAGCTGAATGGCATGAGGTGCCTGACATGCCACCATATGAAATAAATAGAATTGGTTCATATTGAAGCCAGAATGGAAACATGGGGCAGTTCTTTTCATAGCTTTTCAAGAAACTATGTACTAAGTTTTCTTATGCATTGAGATTGCCCAGATTTACTGCCGAATGGACAAATAACGTCAACATACATTTGTTGATAAGCGTCTACAAAAGCTTTCTCATAACATCAGTCTTTAATCTTCACAACAACTTTGTGAATGGGGTGGAATCATCCCCATTTTACAGAAGAGCAAACTAGGCTGATTGAAGTTAAGAGATCTGCTCGGGTTCTCTCAGTTAGAAAAGAATAAAATTGGACTTGAATCAGGTCTTTCGGTTTTAAGATGAGGTATTTCCCATTAGTCCCTATATACAAAAGAGGAATATGGAAATTACAAGTTTTATTTAGGTGCAGATCACAGACTTTCACAGGTCAGCCATCATGCCTTCCAGTAGGGGAAGCGGAAGAGGCCCTGGGGTCACATACTTTCACCTCGGTCTGGCTGGGACTTCCTGGTTTATGCCTGTTTTCTTGGCTTCACTAAAAATAGTGCCCCATTTCACTAAAGTGTTCCCGTTTAGATGATGAATTATCTGACTGCTCTATTCCAACCCAGTCTAAAATTATCAACTTTTGTTGGTTTTATTTGGTTAAGTCATTGAACCTTTCAATATCAGATGCTTCCTATGTTTTTCAAATAAATGTTTGAGCACTTGTGCTTTTAAGAGTTTTTAGGTTCCCATATCTACTGTAGAATCAAAGCATTGGTTTGATACCCTTGCAAATCTTTACCACTTGGTTCTGATCAGAAATCCTACAGATTGTACTTATTCCAAAGTTTAGTATGGCTTTATCAGCTATTTCAGGGAAGGGTGGTGAAAAGCTCTTACCAAATTCCCAGGTAGGGAAGCTGGTCTTGGGCACTTTTGTACTTCCCTTTTTCTGTCCCTCCCCCTACCCAAAGGTATCGTCTCTTATTGTCCCCATGAAGACATTGCCCCCCACATTGTCCTCTAATTTCCCGTAGTGTCTTTCATCAGCCCTCACTAAATCTCTTACTATATCTCATCAAAGTTTGAATTTTTTCAATTTTATTGTCCTCAGATGCACCTTAGGAAAGCAGCCTAATGCCCTTGTTTCTGTTAATCCTCCTAAGCCTTGTTAATGGAGATGTTTGGGGCAAGAGATCAACTCCTATGCTCTTTGCAGCACAGAGCTCACAGGTGAGGACAATCTCTGTGGGAAATAATGGGACACAAGAAAGAGGCAGGGATGGGGCAAAGATTTTTGTGGAAACCCCTTACTGCTGAGAGGAGTTATCTCCATGGTTCTATTTGACCCTTCAAATCTGCGAATGGCTTGCTCACATGGAAGGGGTTCAGTCATGTTCTTATTACAAGGACAAGAAATTCCACGGAGTGCGAATCACTAGTGAGGACTAGAACAGAGCTGCGGTAAGGCCTCTCTGACAAGGTGTTTCTCTTTGTGTGGGCTCACGCCTTTTCCACAGAGCAGCCTCCTCCACGGCTTCAGTGTCACGTTCCTCCACAATGGTGGCTGGTGCTCAGTCACCTGGCTCCCACGCCCTCTCTCTGGCCCCTTTCTAGTCTATCACCTACTATTCTTTGGCTGTAAGCAAAGCAAAAGGAACCAAATATGGTTAACCTATCAAAAGGAAAAATATTTTGAGAGAATATGAGATATGTGTCCCATTTTTTTCCCGTAGAAGCAGACTTTGAGTAAAGGATGTAGGTGCAAGTTTTTTGTTGTTGTATTTGTTTTTTGAGAGGTGCTCTCAGGAGGCCAGGTACAGGAGTGGAGACATGAATCAGGGAAGAGTCAGGCAGCCACTGTGGGTGTGACAGGGAACAGGTCTCCACTCCGGGCAACTGGGCCCAAACACTTTGAGAACCTCTGGGAAACTATATTCCACCTCTGATTTAACCCACTCAAGTCCAAAGAAGCTGGGGCATTTAGATTTCCATTTATCTGTAGTTAAGAACTGCTTCTCGGAGTGTTAACTCTCTGGAATTGTACCTGCAACTGGCAGGCAGAGTACACCTCCAGTAGGGGAATGGCCTTAGGCAGAGTTACATGGGCTTGAAGTAAAAAGCCAGTGGCTATGTGGCAGTTTGTCTCCTTCCTTCCCTCTTGACAAATGCTATCCCTCCATTGAGGGATAAGATGTATTCCCCTGCTCCTCTGAATCTGGGCAGGCTGGTGACTTTTGAGAAATACAGTACTCGGAAGCAATGCCTGGCGGCCTGAATCTCCCAGAACACTCATTCTGGGGGAAAACGTCAGCCAAGGAAGAAGTCCAACAACTCCAAGACTACCATGCCGTGAGGAAGTCCAACCTTGCCACATGAAGAGGCCACAGGGGCAGAGCCAGAGATGCTGGCTAGCCTCAAGCTGTTCTAGCCATCACAGACCAGGCATCATACAGGTAAGTGAAAAGCCTTCCTATGAACTTAGCTTCAACCCTGGGCTGGCTACACCTGTATGGGGAACCCCAAAGGGGACCCATGAGAGATAATAATAAATTGTTGTTTTATTTTGCTAACTTTTCGGGTGGTTGGTACACAACACCAAATAGCTGGAACAGCGAGTAAGGGAGTACTAGGTGCCAGGGGGGTTGGCAGGACACCGGCTGCATTGCTGCAGGACAGGAGAGGGAATCAGAGTAAAAGCTGTTGTCCAGGCCTCAGAAAAGACATTGCATTGACCTAGGTGGCAAGAAATAGTGGTCTGTCATTTCAGAGCAGTGCTCTTGTTTTCCGTACCAGAGACACTCAACACAAGAGTCAAGATAATTGGACTCCAAGTGTGGAGTCCAATTTGGGCCAGAGATGGAAGAGTATCTTGACACCTTGACTGACAGTGACACCAAGATTGTATAATGGAGAAAGTAGTAGTTCTTAAAATAAAGGAAGTGAAGAAGTGAGGAGACCAGCAGAAGGGGGATGACTGGGAAGGAGAAAATAAGGAATGTCCACTTTGTATGTAACTCCACCCCATCCCATTCCCAGTCTGCTTTGCTAACTTCTGGGTCTCCAGTAATTAGTTCCAAACCCCAGGATAAGAATCCAATTTATCAAGTTCATCTTTTCAAGTTCGACCAGGCAGGACCCTAGTTTAAAAAGCTGGGGTGAGGTGGGAAGGCTCAATCCCATGTTACAACACCCTTAGTGTGCCTCCTGGCAGAGCAGTGCATGGGGCATGTACCTGCAGAAGGGCTGTGATTGGCCAGGCATTCTCTACTGGCCCCATAGGCAGAGAAGATGACCATGGACTCTAGGTTGAAGTCCCGGCCTTACCAGTTGTAGGTCTCTGCAGAAACTACAAAAACTGTGATGGTCAATTTCCTTCTCTGCCACCGCAGTACCTACTACACATAGGTTTATTGGGAGGACTAAATAAAAAGCACCTAGCACACTGCCTGATACATAAATGGCTAGTTGCAGAGGTACTTCATTTTTAGATTAAGAATGAGGTTAGCCACCGTGCCTGATGCTAACCTTTGATGAAGAGGACCAGAGCCTGTGCAGAGGGTATAGCAGTGGCTATGCACTTTGTCAATATCCTTCACCCTTGCCCTTCCAGTGAAGGCTGACTTCTAGCTGCCAGTCCATGCACCTCTTTGCTTGAGAGCTCTCTTTGTCTGTTGAAGTGAGCTCTACTTAAGGCACAGGGCAGTGTAGGGAATTTGTGACCATTACGCCCCTGACCCCGGTCCCCTAATCAGCAGCTCCTAATCAATGACTATAGGGAGTTGGTGAATAAGTACCCCAGTGCCAGTGCCCACTGGGTGAGTTGCTTCTGAGGCATGCATTCTCAGAGGGATCAATCTCCAGTTATCTATCTTGGTACCTTGCTGAATAATTCATGCCTAATTAGTGGCTTGTCTTACTCCATCTCACTTCCCCACTCCTGGTGTTTCCCAGGATCCTCTGCTAAATAAATTACTTGTATTTGGATTCTTGTCTCAGGATTTGCTCCTGGGGGGACTTAAACTAAGGGAGGAAGGTTCCCTGGTCTATGACAAGAAGGGTCTTGACTTTCAATATTTACCTTGTCCTGGCTCCTGAACCTCCTGGGGCTGGTTCTTGGGACCTGGGCTCTTATACCGGCCCCTGTGGTCCTCTAAGCAGCTCCCTGTGCTGCTCTCAGCTACCCTCCACCCAGGTCTCTGCAATATTGACATACATTCCACTTGTTAGGCCCATGTTCTTCCCAGCTCTATGTTCTTGAGAGTTGGGCTATGACCCACTAAGATGCTTGTCAAACTTGACTTGCAGAGGAAGGAATATATCCCAGGAAGCCTGTGGGACTTCTGAAGGGATTAATCACAAGCTTAGAATTCATTGCATTGTTCTTCCTGTCCTGATAGTGTGTATGTATTTCGCATTTAACACAAAATAATTTTTGTAAAAGAAAGTGTTTACCTTGATGTACACATTAATATTTTCAATTCTTTACCAAAAGGTAAAATTGATGGCTCACTAAGATCGTCTGCGCTTATGCTTAGAATTGAAGATCTTCTGGTAGTGCCCAGGTTTCTTATCTGGACCTGTGGGAGAAGCATGGATCACCAAGTGATGTAGGACCTATCTCTTTCCTAGGCTACTTACTGGCCATGATCAGAGCCATTCAAGACCCAACCTTAGGGACAGTGGGGCTTCTCAGCTCTTCTTTGGCCCTGCCTGGGGAGAGCTGAGGCAAGTGATTTCCCGCTTGGGTGTAGGCAGAGCTGATTGCTCCCAAGGCTCAAACTCAGCTCTTTGCTCCAGGGCAGACATTTAAAACATCAGATGTAACAAAGGTATTTTGTTTTCTCTTTCCAATATTGCCTGTCTCTTGGAACTATTTTCCTCTTTCAAAGATAATTTGGAGGAGAGAGGAGTAAAAGAAAAAATGTAGTTATCTTGGCAGCCCAAGGGATGCTCTCTGTCAGGTGCCTTTCTTACAGACCTTTCTAGTTTCGCTGAAATGCTCTATCAGAGATTCAGCCCATTGTTGCCCGTCTTTAGAGTGTAAAAAAAGTTCCATTCCTTTCACTTTTTGAAAGCAGAGTACCACAAAAATTTAGGATTTGTTGAAAAAAACATTAATAAGCTCACAACATCTTTTGTCAATGCCCAGGTAATTGGGAGGAAGAGGTGAACGGGCAGTTCACCCCAATGCGTCGTGTGGGGGATGTTAAATCAGGTTTCGGTTCCCAGAAGGTATCCTATTACTTTTAAAAATGCATACAGACAATATGTTTAACTCCAGTCATGACATTTTGTTACCTTTTTAAATTGATTCAAGAAGCTAATGGGATTTAATTTCATGTTATCCTGGCACAGCCAGTGCCCAGTCCTCTTTTTTTCACTTTCCACCCCAAATATCAAACATGATGTGCTGATGAAGACCAAGGATAAAGAGGTCAGAGCTTGGGGTTGATGAGCAAATTAAATGGTCTTTGTCCCTTCAGCAAGCTGGTGAATTTACATATGAAACTTCACAACAGGCGCATTATTGTAACAACATCTGCATTTTATAATGCACCCTGTGACAGCAGTTTTACCATTATCTGCCGTGCATTTCCTAGTATGTGCTGTGTGGAGCACCCAAGGCATGGTCAGGGAAGGCCTCCTTTCCTCCGTGATTAGATTTATGGCCCTGGTCTCCATCTGAGGAGAGATTAGCAAGACTAAGGCTGTTTAGTTTGGCAAAGATGAGGGGAGCAAGGGATGTGATAGGTACATTATAGAAATGATAAATGAAGAAAGGGAAGGCTTTTGGGGCCCCCTATATGCCATTACAAAAGCACTTAACACACTCTGGTCCCCACTCTGAGCCTGTCATTAACCCGGGTGGTTCCAGGCTATGGAGGGGGCAGAAGCTCGCAGAGCCGGCCTCGGGGAAAGGCTCTGCACTGATGGGAAATGTCTGGGTGGATGTATTTATATGAAATAGCACCTATGGTTACATTAGGAAGGATCAGTTTACTGGGGCCATCCATCCTACTTTAGGGCATGGTGACAAGGCTGGCTATGCTTCCTGCTTCCCGGGGGAGGGGGCCCCAGACGACTTGGCACCAGTCCCCTCCACAGGGTGTCTGGGTTTCCAGCAGTCTTTTCTCCATAGGAGATGAGAGGGAATCCAAGCATTGAGTGGATGCAAATATTTAGGGCACTGCAGGGAGGGCATGCCAGGATGTGGCCAGTCCTTAGGAATTTAGTAAGGGCCAACTGAGACTGCTGGTCTTGAATTGAAGAGACCTGGAAACTATTGATTTTATTATTCACCTGGGACTTTCTGTACCTCTGATCCCCAAGAAAACTGTCTCTCTTAGACACGGGGGCTTTACAGGCTGGCTGGCTGATGCCAAGGGGCAGTACCTTTGATGGCTAATGTTAGCAATGATTTTTATTGGCAGAGTGTTGGGGGTATATTCTCAGTTCTTTCAGTGGGTCATTTTCCCTTCCTCAATTTCCCCATGGAGGACTGCCATCCTTACCCTAGGCTTTCCAGGTTGGGGTGGGAATGGTGGAGGAATCAGTATGTTAATGTCTCAAGGCCACTTTGAAGTCTGCACAGTGGAGAACAGAGCTCCCTGGGGGCACTTCTGCTGTAAACAGTTCCAAACTGACCCAGTGGGGAGTGAATTCTTCCTGGGCTTCCACCCTTTCCTTTCCAACAGCTCCTAGAGCAACTAAAACACAATCTTCTTTGCAAAACTAGCTTTCTATGACCTCCCCCAGTGATTCTGTGTTGCTCTCCGCCTTCCTCTCTCTATTTCTCCCTGCCTCTTTCCCTCCCTTTTCCTTCCTTCCCTTTTTCTGTCTTTTTTTGTTACCTATTTTGCATAAAAATTATAACTCAGAATTTTCTCTTGTTTGTGTAAAGAAAATTTTTACATGGTTTGGCAACCAATCTGGTTGAAGGATCTCTCTTCCTCCAAAATGGAAATGCGACAGTGTCTGAGCAGTGCTCCTGACCTCCCATGTGCTAGGGACAGCAGGGAGACAATGGAAAGAAATCATTGTGATTTTTTTTCCCTTTGTTTTTCTGCACTGGGTCATTCTCTTCAGAAGCTTGGCCACACGTGTGCACGCACGCACAAGGGCACACACACAGACATGGCCACCCAGAGCCTCTCCTTTCTGGAGATCCTGAAAGGAACGTATGTGGGAAATTAGATAAGCAGTGGAGGGGCTGGAGGACCCCAGCTGAGTAGACAGGATGAACCATCTGGATAGCAGGCCATTGATAGGCCACCAAATGACTTGGGGAATATTTTAATCTTTGACCTAGATGTTTTATTTATACCAATTTACTGCAAAGGCATATGCTGCTGAGCTTTTGTAAAGAGTACAATTGATAAAGACAACAGTGAAGCAGATTTAATAGGTACCTGAACCAGATTCACAAAGCTCAATGAAATGTGTTACAAAGGGAAAAATCATAAAATCCATGTAATGCACCAAATGCTAAGATTGTACTATATCATCATAGACTCTGGGCATCGGAGGGATTTTCACATATCCTAGTCTTGGCTGTGTCTTAATCTATTTAAATGTGGAGTTTAAGGTCTCAGACCACTGGAGGGGGTAGATAATAAAAAGACCCTCTGTTTAAGAGACCTGCAGAGAGAAAATGGAAAATGTCCTTCATGGTGTCTTTGTCTTTGTGAAGATGTGTGCATAAAAGGCCAGCCAGGAGTCTCATTTTAGAAATAGCCCAGGATGGAGTCCTGAGCAACATTCAATAGGTCTTTGTTATTTGATTTTAAATACTTTGACATTTTTCAGAGGTCTAGAATAGGCACATGTTATGAAGATCCATTATAAATGCTTATTTAAGTCATGATCAAGATCATGGTTAAAGCTCCATGGTTATATAAATGGAGATCCTCATCTTCATTTATATAAATGGCATGTTTCATTAATCTGGACATCCTCTGCAGGTATCTATTGTGTCCCTCAATAGAGAGAAGCAGTATTTCAGGAGGCAAAAATCTCTTATTTGAAGCATTTCTATGTTCCTTTTTCCAGTTTCTTGTCTATCTCTGGGGCCCTAGCCAGTAGTCCAAGCTGGGGTTGGACTATGGAAATTGGGACAGGGACTGTCTGAGCTAGCTGCCTCTCCTTCTGCTCACAGAGGGTGCAGGGCGTCCCAGGCCACCCACCCTGGTTTTATTTACTTCCAAGCCACAGTGAGGTCTGGGAGTCACTCCCAGGCAGGGCCTTCTCCCTGGCGAGCAAGTTATCTCAGGGGGGTGGAAATTGCCCAGGGCAGTGCCTTTGAGAGATGTGGCTGACTCTGTCTCAGTTCTCCAGGGTGGTCAGCCTGTAATTTCAAGATTTACTGGCCTCACAGAGATAGCCACAAATGGGGCAAGAGCAGTAATTACAAGAGGCTGCTCCACTAATCCTTGGTTACAAATGTTAGTTAGAAGCTAAAGGACCTCTGTCCAAACATTTCCTAGAGTTGTATGGGCTCTGTGTCCTTTCTTCTTTTATTTTCCCTTGCTTAAATAAGAGAGGAGAAAGGGGGCAGGGAGAGAGAGAGAGAGAAAGAGAGAGAGAAATCAGGGCTGATCGATTCTTATTTAATTTCATTGTGGCCAGTAGGACTTAGAAAGTCTTTGAAGCTCAAATTATTTTAATGCTTCTTTGGTTTGTTTTATATTTGGAATTGGAAAAAATTAGGAAGCTGCATTCCTAAAGCTCACGAAAATCAGTGTTGTAAGTCCTGCCAGTTCATAACTGAAGATGGGCTGAACAAAATGATTTTGGGGAAAACTGAGCAAAAGAATTGAGACTTCTGGGATTTCTGCCCTCCTCACAGCCGCCTGGACCATGAGTCCTGGTTGTTGTTCTGTCCCCCTCTAAGAGCACAGTTGGAGGGAGCTCTGCTCATATTGTGCTCATTATCCTTGGAGAATCCTCTCCAGCTACAGAGGAACATTAACCCCATGTGCTGTAGGAAAGTGGCAAGAGATAGCCCTGGCTTCTGGAGATGGTTCCCAGCCTTTGCCAGTCTACTTACCTCCCTGGTCTGGGCCTCTCTGGAGGGCAGAGTTCATTCACTAGACCCAGGAAGGCTCTGAAAACAGAACTGACCCCAGAGGAAAAGAAGAGCATTGGGTTGTTTGTCTCCATTCCTATCTTAGTTTCCAATGTTTAAACCTACCTCAGTCTCTTTTGATGTGCTCCAGAGGGCTACCAGATCTCCCACGGAGACTACTTCACACTTGGGAGTTAGTGGAAGGTTGCTTTTAGGTCAGGCCATCTGCATTTCCTTCTCTTGAAAAGGCCTTTTGGTTTTAGGGCTCCCTACCAAAGATCCTCTATGGCTACCTTCTGTCCTGGAACAGGCCACTTTTACCTCTCTATCCATGGGTCTCTGCCTCTGAAGAGTGGCATCCTGACTCTGGCCAGTGGGCCGCCTTTCAGGGAGGTTCTGAGTACAAGTTTTCTCTCTGCCACAGAGAGCTGTTCTGTGGGGGGCAAGACAGCACAGTAACATTAATAACAGCTGTGGTGACCAAACTCTCCAATGTGTCCTCCTGCTCCTGGAATAGAGCAAGCACACAGGGAAGGGATGGAACTGGAGGGGGAGCAGAGTTTGCTGCCCCAAAATATGCCTTTTAAAAATATTGATTATTTTAAGCTAGTTATTTTTAAGAAGCAAGAGACTCAAGAAGAGCTTTTTACCTCCCCCTTAGATGCCTAAAGGAATTCAGATAGAAAAACCTGCTTAGAGGAAGAAGGTATCACCTTAGCACAATGTGAGCTAAGTGTGGCAGGCAGGGAGGAGCCTAGCAAGTCTGTTCCATTGGACATCCCTCTGTGTCCCCTTGATTCTGGGTGGCCCAGAAGGCCCAGCAAGAATTTACCACAGGTTTGCTCTCTCTCATCTGTCTGTGGATTTGCCTTCCTGCCTGTTGAAATCCAGACCACTGCCCTCCTTTCTCCTTAGCTCAAGGCGGCATACCTGCCTCAACTTCCTCACCTGTCTTCCAGTCTCATATTCTTAAGGTGTCCCCCAAAGTATGTATGTAATAAATTTGGTTATTTTTCTCTTGTTAATCTGTCTCACGTCCATTTAATTCTTAGGTCAGTCAGAAGATCTAAGAGGTGAAAGAGGGGGAAATTTTCCTCCCCCACAAACTTCCCTGAGAGTTCTCTTCCCCCCATAACACTTCAGAGGATAAACTGATGGATTTGAATAAGCAAAGAGGTTCCTGCTGAGATAACTGATGCTTTTCTTCTTTGCTTAAGTGAGTGGGTTCCAAAGGGGCAATTTCCAAAACTTGAGACCAAATATAATTATCTTGCCTTGATCTAAGTGAGTTTGTGAAAGGTGTCTCAGGACAAGACAGCTCACCCCTGAGTTGAGGTGCCATTGCCAAATCCTTGGAACTTAGGTGTGCACTAGTGGCACAGAAGAGGGGGCATCTGTTCTGGGGCAAGATGATTTGAATTTAGATGTTGACCCTATCATGTATCAGCTGAGAGATCCAGGGTAAGCCATGCTAATGCTCTTTGCCTCAGTTTCTCTGTCTGCCATGTGGGAATGATACTGACTCCTACACAGCGCACTGTGAGGATTACAGGAGATGAACAGATGACGAGACTCCACACATCATCTGGCAGAAAGCGGTGCTTAATAAATGCCAGTCAAAACTGGTTTTGAGTGAATGGATGACCCTTCTCTCACGGCCTTCTAATACTAAGCACTGGAAATTTGCATGGAATTGCCTAGTCCAGGAGGTATCCCCAAGCTGCACACTTAACCAGAAAGAGTCAAGTGAAAGCTTTGACTAAAAGCCATGTCAAACCCTGAACCCTGGACTCACTTATTGGCATCTAAAATGGAATCACCTTTTCTTATCTTTTTCTTCTCTTTTTTGGTATCATTTATTGATCACCATTGTCAGGCCTTTAAAAAATAAAACAGTTTAAGTACAGTGTCTCATTTAATTCTCAAATAACGGGAGGTGGGATGGTTAATTTCATGTGCCAAATTGATTGGGGCACAGGTGCTCAGATTATGGTCAAACACTATTCTGGGTGTGTCTGTGAGAGTGTTTTTGGATGAGATTAACATTTAAATTGATAGACGGAGTAAAGCAGATTGCCTCCCAAATGTAGTTGGACCTCATCTAAACAGTCGAAGGCCTGAATAGGACAAAAAAACTGATCTTCCTTTGAGGAAGAGAGAATTTTTTTCTCCCTGACACCCTCAAACTGGGCATTGACTTTTTCCTGCCTTCAGACTTGAACTGAAACATTGGCTCTTCCTGGGTTTGGAGCCAGCTGGCCTTCACACTGTAACTACACCACTGACACTCCCAGCCTGCTGGCTTACCCTGCACATCTCTGGACTTATCGGCCTCCATGATTGCGTGAACCAATTCCTTTAAACAACTCTCTTATTACACATCCCATGTTTCTCTGGAGATCCATGACCAATGCCTGAGGTTAGAACTGTAGTAGATGTGTGTTATGAATTCAGATCTTGCCTATACCACTATTGAGGTATTTTGAGTAAGTTTCTCACTCCTTGTGCCTCAGTTTTCTCATCAATAAAATAGATAAAATAATTGTACCTGCCCATTTGGATTTTTGTGATATTAAATAATAAATATATGCAAATACTAAGAATAATGCTTGGTACACAGGAGGTACTCAGTAGATGTTATCTGTTATGACACCTGAGAAGTTCAGACAGGTTAACTGCCTGAAGCCACACAGCTCCTGACAGACATGTGTTGTCTGACTCCAGACCCTACCCTATCCTTTGGACCAACTTCATTCACAAATGCTCCCCTCACTGTCTAGTGACTACACCTGAGGGAGTGGTTGGACTGACGGAGAGCTGTGTTTGAATCTACACTGTCCAGCTGCATGGCCAGGTGGGTGGCCTTGGCATGGAAGCCACTGTTATCCCTGGACTCCGCCAGTCTTTGTAAGATTGAATGCGACCATGCATTTTGCCTTTGCCCAACCACTGGAATGCTTTGTTTCTTCCTCCACCTCCTGCCTTCCCTGCAGACCTCTGGCCAGGAGGCAGGAGTTATTTCCCAGCTATAGTAGCAGGCAGTGCTCCTGTGTTATTGTGTCTGAGCTGTATGGTGTGTGGTTTCGGTGGCACAGGACTGGGTACAGAATACATTGCTAGGTCCTGTGGGTGTGCAAAAAGAGGAAAGTGCATGGCCCTGCCGCCTTTGAGATGCCACCCAAGTGGGAGAAGTAGGGCATGCCAAGAAAGGGCCCCCGAATAGAACTTAGCAGTCTGGGCACATAGGCACATAGCAAGACAAAGTCTGCTTACCCAAATAAATGACTGTTAAGGCTATATTTAAGGCACTGAAACTGGATATGGTGAATCCAGAACGACACCATAGGAGGAGGTGTGCAAAGGAGTCTTTTGAAGAATGATATAACTTAACAGAGTGAATGATAAGGTACACATGCGATTTCCTTCAGTAATTATAATTGTACAATAAAATTAATAGTAATAATGATAATGTCTATTTATTGAACACTTATTATGAGCCATGTGTACAGAATACACCTGTACAGAACATTTCGTGCAACAGTTTATTTACTCTTTTCATTCTATACAAATTTCTTCAGTTATTATAGGGAAAGTCTATAAAAATAACAGTAATGATGACAACTTTTGATTGAGCACTTATAATGGGCCAGATGCTCAGGTACTGTGCTTGATATCTTTTTAAAAAATTTATGTATTGATTTGAGAGAGATAGAAAGAGAGAGAGACATTGATTTGTTGTTCTACTTATTTATGCATTCATTGGCTGCTTCTAGCGTGTGCCCTCACCAGGGACTGAAACCATGACCTTTGTATGTGGGGAAAATGCTCTAAACAATTGAGCTGCTTGGCCAGGGCTGTTCTTAGTATCTTTACACACAGCATCACATTTAATTGACATAGCAGTCTGGGAATGAGCATTAATAGTTGCATTTTACATATGCACTATCTGAGGCACAGAGAGATTAGTGACTTGCCCAAAACACACAGGTCATAAGTGGCAGAGCCCAAATTTGACCTTAGAGACCTTGGTGCTGAATGTTGTAAGAGTCCTTGTGTTCAGAGTTTCCAATTTAGATACGGTGCTTACAAATAACATTAGTACCCTAAGTTAAATAAAAGCTCCAACAGAATAGAGATTCTCTTCTATTAAGTTTTTTCTTTTTGCCTATTATGAGCTGGCTTTATATAAAAAGCATTGACAAAGAGCCTTATTGATAAGTTCATTTCCTGAATAGAATTATTTTGTTTGTTTTTCATTATTAATATTCACTGGCAAAATGCCAGTCCTTGAGGTGGTGGCTTTTTTCATCCATTTTAAAGCACTGGACCTGCTCATAGTAGGCAGCTTCTGTGGCAGCTCCTAATGATCTCTGCCTCTTGGTACTTGTGCCCCTGTGTAATCCCTCCTCCTTGAATGTGGGTTGGACCTACTGACTTGTTTCTAATGAACAGAATGCAGCAAAAGTGTGGGGTGCCACTTTCATGATTAAGTAACAAAAGGCTAACTTAAGTTTGTTGACTCTCTGTCTCTTGCTGGTATTATAGCCCTCTTGTTTGCTCACTCTAAAGAAACCAGTTGCCATGTTTGGAACTTCCTTGTGGAGAGGCCTATTTGGCAAGGAACTGAGGGCCACCTCTGGCCAGTAGCCAGCAGGGAACTGAGTCCTACTAACAACCATGTGAGCCTAGAAGCAGATCCTTCTCCTCACCTTGTTGTAAGTCCACAGATCTTTCCAACACATTGATTGCAGCCTGAAGAGAACCTGTAGCCACAGACCCAGCAAACACTCATGCCCAGATTTGTGACCTTTAAATTGTGAGATGTTTAAGTTTGGGATAATATGTTATGCAGTGATAGATAACTAAACAGACCCTGGAGAGTTAGAAACTATCTCTGGCAACATGCTTCAATATGGCCCTCACCCTTGTCTTGTAGCCCTCCCTGTTCCACCAGGACCTCGCCCACCAAATACAGACAAAAAACCCACCTTTTTTACATTATGGTATATGAAATGGTAAGTTCCCTCCTTGGTCAGTGAGTGCCAGTGGTTAGCTCTCAGTCCTCATCTTTTTGGAACATTCAAAAATGGCTGATGCTGTTGATCAGTCCTTCCTGTTTACATACGTTCTTTAGATCATCACAGTCTTGTGCTTTCCCTCCTACTGTACTTGTGGCTTTGTCCTTCATTCTCTTCTTTCTAACCTGTCAACACCATGAGGCTTCACATTTCAGGCTTCAGCCTTCATCTCCTCTCTGGGCACTCACTGCCCTTCCACTGCATGTGATCAAATGCCATCTGGATGGCAAAGGGTCTCAAAGTCTATTTTAAAGTCAGACTTCTTTTTTTAAAGATTTTATTTATTTATTTTTAGAGAGAAGGGAAAGGAGGGAGAAAGAGAGGGAGAGAAACATCAAGGTGTGGTTGCCTTTCATATGTCCCCTACTGGGGACCTGGCCCACAGCCCAGGCATGAGCCCTGACTGGAAATTGAACCAGTGGCACTTTGGTTCACAGGCCAGCACTGGATCCACTGAGCCACACCAGCCAGGGCCAAACTCAAACTTCTTTCTTGACTCTGGACTTGTATATCTAATTCCCTACTTGAGATCTGTGTTTGGAGATCCAGAAGACATTGCAAATTCAGTGTGTCCAAAAGTGAGTCCTTGTCTATCCCCCTCAAAACCTGTTCCCTGTACATCTTTCCCCATTTGAGTTGATAGCAACACTAGCCTTTCAGATCCTTAGGCCAAAAACCTTGGCCTCATACTGAGTCTTCTTTCTCATACTTTCCATCTAATCTGTCAACAAATCCTGTTAACTTTATCTTCAGAATATATTATATCTAGAATTCAATCTGTCTCATCACCTTCATGAATACCAGCCCTTGTCCAGCCACTATCACCTTTCTTCAGGATTACAATAGCCCCCAGCTGGTCTCTCTGCTTCTCCCTTTATCCATCTCTACCCCAGTATGGTCTCTCTGTGGTAAGTACAATTCCTTCAAAACCCCAAGTCAGGTCTGGCCACTCTTCTTATCTAGACTCTCCAACTCAAAGACTCTACTTAGAATGTCCTTGCTTACTCTGTTCCAGCCACAGTGGCCCCTGGTCCCATTCTTGCCTTGGCTCTTTGCCCTGGCTGTTCCTACATGTCAAGTCTTTCACCCCCTTTAGGTCTTTCTTTATAATGTCACCTGTTCATTGAGGAACAGTTAAAAATTACAAATCTCATCCTCAATATTCCCCAAATCTCTTACCTGGATATACTCTTTCTTTTCCCTATTGCACTTATTGCCCTCAAACACACTATACTACTTACTTTTAAATTTTTTTGTTTGTCAGGACAATTATGTAAGAAAAAGAAATAAAAGGCATCCAAATAGGAAAGGAAGAAGTAAAACTCTCTCTATTGGCAGATGACATGATATATAGAAAATCCTAAGAAATCCACTAAAAAACTACTAAAACTAAGAAATGAGTCCAGTAAGGTTGCGGGACATAGATCAATACATAAAAATTATTATGTTGAACAATCCAAAAATGAAATTAAGAAGACAATTCACTTATAAGAGCATCAAAAATAATAAAATGCTTAGGAATTATTTAACAAAAAAGTGCAAGACTTGAAACTAGAAAATATCATTGAAAGACATCAAAATGGAGAGACATCCTATGTTTATGTGTTGGAAGACTTAATATTGTTAAGATGACAATACTTTCCAAATTGATCTACAGGTTCAATGCAAATTCTATCTCAATGGCTTTTTTTTTTTTTGCAAAAATTGACAAGCTGATTCTAAAAATCATATGGAAGTTCAAGGTACCCAGAAAAGCCAAAACAATCTTGAAAAAGAACAGAGTTGGAGGACTCACACTTATAAATTTCAAAAACTTACAAAGCTGTAGTAATCAAGACAGTATGTTATTGACATAAACTAAACATATAGATCAGCAGAATAAAATTGAAAGTCTATAAATAAACCCTTATATTATGTTCACCAAAATCAATTCAATGATGAAAGAAAATTTTTTCTATAAGTATTGTTGGGACAACAGTATATCCACATGCAAAAGAGTGAAGTTGGACCCTTACCTTATGTGATATACAAAATTAACTCAAAATGCATCATAGACCTGCATGTAAGAGCTACAAGCTACAATGATAAAACTCTTAGAAGAAAACAGGGTTCATCTATGTGACCTTGGGATAAACAAGCTTTTGTATATATGACACCAAAAGCATAAACGACAAAAGAATATATGAATCAGTTGGGCTTCATCAAAATTGAAAACCTTTTGTGTTGCAAATGATACCAACCAGGAGGTAAAAAGAAAGCCCAAAGAATGGGAGAAAATATTTGCAAATCATGTCTGATAAGGTTATATTATATAGAATATATAAAGAGGTCCTACAAATCAACAACAAAAAAACAAACAAACCAATTAAAAAATGGGCAAAGGACTTGAATGACTGTGTCTCCAAAGATTTACAAATGGCAAAAAAGCACAGGAAAAGATGCTCAATATCGTTAGTCATTAGGGAAATGCAAATTGAAATCCTAATGAGCTTCTACTTACTAAGATGGCTATAATACAAAAAATAGTAATTACTAGTGAGGATGTGGAGAAGTAGGAACCCTCATACCTTGCTGATGGAAATGTAAAATTGTGCGAGGAAAACTGTTTTCCTTGTGGAAAACAGTTGGTGGGTTCTAAAAAGCTGAAACTAAGATTACTAATTTTACACTTAGGTATATGTCCCAAAGGAATGAAAATAGGTATTCAAATAAATAATTGTTTATGGCAGCACTTTTCTTGACAATCATAAGTCATAAACAATGCAAAACGTCCATCAACTAATGAATGAATATTAAAATGTGGTATATCTATGCAATGAAATATTATTTAGCAATAAAAAGGAATGAATGATATCTACCAAAAATGGATGGGCCCTAAAAATTATGCTAAGTGAAAGAAACCAGTCACACAAAACCACATATCATATTATTTCACTTATATAAATGTCCAGAATGGGCAAATCTATATAGACAGAAAATAGATTAATGGTTTACAGAGACTGAGGTGAAGGAGAAAATGGAGTGTGGAATGACTGCTAATGTGTACAGGGTATCTCTTTGGGGTTATGAAAATGATGGGTTCCCAACTCCGAATACAATAAAAACCATTGAATTGTACATTTTAAATGAATGGGTTTTCTGGCACGTGAGTTATAGCTCAGTAAAGCTGTCTGAAATAGAGTATGCTTGTTGTTTATTGGCTCTCTCTCCTACCTAGAATTGAATGACACGAGAGCAGGATCCTTATCTGTTTTCTTCACTCATGCATTCTCAAGCACATAGAACAGTGCCTGGTGCTCAATAAATATTTACAGTATGAATGAATATAAGAATGTTTTGTGTTGACTTTTTTGGTTTCCAAATAAAATAAATAGCCTAGCATTGGGCAATTTATCTATGGTCCATCCCATTAACCTATATGTAAAAAAATTAGTCTGTTACCTTCCTCAGATGGAATTTTGATCTGAGATAGTGACGTAAATAAGAGAACTCTGGTACATGCCTGGTCTGAATGGGGCAGAAGGCAGGATGGGTTATGGTCAAGAAGGCTGGGCCTGGTTCCAGGGGAACATCAGAGTCTGCCACCCTCTAAATCGGAAGGCATGGGCTGGTGACTCTGGAGCCAAATCTGGCCTCAGATTTGTTTTCAAAGCTCCTGCAATGTACATCTGGCATCTCTGTGTGAATTCTTGTCCTCTAGTTCAGCATGGTGCTCAGGTGTAGGACTTGGTGGGAGAAGCTTGGCTGGGTTTGACCTCCACATACCCCCTCATGGGTGTCCTTGAAAGGTGGATGTGATATAAAACCTTACACAGTGGCCCTGTGCATTAAAAAATAATCTTGCATTGGTTTTAAGATTCAAGTGCACATAGCTTATATGAAAAGTCATCCTAAGAAATTCCAGCAGAGGAGTAGGGACAGGAGGGAGGAAAGGATGGAAGGCAGTAAAGGACTGATAATCAAACTTGTTAGCTATCATGCTTCATCCTGTGGAAGGTCTGGGGAGCATTGTAGGACCCAGGCCTCAGAGTTATACCAGCAGCTGGGAAGTAGCTGGGGCATTTATTCATCAAACTGTATCAGTTGCTGAGGGCTGCTGCTGGGGGCAGTAATTGCCTGGCAATTTCTGCTTCTGCACAAGGCGGAAGGGCCTTTCAATGCTTTAGAGAAACCCCGGCCCAGTGATGCTCTTACTGGCAGCCGGACGTCAGGTTGCACACACTGAAGTGGTTAGGCCCTAGGATCTGGGTGTGGTACCCATTTTTTTTGGTTGCTAATGTCTTAAAATTGGAGAGCTTTTATGCATAAATGTAATTTTCTGGCTTCTTGAGGGAAAATGTGAAAAATTTTTCTCTCAAGAAAAATGTGAAAAAAATGTCAGCAAAACTGGGCTGACATTTTCACTTGGTGGATCCCCATTGACCAGACTCCCTTTTAAAAGGAGCCTTATTTCTCAATCCTGGTGGGCACTTGCCTTTGTGATCCTTGCCCAAGGCCACACAACTTTGAGTCCAACCTGCATGGGTGATGGCTGAGCTGATGTGCCCTGTTAAAAAGTAGCATAAAGAAAAACATAGATTTTTTTTTCATTTTCCCCCCAAAGAGCTATGACCTGCATATGCTTAACTTGTTGTAAGAGTGTTGAAAGCTCTTGATGGTATTTCCATATATGTAGCTTCCCCAAATCTAGGAGGGCTTTGATTGGGGGCCCCTTTGCACACGTCTGGCTCTCTGACTCGTGTGACCCAGCATGGAACACTGGGAGACTCAACAGGCCAGCCTTGTGTGGAGCCTCTGGTCTGGGCCTGGCCTGGGGCCAAGACCAGATTTCTCCTGCTGGAGAAATCTGCTGATGCTGTGTGACTGTTGCCTAGTTATTGCCATGGGAGCCACGCAGGGGTCCTTGTACCAGATGCAGGAAGAGCAGTGCCTGTTAGTAGCCGATTGGGCATCACAGTAATCAGTTGCCATGGAAAGTAGTATAACCAGATCCTTTCCATAGACTCTACCTCTCCTCTTTGCTTTCAGGGCCAGTCTTTTCACTTAGCCTGTGCAGATGTAGAAAATCTGACCTTAGGCCCCTGTAGTTTTGGCATTGGCCTCTATCTGTTTGGTCCTTTCTCAGGTTCCCTGGTAGTCCTGTAAGGGTGGGTCTTTTCTCAAGTATCTCTTTCACTTCCACCTCTTCTTGCACTGTTGTCTGTCTAGCATGTCAATTTCAAAGTAATGGGACTTCTTACAGAGAGGCTCAGGACTCCTAAGTGGCATGTTCCCAGAAAGAGAGAGCCTAAGAACCCTTGGGTCGCCCTTGATGATCTAGCCTTGGAAATCACATGGCATTACTTTCAAGTCCTCCACAAAGGCCTGCCCACGTTTAAGTGTAGGAAACATGAACTTCACCTTTTGAAGAGGGAGTGGCAGGTCCCTGGAAGATCATAGGGGAGGGAAAATAGTGTCGTAGCCATTTTTGGAGAATGTCATTTGCCAGTCTCCTAGTTAGGGTCCTGGGCTATGGAGTGGAATGTAAGTCTAGGGCTTCTGGGAACTCTGGAGCTCTGATGCATCCTTTGACACCACTGGTTACTAGAATCAGCAAGCCGGAATGGACCACAGTTTGAGGCTGCAATCCTCAAAGTTCCACACTGCAAGGGCTTTGAATGTATGAGGGCAAACACCCCAGCTGGCATCTATCTCCATGCTCCACCTGTACCCTGTAAATTGCTACCTCTTGGTCAGTTTTTGGGTCTAAAGTGTATACCCTGGAAGCACAGGCTATCATGGGAGGTCGATCAAGGAAAGAGGCCCCACAGACCTTGGCAGCAGGCAACCTGGGTCCCAGGTCCTGAGAGTGTAGGTTCGGTAGGCTGGGCAGGCTGGTCCCCAGCCTAGTGGTCTCCTCACTCCATCAGGGTAGTGGGTTGGCAGGAGTTTAATGGCCAGAGAAGGGCTAGATGATTTTTTAGAAATGTGGGGGAGGCCAAAGGAAGAGATCCCCATTGTTCAGGTACACTGGGGTCTAGGTTAGTGTCTGACCCACCTGACTTCAGGTGTGTTGCTTCTGACAGTCCTGGGGGTGTTGCCTTTGGGTAGATTTGGATAGATTTCCACAGGGAGGTTGAATGTAACAGTTGTATATCTTCACCATTTATGAAGATAATATATATTTTGTTATTTTTAGGTCCACTGAGAAGGGGAAATTGGAAATTAGATGGATTCTTGGGTAGTTGCCCCTATTATGGCACAAAGCTTCCTTCAGAAGCTCCTAGTAATAACTGCCATTTACCTGAGTGTTGCGTAAATGCTGCTCACGTACCATTTCCTTTAATCCTTGCCACTCCTCTGCAAGGCAGGTGCCATTATTTTCCACATTTACAGACAAGAAAACTAGGGCTCAGAGAAGTAATGTGCCCAAGTTCACACAGCTAGTGAGTAGCAATTTTAGGATTAGAATCCAAGGTTCTCACTCCAAAGCACATGCTCTGAAGCACTACACTTGAGGAGACCTTGATATACACAATGTTGTTTTGTTTTCAGTTATTCACTAGTAGCTTCCTGGGAGCCCCCTCATCTTGGCATAGGGTATCCGTGGATGCAGGGAACAAGCCACCAACTAGTTTCCTACACACCTCTGTCTGAAACTTCCACTTGGGCCTTCCCATAGGCTGGGCCTTCCATGAGAAGCTGCAGAGCTAAGCCAGACTACACAATGCTTTTGTGATGTGCAAATATGCCAGCCAAAGAGGGGAAGGATTTTTTTTCTATTTGGTTTTCTGCCAGACCAATTCAAGACATACATAAAATTTAGGTCTTTGATTTCCCTTATTTTTGTTTCCCTTCTGCATTTGGCTTTCCCAGGAGTAGCCTCTTGTTCTATTTACTATTATCTTTGATTGAATTTTAAAACCAGAAAAATTTGCAGAACTAGCCAGAGTAAATGGATCTTGCTAATCCTGTGGTTCAAAGGTCAAATCAGCAAACACTTGGGTGTGAAGTGTCCAGAGCCAATTGCAGTATGACCCCTATTTGTAAAACCCGGGTGAGAAAAATTATATTAACAACCAGGAAGGGATACCTTGAGTGGGTTTCCTATTTCACTCTATCCCAGCCCATTCTATCGCACACTGCAAAAACCAAACTCTCTGTAAGAAACTCATTTACCCACCTGATCCAGTCTTCTCATCTGGAAACATTACTCTTTATTCAGCCTCACAAATGTTCTTGGTGCATTAGCAAGTCAGGTTCAAGTCAAAAGTTCTGCCTCCAAAGAACAGAGTTCCCAGGCCACAGTTTATTTTGTTACTGACTTAGAAAGTCCATGAATACACTGTATGCTTGACTGGGACATACCTGATACCAAGTGGCATTGCTACAAAAAGTAGAGTCAAAGGAAAGGCTGTATGGTAGATTGCAGAAATGTTCCCAGATTTTTACTCCTCCCTGTATTCATGTCCTTTTCCTTCTGACTAGATGTGGAGAATATTGCTCCAATGATGTTGAGTTTTGCTGTGTGACTGGCTTGGCCAATAGGATGTTAGTGAATAGGATGCAAATAAAAACTTGAAATGTGCTTGTATAATTAGATTCATCCTCTTGTACTTCTATTGTCACCATGAGACGTGTCCTGGATAGCCTGTTCAGCCCAAAAGAAAAGAAAATGTGACGAGCAGACCCAAAACAAACTTGCAGGTAGAGTCAGGCTCAGCACAAAGCCCTGGACCAGCGCTAGGTGAGCTGAAAGGCATAATAAATGCTGGTTTTTCTAGCCACTAGTTTGGGGTGTTTTGTTTTGCAACAATATTATGGCAAAAGTTAGTGGATAGTCTGCATTAGTTAGGGTTCTTGAGAGAAACAGAACCAATAGGATAGAAAGATAGATAGATGATAGATAGAGAGATAG
The DNA here is from genome assembly GCF_021234435.1 of Artibeus jamaicensis. Lineage (NCBI taxonomy): Eukaryota > Metazoa > Chordata > Mammalia > Chiroptera > Phyllostomidae > Artibeus > Artibeus jamaicensis. The sequence goes on along the minus strand of NW_026522030.1, from coordinate 70,160,748 downwards.
ATAGATAGATAGATAGATAGATAGATAGATAGATAGATGATAAACAGATATAGGTATATAGATAGGTGATAGGAGATTTACTATGAAGGATGTGGCTCAGGTGATTATGAAGCCTGAGAAGTCTGCAAGTTGGAGGCCCAGGGAAGCCAGTAATGTAGTTTTAGTCCGAATCTGAAGGCCTGAGAACAAGGAGCACTGACATCTGAAGGCTGGAGGAGGTCGATGTCCCAGCTCAAGCAGACGGCAAAACTGTCCCTCATCCTCTTTGTTCTGTTTGTGCTCACAGTAGATAGGGTGATGCCCAACTGCCTTGGTGAGAATGATCTTTACTCAGTTTACAGATTCAAATACTAATCTCTTCTGGAAACACCCTCACAGACACACCCAGAAATTACATTTTACAAACTGTCTGAGCATCCCTTTACCTGGTCAAGTTGCCTCATAAAATTAACCATCACATGATCCATCAGAGACTAGTTAAATTCACATCCACACAACTCGAGGAAGCAAGGATGCCCACATCACAGCTCTGCTACGTAGCTTCGGAGAGTCTCCATTGACCCAAGTAGATCTACAGTAGACCTCTTCTTGCAGAAATTCAAATGATCTGATAATATAGAATTTATGGATAACTTCTAAGGCTGAATAATGGTCATTTAAGAAAGTTTGCCTGGCAGGGAGGAGAGGGAATTAAAAGTAGCAGTCATGAATAGAGCTGTGAAGTTCACAGCTGAGGTAAAATCATGAAATAAATACTGAGAGCAAAAAGGAACATTGTATGTTCTTTGGGACTAAATTTCTCAAGACTCTACCCTGTGGGAGCTGAGTGAATGGTTTGTGTGTGTGTGTCTGTAGGGCTGGTTTTCTTGATTCTTTTTTATTCTCTGGTTGTGGATTTGTCAGAAAAGATTTTTTCTTTTTCTTTTTTTTTTAAGATTTTATTTATTTATTTTTAGAGGGAAGGGAGAGAGAAAGAGAAGAAGGGAAATATCAATGTGTGGTTGCCTCTCATGCGTCCTTTACTGAGGGACCAGGCCTGCAACCCAGGAATGTCCCCTGACTGGGAATTGAACTGGTGACCCTTCAGTTTGTAGGCCCACACTCAGTCTACTGAGCTACACCAGGCAGGGCAGATTTTTTTCTTTTGTAAACTGATATTTGATTAATGGCCTGAAGCCACCCTGTGACAAGTTTGGCCTCTGTGCCTGGGCCTCTATTTTCCTCTTTCCTCATTTATTTAGTCCCCTGGCTGTAGATCCCATCTTGACTCCAAAGAATTAAAAATATATCTCTAGCTAGGGTTCTTGTCTATTCTCCAGTCTCTGTATACAACTGTCAACTTGAGAACTTCACCAGTAGGTATAACAGTTATCACCTATTGAACAATAAAAATTGAATACTCACCCCCCCCCCCAAATAATCCCTACCCCGTTCCATTGGATGGAAGCAGAAGAAATTCCATCCTTCTGATTGTTCAAGACAAAAAACCAAGGACTCATTTTGACTTCTCCCATTCCTTCATTCTTTGTATTTAATCTGTTAGCAAATCATGTGGCCTCTCTTCTGTACTGTACCCAGAATGGACCACTTCTTAGTGCCCCTGAGGCCACCCCACTGGACTAGGCTACCACATTGCCTCTGGACTTTTCAGTAGCCTCGTAACAGATCTCCCTGCTTATACCGTGAGCCCCTTTCATCTTTTCTCAACACAGTGGCCAGAAGATTCTGTTAGAATGTAAATCAGTATGTTCTCTGCTTTTGCCTCCTGTTTCACTCAGAGTAAAAGACCAAGTACCTGCTCTGACAGATACAAAGCACCCCTGCCCCCTCTACCTTTGTATCTGTCTGCTCTCCCTTCACTTATTTCCCTGCGCTTCTCGATTTTCCTCAGGCATGGCAAGCTTGCTCCTACCTGGGTAGCTTCACAATTGCTGCTCTTGTTGCAGGGAATGCCCTTCCTTCTCCAGGACTCAGTGTGGCCCTCGCTTTCCTTCTTTTAAATATTCACTCAAAAATCATATGCTCAGTGAGGAATGTCTGTCAATAAGTACATGTCTAATGAATGTATGAGCTGGATTGCTTCATCTTAGAATTAATTCTAAATTAGAATTGCAGAGTCTTCTGGCTGACGTCCCCCATTTGGGGGCATGAGTCCAGCTGTGCCACCACCACCTCTGTCAGCATCCAGGCTGATGCTGATGCTCCATTTCCATGTGCCAGATTCTGCACCTAGTGCTTTCTCTGCTCCATGAATTCTCCAAGCACCTCAGGAGCCGTGTTTGCACACCCAACACTGGGATAACCCTGTGTTGAGTTCTGGGCTCCTCCAAGGCCAATACCCGAGTTCATCTTGTATGAACCTTTCTAGGCTTGGACAGTGTTTCCCTGCATTTTGGCCTCAACTTAGAGCGAAGGAAGATAGGCCTTCTCATCTGACTTCCAGGACAGGACTCCTGGGTGATTTGAAGTCTCAGGGAAGCTTGAGGAAGATGGACCCATGGCTGGATGGATACCCAAGAGGTGAGAAGAGCCTTGCTCAGTGCCTGGCTCTGTTTGGTGAGTACATCAGTGGAAGTGATGCTTTCCAGGGCCTCCTGGGCACGAGATAGCAGAGAGTGAACTGAGTTACAGAGGTGAATCTGCTCACATTATTCTTTATGGCAACAATGTTGGGTCAAACTTGGAGCAATATAAAACTAACCCAAACAACTGGAGGGACCTGGGTGGTCTCTGAACTCTGAGGGATCTAACTACATGTAATGGGGTGAAATGGAGCAAAGGAAAGTGCTCTCACAGGGAAGCTGGTTATATGGTGCCATTCCTGGTGCATAAGGAAGTGGTAAAATTCCCTTGCTGAAGTCATTTTGACTGACTACTTTGGACAAGTGTTCACCAGGGCGGGTTGCCTCGGGAGGTGTCTGGCTTCCCCCATCCCTTTAAAGTCCCTGGAAGGCAGCTGCCCTTTTTCATGAAAGAACCCCAGTTTTAGACGAGGGTTCAAAAGTTTGATCTGAAAAGGCATTTTAAGGAGATTGTGCAGACACCTTTTAGTATTTCCTGAGTTAACAATCTGAAAATTGGACTAGGAATGCGCTTGTCTCTCTTCTCTGAAAACCACCTAGAACTTCTGCAGTGTCAGTTAAACATGATGACACATGTTTAACAAACAGCACATCTGCTGGAGCCGGCAGACCCCTGAGTCACCTCAGAAACTCCGATGAAGTTGGTGCTTTTCACTTCTCTTGCGTAGGTCACGGTCTCACAGGATTCCTGTCCATGGTTTTGAGTTGGGTTTGGGGTAAGAATGGGAGACAATGGCACAGAAATGTCCCCTTTCTCAGCATGCGTGTGGGGGTAAGTGGGGGGGATTCTGCACCCCCACAAATTGTTCAGGAAAACAAAGGACTTGACATGATACCATTGGGCCCTGCTGAGTACCCCAATTCAGCCACGGGAAAGTTTTGTTTGGCCTATACAGGGGTTTTTAGAAAACTCTGAGCCAACATTTAAAAATCAGGAGTTTTCATATAACTATCTGAACTTTTAGACTGTCCTAATGATTCAGAAGGCCCAGCAATTCCAGTCCTCTTTCCAGTGTGGCAGCTGCCAGTGCCACTCCCTTTGCACAAGGTCGTCGGCTCTCCAGTTTGCCACGGTCCCCACCTGGTGGACCTCATATATTGCCGCTTTATACCTTATCCTAGGAAAATTTAAATTTGCCATTCCTGAAATAAAGTAATCTTTTATTTCAAGAGGTGAGCATGGGAATTTGAAAATTAAAGCAGTTGCTTCATAGCACAAATGGATTGTATAACAGACCAAGTGCTGTCAACCTGAGGTTGGTGCCTCATGAGAGTCTGTGCAAGGAGAACAAGTAACTCCCTGTCCTAGGCTGGGTTTCTGAGAAGCAGAGCCCAGGCCAACAATCCCTGTGCAAGGGGTGGGGAGCAGAAGCCTGTAAGTTGTTAGCAGAGGGGGGCTGGTGGGAGAAATGTACCTGCTTGATACAAGTGGGACATTATCGCCTACCACCCGTCATTAAAGTAATTAACTCTTACTATAAAAGCATTTATAAATACAGGAAAGGTTAAGGAAAAGGCATGACTTATCCCATCCCTTAGAGATAATGATGGTTTATATTTATACAATCAATTATTCTTTCCCCTTTCCTTTAACTAAGAGTTAAAGTAAGTTGGGCCCTCAGTGCCCTGCCCAGTATTCCTAAGCAATCTACTGAGAAGAAAGTGAGAACGTGGTTGACTGAAGGTCTCCATTGCAGGGCTCTGAAAGTGACCACAGTGACTGCACTGAGGCCACTTCCATGATCTGGCTGGGCAGGGTTGCCCCGGCAGGCCTGAGGGATACCAGCAACTGAGACCCTTTGGTGTGAGGACTTCCCCACACTGAGCCCCAAAAGGCTTCTCACTGCAGACACCTGTGGGAGCCTTTTCTGGTCATGGGAGATGCTTGGCCCAAGTTTAGAGCCAGCCACAAATGCTGTAAAGATAGTGTTCTGGAAGCACCTCTGACCAGTGATGGAGATGGTCTCTTGGTTGGGATAACTCAGGTTGCTCTACTTTGCCCCCCAGTGCTCCCTACAGGATTGCCTGCTGGAGTCACTGGCTTGGAAATCCATCCTTTATCATCTTCCTTCCTGTCTTCCCACTCCATACCAGTGTTTCTTGGAATTACCTCCCAAATGCAGCACTAGCACTGGAATCCTTGTCTTGACCTCTGTATCAGGACACCAGAGCAGCTATCTCCCCTTGCTCACTGCTGCTCTGGGGTAGGAGAGAGACACACAAGGACTGTTGCCATTGTGCAGGTCTATGGTGTCCCTGCTGAGTACCCCAAGGAGGAACCACACTCCTTCAGAGGCCAGAGGGGCAGAAGGCTCAGCCTAAGGATTCAGATGCAAAATGGAACTTTGGGACTGGAATTGGCCCATGGGATGATTATGTTTGGCTTGAAAATTTTCAAACTTGAATTAGTTGCCAAAATCAGAAGAGTTCACATGAAAATCCACATTGTGTTGTCTGGAAGAATTGGAAGATGTGGCTGACAGTGCTGGCCAGCACCCTCTCCTCACGCCAACGATCCATCCCAACTGAGCAGCTGCCGCCCCCTTCAGACAGGGCCTGTGCTCCAGGTCTCCTCCAACTCTACCCACCAGCTTCGCTTGACAGGATCCCCTAGGCATTTGGGTCTGACCCTGAACTGGAATCCTTGGGACCTGGAAATTGGGGAAAAGGCATGTGGTCTGGTGCTAACTCACTTAGAAGGAATAGCAATGGGCTGTGGACAGCACTGCTTCTGAGTCTTGAATTTGCTATCAGGTGACTGGCAGAACTCAGGCAGGAAGGAAATTCTTTTTTGATACAGGTCTGACAGTCTGTCTTTAGTTCAGGAACCCAGTACTTTCTTAAGAGACAAAGCCCAAAAGGCCAACAGACCCTGAATATATGAAAGTTCTAGTCCAATGCTGCTTTTTTGTTGTTCCTTTCAAATAAAAACATATTTATTTATGTATTTTTAATGACTTTATTGTTGTTCAATTACAATTGTATGTATTTTCTCCCCACCCCTCCCCCTGCACCTCCTCCAAACCTACCTCTCTCCCTTGCTTCCACACCCCCCGCCTTGGTTTTGTCCATGTGTCCTTTATAGTAGTTCCTGAAAACCCTTCTCCCCACCGTCCCCTCCCCACCGCCGGCTATCGTTAGATTGTTTTAATTTCAATCACCCCGGTTATATTTTGTTTGCTTTTTTCTTTTGTTGATTAGGTTCCAGTTAAAGTTGAGATCATACAGTATTTGTCCCTTACCGCCTGGCTTATTTCACTTAGCATAATGCTCTCTAGTTCCATCTTACTTCTTTTTTTTTTTTTTTTTTTTAATTTTTTTTTTTAGAGAGAAGGGAAGGGAAGGAGAAAGAGTGGAGAGAAAATTCTCTCGAGTCAGGGGTCATCTACTTCTAAAAGTACCAAGATTCGGGCCTCACCCTCAGGTATTCAGGTTTGATTGGTTTGGGGGTTGCCCAGGGTGTTAATGTTTTTAAGAGTGCTGCTGTGTTGCACAGCAAAGGAAATCATCAACAAAATGAAAAGAGAACTCACAGAATGGGAGAACATATTCACCAATATGTCTGATAAGGAGTTAATACCCAAAATTTATAAAGAAGTTACAAACCTCAACACCAAAAAACCAAACAACCCAGTTAAAAAACGGGCAAAGGACCTGAACAGACACTTCTCTAAAGAGGACTTACAGAGGGCTCAGAGACATATGAAAGGATGCTCAATGTCACCAATCGTCAGAGAAATGCAAATTAAAACCGCAGCGAGATAGATATCCTTTCACACTGTCAGAATGGCTATCATCAATAAGTCAACAAGCAACAGGTGCTGGAGAGGATGTGGAGAAAGGGAAACCCTTTTTTACTGTTGGTGGGAATGCAGATTGGTGCAACCATGACGGGAAGCAGTATGAAGATAACTCAAAAAATTAAAAATGGATCTGCCTTTTGACCCAGCAATCCCACTTCTAGTAATATATCTGAAGGAAGCCAAAATGTTAATTCGAAAGAACACAAGCACCTCTATGTTCATTGAAACATTATTTACAATCCCCAAGACATGGAAAAAGTCCAAGTGTCCATCAGTAGATGAGTGGATAAAACAACTATGAGACATTAACACAATGGAATACTACTTGGCCTAAAAAAGAGAAAATTTTACCCTTTGCAATCATATGGATGGACTTAGAGAACATTATGCTAAGCGAAATAGACCAGTCAGAGAAAGACAAATACCATAGGTTTTCACTCATATGTAGAATCTAATGAACAAACTGAACTAATACAGAAAATGAGGAAAGACTCATAGATGGAAAGCAGGATGACAGCTGTGAGTAGGGGGAGGTTAGGGGCTAGAGTGATAGAGCAAAAAGGAAGAAGGACTCAGGGACATGGACAACAGTGTGGTGATTGTTGAGGGAAGGAGAGTAAAGATTTAGGAAAAAAGAGTACTTGTGTTTGCTGGAACCCCTCGAAAGGCCCAGAAGAGCCCATGGCATGTATTTTTTTGTTGGTCACTTGAAATTGGCAACCTTTGGGAACATGTACACCAGGGTGACCAGAGCTACCCCCTCTAGAGAGCCTAGTGCTAGCATTACTCAGCACACCACTGGAAAGCCTCATGCCATTCTACTGGGAACCGGGATGTGAGTGATGCCCTTAGCAAGGATTGTTGTCCCTCCAGTAGAATTTGTTTTCCAGTTTGGGGCAGAAGTCTCAACATGCAGAGGGCCTGAAGTCTAACTTGGGTGGGGGAGCACACTGAGTCTTTAATTCAGCTTTAGAGCCAGAATCTCCATTCACCTGGTTACTAATTGTATGACCTTGAATAAATATCCTCAACCCCTGGGCTTCCAGCCTTCAATTCAATAAGAACAACACCTTTCAAAAATGAGATGCCACAAATTTGTCATCTGCCACAGTGTTTCATAAATGCCATTTTTCTGACTCTTTGTCTGAAAGGGATACGAAGTACATTGTGTTGTTTCCAGAGGTGCTTGCAAGGAGCCTTTTTGTGAATGACCACTGACTGCTGGTCTGAGTGGTCAAGGTCCTCTGGGAGGCTACTGGGAAGAACCACCTGACCTCGTTCTTCAGTGCCTGGGCCTGGGCCCTGGAGGTGGTGGAGTTCATTTTTCAGTTGGAAATGACTCTTCCAACTATGACTGCTTTCTTTAATACAAGAAAATCAGGGGAGGGTATCCATTGAAAGAAAAAAAGAGCTACATTAATTACAGTCTCACCCATGACATTTTACTCTAAAATCTTGCCACTCACCATTTCATATGATCTCTTTTAACCTGAAAAGCAGCTCCTTTGCGCCCTTTCTAACCCAGACCCAGTATTTAGCAGGGTAATGGGATTTATGATTTTGTTTACATCAGTCTCCGTGGCGATCCACCATAAAAGATCTGTTGCTTGGCAACTTGGCATTGTGGTGCTGCAATGGAGGGTGGAATTTTTTGTCTCTCTGAAGGGAGGGCTTAAGAAATAATGAAAACTTCTGCTCATACTTCTCATGAATGCTTTTATTTTCAAGGTCAACCAAATGTTTTTTTCAGGAAAGACTAATGCACTTTTCTTCAAGTGATACACCGTAAAATGTTTCTCCAAGATTATCCTGTCTCTGAGCACAGGACAACTGACTCTGGATGTTTTTATTCTCTCTTTGCTGTTGCAAAATTAGGTTTGAGTAACTCTGAGGAGTATCATAACAGAGTGGGTCTCTCTCATTTACTGGCATTTTCCACACTCATTAGCAAATGCCTTTTCTGTTGTTGTTTTTTTAATGAGCTGCTATATACTCTGAAACACTTCTCATCTTAGAAACCCGTTTCGTTTGGTCTGCAGTTGGTTTACCACGATCCCTTTGATGATGGGGTCAATGTTGGCAGAGGCCTTGAGGGCACAAAACAGGACCCCAGTTTTCCTCTGAGGTTCCTATTGACTATAGGCACTTCTGCTAATGATCAAAGGGCCTATTTTAAAACATGCAAATGCCCTTTCCTGACCTCTTTCTCAACATGGGCACACATGAAGGGGAGATGAAGTTGACTCAGAGGTAGCCTGGACACAGCCCAGGCTGGAGGTGTGCAGACCATGGTGAGGATCCTGATGGGGATGACAGTAGCTAACTAAACACTCGCTGTGAGCTCATTTGACTCTTGCAACAATGCTTAGCCATATCTAATCAGCTGGGGGGAAGCTGCAGCTGCCCTGGAGAGCAAGATCTGCTCCTCTACCCCCAACCAATGCCTCCCCCATCAGCCCTTGCCTCCCCAACCATTCTCTTTACTAATTTCTTCATACCATTCTCTCAGGCCAAAATCAGACTTCAGCTTCTCTGGGTGAGTGGTCTCCCACTGCCTTGGTCATATACTCGTCCTCCCCTTGAACCAAGTGTAAACCTAGAAACTTTGTTGTATCTGCATTAGTCATGTATCTGCATGACTCTGAAGTTAAAGGCAGTGACTGACTAATTTACAGTATGCTAGGCTATAACATCTTCTCAAACTTGAGCACACAAATCAGCACTTATCAACTTGAGCACACGAACCACTCTCAGGTATTTTTAATGAGCAGATTCCTGAGCCTCATACTCAAGAGATTCTGATTTAGCAGATCTGAAGTGAGGCCCAGGAATTTCTATTTCTAACAAGCACCCAGGTGGTGCTGTGGGTCCTGTGGCCCCTGCTGTGAGCAGCCCACTCTCATCATTTTAGCCTGCTCCCTGCTCCAAAGTCTGGAAACATCAGTCTCTTGCATGAGATCTTATGTGGGTTCAGGAAATGTTTGATGAGACACTTCATGATGCCCAGTTTTCATCTCACTTCTTGCCAAGAACTCGGCATATCTTATGTTTGTGAACTGTTTACAATTTGCATGCATTACATTTCATTTGTAGAGTTTGTGATTTACATGCATTATGTTATTTGGATCAGGAGCATATGATTATACCTACTTTACAAGTGAAGAAATGGAGCCTGAGATGATAACTTACTCATGTTTAAAGGGCAGTACATGCATTCTGAGACAGGCCTTTGGGTGCTAAGTCCTGTAGTGTGTTCCCTCCACCATAGCTGTGTACCTCCATTTCCCAGCCTGGTGGAGTGGTCTCAGTGGTCTGTGGCAGGAGAATACGCACTCACTGAGGAAGACAGAGATGGAAGAAAGGAATCCTAAAATGGAGGCTGAGAGCTTCAGCTCCAGCTTTTGAGTCAGCACCTAAATCTCCGTCCATTAATTGGGGCTTATAATGTTCACTCCACAGATTTGTGCAGGGGGTTAGATGTGTCACGGAAAGCTTGTCCCACAGTGGGCTGTTACTAATATTTGTAGGGAATAAGAGCACATATTAGAAGTACTAGGACAGCGAGGTTACTGCTCATGTTGATTTTAGGTGTCTCATAGGCAAAGACACGTTCTTGTTTAACTCAAATGCTTACACAGTTTGCAGAATACCATTTTTGATGGAAATAAATCTTGGTTCTGAGGCAGTCCTTCTCATTTGGGAACATGAAAACCCATGGCTGTAGCTCATTTATTTTTCTTTCTTCCTTTGACACAAAGCATTTGAAAAAGGGTTTAAGAAATTGGTTGCTCAGCCAACTTGTCTGTGAGCATGTTACTGAAGGATGAGGGATCGCTTAGAAAACTAATAATAGCGTCTTTTTTTTTCATGTGCTTACCAAGTATTTATCAAGCACAGCCATAGTGTGAGGCGTGAATATGAAGAAATTGAGGCCCGAGCTTGTGTTTGAGCTCCAAAGCCAACTTCCTTAACCACTCCAATGGTCCTTAACCAAACACCCAAACCTACTAATAATTAAAAAGAAAGAAAAACACGAAATTTGAGAAGAGAAGCCTCTACTTCCTGACTTTTCCAAGTTTTGGTCCGTTTTCTAAGCTGACAAGTCTGGGTGCATGTTTTATTTCCTCTTAAATTTCCTGCCCCTGCCCCAAAGTCTAGTAGTATGACATATTCAAAGATAGAGGAAGGAGAGAGAAAGTGAGGGGCCATGGACCCTTGAGGCAAAAGACAAAGAGCCGGAGCCACTGATCCTTCAAAAAAGTGTCCCAACCTGTGGCAGTGCCGTTAGGCCATGGCATGGCATGGCTGGCTGGAAGGTAGTGTGGGCTGCATAGCTGACAGTCCTGGTTTCCCTAGTGGTAGCTTGGAGCTCACTGAGCATTTTTGGCGCCATTAAGGTGAACTCTCCAGCTACCATAACCCTGGAGTATGTGGGGCAGTGCTTGCAAATTTCCCTTTGTTGGGTCTGAAAACTGCTTTGGATGACTCCCTAAGCTGAGTAATTTGAGCCTCCCTGCAGTTGCATCAGTCTGTGATGTCATCATCAGAGCAGCCACTCTTTCCAGGTCTTGGTAGGAGAGGGCATCCTGCAAGGTAGCTGGAATTAACTGCATTTTCCAGACATGGAAACTGAGGCTTAAAGAGGTTCAGCCAGGTGCCCCAGAACACATAGTAATTAAATGGTCTGGGTGAAAGCATCCGAGGCAAAGTCTGCCAAATACACGTTCCTTTAACCATTTTTTTGGGCAGCTCAGCCCCTGAGAATCTTCTATATTAGGGCTAGGCCCATGGGAGAGAAGACTCCATTGGAGTGGCTGTGGTTGCTCAGAGCTCACCTTTACCCCAGGCCACCTGGCAGAGAGGCTAGATGATTTTCACAAGAGTGGGAGGGTGCTTGTGGGACACAGCAGGCAGGTTCCTTTTCCTGTACTTAACTGTGTCAACATGGCACCTCCTTAAATCTCAAGCCATTCTGATGAAGGGATATTGCCCCAACCTGAGAGAGAAAGGCAGGAATACAGTAAGTGGATGAGCTAATGCATCTCAGTTTCATTGTTCTTGGCTCTGCCTCAAAAAGGCCAGGTGGAAGATATAAGTGGCTGTCAAGATGGATGGATCTCCAAGATGCTTTTCTAAGGAAAAAAAGACAAGTTATAGATGGATAGCATACTATTTATGTAAAGACACATATTCACACAAAAATACTCTAAAATTTTTTAGGGCATATGTGTGCATATCCTTACTCGCATATACATGCACACACATACCTAGAAGTAGTTAACTCTAACTTTGGTTGTCTCAGAGTGTGAGTTTGGAGTGGTGGCCCAGAAGGACTTCAGCCTTATTCAAATGTCAATTTTTAAAAGCAGAGTAGATTTGTGTATTGTTTTCACAATTAAATACAATAATTAAAGAAGGAGAAACAACCAATTGCTTTGCCCGCCGCCTGAGGGGCACCATTTTGACAACTCTGCACTGACCTCAATAACTGAGGTTCAGAGGTTTTGTGTTGTAGTTCTATTACTTCAGCCTTTGAGTCTGATGCAAAATGGGTGGAGGCTCTATGAAGTTCACATAGTCCTTCAGGTATGGGTCGGACAGCAGCTTTAGTAAAGTGGGGAAGTCCCTCCCCTAGGGTTGGTGGTGTTCTCTTTTGGCCTTTTATTTCTTTCATTCCCTCTTTTTTAAGTGTTTTGACTCCATTGGCTTTGCTACAGGAATGGTCAGTGGTAAAGGGGTCTTGTCTTTCCTTCCAGACACATCTGAGTTTTACTAGGTAGTGAAGCAAGGGCATTCTGAAGGGAGGGAGGGACAAGTGTGGCCTGGGACACTGGAAACTAGGTTTCATGCAGGTACTTCAAGGCTGTCGTGTAAGTCTGGCTGTGCTGTGGGCCACAGGGAAGTGGGAGAGTTATGGCTTGCAAAGCAGGAACATTCTTTCCAACAGAGAATTCCCTTTCAATTTAGTAGCCACAGGATTAAACAGATATGCCTTACCCCTTCACCTTAATCTCTGATAATCCCAAATAATCTCACCACTGAAGAGGACAAAGTCTGAATGAGATTGACTATATGACCCCGAGGCTTGGGCAGCTAGGTGCCTGCTGAAGCACAAACTGACTCCTTCCGGTTCCAACTCCAGTCTCTGGACAGGAGTCTGGAGTAGGTTAGTTGACCTGGTGTCAGAGTATAAGTCTCACCTCTCCCTTGACTGCATGATAAAGCTTCTGTCCTCATATTGGAAGAGTGAGTCACAGCCAGGATCTCACGTATCTTTCTTCCCTCACTTCCCACAGGATTAGCAAGAGTGGCCGGACCTTCTGGTTGAATATTGAAGTCACAAAATGCAGCATAGTATTTGGCAATAAACAGACATGACTGGCGAGTTTGAGGAGGAGTTGGAAGGCCAAAGAGATTGTTTAACTGATTAGTATCAATAATTACATTAAATTTTGATACATGTTTTTAGTGGATTCTCTCACTGAAAGACTGACAACTTTGTGAGATTACTGTTCAGCAGAGGGTTGTTATTAATTTATTTAGCTGTTTGTAAAGTTTTTTGATTCTGTAGTTTTTCAGAAATGAAAATGACTGAGTGAATTAATAAGTACTTCTTAATTGATGTGCAGGAATATAATTCAAAACTGCTCCTCATTCTAAATTTCCATGGGAAATCATGATGGAGTTTTACGAATGATTGGAATGGACTTCTAGGAAATGCTTTTTTGGCTCTTAACATTAACGGGGAGGGACCTTAGGAGACACCCTGGCTTCCCCATCTGCTTTATGCATCGTGCACCAGGACATACGCTGTTCTGTTCATACCGATTGAGTGTATTTGGAAGCAGAAACTCCTAAAATAATGGAAGATTCTTATGCTATGAGAGAACACTGGGTTTGATTTGCTCTATCCAATTCAACAATGACTGAGCAGCGTACCTCAATGACAGAGAGATACAAACCCTTACCTAAAGGGTACATAAGTGCACATGTGACTGAGATAAAACAGCATGTAGATGTTACTGAAAATATACAAAAGGCTATAGGGGAATTCAGAAAAAAAGATAATGAATGTTTTGGGAATTTCAAACCCCTTCATGAAAAACTGCAAGCTTAAATGAATTTTGAAACATGTGGTCATGTTGGTAAGAAGCTCTTGGCAGAATGAACCTAAGCAGATGTCTTGAAGTGTTGTTTCCTGTTGGTCTCAGCCTTAGCCTATCAATAGTGATGCTGTCTACCAGCAGGGAATGCCCAAGGCATTCATCCAGGCCATGGTACTTATTGTGAGCACCTGTAGACATTTCCCAACCTGTGCCGATGTTGTGGCTATACCTGCCATTGTGCTTCTTATTGCGGTCGTAAGATGTAGCTCAGCAGAAAGCCACCAGGAAATTTTGAAGAACAAGATTTATTGCTCACAGGAAGGTACATAGCATGCCCAAGAGTCACAGAGAGAGGTCCTGGGTAAAGAAAGAGGAAGTGAGCATGGACATGGGGTGCTGCCTTTATTTGGATTGAGGGTGGGGTGCCTATGGTTTCTCAGGTTCACTTTTTTTTGGCCAATTTAAATTGTAAGAGTAGGAGTTAAGGTGCAGGAAGAGAAAAATGGGGTCACTCAAGTGGTCAGTTATCAAGGTTACCCAGGGCTTAAAGGGTACCTTTTTGGGCAGGGTAGGTCTGGCTTCTTATCTAGTTTAGCTAGTAATTGTGCCACTTAGGTGGCAATACAATTGCTGAAGATGGAAGTCTTTAAAATGGGGTTCAAGCCTCCAGAGGACTTTTCTATTCGCAGTCCCCAAATCAGAACAACTGGATTTGAAGGAGTGCTTTTTGAGCTCACAAAATGCTCTTACAAGCATTTTCTATGGATCTGAATATAAAGTAGATCCATAATCCATACTGCCACCCAGTAGGCAGACTCTTTGTGACTGCTTGCTTTGGATTTGGGCTGTGGTTCTGAGCTGTGACCTGCCTTGTAATAAATGCTTCTCTCCCTTCTCAAGCCTGGCCTTCCTGCTTCCCATTGCTTTCTGGGGCTGTAAGTATATAGTAGACTTTGCAGCTTGGTCTTGCATCAAAGGATCAAAGGCGTTGCAAGTTTCACAATCTCACCATCAGTAGCACCTTAACATTATACATAAATAGATTATAATTTGTCAGCAAATGTGGAAAAGAATAGGCTCCCCCCTTTTCCAGCTGATGGGAGCCCAATGGCCTACAAGGCTTCACCTGAGAGATGGCTCCCTCAGACTCATGAAGGCATGAATGTTCCACAGTTGCTCGGATTGCTTCCTTTACCCCATGCATTTATTTGTAATATGGCATGTTAATTTATGCCCTGGAAAATCTTTTAATGATCAAAAAGACAAAAATTTTAAAAAGTTTACTTGGTTCCTGTTCTGTGCTATAATTCTACTGTAAGGCAAGCAGAGAGCAGGCTGTTCTGAAGTCTGAGCATGGAGCCCAGGCTCTGGGTTGTCGAATTTTCTAGTACCCACAGCACAGTTACCCACCTCCACCTTCAGTCAAGTTACACCTGTTCTCCTTGCAACCACCTCTCTGTTTCTGAAGACAGACTCTATTCGGGAAGCAAGCTGATTCTGGAACAAGGACTCTTCTGCTCTTGGCTTTCCCAAAGGCACTGAGTTGGAGTTGCCTTTCTTGGGTGCTATCAAGAATGAGTTTCAGAAGAGTCAAAAAAGAAATGCCCACCAAGTCAGTGGGTGATTGAAGACAGGCAGAGCTCTCCTCAGGTCTCACGTCCTGACTTAGGTTGCTGACAAGTCTCTTCTCTTCTCTACCCTCTCTTTATTGATATTTTTCTGAGGAGCATATAGCCACATGAAAGGCAGGCATTTATGGGAAGGGAGTTGTGGAGGCATCTGGCAACTCTGGCCATATCTGAATTTGTATTGCCACCCAAAATGAAGAATTGGTTTTAGAATCAAAATTGTTAGCCTGCTATTTGTAACTGTGCCAACCTAAATACCTTTCATATGGAAACCCAAAACCTTCCACCAGTGAAAGCCACCAACCTTTGAGAAGGATTAGAGACCTCCTGACATTTGGATATGTTTAAAAAGACAGAAAAGTGAAAGCACTGTGCTTGGTGGGTATGGGCTGTTGAAAGCTGCTGCCACAATAAGGCGCCAGGGTGAGAAGATTATAGCCAGGAAGAGGAAAATACCTGTACCCACAGCCTGGCCTAGGAAACTGTGAAAGGAAAGGAGGAAGTTCATGATTGGAGAGTTCTAGCCTAGTGGGGAGTCTGAGATACACAGCTGTATTGAGGTGTTCTTTATTTCTCCTGTTGTCAGACTTTGGGAGTGGGCTGTGTGTGGAAGGAGCTCAGGGATCCTGATGAAGGGAAACCTCCGCAAAGGGCTAGTTCTCAGCTGCTTTGGCTAAGGCCACTTGTGAGTAGGGAGTGGGTGGTGGGCTTGCCTGGGAGCTGCTTCTTTTCAAGAACTAAGAAATTTCTTCAGGAGTTGTTAGGATAGACTATCAGGAGCGAAATCAAAAGCACAGGTTGACACTTATATTTGACTTTCTGTGTGTGTGTGTGAGAGAGAGAGAGACACAGAGAGAGAGAGAGAGAGATTGATTCCTAGATTCCTCTTCAGCTAGTGAACATCCTGCAACAGTTTTCTTCTGCCTTACTCATGGGGACATACATTGTGGTGGTAAAGAGTCCAACAGCTTACTAAACTCCTTGGTGAGTTTCTGGGATGAATTGTATTCTAGACTCAAAGTAGGAGAAAACATATTGCAGGCACAGAGAGAAGAGCACATTCGTCACTGGATCCACAGCAGAGAGCACAGTTCTAAGCATTTTCATAGATCTGATTCCATTTGATCCCATAATACCTCCCGGTGTGGACAAGGCAGACGTTTTCCCTTTTTTGAAAAATATCTTCTCCCCAGAGATGGGGAGATAGGGGTGCAGAGTGTTTGGGTCTCTAGCCAAGGGACTGACTTGCTCTTTCTCAGAATCCAGTTCTCCCCTCCTTTATAGCTTATGAATCCCTGAAACAGCTGTGCTTGAAAGGGGGCTTCTCATCTTGAGTAGCAGTTGTGATTCCAATGGTCTCATTCCAAAGGCAAAGAATCAGCTTGGAAAGGGCAAACTTGGCAAACACAAAGTTTTGACTTAATGTGTGCTGGCTTTAAGGGGGCAAACCGCAAAAGTTGGAGCATAGAAATGAATTTCTCACTGGAGTCAGGCAGCTCCCCTTCAGATCTCCAAAGTGACTACTTATTCCCTCAGCCCGGTATTTTGAGCATCTTCTGTGTTTGGCATTTCAAAGACAAACTCTTTCAGTCCTTATAGACTTTGCTTCTGGATGGAAGAGGACCTAGGATTGTTAAATCACAAGAGGGTAAGTGCTAGAAGAGAAACAGAGCAAAGAATTGCGAATCTGAACAGATTGGCCAGAGTGAGATTGTTGCTGAGAGGGTGCAGTGAGAGTGAGCTATGAATTAGGTGAGTACCTGGGTGAGAACCTTCCAGGCAAAGGGAATAGCAAGCAGGTCATGTGGCTGGAACCTCAGAGTGAAGGCCGAAGAGGCAGCATGGGGCAGGGGAAGGGTGGGAGAGAGAGAGAGTGAGAGGAACATTGATGTGAGAGAGACACATTGATTGCTTGCCTCCTGCATGTGCCCTAACTGGGGATCAAACCCACAACCCAGGCATGTGCCCTGACCAGAAATCAAGCCCAGGACCTTTTGGTTTACAGGATGATGTTTCAACTGAGCCACACCAGCAAGGGTGGATTCTGATATTCTTTTTTTAGAAGTATTTTTATTGATTAGGCTATTACAGTTTTCCCAATTTCCTCCTCATTATCCCCTCTTCACCCTGTCCTCACCAACCATACAGCATCCCTCTCCTTAGTACAACCCACATCCATGGGTTGTACATATAAGTTCTTTGAGTCCTCTGTTTTCTATACCATTTTTATCTCTCCCCGTCTATTTTATGCCTAATTATGATTCTTCTTCCCTGTACCTTTTTCCCGCTATTCTTCCCTTCCCCACTGAAATCTTTCCATGTGATGTCCATTTCTCTGATTCTATTCCTGTTCTATTGCTTGCTTAGTTTTTGTTGTTTTTCTTTTCTTTTAGGTTCATTTATTGATAGTTGTGAATTTGTTGCCATTTTACTTTCATATTTTTGATCTTCTTTTTCTTAGATAAGTTCCTTTAATATTTCATAAAATAACAGCTTGGTGATGATGAATTCTTTTAACTTGATCTTATCTTGGAAGCACTTTATCTGCCCTTCCATTCTAAATGAAAGCTCTTCTGGATAGAGTAATCTTTCTTTTTTTTTTTTTTTTTTGCATTTTATTTTTTTTTATTTTTTAAAATTTTTTTATTGATTATGCTGTTACAGTTGTTCTATTCTCCCCCTTCATTCCCCTCCACCCTACCCCCCGTCCCCACCATTACCCCCCCTTTAGTTTATGTCCATGTGTCTCAAGTTCTTTAGATTCTATATTTCCCATGCTATTCTTGCCCCCCCCATCCATTTTCTATCTACTGTCTATGCTACTTATTTTCTGTACCTTCTCCCCCCTTCTCCTCCTCCCACTCCCCTGTTGCTAACCCTCCTTGAGATCTTCATTTCTATGCTTCCACTCCTGATCTAGCTGTCCTTTTAGTTTGCTTTTGTTTTAGGTGTGGTTGTTAATAACTGTGAGTTTGTTGTCCTTTCACTGTTCATGTTTCTTTAACTTCTTTTTCTTAGATAAGTCCCTTTAACATTTCATATAATAAGGGCTTGGTGATGATGAACTCCTTGAATTTGATCTTATCTGAGAAGCACTTTATCTGTCCTTCCATTCTAAATGAAAGTTTTGCTGGATAGAGCAATCTTGGTTGTAGGTCTTTGGATTTCATGACTTGGAATACTTCTTTCCAGCCCCTTCTTGCCTGTAAGGTCTCTTTTGAGAAATCAGCTGACAGTCTGATGGGAACTCCTTTGTAGGTGACTGTCCCCTTATCTCTTGCTGCTTCTAGGATTCTCTCCTTCATTTTAATCTTGGCTAATGTAATGATGATGTGCCTTGGTGTGTTCCTTCTTGGGTCCAACTTCTTTGGGACTCTCTGAGCTTCCTGGATTTCCTGGAAGTCTATTTCCTTTGCCAGATTGGAGAAGTTCTCCTTTATTATTTGTTCAGATAAGTTTTCCACTGGTGGCTGTGCCTTTCCCCCTTCTGGTACCCCTATAATTCGAATGTTGGAGCGTTTAAAGATGCCCTGGAGGTTCCTAAGACTCTCCTCATTTCTTTGAATTTTTGCTTCTTGACTCTTTTCTGTTTGGCCATTATTTGCTTTCTTCTGGTCCACTCCATTGATTTGAGTCCCAGTTTCCTTTTCATTACTATTGGTTTCCTGTGCAATTCCATTCATTTCAATTAGTTTCGCCTTCATATATTTGTCTAATTTGTGGCTATAATCAACCAGTTCTGTGAGGATCCTGATCACCAGTGTTTTAAACTGTGCGTCTGAGAGTTTTGCTATTTCTTCATCGCTTAGATCTATGGGCTCTGGGGCTTTGACATCTTCTTGAGCCATTTTTGGTCTGTTCGTCATGCCCTTTAAGTCTGAGGAGCGGAGCCTTGGACTCCCAGGTTGCTGGGTTGTGACGCTGTATGTGGGGGCGTGGTCAGAGCGGGGAAATGGCGGCACCCTCTGCTGTTTCCGGCCGCTGGGTAAGGAGCAGAGGCTTGGGTGATTCACCTGGGCCGGGCCACTCAGAGTTGCTGGGTTATGACGCTGTATGTGGAGGTGGGGTCAGAGCAGGGAAATGGCCGCGTCCTCCCTGCTGCTTGCCGTGGGGACCGGCTGGGTCCTGGTCCAATCGCCTCACTTGTCTATCTGCGCACAAATGTGTGATCACAGTCAACCCGCCGCCCGGCTCCCTTGCTGTTTACCCGCGGTTGCCCCTGTGCCTGGATTCCGCGCGCCTGAGTCCGTCTGACCAAGTTTTCCTGTGCATCCCCGCTCCACCAGCTGCTGGTTTCGCCCCTTACCGGTCAGGCTGAAGAATTTGTTGTTAACAGACTTCCGAAAAGTTCAATTTTCTGTGTTCTGGCTGTGTTTTCTGTTGCTAATATTTAGTTGTCTCTAAACTTGGTTGTGTGAGAACGCACGGCTTATTCACCTATGCCTCCATCTTGGCGGAAGTCCTGGATAGAGTAATCTTGAATGTAGGTCCTTTCCTTTCATGATTTGGAATACTTCTTTCCAGCCCACTTTTGCCTGCAAGGTTTCTTTCGAGGATTCAGCTGATATCCTAATGGGTACCCCTTTGTAGGTAACTCCCTCCTTTCCCCTTGCTTCTTTAAGGATTTTCTTTTTGTCTTTAATTTTGGACAACTTAATGATGATGTGCCTGTGAGTGCTTTCTTGATCCACCTTTTTTGGGACTGTCTGGGATTCCTGGACTTCCTGGAAGTCTATTTCTTTTGCCATATTGGTGAAGTTTTCCTCATTATTTGTTCAAATAAGTTTTCAATTTCTTGCTGTTGTTCTTCTTTTTCTGGCACCCCTATAATTTGGATATTGAAATGTTTCATGTTGTCCCAGAAATTCCTCAGCCTCTCTTTATTTTTTTGTTTCTTCATTCTGATCTGGTTGAATGTTTATTTCTTCTATCAGTTCAAAATCATTGCTTTGAGTCCTGGTTTTCTTCCTGTCACTGTTGATTCCCGAATGAAGCATTTTGGGTTATCTTTCATTTGTTCTTTCATTTTTTGACCAAGCTTAATCAGTTCTGTGAGCATTTTGATTACCAGGGCTTTAAATTCTCCATCAAATAGGTTGGCGATCTCCTCCTCGCTTAGTTCTCTTTCTGAGGCTTTGCTCAGTTCTTTCATTTGGTCGTATTTCTTTATCTTGAAGCAGCTGATAGGTTGCAAGGGGGCGAGACCTTAGGTATTCACTTGGGCAGGGCAATCCTCTTTGCTGTGCTGCAGGGCTGCCTGTGGGGGAGGGGCCAGAGAGGGAACTGCATGGCTTGCCTGCTCATCTCTAGCGCACTTTTCAAAGAACTCTTGTGTAAGTCTGAGAGAAACTCCCACTGAAACAACCCCAGCCATAGACCACAGTCAGCTCTGAGTCTCAGTATTCCCCTTAAATCAGCCCCTCCTGCGTCGCCCTCCCCTCTTCAGCTAGCCCTGCCCCCATGATCTGCCATGTCCGCCCAGTTTTTCTGAGTCAGCCCTCGAGGTCCAATGCCTTACCAGTCTGGTTGTTCTGGTTGATTTTTTCTTTAATTCCTTGGTTGGTGAAGTTCTATGTGGTTTGATTTTCTGGTGATTTTGGCCGTTTATTGATTTTAGATTGGTTGTTATCCTCCTTTTGGTTGTGCAAAGAAGTGAAGGGTTTCTACCTATGCCTCCATCTTGGCCTGAACTCCGGATTCTGATATTCTTTTTTTAAAAAATAATTTAAAAGATTGTATTTATTTGTTTATCTTTAGAGGGAAAGGCAAGGAGAGAGGGAGAGAAACTTCAATGCATGGTTGCTCCTCATGCGTCCCCAGCTGGGAACTGGCCTGCAACCCAGGCATGCGCCCTGACTGGGAATCGAACCGCAAGCCTTTGGTTTGCAAGCCCACACTCAATGCACTGAGCTATGCCAGCCAGGGCTTCAGATTATAATATTCTTTATGGATTTTGTGTAGGGTGTAAAAGAAAGCGAAGAGTTAAGATGACCCTAAGTTTTTTTTCTAAAATAATAGAAAGATGAAATTTTTGTGAACTAAGACTGTGTAAGCATAGGGCTTTTGAGGGGACTCCCTTTAGTCCCTCTTTCGATATGTTAACTGTGAGAACCCAAATGGAAATGTAAAAGGGGGCTGGTAGAAACACTTGACTGGAAGTTACAGGTAAGACCCAGGCTAGAGATTGATAGTGTGGGCCCTCAGTGTACGGTATCATTGAGAGGAGATCTTTGGCCTCTGGCACTGATATGTCAAGAGAAGAAGGAAACTTAGGGAACATTTTCTGCTACTATAAAAACAGGTTGGTCTAGAGAGAGCTACAGCTTAAGTGGCTACTGAAAACTTTACTCCTAATCACCTGCCTGTAGATGAGGTTTCTTTCCAGACTGAGACTTTGTAGGTGACTCTAGCCTGTGTCTTTTTGTTCCACTGGGACATGAACCTGTAGTGTTTGATGAGCCTTAGAAGGACCATGGGTGCTTGAGATCTGTGCGGGGCATCTGGGCACAGTGGAGTGAGGCATGAAGCCAGGTGGGGACTTCACTCTCCACTCCTCCCTAATCTGCTGGCAAATGCCCTTGGGTAGCTTCTTCAACTCTCCAAGCTTAGGTTCTTCATCAGTGAAGTCAAGACAATAATAATATCTGAGTCACAGGATTATCTCAAGGGGTAAATAATAATGAAATTTAAAAGCATTAAGCTGAGTGTCTGAACGTAATAATGAACTCTCAATAAACATTAGTTATTGTTGTTGTTATTTAATAGTATCTTTCTTTAAGAGTACTTTCAAATTTGGGGTAAAATTGGTAAAAAAAAGAGAAAGAAGTACGATTAACCATCAGAAATTTGAGATAAATTTAAATTTAAATTAGGCCATATTTTACTAACTCTTAAAGACTAAGTGTTTGAATGCTCTGTAAATAATTTACTAAAGTCTGCACTTGAAAATACACAAATAAAAGGGAAAATATTAGGTGATCTGATATTTCTCTATTAATTACTTCCTTTAATTAAAATTTTATTTGATAATCAGCTGTCAACTATTACTCTGACTAAAGGAACACTGATATTTCCAAATAGTTAAAGCAATAAAATAAATATTTTCCTTTTTCAGTGTGACTGAGTCTTGGTCGGTCTTAGTTCTCACAGCCAAGTGAGATTGTCAAGTGGATTATTTGGCTTCTTTTCACTCCCTTCACTCTTTCCTGTATCTCTTACAAAACTGTGTGCTTTTTAAGGGCCAGGTTCAGGTGTTGCTTATCTATGCGCCCTCAGCACACAATGAGCACTCAAGAAATATTGTTTAAAATAAAAGTTCCTGGTGATGTCCTGGCTGGTGTGGCTCAGCAGATAGAGTGCTGGCCTGTGAACCAAAAGGTTGCTGGTTTGACTTCCAGTCAGAGCATATACCTGAGTTTCTGGCCAGGTTCCCAGTAGCAGATGTGTGAGAGGCAGCCAGACCTTGATTTCTCCTTCTCTCTTCCCCTCTCTCTAAAAACAAACAAACAAACAAACAAAAAAAGTTCCTGGTGACTGACTGACCTATTGAATGAATGAGTGAATGAAACTCATTCTCTTCTCTTAAGAAGCTCCCCATGGAATGGAGAAGGCAGATGTTCACACAGGTCAATTGAAATGCAGTGTGTGATTATTAAGACAGACAGCTTACTGTAGGCAGGAGGTTTGAGTTGAAGTAGGAGTCCAAAAACTTCCCAGGGGGTATGTGCACTGAGCTAGTTTTAAGATAATCAATTTCAGATGCTCAAATTCCAAATTGATTGAAAAATTGTTGTGATGGGGTTGGCCCATCACCTTCCCCAGCTCCCCATTCACTTGGCCAAGCAAAGTTGTGGACCTCTCACACATTCTGGGTCTTACCATGGGGTCTTGTGAAAATCTCTGGGGCAATAAAATTATAATTCAACATATTGGTTTGGACAAACCTCCTGTAACTGGACACCTCTGACCGGCAGAGAACATAGTGTCTTTCTTTTACAGGCTGAGTTCTCCAGAAGCAGATGCTGAGACAGTGTTGGGGGTGCCAGATATTTATTGGGGATCAACATCTCCCAAGGGAAAGTGGAGGGAGCAGGATTGGGCAGAAGTCAAACCAAGATGCAGGCCTGGCAAAGACTTGGCCAACCCATGGAGAGACCTGGAGCAAGCACTGCTTACCAGAATGGTCCTTGCTGGGCAGCAAAGGCTGATGGCTGGCTTCCTTACAGCTGCAGCCAGCCCTGAGGGGGCTGGAAGCCATCCACTGGCCTCACTACCTGCTGCTGGGGATCTTTCATAGAGGGGATCTT
The DNA here is from genome assembly GCF_021234435.1 of Artibeus jamaicensis. Taxonomy (NCBI): domain Eukaryota; kingdom Metazoa; phylum Chordata; class Mammalia; order Chiroptera; family Phyllostomidae; genus Artibeus; species Artibeus jamaicensis. The sequence goes on along the minus strand of NW_026522030.1, from coordinate 70,137,323 downwards.
CATGGCCCATCTCTGTCTCCCATACTTTCCCTGGGCTGTATGCAGTTCTGCTAAGGGTGCAGTGTAGTGTTCAGAAAAAGGGTATTTTGGCATGAGTTTGGGTGCTTTGAATTCAGATATTTGGTAGAGTAAGGCAGCAGGAGTGATAAGAATTTCTTTTTAACAATCTCTCCTCTTCCATCCTCTGGATAATGTTAAGGATATATGCCTGCTAAAGAAAGACTCCACAAACATGAACAGGGCAGCAATAAGCAATAACAAAGGCCTGGTTTATTGAGACAGTTAATCCATGACATGGTGTTGTGCCTTCTCATTTTCTAATAGACAGTTGTTCTACCGACTATTTTGCTATATATTCACCTCTTGCCCCAGAATTAGAATTCAAAAGTGAGCTGGTTGGGTAGGGATACATGGTAAAATATCTGAAACCGAAGTCAGATTTTTTTCTAATGGGAACTAAATCTGGTTTGGCTACTTAGCTGGACAATGTGTACTGCTTTGCCAAACAGGTTTCATGGCAGACATTTCCATGAACCACTTGAGCTAAATCTGAAAATCGAACCTTTTGATGGGTTTTCAAAAAGCATATGATGAGATAAAATAATTTTATTAAAAATTGCATTGGCTGGTGGTAGGGGTGGAGTAGGGATGAGAAATCCCTAGCTAGTGGGCATGGGGTTTCTTATTTGAGGTGATGAAAGCATTCTGGAATTATACTGATTGCATAATTTTGTCAATATACTAAAAACCACTAAATTGTACACTTTAAAGAGATGAGTTTTATGATATGTAAATATTTCCAGTTAAAAAGCAAAAAAGATTATATTGGCAAAGTTGTATTACAATAACAAGTATTTTAATTTTTCAAAGTGTTTCAATTTAAATAAGAGGCCTCTAAGTAAATGAGTAGCAGGTATAATTAGTATTTTTAGTATTAGTATGATTAGTATTAGTAGCAGGTATAATTAGGCACAGCACTTTTGGTATATTTCCCAGAGTTAGGAAAGTGACTGACTGGGTAACAAATACATTTTGGGTCTCATGGTTTATAATTCTTTTCTCTTCACAAAATTAAAGAAGGACCAAACTGACATATTAGCTGATAGGCCATCACTAATTTTTGAGAAAAGATTGCTATATAATTTTTGGCATCATGAAACTCCTTTTATTCACTCTTATTTGGGGGAAAACAAAGCTTCTCAGAGTTTTCTTTTTAAAAGTATAAATAGGAAGAGAACTGATTCTGAATTCTCTATCATTCTAGCAACAAGTAATTTTTATTTTTTAACTTTAAAAAATTTTTAAAGATTATTTAGAGAGAGGGGAAGAGAGGGAGAAAGAGAGCAAGAGAAACATCAACCGGCTGCTTCTCCTACATGCCTTGACTGGGAACTGAACCTTCATCCTAGGCCTGCACCCTGACCAAAAATCAAAGTGACAACCTTTTGCTTTGTGGGATGACACCCAACCAACTGAGCCACACCAGTCAGGGCACAAATAATTTTCATACACAGATACATGAGCTAATTTTAAAAAGTGCCATTTCAATTCTTCAAGGGATGAATTTTAAGTAAGATTTACCCTTTATTTTAATTATTATACAAATTTATAATATACTTATATTGTTTTAATTGTATTCTGAGTTTTATTGAAATTATAACAGTCTAGAAAAAACTGCTTAGAATTTAAAGACTTATAATAAAATTAACATTTCAGAGTATTTATAGTTTTTGTTGCAGAAAATAACTGATATGATAATCATTAATGAAAACAAGTTTCAAACATAAATATGTGACAATTGCTAAAAAGTACAAAGAGTAAATGGAATGAAAATGGAGTTCAAGAAGAAAATGGAACAATAAGTTGATAAGAAGACTCTTCATATATTTTTAAAATTGTTTATGGTGGATAGAATTACTCCACTACTCAGATTCCACTGTCAACGTTTAAGAATGATGTAATAGTTTTATTTTAAAATGCTAATATTTACAATACATACTAAGGAAATGACATCCTTTGCAGCTATTTAAACTTATAATAAAAGATTTTTTATGTCATCTTAAAATGGCGTGAGAGGGCATATGGATTTTCAAACCAGTTTTAGGGAGCACATAAGTCAAAAACTTTGGAGACCACTGCTCTAGGGGGCTGGAGGAGGGGTGACTGGGTCTGCTGAGATGTGCTGGGTTTTACAGAGGAGGTGATGTGTGAGCTGGACCTTGACAGATGGGGAAAGGTGTCTGCCAGGCAGAGGAGGGCCCTTGGCAGCTGCCAGCCTGAGGACGTTGATGTTTTAGGGGCAAAATGCCAGCTCCTGGCATTCTTAGTACTTTGCCGTTACCATAACCGTCTGCCTCGATAACCTTGGCCATTTTATGGAGACCTGAGTGAAAGGTGAAGTTAGGTGATGGGTCAGTGATTTAGCCTCATGGTGACCCAGCCACTAGCTGACTCCCTGGCAGATGAGCTAAGGATGACTCTCTGCTTTCTCTTCTTGTTGGCCAAATTGTACCATTTTGGTCATTGTTCAGCCACACCCTGAATTACTTGGCTTCAAACCCCACTCTGCCTTTTCCCCAAGTGCAGTCTCAGTCCCAGCGCCCACAGTGTGCCAAGAGGACTCATCCCTGGGCTTCCAGAGGACAGGGTGGCATTCTCAATCCTTGTGATTTGTGGGGTCAATACAACGAGAGCAGATTTGGAAAGTGGACAAGAATAAGCTAACAAGGCATAGAAGCAGTCTTTGGCTTTGCTGTCTTAGTGGGAAGAAAAATCTTTGGTAAACTTGGGGGATGGGGAACGGGTCTTGGGTCGGAGGTTTTCCAATGGACTTGAAAAGAAACTCAGGCTTTTATGCCCTCTAAGCCAAGTTCATAAGTATGTAGATGTCTTTGGGGAGAGAAAATCTGTGCTGCAGACTTCAAAATTGTGTTTGAGTTAAATGGAGAGCCACAAAGCAGGTAAGATATTCCAATGAGTTCTCACACTTGAAAACTTGACAAGGGGAGCCTGTCTAGGGTGGCTTTCCTGGGGGAGGGGAATAACTCTGAGGCATGGTCCACCTAGAGAAAAATGTCAGAGGCCCTTGCCACCCCCACCCTCATCCTGGATTCTGATTGTACGTTTATTTACTTTCAAGTATGTGCACAGATGTGTGGATTTCTGGGATGCACCTGAGAGGAGGGAAGCAAAGGTAGCTGGGCAGAAAGTTTTGAGCCACAGCCATTGGACCCAGAGGAAATGGGTTGACTTTTTCAAGCTTGCCCAGACAGGCTGTGCGTGTGGATTGTTAGCTCTGGCACCAGTCAGCTGGCTCTGCAAATACCGAGTGGCCTCCTACTCAGTGGTGTGTTGACCGTCATGTCTTACAGACTAATTGGCTCGGAGGAGCTATAAGCTGCTTCTTTCTGGTCTCTGTTGTTCTTGGGAAAGCCTTGGAGATGGGGATGGGTATTTGGTTCTGTCCCTTAATGTCCATTTGTTTATTTCGCAGTGGGCCCAACCTAACAGCTGAGAGGGACTTGCCTTCTCTTCAGAAAGGTTTTATAGCATGCATCCTAGATGTCTTTTGTGATGAAAGGGCAAGTTTAATTATTTGCTCTGAGTCAGGTCTCTGACAGGTCATGGGAGGCCTCTTTCCCTCCAGCCATTTCCTGCAGCTCCCCATTCCCACTATCACTTTTGTTTTCCTTTTGGAGTTTCATTTTTATTTCTCCTTTGGATGAGTGAGTTTTCTTTCTGTTCTTTTCATTCCAAATGCCCAGATACGGCTGTGTGTAGGAGCAACACACGTGCACGATGAATTAAGTCAGCATGGACCGATGCCAGGTGCCAGGCTCCACAACCAACAAATCACACCCTCTCCCCGGCCGGCTACGGCTCTTTTGAGACTCCTGTCTATAAATCCTGCCATGACAAGTCGCCTGGAAACTTCCTTTGCTGCTGGCAGCTCCACACCCATGCATTTCCTTTTTCCTGTGAAAATTCTATTCCCAGCTCCAACTCAAGACAGAAGGTCAGTTATATCGACACCTACTGTACACAGACACCATATTTTGAGAAAGATATTTTCACATTAAAATTTTTTCACCATGGGTCCCTCCCTGTCCCCCTTCCCCTGCCTAATGGATTCCCCCCCAAACCCCTTTAGTATTAGTCAACCTAAAGGCCTGTCCTATGACACATCTCACTCCCAGTAGGCTGTGTGCTTTGAGAAATTTTTCCAGTGGCAGTTGGGAGCTCCCCAGTGGCACCCATGAATTCTCCTGTCATCAGGGGAAGGTCACTGAGAGAAAAGCCTGGGTCAGGACATGGAACTCTGAAACAGCGTTCCCTGGTGCATGGCAGGCTTTCAGCTTAGCTGATGATTGGGGGCAGCGTTTCTCTCTTCCCTGCCTGCCTTTCCTCATTGTGAAACAGAAGACTAATAATTTCCCAGGAGGAAATGTGTATACAGGCACCTTGTAAGTTTCCAGTGTCAGGATGTTTTATGGGATGGTGATCTCTTCTTTATGATCAGGCCTTTCCATGGATGTCAATCTGTCTCCAGAAGAGTTGGGTTAAAATGAAATATATTAACTTAGGGAGAAGGTGGAGTGGACATTTGTTGATTTTGCTGCTCCCCATTCATGCTAATAGCACCCCATTTCCTTTCCAGGAAATGAGCTCATCCCCATTCTGTGCATTCCAGGGCATTAGCTCACCCACTTAGTAAGCTGTCAATCAAGATACCCTACTCTCCCCAGCCAGGCGGTGGGCTTATTATCCAAGCTGGGCCAACTGGATTCTCTCTTTCAGGCATCAAAGCTGGAGTAGCATCACAAGTGTGGAGGTGTGTTGGAGCTGACAAATGCTGGCATGGTCTTGAACCCAACAGGCATGGCTCCTGCCTTGAAGACCCCCTGGAGAGGCCCTGGTTCCTGTTCATTCTGGCACCGGGGCAGTGGTGACCCAAGCAAAGACTGAAGTTAGTGTTTCCTACCAACCTGGTGCTAAATGATCAGGAAACAGAATTCTTACCTACTTGGACTGACAAACCGAGGGGGTCAAACCACGGGGTGTCTAGCATCATGCTAAGAATAACAAGTTAATCCACAAATACTGGTGGCTGGCTGGGGAGTGTGAACTCTTTCCAGATAATGAAATATGGGTCTCCAGCATGGCCACACACATGTCTTTCTGCACTTGTATCAAATAAAAGTGGACATGCACTACTTCTTTCTGCTCTTCTTTTCTTTTCTTTTTTCTTGTTTTGTTTCTTCCTTTTCATTGGCAAAGATGGATTCCTTTTGATTGAAGCCAGTCAATCTGTATCTGTAACTGCATCAATTTAACGGAGTTAAGGGCCTCTCTTTATATCTGGTGAGCAGGGGTTCAGCTTTCATAATTGAAGTCTGAAAACCAAATTTGTCATTCTGGAGTAGCTTCTCTGGAATCAGGGCAATTGCTAAAACTTTGTGGAGACAGTTTAATACAACAGACTGAAAGACTAAAGTCCTTGCTCTTCTCATTCCTCCATCTGTGGCAGACTATGTGATTTACAATCAATCATGAATCTTTCTTTTTTCCACCTGGTCTGTGAGGAGACACTTATTCTTTCAAAACAACTTTTCATTGCTGAAGTTCATAGGCAACCTTGGTGTAAGCTGCACTTCCCACAGCAGAATTGGTCAAGGCTTACCTGGTAAAGTTCCATCAAGAAAAAAAGAAACTGTAGTAACCACATGAGGTAGAGGGAGCCATATTCCAGATGGGTCCCAATGACCTCAAAGTCTGGGTCACACAATCACAGCAAAAAGGGGGACATTATCTCAGGATCTGGGAATAACAGTTATAGTTGATCTTTTTCCTATGGGGATGGAATAGCAATAGCTTCCCCTTCCTGAACCTCAACCTAGAAGCTACTGGAAGGTCTATGGGGGTATTTTTACTAGTCTTTCTAATTTCTCTTTTGTGTTGGTCATAGTAATTAATACTATCTTTGTCCAAATTTTAGTGACGCAATACTTTATTTTTTGTTTTTTAAAAAAGATTATTTATTTACTTATTTTTAGAGAGAGGGGAAGAGAAGGAGAGAATTAGAGAAACATTAATGTGTGGTTGCCTCTCATGTGGCCCCCATTGGCGACCTGGCCTGCAACCCAGGCATGTGCCCTGACCAGGAATCGAACCAGCGACCCTTTGGTTCACAGCCTGCGTTCAATCCACTGAGCTATACCAGCCAGGGCTAATACAACTTTATTTTATATGTCAACTATATCTCAATAAAACTGGAAAAGCAAGAATGCAAGTTCATTTCTCACTCATGCCAAGTTCACTGAAAGTTAGGTGGTTTCCACAGCAATTCTCCAAGCAGTGACTCACAGATCATTGTGTATGTCTTTGTAACCTAAGATAAATGCTTCTAGTCATGTGGACAGAAGAGAGAGGATAAAAGGAGCACCAGATACATAACCACTTCAACACAAAGTACTATTCCATTGGCCAAAACCAGTCATGTGGTCAACTTAACTACAAAGGAATCTGGAGAATATGAAGGCAAGGTGGGTATTGGTGAGCACTAATATACTCTGCAATGCCTTAAGTTCTGCAATAAATGTACTTCTTAACTCCCGGTGAAACTTCTCCCCTGCAAAAAGTCTTTTAAAAATAGAGTGTGAAACATACTCAACACTGAGGTAAAGGAATGACATGTTCTTTTTCTCGGGAATTGTATTCTAGGCAGGCTAAACTTCTTAACCTAAAGTAGGTGAGGGAGAGGCCTTTGGCAAGCTTCAGCTGAATGACTTTGGAGTTTTCCTAATTTACAAGCCTCTAAAATTTGGGTGAATGTATGTAAGGATAGTCCTGCTAATGGTGTAGCACTGTTCAAGTGCCCAGGCTTGACCCTTGCTTTAACAGCCATCACTCAGAAGAAATAAACACGGTAAGAATTTTCACTGGCAATACCCATGTTAAGTAGGGAGAAAACTGTTAGGCCTTGGTTCCTTTTGGTCTAGTGCTTGTCTTACTTGCCTTTTAATTTTCTGGTCAGACCTGTGCTTGAGGCTTTTCAGCTCACAAACAATGGGAATGATTTCCATTGGGTGTTTCTGTCATTTGGTGGGTCACCCTGGAACTTTATTCTTTGTGCTTTGATTTAGAACAGAAACAAGCTAAAGAAAGAAGAGGGGGAAATCTTGACTCACAATTATAATGTGAATCAGTAACAAAGCTCTAAGTTCAATGTGTGGGAAAAACATTGTCTGTCCATCCATATCCTGGTTCTTCTAATTTAGAGAGCCAAGGAAAAAGCTTGAGAGAATGAAAAAGAAATAGTATAATTGTGGGGAACTTGAGAGACATAATCAAAGGGAGGTTGAACTCAGGATGAAAACATCAGGGCAAGGTTGCAAATGGAAGGCCTGGAGGCCTGAGGGACTGGAAGGCCTCCAGTCCCTTTACTATATTTTGATTGGCTTCTGTGTAGTTGGTCCACACAGTGTTGGGTAGAAAATCTGAATTACTAGCCAATATTTAAATACTTGGAGATTTCACATTAAAAAGCCAGATTTATGCCTTGCCTTAAAAAAAATCAGAATTTGGGACAACATTAAGCCCATATTCCTGTAAAGCAATAATTGGTCTGAACTACAGTGATTGTCTCCTTCAGTCAGGACAATTGCCCCCTTTAACTTGACTATGATCCCATCACTCCCTATTGCACCCTCAACACTGAGCCCAGGGTTTACTCCTTTTTATCTATGACCCACTTCTTCCTAGAGGGCCGTTCATTTGGAACCAGCTTCCTGGGCTCTGTAGGTATTTGAGTTCACAAGCCCTAACCAAATGGGCATCTACGCTTTATAAGTTGCTGAAAGGCATTTAAGACAATGACACATATTTGAATACAAAGAAGAAAAGAGGAATAAGGACCTAAAGGAAATGAAGAAAAAAAACCCAAAACCAAAAAAACCCCCAAATCCTCAGGGAGCTCAGTTGCTTACCAGAAGTAGTGCTTCTCAATAGTCATATATCAGGGTGACAAAATGAGACTGTGTCTCTGTGATGACTGAAGCTCAAAGGCCCAGGAGAGATGTCACCACAAGTTCTAGGTCCCACTGTGCTGTAACTGAGTGGGGGTTGGGGGGTGGAGGAGTGGAGGGCCTGTATCAGACTTGCAAAGAGAGCAGACACTCAGGTGATGGGAGGGGGTGGAGATGTGAACATTGGTAACTTTTTTGAGGAGATTTTCCAGTGGGAGAGCATAGAGAATTAGGGCAATGCTTGGAAAGAATGAAATAAAATTTCTTTGCTTTTTAAGCTGAGAGATGGTCTGGCATTTGTTTTGTTGATTAGAATGATTCACTACAAATGAGAGACTGATGATACTGTAAAGAGGGGGTCGACTGTCAGGGAGAAAGAATGGGCTTGGGCTGTAAGATAGAAGCACCAGTGATCCAGACATTGGGAAAAGAGAGAAGGCAGAATATAAAGAATGGATGCAGTAAGGCTGGCTGATTTAGAGGTTTAAATGTGGAATGTTCTTTGATAATTATAGTCCCAGTTGTTTTCTTTTTAACTATTGGTAACAAACTTACTGAGATATGATTAAATCTACTTAATTGGGTCTCACCTTCATGTAAGGTTGTGTAAGTCATGTACTGCATGCACAAAGGCATCTGGCCAAGGAGGTGAAATGGGACAAAAATCTAGTCTATGCTGTCGGCTTACAAGCAACATGCCCTGGTGTGGGGCTAAATCTCCTGAAGTAACAGACACCCTTTTTTTTCTTGTAGTTTGCACAAAGCACCTTGTGGGCTAAGAAGGACCTCCTTATTTTGTTCTCTAGTTGTTCTATGGAAGTTAATCCTGTCTCAGAAGTGAGACTGGGAAATCCTGTAGGAAGAGGCTGTCTCATGTTTATAAGCAACAGCACCTTGATCAGTGTGTGGTTTCCCCTAGTATGGGCCATGGAACACTTCTATAATAAATAAATGGAGGTTATGTAAAAATGAATCCATGCAAACTAAAAAAATATAGGGGGGAACCTGCATAGTAAAGACAACTAATCAGCATCACAAAGAAACATTGAGGAAAGTAGCATGCACACTCTCATACTGCATAATTGGGCTGACCTGTGCCCACTCACATTGGGGGAGGAGGCGTTGAGTCCACTGTGGAGGTCTTGCTGAGGCATCTACATGGAAAACCCCTCCTCGAGGTCTATTGTAAGGTTTCAGCACACCTAGGCTCATGGGGAAAAGATGTTCTGCTGGCTAATCAGAGGACTACAAAAAGGTTTACATCATTGCCAAGAGGGAGGGTCAGGCCCTGGAACAATCTGACTCAATATTTTCCCTTACCAGGAAGACAGTGCCTGTAGGATTTCCTTCATTATTCTCATTTCTTACCAATCACCAGTGGTTCTTTCACTGCATTTTTTTTAGGCTTTAAATTAGTCCCAGACTCCCCTCAAAAACCATCCTACCCCTTTTCACTTTTATTCTTTTTTCCAAAAAAGCGTCCAGCTGAAAAACACTAGACTGTCTATCATGTGAGTAGAGTGGTGGTGAAAACCATAGGTACACATGTAAGCCGGACTACAGTTCTCATTCTCAGTTGTGTGGCCTAAACAGGTAGCTAAACCTCTCTGACCCTCAGCTTCATCATTTAAAAAAATAGAAAATTCCAGGATTGTTGTAAATGAAGTAAATATATATAAACTACTTAGCAGTTGGCCCATAGTTATTGCTCAGAAAATAGAAGTGATATAATTGCAGAAGTAATCCATGTCAAAGATGGACTTGGATTACACTTAGTGCCTAAAGCATGCCTGATTGTAATTCCAGTCCAGGGATGTTCTAGGTGTGAAGTGTCTTTTCCCATGCCTTGTCTGCTGTGCACACAGAACACTGTAGGTGCAGGAGGGTTAATTAAAGGCCCCAGTTTGAACGCCTGAAGTACACTCTGCTTCCTGGAGCCAAGAGGGCAGTCAGAGTTTCTAGACACAGGCGACTTTGTCTTGTTTGTAGACCAGTGGACAGCCTCATTTTGGTCATTTTTATAATTCCTCTCAGTCTTGGTTCCCCACGCTGACCTGTCGGCCTCCACGAAAGTGGCCCCAGGGAAGCAAGGCCACGCTTGCCTTTAGAGGGAGCTGCATTCTCTCTGAAGGACTTTGAACTTGCCCAGAGCATTGCTCTGGCCTATAGATCTTACCTGAAATGTTTTCTTCAAGAGGCTGATTTCCTCTGTGCAGTAACATGGCAGGGTTACTGTCTCATCTGGTTCCCAGCAGTTGGAAATGTGTGTTATCTGCCTCCTGGCCAGCACACATGCAGACTGGGCCTGCCCCTCACATGTTCTTAGAGAACTGGCACTCAGACCCCTTTCTTGATGCTTTGTTAACACTTCAAATGAGTAGGCAGGGCTTGATCTTAGTCTCATTAATATTTGGCCTTGTCTCTACTCCAGTTCTTGAGTGCTTTATGTGAGAGCATTTACATAACATGCATGGATACTCACACATATGGCCATACCACCTACCATTATAACATGCAGTTCCCAAGTGTATGATAAGCCTATTTTGTCAGCAGAGATGGTTTAAATAAATGGATAGAATAAATACATCCTGTCCCAGCAGAACATGCTTGAGGTCATTCAATAAGAAAGAAATGGGATAAAAGTTCCTGGGTTGAAAGTTAAGTCTAAAGCAAACCTTATTCTTGAACTGCTTTTTTTTAAAAAAACTCATGAGTGTAGATTCAATTGATGAGTGTTTGTTTGGGAAGTGTTTGTATATTTACACCCAGACTCTCATGTATAGTTTTTGCACACCATGCAATAAGGTGGTTGTATACCACAGGGATCTCATGGAGACATGGTTTGACAGTAATGGAAACCTCAGAGCCTGAAGCTGGGTTTTCCCACAGTGAGTTGTCAGGACCACCTGCATTCAGTCACTGGGGAGTCAGTCAAAACACTGATTTCCTGGGCCTCACTCCAGACCTCACAAATCAGAAGGTGCAGAACCCAGGAATTTTCATTTTTACAACACTACCCAGGAGATTTTGAACTACACACAAGTTTGAGAATCACTGATCAAAAGTTCTCTTAACAGAAGGAGAACATCAGAATCACCTTCATTACTCTTAAAAATGCAGAGGCTGATGTGTTGTGGAATTGTGCACTAGAACCTGTATAATTTTCTTAACCAGTGTCACCCCCAATAAACTGAATAAAAATGCAGAGGCAAAAAGAAAAATGTCCCTGGCCTCCACTTTGTTGATGTTGCTTTATCAAATTTAGGAGTGGATCCCAGACATCTATACTTGCAAAAAGTTCCACAATGATTCTAATTAAGAAACACTCATCTGGGGTCCAGTGTTTCCCTGACTTTGGTTGGTGTGCATGGGAATTAATGGGATAAGGGTGAGTGTTAGGGTTCTCCAAAATGTAGGATGAGGTGGAGAATTTGACGGCCTGTGCCCATGTTCTTTGTGGCTGCTTCTTGAAGACAGGGACACACTGAAGGCACTGGTGACTTCTTTCCACCTCCCCCAGGTTCCTGCCATCAGGAGGCTGCTTGAACACCTGGAACTTTGCTGCCATGTTGTCCTTCTCACTCTTGGTGGCCTTGGCACAGTCCACACTGGTGTGAAGGTGCTCTGTAGTGGCTCCTCTAAGAGCATCACCTACCTATCCTTTCATTTGAGTGTCATTTCTCTGAGATGCTGAGGTCAAGGGAGAAAGGAATGTCTAGACCATAGATTCCAAATTTAAACAAGTGTCTTGAGACCAAACAATGTTTTCTGCAGTTTGAAGCCCAGAGATTTTTGTTGTTATTGCACTGAAACAGCGCCATAAAGCAAGTGTGGGGTGGGGAAGAGGGAGGCAATTTATCTGATGGTTTTGTTGCTTCTAATTATTTAATATTGACCAGTTACTAACAACAGACATATCTTCACCAAGAACAAGTTCATCATGCCATGGCCCCATCCTCAGACATCTAAGCAAAACCTAATTGATTTTTACTTTTTTTAACCATTTTTATTTTAAAAATGATTAAAAAATTTTATTAAAGTAATTTATGCTTATACTTTGAAAGTCAAATGGCTTATAAGGTTTTTAAAATATATATTTTATTGATTATGCCATTACAGTTGTCCCATTTCCCCCCTTCATTCCCCTCCAACCTACACACCCCTCCCCCACCATCCCCCCTTTAGTTTATGCCCATGTGTCACAAGTTCTTTAGATTCTATATTTCCCATACTATTCTTGTCCCCCCATCTATTTTCTACCTACTGTCTATCCTACTTATTCTCTGTACCTTCTCCCCCCACTCCTCCTCCCACTCCCCTGTTGCTAACCCTCCATGAGATCTTCATTTCTATGGTTCTGCTCCTGATCTAGCTGTCCTCTTAGTTTGCTTTTGTTTCAGGTGTGGTTGTTAGTAACTGTGAGTTTGCTGTCCTTTCACTGTTCCTATTTTTTATCTTCTTTTTCTTAGATAAGTCCCTTTAACATTTCATATAATAAGGGCTTGGTGATGATGAAATCCTTGAATTTGATCTTATCTGAGAAGTGCTTTATCTGCCCTTTCATTCTAAATGAAAGCTTTGCTGGATAGAGCAATCTTGGTTGTAGGTCTTTGGATTTCATGACTTGGAATATCTCTTTCCAGCCCCTTCTTGTCTGTAAAGTCTCTTTTGAGAAATCAACTGACAGTCTGATGAGAACTCCTTTGTAGGTGACTGTCCCCTTATCTCTTGCTGCTTCTAGGATTCTCTCCTTCATTTTAATCTTGGCTAATGTAATGATGATGTGCCTTGGTGTGTTCCTTCTTGGGTCCAACTTCTTTGGGACTCTCTGAGCTTCCTGGATTTCCTGGAAGTCTATTTCCTTTGCCAGATTGGGGAAATTCTCCTTTATCATTTGTTCAAATAAGTTTTCCACTTGTTGCTCTTCCTCTTCCCCTTCTGGTACTCCTATAATTCAGATGTTGGAATGTTTAAAGATGTCCTGGAGGTTCCTAAGCCTCTCTCTTCAATTTTTGAATTCTTGTTCCTTCATTCTTTTCTGTTTGGTTGTTTCTTTCTTCTTTCTGGTCTACTCCATTGATTTGAGTCCCAGTTTTCTTTCCATCACTATTGGTTTCTTGTGCATTTTCTTTCATTTCAATTAGTTCAGCCTTCATATGTTCCTTTAATTTGTGACTGTAATCAACCAGTTCTGTGAGCATCCTGATCACCAGTGTTTTGAACTGTGCATCTGATAGGTTGGCTATCTCTTGGTCACTTAGAAGTATTGGCTCTGGGACTTTGAGCTGTTCTTCTTGAGCCATAATGTTTTGGTCTGTTCACACTTGTTATATATGAGGGGCGGAACCTTAGGTGTTCACCAGGGCAGGGCGACCCAGTCACTGGGTTGTGACACTGTATGTGGGAATGGGGTCAGAGAGGGGCAATGGCATTTGTTGGGCTCTCTCTCAGACCTCAGTATCCTCTGCTGCTTCCCACAAGCAAACCAGGCCCCCCTGGTGCCAGCTCCCAGGTATGTGGGCTTGTGCACCCTCCAGGACCCTGTGAGCCTTTCCAACAAACTCTCTGTGAGTCTGGGAGCTTCTCCTGGCACCTCCACCCTGAAAGTTTTTCTAATTGATGCTTTTAGACTTTAATTCCAGGTGCTGGGGCCCTAGCCTGCATGGTCTGTCTCACTGCTCGCTCCTTCACCTGGTTTATCTGTGCACGAATGTGTGACCATGGTCAGCCAGCCACCTTGCACCCCCACTGGGTCCACCCGTTGCCACTCCACACATGGGATATGCCAATGCCACCTGCACACCTGGGTCGTTCAGCCACCCTTTCCTGCACAACCTCGTTCTACCAGTTGCTGACTTCACCCCTCTTACCAGTCTGGCTGAATGATTCATTGTTGTTGGACTTCCATACAGTTCAATTTTCTGTGTTTTAGTTGCATTTTTGTTACTAAAACTTTGTTGTCTTTAAACTTGGTTGTGTGAGGAGGCACAGTGTTTCCACCTACGCTTCCGTCTTGGTCAGGCTTATAAGGTTTATAACAAAAAGTGAAACATCTTATGGGAAATTTTTCTCATAGAATTTCCTGTCAATGTCCCTTCTCTTATTCTTAAACTCCTTCATATTGAATCCTTCTGGACTAATCTTCAAATTCTATATCTTTTTTCTTTCATTGTTTTTCTCTTTAGCTTTATCCTTATCTGAGGGATCACTTTGTCTTTATCTACTGATATTTTTACTTAGCTAACGTATTTTCTAATTTTCAGAATACCTTTCTTATTTATTCTTAGAGTATCTTGATATTATTTTATAGATGAAATATATTCTATTAGTTTTCTGCAGTTTTTGACTTCTGAAGCTCTTATTTTTCTCTCTAAATTGCTTTTGTTTTCTCCAAGGTCTTAAAAAGGGCTCAACCCTGTGAATTGGGGGCCAGCAGGAGGAGGTCAATTGCTTGTCTTCTGGGTTTTGGATGGGAGGAAGCTGGAATGCAGGCCTTTATTAAGAATTCCTCTTTTTGGTTCAGCTCTGGACCCCAGACTCCTTCCTGTGCCTGTGTCTTTGAGTTCAAGACCTCCTTGGTTCTGATACTGTAGATTAGTGCTGTGCAGTTCCATCGCTGCTCACCACATGTGGCTGCCAAGCACTGGCAATGTGGCTGGTTGGAATTGTGATGGGCTGTGAGTATAAAAATACATATTGGGTTTTGAAGACATTATGAAAAGGAAGTAACATATCTTATTACAAAATTGTAAAAGCATTGATTACATGTTGAAATGATAATATATTGGGTTAAGTAAAATGTATTATTAAAATGAACTTTGCTTCTAATGTAGCTCTTGGAAAATTTGAAATGAGATCCATGGCAAACAGGCATTATATTCCTGTTTAACAGTGCTGTTCTTATGCGATTGTAGGACTGGGATCTGTGGCCACACTGCTCCTGTTTTGGCCCTAGGTTTCTATGGTAGCCGTTGCCTCTACCATAGAAGATCAGTTCCTGATCCTTTCTGGGCTCAGCATGACAAATGGCTTGTTTTTCCCTGGTGTCCTCTTGGTTTCAACTTTCTCTGTTCTGTTAGGTAAGTTACCAACCACCCCATCCCATCTGCTTTCAACCTCAAAAAACTTGACTGACATATTTCCTCTCTCATTCTCTTAGCATTTATGAGTTGAATATTTTCCTTTACTGTCATTTAAACAAGGTTTGGGAAGGGAATGGCAATAAATGCATGTAATCAATCTGCCATTTGTAAGTTTTAATGGCTCCTTGAATCAAAATAAATTGTCAACTTTCAGGCCCATGATAACTTTTTTCTTTAAGCCTAAGATCTCTGGGCTAGTCAGCTTGGGCTGCAATAACAAAATACCACAGACTGTGTACCTTAAACAACAGGAATGTGTTTTTTACAGTTTTAAAGCCTGGAAATCTAAGATCAAGGTGCTGGCTAATTCAGTTCCCTGGTGAGGATTGTCTTCTAGGCTTCCAAGACAGTATCTTCTCACTGGCAGAGACAGAGAGAGGAAGAAAATCTCCATCTTATAAAGGCATTAATCCCATTATAAGTGTTTTACCCTCAGGACCTCATTTAAATCTAATTATTTCCCAAAAGTCCTCACTCCAAATGCCATCAGGAGTTATCGGTTTTAATATGTGAATGTTGAAGGGGAGGATACAATTTAGTCCATAGCATCTCCATTCTGGCTCATGATTCTTGTTTTAAGCAGGAAAATCTCTTAATTGTCCTCTGTACAGATGTTATTTTCTCTCTCTAGCCCCCCACATGCTTGCTACTTCAAAGTTTCTTTCACCTTTTACATAGCAAAGCCCGTTCCATCATGTTTAATATATTGCTTAAGAGATTTTATCCAGAAATTGATAAGATAATTAAAAAATTTATTTGGAAAAGCAAAAGACCAAGATTAGCCTAAATAATCTTGAAAGAGAAGAACAAAGTTGGTGGACTCATGCTACTCGATGTCAAAACTACTAATCAGGTTGGTGTGGAATTGATGAAAGGCTAGACAGGTTGATCAATGGGACAGAACAGAGCATTCAGAGAGAAAACCATAAATATATGACAAAATATGTTTTTATAAGAGTGTCAAAGTAATTTAATGGGGAAAAGAAAATCTCTTTAATAAATGGTACTGGAACAATGATATGTGTGTGTATATATATATATGTATATATATATTAATATCCCATTGTATATGTGCATATATACACACACATACATATATGCCATATTATATATATATACACACACACATATATATAGAACCCAACCCATACTTTATACAGGAAAATCAATTTGAGATGATGTAATATCTAAATGTAACATTTAAGACAATAAAGCTACTAGAAGAAAACCTAGAAGTTAGGCAAAAATTTATCAGAAAGGATAAAGAAAGCATAAAACAATATTAGACATTATCAAAATTTAAAATTTCTGCTTGTTGAAAAACACCATCAAGGAAGATGGACAAGTCACAGACTAGAGGAAAATATTCACAACACATTTATCTTACAAAGGACTTGTATCAAGAATATATAAATTGAGCCCTGGCTGGTGTAGCTCAGTGGATTGAGTGTGAGCCTGTGAACCAAAAGATCGTGGTTTGATTCCCAGTCAGGGCACATGCCTGGGTTGCAGGCCAGTTCCCGGCAGGGGCCAGTTCCCAGCTGGGGACACATGAGAGGCAACCATACATTGATGTTTCTTTCCCTCTCTCTTTCCCTTCCCTTCTAAATATTTATAAATTTAAAAATTAAAAAAAAATAGAATATATAAATTGCCCTGACTATTGGCAAGTGTGGCTCAGTGGGTTGAGTGTTGTTCCACAAACCGAAAGGTCGCCTGTTTGATTCAGGTCAGGGCACATGCCTGGGTCATGGGCCAGGTCCCCAGTTGGTATGTGGGAGAGGCAGCCAATCGATGTTTATCTTGCACATTGATGTTTCTCTCCCTCTCTCCCTCCCTTCCCCTTTTTCAAAAGTCAATAAAAAATTTTTAAAAAGAATTTATAAAGAGCTCCTATAACACAATAATAAAAAGACAAACAACCCAATTTTTAAAACAATGGCAAAAATTATAAATAGGCACTTTAATGAAAGAAAATAAGCAAATGATCAATAATCACACAGAAATGTGTTCAATATCATTAATCAATAGAGAAATGCATAATTAAAAAATTATTACATATTCACTAGATTGGCCAAACGAAAAGGATCAATAGCACTGACTATTGGAGATAAGGTGGAGCAACAGGAACTCTTGCACGTTGATGGTGGGAGTGTGCAATGATGTAATGAATTGTCAGTTTTTATATATGACCCAGCAATTCTACGCAGTATTTGTTCAGGAGAAATAAAAATGCATATTTACAAAAAAAAGCCTTGTACAAGAAAGTTCATAGCCACATAATAGCTTATTATGGTTATTCATAAAAGCCACAACTAGAAAAACTAGAAAACACCTAGGTAGCCATCAACAGGAGAATGGGTAAACAAATGGTGATAGAGCCACACAGTGGAATACTCCTAAAGAGCAAACTGTGTCTTCACACACACCACGAATAAATCTCAAAAGTAGTATGCTGAGTACAATGTCTTACACATAAAAAATATACTGCATGATTTTACTTATGTGAAAATCTAGAATATGCGAATTTAACCTACTATAAGAGAAATCAAGTAGGTGGCTGCTTTACAGCTTGGGGAAATTGATTGGGAAGGAGCATGAAGGAAGTAACATTCTGGGGGTGACAGAAAGGTTCTATGTCTTTTTTAAATCCTCACCTAAGAACATGCTGATTGATTTTACAGAGAAGGGAAGGGAGGAAGACAGGAAGAGAAACACTGATGTGAGAGAGCAACATTAATCAGTTGCCTTTCACAAGTGCCCCCACTGGGACAGAACCCTCAACCCAGGCATGTGCCCTGACCAGGATATGAATCTGAGACCTCTTGGTTTGCAGGATGTTGTCCAACCAACTGAACCACACCAGCTAGGGCAATGTTCTATTTCTTGATAGGCATTTTTCAAAATGCTGAATAGTGTTATGACTTACATGTAAGTCTTTTATCCACCTTGAATTTATTTTGGTGTATGGTGTAAGTCTGTGCTCAAATTTCATTTTTTTGCATGTAGCTGTCCAGTTCTCCCAACACCATTTGTTGAAGAGGCTATCTTTACTCCATTTTATGTTACCCTTTGCAACAACATGGATGGAACTGGAAAGCATTATGCTGAGTGACATAAGCCAGGGGTTGAAAGACAAATACCATATGATCTCACCTTTAACAGGAAGCTAAACAACAAAACAAACAAACAAGCAGAAAAAAAAAACAAACAAAAAAACAAAGACACTGAAATAGAGAACAAGGGGATAGTGACCAGAGGGGAGAAGGAAGGGAAGTTAAGGGGAAAATGGGGGGAGGGATTTGGAGGAACAAATAGGAAGGACACAGGGACGAGAACTAAGGGGGGTGGAAATGGGAGGGAGGTGGGGAGCAAGGGGCGGGGGAGGCTGGGATGGGAAAAATAGACAAAAACTGTACTTGAAAAATAACTAAATAAAAAAAAATGCTGAATAATACACCTAAGATCTGGGCATTTACTATATGCATACAAATTATGCTTTTAAAAAGAAAAGTAACTGAAACATCAAATGTTAGTTAAAATTCATTTACTGGGTTCTATTTTATCAGATGAACCTTAAGAAGTAATCATCTTACTTCATCTACTTCCTAAATTTATACATTCTCCCAACTTGTGTAAATTGAAATGTTTCTGAGTTTATTTGTTCTAAAATTTTCTCTAAAGATATTCCTTTCTAAATAAGATGTGTGACCTAACTGTTATGGTGACCTGGAGCTAAAAACAGGAAGAGGGATTGCTTAATGTTCTAGAAGACACTTTAAGCATTGAGAACTGAGTTGCACATCTCTGCCTATGTTCTCCTTTATGGCCAAAATATTCTTTCTGAAATTCTTATTCTATTGCATGAGCTGACAGTACACTTTGCCAGTATTTTAGAGAAGCATTTTTGTTTATGTATTTGTATTGCCCAAGAGGCTTTCACCTGTATGTAGTAAAAAATTGAACTTGAAATAGCTATTCTTTTAGAAAAAAAATTATCTCATGTTATGAGAAGTCAGAAGGTAGGATAATTCTAGAGTGAGTTACATCAGCAGGTCAATGATTTCCTCAAGGTCTTGGGTCCTTTCAATCTTTCTGCTATTTTCAGCACATTAGTTTTGTATTCAGGTTTTCATATTTATGGTTGTATTTCATGATTGTGAGAGGGCTTCTATTGGTGCAGGAATCACATGAAGACAGAAAAATCTATTAGAGCCTTCTTCTTGTGTGCCTTTTTAATTTTTTAAACAAGAGAATCTTTCTCAGAAGCCACTCAACAGACATTACTTGGCCATCTCATTGGCCAAATATGTGATGGGAAATGGAACTGCCATTACTGAGTTAGAACCATCATGTCCCTTCCTTGAGGCTGATACTTGGGCCCTTCTTGGAGTCATGGGTATATATCACAGAGTTTATACCTCCTAACACACTCCTAACACACTGGTCATTATCAGTGTGTTAGGAGTCTGGAAATGGCAGTTTTGTTGGATGCTGGGTCAACAGTTAACAATGTCTGCTACAGTATCATTTGGGTTTGTTCTGTTCTTCCCATAAACTTGAGGATAGAGATTATTTCTCCCACTTCCTATAAATATGGTGAATAGTATAAGGGTGTGCTCATTGTATGCCCTTCATAGTATTGATTGATTGATTGATATCTCATTCTCATTCCAGGGAGAATGTAACTCTTTTTAGGAGGCCCTGAACAAATGCTTCATGATCTCAAAATATTCTAACAGATGGGACAATTTTAAGAATCCCACTGAAATAATATACAAAACGATGTATTTTAAGAAGAGTGGGGAGATGTTATTATACATCAATTTGAGTAGACTGTTTTGGTGAAATTTTCCTGGGTTCCCAGTTTATCCTGCTTGTCTTGGTCCTCAGTGTAAGCATTCAAGAATAGGAGGGAATCAGGAGAAGTCTAATTTTTTAAGGATATGTATGTACTTTTTTTCAATTACATTTTACCTCCAGTGTTATTTTGTATTAGTCTCAGGTATACAGCGTAGTGGTTAGACAATCATATACTTTACAAAGTATTCCTCCTGATAGTTCCTCCTAATACTCCCCTGATACCATACATAGTTATTACAATATTATTGAATATATTTCTTATGTCGTACTTTACATCCCCATGACTGTTTTGTAACTACCAGTTTGTACATCTCAGTCTCTTTACCTTTTCTACCCAGTACCCCAACCACCCCCTCTGTGGCAACCATTAGTCCGTTCTCTGTATCTATGAGTCTATTTCTGTTTTGTTTGTTCATTTATATTGTTCTTTAGATTCCACATATAAGTAAAATCATATGATATTTGTCTTTCTCTGATTGACTTACTTCACTTAGTGTGAATATACTCTAGGTCCATCCATGCTGTTGTAAATGATAAGATTTTATTCTTTTTTAATGGCCTGGTAATGTTCCATTGCATTATATGTATCACAGCTTTTTATCCACTTGTCTACTGATGGGCACTTGGGTTGCTTATATTTTTTTGGCTATTGTAAATAGTGCTGCAATAAAGATAGAGATGCGTGTATTCTTTCAAATTAGTGCTCTGGGCTTCTTCAGATATATACCTAGAAGTGAAATTGCTGGTCATAAGGCAGTTTTAATTTTTTTGAGAAACCTCCATATTGTTTTCCATAGGGGCTGCACCAGTCTGCATTCACACTAACAGTGCATGAGGGTTCCCTTTCTTCCACATCCCTGCCAGCACTTGTTTGTTGTTTTATTGATAATATCCAGTCTGTGGAAAAGTCTAATTTTTAAATATCTCTGATTTAAAGTTAATGTCCTTGCTTAAAAGAAGAGTTGTCAAGTGAGTTTCATGCCCCGTTCTCCTGGCCTTCATTAGTACTATCACCTGTCATCTAAAATAAGTTGGCTTAAAGAACCCTTCTAGAATGGTTTCACCATACATGGGGCCAGATGTTATGTGAGTAGGGGCTGGTTCTTCTTTGGCGTGAGGGAGCTAGCAGCTTTTAGAGATGCCTAGAATATCTGGGGCCTAGTTTACTCAGTACTTAACGACAGAAGATGGGGGTACATAGAGCAGGGGATTCCAGAGTGGTTCAGTGTCAACACCCCTGGGGGCGGGGCTTGTTAGTTGACCTAAGAGATTCCATTCTAATGTGCTGAAGATAGATTTTTTGGCCTGGCCTTTGCTGAGGCTAAGAAAGATTCATGGCAAATTTCTGTTTACTTGTCTGGCTTTCGTGGGATTGCCAGTGTTTTCCCTTGTCTTAGGTTATCTTTGGCTGGAAGGCAAGAAAAATAGTCAAAGATGTCTTGGAAGTTTAAGTCTCTACTATATGGCTCCTTTATAAAATATTTGGTTATCCAGCAAGATATTTCTTGTGTTTCTACATCTGAAATTTCTCTGTGGTTTGGCAGTACCAAAGCTTTTCATGGCCGCCAGTCATATCTTAATTGGATCACCTTGTGGAAACTTCAGAGAGGTTTCCTAGAATTTGTTTCCAATTTCTGATGCCGATCCAGCTTTTATTATCTAAGGTGAGACAGACATGGCAATCTCCTCATTTCCTTTCTCTCTAAAAGGACTTGCTGCATTTTACAAAATATCTCCCAGAGACGTGCTTACAGGGTGGTGGTCAGGGTGGGAACATAGGACATTCTTCTTTCTTGACAGAAAATGTCTTGCTAGCTCTGTTACCCCTCCGAACAATGGTGACTTTTAGAAAAAAATCAGATTGAGGAAATAGGTAATAGAAATTTCAAAGAAGAAAAGCTCCACTTTGTACTTATTCCTGAGCTCATTGTATTATTGCTTTTTATTTTTAGTTATTTATTAAATTTTTCAATTACAGTTTATGTTAATATTATTTTGTATATATTTTTATTTTTAAAAATCGTGTTTACCTGAGTCTAACTTGTACTATGGATTACTAATCTGCTTGCCTTTTTCTTTTTTTTAAGAAAATTTTAAGCTCTTTCCCTTGAGACTTTTAATCTCATGTCATGCAAAATATAGCAACAAATCTTCCCACAATTAGAATCTACTGTCATTTTGCCAATTACTAGCATATTCTGCTTGCTACTTCCCAAACAGGGATTATGTCTCATACACCTGCATATCCTCAAGTCCTACTTCATATCCAGCACATAGCTCAATAAATGTTTGCTGAACTCAAGTCTAAATTTTTAATTTTATTCCATAAAGTTTTTCTCCTTCAAGTTAACACATTTTGACAGTTCACTACATGCCAAAAATTGTGCACAGAGAATAAAAAGAAATTCCTTATAAAAAATGTTCGCAGGATACAACTCAAAAATAAACAAACAAGCAAGCAAACAAACAAATAAGTGAGTAAAACTGATTTAAAAATGGGCAAAACACTCAAAAAGACATTTTTCAAAGAAGACATACAAATGGCCAACAGTACATGAAAAGTGTTCAAGCTGACTAATTACTAGGGAAATGCATATCAAAAGCATAATGAGGTATCACCTCATACCCAGAAGGTGTCTACTTCAAAAACACAGAAAATAACAAGTGTTGGTGAGGATGTGGAGAAATAGGAATTCTTGTGCAACTGTTGGTGGTAATATAAAATGATATAGCTACTATAGAAAACGTAGCAGTTCCTTAAAAACTTAAAAATAAAACTATCGCATGATCCAGTAATTCCACTTATAGGCGTATTCCCCAAAGAATTGACATTTACAGATCCGTGTTCATAGCATTATTCACAAGAGCCAAGAGGTCAAAAGAGGTGCCTATTGACATTGAGTGTCTATTGATGGATAAATGGACAAACAGAATGGGGTACATACATAAAATGGAACATTATTCAGTCTTAAAGGGAAGAAAATGGTACAACACTGGACACTACAATGTGGAGGAACCTTGAGGAAATTATGTTAAGTGAAATACTACAAACGCAAAAGGACAAATACTGTGATTCTACTTATATGACCTACTCAGAATAGTCAAATTTATAGAGCCAGAAAGTAGAGTGGTGGCTGTCAAGGGCAGGAGGGAGGAATGGTGAGTTAGTGTTTAGTGCGGACAGAGTCTCTAATTCACAAGGTGCTGAGTTCTGTAGATGGATGATGATAATAGTAGCACTACAATGTGAATGTAATTAATGTCACTGAACTTCACACTTAAAAATGATTGAGATGATAAATTTTATGCTGTGTGTATTTTACCACAATTAAAAAATATTTTCAGGAAGATAAAAAGAAAATTGTGCCCTGGCTAGTGTGGCTCAGTGAATTGAACACCATCCTGCAAATCAAAGAGTTGCTATTTGATTCCTAGTCAGGGCACATGCCTGGGTTGCAGGCAAGGTCCCTGGTGGGGGGGTCACAAGAGAGGCAACCACAAATTGATGTTTTCCCCTTCTTCTCTGTCTAAAAATAAATAAATAAAATTTTTTATAAAAGAAAAAGAAAATTGTAAGCTCCTTGTGGGCAGGAGAAACATCTAATTACTCTCTCACCCTTTGAACATTAGCCAGAGTACCTGGCATGTAATAGGTCCCTGCAACATATTTGTGGAATTAAAATACTTGAAATATACCCATGGAAAACACATGAGTAGGTTTTAAAACTTTTTGCAAAGTATTTAATGCATTGAAAAAATTGTCATAAAAAGGCAAGGTACAAAGTTACTTATAATAGAATTCAACTTTTGTTATAAATGAACACAGATATGTAGGTACAGAAAAAAGACTGGAAGGCAATATGACAAAGTAGTACACATCATAATTTTTTAAATTTTATTTAATTATTTTTCAAGTACAGTTTTCTGTCTCTTTCTCCCATCCCAGCCTGCCCTGCCCTGTGCTCCCCACCTCCCTCCCATTTCCACCCCCCTTAGTTTTTGTCCATGTGTCCTTTACACTAGTTCCTGTAAATCCCTCCCCTTTCTCCCCTTAAATTCCCTTCCCTCTCCCCTCCGGACACTGTCAGCTTTTTCTCTATTTCAGTGTCTTTGGTTATATTTTGTTTGTTTGTCTGTTTTGTTGTTTAGGTTCCTGTTAAAGGTGAGATTATATGGTATTTGTCTTTCACTACCTGGCTTATTTCGCTTAGCATAATTGCTTTCCAGTTCCATCCAAGCTGTTGCAAAGGGTAAGAGCTCCTTCTTTCTTTCTGCTGCGTAGAATTCCATTGTGTATATGTACCATAATTTTTTGATCCATTCATTTACTGACGGGCACCTAGGTTGCTTCCAACTCTTGGCTATTGTGAATTGTGCTGCTATGAACAATGTGATGCATAGGTTCTTTGAGATTGGTGTTTTAGGGTTCTTAGGATATAATCCTAGCAGTGGAATTGCTGGGTCAAAAGGTGGGTCCATTTTTAGTTTTCTGAGAAAATTCCATACTGTTTTCCATAACAGTTGTACCAGTCTGCAATCCCACCAACAGTGAACTAGAGTCCCGTTTTCCCCACAATCTCTCCAACATTTGTTGTTTGTTGCTTTGTTTTGATAGCCATCCTGACCCGTGTAAAGTGGTATCTCATTGTGGTTTTAATTTGCATCTGTCTGATGCAATAACTCTCTGGCTAGCAATATTGAGCATCTTTTCATGTGTCTCTGGATCTTCTGTATGTCCTCTTGGAGAAGTGCTTGTTCAAGTCTTTTTCCTATTTTTTAATTGAGTTAGTTGTCTTCTTAGAGTGGAGTCGTGTAATTTCTTTGTATATTTTGGAGATTAAACTTTTGTCTGAGGTATCATTGGCAAATATGTTTTCCCATACAGTCAGTTGTCGTTTTAATTTAATACAGTTTTCTTTAGCTACTCAGGAGGTTTTTATTTTGATGAGATCCCATTTGTTTATTCTTTCCTTTATGTCCCTTGCTCTAGGAGACATACCAGTGAAATACTGCTATGTAAAATATCTGAGATTTTCCTGCCTATGTTCTCCTCTAGGACATTAATGGTGTCAGGACTTACATTTAAGTCTTTTATCCACCTTGAATTTATTTTGGTGTATGGTATAAGTTGGTGCTCAAGTTTCTTTTTTTTTTGCATGTAGCTGTCCAGTTCTCCCAACACCATTTGTTGAAGAGGCTATCTTTACTCCATTTTATGTTGCTGCCCCTCTTTGTCGAATATTAATTGACTGTAGAGAGTTGGGTTGATTTCTGGGCTCTCTGTTCTGTTCCATTGGTCAATGTGCCTGTTTTTATGCCAGTACCAAGCTGTTTTGATTACAGTGGCCTTGTAATACAGTTTGGTATCAGGTATTGTGATCCCTCCTACTTTATTCTTCTTTTTCAAAGGTGCAGCAGCTATTCGGGGTCGTTTATGGTTCCATATAAATTTTTGAAGTGTTTGTTCTATGTCTGTGAAATATGCCATTGGTACTTTAATAGGTATTGCATTGAATCTGTATATTGCTTTGGGTAGTATGGACATTTTGATGATGTTAATTCTTCCAATCCGTTAACACAGTATATCTTTCCATTTTGTGTCTTCCTTGATTTCTTTCTTCAGTATTGTGTAATTTTCTGCATACAGGTCTTTTATCTCCTTGGTTAGGTTTATTCCCAGATATTTTATTTTTGTTTTTTCTGTATCAAATGGGATTTTTTCCTTGATTTCTGCTTCTGCTGTTTCATTGTTGGTGTACAAAAATGCCTTTGATTTCTGCATATTGACTTTGTAACCCGCTGTTTTGCCAAACTCATTAATTAGTTTGAGCAGTTTTTGGGTAGAGTCTATAGGATTTTCCATGTACACTATCATGTCATCTGCAAACAGTGAAAGTTTTGTTTCCTCCTTTCTGATTTGGATGCCTTTTTATTTCCTTTTCTTGCCTGATCACTGTGGCTAAAACTTCCAATACTATATTGAATAGAAGTGGTGAAAGTGGACATTCTTGTCTTGTTCCTCATCTTAGTGGAAAAGCTTTTAGTTTTTTCCCATTGAGTATGATATTGGCTGTAGGTCTCTCATATATGGCCTTTAGTATATTAAGGAATGCTCCCTCTATTCCCATTTTGCTGAGTGTTTTTTATCATAAATGGGTGTTGTACCTTATCGAAAGCTTTTTCCACGTCTATTGATATGATCATGTGGTTTTTGTCTTTGCTTTTGTTTATGTGATGTATTACATTTACTGATTTGCCAATATTGAACTATCGTTGCATCCCTGGGATGAATCCCACTTGGTCATGGTGTATGATCTTTTTGATATATTGTTGGATGTGATTTGCCAATATTTTGTTGAGGATTTTAGCGTCTATGTTCATCAGTGATATTAGCCTGAAGTTTTATTTCTTTGTTGTGTCTCTATCTGGTTTTGGAATTAGGATGATGCTGACTTCATACAAAGAGTTTGGGAGTTTTCCATCCTTCTGGATTTTTTGGAATAGTCTGTGAAGAATGGGGGTTAGTTCTTCCTTAAATGCTTTGTAGAATTCTCCTGTGAAACCATCTGGTCCAGGGCTTTTGTGTGATGGGAGTCTTTTGATTACTGCTTCAATTTCATTTGCTGTTATTGGTGTGTTCAAGTTTTCTGCTTCTTTTTCATTGAGTTTTGGAAGATTGTATTTTTCTAGAAATGTGTCCATTTCCCCTAGGTTTTCAAATTTCTTGGCATACAGTTCTTCATAGTAATTTTTTACAATCCCTTCTATTTCTGTGGTATCAGTTGTAATCTCTCCTCTTTCATTTCTGATTGTGTTTATTTGTGTCCTCTCTCTTTTTTTCTTGGTGAGCCTACTTGATGGCTTGTCTGTTTTGTTTATCTTTTCAAAGAACCAACTCCTGTATTTATCAGTCCTTAGAATTGTGCTTTTTGTCTCTATGTCATTTAGTTCTGCTCTGATCTTGGTTATTTCCTTCCTTCTACTTGCTCTGGGCTGTCTTTGTTGTTGTTCCTCAAGTTCTTGCAGGTGTAGGGTTAGGTTGTTTGTTTGAAATGTTTCTATCTTCTTTAAGTAGGCCTGTATTGCTATGAACTTCCCTCTCAGGACTGCCTTTGCTGTGTCCCATAAGTTTTGGGTTGTTGTGAGATCATTTTCATTTGTTTCCAGAAACGTTTTGATTTCTTCCCTAATTTCATTCTTGACCCATTCATTGTTTAATAGCATACCATTCAGTCTCCATGATTTTGGGTGCTTTGGGTTTTTTTCTTTGGGGTTGGTTTCCAATTTAAGTCCCTTGTGGTCAGAGAAAATGCTTGGTATGATTTCAATTTTCTTGAATTTTTTGAGGCTCCTTTTGTGTCCTATCATGTGGTCTATCTTTGAGAATGTTCCATGTGCATTTGAAAAGAATGTGTATTTAGCTTCTTTGGGGTGAAGGGCTCTGTATATATCAGTTAAGTCCATTTCATCTAGGGTGTTGTTTAATGCTGCAATATCTTTGTTGATATTTTGTTTGGAAGATCTGTCCATTTTTGATAGTGGGGTGTTCAAATCCCCTATTATGATTGTGTTGCTGTCAATATCTTTCTCGAAGTCCTCTAAGATTTTCTTGATATATTTGGGTGCTCCTATGTTGGATGCATGTATATTTATGATGTTAATGTCTTCTTGGTGGATTCTTCCCTTGAGTATTATGAAGTGACCTTCTGGGTCTCTCTTTATAGCCCTCTTTTTGAAGTCTATTTTGTCTGATATGAGAATTGCTACCCCAGGTTTTTTTTCTTGTCTGTTTGTTTGAAAAATTTGTTTCTAGCCTTTCACTTTTAGTCTGTGGTGATCTTTTGTCCTGAGGTGGGTCTCTTGTAGGCAGCATATGTGTGGGTCATGCTTTCTTATCCATTCAGCTATTCTATGGCTTTTGATTGGAGCATTTAATCCATTTACGTTTAAGGTTATTATGGATAGGTACTTATTCATTGCCATTTTTGTACCTGTGTTCCTCTCTGTCTCTTTTCCTTCCTTTCCTTAAAGCAGTCCTTTTAGTATTTTTTGTAGGGCTGGTTTGGTGGAGTCTAAAAGAAGTCTTTTAGACTTCTTTTGTCTTGGAAGCTCTTTATTTGGCCTTCTATCTTGATTGAGAGCCTTACTAGGTAAAGTAGTCTTGGTTGTAGGCCTCTAGTTCTCATTACTTGGAATATTTCTTGCCATTCTCTTCTTGCTTGGATTGTTTCCATTGAGAAGTCAGTAGCTAACCTTATTGGGGCTCCCTTGTATGTTACTTCTTTTTTCTCCCTTGCTGCCTTTAAGATTCTCTGTTTGTCTTGGAATTTTGCCATTTTAATGATGATGTATCTTGAAGTGGGCCTCTTTGGGTTCCTCTTGACTGGGACTCTCTGTTATTTCTGGATTTGTGTGACTTTTTCTCTCATCAAATTTGGGAAATTTTCTCTCATTACTATTTCAAATAGGTTTTCTATCCCTTGTTCTTCTTCTCCTTCTGGTATTCCTAGTATTCAGATATTATTACATTTCATATTGTCTTGCATTTCTCTTAATTCCTCTTTGTTCTTTCTGAGCCTCTTGTCTTTTTCTTGCTCTTCCTGCGAGATGTTTTCTACTTTTTCCTCCAACTCACTGATCCGATCTTCTGCTTCATTGATTCCATTTTTGACACTTTCTACTGTGTTCTTCAATTTGGAAATTGTATTCTTCATTTCCTCTTGTCCCTTGCTGATAGTTTTTATTTCCTTTTTCATGTTGATATAGTTTGCGGAGAGTTCATTGTAGCTCCCCTGTAGTTTCTGGTAGCTCATTGTGAG
Source organism: Artibeus jamaicensis (assembly GCF_021234435.1). Classification (NCBI taxonomy): domain Eukaryota; kingdom Metazoa; phylum Chordata; class Mammalia; order Chiroptera; family Phyllostomidae; genus Artibeus; species Artibeus jamaicensis. Next base: position 70,108,475 of record NW_026522030.1, on the reverse strand, counting down.
CTCTTTGAACTTCCTGATAACCAGTGGTTTGAATTCAATATCTGATAGTTTACTTGCCTCTATTTCATCTAACATTCTTTCTGAGGGTTCCACCTTTTCTTTCATTCGGGGATTGTTTCTTTGTCTTCCCATTTTGTTAAGACTCTTCTTGTTAGCCTCAGCTTCTAAAATTGATCTGTTCTGACTCCCTGGGTTTATGGTGTGAACTTCTGTGGTAGAATACCTGTGAATTTCAGTGGTGCAGACTCCTGCAGGTATCTTGATGTTCTCTGCACATCGTAATTTTAAAGTGATTACATTAATAGATGATTTTAGTTTTTTTGATGATTTCACTCATATTCAAATTATCTACAGAACCATTTCATAATTAGAACAAAATAAACTTAAAAATTTTTGTATAGCTAGCTTTTAAAAATTATTTTCCTTAGATATTTTAAACCAAGACATTGTGATCTTTGTTAAAATATGACAACCATTTTTATTTAGTCTGACTGTGTGCCAGACACCACACAGAGTACTTCATATTGTTATCTCTTGTAGTTGTCAGTTAATGACCTTGCTCTATGTGTCTTATTTTTACAAATAAGGATACTGATGCATAGAGAAGCTAAGGATTAGCCATGAAAGAATAGAGGAGATCTGGATTAGGCCCAGTGGATGCTAAGGCTTGGGCCATAACCACTCTCCACACTGGCTCCTAATTGGACTCCACAGTAGTTTCTCCAGCATGGACCTTGGGAACCTGTCTGCTTCATGCTGTTCTCTTTGTTCTAGCCTCACATATTAAAATGAGTCACAACTGTGCCATTCTTCTGAAGTATTTAGTCCTTTGCAATTTATGAATATCTAAAGATTTAACAATAACTGATAACAGAACACTAACAGTAAAGTTTATCACATGCATAGAGAAAAAGAACAAATGGGGAACAAGCCCCAAATTTTGGACGATAATTGCCAGGGACATTTACTTTATAAATAATGTGGTTTTGTAATGTTTTAATTCTGTATAGTGAACATGTGATATTTCTAGTCCAAAAGAGCAGTGAAAATATGAGAAAAGGTGGCATTAATTCATATTTTAAGGCAGGGTCACCAAACTTCTGTAATGGGCCAGATTCTAAATAGCTTTGACTTTGCAGGCCATGTGGGCTCTGTGCCATACTGCTCAACTCTGCTGGTGTATTATAAAAGCAGGCATAGCCACTTCATAAAAGAGCAGGCAAAGTTCTGTTCCAATAAAACTTTATTTATAAAAACAAGATTTAGTCCACAGCCATGGTTGTCTAACCATTGGGTATTAGTCTCCTATCAACACTGTAACATTAGTGTCATATAACAACACAAACTTACTCTCTCACAGTGCGGGAGGACAGAGGTCCCAGATCACTATCAGTGAGCTAAAATCAAGGTATCAGCAGGGCTGTGCTTGCCCTGTAAGCTCCAGGACAGAATTCATTCCTTGTCTCTTCTAAGTTCTAAGACTGTGTGCTTGGCCTGTGGCCGTGTAACTGCAGTCTCTATGTCTACCATCATGTTGCCTTCTCCTGTCCTGCAGTCAAATCTCCCTCTGCCTTCCTCTTACAAGAACCTGGTGATTGCATTCGGTGCCTACCTGAATCAGTGAGGATACTCTCCCCACTCTGAGATCCTTAATCACATCTGCAAAGTCCCTTTTGCCATATAAGGTACTTTTATAGGTTCCGGGGATTAGGATGTGGATATCTCAGGGGACCACTATTCATCCTACTACAGCAGGTTTAAAGTAACAAAAGGGCCAGAGGATGCTATAAAAAAAAACACTGATTTAGATTGAAGTTCACCCGAATTGGGGCCCCAGCTCCAGCACTAACTGTATGTGTGGCTGTGGAGGGTAATTTTATCTATCTGGCTGTTAGCTTTTTTCATTTATTATGTGAGAGAATTATACTGTGTGACCTCTAAACCTCTTTTTAGCTCTGTCAGCTTTAAATTTTATGATTTTGGTAAAGAATTTTTTTTAACATCTGCCTTTATCATAAATACAAGTCCATGACCAGCAGCTTTGTGCTAAGTTGTATCAGGAAAGATTCAATTTTTATTCATAAAAATAAAGGAAGAGATCAATTATAATGATTCCCAACTTAGCATGGAGAAATTATAGGCCAGCCCTCTCATTAAAAATGAAAAAATTATTGGCCCTGGCAAGATAGATCATTTGGGTAGAGTATCATCTTCATACACCAAGGTTGTGGGTTTGATCTCTACTCAGGGTACATATGAAAATCAACCAATGACTGCATACATAAGTGGAACAATAAAGCAATGTCTCTCTTTCTCTTCCTCTTCTCTAAAATCAATAAATACAATTTAAAAAAAATTAAAAGAATGAAAAAATTTGAGATGCCACTTTGTACAGAAAAGCATTTGAAGAGTCCATAAAAGTCTTTTCAGAAGTTGCAAATACATAATAATAAACTCAGGAAGATGAGAGATAGATGATTGAATTATTACATGGAACTAGATCAAGAGAATGTATAGAAAGTCATGTGCTTAGACCTTATATAATTCTTAAAGGTGGACTATAATTCTGCCTGTGAGTTTCCCGGTGGCAAAAACAAAGAGAGAAAGATGATCATATAAGAATAACATAATATAATTTTAAAAATTGCTAGAATTTTTTGCAACATGAGTGATTTCCTAAGAGTGTCCCTAAACAAGGATACTAAAGTTGTTCTAACAATAACAGTTTATTCCTTTATGCATTAAAACAGGTACTCATTAATTGTCTACTATGTCTCTGGCACTGTACTAGTCAACGAAGAGATAGTTGTGAAGCAGATAAACACCTTGGTTTTCTTGGAGCTATGGTCTGGCAGGGACCACAAATATTAACAAGTGCAATGAGTGGTATGAATGGAGAAGAACACAGAGGTGTAGGAGTATTAATAGGGAGCCTTTATCTACAGGTTAGTTAGGTAAGGCTTTTCTGAAAAGTGATATCCAAGGCGTCTATGGGATAATAGTAGTTAGCCAGACAAAGAGTGGGGGACAAAGTTTCTAGGCAAAGAGAAGATAGTTTCAGAGTGTGGAGAGCCACACTAAGAGTTTGAACTTTATCCCAGTCAATGAAAAGTGTATTAGAAAAATATTTGCTGATGTAATAGATAACCCCTAAGATTTCAGTGGCTGGATGCACTATAGTTTGTTTATTTCTGACTTTCATATTAACCTGATGGATTAATTTGAAATTAATCCATCAGGTTAATTTCTGGTGGATGGGCAGCTTTACTCCAGATGGTGATTCTGTTGTGTCTCATCCATCTCTAGGGCCTCTTTTCTACTGATAATGGAGGTCTAAGAGAAGGTGGAGAGAGCACACGTATGTGTTAATCACCTCAGCCTCGAAGTAGTCACAGGATCCCACCAAGATGCAAGGAGGGTTGGAAAGACAGTCCCTGACTGCACAGCCACTTCACAGTGCCAGGAAGAGGGTCAACAGGAGCCCCTGGAGGGTTGCAAGCAGGATGGTGATATAATCAAATTTGAGTTTTAGAAAGGCCATTCTTACCGTGGAATGGAGAATGGCTTGGAGGGAGCAAGATTGCATAGAGAGAGACCAGTTACATTGGGCCAAAACAAAAAACAAACCAAAAAATAGAAACTGCCACAGAAGATTTCCTTAGGGCATCTCTCAGTGACAGCAAAGGAAATAATGCTAATGTGTATATTAGGGAAAAACATTATGTTGGGAATGCCCATTAGAAATATGTTCAACCATGATGGGCAAGGGATTCATTTTCCTTTTATAACCAGAAGTCTGTTGGCAACCCATTGGCTGGTGCCAAATGTGATCAAAGTGATACCAAGAACTGGCTTCCTCTGTCTGCTGCTTCATTGTTATATAGTTTTTTATCCTCACGGTCATGGGATTGTTGCTGCACCATTTGTCTGGTACAAGAGGGGCAGACTGACCAGCAATCTCCTTCTGACATTTTTTGGGGGGCAGGAAAGAGAAGCCCAAGTTGGAGGCCTTCACATGCATCTCCTGGGTCACATGGCATTGTGAGCAGCAAAAGAGTCTGGAAAGCTGAGTATTTTAGAATCACATACTTGTGTATTTGAGAGAGAGAGAGAGAGAGAGTGAGAGAGTAGGAAAGAGGCTTGATTAAGCATTTTAGGGGACACACTGGGGATAGGAGGTGAGACTAGAAAAGTATAGATTATTCATGTAGGACTAGCATCACAGCAGATTGTAGTACTCTCTGTTGACGATTGTACCATCATGGCCAGTGCTATCACAGCCTTCTATTTGTGTTCAGCTTCTCCAAACACCTACCTACCCCCAACCACCTCCTCTGCTGAGAGAGGAGGGAGCAAATAAGGGAGAGGGGCAGAGGTGGGACAGTAAAGAGATTTGGAGGCACTTTCTAGAAGAATTCTTCTTTACATGACCACCCAGGCTAATGCCTATTTAAGTGCTCCAGCCATACCTGTGGGTCATAGCACCTCCACTATATAATATGTGCACTGTGGTTATTTTAAAAGTCTTCCTGTGGGGTGATCTCTCTTGAAAGGAATTTCAGAAGTTATTGAGTAAGGTTATTTTGGGTAAATGGATCCCTGAGCCCCTGAAATGATATTAGACATGCAATGACAGACTTGGGTTTTTGTTTATTTTATAGCCCTGTGCTAATAACAGAGATTCCCTTTCAACAGGCATTTTTAAATGCACATCCTTGATTTTATCCATGAATTTCCTCCAATCTCTAAAATAAAGGAGTCTAAGGACCCATTGATTAATCATCTATCAAAAGATGAGCTTGGGAGTCTCTTCTTTCAAGACAAGTAATTGGCCATGTTTCTCAGGGGACTTGAGTTCTGCTGTCTTTCATGCCACCCCCATCTTGCTGCTGGTGCTGACCTACATTTAGTGAAACTTGGACAGTTATGCCCTGTCCATCAGTGGGTCCATGTGGGCTAAAAGGCTGTGTAAATCCCCTCTAGACTGCTAACACCTGGCTAGGATGTGTTTATCAAGACACAAACATCCATTTCTATTTTCTGAATGACTGGGTACAAAAACCCCACAAAAATAAAAGGACTGAAACTGGGTGGAAAAGCTGCAAATCATCTTTCATGATGAGCCATTTCTTTTGCATGAGCAAAAAAGACAGTTATCCCTGTTACATAATTTGGAAGTGAACACAGCAGCAAGAGGTGGTAGAGAAGGGAAATTAGGTTGAGGTGGTAAAAGGCCAATGGTGGCCCTATGCACCATCAATGGAGGATATGATGAGATATCTCTGGCTTCTCAGCTGACAGAACTGCTTGTTCTGGTTTCTCAAAATGTACTATTCCAGCTACCAGACATTTGTGTGTGTTTAGTGATAGAAGCATGAAATACCACCTACAGAGTATTCTTGCCAAAAATTCAAACCTGAAATCTGATCCAGCCTAAAGTCTAGATTTAACTGTGAATTTATGAAAGACGGTGTGCTATAATAAAAAATACATGTAGTGTTTGTTCCCAATCCCTGTCACAGAGCTTCAAAAACTCTTGGAATTTCTTTAGTAAGGGGACTGTTTTTGTTTTGGTAATGAGGTGACTCATAGTAGGCCCCTAGGTAGCTCCAGGATAGAGCTGGACACCAGAATAACCAGCTGAGGGGTTAGAGGATGGGAATTTAGAACCAGTCTAATCTCCAGGGAGATAAAGGGGTGGGGGGTTGAGTTCAACCACAGGTTCGATGATTTTTTCAGTCAAGTCTACTTAATGAAACCCCAGTAAAAACTATGGATGCCAAGGTTCAGAGGAGGTTTCTGGTTAGTGAAATATTTATGTACCAAGAGAGTGACATACCCTGAATCCATGGAGCAGGGTGGGGGGGGGTGTGAGGGGAGTTGCACAAATTCCCATTCCAGGACCCTTCCTGCCTCTGCACTATGTATCTCTTCCTGAGTTGTGTGCTCTGTAACAGTCAGTACAACACTTACCAGAAGTACATTGAGTTCTGTGAGTCATTCTAGTATATTGTTGAACCTGATGGGATCATGGGAACTCATAAATTTATATCCAGGTGGTCAGAAGCGTGTGTGACCCCCTGAGAGTTGGAGATGGCATCTGAAGTGAGGGCTGTCTTGTGAAGGCCTTTGCCCTTAACCTGTGGTATCTGCAGTAACTCAGGGTAGTTGGTGTCAGAATTTAATTAAGTTCCAATACACCCAATTAGGGTAAAACAAAAAAGTCAGAGGAATGTGATAAAGCACCCCGCAGAGATTTGATGGTAAAAGAGCAGTTGTGGGAAAATCCATAGAACCAGTAATGCAGTTTTTTTTCAACAAATAAATTCCCTGAGGGGAGATAGGAGAGACAAGAAAGGGAACTTTACAGGGGAAGAGACATGGGAGACATACCAACCAATAGAGAAGTAGGGACTTAATTTCAATACTGATGAAAGCAAATGTACTGTAAAAAAAAAAATGGGACAGCTCTGACTGGTGTGCCTCATTTGTCTTGTAGACCAAAAGGTTGAGGGTTTGATTCCCAGTCATGCAAGTATCTAGGCTGAAGGTTGGATCCTTGGTTGGGGCCCATATGGGAGGCACCCAATTGATATTTGTCTCTCACATCAAGTTTCTCTCTTTCTTTCTATCTACAATCAGTAAACATATTTTTTAAAAAATATAACATTAGGGGGAATTTGACCATTGATTATATTTTAAATGTATTAAGGAATTATACTTCTGGCCAAGATGGAGGAGTAGGTAGATAGACTGTGCCTCCTCCCACAACCAAAAGAAGGAAAACGACAAATTTAAAAACAAAAAACAACCAGAACTGCCAAAAATCAAACTGTATGAAGTCCAGCAACCAAAAAGTTAATGAAGAAACATTTATCCAGACAGACAGGTAGAAGGGATGGAAACATGCAGCTGGGTAAAGAGCACTCTCGGCAAAGCAGTGGCTGAGGACCTGGGTAGGCAAGGTGGCAGCTGGCAGACCAAGGAATCCCACATTTGTGTGCAGATAAAATGGGAGAAAAAACTGGGGAGCAAGACAGACCTCACAACCTAGGGTTCCAGTATGAGGAAATAAAGCCTCAAAACCTCTGACTGAAAGCACCTGTGGGGGTTGTGGCAGCACAAGAAACTCCCAGCCTCACAGGAGAGTTCATTGGATAGACCCAAACAGTGCTAGAACATATATAAAACTACTCACCTGGGAATCAGCACCAGAAGGGCCCAATCTACTTGTGGGTAGCAGAGGAAGTGACCGAAAGCCACCTGACAGCCAAGCAAGCAGCACTGTTCCCTCTAGGATCCCTGGCTTACAGAAATAGTTGAGTATGGTAGCCAAATAGAGGAAGAAGTGAAAACTATGAAAAGTGAAATAAAGACAAATGTACGGGGAACCAAGAGTGAAGGAAAGGAAACCAGAACTCAAGTCAACACTTTGGAGCAGAGGAAGAAATAAACATTCAACTAGAACAGAATGAAGAAACAAGAACTCAAAAAATGAGGAGAGGCTGAGGAACCTCTGGGACAAGTTTAAACCTTCCAACATCTGAATCATTGGGGTGCCAGAAGGAGAAGAGAAAGAGCAAGAAATCAAAAACTGATTTGAAAACATGATGGAGAACGTCCCCAACCTGGTGAAGGAAATAGACTTCCAGGGACTCCAGGAAGCCCAGAGAGTCCCAAAGAATTAGGACCCAAGGAGGAACACACCAAGGCACATCATAATTACATTACCCCAGATTCAAGATAAGGAGAGAATCTTAAAAGAAGCAAGAGAAAAGGAGACAGTTACCTACAAAGGAGTTTCCATAAGACTGTCAGCTGATTTCTCAAAAGAAACCTTACAGGCAAGAAGGAGCTGGAAAGAAGTATTCCAAGTCATGAAAGGCAAGGCCTTATATCCAAGATTACTCTGTCCAGCAAAGCTATCATTTAGAATGGAAGGGCAGATAAGGTCAAGTCATCACCAAGCCCTTATTATATGAAATGTAAAAGGGACTTTAAGAAAAAGAAGAAGATGAAAAATATGAGCAGTAAAATGACAACAAACTCACAACTATTGACAACCAAACCTAAACAAAGAAAAACAAACTAAGTAAACAACTAGAACAGAAATCGAACCAGAGAAATGGAGATCACATAGAGGGTTATCAGTAAGGAGGGGAAGGGGGAAGAATGGAAAAGAAGGTACAGGGAATAAGAAGCATAAATGGTAGGTACAAAATAGACAGGGGGAGGTTAAGAACAGTATGAGAAATGGAGAAACCAAAGAACTGATATGTACAACCCATGGACATGAACACTGAGGGTGAGAGTGTGGTGAAGTGCAGTGGGGAATAAAGGGGGGTAAATGGGACAACTGTAATAGCATAATCAATAAAGTATATTTAAAAACCCTTCATTAAAAAAAGAAAAATAAATATTCAGGAATTACCATTATTATATTTATATATAATATTGTTATTTTAGGAAGAATAGTGGTATTGTTCTATTTACAAGAAGAAACCTTTTCATTTAGAGATACATGTATAGCTGAAACATTTATGAATTAAAAGGTAGGATGACCAAAATGTTCTTCAAAATAATCTAGGTAAGAACATGAATAAAACAAGATTGTCTATGAGTTGGTAATCATTAAAGTTGAGTATTCATTATACTATTTTCTTGTTTCCAGAATATGTTTCAAGTTGTCAGGAAAAAAGAGAGAAAACAACAACAAAGAAATTAATACACTCAAATACTGTATGGTTTCATCATCCAGAGTTCAAAAACAGACAAAACTAATCTATGGTTTTAGAAGTAAAGTTAATGATTAACTTTAGGGTGGAAGTGGGTGCAAGAGCAGGTGTTGTATGAAGTATGTTAATCATGCTTTAGTTTTTAGTATGGGTGCTGCTTACATGGGTGTGTTTAAAAAAATCCATTGAATTCCATTTAATTTATGTACTTTTATGTATGAATGTTATACTTCAATAAAAACATTTAAAATAACCCTATTTGAAGTAGATTTACTAAAAATTCTAGGGCCTCAGAAAGATAAATTGGGGAGACTTGTTAACAATTTAATTTTGAAATTTTACATAGGTAAAGATGTTTAAATATGTAAAGAAAAATTAATCTGAGACTCTCAGGATTATTTCCTTCAGACAACTGACATTCACTGAGGTCAAACTCTAAACTTCTCACTGTGCTGTTCCTAAAACCTGAGTAACAAGCCATCAACTGGATGACTTTACAAATCATTTAAACCAACTGTCTTCCAAAATCTGGCCAAATATTCACCTGCCTCTGCTTGAATATCTGTAGTGATGAGACCCTCATTATTTGTAGTGGCATTCTGTTTAATTTTAGGGTATCTATTACAGCTGAAAATGTTCTGCCTTATGTTATTTTTACTGTATTTCTTCCTCGTGATGGTCCTTCAAATATTGGAAGGCAGATATTATATTAGTATCTTTTTTATTGGCCAAAGGACCCCAGTGTCTATAGCTGTTTTTCATGTTTTCAGTTTCTTTCTCTCACCTATCAATTTCCTCCTGAGCTTTAATGCATCCATGTCTGTTAAAATGACATCCTAAACTGAGCATAACACACCATTGGAAGAGGCAATGATTTGGGTCATTCCAATCCCACTGTTGAAGCCAGTCATCTGTGCCTTTTAGCCTACTGTGTTCTGTTAATACAGCCCATCAAGTACCAGCTCTTGGGCTGCCATATTGCACTGTCAAGTCACCCTGATCTCATGAACCCAAATTTCCACTTACAGGTGCCAAGTCTTTTCCTTTTGATAACTGCAGCCTGGTTTCTGAAATGTTGTCTTTGATATATATTTGCCTGTGATAATTATAAAATTCTGTTTAAAAGTGACTTTTGTAAGAAAGTTTCCATATTAATTAAAAAATTCAATAATTATAAAAATGATAATTTAAAGTCTCAATGATGTAATGCCAAACTAACCCTCTAATTAGTCAAACTACCAAGTTTAAAAGGACCTAAGTTACAGCAAAGTTAAATAAAAGAGGGTAGACATAGAACAATGATTTGTATGAACCACAAAGAAACCTTCCTTGAGTGATTTCTTCAGAAGACTGTTATCTTTAGAGAATGGTTTTCTGAGTGCTCCATGGTGCTAAGATGTTGGTGAGCATGCTTCAAAAATTGTTCTGTGTTTAGACAAATTTCAAGAATACCATACACTATAGACCAGGGGTTGGCAACTTTTTCTGTCAGGGGCCAGGTGAAAGTAAATATCTTAGGCTTGAGGGTTTACATAGTCTCTGTTGCACTACTCAACTCTGCTCCTATAGCCAAGGACAATATGTAAACATATAGCTGTTGTCGTGTTCCCATAAAAGCAAGCATTGAGCCTGTTTGGCCTTGGAGTCTTACATAGGACCCCTGTTGTAGCCTCTCTCAAAGCTCCCCTTTTATATAAGCATATTGAACCCCACTTGAAGGCTTTGAGAAGCCCTGCAGAAATAGAATCTGTCAGCCAAGTTTCACCCAGAGTTTCCCAATCTATTGGCCTGTTAAACTTTCTTCATGCCATACCTATTAAGCTCCATGGAATAGTGGTCTATGAATTATCCATTTGGGAACGGTGGTTTAGCACAAGATTTCCTTTAAAGGATCTCTTCTGAAAAAAATTACTGAATCAGCTTTTATGATTACTGATTTTTTTCTTTAAAAATATTTTGATTATGCTATTACCATTGTCCCATTTTTTCTCCCTTCCTTCCCACCCTGAAACCCCCCTACCAGCATTCCCCCACCTTAGTACATGTCCATGGGTCATACATATAAGTTCTTTGGCTTCTCCATTTCCCATACTGTTCTTAACCTCTCCCTGCATATTTTGTACCTACCATTTATGCTTCTTATTCACTGTAAATTTTCCCCCATTCTCCCCCGTCTCCATCCCTGCTGAAAACCCTCCATGTGATATCTATATCTTTTATTTATTATTTTTAATATTTTAAACTTCTTATTGTTCAAGTACAGTTGTCCCCATTTCCCACCCAGCACTCCCCCCCCAACCCAAGCCATCCCCACCTCCCTCCCTTGATGCTATCCCCCTTCGGTTTTCTCCACGTGTACTTTATAGATGTTCCTGAAACCCTTCTCCCCTTTCCCCCATTATCCCGTCCCACCTAACCCTCTGGTTACTGTGAGTTCATTCTTAATTTCAATGTCTCTGATTATATTTTGCTTGCTTGTTTTTTTTTTTGTTGGTTAGGGTCCACTCATAGGTGAGATCACAGTATGGAATTTCCTCAGAAAACTAAAAATGGAACTGCCTTTTGACCCAGTGATTCTACTGCTGGGATTATACCCTAAGAACCCTGAAACACCAATCCAAAAGAACCTATGTATCCCAGTGTTCATAGCAACACAATTTACAATAGCCAAGTGATCTCTGTTTCTGTGAATCTTACTGTTTTAGTGGTTTGCTTAGTTTGTTTTTCTTTGTTTAGGTTTGGTTGTCAATAGTTGTGAGTTTGTTGTCATTTTACTGCTCATATTTTTCATCTTCTTCTTTTTCTTAAAGTCCCTTTTACATTTCATATAATAAGGGCTTGGTGATGACTTGACCTTATCTGCCCTTCCATTCTAAATGATAGCTTTGCTGGACAGAGTAATCTTGGATATAAGGCCTTGCCTTTCATGACTTGGAATACTTCTTTCCAGCTCCTTCTTGCCTGTAAGGTTTCTTTTGAGAAATCAGCTGACAGTCTTATGGAAACTCCTTTGTAGGTAACTGTCTCCTTTTCTCTTGCTTCTTTTAAGATTCTCTCCTTATCTTGAATCTGGGGTAATGTAATTATGATGTGCCTTGGTGTGTTCCTCCTTGGGTCCTAATTCTTTGGGACTCTCTGGGCTTCCTGGAGTCCCTGGAAGTCTATTTCCTTCACCAGGTTGGGGACGTTCTCCATCATGTTTTCAAATCAGTTTTTGATTTCTTGCTCTTTCTCTTCTCCTTCTGGCACCCCAATGATTCAGATGTTGGAAGGTTTAAACTTGTCCCAGAGGTTCCTCAGCCTCTCCTCATTTTTTGAGTTCTTGTTTCTTCATTCTGTTCTAGTTGAATGTTTATTTCTTCCTCTGCTCCAAAGTGTTGACTTGAGTTCTGGTTTCCTTTCCTTCACTCTTGGTTCCCCGTACATTTGTCTTTATTTCACTTTTCATAGTTTTCACTTCTTCCTCTATTTTGCGACCATACTCAGCCAATTTTATGAACATCCTGAGTACCAGTGTTTTGAATTCTGCATTTGATAGATTGTCCTATCTCTTCATTGCTTGGTTGTGTTTTTTCTGGAGCTTTGATCTGTTCTTTCATTTGGGCCTTTTTTTGTGGGGGGGGTCTCAGAACATCTTTTATGTAGTAAGGGATGGAGACTTAAATATTCACCAGGGCATGGCTACCCACATGGCTGCATTGTGGAGCTGTATGTGGGTTAGGGGTCTGAGAGGAAACAATGCCACATGCTCAGTACCCCGCCAGTTTTCAGTCACTTCCCATTACCCATAAGCAAATTGGGCTCTTCTGGTGCTGATTCCCACATGGGTGGTTTTATATACATTCTAGGACCATTCGGATCTCTCCAATGAACTCTCCTGTGAGGCTGGACATTTATCCTGCTGCCTCAACCCCCACAGGTTTTTTCAGTCATGGGTTTTTGAGGCTTTATTTCTCCTCACTGGAACACTGGGTTGTGAGGTCTATCTCACTTTCCAGTTGTTCCTCCCTGTCTATGTGCAAACAAATGTGAGACTGCCCGTTCCACCAGCCACCAGTTTGCTGTGAGTCCTGTCCACCTTGGCTACTCATCTCCGCCCCTCCTACCAGTCTGGATGAATGTGTCTTCTTTAACTCCTTGGTTGTTTGACTTCCATATAGTTCAATTTTCTGGCAGCTGTGGTTATTTTTTGTTTTTAAATTTGTTGTTGTCCTCTTAGTTGTATGAGGAGGATCTTGGCTGAAAGTCTGAATTGCTGAACATTGGAATGCACTGAATTAGAAGAGATATAAGAATAAATCAGCCTTTTACAAAGAATGTTATCTCCTGTTATGTAGAATTTATTGTACACTGTGCAATGCATCCCTACCTGAATAATTTAGAAACAATTTACTACATTTAGAAAATAGCTTTAAATTTCTGGTCTTGACTGGTTTTTAGAGGAAAAAAAAAAACATGTGACACTAAAAATAGGAATTAAACCCTGACTGGTAAGGGAATTGAATACTTTTTACATCTCTACCTTGTAAGTTAGTCTGCGGGTTTACCTTGAGGTAATTTTGGATTCTGATTTTCTGGGCAGCTTCCACAATTTTAATAAATATGTGACATATGTTTTTATTCACATCATTAAAAAGGGACAATGCCCAGGTCTGTTTTCTATAACATGTCACTAATAAAATGAATGAATCAATTGATTTAGTCATATGTCAACCCACCAATCTCTATCCCTGTTTGTCTATCTTGCCCACATTTTATTGTGATTTTGTCCAATGTTTTTCTGATATTGACATTTTTTACATTGGCCATATTTTCCTGAGCTACTAACATCTCAACCATTTCAGAAAATGAATGAAGTTTATCTGAAGTGGCTTGTTCTCAGTGAGCCTATCAAAGCTCATAGCAATTACCCTGGACTTTAAATAATCTTTTCATGTAACTTACCTGATATTAAAATAATGTGGTTTTCAGAATCTGCCTTTTTCTTCCTTCTATAAATTTGAATAATGTTTGCCCATTTCTTGTCTATTGACCCGTCTCCTGGTTTCCATAGTCCTCCAAGGGCACTGGAAGGGGTTGATTCTAACATTAGTCTCAGGTATGCTTTGTTCAGATCAGGAGAGTAGAATTCCTTTCAGAGCACTCATTGTTTTCTTGCACTGCATCTATATTGGGGTTCAAGTCCTTACCAATATTCATTTACCCTTTTAAGCCTAAAGAGCAATATCTGAAAGAAGACAACAAACTTTGTTTTTGTTTTGACATCCATCAATAATACATTCTGTTTTGATGGCAGGTCTATCCATTCCTTATGTGTTTTCCAGGTGAAGCTGGTATGATCTATTCTACAGTTTAGAATTGCAAAAACAGTCATGGCTATTTTTAATTGTCAAATGAAAAATAAATTATTGGGGCACCTGGTTTCTCTGAAATATCTCCCCAATGACCATCCCCACTCCTGTACGGATTTTCAAGATTCCCAGGGTCTTATTCAGTTCAAGGGTGCTATTTCTTTTTTTTTTAAATCCTGACTCTAGGATATATATATTGATTTTAGAGAGAAAGAAAGGAAGAGAGTGAGAGGAAGGGAGGGAGAAAGAGAAAGAAAGAAACATCAATGTGAGAGAGAAACATTGATTGCTCCGCATCTGCACCCTGTCTGGGGATGGAATCCACAACCTAAATTTGTGCCATGACTGAGAATCGAATCAACAACTCTTTGCTGTACAGGATGATGCTCCAACCAACTGAAACACCTGGCCAGGGCCAACCAAGGGTATTATTCTCATTGGGTGTAGACACTGTGGGAGAATCTGATTTACTGGCTGCACCACTTGTTCCTCTACCAGTTCATGTCCTTCTGCACTGCATGGTGCTTCTGTAAGTCCAGTGCTTCTGTGATCAACCAGCCTAGTTCCTATAGATTGTGCTCCATTCTTGGTCTTCCAAGGCTAGAGACTGTGGCTTTATGCTCAAAAGCAACATCCAAAGTAGTCCATCTGGGTCAGATGGGCTGTCTGGGTTCAGCTATACTTTGGCTCAGAAATAGTCCTCTTCAGATGACCCAGACCCAGTTATCTAGCCACACACCTTTCCCTCATGGTGAGTTCTCCTTCTAGATCTTTTGTGCTTTTCCTAACAGCAGACTTCAGCACAAATATACTGAATCCTATAACATAGAGTTGAATTCCTCTTTCCTGGTCTCCAATACAGTTCACCCATTTTTCAACTCTGAAAACCATAGAAGACTGCCTCTGCCAGGCCCTGTCACACTCCCTCCCAGGACAAAAGGGGCTTTGGCTCCTCATATTTGCATGGCCAAGTGACCCTGTCCTGCTTTAAGGGGTCTTTCTGTCTCTACCTAAAAGACAACTTCTGAATTGTAACTTTTTAAAGCCCCAGTTCTGTCTACATAGCACATGCTATGTGAACATAACTAAAGACAGACTTTTAAATTTCCTCCAGTGTTTTTTTAATAAGTTTAGCCCATTTGAAAATTTGGCCTTCTTCCTTCCTTTTTTTAAAATAGGGTTTTTATAGTTTTATTAGAGCATTTTTCAAACTCCTTAGTGGAGTTATAGTGGAGCTATATCATGGACTAGTAGGTAGATAAAGAGAAAGACTCTCTGTATTTGTCTGGGTAGGCTAGGCTGTGTAACAAATACCCAAACCTGTAATGGCAACCATGTGGAAGCTTGGTTCTCACTCACGTGATCATACCTGGTTAGTCAATAAGTCAGTGGGGCAGTCCTCCTCTACTGGGCCATTCTGGGCTCATGCTGATGGAGACTCAATTATCTCCAACTTGTGATGTGTTGAGAATGTATCAGACAACTTATTCTTTCTTTTTTAATTATAATTTTTTTATTTTGAAATAGTTTGAAACTCAAAAGAATTTACAAAAAACAGTACAGAGAGTTCTTAAACTTCCCCTACTGATAATATCTTAGATTGTCAAAACTAGGAAATCAACACTGATATAATACTGTTTACTCAGGTACTCTTCAATCAGATACAAACCTTATTTGGCTTTGACCAGATTGTACATAAATTTGTAAAAGTCTGCATTGCTTTTAACAAAATGACATGATATATATATATATATATATATATATATATATATATATATATATATATATATATCTGTGTATATATATGGGGGAGGATTCTGTACTAGACCCTGGGAGGAGGCTTCTAGTGGCTGTCTGGATAGCCGAATAACTTCCATCACTAGTAAGCATTTTCTCTGTCTAAATGGCAGCAAATCATATGATCTCCCTTATAATCCTCTTTTTATAGCTTCATCCAAATGCTTTTTCACAAAATCAATCCTTGACTCACATACATCCAGGGGAGATAATATTCTAAATATTCAGTCACTATTTGGTTCAAAAACAATTACATTTGATGCAGAGTACAAATCTTTTCCTCCCACCAAAAGTCTGATACCAATTAAATTGGAAATTAGTAAGTTTGTGTTCTTCAGAATTAGGTTCAGTTTATTCTTCTCCTTCTCATTCAATGGCCTGATAATCCTTAGAACAGAATTGGCTTCTCTCTGAACCTCTACTAGATAATGGCAGCATTTCATTGGGTTTTAGTTTTCATTTTCAGTATAATACAACTGTCTGGAGAAGTACTTTCATCTGTATTTGCAGCTCTAAGGAAACTCCTTGCCATTGAAAACACTTTTTTAAAACTGTACAGGAGAGTTCAAACAATTGCAAAATTCCTAAAACTGCCTACTCTATTGCCAAGAAATCTTCTTCAGGCTGGTGTCCAAAGTTGTGGCCTCAGCTACCTTTCTGGAGCCCTGTTTCCAGAATGGCACAGGGCATTCTTCTTAATACATGGTTTGAGCATCTAAAGCAGCCACAAGGATTCCTGGCATTTGTCAGAGGCGGAAATCCGCATGGCAGACTGAGAGAGTCATAAAATCTTTGTTTTAGTTTGGACTAGTTTAAAAACTGGAATGAAATTAAAAATGATTTTTTTTCTTATGTGGTCACAGAGGTTTTCTCTTAAGAGGCAGGAGTTCTAGCAGGATATGGTGTATAGAGAAGATGACTGTTGGAGTTTTGTTTTTGTGCTTTGCTTTTATATCCATGGAAGTATTCATATCCTAGCCTTCTTCTGTGTGCTCTCAAGTCCCTTTACTACAGTCAAAGCCCTGTCTGACCTTCATTTTTACTGGTAACTTTTAAGTAAGTTTACACTATGGTCTCCAAACATGCTTTACAAACGTGCCTTCCTTTGCATGCAAACACCCATTCCCACATTCTCATGTTTACTGATTCTCTTTGTCTTCCAGAAACACTGGTGTGTGTCCGAACCTTTCAGACCAAAAGGGTGTAACTTCTGGTTTGTGGTCTCTCTTTCAGTGTCACTTGTTATAATAACACACAGAAGCTCATAAAGGTCTGTGAAAAAAAGAAGAAAATTTCCCTCATACCTGCTCCCCAAGTTGCTTCATTTTAGACACATTTGAAGGCCTGAGAATGGAAGGTGTCTGGGTGCAATGATCCCCTAGATGCTGAACAATACTAATTAGCTGATTAAAGACTTGGGCACTATTTATAAAGCCTCAGTTTAAACTAGAAAATGTGTTAGCAGATATAGCTTCTGGCATTGGCTAAAATCTGACCTCGAATGTTAAATAAGAGGAGATTCTTGTAATGTAATAAATTCTTTGAGTTTTAATACACCCCAAAGCCAGTTAAGAGCTATGATTAAGGTTATTTCATTCACCAAACACTTCCTGAATTTCTTCACATTGGGCCAGGTTCTGTATTTGGGTCCAGGGACACAGTCTTGGTGGCTAACTCTCAAAGGGCAACAGGGAAGATGGTGCCCTAGTATAGGTGTGTGTGTTGAGGGCCTTGAGCTAAGATATGCAATAAGCAGCTGGGGATGCAGAAGAGGCTTGGGAGGACAGTAAAACTTGCACATGCTCAACATTTTTTTGACTAGTTTCCAGGAATAACTTTACCTTCCAGTTTAACCTGGATTCTAAGTTAGACCTATTCCTATGTCTTTGTGGACATACTTATTTATAAATGTATTTATTGTCTTGGTGTTATGGATCTTATAACATGAATTGCTTACTATGGCATTATTGGCTCAAATTAGAGAATAAAGAAATACTGGATGAAAATGAGTAAAATTCCAAGTATATTTAGTAATTGCTGGGGTCTGTTTTATAGAACATTAAAATTCTTGAAAAAACACAATATTTCTGGGGATTCAACATAAAAATTGAACATAACATGAGAGTGGAATTATGCAAAGAGAGCCATAGAAAAGGACAATTTTGATGCCTTCCTTTTAGGTTGGCTCTATCAGGGTCCAATTTTTTGGTGTCTCTGAGCCACACTGGAAGAAGAGGAGTTATCTTGGGCTGCACATTGAATACACAAATACTAACAAAAACTGATGAGCAAAATAAAGGTTTTAAGAAAGTTTATGATTTTGTGTTGGGACACATTCATAGCCATTCTAGGCTGCATGTGGACCATGGCCATGGGTTAGACACCCTTGTATTGGATTAAAAGGGACAGAGGATTTTTCTTCTATCTCTCCTTCACAGAGGGTGAACAAAGTTCACTTTGGTCTTAGACAGTACAAGCTCCAGCCTGGGGTCCTGCCTGGTTTACCACCAGTCCAAGATCTTTTATTGCTTAATGAGGAAATACTAGTAATGACTGCATTCAAATAAGCTGCAGTAGATTTGGTAGGCCTCTACTTCATACTTCCTGCTTCTGCCAGGGTCTCATCCAGGAGTGTGTGAGACATGTAACAATATGACCTGTATTTATATCTGAAAGAGACAACCAGTTTTTCTTTTCCTAATCTTTCCCAGACAAAGAATAACTAACACCTCCCTTTCAAGGCAAGCATGCTGGGTTCCTATTGACAATGCAAAGTGTGCTCAGAAATGGAGGGGAAGAGTACTTGCTGCTGCTGCCCTTGACCGCTTGGGGCTGTCCAGGTGTGCATGGGTCTGTGCAGTAGCTGCCAGATGCAAAATGTCACTAGGCATCCAACCTTCAGGGTTCACGGAAAATGTGGCAAACCATTAGTTGTATGTGAAATATATGCAGAGAATAAAGGTTGAGCTGTCTTGATAAATCTAAACATTGTTATCACATTTATTGTCATTTATCATATGGTCTAAATCTACAAATATTTACAACTTTATCATTTGGCAACTTAAAAAAATTTTTTACAATCGACCCTTTTTAGCAGCAGTGTATTAAAAAGAAAGTTCACCTTCTGGTCCACTTCATTGATTTGAGTCCCAGTTTTTTTTTCATCTCTATGGGTTTCCTGTGGAATTCCATTCATTTCCCTTAATTTAGCCTTCATATGTTTCTCTAATTTGTGGCTATAGTCCACCAGATCTGTGAGGAAGCTGATGACCAGTGTTTTAAACTGTGCGTCTGAGAGATTTGCTATTTCTTCGTCACTTAGATTTATCTCTGGGGCTTTGAGGTCTTCCTGCGACATTTTTGGTCTGTTCTGGCCCTTTAAGTGGGAGGAGCGGCGCCTTGGATTCCCAGGTCGCTGGGTTGTGACGCTGTATGTGGGGGCGTGGTCAGAGCGGGAAATGGCGCCGCCCCCGGTCCAAGCGCTCACTCCCTCACCCGCGTGCAACCAGGCAACCACAGTCAACTCGGTGCCACCGCCTCCCCACTGACTCCTCCGTAGTCGCTCACCCGGTGGGCCGCTCGGTCGCTCACTAGGTCCAATCCTGGGTTTGGAACCCGTGCGACTGGATTCGCGCGTCTGGATTCCTCGCCGGGTCAACTCCTTTGTAACTCCTCACCCAACACCGGTTTCGCCCCTTACCGGTCGGGCCGAAGAATTTGTTGTTAGCGGAAAATGAGGAGAAGCTTAGGAACCTCCAGGACATCTATAAACGCTCCAATATCCGAATTATAGGGGTACCAGAAGGGGGAAAGACACAACCACCAGTGGAAAAACTATTTGAACAAATAATAGAAGAAAATTTCCCCAATCTGGCAAAGGAAATAGACTTCCAAGAAATCCAAGAAGCCCAGAGAGTACCAAAAAAGTTGGACTCAAGAAGAAACACACCAAGGCATATCATAATTACATTAGCCAAAATTAAAATGAAGGAAAGAATCCTGGAAGCAGCAAGAGGTAAGGGGACAATCACCTACAAAGGAGTCCCCATCAGGCTGTCAGCAGATTTCTCAAAAGAGACCTTACAGGCAAGAAGGGGCTGGAAAGAAATATTCCAAGTCATGAAATCTAAAGACCTACAACCAAGATTGCTCTACCCAGCAAAACTTTCATTTAGAACGGAAGGACAGATAAGGTGCTTCTCAGATAAGACCAAATTCAAGGAGTTCATCATCACCAAGCCCTTATTATATGAAATGTTAAAGGGACTTATCTAAGAAAAAGAAGTTAAAGAAACATGAACAGTGAAAGGACAACAAACTCACAGTTATTAACAACCACACCTAAAGCGAAAGCAAACTAAAAGGACAGCTAGATCAGGAGTGGAAACATAGAAATGAAGATCTCAAGGAGGGTTAGCAACAGGGGAGTGGGAGGAGGAGACGGGGGGAGAAGGTACAGAAAACAAGTAGCATAGACAGTAGATAGAAAATAGATGGGGGGGCAAGAATAGTATGGGAAATATAGAACCTAAAGGACTTGAGACACATGGACATAAACTAAAGGGGGGTAATGGTGGGGTTGGGGGGGCAGGGTGGAGGGGAATGAAGGGGGGAATAGAACAACTGTAACAGCATAATTAATTCAAAAAAAATAAATAAATTAAAAAAAAAAGAAAGTTCACGTTTAATGAAAACAAGTACTGAATTTCCATTTAAGAAAGTTGAAGATTAATATGCAACTTCCTAAAACCTCAGCATTTACCTTCCATTGTGGGGACCATTGTGATCACATCGGCTATATGGAAACCAGACATAAATGTCTTGGGAAGATATTACCATCTACACCAGAAGTTGTTTGTAGATGAGAGTGCCTGAAAACAACTGTTCACTTTGTGAAGCATGACTTTTTTTTTAGATTGAATGACTATTCCAAATTACTTTTGCTCACTTTTGATACTTAGTTCTCTTGCAAATATGTGAAAAACAAAGTCATGAGTGTTAATGTATTCACTTTATTAGCACAATCTTGCAATTAGTTAAATGATATCAGTTGTATGTCAGTGTCTTTAGATACTTTTAAAAGAAAATCATGTCCTACTAGTTCTTCTATGTATATGCACAGAAGAAATGAGTGCGTATGTTGACAAATACTTCTACATAAATGTTCATACCATCTTTATTCATAATAGCGTAAAACAAAAACACCTAAATATTCATCAATAGGAGAATATATAAAAATCACTTGTGGTATAGTCATATAATTGAATATTATTCAGAAATTCAAACACGTATAATAGCAAAAGTGAATGTACACATTCACTATGTGAAGCTAAAGAAACTAACCACAAAGGAGTACACATTTTATGAGTATATTTAGGTGAAGTTCAAGGACACACAAAACTAATCTATGGTGATAGAAGTTCAGACTAGTGTTTCTGTGTGTGTGTGTGTGTGTGTGTGTGTAGAAAACAAGTAAATACATGTAAAGATACATGTAAAATTCATTAATATTTATGTATTTTACTATATATACATTATACCTTAATAAAATAATAAAAGGAAGAAAGAAAACTTTTCATACAACTCATGGAATGAAAATGGAACTTTTGAAGTTTGTCAAAAATGAATAAATGAACATTAGTATAAATATTATTGTAAATTCTGTTCAAAATTTCCACAATGAAGATGAAAGCACTGTTTCTGCAGTGATAATACAAAAATAAATATTGAAGAAGTACAGGAATGTGGTCAAAATGTTTTTACTAATCAAGTTATCTATGGAACAGAAAAGTACTAGTGCAGGTGGTAGTAGAGATGCAATCATATTCAAACAAACTGCAATATTTTACCAATCAAAAGAAAACAATTAGTTTTCAAAATTTGCAATGAAAAGTACATATACAATTAAAGTAAATTACAAAAATATTCTATAAAATTGATATTGTGTTTTTCAAAATGAGAATGTCATATGGACATTCTCCCTTTCATGCCCACTATCAACTGAATTTTATAAATGGCTGGGCCTTTGAAGAATTATTTTGCAAATAAACTTAAATGTCACAGTGATGGAGAACATTTTTGTAAATGAGTCCTCTAAATTGCATTTTGTTCAGTTTGAAATCTGTAATCAAAGTATTTAGATATTGGAACACAAAATTTTAGACATTACATGTCTTGAAATTACAAGTGTTACAAATTGTTGCTGTGGAAAACAAAGCTGAAAACAGAAAACTCTATAACTTATTCTTACAAAAGCAAACAACTTAATAAATTAGATGGTAAGGACTCAGATAAATGAAATTTAATTTTGAAATACTTTAGTTGCATTTCAAAATTCTTGAATTGTGAGAAGAATCTTTTAAAGAAGTTTTCATTTTTAATTAGATACATTTTTATTCTGGACCCTAGTAAAATAATATTTTAAAATCTTATATTTTGATGCACTTACATTGGGTGGTTTGACATGTTTGGCCTTGTAAAAAGTGGTATAAGTAGAGGTAGAAAAGACAGAAACTATACTAATTGGATGGAAATATTTACACATTTTGATTAGAAATGATAGAACTGAGAATATCCTCTAGTTAGCAGAATTGTATACTTCTGCACTTGTAAAGAATCTTTTTCTCTTCTGGTCAGGTTGGAGGCATAGGTAGACATGCTTCACCTCCTCATGCACCCACAGAAAGAATTACAACTAAACCTCAAAACAAGTAACACCCAGAATTGTCAGAAGATTGAACTGTGTGGAAGTCTGACAACCAGAGATTTAAAGGAGCCACATTCAACCAGATGGGGTAGGAGGGATGGGCATGCAGAGATGGGTAAAAAGGTAAGGAGACATGGTGTAGTGTCAACACGCAGTGGTGGCAGCAGAACAGGCAGACTTTCACATATGGTAGATAAAAATGAGGAGGGATACTTTGACTCACAGCTCTTGGTTCCAGTGTCAGGAAGAAAAATCCCCATAATTTCTGTCTGTAAAAACCAGTGGAGGTTGGAGTGGCAGAAAAAACTGATGGATTTTCAGGACACTCTGCCACGTGGTCTTACAATGTATGCAACTCATCCACTCTGGGATTCAGCACTAGGGCAACAGCTGAAAGGGTGCCAGTCATATACAGGGAGTGAGTGAAGTAACTGGAAATGGGGTGAGTGCCTGGTAAACCTCCAGAAGCCAGGCAGCAGCACAGTCCCCTCTCTGAGCCCTCCTTCAACACAGAGCCACAAAGCAGTAAAGCAGGTTGCCCAGCCCTGACAATAACCTAAAGCTCTGTCGCACACAAATTTCAGGTGATTTTAGGTAGAGCTGCTTTACAGGAGTCAAAGCAGCCCTACCTAATATACAGAAACAAACACAGGGAGTTTGCCATAGGAGACAAAGAAATATGGCCCAAATGAAATAACACAACAAAACTCTAGAAAAAGAACTAAATGAAACAAAATGGAGATAACCAGCGAATCAGATGCAGAGTTCAAAACGCTGATGATCAGAATGCTAAAATAACTCACTGAGTATGACAACATAAAGGAAGAAATGAAGGTTAAATTAAGTGAAATAAAGAAAAATGTACAGGGAACCAACAATGAAGGGGAGGAAGCTGGGATTCAAATCAATGATTTGGAATGTAAGGAAGAAATAGCACTCAACCAGAATGGCAAGCAGAATCATGAATTTAAAAAATTCTTGTACAATAGTATAAGAAGGCTCTGGGACATCTCCAAATGTGCCAGCATTGGAATCATAGGGATTCCAGAAGGAAAAAAAGAAGAGCAAGAAATTGAAAACTTACATGAAAAAAAAATGAAAGAAAACTTTCCTAATTTGGCAAAGGAAATAGACATATGAGTCCAGGAAGCACAGAGAGTCCCTAACAAGTTGGAACCAAAGAGGACCACACCAAGAAACATCATAATTAAAATGCCAAAGGTTAAAGAAAGAGAATCTTAAAAGTAGCAAGAGAAAAAGACAGAAAACTGTACTTAAACAGCAATTAAAGTTTTTAAAAAGTAGCAAGAGAAAAGAAGTTAGTTACCTACAAAGGAGTTTTCATTAGACTGTCAACTGATTTTGCAGAAGAAACTTTGCAGGCAAAAAGGGGCTGGAAAGAAGTATTCAAAGTGATGAAAAGCAAAGACCTACAACCTAGATTACTCTACCCAGCAAAGATATCTTTTGTAATGGCAGGGCTGATAAAAAGCTTCCCAGACAAGGTAAAGCTAAAGGAGTTCATCATCATGAAACCATTATTATATGAAATGTTATAGGGACTTATTTAATAAAAAGAAGAAGATGAAAACTATGAATATTAAGATGGCAATAAATTCACAACTATCAATAGCTGAATTTAGGCAAACAACTAGAAAAGGAACAGAATCATAGGTATAGAGATCATTTGTAGGGTTATCAACTGGGAAGGGGAAGGGGAAGAATGGGGGAAAAGGTACAGGGATTAAGAAACATAATTAGTAGGAACAAAATGGACAGGGGGATGTTCAGAATAGTATAGGAAATGGAGAAGCCAAAGAACTTGTATGAATGACCCATGGACATGAACTAAAGAGGGTGATTGCTGGAGGGAAGGGAGTACCAGGCAGAGGGGGACAAGTGGAGAAATATTGGGACAACTGTAATAGCATAACCAATAAAATATATTTTAAAATAATTTTTTCTCACTTGAAAATATTATGGTCTATTGGGATGACTTGAAGATGCCAATACTTTATGATTTATTAACCATCAATACTGATTGAAGAAGATTGCAGGCAATTTTATTAAAAAGAATGAGAATAAATTGAAGAAAGTGTTTTTTAGAAACATATATTAGTGCCATAACATTAGCAATAGAGATACCTAAGAAACTGATCAAAGCACACAAATAAGTACCAAGAATAATTCTACTTATTTTTTAGCATTCAGATAATCATCATAAAGAATTTTTAATTTTGAGTTACACTACACAGGCATATGTTACTTATATTTTTTAAGTTTATTTTTGAATTAATCTTTGAACTGTTTTATAAATTCATCAATATAATAAAACCACCCTGCTAGTCAATAAAAATAGTTTAAAAGGACATGATTTTCATTGTTTTAATGCCCCATTTCTCTCTAAAATTTGCCAGGTGAGATGATAAATTACTTAAAAAATTTTTGCCCTTTCTATTTGTTAGTTTAGGTTTACAACTAATGGAGAATCCCAATAGCAGTGGCTTAAACAAGATCAATTATTATTTCTCTTTTCTGTGTAAGTCTGGGCTCAACTGTCCAGGACCTGCCTAGAAGTCCTGCTCCTTTTGTCTTATTCATCCATCTATTGGGTGGAGTCTTCTTTGCCACATATGCTTGTTCCAGCTTCAGCCATCTTGGGAAACTGCAGTCAGCAGGAAGGAAGGCATAGGAGAAAGGACAGGCACTAGGGGACATGTGCCAGTTTTATTTGAAGGATGTTTCCAGAAATCTCCTCATCACATTTCAGCTTATATCACTTTGGCTATAATTTAGACACAAGATGATGCTTAGCTGCAAGGGAAGCTGAGAAATCCTGACTTGGTCATATCTAGCGACAGACACAGGTTAAAACAAGGGATACATTACTCTGAAAGAAGGATGACACAGAACAACACTCTGTGCCACACCCTCTCTGCCACACCCTCTCCCTGCAAGTGCATGCCACCTCTGCCAGCCCCAAAGATGGTGTGTTCTGCTTGGAGAACACACTTTGCCCGTGCTTGTTAAATATTCCCCAAAGGGGTCCCGACTACTTTATGACTGAGTAAGTAGCCCTCATCACATTTCCTTGAATCTTTCCTTCCATTTGAAGATTTGAAAAATTTGAAATTATTCTCCAGTATTTGCATATTTACTTTAAAATATAAAGTGTTCAAGTTAGTGTAAAAAAACAGATACTCTAGGAAGATACACGTATTTTGTCTGTGGCTACACGTAGCTCTGACTTGAGGACAAGGTGTTTCTCTCATCTTGAATGGCTCACTATCCAAAAACCATTCACATTTAAAAAAATATTTTCTTGTTCATGCTATTACAGTTTTCCTAATTTTCTCTTTTTGCCCTCTTCCACCCAGCCCCTCTGGCCCTGCCTAGTCCCTCAGGCAATTCCCACACTATTGTCCATGTCCCTGGCTCATTCAAATATGTTCTTTAGCTAGCCCCCTCACCCTCATTTTAATAGAGCTCTCCAAATTCTAAAGAAACATATTTCATCTATGGGATTCAGGTGACTTGGGAAGACATGTGGACATAGGGCTCCTCAGTCCTCCATTCACCCCTGCCTCCAGATAGACACCCCTTGGCCATGATATTAGTCTGTGTCAGGGACTGGTTCGGGCTTTTTATAGAGAAGGAATTTACTTCTTTAATTCATTGTTTAGAAAAATGCAGAAGCATACTGAAGTACTGAGGGAGGAGGCCTGGAAACCACGTGTTCTCTATGTGTTGTTCATGTTAATATTTACAATTCCATTGTCAATTATTTGGAACTGCAGTGTATAAGCCATATACCCCCTGCAACCATCCGGTAATTATTAGCATACTTAGCCAAGCAAGCACAACCTTCTCAGCAAGGAACTTGTGTAATAATTATAAGACACCATGAAAATGTTAGATATGAGAGGCCAACTTTAAACCATTGACTAAGACCTTTGTCTCCATTATTACTTAAATAGCTACAATGTAGAGATATCTATGAGGAATTCTGAACATAAGTGAGAACTATTTACCCATTTAAGAATATTGATCATGTGCCTGAGTGTGCCACTCCTGTGCTGAACACTGAGGCTTGATTTGTGACCCAGAGCACGTATATATTTGCCCAGACATAAACCAGATGTTCACATGGAATTTCATTAATTAATTGTAATAAATGCTATGAAGGATAAAATACAGTCTGCTGAAAGACTGATTAATAAAGATACCTAACCTACTCTGCAGTACAGGCAAAGCTTTCCTGAGGCAAGCCACACCCAAAGGGTAACAGAGTAGAACAGTATTTCTAGGCCAAACAGATTACCTGTGCAAACGACTTTAAGGCTGAAAAAACCTTGAGTTTTTAAAGAACTGCACACAGGCCACTTTAAGGAATATTGAAGAGGTTAAGCAGAGATAAGATGTAGTTATATTTGTCTTGTCAAAAGGCCCCGAAGGTTTGTGACATTGGCCTGGGTAGCAGGTCCCATGGGCCTGGATGGAGTGGAGGCTGGAAGCAGAGGTGAAGAGGAGAGTGGAGATCTAAGGATGTAGGATGTCAAACTGACATGACTTGCAAATGGATCTGATGTGGTGGTTTGTGAGGGAGAGGTTGAAAGAGGACAGCTTGCAAGTTTTTACTGGAAAATGGTGGTGGCTGTTGGTACCCAATACAGCGATGGGAAATACAGGGGAGGAGGAAGCAAGACAGACCTGAGGAAAAATCACGAGTCACAGGATTGAAGAGGTCAGTGAGCTCAGCCCTCCAGTTTACAATTGCAGGTCAGTCCAGCTCAGAACGAAAGAACTTGAGACCTTTCTCCCTGAAGCATGGCCCAGGGACTAGCAGCACTGTCACGAACCGGAAGCTTGTTAGAAACACACAATGTCAGGCCACCCACACAGGATCTTCAAGTGATTTGTGTAAATAAAGTTTGAGAAGCACTTTTAAGGAACTTAATAAGTTACAGAGTTGAGTTAGTACTAAGTTGAACATATGATTTGGAATAGTTTTTGTGCTTGTGTTAAAATTATATTTAATATATATAAATAAAACATATATTTATTTAGGAAGAGAGAGAAAGAGAGATCTATAGATATATATGTGTTAGGAATGATGCCCAAGTTAAAAAGGTGGGTTGAAGACTGCAACAATTCAGGGACACTTTATTCAGTGGACAAAAGCCTACTAATGTTTCACCTATACAAATATTCAGGAAGGAAGGAGAGAAGAAGAAGGAAAGGAGGGAGGTAGAAAGGAAGAGAGAGAGGGAGAGAAGGCAAGACCTTCCAAGGCTGTATATACAATGGATTATTCGGATTTGTGAGAATGGCATGAGGAAGAACCGGCCAAGCTGACTCGGCATTGCATATTGTGGACACATGCTTCAATAGATTTTTTAAGAAAGAATCAAAACTTCCAAATTCCTTTTTATTTCATGAGTTTCTTTTTAAAGAAACGATGTTGGTAATGATTATGGATTTCTAAGTGTTGCTCAAGTACCAGTGCTATAAAAACTTCTCAGCAGGATATTTTTTATTTTTGTTAGACTTCCAGCTAACACCATGCCATGTGCCAATGTGTCTAGCATATTGTTAGTGCTCAAGTATCACATCTCAGCACAGGTGTGGGGTTGAGCAATTTTGCACAACAGTGTATATTATCTAGTGTTGTATAACAAATTACCCCAAAGTGTAGTAGCTTAACACAACAAATATTTCTTCTTTTGTAATTTCTGTGGGTCATGAATCTGGGTTTGATTTAGGTGCCTCTGGTTTAAATCCTTCATGAGGTCACTGTCAAGCTGTTGGGTGGGGCTTAGGTCTCCTCTGAAGCTCAACTTGTGGACTGCTTCTAAGCTCACTTGTGTGGTTGCTGGAAGGCCTAAGTCCCTTGTCATGTGGGCCTCTCCAAGGAGCTGCTGCCTTCTAACACAGCAGCTGGCTTAGCCCAAGGCAAGCAAGCCATGAGAAAAAGAAAGAGCTGCCTTCTTATAACTTAATCCCAGATGGATCACCTGATTACTTCTGCCATATTTGTATTTTTAGAAGCAAGCCCAGCCCACACTCAAGGGGAGAGAATTTCATAAGGGTGTGGATACACTGAGGTGGGCTTTCTGAGGTCTGTCTTAGAAGCTGCGTACTGTGCAGTGCTATTTTCTTCTCCATCTGTGCTCTTGTCAGAATGCTGTGATAATTAAAAGGCTAACTAATTGAACAAGAATGAAAATAAAAGGCTATTTTCCTATGAATATTTTTCTAATCCACACAGTGTATTGGATTTTATCCTAAAAGTTCAGAGTAGAGACTTGGTTTACTGTTTTTATGGGATGAGTGTGGCAATGCCAGAAAGGCTATTGAGATCTGCATTCTGCCCCATGCGCTGGGCATCTTTCACATTCCAGGACCTGGTGTGCATAGGGAAGGCCTTTCCCTGTCACTTTTACCCTCTTCTCTGCTTTCATACTTGAGTAATTCTATGCTTAAGCAGGCTTCTTCTATCCTCACACCATTCCTTGCATTTCCGAAGGCCCACCTCCACCACCAGCAACTCCTCCTGTCAAAGTTCACTCTCCTCTCTCCCACAGTCCCCTAGCTCTTCATGACTGAGAGCCTGCACTGTGCCAGGCCCGTGCAGGGTGCTAAGGACACCCCTGCTGGCAAGAGACCTGTTACAGACCCTCGAGGTCCTCACAGTCCAGTTGGAGAGACAGATACTAATTAAATGACCACACAGAGAAATAGACAACTGCCACAAAAGAAGAGAACCAACAATGGTGAGACCCCACAGGCTCCTGGGAGTCATGCTTAACCCCAAGCAACTCTTTACTGGGGTCCAACCCTGTGCAGATCCCAAGAACCTGTTCTGGGCACACCATCCATTGTCCCATCAGATGTCACTTACAAAATACCAGGTCAAAGATACAATTATTAAGAATTTCAATGTGGTGACTACAGAATATTAATTTCCAAGCTTGAGGCCTTGTGTGACTGTATTGTACATACTGTGAGTCACACTCTATTGCTTCACCCTCTTTTCTGCCCCTCATAGCACTATTATGTTCTAAAGTTCCCTTTTTCATCTGTCTTCTCCTTTTGTTGTCTGCCTCCACCACTAGATTGTAAGCTCCATGAAAGCATGTCCTATGGAGATAATTTATCTCCATGCCTAGTGCTGGAGCTGACACATGTAAGCTTCAATAATTATTTCTTGATTGATAAATAAATGTAAAAGGGAATTGATTGTGCATAGCTTTAAGTAAACTTGCTGTTTCTCAGAGCTCAGGCAAACTGGCAACACAACAAAACCTTCCAGCTAATCACTTCTCAGTCTCCCATCCAGAGTTCCTGCCTGCATCAAGTCCATTAAAGGCCAGCTCCAGTCTACCCTTCCCTTGACACTTGTTTCTGAATTCCTCCAGCCCCTGGATGTTTCCTTCTCTGCCACCTTCTTCTGGCATGTATTATCTGCCCCGAGCTTTAGAGCTTAGTGAAAGGAGCACTGTGAGTCCTAGGGCTGACAGACCAGTGCTTTCATCAACATCACAGTGGGCCTTCCTGGCACTCCCTTCTTGGTGTTTCTGCTCACAACCCAGGAGGTTCTGGCTCCAAGGGCACCCATCCAGTCACCTCCCATGTTGCTGAGCAATTGCCACTTTCCTACTATTAGGCTGGATTTTTGGAACAAGGCTTGGATTATTGACACTCGCCCTGAGTGTGTACCCCAGTCTTGGATTCTAGTAATGAATATAGGCAGTATCCCATCAGGTTGAATTCTAAGGTTCTTAATGAAGTGTTCTGGGTTTTTAAACTATATATTGAATATATTATGCATGACAAATACATCATTAATAGAAGCTTGGAAGCTTTTTTAGTTATGTAGAGAGTTTTATACTAAAAAATAATGCAGCATGAGAACTATAACAAGGCAGAAAGTGCCTAAACTATAGCTACAAAAAATTTTCAAATACCTCTATTTTATAGATGTGATAAAAATACAGAAATGAAGTAACAATCTTTTATTTTTAAAAGCAACTTTGGATCTTATTTTTTTCTAATAAAAATAGCAATATTTTTGGCAAATTCCCACATTATGTATACATGTGTGTGTTTCAATTTAAAGTATGGTTTATGTCTTTTTGTGACTATGCCATTTGACTAGACATGTGAAGCCAAACTGTTTATTGCATGCATGAATATGATCTCTTTCTTTTAATGGAATAAGTATTAATGGTTTTTAATCTTCATGAAGCAATTTCTTTCTCCAAACAAAGCATAGAAGTAGATGTGTGCTATATGTGTTTTGAAGCATTATTTTTTTAAAGTAAGCCTGTCAAAGAACCAACATCTGGCTTTGTTGATTTTCTGCTTTGATTTCTATTTTTACCTATATTATTTCCTTCCTTCTACTTGGGTTTAATTTTCTGTTCTTATTCTATCTAGCTTCTCAAGATAGAAGCTTACGGCACTGATCTAATTTTTTCCTAATATAGGCAGTTAAAAGAACAAATTTCTAAGGATTGTTTAAGTTGCATTCAACATTTTGACGTGTTGAGGCTTTATTATTCAGTTTAAAATATTTTTCAATTCTTAATGATTCCTTCCTTCCTTCCTTCCTTCCTTCCTTCCTTCCTTCCTTCCTTCCTTCCTTCCTTCCTTCCTTCCTTCCTTCCTTCCTTCCTTCCTTCCTTCGCTATGTGCTATTTAAATTTTGTGAAAAGAAAACTCCAAATACTTGAAGAATTTTCTAGATATCTTTTCTAATTTGATTCCATTATTGTCAGCTTTCAATCCAACAAAATTTATGATACTCATTTTCTTGCCAAGCATGAAATATGCATTTTTAATGAACTGCCACACCACTTTCAGTCTTCAAATCTGACTTTAAATTTCTTTCTCTACTTTAGACTTAGCATGGAAACTAGATTGCATGTTCATCCTCAGGACAGGAACAAACAATGCCAATGCAGGCCCTCTCTCTGTGGGAAAAATCTGTTATTTTGCAGTTTAAAAAATTGGCAGTCCTCTTCTAAAATGTTTACTTCAGGACACAGATTTAAAATATTCTATTTTAAAGTCAAGTGACAAATGTAAGACAATGTGATCATCTCTATCTGTGTTTTTCAGTGATTTACCTTTGAGAAGCAAGAGGCGTCTGGTGGGTTTCAGCATAATCTGAATTGAAACATAGGATCTGTCACTGCCACTCACTATTTGAGTCTGTGTAATTTCCTTATCATGGTTTCCAGTTCTTTGAATTCCCAGAATGTCCCAGTCTTGAATATGGCTAACACACAAGAAATATTTAATTGAAAGATGAAGAGATAATGAGCATCCTCCAGCAGTGAAATTGGAAATGGTAGTATTGAGAAAACAAATGTAGGAAAATGGGCATCCCTCATTAGACACTGCACTGATATTGTATTTAATGAAATCGATATAATGGGTATTGCCAAGTCACTCAAGTGGTTGTAATATCTACCACAACTTGCATGAAAGTACAAGTTTTCCTCATTAAAAATACAAGCATTTGGCTCTAAAATCAATCCCCCAAATTTTAACATGAGCCTAATCAGAAGCTTTATTTATAAATTAAGAAGTGAAAGGTTAGTGTAACATAAAAGGCAGATTTGATGGGAGGTAGAAGGCAGTGGAGAGAGGTGGTTTCTCTCCCTAGGGAGGATTGATATAGTTATGTTTGTTGCTGGATTAAAGAAATTCCTGCGAGACAGTTTAATCTCTGTGATTATATTTGATCTTATATAGAGAATGGTGTGCCAATTACATTTTCATGATTTTGTTTACCAGATTATAGAAGAATTTAATTTAAAATTAATAGGCATCATGTACCCAAAATAATTTGCTGAAGGTTTGAATTGTTCTGTTACTAACTGGCTGTTTTGGTGTTATGCAGTGCCTAACATATTATCTTACACATAGTAAATGTTCAGTCAATATTTCTTATAATTAATTGATTTTTTGTACAGCTATAGTGGGAAATAAGGTAAAGCATGCTATTATGAATACCTAGTTTTTATACAATTAACTTAAGTTTAGAGTCAATAACAAAAAAAAACCAGAGAATATTCTTTGTTTCTTCTGTATCAGTACTGTTGCTATTCCCTGTACACTTTGCCAGCCCTCAGTGTTCCACTCAGATTTGCTCATGACTTTGTGCACTGTCCTTTCAGTGAAGTCTTGGATGAGCCCTTTGAGGGTACCTTCTGATTCTGAGACCCTGGCTGATAAAGTAAAGTTGGGGGTTTGCTAGATGTGTGAGGTCAGGTTCCCTGAAAGGAGATTTGCAACTAGGAGGTTTATCGGAAAGTACTTTTGTAAAGAAGAGATGGAGCAGAGGGAGAAGCTGCACTATGATGGAGGTGACCAAGGCCTCAGGCGATCCTACCAGACCAAGGAGCCAGGCAGGCCATTCAGACTTGTCTGGGACCAAGGTGTGACGGACTGGGGTTTTGTGCCCACATCCTGGGGGCAGGCTGCCCTTGGAGATGGGGTGTATCTTGGGATGGAGCAACTCCCCTTTGCCAAAGGCCATTCCCAGAAAGCAGCTTAGCTGTTAGTTTTCAACGTTAATAATTCTGGTATCTAGGGACAAGAATGGCTTCATTTTGAAGGAAGGCACACCACAGGACCCCCTGCATTAAAGGAGACAGGGGCAAGGGGGTGAGAGAGACTCTCTCACAGGAGAGAGTTATAATGACACAGGAGTGGTTATAATGACAAATCCTAGACTCTAAGCTCTAAAGAGGGATGTGAATAAGGGACAGAGTAAAGGCAGATCAATGGATTGTAGGCCTAAGTTGGAAGAGTCTTGGCAGTTACCAGACTACCCCTGAGGAAGTAGGTGCTTAAAATGGAGATTGGGGGGAGTTTGGGGGCTGCTAGTGATGAACATGTTTAGTCTGGGAGTGAGTTGGTAGGAGGCCAATGGCATCAGAGGAAAGGTGAGTAAATGGGGAACACCATTTATAGTGACAGTAAAATCACCACAAATTATGATTTTAAAAACTATTAAAAGATTTTTAAAAGATTTAACTGCTTTTTGTTGTTCTCACTTGGTGTTTGAGAAAAGGTTATTTTTAAAAGTATATGAAGAAAGATAATAAATACATGTTTTGTTTAAAACAAGGACACCAGTTTAGTTAGATTTTAGGTCTTAAATGAGATGTCTTAGGATAAAAAAGCTAATTTCCATGTTTAGGTCAAGGCTCTTTTCTTATTGTGAGCTGCTCCAACTACCTCAGGACTCTCTCTGAGTTGTAAACGAGTACCTCCAGACTCTTGCCTCTGCACGTTTTGCTGCCCTTCTTCATGGGGGTTTCTTGTAACCATCTGCACATGGCTCTCCTGTTCTCGGCTGCCCAGCTCAACACCAGCTGTGGCTGCCAGATGTTTGACCTCTCTGTGAGAGAGCTAGGGATCACCTCTTCTGCCTGAAGGCTTTCAGCTTTTTGTGTCATTCTCCAAACTAGTCTTGGCTTCCAGCTACCAGGAAAAAGCCAACTTTGATCAGGCTTGGCTTAAGGAAGACCATTAAAAGTTGGCAAGTGCTGTAAATTTTATTTTGGACAGAGCATTTTAAAAGCTAATGAATGAAATTGAACTTATAGAATTTTATTGCTTTTTGTATATTTCTGAAAAAATTTCTACCCCTTACATTTAGTGATCTAGATGCCGCTGGCTCTTGGTGTCTAGTTCTGAAATTTTCATTTCTGGGTCCAACTCTCTCTCTCTCTCTCTTTTTAATCCTTACCCAAGGACATTTGTTCATTGCTTTTATAGAGATAGGAAGGGAGAGAGAGAGAAACATCGATCAGTTGCCTTCTGCACATGCTTTAACAGGTGATGGTTCCTGCAACCTGGGCATGTGCCCTGACCAGAAATGAACGAGTGACCTTTCCATCCACAGGATGACACTCCAATCAACTGAGCCACACCAGCCAAGGCTCTAGGTCCAACTCTTTAATTTGTTTCTGTTATGCTGTTTTTTTCATCATGTAAAATAATCACTATTTTGGATAACAGTCTTTCTCCTTTCCTCTTTCTCTTCTTCTTTGCAGTATAATATCCTCATTTTTTTCTCATTTCCTTTCCTGAACAATCCCAATTTAGAGATAATTCCCTCTGTGGCACTTTGTTAGTCTTTAGCTCCATAATTAAGGTTTTCTTTGTCAAATTAGTCTTATAATGCCTTTAAGCTAATGAAGCTGCCCAGAAGCTAATGAAGTAATTTTGCCATTGCAGTTAGGGACCTATGGCAATCAGACTGAGTTTTCTCAGTCTTGAGTTTTGCTAGAGTATTTAGTCCATTCAATTGGAACTTAAAAGACATTTAAGGTCAGTTTGTACATGGAATTCATGTTGGTTGGTCTGATTGTAATGGTTCTTCATGGTTCTAGGGATGTTGGGTGGGTGGATAATCATTTGTTTCATCTTCATCATCTGTTGTCAGTTCCAAATATGCTTAGTTTCCTCAGCACATGGGAGAGAAAAAGGCTCTTTCTTCTAGTAGCTCATACCATGTCCTAAACAAGGCTATTGGCAAAACCGGATATGAAGACTGCAAATGTAAATAAAATGAACTTGTGTCTCTGGAATTCTGAGACTCCTTTTTCAAGTAGAGTTTTGAGTATATATATCATATAGATAATTATTATCGTTCAGTTAACTAAAATTATGAAGCATTTTTCTGATTATAAAATGAATAAATGGTAATTGCAGAAAATTAGAAAATGATAAAAAGCATAAAGAAAAAATTCACTCATATATAGCTGAGAAACTTTTATTCTTTTTATATTATGAACAGCTTCTCATATCTGTAAATCTAAGAATTTTTTAAAAGCCTTTCCCCACTTTGTAAGATAATTTTAAGTGATGTCATACTACTGGTCAGATGGTTAGTTATAATCTAGCTGAACATTCTCATTTGTTCCATATATTGGCGGTTTTGAATGTTTTATTATCATTAATAATGTTGTCATAAATACTGAATATCCTAGTAGAAAATGGGAGCAAACTTTCAAAACCAAATTTAGGAAATTTTTACAAATTTTTAAAAGATTTCATTATCATTTGGACATTGTGTGATGTGTCTTTTTCATTTCTTCTTTTCTTATAGCTTATAAAATCACTACAAAGATCTATATGTGGAATAGTTCTCCCCAACAGTTTATTGATGCCAAAGACTTGAAGGCACAGTGAGTAAGGGCTGAGGATTGTCTCTGTTCCCACTGAACTGAACTTGCTAAGGCAGCCAGTGGATCTCAGTGGTTGTATACTCAACCGAAAGCAAAAGAAAACAGTCATTCTTAACTTTGTCTGGATTGGTATTGCCTGACTCCACAGTCCATAACCCTGTGTTCCAAATCCAAAGCTATCACTCTTCTCTCATGCCTATAAATCTATTTGTCACCACCATTTCTCAGCATGGCATTTACCCTTGAATAGGACATAAAGATGGAGGTCTTCATTTCCTGTAGTTATTAAGATCCTTCTCATTGCTCAAGGGATGACCCCAGGGTGATAATTTTATTCCCCCTTTAATGCAACCTCATTCTTGTACAACTCAGTTCATTTCTTTTATAATGCCACCTATTCTTCCAAGACAGAGTTAACTATCTTCTCTTTTATTCTCTCATTTCTCATTTTATATTAAATTATTATGTTGTACGATGATTATTAGTTTATCCGCTCTTGCATTCCTCATCAAAGACCACCTATTTCTCCCTGTATTCCCGCTATCTGGCCAGAGCCTGCCAAAGTGTGTGTATACCAGGTACCAAAGTATCTGTTAAAAAGTATGAATGACTGCTTAGCTCTACTTAGAGCCTGTTTGTGTATAACTCATAGAATGCTTGAAAGGAAAATAGACTATATGAACAAAAGATACTTATGTTATCTTAGCTATCATAATCCTTTTTATTTTTAAATGACATAACTTCCCAGTGTAATAAGATCAAATTCAAAGCCTCTAACTAGTTTTTCAAACTTTCACACAGGGGCTCTTGTATTTTTGTAAGATAATAATGATTATTATTTCATGAATGGGACTTTGGCTCATTTTCCATCCTGTATGCATCCAAGACTAAACCATTCATTCTGATCTTGAATTTGTGAGGGTTGATGGGAACACTTTAAACTGGACTCGTTTAAAGGCAGGAAGCAGTTATCTGCTTCCTGCCTTTCTATTCTTTCTCTGCACTCCTCGTGATTTTTAAACTCTGTAAATGTATAACTTGTATCAATGTGCCCATGGGTGGTATGTGTCAGGAGGAGCTTCATGGTTTGAAAAGATGAATGAAGAACAGGCTCAAATAATTAGTATTAATATTTTCCATTAATCGGGACTTCAAATTCCACAACATACTGCTTTCCTTCTCACACACAAAAAATGCTGACCCTCTATTAAGGGCCTTTTCTGAATGAAATTTTGTTGAAACTTTTTGTCTTTGAGGTAATTTTTAAATAAATACAAGAGTCTATCTCGAATGAATTAAATCTAGGGAGCAAATTAGAAAATGGAGACATTTAAGATAAATTCATTGGTTTTCTGAGAAAAGTAGAATGATACAATATCATTCCATATTAGGCTAATTGATGAGTTGTTCTTAAAATATTTACTTTATTTTACAATATCCAATTCTTAAAATTAAAAAAAATTCCTTCTGGGGATATTTTAAACATGTAAGCATATTTTCATTAAATTGGCCAAATAAAAGCACATAGGAGGTTAAGCATTCAGTTTCATGCACTCGTTTTATTCTGATTGGCAGTAATGCCTTTTTATATTTATAATATTGTTAAGTAAAAACACGTGAGTCACGCAGTTTAAAGTGGGCCTCTGCAGTTTTGACCCAGCTAACCAAATACCAGAGGATACATAAGAGTCCGTGAGATAAAACCTGCCACCTGGCACGGATATTTTGCCACATGGGTTAGCTACAAAATTCTATATAGTGGTCAAAACCCACTAAGAATTACTATTTTACGTATAAAAGATTATATACAAAGCATAAGGCAATGTAAATCTTGTATTTCAGCTGGAGTCCAAAGAAATAATATTCTATAATTTTGAGGCTAAATCTGCTGTATTCAGTTTTAACTTTTTAGAAGTCCACTGTATTTAAAAAGTAAGAAATTTTGTTAAAATTTGGTCATTGGTATGACAATTAGGCAGCTAGTGGTAATTTCCTTTCTGGGTGTCTCAGAAGAAATGGACAGTTTTCTCATTTGGCATTCCGAGGTAAAAACTGCAGGTCAGGTAGAGCTTTCTGGATTAACTTTCTTGTGTGACTTAGAAAAAGGGAGAAAGAGCCTGTTTCTTTATGAAATGAGGACAATAAAACCTACCTCATGGGGCCGTTGTGACAGTAAGGATACTTTGACCATCCTTTGAAGTAATCTTATGAAAAGCAGAGCTTGATGCCTGGCACAGAGAGAGCCTGGGATAGATGCTAGTTATTGCTGCTATTAATAAAAATAGTTTTAGAGATCGACTCTGAAC
Organism: Artibeus jamaicensis; assembly: GCF_021234435.1. Classification (NCBI taxonomy): domain Eukaryota; kingdom Metazoa; phylum Chordata; class Mammalia; order Chiroptera; family Phyllostomidae; genus Artibeus; species Artibeus jamaicensis. The sequence continues at coordinate 70,070,369 of NW_026522030.1, read as the reverse complement.
TTTTTGGTAGAACTGGGATGAGTGTATTAGTTTGACTTACTGAGAAGCTAACTAATACCTCTCTATGAGCAGGTGAAAAGGTTTCAGTTTAAATTCTTTTTTCCAGTGGTGTTCTGACATACACTCCACATAGGTATTTTAATAAATCTTCAGTTTAGCTACTGCAAGTTGTGGAACGCCTTAGACATTGGATTATATTCCACTACATTGGTGCTCTGGGATTTGAAATGCAGAGGCACACAATTGAAATGGTGTCATTACATTTGGACACAACCCCAAACTGTATGTGTCTTTGTGGAAAGAAAGGGGGAAAATCAAGTATTTTTTCCCTCTGATTGTTCATTCTTTCTGCCAATCAGTGTTGACTAACTTGTATATATGACCAAATGTCCCCAAAGCAGATCCTAATGGGCAGAAGAGGAAGCAATCTGAGAGAAGCTGCTTTTTTTCCCGGAGGTCATCCTTACCTCTAATTCTAGTAGGTAAAGTCTGAATATACATCTTGCCATGGAAAGTTGGTTTTGCAGAAATATTTAAAGGAGGAATTTATTCTTATTCCCAAAATAAGGTCAAGTAGAACTCATTCCATTTTCATTTGGTGTGCTGAGTAGCTGTCTGCAGAGGACAAGCCTAAACCTTTAAGATATTTTTACTTAGTGAGAGTTTTACTTTAGTTCCAGCCATTGTGGTTATTCCTCGTTCATAAGTCACCAGTGTTCTGAATTGCCATGTTGACTGTGAGCCTTGTTTTTGTTCATTCACCAGAGTGGAAAATCATAGGGTTCACATAATTAGCAGTCTAGAAAAATATCAACAAACAGATGTGTCTTCTGTGGCCAGAAAATTTTGAGCTTAGGAGACCACCCTGAGGAGTAAGTGACATCTTGAGGGACATGTGTGCAGAAATGCTTGACTGTGCAGCAGTTCATGGGGACAGAGGGGGTTGTGGCTACATAATTGCTGTTTTTCTCCAACATTTTATTTTGAGTAAGGAAGGCTATTTTAATGTGACTATATGGTCAACCAAATGTTGAATCTGTGTGGTTTCTATCAGAATACATATATAAAAATATGTGCATTTGTAAAATATATTTTACTGATTATGCTGTTATAGTTGTCCCATTTTTCCCCCTTTGTCCCTCTCTCTCCAGCACTCCTCATTCCCTCTGGCAATCTCTCCCTTAGTTTGTGTCCACAGGTCATACATATAAGTTCTTTGGCTTCTCCACTTCCTATACTGTTCCTAACCTCCCCCTGCCTATTCTGTAACTACCAATTTGTACTCCTTAATCCCCAAAACTTTCCCCCCATAATTCCCCTTCCCCTCCCAACTGGTTACCATCCATATGAACTCCATATCTAAGATTCTATTTTTGCTCTGTTTCATTGCTTAGTTTGTTTTTTAGATTCAATTGTTGATAGTTGTGTGTTTATTGCCATTTCAATGTCCATAGTTTTGATTTTCTTTTTTTTACATAAGTCTCTTTAACATTTCATATAATAAGGGCTTGGTGATAATGAACTACCCTGACTTTACCTGTCTGGGAAACACTTTATCTGTTCTCCAATTTTAAATGATACCTTTGCTGGATAGAGTGATCTAGGTATCAAGTCCTAGTTTTTCATCAGTTTGAATACTTTTTTTGCCAGTCCCTTCTTGCCTTCAAGGTTTTTTTTTTTTTTTTTTTTTTAGAAATCAGCTGATAGTCTTATGGGAACTCCTTGGTAGGTAACTCTGTAATTTTCACTTGCTGCTTTTAAGATTCTTTATCTTTAGCCTTTGGCATTTTAATTATGATGTGTCTTGGTATGGTCCTCTTAGCATCCATCCTGTTTTGGGACCCTCTGCCCTTCCTGGTCTTGAATGTTTATTTCCTTTGCCAAATTAGGGAAGTTTTCTTTCATTATTTTTTCAAATAAATTGCAGTTTATTGCTCTTTCTCTTCTCTTTTTGGCACCCCTGTGATTCAAATGTTCCTGCATTTGATGTTGCCTCAGAAGCTCCTTATCCTATCCTCATTTTTGGATTATTTTTTCTTGCTGTTCTGATTAAATTTTTTCTTTGTTCCAAATCATTGATCTAAAAAAATATATATTTTATTGATTATGCTATTACAGTTGTCCCAATTTTCTCCCCTTTACTCCCCTCCATGCTGCACCCTCCCTTTCACTATCATTGCCCCCCACCCCTTAGTTCATGTCTATGGGTAGTACATATAAGTTTTTTGGCTTCTCCATTTTCTGTACTATTCTTAACCTCCTCCTGTGTATTTTGTAACTACCATTTATGCTTCTTATTCCCTGTAACTTTTCCTCCATTTACCCCTGCCTTCACTGATTCTCTTAGATAAGTCCCATTAACATTTCATATAATAAGGGCTTGGTGATGATGAACTCCTTTAATTTGACCTTCTCTGGGAAGCACTTTATCTGCACTTCCATTCTAAATGATAGCTTTGTTGGATAGAGTCATCTTGGATGTAGGTCCTTGTCTTTCATGACTTGGAATACTTCTTGCCAGCCCCTTCTTGCCTGCAAGGTTTCTTTTGAGAAATCAGCTGACAGTCTGATGGGAACTCCTTGGCAGATGACTGTCTCCTTTTCTCTTGCTGCTTTTAAGATTCTCTCTTTATCTTTTATATTGGTTGATGTAATTATGATGTGCCTTGGTGTGTTCTTCCTTGGGTCCTACTTCTTTGGGACTCTCTGAGCTTCCTGGACTTCTTGGAAGTCTGTTTCTTTTGCCAGATTAGAGATGTTCTCCTTAACTATGTTTTCAAATAAATTTTCAATTCCTTGGTCCTCCTCTTCTCCTTCTGGCAGCCCCATTAATTGGATGTTGGGATGTTTAAAGCTGTCCTGGAGGTTCCTAAGTGTCTCCTCATCTTTTTGAATTCTTGATTTCTTCATTCTGTTCTGGTTGAATGTTTATTTCTTTCTTCTGGTCCAAACTGTTGACTTGAGTCCCAGTTTCCTTCCCTTCACTGTTGGTTCCCTGTACATTTTCCTTAATTTCACTTTTCATAGCCTTCATTTTTCCTCTAATTTGCAAACATTTTCAAGCAATTCTGTGAGCATCCTGATTACCAGTGTTTTGAACTATGCATCTGATAGGTCATCTATGTTTTCATTGCTTAGTTCTATTTTTGGAGTTTTGCTGTGTTCTTTCATTTGGGCCATTTTTCTTTTTCTGGGTGCACCTCTTACATTTTAAAGGGTGGATCCTTAGGTATTTTCTAGGGAAGGGCAACTCATTTGGCAGCATTGTGGTGCTGTATGTGGGGAAGGGATTTGAGAGGGAATAATGCCACTTGCTAGGCTCTTGGCCCACTTTCAGTCACTTCCCCCACAAGCTTACTACCCATAAGCAAATTGGGACCTTCTGATGCTGATTCCCATGGGTGGGTTTGTGTGCATTCTAAGACCCTGTGGGTCTCTTCAACAAACTGTCTTGTGAGGCTTGAAGTTTCTCTTTCAGCCACAACTCCCACAGGATTTTACAGCCAGAGGTTTCAATGCTTTATTTCCTGGCACTGGAACTCTGGGTTGTATTCTCTGTCTTGCTCCAAAATTGTTCCTCCCAGTTTATCTGCATGCAAATGTGGGACCGCCAGTCCACCAGCCACCACCTCTCATGCCCTAGTCTGCCAGCCACCATCTCACCTGCCTGGTTCTCCAGCTGCCTTCTTGCCTCACAGTCCTCTCTGTCTTGGCTGCCTATCTTGGCCTCTCCTACTTGTCTGAATGAATGTTTCTTCTTTAACTCCTTGGTTGTTGGAGTTCCATACAGTTTTATTTTCTTGTAGTTCTGGAGTTTTTTTGTTTTTAAATTTGTTGTTTTCCTTCTTTTGATTGTGTGAGGAAATGAAATGTATCTACCTATGCCTCCATCTTGGCTGGAGTCCCCAAATCACTGATTTGATTCTCAGCTTCATTCACTCCACTGTAAATTTTTTCCTATACATTTTTCTTTATTTCACTTAGTGTAACCTTTATTTCTGTGTGGACCTTTATTATGCTGTGAAATACCCAATGAGTTCTTTGAGCATCCTAGTAACCAGCATTTTGAACTTTGCATCTTATAGGTTGCTTATCTCCATTTCATTTAGTTCTTTTTATGAAGTTTTGTTTTTTTCTTTCTTTTGGGGCATATTTCTCTGTCTCCTCAGTCTGGAAGCCTCCCTATGCCTGTTACTGTGTATTAGGTAGAGCTGCTTCGACCCTGTGTTTGTAGAGTGTCCTATTGTAGAAAAGCATACCCATAAGTTGGATGGGGTGGAGGCTTAAGTAATTGCCTGGGTGGGGTAATTCATGTGAAGTAGGTTGATGGAGTCTCAGTTATGGTACTGATGCTCTGTGGCTCTGTTTTGAAGTGGCCTCAGCAATGAGACAATTGTCACTACTTGGCCTCTGAAATTTTGTCTGGGAGGAAGCTGTACCCTGGTACTTACCCTGAGGCCAGACACTTCAATTTCCCTGTATGCCACTGGTGCCCTTCAGGCTGCTATCCCTGTGCAGGAGCCCAGAGGTATTGATTCTGCTTAAGTCCTAAGTTGGTCATGGTGTTTTTAAGAAGAGATGCCTGAGAATTCTACAGTTTCTTCCACTGCCTCATCCCCCCCAGATTTTACTGCCAGAAGTTATGGGGACTTATCTTCCTGGCACTGGAACCCTGGGCTGGGTGGTCTGGTGTGGAGCTGGGATTCCTTGCTCCCAAGATTTCTCTCCTGATTTTTCTCTACCACATTTAGATGCGAGACTGCCTATTTCATGTCTTCACATCTCCACATCTCTGTTTCTCCTACCTGTATGAAAAAAAAGTGACTTCTTTAATTATTTGGTTGTCAGACTTCCATACAGCTCAATTTTCTGATAATTCTGGGTGATAGTTGTTTCGTACTTTAGTTGTAATTTTTGCTATGGTTGTGTGAGGAGGCGAGAGGTGTTTATCTATACCTCTATCTTGACTGGGAGTAAAAAATATGTGTATTTTTGACCAGGTGATGAAGCTTTCTTTCATAACTCCCTCTCCTACCCCAACCCAATCTTCATGTCTGTCTTAATTTGATAAGTTTTGAGGGCTTTGGGTGATCATTTTGCTGGCATGAGTAAGATATTAAGTCTGTAAGGCTCTTATGAACATTCCCATTGTCAGTGGTGTGTTGGATCCAGGCTCTACTGGTTTGTACCTTCTCGTAAAGGCTAATGCATACACCTCTTCCCAAATCTATGGTCAGTAGTGCTTCATTGGTAGCTTCAAATTGGCCATGGAGGAATATTTACACCATGGAAATCAGTAGGTGCTACAAACCATCTCTTTAGAGAGCTGGTTGTCAAACACTTCCTGATACTCTGCTTCCTATCACTGTTCTTTCAAACCTGATCAACTGAGATGGAGTTGGTGTTTTAACACTTGTACAGTCATACCTTGGTACTTGTGGGATTCAGAACTTATCAAACTCTGTACTCATTGAACTTTGATGAGAAAAAAATGTTTCAGCACTTGATGCTTGCTTAGGACTCATCTCGCTTGCTAGAACTTGTGTGAGTCACACTGCTGCCCCACAGCAGAAAATGCTTCATCGTTTAGGCCTTGTCAGTTTTGGCACTTGTCACAAGTTCTGGAATGAATTAATCATGAGTGCTGAGGTACCTCATGGAATATCTGTGAGGATATCTTTGATAACATTCCCTTACTTGGCAAAGATGAGTTTTATTCTGAAATGAATATGTGGCTTCCTGCCCCCATTTATTTTTCCTTGAATAACTTACCCCAACTTCTCTCTGTACATAATTTACTCATTTACCACCAGCATGGGTCTTTGGGGAAGGTCCAGTCCTATCTCAGAGACAGAAAATGTTACTTAGGCCAAAAGCCATCAGAGATTTGCCTTTCTCAGGCCAGGGTAATTGGTTCAGGTGTGAGTGGGTGCGTGGTCCATTTGGTACCAATGAAGCATGAGAGACTTTTGCTGTGTCTTCTGGAAGAGAGAAACTTGTCTTTTGTGCTGGACTTTAACTATAAAGATGCACTATCTTCTGCCATCTTGCTATGAAAAGATCATAGCCACTGAGAAGTAAAAGCAGCTCAGAGGAAGTAGAATTGAGGGATGAAAGAACACAGCTGGGTCTTGGTGGCATTGTCCTCCCCTTTTTTTGATGTCTTGCCTGAAGCCTGCTCTTCCCACTGACTTTTCAGCTATGTGAGCCCATATATTTCCTTTTCACTTAAGTAATTCAGGGTTGGATTTTATTTTTAAAGATTATTTATTTATTTATTTATTTATTCTTCAAGAAAGGGGAAGGGAGGGAGAAAGATAAAGTTGATCAGTTGCCTTTGCATGCCCCCAACCTGGGACCAGGCCCACAACTCAGGCATGTGCCCTGACTTGGAATCCAACAACAACCTTTTGGTCAGCAGAATGAAGTCCAACCCACTGAGCCACACCAGTCAAGACCAGGATTGGGTTTTTCTATTGCTATAGTCTGAACAACCTTCACTGGTATAATTGAATTTGTCAAATAATTCCTTTTTGATATTATAAGGAATATCATATTAATCTTGCTGTTGGTTTAAGGATGTCAATTCTAGTTCTCTATAACCTGGATGATATATTTTATTTTATATACTTTATGAGGGGCTACAGGTGGTTTTTAGATAATATTATTTATTCATAAATATCTATTACTTCTAATTCAAACACATGTGAACAAAAACTTGGAGAATCTTAAATCATGAGCTCGTCATATAATTTGCAGCTTCAATCTGCGGAAGCAAGATGTGGTTCCAAGAAAGAAAGAACATTTGGACAATTCTATAGAATTATAGGATTCGACAGTCATGGACGCTCATGACAAACACTCTTATGATATTTGAATGAATCCCTATGCACTAAGGAGGAACATAGTCTTTCTGCCATTGCCCAAACCCATTTGTCATTCAGTTTCATGAGGAAAGCACCTTTCTTTGATTTACAGAGGACACTGTGTTAGTAACCACAGTGTAATTTCCTATATTCTTATTATTGGGCTGGAAAGGTGAGCTTAATCCACTTGGATTTGTGCCTTTCCCCAAACCCCAGATTTGCCAGCATGTAGTGTCGTCAATAAATATGTTGAATGGATGACTGATAATGATCTTAATAAGAAAATCACCTGATATAGTGAGGCACACAGGGTGCAAAAATAATTTATTTATATTAGCCAACCTATTTGGGTGCATTCTGAAATATTATTAACTCTTTGTTTTAGCTTTAAAAGAGGTAAAGGTCTATTAGAAAACAGGATACTCCTTTGATTGAAAATTGTACTTGTATATTGGTAAAAAAAAAAGGTTTTCAAATGCACCAGTTACTTTCATAAGTCAATTATTTTGTTAAAACTGTAATTTTGTCTATTTTTATTTATTTTTTAATTCTCACCTAAGGCCATGCTTATTGAATTTAGAGAGGGGGGAAAGGAGAGAGAAAGAGGGGGAAAGAAACATCTGTATGAGAGAAACATTGATTGGTTGCCTCTGTTATGTGCCCTGCCTGTGGATTGAACCCTGAACCTAGGCATGTACCCTGACTGGAATCAAACCCACAACCTTTCAGTTTACAGGATGATGACCAACTAACTGAGGCATACAGGCCAGGGCTGCCTATTTCTATTTTTACAGAGAAAAAAAGATAATGTTCTTAACTTGCTGTTACTGAAATAAACGCATTTAGCATCTCCCCCTTTCTCCTCCAGACCCAATATGAGTTTTTTCCTGTGACTGAACACTTGCTTATGACTCAATAGGACAGATTAATTGCATGACAGAGGTAGCTTTAAAGAAAAGATGATATAAAGATGATATATTTACCTGGTTAAAGGCAGAGTAATCACAGTGATCACAGTGCCAGTGAGTTCAAGATAATGAGTTTAAACCTGAGTTTGGCTACCCTGACTGGTGTGGCTCAGTAGGTTGGGTGTCATCCCACAAACTGAAAAGTTGTGGATTCTATTCTCGGTCAGGGCACATACCTGTGTTATGAGTTCGGACACTGTTTGGGGAGCCTATGAAAGACCACCAATCAATGTTTCTCTCTAACATTGATGTTTTTCTTCCTCTTCCTTCTTTCCCTTCTTTCTAAAATCAATAAGCATGTCCTCAGGTGAGGATTAAATAAATAAATAAATAAATAAATAAATAAATAAATAAATAAAATTTAAAAACCCAAATGAGGCAAGTAGCTTCATGCAAAAAAATATTAAAAATTTATAAATTGTAAAAAAATTTAAATATAATTTAGATTTTTAATAAAATCATAATCAGTTAGAGAAAACAACCCAAAACCTGTCTGTCCAACTGGTAAATCTCTTTGCTTTCTAACAAACAGGGCAAGATAGTCCAACCCCAATGTCATGTCCTTCTGATAAGACTCATGGATGGCACCTGAATCTGTAGAACAGGCACATTTTGTATGGTAAGAACCCACCAGTGAAGCCCAAAGTAGTGAAACAGGTTCTTTAAATTTATTTTAATTGCACAAAGAGTTTTTTCTGTTAAGACTTTGTGTTTCTGTCTTTCCACTTGGAGACCCACAAAGCCCTGGAAATCCAACGTATTTGGTGCCATACCAGTGAAGCAGTTATAGAAAAAGCAATATCACTGTCAAATCCATGACAGTGCAGGCCTGAGGTTCCCACATTTCCTTAGCATCCTTAATTTCCCAGTAATTATTTCTATGGCATTCAGGGCCAGAAGAAATACCCAATAGTTCCATTTATGAAGGAAGTCCAAATACCTTAATAATATTTATGTCCTAACAACTTAGTAGCTGTTTGGAAAAAAGCCCACATACATTGCAAGAAATAGTAATTTTTTATTTAATTCTTTAATAACCACAATTACTACTGGGATGTGTGTGCCTGCTGGCCCTGTGTAACTCCTCAGATCTTAGAGCCAGGTTGGCCACTACTGTCTCATTTCCTCTTCCACAGTGGTTTTTATGCAGTACTGGTTTTCTGTCACAGAAACACTGAATACCCAGTTTTGCAAAGATATGGCATCGTTGAGGGGAATATAGTATAATCTGATATTGAAACTGTGAACTCCCTTAAGCTAGCAGTTCACTCAGTGCCCAACAGATGTCAAATATCTCTGTCTGTACCTCAAAAATGAAAAAATATTCTGACAATTTTTATCATCCTTAAGTAGTTATTTTAAAAACTGCAGAATGCATTTCATTGTGATTTTTTAAAAATATAAACATTTTAATCATCTGTAATACTTGCTTTTCAAAAAATTTCCAACGTATTGATAACAAGGGTCAAGATAAGTAGTTGTCAGCCTTCTATAGTTTCAAGGACACCCCCCTTTTTTAAGCATAATGAGTCAACTTCTGTCATTAATGTTTATGCTTTTTCATGAAAGATTATATAGGAAAGTTTTTGAATTGAGTTGAATTGGTAATTGAACTAGATGGGTCAGTGGAATTTGAGTAGATGGAGAAGGAGAGTAGTATGGTATAGAAAAAAATTGACCTTTCAAAGGAAAAATTGGGAACCTTTATTCATCCTTTCAGACTCAACTCATGAATAATCTACCCTGAGAGGCTTCCTGACTTCTTTCACTAGGGGGAACTACAGTTGACCTTTGAACAATGCAGAGGTTAGGGAGGTTAGCAGCACTGGCCCCTCAAGTAGTTGAAAATGCTCCTTTAATTTTTGACTGCTCCCAAACGTAACTACTAATAGCCTACTGCTGACTGGAAGCCTTGTAAATAACATAAAATGTCATCTAATACATACTTTGTGTGTTATATGTATTATGTGAGATCTGTTCAGAAAGCATCCAGCCATGTAATATGAAAAATAGAGACATTTATTGAAGAAGATACAAGAAACATTGTACATAGGACAGTGAAGCCTCCATCCCCTTCAAAGTAGGTACCTTGGGACCTCAACAGTTCTCCAGCATCTCTTCCACTATTCAAAACACTCTGCAAAATCCTTTGTTGGAATTGCCATCAGATGTCTTACTGTATTTTCCTGAATCTCATCGACAGTATGAAATCTCTCTTCTTTCAAAGGTGATTTCAGTTTTGGGAAAAGCCAGAAGTTGCAAGGTGTCAAATCTGGGCTGTAGGGGCACTGAGTCACCTGGGTGATTTGATGTTTTGCCAAAAAACTCTGCATGAGACTTAATGCATAAATGGGCACATTGTCGTGATAAAGCTGCCAATCAAGTTGCCCATAGCTGTGGCTGTTTTTGTCCTATTGCATATCTCAACTGACAAAGAATATTGAGGTAGTACCCATTATTAATTATTTGGCCTGGGGCAGGGTGTATTCATGATGGACAACATCTTCCCAATCTAAAAACACAGTTAACATGATCTTGATCTTGCTGCAACTCCGCCCTGCCTTCTTTGGGCATGGAGAACCAGGTGACTTTCATTGAGACAACTGGGCCTGGGTTTCTGGACCATAGCTGTAGACCCACAATTCATCCCTGGTTATGACCTTTTGGAGGAAATATTGCCCACTGGCACCAGTTTGAATCAAGTCATTAGCAACTGCAGCACCATGTTCCTTTTGCTCTGGTAGCAGAAGCCATGGAACAAATTTTGCCAGGACATGTTTCTTGCCAAGATCCTGAGTCAAAATCTCAGACACAGTAGGTTTGGGAATCGCCAGATCAGCTTCTAGTTCTCACACTGTCAGTTGCCAATCTTTGTTGATTGCAGCCCATACACGTTCAACATTCTCAGGTGTTCTGCTTGATGCAGGCCTTCCAGAGCATGGATCACTTTCAATAGATTCTTGACCATCTTTGAAGCACTAGCACCACATTTTCATTTGCATTGCATTCATTGCATTATCCCTGAAAACCTGAATCACCGGAATAGTTTCTGCAGAGGAATGTGCAAGCTTAATGCAAAATTTGGTGCAGATTTGTTGCTCTACTCACTCAGTCATTTTGAATATGATGGCCACACAGTACACATGCTCACTCAGTAAGGTCTACTACTCCCACAGACTAGTATAGTGAAGTTGTCATTGTTCATGCATGTGCATTACAGCCCACTCTCCTTGGCCACCAGGTTACATTGATGTCATGCAAACTGTTCTCATAATATTAACAATGGCTGGATCTTTTCTGAACAGACCTCATTCTACACTGTATTTTTACAATAAATTGAGTTAGGTAAAAGTAAATGTTAAGAAAATTTAAAGGAAGAGAAATTTTACAATATTTACTGAAGAAGTCCATGTATAAGTAGACCCATACAGTTTAAGCTCGTGTTGTTCAAGGGTGAACTATACTCTATGTTGACCTCCATCATACAATTGATCAAATTGTACTGCCACCATTGGCTCACCCATTAGCCTCACTCCCTCCACTAGGAGCTCCTTGGAAGCAGAGGTTCTGTTCTTTGTCTTTGTTATCCAAGAACCAACCCCTATATCTGACCATGAAACAATATATGAATCACAATACTAGTAAGAGTTATAAGAGTGAAAAAAAACTAGTGCCAGTAGAAAATAGTACTTCTAAGAGGATTTATAGAGGACATCAAAGGGGAGGTAACACTTAGGCAGAGTTTCCAAGGAAACAGAAGAAATCACCAGAAAGCAAGTGTGGGAGTGGGGTGTAGCTTGGAGGAGACATCCCAGGTGGTCAGAACATAGTAAGTGTGAACTCCACGGGGATAGAAATATGAGAAGTTTTGTGGGGTTGGGAGGAGAGTGAATACTTGGAAGTGGCAGGAATTGAGAATGAAAAATCAGGTTTGGCTAGAGCATTTACGGGCTGCTGTAAAAGTGAGAGTTTAATCCACCAGGCAGCAGGGAGCTAATGCAAGGTCTCAAGGGAGACAAGGGGATAATCAAGTGAGATAATCAGACCTATGACAATGGAGCCTTCAGGCTGCAGGGTTGTTGAGTGAAGGAGGGAACTGAGTTAAATGACTTTTAGATTGCCCAAAAAAGAGAAGAGGCAGATGTCCCCTCATGGGGCCTGGATGTCTGACACCATGGCCTTCGTTAGCCTTTTTGGTAAAATATGTTGTGACATGACAGGGACTTTTTTTAACTGTTCATTGTGAAATAATTTTAAACTTACAGAAAAGTTATAAAAAATAGCATGTTTCCATATATTTACCCAGATTTCCTTATAGTCAACATCTTCATGTTCAGAATACAGCTATCAAAATCAGAGAATTAACAATGTTAAAACAGTAGTAACTAACCTACATTTCATTTGAATTTGGTTTTTCCCATTAATGTCCTTTTCTCTGGTCCAAATTGCACTTAGTTGTCACGTCTATTTTCTCCAATCTGGGGCAGTTCCTCAGTTCCTTATCTTTTAGGATCTTGACACTTTTGAAGAGTATTATTTAGCTAGCTATCCTGTAAACTCAGTTTGGGTTTAAGTAATACTTTCCCATGATTAGATTGATGATATGCATTTTTAGCAATTCTGCAAGGTGATATGCCTCTCTCAAAACACAAGTCAGAAAGTATATTGTGTTGACATGTCTTATTATTAGCGATGATTGGCAAACATTCACCAATTAGTAAGCGTTATTGGTAAACATTTTAGGAAATAGTATTTTTAGTCTTTCCTCTTTCTTCTTTACTAGTTTAGGTCCTTTATTGCTTTTATTTTTCCTTCTTTCCTGGAGTTTCCTGAATTCTTTGGAATAAATTGGTCTCTCTCTTCTCCAATAGTAGTGATAGAGACTGCTAACTCTTCCCAGTGCATATACATCCTCCTTTTCTTCTTTTTAGTAATAGGACAGCTCAAGAGGAAGCTGAGCACATGGCTGCCTATCTAGGGATTACATTTTCCAGATACCCTTGAATCTCAGTGTCATCATATACCAAGTTGGAGCTTTGGAATGTGAGTGGAAATGAGCTCTGCTCATCAGAGATAAAGTCTCTTCTCCTAGACTTCCTCTAGGAGCTATCATCAACTCTGTACACTGGAGCAAGTGCCTTAGACCCTGCCGAAACCACATGACAAGGATACCAGAGCTGCTCATGAACTATTTTGTGCCACTGTACTGATTTTTTGATAATTTAAAAAATATACTTTATTGAAAACCCTGGCTGGTGTAGCTCAGTGAATTGAGCACAGGCCTGTGAACCAGAGGATCATGGTTCAATTCCCAGTCAGGGCATATTCCTGGGTTGCAGACTGGTTCCCTGCAGGCCAGTTCCCAGCAGGGGATGCATGAAAGGCAACCATACATTGATGTTTCTCTCCCTCTCTCCTTCCCTTCTAAAGATAAATAAATAAATAAAATCTTTAAAAATATATACTTTATTGATTATGCTATTACAGTTGTCCCAGTTCCCCCACTTTATTCCCCACTGACCTGCACACCCCTCCCTCCCACATTCCCCACCTTTTGTTCATGTCCATGGGTTGTACATATAAGTTCTTTGGCTTCTATATTCCTTATACTATTATTTACCTCCCCTTGTCTATCTTCTACCTTCCATTTATGTTACTTATTCTCTGTACCTTTCCCCTCCTCTTCCCCTCCCACTCCCCCACTGATAACCCTCCATGTAATCTCCATTTCTGTGATTCTGTTCCTGTTCTAGTTGTTTGCTTAGTTTGTTTTTGTTTTTAAGGTTCAGTTGTTGGTAGTTGTGAGTTGGTTGTTATTTTAATGTTCATAGTTTTGATCTTTTTCTTAGATAAGTCCCTTTAACATTTCAAATAGTAAGGGCTTTGTGATGATGGACTCCTTTAACTTGACCATATCTGAGCACTGTATCTGCCCTTCCATTCTAAATGATAGCTTTGCTGGATAGATCAATCTTGGATGTATAGGTCCTTACCTTTCATGACTTGGAATACTTCTTGCCAGCCCCTTCTTGCCTGCAAGGTTTCTTTTGAGAAATCAGCTGATAGTCTTATGGAAACTCCTTTGTAGGTAACTCTCTCCTTTTTTCTTGATGCTTTTAAGATTCTCTCCTTATCTTGAATTTTGGCTAATGTAATTATGATGGGTCTTGGTGTGTTATTCCTTCGGTACAACTTTTTTGGGACTCTCTGAGCTTCCTGGACTTCCCGGTAGTCTATTTCCCTTGCCAGATTGGGGAAGTTCTCCTTTATTATGCTTTCAAATAAGTTTTCCATTTCTTGGTCCTCCTCTTCTCCTTTGGCAGCCCCACGAATCCAATGCTGAAATGTTTAAAGCTGTCCTGGAGGTTCCTAAGCCTCTCCTCATGTTTTTGAATTCTTGTTTCTTCATTCTTTTCTGGTCAAATGTTTATTTCTTCCTTCCATTCCAAACCATTGATTTGAGTCCCATTTTCCTTCCCATCACTGTTGGTTTCCTGTGTGTTTTTCGTTATTTCGCTTTTTATAGCCTTTATTTTTTCCTCTAATTTGCGACCACATTCAAGCAATTCTGTGAGCATCCTGATTACCAGTGTTTTGAACTGTGTGTCCAGTAAATTGTCTATCTCTTCACTGCTTAGTTGTATTTTTTCTGGAGCTTTAATCTGTTCTTTCATTTGAGCCTTTTTTTTTTTTTTGTCTCAGCTCGCCTCTTATGCAGTAAGGTGCAGATACCTTAGGTGTTCACCAGAGTGGGGCGACCCATGTCACTGCATTGTGGCACTCTATGTGGGGAGGGGGTCTGAGCAGTAACAGTGCTGTTTGCTCCACTCTTTGCTGGTTTTCAGTCACTTCCCCTAGTACCCACAATCAAATTGGGCTTTTCTGGTGCTGATTCCCAGGTGGCTGGGTCTGTGCATGTTCTAGGGCCTTGTGGGTCTCTCCAGCTAACTCTCTTGAGGGCCTGGGAGTTCCTCCTACTTCCATCTCAACCCCCACAGCTGTTTTTGGTCAGTGGCTCTGAGGCTTTATTTCCCTGCACTAAAACCCTTGGTTGTGTAACCTATCTCGATTCCCAGTTTTTCCTCCTGTTTTATCTGTGTGCAAATGTGGGACTGTGCAGCCTGCAAGCCACTGCCTTGCTTTGAGTCCTCTCTACCCGGCTGCCCCTCTGTGCCCCTCCTACAGGTCCGGATGAATGTTTCTTCTTTAACTCCTTGGTTGTCAGACTTCCATACAGCTCGATTTTCTGTCAGTTCCAGTTGGTTTTTATTTTTAATTTGTTGTTGTCCTTCCTTTGGTTGTGTGAGGAGGCACAGTGTATCTATGTACACCTCCATCTTGGTGGTATGCACCATCCAGAAGTTGTATGCCATGGTACTTGAGGACTTTTTGCTACAGTAGCTTAGCCTATTCTCTATCACTAATACTTAGAGTTAAGACAGCACAACCAAGGGATAATATGTATTTTCTCTTCTTCAGATGTGTTAACCTTATTTACATAACTATGTTACTATGTGTGTTCTGTGGGGAAGGGTCACTGAAATTATACAGCTTTTTTTGTTGTTAATTCCCAGAAGCATATGCTATAGTTTATAATGTGAGTTTCCCAGGCTCTTCCATTCTTTTGGGGTGTAGGAATTCATCATAAATTGTCAAATAATTCCATTTCAGCTAGATGTAAGTTGGCAAATAGTAACATACGGGCTGCTACTCTCCTAAACGCAAGGCATTGCTAACTGATCACATCACTCCGTTTCTGCATTTCATTGTAGCATCATAATCTTTCTCAAATAAAATGCCCAGCAGCCACTACTTATGTACTGGAGTTGATTCAAAATATGACTCTCATTTGCCACCCGGGTACTAGAATTTTCATAGAAATACTTAAATATATCAAGCAGGATATTAAGCTTTTCAGTAGTATATAAATAATTTTATCACTTCACTATAAGTAGCATAGACTCTGTTTAGATCAGATTTGTAGCTAAATAAATCTGTAAGAGATTTTTCTCATGTTTTTTCTTCATGTTCTATAAGAAAGAAACATATCTCATCATTTTTCTTCATTTTTGAATTCCTGTGAGGCTGGGTTTGCCATTCACCTCTGTCTATCTGCCACTTCATGTCTTCCCATCTTTGTTTCTCCCTGGGGCAGGCATTTCTGAGGGGAGAGGTAGTTTCCCACTCCCATCCTGTCTTGTTCTCAAAGTCTACCACCATGTTGTTTACATGGTGGGCAGTTGTCCATTGGCAGAGGCCTCATTATGCTAGAATAACAAATTCCAGCTCTTGCGATCAAGTGCAACAACTTTATTTCTTACTTAGAGGATCTCCTCATTGAATAAACCCAGGCACAGAGGTCCCATCTTGCACTTGCCTCCACAGTTATAGACTTATGGAGAAAGGAATGTGGGGAGTCACACATTAACATCTGGGGCTTTCACATTTCATTGGCCAAAGCAAGTCACATTGCCACGCCTCACTTCCAAGAGACTGGGAAGTGCAAACTTAACATCAAGCTCAGAACCAGAGATGAACCAGAATATTTGTGAAGTATTTGTGAATGAATGAACATGTCTGTCACTTCTGCTTAACAATAGGAATGAGAGCCTCAAAACCCCACATTTTTTCCTCCCTACAACTCAGAACAGAGAGGTAAGCCAATGTTGACCCCAAGAAATAAGGGCTCCTGGTAGCTAACTGGGCTCAAATTTGTAAAGAGAGCCTAGCAGCCACTGCTAAACATGGGCCTCTCATACAAGCCACATTTCAGGAAGAGCTGGCACTAAACTGCCTGCCTGCACTGTTTCTGCCATTTGAGCCACCCCTTATAAAAGAGTTCCTGGAGTCCTATTTCAACCAATAAGACAGACTTTTCTCATCTAATCAGAACTGTGCAGCTATATCCTCCTTATCACCTTCACTGACCAATCAGACTGCCTCCATTCCAACCATTCAAAACAATGGTTTTTGGAATAATCAAACTGTAAAGATTTGGGGTACTCATTTGCATAAAGATGAGAACCAATCAGGAGCCAGTAGCAGGGACCTTTCTCTATGGGAGTGCACTTCCCTTTCCATTGCAGACTGCATTTCCCCTGCTGAAGCTATAACACTGAAGCTGTCTCATCAGACCTGAGCTGAGCAATACTGTCTCATTGGAGAGGACATGAACTGCAACACTGAAGTGGAGGGGAGCAAAGCCGTCTTGCTGGTGCAGAGTAGAGTGAGTTGCTACACCTGGGCCACCTCACTGCTGGCCCACCTCACTGTGGGGCTCTTTACTGCCATGATATATCACAATTGAGCTATTTACACTGAATAAAGTTTCTCCCTTCACTGCACTCCAAACTGGAGGCTCATTTTGACATTAAATTGTCAGCAAGAATCTTCACTTGACACCAGAAAATGGTACATTTTCAAGTCAGCAATATAAATTTTCATCATTGTTTTTGTATCCCCAGCTAGAAGGGAATACTTTTCTCTTTTAAAGAAAGATTCTACCCTTGGAAGAGCATAAGAAAAAAACTTGCAATTTGCATGGGAGCTTACATTTATTCATCAAACCTTAAGCAATGAGTCCCCCACAATTGCTTCTGATTAACTTGTTACAATAAAGAATATCTGGTTTTGGCACATAAAACACAAAATAAACAGGAACTTTACTTTTAGGAACATATTCAGACTGAATATAATGAAGTTTTATTCATTAAATTTAAAACATTAATCATTAAATATTGCTTAAAGGGACAATTTACTTCTATCACATGTTGCAACACCAAGCCTAGAGCATACAGATGCCCAATAATTATTTGTTTTTGAATTGGTTTTTCCCTTTAACTTCCTCCAAGTAACTATCTTCCAGATCAATCTAAACATCATCTGAGTTTAAGAAAAAAAAAGAACAAAAATAACAGAATCCTGAAAGTTAGATGAATTTGGTCTAGTCTTTGGAATTCATTATAAACTCTTTATTTTTTTACTTTTTGCTTATTTCTCTTTTGGCCAGGAAAATATTCTGAGACTTTACTTAATCCTTATGGTACTTTCAAAAGACTTGCTAAAGTTTTTATACATTGCATTTCAGCATTAAGTATAATAGTGGTACAAATTCTCGTTTGAATTTTTGTTTATTTTCATTCATTGTCATTACAGTTTGGCTTGGAAAAAAGATGGGAAAATCTTCTTGCTCTTCTAGAATTTCTAGAATAAAAAAGACAATTTCTATGTTGGATATGCTATTTTCCATCACCACAAGCATGGCCACTTTGGACCCATGTGGGGGTGTAGTGCATCCCCATGACAAGCCTGTTCTATAACATGATGTGGGCAATACTGAACTGGGAAGAGGCTTTGGGTTAAGTATCAACCTCCACAGCATAATGCATAAGACCTTCCAAGATCTGGCCTCTACCCATCTTTCTAGTTTTGCCACCCACTACTCTCACTTTTATAGAGCAGAATAATAAATTACCCAAGAACAGAAATTGTGCCTATCTCATTTAATAATGAGTCCCTAAATGTGACTGCAGAAATTCTCAGTGAATACCTGTTAAATGAGAGAACCTGCTGTAGTCTGGGTGTATGTCTTGGTCTCTCTACACCTTCCCGTAAGTTGTTTCCTAACTTGGCAAATCCTACTTTTTTCCCTGGGCTCAGCTCAACTATCATGTCTCCTGTGCACCCTTACCTCTATCCCCCATCCAAGGAAAAGCTAATTGCTTCTTTACTTTCATGATACCCCCAGAAGACACTGTTGTTCTATACTTGTCTGTCTGAATATACAGTTCCTTAATGGCAGGATATTCCCCTACATCAAAAACCTGGTTAAAGTGCCTGGCATAGAACCTTGGTATTAAAGGGTTTTTAGTTCTAGCAGCTTATCCTATACCCTCATTAATGCAGTTCTTTTGAGTTAGGATCACACAACCGAGTGGTGTTGTTTATAGCAGACATCTAATGAATGCTTGCTGACATGAAGTGAGAAGCAAGCACAAGATCTGGTGAACTTGTATTTCAGGTCTCAGGAACAACATGATTGCTCCAGCTCTCTACTGCTAGGGCTAAGGCCTTAGTAAGGCCACCATCTACTGCACCATCAGGGGGAGGTGCCCCTCACCTACTCTTACTGTTTTCTTCCATTTGGAGGAGGCTCAGTTAGTATAATATGTCTGGTCTCTCTCTAACTCTTTACTCCATCCATTCAGGAGAAATACATTGGGCTTGTTCCTCTCAGCCCATCTTTTTTCTTATAGGTTCCCACAGGAATCTTGTGTCTTCCTGTGATATTTCATGTCATAAGTTTTGCCCACATTGGGTGTCTCACCATCATCCAATGTTCTCTGTAATTAGATGATGCAGTATGACTATATCTGGGGTTCAGAGAGACAGCCCGTGAGGCCACAAGGCATTGAATGGCATTTGCCATCATCAGCTTCATCAGAATAAATGCGAAGTTTCTGTCCCCCGTTTACATACATTTGGAAGGATTGTTTCCCAATTTGTTTACAGCCTGGGTAGGAAAGAGGGCTGCTGTTTATTATTTCTCCTCAAAAGACCCAAACAATTTCTGTAAGGTGACTAAGGATTTTCAATAGAGAAGATGAACGCATAATTCCTCTCAAATCACCTCAGAGCCCACCCTGCTGCCAGCTCAGGGTGGTCCTACACCAAGGTGGTGAGGGTGAAGGGAGGAGGTCTTCCGGGGACCCCAATCTTGGGTGTGCTTTATTTTTTTAACTTTTAAAAATTTTGTTTGTTAGTTTATTTTGTTCATTGGATTCCACATATATGTGAAATCACATGGTACTTGTATTTCTCTGATTGGCTTATTTCACTTAGTATAATGTTCTCCAGGTACTTCCATGCTGTTGCAAAAGGAAAGATTTCCTTGTTTTTTTTTTTGTTGTTGCTTGTTTGTCTTTTTTTTTTTTTTTACAGCTGAGTATTATTCCATTGTGTGAATGTACCATAGTTGTTTTATCCGCTCATCTACTGATGGACACTTGGACTGCTTCCCAACCTTGTCTGTTCAACATAACTCTGCAATGAACATAGGGGCACATATATTCTTTTAAAATCAGTGTTTCTGGATTTTTTTTTATATATTTCCAGAAGTGGAATCACTGGATCATAGGGCATTTTCATTTTTTGTTTTGAGAATTGCTATGCTGTTTTCCACAGTGGCTGCCCCAGTCTGTGTTCCCACCAAAAGTGCACTGGAGTTTCCTTTTTCCACATCTTCACCAGTGCTTTTGGTTTATTAGTTTATTAATAATAGCCATTCTGACAAGGGTGAGGTGATATCTCATTTTGGTTTTAATTTGCATTTCTCTGATGATTAGTGATGCTGAACATCATGTATCTATTGGCCATTTGTATGTCCTCTTAGAGAAGTGTCTATTTAGGACCTTCGACCATTTTTAATTGGACTGTCTTTTTGGTGTAGAGTTTTATAAGTTCTGTATACATTTTGGGTATTAACCCCCTATCAGATGTATTGTTGGCAAGTATGCTCTCCCATTCAGTGGGTTCTTTTCATTTTGTTGATGGTTTCCTTTGCTGTGAAAAAACATTTTAGTTTGATATAGCCCCATTTGTTTATTTTTTCTTTTGTTTCCCTTGTCTGAGGAGGTATATCAGAAAAAAAATATTACCATGAGAAATGCCCAAGATTTTACTGCCTGTGTTTTCTTCTAGGATTTTTATGGTTTTGAGTGTAACATTTAACTTGTTAATTCATTTTGAGTTTTTTCTTCTATATAGTGTACAAGCTGGTCTACTTTCATTTTTTTTAGCTTTCATTTTTCCCATACCATTTATGAACAGACTTTCTTTACCTTATTGTATATCCTTGCCTCCTTTTTCAACTTTTAATTGAGGGTGTGCTTTATTTTAATGCTGATTGCTGGGTGCTCACCACACAAATACACATCCCTGCAGGCAGTAACTCAGGCCTCAAAATAATTTCTCTCCCTTCCTTTTCCTTTGAGAATGAGACTCCTATTCTTCCCAAGAGTTCAAAGGAAAAACATTTTCACCCTGAGGAATTAGAACCTGAAGACATCAATTAGTGGTATGATCATTCCCAAAGATACTTACAGCTTCACACAACATCTAGAAGGCAGAAATATGCATATCCAAAAGATTGAAACCAAAGAAGCCAGCTCGTGTCCATCTGGGAGCATTTCTCCTTTTGCCTGTCTCCCAGCCTCTCCATGTGGTCTCTCCACATGGCCTCCTCAGCATGGCAACTGACACCAGGGTGGCTGGACTGCCTACATGGCAGGTCAAGGCTCCCAGTGCTAGTGCCTCATGCTCGGCATGCACCCCAGTTAGCACCCACTCCGCACATCACAGGTCCTCAGGGACTGGGCAGGAGCTACAAGGTTCCTCACACCTTAACCTTAAGAATTCCAGAACATCACTTCTGCCTCCTTCTGCTAGTCGAACCATTTACTAAAATCAGCACAGATTCTAGGGGAGGGTATTATATTCTGCCCTTTTATACATTAATCAAGTGCCCAGTGGAGATGATTAAAGTCTTAGAAAATATCTTCTAAAAATTAAAACATATGGAATATTAAATGTAACTAAATTAGATTTCCAGTCCTTAAAAATAGCATTTTAATGACTATTAATCAGCCATTGAGGTAGTGTGGCACTTGCTTGCCCCACTTAAATTAAGTGTAACCATGTGACCAGATATAGCCAGAAAAACCCACATAAACAAAAGTGATATGTGCCATTTCCAGGCAGAAGGCATAAGAGTCAATACCATGCCCAGCTTTCCCACCATCAGCTACTGTGGAAATGTGTGCATCCTGAATCAACCTAGGTCCCTGAAGGACTGTGATGGGGCCCTTTGCCAACTTGGAATGTATATGTAGTGTGAACAAGAAACAATCCATTGTTGTTTAAGGCACTGAGATTCCTCAGGTTCATTATTACTGCAGCATAACCTAGACTTATCCTGAGTGGCATAGTTACTCTTTAGAACCTAATAATCTTTCAAAAACACCCATCCTCTTTAAGCTTTTCTTCTGGTATTTTTGAAAACATCTCATACATACATGCAGTCCATGCTTTCTTAAGTTGCCTTATGGAAAATTCAGTTTTTGTTTGTTTATAACGAATGAACAGTTTTTTAATACTGAATTTAAAAAAAGACACTCCCTGGAATCCAAGAGAGAAGGGCTTTCTTCTGTTTTCCTGCAGTATGTCAATGAACTGAACAGAGCTGCTACTTTAGGCATTTTTGTTGGAAGTGGACGATAACTGCCCAATCTATGCTTTAACTTTTACCTTGGGAAACCTAGAGCTAAACAGAGAGCGACAGAGAACAAGCCCCTACCTAACCTTTCTAACCGCGATTTTAGTGGGTCTGTGTGTGTACCTGGAGGAGTTTTCTGATCTGAGGAGGGTGGGTGTACTGCTATGTAACCTGGACTGAGAGAGGCCTTGGGTTTTGTTATGTGTGACAATGGGTTTACCCATTTGAAATGTTCATGGTTCTCTGAACTTTTCTTCTAAGAGCCCACCTGCAATACTTGCTTCTGGTTGCACACCCCAATAGAATGCAAACTCTCTGAGGGCAGGGGTAGTTTTTGTCTCACTCAGCACCTCATTCATTGCACAAAGCACAGTGCATGGGCCAGAACATATACCCACTATACTGTCATCAACGAATGACTGAAACCACCTTCTTTTTAGCAACAAGATCTTGTGAAACATGGCAGAACTGCAGGAGGTCACAGAGAAGCCACAAAACCAAGAAGAACTGAGAACTATTAAATATTTTGTTAAAAATCTAAAATGCATGTATTGTGGAATACTCTTTATAAATGATTTCACTACTATATTTTTATTGTTTGGTGCATATACAGTTATACCATTTCTGTAGCATATAGCAAATGATAAAGATTAATTTATTTTCTTATTTTACCTTATAACCATTATATATTTCCTGAGAAATAATGAGAAAGAAGAATTGTTTATACCCTTCTAAACCCCTACCCTGAACTCTCTGTATGAGTGAAGATGTTATGGTCTTTGGCAACAGGGTCCCCAACCTCTGTTCCTTCCACAGCCCAGGGAGATTCTCTCTCTGCTCTGGGTGAGGAGAGGGTGCATCCTATTAGCAAAGAAATTGCTTTGTAACATTCCTTCTGCCAGGCTTGTCCACTCCCTGTGTCTGAAACCTTTCTGATCCCTGTGGATTGGTAGGGTGATAGACCTCTGCTGTCTTTTTCATTTAGCTCTTTTTGTCATTCTTCAGAGATGTACTGCTTTCACCTCTCCAGCCTCTCCAGTGGGGACTCCCAAGTTTTTATTCAACCCCATTTCTTGGGCCATAGTCTATTAACTAATAAAGTTCCCTCTTAATGTTGACTCAATCACAGGCCCTCCCACACACATCTGGCCATGGCTGATTGGTTCAGTGGTGAGCACCTGACCTAATCTTGGCCAGTCAGTGCCCTTCTCTGGGATTTCTTAAAATGCAACTGGGGAAAACAATTCACCCCCTCTCTGGTGGTGATGCTAAGCCTAGAGAAAGCTGACCTGAGTGAATTAAGGTGGAATGCAGAAAGAGAGAGATGATGCAGAAATCTGGGGAGGGTTGCGCCTTACATTTTAGGTCTTTAAGCCCCAGCTGTTTCTCTGTGCTGCCTGTGGCTTATCTTATTGTCCTGTAGAATCTGTGAGATAAATCCCCCCATTTTTCCTGAGCTAAACTGATTCCTGTGACTTACTACCAAAAGGGCTGTCCAACCCAGTGGCCTACTTTGCCTTCTCTATCTCTACCAACCCCTTTCTCTGGATCAATGAGCAAGGGTATCTGAGAATTTCCAGGTTTTGAAATAAGAGTTTTTACTCTCACAGTCTATCATAAGGAAATTATGAATGAAATGATTGTGGAACGAATCTGTGGTCCTTGGTGAGTGGGTCAGTTCTTTCTCCCTTTGCTGCCCATATAATCCAGAGTTATTAAGACAGTTTTTTTAATCTTCAAAGAGAGGAAGGAATCTGTCTCAGTCAAACTTGCATCTCCACTGAATCTATATATTTACAATGTATACGTTTCTGGCATCTGAGGATTTGGGGTATTATGGCCCCTCCTCCTGTATAGAACTCTTTTTATGCTTAAGAACATTTACAAAATGCAACTTTGAAAACATCCGTGGTTCCTAGTATAGTGCTGTATACTCTGTGATTACTTCTTAGTGTGTTTCTGTTCATCCAAGTACTAAGAAATCTTTATCTTTTATTGATTTTCAGAA
Source organism: Artibeus jamaicensis (assembly GCF_021234435.1). Classification (NCBI taxonomy): domain Eukaryota; kingdom Metazoa; phylum Chordata; class Mammalia; order Chiroptera; family Phyllostomidae; genus Artibeus; species Artibeus jamaicensis. Next base: position 70,046,255 of record NW_026522030.1, on the reverse strand, counting down.
AGTTACTTTCAAATACATATGCATCCTCCCTTTACTGGATGAGGTTGACAGGATTAAAACTGGGGTCAATGCTCTTGCTTTGCCACTCCACTAACTGGCCTGTGCCAGGGTTACAAAGACTCAGACTGAGCTTCAAAGCTGTCAGCAGCAATGCAGAGAGAACTCTGGTCCTTTCCTCCTTTGAGCAGGTTTTGGTGGGAATCGGTCATCAGGATGTTCCTATTTGTGCCACAGGACCACCATGCCTGGATGGTTTGGAATGAGGCATAGTTAACTGAGGTAGGGGCCACTCACAAAATGTACTGGGTAAGAGTTGACACTGTATCCTGGTTTCTGGAGCTAAGAAGTTGCTGACCCTCTTTATAAGAACTTGTTTTCTGCTTTCCAATATGTGAATGATTATGTCTCTACTCTTATTTCAGGTGCTCTCTCTTTTGTTCACAATTTCATGTCTGTATGTTGGAGTTTTCATGTTCTTATAAGCCAATTCCAATTCCTTTTTTTAGAGTTAAAATAAATTTTTATTGAATAGTTTTTGTTATTGTTGTTCAAGTAGAGTTGTCTCTATTTGTACCCCACCACACGCTCCTGCCCCACCCATTCCCACCTCCCACCCTCAAACCTTCCCCCTTTGCCTTTGTCCATGTGTCCTTTATACATGTCCCTCGATGGCCCCTCCCCTATTAACCCTCTCCCCGCTCCTCTCTGGTAACTGTCAGTTTGTTCTTCATTTCAATGTCTCTGGTTGTATTTTGCTTGCTTGCACAAGCACTCTGTTTACTGGATTCAGTTCACATTCCTTCTCCTCTCTAATAAGAGTCTTACCTCTTTTTACCTTTATAAAAAGTGGCTAGTTGGGTGAAACCAATTGAGATTCTTTCTGGAACAAGGTAGGTATAAACATGTATTTGTGTGAGTGTTTGTATGAAGTAAAGAGCAATCAATGTTCTTCGTGGTCTTTAGTACAGAAAACAAGGGGAGGGGCTCACATTAAGCTGGAGAGGACTTGGTGGGACACAGACAGAATTCTGTGTTCTCTGAGTGATTAACTCATGAAGGATTTTAAGAACAACATTGACCCAAATATTTTGTGACACTCACAGGGACACACTGATTGCTCCCAGTTTCACATGGTTTTTCAGTTTTTCGAAATACAATCAATCACATCCTTTCTGACCAAATATATGTGGCAGGGGTACAGAAAGAAAGATATGGTCCTGCCTTTAAAGAGCTCCTTCATCTAACCACAGAAACAGGGACATAAACAGAATATGATAGAAAAGCTCAATGTGTACAGTAGTAGAGATGGGCAAACAATTACAGGAGCACAGATGATATAAAGAGAAGAACTGAAAGCCCACATGATAAGCAGAGAGGGCTCAAGCTCTGGTTCAAAGCTCAGTGGTTTAAACACTGTATGCTCAAGTCTTCTCTTTTCAGAGTAAATAACTATCATCTTGACCACTGCCAGGTTCTGCCTATAAACACATTGTCCAAGACATAAGACAAAGATGCTACCATCCAAAGAAGACTATTAAAGAATGGGACACAGCAAGTACACATCCCTCTCAGCACCCAAGGCCTCAAAACAGAGGGCAACAGGACAAAAACCAAATGATAAGAAACGTGGAAAGACATGGTGAGAAAGGAGAGTAAGCACACAGATAAAAGGGATGCACATCTATCTCTCAGGAGTGTGCTGCTTTGGGTGCCCCAGCAGGGTGGCTGGGTGCAGTGGTGGGCTGTTTACTGCATCGCTGCCTGCTGCCAAAAGGGGAAGGAGGCTGATCTTCATCCTGCATTCAGCAATCTGAGCCATGTGCCTCGGTGTGAGGCTGATGCTCTTGGCAGGAATAAAAGGCAGTTTTCTAAATTATATAGAAGTGCTATTAAGCAACAGCCTTGAGTGCAACCCTCTCCAGCCATAAATTTCTGCTTTTAAATGATCTCTAGTCCAGGCTTCACTATTTTGAAGAAAATTTATGCTATGTTTTTTAAAAACAACCTTTGTTACATGGCTTTAACGTCATAAAAGAAACACATAAGCTTCCAAGTGTGGTGTGCTGGAAAGAGCGTCGATGTTTCTTCAAATCTCGGTTTTCTCATTTACTAGTTTCTCATCGGGCAAGTTGGCTAATCTCTCTGTACCTCAGTTTTCTTACTTGTAAAGTAGGAATAAAACTTACCTTGACTTCTGTCTTGAGGATGAGAGACAGTACATAAAAAGGGTCTACCATGTGCCTTGCACCCATGTACTAAATAAACAGAAGCCGTTGTTATACAAATTCTGGAAATCATAGGAAGAAGGTGGAGGAGCAAGGATTATGCTTGTTAATCTAAAGATGAAAGGCCTTTCAAAGTAAGAGGCAGCAAACATTTATTTGAGATCAGAAGAATAGCTAGTTGGGAAACACTGATTTAGGTAAAAGCCCAGATAGTGTTCTGATTGGGAGGCAAAGGTAAAAGGTGTTTATGAGAAGGAGAAGGGGAGCAGTGACATCAGTAGTAGAAAGGAGGCATTTCGGTTGGTGCAGGTAACATGCTGATGTTAATTCTGAACAGTGTTTTTAATTTCAGTCCAGTAGTCATCTGTCCAGCAGTCATAATATCAGCCTTCTTGTTATCTTTGCAAACAATTCTGGGGCATAAGGTCTCTTAGGCCCAGTTCAGAGGTCATTGTGCCCAGTTGCAGCATTCCAGCAGTCTGAGGCACGAGATGTGTACGGCAGTTCTTCTGAGAGGGCAGCTCTGGCTCCATTCCAAAGCGTCTCCATTTACTATTATTTCTTTGACGTATTTAATCTTTCCACCGAGTCACAACTGATTTTAATATTTTAGTGTATTTGCTTTTATTCCTTTTTCTGTGCATTTTTGTTGTTTGTATACAGTTGAGATCACAGTGTGGGTCTGTGTGTATGTACATACTTTGTCAGAGAACAAGTCATAGCATTTTCTTGTATTCTTAGAAACACTTCACAAATGTCATTTTTAATTGCTGCAGAGCGGGCATCCTGTGGCTATACAGACTTTACTTAGCCAATCCCCTATTGTGGGTCTTTGAGTTGTTTCCATTTTTTTTCACAGTTATAAATCCCATGCCTACTTTAACTGCCTACAGGTTGCCAACCCCTTAGCATGCTGTTGTGTGGAAGGAATGTAGGATAATTTACAATCCAAGCACCAGACCAATGTTTAGATTATGGATTTACCCAAGAAAGGCAGGGAATACGTAGATAAAAAGGACCCAAATCACCCTTATGGTGGCTGACCCAGAAGATGAAACCTTCTAGGTGATAGAACAAAGAACCAAGTCAATGATGCAGATCAAAATGAGAAGTGTAAATAGGACATTCAGTGCAAACTTTTCAATGCAAGTAATGCTATGCTACCAGAGCAGAGGCTGGTTGCTCAACAGATTCTTAAAGCAAACTAAGTAATTGCATGTAAGCACAGACCAGGGGAACATCCCACAGGAAGTTTCATATATACAAAAGAGAGACTGAGATATTACCACTCTCAGAGGTATTCTTACAAAAGACAGCATTTAAAACAGCAAAAAGCCCAGCTCTCTGAGAGCAGTGGGTGATAGGGTGCAAGTTCCTTTCTCAGCAGGGCTGCTGCCTGTGCAGTGCCCCTGTGGCAGGTGCTCTGAAGCAGACTTAGCTACCCCTCCCAGCAGCCAGAGGATCTTTGATTACCTCTCTTCTACAGGTAAGCAAACTGATGTTAGAGAAATTAAGAAACATGCCTACAGTTGGCTAGTAGGTGGTAACAGTGCTGGGCCTTGTCCAAGAGAAGGCACCTGCTCCTGGCCGAGTATGTACTTCTCTTCACAGCTTCAGGACTAGGAGTTTACTTTGGTAGCTTGACATTGGCGATGATGGGGGAAGATTTATACCATGGGAGGAATATGCTACAAATCAGGGCATTTGTTGTTTTTGAGAGCTGTCTATTCACCACTACACAAGTCTACCATCCTACTAATTCACTATCTCCATCAAATAAATATATGGTTAAAAAAATGAGGGAAAGCAATAATACAAACACCAGTGGAGACTTCGTTAACCCAATGACCTCTACCCAATTGCATAAAATCAAACAACTGATAAACCTGATTCTGAACCATTGAGGTACATTGTCTGCATTTACCCTTTAGGTCTGTAGTTCTGAAAGTGTGTTCTGCTGACCAGCAGTGGAACCATCATCTTCACCTGGGAACGTGCTAGGGTCAGAATTTCTCAGACCCTATGTAGCCACCTGTGTTTTACCAAGGCATTCAGGTGATTCTGATATTCACTAAAGCTTGAGAACTACTTAGGTAGACCAACTTCACATTCTCCTTTTAATTATTTCTTAATTTTATTTCTGTTAAAATAGGTGTTTTGAAAAAGTACTTAATAGAAAAATTCAGTTGATATAAAACATACAAACATTTTCCTCCATTTTTCTTAGAAGATAAATTTTCTTTTTAATTTAGATGCCAAAACCAAGGTGCAAAAGCAATTCTAGGGCCACTTATGTGTATAAATTATTGATATTAAATTTTAGATAACGTAGGTCACCTGATTAAATGGTGGAAAATTCGGTTCACTGGTCTGTTGTGTGGCATGCCCTGTGCTAAATGACTGGCTTTGGTCCACATGTGGCTGAGTTAGAGCTGCTGCAGCTGAAGCTGAAGGAGGGCTGGGAGGGACATAACTTCTAGAACCTTTGGATACACAAATATATGTGGAAATCCTTGTAAATGATGAAACAGTTGAACTTCTATCACTTGATCAACAGGCATCTATTTTATGTCCTAGACATTGCTGTAAGCACTGAAGATCAAAAGCCAACAAGTTGAATCTCTAAGCCTAAGGAGCCCATAGCTAACTGGCTCAGGCAGATGTAAGTAAATGTGAATTCCATACTAGCAGCATGAATATGGACTCTGGGAGCAGAGGAAAGATGACTAACTCAGTCTATGTGTAAGTGGTGTTGGGTGGTAGGATGTTATTAAAACATGTCAAGAACCTGCTGTGGTCTCCCCCATCATTATGTATTTCTCTGTGGGTTGCAAATACCTGCCATCAACTACTAATAAGGCTGATTGCCAGCACACTGTTTCATTCTACTCTTGGAATCATTGAAATACACCCAGAAGTACCTCTAATAAAACAGAGACTTCACATGCAAGATAATGGAAGCAGAGCTGGAGCCACTAATGTTTTTCTTGGAAAAAGCCCCCATTTGGATGGCAGGGGTCGGGGAGGTGGCCTTTCAGAAGACACATTTTCCAAAGCTAATGTCTACATTAGGAAAGTGGATACTGTTTTTGCTTTGTCTTCACGTTGTCATTTTGGGGTGGCAAACCCTTTTCCCATCAGTGAACATAAAGCACATGTTCTCTCCACAAGCATCGCTTGCTGCCTTGCTTTTCTCACTCAACCAGAAAGGCCTCTGACAAGAGGCCTGGAGCTGACGGCAAAATCTTGGGTAGAAGTAATCAATCTAAGGAATACCAGAACAGTATTCCCATGGTTAGTCAAAATATACATATACACACAGCATATGTACAATTATGTCATTTAGATCGTCTGCATTAGTGGCTCCATTTGAGAAAAAATGTTGGGAAAATAGCTCCTCTCAGGTTCCATTCGTGGAAAGAAAAATGTTAAACTTCATCTGCAGCAGAACATGCTACTCTTAAGTATGTACCATGGAGACACCAAATGTTCATAAAACATTCCCAACAGAAATCATAAAAGCGATATAGCAATAATGGAAATAGAATTCACTCTTAGTTTATACAATTATTTATAAGGTAGTTTATAAAGTTTATACAGATTGAGAATTCAGTTAATGAATTCAGCAGACCCATGGAAATGACTTATGCAAATTGCAGTGACTATGGCAGGATGGAGAAAAGAATAGTCTGTTTATCAAAAATAGTATGAACACAATTAGCAAAGTATTTTTGCACTTGGCAATCTGACCATCATCTCAAGAGATCAACTCCCTGGATGATTCTTTTGTCACAAAGACTTACTGAACACACCAATCAAGACTTTGTGCTACTGCACTTAATCTCAAGGAACATCACAGTAATAAAATCATGAGAGATTTTCTCCATCACACACACACACATGCACATACACACTCACACACTGCTTGTCCTTTTCCACCAAAAGATTCCTGGTGGTGAAGTAAGTGGTAGAAAGACCAGATGGATTTTCATAAGCCACACTGAGCTTGCAACTCATAAACATGAAAATTTGAACCAGAAATTACAGAGAAAAAAATAGATAGAAAGGCTCACACTAACCCTTTTACAAATTATTTTTTTCATTTCTCTACCTCTGGCCTCTTAAAGCTAAGAATCAGTCTTCCAAATCTTTCTGAAGTTGACTCTCCATGTGGATGAAATGTCCCAGTGAGTGGGTTCTGGAGAGGCATGCTCACCCATTCATGGTTCCAAGGCACTCATGCACAGATCAGAGGCTCTCAAAGCTGGCAGTCCTCAGTTTTACATTAGGATGAATAGAGGTCTGTGGCCAGAACATTCGTGTGCCATTGTACTTGATCATTCTTGTTGAGAGATCTTGAACTTGTCCAGAACTCTGATTGATGCCCACCCAACTTTACTTTACTTTTATATTTTTTCACTAAATAAGTGAAAGCTGTTTATAACAAATTTTTTTGCTCAATCTTTGCATGAAACCATAAAAATGAACAACAAAAAGTCTCACCACAGCCGTTTCACATTACAAAGTGATGTTAGAACTTTACAAAGGATGCAAAATATGCAAAGCAGCCCCCTGCTCTCTAAGAGAAAAAAGACTGTTGTTAGATATTTGTATTGTCATGAATTATGATAACTGTGCTCAAAGGGAGCCACAGCTCCCAGAGAAGCCAACTGCCTCAGGTGAGCTGTCTATGCCCAAGCACAGAGAACATGCCATCACCCTGGCTTCCTTTACCCCACTATTCTGGGAAACTGGGTAACATTTGCAGCCTCCATCTGTACCAGTTTCTTAAATAGTTGGGTCTCTCCTCAGGAGAATCTGCCATTGAATTGCTCCAGCTCCTATTGGCTCCAGCAAACCAGGGTATTTCAGGAATGAGATAAATTCCTTTTATGGACCACACTTTATGTGACACCATCGGTGGAACTTTGTGATTTATCTCATTTAAATATCACAGCAACTCTTTCAGATGCATATAATTAGCCCTATTTTACAAAAGAGGAAAGTGTCTCAAAGAGGCAAGATTTGGCAGCTAGAAAGGAAGAGGAGGAACCAGTATATCGACCTAGATCTGCTTGATTGCAAAGCCCCCACACCAAGTTTTCAGTACAAAGAAGACTCTCTCATCTTTGTCATGTTCCTTTCCAAGTCCCTTTCCCTAAACCTGACACACAATACACTCTTAATAAATATTCATTAGAACTGAACCTATTAAAAAATTGGAAGTGAGTAAGCTAAGTGGGATAAATCATGAACTTAGATTTGCCCTACAAATCATCTTCAAAAATAAAATAATACATGCTGGTGAATTTTCAGTGAATTTGTAAAGGCTATGAAGGCTTTAAGTGGAACTTTCTTGGTTTTCAAGTCTTGGATACTTTTAAATGTAATTTAAAGGGCTCAATTCCATAATCCAAATCAAATTTATTTTCTGAGCACTGAGTCAAGTTATCATAAATAGTTAACAATAGCCACTAGGTACTCCATCATGTGAACTCACATCCAAATATCATTTGCCACTCTATACCTAAAGCCTATACTAGTGCATATACATTATCATTCTACCACTGATATAAATCAAAATGTACCCTGAGATACAATAACAACTATGGCAATGGTGTGGCCATGCTCAGAGGTGGCACAACTGGGTATAGAACAACCCACTACATTTAGGCTAGGAGACCTAAATCTTAACTTATCCACAGGAATGTCATTGTCATTCAAAGTGATCAAGCTTGTATCAGTTTGCAATGAATGTTAATACCTACCTCTCCGTATTGGCTATTTTTATTGCCAATGCAGAGATCAAAAAGCAGACAAAGCCCTGTAAGTCTTTCTTATCCTGTCTTCTGCTTTCCATGTCTTCAGTTTCTTAACAGTGGCTAATAAATGAAATAAATAAATCGTGTTTGTGAAATGGAAAAAATACCAATTTACTTTCACTCAACATGTTTATTATGTACCTACTGTATGCCAGGTACTATTCTACATTCTAGGAATACAGCCAAATTAAGGTTCCTGATTCTTATATTCTAGTTGACAGAAGATAGACAATAAATAAATAAAAAATAAAGCTGTAATATGACAGGACATGATGAGAAGAAAAACATAAGCAGAGGAAGGAGACTAGGAGGAGGGACTGAGAGGGGTGAGAAAATACTGTTTTACATGAAGGGGTCAGGAAAGCTGCTCATGTTGTTGATGTTCTCGAAAACCTCAGGAATGTGGTCCCATGACCAGGCTTCCAGTGGGAACCTGAGCTGTGTTTAGACCTGGGATCCTGACCAGTTTACAAAAGTGAAAAACTTGAGGAAACACTATGGCAAAAGAGTTGATGGGCCAGGGTTGGCTCAGGAACAAAGGACCAGTGGAAGGGAGGAAGGCTCTGAATATACATCATTGTGTTGACCACTCAGGATGTCCTCAGTGTGCCCCAGGAATCATTGCTAAGTCCTGGGAAAGGAGGCTGTGCTTGTCGGCGAAATTCAGACTCTAAGCTGTGGGGCCCAGGCAGCACTGCTCCAATGTGATAGGGTGCAGGTGTGGGGCTGCGGGTGATGGCAGTCTTTTCTCCAGTGACTCGCATGAGGCCAGCATGCCAGGCGTGTCATGGTGTAGATATGACTGCCTCCAGGGAGCTTGGGTGGCCTCAGCTGCAGGGAAGAAACAGAGCATCAGAGGAGGAAGATGGCATATGCCAGGTGACAACGGAAAGGGCCACTTATTGAGCATGTAGGCGATACCTTCTAGGGATCCCCTGGCTAACTGGAATGTCCAGACCATCCTGGAGAGGGAGAGCCAGAGAATTTTGCTTTTACCCCAGGACGTTTGTCCTGAGCAAACAAGCCCAAACCTGGTGAGAACACTCTGCTTTAACCCCCAGTTCTGGAAACCCTGTCTTTGCTGAGGACAGGATTGAGAGTAAGGCTTCCATTCCCAGGGTCTTTGACAAAGGACCCCCTTGCCAGCAAACAAGGGGCTTGATCTAAATGGGCTCAGTGATCTAAATGCCAACAATGCCATCATAGGGTGAAAGATTAGGACCTGGGAGTTTGCATTTCATTGGCAATAAAATGATTGTGAGGAATGCACTAAAATAATATAAAGACATGGCTAGGAAAAGCTAATCTCACATTACCAAAGTGCCTCTTTCATACTTGCAGAATCTTCACACTCAACCTTCGGACAACAATCTTCAAGCTAAACCATGACCCATGTAGACCTATTTGCCATAACTAACCTGCCAGTCTGCATATTCATTAGATATCATTTAAAAGGGAGAGCTTGTACTTCACCCCAAGAGGAGTGAGTGTCTCTTTCAGACCTCCCAGGCCAACCCCTGTCTTGTTCCTTATGCATTGACTCCATCACTTGTATCCGCTCAAGTCTTTGAAACAAAGCTATTCCCAACTACTCAGGCCTGGAAAAGCATTTCTGAAATGCAAAAATGAAATGTCACCACATTGTAGCCCACCCATCTGAGACCTCTGGATGAAAGAATGATTGGGACATCTTACAGAACACTGTGATCTTTCTGTCTTCTCTCCTTGGTGCTCCCAGTATTTCCATTAATAATTCTTGCAGCATGCAGTAGGAACTTATCTGGCCACATTTTGCCTTGGGCCACCCTGAATCAGCAGAGTTCAGGTCAAATTAGAGACAACTGGACTTTAACTTTGGCTATTATTCTACATTCCTCAAACCATGGAGAGATCTGTGCCAGGGTAAGATAAAAATAGCTCCAGGAAGAATAAGGAAGGAGTGATGGGATACTTGCACAGCTTGCACATACTGGTGATATTCACTTTTCACCAATAAGCAACCTGTGGGATGGGAGTAGTACTATAGTTAGAATAAAGAAGCATGAATCTGGGCTGCTAGCTCTGACCTGCGCCCCCAGCTGAGGCCCCAGGCATCATGAAACAGGCACAAATAGTTCCTACCAAGCTCTGCCTAAATTGAAAATTCATAAGCAAAAATAAATAAATCTTTCAAGCCACTAAGTTTTGGGGGTGGGGGTTCTTATACAGCAAGAGAGAGCCAAAATAGTCATTATGACTATGGATGGTGAAGAACTCAGGAGCTCTGAGAATTGAGGGAATCAATGTCCACCCAGGCTTGAGGCTTTTCCCACTTGGACTTGCTGCCCATGGTCTTGCATGGTTCTGACTTGCCCTGGCTCCATAGCTCTCACTTGGCCTTTTGGCTCCTCTCTTTCTGGGTCATCTTATCTCTTGCTCTCTGTTCCAACAGCATGGCTTTCTCCGTGTCTGCAATTCAAATCCACCTGAAAGAGGGCTTCTGATTAGCTCAGTTCCTTGTTTTGTGCAAGGCCGTCCATTGCTAGATTACCTATAGATGGGCTGGTGTTGAATGAGATGCCACCCCTGGTCCAATCCCTGGTTCAGTACTCTACTGTGGCAGGTACTGCAGAGACCCATACAACCTCAGGGGATGTCATTTCAGGACACCCAGGGGCTCTCTCTTTTGGAAGGTGGTTTGGCATTCAGTGATATGAGATACATGTCTAGAACAGAAATGAAGAAATGAAGGAAAGAAAAAATGGTAGTAGAATTTTGTGCAGTGGACATAAGCCTTCAAATTGGATACACATACTTTCCAAAGGCTTCACTGGCTCTGTGACCTGTGATGCAGACCTGCATGGCTTTCAGAGAAATAACTTGCAATTGTACTCTTCCCTAAAAACAATCAGGAGGTGCTGTGCTCGGTTTCCTTTTTCATCTTTACCTTAAAAATGTCCTCCACTTTACAAAAGTAAGGCATACCCTTACTCTTCCTCAAAAAACTCAAGTGAATTGCTCCAAGGTACATGAAACTTTCAGAGTGCCTAACAAATATGTATTTCAAATATTGGTGTCCCTTAATGTTGATCCTTCATTTTAGGGACAAGAACATGTAAGAGATGTTCCATCATAGTAAGAGATGCATTTCCAAAAAAATTACTTTCCCTCTTCAATTCAAAATACATTTTTAATTGCCTGAAACCTCACAGTACTAAGAAGTCTTTTCAAAACTGAATCTAGATTTCTTTATATATTTTGCAGCAGAGGAATATGACCTTTTAAATTTGAAATGCAGTTGCAGGTTAGGTAGGGATTTTAAAATGGAGTTTCACTAGGGGGTGCCCTTAGGAAAAATCCTGAAAGAAGAGTTAGGGAACTGAGGGGCCAGTAGCCCTGTGATGCAGCCCTGTGGCAAATTTGGCTGGCCCCACAGGACCCTGCCACTAAAAGAGTCTGTCAGATCTGCCTACCCCTGCCCTGTTCTTTTACACCCCCACCACCATCACTCCTGGGTTGTGGACTACTTGGGAAAGGCATGACCTTGGACCAGGCAGCTCTGCAACTGGGGCAGGCCTGGTAATGCGTGGGTGGGGCTGGCAACACTCCCCCAGCAAAAGGGTGGGCAGCTACTAGTCTTTCCTTGAAGGGAGATATGGGCAGTGAATCATCACCACCATCACAAATGATGATATTTATAATAGGCCAAAATTTACATTTTTCACAACTGTTTACAAATTATGATGAAAACTGTTTTACAACTTATGATGAAAACCTTTAGGTGTAAACTTTAAAATGCGAGAAGGCACAAAATTTGTAAAATGGTTTTAGAGAAATTTGAGCCCAAATCACTCTTGGAAAGCTTCTATTGTAAACATTGGCATCAGCAGCAGAGGCACGTTAGATGGGGTGTCCATGAGGAAAAGATAGTAGAGCATCTAACGTGCCTCTGCTGCTGATGCCAATGTTTACGACAATTCCCAGGTTCCCAGGTTCCCCTGCAGATATGTGGGGCCATGTGACTGAGCTACAATCCAAGAATGTGGCATAAGTAACTACATTCCTATAAACTTAGACAGTGAAACTGCCCGTGGGATCCCCTGCTCTTCTGCTTTTCTCTCTCCTACAGCCCAGATGATCCAGTGGAGGCCTCCAAAACCTTAGGGGATAGTAGGGACATGAAATAGATGACACGTGGGTCCCCAAATGACTTCATGGAGCAGAGTTCCCTCCAACCTGCTTTGAATTGTGACATGATAAAAAAAGTAAGCCTTTTTCATAATATAAGCATTTGGGATTATTTACTGCTGCAGTTAGTCTCTGCTGACTAATGCAAAATCTGCTGGAAGGGAAACCTCAATGACTTCAGATGTTTAGAGACATTTCTGATATCATGCATAGGTAAGAAAAATGCCACTTGATTTCCAGGCAGCTTAGAAAAAATTAAATCTAGGAAAGATTTCCTCTGAGTAATTTTCACTGAATAAGAGCCCAGTCTGAAATGAGTCAGAAGAAATTAGGCACAATGAAAAAACAGTGACTTATTAATGGCACCCATGGAGCTAATTTTGATGAGTATGGTTGGTATTAGGGATGTGTATCAGTTAGTATTGAGTTCAGCAATATTTAAAAGAAAACTAATGACTAAGGCTCAAATAGTGTGAGACTTTGTTATTTATCTAATGTAACAAGCTCGGGGTTATACTGTTTAAGGCATTATTAGCTCTGTGGTAACATCAGGAGTCTAGGCTTGTAGATTTTCAGTCAGTCCTTCTTAGGGTGCAACCGTCTTTCATGTTCACAGCTACCAGAGCTCCAGTTGTCATATTTGCACTCTGGGAAGAAGGAAGGAGGAGAAGTGGAGTGACATGGGCTCATGGGCTCTGATAGATGCAATGGTCCTGGGCCATATTCCCCCAGCCTCTTCATTTCAGCCAGCTGTACTTAGTTCCATGCACACTGGGAGCATCACACACCAGCCACATGACAGCATCTCTTTGCTTTGTCGAGGCCACGGAAGACTACCCAATCACAAGCAAGAATAGTACCCACAACTGGTTAGTGTAGGGGAGTTACAGCCCTAGGGTGATCCCAACCAATAGAAAACAAGAAGCTTAACCTACTTGTCCTCCAGTGAGAGAGTCATAAGGCATGTTCTACACAGCTACTCAGAGGGTCTTGAGTGGGACTGGGGCTCCCACTGGTAACTGGGTCTTTAATGCTTCGTTTGCTTTTCTCCCTTCTCCTTCTCATTCCCCCCTCTATATCTTTTTCTGTGATCATCTCCCAAATAAATCACCTGTATCTAAATTCTTGTCTCAGGATCTTTTGGTAAACTCAAATGAAGATGCCAGCTGAGTCTACCACCTTCCAGGGACTTTCCTAGAAATGCTCATCTCATTGGCCAGAATCCGGTCACATGGTCATTCTGAGCTGCCAGGGAAATTGGGAAATACAAGCTTTTTAAGTGGGCACTTTGGCACCCCCAACTAAACTGAGGCTCTGTTCATAGGGGATGAGAAAAGAATGCATTTTTGATGGAGAACTAGCTAGTTCTGTCACTGACAAAGACATCTGTAAAAATGAAGATCAATGTATGCTAATATTGATCTTTTGGTGGAAGTATAAACAAATATAAACAACACAAAAAGTATAAAGATAGGAATTTTAGGACCTAGACCTTGGTCATTAAGGGTCCATTTAAGCTGGGAGTATTTCATGTAGGAATAAAAAATGTGAAACCATGAGCACGGGCCTGCGAACCAGACGATTGCTATTCGATTCCCAGTCAGGGTACATGCCTGGGTTGCAGGCCAGTTCCCAACAGAGGACACACAAGAGGCAATCATACATTGATATTTCTCTCCCTCTCTCCTTCCCTTCCCCTCTAAACATAAATAAATTTAATAAAATCTTAAAAAAAATGTGGAACCAACCATATGGGAAAATACATTTGCCAATGATACCTCAGACAAGGGTGTGATCTCCAAAACATATGAAGAACTCACACAACTCCACATCAGGAAGACAAACAATCCAATTTAAAAATGGTCAAAGGACCTGAACAGACACTTCTCCAAGGAAAGCACACAGAGGGCCAAGAGACACATGAAAGGATGCTCAGCAACACCAGTCAACAGAGAGATGCAAATTAAAACCACAATGAGATACCACTTCACACCAGACAGAGTGGCTACCATAAACAAATCAACAAATGAGTACTGGTGAGGTTGTGAAGAAAACGGAACCCTAGTATACTATTGGTGGGAATGCAGACTGGTGCAACCATTGTGGAAAACAGTATGACATTTCCTCAAAAAACTAAAAATGAAATTGCCTTTTGACCTGGCAAATTGCACTGCTGGGATTATATACTAAGAATTCTTAAACACCAATCCAAAAGAATCTATGCACCCGAATGTTCATAGCAGCTTTATTTACAATAGCCAAGTGCTGGAAGCAACCTAAGTGCCCATCAGTAAATGAGCGGATCAAAAAACTGTGGAACATTTACACAATGGAATACTACACAGCAGAAAGAAGGAAGGAACTCCTACCCTTTGTGACAACATGAATAAAACTAGAGAGCATTATGCTAAGTGAAGTAACCCAGGCAGTGAAATACAAATACCATATGATCTCACCTGTAGGAGGAACCCAATCAACAAAACAAACAAGTGACCAAAATGTAACCAGAGACATGGAAATAAAGAACAAACTGACAGTAACCAGAGGGGAGGAGAGAAGGGGATAATGAAAGAAAGAAGGGGAAGGGTTGTCAAGGAACATGTGTCAAGGACACCTGGACAAAGACAACAGGGTGGCTGGAGGAGGATTGAATGTGGGAAGTTAGAGGTGGGTAGGGCAGAGGAGAGTAATGGGGAAAAATAGGAGCAATTGTAATTGAGCAACAATAAAAAAGCACCGAAAATATCCAAAGTTAAATAAGTAAATAAATAAAGCCTGAAAAATATGAAATCTTACCTTTTAAAAAATAAAATTGTATTTATTTAGTTTTAGAGAAAAAGGAAGGGAGAGAGAGAGGGAGAGAAACATCAATGTGTGGTTGCCTCTCATGCACCCACAACTGGGAACCTGGTCCGCAACCCCGGCATGTGCCCTGACTTGGAATAGAACCAGCAACCCTTTGGTTCACAGGCCAGCACTGGATCCACTGAGCCACACCAGCCAAGGCAAAATCTTAACATTTTTAACATCATGGATGGACCTAGAGGGTATTATGCCAAGTGAAATAAGTTAGACAAAGACAGACAAATGCCATAGATTTCACTTACATGTGCACTCTAAAAACAAAACAAATGAACAAATCAAAAAAATTCATAGATACAGAGGACGTGCTGATTGTTGTCAAATGGGAGGATTTGGGGAGGCTAGGTGAATAAAGATGAAGGAGTTAAGAAGTACAAATTGGCTGTTACAAAATAGTAACAGAGATATAAAATACAGCATAAGGGATATAGTCAATAATATTGTAATAATTATGTATGGGGTCAGTATAACTGATTTCCCCAATAAGTATACTTATTGGGAAAATCAATTTAAAAGTTATATAAATGTTTACCCATTATGTATATCTGTAACTAATATAATAATGAATGTCAACTGTACTTAAAAAATAAAATTTTAAAAAAATAAATAAATATAAAATATTTAAAATGCGCTGTTTCAGTGAAGTCATTCTCCAGGGATAGCTCCTTTGATTCACCATTGTGATGTATTCAGCCTTTTCAGTTGGATTTGATAAAATCTGTTGAAATAACAAGACATTATTTGTTTCTTTTCTATGTATGGATTGCCCCTTTTCCACAAAAAAATTGGCATATGTTACAATAGGATATAATCAATGAAGCAATAATAAAATGAAAACCAGATCAGGGAGAACAAGAAGACAAATAAGCATCTCCTGGAGCTGTGCAGTTACAGCTGTGGTCCAAAGTTAGAGCTGTGCTTCCCTGGACCCAAGCCTAAGTGGATGGGCCCTGCTTTACATTGCTTATATTAGAAAGAAGAGAGCATGCCACTTTACGCAGAGCAAGCAAATCTTTCCCAAGAAATCTCTTTGGGCTTAATTTTTGGAGTAGGCAACAGTGCATGGAAATAGTTTTTTAAGAACATTTTTTACAGCAAATCCCAATAGTGGACTTCATGAGCTTAGATATAAGAGATTTCATGAACATTTTAAGATGCAGCACTAACATTCAATTAAGTGGCAGTAGTCTACAAAGGGCAAATGTATAATCTCTAGTGATTCAACAGATTTTAAGGATAGATCTCAGAGTTTCTAGAGTGAATCCCTGAGTCTTCTATACATTCAATGGTAGATGAGTATCACACAACCTGAGGCAGTAATCTCATGAAGCCTCGAAGTCCTGGCAATCTGCTTGTTGAGGCAGCCACTTTTTGCTTGGTAACACAATAGTTATTCCCAACCTCATTTTTGTTGCCTGTTTTTTTCTGTAATAGCTTCTGCTTTCTTTTTGCTCTCTTGTACATGGATGTGATATCTGGCACAGCGGCAGCTATCATGAGGCAAAAAACATAAGACTGAAAAGCCAATTACCTAAGGATGGTCCTGAGAAAATGTAGAGATCTCCCGGGTCTTAGCTGACATTGAGATGTAAGTATAGTCTTGCACAGCCAACCTACAGATTCTTAAGTCAACAATAAAATAATAATAATAAAATAACATAATAACAATGGCCTATCCTACTGGTTATGGGGTTTTCTGTTTTTCCATTTCTTTTTATTAAAAGCAGTTTTACATTTTATCTTTTTGAGGAGAGAATCTGTATACTTTATAAAAACTGAGAAGCAGTTGACAAGATTAGTATTCTATTATGAAACTAAAGCATCCCATCAGGGATTCCATTTCATATGTGAACATAGGTGGGATATGCAAAAAAAAAGTCAGAATTTTCCTCAGGTAACAATCTTGGGCCAACTACAGCACAGGGATAATTGCTTAACTGAGTCCCCAATGTATAGTTTACTCTAAAACATGGCTAGGGGTGATTTTGATCACTAAAGACTTAAAACAGGAATAGTCACTCATTAGAGCCACTATCCAAGAGGATAGTTGTATAACTACCTTGGATCAACTGATTTGAAAAAACATGGCATCTCTGAAAACCTATTGGGATAATTGAGTTAAAGAATATTGAATTAATTTGTATTCAGCTTGAGGTTAGTCAATATAAGTAGTTTTAATTCTGAGAACTGTTACAGATACTGATTTTGGCTTTCAAAAAGTTAATGCAGCTCTAAAGTCATTATTTTAAAACATATAAATAAATGTTGGTTCTTAACAAAAAAAGTATGTCTCATTGATGAGGTGATGTGTGTAGTTCCTTTCCAAGCAGTTTCAAATACTAAAAAAATTCAAAGGAAAGGGAGGATGCAGAACATCACAAGATTGTTGAAAACCAGTTAGACTTATTCTTTGATGTACTGATGTTCTGTGAGTGTTTTCATATCAATCTTAGTTTTTATGATGATTTAGTGCAAGCATCAATGACCAGAAGTTCAAGTTGTCCTCATGTAACTTGGCCACACAATTGTTATTATTGCTGATTGGGGTACGGAAGGCATTTCCAGCCTTGCTTCCTTTTTTACATAAGCTTGGGGACTAGGTTAACACTTCAGTGAAACAAGGAGGACAACTATACCGGTGTGTGCATATATGAAAATGCTATTGTTCTTGCTTCATTTGTTTCAGTAAAAAAATACTGATCAGTTGGGAAAGTCGAAATAATAAAATTAGAGGGAAAGATATGGTAATATTCCCTATGTAAAATTAAGTCATAAATATGTAGCTTGAGTAGACAAAAAGCATTTTCCAAATGTTTCCAATTACAAGAGGAAAATGAAATTGTTTTATACTAGTCTTGGTGTTTTTTAAGTACACTGTTTTTGAAAATGTGGAAGACAGGAATGCAAATAACTTTTCTTTGCAATCACCTACTATGAAACTCCATGTTTCTCTTTTATTTTTGTTCGCTGTAGTTCACCATTTTGTAAGTTTTGTCAAAAATAATTTCTGTGAAACACATGGTGGAATAATGTCTCTTACAGTAAATGAAATAGTAATTCAACTTGTTGTTTAGGTCATACAGTGTTGTAAATGACTGCCTTTTCTGGATCACTGGCAACATAAACAAAGAGATTATCATAAAATAAATAAATGTAGAGACTTCTGCCAAGATGGAGGCGTAGGTGGGAACACTTTGCATCCTCGCACAACCAAATCTAAAAATAATAAAGTTTTAATAATAATAAACACAACCAAACCACACAGAAAATTGAATACGGAGTCCGAAAATAGCGAACTGCTCAGCTAAACCGGTGAGAGGGGCAAAGCCAGAAGTGGAGCGGGTGGAGCAAAAAAGACCCCCAGGCGGTGCACAGGCAGCTGGGGGCTCGGATTCCAGGTGCAGGCTAGCTACTGGCGGAACCCAGGGAAGAAGTGCGGCTGGCTGTCTGCAGTCAGTCAAGCATTTGCACACAGATAAACCAGTGAAGAGGCGAGCATTGAGACAGATCGTGCAGGCCCAGGCGGCTGGCGCAGGACAGCAGCTCCCACTTTTGTGCTTAGATAAGCAGGCGGGGGCCAGCAGTGAGGAGGACTGGTCCAGCGGAGAGGACCGCCTATGCTCCCTCTCTGACTCCACCCCCACATAAACCAGCATCACAAACCAGCGACCTGGGTGGCCCTGCCCTGGTGAACGCCCAAGGCACCTATCCTAATATGTAATAGGCAGGAACAGATCAAAACATGGCTCAAGAACAACTCAGAGCCCCAGAGCCAATAACTCTAAGTGACCAAAAAATAGCCAAACTTTCAGATGCACAGTTCAAAACACTGGTGATCAGGATGCTCACAGAACTGGTTGATTTTAGTCACAAATTAGAGGAACATATGAAGGCTAAACTAATTGAAATGAATGGAAATGCACAAGAAACCAATAGTAATGGAAAGGAAACTGGGACTCAAATCAAAGGAGTGGACCAGAAGGAGGAAAAAAATGACCAAACAGAAAAGGATGAAGAAATAAGAATTCAAAAAAATGAAGAGAGGCTTAGGAACCTCCAGGACATCTTTAAACACTCCAACATCAGAATTATAGGGGTACCAGAAGGGGAAGAGGAACAGCCACGAGTGGAAACCTTATTTGAACAAATAATAAAAGAAAACTTCCCCAATCTGGCAAAGGAAATAGAATTCCAGGAAGTCCAGGAAGCTCAGAGAGTCCCAAAGAAGGTGGACCCAAGAAGGAACACACCAAGCACATCATAATTATATTAGCCAAGATTAAAATGAAGGAGAGAATCCTAGAAGCAGCAAGAGATAAGGGAACAGTCACCTACAAAGGAGTTCCCATCAGACTGTCAGTGGATTTCTCAAAAGAGACCTTACAGGCAAGAAGGGGCTGGAAAGAGGCATTCCAAGTCATGAAATCCAAAGACCTACAACCAAGATTGCTCTACCCAGTAAAGCTTTCATTTAGAATGGAAGGACAGATAAATTGCTTCTCAGATAAGATCAAATTCAAGGATTTCATCATCACCAAGCCCTTATATGAAATGTTAAAGGGACTTACCTAAGAAAAAGAAGATAAAAAAGATGAACAGTGAAAGGACAGCAAACTCACAATTATTAACAACCACACCTAAAACAAAAGCAAATTAAGAGGGCAGCTAAATCAGGAGCAGAACCATAGAAATGAAGATCACATGGAGGGTTAGCAACAGGGGAGTGGGAGAAGGAGAAGGGAGGAGAAAGCACAGAAAATAAGTAGCATAGACAGTAGATAGAAAATAGATAGGGGGAGGGTAAGAATAGCATGGGAAATACAGAATCTAAAGAACTTGAGACACATGTTCATGAACTAAAGGGAGGAATGGTGGAGGAGGGATGTGCAGGGTGGAGGGGAACAGAGGGGGGAATAGAACAAATGTGAAGGCATAATCAATAAAATAAAAAATATTAAAAATAAATAAATAAATGTAGTCTACAGCTTTCCATTTAACTTTATCAGAAAATATTTGGAGGATAAAATTGCATGCTCATTTAACTTAACTGCAAAAACTTTATGGGCAAGACAAGGTCAACTAGTATTGTCAAGGTCAATACAGTAGGCCAGGATGTGCTGGGCAGGTTTCACAAGGGCAGTGAAATTTTGTGTCAAGAGCCTCAGTGTTCATCTAGATGATGTCCTGTTTCTGGGCCTCCAACTAATGTCATCCCTGGTTTTCAAAGTATAAAAGACTTTGGGGATGTTGGAAAGACTGAAAGCTTTGGAGGAGATTGGCAGAGAAAGAATGACAAAGGGGACTACTTATGTCAGTGACACATTGAGAGTACACATGTAAAAATTTGGACTTGAAAAAGTCAAAGAAACATCAACACTTAATCCAGATCTAACTCTCATTAACACTTTTTCAATTTCTACATTGATAATTATTAATTTTTTGACATTTTAAAACTTGTATCTGTCAATTTATAGAATAGGTAAAGCATGATAATGGCACAAAATTAAAATTAAAAAAACATGTATGCATTGAAACATTAATCTTCTTCCTATTCTTGTCCTTCAGTTACACATCTTCCCTCTGCAAAACAAGTACTGTGGCCAGTCTATTATACATACTTTTAAAAGCATTCTAGGCAAGCACAAATGCACACATACATAATAAGTTTTTCTCTAAATGATAAAATAAACTTTGAAATTTTTCCTTGTCAATATGTACAAATGCACATAAATTTTTAAAATAGCTGCAGAGTATTCCATTGCCTGGAGTTCTCATTGCATCATTTAGTTACTTATTAGTCATATTTAATTAGTCTTTTATCATTGGTCATTTAGGTTGTTTCAGTAGTTTCCTATTGTATAAGAGGCTATAGTAAGCACCAGTGAACACAGATTATTTCATGAATGTGCAAGCATATAGAGAGAATATATTTCTGAAAGTGGAATTATTAGGTCAAAGTTATGTGAATTTTGTAATCTTTAAGGATTTTGCTAAATTGTCCTCAAAAGATGTTTACCAGTTTTCTCTAAAAATGTAGGGGAATGACTCTCCACAACTCACCAACACAGCACGTTGTCAAACTCAGTTCAAAATTTGAATGGTTTCTTTTATTCATACATTAACAGTAAGTCAGAGTCACACTATTTTAACAGCCTCTTTGCTTTGAGAGACTATAACAGACCAAACAACCATCTATTCATCCATGTAACAAATAGGCATTGAGCTCTTATTAATTCATTCAAGAACACCTTCTATGTACCAGGCATTCTGCCAGGCCTGGGGATACAGTAGTGATACAATGATCCTGGATTTTATTGACAATGAGGGAGAGAGACAAACAATCACACACAAGAGCTGGGAAGGAAAAGCTCAGAGTCCATGAGAGTATAAAACAGGACAGTCTATGCTGGTCTGGAGTGGTTACAAAAGCTTCCTTGAGAAATGTCATCTGAGCTGATGGATGAGTAGGAGTCATGGAGTGTGTGTGTGAGTGTGTGTGTGTGTGTGTGCCTACTCAGAACTTTCCAGAAGGTAGAGACAGAGTGTGTCACTTTCAACGATACAGAAGAAGGGAGGGGAAGAGAGTGTGAGAAAGCTGAAACGTGAGGCGTTGTGGATGTATTCCTCAACATCAAGGGACTTGCTAGAGAAAAGAGTGGATAATGTCCAAGCACAAATGAGTCTAGTAAAGAATTGAGTGACAAGAGCCATTACAGAGGTAAAGATAAAGTACAAGAAGAATTTAAGTGAATTCCCATGGATTAATTTCCCTTGTGCAATTTATGTGCTTAATTTGTTTATTCCATATATTTGTTTTTGGTAAAATAAATACTGTAGTACTTCTTAACTCTCAAATCTTATTTATTTATCACCTGAAAACACATTTATTGATTTTAGAGAGAAGGGAAGGGAGGGAGAGAGACAGGGAGAGAAATACTGATGTAAGAAACATCAGTCAGTTGCCTCTTGCACACACCCTAACCAGGGATTAAACTAGTACTCTACTCATGGTCCATGATTAAGGAACAAACCTTTTGGTTTATGGGACAACACTCCAACCAATCAAGCCACAACAGCCAGGGCTTGAATCTACTTTAACACATCAACTGTGGTTGCCTGGTATTCTCTTTTTACCATTGTAACCTAAAGGAAGAGCTAAGAGAACTAGGTGTTTACAACTGCAGCAGGTGCTACATGTTTTAATCAGAGTGATGAGAGCTGAGTCAAGACAGATGGCCCAACCTAGCTCAGGCAGGTCTTTAACCTCTTCAGGTATTGTATAGCATTTGGAATATTGAGCCAGACTAGGTGGTAAGACACTCAAGTGTTTAGAATGTGTGAAAAGAGAAGTGAATACTAGGGAAGCTATCCTTTGAAATTATTTTTCAATGAGTTGGAACCTCAAACCTGGTTTAAAAAACATGATTTAAATACCATAAAGCAAATATAAATGAAAAATAACTTATCATTTCAGCTCTTGATACAGTATACTTTTTAGAAAGTTAAAAACATGACTCTTCTACAAATATAAACTATACAAATATAAATTATATACATGTATGTAGCTCATTAATTGCTGAGGAAACTTGTAAAATGTTAAGACTGGTTCAAAAGGGATTTTGAAGAACTGATTTATATAGTCAGACAGAGGAATGCTGAAATTAACTTGCTAATAGATGCAAAACTATTTAATATTTTACAAAGTAACAAACTATAATGTCTGGGGGTGTTTGGGGCTATCTCTCCCATCAGATGGAAACCAAATGCAAATCTACTGAACAAAATTCATTTGTATTTTAATGAGCAGAAATAATTTGTACTGCTCTCAAACAAGAATCATTTTTCATTGTTACCAGTTTTCCACAAGTTAACCTCTTTCCCTTTGGAGCTGTAAGATCATCTAGTCAATAAGAAGTCAAAGGGGCAAGCCTGGCTGCACTGCATGGACAGAACATCCTCCACGCTCCCCGGCTCCTGCTGCTCTTTTAAACATTGCATCATACAGCACAGCAGCTCTGACCCAGTTAGAGCACTCATTTACTCCCAAGAATTTTATGACCATATGATTGCCTTGAAGATGATGTTTAAAACCAGAATTCTGCCATTTCACTAAGATTGAGAAGAACAGTTCCTGACATCACATATTAGAAATCAGCACCTGAATCAAGTTAAACTATAACTTGTAATTAATTATTCTCACAGTCCTAACTAAAAAGGTTGCTGCTTTTTGAACAACAAATTATTATCTTTATTTCTACTACAAACTCCTGACCTCAAATTTTCAATCACAGAAAGTAAAACCCTTATACTACCTTTAAATTCTTCAGTAGTATGAATGGAGCATTAAGATACCAGCTTTTTTTTTCTTTTTGACTAGAGAACTTTATCAAACATTGGCAAAAGGTTGAGAAATAGAATAAATCTTGAGCTTGTGACAAGAAGCAGTATCTAAAGGTGACATTTCTAGAACAGTAGGTTCAAAGCAAAAGTGAAGGATGGGCAGAAGCACCATCTGGTCCATGAAAGAGCGAAGTGTAACCAGAATCTGATATTAGGACACCCCACCAGGAAACATCAATATCTGAACAGAAAAACACAAGAGCTAGAGTTCAGAGGTGTAACAGTCAGGGCTCAGAGAATCCAAACCATGGTCACTATTATGGAATGAAGAATTTAATATAGAGACTGGACCTTATGCGATTGTGGGCAAAAATAGGGAAGCAAGGTCTGAACAGGGAAACTGAAGATGTGGCGCAATGCCTGGTGCTGGTGAGTCAGAGTTTGCAGGAAAACTTGAAACGAAGCACATCCTGCTTCTGCACTAGGGGTGGGAAGGAAGTCATTGGTTCTTCAAGGCTACCTTCTCTGTGAGCCCACAGCACTGATGGGCCTGGCGATGACACTGAGTGCAAGGGCTGGTAATTGGGAAGGACAGATGGATATGGAGTAGGGAAGAATGAGGACAGACTGGAATTTACTGTTACCTCTTGCCCCACACTCATAAATGATCTTCAAGACATAAAAGCTGCTGTTTCACTACCCTCTCTTAAATCGTGTGTAGCATCATCTTTGGTCAACTCTAACTTGGAACCACATTGGGAAGGAGATTCAGGGACATGAAATTGACAAATAACAATCTAACATACAGTGGGCAACTCTGAAATCATCTGGTGAGAGTTAACTCAAATAAAAGGCATGAATGCTAGACAACATGGCGTTTTAATCTCCATGACTTCTTTTGAAGAGTACTTATGGTAGACAGACTTCCTTTGAAGAACACAGACTGTACCACTAAAGAGATGTCAACAAGAGTATTGAAGAATCTAGCAGTGACATATATAGAAGTTCTGTCCACAGCTTCTTTGTAAATTGAAAAAATAGATGTTTTGAGTCCCATCATCATGGGGCAGCAGTCTGGACTACTTGAACCATACATTAGTGGTCTGATGTGAGTCATCATCATGACCAATTCATAGCAACTCACTGCTTGAGAAGAAAAGCATCAAAGAAAATCAGTTTCCATTTGGTTGATTTACTTCCAAGTCCTCACTTCCAAATTGATACAAAATTCTCATTTCACCTCCTCCTCATTTTCTCTTTATCTTTCTCTTGTAACTTTTCATTCTCTTCTTTTATCCATGCTTCTTTTCTGTCCTCCACAATTATGCACTTATCAATAGAACACCAAATGGTGGGAAGGTTGGTGGATGAGATTGGAATTGATAATAATGGAAAACAATGTTTGAGTGCATCGTAACAGTGCACAGAGCAATGGATTGAGTGAGAATCAGGGGGCATGGGCATTTCTGCAAGTATGATGGGTAAAGGTGAAATACTTAACAGTTCTGAGGCCCATAGATCAGATTTCCCAAGAGTTAAAAAAAAGAAATCAAACAATCAAAAACCTGTGCATGCATGTGTGTGTGCTTGTATGTGTGTTCTATGGGAAAATAATTTTAGATGCTGACAAAGCATCTTAATTAAACAAAAGCTCTGAGAAGTCCTACAGTAAAAAAAATCCTTCCAACTTTGTTCAATTCAGAGTTTTCCAAACTAACTTGACTCTGGAACCCTTCTTTGCAAATTCTATTAATATTCTGAAAAGAAAACATTTTGGGAAATGCTCCAGGTGATGTTTTGTTTAGTTCTTTCACTCAAGACCCCAAGGTTTCCCACTTTTATCATAAAACTCAAACCACAATATAAATTGAATGGCTAATTGAACATTGATCAGCCTGGAAAGGGACAACTCTTTTTTTGTTTGTTTTAAATAAAAGCCACTGAGGAGTTGTCCAAGAGGCAACATATGAGGTAATGTGAAATGTGAAACATCTTGTTGTGTCTCTGGGCAAGAGACCGAAAAGTAATTAGTTAGTTATCAGTGTTTTTCAGATACAGAGAATAAACCCTTTCAGGAATGTTGTTTCTTTCAATTGAGTGGCAGTGATATGCACAAAAATACTACCCTGACGGCTTGCATTGACTACATCATGTCTTCTAAACCAGTATGGCTTGCTAGGATCCTAATCTTCCAAGTGCTTTAGACCTTGGATAGATCAACTGGCTGAAGTTTGGAAAACTATTGATTCATTCTGCAGATCAAAATTCAATCATCGTGTTTGTGTGGATCTTTTGGGTTTACCACTAGGGGTCATTATAGAGAGACTGGAGACATCTCAATCTTTTCTAAATAATTCCAAAATAGCCATGGGCTTTGGTCAATGAACGGGTTAGTGCTTCTTTAACTTTAATGTGTGTATCAACAATCAGGAGGTTTGGGGCAGTTCTGATTCAGTAGGTCTGGGGTGGGGCCAAAAAAATTCTACATTTCCATCAAACCCTCATGTTGTGTTGATGCTGGTGGTGCTAGAAGGCAGGCTGTTTGGAAAGAAGCCAAGGTCTCAGGTAGAATGTTGCCTCAATTCAGCTCCCTTACAGGAAACAGAAATCACATCTCATCCAAGCTGTCTCATACTTCTTTTTATTTTCCCCTTCTCTTCTTTCTTCTCCCTTCCTCTTCCCATTTGCTTTCTTCCCTCCACCTTGTTTCTCCCTCCTGCTCCTCTTCACCTCCTGTTTTTTTTTTCTGCCAGCTGAACTTTAAGCTCAATTGTCTCAAAGGATACCTTCCCAAAAGTTTATTATGGCTTTTCCTCATGAAATCTAGCCTGGTGACACTAATATTTTTTCATGAAATAAACATTTGAGAACCAGAGACATTGTAAACAGTTGCATGTATGGTTCTTCTGAACTGTTTCTCTATTTTAGCATACATTACCTTTTGTGGAACTAGATTAAACTTGTCTTGAGTGACTCTGGTTCTGGCAGAGCTAGTAGAATAGATGAGTGTATTATATGTTTTTAGTGTTGGAGGGGATTTGATTTTATTTTTCAATCCCAAGTATAAAGTTATTTTAATAAATAAGAAATCTAATTTGATTTTTTTTTCGGAGTGGAGAAAAATATTGTCACATAGAATTGAAAGAGCCTCAATTTCCATATAATGTGATAAAGGAAGTAAAAATGAGTGATACAGCAAATCTTTTTTGGTGTGAAGGATTTGTAATGGACTTCTATGTAGACAAATGTAACATTTTTTTGTTGATTTTTTCAATTATAATTTGGAAAATGTGAAAAACAGAAGTTCACTTAAAAAATAGTAACAAAATACCATCACCAGAGATGGCTCAAAAATTTTTTGAGCTCTTCCAGTTGTTTCTTTGTGTGTGTATTTCCTTTGAGCATCTTTCCCAGGATGATGAAATACTGTTTTATAATTTGATGCTTTCACTTCACAATATAAAGTGAATAACTTCTCATTCCCATAAATACATATTTTTCTATACCATAATTGTTAATGGCTTTATGATAATCTGTCATAATATATTCTATAATTGACTTAATTAATCCCCTATGTTGGATATTCAGGTTGTTACTAATTTTTCTCATTAATACAAAAATATTAATGAACATTCTTTTTTTATTTTTCTTTAAGAGTTGGAGAAAAACATCAATGTGTGGTTGCCTTTCATGTGTCCCCTACTGGGGACCTGGATGTGCCCTAACTAGGAATCGAACTAGTGACCCTTTGCTTCACAGGCTCGTGCTCAATCCACTGAGCTACACCAGCCAGGGCTGAACATTCTTATAAAGACATAATTGCCCACACTTTTCATTATTTAGTTTGGAAAACTTTCAAAAAGTAGAAATACCAGATCAAAAGTTTTTCTTTCTTAAATAATTTATTAGGGTGACATTGGTTAATAAGATTATGTAAGTTTCAAGCATACAATTCTATAATACATCATCTGTATATTGTATTGTGTGCTTACCAACCAAAATTTAGTCTTTTTTTGTCACCATATATTTGATCCTCTTTTACCCCCTTCAACCTCCTCCCATTTCCCTTCCCCACTGTCAAAGGCTTTTGAAACAAGCTATGAAAGGACTGTCTGGGAAACTGCACACCTCTGCCAGCAGCTGGCCAAGGAGCTCTGGGAAGGCAGAAGTGGTACAGGGGTTATAGGCAGATCCACAATCACAGTGCTCACATTTGAGTTAATTCTGGAGGATGCTTTAATTGATTTGCCTCTGTCAAATGGGAATAATACTGGTTCCTACACCATGAAGTTGTTTTGGAGATCAAATAATAGAATATATGTAAAACCCTATATGGTAAACATTTAACAAATGCCAGCTGTGGTTTCTGTCATCATCATCATCATCATCATCATCATCATTTTCTTTCATGCTCAGCAATAATTTGAAGGTCTTTAAATGCCAAATGATTCCTAAACCTGGCTTCCACATCTCTGTCAGGGCCACCTGCTGATGTCAAGGAGACTGGAATTGGTTGAAAAAAACCTGTGAAGAGTGGACTTCAGAAGAGGACGTTATAATAACGTTGCTCTCCCCATAACTTGAGAGGGCTCATTGCTAACCTTCCCCAGGAATTGAAGCTCAAAAGAAATTGGGCCAAATGAAAACTTTTGGGATTGCCTGTGCTAATCTTTCACTTCATATCAGCAGCCTCAGAAGAGAAAATACACAAGGAGCAAAGACAGCAGTTTCTGCAGTAATGACAAAGAGGACAGTAGGTCCCTGTGGACAAGGGAGGAACCTGGGAGATGAGGTGGGAGTGATGGTGCCTTTGTTTTCCAATTACTGTGTGGAAGCTTTGAGTTGTTGCTCAAGACAGGAGGGAGCAAATACGCTATTAGGATAAGACAGTTTTACCTCAAAAATGTGCTAAAGAGAGAGATGCAAATTTCTTACTAATTTGTGCTGGTGTTTTTGGTGGACCTAGTGAGAAGAAATTAAGCTTCCTAGAGATGATTCACGTCTCATTTCAGAAACTTTAGAAGAAGATCAGCTGCAGGCTGGATGGAGCTCCCTCCAACCCAACATTCTGCCCTGAGACCACGTGAAGAGAGAGTGCAGAAGGAGGACCCCAGCTTGGGGACAGTTCACAGGAAATGCATGTTGGGAGTGAGGAGAAGGAAGAGTGTGGAAAAGAAAAGTGCTTCCACATGAACCACCTCCAGGCCGGAGTGCTGGTGCTTAAGGTCTTCCTGGGGGCCAGAGAGGCCTTTCCCCCTGCAGGGAAGAGAGGAGCCAAGCCACCAGACAGAGACTCTGTTCCTGATTTCCCCTTTTGTGGAGGTCCATACATTCTTGCCCTTCAGCAGAAATTGAGTTCCACTTTCACAGGGACCAGGTGTGGCTTTCATCAAGAGAAAGGATGAGGCCATTATCAGGACAGACAGGAAGAAGTTCCTGCTCCCTGAGAATCAGCAGCCCCTCTTTGTGGAGGACCACTGGGGAGAATCCAGCCTCAAGAGGACAAAGGCCATCCTTCCTCCCTCTGTGCTAAGAGTGGCCAGAGATGTTTTAGGTGCAGGAAAAATAGGGCTCCCCAGGGCAGGGTTCAAAAATCCATAAGTGTGCCCTTATTGAAGAACACAGCAGGATGGGTAGGATCTTAGGAGTTCACTTGGGAAAGGTGTACTTCTCAGAGGAAATTCTATTTTTTCATAATGAGCAATTTTTAAAAAGTAGCTGAGACAGGCATGTCTTTACCATATAAACAGAGGTTAACAAAATTTTTCTGTAAAATGCCAGATAATAAATATTTTTGGTTTTGTGGGTCATACCGTCTCTATTGAAACTACTTGCATTAAATTTCCAAAGAGGCCATTGATAACAGATAAATTAGTAGGTATGGCTGTGTTCCAATAAAACTTTATTTGTAAGTACAGGGAGCTAGCTAGATTTGGTCCATGGGTTATAGTTTGCTGACCCCTGAGGTAACTTTCTAAAACACTAGTTCCTTTTTTTCACTGGCATCAGAAATTAATTTAAGAAACCTGTGGGTGACAACTTTATGGATACCATGTTAGGTTGACTTCAGATTTACCTTGGGCATTTGTTTCTGAATCAATGTAAGCCTGACCTTGGATAAGGCCCACTGCTTTTCTAGTTGCCGGTTTTCTCGTGGAGATGTCGGGGTCTTACGAGATGTGATCTGCAGGGCACATTTCATATGAGGTGTTTTCTTTGCAAATTCACTTATTCATGTAATGAAACTATACTTATTTATTTTTTAAGCTTAGATTATATTTGTTTTTTAATATATTTGATTGATTATGCTATTACAGAGATCCAATTTTCCCCCTCCATCCTGCACACTGCCTCCCACCCACATTCCCCCCTTTAGTTCATGTCCATGGGTCATACATATAAGTTCTTTAGCTTCTCCATTTCCTATACTATTCTTAACCTTCCTCTATTTCCTACCTACCATTTATGCTACTTATTCCTTATACCTTTTCCTCCTCTCTCCCCTACCACTCCCCTGCTGCCAACCCTCCATGTGATTTCCATTTCTGTGATTTTGTTTCTGTTCTAGTTGTTTTCTTAGTTTGTGGGGGTTTTGTTTTTTCATTTGTTTGTTTGTTTGTTTGTTTGGTTTTAGATTCAGTTATTAATAGAAGCGACTTTATCGTCATTTTATTGTCCATATTTTGGTCACCTTTCTTTTTTTAGATAAGTTTCTTTAACATTTCATATGTTAAAGGGCTTGGTGGTGATGAATTCCTTGAACTTGACTTTATCTGGGAAGTACTTTATCTGCCCTTCCATTCTAAATGAAAGCTTTGCTGGATAGAGCAATCTTGGATGTAGGTCCCTGCCTTTCATGACTTTGAATACTTCTTTCCAGCTGCTTCCTGCCTGTAAGGTTTTTTGTTTTTTGTTTTTGTTTTTTTTAGAAATCAGCTGACAGTCTAATGGGAACTCCTTAGTAGGTAACTGTCTCCTTTTCTTTTGCTGCTTTTAAGATTCTCTCCTCCTGGCTGGTGTAGCTCAGTGGATTGAGCATGGGCCTGCAAACCAGACAATTGTGGTTTGATTTCCAGTCAGGGCACATTCCTGGGTTGCAGGCCAGTTCCCAGCAGGGGACGCATGAAAGGCAACCATACATTGATGTTTCTCTCCCTCTCTCCTTCCCTTCCCCTCTAAAGATAAATAAATAAAATCTTTAAAAAAAAAGAGATTCTCTCCTTATCTTTAATCTTGGGTAATGTAATTATGATGTGCTGTGGTGTGTGTTTCCTTGGGTCCAACTTCTTTGGGACTCTCTGAGCTTCCTGGACTCCCTAGAAGTCTATTTCCTTTGCCAGATTGGGAAAGTTTGCCTTCATTATTTTTTCAAATCAGTTTTCAATTTCTTGCTCTATCCCTTTTCCTTCTCAGGCTCTTCTGAGTTGGATGTTGGAAATGCTTAAAGTTGTCCCAGAGGTTCCTAAGTCTCTGCTCATCTTTTTGAATTCTTGTTTCTTTATTCTATTCTGGTTGAATGTTTATTTCTTTCTTCTGGTCCAGACCATTGATTTGAGTCCCAGTTTCCTTTCCATCACTCTTGGTTCCCTGTATATTTTTCTTTATTTCACTTTCCAGTCTTCATTTCTTCCTCTATTTTGCAACCATACTCAACCATTTCTGTGAGCATCCTGATTACTAGTATTTTGAACTCTGCATCTTATAGGTTGGCTATCTTTGCATTGCTTAGTTGTATTTTTCCTGTAGCTTTGATCTGTTCTTTCACCTGGGCTTTTTTTTTTTTTTTTGTCTCAGCATGCCTGTTATGGGGTAGGGGGCAAAGTCTTAGGTATTCATCAGGGCATAGCTACCCACATCACTGCCATTGTGGTGCTGTATGTGGGGGAAGGGTCTGAGAGGGAACGATGCTGCTTGTTCAGCACTCTGCCAGCTTTCAGTCACTTCCCCTGCTACCCACAAGCAAATTGGGCCCTTCTGGTGCTGATTCCCAGGTGAGTGGGTTTGTGTACATTCTAGGACCTTGTGGGTCTTTCCCATGAACTCTCCTGTGAGCTGGGAGTTTCTTCCACTGCCTTAACCTTTACAGGTTTTTTTAGTCAGAGGCTTTAGGGTTTTATTTCCCTGCACTGGAACACTGGGTTGTAAGGTCTGTCTCGCTCCCCAGTTGTTCCTCACAGTTTAAGTGCACACAAATGTGGGACCACCCACTCTGCCAGCCACCACCTTGCCACAATTTCTCTCTGCCAGGCTGCCTATGTCTGCCCCTCCTACCAGTCTCGATGAATGTTTCTTCTTTAACTCCTTGGTTGTTGGACTTCCATACAGTTTGATTTTTTTGGTAGTTCTGGTTATTTTTTTTGTTTTTAAATTTGTTGTCATCCTTCTTTTGGTTGTGTGAGGAGGCACAGTGTGTCTACCCAAGCCTCCATCTAGGCCAGAAATCATGAAGCTATATTTACATCATGTAATATAGATCTGAGAATCTGAACGTACACGAACTCTAAAAAGCTGGCTCACTGAATTTAGTGGCCTAATTTATAAGCAGGCTATGGTAAGAAACAAAGTTAAGTTTTAGCTTTCAAAGAGGGAAAAGATATCTCTTCCAAAGATGTTGAACAGAACCAAAATCTAAGGCATGTTAAGTCCCCAAACCTGGACACCTAGACCAGGGGTGTCAAACTCATTTTCACCAGGTGCCACATTGGCCTCGTGGTTGCCTTCAAAGGGCCAAATGTAATTTTAGGACTGCATAAATGTAACTACTCCTTAATAGTTAAGCGAGAGCTCAGCACTGTCACTGGGTAGAAACAAGGTGCCAGGCCAGATAAGACAAGGTAGAGGGCTGGGTTTGGCCCATGGGCCTTGTGTTTGCCACCTGTGACCTAGAACCTTCCTTGCCTGTGCTCCACAGAGAAGATATGAGATGGGCTTAATTATTAGTCTCTTCTTTAAAATGATGATGCATTGATTTTTGTAAATGTTCATTCAGTATATATCAACAACAGAAAGAGCTTAAACAAGATGGAAGTTCATTTCTCTCATACAAAGAGGAGATTGAAATTTGGCAATCCAAGTTTGGTAAGAGAGCTATTTTGGTACCACCAGGACCCCAGGCTCCTTTCTTCCTGTTGCTATATTTTAGGCTTATGACTTCCAACTCATGGTCCAAAATGGCTGTCCAATCTCCATTTCAGTCAGCAAAAGGGAAGATGGAGGGGTAAGGGTACATACATGTCACCACCCATAGGGAAAAGTAGGAAATGTACAGTTTTTAGGTCGGCAACAGTGTGCCCAGATAAAAGCTGGAGTTCTTTTCTTAAAAGAAGAAAATGGGTATTGAGAGGTGTCCACCCACAGGGGAGACAGGTGTTAATCTAATAATGATGAAAATATAATAATTAGTTGTGGGAAGTGCTATGAATGAGATAAAGAACTGCTGGGGTGGATAAAAGTTTGTATGTTTTGGAGAGTGGAAAGTGTTTAAAAATGCTACTCTTAAAAAGTGCCTCTCAGCTGGCACTTGATTGATAAGTAGGTGTCATCCAGGTGTAGAAAGGGGAACCTGGCACGGTCATGTCCTGCAAATCAGGGAAACTTTGGCTCCGCCATGGTCCAGCAACTGCACATAGGTCAGTGTCGTTGGCCTGGAGTGTGGGCAGGGGAGTCAGGCCCGTGGCTGGGCTGGAAGGTGGAACAGAACCAGATTATCTGGAGCTTTAGCACTCATGTTGAAAACTGAGTTTTATTTTCCGTGCAACAGAAAACCATTAAAAGATTCTAAGTGGGAGATTGGCTGCATCTGATTTATGTTTTCAGAAGGATCAGCCTGACTGCCTGCTGCATGGAAAGAATGGCTGTGGGGCCTGAGGGGACCCAGTGAGAGGCGGTTCTCAGCATGGAGGACAAATGAACAGGGAAAGACAGTGGAGGTAGAATTGAGGGGTCTTGGGAAAGGATTGAATGAGGGGGATGAGACAGAGGAGTGTGATCTGGTTAATGCCAAGCTTACTGGCCCAGGAACGCTACCTATTCTTGGGGACATTACTGACCATGGGAGCCTCAATCCTTAGGAGACACAGGGTTTGGGTTGCTACTGAGGCTTCAATCTTCCTGCTTGGGGTCAAAGTGAAGAGTCACAAATAATAAGATAGTTTCTCCAAGCAGGTTTTTCTAGCATTTACTCTTTAATCAAGTCAACAAGGGTCTAGCCAGTTGATCAGTAATCTGGGTGGCTCAGAGCCACCAGGGCAAGACTGAAAACAACTGAGTGAAGGGAATGGGCCTAAAGTGCAGGGAGGAGATTCATTTCTCAAGTTCACATCCATCATATATGGTGTGCTATCTTGGGTCTCAGGCGACTGGCAGACATATTCCAAATTCAGATTAAAACATATAATTAACCACATCAGGCTCCGAACTCCATCCTGGGAGAAGTCTGGGCCCACCAAAGCTTCCTGCAGTACTACTTGGAAAGGAAGCCTGTTTCTCCAAGTCACTAATCCACCCTCATCACAAGAAGTTGGCCTGTGTCTTTGAGGTCACTGCTGGACTTGGGCGAAAATTACAAGCTTAAGACAGAAACAAACTGTCACTTCCTTGTAAATCAAACAACACTGATGGAGCAAAGCAGAAGTTCAAAGGTCAACACTGACATTACCAAAATGTTTTCTTTGCTATATATTTTAATTATGCAAGTATAACTGGAGACGAATAGTAAACATGCTGTAGTTAAGAGTTTTGTTTTTAGAGAGTTCTGGGCAGATGAAATGAGTGACCCCATCGTATTCATTGCAAACCTTGTCAAAAATTGCTGTGTGAGGCAAGAGTGCTGAAGAACATGGACCGGAGCAAATTACAGAGAGGGAACATTTGAAAAGTCCAGATTTGTTATCGGTATCCCCTTGTCATCTCTGGCCAATATGCAAAACTAGATTTATCTTCTTGTGACAGATGTATGCAAATATCACATTCCTTTGCCATCTAAACGTTAGAACAGCAATAACAGAATAACAGAGCTCCTTGGGGGCCTGGTTATCTCAGTAGAGGAATTACTGACACCAGCTCTGTGCTCCGGCTGCAGGGGTGTAATTATCCCGTGATAACCCGGAGTTCTTTGTTCTCTGATGTCTCTCATCTAAGGAGCATTTTCTGGATGCCTTCCTTCTCCATTAAAACATTTATGTGCGTAGATGTGCTTTACAAGTCACTGGGACTCTAAAAATTACAGAGAATGAATTTAAAACCACAGCTATTTTACCTACTTCTTGAAAACAAAAAATAAAAGCTGACATCTGGTGAGTTAGAAACTTCCCCTGGAACCCAAGTAACTGACTTTTATTTTCTCATCATGAAAGGGACGGATCTCCACTGGTGGCCTTTCTTATTTACACCACACACATGGCGATGGCTCCGACATCCCATTCCTTTAGTATAAACAGAAAGGATGGCCTTTTTCTGTGGAAGTTAATGAATTGAACAACAAAGCTGTTCTGTATACCCACTCTTTCCAAACGAATAAAAGAACTACAGTGTTCTGGGACTTGGGCAAAATAGTTGCTTTCAAATTAATTTTGCCCCCTCTACTCTCCCCCTCCCCACTTCCCACACTCCCCCCTTCTTTTTTTTAAGGAGAAAAAGAACCAATTTAATCACCTTATAAGGGCAGAGAGCATTAAGGGAATAGAGCAAGAGTCATGAGGCCCAGATCTTATTCTTGGCTCAGACCAGGGCTCACTGGGCGATCCTGGGCTGTCCCTTAACCGCACACCTCTGTTGATGCAGCTGTAATATGGGGACACAGATGTGTGTGTGTGTGGTGCCCATGTGGGGCCTTTCATGAGAGCTCCAAAATTAAATGTGGGGTCCATTTTACTGGTTGTGGGCTGTTTCCAGTTTGAAAGGGCTGTTTGGGGTTCAGGAATTGGAAAGTGACCTGGTAGGTCTTAGCTGGATAACTGGTATATAGATATACCAAAAAAAAAAAAAAATCCCAGGGTGTCTCTGATCCCTTGGAGTTAGATTGCCATGACAGCGGCTGCTAGTATATGACTTTACAAAGAACTCATCACAATGTTGGACATTTCTTATCAGTAAAGTATGGTGAACATTTGTCCTCTGAAAAGTTAGCATGATGTTTCCTGTGGGGTATTCTAAGAATAGAGAAGAAGGGGATGAGGTGTTAACATTCCACCAGGCAGCAGCTGAGGATCCCTCCTATGGCAGAGATCCAGTCAAATTCTGTACCTGGGCCAGGGGCCTCCAGGGTATTGCCCTTTCTTCTGGCATTTGATTACATTCACCCACCAAAGTCACTTGAAGCCAATTACGGTTCCCCTTTACTGGTTTCCACATGAGCTCACCAGAGAGAATGTGAGCAGAGCTGTGGCCACCTTCACAAACACCATTGCTGCTCCTTGCTCTTTCTACCTTCATTGAATCCCAGGAGACCTGGCCTTCTTGTGGGTTTCTCTGCCACCCAAAGCTTCCCTTCTCCTCCAGAGCAGCCCAGACTTCAGCTTTCCTGGAAACTCCTAGAAATGTCTTGTGGACAGAGTGCAGGAGATTTGCATGGAGTAGCAGGGATACTGACCCTGAGAAAAAAGGCCCAAGAGTTTCTCTTTCTTACTGGTATCATGGCATGTATTTCTGAACTTCAGTTGAGTTAATCGCCACCTGACTACAGGGTGCCTGAAAACTATGAATGATAACAGAACTTCTGACTGAAACAAGGTCATGGAATAGGAGCCTCAGTCCATCCTTTTCTCTCTTCCTCCTTCAAACACTTCACTTAACTATCCCTATCTGAAGAAGATTCTTGTTTGCATTGAAAAATTTCACATTTGATTGGCTCTCAAACATTCCTTTGAAATGTTCTAAGCTTTTCTATTTCTTCACATACATATTTCAGGTATGCCAGGACTGGGTCATTTCTGTACATCATACCTTTTTTTTCTTCTCTTCCTTTGCTGCTCCTGTCATGTGTCCATTGTACTTAATACCAGAGTGAAACATTAAATTAGCCACATTGTCTTTAAAAACATCTGGTCCCCTGCCCCTCTAAAGGCTACATGTAGAGTCCAAATTTCTTTTCATCTCCTTCCCCATCCAGTCTCACCTCTCCCCCTACTTCTTCCCAAACAGCTCCAGGTAAGGAAACACATTGCTTTTTGTCCTGAAATGCATTCATGACATTACCTTCCAATGCCCTCCTTTTCTTTCCAGTGAACTACGCATCCCTCAAGGCCCAATTCAAATGTGGTATATCAAGGCTTCCCTAGAAGCTGCTCCCACAGCTGCCTGCAAGCACAGTTAACCACCTCTTCCCACTGAGCTGTCACTGCGCCTTTGCGAGTTTCTCTTTCCGAGGAAGTATCACGTTGTAATGCAACTACCTGTCCACATGCCTGTTTCCCTCCCTAAACTATAAATCCCTCCCGGTCAGGAATAAGATCTTATTCATCTTTGTGATACTTGTTCCTAGATCAAAGCCAACAGATGCTCAATAAACAGGACAGGGATTCAACTCTAGGGTCTGATAAATACATATTTTGTCTTAGATTTTGAAGACTAGAGATTGAAATCACCAATAACATACAAGGTTTCTATGTTTGGGGGGATAGGTTAATGTTAGCTCACTTTGCGAATTACCTCTAAGATGAAAGTACACTTTGGCATGAAGAGCTCCATGTAAATGGAAAAGTCCTGCTTCAGACAGACTGCTTTAGTGCAGAGAAGGTCACATCCACAAACTGTGGTAGTGATAACACTTCAGCTTCCTTCAGTCTTTACTGTGTACCAGGAACTGGTCAATCCTCCTTATGCATCGATTGGGCCCCTCCAGCTTTTCAAGGTGGGCATTCTTATTATTCCAGTTTTGCAGGTGGGAAACTGAAAATGAGTAAGTTGCAAAGCCATGCAGCTGATAAAAGAGCTGTGAACCCGGGGAGTCTGATGCTGAAGCCTCCACATTCCAGCACTGCTGACTGCTTCCTTAGAGCAAGGGGAGCTGAGCAGGCTCTGAAAATGATACTAATAACAATTTTAGGAAATACCATGTGTCAATTACTGTTCTATGTATTAATTTATTTAATTCTGACAATGACCCTGTAGAGAGGTACAATTATTATCCTCATTTTACAGATGAGAAAACAGAGACAGAGTTAGCAGTTTGCCCAGAGGCCACAGAACTAATATGCGGCAGCTCTGGGGTGGGAACCCAGACAGGCTGGCTCCAGAGACCATGCTCTGAGAGACTCTGGCGGCAACCTCCCAGGCACCCAGGGTAGCTGTTAAGGCAGGTCCTGGGGCTGTGGGAGCATAAGGAATTTGGGATTCTCAGACTCATACCTAGGGCCATCAGCTCCTCTCAAGTCACTCTAAAAACAGAACACTTAGGTAAAAACAATGTTCTTGTCATGCTAACCCAGGTTTTGTGACAAGCAGTCCAGAGAGAGGACCAGCCCTGACTTTTAGATGGACGTCTGGAGTGCAAAGAGGTTCTATTCCTGACCCTGCTCTGCAAAGTCATCCATGGCCTCCAACTTCCGCCATGCACATCCTCTCCTCCACCCTGCAGAGCTTCCCTCCACCTCCTGCCTGCTTATCACAGCTCTTACTTTCCTAGTAACCTCAAGTGGGCAGGAACTCTGATGGCCTCCCTTACACGTGGACTTGATTCTGCCACTTCTCCTCTTCAGGCACAGTTTCTAATAACTTTATTCTTTTCACTTTTTCTGGTTCACTTTTGGGAATCAGATATGCTAAATCTGATCCATCTTTTCAAGCTAGGTGTGGTATCGGCTGTCGACCAACCTTTGCCCAGACATCAGGACCTGACCTTTGGGGAGATAGACAAGGGCAAAGGGTTGAATGTGGAGCAGAGACATGATGGCTACCCAGAAGTGAAGGTAGTGTCATCCCCTTTGAAGGGACTGCAAATACGGCATTCACTGGGATGGATGTGGTGAGCACAGTACCACGGGAACAGTCTCTCTGTTCCATCTCACTACTTGACCCAGTCCAGATTCAAGAAATATTTCTCTAGAATTAGAGGCAGGAGGGCCTTCTACGGGTTAATATCTATAAGGCCAGCAGATTCGGTCAGGTCCCAGCCGAAACAGATGGCACAGGCACGAAGGGCAAGTTGAAAGAGTTCAGTGGAACAACTATTTACAAAGCTGTGGGTGGGCAGGATGAAAGGAATCTGACAAGGGGTGGTGACACATGGGAAGCCATGGCCATCTCTAAGCCTAAGGGGCAGGGCAGGGAGTGGTCACTGAGACCCACAGAGAGCTGCTGTGGGCATCACTGTGGCTGTGTCTGCAGGAGAGGGCCACCTGACAGCCATGAGGTTTTCAGGAAGGGAACCGGCCTCAGACTGAAGGGAGCCAGGATGATCAACACCTCCCCTTCCCTCTCCTTTGGCCTTTTGATGTGCTGCCAATGCCTCTTGCTGGCTGAACCACTCTGGAGCCAGAGGGCAAACAGGCTGTGGGGAGAAACGTCTCCCAGGGCACAGAGCATGGTGGAGAGGACACAGGAGATACTCAGCACACTAAAACTTTCTTCTTTCTGAGGCACTTGTCTCCAGGTAACTTGGTGTCCAAGAAAGTAGCATATTCTCTCCTTATTATATCTCAGATTTTTTAAGTGAAAGGAAATTTGACTGTTGGAGTACCTCATCCTGGAGCTTCAAGTATGTTTTCCTGGGATCTCATAAGAATTTCCATCTCAATAGAGAGTAGCTGAGTATTCCCACAATGCCAAAAAAGGAATAGGTGCTGAAGAGGATGAGACACACAGACCTGCTAAAGACTCGCCATCCATCTGCGGGCACACAGCAGAGCTGGCAGAATGCCTGCCTGGCCAGAGGTGGGCGTGATGACACCTCAGACTGGCAGGGCATGACCACTGACAGCCGGGAATCAGACCTATTGTCTCCAGGATGTAAGGTGCAACCCAGGGGAGACGTGGGAAGGGAGAAAAGGCTGAACAGAATTTACCCTGGATTGACTAAGTTTAAGCTTCTGCTTTGTAAAAAAAAAAAATCTTTCTTGTACAACTGCCTCTGAGAGTAGCAGGTTCTATACCCACAGCAAATCCTATTAGTTCTGTGTTGTGCTTAAATCCAGAACTACAGTATAAGTTTGACCCTTCCCATATTTGCATTGCCTTTATGATAGGACTATTCCCAGGGGAGGAGTTTGTCCTGAGTTAAAAGGTGTTAATTGATGTAATGTTCAAGTCTATAAAAAGTTGATGATAGAATAAGATATTGCAGTCAGGGAAAGTTGCTTCATTATTTCATCTTTGAAGGCCCAAATGAAGGCATGTGTAGATAAAAAAATACCTCCCA
The DNA here is from genome assembly GCF_021234435.1 of Artibeus jamaicensis. NCBI lineage: Eukaryota > Metazoa > Chordata > Mammalia > Chiroptera > Phyllostomidae > Artibeus > Artibeus jamaicensis. Next base: position 70,006,485 of record NW_026522030.1, on the reverse strand, counting down.
GGGAGTTAAAAATGTACTGGCCTCAAGTATATCTCTTTCCCATTGCTCATGCATGTTCACACACAGAGGAAACCACTAAGGGATGCTTGATGTTTAGTTGTTCTAGGAGTTGGTGGGAGGCAGGGAGGTTGAAGGTCCTGGCATTCGCCTCTAATTTATTTCTTTCTACTTTCCCAAGAGTGGGAGAAAAATATTTGTGAACTTTGTGTTATTAAAAAGTTCATGCTGTCCGCTTAGCTCCTACATATAAGCCTCTCACATCTCCAGACCAAGAAAGAGCTTCCAACTCCACGTTCATTTAATTAGCAGGTTCTAATTTTGTGTAGTTAACAAAAAGCTACGTATGTGTCATTTCTCTTTCAGAAAGACTCTTCTGACGTTCTGCTGTGTCTTTTGTGTCTTCCTCCTGCTGCCTCAGCCACTCCACTCACGATAGCCCTAGTGGGGGTAGGCAGGGAGGCGCTCTTACGAAGGGCCTCTCTCTCTCTTTCTTTTCCTGTGACATTATTAATACTTAATAGGTTATGGCTGGTGTTTTCCTAACAACTAATGACTCCAAGCCTTCATCACTTACCCCAGATTAATGACAATCCTTGTGGCTATAGCCAGCCGCTAAACCCTTTTCTCCTAATCTCAAGAAATAAAGATGCTGTTCTTTCTTTAGTTTTCCTTGGGCAGTGATATTTACACTGTGGTTCCTGAAATCAATGCAAAGGGTTGTGACCAGAGTTATTTTTTTAAACAATGAAAGAAACGAAAATAAAGTTGAAAATATCACACTATGCTGCAAATGTGAAAATATGAGAACTTGGTTTTAGTTATGCCTATTTGTGTATACTTCTGCTGGCTTGGGGTATAAAGTGTATTTCTTCTTGTGGGTCACTGCAAAATGCTGAAGCCATGGAAGCAAGGTTATTGAAGGGCAAAGTCTTCAATTCACAGCTGAATGTTTACCATGAAGGCTTGGCCCGATGAAGGCTTGGGCTGTCAGGAGCTAGACTGCAAGATTCTTGTCTACCTTCATGTTTCTCAACATTTCCATTCTTAATTCCATGCCCCATGTTTTGCTTTTCCCCCAACTGCCACATCCCTGCCCTGTTCCCTACACAGCAAGATTCTAGACTGCATCAAAGACCTTGCCTAGATGGCCGCTAGAGTCCATTCTACAGTAGACTGGATTGTGCTGTTCAGGAAACTGTTGAAGAAAGAGGTGGATCTGAGATTGAATTCAAAGGAAGACTGTTGTTCTTTTCTTCCCTCTGGTACACTGTCACCTCCAGCCCAGGCTTGGTAGGCAAACTTTAGCAAGGAGATTTTGAGGTAGCCTTGCAATACTCTAGTAGGCTATTATTCATATTCCAGACCACAGAACTCGCCAGAGTGTTACAGCCTTGTCTGCTCTGTTCATTCTACTGACTTGAGAAAGGTGCATGAAATCCCATCATTTAGACAAGCCCAAGAAAGAATTTAAGTTAAAAAAGATCAGTGATAGAACAAGATTCCATCAAATAGTTGTATATTTTCTCAACAAATATGTATTAAACAGCCATTTTTCTGTGTCAGGCAGTAGGCTGGGTGCCAGGCACTAGCTGAGTATGCAGTAGGAAAGGAAACATGCTAGCAACTCCAGGGCAAGGAACAATGATGACATATGTGACGCCTGTTTTCCTAGATGTGGGGAAAAATACTGTAGTTTCTTGGAGAAAAGAAATGTTGCCTGACCTGGGAAAAGATGGGGAAGGTTTTACAGAAGAAAGGACACTTGAGCTGAGTCTTGAGGAATTGGGGAGCCTTGAGCTGGATGGAGAGGAAGCTCTAAAGTGGACTGGATTGTAAGTGACTTCATATACCAGATTTAAGAAGCTGGATTATCCCAGAGACAACGAGGAGCCAATAATAGTCTTAAAGCATTTGACTGATATGATTCAACTTCTAACAGATTTCTCCTCTGCTCTTATCTGGAAAGTCAGGTACCATTTCCAGGGTGTTTCCTGTACAGCATTTTGCTGGAGATTCAATTCTAATATATTCTAAATTTACCATTCAACATTGACATATTTCCTTCATGAGTTGAACTACAGAAAGTTAAAAATGATAAGAATTCAGGTACTATTTCAAGTGGGTAGGAACTAGTACAAGTATAGAACAGAACAGAAAGCTCAGAAAGAGGTTCTAGTATGTTTAAGAATGTAGTAATACATCTTAAGTAAAAGAATGTATAGTCTATTTATAAATGAAGTAACATTCCAAATGTAACCCAAATGCATGTCCTGTGTGGTCCAGTTTTTACCATCACATTCAAAGAAAACACATTCTATTTAATATTATTTAGAGAGTGGTAGAAATTTTGCAGTAGATGTTCTTAAAATTCATTCACAAAATTGAGAAAACTCCCAAAGACCTTCTTTAGAAATATTTTCTCTTCCTAAAGTTCAATAGTCACAACAGCTACCAAATCTCCATCCTTCCTCTCACCCATGCAGCATCCTCATTGGCTTCCCACTCTCTTCCTCAAAATCTCTCCTTCCTTTTGCTTGTGCCACCATGTACAACATCACTAGCCAGCAGGACTTTCATTTCCTCTTGCTTGCTCCCTGGTCTAGGTCTGTCTAGGATGACCAGAGCATCTAGAATTTTTACACTTCCTGATCATCCCTTGTTCCTGTGGACAGAAGCTTGTGCTAATCCCTTGGAAATAGAATTGTCTTCTCACTTCAACAGAAAAACTCATGGAGAATTTGGGGAAATAAAATTCTCCACCTTTTAAACAAATCAGTAAGGAGTAGTCAGTAATTGATGTCTGACACTACAGGTTAACTACTGAAGGACAAAATGTTAAATTCTTACCAAGTACATCCCAGATGGCATGAAAAGTTAAATATAAAATATAAACCTAAATAAACTAGAAAAAGCAAATATTCATCTAGTTGCACAAAAATAAAGAAAATCATAAAACCAAAGATCTTGGCTATCACTTCATAAAAATATAAAATTCTGCATGTCATGAATTACCACAGAAATTTTTAGAAATGAAAGGCTAGAGGAATATTTGCAACAAATAAATGCTTTTGCTTGCTAACTTATAAAAATCTATTATAGATTAATATGAAAAATACAAATGCTTCACCAGGAAAATGGGCAAAAATTGTCAACAGACAATTCACAGAAGCCTGGAAAGAATAAATATTAAAAAACCTCTCTAGCCTCCATGAAAGTCAGATTCCTTTAAGGATGGTCTTGGTCTAGTATACTAAGGGGTGGCTAAAGGAGACAAGAAAATCAATGGCCATGGCCAGTGAGGTGGGTGATATCAAAATCTGTCTTGTTTCAGTGCACTGGATGCTGGCTTGGGCCCAGGATGATGTGAGAACAGGTTTCTAAGTTTCTAGTGTATCACTGAAGGCTTTGTTCTTCTGAGGACTTGAAGGCCCAATGTGCAGCAGAAAATCACTAAAGCCAGCATAGCTGCTGCAAAATGGCTCTGCCCGAGCCCTCAGAGCAGCTCCTCCCAGATTCGCTGGCTCTGCCTTCGGGAACCTTCAGCAGCAGGCATATCCTCCCTCCTTGTATCCCACAGCTTCTGTAAACAATGTCTATGGTGGCTTCATGCCTCCTCTCCACACAGAGTTGCCAGCCTGCCCTACAGCCAGCAGCTGCCCACCTCAACAGCCTCACGGTTCTGCTGCAGCTCCTTCATTGTGCTGAATGGCAGTTTCCCCTCCAAAGAATTGCTCTCTTTGGGAACAAGGCATACTGATTGTGTGGATTCTGACTGACATGAGTACTCTGGGCAGGCCTCCTTTGCCCACCCAATGCCCTCCAGTGCACTGGCCCACTTTCCCACACAACCTCTGCTACTCGGAGGGGAAAGGATCTTGAGAATGGGGGTCACTAGAAGTATGTGGGATGTTCTAGCTTTCACTCTTTCAGGGTGAGTAGGTGACATTAGTTGAAGCTCACTCTAAAGAGCTGCCCCACAAGAGAGTATCTTGTTGCCTTAATTACTAAGAAGCTGAAATTATTCACATGTAAGCTATTTTGCGTAAGAGTTTTTTTACAAGTAATATTAGAAATGTTTTTACTTAATTGTACATTCTTTGAGCTGAAAATCTATTTTTGATCAAAATTGTGTGTGGTTGCGGGGGATAGACATTAGTTATCCAGTTAGAGCTCAGAAATGGCAAGGCATGGGCATGGTTGGGACCCCTAACAAGGGATAAGGCCCCATATCTAAACTGTGAACTGTACTGTGTTTGGGACCCCTGCTTTTCCTCTGGTTATATATTCCTTTCATCGTGATGACTGGATCAAACAGGAGCATGAGCAATGGAAATTTGCTCTCCCCACCTCCTAATCCTCGTCTTCCCTACAGGCACCCTTTTTACAAGAACCATCACAACTCTGTGGACCTGGGAGTTTTATTTTATTTAAATCACTGCATAGTTTATATATGCCTCACTGGTAAGGGGAAAAGATGGATATCTTTTCTTTAAAATATTTTCTTTATATTTAGAGAAAGGGAGGGTGAAAGAGAGAGAGAAACATCAATGTTTCTTCTCTTATGTTGCTTCTCATGTCCCCCCCCCCCCCAACTGGGGACCTGGCCTGCAACCCAGGCACGTGCCCTGACTGGGACTCAAACCTTTGGGTTGCAGGTCAGTGCTCAATCCACTGAGCTACACCAGCCAGGGTAAAAATGGATATCTTTAAAATACTCAGATGATTCAACAGAAAAAGTTTAAGAAATTTATAGTTATCACTCAGAGCCAGAATTTGGGAGGTTTTCAGTAACTTATGTGGCATTCAGAGCCATTCGGTTCTTGTAAAGGAAAATGCCAATCGTTTCCCTTTCCACTGCTCACAATACTCTGAATACTTCTCTCCTCCAAATATGTGGGTTTTCCCCTCACACCCAACAATTCTGCAACGCTGGTGTCCTACAAGTTAATTCAATTCTTACACTGTCTACCTGGAGACAGCACCAGATGTCACAGGTTAAGGGCTCAGTCCCACAGGACTGTCATCCTTGCCCTGCCCCCTCATTCCTTCCACACATACACTTGGAAAATATTTACTTATTAGACCATTTGTTTGTTTATTTATCTATTACTTTTAATCCTCACTTGAGGATATGTTTATTGATTTTAGAGAGAGAGGGAGAGGAGGGAGAGAAAGAAAGGGAAAGACAGACAGACAGAGAGAGAGAAACATTAATGTAAAAAAGAAACATCTATCAGTTGCCTCCTGTACATGCCCCCAACTGGGGATCGAACCTGCAACTTAGGTATGTGCCCTGATTGGGGATAGAACTCACAACCTTTCGGTGTATGGGATGAAACTCCAACCAACTGAGCCACCTGGCCAGGGCTAGACCATTGGTTTATTATAAAAGGATATAACTCAGGGACAGCCAGATGGATATGATGCATAAGGCAGGGTATGTGGGATGGGGCTCAGGGCTTCTATGCCCTCTCTGAGTGAGAACTATCCCCCAAAGCTCAATACCTTACCAAACCTGAAGCCCTCCAAACCTAGTTCTTCTGAGGTTTTATGGAGGCTTCATTACCTAGGCTTGTCTGATTAAATCGCTGGCCATTCATTCTCCAGGCCCTCTCCTCTCCCAGGAGACTGAGGATGAGACTGAAATTTCTAGCCCTTTCATAACTGTAGATTCTCCTGGTAATTGGCCCCCATCCTTAGGTTACCTAAGGACTTTCCAAAGTCACCCTATTACTATAACCTCAGGCTTGATGGAAAGAGATCTTTATGAATAAGGGGACCTTCCTTTCACCTTTAGTACTTTGAACCTATTCTAGGAACTGAGGACAACAGAAAACCAAAAATGCCCCCAAAGTTCCAAGAGTTTTAAAAACTCCATGCCAGAAACAGTATTAAAAACAAACAGGTATTTACTATAAATCACAATATCACAGTCCTGTAAATAAGCTTCTGTGGGTATGTGAGCTTGTGAGTGTCAGTGAGAGTGTGTCCCTGAAAAAAGAATGTGATTCTGAGGCTCACATTTATTTGTTCACCCCTCTAGGCAAACAGCTTAGTTTTTATTTCTCTTCTATCTAACTGCAATGATCTGAATAATTTCTAGAAAAATAAGGAATAGAATTTGTTCAATCTTTCAGATAACTATAAATTAAAGTCCAAAGCCAGTGTTCTTATTCATGAAATCTGCTTTACAGTTAAAGGTATTGTTTGCCTGCTAAATCCTCATCACTCCTGGCTGTCAACTCCATCCGCCGGTCTGCATTTTAATGCTTCTATTGCTAATTAGTACAAATGGCAGTTATTCCAACTTTTGGTCAACATCCTAGAAGATTCTGTGGTCATCCACAGTAAATGAAGTGATGTCTTCTCTCCTTCCATTAGCAGCGTAAATAAAATACATGTTTTTGCTAATAAAGTAGATGTTGAAGCTACGTAAGTGAAAATGCTTGTAGGAAGGACATCATATAAAAGCATTTCAGCTCTGGTCATAAAAAATCTTAAGTTGAGTGTATGAAGGCCAAAATGGCAACAATTCTTAAATCTTCAAAAAAACTCCCCCTGGCCTTGAGAAAGCTCCTCTGCTATAGGCTGAAACAGGCTGCTGGGTGAGCCAACATTTCCCAAAGGCCACGGATATCCTAGGGGGACGCTCACTGTGGGCTTTAGCATTAACTGAGACTACTGTGTTCGATCGGATGCTTTCGGAGTCTCCCTGGATCCTCTCTGCACTCGACCTTCTCCAATGCACCCGTGGCCCCCGAAGGCGCTGCTGCTGCCTGAAAGTGCCGAGCCCACACGTGGACAGGTTGGAAGCATCAGGGAGTTCGCACCCCCTGGAGTCACCCTCAGCCAGAGAGGGATTGGAGGATAAATGTCCCAGCTTTCTCACCCCACCAGTAGGGCAACTTGCAGGCATGTTTTGTCCAGTGTCCCAGGAGGATTAGAGTCCTGTTGCCAAGGATGGCAGCTTGCTGACTGTAGGCATTCCTCTCCTTTCTGCCTCACTCCCCCTCTACTATCCAGGGTTCCTGAGATTATCTCCTAAATGAATTTCTTGCACAACAATTTGTGTCACAAAGTCAGCACCTGGGGACTCCGACCCGACACAATGTTGCATAATAGTTATATTTATGTTATTGACACACCTTTGTGCATTGCAACCCATGGGATATCCCTTAGGTAACTTGAGTCTCCCAGTCTGCCTGACAGGTGAATTTAACCCCCTTGTCAGTGAGTGGGAGGACCCCATAATTGTAGCCATTCATTTATTTTAGATCCCTGCAGCTAACAGAGCTGAATTAGGTGAAAATGAAAAAAAAAGCAATAAAAACACTTAAGAGTCACAGCCAAGACAGCACTGTGACGTGACCTCACTGACCCTCTGTCTCCTTCTACACAAAATTTCTGCTCATCCTGGAGCTTCACCATCTCATTAAAAGCAATGCCAAACAGAAGTCCGAGGCATCACCTTGGACTCCTTTCCTTCACACGCTCTACTGGATTCATTGCTGAGACCCGCTGTCTCTACCATCAGAATATATCTGAAGTAACTTCTCAAAACCACCTGTGCTGGACTCTGGTCCAAGCCACCGTCATCTGTGTTGTTGCAAGAGCCTCCTGCTGGCCTCCCTGCTCATTCCATCAGTCCTGTATGGTCTAATCCAGGTGTTGCAAACTTTTTCTGTAAAGAGTCAGATAATAAAAATTTTAGGACTCGAAACATGTGAACAGCCACAGATAATATACAAACAAATGGGCACTAAAATTTGAATTTCACATAATTTTCATGTGCCACAAAATTTTACTCTTTATTTAACTGTTTCCAAGAATTTAAAAATATAAAGGCTGTTATTTTGTCTGAGGCTCTATGAGAACAGATGAAAGACCAGATTTGGCCCACAGGTTTGCCGAGCTCTGTGATCTAATCACATAAGAGACAATCCCTGTGAAACCTGTGAGATCATCATTCCGCAGCAACTAGCTTTTTCCCATCACTTCTCACCTCCCTGGGCTTCTCAGAAGACCTTCACTGACCCTCAGCTATCTGCTTCTTCTCTAGTACCCTTTGCTGCCTCTTCCCCTTTGGTCTCGTTACCCACTAAGGGCTCAAGGCTTGACCTACATAAAAGCCCACACGATGGCATTAACTTTTGAGGAAAGAAGAAAAAAGCTTTCATTATGAGGTTGAATGGCAAGGAGAGAAGAGACCAGGCTCAAGACTATCTTCCCCACCCAGGATTTGGTGTGGAATTTTAAGGGGTTTCAGCATGGGATCTTCCTGGACAAATCCTAGAAGGAGTCCAGCCATGTCCAGAACTTTGGGGAGTCCATGTCCATGGTGGGGAGCCGTTAGGGGTTCACAAATATTGCTACCATGAGTGCTCAGTGTACACAAGGTTTAAATTTGGTTCAGGTTCTTGTTAGAAACAGGGTAGGACCCGTTTGAGATGGTTCTGCAGTTACTGCCACCTCTCTGCACCCGCCTGGAGGCACTGCAATAAGGCTCCTACCTCCGAGATGTGGCACTTGCAGGCCCCCTCTTTGAATTCCTGTTTTCTGAATACAGTGTCCGCATGCATGCCTCCTGTGCTTCCTCTGACTCTCCACTCAAGGGCCACCTTCCTAAGTCAAGGCCTTCCCCAGGCATTGCATTTAAACCAGCACATCAACTAGTACCTCGGGTCCCCTTTCCTGTGTTGAGGTCGCCAAGGCACTCCCACCTCCTCACGTGCTGCGTGTTTTCCCCGTATGTTACTGTCTGAGTCCTTGTATTTCTCTCCCAGAACTAGAGTGGGTGTTCTGTGAGGTTAGAGGTCTTTGTGCCCTCAACTCCCAGAAAAGTGCCTGGTATGTAGCAGTAGGCACTATATGAAGATTTGTTGAATGAATGAATGAATGACTAGTTCCCACTATTCTGCTATTCTGTGATTGGAAATGAGTACATGCCTTGTTATATGTCTCAGTAGAAACAGTATATAAATGTTTGGTTTAGCCAGTTGACTCTATTAGGGTTCAGACCCATTTGAGACCTGAAGAATAAAATTGGCCATTTCCTATGAGTTGCTTTCCCAGGTTCAGTTAGTCATGGTGACCGAGGGAAATAAGTATGGTTTTCGTTATCAATGGCGCATTTCATTCAACGAGCAGGATCAATCTGTAATACTCTGTACAACATTATTATTTTCTGTAACAATCATTCATAACCACAATTTTCTTCATTTCTTTAGTTCTAAAACAATACTTTAAACAGAAGAATGCATTTTCATGTAAGGATAGGATTCAAGTTTAGTAAAATATTTCATGCGTGAAGTAAAATCTACACATAATGGAAAGATATTACTCCTTGTAATATGTACTCTGTGTCACTGTTTTAAATTTTAAACACAAAAAGTCCAAGTGGTCACGTGGAGTAACAAAATTAAAGTAACTTGTGTTCAGGTTCTTCATCTTTACGAGCTTGGTGCTCCCATGGTTGAGCATCTGCCACTTGCACCCAGGAAGGTGGAACTGCAGCAGCATTGCCCACAGAACTGCTCCCTCTCTACGCCAGCCCAGAGGACTCCGAACCCTGAGACCTTGGAATGGCTAGACCAGAGCCCGTAGGTGTGGTGGATACTGTATTGGGGGGAATACTCCAGAGTAACCTCATGTACAACACATTGTTTTAAATGGTAGGTTTTAAAAATGTGCTGATTTGAAGCTTATCTCTGTATTATTAAAGCTCAACAGTAATCACAGCAATTGGTTAGAAAGACCGACAAGGTTTTGGTTTTTTGTTTGTTTTGTTTTGTTTTGTTTTGTTTTGTTTTGTTTTGTTTTGTTTTCTGAAAGAGGAGTATCTTATCTCTGGCATTGCTGAGAATGCCACACAAGGATAAAAATAAAAATCCAATCAGACCTACAGTGGACTTTCTGGCTGTTTTTAACTTCTCTCAAAAAGTCCCTCCCACTGTGCACTGAGACCGGACCACTCCCATCACCCCACCCTCGATAACTCCCGTCTATCACTGCACCCATTTGTGAAAATCTCTCATCCTGGGTAGTTACAGCAGCTGCCAAGTGCACGGAGCATGTTCCCACAGGCCTCAGCTTCAAACTGCATAACCAATCCAGCCTGCAGACCCTGTCTAATTAAAATTAGAGCTGAAAAGGACCTGAGAGAGTTTATTTAAAACCTTTCATTTTACAAGGGAGAATTTTACTTACCCAATGGTTTTGCAAGACTGGCAAATGCTTTCACTTATGTTGTTCCTCAGCCAAGACTTTCAAGGGGTAAGTTATTGCCCATCAGAAGCAGGACAGGTGTGATACTCCGGAAGTTAAATGATATGCCCAAGGTCACATATCTCTTGAGTCTTAAACCCTCACGGGCATATAAGGCTTATATTTGCTTTTTACAAATATGTTTAATTCAAGGCTGTTTACACACGCAGGCTTACAAACCATTATTATTCTTCAGGAACTCTGAGCTACAATTTCAAAACCCTCCACGTATCTGAGGCAAGTGCAACTTTTTGTGGGACGGTACAGGGTTCAATTCATGTTTGTGTTTCTGGGGCACCTGTGGGCACTTGGTAAGTGTGTTTTATGGATGGATGAAACCTTGGGAGGGCCTCAGTACACGGTGCTGACCAGACCACCTTGAACCCTAGCAAGGGTGGTAACCGTGATGTGATGACTCAAAAACCCTGTTAGCAAAGAGCAGCTTAAAGCTTAAAGACTTGTGTGCTTTCAAAGAAGAACAACTGGGAAACAGTCTCTAAAGGTATTTATATGTTTAGAAACTGACATTTCTGAGTATGTCCCTCAGACAGATGTCTCACTGTGGAAAACCGTGTCAGGTTTTGATCATTGTATGTAAATGATCAAAGTGACCTTCTAAATGACCTTAGAAGCTCTGCGTGTGTCGTTATGATAATGTCTGGAGGTCAGGATGTTGTTAGGCAGGCTGGGCAATAATGGGGACCATGTGGGGTGCCTACCACGTGAGCCACGAGACAGAGTGTAGGGTAAAGCTGACAGGAAGGCGGTGTGTTTACTGGAATGTGCCGAGAGGGTGAAAGTATGAAACAGTGTTGTCAGGGCGGGGACCAGCTCTACTCTGATGCCAGCATGGTAGGATGGGCAGCCAAGGGAAGACTATGGTCACTGTGAAAAGATATTTTTTCAACTTTCCAAATTGTGTCTTTTTTAAAATGCTCACTTGTTAATCCTTTTCGATGTGTACCCCTCCTGCCCCCAAATCAGAGACTGGTTAATAATGACCATTTTGGAGACCTCACACACATTATTTGTAATTTTTACAATGATTCTCTAAGTATGACCTTGTCTTACACATAAGAATATCAACTCTCGTGGGGTATAAGAGCTCACCCCAGTTTACATTGTGGATACCTGGGGATCGTATTCCATTTAGGTAAGATTACAAGGCCCATGAATTTCCCTCCTCTCCTGCTCCCTTACACCTATGTGAAGGGCTGTCTTGAGAAAAGTATTAGTGTTTGAAAGGCAAAACTGGAACCAGTGGCAGAGCTCCATGGAGGCAGACCTATAAACTCACCTGGGGGAAGGAATATCCTAACACACAGAGCTGTCCAAGAGTAGCATGGGCCACCAAGGAAGGTTGCAAGATCCTCAGAGTGGGGGAACTCAGGCAGAGGCATGGGGTCCTGCTGACCAGGATATCCTCCAAGAGGGCATTGAGAGGGTGACCAGTCCCCTCAGCCAGCCTCTGGGATGAAAAGTCAAGAAGATCACACAGGGCCATGCCCTCAGAGATCAGTCAGGCTATTAGCAAGGGAACAGTCCCTCATGCCTTGTCTAGGAAGATGTGTGCTGCTCACACATGGGCTATCCCACTGCTCCCAGAGGATTCCAGGCACATGCTCTGAGACCCACTGACTGCCAGGCCAAAGTTGGGGACGATTTACTGCCATAACTGCTGAAGCAAGCTTTGTAACAGAAAATGAAGTGGAGGAATGGAGGGCAGTGGGGGCAAGGAAAGAGACAGCCATTTGAACTGGTGTGGGGTGGGGCAGAATGTGGGATCCCTGACTCGAAGAGAACCACAGCTCATCTTGGGGCTAGATGGGCAGCCCCATCAGCATGTCTCATAAGGCAGCTCAGGTAGCACTTTGCCATGTGGTGGCAGGTGTTACTGGAACAGAAGCATCCAGAGCTTGGACTGGCTGGAAATTCAGTTCTGCCGAGGGAACTGCAGCAAGTCCCTTCATATCTGAGATGTCCTAGCCCATGAAAGGGGTCTTGCCTCCTTCAGGATGACTGTGAGGATTCAAGAAAATATTTGCCACTCATCTAGCATGGGGCCTGCCTCTTACCAAGCAATTACTAAGGGCAGTTGTTAGTTTTATTATTATTACTCTTTTGCATGTAGAACTTTTAGAAGTCTTTTCTCTGATGCCCATTATCTAAATGCATTCCAACTCTTCCAGATTTGTGGTCAGAGAACACTCTGGGAAGTATTTTGGGAAACAGGTGTCTGGGACAAGGCTGAGATCCTCCATCTGTAAAATGGGCTTGGTACCAGGACATACCTTTTATACACAGGCTAAGATTAAAGAATATAATCCACAGTTTAGCACAGTGCCTGGCCCATAGAAAATCCTCAAGAATGCTGACAATTACCTTTATTATTTTGATTAATCACATCATCATTACCACAGTCCTTTTAAATTTTGGAACATGAAGCCAGTTTTTGTTTTTCTAATTTTATTATTAAGACTTGCATAGTTTGATGTTCACTCACTGATTACCATTTTCCCCCAAGAGACAAGCGTATCAGAATTTTGTTAGTTAATAAATAAATATTGGCTAAGGGCCCATTTAATACTACTTTAGTGCATTTCTCTAGTATTGTGAAGTCTCTCCTATCCCATTAGGGTAGTTCAGGCTTGTTTTTCAGTTAATTTGCTTTCATCATAGACTTGAACACAGTGGGCCTTCACTGGAAATGATTTTGCCCCAGGCAAAATCTGGAGGCATTTTCATTTGTCACAACTGAAGTGCAGGTTGTTACTGTCTTCTCCCAGGATTCTGTGAAGCATCCTAAAAAGCTCAGGATAGTCCCCACAACAAAGGTGTTTCTACCCAAATGTCAACAGTGTGGATGCTGAGAAACCCTGGTCTGTTTTTCCTGGTCTCTCTGGTTGAGAAATGCCAGGGGGACTAGAGTGTAAGTACTCTGTGGCCTATCATACCAGGCACTGTTTTTAAGAAAAGCAAGCTGTGAGGACTTACAAAGACTTTTCCCCTTTGCTTTTTCCCTCCCCTCCCCCCCCCTCCCCCCCTCCCCCCCCCTCCCCTCCTCCCTCCCCTCCCTCCCCTCCCCTCCCCTCCCTCCCCTCCCCTTCCTTTCTTCCTTCTTTCCTTCCTTCTTTTTTTTTTTTGCAAGGAACAAAATCACTAAAACCACTCTTTCCTTCAAAATGAGTGGCCCCATCCCTGGCTTCTGTGCCTGGGTAGGGATGGGCGACAGTGGGGGGCGTCACCTCAGCTAAAGCAACCTTTTCAGTTTGAATCAAACTTTTAAAGAATCCACAGAACATGAGCACTGAAGGCTGTTTGTCCGAGACTAGGAGGGGGAAGGGATTGTGTGTGGTGGGATGATGATGCTGAACTTTCAACCCTCTTGGCAATGTTTGCTGAAAGAAAGAAAAGCCAGCTGTACTTGGACAGCACTTTACACAAACAGACAACACAGACTGTTATCTCCTAAATTGGAGGCTTTCTACAATGGTTTCTCATGTGGGCACTGAGATCAGGCAGGAAGACCACCCACAGGCAAGCACACAGCACCTCCCAGGGAGGGCCTGTAACCACCCACCATTCTTGCCACCTGTTCTGAGCCGGGTTATCAGATGTGAAGGAGCCAGTTAATAACTGTTTATAAGCTATAAAGCAAGTGGCCATGGCAAGGAGCTGATAAACATTTTGGGGGCAAGTTATTTGTGTAGCTGACTGTCATTTGCACCCCTCTCAGCTGCTGAAAAGTATGTGTTCAGGATATAGGACGCTAAAGGGAGGCTGGCAGGGAGGGGCTCCTATTGAAGTGCCCTGTCTGTGATCTTGGTTCAGACCACAGATAATGAGAACAGCCCTGGGCATTTTCAGCTTTCCTAGTCATCAGATCTCTGTCTGGGGGTTAAAAGGTAAATTATAAAACTAGAACTCCCTAAAGTATCACATGTGCTTTGGATTCTCAAATCTCAATTTTGGGTTGAAATGCGTGGACAGAGTTGTTTTAAAAGTGAGCTTTTACAAGCTCTATAAATTTGGGTTGGGCGTTTTGTTTTTCTGCTCAAAGAAAGTGAAGATGAGGAGGCTGCATTGAAACAATGGCAGATTCTGAATTGAGCCATTCGGGATTAGCATAAAAGAATCGTTTCAGTAAACAATATGGTTGCACATGAGCCACCAAGGCTTTCTCAGATGGACAGCTATTGGATTAAAATGATAACAAGGGAGAATGGGAAATACGTACTTAACTACAAAAGCGACACCTTTATTTTCACCTGAGATACCAGGGAGTGGGAGAAGCCTGCTGGCTCTGTTCCATTTTCTCCTTCCTCGTCTCAGAAAAGCCCAAGTTGGGAGCTGGGAATGAGCAGAAGGCCCTGACACTAGTGCGGGGAGTGGGGATGCTTATTGCAGGCCGTGTCAGGGTGGGAAGGACACTCGGAGAGTGCCCGCAGAGCTGTGTGCCAGACCGCTCTGCTCTTACTGGGCTGCGGAATCTCCAGCGATATCTTAACTTCTCTGATACATGTCCTATTTGCCACAGGAAAGATTAGAGTTGAAGGTACTGCTGGAACTACAGCAGTTTCACTGGAAACCATTCTTGGGGATTCCTAATTGGGCTATGTCACCAACCTTTCAAGGCCATAGAGGATTGGCAGCAGTGCCCCAGAGAATAAATGTTGCCAACATGTAGTCAAGGGAGCAACAGGGCACTAAAAAGCAGGGAAGACCTTAAAAAGATTGGACTTGAATTAGCGTCCAAAGGCGGTGAGGTTTGGGTGGGGACTGAAAGAGAGAGGATTCCTGGCCAGAGGTGTAGCAAAGGGTGTCCACAGAGGCTTTCAAAGAGATGGTTTATCTGTCCCAGAGGAACTGTATGAGTTAAGACTAAGGGATACGAGTTATGACCATATTGTGAAAGGCTTGTGGCCTTAGCAGAGGTCTGTGTTCTCTTTATAATGCCTTAGCCGGAGGGGCTAGAAAGCAGTGATTTTTAGGCAGGTGGGGCCTCACAAAAAGGTACGGTACCTTAAAAAGGTAAGGTACTAGAGGGAGAGACGAATGACAGTTGAAGCATAAGGGGTGAGCAGCAGCTCAGAGGCAGCTGGACCAGAAAGGAAGAGTAAAGAGACCCTTGGGAAAGAGACCACCGAACTCCATGAGGGGGGTCAGCAAGACCAGGGCTGGAGACGGGGCCCGAGCCTGAGTGACTGGGAAGGTGAAATGTCTTCTACAGAAACTGACAAGTCCCGAAGAATAAAAGAAGATATTTGTTTCCATATTTTGAGTTTGGGGCAAAACATCTGAGGGAGAACAGAGTTTGCCACCCCAAAATATGCCTTTTAAGGATATTGATTATTTTAAGCTGGTTATTTTTAAGAAAACAAAAGACTCAAGAAGAGCCTTTTCCCTCCCCCCTTAGCTGCCTAAAGGTGTTCAGATAGAAAAACTTGCTCAAACGGAGCTGTCACCTTAGCATAACATAAAGTGAGTGTGGCAGACAGGAAGGAGCCCAGCCACATCCGTCTGTAGGACTCCCCCTCTCTCACTGCGTGTCCCCTGTTTCTGGGTGGCCCAGAAGGCCCAGCAAGAATTTGTTTACTACATATCTGCACCTTGTCATCAACCTGTGAATTGCCTCCCTGCTCTTTGAAGTCCAAACCACTACCTCTCTTTCCCCGTAGTGCACTGCGGCATATCTGCCCCAACTAACCTATTTGTCCTCAGGGCTCATATTCTTAGGGAGCCCCAACATGTACATACATAATAAGTTTGGTTACTTTTTTCTTGTTAAACTGTTTTTACATCAGTGTTATTAATAGGGCAGCCAGAAGAACTTAGAAGGGTAGAAGGAAAATTATTTGTTCTCCCCACATATCCCAGTGGAAATACCCAGAAAGTAGATGGAAATGAGACAAGACAGTGAGAAGCTAGGAAAACTCCTTGACAAGTGGAATAGGGAACCTGAGACAGAGCTGAACACAATGGCCAGGCAATTTACAGCCAGGTGCAGACTGCCACCAGGGCGGAAGTCCCCAGTGCCTGGCAGGGGGCAAAACCGGGAAAACAAGGACCTCATCCTCAGGGTAACCTTTCCTCCCCTGGCCTTTCCTCCCTGGAGATGACATCTAGGCCTCAGTTGCATTTCAGTTTCAGGCCCCCAAAAGAAGCAAAACCAGGTGGGCAATGCCAGAACCAATTGCAACCACTAATAATGACCTGCTGCCCTGTCACTGACCAATCAGTGGAGACAATGGCTCTAAAAGAACACATCTGGAAAACTGATGAATGTTCTGCTGAAAACATTCCCTGAGATCTCCCTTCAGATTCCTGCCTGCAAGAGAGAGGTAAAAGCCTCAAGACTGCAAACTCTTCCTCTGGGGAGCAACCAGTGCCATTCCTTTTTCTTTCTCCCCCTCCACTCCTACTTCTTTCCTCACGGACATGCACCTACTTAACTGGAAGGCAGCTGGCAGCTTGTCCCAGGCTAATACTCTGAACTTGTTCCCAAAGCCCCTTTTTCTCCGACTTCCCAGTGAGCTAAGGCAGAACAGACTAGGCTCTCTCCTGTTGCTTCTTCAATGCTAAGCCCTTCCTTTTTTCGCTGTTCCCAGCTTCAATGTACAGATCCTCATAGTCACCTGGACTCATGTTATCAAACCTTTCCTGCATGAGATCAAGAACCCACACACTACAGTTGGCCCCAGGGAGACCCACTCAGGGCCAGGTCCCTGTCCAGTAAAAGAAATACAGAATTGGAGTTGGAAAGCGTGTATTTGCTTTTTTTTATATTCCTAATTAGGTTGCTGTCATGTCCAGGGCAGCAGTGATGTCCTAGAACAGAGTGTACATTACAGGCACACCTCAGAGACATGGCAGGTTCAGTTACAGACCACTAAAGTGAATATCACAATAACATGAGTCACATGAATTTTTTCGTTTTGCCAGTGTATATAAAAGTTATGTTTACACTCTACTGTAGTCTATTCAGTTATAAGCTATAAGTTATAATGCTTTATACAAAAGCATTGTCTTAAAAATGTACATTTCTTAATTAAAATACTTTTTTGCTAAAAAATGCTAATCATCTTCTGAGCCTTCAGTGAGTTGTAATGTTTTTGCCGGTGGATAGTCTTGTCTTGATGTTCAAGGCTACTGGCTGGTCAGGGTGGTGGTTGCTGAAGGTTGGGGGTGGATGTGGCAATTTCTTAAAATACGACAGCAGTGAACTTTGCCACATTGATTAATTCTTCCTTTTATGAACAATTTCTCTGTTGCATTTGATGCTGTTCAATAGCATTCTACTTATGGGAGAACTTTCAAAATTGAAGTTAATCCTCTCAAGCACTGCCACTGCTTTATTAACTGTTTATGTGCTATTTTAAATCCTTATTGTCATTATAACAATCTTCACAGCACCTTCGACAGAAGCAGTTTCCATCTCACTAAACCATTTTTTTGCTCATCCATAAAAAGCAACTCATCACCAATGAAATCTGATCCTGAAATTATAGCAATTTAGTCGCATCTGCAGAGTCCACTTCTAATTATAGTTCTCTTACTATTTCCACCATATCTACAGTTACTTCCTTCACTGGAGACCTGAACCCCCCAAAATCATCTGTGAGAGTTGGAATCAACTTTCTCCAAACTCCTGTTCATGTTAACATTTTGACCTCTTCTCATGAATCATAAATGTTCTTAATGACATCTAGCATGGTGAGTCTTTTCCAGAAGATTTTCAATTTACCTTGCCCAGATTCGTTAGAGAAATCAGTATGGCACTATAGCTCTATGAAGTGCATTTCTTAAATAATAGCACTTGAAAGTCAAATTACTTTCTGATTCATGGGTTGCAGAATAGATGTTGTGTTAGTAAGCATAAAATAATTAATCTTATTGTACACCTCCATTAGAGTTCTTGGATGATCAGGTGTGTTGTTAATGAGCAATAATATTTTGAAAGGAATATTTTTTTCTGAACAGCAGTTCTCAAGTGTGGGCTTAAAATATTCACTAAACCATGTTGAAAACAGATGTGCTATTTCCCAGATTTTGTTGTTCCATTTCTAGAGCACAGGCAGAGTACATTTAGCATATTTTTGAAGGGTCCTAGAATTTTTGGAATGGTAAATGAACATTGGCTTCAACTTAAGTCACTAGCTGCACTGGTTCGTAACAAGAGAGTCAGCCTGTCCCTTTGTTTCAGGAGGAAATAGCTTCTTCCGTGGTGTTGCAGGGAATAAATTTCAAGAACGTATGTGTAGGGTTTGAGCAATAGTGGTGAGATTCATTAGAGCACTCTTGAAAAGGCTGCTGTACTCAACAAGGCACTTCCTTGATGGGTCCAGCAACAGAAGCTGGTTGATGTTGTCAGTCTGTCCCCAGATACACCACACCCAGTGTCTCAGCCATGACCAGGTGGTCTGTCTCACTAGCATCCAAGGCTTTAGGCCTGCACTTGTGCCCACCAAGACCAGAAGGGTCAGGACCAGGAGCTTCAGTCTATCATGTTGGCACCCAACACTGCAGTAGTCTAGCACAGTCTCTGCTCCCAGCTGCACTCTGGCCCACATGATTGCCCAAAAGAGATGGGGGCTTTTCTTAAGCTCCCCTGTATTTTCTTGGGTTTGGGAGTGAGCAGACTTTCTTTCAAACTATCCAGTCTCTTTTCTGGCTTTTCCCAGGCTTGAGACCTTATCCTATTTGACCTTTTCTGCAGATTTTCCCAGGTTTGTCTCCCCCCCTTCCCTTCCTGGTCACCATCTTGACTTGTACTACACGTGCACTTAGTGAAAGGACATCCCCCTGGGTCATCCTCTCTTTCCCCCGGTTACTGGGGCAGACCCCCAGAGTCACTGCGAAGCTCAAACAGGCTTCATCATACATCTGCTTCGGATTGGTCTGCTGCCTCCCTTTTGGTTAATATCTAACTAGCTACCTTCTGTAATAACACTGTGAAGTTTGAAGCAAGGCATTTTTTTTCTCTGTCTATGAAAGTCCTTGATGGCATCTTCTTCCAGTATACAGCTGTTTCACCTACATTGAAAACCTGTTGTTTAGTGTAGCCACCTTCATTAATTATCTTAACTAGATCTTCTGGATAATTTGCTGCAAACTTCTGCATTGGCACTTGCAGCTTCACCTTGCTTGTTTGTATTATGTAAATGGCTTCTTTCCTTGAGGCATATGAACTAACCTCTACTAGCTTCTACCTTTTCTTCTTCAGCCTCCTCCCCTCAGTCTTCATAGAATTGAACAGAATTAGGGCCTTGCTCTGAATAAGGCTTTCGTTCAAGATAATGTTGCGGCTGATTAGAGCTTTTATCCAAACCACTAAAACTTTCTTCATATCAGCAATAAGGCTGTTTCACTTTCTTGTCATTTGTATGTTGACTGGAGTAGCATGTTTGGTTTCCTTTAAGAACTTTGCCTTTACATTCATAGCTTGGCTAATTTGGCACAAGGCTGTGGGAACTAAAAAAAATCAATACCATATATATATATATATATATATATATATATATATATATATATATATATATATATGGAGAAGTCACATAAGCATGAAAGTTCCAAAGACAGTTTGGGTATACAAGACATTTTTGTACAAAAGAGACAGATAGGGGGCAGTATTAAATTTCAGAAGTGAGAATGGGCAGTTTCTAGGTAGTTGAGGGAGAGCAGAGCATACCTGCAGCAAGAAAATCCTCGCAAGGCAACTCAGAAACGATGGGGTACAGGGACTATCTCCCCAAGAGGCCTGAAGGCTTCATATTGAACCGCACTTCATTTGAATTAAGCTAAGGCGAACAACCTAAAATCTCCTTCCTGAAGCAGGTTTCTCTGTGTGAATCTCTTGGGCAGAAAAGAGAGAAGGGTCAAAGTTTCTTTCTGAGTCTTGTTTCTTAATAAACACCTTAAAATCATATCCCGAAAAGGAAGTTCATGGTGGCAAGATTTTGGTCCCCTTCAAGGCCTACTTTTTGTTCTATTTTCAACAAGCCTCCTCACTAAGCTTAGTCATTTCTACTTTTTTATTTAAAGTGAGTGACATGTGACTCTTCCTTTCACTTGAACACTTAGAGGCCATTATAGAATTATGAACTGACTTAATTTAAATGTCTTGGGAAATGGGGAGGTCTGAGGACAGGGAGAGAGACAGGGGAATGGCCAGTCCCTGGAGCAGTCAGAACACAAAATGATTAATATGTTGTCTTATATGAGCATGATTTTAGTGCTTCAAAATAATTACAATAGTAACCTTAAAGATCACTGATCACAGATTACTATACCAAATATAATGATAATAAAAAGTTTAAATATTGTGAGAATTACTGAAATATGACACAGAGATACAAAGTGAGCAAATGGTATAGGAAAAATCACACCAATAGACCTGTTTGATGCAGAGTTGCCATAAGCCTGCAATTTGTAAACAACATACTATCTTTTAAGTGCAATAAATCAAAGCACAATAAATTGAGGCATGCCTGTATGTTAAGTAACAGCTATGTAATAATTCATTAGGGATCATTTTCTGAAGAGGTCTATCCAGAAAAAGTCTAGCCACTGTTAATATAATAAGAATGGTTTGCGAGATATGGGTGTAACCTGGCAGCCACAGGTAGTGAACTGAAATGTGCACGTGTGAACAATGACAGCTTCACTGTATCAGTCAGTGGTGGTAGTAGAAGCCATTGAGTGAGCATGTGCACTGTGTGGCTATTGCATTCAAAATGACTGAGTAGAGCAACAACTCTGCATCAAATTTTGCATTGAGCTTGAACATTCCTCCATGAAAACTATTCAGATGATTCAGAAGGCCACAGCTATGGGCAACTTGTGGCCAGCAGCTTTATCATGACAATGTGCCTACTCATGCAATCACATCTCTTGCAGAGTTTTTGGCAAAACATCAAATCACCCCGGTGACTCAGCCCAACTATAGCCCAGATTTGGCACCCTGTAACTCCTGGATTTTCCCAAAACTAAAATCACCTTTGAAAGGGAATAGATTTCAGACTGTTGATGAAATTCAGAAAAATGCAGCTGATGGCAGCTGGTAGGACTGTGTGAGGTCCCAAGGTGCTTGCTCAGAAAGGGACTGAGGCATCATTGTCCTATGTACAATGTTTTTTTATCTTCTTCAATAACTGTCTCTATTTTTCATAGTACATGGCTAGATACCTTCTGGACAGACCATGTATATTCTTGTCAGGTCACAGCTGTGCAAAAATGGAATTATGATTACTGGTATGCCACATTTTCAGAAGCTGAAGTTCAGAAAAGTTAAGAAATGAATCTAAGGTCAGACAACTTGTAAATGGCTTATTCAGAATTCAAACTGAGGTCTAGCTGATACAAAAGGCCTGGCCTTCCCCATTTACCTTCACATCCTCTCTACTTCTTAATGTAGAAATTCTTTCATATGAAGCCTTTGCTTCTCTATAAACAGTACAATGTCTTGAACACAGCAGTAATTTTTTGATACATGTTGAATATTAATCTTTCTTTCTGCTACCTAATTTCTTTCATATAAATATAAGAATTTTATTAGTCTACTACTTTAAAAAAGAAAACAAGAACAAAAAATCTTGGCCTTGTTTTCTTAAGAGCATACAGATTAGAGACATTGAATTAATCACTATTATTTACTAAGTTAAAAATTGCACCCCTCCCCTTTTAGGGGGGCAAAGCAAAGGGAATTTCTGAAAGGCAAAGGAGACAACATAAATTTATTCCTTGGCTTCAAGGAGGAGCCAAGGAACAAACTTTCCTCTACCCTCAAAGCTCTTCTGGCTGGTGTAATAATCAAATAGACATGAGGCAGATTAACAAGTAACAATAACCAAATTTTCCCTGGATGGGTAGCTCAGTTGGTTAGAATGTTATTTCAATGTGCCAAGGTTGTGGGTTTGATCCCCAGTCATGGCACATACAAGAATAAAATATATAGAGGAGAAAATTGATCTCTCTAAATTAATAAATACATTTTTAAAAGAACCTAACCAAATTTAATACATACACATGTATGGGAATCCTGCATACGAGAGAAAATCAGACTCCGTAAGCAGGAGATGTTCAGAGATGGAAAGAGATATGGGTGTATGAGGCATCCTGAGCTAGGGATGAAGTAAGGTGTCTTTGGGGCTTCAAAGGGTCACTATGTTAGCATAAGTAGCTAATTAGTATTAATAAAGGAAGGGAGAAAATGAAATAAAACCTTCGGCCTAACAAACTAGGGACCTGCGTAGGACATTAAGCCTGACTTACTAGGAAGCTGTAACATTCACAATTCCCCAGGGACCACGACATTCTCCACCAAGGGGGCTTCATTTCTGAAGTGGGCTCCCTGGGGGACAGTCAGCCAGTAGCAGAGATTACTGAGGGAGAGATAAAACAATAAAGGGGAAAGTCCTCTCCTGGATGTATGCCCAGTAGAAGCAAAGATGACTCAGGGGGAGGTCCCTCTACTTTGAGGCATGAGCAGTAGGAGCCAAGATGGTGACCATAAAGGGGAGGAGTCCAATTTGGGAAAAGAATTGGCACGAAACTCCTGAAGATCCAGGAAAAGGATTAGTTAAGGGGAGGACCCAACATGAGCCCATGAAGGGTTAGGAAGGAGACTGGTTAATTAAAAGAAAAGTCTCTCTTTCCCAAGCCTGAGGTAATATAATCAAAGCTTAACAATGGTCTATCTCAGTAGTGCACATTCTTTGGTGGGCTTGCTCCTCTGTTCACCTCTTCTTTCTTTAGCAGCCACATGGCTCCCTACAGCTCCCAGTGCAGCTTCGTTGCAGCTGTGCAGGGCCAGCAGCCATGCGTGTTCAAACTTGAGTGAGCTCCAAGCACATGCCTGGGTACAGCAGTGCAATACCAGCTGGAGTATAGCCAGGAGCAAAGACTAAGCTAGCCAAATGGGGACAGAGATTGAGCTGGACTAAGTTTGGCATGGACTGGACTGAACTACAGCTGCTTCAGATGCCCTGTGGATACTAGGTAATGGCACAATGTCTCTGGACCCTGGTCCTTCTTCTGGGCTTGGTGAAGGGTAGGCTGGACTTCTACAGCAGGATGAAGCTAAGCCACTCGGTTGTGGATAGGACACTGGGCACCTGGGAACAATTCTTTTTGTTTGCTCCAGTTCCAATACATCTTACCACTACACCTCATCCTCCCATGCTTTCTTGCAACTCTGAGGAAGAACCCCATTTCCATTGGCAAAAATTGGCAGATGATAAGAAGAGCAGGACTTTAGGAAATAGAAGTTTTCTCTGCCCTATAGATGGCTCAAAAGAAGTTATCTCTGACAATCTCTTATGGGCAAGGGCTGTAATTCAAATGTTTCTAGGTAGATGGTGGGAGGGGGGTGAAGGGATAGGACCAAAGTGTCTCTTGAGACTGTGTCTAAAGTTGCCTTGGCCCTAAACAACTGGCATACCACAAAGGCACATCTTGGCGTGGTTTGTTCTGGATCCCCACATTTTCGTTATGAAGCTTTTATCTAGAAGTTTTGCTGATAAAATTCTTTGAACTTAATATGCCTCTCTTCCAGGTAGCTCCTAGGCCAAATTCACCCGTACGTAAGTTATAATATTATTTACGTATTTGGTGAAAAAAGTACACAGATTATGCAAGGTCTCATAGTAACTACAAATTAGAATTCAGGATCAGCATTTATTGTTTGTACTCTCAAAGTCCTGCTAGAGTCAGGCTACCACCCATATATTATCAGGGGAAATTGAAATCAGAAACCTAGCTATGATAACTTTCATGGGCATTGAAGTTTTTTGCCAAATTTGGGTTCTGAAAGGAATTCCCCTGCAGGACATTTTGGCATGAACCTTGATTTTTTTTTCAACTTTTACCTGGAGCTCTTAGTTCTGATCTTCTGTTGTATATTAGTTTGCTCCAACCCTTCCTGCCCTTTTTAATTTAAATAAAAAAATGATCCTGAAATGAAAGAGAAAGTAGTATATGAGAGTATGTTACAATCTATCTTCACTACTGACTAGATGTTCCTTCTTCCATAACCAATTGGCAGGCAAAGAATGGGCAGTCTTCATTAATTTACTGGGGAACTAGCATTTTTTGTCAAGTAGCATTACTCTTTCACCCCCAAAATTTCTGCCTATTGGTGGTTTGCTGAAGCCATTGTTTCTGTATTAATGATCCTTTTGCTCCATGAGCCCAACATTAAAATCAATAAGCCATAGAGGTCAAAGCAAATTAAGTTAAGCTGTAAAAAAAATTAAAAGACATCACTTTTCCATTTTGTTTTTTCACTTTTAAAGTGAAATGACAAAACCTTTTAATGTGTCCATTACACACATATTAAATAGCAAGAAAAAACAATGAAAAATATTGGTTTAAATTTTGCAACCCAGTGAAAAACTTGTGGAACTTTTTCAGCTTATATATTAAACTGCAGTGCTCCATGTGAGAAGTCCTATGCACTGTTTCTTAGAGCTAAAAAAAAAGTTAATGATGGATTTTGTTGCTGAAATCAACTTTTCTTTTTTTTATCATATTTTTTCCATTACTGTTTAGTCCCCTTATACCCCTCTTCTCTTTACCCCCCACCAACACCAACTGCTGTCCATGCCCCTGAGTCCTTTTTCCTTTTTTGCTTAATCCCTATACCTTCTAACCTCCCACCCCCTTCAGCTGTCATCCTGTTCTCTGTCTCTGAATCTGTCTCTACTTTGCTTGTTACTTTGTTCATTAGATTCCACATGTGAGTGAAATCATATGGTATTTGTCTTCCTCTGACTGGCTTATTTCACTTAGCATAATGTTCTCCGGGTGCATCCATACTATCACAAAGGGTAAAATTTTCTTCTTTTTTGAGGCCAAATAGTATTCCATTATGTAAATATCCCATAATTGTTTTATCTACTTATCTATTGATGCAAACTTGGGCTGCTTTTCATATCTTTGCAATTGTAAATAATGCTGCAGTGAACATAGGGGTGCTTATGTTCTTTTGAATTAGTGTTTTGGATTACTTCAGATATATTCCAAGGAGTGGAATCACTGGGTCAAAAGGCAGATCAATTTTTGATTTTTTTGAAGTATCTCCACACTATTTTCCACAGTGGCTGCACCAATCTGCATTCCTACCAACAGTGCACAAGGGTTCCCCTTTCTTCACATTCTCTCCAGCACTTGTTGTGTGTTGATTTGTTGATGATAAATATTCTGACAGGTGTGAAATATTATTGTGGTTTTAATTTGCATCTTTCTGATAGCTAGTGATGCTGAGCATCTTTTTATATCTATTGGTCATCTGTATGTCCTCTTTGGAGATGTGTCTATTCAGGTACTTTGCCCACTTTTTAATTGGGTTGCTTGTTTGGGGGTTGTTTGTGTTGAGTTTTGTAAGTTCTTTATAAATTTTGGGTATTAACCCCTTATCCTCTATCCCAGAATGATGACAAAAGAAACAAACAAAAAAACAATAAAAATAAATAAAACTGAGCATGTGCAGGCCGGCATCCCCACACTGCCCTCTGGTGGTAGCCTGCTTCTTGGCATCTTTGCATGGATACCAGAGGTGGGGCAGCTGGGAGCCTCTGGGTTGTCCAGGTTGGTTGGCCACGAAGCAGGTCACTGAAAATATTTTAGTTTTATTTCTTTTTGTGTACCTCACCTTTATCACAAAACCTGGTTCTCAGTCACTTCCTGTCCATTTCCCTACTGGCCTCCTAGCCACTTGGGGGTAGGACTGTGCCATCTTCATGTTGTACCCTGAGTGCCCACACTTAATAGGTGCCAGTGCTTGTTGAAACAGTGTCACATGTGTAAAGAAAGGGATACCTTATTAGAGTATGGCTGAGTGACTGTCCCCACTTCCTCCCAAATAAGGGAACTTTACCGTTTTTAGATCGTACTTACCACAAACTCACGGAACTGAGCTGGATGGAGTAAGGGTACCTGCTGGTTGTGGCCCACTTGAGCTTCAGCCCCAGGGAATATGTTGCTGGTGTTGCTGATATTTCTCTCCACCACTTATATGGTGGAAGTGGTTGAGCCACAGCATTTGGAAGAACATTTGGAACACTGATTTTCTCTCCTCATTTGAAATGCAGGGATATTGAAACATGGATGTGGAAAAAGAGTAAGAACTGATAGCAACTGTTTGACCCACACAGACTATTCACAACTTTACTACCCTCTTAGAAAGAGTGCTTCTTGATGAAATAACTTAGTCCATTTTTTTCCTTTCAAACCTCTTCTCTGTCAGAAAATCACTTCATAGGGCCTCATCTGAGTTGGTTACCTAGAACTTTCCAGCTCAGACCTTTCTTGACTCTAAATCTGGTCTCTTATAAATAATTTTTTACTTCACTTGAATTCATTAAAAACAGTGATAATTTAGATGTAATAATTTCTCAGCAGAGAAACCCCTGCTCTGGCCTGCTGGTCCCTTGTCCCCATAAGCATCTCTAACCAGTTAGTCTTTGACACTTGGAATTCACTGGAGATGGCCTTTATAAGGATGGGCATCCACTTTTAGACACTTTAAGAGAAAGCTTAAAAAATGTTCATACCAGCATTGCTCATAATTGCTCCAATCTTGAACCCACCTGATGTTTATTGTGGTGTGGTCACTTTCTGGAATAGTATACAGCAAAGAAAACAAATGGGCTGCACCTGTACAAATAAAATGTGTGGTGTGATCACATGCCTGCCCAAACACTCATGATTAGGGCATTTAAACATATAGCAAAGAGAAAATATGGGAACAGTTTACATTTTAGATTACCACTTTTTTCTTAAATGGGAAATTTTAAGGAAGCACAAGTGAGACAAACATTAACTGATCTCACAGTGCAATTCCTCAGTGTGATTGCAAAGCCTATTAGAATTATCTAATGAGCATGTTCAAAATGAAGATGCCCCAGCCCACCAAAGCTTGACCATCAGAATCTCCAGGTGAGATGGGAAATTTGAATAAAGTCCCCAGCTGATTTCTATGTGTAGTATACTCTGGGAGATGTGTTCTGAAGTCTGGCTAATCTCCTAGCTTCTTATTGTCTCAAATATCACAAATGCCTCTGACATTTCAAGGCAAGAACCTAGCCCAGAAACATTCAGAATTGAGGGGGACACATGCCTCCCCATTTCCCCAGGATGTTAGAGAATCAAACTTACAAAGAGCACTTGACTGAGCAGCCCAAGATCCCTGAATAGATATTAGCCAAGCTTTTGAGGTCAGAGAGAGGCCAAGAATGCCATTCTTACTTTTAAATAAGAAGCCATTGAGCCAAGGGATGTGGCGGCGCATCTGATATAAGCTTAATGTGTGCTAAGAAAAAGGCAAGTAAATAGCAATAATCAAACTTAGCTGGGTTTTCTCCTCTCTAAAGACAGATTTGCACTGAGACTGAAAGCTGAGCTTTGTGTCCTTTTTTTTTTTTTTTACTATTATCTAAGTCATATCATTAGCTATAGGTTATAATCCTGTTGGTTGTAGGAAATTCTTAAGAAGCAGTTTTCTTTCATCTTTGTCAGGTATGCAGTATAGTGGGAAACTAACAGCAGGTTTGCTGTATGTTCACCTAATATTAACATGTGAGATCATTGATTCATCCTTCTAGATGTGGAGATATTTTATGGATTAAGATCCTAAAGTCATGGCCAATGACAAGGGGGAAAATCGAGGCATAAATTAGATAATTTTAAATGAAGAGGAATTTAAAGGAATTTAAAATGTACAGAAATTTATTTCCTCTACAATCTCTCCTATGGTTTTGGTATATAGACCCACCCCATTTTTGTTATTATGGAAATAAGATTCATTTCAGCATATCTCCCTGAATTTGATTAATTGATGGATTGAGTTTCTTTGGTCACCGTGTATCACAGTATCTCTGAGGTCGTTTGTCAAAGTATTTAAGAGTGTGGATTTTGGAGCCCACTGACTGGGTTAAAATCCCAGCTTTGCTTTTCATAAATATGATGACCTGGGTTAGGTGACCACTGTCCTAATTTGCCAGAAACTGAGAGGTTTCCCAGGATATGGGCACTGAAACTGAGAAAGTCCAGTTTGGTACAAGCTGGCCGTCCTCGACCCGGAGCAAGCTATTGCACCTTTCTGCACTTCAGTTTTCTCATCTGTCAAGTGGGGAAACTAGGAATTGTAACCCACTCAGTGGATGGTGAGGTTGGGGGATTACAGGAGGCAGCCAGCACTTGGAAGTGTCAGAAGCTCAGTCAGTAAGCACTGATGTGTCTCATGTCACTTTTTCTTTTGAAATGGCCTACTCACACTACACTCGGGCATCACAGAGCTCATGTGGTGTGATGACGCAGCTAGACCAGAATCTAGATCATGGACATGACTGTGGACATGGTGAAGAGTCCAGCAGAACCTCTGTACTCTGCGTGATTGGCAGATTGAGATACCTGCAGACTAGGCGTTTAGTATCTCCCATGCAGTAACAGTGGGGACATTCGGAGCCTGAGAGTCCCCTATGCTTCTCTGGGTGCTCGTGAGTTCAAGGACGGGGGAGGCCATGGCTTATTCTGAGGGAGCAGGTAAGATGGTCACTGCCCCTGGGCGTGGCCTGAGATGGGAGGAGAGTAGTCCTGGGTTGGGGTGCGGCTGAAGGAAGGGGAAGTCCTTCATTCATTTTGTAGTTATTGAGCACCTACAACGTGCATGCAGGGTTCTAGGTACCGGGCTGTTGGCATTTACAGACTAATAAACAAATAAATACATAGGAAAATATCAGGGTAGTGAGAGAATAGTAGCTAATGCTCATTGACTGCCTATTCTGGATCCAGCATGGCTCCAGGTACTTCATATTATTATCTTAGTGAATTCTCACAAAAACCCACCTCCTATTAAACCAGCTAAATAAGTTAACTCATTCTAAATGAGTTAATATATTGTTAATAACTATTATCCCCATTGCATAAATGAGAAAACTAAAGCACAGGGATGAGAGCCAGGGTTAATGCTCCCACGCCCACACTGTTTGCCATGACACTACGCTGTTTCTCTACAATAATGATGCTCAACTGGGGGCGATATTGTCCTCCAAAAGGCATCTGAAAAGTCTGCAGACACTTTTTAAAATCTTTTCTTTTTAAAAAATTACTTTATTGTTGTTCAGTTATAGTTGTCTGTATTTTCTCCCAATGCCTTCCCACCAACTCCCTCCAAACCCACCTCCCTCCCTGCTTCCACACTCCCCCTTGGTTTTGTCCATGTGTCCTTTATAGCAGTTCCTGAAAACCCTTCTCCCCTCTGTCCCCTTCCCCCTCCCCTCTGGCTATTGTTAGATTGTTCTTACTTTCAATGACTCTGGTTATATTTCATTTGCTTTTTTTCTTTTCTTAATTATGTTACAGTTAAAGGTGAGATCATATGGTATTTGACCCTCACCACGTGGCTTATTTCACTCAGCATAATGCTCTCCAGTTCCATCCATGCTGTTGCAAAGAGTATAAGCTCCTTTTCTCCCTGCTGCATAGAATTCCATTGTGTGAATGTACCATAGTTTTTTGATCCACTCATTTGTTGATGACCACTTAGGTTGCTTCCAGCACTTGGCTATTGTAAATTGTGCTACTATGAACATTGGGGTGCATAGGTTCTTTTGGATTGGTGTTTCAGGGCTCTTAGGGTATAATCCCAGCAGTGGAATTGCTGGGTCAAAAGGAAGTTTCATTTTTAGTTTTCTGAGGAAATTCCATACTGTTTTCCACAGTGGCTGCACCAGTGTGCATTCCCGCCAACAGGGTGCTAGTTTTCCCTTTTCTCCACAACCTCTCCAACACTAGTTTGTTGATTTGTTTTTTGGCCAAAGAGCTCTGTGAGCTCTGTGAGCTTCCTGATAACCATTGCTTTGAACTCAGTATCTGATAGTTGAGTTCCCTCTATTTCATTTAGCATTCTCTCTGAGGCTTCCTCCTTTCCTTTCATTTGGGGATTGTTTCTTTGTCTTCCCATCATTTGGAGACTCTTCTTGTTAGTCTCTGCTTCTTAAACTTATCTGTTCTGACTCTCTGGGTTTATGGTGTGAACTTCTATGGTAAGATACCTGTGAGACTCAGTGGTACCGTCTTCTTGATCTCCCAAGCTCACTGGTCTTGGGCTGTCATTTATGTTGGCTTTGTGTTTGTCTTTGGATTTTGATTGTTGTTGGGTCTTTCTTTGGTGGGTCCTTCTCACCAGCTGGTTAACTGAGGGTCACTGCATCTACCACCTCTTCTATTTCGTTGTAGTCTGTGGGCAGGTTGTGTTGAAGCTGGTTCTTCCAGGTGTACAAGGTTTTGAGGATTCTCTCTTGCTCTTGTTCAGTTTGTTCTGGGTAATTTCTCCACTATTTATTTGTATTTCCCGATAGGTACTGGGTTGAGTTAGTGTGGCTTCCACTCCTTCCTTCACCTTCTTTTATTGTTATCTGTTGGTGGTTCCTCTGTTGGTGGGTTTCCTTTTCCAGCAGGTATCCTGGTGTTCACAGCTTCCACCTACTCTAACAGTACATAAGCTTGGCCATGAGATCTGTTTCTTTGAGGTATCTCACAGGGCCTGGACGGCTCTTGAGTCCAGATGCTGCAGCGAGATCTCATCACTCCAGGCTCCTGATGCATCTGCAGACACTTTTTATTGACACACTGGGAAGGTGCTACTGGCATCTAGTGGGTGGAGGCCAGAGATGCTGCTGAACATCTTATAATTCAACAGGACTCAACTTTTTGGCACCAGGAACTGATTTCGTGTAAGACAATTTTTCTATGGATCTGGCGGGTGGGGGATGATTTCAGGATAGCTCACCTCCTGTTATACCACGTGGTTCCTAAAAAGTCTGGACCAATACCAGACAATGGTCTGGAGGTTGGGGACCCTTCTTCAAATGCACAGGACAGCCCCATAAGAGAGTAGTTACTTGCCCAAGATGTCCATAGTGCTAAGATGGAGAAGCTCCACTATAGAATGAAGGAGGAGAGGGCAATATCAGATGGGAGGGCACAGAAAGCCTCTATCATCTTCTGTATTTGAGCTGAGTCCATGGTCACAAGGCATCAACTGTACAGAAGCTCTGAGAAGGATGGGCCCTTTGTGTGTGCAAGGAAGACAGTGTGGTGGGAACGAGTGATCAAAGAGATGAGTGAAGGGGATATGGTTGGATCAGGTAGGAAATTGAAGCTGAAGTAAGAGAGCTTGAATTTATGCTAAGCACAATAAAAAACCACTTGAAGGCCAATCATTGTGAGCTCATATGTGGATTTTTCTCTTCTTTTTGCTTATCTGTATTTTATGACTATTATGGGCTGGATTATGTCCCCCTAAACTGATATGTTGAAATCTTAACCCCAGTACCACAGAATAAGACTATATTTGGGAATTGGGCCTTTAAAGAGGTGATTAAGTTAAAGTTAGGACATATGTTGGGCTGTACTCCAATATGACCGCTGTCCTTGTAAGAAGAGATTAGGATACAGAGACACACAGAAGGACAACCATGTCAGAAGACAGAGGAGAAGATGGCCATTTACAAACCAAGGACAGAGGCCTCAGAGGAAACCAATCCTGCTGACACCTTTATTTCAGACTTCCAGCCGCCAGAAGTGTGAGAATTACTGTTGTGTAAGCCACCCACGGTGTGGTGCTATTAGAGCAGTCATGGCAAACTAACACAGTGACTGTTCTCTGATAGAAAAAAATGTGTACAGAACACATAATTAAAGGGAAAAGAGTAAATATTCTTTAAAAAGAATAACCAAGGGAGACATTTGCAACATGTTTGAGTCTCCAAGTAGAAATGAAAGCTTTCTTTAAAAACCAACTGTAAGGATAACAGGAGAAACCATTTTAAAGCAACATGGGCACCCCAAGAAGGATGGGGGAAGGTCATACCAATGGCATCCTGCCTCTAAAGGCCAGACACACTAATCTTGTGGTGAAGGCCACAGGATCTCAGGGCAACCAGCCTTCAAAAGATTAAGTTCAGAGAGAAGCATGCAGGGCTGTGGGGAGTGCCCCATAGCAGCCCTGCCTCCTTCTGAAGAGTTTTTAGAAACTGTTTTGGCAAAGTCAGTTGGGTTTACAAAGGGCATTCAAGATTATGAGAGAGATGGCATCATAGCAAGGAAGGAAAAAAGGGAGAGAGGGAAAAGACATAACTGACTCAAATGTTTAGCAGATAATTTCAAAATGGGTACAGTGGGTAGATGCCAAAATAGAAAAGGGGAGAATTGAAGAAAACATGTAAACAGCACTGATGAGGAGGGGCAAAGGAGGTGTAGGTTAGCACATCTTACTTTTCATTAGGACGTGTTCAGAATAGTGTTGGTTTGTGGACCACAGACATAACGCTGCAGTGTTTCCATGTGCCCCATTATGAATGGAATGCGACATAGACTACAGCCATCCCCAAATCCATGCCCTGTCAATGGGAAATTGCCTTATTTGGATCTGAGAATGAAAGCTCAGTTGTATTTTCTTTTTTGCAATGCAATCCACCCTGCATGATTGAGGTGCAGTAGTTCTGTTAGAATTTTCTCTATTTATAATCACCCATTACGGTCATTTATCTGAGAGCTTTTGAGAAAACATCCTCTCAGCAAACACCCCACAGCGGTGACCGCGGACCAAATGTCCACTGATCCTCCCCTGTCAGGGCCTCACTTCTCAATCTGACAAATGCTTCCCATGCCAAATTCCCTGTGGTGAAAACTTTCCCTCCCCAAATGGCTCAGTGGATGTTGGGGGTGTTGGGTCTGGATGGGGCTAGGAGATTTGAAAAGGAGTTAAAACCAGCTGAGTAAATGAGAATTAATTGACCATGTTGACTGGCTGAGATGCCATCAACTTTGATGGAGGCTGGGTGACCGGAGCCTCCTCAGGTGAACTTCACTAGAGAAGAGAAACTGGAAGAGTAGAGGCAGGGAGGGAATGACAGTGTCCTAGCATTCAGAGCTAAAGAAATTACATGGCAGGGACTGGTTGTATTATCACTTGGTAGAAAACAAAGTGCAAGGAACCAAGGAAACGTGACTCAGGAAAATCCTTGGCCCTGGCTGCGTAGCACAGCTGGGTTAGAACGTCTCCTAATACGCCAAGATTGTGGGTCCAGTCCCCAACTGGAACACGTGCAAGAATCAGCCAATGAATAAATGGGCAGAACAACAAATCAGTGTCTTTCTCTCTCTCTTTCAAATCAGTAAATGAAAATTTAAATACAAGAAAGAAAGAAAAATCCTTAAGAGAGTCCTGGGTCCTTGGGGTAGGCAGATTTTGAAGATGGCCTGCCACAATCCTCACCTCCCAGTAGATGCACCCTGACACAATTTAAAAAATCTTTTTTTGTTTTATTGATTCTAGGGAAGGGAGGGAGAAAGGGAGAGTAACATTGATGTGAGAGAGAAACATCCAATGGCTGCTTCCTGCATGCTCCCGAACTAGGGATTGAACCTACAACCCAGGCATGTGCCCCTGACCAGAAATTGAACCAGCAACCTTTCTGTCCGTAGGATGACACCGAACCAATTGAGCCACACCAGCCAGTGTTCCTGATACAGTTTTTGCCATGGGCACAGGCTGGACCTACTAACCTGACCTGCTCTATGATTAAGTTACCAAAGATTGTGACTTCCATCTTGCTTGCTAGATGCTCACTCTCTTTCCTGGCTGGCTTTGATGAAGAAGCTGCCACATTGTAGAGGCCCACGTAGCAAGGAATTGAGGGTGGCTTCTGGCCAACAACTACCAGCAAGGAACTGAGTCCCTTACTCCATCAGCTTTGGAAGAACGGAGTCCTGCGCACAACCACCCAGTGAGCTTGGAAGTGGATCTTACCTCAGCTGAACCTGTGTTACAGGTTTGTGGGCAAGTAGGGCCAACACTTTGATCACAGTCCGTGAGTGACTCTGAAGGAAAAGACCCTGTTAAGTTGTGCCCAGGTTCCTGACCCACAGGAACTTTGAGATTTAAACAAGTCATTGCTTCGTGCCATTGCATTTGGGGGTAATCTGTTATGCAGCAGGAGGCAACCAATACAGTCTATCGCTGAGACTCGTGTCCCTTCCTGAAACGTTGAGTCAGAGGCAAGCCTCATGCCACTCTTGTCCACAGCACAAGCAGGTCTGAAGTTTGCGAATGTGTTGGCACGTCCACATTGGCATTTGATGGTGGCTGTAACTTCTCCTGTGTGAAAGCCTTGACCTTCCCAGCCATTGTGGATGCAGGCTTGCAGCTTTCAGCTAATTTCCTGATGCCCAAAGGTAGATACTGAAATCCTTTGTAAATGGGGTGAACCATACTTAAGTCTCCTGAAATTTGTAGACGAGGAATGTCTCTGAAACTACTGCAGGCAGAGGCATTTCTCAAATCTCCTTGAAATAGCCTTTTCTTCCTTGCTCTACTTTTTCTTTCTTTCTCTAACACTCACTCCTTCTAATATGCTTTATCATATACTGGTTTATTATATTTATTGCTCACTGTGTGTCTTCATCCACCTACATATATTTGAAGGAAATTCTGCCATACAGTATTTTTGTCTGTTTTACCCACTGATGTTTTCTAAGGGCCTAAAACTGTTTGGCATATACCATATACTCAATATATAATTGCTCAATAAGTGATTGCCTTTTGGAGGTAAGATAGGGTATAACGAGGCAAGGAAAGTATGAGAATACAGGGTCACAATAAATTTGAACTATGCGGTAATAATTTTATTATTATTAAATTGCCACTTTGGACCTTAAGCATCAGTGCTATATAGTAATACTGAGTGTCCCAAGAGTTGGCCCTAATACAAGTTGTTGCTCCTTTCAGAATTTGGAATGTCTGGACCCCTTGAACAATTAATCCCACAGCAGCCTCTTTGGAGATCCTGATCCTTCCCCCTGCCAATCCTAACCCCAGGCTGTCTACACACATTATAATTCTATGTGAACTGAGACATATAAAAGGTTGGGAACCACTGGTGCAGTTAATCAATCTGAACTATGAAATTTAAAAAATAACGTTTGTAAATATTAGTCTGTAGATAATAATACACTGAATTGGACAGTTACTCTTTTTCCTGCCCAGAGTTTATTCTCCCTTTTTAAACTGATTTTTTTAGAGGGAGAGAGGAAGGAAGAGGGGGGAGAGAGACAGAGAGAAAAACATGGATTTCCTTTTCCGCCTATTTACATATTTATTGGTTGCTTCTTGTATGTGCCCTGACCTGACTGAGATGGAACTAATGTTGGCATATCAGGATGATGCCCTAACCAACTCAGCTACCAGCCAAGGCCTTATTCTCCCTTCTTTTAATCGCAGAATCTATATTTTTTCAGAAAAGCTTTTACTTCTCTGTTCTTAAATCTATGACTACATTCATGTTTGGATCCAGGGCCTGGCCAACCGGAACATGGGTTCTCTGTGGCCTCATGGAATTGGGGTGGGAGGAGGCAGCTGCCTCAGGCATGGAGCAATGAGTCCCCATGTCAGAGTATTTGGTCTAGATTCCTGTATGTGACTCAAATGAAGCTAATAAGACTCAATTTGTTTACATTGTTATGACAGGGAGGCT
Organism: Artibeus jamaicensis; assembly: GCF_021234435.1. Lineage (NCBI taxonomy): Eukaryota > Metazoa > Chordata > Mammalia > Chiroptera > Phyllostomidae > Artibeus > Artibeus jamaicensis. Next base: position 69,970,687 of record NW_026522030.1, on the reverse strand, counting down.
TCTTTTTCTAGATTTTCAGAAAGGATAAAGAATATGCCTAAACCTCCTAACATCTGTCTCCTGATAGTGAGCCTGCCACATAAAAGAGCTAACAGGGTGGGAAACTGAACTGAGAAGGAGAGAATAAGGCTAAGTGCTGATGCCATATTGGAGTGCCTGGATCCAACTATACCTGAAGGTAGTAGACTTTTTTAAAAAAGATTTTATTTATTTATTTTTAGAGAAAGGGAGAGAAATCAATGTGTGGTTGCCTCTCAAGTGCCACTGGGGACCTGGCCAGCAACCCAGGCATGTGCCTAACTGGGAATCAAATCAGCATCCCCCTGGTTCAGAGGCCAGCATGCAATCCATTGAGCCACACCAGCCAGGGGTGAAGGTAGACTTCTTAGCTACATAATTCAATAAGTTCCCATTTTCTTGTTCATATCAGTTTGCACTGGTATAAGAATTCTGGTAACTCAAATAATACATAGAGGAAATAGCATACAAAACCACCTATCTAATGTTCCTTCTCTGTAAAACAACACAACAAAAAGATGTCAATGTGCATATTACCAATGACAAAGTTAATAGCGTCATTTCTATAACAGTGTTTTGAATGTCACCAATTCTCTGTGCTTTCATAGGAGAGAAACACTATGGGCAGTGATGCTCTCTGACTATTATCCCAGTGACAGAAAGACTCACCAAGAAGCTAATTTACCTGGTATTGTTAATGGTCAGATTCTTTTTACTATTGACCCACGTTGTAAAGCCCTCTAACCAATAGTCTGAGGGTCATGTGTGGTTAGCTGCTTCAGCCTGGATGATGTCTTTATGATAGTGACATGGTCTTCAGTAATTTTCTATGTTTTTCAGTCGGGATTGTGGCATGGCTCCTTTAGCACAAAAACAAAGGATGAGCAGTGAGTAACCCCATTCACTCTAGATAAGCATATGAAACATTGGGTTTTACTGCTGAGAACGTGAAGGGTCTACTCTGTCACCTTAGGCCCGCCCATGCAGGCCTAGATCTGAATGACAGTGAACTGGAAAGTCTGAGCTGACCCTCCGTCTGCAGTGGTGGCTCTCCACCCTGGGGAGTGGCGTGGTGTGTGGTCTGGGAGCTCTCCAGTTACACAGCCTCCCTCCCATTCTGACAAGTCCCCAGGGGGCAAATGCTTTGTAAAGCTTCCCTGGGACTCCCCAGAGACCCCCACTCCAGGCTGAGAATCAAAGCTCTGAATTGCCCTTCTCGTAGAGAAGTCTCATCTCCTAGGAGCTGGTCTGTTGAAGCACTGGACTTAATCTGAAAATAACTTATCTTCAAAAGAAAAAATGTTTTCATGGTTATTAAGTAAATGATATGTTCGTTAGAGAAGATTTTAAAATACCAAAGGGTATAAAGAAGAAAAATAATCCACACATACCCTTGCTCGCTGCCGTCACCATCGCAGGGGCCTGTGGGCAGTGCCCCACTCCAGAGGTCGCGAGTCGGAGTCCGCGTTGCTCCTGACCCCCAGCGGTCTGTGCGCATGTTCAGGTGTGAGAAGCACCCCCCACCCCACCCCTGGCTAGATAATCCCACAACTGCATTTGAGTGTATTTCTTTGAGTGCAGGTTTTTTAAAGATTATTAAAGTTGGGATAAATACTGAATAATCCATTGCAATCACCAACTTTTAAAGTGCTAGTTTTCTGTTAATATCATTCACATATTCAGTTTGGTGTTCTGATTCTCTCTCTTAATTGCGTACTCTAGTTACCATCACTTTTGACAGTTTTTGAGGCCTTCTGAAACCCAGCTACTGCCTTCATTCTCCAGCGAAGAACAAAACGACAGGCGGCACACAAAGGGTTAACTACTGCCCCTCCCTTTCAGGCCTATGTAAAGACCCCTGTGGCCGTGGCCAGCCAAACCCAGATTTTGCAATGTTTGCTATGTGTTTGCTTCACGTTGAAAGATGGACTGAATGGAGGATTCTTTTTGTTTGCACGTGTGTGTGCTTCTCTGTGCACAGTCTCCGTGTGTGGCCTCCTCTGGGTGAAAGCGCAGTGTTTCCACTGTTGCTTATCCTGAAGGCTTTCCAAAACCTCCCTCCCTGCCGACAGACAGCCAGGGAAAAACATCTCTCCAAAGAGAGCAACAGCAGTGAACTGCAGAGGAGATTTCGGAGTCTGTTCCTACTCTAGCAAGGTGAGGGAGCCCTGATTTTTAAAGGCCTCTTGTACAGCCACTGTTCCTTTTCAGACGTGCAGTTTTGGAAGGTGCCCAAAGGACTGTCTAAAGTGTCCCAGCCTCCTCCAACAGTGCTGGGAAAACGGAAGAGGTGGCTGCTGCTGCAGCTTTCAAGGAGGGAAGCAATGTCTGGTGTGTGGGGGGCCAAGGAGGCTGGAGGCAGGGGCGGTTGGGGGCGATGCCCTTGGCTGAAGTCAGGACAGGACACTGAGCCTGAACTAGGGTGAGGGGAGAGTGGGAGTAATGTCTACCACTTCCGTCTGCCACTCCCCAGGAGCCATCGCCTCACCTGGTTATTTCCTCTACAAGAATAATTTGATCTCGCTCTCTCTCACACACGTTCCAGGAGCTGTTTCTCCCACAGCTCTTTCTTCTCCTACACCTTCTCCCAAGCTCCTTCCCCGCTCTGGTGTTCTGGGCCTTGCCCCTTTTCTTTCTTTTCACCAGGGCTCTGATTTTACCAGGGTTGTTTGGCAGCAGAGCTTGGGCCCAAGGGGCTGGCCGCCTAAGTTGAGCCACTGGTGGAAAGAGTCCGCACCTCTCCTCACTGCTCTCTCCACCGACCTGGGTTCGCTCGGCACCCCTCTCAGCGGGTTTGCTGTGTGAGCTGTGGGCACGCTCCACCAAGCAGACTTGATTGTCATCACAGTCACTTCAGTCATTCTGAGAGGGCCCCTGCTTGGACTTCCCTGCAGGCTGAGGCCCCAGAGCCTTTTGTGTGCAGCCCTTCATCCTCCCCCAACTTGCCCACGAACCAAGGTCCAGGGGAAAACACCCAGGACAAAAACTCCCTGATCAACCTTGTCAATTTTCAACTAAGAAGTTCAGCGTCCCGGTGAGTAGGCGCTAGATCCATCCTATTTGAATGGTGAGAAATAAAAGACCGGTTGTTTCATGTGCCTTTGGCACCTGTGGAAACCACCATCCCGTGGCTGCCCACTGGTGTCACAACACGCAGCCTGCCTGCCTGCCTGAGGTTCCCATTACCTTGGTCTCAGCCCATCCTGTTCTCCGTGGAGGTGGACAAGCAGTAGACTTCTCAGGACTCAAGATGGCTTTTCACATGTGGACTTGGGCCAATGCCTAAATGTACCAGAAAACTGTCAGAAGCTTGGCCACCTAAGTGAAAGCTATTGATGGCATTTTTCTCAGCCTCAGCTGAATTCAAACACTAAACTTGTATTTTCTGCAGCTTTTTTTGCTAACAGGGCTGTAGATGACTTTGAAAACCATTTCAAAACCTTGCACTATTTGTTTCTCCCTGTGTGAAGACTAATCTATGACAGTGTCTCCGTAGCTTGGTTTCGGGAAGTGGGTGGATGAGAGAACAAAGGAGATGTAGCCTGCTGACTAGGCAGAGCGTGAGCTGTAAAGGAGACACAACTCCTGTATTCGGATCCCAGCTGGGCCCTTCCCAGTACAGTCACAGTCTCACAGGGTCTCAGTTTCCTCCTTCGGAGAATGGAAATAAGAATTTCATTGGCCTGATTTCCCTACAAGATGGCTTTATGAGTGAAATGGGCTAGCATTTTAAGAGCATTTATTCACCAGAAAGTACTACACAAATGTGATTTATGTGCCTTAAAAAAGCAGTTTGAGAATGTATTAAGTGTTTCTAAAGTCTAGATGTCCAGACCCATAGATATCTGGGTCATTCGTCCTCAGGCTGCAAAGAGCTGTTCCTGCGCGATCTGTGTCAGCTGCTTCCCCAGGACTCAGGTTTTGGGGAGGCTTCTCAATGCTGCGATTACGAACAGTAAGAGCTACAGCAATGCATTCTCTGCTTACCTGTTTTCTTTGTCATAAACCATCACAGGTGCTCAAGGATGCCATTAGCATTGGACTGACAGCTTTGTGTCTGGATCGGCCACTTAACTTGTCTGAGACTAGTTACGTAGCTCCTCTGAGCCGAGTTTCCTTCTTTGTAAAACAGGCATACTAATGATACATAGCTTATAGAGTTTCTGTGAAATTAAAATCAATGCAAATTGCCTACTAGTACAGTATATAGCACATTAATGACATGAATGTAAGAAGATAATAATTATTGTAAAGAATTTGAGGGAGAAAATTTCAATGGACTAGTTTCTTTGCATTTAGTGGTAAGACTTTCTATCGGCCATGCCTTCATTTGCCAAGCATTTACTGAGTACCTTTTATGAATCCACATATATCTCCTGGTTCCGTTTAATGAGGAACTACCACCCCGATCAAGTATTACCCACTAGTTCTCTAGTTCTGAGACTCCACTGCAGTGCACAAAGAGAAAAAGAGCACAGGGAAAGTTAGGCTTGCCTGAGGGTGATGGAGGAGGGCTTTGGAGGTTGGAGTAGAGCTGTGTGAACAGAGGTTTGACATTTGGAATAGGTTGCAAATGTCATATAAATGACCTGGAGTAGTCAGAAATCACAACAGACTACAATAGCAAAGACACGCAGACATATAGGGACTAAAACAAAATAGGGGCTTATTTCTCTTTTACGCAAGGGTTGCATAGGCAATCCAGGGCTACCATAGTGACCTGGTGGTGCCAACGAGCCAGACTCTCTCTCCTTTCGCCTAGGGTGTTCATCTGGTCCATTTGGCTCCCTGGCACCCATGATGGCTTTGCACTCCTGCCAGCAGAAAGGAGAAAAGGGCGAGTGGAAAGCATCACCACTCCCTCTAAATCACACATATTACTATCATAGCATAGTCATGGCCATAGCTAGCAAGGAAGGCTGGGAAATATAGTTACCAGACTGGCTAAAACTTGGAAATTCTGTTACTACAGGAATTTCTGTTACTACTTGGGGGACAAGTAGCAGTCGACAAGGAGAGATGGTAGATAGTAGACCATGCAGCAGATGAATACAGTTTGGGCCCAAATAAGGGAGGGTGGGGGAGGGGAAGGCAGGAGCAATGGCTGAAGGCCTGCGGAACGGAGTCTGTGGGCTGCAGTTGTGAAGAAGGCGGTGTGGTAGAAAGTGCGGGTTTTCGCAGGTGGCTGTGGAATGGGTGGTGGGCACACTGGCCACGTGGCACCGTAGAAGAAAGTATGATTCGGGCACTGGCACATCAGTCACTTCAGTGCCTTTTCTGGAACAGCCTGATTCTGTCAGGGATTTTTTTTTTTTTTTGCTATTTGAATTACTTGCTTATTAATTATGGGGTCTCTTCACTGGTTTTCTATTCATGTTTCTATTTTCTTATATGAGCCCTTTTCACTAATCACTACTGCTTAGGGTCTGGGTGTAACAATACCAGTAAGGAAAGAGGTAGGACCTGACTAAGGATTTTGTGAGGTGGTTTAGATGCTAACTCACCTTGGATTGAGAAAAATGGATAGCAGTCACCTTTTGTGATCTCTACATTTACAATCCTGGGATCTCGAGCTGAGCTGTTGAAAGCTGCAACCTAAGAAGTCAGACAGATTTAAACTTACAGGAGAGAATAACAAAAATGCCTATGGTAAATTAATTAATTTAATTATTTGCTTGATTTTTATTTTTTATTGAATTTAGGTGATATTGGTTAATAAAATTATATAGGTTTCAGATGCACAATTCTATAATACACCATCTTACACCGTATAGTGCGTTTACCACCCCAAGCCCAGTCTTCTTCCATCATTATTTATTGCCTCTACATCCCCCCAGCCCCTTCCCCTCTGGTAATCACCATGTTGTCTGCGTCTATGAGGTTTATTTGTTTGTTTTTTTCCTTAATTTATTCACCTTTTGCACCCAGCCCCACAACCCCCCTCCCCTCAGACATTGAATAATGCTCATTTTTATCCTAATTTTTGACAATATAACAGTGCCAAGCTAAAAAACGATCCTTATAATATAAGCATGTGCTTCTTATGTTTATTATCGTTTGGATTTTTGTGCCAAGAATGCACATGACAGAACTTCCATAATTCCCAGCTAAATGCCTCTGAACATGTGTTCATGCATCCTCATCTGTTTCTCTGTAGAGAAAACATGCACAGAACAGACAGCATGTTTGGAGGAGTTTCTCATGATTTCGACAGCCTTACTCTGTGAGCCTCCAAATAGGCATTAATGGTGGGCCTTCTGTCCTCTCAGCTTGAACCCAACTTTACAAAGATGTAGTTCTTTAGCTCAGATAGGATGGTGTTTCTGGCTGCCCACAAGAGTTGCTACTGCCTCCAAGACCTTTGGAGAAAGAGAAGCATGCTGAATGTGCCCGTGTAAAGTTCAGTTTTCTCTGCCAAGAAACATTATAGCTTATTGGATTACCAGAGAGTGTGGACCTGCCATACGGTCCTCAAGCACTGACATATCAGGAAATCTCCAGGAATGATGGATACGAAGTAAGTTACCTTGGTTCTAGCTCAGCCTAGTCATTCAGAAAACTTCAAGAGGTCATTATATCTTTATATGCTAGATATCTGTATGTTGCTAAGGATGAAGGGCCTGGATATAATAGACATTTAAACAAGCAGTTACAATAGACTGTGTGAGTTCTGGATTGGAGGCTATAAGGCTACAACTTGGTTGGGATTTGGTGCCCTACAGCAAAGCCTTTCACATGCTGTCATCTCAGGGCCCCCCAAAATAAAGGCTGGCTCCCACTTCCCCTCCCCCACACCCTATTCTAAAGTAAAGCTGTCAGTCAAAACATGTGAATGACACCACGTTGGCATGTAAACATAAAAACAGTACTGAGACTGAGATGACAGAGAGGCAGGGGAGAAGTGGAAGGTGTTAGAGGTAAGGAAGATAATGACCTCCTCTTATAAACCGGGGATGTTACAGAAAACAACTCAGCCACTTTCAGGTGTACAGAGTGGAACTTTATTTATGCATGTGGACCCTGAGGAGACAATCTCCAAATTCTGGGTCCCGAGCTTGGGCAGGGGCTTGTTTTTATAGTGTGGCATGCAGAAGTGATTTTACTAAGCCTACGTGGCAAAAGCGGGTTTACAGAAGCAAGAAAGCGGGGCTGCTGATAGGGTCATACAATGTTCTTTTGTTCTTACTTCTTAGTTAGTTGCTCACCCCTCCTTATCTTAGTGGCTCAGCAAAGGGACTGTGTCCTTCTGACTTGTCTGGGCTTGTCTAGGCAGGTCTCCTGCTACAGGGAGACAAGATATTTTACCTTTAGTTGATGAAAAAGGAAATAATGGTATAAATAATAATACAGTTACAAACAAAAATAATAGAGAAACTAAACAGTGATGCTCCTTAGTGGCAGGAGGCGTGAAGAAGTGGAGAAGGGGCTCAAGTGAGTTAAAGTCAATTGATAGTGTCTCCAATGGATAAATGAAGAAATAAGAATGGAAACATTATTTAGAGATGTGGAAGTAAGCACTTATAAGGGGTGAAACTGCCTCTGGGATGCCCAGTTGGAGCTAGGGAGGCATTAGTGTGTGTCATTTGCTTTTAATTATAAGCCCACTGGTCTGATTTTTAAGTCTCACTGCACTTGTTATAATTAGGTTTAGTTGCCAGTGTGAGAACACTCAAAATAACAGCAGTGTAAACAAGAGAGCTGGTTATTTTCCTCTTGTGTAAATTTATCCAGGGGTAAGCAGTCTAGGTCTGCTGTGGCGGCTCTGCTCCACGGAGTCCTCAGAGACACAGAATTCATCCAACCCACAGCTCCACAGTGTCATCTCTAGCACGTGGTCCTTATCCTCGTGGTCCAAGATGGTGACATCCATGTTCCAGGAAGCAGAATGAAGGAGGAAAGGACAAACTAGAGGGCCGAATGGGCACAGACGGTGCCTCTTAGAGAAGGGTCCTGGAAGTCGTCACTTTCACATCTTTCATCGGACCTTAGTCACCTGGCTATACCTAGTGGCAAAGGAAGGCGGGAAATGTAGTCTTTGTACTAAATTTTTATACACATACAAATTCTATTACTATGGGAAAAGAGGAGAATATATATTGTGGGACAATTTACTATCTCAGCTATACTCATTTTGACATAGATTATAACAAAAATCATGAGCATTTAATAACAGAGCTGTGTTTTCATAACAAAATGCTGAGAATTTTTATTTAAAAATTCTAATTTTTAATTCAAAACATAAACTGAATTGCTGAAGGGAGAGAGGGATGGATAGATGAATCCATGTGTGATAAAGCAAATGTGGTACAATAATCATTGTATATCTAGGTGATGGCTATGTTCACTGTACAATTTTTCAACTACATATTTATTTGAAAATGTTTATAATACAATGTTGAGAGAAAATAGTGTTAAGGAGTATAAAAGAAATCAATTACTTTAAAATGATTTTTAAGATTTGCAACATGTCTTACCTGAGAACTTGGTTTCTCACATCCCTTCACTCAAGTCCTCAAGTTTTATTCCAATCTTCTCTCATTCTTCATATTCTGACTTACTTCTCTGTGCTCTTAACCCCCTCAACCCTCACCCCTCAGTCATTTCCCTGACTTTCTGGCTCTATCTAGGTCTAGGCTTCGGTCTTAACACATGGCTTCTGATGTCTCAGGCTTGAACTGCCTGCTTGGGCCTCTCCCCTTAGGCTCTGCCTTCATCTGATTAAGAGGAAGAGATAGTCCTGACCTTGCGAACCAACTCACCACACTGATTGCCAATACAGGCTCCCCTCCTCCTGTACCAGCCTGGGGAATTGAACATGATATTTTGTTCAACAACTTGGAAGGATATTTTTTTCCTCCCTCATTGTCTTCCACCCTCCCTTCCCTCTCTCTTTTCCTCCTTCCTCTCACCTTCCCTCCCTTCACTCCTTATTTTGTGCCACTTAGCATATAGCGGCTATATTATAGCTTATAGAATGATGAAGGAAGACAGTCCAATATCTAAAGCATACATGCTCTAGCATACCTAGCATAACCAGGAACATAAGACTAAATCTCATGTAGGACATGGTTGAGGTTGTGGTCATTAGTTCATTCAAGAAATATTAAATGCCTAGTATGAACCAGACACCATCATGGCTCTGGTCACTGATTGATCCTGAACACACTCACTGGGGAAGCAACTTAGTTTCCCAATGAAAGCTGTAGTGGGGCCGTGCTCTTGCACCATCCTTGGGGTTGCACCACGGCTGACCTTTTAGAAGAGCCTGCCTGATCAAGAGCCCTTTTGGTAATTCAGTAACTAGGCACCTTGGCCAGGGGCCAGAAAATCCTGAGCTAGCAGGATTCCCCCTGCAGTGATTTATGTTGAGAGCAGTACGGCATTATGTGGCTCAGACCTTCCTCTAACACCTGCCCCTACCAGCGCCTCAGACGCCTCCCACTGAAGCTCATAGGTATGTTTCATGCTTGGCAAAATCTGAAGTGAGCAAACTGCACAGACTTTCTGTGTACCTTTCCTCCCAGATACACACAATGCAGTTTTCTGCATGAACAGTTCCTTCATGTCAAGAATCGTCGTTTACTTTCTTTCTACTCTCAACAATATGATTTTGGGTGATTTGTTATTGTCCACATGGTCTTTGATTAGGTTGAGAATTCCCTTGCTACCTTTTCCTTTAGATTTTGCCTTTCAAAGTAGAAATTATTAATGCATTCAGTGCTTGGCCTTTGTGCAGTGTTTTTTGCCTCATATGTCCAAACTTCTTTTCCATAGAATTTGTCAAGGAGTGAAGAGGAGAGAAAATAAGGAATTAAAGGGCAAAACAAAGCAAGTTAGGCTGGAAAGCAAAGGGGTCTGCAATCTCTTAAACTAATGTTGCCAGTCAGGAACACAATTTCTTGAATTGTTGCTACAGTTTTGACTTTGCAAATTATAGTACACAGGTGGCAAACACAAGGCCAACGGGCCAAATCCAGCCCTCCACCTTGTTTTATATAGCCTGACACCTTGTTTCTACCCAGTGGCAGCGCTGAGCTCTCACTTAACTTTGAAGGAGTAGTTACATTTATACAGACCTAAAATTACATTCTGCCCTTTGAAGACAACCGAGAGGCTGTTTGACACCCCTGTTATAGTAGATAAAGGTGGTAGGTCGCTTAACATCTCTGCCTTTGCAGTCTGGCCTCCTTATGTCTAAAAATAGGTTATAATCAGATGCATTTAATGTGAATCAGGAAAGATCCATTGCTTTGATAAATCTTTGTAATCGAAAAGGCCTGAATTAATTATCATCATCATTATTATTATGTCATATTTTCCTTGGGCATCCTCTAAACTCATCAGTTTGGGAGCACTGAGAGGTTAACCCCCTCCCTCATCCACCCTGAGTAAGAGTGCTGGGTGGTGGTCCTTCTGTTAATGCACCTTGGGTACAACCTGGCAAGATACATGAGAAGGAGCCACTCTAAATGTGTGCAGGTGGCTTCTTGCCTCGGGTAACGCGTCTCATTGTCCCTTTGTGTCCTCACATTCAGTTACTTTCTGGTAAAGCAATAAGTGACACTGTAGAAAGGCAGGAGGGCAAATAGGGTCCCTAAACAAAGAAGGTAGTTTGGGAAGAGGAAAAAAAGAGAGAAAGAAAATCCCTTGAAACATCTTAAAAGCAGCCAAGCCTAGGCATGGTCATATAAAAGAGACGTTCTCTTTTATTTCACCATGTGGAGTTGAATGTACCTTCTGGCTTTTTTTTTCTTTTTTAAAAGAGATTTTGTGGCACAGACAAGGCTCCTCCAGAAATCAAGATAATGAGCATTTACAGTGATTTTCTATTCAAGTGGACATTTTTGGCTATATTTTAATATAGGTTGTATAATAAAAGCAAGAAGGATGATAGTGAAACAATGCTTTGAGTGGAACACGCCTTTCTAAGGAGCTCAGAGTGATTTATGCACGTTTTAAATTCACAGGCAAATTCCTGGCAAGCGGATTGCACAAGCAGCGATCACCGCCCTCTCTGCAGATGGGGACTGAGGACCCAGGTGTTGCCTTCCAGTTCCTGGCGTCTCTGCCTGAAGATACAGAAGTGCTACAGGCCAGGCCAGCCTGATTCTTCTCAGTCTTGCACCCAAGCTGAAGGGGCTGCAGCATCACTGTCCATCACTTGTGTCTTGGCGCCTCCTCAGCTGCTGGCCAGTGCCTTGGGGAGGCCACGGGGTCTGGCAGGAGGAGATGGTGGCCTTCTCTACTAGGGCCTAGACCTCTCTGCCTTCAATCATCCTGTGTTTTTCAACTCTACATTTGCTACCACACCTAACTTTGTGACGTCACCTTGCTAATTAACCACCTCAAACCCTGGTTCCCTAATTTATTCAACTTGGGGCGATAACATGAACTTCTCAAGGTGGTTGTAAGAACTTGAAAAAAATGTAAAGCACATAGCACTGTGTTTCCCACATAGGAGATGTTAGAAAAATGTTGGCTTTCCATATTTTTATTTTATTAATAAGTAGGATTAATGCTCAGCTCTTTTATAAATATTAGACAAGCTTCCTTTTTGGAAATATTTTCTTCTTTGAAGGTTGTTCTTAATGTAAGTTTTAAACTGATTTTACGTAATAAGGAGAAAATGGGATTACACCCCACTCCTCACACACATTGGAACACCAAATTTCCTCAGGGAGAGCTTGGTTATACTTTTGGCAATGTGTACCAAGTCAAGCCTTGAAGAATAAATAAGTTCTATAAAGCAATGAGCAAATTATACTAGTCATGTGGTTAACACCTTCATGAAGGTTCACTTCCAAACAGAAAAGGTTTCACCCTAATCTCTGCTAGTAACTGGCGGATAATCTTCCCAGTGAGCCAGCAGCAAACGCAGGCTCTGGAGCAGGCAGACCCTGGCTTGGGCTCCCCACACTTAGTGTTCTCACCTGTAAAATGGGGGATGATAGTGCCACTCGGCTCACAGTTCAGAGTTCGGGTGGAAATAATGCAGGCGAAATGCACAGCACTGCTCACAGGCACTGCTTGGTTAGCTGCAATGGCACTAATCATTGTGCAGGAGGTCAGAAAACTTTGCAAACTCATTACAAACCCGAGTTTTCTTTTAAGCCTAAGCTACAGAGCTTTTAGCAACCATGGCCAGGTATATCCTTAAGAAGGAAGAAAGGACCCTTAAACAACTACTCCATTAGAGGAAAAAGACAGAGACATGTGGGACGTAAGCAGGGTGAACATGGCATTCACGGGCGGATGGAATTATTACATTTTAGCACAGCTGCTGGAATTGTCATCCCGAGTCCAGGCTTGACGTGGACAGGGAGTGACTTAGAAAAACAACAGGAAGACAGAAATTTATGAAAATTGTATTTACTCAAGGCTAAAGAGAAGGTTTCTGTCTAGCCTGAAAGTGAGGTCATGCAAATTAAGAGGGGAAATGGTTAGGGGTACACTGGGCTGTGTTTCCCACAGTGTATCCCACAAAGCCTAAGCGTCACGAGATGTGCGGTGACAGGGGTTCTGTGATCAGACGAGTTTGGGAAACTGTATATGAACCCTGCCTCTTGAGATAAACAGTGCACATTCACACAGAAAGGCTTTCAGAAGTCTTCTCGAAATCACTCACAGAGTAAAGAAATCTCTCACGGTGGACTCGTAGGTAGCTTCTGAACAGCCATTCCTCTTTTTCTGACCACCAGATCTGAGATTGTTTTGTTCAAGAGTCCATGGGTCTGGCCACAGCAAATGAATCACAATATTTCTATGGCAGTCATAGGACTTGTAATCACCTTGCCAAGTATGAGTAAGGGGTGTGCATGTGACAGTTCTTCTGGCCAATGAGACATTAAGGGGGTGGGATCTTTGGGAGCTCCTGGGAGTAAAAAGAGAAATGCACAGAGAATGCGTGTCCTTTTTGACACCTCCTTGCTTTCTGATTTTGCCTGAGGTTGTATGGGAGAGCATGATAGCTGGAGCTATGGCCGCTGTCTCGGGACCTTGAGGGGAGGACTGTGAGAGCTGAGACAGGAGATGCCAATCTAGTGCCCAATACTGTGGAGCAGCCCAACTTACCCTGGAGCTGCTTAACGCTGTGCTTGTTCCTAATGTCAACAAAAGTCCTTGTGACACGAGTCACTAATGATTAGGAATGACATACAGCCTAAAGAAGCCGCCCTTTCCTGTTGCTTACTGTAGTGTTTCCCAGTTTGCAGCAGAGGTGTTTGAATAGTCATCCCTCTCTCATGCAAAGGTGCACTGACTATTTCAAGAGTGAATGTGCAGACTCCATTTTGCAGAGCACTGTCTCCATCCCTCATCAGTAGTACCTACTCAGTGGTATACACTTGGGGAAATGCAGGTGGGAAGGAACCAGGACAGAGAAGCAGGGCGGTTGGGTCCCAGGCCCCACTCCCTGGCTAAGTCAGCTAGTTCTTCATGCCTTAAATAAAACATCTGGAAAACAAGGGGCTGACCTATATCACCTCTTCCCTCCATTGCAGCTCTGAGCCAGGACCATGTACCGAGGTCCCAGCATTCGCCTTCTACCTGCTCTGCCACTTAATCAAATCTCTACATTTCCAAGGTTTCAAACAAAATGACAATGGAATGCAAATCTTAGGCATCAACTAATAATTTTACTTTAAAAAATGTTTTTTAACTTTGCCTTTCCTTCTTCTCCCCGCTGCCCATCGCTGGAAGCAGGTAGTGTGCAGGGAGGGAGGAAGGGGCGGGTTGTCATTTGACCAGGGCCACCATCACAGTCCTGCCCTAGAGGGACTTGCTCCCATCTGAGCCTGTGGGGAAGCAGCAGCAGCAGCAGCAGCAGCAGCAGCAGCAGCAGCAGCAGCAGCACAGGAGAACTTGGGAGGTGGTAATGTGACCCGAGCTTCTATGCTGCTGGGGTCACCGGTTCAGCTCGCTCCCAGGTCGACAGTTACTAGGTCTGTGTGAAAATCCCACAGCAGAACTCGATAGCACACCCGGTTTTAGGTTTCCCCGAGGCTGCTGCACAGCCAAGCCAGCCGTGCTTCCCCCCCAGCCGCATGCCGCTCCCCCCCGCCCCGGGCTGGAGATGCTCTCCTCTAGACTAGCTTGCTGAAGAGCTCAGCAGCCACCCTCTGCAGAGGCTCCTAGACTTGAGAAGCAGGTGGTTATTTATTAGCTATGCCCTGTTTTCCTGCAAACATATCCTCTTCACCCCACAGCAACCCCTGCTTCCCAACCAGAAAGTAAGAACAGGGAAATGATGTCGGGTTTTCCAGCCCCATGTATTTGGGCGAAGGATGGGAGAAGAGGGAAGCAAAGAACCATGAAAAGGGATTTGTTCCCCTAATTGTTCTCAGTTATCCTAAAAACCCAAGCAGCAGGCTTTACGACGCTGCTTCTTAGGAATGTGGAAACTGAGGCCCCCAAAGCTTAAGAAACCTGTCCAAGAACACACAGTGAGAAGTGGCAGAGCTGAGATTCCTGCGAGCGCCTCTCTGCTGTCAAAGCCATGCTCTCAGCTCTATCTTGGCACCTCGCTCTGAGGACATGCCACGTTAGTTGGGAAATTCCTCCAGAGCTTATACTAGTTTTGTGTGCTGCTTTCAAAGTTAGAGAAGGGCCAAGAGATTTATAAAGATTTTTCAGATTTAACGTGCTCAGCAACTTGACAATTTGGGTTGCACAATTTCTGAGGATTTCATCAGCCTGTAAGGGGAAGAAGTGGAAGGAAAGAAACCAACTGCGGTGGAATGCCCACAGTGTAGATAGTTCCAGGCCTCGGGCCCAGTCAAATTCACCTCACTTGGCACCGAGCCTGCCTGCAGGTAGTCCTGAGGCTGCTTCATTGGGCCAGGTGGCTTTTCATGTTGTGACACAGCAGCCTGGCAAGGCCTCCCAGCCTGGCGGTGAACACATGACGTTGCTGGCTGAGGCCATCCACCTGGTGCTTTCTTAAGAATGCTGGGATAATTTTCAAAGGTGGCAGGACAAAGGCAAGGGTGAGAGAAGAATCCCTTTAAGGAATCCTGCATTGACAGCCATATGTCAATCCAGTCTGGCCCAAGATTGGAACTGGCTTCAGCAGAAATACCTTTTTAATATTAAAGAAAGAATCAGCAAGCTTGTGTGGGCTAAATGAATTTCCAATGGATCAGCAGAAAAGTCAACAAAAGGTTGTGTTTCTTGTTCTAATCCCTTCACTTATTCCACCAAATGGTTGTCAGATGTTCAACCACAGTGAAAGTCAGAAAAGCCCACACCAGAAGGCTAAGCTTTGGCTGCAGTGAAGAGTCTTAAAAACAGCACTGTTGCGTAGGGTTCTGGAACCAGTTGAAAGCCCTGGAGAAGAGCCTATCCTGTGTGCTTTATAAGGCCCATGGGAAAGGAGGGAGGAAAGGGGAGTAAAAGGCCTGTTCATTGGTGGGATAAAAAGTCAGTATGAAAATCCAGGTTCTTTCAGTGAATCACAGTTACACAGACTTTTCTCCTTGCATTTAGCAGCATTCGTGTCCTTCTATGTTGGAGTTTTGGAGTTTCTCCTCCAGAAGTACTACCTTCTAATAAGAGTGAGTGTAAGAATCTTGACTCCTTATGTTCATCAAATTGCTATTTGCAAGTCGTTTTCCACTATTTTCCAACCTTGATCAATTGGTAGTGGTTTCATCAAACATTGGGTGGAGAAGGCTTCTGAAGCTTTATCTGGGCTCAGAACAATAAAGGAGCAACCTGCAATGGCTGCTGTGGGACCCTCCATGGCATAAAGGCAGCACAGAGGCAGGACAGTTGAATCCCCTGCAGAATAGAGCAGTGGTGACTGGCAAGGGTTTGGAGTTACCTTGCTGTATTCGAATCCTGCTGCACTCTTGTATTTTATACAGTGGGGTTCAAATTTACACACACTCTTTCAGATGAAAAAATACAGCCTATTCATTTTCTAAAACAATCTGATCTTCCTTGAAAGTCCTCATCTTGCTGGAAGGATAGATTGCAGGGAAAGGGAGGGAGATGGTGGGAACTACCAATTGCCCATTTTTGTATTTCAGTTTCTTCTCATTTAAACAGTCTGTTTGGGTGTGGGTAGGTAATTTGGCCTTTCATATTTCCTCTTCCTCTCCTTGTTTTTCCACAGAGGGTACCTGGGTAGATGGAAATGGGGGAAGAGGTGGTTGTGGCCTGAGGCTGAGGGGAGGAGCCTCCCTGGCATTCGGGTTGCTACCATCTACATCAGCTCCACCATCTGGCTCCTGAGCTCCTGAACTGCTGTCATAGAGTTCTGCTGAGTAACCCGTGGTTTGCTCTCCTGGCTTGGTGAGACCCCATGGTTTTCCTAGACTGGACCTTTCCTTGACTCTCACTGCCCCCAGGCCCTCTGGACTTCAGCCTTCTCTTCTACCTATCCTCTGGCTGGGATTCACGTTCTGCAGTCTCTGAGACAGTATGACTGCATCAGTTAGAATTTTGGAGCTTCATGTAACAACACAAACTTCAACTCATACTGCCTCAAGCACTGAAACAAGGTATTACCTTACATAATGAGAAGTCCAATGGCACACTGGATTCTAGGTACATTCTGTTCATGGAGTGATTGATTCTTTCTTTCTTTCCATTCTATCAAGAAGCTGCTCCCCGCCCCTCAAACCCCAAATCCCAAACCCTGTTACGTAGCTGCCAGCAGAAGTCAACATATTTGCTGCTAATGACTAAGAGAGAACCAAAAAGCTTCATCAGGCAAAGATGGCAGTGAGTTCTGGTCCTTCACTCTGGTTGGCTCCCTTTCTATTCTAGTCTGAACAGCCCTTGTCTTACACCGTGTGCTTTACTTCCCCAGGGCGATAAGGAGTGTCTTCCTTACACTGCAGAAGAGACTATGTTCTCAGTCTCTTGGCTCCTGCTCTTGGAACCATAAATTCATTGGTTCATTATTTCCATAATACTATTCTCTTCATTTGCAAAACTGAGGATAATTAGGCACCCAATTCATTGGACTGTTATAAGGATAAAATAAGATAATTTATATAAAGTTATTTAGTATAGCATCTCACACATAGAGATGCTCAATAAATATTAATTTTTTTCTGTTCTTATAGAAAATGTTTATTTTTCCTTTGGCAAAAATAACCATTAACATTCTGAAATACCATTCCATAAATGCTATTGTTCCCAATTGGAATTAAATTATCATATTTAAAGTGATAATTTACTAGTAAATGTATGTGAATTATATTTCCTGATTCTCCTAATTTTTGAAGGCTACGCAATCAGAGGTCTGGTAGAAAAAGAAGTTTTATTTGCTTAGTTCATTGCTATATCCCCAGGAACTAGAAACAACAGCTGGCACACAATTAGGTCTCAACTTACTGTAAGGCATCTTCTAGAGCAGAACCAATCTTGAAATTGTAGAGAATGCTTAAAGGAAAAGAAAGCTCCAGATCTTCCTTCCAAGGACTATTGGGTCACTTGTGCAGTGAGCTTCAGGAAATACATCTTGAATGGTTTCCATCCTACCACAGGACAAAGGGGAGGGCCCAATGCAAGTCAGCACTTTGTAGCATCCTCATTTGAAAAGAAATATTTTGTCAATGGCTGTCTGCTCAGTCTTATTGCTTGTGAAATGAAGCATCTTTGAGCCTCTTGGCACAGGTAGTAATGCTGCGCCCCTCTCACTGCCCATCCATATCTTAATCAGCATCTATGCTTTGAGGTTTGCTGCATATTGTTAAGCGCAATGCACGCAAATTGATCTCCATCTCTCCTTCTCTGTTCCCTTCTTTCTTTTGTCCTCTAGTCTTTTGGAAGTACTTAAAAACCTAGAGCTTTCAGAATGAGGCAGAATAGTTTTGGTTATGAGATGCTCTAATTAGGTGCTATCTAATGTAGCAGTCACTAGCCAGCCACCTGTCTCTATTTAAATATGAATAAAATGAATTATTCAGTTCCTCAGTGTCACTAGCCTCATTTCAAGTGCTCAGTAGCCATATTTGGCTACTGCCTATCACACTGGACAATGCAGATTCCAGAACATTTCCATCATCACAGAAGGATGTATAATAACAGAAGCACTTCTCTAGATCCTTGATATTTCCAGTGTGATCTAGGGCCTTTGGCATCAGCTTCAGTGGAAATCTGGTATAGCTTCTCCAGCCTAGACCTACTAAATTGGAATCTGTTTTCAGAAGATGCTCAGATTCACATGCCCATTGAAATTTGAGAAGCATTGCTCTGATTGCTCTAGTTCACCTGGCTACCAACTGTTAAAGACTTAAAATTTAGGCTTTGAAAGTTACTAAATTTTTACTGTTTCCTGGGCTCATCTGATAGTGTTTATTTTCTCCCTGCTCTTAAAAAAGTTCTATTTTAATTCTAAGTTATTCTATTTTAAATCTAAGTTATTAAGTTACTTTTTACAGCAATTTTCATATCTTCAAATTTAATCTCATGTAGACTACACTTTTGAAGACTGTTTCATAAGTCTATCCAGGAGAATTTACTAGAGGGGGGTTAAGGATAATATTTCCTGGGGGTGCTGATTTGATGTGGAGAGTCAAGCCATGGGTATCCTGGCATTTCCAGAGCAGCCAAGGATGCCTCCGGGTTTACTGGACTGGCAATTTAATGATATTAATAGGGTCTTCTGTTGACAAATTAATAATCCATGTTGATGTACATATACCCATTTATGAATAAGAGTTTTTAAAGAGACCCAAATAATGACTGACAAGTTTTAGTACACTTGATTTTTGTTGTAGTTCTGAACCAGTCAATCGTCAGCTACTTACCAAGAGCCATCCAAATGCCTGCAAGGATGGTTGAGGTTTACCAATGGGGATTGTTGACTTCTAGGAACCTGAAAACAATCACAACCTAGGCAAAAGTTTACAGCAAAATGAGGAGACGTATTTTGATCTCTTAAATTAGGACATCCATCATTGTTGGTGTTGAAAGGTATTGTAATAATGGCAGGAAGAACCCAGGATCAACACTGAATGTTTTCCTAGGGTATTAATTTTACTCAATAATTAAGGGGAAAGCTAAAATAAATTAACCAATTATTACATGAAATAACTATTTTCCAACTGAAATAGCATGAATATTTTGTCATAAAAGAGAAAATCTGCATGTGTTTTTAAGGTGAAACACAAAATAAAAAAAGAAATACCACCCCCAGATTTCTGTTTGCTCTCTCCTGTGGTTAAGGTGCTCTTGGTGAGAAGTACTTTTAAAGGGAAGATTTGAGTAACACATTCTTGTGGTGAATTGTTTTGATTTGGTCTATTTTTTCACTTCAAGATTCCCAAATAATTAAAGAATTGAGTTCCTCGTAGTCAAATCTCCCTTCTTGAACTTGTTTTGGTAGCTGGGGACACTCAGGATGAATACTTATGGAAAAGAGGGTGGGTGTTGGAGAGGCACAAGAAGAGAAGGAGGATCCTGGTGCTCCAATATATTGGGAGCATCAATTTCAAAAGATTGTGGGAGGTATAACAAGAGCTTGAAGGCAGGGGAGGAAGTGCAAAGAAGCCACAATGTCATACCAACATGATTCTAGATGTCACCTGGACCTTCTCTGCCCCTCAGAGCTTAATAAATGAGTCCCAGGCCTTTTCCCTTACATGAAATAATTTCCAGTCTTTTCAAATTTATTCCTTGTGTTTTTTCCAATGTCTCTCTCTTATTTTGCTATCTTCTTGGTTTGACATTGGGACAGTTTACATGAAAAAATTCAGTGGAGCCAAACATACCATATATTACTTCCTACTTATTACACAAGGGTGAACAATGAAGGGAATGCTAATGACCACAGCACAACTTCTGCTGCCATCCAGCTGCTCTTTTGTTCACACTCTGCCCCAGTTCTCCAGACATTTGTGTCTCTGACATGTGGACCCACCTATCACTCAACCATCCCTAGGAAGTCAGTGTAGTTTCTTTTCCTCACTTAACATCTCTCACCTCATTCTATTGGCTCCTGATAAGGTAAGTGGGGGTGACTATCTGTTCTGGTTTATGTGGGTCTTTTCTAGTTTTTGCACTGAAAACCCCATGTCTTGGGGGTATTCCTACATCCCAGATCAACCAGGAGGGTTATTGGCCCTACCGGTAAACCTCCTCCACCAGCTAGTCTGATACCCTCTAGAAACCCTGGAAAATTACGTTTTCTCCATCTCATTCGACAAAGAGATTTGAATGTTTCCTGAAAACTATGAGAAATAGTTAAAATATGTCAAAATATCTAAAAATATAATGACAGTTACATTTTAGAAAGATCTTTGCAAATGAAAATGATAGCAAGATATCACTTTACTAGGATGAATGGCCATAATTAAAAAGACAGGCAATAACAAGTAGTGGTGAGGATGTGGAAAAATCTGGAACTCTTATACACTGCTAGTGGGAATGTGAAATGTTGCAGCTGTTGCAGAAAACAGTCTGGTAGTTCCTCAAAGATTCAACATAAAATATTGTATGGTCCTGCAATCTCACTCCCAAGTACATACTCCAAGGAATTGAAAACAGCACTATTCATAGCACTATTCACATCAGTCAAAAGATGGAAGCAACCCTAGTATCCAACAACAGATAAACGTTTATGATAAAATGTGCTATATCCACATAATAAAATATTATCTAGCAATAAAAATAAATAAATACGTGATATAGTACTGACCCATGCTACAATGTGGATGAACCATGAAAACATGCTAAGTGAAAGAAGTGACAAAGGACCATGTATTATATGATTGTATTTATATGAAATATCCCAAACAGACAAATCTATTTTGTATCAAACAGACACAGAAAGTATATTAATAGTTGCCTAGGGCTGGGGGAGTTGAGAGGGTTTGAAGGTGGAGTGGCAATTAAGGGGTGCAAGATTTCTTTTTGATGTAATGAAAATGTCCTGAAATTGATTGTGATAATAGTTGCATAACTCTATAAATAAAGTTAAAGCCATTAAATTATATACTTTAAGTAGGTAAATTTTATGGTATGTGAATTATATCTCAAAAAGGACATTAAACAACAATGTCTAAAAATGTATGAAGAAAGAATTACATAGAAGTTGAAGGGAGAAAAACCCAATTATAAGGCTTTAGTGAAACATAATAAATATAGAAATTATGGTAGTGGTTGGCTGTGAGCATGGAGAGAAGAGAGCTAGTTTAAGGCCTATTGAGAAACTGGTGATTGGTTGGCATCTCTGGTTGGGGAGATGAAGGAGGTTTTGTCAACTGGGCAGGTTATGATGCCATTCACCAAGATGGGTGATTCAGAAGGAGGAGGCTTGGAAGGTGAAAATGTTGAGTTCAGTGGAGCTGGTCAACTTGGAACATGGTTAATTTCAGGAGCCTGTGGGACATCCAAGTGACATATCAGCTTTGCCATTATTTATAGAAATCTAGAAAAGGAGAGACATTCTAGTTTGGATAAATCTGGGACAGGTGGAATATATCATCTAGAGCTGCACTATCCAAAAAAGTAGCAAAAAAGTTAATCACATGTGGACATTTAAATTTAAATTAGGTAAAATTAAATAAAATTTAAAATTCAGAGAATCAGTTATGCTATCCATGTTTCAAGTCCTAAATAGCTATGAGTGGCTAGTGACTGACTATAAGACTGGACAACACAAATGTAGAACAATTCTTTTGTTGAGGAAATTTTTATTGGACAGTACTTATCAGAGGATTTTGTCCAATGAAGAGACAGTAGAATGGAGAGTAGAATGGAGAAGGAGAAATCCTTGGGAATTTTAACCTTTAAGATGTAAGCAGAATGAGAGAAGCCTGGAGCCTTAGCATCCGCCAGAAAAGTGAGGGAAACCAAAAGTCTCAGAAATCAATGGAGGAAAGAGTTTCAATAGATCATAAGGGGACAAAAATGCCACAGATACAAGAAGTGAGACAATAATCGAAAAACAGCCATTGAATTTAGTACTAAGAAGATCATCTGAGGTTTTGGTAAGAGTGGAATGATAGAGCCAGACTCCAGATCACAGTAAGTTCAAAAGTGATGGGGGTGAGAGATCAGAACTACAGCTAATGAGTATAGATAATCTTTTAAAAATTTTTAATTATACAAATAAATATGAGAGTCATATAAGCAAAAGAAGAAGAAATTAAAATTATTGATGATATCTGTTTGCAGGCTTCAGCTCCAGAAAAAGAACCTTGGCTTAAACACACAAACCAGCACTTCCTGACATAACAGGAAGTCAAGGGGAAGATGGATTTCAGGGCTGGTTTATTCAGTGGCTCATTGATGTCATTAAAAATCCAGATTATTTTTTACCTTTCTGATCAGCCATCTTCAGTGTGGTTTTATCATCATTAATCTTGTGGCAAGATGGTAGCAACAGTAGCTCAAGGTGTCACAACCAGGCATAGTTATGTTGAAAGGAAGGAGATTTCCTCATCTCTTTTATTTTATGTTTTTGAAGATTTTATTTATTTTCAGGGAGAAGGGAAAGAGACAGAGAGGGAGATAAACATCAATGTGCGATTGCCTCTTGCATGCCCTCCACTAGGGACATGGCCTGTGACCCAGGCATGTGCCCTGACTGAGAATCAAACTGGCAACCCTTTGATTTACAGGCTGGCACTCAATCCAGTGAGCCCCAGCAGCCAGGGCGTTCCTCATCTCTTTTAAAAGCAAGAAAAATTTCCTATGGGACTCCTATTCAAATTCTGTTGGCTAGAACTGGGTGAGAAGCCCACTTCTTAACCAGTCCTTTCTCAGGGAATGGCATTCTGTTCTGAGCCTTTGGAGCTGCAGGGTGGTCAGTGGCCCGAGACCCATAAATAAATAGGGCTGAGGAAGATACTGAAACAAAAAAAGCAAGCTATTCTAAAGGAAAATAAGGAAAATTTATACTGGAGAGTTAATCAACAGTATCCAAAGTTAAAAATCTGTAGATTTAACCTTTGTTCACATTTTGGTAAATTTCACTTCTTTGTATGCATGTAATAATATTCTTTATTCTGTCGTAATGTGTTTTTCCTTTCAATAACACATCATGAACATCTTTTCATGTCATAAAGTACTTTCTCTAACATCATTTTAATGAATACAGAGACTTCATTTTTTATGGATATGGTATATAATTTATTTGACAAAGAGAAATTAATAAATATATTCAAGTCTGAAGTGGAAATTTTAATTTCAATGTGCAAAGAAGGTCTTGCTTTATTTGAAGGTAAGTAATAAATGAGGAAGAAAATTAGGATTGACATTTATTTTAATTAATAATGTTTTAAATTAAAACATGACCATCTCTTTGCTTCCTAACAAAAACTCCTAGAGTAACATTTATTATATATCAAATGAGTCCTTGATATGTGAATTACTGTATTTCTAATTAATAATGTGGTAAAGATACAAATAAAACATTAGTCATTTGTTATAGGATTAGGCCCTCATATATAAGCTTGTTTTGCACTTTTTTTCCCTTCTTGTGGGACCATCAGAACTAGGAATGATAATATTTTACTTGCAAGACAAAGTATCTCATCTTTCTTAGAAGAGTTAAGTTTTTAGAGAAATTATTTCTTCCATGTGAACTACTTGAAAAATAGTGAGAAAAGTTGTGCTTTTACAAGTAAAGCAAAGCTAGTAGCGAAGCATTGATTATTCAAACTAAGTATGTACTTCTTTCTATTTTTAGAATATTTTTGAAAAAATATTGGAGCCCCAATTTTACTGGAAAAAAACTGCCCTAATTCTTCACTTAATGAGTCTGCACGCACCTCAGTGGGAAGATACAAAGTAAATAAAATATTCTCCTTCTTTTTTACATTGCAAATTATGATAAACATATACTTTTTCTCTGGGACTTACATTTAGTAAGATATCCCATTTCTTAAAAGTCTGGTCTGCTAGTTACTTCTCTTGAACTTGGTGAGAAGAGGATAGCAACATACCTCCTCTGTTGGTCCTCTTAACTCTATGCCAAGTTTTGATTTGAGAAAAATTTCCAACCTGCAGGCCGATTCATATGTAGATTTTACTACTAGTTACCTTACTGGCTGTTAGGTATATGGCCAGCATTTGGTTATTCAGATTCAAGCATTGCTTCTTTTATATTTTGTTCAACTATGTTTGATGAGCACTTCCAGTTCAGGAAGAACAAGGCATATTTCGTGCTGTGGAGATGGAAAGGACCAACCACCAAAAATCTTAATTATTATCTCTGGTCTATGGTGTAAAAAACACCAGAAGAAACAGTAATGCCACCAGTCAGTGTTACTACATTTCAGTAATTTTACTGAACCTCACTGGAAAAAATAATTATGCAAATTTACCTCTTTTTCTTCATTATTTCTCTCTCCTAACATGAAAATTGTAAGTTGTTGAGAGTCTTCTGGTGAATTGTCATATTTGGCATTAGTTTAATTGGTTTTGGCAAGTGTATTTTAGTGACTCATAAGAGAATACTTTTATTCTCTTTACAAACAGATGCCTGTGCTAAAAGCAATGACAACAATGTCACATGGCTATAAAATTGCAGGAATTTGCTGCTGGTGGTCCAGTAAAAACAAATTTGTATGAAAAGAGAGTCATAAGAAATAAGACTTAAAATATACATGGTTATAAATGTTTAGTAGTAATAGAGCTTATCTTTCATCATTTATTTAAATGCCATATGTTGAAATTGAGAATCTGCATGAGGCATCGTTAGAACCACTAAAACTTCGAATCCAGCATATTTAGAATCATAGTTAACTCGAAGCAGCGTTCTCATTTTTTTATTCAGGGAAAATGTCTCTAACACCACTAGAAAATTCAGGTGATATATTTTACACACAATTTTGTTTCTCTAAAACGTTTATTTTTAAAAACCAATGTGTTACATTTGTGGGCCCTTAAAATTATTATCATTTCCCCACATATCATCTGATTTGATAGCTATTTCAGCTACACTTCGTACTCTCCTTTGAAACATGACAATACTGATGCTACAAATGTTTGTGTGCCTGCTTGTCTGCCATGAACTCTGCCGAGTCCTAGAGAAACAGCTCTGAACAAGTGACTAGCTTCAGGGAACTTCCAGTCCAGAGGTAGAAGAGGCAGGAAACACTGTGCTTATCAAAAGCTATGACAGGAAAAATCCTGTATGCCATGCTAATGTCATAGAGACAAAATTCATTGAGATGGGGAATTCCAGCTTCCTCTCTATTTCAGAACCAAAGAGAAGTTTGGTGTTTGTTCTGCTTTGTTTCCTGCTCCACGCTCTAGGGGATTCTGTCTCTGCCAGACCAGATGAGGGATTGCTGTCCTTCTGAATCAAGAGAATGGCTACAGAGAGACTGAAGAGGTCTGTGGAGAGAGGAGACAATTATATTTTCCTAGATTGATTCCGTGACTTCACCATTATAAAGAGAATCCTCATGGTGGGCAAATAAAAAAGACACTTAGAAAAGAAGTTGAGAGTCTATGCCATTACGCATGAACTGAGACGAGCAGGTTGAAGAGGCCAACTCACCTCTGCCCAGAAGACATGCCCATGACCACTTCCTTTAGCCTGGGGCCCAGGCCCAGATCCCCCAGTCCCAGAGACAGAATGGGGTCTATTTCTCTCCATCTCAGCTCTTGGTAGTCAGTGACAGAGAAAGGCAATTGCAGTAAACAATGGTACATTTCCTAGAGTTTGGGAACATTCAGTTTGATCCAGCAGCACATCTAGGCATCAGTATCATGTCAATAAACTCTCTGAACAGATGTACAGATTCAGTACAATTCCTGTTAGACTTCCAATTGGCTTCTTTGTAGAAATTGACAAGCTGATCTTAAAATTCATATGGAAATGAAAATTCATACGAAAATAAATTTTATTTATATGACATGTCCAGAATAAGAAAATCTATAGAGACAAAGTAGATTAGTGGTTTACCTGGGGCTAGGAAAAATTGGGGGATTGGCAAGTGATAACTAAAAGGCAAGAGGTTTCTTTTTGAGGTAATGAGTATGTCTAAAATCAATTGTGGTAATGGGTGCACAACTCTGGAAATACAATAATATCCACTGAGTTATATAATTTAAATGGGTGAAATGTATGCCAAGTGGATTATATTTTAATAAACCTTTAAAATTATATTGCTTTTATGTTTTACTTAGATGAATATTCAATTCAGTTCAGTAAACACTTTTTAATAGCTTCAAAAAAAGAGAATGACTAATATTCTCCAAAAATATTGCATCCAACTTATTCAACTTATTTCCCCACCAACTGTATATGAGGATGTGTGTTCCCCATTCAGTTGGCACAAACTAGGATGGAAATAAGAAATTTTATGGCTGGCAGCAGTTCTGAGTGGTTGGAGATAGTGCTACACTGGTTGTTAAAGTATTTTGCATAACCCTCCTAAACCCATAATTCTGGCCTACCTTGGGCACCATCAAATTTTTCATATTTTTGAAAAATTGATAAGTTGAGAGTAATTTGATTGAATTCCTTTAATTAGGAGTGGGGTTGAATATGATTTCTTTCTTAAGCATTGAAATTTTCTTTTACATGTCATAATTAAAATGCAAGAGGTTAAAGATAAACAGAGA
This sequence comes from Artibeus jamaicensis, assembly GCF_021234435.1. Lineage (NCBI taxonomy): Eukaryota > Metazoa > Chordata > Mammalia > Chiroptera > Phyllostomidae > Artibeus > Artibeus jamaicensis. The sequence continues at coordinate 69,944,134 of NW_026522030.1, read as the reverse complement.
CTCATAAAGCAGCAAGAGAAAAGCACTTACAAGGGAGCTCTCATAAGGCTTCCAGCTGATTGCTCAACAGAAACTTTGCATGCCAGAAGGGATTGACAAGAAGTATTCAAACTGATGAAAGGCAATGACCTATAACCAAGATTACTCTTATTAAAGTTATCATTTAGAATTGAAGGACAGGTAAAGAGTTTTCAATACAAGAAAAAGCTAAAGGAGGTTTATCACCACCAAGCCAATATTATATGAAATGTTAAAGGATCTTCTTTAAGAAAAAAGAAGAAGGAGGAGAAAAGATTAAAAATATGAACAATAAAATGCCAATAAATACATGTGTATCAACAATTGAATATAAAAAACAAAATAAACAAACAAACCGAACATATACTGACTCATATATACAGAGAAACATTTTGATGGTTGCCAGACAGGAGTGGGGTTGGGAGCATGGGTGAAAAAAGTGAAGGGATTAAGAAATAAAAATTGGTTGTTGCAGAATAGTCATGGGGATGTAAAGTTCAGCATAGGAAATATAGTGAATAATATTCTAATAATTATGTATGGTGTCTGATGGATCCTAGATTTTGGGGGGTAATTTCTTTGTAACTTATATAATTTCTAATCACTGGGGTATTCACCTGAAGTTAATATAATAATGTATATCAACTGCAATTGAAAAAATGATATAAAAATGAAAGAAATAACTTTTCTTTTTATTAAAGTAATCTACTCATGGTTTAAATGTTAAATTAGATAATAAGAATTTAAAATGAAAAGCATCAGTTCCTAGCCCCATCTCAGCCCTGTTGCCTACAAGAAGCATATTATTCCTGTACCATTTTCTGATTTATTTCTTTGTGTGATTCTCAATATCTTTAGATTTGTGCAGTACCTCTAAATAACATACACAAACCCTTATTTCTTGATTCATGCCTTAAAGAAGCTATCTCTTGAGTTTTTGCCACTCTAAGGATTTAGCTCATCTCCTTTCCTTTCTTCTGTATAGTTATGTAACTATTTTTTCTCTATTAGTTGAGCTTGTAGTAATTTGGAATACTATACCTACATGTTTCCCTTTTTTTGTCAATTATTAAGGTAAAGTAGGCTCACAGTCATTCCTCCTGTTATTTTCCCCTTTCCACTTCCCATGTTCTGTCATCTGAGTTTGACAACTTCCACATTGTCAAGGCTGATATTATTTATTCTTTACATTCTCTTCTGAAATGGTGAGTGCGCTGTGCTGTGTTAATATTTTGGTCAAAAAGCTGAAACTCAAGAAAGTCCTTATGTTACTCTTACCATGTAAATATTGTTCACTATAACTCCATGTAATGTGTGATGTTGATATATCCTCTTGTTCCTCTTGGAGCTTCTGATTGCTTATTTATTTTGGCACTGTTGGCTCTGTTGCCTCTTTAAATTTTTTTCCATTCTCCAAAGAACACCATCAATGTTTTTTGATAGTGTTCAAAGTGGAGGAACAGAAATGGTTCAGGGGAATTTCTTTGTGGAAATTTGTCTGGCTTGGAAAATCTCCTTTCCAAGATAACTCTTTCTCGGACACCTAACTCCCTACATTGGCTGTTTTTCTAGGTTTACTGCACAGCTGATTCTGGAACTTCCCTTTGTCATTCTCCTGGGTTCAATTCACTATGTCTCAAATCATGGTACCACTCATTCCTAAGTATAACTGCTTGAGAAAGTTTGTCTGAGAGCTGAACTTGGTCTGAAAATATCTTTGTTTCATTACTTGATTTATAATTAGACAAAATATAAAATTTTCAGATAATAACATTAGAATTTTTGTTGCAAGTATCAGAAAGCTTGGTTTAGAAAAAGAGTGGTAGAGGGTTTCTGGTAAAAATAAACAAAAGTTCAAACTCTAATTGTCTTCAGCTATGGTTTGATGCAAAGGTTCACACAGTTGTATGAGTTTTGGTTCTCTGTCTTTCTTCCTTCTTTCCATTTCATTTCTTCTTCTTCCTCTTCTTCCTCTTCTCCTTCTTCTTCTTCTTCTTCTTCTTCTCCTTCTCCTTCTCCTCCTTCTTCCCCTTCTTCTTCTTCTTCTTCTTCTTCTTCTTCTTCTTCTTCTTCTTCTTCTTCTTCTTCTTCTTCTTCTTCTTTCTATTTTTTTAGTGACATATGTACCCCCTGCTCCCACTCCCAAAACTGTTGATCGGGTAATATCATCTGCATTTAAAATTTTTTGACATTTATTGAGCTATATGTGCCTAATATGTGGTTAATTTTATAAATATTTCTTGGATTTTGGAAAAAGGCATATTCTTTTATAATAACAAATAAGTCATTTATTTTTTAAATTCTAGAAATATTAATTTTATATAATATTTTACAAACTCAACTTTCTTGCTTTTCCTTGGCGTTTATCTGGTATTTCTTTGTTCCTGTATTTGCACTGTTTGCTCAGTCCACTGTGGTACTCCAGTGGTTGTGATGAAAACCATTTAAACCCCCAAAATTGCTTGAACTATTTATAATGTAAAAATCTTTGTATACCTAGATCTAGAATACTCTGGTGCATAAGTGCTCAAAAGTGTTTGTTAACAAGGATTTCACAAATAAAATGGAATAACACAATTATTCAAAGCAGGTCATTCTGTTCTACTTCATAGACATTTCCATCTAGTTCTGCAGTTTTCCATTTGTTTTATTTTTAATTCCTCCTAGTTATTTAAGATAAATGTTTAATTCTCAATGAGAATTTCTCAAGGGTACAAAGATATCATTTACCATAGCTTTTGCTTGCTTTTTTATCCACCCAAATTCTAACTACTCATTTACTAAAGTACAGAAAAACTGTGGAAATATGGGTTTTATTCATGATTAAATTAAAGGAATTAATGAAGCGTCCATTTTCTCAAAATCCCAGAAATGTCCTAAAGACCATCACCTACTGGAGCTTACTTGTGCTCACTAATGGGCTGGCATTGCCTCAGTGCACACATGGCCTCTGTCCCAGGTAGACATGATGGGAACTGGAGGAACAGAAATGGTTCAGGGGCATTTCCTTGTGGAAATTTGTCTGGATTGATTTATGGAGCAAATCCAGCCTTGTTAATTTCCCTAAAAGGAAACTTCTTTAATCAGACTTACCTTGGCAATGTTCTTCTTAAGGACACAGTCCTCAACCTCTCCCAAACTCCAGCGACTTAGGCATAATTTGCATCTGTCAAATAGTGCTGATATACAGAAAGACTAGTCTGGCAGCTAGTACTGGCAAAAAAGGTTGATTTTTTTCCCAGTAGAGTGAACATTCACATTTAATAAAAGCAAGATTCTAAAAACTGGCTTCTATTCTACACATCCAGGTTATGTAAAAGTGTACATGGCTTAGGAGTATACAAGGGTGATAGGCAGGGGTGAGTTATTTTATCCTGCAAAATCTTCTTTAGTGAATCCAGTTCAGGTCTAATAGCTTCACATAAATCTTATCTGAGAGAGAACCAAGACAGATATTTCCTTCAGTCAGCCTTGTGTTTTTAGTGTAGCTAATAAGAAAATTAAAATGTGACAATCACAAAGATTTGATCGGGTAGCAAAAATTTTTTAATGATCTTATATGTTTTCTTCTTTTTAAATTACATTATTAATTATGCTATTGCAGTTGTCCTGATTTTTGTCCCTTTGCTTCCCTCTTCCCAGCACCCCCCAGTCCCTCAGGCAATTCCCCTCATCATTGTTCATGTCCATGGGTCATGTGTACAAGTTCTTTGGCTACTCTATTTCCTATTCTGTACTTTGCATCCCAATGGCTATTCTGTAAGCACCTATTTGTACTTCTTAATCCCCTCATCTCTTCACCCATTCCCCTACAACCTTCTTTCACCTGGCAAATATAAAAACACTCTCCATATCCATGACTCAGTCTCTGTTCTTCTTTGTTTAGTTTGCTTTTTAGATTCAATTATTGATAGGTTTGTATTTTTTACCATTGTATTGTTCATAGTTTCAAACTTTTTTTCTTAAATAAGTCCCTTTAACAGTTCGTATAATAATGGTTTGATTATGATGAACTCCTTCAGGTTTTTCTTGTCTGGGAAGCTCTTTATCTGCCCTTTGATTCCAAATGGTATCTTTGCTAGGTAAAGCAATCTTGGCTGTAGGTCTCTGCTTTTCACGACTTTGAATATTTCCTGCCAACCCCTTCTAGCCTACAAAGTTTCTTTTGAAAAATCGGCTGACAGTTTTATGGGAACTCCCCTGTAGGTAACTCACTTCTTTCCTTTTGCTGTATTTAAGAGCCTCTCTTTAGAGGACTTCTGGCCAGGATGGAGGCATAGGTAGAAAGGCTTCACTTCCTCACACAACCAAAAGAAAGATAACAATCAATTTAAGAACAGTAATCAACAAGTGCCAGAAAATCAAACTGTATGACACTCTAACAACAAAAGACTTAAAGACTGGTAGGAGGGGTGGAGATGAGCAGCCAAATGGAGAGGACATGCAGCAGGAAGTGGACCGCTTGGGTGAGGTGGGGCTGGCTGAATGGGAAACTAAAGAGTCCTAACCTCTAGCTGTAAAATACTTTGAGGGTTGTGACAACCAGAGAAACTCCCAGTCTCACAGGAGAATTCACTGGAAAGTGGGGCTAGAGAGGAGCATAAGTGAGCAGCATTGTTTCCTCTTGGACCTCTCTCCCACAGACAGCATCACAACACAGCAAAGAGGGTTGCCCCGCCCTGGGGAATCCCAAAAGCTCTGCCTCCTTATTACATAAAAGGTGCACCATGACAAAGAAATATGGCCCAAATAAAAGAACAGATCAAAAAGATCTAAGCAACAAGGAGGTAGACAACCTATCTGAGGCAAAGTTCAAAACACTGGTAATCAGGATGCTCACAGAATTGACTGAGCTCAGTTGCAAAATGAAGGGAAAAAAATGAAGGCTACCTGAAATGAAATAAAGCAAAATATATAAGGAACCTACAGTGAAGGGGAGGAAACTGGGAATCAAATCAACAATTTGGAACAAAAGGAAGAAATAAACATCCAACCAGAACAGAGTAAAGAAACAAGAATTAAAAAAAAAAAAAAAAGGACAGCCTTAGGAACCTCTGGGACAACTTTGAATCCAACATCTGAATCATAGGGGTGCCACAAAAAGAAGAGGAAGAGCAAGACATTGAAAACTTATTTGAAAACATAATGAAGGAGAATGTCCCCAATCTGGTAAAGGAAATAGACTTCCAGGAAGTCCAGGAAGCCCAGAGAGTCCCAAAGAATTAGGACCCAAGGAGGAACACACAAAGGCACATCATAATTACATTACCCCAGATTCAAGATAAGGAGAGAATCTTAAAAGCAGCAAGAGAAAAGGAGACAGTTACCTACAAAAGAGTTCCCATCAGACTGTCAGCAGATTTCTCAAAAGAGACCTTACAGGCAAGAAGGAGCTGGAAAGAAGTATTCCAAGTCATGAAAGGCAAGGCCCTACATCCAAGATTACTCTATCCAGCAAAGCTTTCATTTAGAATGGAAGGGTAGACAAAGTGCTTCCCAGATAAGGTCAAGTTAAAGGAGTTCATCATTACCAAGCCCTTATGAAATGTTAAATGAACTTATCTAAGAAATAGAAGAAGATAAAAAACTATGAACAGTAAAATGACAACAAACTCATAACTATCAACAACTGAACCTAAAAAACAAGACCAATAACTAAGGAAACAACTGGGACAAGAACAGAATCAGAGAAATGGAGATCACAATAAAAGTTACCAGTGTGGAAGGGGAGGAAAAGAATGTGGGGCAGGGGAAGGTACAAGGGATAAGAAGCATAACTGGTAGGCATAGAATAGACAGAGGGAGGTTAAGAATAGTATAGGAAACAGAGAAGCCAAGGAACTAATATGTACAACCCATGGACATAAACTAAGGGGGTCGGGAATGCTGGAGCGTGGGTGGGGTACAGGGTGTAGGAGGATAAAGGGGAGAAAAAATTGGGACAATTGCAATAGCATAACCAATAAAACATACTTTTTAAAATATTCTCTCTTTATCTTTAACCTTTGGCATTTTAATTATGATGTAGCTTGCAGTGGGCCCCATTTCATCAGTCTTGTTTTGGGACTCTCCGTGTTTCCTGGACTTGCATGTCTATTTCCTTCACCAAATTAGGGAAGTTTTCTTTCATTATTTTTTTCAAATAGATTTCCAATTTCTTGTTCTTTCTCTTCTCTTTCTGGCACCCCTATGATGTGAGTGTTGGAACACTTGAAATTGTCCCTGAGGCTCCTTACACTACCCTCATTTTTAAAAAATTCTTTTTTCTTCTTCTTGTTCTGATTGGTTGTTTTTTTCTTTCTTATGTTCCAAATCACTAATTTGATTCTCAGCTTCATCCACTCCACTGTTGTTTCCCTGTAAATTTTCTTTATTTCACTTAGTGTATCCTTTATTTCTGACTGGATCTTTTTTATGCTGTTGAAGTCCTCACTAATTTCCTTGAGTATCCTTATAACCAGTGTTTTGAACTCTGTATCTGATAGATCATTTATCTCCACTTTATTTAGCTCTTTTTCTGGAGTTTTGACATGTTCTTTCATTTGGGCCATGTCTTTTTTTCTACTCATTTTGGCAGCCTCCTTGTGTTTGTTTCTATGTATTAGGTAGAGCTGCTTTGACTCCATGTCTTGGTAGTGTGACCTAATGTAGTAGGGGTCCTGTAAGGTTCAGTGGCACAGCCTTACCTATCACCCAAGCTGGGTATTCAAGGAGCACCCTTCATGTGGATTGAGTAAACCTTCCTCTCATAGTTGAGCCTTGGTTGCTACTGGCAGATCAATGAGAGGGGTTTACCCAGGCCAGTCAACAGCAAGGATTGGCTGTGACCACTTACCATAAACCTCTATCCTCCATGGAGGATCAGCTGTGCAGGGGCTGGTTGTTACTATTCTGACATGGTCTATAGCTGTCTACTGGATGCATTGGCCCTGGAGTTTCCCAGGTTGTGCAGGTCAAGGTCAGCCCCAATCTGTGTTTCGCCTGGGGCCACCCAGCTTGAGTGATAAAGCAAACTTAGGTGACCACTGCTTGTGCTGGGTTCAGAGATTTCCAGGTGAAAACAAGCTCTGAATCTAGGCTGGCTGCTGTTAGTGCTGGGCCTGGGACTCACTGGGGCCAGCTGTTGTTTGCTAAGATTTAGGAAGTTGTGAAGCAGGACCCACAACCAACCATTAATGTGGAAAAGCACTTTGGGTAGGCCTGTAAGTTGGGTGGGGTGGAGTCTCTGGCAATCTCCAAGGCAGGTCAAACAGTGTTAGCCAGGTTGATGAAGTCTCAGATATGACACCAACTTGCCAGTTCTGTGGCTCTGTTAGGGGAAGGTTCGGAAAACAGACTATGGCCTTTGCCCCCCTTTTTGTCTGGGAGGAAACTGCCTCCCAGCTCTTGCCTTAATGCCAGACACTTCTGTTTCTCCCTATATGCCACTGGTGCCTTCCAAGCTGCTATCCCACTGCTGGAGCTCAGAGGGAGTGAGTCTGAGTAGATGAGTCAGTGTGTGGGTTCTTTAAGAAGAACTCCTTGAAGCAGTTTGTTCCACTGACTCAATCCCCACTGGTTTTTACAGCCAGAAGTTGTGAAGACTTTTCTTCCTGGCACTGAAACCCTGGGTTTGGGGGCCCAGTGTGACGCTATGGCTTTTTCCTCCTGAGATATCCCTCCAGAATTCTTATCCATTACATGTGGGTGAAGGACCAGCCTGTTCCTCATCTGCACTCCTTCTACCAGGCTGGGTGGATGTGGTTTCTTTAATTCTGTAATTGTAAGACTTCCATACAATTCAATATATGATGGTTTGGAGCAATGGTTGTTCTATATTTTAGTTGCAATTTTGATGTGGTTGTGTGAAGAGACAAGCCATGTTTGCCTAAGCCACCATCTTGACCATAAATCCAATGGTCACATTTTTTAATGAACACTCTCCATGAACTGGTAAATGAGAGATGCTAGCTTGATAGTGTCACTCTGTATTATTCTGGAGTAAGAAGGACATTGTTATGGACCTCATTCTAAGTGCCTCTACACTTGAACCTGAAATGAATCAAGGCAGCTGGGCCAGTACGATAAGTGTCACTGATGTTTTCCAATTTTTTCCTTTAAGCTGAATGAAATTAGAAACTTTCCCCCTTTATAGATTGTAGGCAATATAAAAAGTTAGAATAGATTAAAATAAAAACTTAGTTTAAAGAAATTCTACTTTTAGGAATTTAATTGACTAATACATTTTTTAAAGCCACGTTAAGAAATGATCTTTGATCAGCATTTTTTAATTCAAAGAAAAAACTCTGGAAACTACTTAAATACAAATTAATAAAGGGCTACTAAAATATATTCTAGAATATATTGGATTTATACAGTATCCAATTCTGTTGGATGCTATGCAGCTGTTAAAGAAATGAGATTGATCTATGCACACTAACATGGGAAGTTCTTTAAGACATCTTATTATGTGAAAATAAGCCAGATGAAGCACTATGGGTATTGACTATATAATCTCTTCTATAAAATAATATATGTGCATGCATGTGTGTGTGTTTGTGCCTGTACAATGTATATGTTGATATATGAACAAAAAATATTTTCTGAAAAAACTATAAAAATGGTGAATAATAATAAGGGTGAGAATGACAGGTGAAGAAGTAGAATATTACTTTTATTCTACCATTTTCTGTACTGCCTGAAATTTTCATTATGTACATTAATGAACTTTTAAAAGCATGTTATCAGAGATTATCTATGTGGTGAAGTTATAGAACATTAGTAAGTTTTTATAGTTTTATGCATCTAAACAATAGCAAGTGTTATTTTTAAACACCTGCAATGATAAGAATATAGTCCTAACAACAACAAGTAAGGTGGTTCAATTGTTTAACTGTTACATTAAAATAACTTATAAATTTAAGTCTAACAGGTATGACACCTGTGCAAGAAGACTTTTGAGCCCTGTGTGAAACACATGCTTGAGTCTAGTTGCATGTGGGTAGAGGAAGTTGTTTCAAAGTGTGATAAACCAGAATTAGGGCTTTAAAAAGCAATATCAAAGAGAAATTTTAGGAAAAAATGAATGTGTGATGATTTCAGGAAAAATACATAAAATGAAGAAACTATAGACAAAATGTATTTTGCGGTGGGTTTTTTTTTTGTAGTACACATATTGTTCAGAAACATTTGTTAAGTTCAAATATTGTTTCTAAGAAATCATTTGCTACATTTCTTAAGAAATACCCACTAAATGGGAACATTGAAACAGGTAATGGATGGTTTCCTTTCATGAAGCAGTTGTTTAAGTCATCCTGCATTTCCTTCCCTCTACCTGATAGTTTTGATTCTGTGGTTAAAATTACTTGAATCCAGCACTGAAATTTTAATTAATATGCAGTGAGTGACACTCCCTTCTCTCATAGCCTCACACAGCACTACAGAGAACGCAAATCACTCACACTCCCCTTGGACCTGATGATTAACTGATTGATTATGAAGTAAATGGAAGTTGATTCTGGTGTATATCACTTCCATAAAATTAATGACCTCCTCAAAAGTAGTTCCAGTTTACATTCAACAGGAACTGCAAAGTGATTTTCACTCAGCTTGAGGGTTTTCTCTGATTAAAAATAGGCTTTTCTATTTTCCTTAAAGTTGAATTTCAAAGTCAAGTTGCTGTTATTGTCCATAAGAAAGAAGTTAGTTAGATTTGCACTTGTGACTTATGACCAACTTTAGTGCCTGATGATAAGAGAAAACGAAGTGAGATAGATATGTATTGGACAGGACCACTGGGCTTCCATGAAGCCAAGGATTTTGTACTTTTTCTCAAGAGTTCTGGGAGATTGCAAAGCATTCTCTTAGCAAGTGATGCCTCACAGGAGTGCCAAATTCCACTATATTTATTCAGATTGCTCAATGTGAGTAGTCAAATTTGGAACAAGACTCTGTTATTTCCAGGGAAGATGTTTTAACAGTTTTTTTTGTAGGTGTCCACTTCTGTTTCAGATACACTTCAGGTAAAGATACCCAAATATTTGCTGACAAAATATGTGTTCGGGTCAGAGTTGAGAGTCTACACACTAGATCTCGAATCCATTACTAGTCATATCATTGAATATTCTCTCTATAACAGCAGAGGGGCCACCCATTATGTTTTATGAATTTTCTGAAAAATGACTCTCCTCTCTCCTGGTTCTTACAGGTCTCCTTGGAACCTTGTTCTTGAATTTGATCCCTGCCCTCAATGCCAGTTCAGTTTTAATTCTAATCCAGACATATTTGAAGTACTGCTCCAGGCCTTAATCCTCCATTGCCTATTTTGGCCATGGTAAACTTAGTATTACTCCAGTTTGAACCAGCTCTCACCCAAGCCTTATTTCCATCAGCCACAAGATGTTATGAATCTACATTCCCGAAGTGGGAATTTGTTTGGCCCAATTGTGCTACTTTAAAAGTCTTGAAAGTTGATGTGTTTATTGTTTTTTGACTTTGAGGACTGCAGGCTTGCTTACCTCCCATGACCTCTTGTCCCTGTGTATCCTTGCATGTAAACACTGTTACAGCAGCTCTCAATGGTCTTGGCTGCGGGGTAATGAGTAATGGTTTTCAGTTGAGAGAAACATCTTTCTGAATTCATTCTGCTCCATGTCTCCTGGCCCCATGAGGGCTGTCGTTAGCAACAGTCAGACGTGACCTTATTTTCCAATGAGCATCTTCAAAACAGCAAATTAAAAGACAATTTGTGTGCATCTTTAATATCTTTTAGTCCTTCTTTTCACTAAGTATAAAGATTCTCATTTTCCCACATTTTGGGGGAGTATGTCTCCATATTTAGCTTTCTTTCAGAAGAAAGATATTTCTACCTTCTAGCTCAACTGGCTACTGATCTAGATCTTTCCATTCTCCCAAATGCCAATATTCTCACCCTAAATCTTTAGGGAAAAAAGCAAAGCTGGCTTCTGCTTCCAAACACCACTGTATGGAGAGAAAATCTTCACTGATTTCCATCCTTTGCTCACCTGCCCCTCAACATCACTTTCACAGCTGTCCAGCAAACCATGCCTGAGGCCTGGCTATAACCCAGAAGGGGAAAGAACTGGGCTCAGAGTCAGGGCAAAACCTGAGGACACCACTGTCCAGAGAACGATGGCCCTTTCATGGCGGGATGCCCTTGCACCTTCTGAACATGTCTTCCTTGGATGGTCCCTTTGCCCAGAAACAAACTTAGTTAAGGAGAGAAGTTGAGAATGTAGCAAATAATGCTTCTCTGCTGTTGTATTCACAATTTCATTTTCCCAGTTAAGGGAACCAGAAATCACTTGCCAGTGAGGGGGAATCAAGTTTGCCATCCCAAAATATGGCTTTTTGGGATACTGATTATTTTAAGTAGGTTATTTTTAAGAAAACAAAAGACTCAAGAAGAGCCTTTTACCTCCCCCTTAGCTGTCTTAAGGAATTCAGATAGAAAACCCTGCTTAAATGGAGCTGTTGCCTTAGCATAATGTGAACTAAGTGTGACACTAGTTGAGGGAGAAGCTTCCCAACCTCTGTTTGTTAAACTCTCCTCGGTGTCCCCATTTCTAGGTGGCCCAGGAGGTCCAGCAAGACATTATTTACCATATTGTTCGCTCCTTGTCATCTACTGCAAATTGCCTTCCTGCCCTTTGAAGTCCGAACCATATCCCTCTTTCTTCTTGGTGCAAGATGGCATTCCTCCTCAACTAACCTATCAGTCCTCAGGTCTCATATCCTTAAGGAGCCCCCACATGTACATATGCAATAAATTTGTCAATGTGATTATTAGAGCTTAAAGTAAAAGAATAATTATTTTTTGCCTCCCTCATATTAACCTCTTAAAGACCAAGAATTATAAACCTCATACAACCCTGGCTGGTGTGACTTAGTCAATTGGAGCATCATCCCACAACTGAAAGGTTGTGGGTTCAATTCCTGGTCAGGGCACATACCTAGATTGTGGGTTCATTCCCCAGTCTGGGTAAATATGGGAGTCAATTGATGGATGCTTCTCTTACATCAATGTTTCTCTCTCTCCCCACCTCTCTCTCTCAAAGTAATGTCCTTGGGTGAGTATTAAAAATAATGTTTTTTTTTAAAAAAGAACTTCATATATGCGGATCAATGCGAGTAGTCAAATTTTGAACAAGACTCTGTTACAGTTTTGTTTTGCTAACACAGTTTTTCTTAAAAATTTTTGAATTTGAATGCCTTTCTAGTTGGCTTTAGCCTGGCTTCTTCCTGGCTAGCTGCCCATGTTTTCTGAGTTTACAACCTCTCACACTTAACCAAAGTGTACTTAGGACCTCCTGGGTTCTCAGCTCTGTGCTAGGTACTATAGAGATACCTTGAACAGATGATGTAAAGGCTGCAAGGTCCTCTCTAGGAAGTTTCTGCAGGACTTAGGATCTGTCAAGAAAATAAAGCATTTAATGTATAAGTGGCAAAGTTAGGGGGGTTTCAACAAAAGGATCAACATTGGTCATCAGAACTGGAGGAAGCATTTCTTTATACCAAGGGAGGGATTGGCGAAGAGTGGTGAGGGTTTGTGAGGGCAATCAAAGACTCATGGGCCAAGATGTAAACATGCAGGTTGGGGCAGGAATGTCTTGCCAGAGTGAAGGGTCTGTGTGAAGGAGCAGTGGGAAATCTCATGTAACTCCACGAGTTGCAGATTTCTATCATACTGACCTTGGTTTTTATCTTCTGTCTTCTTTCACTCCTCTTGTATTCAGCGTTTAGATAGCATGCTTTATTTAGCTGTATTGCCTAAGCTGCCTCTTCTTTAAACCCATCAGCTAAACCAAGACTTTGGACTTATTTTTCTGTTATGTTTTCCATTAGAATCCCCTTAATTTTCACACTTAAGAGTGAAACTCAAGGATCTGCCACAGCCATGTGATAGGCACATGAAAGATTTCATTCTAGAGCCAGAGCCGTGTAATGAGCCTGTCCAAGGACAAGTCCAGTAGTAGAGACCATGTAAATGAAAATAATCAAGTTAAATTTACTCTGTTATCATTATCATATAAAATGCACTGAATCTCTATGGCAGGGTAGTTTATTTCTATGATCAAACATAGCAGTAAACCAGTGTTGATAGCCACACTTATTTTGGGTGTCATTACTTTTCAGGGGAATTGTTGGAATATTTAGCCATCAATAAGAAAAGGCATTATTCACTTCCTTAATCTCTAAGCAAATTTAGTTATTGACAGTTGTGAGGTTTTTTTTTTACCAACACTGGTAGTCTCTAGTTGTTAAAGGTCTCTGTTCCTTCCCCCATACGACCTCATCACCAGCACTATATTTAAATGAAAGCAAGTCTCAGACCAAATACTGCAACACGCACACAAACATGGATTACCAGGTAAGCATAAAAATACTCATTCAACCTCTTTCCCACATTCTCTTGTCCTTTTAGATATGCTGACAAGCTCCTTGCAGGAAATACTCATTTTGATGTGGTCACAACAAAATTTTGACATTAGGATCAGGTGACAGAGGCAACAGAGGCTGCCCTCCATCAAGTGGGGACCACAGGACAGAATTCTATCTCAAGTGTGTCATTCCAAAGGGGTTGGACTGCTGGGTTTGCCAGATCAAGGGATGAGGTACCAGTGGAAATCTTCTTAGACAACCACATGCCTTAACACCACTCATTTCTCTAGTGAAAACTTACTTCTAACACTCCCTGTGATAACACCATCTGGATTCACCAGAGGGTGTGAGTTCATCCTCTGGAGCAGATGGAGACGGGACTATTTGAAGCCCTTTCCTTCCTTCCTTCTGGAGCCTAAATTCCTGATTAAAGTTCTTTTGTTTGTTTGTTTGTTTTTGTTTTTTCTTAACCTACAGCTATATAATCACCCTAAGGCATAGATGGCAGTAACATGTAAACAGTTATCATCTGTTTCACCTGATTTTTAGATCCTCCTCCCTTTCATCCCCAACATCTTTACTAAAGCTACTTCCAGTAAAAATAGCCTAAGCCAGACGACAAGCTTGCTCTGTTCATGCAACTTCCGTACAAATTCCTGAGCACCTCCTAACCCTTCTACGATCCTAATGAAATTGCTACCATTAAATTTTTCCTATAGAGAAATACAAGAGCCACCACTGTTGGAATCCAAATCCAAATTCAAATGATTAAAGTCACAGAGTCCCAGAGCAAGCTACTTGTATCCCTGTGTTGTAGATGCTGGGATTCAGTGCTCAGAACCCCCTTCAGGAATAAAGGACCAGGAGTTCTGTGGGAGGGGAGCCTCACTTAGTCCACTCTGGGAATTGTCCAGGCTGAAGCCAGCTACTTTATCCAAGCTTATACCCCAAGGTCACTATTTTGGGGGGCAGTTTGCATGTAAATACTGAGAAATACTGGAGTGTAAAGGTCTCTGGCCTCTAGGGACCTCTGAAGGTCCTTCTCAGCTCCAGAACTCCCAACTTTTCTTTCTACCCCATCCCTTTGCCCACAGGTCCTAAATAAATCTCCCATACATTATTCTCCAGTTCAGAGTCTTGTTCTTTTGGAATAATTTACTCCAAAACCCAGAGGTTTACAAGGATGCCCATGCATCCTTGCAGCACGTGTAGCATACCCAGATGAGAAAAGAAGCTGTAAGTGTTCTGAAATAGAGGGACCTAACATGCAGCTCTAAACAGGTTCCTCATGATCTGCACTAGCTACTCTGGGGGTACCTGGATTCTGCTTTAGGACCCGTTTTTCCTAAGTTTTGATCAGTTATTCAGTTGTTCAAAAAATCATTTTTAAGCACTATGTCTTAAATTTAGTTTTTATTTGTATTGAAGGTGAAAGAATGAAATAATTCTACAAAGCGTATTTGACAGAGGCTGCTGGTTGCATGCTGCCATCAGTTCTTGCCTTCTTTAATAATAGGACTTCCGAATTTTAGCTAAGCATGTGGCCGTCAGCTAATCGTTGCATTTGCAAGCCTCTCTTGCAGTTTAGAAAGGCTGTGTGCCCACACTCTGCCCAATGGATGTGTGCCACTTCTGGAGCGTGTACTGCCAAGGTATATGCATGTGCTCCCTTGACCCATTCCTTCTTCCCACTGGTTGGGATGACAAGAAGTAGAATAGCTGCTTAGGTCCCAGATATGGAACCACATTTTCAGGGTCATAAAGTTGACCTTTCAACCCAGATTGCTTCTCTCTGGACCATATGAAACAAGAAATATATGTGTATACTGATCTTGTCTAAAACTCCATATTTTGGGGTCCTTTGTTAAAGCACCTTAGCCTGTATTTCATCCATGTAACTAAAAAAAAAACCTTCCACATTCTCTTTGTTTTTTCCCAGAAGCAATCTTTATATGTTTAAGCAACATACTCCTTGATGTTATTTCATATTTAGGCATTGCCTATTGAGTTTCCAATTTGGAAGATGCATATGCCACTCTTTCTCCTTCTCTGTCACCTTCACCATTCCCCTGCACACTTGCTACCCATCTCTTCATTCTTCAAAAATAGTTATGTTTTAATTTCAAATTGCTAGATATTTAGTGTTTATATAATCACGACAATGCAAAGAGTATATAAAACTGACCTCTGTGATGCTCTGTGAAACCTTTTTTTTCTTGAGTAATATTTTTTCCCTGAAGATAATATTGAGTATTTATTTTTTTCATTTTTGCAAATTTCTATTGACTTACATTAATTCAAACTGAAACACACCCCCCAGTTGAATAATCTCCTCTCAATATGTTCAAACACACTTGGAAAGCAATCGGTTTCATCTCTCTGAAGAAATATTCCCAGACTTTTGTGACCAGCTCCATCTAGAGTGATGCTCACTAAATCTGATGGGTGTGTTTGATCTGCCAGCTTCAACTGGACATTAGTACAGTTCTATAACTTTGGACTGCTACGCAAGTCAATCTCTTCAATGAGCCCAAGGGCTGCTATGGCTATGCGACCTAGTATATCTTCTTCAGATGGTTTCAAATGCAAGTGCTTTTGATGGATGCTTTCTCCTGAGATTATTAGCAGCCTTATACAAATGGAGAAATTAAATATCTTCAAGCTAGATGAATATCTTCCTCCTTTGAGTTCAGAAAGCTCTTCCTACATTAGGCAGAAAAATGGGTGTTAATTAGCAGCCTTCTAAAAAACTACTAACTTAAGGTATTGCAGTTTAATTGCTCCAATTTGATATTGTTCAAGCCGCACCATTGCACATGGATACTAGCCAACTTCAATTTGACAGAATCCCCAAATATTTGGGGTATGGTACTAACACATAATCTTTTGGTTTTTGTCCAAGTTCAGGTTTAAGCATAACTCTAACCAAGAATGCTTGGAATCTAAACAACCAAGTTTAGAGCTTAAACAGAGCCCCTTCCTCAATGCCCTTCTACTGCCAATGCAGCTGGAGGCCCCTTCCCCACTGCCAGGGAGTTCTGGAAAGACAACTCACCTTGACATATTTTATTATAAGATTAAATCGGGCACAGAGGCTTGGAAAAAACTTAAAGGGCAACACCTGGTCAACAACTGTTAGGCTTATTCTCTTTCCAGATATCTTTCCCAAATTCTGGTGTTATTTTGGATACTTGAACGACCAATGTGGTCTGATGAAAGATTATCATCAGCTGAGAGCAGCCAAGTGAGGGAGAGTGAAGATAACTATTTTCACTCGGGGCTGAAGTGAAATTAAAGCACTCAATGTTGCTCCCTCACACACACCCCAAGAGCAATATACAAACTCAGTGCTTGATAATTTCTACCTGGCTATCAATATTTCAAAATTTGAGGAAGGAAACTCTTATGGGTTGAATTCCACTTGTTTATGAAGCCATTTCTGAATGGAAATGCTTTTTCAGATTTGTGCTTGAATATTTGTGTTCAGCACCACACATTTATGAACATCTTCTGTAGAAACTGTGTCGGTGCTGGTTGCTACATACACGAAAGACTAATGGCAAAGAAGGTGAGACGGAGAGTGGGGAGTAGAGAGGTAGGGACTGTCCTCATACCACAAATGGAAAAGGTAGAATGTATACCAAATAAAAAAGAGGAGCCAAGCAGCTGTTCAAGGGGGACGGCACAAATGTGGGGAGCACAGGTGGTGAGGGAGCTGACAGGTGTCTGGCATATTCAGAGAGTAAGTTTGACTAGGACACAGGATTCAGGTAACGGAATAATAAAAGACCACTGTGAAGGGGTAAATTGATCTTAAATTGTGGTTAAGCTGAAATGCCAATCTAAGGGATTTGCACATCTTGAAGGCATTGGGAAGCCACAGAAGGATTCTTTTGTTGTTAGGGGTGTGGGACTGGTTCGGAGGGGAAGAAACGTGATATGTACGATCACTGCTTTGGAATGACTCATCTGACCATGATGTGTGACAGATCAGAGTGGAGAGGGGATGAGGCTTGGCAGGGAGAGACCGAGGCAGACTCAGGGTGAGGAAGTGGAGAGCCTGGCCTAAAGCTCCTAGTTATTGGGCACCAGTTTGTAACCTATGTTCCAGGGTGTGCGAGCCTCACCGCTTCACCCCTTACTTCAAGTAACTTTCACAGTGCCCTGTGGAGTAAGTACCTGACTCCACCTTACAGATCAGAAAACAAACTGAGAGATCCAAAGTCACATAATGGACAAATGACACAGGTGGGATTTGAACTCACTTTTTTTCTAATGTCAAGGTCCATGTTCTTTCTACTATTAAATGTCAGCCTCTCGTTTTGAATAATGATTGATCTTAGCAGTGACAGAGGACAAGGAAGAGGACTCTACTTAGGACTGGATTCTCCTTGCAACCTTAGTGTCCTTATGTTGTACCATGGTTTTGTGAGTAACTCAATACCTTCTGATTTCCACTTGGGATTTGCAGAGTAAAATCTATTTGGTGCTGTGAGAGACTTCCTGAGAGCCAAGTCTTGTAATCACCATGAGATGGAAAGTGAGTAGAGAAACATGTTTAAGGTTTGTGGGAAATTGTGAAGGACAAGACAGAAATCATAAAGGTACAATTGAATTATGCTGTGTCGTGGCCCCTGGGATCACAGCTGTTTTCCAGGCCTACGATCGTTCTCATTAGGAAATTTAAACCGCGAAGCTCAGGGGCTACAGCCTTGCACTGCTCCGGCCATGTGGTGACAGGAAACCCTCTGTTTGTACAGGTGGGAGAGCAAACAGCCTTGCAAAGTGGGTGGCTGGGAGCCCTGCCCAGAACACAGGTGGGCTCAGAGGAGTAGCAAACCCAGGAAGAGGCTTGTGTGTTCTGGTGCTATCAGCTCCTTTCAGCAGAGGGAGAGTGGCTGGCAGGCCTCTCCACATTGGTGGGTCATTTCCCAGCCAGAGTCAACTCCTGGTGGTGGACTTGCTCCACCCCTCGTGATGCAGAGGTATTTGGTCCAGGCATGAGGTCAGGTCTTCTTTCTGAGCCATCCTGAAAGGTCACCCACAACATGATATCTTTGGTCACAGCTAAGAACAACTCAAACTAAGTATACTTTTTGAGAACATAGATAGGAATGTCATAGATTTCAAAAAAGATATCTGTTTAAAAGCAAAGGAACTGAGCAACACAAGGCTCAGGAGAGTGGTGACCCCAGGTTTGGGAGGCATGGGATCACCTGGATGGCCTCCGCCATGTAAGTGTTCTGGTTTCCTGAGCTGGGTGGTTCTTAGGTGTTGATGAAATTATTAAAAATAAACATATCTACATAGAAGCCATAGAGGGGCATGCATGGACCAATGACAAGAGTATGTCAAGAACCTAACATTATAATTAGTCTGTTTCTCTTCACCTGAGGTGCAAAAAAACCCCTAGAAATCAAAAGGAGACGTGATATTGCCAGGACTCTGCCAAGGTGCCCCTGTGCTAGGACACCTCGCCCCCTCTTACCCTGCTGCATGCCTCACTGGGCATCCCGGTGGCCTAACACCCGCCACCTGCTTACTGCCTCTTTGGCATTCAGGGACTCTAGTGCCCACTAGTGCCCACAATGCAGAGAAAGCACAGTTTTTGGTTAAAAGGCCCTGAAATGAGCAATGATAGAAAAATTCATTTAAAATGCACATTAAGAATGGTAATAATACCAAGATATATTGGAAACTGATGTCGATGATTATTTCTGCCATCGAAGTACATTTAATCTCAAAGAGAAAGTAAAAAAAACCATTATTTTTTGCACTTGGCTTACAACTAAACAGTTTTGTAATTTCAAGAAGTTAATTCCCTTTTCAGGAGAAAGAATAATTTAAATATACCTTTTACGGTCTCTTCCTCCACCCTCCTCTCTCTGTATCTAACCTGAAACATCCTTCCCACCCTGAAAGAACACAAAATGCTATGAGTTTGGCCTAGGTGATCTCAAAGGGGCCTCTGGCTCTCCTGTCCCTGCTGCTGTGTGGGTCACGGCAGGACACAAGGCCTGTCATCGCCTCCAGCTGAGATTGTCCAATTCAGGGAATTATCACTTCCTATGAATTGTTTATCCTTTTGAAGTTAGAAAATTAATCTTAACCTTTCTATACCATGAATGTTGGAAATACCAAGCTAGAGTCATTGGAAACCAGAGAAGAGAAAAAAAAGGCAGAGACATTAAGGTGAACTGGGATTCGCGGCAGTCTGATAAAAACTGGGTGGCCACCATTAATGAAAAACAATGTATTTCCAAAGGTGTTTTCTGAACTTTTCTTATGACTAAGTTCATAAAATTAAAGTATGCTGCTGGCGAGATGGGCACCATTCATGGTATTACCGAGGAACAAGCTAACTCAACAAAAATGTACTGAGAAATATCTATGTGCCAGGAAGCCTGTCAGGCTCCAGGGACAAAGAAATAGCCAAGCCAGGCATTGTTGTCCCTGTCCTGGAGGAACTTCTACAGGGAATACAAGAAAAAAATGGCATCTAAGTAAATATACTTATACAACATAAGCCTGGCAGAGATGGCCATTTTGAAAGAATGCTTCAACATATGGGGAAGGGTGACACCATGGACATGGGGGTCACAGGTTTCTCTGGTGTGGATCTAAGTGAAGGAGAGAAGCAGCTGAGTGCTTGATTATATCACAGGTGAGCTTTCTCGAAAGAGAGAAGGAATAGTGAGTGCCTGATTCCTGAGGCAACAGTGGCTGTGTGCCTGGTGGCACCAGGGTCAGAGCCTACCATGTGATTTGTAGGGCCCAAAGCAAAATGCAAATAAAATGAAAATGCAGGGTCCAGTGGTCAAACATTATTAAAATCATCAATCTGGCAACAGCAGAGCACTAAACCAAGTGAGACCCTTCTAAGCTCAGGACCTGGACAACCACACAGGTGGCAGTGGCCTGACTGGCTCAGAGGCAGGAAGTGAGGTCTGAGAAATACTTACAGCTAATCATGGATGCCCTTCTAAGCCACTGTAGAGACTTCAGATTTTATTCCAAGTGCATTAGGAAGTCTTCAGCAGGTTTTGAGTAGGGGAGTGTCTTGGCCTGAAATACTTCTAGAAGATCTCTGACTCTTATGTGGAGATGACCCTGGGGAGACCACAAGTGACAGGAGGGAGGCCAGTAAGGTGGCTAAAAAACTGTAACAATGACAATAAATAAACGACTCAATATGGCATTCTTTTTTTAAATTTATTTTTTATTGATTATGCTGTTACGGTTGTTCTATTTCCCCCCATCGTTCCCCTCCACCCTAACCCCTGTCCCCACCATTACCCCCCCTTTAGTTTATGACCATGTGTCTCAAGTTCTTTAGATTCTATATTTCCCATACTATTCTTGCCCCCCATCTATTTTCTATCTACTGTCTATGCTACTTACTTTCTGTACCTTCTCCCCCCTTCTCCTCCTCCCACTCCCCTGTTGCTAACCCTCCTTGAGATCTTCATTTCTATGTTTCCACTCCTGATCTAGCTGTCCTTTTAGTTTGCTTTTGTTTTAGGTGTGGTTGTTAATAACTGTGAGTTTGTTGTCCTTTCACTGTTCATGTTTTTTTTATCTTCTTTTTCTTAGATAAGTCCCTTTAACATTTCATATAATAAGGGCTTGGTGATGATGAACTCCTTGAATTTGATCTTATCTGAGAAGCGCTTTATCTGTCCTATTCTAAATGAAAGTTTGCTGGATAGAGCAATCTTGGTTGTAGGTCTTTGGATTTCATGACTTGGAATACCTCTTTCCAGCCCTTTCTTGCCTTTAAGGTCTCTTTTGAGAAATCTGCTGACAGTCTGATGAGGACTCCTTTGTAGGTGACTGTTCCCTTAGCTCTTGCTGCTTCTAGGATTCTATCCTTCATTTTAATCTTGGCTAATGTAATTATAATGTGCCTTGGTGTGTTCCTTCTTGGGTCCAAGTTCTTTGGGACTCTCTGGGCTTCCTGGATTTCCTGGAAGTCTATTTCCTTTGCCAGATTGGGGAAATTCTCCTTTATTATTTGTTCAAATAAGTTTTCCACTGGTGGCTATTCCTTTCCCCCTTCTGGTACCCCTATAATTCAGATGTTGGAGTGTTTAAAGATGTCCTGGAGGTTCCTAAGACTCTCCTCATTTCTTTGAATTCTTGCTTCTTGGCTCTTTTCTGTTTGGCCATTATTTGCTTTCTTCTGGTCCACTCCATTGATTTGAGTCCCAGTTTCCTTTTCATCGCTATTGGTTTCCTGTGCAATTCCATTCATTTCAATTAGTTTCGCCTTCATATATTTGTCTAATTTGTGGCTATAATCAACCAGTTCTGTGAGGATTCTGATCACCAGTGTTTTAAACTGTGCATCTGAGAGTTTTGCTATTTCTTCATCACTTAGATTTATAGGCTCTGGGGCTTTGAGATCTTCTTGAGCCATTTTTGGTCTGTTCCCGCCTATTAAGTATGAGGAGCGGAGCCTTGGACTCCCAGGTCGCTGGGTTGTGATGCTGTATGTGGAGGTGCGGTCAGAGCGGGAAATGGTGACACCCTCCCCCGCTGCTTGCCGCTGGGGCTGCTGGCTCTCGTCCAATCGCCCACTCCCTCACTTGTCTATCCACACACGAATGGGCGACCATAGTCAACTGCAGCCCTACTCCCTCGCTGTTTCCCCGCTATTGCTTGCTGAGTTGCCCACCAGGTCCAACCCTGCGCCTGGATTCCGCGCGCCTGAGTCCATCTGACCGAGTTTTCCTGTGCAACCCCGCTCCACCAGCTGCTGGTTTCGCCCCTCTTACCGGTCAGGCTGAAGAATTTGTTGTTATCAGACTTCTGAAAAGTTCAATTTTCTATGTTCTGACTGTGTTTTCTATTGCTATTATTTAGTTGTCTCTAAACTTGGTTGTGTGAGGAAGCACGGTGTCTCCACCTATGCCTCCATCTTGGCGGAAGTCTCAATATGGCATTCTTTTGTCATGATTAAATATAATATTGTCCTCACCAATCCTGACAGTTTGAATAGTCTCTGTGGTCTTTGGCTGTGGAAATGAATGAACCTGCTATGGCAGCTGGGACAGATTTGAGTAATGTGCTTAAAGAACTTGAGCAGAAGGAGGAGCCAGGCTGAAGTGCCCTTTGCAATTTCAGGGTGCCATTAATTCAACTGATTTGACACCAGGTAAGGACAGGAAGTATAAAGAACAGAAACATATGCTTTGGAAAAATCCTGTGGATTCCTGATATGAAATTCCATTTCATTTTTTTTTAAGGAAAGGAAAAGTCCTGGGGGTTCAAAGAATGTCTGTCACTGACTCCTACAGGTCTTACCAGAGGGAAGTGCAGAAATCTGAGTCAGGAGAGAAAGGCAGGCTTTTAGGCATGGTAGTGTAGGTGGCTACTACAAAGTGCATTCAGCCATTTCCTTCCTCAGCCATTGAAGGACACCCAGGACGTTCCACCTTCCAAATGGTGGCTTTGAGAGCACATTTAAATGGAATCATGGGAGGGAGATTGAGAAGGCTCCTGCTTGAGAAAGGAAGTGCAGGTGGCAGAGGAAAAAAAGGAGTCTTTGGAATTAGGTAATTAACTGCTCATGAACACAAATTTGTGCCTATGCATAACAACCTGGTGATTGACCACTATCCGTGTTTGTACAATGAAGGAAGAAGTCGAGTAACATGCCTAAAATACCTAAAAAATGGAGAAATCAGGATTCAAAGCCCAACTTATATTTTTTTCCATTTTGTCAAAACCATAATTGTGTTGGCAAATACCATAAAAACCATAGTGGTGTTTATAAAAATGGGCACATATGCATTGACCATCCTCTCATTGTCTCCATCCCTTGAATCTTTGTGAAATTACAACTGCTTTAAACAATAAGTATGACAGAAGTGATGCTATATAACTTTCAAGACTAGGTCAGAAAAGATCAGACAGCTTTCATCTGGTACTCTTGGAACCCTTGTCCTTGGAGCCCTTGTTTTTTGAATGTTCGCTCTTAAAACCTATCAGCCATGCCATGAGAAGCCCAAACCACATAATGAGGTCATATACAGATGCCCTGGTCAACAGCTCTAGTGAGCCAAGCTGTGAGCGGCCCAGGCCAGGAACCAGCCAGGTGAATGACGAAGGCACCTTAGAAGTGAATTCTCTAGCCAGGCTGTTCAGTCTCCCCAGCCAAGGCTGCAGACATAGAGCAGAGACAAGCCATCTCTGCTGTGTTATTTCCAAGTTCTTGACTCAGAGTCTATAAACAGAATCTAATAGCTGTTGTTTTATGCCACTAAATTTGAGAAAGTTGGTTATGCAGAAATAGACAACAAGACTGATAATTTTGCCTTGGACTAAATTGATGGTGTAAATGAATTTAAGATCACATGTCTAATAGGAACGAAAAATGTGTTCCATGGAAATAGACTGACAACAAATCAATTCCTCATTTGATATCAACCCTGGACAAGTTTCCTAGAAATGTCACTGTATTCTTTTAAATCCTGTCATTTAAATGACAAGATCTGAAACAAGGTTCTTGAACCAAACAATCAATAAATCTTTCTATACAAAATTTAAAGAAATTCTATCTGGCTTATGTGAAATGATTGCAGTCTCCTCTTAACACAATAATTCCATGGTCTGTTATCTGTAAAGTCATTTGGAATTACATGGCTGGTAGAAGCAATTTTAAATCAAAGTGCTAACCTAAAAATAAAAGGTCTTTCAAAGCGAGTGGCAGCAAATGCTTATCTCAGATCAATAATTCAGGCAGATAGCACTGATTCAGACAGAAACTCAAATGGTGTTCTATTTAGGGAAAAAAGGCAGTAGGTATTTGTGAGAAGGGGAAGGGGAACAATGACATCAATAGAAGGAACATAGTTATTGGTACAGAAAACATAACACAATGAAGTTAATCCTAAATAATGATTATAATTTTCAGTCTGATAGTCTGAATCCAGTAATCATAATATTTGCTTCCTTCTTATCCTTGCGAACAGTTCTTCGGGGTACAATGTTGCTTTAGTCCCAACCCAAAGGTTATTTTGCTCTGTTTTAACATTGCAAAGATTTGAGGCATGAGATGTTCAAGGCAGTTCCTCTAAAATGGTGACTCTGGCTTCATTTTAAAGTGGTTCCATTTATATTATTTTTGCCAAAAACATTTGAATAACTTCTTTTTTTCCCAAAAGTAATATGTTTTAGGCTCTATTTCATATGCAAGAAGCCTTGGTCAAAATTATATCTATTCAGATACCCAAACCATATCCAAATTACATGTGAACATTTCTTTAAGGCCTATGTGTATTATTTAATTGCTTTTGACAAACATGATACCCTATAAAGACTTCCTGTTTTTTTCTCTTTAAAGATATGGCTTTTCTCCAAAAATCCCCTTTAGCTAAAAATACACTGTACTAAAAATAAAGTGGTTGCACCATCAAAATTAAGTTTTCTGTAGCATTTTGTAAATTTTATTCAATCTGACCATCTTTGGTTTTTATTAATAATTAAGGGATGTTTACAACATGTATATTTAATGTTGTTATTGTTATGGTTAGGTTTAATTTTCTTTTTAAAAAAACATTTTTATTTTTGTTCAAGTATAGTTGTCTCTGTTTTCCCCCCACCACTCCTCTGCCCCACCTCACAATTTGTAAAATTTCACGACCATAGAGAATAAGCTCTTAAACTTGGTTTCAGAGTATCTGAAATAAGAATGAAGTATGAAGAAAAGAGGGCACTGCCCTGTGCCAGGGAGCCAGGTGACACACTCAGGCCTTTCAACTTGCAGTATGGGACAAAACAGCATGGGACTTCTGGGGGGTTATAATTCTTGAGGTGCAATCTTTGAGGGGAAAACTAAGGGCTTTTGAACAGAGCTTAAAAATATCTGGGGCAGAATCAGAAGAAAGTAGATGTGTGAAAGAAAGAAAAAAGAAAGGAAGGAAGAAGGGAGGGAAGGAAGGAAGGAAGGAAGGAAGGAAGGAAGGAAGGAAGGAAGGAAGGAAGGAAGGAAGGAAGGAAGGAAGGAAGGAAGGAAGGAAGGGAGGGAGGGAGGGAGGGAGGGAGGGAGGGAGGGAGGGAGGGAGGGAGGGAGGGAGGGAGGAAAGCAGCAGCATTTGGCAGGAGCTGTGAATGAGGACAGAGAAAGGGAAGAAGTGGGAGCACAGCAGTGGTTAATTGCGAACACCCAAAACTCTGAATATTCTTGTCACCAATGTGACTATTCTCACAAATCCTGAGGTTAAAGGCTGTATGGTTCTCCTGGCAACCCTTCCGCCTCCAGGGTCCTATTTATTGCACAAATCCATGTTTGTGGTGCTGTGTCATACCCATGAACTCCAGATTCCTTTTGTGTGCATGCAGGAAGAATTGTGGCAAAAACCCACATGAAAGACTTGGTTACTGCAGCAATAAATCTTCTGGAAGATTAAATAGTCCTGATGACTTCCATGCTGCCATCTGAACTGTGGTCATTTTGAAGGTTAACTCTTTACTTGTTTTAATTGGTGTGGCTAGCACTGTTTGTCTTGTTAGATTAAAAATAAAACAAGGGAAACCCACCTCACTACCACAAAGCCAATGGCCTTGATATGGCTGAAGGTCTGCTGTGAACTTGTCAGAAATGACGGATCAAGCTACTTGAAGCCAGAGACTCCAGTAAATGTAAGCATTTGATAATGCTTGTTTTTTTTTAATTTATTGGAGAAAGGCCAAACGTTCAAAACTACTGCCATGCACGACACAGGCAGCTTCTATAAAAACAGAATTGTCCTCAAGATTCCAGAAACATCTATGTAATTGTGCTGTTTCAAAACTGATTGGAGGTTTACCTTCCAATGAGACAGTCGTATACAACTTTAAATCAAGTCTTTAAATCATGTTTGGATTAGTTGAAAAATATCTGGAGAATTGTTACCACATTTTATACGTGTTTCTATCCCTGCCATAGTAAGTGCCGATAAGCTTAGGTTCCCCAGAAACCACTCTCTGAGATGAGGATTTGTGTGTGGGATTTAATAAGCCAGTGCTCTGAGAAGAACAGTCAGGAGGGAGGCAGCAGCAGTTCAGGAAGGAGAGTAGGCTAAGCCAGGGCATTATCTCAGGTGAGTCCATGCGGTGGTGGTGGCTTCAGCCTGATCTTGCAAGGGACTGGAGTGTATGTTCCATCTCAGAGTTGTCCCAACCCACCACAAAGGAGTCGGCCTTTCCTCTTCAAGCACAGATTCCTGGGAAATGAGACTAATGGAAATTCTCTAGTGTGAATATAATTTGGGTAAAACTTAAGATTCGGAAAAGGATTTGTGAACTTATTTATTGCCAGCAGCCATATACATTCAGATATGGTGAAGAATGAGTGAGCCTGTTGGTTCCTGTTAGTTATCAATGGTTCGAAAATGCCTAAATGCTTCCCTATTGCTCCTTTCTCCTTAACCTTTAAGTTGAGGAGTTCTCTACCAGATGGGACTGAGAAGTTTGGACATGTCCTAATTATCCCAGAAAATGTTACTCCTTACATTTTCAGTTGTTATCATTTTCCTCCACAACAATCCTCCCCTCTCTGGAGCAAGGAAATAAGAAAGAAAAATAACTAAATAAAATTAATTATTAAAAAAAAGAAAGAGTAAACGGGATCCAATTTGTTTTATAAGGCAGGGGTCTCTAACCCCTGGGGCCCTGGACTCGTACTGCTGTAGTCTCTTAGGAACTGGCAGCAAGGGAAGTTCACCTGAGCTCTGCTTCCTATCTACACCCAGAACCCCCATCTTCATCCATGGAAAAAAACGGTCCCTGGTGCCAAAATGGTTGGGGACTGCTGTTCTATGATGACTTTTTTGTTCATTCAGCCAATATCCAGCAAATACCTATCCAGCAAATATCTACTGTGTGCCTTCTGTGGTCCAGCCATAGTGCTAAGTTTTGGCATCCAAAGCAACAGATGATACGGTGTGTAACTTGGTGGGCATCCTTGGAACAAAGGTGGGGAAGAATGAAGGGAATCATGAGAGGTAAGTAGGAACCACTCGGGGAACTTTTTGGTAAATTATGCTACATACAATGAACTGTCACTGGTCATATTTCCTGGGGCTCTGTGCTTTTAAAGATATTATCAGCTTTCTAACTTTCCTTTCACCTCATTACAGGAGAGTCAGAGATGACAAGATGCAAACATAGACACCTTCCTCTCCAGCTCCAAACCAAAAATAAGCTTCCCTTTAAAGGCAGGGATTTTATAGAATGTAGATGATTATGTTCTTTTAGGTCTACTGTCTCTTTTCTTAGCCTCTTCCTGAATTATTTTAGCTCTTGAGCACATGACACTCACATAAGATAGTCAGCAAATAGGTTAATTTTTTAATAATGAGCAATATTTCAGGAATCTTTCTTCCAATATCAGTTATTGTATGTGTTTTTATTATCAATATAGACATTCTTAAACTTCTTATCAGTCTACATCTTGGGGTTTCATTTTTGATACACAAAAAATATTTTGCAATCATTAAAAGGGAAGATAAAAGCTCTAAGAACAATGCACCAATTCAGAGCCTCTACTTGGGTTTAGCATTGAGGAAAAGTGGATTCTTTCAAGCTGCCTATCTCTCTAGACTTCTAATTGGCTCACTGGTGTAAATATTAACTCCTTTTTAAAATTTATTTATTTTTAGAGAGCGAAGAAGGAAGGGAGGAAGAGAGATAGAGAAACATCAATGTGTGGTTGCCTCTCACGTGGCCCTCACTGGGGAACTGGCCTGCAGCCCAGGCATGTGTCCTGAGTGGGAATCGAACCGGCGACCCTTTGATTCACAGCCCATGCTCAATCCACTGAACTACACCAGCCAGGGCCTAACTCCTTTTTTTAAAATGACTTTAAATATTCTGGTTCAGACTAACACCTACCTTATCTTCTGGAGAAGCCTGAACTGTGTTTTCTCACCACCCCAAGCCCAGGATATGTTCCCGTTGTTCAGCGGGTTTCACACCAGAACACGTGGTTCACTGGCAAGATACCAGTATGTTGTAGAACTCAAGTATATTTGCACTGAGTTGTCTCTTAAGGGTCTTCAGGTAGAAGAGTTCCATTTCTTGGATGGTGTTAGTGCAAGAGAATGATCACAAATGGGACTCAAGCAAAAGGAGATTGTACCAATGAATACTAGTGCAAACTTTCACACTCAGCCATGAAGAATAGTACTATTTCTACAGTCTGGGAAAAATAATGAGCAATGTAATAAAACTCCATCAACAGATTATACATTTAAAAAAATTCAAGCTGAAATATTTTACACACCATTTAAGAATATGTAACTTAAAATACTCCTCCACAATTTACTGACTGCATGATTCCAAGCAAATTGTTTCGTCTCCATTATGTAAAGTATAAATATAACATACAAAATGAGAATAATAATATTATGCATTGAATTGTGTTCCCCTCAAAAATATGTTTATGTCCAAACTTTTGATCCCTGTGAATGTGACCTATTTGGAAACAGGGTCTTTGCAGATGTAAAGTTGTTAAAATGAGATAATCAGGTTGGGCCCCAACCCAACAGACTGGTATTCTTACAGGAAGAGGAGAAGACACACAGGGACAGATGCACAAAGACATCAGTATGTAAAGACAGAAGCAAGACTAGATGCATTCACAAGCCAAACCAAAGACCACTAAGGATTGCTGGTAACACCTGAAATCAGGAGACGGGGACAGAACCAATTTGCCCCTCAAGCCTTCAAAGGGAGCAAGGCTCTGCCAATACTGTGATTTCAGACTTCTAGCTTCCCAAAGTGTGAGAGAATAAATTCCTATTATTTTAAGCCACTTTGTTTGTGGTACTTTGTTATGGTAGCCCTAGAAAATGAATACAAATATATATCCTACCTTTCCTAAAGAAAATTTATGTGTATAGATGCCCTTTTTTAGGCTTTGTAGGTTATTGGGACATTTTTCTTTTGCAAGAAAGTGGAAAACTCAATTCAAACTGACTTGTAAAAAAAAGGAAATTTACTGAGTCAAGAGGCAGATGAATCCAGGCAAATGACTGTCTCTTAGCTTGGCTTTTCAGAATATTTCATTTACTCTCTGAATTCTTGTGGTGGTTGCTCACAAACACACCCTCTCAGGTTAAAATTCAGGTGAAAATATAGTGTGCCTTCCCTGTAGCTTCCAAAGAAGTTCTGAGTTGTACTAATTCAATTCATGTGCCTATATCTTAACCAATCACAGTGGCCATGGAATTTGATGCTCCAGTTGGCTGATCTGGGTCAAATACTCCACCCCTGGAGCAGGTGTTGAGTCTCTCTCCAGCCATAGGCACTGAGCTTAGAACAGATGTTCCTAGAAAGAAATTTAATCACTACTGGAAGAAAAGAAAGTAAATGTCTCATTTCTTCCCCCAGCTTCTGTCCCATTTCTTTGCTCCTTTTTAGCACAATGGTTCAAAAGAAATGCCTATTGTCATGACTTCTGCCTCTTATCCACCAGGTGGACTTCTGTTCTATCACTCCACAGACAGGCATCTCCAAGGTCGCTGATGACCTCCAGTGAACTCCAGGAGACAAAGTCAGGTGAAAGTCTGCTCTGGTTCTCAACTTCTCAACTTCTCAGCAGGACCACTCCCTACTCATTAAAAATGTCACCTCACCCCACCTCTAGTCACAGTTCCCTCTGCTTTCCTTGCTGGCCCCTCACTGTCTGCAAGACTCTGGCCTGGAGGGGGCCACCATCTTAGCTACCTTCTTTCCTTAGACTTTCGGTAGAGGGAGTACCACTGCCAGGAGCAAAGCCAGGAGCTGGGCTAATGTAAGCACAGAGGAAATGTCGCTCAAGCAGACAGGAAAGAGCTCCCTCTCTGCTTGCTGCCTTCCCATCTCTAACCAGTGTCTCACATTCCCCAAACCCATGTAGGGAACTGTTTGATAAGCGAGCTTTTGGGAAATTAAGCTTATGGGGATCAGCCTTCAGTGAAATTGAATAAAGAGGGAAAGAATGTGAAATGGAACTGAAAGCAGTGAGGCTAATGAATAGCACAGGATCTGATGTTCTATAAATGAGGGCATCCTTCCCATAACCAGAACCCTCAGGTGTTACATTAACCTTGTTAATGTAGAGAAACTCGTTCTCTGTGTGATTTCAGGGAGTATTTGCCTAATGTTATGGAGACTTAAGGACTTTTTTTAACTGAATTTTATGATTGGGGTGTGGGTGGAGCATCTATGTTTTCCTTGATTATGTATATTCATCCTATGGATACATTTATACATATGGTATATAATGGAGGTGGAAAAGAAATGTTCACATTGATATGACACTGAAAAAATAGTAATTTTCTATGTCCCAGAGCAAGTAGCAATTCTTGTGACTGAGAAAATTAATGTTAATTATATTTATGATTAATATTAAATTTGTAATATTAAAATAATATTAAAGGGGACCAATCCATGTGAATGATGTACTAATTATAATAATATTAGAGGGGTTAATCCATATAAAAAGAATTAATGTGAAACAAAAAACTCAAATATAAGTTTGACATTTAATCAGACACAAATTAAGATTATACATTTTAAGCCTAATGGTTGAGCTATTAATTCTAAGGCAAAGCCAGATATCAATCTTACATAAAAATTATCTGTTTTCCATGCCAACTAATGTTTTGTTCTACACAACCACCTTGAGAATTTTGTTAACTATGAGACTTGTAATTTCAAATTGAATTATCCAGATTAAGTGGGTAGATTTAACTGGATAACTGCTAAATTTTTAATCAACTCGAGCTAGGTAGACACAGAGACATGTGCTTTGCGTGCTGTCATGGGTCTTGGCTGAAGGAGGGGGTTAGTCCCTGGCAGCCAAGATAAAAAGGGAAACACATGTCATACTGTCCTCATGGTCTGACAAAGAAAGAGGTCTAATTTAGGGGAAGAGAAACACTTTCCTGGAATGATGTCTCAAAGTCAAATTTGTCACAAATATCCAGATATAAAGAGCATTTGAGCAACATCACAATATCTTTGATAGCAATAAAAATTCCAAAGCACTTATGTAGGTTATTCTTATAAAGTATATTTAGTGTTTCTTGGTAAAATAAGACCAAAGAACAACACAGAACATTTCTATGAGATTTTTGTTGTCTCACAATAAAATATTTCAAGTTCTAACTTGTTATAGAGGTAGGCTTTGGATATGGAAGAAGTTAGCCTGTCTCACAGAACATGTTTCCACAAACAGAAATGGTCTCCAGCAGGTCCAGGCAGGGGTTGCTGAGCTGCTACTTCTTCCCACTCACTGCCAAGTTGCTGGAGAGTGAGGCATCTGTGTGGTTGCCTGGGTGGAAAGATGATGCTCAGCCCTATAGAGCACAATAGGAACTTAACTTGGATAGTATTTCTTAAGAGTGATGTGATATTTGACTTAACTCTTCACAGGAATGATTAGCTTCTACAGGGAAATAAATAGATGTAAAGGGCCAGGAGTGGAAGCCAGCAGACCAACAGGAATATTTCAGGGATCCAGGCAAGGGTTGGAGTGGTGGAGGCAGTATAGCAAGTAGGATCCAGACTGCACTGAAGTACATGGACAGGATTTGCAGTAGAATAGAAGACAGGGTGTGAAAGGAAGAGCAAGGTCAAGAAAAATGCCCAGATTTTTGCACAGTTCCTAAGTGAAAGAGCTAACATTTGCTGAAATTGGAATATGAGTGGGAGGGGAAGGACAGGTTCAGGGTGGAAGGAAGTGTCCTATTTCAAACAGAAATGAGGATTTTCAATGGAAAGCTGACCCTTTGATACTTTCCTCAAAGAGTAGCTTTGCGTTTCTTTAGGTGCTGCAGAGTTCAGTTCTCTAGAACATGGAAGAGATATCTTTGCCTACACTTTGTAGGACAAGTATTTTTCATTGCTTACTATTATGGGATGAATTGTGTCCTCCCTAAAATTCATAAGTTGAAGTATTCACCCTCAGTACCTCAGAATGTGACTATATTTGGAGATTGGGTTCTTAAAGACATAATGAAACTAAAATGAATTTCTTAGAGTAGGTCATAATCCAAGATGACTGATATCTTTACAGGAAGAGAGAGTAGGACAGGCACTTCCACAGAAGAAATACCAAGTGAGGACATGGGGAAGATGGCCATCTACAAGCCAAAGACAGAAGCCTCTCAGGAGAGACCAATCCTGCTAACACCTTGATCTTTGACTTGCAGTTTCCAAAAGTGTAAGAAAATAAGTTTGTTTTTTAAGTCACCTAGCCTATGATACTTGGTTATTATAGTGCTAGCAAACAAATATATTTACCTTGCCGTCAGAAGGTGAATTGCCATTAGAAAAAAAATCTGTTTTTTTTACTACATACCTTTTTAAGAAAAAATAATAATCTGTTGGAATTGAACTCTCACCTTCTCCAAAAACAAACAAACAAATAAAATTGACCTGCTTATTGGAATTACTTACATTTTCCATCTGAATGCTAAAGCCTCTGTGCTAATAATTTTCTCAATACTATATTTAGAAAATTTCTCAATACTATACTCAATACTATATTGAGTATTTTCCCCATAACACTTATCCAACAGATACATACTTTCTCATCATAACTACTGGATTATATTATTAAAAGCTATGACATTGGCCTGTTGAGTCATCATATAGATTTACACTTGACATAAAGGAGAGCTAGAATGTATTTTATATCACTCAAGATCAGAATCTGATTTTTTTAAAAATTCTGATCCACATGATACTACTGATGGTATCACCATACAGGCTTTGACAGAGTGTTTGTATTCTGGAATCTTCTGAGCTCTTATAGCTTACTTACTATGACATCAGGTTAATAGATACTGAGAAACATTTAACCACATTCTCATTAAGGAAAAGCTAAATATAGAAAAGGTCTGGGCAGCTCTCTCTATGCAGCATGGCTGCATTTTTCCCCACCCTCATGTTTCCCCAGGTGTTCTCCCTCTCTCCTTTTTGGAGCACACCTGAACCTCTCCTCTCTCTCTCTCTCTCTCTCTCTCTCTCTCTCTCTCTCTCTCTCTCTCTCATCTTTCAAGGTGGGTATCTCCCTATTTCTCTCTGTCTCCTCTGCACTCCTCCCCACCACCACCTAGGCTCCAAAGGCCCTTCTTTTGCCTCTGTAACTCATTTCCTGAGCCCATTTCTTCTATGGCTCACTTCTACCTGTGTGACTTCTTAAATAAACTTTCTCTTATTTAAAGAAAAGAAAGAAAGAAAAGCTAAGGTCTGTAGGAAACTTGAAGCAATAAAGTGAAGCTGAATGGAGTCTCATACAAAATATTAGATGGAAACATCTGCAGCATGGGGACATGGAGCTGATGATGCATGTGTGATTAAGGAAAACATGATGGGGTACCTGTGAGTCCATCTTGAAAAAGTAATACATGCTCTTTCATTATAGTAGTTATTAAATATCCAGATCCATGTCAAGATTAGAAAAATTCTGGAGGCATAAAATCTTCACTAAGTGCCACTTTCCAAATTATTGTTAATACCCATTTGAATTATTTAGAGGATGTGTAGAGGAAAGAGCTATCATATTTTAACTATTAAATACTAAATCTCATCCTGGAGCCCCATCATGAGCCACTATGTCCCCAGGTCATCATTCTCTGGTCGCTTATGTGGCTGTCTCCTGTTAACATTTAATTTTTTTAAGAACAGTTTATTTTCAGAATTAAATGAATTTCTGTTGGTTTTGGGGAGTTTTAACTAAGAAGTCAACCTTCTCACTTAGACTATTTATTCCAGCAGTGTCTATTAAATCAAGGATGGGGTTGCTAGGCATGGGATAGTCACAGCTTGTTTCAAACTGTCTATTAAACTGTTTATTAATGTGATGAGGAAGAAAGCTGCTCTGAACAAAACAGCCAAATTGCACCACATGAATTCTTTGCTCTGCCAAGAAGTTTTATAAACCTATAACACCCTAACTTTGTTTCAGGTTCATTAACACTTTCATCGTTTCTACACATATGATTAGTTAGACTTAGGAACCTGAACATTCAGAAATATTTTCAGTAGAAATTCATGATTTTTCAGCCCAGTCTATTGGTTAATTATTAGTAACCCCAAATCTGATCTCTTGATGGGAGAGGATAGTAAGCCTCCTTGCATTTCTCTGTCAATGAACAGTATCCCTCTCTATACACGATTACACATGCATTTGGACAGGTGTTTTCTTCTCTAACTCCTCCTCTTCTGATTCCTTACCCAGTTTTTCAGTTTAGATTATTCATTGGTAGAACATTAATAGAAACATTGTCCAAATTAGTAAAGTTTACAAGACCGTATGCCCAAAATTCCTCTAACCGGACATGGTTCAGTATAATTATTTCTGTAGTTTTGATGTCTTAACTCCAAAAAGGCACATAATGAAAAACTATTACTAATTTCAAATTGTTATTGAAAGGTGTTATAGATGAGTTCATAAAAATCAGTTGGTAACCTGCAGTTGCTAACCAGGAATAAAATAAGATTAAAATGCATTTAAATACAAAAATAAAAACAAATGGGATGGCATCAAACTAAAAATTTTGTACACAACAAAGGAAACCATCAACAAAATGAAAAGAAAACCTAATGAATGGGAGACTATATTCACCAATGATATATCTGATAAAAGGTTAATATCCAAAATCTATAAAGAACTTACAAAACTCGACACCAAAAGAGTAAACAATACAAGTAAAAATGGGCAAAGGACCTGAGTAGACACTTCTCAAAAAAGGATATACAGATAACTAATAGACATTTGAAAAGATGCTCAATGTCACTAATCATCAGAGAAATGCAAATTAAAACCACAATGAAATATTACCTCACACCTATCAGAATATCCATCATTAATAAATCAATGAACAGCAAGTGCTGGTGAGCATGTGGAGAAAAGGGAACCCTAATGCACTGTTGGTGGGAATGCAGCCTGGTGCAGCCACTGCGGAAAATAATATGGAGTTACCTCAAAAATTAAAAATGGAACTGCCTTGAGATCCATTGATTCCACTTCCAGGAATATATTTAAAGAAACCCAAAACACCAATTAAAAAGAATATATGCACTGCTATGTTTGTTGCAGTGTTATTTACAATAGCCAAGATTTGGAAGCAGCCAAAGTGTCCATCAGTAGATGAGTGAATGAAAAGCTGTGGTACATTTACACAATGGAATTCCATATGGCTATAAAAACAAAGAAATCTTACCTTTTATGACAGCATGGGTGGACCTGGAGAGTATTTTGCTAAGTGAAATAAATCAGTCAGAGAAAGACAAATATATGATTTCCACTTATATGTGGACTCTAATGAACAAAATAAACTAACAAAAAAATAGCAACAGACTCATAGATATAGAGAACAGACCAACAATATCAGAGGAAGGGTCTGAGGGCTGTGTGAAAAAGGTGAAGGGATTGAGCAAAACAAAGTAAAAAAAAACCTCATAGACACATACAACAGATTACCAGGCAGAAAGAGGAATGGGGGGAGTTAGAAGAGGTAAAAGGGGGACAAATGGTGATGGAAAAAGACTTCGTTTGGGGTAGTGAACACACAATATAATATACAAATGATGTATTATAGAATTACACACCTGAAACCTATATAATTTTATTAACTAATGTCACCCCAATAAATTCAGTTAAAATATATTCTTTGAAGTCTGCTATCATTTTAATTTTTAATATTTCAGGCATACTGGAGAAGTGAGGTAGGGAACATGCATGTCTCCAGTGGTGATAAAAAAAAAAAGAGTAAACATTTTCTTTGTTGTAGAAGAGCCAAGTTTTATTTTCCAAGGAAATTCAAGGCCTGAAAAATGGGACTTGATAGGATGTATTTAATAAGAATAACAGAAAAATACTTGGCCCAGGAAATTCTACTTGGTAGGTTAGTTCTACTCAAAATTGTAAAGTATGTGGATTTTTTTCTTTGATGCACCCTCACCTCCCTGCTCCTTCTAAATGTGGACAATTAGTGTCCACAACTGACCACAAAATACGTGTGCAGACCTGGGCACTCTGAGTTGTTCTAACCAGGAATCCACAAACTAAGATGGTGAACTTGCCTTCTACCAGAAAGGCCACACTTGAAGCTTTTATAAATAGCATAGAGAATGTTGAAAATGGGACTTTGTAGGTAAAAGCAGTGTGACTTGTTGACTGTCATGATTAATGCTATAAATAAGCTCTAAATGCTGAATTTAAAGGTGTTCAAGATGCATGGATTGACTAAAATATTTTTTATTTTGTGAACATCCCCCCTTGAATGTAAGAGTGTAAGAACAAGTGTGCCCTTTGCCATAGTGCCCACACTTGATTCCTGAACAGTCTTGTGTCCAGTCATAGGTTAGGAGTTCCAGTGAGTGAACTAATAAAGTTAACAGAAACCTGCTTTGAATATTGTCACATTTTTCTCAAGTGAACCTTTCATGTAATGCAGTGGGCCAAGCACCTAAGAGGGTAGGAATCTGGAATTTTTGTGGAGTTTATGGAACAGGAGTTCAGAAATGTTTGGGGCTTTCTTGCCTGAGACTGTGTGCTTGATAAATTTGTAAGGTAGCAGAATTTGATGAGACTTTTATTTTAACCTGATAGTGAGGTTGTAGGTAAATCACTAATTCTTAACCACATAAAACTTCTGTCTCAGCTTCTGTTGTCTTACGCCAAATGAATCTTAAGAGTGGTGCATTGTCGAATTGGCTTAGGTCACTATGGAACACATGCTCACACTAGTTCATGGTCTGTTTCTTCTTTTCCTAGTGGTCTTCCTTTTATCCTCTCTCTTAAACTGTGCACATCTTCCAGGGATCCTCTGCACTATGCCATCCCTGATCTCACAGTCTTCTCCTCTCCTCAGCCTTCTTTTCTCACTCACAAACTGTTAACTTATTGTTAAGGCTCAGTTGCTTACATTGTCCAAAAGGATTTCTATCTGAAGCCCAAGAAATAACTATAACATTTCAGGCACCAGGAAGAGTAAGGGAAGTATTTTAGGGCCAGTTGCCACCCAACTACTTTAGTATACTAAGGCCAGACCCTGGCAGTGCTATGCAGTTAGTGGGAGGGGCAAGTAGAGACAGGATGGCCCTGGGCAAATCCAGGAGTGGAGTGCCATTTGTTTTCTGATTTTTTCATTCTGTACTTGCCTTGTCCTCACACAGAAGGCCAGGCTCTGGGTTTTCCCCGAACATCTACTGTAAAAACACCCTTTACTGCCCACTTCCTCAGCATCCAGCATTTTGACAAATCATCAGTCAAGGATATCAGTGAAGCTTATGGGTTCACCCATTATTTTAAGATGACTTATATAATCATTACCAGAGCCTTTCATGCTCCAAATCCAGTGAGGAAAATGTTAGGGATCAGAATAGTGCAGTTAGAAGGTAATTTTAAGTAGAAATCTTTGCCAGTGCCCCGGATTATATACCATGTGCCTACCAACTTCAGCTTCATAGATTGCTGATCACCAGTGGTGATATTTTATTAAAGAAAAAAATCTAGACTTTCTGAGAATTTTTTTCTTCCATTCTTCTTATTTTCTAGATTAGTGGGTTATTATTGTTATTATTCCTTATCATTTTTAGGATAATACTAATGCAATGAATTAACATCTGCCTTTCTCTTAGGATTATCAGGTACTTTAAACAATAGAATATGTGTGTATAGTATTAAAATATTTCCATTAAGTTAATGTGAGATAAGCCGGTAGATATTTTTATGTTTATTTTGTAGGCAAAGATACTACAGTAGACGCCATTGGTGATCTGCTGGCTCTGTATCACTTCAGTGCTGGCCTGCCCCTTTCCAGCTGCCAGGGGCGTCACCTCTGGTGAGGACAGGCAAGGACTTGGTGCCCCACTCACTGCAGGCAGAGTGGTAAGGGGAGTCAGCCAGTCTTTACAATGACTGATTGCAGTTGCAATGTAAATACCCTTGCTTCTCCTACCCTCAGCAGTCTCATACCTTTGCATTGTTACACCTTTGCAGTGGGTCCTGTACCATTCCCACAGTTTCTACAAAGAATTAAATTCCAGCTTAATTCCAGGGACAGCAGGCTTAATCATGTGTCCCTAGCTGGATGCTATATCTTCCCTTTTTTCCTGCTCTACTCCTCTCTGTATTTCTTTTTTTTAATATATTTTATTGATTATGTTATTACAGTTGTCCCATTTTCCCCTCTTCATTTGCCTCCACCCTGCACACCCTCTCCTACCCACATTCCCCACCTTTAGTTCACACCCATGTGTCATAAGTTCTTTAGCTTCTACATTTCCCATACTATTCCTGCCCTCCTCCCCTGTCTATTTTCTACCAACTATTTATGCTACTTAGTCTCTGTACCTTTTCCCCCTCTCTCCTCCTCCTACTCCCCTGTTGCTAATCTCTAGTTCTGTGGTTCTGTTCCTGTTCTAGTTGTTTGCTTAGTGTGTTTTTGTTTTTGTTTTTGTTTTAGGTGTGGTTGTTCCCTCTCTGTATTTCTTATACCAATGGTGTACTGGTAAACCGGTGCTCAAACATAAAGAAAACAAAAAATCCTGCCATGATGTGTTGCACTTGCTGGTTTCCATGATATAAATACTATTTCAAGCTCTCAATATGACCTCGCTGGACTAAGGAGACGTGAACAGTCAGCACGCCCCAGCCAGTGCTGCACACCACTCCCTGTGCCTCCTAAGGACACTGCTTGCGCTCACGTTTAATTCCAGGTTCACTTCTGGGGGCACACAAAACTGAGACAGAAAAAAATAAATCCAGAGAAACTAGGTAATTTCCTTAGGAGTGGACACTTGGTCTGTGACTGAAGGAATGCCTTATTACCTAACAAATTAGATGATGAGATGTGATATTATTGTTAGTTATTGATACTTAAATTTTCACTTATTTGTCAAGTAATAATGCAATAAATACAAATGCTTTGTACAGAAGAGCAGATAATACAACCCTATATTGCAACATTTTTCATATTCCTCCAAAAGGCCTGATTTCTCTCCATTTATTTTACTTGCTATGTCAGTTTCACTAGCTCTGGACTCATCTTTGCTTATGTATTTAGTGAAATTAATTTTGTATAGTAAGATTAAGAATCATAATATATTTATAGTATTTTTCAGTAGAACGGAAATAAATTAATCAGTTGAGCTTTTCCTTTTTAAAAAGTTGCTAAAACACATGTAGAATCTCATAACTTTTGAGACCACTGCCTTGAAATCACTTCTTTAAAAAAATTTTTGCCTTTGCCAAGAAATTCCAAGTAGCTCCTTCTTCTCTGCAACGTGGGTGCTATGTTGCCAAACACACGAAGCCTAATCTGCAGGAATTATCCTCCAATGTGCAAAATGAAAAGAGTCCAACTATCAGAAACATTCCATCTTGGTCTCCTGCAAAAATGGGTCGATGTGCCAAATATGATATGTGATATGAATTGAATGATAAGAGAAACTTGGATGACTGATTCATACATGGCTTGTAGGACTTCTAACAATCTGCTCTTAAGAATTGTTCCAGGCTCCTCTGGTAGAAACAAATGTGAGTATCACAGGTTAACAGTAAACAATCATTTCCTACAGCTCTATTGACCCTACATACAGATTTCAACTTCTCTTTAACTATTAAGGAGAAGTTAAATGTTTCTATTTATGGCTCTCTCAATATCCTCTTCTATTTAAGTGTTCTTTGACTTTTTTTTTTCCCATAGGTTGTACCTAAATTGCTCATCTTCCAACTGAGGAGTCCAGCACTGCATAAAGCATTTCACAATTCTGAATGCAGTAATTTCTGTATGATTTTGTGACACAGAAGTAGGTACTGGGCCAATTATGCAAATTAAGAGTGAATAAATTAGGCTATTATTAAACTGTTTAGGCTGAAAAAGAGATATGTCATTTAGTTCACTCAAAAAATTATTAAATGCCTATTTTGTGTTGGGAACTGGACATGCTAAGAGTAGTATTCTTATTGATTTCAGAGCAG
The DNA here is from genome assembly GCF_021234435.1 of Artibeus jamaicensis. Lineage (NCBI taxonomy): Eukaryota > Metazoa > Chordata > Mammalia > Chiroptera > Phyllostomidae > Artibeus > Artibeus jamaicensis. Next base: position 69,903,768 of record NW_026522030.1, on the reverse strand, counting down.
TTAATACCTTACTAGTTTGGATGGGTTTGGTGTGTGACCTTGGTCATTTTGCTTGTGTCCCCCTCATAACATCTTTAATATCATTTACTGGTTTATGTATTTACCTTGCCCGCATCATTAGATTTTAAGCACTTTTCACTACAGGTGCTTGGTTTTATTCATATTCCATTTATCTAAGTGCCTACTAGAGAAATATTGTTAAACTAAACTGAATTGAGAGGGAATGCCTTTTTATTTCTTTTTAAGTCTGAGCTTGAGCTTGCAACAGAATTTAGGACTCGTGACTTCACATTCACCTGCTTTACCCTGTATTACTAACATAATTTGTGCTGTAAATGCCTTTTGTGTCTGAAGAGTTTGTTATTAATGGAATGATTCTCCTGCTTAATACTGCAACATGTATGAATGTCTATTTGGATAAAATTTTTTAAAGTGTTAGACTTTCTTCTGACTCAGCAGGTTGATTCTTTCACTGGCTCCTATAAACGTGGCCCAAAATTGTGAGTGGTAAATATGCAGCCTGTGGACCATATGTGTTCTCTAGGCCATATTCAAAACACAGAGAGTTCTTGAATTCCAGATGTAACCCAGGCTTCTGGTACAACTTGCCTAAGAAAAGCTGTGCCTGAAAGATTCCGAGCCAGTAATGAGGCTGGTCCCTGAAAAATGCATTGCCTACCCTTACCCCCCTCACGGTCTGCAGCCTCCCACCCAGTTCTTAAGCTTCAGTCTGTTTTTAATTGAGTACTTGGGAATTCACAAGAAATCTTTGCACACATTTTTCTATTTCCTACTCTTTCCTCCAACTCAATTCTGTCAGCTTTTGTTCTGGTGCCCTCTTCTCTTTATTCCAATCCTCTCATCTCCTCCTCCATTTCCCTATCCCACCCTCAGTGAAACATTAAATCCAGCACCCTGGCTGGGCCACACTGACTTAGCTTTTCCATAGTTTTTCGTCAATAATATATAATTCTTTGAGAGGAATTAAATTGGAGTGTATAACACGAATACCACAAGAACAAGATTAAAACCTGTCAACCTTCTGGCCAGTACGCATGTTGCATTTGTGCTGCCAGTCACTCCTCCCACACCTATGGTGTCCTGAATATTGCTGCCCTGTACTGGACCTTCAACCACTGAGCCTGGACACAGCCCAAGAACCCTTCTAAGCACTGCACTTCAGGTATCTACTACCTTTGGTCCAAGTTGGCCCACAATTTGACATCTTTTTTTTTTAATATCTTCTTTTGAATTCCTTTTCTTGTTGGGTGGGAAGAACTAGTCTTTAAAGGAGAGTTTTCTTCACGGATGATTTCCAGGCCTGAGCAGTATGAGCATCCCTCAGGATTGTCAGAAATACAAATTCTCTAGCTCCAACCTAAACCTAGGGAGTCAAAAACTCTGGAAATAGGGCCCAGGAACCTGTATTTTTATTGTGGTAAAATATATATAATATAAATTTGCTGTTTTAACCATTTGTATAACATACGACTCATTGGTGTTAAATACATTAACACTGTCATGCAGTCATCACCACTATCCATTTCCAGAACTTTTTCATCATTCAAAATAGAAACTCTGTACCCATTAAACAGTAACCCCCCATTTCTCCCACCCCACACTCAAGTCCCTAATAACCTTTATTCTACCTTCTATGTCTATGAGTTTGCCTATTCTAGGTACTTCATGTAAATGAAATCATACAATATTTGCCTTTCTGTGTCTGGCTTATTTAATTTAGCATAATGTTCCCAAGGCTTATCTATGCTGTAGCATGTACCCAAATTTCATTCTTTTTATAGATGAATAATATCCCATTGTATGTATATACCACATTTTATTTATTCATTGATCTGTTGAATATTTTGGTTGTTTCTGCCTTTTAGCTATTGTGAACATTACTGCTATTAACATCGGTGAACAGTATATGTTTGAGTCTCTGCTTTTAATTCTTATGAGTATGTACTAATTGCTGGATCATGTGGTAATTCTATGTTAACTCTTTTGGGAACTGCCAAGCTGTTTCCCACGGTGGCTGCGCCATTTTACATTCCCAGCAACAATTCACAAGAATTCAGCAACAATTCCAATTTCTCCACTTCTTTGCCAACACTTGTTTTCCTTTTATTATTTTTTTAAATAATAGCCATCCTAGTGAGTGTGAATTGATATCTCACCGTGGCTCTGATAAACTTTTCCCTGATGATTAGTAATCTTGAGCATCTTTTCGTGTACTTATTGACCATCTGTATATCTTCTTTAGAGAAATGTCTGTTCAAGTCCTTTGTCCAGTTTTGAAATGAGTTGTTTTTGCTGTTGAGTTTTAGGATTTCTCAATATCTTCTGGGTACTAATCACTTCACTTATCAGATAATGTGGTTTGCAAAATTTTCCCCCATGTCATGGGTTGTCTTTTCACTCTCCTGATAGTGTCCTTTGATGCACAAAAGTTTTTAATTTTCATAAAGTTCTAACTTTTTTTCTTTCCTGTGATCTTGGTGTCATGTCCAAGAAATCACTGCCAAATCCAATGTTATAAACCATTCCCTCTGATTTCTTCTAAGATTTTCACAGTTTTAGTTTCTATATTTATATTCTTGTTTCACTTTGAATTAATTTTTATATGTGGTGCAAGGAGAGGGTGCAGTTTCATTCTCTTGCATGAGGATGTCCAGTTTTTCTAGCACCCTTTTTTGAAAAAAGACTGTCATTTTCACATCAAATGATCTTGGCATCCTTGGAGAAATCTGTGTCTTAACTAGGCCCCTAGACAATTCTAACCACATTCAAACTTGAGAACCACTGTTCTGTGTATCCTACCCTTTATCTTACACTTAACCAACCTCAGGTTAGGACAGTCATAACCAAATGACCTTCCCAATACACAGAAGGCATTTTATCTTGAAATTACAACTAGTCTCACTGTAATAACCTGATGGGAATCCTAGACAGTAAGTGCTCATATCAAAAAGGAAAACGTTACCAACTTAACTCCATTCTTGTTATAACCAGTAAGTGATCCACTGAATGTCTTATTGCTCTTTTAGAATTAACCACACGAAAAGAGAAAAAAGACCCATGACATTTGGTGAATTAAGGTCTAGAAATCAAGTTTTCAAACAGATACTCCTAAAAAAGGTTTATATACACTCTTTGAAACATTTTACCAAACTTTACCTTAAACTCGTTTATGGTAAGCAATGTTCATATCAAGTTTAGTGCAATGAGTTAAGACTAAAATTTTAAAAGCTCTGAATTATGTATTAAAGCCTGATTTGAACCATGCTAAATTGGTACTTAGCTTTCATGTATTAATGAAAAAAGAGTCTAACACATCATAAATAAATCTACTTGTATAGTTAAAAACCAGCTTTTATACAGCCAAGCTAAATCAGCCACATCTAAGTGCGGCAACAACACGCACGTCCAAGCTTGGTAGCAACACCCAGAAATTTATCATCAACATAGCCCTGGGAGAGAAACAGTCACATCAAAGCTGCTAAACGTTTCAAAATTCAGTGACACAGATTGATTTCTACTTATTATATCCATATCCAGGTTTATTTAACTGACAAATTACGCTTTATTTTTTAGTTAACTATGTCTTTCAATGGTTGGTCATCATCTAATCTAGAAATAAATGTTAGTTGATTAAAGTAGTAAAGGTTAAAACGTTTAAAGCACATGCTGTAGATCTCAAAAATCAAGTCAATATGTGTAAAGGGAAGAATTATTAGAGGATTTATGAAATCTGGCCTGAACAAATTAATTCATCAGTTTAGCCAAAGGTCTGTCAATGAATTCAAGAACCTTTTCGAAAAGGGAAACATCTGTTGCAATTTAAGTTTCTGTTTATAAGTGAATGTTGTAGATTACTCTTTTTGAAAAAGAATACAGCAGTTTACACAAATATATTTAAAAGTTAATTTAAAATTACTCTCTGTCTTTGAGGATATGGGGGTGGTGGTCCTCGGGGGATTGAAGCTATTACTGTACTCTCCACCCCTTTTTGGTGATGGAAGGGCTTTTGACTCACTAGGACTGAAAGATATTCCAATAAACCATGATGCCAAAAGTCTGTAAAGAGATCGCTGTGCAAATGAATATGCAAAGCCTCTACCTACCTGTGTTGGATTTATTTCAATGATGTACTTAATGGGGGATTTAAAGGTATTTCCAAGGATATGCATATATGTCATATACATATACATACACCATATACATACATATACACATACATTTCTGCCTTACCCATTTATTTAGAACCTAACCTTCAAGTAAGAAGAAATTTCACTGTACATATTTTGAGCTAGGTAAAGTGGGCATTATACACATATAATAGGTAAGGAAACTGAAGCTCAGAATCATTGCATGAATTTGTTCAAGAATGCACAGCTAGCAACTGGCAGGACTTAAACTTGATCTAATGTCATTTGATACTGGGGCATTGTTCTTCCTGTTGCGACACATTACCTTCCTACCATTCCCAGCTGTGTTTTTACAAATAATGAGGGCTCATCTAGGGTCACCGACCCTTGCTACTCAAAGTGTGATCTGTGAACCAGTAAGTAGTATTGGCATTTCTTGAGAGCTTGTTAAAATGCAGAATCTCAGGCCCCACCCCAGACCTAATGAAAGAATCAGAATCTACATTTTAACAAGATCCCCAGGTGCATATTATTGTTTGAGAACTTATTTTAAAACTCACTTTGGGAAACCAATGCTAGAATTTACATGCTGAAAAAAGACCTGCTGAAACCCTTAAGATTTAACTTCAGCTTTCAAAACAATAATTTTCTTATATTTTAAAGAGACATAATGATTGTGTGGATTTTGTTCCAGCCTTACTAAAAGACAGAAGATTCACTAAGTATTATGAGATCGAGACCAATCTTTTATTTTTCTTTAGGAACTAGTTCTATAGTACACTGAAGAAATTTGAAAAATTTATTGTTGAAAACAGTTTTCAAATCATGAACAAAGCTTTTAAAAATATTTTGCTAACAAGTTCAAAACTCATGGTATCTTCTATTTCTTTCAGTTTATGTTTGGTGATGTTTATGGTTTTTATCAGAAGTAATTGTGGGGAATGTATAACTTTTAGTTTGCTAAAATTTGGGGGATCTCAATTAATTACCAGCAAACTTCGAAACAAAGACTCCCAAAATTTCTAATATTAAAAAATGAAATAAATGTAAGGTTTACATACATTTAAGAAAGATTAATAAAAACAAGATAATATTTTTCCAAACTCAGGGTTTCTGGTGGCCAGAGCCTTTCCTGGAAGCTCAGGGTGCAAGGTGAGACCCATTCTGGACATGGCACCCTTCCATCACAGGGTGCCTGACACATACTCACACTCTCCCAGACTGGGACAACTTAGACACCCCAGTTTATATAATGTGCATGTCTTGTGGAATGTGGGAGGAAATGAGAGTCCCCAGAGAAAGCCCATGCAGACATAAGGATGATTTGCAAACTTTGCTCGAAAGTGGCCCCAACCTAGAATTGATTTTTTTCTTTCTTCCTGCGTGAGTAGATCTCTAGGAGCAAAGTTTCTTGATAAGTCTGATGATGCCCATGTCTCATGGTGAGAATGGCATCCAATGGCATTATTCTCACCAATGAAAGAGCATCGAAGAAAACAATTTTATTCCAGAAACTGCTTTACTGCAATAGAAACAACTTCACTCTAAATTCAGATACTTCTCTCTATTACTTTTATTAACCCCATAAAGCTAAAATCATTCCTAGGCAAAGATAATTTTTATTAGCACAATGGTAGAAGACAACTTCTACCATCAAAAGCTTTTAACAAGCCTGTGGCTTCATAATAACCAGCTCTCAATGGCAGAAATTGAAAAGTCAGTAGTTAAATTTTGGTTTTGGAATCTTTGTGAACTGCTAATTTGAATTGGCTTTTAGAAGAAACACATAGTCATATCTCTGGTGTTTTCTGTTTGATAAAAATCCATAGAATCAGATTGTGAAATTTTAAATTGTGTCTCTGATTTACTTAACTGTAGCAGAGCCCCTGTCCAAGATAATGCCATTCTCACCATGAGACATGGGCATCGTCAGACATATCAAGAAACTTTGCTCCTAGAGATCTACTCACACAGGAACCCAGGGAACTTTGGTGGAAGGCCAGAGGGTGTGGGTTATTTTAGGAAGTCAGTGTTACTGTGTAGTTCTTTCTTAACTATCCCCACAGGTAGTTGGAGAAGAAAGAGGCAAGCTTGAGTGTCCCGGAAGTTGGGGCATGATTCAATGGGTAGAGCAGGCAAATAGCAACAAACATAAGGTAAAGGGGAAATACAAGCCAAATGTCTTGGAGCTGTCAGCATAAGACACGTTCAAACCTGCAAAAATTTTTATGAGTTTATTTGAGTCAAACTGATAATTGCCAAGAAGCAAAATCTCAAGGGAGTGAGAAAATGTTCTGGAAAATGGCAGTTTTAGCGCTTATTTTATATATCAGAATCAAAGGGCAAGATGTAGAGGGTTACATGGAATCAACTGGTAATAGATTAGGGAGGTGGGAGAAATCAAAGTAGGAAAACTTCTGGGATTGGATAAGAAGTAAATGATAGACATATACATTCTTTTACATAGGTGGGTACAGGATAGTTAACAGTAATTAATAGATAACAATAATAAGGACAAGATTTGTGGTCTTCTGGTGTGGTGGGTGGTTGTGCTTTGAGAGGTCTGAAAAAAGGAAATTACTTGTTACTCTAAAGGTATGTTATCTTAGATGCAAAAAAGGTAACAGGAAGTTCCAGTTAAGGTAAAGATTGACCTTTGTTAGGAAAAAATACTGCCCAAGTATAACAGAGAGGTCTGGCCAGATTGCTGAGCAGAGGGGAGGGATGCCTGAGAGGGGTGGGGAAGTGCCAAAGGCAGTGAATTGAAATCATAACTGAATCCATGTGACCACAGGCTTCCTGACCCCCAGGAAGGGTAAAAACTAATGCAGCTCATGACACAGCTTACACAGAGCATGCGTGGGCTGAAAAGGTCACAACACACATTAACAAGGTGATGCCCCCACCCTGGGCAGAAACACTGTGGCCTTGTGTGGCTAGAAAACTCTCCTGCCCACTTCCAGATCATGGTGGCTAGAGGAGGGACAGGGCACAGTGCAGGCTGATGCACATGGTGGACATTCGCCTGAACTGGCTAACAAGTAAGACACTCCCAGACACAAGATTTGGGGGCAAAAGATTTAAAACAGAGAGCAAGCAGAAAGTTGGCCCTTTTGGTATTTCCCTTGCCCTACCCAGTTGAGGGTTAGGGACCAGGTATTTGTGGGACCTGGAAGACACCAGGCCCTGCTCATGGCTCTTGCCTTGCCCTGCTTGCACAGTGGGGAACAAGCTCACTAAGGATGATGAAGCCCCTGTGCTGCAGGGGCACAGGTCTCAGATGGCTCCCATTCTTTCACTCTGAGAGCAGAGCATAGACCTGTGGGCCAGTAACGTTCTCCTGCCCCAGGGATGCAAGTGGCCTTGGGTGCCAGGGCTCAATGGACAGAGCCCATGTCTCAGACTAGCTATAGTGATCTGGCAGTGCACCCTGCCCCCAGGAGAGGGAAGCAGGTGCAGACAAGGCAGTGGAGACACTTAGCCACACAAGTGTGTACTCAGAGAGAGAGGGAGAGAGCCTGGAGCTGGAGAATTAGAGACTCATCTGTATAGCAGCCTTGGACTCAAAAAGAACAGATGAGAATGGGGGAGGAGTGGTCTCAGGGCATGGATTTGAATTTCAGTCTTTTTAGGAACTAGGAGATTTCTGTGCTTTACAGAAGAGAATGGCTTGGAGCAGGTGAGGCTCCAGCTCCCCCAGATTGGGCACCCTGTTAATAAAACCTTTTTCCTTCCCCATCAATCATTGTGTTATACTTGTGTACAGCAGCAGGCTCTCACTTCGTCTGATAATACTAGGACATAATGATTAGCACTGACCCAATTTTAGTTAGAAAGTTCTAATTTCATACCATACTATGTGGTTACCTTCTGGTTACTTACTTTCCAAAGAAAAACTATTTTACCACTATCTAACCAGTTTGGGTTTTATCAGAGCATAACCAACGTTGGGGAAGGGAAAAGTTGACTCTAGCCATCCTCTCATCCCACCTCAGGAGAGGAGAAAAACTGAGAAGCACTTGTAAAGTCTGCATCCCAGGGTCATAAGCTCACTAAAAGTTTAAGATGTATTCATAAGACATGGAATGCTACCCCTCTTCTGACACCACATTAAAATCCTATTTACTGGAGTTCCTTTTACCAAGTACATTTTATCTAACTAGCAAGAAAAATTACAAGGCATATAAAAAGACAAAAAACACAGCCTGAAGAGACAGAGCAGGTATCTGAACCAGATTCAGATATGGCAGGGATGTTGCAATTAATAGACCATGAATTTCAAACAACTGATTAATATGCCTAGGGCTTAAAGTAAAATTGTTTCTCTACTCACAGTTTCTCTGACACCAAATGCATGAGTTGTCCACATCGAGAAATTATCCAGTTTCTCTTGGAATACCAATTAAGTGTCCTACAATTTAATTTGGTTGTGATCCTAAGGTTAGCACAATCTCCATAGGCTAAGGGTTCAGTCCCACAAGACTATTCCCAACTTCAGATGCCTAATTTAAGTAGTGGGTCCTCAGGTTGTCCATTGGCTACAAATCAGAGGAGTTCCCACAATCCCACAACCCTCTCCTTAAGTTTGGTCATTTGCTCTGGCAATTCATAGAACACAGAACTTTACTTACATTTAATGGTTTATTTTAAGGATACAAATTAACAGCCAGATGAAGAAGTACATACAATGATGTCTGGAAGAGTCCTGAGCACAGGAACTTCTGTCCCCTTAGTTTAAAATGTGCAACACTCCTGGCACATGGATGCCTTCATCAACTTGGAAGCTCTTCGAAATCCATCACTTAGAATTTTTATGGAGGCTCATTAGGCAGATATGATTAATTAAATCACTGGCTATTGGTGATTAACCCAATCTGCAGCCCCTTTCCTCTCCCTGGAGTTCAGGAGGTGGGCCTGAAAGTTCTAACCCTACATTCACATGGTTGATTTCTCTGGCAACCAGCCCCCATCCTCCAAGTCAACTTACTAACATAAACTATTGAATGGTTGAAAGGGACTTATTAAGAATAACAGAAGACAATACTATCACCCCTATTGCTCAGGAATTTACAAGAGTTTTAGAAGCTCTGTACCAGGAACCAGAGACAAAAAGGACATACGCATTTCTTATTAGACCACAATATCACAATATCACAGGGCTCTAATGAAAAAAATTAGACAACAGAGACTAAAAAGACAGATAATATAAGCAGACAGATGAAAATTCTAAGAACCAAAAAGCAATACTAAAGAAAAAACCCACTGTAACAGATATAAATGTCTTTGTTGGGTGCATTAGTAGACTGGACATGACTAAAAAAAGAATCTCTGAACTTGAGGATATATAGGTAGAAACTTTCAAAACTGAGAAACATTAAGAAAAAAAGACACAATATTCAAGAACTGTGGAACCACTACAAAAGGTATAACATACGTAAAATGGGAAGACAAGGTATCAGAGAAAGAGAGAATCAGAGGCTATATTGGAAGTAATAATGACTAAAAATCTCCCCAAATTGATGTCATATACCAAACCACAGATCCAGGAAGCTCATAACACGCCAAAAAAGATAAATGCTCTCCCCTCCAAAAAACTACACCTGAGCATATTACATTCAAACTTCAGAAAAAATCAAAGACAATATCCTGGAAAAAACAAAGAAAAAAAAAAGGACTTCCAGGTAAGATGGAAGCATAGGAGATTGCACTTTGCCTCCTCATACACCAAAAGAAGGACAGCAATAAATTAAAAAACAAAGAAATAACAAGAACTTCCAGAAAATTGAACTGTATGAAAGTCCAACAAAAAATGAGTTAAAGAAGAAACATTTATCCAGAGCAGTAGGAAGGGCAGAGATGGGCAGCTGTGGCAGAGAGGACTCACAGAAAGGCAGCAGATGGTGGACTGCGTGGTCCCACATTTGTGTGCTGATAAACTGGAAGGAACAACTTGGGAGCAAGACAGACCATGCAACCCAGGGTTCCAGTGCAGGAAAATAAAGCCTCAGAACCTCTGACTATAAAGACCTGTGGTGTTTGTGGCAGTGGAAGAAACTTCCAGCTTCACTGGAGAGTTCTCTGGAGAAACCCATGGGTTCCTAAAATGTACACAAACCCACCTGCCCAAGAATCAGCACCAGAAAGGCCCAATTTCCTTGCGGGTAGTGGAAGAAGTGACTGAAAGCCAGCAGAGAGCTGATCGTGTAGCTCTATTCCCTTTCTGGCCCCTTCCCCATATATGGTGATACAACGCAGCCAAGTGGCTCACCCAACCCTGGCAAATACCTAAGGTTTCACCCCCTACTATATAACAGGTACCTGGACACAAAGAAATATGGCCCAAATGAAGGAATAGATCAAAACTCCCAAAATAGAACTAAGCAATGAAGAGATAGCCAATCTATCAGATGCAGAGTTCAAAACACTGGTAGTCAGGATGCTCACAGAAATGGTTGATTATGGATGCAAAATAGAGGAAGAAGTGAAGGCTATGAAAAGGGAAATAAAGTAAAATATACAGGGAACCAACAGTGAAGGAAGGAAACTGGGACTCAAATCAATGATTTGGAGCAGAAGAAAGAAATAAACATTCAACTAGAATAGAATGAAGAAAAAAGAATTAAAAAACATAAGGAGAGGCTTAGGAACCTCTGGGATAGCTTCAAATGTTCCAACAGCTGAATCATTGGAATGCTAGAAGGAGAAAAGGAAGAGCAAGAAATTGAAGACTTATTTGAAAAAATGTTGAAGGAGAACTTCCTCTATCTGGTGAAGGAAATAGACTTCCAGGAAGTCCAGGAAGCTCAGAGAGCCCCAAAGAAGTTAGACCCAAGGAAGCACACACCAAGGCACATCATAATTATATTTCCCATATTAAAGATAAGAAGAGAATCTTGAAAGCAGCAAGATAAAAGGAGACAGTTACCTACAAAGGAGTTCTCATAAGAATATTAGCTGATTTCTCAAAAGAAACCTTGTAAGCAAGAAGGGGCTGGAAAGAAGTATTCAAAGTCATGACAGGTAGGACCTACATCCAAGATTACTCTATCCAGCAAAGCTACTTCATTTAGTATGAAGTGCAGATAAACTGCTTCCCAGATAAGGTCAAGTTCAAGGAGTCCATCATCACCAAGCCCTTATTCTATGAAATGTTAAAGGGATTTATGTAGGAAAAAAAAGAAGACCAAAACTATGAACAGTAAAATCAACAACTGAACCTAAAACACTTTAAAGACAAAAGACAAAGTAAACAAACAACTAGAACAGGAACAGAATAACAGAAATGGAGATCACATGGAGGGAAGTGGGCGGGGAGAATAGGGGAAAAGGTACAGGGCATAATTGGTAGGTACAAATTAGACAAGGGGGAGCTAAGAATAGTATAGGAAATGGAGAAGCTAAAAAACTTATTTGTACGACTCATGGGCATGAACTAAGGGGGAGATTGCTGGTGGGAGGGTTGGTGTAGAGTGGAGTGGGATAAAGGGAAGAAACAAATAGGACAACTTTAGTAGCAGAGTCAATAAAATATACTTAAAATATTGATAAGCTGGACTTCACTAAAATTAAAAATGTCTGCCCTACAAAAGACACTAAAAAAATGAGAAAAAAGCCATAGACAATGAGAAGGTAGTTGCAAAAGACCCATCCAAAAAATACAAAAAGCCCTGGCTGGTGTGAACTGAAGCCCAGTGGGTTGAGTGCCAGCTTGCAAACCCAAAGGTCTCCAGTTTGGGTTCCTTGCCAGGGCACATGCCTGGGCTCCCCAGCTGGGGGCATGCAAGAGAGAACCAGTTGATGTTTCTCTCACACATCAATTGTTTCTCTCCCTCTCTTTTTCCCTCCCTTCCCCTCTCTTTAATAAATAAATAAATAAATAAATAAATAGCCCTGGCTGATGTGGCTCAGTGGATTGAGTGCTGGCCTGTGAACCAAAGGGTCACTGGTTCAATTCCCAGTCAGGACATGTGCCTGGTTGCAGACCAGGTCCCCAGTAGTGGGTGCACAAGAGGCAACCACACATTGATGTTTCTCTCCCTCCCTTTCTCCCTCCCTTCTCCTCTGTCTAAAAATAAATAAATAAAGTCTTTAAAAGAAAAGAATGTCTATTAAAACAAAAAAAAAGTGTATATGCAACATATTTGGTATCAATCAAAGCAGCATAATGGAAATGGTGGCATTTTGCATATAATGGACTACTACATCGCCAGAACAAACTACAGCTGATGTCATAACATGGATAAGTCTCACATAAAAAACAGACAGGTTTTTCAAGATGGTGGTGGAGTAGCTGGATCTTGTGTCCACCTCCCCCAAGAACCAAACTGGAAATTCAACTAAATTGGGACTACACTGGGGAAGTTACCCTGAATGATCAAATGTAGACTGGCTGAAGAGATTTATAACCAAGGAGCTATAAAAGGAGGGTGGAGAAGTGAAAGGGGCTGGCCTCACTCCTTCAGGTGGTGGTTGAAGTGCTAAAAAGATATTTCAGCTCTGGGAGAGTCTCCCTGAGAGGTGCAAGGCCTAAACCTCAGGACGGGGTCTGATGGAAGAATAGAAACCCTCTTAAAAGGGGCAAAGCTCAAAATTGCATTTGTAGCCACTCACCCTAGGCTCTGGCAGAGGGACGGCAGTGCAGACTAGAATGTCCCAATGAGAGTCGGGGTGTGTTGCTCTGGGGAGAGATGTGAGAGGACACTCGTCAGGATCCCTGTACTGAGTCCATCAGAGAAACCTACAGTAGACATCTTTTCTGGGTGGAGCAGCCTCCTCTCCAGGGCATCAGGCTGGAGGGTGGAGGAAGGCACCCTCCCGTAGGAATTTCTTGTACCTGACTGGTGAAGCCAGCAGCATGGGCTGGGGCCAGACCTGGCAGTCTAAGCAGACAGGTGAAATTAGTGACTAGTTGTGGGGAGGGGTTATTCTCCCCACTTTCCCTTGAACCTGACTCTCAATACTCCCTTCATGGGAGATCTGATAGAAATACCCTTCACTGTCAGGCAGACCCAACCTGTGGTCTCTAGAGGCCCCATACACCTGAATACAAGGGGCTCCACCTGCCCAAAGTCAGGGAAAAATTTAAAACAGGCTCTGTGGCTCTGAGAGAGTGGCCACATCCACCACCTTCCCTGAAGCCTGAATGGCACCACCCCCTCAGTGGATACTCATTAATTCCATCCTCTTGATTCTGCCAGAGCTTCTCTCAGTGATTTAGAGTAGCAGGCAGCTGGCAGGCCTGCAGAGGCAGATAGGGGCAGAACCCAGGGTGCCTTGGAATGTTTGTTGCTCCACCCCCAGGACCAGCGCTGGTAAAAGCCAGTTTTGGAAAGCAGTTTGGTCCTTCCCAGGCACAGCCAGGTCCAGCAGAGGCAGCCACAAATTGTGAATTGCTTGTACTTTCAAACAGGTTGTCAAGGTCAAGGTATGGACAAAAAGTCTAACATTGGCTAGAGCCAGAGTTCTTCCCTAGGGGCCAAGAACCAACACAACAAAAGGCCAGCATCAGACCACAATGGAGCAGGATCCAACAAACTTCAAAAATAGTACATCAAAGGGAGATCACAGAAGGCACCAAACTCTGCAGAGAATTTCCATTTTCTCTTATTTCAATTTTTTGCTTCTTTCTTTTCTATATATGTTTTAAATTTTCTTTTTCTTTTAAGAAGAATTTATTCATTTATTTTTAGAGAAATAAGAAAAGAGGAGAAAGAAAGGGTAGAAACATCAAGGTAAGAGAGAACTGTCAATGGTTGCCTCTCCTACACACTCTGACCAGGGACCAAACCCAAAATCTAGGCATGTGCTTCAACCAGGAATTGAACTAGTGACTTTTTCCTTTGCGGGATGGTGCTCAACAAGCTGAGCCACACCAGACAGGTTAAGTTTCTTTTTTCTTTACTTATCCTTATTTCCTTTTTATTTTATTATTTGTTTTTGTTTGTCCTTTCCACTACTCTTAGTCTTCTTTCCCTTTTTTAATTTTAATTTTTTAAATTAAATTAAATTAAATTAAAATTATTTCTTTAAATTAAAAAGATTTTAATTCTATATATACTATTATTTCTTATTATACATATTTTTCCTTCTCTTTCTATTTTTCTTTTTTGGGCCAGCACCCACACAGCAGAGTTCATGCAGTGATCTCACAGTCAGTCAACCTCAGAGTTGATCATACCCACAAACAGTTCAAAAGCAATCAAGACTCAATTACAATAGGAGGGCTCATAAAACCCAAACAGGGTACATTCCTAGAGCACCCAGCTCTGGAGGTCAAGGAGACCACACCCTGGGTCCCAAAGGACACCTACTACATAAAGCCACCCCACAAAGACTGGGAATCATAGCAGATCTAGCTAATACATAGAAACAAGCACAAAGAGACAGCCAAAATGAGGAGACAAAGAAAAAAGCCCTAGATGAAAGAAGAGGAGGAATCTGCAGAAAAAAAGACTAAATTAAAGCTCTTTTAATTTATCATTAGGTAAGCAATTTATCATATATACAGTTTAAATTAAGGGTTATAAGGATGCTCAAAGAACTTAATGAGAGCTACAATAGCATGAAAAAGGACATAGAAACCATAGAAAAGGACCAGTTGGAAATGAAGAACAGCATATCTGACTTCAAGAACACATTAGAAGGAACAAAAAGTGGGCTAGATAAAGCAGAGAATCATATCAGTTGTTTAGAAGACAAGGTAGAAAAAGTACCCAGAGCAGGAAAAAAAGACTTAAAAAGAGTGAGGATAGTTTAAGGGAACTTTGGGCAACATGAAATGTAACAACATCCACATTGTAGGGGCTCCAGAAGGAGAAGAAAGTAAGCTAGGGATAGAGAACCTGTTTGAAGAAATAATGGCAGAAAACTTTCCTAACCCCATGAACAAAGAAGTCATAGATGTTCAGGAAGTAGAGAGAGTCCCAAAAAGATTCACATCAAGAATCATCATAATTAAAATGTGAAAGTTTAAAGACAGAGAGAATGTTAAAGGCAGAGAGAGAGACAGTTAGTAACAAGGCAGTTCCAGGAAGACTGTACACTTCATACTAGAAGGGATTGGCATGACATATTCAAGGTAATGAAAAGCAATGACCTGCAACCAAGACTACTCTGTCTTTCAAGGCTATCATTTATAATTGAAAGCAAAATAAAGCAAACCAAAAATACAAACAAACAAACAAAAAAACCCTCAAAGAGTGCATTATCACCAAACCAGTATTGGAAGAAATGTTCAATGGTCTGCCTTAAGAAGAAGAAGAAACAGAGAGAGAGAAGAATATAAGCAAAAATTTATTGCCATAAGGAAAAATGGCAATAAATAAGTACCTATTAATAATAACCTTAAATGTAAATGGATTAAATGCACCAATCAAAAGACATAGGGTAACTGAATGGATAAGAAAACATGACCCATATATAGGCTGTCTGCAAGGAACCCACCTTAGAACAAAAGATTCACGCAGGTCGAAAGTAAAGGGATGGAGGACTTCCACCAAGATGGAGGCATAGGTGGAAACACTGCCTTTTCGCACAACCAAGTTTAAAGACAACAAAGTTTTAGAAACAAAAAACTCAGCCAAAACACAGAAAATTGAACTATACGGAAGTCCGACAACAACGAACCATTCAGCCAGACCGGTAAGAGGGACAGAGCCAGCAGCAGAGCGGAGTAGGGCAGGAAAAATCCCCTGGACCAACCCAGGCATGCAGGCAGCCGAGGGCAGATACCAGGTGTGGGGTAGCAACGGGCAGACCCAGTGAAGGTGCAAGGTGGCAGGTTGACCTCGGTCACATTCGTGTGCAGATAAAGCAATGAAGGAGCGAGCAGTGAGACGAACCACATAGGCCCCAGCAGCAGGAAGCAGCAGAGGGGACCACTATTGTCCCTCTTTGACTCGGCCCCCACATACAGTGTCACAACCCAGCAATTTGGGTGGCCCTGCCCTGGTGAACACTTAAGGCTCTGCTCCTCATATATAACAGGCTCGAAAAAACCAAAACATGGCTCAAGAAGAACTCAAAGCCCCAGAGCCAATAACTCTAAGTGACCAAGAAATAGCCAAATTTTCAGATGCACAGTTCAAAACACTGGTGATCAGGATGCTCACAGAACTGGTTGATTTTAGTCACAAATTAGAGGAACATATGAAGGCTAAACTAATTGAAATGAAGAGAAATGCACAGGAAACCAATAATGATGGAAAGGAAACTGGGACTCAAATCAAGGGAGTGGACCAGAAGGAAGAAAAAAATGACCAAACAGGAAAATATGAAGAAACAAGAATTCAAAAAAATGAAGAGAGGCTTAGGAACCTCCAGGACATCTCTAAACATTCTAACATCCGAATTATAGGGGTACCAGAAGGGGAAGAGGAACAGCCACGAGTGGAAAACTTATTTGAACAAATAATAAAGGAGAACTTCCCCAATATGGCAAAGGAAATAGACTTCCAGGAAGTCCAGGAAGCTCAGAGAGTCCCAAAGAAGTTGGACCAAACAAGGAACGCACCAAGGCATATCATAATTACATTAGCCAAGATTAAAATAAAATGAGAGAATCCTAGAAGCAGCAAGAGATAAGGGAACAGTCACCTACAAAGGAGTTCCCATCAGACTGTCAGTGGATTTCTCAAAAGAGACCTTACAGGCAAGAAGGGGCTGGAAAGAGGTATTCCAAGTCATGAAATCCAAAGACCTATAACCAAGATTGTTCTTTCCAGCAAAACTTTCATTTAGAATGGAAGGACAGATAAAGTGCTTCTCAGATAAGATCAAATTCCAGGAGTTCATCATCACCAAGCCCTTATTATATGAAATGTTAAAGGGACTTACCTAAGAAAAAGAAGATAAAAAAGATGAGACAAAAAAACTGTACTTGAAAAATAACTAAATAAAATAAAAATAAAATAAAATAGCAGTTAAAAAAATAAAGCTGCTAGTTACAACCTAAAAAAAAAAAAAAGATGAACAGTGAAAGGACAGCAAACTCACAGTTACTAAGAACCACACCTAAAACAAAAGCAAACTAAGAGGACAGCTAGACAGGAGTGGAATCATAGAAATGAAGATCACATGGAGGGTTAGCAACAGGGGAGTGGGAGGAGGAAAAGGGGGAAGAAGGTACAGAAAATAAGTAGCATAGATAGTAGATAGAAAATAGATAAGGGGAGGGCAAGAATAGTAGGGGAAATATAGAATCTAAAGAACTTGAGACACATGGTCATAAACTAAAGGGGGGAATGGTGGGGGAGGGGTGTGCAGGGTGGAGGGGAATGAAGGATGGGAAATGGGATAACTGTAATGGCATAATCAATAAAATATATTAAAAAAGAAAAAAGAAAGTAAAGAGATGGAAAGAAAAATATCGTGTAAATGAACATGAAAAAGGAACTGGGGTAGCAATACTTATATCTGACAAAATAGACTTCAAAACAAGAAGTCTAACATAACAAAAAACAAAGAAGACCACTGTATAATACTAAAGAAATTAATCCAATAGGAGTATATAACCCTTGTAAACATATATGCACCAAGTATGGGAGCACCGAAATATATAAAGACAATCTTGGTGGACATTAAGAGAGATATCAACAGCAATACAGTCATAGTAGGGGATTTTAACATACCATTGTCATCAATGGATAGATCATCAGACAAAAAAATCAAGGAAATAGCGACCTTAAACAACACACTAGATTAGATGGCTTTAACTGACATTTATAAAATATTCCATCCCAAAGCAGCAAAATATATTTACATTCTTCTCAAATGTACATGGGACATTCTCAAAGAATGATCACACATTAGGACACAAAATAAATCTTAACAGTAGATGAGGGCATAAAAAAGCTGTGGTACATTTCCACAGTGGACTACTATATGGCTGAAAAAAGGAAGAAACCTTACCCTTTGTATCAGCATGGGTGGACCTGGAGAACATTATGCAAGCGAAATAAGCCAGTCAGAGAAAGACAAATAACATATGATCTTACTCATATGAGGAATATAATAAACAAAATAAACTGAAAAAATAAAACTAGAGGCATGGACACATGGAACAGATTGATACATTTCAGAGGGGGAGGATGGTGTAGGGAAGATGGGAAGAGATTAGCCAAAGAATATATATGCATATATGCAAAGCCCATGGACACAAACAAAAATATGGTGAAGACTGGGGGGTGAGGGTTTGACGGAGAGGAAAAATGCAGTAAAATGGGGGACATCCGTAATAGTCTCAAAAATTAAAAAAGATAAGAGAATATATGGTTTATTGTTCCATGCTCATTAACTTTAAGAATGGGCACCAGCCTGCGAACTAAAGGGTCAATTCCCAATCAGGGCATGCGCCTGCATTGCAGGTCATGTCATCAGTAGGAGGCATGTGAGAAGCAACCACACACTGATGTTTCTCTCCCTCTCTTTCTCCTTCCTTTCCCCTCTCTAAAAAATAAAATAAATAAAATCTTAAAAGAAAAAAAAAGAAGACAGGATCATAATTACCTTTGATCAGGAGGAGATTTGAGCTACACAGAAGCATGAGAGAATCTTGTGGAGTGATGAAAATGTTCGTTTTGATCTTGGTGGTCATTACTGTGAACAAAAAGGGGGCTCCCTGACAGACCCTGACCAGTTTAGGGAACTACCTGGCAGGACTGACAAGCTCTATACTGAAATTAACCATATGGGATGTTCTGATCATAAAAATTCCTAACTGAGCAGGTTATGATGGGAAGTCACATCTTAGGCCTATAATAATATATTAATCTTTACCTTGAGGAAGCCCTGTTCGTTGTTTTTGTGAATCTAGGATAACATACTTCAAATGTCAAAATGACCTCTTTTCTAAGTCTCCAGAGATTCAGGGTGAGGCAATCTCAACATTCCTCATTGTTGTCTTTCATCCACATACTTCTGTAAACTATGTATGTTAAATGTTAACTGCCATGCACCCATCAATGTGAGAGATGTATCTCTCCATTTTGCATTTTATCCAATCCTAGAAATTTTCCTACTTTGCCATTTCCTGCTGCCTTAATCTGCCACAAATGGATTTCATGTAACCTTCCTTACCTCTTCTCCTTTGATTCTAATGTATAAAATGATCTGTAAAACTGCTACTTCCCAGAGCATTGTTTCAATCCTTTGAGATTTTACTTCCAGGTCTGCTTCTCAGCCTTGGCTCAAATAAACTGTTTAAACCTTTCCTTGGGTTTGGAATTTATTTTGTCCACATTGCACAGATGTACTCATATACAAAATTCATTGAGCCTTACACTTAAGATTTGTGCACTGGACAGCATAGACTATTTCCTTTCAGTCTTTTCCTCATGTTCTCAAGCCACAGTTTCAAGAAGAAGGATATATGGGGGTCATAAATTGAATCTTATGGAATACTGAGAGCTCAAGGTACTAGCAGCTTTTGTGATAAGAGAAGCGCCACCAGCAGCAATAAGAGGGTCTTTCGTACACACAGAACTGTCCTCATCTTCAGGCATTAACAGCTTCGATTCCAACAGCAACAGCAGGAATAGCACCTCTAGTTAAAGAGTTATGGCCATGGAGGTAACACAGCTGTTTTTAATATTTGCTGGGACTAAAAACTTCATCACTAAGGTGGAAGGAGAAAAAACAGAGGCTACCTTGTGGAAACAGACAGATGAAGAACAAAACACTAGCCTCATTATAGAGCAAACATGAGAAGAATGGAATTTATACTACTAAACCTCACGTTTAGAAAGGTTTATTCATCACTTAAAGGCAGGGGTGGGAAACCCCAGCCCCTCACTCCCGTGTAATGACCAAGCCCTTATCATTTACCTCATGATCAAGAACAGCCTAAAGCACATGCCTTCTGCAAGGAAGTAGACCCCAACAATAAAAAATGCAGGACAAGCTAAGCTATTAAGTGCTCAGTTCCTTATCCCATGCTCCCCACTCAGAGAAGTCACTACCTCCCAGATAAGGGGAGAGAGTAAGGCGGCACTGTACCACACCAGTGGGTGTCCTCTACCTAGAAAACTCAGGAGTGGAAAATGAGTGCCTTCTAATAACTGCCACACAACTCTGGCAAGAATATGAAGATACAGAGTTTCTGCAGAGCAGACAGTGAGTCATCATTATCATTATGGTCTATTTTTGGTCACATGATGATATGGCCTTGGAATTAAGTTACAATAGAAATGGCCACCCTGAATTTAGGACATTTTGTGATAACACATGGTGGTAATCATCTTATGTTAGGGTCCTGGGAGGGCATCAGGAGGCAACAGAAGAGAGGGAATATTTCTGTCTATTCATAAGAAAAAAGGCAGCTTCAGGTTTAGGTCAGAATGTAATTTCCACAATTCCAAATGCCTCTTGCTTGGAAAAGAAATATGCCTTCTTCTTATGAGGTAGCATGGTGGAGGATGAGATATGTCCTCAGTGAGGATGGGCCTATTATCTGGGCAGCCAGATGCCTCACAAAGTCAAATCCAACCTCTCTCCTGTCTATAATGGGAGCAGGACGTTGGCCAGGTCTGCTGGGCTGGGGCTCCACTTACGAAGGATGAAAAAAATCTCATTGTCCCCAAAAAGGCACATGCTTTTACATACAAAATAAGCCTAAAAGTATAATGTTATTTCAAGATGGGAGTAAGTGAACTAAAGTGCTATAAAGTTTTAATGTAAATATGTAGAATTGCCAGAACCATGTGAACAATGTGTGAAAAGTACCAAACTTCAGGTACTTTATAAAAATGGTGCTTGGGACAACTTATTTTCAGTTATTACTGTAAAGTATCTTCTTAATGTTTTAGAAATTAACATTTTTAATATTAATATCATTCATATTTCTACCAATGTAACTCATTTGAATATATGATTAAAAACCTGCTACATTAAGAGCCTTATCCAAACATAATAATTACTTACACAATACTATAGCTCTAATTTTATAAGGAAAGTCAACAACATCACATAATAGAATTCACTTGAATGATACGCTTCAATGTCTTTCACTTGTTTTCAAACCAAAATTCCAGTAGGCCATAGCAAGTCTGCCATAAAATACAAATGGAGGTTTTCCAGTCCACTGCTAGGCAGGTTATCAAGCCAATCATTTAGTTCATTCTTGAAGAGAGCAGAGATGCTCTAGGGAAGAAATCAGAGAAGGTCCTGGAGGTACACAGGGAAGACATGACCAGAAAGGACACCAGTGATGAAGTGAAGGGGACTGCAAGAGCAACCACAAACAGAGGGGAAGGGAAGGTTGTTACACTGTTCTCATTTCATGGTTTTGCAAATGGTGGGTCTAAACATCTAGCAACTCAGGATGGAGAATTTATAATTCGATACTTGAGGAAATTCTTCAAGTTTTGCTTTAATCCTTGGCATCGCTTCCCTCTATTCTCTGGATTGTTGCAGTAGTGAGGATCTGCAAACAAAAGACATTCTTCATAGAAACAAGATGAAAATAAACTATTCACTTTAATATTGCACTGTTCTTTTTCTCCCTGATTTATTCATTCATGGGCTTCTTCAACTGTCCCGAGTCTACGGGAAAGAGTATTTACTGGTTAATAATTGAATGCCTACTTCTCCCCTCCCTGCACTACTAATCAAGAGAAGTAAATTTTTCAACTTCTAAAAGTCCATTTAAAATGTTCTTTGTATGACTCAGTGGACATATTCACTGGTGTTAAGCAATCTCGCTATGACTAAATCAGCTTTTCTTTTGGCATCTTCCAGTAGAACAAATGAGTTGCTGTGTAGAAGTTTCCTTTCAGGTGGCCTTTACCTCGATCATAACAACAAACCAATTCTATAATGGGAAACTTTCTTTTCAAGAGATTAAAATGTTATATTAATGCAAAGTGCTTACTGCTACCAAGTTCTACCTCCCAAAATAGCAGAAGACAATAACTTTCTGTTGGTGCAGGGATTATTTTAAAAAGCCCTTTACTTGGCATCTAAGTAAATATTCTTGGATGAATATGACTTTTTTCTAGTGTTTCAGATTTTCAGAAAACTAAGAACATTCCTCCTAAGAAGCTGTCATCAGCATAAGGTCTCTGAATGCAACTAGCTGACTGAAAGATGGACTTTTGAATGCAAGGTGGAAATCTACGTTCAACTGAAGGTAATTAGGAAGCTACTGTTTAATATTAGGGCGTCAGAAGATCCAGATCCTCTCTTCCTAAACACCCTGAAGAACCTTGTATATTTTTCATAGAAAGTTTCAAAACAGACCTGGATCATTAAGCAGTTGAGAACAGGTTGATAATTATGGGAGCTTTACAGTATAAGATGAAGCTGCACTGATGGAATGGGTTTGTGAATATGATGGGGGGACAATGACTAAGTACTTGTTGATGCTTCCAGGGCTTGATGGAAGCCACAAGATATCATAACAGATTTTTACAACATGTATTTAAAGTGAAGGGAAGAAGCAAAATGAAGATAAATGTATACAGGGTAGTAGAACAAAAGAGTAAATAGAAAAAAAGCATGAGTATTAATTGGAGAGTGAAGGCAATGATAATTAAAATTATTTAACATCAATTGTTTAAATTTTCAGTGCTAATTTAGGTCACAGCGCATGACATTGTTGATGCATAGACCTTATTTTAAATTATATAATTACCAGTATATGTTCTTAGAACACCTGAATTAAATAAGTAACTTATCCTGATCATGTTGCTTACTATTGTATCAATAAACATGAATGCCAGGTTTTAAGGGAGAAATTATCAGCATTACACAATATTAACAGACATTTCTTGAGCTCAGTGTTTCACTTTTATATTTAACAGGACGACCAACCAATTTGCTACTAAGTTTGTTTCTCCTGCCCGGGCTGTAAAAGAAGCAGTATCCTCTGGGAAGCATTTTGACTTGATGCAGTATTACAGAGATGTCGAGACACAATTTCAGTAAAATCCACACTTTTTCAGGTAAATTCAACTCATTAATGTGCTATGTTAGCTAAACTGTAAGATTTACCTGCTTACAAAGATGGTTAGATTTTATACTGTCAGAATTTCATCTGATTTCTCTATCTAATATTTATGTGAAGGTTGGATGCTGATGATATTGAAAACAATTAAAAATATACTGATCTCCATGAGCTTAAACTTGTGTAGTATTCTAAGCTATTAACATCCTTATTTATCCTGAGATCATACATAATATGGAAAACACAGATTATTGATATTGTAAGGCCAGCTGCCTACACTTTAAAATGATTAACATTATTTTTTAAAACATTTTGTTTAGTAATAGGCTAACAGTATTCTTCATAAAGAGTGCCTGCTACTTCTTTCTTGAGCTTAGCTCTGTATCTTCAATAAAGAAAATTCCTTTAGATCCTTTCTTAAAAATCTAAACGAGCCTGTCTTTCATTTTTAAAAGCTTTAAAAAAGTTTTGTTACAAATGCTTAAATAAATAATTTTTCCCAAAGTTTTATTGTGAACATTTTCAGACATAGAGAAAATTTGAAGGAAAAATACAAGCATTCATATCACTCCCATATCTACTATCTAGATTCAACAACCATTAACACTTTGCCCTATATGCTCTGTGTGTGTATGTCTGCTGGTCCATTTCAAAACAAGTTGCGGATTTCATATAACTCTTTCCCAAATATTTCAGCTGTATCTCCCTAAACACAGTAATCATGGTAATCTACATAATCACATTAGTACCCCCAAGAAAATCATAATTCTGTAATACTATCTAATACCCAAACCATACAAAAATTTCTTCATTTCCCTCAAATATATTCTATAGAATATATTATATAGCTGTTTTTTGGTGTCTCTTTAGTCTCTTCCAATTTAGAACAGTGTTTGTCCACGCTCTCCCCAATAGTCAATACATATTTTCTTTTCTTGGCACTAAACTTTTAAAGTGCCCAGGCCAGTTGTTTTTTTTATAATGTTCTACATTCCAAATGTGTTTAATGACTTCTTCATAGTGTCATTTAACTTATTTACTTCTTCTATGTATGTCTTGTGAATTTTAAGTTTAGTCCTTCAGACCCATCTTTAACGTTTGATCTGAGTTACAGCTTATTATGTTGGCTTTTTTACCATTGAATATATAAGACTTGGCCTTATCCAATAAACCAAAGTCTTTCTGATTTTGTAAAAACATAAGTGCCACTAACTGGGACCTCTCTCCTGTACTTTATGACTTCTTAGCAAACTATGGAGCACACATTTGCCAAATGAATCATGCCGTTCATATTCAACCTCTTTGAATTCTTGGAAGCAATCCAAACATTTTCACTTAGAGTAGGGTGTACTACACTAAAATATAATTTTCCTGTCAGTGTACCATCTTTTTTTCCCCTTAGCATTATCTGTCTTGTGAATTTTAATTAAATATATTCTTCTCTACTAACAGGCAATTAAAGTCTTAGAACTACCTAGGCAGCTGGTTATCTGCTTCTAGAATAATCACATATTTTATGAATACCTAAACATGAATAAATTCATGGAATGAACTAAATTTTTATTGCACCAGCTAAGTGTGAAGGAAATATGGACGCTACTTCTGTCATGTATAACGAGTGATGTGAGGTGAGGCAGTCTGTACAGAACTGCGGAGCTGCTCAGCAACTCAAGCCATAAATGTCCATAAAACTGATGTCCAAATGTTTTGGGGTGACTGCAAATTAAACCGACTACAAAAGTATTGCAATGGATAAGTTAGTTCTTTAAATGTTTCTCAAGATAAGAGGAAAGCTCACTGTTTATTCATGACTGATTTGACTGAAAAATGAGACTTATAGTTGGTGTACCTGTTTCTGGCCCAGAAGGTCATAAATTCAGTTACAAAAACAGAAAAATATACAGTCTGAGTATAGTATGCAGTATACTATACAGCACCTTGGATCTGAGGATCACTAGATATAGTTTAGAAGAGGATTAAAGACAGTAAAGGAGATTTTAAAAATCAATTTAATTAGTCATTTAAATAGAAAATTAAAGAGAGAGCTGGTGAAATCTTAAGGTATATTATCTGATAGAGAAAGCCAGTGTTCTGAAAATCAATTATTTAAAAGTCGACTTATCAATTTTCTAAAAATTAATTTTCTCTGATATCCTTTTTGAATAATTCACCCATTGGCAATAAAATATTCATATATAGTCAATTAATTCATTCAACAATTATACTTTTTTATTTCACCAAGGACATTTTTATTGCTTTTAGATACAGACAAAGGAAAGGAGGGAGAGAAAGTGAGGGAAGGAGAAAGAAAGGAAGAGAGAGAGAGAGAAACATCAGTGTGAGAGAGAAATATCAATTGGTTGACTTCTCCTATGCTCCCTGACCTGGGTCTGTGTCCTGACCAGAAATTGAACCTATGACCTTTTAGTCTGTGGGTCAACTCTTCAACCAACTGAGCCACACCAGCCAGGCCTCAACGGATATTTATTGAGTACCTACTAAGTCCAGGCTTCTGTGTGTTGCACCTATAACAGGGAGCACCAATAACAGAAAGTCATTGCTCTTATCATTTAGGGGACATGAGCAATGAACATATAAAATGCATAAAAAACAATATCAGGTAGTGATAAGTCCCACCAGTACTTCCTCTTCCTTTCTTTCCACACTAAATATCAATGGTCTAGATACAGCTTCCATTCCCTAGAGAGCAGCCAGGAGAGGGAATGACACTGGTAAAGTCATGGGTGGATCCATGGCCCCTACCCTGGATGAGTCATGGGGGTACTATTTTAAATAGATGCATCCAGTAACGCATATGACAAAATGGCATTTGAACAAAGACCAGAATGAACTTTGAATGTGAGCCATGAGAAAATCCATGGGAAGAATAATCTATGCTTAAGGCAGAGCAAATACAAGGAACCTAAAGGTAAATTCATTAATCAATACTTATTAAAAAGCTTACAGTAGAAAAAAGTGGTCATAAGAAGAATAGATTGTCTGTGTCATCACCCATTACAGGTTGAATATTCCTTAAAATGTTCCCATGAATTATGTGCATTTAATATTTTCAAGAAAAATATTTCTTAAAATATACTTTTGATAAATTTGGCAAATTCAGCAAGTTGATTATTAGACAAATAGATCCACTACTAAATTGGCATATGGAAGAATGACTTTCAATCAATTATTTTCCGGCCAATTTACCTACAGTTATACCTGTCAAGAATTATATTGAATATTGTAGCTAAAAGTGACAATATACTAGAACTTAACTTGAACTTGGAACTAATATTACTCTCTGATATTTGACCCCATTGAGAAACCCTACATAGGCCTTTGAACTGCAGTCACATAAAACCTACCTTTGACGCAGTCTATCTCTCAGTATTTTCCTTTTTTATCTTTGAAGAAGGCCCTAGAAATCTAGCCTTTTTTCCTCTCTTGCTTTCTAGCCCTTGAAATTTTGTCCCCCATATTACTGTAATTTCCCTCATTTCTCATTTTCTTGTGCATCTGGAGTTAGGCACATAGGCTCTTTTAATTTTAAGAATATTATCCTTGATCTCTGAAAAGATATAGGATAGCAAAGCAGCGTGCCTGGCAAGAGTCAGAAGGGTTATAGAACCCTTACACAATTATCAAAAACCTGATCCTTGTTCCATCTAAGATGGTACATGGATACGTGAGAATCAGGTTTTGGTTTGTAACCTTTCCTCTCTCCTCTAAATTATATTAATGAGTTCTATCTCTTTAGGATTGCTAAAAGGCAGTTATTGAAACTGGTTATTTAAACATGTTGATATTTATTTTAGCAAATATAAAGACTGTTACAACAGTCAAAAGATATTGGTCCCAGTTTGTGGTCCTTCTAGAAAATGGCTTCCCACTGTTCTCACTCTTTGTCCCTTTCCTAAACAGTCATCAGTGATGTAGATATGGATCCATCGAGACTGTGGTGCTCCTGGTAAGTTCATAAATGATCCGTGACCCCTTCTCTGGTGACTCGCACAGTTTGCTTGATTGGTCCTGCAGAATAAGAAAACTGTCTCTCAAAAACGATTTTTTATCACCTATTTGTTGCACACTCTGGACATGTGGTATAGTCAGTCCTCTAACTGGTAGTAAGGAAGGAGGCTGGTAAAGTTACTGGAACCATAGGGAAACTGATTGGATGGCTAGCAATATACATAGGCATGAGAAATGAGGATTTAAGATTTCTAAAGAATCAAAGGGCGTAAAAAGGAATAGCGCACCTCTGTTCTCTGTCTTCTGCTGAGACATTCCCTTAATATCAATTTGGACTGAAAATAGGTATTGTTTCCCTGTTATAAACACAATTATGGGAGGGGCAGCTTTCTAGAACATAGAATGGCAAATGTTTGAAATAGATGCCTTGCAGACTACTATACTCAACTGAAGTTTTGCCTTCTGCATTTATCCCCGGGGATGAAGTTCACTAAATCACTCTTTCCCTCTAGCCCCAATTTTAGATGCAAACAAGGTAGAACAATAGATATTTCCTTGACCCAAACTGGCACTTTGTAGCTTCTAAGATCTCAGCAATGGATGACACCCTTTCAATGGATCCTTGGCCCTTTGCTCCCCCTCCCCCAATGAAGAACGTTGTGCATTTCCTTACCAATTTTCTATGGCTTGATCACCACATTGAGTACGACATACAACTACCAGGCTTCAAGAAATGAGAGGGCAGCAGAGGAGATGGAGAGGTAAAATGGATAAGCAAGGTTGAGCCATTATTGCCTGGAGGGATCCTGTTACCAGGAATATGACCAAGTCAAGGGCTTTTGTATAATAAGTAAAGAGCAAAGTGCTCCAGGTAAAGAGTAAGATAAAAACCTGTTGTGAAAAGTGAGTCCAGGGTTACAGCAGGACATTACTGGGCATCTTTGCTGCTATACTACTTAATATATTTTTAAAGATTTTATTTACTTAGTTTTAGACAGAGGGGAAGGGAAAGAGTTAGATAGGGAGAGAAACATCAATGTGTGGTTGCCTCTCACTCACCCCCCTACTGGGGACCCAGCCTGCAACCCAGGCACGTGCCCTGACTGGGAATTGAACAGTGACCCTTTCATTCACAGGCCGGCCCTCCATCCATTGAGCCACATCAGCCAGGGCTAGAGTACTTAATTTTTGAGTCACAGCAACTTATCCCTCTTTTTAATATCTGATTTAGTTTCATGGACTGGTTTGGTAGTCAGGGTTTCAGCTACTAGGATAGGCAAAACTTTAGAAAATCTTCAAAAGTTAGACAAAAAGGAAATAGATAAAAATAACTAAATAGCAGAGGTCAATTTCAGGAAATTAGATAACCAGAATCAGAAACTTAAGGGCGTGTCTTTGCATGCAAGAACTGGAGAAAAAAGAAAAGAATAACCTAGTAACATTCACATTCACATTGAGTAATAAGAGAAGGCAGTATAACTGAACTGAACTTTTTCTATACCGCTACTTGCTAAATTTTAGAACCAAGTATAAAGAAACTGAGACAAGGCTCTCATATCAGGATAACCTAGCTACTTCAAATTAGTTCCCTATGATCTTGAGCATTTGCCTTCATTTGCTATCATTACTATGCCATCCCAAGTTGGCCAGACCAGCCTTATTGCCAAGCCTGGCAATTAGAGTTCTGGTTTAGCTCTTTAATTATTTACCTCACTGCGCTGACCTGATGCAGCTATTGCTTAGTCTCCTAGCTTGTCTGATGTCAGCCTAGCCCAAGGCTGGGTTTTTACAGCACAAAAAGGGTGCTGGACTTGCAAATTTAAAGCCATAAATAAGGACTATAATGACTTACAGTGGAAATAGGAACAGAAACTTAAGCTGCAATAACAACAAAAAACCAAGAACCTAAAGAGCTTTATTTTAGACATCAGGGGTTTTCCCAGACTTAGTTTCACTGTTTCTTGGTGGTAGCTCTAATGTTGCCCCATCAAATGGATGTATGAGGAAATCAGAGAACCCTAGTTGTACTTCTAAAATCATTGCCACTACTCAAGTAAATGTGACAGCTTAGATCAGCAGAAGATCTGGGAACATTGGCAATTACCCCTCTGTCTTTGGAGTGTCATTCTCTTGCTGTAAACCTTCAGTGGGTTCCTACTGCCCTTGGAATAGTGAGCTCTTCAGCCTGGCCTTCAATGTCCTCTGAGAACTCTCTTACTAATCCCATTTGTGCACCAAATACTAATCACTGTGTTCCACACTTGACATCAACCTTTCCCATTTTCTGACTTTTCTCAGTTTACTTTCTATTGAATAACATTTTATTTTACTTAAACATCTAAATGTAACTATTTTTCAATGACAGCTAAAAACGCCATCTTTTCCAGAATGCTTTTTTTACTATACTTATCTCCAATTATATCTGTATCTCAAACTACTTCACTCAGTATTTTTTAAATTCCATAGTTAAGTATGTCTTGTCATCTACCTATATTACACTGCACATTCAATACACACAGAGATTATATTTTATTAGTTTTTTTGATTGGCCACAGAGTTGAACTAATCATATTCCTTAGTTTATATTAGCCAATCATTATGGTTGAAGCAAATCACCTACGGTAAGTTAGATATTTGTTCCTTTTTATCTTACTGCCCATTCCAATTTCCTTTCTTATTCCCTGCACTCTCCATGGGCATCTGCTTAAATTAGTTTGATGTATAACTGAAAGGTAAATATTACTCTGTAAAATATGGAGTTGTACTATATTTTAGTAGACTTAGTTCTACAAGACTTCTTCCTTTTTTACAAATCATTGGATTTTTAGGATCTATTCATGTTGCTCTGTGGTTTGTTATGACTTCGAGTTGCCAAAGGGTATTCCATAGTATATAGCCTTTATTCATCCATTCCTCCAGTGATGAACATGGAGATTTCATTTAATGCCTGTCACCACAAACAGTGCTTCACTGATTGTGTGAGCATTTTTGTAGATTATAGAAACCCAGATAAGGGCTGGCTGGTTTGGAGGGTAGATGTATATTGAGTATTACTAGGCACTGAAATTTATTAGCTATACAAGTTTACTCTTACCAGCAGTGCACATGGGTTCCTGTTTTCTTACATCTTTGCCACTACTTGGCCTTATCTAATTATCTAAATCTTGTTAATCTAATGGATGGCTAATTGTAATTCATGAATTCGTTTAAATTATTCTCATCTGAGTTTTAATGATTTTGAACATTTTTAATATATTCTTTAGCCATTCAGATTTCCACTTATGTAATTTGCCTGTACATAGTCTTTGTGCATTTTCCAGTGAGTTTTTCTGACTTTTTGTTATTGATTGAATTGCAGAAGTTTCTTTATATATTCTAAACATTACCACATAGGTTTTAATGTGGCTGTGCTAGTCCTTACTGAACAATTTTGATGAAATTAAATCATCAATTTTTCACCTACTCATTTGTGCTTTTTATATTTTGTTTACAAAGTATTTCACTACAACACCAGAATAATAAATTTATCCTGTATTTCTTCTTAAGCTTTCTAGTTTTACCATTCATATTTAGGGCTTTAGTCCATCTAAGATATCTATCTATTCAATAGACAGAGTGTGTAAATGTACATGGCAGAAGATATGGATCTGTTTTGTTTTTCTCAATATGGTGAACAAATTTTCCCATTACCACATAGTAAATAGCTTGTGCTTTTCTGGGGCTCCCACCTGAGGTCTCTACTCTGTTCCATTTCTTCATTTTTCTGTTTTTGCATCAGTACCATACTGTTTTGATTACTATTGCTTTGTTGTATGAGGTATTCTGGAAAAAGTCCAACTATTGTTAATACAAGAACAGATTGCATGGCATTGACATAACCTGGCAGCCAAGGAGAGTAGATTGGAATGAGCACGCATGAACAATGATGACTCACAATAAACATGCTCATTCAATGGTGGTAGATGCCATTAAGTAAGCAGGTCCCTGTGTGGTTGTCTCAGTCAAAATCACTGAGCTAGTAGAGTGATGAATCTGCATCAGATTTTTGTTAAGCTTGAACATTCCTCTGCAGAAACTTTGCATGATTCAGAAGGCCACAGCCACGGGCAACTAATGATTGGCAGCTTTATCATGACAATGCACCTGCTCATATATCAAGTCTCATAGAGTTTTTTTGTGAAACATCAAATCATCCAGGTGACTCAGTGCCCCTACAGCCCAGATTTGGCACTCTGTGACTTCTGGCTTTTCCCAAAACTAAAATCACCTTTGAAAGGGAAGAAATTTCAGACTATTGACGAGATTCAGGAAAATACAATGGGGCAGCTGATGGTGACTCGGAGAACTGTGAGAGGTCCCAAGGCGCCTACTTTGAAGGGGACTGAGGTATCATTGTCTTAGGTACAACGTTTCTTGTATCTTGTGTCTTCGATAAATGTTGCTATTTTTCATATTACATGGCTCGATACCTTCTGGACAGACCTCATATATCTTAAGTTTTGGTAGGGAAATATCCCCCCTGTTTAGTCTTTTTTTTCAAAGTTGATTTAGCTATTTATGGATTTTTATTTTTCTATATATATTTTAATAAGTATTTGAAGTACTCAAAAACACCTAGCTACAATTTTTGATTGGCATACTGTAGGGTTTATGCATGATTTAGCGGGCAAATTGATCTTTAGAATGTTATCTTATCCATGAGGGTGAACTATTTGTCCATTTATTTAGAACTTTATATATTGTAATTAGATTTTTAAAAATTCTCCAGAGAGCCATAGCTGGTGTAGCTCAGTGGATTGAGCATGGGCCTGTGAAGCAAAGGGTCGCTGGTTCAATTCCCAGTCAGGGCACATGCCTGGATTGCAGGCCAGGTCCCCTATAGGGGACACATGAGAGGCAACTGCACATTGATGTTTCTAACCACTCTTTCTCCTTTCCTTCCCCTCTCTCTAAAATAAATAAATAGAAACTAAAAAAAATAATTTAAAAAATTCTCCAGAGAGTTTTGCATACTATTTTATTTTATTGTTGTTCAAGTATACTTGTCTTTATTTTACCCCATCATATTCCCTGTCCCACCCTTCCCCATCTACCACCCTTGAACTTATCCTCTTTTGCTTTGTCCATGTATTCTTTATACATGTTTCTTGGTGGCCCTTCCCCTATTATTCTCTATTGTCCCTTTCCCCTCTCCTGTCTGGTTATTGTCAGTTTGTTCTTTATTTCAATGTCTCTGGTTGTATTTTGCCTGCTTGTTTGTTTTTTTTTATTAGGTTCCACTTATAGATGAGATCATATGGTATTATTTTTAAAGCTTATTACTAGGCACTTCATACTTTTTTTACTGCTCTGTATAGTAATTTACTTTCTATTTTGTTTCTAGATGGTCATCACTAGTACAGAGATATGTTGCTAACTTATAAAAATTGATCTTGTACCCAGCATCTTTGCTGAACTTCCTGATTTATCTTCTTGACTTGTTATATATTTCATTGTCCTTTTAATGAATATTAAGATTGATTGATACTCTAGCCCTTTTATTGTTGCATTTGTATTTCCTTTGTGTAATTTTCAACACTTTTAAATTCTACATTTATCATTTTGTTTTAAAAGTTTCTTATCTTTGCATTTAGTGTTTTGTTTTATAATTCAATATGAGTACCATTTTCATTTACTATAATTACTGTTTTGTCATTTCTTCATTTCATATTTCCCTTCATTATTCTGCTTCTTTTTTTTCTTCCTGTTCTTTCCTGCCTTCTTCCAAATAAAAATGTATTCTGATGGTTTGAGATTTACAGTCTAATCTTATTTTCCTAAGGGGTTATCCCTAACCTATTAAGATCTATTGCTACATTTTTCTTATTTTTCTATTTCCAAAGTTGTCATTATCTATATCTTTCCTCAAACAATGCAAACAATTTAGTATTCTCTCACTGCTTCTCAATTCTGAAATGTTTTGGTTCCCATCACCTAACATTTCAGCTTTGGATTATTGTAAATGTGTTTCTCCATTTTTTTCATTCTTTTTTCACCTTTTGTCCTTTATTTTTTCCTTATATTTTTATACAAATACAAAATTTAAAAAGTTATTAGTTCACCTTTACTTCCCATATCTCTATAACATCATACTGAGTTTATCTCTCTTCTCATTAGTTCTTTCAAGTCTTTGTGTTTTAAAAAATTGTAATAAAATATTCATGACAAAATTTACCATTTTAACCATTCTTCATTTTTAAATTGTGGTAAAATGCCTACAATGTAAAATAAAATTTGCAGACATAACTATTTTTAAG
This sequence comes from Artibeus jamaicensis, assembly GCF_021234435.1. Classification (NCBI taxonomy): domain Eukaryota; kingdom Metazoa; phylum Chordata; class Mammalia; order Chiroptera; family Phyllostomidae; genus Artibeus; species Artibeus jamaicensis. The sequence goes on along the minus strand of NW_026522030.1, from coordinate 69,870,415 downwards.
TTTGTAGTTTGTAGTGTTAAGAACAATCACTCTGTTGTGCAACCATCACCACTCTACCTCTCAGGAACTTTTTTCATCATCCTAAACTGAAACTCTGTACCCATTAATCAGTAAGTCTCCATCCCCTCCTCTCTCCAGACCTTGAAAACCACCGTTCTTCTCTCTGTCTCTATAGATTTTTCTGTGCTAGGTAACTCTTATAGATAAAATCATATAGCATTTGTCCTCTTATACCTAGGTTATTTCTCTTAGCATAATGTCTTCAAAGTTCATCCATGTTACCACATGTGTCATAATTTTCTTCCTTTCTTTAAGGCTGAAAAATATTTTATTGTATGTATTTATTCTATTGTATCGTATGTATATACTGTATATTGTTTATCCACTGGGTGGCTTTGACCTTTTTGTTGTTGTGAATAATGTTGCTGTGAACATGAATATACAAAAATATCTGTTTGAATCCCTTCCTTCAAATTCTTTTAAGTATATACATAGAGGAGAATTGCTAAAATGATGGTAATTCTAGAATTGTATGCTAATTCTATGTTTAAGTTTTTGAGGACTGGCATACCATTTTACACAATGGCTACATCATTTCAGATCTACATTCTCACAAGCAGTACCTACAGTTCCAGTTTCTCAAAAACGTCACTAACACTTCATGTTTTTGATTAAAAATAATAATAGTCATCTTAATGAGTGTTAAGTAAGGTATTTCATTGTGGTTTTGACTTACATTTCCCTAATAATTAGTGATCTTTTTTAAGATTGAGCATCTTTTCATGTGTTTATTGACTAGTTGCATGTTGTATTGGGAGGAATGCCTATAAGAATCTTTTGCCCATTTTTGAATTGGGTTGTTTGCAAATTGTTCATTGTTAGTATTTGGAAATGCAATGATTTTGGCATATTGACTTTGCATCCTGCTACTTGCTGATTCCATTAATTACTTCTAAAACCATTTTTGTGGAGTCTAGAGATTTCTACGTACAAGATCACATCATCTGCAAACAGATAATTTTACTTCTTCCTTTCCAATTTGGATGCCTTTTATTTCTTTTTCTTGCTTAGTTGCTCCAGCTAAGACTTCTAGTACCATGTTGACTATAAGTGGTGAAAGGAGGCATCCTTGCCTTGTTCCTCATCTTGGAGGAAACCATTCAGTTTTTTACCATTGAATTTAATGTTAGCTGTGGTTTTTCCAATAATGTGCTTTATAATGTTAAGGTAATTTCCTTCTATTTCTAGCTTGAGTGGTTTTTTTTATCATAAAAGAGTATTAAATTCTATTAAATGAGTTTTTTGGCATTAATTAAGATGATCATTTTTTTACTTCATTCAGTCAATGTGGTGTAGTATTATATTGACTGATTTTTCTATATTGTACCATCCTTGCATTTCAGGAATAAATCCTCCTTGGTCCTGCTGTAAACCCTTTTAATAAGCTGTCAAATTTGGTTTGCTGGTATTTTGCTGAAGATGTCTGCATTAATATTCATAAGGAGTAGTGGTTGTTAGTTTTCTTTGTCTGACTTTGATATAAGTAAGGGTAATGCTGGCCTCATTGAATAAGAAATGTTCCTATCTCTTCAATTTTTTGGAAAAGTTTGGGAAAAACTGGTATTAATTTTTTCTTTGAACATTTGGTAGAATTCCTCAGCAAAGTCATTTGGACTTGGGATTTCGTTTGTTGACATTTTTCATTACTGATTCATAGTCATAGGTCTGTTCATATTTTTTATTTCTTCATGATTTTGTCTTGGTAGGTTGTATATTTCCAGGAATTTGTCCATTTCATCTGTTTTATCCAGTTTGTTGCTATAGAATTGTTCATAGTACTCTCTTATAATTATTTTATTTTTGTAAACTCAGAAGTAAGGTCCCCTCATTATTTCTGATTATAGTTATTTCTGTCTTCTTTTTTCCTTGGTCAATATAGGTAAAGGTTTGTCAATTTTGTTGATTTAAAAAATTTTTCTCTATTGTTCTTCTATGTCTTTTTATATCTGTTCAAATCTTTATTTCTTCCCTTTCACTATCTTTAGATTTAGTTTGTTCTTGTTTGACCAATTCCTTAAGTTACATTGTTGATTTGAAACCTGTATCCTTTTTAATAAACTTCCCATTTAGCATACCTGTGTATATCTCACAAATGTAAGTATGTTGTATTTTAAAATTTTCCCAAGATATTTTAAATTTCCCTTGGACTTATTAGTTAAGAGTGTGCTGTTTAATGTCTATAGATTTGTGAATTTTTTAGTGTCCTGTCTGATGTTGATTTCATTTCATTCCATTACAATTGAAAAGACACTTCGTATGATTTAAATCTTTAAAAATGTATTAAATCTTGTTTTGTCACCTCACATGTAGTCTATTCTATGTCCACTCTTTTTTTTACTGAACTTATCTTTAATTTCTTTATCCATTAGCAGAAGTGGGCTACTAAAGTCTCCTACTATTATTGTAGCCAAGAGTTTTTGTTTTTGACTTTTTTTCTGAAGAATGAAGCCAGGTTTACTGCTCCAGGTTAAACTGGTAACACAGGATTTGAGAGAGGGGCACAGAAAGTTGGTGGACATTTCTTGAACAGAACTTAAAAAGAAAGTTTGTAGAAAAAGAAGAGATTGATCCCCCCATGGTTGTGAATATAGAAAGTCTCTAGACAATTCAGAGCTATAAGAGGTATCACTCTGACAGCATCAGTAAATGCAAACAGACATTAAGAAAATGCTCCAGCTGCTGAAATTCTTGCAAGCTTTAGATATTGAGAATCTGTTTTTAAAACTGAACTACATAAATAACATTAAGAAAAACAAAGCCCATATTTTTCCACAGAAATTGAATGAACTATCGAAATTTGAGAAGGCGTTAACAGTCTTGAAAATATGAATTCGTTGGGTTTTGCATTTCTACTGTGCAGAAGTGGTGTGGGATATTTCAACCAGTCTGCCAAATAATCTACGCATAAATTGGAGAGAGCCATTCCCCTGAAAGAGTTGCTTTATATTTTAATAGTATCCAGTTTAAAAAGAAACTCATTTAACTTTTACGTGCTTTTCACATTTTCCTGTCTTAATTAGTTCCTCATGTTAATTTATTAACCAAACACTATCAATTCTCAGCTCGTGTCATCTCATTCAAATATATTGATGAATATAGAGCAGTGTGCTAAAATTATTATTACGAAGGAAGCATAATAATATATTTGCTTTCAGAACAAACTTCTATTCAAGCCTGCACATCCTATAATAGCTACATTGTTTCATGGCTCCTAAGGTATCACTCCCTTTTAGGACATATTCGATGCAAAAGGTAAAAGTTTCTTCCTTTTTGTGGCCTAGTAGTGTTCCATTTTACTGTTTGCAACAGTACGGATGGACCTGGAGAACATTATGCTAAGTGAAATAAGCCATTCAGAGAAAGACAAATACCATATTATTTCACTCATATGAGGAATCTAATGAATGAACAAACTGAACTAACAAGCAAAACAGACACTCATAGATGGAGAACAGATGACAGCTAGTGGTGGCGGGGTGGGACAGGAGGATGTGAGGAGATGGGGGGGCTGAGCAAAAAGGAGAAAGGACTCATGGACATAGACAACAGTGTGGTGATTGCTATAGGGGAGAGGGTATAAGGGAATCAAATGGTAATGGAAAAATATAATGAAGATTAAATTAAAATAAGTAAAAATAAAAAATTTAAAAAGAACATATTTGAAGAGTAAAACTGGCAACAAAGTACATAGTCATACCTTAAAATTTGAACTTGAACATTGTCCGTTTGTGTTAGCTTCTTTTTTTGAAAGATTTGCCTTGTTTGAAGAATCTAAGCAATAAAAATTCAGGTAGTCATGACAGGTGAGGTGATGTGTTCTAAAATGACTTAGAGAAAATGTATCTTTAACAGAAATCACATAGAATTTCAGACTTGAAATGGACCCTATAGATCATGTAATCTGAAGACCATTAGGGGAACCACAGTAAGGACTGAAAATATTTTCACTCTGTAATTTTCAATGTGATCTAAAGATTGATATTTCTTTTCCGCTTAGTGAAGGCAAATTTTACATGTATATAAAATTATATATATATGGCATTATCTAGATGTTATTCAAGTGTAATTCTCATCATTACTTTAACTGGCTCTTTTGGGGAAAAAGATTCTCTTAATATGTCATACATTTTTGGACTTAACACCTTGGAAAAATATATCTTCATTAGTATTAATCTAGTTGGGCAAAAAGTCTTTCTGTGGTACTTATATCAGGTAATTTTCTATGCTACCAGATTTTGGTATGAATAATAGGGAAGGAATATATGGATTTAGTCCAAGTATTGTTTTTCAATATTTTATCTGAAATTGTATTCAATTTTCAATATATGTGGTTTTCAAAAATAGTTTGGGCATTCTAAGATATCATTGTAATTAAGCATATATTTGGTGTATTTATTTAAAGTAACAGTAACCTACTGATTTCCATATAACTTTTAAACAACCTGTGTTATTTCTATAATGCTAACTAAAGTTGAATAGCATGTTCTTATATGGATACTGCTTGTGTTTTATGCTGATAGTTTTCATAATAAATTAATCATATATAATGTACACCTTTTATAAATGTTTCATGTTCACAACTTTTTCATTTGATTGCCATTAAATTAAAATCTGACATTAAAGCTATGCTAAAGGAAATACTTCAAATATAACCATATATCCATCATTAACATGCAAATTTTGGCACGCAAAAAATAAATGCAGTTTATTTATTTAAAAACTCAGAATAAAGACATATCTAGAAGGCAACTGCCTTATGTGCATTCCTACAGATGTTAGGTATAACTAACTTCCTACATCATTCTACTACTTCACCACACATTTGGTATTTGATAGCTATATCGGGCTGACTAGAATTCTGAATATGAGAAAAGAACCTACCGAGTTGGTTTTCTTTCTAAATTTAAATATTTCTAAAATTTTTATAGTTTTGCATTTTACATTTGGTTTTAATTTACTTGAATTTAATTTTGTGTGTTGTGTTAAATAGAAATTCAACTCCATTTCTTTCACCTGTGAAAAATCAATCATTCAGTTTTGAAGTTATTTATCGAACAGTTGCTCCTTTCCTTTTGATCTGTTCCCACAATTGTCTTCATTGTTCTTGTCACTTACAATTTCCCTTTACAATTCATTTGTCAAGGTCTTGAGAATAAAATCTCTGCCAGTAATTTGATAGGGAATCACACTGAATCTATAGATTAAGGGAAATCTATAGATTTGAGGGAAAATATGCATCTTTATGATATTAAATTTTCATACCATGAACGTAGTATATATTTCCTTTTATGTAAATTTCCAGTGAAGTTATTATTCCCTTATTCCCTCTACAAATATTTTGCATGTATATTTGGAGAAATATCTATTCCAGCCCTTTGCCCATGTTTAAAATCTGTTTTTTTTTCTGTTGTTATGTTTTACAAGGTCTCTATATATTCTGAATATAAATCCCTTATTAGATATAAGATTTGCATGTATCATCTCTCATTCTTTTGGTTGCCCTTTTACTCTGTGAATAGTATTTTTTGAGTACAAAATTTAAAATTTTTCATGAAGTCCAGTTTGTCTATTTTTTTTGTTTCTTATGCCTTTGGTGTCATATCCAAGAATTTATTGTCAAATCCAATGTTTATAAGTTTTTGTTCTGTTTTCTTTTAAGAGTTGTATTGTAATAGGTCTCAAATTTAGTTCCTTGGTCCATTTTGAGTGAATTTTTACATATGATGTTAGGTAAGGATTCAACTTCATTCTCTCACATGTGGATATCCAGTTTTCTTAGCACTATTTGTTAAAGAGACTGTCCTTTCCCCCATTGAATGGTCATGACATCCTTGTTAAAAATCATTTGACCATATATGTGAGGTTTTATTTCTGGCCCCCCTGTTCTATTCCATTGATCTATGTGTCTGTCTTTTTGCCAGTAACACAATGTTTTGATTACTGTGGATTTGTAGTAAGTGTTGAAATCAGGAAGTGTGAGACCTCCAGCTTTGTTCTTCTTTTTCGAGATTGATTTTGGCTATTGTGGGTACTTTGAAATTCCATATGAATTTGGGGGTAGGCTTTAAAATTCCTGCAAAAAAAATTTATTGGGATTTGGTAAGAAATACATTGACTCTGTAGATTGCTTTTGGTAGTAATAGCCATCTTAACAATATTAAATTTTCCAATCCATGAACATGAGCTGTGTTTCCATTTGTTTATGTCTTTAATTTCTCTTGGGAATATTTTGTAGTTTTCATTGTACAAGACTTCATTTCCTTGGATAATTTCTAAGTATTGTATTATTTTTTATGATACTGTAAATGGAAATGTTTCATAATTTCCTTTTCAAATTGCTCATTGTGTATAGAAATGCAATGATTTTTTGTTTTGACTTTAGACGCTGCTACTTTGCTGATTTCATTTATTAGTTCTAACACCTTTTTTGAAATTTTTAGGGCTTTCTACATGTAAGATCATATCATCTACACCAGAGATTATTTTACCTCTTCCTTTCCAATTTGGATGCCTTATATTTCTTTTCCTTGCCTAATGCCTAGGACTTCCAGCACTTCTAGTACAATTCTGAGTATAAGTGGTGAAAGCAGTCATATTTGCCTTGTTTCTGATCATAGAAGAAAAGCATTCATTCCTTCACCATTGAGTATAATGTTCGCTATGGGTTTCCATAAAGGAGGTTTGTTATGTTGAAACACTTTCCTTCTACCCCTAGTTTCTTGTGTTTTTATCATGAGTGTTGAATTTTGTCAAATGCTTTTCTGCATCAATTGAGATAATCATGTCATTTATTTCCTTCATTTTGCTGATGTGGCATATTATTTTGATCAAATTTTCTTTATTGAATCATGCTTGCATTTCAGAAATAAATCCCACTTAGCCATGGTATGTACTCCTGTAAATATGCTGCTTAGTTCTGTTTGCTAGTATTTGGTTGAGGATTTTGTGTCAGTGTTCACAGGGCCTCTAGTTTTCTTTTCTTGTAGTGTTATTTTCTGGGTTTTGTATTAAGGTTATGATCTCCTCATAGAATAAATTACAAAATTTTCCCCCTTCTTCAATATTTTAGAAAAGTCTTAGAAGGACTGGTGTTAGTTCTTTAAATGTTTGGTAGAATTCACTATTGAAGCCATCAAGTCCAAGACTTCTGCTGGGAGATTTTTGATGACTCATTCAGTCTCCTTATGATTGTAAGTATATTCAGATTTTCCATTCCTTCATGAGTTGATCTTGGTAAGTTTTGTGTTTCTAGCAATTTGTCCATTTCATAGAAGTTATCCATTTTGTCATATAATTATTCATATACTCTCATAATCCCTTTTTCTGTCTCATGGTGTCCCCCATTTTTTATTTTAGTAATTTCAGTCTTTTTTCTTACTTCATCTAGCTAATGTTTTGTCAATTTTGTTGGTCTTTTTAAAGAACTCACTTTTTTCCTTGTTTTTCTCTAGTTCTTATTTTGTATTTTGTTTATCTCTGCTCTGATTTTGATTATTTCCTTCTTTCTGCTAGCTTTGGGTTAAACTTGTTTTTCTTTTTCTAGTTCCTTAAGTTGTAAAATTAAACTTGTTAATTTGAGATTTTTCTTCTTTTCTAATTTAAGTATTTATAGCTGTAAATCTCCCCCTTAGCACTATTTTCACTGCATCTCACAAATTTTGGTACATTGTGTCTTCATTTACTTTAGTCTGTAAGTGTTTTCTAATTTCTCTTTTGGTCAATTGATTGCTTAAGAGTATAATGTTTAATTTCCGCAATTTTGTGCATTCTTCAGTTTTAAACTTTTTTAAAAAAGATTTTATTTATTTATCTTTAGAGGGGAAGGGAAGGAGAGAGGGAGAGAAATATCAATGTATGGTTGCCTCTCATGCATCCCCTGCTGGGAACTGACCTGCAACCCAGGCATGTGCCCTGACTGGGAATCGAACTGCCATCCTTTGGTTTGCAGGCCTGAGATCAATCCACTGAACTAGACCAGCCAGGAGTTTTACACTTATTAGTGATTTCTAACAGCATCCCATTGTGGTCACAGAAGATAATTTTTATCACACTTTGCATGATACCTATCTTTTAAAATCTATTGGGACTTAATTTGTAATCTAGTATATGGTCAGTCTATCCTGGAAAATATCCCATGCACACTTGTGAAAAATGTGTATGCTCTTGGTGGATAATGTTCTTTATGTCTGTTAAATTTAGTTAGCATATTAAGTCCTCTGTTTCTTTAATTTTTGTCAGTTTTTCCACCCATTATTGTGAATGGAATATAAAAGTTTCTAACTATTATTACAGAGCTGTCTATTTTCCCTTTCAATTCTGTCAGTATTTGCTTTATATATTTTGATGGTTTGTCACTAGTTGCATAAATGTTTACAATTGATATATCTTTTTGCTGTATTAGAACTCTTATTAACAGACAATGTCCTTTGTCTCTTGTAACTTATTTGATTTAAAGTCTATTTTGTCTGTTATTCACATAGCTATACTTTGCTTAGTATTTGCATGGAATATCTTTGTCCATTCTTTTTTTTTTTTTTTTTTTTGCTTTTAACCTATTTGTGTCTTTGGGTCTAAATGACTGTCTCTTATATACAACATATATTTTATTCATGTGTTTTTCTCCATTTTGCCTGTCTCTGTCATTTGTTTGAAGAGTTTAATACATTTACATTAAAGTAATTATTGACAAAAGAGGGACTTACAACTGCCATTGTGCTATTTTCTTTATATGTGCTCTCATTTCCTGCATTACTATACTCTTTTATGTTTAATTGATGGTTTTATAATGAAATGTTTAAATACTTTTTTCATATTCCTTTGTAAATATTCTATAGCTATTTTGTGGCTACTGTAGAAATTATATTTAACATCCTAAAGTTGTAAGACTTGAATTTTAATGTATACCAGATAACTTTTAGTAACATATGAAAATTCTTCTTCATATCTCTCTCCTGAACCTTTTAGTTTCTGATGTCACAAAATTACACCTTCATATATTGTGTGCTCACAAACATAAACTAATAATTCTTTTAAGTGCATTAGTCTCCTAAATCGAGTAGAAAACAAGTTTTGGACTTAAAACCAAAGTTATAATACAAAGTTAAAACCAAAGCTAGTAATACTAGCTTATGTGCTAATGATTATTTTTTCTTTAAACTTTTCTTGTCATGTAAAAAATGTATGGTTACAGTAATACTGGCTTTTATAATTTCCTATGTACTTACCTTTATTGAAATCTTTATTTGTCTGCTTCAGAGTACTGTCTAGTGTGCTTTCATTTCACATTGCAGGACTCCCTTGAGCATTTTTTGCAGGCAGGTCTAGTGGTCAAAAACTCCTTCAGCTTTTGTTTATCCATACCTGTCTTTATTCCTCCCTCACCTTTTGAAAGACAGTTTTGGTAGATATAGGTTGACTATTTCATCTCTTAGCACTCTGAATATGTCAGTCCACTGTCTTCTGGCCTCCAAAGTTTCTGATGAGAAATCTGATCATAATCTTGAGATCTATTGTATGTGATTTGCTTCTCTTTTGTTGTTTTCAAAGTTCTTTCTCTTTTTGACTTTTGTAATTTTGATAATAATGTATCTTGCTGTGAGTCTCTTGGTTCATCTTACTGGGAGTTTGTTGAACTTCTTGGATGTTCATATTTATGTGTTTTATCATTTGGGAATTTTTCAGCCATTGTTTCTTCAAATATTCTCTCTTCTCTTTTTGGATTCCCACAATATGTATATGGGTCTACTTGATGTTATCCCACAAGTCCCTTAGGCTCTGCTTACTTTTCCTTAATCTTTTTTCTTTCTTTCCTCAGCCTCAATAACTTCCATTGTCCTATCTTTAAATCCACTGATTCTTCTTCCTGCTCAAATCTACCTTTGAATATGTCTACTGAGTTTTTCATTTCACTTATTGTACTGTTCAATTCCATATTATTTTTTTATGTTTTCTGTTATTTCCATTTTGCTCACACATCATTTCACTGAGTTTCTCTACACCTTCCAGTACAGCATCTTTATGACAGTTATTTTAAAGCCTTTCTCTAGTATATCTGCCTTAGGTATTTTTCAGGGACATTTTTGTTGATTAATTTTTCTTTGAATGGACCATAGTTTCTTGTTTCTTTGTATGTCTTGTGATGTGTTTTGTTCAATAGTGGACACTTAAATCTAATATAGTAAGTCTGGGAGTCAGATTCTCACCCTTCCCCAGGGTTAGCTGTTTTGTTTGTTTGGTATTGTCGGCTGTCTCTGTGCTGAGAATCTGAGATATAAATTTTGTACCTTCTGTCTTTTTTCCCATTTTTTAAATTCTCACCCAGGGACATTTTTCCCATTGCTTTAGAGAGAAAGGAAGGGAGAGAGAGAAACATCAATGTGAGAAAAAAGCATCAATTGACTGCTTTCTATATACACCCAGACTGGGGATTGTATGTGTCCAGACTGAGAATTGCATGTGCCCATGCCAGGGATTGAACCTACAACCTAGATATGTACCCTGACTGGTAATTGAGCCCACAACTTTTCAGTTATGGGACGATGTTCTAACCAACTGAATTATACTGGCCAGAGAGGGAGATACTTGAAACAATGGGATATATAAAACAACAATGGCTTCTTATGTTTTGTCTACCTCTCTGTGATCAGAAGCAGCAATTAGCAACACAGATCCCCATTATTTAGAAGATAGAATCCATTTTGCCCATCTTATCTCCCAAAGACTTTGTGCCAGCTGCTAAAACAACACAGGCATACCCCACTAGCTATGAGTGGGGGTATTAATTAGTGATACTGTGCTAAGATCTAAAATTGACCAAAACTAACTACCATTTACAGTACAAGTCTTCTCCTGGAAATTGCAAACTTTTGACAGACTCTGAAGTTAAAAAATCAGTCCTGGCCAGGTGGCTCAGTTGGTTGAAGCATGTCCCGTACACCAAAAAGATGGTGTGTTCAATCCTCAGTCAGGACACATAACCAGATTGTGGGTTCAATACCTGGTCAAGGCACATATAAGAGGCAATCAATTGATGTTTCTCTCTCACATCAATATTTCTCTCTCTCCCTCCCTCACTCCTTTCCTCTCTATCTAAAATCAATGAAAAGCATATCCTTGGGTAAGGATAAAAAATAGTTATATCAAACAACTTCTGTCAGTGCAGTTGCTGTTTAAGTAAGGAGAGAGAATTGGGCTACTTCATACTCCACCATCAACCCAGAATCTACACCTGAACAATCACAGTTGTAATTCTTCTTTTCTAATATCTATGATTTATATCTAGCCTTCCTTTATTTTTGAAATTACTAGGACCAATATGGAACAGACATGGTAATAGCAGATATCAGTGTGTTCATAGTTTTAAAAGGTGTTTGTACCACTTCAGCACTAAGTACAGTGTTTTCTGCAGTTGTGGAAAAGACACCTTCATTAAGTTAAGAAAGTTTTCTTTTATTGCTATCTTGCTAATATTTGGTAGAATTTTATTAAAATTATTTTTCTATCTATTGAGATAATCTTAGACATTTTAATCTGTTAATAAATCATACTATTTTTTCTGCATATTATGCTTTATTATTTCAAGAAAGGTAAAATCACAACTGAGATGCAAAAAAAAAGATTTGTACAGTATATGGAGATGGTGCTGTGACTGATCAAATGTGTCACAAGTGGTTTGCGAAGTTTTATGCTGGAGATTTCTCTCTGGACGATGATCCACGGTCGGATGACCAGTTGAAGTTGATAGCAATCAAATTGAGACATCAATTGAGAACAATCACTGTTATATCACATGGGAGATAGCTGACATACTCAAAATATCCAAATCAATAAAGTTATTGGAAAAATTTAAAATGTGCCTTTTATGGAAAAAAACACATGGACTTTTTGGCAACCCGTAAATCATACTATTAGATTATTCCATTTTAAACTATACTTACACTACTGAGACAAACTCAACTTTGACATGATATATTATTGTTGCTCTTATTCAGTTAGATTCAGGTAACTAGTATTTCATTTAGATAGTTTTTAAAGATTTTTTACTCACTTACTTATTTTTAGAGAGAGGGTAAATGAGGGAGAAAGAGAGGGAAAGTAACATAATAAGAGAGAGAAACATCAATCAGTTGCCTCTTGTATGTGCCCCAAGCAGGGACTGAACCCACAAGCCAGGCATGTGCCCTGACCAGGAACTGAACTGGCAACCTTTCACGTTGTAGAACAATGCCAAAGCAACTAAGATACACTGGTCGGGGCTTACTTAGAACTTTTGCATTTATAACCATAACAGTTTTAACAGCCTTGTAATATTTGCTGGTCATGTAGCCTTATTAGACTTTGCTGTCAAGAGTTCACCAAGTTGATAAAATAAGTTAGGAGTATTCTTTTGTCCCCACTATTCTCTGGAAGAGTTGTAATACTGAATTTATCTATTCTGTTGAATATTTGGAAGAATTCACCTATATAGTCAAATTTGTTGTTTTGGTGGATTTGGACTTTTCTTAGAAGGCTGTTTTCAACTACTGCCTCTAGTTTGTTTGTTTGTTTGTTTTCAAACAGTTTTATTCAGGGTAGTATAACAGTTATACTCCTTTCCTTTTTGATATATTTTATAGGAAATATACATAAAACTTGTCATGAAATTGTTAATAATATACTCCCATAATTTTCTAATCTCTGAAATGTCTTTAGTTTTGCTCTAGTTTTCAAATTAATGTTTTATTCTTTACTTGAGGCATTTCACCAGTGATTTACCTATTTTATTATTCTTTTCAAAGAGTTAACTTTTGGCTTCAGTTTTCACCTATATCATATTTTTATTACTCTTTCATTAATTTCTGTTTATTTTTTCTTCTATTTTCTTTAGGACTAGATTATTGTTCTTTTGCAACTTCTGTTGGAAGCATAGGCCATTAATTTTCAACTTTTCTTTTTTCTTAATATAAACATTTCTTACCCCCTAAATGTCAATTTCCCACAAACTTTGATTTGTCACATTTCTATTATTATTCAGTCCTAATACATGTTGAAATGAGAGGACTCATGATATGAAATCAGAATATAAGTTTATTTATTTGCTACACTGCTCATTCAAACCCACTCTGAAGGCAAGTTATTGTCCATATCCTTGAAAAGAAATTGGAAAAACACACATGAATTTTCTGGTCCCTTCCAATAAAAAAAAGCCTGTGGTCACTTCTAGTCACTAGGAAAATAAGCAAAATCTCAATTTGGCAGTTAATAAGCACACTTTCATGTTAAAATTGAGACTTCAACACTTATTTAGACTTGAAGCTCTTGCCCGACTAGAGTTCATATCTACTACAGGTGAGTTGTGTGCAGTGGACAAAGCAGGGGATAATTGCTTCTTTTATATGATATAAGCCTCTGCTTTCCTCCTGTACTTTCCAGGATGCTTCTGACTTTTCCAGGACTGATTAGGGAAAAGGATATAAAGTAAGGTACAGGAAAGGTCTTATCTAACTAATACTGACATGAGATTAGATAGGCCCTCCTTGGACAGCTTTCTCTTACAAGATGCTTTCCTGTGTTTTTCAGAGTCACTACTTTGCCTTAGGCACTAGTTGCCCAGGTCCTCTATTGAGGTCATCTTGAAGTCTCCTAAAGTCTCACCTAAGCTCCACATCTGCTCCAGAAAAAAATGGGCATCCTTTTTACACAATAAACCTTGACAGTAAAGTGGAATCAAATGCATCATCCTTTCTTACTCAACCTCAGAGCAGTCAGCCAGCCACAGTACTTGTTTTCAGATTTATTTTTTAAAATATCTTTTATTGATTATGTTATTACAGTTGTCTCATTTTTTTATCTTTTTTATCTACCTCAACCTTATTGAGGTAGATAAGGTAGATAACTCTCCCCCAACCAGCGTTCACCCCCCCCTTTGTTCATGTCCATGGGTAATACATATAAGTTCTTAGGCTTCTCCATTTCCTATATACTATTCTTAACCTCTTTCTGTCTATTTTGTGCCTACCATTTATGCTTCTTATTCTCTGTACCTTTTATCCCAATTCTCCCCCTACACACTCCCTGCTGATACCCTCCATGTGATCTCCATTTCTGTGGTTCTGTTCCTGTTCTAGTGGTTTGCTTAGTTTGTTGTTTTGTTTTTTAGGTTCAGTTGTTGGTAGTTGTGAGTTGGTTGTCATTTTACTGTCCATGGTTTTGATCTTCTTCTTTTTCTAGATAAGTTCCTTTAACATTTCATAGAATAAGGGCTTGGTGATGATTAACTCTTTGAACTTCACCTTACCTGGGAAGCACTTTATCTGCCCTTCCATTCTAAATGAAAGCTTTGCTGGATAGAGTAATCTTGGATGTAGGTCATTGCCTTTCATGATTTTGAATACTTCTTTCCAGCTGCTTCTTGTCTGTAGGTGTTTTTTGTATTTTGTTTGTTTTTGAGAAATCATCTGATAGTCTGAAGGGAACTCCTTAGTAGGTAACTGTCTCCTTTTCTCTTGCTGCTTTTAAGATTCTCCCGTTATTTTTAATCTTGGCTGATTTAATTATGATGTATTTTGCTGTGATTCTCTTGGGATCCAACTTCTTTGGGACTCCCTCAGTTTCCCCAACTTGCATGTCTAATTCCTTTGCCAGATTGGCAAATTTTCCTTCACTATACTTTCAAATCAGTTTTCAACTTCTTGTTCTTCCTCTTCTCCCTCTGGCACCCCAGGATTTGGATGTTGGAACACTTAAAGTCTCAGAGATTCCTAAGCCTCTCCTCATTTTTGTGAATTCTTGTTTCTTCATTCTGCTCCAGTTGAATTTTTTAACTTCCTCCTGTTCCAAATCATTGATTTGAGTACTGGTTTCCTTCTCTTCCCTTTTGTTTCCCTGTATATTTTGCTTTATTTCATTTTGCATAGCCTGTACTTCTTCCTCTATTTTGTGACCATACTGAACCATTTCTGAGAGTATCCTGATTACTAGTGTTTTGAACTCTGCATCTACTAGGTTGGCAATCTCCTCATCGCTTCGTTCTTTTTCTGGAGTTTTGATCTGTTCTTTTATTTGGGCCATATTTCTTTGTCTTTGTGCACCTGTTATGTTGTAAGGGGTGGAACCTTAGGTATTCACCGGGGAGAGCCACCTGCTTGGCTGCATTCTGGCGCTGTATGTGGGGGAGGGGTCTGAGAGGGAACGAAGCCACTTTCTTGGCTCTCACTCCTCTTTTAGTCATTTTCCTTGCTTCTCACAAACAAATTGGTCCCTTCAGGCACGGATTCCTGGGTGGGTGGGCTTGTATAAGTTATAAAATTCTGTGGGCTCCTTCAGTGGTCTCTCCTGTGAGACTGGGAATTTCTCTCCCCACTGCAATCCCCACAGGTTCTACAGCCAGAGGTTTACAGGCATTAGTTTCCCATACTGAATTGCATGGTCTGTCTTGCTCCCCATTTGTTCCTCCCAGCTTATCTGCATGCAAACGTGGGATATCCTGGTCTGCCAGCTGCCTCTTTGCCATGCATCCTTGCTGCCTTAGCTTCCTGTCTCTGTCCCTACTACCAGTCTGGATAAAAATGTTTCTTTAATTCCTTGGTTGTTGGACTTCCATACAGTTTGATTTTCTGGAAGTTCTAGTGGTTTTTTTGTTTTGTTTTGTTTTTAAGTTGGTTGTTATCCTTCTTTTGGTTGTGCAGGGTAACAAAGCATACCTACCTACCCCTCCATCTTGGACAGAGTTCAGATTCATTTCTAAGGTTTGAGTGAAATAGTCCATCATGTCCCACAAATTTCATGGGATGCATACTAAACTTTACAAGTGATTTTTTCTGAAGACCCTTGTCCTTTTTTTAAGATGTGGTACTTAGCACTGCAATAGCTCCATCAAAAATATATTCTTCTCTTTCTCTAATCTCCCATCCTCATCCTCTAATCTCTCTCATGCAACCCTTGTATATCCTCAATGTAGTCATAAAATCTAGGTTTATGACTTCCTTTGAAAATCTTATATATAAGACTGTCTTATATTAAAATATGATGTTTATCATTTTAGAGTCTGAACTGAAAGCCTTAAAACATTTTTGCACTGTTATATATTTACTTTCTAATTTTTATTATGATTTTTTCTGACCTGTAAGCTATTTAGAAGTGTTTTTAAATATCTAACTATATCATCTTTTAAAAATACCATAAAATATTGGTTTCTAACTTTCATGGGATCAGAGAACATGATCTGTATGAAGCAGATTGCTGGAAAGTTGTAGACACTTGCTTTATGACATAGTTCATTGTCTGTGAAGATATTCCCCATAAATATTCCCTGTCTGTGAAGATATTTATGCTCTAACAATAACATGGAGTATTTTGTATATGTCTACTAGATAAAGACTGTCAATTGTGTGGTTTGATTCCACTTTTTTAAATCTGTCAATTACTGTACTGAATATTAAAAATTCCAACATCTGGCTAAGAAGGAGGTGTAGGGAGAAATGCTTCCCTTCCTTGCACAACCAAAAGAAGGACAGCAACAACAAATTTGCAAATAAAGACAAACAGAACTGCTAGAAAATCAAACTGTATGGAAGTCCAACAACCAAGGAGATAAAGAAGAAACATTTATCTGGACAGATAGGAGGGATGGGGACAGGTAGCTGTGGAAGAGGGGACATGAAGGAAGGAGGTAGCTGGAGGACCTGGTACATGAGGCAGCAGCTGGTGGTCCCATGCTTGCATGCAGATAACTGGGAGGAACAACTGGGGAGCAAGACAGACAGTGTAATCCAGGGTTCCAGTGTGGGAAAAGAAAGCCTAAAACCTCTGGCTGTAAAAACCTCTGTAGGTTGTGGTGGCAGGAGTAATCCCTAGGCTCACAGGAGAGTTTGTTGAAGGGACCCACAGGGTCCTAGAATGTACACAAAACCATCCACCCGGGAATCAGCATTAGAAGGAACGAATTTCTTTGTGGGTAGTGGCAGAATTGACTGAAAGCCAGCTGAAAGCTGAGCAAGTGGAGTTGTTCCCTCCCAGAATCCTCCCCCACATTCAGCGACACAACACATCAATGTGGGTTGCCCATCTCTGGTGAGTACCTAAGTCTCTATACCTTACTACATAACAGGTGCACCAAGACAAAGAAATATGGCTCAAATGAAAGAACAGATCAAAGCTCCATAAATAGAACTAAGCAAAAAGAGATAGCCAATCTATCAGATACAGAGTTCAAAACACTGGTAGTCAGGATACTCACAGAAATGGTAGAGTATGGTCACAAAATAGAGGAGAATGGGAAGGCTATGAAAAGTGAAATAAAGCAAAATATACAAGGAACCAACATTGATGGAAAGGAAACTGGGACTCAAATAAATGATTTGGAGCAGAAGGAAGAAATACAAATTCAACTGGAAAAGAATGAAGAAACGACAATTCAAAAACATGAGGAGAGGCTTAGGAATCTCTGGGACAACTATAAGCACTCCAACATCTGAATCTTGGGGTGCCATAAGGAGAAGAGGAAGAGCAACAAGTTGAAAACTTATTTGAAAACATAATGAAGGAGAATTTTCTGAGTCTAGCCAAGAAAATGGACTTCCAATAAATCCAGGAAGCTCAGAGAGTCTCAAAGAAGTTGGACCCAAGTAAGCACACACCAAGACATGTCATAATTACATTACCCAAGATTAAAGATAAGGAGAGAATCTTAAAAGCAGCAACAAAAAAGGAGAGTTACCTACAAACAAGCTCCCATAAGACCATCATCTGATTTCTCAAAAGAAACCTTGCAGGCAAGAAGGGGCTGGAGAGAAGTATTTGAAGTCATGAAAGGCAAGGACCTACAACTAAGATTACTTTATACAGCAAAGCCATCATTTAGAATAGAAGAGCAGATAAAGTGCTTCACAGATAAGGTCATTAAAGGAGTTCATATCACCAAGCCCTTATCCTATAAAATGTTAAAGGGACTTACCTTGGAAAAAGAATAAGGCCAGAACTATGAACAGTAAAATGACAATAAACTCACAACTATTAACATCTGAATCTAAAACAAAAAGAAACTAAGCAAACAACCAGAACTGGAACAGAATTACAGAAATGAAGATCACATATCAGCAGGAATGGGGAGGGAGGAGAATTTGGGGAAAAGGTACAGGGAATAAGAAGTATAAGTGGCAGGTATGAAATAGACAGGGGTAGGTTAAGAATAGTATATAGGAAATGTAGAAGCCAAAGAACTTATATGTACAACCCATGGACATGAACTAAGGCAAGAAGAATGCTGGTGAGAGGAGGGTGGAGGGAAATAAAGAGGAGAAAAAAATGGGACAACTGTAATAGTATAATCAATAAAACATACTTAAATAAGTAAATAAATAAATAAGTAAATAAAGTGTTTCAAAATAAAAAAAATTCCAACCATGTTTGTGAACTTATGTTACCCCTTCAAATTTTGACAACTTTCACATATTTGAGAGTATTTAATGAGTGATGATAAGCTGAGAACTTTTAACCTTCTTGGTAAACTATCAAACCAGCGGGCATATTAAAATCAAGAGTTACAATTATAACCAGTAGGTTCTGTTAAAAGTGCATGAGAAATAGAGGTGGGAGGAATCAGATGACCTGACCCAAGTGCCTTTATTTGATGCTGTGTTTATAGGCAGGCTGAATCTGAACCAACTGCAGCCTTGGGGGAGGCAAGAATGGGTTTTTTAAGAAAAAAAGCAAGGGATTTGTGAGGGGATAGGGGAGGGGTTAGTGTCTTGTTCTTATAAGTAGGTGCCTCAGGGTTTCAGGATGTGATTTGGGACAATGGGTTTGGTAAAGCCCAGGGCTGTTCCCAGGTACAGGAAGGTCAGCTTGACCACCAGCCATTATGGCTGGCATCAGATGTCTATTGTGGGAGGTGAGAGAGAGTTTTGATTAAGCCTTGGGCCATCAATTGAGTTGGGATAAGTCAGTCATGGGCAGTTCCAGAGGGTCGCAAAACTGGCCTGACTGGGCCATGGGCAGTCTGGTGGGCTGGGAGCTGGCCTGACCCTTTCAGGTTCTTCCTTTCATCACCGACTTTTCCACTTTTTAAAGCTATACTTGAATAATATGACTTCAATCCATGATATTTTAAATTAGAATGTAGTCCAAGCTCTGACCAGTGTGGTACAGTTGATTGGCATCATCCTGCAAAGTGAAGGTCACTAGCTGATTCCTGGTCAGAAAACACACCATGGGTTGTGGGTTTGGCCCCTGGTGAAAGTGCATATGAGAGGCTCAATGTTTCTTTCCCCCTCTCTCTCCCTTCCCCTCTCTCTCAAAATAAATAACATCTTTAAAAAATAAGAATCTAGTCCAAAATTCCAATTTAAGTAATAATGTGGTAGCAATTATTCACCAAAAATATTAAAGTGAAGAATGGCTATGCAGAATACAACTTTCACATGGATGCACTGCATTGATAACAATAGTAATAGCAATACATACATTCCGTACTATGACCAGGTACCCTTTTTGGTGTTTTATTTATTTATTTATTTATTTATTTATTTATTTATTTATTTATATTTTTATTTTTATTTAGTTATTTTTCAAGTACAGTTTTCTGTTTATTTCTCCCATCCCAGCCCACTCCTCCCCCACGCACCCCACCTCCCTCCCATTTCCACCCCCCTTAGTTATTGTCCCTGTGTCCTTTATACTTGTTCCTCTAAATCCCTCCCAATTTTTCCCCTTAAATTCCCTCCCCCCTCCCCTCTGGTTGCTGTCCCCATTCTCTATTTCAGTGTATTTGTTTTTATTTTGCTTGCTTGTCTGTTTTGTTGTTTAGCTTCCTGTTAAAGGCAAGATCATATGGTATTTGTTTTTCAACACCTGGCCTATTTCACTCAGCATAATGCTTTCCAGTTCCATCCATGTTGTTCCAAAGGGGAGTAGTTCCTTCTTTCTCTCTGCTGCATAGAATTCCATTGTGTATATGTACCATAATTTTTTGATCCATTCATTTACTGACAGGCACCTAGGTTGCTTCCAACTCTTGGCTATTGTAAATTGTGCTGCTATGAACATTGGGGTGCATAGGTTCTTTGAAATTGATGTTTTGGGGTTCTTAGGATAGAATCCTAGCAGTGGAATTGCTGGATCAAAAGGCAGGTCGATTTTTATTTTCCTGAGAAAATTCCATACTGTTTTCCATAATGGTTGTACCAGTCTGCAATCCCACCAACAGTGAACTAAGGTCCCCTTTTCCCTACAACCTCTCCAACATTTGTTGTTTGTTGCTTTGTTTATTATAGCCATCCTGACTGATGTAAAGTGGTATCTCATTGTGGTTTTAATTTGCATCTCTCTGATAGCTAGTGATATTGAGCATTTCTTCACGTGTCTCTGGATCTTCTGTACGTCCTCCTTGGGGAATTGCAAGTCCTTTTCCCATTTGTGCAAGTCCTTTTTCTTTTCCCAATTTCCCAATTGGGTTGGGTGTCTTCTTAGAGTGGAGTCGTGTAAGTTCTTTGTATATTTTGGAGATTAAACCTTTGTCTGAGGTATCATTGGCAACTATGTTTTCCCATACAGTTGGTTGTCTTGTGAATTTAATATGGTTTTCTTTAGCCACACAGAAACTTTTTATTTTGATGATATCCCATTTGTTTATTCTTTCCTTTATATTTCTTGCTCTAGGGGACATATCAGTAAAAATGTTGCTGTGTGAAATATCTGATATTTTCCTGCCAATGTTCTCCTCTAGGGCTTTAATGGTTTCAAGGCTTATATTTAAGTCTTTTATCCACCTTGAATTTATTTTGGTGTATGGTGTAAGTTGGTGCTCAAGTTTCATTTTTTTGCACGTAGCTGTCCAGTTCTCTGAACATCGTTTGTTGAAGAGGCTATCTTTACTCCATTTTATGTTACTGCCCCCTTTGTTGAATATTAATTGACTGTAGAGAGTTGGGTTTATTTGTGGGCTCTCTGTTCTGTTCCATTGGTCTATGTGCCTGTTTTTATGCTAGTACCAGGCTGTTTTGATTACAGTGGCCTTGTAATACAATTTGATATCAGGTATTGTGATTCCTCCTACTCAGTTCTTCTTTCTCAAAATAGCAGCTGCTATTTGGAGTCGTTTATGGTTCCATATAAATTTTTGAAGTGTTTGTTCTATGTCTGTGAAATATGCTATTGGTGTTTTAATTATTTAATTTTTACAATAACCCTGTAGGTAGATGACTAGCCTCTTTGCTGTCATGGGTGAGGACACCGAAGCAGTGATGCTAAATGACAACCTATAAATGACGTGTGAAGGACACAGGGACGAGAACTAAGGGGGGGTGGATATGGGAGGGAGGTGGGGAGCAAGGGGCGGGGGAGGCTGGGATGGGAGAAATAGACAAAAAAACTGTACTTGAAAAATAACTAAATAAAATTAATTTTAAAAAATGATGTGTGAAAGACAATACCTTACACATTATTAGTGGATGAGTTAAATGTTTCCCTTAGATACAAAGTTTTTATCTGCTTGTAAATAGAATTTTATGAAATCATACTGTTAATTTTCAGCATTTATTAAAGAATGGATATCTGAAGTTCCTCACTGTCTCTGTGGGAGGCAGAATATAACACTACTCTCCAAAAGAAAAAAAGAGGTTCACAACCTAATCTTTGAAGTAGGTGAACGTTAATTCACATGGCAAAAAGCCTTTGTTGAAGTGATTTAGGGTACAGACCTTTAAGTGGGAAAATTAGCCTAGATTACCCAGGTGGACCCAATCTTATCATATGAACTGTTAAAATCAAAGAATCTTTCCCAGCTGCAGAGGGTGATGTGACTACACTAGGGTCAGAAAGAGGCAACACCAGTGGCTTTTCAGTCAGAGGAAGGGAGCCCTAGATTATTGTAGAAGCTGCAAAAAGGGATTCTCCTTAGTCTACAGAAAACAATGTAGCTCAGCTGACACCTTGATTTTAGCCTAGTGAGACCCGTATAGGACTTCTGACTTACAGAACTCTAAGATAATAAATCTGTGTTGTCTATAATACTTTTGTGCTGTGTAAGCCACTAAATTTGTGGTGACTTGTTATGACAGCGAGAGGAAACAAATACAGGCCTATTCAGGTTAGCCTAATTTAATAAAGTATTGTACCATATACAAAAACATTTTCACAAGTGAAGGAGCTATTTCTGTATTAATTTACGAAGTCTGGAACAATGTTAGATATGTTATTCATTTAACTCATGAGCCTTGTACTGCCCTAAATATGCTGACAAAATGACTAGATGTAATGTGTTATACAAAACAGATAACTTTACACACACAAAAACACATTTTCACAGCATTTTTACCTTCGCCTTCTATTTATGGCACATGTTGCTGGTTTTAAACTTCCATTAGATATTTATGACTTACTATATCTTAGTGCGTAACTCAATAAAAATGCGCCAAGTTCTCTCGGCCTCCCGTGGTTGACCCAAGGCGTGGGCGCCCCACGGAGCTGACACAGCACTCCACTCCCAGAGGGGCCTACTCTTCTCCTGACGTTCCTGGGTTCGCAGTTTGAACGAAGAACTCAAACGAAATGTAAACCAGATCACCGGGA
Organism: Artibeus jamaicensis; assembly: GCF_021234435.1. Lineage (NCBI taxonomy): Eukaryota > Metazoa > Chordata > Mammalia > Chiroptera > Phyllostomidae > Artibeus > Artibeus jamaicensis. Next base: position 69,847,810 of record NW_026522030.1, on the reverse strand, counting down.
GGACCGCCTGCTGGCCACTCTTCCCGCCCGCCCTTAAAGGACCACCACAGAACCGAGCGCACGAATTCCTTCCAGATTACTTTAGGAGACGCGCAAGATACCGCACTTCGAGAGCGAGCGAGATCCAACTTCGCGACACTTAAAACTACAGTAACTTCAGCTTTGCAGCCCTTCAAGGGGTAGAAAAGACTGTGTAGTGGTTGCTCCGCCCATGTAATTCAAATTTGGCTCTCGCGAGATCCCGACGGCAGTTCGGAAGCGTGATCTCGCGACAGTTTGGAATCCAGGTTGGAAATTGTGGTAGGCGGCAGCTGGAGGCCCAGCTTTGCGAAGGAGAATTAGGGGGTTGACAGGCACGTCGGCTGTCCTCCAGCGGCGGTGGGGCCCGAGACGACTAGGTGGGGGCCTCCCTGTCAGCCTGCACAACGCCTTCTGGCTCTGCCGCTGCTTCGGACGCTACCAATCCTTCTCCCTGGACCGCACCAGGCTGCACCTTTGATCCCTCTCTCCCCGTGGTGTCGGGAGTCTAGGGAGGGATGTACAGAGGGACAGCGGGAGGTGGTGTTGGCCGCGGTTCGCCGGCTCGCTACCTCCTCGCTGCGTCCCAGAGCCACCTGGCTTCCAGGCCCCACCCCCTGGCCAGATGGATTGCTCTGCCCCGAACTCCGGCGCGGAAACCGCCGGCAAAGGTATAAACTCTGAGCTTAACCTATCTCCTGACATCTGTCTTAACTGCGCCGGGTTGGACCAGTTTCTGCCATTTCCTTTAGGGTTGGGTTTTTACCCTGTGGCTCCTCTGCGTGACAGCTTGAGATTGTGAACCTCTCCAAATCTGGGGCCGATCTTTTGCGATTCAGTGTTGAGAACCTGGACTCTGGAGTCATACTGCCTTTGGATTTATTACTGGCCCTCTTACTTGCTGAGCAAGTTGCTGTGGTTATTAAACGAGGTGGGATATGCAAAGCACTTATGTGACCCAGAGTCTAGCCCATAGTAAGTGTTCATTAAATGTTTGATATTTTCCTCCTTTGTCCTTGTACGCCCCAGTTCCTTGTGAATGGTAGAAGTTTGTTAAGTAGATGAAAAAAAGGTTGAGATATTTAGTTCAGTTTACAACACAAGGAGCTTAATATATGATCTATTGAGTCCAGGGTGTTTATGGAGTCACGAAGAGAGGGTTTAAGAAGGATTTGATTATCTGCCACAAGTCATCTGGGATGTCTTCTTGTCCCCATAATTAATAGCTTTCGTTACAGAGCTATAACAAAAGCTTGAGTGCATGTACTGTGCCCAGCAATATGCCGATTGTTTATCTACAGGCTTTCCTTTGAGGACAATCTTGATCTCATTAAATAGATGAGGAATTCAGAGCTAACGTTCAAAGAGATGTATGTAACAAGCCAAAACTCTGAAGACCAAAAATAATAACACTTTAACGTAGGGACCACAAATGTCAATACTTATAGAAACCCAGCAAGTGAAATAAATACATGAAGCTGCTGAGTGGAAATTATAGTGACGGGGATGCTCATACCTCAGTTAAAAGGAGCAGGGGCTACTCAGTTCCAGGGAATTGTTCACTCACGCATGGTAGCTTCAAGATCAGATGGCTTGGTTCATATCCAGGCTCTGCCACCTTATACCTGTGTGGCCGTGGGCAACTTGGTTAACCTTTATCTGTTCCACCATTTGTAAAATGGAACTAATAGTATTACTTACAGGAAGTAAAGAAAGGGTTGTTGTGAGGCTTAAATGAACTACTCACCTAAAGAACATGCTAGCATACATAAAGTCTTTGAATGTTAGCTATGTGTAGATATTTGTTAATTCTACAATATTGACTTTCAAACATTGTTCTGAGTGTCCAGGTTGAAGTGGTAAACACAAATTAAGCCCTGCTCTAGGGAATTTATATTTAAGTTGGGAAAATAGACAATAGCAGGAAGTTATTATTATTTTTCTCCAAAAATGGAATAAAGCAGGGTAAAGGAAGAGAGAATGGCAGGGAGTGCTATTTTATTTTATTTTATTTATTTTTTATTTTTATTTTTTAAATGTATTTTATTGATTATGCCATTACAGTTGTTCTATTTCCCCCCTTCATTTCCCTCCACCCTGCACACCCCTCCCCCACCATTCCCCCCCTTTAGTTCATGAACACGTGTCTCAAGTTCTTTAGATTCTGTATTTCCCCTACTATTCTTGCCCTCCCCCTTATCTATTTTCTACCTACTGTCTATGCTACTTATTTTCTGTACCTTCTCCCCCCTTCTCCTCTTCCCACTCTCCTGTTGCTAACCCTCCATGTGATCTTCATTTCTATGGTTCTGCTCCTGATCTAGCTGTCCTCTTAGTTTGCTTTTGTTTTAGGTGTGGTTCTTAGTAACTGCGAGTTTGCTGTCCTTTCACTGTTCATCTTCTTTATCTTCTTTTTCTTAGATAAGTCTCTTTAATATTTCATATAATAAGGGCCTGGTGATGATGAACTCCTTGAACTTGACCTTATCTGAGAAGCACTTTATCTGCCCTTCTGTTCTAAATGAAAGCTTTGCTGGATAGAGCAATCTTGGTTGTAGTTTTTTGGATTTCATGACTTGGAATACTTCTTTCCAGCCCCTTTCTTGCCTGTAAGGTCTCTTTTGAGAAATCAGCTGACAGTCTGATGGGAACTCCTTTGTAGGTGATTGTCCCCTTATCTCTTGCTGCTTCTAGGATTCTCTCCTTCATTTTAATCTTGGCTAATGTAATGATGATGTGCCTTGGTGTGTTCCTTCTTGGGTCCAACTTCTTTGGGACTCTCTGAGCTTCCTAGATTTCCTGGAAGTCTATTTTCTTTGCCAGAATGGGGAAGTTCTCTTTTATTATTTGTTCAAATAAGATTTCCACTTACTGTTCCTCTTCCCCTTCCAGTATCCTTGTAATTCAGATGTTGGAGCATTTAAAGATGTCCTGGAGGTCCCTTAGCCTCTCCTCATTTTTTTGAATTCTTGTTTCTTCATATTTTTCTGTTTGGTCATTTTTTTCTTCCTTCTGGTCAGCTCCCTTGATATGAGTCCCAGTTTCCTTTCCATTACTATTGGTTTCCTGTGCCTTTCCCTTCATTTCAATTAGTTTATCCTTCATATGTTCCTCTAATTTGTGACTAAAATCAACCAGTTCTGTGAGCATCCTGATCATCAGTGTTTTGAACTGTGCATCTGAAAGTTTGGCTATTTCTTGGTTGCTCAGAGTTATTGGCTATGGGCTTCGAGTTCTTCTTGAGCCATGTTTTTGTCTGTTTGCACCAGTTTTGTATGAGGAGCAGAGCCTAAGGTGTTCACCAGGGCGGGGCCACCCAGGTTGCTGGGTTGTGATGCTGTATGTGAGGGCGGGGTCAGAGAGGGACAATAGTGGTCCCCTCTGCCACTTCCCACTGCTGGGGCCTATGTGGTCTGTCTCACTGCTCGCTCCTTCGCTGCTTTATCTGTGTGCAAATGTGTGACCGTGGTCTGCCTGCAGCCTTGCATCCTCACTGGGTCGCCAGCTGCTACTCCACACCTGGGATCCGCCCATGGCTGCCTGCACTCCTGGGTCCCAGGCCTGGGTCGGTTCATGGATCTTTCCTGCCCGACCCCGCTCCGCTGCTGGCTTCACCCCTCTTACTGGTCTGGCTGAAAGGTTCATTGTTGTCAGACTTCCGTATATTTCAATTTTCTGTGGTTTGACCGTGTTTTTGTTGCTAAAACTTTGTTGTTTTTAAACTTGGTTGTGTGAGAAGGCACAATGTTTCCACCTACGCCTCCATCTTGGTGGAAGTCCTGGGAGTGCTATTTTAGATTGGGTGATCAGAAGTGACACTCTAAGGGGATGCCATGTAAGCAGAGACCTGAATGAAGTGAAAGAATCAGTCACTTTGGTATTTAGGGGGAGTGCTGTAGGAAGGAGCCGAAAGCTCAGGGGGCCCTGAGGTGGGAGCATGCTTGCCATGGTGAGGAATAGCAAGGAGGCCAGTTTGGAATGCAAGAGTGAGAAAAGGTAGGATATGAGTTAAAGAGGAAAACCAGGACCGCATCACAAGGAGCCTTACACTCACCCCAACCCCATGTTCCATTCAATCCAGTATAGAATCCTCCCAATTTAACCTAGTTATTCTGCAGTTTGAATCTTGAGAGTTTCCAACTCAAACTTACTTAGTTCTAGAAATTAGCCATAATCAGGAACCAAATAGATTTCCATATTTTTTTGTGTGAAGCCCATAGGCTTCTGCCCATCCTGTACCCTCTGACTGACAAAGTTTTGTTAGACTTTCTTCCTTTTTCCACTTTTTCCTCAATACAAAGATTTAATTTATTTATCATTAGAGAGGAAGGAAAGGAGAAAGGGAGAGAAATATCAATGTATGGTTGCTTCTCATGAGTCCCCTGCTGGGAACTGGCCTTCAACCCAGGCATGTGCCCTGACTGGGAATCGAACCACGATTCTTTGGTTTCCAAGCCTGCGCTCAATCCACTGAGCTACACCAGCCAGGGCCCTCAGTACTCTTTCTTACAGCACACTGTTCTCTTCTTCCAAAGCACTTATTATAATTTAATGTTTGTAAATTTTTTAGTGTCTCCCTCAGTAAATATCAAGGATCTATGAAATCAAGGATGTGTTTATGTTAATAAATTCAGCACATGTTTATTGAATGCCTACTGTGTGCTGGTCGTTGGGATAAAATTTTGAACACAGACATTTTTTTAAAAGAAGTTATTTTCTAGTGGGAAAGACATAAACAAGTAAACATGATAAATATTGTGATATGTGCTATGGAGGCAATAAAATAATGAGCTAGGGAATAGTGAGGTACCCTACTTCAAATGAGGTGGTCAGAGACAAAATCTCCAAGGAGGTGACATAAAAACAACAAAGAAAAGACCTGCTTAGCGTGTCCGAATCAAGGAAAATATTGAAAGATTAAGTTGGAGAAGTAAGTAGGAGCAGATTATACAGGGGTTTATAGACTATATAGTAAGGAATTTGGACTTTATTCTTTGTGTAGTGGATGGTTACTTAAAGATTTTAAGTTAAAGATTTGCTAATTTGTATTTTTAAATAATCAGTATTGCTGCTATATGGAAAACAAATTGTAGGGGGAAAATAGTGGCAGCAGAGAGAATGGTGAGAAGCCTGTAGCAGTAATTTAGGAACAAGCTGAAGCCGAAGGTGGTATGCTTTAGGGCAGAAGTTAGCAAATTGTACTCATGGGCCAAATCTGGCACTCCCTTATTTTTAAGATTTTATTTATTTTTAGAGAGTGGAAAAGGGAGGCAGAAAGAGAGGGAGAGGGACAGTGATGTGCAAGAGAAACATCAGTCATCAATCACTTGCCTCTTGCCCGTCCCCAACTGGGGACCTGGCCCACAACTCATGCAATACCCTGCCTGGAAATTGAACTGGCATCCTTTCAGTTCGTAGGTTGGTGCTCAATTCACTGAGCCACACCAGTCAAGGCTGGCACTTTTTTTTTTGTAGATAAAGTTTTATTGGAATACAGCCATGCCCTTATATTTATGTATTGTCTGGTTGCTTTTGTGTTACAAGGGCAAGACTCAGGATAGCCTTCAAGACCTAACTTAACAAATAGCTAAAACCTAACTCTACAGAATAGTTTGCTGACAGTTGTTTCAGAGAGTTATTTCATGGAGGAAAGTAATACACTTTTGAAGTAGAACCAGCAAGACATTCTCATGGACTGGATGTAGGGAGTAATATAAAAAGAGGAATAAAGGCAGACTAAAGGTTCTACCTTGAAAAATTTTTACACGATGATGCCATTTAATGAAATTCAGGAAGTCTGGTTTTCAGCAAGGTTTAGTCACAATAATTTTTGACTTTGTTTTTTTCATTTTGTACCCATTGTGTGGAATAGTATCTGATTAATAATTGGTGCCAAGACATGGACTTTGAGTAATAAGGAAATTAATGGATTTTAGGTGTTTAAAAATTAGAAGGCATTTGCTGAGTAGGCAAACAATTCATGTGAAAAAAAATAATGTGTTAAGAATTGCTATAGGGGTTGATTTAGATTTTAAAGCCCAATACTATTATTTTGAAAATAGGACCTATTGATCTATGTGTTATTCACTGTACAGTGAATCAGAGTTTTAGTTTAACATTTAAACTTTGTCTTTTGGAATAGTGTAGCAGTTCTTAAATAGTTTGGATCCAAATATTAGAGTGGGGGAACAAAATTTTCTTTGTACTTCTGATTGCTTTGCAAAAATACAGTCTTACTAAAGTTAGTGGGAATAATGGTTTTACTTTTGAGGAACAACTGATGGGATATAGCATAATGAGCTGTTCTTAAGAAAGTAGTGACATACTAGTTATATTATTATATAACCATCAATGTTATAAAAACCTAACTCGAAATCATCAAGAAGACCCTAAGAAACCACACCAGTGGTTATTGGATCTCAGTGAGAAATGTATGACAAAAATGATTCCTACTGTTCTTACAGTTGTAGCCATACAGTTCCTCTGGGGCTCTTGCTATAAGAAATTCCACTTGTAAAATTATTTTTACTTAATTTCTCCATTTGGTACTTTTTAAATGCACCAAATAGTATATTCTATAGAGAGTTCCCTCGCCATTCATAGTGCTATATTTTCTGAATAGAAAATAAAATAGCTGTACAGTTAAACACAGAATAAATTCATGTATGTAGAGGTCAGACTCTTTGAAAAATAATAGAATCTTAATGGCAAGATCTTAGAATTCATCTGTGTTTTGTTTCTTTTTAAAGAATCTTAACTCTTTAAACCTAGAAGGGAAAAAAACCTTGAGAAAGCATATACACATTACTGAATTGGAGGTTAATGGTAAACATGCATACAAAGCAACAGTTTAGAAGCAGCAGTATTGACAGTGAGAAGAAACAGCTATCTCCAGAGAGATGATGGAATATAAAAAGGAAGACAGAAGAATCACAAAAGCATTGCTGTCCAGAAAATTTTAGCTTTCTCCTTACCAAGTCCTATTCACTATTACTGCAACTATCCTGAATGATATATATAATGTGAATGTCATTATAAATATTTAAATCAGTGGTTCTAAACCCTGGGCTGTGCAGCAGAATCAGGTTTTGAATTTGACAATAACCACCAACAAAAAAAAACCCCTAATGAAACCAGATGCCCATGGCCTAGATACACTGAATCAGAATCGAGAGAGGTAGTGTCCAGCCATGCATGGGGAGAGTGTGACACAACCAGGACGAGAACCACTGGAAAGAAATTGTGTGCCCCTTCTCCTGCTTTGTATAGGGGAACTTCTGATGATATGTATTAGGAAAGTATCTATACATTTGGAAAGAGGATTTATGTGAGGTATTTCTTATAAGCAGTGGATAAATGAGGTGGTACTTTGGGAACTAGATTGGGAAACTTGACTTTCTTCTTTATTATTACAGACATATGGTATCCAGGAGAAAGATGCCTTGTCCCTTCTCCAGATAATGAAAAACTTTGTGAAGCAAGCATAAAATCCATCACAGTGGATGAAAATGGGAAGTCATTTGCAGTCATCTTATATTCAGATTTTCAAGAAAGGAAAGTACCTCTTAAAAGACTTCAAGAAATAAAACCTGTTAAAGATTGTTCTAGAAATTTCATATTTGATGACGAAGATTTAGAAAAACCTTATTTCCCAGACCGAAAATTTCCGTCATCTGCTGTTGCTTTTCGGTTATCTGAAAATGGAGACTCTATTCCTTATACTATTAACAGGTATTTGAGAGACTATCAAAGGGAAGGAGCCCAGTTTCTTTATGGACACTTCATCCAAGGAAGAGGATGTATTCTTGGTGATGATATGGGACTTGGAAAGACAGTACAGGTGATTATTTTAATTACTTTATAATTAAAATTTCATAAACTCATTTTGTCATATATATGAATAGATGTCATACAGAAATTTCTATTTTTCCTCTTGAGTACTTATGCTAGCTAGTGTGTGTGTATGCGTGTGCACGCAAGTACGGGTGCATGCGCACTGTGTGTGTATGTTGCACTCACCTGACAGTAAAGTCCTCAAAGTTTAGGACAGTACCTTAGTCATTATTTTATCTTCAGTACCTACTTAGTATTTATGAAATACATTATTCACAATAATGTTTTGGTATAACATGGCTTGATTTTACCTTTGGTAATACTAGTACTAAGACATCCATTATATTTATAAAGTAGTTTAACTTTCTTAGTAATACTTTATAGAAAGAAAGTATTCTGACAATTGTTGAGCTGGATAGCATGGTTAAATTGATTCTTGCAGGCCTTTTGTGCATGTTGTGTCAGAAGTTTCCGAATCTGGGATCCCTGGGCTGCTAGCATTCTATTGGTGGAATTCAGCGAGGCCTCCTGTTTCCCTAAATGTGTGCCGGAGTTTGTACATGTATTATATACTTTTCTGCAGAGAGGATCTATGTGAGTTATCTATTGCTGTACAACAGATACTCCAAAATTTAGTATCTTAGAAATGATACACATTTATCATATTGCAGTTTCTGTGGGTCAGAAATTTAGGTACAGTTTAGCTAGATCCTCTGGCTCTGTTTGTCACAGGGCTATCATCCTTCCTCAGAGTAGGGAGCATCCACTTCCTAACTCATGTGGTTTTAGGTATGATTCAGTTCCTTGTGGGTTGTTTGATTGATGCCTCAGTTGGTTCCTTGCGCATGGGCCTCTGCTTGGAGCTTTTCACAACATGGCAGCATACCTCACCAGGAAGAGCAAATGAGGGGGCAAGAGAGAGCACTATTAACACAGAAGTCATGGTCATTTGTGACCTAATCACAGAAGAGACAACTTCTCACTTTTTCCATGTTCACTTCTTAAGGAGCAAGTTGCTAGGTTCATCCATACTCAAGGGGAGGAGATTAAACAAGGTTATGAACACCAAGAGGTGGGGATTATTGGGAACCCTATCCAAAGTTGCCTACCACAGGATCCTTTCCTTTCACTGGATTTTCAAAGAGGTTTATGGTCCAAAGAGTTTAGAGTTCTGAATCTACACTTGATACTAAATAATCACTCTGGACTTACAGGGGTATTTGTCTAGCTTGTGATTAATTGTTTCCTTTCTTATAAATGAATTTAAGAGATTTTATTCCTCATGACACCTTTATTGTTACAACTCAAAGGTAAGTGAAAAACTAATTTAACATTTAAAAGTAGCCAAATCAATGCAACTATATATGAAGCTCTGCAGTAAAAAGCTAAGGTAAAATTAAGTTACCATCAGCCATATGTTCTGTTTCTTTAAATCTAGACGGTGCACATAGTGTTAGGCTTGGACATTGAAGGTGCTAGATAATTGCTTGTGGAATAAACGAATTTGCTTTCTCAGGAGAATGTGTGGCAAGAATAAAGAAAGGAGCCTTTTAGAAACTACTGTCGATGACCAAATCATACAGATGAATTCTAGAAGAAAATAAATAATAAAGCTCTTTTGTAATTCTTTACATATACTGGTACTGTTTTTGCCCATGCTAGGAGTGTTCTTTCCCATTCTTCTTTGGTTAGCCAATGCCTGTTCATCTTCAAGGTCAGAAACATGAGGGTGCTACAGAAAGTGACCTGCAGTTTCAGAATGCCTACTCGAAAACTACTAAATGCAGTTCAGAGTCTTCTGGATGTTGAGGTTCGAATCTAGTTTTCATTTCTGAAGCCGATGTTACAGAGAAATTCCCTTTATTTCATGTTTCATAGAATTATTTTTAAAGTGATTTTACCGCATAATTTTGTATTACCTGTTGCACTGAAATCATTGGAAGGCTTTGAGTTGTGTTATGTGTTGTGAAAGTCTTTAAGGGTTCGTCTACGGAAGATTATGAAATAGTTTCTGTACTAATTTTGATGCTTAGCTGGATTTGCCTGATCCTTGGGGACCTAGTTCTCTGGTTCTTATAACTCAGAGACTAATTTCTACATAAATAAGCAGTTTGGGAGACCCATATAAGATAGAGCTTCCATAGATATAATGACCAAGCCAGTTGAAGAACTATGAACAGCAGTTAATGAGTTCACTACAATTGCAAAATGTAGTAGATTTAGGTCTGTGAAAATAGACCACTGACATTTACTGTTTAAACTATAGTATTATCTTCTTTTATTCTTCATTTTCTTTCCTTTCTGATTTCATCCCTTTAGTTTCTCCCTTCTTACCTTCTAAGTTGGCCATAATATGAAATTGAGCTCTTCTTTTTTTAAAATTATATTTTATTGATTATTCTATAACAGTTGTCCCAATATTTACCCCCTTGCCTCCCTCTATCCAGCGTCCCCACTCCCTTAGGCAATCACTACACCATTGTCCCTGGCCGTGCATCATGTGTATAAAACTCCTTTGGCTACTCCATTTCCTATACTGTACTGTACATCCCCATGACTATTCTGTAAGTACTTATTTGTACTTCTTAATCCCCTCACATCTTCACCCATTCCTCCACACCCCCTCCCATCTGGCAACCATCAGAATGCTCTCCGAATCCATGATTCTGTCTCTGTTCTTGTTTGCTTAGTTTGTTTTTTAGATTCAATTGTTGATTGGTATGTATTTATTGCGATTTTATTGTTCATAGTTTTGATCTTTTTCTCAAATAAGTCCCTTTAACATTTCATGTAATAATGGTTTGGTAATGATTAATCCCCCTAGTTTTTCCTTGCCTTGGAAGATCTTTATCTGCCCTTTGATTCTAAATATTTTTGCTGGGTAGAACAATCTTGGCTGTAGGTCCCTGCTTTTCATCACTTTGAATATTTCTTGCCAATTCTTGTAGCCTGCAAAGTTTTTTTTCTTGAGAAATCAGCTGACAGTCTTATGGGAACTCCCCTGTAGGTAACTAACTGCTTTTCTCTTGCCACTTATAAGATTCTCTCTTTATGTTTAACCTTTGACATTTTAATTATGACGTGTCCTGGAGAGGGCCTCTTTGCATCCATCTTGTTTGGGACTCTCTATGCTTCCTTGGACTTGCATGCCTATTTCTTTCACCAAATTAGGGAAGTTTTCTTTCATTATATTTTCAAGTAGATTTCCAATTTCTTGCTGTCTCTTCTCCTTCTAACACCCCTATGATGCTAATGTGGAATGTTTGAGGTTGTCCCATAGACTGCTTAACTATTTTTGTTTTTGTGGATTATATTTTCTTCTTGTTCTGATTGGTTGTTTTGGGTTTCCTTATGTTCCAAATTATTGATTCGATTGCTGGATTTATTCACTCTACTGTTGTTTCCCTGTAAATCATTTTTTATTTCAATTACTGTTTTGTTTGTTTCTGACTGGATCTTTTTTATGTTGTTAAGGTCCTCACTACTAAGTTCCTTGAGCATCCTTATAATCAGTATTTTGAACTCTGCATCTGATGGATTGCTTATCTTCATTTTGTTTAGTTTTCTTTCTGGAGTTTTGATCTCTTCTTTCATCCGGGCCATGTTTCTTTGTTTCTTCACTTTGGCAGCTTCCCTATGTTTGTTTCTATGTTTTGCTAAAGCTGCTATGACTCCCCGTCTTGTTACTGTGGCCAAATGTGGTAGGTGTCCTCTAGGGTCCAGTGGCTCAGCCTGTCCTATCACCCAAGCTGGGTACTTGAGGAATGCCCTTCGTGTGGGCTAAGTACACCCTCCTCTTGTAGTTGAGCATTGGTTGCTGTTGGCAGGTCAATGGGTGACACTTAACACAGGCCAGTCAGCTACAAGGACTGGCTGTGACCACTGACCACCAACCTCCACCCTCTGTGGTAGATTAACTGTGCAGGGGCAGGGTGGTGGTGCTCCAAAGTGGTCTGTAGCTGTCCACTGTGTACGCATGCTCTGGGCTTTCCCAGGTGGTGCAGGCTAAGATCAGCACCAGCCGAGGGCACCCTGCATGAGCTATAAAGCTGTCTGAGATGGTCACTACTTGTGCTGAGCTTGGAGATACCCAGGCAAAGTCAAGCTGTGAATCTAGGCTGGCTGCTGCTAGTGCTGGGCCTGGGGTCTTACTGAGATTAGCTGCTGCTTGCTTGATAGGATTTAGGAGGTTGTAAAGTATGAACCAATACCAGCCATTCAGATGGAAGTGTCATTGTTAACAGTTTGGGTGGGTCTGCAAGTTGTGGGAGACAGAGTTTCAGGGTATCTCCAGAACAGGGCAAACAGTGTTAGCCAGGTCGAAGTAGTCTCAGATATGGTACCTGCCTGCCAGCTCTGGGGCTCTGATGGGAGAGGACTCAGGAAAGGGACCTGGGGCCTCTGCCCGCCTTTCTGTCTGGGATAAAGCTGTCCCTATCTCCTGCTTTGATACCAGATACTTCAGTTCCTTCCTGTATGTGACTGGTGCCTCTCAAGGTATTACCCCAGTGCTGGAACTCGGAGTGAGTCTGAGTAAATTCATGTGTGGGTTCTTTAAGGGTAAGTGCTTGGGACTCCAGAAGTTTCTTCCACCCACTCAATCATTGCTGGTTTTTGCAGCCAAAAGTTATTGTGACAGGCACCGGAACCCTGGGCCTGGTGTGGGGCTGGGACTGCTCGCTCCTGAGATATCCCTCCCAAATTTTCAGCCACCACATGTAGATATGGGACCAACCCATTCTGCATCTCTGCCCCTCCTACCAGTCTGAGTGGATGTGGTTTCTTTAATTCCTTAGTTGTCAGACTTCCATTCAACTCGATTTGTGATGGTTCTAAGTGATGGTTGTAATATTTTAGTTGTAATTTTCATGTGGCTGTGCTAGAAGACAAGCTGTGTTTACTTATGCCACCATCTTGACCTGAGCTCTTCTTTAAAATAAATTTTTAAAAAACTCGCTTTACATACCAAATAAAATTTGCCTCTCTAATTTCTCATTTAAAAGTTGGCTAATTTAATATTTTTTATTCTTTAGGGGATGAGGATTAAAAAATTCCTGTTTTATTTAGTCACAAAGAACTCATTGATTCTGAGCAAGAGCTATTTTGTTGGATATTTGGAGGCATAAGCCAAAATGAAATAGGTGAAGACATGGACACAGGACGTATCCTCACCTCTTTAAGAAATGTGGCTTTCAAAGGGAACCAAAGTGGTAGCTGAAGGAGGATGGGATTTTAAAGAAGTTTCTTTTTTGTTTGTTTTGTATCATTTAGCAATAGGGGTAACTTGTGTATTTTTTAAGTAAATTAAAAGGATCTGATAGTGAGCATGGTACAACATATGTAAATATATGCATAGCATATAATGCATATATGCATGTTCATGAACACAGAGACATATATATATATATATATAAATTTGCAAAAAGTGGTATCATTATTATCTTATGAACTGATTTCCCCCCAACACCCTATAATAAAACTTTTCAAATATAAAGAAGAACAGCAAAAATTGTACAATGAGTATCCACCACTTAGATCCTGTTAATTTTCTGTTTCATTATACATGGCTTTATCACATATCTGTCCTTCCCTCAAGCCATCTTTTGTTTTCTTTTAAAGTAGCAACATTAGTATATTCTGTCTCTGAATACTTGAGAATGCATGTCATTAGCTAGAGTTCAGTATGTATTTACAGTTTTTTCATTTTTGAAATAAAATTACAATGAAACGTACAAATCTTAAGTATCTCACCATTTCATGAGTTTTGACTCTATGTAAACCAAATAAACTCTATATAAGATACAGAATACTGTTATCACCTCAGAAAATGTCTTCATTTCCCTTCCTAGTCCTGCCACAAGCCCAAGAGGCAATCATTGTTCTTTCTTATGTCATAGATTATTAGCTTTGCCTTTTCAATATTCCTTTGTATAGATGCTTCATTTTTTTACCCATCCTCCTGCTGATGAACTGTTTCCAGTGTTTAGCTATTATGACTTAAACAATTTACAACTCTGTTTTCATTTCTCTGGGATAAACAATAAGGAATGGAATTACTTGGTTATAGAGCTGATGTATGTTTAGTTGTATAAGAAATTGCTGAAAGTTTTTTCATAGTGTTGGTACCATTTCTATTCCTAGCAACATTGTATGAGAATTATGGTTAATTCATAGCCTTATAAAATTTGGTTTTGTCTTAATTTTAGCAGTTTTGTTAGATATGTGTTTGCTTGTATATTTATATGCTTTAGTAAGGTATAGTTGACATAAAATAAATTGTATAACTTTACAGTTTTATATGTGTAGACACCTCTCCAAGAAATGATCACTACAATACTGCACCCAAGGTAATGAACATATCTATCACCCAAAAGTTTCCTCCTATTCATTTGTGCCCATATATATGTTCAACACTGATAATTTACTGCCTATGATTTTGCTTTTAGTTCTTAATTCGACTAAGAAATTGAATTGGGAAGAAGTACAAAATTCTAGATTTTTATGAAAATTTCCCAATAATTTACAGGATTCTCACATCTAATTCAATAGGTAATTTGAAAATGACATCCTTCTATACATTTACATAAAATTTAATTAGCTAATTAACTACAATAAACTATTGTAGTTAATTAGCTTTCAATTGTACTATACAGATTTGGGAAATTGACCTTTTATCATCAAATAGCTAAACTGATAGGAAGAGAGGTAGAATGGGAACTTACTATAGAACAGTGCTTTCTCAAAAATGTGATCTCTGCACCAGAAGCATGAGCATCACCTGGAAACTTGTTAGCATTGTAACTTCCTGGATTTTACCCTAGACATTGAATCAGAAACTCTGGGGCTGGGACCCAGCCATCTGTGTTTTAACAAACCTACTAGATAATCTGAGGCCCACTAAAGTTTGAGAACCTTTGCTCAAACTGTTATTTTTCAGAGAGAATGGAAAAGTTTGGTCAATTTTGTGATTTGGTTCAGTGAAGGTTAGTTAAGAGAGTGTTTTGTCCATATGAATAGTTATATGTAGGATAATGACCATTTTACATTAAAAATAAAAATTTAGAAATGGATATGATAGAAATAATCTTCAGCTTCTTAATAAAGGAAGAAATTGAGACACAGGAGTACTGAATGGCCCCTATCTAAGGTCATGTACAGGAAGTAACTATTTTCATTTCCTTTCACTATTCTTTTTTTCTCTCTCTATCTACCCTTTGCTGCCTCTGTTTTGCAGCCTTTTATTCAGCTTTTTAATGAACTGCATTTATTCAATGAGTTGAGATTTATTAAGCACCTAATGTGGGTCAGGCCCTTTGATAGGCACCGAAAAAACCTAACGTAAATGTACACAGTCACTATACTTGGAGTTCACAAATGGAGATAAAAAGAAATGAAGCTGAAGGGTCATCAGTCAGTCTGGCGGAAGGAAGAGCAGCTCTGTCAGTGGGTGTCAACGAAGGCTTTCCAGGGATGTTAGTATTTTCATTCTTTGCTTTTTAAAACCCACCAAAATTTAGAACTAATTTGAGTGATATCAATTAAGATATTCAGGGTTTTCTTTTTTTTCCTTTTTCATGGAAGGCGTAGCTCTAGTAGAGTGTTCAAAAGTTTATAGTAAAAGATCTCATACAATGAATCAAAATTATTTTTAATCTTAATTTGGTAATTAACATTCATAGGCACAAAGTCTTAAAACTACTATTAAATAAGTACAATATGTTTTACTTATTTGTTTGCCCATCTGCTATGTGAAGAAGATGATAGTACTTTTTGAGCTTCAGAGGAGATGGAAATAAACTATAAAGATTTTCTTTCAATTTTTTTAAACATTTTTTGTTGATTATGCCATTACTTTTGTTCTATTCCTCCCTCCTTTCCCCTCCACCCTGCACACCCCTCTCCCACCATTCCCCCCCTTTAGTTCATGAACACGTGTCTTAAGTTCTTTAGATTCTGTATTTCCCCTACCATTCTTACCCTCCCCCCTATCTATTTTCTATCTACTGTCTGTGCTACTTATTTTCTGTACCTTCTCCCCCCCCCTTCTCCCACTCCCCTGTTGCTAATCCTCCACGTGATCTTCATTCCTATGGTTCACTCCTGATCTAGCTGTCCTCTTAATTTGCTTTTGTTTTAGGTGTGGTTGTTGATAACTGTGAGTTTGCTGTCCTTTCACTGTTCATCTTTTTTTATCTTCTTTTTCTTAGGTAAGTCCCTTTAACATTTCATATAATAAGGGCTTGGTGATGATGAACTCCTTGAATTTGATCTTCTCTGAGAAGCACTTTATCTGTCCTTCCATTCTAAATGAAAACTGCGCTGGATAGAACAATCTTGGTTGTAGATCTTTAGTTTTCATGACTTGGAATACCTCTTTCCAGCCCCTTCTTGCCTGTAAGGTCTCTTGTGAGAAATCAGCTGACAGTCTGATGGGAACTCCTTTGTAGGTGACTGTCCCCTTAGCTCTTACTGCTTCTAGAATTCTCTCCTTCATTTTAATCTTGGCTAATGTAATGATGATGTGCCTTGGTGTGTTCCTTCTTGGGTCCAACTTCTTTGGAACTCTCTGAGCTTCCTGGATTTCCTGGAAGTCTATTTCCTTTGCCAGAATGGGGAAGTTCTCTCTTATTATTTGTTCAAATAGGGTTTCCACTCGTGACTGTTCCTCTTCCCCTTCTGGTACCCCTATAATTCGAATGTTGGAACGTTTAAAGATGTCCTGGAGGTTCCTAAGACTCTCCTCATTTTTTTGAATTCTTGTTTCTTCATTCTTTTCTGTTTGGTCATTTTTTCCTTCCTTCTGGTCTGCTCCCTTGATTTGAGTCCCAGTTTCCTTTCCATTACTGTTGGTTTCCTGTGCATTACCATTCATTTCAATTAGTTTAGCTTTCATATGTTTCTCTAATTTGTGACTAAAATCAACCAGTTCTGTGAGCATCCTGATCACCAGTGTTTTGAACTGTGCATCTGAAAGTTTGGCTGTTTCTTCATCACTTAGATTTATTGGCTCTGGGGCTCTGAGTTGTTCTTGATCCATTTTTGGTCTGTTCCTGCCGTTAACTATGAGGAGCGGAGCCTTAGTTGTTTACCAGGGCGGGGCCACTCAGGTCGCTGGTTTGTTATGCTGTATGTGGGGCCGGGGTCAGAGAGGGAGCAATGGCAGTCCTCTCCGCTTGCCAGTCCGTCCCACAGCCCCCGCCTGTTTATCCGAGCGGAAATGTGCGAGCCCGCTGCCCTGCCCCTGTGGGGTCTCAGTGCTCGCCTCTTCACTGTTTTATCTGCTCACAAATGCTCCACCAACCGCAGACAGCCAGCCAAGCCTCTTCCCAGTGCCCGCCCGTATCCAGCCACACCGCACCTGGGATCTGCGCCTTCGGCTGCTTGCGCACCACCCGGTCGGGGATCTTTTTTGCCAACCCGCTCTGCTGCTGGCTTTGCTCCTCTCACGGGTTTAGCTGAGCATTTCGTTGTCTTTGGACTCTGTACTGTCGATTTGCTGTGTGGTTTGGTTGTGTTTATTATTGTTAAAACTTTGTTTTTAGATTTGGTTGTGCATGGACGCAAGGTGTTTCCACCTACACCTCCATCTTGGCGGAAGTCCCAATTTTTGTTTTTATAATATTAGGTATTAGAATCCTTTTTTAATGTTTTATTTATTTATTTTTGGATAGAGGGGAAGGGAAGGAGAAAGAGTGGTAGAGAAACATCAATGTGTGGTTGCCTCTCATGTGTCCCCTAATGGGGACCTGGCCTGCAACCCAGGCATGTGCCCTGACTGGGAATTGAACCGGCAACCATTTGCTTCATAGGCCCATGCTCAATCCACTGAGCTACACCAGCCAGGGCAGATGTTAGAATCTTTGATTAGATATATAATTAAAGATGTCATCTCCGAAGGCTATCATGATAATGATAATGACAGTGATTTGAGGTATATGTATAATAAACCATAATCCTGAGAGAAATGCTGGGATTGCTGATAATTACACCTTCCTTAGGTTATTATCGATACCATTTTTTGGAAAATTTGGTATTAGATTCACAAGCTATATTAAAATCTAAAAAGTTCTTAGATCACAAGTCATGTTGTTTACTCAGGAATATAATAATAAGAGAAAAAATAATGTTGACTGTATTTCATTCATGGATAAAATGCTGTAATATTCATTTTGGGAGACTAATTAACCTCCAGAGCCACAAATCTTTTAAAAAAGAAACAAAAATGTCCTTATGTTTTAAAGACTTATTGTCTTTTTTTTGGCATGAAGTTCAGATTTTCGGAATAGAACTTTAAAGATGAATGGGCTAGGCCCCTTTTCAAAACAGCACTTTGTTATTGTTTTTAAGCAAGCAAAAATTATCATACTTTTTGAAGTATGATTCAAAGTAGTCTCTCATCTTTCTATCTCACAGGGAGATGAAAAAAATAAGGAAGATAGGCTCTTTTTCAGGGGGTCATTAAGAAACAGACAATTTTGCTATAACTCCTCTTAATCTAAGGGAAAGTTTGTTGTATTATTTTCCTGCTTCTGATTTACTCTGTATATCATGAGCTGTCTGTATGTGAGGAAATGGCCTATAAAAACATTTGCCTGACATTTAGAATGGAATGCCTGTAAGAACAGAAAGATTTCTCAGAGTGGTATTTTATTTTCTGAAATGTAGTTTTTGGACTTTATTATTCTATAGGTGTCTTATTTAAATGCCTATTTTTGTTCTTATTATCTTTAAACATAATTTGAGAACTATTTTACATTTAAAAACATTCTAGATTAGTTTTGTAACCTTCATTGTAAATATGTCATTCACCCATGACTTAAGATTTCTGTTGTCTTCTACTGTATCAGTATAGCATGACAGAGATGGCTAGATCTCTACCTTTGTTTTCTCAGATTTGGGGCCAGATGACAGAGATTAAATTTCCCAGTTCCCTTTGCATATCTTGGGCTTGTGACAGATTCGCTCAACAGAAGTGAGGGTGGAAGTTCTGAGTGCCAGTTACAATCCTGGTCCACCTGTGCTATTCTTCCCATTCTCCTTTTATCATCCTTTCAGATGTTAACACATTACTGCTAGCATTACCTTAATATAATTAGCTAAGTTTCTCAGTGGTTGTAGTCAGCCTCTCCACTTAGTGTGTGTATTCAGTTGGATTTCAGACTGTTAGTGGATAAAAATAAGCCTTTCATCTAATTTTTTTCAGCACCCAGCACAATACTTGACATATACAGGGTTATATATTTTTATTAAATGTATTCATGAATTTTAAGTTGAATTAATTATATGTTTTTATGGTTATAGCTTACATTTAATGACTCCTATATGCCAGGCTCCATGATGGTTGTTTTCCATTAAACATACATGTTAATTAGGCATTACTGCCCCAATTTTATTGATGAAAAAATTGAAATTTATAGAGTTAATGTAAATTGCCCAAGGTCAGATATAATACTGGTTGGTCAAACTCCAAAGTCTTAGCTGTTAACAACTGCATTACACTTCCTTGTATAATGTGGGTTAGGAATGCAAATTTTGCTAGAAAATTTTAAGACTAAGCACAGGTTTAACTGTTCTTGTATATCAGTATATCATTATTTAGTCATCTTTTAGATAACAATTTGCTGAAAATCTACTTTATTTATCGTGAGGTATTGGGTTGGCTAAAAAAGTCTGTATGTTTTTTTCCACAAAGTAAAAGACAGATTTTTCATTTTTACCAATAACTTTATTGATTTGGATATATTGAATATGTCAGCTATCTCCTGTGTGCTATAACATTGATTGTTCTCAGTTAATGTTTCAATTTAATTGCTGTCAACTTCAACTGGTCTACATAACCGTGGAGCATCATCCAGCAAGAAATCTTCAGCATGAAACTTCACAAATCACTTTTGACACATTTGATCAGTCACAGCACCTTCTCCATACACTGCACACATCTTTTTTTGCATTTCAGTTGCATTTTTAACCTTCTTGAAATAATAAAGCATAGTATCCCACAAATGTTATTTTCTTCCATATTCAATATTAAAATGCTATACAAAAATTCACCAATTTTTATGTTTTATTTTTAAATGCATACTAATATGACAGCTATCACAATACAGTCTAACAAAATTGTTTTGAATGAAGTTGAAGACAGCTAAGTACTACTAGAGCCATCTTATGGAAAAAAACAAATGAGCTTTTTGGCCAGCACAATACAAGATTGTATAAAGGAAATAAAGCCTAAGTGGAATGATGCTAACAAAAACAGCTCCTATTTATTTAATCATTAATATGTACTAACTTGATATTTTACATACAATTTTTATTTTTTTCAAGAACTAAAATAATATTGATAATACCTAAAGTATACAAATGTATTCTCATAAATATGCAAGCTATAATTTTTTCACTGAAGTGAAATTCACATTACAATAAATTAACCATTTTAATATATACAATTCAATGGCATTAAATGTATTTATAATGTTCAATGCTTATCTCTATCTGGTTTCAAAACTTTTTCATCACTCCAGAATGCCCCGTGCTCATTAAGTAATCATTTTCATCTCTCCCTCTTCCACCATCCCTACCGACCACTAATTGGCCTTCTGTCTCTATGGATTTGCCTTTTTTGAATATGTCATATAAAACGAGTCATACAATTTTGGCCTTTTATATCTGGCTTCTTTGACAGAATGTTTTCAAGGTTCATTCAAGTTGTAGCAGGTATCAGTACTTCATTCTCTTTATAGTTGAATAATATTCCATTATGTGTAAATACTACAATTTGTTTATTCATTCATCCTTTAGTGGACATTTAGATTGTTTCCACCTTTTGGCTATTACAAATAATGCTGCTGGAACCATTTGTATACAAATTTCTGTGTGGTTATATACTTTCATTTCCCTTGTATATGTGCCTGAGAGTGGAATTACTGGGTCATATGATAGTTGATAGTTCAGTGTTTAATTTTCTGAGGAACTGATACTCCATTTTCTATAGTGGTTACACTGTTTCCCACCAACAATGTATGGGGTTTTTCTGTTTCTTTACATTCTTGCCATCATTTGTTATTTTCTGTTTTCATCATTGTAGCTATTCTAGTGCATGTGAAGTGGTGTCTCATTATAGTTTTGATTTGTATTTCCTTAATAACCAATAATGTTGAACAACTTTTAATGTGCTCTTTGGTCATTTGTGTATCTTCTTTGGAGAAATGTGTATTCAAGTAGCTATAGACAATGTTTGTGTCCCTCCACCCCAGATTCATGAGTTGAAACTCTAATCCCCAATGTGATAATATTTGGAGATGGGTCCTTCGGGAGGTAATTAGGTCATGAGTGTGGAGTCCTTAAATGAGATTAGTGCCTTTGTAAGTAGAGAGTAGAGACTCTAGAGAGTTTGTTTCCTCTCTCTGCTCTTCGTCATCTGAGGATACAATCAGACTGCTGTCTACAGGAAGGAGTGTCTCACCAGACACTGTATCAGCCAGCACAGTGGTCCCCAACCTTTTTGGCACCAGGAACCAGTTTTATGGAAACAGTTTTCCACAGATGAGGGCGTAGAAGGCAGAAGGGGTGGTTTTGGGATGATTCAAGTACATTACATTTATTGTGGACTTTATTATTATTATAATGAAATAATTATACAACTCACCATAGTGAAGATTCAGTAGGAGCCCTGAGCTTGTTTTCCTGCAACTAGGCAGTCCTATGAGGTCGGAGGGAGGGGTGGTCATCTGTATTTGTAGTGGCTCCCCAGTGCTAGCATCACCGCCTCAGCTCCACCACAGATTATCGGGCATTAGATTCTCATAAAAAGTGCGGTTTAGATCCCTCACATGTGCAGTTTACCACATGGTTCATGCACCTATGAGAATCTAATTTCCCTGTTGATCTGACAGGAGGTGGAGCTCTGGCAGTAATGCAAGGGTTGGAGACAGGCTGGAAATACAGTTGAAGTTTTGATCACTAGCCTGCTACTCACTTCTTGTTGTGCATCCCAGGCAACAGGATGGGGGTGGGGGAGCTGAGGACCCCTGAACCAGCACACTGATCTTGAACTTCCTAGCCTTCAGAAGGAGAAATAAAAGTTTGTTATTTAAGCCACCTAGTGTATGGTAATTTGTGATAGTAACCTTATGTGACTAGATATTAAGTCCTTTACCCATTTTTAAAACTGAGTTCTTTGTTCATGTATATGAAGTTTGTTTCTGGTCTTTCTACTCTGTATCATTGTTCAGTTGGACTGTCTATCCTTGTGCTCAAATAATTCCTCGTCTGTTTTTATCCCTTCATATTCTCGTGTAATGTTTTATTCAGTTTGTCAAGTTCCATGAACAAATATGTGAAGGATTTTGATTGGAATTGTGGTCAATTGCATTGAATTGAGTTTGATTTATAGAACACTTTGGGAAGAATTAACATGGAGCAAGAGCTCCATTTATTTAGGTCCTTAATTTCTTTCAACAATGTTTTATAGTTTTAGTATAGGCCTTACTCATATTTTGTTAAATTCATTCACCAAAACTGACACAGCGAGAAATAGAAAAATAATCATTCTTAATTATATTTTGATGAAATTGTCAGTGAAATTTTTTTCATTTAATTTTTCAATTTTTTTTGTGGTGGTTCAGTAGTTTCCCCTTCTTCTGTTTCAATTTCTGCAGTTTTAGTGACCTGTGGTCAGCCGTTGTCTAACAATATGAAAGGAAAATTCCAGAAATATACAATTCATATGTTTTAAATTGTGTCTATTCTGAGTAGCATGAGCCATCCCACAACATCCTAACCAAGACATGAATCATCCCTTTGTCCAGGGTAGTATCCATGCTGTGTATTCCAACTGCTCTTTAGTCACTTAGTACTTGTCTCAGTTATTAGATTGACTGTCATAGTATCTCAGTGCTTGTATTCAAGTGACCCTTATTTTACTTAATAGTGTCTCCAAGCACAAGAAGAGTAATGCTGGCAATTTGGATATGCAAAAGAGAAGCCATAAAGTACTTCCTTTGAGAGAAAAGTTATGTATGTAGAGGAAAAACATAGTACAGTGGTACCTTGGTACTCATCCATAATTTATTCCAGAACTCATGATGAGTGTCTAAACCAATGAGTACTGAGCAAATGATGAGTGATGAAGCATTTTTTTGTTTTCAAAATGAGGTGAGTACCAATTTAGGACTTTATATGTAGTGTTTGGTAGTATCTGTGGCTTTGGGCATCCACTGAGGGTCTTGGATCATATCCTCTGAAGAGGAGAGGGGACTGTGTATATAAAAATAAAATTTATTTTTGTATATTGACCTTGCTGACTTCTTCACTTACTAAGTTCTAGCAGTTGTTTTGTAAATGGGTTAGGATTTTTCTATGTAAACAATAGCATCATCCATAAATAGAGGTAGTTTTAATTGTTATGCTTTTGATTTTCTTTTTAGCCTCATTTTGCTGAATAGGTAGGAGCCTAGTACAATTCATTTAGAAGTAGTAAAAGTAACATCCTTATCTCATTCCTGATAGTAGGGAGACAGCATTCAATATTTTAATCTTAAGTATATTAGCTGTAGGATTTTTATACTATCTTTTACCAGATTCAGGTTATTCCCTTGTCATACTTTCTGATATTTTTTAAATAGTTAATGTGTATTAAATTTTATTAAATACTTTTTCTTAATAAGTATTTATTAAATACTTATTATGTTATCTCCTTTATTCTGTTAATCATTGTTATAGTATATGAATAATTATGATTTATATGGATTTTTTAAAAGTTTAACCAACATTGTGTTCCTGGGATAAATCCAATTTGGTAATGAGGTATTATTTTTGTATATTGCTGGCTTCACTTAGCTAATATTTTAAGAAATTTGGCATTTATATTGATTACAGATATTGTTCTATAATTTTTTTGTAATACCTTTGTCTGATTTTAATAACAGGGTTATGCAGGCCTCATAAAATAAACTGGACAGTGTTTCTTCTCTCTTTTTTGAAAGAGTGTGTGTACAGTTTGTGTTATGTTATCCTTAAATATTGGATGAAATTTACTAGTGAAGTTTTTTGAACCTGGAGTTTTCGTTAAAGAAAGATTTTGGTGAAAGGATCCAAGGTAGCAGAGGAATAAGTGCAAGCTACACTAATCTCCTTCCATGAATACTCAAAAGAACAGTAGCTGGAGAGAAGCCTTATAAGCAAGGACAGACAGAAGAAATCACTTCACCACTATGTTACTTGGTGGGAGTACGGAGGAGACATGAAAGGAATGGCTGGGCTTCCTCGGGTGGTAGCTAAAGTTCTGAAGGGATATTTCAGTGGCCAGTGTGGGGGAGTACTCCCTGAGAAATGTGAGGTCTAAACTCCAAGCTGGGCTCCCCAGCCTACAACATCCAAGCCAGAAAGGAACCCAGAAAACATGCAGGTATGAAAAGCAGCAGGATTTCTGTCTCCCAAGGAGAGGTGGCTGGAGACTCAGAAAACCTCTTAAAGGGCCAACACACAAAATATCACTTGCAGCCACTTACCTTGGGCTCTGGCAAAGGGAGGTCAGAGTGAACAAGAGCCCTGTGAGGAGAGTCTGGGGTTAGTGGCTGTGGGGAGAGAACTGAAGGAATAGCTGCCAGGATCCCTGTGCTAAGTCATTCCCCATACTGTAGGAGCTATTCTCTCAGGCAGAGCTCTTCTCTCTAAATGGCATCAGCCTCAGGGGAAGTAATACTTAGGAATTACTCATCCCTACCCTGTGGTACTTAAGCCTAGCTGCTGATTACAGCTTGATTATATCAACAGCTAGACAGTTTAATGGACAATTGGTTTTACAATGAAGGCAGAAAATACAAAGAAGCTACCAAAATGGGAAGACAAAGAAATAGACCCCAAATGAAAGAACAAGTGAATTCTCCAAAACAACTAGCTGAAATGGAGGCAAGCAATTTATCACAGTTTAGAGTAATGATTATAAGGATATTCAACAGCATGAAAAAAAAACTAAGAAACCATTAAAAAAAGGACCAGTCAGAAAGAAAGAATGCAATATCTGAACTAGATAACACACAAGAAGGAATAAATAGTAAGTCAGATGAAGCAGAGGATTGAATCAGTGATTTGAAAGACAAGGTAGAAAAAAAAACACCCAGGCAGAGTAGCAAAAGAAAAAAAGAATTTTAAAAAATGAGGAGGGCCCTGGCTGGTGTAGCTCAGTGGATTGAGTGTGGGCCTGCGAACCACACGGTTGCTGTTTGATTCCCAGTCAGGGCACATGTTTGGGATGCAGGCCAGTTCCCAGCAGGGGACTCACGAGAGGCAACCATACATTAATATTTCTCTCCTTCTCTCCTTTCCTTCCTCTCTAAAAATAAATAAATGAATAAAATCTTTTTAAAAAATGAGGAGAGCTTAAGAACCATTTTGGACAGCATGTGGTGTAACAACATCTGCATCATGGGGATACCAGAGGAAAGGAGAGCAAGCAAGGAATTGGGAACCTATTTGAAGAAAAAATGACCAAAAGCTTCCCTAATCTGGTGAATGAAAAAGTTATACAAGTCCGAGAAGTTCAGAGAGTTCCAAACAAGTTGGACCCAAAGAAGCCTACACCGAAACATATCATGATTAAAATGGTAAAGCTTAAAGACAAGGAGAGAATCCTAAAAGCTGAAAGAGAAAAAAAGCAGGTAGTACCTACAAGGGAGCACTGGTTGGACTGGTATCTGATTATTCAACAGAAACATTTCAGACCAGAAAGGAGTGGCATGAAATATTCAAGATGTTGAAAACCAAGGACCTAAAACCAAGGCTACTTTACTCAGCAAGGCTACCATTTAAAATTGAAGAAGTAAGGAGCTTGCCAGAGAACAAATAGCTAAAGGAGTTTGTTAACACCAAACCAGTACTGCAGCGAATATTAAAGAGCTTACTTAAAGAAGAAGAAAAAGGAAAAGAAAAAAAAAAGAAAACAGTCTAACAATAAAATGGCACTATCTACATATCTATCAATAATTAACTTAAATGAAAATGGCTTAAATGTCCCAACCCCAAGACGTACTGTAGCTGAATGGATAAGAAAACAAGACCCATCCATATGCTGTCTCCAGGAGACCCATCTCAGATTGAAAGATATACACAGACTAAACATAAAGGGTTGGAAAAAGATATTTCATGAAAACAGGAAAGATAAAAGCTGGGGTAGCAGTACTTATATCTGACAAAATAGACTTTAATACCAATGCTATAGTAAGAGACAAATAAAGACAATGCATAATAAAGGGAACAATGCAACAAGATGATATAACCCTTGCAAACCTTTGCGCACCCAACATAGGAGCACCTAAATATGTAAAGCAAATCTTAATGGACATAAAGGGAGAGATATACAGAAATATAGTCACAGTTGGGAATTTTAATACCCTCTTTACTTCATTGGATAGGTATTCTAGGCAGAAAATCCACAAGGAGACAGCAGCCTTCAGCGACACACTAGATGAAATGGATTTAATTGATATCTTCAGAGCATTTCACCCCAAAGTAGCAGAATATACATCCTTTTCAAGTGCACGTGGGGTGTTTTCTAGGATAGACCACATGTTAAGACACAAAACAAGTCTCAGTAAAATTAAGAAGATTGAAATCATATCACGCATCTTCTCTAACTGTAATGCTATGAAACTAGAAATCAATCGCAAGAACACTGAAAAACATGCAAAGACATGGAAGCTAAGTAACATGTTATTAAGCAATGAATGGGTTAACAATGACATCAAGGAAGAAATCAAGACACCTTAAAACAAATGAAAATGAGAACACAACAATCCAAAATCTGTGGGATTCTGGGAAGGTAGTCCTAGGAAGAAAATTCACAGCATTACAGGCCTATCTACAAAAAAAAAAAAAGAAGAAGAAGAAGAAGAAGAAAAGCTCAAATAAATGATCTAACTTTACACTTAAAGGACTTGCAAAAGAACAACAAACAAAGCTCAAAGTGAGAAGAAAGGAAGTTTAAAGATCAGAGCAAATGAAATGCATTCTAAAAAAATGATATGAAAGATCAATGAGTCCAAGACTTGGTTCTTTAAAATGATAAACAAGATTGACAAATCTTTAACCAGACTCATCAAGGAAAAAAGAAAGGACCCAAATAAATACAATCAGAAATGAAAGAGGAGAAATAACAACTGACACCAGAGAAATACAAAAGATTGTAAGAAAATATTACAAACAATTATAAACCAACAAACTGGACAACATGGACAAAATGGAAAAATTCCTAGAAACATACAATCTTCTAAAATCAGGAAGAACCAGAGAATCTGAGTTAGACACATTACACCTAATGAAATTGAAGCACTAGTGAGAAAACTACCAACAACAACAAAAAAAGCCCTGGACCAGAAGCCTTCACAGGTGAATTTTGCCAAACATTCCTAGAACTAACACCTCTCCTCAAACTATTTTAAAAATTTCAAGAGGAGGGAAGGCTCCCAAACTCAGTTTATGAAGACAGCATTATCCAAGTTCCTAAACCAGGAAAAGATAATACAAAGAAAGGAAATTGCTGAAAGACCAATATCACTGATGAACATAGATGATAAAATTCTCAACAAAATATTAGCAAACTAAATAGAGCAATGCATCAAAAAGATCATAGACCATAATCAAGTGGAATTTATTCCAGGAATGCAAGGTTGGTACATTTGCAAATCAATAAATGTGATTCACTGCATAAACAAAATGAAGGATGAAAATCACATGATCATATCAGTAGATGCAGAAAAAGCTTTTGATAAAATCCAGCACCCATGTATGATCAAAACTCTAAGCAATGTGGAAATAGAGGGAACATACCTAAACATAATAAAGGCCACATATTACAAACCATTGCAAGCATCATACTCAATGGACGAAAACTATAAGTGTTCCCCTTAAGATTGGGAACAAGACAGGAATGTCCACTCTCACTTCTCTTATTCAGCATTGTACTAGAAGTCCTAGCCACAGCAATTGGACAAGAAGAAGAAATAAAAGGTAACCAAATTGGAAAGGAAGAAGTAAAATTGTCTTTATTGGCAGATGACATGACACTGTACATAGAAAAACCCCAAAATTCTATGAAGAAACTACTAGAATTGATAAATGAATTCATCAAAATAGGATACAAAATTAATATCTAGAAATCAGTTGTATTTTTACATGCCAGTAACAAACAGAAAGGGGAATTAAGAAAACAGTCCCATTCATAATTGCCTCAAAATAATAAAATACATAGGAATAAACCTAATGAAGGATGCAAAAGACCTGCACTCAGAAAATTATAAGACACTGAAGAAAGAAACTGCAGAAGATAAAAATAATTGGAAGCACATACCATGTTTGTGGATAGGAAGAATTAACACCACTAAAGGGTCTGTACTACCCAGAACAATCTGTAGATTCAATGCAATTGTTATCAATATTCCAATGATGAATTTCACAGAGCTAGAACAAATATTTCAGAATTTTTTGTGGAACCACAAAAGGCCCCTCAGAACAACAGTGATTCTGAGAAAGAAGAACAAAGTTGGAGGAATCATGCTATCTAATATCAAACTATACTAAAAGGCTGTAGTAGTCAAAACAGCCTGGTACTGTGATAAAAACAGATACATAGATCAATGAAATAGAATAAAGAGCTCAGAAAGAAAGTCACACTTTTATAGTCAATTAATGTTTGACAGAGGGAGCAAGTACATACAATTGACTAAAGATAGTCTATTCAATAAATGTTTGGAAAATTGTACAGATACATGCAGAAAAATGAAACTAGACCACCTTCTTACACCACACACAAGAATAAATTCAAAGTGGGTCAAAGATTTAAATGTTAGACCTGAAACCACAAAATTTCTAGAAGAAAATATAGGTAGCAAAATCTTGGACATTGCTTGTAGTAATTTTTTATTGGATATATCTCCCCCATGAAGGGAAACAAAAGAAAAAATAAACAAATGGGACTACATCAAACTAAAAATTTTTTGCACAGCAAAGGAAATCATCAACAAAATAAAAAGACAACCCATAGAATTAGAGATTATATTTGCCAACACATCTGATAAGGAGTTAATATCCAAACTTTATAAAGTACTTACAAACTCAACACCAAAAAAATAAAAACAACCCAATTAAAAAATGGGCAAAGGACATGAATAGACACTTCTCCAAAGAGGACATACAGATGACCAATAGACATGAAAAGATGCTCAACATCGTTAAATAATCAGAGAACTGCATATTAAAACCACAATGAAATACCACCTCACACCTGTCAGAATGGCTATCATCAATAAATCAACAAAAAACAAGTGCTGGTAAGAATGTGTAGAAAGGGGAACCCTTTTGCACTGTTGGTGGGAATGAAGACTGGTGCAGCCACTGTGAAAAGCAGTATGGAGATACCTGAAAAAATTAAAAATGGATCTTCCTTTTGACACAGCCATCTCACTTCTGGGAATACAACTGAAGGAACCCAGGACACTAATACAAAAGAACATAAGCACCCCTATGTTCATTGCAGTGTTATTTACAATCACCAAAATATGAAAACATATTTTTTATCTCCAGTTGTCCATCAATAGATGAATAGATAAAACAACTATGGGACATTTACACAATTGAATCCTACTTGGCCATAAAAAAAAAAAAAGAAAATTTTACCCTTTACAACAGTATAGATGGACCTGGAGAACATTATGCTAAGTGAAATAAGCACAGTCAGAAAGACAAATACCATGTGATTTCACTCATATGTGGAATCTAATTAACAAACTGAACTAACAAGCAAAATAGAGACAGACTCATCATTGGAGAGCAGATGACAACTGGTGGCAGGGGTAGGTTAGAAGGTGGAGGATTTGAGTGAAAAGGAAAAAGAACTCATGGACATGGGCAACAGTGTGGTGATTGCTGTGGAGAGGAGGGTATAGGGTACCAAATGGTAATGGAAAAAATATAGTAAAGATTGAACTAAAAAATAAAAGATTTTACTTTTATTTTTATTTTTGATAATGTTTAATAGACATGAGGCTCTATAGATTTTCTCTTTCTTCCTATGTCAGTTTTGGTTATTTTTTTCAAAGAATTCATCCAGTTTATTTAAGTCATCATTTTAATTGGATAAAGTTATTCATGACATTCCTTAATTCTGTTAATGTTTGTGAGATCTGAGTGATACCTATCTACATCTTTAATGGTTACTTTGTATATTCTATTTTATTCTTGTTTCACCTAACTTGAGGTTTACTGATTTTATTGATCTTTTCAAAGAACCAGATTTTAGCTTTAGTTTTCTTTATTGTTTGTTTGGTATTTTATTGATTCTTGCAGTTACCTCCATTATTTCTTCTGCTTACTTTGGGTGTTTATCACTCTTCATTTTCTAGTTTGTTAGATAGAACCTTGGGTCATTAATTTCATACCTACCTTCTTATGCTCTAAATTTATGTTCAAGAATTGCTTTGCCTGCATCCCACAAATTTTTATGTCTTATATTTTTATTTTTATGTATTTAAAGTATTTCCTAATTTCTATTGTGTTTATTTTTGATCCTTGGGTTATTTACAAGTATACATTTGATTTGTAAATATTTACCTATTTTTCCTAGATAGAGCTTCATTAATGTTTTCTAATTCCATAGTACCTAGTCCCTAGTCCATAAGATTTTATTATTTTGAAAAACTTATTGATAGTTTTTAATGGCCCATTTTATTGAACATACTATTTGCATTTCAAAAGAATATGTAGTCAACACTTGGATATACTCTATAAATATCATTTAGCAGGTGAAGGTGATTGATAATGCTCAGATTTTCTTTTTCCTTTTTTCTTTCTTGTTGTTAATTGCTGGGAGGGAAGTTAAAATCTCCTACTATGATTGTGGGTTTGTATATACTTTAATTCTAATCATTTTGCCTTCATATATTTTGAGGCTGTTATTAGAGTCATAAACCTTTGTAATTGTTATGTCTTCCCAGTGAATGGACCCTTTCATCATTTTGAAATGTCTGTTTCTGAAATCTATTTTATCTGTTAAGATAACCACTCCTGTATTCTTTTGCTTACTGACTGCATGGTATGTCTTTTACGAACTTTCAAGCTGTCTGTGTCTTTGTATGTATTTACAGTATATCCCTTGCAGATAACGCTTATCCATTCTTGACAATATGATATTTAATTGGTGTCTTTAGTGCATTTATATTTAATATAATTCCTATTTTGTTTGGATTTGGATGTACAATTTTATCATTTGTTTTCTCTTTGAAAAGACTGTTTACTATTTTGCTATTCCTTCTTTCCTGCCTTTTTTGTATTAATAGATTTTTTTAGAATTCCGTTTTTATTCTTTTATTGACTTTTTAACTATTCTTCCTTGCATTGTTTTTTGGGTGGTTGCTTTAGTATTGAAAATATACATTATCAAACTTTCACAGTGCACTAAAAGTTAATGTACCACTTTATGTAAAGTGTAGATATCTTGTAGTAAAGAAGATAACCCTATTCTTATTTTAAGGAAAGTGAGAGTTAAGAAAGTTAAGTATACCTATGCTACGTATCTAATACCTAATACCTAAATTTTGAAGGTAAAGCCAAATTTCATTTCCAGAACCAATCATACTTGGATTTTGTATATATGCCTTTTTAAAAATATATTTCTGCATTCCATTTGGTGATTTTAAGAATTTTGCTTCTATATGAGTAAGAGAAATTGACCTGTAAATTTCTTGTATTATAATATTCTTGTCAGATTCTTTTTTTACAAATTTATGTTGAACTTATAAAACAAGTTGAGAACATTTCTTTCTTTCTCTAAACTTTGGAAGAGTTTATTTAAGATTGGCAGTGGGTAGACTTGGTTGGTGAAGCCACCTGGCTCTTAGTTTTATTTGTGGAAGGATTATAATTTGTATTTAAATTTCTTTACTAGCCATGTGAATGTGTTGTTTTTCTTTTGGATCAGCTTTGAAAAATTTGATTCTGTTTCTCCATTTCATCTAAATCAGTAGTGTCAAACTCAAACTCGTTTTCACCAGGTATCACATCAGCTTTATGGTTGCCTTCTAAGGGCTGAATGTAATTTTAGGGCTGTATAAATGTTACTACTCCTTAACTGGGGGCAAGGAGCTTGGCTTTGCCGCCAGGTAGAAACAAGGTGTGAGGCTGGATAAAAAAACAAGGTGGAGGGCTGGACTCAGCCCCTAGGTCTTGTGTTTGCCACCTGTGATCTAATTTTCACAATTTGGGCATAACATTGCTTATTATGTCCTGTATGTATTTTTTGTGTTCTCTTAGGTTCTCTTCTTTTGTTATTTTTGTTAGGGGTTTATCACTTAAAAAAATCTTTGCACATAGTGATCGTTTGGCTTTGTTGATCCTTTGTATTGTATGCTTTTTTATTTCATTAATTTGTTTTTAAATGTTCTGTTATTTTTATAGATTTTTGAAATAGATTCTTAAATATCTGATTAGCAGCCTCTCTTCTTTCCTAATATATGCATTTAAGTTCCTAAAGCATGACTTTAGGTGAATTCCACATGTTTAATATGTAATTGTTACCTATTATTATTCAAATCAAATTATTTTCTAATCTTCATTCTGAGTTCTTTAAACTATATTCCTTACTTTCCAAACATTTGGGGATTTTCTGCTTGTATTTTTATTATTACTACCTTCTTGCATTGAGATCAAAGAACATATTCTACATGATTTCTGTCTATTGAAATGTATTGAGATTTACTTTATAACCTTGCATGTCAATTTTGGTAAATGTTTCATGTGATATTGGAATGCTCCAAAGAATTTCAGAAGGAGGTTAATATGTGTTTTATAGACTATAGTAAACCTTTTGACTGCACTGATCGTGAAAAACCATGGGTTGCTCTGAAGGAAATGGGCGTGCCTCAAGCACTTGGTTGTCCTGATGTGAAGCCTGTATCGTGGACAGGGAGCCACTGACAGGACAGACTGTGGGGAGATGCAGTGGTTTCCTTTAGGCACAGTTGTCAGGCAAGGGTGCTTTTTAATGCCTTGTTTAATCTGTATGCAGAACATATACAAAAAAAATTGGGCTAGATGCAGAAGGAGGAGTGAAAGTTGGTGGAAGAAATATCAATAACTTAAGATATGCAGATGACACCATCTTACTGGCAGAAAGAAGAACGCTGATAGGAAAAAGGTTAATTCATTTGAAATGTAATGTTGGAGAAAATATCTAGAGATACCCTGTACTGCCAGAAAGACAAGCAAGTCCTAAAGCAAATGAAGTCTGAAACTTTACTGGAGGCAAAAATGACAAAACTGAAGCTGTACTATTTCAGGCATATCAGGAGAAGTCAGGGTTCTTAGGGAAAGACAATAATGCTGGGGAAAATAGAAGGCAACAGGAAAAGAGGAGAACTAAATATGAGATGGATTGACCTCATGAAGAAGCTGAACACATGAGTCTGTGCAGGCCTAAGCAGGGCTGTTGAGGACAGGACATTGTGCACATCACTGTGCACAATGATTCATAGAGTCACCAGGATTCAGAGATGACTGAACAGTAGCATAGAATACACAAACTTTAAATGAAACTGTGTTTTGCAGCAGCATGCAATGTCCTGTCAGTTGTTCATTAGGTGAAGTTTGCTACCTATGTTATTCAAATAGTCTACATCTTTACTGATTTTGTTCTTAACTGAGTCATTTCAAAATCTACCATTGTTCTAGTAGTTTGTTCACTTTTAGCTCTTGCATTCTTCTAGTGACTACACCAGAGATTACAACAGATACTCTTGATTTGTCAAAATTTTATATGAATTAGTACTTTTATTTTCTCCTGGACAGCACAGGAACCTGTGAATATTAATAACTAATTATTATTTATGTGAATAATAAATAACTAATTATTAATAATCAATACATGTGCCTTTTCTAACTCACATACATTTATTGGCATATCTTTTAATTCTTCTGTTATTTAATTCCATCAAAATATATTCATTATTTTTGCTGTCTCTAGTTTTCCGCTGCATGACTTAGTGTCTACACAGGATCATTTTCTTTGTGCCTGAAAACATCCTTTAGTTATTTTCTTTAGTGTGGCTCTTTTTGGTGATGAATTCTCTCAGTTTTGTTTGTCTGAAAGTATCTTTATCTTCATTCTTCAATGATAATTTTACTGGTTATAAAACTAGATTGCTTTTACTTTCTTCAGCACTTTGAAAGTATTATTCTATTGTATAATGTCTTCCATTTTTTTTGCTGCAAGGTCAGTTATTTGTCAAAGTGTTGCTTTTTTTTTGTAGGTCATCTGTTGTGTTTTTCCTCTGGCTGCTTTTAAGATTTATTTTTAATGTCTCAAGTTTTGAGCAGTTTTTAATTAAGTACCTACTTGTGGGTTTTCAATTTTTATTTATATTTATGGCTTGATGTTCATAGTGGATCTGCATTGTATGGCTTGATTTTTTTTTTTCAGTTTTTAAAAGCTGTCAGCCTTTATCTTTTGAAATACTCCTCTTCACCATTCTTTTTCTTCCGTCACTTGGGATTGAAATTATAGGTATCCCCAATCAAGCTAAAAATAATTAATTTCCTATAGCTTTGCTCATTCTCTCACTTTTTTTAGGTTTTAATATTTATGTAATTTATTTTTTAAAGGAAATCAATTCCGCCCTGGCTGGTGTAGCTCAGTGGACTGAGCATGAGCCTGTGAACCAGAGGATAGCAGTTCTATTCCCAGTCAGGGCACCTGCCTGGCCTGTGGGCCAGTTCCCAGTAGGGGATGCACGAGAGACAACCATACACTGATATTTCTCTCCCCTCTTCCTTCCCTTCCCCTCTAAAGATAAATAAACAAAATCTTAAAAAAAAGAAAATCAATTTGTTTTCCTCATATAGAGATCTCATACTTTTCCCCTTGAGTCTTTAAAACAACCCTGCCAATATTATTATTGCCGTTTTTACATATTTTTACAGTTATTCAAAGAAGTTAGGAAACTGGCCCACACATAGCTGCCAAGCAACTAAAGTCCAATTGATTAACTATTTCTTGCTCTTTATTATATAAGGTTATGTTTCCTTTTTTCTATATCTTTCTCACTTGATTTTTGGAATGGTATATATATTGATGAGTTATCTTAGTTTGTCTTAAAATAACATTGCATCATTTCATTTATATTTACTAGGTAAACAAGTACACAAATTTATGAGCTGAGCATTCTCCCCTGAAGGAATTTCTTTTTTTAGCAAGGAAAAAATATATACAGTTTATTCTAACAGAGAATATGAACAGTTAGTTTCTATGTATCAAAACAAATTAGAAGATAATGTCCCAACTGATGAGATCAAGAAATAATTCATTGAGTAGGTAGAACTTATGAAAGAGATGGCAGTTTGAGAATTCTTTTTACCTCATTCAAGGATAACATGTGTATTATATATCTATTTGTTAATGTGAATAAAGAAAACCAATACTAGGGTTTGTCACTAATTAGGTTGTCAGTCATATAAGCAGTAAAATATTATCCATCATGTTAAATATTGATTGAAAATGTTTTTTTCCAGGTTATTTCATTTTTGGCTGCAGTTTTGCATAAAAAGGGAACTCGTGAGGATATTGAAAATAACATGCCCGAGTTTTTACTAAGAAGTCTGAAAAAGGAACCTCCTCCTTCAGTAGCAAAAAAGGTAAGACATCTAGGAGCATATGTGTATAGCTCATGAAGCTTACATTGCAAAAACAAAATTTTAAACATCACTCATAGTATAAATTTCAAACATGAGAATTTTAAAACTTTATTAAAATAATTGTTTCAAATCTAATTTTTGAAGGACTGCCAATTGTATCCTTAAGTTAAATATGATTGACTCTCAGAATGGCAAAATATAATTTCAACTTGAACTTGTTTCGGGGTTTCAGTCTTTTGCTTGGATAGATTTATATGATTTAGTTTGATTAATTTGTTAAATATCTGTGAATGTGCATATAAAGTTGTATATGCACATATAATTGAACTTCATGATACTGTTTTTATTTATGTGAGAATGGAAAGGAGACAGTTGTTGATATCAGTAGCAAAGGTGCAACAGTGACATTTCAAGTTGCTTAAAAAACCACATCTCTAAATATAAAACAAATTTTTCTTATACAAGGAACATTGAAGTTGGAATCAGAAAGACTAAGGTGTAGGCTTATCTCAGTCTCTCTGCATATGGGACAATGAATACAGTCATTCATTGAAAGCTGAATACAATGAATACAATACAGTGAAAGCTGACTCAGGTCCATGTGTCAGCTTTCTCCTTTGGCAGTCTATGTTTCTAAATATCTTAAACATGATTTTTATAAAAAATAAGATCTTTCTAACAAAGTAATGAAATGCAAAAAAGTATACTACATTTATATGTCTTACTTTTGTATTCCTCAGCATCCAGGAAGCTGTATAGAAATGAAGAAAGTGATTTTATGAAGTTATGGTTATATTATGGCCTTGAACCACTTTCCACAAGTTTTAAAAGAGGCTTTCATCCTGGCTGGTGTGCCTCAGTGGACTGAGTGCTAGCTTGTGAACCAAAGGGTTGTTAGTTTGATTCCCAGTCAGGGCACATGCCTGGGTTGTAGGCCAGGTCCCTAGTTGGGGCACTCAGGAGGCAACCACACATTGATGTTTCTCTCCCTCTCTTTCCCTCTTCCTTATTCTCTCTTTAAAAATAAATAAATAAGATTAAAAAATTTAAAAAAGAGGTTCTCATATATAATGTTGTTGAGTCCAGGCTTACCCTTGTGTGTTATTAGGGGCTTTTCAGTGCAAAATTTTGAGAGATACTGGTTTACAATAGGAGTGTCCAACCTTGAGTTGTCTTGGGTCACATATTAAGTACATTGCGATTCATAATCACAAAAAATTTCATAATGTTTTAAGTAAGTTTACAATTTTGTTTTGGGCTACATTCATAGCAATCCTGGGCTGTTAAATTTTCTTTATTATATTTAATAGCACGAATGGATCCTGAATGTCAAATTAAATTCGATCCTAGAAAACATTATGACTTAATGTGTTTTAAATCTCCAAGAGTCCAAGTGCTGTTTTTAGCCGTGGATTCAGTTGTTTTTTGCTTCTAAATGTCAGTGTGGAGCTTACATATGTCTTGTATATCACTTGTGACAATTAGCAGAGGGGAGAGAAAAATAGAGAATGTAATACTTTAAATATTTAAAATTGAAAAAATTTTTTTGAAAGAGCAAGAATGGGAGAACAGAGAAGTAAAGAAAGAGTCATTTGATGGTGTGATGAAATATACTAGTAGCTACCTTAATTAGCATTAAAAGCTGGGCTGCCCGTCTCCCCTTCTTCCCTGCCCCCTCTCTGTGTATGTGTGTGTGTGTGTGTGTGTGTGTGTGTGTGTGTGTATATATATACACATGGATACTATATATATATGTAATTCCTTGCTATAATATGCATTGCTGTTTTTTCTACCTCCTTCAGTTAAATTCTTAATTCATTTACTCTATTTTTGGTCTTTTCTTGTATTTTAATAAATTCCATTAAGGCTATAATGTTACTTTGAGTATTTATATTGGCTTCATTCCATAGTTTTAGATATGTAGTCCTTTCATTATTCTCTTCTAAATTATCTGTGATTTTAGTTTTGTTCTCTTTTACCTACATGCTGTTAAAAAGGAAGTTTTAAAATTTTCTAGTGAATCCATATTATGAGGTGGGCAAGTGCCAGGAGGGCTTACTTAGCCTTTATTGTTGATTGCGTTGTTTTGTTGCATCAGATGAGGATCCATTGCTGACCTGACTTTTTTCCCTTGGAAAGGAATTTTCTTTTTGTTTGAAAGTATGCAAGACTTTTTCTTTATTCATGAAATTTAGAACTCTTTTCAGCCCCAACACTCACTGTAGAATTCTTTTTTTAAAAGTTCTGCTTTAGAAAACTATAGGCAGTACTCTGTTTGGAGGAGGCAGAGTACTGCTGCCAGAACCAGTTTCTCTCAAGGAAATGACTGTGTAACTGTTCTCCCTTTAATAACTGCCATTTATTTTGTTTTCTTAATTTCTTTCCCTAGTAGTTCATTGCTATTATATAGAAACACAGCTATATCAGTTTTTCTATATTGATTTTGTATACTGCAACTGTACTAAATTTATTAATTCTTACAGATCTTGATGGACTCTAAAGAGTTTTCTATATATATCATGTCATCCACAAATAGAGACCATTTTACTTATTTCTTTTCAATTTGGATGCTTTTATTTCTTTTTCTTACCTAATTGTCTTGGATGAGAGTTCTAGTTCCGTGTTTAATAAAAGTAGCCCAGGCTGGCGTAGCTCAGTGGATTGAGCACAGGCTGCGAGCCAAGGTGTTGCTGGTTCGATTCCCAGTCAGGGCACCTGCCTGGGTTGAAGGCCAAGTCCCCACTTGGGGGTACACAGGAGGCAACCACACATTGATGTTTCTATCCTTCCTTTCCTCTCTCTCTAAATAAAAATAAAATTTAAATTGTTTAAAAAATAAATAGAAAAATAAATAAAAGTGACCAAAGAGGGGATCTTTATCTTGTCACTGCTCTTAGAAGAAAAGTTTTTAGCTTTTCATCATTAACTGTGATGTTAGCCATGGATTTGTCACATATAGCCTTAATATTGAAATACATTTCTTCCATACCCTACTTGTTGAGAGGTTTTTAAAAATCATTAAAGGATGTTGAATTTTGTCAGATGCTTTTTTTGCATCATATGTTCATTCTCATATCTACTGAGATGATCATAAAACTTTTACCCTTCATTGTATTAGTATGATGTGCCACATTTGTTGATTTGCCTATGTCGAATTATCCTTGCACCCCAGGAATAAATTCCATTTATTCATGGTGTATGATCCTTTTAATGTACTGTTGAATTCTATTTGTTAATATTGTATTGCAGATTTTTACATCTGTGTTGATCAGAGATGTTGGCCTGTACATTTCTTTTCTTGTAATATCCTTGTGTGGTTTTGGTATGCTGGCCTCATAAAATGAATTTGGAAGTGTTCCTTCCTCTTTTATTTTTTAGAAGAGTTTGAGAAGGATTGTATTCTTTAAATGTTTGATAGAATTCGCTAGTGAAGCCATTTGGTCCTGGATTTTTCTTTGTCGGGAGATTTTTGGTTTCTGATTCAATCTCTTTACTAGTGATTAGTCTGTTCGGATTTTCTATTTTTTTATGTTTTAGTCTTGGTAGGTTGCATGTTTCTAACTATTAATTTCTTCCAGGTTATCTAATTTTCGTCATATATTGTTCATAATGGTTTCTAATAATCCTTAGTGTTTGTGCTATCAGTCATAATGTCTTCTGTTTCATTTCTAGTTTTATTTATTTCATTCATCTTTCTTTTCTCTTAGTCTAGCTAAAGGTTTATTAATTTTCTTTATCTTTATTAAAAACTAGGTCTTAGTTTCAGTGATCCTTTCAATTGTCTTTCTAGTCTCTATTTCATTTATTTCCCACTCTGACTTTTATTATTTCCTTTCTTCTAACTTTGGGTTTAATTTGTTCCTCATTTTCTAGTTTATTAAGTTTTAAAGTTAGGTTCTTTTTTTTTATTCGAAATCTTTCTTTTTTCTGTACGACCCTCTCTGTTGGAACTGCTTTTGCTGTACCCCCTAAGTTTTGGTGTGTTGTATTTCTATTTTCATTTGTTTCAAGATTTTTTCTTTTGACCTACTGGTTGTTCAGGAGCAAATTGTTTAATTTCCACATATTTGTGAATTTTTCAGTTTTTCTCGTCTGATTGATTTCTAGTTTCATATGTGGTTGGAAAACATACCAGATGTTTGATATGATTTCAGTCTTCTTAAGCTTTCTAACTTGTTTTGTGGACTGACATATTATGTATCCTGGAGAATATTTTCTGTGTGCTTGAGAAGAACGTGCATTCTGCGGCTGTTGGATAAGTGTTCTCTGTATGTCTCTCGGATCTGTGTTCTGATGTATAGCTTCAGTGCATTGTTTCCTGACTAAGTTTCTGTCCAGCCAATTTGTCCAGCCATTGTTGAAAGTTAGGTATTGAATTCCCTTATTATTATTGTATTGCTGTTGTTTTCTCTCTTCAGATCTATTATTATTTGTTTTATGTATTTAGATGTTTTGGTGTTGAGTGTGTAAATATTTAAAATTGCTATAACTTCTCAGCAATATAATTTTCTAATGACCTTCTTTGTCTCTTGATACAGTGTTTGGTTTAAAGTCTATATTGTCTGATAGAAATAGAACTAACCCTGCTTATTTTGATTTCCATTTGCATGGAATATCTTTTTCCAGTATTTTACTTTTAGTCTATGTGTCCTTAAAGCTGAAGTCAGTCTCAGGTAGACAACATATACTTGGGTCCTGGTATTTTTTTGTTTTTAACCCATTCAGCCACTCTGTGTCTTTTGATTGGAGAATTTAGTCGATTTCCATTAAAAATGCCATTCCTTTTTATGACCTAGTCCTTTCAACTGCCTCTGCATTGTTGAGGGTTTTTTGTTGTTGTTTTATTTGTTATTATCATTTTTAGGTTCCATCTAGGAACACTCACATTTTTTTTTTTGAAGTGTCCTGTTTCTTAGGTATAGGATGCATTCCTCAGTTCTTCAAGTAAGTCAGTTTTACCTGCTATCACACTGTTCTGATCTGCTGGAAGTGTTCTGTAGGCATTTACCACTATGATTTATTTATTTTTATTTTTTGTTATTTTGTTTACCGGCATCAATAAATATGTGTGTTTAGTTAATCATTTGAGCTATTCCATAAGGAAAGTTTTTAATGGGATTACCACTCCCATGTCATATTATACCCCAGGAGTAAATCCAAACAAAAGTTATAATATTGTGTAATGAAATTCTTAAAAGAAAAGTTTGTATTGGTCCATTTAAAACTTTGTGCACTTTTAAACATTTTTTTTTTTTTGCTTTTATTGATTCTAGAGAGAGGGTAGAGGAGGGAGAGAGAGAAGGGGAAAAACACTGATGTGAGAGAGAAACATCAGCAGTTGCATTTTGCATGTGCCCCAACTGGGGACCAAACCCGCAATCCAGGCATGTGCCCTAACAGTCTATGAAATAGCTAGAGAAGAAATAAATTCCTTTATATTTATTATGTTAATGCCATAATTGCAATGGAATCTTGTAAAATTAGTGTTGGAAGTCCTTGAAAAACATCCTTTTAGTGAACTGAATGAGTGAACTAAGGAGTGGTAGGTGTGTGTGTTACATGATATGTCTCATATACATTTTTAAACTTTTTAAGTGTAAATCATCTAAGAATGAGTAAATAGATGTTTTGTGCCAAGAATAAATCTTTTGTCTATTATATGTTTTGAAACTATTTCTATTTAAAAATTTTAGGTAATTAAATATATGTATATTTATAGCTTCAGGATTTCATGTCTACCTCAAAAGTCTTTTGTACTCTGAGATTGCAGATAAATTCACCATGATTCTTTTATGATGTATATGATTTTATTTTATACATTTATACCTTTGTTTGAGCTAGAATTTATTTTGTTACAAGGAGTGATGTAATAATCCACTTTTTCCTCCAGATGGTTAGCCATTTATCTTCATGCCATTTATTGAATAAGCCCTGTTTTTCAAAATGATTTGAAAGGAAATGATTTGTCAAAATGATTTGTCACTTTTGAACAAAATTAAACTAATTTATATATTTGGATCTATTTCTAGACATACTGTTCTGTGCTATTTATTTGTTAAATTCTCTTTTAGTACTAAACATTTAAATTATTTTAGCTTTGAAAATATTTTATTTTTGGTAGGACTAATTTCTCTTCAAATTTTCTCAAATTTCTTCTAAAACCCTATTGATGTTTTAGTTGGTATTACATTGAATTTATAGGTTTACATAGGGAGAATGAATATCTTTAGAGTATAGATACTGTATATCCAAGAGTTATTTCTTGCCTCTCGAAATTTCTAGTTTTCTTCATATGACCCTGTTTCATGTTCATTAAGTTTAACTAGGTATTCAGTTTTTTGGTTGCTACTACAAAAGGAATTAAAAAATTTTTTTTCTAACTGGTTATGTTTTTTTATGTTAAGGCCCCATGTATTTTATAAATTCCACTTTCTTGATTATTTTACTGTTTATAATAGTTAAGTTTTACTGTTCATTTAGTTGGTTTACTTATGTTTTCTGTAAATCATTATAATTTTACTTATCATTATGATTCTCATATATTATGTACATGTTTAGTTGCAGGATTTAACAGTTATTGATTTGCTATTCATTGGTGTGATATTGGTTTATAAGTTTCTGTTTTGATACACTCTTTCTAAAGCTGTAGTAATATTATCTTGCTGCTTTGCTAAAAAGCATTTAGAGGGGCTCCTGACTAGAGTGGATTCTAAACTTAAATTCCCATGTATTAAATAACCAGAGTATACCAAAGAAAAGGTTATTAACTGTGCACAATAGGGTGTGAATTAGATTGGGCATTTTGAAAGAATTGATTGTAAAGGTTATTACAGAGAATATTATTTAGAACTTTGTTATTTAGTTGTACACTTGTCATATAGTTGTCCCTTTGTGTGCATGGGTGATTGGTTCCAGAATTCCTTGTTGAAATCAAAATCCATAGATGCTCAAGTCCATGAAATAGAATGACATGAAACAATGCATACATCATCCCTCCATGTCTACTGTTCCCAGCTGTGGATCAGAAATACTGTTTTTGATCTGTGGTTGGCTGAATCCACAAATGTGGAAGCTGGGTATACAGATGGCCGGATGTTTGTTTATTGAAAATGATCAACATTCCAATTTATGGTCTGTAATTTCTCTCTATGAAGGTACATTTTATTTTTCACTTCTGTATTTTTCACTTCCTGCCATGTGAAACCTTTGTTATAGTTCAGTTAGTATGGCATTGTCCTTTGACAATTCAGTGCTGTACCTACCTTGGAATTGAAATTCATGGTTTCATTTTATTTCTCAATTGAACACCTTTGTTTTCTAAGCGTAATG
The DNA here is from genome assembly GCF_021234435.1 of Artibeus jamaicensis. Lineage (NCBI taxonomy): Eukaryota > Metazoa > Chordata > Mammalia > Chiroptera > Phyllostomidae > Artibeus > Artibeus jamaicensis. Next base: position 69,804,955 of record NW_026522030.1, on the reverse strand, counting down.
CAAAGTATTAGAGAGACGGTGGTAAATAAAGTCAAGTGTCTCAAGATCCTGGGCTTTCTGATGTAAGGTGTTAACATGATGTACCGTGGCAATTAAGAGTTTTGGACTAAGACATGGTTCAAATACTTATTTTGACAGTATGATCTTGGACATATTTTTAAATATTTCTACACCTTAGTATTTTCATCTCTAAAAACGAAATATTAAATATTTCTACTTGATAGCATTTCTATGTAAAGTCCTTGTGTTAATGTATGTAAACTACTTTGCAAGGTCATTGTCTCACAGTAAGTGCTCAATAATGGTAATGATATTGTCAATACTAGTACTGCTTCTACCACAAAAATTACCATATATGAAACATCTGTGGGTGTCTTATCACAATCTATACCACATCATTTTTGAAAGCATAGTGCATAAAGAATCAAACTTGAGAAAGCACGTACCTCAATAATTGAAGTAGACTTGTTGAAAGAGATGAAAAATAATTCAATATTCTCTAGTTGCACTGTTAAACATGACCTCTGTTAATTTTAATAGCATTTAACTGAACATATTTTATTTGTATTATATTTTAGATTTAGTTTTATAAAATTATTTCTTATCTTCAGAATAAGAAATAGAGTTGCTTTGTGTTTATTGACTTAGCAGTTAGACACTGCTTTCCATTTTATTACTTGGCTTCTTTTGCTAAAGAAAGGCTTGTTAAATAGATTATTATTCACAGTGTGGTAGTAAACATTTTAAGTTTTCTAACATATATTCTCTGGACCTTGCAAATAGCATTATTCAGTTCTCTGACCTCTTTTAGTATTAAAATGAGTTACTGAACCATTTGATTTACCTTCCATGATTATGAAGACCAACAATGACTGTAAGAAATGTCCTAATTTTTGAACCTCTTCTGGAACCTTCAGGTTGCTGTTTCTAGAAAATCTTTAGATCCATGCATCTTTAATGAATGACCCCTCAAATGGAAAACCACTCAAAATGTTCAGATGGAATTTGTTCCAACAATTTTCATCTTGTATTATACAAAAAATGGGGGAATTGGGGAGATACTATAATTGGACTTAGTTCTTAGAGCCCCCAATTTTATATTGAAAATAGGAGAAAAAAATGGCAGTCGCAGCATAATTTCAAAAATATTTTAGGCAAATTGAGTATGATGAGAAAGTACTTAACAATACAAATGATCCGGAAAATAATTTACCATGGCATTATTTAGAACTTGTTTGCTGCCCAATTTTAAGACCTGTGGATTTTAAAGTTAAACATAAATGAAGTTTAATAAATGAAATTTAATTAAAAAATAAAGTACTTATAGTATATGCTTGATGATGGGGCAGGGAAAAGGAACTCTCATATTTAGTAAGTTAATCTTGTGTTCTTTTTCTTCTTTCGCTTTCCAAAGCAGTAACAGATTTGACATCTTATAGTTGACAAATGGCATAGCTGAAATATTTCACAGAAGAGAGTGGAGTAGAGTAGTACTGTAGTCTTTTGTTGTTGTTAAACTGAAATTGTTCAGTATGTTTTATTGGTTCATTATATCAAGTAGGACAAGTATAAAACTTTAGAAAAGAAACTTATAACCCTATTAAGTATAATAGCTTAGGAGTAGTGGGAATAGTGAGAAATAAAAACATTAAACATTAAAATGGTTGATGACAACAGGATTTAGGGTTCATATAAGAAGGGTCAGTAGAACTTTGAAACATTTGTGTGAAGACTAAACAGGTATTTTGATGAGGACTGCTTTGGCAGAGGCTTAGGGCAGAAGTTGCACTTAACACGAGTTCAAGAAAGGACAGTAAGAAAATCAGTAGCAATAAATATTGATAACTCCTGAGGACCATTGTTATAAAGGAAGTAAAGCAATGGAGGAAAGCTAGAGAGAAATATAAGGTTAAAGAAGAGGTTTTTCTGGGCTTTTTTTTAATCCTGGGAAATACTAAAATATCTTTGCTTGTAGATGGATGTTAATTAAAGAGGGAAAATAATCCTGTAGAGGAGATTGCAGGTAATTTCTCCAGCATTGACTTTAGGTTGGTAAGAAGATAAGAGCTATTGTATACATTCAAATTTTAACAGTGCAACTAGAGAATACTGGATTATTTTTCATCTTCTTCAGCATAGTGATTAGACATTATAGAACTTATGAAGTGATCACCCTGATAAATCTAGTACCTATCTGATACCATACATAGTTACTGCTACATTATCGACTGTATTCCCTATGCTGTACTTTATGTCCCCTTGACTGGATGTAAAGGGGATTTTATAACTGGAAATTTGCACATCTTAATCTCTTCCCCCTTTTTACCCATCTCCTCAATCTTTCTCCAGTCTGGCAACTACCAAAATGTTCCTTGTATCTGTGTGTGTGTTTCTGTTTTGCTTGTCCATTTATTTTGCTTTTCAAATTCCACATTTAAATTAAATCATATCATATTTGTCTGATTTACTTCACTTACAATACTCTTGAGGTCCGTTCATGTTGTTGCAGATGGCAAGACTTAAATCTTTTTTTATGGCTGAATAATATTCTGTTATATAGTTGTACCATTTCTTTTTTATCCATTTATCTACTGGTGAACACTTAGGGTGCTTCCATAGCTTGGCTATTGTAAATAATGCTGCAGTGAACATATGGATGTGCTCATCTTTTCAAATTAGTGTTTTGGGTTTCTTCAGATAAATACCAAGAAGTAGTCTATTTTGTCTGTTATAAATATTGGTACCCCAGATTCTTTTTTCATTTCCATTGTCATGCAATATTTTTTTCATCCCTTTACTTTCAGTCTGTGTGTGTCTTTTCATCTGAAGTGAGTCTCTTGTAGGTAGCATGTATAAGGATCTTGTTCTCTTATCCATTCAGCCACCCTATGTCTTTTGATTGAAGCATTTAATCCATTTACATTTAAAGTAATTGATAGATATGTAGTTATTGCCATTTTATTATTCATATTTTTATCTTTTTCTTCTTATTTCTTTAAAAAAAAGTCCCTTTAACATTTTTTGAACTACTGTTTTGGTGGTAATGAACTACTTTACCTTTTTATTGTCTGGGAAGCTTTTTGTCCATCCTTTGATTCTAAATGATAGCCTTGCTGAGTAGAGTAATCTTTGTTGCAGGTCCTTGCTTTTCATCATTTTGACTATTTTGTGCCAGGCCCTTTTAGCCTTCAGAGTTTCTGTTGAGAAATCAGCTGATAGTCTTATGGGATCTCCCTTTTAGGTAATTACATTTCTCAGCTGCTTTTGAGAGTCTCTTTGTCTTCAAACTTTTGCATTTTACTATGATATGTCTTGGTGTGGGCCTCTTTGGTTTCATCTTGTTTGGGATTCTCTGTGCTTCCTGGGATTGTATGTCTGTTTTCTCTTTTAGGTTAGGGAAGTTTTCCATTATTATTTTTTCAAACAGGTTTTTGATTCCTTGCTCTCTCTCTCCTTCTTCTGGTACCCTTATTATGTGAATGTTGGTACGCTTGATGTTGTCTCAGGGGTTCCTTAAACTCTCCTCATTTTTTTAAATTCTTTTTCTCTTTTTGGCTGTTCTGATTGGATGTTTTATGAGACCTTAGTTTCAAATTGCTGATTCAGTCATCTGCTTCATCTAATCCAGGGGTGTCAAACTCATTTTCATAGGGGGCCACATCAACCTCGCAGTTGCCTTCGAAGAGCTGAATGTAATTTCAGGATTGTATAAATGTAACTACTTTTTAACCGTTAAGTGAGAGCTCAGTGCTGCCACTGGGTAGAAACAAGGTGCCAGGCCAGAAAAAACAAGGTGGAAGGCTGGATTCACCCCAAGGGCCTTGTGTTTGCCACCTGTGATCTAATCTATTAATTCCCTATAATGTATTCTTTATTTCAGTTATTATATTTTTCATTTTTGACTTTCTTTTTATTTTTTCTACTTTGTTAAAGTTCCCCCTGAGTTCACTAAGTATCCTTATAACCAGTGTTTTGAACACTGCACCTGTTAGAAAGTTTGTCTCCATTTTGTTTAGTTCTTTTTTATGGAGTTTTGTCCTGTTCTTTCATTTGGCCATGTTTCTTTGTCTCCTCATTTTACCTGTTTTCCTGTGTTTGTTTCTATGTTTTAAGTAAAGCTGCTGCATCTCCCAGTTTTAGTAGAGTGGCTTTATGTAGTAGTTGTCCCTTAGAGCCCAGTGGCACAGTCTCTGGTCACCTGAGCTGAGTGTACCAGATCTGTGCCTTGTATGGGTTGTGCATGCGCTCCTATCTTAGTTGAACGTTATTTGCTCTTGGGACATCAATGGGAGGGATTGACCCCTGAGGGTTGGTTGTGAAGACTGGCCATGATGACTACAATGGGGGAGCTACTGTGCAAAGTCTGAACCTACATGGCAGGATTCACTTTAGTGGGGCTCTGGTGCCTGCTGAGTCTTCCCTCTTGGTGTGTCATTTGTGGAGGTGGTTGGTGGTGCTCTGGGGTGGTTTGAAGCTGTCCACCAGGTGTGTTGGTTTTGGATCCTCTTGGGAGAGGCTCTGGTACAGATCAAGGTCATCTACTGCCTGTGCCCTGCTCAGGACCATCTACTGCCTGTGCCCTACACTTACGCAGATGGTTGACTCTTGTGCCAGGACTGGAGGTACTTGGGAGAGGCTAAACCATGAACTGAGTCCAGCTGTTGCTTGGGGCTGCTTAGCAAGAGGTACTCAGAACACTGAGGCCAGGTGCTGCTTGTTTGGGGTTGTGAATCTTTGAGAGATTTTAGAAAAATCTGCAGCATTATCCAAGAAAGATTGTATGGAAGAGCTACTGCAGTCAGCTCGGGTAGGCCTGAAAGTTGGGTACAGCAGAGTCTCAGGGAATTATTAGTATGGGGTGAATGGTGTTAGCTAGGTTGATGGAGGCTCATATATGGCTGCGTGGGTAGAGTGCTCAACAAAGGAACAATGGCCTCTGTCAGGGAGAAAGCTGCTTCTCCAACCCACATCCTGTAGCTAGATAATTCAGTTCCTGCCCATGTGTCCCTGGTGCCTTTCAAAGTGCTTCCCCAGCACTGGAGCTTAGAGTAAGTGAGTCCATCAACAATAAGTCCATGTGTGTGCCCTTTAAGAAAAATGGCTGGGGCTCCAGCAGCCCTCCAGCTCACTCAGCTATAATCTTTGCTGGTTTTCACAGCCAAAAGTTAATGGGGACTTCTTTTCCAGGAACTGGAAACCTGGACTGGGGAACCTGGTGTGGGGCTGGGGCTCCTTGCTCCTCAGAGGGACTTCCGCAACCCAGATATCACTCCTGATTTTTAACCCACACACGTGGGTGTGTGAGCAATCCATTCAGTATCTGTGCCTTTCCTACCAGTCCCAACGTGACTTCCTCAGTATGTCCTTAGTTACAGAATTTCTGTTCAGCTAGACTCTTGCAGTTTCTGATGATGATTGTTCTGTAGTTTAGTTGTAATTTTGATGTGGTCATGAAAGGAGGCAGGAGCAGCAGTTATCTACTTTGCAATCTTGACTAGAAGCTCCCAAGTTTTCTTTTAATTGCTTTGATTTTTTTAGGTCTCAACTGACAGTTTCTGAGAAAGGGGGAAAGGAAGTGGATAGGGCAGTGGTCCCCAACCATTTTGGCACCAGGAACCAGTTTTGTGGAAGAAAATTTGTCCATGGTTGCTTGGGGGTTGGTTTAGGGATGATTCAAGCCCATTATATCCATGATTACTTCCTGCTGTGTGGCTCAGTTCCTAACAGGCCTGGACTGATACTGGTCCATAGCCTGGAGGTTGGGGACCCTTGGACTAGGGAAATAAAAAAGAATGAGAGCTGTGGAAGACCACATATTTTAAGAAAAATACCTGGACTGCTTTACCTATTTATATTACCCACTTGACCCTTGAAGTTGTAATTAAGATCCTGATTATACCTTTTCTGTTTTCTAAAATTACTCATCTTTTATTTCTCAACTGCTTTCTGGGGGGAGAAATAAAAAATAGTTGTTACTTTGGACAAGGTTAAGTATCCATTTTGTCCTAATAAAAGGCTAAGTAAACAATAAAGGTGAACATAATGGAGAGCCCAGAAATAAACCCAAGTCTCTATGGTCAATTAATATTCAACAAAGGGGGCAGCAGCATAAAATGGAGTAAAAAGAGCCTCTTCAACAAATAGTGTTGGGAGAACTGGACAGCCACGTGCAAAAAAAATGAAACTCGACCAACAAGTTACACCATACACAAAAATAAATTCAAGGTGGATAAAGTATTTAAATGTAAGTCATGACACCACTAAAGTTCTAGAGGAGAACATAGGCAAGAAAATCTCAGATATTTCATACAGCAACATTTTCACTTATATGTCCCCTAGAGCAAGGGACATGGAGGAAGGAATAAACAAATGGTATTTCATCAAAATAAAAAGCTTCTGCATGGCTAAAGAAAACAGCACTAAAATGAAAACAGAAGGAACCATATGGGAAAATGTATTTGCAAGTGATACCTCAAACAAGGGTTTGATCTCCAAAATATATAAAGAACTCACACAACTCCACTCTAAGAAGACAAGCAACCCAATTAAAAAAATGGGCAAAGGAGCCCTGGCTGGTGTAGCTCAGTGGATTGAGCACGAGCCTGCGAACCAAAAAAAGACCGTGGTTCGATTGCCAGTCAGGGCACATGCCTGAGTTGCAGGCCAATTCCCGGCAGGGAACCACAAAAGGCAACCATACATTGATATTTCACTCCTTGCCTTCCCCTCTAAAGATAAATAAATTTTTTTAAAAAATCTTTAAAAAAGATGGACAAAGAACTTGAACAGACACTTCTCCAAGGAGGACATACAGAGGATTCAGAGACATATGAAAAGATGCTCAGTATTGCTACCCATCAGAGAGATGCAAGTTCATCAGAGAGATGCAAGTTAAAACCACAATGAGGTACCACTTCACACCTGTCAGAATGGCCATCAAAAACAAAGCAACAAGTGTTGCAGAGGTTGTGGAGAAAAGGGATCCCTAGTGCTCTGTGGGTGAGATTGCAGGCTGGTACAAGCACTATGGAAAACAGTATGGAATTTTCTCAGAAAACTAAAAATCGACCTACCTTTTGACCCAGCAATTCCCCTGCTAAGATTATATCCTAAGAATCCTGAAACACCAATCCAAAAGAATCTATGCACCCCAATGTTCATAGCAGCACAATTTACAAAAGCTAAGTGCTGGAAGCAACTTAGGTGCCCGTCTGTAAATGAATGGATCCAAAAACTGTGGTACATTTACACAATGGAATACTATGCAGTGCAAACAAAAAGGAGCTCCTACCCTTTGCAACAGCATGCGTGGAACTGGAGAGCATTATGTTAAGTGAAATAAGCCAGGTGGTGAAAGGCAAATACCATATGATCTCACCGTTAATAAGAACCTGATCAACAAAACAAACAAACAACCAAAATATAACCAAAGGCACTGAAATAGAGAACAGGTGACAGTATCAGAGGGGAGAGGGGATTTCAGGGGAAAAGGGGAAGGGTTTGCAGGAACAAGTATAAAGGACACATGAGCAATAACAAGGGTGTGGTGGAAAAGGAGGAGGAGGAGAGGGCTGGAGTGGTGGGGAGGGATTGGGTGGAAAAGGCAGAAAACTGTACTTGAACAATAAAAAATAATAAAATCAAATAATAAAGGGTTTTTTTTATGGTCTTCTATCTGCAGATATATTCAGTTTCTCGGTTGTATTTGTTATTTTTAGCTAAAGTGTCAAAAATTAAAGATAACGCTTTGATAGTCTGGATTTCTTTCATTTTTAGAAAATATAATATCGCCAATTTTTTTTTAGATGTTCTTAATAGTCGCTCCTCTATCCGTCCTCTACAACTGGAGGGATGAATTGGACACCTGGGGATATTTCAGAGTCACCATTTTACATGGTAATAAAAAAGATGATGAACTGATTCGTGTAAAGCAGAGGAAATGTGAAATTGCTCTAACAACTTATGAAACGTTGCGCTTATGTCTGGATGAACTTAACAGGTAATGGCAATGGAAATGATTGCATTATTATTTTGCTTACATCAATTGTATTTATTTTGTAACTTTTAAAAAGCTCTATTCTTTGGCATGATTTAAGTATATTTTATTGATTATGCTATTACAGTTGTCCCTTTTTTTCCTCCCCTTTATGCCCCTCTGCTCTGTACCCCCTTTCCCACCAACATTCCTCCCTCTTAGTTTATGTCCACAGGTCATACATATAAGTTCTTTGGCTTCTCCATTTCCTATACTATTCTTAACCTTCCTTTGTCTCTTTTGGACTTACCACTTATGCTTCTTATTTCCTATACCTTTTCCCCCATTTTCCCCCCTTCCTCTCCCCACTGATAACCCTCCATGTGATCTCCATTTCTGTGATTCTATTACTGTTCTAGTTGTTTGCTTAGTTTGATTTTGTTTTTGTATTTTAGGTTCAGTTATTGATAGTTGTGAGTTTGTTGAAAGTTTTTTGTTCATAGTTTTATGTTCTTTTTCTTAGATAAGTCCCGTTAACATTTCATAGAATAAGGGCTTGGTAATGATGAACTCCTCTAACTTGACCTTTTTTGGGAAGTACTTTATCTGCCCTTCCATTCTAAATGATAGTTTTGCTGGATAGAATAATCTTGCATATAGGTCCTTGCCTTTCAAGACTTTGAATGCTTCTTTCCAGCCCCTTGTTGCCTGCAAGGTTTCTTTTGAGAAATCAGCTGATAATCTTGTGGGCACAGCTTTGTAGATAACTCTCTTCTTTCTTCTTGCTGCTTTTAAGATTCTCTCCTTATCTTTAATCTTGAGTAACTTAATTATGATGTGTCTTGGTGCGTTTCCTCTTGGTTCCAATTTCCTTGGGACTCTGAGCTTCCTGGAAGTCGATTTCCTTCACCATGTTGGGGAAGTTCTCCTTTATTATGTTTTTCAAATAAGTTTTCAATTTCTTAATCTTCCTGTTCTTCTGGCACCCCTATGATGTGGATGTTGGAACGTTTAAAACTGTCCCAGAGGTTCCTAATCCTCTCCTCATTTTTTTGAATTCTTCTTTCTTCATTTTGTGCTGGTTGAATGTTTATTTCTTCCTTCTGTTCAAAATTGTTGATTTTATTCTCAGTTTCCTTCTTTTCACTATTGGTTCACTGTATATTTTCTTTTTTTTTTTTAGGGTTTTATTTCTTATTTTACTTTATTATTTTAATTAATTTTATTTAGTTATTTTTCAAGTACAGTTTTTTGTCTATTTTTCCCATCCCAGCCCTCCCCCACCCTTTGCTCCCCACCTCCCTCCCATTTTCACCCCCCTTAGTTCTCGTCCCTGTGTCCTTCCTATTTGTTCCTCCAAATCCCTCCCCCTTTCCCCCCTTAACTTCCCTTCCTTCTCCCCTATGGTCACTGTCCCCTTGTTCTCTATTTGTGTCTTTGGTTTTTTTTTTCTGCTTGCTTGTTTGTTTTGTTGTTTAGCTTCCCGTTAAAGGTGAGATCATATGGTATTTGTCTTTCAGCACCTGGCCTATTTCACTCAGCACAATGCTTTCCAGTTCCATCCATGTTGTTGCAAAGGGTAGTAGCTCCTTCTTTCTCTCTGCTGCATAGAATTCCATTGTGTATATGTACCACAATTTTTGGATCCATTCATTTACAGACGGGCACCTAAGTTGCTTCCAGCTCTTGGCTATTGTAAATTGTGCTGCTATGAACATTGGGGTGCATAGATTCTTTTGGATTGGTGTTTCAGGGTTCTTAGGATATAATCCCAGCGGTGGAATTGCTGGGTCAAAAGGCAGACCCATTTTTAGTTTTCTGAGAAAATTCCATACTGTTTTCCATAGTGCTTGTACCAGCCTGCAATCCCACCCACAGAGCACTAGGGTTCCCTTTTCTCCACAACCTCTGCAACACTTGTTGCTTTGTTTTTGATGGCCATTCTGACAGGTGTGAAGTGGTACCTCATTGTGGTTTTAACTTGCATCTCTCTGATGAACTTGCATCTCTCTGATGGGTAGCAATACTGAGCATCTTTTCATATGTCTCTGAATCCTCTGTATGTCCTCCTTGGAGAAGTGTCTGTTCAAGTTCTTTGCCCATCTTTTTTAAAGATTTTTTAAAAAAATTTATTTATCTTTAGAGGGGAAGGCAAGGAGTGAAATATCAATGTATGGTTGCCTTTTGTGGTTCCCTGCCGGGAATTGGCCTGCAACTCAGGCATGTGCCCTGACTGGCAATCGAATCATGGTCTTTTTTTGGTTCGCAGGCTCGTGCTCAATCCACTGAGCTACACCAGCCAGGGCTCCTTTGCCCATTTTTTAATTGGGTTGCTTGTCTTCTTAGAGTGGAGTTGTGTGAGTTCTTTATATATTTTGGAGATCAAACCCTTGTTTGAGGTATCACTTGCAAATACATTTTCCCATATGGTTCCTTCTGTTTTCATTTTAGTGCTGTTTTCTTTAGCCACGCAGAAGCTTTTTATTTTGATGAAATCCCATTTGTTTATTCCTTCCTGCATGTCCCTTGCTCTAGGGGACATATAAGTGAAAATGTTGCTGTATGAAATATCTGAGATTTTCTTGCCTATGTTCTCCTCTAGAACTTTAGTGGTGTCATGACTTACATTTAAATCCTTTATCCACCTTGAATTTATTTTTGTGTATGGTGTAACTTGTTGGTCGAGTTTCATTTTTTTTGCACGTGGCTGTCCAGTTCTCCCAACACCATTTGTTGAAGAGGCTATTTTTACTCCATTTTATGCTGCTGCCCCCTTTGTTGAATATTAATTGACCATAGAGACTTGGGTTTATTTCTGGGCTCTCTGTTCTGTTCCACTGGTCTGTGTACCTGTTTTTATGCCAGTACCAGGCTGTTTTGAGTACAGTGGCCTTGTAATACAGTTTGGTATTAGGTATTGTAATCTCTCTTACTTTGCTCTTCTTTCTCAAAATTACAGCAGCTCTTTGGGGTGGTTTCAGGTCCCATATAAATTTTGAAGTGTTTGTTCTGTGTCTGTTAAATATGCCATTGGTACTTTAAATAGAGATTGCATTGATTCTCTAAATTGCTTTGGGAAGTATGGACACTTTGATGATGTTAATTCTTCCAATCCATGAACACGGTGTATGTTTCCATTTGTTTGTGTCTTCCTTGATTTCTTTCTTCGGTGTTGTGTAGTTTTCTACATCCAGGCGTTTTACCTCCTTGGTTAGGTTTATTCCTAGGTATTTTATTTTTCTTGTTGCTATATGGAATGGGATTTTTTTCTTGATTTCTGCTTCTGCTGATTTACTGTTAGTATACAAAAATGCCTTTGATTTCTGGATATTGACTTTGTATTCCACTATTTAGCCAAATTCATTTATTAGGTTGAACAGTTTTTTGGCAAAGTTTGTAGGATTTTCTATGTACAGTATCATGTCATCTGCAAACAATGACAGTTTTGTTTCCTTTTTTCCAATTTGGATGCCTTTTATTTCCTTTTCTTGTCTGGTTGCTGTAGCTAAAACTTCCAATACTATATTGAATAGAATTGGTGTAAATGGCCAACCTTGTCTTTTTCCTGATGTTAGTGGAAAAGCTTTTAGTTTTTGCCCATTGAGTATGATATTGGCTCTAGGTCTCTCATATATGGCCTTTATTATGTTGAAGAATGCTCCCTCTCTTCCAACTTTGCTGAGTGTTTTTATCATAAATGGGTGCTGTACCTTATCAAATGCTTTTTCTACATCTATTGATATGATCATGTGTCTTTTGTCTTTGCTTTGTGTATGTGATGTATTACATTTACTGATTTGTGAGTGTTAAACTTTCCTTGCATCCCTGGGATGAATCCCACTTGGTCATGATATATGATCCTTTTAATGTATTGTTGAATGCGGTTTGCCGATATTTTGTTGAGGATTTTAGCATCTATGTTCATCAGTGATATTGGCCTGAAGTTTTCTTTCTTTGTTGTGTCTTTATCTGGTTTTGGGATTAGGATGATGCTGGTTTCATATAAAGAGTTTGGAAGTCTTCCCTCCTCTTTGATTTTTTGGAATAGTCTGTGAAAGACAGTGGTTAGCTCTTCCTTAAATACTTTGTAGAATTCTCCTGTGAAATCACCTTGTCCAGGGCTTTTGTGTGTCAGGAGTTTTTTGATTACTGCTTCAATTTCATCTGCTGTTATTGGTCTGTTCAGGCTTTTTGCTTCTTCTTTATTGAGTTTTGGAAGATTAAATTTTTCTAGAAATTTGTCCATTTTGCCTAAGTTTACAAATTTCTTGACATACAATTCTTTGTAGTAATTTCTTATGATCCTTTGTATTTCTGTGGTATCAGTTGTAATCTCTTCTTTCATTTCTGATTGTGTTTATTTGGGCCCTCTCTCTTTTTGTCTTGATGAGCCTGCTTTAAAGGCTTGTCAATTTTGTTTATCTTTTCAAAGAACCAGCTCCTAGATTCATCGATCCTTAGAATTCTGCTTTTAGTCTTTGTGTCATTTAGTTCTGCTCTAATCTTGGTTATTTCCTTCCTTCTGCTATTCTGGGCTGTCTTTGTTATTGTCCCTCAAGTTCTTGTAGATGTAGGGTTAAGTTGTGTGAAATGTTTCTGTTTCTTAGGTAGGCCTGTATTGCTATAAACTTCCCTCTCAGGACTGCCTTCGCTGTATCCCATAAGTTTTGGGTTGTTGTGAGTTCATTTTCATTTGTTTCCAGAAAATTTTTTATTTCTTTCCTGATTTCATTCTTGACCCATTCATTATTTAATATTATGGTATTCAGTCTCCATGATTTTGAGTGTTTTGCATTCTTTTCCTTGGGGTTGGTTTCTAGTTTCAGTCCTTTGCTGTCAGAGAAAATGCTTGGTATGATTTCAGTATTCTTGAATTCGTTGAGACTTGTTTTGTGTCCTGTCATGTGCTCTAACTTTGAAAATGTTCCGTGTGCATTCGAAAAGAATGTGTATTTAGCTTCTTTGGAATGAAGGGCTCTATATAAATCAGTGAAGTCCATTTCATCTAGGGCATTGTTCAATGCCACAGTATCTTTGTTGCTATTTTGTTTGGAAGATCTGTCCATTTTTGACAGTGGGGTGTTAAAATCCCCTATTATAATTGTGTTTCTGTCACTATCTTTCCTGAAGTCCTCTAAGATTTTTTAATTATATTTGGGTGCTCTTTTGTTGGATGCTTATATATTTACAATGTTTATATCTTCTTGGTAGATTCTTCCCTTAAAGATTATGAAGTGACCTTCTGGGCCTCTCTTTATGGCCCTTTTTTGAAATCTGTTTTGTCTGATATGAGTATTATTACCCAGTCTTGTTTTTTCTGTCTGGTGCGCACTCTCCCCAGGGCTCTGAGGGTGTGCAGGGCCTTTCTTGCCACCTTGGGAGCACCACACAGCTGGATGGGGAGGAGGCCGTAGTGGCTGCTGCAGGAAAATTCTCCAAACAATGTCTCTTTTTTCACTTTTTCTTTTTGAGAAATTACTTTTTCTCAAGCCTGCCACTCCACACAGCGGTCTGCTCTTTTACAGTGCCCAATTCTCCAGCCAGACAGGAAACTATCTGTTTCAGGGCCCATCACTACCCAATTCTCAACTTTCCTCAGCTGGTGTCTACAGACACCATGGGTACTCATAGCCCCTTTGTGTTTCCCACTTAGTCCTTTCCCTTCTCTGCAACTTCAAGCAACCAAGTTTCTCCCCGTACTGCTCAAATGTTGGTTGGCAGGGGATGGAGCCATTGACCTGGCTCTCTCCCAAGAGCCCTGTGGCAGACCTGGTTGGTACTGGGCCTGGGGTCACAGCCATCCTGGTCCCAGCGCTGGTCCGAGGGACCTTATTGTCCTGAATCGCTCTCCTTACCCTTTGGTTTTTCAGTGTCCGCTACAGTTTTTGGTCTTCTATCTTCATGTATGCTGTGGTACTGTTGGCTGTTTGTTCTGTTCCTCCATAGATTGGGTACGTTTTTGTCCCATATGTAGGGGGAAGTGGAATCTACTCCCTCTTACCTAGCTGCCATCTTCCTTCTCTGGCATCATTCTTAATGATGCTCAAAATCTCCAACTAGCCTGGAACCTGTGTCCTTTGGATATGCCCCCATTTATCTTTGAACATCTGTGCCGCACACTTTAAATCAACATTTCTCCATGGGTTGCTGGTTCCTTGTAGTGGATTGACGTCTATGGGTGCTCATTGCTACTGTGATAACAATCAATTCTAAGACTTTTTAGCAGATAGAGGTACATAATATAGCTTTTAAAATCATGAGTTTATATTGGTATTTACATTCAGATTTAGCATGGCAAGTATTGCTTCCTATATGTTATATTTATTATTTTTATTAATTTAAATTTTCTTTTAGTAGTGTTTGAATGAGTTTTTTTAATTTCACCATAATTACATAGATTGTCTATACCTGTTTGTCTCCATATATATTTTGTTTTTGTGGATTGTCCAAACTGTGACCATTTCACTAACTAGGGGAGAATGCTCTCATTGGAGAGTAGAGAGGAAAAAAACCTCCAAAATGTTAATAGAGAAAGCTGCTTTCTAAAATTACATAGGCTGAAAAAAGGATGTTTTCTCAACCTTTCCCTTTTTTTGTTATCACGTAATAGTTTAGAATGGTCAGCTGTCATTGTGGATGAAGCTCATAGAATCAAGAATCCAAAGGCTAGAGTAACAGAAGTTATGAAAGCTTTAAAATGCAATGTTCGTATCGGCCTCACTGGCACCATTCTTCAGAACAACATGAAAGAACTGTGGTGTGTTATGGACTGGTGAGTGGTAACACTTTCTTTTTTAATTTAATACATCTTTAACTTAATGTTACCTTGTTTGCTAAGTATTAGTTTCTGGGGGAGAAAAATATAATTACTTGTCTGTTTACAGAAGTGCTTGATCCCAAACATGGTATACAAAATAGAGCCCTATGAAAACTTATCTTTACTCTTGTTGCCTGAATGAAATATCTGAATTAATTTACCAGTTTTATTATTATCTTATAGTTATTTACTGAAAATGTCATAAAGAAAGAATGTTGTGTTTACTTGCCTTCTGCTATTGCTATCATTAACCAACAGGTAACTTAGTCTATTTTTTAGAAGCAAAAAGAAGCCAATGTTTTTCATCTAGATAATTTAATAAAGCCCTAACATTTTTTTTAATGCTTTGATAAAGGGCTGTACCAGGACTTTTAGGTAGCAGGATCCACTTCAAGAAGCAGTTTTCCGATCCAGTAGAACATGGTCAGAGACACACTGCAACAAAAAGAGAACTAGCTACTGGCCGAAAGGCCATGCGAAGGCTTGCGACAAAGATGGCTGGATGGTTTCTCAGGCGTACCAAGACTCTCATCAAAAATCAGTTGCCTAAGAAGGAAGACCGGGTGAGAACTGCATTTATATATATTATTTGATTGTGTTTTATTTTTTCTGAAAAAAAATTTTTCAAGAGAAAACTTGTCTCCTGTGATATTTTTTGAATATAGTTTTTTTGCCTTTTACTTGGTGTGAAAAAAAAATTGCTTTATGCAGAATTTTAGAAAACCACGATGAAGCCCAATCATTTTCCTTACTAACTTTACTGATCTGTCCACTAACAGGTATATTATTAGTATGCATTAAATTCATTTTTCTTATTTTAGAACAAAATACTTTCTATGTAATTCTTCCTCAATGAAGAAAGAAGAACTTCTCTCCCTAATGTGTTTTTTGTTCATATTTTGTAATTCCTACATTATCTACTGTCTACAACTTAGTTTATTCTTTCGTACCTTAACTCTAGCTAAGAGATCAAAGTGGTTGAAAACTTTTTATTAAAGATTTGTTTCTTATAGAATGCTATTTGCAGTGACACAACTAGCCTAATTTTACAACTTTGTAGGAAAATTACAATTGAATTCCACTCATTGTTTAAGGAGATTTGAGGAGTTGACCTTAGGAGGATGTTTTTTAAATATAGTAGTTATCTTTTATACTTTTTATGTGGTTCTTCTAGCAATAGCCTAAAGATTCTATAAATCACTGTAAACTAAATCTAACTAGTGTTGTCCCAAATAAGGGCAATCCTATCAATACCCTCTAGTCTTAGGATATCCTGTTGATCATTACTTTAAAAGATAGATTTGCAAGAAAAATATGATACTGATCTGCAAGTTGGGAAACTGATATAATGTTTGACTTTGATTTAAAGCAAATATTATTGAATTGGAAAACTTCATGAACCTCTACTTTTTAAAATTGTTTTGTGGAATTTAATGTATATTATTTAGTTGTCTGTCTAGTAGGAACAGCAAACTATAACAATATAAAAAGAAAGTTGCACAAAAAAGTTTAGAGATTGGGCTCTGAAATCAAATACCATAGGTTTGAATCTTCACTCCTCCACTTATGAGTTTTAAGACCTTGAACAATTTGCAAAGTCTCTCAAACCTTAGCTTCCTTATCATTTATATGGGAAAGATGATAACAGTGCCTGCCTCATGTTATTGCTCTAAAATGTGTGACATGAAAGAAGTGTTCAGTAAATGTTACTATATGTTTTAGTAACCAACTGAACAATAAAATAATACTTAGGAATAAATTTAACCAGGGAAGACCTGTACACTAAAAACTATAAGACATTGATGAAAGAAAATGAAGAAATCACAGGTAAATGGAAAGGTATCTCATGTTTATGGATTAGAATTAATATTATTAAAATTATTTCAAATTATAACTATGAAGCTATAGTAATCAAAACAGCATGGTACCAGCATACAAATAGACACATAGATCAAAGGAATAAAATCGAGAGCCCGGAAATAAACACATGCATATACACTCAACTAGTATTTGACAAGGGAGCCAATAATACTCAGTGGAGAAGAGATAGTCTTTTAAATAAATGATTGGGTATTCACATGTGATAGAATGCTGTTGGACTCCTGTTTTATGTCACTCACAAAAATTTAACTCAAAATGGATTAAAGACTTAAATATAACACCTGAAACCATAAAACTAGAAGAAAACATAGGGAAAGAACTCCTTGACATTGGTCTTACAGGTGGTGTTTTTGAAAAGACACCAAAAGCACAAGTGAAAATAAACAAATGAGACTATATCAAAATAAAAACCTCTGTGCCACAAAAGAAACAGTCAACAGAATGAAGAGGCAGCCTACAGAATGGGAGAAAATATTTGCAAACCATCTATCTGATAAGAGCTTAATGTGCAAAATAAAGGATTTATACAACTCAATAACAATAATAATCTAATTAAGCACTGATCTCATCTGAATAGACATCTTTTCTCCAGAGAATACATACCAGTGGCCAACAGGTACATGGAAAGATTCTCAACATCACTAATCATCAGGGAAATGCAAACCAAAACCACAGTTCAACATTACCTCATGCCTGTTAGAATGGCAATATTAAAAAAGACAAGCATAACAAGTGTTGGTGATCATGTGAAGGAAAGTGACACCTGGTGCACTGTTTGTGGGAATGTAAACTGGTAGAGAAAATCCTTTGGGAGTTCCCCCCAAATTAAAACTAGAACTATCATATGCTCCAGTAGACCCACTTTTGAATATATATCCAAAGGAGATGAAATTACTCTTATAGAGATACATGAAGTCCCATGTTTATTGCTGTTATTCACTGTAGTAGAGACATGGAAACAACATTAAGTGTCCGTTGAAAGATGAATGGATAAAGAATTTGTGAGATATAGATATATAATGGAATATTATTCAGCTATAAAAAAGAAGGAAATCTAGAATTTGTAAAAACAGGGCTGGACCTTGAAGTCATTGTGCTAAATGAAATAAGTCAGACAGAGAAAGAAAATACTGTACAATCTCACCTATATGTAGAATATTTATTTTTAAAAGCCACACTCATAGAAACAGAGTAGAATGGTGATTGCCAGGGGCTAAGGAGCAGGGGAAATGGATAGATGTTAGTCAAAGGGTACAGCCTTTAATTATAAGATGAAGAATTTCTGGGGGTCTAATGTATAACATAGTTGCATAATATAGACTATTGTTAACAGTACTGTAGCGTATATTTCAAAGTTGCTAACCACATGTATTTTAAATGTTCTAACCACAAAAAATTAAAATGTCATTATGTGAAGTAATGTATGTGTTAACTAACCTTGTTGTGGTAGTAATTTTATAATATGTGTATGTATGAAATTATCACATTGTACATCTTAAACTTACACAGTGTTATATGTCAATTATATCTCAATAAATCTGGGAAAAGTAGTAACTCAGAATTTCCTCCATACCTTAATCATCAACCCCCATCTTCTATGTCCTCTGTTTTATTTTTATATGTACTTTTGTATTCAATACAGTCAAGATATAGCTAATATATTATCTATACCATATTTTTTGGACCATAAGATGCACCTAGGTTTTAGAGGAAAACAAGAAAAAAAATTGAAACAGAAAAAGGTGGTAAAACATTTAATAACATAAATAGCATAATATTTCACCAATGTAAATGTAAAACTACATTTGGACTATAAGATGTACCCCCATTTTCCTCCCAAATGTAGGGGGTGCATCATATAGTCCAAAATACGGTAGTTTTTTTTAATCTAGCATTGTTTTACATAGACATTCCTGTATTTGCTCAGATGTACGTGTTTGTCATTTTTGGCAGTAATATTTTATTGTAGTGATATACACATACAACTATTTATGAATAGATGGCTTTTCCCTATTATTCACATTACTCAAAGCCCTATTATGGATATATTTAGATTTTTGACCCTAGTTACATATAGCTATAGCTAGAAGAATTTTACCAATTTCCAGTACTCCTGGAAGTACAGTGTAAATTTTACCCCCTGAAACTGATGGCATTATTTTATAATCTTTTTTCTCTTTTTGAAATTGGGCACAAAATAGCAATTTGTAATTGCTTTTATGGATATTTACTTAACTCTTATCATTACTAATCTTAGAAATTTATAGAAAGATATTAAATACAAATACTTTAGCTTGTTTGCAGTAATTTGAGGCTTTTAATATTTTTCTAAGTTTTTCAAGTAATTCTGTCCTTATAATTCTTACCATTGTTCTAAAATTTTCCATTGTTTCTTATCTAGTTTCTGATTTGACCTAAATTTTAATAATTTATTTGCATGGTAGACTAATAATGTGGAACCCTGAAAACACACACAATTTTGAGAAATATACAGAGTGATGCAAAAGCAGGTTTACAATTGTTCGAATGGAAAATAATATAATTAATAAATAATAACACAAGAATAAACTCTGTGTTTTGCATACTTACAACTATAAAAATACTTTTACCCCACCCTGTAAAAGGAAATCTCATAAGTTGTTTTCTTCATATTTTGATTCCTTTTAATTAAAAAACAAACTCTTTGAGATACATTTGAAAATAAAGTTATAATTTGTATAGTTTTGGCTTAGTGTGTTGGCAAAATATATAGATTTCCAAGAAATTGTTATAATCACGTATCTAGAAGAACAATTTAGTTTATGAGCAGTTTTCACTATTGCAAGCTATGAAGTTGGATGTGCATTGTGATTATTATCGCTATAGAAAAAATACTAATAATTATCTTGTGTTTTCTCGGCAGATGGTGTATTGTTCTCTAACAGATTTTCAGAAAGCTGTCTACCAAACAGTGTTAGAGACGGAAGATGTGACTTTGATACTTCAGTCTTCTGAGCCTTGTACTTGCAGGAGTGGCCGAAAAAGGAGAAATTGTTGTTATAAGGCAAGCATTTTAGTTTGATATCTTTACTATCTTATTTTGATTATATAGTACTCTATTGTAAGTAGCAGATAAGTTTTCCACAGAGAATTCTTTACTTTAGAAGCCATAAGTTAATGAAAAGAGAGAGTTTTTTAAAAACATTTTATAATGTCAAATAGTAATCATGGCAAAATACATGATTCAAATATATTTTTAAAAATGACTTTTTTGACCCTGGCCAGCATGGCTCAGTTGCTTGGAGCATCACCCAGGAGCTGAGGGATTGAGGATTGCCTGGGGCACACACCTGAGTTGCAGGTTCGATTCACAGCCCCATCTGGGCATGTGTGAGAAGCAACCAACCAACGCTTCTCTCTCACATCAATGTTTCTCTCTCTCCCTTTCTTTCTCCCCTCCTTGCTCTCTAAAAGCAATGAAAAAAAATGTCCTTTGTTGAGAATAAAAACAAGCAAACTAGTTTTTGAAAGTAGCTTCAATTTGATATCCTCCTTTTCAGCTTTTACTGGGAAGTACTTTGAAATTTCATTTCCCTTTCAGGAAGTCTCACTATCCACTAAATAATAACCTTACTCTTTCATCACAAGTTTAAAATTTATTATGATATGAGATATAGTATTATTTTCATAAAAACTGTGTATAATTTAGAAAGCATTTTATTTTCATTCAGAATCAAATATGTTTTACTTTCTCTGTATTTTCCATTTTCACCTCTGTTTTATCAAGTTACCTGTCACATAACTTTGCACAGAGAGGGACCCTACATAAATACTTATCTAGATTGATAGTTTTTCTCACTCTCATTTATTTTGCTGTTTTTAATGACCAGTTTTTTTTGTGATAGCCCAGATTCATAGGAACCCTTGGAATATAAGTGAGAAGAGAGAGGAAAGGGGTCCGTACAACACTGCCCCCTTTTACCATATAGTTTCGTTACCAGGAACCTCTTACGCCGCATTTCTATGATTGTGTTTGGAGGGTGAATACTTCTGGAATGAGGACATTCTCCCCTCTTTGATTAAAAATATCACTGTGTTATGGTTCACCAGAATTAGATGTAATTCATGGATATTTGGTATAAAAAGTTGACCATCATTTTTTCAGAATGTATTGTGCCAGTAGTAACCCAATAAAAAATATTATTGCAAGTGATATATTTTGTAATGTAAGTAGTTACATAGTCATGTTAGTCCTTTGCTTGTTTTTATTTTCTGTATTTCTCTACTTATAGACTAATTCACATGGTGAAACAGTGAAAACGCTGTACTTCAGTTACCTTGCAGTCCTTCAGAAGGTAGCTAACCACGTCTCGCTACTGCAGGCTGCTAGCACCTCCAAACAGCAGGTTTGTGCTGTCTTTTAAAATGTCTTTGTGGTGATATCTGGTATAAGTATTTATACTTGATATGAAATTACCTAGCCAAATATCTTTAAGGTTTTTTGTATGAAATTCTGACTTGTTCATTTTTTTATTTACGTGTCAGAGAAGTATATGCACTTTAGTTTTTAATCAAAGTGAGAATATTTAAACTTAAGTTAAAATAACTTTTTTTATAATTTTGCATTCAATTTATACAGGATTAAATGTATTAAGTTAATATTTCCTCTTCCTTTAAAGGAAACACTCATCAAAAGGATATGTGATCAGGTGTTTTCCAGATTCCCAGATTTTGTGCACAAAAGCAAAGATGCAGCCTTTGAAACACTTTCTGATCCGAAATATAGTGGAAAAATGAAGGCAAGTGTTCTTCTTTCAGTTTGCATACATATAAGAATGATATACAAAATATTTATCAAGTGGTATGACAGGAACACCAGGTAGTCATAACAGAGGCTCAATTATTCAGAAGAGGTGGTAGCCAAAGACAAATGGTCTAGTTGTATCTGTACTCATTAGCTCACTGTGAATATGCATCTGGTGGATTCTCAATTAGAAGTAGTTATACCAGATATATTTCAAACTTTCCTACAGTATTGGATTCATATCCTCCTAAAAAGGTATGCTGTTGCCACATGTATAATAATTTGTCTTCTAGTTTTTGAGGAGATAATGTACCAGATACATAAATGCGAATGCCAAGAGGATGAGGATAGGTAGGAGCTCAGAATCAGAGAAAGAAACTTCCTGAAGAGTTCTCTGAGTTCTCTATTAGATCTCTAAGGGTTTTCAAGGCCTCTGTGTCTAGACTGAACTTTCTGTCTCTTGTTTTTACTTGCCAACCTAGATCACAAGATTGTTATATCTCATTTATGCAAGGGAGCATTTGCTTCATACTGGGACACCCACCGGTTGGTGCACTCTTGGTGATGAATTGAGGAATGGTTCTGAAAAGCAATGCTAGGTTCTCCAGCCATGACCCCTGCCCCTGGGCATTGCCTGTCAGAGCTGCATAAAATACTGACAGTTCTAGCCTCCTTGTAGCAGAATTCATTTGTTTAATCCCTTAATAACTATCAACAATCTTTATTTATAGAATCAAAGATTTTTACAGAGCAATTTCCAACTTAATATTTTAATTAACAAAAAGCAAGTTATTTCTTTTGGCAAAAAAAGGAAGTAATTCAAAGTAGGTTTTTTTTTCTTTGAAATTCTAGAAATATTTTTAGCAGTTAATCTACATAAGCTCAGCATAGTTTAGTTTGCCTAGACCTCTAAATCATACTGTAAAATGTAAGCTAGGGAGATTACCCTAAAACCTTGTGAGTGGTTGTTTTTTTTTACGGAGATACAATTGGCATGTAACATTGTATTAGTTTAGATATACAACATAATGATTTGATACATGCAAATATTTTGAAATAATTACCACAGTAAGTCTGATTAACATCCATCACCTCTCATAGTTACAATGTTTTTTTCTTGTGAGAAAAACTTTTAAGATCTACTCCCTTTTAAATATACAATATGGTCTTGCTAACTACAGCCACCATGCTGTACAATACATCTCCAGGATTTACTTATCCTATGGGAGCTTGTACTATTGGACTACCTTCACCTATTTCACCTGTCCTCTACCCCTTGCCTCTGGCAACCACTAATCTATACTCTGTACCTGATGAGTTTGATGTTTGTTTTCTTTTGTTTCAAAATTCCATATATCAGTGAGATCATGTAGTATTTGTCTTTGATTTATCTCACTTCACGTAATTCCCTCAATGTCTATTCATGTTGTAGCAAATAGCAGGATTTTCTTTCTTTTTTTTTAAGGGAAGGGAGGGAGAAGGAGAGAGAGAAAAACATCAATGTGAGAGAGAAACATCAACCTGTTACCTCTCACAGGTGCCTGACTGGGGACCAAACCCATAGCTCAGGCATGTGCCCTGACCAAGAATTGAAATGGCAACCTTTCACTTTGTGGGATAATGCCCAATCAAATGAGCCACACTGGTCGAGGCAGATTTCCTTCTTTTTTATGGCTGAATAATATTGCTATCCATTAATAGACACTTATGTTGTTTCCATGCCTTGGCTATTTTAAATAATGCTGCAATGAACATGGGGGTGCTGGTATCTTTTTGAGATCAGTTTCATGCTTTTGCATGTGGCTGTCTAGTTTTTCTAACACCATTTAATGAAGAGTCTGTCCTTTCCCCATTGTAAATTCTTTCTTTCTTTGTTTAAATTAATTGATTATATATGTGTGGTTTAATTGCTGGGCTTCCTGTTCCATTCTGTTGATCTTTGTGTCCATTTTTATGCCAGTACCATACTGTTTTGATTATTATTGCATTGTCATATAGTTTTAAATTGGACCATGTGATGCCTTCAGCTTTGATCCTTTTTCATAGATTGCTGTGGCTATTCAGGGTCTTTTGTGGTTCCATTCAGATTTTAGGAGTGTTTGCTCTATTTCTGTGAAGAATGTCATTGGAGTTTTGATAAGGATTCCATTGAATCTGTAGATAGCTTTAGGTAGTATAAATGTTTTAGCAGTATTAATTTAATCCATGATCACAGAATATCTTTCTATTTATTTGTGTCTTCCTTCAGTTTCTTTCATCAGTGTCTTAATGGTTTTTAGTTTACAGGTCTTTCATCTTGGTTTCATCTTGGTTACAGGTCTATAACCTTGGTTATAATTGTTTCTAGGTATTTTTTTTTATGTAATTGTAAATAGGATTGTTTTCTTAATTTTCTTTCTGATAGTTGTAATTAGTGTATAGAAATGCATTAGATTTTTCCATATTGATTTTGTATCCTGCAATTACAGGGTGGGTGAAGATAGGTTTACAGTTGTGAGTATGCAAAACACAGAGTTTATTCTTGTATTATTATTTATCAATTATTATATTATTTTCCATACAAACAACTGTAACCCAATTTTGTCCCACCCTGTATACTGAATTTGTATATTAGTTCAGATAGTTTTGGGGGGTTATTTGAGGGGTGGAGTCTTCAGGGTTTTTCTATATGTAGCATGTAATCTACAAATAGAGGCAGTTTTACTTCTTTTTGCTGATTTGGTTTTTGGTTGCCTTTGATTTAACTAATTAATTAATTTGTTTATTTGCCTAATTTCTCTAGCTAAGACTTCCAGTACTATGTTGAATAAAAGTGGCAAGAATAGGCATTCTTATCTTTTCTTGTTCCTGATCATAGAGGACAAGCTTTCAGTTTTCACCATTAAGCATGTTAGCTGTTATATGGGCTTTATTATGTTGAGGTATGTTTTCTTTATACCCACTTTGTTGAGAGTTATGTATTTTTTTAATAAATAGGTTTGTGCTAGTTAGAATATTCTATGATTTATTTTTACAACATATATTTTGAATCTAATTCTATTTCCTAACAATAGTAAATCTATTTTTGTCATCTATTTTATTGACTTTTATTTAATTATTTTAAGTTTAAAATATAAAAAGCCCCATTAGTGTAGAACTAAGCACTCATAACTTTTTTTTTAATCTTCATCCAAGAGGATATGTTTATTGACTTAGAGAGAGAGAAAAGTGGGTGAGAGAGAGAAGAGAGAAACCAATGCAAGAGAGAGACACCAGTGGGCTGCCTGCTGTGTGCACCCCAGCCGGGGACTGAACCCACAACCTAGGAATGTGCCCTGAGTGAGAATCAAAGCCACATCCTTCGTTGCATGGATGATGTTTCAACCAACTGAACCACCCACCCAGAGCTCATTATCTCATAATTTAAATCAATAGAATATTTCCAAATATCATGGTCTCCTTTGAAAACTACATTATCTGTTACTATTTATTTGAATTTTATTCATTTTGACTTCTCACAAAAAAGTTAGCATTCTTGAAATTAAATGAAATTTTATAACTGTACTTTATATTCTTATATATCCATTAAATATATAATTTAAAACATACTGTTAATTAGTTATATATTTAGTAAAATAGTGTCTGATTAAGATAATTATTGCATTTATATTTTATTATGATTTTTAGAAGGGTGAAAGCAAGCATAAATTGTTGCTTGAGGCCAAGTGTCTCTATATGTGAAGGAAGCATGTAATTTACTTGGTTTGTGGGAAAGCACCAATGAATCAGAGACTGATAATAATAAGCAAGGATTATATTTTTCAGGCTGTGTTTCATCATTTGATTAGCAACATCATGTGGTGATTTAGTGATTGAAAACCTACAGGCTTATTGTGGAATTATTGTCTGGGTGGTTAAGAACTCCAAGTTGCATGTATTTCTTTAATTTGGGTGGTAAAAGATCCTACTTCTATTTTTCTTATTATAGGTTAGCCTGCAGCTACAATTTATTTGTGCATATAATGTCTACTGTACCCTTCATAGCCTCAAAGCTACACTCATGAACTCCAGCTCTTTCTCTTAAGTTTCAAGATCTTTGTTGACCTCAGCTACTATTCAAAGGGACAGTGAGAAGTTGTGCTTATTTCCCTAATGAGGATACTCATTTTTTCTTTCCCTTGGGAAATGCCAGAAAGCCACTTACTGGGGGGGTGGGAAAAAAGACTAGGACACCCAGTTTAGTGCTGCTGGAATCATGTAAGGGTCATTTTTATCTCTGTGCCTTACTAATCTGAATCAAGTTAGATCTAGGAGTCCTCAGTTATGAGCAACCCAAATTTAAGATTCTTTTTTAGGGGAATTTTTTGGGTATGTGAAGGATAAGTGAGTGATAACACATTGGGTCTGTATTGTTAAGACCCTAGCCTATAGTGACTACACTATCATTTTTGAAATTTCTAATAAAGGATGTTAGTTTACAGTTATTTATTTTGTTAATGAGTCTGTGGTATTTTTTTAACAAGCTTAATAAATACCTTCAATCCAAAAGCATTCAGTTTTCTTTTTACTTGTAAGATATTCAAGAATACCTGAAAATGCAGTAGGTATATCATCTCGAACAATCAGAGTGGATTTCTGTATAGTATATACTTTTTTTTTAGAGAGTTTTTTTTATTGTTGTTCAAGTACACTTGTCTCCGTTTTCCCTCCACCATTAGTCCCACCCCACCCATCGCCACCTCTCACACTTGATCCAACCCCCTTTGGCTTTGTCCGTGGGTCCTTCATACATGTTCCTTGATGACCCTTCCCTCTTTCCACCCCATAATTCCCCTCTCCGACTCTGGTTACTGTTAGTTTCTTGTTTATTTTGATGTCTCTGGTTATATTTTGCTTGTTTGTTTCTTTTGTTGATTAGGTTTTTGAGGAAATTCCATACTCTTTTCCACAGTAGCTGTACCAGTCTGCATTCCTGCCAACAGTGTACTAGGGTTTCCTTTTCTCCACAACCTTGCCAACACTTGTTGTTTGTTGCTTTGTTTATGATGGCCTTTCTCAACGGTGTGAAGTAGTATCCCATAGTGGTTTTAATTTGCATCTTTCTGATGGCTAGTGATGCTGACGATTCTTTCATATGTCTCTGGGCCCTCTGTATGTCCTCCTTGGAGAAATGTATGTTCAGGTCCTTTGCCCATTTTTTAATTGGGTTGCTTGTCTTCTTAGAGTGGAGTCATGTGAGTTCTTTATGTATTTTGGAGATCAAACCCTTGTTTTAGGTATCTTTGGCAAATACATTTTCCTATATGGTTGGTTCTCTTTTCATTTTAATGCTGTTTTCTTAGCTGTGCAGAGCTCTTTATTTTGATGAAGTCCCATTTGTTCATTCTTTCTCTTATGTCCTTTGCTCTAGGGGACAGACATATCAGTGAAAATTTTGCTCCGTGAAATATGTGAGATTTTCCTGTCTATGTTCTCCTCTAGGACTGTTAGGGTATCGTGACTCATATTTAAGTCTTTTATCCATCTAGAGTTTATGTGTGTGGTGTAAGTTGGTGCTCGAATTTTATTTTTTTTTGCATGTAGCTGTCAGGATCTCCCAGTACCATTTGTTGAAGAGGCTACTTTCACTCCATTTTATACTTCTGCTTCCTTTGTTGAATATTAATTGACCATAGAGACTCGAGTTTATCTCCAAGCTCTCTTACTTTGTTCCATTGAGCTACATGTCTGTTCTTATGCCAATACCAGACTATTTTGATTATAGTGGCCTTGTAATATAGTTTGATGTCAGGTGTTGTGATCCCTCCTACTTTGTTCTTCTTTCTCAGAATTGCTTTGGCTATTTGGGGTCATTTATGGTTCCATATAAATTTTTGAAATGTTTGTTCTATATCTGTGAAATATGTCATTGGTATTTTAATAGGGATTGCATTGATTCTATAAATTACTCTAGGTAGTGTGGACATTTATATGATGTTAATTCTTCCCATCCCTGAACATGATATATGCTTTCATTTGTTTGTGCCTTCCTTAATTTCTTTCTTCAGTGTTGTGTAGTTTTCTGAGTATAGGTCTTTGACCTCCTTGGTTAGGTGTATTCTTTAGGCACTTTATTTTTCTTGTTGCTCTACAAATGGGTTTTTTTTTCCTGATTTTTAATTCTGGTATTTCATTGTTGGTGTACAAAAATGTGTTCAATTTTTGAATATTGGCTTTGTATCCTGCTATTTTGCCAAACTCACTTATTAGGTCAAGTAGTTTTGGTGGAGTCTGTAGGGTTTTCTGTGCACACTGTCATGTCATCTGTGAACAATGACAGTTTTGCTTCCTCCTTTCCAATTTAGATGCCTTTTATTTCTTCTCCTTGTCTGATCACTGTGGGTAGGACTTCCAGTACTGTGTTGAATAGGAGTAGTGAAAGCAGGTACCCTAGTCTTGTTCCTGATCTTGGCAGGAAAGCTTTTAGTTTTTCTCTGTTGAGTATGATGTTGGCTGTAGATTTCTCATATATGGACTTTATTATATTGAGGAATGCTCCCTCTATGCCTACTTTGCTGAGTGTTTTTATCATAAATTGATGCTGTACCTTATCAAATGCTTTTTCCATATCTCTTGATGTGATTCTGTGATTTTTATCTTTCCTTTTGTTTGTGTGATGTATTATATTTATTGGTTTGCAAATATTGTACCACTCTTGCATCCCTGACATGAATCCCACTTGATCATGGTTATGATTTTTTAAACAGAGTATCAACAAAGATACTGTGGCATTGAACAATGACCTACATCAAACAGACTTAACTGATATATATAGAACCTTTTATCCCAAAGAAGCAAAATTCACATTCTTTTCAAATGCACATGGAACATTTGCAAAGATAGACCAACTGATAGGACACAAAACAAGTCTCAACAAATTCAAGAAAATCGAAATTGTGTCAAGCATTTTCTTGGACTGCAAGGGCTTAAAACTAGAAGCCAACCTCAAGGGAAAAAACTCAAAGACACTCAAATTCCTGGAGATTGAATAGCATGTTATTGAACAATGAATTGGTTAATAGTGAAATCAAGGAAGAAATCAAAAATTGCTGGAAACAAATGAAATGAATACACAAGAGTCTAAAATTTATGGGACACAGTGAAGACAGTCTTGAGCAGGAAGTTCATAGTGACACAGGCCTATCTAAAAAGGATAGAAATATTTCAAGTAAACAACCAAATCCTACATCTGTAAGAATGGAAGGAAGACCAGCACACAAAGCCCAAAGCAACTAGAAGGAAGGAAATAACCAAGATCAAGGCAGAATGAAATATAGAGAGATTGAAAGAACATTTTAAAGGATCAATAAATCTAGGAACTGGTTCTTTGTATAGGTAAACAAAATCAACAAACGTTTAAGCAGATTCATCAAGAAAAAAATGAGAGAGCCAAAATAAATAAAATCAGAAATGAAAGAAGAGAGGTTACAACTGATTCCACAGAAATACAAAGGATTGTAAAAAATTATTAGAAACAACTATATGCTAATAAAATTGAAAACCTGGGTGAAATGGACAAATTTGTAGAAAAATATAATCTTCCAAAACTGAATAAAGAAGAAACAAAGCCTGAACAGACCAGTAACAGCTGACGAAATCAAAGCAGTCATCAGAAATCTCCCGGCACACAAGAGCCCTGGACTGGATGGTTTCACAGGAGAATTTTATAAAACATTTAAGGAAAAGCTAACCCCTGTCCTTCTCAGACTATTACAGAAAATCCAGGAAGAGGGAAGACTCCCAAAGTTTTTTTTTTCTTTCTGAAGCCAGCATCATCTTAATCCCAAAACCAGATAAAGATATGAGAAAGAAAGAAAACTACAGGCCAATATCTCTGATGAACATAGACACTAAAATTGTCAACAAAATATCGGCAAACCACATTCAGCAATACAGTAAAAAGAAATGCCTGTTTTTAAAACGATAGTGTTACTATTATACACAGGCTTTGGATTATTTGTTTCTTCCCTAAAAAGCATTATGTATAGAGGCAGGTTATTGGTATTTTGAGGTCAAAATCAAATGTGGAAGTCAGGCTTATGGTAAAATAGAGAAACCAAGAGGAGAAAATGAGAAGAGGTACATATCTGACTGATAATTTTAAGGAAATAAATATAAAGAGAAAATTTAAATGCTTCCTAAAGGAATGCTACTCTCTAATTCAGTTTCTGAATATTTTGTAGGTATAAACATGTGTATTTTGGAAATTAATCTAGTTATATGTGTCTCATAATCTGAAATTATTTTTATTAAAACAAGATAAAATGAAATAAAATTCTTTAGGGACTTTACCTCATTATTCACAATACGATGATTAATAACATTTCATGTAATATCTAATACTTTATTTCTCTAAGTTGCCAACAATGAAGGGAATTAGGAAAGCTGACTGAGGTTATATTCAATAAAAATACTTCTTAAGAAATTCTCAGGTGATGTTTATATGTACAAAGTGTACACTTAGTTGGAACTGGTTCACTGATACCTTATGCTTCATTTCCAGGTCCTTCAGCAGCTTTTAAGTCATTGCAGGAAAAATAGAGATAAAGTTCTTCTTTTTTCCTTCTCCACCAAGGTGAGTTCTTGATCAGCCCGGCCTTAATAAGGAGAAAGCCTCAAATACATAACGGCATCCAACCATAGGTTGTGTCTTTTACATTCTATAGGAATGGTAGTGAGGTAGCTAAGGAACTTTTAAATCTCAGGATTATTGTCAAATAGCAAACTCGAAGATAGGTTTTTAATTTTCTGTTGATTTTTTTTTGATAGTTAAAATGTTCCTTAAAATATTTAAGACATTTTAAAATACAGGAAATAGCATAAATAAATGAAATATATTTACATAAATCATTTAGCCAATACTTTTTGTATTACTTGGTTTGAGTTTTAAAAATTAAAGCTTGATATTTTTTCCAAAGAACAGTTGCTGAAGGTTAAGGTCAGTTTTAGGATAACAAAATATTTGAGTCGAAAATCAGAAAAATATCTGTTGCTCTTGTAATTACAAGAAAGAAATTTTGAGCAGCAATTATTAATACTTAGTAAATTTTATATCTGTAATGGTGTAGAGCTTATTAAACCATGAATTCGCCTTGCCCATCTCTGTGCCTTTCCTCTAGTTGCTGGACGTGCTGCAGCAGTACTGTATGGCGTCTGGGCTTGACTACCGGCGACTTGATGGAAGTACAAAATCAGAGGAAAGAATCAAGATCGTGAAAGAGTTCAACAGTACACAAGATGTTAACATTTGCCTTGTCTCCACAATGTAAGACAGTAAAATTTGATAGCTAGATTTTTATTTAATTGTTTTTAAGATTTAGGGTAATTTTTAAACTATTAATGAATTTTCAATGGTGGTGGTTATATTGCTTTGTTTTATTTGACTTAAGGGAAAACAGCAAAGGTGCTATTAATTATGATTGAAAAAAACAGTTTCTTGAGGTTTACTTAATCTTTTCTCTCAATTCCCTGGTCATCACTAAATTCCCCTTTATATGTCCAAGTTTACAAAGATAATAATCAAAAAAAAAGTTTTTTTAAGGAATTTTCTGTAGAGTGTTCTGACTCATGTCTGTGGTCACAAGACTGAATTAAATAATTGAGTTATTAATCACCCTGCCTGGTGTAGCTTAGTGGATTGAGCATGGGCTACAAACTAAAGGATCGCTAGTTCAATTCCCAGTCAGGGCACATGCCTGGGTTGCGGGATAGGTCCCCAGTGGGGAATGCCTGAGGGGCAACCACACATTGATGTTTCTCTCCCTTTCTTTCTCTTTCCTTTTTCTTCTCTCTAAAATAAATAAATTTTTAAAATCTTAAAAAAGAAAAACCTTCCATGGGAGAAACTTGCATGCCCATGGAACGAAATACATACATACATACATACATAATTGAGTTATTAATCAAATAATAGAGAATTATTGGTAGCATTGCTTTGCAAACTGTGATCAAGAAGCCCTAGAAAGCTCACAGGGCCTGGCGGCCAGGCATTTCCCTGCTTTGTCTCTACTTAATCTCAATCAGAGCAGCTCCACATTTATAGGTTTTATTAAAATTAAATCATCTCTGTCACCCGTTTATAAGTCTCTAATTAAAACCTTTTAAAGAATATACACTTTAGATGAAGAGTTATTAGTCAATATAAAAACCTAAGTAAAATTAATGTTTTGGGAGGTGACAAATCCATAACTATCAACATCTAATGTAGTATTTTATATATTTGCTCCCACTGTCTTTTAAAAAGAATTTCAAGCAATTTTAAAAATAAAATTATTTATTGTATGATGCAAAAAATAGAAATAAGTCAAAAATTGCTTAATAAGGAAGAAAATGATATGTATGATGAGTGAGCTATCAATACTTACTATTGAGCACTAAAATTATTCTTGAATCCTTGCAGTAAGGCCAAAGGAGAGAAACTCTGGATTCCTAATTTCCTGTGAATTAATTCAAGTTATAATTTGTCCCTTGAGTCATTAACATACAAAGCATTAAATGGCATAGAATACTATCTTCAGTTCATTTTTATAAAATAAACATAAGTATTCTTAAATTTATCAAATAAATGCCTTCAACAGTTCAAATAGTTAGAACTTATGATAAGCAATAATCTCTCAATTAACTCCACCCAGTCTAATTTGGTGAATTCTGCCAAGCTCATAATTATTTTTTTAATTGTATTAGAAATTGCTATTTAATCCATCCATTGGATTTTTTATTTTTATTTAATTTTATTTTTGAAAGAGTTAAAATTGTTTTCTATTTATTTATTTATTATTTTTGTTGGAAACTTATGCTTTATTTTTTATTTTTTTAACATTTTTAATTGTTGTTCAAGTACAGTTTTCTGCCTTTTTCCCCCACTTCTCCCCCTCATCCCAGCCCTCCCTACCTCCCTCCCCCATTTCCACCCCCATTGTTGTTATCCACATGTCCATTATAATTGCTCCTGTAAACCCTTATCCTTTTCCTCCATTACTCCTCCCCTCTCCTCTCTAGTCACTATTCTCAATTTCAATGTCTTTGGTTATATTTTGCTTGCTTGTTTGTTTTGTTGATTAGGTTCCAGTTAAAGTTATTTTTCAAAAGATATAATTCATTTTCTATTACACACAACTTTACATCAATATACTTCAGATTTGTCAGGGAATATTTAGGTGCTCCTAATTGTTCCAATCCCATAAATCATAGTTTGAAAGACTGTTGAGAAAAATAACTTAGTATTTCTCTTAACCTTATTCCAGAAAACTATATCTTTTTTTTTAATCTTTATTTTTTATTTAATTATTTTTCAAGTATGGTTTTCTGTCTATTTCTCCCATCCCAGCCCACCCCGCCCCATGCTCCCCACCTCCCTCCCATTTCCACCCCCCTTAGTTATTGTCCCTGTGTCCTTTATACTTGTTCCTCCCCTTTTTCCCTTAAAATCCCTCCCCTTTTTTCCCCTTAAATTCCCTCCCCTCTCCCCTCTGTATCTTAAAGGTCTCAGATATATGAGTGATGCAGACCCTGGCTGGCAGGGTCTGTGTTCTGTGGCTGCAGCCAACAAATTCACGTGAACTGCAGAAGTCATGTGGAGAGAAAGGGACGGCATGGCCACTCTGAGTGAGAGAGGGCCACATCCCTCACCTGGACAGGCATTTATTGTTTTTCTGGGCACATTACATGGAGTATGGTCCTCATTTACTATGCACAGGTTCACTTTAGGTGGTTACCTTTTACAGAAAACAAAGGATGTTGCTAATTATATCACAGAAGAAGGATATTTTCAAATGGAAAGAGAAAAGTGGTTGAACTGGTTACACTCGTCCTTGGAAGGTTTAGCATAGATTTTAGGAAGTTACTTTAAAGATATGCAGTAAACATTTCCTGCCTCAATTCAGGGTGAGGGAGTTTTAGCAAAAGCAAGCTTCATAACAACCTAGGTACAATGCAGGCCTGATTCGCCGGGGGAGAACCTATCTGTGGGCATGGGTCCTATGTGTGAGACCTTGCTTCCCACAGGCTCTTCCTAGTGGGAGCTGGGCTACATTCCCAAGTCATGCGGAATGGTTCTCTATTTATGAGTGCATTTTTTTTATGTCCCAAAAGAGATTCTAAACCACTCTTCAAATAAGTCATTAGAATCATATATATGTCTATCGTCAACACCTGCTTCTGATTCTTTAGTTTGTTATGTTATTTGACCAGTCTCACACCCATTTGTTCACTTTAGTTGTCTTCACTGACACTTAATTGATATAGGATAAGAAAAATAACATACTTTTTTTCTTTTTCTTTTTGCCTCTGAAAAGCGCGAAGAGCAATAAATGCCTATTGGAGTTATGTGTAAAGTTTCACGAACATTTAAAGAATAGGCATATAAAAAAAACCATAAAAGGATAGTTATGTTTAAACCTGAACCCTTATAGATAAAGTTTCATTAGAAGGAAAAGCAGGTTTATGTAAAGGGGCATTTTAGACAGAGATAACAGCTTAAGGTACAAAAATGACCAGGGAATTTAAGTGGTTAGAGCTTAGGATACTAAAGCTCTTATGGGTATATGACTAAATATGAGGAATCATTAGTTAATTTAACAAAAACCATATTGAGCATTCTGTGACAGGTCCTGGAGAAGAAAAGATGTAAAAGGTTCAGATCCCGCTCTTTTAAAGTTTGTAACTAAAAAAAATATATATGAGGATGGAGGGAAGAGTTAAGATATGTTAAAAGGGTGGTTTCAAAATAGTATGGTAAGTGCTGGTAGAAGGAAGCACAAAGGAGAAATAACTAGTTCATCCTTCATTAGCAATGCTGAAGGACAAGCAGAAGTCAGCCAGGCAAAGAAGAGAGCCAAGAAAATTGTCAGTGATGTATGAAGGCAACTTTAAGTATATTGATAGTTATATGAGATAAAGTTTGAGTATGTAAGAGTTGAGTTGGTCTCTGATGGACAAGGATAAAGGGATTTAAAACAGAAGACTGCCATACTTGTTTCTTGTATTCTGTGCTTAAAATAATTTTATGTAGGATGAGAATGAATTTAAGGTCTGAGGTAAGGGAAGTCAGTTAAGAAATCAATGAAATAATATTATGACTTACAGGTTCAATATAGTAAGGCCTTGAAATAGGGCAGGAAAAATAGGAATGGAGAAGGTACTAGAGAAAAAAAATTGAGCTAAATTTGATAGGATTTGCTATTGGATAGTTTTTAGTTTTTGCAGGGGGTTTTCCCCTTTAAGTCTGTCAGTGACAAATTCTCTTAGTTTTTCTTAATTTAAGGATGTCATGATTTTCCCTTCATTCTTGAAGGATATTTTTGCTAGATATAGAATTCTAGATTGACAGTTCTTTCAGCACTAGAAAAATGTTGTACTCCTTCCTTCTGGCCTCCATGATTTCTGATGAGAAAGCTGCTGCCATTTGAATTTGTTTTCTGTAAAAGTAATGTTTTGTTATTCTCTTACTGCTTTCAAGAGTTTTTTCTTTGTGTTTTGTTTTCAGAGGTTTAATTATGATGCATCTTGGCATGGGTTTCTTTGGATTTATCTGTTTTGGAGTTCATACAACTTCTTGAATGTGTAGGTTTTTAGCTTTTCTCAAATTTGGGAAGTTTTTAGCCATATGTGTTCAAATACTTTTTCAGCCTCTCTTTTTTCTCCTTCTAGTAACAGAAAGATTAGCTCTTCTGTTACTGTTCCTCAGGTCTCTAAGACTATGTTAATTTTTTTCAGTATATTTTCTTCCTGTTCTTTAGATTGGGTAAATAATATTGACCTCTTCTCATGTTTATACATTCTGTTCTCTGTCATTTCCATTGTACTATCAAGTTCATTTCAGCAAGTTTTGTAATTCAGTTATTTTTCAGTTCTAAAATTTAATTTGTTTTTTATTTTTATTTTATTATTTTTTTAATTTTATTTTTTATTGATTATGCCATTATCCTCTCTTTCTATTTCCCTATATCCCGAAACTTTCTATTTTTAGTTTGTTTCAAGCATATCTGTAATTTCTTATCAAAGCATTTTTATCACAACTGCATTAAAATTCTTATCAGATAATTCCAACATCTAATTAATTGTTGTCATCTGTTGATTGCCTTTTCTCATTCAAGTTGAGATTTTTCTGGTTCTTGGTCTGACTAGTATTTTTTTTTCAACATAACTGAAAAAAGAAAGAAAAGCTTTAAGCATTTGGTTAATGTTGTTCAAGTACACTTGTCTCCATTTCCCCTCCATCACTCTCACCCATCCCAGCCATCCCCAACTCCCACCCTCAATCCTACCACCCTACCGTTGGTTTTGTCCAGGTGTTCTTTATGCATGTTCCTGACAACCCTTCCTCTTTCTCCCCCACTGTCCCCTCCTACCTCCCCTCTAATTACTGTCAGTTTGTTCTTAATTTCAATGTCTCTGGTTATATTTTGCTTACTTTTTTCTTTTGTTGGTTAGGTTCCACTTATAGGTGAGATCATATGGTATTTGTCTTTCACTGCCTGGCTTATTTCACTTAGCATAATGGTCTCCAGATCCATCCATGCTGTCATGAAGGGTAGGAGCTCTTTCCTTCTTTCTTTCTGCTGCATAGTATTCCATCATATAAATGTACTAGTTTTTTGATCCACTTATTTACTGATGGGCACTTAGGTTACTTCCAGTACTTGCCTATTGAAAATTGTGCTGCTCTAAACATTGGGGTGCATAGGTTCTTTTGAATTGGTGTTTCAGGATTCTTAGGGTATAGCCCCAGCATTGAAATTGCCAGGTAGTAATTTTTTATTGTGTGCTGTACATTTTTTAGTATTATGTTATAAGACTTTATATCTTATTTAAATCTGTTTTAACCAGACACCCTGCCAGACACATAGGGATGGAAATTCATATATTCTACTTGGCCTCTGTTGAATCCTGAGAGTGAGGTACTTCATTACTATTTCTGGATGGCCTCCACTGGCACTGCAGATGAGGACCTGGTTATCACTGGGAAGAAATGAAAGTCTTAGCTCCTCAATCAGTCTTTTCTGACACCACACGAGCAGGGGTTAAAAGCGTCTCATTACATTCAATCAAGATTGGAAGTTTAGTCTTTTCACTTAATCTTTACTGACTAGATTGAGGGTAAGGCCACAGATCTTTTTCTGTGGTCTTTGCAGGAATAGGCTGATTTTGTCTAACATTTTTCTGTCTTAAAAAAGCTACATCTTTCCTTTATTTGGCCCAAGGAAGGATTTACTTGGGGCTTTTTTGTCCGTGACTATTGGCATTTCCAGTTCACTAGCTTCTGCAAAACCCAGTCTGGGATATATTGGACAAGAAAAAAAGGCCAGGAAACTCACTGCCATGTCATTGTTCATGTCTTGTAATTCCTACCCAGTCTGTGTTCTTGCTACCTTTTAGTGTGTTGTGTTTATTTGATATATAATACCCAGGATTTTCATTTAGCAGCACTTAGTGGCAGAATAAGGAGAAGTGTATCTACTCCTGGCTTGATTTTTTTTAAATGTGCACATTACTTTACTTAGCCACAGTATACCATATTTTGCCATGTAAAATGCATTCTCATGTATAAGGTGCACCACATTTTGGTGCATGGTTATACATAGGATTATTATGCCCATTATACCCATAATACGTAATCATTATACCCATGTATATATTGTGCATTCTTATTTTTCCTCAAAAATTTAGGCAAAAAGTGTATATTATACATGGCAAAATATTGTATTAACAGTTTTTAAAAATTATATTATGAAAATTTTACAGGAATAGTATTTGAGTATAATCAGCACAGTCTGCTTATATAAACTCTAATAGTCAAATTTTTTAGGGATGGTATGGATTTCATTTGTGACATATTTGTGTTTTAATCACCTTACTTTTACTATGTGAGTGCAATATCATGTTGATTTGGTTATAGAAATATGGCACAATTGAGTTATAGGATAAAAAATTTTGTTTTTACTGTTTTAATGTGCTCTGTTTTCTCTAGGGCCGGTGGACTAGGCCTCAATTTTATTGGTGCCAATGTTGTTGTATTATTTGATCCTACTTGGAATCCAGCCAATGATCTTCAAGCCATCGACAGGTATAATACTGAAAAAATGTAAAGTGACCTGCAAATAATTTTAATCTAAACATTTTTCTGAATTGGTTAGGTTATCATATGACTGTGATTAGAAGATACGGAAAACCTTGTTAAAAAAAGCTATTTAAGATAACCATAGAGTTCTGAATCCAAGAGGATTCTTTATTTCTGAGTCCAAGAGGAGAGGACTCTTTATTCATTTACCTAAATATAATAATAGCTACTTATTTTTTGTTCATATCAAAATCCCATCGATATGTCAGAGTTGATTTAAGGAGAAAAAATAAGTCCACAGTACTTTAGGAAAATAGGAAAGGTTGCTACTAGTAGATCAGAAGTATCGAGAAACTCTTGCAGTACAGAATGAAAAAAGAATCTGTGTGATCAAGAAACCAGCAGAGTAAAACCACAATCACAGTTGATTGAAGAGCACAGAGGAAGAAATTAATGTTTTAGAACATAAATAATGACTTAAACTGGAAAGAAAACATACATACATGCATCTTGGTGATATTTCTAAGTTCCATAGATAAAGAGAAGGGTTAAAAGATGCCAGAGTGAGAATGAGGGAGAGAAAATTATTTATAAAAACAGACAAAAAAAACAGTTTATCACAAAGAAATTTGTGTTAATGTATATATGATACATAAAGCAATTATATTTGACATCAGTAACATACAAGCAGGGCCAGAACTTTTTTAAAAAAGGTTTTTTAATGCAACTGAAGTTAAGTTGGTATCAACTTGAAATAAATTGTTATAACTTTTGGATGTTATATGTAATCTGCAGGGTAACCACAAATATGTATATAATGTACACAAAAGGAAATTAGAAAAAAGTTAATATGACACTTAAAAATCAGGTAAACACAAAGGAAGGCATTAATGGATGAAATGAAGGAGAAAATAGCTATGAGTTATAAAGAGAATAAATAAAATGGCAAAAGTAATTTCTTCCATATCATTAATTTCTTTAAATGCAAATGGGTTAAATTCCCCAATCAAGAAACGTAGATTGGTAAAGTGGATTAGAATTAGTATCCAACTGCATGCTGTCTGTGAGACTTTGGTAGGTCTAAGGACATGCATACATTGAAAGTGAAAGGATGAAAAAGAGATTTCATGCAAAGAGTAACCAAAACACAGGAGAAGTGGTTACACTAATATCAGACAAAATAGACTTTAAATTGAAAGAGGCAAATAAAGATGTTATACAGTGAGAAAAGATTCAGTTCACCAAGAAGCTGTAACAATCAAACAAAAATGCTCCAAATATGTAAAACATTGACACTATTAAAAGTAAAAATAACTAGCTCCACAATAATGGTAGGAGAGTTCAATACTCCACTTTCAATAATGGATAGAACTTCCTATCAGAAGATCAATAAGGAGAGGATTTTAATAACACAAACAAATTGGACCTCATAGACCTATATCGAAATGGTCTCAAAGCAATAGCATAATATACATTTTTCTCAAGTATCAATGTAACATTTTCCACAATAGACCCTATGGATCACTAAATAAGTCTTAATAAATTTAAAATAATTGCAATTATAAATTTTTTCCCAGTTACAATAAAATGAAAATGAAATCTGTGGTGGAAGAAACACTAGAAAATTCACAGGTATATTGAAATTAAACAACACACTCTTAAGCAACCAGTGGGTCAAAAAGAAATTGCAGGAGGAGGAAGATGGCAACGAGGTAGGAGGGAGCAGATTCCACTTCCCCCTACACAGGAGAAAAACCTAGCCAATCTATGGAGGAACAGAGCAAACAGCCAACAGTACCACAGCTTAAATGAAGATAGGAGACCAAAAATTATAGCGGACACTGAAAAACCAAAGGGTAAGGAGAGTGCTTCAGGACAATAAAGTCCCATGGACCAGCTCGGGGACCAGGGCAGCTGTAGCCCCAGGCTCAGTGCCCACAGCAGGGTCTGCCAGAGTCCTTGGGAGAGAGCCAGGTCAACTGCTCCCTCTGCCCCTGGCCAAACAAGGTTTGAGCAGCACTGGGAGAGACCAGGTCGCTTGAAGTCGCAGAGGTGAATAAGGACAAAGAGGCAAACACAGGGGCTGCGATCAACCACAGAGTCTGTGGTCACTGGCTTGGGAAAGTTGAGAGTCGCACAGTAAGGGGCGCTGACCCCTATAGTCACTGGTATGGCTGGAGAATTGGGCTGTGTGGAGCAGCAGACCTGAGTAGGAGGAATTTCTCAAAAAGAAAAACTGTTTGGGGAATTCTGCAACAGTCACTCAGCCTACTCCCCAACCAGCCGTGCAGCGATCCCAAGGTTGTGCAGAAGGTTGCATTGAAGACCCTGTGCACCCCCATAGCAATGGGAAAGGTTTGCGCCCAAACCCACAGAGCCCAGGCAGCCTGGCCAAGCTGGCGATCATTTGCCCGCATCCCAGCCCACAGTGGTAACACCAGGGAAAGAGTGCTCTGAGAAAGACCTGGATCCCACAACCAAGGCACTGGGGAGAGGTGCCAGACTAGCTCTAGGGAGACTGTGAGCAAGACTGGCTGAGTGCACATGGAGAAGGGAGAGAAGCCATACCAATCGCCCCTCACCCTGCTACAGCCACCAAGACCAGAAAAACCGGTTTGGCCAGTTTGAAAACAAAATAGTTTTCAAACAGTTTTTTTGTTCGTTTTTTAAGTAGTCTTTTATTTTTAATTTTTATTATTGTTTTACCTTTCAGTACTGTTTTCCTCTCTTTCCCTCTTTCTTGTTTTATTCTTCCTTTCTTTCCAATTTTATGTCTTCTTCCTCCCTTCTCCTGCTTTTTCTTCTTTTTTTCTTTTTAAACACCCACAAGTGAGATGAAAAAAAACCTGGAACTGTGAAAACACTAGAGTTGGACCCAAAGAGAGGGCATCCCAACAGTTGAGACAGTGAGACAAATCTCACTTTGCTATTACAGAGAACCTGCAAGTTATTGCGTATTTGTATTATCATTATTTTTTCATTATTCTTACATGTTTTATTTTACTAGTATTTTTGTATTCCTCTTTTTTCTGTATAGTCTTCTTTACTTGGCTGGTTATATTGTATCATTTGACAGGTTTCCTCTGTTCTCTCTTTCACAGTGATTGCTAATTTACTGTCTTTCACATCATTTGTGTTCCTTTAACACACTGCTCAAGGTCCTATACCCCCTATTCTTGTTCTCCAAATCACCTAGATTCTGTCATATGATGGTTGCTCTAATATTGTAAATATTAGTGTAAGTAATAGCTGTTCCATACCATTGTAAATACTTCACAACACCCCTCCCAGATCTTAACCCACTTCGTGGTTTCCTGAACTCTATTACCGTAGTAGTTGCTTCTATTCTCTCAGACACTACACCTATTTACTATCCTTTACTCTCACCTTACCTCAGAATCTGACCTCCCACAACTTCACCGCTTTCTAGATCTAACTCACAATTCTTCCCTCCCCAGCAAGAGTCTTATCTTCTTTCCATCCTTTCTTAAAAATTGCTAGTTGGGTGGAAGATCACGGTTAACACTAAACATAGCCAAAGGATCTCCTATCTCTTCTCTACTGGCTGCTACTGTAAATATAGAATACTGTCTTACTGTCTTAAATCGTTTTGCCTTCTACTCTAACTAATCACAAAAAGAGTAAGTGGAAGTGATGAGCACCAGGATACCCACTGGAAGAGGAAACCCAACAACAAAGGACTCATTAACAGATAACAATAGAAGAAGGTGAAGGAGGGAGTAGAAACCACACAAACCTCAATTCAGGTCCTATCTGGAAATACAACTAAATAGTGGAGGACTTACCCAGTACAAACAACAGAACAAGAGCAAATGAGAATCCTCAAAACCTTGTATACACAGAAAAACGAGCTTCAACACAACCTACCCTCATCAGCACATCAAAATACAAGAAGTGGTGGACAGAGTGACCCTTAGTTAACAAACTGGTGGGAAGCACCCACCAAAGAAAGACCTAACAACTGTCAAAGCCCAAAGACAAATACAGAGCCAACTTAAACAACAGCACAAGACCAGTGAGCTTGAGAGATCAAGGAGACTACACCACTGAATCTCACAGGTATTCTACCACAGAACTTCACACCATAAACTCGGGGAGCCAGAACAGATCAATGTAAGAAGCTGAAGCTAACAAGAAGAGTCTCACAAACAATGGGAAAACAAAGAAACAATCCCCAAATGAAAGGAAAGGAGGAAACCTCAGAGAGAATGCTAAATGAAATAGAGGCAACTCAACTATCAGATATTGAGATCAAAGCATTGGTTATCAGGAAACTCAATGAGCTCACAGCAAATTACCAGAAACTACAGGGAAATTACAATAAACTCACTGCAAAATATATTAATGTGTAAAAGGAAATAGAAACTATCAACAAGGGCCAAGAGGAAATAAAGAATACAATTTCTGAACTGAAGAACACAGTAGAGGAATCAAAAGCAAGATCGATGAAATAGAAGATCGGATCAGCGGGCTAGAGGCCAAAAGAAAAAATTGCCCAGAAAGAGCAAGAAAAGGAAAAGAGGCTCAGAAAGAATGAAGAAGGATTAAGAGAAGTACAACACAATATGAAACATAATAATATCTGAACAATCGGGATACCAGACGGAGAAGAAGAGGAGAAAGGGATGGAAAATTTATCTGAAAAA
Organism: Artibeus jamaicensis; assembly: GCF_021234435.1. NCBI lineage: Eukaryota > Metazoa > Chordata > Mammalia > Chiroptera > Phyllostomidae > Artibeus > Artibeus jamaicensis. The sequence goes on along the minus strand of NW_026522030.1, from coordinate 69,762,757 downwards.
GTAATAAGGGAAAACTTCCCTAATTTGATGAGAGAAAAAGTTACACAACTCCAGGAAACACAGAGAGTCCCAATCAAAAGGAACCCAAAGAGGCCAACTTCAAGACACATCATAATTAAAGTGGCAAAATTCCAAGACAAACAGAGAATCTTAAAGGCAGCAAGGGAAAAACAGGAAGGGACATACAAGGGAGCCCCAATAAGGTTAGCAGCTGACTTCTCAGTGGAAACACTCCAAGCTAGAAGAAAATGGCAAGAAATATTCTGAATAATGAGAACCAGAGGCCTGCAACCAAGACTATTTTACCCAGCAAGGCTCTCAATCAAGATAGAAGGCCAAATAAGGAGATTCTAAGACAAAAGAAGTCTAAAACAATACACCTTTACCAAACCAGCTCTGCGAGAGATGCTGAAGTACCTGCTTTAAGGAAAGGAAGGAAAAGAAAAAAGAGGGGAACACATGTATGAAAATGGCAATGAATAACTACCCAGGAATAATAACCTTAAATGTAAATGGATTAAATACGCCAATCAAAAGACATAGAATAGCTGAATGGATAAGAAAGCATGACCCACACATATGCTGCCTACAAGAGACACACCTCAGGACAAAAGACCTACACAGACTGATAGTGAAGGGCGGGAAACAACTTTTCCAAGCAAATGGACAGGAAAACAAATCCAGGGTAGCAATACTCATATCAAACAAACTAGACTTCCAAAAAAGGGCCATAAAGAGAGACCCAGAAGGTCACTTCATAATACTCAAGGGAAGAATCAACCAAGAAGATATAAACATTGTCAATATATCTATGAACCCAGCATAGGAGCACCCAGATGCATAAAGAAAATCTTAGAGGACTTCAAGAAAGGTATTAACAGCAACATAACTGTAGTCGGGGATTTTAACACCCCATGTCAAAAGTGGACAGATATAAACAAAATATCAACAAAGATATTGTGGCATTGAACAATGCCTTAGATGAAATGGACTTCACTGATATATAGAGAGGCTTTCATCCCAGAGAAGCATCTTTTCAAATGCACACGGAATATTTTCAAAGATAGACCATATAATAGGACACAATATAAGCCTCAACAAATTCAAGAAAATTGAAATCATATTGAGCATTTTCTCTGACTACAAGGGACTGAAACTAGAAACCAACCCCAAGGAAAAAACACCCAAACACTCAAAGTCATGGACATTGAATAGCATGCTATTAAACAACAAATGGGTCAAGAATGAAATTAGGAAAGAAATCAAAAGGTTTCTGGAAACAAATGAAAATGAACTCACAACAACCCAAAACTTATGGGACACAGCGAAGGCAGTCCTAGAGGGAAGTTCATAGTGATACAGGCCTACCTAAGAAAGATAGAAATATTTCAAACAACCTAACCATACATCTCCAAGAACTTGAGGAACAACAACAAAGACAGCCCAGAGCTAGTAGAAGGAAGGAAATAACCAAGATCAGAGCAGAATTAAATGACATAGAAACTAAAAGCACAATTTTAAGGATCAATGAATCCAGGAGTTGGTTCTTTGAGAAGATAAACAAAATAGACAAGCCTTTAAGCAGGCTCATCAAGACAAAAAGAGAGAGGACCCAAATAAACACAATCAGAAATGAAAGAGGAGAGATTACAATGGACACCACAGAAATACAAAGGATTATAAGAAATTACTATGAAGAATTGTATGCCAAGAAATCTGAAAACCTAGGTGAAATGGACACATTTCTAGAAAAATATAGTTTTCCAAAACTCAATGAAGAAGCAAAAAGCTTGAACAGACCAATAACAGCAGAAGAAATTGAAGCAGTAATCAAAAAACTCCTGACACACAAAAGCCCTGGACAAGGTGATTTTACAGGAGAATTCTACAAAGCATTTAAGGAAGAGCTAACCCCTATTCTTCACAGACTATTGTAAAAAACCCAGTGATAGGGAACACTCACAAACTCTTTTTTTGAAGCCAGCATCATCCTAATCTCAAAACCAGGTAAAGACAACAAAGAAAGAAAACTTCAGGCTAATATCGCTGATGAACCTAGATGCTAAAATCCTCAACAAAATATTGGCAAACTGCATCCAACAATACATTAAAAGGATCATACACCATGACCAAGTGGGATTCATCCCAGGGATGCAAGGATGGTTCAGTATTCGCAAATGAGTAAATGTAATATACCACATAAACAAAAGCCAAAGATAAATATCACACGATCATATCAATAGATGCAGAAAAAGCATTTGATGATAAAAGCACTCGGCAAAGTAGGAATAGAGGGAGCATTCCTCAACATAATAAAGGCCATATATGAGAGACCTACAGCCAACATCATACTCAATGGGCAAAAACTAAAATCTTTTCCACTAACATCAGGAAAAAGACAAGGTTGTCCACTTTCACCACTTCTATTCAATATAGTATTGGAATTCTTAGCCACAGCAACCAGACAAGAAAAGGAAATAAAAGACATCCAAATCAGAAAGGAGGAAAAAACTGTCATTGTTTGCAGATGACATGATAGTGTACATACAGAATGCGAAAGACTCCACCTAAAAACTGCTCAACCTAATAAATAAATTTGATGAAACAGCGGGATACAAAGTCAGTATCCAGAAATCAAAGGCATTTTTGTATATCAACAATGAAACAGCAGAAGCAGAAATGAAGAAAAAAATCCCATTTGATATAGCAACAAGAAAAATAAAATGCCTAGGAATAAACCTAACAAAGGAGTTAAAAGACCTTTATGCAGAAAACTACACAACACTGAAGAAAGAAATCAAGGAATACACAAACAAATGGAGACATATACCATGTTTATGGATCAGAAGAATTAACTTCATCAAAATGTCCATACTATGCAAAGCCATTTACAGATTCAATGCAATCTCTATTAAAGTACCAATGGCACATTTAACAGACATAGAACAAACACTTCAGAAATTTATATGGAACCATAAACAACCCCGAATAGCAGCTGCAATTTTGAGAAGAGAGAAGTAGGAAGGATCACAATACCTGATACCAAACTGTAGTACAAGGCCACTGTAATCAAAACAGCCTGGTACTGGCATAAAAACAGGCACACAGACCAGTGGAACAGAACAGAGAGCCCAGAAATAAACCCAAGTCTGTATGATCAATTAATATTTGAGAAAGGGGGCAGAAACAGAAATTGGAGTATAAATGGCCTCTTCAACAAATTGTGTTGGAAGAACTGGACAGCTATGTGCAAAAAAATAAAACTCGAGCACCAACTTACACCATACACAAAAATAAATTCAAGGTGGATAAAAGACTTAAATGTAAGTCGTGACACCATTAACATCCTAGAGGAGAACATAGGCAGGAGAATATCAGATATTTGACGTAACAGCGTTTTTACTGATATATCCCCTAGAGCAAGGAACACAAAGGAAAGAATAAACAAATGGGATTTCATCAAACTAAAAGCCCTGCACAGCTAAAGAAAATAGTATTAAAATAAAAAGACAACTAACTGTATGGGAAAACATATTTGCCAATGATACCTCAGACAAGGGTTTAATCTCCAAAATATACGAAGAACTTAACACGACTCCACTCTAAGAAGACAAGCAACTTAAGTAACTACATTTTGCCCAATTAAAAAGTAGCAGACTGGTACAAGCACTATGGAAAACACTATGGAATTTTCTCAGAAAACTAAAAATGGATCTGCCCTTTGAACCAGCAATTCCACTGCTAGGATTATATCCTAGGAACCCTGAAACACCAATCCAAAAGAACCTATGCCCCCCAATCTTCATAGCAGCACAATTTACAATAGGCAAGTGTTGGAAGCAACCTAGGTGCCCATGAGTAAATGAATGGGTCAAAAAACTATGGTTCATTTACACAATGGAATTCTATGCAGCAGAAAGGAAGAATGAGCTCCTACCCTTTGCAGCATCATGGATGGAACTGGAAAGCATTATGCTAAGCAAAATAAACCAGGTGGTGAAAGACAAATACCATATAATCTCACCTTTAACGGGAACCTAAACAACAAAACAGACAAACAAGCAAAATATAACCAAAGACACTGAAATAGAGAACAGGCTTACAGTGTCCAGAGGGGAGAGGGGAGGGAATTTCAGGGGAAAAGGGGAAGGGTTTACAGGAACTAGTATAGAGGACATATGGACAAAAACTAAGGGGGGTGGAAATGGGAGGGAGTGGGGGAGCACTGGGGGGGTGGACTGGGATGGTCACAAAAAATACAGAAGACTGTACTTGAACAACAATTAAATTAAACTTTTTAAAGAAATGCAAAGGAAATTAGAAGAGTTCTTCAAAAAGTTAAAACACAACATATGAAACGTTATGGGATGCAGCAAAAGCAGTGCTAAGAGGGAAATCTATAGCTGTAAATGTTTACATTAAAAATAAAGAAAAGTTTCAAGTTAGTAATCTAACCTAACACCTTAAGTAACTAGAAAAGGGAAAACAAACTAAACTCAAAAGAAGCAAGAGAAAGGAAATAGTAAAAATTAGAGCAGAGATTAAAAAATAGAGATTAAAAAACAAAATAAAGTCAACAAAACCAAGAATTGCTTTTTCAAAAAGGTTAACAAACTCGACAAACCTTTACCTAAATAGAGAAAAAACACTAATAAATAAAATCAGAAATTAAAAGAGAGACATTACTACTGACTTTACAAAAATATAAAATAATTATAAGACAATACTACAAATAATTATATACCAAGAAATTGTACAGCCTAGTGAAATGGACAAATTCCTAGAAACATGTAAACTACAAAGACTCATAAAGAAATAAAAAATATGAATACATCTACAACTAGTAAAAAGATCAAATCACTAATGAAAACTGCCAACAAACAAAAGCCCAGGACAAAGATGGCTTCACTGGTGAATACTACAAACATTTAACGAAGACTTAATACCAGTCTTTTTCAAACTTGAGCAGAAATTGGAAGAGGAAAGAATACTTCCTAATTAATTCTATGAGACCAACATTGCATTGATACTAAAGCCAGACAAAGACCAATAAGCAAAGAAAATTACTAACCAATATTTCTTACAAATATTGATGTAAAAATCCTCAACAAAATACTGGCAAAGCAAATTTAACAGCATATTAAAATAACAATATACCACAACCAAGTGGGATTTATTTTTGTTTTGACATGCAAAAATCAATCAGTGTAATACACTATATTAACAGAATGAAGGAAAAAGATACATGATCATTTGATGCAGAAAAGGCATTTGGCAAAATTCAACATTTTTATGATAATAACACTAAACAAACTAGGGATGGGAGGAACTATCTAAATATAATAAAGCTATTTTATAAAAAACCCACAGATGACTTCATAGTTATGGTAAAAGAATTAGTGCTTTCTTCTAAGATCAGGAACAAGGCAAAAATACCTGCTTTTACCACTTTTGTGAACATAGCCAGTGCCATTAGGTGAGAAAAGAAAATAAAGATGTCCAAGGTCGAAAGGAAGAAAAATAATGATCCCTGTTTACAGACCACATGATCTTATATGTAGGAAACCTTGAAAGTTCCACATGCAAAAGAAAAAAGAACAGTTACAGCTAATAAATTGATTGCAGAAAGTTATAGGGTATAGTCAACATTAAAAAAATCAGTTGTATTTTCATACACTAGCAATGAACAATCTGAAAAGAAAATTAAGCAATTTCACTTGACAATAGCATCCAATAAAAAGAAGAATCACTTAGGAATAAATTTGACAAAAGAAGCAAAAGACTTGTACACTGAAAACTAAAAAACATTGCTGAAAGAAATTAAAGAAGACACAAATAAACAGAAAAATATCCTGTATTCATGAATTGGAAGACTTACTGTTAAGGTGTCAATACTTATCAAAACTATCTACAAGTTCACTGCAGTCCCTACCATGAAATATTTTGCAGAGATAGAAGTAAAGGTTTTAAGAAACAACTATGATGAACAATTGTATGCCAGTATATTGGATAGTCTATGAAATGGAGAAATTCCTAGGAACATACAACCTACCAAGACTGAATTATGAATAGAAAAATCTTCGTAGACCTACTTTGACTACTGACATTGAATCAGTAATCAAAAGCCTCCCAATAGCCCTGGGCAGCTCAGTTGGTTAGAGCATCATTCTCATACACCAAGGTTGCAGTTTCCTTCCCAGGTCATGCAAGAATCAACCAGTGAATGCACATATAAGTGGAACAACAAATTGATTCTATCTCTTCCCATCTACCCCTCTGCCTATCTCTCCCTCTTTCTCTCCTCCCTTCCTCTTTCTTTAAAATCAGTCAAGCCATCAGTTTTAAAAAAGAAACCTCCCAATAAGCAAAGGACTTGGACCACATGGCTTCACTGGTGACTGCCATGGAACACTCAAGAATTAAAACCAGTTGTTCTCAAACTCTTCAAAAATATTAAAGAGGAGGGAACACTTCCTAACTTAATTGGTAAAGTCAGCATTATTCTGTTACCAAAACCAGGCAAAAATACTACAGAAAAATAACAACAACAACAATAATAATAATGAACTATCAACCATTATTTTTATGAGTAGTTATATAAAATCCTTAATAAAATACCAGCAAGCTGAATTAAGTAACATGTTAAAGCAATGATACATTATAACCAAGTTAGATTTATTCCTGAAATGCTAGGATGGTTCAACATTTTATTAAGTCAATCAGTGAAATACATCACATTAACATGATCATCTCAATTGATGCAGAGAAGGTTTTGACAAAATTCAACACCCTTTCATGGTAAAAGCACTTAACAAACCATATATAAAAGGAAACTACCTCACCATAATAAAGGCCATTTATGGAGAACCCCAGCTCACTGGTGAAAGATTAAAAGTTTTTCCTCTGAGAACAGCAATAAGGAAACAATTCCTGTTTTCACCACAAATAAAAAAATAGGATTGCACTAATATGAGGTACCTAGGCTTGTCATATTTATAGAGACAGAAAGAATAAATGTTACTAAGGGTTTGGTGTGGGAATAGAAAGTATTGTTTCTATCATTTAATAGGTACTATTTTTCAGTTGAGGGAGATAAAAAAGTTCTGTAAATAAATAGTAATGGTGGTTACACAGTAATGTCATGGTACTTAATGTCCCTGAGCTGTACATTTAAAAGTAGTTAGGAATTTCTAGTCAAGATAGCAGCATAGGTAAACTTGATACTCACCTTCTCCCACAATCACATGAAAATTACAACCAAATTACAGAATACCCATCATTCAGAACCACCAGATATCAAGCAGAATGAAGTCCTACAACTACAAATTAAAGAGGAAACCACATCAAGACAGGTGTGTATGGGGGTGGGGGGCAACGGGGAGATGTGGAATGGGCTGGTCCCACACCCAGAGGGATAAAAATCCAGAGGAATAGCTCAGCTGTGGAGGTCCCCATGAGAAGCAAGGGGTCACAGTTCTACACCAGGTCCCCAAGCCAGAGTTCTAGTACCAGGAAGGGAAGTCCCCATAACTTCTGGCTGTGAAAACTAGTGGGGATTGAGGCTGAGGAAGATAGAAACTTGTGAAATCCCAGGCAGTTCTTCTTAAAGGGGGCCATGCAGGGACTTATTCAGACTCGCTCCTGCTGAATTCCAGCATGGGGGCAGTATCTTGAATCTTGAAAGGCACCAGGGATATGCCAGGAGGAACTGAATTGTTTAGTATCAGGGCAAGAGCTAGGACAGCTTTCTCCCAGACAGAAGTGCTAGCAGAGGCAATTGTTCCTTTGCTGAGCCCTCCCCGAAAAGACTGGCAGGTGGGCACCATATCTGAGTCTCCATCAACCTAGCTCACAATCTTTACCGCACCCTGGTGATTCCCTGCAGCCCCACCCCACACAACTTTGAGGCCCACCCAAGCTGTTTTCCAGTGGCTTTTCCATACAAATTTCTTGTCCTGACTCATGTTTCAGATTTTCCTAAATTCTCTCAAAAAACATGCATCTGGCCTCAGTGAGCCCCACACCTCCTGCTAGGTGGCCTTAGGCCTAGCACTAGCAAGCATCTGGCCTTGGTGCACAGATTGGTTTTGCCTAGGCACCTCCAAGCCCAGCACAGGTAGATGCCATCTGCAGATTGCTCTGTAGCTTATGCCAGTGGCTCCACACAAAACACAGGCAGTAGCTGACCTTGGCCTGTACCTCCTGGGAAGCTCTAAAGCCAGTGCACATCATGGACAGCTTCAGGCCAATCTGAACACTACCACCTAACCATCTCAATAAGAGACTCACTCAAGGGGCAGACTAAGTGCGCAACAGAGCCCTGCTGAACTAAGTCCTGCTTTGTGAAGTGGGCCACTGCACAGCTGATCCTTGACAGTGGTCGTACCTCATCCTTGAGCTGATCGGCCTGAGTCAGTCCTTCCCATTGACATGCCAACAGCAATCAAGGCTCAGCTACAAGAGGAAGGTGTACACAGCCCATGTGGTAGGCACATCTCAAGTACACAGCTTGGGAGGATAGGGGGTGCTATGCCACTGGACTCTACAGGACATCTATTATGTTAGGCCAGACTTTACCAAACATGGGATATGTAGCAGCTCTACCTAATACATAGGAGCAAATACAGAGAGGCTGCCAAAATGAGACAAAGAAACATAACCTAAATGAAAGAACAGAACAAAACTCCAGAAAAAGAACTAAACAAAATGGAGACAGGCAATCTACCAAATGCAGAATTTAAAACACTAGTTGTAAAGATGCTCAGTGAACTTAGTGAGCACCTCAGCAGCATAAAAAAGAACCAGTTAGAAATGAAGCATACACTAATCGAAATAAAGAATAACTTACAGGTAGTCAACAGTAGAGTAGATGAAGTCAAGAATCAAATCAGTGATTTGGAATATAAGGAAGCAAGAGCAGTCAATTGGAACAACAAGAAGAAAAAAGTATTAGAAAAATGAGGATAGTGCAAAGAGCCTCTGGGACATTTCAGACACACCAACAATTGCATCATAGAGGTGCCAAAAGAAGAGAGAAGGCAAAAAGTTGGAAACCTATTTGAAAAGTAATGACAAAAAACTTCCCTAACTTGGTGAAGGAGATAGACATACAAGTCCAGGAAGCACAGAGAATCCCAAACAAGATGAACCCAAAGAAGCCCACACCAAGACACATTATAATTAAAATGCCCAAGGTTAAAGACAGCGAGAATCTTAAAAGTAGCAAAAGAAAAGCAGAGCACTTCAAGGGAGCTCCTATAAGACTGTCAGATGATTTCTCAACAGAAACTTTGCAGGCCAAAAGGGATTGGCAAGAAATATTCGAAGTGTTGAGAAGCACAAGTAAGATTACTCTACCTGGAAAAACTATCATTTAGAATTGAAGGCCAGATAAAGAGCTTCCTGGACAAGGAAGAGCTAAAGGAGTTCATCACCACCAAACCAGTATTATATGAAATGTTTTAAGAGTTTTCTTTAAGGAGAAAATATTAAAAAATATGAACAATCAAATGGCAGTAAGTGCATATCTATCAATTATTGAATCTAAAAACAAACCAACAATCAGAGTAGAAGCAGAATCATAGATACAGAGAACATTTTGGTGATTACCAGATGGGGAGAGGGTTGGGAGAATAGATAAAAAAGGTGAAGAGATCAAAAAGTGCAAATTGGTTGTTACAGAATAGTCATGGGGATGTAAAGTACAGACAGCATAGGGGATATAGTCAATAATAGTCTAATAACTATGTATGGTGTCAGATGGGTATGAGATTTGTCAGGATGATCACTTACTAAGTTCTGTAATGTCTAATCACTGGGGTGTACACCTGAAACTAATATAGTGATGTATGTCCTCTGTAATTGAAAGTCAAAATATTTTAAAATAATAAAAATAAAAGCTTCGTGCCTTCAAAAATGGTTAAAATGATTAAATTTTGTTATGACTATTTTATAACAGTGAAAAAATGAGGAAATAAGAGAAAAACTGATTACTTAGAAATAAATAACAATGAAATTACTACGAATCAATGTTTAAGTTCTGTTGCTAATTTGGAGTTTTAAATTTATTTCTTAAAAAAGAAAGACAGAATGTAAGTGAAAGAAGGATATCATTTAGAAAAATAGAAAAATAAAAAACCTAAGGAAAATAGAGAAAATTTTATAAATTATTAAGTTATTAAAATAAAAGAAAAACATAACAAATCAAATTTTTACATTATTCATTTTTTAAAAAGAGTAAAATAGACAGACTTTTAAAAATCTAATCAGGGGGGAAAAGGCAAATATACAGGAAAGCTTAAGAGGTAGAAAGACCAAATAAGCATTAAGAATATTTATTTATAATGTCTTATGTTTTCTAGATGTAAATGATTTAGATTGGCTAAAAATGATGTGAGAAAATATTTAGATAATTTCAGAAGAAATTGAAAGTAGAATCAAAGATGTACTACTTTGTGAAGGACTACTTATTCCCAGTTGTTTTCGTGGGGGTTTTTTAATGGAAATATTTCATTTATTTTTCAATGCTATACAGATAAATATCAAAAATATTTAATGACCACTTTGTATTTATTACATGTCATGTTAGGTATATGTCACAGCAGATCAGATATGAATTTATTTTGTTTTCATAGAAACTTAAATTATCCATTACTATTTGCTTAATAGATGTAATTCAGCTTATAATATACCTTGTTATTAATATCACCCCAGTTATAATACCCTTAATACTGTGCTGGATGCAAAGCAAAGCAAGTTACCCTGTTTTTGTTTTTAATGGCAGTAAAAATAGGGATGAATAAATAACAGGAAAATATTGCACTGTAAGTCAGGAATTGTTCTGTTCTCATTTGATTATCTCATTTAATACAATATCCTTATAGGCTAAGAGGAAATAGTGTAAATTATTAACTTAGTAAAATAAAAGCAAAAACATTAAGTAATTTGCTCATGTTCCCAGCCAAGATTGGCAGGGTCAGGATCTGAATCCACATATTCTTAACACAGAGCCTGCATCTAATCTGCCTCTCACCACTGACAGCTGTCATGTAAAATGGTCACTGAAAACCACAGAAAATTCTCCATTTTTCTTTGTCTTATGATGTTTGTTGTAATTTTGTTCTTCTTCATGTAGGCCATCAAGACCTATATGATGCAGTATCTTATTTATGGCAGCATTCCCTTCAAGTGCAGTGCTGCGGTACACGATGGAAGTTGGCAATAAACTAAAGCAGCAGCTTTCCTCTTCTCTCCCCTCCCCTTTCACTGACTCTGTTAGGAAGAAACAAGAGAAGAAATTAAGTTGTTGATCTGCATACCATGTAACAGTCCCTCAACACTTGTCTCCACATGGTAAAAGACTCATCATGTTACATATCCCTCCTGCTTTATTTACCAAGAAATTGGTGAAACATAAATCCAGAGAAACGTGTACAAGGCTTTTGTCTGTAAAGATTAAAAAATATGTATTCTAACAGAATCTATCCCATTCACCAAACAATTGGGTGACTATACATTCAAAAGACTTTCCTTAATCCATTTTTAATTTTTTTAGACCCCAAATCCACTGTGGGAGAGAAAGGGATTATAAGCACCTCTGTTGGAGGCTGCAGGATGGAAATGGCAGTGCAGTAACTTACCACTCTCCGTGCTGTGTCACCAGAGCTCCCATTCTCCTGTGAGAGTATGAGCTTGGTGGAACTCCATGATACCCTCTTCTAAAGCCCTTCTCTGTGAGGAGGAATGGGTGAAGGAGGCAGAAGGAGCACCAACTATAATAACACAGAGTAACTTTACAAGGTCAAAATTAAATGTCCCCCAAATTGTAACATTTTCCAGCATGAGGCAGTATGGCCTTGCCCTAGATCCCCCTGGTGACTGTAACAGGTATTTAGAAGCAGGTGACCTCATTCTGAGCATCCAATAAAGCCTCCACCTGGGAGAAGCTCAGCAACTAAAACCATAGTTAACCAGTGTCATGAGTCAGGTTAGAGTTTTAATTAGTACTGTGGTTCCTATCAAAGCACCTGGGGTACTAGTCAACTAAGTGATTCAGTCACAGTGCCCCTGGAAATCTCTGTGGATGAGGACTATAAACCTGCACTTCAATAGGCTTAGTAGTTGATTAACTGCTTTTCCACAGTTTTTTAAAAAACAACTTCACTGATGTATAATTAATACATAATAAACTGCACATGTTTGAAATGCACAGTTAATAAGTGTTGATATATGTTTACAAATGGGAAGCCATCACCACAGTAAAAGTAGTGAATAATATCCATCACCTCCCAAGTTTTCCTTGTGCTAGTTTGTAATCCATCTCTCCTGCTCCTTCCCTGGTCACTGTTCCCAACAACCACTGATCTGCTTCTATCACTATGGATTACTTCGCTTTTTTGAGAGTTTTATATAAATGAAATCATTTGGGAACATTCATAAGCTTAAGCTTAAAACTACCATAAAGGAAAATCTGAGTTTAAGAAAAGTTTTTGGACAATGGAAGGTGATGTTTGTAACAAAAATGAACAAGATATATATATTTTTCTGTAATGCTTTTCTCCTTCATGAGTGAACTTTTTATATGGGTTACTATTTTGCATTATTACTAAATAGTATAGCATATCTAAACATAATTTATTTTAAAAATTAAAATTTTACTAATGTTCCATTTTTATGTCCAAAAGATACTGCCTAAACCCAAAGTTGTTTCACTTGTTTTTTGTTTGCTTTTGTTTTTAATCTTTCTGCAGAGCATACAGGATTGGGCAGTGCAGGGATGTCAAAGTGTTTAGGCTGATATCTTTGGGAACTGTGGAGGAGATCATGTACTTACGACAGGTGTACAAGCAGGTAAATATATTTCCCTTCTAATTAAAAGGTAAACATTTGCCTGTTTTCAAAAATTAGGAACAAATTTTTGTAAAAATATATTTTAATTATATTCTAACTGCAATATGGCATTTAATAAGATTATGAAATATACTCTAGAATATACTTCTGTAAAACATTTTTAGGTTCATTGAATTTTAGAGCTGAAAGTTTCTTAGAGCAGTACTTCTTAAACTTTAAGGTGCGCATGAATCAACTAGGGATCTTTAAAATATATCCTGGCTGGTGTAGCTCAGTGGATTGAGCGCAGGCTGTGAACCAAAGGGTCAAGGTTTGATTCCCAGTCAGAGCACATGCCTGGGTTGCGGGCCAGGTCCCCAATGGGGGCCATGTGAGAGGCAACCACACGTTGATGTTTCTCTCCCTCTCTGTATCCTTCCCTTTCCCTCTCTCTAAAAGGAAATTTTAAAAAACTAAAATATTTAAAAATAAAATAATAAAATAAAATATAGATTCTGTCCTGGCTGCATGGCTCAGTTGGTTGGAGCATCGTCCCATGTACGAAAAGGTTATGGGTTCGATTCCCAGACAGGACACATACCTAGGTTGCCAGTTTAATCTGCAGTTGGGATATGTACAGGAGGCAAACCATCCATGTTTCTCTCTCACATCAATGTTCCTCCCTCTCCCTCTCTCTCTAAATTAATGAACATATCCTTGGATGAAGATTAAAAAAAACAATACACATTCTGATTTAGTAGATTTGGGTGGAGCCCAAGATTCTGCATTTTTAACAAGCTTCAAGGAGTGCCAAACAGTACTAGTCTGTAGACCACAATTAGAATAGCAAGGTCACTGTTTCCCAGTCTGTGGGCCAAACACAACATTATACCACCGATGGGATCCGGGTTCACTGAGACATTGATCCCACAACTCAGAGCAGCCACATTATCTAAGCCGGCATCCAACCTTGAGTAACATCCTCTGTTTACTCCAGGTAGATGTTACCATTTTTTATGTGTTCCATGACATAAAGAAGAGCAAGGAGAATGCCTTACAGGTAGCTAAAGCCACCATTTCAAAGCTGCCCCAGTAAATAGAATTACGGGAATCAAGTGCAAGTGCCCTACTGTGCTGGTAGTGTTAGCATTCATCTAAAATTGCATTAACTCTTTAGTATCCTTAGGGTATCAATTACTATTCCATTTCTGCTTCTAAATAAAGTTTATTTAGTTTAGAACTGCTGACTTGAGAAGATCTGGAATGAGGTTCAAGTTTAATTATAAATGTTAAATTTGAATTACTCCCTATATATTGAGTTGGCATCTCTTTAAGAGCAAACATCTGCCACATGTGGTGGTAGTTAACCTAAGAATGATCCAATCTTAAATTAATGCTGTTTTCTTAATTCTAAAAATAGAATTGTACACAGCAGTTTTTGTTTTTTCTTGAAGCATTTAGCTCTGTAAGAAGCCTTTCATCTTTTTGTTCCTTGGTATAACAAACTACTTAAAAATTACTTCTTTAGACATATTTAACCAATCTTGGAAAAAATAGGATATTATTTTTTCAACTTAGGAGCAGTTCTTTAGAATAGTATCTTAGCCTATCACAAGTAAGAGTTTTTCCTCAATCATGTAATTTATCTCAGTCCCATTACTATATATACAGAGTGGGGGAAAGTAGGTTTATAGTTATCGTATGGAAAATAATACAATAATTAATAAATAATAACACAAGAGTAAACTCTGTTTTGTGTACTCACAACTGCAACCTACTTTTGTTCTACCCTGTGTATACTTTTCAATTAGTCATCTCACTCTATAGTAAAATAATGACCTGTTGTATAATGTATATTATATAATATATAATAAAAAGGCCTCAGAAGATGATGGTAATTTAAGTTTTCAGAACTTTGTAGTATCTAGTTACTTATTAAAATACTTCTTAAATATGAGTTATTTGGGAAAGATTCAGCCATACAACTTGGTAGGCACAAATAAAGATAAGTCATGTGAGGAAAAGATATTAAATGTGGTTTAAAGATTGATTTTAGTTTGAACCAAGAATACGTGTGTTGTGCACACTCTAGCCTCCCAAGTGTTTCTCAGATCTTTGGGGGAAAATAAACATCTAAAAATGACATTTAGGGAAAAGAACTATAAAAATATTGGGAACCAAGAAGAATTTTCTATGTGATCCAGAAATTATAAGGAACCCTCAAAGACAAAAAACAATCGGGATCTGATTAGAGGAAGAAACTAAGCTAAACTCAGGAAAAGGATACTGAAAAAGGTAGGTGTTACTTCTGAATAGTCTAAGGCTAGAGTTACCAGATACTAAAAAAAATAAGAGGGGGGGGGTAACTGTGGTACTCATTCTTTAGGATATCATTGGGAACTAACAAGGTGATTTAACACTTAACAATATTATCCCACTGTACCACAAGACAGCCATCAGCCCTGGCTGGTGTAGCTCAGTGGATTGAGCGTGGGCCTGTGAACCAAAGGATCGCGGTTCGATTCCCAGTCAGGGCACGTGCCTGGGTTGCAGGCCAGTTCCCAGCAGGGAATGCACGAGAGGCAACCATACATTAATATTTCTCTCCCTGTCTGCTTCCCTCCCCCCTCTAAAAATAAATAAATAAAATCTTTTTTAAAAAGTTTTTTAAAAAAGACAGCCATCAGAGGTATATGCGCTCAAGAGGAACAAAAATTAGAAGTATTGGAAGCAAAGAAGCAAGACAGAGCTCCAAATTTTTGCTGGAATCAAAAAGAAAGTTCTTTCTATTGCTCAGAAGATGAAGTACTTGCAGATCCCACACTTCAGTGGGCTGAGATAAACATGTAAGATATTTACGCAACAAAAAATAATTATTTAATGATTTAGGAAAATAAACACTGAAAATGGCACTCAAAGATAATCAGGTTCTAATCCCTAGAACCTGTATGTGTTGCTTTATATAGGAAAAAGTTGTCTTTGTATCAGCAGCTGGCAGAACAGGTGGACTGACATTTGTGTACAGGATTATAGGATTGAGACAGACCGCACAACCCAGGGTTCCAGCACAAGGAAATAAAGCCTCAAAACCTCTGATTGAAAAAACCTTTGAGGGTTGAGGTGACAGGAAAAACTCCCAGCCTCACAGGAGAAAGTTTGTTGGAGAGACCCGCAGAGTTCTAGAACGTACACAAACCAACCCACCCAGGAATCAGCACCCACAGGGCCCAATGTAGTTGCAGGTAGGGGAGGAAGTGACTGCAAGCCAGCTGAGAAGTGACTGAGCAAGTGGCGTTGTTCCTTCTCGGGCCCCTCTCCCACATCAGCATCACAATGTAGTAATGTGGGTTGTCCCACCCTGGTGAATACTTAAGGCTCCACCACTTACTATGTAACAGGTACACCAAGACAAAAGAAATATGGCCCAAACGAAAAAACAAATCAAAATTTCAGAAAAAGAACTGACAAGCAGATAGCCTATCAGATGCAGAGTTCAAAACACTGGTAATCAGGATGCCCACAGAAATGGTTGAGTATGAACACAAAATAGAGGAAGAAGTGAAGGTTATGAAAAGTAAAATAAAGGAAAATGAACAGGGAACCAACAGTGAAGGGAAGGAAACCAGGACTCAGATCAATGGTTTGGAGCAGAAGGAAGAAATAAATGAGAATAGGCTTAGGAACCTCTGGGACAACTTTAAACATTTGAACATCTGAATGACAGGGGTACCAGAAGGAGAAGAGGAAGAGCAACAAATTGAAAGCATAATGAAGGAGAACTTCCTCAATCTGGCAAAGGAATAGACTTCCAGGAAGTCCAGGAAGCTCAGGGAGTCAGAGAGTCCCAAAGAAGTTGGATCCAAGGAGGAACACTCCAAGGCACATCATAATTACATTACCCAAGATGAAAGATAAGGAGAGAATCTTAAAAGCAGCAAGTGGAAAGGAGACAGTTACCAAGGAATTCCCATAGGACTATCAGCTGATTTCTGAAAAGAATCCTTGCAAGCAAGAATGGGCTCTGTATAGAAGTATCTGAAGTCAGGAAAGGCAAGGACCTATATTCAACATTACTCTATCCAGCAAAGCTTTCATTTAGCATGGAAGGGCAGATAAAGTGCTTCCCAGGTAAGGTTAAAGGAGTTCATCATCACCAAGCCCTTATTATATGAAATGTTAAAGGGACTTATCTAACAAAATGAAGAAGATAAAATAAATATAAATAGTCAAATGACAGCCCTGGCTGGTGTAGCTCAGTGGATTGAGCGCTGGCCTGCGAACCAGACAATCGCGGTTCAATTCCCAGTAAGGGCACATGCCTGGGTTGCAGACCAGTTCCCTGCAGGCCAGTTCCCAGCAGGGGACGCACAAAAGGCAACCATACATTGATGTTTCTCTCCCTCTCTCCTTCCCTTCTCCTCTGAAGATAAATAAATAAAAAGAAAATCCTTAAAAAAAAAATAGTCAAATGACAATAAACTCACAACTATCAACAACCAAGCCTAAAAAAAACAAAAACAAACTAAGCAAACAACTAGAACAGGAACAGAATTACAGACATGGAGATCACATGGAGGGTTATCAGTAGGGAAGAGGAGGAGGGGGAAGGGGAAAGGTACAGGGAATAAGAAGCATAAATGGTAGGTACAAAATAGACAGGAAGAGGTTTAGAATAGTATGGGAAATGGAGAAGCCAAACTATGTGTGGGCACATGAACTAAGGGGGTGGGGAATAATGGTGAGAGAGGGTACAAGGTAGAGGAAAATAAAGCGGAGAAAGAATGAGACAACGTGTAATAGCATAATCAATACAATATATTTTTTAAAGTGTCTTTGCAGATAAGATTAAATTAATGATTTTGAGAAGGGGGAGATTAGTGTGGAATGTCCAGGTAGAGCCTAAATCACAAGTGGCCTTAAAGAAGCAAAGGGAAATCTGACACGGGAAGAGAAGGCAGTGAGACCACAGAGGCAGAGATTGAAGTGATGTAGTTTTAAACTGAGGAATGCTGGCAGCTACCAGAAGCTACGGAGGTGAGGAATGCTTTCTCCCCTAGTTCATTTGGAGAAAGTACAGCCCTGCCAAACCTTGATGTCAGCCCAGTGACACTGATTTCAGACTTCTGACCTGAGGCTGTTAGAATAGATTTCTGCTTTTTTAACCCACCAAGTTTATGATAATATTACAGGAGCCATAGAAACTAATATAGGCACTCAAAATTAGACTTTGCCTCAGAGGAAAAGAGAATTAATAGATTATGAAAGAAATATACTAATATATTCAAATGGTAAGTAAGGTTGCAGGAGCCTGGAAACAAGAACAGAGTACTTGGAGAAATAACCCATTACAAACCGTGTAAATGAAAGACTCCAAAGATAGGCTGAGTAGCAAAAGCAAAGTTTTTATCTAAAAGAAAGACCCAAGCAATTCTACATTACAGAGCAAAGACAGATACAACACATGGAAGAAAAGTTACAGGAAATGAAAGCTATATGTAGAAGTTCCAGTATCAGCCTTTTAAAAACATTTTTTTAATTTTTTTTTAATTTTAAAAAATTTATTAAAAAACATTTAAAGACTTTGCATTCAATATTATTTTACTTTCAGTTGTACGCCACACTGGTTAGCCACCATCATCAGTCTTATAGCTGAAGAAGAGAACAGAAGGAACCAAAGGGGGAAAGCCCCAAATAAAAGAAACATGTAAAAAGACTCAGCAAGTGCTGAATGGGATGAATGAAAATAGATCTACACTTAACACTATCTTTCTATAATTGAAGAACATCAAGATAAAGTAAAAATCCTGAAAATTTTCTGAGATAAGCTTTCTTAAGAGAAAAAATTATCTACAATAGTAATAGATTTAGATGGATACCTTAAACTTTTTTTTAGTCCTCACCAAAGGATGTTTATTGATTTTAGAGTGAGAGAAGGAGGGAAAAACATTGATGTGAGAGAGAAACATTGATCAGGTGCCTCTCATCCACACCCCAACTGGGGATCGAACCTGCAACCTAGGTATGTGTCCTGACCAGGAATCTACCCCACAACCCTTTGGTGTCTGGGATGATGCTCTAACCAACTGAGCCACCTGGCCAGGGCAACATGTAACTTCTTATTAATGATACTTGATACTTAGGAACAATCACTTCAAATAAGGAGAAATAATACCTTGTATTGTCAAAGAAAGTGAATTATTAATTCAAAACTTTCCCTAAAGATTCTAGCCCAGGTGACTTTAGCAGTGAATTTTATCAAACATCTAATACTCTTTTTGGAAACAGAAGAGGAGGGAACACTTACAACTTACTTTAGAAAAGATAGATGAATCCTGATACCAAAACTTGACAAAGACATTTTAAGGACAGAAAGTTACAGGCCAGTATCTCTCATAAACATAAATGTAAAAATGTCTAACAAAGCCTTGGTTAGAAGTTGAATTGTGCCCTTCCCTCCCAACCCCCCAAAAAGGATATGTTAAAGTTCCAACCTCTGGTACCTGGAATGGGATCTTTTTTAGAAGTAGGATCTTTGCAGATATAATCAAGTTATGGTAAGGTCACACTGGAATTGGGTGGGCTCTAATCCATTGACTGATGTCTTTATAAGAAAAGGAAAACTTAGACACAGAAGGAGAATGCCATGTGGCAAGAGAGGCAAAGATTGGAGTGGTGCAGCTGCAAGCCAAAGAACACCAAGGATTGCCAGCCACCATGAGAAGCTGGGAGAGTAAGGAAAGGATCTTTCCTTAGAACCTTCAGAGAGAGCATGGCCCTGCCAACACCCTGATTGCAGATTTGTAGCTTCCAGAACTGTGAGAGAGTAAATTCCTGTTGTTTTGGGGCGTGTGGGTTGTGGTACTTTGTTGGAGCAGCCTTAGGAAACTAATGCAGCCTCTAATGTATTGTAAATTTGACTACATTTCTATATGAAACTTCTGTATGATAAAGGAACTATAAGCAAACTTAAAAGTGAGACTAGGGGGAAATATTTGCATATATATATATATTACCAAGGATTAACATTTACCATATATAAAGAACTACAAGACAATAGAAAAGTTATGATTAGGTATTTCACTGAAGAAAAAATACAAATAGTTATCACCTATATGAAAAGATGCTTAACCACAGTTATAATCTAGAAATACAAAATAAGATTGTGTTCTGTACTTTCTACCAAAGGCTTTTTGTTTTCTTATGTGAGGTTTTTGTTTATTTTCTTTAGAGAAATTGGGAGATTGGTGCTGTTCATTGTTAATGGTTATATTGTGAAGAGGCATTCATATCTTGTTTTTGAGAATACAACTTTATACATTTATTTTAGAGGCTAATCTAACAGTATTTTAAAACACATAGCACCTTTTTCCTATCTACCTGACAGTAACACTCTCACATATAAACAGCAAAGGATGATTAGGATTTATATTCACTGTTGTTAGTATTTGCTTTAAAAAATGAAAAATAAACAGCCTAAGTGCCCAATAGTAACAGAATAAGAGCACAAAATCTTGTATACCCATATTATGGAATACTCTGCAACAACAACAAAAATTGTAGTAAGAGCAAATGTGCCAGTGTGGCAAGATCTCTAAGACATTTTTAAGGTGGCAAAAAAAGCATGTTGCAGAACATGTGATCAGTTGTGTTTATGCATAAAACTATTCAATATTTCTATTTGTATATACCAAGAGCATTAAAAGAGATCTAGAAAGGTACACCTTATCATCTCACTGTTAGCTACGCTGATATGGGATGATCTTGTTGGAGTAATGCATGCAGATATTTTATACTTTATAAAAATGAAAACATCACCTACACAGCAACTTTACTCCTCCAGGTTTGGAACATTGAGTGTAATCTACAGTTTGGCATTCAGAAATTCATCTTTTGTATTATATTATTTGTTTAGTTTGGATTTACAGAAGAGTTGCAAGAACAGCACAAACAACTCCCAATGAACTTCACCCAAATTTCCCAGTTGTTATCATTTTGCTCCATTTGCTTTCTCTTCCTCTCAGTTATGATGTTTATTCTTTTTATGAACCATTTGAAAGAAAGTTGCAGGTGTATCAACTCCAAATTGTCTAGTTTGTATTTCCTCAAAACGAGAACACTCTATTTATGTATACATATAAGCATAGTTTTAGGCATTATAAACACTCAATTCTGCAACTTGCTGCCCCCACTCCCCACCACTGTCCTCTCAAAAATTCAGTTATCCAATTCAAGAAACTAACTGATACGTTACCTATAATCCATAGAACCCACTCACATTTCCCCAAATTGCCTGGGAATGTTTTCTTTTTACTGGTTCAGTATCCAGTTACAAAATCATAGTTACATTTCTTTTTGTGTCTTGTCAGTTTTCTAACACCTGCAATAAGGTTTTTTAGTCTTGCATGATCATGATAGTTTTAAAGAATAAATCCACTGATGTTTTCTCATGTTCAGGCTTAAGCCGAGAAGCCTCAGCATGAATAAGCATGAAACAGTGCAGTGTTCTGCTCATTGCATTGGTCAGGAAGCACATGATGGTGCCCTGCCCCACTGTTGGTGATGTTAACATTGATCACCAAGTAAGTTGTGTCTGCCAGCTTTCTTCACTGCAAAGTCACAATTTTTCCCCTTTATAATTGATAAATATTTCATGGAGAGATCTCTACCACTATTCTGACATCCTGCCCCTCATCAAATCTATACCCATTGGCCTTAACATTGTCTGATGATTCCCACCTGAATCAGTACCACTGTGATGGTGGTCAGATGGTGATTTTTCTACTTCCATTATTCCTGCTTTTAAAAAATTTTTTGGCTTTCTACCATAAGAAAGAGCTTCCCCCCTCCTCTCTATTTATTTAATCTGTGTGGAGTCCTCGGATCCTATTTTAATAACATTACAACTCATTGAATATCATGATTATATTGATATTCGAACTACCTCATTTTTTGGCCAATGGGAACCCTTTCGAAGCAG
Organism: Artibeus jamaicensis; assembly: GCF_021234435.1. NCBI lineage: Eukaryota > Metazoa > Chordata > Mammalia > Chiroptera > Phyllostomidae > Artibeus > Artibeus jamaicensis. Next base: position 69,740,952 of record NW_026522030.1, on the reverse strand, counting down.
CTTCTGTGTCATTTTGACAGGCTGCCATAATTCTTTTTGCACTTCCTTACTGTGGTGAAGTGAATAATGGTCCCCCAAAGATGTCCACATCCTAATCCCTTAAACCTCCTGGATTATCTGGATGAGCCCAATGTAATCATGAAGATTCTGATGGGGGGAGGCGCAAGAGGGTAAAAAAAAGACAAGGGACAGCAGAAGCAGAGAGTCAAAGAGAATGATATGAACATGCCATGCTGCTCTTGAAAATGGAGGAAGGTGTCATAAAATTTTTAACATGGAGAACGTTCCTTCTTGTTACTTCTTCCATATCTTATATGTTGTGAACAAATCTAATCATTTTATAGCCTTGTGTGAGTTTTTCTTAAGATGGAAACTAAGCTACATTTTCCAATTACCAATTTTTCTCCTAAGCTCTTGAATTCAATATGATTTTAAAAATCTATATAGTTAGCCTACAGATAGATGCATCTGGCCTTCACTGTTACTGGAACTACTTTGGAAAACTTATTTTAAGTACAAAATAATGTGCCTTTTATAAGTTTTGTGATAAAACTTATGAAGATTCAGATTTAATGCTTACAAATTACTTTGGTAATTATATTTAGTAGTTCTACAGTCTGACAATACAGTGTTTAAGGTAAAGTCAGTAGCAAGGGTAAAGTCATCAGGCAACCAGGCCATCAGGTGCACCAACTGTTACTGTGATTCTACATTCCCAGGAATGTAGCCCATGTTCCTGGGACAGAGATATGGACCTGATTAAGCTGGATATGTTGATCCATAACTTCTTCAAAGTAAGGTCCAAAGGATCTTGTTTTAAGGGGAACATCCTGGAAGTGAAAAATTAATACGACTATAAATTTTGGATTTGTCCCAACCCAGGTATAAATCTAGAAATGACACTTCCTAGCAGGGTAGCTGTGGGTAAGCATTTAATTTCTCTAAACTTAAGTTTCTTTATTTCTAAACTAGAGCAACCCCAGTTTGCTTCTTTGTTTTTATTTCTGAAAGGGAGGTAATAATATCTTATAGGCTTGTAAGGGATTAAATGAGAGAATGTAAAAATGCTACATATGCAATAAGTGTTCAGTAAATAACAGCCATTATTAAGCATAATTTTAGTGTTCTAGAGTAATTTTTTTACAGCGCAAATATGATAATCACAATAACCTGTGATTTCTTATTAATCCTTCTATCAATGATAGACCGAAGTTGGTTTTCATCCTGTGCATTCTTTGTTTCTTCCAAGAAATTTTGTAGTGTACGTGGGATTAATCAGATTGTATTTACATTACACTTAGATAATATCCAGTAAATACTGAGACACTTAAATATTGATATGACAGTGGTGTCCTTAAGGGTTCTATGTCAACATTTGCTATATATTCAGAATTGTTTCAGAGATGCAGTGTTTCTAAACAGCAATTGAGTCTTTGCTGTTATTTGACAATTTAACCATGGCCACAGTTAGTTTAACAACCACATGGTTATCATGTAATGACTTCAGATTACAATTTAACTTTTAGTAATGTGGTGATTATTTCTATCAGTTTTGGTAGTACTTACTGTAATAAAAGTCTAGAAAGGAAAAAAGTGTATACACACATATGCCTATGTTATTAAACATATTACATTAGGTGGGTAATCCTTAGAGATGCGATCTTGACTGACTTGGTAGAAACAGATAAAATAGGAAATGTAACATCCCTTCTTCAATAAGATGGGCCATTATTTCATCTTTGTGGCAACATCTGCTGAGGAAATTAAAATAAAAATTCCCCTCTAAGGAGAATCTGCCTGCTCCAGCTAAAGCAATGTGTATACATGGAATGCCAGGAAATTCTGACATATTGTTGGAGCAAACACTTAAAAAATATTTTGTGTTTATTCTGTTTTAGCAACTTCACTGTGTGGTGGTTGGAAGTGAAAATGCCAAGCGATATTTTGAAGCAGTTCAAGGATCAAAAGAACATCGAGGAGAGCTTTTTGGGGTCTCTAATCTCTTCAAACTACGGTCCCAAGGGTCTTGTCTTACAAAGGATATCCTAGAGGTGTGAAATTGTTCTCTGACCTTTTCAGTAACATTTAAACATGGTTTTCTCTTGTTTAGGAAACTCAAAATGTAATTGCTGGTCCCTTTACGGAGGAATTTTTGGTTTTCTTTAAAAAATGCCTTATGTTTAGAATTTCTACTTTTTGGGAAACAAGAAATAAATTATTGTACCTCTAAAGTAAGATTTTCCCATGCATAGTTATAAATAATGTGCATACACAAATACAGATACATATACTAGATAATGTGACCTCCAATGCCATTTTCAGACTGGGAAAAAGAAGTTTATTATTTTGAAACAGCTGTTGAAGTCAGAAACTAAAAAAAGAGACTTTCCTAAATAAACAAAAATATAAAATGTGTTTTGATTAAGTTACCAAATACTCCCTGAGATGCACTCTCACATCTCATGGAGATTTTTGTTTTCTGTTCCCAATAAAAATTCCACACTAATATTTCAAACTCTCCCAGTTGTGTTCATCCTCAGCTTACAGATGTTTCTTATTCTTCAAATAGGGTATTTATAGCCTTTAATTTTTTCTTAATTCTATAATATACGAGACTACTAAAGATATTAACCTATATTCTGGTTGATATTGATATGAGAATCATAATATCCTGGACTATTACCATCTTTTCAAACCTTCCCCCCATCATATGGAGGAAGAAACTGAGTCTTGGAATTAAGCATGTTTTCCTTCACTTCCAGGACATTGTAATATTGAACTATATACTTCATTTATTTATTAGGTACCGTAAATCAGTTCAAGGAGCAGTTTGCTCCCTGTCCTCAAGGAACTTAGACCATCTTGATGGGAGGCGGGACGGGACATTCACAGTGAACACGTGACATCAGAAAGCACGTGTAGAGCAAGCGGCAGTGTGACTCTAACCGGATGCTAATCAGCGATCACTGAAAACTTAACAGGACAGCATGTGCTATTTGTATCCTGTGAATATTGTAACTGCTACACAATGCCTGGTGTCTACTGCTGAGTTTTTATTTTATAGTAACTGTTTGATTCTGAATTGAGTGACCCATTTAAAGTCCCGTTTCTTTGATCTCTTTCATGTTTTTTAATATGCTGCTGCTTATTATGGACTTGTTTTTGCCAGTTCTTTTCTCTAACCTATTTGATTAGCCTTCTTTACCCTCCAGGACCCGCTCAGATCTTATCTCTGTCTCAGAGTACGGCACAACACACCAGCCTATATTCATGGTTCGAGTTCGAAATCATTACCTATAAAACATATATAAGCATTATATTACTTACCCTGTTTTCTGCTGTAGTTTAGTTCTCTGTTTTATGAAAATAGCCACCTTATTCCTTTGTTAAACAAGTGTTAGGTAAGACATATCAACATGACCAGTTATTAAATAGAAATTTCTCTTGTTGCTGCTTGTCCTAAGTGTATCTTGTTTCCTCTCCAGGAGTGTTTGTTTTTTTAACGGCAGGACCCTCCACATCTTCTTTTGTTTGTGGTTCTTGCTAGCACATCATTGGCACTCAGTTACTAAATATTGAGTTAAAATTGCTCACTCATTGTCAATCAGAATATAAAATTACTTAGGCCTGTTTAAATTGATGTTGCTTTTGTCCAAACAATGTTTTAAAATATTATTATTCCAAGTCTTATATAGTGAAAGCATATATTGTAACATAAAAGAAGAATTTCACTTCTTGTGATTCACCTTAATTTTAAAAAGCTATAGAAAAATCCCTTTTAAAATGTTTTAAGATTTGGAAATTTGAATTTATAGGACATTTAATCTGATGTTTCTAAGCAGTTTAGTTCTATGTTCATTGACTTCTTTAATCTATATCATAGTTTCTCATTACAGTTATATTAAGAGTTCACAAATATTGATTGAGTATATACTAAGTGTCAGGTACTGTTCATAGAGCTACATATACAGAAATTAATAAAATACAAAAAAATCCTGCCTACAAAAAATTTACGTTCTATATAAGGGGAGTCAAACAATAAGCAGAAAAAAATAAGTGAAGTATAGTGTGTATTATGATGATAGGTTCCAACGCCACAAATAGAGCAGGTAGAAGATGAATAAGTTCTGGAGACCTAACACACAGCATAGTGATTGTAGTGAACAGAACTGTATTGCATACTTCAAAATTGCTAAGGGACTAGATCACAAATGTTCTTACCACAAAAAAAGTATAATTTTGTGACATGATAGAGATGTTAGCAAATGCTGTGGTGGTAATCATATTGCAATGTATAAATGTATTAACATCTTGTGCACCTTAAATGTGTAAAGTGTTATATGTAAATTGTACCTCAATTTAAAAAAGAGTGGGAAGGGAAATAGGGAGACCATTGAGGAAACGGCATTTCATTTCTAAATGGAGTAGCCAAGGAAGAGTTCACTGTGAGATTGCATGTGATCCTTTGAAGAGACTGGGGAGGAAGATGTGATTTAGACATAGGAACAAATGAGGGAGGAGAATGCCCAGCATGATTACAGAATGACAAGGAAGCCAGAGTAGCTGGAGTGTGGTAAGCAAGAGAGCAAGTGATGGGGCTAAAGAGATGACAGGAAGCAGGGCATGCAAAGCCTTTAACTTTGGGGGAGACCAAAAGCAATTAGAGGGTTCTGAACAGAACACTGACCTATATTGTCTAGATTAAATATTAAGAATTAGATTGTAGCCCTGGTTGGCGTGGCTCACTTGGTGGAAGCATCGTCCCATAAACCAGAAGGTCGGGTTCCATTCCCAGTCAGGGCACATGATTGGGTTGTGGGTTCCAGCACATAAGAGAGGTCCCATTTGGGGTGTATATGAGAGACTATCGATGGATGTTTCCCTTTCACATTGATGTTTCTCTTCCTCTCTGTCTCCCTCCCTTCCCCTCTCCCTAAAATCAGTAAGCATGTTCTTGGGTGAGGGGGAAAAAAAAGAATTACACTGAAGTACAAGAATGGAAGCAAGAAGTGAAATAGGGGAATAGTGCAATAATCTACTCTAAAGATGACAGTAGTTTGCACCAGGAGATAGTGGTGATGGATGGGATAGAAGGTACAGGAAAAGAGGAGTTAATGATGGCTCCAAGGTGCTGGGCTGCACTGCAACAAAAGACTGCAGTGCTATTGAGTACCACAGAGGGGTTCTGCTCACTTGAAGGATTTGTGGTCCTGCCACTTGGATCTGTTGTAGCCATTTAGCTTCTGTTGAAAAGATGAAAGGCAGTCCCAGGAAGAAGGCTCCCAACTCCCTTGCAGTAATAATAGCCTCTAGGCATTGGAAGAAAAAGTCTAGCAATTTAGGAACCGTTGTCATTCTCTAAACATCATTAGGAGAAAGTTTCCCTTGTTGCCCTGGATACCAGGTGGCTGGAATCATGCCATTGGTATGTCTGTATATTCATAAGTTGAATATTAGTAACTCTGGCGATGGTAATATTATTTTTCCTTCTATCAACAAATAAAGCCTTAAAAAGAGAAATACATTAATTTCCTTTTGAAGGAAAATTTAATATTCTAGAATTTAGGCAATTGAGTGTTTATGCTTTAAATGCATAAATATTTTTCCAAAAGATGTAGCAATCCTGTTACATAATTAAGGCCTTTTTAAATTTTATATTAAGATGGACCTTTTCATTTTGATGTTTACTACACCTGATGAATCAATAAACATTTTAATAAATATGAACAATAAATGCACCTGTGATGTAGTCTAGAATATCAAGTTCCCAATACTCAACATTACCTGTGCTGTTTGAAATGTCGACAGTATGTCCTTACTATAGTTATTATATAGACATGCTTATTATGGAATCATTACTGTGAATATATATAGCATTTTTCCACCCTCCGTCACCTACTAGAACTTTTAATAGGGTTGGCTAAAAAGTATTATTAGCAGTATATCTGAAAAAATAAGCTTTAAAACAAGAAAAAAAAAGTATTTTATGGGCCCGGCATGCTTTTGCTGTGCCTCCCTACTACCTAAAAATTAAGATTATTTTAAAATGTTATATAAAGTGTATATGAGTTCCTTAATTAGCAAATTGAAAAATAACATTAAGAGAGTTAAAGTAAGCTACTCAGTTTTTCTTTCATAACTCCAAGTTTTAGTGTGCCATTGCTGTTATCTGTTTTTTCTTTAACCCCATATTTTACATACTTATTTGCATTATTTATAGAGAGAAGGCCAAGTGGAAGCGGGGGTCATGACAGCCAGAACATGGTTAAAAGAGGAACCTCAAGTACACAAACTAGAAAGAGTAAGCAATATTTTAATCTATAGCCTAGACCTCCTAGAAAACATGTACTGTGACCATTTTAGGTTTACTTTCCTTTTTCCTTCATCTTGCAATGTGTAAAGAAAAAGTCTATTTTAAAAAACATTAAGGACACATCAGAGGACTGTCAGTAAAATTAATAACTTAGGCTAACAGCATTTTTTAAAGTTTAATCTTTATTGCATTCTTTTTCCGTTATCATGTAGTCCTCTTGAGCCCCCTCCCCACAGCAGTCTGCACACTGTGGTCCCTGTCCATGAATCCGAAGAACAAATTCAGGAGCACTCATCAGGCATTTATATCCAGACTGGAATTTTAACTGCACCAAACTGTAAATGCAAAATTAAATATCCTGTGCAGGTGACCAATCCAAACTAAATAAGTAACTTTTACTGAACAACAAATTAAATGGAAACATAGCAACCTAAGTGTATTTAAGATTATTAAATCCAAACATCAAAATTATTCTCTTACTTAAGTAAATATGTAACTTTGAATCCTTGATCTAATAATCTTTTTATTAATTTGTCATCTCACATACTACAAAATATATTTGTATCAAAGGACCTTTTTAAAAGTAAAGAATGTTTAAAAGTAAAGAAGATGTGTAAAATTTTTTCTTATTGTAGTTTCTTGTTTGTTTGTAGAGGTTTCATAAATTTATACTAGCCCAATGATTTGGAATATGGCCTCAGTATTTTTCTAAATTATAGAAATACATGAGTATCAAATGTTGATAGAAGTACTGCTAGATAATATTTTCCCCAACACTCTTACTAATGAAGCCTCAGTTTTAGGAAACTAAAGGATATACTGAGCTCTGACTGATGTGAAAAAATTAAACATTGGTTTTAAATTTCTACCAAATTTTGATTCAAAATACCTTCAATATTTTTTTATTTCTGGTTGTTAAGATCCTATTCAATCTTACTTTTATTTTCAATTCATTAGAACCACTTTCCAGCTGCGAATTCTTTTCTTTGTTAACTCCCATGTGTTTCTTTCTCAAAGCAGGATTAGAAATCTCTGCCAGACTACAGTGAGCAATAAGTTGTGAGCTTTTCACTTTTGAAGCCAGAATGGGTCCCTGCCTCTGATAAGCTGACTATGGGGCTCTGTCTTTTTCTTATAAATAATTTGGTAATGTGGTATTTTAGTTTAAACTTTTCTTTATTTTGGACAGTTATCCAACTTGAGAAAAGAGTGTACCAGACTACAATATTAAATCCTTTACATTTGCTTATTAATGCACTTTTATAAAATACCAAGTAACATACTTATACAAATTATCTGCCCAAGTTTAATTCCTTTCCAGTGCGATAGATGTGATGTCATTATCTTGATGTCTAATATTTCTGTCATTGCTTCCTGTGTAGCCTGGAGAGCCTGACTATCAAGAACACAGAGGGCCAGAGCAACCTGCATGTGGTCTATGTGGTGATTTTAGTGATGATGAATCAGTGGAAAACTCAAGAATAAAGTCCACTAAAAACAAAGCATCTGACTCAAGTAAAGCTTCGGGTTCTCCAGGGCAGCTTACCTTACTCCAGTGTGGTTTCTCTAAATTGCTTGAGACAAAATATAAAGCAGTTGATGATAATGATGAAAATATTGCATCTGATGATAAAAGTTCTGATGAACAGCGCTCATGCCTTTCGACAGAAGCCAAAGATGTTGGTTGTCAGAAAAGTCAAGTCTCTCTTAGTACTTCAAAACATCAGAAATTAGCCAACATCCTAAATCCAAATGAAAAAGATATTTTTGATAAAAGTGAAAAGAGTTTAGAACAGACTATTTCTTCTGAGTCTGATGATAGTGAAGATTCTAAAAATACAACTGACCACCATTGCAATTTACAGAATATCACAGAATCAGAAGATAGTGATGTCATCTTTCCTACACAATATACAACTCAGAAATTCCCTAAGAATAGTGTAAGGCTTAAAACAGCCAAGGATAAATTTGAAGATTCTGAAACAGAAAGCCCCGTAAAAATAGCAAATAACGGTGATGATACAAAGAGCAATGTCAGAGAAAGTGGACTAATTTCAAAACAATTAAATCCTGTAAACCTGAAATCTATTATGAAAAGAAAAGGTAGTAGTGATATTAGTGATGAGTCTGATGACATTGAAATTTCCTCTAGGTCAAGCGTAAGAAAACAAAGAGCTACTAAGTCTTTGAGGTTTAAGAGAAAAAAGGAAAATAAAAGAGAACTTTACACTTTTCCTAAAACAATGAAGAAAGAAAACCAACTGTATACAACAGATGAAGATTGTAATTCTATTGATGATTTTACATCTTCAGATGACGATTTTTCTGTTAGCCACATCAGTTTCTCTAAACAGAGACATAGAGCAAAAACTTCAAAAGATAGAATTGGTTTCTCTACAAAATTTCCTAGCCATAAGAAAAATAGCACTTTTGTACCAAGAACACCAATGAAATTTTCAAATGAAAGCACTGTCAATCAAGAGCAGATGTATGAATCAATGGATAAATTTTTAGGTAACTGCAGATACTTTCTGAAAACTTTTTTAAAATGTATTTGCTTTGTGAAATCAAGTAGTTCTGTAAGAGATTCTTGAATTAGCTTGTAAAATAGCTCTCTACAATCAAGATGCTACATTGAGGCACAAATGAGGAACTTGGTGGGTGGCGGGGGGAAAAGGGAAGAAAGACCACCTAGGTCAAGGTAAAGATCCTTGTCATGCCCCCAGACCCCCTACCTATGCCCCGTTATTCTAACTTTTCTAGTAATTACTTCTTTGCATTTTTATGGTTTTAATCACACAAATATGTATCCCTACACATAGTTTGGTCTCTCTTTTTTTAATTCTATAGAATCTCTTTTATTCTATAGTATTCTTTCTTCATCTCTTCCAATTCCATATGATTTATCTGTTGATTGATGGGCTGTCTATAGAGTTTTCCTCAATTTGAATTTTGCTAATTATGTTCCTTTGGTGCAGCTGAACATATTCCTCTGCCCTCTATATATCCTGCAAATGAGCAGTAACTGGGACTGTGTCAACTCAGGTTAAATCCCTTTGACAAGACAAAGGTTACTGTTCGGGAAATCTATGGGAAGCACAAAATGTTTGCTGATCTTTATTTATTTTTTTAAAACCTCACCTGAGGATTTTTTTAAATTAATTTGAGAGAGAGAGAAACATCAAATGGTTGCCTACTGTCCACACCCTGACCGTGGATTAAACTTACAACCTAGGTATGTGCCCTAACCAGGAATTGAACCTGCAACCTTTGGTGTACCTGACAACGCTCCAACCAGCTGAGCCACCCAGGCACTGGTCTCTTGACAACCATGGATGCCTAATGCCTATAAGTATTTATTCATTCAGAGTAGCAAAACATTTATACTTCTTTTATTTCTGTTTTATTTGTTAGTTAGAATGCCTCTGTAAGGAGATACTTGCATTTACTGTGACCCAGTGGTATGGTTCATATAGAGAAGGCAGGGAAAATAATTTCTTCTTTACCAGTTTTTAATATAATAAATTAATCCCCTATCATCTCTAGAGGGAATGATCTTTCTAAAAATCATTATGAATAAGTGATTAAAACACATTTAATGGGTCTCAATACATTGTAATTAACATCATTATTAAGGCTCATTTGTCTCATCTTTGCACAGTAGAGCCTTTGTATGTGAACATTTTGGTTCCCGGGACCCTTTGACATTATGCTCGTCATCTCTGATTGCTGTCTGATATGACAGAGCGTTGTAGGATCAGCTCATATATTTTCTGTTCCAGGCAAGAAGTCTTGATTTTTTTTAGTGAGAACTCACGTTTCAAGAGCACAGTCTTGTGCTAGGAATGATCATTGCTACTACTAGCTTGGTTATTATTTCTGGGCCTTTTCAGTGGACAGAATATATATGTGTACATACACACACGTGTTTATATTTATATGTATATATAAGTATATATTTATATGTATTTATGTGTGTATTTATATGCATGTTTATCTACACCTATATATTGTGTACGATGATGAAATACTTCATTAGTTCCTGTTGATACTTCCATATTTATATTGATAATTTGAGACTATAGGGTTTTTATTAAACCTCTTCTGTATCACATTTGTATACCATTTTATCTTTAATGTTAATTCTGGTTCTTAAGCATATAGGGAATGATTTAATTATAATGTTTCATGATTACTCATTTGTTCTATTCCATGCTATATAAAAGTCATAAAAGTAAAAATACCAATACTGCTATTTTATGATCCCTGGAAACGTTTCTTCCTATTTTAAAAGTGGATACACTATATCTACAGTGTCAGAGCATTCAGACATTGCACTGTATAGTCTCTCCTTCTTAGACTTAATTTACTTTTGGTTTGCAGGTAGCTCTCAACTTAATGCTCCCCCTTAGTTCTTATAGCAATGCTTTTCAAGTCATTTTGGTTCTCTGAAGCTTATTTTCTAGCAGATCCCTTAGGAAGTGCTCATGAGAATAATATTCCCTGAGATTCTTGTTAACAGTTTGTGCCTTTTATACTTAAAAATCATTTTTACTAGATATAAAATCCTTGGCTCACACTTTCTTAAGTACTTTAAGTATGTAGTTTTATTTTCTTCTGGTATGAAGTGTGTGTGTGTGTGTGTGTGTGTGTGTGTGTGTGTGTGTGTGTGTGTGTTTTCTTCATGCTCAAAGGATATTTTTCTTTTCATCGATGTCCAGTAATTTTACTGGGTTGTTTTTTGGTGTTTGTCTTAATCGGCTTGGGTGGCTATAACAAACTACCATAGACTGGATGGTTTAATGTTTATTTCTCACAATTTCAGAGGCTGGAAGTCTAAGATCATGATGCCAGCACAGTTAGGTTCCTGGTTAGGGCACTTTCTTATAAGGGTACTAATCCCATTCATTAGGGCCCCACCCTCAAGACCTCATTGTGTTCCCAAGGTTCAACTGCAAATACATCACACTGGGCATTAGGACTTCAATTTACAAATTTGGCGGGGGTGGGCGGTGGAATGCTCAGTCCACAGCACTGTTGGTTATTCTGGGTCAGTATTCTCATAGTGTACTTTCAGCTTGGTTTTTGTTTTAGGAAAACTTTCTTGTACTAGGGTTTTTACTTACTTGTTTTATTTCTGTGCTTTGGCTTTCTTCTCCAGGGACTCCTCTTATTCAAATGTTCAGTCGTCTTTACCTGTCCTCAGAATTTGTCACATTTTCTCAAATCCTTTTTTATATCTTTTCCATCTCTTTTGCTTTTAAATATTTCTTCTGTTTCTCTTAAAGCATCATCTATTGTGTTCATTCTGTCTTATGTTACTTCTGGTTTAGTCTTTGTTTCTGAAATAGTATTTTTAATTCTTGAGTTCTGTCACTCATTTGTAAGTTGTTTTTATTCTGATTTATGTTGTGGTCCTGTGTTTTATCATTTTCTGAAAGTCTTTTTACCTCATTTTGAAATCACAATTTTAATCTGTTTTGTGAGGACATATATCAGACATGTTTTCATTGTGGGGATAAATTCTGCTACTTACTCTCTTTTATAATAATTTTTATGAGATTTGACCCTCTGGCTTACTTTTATAGAAAATTTTTCCATGAATTTTTAAATGAGGCAGAATGTAAGAATTTTTTTATAACTTCACAAGGATCCATGTCTGTGATTTTTATATAGTGTTCCTCTCTCTATCCCCTTCCCTGCTTTGCTCTACACCTTCTCTTCTCCTCATTCCTGTTCTTCCACTCCTGAATCCTGCTCATTTTGACTCCCCTCCAAGAGCTTTTCCTCCTGTGTGGCCCTGACCTGAGGGTCCTGGTGGGTCGGTTTGGGAAGCTCCTGAGTGCTGCTTGTTCTAGCCCCTCAGGCTTTCTTACCTCAGCCCATGCACCCACTCAGCGTTGAAGAGCAGAAAACTTTCCCAGATTCACTGCTACCTCCTGTTGGCCCATTGTCCTTCCCACTGAATACCTTTTGGCTATTCTGGGGTCTCCTGTTCTCAGATCTGTCAGATGTCATTCTGTTGCTTCCTTCTTCCTGCACACTAACCCTGTGCCATCCAGAGTGTGTAGCTGTTGGTTTTTCCCTACCTGCTTGTATTTTAGGGCTCATAGGAATATCTTGTCTTCTGATTTAGTTGTTCGTGCTATGCATGACTTTTAGTTCTGCTCTCTAGTTGCTGTTTGTTCTCTAGTAAGGATTCAGAACATTGAAGAACTGGTTTCCCTCCCACCACCTTGGGCTGAGAATCTGTTTAGTGATGTTAAGAGTTAGCTCAAAAGTGTATGACTCATTCCCAAAGAGCTACATGAAAGAAGCTAGTATATAAGCAAGGATACAATGATATAGAAACTTTAATTATTGTGATTAACTTATTTGCAAATCAAGCTTTCCTTTGCAGTTATTAGTAGTCTCATTTAATCATGGTGATATGTATTTTGATACCCTTATAAAATTGTGCTACAGCTAGAGTTTAGGTTTGAGGAATTGTTGCATAAACTATTTTTTAATCAGCTAAAGTTTTTTTTGTTTGTTTGTTTTTACTGTCCAAAAGATATCAATACTTAGTGTGGAACTAGTGCTATTTTGAGTAAGGCATAAAATCTATCATCAAAACGAAGAAAAATTTTAGTAAATTTTTGACCAGAAGAATCCTTCTGAAGGTTTCAAACTGTTGCCATATGCACTTCCTGGTGTTTTGAAATTTAAGGAGAATATTATCTTAGTTGCTCTTTCAGTCATTTCATTTACCATCTTGTTTTCACATGATTGGCAATATCGGTGAAGAGAGGTTCAAGACTGAAACAGCACAAGTGTTGAAGGTCATAATTGAGGTTCATTGCCAAAGCTGTTTGAGAGAGCTTTTACAGACCTCAATTCTAGCCTTCTTTTTTATGACCAGAGCTTAAAGGTAAATTATAGGCACCTAGAAACAAAGCAATAAAGAAGTAGCCATCTTTAAACTTTTTTCAGATAAAAGCTATGTTAGTATTTTTTCATTTCCTAAAAAGCTTCCAGTTTTTACATTCTCTGGACATATGTACAAAAAAGACAGAATATAAACAGTAAAACTGAACAAAGCCAACCAAACAAAACTCCCTGGTCATAAACCCTTTGCTCCCACTTCATCACTGTAATCAAGTACATGTTTAAAGAAACAGATGAGGCTAGTACTGCCCTTTAAATTTGTAAATAACAAATTTTTTAAAAACAACTGGAACAACAAATTCATAGAAACGACCCTCCACCATGACTCTTCTGCTGGCCAAACTCTCATTTCTGGTTTAAGTCTAAAGACTGTTACCTAATCTTAGATGCTGTCATGTTGATGAAAAGCAAAAGTCCTTTCCAAGTTAACCTAGACCAACATATGTGAATGGTTTCTCTTTTTAATTTTTTTTAAAGAATATTATAATGGTAATGGGCAAACTAAATGTTTTTCTTGAGGATTAAAAACAAAACAAGCATAATTTATTTAGTGTATTGCTAATAATTTTTTAAATGTAACATAGAACCATATTGCATCATAATGAGACATCACTTAATAAACATCAATTACCTCCTAGATGGTGTCCAGGAAGTGGCTTACATTCACTCAAACCAGAACGTGATTGGATCAAGCAAAGCTGAAAATCACATGAGCCGATGGGCAGCACGTGACGTATTTGAATTGAAGCAGTTTTCCCAGCTTCCTGCTAACATAGCTGTTTGCATTTCTGAGGTAAGAAGCATGGAGGGTACTGCCATCTTTAGTTTATATCTCATTTTCACGGAAGTTACCCAACAGGATCTTCTCTTATACACCCTCTTCAAAAGTAGCTACTAAGATTGTAAGTGACATACAAATAAGTGTTAAAAAAAAACATTATTTGGGCCCTGGCTGGCGTGGCTCAGTGGGTTGAGTGCTGGCCTACAAACCCAAAAGTCACTGGTTCAATTCCCTATCAGGGCACATGCCTGGGTTGCGGGCCAGGTTTCCAGTTGGGAGCATACAAGAGGCAACCAACTGATGTTTCTTTCACACATCAGTGTTTCTCTCCTTCTCTCCCTCCCTTCTCCTCTCTCTGAAAATGAATGAATGAATGAATGAATGAATAAAATATTTTAAAAAAACATTATGTGGAGCGCCATAGTCACTGAAGATGAGACAAATCATCTTTTGTGTACAAGACAAATCAATATCTAAATGTCTAACAATTTTGGGTTGCTTAATAGTTTCCCTCAATAAAAGTTTGCTAGAAATGAGGAATCTGAAGGAATAAGGCAATTAAATGAAAACCAAAACAAGATTTCCTTCCCCAAATTTTCATCTAAAATGGCGATACACGAAAGCTAGCTTCCTATGGAATTTACTTTTTAAGCAAAAGGATGTTTATAATGTGAAAATGAAGAAATACTTTTTATAGGCTCCTCTCATTTAAATTGCTGTTATATAGAAATAAGTCTTTATATAAATACAATATTTATTTATACCTAGTCACTTCCATCAAAGGTTTTAAAAATATTTCCTCTTTGGCTTATTATCCTTTATTAATTCCTAAGAACTAAGTGTGTGAGGAATAGTTTTCTACCACTCTGTGTGTAGGAGTTTAAAATGCATGCTGTATAAACCAATGGTGCTTAGTTTCAAGTTAGCATTACTTTTAAGAATGAAAGGGAGAAAATGCTTCTGAACTGCCAGCTTTCTTCATTTATCTGTACCTCATCTGGTTCAATAAAGGATTTGGATTGTCTTAACAATAAAATCAGAATAGAAAATGAAATTTAGGACCAAGGGAAATATAAATTAAACTGAAAGTTGAAGAGTGGAAGAAAGTTAGAATGCAGATATATAGGACATATGTTCTTACCCAGATATTTTTTAAGGACAAATTTGATTGAGTTGCTGGTAGACAAAACAAAGGAAGTAAACTATTTAGTGTGTTTTCAACCAATGCATTTGGGAACGTGTGTGGGCAGTTTGGGTGGTCACAATGACTGCATGCCGGTGGCATTAATGTCTGGAGGCAAGGATACTAAATGGGGCATGGGGGTGGGCTGGGGAGGGGGACATCCTACTTGCCAAGAATTGTTTTGCCCAAAATGCCATAATACCCTGCTGAGAAATACTGAGCTAAATGGTTGTCCTTAAAGGAGGGGAATGCAGGGTGAATAATACCATCTCTGCTAAAGAACAGAAGAGCTTTTCTAGCACTTAATATGAAGGAAATTTGTCTCCGGGATCTTAAATGATTACCACTGAGTGATCTGGTGAACAGTCAGTTGTCTTTAATGTAATGAATATAGATAACAGACTTTGAAAGGCTGTGCTTTTAGTATTTTTTAATGTTATCCAAAGTGCCAGTGCCAAAATTCAACTCATGAGAAGTCATGCTGCTTTTTTATATTTTAGAAATATACTGTCTCTCAACCAACACTGTAGACAGCGTTCCTGCAGCAGGAGCTACCTGGAAAAGATTGGCAGGAATAGACTGGGTTTGCCAGAAATTTGCTTTATTAAAATAAATAGCATATTTTTAATAGATAGTCAATTTTATTAGGTTTTTTTTTTAAATGCTCTTTTCTAAACAAACAAATTTTAATGGGAAAAAAGTAAGATAGCTTGGGAAACTTTTGTAGTAGGTGTGAATGAAATAATTTAACTGGATATTAGGCATTAGCTCTTATTTAAATGTTTTTCAGGGAAGAATTTTATAGGTATTTAATTTCTACCAAAATGGACTTGGGAAGGAACCCTTAGATATAGAAGCAATAAAAAGTCCCTTTGGAACCTTCTCAAGGAACGTTGTAAAAATGAAAATGCTGCAAATTCACTTGGTCTTTAATTGGCAGGGAGCAAGGAGGACAGAATGGAGTTTCTCTATCCTTATATTAGCAATGCCGGTAGTTGTCAGCCTTTTCCAGCCCCAACATTCCTGAGGTGGACAGTACAATCTTATCAGAAACTTTGTTTCTTCACAGTAATATTCATAATAAGGGCTATTTCTTGCCAGGAAACAAATTGGCGTTTCCTCCCCTGGGATTTCTAATATATCCTTCGAGGCCGTGCATCCCCACCATCATAGATAGAGCAACTTGGGAGACCTTTTTCAGGGAATAGGAAGAAATTTATTGTTTCATAACTAAAGCATG
Source organism: Artibeus jamaicensis (assembly GCF_021234435.1). Classification (NCBI taxonomy): domain Eukaryota; kingdom Metazoa; phylum Chordata; class Mammalia; order Chiroptera; family Phyllostomidae; genus Artibeus; species Artibeus jamaicensis. The sequence goes on along the minus strand of NW_026522030.1, from coordinate 69,724,508 downwards.
GTTGGCATAACATATTCAGGGAAGTTTGAAAGCCATTAAGCAGGAGGCCCAATCTCATGCCACAAGTGCTAGCTGGCCAGGGACTGTGTGTGCAAACATGCTCATTTCAGTGGCTGACTTCTTTAAATCAATACTTGATACAGTCATGGTCCAATAGAATAAAATGCAGTCCTTTGGGTTTGACCCATACCGTCTAATGCATTGGGTAAATAGTGTAGCCGTACTGTAATACCTTGAAAGTTGTAACATATTACATATATACAAAAATTACTCAGGAATAAGTTTTGTCTTGTTTGTTGTATGAAAATCAGAGTTTTCAAAATAGATAACGATCATACCTAGTTGCAGTGTTTTCAGTTTTTCACCAATGTCAAAAACTAAAGCTACTATATTTTTGACATAAAAATATAACCTCTGAGACATGCCTCATGCTTTTTTCCTTTTATATTAATTGGAAATAAATAAATAAAAATAAATATAATGAGTCCCTCTTCAGTTTGTACTCTGCAATATTCCAGAGGCAGAAGGAATTTTGGTGATTATAACTAGCCTATGGCACGGACTATACTCAGAATGTCAAAGAATTTGAATTCTAGCTCCACCTCATACTCCTTGTGTAACAATGAGAAAGTTACTTACCTTCTCTGTGCCTCCATTTCCTAATGTTTAAAATACAAGTAATTATAGTGTTTACATCAAAAGGGTTTTACAAAAACTAAAGTAACACCTATAAAATGCTCTGAACAATACCTGACACAATATAGCACTCAGTGAATAATAATAAGTATTGTTATTACCACCACTGGATAAGACTGTCTTTTAATTCCTCTAGAGTTGTTGATCCCTGGGGGATCAACAAATTAAAATCCAGAAACTGTTGTATGTAACCACATTTCACTGTAAGTAAAAGAACAGGTGGTACTAGGGAATCTGGGATTTTGGACTCCCTTTTTAAAATAAGAATGTTCCTTTGAAGAGTATTTTTCAAAATTTTGTATGTGACTATTAAGTTTGCTTATGAAAATAGAAAGCCACTCAGTACTTTATAATTTATCTTATGATAGCCTGTATTAGAATTGAAGTTATTAGCAATGCTTTTCTTTAAAGCTGATAGATTTATTTTCTCTTTAAATCCATCAATTGACATGACTGCTCCTAATTTATCTCCATAGCTAATGACTGACATTCAGTGAGTGAGACATCACTCTGCCATCGTTCTAGTCCTACTGCATTATCTTTACACATAATATTCTGGGTTTTCCTCATTATAATTCTGGAAACTCAATACTAATTCCATAATGTCAGGGAGATAGAAGGTAGTCATGTTGTTTTTTCTCTTTACTGAAACTATTTGTAAAGATGGTTAAATTAAGGATTTCTGAAGAAACTTTTAAAATAATATTATTTTACATAGATGAGATATTGATGACATTTCTAAGCTACCTCACAGAATTTCTGAGAAAAAAATGTAACCACTGATTTCATCATAACTGGTCAATATTACTTCAACATTCGTAGTGAGTAAATCATTGAAACATTGGTTAGGGATATGTATCTCACTTACTGAAAGATTTTGCAACTTGCTGTATGGTGGTGGGTGGCAATAACGGATTTGCAGTTTTGAAAAATATTAAAAATAGTTATGGGATGAAAGAGAATAAAATAAGGCGAAGGGAAATGACGTGGGGTGAAGACAAAAGAGACTCATCCATTGTGTTAAAAAAATTTGCAAACCTCTTGCTTCTGAAGACTCCAAAATTCCCCAGACCTCCCACCTATAGTACAGTGTCTTTCATCTGGGACTCACATCAAGAATCTCTTGATTACTGAGAATCCTTCTGAGTGCTTCATGTCTGTCACCAAAGTTTTATTAGAGACCTTTATTTGTATTTGAACGGTTTTGTGTCTGTGTGTGCACACATGTGCTCCTGCTGCCAGATGCTTGTGTAGCCTCACTTTCTAAGAAAACAAATCCCATGCCTCTGTATGGCGGCAGTGCACGGTTGACAGCAATCACAATCTGCAAGCATTTCACTTTCCAAGGAATACTATAGTCGAGTCTAAGTTAAAGCCTTTAACTAAATTGCACGGGAATATACTAAATGGAAAACTTACAAAAGAGAGGTAATGCATATCACAGTCCTAGACAAAATTCTGTGGTCTTTCAGAATTTTTCAATCCTTTTGATATAATTCTTGATAAACAAAATCACAAAAAGCTGTGAACTGGTTTTCAAGTTCAACTACATATTAAGAAAAGGCCTAATATATATACTACTATCTTTTCTATCTTTCCTTTGGTTTTTGTAGTTCATACTTTTATAAATAATTTTTACTTATAGGACACACTATAGATGTCTTAATGAAAACCTATCACTCCTAAAATAAATCTCTAATTATACCTTTGTTGTATAGTATTACAACCTATAAAATAAGAGCTCGTTCTGCCTTAAATTGTACTTGGATATTTTACAACCATTTCTGAAGACAGCTTATTTGAATAGATGAGATGTCTGATAACCAGAGAGAAAACCTGTGTGATTTAGGGTTCAGCTCAGACCAAAAAAAAATGTTTTAAATATTTGAAGGAACTGATAATACCTTTATTAGAGTTAATTTATTCTTTTGATATATGGAACTGTGTCACAAAACTTCGCTCTACCTGTTTGTGATGTGCTGTGTGCCTCACTTTTTCAATCAACTGCATGTTTTCAACTTAAGTTTACTTAAAGTTTTCTGAAAAGAAATGTACAAAGACAGCATTCAATTAAGGATTAATCACTATGGCAACTGAGATGTGGTGACTGAAAGGGGGAGGATGCGTTCTCCCCTCAGTTTCCTGCCAGCTGTCATAGTCAACCTCTGCTGCCTGAATCCAAGCCAAAATATAGACTGTGACCAACTCTAAGAAACTATATCTGTATTTTTATAAATTGGTACAAGTATCAGACTATAAAAGAAGACTTAATCCTCTGAATTGGATGACAGACACTTGGCACTCTCGCCAGTATTTGACAGAGAAATAACGGGCCGCTTTGTAGTAAAACCTGGATTAATAGTAAACCCTTCTTTATGTTATTGCAGTGTGGTGTAAATGAGAGAACTAAGCTTGCTGTCAGCCTGGGGGTTGTGGGTGGCGCGGGAGAGAGTGCCTTTTATATAACCAGTGCAGGTTTAAGCTCTGTTCATAATACTGTAAATACAAAATATTGTGTTAATAAGAACTTCTCTTTCTTGTATTTGTACTAGATTGGCATTTTGTAGATGACTTAAAGAAAGGATTTCTATGAGCTACGGTGGATTTGATTGCAGTATGTTTATACAGCTTTCGGAGTCAGCACGGAAGGATGGACTGTTTACAATAAGCAGACTTTGGGACGATACAGCATTCCATTATCCTATTTTTCAGGGTAGTGAATGGCATGATGGTTTAAAGTAATTGTTCACAAATGACTGGTTTATGAAGTAGTTCAGTAAGTCAGGTTTATGGTTTCAGCATGTAATGAAATTAACTCTTACTGGGTGGGATTTTTCATGGTCTTAGCATTTTCCTTTCTATAGCTAAATGTTGATGTTATGGTGTTTGTATCAGGAAGTTATTCTTTCAAGTAATTTTTAATAAAGATCAAGGATTTTTAAATTATGTGTATGTACAGGGTGGGGGAGAGTAGGTTTACAGTTGCTCATGTGGAAAATAATACAATAAATAATACATCCCAAAGGAGGACGTGAGTACAATAAAATAATACAATAATCAATAAATAATAATACAAGAATAGACTCTGTTTTGTTTACTCACAACTGTAAGCCCACTTTTGTCCCACCCTAAATGTCTAAAATTATGTGACTAGTTGCATAAAAAAAGGCTTTTGTGTTTCTATCTCTAGAACTAGGATTGGTTCAAAAAGATAGTTTGTCATTTGTGAAGTGCACCTATTTCCTCGTCAAAGGAAGGAGAATCCGGTGTTAACTATAAACATGTACTTTCTCCCCTCCTGCCTGGTGGCTGTGAGAAGCTGTGGCCTCCTTCCTCACAGGGCTGTTACCAGGATTCGTAATGCGACTGATGTGTTCATAACACATTCTGCTCCCCAAAAGAAAGCTATTGAAAGTACTCAATAACATTAATTATAATAAAAGTAATTATAATATAATTTTAATTAATTGATTAATATAATTATATTATTAATTATAATTAAATATTAACTATAATATAATTGAATATTATAATATAATTAAATTTTATAACAAATTTTTGTTATAATTATCCTTATTTATTATCAGCAGAGGTAATGAGTGAAACTCCCTCTGTTATTCTGTACTATGTCCTGTCATTATTGTTGTTGGTAACAGTACCAATAATAGAGTACGTTACAACACTATAAAGAATATCTAGGCCAGTCCCCTAATTGTATAGATGAAGGATTGCCTTGAACTAGAGCTGATTTGTCATGGAGAATACTATAGAAAAACACCGTATTTGAAAGGAATCATAAATTAATTTGTCAATGGACCAGACTAACAAAAATAATCTTTTACTATTAGGAAACAGTTGATTCTAACTCTTCTTCTGACTGGTCGCTGTTCCCAATGCATATGAGATGGATACGGCTCCTTTGAACAATTTCTCTGTTTAGAATAGCTAAAAGATTCAGATAGTTAAAACAATACCGTTTCTTCAAATAATGTATTCTAAGGAACAGGAAGAAACTTAGAGATATAAGGCCTTGTTGAACTCTGATTGACTCTACCTAGTGACTTAAAGAATGTTAAGCACTTAGCCCTTTTCAAATTATATTTTATCCCTTTATGAAAACCATGGTATCAATTAGACATGGCCACTTAATGGAAACACCTATTGCCTTGTCATCTGAGAATCCTGCCTCCACACATAGGAATTCTGAATTTTTATAGGATAAATAAAGCAAAATTATAAGGGTAAGGAATCATAGTATTTTAGAACTTGAAGGATTCCTGGAGATGATTTATCTAATGTAGACATCTTATTTTACTGATTTTTTAAAATGAGAGTGGAAGTGGCCTCCACTGGGCTCAGCCGTGGCAGCAGCTGAAGTCCCCGTAGTGTCGGTCCCTCCGTCTCCTCCTGGACATTTCCCCCATTTCCCTTGGTTTCTGTTTTGTGCGAGAGGTTTTACCTTTTTAAAAAAACTCCAGTTTATTTTTCCAATATGACAAATCAGTCTAATTTTCCAAGATAACTTGCCTGTGAAGAATTACTCTCAGTTTAGCAAGTAAAAAAATTTTAAGTGGTTTAAAGTGTCCTTTCCATGACTAACTTTCATAGTTTTCCTGGTAATTTGATAGTGTTCAGGGCTCCCACTGAGTATCAGCCAGAGGAAGCAGTCAGTCCCCTCTTATCTGAATGAGAAGTATTCTCGGGTTTGCCCGGCATTTATGTCTTTGATAAATTCACACTGTCTGCACCTCCAGTCATATCATCTGCTGTCCGGCCCTCCATTCTAGGTGAACTCATTGCAAGTTTTGCTCTCTCTCCATGTATTTTACAAGCTGCTGAAGGATCGGGAAGGACGACGGTGTACATGTCTATAAACACCACCACTTAGCAACAGGCAGAATAGGAGTTCACAAAATGTTGATTGTTGGTAATTTCTACACAGAAGTACTACATAAAGCAGATCCCCATAACCATTTTCACGATAAGTAAGGGCTCCTCATCTCTCGACTCTACAAGTTAATGATGAAGTAGATAAAGATTTTAGTCACTTTAGAGCAGCATAAGTGCTGTTATTCTTCACCTTGAATCATTATTTGTCATTTGTTGGCCATAATGCTGGTATAGGAAACCTACTCAAGAAGCAAGAACATGGAGAATGGTGTCAGAAAGAGATGTCTAGCCCTACATGACACTGTGAGTCTTCCTCATCTAGCACTAATAAATCTAAGAAGCCACTATGGGGCTTAATTTTCTGTTTTCCACAGGTCTTTGAAATGTCTGGTTGTGTTTTTTTCCCATGGATCACAAGGCCTATTACAATTTGGCCCTAACCTGCTTTTCTAGTCTCATTGTGAGATATTCATTCAGGATTGTTGACACTGTGTGCCAGACACTGTGCTAGGCACCGGAGATGTAAAGGTGAATAGCCTGCAGCTTATGAGCCAGGCTCCAAGCATACCACGGACTTCTTTTACCTTTCCATGCCTTTGCTTCTGTGGTTCCTTTGTTTAATATTCCTTGTCACCTGTGTCTGCCTTTTGAACTCCTCCTATCCCTTCTATCATCTCTGACGGCTTCTCCTTAGAGCTTCTCCACAGGCTATACACTAAGTCACTAAAATATCAGCAAGTCTGGAGGGAGGCTTTGCCAAGGCAGGTGCTACAGCCCAGTGGCATGTAAGGATTCGGGCTCTTTCGTTTTCTGCCCCCTCTATCCTTAGTAAGTTAATTTTTAGTCAGTCTCCAGGCCTTTTGCCTCCTCCTACAGGGTGACGACTGAGTCTCAAGAACTCATTTTCTCATACGATGAACCCAAAGACAGGAAGGTGTGGCTGACTTCATTTGTTTGGGAGGAAAATCGTTTTGGCAGAACATGATTGACTTGACCAATCTCGGTTTATCCCAGAGAAACAGAGAGTGATGCGCCTTCCCCGAGTACATGTCTAAGAGAACCCGGCTTTTGCTCAGACAACAAAAAGGGAGGCAGTGTCTGTTGATGCGTCATCAACCATAGCTGATAATGTTTTCCTGGTTAGATTGCGAAATTCTTTTTGCATTAGGAACTGCATCTTATTCTGTCTTTTATTCCCAGGACCTACTGATTTTAATTGAATTTCCATTAGATACTGAATAAAGCTTTCTCAAAGAGTTTCTGTAGGTAAAAATGTGGAAAAAAAGGCTCTAATTTATTGATGTAAGCATAAAATCTTGTGTAGTAGATTGGCTCTAGGTGGGATAAATACATCTGAACTGTGGTCCTTAATCTAATATGGGATTCATAATATTTTTGTAAATTTCCTTATGAAGATAATATTTATTTTAACATAACCAGGGTCAGTTCTTACAGCTTTTATGGCAAGATTGTTGGTAAGTTGGTTTTTTTATTTTAAAAGTGTCGGTCATCTTATAGCCAAGTTACTGTCAAAATAAAATTAATTTATAAAGAGTTTTCATGAGTATTTAGCATGAACTACTCCAGAGTGGAATTATTATCTTATTATTATATTTGGTATTTAAGGCTATCTTGTTACTATTGCCAGGTAAAATGATAAATATCCTAAGAGGAAAAAGTTTTTGCCCTTGCTGGTATGGCTCAGTGGATTGAGAACTGACCTGCAAACCAAACGGTCGCCAGTTTGATTCCCAGTCAGGGCACAAGCCTGGATTGTGGGCCAGGTCCCCAGTAGGGGGTGAGCGAGAGGCAGCCACACACTGATGTTTCTCTTTCTCTCTTTCTCCCTCCCTTCTCGATAAATAAATAAAATTGTTTTTTAAAAACAAGAACTTTTTACTTTGTTCGTAAAAATCATTTGGTAAATATCTTCCAAAAAGTATTTTTAGTTGTGTTTTATAAGTTCATATTTATTTATTGAGAGCCTATAGAGCACATAACTCAGGACTCAGTACAGAAAATATAAATGTGGTTGCTTTCTAGATTAAAGGCATATATGATCTACTTGAGTAGGTAAGAGCTAAACAATCAAAAGAGTTTTCAACAGTACAGGGGCCCTACCTATTCAAAAAGAGGGACTTTCTTTTTCTTTCCTTTCTTTATATTCTTTTGAGAGGGTGGGGGCAAAGGAAAGGAGAGAGAGAGAGACATGAAGAAACATTAGTGTGAGAGAGAAACATCAATCCATTGCCCCTCATATGCCCCTCGACTGGCACCATACCCACAACTCAGACATGAACCCTGACCTGAAATCAAACCCGCGACCCTTTTGGTTCACAGGACAACACTCCAACCAAGTGAGCCCCACCAACCAGGACTTAGAGCTCCTTCATTTTGTTGTATTTTGGGGGAGGTGAAATTAAAACCTTTGGCCTACATTCAGTATTGCTGCTTCTTGGTTTGGTATGCTGTGCGTATCTTGACTTAAAATCTTAAGTCAAGATAGACTCCATTTACATAATAAATGAGAAATTGGAATAACAATGCAAGAAAAAAAGTGCTCAAGGAAAGTCTCATGAAGCTGGATAAGACTATGTTGGGCGGAGGCAAGGTTAAACAAATTTGGCATCAGAAATTAATGTCATGATATGTTTGGTAATAGTGAGAAGACTGGCCTAACCAGGCCAAGTTATATTGGACAACAAAGAGAATAAAGCTTCATAGGGGGTAGGGAACAGACCATGAGAGGACTTCCATTCAGAGAAATAATCAATAAATGTTAAAATGACATGAACAGACTGAACTGTTAGAGTTACTCTGGCAAACTTTCAACATGTGCAGGTGTCTAACCATGTTATGGCTGACAAAGGCCAGGAGCCAGGGCTGGTGCAGGTATGAGGAAGGACCTAAAAAAATGAATTATCTTCTGGAGAGCAGGCCCCTTGTAGTACAGGCTTCCTCCACTAGGGGAGTGTTCTAGGAACCCATCTGTATCAGTGTACCAGCTGGCGTTGTTGTAAGAGGCTGTATTCAGCTTTTGATGAATTACTTTTTAAGACTCTTTCAACACATTTGCCCATTTCATGATGGGTAATTTACAAGCGCACCTGCCCATACCTTTCTGAGTGTTCGGCAGTTTTTGACAAAATGGCATGACTCCCATACCCCACCCTCCCTATTCACCTGATCTCACCCTAGTGACTTTTTTTTGTTTCCTGGATGGAAAAACTCCTCAAAGGGAAACATTTTGCTGATGTGGAAGAGGTGAAACAAAAAAACAGCAGAGGCACTAAAAGAAATCAAAATCAATGAGTTCAAAAACTATTTCGAGCAGTGGAAAAGGCAATGGGTATATTGCATCAAATGAAGAGTACTTTGAAGGTGACTGAAGTTTAAACATGTAAGAATAAATACATAAGCTTTTATAAATAAATTTCATCTTTTTGGGGTTCCCCCCCTCATAGATATAATCATTAGTCTAGACAGTAAAGCTGGGTGAAATCAAAATCTATTGATCACCCTGGTCAAGACCAATATAGAGGTATCAAGTATGTGCTCAATGAAAGCGTGCCAGTTTCTTGTAGACTAGCAGTTCTCAAAATGTGTGTGAGCTTCTGGGATACTCAAGACTCTTTCAGGAATCTGCAAGGCCAGAACTATTTCAGAATAATGCTAACTGTCCTTTTCACTTGTTGACATTTCTACAAATGGTGAAAAAGCAATGGTGGGAAAAGTGCTGGCAGCTTAGCATGAATCAGTGGCCCTAAATTGTACTCGTGGTCATTAGATTCTTTACTGTCACACTGTTACAGAAAAAGAAAACTTTTTGCTTATGTATATCCTTGATGAAGCAGTAAGAATTATAAACTTTATTACATCTCAACCTTTTAGTTCTCATATTTCTAATATTCTCTTTGATGAATTAGGTGTATGTAAGCACTTTTACAATTCATCTGCAAATTGAACTAGCTACTTTTTCATGGAATACCATGTTGAACTTGAAAGAATAACCAACAGACAAACTTTGGTTATTTAGACTTGTGTATTTAGTAGGTATGTTCTATAAAGTGAACTTAGTGAGTATGTCACTTTAAGAAAAACAATAGACAGTAATTGTTGCCAGTGATAAAATTCATGCTTTTAAGTGAAAATTAAAACACTGATCTATTGAGCCCTGGCCGGGTGGCTCAGTTCATTAGAGCATCATCCCATACACCAAAAGGTCTCAGGTTCGATCCCTGGTCAGGACACACATAGGAATCAATTGATCGATCATTCTCTCGTACACTGATGTCTGTCTGTCTGTCTGTCTGTCTCTCTCTCTCTCTGTCCCCCTCTGCAAAATCAATAAAAACATACCTTAAGGTGAGGAAAAAAAACATTGAAAAACTTGTATTCGCGACCATGACCATAACACCTTCCCCATAAAGACTTTTCTGATGCAATAGATGGCGATAACAACAAAAATGATTTTACAGTGCTCCATAATTGAATATGTCAACATTTTGAATATCTGCACAACTCAGTTAATCAATATTTTCCAAATGACCAGTGACTATACCAAAATCATACATGGAGGTGAGGGGAAATTGGCTAAAGTACAAGATATACCGGTGAGTTTTAATTTTGTTTATTTTTGCTTAATTTTTTATCTATTTTTATTTTATTCTTTCATTACCATTTATCCCCCCATACTCTCTTCCCCTTCCACCTACCCTCCCTCCAATGAATTTTAATTTTAACAATATGAAAAATTTACTGGTATGGTTTCATATTTTATATAGCCTGAGTTTTTATATAATATCAAAAATAAGAATATCTACAATTACCTGGAAAAGCTATTAAAATTTTCTTCTGATTTCTACATATCTGTATGAGGCTGGTCCTCATATACTCCAACCAGTATAACATCCAGGTACAGATTGAATGCAGAAGTAGATAAAAGGATCCAGCTGTCTTTTATTTAGCCAGATAGTAAAGATGTTTGCAAAAAGTACAATGTAGCCACACTTCTCTCTCATTTTTCTTTTTTTCTGTTTGCTTTGGATAATATAAACTTTGATGTTGTTAAAAAGAGGTCTTTAGGTTAACATGTAATTGGCTTATTCTTATTTTTAACGAATTAATATATATTTAAATTTCCAATAGCTATAGCTCATGTAAACAAAAGAACTTTGCTATCCTTAATAATTTTTAAAATATAAAGGGTTCTAAGACCCATAGGGGACCAAAGTTTTGCATCCCAAAATGTGCTTTTGGGATATTGATTTTAAACTGTTTATTAAGAAATAAAAAACTCAGAAACAACCTTTGACCCTCCGTCTTCCTGCCTAAAGGGGATTCAGACAGGAAAACCTGCTTCAGGAAGGGAATCTTCTTAGCATGTTCATCCTAGCCTATTTGAATCAAGTGTGCCAGACAGAAAAGATCCCAGCAAAAATCTGTTTGCTGGATTTTCCTCTGTGTCCCATTCTTTCTGGGTGGCCTAGCAAGGATTTCGTTGCCATACGCTTGCTCTTTCTCCTCTGCCTGTGAAGTGCCCACTTCCCCTTGAATATCCCAGACCCTTGCCCCCACTTATTCTTTGTCCAAAGTGACATATAAACAAACCTTAACTGCCCATGTGTCTTTGGGTCTCATATCTGTTGGCACCCCCAAATGTACATTCAAAAAATAAATATTAGATGATTGCTCCTCTTTATCTGTCTCTGTTAATTTATTGGCCCAGCTAGAAGAACTTAGAAGGTGGGAAGAAAGGGGGTTTTTTTATACCCCCCACAGTCTTGAAGGGAGTCATATATATGTCCTCATGGGTCATGTTTCCAGTTGGCCTTTCTCTGTGTGAAAGCTTTGCTTCCTCTCCTCCATGACTCATGAAAGCATATCTAGAATAGGAAAGACTGAAATGACATGGTTATAGGGACTCTAATTTAGTAAAAAGGAATCATTCAGAGTTTTAAGTACTTCATTAGTAATTATTATTTATTATTAATAATAGTCTGCATCATAACCTCACAACTAGTTACAGTATTTCAATATCATTTGTGGCATGTTGCTTAAAGTGTTCATCCCTAGCCGCTGGAGAGCCTTTGGTGGCCTTTTCCCCAAGACAGCCTACACTCTGTCTGGCGGCCACCAGGAAAGGAAATGTCCCCATGGGAAGTGCCAGCCACTGGGAAGGCAGGGAGGTGCGGGTGCCTGCCAAGAAAGGTTTTTAATTTCTTTTCCACCAGCACCACCATTCTGTGATCTTTTCATATAGCAGGTAATATTTAGTATGGGACTTTCAAGTAGTCTTTAGATAACATTTTACAGTGATGTAAGTAAAACTCAATACAGATATTGAGCTTGAGATCAGGGCTATAAGATGCTAAGGACCTATTCATTACTATTTACTGGAGAGTCTTTAAAGACTGGTAGAATTGTGAATTGTAAACATGGAAGAGACAGATGTGAGTTCCAGATTCTAATTCCCCATCCTCCAAATCCTGATGGGGCTCAAAAAGATACAAACCTCCCCCAAGTTTACACAGTAAGTGTCTGGGCAAGGCCTGGACCCCAGCGCCTGTGGTGCTGAATCCAGCCCTCAGACAGCCGCCCCAGAAGGCTCTAATCCTGCTCTCTAGCCTTTGTCTATAGGAGTATTAAAGGGACTTTCTCCCTGACCTCCTGCCTATGGAGGACTGGAGGTATTAGTGAACACACCATGTGGCTCATCAACAGGCTTTGGTGAAGGTAATTGTCACTTTCTCACCTGGCCCTTTCCCACAGGTTGACCACTGTAGTCATGAATGGCAGTGCCTTCAGCTTAACAGAGCCCAAGGAGGTGGGGCTTACAGCTCACATGTTTCTATCTATAGTGTGTGCTCCCCCAAGGCTGTCAGTTCGTTCTGTCATGTAAGTAGGTTTCTTGGATGATGAGAAATGGACTCTTGTGGATAAAAAGGAACCTAAGCTGAGGGCAGTCACTCAAAAGTTGTCCTTATGTGGCTCACTCAGAAAGCAAAGTAGTGTGAAATATACATGGGTGGGCAGAGGAGGTTTACATTTGTAAATACATTTGTAATTACATTCAGAGTTGAACGTAATGTTTAACATATGCAGAAAACTTGACTTTAGTATATGAGGTCTGTGCAGAAGGTATCCTACCACATAATATGAAAAATAGAGACATTTACTGACAAAGATACAAGATACAAGAAACATTGTACACAGGACAATGATGTCTCAGTCCTCTTCAAAGTGGACACCTTGGGACCTCACGCAGTTCTCCTAATCACTATCAGCTGCCCCATCGTATTTTCCTGAATCTTATCAATGATCTATTTGAAATCTCTTTCCTTTTAAAGGTTATTTTAGTTTTGGGAAAAGCCAGAAATCTCAGGGAGCCAAATCTGGGCTGTAGTGGGGCTGAGTCACCTGGGTGATTTGATGTTTTGCCAAAAAAAACTCTGCACAAGACAAGACATATGAGCAGGTGTGTTGTCATGATGGAGCTGCCAATCACCAGTTGCTCATATCTGTGGCCTCTGAATCATCTGATAGTTTCCACAAGGGAATGTTCAGGCTTCACACAAAATTTGATGCAGATTCATTGCATCAGTCATTTTGAATGTGACAGCCACACAGTGCACATGCTCACTCAATAGCATCTACTGCCCCCTCTGACTAATACAGTGCAGTTGTCGTTGTTCACTCATGGGCATTCCAGTCCACTCTCCTTGGCTGCCAGGTTACATCAGTGTCCCGCAAACTGTTCTTGTTATATGATCCACAGCTGGCCTTTTCCCAGACAGACCTCATGAATTCATGGTAGGTCCTCTAACCAGCTGGCTTTTCTCTAGAGGGAGGGTGAAGATAATTCAGGGAAGCTTATAGTTGTTTTAGGTTTTTGCCGAGTATTGGAAAACATTTCCTACCACCAGTCAAATATCTTGATTGATTACTTTGAGGAAGGGCTTTTTCACACTTGTGTGAAGATCCTTAAAAGTTTTTGTCATTTTAGACTCTCAGCTGCCATTTGAATAAATTTACTTACATGTGCAGTATGTTTTTTTAATACCCCTGATTCCCTGCTTTGCAAAGACAAGCAAGTTTACAACTTATGTGTTTACATGGTTGGCCCTTACCCAAAGAGAGATTGCTTTTTAAATCTTTTGTTTGAACAGATGTATAAACAAGAGCATTGCTGCTTCTCAGACTTCACTAATTAAGGTTTAATGAAGAAAAAATGAAAGAGCACATGACTTTTTTTAGGCTTTATGGCAAAGTTGGTATGATCAGGTCAATATGAGGGCCTGTGGTCACATGGTGTGCCCCCAGATGGCAGTGACCGTGGGGCAGTTCATGCAGCTCTGTGCCATTCCCAGAAGCAAGGTGTAGATCGGAAAGCTTTCCTCTGGCAGGCAGATCCTGCAGTGATGTTAGAATCCAAACTTCAATGACTCCTTCCACTCAGGCTGCTCAGTGGGTCAGAGCCATCAGGACCTTCTAATGCTTCCAACTGTGTCAATAATTAATCAAGCTTAATCATATGGTTAAGGGAAAAGCTGTACATACGACTTTTAAACTTACATTGCTCTTTATTCTGTTCTTTATGCTGCCTACAATGTGTTTTCTAGAGAAATCAGCTCAGCATACTGATTCATTCCAAAATTGCTTAATAAAAACATTTCAGTAATTTCTGGTAGCCAATGGTGGACAGCCCCGTCCTATCAGGCTGTTCTGCTTCATTGTGTACCATACCCTCCAAGATTCCTCTTCTGCAGGACAGATGAGCAGAGGAGAAGAAATCAGCGTTACCTGCACCCACTGTTGGTGGGTTTCCAGAATTAGCCTTAAGGAGGTTCAGAATAATGGCAGAGGTTACAATAATATTTTGCCTGCCAAAATGGAACTAGAGACTGTTCATGATTGCTTTTGAAACTCACTCTCCTGGACAGTGGCACTTCTTGCCCTATTTTTTACAGCAGGGGTGACTATGGGAAAAATTGATTTCTGTCAACTTTTCTCATTTCCTTGCTGTTCCTACATAGGTGCCCTCTACAGTTCTTTTAGTAATTTACCTCCAAAATTACTTTTTACTTAAGGACTATCAATAGATATTTTTCTCTTCCTTAAACATTCTCAGTACTATTCCAGTGAAGTTGCCTAGTATGTAGAGAGAGATTTCCTATGTAGCAAAGTCATATGACTGTGAGGTAGAGAGAATATTCCTTTTTATCTGTCCTCAGTCTTTTTATCTGTCCTCAGTATACTGACATCAAAAATTGCCTTCTGCCAACTTCTTAACAATCAGTTTTATTTTTTCTCACTCTTACATATTGAAAATTTATATATACCTTATCTTTAAGTATCAGTTGTGCCTTTCCAAAATAACAGTTCAAATAAAATAATGTAAGGCTTAGATTTAATGCCTTGAAATATAAGGAAAGTGTATTATCAAAGATCATTTGAATGTTTCATACTATTAGTTTAAAGATAGGGAACTTTCCTGGTAGAACCAATATAAACCTAAAACAACAGTAAGAAATAAGTTGTACATAGATTCATAGTATAGAGAACAGACTTAGGGTTGCCAGAGGGGAGTGGGGTTGGGGAACTGGGGGAAAAAGGTCAAGGGATTAAGAACTACAAATTGCTAGTAACAAAATAGTCATGGTATGCCAAGTATGGCATAGAAAACAAAGTCAATAATATTGTAATAACTGTGCACAGTGCCAAGTGGATACTTAAAATATAGCAGGGATCACTTTATAAAGTATGATTGTCTATATTATGCCATGCACCTGAAACTAATATATTATTGAATGTAAACTGTAATTTAAAAATGAGATTTAGCCCTGGCTGGTGTGGCTTAGTGGATTGAATACTGGGCTGAGAACTGAAAGGTTGCCAGTTCAATTCCCATCCAGGGCACCTGACCCAGTTGTCGGCCAGGTCCTCAGTTGGAGGCATTCAAGAGGCAACCAACAATCTATTTATCTTCCACACATTAATGTTTCTCTTCCTCTCTTTCTCCCTCCCTTCCTTTCTTTCTAAAAATAAATAATTAAAATCTTTTTAAAAATAAAATTTAAAAATAGAAATAAATTGTATGGAATTGCACACAGTTGATTAGGTCTGGTTTGGATACATTTTGGCTACTATAGAAGGAAATTTTTTCCTATTAAATTGCCCTCTTATTCATTTAATCCTAATATATATTTTTATAACTTAAAATAATTACAGCTTTTATTTCACAGAATATATACATTACACATTTTTAAATTTTACACTTTACAGATACATCAGAAAAATTAGTAATGATTATTTAACTTTATCAAAATTAAATCAAAGCCTATATTTATGAAGGTTTTAATCATGGAAGTTAAATCAGGTCTTACATAATCAGCCATAGCCCATCCTTTACCCTTGGACCTATTTAACTGTGGTCTGAAAAGGGTGGTGTTTCCCTCTTTTCAGTTCTCATCTGACTGCTTTATATATAGTACGTATATGTCCAAAAGAGGAAGTTGTATCACCCATAGATTAGAATTATCACTTCATTATTCTCTGTTAAGTTCAGCCCTGTTAAGTGACCGCCCAGTTTCATGCTGTCAGTCTCATCGTCAAATGGATTCTTCACTGCACATTATCTAGAAATGACGACTGCGTTCCTGACACTTTCCCAGTCTTCTTTTTAATAAAGATTCCAGAAGTCGAATTTGATGTTTTCACATAAATACAATAGTAGAAATATCCAACAATATCCAATAACTTACTAAAATAATCATGAACATAGCAATTACTAAGTTATAAATTATACCCTAACAGTATATAATAAGTTTTCTAACTTATTAGCAGGTAAATTATACAAATACTGTACAAAACTCTTGTATTTATAATTTCTTAGTATTAAAATTATAAATCTTAAGATGAAGGAAACCTTCATCAGAATCATAAATACAGAGGTACTTTCTGAAGGCCAGCCTTAATGGAGAGTTTTGAAGAAACTTTTAAAGAAAAAGGAACAATTAGGGGATTTTGCAAAAACCGGGATTTCTGCTTTCTTCATGGTACGATCGCACAATTTCCCATCAAATGCAGACATAGTGTTCCAGTTGTTGGTCACTGTGCCCTCAGGGGGAAAGAAGAGTAGATTAATTTTGTCTTTGTAAGCAGGCAACCTCATCTTCTACCTAAATTCCTAATTCAGCTCATTTTGCTTGAGCCTGCATTATGTTGCTCCTTTACAGTGTTGCCTCCATGTCATACAACTCTGCAGCCTTGACATTCATGGTAATGAGTGAATTTGCGTCCAGTGCACATAATCTGGAATCTTTCATCTTGGCCATGGACCTTGCACTTTGCTATATAATAAAGTACAACCGTCACTACAATTGCAACTGTACTATAACACTACTTTACCTTGTATCTGTTGTAAAGGATTTCATCTGTATTGGATTGGATACTATTGTAAAAGTTACTATTTTACTATACAGTACTGAAATCAGCTAATATAGCAAGAGCACCAAATGTTTATTAAATTAACAAAAAATTTTTATAGACTTCTTTAATTTAAGTGTTAAAGTACCCTACTAAAGTGGAAATCTGAACCTAGATAGACTTTTCCTATAAAAGATAGGATGTTGAGCCTGTGCGAGAGATGAATGCTTTTCCCTTTTTGTTATTGTGTAAAATAATCAGATTTTAAATTATATAATGTGCGCCAAAAACAAAAAGATACACATATCTGATAGCTATGGTTGTAAAGGCTGAGTTTTCCTGAAAAGTTTATAAAACTGATTTATGAAAAATGCATCTGTACAAAATGTAAGCTTTGTAATGCTTCCAGGGTCAGAAAGACCCATAGTAATTGTTTAAATAACTAAAAATGTTCTGTATGGCGTGATTTCTCTATGGCTTCAGAAATTGCAGGACATGAGGAGGGAGTGTTCTCGGTTGGCACAGTTTCTTCTCCTTCTGCTTACTCCCTTTACCCTCATGCGAACATTCTGTCTCTCCTTACAGTGGTGGATAATTCTTTCTTGGAGGTCGTCTACAATAATGAGCCTTTTTATTAGGAACTTTTCACATTCATCTTGTTTTGTGATGTAAAATAAATGCATCAAATCTCTTTCAAGTTTATTTTTAAAGATCAGCATTTTCCTCTATTAATCATGTTTTAAGATTTAAGAATTTGTCTTTTTGAAAGAAGTCAGTTTATTTTCATTAGGAATGGCTTCCTACTAAACAACATATAATTATGTCTTATGTTTTGTCTTAGGTTCAGTTTATTTCAGTGAAATGAACATCAATATAAGTTGAAAGGATAAATGGTTGATTTTTAAAAAGAAAAATCCAAAATGCCATCTTTTTCTGAAGAATAGACTTGTCAATTTTAAGTCTCTTAAGGATATTTTGTGTATGTATAAATAAGGGTATTCTGTATCTTTGTTTTTGTAAATATCTTTGTTCTCAGCTGCAGAGTGTGGTGACAGTAACATAACAGGTGCTTAGTAAATATTTGTAAAATGAAGAGCCATTCCCTACCTACGTTCATTGATATATGCCACTTCGATTCCATTGCACTCCTATAAAAAACAAATATGTCATCAGCAAGAATCTTTATCTGGTAAACTCTTACAGTCTTTGTATGTCTGAAAAATTTCTCTAATGATATATTAACTGGGTATAGATTTCTAGGTTGACCGTTTTTTCTCTCTACATGTTGATGGCATTATCTCATTATCTTCTTGTTGTGGCGATGGGGTTAATGAGAAGTCCACCTTTAGTTTGATTACTGTTGCTTTGTGGGATATCTTGTCTTTCTGGTATTTTAAGACATTCCCTTTATCTATGATATAAAAAGGTTCAGATTTATTTTTATTTTTTTGCTAGAGTCTCCTTTTTTCGTTTGAGGATTCATGCCTTCTTCAATTCCCCACCATTATCTCTTTGGTGTTATCTCTTCCATTTTCTCTGTTTTGTTTTTCTAGTATTTTAGAAATTTTGTGTCTTCTGTCTCCTAATTTCTTTTTCTATCTTGTTTTTCCCTTTTCCTTCTTTCTTTCTGGTTTGACCTCTGTACTTCACTCTGAGTAATTTTATTCTACCAGTTTATCAACTATCATTGTAGGTAGGGTTGTTAGTCCATTGTTTAACCCATATTTTGACTTTGTTTCTATCTCTGTTTTTCATTTCAAAACTATATTTCCTTTTTAGAGTTTGTATTTGGTTCTTTCTCAAATCTGCCTATATATTATTCAGTTCTTAGTGATGGGTTCTATCTTTTCCTTTATCTTCACATGTGAATGATTTAAAGTCTCTTCCAGACTGCTTTATTTATAGTTTCTCAGGTGTAGATTCTCACATTTGTTGCATCTGCCCACTTTCATGATGGAGGGTTTTATGTGATCCTAATAATTTTTGCCTGAACTCCTCTCCTCCTGCCCTCAATTGGAATCAGAAGCATTCTCTAAATTATGGAAGTCTTCCAATGGTATATTTTTGTAATTGCCTTTCATTGAGGTCTATGATTTTCACTGGTTCTAGGCCAGTTCTTTATGTTAGTTTTTATCTTAGATCTCCATGTCACCCGGGCACTACAAAATAAGATTCCACAAATGGCATTGGCTGGGCATTTCATCTTTTTGCCAGTGATTCCTTCTGCACTATCTGGAATGAGAAGGTAGCCTGCCTCTATCCTGTGTCTCCAGTTTGGGGCTTCCTAGCTTTAAATTTTCAGTTTTAAAAACTGGCTTTTTAACTTCTACTGCATTTTGGTTGGTTTGTCAGTTTGTTTGTTTGTTTGTTTGCTTGTTTGTTTTTAATTCAGGGAGTTAAGTCATTTTTCATCTCCCCTCCATACCTGGAGTCCTGCAGGCTATAACTTAAGACCCTGTCATGGGGGCTACTGAGCTCCAGCTCCCACTCACCACTATGTTACTTTTTTGTTACTGGCACCTAGAGATTTTCCTTTACTTTTAAGTTCAAATATAAATTTATTGTTGTCAAATTGTGTACAGTATTTTTCTTTGGGCAATCGAATGGTCCTAACTGGGCTCTGTCAAGAGAATTGCCCCAGCTGGGTTGGGGCTCCCATTTGGATTCTCTTGAAGGAAGCTCTGAGCCTCTTTATTAGCCTTATCTGTAATGAGCCACCTTTTGTCTGGCACTAGCGGGATGTTAAAGAGGGCCTGTACATCTGCCCATATTGGGTGGTGAGCGGCAAAACTGGAGGTGATAAGGTCTGCCATTTTCTGAGGAGCTTCCCTATAAAGGGTTGGAATTCTTCCAATTCAGTAAATCTGAAGTGGAAAATGGAGTTTGGGCCCATCAATGGCCAGCTAGCTGCCCTTCTTGGTTTATTCTGCCTGTAGGGCATTGCCTCCAGGGGAGTTGTCCCACTCCAGATAGGAATGCTTCCGGGCTGAGTAGGGTGCCCTGCCAGATCTTCAAGGGGGAAACCATTTCTTCATCATGCAGGGATGGGGCTGTCACCTCTCTGGGCCCTATTTCAGGGGTATCTAGCAGCAGGGGTGGTGGCAGAGGAAATCTTCCTGCTGCTAATTCTGGGTCCCCCAGGTTCAGGGCATTAAAGAGACTCATCTCATTTTCCTTTTCTCACTGTGTCTTCCTGTCAGGGAAGGGCTTTAAAGCCGTTCCCTTCTCTGCATCATTAGGTTGTTTCCTTTCTTTGCCAAATCTTTATTATGTAAAGACATAAAGCCCTAGACATAAGGAATATTGTTTCATTTCCCTGATTATTGGAACAATTCCAACTGTATGATGGTGTAGTAATTTAGGAAAGCATATAAGGGCCATTTCCCCCTATAGTCTAAAGTATACACAGACCAAGCAGTGCTACTGTAGAAAACCAGTTCCATCTTAGTCATTGGGTGATAGCTGTACCTGGACCAATCTGCTAAAATCTGGCCGAGTGGGCTCCATTTAGGAGTAGGAACAGAACAGCCCTTCAAGGCACAAAAGTACAAACCCAAAACCATAACCATAGAAAGACCCCAGACAAAGTGGGAACATACAAACAACTTGGATCTGTAACCCCATTAGTCCAAACAAGCACTCACAAGCAAGTCCTAGCATCTTCTTCCAATTGATACCACAAGTGGTTCTGACCAAACCTAAAGGCACAAAGCCTGTGGGCACAAAGCCCAGATAGCAGGAATAGCCTAGGATACCCTACTAACTTGTACTACAAATGGTCCTAACCAGACTAGGATAGCCTACCAACTGATACTACAAGTGGTCCTAACCAGATTCAAGTGGCATGAAGCCCAGGTGGCAGGGATAGAGGACACCTGGTATGCATGCCACCAGGTAAGTTTGACTTACCATCTTGGCATTTGCTCCCCACAAACCTGTTTCCTTTCACCTTGTGGATAACTGGGCAAAGAAGTAGAATTGCCAAGTGTTTCAGGGTGCCGAAGCCTTGAGAAGAAGCGCAGGGAAATTTCCTCAGAAAAGCTCTCAGCAACTGCTGGAAAGTTCCCACAACCCCCACAAACAGCTGGGCACACAGCCCAGGCCTTCCAGGGCTTATCAGGGTCCACACTGCCCCCCACCAGAGTCACCAAAAACTGTAGCCAAACAAGTGGAGGTTTGGCCGCCCACTGCAATGAAAGCCAATTTATGAGACAGGTGCTGGGGCAAAAGGAAAGTTTATTCAGGTGCCATGACCAGGGAGAATGGTGGACTCCCATCTCAAACACCACACCCCCTATCTGTTCAAGTCTGTAGTTCTTACAGGGATTTTCTAGCCAATGATTGTGTTAATTTTTGGAATGTTTGGATCCTGTCAATTCACCTTACTAGCTTTCGTCATTCTCCCCGTAAGAACCTCCTGCTCCACCATCTTGGCCGATGGAGGAGACTCCCTGGCACTGTGACTGGCTGTCTATGGTAACACTTCCTTCCCTTTTTTCAGACACATAAAGACAAGATGAAGACGGATACATCAACACATATAAAGAATGGCCATCCGCCAAGTGAAGAAGGCATTTCATTTCCCCTTTGCATTTCACATCCTGTGAGCCAGAAGAAGAAGAAAGTTTACCGAACAGACCAGACCACCTTCATCATTGGGGAAACACCAAAAGGGATTCGTAGGTACGTCATCTGTAATAACATTGGACTTTTAAGAATAATTCTCAAAAGAAATATAGCTCCTCAGTAAAATAAAAAATTATTTTAGTTTTAAATATTTCTGGCACCCAAATGTTTTAGAAAATCTTAATTTGTATACTTTAAAAAATAAATTCCAAATGTTTTATGTGTTTAGAAGGCTGATCCATGAATTGATTAAAAAATGAAATTAATTTATATAGGTAAATGAAATACTTAAGTGAATTACATTTATTCACTCATTAAATATTTATTGAACACCTAATATGCACCCAAGCATAGTTCTGGGTGCTGAATATAGTATTTAAAAAAAGACAATTTACAGTGCAGTGGGATGGGGGTTGGCATTGGCCCATATAACTTAAAAAATAAAAATAGCATAAATAAATAATTATATAATGGTTTGTTATAAGAAAGGTAGGGACAAGCCTCCTTGATGAAGAATAATGGGATTAGGAGGGATGTACCTACCGTTCTGTTGGGTAGTCAAGTGTCACCTGTTGATCCACAGGTGACATTTAACTTAAGATTTGAGGGATAACAGGACAAAGAACTAGCATAAGAACATCCCTGAGAAGGAAGGAGGTTTAATGTGTTTGAGGAACCAAGAGAAGACTAGTGCACTTAGTTCATAATAAACTGAGCAGAGAGTGGCAGGAAAGGAAGACAAAGATATAGATGGTGCTGGAATACACGAAGCCTCATAGATTTGGGGGAAAGTTTGGATTTTGTTCTAAATGCAGAGGAAAGCTGTTGGAGCACGATATGATCTGACATGTTTCTAAAAGATCGTTCTAGTCTCTGTGAGGAAGAGGGCAGAGTAGACGAGGGGAGATCATAAGGAACTAACTAGGTGATTCTGATTCGCAGGAGGGTCACTGCCAGGGAGGCACAGCCAAATGAATGTGTTTGATGTTGGAGTGGTTGTTGCAGCAGAGAGAAAACAGAATTGCTCCCAACTTTCTGTCTTGAGCAACAGATTGGACTTACTGAATGGAGAAAACTAGAAGAAAAACAAGTTTGGAGTTTAAAAAAATTAAGAGTTCTCTTTTGCTCATATTAAATTTGAGGTTCTGTGAAAATGTTGAATAGACAATGGATGAGCTACCCTGGGATCTGGGGACTAGGATCTAAATCTGGAAGTCATCTGCACAGAGATTATAAATGGTGTTTTGAGCCATGGGACTGTGTGAACAGCCTAGGAACACAGCACAGAAAAGAGAGGAAAAGCCCCAGGACTGAGCCTGGAGGCACAGTGTAAGGTTCTGAAGTATGAGAAAAGTGAATTTCAAAAAGGAGGCGGCTCTTGACTCTATCAAATTCTGTGGGAAAGTGCCCACTGGAGTGGGCAGCAGAGAACTCATTGGCTGCTTCGACCTGAGCAGTCTTAGTAGACAGATGCTGGGGTGAAGTGGGCAAACGGTGAATAGGCAGGGCCTGCCATAGCTCTTTGAGTTCAGATATGAAAAGCAGCAGTAACCGGGTGGGATTGTGGGACCAAGAGTAGGTTGTTGTTGTTCTTTTGTTTTTTTAAAGATTTTATTTATTTATCTTTAAAGACGAAGGGAAGGAGAGAAGGAGAGAAATATCAATGTATGGTTGCCTCTTGTGAGTCCCCTGCTGGGAACTGGCCTGCAACCCAGGCACGTGCCCTGACTGGGAATTGAACCGCGATCATGTGGTTCTCAGGCCCACGCTCAATCCACTGAGCTACACCAGCCAGGGCCGTTGTTGTTTTTAAGTTGTCGAGATAATAGAACCTGTTTATGTATTGAGGGAACAGGCTAAGGCGGAGTGGGGCTGGGGAAGTGGAGATCATGCCAGAGTGAACGAAAAGAGTGAAGTGCTAGAGGCAGCAGAGGGTCCTATCCAGACCACTGGCCAATTTCCGGCCTTTGAGAAGCATTGAAAGAAAAGAGATGATGACAGGCACAGATATAGTGATATTTCGTCAGTTAAATGAGATTTAAACTCACCAATTCAGAGGGAGATAGGTTTAGGCAGAGGGAAGTTGTGAAATAAGTCATTTTTAAAGTAGGGAAGCAAGCCTAGTGGGACTAGAATTCTTGGGTAATATTAAGCCCTTGTTTGAGAGCAGTTCCAATAAAACTATCTGCGCAGTCATGCATACTTCATTCAGCAAGCTTCAATTGCTTAGTCGTAAACACAGAATAGAGAGATGGCTAGGTTTTGCTAGGGGTTAGTATGGCAAGAGAGAGAAGCAAGGTAGCTGAAAGGTGTTTGCAAAAGAGTGATTATAAAATTGAATATAAGCTCTACCAGGGGGTAATGAGAAAGCAGAAAAGTCAGTGAATTGAAGCACTTGATTTCAGCGTTGTTGTCATGGGGGTTCACAGTTGAGCTGGAGCACGAGATGACTGAGTCAGTGATATAGAGGTAGTACAGTTAATGGTAGTGGGTGGCAGTATATGACCTTGGGAAAAGGGGCCTGGCATGGGATTGAGTCTTTGGAGGTAAGCTAAAGAAATTGGTGGGCCAGGTGTCAGGTAGGACATCCACATGGATTTTGATGATAATTGTCAAGAATGATGGTAGGACCCCTGACTGGCATGGTCAGTTGCTTGAGTGTTGTCCCTCAAAGTGAAAGGTCTGGGTTTTGATTCCTGGTCAAAACCCAGGGCACATGCCTGGGTTGCAGGACCAGTCCCTGGTTGGGGTCGTGCAGTAGGCAACCAATCATTGTTTTTCTCCCTCCCTTCCCCTCTCTCAAGTAAATTAATTAATTAACAAAAAAAGAATGATAACAGGAGATGAATAGAAGCAACATTAATCCAGGATCAGTTACTAGCAGGAAAAAACTAAGGAGTCAGTTAACAAAATGCAGGAGAAAATGGTTCAGCTGGTTAGCATTAATCTTATAAAGGGAAAGGAGTTTTTAAGAAAACAATGCCCTGGAAGCAGCAATATGAAGCATGAACCCTGAGGTTGTGAGGTGTGAGCCTTGATTTGCAAATACAACATGGGAAGAAGGCAGTATCACAAGGCAACAGAGGGACCATTCAGCATAGGAGACAGGGGAATTGGTAGATCATAGCCTGGTTCCACAGGTGCCGAAGAATGGTCTGGAAGGTGGAGTATTGGATTAGTTCAAGGATGTAAAGAGTAGGAGGAGATGAGAGGCCAGTGGTTACGGTAAACAAGGAATAGGACTGAGGTAAACAATGATGGAAGACATGATTGAATTGGTCCTCATGGCATCTGGGGATGAGTGAGAAAGTGCTGGTGCTCTGTGGATTCCAAATGCTTCCCTCAGGGATTTGGCAACTTCCAGTCCTTACCTGTCCCAGGAAGGCTGGTCCCTCAGCTCCTTAGCTGCTGGTGTGGCGGGTTGGCTGTCAGTTGCCCACCTTTGCCCAGGAAGGTGAACTCCCCACACAATTGCAGCAATGCATCTCCTCAAACATTCACAACAATGCTTTTTGCACTTTGGGCAGTGATTTTGCTAGGAGGCTGACCATCTATGTTTTATCATTTTTGTGGAGCACATTGTCTTCATCCCCCTTAATTTGTTTATAAAAAACCTAAAATATTAACAATGAATAGTTTTTGCCTCTTTTCCTTTTTTCTCTACCCAGCCTAGGGAATAAATGCCTTATGCTAAGTAAAAAAGACAAAGGGGGTCTTTCTAATATTATTAGCATTAATATTGGCATTTCTAGTTAATATTGGCATTCTAGTACTAGAATGCCAATGTTTGAACCAGGCAATAATATCCAAACTTTCTTACTAACCATCCTACCTTTGTGAGAATCAGGACTGGTCCATGCTACAGCCCAGTGGATCATCTGAATGAAGTGTTTGGCCTACCTTTCCTTCAGAAAGCTTAGGCAGAGAAGAGATGATGGTTTTAGCTGTGTTCTATCCCTATTGCCCCAATTCGTCAAGAAAAAGGGGAGAGAAATTTTAATTTATCCATGATATATACCAGTCCGGAAATACTTGCTGAAAGATACCTATTTTTGGTTTCCTTTCTTTTTCTAAGTGGTACTCAAGTGTCTACACTAGTTTACTAAATTTTCCTACCCACTGGTTATACCTCACAGTTGCTTATTTTTGGAGAAAATTCTTTTAAGATTAAGAATTTTGAAAGCAAGTTAGAAGGCAAATAAAATGAATTGCAATCATAACTCCTTCTGCAAAAGGCAACCACACGGCATACTGACTTGCATACCACTCGAATCAAATGGGCTTGGAAGCAGCTCCCCTCCCAGAGGTGACGGAGTTGCAGGGTCAGGGGAGAGGTCGGTACCGCAAAAGCAAAAGTCCTTTGGCAGCTGCGGAGATACCACCAAGTCTTGGATAAATAAAAGACATCAGCCTGTAACCTTGCCAATAACTTAGTCTTCACAGCATAAATATTTATTAGAAAGACCATGAAAATGAATTTGGAGATGATTAATAAACAAAATAATACTACCTCTGTTGCTTCATGTGAAGTGAAAACTGGAATCATTTAAGAACACAGTGTTGTTCTCCAGCAAGAACACTGGCAATTTCCAGGACAGAAATTTGGAAGCTTGTATTTGTGATATTAAATATTCTGTTGATCAGGCAGAGGTTGCACCTAGATTTGAGCAGTTAATAGGACCCGTGTGGTAAGGACTAGAAGCCACAGTGCTCACCTGAAGCCAGAAAGGAAAGTGAGGAGTGTGCAGTGTGGATTGCCACGAAAATCAAAGGAAATGTAAACTTTACAGAACCTGATCTGGATGGCAAAAATAATAGTGACTTTAAAGTTCCTAATCACACACATAGAAAGAAATTTTTAGCCCTGGCTGGTGTAGCTCAGTGGATTGAGCGCGGGCCTGCGAACCAGACAATCTCGGTTCGATTCCCAGTCAGGGCACATTCCTGGGTTGCAGGCCGGTTCCCTGCAGGCCAGTTCCCAGCAGGGGATGCACGAAAGGCAACCATACATTGATGTTTCTCTCCCTCTCTCCTTCCCTTTCCCTCTAAAGATAAATAAAAAAAAAAAAAAAAAGAAATTTAGCCCTCAGGATTCTCTGTTCTGTGCAGGGTCAAACAAAAAAATGAAATTGGCATATGGAGCCCTCAATGATTTTCAGCCTCATTCTTGGAAGTTTCTCCCTCCCTTCTGTGCACCAGGTCCTCTCTGAGACTGCCTGTGTGTGTACCCTCTCTCTCTGGAAGGCTTCATCCCTCATCTTTGCCTTACCGGCCTGAGCCGACAGCAGAGTAGCCTTCCCTACTGCCTTGCCCCTTGCCAGCCACTGGTTTAGGTATCCCTGGTGTGGGTGCCCTGCACTAACCCCCGTTATGGGACTTGCAACTCTATTCTGGTTTGATTTTCATGCACCTGTCTCCCCCAGCTAGACTATAAAGTCCTTGAAGATAGGAAACTAGTTCTTGTTCTGTTGTATGGTTCCTACCACAGTGCCTAGCACCTAAGAGGGTTCTATAAATATCTGTTGAATGAAAAGAATGTTTTAAGAAAATGGTATATAAAATATAGATGTAATTCTAAAATTTTGGAACTTTTAATCATGTGCTGTAACACCATCTATGGCTTTGTTTAAAGGAATGTTTACTTTAGGCCTTCTTGACTCGTGGCCAAACTCAACATCAGCGAAGCCATACCCTCTGTCTTATTTAGTCTACTCAGGGTGCCATAACAAAATCCCACAGACTAGAGTTTAAATGACAGAAATTTTTCACAGTTCTGAAGCCTGGGAAGTCCAAGATCAGGGTGCCAGTTGATTTGGTTTCTGGTGAGGGCTCTTTGCCTGGCTTCCAGACAGCTACCTCCTCACTGTGTCTTCTCGTGACAGAGAGAGCCTTCTCTGGTGAATTCATTTAATCTTAATTTCCTCCTAAATGCTCAGGCACTGATGAAGTCTTTAACATGTAACTTTTCAGGGGACACAGTTCAGTCCACAGCGTCCCCACCTGAGGAAAGGAACAGAGTCTAGTGTCCAAGATCCCAAAACAACCCTTCTGCCTCCATCTTAACCAAGGTTGGAGAAGGCCCATTTCCCACATATGCAGACAACACTTTAATTCGCACCTTTTAGTACAAAGAATGAAACTTGCTTTTTGAAATAACATCTCCCGTCTTTTTTTCTAGTATTACAAAGGACATGTATTTTTATTTTGGTGCTTTTTTTATTCATTTCATTACAGTTAAAATTCAACATTCTATAAGTGTCATCACAATGACTGGATATTTACATAACTTACAAGGTGATACCTTGATAAGTCTAGCACCCACCTGGCACCACACATAGTCATTACATTATGTTGACTACACGCCCTATGCTGTACTTAAAATCCCTGTGACTATTTTGTAACTTCCAATTTGTACTTTTCAATCTCTTCATCTTTTTCACTCAACCCCCCCCAACCCCCTCCCCATCTGGAAACCATCAGTTTGTTTTTGTATCCACGAATCTATTTCGGTTTTGTTTGTTCATTTTTGTTTGTTTGTTTTTGTTCTTTAGATTCCACAGATAAGTGAGATCATCTGGTATTTGTCTTTCTCTGTCTGACTTATTTCACTTAGCATAATACCCATGAGGTCTTATTTCATGTTGTTGCAGATGGCAAGATTTCACTCTTCTTTTAATATGTTTTATTGATTATGCTATTACACGTTGTCCCTTTTTTACTCCCCTTTATTCCCTCCACCCTGTATCCCCCTCCTACCATCATTCCCCCACCTTAGTTCATGTCCATGGGTCATACATATAAGTTCTTTGTCTTCTCCATTTCCCATTCTATTCTTAACCTCCCCCTGTCTATTTTGTACCTACGATTTATGTTTCTAATTCCCTGTACATTTTCCTTCCATTCTCCCCATTCTTCTGCCATGCTAACCTTCTATGTGATCTCCATTTCTGTGATTCTGTTCCTGTTCTAGTTTTTTGCTTAGTTGGTTGTTTTGTTTTTTAGGTTCAGTTGTTGGTAGTTGTGAGTTGGTTGTCATTTTACTGTTTGTATTTTTTATCTTCTTTTTTTTCTTACTTAAGTCCCTTTAACATTTCATATAATGAGGAGCTGGTAATGATGAACTTCTTTAACTTGACCTTGTCTGGGAAGCACTGTATCTGCTTTTCCATTCTAAATGAAAGATTTGCTGGATAGAGTAATCTTGGATGTAGGTCCTTGCCTTTCATGACTTGGGATACTTCTTGCCAGCCCTCTTGCCTGCAAGTTTTCTTTTGAGAAATCAGCTGAGAGTCTGATGGGAACTCCTTTGTAGGTAACTGTCTCCTTTTTTCTTGCTGCTTTTAAGATTCTCTCCTTATCTTTAATCTTGGGTGATATACTTATAATGTTGGGTCCAACTTTTTTTTAAATTTTATTTATTTATCTTTAGAGGGGAAGGGAAGGAGAGAGGGAGAGAAACATCAATGTATGGTTGCCTTTCATGCATCCCCTGCTGGGAACTGTCCTGCTGGGAACTGTCCTGCAGGGACCTAGCCTGCAACCCCGGTATGTGCCCTGACTGGGAATCAAACCGCAATTATCTGGTTCTCGGGCCCGCGCTCAATCCACTGAGCTATACCATCCAGGGCCCTTGGGTCCAACTTTTTTGGGATTCTTTTAGCTTCCAGGACTTCCTGGAAGTCTATTTCCTTTGCCAGGTTAGATATATTCTCCTTAATTTATGTTTTCAAATAAGTTTTCCATTTTTTGCTCTTCCTCCTTCTAGCACCCCTATGATTCAGATGTTTAAACTTATCCTGGAGGTTCCTAAGCCTCCTCTTTTTTTTTTTTTTTTTGGAATTCTTATTTCTTTAGTCTTTGCTAGTTGAATATTTATTTCTTCCTTCTGCTCCAAACCATTGATTTGAGTCCGATTTCCTTTCCTTCATTGTTGGTTCCCTTTATTTCACTTTTTATAGCCTTCACTTTTTCATCTAATTTGCAACCATATTCAACCAATTCTGTGAGCATCCTGATTACCAGTGTTTTGAATTGTGCATCTGATAGGTTGGCTATCTCTTCGTCACTTAGTTGTATTTTTTCTGGAGCTTTGATCTGTTTCTTCATTTGGGCCTTTTTTTTTTTTTTTTTTTTTTTTTTTTTGTCTCAGTGGGCCTGTTACATAGTAAGGGGCAGAGCCTTAGGTATTGGTCAGGGCAGTGCAACCCACATTGCTTCACTGTGATGCTGTGTGTGGGGGAGAGATCAGAGAGGAGAAACTGCCATTGGTTCAGCTCTCAGCCAACTTTCAGTCACTTCCTCCACTACCCACAAACAAATTGGGCCCTTCTGGTGTAATTCACTGGTGGGTGGTTTAGTGTACTCTCTAGGACCCTCTGGGTCTCTCCAACAAACTTTCCTGTGAGGCTGAGAGTTTCTCCTGTTGCAGCCTCAACCTTCACAGTTGTTTTTAGTCAGAGGTTTGAGGCTTTATTTCCCCGGGTTTGGAACCCTGGGTTGCGAGGTCTTTCTCGCTCCCCAGTCGTTCCTCCCAGTTTATCCGCATGCGAATGTGGGACCACCCAGTCCTCAGTCACCACTTTGCCACACGTCCTCTCTACTCTGGCTGCATATCTCCCCTCCTACGACGGGTCTGGATGAATGTTTCTTCTTTAACTCTTTCGTTGATGGACTTCCTTCCATATAGTTCAGTTTTCTGGCAGTTCCGGTTATATTTTGTTTTTAAGTTTGCGGTCCTTCTTTTGGTTGTATGAGGAGACACAGTATCTACCTATGCCTCCATCTTGGCCAGAAGTCCTGTTTTTAATTTTTTGAGGTACTTCTGTGCTGTACTGTTTTCCACAGTGGCTGCACCAATTTGCAGTTCCACAGTGCACAAGGGTTCCCTCTCCTCCACAGCCTTACCAGTACTTGTTTGTTGATTTCTTGATGATAATCATTCTGACAGATGTGAGGTAATAGCTAATTGTGGTTTTACTTTGGATTTCTTTGAATAGTGACATTGATCATCTTTACATACATCTATTGACCATCTGTTTGCCCTCTTTGGAATAATGTTTATTCCAATCCTCTGCCAATTTTTTAATTGGATTGTTTAGTTTTTTGGTGTTAGGTTGTATAAGTTCTTAGTAAACTTTGGATATTAACCCTTTCTTCCATTCAGTAAGTTGTTCTTTTGTTTTATTGATGGTTTCCTTGGCTATGCAAAAACGTTTTGGCTTGATTTAGTCCCATTTGTTTGTTTGGTTTTTTTTGTGCTTCCCTTGCCCAAGGAGATATATTCCAAAACATATTAGTAAGAGCAGTGTCAGAAAGTTTACTGCCTGTGTTTTCTTCTAGGAGCTTAATGCTTTCAGGTCTCACATTTAAGTGTTTAATCCATTTGAGTGTATTCTTGTGTATGATGTAAGAAAATGATCTATCTAGTTTTTTCTTTTTTGGCCTCTATCCAGTTTTCCCAGTACTATTTATTGAAGAGACTGTCTTTACCCTATTGTATATCCTTGCCTCCCTTTTCATATATTAATTGACCGTATAGGTGTGGGTTTGTTTCTGGGCTCTCTATTCTATTCCTTTTATTTATGTGTCTGTTTTTATTCTAGTACCATGCCGTTTTGATTACTATGGCTTTGTAGTAGAATTTGGTATCAGGTAATGCGATACTTCACACTTTGTTCTTCTTTCTCAAGACTGCTGTAACTACTCAGGGTTTTTGTGATTCCACATAAATTTAAAAAATTTTTTTTCTAATTCTGTGGGGAAAATAGCATCTCACTTCTTAATTTAGCTGTCTATACTGAAGTTGGACCAAATGGGGGAAGAAAGAATCTAGGTTTATCAGTTTAGAACTTTTGTTTAGGTTAATCAAAAACTTGTGTAAAATTTCTATGTTGTATTTGTGTGGAAGAAAGGGAAAAGGGACAGAGAAATTTTAAAAAGCCTTTCTTATATTTTAGAATTTTCTCTTTTGTATTTATTAAGACTCTTCCTTGACAGTTTTATTTTATGGAACTTGAGTGCAATATAGATTTGAAATATAGATTATATGAATTATAATTCTCGTGTCAGTCATAAATTGGCTGACTGGAAGAGTAGTATGCTGGGATCCCATAATTCCCAGGAAACACCTAATAGTATAAATCAGAATAATTTCAAAAGCTAGTGATTTCATGAACTAAAATTTTTTTTTCATTACTATAAGGAAGGAGGTCACATTCTGCTAGTATAGAATGCACTTTTGTTATGGAATTAAGTTAATATATGTCAAAGAAACAAGATTGCTTTGTTTCTACATTTCATATTATGATGACAAGTTATTTGAAAATAAAATACAATAAAAAATAACTGCTGGTTTTGTTCATTAAATCTTCAGAAAACAATTTGAAGAAATGGCTTCTTATTTTAATTTGTCTTCTCTGAAATTTGCTCAACATGTAACTAATGCTACATCAGAAGAACGACAGCAAATGCTAAAAGACTTTTATGTTTCTCAGTATTCAGAGGTAAAAGATTTTTTTGAGGATACTGCTGCAGAATTCATTAAACCTGCCTATGAGAAAGGAAAGAGAATCAGGAGTAAGTCTGGAAAGAGAGACTCTTTTATAAAAGAAAGACTGCCACATTCTGAAACTTTGTCATTTAAAGATTCTACCAAAAAAAATTCTCAAATTTGCAGCCCAAAAATACATAAAGAAAAATCACTTAGCCCTCAAAGTCATGGTTTCTCTAGAGAAGAGGTGCTTTCTAATGATGCATTAACTCAGAAATTACCTACAAGCTCTACCCAAGAGACTGACAATGAAAAAAACAACCAACTGTCCAAAGATACTATAGCATCCAGTTCCCTGAACAGTAAATCTGAAGCGCATGAGAAAAAGTTAGAAAATACCATGGAAGACCAGCAAGACCTGACAGGAATGAGCATTTCAAGAAATGAATCCCTTTTCAAAGGGGAAAACAAAAAGATAAAAAACCCAGTGTTAGAAAATACTTCTGTGGTGGGCTTACTTGGTGACACCTCTATTCTTGATGACCTCTTTAAAAGTCACTGGAACAGTCCCACACGACTGCCAAAGAAAATTCTGTCAGGGCCCATAGAAAAAGCAAAACAGAGACCGAAAGATTTCTGGGACATCTTGAATGAACAGAATGATGACAGTCTCAGTAAACTCACCGACTTGGCTGTGATAGAGACTCTGTGCGAAAAAGTGCCCCTTGCTGCATCTTCCAAAAGGAAAGAGGAGCTAGAAACCTCTCTTTGGAAATCAAATGAGAATTTTTTGTGGAAAAAAATTAACTCAAGTGATACAGATGAAAACACAACCAATACACAAGAATAATATATAAACAGACAAATGAATCACTGCACCCATGAACTTTTGCCATCATTGTTTACAGCTCTGTTTCACCCTAATTATGTTAACTTGAACACACTTGTTGACATATATTTTTATTAAACTCGTACTAGAATTGTTTTTAAAGTCTAAATTATTACCATTGTATTTGCTTCCTTGACATCTTCCTTGATCTTTAAAAAATATGATTTTACTATAGGATAAACCTGTTATGGAATGGAAAAGATTCTGTATTTATCAGGCAACCTGGGGCATATCTCTTGTGGCATAATTATGTGACCTTAGGTAAGTCACTTACCCTGCTGTTCAGCTATTTCCTAATAGGAAAGAAGAAGGGTTTGAACTTGACCAACATGAGCATCCTTCTAGTTTAAAAAGCTTTGGTTCATTCTCCCAGATTCCATTAAATCATAGGCCAGAGTATGTTCACACACACCCTACCCCTGCATCATGTGTACATTGACGTGCTTCTTTCCTACTAACATTTGGAAAATTAAGTTAACTGTTTCCCTTTATCTTCAGTATTATGTACTACTATTGTTAAATTACTTTAGATGACAGTATTACTAGAACTGAATATATGGTATTATGTTAAAGTAGTAAGTTTATAATTTCTCAAAATTAAAGAGTTAATGTTGTGTAACTTTACCATAAGAGATATAATGCTGAAGTAACGTAATTATTACCTTAGCCACAGAATGCTGACATCAACTTTTTAAATGACTATTATGATCTCATCAACATATAGCTTTGTATAGTACTTTTGTATTTCTTAAGTATAAAAAAATGAGTAAATATTTCATTTTATTTGAAACTGATATTTTGTTGGATTTAATTTATATGGTTTATACCCAATGGAATGTGCTCATTGCTGAATTCCTGTATTTGGAAATATTCGGTCAACCCCTGAGTGTGCTAGGAGTTCAAGACGCACAGCTGCGCCACTACTACAGGTTAGAGAAAGGAAGGCCCATCTGTGAAGATTCGTGACCATGAAGCCTCTGGCCTCCTGCCCAGCATGCAGTAGTAGGGACCTGCAGCTTCTTCTGACCTGCATTCAGATGCACTATACAAGCTTTCCCTCCGTTGAGCTCACAGGCTGATAGGAGGAAGTGTCCAGGAAATAGCCGTGAACCAGGAAATGGTAGTGTTCAGAGATCGTTGTTCCTGTGTTGAGGGAGAGGCCCTCAGAAGACCCAGGAGGAAGAGCCATTGCGCACAAATGGAGAAAAAGACAGCAATCTCTTCTCAAGGGGCTGAATGGCCAAGTATGTTTTTCTCCTGGGCAATGCTGAGGGCTCTGAAATATATTTTCTATCATACCAGTGTGGATGTCTTAATACATATATGTGGCTGAAATAAAATATTTATGAAATAATATTTCCCTTAAGGCATGCGATATACTTTGATATTTTCTTTTGGCTCTCTGCGTATATTTTTTTTTAGTGTTCTCACAACATACTAAATTGATTTCATGACCCATGAATGACTAGGAACCACAGTTTGAAAGTCACTGTTTTAGGTTATATAAAGTTTTGGGTTTGGGTGGGGGTAGGTCTTATTTTTAACCTGGAGCTGAGTTGTGTCCAATTTACTTGACCCATAAATGTTGCTAGCCCCATGCAGTCAGCTATATAGGAGCTATCCTTCTCCATCTCAGTTCACCAGGCAGAGTTCAAGCATTTTAATAAAAGTATATCTTCCATAAAACAAAATACCTTTTAAATTTTTACTTAGACATGACCTTAGAATCATAAAATTTTCATACAAATAATAGCTCTATACTCTTAAATATTAATAAAGTACTATTAAAGAGATTTTCATTGGTAATAGTCAAAATGGGAACACATATACAGAACTGGAGTTTGAATTACTTCCCAAATTACTTGCTAGCGAAACATTTGTCATTATCATGCAGAAACAGTGTGCCAAGCTGAAGACAGGGTCCAATATGAAAAGAAGCCAGTCAGAATGTTCCAGATGGGAGACTGGAGCAGTGGAAGATTTGATTCAGCCATAGATGAATCTGAGGACAGACTCTACAAAGGGTCAACAGAAAAAATCCTACCTGGTATGTGCCACCAGGTTCTGTCAAGCAAACAGGTGGCCCCAGGCAAGTCCTGCCTGGGCCTTCTTTCAGCCTCGTTTTCTCTTTATATTTGAGATGCACTAAATCAGTGCTGTTCAACCATTTTGTTAAGCATTGAACTCTTACCTTAATTGGAAGTTCAACTTTGTAAAGGAATTAAAATGGAGGTCTTTTTGGTTTAAGTAGTACTGCTGTGGCTCTATGGAGCACAAGTTTGGAAATCACAGGGATGGGATCATTACTAAAAAAAACCTTCCAAATTCAAGTTTTGAGTCTATTAGTCACACTCTGTTTTCTTTACTTCTCTTTAAAGTAATTGTTACTAGACAAAGGACCTGTCCCTGAGTGGGTCTGTCTAGGGCCAACTGTAGTGTATGGGTTCCTGACTTTATGTAGGAATAACTTCACACCAGTCCAGATGACAACAAGGATCTGTTCATTAAAGCCGGGAATGGTAAAACAAGGAAGGGCTTTGCATAGAGGAAGCAACAGGAGAGCTTAGGCTGGGCTGCCTTAGCTCACTGGGAAGTCAGAGAAGAGGGGTCCTTGGGGACAGAGGGATTAGCTTGAGACAAGCTGCCAGCTGCCCATTGCCTTAGAGTTTAGGAGATGCCTGCCTGTGGGGGAAGAAGTGGAAGTGAAAGGGGAAAGGGAATGTCCTGGGCTGCACCCCAGAGGGAAGGTGCACAAGCTGGGTCCTTTGGCTTGTGCTGTTCTCTCTCTCTCTCATAGGGGTATTTTAGGGGAAGTCTCAGGGGAGGGTTTCAAAAACGAACAATATTCATCAGGTTTTTAGGTGTGCTCTCCAATGATTGGTCATGGTCTCCAATGATTGGTCAGTGCCAGGGCAGGGGGTCATTAGTCATTGAAGCTTATCCTAGTGTTGCCCACCTGGTTTTGCTGATTTTCTGGGCCTGGAGCTGAAATACACCTGAGTCCTAGATGTTACTTCTAGGGAGGTGACTTTTTGTACGTGGCTGTATATTGTTCAGCCGTTGTGTTCAGCTGTTTGTCTCAGTTTCCCTATGGCATTTTCCCCAAGGAATTTTCCTAGCTTTCTATCCTGTTTCACAATGATATAGTTTCTGGCTGCTAGCACTCAACACAGTTATTAATATTGGAAACTGAGGCAAGATATTGAGAGACTTTTGCACTTGAATTCCTCAGGGTTCCCTTAAAGCCCTGAAACCACTTCTTTGAGTAAATTAACATCTGCAAGTGTTCAAGGCAAAGGGGTTTTAGTTTGCAGAGATAAGTTGGTGATAAAGTTTTTTTTATCAGTCAACAGAAAATGAGAAATTCAAGGGCTGTGTAGAGTTGCTCAGTTTTAAAATTCTTTTTTAAGTATATTTTATTGATTATGCTATTACAGTTGTCCCAGTTTTTCCAGCTCCACCAAGTACCCCCTGTCCACCCAGCAATTTCCCCCTTAGTTCATGTCAGTGTGTCGTGCATATAAGTTTTTTGGCTTCTCCATTTCCAATGCTATTTTTAACATCACCCTGTTTATTTTGTACCTACCAATTATGCTTCTTAGTCTCTGTACCTTTTCCCCTATTCTCCTCTTTCCCCCTCCCAGCTGATAACCCTCCAAATGATCTCCATGTCTATGATTCTGTTCCTATTCTAGTTGTTTGCTTAGTTTGGTTTTGTTTTTCTTTTTAGATTAAGTTGTTGATAGTTGTAAGTTTGTTGTCATTTCAATGTTCATAGTTTTGATCTTCTCTTTCTTAAATAAGTCCCTTTAACATCATGTAATAATGGCTTGGTGATGATGAAATCCTTTAGCTTTACCTTGTCTGGGAAGCACTTTATCTGCCTTTCCATTCTAAATGATAGCTTTACTGGGCAGAATAATCTTGGATGTAGGTCCTTGCCTTTCATGACTTTGAATACTTCTTGCCAGTCCCTTCTTGCCTGCAAGTTTGCTTTTGAAAAATCAGCTGATAGTCTTATGGGACCTCTTTTGTACCTAACTCTCTGCCTTTTTCTTCCTGCTTTTAAGATTGCTCTTTATCTTTAATCTTTGGTATTTTAATTATGATGTGTCTTGGTGTGGTCCTCTTTGTGTCCAACTTATTTGGGACTCCTGTGCTTCCTAGACTCATAGAGCTATTCACCAAATTAGGGACATTTTCTTTCAGCATTTTTTTCAAATAAGTTTTCAATCCCATGTTCTTCCTCTTCTCCTTCAGGCATCCCTATGATTCAGATATTGGCACCTCTGGAGATGTCCCAGAGTCTTATACTCTCCTTGTTTTTTCTAATTCTTGTTTCTTCATTCTGTTCTGTTTGGATGTTTACTTCTTCCTTATGTTCTAAATTGTTGATTTGAATCCTGGCTTTCTTCCCTTCACTGTTGGTTCCCCATGAATTTTTCTTTATTTCACTTAGCGTAGCCTTCATTTTCCTTATTTTTTTACCATCGTCAATGACTTCTCTGAGCATCCTTCTCACCAGTGTTTTGAACTCTGCATCTGATAAGTTGCCTATCTCTGTTTTTGCTTAGTTCTTTTTTGGGGGTTTTGTTCTGTTCATTCATCTGGACCATATTTCTTTTAAAAAAAAAGATTTTATTTAATTTCTTTTTCGAGAGAGGAAGAAAGACAGGGGGAGAAACATCAAAGTACAATGTGTGAGAGATACATCAAGTAGTTGCCTCTCTCATGCCCCCAACTGGGGATCCGGCCTGCAATCCAGGCATGTGCCAAGACTGGGAATCAAACCTGCAACCTTTTGGTTCATAGATCAGCACTCAATCCACTAAGCCACACCAGCCAGGACTGGGCCGTATTTCTTTATCTTCCCAACTTGGCAGCCTCCCTGTGTTTGTTTCCATGTATTAGGTAGAGCTGCTTTGACTCCCTGTCTTAGCACATCAGGGATAAAGTCTTAGGTATTTAGCAGAGTGAGGCAACCGGATTCACCACTTTGTGGCACTCTGTGTTGGGGAGACTTGAGAGAGGGGGCAGTGCTGCTGCCTGGCCTCTGGACCTTTGGTTGGCACTTGCCCCATTTCCAGTCACTTCATCCACTTCCCATATGTGACTCGTGCCCTTCAGGCTACTGCTGTGGTGATGATTCCTAGAGTGGGTGGGTGTGCGTACATTCTAAGACCATGCAGGCCTTTTAAATGTATGCACTTGGAAACTCAGCAGTTTCTTCCACCACCCCAACCCCCACTGGTTTTTACAGGCAGAAGTTATGAGGCTTTATCTTCCCAGTGCTGGAATCCTGGGCTTTGCAGTCTGGCCTAGGGCTGGGATCACTCACTCCTAAGGTATCCCTCCTGATTTTTATCCACCACATGTGAATGTGGGACTGTCCATTCTGCCACCACCACTGCCGGTCCGTGCTGCCCCATGTCCCCTCCACCTCGGCTCCCCATCCCCACCCCTCCTACCTGTCTGGATGAATGTCAGACACTAGATCCTTGGTTGTCAGGCTTTCATACAGTTCAATTTTCTGGCAGTTCTGTGTTTTTGTTTTGAAGTTAGTTGTGATTCTTCTTGTTCAAGGATGTGAAATGTGTCTATCTATGTCTCCATCTTGACCAGAAGTGTCAGTTTTAAAATTCTGAAGTTATCCTTATTGTATATTAAAATAGCTCTGTTTTAATGACATGATAATAGATCATAGTTTTTAGTCTTTTTCACTGTTCTTACTTAATAAAAAAAATTGATAACCACTTGTCAATTCCCAGAACTTTTATTTGACATTTACTGGTCTTTAAAATCCAAAAGAACAGGATCACTGTCTGCCTCAAAGGCCATTTTTTAACACAGAAGGGAGGGAATAGAGCTCCATGGTCACTATATCATAAATACCATCAACAGTGAGTCTAGGAACAACCAAAAAAGTTGGTGAATCTATATAATCCTGTAAGGTGCATCACTTTCCAAGAGCCCAGAGTGCAGAGCACTTTCTAGGCTCCTCACCTAACTCTCATTTAATTATCACTGATGCGGTTCCATCCCCTACCTGTTTTACAAAGCATTCTCTACCCAGGGCTTCCAGG
Source organism: Artibeus jamaicensis (assembly GCF_021234435.1). Lineage (NCBI taxonomy): Eukaryota > Metazoa > Chordata > Mammalia > Chiroptera > Phyllostomidae > Artibeus > Artibeus jamaicensis. The sequence goes on along the minus strand of NW_026522030.1, from coordinate 69,685,408 downwards.
AGGCCTTAACAGGGGAGGCAGGTAAGCTCAGGAACACGTCTTGGGCTGGTCTCAGGGACAGCCCCTGGCACTCTCTCTTCCCCCGCTCCCCCAGTTGCAGGTTCCATGTGGTATTTGTGGCAGTTGGAAGAACAGCTCTTTTTCTCTTCTCCCGTGGAAGAACAACCATGGGTGCAAAGTTTTCAGTACAAAAACAGCCCTTTGGGCATTTATTCTCTGCCCCCTCTCTCAAAAAATAGGTTCAACTTGACCCCACCTCTGGCAACCAGAGGCTGTCTGGTGCCCGGCCCCAAAGAGGCAAGTCAGACCTCCTACAGAGGCTTGTCAGCACACAGGTACCCAGGTCCATTCCCCAGGAGATTCTAGTTCAGGAGCCTAAGGTTCAGCACTGGCACCCAATTTTATGTTTGAAGCTTCACAGTAATTCGGATGTACCAATATTTTGTCTAAGACCTTGTCACTGGGATGGACCTACCTGCCTCACCTTCTCTCTGATAAGTAAGCCCTTCTCAGCCCCACTATGAAATCAGATCTGCCACTGAGCTCATGCTAGAGCCATTCTGCTTTTTTAGGCCCCAAAGTTGTTAAGGTCCCGTGAAAATATCCACCATAGCATTGTTTCTCTAATTATACTTTGTCAATCAGACTTTATTTGCTTTGTGGCCATCTAACACATTGTGATGGTTATGCTAACCCCCTAAATGTCCAAATATAAGACCAGTCTTAATTATATGAGCATGATACCTTCCTGTCATTGACATGGATAATGTCCTCTTGGCCACCTTGGTTTTGTTTTGCTCTCTCATAGTTAAAAACTGAGAGTGCCTCTTTCTACAGATGTCTTTTTGGCTTTGCTAAATGGGCCCCTCAATCTCACTGAAAGAAATAACTGAAACTCACTCTGTATTCTTTTAGCTTATCTAAACAAGGGAGAAAATATGCATCTCTGAATTGTTGTAATGTTTCTAACAAAACTCTAGTAAGCCATCTTGTCAAACTAAAATATGATTAGTGCCCCCCCCCAAAAATCTTTTAACTGGATTTTATTTTTTCACACGCTTCTGGACTGAAAGATAGACTTCAAAAGAAGGCTCAGGATAGTTAATTTGCATTTTTCCTTCCTAAAGCTATTTAAAAAGCATGAATAAGAACAAAAACTCTTAATTTTTCAAAATATGTGCTAACATGTATTCCATAGGAACCTCTGATCTCATGTGATCAGATTCCACCTGCCCTGCTCATATGCCAGCACCCTCACAGTGCTTCCAATAGTGGACACTCTTTCTCCCCAGGCAGGATTCACTGTCCTATCTCCCCATTGTAGCCTTCCTGGCAAAGCTCCAGGTTCCTTCTAGGTCAGTCCCTGACTTTCCTGAGTCCATCCCTTCTCCTTATGCATCCAGTTCACAAATCTCATGGAGTTCTAATGTCCTGTGCAACAACCTAATAGCATCCCTCCAAACACCACATCACACTCAGACCTCAACTCCCCCTATTCCTGTTTTAGTAGATCCCTCATTATCCTGTTTCACTTGGTTGAAGAAATCCATCAGCAAACTTCAGCAAGCTGAGCAAGGTGGGAGGAAGCTCTGAATACCTAGGACACTCCAGAAGCCAGATAACCAGGCAAAGTGATCTCTGGTAACAATTCAGTGACCTGCCAGAAAAAAAGGCAATACCAGCCAATCTGTGGAGTCCTTCCAGAAGTGCCATTTACCTTCTGCAATAGCCCAGAACTGCCATATGGCCCTGAAAGGCACAATAGATCCTGCAGTCTTCAGGGCATAACAGTTTGCTGGGGAATGTTGGAATGAATAAATGGATCTCAGGAAACTTAGTGTCCCCTTGGAGGGCATGTGAGGAAGGGAACAAGAACCACCAAGGAATGCAGGCACAAATGGGTGTTCTCTGAGTGCTGGGAACAAGGTAGCTTTCAGAGTCCAAAAAGGAGAAGAAGCATACTTTGGGCTGGAATGATCAGAAAAGGCCAACCCCAAATTCTGGGAGTGGGTTGGTGACCAGGCCTGAAAGAATGGGGAAAGCCAGATTATCACTTCCTCCAACCTCTCTTGGCTTTTTAAAACCCCAGATGTACAGGAGTGTGGGCCTAGTAGAGAAGTTAGTGTTTGGGATTGGCCAAATATAAACAATCTAACCTCCCAGATGAAGGGGTGGGAGGTGCAGACAAAAGGAAGGAGAGAGCCAGACCTAGAGGCCAAAGGGGGGAGGGGATCCCCAGCAGCCACACACAGAGATTTCCCACCTGATTCTGGCCCTGGCAACCTCTTTGTCAGGAGCCAGGGGCAGGGAGGGGAGGCTGTTTGACCTCGCCTCCCTTGCACGTTACTCTGTGGGATGTTGTCCTCCAGAAGCCAGGCTGCTGCTCTGCCCTTCAGGAGTACTGCCATCGAGGAGGCCACCTTCTGGGTCCGCCAATATTAGAGAGTGTGTATAGGTAGAAAGTGCTTCCAATAAAGTAAAGCTTCCCTGGACATTACTCTGTAAGTTCCAGAAGGCCAACCGCCGCCGCTGAGGATGGCGGCTGGAAACTCCTCCGAGGTGCCACCAAATCTTGGCTGGAGATTCACCACGGCCCCCACATCCTCAGTAGGAGCAACAGTTTGCTTCTCTGAATCAGGGTCACTTTCTCTTTGGGGAAAAGGAAAAAAGAAAGTTAATGAAATTATGCTCAGGCTGTATTGATGGAAAACGAGATTTTACGCCTCGAAAGCGCGTTATCTGCCTTTAGCCACAAACCTCAGGAAAGTCCTCAAGTCCCTGGGTGAACAGGAAGCGCAGGGTGGGCTGCGTCTCGAATGGGGCCCAGGGCTTTGCCTGTACAGGGAAACAAGGAAGGTGGAGGGGCAGCCTTTTGTGGGGTTTTGCCTCCCTCGAGTTTCACAAGTTTGGAGCTGTGATTACCCCAACCCCTGGATCTGGGAAGAAGCTGGTAGTTTCCGTGGGGTAGGGCGGGCGGGGGCGGATCCTGGGGAGCAGTGGGCGTGGCTGCGAGGGGCGGGCGAATCCGGTGCGGCAGGCCGCGAATTCTTCCGGTGCGCGCGCATCCGAGCTAGCGCCTCACAGTCCACAGTGGACTCCGCGCGCAGACCCCTGCGGGGTCAGAATCTGGGTTGCCAAAGCGAGTCTGTCCGCCAGCTGCTGCAGGGACTGGTGGGATTGGGCCGAGAGGGTCCCTTCTGGCCACCGCCAATTCACGGCGTGGCCGCCGGGTGTGAACTTCCGCGGTTCCTGCGGTCTGGCCCGCAGCCCGCTGGGAAACCGGCCTCGGCTTGGATCCCCCCCCCCCCACCACCAGTGCACTTTACTGAGCTCCTGAGAAGCAAGAAGGCGGAGGCGCAGGGAGGTGGGCAGAGTGGGAGCTCCGACTGAGGCTGGTGCGGAAGGAAGGAAGGTACAGAGCTCAGGTACAGAGACAGCCCGGTCGGTCCCAAGCACTGTCAGCCAGCGACTCTGGGCGGCACCACCGGGCGTACCAGACAGCCGTACAGCTGCTGGTCCATGGAGAAAATCAGGCTTAATACCTCACCACACTGCACGTAGTCTGGGGCCGGCTGCGCTGGGAAGCAGGTCCCCTTCATGCATGAAATACTCCACCTCCAGTCTGAACTCCACCCATGCACTCCCCGCAGCCTCGGGGGCCTGCTGCTTCTGTCTCTAGTCCCCAGCCGCACGTTCCTGCCCACTCACCCAAGATCTTCCCTGAAGGTGCCTTCCCTACCTTCCACCTTCCTCTCGCCATCAAAGCTGGCGCCCTCCACCAAGTCTCTGGTTCCAGCCTAATATCAAGTCCTAGAGAGAAGGTCTTCAAAATACTTCCCAAGTCCCACTGCCCAGGGCCGGAGTTCCCACCCCTCTACCTCCCATCAGGATGGCTGCAGACTTCTCCCTGGATTCCTAAGCCTCAGCCTCCTCCCTCCCTAATCTATTTTCCACATTGCTTCCCCCTAGAGCGTGTGTTAAAACACAGAGACCTCGACAGTTGTAAATTTCGTATTTCCTCTGGTGAACAGGCCCAGGAGGTTTGGACTCAGAGGGCATGGGCTTACATTTACTGAAGACTTACTATGTGCCATTTGTTAAATATTTCAAGTAGATTTTCTCATTTAATTGCCCAACAAACTGGATATTATTATCATTTCTGTTTTTAGAAAAAGAAACTGAGGTACAGAGGGGCACATGGCTTGTGAGCAGCAGAGGCAATTTCCAGCCAGGCTGTCTGCAGGAGTCTGTTTCTCCATTAGAGCAGTGCTCTTCTGCTGAAAGCCCTAACCTTCCTGACAAGCATGGAATGACCCACTGCACCAGCTTTGTCTGGGGACCAGGTGGCAAAGACCTGTTAACTAAATGGATGAGGCAGGTGGACATCAGGTGGACTTTGATCTGGAATTCCTCAGGGTCCCCCTTGCTCTTTCACCTGCCTTTAATGAATTAGCCATCTGAGTTTATGGGCATGGACAAGTTAGAACAGTCCCTACCTTTGGCTCCCTCTGGTTCTCACCTGACAGCCTCCTCTACCCTGCACTTGCTTGGCAGCATCCTGGAGACACCACAGGTGTCCTAACCCCAAGGCAGACTTGTAACATTCTCCTCCCTTTCCCACAAACACAGGCTCCTTAACGCCCTCCATACCCTCCTCCCCTTCCAGCTTGCCCTCCTATCCCCAGCCCTGCCAAGCATTAGTCTCTGGCCACTTCCTTTGCATGTGAATGAGGCCTAGTCTGGGCTGCCTTTGTCCTGGGTGTGGTGGGATTTCTATTATTAATTAGTGTCTGGGAAATCACAAGTCAGCAGTCCCCCTTCCAGGACCTGCAAACGACAAGGGTTCCTGGCCTCCACTTCCTGCATAAGAATGAGGACGATTCCTCCCCGCACCTGCCCTATCATGACTTGGCCGAAATGGACAGAGACTTGGAGATGACAGTAAACAGGGACCATCTGACTAGTGTTTGCTCTAGTGAATCCTGGGATTTCATTTCTGTGAACTTATCAGGTGTATTATATAATATTTATGCTGCTTTTTTCTTCCTGGAATACACCTCCTAATAGAGGTGCAATTGCTTTTTTATATAATTTAATTAATTTTTCTGTATAGATCAATACTATGACATTGAAAGGGCACAAAAGAGCGTGTAGTTTTCCTCCTCATCCAGAGGCAAACTCTACCATCACTCAATGTTACCAGCTTCTTGTGGGGCTTTTTCAGAAACCATCCACACATTTATGACCAAATTGATGCTTTGAAAAAAATCAGTGTAATTTCAGAATGGAGCACTGAGATTCTCAGCACTGAGCTTGTAGCATGCCCAGGGCGCACACTTGTTACCCAATCAAATGGGGCTGGGGCAGGAATGAGGGGGTGTCTGCCTCAAATAGAGAAGAGAAGCTTTGCCCCCATCTCTCTGGGGGCAGAACAAGAAATCAGGGTTGTGTGAAATATACAAGAATTAAATAAGACTTGAAACTATCCTCATGGGGGATTCCATCCCTCATGCTGGAATCTGTGCGTACAATATAACCATACATTCTAACAACCCCTGGGTGTCAATCCAAGAAAGAGTGGCTTTCTCCTTCTCGAGATGAACTTTCTTATTTTTCTGCTGAGGGTTATTTTAGTATCAGCATTTATTTACAGAGACGGTCTAACTCTAAGATGTACTTAGTAACTTCACACCAATTTTTTAAACTATAAATTGCTTTCCAGAAGTGAACAGAAGCACTACCTATAAAGTGCTACTAACTGTTGGTCTGTAGTCTAGTCACTTCATAAACAGGGTAGATTAGTGTGCACCATGCAACCCCAGAGCTTTTCCTTCCCTGGTCAGAGTCCGTCTCAGTATTTTTTCTTCCCATTCTTTGGAGAAGGTGCTAGTGACCATAAAGAGAAGGTATAAGAAGAATGGATGAGGGGAAGTCAGGGACATAGGTTATTTAAAATCTGCCTGGTCAGTCTGATGTATTCAGGAAGGAATTCGTTTTGTCTCCTAGATGGGATGAGGTGCTGTCTCCTCACATCACACGGCAAATCACTTTCTGACTGTTCTGCTCCCCTAACTGAAGGCCATGTTCCTGCCTGTTCTTGTACTTCTGTGCCAGTAATTTCTCGGTCAGTTTGGTGGGCTCCCAACTTCTCCACTTGTCCTTGCTGCCTTCAATCTAGGGATGGTATCACGCCACACACCCACCATTTGCTTTCATGCTTCTAACTGATCTGTTTGTGGGTGGTCACAAACCTTCAGCACAACCCTCGACCTCTCTGGTCAGTTTCAGATGCACAACCCCGTTGCTCTGGTGCGACCATACCCCCTTGGATGATCTATGAATGCTTCATACTTCTGTCCAAAACGGAATTCTTTGTCTTCAACTCCACCCTCATCCTTCTTCTATATTTAACTCCAAACTCAATCATTTTACTGTCAGTCATTGACCTTAATACCCAAATCTGATCACCATATATTAAGGTGCTCATTTCTTTCACTACATTTACACAGTAACCAAGTCTAATATATCTCGACTCTACCTCCTCCTTTTCAATATGTACCATTGAACTAATAATGCCTAAACCATTGTAGTGGTTTCAAGTCTTTCACTTCTTAATTTTCCTAGAGAAATCTATTGTATCTGGTAGAACTCTTTTGATGTAAATGATACAAACTGGCCTAAGTAAAAAGGAACATTGCCAGTATAAGGCTGATTTCAGTAGTGGTTTGATATAGAAGCTCAGTGGAAGTCACCCAGGCCCAGTGTCTCCCTCTCACCACTCAGTTCTCCTCTCTCCCAAAAGCTGGCTTCATTCTAAGGCTGCTCGAAGTGGCAAAATAGCAGCAGAAACTCCAGCTCACATGCTTCCAGCTCCAAGTCCTACAGAGAAGAGCCTGGGTCCCATGTTACCTCTGCCCCCTGCTGGGTGGGTAGTCCCCTCTGAATTTCATAGACTGAAAGTGATAGAGAAGTGGAATGGAGGCAATTACTAGGAAGAGCATGAATTGACACTGAGCAATAAGTACAGCAACAAATCCGCATCAAATTTTGTGTTAAGCTTGAACATTCCCCCACAGAAACTGTTCAGATGATTCAGAAGGTCACAGCTCTGGGCAACTGGTAACTGGCAGCTTCATCAGGACAACACACCTGCTCATACATCATGTCTTGTGCAGTTTTTTTGGTGATTCCATAGTCACCCAGGTGACTCAGCCCCCTACAGCCCAGAGTTGGTGCCCTGCGACTTCTGGCATTTCCCAAAACTAAAATCACCTTTGAAAGGGGAAAGATTTTAAAATATCAGAACCCCACCACACACGCGATTCCACATAGAATCCTTTAACATTAACCCACGTCAGACTTGTGCCAATTGAAATTTTGCCAAGATAATTTGACTCCCGTCAACACACAATTTTCATTATTGTTAAACTTTTTCATTTTGTTTTCATTGATATTTTCATCAGTCATCTTGTATGAGAGCTGAAATTTAAAAATGATGATGTGGATTTATCTACTAACCGGCCTGGCAACTGCGGGTGGGGCTGTGAGAGTGCACCTCTGGCAGAACTAAGGAGAGAAGGACAGTGCTTAGGAGGGCCGAACGCCCAACACATAGGACGTACTCAGCAATGACTGGTAGGATCAGCCCCTCTCCTTCCACCTCATATTCTGGACTTAAGGACACATACAGCACACACATGTGTATCACATACACACACCACACAAACATACAATGTCTGTCCAGAAGGTATCCAGCCATGTAATGAGAAAAGTAGAGACATTTATTGAAGACGATACAAGATACAAGAAACACTGTACATAGGACAATGATGCTTCAGTGTCCTTCACAGTAGGCACCTTGGGACCTCACACAGTTCTCCCAATCGCAATCAGCTGCCCTGTCATATTTTCCTGAATCTCACGGAGAGTCTGAAATCTCCTCCCCTTTCAAAGGTGATTTTAGTTTTGGGAAATGCCAGAAGTCGCAGAGTGCCAAATCTAGGCTCTAGGGGGTCTGAGTGACCTGGGTGATCATCAGATAACAAAAAAACTGCACAAGACATGATGCATGAGCAGATGTGTTGTCCTGATGGAGCTGCCAATCACCGGTTGCCCATAGCTGTGGCCTTCTGAATCATCTGAATAATTTTCTGCGGGGGAATGTTCAAACTTAAAACAAAGTTTGATGCAGATGTGTTGCCCTACTCACTCAGTCATTTTGAATGTGATGACCACACAGTGCACATGCTCACTCACTGAGGTCTACCACCCTCACTGACTAGTACAGTGAAGTTGTCACTGTTCATGCATGCGCATTTCAGTCTACTCTCCTTGGTTGCCAGATTACATTGGTGTCATGCAAACCATTCTCATTATATTAACAATGTTTGGATGTTTTCATAATGGACCTCGTACATACCACATAAATGCCCCACACCATATAAACATATGAGACTCGCTCTACACACACCACTCACCACACAAACATACACACCACATAAATGCCACACATACAACACGGAGACATACCACACATGTATACACCACATGTGCCAAACACAGGCACATGCCACACACACCATGTATACCACACAGCAAACACACACACACCATGCTTTGCTCATCAGTTTCCTGGGTCTAGGTTTGGTCCTCAGAAGCAGCCTTGAGATAAGTGCTGGTCTGTACGTGTTATGTTAAAGAAGTGCCACCAGGGGAGTTGGAGGGAAAAGGAGAAGGCCAAGCAAGGGTGTGATTTCAGGCTGCTTTAGGTGAATGCATGTTCAGTCTGATCCTGCAGGGGCCTCTGGAGTGTAAGTTGTGCCCTGGAGCTTTCCTAACCTGAGGCCAGAGAGACTGGATTTCCTTCATTTGCACCTAGAAGTCACAAGTGCCTGGGAGTTCCCAGGATGTCACATGCCCATGAACCTCCTCCTGCCTGTTGGCTCTCAACCAACAGCCAACCCTGCCAATTCCATTCCAGTCAGGATGGGTGGTTGTTCAGAGTTGCCACTTTTAGAGGGCTCTCCCTTCCTTCCTTCCTTCCTTCCTTCCTTCCTTCCTTCCTTCCTTCCTTCCTTCCTTCCTTCCTTCCTTCCTTCCTTCCTTCCTTCCTTCCCTAACACTTTGTGGGATCCTGGCTGAGATTACAAACGGAGGCCCCAGCTCATAGCCTACCCTCTTTCCCTTTCTGCCCATGGCTCCATCACTCACTGAGGATGCCTCACTCGCAACAATGTGGACATCCCAGCTCTGCTTCTGCAGCTCCTTGGCTACCCCTGGCCCAGCAGTCCATGCAGCAGGTGCACACTCCAGGAAAGAGTCCAGCCCACACCTTGGAAACAGTGAAGTATTTTCACTATTTCTCTTTTTCTCTCTCCTTGAGTAAAAGCTGAACACTCTAGTTTCCTTATTTTGGAAATAGGAATAAGGAAGAAGGAATTAAGGAATAAGGAATCCCTTATTTCTTATTTGTTTCCTAAACATTTTAGTATGTGTACTAAGAACATCAACCCTATGGGTAATCAGTGTTTTTACCCTCATCCCAAACAATCCAAGGAGCTTGAACATTTTAACTCCGAGCTTCCCCAGCTTAAGTACTCTTTGTATGATGTTTTAATCTCTTTTTAAACGCCCACAAGCTGCTGTTGTTTGTTGTTTTATAAAGATAATTCTGTTTACATTTATGCTAATATTTTTACTTTCATTGCTGACCAATCCTACTGCTTCTCAGACTGCCCCTCTGGGACCTTTTCCTACTAGCTGAAGTGCAGCAGAACTTCCTTTAGTTAGTTTTGTTGGCGAAAACACTCTTACGTTTATCTTTTTCTGAAAAGTGCTGGTTTCAGCACCTTATTAACTTGTTCACACCCTAAAGAACAGCTTTTGTATTATCTGGAAAGAGCGTCAAAAAAAATTAAGAAGTTGATGACTATCTAATGAATGGAAAAGTGGAGGCAGTGCTTTCACTTTGCATTGGATATCAATTTGCTTTTCTTGGGTATTCTCTTATGCAAATACATAAAAAAAATACAGCTTTGAGAAAGCCATGCCACAAAAGAGAAAATGATTTGTCATTTATTGGTTTTCTTTTATATAGTGCTCACCTCTTTCCGAGGACTACAGGATGCTTACAAGATATTTCAGTTTTCAAGTGGCCAAAAGCATTTGGTCCATTTGAGCCTCCTCAAAGGGATCGTTCATACTCTTAGGCTCTATCTCATCACTTTCTACTGTTAATTAGCCCTAGTCTGGCTTCCAGCCTCATAATTCTACCTAAACATCTTTCTCTCACTGAATCATCAGTGGCCACCATATCAATTCAGGTCCTCCTGGAAGCCGACTCAGAGGTGGACTCTTGTGTACAGAGGTACACGAGATTCATTGGCTAACACCTGTGGACACAGTGAGAAGGAGGAGGAGGCAAGGGAACCTTGCATTGCAGATCTGTCCCCCATAAAGGAGAGAGGTGGAAAAAGAATAGGGTAGGAAGCCCAATGGTCTGCAGGCAACTATGACAATGTCTGGGCAGCTCCTGTGGAGCTGTAATGCAAAGTCTACCCACACTGGCCAGAAATGTGAGCCCTTATATTACCACTCTGCCCAGTCACTAGCTGAGGGCTTTCCTGGGGGGAACATGGCCCTGCTCAAACTCAGAGGCAGATCCTGAAGGCACCCACAGGGAAAGGCCACCAGTAACTGCACTCCTTGGTGCAGGTTCTCTCTTGAAGGGAGATCCAAGTGGTGTACCCCCACCCTGCCATGGCCACCATGGCAACAAGTCCAGTGAATGACTCCTAGCCCTTTTCTCACCTGACCTCTCTGAAGCTCTGAGACGGTTAATACATTCTTTCTTCTCAGACACCATCTTGCCTAGGCTTCTGTATCTTAGTATTTTCTTGGTTTGCCTCAGATATTGATGGCTGCTCCTTCTGAGAATTCCTTGCAGGTTCACCTTCAACTATGTGGACTCCCCATGTGGGCCTGTGTGTGTGCCGTGACTCCTGTTGTTACCGGAAAGGGGACCTGGTCCTGAGTATAGCATGTGGGTTCATGACTTCATGCAGGCAGAATTTCACAACATGAGTCCAGGTGATTTTTAGAGGATATATTTATTAAAGTCTGGGGACAGTGAAACAAGGAAGGACCTAGGACAGAAGAAGGAACAGGAGAAGGACTAAGTGGGGATATGAGCCTAGGCAGGGCTGCTTTAGCTCACTGGGAAGTCAGAGAAAAGTGGACCTTGGAGACGGTTCAGGAGGTTAGCCCAGGACAAGCTACCACTGCCCATTGCTCCCTAGTTACAAGCCTTGTGGGGACCCCTAGAGATGCATGTCTGTGAGGGAAGTGGTGTGGGGGCAACTTTCCTCACATTTCTCGCCCATGTGCCATGGACGAGAATAAACATGACAGAGACATGATGTGATCTGCTTGGGGAGGAGAGGTGGCCAGTTTCCCAGAGGAAAAGGGCCTTGAGCAGTGGCCAGTCTCTCAGGCAAAAAAGATGTTGAGCCCCTTCCTCCAAGGGCTTTTATTGGGTTGTAATACACAGGAATACAGGGCGGCAACGATCAAACAGTAGATAACATTTCAAAGAAATCTGAGGGCTTAGTCTGAGTCAGAGTCTGTCAGGAACAGAGTTTTAGGGTTTCCTGCTCGAACCCTTAACATATGAATGAAAGCACTCTTAGCAGAGCAGATTTCACAGGTTTATCAGCAAGTCTTTGCGGTGCCAGATTTTTCCCCAGGACACGCTCTAGCAAGGCAAGGAGCTGCACCTCTCCCCAACAGGTATTTAGTCTTAAGAGGATCAGAGCCAGGAAGCACTTCTCCCAGAGAACATGGGGACTCAGGCTTCGTCAAAGCCGGGGGGCGAGAGTCCATTGCTCTTTGCTGCAGCCCCCCGAGTCCTTCCTTGATGGCTTCCCAAGTGATCATGTCTGGCTTAGGTTACCCCTCCTCTGAGTGGTCTTACCCATCAAGGACTTCCAACCATGCTTTGGGGGCAAGGAGGAAACTGAGGCATCATTTGCTACCAGAAACCAGCCTTGTCTCCTGTGGCTCACATTCCAGAGGTCATTGTCTCATCTTTAGCTACAGGGGGTAGAGTTACAATTTTTAAAACCAGGCAGAGCAGTCCACAACAAAGTGGAGAGGGAAGGGAAAGGCACAGGCCTGCTCCTGGGAGAGAGAATGTTCACAGGGACCTTCATTCTGAGGGTTTTTAAAGGCTGGGGTGGTTAAGGGATGTCTTAGAGGAGGATCTCAATAGAATATTCATCAGCTTCGTGCTTCTCATACACCAAAATAAATGTATTCCCTTAACTTCATCTGTCCCTGGGTGTTGTTGCAAATGATACTAATCGGATATCTGCTATCTTTCTCCCTGAGTAGAATGATTTAAGTTATTTACCTTCTGGTTGTGGAGAAGTGCAAACCATCTACTCTAAGAGCCCTTGGTTTAGGGAAAATAGAATCTACTAGATGGCTCCCAACTGCTGTTTAACTATCTGTCTCAGTCCCCTATTCCGCTCTCCCGGATAACTAGCTTATCTCCCTGTTTCTAGGGACCTGTGAGTCTAGACTCCCTCCTTCGTGACAGTCATTTCTATGCCTCACCAACACAGTAAAAACAAATCTGGCATACACGATAAAGCACATTCATTCACTCCATAGTTTTTCAAAGTACCTGCTGTGTCTGTGGCACTGTTTAGATGCCGATGATAGAGCAGGGAGTGTGCAGGCAAGGCCCCTGCTCTCACAGACCTAATACCTAGTGCCACAAAGACAATGAACAAGCAAAGAAATAACTATTTCCAGGAAGACTTAAGCGATATTAATGAAATAGGCCAGGAGGGGTCATTTATGTTGGTCTGTCTGTCTGTTTCAGAGTTGTCACTTTGTTTTTAGGAAGACTAGCCAGGGAAGGTCTCCCTAAGGATGTGGCACTTGAGCCAAGGCCGGAGTTGTTGCTTAGATCCACCACAGACCCACAGAGGTCTATGCTGGGCGCCTGGAGGCGTCCAAAAGAACGGGAACCATGTATCTCCTGCTGGCACTCAGCCAGAACAAACTCCTTTTCTCAACAAGCAAAGGAGGGCTTCAGGCCAAGAGAAAATAATTTTCCAGCATCAGCAATGTCCATGGCCTGCTCCAGTCAAGTTGCCTTCCAAATGCTGTAAAGCTGAGGCGCCCCAGCACCAGGACCCAGGGGCTGGGTTGACAACAGGCCAGAACCTTCCAGGCAGCAACCAGCTTGAATATGTGTTTACATATTTGCAAATAAAAATGAAGTGTCCGGATCCCTGAGCACTTTTTTCTCCTCGTCCCTTGGGATTCACTGCCTAGTTTGGCTCCCCAGTAACACAGCCTTCCTGGTCACGGCACACCTGACTCCCCCCACGCCTGCCCCTCCACCTGGGCCTGATCGGACTAGCCAGCCTCTGTCCACACTAATAACACACAGACATTTCCACCTTTTTTGAAAAAAATTAGATCCAACTTACTGTAGACAACATTGGAGTCGAATAAGGGTAGAAAATTAAGTTACGGGCCCCCAAGTCTTCAGCAGCACGTAATGGGTCACTGACCAGATGTGGGGGCCCTGGAGGCCCACGGCTGAACGGCACCTGTGCCTGGGGCACGGCAGCTCCCACATTCCCCTTCCTCCAAACCCTCAGGCTGGGCCTGAGTGGCCCCTGCCGGGAACTTCCCACCCATATCCAGAGCCCTGAGGCCGGTACCCCATATACCTCCTTCATCAAAGAAAAACCAGCCACCCCAGATTTGAAAAGCGACTCCTAGGCCTTCCACAGGAACCTCAAGAAAAGCCCCATTTCACCAGGGTGAGGGAACAGCCCCAAGCAAGGCCTGCTTTGCTAAAATGGAAGCTGCGGCCAGCACCTCACTCAGACTCCTCTTCCACAGCCTCTGGCTCCGCGTCGGGTTGTGCCAGTGACAACTCCTTTGGAGAGCATTTCCTGTGAATCCTGGCCCTGTCACTGTAGCCGGCTTATCTTTGCCTCAAATTCAAAGAATTTGTCTCTCACCATATAGCTCTCTGGTGGGTTTGTTTAGGTATTTATACAAATGCAGCCCGTAAGCTTTGACAGTTTTCTGGTGGGAGTCTTTTCAGTTATCAGTAATGTCATGTTCCAGAGCTACGAAGACTCCAAAGTACTGCTCTTTGAGCAACTTAAAATCAGCAGGGTGCTCACCAAGCACAGGGACCGGTACAGCCAGGGAGAGCTTCTGTGTGGCCAGCATGCAGTGCTGGCCGTCTCCAACACGCCACTGTCCTCCATAAGCCCCATCGGGCCCTTGGTGGCCTGTGAAAAGGTCCATTCCCTTGTATGGAGGTCAAATTTCTAATTCTCAAGGTGCTCAGCTGGCCTAAAAATGTCAAAAATACCCTTTCTACTTATCAAGCATTTCACATATCCCCATGTAAGCAGTAAGTCTGCTTCCTGTTAAATCTAACTACCAGGCCTCAAGAGTTGCAAGTTGGCAATTTAATAACCTGTATGCATAAGCACTTCTTTGGAGAGATCAAAGCTTCCATGGAAAGTGCCTAAATCCTATAAAAAGTAATTTATTTGCTTACCCACAAAATTATAATATTCATTTTGTTTGTGTAAACCCCCAGTCATCAGTCATTAATATATGAACCACAAGAAACTGATTCAAGTAGGATTTCATCCCAGACATACTTTCCAGTTTGAATCTGACATATTATACCTGGGAGGATTGCAGGAAACCATAAATAATTCTTAATTCATATGTTGGGTTTATGTATAATAAAGATTTTTTTGTTGTTTTAAAACACACACACACAGCAGGAGGCTGGGAACAAGCTGTCCAGGAAGGCGGGGCAGCCTAAAGGTGGCGCTGACCCTTCTCGGAGCCATCACAAAAAAAGGGCATGACCCTTTCTGTCTTTACTTATGATTTAGTCCAATTACAAACACTTATTTGGGATTTGGGCACATGGTTTGAATCCAGGTGCCCAGAGCATGGTCTCAAACATAGCAAGCAAAAGGACAAGCCTCGCCCTGGAGAGGGGACTCAGAGCCCCAGGTCCATGGGCATGATACAGGGTGCAGTCAAGGGGGAGGCAAAAAAAAAAAGATTCAGAATGGTGTCCAGAACTCAAAGTGCATAGGAATATTGGAGAGACATATAAGATGTCCTCATCCCTTCCCCCACAGATGTGAGTTGGGGGAAGGGACACATGGAGCAGAAACATGCAGGGCTGTTTTGTGTAGCCACAGACCTGCAGCTAATCCATGGCATGGTCATTTAACATATCTATAGCCTTTGGCGGGTCACTTGGATATTTTAAATGGCTGTGGCCAGGCTTGGAGCCAGGGGGATGAATTCACTTCCCCCCAAGATGTAACTGGGGGGCAAGTCCCCTGAGTTACAACGCCTGAGTGGGAGCTTGGAGAAGATTGGCTCCATGACATGGGGTGATACCTGCCCAGGCTCACAATGGCAACCCAGGTGAAAGAGGGAGCCACTCAGTTTTGGCAGAGTGCAGACCCCCTCTTTCCCAGGTGAAAGGGAAAACCATGCAGCTTTGCCAGAATGGAGATCCCTGCCTCCAGGTGAAGAAGAAAGACACAAGCTTTTGGTGGAGTGCAGACCCCTGTAGCTTTGGTAGAAGAGGCCCACGTGGCTTTGGGATTCTCCCTTTGGCTGCATGGCCTGGAAAGCAGGAGAGACTTTGACTAGAAAATTGGCACAAAGAACTCTTTCCAGTGGAAGGTGCCACATGACTTTGGATTAACTGGAGATCCTACCTGGATGGTCAACGCAGCTGACAATACCAGCGGCCTGGAAAAAATGGACGTGTGCTCTTTTCCTGATTTACGGTACCCCGAGTTAGGACAGGGGGAGAAAGGAGTACTGTGTGTGTGTGTGTGTTTGTGTGTGTGTGTGTGTGTGTGTGTGTGTGTGTGTAGGGGTAGACCCTAAAGGACTTTGATATTTTAATGAAGGCATTAGGTCTGAATAGCATTAAATAAACATTTTGTTTCCTTTTTACAAACCTCTGGCATTGAGAGATGTCTTTCCAATTGGTGACGGATGATCAGGCCCAGTAGGGGGGTCTGGATGGTATTAGTATACCATCCTCTGGAGTCTGGGGCCCAGTGTATCTGTTCTTTAACAGTTTTTTTGGCATCCCTGAGTGGGCCAAATATTGTCCCCCCTTGGACCTGTGCTCGGTAACAGGCAGAATGGCAGGTCCATTGCAGGAGCAATGGACCTGCCATTCTGAGGAGCCATGATGCTGGGTGGAGAATCTAGTGCCCAGACGGCCCCAGATTCTAGTGTCTCCACATCCTCACCAACACTTGTCATCTTTGGGTCTTTTGAGAGTAGCCATCCTAATGGAGGCAAAACACCAATTTTATATTATTAAGTTCAACAGGTATAAAATTATCCTGTTGCTATATCCCTTTTAAATGCTTTTAAAGGCTTACTCTCAACTTCTGCACTTACCTCATAGCAGACCAATAATGAACATTTCTTGCTAAACCAGCCCCAGTCTAGGGGCCAGACTGTGAGTAGCACTGCCGGGCCGAGGTCTGTCTCTGGGGGCAGGGAAAGGAGGGCCAGAGAGCGAGAGCTCCCACTCTCTGGCACTACCTGTATTTATCACTTAAATCAGCACAAACTGCTAGGAAGTAGGTGCTGTTACTACACCCAAACTGAGAAGAAAACAAAGACAGGTTAGGAGCCCTGTCCAGTGTCAGCAGGTCGGGAAATGGCAGAGGCAGCTGTGATCCCCTGGCCTAGAGTCTCAGCCATTTTTGTTATTGTTTCATTTTTCCAAGATTACACAATCGATTAGCTATAGAGGGGGAAAGATGAAAGTTCTCCCAGCTTCTGACTTGAATGACTAGGTGGAGCAGGATGCCAAATTTTAAAGGAAATGTGATCAGTCTATTTTGGGGCATGTTGAGGTTCATGGCCATGGGTGTCATCCAGGTGGCAGCAGTGCAAAGGGAACCTGGGTAATAGGTTCTGAGCTCTCGAACAAGGACTGGGCTTGAAGTGCAGTCGAGGGGTGCCAGGGCAATGATAGCATGAGTCTGGTGATGTCCCTCAGAGACCAAGAGCTTTTTCCAAAGAAGCAGAAACACCAGAGAGGAATGAGGAGCCAGAGGAGAAAGGGGCCGGGAGGTGTACCAAAAGGAGAGGAGGTATCAGCAGGGAGTTTGGGGCTGCACAGAGGCCACAGAAGACAGGATAATACGGGGCCTGTGCCGTTGGCCGCGTGCCATTGACAGTGTCGTGGGGGCCACGGAGGCAGAGGCCAGGTTGTTGTAGGTTCAGAAGCGGGTGGTGGAAGGGCACAAAAAGTGACTGAAAGTGCACACCACTTTTTCTAGAAGTTCAGCTGTAAAATGAAGAAGATACAGGACAGTCTGTGAAAGGGAGTTTATCCATGTCTTCTAGGCATGGGGCAGAGAGAGAGACTGGGCCAAGGATAAATTATTATGTTGTTTTGTCTTAAAAAAAAAAAAAAGGCTGGATGTCCTGCCCAAGTGACTCAGTTGGTTGGGGCATTGCCCCATATACAAAAAAAAAAAAAAAAAAAAAACAGGTTGTGAGTTCAGTCCCGGGTCAGGGTGAGTGCAGGAGGCGACTGATCCAAGTTTCTCTCCCACACCAGTGCTTCTCTCTCTCTCTCGCTCTCTTTCCTGCTTCCTCTCTCTCTAAAACCAATAAAAACATATCCTCGGGTGAGGATTTTTTTTAAAGACTGGAATAAGCATGAATTTTTACAAAGTTGCTGGGGTTGGGAGGTGGAATCTCCTAGGAATCCACTAGAAAGATTGCTGGAATGATGGGGAACTGGATCAAGAACGGTTATTATTGAATAATAGGAGAGAAATTCCTCTGGCCCTAAGATGTGAGGGAGGGAACATGGTTTATGATACAGGTTTATATCATCAGTGGAGTCAGAGGCAAATTGCCCACGAAGAGGAAGAGAGCGGTGGGTGGTGTGCGGGACTGAGGGAGGAGGTGGGCTTTGGATGTGCCACCCAGATACAGCCGTGAGAGTCGCCTGAGGTTTGGGAAGATGCCCCGGAAGCAGGAAGAGCCCGGCTAAGCTAGAGATGATGTGTCAGCACAGCTCCATGGCCTGACAGACAGTGGGTTTTCTCGCCATCAAGGCTCAGCTGCCCAAACACAGAACCAGAGAATGCGAGTGACAAGATTCATCCCGGGTCGAGGTTTCAGAGGCTGCATCTGGCTACAGCCAGAAGGTCAGAAAGATTCAGAAATGCTGTCGTGAGGGAGAAAAGATGAAGTCAAGTGTCAGGGTTTTAAAATACGTGTGCACAAATTATTTGATACTCCCTTCCATAAAAGGTGGTCTCATTTCCTACCTTTCAGTATGGGCTGGACTTAGTGGCTTGCTTCTAAGGAACAGAATGTAGCGGAAGTGTCGGTGTGTGACCTCCAACTCTAGGTCACAAAAGACTTCGTGGCTTTTTCCTGGACTTTGTTCTGTTCTGGGAGAAGCAAGCTGCCATGTCACAAGGATGCTCAAAAATCTCTTTGGAGAGGACCCTGTGGCAAGGAGGCCTCCTGTCAACCGCAGCCTGGAGCCATCTGGGACGCAGACCCTCCAGCCCCAGTCAAGCCTTCCAATGATGGCAGCCATAGCGCCATCTTCACGGAGACCTCCCAGAAACCCTGAATCACAGCCACCAGCTAAGCCACAGAAACTATGCGAGATAACAAGTGTTTGCTGTTTCGAGCTGTTAAGCTTTAGGTAAGCAGTAGATAATATATAGAGCTGCAGTGTGAGAATAGAGAAGATGGGATTGATCCAGGGTCAAGGTTTGGCAAGTGGGTCCTGGCAAAGGCCAAAGGGGCAGAAAGGCAGGGGAATCAGTGGCACCAGAAGAGAATGAGGTAGGGCCAGAAAGCACCTCGTGTATGAGAAGGAAATGGAGAAGTCACAGGCCTGGAGGTCTCTGACATCACAGAGCCCATGAGTGAAAGTGGGGGGTGAGTGAATAAGACAGAGAGAAGTCAGAGAGTGGGGTGTGCTGTTTGAGGGGAACATGTTCGGGTGGACAAGGTTAAGGAAAGTCGAGGGTCGGTGGTGTTAAGGCTCATGGACAGTGAAGCTGTTACTGAACAAATGTGGGGTTTGGCTGCCCACCACCAAACACAGGCGTATTCTGAACACAAAGGATGGTGGGGAAGGAAAAATGTCTTTATTAAGGTATTGCACAATTTGGGGGAATCAGAGACTTCCCAAGTCCAATCTTTGCTCTTCCACAAAACAGAAAAACCCTATTTGTCCCCCCAAAAATTGAAACCAAAAATCATGCTCAAAAAATCCTTCTCCACCCATATCTGTCCTTTTTGAAACCCAAGGCTGCCAAGCAGCCAGCTCTCCAGCTGCAGGCTCCCTCTCTGGCGTCCATGCGCGAAGGGCTGGCACCACATTGCCAGGCCGCTGCCCCTTTCCGTGCAGGGGGCCCAGGGCCACTGCCAACCACTGCGGCCAGCCAAGCGGGGGCTCCATCTGCAGGGCCTGGGGCCTGGCGCCCACTGCAGTCCCACAAGTGCTCCGGCCTGTGCGCGTGTGCAGATCCCAGAGGAACAGAGGGGCTGGTCTCTGCCCTCCCTCTGTTCAAATCTCTTGGCTCAAGCGTCCATGCACTCTGGAAGGGTACAGCTCCCAGCCAGTCCTATCCTTTTCCCAGGCTAGACTGGCTGATCTGTACCTCCCCCTGCTGCCATGTTAACCTTTAGGTACTCAGGCCTCTGTGTCCTATGGCAGGGGTGTCAAACTTGTTTTCACCAGGGGCCACATCAGCCTTGTAGTTGCCTTAAAAGGGATAAATGTAATCTTAGGAGTGTATAAATGTAACTACTTCTTAACTAGGGGCAAGGAGCTCAGGTAGAAACAAGGTGCCAGGCATTAAAACAAAGTGGAGGGTTGGATTCAGCCCGTGGGCCTTGTGTTTGCCACCTGTGTCCTATGGTGTCCACTTCAGTCAGGAACCAGAAGTGAGTAGGGGGGCTTTTCTCTTTGTCCATCATGCTCCAGTGTCACACAGACTTTGTGCAAGGCCCCTCCTACCACATCTTTGCACTGGGGCAGGGAAACCTGTTGTCTTGTGCCACTCTAGCTTGTTTACCGTTGCCTTGGGCAACCTCCTCCTACAGCCTTTCCCCTCTGCACAGAGATCTGGCCAAACCTACCTGTCTCAAAACTAGTGAGGGCAAAGGTGGGGCTTCGTTTCGGGAGAAAGACTTAATTTCAGATTTCAAAGGTCTCAACATATATATGGGGGAGATATTCAGGCCAGTAGGTGACAGGGAGTAAAGGTGACTCCTCTGGTGGCATGACTGTCTGTAAGCCTCTAAGAAGAACATTCAAGGTGCCTGCTGCTCCAGAGGGCTGCACAGAAGATTTCAGGCCAGGGAGAGGAGGCGGCAGGGGGACCAGCAGGTAGAGTCCCTTCCAGTGCTGAACCTTCCCATTTGCAGCATACCAGGGACACCGAGATAGACACTGTGAGAGAAAAATGAGTTTCAGAGAAACAAAGTCCTGCCAGCCCCTCCAGCCTGGTCCCCCTTTTCCCTCTGGGGTCACCTGTGCTATGCCGTGCTGGAGTGAGAGGACTCCAGACCTCTGAGGCAGGACCCCGATCTTCCTCTCGTCCTGTTCCCCACCTCCCCCTGTTACAGAACAGACCGGGGGCAGGGGGACAATTATGGGCCCACCCAGGGATGCCAAAAACTGTTACAGAACACACACACAAGGCCAAGGGCGCTGATATACTATTACCGAAAGTGCCCCCACAAGTTCGTTATGTCCACTGCCTTAGGGAAACACGTCTCTCAATGCCAGAGATTTATGAAAAGGAAAGGAAATGTTTATTTAAAGCTATACAGACTTAAAGTAGTGGCCTGATGTCTTCATTAAAATATCAAAGTCCTTTGGGATACCCACAGATGCCCACAGTGCTTCTTTCTCCCCCTGCCCTAATTTAGGGTACTAAAACTTAGGGAAAAAGTAGGCATCCGTGTTTCAGGCTCCTGGCACCATCAGCTGTTTCACCATCCAGACAGGTTCTCTAATTAATCCAAAGCCTTGTGGCACCTTCTCATGGCCTACTGGCAAGAGTTCTTTGTACCCTTCTTTCAGGCAAAGTCTCTCCTGCTTCCCAGGCCACGTGGCCAAAGGGAGCACCCCAAAGCCACACGGTCCTCTTCACCTAAGCTGTGGGGGTCCCCACTCTGGTCAAAACCACATGGTTCTTCTCTCCACCCGAGCTCAGGCGTCTGTACTCTGGCCAAAAGCATGTGGCTTTCTCTTCACTAAGCTGCAGGGAGGGGGTCCCCACTCTGGCAAAGCTCAGTGGTACTCTCTCTCAATGGCTGCCGAGTCTGGGTTTAAATCCTGGAGCCAATCCTCCTCTGCAGCCCCACTTCTGGCCCCTCCCACAATCAGCTACACTTGCCAGTACTCTCATATCCTTCCAGCTTTACTGGGCTGCCAGTGTGAGTCGGGGCAAGTGTGGCCCCATGGCACGTAGCCAATCATCTCCAAGCTCTCACGCAGGTGCAGTGAACAGGGGCAGTTACCTCCCAGTTACATCTTGGGTGGGAAGTCCCTTTCTATCCCCCTGGCTCAGATCCTGGCCACAGCTATTTAACATATCTATGCAGCCAATTAAAGGTTATAGATATGTTAAATGGCCATGCCAGGGGTTAGCTGCAAAGCTGAGGTTGTACAAAACAGCTCTGCGTGTTCCTGCTCCATGTGTCCCTTTCCGCAACTCAGACCTGAGGGGCGAAGGGGTGAGGACATCTTATATGCCTTTCTAATATTCCCTAGACACCTTGAATTCTGGACCCCATTCCAATCCATTTTGGGGCCCCCCTCTTGGCTGCATCCTGTATGACCCCCGCCACACTTCAGTGTTTCTTTTCCCTTAGGTAGCCCCTGGTGTGATCTTTCCTGTGGCTGTTCTACCATTTCATGTCCACACGTCCTTCTGGGGGTCACTGTGTTTCCCAGGCCTGCTTTTCCTGCTGAGGGCCTTTGCTACTGAGTCAGCAGGAGGGACCCAGAGTCACTCCTGTCTTGGGAGCTGGCTTGTCAGCTTGAGTATTTCCTCACTTAGGTGCAGTTTCCCAGGGGCCTGCAGTTTCCCAAGCAAGTCTGAATCCCAGGAGAGGACAGTGGTTATCACCCAGCTGGGCCCACACCGGAGCTCTGTACCTTGACCCAGAAATCCTAACATCTGTTTCTATATCTTGAAACTCACAAGGTTCCCAAGTCTGGGTTTATCCGTCAGGCTGCACACTTTCAGAACCACAGTGGCATTTCCCCTGGCCCTTTCCTTCACGCACAGTCCACAGCCACACCATCCTGTGCAGTGACACAAGTGACAGCATTTGCAGATAAGTGAATGTGCAACATGACAAAGCCAGAAACACCTTTTGTAAAACTGTTAGCAGTCAAAGGCCAGGCTTGCAATGCCCTTGGACATCATTCCTCTCCCTGTGCTTTTGCAGTTGTTTATGTTGAAACAAGTCAACGCAGAGCTGGATAACAAATGAATTCCAGCTTGAGTCTTGGCAGGGTTTGTTTTGCTTGAGGGAAGTTGTTTATGCTAACGCCACCTCCCCCCCACCATGGTTGGATTTATATTATACAGAGTCTTGTCCATCATCTGGATGCTGCTGTAAACAAGATAATCTTTGTCTCCCAGGAATGGGCCTGATGCCAATAACTTTAAATAAACACCAGCACCAGTTTTGTATTTACATTGTCTGAGGTAACCACTGGCAAGACTTTTCAATGGCGCCATGGGCCCCTCCCTGGCTAAGGTGGTATCGGCTTTCGGGGCTGACCTTGTATGTGGAGCACTCGCTCAGTGAAAAGATTTCGTACTTAGCAGATGAGTGCTACAGCCAGGCCTGAATTCTTTTGTGTGGTTTTGGCATCTCTTAATTCCATCAAGTTAGAATTGCCTATTTTTGTGTTGCATGGAGTAGGCAGGGGTTGGTGGGAAGACCTGAGATGTGTACGTCGCAGTCATGAACTCAAGCTGCTCATATCATCCGTAGTAAGGCTTTTGGTGTCCATGGGCTCCTAGGATTGTGCTATGAACAGGTCTGTGATTTTGCTCTATGGAAGACATTAGTGTATTGAGTTGCATTCCATGCAGATCATAAATGGAATTTTATAGAAGTCTGAGTGTCTGTGGCAATTCCAAACCAAGCAACCACGAAAACATACAACTCTTCAAATAGTGGTAAATTATCTCTGTGGAAGAGTGAAGAGAAAAGCAATTTTCTTGCTGAGCTTCCCAACAAAGAAAGCAAAACCTATGTAGACTGAGTGATTCACACTCCCAGGCCTCTGCAGGAACAGACTGAAAATGTCTTTTGAAGTAATAACTATTTGGTTAACATTCCAGACTTCACATGCAGGACATAGAAATCAGTGCCTAAGAGCTAAGTAACTAGCCTTCCTGTGGAATATCATTCTGCTGAAGGATGGTGTGGGGGAGGCTGGGAAAGGAGTCTAAACACTCTGCATAGAAAAACACAGCAGGAGCGAGATGTTTATAGCCCCTTGTTTGACTTCAGGTTTGAGAATCTTGCAGGTCTAATTTATAAACCCTCGAATGAATATGAACAAAATAAAAAATCAAAAAATACAGCCCACTTTGTAAGTGTGTACAGACACACCTCATGTTATTGCCGCTCACTTTATGGTTCTTCGTAGACACTGAGGGTTTCTGGCAGCCCTGCATCAAAGCAAGTCTGTCAGCACTATTTTTCCAACAGCACTTGCTTACTTCATGTATCTGTATTACATTTTGGTAATTCTTGCAATATTTCACACTTTTTCACCATCATATTTCCTATGGTTTCTGTGATCAGTGATATTTGATGTCACTATTATAATTGTTTTGGGGTGCTAGGAAGCAGGCCCACATAAGACAGTGAGCTTAATCTGTAAATGTGGTATGTGTCCTCACTGCTCCAATGACAGGTGGTTCCCCTGTCTCTCCCCCTTCCCTCAGTCCTCCCCATTCTCTGAGACACAAAAGTATTAAAATTAGGCCAATTAATTACCTTGCAATGGCCTCTAAGTGTTGAAGTAAAAGGAAGAGTCAATTTGTGTGGCAAACTTCATTATTGTCATATTTTAAGAAGTTACTGCAGTCCCCCAACTTTCAGCAACCACTGCCCTAACCAGTCAGTGGCCATCAACATTGAGGCAAGATCTTCCATCAGAAAGATCACACCTCTGAAGGCTCAGATGGTGAGCAATTTTTAGCAATGAAGTATTTTTATTTTTATTTTATTTTATTTTTATTTTTTGCAATGAAGTATTTTTAATTAAGGTATGTACATTGGTTTTTAGACACAATACTATTGTACACTTAATAGACTATAGTACAGTGTAAACATAATTTTTATACACACTGAGAAACCCAAAATGTCATGTGATTGTCTTTATTTCAATATTCACTTCATTGCAGTGTCTGGAGCTGAACCAGCAATATCTCCAAGGCATTCCTGTACTTCATGGTGTTTGGTTTTATCTGTGCAAAAGAAATGAGATATCAGACCAACTACCAGACTCTGCCTAGACTGTAGGTGTGATGGATAGGGTGGGCCAGGGTGGGGATGAAGACTGTGGGCCTTGGAGCTGCACTGTGCAGGGATAAAGCTTGGCTTTTCTTTTTCCCTTATGAGTGACTGCAAGCAAGTTATTTAATCCATCTGTGACTCAGTTTCCTCTTCTGTATGATTGGATTGATAATGTACTTAGTTCAAATAGCTGTAGAGAAAGGAGTGAATCAATTTTAGTGCAGAACGATGTGAACTATTACAGTACTTCTCTGATGGAACCCTCCTTGCCAAATGTAATGGGGACCCATAGCAGATACTCCAAGTAGGTCCAACAGAATAGCAGTATCAGTGAGGACTCAAGTGTAAGAAACATAATCCACTCTAGCCGGTGTAAGTGAATTGGACTTGATTGAGCAAAATAACTCATATCAGTGGCAGGGCAGAAAAAACTACCTGTATGTTGAGCTTTCAGGGATGATTCCCAAAGCTACCACGAGCTGTTCCCTCTTTTGTAATCAAAACACAGCCATACTGCTGCTGGCTCCCCAAATCACACCTGCTCACTACCGTCTATCTCAGCTAAATGGAAGGCCCTAACCCTCCTGATGTCCACAGCTGACCGGAAATCACAGACACTGACCCTGCCTTACCCTCATTTCCCAAGCCTGCCACAAAATTGAACTCACATGTAAAAGCTCAAGTGCAAAAGAGTTTGGCAAGGTTGTTTAGTGTTCCAGCCCAGCAGATCAAGATGGTGAGCCAGGAGGAAGGTGGGACAAAGGCTGAGCGCCAACTACCATGCCACCATGTCAGCCATGGACTAAATACCTAAGGACAGGAATGCAGAATAGGACTCTTGGGTCCCCTTCTCTCCTGACCTTCATTGTCCTGGGCTCCCTAGCACCCGTGGCCATGGATAAAACTCATTTTAATTCTAAAACACCATGTCTTTTTAGACTGGTGCTGTAAAAAGTACTAGAAGAGTCTAGAAATTTTTAGGAGAAAAAAATGAAAAATATGAATATAGTCAAAGGGGACATTGTTGAGCATCTAGAAATATTAGAGGGTAAATATTTATTTTAAATAATTATAAAATCAAATCCTCTTCTGTTGTTCAGCTAAAGTCAGTTGTCTATTTTGGCAAGATTCTGTGGGTTATCATTATGGTATGAAAATAGATTTATTTTTACTGGTTAAAAATGAAACTACAGAAGTAGATGCCACAAAATTACCAGTGTTTATTTCTGGGTAGTGGGACAAAAAGTGACTATTATAGTCCATATGCTTCTTTATATATCCATATATTAATTTTACTATCTAAAGAAAAGTAGTTCATATGATTTTTAAGCCAATCAACCAAAAATGAAATTTGATCTCTCTCTCTTTCTTTCTTTTCTTCCTTTCTAATCTATTAAATCACTTGCAGATATTTTAAAAGGTCTCCCAGTAGGTTAATACCTATGAAAATTACAGATCAGTAGACATTTTCAAAATAGTATAAATACACAATATTTAAACTAAATTCATTTGCTGATCAAAGGCTAGATTTTCTCTCAATTTCTTGAGTGAATTTTCTATTACCTTCTTAAAAATAAAATGCAGACTTAGAAGCTATTTTAAAGTTGCTTCTGATTTAACTTGTTTCTTTAAAAACAATGACAACATGCAAAACCCAAGAAGGAGATTTTGTTAAAGAGAACAGTGATTTGCATCCCTCAAAAATGTGAGGAGTGTTCTCCCCAAGGTAAGGTAAAAGCCGGTGTTTATTTAAAATACAGTACATGAGTGTGGATCTCAAGTTCCCCTGTAAAGGCTCAGTTAGCTTCCCATGGTCCTTGAGGATGGTGCTGTGCTCTTTGTTTCATTGATGCTGAGGAAACACATTGGGAGAAGTTGAGTGATTTGTCAAAGACCACATAGCCCTCTGAATCCATGGAACCACATCGGCCTAAGACCGGCATGCATCCCCCTTGCCCTACCTGTCAGCTAAGGATGGTGACACACGTCCCATAAGCTTGCCTCCTGCAGCTATCCTGTTGCTGATCACCAGGTAGGTGCCCACTCCTCAGCCCTACATGGGTACAATCAGGGAGCCAATCTGAATGGGATAAGCACCACTCACGGGCACCCCTCATATCTCCACAATTCTCAGCTAGGCCACAGTCCTTCAGGACCCCACCCAGTTCTTCAGCCACACCCCGAGGTTGCCAGCCACCAGCCATGGTGTGAGTGATGCTTGGGGCCAAGGAAAGGGCTTGTCTAGGGGACCAAAGCACTGTTTCCTGCAAGTTAAAACTTTATAGACCAGGCAAATTTCAGTTTGCCAACTTTTTTTTTCCCTCAAAAGGATATTTCATGCATTCAGAATAATAACTTTAAAAACAAATTAGCTTCATGGAAAAGTCACTACCCTTTCATTCTTCTCATTTTGCTGTTTGTGAGTATGATGGCCACCTCCGAACCCCTAGATACCGTGAATGTGTCACCTTCCAAGATAAAAGGGAGCTCAGGCAGCAGATACTGGGTTGGCCTAAAGTTCGTTCTGTTTTTTCCATAAGCTGGCTCTAGTCACGCTTACTTGTCTTGAACTTTGTTCGAAACAATTTTGTTAAATTGTATGGTGACAGCTGTCATATCAGCGTGCATTAAAAAATCCTATCAAAATTGGTGAATTTGTGTGTGGCATTTTAATATTGAAGATGGAAGAAAATAAGCAACATTTTTGGCATATGCTTTATTATTTTAAGAAACTGAAATACACAAAAACAATTTGCACAGTGTATGGAGAACACGCTATGGCTGGTCAGATGTGTCAACAGTGGTTTGTGAAGTGGTTTGTAAACAGTGGTTTGTGGAATATGGGAGATTCTCGAGGCACAGTGCTCCACAATCAGGTAGACCAGTAAGTTGATAGCACTCAAATCAAGACATTAATTCAGAACTATCAACATTGTACCACACGGGAGGCAGCTGACCTACTCAAAATATCCAAATCAAGTGTTGAAAATCATTTTCACCAGTTTGGTTATGTTAATCGCTTTGATGTTTGGGTTACACATAAGTTAAGCAAAACAAAAAAACCCTTTCTGACCATATTTCAACATGAAATTCTCTACTTAAATGTAATGAAAATGTTTCAATTTTTAAAACATATTGTGATGGGCTGTGAAAAGTGGATTCTTTACAATAATGTGGAACAGAAGAGATTGTGCGGCAAGCGGAATGGATCACCACCAACCACACCAAAGGCTGATCTTCATCCAAAGAAGGTGAGATTGTGTATCTGGGGGGATTGGAAGCAAGTTCTCTATTATGAGCCCCTTCAGGACAACTGAACAATTAATTCCAACAAGTACTGCTACCGATTAGATCAACTGAAAGCAGCACTGGACAAAAAGTGTCTGGAATTAGTCAACAGAAAACACATAATCTTCCATGAGGATAACACAAGACCACATGTTTCTTCGATGACCAGGCAAAAAAAGTTGTAGCTTGGTGGGGAAGCCCTGACCCATACGCTACATGCGCCAGACATTGCACCTTCAGATTTCCATTTATTTTGGTCTTTACAAAATTCTTTTAATGGAAAAAAATTTCAATTCCCTGAAAGACTACAAAAGGCCCTGGAACAGTTCTTTGCTGAAAAAGATAAAAAAGTTTTGGGAAGATGGAATTATGAAGTTGCCTAAAAGATGGGAGAAGGTAGTGGAACAAAACAGTGAATACGTTGTTCAATAAAGTGATTAGTGAAAGTGAAAAATGTGTCTTTTACTTAAATCCTGAACGAACTTTTTGGGCTGCTTTGGGACAGACCTTAAGACAGGGAGGTTATTGTGAATTTTCCAGGCCAGCCCAATGTAATGACAAGTGGGAGAAGGAGGCAGAGAGGGAGGTGCAGCAGTACCACAGAAGAAGAAGGATTCCCCCGGGTGTAGCTATGAAGACGGAGGGCAGGGTGATGAGCAGAGGAATGAGGGTAGCCTCTAGAAGCTCAAAAAGGCAAGGGAATGGATTCTCCCACAGGGCTCCAGAAAGGAATGCAGCCCTGCATGTTAGCCCAGTGAGACTTCAAACCTACAGTACTTCAAGGTAGCATATTTATGTGTTCTTCCACCACCAAGTTTGTGGTCATTTGTCACAGCACCAGGAGAAAACCAGTACAACCAATGAAACTTCACTGTGACCTTACAGAGGCCTGGAACCTCTAGCTTTTGGAGCTTATCCTAAGAAGACCCCGTCAGAATTTTCCATTCTACTAAACATTTTGTTTAACTGGGTAAGATGCTGTGCACAAAGTGGTCTACCCAGTATCTGGCAGGCAAAACCATCAAAAGCAGGAAAAGTCCAGGCCCTACCTACATCTTGTTTCTGAAGGCACAGCCTCAAATGATGGACACACTGCCCCAAGAGTGAGTCATGGAGGGTCAAGGTGAAGGACAGTTGAGATAGAGCATGACCCATGCAGGAGATGGGGAAGCAGAGAGATTAGGGGAAGAGCCGTTTAGAAAGTGCTGGGCTCAAAAACACTAGCCCAAGCCCAGGAGTAAAGACTGAGGTTGCTTAGAAGTGTTGCTAAGATCATAGTAGTTGCTTGATAAATGATAGCGATGATATCAATAATATTATCACTACCATTTTTCATTGGTGTTATTCTGATTTATTTAACCAAGGCAACTAATCAGGTTCATTTTTAAGAAAGGTCACTCTGAGGCTAAGACAGAGAGTAACTTAAAGGCCAGGAGAGTCAGATCACAAAGAAAACCACGAGGAAGTTGCTGGGCAAACAACCCTGCCTCCCAATCTTGGAAGGTGGAGTACTCAGTACTTTCATGTAGGTGCATCTCCCTTCCTAACTCCCTATTCTTGCAGCCAAGGAGAATGAAGCTTAGATATCCAGTGACATGCTCAAACTTTCAAAACCAGTATGTGCTAAAGGTGGAAGCTGATTCCAGGCTGTGCACAGACAGGGAGATGAGATCATTTTCTTTGTACTAGAAACCAAAATAGCTCCATGGGAAAATCAGCACACTTAGTTGGTTCCCTAAATTTGGGTTAAAACCCCAGATCCTCCAATGTGTCATTAGTCAGGGTAAGTAGAAGTGACTACAGTAACAAATAACCCCCAAACATCGGTGGGTTAGCACATGAAAATTGTTTCCTTGACTACATCTCGGCCCAGTGTGTGAGGGTGAGGAGGCGACTTTATTCCACACAGTCATTCAGGGATCCAGGTTCCCTCTTGCTGTGGCTTGCCCTGCTCTAGGTCCTAGGAGTGTCTCCATTCATCCAGTGGATGAGGGAAAAGGACAAAGATGTTTTGTCCTTTTGTGTTTGAGGGGAAAATAATACAAAAAGATCCTGTGTACCCTTCACCCAGTTTCTCTCCATGGTAACATCATACAAAACTCTAGTACAACATCACAACCAATGCCAACATTAGCAGAGTCAAAACAGAAAAGTCCCAGCACCACAAGCATATCTCATGCTTCCCTTTTATGACCACACCTGCTTCCCTCCCACCTCTACCTCTCTTATATGCTGGCAACCACAAATCTGTTCTCCATCTCTATAATTTTGTCATTTTAATAATATTATGTATATGTGGAACCACACATCATGTACACTTTTGAGACTGGCTTTTTTATTCAGCAGAATTCCATGGAGAGTCTTTAAGGTTATTACATGTATTTAGCAATAGCTTGTTCTTTTTTTACTGCTGAATAGTATTCCATGGTATAGATGTACCATAATTTGTTCAACCATTCACCCGTTGAAGGAGATTTTCATTTTTGGGACATTGTGAATAAAGCTGCTGCAAACATTTTTCTAGAGGTTTTTGTGTGAACATAAGTCTTCATTTCTCTGGGATAAATGCTGAGGAGTGGAAATGCTGGTGTGAAAGACAGTTGCCTGCTCAGCTTTATAGCCCCACCTGAGATGAATGAGTGATCCATTTTCTATAACCCTCCTCATCATTCAGTGTTGCCATTACTTTTTTTGGTGGTAGTGGTGGAGAACCACTATTTTTCATTTGAGCCAATTTGATGGGTATGTGATGATATCTCATTGTCATTTTAATTTGCATCTCCCTGATGGTTAATGATATCAAACACCTTTTTACATGCCTATTTGCTTCTGTATGTCCTCTTCTATGACAGATATCTTCATGTTTTGGGGTTGGTTTTGGGGTTTGTTTGGGGTTTTTTGCCCATTTTCTAATTAGATTGTTTCTTTCTGACAATGGAGTTTTAAGAAATCATTATATATAGTCTAGACATAAGGGTATATGGCTTGCAAATATTTTCTCCCAATCTATAGCTTGTCTTCTCATCCTCTGAGCAGTGTCTTTCTCAGAGCAAAGGCTTTTAATTTTGATAAAGTGCAATTATCATTTTTTCCTTTTATGGATTGTGAATTTCATGTCAAGCCTAAGAGTTCTTTTGGAAGAGCTGGGGGTGGCGAGTGGCATGTCTTTCCTGACTTCTGCTGCCAGCGACCTCCTCCGATGCACAAGGGTTTCATTTCAAAATGGAGACTATGTATCCCAAAGACTTTCCTCAATTTTTTTCTAAAAGTTTTGTGTTTTACATCTAGGTTCATTACCCATTTTGAGTTCATTTTTGTATCCTGTGGAGTTTTGGGGGCCGGTCCTAGTCACTGCACACATCACTTCAGCTCACATTTCTTGGGCCGGAGCCCAGTCACGTGGCTCCGCCTGCCTGCCGGGGCTGCTGGGCGCGTAGTGTAGTGCTGAGTCCCTGCGAGCACTGCAGTCGCTGCCGCACTTACTTACCTCATCCAAAAAACTTCCCCTCCTCTGCTGCCGTGTTCCAGCGTATTTACCAAATGCCTGAGAAGTGACAATGTTTCTGGGCCCAGAACATAAGAGATGTGTGGTAAATATTTGTCAAATTAAAGAAAAGGGGGGATTCTCATTTTATCTGCACACCATCCTGCAAGATCAGAATCATCGTCTTTGTCGTACTGTTTAGTGAAGCTGTGTTTTCCTGCCCCTCCTGGGAGGCCCGTTGGTGCTGGTGTGGCCTAGAGGGGCCACTAACGGGAGGCTGGGTCTTCCACAGGACATGCAAGGCTCTTTGGCCCAGCCTGTGGTCTACCTAGTGCCCTGGGGTGGGGGGATTGGAGCGACAGACGTGCAGGCGCAGTGACACCAGGAAGCCAGAAGTTTGGAAACCTGTTTTGCAGGGAGCAAGGCTCAAGGGCAAAGGGACTACAGAGCAGGTCTTGGTTGTGAGTGAGTTTATTGTGGGAGGTGACACCATCACCAGATGTGACCGCTGGCTCTGTCAACCCAGGGAGGGAATGGAGGGCGAAACTGCTTGGATGTTCAGTGGCCGCTCAGCCAGGAACCTCTGAGCTGGCCCCAGTTCCACCTCTGTGCTTCCTGCTCTGGCCTGGGGAAGCCAGGATCAACCATCTCCTCAGCATGGTCACAGTCTATGAAGAAACTTTGGGAAACCCTGTGAAAGAGAGAGAACTCATCCCACTGACCAGCTGCACTGCTCGAGGTTAAGAATTTGACCCCTTAAGACATCCTGGAACTATGGGGCTTCTTCGATCCTAACCAAACCAGAACCTCTGGGCTTCCAACTTTGTGTTTATTCTTGGCAAAATCTTCACATTTCAAAGAGTGTGAATGTAAGAAGTAAGAAGGCAAACAAGTCTTCTCTTCAGAGCTCTCCCTTTGAAGCATGCTAGTGAGAAGCCAATGGAGCCGGCCAGCCATCCCTCCCTTCCACCCCAGTGGCCACGGCTCCACAGTTCTAGCGGCGGGGGAACTTCGAAAAATCTTTGCAAGCTTTGACGTGACAGTGAGGTCTCCTGGGCTGTGGCTTTGGGAGCACATCCTTTAAGGAGGTGCCGCCCCAGGCATGTGACTAG
Source organism: Artibeus jamaicensis (assembly GCF_021234435.1). Classification (NCBI taxonomy): domain Eukaryota; kingdom Metazoa; phylum Chordata; class Mammalia; order Chiroptera; family Phyllostomidae; genus Artibeus; species Artibeus jamaicensis. The sequence goes on along the minus strand of NW_026522030.1, from coordinate 69,652,870 downwards.
GACCAAGAGGCTGGGGTTGGCGCTGGGCACCGCCTCCCTGTCCTCCCCCTGTACACTTACCCAGTCACTGTACCCGGGAAGCACTGTAAATACTTCTTCTGGAGCGAACTGCCTCATCCTGTCTGGATACATTGGAGCCTGCATGTAAAAGTTCAACAAGGAGCCATGGCTGGTGTGGCTTAGTGGGTTGGAATGTCATCCTGAAAAGTGAAATGCTGCAAGTTCGATTCCTGGTCAGAAAACTTGCCTAAGTTGCAGGTTCGGTCCCCGGTGGGGGCACATGTGACAGGCAACCAATCAATATTTTTCTCTTGCATCAATGTTTCTCTCCTTTTTTCTCTCCCCACCTTCTCCTCTCCCTGAAATCTATAAGCACGTCCTTGGGTGAGGATTTAAAAAAGTTCAAAAAGGAAAAAAGGAAACCTCAGATCTTTCAAACTTCAAACAGGGCTCCATCTGGTCACTCCCTCCAAAGTTTGTAACCAAGGGGCAGATATACAAGTTTATGCCAATGTCCCCTAGAATAAGCGTATTCCTAGTGGTCTCTTATCCGTGCGGCTCCACGTTCCTGTGTCCAGCAGGGACCCATCCGACAGAAGGAAATGTTCCATGCAGTCAGGATGCCTGACTCCTGGGGCTACGCTCCAACCCACGGACTCAGAAGCTGCCACAAACCTGGTCTCATTTTACGTGAAATGTGTTTCTTGCGCCCCATCCCACCCGCAATCACACACACGAAGGTGATTTCAATAACCGCGTCAGGTTCCAGCCATTTCTTCTCTCCAGCTGGGTTTAGGTAGCCCTGACTTCCCTATGCGATCCTGTCAAGCTGGGGGGCGTGGGCACACACTGGAATAGTCCATTTTCTCAGCAGCGTCTTTCCCACAAAGGGCCATGTGAGCTCTGGACCCCCCCCACCCTACTCCCAGCCTTTGGCAGGGACACTGCCAGGGGCTTTCATTGCCGGTTTTTTAGTGCAGGGGACCAATGTTTTGTCAGCCCAGAATGTTCCTAAATGGATTTTAAGCTGGTTATTAAGAAATAAAAGACCCAGAAAGAACTTTTGACCCTTCCTTGCCTAAGGAAATTCGGATGGAAAGGCCTGCCTGGAGAAGGGAAGCAGCATTTCCACCCCAGCCCATCCGAATGAAGTGTGGCAGACGACAAGGACCCACGCAGAAACCTGTTCTGCTAGACTGCCCTCTGCGTCCCCATCTTTCTGGGTGGCCCGGCAGGAATTGGTTTGCCACATGTTCGCCTTTTCTCCTCTACCTGTGAATTGCCTACTTCCCCTTTGAAATCCCAGACCCCTCTCCCACTTCTCCTTTGTCCAAATGGCATATAAACAAACCTTAACTGCCCAGTGTGTCTTTGAGTCACATTCTTAATGGACCCCGCATGTCCCTATGAATAATAAACTTTGGAATTTTCTCCTGTTAATCTGTCTCATGTTAATTTGATTATTAGCCCAGCTAGAAGAACTTAGATGCATAAGAGGAAAATTACTTTTTTACATCCCCCACATCAGGGAGAGAGGGAGGAGTGAGGGTGGGATGTGTGTGGGAGAGGGAGGGAGAGACGTGGGGAGGGGCAGCCAGAGCTCAGAAATGTCTCTGTGTGTGGTCTGAGGCTGGCCCTCATTTCATGAAATCCATGCTTCATTCCTGGCTCGGTCAAACTTTGCGCGTCACTGAATGAGTCCCTTATCCACTTTCCAAAACACTGAAGAGTTTTGAAAGGGCTCTGTGGGTAGACAGTTACTATCAGCAAAAAGCAAACAAGCCAACATATTTAGCCCAGCGCTTTAAAAATATGTAAACATAATCACCTTCAGCTTGTTGTGCACAGTCGTGGCCAGCAAGGAAAGAAGGCAGGAGGCAAAACGCTGCAAACGTTCCTTCTGGTGGCTCTGCTTTCCCTTTGAGGGGCCACCCTTCCTCCACTAGGAAGGGAAGTTTCTTCGTCTCTTGGGGTCGAGCTGCCCCAGCAAGAAGCTGGAAATGAGGACCTGTCTGACCTCCAAGGACGTGCAACTCCTGGGGGCAGCCTGCTGCGAAATTCACTCACAGCTGTTTTCTAATCAGATGTGGTTTGAGCCTGAGGTAAGGCAGTGCTGCCCACCCTTGGAAAAATAAAAATGTCTGGGCAACCCCTCCTTGTATGAAAAGCGTGCTCTCTGACGGCAGCATAATTAAAATGCTGAGCTGGGAAGCTGTGGGTGTCTGGAGCCAGGAGCAGGTACAGCCCAGATGCTTCTAACGTAGCCGACCTGGCACCCACTTCTGCTGCTGACGACCGCAGAATCGCCTTCCCTGTGGCTAGCGCAGACCGCAGCCTGCCGGGCCACCACCCTCCTGTGGCAGGATGGCACCGAACACCCGCCCACCAGGCTTCATTCCACCAGCTGGAAGTGGCTTTCTGGTTTATGGAGCAGGACAGAACTGTAAAGTCAGTCATTCTCATCGGCCAGAATAAAGTCAACCCTCCACCTCAGCCCGAGCCAAAGGAGGCTGCTAGAGACCTCCCCCAGGCCCACCCTAACTGGCCAGGCCCCGGGTCTGTGCCACCCAGGGTCTGAATGGGCTCCCTGTCTGCCAGAGCAAACAAACGCCCCGTGGGCTGGGCCGGAGGTTACCAGGGACCCGGAGGACAGGGGACTTTTTCTCCTCGGATGTTCCATTAGGGAAAGCCTGCCAAGATGTTTGCCAAGGGATTTGCCAAGGAGTCCAATCTGCTCCAACATTATGGATTCACCGATAAATGGCCCCATTCAAGGAGGACAAGGCCCAAAGGGCTTTTATAATGCAACTGCTTCCCTGCGCCCCAGCCAGAGCCGCCTCCCATCCACCCAGGCTGCCACCCAGGTTTCCTCCCGGGCGCGGGGCTCACACGGCTTGTCTGCCTGGTTTCTAAGCATGCTGGGGCACACAGTTTCCTAGCTCTAGCTTCTGTTTTCATATCTTGGAAGTGGGAGTTTTGATATCTGACTTGCAGGCTGCTTTGGGGCTTAGACAGAGCCTGGCCTGGGTAACTCCTCAGTGAATGGCTACGTTGTTATTAGTCACACCTTGAAGCAATGCAGGGAACTGCTGGATGGCAGCAGGAGGCTTGAGGCCCTGCTGCTTGCTGCCAACCTACCTGTGGAGCCCTGGAGACTGGTGGGTGGGCAGTGGGGACAGTGTGTGGATGTCTCACATCTTCGGACTGCATACACCTCCTCCTTCAGTGTCCAGCCCTGGAGAAGCATGCTGTCTGTCCTCATTCTGCCCCTGGTCCCTGGCTTTAGGAACATCTAAGGTCCCCCACCACCAAGCCCCACATGGCCCTGAGCCCCGATGCAGCTCCTGGCATCCCAACCTCCAGCAAACACTCGAGCAGGGGCTCCAAGTGCAGCCTAGAGGAGCCTTGCACTGACTGCATTGGCGGGAGATAGGCAAAGGCAGGGAGGACCCCTTCATTACCAGCCCCTCCCCTCAAACCAGTTGTCTCATATGTCAGGAGACTGTCCTGTGACTGCCTTCTGAGGAGACCAGAAGAAGGTGGACTGCTGAGGCTGTGGCCCAAGGAGGGATAATTAGACACCATGGAATCCCTTAGACAAGTGTGCCTGCCATTCAGAAACTTACAGGGTAAGGAGAACAAAAGTGTTCTGCAAAAAGTAGGTATTCAGTAAATACCTCCTGACCTCACTGAGTTTATCCTGAAAAAAGGAGGACAGAAAGAACATTATTTAAAAAGGGGTTGCACGGAGGTCAAATCCAGGGCTAGGTGGAAAGACTTTCACACTGGAAATTATCAGAAACAATTCTGGTGCACACCACAAGGTCAAGAACTGTGTTGACCTGAGCAGATGGGGATTCGGTCCCTGTGACAAGGAAGAAAGGCCATGGCCTGTGCTCAGAGTCAGAGCACAATAAACACACGTGTGTGTCTTCGTCCTCCGCAGGGGTAGGACTAGAACCATGACCCAGACTTCCCAAGAGTGCTCTCCCTGTTCCACCCCGTGCCACATTATCTCCATTCAGGCCCCAGGGGCCTGAGTACCTTTATTTGTGCCTCTTTAACATTCAGTTCCTGTGCCCTGCCCTGTCCTGTGGGGGCGCCTCGCTGCCAGATGGAGCATCTCCAAGAGTCCTTCCTTGGGCTCAGCCATTGGCTGGCAGACTCCTTAAGCTGGACAGACACGTGATGGCCCCTGGTTACCAGGGACCTGCAGGACAGGGGCCCCACATTCCAGCCCAGAGACTTCTGCCCCTGAAGCCTGCATGTGAAACTGCAAACGACCAAAACAACCATTAATGGAAACTGACTAAGTAAGTTAAATATACCATGCGATGGAGTACAATACAGCCAATTGAAATAATAACCTAGATCTCTCACATGTAGGAAGTCAAATCAGTGAGTGTCAGAGTTATGGGCACAGAGAAATTCCTCTTCTGTAAAGAGAAAGTACATAATCTCTCCTGGTTTAGGAGTTGACATTTTGCTGCAAGTGTTCAACTGTTAGGAGCTCCTCTGGGGGGAGAAGCACCTGGGATTTCTACATTTCTCTGCACTTTCTTTTTTTTTAACTCTAGGTACATAGTGCTTTTAGTTTAAATGACAAGAGCTACATGTGCTGGTTACTTGAGGTTAAGGGTCCTTGGACGGACAGGGTTTTGTTTGAAATAAAGCAGGGGCTAACGGGTGGGAAGGAAGCAGGTGCACCTGAGAGCTCTCAGTGGCTCACAGGTAAAGCAGCTGCTCCGAACCACCTCCCAGGAAGACCCCATCTGGAGGTGCAGTCTTCTCTTTTTCCAAACCAGCTCTAACCTCTTCTGGTTTACCTGTTCTCTGCTTTGGAAAAAATGAGGGATTCCAGTCATCTCATTTTTCCTAAGTTCCTCCTACATCAGCTTTCTGCAGCAAATGCAAATAGGAGGTAAGGGCTAACCTCGTGGGGTTTCCAACTCACTGGGGGCTGGTCCTACTGGGTGGGTCGGAAGGAAGCCCGTAACTATGACTGATTGGACTGAGACTACAGGCCTGTCTCATTATCTAAGGAATCTACTCTGGGCCAGAACATCTGGACTTTACTTCTAGGGTGACAACTAACTGGAAGCTAATTCAGGGTAAGTGGCTTTTCCTCCCTTGTGAGTCAGTTTTCTTACCCACGGCATGGGGCTGGGGTGGGCTGGTCCGGCAGCTTATACTCGGAAGAAATATCCTCCATGAAAATGTGCACGTAAATATACCAAATCTCTATCTGGCATACATGCTTAGGTAAACATGTGTGTTTATTTGGGGATGAGGTGATTTGGGCGACAATAGGAAAAAGCCATGCCCACCAAGCCAAGGTAGAAATGGGAGGTGAGTTTGGAACGGGGTGGGGGGGGGGGCAGGGCTGGCAGGACAGGAAGGGAGGAATCTTTCTGCATGTGAGGTGCTATGAGGAAAAAGGAATGTGGGCGGGTACAGGAAGAAAGGGAGGAGCTCAGAGGCCCCCCCTCCCTCTGGCAAAAAGATGAATCAGAAAGTTTGGAGTTTATGTGGGAGAAGGTATGAGACAAGAGGATTGACAGGGAAGGCCCTCAAACTCTAAAAATCCAACAGATCTTAGGCAGAGAGAAGGACCCAAGATCGAGGCAGAACAGTGAAATGGCACATTAGGAGCTGAACCCCAAGTGTTGAGAGGTGCGTGGCTGGAGGGACTCCTCTCTGGCGTCCAGGTGCGGTGGTTCTCGGGGGCTCTGCTGGGCTTTCTCAGGGCGTGTTATAATAAATGCCAGCAGACACACATCCAGATCCGTACTGCACTCCTGGGCTCTCTGCGAATCAGCCAAGCTGTGTTTTCCAGCTGATTTTCTAAGGAATTCAGAGGTTGCCTGGGGAAAAAGCCTAGAGAAAGGATGGTAGAGAGAGTGGCTGGGTCTCAGGAGAATGCTCCCCTGCTTTAGGGGCTGCTGTCTGCAAGGTGCTTTCTGCACTGTGAAAACCTGCTACTGAACACCAGACTTACCAAAGAGAAAAATGAGGAATGGAAGTTGGGGTGTCCTGGGGGCAGGAGCAGAGGAAGGCCAACCAAATCTTATAATTAGGAAAGGTGGTGTCACCCTAAAGGGCCTGCAGAGTCTGCTCTAAAAATACTAGCCAACATTTACACATGAGAAGCCACATCGATGGCAAGAGCTGCTTAAGCTTTTTACAGTCAACTCATTTAATCCTCACCTCAGTCCTGCAAAGCAGTTGATAGTCATTCTAATTCCAGGTTTATAAATGAGGGGACTAAGACATAAACAGGTTTAGGGACTTGTTCAGTTTCACAGACAGTATGTATATTAGTTATCTTTTGTTGTCTAACAAATTATCACAAACTTAGCAGCTTAGAACAAAGCCTATTTATTATCTCAGCTTCTGTGGGTCAAGAACTCACGCCCAGCTCAGCTGATGATTGGGGTCTCCCATGAGGCTGCAATCAGTCAGGGCTGTGGTTTAATCTGGAACTCAGCTGGGGAAGGACCCGCTTCCACATTCACATGCTTGTCGGCAGGTGGCAGCTCTGTGCGTGCTGTCGGGGGGAGGCCTCTGTTCCCAGCTGACTACTGGCCAAAGGCCACCTCACTTCCTCACTTCACAAGCTTCTTTTTATGCTTCCTCACAGCATGGATGGTTCACATTATCAAAGCCAGGGACAGAAGGTCTGCTGGCAGGAAACTGACAATCATGCCCCATAATCACGGAAATGACATCTCATCACCTTTGTCATATTCTATTGGCTAGAAGCAACCCAAGTTTCCATACACCCCCAGAGGGGGAGATTCCACAGGGCAGCTAGAGGAGGCAGGATCACCAGAGGGCATCTGAAGCCTGGCTTCCACAGTAAGCTGCATGAGAACCCAGGCAGCATGGCACCAAAGTGTAGACACCTCACCTCTATGCTCTTCTCCTATTGATACTTTCACCATGTCTGTGTGGTACCCAAATCCTCAATGCCTGACCCTGAGCTCATCCCTTTTTTGTGTGCTCTCATCTTTAACACACAGTCATTATCATGAGTAGCATAGCCTCCCTGGCCTCTAGCCACCAAATTAAGGAAGGGTACAGGCTACTAGGGTTGGATTCTTGAACTCTCCAGATTTTATCAAGCAGGGTCCCAGCAGGAAACAGAAGGCACACTCAAATTAGGATAATTAGAGGATGTTTCTTTGCAAAGGGGCTACTTACAAGGTGTGGACAGCTGCAAGGGGACCATGGAGTGAAGTGTTACCAGCATCAGACTAAATGGATGAGGGAAAGGAAGGGTATGGGAACCCAGAAGGAGAAAGCTGTGAGGAGGATGACTCCGTCCGAGGTGACTGCAGGGAGGAAGTCAGAGCATTGGAAACCCTGTCCCCCTTCTACTTCCTCCTTCTCATCTCCTTCTGGGATCCCACTGGCCAAACCCAGCCAGAATCCAGAGGCCCAGCAGCTATAGAATGCAGTCCACACAGGGCAGACTCACCAGGCTGGAGCTGAGCAGGAAGGAAGGCGGTTGGGGGGAGTAGGATGCCAGCAAGCAGGATACCCCGGTGTAAGTGTTTGCCTGATCTTCACCTCTTGGGTGGCGAGGACTTAAAACTAAAGTTTTAATTGTAGGAAAAATTGAATGTCAACAGAAAGGAAATAGAGCCATTTCCATATTAGGTAGGAATGTATAATTTGATTCACCAAAGGTTTAATTTGTCCCAAAACTCTCAGGAGCCCATGTATGGCTAAGGTGCAGCAAAGTATTGCTTTGTGTAATTCTAAACTTCTGCAGGTACCACTGTAAACCTAAAATCTAGAACTTAACTCATAATAACAGTATTGTCATTGTTGTTATAAGAATTATATGGCAATTTTATATCTTACAGATCAGCTTCAGTGTTTCACTGCACTATGTAGTCTACTTCAGGAAAGCCGTCAAGTTCATTGGCACTTAAGGAAACCATCAAAAGTGAAAATTTGTTTTTTATCCAGTTTCAAAGGAATTTAATATTATACACAGTTGAGGAAGAAATTACACATGTCTATCAGTTAGAAACTGATCTCTATAATAAAATAGATTTTAAATTCAGTGCATGTCATTATTAACTGCTAAGGAAATCTTAGCCCTTTTGTGCCTTAAAACAAATAAGGAATTCTTTTTTTAAAGTATATTTTATTGAATATGCTATTACAGTTATCCCAGTTTTTCCCCTTTTCTCCCCCTCCACCTACTACTCCCCTTAGTTCATGTCCATGGGTGGTGCATATAGTCCTTTGGCTTCTCCATTTTCTATGCTGTTCTTAACATCCAACTGTCTGTTTTGTACCTACGTGATTATGTTTCTTATTCCTTCTACCTTTTCCCTTATTGTCCCCCTTCCCCTCCCAGCTGATAACCCTCCAGATGATCTCCATGTCTATGATTCTGTTCCTCTTCTACTAGAAGACTTTGCTTAGTTTGTTTTTGTTATTGCTTTTTAGATTCAGTTATTGATAGTTGTGAGTTTGCTGTCATTTTAATGTTCATAGTTTTGATCTTCTTCTTTTTCATAAATAAGACCCTTTAACATTCATATAATAATGAATGTGACTCTTGGTGATGATGGACTCCTTTAGCTTTACCTTATCTGGGAAGCACTTTATCTGCCCTTCCATTCTAAATGATAGCTTTCCTGGATAGAGTAATCTTGGTTGTAGGCCCTTGCTTTTTATCACTTTGAATACTTCTTGCCAGTCCCTTCTTGCCTGCAAAGTTTCTTTTGAGAAATCAGCTGATAGTCTTACGGGAACTCCTTTGCAGCTAACTCTCTGCCTTTTTCTTGTTGCTTTTAAGATTGCTCTTTATCTTTAATCTTTGGCATTTTAATTATGATCTGTCTTGGTGTGGTCCTCTTTATGTCCAACTTGTTTGGGATTCTCTGTGCTTCCTGGACTTGTATGTCTATTTTCTTTGCCAAATTAAGGATGTTTTCTTTCATTATTTTTTTAAATAAGTTTTCAATTTCTTGCTCTTCCTCTTCTCCTTCCAGCATCCATATGATTTGGATGTTAGCACTTTGGAGATGTCCCAGAGTCTTGTACTCTCCTTGTTTTTTTGGATTCTTGTTTCTTCATTCTGTACTGGTTGAATGTTTATTTCTTTCTTATGTTCCAAATTGTTGATTTGATTCCTGGCTTTTTTCCCTTCACTGTTGGTGTCCTGTGTATTTTTCTTTATTTCACTTAGTGTAACCTTCATTTCTTCTCTAATGCTTTTGCTGTGTTCAGTGAGATCACTGAGCATTCTGATCACAAGTGTTTTGGAGTCTAAAAGATTGCCTATCTCCACATTGTTTAGTTATTTTCTGGGGTTCTGTTCTATTCTTTTATTTTGGCAATATTTTTTGTTACCTCAATTTGGCAGCTTCCCTGTGTCTGTGTAGTAGGTAGAGCTGCTTTGACTCCCTGTCTTGGCACACCAGTTAAGTTATATGGAGCCAAGCCTTGGGTATTCACCAGGGCAGGCAGCTGGCTCACTGCTTTGTTGTTCATGTGCTGGAGAGGGGTCAAAGAGGGAACAGTGCTGCTGCTGGCTAACTTCTGGTGGCTTGCCTAGCACTCACCCCATTTCCAGTCACTTCACCCTTTTCCTGTGTGTGACTGGCACCCCTCCAGCTGCTGCCCTGGTTGTGGTTCCCAGAGTGGTTGGATGTGCATACGTTCTGGGCTGTCTTGAGAAACTGACAGTTGCTTATGCTGCCCCAACCCACACTGGTTTTTACAGCCAGAAGTTATGAGACTTTATCTTTCCCCCAAAGGAACTTTGGGCCACACAGTCTGGCTTGGGGCTGGGATCATTGGCTCACAAGGTATCTCCCAGATTTTTATTTACCACACATGAATGTGGGACTTCCCATTCCACCCTCCACCACATCATGGCTACCACACCATGTCCTCTCTGCCCCGGCTCCCCAGCTCCACCCCTCCTACCTGTCTGGATGAATCTAACTCCTTTAAGTCCTTGGTTGTCAGATTTCTATGCAGTTCAGTTTTATGGCAGCTGTGGGTGTTTTTCATTTTTAAATTAGTTGTGATCCTTCTTATGGTTGTGCAAGGAGGTGAAGCATGTCTACCTACTCCCCCGTCTTGACTGAAAGCTTCCAAATAAGGGATTCTTAAACAGTCTTCAGTATTTACCTGGTGTGGGTCACTAGTTTTCTGGGTCCGCCTTTTCTCATTAAGGAGGCCCCTATACCATTAAGCAGTTAGGAGATGCAAGAGGTTTGTCTAACAGAGAGCCCTGTTCTGGCTGTGCTCAGAAGAGGCAAAAATGTGTTGCTCTGGTTATCATTATTGATCCAATATACCATCCACTAGAAGGCTGTGACATATCCATGGGCTGGAATACTAAGCAACCACTAAAAAAATGGTATGAAAGACTTCAGTTGATATGTGAAGATATTTTTCATATATAGTTGAGTGGGGGAAAGAACGCCTAAATAAGACTATTGTACAGTGAGACTCAACTTTTGAAGAAATCAAATATGTACACTTGTGTTTGTGTGCAACTGTGGTATGTTTTTAAGTCATGAAGAGTAGATATGAAAATACTTTCAATAATTATTTGGGGGAATACTAGGTGATTATCATTATCCTTTTGCTTAGCTGAAGCTTAAACACCAACATGGATTTAACATGTAAAATTTGTTATGAAAAAAAAACTCCAAACCTCTGCTTGTAGCACATTGGAAATAGAGCAAAGCAGCAGGCTCCTGTGGAGCACAGTCCTCAGGGCCTTCATCATATTGTCTTCTCTTCATCTTATGCAAAGGGGGCCCCTTAGTATCCTCAATCCACCCCACTCCTATCCTGGTGCTTATCAAAAAATATGCACTATGATAGGCAAGGAGAAAAGCCCAACCCCTGTGTCCCGTCAGAAAAGGCCGAGGGGTTCCAGGTGAGTCGACTAGACCAGGCCTTTTCTCTATGCCTTTTATGTTGTTTCTTCCCAAGACCTCTGAGGTCAGGAGCTAGTGGTTACAATGCTGGTATAAACTCTGGAATTCCGTTTATACAACTTAAACCTTGCTTTAGTCTCTGCCTTCTTTATATTTCACTTCCTATTGACAAATGGTGATGCCATTTTCTCATCCAGGAAATAAAGAGGTTTTTCTAAGTGAACTTGCTCCTCACCCCGTCCCCTTCTAGCTGGACTCCAAGTGAGAAATATTAACCAATATGGAAATATTAACCAGATCTAAAATCATTGCCTGAGCTCCTTTAATTAAAAAAAGTATATAAATTCCAGATTATATAAAGCCTTCTCACTTTCCAGCAGAGCACCTGAAGACCTCATTGTAGAGATGTGCCATCTGAGCTCCCTGCATGTCCCTCTTCCACAGGAAAACATTTGGGGGGAGGTCTCCTCTCTGAAGCATCCCTCTCCCAGAGGCAATGACCTTTGTCACTTTTCGGTTACCTTTCCAGTTCCAGATTATATTATGTCCCCTAGCAAATCTGTAAAATTTTCCTTCTTAGAAATGTTTCAGGTTGAGGAGGTTTTTTAAAGCCATGATACTACTGATGACAAACGGATTTACTTTTCAGCATCTTTTTGACTTCTCTTCAAGGGGGTGGAAGGCTAGAGAGTATTTAATAGCTAAAGGCCCAAATATTGAGGGATTGGGCCAATGTTCTTTTCTTTCCAAGGATTATTTCCATACTTCCGGAATATCTTTTCCATACTGTTTCATATCTTGGGTTTAGCTTTGGTATTCTCAAACCAGAGCTGAAAAGTGAAATACATAGAGTCAACCCCCAAAACCTATGTCAGTGGGAGCCAGGGAGTGCAGAGGAGAAAGATTGATGTACTGCTACTGGCCAAAGGGCCTGACTCTCTTCCCTCACTGATAGCAAACAAGGCAATGGAGACCTCAGTCCTACAACCACAAGAACAGAATCCTGACAACAATTTGGATGAACTTCGACATGGATTGTTCCCCAACACTTCAGATAAGAGCGCAGCCCAGCTGACACGTTGACTTTGGCCTTGTGAGAGCTTAAGCAGAGAACCCAGTCACGCCCATAAGACTTCTGACTTTTAGATCTATGAGGTAATAAATGTGTAATATTTTCAGCTGCAAAAAAAGGAAAAAGCCTCACTCTGAGATACCATTTAACACCCACGTGGATGGCTATAATAAAAAAATGTAATAACAAGTGTTTGCAAGGATGTGGAATAATTAGAAGCCTTGTACACTGTTGGTGGGAATGCAAAATGATTCAGTCACTTTGGAAAACAGTCTAGCAGTTCCTCATAGGATTAAAGCATAGAATCATATGACCAAGCAATTCTACACCTACCTCTATACATGTAGAGCTATAGCCAAGTACCCAAGAGTGTTTAAACAAAAACTTGTATTTGAATGTTCACAGTAGCAAACACAATAGCCCAAAGGTAGAAACAACCCAAATGTCCATCGAGAGATTAAGATAAACAAAATGTGGCCTATTCATGTACTGAAATGTTATTCAGAAACAAAAAGGAATCATAGAGGTCATGAAAAATTTGGGAGTGACCAAAGCTAAAGAGGTGACCATAAGAGGCAGTAACAGCCGCTGAGTTCTCTTGGGCTGAACTTGGATGGGATTGCGTGCAAGGGAAGTCCCTCACAGCATGAGACTGCATAGGTTTATGGCCAGGGGGCCACCATCCTGAAGACAGGAAATCCAGGGGCCAGAAAGTAAGCATAGGTATTAGGTGAAGTTGCCCAGCCACAAGGCAAAGAGTCTTTGGGTAAAAGAGTTCTGAGGGCCGTTGCAGCTTGGGACCTTAAAACCACATCTTATCGATAAACAGCAGATGCTAAGGGTATGCAAAGCAGGCAGCCCATGAATGACTAAAATTCTGCTTGTCTGGTTCTTCTCAAAACAACTGGAGGTGTAAAATTTTGAGTGTGCCATCAGTGAGATTTTGAGCTACTGTTCTCAGCCTGCCTTGAAGAAATAAACAGACTTGGGCCATCTTTGACTCATTTGCATAGTAGGAAAGAAGCACTGATAACTGCTACAACATGGATAAACCTTGAAAACAGACAAAGTGAAAGAATCTAGTCACAAAAGGCCACATATTGTATGAGTCCATATGAAATGTACAGAATAGGCAAATCCAGAGACAGAAAACACTTTAGTGGTTGCCAGGGGCTGGGGTAAGTGTGAGAAGATGGAGGTGATAGACAGAGGGTATGGGAGTTTTTGGAAGGGGAAAGAAAGTGTTCCAAATGTGACAGTGGTAATGTTTACATAAATCTGTGGATATACTAAAAGCCATTGAATTGCACTCTTTAAATGTGTGAATTGTGTGGATGTAAATTATATCTCAATAAAGTGTTCCAAAAGGAAAAAACTCAGAAGTAAAAAGCCCCACTCCCTCCCGCCCCCCAAAATGGCCCTTTCATGGACAAGTCACCACCACCATTCAATGGGCACCAGGGCCGGTGCAGAAGCACTCCTGCTCCCAGACTAAGGCAGTCACTAGGTCTGAATTTTCCAGTGGTGAGAACATTGTACCTACGTTGATGAATATAACATAGTACATATATTCTTTTTTAATTCAAACTTACACAAAAATTAGAGAAAATTTGCAGGAATAGTATAAAAAACCTTCACTAAGTTCACCAACTGTTAGCATTTTGCCTCATGTGATTTGTATTTCAATAGATAGATAGATAGATAAATAGATGGACCTATCTATATCTATATATCTCCAGAACTTTTTTCAGAGCTAGTTGGAGATACTCTCTTAGCCTTAAATGCTATAGCATGAACTCAGAACAAGAACATTCTCTTGTATATTAAAAACTCTGGATTTAGCATTGATAAATTACTATTATTACACATTTTACCAACTGTTCTGATAACTTCCTTTGTGGCATTCCCCCACCCTCACCCCGTCCATGATCTAATCCAGGATCACACAGTGCACTGGTTTGTCACATCTCTTTAGGCACCTTTAGTCTTCAGCTGGTGCCCATTCTTTTTTGTCTTTTGTAATATCAGTTTCTGGAAGAGCATGGGCCCATGGTTCCGTAGCATGCCCTTGGTTTTGGTCTGTCTGACGTGTCCTCATGAAAAGATTTGGTTTTTCATTTTTAGAAGATGTTGAATAATGTTGATATTGTTGACTATCAGGAGTATTCAATATAGCCAAAAATAACAGGTCTTCATCCCTGGAACCTGTACATGCCATCTCATATGGAAAAAGGGTCTTTGTGGTTGTGAGGAAGTTGAGGATCTTGAAATGGGAAGACTATCCTGGATAATTCAGATTGTGGCTCCAAGTGCACCCATGCGAACCCTCACAGGAAGGAGACGGAGGGATACTTCACGCTGACAAAGGAGGAGGCGGAGATGTGAGCACAGAGGCAGAGACTACAATGGGGTGGACACAAGCTAAGGGACACCGGCAGCACCAGAAGCTGGAAGAGGCAAAGAACAAGTTCCCCCTGAGAGCTCTGGAAGGAGCAGAGCCCTGTGGACACCCTAATTTGGGGCCACTGAAACTGATTTCAGACTTCTGGTCTCCAGAACCATGAGAGAATAAATGTCTGTTGTTTTAAGCCACCCAGTTTGTGGTAATTTTTACAGCAACCGTGGAAAACTAATACAGCAGAAATAGTGCAGGAACAGCACAGAAATGCTACTGCATCCTTCCAACTGCAGTGTTTCAGGAGGCCCAGGATGTTGCCTTGTCCTGATTGTCATTGCATGAACACTGGTAACTCAGCTAAGGAGATGTCTTCCAGATTTCTCCACCGAAAGTTATTATTTCTCCCTTTTAAATTAATAAATAATTTGTGGGGAGGTACTTTGAGACTATGTAAATGTACTGTTTGCATTCATACTTTTCCCAACTAGTTTTAGTGTCTAATGTATCTAATTAATTATTAATGTGCTGGTTGCAACTGGTGACTTTCTAAATCAAACTAATTACAAATTTATTGGTTGGCATTAGACTGTAAGAAATCACATTCCTTCTCCACATTTGTTTCTTTATTTAGTCATTTCTATTAATAGAGACTCATAGATTACCATTTTATTCAAAAGGTTATAATCCATTACAATCAATGGTTATTTTCATGTTCAGATTATCCTGGATTTGGTCAGTGGGGGCCCTTTTAAGTAGGCTTCTGTGTCCTTTAGTCTTCTCTTTCTTCCTCTCTCTCTTTGCTCCCCACCGCTATGCTGTGTCCTTTTGACATGTTTGTTCCAATCACTTTTTTCTACCACAAAAAAATATGTTTTAGACTCATCCCATACTTTCCCTACCCTAGCCCTCTGAGCTGCCATTTCTTCAAGGAACATGGGCTTCAATCACTGGGGAAAGGTGTTTAGAAGCCAAAATCTGGGCACTGGGTAAACACATATATTCTCAAAAAATTCCATTTAACACAGGCCTTTGCTGATGCATTGACTGCTGGAGCTGAGGAAAACTGCTGATGAGGTCTTGTAGTCGGCTCTCCAAGTTGTGTCAGGAGCTCTGTTTCCATGGTATTGTCCCAGGAGTCCTCATACAAAGGGGATGGGTCAGAGCAGGAAAGGCTCTGCTGTGGGTTGAACTGTGCCCCTCCCTAACTCGTGTAAGTCCTGTCCCCACAGTACTTCAGATTACGAATTTATTTGGAGACAAGGTCTTACATAGGTAATCAAGTTAAGGTGAAGTCTTGGGGTGGGCCATAATCTAATATGATTAGTGGCCTTATAAAAAGGGGAAATGTGGGCAAAGAGATACGTTTAGAGGAAATACAGTGTGAATGGAGAAGATGCCATCCACAAGTGAGGAGCCTGTAGCTGGAACAGAGCCTTCCCTCACAGGTCTCAGTAGGAACCAACTCCACCATCACTTGCGTAAGTGTTATATGACACATTGACAACACATTGACTAAGGATATATGGCCTCCAGAAGAGTGAGATATGTTTCCGTTGTTTGAAGAACTTTGCTATGGGAGTCCTAGCTGGCTTCTTGGACTCCTCCCCATCCCTCAAATGAAATGCTTCCACTTTGCTTTGATGGTCATTTTCTTTGAAAAACAATATCTGTTGTTTTAAAATAAAAGTTTAGAAATTCTTTGTTCCTACCCACACCTCTCCTGTTTCACAGATGAGAATACTGACGTCCACAGTAATGATTTCTTTGCAGTCTCAAAACCCTTTCCTGTTACCCACATTTTGCTTTCTTGGAGGTTGAAGAATAAAGCAAAGGAAGGAGAGCAGGGTGGCTGGACCAGTGTCTCTGTGAGGTTGGGTCACAGTTAGTGAAGAAGGACCATTGCTGTTTTGGCTCTGAAAATATGGAAGGCAAGTGAGATGCTATTGTGCTGCTGCATGTGCTGCAACAGATGCCAGGTACAGCTTAGTGCTGGATGCACTTCCATGGCCATTTGTTCCCAGGACACCCCTGTGACCTAGGACATGTCTAGGAGGCCTGGTTGCTAGGTTTCTGGGCACTGTCCATCTCCACATGTTCTGAAGTAGCCATTAGAAGATTGCAAATTTCATTGAATTCTTCACCCTTACCCCTCCACCTCTCCATTCCTCTCTTTAAGTCTTTTTTTTTTTTGGCCTATGTTCTGGTGTATTTGTGGTGCATACAGGAAAATGTACTTCTGATGCTTTGGGCTTTACAATGCTCTGGGTCCAACCAGTATCGCCAAAGACGGGATCACGTCTTCTCTAGCAGTTTTTCCCAACTTTCTTGTGTCACTTCTCCCTCCTTGGTAAGAAAAAGCTTGCAACAACTAAAGTTTAAGTTGTCATAGGTTATTAATGGAGTGAGCTAACCTAAAAGATTTTTGTTTGGGGAACCCACAATGACCCTGCTTTTCGTACTGACTCCATCCCAAGCCTGAATGCCAAGTGTGCTCTTAACACTCAAAGTGTCCTTGTTTTGATTACATTTAGCAGAATCATCATTGGGTTTCACCCTGGTGTTTATTCTGTGTTCCTGATAGAAAGTGTGGGAATGCCTCTACCTCTGGAACAAAGAGGATCAGATCACATGGCACTCTTTTCTTCCTGCAAATACTGTTACAACAAATGGGTACAGCTGGGTCCCAACAAAACTTTTTGTACAAAAACAGACCTAGGACAGATTTTGCCCATGAGCTAAACAGTACTGTCCTGTGCTGATAGGTTACTTCTTCTCTCTGAGCCTTCTCTCTGAGCCTAACATTCCTGTAAACTTCCAACTTGTAGATCCGCAGTAGAGTCATTGGAATGATTTGTCTGGAACCCCCACTTATCTTGGGATGGAACATCAGCTTTTTCTTACTGTGTCCCCTGGAGTCTCAATGGATGTGTATGTGTGTGCATATAGACACATCATATATACATGCATGTATATACCAATGGAAATAAACAATCCCACAATCCCTCTAATCCCTTATCTATACACTAAGCTGTCTGCACTCCCCCCAAAGCTCTACCAGGCAGCTGTTGGTGCCATGACTGAATTTTTCCACACAGGTACCAATCACAGTGCCCTCCACAGCCTAGACCTCTATGCTTGACCTGTGCCTGCGTCACTCCTGGGAGAGTCCACCCCATTTCTTCCCATTTCCCCAATGGGCATGAGACTCTGACCCCCACAGCACTGCTGCTTGGTCCTGAAGCTGTGCTTCTTTTGTTTTTGTCCCCAGCCCCCTAGAAAAGAGGCCTTGGCACCATCAGGGACAACAGAAATATTCCTTTCTCACACCACATCTAGTGTTCAAACTGTTGCATCTTTTCCTACACCAATGAAACTCTCTACTTAGAAATTTTCCCCCAGTCTCATTCCCCAGAGATTTCCCTGCAATCTCTTTTTCCCAAGTCCTTCAGATACTAGAATCTCACTTGTGGCTTAATTTGGTTTTGGGTGTTTTTTTTAGTAGGATCTCAGGAAAACGAAGAGATTTGGCTGGACACCAGTTTATGTGCTCCTGAGAAACTGTTCACAATTAAGGTAGTCTTGTCTGACCTGAGCACACACAGGCTCCCTGGATGCCAATGGCCAATGCCCCAGCCCACCAAGCCTATCTCAACTTATCCAAGAGACTCCCAACATCACAGAAAATGAGGAGCTCTCCTCTATTATATACCAAGACCCTGCAGCTTTCCATGCCTGTGGCTTTCTAGCAATAACAAGCAGAAGAAACAGCCAAGAACTGGGAAGACTCTTGGCTGTGCTAACTGGTGCAATCAGAAAAAAAGGTACAGCTCATGCAATTTCAAAACATTCTGCTGAATCAAGAAATGCATATTTGGAAGTTTAACATATTCCAAGTTTTGGCTGATCCCAGTAATTAGACCTGGATCAGTTTCACCTGAGGCAAGAGAATTACAGGTCCTAGAAGAGCAAATGCAGAGCCATGTGATTCCATAGCTCATGGAGAACATTCCTTTCCAGCAAGGCAGCTTCTTCAGACCAGCACTCAGATGACGCCCAGGGCTTTATCCACACAGAGGCACTTTACACAACTAATATAACCACTCTACCAGGCAGAAGCCATCGCATGCTCTTCCCACTTACACATACTTAGGGGCTCAGATTTAATGCAGCCTGCCAGGTAACAAGAACACCTTCTTACCTTTATATGTGCCAAAGTATTCCATAGGCCACAAAATGTATCCAACCCTTGAACAACATAACCTTGAACCTAGCCAGTCCTGTTATATGTGGTATTTCATTGACCCATGCAGTTCAAACCCCCATTGTTGAAGGGTCAGCTCTGTGGTTGCAAATTCACATCTGCAGAAGACCAACTACAGTTATAGGGGATTTTCCACTGACCAGGTGGCCAGTGCTTCTAACCCCCACCTAGTTAAAGGGTCAACTGAAAATACAGTGAAACTATCCCCTCTCTGTCTTCTAAGTTATTATTCTTTTCTGTTACACCCACTGACCCCATAACTCACCACCAAACAACAAAACCCAGGCACCTTGTCAACTGTGTTTGTTCTCACAAAGAATACTAACTAAACAACTTGAAAAAAGAAGACATGGAGATTGGCCATATCACTTATCTATTGCTGTGAAAAACCATCCCAAGAGTTAGCGGATTAAAATGACAATGATTTACTGTTTCTCTTGGTGTGGAAGGTTGGTTTCTCTGCTGGCTCACCTGGGCTCATTCATGTGGCTGCATTCCTCTGGAAGGTCATCTGAGCCAGGAGGTCCAAGAGCAACTCCCACACAAGTCCAACAGATACCACTGGCTCTTACCTAGGACATTTCAGTTCTTTTCCATGAGCTCTTTCATCCTCCAGAGGGTTGACTGGCTTTCTTATATGGTGGTCACAGGGCAGTGCCCCCAGCTGTCAAAAGCAGAAGCTGAAAAGCCTTTTAAACCTAGCCACAGAGGTTTCATAACCCACTTCTTATGCAGTCTATGGATCAAAGCAAGTCACTTGTCCTGCCTAATATTTAAGGGGAATAGAAAGAGATTCCTCTACCTGATAAAAGGAGTAGCAAACTCTCTTCATAAGAGATCATGGGATAAATTGCTGCTGCATCTTTTTTTTATTGATTGATTTTAGAGAGAGAGAAACATCGATTTGTTGTTCCACTATTTATACATTCATTGGTTGATTCTTGTATGTGCCTTGACTGGAGATCAAACCCACAACCTTGGCATATTGGGATGATGCTCTGACCAAGGAGGTACCCAGCCAGAGCATGCTGTAGCATCTCTGAAAACATCTAGAATAACAACACAGGTGTGAAGTGCCCCTGAAGAGTTCTGGTTGTATGAGGAAGGTCGTGTGGGAGAGGCTTATATGCTTCTCTAGACAAATGACTCCTCTGTTGATAAAAGGCCTCTCTACTAGTTAGGACTATGTAGGCCATAAGTGACAGAAACCCTATTCAAACTAGCTTCAGCCCAAAGGGGAGATATTGCAAAGATCATACATCCATAGACAAAACATGGCAGGCCCTGGCAACATTAGGAACCAGAGGCTCAATGCTCTAGGATTCTTGGTCTCTCCTTTCCATTCCTCTAAGTACCTGGCTTCCTTCCTTTCTCTGGTTATAGAGACCTCTCTCCAGATATGGCTGCCAACCAGCTTCTGGATTTTATAATTATTGGAGATAAATAGACCTTGACTTCTTGCTAGTTTCAAATTCAAAAACAATAGGGAAAGAACTCATAAACCAATGAGTCAAGGGCACATCAATAGACCAATGAATCATGGTCAGGGACAGAGTTCTGTGAGAACATAAACCATGTTGATGGAGGAGGCCAGGGGCATCCCAGAGGGAAGAAGTGAGATGCTGAGCAGGCAAAACTGTGACCCCCTAGATACAACACAAAGTGCTGGTTAGGGGAGCAAGGTCCAGAGTCAGGCTGCCTGGAATGATGCCCCACTTCCATCACACTTTAGCTGGGTGTCCCTAAGCAAGTTACTAAATCTGTGCCTCCATTTCCTAATCTGTGATATGGCTGCTGTCGGATATAGTTGTAAGGATAAAAATGGGTTAATACATACAAAGCTCCTGAACAATGCCTGATTCTATAGCATGTGCTCACAGTAATTATGAAAAGGAGGAACCAATTTCATTACATTAATTACACTTATATGATATAAGACAATATACAGAAGGTCAAAAAGTTTTGTTTCCTGGCAATTGAAATGATTCATTTGGGGGAGAATGTATATTAAGAGTCTTTTGTCTACAGCAGTTCCCCTCTATTCATGGTTTCACTTTCCACAGTTTTAATTACCCTTGGTCAACCAAGGTCCAAAACGATTAAATGAAAAATTCCAAAAATAAACAGTTCATAAGTTTTAAATTGTCTGCCATTCTGAGTAGTATGATGAAATCTCGAGACATCCCACTCCATCCAACCTGGGCAAATTCCTTTGTTGAACACCTGCACATGATACCCACTCCCCACCCATTTGTCCTGAAGTAGCTTCTTTGGTTTTCAATCAGACCAACGTAGCTTGTGTTCAGATAACCCTTATAGTAGCCTGACACTGCCTCACAATGCCTATGTCATTCACCCCACATCATCTCATCACGTAGGCATTGTGTCCTCTCACGTCATCACAAGAAGTAGGGTGAGTGCAGTATAATAAAATGTTTTGAGAGAGATACCACATTGACATAACTTTAATTCTGGTATATTGTTATAATTGTTCTATTTTATTAGTTACTGCTATTAATCTCTTACTGTGCCTAATTTATAAGGTAAACTTTATCATATGAATATACATATTGGAAAAATATAGTATATGCAGGGTTTGGAACTATGCACGATTTTGGGCATCCACTGAGGGTCTCGGAACATATTCCCTGCACATAGGAGGGACTACTGTCTTTCAGAAATGCTTTCTGAGACTTCACAGTGGGGACATTTACTCTTTCATTTGTTCAACAAATACATTCAAAGGGCCTGTCCGGTGCCAGTTGCTCTCTGGGCACTGGGCAGACTGCACTAGGGAAATGGGGCAGATGGCCTGCCCTCGGGAACCTGGCATCCAGTGCCGGACTACCCACCTCACTTAACATAAAAATGTTTTTTTCTAGAAAAACCAAACAACCTCAGGGCAAAGAAGGCTGTGTCAAATCATGGTAATTTCCAAAATATGCACAGAAGACGGCCTACACTACACTTTGTGCTGTTCACTTCAGCAAATCCTTACTTCTGGCCTGTTCGGGAATAGTTATTTTCTTCAGCTCCCCAAATCCCATCAACCTCCATCCCCAAACAATCACCCAGAAATACACAAAATTAGTGCAGTCCATTCCACTATGAGTCAAAACAAGCAAGAGAAAATTCCTGAGCTATCCTTGAGGCAAATACCACACAGGCTCTAAGCTGCGCTCAGGTACCAGTTTCAAAGGGAATGTGGCCTCGACTTTTTTCACTCACTGTTATGAAGTTAATGCCCATTTCTCCACTCCAGTCCCAGAGTAAGTTGTTCCTGAATCATCCTAGGGGATGGGGGGAAATTTTACCTCTAAAAGAGATGGCTCTTTTACCAGCGCCCCTGTTTGTCATCCTGGCGGGTCACAGAGGCCTCAGAAGGGGCTGGCCAGTGCAGTCCAGAGGCACACAGGACCCGCACAACCACTCCGGGCCCTCGGGACAGACAGCTGAATGAGGTCGGATGTTCACCCCTTCAGAAAAATATTTGAACACAGCTGTTCCCCTCCTTCCCGCCACCCATGTGGTTGTGTTTTTAAATATGGCTTGAACTTGAAGCAGTTTCCATTTATAAAAATTCTTTAGGAAAATTCTCTTTCCAATAACAATATTCCCATGTGTGCCCTTTGCTTCTGATATTTTCCTTATAAATGAATCTGCTGAAACAGAGTCCTCCTGTCTTTTGGGGGTTTTGTGCATGCTCCCACTGTTCGTTTCTGGGACCTTGTGCTCCAGCACAAGAACCCAAAGAGCACAGGCTGCCCCCTCTGCACTCCTAGGAGCCAGTCCTCCATGATTCTGATGGTCCATGCTGGCCCTGGGCAGGTTGTGCAGTGGTGTCCACATGGCCATAGGCACAGGGCCACTGGCTCCCTGCAGGGCCTTTGGTCTCCTGACGTATCACACATTCCTTGTCCTGCTTCTCTCCATAGCCTTTCACTCTGGAAAAAGAAAAGACAGGCTACCTTGGTAATTTCTGCCCCCAAATATCAGGTATCTCTGGGCCAGACAATGACCCCACTGCAGTGGTTCCCAAACTCGGTGGGACTGTGGAATCATCTTTCAAGGGCCCTGGGTGGGCCTTGCCTATACCACTCAGGGAAGGCTCTGCAGGTAGCAACGTAACAGGAGTGGTTGGGAAGTTCTTCAGGTGATTTTAATATGCCAATAAGGTTGAGAATCACTGCATCAGGGGACACCCCACAGTGCCCCACCCCCAGGGTGCAAGGTATCAGAATGGGGCTGAAAGTGGAATGGGTATCTGCCAACAATTATTTCCATAAACTGATACGCGCTATAAGGATTTGACAGTCAGGACAGACTTCTCTTCTGTGCAGGCTTTTCTGTCTGCCACGTGGAGATTGGAGTCAAGTTAACTTCAAATGGTCTTATCACTAGAATTGTTTATTGCTTACTTCCAAAAGGGGGGCTCCCTCTCATCACACAGACACTCCACTTCTGGTCATTACAAAATTCTTTGTGTTCACTGAGTTGTGACATCTAGAGCCATAAACCAATTGATGTTTTAATTTCTTTGTCATAACTTCATTTTTTCTATTATGAAGATAAAAAGAGGCACAAACAGAAATGTAAATATATATGCATGTATATGAAATTGTATGTATATAAGCATACACTATACACATATGTATGTATGTTTTATACAGACATACCTAGAAATAAATCCAAAATGCTGTTGAATAAGGTTAAAAGTTTGGAGTGGGATCCCAGGGCAGCTGACGCTCATTTCCAGAAGTGAGGAGAATTTGCAATGGCAATACTGGGATTTTTAAGCCAAGGAAAGACACAGTAAGATAGGTTGGACCCAAAGGAAATTATCTGCAGCTGAGCAATGACCAGTAAGAATTTTTTTTTAATCTAAGACATTTTATAACAGTAGAATTTGATGAATTGGGCAGAGGGTTTCATGTTAGGGGCAGAAACTAAATCTGAATGCGTGAGCACGGGAGTAAGGATGGGCAGACTGGAACCACTCCAGCCCCCTGAGCACTGAGGGGGTGTGGCAGGAAGGACTCCTAGTCTACCAGCCTACAGACCACTACGTTCCTGGGGGTCAGGGCCTCCTTGTTTCTCGTGTTCTCATTGTCCCTCGAGCATCCAGCTTCAAAACAGATGCACATTCACCATTAGTTGGAAAAATAAATGAGTGAACTCAACACTTTCAAATGTTCATATCAAAAATAACAAATTAGGTTTTAGGTTTAGGATTAGATTTCAAAATACTTTTAGTGTTACCTGCCTTCCTGCACACACGCACACACCTTCCCACAGTTCCACCAACCAATTTAATAGATGGACTTCCTCTCTGATTCTTCAGAAAGAGCTATTATTACAAAGTCACTGAAACACCTTGATCTATGAGAGCAAAAAAAAAATTTTATAAGAGAATAACCATGAAGTATATTATTCTGGGTTCTACCATTAAGGGGTATGAAGGTATTTTTCTCTCCAGGTATGAGCCTCTCCAAAAAGTATATGGTTGTCCAATCATCTACTTCCTACCAATAATGTGGGTATTGCAGGGGAATAGGGAAACTATATACTCATGCATTTATAGAGGAAAGATATTTTAAATGTTTTTCAACCAATAATATTGTAAAAATACCCAGGAGACTTATGGTGTGGAGCCAGGAGTCTATGAGGTGAGGTTATGTCTGCTCTAGTCCCTTTAGAAGCTCTTTAAAAGGTTGCAAATAGAGAATAAACCCAATAATTCATAAAAGTGGAAAGGGGGAGGGTCTTTACCCTCCATGACTCAGGCTAACTCTGTCTGTTGAAAGAAGAGTCAAATATGCATCCAAGTAAAAAACATTTTAGTGAAGATTTTGAATGAAAGAGAGATCTTAAGTTGTTTTGAATCCTAACATTTCATAGTGCCATAGGAACACCAAAGATTTTGCATCCTAGATTAATTAAACCAATTATTCTTTTTTACATTCTAATAAAACTCTCTTTAGCAACCTCAAGCAATGTGTTGGAGGAGGCGTAGGCCTGATGGCAGCACTTCAGCCTCCTCTGTCCGAATTGGGATGAAAAACCCACAACCAGAATTGAAGAGACTTTATTTCTTATGCAGAAATGGTTTTTTAATGCCCTGCCTACATTTATAGACTTGCTTAGGCCACCCACAAGTTGCAAATAAGACATGCTCATAAGTTTATAAATGGGTTGTTTGAAACTCGGAAAACATACAAGGTCCTATAGCCTCTGGCTGTGACCTACTTCACCAGCCTAATGGACTCTACCTCGTGTTTGTCAGGCTTCTACATATCACCAACTCTGCCAGTCCCCATACTGGCTTTGTCTCATGCCTCCATGCAGTTGCCCATGCTGTTACCTCTGCCTAGAGTTCCTTCCCTCCACTTCTCCACTAAGCAAATGCTTACTTAGTCTTCTTTTAAAACCTGATGTCCCCTTTATTGGGAAGCCTTTCCTGATTCCACAAATAAATTTCTATTTCTATGCTCCTTCTCATGTGCTGCCTCACAAGTGACCTACTAATGTCACAAATGACCTACAAATGTACAGTTAAGGGTTATTACTTATTTTTCTGCATGTCTGTCTCCATCACTAAACTTTGAAATCCTTCAGGGCATGGATTATGTTTCACTTATTTCTGTTTGGTGCCTAGTTTATCACTTCTTTGGTTGCTGACCTAGGAGTAATTAAGCAGAAAGTCCCAGCAGCATGTGGAAGTAAATCAAGAAAGAAGAATATATGAAACCCAGGACACAATGCATCCAACCCATGAGAGCAGTAAGGGCAAGTCCAAGGACAGACAGTTGTGCAGCAGATTTGGAGATCCACGAACAGAGGATAAGACCACAGAATGGAAAGTCTGAGGATTTTGTGGGGAAGCAACAACAGAGAATACCTGATATTGAAGCTGGGTCAGTGAGGGTGGGGGACTAAGGCTATAGTAATGGCAAATAATAAAGATCAAAAAAGGCTAGTCAAATCTCAAGGAAAACCCAAAAACATTATAGCAAGTGTTTTTTTGCAAGAAGAGAAATTGTTCATTTCTTGGAGCTGGGTAAACAATATTTATATAGTCATAAAAATTGAAATTTTGGTTATTAATTTCACT
This sequence comes from Artibeus jamaicensis, assembly GCF_021234435.1. Lineage (NCBI taxonomy): Eukaryota > Metazoa > Chordata > Mammalia > Chiroptera > Phyllostomidae > Artibeus > Artibeus jamaicensis. Next base: position 69,627,106 of record NW_026522030.1, on the reverse strand, counting down.
GCAAACAGTGATATATCTGCAACAGAGCAGAGATGGAGAGATATAACTAAGTCAGGGCCAGTGAAATCTGAAGCTAAGTTGGTAGGATTTATGGAAAAACTCCTTAAATGTACAAAAAACATGAGGGGCATTCCCCCTTTCCTTTTCTCTTGCCTTCTTTCTTGCCAGATGTAGAGAGTTCAGGGTTTTCTGTGGTAGCTCTATAATCACTTGGGATCCACGTTCCTTCTATCTTTCTGCTCCTATGTCTGGATTCTCTTATGTAAGAGATAAACAAATCTTTATCTTATTTAACTAGACTTTGCTGGATCTCTGTACTGGCAGCTGAACACAATTTCTGTCTGATACAAGAGATACAGTATTTTCTGTAGTGACAGGGAACTAACCATCCAAAGAAACAGAGCCCCCTCCAGCTGCATTAAACAACTTGGGACATGTACAGGTGGAGGGGGGCTGTGAGAGGGATATGCACACTATTGACTGCATGTGCACCCCCATGTTCAGGGGTGATGAGTGAGCATGTGGAGAGAGCCAGACTGAGTCAAGGGGTACATCCTCACAGCAGCAGCCTTGCTTAATTCCTAATAGGATGCATATGTCTGGCCATTGATTTAAAATGCAGTTTGAATTATGTAACCACTGTTTGGATGAACCTATGCTGAATACTGCTTATTAAACTCCAGAACTGACATTTTTCCTATTTCCTCACTTCCCTCCTTTTCCCCACTTATAGGTCTCAGCTGCCATGATCAGCCTTCTGTGTCCCTGCTATACCCAGCAGGAATACCATGAACAGTTGTTCAAATCATGCACTGAACTCAACATTAACTTGTTTTTTTCCTTTTCTTGAGAGAAGAGTGCCTTTTTCTAAAACACAGAATGGCCCCACTTGAACTAGTGTCCCCTATCTTCCAAAGCCCTTAAAATAAAATCTAAGGTGCTTTCATGACACTGGCCTCCATGGTCCGTCTCTGCCTGTTTCTCTGATCTCATGGTGACTTTACTGGTGTGACTCCTGCCACAGTGCACTTCTCTCCCTTCCTCATTTCCACCTCAGGACTCTGACATATGTTCCTCTTTCTACCCGGTATGTTGTCCCTCATTGATCAGTCACTGCAGGCGACTGCTTTTTAATGGGCTGCAGTCTTGAGGGAGGCAGCTACCTGAGCTGGTCCACACAGCGTCTGACTGCTGAGAGGCATCTGCCAACAGCACTCCCAACAGCTTCACTTCCAAAGGGGGGGACCTGGGTGGCAGCTCACATCATCCACATCTACCTTGTTCAACACTACATCTCAAATGCCTACAACAGTACGTGATCCATAGGAGGTACTCAATGAGCTCTCGACACAGATGAATAACTTACATACAGGACTTGCTGGCTCCACTCATGCAAGAAGCGCTGTTTGCCTTGCAGGATGCTACAGGTGGCAGAAGGCACTCCCTGGAGCTCTGCTGTGCCATTGACTTTGGACCTGCTCTTGTATAATGCAAAGCAAATGTGTTTCTCTTCAGGGAATTCCCCTTGGCAACCCTACTTACCGTGTCAGCCTCTCAATCTGATACTTCTGTCTCCCAAAGAATATTCTATTGTAACAAGACTCTTATTCAGCATAGAAGATGACTCACCACAGCACACAGTTCAGACCACATTTTTCTTTCTTTCTTTCTTTCTTTCTTTCTTTCTTTCTTTCTTTCTTTCTTTCTTTCTTTCTTTCTTTCTTTCTTTCTTTCTTTTCCTTCCTTCCTTTCTTCCTTCCTTCTTTTCTACAAAAATATTTTTTTAAGATTTTATTTCTTTATTCTTAGAGAGAGGGGAAGGGAGGTAGAAATAGAGGGACAGCCCAGCCAAGATGGAGGCATAGGTGGAAATACTGTACCTCCTCACACAACCAAGTTTAAGGACAACAAAGATTTAGAGACAAAAACACAACCAAAACAGACAGAAAATTAAACTGTACCGAAGTCCGACAACAACAAGCCATTCATCCAGACCGATAAACCAGGCAAATGAACAAGCAGTGAGACAGACCATACAACCCCGGGCCTCACCGATGAGAATTAAAGCCTAAAAGCACCTATTGGAGAAACTTTTGGGGGTTGAGGTGCCAGGAGAGGTTCCCAGCCACACGGGAGAATTCATTGGAGTGACCCACAGGGTCCTAGATCATACACAAACCCACACACCTGGAAACCAGCACCAGAAGGACCCAATTTGCTTGTGGGAAGCTGTACAGGAAACTGAAATCTGAGAGAGAGAAGAACAAATGTCATTGCTCCCTCTCTGACCCTGTCCCCACATTCAGCATCACAACCCAACAACGTGGGTTGCCCCATCCTGGTGAACACCTAAGGCTCTGCCCCTCATATGTAACAGGTGCAACCAGACCAAAACATGGCTCAAGCAGAAGAACAGCTCAAAGTCCCAGAGTCAATACTTCTAAGCGACCAAGAGCCAGCCAACCTATCAGATGCACAGTTCAAAACACTGATGATCAAGATGCTCACAGAACTGGTTGATTTTAGTTGCAAATTAGATGATAAAATGAAGGCTACACTAAGTGAAATGAAGGAAAATGCACAAGGAACCAATAGTGATGGAAACAAAACTGGGACTCAAATCAATGGAGTGGACAAGAAAGAAGAAAGAAACAACCAAACAGAAAAGAATGAAGAAACAAAAATTCAAAAAATGAGGAGAGGCTTAGGAAACTCCAGGACATCTTTAAATGTTCCAACATCCGAATTATAGGGGTACCAGAAGGAGAAGAGGAAGAGCAACAAGTGGACAACTTATTTGAACAAATAATAAAGGAGAACTTCCCCAATATGGAAAAGGAAATAGACTTCCAGGAAGTCCAGGAAGCTCAGAGTCCCAAAGAAGGTGGACCCAAGGAGGAACACACCGAGGCACATCAGAATTACATTACCCAAGATTAGAATGAATGAGAGAATTCTAGAAGCAGCAAGAGATAAGGGGACAGTCACCTACAAAGGAGTCCCATCAGACTGTCAGTGGATTTCTCAAAAGAGACCTTACAGGCTGGAAGGAACTATTCCAAGTCATGAAAGCCAAAGACCTACATCCAAGATTGCTCTATCCAGCAAAGCTTTCATTTAGAATGGAAAGGCAGATAAAGTGCTTCTCAGATAAGGTCAAGTTCAAAGAGTTCATCATCACCAAGCCCTTATTATATGAAATGTTAAAGGGACTTATCGAAGGAAAAGAAGATAAAAAATAGAAACAGTGAAAGGACAGCAAACTCACAGTTATTAACAACCACACCTAAAACAAAAGCAAACTAAGAGGGCAGCTAGATCAGGAGCAGAACCATAGAAATGGAGATCACAAGGAGGGTTAGCAACATGGAAGTGGGAGGAGGAGAAAGGGGGAGAAGGTACAGAAAATAAGTAGCATAGATGGTAGGTAGAAAATAGACAGGGGGGATGGCAAGAATAGTATGGGAAATGTAGAAGCTAAAGAACTTGTGACACATGGACATGAACTAAAGGGGAGATTGGGGAGAGGGAGTATGCAGGGTAGAGGGGAATGAAGAGGGGGAAATGGGACAACTGTAATGGCATAATCAATCAAATATATTTTAAAAAAAGAAACAGAGGGACAGAAACATTGATCAGTTGCCCCTTGCATGCCCCAAGCTGGGGACCTGGCCCACAACCCAAGCATGTGCCGTGACTAGAAATTAAACCTGTGAACTTTTGGTCTACAGGATGATGCCCAATCCGCTGAGCCACACCTGTCAGGGCACTTCTTTACTTATTATAGCTTTTTAACACAGGTTTTAAAATAAATTCAAATTCCTAAATTTAAAAATATAGAAAGTGTTAAGCTTGAAAATTTTAAGGCCGTTTTATTAGGAAATTAAACTAAAAGAAGATTGTTACATACTTTGAAGTTAGACGTGATCATGTGACTTGTTCTAGCCAGTGAAATGTGAAAGTAAAAGATGTGTATCACTTCTAGGCAGAAGCTTTGAGAATCAGTGCGAGATTCTCCAATTTAATTTTGCCCTGTCTTGTCATTGGTGGTAGATACATCAAGATGGAGTGCTCATCAGCCCGGGTCCCCAGTGACTATAATGCTGACATGCAGTGGACAAGAAGTGTCAGCAAGAGGCAAACCTTTGTTGTTTGAACCATGGAAATGAGGGAAGTGTTTGTTACTGAAGCATAACTTTGACCATCTGGACCAGTCCGTACTCTTTCTACGGTTTCTTTTTCACTCTAGTCACCTTTGTAGATCCAGATTCACACTTGGACTTGTCTTTCAACATGTCTCACACATATTTTGTCACCTTTCCCAGATACCCTGATATCTCTCCCCAACCAGCCCAGAGATTATCTCTGCTATCTCTGCTTCTCTATCAGATCCTTAGTTTTCGCAGCTTGTCAGCATTCTTCAAGAATGCAAACCCCAGCTGCTCTGGCCCTGGCCTCGCATGTCCACCTCTCTGTGCCTGGTTCGCACAGCAATCCTGCTTGTGTGTCAGGATGAGAGCCAATGTCCTCATCTGGTCTCTCACAGTCTACCTCCCTTGACCACAGAGGTAATGTATTTTCCTTAACACAGAAATAAATCAATCTGCCTTTCATTAAAATTCATGTTTGTGATTAGATAATTCCTTTTTCTAGTTTGCTGTCCTCTCTCATAACTTCAGGACACGGTTCTAACTTCCTTTAAAATATGACTTTAAACTCACCTTGTTCAGGAAAAATTTCGGGACCGATGGCACGTGAATTGATTCTCTCCTCTGTTTGTTGCCCCATGCCCTCCACCTGCAAATTAGTTATTCAAGGTACTGTGTTAATGTTCCTTTGTGATGAGCTCTTTTGTAATGTGTTCTTTCGATTTTTATGCTGTCTTTTCAGACTAGATTTTACTTGTAGGGTTAGCAAAAGCTGAAATGCAAGGGATAAACTAATCTTTCACTGAGAAGTATTAAAATAGCTCACTTTAGAAACAATAAAATACTCATTTAATTGGAGCCTTCTTGAAGGCCAAATCTGCCATTTTTTCAGGAAGGGTGCCAAACTCTCAGATTTGTACATCTTAGGCATCCAACAAACAGGTTTAACCAGCTTAGGAGGCATTTTCTGAGGCAAAATTTTCAATTATCTTTAGCAAGTTACTTTCACAGAAAATGTTTTGACACATGTTCCATTTTGCAGAATGGTTGATACTTCATGATGTTACTCATCAATCTTCTTGTTCATTATATTACGAAAAAGCACTCAGTAAACACTGGGAGGATGGCATTCTGTGGTTAAGTCAAGGTACACAAAAGAAAATAGAAGGCACAGTGCCTGCTTCTGCACAACTTGACATTTACTTATTCAAACAAAAGGAAGAGGGGAAAGGCAGGCAGCTCCAAGGTCAGCCACCTTGAGTGTGGCTAGCAGATAAATCAAACCTGAACATTGAATTTTATCAAGTGCTATGTGTCGCTTCCAATTCCTTATGGCAATGACTTTTAACCAGTGTGCTGCAAGAATATTTTTTTTATAATTATTTATCCTCTCCCAAGGAAATTTTCTATTGCTATTAGAGAGAGAGGGTGAGAGGATAGGAGAGAGAGAAACATCGATGTGAGAGAGAAACATCAATCAGTTGCCTCTCATATGCACCCAGACTGGGGATAGCACCTGCGGGTTCAGGGAATGAACCCGCAATCTAGGCATGTGTCCTGACTGGGAATCAAACTCAAAACCTTTTGGTTATAGGATGACACTCCAACCATCTGAGCCACACTAGCAGGGCCATCACAAGAATTTTTAAAATACAGAGGGAGGAAAGATGATGGCGAGATAGGAGGGAGCAGAGTCTACTTCCCCCTACACACGGGAGAAAAACCTGGCCAATCTGCAGTGGAACAGAGCAGACAGCCACCAGTACCACAGCATATATGAAAATAGGAGACCAAAAATTGTTGCGGACATTGAAAAACCACATGGTAAGGAGAGTGCTTCAGGACAATAAGGGCCCAGGGATCAGCCCAGGGACCAAGGAGGTTGTGGCCCCAGGCCCAGCACCTGCTGGGTCGGCCACAGAGCTCTTGGGAGAGAGCTGGCTTGGTGCTCCCTCCCCAACCAAGCAGTGTTTCGGCAGCACCAGAAGAGACCTGGTTGTTTGAAGTCACAGAGAGGGGCGTAAGGACTAAGTAGCAAACACATGGGGGCTGTGAGGACCCACGCATAGCTTTAGGAAGAGTGTGTGCCCGAGCCTGTGTGACCCGAGGCGGCCTGACCGGGTGCGCACATGCAACCCCAGGAGAGAGCTTTGTGGAATGCCCGGGGCCCACACCCATGGACCTGGACAGAGCTCACCTCCACAAAAGGCCCGGAGTTCACGCCCATAAACCCAGAGAGAGCACACATGCCTCAGGAGGCCCTGAGCCCACACCCAGGGCCCAGCAGAGGGGCACCAGGCTAGCTCTGGGGAGAGTGCTCACCAGCACTGAGGAAAGTGTGCGAGAGGCTGACTGAGTGCTGAACAGGAAGGGAGAAAAGCATACCAGTCGCCCCTCAGACTGCTGCAGCCAGCAAGAACAGAAAAACTGGTTTGGCCAGTTTCAAACAAGCAAGAGGTTTTTTTGTTTTTTGTTTTTTATTTTTTTGTTTCTTTGATTTTTTTAAGTAATTTTTATTTTTAATTTTTACCATTTTTTATCTTTCAATTCCTTTTGCTTCTCTTTCCCTTTTTCTTGTTTTATTCCATCTTCCTTTCTTTCCAATTTTATCTCTTCTACCTTTCTTATTCTGCTTTTTTTTTTTAAATACCTACAAGTGAGACCAAAAAATCCAGAACAGTGAAAACACCAGAGTTGGACCCAGAAAGGGGGTATTCCAACAGCTGAGACAGAGAGGCAAATTTCACTTGCTATTACAGAAAACCTGCAAGATATTGCATATTTGTATTATTATTTTTCATTATTCTTACATCTTTTATTTGAGTAGTATTTTTGTATTCCTCTTATTTCTGTTGAGTCTTCTTTGCTTGGATTGTTATATTGTATCGTATGACAGGTTTTCCCTGTCCTCTCATTCAGAGTGTATTACTAATTTTCTATCCTTCACTTCACTTGTGTTCCATTAGCACACTGCTCAAGGTCCTACACTTCCTATTCTTGTTATTCAGATCACATAGATTCTGTCATATGATTGTTGCTCCAATATTATTGTAAATAATAGCTGTTCCATACAATTGTAAATACTACACAACACCCTTCCCAGATCTTAGCCCATTTCACATTTTCCTGAACACTTTTACTGTAGTGGTTAACTCTATGTTCTCACACACTACACCTATTTACTATCCTTTACTCTCAGAATCTGACCTCCCACAACCTCCTTGCTTTCTAGATCCAACTTACAATCCTTCCCTCCCCAACAAGAGTCTTACCTTCTTTCCATCCTTTCTAAAAGGTAGCTAGTTGGACAGAACATCACGGTTAACACTGTACATAGCCAAAGGATCTCCTATCTCTTCTCTACCAGCTGCTACTGTAAATAGCATAGAATGTTCTTTTGCTGTCTTAAATCATTTTGCCTTCTCCTCCAACTGATCACAAAAAAGAGTAGGTGGAAGCGGTGAACACCAGGATACCCAAAGAAGACTGCACCACTGAATCTCACAGGTATTCTACCACAAAAGTTCACACCATAAACCCAGGGAGTCAGAACAGATCAATTTAAGAAACTGAGGCTAACAAGAAGAGTCTCACAACTGGAAGACAAAGAAACAATCCCCAAATGAAAGGAAAGGAGGAAACCTCAGAAAGAATGCTAAATGAAATGGAAGCAAGTTAACTATCAGATAGTTCAAAGCAATGGTTATCAGGAAGCTCAATGAGCTCACAGCAAATTACCAGAAACTACAGGGAAATTATAATGAACTCACTGCAAACTATATCAACATGAAAAAGGAAATAGAAACTATCAACAAGGGCCAAGAAGAAATTAAGAATACAATATCTGAATCAAAGAACATAGTAGAAGGAATCAATAGCAGGATAGATGAAGCAGAAGAACAGATCAGTGAGCTGGAGGCCAAAGTAGGAAAAAAACAACCAGAAAGAGCAAGAAAAGGAAAAGAGGCTCAGAAAGAATGAAGAGGGATTAAGAGAAATACAACGCAATATGAAACATAATAATATTCAAATAATAGGGATACCAGAAGGAGAAGAAGAGAAAGGGATAGAAAACCTATTTGAAAAGTAATGATGGAAAACTTCCCTAATTTGATGAGAGAACAAGTCACACAAGTCCAGGAAACACAGAGTCCCAATCAAGAGGAACCCAAAGAGGCCCACTTCAAGACACATCATAATAAAAATGGCAAATTCCAAAACAAAGAGAGAATCTTAATGGCAGAAAGGGGGAAAAAGAAAATAATATACAAGAAAGCCCTAAGAAGGTTAGTAGCTGACTTCTCAATGGAAATACTCCAAGCCAGAAGAACATGGCAAGTAATATTCCAAGTAATGAGAACAAGAGGCCTGCAACCAAGACTACTTTACCCAGCAAGGCTCTCAATCAAGATAGAAGGCCAAATAAGGAGCTTCCAAGGCAAAAGAAGTCTAAAAGAATACACCTCCACCAAACCAGCTCTGCAAGAAACGCTAAAGGGACTGCTTTAAGGAAAGGAAGGAAGAGAGAGAGAGAAACACAGGCACAAAAATGGCAATGAATAACTACCTATCAATAATAACCTTAAATGTAAATGGATTAAATGCTCCAATCAAAAGCCATAGAATAGCTCAATGGATAAGAAAGCATGACCCACACATATGCTGCCTACCAGAGACTCACCTCAGGACAAAAAACCTACGCAGACTGAAAGTAAAGGGCTAGAAACAAATTTTCCAAGCAAATGGACAAGAAAAAAAAAGCTGGGGTAGCAATACTCACATCAGACAAAATAGACTTCAGAAAAAAGGGCCATAAAGAGAGACCCAGAAGGGCACTTCATAATACTCAAGGGAAGTATCCACCAAGAAGAAAAAAAAAAACATTGTAAATATATATGCACCCAATGTAGCCCAATGTAGGAGCACCCAAATACATAACAAAAATCTTAGAGAACTTCAAGAAAGATATTGACAGAAACACAATTATAGAAGGAATTTTAACACTCCAATGTCAAAAATGGACAGGTATTCCAAACAAAATATCAACAAAGATATTGTGGCATTGAACAATGCCTTAGATGAAATGGACTTCACTGATATATAGAGAGCCCTTCATCCCAAAGAAGCTAAATACACATTCTTCTCAAATGCACATTGAATATTTTCAAAGACAGACCACATGATAGGACACAAAACAAGCCTCAAAAAATTCAAGAAAATTAAAATCATACCAAGCATTTGGTCCAACCACAAGGAACTGAAACTAGAAACCAACCCCAAGGCAAAAAAAAACCCCAAACACTCAAAGTCATGGAGATTGAATAGCATAATATTAAACAATGAATGGATCGACAATGAAATTAAAAAAGAAATCAAAAAGTTTCTGGAAACAAATGAAAATGAACTCACAACAACTCAAAATTTATGGGACATAGCAAAGGCAGTCCTGAGAGGGAAGTTCATAGCAATACAGGCCTACCTAAAAAAGAATAGAAACATTCCAAACAAACAACCTAACCCTACGCCTACAAGAACTTGAACAACAACAACAACAAAGACAGCCCAGAGCTAGTAGAAGGAAAGAAATAACCAAGATCAGAGCAGAACTAAATGACATAGAGACGAAAAGCACAATTCTAAGAATCAATGAATCCAAAAGGTGGTTTTTTGAAAAGATAAACAAAATTGACAAGCCTTTAAGCAGGCTCATCAAGACAAAAAGAGAGAGGACCCAAATAAACACAATCAGAAATGAAAGAGGAGAGATTACAACTGACACCACAGAAATAGAAAGGATTGTAAGAAATTACTATGAAGAACTGTATGCCAAAAAATTTGAAAACCTAGGTGAAATGGACAAATTTCTAGAAAAATATAATCTTCCAAAACTCAATGAAGAAGAAGCAGAAAGCCTGAACAGACCAATAACAGCAGATGGAACTGAAGCAGCAATTAAAAAAACGTCCATCACACAAAAGCCCTGGACCAGATGGCTTCACAGGAGAATTCTACAAAACATTTAAGGAAGAGCTAACCCCTATCCTTCACAGACTATTTCAAAAAATTCAAAAGGATGGAAGACTCCCAAACTCTTTTTATGAAGACAGCATCATCCTAATCTTAAAACCAGATAAAGACACAACAAAGAAAGAAAACTTCAGGCCAATATCACTGATAAACATAGACACTAAAATCCTCAACAAAATATTGGCAAACCTCATCCAACAATACATTAAAAGGATCACACACCATGACCAAATTGGATTCATCCCAGGGATGCAAGGATGGTTCAGCATTCGCAAATGAGTAAGTGTAATACACCACATAAACAAAAGCAAAGACAAATATCACACGATCATATCAATAGATGCAGAAAAAGCATTTGATGATAAAAACACTCAGCAAAGTGGGAATAGAGGGAGCACTCCTCAACATAATAAAGGCCATATATGAGAGATCTACAGCCAGCATCATACTCAATGGGCAAAAACTAAAAGCTTTTCCACTAAGAGCAGGAACAAGACAAGGATGTCCATTTTCACCACTTCTATTCAATATAGTATTGGAAGTCTTAGCCACAGCAATCAGACAAGAAAAGCAAATAAAAGGCATCCACATTGGAAAGGAGGAAACAAAACTGTCATTGTTTGCAGATGACATGGTAGAATACATAGAGAATCCTAAAGACTCCACCCCAAAACTGCTTGGCCTAATAAATGAATTCAACAAAACAGCGGGATACAAAGTCAGTATCCAGAAATCAAAGGCATTTTTATACACCAACAATGAATCAGCAGAAGCAGAAATCAAGAAAAAAATCTCATTCAATATAGCAAAAAGAAAAACAAAATACCTAGGAATAAACCTAACCAAGGAGATAAAAACCTATATGCAGAAAACTACACAACACTGAAGAAAGAAATCAAAGAAGACACAAACAAATGGAAACATATACCATGTTCATGGATTGGAAGAATTAATATCATCAAAATGTCCATACTACCCAAAGTAATTCACAGATTCAATGTAATACCTATTAAAGTACCAATGGCATACTTCACAGACATAGAACAAACACTTCAAAGATTTATATGGAACTGTAAATGACCCCAAATAGCTGCTGCAATTTTGAGAAAGAAGAGCAAAGTAGGAGGGATCACAATACCTGATACCAAACTATATTACAAAGCCACTGTAATCAAAACAGCCTGATACTGGCATAAAAACAGGCACATAGACCAGTGGAACAGAACACAGAGCCCAGAAATAAACCCAAGTCTTTACAGTCAATTAATATTCAACAAAGGGGGGCAGCAACATAAAATGGAGTAAAAATAGCCTCTTCAACAAATGGTGTTGGGAGAACTGGACACCTACGTGCAAAAAAAAAAAAATGAAACTCGAGCACCAACTTACACTATATACCAAAATAAATTCAAGCTGGATAAAAGACTTAAATATAGGTTGTGATACCATTAAAGTCCTAGAGGAGAACATAGGCAGGAAAATCTCAGATATTTCACACAGCAACATTTTCACCGATATGTCCCCCAGAGCAAGGGACATAAAAGAAAGAATAAACAAGTGGGATCTCATCAAAATAAAAAGCTTCTGCTCAGCTAAAGAAAACAGTATTAAAATAAAAAGAGAACCAACCATATGGGAAAACATATTTACCAATGATATCTCAGACAAGGGTTTAATCTTCAAAATATATAAAGAATTTACACAACTCTACTCTAAGACAAGCAACTCAATTAAAAAATGGGCAAAGGACTTGAACAAACACTTCTCCAAGGAAAACATACAGAGGATCCAGAGACACATGAAAAGATGCTCAATATCGCTAGCTATCAGAGGGAAGAAAATTAAAAACACAATGAGGTACCACTTTACACCAGTCAGAATGGCCATCATAAACAAAGCAACAAACAACAAATGTTGGAGGGGTTGTGGGGAAAAGGGGTCCCTAGTTCACTGTTGGTGGGATTGCAGACTGGTACAAGCACTATGGAAAACAGTATGGAATTTTCTCAGAAAACTAAAAATGGATCTGCCTTTTGACCCAGCAATTCCACTGCTGGGATTATACCCTAAGAACCCTGAAACAGCAATCCAGAAGAACCTATGCACCCCAATGTTCATAGCAGCACAATTTACAATAGCCAAGAGTTGGAAGCAACCTAGGTGCCCGTCAGTAAATGAATGGATCAAAAAACTATGGTACATATACACAATAAGATTCTATGCAGCAGAAAGAAAGAAGGAGCTCCTACACTTTGCAACAGCATGAATGGAACTGGAAAGCATTATGCTACACGCAATAAGCCAGGCAGTGAAAGACAAATACCATATGATCTCACCTTTAACAGCAACCTAAACAACAAAACAAACAAACAAGCAAAATATAACCAAAGACACTGAAATAGAGAACAGGCTGACAGGGACCAGAGGGAAGAGGAAAGAAAATTTCAGGGGAAAAGGGGAAGGTTTTACAGGAACAAATATAAAAGACACAGGGACAAAAACTAGCGGGGGTGGAAATGGAAGGGAGCGGGGGGACGGCTGGTTGGGTGAGCTGAGATGGGAGTAAACGGCAGAAAACTGTACTTGAACAACAATTAAAATTTTCTTTAATTAAAAAAAAAGCCCTGGCTGGTGTAGGTCCGTGGATTGAGCGAGGGTCTGCAAACAAAATGATCTCAGTTCAGTTCCCAGCCAGGGCACATGCCTGGGTTGCAGGCCAGTTCCCAGCAGGGGATGCACCAGAGGCAACCATACATTGATATTTCTCTTCCTCTCTCCTTCCCTTCCCCTCTAAAGATAAATAAATAAAATCTTTTTAAAATTATTGAAAAAAAAGAATTTTTAAAATACGCAATTCCTATCTATTTAGCCAGGGGCACTAACCTCTTTTTCCTTAGATTATCAAATACAAAAGTGAATATAGCCAACACGGTAATAGCCATCTGATGTGAATTAATCCAAACTTGCACTTATTTTTAGTCATATCAGCAACAAATATATTTTTTGGTGTGCCACAGAATTTTGGTAATTAGTTATGTGTGTCATGAGATGAAAAAGTTTGAAAATAGCTACCTTTATGCTATCAGATGCAGAGCAGGGATAAAGGTACAAAGCCAGGGTCAGGTACCATGTTGCTAAAGTTAAGAGTAGAAAAATTAAACTAAAAGTTGGTATTTCCTCTTCTTCACTTCCTTTGCTGCATTGATTGTTACTAGTACTATTAATAGCTTCCATTTATTGACCGTCATAGACACAGATTCGGACGACTGCCTAGCCTACCATGATTTCCTCCTTACTGTATTTGGAAAGGTGACCCTTGACCCAAAGTAGGGCATTCATGGTATGTCAGGTCCCTGAGCAAGATGAGGAGCAGAGATGAGGACACAGTCTGAGTGGGACTCATCAAAGACTTTCTTAGGAATATTTTTAATTCCTAGCCAAGAGAGAGGAGCCCCATTTTTCTCTCTAGCTGTGAAACTGTCGACCTGTGAGTCTGGAGCTGCTGGCAGCCACAGTAGCAGGTTCACGGAGACAGCTGGCGTTGGAGATGATGGATTCCAAGGAAAGCAGGGGGCCTCATAGCCCTCACACTCCCCTGTCCCTCCCCATCCTGCTCTTGGTTGGTTATACAAAGCAGTAAAGCAACTCCCTTTTCTGTTTATAAATAAGTTCAAAATGGTCTTCTATCACCCTCAACATAACAGGTCTTAATTAATTGTGGAGGCCAACAAACACTCAACACTGTATGCAGTCTCCTTTAATCCTCACAAAGCACCTAGGAGACAGTGATTACTGATTTCATTTTATAGATAAAATAACAAAAACGTCAGGAGATTATAGCACATATCTTTATTATAATAGCATCCCTCCCTGCTTTTCATGAAAAGCCTTGTTTTTTAATTTTCAAATTAAATTTCTTCACCTAAATGTGCCTAAACATCTCCTCATTCCCTTAGTCATTTTTAAAACAAATTTCCCCTATTTCTTCATGAGACTGTTCATTTAACCTTTGTCTCATTTTCTTAATCAAGTAATATATATTTTATTAAGTTTTTAATATGTGTTTATTATTAAACTTATTCAGGTAACATTATATAATTTTAGGTGCATGCTTTATAATATGATATCTGTATACTCTATTGTGTACTCACCACCTGAAATCTAATCTCCTCTGTCACCATACACTTGACCTCCTTTACCCTCTTTATCTTCCCCCAACCCCCTGCCCTTCTAGTTACCACCATTCTGTTGTCTTTATCTGTGAGTTTGGGTTTTTGTTTGTTCATTTTGTTTGTTGCTTTTTGCTTTATATTCCACATAAGTGAAATCATATGATTCTTGTCCTTTTCTGTCTAACTCATTTCACTTAGCATAATATTCTCAAGATCCATCTAGGTTGTTACAAATGGCAATATGTCCTTTTTTATGGCTGAGTAGTATTCCACTGTATATATGTGCCACATCTTCATTCAATTATCTGTTGAAGGACACTTGGGCTGTTTCCATGTCTTGGCCATTATAAATTGTGTTTCAATTGGCTTAGGGAGATTATATATATATATATATATATATATATATATATATATCCTTATAAATAAATGTTTTCAAGTTTTTCAGGTAGATACTCAGAAGAGAGATTACTGGGTCACATGGTAATTCTATTCTTAAATTTTTTGAGGAACCTCCATACCGTTTCTCCTAGTAGCTGCATCAATTTACATTTCCACCAACAGTGTACAAGTGTTCCCTTTTCTATACAGCACTTATTTCTCATCTTACTGATAAGAGCAATTCTAACAGATATGAAGTGGTATCTCATTGTGGTTTTCATTTGCATTTCCCTTATAGCTAGTGACATTGAGCATATTTTCATATATCTGTTAGCCATTTGTATGTTTTCCTTAGAAAAATGTTCAGATCCTCTGCCCACTTTTTAATTGAGCATTTATTTTTGTTGTTGTTGTTGAGTTATATGAGTTCTTTATCTGGTTTGGATATTAGCCCCTTGCCCGAGATATCATCTGCAAATGTCTTTTCCCATTCAGTTGGTTGCCCCAAAATAATATATATTGGGAAACAATGATAAACCAGGTGCTGTGCTAGATACTGTGAACACCATCTTGACCTGGGTGAATACACTCACCATTGTGCTCAAAGCTTAACATCCAGCAGGAAGAGACATAGTCAGACTGTCACAGTTCTGGCCACCATGACTGTGGTGAAAGAAGTGTACGTGCCATTGAAGCCCACAGTAGGGGTACTTTGTTCTAGAAGGGTCAGGAAGGGATTTCCAGATCAGGAAATATCCAAACCACCACCTGAAAGACATTTTTGCTTTTTGTCCCTTACTACTTGTCTCTTCCTATTTCTCATGGTCTCTATCTCACACAACTTGTGTTTTTCCCTGTACTTATTCTTCCATTCATAGCTTTTAGATTTGAGACAAACAAGTGTTTATGGAACATCTTCTATATTTTAGAACTGCCATAGAGAGAAACTGACAGATGAAAGATGGAGGCACATTCTCTAGAGAGAATTCAGTAGAATATGAAACATTCTAGTAAAAGATGCGTGGGACGCTAGGAGAGTGCATCCTCTGCACGATACTCCACCTGAACAGCCATTTACCTGTGGCTTCCTCTCCTCCTTTCCCTGCTTCTTGGGTCCATGCTCTGCTGTATTTCCCAGTTGACTCCCACCCCTTGTTAATTCTGTTCACTTTCACATGTACAGAGCTCACCACTCTCTTCATTTCTTATACTTCCCATTATTTCCACTGAAGTGAGGAATATGAAAGTAAGTAAAATGGTTGATGTCATCATGTTTTTAAGCAAGCATCAAAAACACACTTAGGCCAACAATCAGTTACAATAGACATGAAATATGCCACTCTGGGATATGATTAGGTTGAACTGGAAAAAACAATGTTTTTTTTTTGTCTAACTCCTCCATTAGCTTCACAGCTTAGTTTGCTCATGTATTCTCCCCTCATTTATTTCATTCATTCTGTTGCTTTTATTTTTGATGTTTCATTAGTTTGATCTCCCCTGAATAGAATGAGGTAAGTGAATGAATGAATGAATGAATGAATGAATGAAATACTGAATAGGATATTTGGGGTGTACAAGAGGGCTTAAGAGGATGTACAATAAAATCTACCTTACTTATTCTACTGTTCATTTCTTTTTCTCAGTCATTGGTTTCTATTCACTTGGCTCCTCTCAGGTCTCCATTGTTTAATTAGGTTGTCCCTTCTCCCCACAGGTCCCTGCTTGTGCCGAGTTGCTCTGTCTACTTGTTTCTGAGACAAGAGTTGCTGAGTCTCCAAATCTGCAGCCTACTGGACAGGGAAGGAAGAATGGCTCATTTTAGTGCATACTGTGTAGTCTGCACTAACCTTGGCTTCTGCATTAAATTCTTCCTGGTATTTAAAGCATGTGATAGCTGAGATAAGATTCTGAAAATATTAACAAAAGCCAGGCCTCAACACATTACCCAATGGAAATAGTATCCAGAGCTTCGGCACCCACCAGGGTTCACAAGCCACAGCTGAAATGTTTTTGTTGTGTAATGAAAATTTGCAGCTCCCTCACTATGGAATCAAAGCATATGCTTTAGCTAATTCACACTCTGCTTATCTTAAACCCCAGGATGCCCTAGTCCCACTGCAATACATAAGGAACTCACTTTAATTGTTTTTGTATTTTATTTTATGAAAATAAAACTGTTAGCTCTAAACTCAAAGTATGACACCAAAGAAGTTTTTTTTTAATTTCCCTTCTTTCAGTACAAGATCCTAGCCTTTACTATGTTTCTCCATGCACCTCCAACTGTAGGGTGTGAAAGTGTACGAAATCCTATTCACCACTTCCAAGTCAGGCTCTGTGCTTTACATCTTCTTGGAATTAAATTATTCCCATAGCCAGGCATCTAACCTGGAAATGTGGAATAAAGAAAAAAGAGGAGATGCTAGAGTGGTGAGACAAGGAAAAGGCAGAAGAAAAGAAAAAAGGTGGGGAGGAGAAGAAGGAAGGGAACAAGGAGAAGAGGGAGAGCCAAGTTGGAGAAGAGGGAGAAAGGAACTCCTCAAGCACTCTGACCTACAGGATTCAGTTGGTCTGGAAACTATTCAGAAATATTTTACCTCCAGGTCAGATGAAGCAACTGCTATTTTGAGCAAAGGAAATCCTGGTAGCCTATTTGATTTGACATGTTGATAGAATAATAGAATCTGAATTGGGAGGCGTATGAAAGGTCTTTGAGCCCAACCCACCATGCCATCCTAGAATTTTCCTACTTCGGTACCCATCAAGAGCTGAAATTTTCATTGTGTTCACTTCTCTTGGTTTTTGGCATTTGATTCTTAATCCCTTCCAAGATTTATTCTTTCTGGGTATTCATGATAACTTTGTTCTTTGATATTTGGTGTTACCAATATTTCCTGATTTCTACATTTCCTGAAATTTTTCAAGTGATCCTCTCACCCAACAAAGTTGTTACCCTCTTCCTTAAGGTCACTTGCACAGAGCCCAGCCACCCACGTTTTTCAATGTCCTGGAAAGCACAGTAATTCTTGCTTGTGATCTTGGGAGGACTACCCATGAAAGGTCCATCTGGTACATGCTTTATGTGCAGGAGACAATGTCAAGGTGAATCATTTCTAAATGAGTTCCCTCGGCCATGATGATACAGAGATGCCTAAAAGACTTTAAGGTTACCTGGCTAAAAAACTACTTACCCTCCTGCACATCTACTCCAGTACTTCATTGGGAAGCCAAGCTTTAATTGGCTAACATCTTCAAAAGATTAATCAGCGTCATTTAATCTTAAGGAAAGTGCCCAGGGTGCTCCACTGATCATATAGGACATCAGGGAATCAGGAGCAGGAATGAATTTGCTGGCCTTCCTGTGGTTATATAGGTAATGGTACAAGCTTTGAGAGGTCTCCCTTGATGGGCAGTATTGCATAGTGGTTAGTCAGTCTCTGAGCTCAGACTGTAACAGGATGCAGCCAAGAGGGGGGCCCCAAAAAGGGATTTGGAATGGAGTCCAGAACTCAAGGTGTCCAGGAAATATTAAGATATCATCACCCTTTCACCCCCACAGGTGTGAGTTTGGGAGGGGACAAATGGAGCAGGGCCATTGAGAGCTGTTTTGTACAGCAACGGCTTTGCAGCTAACCTCTGGCATGGTCATTTAACATATCTATAACCTTTAACTGGCTGCATAGATATGTTAAATAGCTGTGGGCACACTTTGAGCCACAGGGATGGAAGTGACTTCCATCCAAGACATAACTGGAGGCAGGTCCTCTGAGTTACAGGGGAACTGTAACTCATCTCCTGTGTGAGAGCTTGGAGATGATTGGCTCCATAACATGGGGCCACACCTGCCCAGACTCACGATGGCAGCCCAGTAAACTTGCAATAATATAGGAATGCTGGCAAGTGTAGCCGATTGTAGGAGAAGTCGGAAATGGGGCTCCAAAGGAGGACTGGCTCAGGGATTTAAACCCAGATACGGCAGCCATTAAAGGAGAGACGGGGGAACCACGCAGCTGTGGCAGTGCAGAGAGAGAGCCACGTGCTTTTTGACAGAGCTGGGGGTAGAGAGAATCACTGTGCGGCTTTAGCAGAGAATACTTGGCTTTGCCAGAGTGGCAACCCTACCCTCTCCGCAGCTCTGGTGGAGGAAAGAACCATGCAGTTTTGACCAGAGTGCAGACCCCTGCAGCTCTGGTAAAAGAGGACCGTGTGGCTTTGGGGTGCTCCCTTTGGCCACATGGCCTGGAAGCAGGAGAGACTTTGCCTGGAAGAAGGGTAAAAGAACTCTTGCCAGTAGGCCATGAGAAGGTGCCATATGGCTTTGGAGTAATTAGAGATCCTGCCTGGATGGTGACACAGCTGATGGTGCCAGGAGCCTGAAACACGGATGCCTACTTCTTTTCCTGAGTTACGGTACCCCAAATTATGGCAGGGGGAGAAGGAAGCACTGTGTGTGTGTCTGTGGATATCCTAAAGGACTCTGATATTTTAATGAAGACATTAGGTCACTACTTTATGTCTGTATAGCATTAAATAAACATTTCCTCTCCTTTTCGCAAATCTCTGGCATTGAGAGATGTCTTTCCTCTGGTGGTGGACAGACAAGCCCAGTAGGTGGTCTAGATGGTATTAGTAAACCGTCCTTGGGGAGGGTCCTGTTGTTCTGTAACAGTTTTTGGAGTCCCTGGGTTGGCCAAATATTGTCCCCCATTAGACCTCTGTTCTGTAACAAGACTACTGGGTTCAAATCCAAGTTCTGCGGTAAACTAGCAAGGTGACCCAGGCAAGACACTCAGAGTCCCTGAGCCTCCATTACTTTATAGGTAAAGTGCTCCAAAAAGTGTCTGGCACATAGCAGGTAATTAATAAATGTATACTATTTTTTCATTGACATCATCAATAACTTTGGGTCAGATTATGAACTTGGTTAAATAAATAATTAATTAAACTACACACTCAATTCTACCAAATACCAGTTATTAAAATAATAACTTGTTTACATTTGTAGAGTAGCAGTTATATGTTCATGTGCTGAGCCCTGTGATAAGGACCCAATGAGCATCAATGTCATTTAATGTTTTCAATAATGCCACGAAGGTAGGGACTAGCATTGGTTCTTTTCTACTGGAGATTCAGGGACAGTAATAAACTACCCAACATCATTCACTAGTGCGAACAGAGGCCATTTACTCATACCCAGTTCTATGACTCCATAGCCCATGGAGTCCAGAGACTATAGCCCATGGGGTCCAGCAACTATGAGAGCCTAGTTTCCTATGCAGCAGCCTGTACACAAAACCAAGTGTGGTGGGGGGGAGGGTCAGTTAAGAATAGTATAAGAAATGTGGAAGCCAAAGAACTTATATATATGACCCATGGATATGAATTAAAGGTGGGGAATATGGGTAGGAGGGGGTGTGCAGAGCAGAGGGGAACAAAGAGGGGGAATGGGACAAGTGTAATAGCATAATCAATAAAATACATTTTTAAAAACCCAGGCGCAATAACATCATGTGGGATAAAAAAAAATTTTAATGTATTTTATTGATTATACCATTACAGTTGTTCTATTCCCCTCCACCATTCCCCTCCACCCTGCACACCCCCTCCCCCACCATTCCCCTCCTTTAGTTTATGACCATGTGTCTCAAGTTCTTTAGATTCTATATTTCCCATACTATTCTTGCCCCCCATCTATTTTCTATCTACTGTCTCTGCTACTTATTTTCTGTAGCTTCTTCCCCCTTCTCCTCCTCCCACTCCCCTGTTGCTAACCCTCCATGTGATCTCCATTTCTATGGTTCTGCTCCTGATCTAGCTAGCTGTCTGCTTAGTTTGCTTTTGTTTCAGGTGTGGTTAATAACTGTGAGTTTGCTGTCCTTTCACTGTTCACCTTTTTTTATCTTCTTTTTCTTAGGTAAGTCCCTTTAACATTTCATATAATAAGGGCTTGGTGATGATGAACTGGAATTTGATCTTATCTGAGAAACACTTTATCTGCCCTTCCATTCTAAATGAAAGTTTTGCTGGATAGAGCAATCTTGGATGGAGGTCCTTGCCTTTCATGACTTGGAATACTTCTTTCCAGCCCCTTCTTGCCTGTAAGGTCTCTTTGGAGAAATTTGCTGACAGTCTGATGGGAACTCCTTTGTAGGTGACTGTCCCCTTATCTCCTGCTGCTTCTAGGATTCTCTCCTTCATTTTAATCTTGGCTAATATAATGATGATGTGCCTTGGTGTGTTCCTTCTTGGGTCCAACTTCTTTGGGACTCTCTGAGCCTCCTGGATTTCCTGGAAGTCTATTGTCTTTGCCAGATTGGGGAAGTTCTCCTTTATTATTTGTTCAAATAAGTTTTCCACTGGTGGCTGTTCCTCTTCCCCTTCTGGTACCCCTATAATTCGAATGTTGGAACGTTTAAAGATGTCCTGAGGTTCCTAAGCCTCTCCTCATTTTTTTGAATTCTTGTTTCTTCATTCTTTTCTGTTTGGTCATTTTTTCCTTTTTTCTGGTCTACTCCCTCGATTTGAGTCCCAATCTCCTTTCCATTACTATTGGTTTCCTGTGCATTACCATTCATTTCAATTAGTTTAGCTTTCATATGTTTCTCTAATTTGTGACTAAAATCAACCAGTTCTATGAGGATCCTGATAACCAGTATTTTGAACTGTGCATCTGAAAGTTTGGCTGTTTCTTCATTGCTTAGATTTATTGGCTGTGGGGCTCTGAGTTGTTCTTGAGCCATTTTTGGTCTGTTCGCACCGTTAAGTATGAGGAGCGGAGCCTTAGGTGTTCACCAGGATGGGGCCACCCAGGTCGCTGGTTTGTGACACTGTATGTGGAGGTCCCCTCTGCCCCTTCCCTCCACTGGTGCCTGCACGGTCTGTCTCACTGCTCGCTCCTTCACTAGTTTATCTGTGCGTGAATATGTGACCTTAGTCAGCCCTCAGTGGGTCCACCCGCTACTCCACACCTGGGATCCGCCCACGGCTGCTGGCACACCTGGGCCGCATGCCCAGGATCTTTCCTGCCTGACCTCGCTCTGCTGCTGGCTCTGCCCCTCTTACTGGTTTGGCTGAAGGGTTCGTTGTTGTCGGACTTCCATATAGTTCAATTTTATGTGGTTTGGCTGTGTTTTTGTTGCTAAAACTTTGTTGTTTTTAAACTTGGTTGTGCGAGAAGGCACAGTGCTTCCTCCTATGCCTCCACCTTGGCAGAAGTCCAGGTGGGATAAAATTTAACAAGGACCAAATTGTATGTGGATTTGTGTGTGCCTATGTGTTATTTGTTTGTTTAAATCAGATTTATCGATTAGAAAAAAAACTTAAGCATATCTTTCTCAGACACTAGACCAGGCCTATAAGACAGAGATGCCCAGAGAACCCCTCACAAAAGCAAAATCACCCAGGAATGAAAGCAGATGCTGACCTGGAGTCTCTGCTCCTTTGCTTGTCCTTTCTGGTTCCCAGCCTCGGCTCTCATATACAAGATTTATTTGTTAGGATTGTTAGAGCAGCCACCGAATCTCTCCTCAGACAATAAATTCTATCTCTACTCTTCACTTTTCTCCCGAGTTGTTCAGAACACCACCGATGTCAAATCACAGCAGGATAGGAGTTTGTGTGAGGAGAAACAATGCTATTTTAAAAGTGAAGTGAGCATGTGGACAGACCATTCCATGACTGATGAGGCTGTTGTTGCTGTCACAAGTTACCACAAACTTAGAGACTTAAAACACATCAAATCTATTATCTTACAGTTTCAGACATCAAAAGTCCAAAATGGGTATTGCTGAGCTGAAACAAGGTGTCAGCAGGGCTGCACTCTTTCTGAGGGAAGTCTCAAGGGGAGGATCATTTCCTTGTTTTTCCAGCTTCTGGAACTTGCCCACATTCCTTGGCTCCTGGTTCCTGCCTACCAGCAACTGCATCACTCCCACCTTCGCTTCCATTGTCACATCTCCTCTGCCTTTTCTGCCTCTGTCTTTCCCTTATAAGCACCCTTGTGATTACATTAGACCCACAAGCCTAATCTCCCCATCTCAAGAGCTTTAACTTTATCACACCTGCAAAGCCCCTTTTGTCATGAAACATATTCACAGGTTCTGAGGGTTACAGCAGCCCATCTCTGGGGGACATTGTGCTGCCACCACCATTCGCGTCTATCTGTTCAGGTTCCTGTGGGAACACAGGGAACCATTATGGTCCCTGAGTGGGTGCCTGTGGTGTAGGACTTGCCCTCATGGTGGGAAGAAGCTTGCAGGACTCTTCTTGCCTGTGAAGCCCAATATAAGGATGTGGGTCCCATACAGAAAAGTCTCCCTGAAAGCCTTACGGTTGGGGTGGGAGAGACTCCAATGGAGCCCTGATCAGAGCAGTTGCATCAAGGAGGAGTAAAGTACTTCTGCCTCTGCTGCACCTCTGCTGCCTCTGCTTGAGTGGGCTTGGAAGAAAGGAAGGATCAAGGCCGGGGCTTGCCACCATTTTTATGCAGCAAGTCCATAACCAATCTCACAGGCGACTCAAAGGTCAAAAACCCTGACTCTAAGCAAAGAATACTTTGAACAACCCACACACCTGCCTCTCTGTCTGCTGTATTAGTCTGGACACTCTAACCTGTGCCCTGACCCCCTTGACACCTGGGGCCCCACCTGGCAATAGGTCTTGAAAAAGGTAGAGCACCTGCCCTTTCTGGAAACATCTGAATGGCTTCTTATTTTTTTTCCAGCCAGCCCTGGACTGGCAAACTGACTTTGAGGATGTTGTTTTCTTTTTTGAAAGGGTGAGACCTCTGGCGGTTAGGAGAGCTGCGGTTGTCAGACCGCTGGCCTAGAGAGAATCCTCTGTGGGAATGGAACTGTCATCCATTTCCACTCTGTCCATGGACTCAGAACTTGAGAAGTGGCCATTGGCTACAGGCTAAATCCCACTGCAGCAAATAGAGTTACACAAGAGTATCAGTGGACCCCAAATGCCTCTAAGAACTTGGATGTCCACTGCAACTTTCTGCACGTGATTTCTTAGGTGTCTGCTTCATCTGTAAGTTGAGTGTACCTGTGGTCTGAGGCTAGCTTCAAGCCCTTCATAAATAAATAAATCAATTCACTCTCCTGCCTGGAAACCACTTGGCTACATCTGAGATTCTATTACTGTCTCCTCAGGGCTTCTGCAGGCTCTATTTGGTGTTGGCCACACAGCCCTGCCCTGTGGCCGGCTCTGTTCTTGCTGGGAGGTTGAGTCTGTTGGAGGCAGGCTGCTGGACCACACAAGGACTGTTAATAAACTGTTTACTCCACGCTGGTGTTCAGGCCACTACACCCACTGTGGTCCAACTTCACCTTAATGACCGGATCTGGGCCACTAATACGCCCTAATCAGGTACCTCAGAATTGGCTGGAGTTTCTTTTGTCTGGCGAGCTCTTTGCTTTTCATCCTTTACCTTCGCATCCTGCTTCCTCATCCCTCCTGAATTTTCTGTCCATCTGCTCTGAAAGAGCAAAAAATTCAAATGTTGGACCCACCAAGTAGCTTTAAGTAATTGCTTTTATTTCCACATCAAAGGCACTTGGGAAAACAAGCCTGTGCCCTAAGAGACCCACTGAGTTTTCGATGTTACTCCAATGGAAAGGACCAGTTCTCATTTTTCAGGTAGGGCAATGCTAGGGTCTGTGTACCAATGGCAAAGGGAAGCTGACCACCATTTTCCTTTCTAGAAGGTTTCGGTTACATTTAGCTTTGCCATTTGAGCACTCTAGGAAACATCTTCAGAAGCAGAGTATGAAGCCTAGCCCCCGACCAGGGAGGAAGAAAGAAAGACCTTTGTGGCTTGCCCCCTCGGGAGAAGAAAGCAGAGATCTAGAGCCATTGCCCACACCCCTCCCCGCCTCCCTTCGTACCTCCCTCAGCCATTCCAAGGATGCTGACAGCCATAAAAAATCAGGCCTGTTAGCAACAGGAAAGATCACAGGCCTTGATTCCTGTTGAGCTCCTCCAACAACAGCTGCCATCTGTCTCACCGTCACAGACGAATGCAGGCCCTGATTTACGGGGCGGCTCGGGTCAGGGAGTGGGCCACGCACATTGCCCTTTCCCCCACAAACACCCCAGTGGGCTGAGGCCTGGGAGAGGGCTATTGCAGGTCATCAATAAATCCTGGGGATAAAACAATGCAGAGGTTGCTAAAGGGAGCCGCGAGGGACCCGATGTGAGTTATTCCAATTACAGGCATGGTTATCTTCTTCTGTGCAGTTCAAAGTGTGTGCACCCTAATGCATTTCAGCAGCTAATAAAAGTACTGGAGGGTTCTTTTTTTTTTCCTTTCTTTCTTTCTCTTTTTTTTTTTTTGAAACCCGTAGTGCTTATAAATTACAGGGTAGAGGGGTGTGAAGGATACATAGTGGCTTTGAAGCAGCGCTGACAGCCTCAAACTAATTGATCATAAAAGGAAGTCAACTGCACTAGACGATGAACCATTTATCTAACCAAAAATAGATGGTCCCCTATGGGGATAGGAAGAAAAAAAAACCTAAAATTGAGGGTGAGCAACAGGGAACAAATGTAACATGTTTGGTGCTTCAGCTGCAGGCGCCAAAAGCAGAGGCCCTGCAGATGTGAGCGTGGCTTTGCGCTGGGAGACCAGGACAGGAGGGCCGCTCCCATAAACGCGAGCAAGTCCAGACCACCGTGTCAGCCTGCAGGCAAGGTCGTTCTCAAAGCTGATCAAAAGCTTCATCTTCTACATCTTTTCCCCAGACGAAAGTTCCACCAGAACCCTTGAATGCTGCCCATTAAGTCGCTTTAGGTTTTACTGTGCTAAAATGGAATTGGCAGGAGAGTGTAATTAAATTGCATTGATATGAACTAAAGTGAGAGGATGTGAACCCAGATAAAGACTTAGGAAAATGACTGTGTTGTCCAATATATGTTAATAGCTACAGCCATGTAGTCTTACAGTTTTTAAACCTAGCAGTGCATGTTCACAGACAACCAGGTGCTGCTGGAGGCACTCTGGACAAGCCTGCTTCCATCAACAGGAAAAGTCCTTCTGCACTTCACATGCTGCTTTCATCCAAGAAATGGGTAAAGCGCTAGAAAACCATTCACTCTTTTAAATACATTTAACACTCCCAAGCCATCTTGTATGTTTACTTAAAAATAATCACTTTTAAAAAAAGAAATACAACAAAAAAGAGGTAGTCTGGTGTTGAATTTTTTTCCATAACTGCACATTGTTTAAGTTTTACTAGATGTGAGTTTATATGAGGGCAGGTAGGAAAAGAACTCAGAAAGGCTCCTACCTCAGCTCTCCCACCCTTTCCATTTCTCCTCCCTCCCTCCCTGGTTCTCCCAACCCCTCCAATGTTCACATGCTGCCACCAGAAGTGACCGTCATCGCAGGTTGGATTGTGTCACTCCTGTGTGACTCAGTGTCCAGGTGGTTCCTCAGTGACAGCCCCTTCAGTCAAGGCCACAGCCCTGGACACGGCATTCAAGCATCTTCCTCACACGCCCTTGGCCTCTGGCCTCACTGCTGAAAGGGCCCGCTGTCCTGTGGCCGCACTACATGACTGCGGAGGCCCATCCGCTGCCATGCCTCCCTGCCAAGTGCATTGCGTCTGACTGGAGGGCCTTTGGCCTCCCACTCGGAGTGCGCTGCCACATCCACCCTCCTAGGTGCAGCTCTGTGGCCACCAGCTCGCCCCTTCTGCTGTCCCACAGGACTGCGGTTCTTTGCTCACAGCTTCATACTCCTCATATGCAAGTGCTGCTCTCAGCATAACCTTGCTGCCCTCATCTTTGAGTCCCCCAACCACACACACAGTACATGGTTGTTCCTCCACATAGGACAAAAAGGCACAGTGAAGGAATGAAGAAGAACTTGGCCTCAGGGAAGGGAAATGACTTGGCCCATGTCACCAGGTAACAAGCAGTGACACTGGGACTTAGAAAAGTTTTCTTCTGACTCCAAGCCCAGCCTTTTCACTACAATGCACTGTCATAGACCTAGATCCAGAAGATGGCCTGTTCCCATAAACTAAAATGTGGCATGTGGAGCTCCTCCGGGAGGCAGGTTTTCTGAGTTTGAGTTCAGGGTCTGCCAGTTGTGAGCCAGGAAACCTGGGAAGGGTCTGAGCTCTGGCACTAATAGGAGTGCCCACCTCTGGTGGTCCCTGCAGGAATTAAATGAGGTAATATACACAAAGCTTTTAACATAATATCTGGTACAGTTAGTGGTCAGTAAATGTTTGCTGTTATTAAGTATTAACTCCTTCTAATAATGCAAATATGCAAATTAAGCTAAATGCAACAAGTACGCTACCTAAATCTTACAAATAAGAATTCTGCCCCTAGGCCCTGACCAGTGTGGCTCAGCTGGTTGGGCATCATTCTGCGAGATGAAACCTTGCCAGTTTGATGCCCAATCAGGGCTCATGCCTGAGCTGCGGGTTTGGTCCCTGGCAAGGTGCATAAAAAGAGCAACTCATGGATGTTTCTCTCACACATTGATGTTTCTCTCTCTCTCCCTCCCTTTCCCTCTTTCTAATAATAAAGAAATAAAATCTTAAAAAAAAAAGAAGTCTGTCCCCAGAATTACAATTCTAATTCTTTCATGTTCCCATGTTTCTTATTATCTTCCCACATATATTTTATGCTACATAGTAAGGAATTTGCTACAGGATAATAATTTCAAATATCCTGACCAGGAATCCTCATAAACCATCAAAACATTTGGAAAATAACACATTTTTATCACCTAAACTGCATCTCCCAGACGGCCTCTTTCATTCAGAAGTGGAACAAAAAACAGTTTTTTAGTTTAGTCTCTAACTCTTTTTTACATTTGGAAAATACGATTGTTGCACCCTGATAGCTCACTGAGGTTACAGATGGAGGCCCCATCCCTTCCCCACCTGGCAGTCAGGAAGGAACCAGGTGACCTCTGACCTGCAACTCCATCCTCCTGGGCTGTGAGGCCTATATCCTCCAAGGATATATCCTATATCCTCTCACTATCCTGTGCACATCTTGAAGGCAGGGACTGTGTTTCCCGAGCCTGGAAAAGCACATGGCTCCTTTAGGCGCCTAGCCTAAGAAGCACCTGGCTTGTTGAATGAATGACAGAGTGAATAGATGAACAAACGCATCCCCTGCCCCTGGACATGCACACAAAGTTGCTCTGTAGAAGGGAAGCTGGGGCCAGGGGAGAGCCCTGGCTCCTACTCCCACCCCAGGAGCCCCTCAACTAGCCCCTTGGGGTGTACATTGTCCCCAAAGCAACTTCTGTCCCCTCAAGGTTCCCTTCTGAAGGCTGCAGTTGCCGTAGGGCCTTACACACTGGGGACAATTGGGTATGTGCAGCAGTACTTCAGGATTCAGATTTCAAACACTACCCCCCACCACAGCCAGGGAACTCTTTAGCACAGGATGTCTCTTCATTATATGTAGGAAGGATTTTTTTTCATTGCTAAATGGAAGGCTGTTTTGTTTTCATGGTGGAAAAAAGCCCTGGGCTTAGGAATGGGGCTGTGGAAAGGAGGCTTGGGAGGAGGAACTTCTGCCCAGGTGGAGGGCCCATGCCTCAGGCTGACATGACTCTGGAGACTTCTTTAGCTGGGGCTTCCCTCCTCCACCTGTTTCTCCCACCCTGTTGTGGACAACACTCTGTTTCTCTAGGGGCCGAGGTTTCTCTCCTCACCCCTCACCACTTGTCTTCCTCGGAATCTGGTAAGAGCTGCAGAAAAGAACTGGAAGCCAACCCTGCCCAGGTGCTCATCATAAAAAAAAAAGGTTGTTCTGTATGGCACAGCTGTTGCCACTGCTGGGTCTCCTGGCCGATGCAAGACTTTGATTTATTGTCCTGCAAGTAAATACTAGTAAATAAGTGACAGGCCTGCCCTTCGCCTGGTGGCTACCCAACCTCACGATAATTAACTTGCTCTTTCTCTTCCCTCTCTTACCAACCATGAAGCAGTGGCATTCTCTGATAAATGAGTTGCCCACAAATGTCCTGCTGACAGGTGTTTCACATAAAAGACGTGCAGTCCCACAAAGACATAAGGCAGATGTTGAAAACTGGAAGCTCATGAGTCAATTTGCCCCATGCAATATGATTTTATAGGTTGACCTCACATTGAAAAAGCAAAGGCTTCTTGTGAAAATTCCTATTTCAGCCTTTTCTCAGAAATAGAAAGGTCCTCCGGAGAGAGTGGGCCTAATTCCCTGGCCATGCCTACCCCCAAATGCCATGGTCTCACACTCCCTCTTATGTGAAACCAAAGCTGAATGCCAGTTGCCATCTGTCATTGTGTTTGCTCTCTCATTTTTCCTATAGCAGAGACATACTTGTCTGTACCCATGTTTGTGGATTTAAGGCCTCATACTCATCGTCATTGCCTCCATCGAAAACTGAAGTCAGTTTCCCTTCTTCTTGAATCAGGGCTGACCTGTGACTTGCTCTGTCCAACAGTATGTGGTAGAAGTGATGCTCGTAATTTCTGAAACTAGGCCTTAAGACACTGCAGTCTCTATTTTTACATACATGCAGCACTCCCTTGAAACTCAGCTGCCATGCTGTGAGAAGCCCATGCCCCTGATAGAGGTCATCTGGAAAGAGCTGGAACATTCCATCTTACAATGCCCGTTGAGCACCCAGCCAACAGCCATGTTAGTGAGCAATCCTGGATGATCCTGCCTGGTCAAGCCACCAGATGACCACTGCTCTGGCTAAAACCACGTGGAACAAAAGAGAGGCCCAACAGAGCCCGATCCACCCATAAAATCGTGACAGACAGTCAATGTCTCCAAGTTTTGGGGTGATTTGTTAACTAATTTGTTAACTGCAATAGCTAACCTAACAACACTTTATTGCATCAACAATTAGGAGAGGAAAAGGTAGGTCGGAAGGTTTCATGTCTAGAGAAAAATGAAAAAAAAATAAACCTTTTGGAACCAAAGACTCTCCCCCCTGAATTTATACACAAATACTCAGCTTGTTTCACAAATTGACACTGGTGGCCCTCTAAAGCATTTCAGTTGAGGATTCTGGTCTAAGGGACAATGGCCATAGATACGGGACACTGGACTTGCATATCAAAGCCAGTTCTGCCTCTCACTAGCTTTCTGATGGTAAACAAGCATCAATTCTCTGGCTTTCAATTTTCACATCCATGAAAATGGAATGACAGTATCTGCTCTGTTAACTTTATATGGATGTCTTACAAACTACAAAGGACTTTGTAAATGAAAAGTATTGCTATTTGCATTATATGCTCCAGAATTTTTAAAAAGCTCTACAACTCTTGGGAGACCCCAAAAGCATAGTACATGTTTATTTGATGTGCTAAGACTGATTTCTGTTAGAGTTTTTCTAGCCAACTGACCTTGAAGTCCATGTCTCTGGGACAGGGAAGACAAAGAGGTTTCAGCTCATGCGCCAAGCTCAGTTATGTTTACTGCCTGGAGAACTGTGTTGAAAATGATTCTGAAGCCACATCTGAGAAGAAAGAGGCAGACATGCAAGTTGCAAATTTACTCTCCCAGCACTTTAAAATTCTTTTTTTCTTTAAAAGGATTTTTGTTTTATTTTGCTTTTTAAGGGGACTTCTGATTAAATAACTAAGTATGAGTTAGAAAAGATGGATTTGATTCAAGCTATGTGACTATGACCATGGACCTCACAACTTTTCTGACCCCCAAACATGTCATCTGAAAAATGGTGATGACGACAATGAATATATTGAACACTGACTCTGCCATTCATACATGCAATCTCATCTGATTCTTACAACAGCCTCTTGGAAGAAGGTCAGCTCATCATTGCCCCATTGGCACAAAAAGACCTGAGGGGACTTCCGGCCAAGATGGAGGCATAGGTAGACATACTATGCCTCTTCAGACAACCAAAATAAGGACAACAATAAAAAACAGTACTGACAGAAAATTGAACTGTATGGAAGTCCAACCACCATGGAGTTAAAGTAGACACATTCACACTGGTAGGAGGGACAGAGTCAGGAAGCTGGGACAGAGAGGGCTCAAGGCAGGGCAGCTGGCAGACCAAGCGAGGCGGTGGACTGTAGAGGGGCACCACATGTCCAGTCCCACATTCATGTGCAGATAAACCAGGTAAAACTGGGGAGAGAGATAAACCATGCAACCCCGGGTCCCAGCATTTAAAGCCACAAAACACTGACTGAAAACACCTGTGGGGGATGAGGTGCTGGGAGAGACTCCCAGCATAACAGGAGAGTTTGTTGGAGAGACCCACAGGGTCCAGGAACATACACAAAACCACCCACATGGGAATCAGCATCAGGAAGGCCCAGTTTGCTTGTGAAAAGTGGCAGAAGGGACTGAAAGCCAGCAGAGAATGGAGCAAGCACCATTGTTCCCTCTCAGACCCCTTCCCCACATACAGCATCATAATCCAGCCACAAGGTTGCCCTGCTCTGGTGAACACCTAAGGCTCCTGACCCTCACTACATAACAGGTGTGTCAAGACAAAAAAAATCGCCCAAATGAAAGAACAGATCAAAGCTCAAAAAAAAAAAAAAAACACCCCAAACCACTAAGCGATAAAGAGATAGCCAACCTATCAGATGCACAGTTCAAAACACTGGTGATCAGGATACTCACAGAATTGGTTGAATTTGGTTACAAATTAGATGAAAAATGAAGGCTATGCTAAGTGAAATAAAGGAAAATGTATGGGGAACCAATAGAGATGGGAAGAAAACTGGGATTCAAATCAATGGTATGAACCAGAAGGAAGAAAGAAACAACCAACCAGGAAAAAATAAAGAAACAAGAGTTCAAAAAATTAGGAGAGGCTTAGGGAACCTTCAGGACATCTTTTTTTTTAGACATTTTTTATTATTTTTTAAAGATTTTATTTATTTATCTTTAGATGGGAAGGGAAGGAGAGAGGAAGAGAAATATCAATATATGGTTGCCTCTCATGCGTCCCCTGCTGGGAACTGGCCTGCAACCCAGGCATGTGCCCTGAGTGGGAATCGAACCACAATCGTTTGGTTCTCAGGCTCGGGCTCAATCCACTGAGCTATACCAGCCAGGGCAGGACATCTTTAAACATTCCAGCATCTGAATTAGAGGGGTGCCAGAAGGAGAAGACAAAGAGCAACAAGTGGAAAACTTATTTGAACAAATAATGAAGAACTTCCCCAATCCAGCAAAGAAAATAGAATTCCAGGAAGCCCAGGAAGCTCAGAGAGTCCCAAAGAAGTTGGACCCAAGGAGGAACACACCAAGGCACATCATCATTACATTAGCCAAGATTAAAATGAAGGAGAGAATCCTAGAAGCAGCAGGAGATAAGGGGACAGTCACCTACAAAGGAGTTCCCATCAGACTGTCAGCTGATTTCTCAAAAGAGACCTTACAGGCTAGAAGGGACTAGAAAGAAGTATTCCAAGTCATGAAAGGCAAGGAGCTCTATCCAAGATTGCTCTGTCCAGCAAAGCTTTCATTTAGAATGGAAGATAAATTGCTTCTCGGATAAGGTCAAGTTCAAGGAGTTCATCATCACCAAGCCCTTATTATATGAAATGTTAAAGGGACTTATCTAGGAGAAAAGAAGATAAAAAACATGTACAGTAAAATGACAGCAAATTCACAATAATTAGCAACCACACCTAAAACAAAAACAAACTAAGCAAACAACTAGAACAGGAACAGAGCCACAGAAATGGAGATCACAAAGAGGGTTATCAACAGGGGAGTGGGAGTGGGAGAGAGGGGGAAAAGGTACAGAGAATACGTAGCATAGATGGTAGGTAGAAAATAGACAGGGGGCAGGTAAGAATGGCGTGGGAAATGTAGAAGCCAAGAACTTATAAGTATAACACATGGACATGAACTAAAGGGGGGAATGTGGGTGGGAGAGGGTATGCAGGGCAGAGGGGAGTGAAGGGGGGAAAATAAGACAACTGTAATAACATAATTAATAAAATATATTTTTAAAAAGACATGAAAGCACAAGTGAACTTGCCCAAGTCCCATAGCATGTATGTCAGAAAAACAGGACCTGAGTCCCAATAGTCTAGACCAGCGATTTTCAACCTTTTTCATCTCATGGCACATATAACTAATTACTAAAATTCTGCAGCACACCAAAAAATATATCTTTTGCCAACATGACCAAAAAGATAGGTATAATTTTGATTCATTCACATCAGATGGCTTTTGTTGCATGGCTGTTTTTATTTTATTTTTTTATTTGATAATCTAAGGGAAAAGAGGTCAGTGCCTCTGAGTAAATAGTCAAGTATTGCAAGTTTTAAAAATTCTTATGGGACACAAGTTGAAAATCTCAGGTCTAGACCAAGCATTGGCAAATGTTTTCAATAAAAGGCCAACATTTTAGGCTCTGTGGCTTTTATGCAACTCTTCAACTATACTGTTGCAGCTTAAAAGCAGCCAGGGACAATATGGAAACACATGGGTATGGCTGCGTTCCAATAAAACTTTATTTACAACAACAGGCGATGACCTGGATTTGGCTTATGAGCTGTATCTTGCCAATATCTAGTCTAGAACAGGGCTTTTCAATAGAAACAGTGTGAGCCACAAATGTGAGCCACCACATACATAACTTAGAGTTTTCTAGCCACATTTTAGAAAGTGAAAAGAGACCGTTGAAATTAATTTTAATACTGTTTTTAAACACGGTATATCTAAAATTTTATTTAATATGTATATTAAAATTATTAATGACATATTTTCCCATTTTTTATGTCTTTGAAACCCAGTGTGTCTTTTATACATAGAGCCCATCACCACTCAGGTCACAGCACCTAGCTAGTGACTGACTAGAGAAGCTCCAACTCTAAAACCCAGCCTTTGTATCTGCCTCCTCGGGTTCACCAGGGCCATGGAGCTCTGCATAACAACACATGATAGAAAAGCTAATTATCGGTTTCTGACTCAGTTGGGTCTCTTGAATGAGACCCAGACCCTAACTTGTATGAACCATTTCAAGAGTTTGATTTTAATTTAGCCATTTGGAATTCAGAATGCATTTTTCCTTAAAAACAACACTGTAAACGGCTATTAAAGTGCCTGGCTCTCCCACAAAGCTCTAATTAATGGGTAATATACCTGTCGAACACGGCAGTGGCTTGAATTACCCCTAATGATCATGCAAAATGTTATTTTCTGTTAACTCTAAGAATTCTGGGAACAAATTCTGGCCCTGGGCAGCAGGATGATGCAGGGACCTCTCTAAACTTTTGTGGGGAGGCCACCCTCAGAGACCTGCATTGTGTTACAGGCAGTTGCCCCTTGCTGCCAGAAACTCCTATGTCCACTGCTCACCTGCATTCTGGGAGAGCTTCGAATTTCTCTCTTCATCAGCATGACAATAAAGGGTCTCATAAGGATTTCGTTCTTTCCTATAGTCACAAGCTCGGGCCTTCAGAAAGCAAGCAACGGAAACTTCAGCAGTGATTCCCAGATTGTGGAATTTCATGGACTTAAAAGATTTTTTAAAAACAAAACCAAAGAACTGGAGGACCTATATAAAGTGGTCAACTTGTAATTTTTCCAAGTAAACACATTAAGGGGGGGGAGGGGACTACTATCCACTGGCACCAACAATTTAATACCAAATGTTAGAATGGAATTTTAATGCCAAAAAGAGGGGGGCATCTCACAATTAAGGACAGTTTTTTTCAGTTGAATTAATTTGGCTTTGTAGGGGGTGGAAAGCCCAATTGCCTTCATTTTTAACATGTCGTCAGGACCCTTGAAAATTTTCCTCTAGTGCAGAGGCTCTCAGGCCAACATTTGGGGACCTGGACAAATGAAATGGCTTGTGGAAGTTGCACTGGGTAATGAAAGGTCTGGACCAATACACGGGGACAGAGCACAGGGGACAGCATGGCAACAGCTGGCAGGGGACCCACTAGAAGTGGAGTTCTCATCCCCAAAGGGTTTTGGGAGAGAGGAATTAACAAATGAAAAAGCATCCTTTATTGGGGCTAATATCTCATGCTTGCATCTTGTAGGGGAGTTTGAAAGATATTTGCACATCCCTTTTACCTTTTTTGATCCTCTTAGAAACTCTACTAGATGAACAGAAACGATACTCCATTCATCTTACAGATGAAATAATACCAACAATAGAATTCTAAAAGAGCACACACACAACCACACTCACACAGTTTTTCTTCCTTTGAGGAGACTTTTTACTACAGTCCCTGTTCAACACCCAGGCACTGAGCTTGGAGAATCAGGACTCCTGGGTGACATGGATAACTCCATTTCATAACCTTAGGAATAATAATAGTGACAAGACAGACCTCATTCATTTCTGTAAAAAGCTCCTCTGATAAAAGGAAAAGCTGAGTGGAAAGAATTCTCATGTCATTTCCAGTCTCCTCACAGGGGCAGGTCCCCAATCATCTCCTCTCTGTTGCCTAGAGGGGCCTGAGCTCCTAGACCCTCCCCTTCCCCCCACATCAGTTCTTATGTCCTTCCACCCTTCATTTCCTTCTTTCCAGTTTGCTACAACTCCATCTTGCCTGTCACCACCATGGAGTTTTGTCACTGGCCATGAAAAGGAAGAGTGGCGGGTGGGCCTGGGTTTCACAAAGTTGCTTTAGCGACATTTCCCATGTAAACCATTTTGGAAGGGTAATCATCAACAGTAATACATTTTCATTCCAGCGTTTTTCTGACATTAAGCTAGAGAGTTCAGAACTTGTTGTTTGAGTACTCCAAATTTTCAAAGAATTGAAATAAACACACCAGAAAAAGACAAATAAGGATGTCAAAATGTCCTGTTGTGGGCATTGCGAGTTCCAAAACGAGTTGCTCAGTGTGGATATTCTGGACACTCCTAGAGTGATCTACGTTCCTCCCAGTCCCCATCTCCACCCGTCATTGCCCCACTTTCTTTTTAAAAACATGCTTCTGTTACTAATAGTCCCTTTTCAACCCTCCATCCAGAGCCTCAAAGTGATTATATAAGGCAACAGACAGACTGGAAGTAGAGTACTGAGACACTGAAGGCAAAATCATTTTCAGCTTAATACTAACCTATTGTGCCCCGAACGGTGTGGCTCAGTGGGTTTGACAGGGGACTCAAGACTTGGAAAATTTTATCTTAAGATAACAAGTTATAAGTCTAGCAAGTAATGTGTATGTTAAACCTTTTGTTTCATTAACTACACATAAGGCCCATCCTAGCTCCTGGAAAACAGTAGACCTCCTGGGGCACTGCTAGAGATTACTGCTTGGGGACAACTGGAGACATCCGGGCCTTTGTGTTCCAGGGAGAGACAGACAACCACCCACCCCTGGGACCAGCTAACTGCCCCGGATAGGAATGTTGCAGCTTCTGAATCTCAAAGCCCTCACTGCACCTTGTTTATTCTCCCCACTCCCTGCCCCGGCTTATAAAAGGTCTGGCCTGGAAAGAAAAGACAAGATGGTCTGTTAGGGTATGAACCTACCATCTTCTCAGATCAGCAGCCATCTGAATAAAGCACTCATAAAGATTCAATTGCTGTCATTGCTTATTTGGTTTGGTAGTGACAGGCAGCCCAAATGCCGGGGTCTTTGCCAGTTACCGGTTGGGCATCATCTCACAAAAAAGGTCACCAGTTTGATTCCTGGTCAGGGCACATGCCAGGGTTGCGAGTTCTGTCCAGTTGGAGAGCATATGAGAGGCAATAGATTGATGTTTCTCTCTCACATGTTTCCCTCCTTCTCTTTCTCCCTCCCTTCCCTGCTCTATAAAAATAAATAAATAAAATCTTTAAAAATATATACTGACCTACTGTGCCCTTCACAATTTCTGGAATTCTGTCTTGACTGGGAAATCAAGCAAATGTTCTAAAGTTCCCCTCCCTCTTTTCCACATGACTCCATGTGTGAGCTCTTGGACTTGGGGAACAGCTGTGGCAAACATAGCACATGAGAATCTTTTTATAAGTCTGGTACAAGAACCCAGCCTCAGGACATCAGTACAATGAAATGACCACAGGATGCTGAGACCTTGAACCCAGGCTTATCCTCAGGTCATAGGTTCCTTTTGGGGCATAGAGATTGGGAGGGAGAAGGAGAAACTTAACTGCATCTTCAACAATCTTTCTTGCAAAAGATGTCTATGTTGATATTCCTCCCCATGGAAACACATTCACTGTCTTTGTGTAGTTCACATCTTAGTTCTATTTATTAACCTGTCTCTCCATTCTTCTCTCCCATCGCCTTCCTTCTGAAGGCAAACATTTCCACTGTTGCTGTGTGGCCTTCTCTTTCTGGTGGCTGTAGGAAGAGCATGTCAGGGCTCTGTGTGCCCTAGATGGTGCTGCTGCAGACTCAGTGCAGCTCATGAACACAGAGGTCTAGATTTGGGAGATCTGGTCTGCAGGCAGGGTCTGCCTAACAAGCAGCCCATGTGGCCTGTCCCCTCCTTCTCCCACCCTTATTTGAGCAGTGACCCTCTAAATGTATGTTGTTTCTGCCTTTTCACTCCTTGCTGTCTTTGTACCTAGGCTATTGCTCTCACGTTGCTTTCCACATCGTTGTAATGAACCACATCATTGGGATATGTGACCCCCACAACCCATGGACATATAAAAGCAGAATTGCTGGGTGTGGGCCTTCAGTGTAATTAATTTAATTTAAAACTGTTAGATTGCCTTTGACAACCCTTGCCTCATTTTACAAGATGTTGCTAAGACTTTCCATTATTTTTTTAATTTATTTTTATTGATTATGCCATTATAGTTGTTCTATTCCCCCCTTCATTCCCCTCCACCCTACCCCGTCCCCACCATTACCCCCCCTTTAGTTTATGTCCATGTGTCTCAAGTTCTTTAGATTCTATATTTCCCATACTATTCTTGCCCCCCATCTATTTTCTATCTACTGTCTATGCTACTTATTTTCTGTACCTTCTCCCCCCATCTCCTCCTCCCACTCCCCTGTTGCTAACCCTCCTTGAGATCTTCATTTCTATGTTTCCACTCCTGATCTAGCTGTCCTTTTAGTTTGCTTTTGTTCTAGGTGTGGTTGTTAATAACTGTGAGTTTGCTGTCCTTTCACTGTTCATGTTTTTTTATCTTCTTTTTCTTAGGTAAGTCCCTTTAACATTTCATATAATAAGGGCTTGGTGATGATGAACTCCTTGAATTTGATCTCATCTGAGAAGCACTTTATCTGTCCTTCCATTCTAAATGAAAGTTTTGCTGGATAGAGCAATCTTGGTTGTAGGTCTTTGGATTTCATGACTTGGAATACCTCTTTCCAGCCCCTTCTTGCCTGTAAGGTCTCTTTTGAGAAATCTGCTGACAGTCTGATGGGGACTCCTTTGTAGGTGACTGTCCCTTTATCTCTTGCTGCTTCTAGGATTCTCTCCTTCATTTTAATCTTGGCTAATGTAATGATGATGTGCCTTGGTGTGTTCCTTCTTGGGTCCAACTTCTTTGGTACTCTCTGAGCTTCCTGGATTCCTGGAAGTCTATCTCCTTTGCCAGATTGGGGAAATTCTCCTTTATTATTTGTTCAAAGAAGTTTTCCACTGGTGGCCATTCCTTTCCCTCTTCTGGTACCCCTATAATTTGGATGTTGGAGCGTTTAAAGATGTCCTGGAGGTTCCTAAGACTCTCTTCATTTTTTTGAATTCTTGCTTCTTGACTCTTTTCTGTTTGGCCATTATTTGCTTTCCTCTGGTCCACTCCATTGATTTGAGTCCCAGTTTCCTTTTCATTGCTATTGGTTTCCTGTGCAATTCCATTCATTTCTATTAGTTTCACCTTCATATGTTTCTCTAATTTGTGACTATAATCAACCAGTTCTGTGAGGATCCTGATCACCAGTGTTTTAAACTGTGCGTCTGAGAGTTGTGCTATTTCTTCATCACTTAGATTTATAGGCTCTGGGGCTTTGAGATCTTCTTGAGCCATTTTTGGTCTGTTCGCAGCCATTAAGTATGAGGAGCTGAGCCTTGGACTCCCAGGTCGCTGGGTTGTGATGCTGCATGTGGGACGTGGTTAGAGTGGGGAAATGGCAGCCCCCTCTGCTGTTTCGCTCCACTGGGTGAGGAGCAGAGGCCTTAGGTGGTTCACCAGGGCCCGGCCACTCAGAGTCGCTGGGTTATGATGCTGTATGTGGAGGCGGGGTCAGAGCAGGGGAAATGGCGGCGTCCTCCACTGCCGCTCACGGCAGGGACCCGCTGGGTCCCATCCAATTGCCCACTCCCTCACTTGTCTATCCGCGCAGGAATGCGTGACCACAGTCAACCCGTAGCCCTGCTCCCTCTCTGTTTCCCCACGGTCTCTCGCCTGGTCGCTCGCTGGGTCTCTCACTAGGTCCAACCCTGCGCCTGGATTCCGTGTGCCTGAGTCCATCAGACCAAGTTTTCCTGTGTTACCCTGCTTCCCCAGCTGCTGGTTTCGCCCCTCTTACCGGTCAGGCTGAAGAATTTGTTGTTAACGGACTTCCGAAAAGTTCAATTTTCTGTGTTCTGGCTATGTTTTCTGTTGCTAATA
Source organism: Artibeus jamaicensis (assembly GCF_021234435.1). Lineage (NCBI taxonomy): Eukaryota > Metazoa > Chordata > Mammalia > Chiroptera > Phyllostomidae > Artibeus > Artibeus jamaicensis. Next base: position 69,587,875 of record NW_026522030.1, on the reverse strand, counting down.
TTTAGTTGTCTCTCAACTTGGTTGTGTGAGAAAGCACGGCGTCTCCACCTATGCCTCCGTCTTGGCGGAAGTCCAGACTTTCCATTATTATTACAGGCTAAAAATTTTATGATAATAATATTCAAGACAGTCAACATGAGGGGAAGCTCCCACCAGTGACAGCCTGTGGGAAACTTTGGGGAGAGGAAAGAAGAGGCTGACAAGGATTTTGCCTGTAGTATATGACTTAGGCACATCTGCTTTGTCTCCAAGAAATCTAAATAGCATCTCTGCTCCTGGCAGCAGTCTTGTGGCTTTGAATATGCTTGAGTCAGGTAACAGCTGTGAGCATTCAGTGTAGCGGTGTCCTCTCAAGGCACTGCTCATGTGTTGGCTCACTTAGTCCCTCATCCCCTGTGAGGTAAGTACTAGCAGCAGCCCCCTTTCAGAGATGAGAAAACAGAGGCTCCAGATGCTGAGGTGCCCGTGCTCAAATTTCAGTCAAATGCTAGTTCTCTGGGGTACTGCAATATGAGAATAAACTTCCCAGAGAGTCCTGCCTCTGAGGAGAAAATAAATTTAACAGCACACAGGTGAGAAGGAAACCAAATTTCAGAGTCCAAGAAGGTCATGCACCCTCAGTCACATGTATGCTCATCACCTGCACCTCTTCTGCGGTCCAGCTGAGGTTGCACAGTTGGCTTGCTGAGATGAGGAAATCCATGGAAAGCAGGGTTCAAGTGAGCACTGGTCAATTTTGAAAGTGCAAGAGCATCTATTGGGACTGCATCCATAGCTTTCTGCTGGAGGCGGAGCCCCGGTCACTTCATCTCTATAGCCCACATCACTGGGAGGTAGTTGGTGCGTGATGCCCATGTGCTTGTTGGAGGTCCATCCACACTCTTGCAATTTGTTCCCACCAAGGAAGCTTCCCAGCTGGCACTCCCTCTGCTCTGATTACATGGGGCCCACATTGTGACAACAAAGTGTATCCCCTCACATTTCCAAACACCAGTGAGGAGAGGGGAGCCGACCCTGTTCACTTTTGAAACTCCCTGAAGCCAAGCTAACCATCTCGCCACCTCCGCCCAGTTCGCCACGCCTCTGCAAGAGCCTGGCTGAGCCTCTAACCTTGTTTTGTTTCCTTCTTCTTCACTCTCCTTCCCCCCTCCTCTCCTCTTCTCCTTCCCCTTTTTCTTTTTTTGCTAGTAACACCTTTGTTATATCTCCAAACAGAACAAAACAGATGTCTCATTGTCATCATTAGATGGTTTCACTTCCTTCTCTTCCTAGCAAATTGATATGTGATAAAATAGAAATTTGACTTTTAAATCACCAGGAATACAAAAAAATCTATTTAAAAATGAACAAAGGATCTGAATAGACACTTCTCCGAAGAGGACATACAGATGGCCAATAGACATATGAAGATGCTCAACATCTCACAAATTAAAACCACAATGAGATACCACATCACACCTTTCAGAATAGCTATCATCAATAAATCAACAAAGAACAAGTGCTGGTGAGGATGTGGAGAAAAGGGAATCCTAGTGCCCTGTTGGTAGGAATGCAGATTGGCACAGGCTCTGTGAAAAACAGTATGAAGTTTCCCCAAAAAATCATAAATTGAATCCCTTATGACCAGCAATCCCATTTCTTGGAATATGTCCTTCAGAATCCTAAAACATGAATTCAGAAAAATAGATGCACCCCTGTGTTCATAGCAGTGTTATTTACAATAGCCATGATATGGAAACAGCCCAAGTGCCCACTAGTAGATGAGTGGATTGAAAAGCTATGGTATTTTCACACAATGGAATACTATATGGCAGTAAAAAAAAATAAACCCTTACGTTTTCAACAGCATGGGTGGACCTGGAGATTATTATGCTAAGTGAAATAAATCAGTCAGTGAAAGACAAATACCATATGATTTCACTTATATGTGGAATTTAATGAATAAAATAATCTGATGAGCAAAACTGAAACAGGCACAGAAACATGGAACAGACTGACAGCCATCAGAGAGGAGTGGGGAGGGGGGCTGGATGAAAGAAGGTGAAGGCATTAGCTGAAGAACATATGTGCGTGACCCATAGACCCAGACAACAGTGTGGTGATGGCCTGAGGGAAGTTGAGGAGAGGGCTAGGTGGAGGTGGGCAAAGGGGGAAACGGGGATATCTGTAATAGTGTCAACGAGAAAAATAAAGTTAAATCAATAAATAAATATGTTTATGCTATAAGAAAAGGAATAGTGTCATTCCTGGGGCAATAATGTGGCTGACATTACAACATTCACATGTCTACGAATGTCTAGAAACCATACAGCCCAGGATATTGGTACAACATCCTGAAATGCTAAGTAATTTCCTCACACAAAAGTTGCCCCGGGCCATCTCTGACTTTAGTCATCTACCTGCTTTATTCATGGTTGCATGAAAAAGCCAAATGCAAAGACTAAAGAATCAAAGTTTTAGATGTTCAGTTCTAAATGGGGGCTTTAAATTCAGAATAAATAGCCTTAATGGACCAGGCCCTAATTTGTAAAAGTTGAGAATTTCGAGGGGAAAAAAAGAGGTGGAGGGTTAAATTTCAAAAGGCTAAACCCCTAAACCCCACCCCCACCCCCATAAAGCATAAAAGTAGAAAGGTTGTGTCATAACAACAGACTGGAAATAGAAGCAGACAGAGGGCACGCACCCTGTTCTATGTAGACACACCCTGTTCTATGTAGGATAAGTATAATCTGCACTAGGGAGGGAGAACTGGGGAAGCAAGACACCAGAGGGTGATTCTTGTGAATGGTGTCCCTGCTCCCCCTTCCCATTCACCGGCTTCGTCCTGGAGAGGGAGAAATGATGGAATACTTCTTCAAGTTCAGAGATGCCACTGTAAAGTTCACCTACACAGTCTTTGCCAAGCGGACTCATCAGACCCCACAGAGAAGCCTCCGCTCCATCATGGTGACGTACTACTAGTAAAGCTCATGTGACATGTATGTGGTCCAGGCATCAAAGAGCTAACAAAGCTCCATGGTTTCCCCCATGTGAAGGCACTGGAGCATCTCCTGAGCTCATGAAGCAGGCTGAAGGGTGATCAGAGACAGACAGAACGTTTACATCCAGGAGAAGGAGATTCCAGGGCCTGGGATTGTATAGTGCATCCTTACATGTCTTCATAACTTCCCAGGGACCCAACTAGTTTATGTCTGTCTCAGAGTAAAATTGAGATAAAGATGCAGAGGCTCCTTCAAACCAATGCCCTCAAAGGACCTGTGTGAACTGCCAGAGCTTAGCATTAACTCCAGAGAGATGATGAGGAAGAAGGCAATAACTAAATTTGGCTGATCTTGGTGGATATGAAAACTCGGTTAAAATCCCTGTATATTGGGGCAAACGTTCTCACAAAGTTAACTTGGGGATATTTGACAAGAACCAGCAGCTCCCTTCCACAAGGGGACAGCCACTTCGGAGAGGCAGGCCTCTCACTCCCTTCCTGCCCCAGCTGTGGACCTTGACCACACCTGTCCTGTGTGAGGCTTCACTTGGAGGAGCCCCATGAGGGAGCCACTGAGGGCGCCCATTGTGATAAAGCCACTGTTCCCCAGGTGACACATCATAGAGGAGTCCATGCAGAGGAGGACAGGGCCCTCTGCCTGCCTCTGGACCAGGACCTTAAAGAAGAACTTCCTAAGCTCCCTGTTTCAAAGTGTCTCATGAAACACCTCCTTCATCCTCTGCCCAGAGCAGGAATTCTTAACTCGGTGTCTACAAAAATAATTCAGGGGCCAGGTAGGCTTGGGTGGGAAAGAAACATATCCTTATTTTCACTAACCTCTACTGGAAATGTAACATTTCTGTCTATGAATGGAGAAACTAGCCACCATAGTATCAGTATTACCTGCAATTTTGTCACCAATAGAAAGAGCCATGAAAATCATTGTATCACAATGATTTGATATTATGATTTAGTAGTAAATTGCATCTTCACACTTTAGCAAGTGGACCCACTGCTAGGCCTCGTCACTTAAAACATCAATAAAGAAGCACAAATACTACTATTTGACAGAATGTTTAAAATTTCATAACTCTATCTTAATATAATTAGTTTTCTTTGTAATTCTATGTACTTCATTTTATGCATTTTTTAAAAAACCGATTTTTGAGAAGGGACTAGAAATTTATTCAGATGGCTGAAGGAGGACCATGGCAAGAAAATGGTTAAAAATATCAACTTAACCCATCTCCTGAGAAAGATACACACCTTCCTCTACTGCCCTCCGGTCTCCCCCTCGATCCCCTTTTTTCTCTCTTCTGTCTAATGTTTATTCTCTCTCTTGCTCTCATCTTCAGCAGCAAAACACGGCACTGACACAGGCACTTCTTCCTAAATGTGAGGTTCTCCAGAGAACCACAGCTCCTGGCAGCCAAGTGTGTCTTATAGAGGACTGGCATCGTTTACCTTTAGGGTGAATTGTTCTCTGCTTAGGAAAATATTTGATAGGACCCTTGGGCCAAGAAAGCCGACACCTAAAAAGCCTAGACAAATTGGGTGAGGTTTGAGAGAAAGAGGCAAATTGCTCTAAAAGGCAGCATGAAGAGAATTTTGAGGTGCTATATACAAAGAAAGCAGCTCTGACAAGGGCTGGGGAGACAGCACACAGGCCAGGTGGCTGGAGGCTGAGACTTCAATGAGTGCCTGTGCAGCACCAGTCAACCCACTTTTGGTAAAGACACTGCCTTTTGCCCTGCCCCTGTGAATCCAGCATGGTGGGATGGTCACTCACTGGTGCTCCAGTCTTCCCTGGCCTATCAGACCTCTCTTCCGAGTGATGGAAGGACTGGGAAGAATGGGAGCTGAATGAATCCGGTAATTCTCCCTTAGGTCCTGCCACCTAAATCCCTAAAATGCTGGGTCCCATCCTTTCTTAGGTCTGGTTCATACCCTTCCATTTCTTTACTTATTCCTTACCCTTCTTAGAATTTTTTCTCTTTTGCATAATTAGTCAGAAGCAATTTCTGTTGCAACAACCAAATTATCTAACTGACCCAGGGTGCCTAGAAGAGTGGCCAGCAGAAGCGCAGCCAGGGAGAAGGAGAGTAGGAATGGCAGTGGGAGCGGGGGAGAGAGGGTGAGGGGGGGCGACATGTCTTTTGTTTCCTGGGCTTGAACTTAATCTCTCTCCATAACCCAAACCTTCAGTAAATGTCTGCTTTCTGACGTTTTATATTAATTTACATTCCCAGCTCCATATAAGAGTTTCTATTTTCTTACATTTCCCCATACCTTTTGACTGATGGGTTGCCAGTCTCTCGGCATCTAAGTGGGCCTTGTGGCCAGGTGACCTGCAGCATTTCCAGGCTTTTCCCCTCCCGCCAGCTGGGTGTGGTCCAGCATGGCTGCCTGGAAGGGCCCGGGAAAGGCCCGGGAAAAGCCCAGGAGAGGAACCCTGTCCCCGAAACCCACTGGGAGGACAGGAGCACCCACGTTAGACTTCACGTAAAGGAGAAACGAGCTTCTATCTTGGCTGAGCCATTCATTATACATTACACGCTCTTTGATACAGCGTCTCTTGCTACCCTGATAGATTAAACTCTGTAACCCAGTAGTCCCAATTTGAGAAATAAGAACACAAGTGCACTATTTTAGCAGAAAAAGAGAGTACCCCAAATGTCCATTTGTAGAGAAATGGATAAATAAATGTAATGTAGTTATATGAAGGAATATCATACAACAGTCAAAACAAATGACCAGACCTATATGTTTCAACGTGGATGGATTGAGAAAATAACCTAGAGTGAAGAAAGTTAGCTGTAGAATGTTGATAAAATTTGATACCATTTCTGTAGCAACTATTTCTAAAACAGCAAAATAAATCTCTTTATTCTATATAGACACATAAATGTATAAAAGTTTTGATATCTGGGCTAGAATGATACCATAGGAATTGCTGGTGGCAAAGGAGACAGGAACTGGAAGGAGGAACTTCATGTACTTCAAAATATCTATTGTATAATGTTGTGTTTTGTAGAAAAAAAGTTTAGAAGTAAATATATCTGCATGTTAACATTTGTTCATTTAGTATGATTTGTGGATGTCTGTTTTTTTATCCTCTATTTCTCTGCGTGTTTTTTACTGATTGTTGAACAACAAAAATATCCAAGGGGAAAAAACTCCCATTTTCTTATCCTAGACCTGGGAGCAGAGAGCCCCCTGGGATAAGAACCTCAGCTCCCCGCTGGGTGTCCCTCCCTGGGCTCCCCCGCAGCCCCCTCTCCCGTTACATTGGGCAGTGACATTTTCTGCTAAAAAGAGGAAAGAACCTCCTTCCCAGGCCCCACAGTCTCTTCCCTTTCACCTTTCTTTTTACCATTTCTTTCATCCGAAAGCATCACCACAGCCAAAAGTAAGAGCATTCTCCCACTGTTTGCCCACAGTTGAGATTCCAGCTAAAGAAATTCTAAGTTCCAATTCCAGTCATTCCCATGAATAATAAAAGGCATAAAAGCAGGGGGCACATGATATACATATGTACCACCAAACAGAAGAGAAAGCACCATTTCAAATATGTAAAGGGTTTATGATTTCAATGTCTGTTCCCCCTTCACATAACATAAGCCTTGGACATTCCCATGATAGGAGACCAGGGCGTTTGAGATGCTGAGGATTTCCCTGTGCTATGATTCCCTAGATTTCTGCTATTAGCAGAAAATTCCATGTTAATATTCACATCACTTTTTTTTACACTTCTAACTGATGAATGCTCTAATTACACTGGTGTCATGAAAACAAGCACAAAAACCCACATGAAATTAGGTACAGCCCAGGGCTGCCCTTTCACAGCTAGAACATGTCTTTCTATTTCTAGAATTCTCAAAGGAAATCTCTCAAGTGTTTTTAATGCATCAGGTTGGGAAGTTATTACTTTACAAGGCAGAAACATTTCCAAGAAGGTGCTCTGGCTTATGCAAGTTTCTGGGTCCAGAGGACACATATCCCCCCCTAAATGCCATCGTATCTGCCCACTAGTCCTCTCACTGGAGAAATTATCACCACAAATGAGGCAGACAGAACTACCAGAAGGCCAGTCCCAGAATGCGAATGTCTCAACTGTACGGCCACTGTACAGCTTACTGTCACGTCTTACCCCCCTGCCTCCCCAGGAACAGTGCCAAACTTGGAATCCTTGACAGCAAGAGGCTTGACTTGCTGTCAAACACACATCGTAGTTGATAAAGATCCTGCATCCAGAAGGATAGAGAAATGCAGGGAACAACGTGGGAGTCTGGTGTCTGGTTTACCAGCCAGGCTGTGTGGACTAACTCTGAGACCTGTGGAAAAAAAGGAAGGCAACTTTTTTTATGACTGTGTTTGAGACTGAATAGTTGATGAAATGAGGCTGAAATTGTTTGAGCCGACTTGGCTGGGCTGAGGCTGAGGGTACTTACGGTCAATAGTTCAGACTTTGGCAAGTGTTCTGTCTGATGACTGTGTAATTCTTATTAGGACCATGGTTCAATACCACACCCGCGGGTGGTTCTGTAGGGAATAGATGTCAACACCCTGGGAAGAGAGATGTTACACAAAGAATAGGGGGAGATCTAGAAGTGGGTCTTAGGGGTGATGTTATATATTTCCTCCTCCCCGGGTTCTTAAAGTCAGTTTTTAGAGTTTGAATCTGGAGGTACTTACATAACCTCTTATGACAAGGGGGAGTGCGGATAGCCTGAAAAAGAATTCTAGAAAAGTCTGGGCACTCACTGTAGGCTCTCTTCCTATTGTATTTTCATCTCACTTTCCTCAAACTTAAGGCAATTCTCATAAAAAGGTACAGTCTGGTCTGTGATATGTATGGACAACCAAGGGGAAGGACTGGTCAGTGGTACAGAGGAAAATGGCACATTTCACTCTGGCTGTCTCTGGGGACAGCCATGCCCAGTGGTCAGCAGCATTCTGAGGGCTATTGGCAGCTGCAGTGGTTGGCACAGCAGCTAAAGGGCTTGCACTCAGCCCTGCACTGAGGAAGCTCTGTAGCCACTGTGAATCTGTTCAAATCCTGGCTCCTCGGTGAGCAACACGGAGCGCCTCTGAGGAACTCTGACAAGTCAGGGATTCCTTGTGGATACCAGCTTGAGGCAAATGTATAGATACACACAACAGTTAGGATAAAGGTTAGCTCAAGTAACAAAGAAGCTACCTAAATATGGCAGCTTACACCAAATAAAAGTTTATTTTTCTGTCATGTGTACAGTAGAAAAGTTAGTGATGTGGACTGATGTAGTGGCTCCATTCATTAAGATGAGGAGCACAATGTACAACAAAGGGCAGAAGCCAAGATGAATTCAGTGTCAGAAGAAGAAACAAGAGTCACCCAGTCATCTGCGCGATAGACTCAGGAGGACTTCTGTCTCCACATCTCCCACAGCACATGGGAGTGTAAGTGGGAAACCTTGCTTGGAGCACAGATGTTCTGAACAGAATGAGCCTGTAAATGAAACCGTGGCACATGCAGACCTGGTATCCAGGTCCTGTGTGCTTGTCCTCTAGCAGGCATAGCCTGAGACAAGTTAAAGCTCCAACCATAAATCTGCTTACACTCAAAACAGTAAAATACAGTGGCTATCACTATAAAGTAACAAACAGATAGTGCTGACAAGGAAGTGGAGAGAAAGGAACCCCAGTGCACTCTTGGTGGGAACACAGACTGGCGAAGCCACCGTGGAAAACAGTGTGGAATTTCCTCCAAAAATTAAAAATGAAACTGCCTTCAGACCCAGCAATACCACTGTTGGGATTATAGCCTAGAAACCCTGAAACACCAATTCAGAAGAACCTATGCACCCCAGTGTTCACAGCAGCACAATTTACAATAGCCAAGTGCTGGAAGCAGCCTAGGTGTCCATCAGTAAAGGAGTGGATCAAAAACCTGTGGTACATTTACACAATGGAATACAATGCAGCAGAAAAACAGAAAGAATTCCTACCTTTTGCAATAGCATGGATGGAACTGGAGACTATTATGCTAAGTGAAATAAGCCAGTCAATAAAAGACAAATACCATATTATCTCTCTTATAAGAGGAATCTAAGGAACAACAAATTAATGAGCAAAACAGAACCAAAAACACAGAACCATGAAACAGACTGACAGCTGTAAGAGGGTAGAGGAGAGGTGGGGACTGATGAAAGAAGGTGAGGAGATTAGTCAAAGAACATACATGAAGGACCCGTGAACATGGACAACAGTGTGGGGACTATGGATGTGGGGGGAGAGGTGGGTGGAAGGGGGCAAAGGGAAAAAGTGGGACAATTGAAACAGCATGAACAGTTTTATATATTTTTTAAAAGATTTTATTTATTTTATTTTTAGACAGAGAGTAAGGGAGAGAGAAAGAGAGGGAGAGGAACATCAATGTGTGGTTGCCTCTCACGCAACCCCTATTGGGGACCTGGCCCGCAACCCAGCCATGTGCCCCAACTGGGAATTGAAACAGCAACCCTTTGGTTTGCAGGCCAGCACTTAATCCACTGAGCCACACCAACCAGGACAATAAAATATATTTTTTTAAAAAAACAGTGAAACACAGACTCATTGACTACAGAGTGCAATGATTCGTTCTCAAGCTCCTTAATGAGATTAAGGGAGAAGTGTTGGTGGACTTTGGCAGGGAGGACAGGAAGTGAGTTTGAGGTCTACGAATTACTTAGTACAATAATGGTTAGGTATTTATTTATTATGTTAAGTGAACCTTTTCGGTATTTGAATCAAAAGCACACATAAAAGCCTATTGTAGAAAATCAGCCTGTATTATAACACAAATGTGGATGATATAAAGTAAAGGGAAAAAGAAAGGATTTTAAAACTACAAATAAATTATGGGCCTTATAAATTAGGGGAAAGTTGTGGGCAATGGTAAAGGATCCAAGATGGCTGTATTGTGTGCCTGACCAGGGTCTCCATCACTACAACCAACTCTTGCTCAGAACATGCTCCAGCCAGACAAATGGGAAACAAAATGCTTCTTTTTACCCCAGTCCTACGTACTAGGACTATTCTAATCCCATTTGATCCCCTGCTTCTGATACTATGAAACTAAGTGGAGGAAGAATAATAAAATAGGAGGAAAACAAAGACAAGAAGGTGGGACAAGTAGGTGGGACTGCCCTCTGCATCTGCACACACTCAATAAAGAAAAGTACATTAAAACAGTCCCCTCCCCTATCTCAAGCAATACTCCAAATGATAGGGATTTCACAGATGGTTACGTGTGTTGGTTGGTCTGCCCTTATTTTAGGAGGGTACATTATGTTGCTAAAGCTCTGGTGCTAAGCTGTTTTCACTGTGGGTAGTTTTTTTAAGCTTAAGATATAGTTTACACACAATACCATTCAAAGTATAAAACTCAATGGTTTTCAGCATAGTCACAAATATGTGCAACCATCACCATGGTCAGTTTTAGAATATTTTCATCACCTCCAAAAGAAACCTGGTGCCTTTTAGCTATTACCTTCTATTTACCAGCCCCTGGTTCTCCACCTCTAGGCAACAACTAACCTACTTTCTGACCCTGTGGATTTATTTCCCTCTCTGGACATTTCATATGAAGGTAATCATATAATCTTTTGCGACTGGCTTCTTCCCCTTAGAATAGTGATTCTTAACTGGTGTGTTGCAAGAATTTTTAAAATATGCAACACCTGACTATTTTGTCAGGGACACTGACTTTTTCCCCCTTAGATTGTCAAATAAAAATTGTGACACCAGCCAATACAACAATATCCATCTGGTGTGAATGAATTGAAATTATACCTATTTTTGTCAGATCAGCAAAAAAATATGATTTGGAGGGTGCTTGCAGAATTTTAGCAACTGGTTTTTATGTGCCATGAGATGAAAAAAGCTGCAAATCGCTGACTTAGAACAATTTTTTCAAGACTTACCCATGTTGTAGTTATATCAGTACTTCATTCTTTTTATGGCTGAATATTATTCCATCGCATTGTTGCAACACATTTTTTATATATTTGTCATTGATGAACATTTGGGTTGTTTACCCTTTTTGATAATTGTGGATAATGCTGCTATTAACATTCATGTACAAGCTTTTCTGTGGATACACGTTTTGATTTCTCTTAGGCGTACACCTGAGAGCGGGGTTGCCGGGCGACATGATAACTCTGGTCGTTCCTTCGAGGGAAGACCAGACCGTTCTCCACAGCAGCTGTACCATCTTATATTCCCATCAGCAGTGTACATTCCCATCAGTAGAATGGGATCTCTCCGCGACCTCACCTGACATTTTGATTATATCCATCCTAACAGATTTGAACTGACATCTTATTGTTTCGCTTTGCACTTCCCTGATGACTAATAATGGCAAGCACCTTTTTCATGTGCTATTGGCGATAAATTTATTTTCCTTGAAGAAATGCCTATTTAGATCTTTGGGTTATTTTTTAAAATTGGTTAGCTGACTGTTTAGTATTGATACACAAGTTTTCAATATAATCTGGATGTAAGCCCCTTATCAGATATGTAACTTTTAAATATTTTCTCCCATTCTGTAGGTTGTCTTTTCATTTTCTTCATAGTGTCTTTTGAAGCACAAAAGTCTACTATTTTGATGCAGTTCAATTTGTTTATTTTTTTCTCTGTTGCTAATACTTTAAGTGTCATATGTAAGAATCTTGTGCCAAATCCAAGGTCAGACTTCTGTGTTTCCTAGTAGTTTTATAATTTTAAACTTGCAATTATGTCTTTGATCCATTTTGTAGCTCATTTTTTGATATGATGTAAGGTAAGAATCCAACCTCAAGATTTTGCAAGTGACAATCCAAATGTCCCAGCACAATTCATTGAAAAGACTATTTTTTTCTGGTTGGATAGTCTTGGCACCTTTGTCAAAATTCAGTTGGCCAGAGACATATGGGTTTATTTCTGGAATCTCAATTCTATTCTATTTATTTATTTGTCTATCCCAATGCCAGTACCATACTATCTTAACAGTGTGGAGTTATTGGGGTTTTTTTGCTATTGTTGTTCAATTACAGTTGTCCCCATTTCCCCCATTTCTCTCCCCTGCCTTACCCGCCACCTACCTTCCACTTTCAATCCTCCCCCCTGTCCTCTTGGTCCATGGGTCTATACATGTTCCTTGACTTGACCTTTCCCCTTCTTTCCACCAGTATCTCCTCCCCTCTCCCCTCTGGGCACTGTCGGTCTGTTCTTGATTTCCATGTCTCTGGTTCTATTTTGCTCACTTATCTGTTTTGATGATTAACTTCCACTTATTCACCACTTATAGATGACATCATACGGTATTTGTCTTTCACTGCCTGGCTTATTTCACGTAGCATAATGCTCTCCAGTTCCATCCACGTTGTGAAGGTTAAGAGTTTCTCCTTGCTTTCTGCTGTGTAGTATTACATTGTGTAAATGTACCAGTTTCTTGATTCATTCATTTACTAATGTACACTTAGGCTGTTTCCAGCACTTGGCTATTGTAAATAGGTGCTGCTATGAATGTTGTGGTGCATAGGTTCATTTGAATTGGTGGTTCAGGATTCCTAGGGTATATTCTCAGCAATGGAATTGCCAGGTCAAAAGGCAGTTCCATTTTTAATTTTTTGAAGAATTCCATATTGTTTTCCACAGTGGCTGCACCAGTCTGCATTCTCACCAACAGTGCACTAGGGTTCCCTTTCCTCCACAACCATGTCAGCACTTGTTTGTTGACTTGTTTATGATGGACATTCTGACCCATGTGAAGTGGTATGTCATTGGTTTTAATTTGCATCTCTCTGATGGCTGGTGATGCTGAGCATTCTTTCATATGTCTCTGGGCCCTCTGTATGTCCTCCTTGGAGAAGTGTCTGTTCAGGTCCTTTGCCAATTATTTAATTGGATTTTTTGTTTTCCTGGAGTGGAGTCATGTGAGTTCTTTATATATTTTGGGGATCAAACCCTTGTCTGAGGTAAAACTGGCAAATATATTTTCCCATACAGTTGGTTCTCTTTTCATTTTTTAAAGATTTTATTTATTTTATTTTTAGACAAAGGGGAGGAAAGAGAGAAAGAGAGGGAGAGAAACATCAATATGTGGTTGCCTCTCACTCACCCCCTACTGGGGACCTGGCTCACAACCCAGGCATGTGCCCTGACTTGGAATTGAACCAGTGACCCTTTGGTTTACAAGCCAGCACTCAATCCCCTTAGCCACACCAGCCAGAGCCCCTTTTTATTTTGATGATGTTTTCTTTAGCAGTGCAGAAGCTTTTATTTTGATGTAGTCCCATTTTTTTTATTCTTTCCTTTATATCCCTTGTTCTAGGGGATATATTGGTTTGGAATATCTGAGATTTTTTATGCCTATGTTCTCCTCTAGGACTTTTATGGTGTCACAACTTATATTTAAGTCTTTTGTCCATCTTGAGTTTATTTTTGTATATGGTATAAGTTGGTGGTCAAGTTTCATTTTTTTGCATGTATCTGTCCAGATCTCCCAACACCATTTCTTGAAGAGGCTATTTTTACTCTATTTTATGCTTCTGCCCCCTTTGTCAAATACTAATTAACCATTGAGGCACGGGTTTATTTCTTGGCTCTCTATTCTGTTCCATTGATCTATGTGTCTGTTCTTATGCCAGAACCAGACTGTTTTGATTATAGTCACCTTATAATATAGTTTGATATCAGGTATTGTGATCCCTCCTACTTTGTTCTTCTTTCTCAAAATTGCTGAGGCTATTCAGGGGCATTTATAGTTCCATGTAAATTTCTGAAATGTTTGTTCTATATCAGAACCAGATTTGGGTTTCAATTTTCACTATTGTATTCCATTAATGTGCACTCTAATCTTGATTATTCCCTTTCTTCTGTTTGCTTCAGGTTTAGTTTGCCCTTCTTTTTCCAGTGTCTTAAGGTAGAAAGTTATGTTATTAACTTAAGATCTTTCTTTTTTCTTAATATAGATATTTATAGCTATAAAGTTCCTTCTAAGCACTGCTTCAGCTGCACCCCATAACTCTTGGTGTACTGTGTCTTCATTTTTATTAATTTCAGACTCTTTTATGATTTCCCTTTTGATTTATTCTTTAATCCATTGTCTATTTAAGAGTGTATTGTTTAATTTCCACTTCTTTATTAATTTCCCCAGTTTATTTCTACTATTGATTTCTACTTTCATTACACTGTAGTTGAGGAATATACCTTGTATTATTTCTGTCTTTTAAGTTTACTGGGGTGTGTTTTGTATCCTAGCATATGGTCTAACATGGAGACTGTTCCGTGTGCCCTTGAGAGGAATGTATATTGTTGGGTGGAGTGTTCTTCAGATGCCTGTTAGGTGTAATTGATTTATAGTGTTGTTCAAGTCTTCTATTTCTTTGTGAATCTTCTTTCTAGGTGTTTTATGCATTATTGAAAGTGGAGTATTGAAGCCTCCAACTATTATTGTTGAATTATTTCTCCCTTTATTTCTGTCAGTTTTTGCTTCATATATTTTGGTGCCATGCTATTAAGTGAATATATGCTAATAATTGTTATATTTTCCTGATGGATTTTTATTATTATAAAAGCCCCTTTTTCTCTAGTAACGTTTTTTGTTTTAAAGTCAGTTTTGTCTGACACCAGTATAGCCATTCCAGTTTTCATATGGTTGTTGTCAACATGTTTTCATCCTTTTACTTTCAATCCGGTTGTAGCTTTGAACCTAAAGTGTATCTCCTGTAGACAGCATATAGTTGGGAACTATTTTAAATCTAGTTCACATTCTCTACCTTTTGATTGAATTGTTTAAATCATTCCTATTTAATGTGATCACATTCACTTATATCTGCCATTTTTCTGTTTGTTTTCTATGTCTCATCTTCTTTTCTGTGAGCTCACCTTCACTGTTCTTTTATACTAAGTGAATATTCTCTAATGTCGTGTTTGAACTTATTTATTGATTTTTTCACTATGTATTTTTAGGTTTTTAGTGGTTGCTCTAAGTTTTATCATATGTATCTTATCAGAATTGGCTTCTGGTTCATACTGGATTAATTTCATTGATTTACAGAAACATTACTACTATGTAATTATAGTTCCCTTCCTCCCTTTTTGTCATGTTATTTTTATATATGTTAGGTTTATTAATGCTACAAATCCAACAATACATCATTATAATTATTACTTCTAATCTATAGTCATTTCTTAAGCCAATACAACTTTGCTCCAACCTATCTCCTTTGTGCTATTATTGGCAAATATATTATACATATCCCACATATTTATGTGGGATATGTATAGGCTTTCCAATACATTATATACATAATGTTTTATACCAGTATTTTAAAATTAATGAACAGCCCTGACCACTGTGGCTCACTCGGTTGGGTGCCATCCCACAAAGTTCAATTGCCAGTCAGAGCACATGCCTGTGTTGTGGGTTCAGTTCATGGTTGACATGCATACAAGGGGCAACCTATCGATGTTTTTCTCTCACTTTGATGTTTCTCTCCCTCTCTTACTCCCTCCTTTCCCCTCTCTCTAAAAAAAGTAAACAAATAAAATCTCTTAAAAAGTAAGATCAAATAAAATTAATTAGGAGAGGAGGAGGAAACATGTATTTACACTATCTCTTTTTTAAAGATTTTATTCATTTATCTTTAGAGTGATTGGAAGGAGAGAAAAAAGAGAGGGAGAGAAACATCACTCATCTGTCTCACACAAACCTCCAACTGGGAACTTGGCCCACAACCCAGGGATGTGCCCTGACTGGGAATCAAACCACTAACCTTTCAGTTCACAGGCCTGAGCTCAATCCACTGAGCCACACCAGCCAGGGCTGCACAATCTCTTGTATTTACATAATTACCTTTACCCGTAGTCTACATTTTTCATATGAATTTAAATTATCATCTGGGGTTACTTGCTTTCAGCTTGAAGAAGTTCCTTTAGTATTTCTTTTAAGCTAGATCTGCCAGCAAGGAATTCCTTCAGATTTTGTTTATCTGGGAAAGTCTCTCACCTTCATTTTTTAAAGATATTTTTACTGGATATAGAATTCTTAGTTGACAATTTTTTATTGAGCATTTTGATGCTTTGCTACTGCTTTCTGGTCTCCATTGTTTCTGCTGAGAAGCCAGCTATTAATATTATTGAGGTTTCCTTGTAAGTAATGTCATTTTTCACTTGTTGCTTTCAAGATTTTCTCCTTGTCTTTAACTTTTAACATTTTTGCCATGATGTATCTGTTTGTGGCTCTTTTTGCATTTATTCTGCTTTGGAATTGGTTAAGGTACCTGGATAAGTAGGTTAATTATTTGCCAACAAATTTGGGGATACTGTTGTTACAGAACCAAAGTAGGGGTTTGGCTGCCCACTACCACCAATAGGCAAATTCTGGAGACAGGCTGGTGAGAAAAGAAAGGTTTTTAGTCAAATGCTGCACAATCTGAGAGAATGGCAGACCCTGTCTCAAAGCCCAGCTCCTCTGAAAATCCCGGTGAAAGCCCAGCCATCTTCAACCAGACTAAAATGAAAGGCAGTGTCCAGAGCTCTTCCTTCCATCTAAAGTACTTTCCTTTGGAAACCACAGGCAGCTGCTGAGTGGTCATCCACACAGCTCAGCTTGCTCCTGGCCAGTGTCTAGCTTCAGGCTCACTCCTAGAAACTACTTGTGGGGCCAGTGCCACCACTGGCCATGTGGCTTCCATGGCCAGTGAATACCCTGGCCAGTACTTTCACCAAGTGGGTCAGAGAATATCCCTTCTTTTCTTTGGTTTTACATTAGTTTTGGGTATAGGACAGACCAAGTTCTTTTTCAAAATGTCCAATTAACTTCCCAAACTTCTACATGCTCTAAGAAAGTCCACCACCCAACTAATCCCTTCTTTTTCCCAGGCTAGACTGACCTCCTTCTTTGTTCCAGCACCTCCTCCCTACCAGCATTCTTATTTCTATGGCACATCTGCCTGCCTTCCTCTAGTACCACCTTCACTTGGGTACTGGAAGGGAGTATAAGGGCTTTTCCTCCTATCCAATTATTTTGCTAGCCTTGTGCAGGCTTAGTGCAAAGCTTCCTCCTGCAACCATCTAGCCTGGCAGTGGGAGATCTGCACCAAGGGTGGAGTGTTGGCAAGGCACAAGCTCAGTTACCCAGGCAACACAGCCCCTCCTGCTGCATCCGCCCATGGACCCAGGTGGTTGCCACAATCTCCTTCAGTGACCCCTCCTGTTCTCTGCCCTGTGCCTATTCCTAGCTGTCCTGCCAGGCTATCAGCATCACTATGAACAAATTTGTGGTCACAAATTGATAACCTAGATGAAATAGACCAATTCCTTGAAAGACACTATCTGCTAAAATACAAGAAGAAACAGCCAATCTTAATAGGCCTATATCTATTAAAGAAATTGAATCAAGGATTAATAATTTTCTAAAACAGAAAGCATCAGGTCTAGATGTGTTCAATTCTGAATTCTACCAAATATTTAATTATGAATTCTCTGAAAGTTCTTTCAGAACCTAGAAGTAGATGAAATACTTCTTAACTCTTTTTTTTTTTGAGGCCATCACTACCCTAGTAAATACCAAAACCAAACAAATGCATTACAAAAAAGAAAAAGAAAAATACAAACCAATATCTTCCAATAAATTTGGGAAGTTTTAAATCATTATTTCAGAAAATATTGTTTCTGCTCCCTTCTCTCCTTTCCTTTGGTACTTCTATTGCGTGTGGTAGTGGTGCAGTTTTTCCTGTTCTTCAGCTTGCATAGTCTCTATTAATCTATTTTAAAGTTCACTTATTCTTTCTTCTGCTACTTCAAATCTATTACTGAGATCCTCTAATGACTTTCTTTAATTAAAGTTGCTAAACTTGTATGTTTATTCCTATTCCATATCTGTTGCAAAGTGGTCATTATATCTTTCTTCTTTTTTAATATATATTTTATTGATTATGCCATTACAGTTATCCCATTTCCCCTCCTTTATTCCCCTCCACCCTGCACATCCCTCCCTGACCATTCCCCCCCTTTAGTTTATGACCACGTGTCTCAAGCTCTTTAGATTCTATATTTCCCATACTATTCTTGCCCTCCCCGCTATTTTCTACCTACCATCTATGCTACTTATTCTCTGTACCTTTTCCCCACTTCCCCTTCTCCCACTCTCCTGTTGCTAACCCTCCATGTGATCTTCATTTCTATGGTTCTGCTCCTGATCTAGCTATCCTCTTAGTTTGATTTTGTTTTAGGTGTGGTTCTTAATAGCTGTGAGTTTGCTGTCCTTCCACTGTTCATCTTTTTTATCTTCTTTTTCTTAGGTAAGTCCCTTTAACATTTCATATAATAAGGGCTTGGTGATGATGAACTCCTTGAATTTGATCTTATCTGATAAACTTTATCTGCCCTTCCATTCTAAATGAAAGTTTTGCTGGATAGAGCAATCTTGGATGGAGGTCCTTGCCTTTCATGACTTGGAATACTTCTTTCCAGCCCCTTCTTGCCTATAAGGTCTCTTTGGAGAAATCCACTGACAATCTGATGGGAACTCCTTTGTATGTGACTGTCCCCTTATCTCCTGCTGCTTCTAGGATTCTCTCCTTCATTTTAATCTTGGCTAATGTAATTATGATGTGCCTTGGTGTGTTCCTTCTTGGGTCCAACTTCTTTGGGACTCTCTGAGCTTCCTGGATTTCCTGGAAGTCTATTTCCTTTGCCAGAATGGGGAAGTTCTCCTTTATTATTTGTTCAAATAAGTTTTCCACTGGTGGCTGTTCCTCTTCCCCTTCTGGTACCCCTATAATTCGGATGTTGGAATGTTTAAAGATGTCCTGAAGGTTCCTAAGCCTCTCCTCCTTTTTCTGAATTCTTGTTTCTTCATCCTTTTCTGTTTGGTCATTTTTTTCCTCCTTCTGGTCCACTCCTTTGATTTGAGTCCCAGTTTCCTTTCCATTACTATTGGTTTCCTATGCATTTCCATTCATTTCAATTAGTTTAGCCTTCATATGTTCCTCTAATTTGTGACTAAAATCAACCAGTTCTGTGAGCATCCTGACCACCAGTGTTTTGAACTGTGCATCTGAAAGTTTAGCTATTCCTTCATCGCTTAGATTTATTGGCTCTGGGGCTCTGAGTTGTTCTTGAGCCATGTTTTGATCTGTTTGTGCCTGTTATGTAAGAGGAGTGGAGCCTTAGGTGTTCACCAGGGCGGGGCCACCCAGGTCGCTGGTTTGTGACACTGTATGTGGAGGTCCCCTCTGCCCCTTCCCGCCACTGGAGCCTGCACGGTCTGTCTCACTGCTCGCTCCTTTTCCAGTTTATCTGTGTGCGAATATGTGACTGCGATCAGCCCTCGGTGGGTCCACCTGCTACTCCACACCTAGGATCAGCCCAAGGCTGCTGGCACACCTGGGTCACGCACCTGGGTTGGTCCAGTGGATCTCTCCTACCTGACTCTGCTCTGCTGCTGGTTCTGCCCCTCTTATCAGTTTGGCTGAAGGGTTCATTGTTGTCAGACTTCTGTATAGTTCAATTTTCTGTGGTTTGGCTGCGTTTTTGTTGCTAAAACTTTGTTCTTTTTAAACTTGGTTGTGTAAGAAGGCGTAGTACTTCCACCTATGCCTCCATCTTGGCAGAAGTCTATACCTTTTTTCTTTAATTAAGATTTTCTTTAGCCCTGTGAGCATGTTTATAGTTGATGTTCTGAAGTCTTCTCTGAAAAACCCAACACTGGTCACTCTCATAGGTAGTTTCTTTGCCTGCTTTTTTTTTCCTTTCTTTTCTTTCTTTTTTTTTGTGTGTGTGTGTGTGTGTGTGTGTGTGTGTGTGTGTGTGTCATATATTTAATGTGTGTTGAAAATTGAGCATTTTAGATAAAATATTGTATCAACTCTGGATATTGACCTTCCCCTCCTCTTCTCCAGAATTTGTCATTTTATTTGCTTATATATTTATTAAGTCAGTGGCTGGTATATTTTCCTGAAGTCTATTTCCCCTCCCATAGTGTGAAGACTCTGATATTTCTCCTCAAGGAGGCAGAACTTTGGGTATGATTGCAGTCATGCTTGGATAACAATAGTTTTGCTAAGGTTCTCAGCCCCTTCTTTTCTGACCACACCCAGTTGTTAAGCTCCTCTAATTGGTGGCTGGTTGCTTTATTATTTTCAAAAATGCCCTGGAGCATTAGTTGCTATACAAACTAATCCAGTAAAATGTGGTTCCTTTGAAGTAATAGAGTCTGAGGTCAGCATTTGATATTTGTTCTGAACTTCAAGGAGGCTCCTCCCAAGGGACTTATTCTGGGTTTTGGTCAGTAAACTAGTACGCTTACAGTTCGATCTGTATCAATTGTCTTTCACACAACCTTCCTCATTTTTAAGAGCATCCTTAAACTTGACTTTGTCTATGCACCCTTGCAAAATAATTTAATCCATTTGGAAAAATATTAAGAAGTATCTCTTTTTTTCTTTAATGGCCTGCTTTCCCCCTCTTCTCAACCCCATCCTCCAGCAAAATATCTGAGACAGGGCTCTGGAGCTTGAGGTGGGGACAATGGCAAGCTTCTCACTCTGGGAGCTGAGAACTTGGTGGAAAAATAGGGGCAGCCACAGCTTCTTTCAGACTGCATCTTCTTATTACCACCTCACAAGCTGGGGCAATAGTGACTAGGGTCAGTCTCTTCAGCATGCCTTGTCCAAAAGAGACTCCACATTCCACCAGTGGGAGCTAGGTGGCAGAAGGGAGCCCAACCTTCAATCACACTCTTGTGGAATTTAGTCTCAGCAATGGGTGGTTGTGGATGGGATGAGAAACATTGACATTCTCCTCCTCTGTGGGGAAAGAAAAAAAAAAAAAACTCTGTGCCCTGGAGAGAGAGGGAGCCTTGTGTTCTGGATTGCAGAATTCTGGACTGGAACCTCAACCCTATTGAACTTGGAGAGGGGAGGGAGGAAGCAATCTTCACACAAATGTCACAAACTCTCACCTTTCTTACCAAATTTTCATTAATTTTCTTAAGTAGAAGGTTTTTCCTTTGCTGTTTTTTTTCTTTAGAACCACTTCCAGAAGCTTTCAAAGCTATAAATAGTTGGCTTATTGTTGCTGTTGTTATTGTTGTTTTTTTAAAATAGATTTCCACTGGTTTTACTGAGTCAGTGGAGCTTCTGTCGTGCTGGAAGTTGATCTTACTCTGGGTAGTTTTGAGTATGTAACTATTGTTAATACCATTTTTGTATCAATAATGAAGAATTTCTGGTATGCTCTCTTGATGGTAATATCGTGGACCAGAAATGAGGTGATGAAGTTCTAACCCTCAGTACTTGTGAATGCAACCTTATTTGAAACTAGGATTTTTGCAGGTGAAATCAAGTTAAGATGAGAGCATACTAGATTGGGGTAGACCTAATCCAATGACTAATGTCCTCACAAGAAAAGAGAAATGTGAACACAGACTGACACACAGTAAGAACACCATGTGATCACAGACACAGAGACTAAAGGGATGAGACTAAGCCAAGGAAGGTCAAGGGTTGCTAGCAACCATCAGAAGCTTAAAGAGGCAAGAATCCTTTCTTAGGTTCTTTAGAGAGCGCATAGCCCTGATGACATCTTGATTTCAGACTTCTAGCCTCTGAACTGTGAAACAATAGATGAACAGACCATTTGGTGGCATTGTCCAGCAGATAGATTCCTTAAAAGGAGTTCCAAAAAACCATATGGAAGGGTCACCCCAATTTTGTTTCTCATTTAGCATTATCCTTTCTTTTTTGTTGTTTCATAATCTGGCTTCATGATCAGACTGAGTTTCTGTAAATTATTCCTTTAGTTACTTCTTAAATTTGGGAAATTCTTGGTTTCTAAAAACTTGTTTCAAAAAGTATGTTTTAACTGCCTTACGCCAAAATCTACAATAACCCCATCTCACTGTTTAACAAGGCAATAATTAGTCCTCAAGTTGGCATATCCTCCAAGACTTTTGTTCAGATTCTCTTTTCTTTGGTGACTAGATTACTGCCTATAAAATAGCCCAGCAGTGCTAAGAGCAGAAGGAAGAGGCCATCCAGAAAGCTGATTAACCAATGCTTTTTTCCCCTTGGTTTGGCATATTTTTGTTCTTGGAAGCAGTATATAAAACACATTGTTTGCAACATTTATATTTTTCTAACACCTAATAATTTACTCACTTATGGTGTAAAATCTCTTTCTACAGACCTTTTTTCAGTTTATCTTTCACACCTTTGTGTCTCTCTACCATGTGGCTAATCCCAAAACACTGTAAAATTAAGAGTGTTCACAGTGATGTACATAATAGTGAAGAAAGTTTCCCAGTTAAGCTGGCTATATTATCTTAAATAACTAATAGTAATGTTTGCATCTCTGGACATTCTCTGGATCATTCTCAAAAGTGATCACAATGATGGTGCACACCCAAAGGCTTTGAAAACATTTGGATCATCTCACCCAGTTAAGGGTGTTGGATTATTAAAAAAAAAAAAAAGTATAAGAAAAAAAAGAGAAGAGAAGAGAGGAGGATGTCCAACAGAGTGAGTAGATGACCATTAACACATCTCCCCCATGTCTGCCGTACTTTGTAGGAGAATGGGCAATGATCTAACAAGGAAAAGTAAAATCAAAAGAACAAGGCAGTCTGAAAGTGAAATGATTGCTCTACAAATCCAAGAGCATTGATGAGTTTGGTATATAAGGAAGGAGGCTTTGTGTGTCTCTGTGTTTTTGTTGCTACCATTTTGAGTGTGGGCTGGAAGGGAAAGGGTCATCATCACTCTGGCTTTCTCTACCCCTTCCTTTTTTACATCCTCAGCTATAGCTTACCATCACTTGGCTTCTCCCTCCGATGCCATCCAGACACATGATTGTAATCAAATGGCTAACAAATCTAAGGAAGCAAACATGTTAAATTGTATCTTCATAGGGCTTGCATTTTTGTATTGCAAACGTCATCATTTGGGTTTCATTGGACGCGTATCTAGAAGCAGAACATCCTGTCAGTTGCAACTTTTCCAGTTTTCTTGTTCTACCAAGATACCGCTCTTTCTCAACATCTGTTAGAATCTTGGAGGCCTAAAACCACAATTGATTAAAATCCTTCTCTCGTTTCTGAAAAACTAAGAAGGGCCAGATTGAATAAGACCTTGACTTGCAGGCTTAATATTTTGTAGATAATGTGGGAGCTTCAATATTTTTAGTAATTTGGCAATGGTGGATAAGACCATTGAGGAGAAGAAACCAGAAGCCAAAAGTTCCCTGAGGAGCCTGTGGACAGACCCAGAGCCAGGAGCAACATGAGTCTGAACAAAGTGGAGTCAGTGGGAGTGAGTGACGGGGAGTCTGTGAAGGTCTGTGGGCTGATGGGCTTTGGGAGTCATGGAGAGGAGAGAGCAGGAGATGACTTGGAGACTCTGACTCTGGCTGGCAGAACAGTGAGTCAGAAAACGTTCCTGGAGGCAGCATGGGCTGGCCTTCAAAAAGCACCTCAGGAAGCTACAATGGCCGGAATCGCCCTTTGACAGGACCAATGTCACAGGAGCTAAGAGCCCACTTTAAAAGCCATAGTGAGATTCACCAGGCACAGCGAGCTGACACTACAGTTACTCCTTCAGGAATATGAACAAATGACTGCTTTTTTATTTATTTGGCAGCTGATCTTCTCCCCAGGAGCTGGCTAGTCACTGTATTTGGGGTTCGGGTCTCTTACCCACACTGCCCTACTAGCAGAACCTCAGAGTCCTGACTTTTCAGTGCAGAGCAAGGCATCATCTGTTGCACTGACAAATGAAATTCTAACTTTTTAGCTTTACCTATTTCTTTACCCTTTCAAAATGCAAATGCCTTTGAAAAATATTATTTTATGCAAATCATTCTCACTTTAGTGTGTAATAATTTGTTAGATAACTTTCAATGTCATTGATTTCCAGCTGAGACAGGCCCAAAGAGAACAGAGCACAGGGAAATTGGCTACAAGCAGGGACACAAACATTGACATGCCAGTGAGAACACTTGGTGACAAGCACCAGAAACCAATCCCAACTTGAGCAGAAAAGGAATCTATTAGAAGGATTTAAAGACTGAAGTTGCTGGAAGACAATATAGGATATGAATGGGAAGACTGGAGGATCATGTTCTGGTAATAGGCAGAAACAAACAGGGGATACAGGAAAGTCACCCCGCAGGACTTGCTGCTGGGGATACCACCAATGGCACAGTTTAGTAGACATCACCACCAGGTCACTAGGCCTTTGTTGCCACACCTCTAGTCTCTTGTCTCTACCACCATCTCCATGAGTTCTTTATATCATTCATTTATGAGCCCAAGGCTTAAATAAGAGAATCTGGCTGAACCAGTCACAGTGCCTGCCTCACTTCCAAAAGATAAGTGGCTACAGGATTCATTTGCACATAATGAAACAATGAAATAAAGGCCCCGATCTTCCACAGATCTCAGCATTTCTTTCAAAGAGATAGGTTCTCCTGTGCTGAGTTGCAAACATGGTAAATGTTCCCTACAGGAGACAAAATTAGTAAAGGTACCAGAGTGGTTGGGCCTCAGCTGTATTATATCCTTTTGCATATGTTAATTTTCATGCCCAGGGAGAATTCATCATCTCCAGTTTTATGAATAAGGAAACCAAGATTCAAAGAAACTGAGTAATTTGCTAAAGGTCCCACAGTTAGAAGGGAGTGAACAGGAATTCATGTTTCTGGTGGCTCCAACAGGCTGAGGGGATTAATAGCGCTGGAGTGGGGGGTGGTCTGGGCACTAGGATTTGTTTAGAGGAGCATGGCGTACGACTTGAAGTATTGGGCTTGGAGAGAGTGTTTAATTTGCTAGGGCTGCCACTACAAAGTACCACAGACTGGGTGGCTTTAATAACAGAAATATCTTTTCTCATAGTCTGGAGACTAGAAGGTCAAAATCATGATGTCAGTGGGGTTGGTTTCTTCTCAGGCCTTTCTCTGGCTTGTAGGTGGTCACTTTCTTCCCGCATCTTCACAGGGTCTTTCCTCTCTACATGCCTGTGTCCTGACCTCCTCTTCTTATAAGAACCAGATTACATTGGCTAAGGTCCGCCCCTAATGACCTCATTTAACTTAATCAGCTTCTAAAGGTTTAATCTTCAAATAACAATCTCATTCTGAGGTACTTGAGGTTAGGACTTCAATATAAGAATGAGAGGAGGGCACCCAGTTCAGCTGTAACACAAAAGTAACCAACCAGTCAGGAAACCCCTTCTGTTAGAAGAATGTCAGCAAAGGAAGGTGGGGGAACCCAAACAGAGAGCTCCCTCAGCCCCCATTTCATAGTTCTGATGAATAACTGCCATACCTGCCTTCACCATCACTCACATTGTTGGGTTAGTTTTTATCACCTCCAGGTTAAATTACCCTTCAATCAACAGTGTTTTGGCCTGTTTCCTGCAGTGGAGTTCTGTCCAGTTCCAGCAACTAAATTGCCAAACTGTGCTGGGAGATCCATGCAGTGGGGGAGTCCTGTGGACTGAATTGTACCTCTCCAAAAATCGTATCTGGAAGCCCTATGAGGTGGTCTTTGGAGATGGGGACTTTGGGAGATAATTAGGTTTAGGTTAGGACGTGAGGGGGGGGGGCGGCCTCAGGATGGGATTAGTGCCCTTGAGACACCACAGAACTTGCTCTTGTGCTCTCTGCCATGTTAATACACAGTCAAAAAGCGACCATCTATAAGCCATGCTGGCACATTCATCTCTAACTTCCAGCCTTCAAACCACGAGAAATTTAATTTTGGTTGTTTAAGTCACCCAGTCCATGGCTGTGTGTTATGGTCTGCGCAGATTAAAACAGGAAAACAGGAGCTGTTCCAGGAGCCCTAAGTCTCCCTGCCTCAGCTTCCATAACTGTCCCTGCCCTGACCTCATCTGTCTACATTCCTGCCTCTTTCTTTCCAGGTCTCCCTCACTGAATTCATTTCCTAAGGTTGCTGTAAAAAATGACCACAAACACAGTGGCTTAAAACAGGAGAAATGTATTCTCTTATAGTTCTGGAGGACAGAAGTCTGAAATCCAGGTGTGAGTGGGGCCATACACTCTCTAAAAGTTCTAGAAGAGAATCCTTCCTGCTTCCAGTGGCTCCTTGCCTGTGGTCACATCACTCGTCTCTGCCTTCACATGGCCTTCTTCCCTCTGTCTCTCTGCATCTCAAATCCCCCTCTCTTTTCTCTTACAAAGATACCTATCAGACATTGGATTGAGGTCCACCCTAAATTCAGGATGATCTCATCTTGAAATCTTTAACATAATTGCACTTAGAGAGTCTCTAATTCTAAATAAGTTCATATTCATATGTTCTACAGGTTAAGACTTAGATATATCTTTTGGGGGACAACTTTGTACTCGGTCCTCCCACACACCTCCCTCCCACCCCCACCATAGATCATCTTCCCATCTCTATGACCCTGCTGCCCTTTTTCCCTTCCTGAGCCTTGATAACAGAACCCTGGGCTGGATCAGAGGCAGACATTGCTGGATGAGACACTGCGTCTCATCCTCACGTCAGGACATCAGTACCTAGGGAGGACAATGTTTTCAGTCATCAACTAGGAGCACAGAGCAGTCTTAAAATGACTCTCCTCATTGGGTAGGAAATAGTTTGCACATTAACATGAGTGTTTTTATACAAAGAATATTTACTTACCCAGCTGGCAATGTCACAATTCTGCAGGCAAGTCCCAACAGCCAGTTGTGCCTTGTTAAGGATTCATTGATTTTGGGGTGGCACAGATTCCATTGTCACCTACGATATGATCAATGGGCCAAGTTCCAAATGCATTTAGCTGTGTTCAGAGCGTGAGGAAGGGGGGAAGAGTTAAATAGCTCAGCACCTGCCCTCCGCCCCGTGGAGAATCTAAAGGCTTTATTCACACGCCCTTGCACCTTTTCCCTCACTGAACAAAACATTCCATGCCCAAGAGTGAGGCTAGTCCCCACTTCGAGTATACCACTGGCCTCCTGGCAACTTGTCTGCACAGACTCCTCAGGGACTGCCAAGGACCCAGCTCCAGGACTAAAACTCTGTCCCATAACCAGGGGTGGCTATTCTTGCAGTGCGCTGTCAGTGAGTCCTCGATCACTGCCTTCATCGGTGCAAGTCAGCCTGGGGAAGAACCAGGCACCGCTGGTCTCAACTGTCCAGCTGAGAGCTGGGCTCAGACTGGGAGTGCCACTCCCAGCCCAGGCACACCACTCTGGAAGTTTGCCTTTCATATAAACCCTGAGGGTGGAACTTTCAAGCCCTTAACCCCCCAGTCTTGCTCTTCCTCCCGTATAGCCAGGGAACTTTTTTTTTTTTAGGTGAAGGGCTAAAAAGAGCAATGACTGTTCTGTATAATGCACACTGGAATGTTTTATTGTGGGACTTTTCCCTCATACAGCATCATTTTAAATTTAGCGGCTTTAACAAAGGCTCTGGTTAATTTGATAAAAGTCTGGCCTACTCAGTATTACTGGGACCCAGGAGCAATGTCCAGTACTCTAGAAGCTAGTAGGGTTGCTTCATCCTCCCCCAGGATTCTGCATTGGAGACAGGGGCTCTTGCCCTGAAGATCCTACCCACCCCTCCCCCAGTCTCCTCAACTCCAGATGATAGGTGAGGCCACTCACTGGAAACATGGGCAGCTAGGAGACAAAGGGATTGTCCCAAATCTGGATGAGAGACATTCAGGTGGGTCAGTTAATGATTTCACATGCTATGGCTTAATGGAAATGTATGTAAACATGATGAACTGCACTCAGAGATTCCTCTCCACTCCCTCCCCAAATCCCATTAAAGTGACAGAAAAGAGATAAAAAGGCATCTACCCACAAAAGTAAAGAGAACATGAAAAGCATCAGAGCAGAGGGAGGTCAGCTGAACTTCTGAGAGGGTGATCAGATCTAGTGGTGATTAACTAAGCAGCCAGAGGAGTAGAGAGCCCTGGGTGTGGGGGCTGGACAGGGACTGTGGGCCGGTTCACACCACAAGACCCAGGAAGTCTCAAAAAGTAGAGAGTATTTCTCTTGGGGAGGGTATGAGTGGGCTGAAAATGGGAGGATTCAATGAAATTTTATATAAAAATTTATGGGTCCCCTTATCCACCATCCCTCATCCAAAAGGGGGAATCACTCTCCAGAGAGGAGAAAGCAGAGGGTCCAGGCTCATGAACCCAACTCCAGGTATACACAGTGGGTAAGGTCAAAGTCAAGCCCTGCCACAGTTCCTAACTGCACTTGGCTTCAAGCTCTGTAAGCCAGGCTCAGACCCTCTCTCTCCCACCGGATCCCATGGCAGGAAACTAGAGATCCTTCCTCAGGGAAACTGATCAACCCCAGAGACTTAACTGCAGATAATGATACCTAAGGGTTTCTTAGTAAAATAGCCAGTTACCCTCTGGGAAATTCTACCAAAAGGAAAACTCTTATATGCAGAATTTCCCATCACTGTTTTAGGTGCTCCCTCTTAAATATGTAAGAACTTAAGAAGTAGCAGATATTTGAGGAATGTCTTTGTAAAGAAAGACAAAAAACAATGGAAAAAAAAGGAGAGATGATTTAGAGATAAAAATATCTTTTTAAAATCTGTAATTCACTTGAAAAATAACTAAATAAAAAAATGTGAAAAAAAATTAAACCCAATTAAAAAAAGAGTTTCGTGTAAGTGGGAAAAAAACAAAAATAAAAATAAAATAAAATCTGTAATTCATTTTTAAGTGAGAAAAAAGAAGATAAAGCATTCACAAAACAAGATCAAGATGCCATATAAAGAGGAACAAATAAAAATGATAACATAAAATTTTTAAACTTTATTGTATGAGGGTATATTTTAAATAAAGGACATGTAAAGAAGAAATTCTTTCCAAATGAAGAAATTGGAAAATAAGAGATAAAAATATGAGAAAATTAGATTAGTCCACCAATTTTTAGAGCTAGACTTTTTTTCACTGCAAATGAAAAAAATTATCAAAAAATAAAATAAGAGAACTTTCAAGAAATGAAGGACTCCTGATTGAACTGTCCCACCAACTACTTGGCACAATGAATAAAACAAACAAATAAAATAGGTGAAAGCAAACCACCTTAAAATTTCAGAATCCTGGCAAAAGTAAGAAGCCTCTACTGTGTTCTATAGAGAAAAAGAGGGTATCCATGAAGGGTATGAAATCAGAAAGGCATTAAATTTTTTTAGGAGCAAAACTGGAAGCTAGAAGAATAATGCCTTCAAAAGTATTTCCAACCTAGAATTTATACTCCCCCAAACCATCAATCAAAATATGAAAATAAAAGAACATTTTCATTTTCAGACATGCCAGACTCAGGAAACCGAAAGAACCAGGAAGATATGGGAGGCTGTGATTCACCAAAGCAAGGAGATACACCAAGAACGAGGATGACCTGGAATCCAGGAAATAGGATATCCAACACAAGTGATAATTCCTAGTGTGATGATGGATGGGAACCCCAGGTCGATGACAATAGCTCTTCAGCTGACCCAAGAAAACACCAGTTCATACTGCAAGAAATACCATGAAAGCTCCGGAAAAGAAATACCATATGGGCAAAGGAGGACGGAGGAAATACCTGATAGATTGAAACAGAAATCTCTAGAAGAATAATCACCAAGAAAAATGTGAATCACATTGATTATCTGATGTATTATAATGTTTTGAGAAATTTATACTCCAGCAAAGAATTTGAGGATAAATGAATGGTAGGTACATTTTTACAAATTTAGGAAATGAAAAATGAAGCAATTATTAACTTCTAGGGAAACAAAACAGTGACCATGAAAGAAAATAATAGTACACTATATGGCTAGGTTGTTTATATGAGCATAATATTGCAAAAACAAAAATTTGGTTTAACCAAAAATTAATCTATAGAGTTAACTACATTGGGAGAATGTGGGGAGGTATTTACAAAAGGAGTCAAGTTTTATATTCTATAATGAGAAGCAAATATATGGATGGCATGATTGCTTCCCCCAGAATTCACATGCTGAAGCCCTACCCTGCAATGTGATAGCATTGGGAACTGGGGCCTTTGGGAGGTGCTTAGGACTAGCTGAGATCATGGGTATAGAGCCCTCCTCATAAGTGGGACTAGTGCTCTCAAAAGACTCATGAGAGAACTTACTTTTCCTCTGCTCTCCACCATGTAAGGACACACTAAGAAGTTGGCAGTCTGCAACCTGTGAGAGGGTTCTCACCAGAACCCAACCACGCTAGGACTCTGATCTCAGACTTCCAGCTTCCAAACCATGAGAAAATAAAACTTTTTTTATTATATAAAAAAATACTTTTATAAGCCACCCAGTCTGTGGTAATTTGTTACATCAGCCCAAAGGAACTAAGACTGTTGGGAACTGCCCTGGATGGTTTCAGGAGCTGTAAACCCCCCAATGGATAAGGCTGAGTGAGCAACCTTCAGACTGTGAGCCACTAAGGAGACAAAGCATATTTCCCTGGCAGGAGCACTGTTTCTGCTTCATCCATTTCTGGCCCACAAGGCTTGGTCGGTTAGTCAATGACAGGTAAGACCCCTCAGAGGGGTGGCAACCTAAGCCAGACACGATCACTTGGGAGGCCTTCAAGGGAGGGCTCAGGGGGCTGCAGCAAAGAGGGGGTGATGGGCCCTCACTCCCTGGCTATTCTGACATAGCCTGAGTCCTGATTTCCATCTGGGAGAAGCGCTTTCTGGCTCTAATCCACTTAAGCCTAAAAACCTATGATGGGGAGGGCAGTGCAGCCTTCTGCTGGCTAGAGCTGGATCCAGGGTGATCAGGCATAAGAAAGAATTCCTAAAAGTGCTGTGAAGCCTGCTTTGCTAAGAGTGCTTTCATTCATATGATAAGGGTCCGAGCAGGAAATGAGTATGTCTCAGAAAGTTTTTGCAACCCCCTTACCTGACAGACACTGACTCAGATTAAGCCCTCAGATTTATTTGAAATGTTGTCTACTGTTTGATCCTTGCCTCCTGACAGTGATCAATGAGCTTTACCTGTATTCCTTTGTGTTACGAACCTAATAAAAGCCATTGAGGAAGGGGCTCTTGGTCCTTCTCCTTTCAGAGATTGACCACCTTTCCTCCCCAAGCAGATTAATTCTTGGTAGTTTTATTTTCACCTGTGGTAGATGGGGAGGCTTGTGCACAATGTTTCCCCCACATAAGACAATATCTAAACTGCGCAATTAAAAAATTGCAATGTAATCTTATTATTTTATAATGTGAATATAAACATCAGAAGACAGAACTAAAAGAGTTAAAATGTTTGCCAGAGAAGTGGATTGGTGGGTGAGGTGGGGTGAGCAAAAACTGCTTTACTTGTTATTGTTATAAACTTTCATTTTTATTTTTTAAAGATTTTATTTATGTGTTTTATAGAGAGGGGGAGGGAAGGAGAAAGAGAGGGAGAGAATCTATGTGTGGTTGCCCCTCACACACCCCCTACTGGTGACCTGGCCCCCAACCAAAGCATGTGCTCCAGACTGGAAATGAAACTGGCAACCCTTTGGTTCACAGGTTGGTACTCAATCCAGTGAGTCACACCAGCCAGGGCCTGTTGCATTTTTAAAACTATGTCCCAGTACTGATAAAAATGAAAACTAAATGTAAATGTAAAATGTTTGTTGGAGGTCTCTGGCTTTTACATTTAGAAAAATTCTAGCATGAAAGAATATTTACTAAGTATTTGCCTCATATATAACAAATTTTGGGCCTCAGAAAAAAGTTTATATTGTATTACTCCTTAGAAAATGTGTTCTTATATACTTTACCAGTTTTGTTCAAAAAACCTTTACAGAACTCCTATCGTGCTCCATCACTATGTACAAAGGTGCTAAAGCTCTGTCTTCACAGCTGAAGGAAGACCTCAGTCCAGTAGGGAGGCCCAGTCCTGTGGTGGGAGCAGTCGCTGCTGGAGTGATGCCTCCGAAGTGCAGGAGAAGCACAACACTCTGAGGCAGCTGTTCCAACATAAGTGCTTCACGTGTTTCTTAACCAACGCACATTACTATCACTACCCTGACACAGACGTTCGCTGTCTGCTTTATTTCTGCCGAGCTCTTGTCATGTATAATGTTATATATTCAAAGAAATAGAATAAAAGGTTTTTTACACCTACTTCAGCTGTTAGCTTCTGAAGGTGTCATTTGCTCCTCCAAATTTTCATTATAAAGAGTTCAGTAGTCCAAATAATACCAAATAGTGAGCAGATTATTAGATATGAGATTGTAATGTGGAGCTCAGAATGAAAGATTGTATCATGACCCAAGGATTTCTTACAATCACAGCTCCTAACGCGGAATCTAATACAGTCGACACATTTAATCAAAACCCCAGCTCTCCTGGGATCAAAGGGAAAGCAAACAGGGAGCGGGACTTTAGTGGCAGTGTCTGCTCACCACACCTCAAATTCTTCCTCTGGTCACAACTCCTCCGGACTTCCTTTAAGAAACTGCTCCTTCCTCTCAAACCCTGGGGAGGTTTGGGTAAGACACCAGCCACTACACCCCACCCTGTGGCACTGGCTCATGACCCAGCATGAACTGGGAGGGGACCATGTCAGATCGTAGTGTCCTCCTTGGAATCAGAAGCAGTGGGAATGCCCTATCTCTTCCTTTGGGGCACAGCTGTACAGATGTCACATCAGAGCTGCCTCATCCATGTCCCCTCATAGAGGAGAAAGCTTGGAGAATAACACTAAGGACTGTAACTTATTGAGCTCTCATAATAGATCAGACCCTATCTTAAGGATTTCCCAAATACTAACTTATTTAATTCTTAGAGCAACACTCTGAGGCAGATTCAAATATGACCCCCATTTTACAGGTGCAGAAATTGATGCACAAAGACATTAAGTGATTTTTGTAGACAGATTCCCAAATCCAAACTCAATCAACACACAGAGCAGAAGCCAGAAGTGAGGAGAAAGGACTTCAGTCACTTGCTATGGAGACAGTTCTCATTGGCTCACAAGCCCTGACTGATACACACCCTGTCTAACACATAGGCTAAGATCGCTTCTCACCTTAGAAGCTAATGAAAGAAAATGGGGCATTACTATGTAACTCTACAGGAAAAATAAGAGCACCTGAGGTACAGACCATTCAAAATCAAGTGTGAGAGAAGGTAATGAGTGCCCAGTGAGACACTCTCCCTGCCTCCCTTGCTCTGGGTTTGGCTATGTCTGTGTGGGAGGCAGCCAACTAGGGACAATGAGGACTGAGGTCAAGGCTGGCCGGTGGAAGACAGCCAACAGAAAGGAAGAACCTACATTCCTAATGGTGTCACTCAGCTGTGAAGTGAACCAGCCCAAGAGCCATCTGGCCTCCAGACTTATGGTTATGTCGGATAATAGTTTTTCTCATTAAGTTATTTTGAATTGGAGATTTGTTAGTTGTAGCCAAAGTGTCATATGTGACTCCTAAAATCTCGCCTCTGCCACTTATCAGATATATGATAAATAGAGCTTCACTCCAACTCCTGGAGGCTGTTTCTTCCTCTGAAAAACAAGTTAATAATGCTTATTGCTACATACTTTATAAGAGAAAGGGTTGTATATAGCACCTGAAGCAGGGCACACACTTAGTACAGAGCAGGTAGCCTTATCTGTGCCAACACACCATCCTTTCAGGTCAGTGTAGACCCATTTGACCTTATAATTGATGCACAGTGTGAGAAGACTGAGGAAAAGCAGCACTAGTGTGATCTGAGGCTCTGTGCCAAGGAGACTGGGACACGAGGGTTAAAGGCAGAGGGACACAGCACCTTCTTATGAAACGATTCCTACCAAGAGCAAGAGAGTATTTTGATTTATGACCACAGAGTTATTCGGTTATGAGTTTGAAGTTTATAAAACATGTGTACACAGACCAGGCTTTCTTTTAGACAGGCTATTCAGTAAGAACCCAAGTCAAAAAGGCCCCAAACATTGCTAATCATAGTCTAGACCATGCTCAGGTAAAAATACCTTATAGGCAAAGTCTCCAGTATAATCTGCAAAAGTTACACAGGGACCACATTTGGTTCCTTTGCATTTATCTCATCAGACAGATTGAAATGTGTATAGGAAATGGAAACCAAGCACCCAGCTCAACCTCAGAGAATCCCTAATTTCTGACCAAGGGACTTCCTTAGAGGCTGGAGCAATGGACTGCGTGTATCAGCCATGTCTTAGCCCAGTGTACTCATCTCTGCTTTGAGGCTATTCCAAAAAATAACCAACTTTAACTTTTGAGCAGAGTTGTTTTTTGTCCTCTCTGATTATTTGTTCTATGGGACTACGGGCTCATACAAGTGGCTCCATAGACGTTCTAGAGTTTACTCAATTACTTTTCCTTTGGGACTCCATCCACAAGCAGGGTGGTCTCATTGGGTCTGTCAATTATGGCTCCACCTCCACCAGGCGGTAGATGCTCTCAGACAGGCTTACAAGGACCCTAGAACCTGGCCTGTCCACAGTAATTACTCCTAGGATGGGTGAGCAGCTGAGGCTACTTCCCCCAACTCTTCTGGAGAGCAGGGATTGAACACTGGTGAGTCTAAGAGTATTTTGCTATTACTGCATAGCATTTTCAAAAGCAGAAATTTTTTACATGAAAAATCCAGATTTCTGGCCTCTCTTGAAAACTGGAGGATGTGGTGACCCTGGGTCATGTCCCTAAAGTGGCTGTAGCTGGTTGTGGAATCTCCATTTGTCAAAGAGCCCAGTACATGGCCCTTGTCACACGTTTATATTTCCTGCCTGGCCCTGCTCCCTGCTCTGGAAAACTACTGGAAAAGACTGCCTTTGCCTGGAGCCCCTGGGGGGGGCGGGGGGGCTTCTCCACTCAGGGAGGAAGCCCGTGCCCATCAGGGGAGAAAAGGACATATTCAGAGGGTGGCAGATCCAAGAAGCAGAAAGAGTACACATAAGGACACTGAAAGTGACACTGAGTAGCACTTAAGGACTTAGCCATTTAGGCTCTCATGGTCATCTGTGTGTCAGAAATCTTTGTTCCCAAAGAACTTTGCTTTGGGGCTTCCCAGATAAAGGGACAACTTATAATCACTCCGCTGCAGAGACTTCAAAGGCTCTGGCCTCACAGATGTGAGAAGGATTTGAAGTTCTCAAAACCTCCTAAGTCTCTGTTCTACCTTTTCTCAGACGCCCAACAGATGATCCAGGTGATTTAAATTTGGAATAAATTAAAGTCAACTTGGCAAACACTCTCTTTTGTTCTCTTATGAGCAACCTCTAAAAAGGTGCAGGGACAAGGCGACTTAAAAGGGATGCTTCCCAGCTCCGAGGGCTGCATTAACCTGCAGGCAAACCCCTCTTCCATTTCAGGCAGCCTGGGTTCTGGGTACCAGAAGATTCCATCATAGGGCACAGACAGCTGGCAAGTGCCTTTGTGGTTTTTCTCTTTGGGAGATTGTGTAGGTTTGTCAGTGTGTATACACGTGTCCTTCCGGGCCCGTTTGTGAACGGAGAGCTAAAGCACTCAATGGGGGCATTTGCAACTTTTCAAAGGAGCAAAGACAGCCGTAAAAGGAGCCCATGCTTTTTCTGGGGCTGTTTACAGAGAAGTAACCCCTGTGTCATTTTCCCTCACAGGGAGGTCCTTCCCTTGATTGCTAATCGTCTGTGTACTTTCCCCATGTGTGGTGTAAGCCGTGGTCCGGCACAGCAGCCCCCTCCACCCGCAGCTTCCTCCAACTGTGGCGGCCACCCAGGGCGCAGCCACCGCAGAGTCAGGTCTCCAGCCGGAGGCCGCCCAGGGATCTCCGCGCCCACCCCACCCCACCCCAGCGCTCCCCACCGTGGCGGCTCTGTGGAACAGCCCTCCCTGACCTTTTACCCAGGACACCTTCTCGTCCCTTCCATCCAGGCCAGCCGCCGGGCCACAGGCGCGTTCTTCCGAGCCTCTCCGGTAGCCAGGGAAAGCCCAGGAAGGGAAGTGGCAGGCGGGTGGCCACTGGTGAGCGGGCCTGCAGCCTCGCGGCCTCCACCGGGTGCCCGCACCTCTGGGGAGAGTCTTTGGGAACCTCCCTTGTGACTCTTGATGGCTCAGATCACTTGAGGGACTGAAAAATAACCTGGAAGCTTGTGTGCCTGGCTGGAGCTTAGGGACAGAGGGAGCAAAGGAAGGGGAGGTGGGATTCAGATAGTCCAAGGACTGTGAGCAAGGAATTGATGGGGTCAGGGTTACCCTCCCTCAGTACCCCAGGCTCTGTGTGGAGGCTGGCCCAGGGAGGCGCTGGGATGGCAGCAGGGAGGCCGCAGGCAGCTCGTGGTCCTCCAGGGAGAGAAGGGGCCTGGGTGTGGGCGGTCCTAGTCCTGGCCCGTTCCAGGGACAGGCCAAAGATCCTGCCCTCTTGGGGCTTATGTTCTTGAGGGTCTGCCAGGCTGTATATCAATACATGATACAGTAAAGTTTCAAGTTATGATAAGTTCTTTGAATGAAAAAGGAGAGTGAGGGGAAAGGAGAAGGAGAATGAGGAAAACTGAGGTGTAGAGAGAAGAATCCATACAGGAAGTGGCAGTGCTGACTCCTCCACCCCTTTGGCTTCCTAGTGCAGGACAGCACAGGTCAGTGCCTCCCAGTGGGGCCTGGTGAGAAGGCTGTCAGTTTACCAGTTCTGGAGCCCCTCTCAGTGAGCCAGCACGTCCAGGGGTGGCGGAGTGCGTGGTGTGCCTGTTCAGCAAGTGTCCCAGGTGATTCTTATCATCAGACAATTGCAGGAACTGGAGGCATGAGGACTGTGATTTGTGAAATCAGATAGACTGGAGCTTTAGCTTCACACCCATCACTTTTCTTACGACCTGGGACCCTCTGCTTCAACGTCCTAAGCCTCACCACCCCGTCGATAAAATGGGCATCATATCATTGCCAGCTTCACAGAGTTGTTATAAAGATTAGTGATAAAATGCACATAAACCACTTTGCAGAGTGTCTGGCCCAGAGTGTCAGTGATAAAATATGGAGGAGGGGCTATCTACATCATGATTTGTTAATACTTGATTACATTCTGTCAAGTTAATGAGTCTCTATAAAACTCTGTTTATGTTTTACATCTTGAAGCCCAAACTCTTCTTTTCCCTTGCTCCCCATGTTAAATCAAGTCCCACTCACCCCATCTCACAACCGTGTGTCCCACCCCCACAGCCGATGCTCTGGTCCAGCTATCACCACCCCTACTGCAGTGGCCTCCCCCGGGGGCCTCCCTTACCACCTCCAAACCATCCATTCACCGAGCCTGAGCCCTGCTGCTGCTTTAACAGGATTGGATCACTCTTTCACTTAGTTTAATGGCTTCCCATTGTTCTTCAAATAAAATCAACATCATTACATGGCTTCTGCTTCATGCTCCAGCCTCACCATGGAAACTCTACCCTTGGACTTTTCAGTTGAAACTTTAACATGACTTATGCAGGAAGCCTTTATACTTCCATAGCAACCTTTTGTAAAAATTATCGGACTTGCAATTATAGTTATCCCTCAGTGTCTGTCGTGAACTGGTACCAAGACTCTCGGGGTACCAAAATCCACAGTTGTCTAAGGTCTTCCTGTAAAATAGCATGGTATTTGCAAACAACCTATATTTGCCTATTATAGGCTACAACAGGGTGTGTCAACACTTCATTCGCATGGATTCAGCATAGTGCTTGGCACCATGGTAAATTTCAAGTGTTGCTTCTTCAGAACTTTCTGGGATTTCTTTTCCTGAATATTTTTGATCCATAGTTTGTTCAATTTGCAGCTGCAAAACCCACAAATACAGAGGGCCAATTGCAGTTGTTTACTGTCTGTCTTTCCCATGGAATTGTAAGCACCATGAGAACAAGGACAGAGTCTGTCCTCTGAGAAATGTGGGTTGTATCAGGAATAGGAGCGCCCGCTAGTGAAACGACTCCCTGGTTTTGAATCTCAGCTCTACCACTTACTAGTTGTGTGACTGCAGGTAAATCATTTGGGCTTTCTAGGCTTCTGCCTCCAAATCCATAAAATCTATCTCATGGCATTATTTTAGAATTAAATTAGATAATATGTGAGAGCAGCAGAGAACATTCATTGCCTGATGCATGGCTGACCCTTATTAATGCTAACTGCTGTTATATTTATTCACTCCAGACCAGTATCCAGACATTATGCACTCAATACATACTTGTTGAATGAAAAATATCCTTTATCCTGCTTAGTATGTGGTTTGCCCAGCAGCTAGCTACCATTTATGGTGCTTCAATTTCCTAGCTGAGCAGAAAGTCTTGAGTAAGTAACTTCTGTGTATTTTATGTATTTATGTAATTAGAACTAAGAATAGAGTTTCTATAGGATGGTTTGAAAAAGAGATTCTGATTTCAGAAATAGAATATTTCAATAGATACAACAAGAATTTCTTGGGAAGAGACAGTTTTGGGGTAACTTACTTGCAGAATGCTTTAGAAGTACTTTGGCTTTCAAGTTCTCAAACACACATTAAAAAATATAGTGTAATCTAATTCCTCCTGTCTTCTTTAGGGAATGCTGACTGTGGTGAAGGTTTGGTTTTTAGGGTATAGATGCAAGCTACACAATATAGTGACTTGATTCTAGTAAACATCTTTAAGTGGATAAAAAACATCCATGTTCTGTGTCCTGAGGTGTTGCCTATCTTCATAAACACTGACTTAAGGCAGAGTCTTAAAAATTCCCATCCATGTGCTACAGAAATGTCAACAGTATCCCACAGGCAATTCTGCAGAGCTCCTAACCATGATGGTGCAGTAGCGAATTGTGGGATTTGGAAATAGTCTGAACTGCCAAACCTCCATCTGGACCCTACTCCACAGGCAGTTCCTTCGAATCGTTAAGGTTAGTGGTGATACTGAAAGGGTTACCTGTGCCTTTAATTACCAGACTTCCATGTGCATGACTTGTCTTAAAAGACGTATGGGGAGCAGTGATAACAGGCATGCCCCAGACATGTGTTCACATAATAATTGATTTATAGTGTTAGGTTGCATCCATAGATACCAAGATGGAATGAGCCTATATCTCTCCCCTTTGGGTGTCACACTACCTAGGTAAGGCAATAATGCAAACATCCACTCCCACCCGGAACAAGTCTTGTCATGGGGTCATTTCAACCAGAGCTTCTCAAACCTGAATTAGCACAGGAATCCCCTGGGGATTATGTTTAAATGCAGACTGTGACTCAGGAGGGCTACAATGGGGCCTAAGACTCTGTATTTCAAGCAAACTCCCCACGGATACTATTGCTGCTGGCCTGGGAATAACACATGAGTTTGGGGTTTAAAGGGATAGCCGGCTGGCTATGGGGTACTGTTGGCAAGGGGACCCCATGAGGCAACACAACCCTTGAAATGGTGCTCATTTCATCTATAAGATGTTCCCCATTTCCTACCCCCAGGTCTCCACACCAGTTTATTCTCAAAATTTCTGTGGGATCAGTCACCCTCATCTTAACCAGAACCAGTAAAAATATGTTCAGCTCATGCTCCGAATCAATCCGGTCTCCAGGCCTCTATTGTCTACCTCCAGAACTGGAAATGACATTGCCATACTTTCTTAGCTTTCTGTGGCCTTTCCAGACTATTCTCGTTGATTTTTACAGAGAAAATAAGCAAACAACTGGGAGAAAGGGAGCTGGTTTACATGGATAATGCTGCTGTTCTGTTAACATTTAAAATTGTGATGGAATTTCTGCTTTAGCTCAAAATACCCATCAACCTTATTCTCAGTCAGCATTTTAAGGGACTTTCTGCAATGCACCCCCCACATTTGGTTCTGACAGAGTCTGATAGTCTTTTAACGTAGAGAATTGCAGTCCAAGATGTTTGTGTTTATATCCCCAGTCCAGAATAAATAAATAGCTACATGGTATTGAAATCACCTGTCAAAATATCCACTGCAGTTCTGAGGCACAAAGAGAAGTTTCTTGGTGTGATTGGCTTATTCGCAGGAACAATTCAAAGGCTGTTTATCTCATTTACTTTTTTTAAAAAAGACCTGTAATTACTGCATTTTGACCCCAAAGCAGGCAATTACTTCACAAAAGCTCTCCCCAGGAAACCAGACATTAGCCTGGCTAATTAGGCTGACCTCACTTGCAAACCGCTCTTATCGCTCTGCACATGGCGGCCTGGGCCAGGAGGACCATGCTGGGCCCTGGGCCTGCTAGTCAGGGCAGGCTATGCTGTGTGTTGTGTTTTTACTGCTTACTTTTATGTGTTCTTGAAGCACCGTCCCTTTCCCAGAGACAGGCTTTCATCAAAAAGAAAGGGTGCTGAACAAACTGATCCCCTTTATTACACATGGAGGAGGAAGCCGGGGGAAAAAAAGGAAAGTAACTGAGGTTGTAAATTCTTTCTAACATGGGAAATTATCCTTTGCCCTTTAGG
Organism: Artibeus jamaicensis; assembly: GCF_021234435.1. Taxonomy (NCBI): domain Eukaryota; kingdom Metazoa; phylum Chordata; class Mammalia; order Chiroptera; family Phyllostomidae; genus Artibeus; species Artibeus jamaicensis. The sequence goes on along the minus strand of NW_026522030.1, from coordinate 69,547,499 downwards.
AAAATGGTTTGTTGTTTCAGCCCTTGGGGTACATTTCCTTAGCCCCATTTTGTTCTTGCACATTTGGGGAGTTAACTTCTGTTTGGGTTCTATGAGATTGTGAAATTCTTTTTGATGTCTCAAGCATGCAGAATTCTCTCCTTCTAAAGAGTCAGACATCTCTTCAGGAGCACTACAAAGCGGGTCACAAAATTATCACACCCCTTCCACATGCAGAGAAGCACATAGAAAGATAGCTTGTGTGGTTCTGGCTGCTCAGAGCTAAGCCGCACCAGGTGGTCAGAATGCTTGCACTTGGCCTTTAACTCCAGGACATTCCCGCAACTGAAACAAGTGTTTGCACTTGGAAGGTTTTCGAGGACAGGATAGGGATCAGTGATCCTTCTCCAGGGATTCAAACTAGAGGTATCCTCTTGCCAATGCAATGACAGGATGCCTTGGAAAATGAAGAGATGGTTTATTTGGTTTGGGCAGGTCTCAGAAAGCAGAAGACAGTCCAAGTCAGCTTGAGTCAGCTTTGCTTAGAGGTCAGAATAGCTGGGGCGGGTCATTCCTTTGAGTTGAGATCCCAGTGATATCAAAGAAAAAAATGACTCCAACACTTGTTAAATGGCAAGGAAGACTTTATTCAAGACTGTGGTGATGTGTGTCATGACTGTGGCGGTAGTGGAGAGACAGAGAGCTCAACTCTGAATCTGGCCAAGACAGCTGCGGATTCGCAGCCAAGGAGCAGAGTGCAGGGTCAGTGGATGGAAAAGTACTAAGAGGAGACATCAAATGGGGATTCTTGCTAACTCAGGTTAAGATTTTTGCTGAAGGCAGGCCAGGGTGATCAGATTCGAGGGTGATCCAATATCAATTTAGTGGGATTCTCACTAAAATGACTTAGCAGGATTCTTGCTACAATTGTATGAGCCTAGCTGAAGACAGGGCCTAACAATGAGGCCTCGCCAAGAAGAGGGCTCAGAGGACTCTCGCTAAAGTTTGGTCAAGGAAAGAGTCTTTGTCAGTGGAAAGTCGAAAGGCAAAAGTTGCAGGAAGCCCCTGGACCCGTTGCCTAATGGGTTTAAAACAAGGACCAGAAATGGAATGAAGTAGCTCTGAGTCGGGAGAGGTGGGTGTTCATCGGTGTGCACGTGGCTTGGCAGGTGTGCTGCTGGCTTCAGGATGGCCAAGCTGCTCCAGCTGGCCACGTGAGGACCAGGTGGAAAGCATTCCTGACATAAAATCTTCGTGGCTTCCTGCAGCTAAAAGAGTCAAGATATTTTGTGACTGCACTCAGAGGAATCAGTAGCATTCGGTGCTGTACTGGTGGTCAGACCATCTGATGCTTTACTCAGCTCCACCTTGTATGGTACCCTGAGATGCAAGAGGAAAGTGCCCACAGGTAAATGGGAAAAGTAAAGAGTGATGCTACCTACTCAGTCTCAAAGTCAAATGGAAGGGATGAATATTGCAAAATGGTAATGCCTGCATTTTGAATGACCATTTTATTTTGAGAGGTGAGGGAGGGAGAGGGAGAAACATTGATATGTGAGAGAAACATCGGTCAGTTGCCTCTCACATGCCCCCAACTGTGGACCTGGCCAACAACTTAGGCATGCGTTCTGACTGAAAATTGAACCAGCAACCTTTCAGGCGGCAGGCCAGTGCTCAATCTACTGAGCCACACCAGTCAAGACTGAATGACCATTTTAAAAGCTAACTACCCAATAACATTCTGGTTACATAGCTTGGCTTTTCAGCAGTTCCCAGTCTATCTTTCTCACCAAACTCTACTCAGGATCGATGGCTCAGCAGATCAGGTTCTATATATGTGCATAAATGTGCATGTGTGAGAGGATTTTTTGAAAAGGTAGAACCATGATTCTCATAGAATTATAAAATGAACACAAGCCAAGGATTTTCGTTAACATATCAATTGATGAGAGATCCAATAAGATGTTAGAAGTGGTTCAAAAAAGAACCCAAAAAACAGATATATCTATAAACCATCAAAAATACTGAACTAACACAAAAGGGACTCCTTCTGCAGCAGGGGAAGAAGGCCAATGGGATCTCCATCCACATGCAAGATTCATTTGCATTGCTTTCTGTTACTTACACTTTTACAGAGTTCTAAAAGGCTCAAGATGGTGAAAGGAGCAGAGACCCCACAGAATCAAATAATTGGGAAGAATTTATCAGACAATGCCTGGTTTTTCACTGATGACACCCAGTTATCTTTCCAGTCCATTTCTAAGTCTTTCACAGTTTCTCCCTAATATTTAACGTGTACACACATTCTCCCACCTCTATGCCCATGTTGTTTACTTTTTAATAAAAGCACTCTTTCCCCTTGTTCCCTGCAATTTAAAATATGACTTAGCTAGCCTACCTAGAACTAATAAATCGAATCTCTAGGGAGCATCCAGGGCGCTGCACTTTAAGTCGGCTTCCCCAGGTGAGCCTCTGATGCACAACCATGAGTGAGGGAGCTTCATCCTGCCCTCCAGGTCCAGAATATGTTCCTACACATGGAGACACGAGAAGTTGGCTCAACAGGACATGGGTTCTGGACTGAAATGTGAACTACAGGCAGGACATGGAGAAGAGAACAGAAGGCACTCCAGGAAGTAGGAAGCCGTGTGGGGAAAGTAGGGAAGTAGGGATAGCATGGGAGTGCCTGTGGAGGTGAGGGTTCCCACCTGAGTGGAGTCAGGGAGGGAAAAGTTTATTTCATGAGTGCCTCAGATGTGGGTTATAAAGAACTTGATCACAGATTCAATTCAGAGTTAGTGTACATTTTTTAAGCAGAGAATTAAAGTAAGAATAGTAGTGTTTTAAGAAAGGCTGTGGGGACACGGAATAGATACAGCACAGGACCTGTGAAGTGAAACCCTGATTACACACTTGACTGATGAATGTGCTTCTCCATTTCAGTCTGGGAAAGGCAGTGATGCTTATTCAGAGAGCAAGTAGAGCACGACTCTAAGTATAAACACCGAGAGACTGAGTATACAAGGAGGCAATGCAAGGCTATGTATAAAATCAGAATTCCAACCCACAATCTCCCTCAACCACCCAGGAAACAAATCCATTGTCTGTCTACAGTCACCAGCCCAGGAAGCCAGACTGCTATTCTTTTTTTTTTTTATTGATTATGCTGTTACATAATCCCCCCTTCATTCCCCTCCTTCATTCTATTCCCCCCTTCATTCCCCTCCACCCTACCCCCATCCCTACCATTACCCCCTCTTTAGTTTATGACCATGTGTCTCAAGTCCTTTAGATTCTATATTTCCCATGCTATTCTTGCCCCCCCTTCTACTTTCTATCTACTGTCTATGCTACTTATTTTCTGTACCTTCTCCCCCCTTCTCCTCCTCCCACTCCCCTGTTGCTAACCCTCCTTGAGATCTTCATTTCTATGTTTCCACTCCTGATCTAGCTATCCTTTCAGTTTGCTTTCATTTTAGGTGTGGTTGTTAATAACTGTGATTTTGTCGTCCTTTCACTGTTCATGTTTCTTTAACTTCTTTTTCTTCCATAAGTCCCTTTAACATTTCATATAATAAGGGCTTGGTGATGATGAACTCCTTGAATTTGATCTTATCTGAGAAGCACCTTATCTGTCCTTCCATTCTAAATGAAAGCTTTGCTGGATAGAGCAATCTTGGTTGTAGGTCTTTGGATTTCATGACTTGGAATACCTCTTTCCAGCCCCTTCTTGCCTGTAAGGTCTCTTTTGAGAAATCCACTGACAGTCTGATGGGGACTCCTTTGTAGGTGACTGTCCCCTTAGCTCTTGCTGCTTCTAGGATTCTCTCCTTCATTTTAATCTTGGCTAATGTAATTCTGATGTGCCTTGGTGTGTTCCTTCTTGGGTCCAACTTCTTTGGGACTCTCTGAGCTTCCTGGATTTCCTGGAAGTCTATTTCCTTTGCCAGATTGGGGAAATTCTCCTTTATTATTTGTTCAAATAAGTTTTCCACTGGTGGCTGTGCCTTTCCCCCTTCTGGTACCCCTATAATTCAGATGTTGGAGCATTTAAAGATGTCCTGGAGGTTCCCAAGACTCTCCTCATTTCTTTGAATTCTTGCTTCTTGACTCTTTTCTGTTTGGCCATTATTTGGTTTCTTCTGGTCCACTCCATTGATTTGAGTCCCAGTTTCCTTTTCATTGCTATTGGTGTCCTGTGCAATTCCATTCATTTCAATTAGTTTTGCCTTCATATATTTGTCTAATTTGTGGCTATAATCAACCAGCTCTGTGAGGATCCTGATCACCAGTGTTTTAAACTGTGCGTCTAAGAGTTTTGCTATTTCTTCATCACTTAGATCTATGGGCTCTGGGGCTTTGAGATCTTCTTGCGACATTTTTGGTCTGTTTTGGCCCTTTAAGTGTGAGAAGCGGGGCCTTGGACTCCCAATCGCTGGGTTGTGACGCTGTAAGTGGGGATGTGGTCAGAGTGGGGAAATGGCGACCCCCTCTGCTGTTTCTCACAGCTGGGTGAGGATCAAAACCTTAGGTGGTTCACCTGGGCCGGGCCACTCAGAGTCGCTGGGTTATGATGCTGTATGTGGAGGGGGGGTCAGAACAGGGAAATGGCGGCGCCCTCCACTGCCGCTTGCCGTGGGGACCTGCCGGGCCCCGGTCCAACCGCCCACTCCCTTGCCTGTTTGCCCGAGCACAAATGCACGACCACAGTCAGCACGCAGCACTGCTCCCCCACTGTATCCCCTGCGGTAGCTCGCCTGGTCGCTTGCTGGGTCGCTCACTAGGTCCAACCCTGCGCCTGGATTCCGTGTGTCTGGATTCCGCGCCTGAGTCCGTCTGACCGAGTTTTCCTGTGCAACCCCGCTTCACCAGCCACTGGTTTCACCTCTTACCGGTCAGGCTGAAGAATTTGTTGTTAACGGACTTCTGAAAAGTTCAATTTTCCGTGTTCTGGCTGTGTTTTCTGTTGCTAATATTTAGTTGTCTCTAAACTTGGTTGTGTGAGAAGGCACGGCACATCCACCTATGCCTCCATCTTGGCGGAAGTCCCCAGACTGCTATTCTTGAGGCTTGTAGGAAAGCAGAACTTTCTCTCCAGCAACTGGTCCAGGAAGCCAGACAATAACCTATGTGACAGTTGACCCCAAATAGCCAGGACTTGATAACTGGCAGGTTCCCTAATTTTGTCCTTGCTTCCAGATTGGGACCAAGCAGAGAGAGCCAAATGTGCACCCCTAATCAATAATGTAGGATGCTTCCCATTCTAGTTCTTCCTCAGGGCCACAGCCTCCAAACAGGGCATATCTGAAGCGGTCCCCTTTTTTCTACGATAAAGCTTTTCGACTCTTCTGCCTGCCTTTGGGTCTGCCTAATGCAGCAATGGGCTGACTCCCTTGCTAGAGCAAGCTCTGAGTAAATAGCCTTCGCTTGTTGTCTTTGAGTGTTCTTTGTTTATTTCCACACCACAAACTGTTATCTATGTTTCTGCTCATCCAGCATGAACAGATATACACCCATAGACCTGCCAATCTGAACATGCAAGATTATTTTTAGTATTAATTTAATGTGCTTCATCCACAGGTAGAAAATTATAATTGATATTTACCATTTCTACATACCATATATCTCACACATAAATAAAATCATCTCATCAGGCAGCTGTAGTAACTAAAAAGAAAAAGCAGTAACTTAGAAGATGTGGATTCTAGTCCCAGCTCTGCCCCATCTGTGTGTTCTAGGTCAAAATCTTCAGCTTTCTGGGGGTTTGTTTCTTGTTCAGTGTGATGTGGACACGGGCATCGATGATGGCTGAGGCTGCCTGTAGTTCCAGCAGCCTGTGATTTTATGAAGAGCTGCATCTCTCCTAGCATTTCATACACTAGTCCCAGAAACCAGAAAGTCCTCTATATCTGAATTTTTAATGTTTCTCTATCTTTCACAGACTAGGTCTTTATTCATTAAGTTCCCTCATTTAAAAATTTTTTCAAATATTTCAGAATTGAATTGAGAAATGAATAAAAATGTCTTTTCAATCAGCTCCAAAATTTTACCAAGTATCCACTCTGTTTTGGTGGTGAAAAGAAATTAACAATTTGGCTTGTACTATGAGGATTGCACACATGAATGGGAGGAATATAAAATTTGCACTTGTAAATTACATTTAAAATGCAGATACCAAAAATAGGTATGAACAAGTAGTGTAACAGGTGAGTAGAAAAAGGAGAGAAATCACTGAATGACCTCATCATGGCAAAGATGGAACTTGAGATTGGTCTGTAGGGTGGGTAACATTTGCACAGGCAGAGAAGAGAGGATACAGGTGCTTCTCAGAAAGGACAGATGGTGTGAACCTGGAAAGAGTAAGTCATTCAGAACATTCAGCCTCGTGAGACTGAGTTCCTTGGGGGAGCAGAGGTTAACTACCACAGGAATAGTGACTTTGGGTTGAAATGCACAGCACTCACTGCACACGCCAGGCTGAGAGTTTTACCTTTACTAATTATTGCTTGGCACCATTTCAGTTTTTAATAAATCCTGTTATGATTTTACTTGAACCTGTAATAAAACAGACTCTTCTTAGGGATTGAAAGAAATAATATTGTGAGGGGGAAATTTTGACAATGTTTGTCTTTTGTGTGTATGTGAACCTATTTTTATCTAGTAATATTTCTTTTAAAAATTGTGGTAACATTACTATAACATAAAGTGTACCATTTTAACAACTTTTAAGTACACAGTCCAGAGTCATTAGGTATATTCACATTGTTGGGCAACCATTACCACCATTTGTCTCCAGAATTTTTCATCATCCAAAATTGAAACTTGATACCCACTAAACAATAATGCCCAATTTTCCTACCCCAGCCTCAGGTAACCATTGTTCTCTCTGTAAGCTTGACTACTCTAAGTACCTCATGTAAGTGGAATCATACACAGTCTTTTTGTGTCTGTCTTGTAGCATAATGTCTTCAAGTTTCATCCATGTTGTAGTATGTGTCAGAATTTCCTTCCTTCATAAGACTGAGGAATATTTAATGGTATGAACAGACCACATTTTGTTTTTCCATTTACCTATCAATTGTCATTTATGTTGTTTCCATCTTTTAGCAACTTGTGAATAATGCTGCTCTGAACAATAGTGTACAAATATTTGTTCAGGTCCTTGCTTTCAACTCCTTTTGTGGATATACCCAGAAGTAAAATCGCTGTATCATATAGCAATTCTATGTTTAGCTTTTTGAGGATGCGCCATATTATGTTCCACAGTGGCTGTCCCATTTTACACTCTCACCAGTGATGACCACGCATTCCAATTTCTCCACATTCTCATCAACACTTTCTTTTAAACTATCCTAATGGGTGTGAAGTAGTTTCTCATTGTGGTTTTGATTTGCATTTCCCTAATAATTAGTGATTACTGAATACCTTTTTATCTGATTACCTTTTAGTGATTTTTGGCTATTTGTATATTTTCTTTGGAGAAATGTCTATTCAAGTCCTTTGCCCATTTTTTAAAACTGTGTTTTTTGTTGTTGAGTTGTAGAATTTCTTTATAGGTTCTGGATATTAACTTCTTATTAGGGTTATAACTTGCAAATACTCTCTTCCATTCTGTTGGTTGCATTTTCACTCTGTTGATGTTGACCTTCAGTGCACAAAACTTTTTAATTTTGATGAAGTTTGATTTATCTTTATTATTCTTATATTGCCTCTGGTTTTCACCAAAATATCCAAGAAGTCATTGCCAAATTCAATATCATAAAGCTCCCCCCCCCATGTTTTCTTCTAAGAGTTTTATAGCTTTGGCTCTTATATTTACATCTTTGATCCATTTTAAGCTAATATTTATATGTGATGGAGAGTTAGGGTCCAACTTCATTCTTTGCATGTGAGTATTATCTTCTCCCAGTACCATTTGTTGAAAAGACCATCCTTTCTCCCACTGAGTTACTTTGGCACCCTTATTGAAAATCATTTAATCATATATGGAAAGGTTTCATTCTGGGCTCTCTATTCTATATAATGTTTATCTTTTAAAGTGACTAATAATAATATTCATGTTGAAGAAACCAGGAGAAAGAAATTGTTTTTCTTGAAAATTATAATAACTTCCAGTATGAGAAAATGCATCCCTTTCATTATTTATTTTTCTCATCAGAATTTTTTTACTCTTTAGTTTTAAATAATTATAAGTTCAAAATAGTACAGAAGTCCCATGTACCTTTCACCCAATTTCCCCCAATGGTACATATTACCTATCTATAGTGCAATATCAAAACCAAGAAATTGACTTGAGTATCATTTTAGGTCTTATTCAGATTTCAGCAGTTTTATATGCATTTGTGTATGTCTGTAGTTCCATGAACTGTTATCATTCATGTAGATTCATGTGACCACCACAATAATCAAGACACAGAGCAGGTCCACCACCCAGGATCCTTTAGGTTACTTCTTTGTAGCCAAACCCATTTTCATTTTCTCCCCTTTCAAAACCCCTGCCAACCACTAATCTTTTCTCTATCTCTGATTTCATCACTTTAAAAATGTTATATAATGGAATCATACAGTATGCCACATTTTAAGACTGTCTGTCTTCATCAGCATTGTTCCCTTGAAGTCCATCCCAGTTGTCATACATATCAACAGTGCCTTTTTATTGCTGAGTGCAATTCCAAAGCATGGATGTTCCAGCTTGTTTAACCATGCATTCACTGAAGGACATTTGGGTTGTTTACTATTTGAGGTGGTTACAATTAATGCTAATCTGAACATTCCTGTACCTGTTTTTATGTGAACATAAATTTTAATATCTGTGGGATAAATGCCCAGGAGTATGATGGCTGGGCCATATGGTATGTTTAGTTTTATAAGAAACTGCTGAACATTTTTCCAAAATGGCTATACCATTTTATATTTCCACCAACAATGTCTGAGAGAGATCCAATTTCTCTGCATCATCACCAGCATTTGGTATTGTCACTATTTTTCATTTTAACTGTTCTAATAGGTGTGTAGTGATATCTTGTGATTTTTCTGGAAGGGTTTTAATTTGCTATATATCAGTTGGACTACTTTGTGCTACTGCCTTCCTCCTTGTAGCCCCACTTTTAACAGAGAAAACTCTATACTACACCATTCCTCATGAGACTAAAGGAATGTAGAAAAGTCTCCCCATTTTCTCTTGGATTATATTGTCCCGATGAAGCCTTAGTTACCGTCTTCCATTGGCTTTCATCATCAGCCTTGTAGTCAGCAGAGAATGAAAGAAGGAAGCAGCTGGCCAGAGGGCGGAGAGAAACGGGTCTGTTCTTTGTGCCTGTGTATATTCATTTTCTAGTCACAGCTCAAACTGTTTTGCTTTCTGCTGTTTGGGGAGAGAGGGAAATGTAAATGTACTTACTGTTGTTCAAGCCTCCTGGACATTAAAAGCAAAGGCAGCTGTACTGCCTTTTGCCTAAATAATGTCAGATAACCCCTTTGAGAACTCTTCAAAGATGATTTACACATTTCAAAGACTTTGAGGTTAGAGGGGGTCCTGGATGAAACCCTCAATAAACACTGATTATGTGCCTACTGTTTGCTTGGCCCTAGGAGGGGGGTGCTAGATGAGAGATATGCGTATTAAGAAGCCAAACTCTCCATCTATCATCAGCAGTTACATGTAAGTTGGGTGAAGTGCTTATGCAGAGAGGTGACCAAGTGGCTTTTGAAACTCAGGAGGACACTACAATGTGCTCCTTTGGAAACAGAGATCTCCATGAGAAACCCATCCAGGGCTTTTTAAGCCTCACTGAGAATCATGTAGGATGCCTGCTAAAAATCTATTCATGGGCTCTAGAACAAAGACTTACCTGGGAAACTGTGTTTTAAAACAAGCTATCCATCTGTGCTATGGACCGAATTGTGTCCTCTACCCAATTCACATGTTGAAGCCCTAAACCCCAATGTGATGGTGTTCAGAGATGGGGTCTTTGGGAGGTAATCAGATTTAGATGAGGTCATGTGGGTGGGATTAGTGCCCATATAAAAAGAGACACCACACACACACATGCACAGATAAACTTCTATGTGAGGACACAGCGATGAGTTGACTATCAGCAAGCCAGGCAGAGAGGCTTCAGGGTAAGCCAAACCTGCTGACATCTTGATCTTTGACATATAGTCTCCAGAACTGACAGAGTATGAAGGCAGATGTCTGCAAGCCAGGAAAAAGGGCTCTCAGCAGGAACTCAACAAGCCAGCACCTTGATCTTGGACTTCAGTCCCCAGAACTGTGAAAAATACATTCCTGTTGTTTAAACCACCCAGTCTGTGGTATTTTGTTATGGCAGCTTGAGCTGACTAACAAAGTATGATTCATAGAATCCTCCTGATTGAGAACCATTGACCCAATCTAGCCCTCTCATTTTACAGGGAAGGAAACTGAAGTAGAGTAAAATTAAACATCTCATCTGATGACCTCTATATCTAGTTAATAGTCCAGTCATGGTTAAGCCAAGGTTCTCTGACTTTCAGACCATTGCTCATTTTACCAACTGAAAGATGACAAGTAGTTTTATCTGCACATCAACTCTGGCTGATCGCTGGTGGCAGCCCAGAACACTATGTCAAGAAGGATTCTGAGGATAAGTCCAGGCTCAGCTAATGTGGGCCCCAGGACCAGCAGGGAGAGCGTGCAAGAAATAAGAAGCATCATGGTATTGATGGGAAACCTGGATCTGGAATCCAGGTCAGATAAATGTTCTTGTTACATAAGCTCATTGAGAAGAGTAGAACCCGGAGGTGTGGTCCATGGACCAGCAGCACAAGCATCACCCTGCAGCATGTCAGAGCTGTGGATTCTTGGGTCCCACCCAGACCTCCTGGATTAGGATGTCTGGGAGCGAGCCAATGAATCTGTCTGGATTTTTATGTACATTACAGCCTGAGGAGCACTGCACTAGAAAATAAGGACAATAATGCCAATATCTCTGGGTAGTTTCGCAAGCGTGAACGAGTGTCCATCTTGCTGGCAGACATCTTACTTCCAGGGTCTCACTAAGGAACGTCTGCTTTCCCATCTTTCCTTCTGCCTCAGTATTTAGCCTGGTGCCTCTCACACCTACTTCTCCTCTGGTTGTGTGTGGAACAAATGGGATCCCTCAGAGACCTCCTGGGAACATAAGGATGTTTCACACAGCCCTCATGCCTCATAACTAATGAAAGCATGCCAGGGCTGTGTATTTTTAGTTAGGACGTCTGGATTTGCCAGTTCCCAGCCTCCTTCTAACCACGTGGACCACATTGTACAACTATTATACTCCTTTATTACAAACCCTTCCATTTTCTGTTAAGTAATGTGTTTGGAAGCCTGAGTGATTCAGAGACAGTAAGCATTTGATTGCTTACATTATTTTGGTTCAAACATGGCTCATGGCCCGGGACTAATTTATTTATTTTTACATGGTACATTTCTATTTCACTTGGGAATTTGCCACCCCCATTCTCTCTTCCAGCTACTCTGCCTTCACCCACCCACCCCCCTTGCCACCCTTCTCGGTTCTGAAAGATGCCCCATCAGCAGCCTCCAAGCCAGAGACTGTTTTCTGCCAGTGTGGTTCCCTCGCATGTTCCTGCCCACCCGCAGCCTCAGACCAACAGGCAGAGACCACCTACCACCAACCCAGGAAAGCATGTCTTTTCTCCAAGCCAGTCGGCTTTCTCCCCGTGGGTGTACATCTAACCATATGGGTGTGGGTCTGGACTCCTGCAAGGGAGCAGCCTTCCTCCAGGAGCCACCAAATCCAGCCATGAAGATTGTAGCAGGGTCTTGCTCAACATCACCTGGGGAGGAAAGCCAGCAACCTAGATCTGACAGAATCAATATCCCATTTCAGGTCCCCTGAGCTAAGCTGTCCCCTGCCTACCCCACCCCCATTTGCAAAAACAGCCTGTTCTGCATATGGGATGGAAATTGTGTCCTGGCAAAACACAAAAAGTAAATATTTAAAGGGAAAAAAGCACACACAAGGAAACAAAATGCCTTGCGTTTATGTTTCCATGGTCTGCCGCCAAGAACCTCCCAGGCTCTCCCGGCTTGTGTTCAGTGTGCCATATGGTTTGAGACCAGTGGATTTAGGCTCCTCCACAGTTGTGAAAAACATCAGTCCATTTGGTCTGTCCTTTCTCTCCTCGCATTTGTTGTTCATTTGCGAGTTTCTCACATCCCTCGGCCGACTGCTGTCAGTGTGTTTACAGGTTTTAGATTTCTGATGGAATCTGAAACACCACACCACACAGAGCCTGCTGCAGACCATCTCCGGGAGGGGGGAGGCCACTCTAGGGTGCTCAAAGGGACATTCTGGGCCGCATCCTGGGACATGTGTGACCCAAAAGATGCTCACATTGTGATGTTTTGATGATGGTTATTTTTTCCTTGAAAGCTGGGCCCCCAAAAGTGATTTTGTGTGTCGTCCCCCACTTGGCACCCTCCTGTGACACTGCCGAACTAGCAGCATGGGGGGTCCGTGCTTGCCGAGTGGGGAGCACAGCTGGCCAGCTTTGGAGGGAAAGGTAGAGACGGGAACAGGAGGTGAGAAGTGGACCACCTGAAACAAAGCCTTGCCCGCTTCTCTCTTCAGGACAGAAGTGGACTCCTAACTTTCCATGTTGAGGTTATTGTCATAAACTATCATAAGAAATGAAATTAAAATATCCTATACAAGGTCTGATACTCCCTTATCTCACTTCTGGGAGTGGAAAGTACAGCACCAATGTCATGATTGGGGGTAACAAGCAGATACAGAGGAACATGTTTCCTATTAATTGAAGAAGTTGAGATAAGCAGTTGGAGTATGATTTGCATGTTCAAGACTGTGCCCCTAACTTTTCCCACCACCTGTGCCCAGTCACATTTCCAGAGACAGAGCAATAGAGAGAAAACTCATTCTTTTTTTTTTTTCTTTTTAAAGAGAGAGAGAAAAAAACATCAATGTGAGACAGAAACATCAATCGGTTGTCTCCCATACATGTCCCAACCAGGGATCAAACCCGTAACCTAGGTACGTGCCCTGACAGGGAATTGAACCTGCAACCTTTTGGCAGATTTGACACTCAAACCAACTGAGCTACCTGACCAGGGCCAGAAAAAACTCATTCTTATTTCTTACTCAGTTCTATCCAGTTCACACTGGGATTCTGTTGATTCAGGTCCTTACTTTTTATGTTTGTCATATTTACCAGACTTTTTCCTTAAGATGTTCTGGTTTCCTGTCTTGTTTAAGAAGGCTTCTCTCCTAGAGGTTAAAAAACACTAACCTGGATTTTTTTAATAGAATTGCATTAAATTGGGTATCAATTTAGAAAATTTTGTGTTTCTGATACTGTCTTCCTCTGTAATAGAGGCCAGCAAGCTATGGCCCATGGCCCATCGCACCCCATCATCAGTTTTCCCGAACGACACTGCGATGTACCAGTCCCGTTCACCCACTTACAGGTTGTCTACAGCGGCTTCTGCACTGTGTCTCTGTAGTTCCTGCAGAGGCCCTGTGGCCCACGTAACCTCAAGTATTTGTTTTCAGGCTCTTTACAGAAAAAAGGCTACCGACCCTTGTGTTTTAGGATCTCTGAATGTCTCTTTATCTCTTCAAATCCTACTTGATTTATAAAAGTACTGTTTTATCATTTTCCTCATCTTTCAAAGGGGGCTAATGATAATGCCCATCTTATTGTTGTGAAGATTAATTAATTCAACTAACATGATGTGCCTGGCTCGTAAAAACCTCTTATTAAAAACAGCAACCATTGTTTTGGGCCGGAACAAAGAAGTGCAATAGACAATAAGACCCCTTTTCACCATTTTTGATTACTACAGAATGTGATTACAAAGAAAACATTCTTTGTTTGTAAGTCATGAGCTGGCTTATTCAAATTACTTTTTCTGATTGTAAAATGAATATGAGTTCATTCTAGAGATTTTGGAACAGAAGTTAGAGTGGGCAAATGTTTAAAGTTAAAACCACCTCCTCTGATGCCTGCTCCACAGAGGGACTGGCACTGTGGCTTTGATGCACACCTAGCAGGGATTTGTCCCAGTAGGCACATACCGAAGTGTCAGATGTTAACAGTTCCATGACATTTAGGTACTGCAAACATGACGTTTCTTTTTCCAAATCAAAGCTTAGTCTGGCTTAGCCTAGTGAAAAGGCTAAAGTCGGTCATTTGGGGGCTCCATCCTATGCCCCATATAGGACCTGGGCTGTTGTGCTCTGGGGAAAGGGCCAAGCATGGTCCTGGAGACTGGGCAGTCATTGCTGCTACTATCAACTCAAGGTGCTGCTGCCAGCAGGTGGCAGTTCTTCACCAGGTGCAGGTGCTGCTGCCCCAGATGACATCAGGATGCCTCTCACAGGGGTCCTCTCTGCAGGCCACTTGCTGAGCCCCAGAGACCCTTGCTGCTGTTACAATGCTATGGCTTAGTGACCCACCCCCACAGACACCCAGGCCGCCACCCAGCTGGGACCAGGCTGGGGGCAAGGCTTCCATTCTCTCGTAAAGTCTGGGGTACCTGCTAACCCACCCTCTCCACCACCTACCTTGGCCCTCTCTACCCATGAAGCACAAAAGTTCCTTCTAGCTTTTTCTTCATAGGACTGAACCCTTCTCAACAGAGATCCACATGGTCCCTGTCATGATCTTTAAAAGGCTGTTTAATTTTAATTTCCCCCTCAGTAGCAGGTGCCCCACCTTAAGAAGAAGGGAGATATTTCCATTTTTCCCTCATACATCAGAACAAAGTAAAATAAAAAAAGACCATTAATATTCATTTTGAGGTAATTCCCTTAACACTGTGTTATAGCCTACTTTTATATAATGAATGTAACATAGGCATATTTCCATATCCGAATCAGCCTTATCTTAAAATATTCTGTGGATATATTTGTGTATTATACAAGTGTCTATGCACATATAAATATAAATATATACACATATAATAGTATCCACTAAAATGTAGGAATGCTCCAACATTGGGGCTTGCCCTTGGATTTTCACCAAAATCTACTGTTCCCCTTTGGCCTCAGACTTTGGAAGGCCAAAGAGCTGAATGCTCACTTCAACCTCATTCCTTGGATATGACCAATAATTGTGAGGATCCATAGATTCTCATCAAACTAATTAGTACAACCACAGTAATATGAACAAAGTAAGACATCATTTGAATTTATTATTAATATATTATTATTCACTTTAAGATCTACATGTTTCTGGGTGTAATATGGACTAAAATTTCCTTGTGTTTATATATTGAAATTCTATTAGTCGATTGATATATAAGAGACTAATTACCAGTTCAAGAGTAAAATGATTAAATAAAAAATAAATTACTAAAAATATTAATTTCACATGCAAAAATAATTATTAAAAACTTTCCAATACTAAAATAAGGAAATAGACAAATATTTAATACAAATATTAAGAAAGTGTGTTAGCCAATAACCTTGGGAAGAATACTGTTTCTTTTTACAGCTGATAATAATTTATAAAAATTTCAATGATATAAGGAAAAATATTAGATTTACTCTAATTCTAATATTTAGAGAATTATTTGGCATGGGAGCATTACTTATATTAAACAAAACAAACTTTAAGAATGATACAGGTTGCAATAAAAGTAGATTTACAGTTACGAGTACGTGAAACACAGTTTATTCTTGTATTATTTGTTAATTATTGCATTATTTTCCATATGAACAACTGTTAACCTACTTCTGCCCTTTCCTGTATTTAACTTTTGGTTACTGAATTTCACATATGCCATTAATCTTTTAAAAAAAGATCCTATTCAGGAATTATTATCTATGAAGATGGTTTTTTTAAGATTTTTTAATTTTTTAAGTATATTTTATTTATTATGCTATTACAGTTGTCCCAATTTTTTTCTCTGCTTTATCCCCCTCTGCCCTGTATGCCCTCTCCCACCGCATTTCCTCTCCTTAGTTCATGTCCATGGGTCATACATATAAGTTCTTTGGCTTCTCCATTTCCTATATTATTCTTAACCTTCCCCTGTCTATTTGGTACTTACCAATTATGTTTCTTATTCCATGTACGTTTTCCTCCATTCTCCCCTCTACCCCTCCTCCTGATAACCCTCCATGTGATCTCCATTTTTATGATTCTGTTCCTGTTCTAGTTGTTTGCTTAGTTTGATTCTGTTTTTCTATTTTAGGTTCAGTTGTTGATAGTTGTGAGTTTGTCATCATTTTACTGTCTACTGATGATGGACTCCTTTAACTTCACATTGTCTGAGAAGCACTTTATCTGCCAGTCTATTCTAAATGATAGTTTTCCTGGATCGAGTAATCTTGGATGTAGGTAGTTTCATGACTTGGAGTACTTCTTTCCAGCTCCTTCTTGGCTGCAAGATTTCTTTTGAGAAATCAGCTGATAGTCTTATGAGAACTCCTTTATTGGTAACTGTCTCCTTTTCTCTTTCTGCTTTTAAAATTCTTCCCTTACCTTTAATCTTGGGTAATTTAATTATGATATGTCTTGGTGTGTTCCTTGGGTCCAACTTGTTTGGAGCTCTTTGTGCTTCCTGGACTTACATGTCTATTTCCTTCACCAAATTGGGGAAGTTTTCCTTCATTATATTTTTAAATAAGTTTTCAACTTCTTACTCTTCCTCTTTTCCTTCTGGTGCTTCTGCAATTCAGATGATAGAATTTTTTTATTTTTTAAATATATTTTATTGATTATGCCATTACAGTTGTCCTATTTCCCCCCTTATTCCCCTCCACCCTACACACCCACTCCCCCCCACATTACCTCTCTTTAGTTCACATCCATGTGTCATAAGTTCTTTAGCTTCTACATTTCCCACACCACTCTTACCCTCCCCATTTATTTTCTCCCCACCGTCTATGCTACTTATTCTCTGTACCTTCTCCCCCCTTCTCCTCCTCCCACTCTTCTGTTGATAACCCTCCATGTGATCTCCATTTCTGTGCCTCTGCTCCTGATCTAGCTGTTTGCTTAGTTTGCTTTTGTTTTAGGTGGGGTTGTTAATAACTGTGAGTTTGCTGTCCTTTCACTGTTCATATTTTTTATCTTCTTTTTCTTAGATAAGACCCTTTAACATTTCATATAATAAGGGCTTGGTGATGATGAACTCCTGGAACTTGACCTTATCTGAGAAGCACTGCCCTTCCATTCTAAATGATAGCTTTGCTGGATAGAGCAATCTTGGATGTAGGTCCTTGCCTTTCATGACTTGGAATACTTCTTTCCAGCCCCTTTTTGCTTGGAAGGTCTCTTTTGAGAAGAAATCAGCTGACAGTCTGATGGGAACTCCTTTGTAGGTGACTGTCCCCTTATCTCTTGCTGCTTCTAGGATTCTCTCCTTCATTTTAATCTTGGGTAATGTAATTATGATGTGCCTTTGTGTGTTCTCCCTTGGGTCCACCTTCTTTGGGACTCTCTGAGCTTCCTGGACTTCCTGGAAGTCTATTTCCTTTGCCATATTGGGGAAGTTCTTCTCTATTATTTGTTCAGATAAGTTTTCCACTTGTTGCTCTTCCTCTTCCTTTTCTGGTACCCATATAATTCTGATGTTGGAACATTAAAGACGTCCTAGAGGTTCCTAAGCTTCTCCTCATTTTTTTGAATTCCTGTTTCTTCATTCTTTTCTGTTTGGTCATTACTTTCTTCCTTCTGGTCCACTCCATTGATTAGAGTCCCAGTTTCCCTTCCATCACTCTTGGTTCCCTGTGCATTTTCCTTCATTTCACTTACTGTAGCTTTCACTTTTTCATCTAATTTGCAACTAAAATCAACCAGTTCTGTGAGCATCCTGATCATCAGAGTTTTGAACTGTGCATCTGATAGGTTGGCTATCTCTTGGTCACTTAGAAGTGGTTCTGGGGCTTTGATTTGTTCTTCCATTTGAGCCATAATTTTTTGGTCTGGTCATGCCTGTTATGTATGAGGGGCAGAGCCTTAGGTGTTCACTAGGGTGGGGCAACCCAGTGGCTGGGTTGTGATGCTGTATGTGGGCCGGGGGGGATCAGAGAGGGAACAATGGTGCTTGCTCACTCTCTCTCAGATTTCAGTCCCTTCTGCCACTTCCCACAAGCAAATCAGGCCCTTCTGGTGCTGGGCCTGGTGTGTGGGCTTGTGTACATTCTAGAACCCTGTGAGTCTATTCAATGAACTCTCCTGTGAGGCTGGGAGACTCTACTGGCACCTCAATCCCTGCAAGTTTTTTCAATTGGTGCTTTTAGGCTTTATTTCCCGGTGCTGGGACCCTGGGTTGTGCCGTCTGTCTCACTGCCCATTTTTGCCTGGTTTTTCTGTGCACAGATGTGTGTCCGTGGTCAGCCAACCACTTTGTGTGCCTCACTGGGTATGCTCATTTCTTCCCCGTGCCTGGGGTCTGCTAGCCCCACACTGCCTGTGCGCTGGGTCTCCCAACCACTGCTATTTTCTGCCATGACTCCTCTCCACCGGCCACCAACTTCGCCCCTCTTACCGATCTGGATAAAGGGTTCATTGTCGGACTTCCATACCATTCAATTTTCTGTCTGTTCTGGTTGTTTTTGCTTCTAAATCTTTGTTGTCCTTAAATTTGGTTGTGCGAGGAGGCACAGTATTTCCACCTATGCCTCCATCTTGACCAGAACAGATGTTGGAATGTTTGAAGTTGTTCCAGAAGTTCCTAAGCCTCCCCTAATTTTTCTGGATTCTTGTTTCTTCATTCTGTTCTGGTTAAATGTTTATTTCTTCCTTCTGTTCCAATTCATTGATTTGAGTCCATTTTCTTCCCTCCACTGTTGGTTCCCCATATATTTTTCTTTATTTCACTTTGCATAGCGTTCACTGCTTCCTCTATTTTTCAGTGAATGTTCTATTTTCCCCTACGTTGTTAGGTATTTTCCAGGGTGGGACAACTCACTTTGCTGCCTTATGGGGGAGGGATCAGAGAGGGAACAATACCACTTGCTCTGCTCTTGCCCTGCTCTCAGTCACTTCCCCTGCTACCCACAAGCAAATTAGCCCCTTCTGGTGCTGATTCCCAGTGGGTGGGCCTGTGCACACTCTAGGACCCAGCGGTCCCCTCCAATGGTCTCTCCTTTGTGACTGGGAATTTCTCCTGCTACTGCAACTTCCACAGATTTTTACCACCAGAAGCTTTGAGGCTTTATTTCCCCATGCCGGAATCCTGGGTTGTGTGGTCTGTCTCACTTCCCAGTTGTTCCTCCTGGTTTATCTGCATGGGAATGTGGGACCACACAGTCTTCCAGCTGCTGCCTTGCCCATCCAATCCACCACCTTGTTGTGTGTCTCCTCTGCCCATCTCTGCCTCTCCTACTGATCCGGATTAATTTTTTCTCTGTAATTCCTTGGTTGTTGGATTTCCATACAGTTCAATTTTCTGGCAGTTCTGGTTGTTTTTTGTTTTTAAGTTTGTTGTTTTTCTTCTTTTGATTATGTGAGGAAGCACAACATATCTACCTACGCCTCCATCTTGGCCAGAAGTCTACTTATTTATTTTTAAAGTGAGGGAAAAGGAGCAAGAAAAACATTGATATGAAAAAGAAACGTCGACTGGTTGCTTCTTATATGTGCTCTGGGCTACAGGGACTGAACCCACAACCCAGGCACATGCCATGACCAGGAATCAAACCAGTGACCTCTTGTTTATGGTGCAACACCCAACCAATTGAGCTAAACTGGTCAGGGCTGTAAAGGTTAATTTAAGGTAAAATTTCATTTTCATCAACATAAAACTTCTTAGGAAGAAAATTAATTTAAAATTATATACAACAACCTACATAGTCTGAGTAAGAAGTTGGTTTGGATTAATAAAGAATAAACATAATTGTAGAAAAGAAGAAATGCTACAAGTAGAGGAAGGGCCCAAAGCATATATTTTCACTAATGATATTTCAAAATAATGTACATTATATGAACTTTTCTTAAAGATAATTCATTATTGTTTGATGTCTTTGGAAACTAAACTTTTTGGAAGCAAAAAGCTTGTCAAAATGTTGCCCTACTGAAAACTGTTTTCAAAAGATGAAGACAAATAACTACTATGATTTACTCAAGTAATTCAATACAAAGCATCTTCCAGGAAACATATTATTAAAAGGGTTTTTTAACCCTGAATTCTATTCTGCTCTTCACACCAAGTTTGATGGTGCTAGTCAGTGCGCTACTTTTGAACTTCTTCCATCGGTCTGATGGCTCGGTGGATTAATGATGAAAGTCAAGTGAGCTTCATCTTTACTTTGGTGCCAAGAGGCCCTGGTTCTTCCCAGCAGAGTGAATTTTATTGAGGAAATATTTATAAAATGAAAAGTTCATCAAGAAGAGTGTTGGGCAATTGTCTCTGACAAGAAACCAAACTTAGCAAAGGCTATAAGTGATTCAGGAGTCACCAGCATCCCATGGTTGTCCGCACTCTTCAGTGGTGTGTTGACAAAGCTATTATGGCACCAAATTGCTGCCTTTAATCACCAGTGATTGGGCCCCTTTCATCATTCTTTTTCATCCAAAGATAAACTACATGACATAGACATGATTTTGGAACTGCCTTATTGTGTAATTTTACAAAATGTTTCAACAAACTGGAACAGCAGCTATTACATGTTTAAAGGCTGCTTGAACAGTAAAAAAGCCAAAAAGTTTGATTTTAAAATTGAACCATGTGGAAAATACTGCCAGTTCAGCATGGCACTAACAACCAAATGTCGCTTGCAGAAAAAGTACCTCATTGATGGAACCTGCAGAAGTGAACCACCTGACAGGCTTGGAGAAGGCAAGTATCTCATTTTAAAACTGCATTAAGGTCAATTCCCGCCACGGGACCCATGCTGGGCTTGGCTCGTGAGCAAGAGAAGCTGAGGGGCATGTGAAAATTCCCAGATGATAGTGTTCTCATAAAAGCCCATTACATTGCTTTGCTTGTAAGTGGAATATTTAAGGACAAACTTTTGCTTGAGTGCATGCAAAAATATTAGAAATAAAGATGACTAAGTGAAGGCAACAACCTGAGGTCTGCTTCTGAGATGTTCAGAAGGCCTCTAAAAGCAGTGCATACAGCTTCAGTTTGGGGGTTTCTTCACCTCCACAGACCAAATCTTCTCCTACAGGAGACAAAGAGGGGAGAAGACTGGACTTTAGCTGGTTACTTACATTTAGAGCAAAGTTTCCCAATGTCTGTACTATTGAGCATTTTGAATTAATGATTTTTTATTGTGAGGGGCTGGCTGTCCTTTGCACTATAGCACATTTAGCAGCATCCCTGGCCTCTACACAGTCAATGTCAATAACATCTCTGCCCCAGTTATAATAACCAAAAATGTCTCCAGACATTGCCTAATGTCCTCTATGCAAAATCTCTCTGAGAACCATTGGTTTAAAGCACAATTTTCAATCGGCGTGCCACAAGAATTTTTAAAACATGCAATACCTGTTTTGCAAAACATGCAAAAGAGGTCAGGGGCACTGACCTCTTTTCTTTTAGATTGTAAAATTTTTAAAAAAGTGACAACAGCCAACACAATAGCCATCCAGTGTGAATGAATCAAAATTATACCTATTTTTTGTCAAATCAGCAAAAAATACAATATATTTCTTGGTGTGCTATAAAATTTTAGTAATTAGTTTATGTGTGCCATGAGATGAAAAAGGCTGAAAATCACTGGTTTAAAAAAAAGGAAATCTGAACCAATGGTACAGACATTTCTTACATGATAACCTGCCATAAAAATGCTGCTATCATCCACTGCACACACTAGTATCTTTTGTGGACCCAACACCAACAAAGCTGCCAAAACACACCACATTCCCACACTGCTTCCAGTTGGAAATGGGCTTCTGTTTGGCTCGTGCACATGAGCACAGTGTTACAGGAGCACACTGCTGAGATTTTTGATACCACACAATACTATCAAAATTTTTTTAATTAAACAGAAAAGTTCTTAAGTGAACATTGAAACATTGGCTAGATATTCAAGTAAACTTCAGCTGTATCCATGTAACCTAGAAGTTCTAAAATGGCCTTCTGTGCCTTTGATGGAATGCCAGTTTACAAATGTGTGCATTCAACCTTGGGTCAGACTGGATTCAGCACACATATCTGAGCAGAAGCAAGGTCAAAGCCACCGTGAGGCCATGGTAGTGCCCAGTGTTGTCTGCTGAACAAATGATGCAATTTAACCATCCTTCGTGGCTGAGCACTGAAGTTGTCTGCAATATTTTGGTTTTATAAATTACCTTGCAAATAACTTTCTTAATTAAAAAGAAATAAGGTCCTATTAAATTATTCTCTTCAAAAAATTGCTAGAAGTGGAATTATGGCATCAAAAGTTTTCAACATTGTTATGGTTTTTTTATAACTAGTATTGTGTCCTCCAGAAAAACTTATTTATACCATCAGCAACGAGTGTACTGCCATGCCCTGGAAATTATAATTTTTTTCAAAGATATTTGCTAATATGTTAAGGGAACATTGTCTCTCTTTTTTATTATTATTATTTCACATTTCCTTGGTTTAGGACAAACAACAAATATTTCATAGTGTCCAAAGGACTATCTATCATTGTTTCTTTAGCTGAGCCCCTGATGACATTGTTGGACTGCAGTTAGGGTGCATGAGGTGTGAAACATGGAACTTTACACTCTAGAGCCCTACTTGGTATGGTGAGATGTTCACATATGGGGGGATGAGGGAACTGAGATTTGCCAGGGAACAGCAGATGCTGAGTCCCCGAGTACAAGTTCACTAAGTGGAAAAGTGAATAAACTGGAGATTTTCAAGCTGCTTTGTTTGAACGAGATATTTGAGGCTTCCAGTCAAAATGGTGACTTAGGCAGACATGGCTCACCTCTTTGCACAACCACATCGAAATTATAGCTCAAATATAGAACAAACATCATTCAGGAACATCAGAAATTGAGTTGAATAAAAGTCTGACTACTATGGAATTTTAAAAAACACATCCATCTAGACTGGAAGGAGGGGCATGGATGTGGAACAGGCTGGCTCCACACCCATGTGGATCAAAATTCAGGAGGGACATCTCAGGAGCAAAGAGTCCCAGATGTACACCAGGGACCCAGCCCAGGATTCCAGTGCAAGGAAGATAAATCCCCACAACTCTGACTGCAAAAACCTGGGAGTGAGTTGGTGGACAAGGCTGCCGGGGAACCCACACATAGACTCACCTACTCAGACATAGCCAGGGGGGCACCTTAAGAACACCAGTTGTATACAGGGAGAGACTGTAGTGTCTGGCATCAGAGTAAGCAGAGGCTCTTGTCCCTTTGCTGAGCCTTCTTCCCCCATAGCTGGTAGACTGGCGCCATATCTGAGACTGTCAACCTGGCTAACACTGTGTGACCCACCTTGGAGATACATGCGGCTCTACTCCACCCAACTTATGGACTTACCCATGCTGCTTTTCCATAAGAATGGCTGGTCTTGGCTCCTTAATCCTATCAAACAAACAACAGCTGAGTGAGCCTTAGCTGCAGCCAGATTAGAGTCACAGCTTGGCTTCACCTGGGAATTTCCAAACCCAGCATAGGTAGCAGCCATCTCAGATGGCTTAACAGCTCATGCAGGGTGGCCCCAGGAAAAACACAGGTGGCAGCTGACCTTGGCCTGTTCCACCCAGAAACACCCAGTGGACGGCAGTAGATCATCTTGGAGCACCATCACCCTGTACCTGCACAGCTGATCCTCCATGGAGGACAGAAGTTTGTGGTCAGTGGTAACAGCCAGTCCTTGCAGCTGACTGGCCTGGGTAAGTGTCACCCATTGACCTACCAACAATAACCAAGGCTCAACTACAAGAGGAGGGTATACTCAGCCCACACAAACTGTGCACCTTGAGTACCCAGCTTGGGTGATAGGGGAGGCTGTGCCACTGGACCCTACGAGACACCTACTACACTAGGCCATACTACCAAGACACAGAGTTAAGGCAGCTCTAACTAATACATAGAAACAAACACAGGAAGGCTGCCAAAGTGAGCAGACAAAGAAAGATGGTCCAAAAGAAAGAATAGATCAAAACTCCAGAAAAAGAACTAAATGAAATGAAGATAAGCAATCTATCAGATGCAGAGTTTAAAACACTGTTTATAAGGATGCTCGAGGAATTTAGTGAGAACCTCAGCAGCATAAAAAATACCAAGCCAGAAACAAAGGATACACAAATTGAAATAAAGAACAGTTTACAGGGAAACAGAAGTAGAATGGATGAAGCTGAGAATCAAATCAATGATTTGGAACATAAAGAACCAAAAAACAACCATGCAGAACAATAATAAGAAAAAATAATCCAACAAAATGAGGATAGTAAAAACAGTCTCTGAGATGACTTCAAGAGGTCCAACATTCACCTCATAGAGATGCCAGAAGGAGAAAGGGAAGAGCAAGAAATTAGAAATCTATCTGAAAAAAATAGTGAAAAACAACTTCTCTAATTTGATGAAGAAAATAGATATGCGAGTTCAGGAAGTGCAGAGAGTCCCAATTATGATGGAGGCCCACTCCAAGACACATCGTTACTAAAATGGCAAAGGCTAAAGATAAAGAGAGACTCTTAAAAGCAAGAGAAAAGAAGTTAGTTGCAAGAAGGTTTCCAGATGGGAAGGGGGAAGGGAAGAATGGGTGTAAAGGTGAGGGGATTAAAAGGTACAAATAGGTAGTTACAGAATAGCTGTGGGGATATAAAGTACAGTATAGGAAATGGAGCAGCCAAAGAACTTCTACGTATGACCCATGGACCTGAACAATGGTGGGGGGACTGCCTGAGGGAGTAGGGGGTGCTGGGTAGAAGGGGGCAAAGGGGGGGGAATCAGGACAACTGTAATAGCATAATCAATAAAATATACATTTTTTAAAGCAATATTTGAACAAGCTGGAACTACTCACATTTTTCACTTGGTCTCTCCCCGCACTCTTCCCTTGCCAGGCATGGATAGTTGCATTTGAAAGACTTGAACTCACATATGAGGTGACTGATAGTTACTGAGCTGCTGCCCTGGTTCGTGAGTGTCAGGTTATCCATTCATTCTTTGAAACAGTCCTGTCACGTGGGCAACATTTCTAGGCTGTGAATCAGGAACTTGAGGTTCAAACAATGAGCCTGAGTTCTGAGGTGAAATGAGTGCAGAGCTGGAACTCACCTTCGGTTCTGCCGATTCCAAAACTCCTACTCCTTTATTTCCCATACCATGCGGAGTACCAATGTCAGCTTCAAGTACTCATGTTTCCTCATGACTCCCCCCTCCCCTCGAGAATGAAAAGTCCATGGTTCTTTCCAACTCCAATTCAAAGAAAGCTACCGAAATTATTTAATTGCTGTGATGACTATTTTAGAACATCTGGTTCTCTTCCACCCCCACCCCCCAATTTGGGGCAAGGAAGAACAGGTGAAGTGATAAGGGAATAAAAGGGGAATTTAATTTCCTGGTACAAGGAATCACAGCATATTATGAAAGTAAACACTCAGTAGCTTCTTCTTCTAAACCCCCTCTGGTGGTCAACTTTCACAGCCTCACAATGTGGGCAGAGCCTGGCCCAGCCTGTATTGTCACATTCCCATTTGAAAATGTTTGAAGGAGAGCAAGCATTTGCCTCCTCCCCAACAGTATTCTTCCAACTGGGGACAGACTTGGCTTCCTGGATTGGTATTGCTCTGATGCCATCCTTCTGTGGCTATTTCTGTCCAGGCCTCATGGGCCCTTGAAACCAGATTCACTGTTATTGAATGACCATGGTATTCCAACTGGAAAACAGGCTGTTTCACCAGCTCTCCACCTGAATCCCCAGTCTTCCAGAGGTAGGAAAGCAAGCAGTTCTTGTCCCTTCTCCATTGAGAACCCAAAAGAGACATATTTGAGCTGCTTAGTCATTTCTTAAGTTAAAAGGGAAGGATATTAAGCATCCAATGACTTTCATTCTGATTTCACAAAAGTCACTTTTAGTCCTGTGCCCTGGAGAATTTCCTTAACATTCCAGGACATTTATTCTTGTGAAGCTCACACAGAATTATACATCCTGGTCCATGGAAATTATGGAGCCTCATGCAAATGTAAGTTATAAACTAGTATTACCCGTAATAGCATTTTCACCATCTAATGTGCTATATGTTTGATCTATTTTGTTTCTTTTCTATCCTCACATTTTTCCAACTCTCCCCATCCCCGAATTAGAATATAAGTCCCATGAAGACAGGGATTTGGGTATTTTATTAATTACTGTTTCCCCAGAGCTCAGAAAAAGGCCAGTCACAAAGTCAGCACTTGACAAATATTTGTTGAATTAATAAATGAATTGATGATAATCCCTCTCCAAGGTTGCCCATAAAATCTTATTTGCTGGAGAACTTTGAGAGAAGGGCAAGCAAGACCCTATCCCTATCCAAATGAGGTTAGTGATAATACTACCAAGAGGCCGGGAGTGAGACAGGAAATCTCTGATGGTCGCTCTGAGTCCTGATTCTACGGTTTTATGGCTCTCTATCCAGTATTGTGCCCTGGGCCAGGCCACTTACCATGTTTGCATCACTGTTCAAAGGCTAACCATCATCTTGCTTTAAAATGTGTAAAACTGGCTCTGAAAATATTAAAAACTCATTATAGACTTATCCCCTTCTCACCTGTCTTGGGGGTGGGGAAATTGCACTTATTGATAACAGACTGAGCTACTGGCTGCTCCAATACTTATGAGGCACTGAGTCTGCCCCGGACTTTCCTAAACAGCCTTCAACTTGACCAGCCAGCCAAGGCCTTTCCAGGATCCTGGTGACAAGCAGCCAGTGGAATTCAGGGCTACAGTATTTAGTCAGCATTCAGATTGTACACTCCTTCATTGTACATTCAGAAAACTCCTCCTTCCTCCCTCCAGGAAAACATATGGTGAGAGCTGCTTTTTTGGGAGCAAGCCCTCAGGAGAAAACAAACTTTTCAACTTAAAAAAAAGTTCCAGTAAACCTGTCTTACTGATTTCTAAGGAAATCACCTCAGAGCTTAATTTTGCTTTTCCCATCAGAGTAATCACTTCTATTACTGAGAAAGTGCAACTGACAACGGCTTTGAGATGCAGCAAGTGTGGGCTTGAAGGCCCAAGTGTGGGCGTGTGTACACATAATGTATGTACAAACCAATGTATACAGTATGCTCATTAGTCACTGGAAGCAATGTTCAAGAATAGTCCATTTGCTTTTCCAAAAATGGCTAAATCATGACCTCGTTGACAGCCCAGCTAGGCAGTGTCTGGTGGAATTTTTGGCTCTGGAAAGGCCAGGTGTTGATGGTTCCAACCTTCGTCAGCACCTCTGAATACTAAAAGGGCTCTGTGTGTGTCTGGAGGGGCAGACAGTGAGCAGGCAGGAGCGGAAAGGGAGGCAAGGATGGGTTCTATGGGTCTTTGCTTCTTGGAACAAAGGCAGGAGTCAGATGCCATGATTGGGGACCGCCAAGCAGCAGCTGTGAAGGCAGGAAGGCATTTGTAACTAGTGCAAATATTAACTGTGTTGAAACAGAATCACAGAACTTTTGTCCCGTATGTCATGCCCCATAGGAAAGCCCTGTTTCTCTTTGTGTTTGCTGTGTTTAACACAGGAATTTATTTCTTTCAAAAATGGATGGAAGTTTCAATAACACTGGGGTTTTTTTGTTCTTTCCCCAGATGCCTGCAATGTTAGCCCCACTAATAGAAGAGCTACTTCCTTTAACTTTTCTACAAGCTAAGACTTCTCTGGTGGGCCCAGGTGTGTCTGGCCCTGGCAGACAGTGCTGGTGTCATCCCTCAGGAATTGCCTGCTGGGGAGCTCAGCGGGTCCTCTGCTGAAGCCCTGGCAGCTCAAAAATACAGCATTTCTAGGGGGAGAAGCATAGCTTATTGAGCAGGAAGATCTCCCAAGGCCAGGTGTGGGGAAAGCCTATCGGGTGCTGCAAACCACAAGAACTGACAACAATGGACAAACTGAGAGTTCAGAAACATGCTTCAGGCCCTAGGCAGAAGCACTCAGTCATTGATGGCTCCATTTTCTATCATAAGATATTAAACATTTTGGCCTTTATCATAGTTCCCCCAAAATGAAAACTTGGCTGCTTTTCCAGATAGAAAATAACACTGACACTGCATGTCAGTTCTCAGTGTGGCTTTTGAAAAGCCCAGGAACGTCTCCAGATCTCCACTTTTGTCTGCCTCTGGTAACAGATGTCGTTTGCTCCTCTATCTCCTTATTCAGGTTTCTTTAGAGAGTTGGTCTCGTAGGGAACTTCAGTACCCACAGCGGGTCAAAGTCACAGCCATGCACCTGCGGGGCAGCTCTGTGAGAATGAGGAAAAAAGCGCCCCCTGTGGACAGACACAGCCCCTCACCAGAACACTAGGCATGGGGAACAGAGCCACCCGCTCCCAGCCCCTGCCCTTCGGATGAGCCTAGGTGTTATGCTGAAATTGAACAGGTGGGTATGGCAGTGCTCACAGATTTGAAGTTGAGGCTAAGGAAGGGAGAAAATGTGGTTTTTCCATCAGCTGGGGATGCTACCAGCAACGGATGGTCCCACTGGTGCATTTCAACAAATTCCGCAAACTAGAAAAGTCTTTACTTCCCACCACAGCTGTGATCTGCTTCAGAGTTTCCTGGCTCAGGAATCAGAGTCCACCTGGCTTTCTCTTTGCCTTTTATCCAGTGCTTGTAAGCCATCTAACACTTAGCTGAGCTCTAGTATACAAAGGGTGCTCAGTAAATGTGTAGAGTTGGCCAAACAGCTTCACTAAATCAGCCCTCTTAGAGGGTGTGAACACTGTCCTTTTCTGTTTCTGGGTTCATTAACCCCTTTGGTTCATGTGACCACACTCAGGATGGCTCTCCTGACAAGCACCCGGGTTACATGACAACCCACAAATAATAAGGTCTTCTTCACTCCACAGACTTAGCACAACCCAGACCATCCACACTCCCAAACAGCGGGGGGAAATTAAATTAAAACAACAGGCCAGGAGCAATTTGAGTTCATTTCACCCTGGCAAGACTTCAGATCAAGTTAGAAGAGAACTAAATGTCTCTAAGGCAAGTCCTGGTGACCTCCCACTGGTCCTGGAGGGGATTCGGCCTCAACCCCACAGGAGCCCTGCCTGCTCCACCGCTCCCAGTGTCTGCCTCAAGAGCCTCCAACACAATAGCCGAAGGTACTGTTTGTGGTTTCCTCTTAAAAAAAAAATAACCTCAGCTATGACAGGTCTAAACTGCAAAGACATTTATTGGCTGCAGTGAATCAGTTCCTCTTCTGCTTAGAGTAACTTTTCTAATTATTAAGTTGCTGATAAAAATCACTTCAATAAATGTGGCTTTTTAAACAAGACCAAGTCTGGGGAGACAAGCACAGACATCAATACCTGTGTCACGTTAACCCCTGAGCCAACTACCCACCATAGCTTTCAAGTTTAAGCCATTGTATTGTGACTGGTTAATTTTTTTAATATATTTTATTGAGTATGCAATTACAGTTGTCTCATTTTCCCCCTTCACTCCCCTGTACCCTGTACACACTCTCCCACCCACATTCCCCTCCTTTAGTTCATGTCCATGTGTCATACTTATAAGTTCTTTAGCTTCTACATTTCCCATACCATACTTGCCCTCCCCCCGTCTATTTTCTACCTACCATCTATGCTACTTATTCTCTGTACCTTCTCCCCCTCTCTCCTCTTCCCACTCCCCTGTTAATAACTCTCCATAAGATCTCTATTTCTGTGGTTCTGTTCCTGTTCTAGTTGTTTGCTTAGTTTGTTTTTGTTTTTGTTTTAGGTGTGATTATTAATAATTATGAGTTTGCTGTCATTTTACTGTACATGTTTTTTATCTTTTTTTTCCTAGATAAGTCCCTTTAACATTTCATATAATAAGGGCTTGGTGATGATGAACTCCTTGAACTTGACCTTATCTGAGAAGCACTTTATCTGCCCTTCCATTCTAAATGAAAGCTTTCCTAGATAGAGTAATCTTGGGTGTAGGTCCTTGCCTTTATTAACTTGGAATACTTCTTTCCAGCCCCTTCTTGCCTGCAAGGTCTCTTTTGAGAAATCAGCTGACAATCTGAGGGGAACTCCTTTGTAGGTGACTGTCCCCTTAGCTCTTGCTGCTTCTAGGATTCTCTCCTTCATTTTAATCTTGGCTAATGTAATTCTGATGTGCCTTGGTGTGTTCCTTCTTGGGTCCAACTTCTTTGGGGCTCTCTGAGCTTCCTGGACTTTCTGGAAGTCTATTTCCTTTTCCAGATTGGGGAAGTTCTCCTTTATTATTTGTTCAAATAAGTTTTCAACTTGTTGCTCTTCCTCTTCTCCTTCTGGTACCCCTATAATTCAGATGTTGGAGTGTTTAAAGATGTCCTGGAGGTTCCTAAGCCTCTCCTCATTTTTTTTTTAATTCTTGTTTCTTCATTCTTTTCTGTTTGATCATTACTTTCTTCCTTCTGGTCCACTCCATTGATTTGAGTCCCAGTTTTCTTTCCATCACTATTGGTTCCCTGTGCATTTTCCTTCATTTCACTTAGTGTAGCCTTCATTTTTTTAATCAAATTTGTGACCAAATTCAATGTGAGCATCCTGATCATCAGTGTTTTGAACTGTGCATCTGATAGGCTGGGTGTCTCTTTGTTGCTTAGTTGTATTTGCTGTGAAGCTTTGATCTGTTCTTTCAATTGGGCCATCTTTTTTTTGTCTTGTCACACCTGTTACGTGGTGAGGGGCAGTTAGGTGTTCGCCAGGGCAAGGCAACCCAGTGGCTGGGTGTGACACTGTATTTGGGGCAGGGGTTTAAGAGGGAACAGTGTTGCTTGCTTTGCTCTCTGCTGGCTTTTGTCCTCTCCTGCCACTTCCCACAAACAAACTGAGCCCTTCTGGTGCTGATTTCCATGTGGGTGGGTTTGTATATGTCCTGGGACCCTGCGGGTCTCTCCAATGAACTCTCCTGTGAGGCTGGGAATCTCTCCCAGCACCTCAATACCCACAGGTGTTTTCAATAGGTGCTTTTAGGCTTTATTTCCCCATGCTGGCACCCTGGGTTGTGTGGTCTGTCTCGATCCCCAGTTTCTCCTGGTTTATCTGCGTGTGAATGTGGGACCACCCAGTCTGCCAGCTGCCTTGTGCACCACGCCCCTCCACAATCCACTGCCTCACTGGGTCCACCTGCTGCCACCCTCATGTACCCAGAGGTCCACCAGCCACCTGTGTGCCCAGGGTCCACCAGCTGCTGCCTTGCACACCCAAGATCCACCAGCCACTGCTTTTTTTGCCACCACCCCTCTCCATTTGGCTGCCTGACTCCTCTCCTCCTACCAGTCTGGATGAATGTTTCTTCTTTAACTCCTTGGTTGTTGGACTTCCATACAGTTAAATTTTCTGTTAGTACTGGTTGCTTTTTTTCCTAAATTGTTGTTGTCCCTATTTTGGTTGTGCGAGGAGGTACAGTGTGTCTACCTATGCCTCCATCTTGGCCAGAAGTCTGGTTTATTAAAATGTGACTCAAAGCTACACAAAATTGGGGGCAACCCTAACAACACCATTATAGCTAGAGAAGCAACAATTCTTTTCTTCCTTGAGGAACTAAATGTTATTTTTACAGCATGTTTAAGGCTTTAAGTACTAAATGTATGGATTTGCTTTCTTATATAAAAATAGTTATTCCAATAATCATCTCTTGATATATTATCTAATTTCCCCCTAACCTCTCCCACCCTCCCTCTGTTGTTAAATTAACATTGTCATGTGAGGTGGTTCTTGCCAATAAGTCATCGGCATGGTTCTGAATAAAAGATTCCTATATCTCTTTTTTGTAGAGAACTCTTTCAGAAAAGTGCAGTTAGGCTGGTGACTGCATTGTAAAGGCCACTACCAAGGGGATGGGCAAACATCACCAGGCATTAGAGAAGAAGGACAGTCACAAATGATTGACATCCATGGAGTTTAGGCACACCACGCAGAAAGGGGGACTTGAAATGTCTAGGATGAAGGGAAAACAGGAGGAAGCAGGAAGAAGACGCAGCAGGCAGACTTCTCTGGTGGGAATGTCTGTCCTCAAGGACCTCTGACCTCTAGTGAGAAGAACAAACTGAAAGAAAAGAAAGAAAGAAAGAAAGAAAGAAAGAAAGAAAGAAAGAAAGAAAGAAAGAAAGAAAGAAAGAAAGAAAGAAAGAAAGAAAGGCAAACAAGAAACAGAAGATGAGATATTTCACTTTCTCTGTCTCATGTTACCATTACGTAACACACAGCCTAAAAGATGATGTTTCCCTTTTTCATCTTCTTGTTGGTAATGGAGTTTTAGAACATACTTGTGTGTGTGTGTGTGAGTGCTTCTTCAGCTAGTCTAAACTGTTAGATCTAAGGCCCACCTACAAAGAGTTAAGAAGACCCATTTCCAAGACAAGAATGAAAAGAAATTCATGGATACATCTAAGAAAGAAGACAGAAAAGATATTACAGAGTGGTTATAGGGGGGAATATCTCTACTGCACATAAATGGAGGCCAGAAATGTTGAGCAGAATTTTATAGATTTCTTGGGAACTTGTAATGTTCTCATTGTTTATTATTTTTTATCCTGTCAGTTCCCTATAGTTACAAGCCATTGCAACCCTTGAAACAAAGCAAAACATGGCAGAAGGTTTATGGAATTTACTTTGTGAGGCAAGAGAGAGACATCTTCTCTTGTGGCTCTTCTGTACAACTAGGAGAGAGAATTCTGGAAGAAACACAGATGAAGACAGGCTAGGGAAAAAGGCGACTCCCTAAGTCCTCTGGGAGAAAAAGAAACAGAGGAAGCATGGGATTAGCTTGGGAAGAACTCTCAAGGGAATTCACCTCCATGAAATTCGTTTTCCTCCTGACATCAAGTCAAAAAACTCCTGATAGATTTTGCTGAGTGCTAAGCACACTGGATTGTGCAGAGCTATACTCCAGTAGTTCTTCCACTGTACTTCAGTCTCAAGATAGCTAACAGTTCACTGAAGTAACATCAACTATACCCACATTCCCCAGGCCCAGAATTAATTCCCACCAGGAATTTTCAATGAAAGCTACAAATCTCTGCTAGCCTTAATCAATATTGTCTGTCCTCCACCCCTACCTATCAATATGGCTTAAGAATCTACTACAAGATTCATCCTTATGAGAGGATTACAATAATAAGTGTAATAATCACAGAGGTAACAATACTAGCCAATGTTTACTGAGCACTTAATATGTGTGAGGCAATGATTTTTGTGCTCTGTATATATTAACTCGTGCCTCACCACACCTCCTTGAGGAAGGGACTATCTGATTATCATTTCATGTGTAAGGAAACTGAGGTATAAAATCACCCAGCTAGTTTCAGGGGAGCAGAATGTGCTATCAGGCGGTGAATCGAGACCCCCTAACCTTGTGAGCACAGAACACCTAAACACTAAGCATCATCTATGGAATCAAGACTTCAGGCTGGGTTTGCCACTTTCCCTGACTACCTGCAACCCTATGGCTTTCAAAGAGTTTGGCCCTGTGGGCTCCTTTCTTCAAGTAAAATGTTGCATAGAAGCCCCATATTTATGCATCAAATAGAAAAACATGGATTGAATTAGGAAGAGGGGAAAGGATGCCTGATCCTCTCCACTTTCAGTCAGCCCCTCCCTATGCCCCAGAAGGTTCCTGAGAGCCTTGGGGCTTCTGTGGAACACAGCTGGAAAACCCCTGGACCAGTCCCTAATTGGTCTCCTTCCACCGGTAAAATTGCCAGCTCCAGAGTCTCTTTCCAACTTGCTTCCAAAACTCCAAAGTTTCTTGTTGTTTCTGGGATAAGTTCTGAAATTTTGCCCTGGGAATTTCAGGATTTCCAAGTCCTGTCCGTAGCCCAGACACCCAAGCTTTCTTATTGTACCCCATCTCTGTCAAGCTGGCCCAACCTTCTTGCCATCTCCAAACAGGCATCATCCTTTGAGCCATCTGAAGTGACCTCGACTTTTCCCTCTGCTTCTACAAATAACCACAGAAATGAAGTCAAACACGCCTCTTCCACAAATTCTTCTCTGACTATTCACCTCAGGACCATGTTTAGGGTTCACTCAGGCCTTGCCACTTCCTGTAGTAATTAGCAGACAGGTTTCACTGCCAGAACAGAGACCAAAACAAGAGTAACTTCAATAAGATACCAGTTGATTTCTCTTGCCAGAATTGCCTAAGCATGTGCACCCTGGGCTGCTGCAGCAACCCCACAGTGCAGGACCCAGGTTCCTTCCACATTGTTGCTCTGCCATGCTCTCTGTGGTGGACAGTGGCTCCGTGCCCGTGTCTGTGTTCCGCCAGGAAGGAGGAGGGGGAGAGGACACATCCTTTACATTTAAAGTCTTCACCCTGTGCTTCAGTCATATTCCACCAGCAAGATGAGAATGGCTGTTTGGAGGACAACTAGCAATCTCCTCCACATTTAACTATTTCAAAAAGAAAAGGGCGAGAGGGGCATTTCCTCTCATCTCTCTTGGAATTAAGAGGCCCTGGAATAAAGGGACCTTGTCTCACATATTCTGTCTCCCACAAAGCCTGTCCAACCTCAGCATCCTTGTACACACATTGAATGTACTCAGTAAATATTAAAGAATGAATATACAGGTATTAAAGAACAGGAAAACAGATACATAGACATTTTTGGAAACTGCAGATAATGTTGAGTTTCTTTATATCAGTGCTGAATTTAAAGTTTAAACTACTGGGCCCTAAATGTAAAAGGGTTTATGTACTTACTTTTAGAGAAGTTACTCTAAAAGATTATCTGAATAAGCAAGACTTTTTCAGACTGCCTTTATCCTGACCTCCCAACACACACACACACACACACACACACACACACACACACACACACACACCACTCCTCCAATTTATTCAAATACAGGACCTGAGAAACTGCTTCATTTATACTCGTACTTCGTTCCTCAGATAGATAATGCAAAATTAATGAAAGGTTTGAAAAGCTAAAGCTTAAAACATAAAAGCATTTTTATACAATTATCTTTGTGGGTTCCAATGTATGGCAATAACCTCTCAGATAATTCACTGAGCACTTCACCAAATGACAAAAATTTAGGCAATGTTTAGACCCAGGTAATGTTACTGTCTGAGTAACATTAGAGTCTGGGTCTTTCAAAGAGAATTTATTCTCAAGCGGTCACAGTCATTCATTTTTGTGTGAGGGGAATTTGTTCTTGGGTCCCCTGAAGATACTAAAATCTGTGGATACTCACTTTGTATAAAGTGGCATAGTGTTTACATATAACCTATGCACATACTCTCATATACTATAAATCATCTCTAGATTACTTATGATACCTTATAAAATGTAAATGCTGTGTACACAGTTTTATACTACACTGTTTAGGGAATAATAACAAGAAAAAGTCTGCCCATTTTCAGTACAGACCCAACCATCCTAAGCCTATCTACTTAGTACCCATCAGCAACAATGTAACGAAGACAGAGGTCGGTTGAATTCCAAGATGTGGAATTCCAAGCACTGGGGACCAACTATATTAAAGAAACTACCCATCTTATATCCTTTTTTTTTTGAAAAGCAATAGTTGGATTTATGTTTTGATCTATTCATCTCTATGCACATTAGATATTACAAATACCACCAAAGTTTTAAGAAGCTTTAAGGCAATTATAGTTACAGAGCAGTAACTACATGTACCCTATTTGCCAGTTGCAAAATGTCCT
This sequence comes from Artibeus jamaicensis, assembly GCF_021234435.1. Lineage (NCBI taxonomy): Eukaryota > Metazoa > Chordata > Mammalia > Chiroptera > Phyllostomidae > Artibeus > Artibeus jamaicensis. Next base: position 69,511,774 of record NW_026522030.1, on the reverse strand, counting down.
ATGAGTTCAGACATCTCTGGCCTTGAATGAAACGACAATAATAGCAGTAAAATAATAATAAAAGCAGCTTCCCTATTGTACTGCTCTGGCCCAGATACTGTGCAAACTACATCCCATGAATTCTTTCAATCCTTTAACAATTCTAAAGATGTTTTTAAGGCTCAAAAAATGAAGTGATGATTAAAAGTCCTTCAGAACTGGATTCAAATTGAGTCCATTTGTTTCTAAAAACTTGCTTTTTGAATAAAAAGATACCAAATTAATGGTTACTGCTATTCTCCAAGTGTGCTTGGTGGTGCATCCACTGCAGCTGCTAACGAGACGGCTGCATACATACCCCTCAGACCCCTGGCGTCTGTGCGCACATCTCATGGCATGAGTACAGGGGTGTTACGAAGAGCACGCCCACCCCGATGATGACCTCACACAGACTCCTGACTGGGAATCTCAGGAGACTCTGAGTGTCAGTGAGGGTGCCTGCTTTTCTCCCAAGACCCTGGACAGCATGCGACAAGGCAGTACGAAGATGCTGACTCAGAACAACCATAAAAGGAAGTGCCTCCCTCAGAGGAGGGCCTGCAATTCTCCCACTTGCTCATCTAGACCACCCCTCCCTCAGCGAGGCATTCTCCTATCTGCCTTCGCCTGGACCCTGAACTTGGTTCTTGCCACTGACACGACAAGGCTATTTTGTGTTGTGAATTTGATGCTCCTGCCAGAAGAAGGGCTGATCCTCAAGGCCTAGGATACCTCAGACATTAGGCCCAGCTCTGCTGGGCAGGAGTCTGGCAGCATTTGAGTTCACATATCTTTGCAGGACACTCGAGGAAGTAGTGGGAATTTTTGCTTCCTCTCACTACAGAAAATCATCCAATCTGCTTCAAAGGGCCTGGCTAGAAGAGACTGGCTTAGAATCATACACACAAGAAAAGAGTCTAAGATTCAGCCCTCCAGTGATGCTAAATTTGCAGAGTAGGACACAGGCCAGTACATCCCAAGTAGACTCAGGTCTGCAATACACTCCTCAGCGAAATGGAAACTTACACAGACCTCCTCAGTGCTGGCCCTCCCACAGGAACCTTGTCTTGAAGTCTCTCTCAAGAAGTTTTCTCTCTCTGCTCTAGCCCATGGCTCAAGAACAGTGGTACCATTGACATTTCAGGCCAGCTAATTTTTTGATGTGTAGACTATCCCATGCTTTGTAGAATATCTAGCAATATCCCTGGGTTCAACCCACTGGATGCTGGTAGCCCCCACCTCCCAGTTGTGACAACCAATAGTTGTCTGTAAACATTGCTGAATGTCTCCTGGGAAGTAAAATCACCTATCTGAGGACCACTGGTCTAGCTGGTGAAGCTTGTCCAGTTCTGGTGGCCTTGAGCTGCTTTCCCCCAGGACAGCAGGTACACCCCACCTGACCAGGGTCTCTCAACACAATCTTCAGACACTAAAACTCATGTTTAACAATACCTGTTACCACAGATATCCCTCAGTTTTCCAGCTATTCAAGCCCGCTCTTCCCCACTAACATTCAAATTGCTTCAGTCTGAGTGCCCTTCCAAAGGAACGGCAAGAATCACCTCCCTTGGACATTTCTGCAGATGGCAGCTCTCCACTCTCTCCCAACCCCCTCATCACCTCTGTGCTGCTCCACGTCGTCACTCAGTCCCACCATAGGGACGGGTCTTCCCTAAGCCATGGGGGAAGAGCATGGTCATGTTTAACAACCTTAGCTAGCAATCTTGAGGAATTACAGATTTTTTATGAAGGGAGGGGAAGAGGCATTAGATATTCTCACCCCTGAGCTCCAGAGACCATTCCTTTGCACGGGAGAATCTCTGCCTGGTATGTCCCCTCCACCGAAAGCTTAGCGCACTGTAAATTGAGTGTCATTCTTCCTGCCCCTGCCATCCCCACCCCAGGATGGTCAACAATCTCTGCAGAGATGCACCCTGTCCTGGCAAAGACCAGTGTTTGCACTTCATTAGCCAGATTATGGGACATTCTAGTCTGATGTGTGAACCAGTTGCATTTGAAAGTCTCCCCTGGGAGGACTCCTACAAAGATGGAGAGCAGGAGTTTCGTGAGCAGCTTCCTGAGCTTGGTGAGGTCTTTGCCAAGTCTCTTGAGCCACGTGAAGCAACTGTCACAAAGCCACCTTACCCTGCCTGGCCATTCAGTACCCTGTTCCTTCTCAGCATTACACCAGCTACCATAATCAAAGTCAACACAGTCTTAAAACACAGCATCTGGTTTTAATTACTTCAGTTCTGTGGAGCTTAGAAGCCAAGACATTTCCAGGTTTGATCTTTGTCCCACTGAACCATCCTAGAAGTGGGGACACCCACTGTAAGAGTAGCACTTACTCATTACCATTCCAGGAACACCCCTACTCTGCCACTTTCAAAGAACCAAGTTGGAGCCAGAAAATCGCAAGTGGTGCTTTTCAAACTTCTCTCAACATCTCAACATTGTAACTCTTTTTTTTTTTTTTTTTTTGCACAAGGCTACCTGAAGCTTCAGGTGGAGCCACAATGGCTGAGCCTAGAGACACTGGACACCCTTGAAGTACAATCAGTATGATGATGACCTCAGAGCCCAGTGTCCAGAAATCTGGTCTTGAAAGCTAGAGAAAGTGAGGTGTGAGGCCCTGTCCCCACCTGCATAGCTCGTCAGATTTGCTGTCACGGACAAGTGTCTGCGGGTAGAGGAGGACCTGGGGAGGCACTGGGGAGCACTGGGAAGAGCTCTGCCGGCATCACACTGGTCACTGCAGCTCCTCTGCTTTACCGGGCATGATTCGTTAGAAGGAGGCGACTGCCAGAGGAACCCCTCAGTTTCCCTGGACCAGAGCATCTCCTCTCCCACTGCTGACCTTTGGGGCTGGGTAACTCTGTGTTGGGGGCGGGGCCGTCTGGTGCCCTGTGGGGTGTTAAACAGGGTCCTTGGCTTCCACCCAATGTCAGAGGTACCCCCCCAAGTTGTACAAGTTGTAACAACCAAAAATGTGTCTAGACATTGACACATGTCCCCTAGGGGCAAAAACGTGCCACCCCCAACTCACTGACCCCAGATCCACTGGAGTCTAGGAACACCCAGGACCAAAGCCTCCTGAGGGTGAGAGCGTGGAAGCTATTGTTCTCATCCTCCAGCAGCTCAACAGCCAGCTGGACAGAGGTAACCCTGCTGAACCTCGCAGTAACATGTGTAAATGATAACAGGTCAAGGTAACAAAAGCTGTCTAGAGATGGTATGTAATTAATAGGGTTTTAAGTAACACTTTCCTAACACTTGTTACATTGCATTATATTGAAATTATTTAATTATCTGTCTTCTTATGTAAAAGGGAGGCACCACGAGTGTAGACACTGAACCTTTTTTTGTTGACAACAGACAAACCCCTTGCGGTGTCTGACACACTGCCTGATGGCTACTGACCAAGGGCCAGCCATGCACCGGGTCAGACTGTCAGGGGAAGAAGGTATTGATGGGGACCTGTCCAGGTGGCTTCAGGTACTCACTGCTAAAAGGTGGGCTGGACCAACCTGAATGCTTGACTGTTTGTGGTCAAAAACTTTTGAAGTATTTTTAATTTTAAAAAGAAAAAATAAATATACAGGGTGGGGCAAAGGTAGGCTTACAGTTGTTCATATGGAAAACAATACAATGACTCACAGACCCACAACTGTAAACCTACTTTCGCCACACCCTGTACGTATCCCCCGGCTTTGAGCCAGAATGCGTGTGACAGAGTGAGTGTGTGTTCGTGCACGAGTGGGAGCCCAGCAATGTGAAGATGTGTGGGAAAATTTCAGAGGCAGTCTCGGAAGAGACATTTTCTCTGTCCCACAGCCCTCCTGTCCTTCCATCCTGCCCTTGTCTGTGTTTAATCCCCTCAACAAGGCAAGTGCATGGCAAAGCCCAGTGGCCAACCCCAGGCTCTTGGCTGGGAAGAGACGAAAAACGAACCCAAACCCGTCAGCTTGTCCCCACCCCCGCCCCCACAAGCATCATTTGTTATTTGTAGAGTGTGTGCACTACTAGCACCTCCTCGGTACTGCACAGCACAGGGACCAGGGCCTCTGCCCAGCAGTGCACAGAACAGAGAAAAAAATCCCCGCTCTCCGGACGCCCACAGCCAGGCCCCTGACCTCACAGCTCCCGGTGAACGCAGTCACCCGCGGAGGCTGCACAGGCGACGGCTGCGCCCCCTTCCCAGACTTTCCGATCCAGCAGGTCAGAGCAGCGCCTGAGAATGGCATTTGTAACCAGCTCCCCTGCGAGGCTGCACTGCTGGCCCCGGGACTCCAGCTGACACGCCAAAGATCCCAAAGGGCCTTCGCCAAGGGTTCGGGGCGGAAGGTGGGGACATCTGGAAAAACAGGAATGTCACTTTGCCTGGCCGGGACGCGGGGCAAAGACAGAGCTCCTCTTCTCTCCTGTTTGCCGGAGCGCCCAGGGCGACGGTGGCCAGGGCCTCCGCGGGGACAGGCCGCACCGCCGGCGCAGTCGCGGTGGGTGGCAGCGCTGGCTCCGGCGGCCGCTCCCCGGTCTGGGCCGGCGGCGCAGGGGCGCGGGCGGCCGGGCGCAACCCGCCTGCGTCTCCAGACCAGTTTATTTACTTAAACAACAAACATCCCGCCTTCCGTGGGGCCAGGCCCAGGGCAGTTCCTGCATGGGACGAGACGCTGTCTTCACAGAAGCCCACCCACGTCGCCCAGAGGGCTTAACGGCCCTGCCCCGGTTCGAGGAAATGACAGGCTGCGCTCCGGGCGCCGCGGGCCGCCCAGGAATGTGGGTGACGCCAGAGCCGCCTGCTGCGCGGCCCGAGGCGAGCTCCCGGCCGGGGCCGCCTTTCTCTGCCCGGCTCCAAGTCTCCCCTCATTTTGCCCGCGGTTTTTATTCTTCTCCGAGGTGGTAAAGAAAAGCAGACAAAAAATTTAGAAAGAAAAGATGTTAAGCTTTCTCCCTCAGAAGGGTAGAATAAACAGAATGTCACTGCAAAGACAAACAAGACTGAAAGAAACAGATGGACTTCCAAAACCTTCTAGAAGCTGCGTGGTGGGGGCGGGGATGGCTGGGCCTGTGATGTTTGTGGGGGCGGACCGGTCGGTAATTTAGATCAGGATGCTCACCCCCCAGATCAGCCTGTGAAAATGCAGACCATCTTGGAAACCTCAAACCTCCCGGAAAGGAAGTAAAGGACAACAGACCTCCTGTTATCCGCCACTTTCCCTACCATGTCCTATATCCTTTCTTTCTGACAGATCACCAGTGTCTTGAATAAGGAATTGCTGACCAGATTATTTTGTTACTGCAAAGTTGAGGGAGGCTTGGGTGTTTGTTCTGTTTTCTGTTTTTCTAAAGCTCTCTTAGACTTAGCTAAATGGCCGTGTGCATAGCAGAGTGTGTCAGTTTGGCCTTTTCTCCTTCTCCATTTCATTTGTCCTTCATCCACTAAATCAACTACACTTTAAAAAAACGATATCTGACTGATATCCAAATTCCTCTAATAATTTCCCAACTGCAGGGTGATGTGTACTGTGCAGATTGAAAGGGAAAATATTTGCCTTAAAATTCATTTTCTCATTAAGCATAAAGTCTTTTTTCTAAAGAAAGGCTTTTATTTTTAGAGCAGTTTAGATTCACAGAAAATGGAGCAGAAGGTACAGAGATTTCCCTTACACTCCTATCCCCACCCGTGCGCAGCCTCCTCCACTATCCACGTCCGCCACCAGGGTGGGACATTCGTTAGCATCTATAAGCCTGTGTTGACATATCATCATCAGTCAGAATCCATAGTTTGCATTAAGGTTCACTCTTGGTATGGTACAAGCTATAAGCTAGGACAAACATATAATGACATGTGCCCATCATTATAGTGTCAGATACTTTCACTGCCCTAAAAATTCTATCTGTGCTCCACCTAAATAAATCCTGTTTTTCAAAGAGAATCAAATTCGGTATATGAAGTATCTCCTAATTTGATACTAAATGTCGTTCATCTGCTGGAGAGAAATGTCTTCACTGTTGAAGCTTTAATTTTGAAAGTTTTGAAGAAGAGCATTAGCTAACCCAATTGCTAGGTAAGTGCTATTGCAACTTCCCAAAGGGAAAGTCTGAAACACATGCCGCCAACATCACTTGGGCTGGAAATCCGAGTCCTAGCCACTGGTGGAAGCTCAGACACTAAGGTTCACCTGCTCTACCACATCCGCCCAATGCTAAGAAGGGTAGCCCGGAGCCCTTAGTGCCCCACCTGATGACCGACACTTGAAATTTTACCATCAAAGTTTTCTTTCATGCCATGGATGTACCACAACTTCAGAGCCTTCTCTGGCAGCATATCTGACTGGTGACTCCAAAGAGGTGGAACAAGAGGAAGCACCTGAGTGGGTAAAGGGATGGAAAGGTCAGCTGTTGATTAACCCAGCTGACTTCAGAGTAGGCTCCAGACCCAGTTTTCCTTTGGCACAGGTGGAAATAGGCCAAGCAAAAGGTGAGACTCTGGCACATTGCCACTAGTGGGCATGCACTAGGGAAGGAGAAATTTGGGGCAACACATTGAGTCCAATTCCACTGCCATTACCTGCAAAGGGGAATAGTCAGAAGGCATAGCTTGTGTGGGGATATAGAAAGTCAATATACAGAAATGTTCCTTCACAATAGTATGTGTTTTCTTTTAATGAATGTGTATAAGGCAACCCTGTTCCTTTATTGTTTCTCTTCTATAAAAGAAACCAGATGTGTGAGATAAATTTAGATGAGTGCCTGAGGATAGAGACATCTCATCAGATTTTAAATTTTTGATAAAAAATTGGAAGGAAGAAAGGCAGTAAGAGAAGAAGGGAGGGCAGGAGAAAGAAAAGGAAAGAGGGGAGGAAGGAAACAAAACCCAAACCGAAAATGGCCATGCTTCTTTGTCAGCACTGACAGAGGAGTTCTTCGGCTATGCCCCCAGTTTTTAGGTAGAGGCAATGCCACGCAACATTACTTTCTAGTATCCAAACTTCATTGCAGGCTCTAGTTAGAAACTAGGGGAAAGAGGAAAAATCTTCCTCAAGGCTCTTAAACTTGTTCACAGCAAAATTACAACATTACATCATGGCTAAACAATTCCAGAATTTCCTAATATGTGGCCTAGCTTCAGAGAACATGGTGACATTTCATCAAAACACCAATTCATCATTTCCTCAATGTGGCCTCCTTTCCATTGGTTGGCAAATATAAAGAATTTTTTTCTAAGCAACAGTTTGTCAGGCACATTTTATGATCCTTACCACACAAGAACAAAGCCACTGAAGGCATGCCCAAGAGTGTTGTTCACCCATCCATGTCCCATGCCTGGAACAGTCATTCTCCGTCTTTACAGTTGCTCCAGAGTCACCTGGAGGGCTTGTCAGGACACAGACACTGAGCCTCACTCCCAGGCTGGTGGTCTGTCAGGTCATGGGTTGACCTGACAGTCAATGCTTCTCACAAGTTTCTGGTCAATACTGATGCTGCCCACCTGACGACCATGTTGGATTCCCCTTGGCCTAGTGTAAGACTTGGTGCTCAATAAACATGTGCTGATTACAGGAACAGGCAGCGTCCTGGGTTGTATTTCTGTCAGTGAAGAGTGGAGAAGGCTGCGTGCTTTGGGCTGCATTGCAGGGTTTCTAGAACTCAGGAAGAATCTTAAATGTCACTGGTTCAACAACAGCCAAGGCAAAAGTTTCCTTAAGGCCAGGTTTTATTAACAAAATCTACTTCATGTATAAAAGAAAAGCAATAGTATCCAAAAACTTTTCAGTTCATGCTGCCTCCTCCTTCCCCAGCACTAGTTGGCACTGAGTACTTATCTAGAATTGTTGTCATATTGTTCTATTTCTACAACCAAAAACTAGTTCCATAACAGGCTTATGGCTCTTCTTAGCCAAGCTGGCATTTATTTCTGATCTTAGCCAGTTTCCTCGGCTCCTCTATCCTAAGGATGAAGGGGCTGAAGCAATCAAATGAGATTTTGAGACTCATCCTAGAGTCCCTCGGAAGGCTGTGATGAGATTATCTGCTTATCTGTGGCCCGCAGACCCCCACCAGATAGCCTGCTGCCCATCAGCTACACACAAATTTGGTTACTGGGTAAGTACAACTAAGCAGCCTCCTCTTCTGATGAAACACAGGGCACCTCCATTAAGGTCCAGGGATGGTGGAGATCCAACTATAATATTTATTCCTCTGGATGATAAGATAGAAGCACCATGTCTCAACATGCCCAAGAAAATAAAAAGAGCTCATCTTTCAAGATACGTTATTATTAAGCATATTGAACCTAATCATTAGGCTAACAAGGAAAGAGTGCTGAACTGGACTTTTCCAAGCCCCTACAAGCAGCAAGAGGCACCAGGCGAAGGCTCAGTTAATGAGTGCTTTAGGGTTGATAGCTATGTTTGAGTGTCCCCTTTGAACTTAGGTTGAAACTGATTGTGCCTTCCAAGAAGCTAATCTTGGACACTTAAAAAGAGCTAAAAGCCTTTCATGATAAGGAAAGGAGAAAAAACACCAATTTAATAGTAAGTCAAAGAAATGACCCCTACCACCAGGCCAGCGAAAAATATTTGCAAGGTCTTGGGATAATAAGAGGGGGAAAAGGAGGAAAAGGAAGACCATATTTGATTAAGCCATATAAAAATGACCACTTTTGTAAGTCAAATTGATACAATATTGACAATTTCACTTGGTTCAATCTAATAGATGAGGGAAGCCCTCACCTACTCCCCAAAAGGCATACAATACTTCTCCTCCCCAAAAGTCTGGGCAGCTCTGCCTCCAACCATTTCCTTCCAGCCATGTGACCACTATTAAGTCAGTGGAACAAAAACAGAAGCTGTAGAGGCTCCAGGTCCACCAACTCACCTAGAGCATGAGTAAGAAGCAGCATGTGCTAACTCCTAGCACCTTTTGGTTTCCCTTTCCCTTTGGTGTCTGAAAAATCAACTGCTGTAAACAGAATCTCTGTTTTGATGAAGTTCAAGCAGCAAATGGTGAACACTGTCCATGAAGATGCCAACTCAGAACCAGCCCGTGAAAAGGTAAACAACTGTCTTTCATGGAACAAAACTTTAAACTCTCATATTTGGTAAATAAACACATCACATCAGAGAAGTTAATATTCTCCACGTATAACAAGATATGATAGGGCAATGATATAAAGAGCCATAAAACATGGGACTATAATACTGATAGCGTTATTCTCTCCATGTGGACCAAGACATGGGGTCCCACTCCGTGACCCACTCTGTGCCCTTGGGAACTCGGTTCACCTCTCTGAGTCTCAGTCAAAGGACAGGGCTGGGTTCAGGTCATCTAAGGCGGACCCTTCCCCCTTGTGTGTGACCTTCTAGAGCTACACCGTTCCTGTCCTGAAGCACATTATTAAATACTGGAAGAGGAAATTGAGAGGATGGACAATAATGACATAAATCACCACAAAACTCACCATTTAACTTACATTGTTTCAAAAGAATTTTAGCCTTGAAGAAGGCACCCTCCTATCCTTCCAATGCTGGGGGCAGGGCTTATCTAAGAGGAAGGAAAGCAAAGGGCAACCAGCCCCATGGTGGTGACAAGTTTGCCTCCACCACACACATCCAGTGTTTGTCTGTGTGTTTTAAGGATGACCATTTTCACATGGCAAAACAGGAAAATGGGTGAAGAGCAGAGACTGGGGACTTCCCCTAGTGGAGCAAATAGACACTAGCGATGAATTTTTCCTTTTGAATTTAATAAATTAGGTCTTGCATCTAATGGAAATCATCTCTTACTGGCAATTAAAAGTAATCGCATTATACCTCAAAGCAATTGATCAATCGATGTTAGAGTGTGATTGCAGCAACGTCAAAGATGCAGGCTCCCTCATGGCTGCCCACTGTTGAGGACACAGGGCAGGGCCTAGGCCTGTCTGTTTTGTTCAACCCTGGAACGAGCAGGCCGTCTGCATCTGAGTGTGGAGTAAGTACAGTGCCTATTTTATGATTGTACGCAATGGACAGGAATCTCCAAAATTTTAGAAATAAGATAACTGGAGTGGCTAGCAGAGTTGAAATGTTTCTGAACTATGAGAAGAAAATTCAATTTAAATGACAGAGATTATTTCTATGCTATTTTTGTATGAATTTTAATAATTTAAAAAATTGTGCAGTGAGTCAAAGTTTAAAATACACTTGTAAGTCTGTTTGAAAAAAATGAGCAGCCCACACTTTAATTTTTTACCACCTTGTCCCACAGTATGCAAATAAATGAAGTTAATGATTAAATGAGAAGACAATCTTTGAATCTTTATTTAATATCATTCTACTGTTTGGTTTCAACTTATGTTTAACACAAAGTACTAATAAGTTGGGATTTTTCTAATTCCAAGCTCTTTAACATAAAACAGAAACCAGTTGAGAACAGAAGGCTGTAATTGTCCTGCTTAGAAAAAATACCATTGAAAAACAAACAAATGGGAAAAAAACAACGGAGCCCATGAGAAAAAGGAACCCTTGTGATTCCTGGGATTTACAGATAACTAATCAATTCTTTTCTGAAATTAGCAGCAAGCAGTCAGGAAAAAATTATCCAAGGACATTGAAGGTTTAAGAGACAAAGAGATACCAGCTCTATGAATCTATAATATTGAAAGTGAAAGAAAGATCTAAAGGGTCTTCATTTAAAATAGCATAGGAAAATCAGGACTTCCACCAAGATGGAGGCATAGGTGGAAATAGCTTGCGTCTGCGCACAACCAAATCTAAAAACAACAAATTTTTAACAACAATAAACATAACCAAACCACGCAGAAAATCGACAATACGGAGTCCGAGGGCAACAAAATGCTCAGCTAGACTGGTAAGAGGGGCGAAGCCAGCAGCGGAGCGGGTTAACCAAAAAGATCCCCGACTGGGTGGTGCTCAAGCAGCCAAAGGTGCAGATCCCAGGTACAGGGCGGGCTAGCTACAGGCGGACACTGGGAAGAGGTGCAGCTGGCTGTCTGCAGTTGGTCGCGCATTTGCGTGCAGATAAACCAGTGAAGAGGTGAGCACTGAGGCCGCACGGCGCAGGGCGGCGGGCTCGCACAATTCCACTCAGATAAGCAGCCCGGGCGAGTGGTGGGATGGACTGGGCTAGCAGAGAGGACCGCCATTGCTCCCTCTCTGACCCCGCCCCCACATTAGTGTCACAAACCAGCGACCTGGGTGGCCCCACCCTGGTGAACACCTAAGGCTCCGCTCCTCATACTTAATGGCACGAACAGACCAAAAATGGCTCAAGAACAACTCAGAGCCCCAGAGCCAATAAATCTAAGCGATGAAGAAACAGCCAAACTTTCAGATGCACAGTTCAAAATACTGGTTATCAGGATCCTCACAGAACTGGTTCATTTTAGTCACAAATTAGAGAAACATATAAAAGCTAAACTTATTGAAATGAATGGTAAGGCACAGGAAACCAATAGTAATGGAAAGGAGATTGGGACTCAAATCGAGGGAGTAGGCCAGAAAAAAGGAAAAAATGACCAAACAGAAAAGAATGAAGAAACAAGAATTCAAAAAAAATGAGGAGAGGCTTAGGAACCTCCAGGACTAAGTAATTCGGTTTAATGGAAGTTAAACATTTAAACGTTCCAACATTCGAATTATAGGGGTACCAGAAGGGGGAAAGACACAACCACCAGTGGAAAAACTATTTGAACAAATAATAAAAGAGAACTTCCCCATTCTGGCAGAGGAAATAGACTTCCAGGAAATCCAGAAAGCTCAGAGAGTCCCAAAGAAGGTTGGACCCAAGAAGGAACACACCAAGGCACATCATCATTACATTACCCAAGATTGAAATGAAGGAGAGAATCCTAGAAGCAGCAAGAGATAAGGGGATTGTCACCTACAAAGGAGTTCCCATCAGACTGTCAGCTGATTTCTCAAAAGAGACCTTACAGGCAAGAAAGGGCTGGAAAGAAGTATTCCAAGTCATGAAATCCAAAGACCTACATCCAAGATTGCTCTATCCAGCAAAGCTTTCATGTAGAATGGAAGGACAGATAAAGTGCTTCTCAGATAAGATCAAATTTAAGGAGTTCATCATCACCAAGCCCTTATTATATGAAATGTTAAAGGGACTTATCTAAGAAAAAGAAGATAAAAAAGATGAACAGTGAAAGGACAGCAACTCACAGTTATTAACAAGCACACCTAAAACAAAAGCAAACTAAGAGGACAACTAGATCAGGAGTGGAACCACAGAAATGCAGATCACATGCAGGGTTAGCAACAGGGGAGTAGGAGAAGGAGAAGAGGGGAGAAGGTACAGAAAATAAGTAGCGTAGATGGTAGGTGGAAAATAGGAGGAGGGCAAGAATAGTATGGGAAATATAGAATCTAAAGAACTTGAGACATGTGTTCATGAACTAAAGGGGGGAATGGTGGGGGAGGGGTGTGCAGGGTGGAGGAGAATGAAGGGGGGAATAGAACAAATGTAATGGCATAATCAATAAAAAATGTTAAAAAAAAGAAAAAATAGGAAAATCAGAAGGAAAAATCATCAGTATCTAATTTTTAAAATAATTTTATCTAGTTATTTTTCAAGTACAGTTTTTTGTCTATTTCTCCCATCCCAGCCCTCCCCACCCCGTGCTCCCCACCTCCCTCCCATTTCCACCCCCCTTGGTTCTCGTCCCTGTGTCCTTCAGATTTGTTCCTCCAAATCCCTCCCATTTTTCCCTCTTAAATTCCCTTCCCTCTCCCCTCTGGTCGCTGTCCCCTTGTTCTCTATTTCAGTGTCTTTGTTTTTATTCTGCTTACTTGTTTGTTTTGTTGTTTAGCTTCCTGTTAAAGGTGAGATCATATGGTATTTGTCTTTCAACACCTGGCCTATTTCACTCAGCATAATGCTTTCCAGTTCCATCCATGTTGTTGCAAAGGGTAGTAGTTCCTTCTTTCTCTCTGCTGCATAGAATTCCATTGTGTATATGTACCACAATTTTTGGATCCATTCATTTACAGACGGGCACCTAGGTTACTTCCAACTCTTGGCTATTGTAAATTGTGCTGCTATGAACATTGTGGTGCATAGGTTCTTTGAAATTGATGTTTTATGGTTCTTAGGATGTAATCCTAGCAGTGGAATTGCTGGGTCAAAAGGCAGGTCGATTTTTATTTTCCTGAGAAAATTCCATACTGTTTTCCATAATGGTTGTAACAGTCTGCAATCCCACCAACAGTGAACTAAAGACCCCTTTTCCCCACAACCTCTCCAACATTTGTTGTTTGTTGCTTTGTTTATGATAGCCATCCTGAATGGTATAAAGTGGTATCTCATTGTGGTTTTAATTTGCATCTCTCTGATAGCTATCAGTATCTAACTTTAATCTGAGATTTGTGCCAAAGTGCTTATATCTTACTCTATGAGACATTATTCTTTAAAATTCAAAGGTATTCAAAAATCCTTATAAATGCCAATATTAGAAAACATTGATTTTTGTTTTAATAAGTGTTATATTGATTTAGAAAAAAAGCCTACTTAAGTAGGAAAATGCTCTATATTCTATCACCTCAGTCAGGGAATGTCCCTCTTTGGACCACAAAACTTAGTGCAGAAACCCCACTCACATGCATCAACACACAGGAAAATAAAGCGTTCCCTTAGCATGTCTCATAAAAGTAGGAATGACGAGAAATATCCCTGGTGCTATCAGCATGGCTTTGACATTCCCCATCTAAACTCTCAGTCTTCCTGGCTGAGTAGACAAGTCACAACTCTCAAGGGAAGTATAAAATTTGGTTCTAGTAAACATCTACTAAGTTCCCAGTTTTTGATTTTACCTAATATTTGTTGAATGTGTACTAAATACAGGGGGCTTGCTGACCATTTCCAGGGAAACAAAGATGCCCAAGATATAGATCTTTTTTTTTTATCCTACCCCAAAGGCCCTTTTTCTTATGCTTTTTAGAAAGAGAGGAAGAGAGAGAAACATGGATGTGAGAGGGAAGCATCACTTGGTTGCCTCCCATACGTGTCAATACCAGGGATTACCTGCACCGGTACCAGAGACCATACTGGGATTGTCCACACCCGGACCAGGGATCAAACCCACAACTTAAGTAAGTGCCCTGACCAGGAACCAAACTCACGCTTTGGTTATGGGGCGACACTCCAACCAACTGAGCCACACCAGCAAGAGCAAGACATAAATCTTGATCTTTAGGGAAGTTACAAGCTACCAAAAAAGAAAAAGAAATGTGTGTACAAATAGAATCAAACACATAAGTACTTTCTTTGAAAAGAAATATGTATTCAGAACCATCTTCTTAGTGTTCAGAAAATGACTTCTAAATGGAAGGCGCAAGGATACAACATGGAGAAACTGTCATTTAAGCTGAATCTCAACATGTAGGAGGGCATCTCGGGAAAGGAACACAGGCACAGAGCAATGGAATTTACTGGTTAAAACGGGAACTCGCAAACTGGCAGCCCATTGCCAAAGCCAGCCAACAGATGTGTTTTGTTTGGCCAGAGTAATGTTTAAAAATTTTTTGAATTAGTTGCCAGCATTTTTAAATTGAGATTTCACATAAAATTCTGGATTTTGCGGCTACTCTTGAAGAACTTAGAAGATGTTAACACTGGGTCCCCATCCCACAGAATAACAAGAGTCAGCTGGAGCTTGGGTATCAGCTGCTCCCTTAGAAGGGCACACAGCTCACCAGAGCACCAGGAGCCCGCTCAGCGTCCTCTACATGTCCTGGCCCCTGGGGGAGATGGCCTCGCACGCCTGAGCTAAAGTATGAGTGCAGGTCAGCCCAGTGGTATGCTGGTAAATGTTTAACAGCAGACTCTCTAAGGAAAAGAAAAAAGCCCTGATTGTAGTATTTGCCAGTTTCTGTGGTATAAAGACTCTCACCGTGGCCAATTGCAAGCTACCAGAGTTGTCTCACTGAAACTGAACTGGTAGGGGATGTGCACTGATTCTGCTGCCACTCATTCTGCTCTCATACTGCTGGGTCAGGCCGTCCTAAATGCAAAAGTCAGGGTCTCCTGAGGAAGTGTCCTAAGTCTCCAAGCACCCCTGTCTCCCTGAGTTAACCAGGAGAAACGATGGCCTTCCTCACAGTGTTTTTGTGCAGTTCAAAGGATTTTCCCAGAACCACTGGCTGTTCCCTAACGTTGCTGAGGGTCATTCCTAGGATGAATTGTTCTTCTGCACTTCTTGTGGGCCACAGGTGAGCTGTGTGCTTTGTGGTAGTTGGGGGACAGGATTGATGGGAAATGACACAGGTGCAGATACTGGTAGTGGGAGGTTGGCAAGAATGCACTAAATGTTTCCAGAACAATGGCCATGACAGGGAGAGCATTTAGTACATAGGATACCAGCAAATTCACACACCTGGCCCCCAGCCTGCCAAAATAACAGCTGAATGCTTCTTGAGGGCAGGGACTAGATCTTTGCCACCTTTGACCTTGCAAGTGTACCTAGGGTTGCCAAATGGTCCAGATAGGCAAACTATTCACCCTTGCTAGAGGCCATGAGTCACCATAGGGAGGGAAGGAGGGAGGAACCAAAGGGGGGAAGGAAGCCACCAGAAACTTCCTACCAACAAGGACCTATTCCTTTCAAGTTCTAATGACGGAAAAACTTTAATTTCATTTCATGAATTCCTGGAAGAGTTCTAAAAATAAATAAATGAAACAAAAGAAAGTGAAGCCATTTCACTAGATGGCAAATCACCTGTACAAATATATTTCTGATATAGATTTCAGACAATATTCTCAAGTCAAGTGTCAGACTTTAGAAAAAACTCCAATCACAGCCCTAACAAACATGTGGCTCAAAATAAATGTCTTGACTAAAAAATTTAAAAGCCACAATACTCATAGCCTTTCTAATAGACAAAAAAGGGAACAACGGGGAGAAAATGGTGATGAAACCAAATGCAAAGAAAGTCACAGAAGACTGAGGGGACCCACACAAAGCCTTCAGCTCCCTGCTGGTCCCTGAGGGGAAGGTCCCTTAAAGCTCGGGGTGGGGGGGCGGGGAAGGACTGCTGGAAGCGCCCCTTTGTGTGAGCTATTGTTCAGTAACTTTATGACTTCACAGCTTTTTAATAAGAAGAATTTAATGAGAAAAGTTTCCTTCAAGGTTTCCTAATGAAGTGGGTGAGCTGAGTTCACTGTTTCTCTGTTCTAAAATGTTTTCTCATCCTCTTTCACGTTCAGGAGGAGAAGGGGTTCGCTGAGTTGGCTTACTTGAGGACAGTTTTAAAGAGAGGAGGGAAGAGAGATTGGGATTGCATTTAAAGCTCTGAGTCGTGTAAACTTGTTCTTCCCAAGACTCAGACCTTGGAAGCACAGGCAATTCTAAGGGGCTTCCCCGCATGTCACGGGCTTGTTAGCTTTTCCCTATCTCTCATTGGGGGAACTAGTTATTTTCCTCACTTAAGTTCTTTCAAAAAAACAATTTGAAAAACCAGTAGTATTATCCTCAGAATTTAATAACCCAATCCTTTATACCAGCAAACTGAAGTCACATCAGTGGCACCAAACAAAAACTGAGGCTCAAGGAAGCCTTGCTGTCTAAGAAAGTGACCAGTTTAGAACTGACCCATCCCTCCCACCTGGTACTTCCCTAAAATTCTGAATGAGGGAGTCTGTTCGCACTCACCTCCCTTGAAAATCTATAAGAAACAAATGGCCCATCTATTGTGTGGTTCAATGACAGAAACCAAAATTTTGGCCTTAGATCCTATGTGATCAAAAGCGGGCCACTCACTACTGTCTGATCCTCAGGTTCCTGACCCCATCTCAATAATCTGTGAAAATAGATAAGAAGGAAAACTCTCAATACATCTCTTTTCCCAAAGAAGAATGACACCTACTCATCCAGTCATGGTTTGCAGGCTCAAGGCCGAATCATGTCAAGTGAGAAATCGTCCTGTACAGCAGATTCTTCTTTCAAATCTTATTTTTGGTCACCGAGTCTATACTGTTATTGTGGGCTCCCCTGCATGTGCAGACCATCATGACAGGACTGTGAGAAGTACAAAAGGAATAAGGACACCAACCTGTGAAGTAAACATTTGTGGCTCAATTCCACCATTGACCCACAGCATCCCCATCACCCACTTATGTGGGTACCCTTGTCCCACCATTACCTACTCATCCCTCACATGGTTCCCATTCACTTCCACCTCCCTCCAGCTCTATTTCCTCATACAAAGTCTGCTCTCCATGAAAGAAAGAAGGAAAGAAAGGAAGGGAAGGAAGGAGACAACCAGGAAGGAAGGGAGAAGAAAACCACATACTCATTCATATTAGGGTGTAAATTACTGATAGCAGTTTAAATTCCTCTAGGAGACTAAAAATTTCCCAGGACTCAAGATCTTTTTTTTTAAATTTTTTTATTGATTATGCTGTTACAGTTGTTCTATTCCCCCTTTCATTCCCCTCCACCCTACCCCCCATCCCCACCATTACCCCCCTTTAGTTTATGACCATGTGTCTCAAGTCCTTTAGATTCTATATTTCCCATGCTATTCTTGCCCCCCCTTCTATTTTCTATCTACTGTCTATGCTACTTATTTTCTGTACCTTCTCCCCCCTTCTCCTCCTCCCACTCCCCTGTTGTTAACCCTCCATGTGATCTTCATTTCTATGTTTCCACTCCTGATCTAGCTGTCCTTTTAGTTTGCTTTTGTTTTAGGTGGGGTTGTTAATAACTGTGAGTTTGTTGTCCCTTCACTGTTCATGTTTCTTTAACTTCTTTTTCTTAGATAAGTCCCTTTAAGATTTCATATAATAAGGGCTTGGTGATGATGAACTCCTTGAATTTGATCTTATCTGAGAAGCACCTTATCTGTCCTTCCATTCTAAATGAAAGTTTTGCTGGATAGAGCAATCTTGGCTGTAGGTCTTTGGATTTCATGACTTGGAATACCTCTTTCCAGCCCCTTCTTGCCTGTAAGGTCTCTTTTGAGAAATCAGCTGACAGTCTGATGGGGACTCCTTTGTAGGTGACTCTCCCCTTAGCTCTTGCTGCTTCTAGGATTCTCTCCTTCATTTTAATTTTGGCTAATGTAATTATGATGTGCCTTGGTGTGTTCCTTCTTGGGTCCAACTTCTTTGGGACTCTCTGAGCTTCCTGGATTTCCTGGAAGTCTATTTCCTTTTCCAGATTGGGGAAGTTCTCCTTTATTATTTGTTCAAATAAGTTTTCCACTGGTGGCTGTGCCTTTCCCCCTTCAAGATCTTTAAGGCATGAAGCTGCTAAGGTGAGATTCTAGCCATCACAGTCCAACGCAAGAGACGTTTTGGGAGCCAGAAATTCCATTGAACACCCATAAGTCACACTTTTAAAGGCTCTGCTGAGACCAATGCTGTTCAATAGAAATACAATGGGAATCACTGATGTAATTCTAAATTTTCTAATTGCCACATTAAACAAAGAGAAGCAGATAAAATTCATTTTAATAATATATTTTGTTAAACCATGTATATCCAAAAATATTACTTCAACATGTGATTGGTATAAAAAGAAATATTAATAATATAAGCCCATTTCTTTTTTTCATGTTAGGCCTTCGAAACCCAGTGCGGGTTTTGTATTTGCAGCTCCTGTCAGTTTGCACCTGCCACATCTCAAGCGCTCAGTAGCTACCTGTGCCTGGTGGCTGCAGCATTGGACAGCAGAGGTCTACTGAGTGACTATGAGTAAGCCAGCCCCAACCTTGAATAACTGCACGTTAGTAGCCAAAACTGTTTGTTTCCCTTTTTTTCCTGTGCATTCACCTGCCTTGTTGTTCTTCATGACAGCTTCCAGTCAGGGAGCATCCACAGTACATGGAATGGCACATTTAAGCCTCATAACAACCCAAAAAGCCAGATTCTGATGAAGAAAGGAAGCCTGAGAAGTGAAGACCTCACTAGTGGTTCCCTCACTGAGAAGCGGGGAGGCCGCATGAAGCAATAAGAAATGATCACAAAGGAAGGAGCAGAAGAGAAGACAGGCGCGGTAAGTAGCTGAGATGCTAGAGCTGTCTGAGACCATGAATGTTACACAGATATGTGGGTCCCTCGGGTGGCAGAGAGGGACTTGGAAGTGTAGCATCACAAAGCCTGTCTTCTCAACCACCCATCTGTCCTCTGCTCCCAAATGAAGTCATGCAAAGTGGGACCCCAGTCACACTGTGGCTCTGTGCTTGCAGCAGCCCTCTGACCTGTCAGACAACATATACTGGTACAGAATACAACAACATACTGCACAGAATACAAAGAAATACAAGACACAAGCCTGCCTCCCAGAGGCTTATAATCTACTTGGCTAGGTAATAAAAATACATCATATACCTCAGCCCTTACTGTCAATAAACAGACTAAGAATTCAGAATAGTCAGAAAGGTTTCCAGGAGGAAAGGGCATGGGGCTGAGCCTTGAAGGAGGTCAGGTTATCAGCTCTAGAAGACTGTTTCAGGCAGAGGGAACTGCTTAAGATAAGGCTTGTAGGTGGGGGAGGAAGCAGGCTGCAGGCGGAAGGATGCCGCAGGTGACTGTGCTGGCAGCAAGCTAGCACGCAGGGCTATGACCAGCACTAGGGCTCCCCTCACAGCTGAAAAATGACCAGAGCTGCTCCTGACCTCTGACCTCACACCCATCCACCTTAGGAGGAGAACTGCTATCCCTGCATTCCCAGAAAATATCCAGATGTTCTCTCACTTAGGTCAATATGCTCTGCCCCCAGGATCTAGGGTGACATCAGCTCACCTGAAATCTCCTGGAAATCCAGAGGCAGCTGTTCCAAAGAGGAAGGAGAAAGTGGACACAAAGATAGCAAGAAGGCAACGGTCATTTGTCCACGACACTGAGCCCCAGGTGTGTACATCTCACCCAAGTTTAAGGAGATATTGTGGGTTTCGTTTGGTTTCCAAAACATTTTGTGCATAAGGATATGGGTTGGCATTGCACTGGCTAACAGCTCTGGGGAGCTGTTTCCCTTTTGCCTTCCAGTTTCCACTTTCTCTAATTATTCACAGCATAGCAAATCACATTAAATGTCACAAAGTAAAAGCACTATTGACATTTTTAGCCAGATAATTTTTGTCATGGGGATTATCCTGAGAAGTGTTTAGTGGCAGCCCTGGCCAGGTGCAAGTTGTGGCAGTGAAAAATGTTAAGAACCACCACTTTGCAGGGCTGACTCTGGAGTCAGCCGTTGCCACCCAGCAGCAGCATTAGGTTCAGGATGAAAATACCACAGGGGATTCAGGGGCATGAGCTGTAGGTGAACTTAGCAGCTGTGTGACTTTGGACAAGTAGATCTACCTCCTTTCATCTGTGCCTCACCTGGTGGTTGAAAACTTCCATGAAATCATGTATACACAGCCATCACCCCAAGGTGGTTATCAATACCATTAGCTATTTTTCTGGCACTGCAACAAAAACAGACATTTTTTAATTGTGTGTTTCAGGAGAATGTGCTTTGCAGGAGCAGGGTGTGGGGGAGTGTTCAATTGTTTGTTTTTCTTTTTCTTTTTAAATCAGAGCCTTGCTTTTGGAAGAGCAACAAAGAAAACTTCTCTGAAGACTATTTTTGTGGCTAGACCTCCTCGACTTTTCCCTCTTCAAAGACAGCCTCTCCTTGTCCCTTAGAAAGGCGTGGCTAGCAGAGAAAAAAGTCAGGCAACATGCTGGTTAGCTGAGGGCTGGGGAGCCTGCTTAGGGACAGCCAGGGTGGCCGCCCACGCAGGCCCCAGCGCACACTCTGGGGGCAGCTCCCAGGCCTGCACTCTCTTTGGTTCTGCCTGTGATCACCCTGCTGGGCCAGGGTTCTCCCTGTGTGGTCCCAGCTGCAGGGGCCTGGGGCTGCCCGTGGCCTACACTGTCCTCATTCAAAGGAAGGGCTGTCAAGATGGCAAATTTGCCTTAAGTCACTAACCTTTCTTCCATAGATGGCGTATGTTTGCTCCAAAATGTCAACCTTGGCTTTACCCCCCTTTTTAAAAATTATACTCTGTCAATCTCCACAACCCTCAACTAAGACAGTTGAAAATGCCCAGTGGCACCAATCAGGAACGTTGGGGCTTCCCAACACGACATGGAAATCTGGGAAACCGGACGTGGTGACCGCGCTCTAATTTTATGGCCCCGACTTTATTGCCAACACAGAGGCAATAAACAGAAATAATAAACGAAACAGCATGCGGAGCTCAGGGGACAGCGGCCCCGCTGGATCTGCACAGGCGCCTAACCATTCTGCACAGCAGCCTCCCCCGTCCAGGGAAGGGAAGGACGACACGCCCTCTAACACGGCTTCTAGGTGACCTCAGAAAAAAGTCCATCGGCGCTGTGCTCCTGGTGAGACTGTGCACAGGTTTGTGGCATCCTGGTGGAGCATGAGAAGTGAAAGGCAAATGCCAACAGGAGGGATTCTGAACCTCATAACCCAGTGAACCAAACTACTAGAACAGATGAAATCGAAAGCCAACTATTTGGGATCTGTTAATTCACAGTACAACTGTCCTCAGCAAAATGATTGTCAAAAACCCAGTTATTAGTATATTTTAAGAATGTGTTTCCCTAAGTTTTTACCAGGAAGAGAAAGACCCATTAATCTCCTCATACAGTATCCTTTGAGAAGACCATTTTATAATTTAGACTCCCATCTCTGGGTTTCAGTGGAATTACATAAATCAGAAAAAGATTAACAACAATTGAAGGCCTTAGTACCTAAGAATAACTAGCAATCAGTGATATTTCTGTTTTTTCAGGGTCCAAAATTATTCCTCTATTATTACTAAGACGTTCTGCCTGCATTAAAACTATCTGCATCCACAGGTGGCTAATAACACTGTGTGATGCCATCGGGACATGTTAGGTATGGACACAAGAAATGGGAAACCCATGTTATGGTTTCAAATATTTCTAATTCCATAAAGTCCTCGTGCCTCGACACTTACTAGCTGTTATAGAAACAAATATGCCAACCTGGAATCAGTGAAGAATGGAACACTGAGAGAAAACGAATAGAAACACACGCACATGTGCCCTGGCTGGGGTGGCTCAATGCATTGAGTGCCAGACTGAGAACCAAAGGGTCACCAGTTCAATACCCAGTCAGGGCACGTGCCTGGTTGCAGGCCAGGTTCCCCAGGAGGGGGCGCTTGAGAGGTAACCACTGATGTTTCTCTCCCTGTCTTTCTCCCTCCCTCCCCATCTCTAAAAATAAATAAATAAAATCTTTAAAAAGCAAATACATGCACAGGTGTGTATGTATATGAATATTCTTGAAAAACTAATTTTATAGACACAACTGAAATAATGCTCCCAAAAGTATTTAATAATAAGTAATAGAATATAAGAGAGAATAAAGATAAAAAGACCAAAGTGTAGTCAACGAATACTGGAAAGTGGAAATCTCCACACTGGTCATCAGTTTCTACCTGTTGGCACAACCTCGTTCCCACCGGGATGTGGTAGAGTGACTTGCAGGGGCTACACAGTTATGGAGGGAGAACTGTGGGGATACTCCACTCATGTCTGACTCTCACAGGCCATCTGCCTTTGTCCTGAGGCTTCCCACCTTTGGAAAAAAGAATAAGGTCCTTGGCCAATTTAAGAAACAGTTATAAAACATAAATGAAATAAAGGGAACCCAACTCATAGTGCCACTAGGAATAGCCACACGGAACCTTTATAAGAAATTTGTCCCCAAGCAAGATTGCTCCATTCTCATCATCGTTCTGCCAAAGAGGTTTTCTCTTTTGTTCCAGGGGCTTTCTTAAGCACTCATTTATAAAATCCTCTTGTGACACCCAGAGAGGCAGAGGCGGTCAAGCCTGAGCGCACCCTGCCAACCCAAGGGCTTGAGACCAACACAGCTTTTTCTTTTCACAAACATTCCCAATGAAGAAAAACTGTGAGTTCTGATTTGTCTTATTTGGAAGCACCACTCATATTTTTTTTGTCTCAGAATGGAATCACTTCTCAAACCAAGATGACACAAAAGCTATATCCCATTCCATCTTTCAGCAGTCCCACTTAGGATTCTGCTGTGTTTGACTGTGGCCTGAAGCAGTAGCCTCAAAGGTAGCAGAGGGTCTTTTGAACACTGAGTTGTGTTTTCATGGAAAGTCCCTGAGGAAATGATCCTAGGAAACACACACCTGAGGGCCCTTCTGACTGGCTGGAACCACAGGGCCTGCCCTGCCCTCCTCCGGGGCACTGTTCATAACCCTCCTGCCAGCCATGGTCGAAGAGCCCAGCCTTCTGCAGAGAGACTGCCTGGGACGAACTCTGGAGTACCAGAGTCTATAGTAAGAAGCCCCAGGAACCCTGCAGGCTTCCTGTCCCTGTGTAATTGCCCTTCCTTTTCCTCCCAGCATCTTTGTCTGATGCAACCTGAGAGGAAATACAGATCACTGAAGTCTCCTCATCTAATCTTAATTCGCCACTCCTTCACTACACCTAAGTGTTTATGTAGGACACTACGCAACTCAAAGATAGATCCTCCCTGAGCTTATCTTAAGTGCAGCCGTCTCCCCATCTCGGATGTACCTGCAAGTTGAGATCTTCAGGTAAATCTATCATTTTGGGTCTCATTGAAGCCAATGCCTGCCTCCAGCACAGTCTATTTCCAGGTAACAGGTAGAAGGGCCAATTTCCTTGGTGTGGACTCTCACAGAGGATTACATTCTCCAGGCTTCCTCAGATCTTCTCCCTTAAGGGTGGTGCAGAGAAGGGAGGCAGGGTCGGTAACAAACAACCTTATTCCAGTTACTACCACTCCTTGGAAAACTACCCCCAAACTTAGTGACTTGAAACAGCAGCCACCTTTTTATATCTCATGATTTCATGGGTGAGATTTTATTGCTAGGAATTTGGGCAGAGCTCAGCAGAGCAATTCCTGGGTCTCCTGAGGCAGACAAGAGGTCACTCCATGGTAATTCGGCAGAAAGACAGCCTCACAGTCATGTCCGGCACCTTGGCCAGAATGGTTGGAAAGCTGGGCTCACCTGGGGCCGTCGCCCATGTGGCCAGTGTGGCCTGGCCAACTCAGGAGATCTGGACTCCTCACCCTGAAGTGCCTCTTCCAGCCACGTGGCTTTTTTTTTTTTTTGACTCAGCCTCAGAATTCTTGAAGCATCACTCCACCACACTCTATTGGCCAAAACAGTCACAAACATGCCCAGATTCAAGGGACGGGGACGCGGATCCCACCTGCTCACGTGAAGTACATCAAAAAAGAAAGAAAGAAACTACAAAAAGCCTCCACCGTTCTTAAGAACTGCTCCCTCAGAACCTGGGCTCCCTGGTCTTCCCGATGACTGAAGAGTCAAAGGCTACCTATGCCCTGTCTCGCTTCAAAGGATGCTTCATGGAAGTGCACCCACCTCTCACCCAGCCAGTACCTATAACAGCAAGGTATGTGTCACCAGTTACTTGTACCACACTCTTCCTCAGAAGGGCAGTTTGGCAAAACTTATTTAAACTCCTCTAGACACATGTTAATGAAATCAGTCTTCTCTATTCCCCACATTAAAAACCTAAGTGATTTCCCACCACACAGAGACTATTTTGCAGAAATAGTCCTATTGTAGAAACTTCTTACTGCAAACTAATAGGCCCTAGCTGGCCTGACTCCACCACCTCTCTGAGCCTTCATTCCTTGTTTCTCTGTCACACTCATCCTCCACAGCCACACTGGCCTTTCTTTTCTCCAGCTCACCAGCCTTATCCTCACCTCAGTGTAGGAGACCGTTCTGCGTGGCGTGGGCCCAGCCCCCAGTGGCAAACATTTACTGCAAAGTAACTTCCTAAAATCCATGCTAAACCTTCCAAGGACGAGTATAACCGGTTCAACCACTTTTTCCCTTTTCATTTGCAAATATCCTTCTTCTGTGATGTGATTAGTGGCAGTGGCTCCTTTGTTTTCTGTAAAAGGTAACCACCTAAAACAACCCGTGCATGAGGACCATTATGTAATGTGCTGAGAAACCCAGTAAAGGCCGGTCACAGCAAGGGCCAAGCCTTTTGCTCCCCTTGAGAGAAAAGCCATGCTGTCCCTTTTCCTCCACAGGACTTGGTAGTCCGTGTGAATGTCTCCTTTCATCCATAATGACGTGGACACTGCGGGCCCGTGTCTGCATCACCTCAGGGCCATTGCACTTCCTTGGCACACGAGAATGTCTGCCCTCTTCCTCACCTGTCCATTTCTTTTGAATCATCAGTTTCATCCCACGTGTCCTGAACTCAGATCTCTCCCCACCACCTATTTACTCCTTATCACATCACTCTAGTCACACAGTCATCTAAAATGATGTCAGTAATTAATGTTAACTGACATTAAGAGCCGTTTGCCTATATTCTTTGCACCCAGCTCAGTTCCTGACACGTGGACAGCACTCTCTAAAACAGGTTGTGTGAATGAATAAAAAGGAAGTGAATGTTATTCCCCTGGCTTCTCAACCCCACTGGCAGGACACCAGCTCCTTTGGGCTCAGTAGAAAGTTCCACACAACTGGATCAGAGCCCTCCATCCCCAAAACCACTTGGAGGGAGTTACAGTCACCACAGCTCACCCTTACTGCCATGCCTAGAGTCAGATATCTGGGGCACTTGGTAATGCTTTTCTGTGGTCCCCAAGGAACAAGATCCAGATGCAATCTTGGGAAAAGTCTGAGTGTCCAATAGCACTCCGAAGTAAGTATTCGCCATAAGCTAATAGTAAACCTGGCCTTTGCTGAGAACCTATTAGCCTCTGGCCACTCTGGGAATATGCTTCCTGTATATCTAGGCTGATTCCTCTGGTCACTTCACATTCCCAAATCTCACCTTCCTTTCTTCCCTGAACCAGCTCAAACTCCAACTCCTCCAGAATAGAAAGCATTCTCTCCTTTCTGCAAAGCATAACAGATACAAGCCATTGATTAATCAATCACATGATGCTCATTGGTTTCAAATTATTTAAATCTTTCATTGCTGTTCACATCTTTACATGCTGAGGTCCTAACTGCTTGGCTAGACTAAGTCTCCTTGTGAGCATCACAACTGGGCCTTCCGTAGAGTGGGTGCTTGGGTCATCCTCCCGAAATGCTACCTGGGATTCACCTAGTAAGTTTTAGATACCACTGGACAAATAGCCTTAGTAAAATTTAGAGTCCATTAAAGCTTCAAGGTCTAATCAGAAGAGATTATCTTTAAATAACAGGTCCCCTGTGGACAGCTCCAATGACCCCAACCGTTTATCTTAAGTAGCTAGCCCCTCTCTAAAATTCATCCTCAGAGAAGAGTGGGGGGAAATGTGTTATATTCCACAGTAATTTCTTGACTCTAGGACTTACACTTATCTGATTTTAAAAAGTAAAGCTAAACAGGTTCATATGATTGAGTGAAGCAAAGAGTTCATAGCATCCAACAGTCTGACTCTATAAAAAGAAATACTGATGACCCCAAGTGGAGAATCTAACAGCCAGACTGGCAGCTGACAACTCAAGAAAGAAGTGTCAACCTCGGGGAGCTTCTGGGGCCTACAGCCACACACGGCTGCTCCCCTACAGGAAGATCCCTCTCTAAGGAAAAGAGGTTTAATAGGTAACAGGAGTGTTGTTGGCTGTTCTGAGGCAAAATCTGGCTGGTAGAACTGGAGCAATTGCCTCTGAATATAACTGGTTTTATTTGAAGTATTTTTTTCAGATGTGTTTTAAAATTTTTGGAACAGCAACTAAACTCAGTGCCATCTTTCTTTGAGTATTGTTTGCCCAGCATCACAGCAACTCATTCTAAGCCACCCCTAGATGATTCTCAGAATTAATCATGGTCAGAATCCTACTGAGCGGGCTGTGGTCACAAGCCAGGAGCCTGTATTATAGACACCCTGCAGACTAGGATTCATCAAACCTTTCTGAATATTCGCAGCTAACGAGGAAAGTCTTCTGCTCTTATACATACATATCTTCTGGGGCCTCTGGCGTATCATACTTCTCTTCGGTACTTTTAAGCGAAGGAGAACCACTTTGGAAATGAGCCCCAGCATCTGTGCCCTTGCCTGCACCATCAGCAAGCTGCAGGCTCTGCGGTAGACATATGCTCTTTCCCAATCCAAAAATACCAGTGGGCACAGATAACAGCCGTCTGCAAGGAAAGCCTGCTCTCTCTAGCCAAGGAACAGAAAAGGGGCAGCTTGTGAAGGCAGAAAACATTTAGACAACAACAGCTCTCCTCCAGCCAAACACACAGAACAAAATGGAAACTGCAAACTCTTATCCTAGCAAAGGCTGAGCAGCCTAGGCTTCCAGTCTCACTAAACTACAACAAGGCACCCACCCCTCTCACCAGGGTGGGTCAGAGAAGGCCAAATGGGGAGCCAGAACTTTCAACCCAATGGAAGCACAAGCCTCTCCCCGACTCCACCCCCCACGCCCCACACAATGTCAGCAGAGACCATGCCAGGAACCTGGACATCCCCCCACCCCCCACATGCAGTAACAAGGTAACTCCTCTTCCTCACTGGGGTAGCATCAGGAGCCCCCTGCAGAATCAGGGCCTACCACCACTCAGCAGTAATAAGGCCACATCCACATGGTCATGGAGGCTGTGTGGGGAGCAGCATCAAGGCAACCCTCCCTGTCCCAGCCAGGGTGGTATCAGTGAAGGCTAGTGGGGAGCTTCAATTTTGAAATTTAGATGTTATTTATTCTGCAAGAGACTCTGTGGCCTCAGCTTGTGAGCACGGGCCTGAGGGTGGCAGACAGCAGAGTGGCCCTTACCAGGCCACTATTTTCTCATGATGAGTCTGCCCCACTGTCTTATAAGACCTCATTCATGTGGCTGGAATAGCCTTAAATGACAGCCACAACTGCAAAAATAATTCTAATTGTGACCTGGATTTTAGAACCTGTCCACTTTAGTGAGACCATTGTCAGGGTCTCAGTTTTCTATTTCTCCAGCCGAGACCTCTATTTCACCAAATCCGACATTTACCAAATCCAAAATCAATGCCTATTGGTCCCCATGGCATTGAGATTTTAAGTATGATGGAAACCACTGCAGGGTTCTAGGTATGTGTTGGGGTGTCAAATTTGATTTGTGGGTTTTAAGTTTCTCTCCTTTTACAGCACTGTGGATAATGGGTTTGGGAAAAGGGAGAGAGATAAGCAAGAGCCATAATCAGGTCATGGACAGGGTGGTTAAAAGAAGGTGACAGAATCAGAGGGAAGGAATCAGATTTTTTTTTTTATCCTCGCCCAAGGACATTTTTCACTGCTTTTAGAGAGAAAGGAAAGGGAAAAAGAGAGAGAGAGAATCATCAATTTGTTGCCTTCCATACACATGCAGACCAGGGATCTAACCCACAACTCAGGTTGGGGCCCTAACTGGGAATCAAACCAATCATCTTTTCATTATGGGACTACTCTCCAACCAACTGGGCCATGCCAGCCAGGCCTAGATCAGATTTTTGAGGCACGCTTTTGTGGTAGAACTAGAAACACTTAATGTTGGATTGGATATGGGGTATGAGAGAAAGTAAGGAGCCAGGTGTTTCTGGCCAAAGCAGCAGATGGGTGGGCAAACCACTAACTGGTCTGGGAAAGGCCGAGGAAAGAGTGAGATTGGAGGTGAGGAAGGAGTTGTGTTGTAGACATAGAAAGGCTGAGATGCTTTTTAAACATGTATATTTCACAGAGAAAATAGACAACGTCAATTGAGAGCTCCTTCATCTTCCTACCATCTAATCTAGAATCCAGAAGCACCTGTGCACACTTTCTGGCTGCCACTTCCTATTGCCATGAAGAAAGTTTCAGGTTTCAAAGACGAATCCCTCCACTTCCATTTTTCCCTTTATCTCCTTGCACCTGTTAAGGAACTTGCCCTTGGAAAACATTCTATTGTCGGTCTTTGGAACATGTTCTCCTGCCTGTCCTCTAATCACAGGCATCTTTCTCTGCATTTTGTGGCTTTCTCCACTGGATCTCTAAACCTGGGAGACCTTGAGGGCTACTTCTTGAATTTCTTCTCTTTCCCACTGTCTAGTGATATTATCCAGTTTCACCATTTTTAATGCTATTTATATCCTGGTGACTCTCAACTTCCTATCTCTATCCCCAATCTTCCTCCTGAACTCCAGACTCATCAGAGATCCAGCTGCCCGTTTGACATCTCTCCTTGGACGACTTGGGAAAGGGAGTAGAGGAGATTCGAGGCAGGGGTACTATATGAAATAGATGACTCTGGAAGGGGTAAGTTCACACACGAGCACAGCAGGATAGTTAGGCTTGATGTCCATCTAATGTTTAAAGTAAGGTCAGTCATCCCTACTTTGTCATTTTTCTCTAGCTGCACAGGGATAGGAATACAGACTGTGTTCAAGCAAGCTAAAGTTTTCAAGTAGAATATTACTGCTATGATTACGGCATGAAAAATCTTCCAAAGTCCAGTGACTTAAAAACATATACACGTATAAATTTTTAAAAGATTTTATTTATTTATTTTAGAGAGGGGAAGGTAGAGAGAAAATAGGGAAAGAAACATCGGTGTGGTTGCCCCACTCACACCCCCTACTGGGGACCTGGCCTACAACCCAGGCATGTGCCCTAGACTGGGAATCAAACCAGTGACCCTTTGGTTCATAGGCCAGTGCTCAATCCACTGACCCATACCAGCTAGGGCTATTCTTTTTTTTTTTTTTGCTTCACAGATTGGGAATTCAGGCAGGGCTCAGCTGGGTGATTCTTCTGCTCCTCGTGGCATGACAGAAATCACTCAGTGGTACTCAGCTGGCAAATAGGCTGGTCTGGAGCATCAAAGTCAGCTTCACTTGCACATCTGGCACCTAGGTGGAAGTGGCTGGAAGGCTGGATGCACTGAGACTGCTGATCCAGGAGCCTATACATGGTCCTCCATCACTGTAAGGAGGAGCATGGACATTTTAGGGTGATGCACTCCTTACTTGGTTGGCTGGCTTCCCCAGAGTGAGGAACCCAGAAGAATGAGAGGAGAGCTGCATGGTTGTCTCTAAGCCAGCCTTATAATTCACTCACTGCTACTTCCACTGCATTCTTTTACTTACAATCAAGTCACAGCCAGTTCATATTCAAGGACGGAGAGTTAGACTGCAGCTCTCAATGGAGATGACAAAGGCACATTGCAGTTGAGCCTGTGGAAGGGCCACACAGATTGGGAAACGTAGTCTTCCTCACAGAGCATTCCAGAGGGAGAGCAAGGATATGGTTTCTCGCATGACCAGGAAGTCCAAGTGAGTAAGGAGTTAAGTTGACCTCTGAGCAGACTTACTGATATGTGGAATATACAAGGATTAGAAGACTCGGTGAGACAGTCTTTAGCAGTTAGAAAACCAGAACAATGGGGAGGGCTTGCCAGAGAATGGGATGTTTGAAAATGAGATTTGATTAAAACCACTTCTGAATGACAATATCCAGGGTATGTGTGACCTTGGGAGTGGCTGCTTAAAATGAAGGGGAAAAAAGGGTTATTCGTGGAAAAATGTCAAATTCAAATAGTCAAAGGGTTGTATGGGTCATCTACATGGATATCGAAGTCCCTGAGAACGGGCCTGCACTGGGGTGGAGGGGCAGATTACAGGCCCAAGTCTGTACACAGTAGCAACCAGGAGGATAGGACTAGGAGTCCCCCTGCCCCAGTAAGAAGCCAGAAGGGGCATAGCTGCATGTCTTGATCTGCAAAGGAGCAGGACTCTGCATAAGAAGAGGGTTGCAGACATTGAGAAGCAGAAACAGAGTGAGGGAGCCACTGAGCTCCACCTCTCACCCTGAGGGCTGAAGTGTAAGAGAAAAATCTGCCTTTACAACAGCAAGTGAGGCGCTCTGCACTCAGTTCAGAGCAAACCAGCTCCCATAAAGGCCGGACCCCATGATGATGCTCAGAGAAGACTGGGGAAGTGGGGGATCAGCCCCTCACAGCACGGGAGAGTGAGGAAGACAAGGCCGGAAGCTGCGGAAGCTGAGAATGACTGAGGGGGCCAAGGTGCCTGAGGTGAACAGGAATATGAGGCCCACCGTGGGTCTGGGAGGGAGATGAGAAAGTCGAACTTGCAGCCCTGAATGTTTTCTCTGAGGACCTCTGCGTTTTCTCTAGGCCGTGTAGAAGTGGTTCGATAGGGTGGGGGACACCTCGGGCCTCACTCTTGGGAGGAGGGAAGAACTCCTGAACTGTCACCTTCTCCCTGCCCCATTCTCTTTTCTTCCCTGAGAAGAGCCAGCCCACCCTTCAGATAAGGAGGGCCCAGGCCTTGGGGGTCCTTAGTGATGGGCTCTGGGAGGGAGGGGGCGGGTGAGTGCAGCAGGATGGTGAGCAGCTTCCATTCTGCTGCGGCCGATTTGCTCTGAAAACATCCAAAAGCAAACATGTCATGCTTCAGCAAGGACTGATTTCATTCCTAAGATGCTCTTTTCTTATCTCTACGAGAGACTCACATTCCTTCAATTCATGTAATGTTGGCCATGTTTCTTATGGAATAATAAGCCTGGCATGATTTTGCTAAGGAAACACCCAATTGCCTCCCTGCCCTGGTTATACCACAAAGTGTCCTCATATTAACTGTCTGTTCATTCACTCACTCAGTCACTCACTGAGCACCTACTCAGTTTCCAGGCCCTCCCCTGTGCACTGGGGATACTGCAGAGGGCAAAATAGAAAGAAAATAAATCAGACTAAAATCTCTTCCCTGGTAGAATTTACATTCTAATGGAGGAAGGCAGAAAGCACTAAAAGGTAAAATAATACAATAAATACAATAAAATAGCAGAGAAACTACCATGTTAGCAGGTGACCACTGCTGGGGAGAAAAACACAGCTGGGAGGGGTCAGAAATATGGGGGCGGGGCAGGATTCTCAGGGAAGCCTTCGATGAGGGGAAGCTCTTGTGGCCACGCCTGAAGGACATGTCCATTGTGCCAGAGCATCTTGGTTTTGCTCCCACTGCAGCCTGACAGGAGGAGGAAGTGCCCATGCACCCAGCACCTCTGGCCTCTGAATCGAAACCTGGCTGAGCAGTAAACACAATGCCCTGCTTTCTGTATTACGGATTTACTACCTCAGACTTCTCTCCCTGCCCCAGGGCTCTGCTTCTCTACCTGCCCCTTTTCTACCAGCTGATCACTTCTCCACTTGTTTACATTGCTCTTGACCTCTGGGTGCACAAAGAGCACACTCATAACTGATATACGAACACAGGGTCTATGCAAGGATGAGAGTCAGAAAATCCTGGAGGGGTGTCCAACCTTTTGGCATCTCTGGGCAACACCAGAAGAATAAGTGTTGTCTTAGGCCACACATTAAATGCACAAACACTAACAAAAACTGATGAGCAAAAACAGGTCTTAAGTAAGCTTATGACTTTGTATTGGGCCACATTCATGGCCATCCTGGGCCACACACAGCCCATACCTGTGGGTTAGACACCGCTGTAGGAGGATTAAAGGTGCACCGAGTTGTCTCCTTCCTGCAGAAGCCTCCATCTGTAACTAACTTCCATTTTCTCAGGGTTATTCAGTGTCTCCCATCTTCCATTTTTTGTTCTCATGACCATCTGCTTTTCTTTTCTTCCTTCTCTCTGTGTCTCATAGACAACTGCTCACTGTAGGATAAGGGAGACAAGGTGACAACAATTTCACCTAGTGGCTGACACCTTTTCTGACATGCTAGAGAAGTCAATCCTACCTCCTTCTGTCCACCCCACCCCTGGAAAGCTAGAGGATGAGCAACCCCTCCCTACAGACCAGCAATAGTATTAACTCCAAGCAGAACCCTCGGTACTATTATATTTTACCAAAAAGATAGACCTTCCATTGCCAAAAAGAGCATCTTGTGTCAATCACTGACTTGAAGAAGCTGCCTCATATGAAGCCTGGCTAGCTCATCAGGGAGAAGAAAAGTTGCCAGAATGAAATGAGAACATATCAGAGGGAGCACAAACTATAAAGTGCACAGAGCAGCGCATGGAGCATGCTACCAGCTGGTGTCTTTAGCGTATTATAGACACACTGGTTCACGCACACACACACGTGTGGTTGCCTCTGGTCTGAGAGAAGAACAACTGAGAACAGAGATTGGTGAGTGGACGGGGGTAGAAAAATAACTTATTGTTCATTGTGTACCTTTTTCAATATCTTCTATTATTTTTAAATATTATATATTTTACCTATTAAAAACAAAAATGGAAGGGGGAAATAGATACAACTTTAAGTCCCTGAAAAAATTCACATGTATTTTCTGAGCTTCATACAAGAATAAGCACAGTGGGGGAATCTGCAATGCAACTCTCAGTCAAAGCTATGTCCCCCGTATCACCTCCGAATGTCACAGAATGAGCCAGGTGATGAGGAATATGGTACCACAATGGACCGATTCCAGCTTCCTGCCTTTGCTCCTCTGGAGGCAAATCTTGGTTTGTAGATAAATTACCTAAAATAAAATAATCGGCTCAAATATGAATTTACTTAGGATTTGAGCATGTCCTATGGAATAAGAAATCATTCACTGCCTACAAAAAGGACCTGTAGAGCCCTGGCTGGTGTAGCTCAGTGTATTGAGCATGGGCCTGCAAACCAAAGGATTACAGTTCGATTCCCAGTCAAGGCACATGACTGGGTTGCAGGCCAGTTCTAGCAGGGGACACATGAGAGGCAACCATACACTGATATTTCTCTCCCCCTCTCCTTCCCTTCTAAAGATAAATATATAAAATCTTTTTTAAAAAAGACCTGTAGAACAGAGTACCACTATGCTTGTTTTTTGTTCAAAATATCTAATGATGGCTTTGTCTCAAGCACCATAAATATTTAAATTCCCTAAGCCCTGCATTTGCATAGTTGTTTAAGTGGATTGTGACCCAGACAATGACCAGTGATTTCTTATTTCTCCCAGTCCATCTCTACCTCTTATTTCTTGTTAGAGCTGCTGGGCTATTTCTCACAATTAGCGTTTTCTTTTCATTCCCCAATAAATATGGCTTTGCATGTTCTATAATGAATAAAGACTTATACAACAATGAAACCTTCCCTTCAGCAAATCAATTCAAACTAAGGGGGGGTGGGGCATAAGACCTTTGCTTTGGTGCTATCTCAAGTAGCTCACCACTCACTCATCCAAGGACAAGCCAAGGACATAAAAGACAGGCGAAGCATCGAGTTGGAAGATGAGCCATTACAGGAGGAAACACATGAAAGCAAAATTCAGTGTCAGCGAACAACGTGAAAACAGACTTCAAATACCTGGAGGGCTGGTCCTGGCTTTGGACCCTCCACACACACACATACCACACACACACACCACACACACACACACACACATACACACACACACACACACCCCATACTATATTTGGTAAGCAGTGATTCACATCGCTTTCTGGAAGGTTTTTACTTGACTGGGGTGTTGGACAGATGGCCCCAGGGTATTCCAGCAGAGAGTGCTCCTGAGAGCTCAGGCTTTCCTTTGGGGGCCGTTTGGGGGACAAACAAGACTCTTGGGAATCTTGCAGCTCTTCCTCTGGAAGGACTTCGCCACCTTCTGCCCTTGCTTTCTTTTCTTCCAGCACATGTGCACAACACCAGAGTCACTTAACTTAAGCAATGGTAATTTACCCCAAATCCCAGGCAAGGGAGACCAAACCATAGACATAACCACCCCAAACCACAGATGTAAAATGATCCCTTCAAGTCAACTAAACTGGAAATGCCAGCCCCTGGGGGAGAGCAGTGAGAGGGAGGAAAGGAGAAAAGCAGCTGGTGCAGTTTTCCGCCACGTCAGACACAGGTTGTCTCAGACGGTAGGTCATTACATACAGGTGGACCCATGTCTACCACTCCCTGCTATGGGCCCTGTATTACTCTGCTGAAGTTAGACCACCTGCCCAGTTCAGGCCCTTTCTAAACTCTCACTTGGCTTATTGCATCACCTTTCTGTCTGGTCCACTGCCATGCGTGAGTCTGTATTCCAACACACCCTGCTAATACCTTACACGGCAAGGGGCAAACACAAGGCCTGGGGCCGAATCCGGCCCTCCGCCTTGTTTCTACCTGGCGGCAGCACCGAGCTCTCACTTAACTGTTAAGGAGTAGTTCCTTTTATTACATTCCGGTCCTAAAATTACATTCAGCCCTTTGAAGGCAACTGTGAGGCTGATGTGGCCCCCAGTGAACATGAGTTTGACACCCCTGCCTTACAGGGCAGCTTTAGCCTGTCCACTCCAGATATTCGGCCATCCCGCAAATCCTCGCCTGGCACTGAGCCTCCAATCACCCGCTCTGGGTCATCTCTGCCTCGCTCTCAAGCTACAGACTTCTGAGCTGATACCTCAATGACCAAAAAGAGTCAGTTACATGCACAGGCAGCAAGCATAAGCCAGACAGTGGCTAAAGCATGTGCAGAGTCCCTGAGACTGGAAAGACTTTGGGTAAAATCAAAGAACTGCAAGGGACCTGTGTTTCTGGAAGAAAAGGAGCCCAGCAGCTCACCCTGGGGCAAGAGCGTGAGCCTGGACCCAGCCCAAGCACGTCACAAAGAAGAGGTTAGCTCTCCTGTCACTGCAGGGCTCCTGGACAGAGTCCCATTTATGTCGGAAGATCCCAATGGCAGCTGCCAGGAAAATGGATCAGGTTGGTTTGGGGATGGGACAAGGGTGGAAGTGATGCTATTGTGACATCTGGGGTGAAGTGACACAGGCTTCACTTCACAGGTGAAGTGACATAGGACAGGTGATCCTGAAGGCAAAGAGCGGTGTACAGACTCAAGATACAGGACAGAGGCAGGTTGGAAAGGATTTACTGGTAGAGCAGATGTGTGAAAGGTAGGTTGGATGGAGGAGTGAGGTGGAGAAAACCAAGATTGACTTCCAGCTTTCTGCCTTGAGCAAAGGGAGAGTGTGGCAACTTTTACTGAGATTGTGAAAACTGGAAGAAAAGCAAGCTTTGGATTACAAATCACGAATTTGGTTTTGGACGTGGGAGGTTTGAGATGCTTGCAAAACACCCAAATGGGAATATCCAGAAGGCAGATGGATGTCCAGAAGTAGAGCTGGAGCTCTGGGGAAAGGGGTCTGGACTCTGCTGAATGTGTGGATGGTCTTTCAGGCCATGACGATGAGCCGAGCAGTTGGGGTGGCTTAGACGCTCAGACCTTCACCAGGTGCCTGGCCCGCAACTGAGCAGGCTGCTTGCCTGCCCTGGGTGCCCATGTCTCCAGGTGCCACCTAGGCTCACAGAAATCCCCCTCCCTCCCAGCAATTACTGAGAAATTGTACAAGCTGTCTTCCCCAACATGCTCCAGCTTCGTAAGAGGATGTGAAAGCAGATTGATTGTGAAACCCAAAGTACAAGAAAAGCCTGGTTGTAATGGGAAGAGTCCGATCTTACAAACCCAAAATGGTTCCCAGTTGTTGGCGTGATTTCTAGGTCCCTCTGCCCACACAGTAGGAGCCGCTATGGTGGCCAGTCAGCAGAGGGCCAGCCAGATCCAGCCAGGGGCAAATCTGATTATGTACCTAACAACATCTGATAGCAACACCAAACTTCCTGCCCCTCCTCCCCCAAATCTCTCCACACGCCCCAGTCCTCAGAAGAGACCCTGCATTACAATCACGAGCTCCAGCTAGAGAGGGCCCTTGGCTGAAAGCATGTGCTGAAAGCCAGCAGAGAGAGATTGATGTGCAGAGCTGGGCTGCCTGAGGCATGTGTTCGCCATCTGTCAGGCGGAGGGAGCCCTGCCAGCCCTACATGGTTATTCAGTATTAAAAGAATATTCTTGAGTTTGACTGACACCCTGGGCAGCCTTGGCCAAGATGGTTGGGCTCTGGGGTCCAGATGGGATGGAGGGGCCTCCGCTCTCCTGAGGAAGATGCCTCCGGAGGGCTGGGCCACCCAGGGGACACAGGCAGGCTCTCCCAGGCCTGGGAGGAGAGTGTGGCTTGGCCAGGGCCGGGCAGGCCTAGGCCTGAGCTGGGACTTTTATGTGTGGCTCATCTTCAAAGACAGGGTGGGACTGAAAGAAAATGTTCTTCACTCTGTATGCTCCTTTGGGGGGTAGTAATGCCAGGCTTGCAGGGTGCCTCCCACCACAGAAATAATCATCTTTAGGCTTTTCCTAAGAACTTGTATATATAGATGTGTGTTGCCCATTAATTTCAGGCCAGAGACCACGAGTGGACAGAAGGACCCTCCTCAGTGTTAGTCCTGCTGGCTCCATGGAATATCGGGCTTGCCCTCCTGACAGTGCCCCTCCTTCAGGGAGGGTCTGGTACTCACGTCCTATGGAACTTGGGACTGGTCAAGTAACCCACATTAGTCAGTGTAACGCAGGCAGACGTCAAATGTGCCCTCTCCAGGCAGAACCATTCAAAGCCAGCCTGTGGCTGTCTCTCTCTTCCCTCTGTCACCCCAGCAAGTTCCCGCCAGAGGGGCTCCTTGAGCCTGGACCCCAGAGCACACGTGGAGCAGGGCAGCGGCCAACCTGAGATAATGGCATAATGTGGATGAGAAACAAGCCTTTCTTTGTAAACCACTGAGATTTGGGGCTTGATTGTTTCTGTAGCAAATCCTAGCACTCCCGACATATACGGCCACTGGCCCACACCACTGCCATGCCCTTCACACACCCTGCAAGGTGTCAGAAGTTTCCACTGGGAGGTGTAAGAATGTCTTTGCAGCAACAAAATGCAGAGGGAAAACTGGAGGAAATTTAATGAAAGCCTGTCGCCCATTAGGTTTTTACAACTAAGAACAGCATCAGGCCTGAAACCACAAAAAAGTTGCTTAAGAGGCGTTGTGTCAGTAACAAAAGTAAATAAATGCTGGGAATCTAGACCAAAAAAGGCCTCACACTTCCCCACCCCTGATGCCAGAGGGTAAGGGTCTTGATTTAGAGCGAGGAGAGGGGGTTGGGCAGAACGTACTTGTGGGTTATGACGCATCCCTCCGCTTTACACGCGTGTGGGCTCTCTTGACATCTTTCAAACACTTTCATCCTGGTGTCTGATCTAATCTCGCTGGAGGTAGATTGGTAAAAATCAAACTCTTACAGCAGAGCCTATTTTGGTTAATGAAAAAGAATTCTGCTCCTTTGAACCAATGCCAAGCTTATCAGTGAGTCTTTCAAGAGGGAGAACTATTGCTCGCCTCTGCCTGTGGGCCCTGGTGGAGAACAGTGGGACTTGCCTGCAGCCAGAAAGGTTCCCAGTCAGTTACCAGGGCATTTCCAGTTTGGCCATGAAAAGTCAGGTATCTTCCTCCCAAGCGGTGCCCCTGAGACCCCCAGCAGGCTCTCCGAACTGAACTTCATGTTTCCCATTGCCGGTCGGTTACCGAGAGTGTGCCTCGGAACACCCATCAGAAAAGAGGCCCTGAAACCCTGCGCCGATTTCGGATTTAGCTAACAACTCAGTACTCCTAGCAGCTTAAAGTCTTGTGAACGGGCAACTCACATGCTGTGTACGCACACGAACGTGGGTACACTCCTTCTGCCACAGGGCGGGGCTCTTCCAGTGTGGTTCCGACTGGACACCGGGGCATCTGTCCCCCCAGCAGCAGTATTCTGTGCAAAGCAAGGGTGGCCCCTGTGAGCGGCAAGCGGCTCTGGAATGAGGAAATGTTTGCCTTGCCGCAAAATAACCATGGGGCAGCACGACTTTTCTACTTTTTCTTTCTTTCTCTTTCTTCCTTCCCTTGTCAGCGTCTGAGGCCATTCCGTGCCCTCCGTCCCATCCTTACCTTAGACGCGCACCGCACACACCCTCCTGCCTCCTCAGCTCGGAGCCACCCATGTCTTGTTATTTTTGCCACACTTTGAAGTACCTTAGACTGAAGCACAAATAAACAAAAGGATAGAAAAGGAAGTAACTTCTGAAACTTGGGGCAAGCAGGGTAGCAGCCTGCAGACAGGTTTTGAGAAGTTAAAGCCTCCCACAAGGCTTGTGTATCTTACGTTAGATGACGCAGCTGGGGCCTCCTTTGTAGTTTTTACTGAAAGGGGTCTCGGTCCTGAATTCCTCCCTCCGCACCTCCCGGCAGTGAAAGCAGTGGTTTCTTTAGCTCAAG
Source organism: Artibeus jamaicensis (assembly GCF_021234435.1). Lineage (NCBI taxonomy): Eukaryota > Metazoa > Chordata > Mammalia > Chiroptera > Phyllostomidae > Artibeus > Artibeus jamaicensis. The sequence continues at coordinate 69,472,700 of NW_026522030.1, read as the reverse complement.
GCGGGAGTCATCACTTCCCTCCACCTCCACCCTCCCTCAGGGCCTTCAGTCACTTTGCTAAGGGACAGAGCCAGGAGTGGGGCCAGCAGAAGGCACCCTATGATGGGGCCTGGTTTGGGGAGCCACCTGGATTAAGTGACCGTGGGCTCTGTCTTGGAGCAATGCTAGAAAACCTTCCCTTAAAATCGTCTAGACCTGCTGGTCTTGACATTCAGTCATGGAGAAGGATTATTCCTTTGGGGTTTCTGGGTTTTGCCATGCACTTAATCGCTGCAGCAGGAAAACTTGCAGTGGGTCAAAGCTCAAATCAAAGACACCTGCATTTCCAGGACACAGCCCACAAGCAGCGGTGGCGACAGGGCACTTTTGCCTGTGGTAGGGCCAGTGATGTGTTAGTCTTCCTATGCTCTGAGAGCAAAGAAGTTTAATGAGGAAGCTGGAGCTCCCACCACTCACTGTGAAGACTTTCTCACTGCCCACTCAGGTCTGACCCTTCCTCTTTCTGCTGGGCCGGGTGTCCTCTGGTCCACAGCCAACCTGCTCCGTGTCCGCAGACAAGCCTCCAGCCTCCCTAGGGGAGGGAGGTAGTTGCTGGGGTAAATAGGCAGCCTACCCAGACATATATCAACCCTTGGGTTTGGGTTCCACCTTTCATGGTACCTGGCGCCCTTGAGAACTGACAGACTCTGAGCGACAAGCAAGCCCTTTTCTCCCCTCTCTCCCCTCTTCCAACACTTAGAAGAGACATTTGGGGCCCTAGTCTGTCTGTTGCTACCTCCCTAGGGGCTCTCTGTCTTTCTTAGACTTCTCCACTCTCTCTCCCACTGCAGTGTTGCCCTTGTGTTTCCTTTATTGTCATCTTAGTGAGTTTTCTTGAAGGGACAGGAGATAAACACATGCGTCTAATCCACCATGTCTAATAAGAAGCCTTCTTTGTTTTTTGAATCAAATTCCAGTTCTCTATCCAGCTTTTATCCACCAACTGGCCACACTTACATACCACCCTTGCCTCCCATATGTATTCATACAGGCCTTTACATCTAAGTAAATGCCACGCCCACTCCCGATGTCATTCTTTTGTTCAGATTGCTTTCTTCACTTGGTATCACTTCCATATTTATTTTGAACTCGTCTGACCTCAAATATCACTCTCTTCCATTAAGCATTTGATGACTAGTTTAGCCCATATAACATTTGGTTCTCAAGTTCTTTGAACCTGTACCACTTGTACCATGTATTCAACCCTAGTTATTCATTCATTCACTCGTGCATGCATGCATTCGTTTCTTTTCTTATCATTTGAGAACTGGTTTCTAAAAGTTTTTAGCCAGTTCAGTAGGGACCGTAAAGCACCCCACATAACTGACACATGTGAGAAGAGTGTGTAAGGACAAGGAAAAGCCAGGGTGGAGACATAAAATGGGGAAAAAAGCACTCACTACCGTGTATTGAGTCCTATCCTCTCAAAGGAGCCATCTCAAAACTGGCTTTTCTGGCAGTCAGTGTGAATAGGGAAACTCAATCATTAATTTTAATATGAGCACCCAGCATGACAAAGTTCACCTTGAGAGCGAGCGTTCTGTTATCTCGGAAGACCTGAAGGTGGACTCCGAGGCATTATTGTGGGAGGGTCAGTCAGCTTTCGTAGCTAACATGGCAGAAGAAAACGACCACCTTTCTCCACCAAAGAATTCCTGACACTGCTGTTTCCGACAAGACGCCGGACCGCCAGGCCAGCCCAGGACGGCTTCTCCCTGGAGCACCAGCGGTGCCCCTTGGCCACGCTTTGGCCCTGACCTACAGCCTGGCAGGTCACTCTCACATGAAAGCCCGGTTTTCTCTGAATTTCAGCTGTAAAATGGAGATACACTTACTTTACCCACTACTCACAACTAAGTTTGAGATTCAACTGAGTTAACATTCAAATACTGTGAAACTTTTAAAATGCAAAGTATTATTATTTTCATATTGTCTATGATTTCTCTTGAAGTCTAATTAGCTTTGTGAGAAGCTGTACTTTCAAACTGACGAGGTGCAAGGCACCAACAAGGAGCAGAGGGGGCAAAATGCACCAGAGGCCACACAGTTTGACCTCCCGGCCGCTGCCCCTGTGGCTGATGGGGTGTGACACCCAAGGGGAGGGTGACCTGTGTGAAGGTCCCAGTGAGGAGTTGCTATGACTTCCAGTGCTGTGGTTGGCTAGCATTTAACCCCACCTCCCAATGAGAACAACCAAAAATGCTGATAATGTTTTCTTTTCTTTTTACTTTTTAAAAGCATCAAAGATTTGATCATTATCACACCAAATCTAAATGAAATCACAAACGCAAAGGGATAGCTGTGATTTGAAGCTCTTTTTCCCCAGGGTTTTGCTGAACTTGGCACATTCGAGTTCCAATTTTTAAAGCCTTGTGGGGCTCTCGGGGGTGGGGGAGGGGGAGGCGACACTTAAGGACCACCCAAGGCAGGGAGTCTCATACACAAGTGGGACCGGAAGTGGGACCAGCGAGGCCGCCCCACCCCTCCCTCCAGAAGCTGCAAAGAAAAGCTGCCTCCATGCTGAGCAGGAGAGAAAATCTTCCCTGGAATTATACCCACAGGCTCACTCTCACTGGTGTCTGCAGCCAAAAACACAAAACCTCAAGCTGTGAATTTAGTTAAAAGTGTTCTAGAGGGACAGTGGCCTTGGGTGGCAGAGGGAAGTACAGGTGCTACCTGAAAACATTCCCTCATTTTAAGCCTCACAGAACCCCTGCAAGTCCTGGCCTGGTACTTCACGTGGTTGGAGTGTCGTCCCACACACGGAAAGGCTGCAGGTTCCATTCCCGAGCAGGGCACATTCCTAGGTTGTGGGTTCAATCCCCAGTCGGGGTGCATATGGGAGGCAACCAGTCAATGCTTCTCTCACTCTCTCTCTCTCTCCTCAATAACCGTATCTTTCATAAGGATTAAAAAAGAGAGAGAGGAGAATCCCTACAAGTAAGCGACAAGTGACCCAGTGAAAAATAATCAAGCACACCACAAAAGGGCAAAGTGAGTGAGCAGCAGCAGAAACAGGGTGAAGGTGCCGGGCTTTCATTTAAAGCTTTTACCGGGCCTGTTACAGGAGAACCACCAGGGACCACGGCTGACCACACCAAGGTGTAAGGACATGTTAGCAGAAAGAGACAGAGTATTAGAACAGGGGGACTGTCCCCCAACACACAGGTGCACGCTAGTGGACCAGCAGCTTAATTCCGACATTGAAAGTGGCTGGAAAATTAAAGATGCGGTTCAGGTGGCTTTTCTGTCCCTTTCCCCGTTCCCGAATTGTTTTCTCTCACACCTGAATCACAAGAGAAGCTACTGTACTGCTTATATTTCCAACAACTGGGGCCCTCTGCTGCTCCCTGAATAACCGGCCCGCTTTCCCTCATTAAGGAGCCCACCAGGACCTGCTCTTAGTGCCCCAAGACCTGGAGGGCTCCCCTAATTCATGATACCCTCAAAATTAATCTGGCCAGCCCTGGCTGGTGTGGCTCAGTGCACTGAGCACTGGCCTGCCAACCAAAGGGTCACCAGTTCCATTCCCAGTCAGGGCACATGCCGGGGTCGCAGGCCAGGTCCTCAGTAGGGGGCATGTGAGATGCAACCACACATTGATGTTTCTCTCCCTCTCTTTCTCCCTCCCTTCCTCTCTGTCAAAATAAATTAATAAAATCTTTAAAATATTTATCTGGTCAAAGCTCATTCCATAGAAACTAATGACTTTTCTGCTAAGCCAACGAGTTTGGCTACCGATGATCCAAAATCATTTTTTCTCTGCATCAAGATCTCTGCACTCAGTTCTGAATAACCATTTCCCACTTCAGTAACTGTGTCTGTAACCCCACGAGGTCCAGCTCAGAACCTATTTTCCTGACTCCTGCAAATTTTGCTAGCAGTCGAGTCAACCACCCACAGCACCACCACCCCAAAACCCCCAGAATCGAGCAGGCCCCGGGGTCACTCCCCCCCAGCCACGCTCTGCAGCAGGGCCTGCCCACCCCTCCACGGCCCCGTGCTTGCTTTGGACTCCACCCAGCCGGACCTCCTGGCCCTACCAGGAGCATCTGCGCTCAGCTCTCTAACCTCTGACCCGAGACCTGAATGCCAAGTGGCAGCAGCTGTGCATAATTGGAGGCAGGAGCCTTCCAGGCAGAACGGTAGGCAGGTACACAGGTGCTGCAGTGGGGGCCAGTTTAGCAGATCCCCGAAACAGAAAGGAGGCCAGAGCCCTGAAGGGAGCGAATGAGTGAGGCGTGGCAGAGGAACAGGATGCTGTGCTAAATAAACGTATGTGTGCGACAACACAGCTTGGGGACTGGCACCAGCTTCTGTTCAGTAGAACGGTATTCCCTCTCCTTCTCCGCGCAGGAGCACCCACACGCTGCCTGACTTCTTACACTGCGAGTAAAGTCAGACGTGACCCGATCTCGCCACACCACAGGGCCAGGGCAAAGTGCTGTAGACCGCTCTGCCTGGTTCTAGGAATTGTATCCCTACCCCTTGTGGCTAAGGTCGAGGGATGACCTCTGGAATGCCAGCCGCAGGAGACAAGGCCTGTCTCTGGTAGCAAACGCTGCCTCAGTTCCTCTCCCTGCCCCCAAAGCTTGGTCGGAAGTCAATGACGGGTAAGACCCCTCACAGCGGGGGGCAACCTAAGCCAGACTCGATCACTTGGGAGGCCTTCATGGAAGGACTCAGGGGGCTGCAACAAAGAGCAATGGACTCTCCCCCCCGCCCTGGCTTTGTCAAAGACCAAGTCCCCATGTTCTCTGGGAGAAGTGCTTCCTGGCTCTGATCCCCTTAAGCCTGAATACCTGATGGGAGAGGTGCAGCTCCTTGCCTTGTTAGAGCTTGTCTTGGGGGAAAATCTGGCATCACAAAGACTTGCTGATAAACCTCTGAAATCTGCTCTGCTAAGAGTGCTTTCATTCATATGATAAGGGTCCAAGAGGAAATGAGTATGTCTCCCAAAGTTTCTGCAACTCTCTTCCTGACAGACTTGGACTCATACTAAGCCCTCAGATATGTTTGAAATGTTATCTACTGTTTGATCGTTGCCGCCATGTATTCCTGTGTATTACAACCCAATAAAAGGCCCTGGAGGAGGGGGCTCGAGGCCTTTTTCTCCTCGGAGAAACTGGCCACTGCTGGCCTTTGTCTCCCCTGAGAAACTGGCCACAGCCCACTCCTTCTCCCCAAACAGATCTCAGCATGTCTCGGTCATTATTCACTCACTTGTGTCCGTGGCTCCGGGGGGACTCGAGGAGAAGTCGCCCCCACAGCAAAGCCCAGATGTCGCCCTACCCCCATGGACAGCTGGGGGAGGGTTTCAAGCAAGGGAATGGCTAGTCTGAATCATATTTTTAAAACATCATTTTGGCTACTGTGTGGCAAATTCATGGTCAGACTGAGGCTCAATAGGAGGCTCCTGCCTCAGGACAGTGGGCGGGGAGGCGGCTCAGGCCAGGACAGCAGGTCCTGGCAGCTGCCTGTGGCCCTGGCAGCAGGTGAACTGGAGAGAAATGTGTGGACAGGTTGTACTTTGGATGTAGAGCTCACTGGACTTGCTGATGAACAACGTACACCTCATAGTCCCAGCCACCCCACCCCTACCTCCCAGAAGTCACTCTGTCCCCCAAACCTCAAAAGTCAATCTGCCCTGTGCCCGCAGCAGGCAGGAAGGCCTGGGGAGTTACCACACCCCGGTCACCCTCACTAATAGGCCTGAGTCAGTGACTCTCAAGTTTGACTCGTCAGTCGCCTGGTTGCCTTACACCTCGGGTGGGCTAACTCGGAGATGTGAGCTTCCCTAGATTTTCCCCTGGAACAGTGCTCCAATCTTCCACTGCATTAGCCAGCCCAGTGCTCACCTGTTATTGGCCACTTTGCCCTCTTTCCCGTCAGGTCCCTCCAGGAGGATGGGCAGGAAGTACCAAGCTCCCTGGTGGCATTCACGGACACGAGGCTGGCAAAGGCCCTTCTGATGAGGGCACAGGTTTTCTGAGTGGCTGCCCTCATTCTCCTTTCTCCACCTGAAGGGAGGCCCCAGGGTGCTGAGTTGTGAGAAATGAAAAGGCTTCACCTACTTAAAACATCTCCCTCCTCCCTGGGCCAGACCAAAAAATTAAATTAGAGTCACACCTCTGCTTCAGGCAGTCCCCACAGTGCCCCCCACACCACCACCAGGAATGGGACCCCGGGGGGAAGGGCCACAGGGCACATCAGTGTAGGAAAGCACCATCTCTGCTGTTAGAGGGTTAGCAGGAAGAGAGAACAGAGTCTCTAGGGAGAGTGGGAAGAGTGAATACTCGCTGTGAAAATCATGATGATGGGGGTGGGGGCGGCTGTTGGCTGTGAGTGGTGTTTTTCCCTTCTCCTGGACTGCACTTGTGAAATTATCTAAAATGTACAAGGTGAGTGAGAAATAGGATATTCACAAGATACTTATTGATCATGAAGGGAAAACTGTAACTTGACCTTGGAGAAACCTGGCAGACACCACTTAATCAAGTGAGGACATATGGGCCTCCTGACAGGGTGTCCTGTGGGATTCTGCCCAGACTAATCCTGGAAGAAGGTCAGACAAGCCCAAATTCAGGGAAGTTCTAAAAAACAACTGGCCTAGACTCTTCAAAAATGTCTAAGTCATAGCAGAGAAAGCCAGCGGGGAGCTGTTCCAGATTAGAGACTCGAGACCCAACAACGACCCACAGCGTCGTCCAGAAAAGGACATTCGTGGGAAAACAGGGAAACATGAAGAGGTAGATGAAGCAGTGTATCCGTGTTAACTTCCTGACTGGATCATCAGCCTGTGGTCAGGGCTTTAGGAAATACAGACTGAGGCACTCCGAACTAGAGGGGCATCGGGCCGGCGACTCTCTTTCAAATGCTGTTCTTGAGGGGCTCTGGGGGAGCGGCATATGGGGAGTCTTTGCAGGTCTTTCCCACATTTTTATAAGCCTGAAATTATTTTAAAAGAATAAGTTTTAAAAATAAAATGTGTATTAACTTTATAATTAATTAAAAACTTTTCAGAAAAAAAATGTGTCCATACCCATAGCCTGCACTACAAACTCATGGGATAGATTTTTGCTGTCAGCAAAGTTCCTAACTGCCGGGAAGAACAAGGAACAAAAGCCCTGCCCTGCCCTGGAGCTGTCAGAGTGCCAGACACACACAAAGCTAGGCCTCCAAGGGGCTTTGCTGAAAGATAAGTGCTGATAAGGCCTGCAGGTCGTCTCCGGCAGCCTCGGCCCCCCAGCTGGCTGAGCGGAAGCCAGCCCTTCCAGAGCTCCGTCAGACAGAAGCCAGAGCAGAAAGCAGCAGCTGGTGCTCCCCCCCAGGGTCTGAGCAGCCCCTGGGTGGGGTGCCTGCCAGAGTGGGGACACTGCTGGGCCCCTTCCCGGGGAAGGCAGGAAGGTCACAGCCAACGTCTCCTTCAGATTTACAGGGAGGGCACTCTGTTTGGGTCTGTTCAGGAAACCAGAAATGCTGTGCGTATGTGTGCTGGGGTGGGGGTGGCGAGGTACTTGACTTATCAGGGCAATCACTTCATAAGTTATATACATGTCTAAGCACTGCACACCTGAAGCTAGTATAATATTGAATGCCAACTGTAATTTTAATTTTTTAAATTAAAAAAAACAATATTACTCATTAAAAAGATAAACTACAAAAGCAATGAATGACTTAAACCAGTGTCTCTCTCATCAAGGCCAGTGCAGAGCAGACCTAGAAAAACGTGTCCTTTGCCTGCCTTTGGCAATGCCCACCAGGCCTGGGGAGAGGCTGCAGCCTGTCTAGGAGCCACTGACCTTGGACACTGCTCCTTATAGGGCAAAAGACCAATTCCCTGGGGACCAGACAGACTCTCCCTAACAACCCAGAAAGTTTTTCCCGGCCCGGCTGACCACACTGACTAGCTGTCCCAAGGAAGTGTTACTTGGAAACACTGTCCAGTCCAGGTCTGTGCCTAGTCCTCAATTAAGTGACTGGAGCTAGGCGTCTTGGTAGGACCCTGGACAGACTGGCCCCGGCTGAATCAACAAGAGCAGAGGCCATGCTTACAACAGATGCAAGAGGCTGCTCTCCTCCACTTTAATTGGGGGCCCCCTTTATCCAGCCCCCTGCTTTTTAAACTTCTGGGAGATGTACCCATGAAACAAACCCGTTCCTGCCTCACAATTATATTGTGAAAGGGGAATTGGGTAAACCCTGAGGCCGAAGACAGCTGTCTGGCGTCTGGAGCACTAGCGCGGAGGCACACTGCCCTCGTGCGGCGGATCGGAGAACTACAGGCAGGGAGGGCTCTTCAGTGGGGGCCCCTCACTCATTACGTGGGTCTCCCCGAGGTGTGGCAGTTAAAGTACAGTGTGACTCGTCTGCAGTATAACTAAAAACTAGTGTGTGAGCATCTGATCGATCTGAGGCTGGGAAGGAGAACATTCCAAATGGGGAATTAAAACCACAGGTTCAAGGTCTGGCTTTGGAACTCTAGGCAAGGTGCTAGAAATCTGTTCTCTGTAAAGGGAGGGAAAAATTTAAAGCTGTGTTGCTTTCATCACGGGGTTGTTATAAAGACTACATGAAGTGATGCGTGTGATATAGGCTTGACCACTCCCTACACACATGCACATATAGCAGGATAGTAACTGTCCAGTTTCAAAGGGACCGTGAACAGAAAACGCTGTCCTTTCTAATGCCCGCCCACACGTCTAGTTCTCCCTGAGTCTTTGGTTGTAAGGAACGGGGATCCACGAGGCTCAAGGATGGGCCAGGGTGTGCACTGAGGGTTTCCGAACTGAGGCCTGGCGAAATCCCAGGGCAGGGCCAGTCCTTCAACTGCGACGCAGCTAGTCTCAGGTGCCCGTGTCACTGGGACCTGTGCCACATCACGGCTCTTGTAAGTGGCCTTCCTGCACCTGATGTACAGCTGTGCTGTGTTCACGACTTTTACCTTGGAGAGGCTGTGCCCCGGTTTAAAACACCCTGTCCGCTCACACTTGCGCGTTCATAAACCCTGCCACCAGCCTCAGACTCTGCATTTCCCATCCCCAGGCTCCTGAACCGGAAATCTAATCAGCCCTGGTCAGTTCATAGAGCCAGGCCACTGCGGTCACTGGATGGACCTTACTGAGGTCCCAGGAAACAGTGTAAGTTCACATAGAAGTGCCTGTGTCTTTCTACAGGGCCATGAGCCAAATAGTAGGATGGCTTGGGCGAAAGACCACAGCAGAAGTGGGGTCAGTGAAGGCCACACCCCCTTCTTGGACGCTGGCGATGTATGCTTTTTCTTTGACTTTCCTTGAGCTCCAGGAACTATAAAGGTACTCTGAAGCAGGCACCAGAGCTTCGTGACTATGAAAGTGGGGCCCCGCTGCACCTCGCCAAAGTTCTGTAAGCCTCAGGGACCTATACACTTTCCTGAGAGCCGGGGCGTCCCTTTACAGCGGTAGCCTTAGTAGCTGGGAGCCAGCAGGCCTGTCTTCGAGCGCCCCCTAGCGGAGCAGCGCCTCTGAGCACGTTGGCGGGTGTGTTCTGAAACCGGCCGGCAAGGTAAGAGGAAAGACTGGTGCTTCTCAGCCTCCCTGAACCAGACCTGAGCCCTGGGCTTCTTGCACTTCGTATGTCTTCAGCCAAGATTAAAAAGACTCCAATTATCAAGAACTACTTTTTCTATATCTCATTCTTCCCATAACATTTTTTTTTGCTCATAGCAAAATAAGAGCAAGTTCTTCTGTGCTCCAAACAGTGGATGACCTTTATTTCCAACCCCACGTAAAAGAAACACCTAGAGTTGAGGTTACTAAGGCCATGAACTTGAGAGGGAGTACTCCTTAAATTTTGCCCTTGAGGAGCCTCCCTGGACTCGCTTCAGTCCCAGCCCTGTTTCTGAACCTCCTTCAAGAACACAGGTCGTCAGTAGAGGTGTTAGCACTGGCACTTATCCGTCGTGCTCATCGCGGCTGTAATTCCACCTTTGTTTCTGTGGTTACTTGGTTGTGTCTCCCAGCCTGGACCACCAGCTCCAGGACGGCTTCACCAGATCTTCAGTGCCTTGCACACTGCCAGGCGTACGTTAGATGCGCAGTAAATACTTGTTGATTGGCTGGGACAGGGGTGGGGGACTCAGCAAGATGACATAACCTCTAAAGTCGGGTCAGAGTCGTGAGAATGGGGATCCCAGGAGGGCAGAGGATTCTAATGGCCTCCAAATGATGTCATTCAAAATGTCCTAGCCCAGAGAGGAAGACCTGGCAATTTCCTCAGATATATTCCTCTACCCTGCACACCTTTATCCAGCATGTGCTATGGGTACACAAAGTCAGTGTAGGTAATAAAGTTGGGGGAGCGTGGTCCTGTTTTTGCCTTTGAGGGAAAAGCAGCCAAGCAGCCAATCGCATTAATATCTAATTACAATGAGCAGGTTGTAAGGGGAGAGAGACAATATTTGTTGGGTGCCTCTTGTGAGCCAGGTTCCAGAGATTTAACCTGCCTGTGTTGTTTCACAAAAGCCCCAAGTGTCACATCTTCTTCACTCCATTCTGTAGCTAAGACACTAAGCACAGAGCTCTGGCCAACATGGAGGCACAGGTAGAAACATTTTGCTTCCTCGCACAACCAAAAGAAAGACAACGATCAGTTTAAATACAATAAACAGCCAGAACTGCCAGAATAGCTAACTGCATAGAATTCTGACAACCAAGGAGTTAAAGAAACATTCATCCAGACTGGTAGGAGGGGGGGAGATGGGCAGACAGGTGGGCAGAGGGGACCCACAGTAAGGCTGTGGACCATGCAGGCAAGGAGGGGCTGGCTGATAGGGAAACGAAAGACTCAAAACCTCTAGCTGTAAAATACTGTGGGGTTGCCATGGTGAGAGAAACTCCCAGTCTCACAGGAGAGTTGGTTGGAAAGTGGGGCTAGAGCGGAGCAAGTGAGCGACATTGTTCCTCTCTGACCCCTCCCCCACAGAGAGCACCACAACACAGCAAAGAGGGTTGCCCTGCCCTGGCAAGTACCTACGCTTCTCCCCCTTACAACAGAACAGGTCTGTCAAAACAAAGAAATATGGCCCAAATGAAAGAACAGATCTAAACTCCAGAAAAAGAGCTAAGCAACAAGGAGGTAGACAACCTATCTGATGCAGAATTCAAAACACTGGTAATCAGGATGCTCACAGAATTGACTGAACTTAGTAGCAAAATGAAGGAAGAAATGAAGGCTACCCAAAGTGAAATAAAGCAAAATATACAGGGAACCAGCACTGAAAGGAAGGAAATCTGGACTCAAAGCAATGATTTGGAACAAAAGGAAGAAATAAGCATCCAACCAGAACATAATGAAGAAACAAGAATTCAAAAAAATGAGGGAAGGCTTAGGAAGCTCCAGGACATCTTTAAACATTTCAACATCTGAATTATAGGGGTGCCAGAAGAAAAAAAGGAGGAGCAAGAAATTGGAAACTTATTTGAATGAATAATGAAGGAAAACTTCCCCAATCTGATGAAGGAAATAGACTTCCAGGAAGCCCAGAGAGTCCCAAAGAAATTGGATCCAAGGAGGAACATACCAAGGCACATCATAATTATTCAAGATTAAAGATTAAAAAAAGAATCTTAAAAGCAGCAAGGGAGGAGGAGAGAGTTACCTACAAAGGAGTTCCCATAAGACTCTCAGCTGATTTCTCAAAAGAAACCTAACAGGCAAGAAGGGGCTGGAAAGAAGTATTCGAACTTATGAAAGACAGAGACCTACATCCAAGATTGAGCTATCCAGCAAAGCTTTTGTTCAGAATGGAAGGGCAGATAAAGTGCTTCGCAGAGAAGGTCAAGTTAAAGGAGTTCATCATCACCAAGCCCTTATTATATGAAATGTTAAAAGGATTCATCTAAGAAAAAGGTCAAAAACTATGAATAGTAAAATGACAACAAACACTTACCTATCAACAACTGAATCTAAAAATCAAACAAAAAGAAACTAACTAAGCAAACAACTAGAACAGGAATAGAATTACAGAAATGGAGATCACATGGAGGTTTATCAGTGGTGTGTGGGAGAGGGGAAAATGGGGGAAAGGGTACAGGGAATAAGAAGCATAATTTGTAGGCACAAAATAGACAGGGGGAGGACAAGAATACGACAGGAAATAGAGAAGCCAAAGAACTTATATATACGACCCATGGACATAAACTGAGGGCAGAGGATGCTGGAGGATAGAGAGGTGCAGGGTGGGGTGGGGGAATAAAAAGAAGAAAAAAATTGGAACTGTAATAAATAGCAAAATCAGTGAAATATACTTTAAAAAGGAGCTAAGCCTAAGAGATTAAATATTTAAAATTCACATGTGCCTAAGTCTAAACTCTATATTCTTTTTTAGCATCACGTTAAAGAGGTGCCAAGTGAGAAGCAGGTTCTGAGGGACAAGATGGGAATTTGAGATAGGCCTCGATGTTAGGATTTCAACTGGCAGAGACACTATGGATGTTCTAGAAGGATCTTGGAGCAGCTCACAGCTCAAGTGCCTGGGGTGTTTCCTCATGTCTCAGCTGGAGGCACTGCATTCCAAACCCTCTCCATGCCCACCCGCCTCCATGCAGCCGACTGGGATCCCTGGAAGCACTGCCTTCCCCTGTGGTGGCCCAGGAACAGTCTGAGACCAGTACGGGGCCTGCTGCCCCACAGTCACCAGGGAGTTATTTAAAAACTCAGATCCCACAAGAATGTGAAGGAGCTGTGGTGTCCTCACACACTGTTGGTGGGAATATACAATGGTATTAACTGCTTCGGAAAACAGTCTGTTCGTTACTTAAAAATATATAAACATATACCTATTATATGATCCAGCCACTCTACTCCTAGGTAATTTACCAATGATAAATGAAAATATATGTCCATATGGAGACTTGAACATGAGTGTTCATAACAGCTTCATTTGGAATAGCCCCAAATTAGAAACACCCAAATTACCATCAACAGGTGAATGGAGGAATAAGTTGTTGTGCGGCCAATCCACAGACTATTACTCAGCAGTAAAAAGGAATGGCCTAGTCACACAACAGCACTTCAGAATGATTATGTGGAGTGGAAGGAGCCAGACCAAAAAGGAGTACATACTTACTGAATGATTCCATTTAAATAAATTTGTAGAAAATGAAAATCAATCTATAATGGCAGAAGTCAGATCACTGGGTTTCCGAGGTAGGTTGGTATGGGGTACAAGGAAGTTTGGGGGGGCCTCACTTGCTAGAGTGACCGCAACAAAATACCACAGACTGGGTATCCTAAACAACGATTTAACAGGTAGCAACTGAAACTGTGGTGATCGTGATTGGTTGTGGTGATAGTTTCAAAGCCTATCACATCATACACTTTTAACACCTACAAGTTTATTGTATGTGAATGTCACCTCAATAAAGCTCTTTAAAGAAACAATAACAAACATTGTATCCTTGGCCTGCACCCTTCAGAGACAGGCTGATTCAGGCCGTCTGGAATAGAGCCCGCAAATCTGTTTCCAAGTTGTCCCAGTGACTCCATGCAGTCAGGTTTGGAAACCAGTGGATTAGGTGGACCACAGAGGAGAGAGCAGCAGCCCAAGTCCACACCCAGCACCATCCTCCACAGGCATTCTCGGAAATATCTGCAGAGTGTCAACTGCCTGGAGCCCCGACAAGCAACACCAAGCAGGGGAAATACTGCAGAAGCAGTTTGGGAAAGTAAACCTGGCAAAAACAAAATCTCCCCACGACCTAAGCCACCCCAGTAACACATAATCTAAATAAAATTGTACATCCAGCCGCAACTCCCATCCAGATGATTGTTCCTAAAACTCTCTTAAATAGAAATTCTCAGCCATAAAGCTCTTTCTCCTCTTTAGGAATTAATTTATGCCTTGATCATTGACACTGCTACCACTACTCATTACACAGTGGCTCATGACCATAAGTCATCTGGATACTAAAACATCCTTGACTCGTTCATATTGCCACCCCACCCATTGTCTTCCTGTTGCTGTACATTCACCAACTAGCCAGCAGGGAGAGTAGTGGCTAGATCTTTACAGTTCCCTCTCAGCTACAGAAAACTTCCCAGCATGCATTGTGCTATCTTTCCCCGTGGTGGTGATCAGTAAAGCAGCTTCATATTCAAGACCATGTTGTAATGGTACTGGTCTTGCTTCTAACACTTAGGGTAGAACTTAGTCCACTTAACTTCCCTGAGCTTCAGTTTTCTTACCCACACGTTTAACGTAATGAGATCTTTGGGACTGGCTGCCACACAGCACTGAGGCTGTTAGTGGAGCAGCTCCCTCTCCCTCAGCTGCTCCTGTTACCTTTACACTATCGACAACCTCTATGGACATTTCTTGATATGCATGAGTTTTGTTTTGTTTTGTTGTTTTCTTACTGTGGGAGTCGGCAGGAATTTAGGTTCAGATCATGTAAATGAGGCCCATCCCAAACATCACCTACTTGTTCACCACTAGGCTTCAAGTAAACTCCACACATCCCATATCATGAGTTAAGGAACAGGCTTTACTTGGCGTCTTAGTTGCCATAACAAAATGCCCCAGACAGGGCAACCTAAATAACAGGATTGTATTTCTCACAGTTCAAGTGGCTAGAAGTCTAAGATCAAGGTGTTAGCATGTTTTGTTTCTTCTGAGGCCTGTCTCCTTGGCTTGCAGGTGTCTTCCTTCTCCCAGGGTCCTTACATGGTCTTTCCCTCTGTGTGAGCACCCCGGCTGCTCTCTTTGTGTCCAAATTCCCTTTTATTAGGACACCAGTCAGATTGGATTAGGACCTACCCTAAAGGCTTCATTTTAATTAAATCTCTTCTTTAAATATCTGATAGCCAAACACAGCCCCATTCTGAGGTCCTGGGGATTAGGATTTCCACGTCTGAAATGTGGGAGACACAGTCTATCCCATACCACTAGCAAGACTTGGTAAAACAAATCAGTATTATTCTCACAAGATGGGTTCCAGGGCCAGGGCTCTCGGCTGGAGACTTAACGTGAACTTGCCTTTCAGAGGAAGGTCTCCAAGTCTCCTTGCCCTCTATTACAAGGAAAGCACCAGAGGAACCAGGTCAGCAAAGAAATGTGCAAACCACTTGGACATAAGTCTGGATGTGGGTGCCAGCAGTCTAAGAGTTATCAGGGGAAGCTAATCACCTAACACCTAGGGACCTGGGGAAGTCATAGCCCTTCCACCCATGAAGGGGAAGAGGCCGAGGATCCTGTGGGAGACTGAGCACAGTGCAGTGCCTCATACTGGGAGAGGTGAACTCCCAGAGAGTTAATTGTGCAAGCAAAGCAGAGCAGAGTCCCAGGGTTCCAGGGTCATTTCGAACAATTCTGCAACTTGTGCCAGATAGAAAAGGAGTATAGAAAAACCCTGGAGACATTATACTTTCCTTTATTTCCCTTAATCCTACTGTCTGTGTGGGGAAAGATTCACTGTTCACCATTGCAGCCATTCTCAATTATCTTACACAACAACATCCTACACACTGACCAAAATAAAATAGATTAGAGTGAAAAGCATAGGGTCCATTAAATGTAAAATAAATAAATTAAACTATCTAAGCTATCAGTCCATGCTTTAGGTCACTATCCAACAACGAGAGAACAATCAGGCAAAAGAAAAAAAGAAAAATATTGATGGGTTAATAGATATGTATTAAGCTGACTATATCAACTAAGAATCACCTCCAAAAATATGCTGATCCATGTAATTTTAGAGACAAGTTCTTTAAAACCTTCTAGAAATCAGAAAATGTCTTTGTTATGTAAACTGTTCTGTAAGTTATAAGCAAATAAAAAACTTCCAAGTCAATGTTACTAAATTAACACAATTCTGATGCCATGGCTGGTAGGAGGGTCAATTAGGAGTGTTCTGCCACAGCCAGTGAGGTAGAAGGAAACCAGGGTGGGGTGTTATGAGTCACATAAAGAAGGTGTTCCAGGAAGAGTCAATGGGTGACCATCAAAATAAGAACCAGACAGTGACCTCTGGTTTGGCAGCATAAGGGTCCTTGCTAACCTTGGCAAACACAGTCTCAGTGGATAGGGGAGAACAGAGGCTGACTGCATGGGTTGAAGAAAGCATGTGAAGTGAGGAAGTAAAGACAGTGACAAAGGGAAACTCTTTCAAGAAGCTCCATGAAAGGCACAGATAGAGGATGCAGTAGTTGGGAAAAAAAAAGAAACGAAGAAGGAAGGTTTTTTAATGGCACATACTGGAGTTTGTGTGTATGCTGATGAGAAGGATTCAGGGGTGAGAGGGAAACTGGTGATGAAAAAAGAGAGGAGATAATTACATGCAAGATGAGATGGAAGTCAGAGGACCAGGGCCTTGCATGAGAACAAGGACCTTTCAACTACAGTAAAGGGAGGGAAGTAGAGAGTGCAGATAATATTTGGAATGTATGGCAATTCCAAAAGCTTTATGTACGATGTGCATAAAGCTTTTGCTATAAGAACATTCATTGAAATATTGTTTATAATAGCGAAAAATAAGAAACAAGCTAAATGCCTAATAGAGGTATTGGCTAAATATCCCAGAACATTACACAGCCATAAAAAATGACATTGTATACCTACAACTAACACTTTACTGAATGGTAAAGACCTAAGACTGGGAATAAGGAAAAGATTATTGCTCTCATCATTCCTATCCAGTGTAGTGTTGGAGGTCTTAGCCAGTGCCATAAGGCAAGAAAATAAAATAAAAGGGACACAGATTAGAAAAAAGGAAATAAAACTGCCCTCTTTTTTTAGATGGATAACTGCCAATGTAGAAAATCCCAAGAAATCTACAAAAAACAAAATTCTTAGAGCTGATAAGTGGTTTTAGTGCAACTGTGGGATGTAAGATCAGCACACACAAATTAATTGTGTTTTTTATACTAGCAATGGACACTTGGAAAGTGAAAGTAAAACACAATACAATAATAATTGCTGGGGAGAAAAGAGAAGAAAGACAGAAAAGGTTAGGCATAAATCTAACAAAACATGACAAGATCTGTATGCTAAAAACTATAAAACTTGAATGAAAGAAATCAAAGATCTAAATAAATGGACAGACATATCATCTTTGTGGATTGTTAAGACTCAACATAGTAAAAATGGCAATTCTGTTCAAACTAATCTATAGGTTTAGCACAATTCCTGTGAAAAATCCTAGCAGGATTTTTTGTAGACACAGACAAACTGTATCTGATATTTATATGAAAAGATAAAGTAACTAAATGACTAGATGATGTTCTAAGAGTATAACCTGATTTTAAAACTTACTATAGCAACAGCAGTAAAGATCATTAATGTACTTGGGCAGAGACATAAACACACAAATCAATGAAATAGAATGGAAGGTTCAGTAACAGATCCACACAAGGATGGCAAGCTGATTTTTGGCAAAGATGCAGTAGCAATTCAATGGGAAAGAAGTAATTTCTTTCAACAAATGGTATTTGAACAATTGGACATTCGTATGCAAAAACATGAACTTCAACCTAAATTTACACGTCATATAAAACTTAACTAAAAATGCATCCCAGATCTAAATATAAAACTTTCAGAGGAAAACAGGAAAAAATGTGGTCTGTGATTAGGCAAAAAAAAAAAGCAAATTTAGATTTGACACCAAAGGCACAATCCATAAAAGAAAATAGTGCTCAATTGAGCTTCACTAAAATTAAAATGTTTGCTGGGCAAAAGACCACAAGCTACAGACTGGGAGGGAAATTGCAAATCAAATCAGCAAAAATCAAAGTACTTTTATACAGAATACATAGGAAACTTTCTAGTCTCTACAATAAGAAACCAAGGTATCCAAATAGAAAATTGGTAAAAGATTGGAACAGCCATTCCACCAAAAAAAATACATGGAAGGGAAAAAATATTCTTAAGAAAATGTTCAATATTATTTATTTGTAATGAAAAGAAGTAACTCTACACTAGGTAAAATAAACACTAGGTAAAACCAATGTATGTTCTACCAATTCACTGGGACACTCTGTTGAGGCCCTGAGTCCCCACAGAAGAAGACCTCTATGCTGTGAGGAAGTCTGAGCCACATGGAGAGGCTTCAATTGACAGCCCCAGCTGAGGTCCCAGCCAGTAGCTCACATCAGTTGCCAGATGTGAAATAAAGAGACCTTCAGATGACTCCAGTCTTTAGCCATTGTCACCCTCATGCATCAAGCCTTCCCAGCTGAGGCTCTCTACACCTTAAAGCATATATAAGTCTTTTTTACCAAACCCTGTCCAATTTATAACCTGCAGAACCCCTGTGCATAATAAAATAATCACATTAAGCTGTTAAATGTGGGAATACTCACTATCTAGTAACAGTAACCAGAGCAAACTGGCATTTTTTATGTTCTCTGCAAAACAAACTGACTACAAATCAGGGAATATGCTTACTAAATATCTACTACCAAGTGTAAAGTTCCTCCTCTTTATTAGGTACCCTTTCGTTTCTTCCTGCCAGTTGCATTCTGTGGTTATGAAGAAGGATTGTGTTGTTCCTAACCCTGTTTATGTCCGTTGTATTTAGTATTATACTGCATTATATTGTATTTAGTATTACACTGTATTATAGTATTATACAGTATACTGTATTTAGTATTATATTGTATTTAGTATTATACTTACACAGTTGAACTAAAAATTATATAAACCAATAAAATCTTGTATGAAAAG
The DNA here is from genome assembly GCF_021234435.1 of Artibeus jamaicensis. Taxonomy (NCBI): domain Eukaryota; kingdom Metazoa; phylum Chordata; class Mammalia; order Chiroptera; family Phyllostomidae; genus Artibeus; species Artibeus jamaicensis. The sequence continues at coordinate 69,453,961 of NW_026522030.1, read as the reverse complement.
AGAGTTGTTATTATAATTATTATGAAAACCAAGGTGAATGCTTTGGAAAGAATCAATAAGGGCAAATTGATAAAAAATATCACAGTAGAATTACATGTGGACAAGATAACTGTAAGAAATTATAGGAGGATTTTGAAAATTCAAAGAGATCCTGCATTCAGATTGCCTTTAATGCCTTTATGTTCTCATTTCTTTTTAAAGAAATAAAAACTATATCTTGTAGTCGATGGTGTGGCTTATGTAAAAAGAAAGACAAGGGGCAGTCCCAATCCATTCTTAAAAGAAAAGACATATCCCTACATCAAAGGATTGGCAAAGGACTATACTTTTATGTGTTTTAAGTTAAAATAAAATGTTTAATATGCCTATCCTTTGACCCAGTAAATTCACTCCTGGATACAAACCTAAGAGAAATGAAAACATATGCTCACAAAAATCCCTAGGCAAAGATGTTCATAGCAGCATTTGTCACGACAATCCAAAATGGAAAACCGAGTATCCATTAAGAGAAGAATGAATGAACAAACTGTGATGTATTCCTACATGGAATAATACTCAGCAGCAAAAAAGTAATGCATGTAGCAACAAGGGCATCTCTCACAGACATAACACTGAGGAAGAAGCCAGACATAGAAGAACCCATACTACATGATTTCATTCATATAAAATTCTATCACAGGCAAAACTAATCTACAGTGATAGGACTCAGGAAATGTTGAATATCTTGATAGGATTATGGATCATACACTGCCTCCATTTTTCAAAATTGTACAGTTCCATATTAGCGTATTTTAATGTATGTAAATTTTACCTAAAGAAAACAGAATTTAATAACATGAGTGGGGATGGAAAGAAGATGAAGTTAGAGATAAAAGAAGAATGGCAAATGTTGATAATTGTCGGATAGTATCATGAGGGTACCTAATTCTATTCTGATTGTTTTGTGTTTGGAATTTTTCTTAAATAATAATTTAAGTAAAAAATATTAAGTTATGTGGGATCCTCTATTTTCCCCAGATTTAACCAATATTTTGTTGTTGTTTAACCAGCCTTTTTGATGAGCTGCCTAACTCCCTGCCCCAGTCAGGGGCCTCTGTCACTCAGGGTACTGCATACTCTCTCTAAAAGGCTGACTCACAGCTCTAGTCTGAGGTTGGCACGTGGGAGCTTTTAAAACCACAGCCAGGATAGCTCTCTACCCACATATTCTAACACTTTAAAAATATCTAAGGACTACAAGTGAAGATAGGGCATAGGTAAACACAGCTCACCTCCTCACACAACCACATCAAAATTACAACTAAACTATACAACAATCATCACTGAGAACCATCAGATATCGAGTTGAATGGAAGTCTGACAACTACAGAATTAAAGAAATCATATACATCTAGACTGGTAAGAGGGGTGGAGATGCAGAAAGGGCTGGTTCCATGTACAGTGGATAAAATTCAGGAGTTATATCTTGGGAGACAGGAGTCCCAGCCCCACAACAGGTCCCCTGGCCCAGGGTGCCAGTGCCAGGAAGATACCATATTTTGCCACAAATAATGTACATCTTTTTGCCCAAATTTTTGAAGGAAAAATAAGGGGGCACATTACACATGCATAGCACTAAGCCATGGATGGATGTTATACATGGCAAAATATAGTAAGTTCCCATAACTTCTGGCTGCAAAAACCAGTGGGGATTGAATTGGTGGAAAAAACTGCTGGAGTTCCAGGCAGTTCTTAAAGAACCCACACATGGACTTACTCAGACACAATTCCTCTAACTCCAGCACTGAGGTAGCAGCTTGAAAGGCACCAGTGGCATACAGAGAAGAACTGAAGTGTCTGGCATCAAGGCAAGAACAGGGGTACATATTTCTCACAGGAAGAAATGTGGGCAGAGGCCACTGTCCCTTTTCTGAGCCCTTCCCACACAGTGGCACAGAGCCAGCAGGTGGGTGCCATATCTGAGACTCCATCAACCTGGCTAACACTGTTTGCCTTGTTTGGAGATCCCCTAAGATTCCATTCCACCCAACTTATGGGTCCACCTTAGTGACTTTTCCACATGAGTGGCTGGTTTTGGCTCATGCTTCATAATTTCCTAAATCCTCTGAAACAGTTAACAGATGGCCTCAGTGAGCCCCTCGCCTCCCTACCACTAGCTAAGCAGCCCCAGGCAAAGCACTAGTGGCAACCAGACTAGATTCACAGCTTGACTTCACCTGGCAATCTCCAAGCCAAGCACACGTAGCAGCCATCTCGGGTTGCTCTGAAGCTCATGCAGGGTGGCCCCAGGAAGAACACAGGTTGGGGCTGACCTTAGCCTGCACCACCCAGGAAAGCCCAGAGCCTACACACCCAGTTGACAGCTAAGAACGACATCAAAGTACCACCAGCCTGCCCGTGCACAGCTGATCCTTTAAGAAAAGTGGAGGTTGGTGGTCAGTGGTCACAGCCAGTCCTTGCAGCTGACCAGCCTGGATAAATTCATTTCATTGACCTGCCAAAGGAAAAGAAGAGGAGGGTGTACTAAGCCCACACAAAGGGCACACCTCAAATACCCAGTTTGGGTGATAGAGGAGGCTGTGCCATGGAGCCCTACAAGACACCTACTACACTAGGCCATGCGACCAAGACAGGGAGTCATAGCAGCTCTACCCAATACATAAAAACAAACACAGGGAGGCTGCCAAAGTGAGGAGACAAAGAAACATGGCTCAAATGAAAAAACAGATTAAAACTCCAGAAAAAGAAGTAAACAAAATGGAAATAAGCAATCTATCAGATGCAGAGTTCAAACCTCTGATTAGAAGGATGCTCAGGAAACTTAGTGAAAACCTCAACAGCATGAAAGAGACCGAAGCAGAAACGAAGGATTCACTAATTAAAATAAAGAACAATTTACAGAAAACAATCGTAGAATGAATGAAGCTGAACATCAAATCAATAATTTGGAACATAAATAAGCAAAAAACATCCATCAGAACAAGGAAAAAATCCAAAAAAATGAGGGTAGGATAAGTGGCCTCTGTGACAACTTCAAGAGGTCCAACATTCGCATCATAGGGGTTCTGGAAGGAGAAGAGAAAGAGCAAGAAACCGGAAATCTATGTGAAAAAAATATTGAAAGAAAACTTCTCTAATTTGGCAAAGGAAATAGACATGCAAGTCCAGGAAGCACAGAATCCCAAACAAGATGAATGAAAAAAGGCCCACTCCAGGACACATCATAATTAAAATGCCAAAGGTTAAATAAAGATAAAGAAAGAATCTTAAAAACAACAAGAGAAAAGCAGTTAGTTACTTACAGGGGAGTTCCCATAAGACTGTCATCTGATTTCTCAAAAGAAACTTTGCAAGCTGGAAGGGATTCGAAAGAAATATTCAAAGACATGAAAAGCAGGGACCTACAGCCAAGATGGCTCTACCCAGAAAAGCTACCATTTAGAATCAAAGGGCAGATAAAGAGCTTCCCAGAGAAAAAGAGACTAAAGGAGTTGACCATTACCAAACCATTATTATATGAAATATTAAAGGGACTTGTTTAAGAAAAAGAAGATCAAAACTATGAACAATAAAATGACAATAAATACATATCTGTCAACAATTGAATCTAAAAAATAAACTAAGAAAACAAGAACAGAGATGGAATTATGGATACAGAGAGGGTTTTGATAGTTACCAGATGGGAGCGGGGTACGGGGTATGGGTGAGAGGCAAGGGGATTAAGAAGTACAAATAGGTTTTTACAGAATAGCCATGGGGATGTAAAGTACCATGTAGGAAATGGAGTAGCTAAAGAACTTATACGCATGACCCATGGACGTGAACAAAGGTGTGGGATTTGCCTGAGGGGTTTGGGGTTCTGGATGGAGGGAGGTCAAAGGGAAAAAATGGGACAACTGTAATAGCATAATCAATAAAATATCATTTTAAAAATAAAAAAGCAAAAATACATGCTTTTTTTAAATAATAGATTCATGTCTTGGAACCTCATTGAAATTTTAAATGCAACATAATGTGATATAACAAAAAATGATTTTTTTAAATCTGTATTTACTGATTTTAGAGAAAAAGAGTGAGAGAGAAAGGGAGAGAGACATCAACTTGTTGTTGCACCTATTATGCATTCATTGGTTGCTTCTTGAACCTGCACACTAGGCATATTGGAATGATGCTCTAATCAACTTAGCTATCCAGCCAGGGCAAAGACTTGATTTTTTATTATCAGACAGAGCTAGGGTCAAGTCCCAGGTCTGGCATTTTTAATCCATGTAACTTATCACTATTAAATGTCCCTGAACTTCCATGTCTTTACCTGTAAAAGGAGGGGAAAACTGTGCATAGACTGATGTTGTCTCCCATATCTGTTACCTTTTTTTACAGTAATGCAAGTCTTGAGATGTGCATGTGGTGTTGCAGAACACCAGCCTTCCTTGCAGCTATGTGTGGATGCACGACTAAGTTCTTCCTATGAGACATATAAGAATATGTCATACAACAACTCCTCAGCATCTTCCTTAAAATGAACTCAGCATACACTCTTTGCTCCTTTTTTGACATCCTTTTCGTCCATCTTGCTGCCTGCATGTGGATGTGATAGCTGGAGATCCAGCCACCACCTTGCATACCCCTGGAATACAGGTTAAACTGCAGGGACTTGGATATTTAAAACATCACCCAGCAGAGCTGCCATTCCTGCTATGGAATGCCTATCTACAAACTTTGGTGCAAAAAGGAAATAAATGTCTTCCTTTTTTAAGCCACTGTCAAAGTCTCTATGACACAATTACAAGTTCACAAGTGAACTTAAATCTAACTAGTACAATATGTACTTCATAGTGTATTGTGATGAGTGAAAATATACATGTTATAAAACATATTAGGTATCAAAGTAGTAAATAATTGTTATCATTATACCCTTAGAAATAGTTAACGTCTTGGTTTTCTGTAAACCACTGTGGGTCTAGCAATAAGTAACACATAGTAGGCCTCAACAAATACTAGTGGGAGTGAATTGAATGTATCACACTTTAGTTTTTCTTAACAGAAGACATACTGATCCAAAGTGGAATAATTGAAAAGTATAATGTTTAATCATTTCAAAGGCGGGATTTAACATAATTCTAAAACCAAAACTTGCTGGGTATAAACACTGGTATATTGAGACAAACACCTTCATAAAACAAAGATCAAATTTTCTCAACATTAGTACTGTAGATATTTAGAGCCAGATAATTCCATCTTAGGTAGAGGGAAGGGAGCTGTGCATGCAGTGTAGGATGTTAAGAAGGATCCATGTCCTCTTCCTATATAAGATACCAGTCATGTACTGGCTAGTTTGGCTTAGTTGGTTGGAGCATTTTCTGGTAATCAAAAGGTTGTGAGTTCAATTCTTAGGCAGGGCAGATACCTGAGTTTCGGGATCCTTCCCTGGTCCAGGTGGGGGTAACCAATCAATGCTTCTCTTTTGCATCAATGTTTCTCTCTCACACTTCCTCTCTTCCTTCCTCTCTCTTTAAAAAGCAATGAAACAATGTCCTTGGGTGGAGATAAAAAGATGGGGGTGCTGGGAAGATGCCAATTGCATCCTGATTCCCTGAGTTGGGAAAGCCAAAAATGTCTTCAGACATTACAAAATGTCCCTTCGGGGACATTGAGAACCACTGCTAAAGATGGAGGTATATATTTATACAACTTTTCTAGAAACAACTTGGTAATAAGTATTAGGAACTCTAAAAAATGTTTAGATATTTTCATCCAAAAATCCTACTTCAAGGGAAAAAAATCAGAAATTTAAAGATGTACACACATCTTTTTTTTAAATTGTTGTCCAAGTACAGATTTGTCTTTTACTCCCATCTCAGCCCTCCCCACACCTTTCCATTTCCACCCCCCTAGTTTTTGTTCATGTGTCTTTTATATTTGTTCCTGTAAACCCTTCCCCTTTTCCCCTGAATTTCCCTCCCCTCTCCCCTCTGGTCACTGTCAGCCTGTTCTCTATTTCAGTGTCTTTGTTTATATTTTGCTTGTTTGATTGTTTTGTTGTTTAGGTTCCTGTTAAAGGAGAGATCATGTGGTATTTGTCTTTAACCGCATGACTTATTTCGCTTTGCCTAATGCTTTCCAGTTCAATTGATGCTGTGGCAAAGGGTAGGAGCTCCTTCTTTCTTTCTGCTGCAGAGAATTCCATTGTGTAAATGTACCATAGTTTTTGGATCCATTCATTTACTGATGGGCACCTGGGTTGCTTCCAGCACTTGACTATTGTAAAATGTGCTGCTATGAACATTGGGGTACATAGGTTCTTTTGGATTGGTGTTTCATGGCTCTTAGGGTATAGTCCTAGCAGTGAAATTGCAAGGTCAAAAGGCAAACTCGTTTTTAGTTTTCTGAGAAAATTCCATACAGTTTTCCATAGTGTTTTTTTAAAGTTGTGTACACATCAGTAAAAAATTACAACTTCCTTTAAAAAGGGGCAAACAATTGGAGTATTCATTTCTCCAAAGAAGACAGAGGAATGGCCAATGAGAGCCTGAAAAGATGTTCCACATCATTGGCCATCAGGGAAATGGAAGTCAGAATCACAATGAGCTATCACTTCATACTCACCAGGATAGCTATAATCAAAAAGACAGATAAGAACAAGTGTTGCTGAGAATGTGGAGAAATTGGAACCCTCATATACTGCTGGTGGTAATGTGAAAAATGGTACAGACTGGGGGTGTCAAACTCATTTTCACCGGGGGTCACATCAGCCTCGCAGTTGCCTTCAAAGGGCCGAGTGTAACTTTAGGACTGGATAAATGTAACTGCTCCTTAACAGTTAAGCGAGAGCTCAGCACTGCTGCTGGGTACAAACAAGGTGCTGGACCAGATAAAACAAGGTGGAGGGCCGGATTCAGCCCGCAGTTTGCCACCTGTGGTATAGACACTTTGGTTTATTTTAATTTTTTTTATCCTCACCTATGGTCATTTTTTTCATTGCTTTTAGAAAGAGAGGAAGGGAGAAAGAGAAACATTGATGCAAGACAGAAGCATTGATTGGTTGCCTCCTGTAGGCTCCTGGACTGAGTATCACACACCCAGGCAGGGGATCAAACCTGCAACCTAGGCATGTGCCCTGACTGGGAATTGAACCTGCAACCTGTTTGTTACAGAACAACACTCCAACCAACTAAGCCACACCAGCCAGAGCAGCACAGCCACTTTGGAAGACAGCTTGGCAGTTCCTCAAAAAGTTTAGAGATCCCCTAAAGTTACCACACAATGAAGCAATCCCATTCCTAAGTATATACCCAAGAGAAGTGAGAACATATACACACACAAAACTTGTACGTGAATACTCATAGCAGCATGATTCATAATAGCCAAAAAACGGGAACTATCTAAATGTCCATCAACTAACAGACTGATAAAGATGGCCTATCCATACAATAGAATATTATTTCAGCAATAAAAAAAAGTACTTATACACTCCACAACATGAATGAACCTTGAAAACATTACACTAAGTGAAAGAAGCCAATAACAAAAATCCACATGTTACATGGTTCCAGTTATAGTGAAAGCCCAGAATAGGAAAATCCACAGAGACATAAAGTAGATAAGTGGTCACCTGGAGCTCAGGAAGGGGGATGTGCAGTGAGGAGCGACTGCCCATGGGTATGAGGTTTCTGTATAGGGTGATGAAATGTTCTAAAATTGTTCTAGAATTGATTGTGGCAATGTCCACACAACTCCATGAATATAATAAAAATAATCAAGAATATATGCTAAGTGGGTGAATTGTATAGTATGAGAATTAATAAAACCACTATAAAAATACTCAAAACAGCACGAAGACAATGCACATGCAAGGATGTAGATTGCATGTTATTTGTAAGATTATAAAAATCAGAAAATACCTAAATGAAAAGTGAAAGGGATAGTAAAATATATTACATCCAGTCATATGAGTATTAAGTAATCATTGTAAATCATCTCTCCAGTACTTTTCAACACCAAGATACCTTATGCTGTGATATTAAGGGAAAAGACAAAATTTAAAATCTGCACTTAGATACACACACACACACACAAGAAATTTATAAAAGAGGACTTCCGCCAAGATGGAGGCATAGGTGGATGTGCCGTGCCTTCTCACACAACCAAGTTTAGAGACAACTGAATATTAGCAACAGAAAACACAGCCAGAACACGGAAAATTGAACTTTTTGGAAGTCCGTTAACAACAAATTCTTCAGCCTGACCGGTAAGGGGCGAAACCAGCGGCTAGTGAAGTGGGGTTGCACAGGAGGTCTCGGTCAGACGGACTCAGGCGCACGGAATCCAGGCGCAGGGTTGGACCTAGTGAGTGACCCAGCAAGCGACCAGGCGAGAGACCGCGGGGGAGACAGCGGGGCAGCGGGGCTGCATGTTGACTGTGGTCGCACATTTGTGTGCGGATAGACAAGCGAGGGAGTGGGCGATTGGACCGGGACCCAGCCGGTCCCCATGGCAAGCGGCAGGGAGGGCGCCGCCATTTCCCTGCTCTGACCCCACCTCCACATACAGCATCACAACCCAGCAACCTGGGAGTCCAAGGCACCGCTTCTCACACTTAAAGGGCGTGAACAGACCAAAAATGGCTCAAGAAGATCTCAAAGCCCCAGAGCCTATAGATCTAAGTGATGAAGAAATAGCAAAACTCTCAGACGCACAGTTTAAAACACTGGTGATCAGGATCCTCACAGAACTGGTGGATTATAGCCACAAATTAGACAAATATATGAAGGCGAAACTAATTGAAATGAATGGAATTGCACAGGAAACCAATAGCAATGAAAAGGAAACTGGGACTCAAATCAATGGAGTGGACCAGAAGAAAGCAAATAGTGGCCAAACAGAAAAGAGTCAAGAAGCAAGAATTCAAAGAAATGAGGAGAGTCTTAGGAACCTCCAAGACATCTTTAAATGCTCTAACATCCGAATTATAGGGGTACCAGAGGGGGAAAGGCACAGCCACCAGTGAAAAACTTATTTGAACAAATAATAAAGGAGAATTTCCCCAATCTGGCAAAGGAAATAGACTTCCAAGAAATCCAGGAAGCTCAGAGAGTCCCAAAGAAGTTGGACCCAAGAAGGAACACACCAAGGCACATCATCATTATATTAGCCAAGATTAAAATGAAGGAGAGAATCCTAGAAGCAGCAGGAGATAAGGGGACAGTCACCTACAAAGGAGTCCCCATCAGACTGTCAGCTGGATTTCTCAAAAGAGACCTTACAGGCAAGAAGGGGCTGGAAAGAGGTGTTCCAAGGCATGAAAGCCAAGGACCTACAACCAAGATTGCTCTATCCAGCAAAATTTTCATTTAGAATGGAAGGACAGATAAAGTGCTTCTCAGATAAGATCAAATTCAAGGAGTTCATCATCACCAAGCCCTTATTATATGAAATGTTAAAGGGACTTATCTAAGAAAAAGAAGTTAAAGAAACATGAACAGTGAAAGGACAGCAAACTCACAGTTATTAACAACCACACCTAAAACAAAAGCAAACTAAAAGGACAGCTAGATCAGGAGTGGAAACATAGAAATGAAGATCTCAAGGAGGGTTAGCAACAGGGGAGTGGGAGGAGGAGAAGGGGGGGAGAAGGTACAGAAAATAAGTAGCATAGACAGTAGATAGAAAATAGATGGGGGGGCAAGAATAGCATGGGAAATATAGAATCTAAAGGACTTGAGACACATGGTCATAAACTGAAGGGGGGGTAATGGTGGGGACAGGGGGTAGGGTGGAGGGGAATGAAAGGGGGAATAGAACAACTGTAACAGCATAATCAATAAAAATTTTAAAAAATAAAATTAAAAAAAATTTATAAAAGAAAATCTACAATCAGTGAAGAATGCTTAATACTGGGTGGTGAAATAAATGGTGATTTTTATTTCCTTCTCTCTCTTCTATAATTATTATATTTCCTACTGAATATATAAACAATGAAATTATTTTTTAAAGATTGAGAGAGTTTATTTCCAAAACTTACTTGAAATGTATAGACTATAAGAGCTGAATAGAAAATTATAGACCGTGTAGTCAAACTTTAATTTTACTGATGAAGTAACCGATGTCCAAAAAGGCTGTGTCCTGGTGGTTGTCAGCCATCTCGGCCAACTGTGTGAAACACAGACAATTCTGTTCCTTTTCTCTGCTCCTTTCTTTCTGATGACTGCCCTACACACACTCAAAGGTAGCTAAAAAAAATTGAAGAGTGGACATTGCACAGGTTGTGCTAAGACAAATAACGTATTTTTGGACTATAGGATGCACTTCGCCCCCAATATTTGGGAGGAATAATGGTTGTTAATGTTGCTGTTGAATTCTGTTTACATTTACATTGGTGAAATATTATGTTACTTATGTTACTAAATATTTTCACCACATTTTTTGCTTCGAAATTTTTTTCCTATTTTTCAATAAAACCTAGGTGCATCTTTTTCTTTTTTTGCATTTTTTAAAGATTTTATTTATTTATATTTAGAGGGGAAGGAGAGAGGGAGAGAAACATCAATGTATGGTTGCCTTTTGTGCGTCCCCTGCTGGGAATTGGCCTGCAGGGAACTGGCCTGGCATGTGCCCTGACTGGGAATCGAACCTCGATCGTGTGGTTTGCAGGCCTGCGCTCAATCCACTGAGCTACACCAGCCAGGGCCCCTAGGTGCATCTTATGGTCCAAAAAATACAGTAAGTCAGAAAGCAGACAAATGCCATATGATCTTACCTGTCTGTGGAATCTAAACACAATGACAAGAAGAAGACAGAGAACAGATTGGTTGTTACCAGAGGTGGGGGCAGGGTAGGGAGTGAGAGAAATGGGTGAAGATGGTCAAGATGTACAAACATCCAGTATAAACACAGTAAGTCCTGGGGATATTATATACCGCACGGTGACTGTAGTTAATAATACTTTATTGTATATTCAAAACTTGCTGAGAGCAGACCTTAAAAGCTTTCATCACAAGAACAAAATATCATAACCAGGTGTGGTGATGGATGTTATCTAGACTCGTAGTGATTATCTTGCAAAATCTGACATTGAATCACTATGTTATACACCTGAGCACCTGAAACTAATATAATGTTATGTGTCAATTACATCTCAACTTACTTAAAAAGGACTAAATTTTTTAGGGATTTCTTCCTCCAAATTGGGTTCTGTTCTAAAATTCCTGCAAGATTAGATAGCAAGACCCAACAGTCTCTCTCCCACACCTTTAGAGGGCACTAGCAAGTCAAGCCAGGCTACGTCCCAAGCACAGTGGATAAACTACAGTGAGAAGAATCATCTTTTTTTGGCATCAGAAGCAGACAAAGATGATTAAAATCATGCTGACCCTGGGATGACCGTCTTCAGCTTTTTCTGGCAAGCATTAGCTAAAGGAGTCTTTTTGAAGTGGGGCATTCTGGTTCCCATCCCATGAGAACAAGAAATAAATGACACACCAGGAAACAGCCCCAGCAACAGCTTCCAACTTTTTTTCAGAGAAGCAGCCTATAATCACCTCACTTCTTTGCGCTAAGTGCCGTCAGATGGATCCTCCGACTTTTGGCGTGCTGGGAGGCAGCACAGATGGAAGGCTGGAGGAACAGAGAGTGAATCCTTCTATCAAAATGACCAGCTGCTGCCGATGCTGCTCCTTGGGGTCCCACACCCTCCAAACAAAAAGAAGAGAATCAAGCAATAAACAAGAGCTCAGTACTCCTCAACAGAAACAAAAGCTCAGTGAAGTTTGGCAAGCCTCCCTATTCTGAAATGATTCCCAGACAATGGTAAATTGGGAAAGCAGTCAGTATTGAGTGCAGACACGTGGGCCTGGCTGCAAAACCCAATTCCTCACCATATAAAAGTAAAAAAATATAGAGTTGGAGGAAATTGGACTCACCCATTTCCATTAAGTCTAATTAAAGAACCTAATCCCAGACAGGTAGGGCTCTAGTGTAGTGCTTTAGACTACGTAGGCTGGATGATGACCCAAGTTCAAATCCCAGCTCTGCCACTCACTGGTCAGGTGAATTTGTGCAAGTTACTCGGTTTTTCTGTGCCTCGGTTTCCTCCTCTGTAAAATGAAGGCAATAATAGTAATAATTTCCACTTCCTAAGTTATGAGGATTTACACAGCCCCTGACACATGATTAGTATGCAACAAATGTTAGCTATTATCTAGTGCTAGTGGTGATGGGTATAAAAATCTAAAAAATATAGAGCTTTTCTATCTGTGTTTCATAAGTCAGTCCAATATCTTGGGGCCTTTATTTTGAGGAAATTCTCTCTTAAAGACCCTTAAAAAGGTTTTAAATAATCACTCAAATCAAGCTAGGATAACACATTAGGAAAACCCCTATTAACCCAACTAAAAATTATTTTTGAAATCTGCCCCAGGCTATATAAGCTAAAGTATATTTCTTTTCTCACTTAAGCTGCTGGTTGTGGAAGTTCTTCCCTAAAGGCTAATTTACCAGGGTTTGATGTGAAGGTTTAGAAACACCATGCTTACACGTTTTACAAGGTGCTCCATTGGTAGTTGAAATGTCAAGTAATTCCTCATAATTGATACATGCCAGGACAAACACTTGCAGTGTGGCTAATTAGTGTGGCTCATTGTATTTTCCAAAGATGGTCACAACAATATTTCCTATTACACGGGGTGGGGGGGGGGCAAAGAAGGGTCAGAGTGTTCTTGCTGTTGCTAAAGTAACTTTAATTCAAAATAATCGATATGCCAAAGCAACATACTTTGGGGTGGCCTGCCCTGAATCCCATCATTAGTCTTACATAATAAGCTAAAGTAAGTTTTGTTTGTATGAATAAACTGGCTTTATCTGCTCGGGGAATTTTCAAGGGTGGTCTCCATTTGTCCTCAATTTTAACATGAGCAAAATGACACAAAAGCTGTATTCTAGGTACTGGGTCTGTGGTGTGGCCCTCCAGCTTCAGGTGGTGATGGGGTGATGGTCTGCTTCTTGATTTTCAGCAGCTAGTGAAGAACTTGGTGAAGAAAATGATGCTGGATGGCCCATCAGCCCCCCTAGACTGCTGATGTTGGCGTTCCGCTTGAGGTAGTCGGTGTAACGAGATAGGAGTAGCTTCTTGAACATGCTGCTGTAGATGACCCAGGATGGAATCAGGCTCAGAAAGCTCGCCTTAAATAGACAAAAACATGAGTGCCTGGGTGAGAAAAAGAGCAAGGAGGTCATAACTAAACATTTCAGTTTATGTTCATCACTTTGAAAATGTTTTTTTCTGACTACTGAAGTTAAGCCCCAAAATCTTCTAGTACAGTCATGTGTCACTTAAGCAGGAGGACACGTGCTAAGAAAAGCACCATTAGATGATGTCATCATTGTGGGTCATTGTACGAATGTTGCACAAACCTAGATGATATCTCCTACTACACACCTAGGCCATGCGGTACAGCGCATTCACCTGGGCAACTAACCTGCACAGCATATTACTGTGCTGAATGCTGTAGGCTATTATAACATGATGGCGTCCGTACATCTAAACATATCTAAACATAGAAAAAGTATATTTAAATTTTTAAATAGGGTAGAATACAGTGTAAAAGATAAAAAAAATGCTACATCTACATAGGACGCTCACCAGACTAGAAGTTGCTCTGGGAGAGTCAGTAAGTGGGGAATGAGTTAGAAGGCCCAGGACAAGACTGCATTCCACTGTAGACTTTATAAACACTATATTCTTAAGCTCCACTGAATTAATTTTTTAATTTTTATTCTTCAATAATAAATTAAACTTAGCTTACTATGACTTTTTTACTTTATCAACTTTTTGGTTGTTTTATCTTTTAATTCTTTTGCAATAACACTTAGCTTAAAACACAAACATATTTTACAGCTGTATGAAAATATATTATTTCTTTATATCCTTATTCTATAAGCTTTTTCATATTTTTTAATTTAAAAGTTTTTTTTTTTGCTTTTTAAACTTTTTTTTTGTTGTTAAAAACTAAGAAACACACACATCAGCCCAAGCCTACACAGGCTCAGAATCCTAGACACCACTGTCTTCCCTTCCACATCTCGTCCCACTAGAAGGTCTCTGGGGACAGTGCCGAGTGTGGAGCTGTCACCTCCTATGAAAACAATGCCTGCTTCTAAAATAACTTCTGAAGGACCTGCCTAGGTTCTTCTTGAGGAGGTGACACTCTTCGGAAGTATGTCCTTTGTTTAATTTGTTTCTCTTTTTTCATCATAGATATGTTTGTAAGCAGATGATGCAACCTGAACATTTCTCTATATAAATAAAAACATTTTGGTGTGTTTTTAATTGAAAACTTTATAAGGAGCTTGTTGAAGTCTGCGAAACTTCCGCTAACTAGACTGGGAATTTTCTTGAAGCTTGTTTTTCCCTGTGTCATCTTAAGCTGTGCGCTCCTGTTCCAGTTCCAGCAACTTCTCATGAGTCGGTTCTTTACAAATGGCCACTAAGAGCTCCTCCTCATTGTCACCCTCACTCACACCCAGGGGAAAGTTGTTTGTCCCCTCAACCACAGCCTTGCTGATTTTGCAACCTCCTCATTCTTGGCAAATCCTTTGAAGTCATGGGGGAACTTCTTGAGTGTCTTCTTCCACATGCCATTCACACACCCTCTGCCCAAGCCCAAGCAAGGTTTTGATGCAGCCATAGATACAATGCTTCCAAAATTGCATCTGTGTCTTCCTCAGTTGCAGCAATAGCCTGGGCAAAGGCCCTCCTCAGGTAGGAGGCTTTAAAAGCTGCTCTAACCCCTTGATTCATTGGATGAACCAAAGAGGTTGTGTTTGAAAGGAGAGACACCACTTTGATATTGGGATAAAAATCAACAGTAAAAGGAGGATATCGGGGGACATTGTCAACAGTAAGCAAAATCTTGAAAGGTATGTTATTCTTTAAACAGTACTTCTCCATTTTGCTGGATGGCCATTGAGGAGGGCATCTTGGAAGAGAAGCCAGATCACCCAGACTTCTCATCGTTCCTGCGGTACACTGGAACGATGTGTACGTTCCTGTGGTACGCTGTGTGTGCTTTCTGACGTGCTCGAGGGCCTTGGGGTTCTCGCCTCACCAGACCAAAAGGTGTTTCAGTCTGTAGCCTGTGACATCGCCCCCGAGCATGACTGTTATTCTGTCCTTGAATTTCTTGAAGCCTGGCATTGAGGTGACCTTATCAACGAAAGTCCTTCCGGGCATCTGTTCCAAAACAGGGACGTTCATCCATACTGAATAGTTGCTCTGGCAAGTAACTTTCCTCCACAGTCAGCTTGTCTAGAGTTTCAAAAAATTCTTCAGCTGCCTTCAGAGCAGCACTTACAGACTCACCACTCACTTCCACATTATGTAATGAATAGTGGTCCCTGAATTATTTAAAATGCCCAGAGCTAGCAGTAAATTCGACATCATAGTTAGGTGCAGCCTTTCCCTCCAGCATCACAAATGTTTTACGTTGGTCATCGTAGTTCTGGGAGGGACACGCTTCTGTGTCCGGTGTTCACCCAGGTCGGTAGAAGTTTCTCTCTGTGTGGTATAGTCCCTTCACAACTTGTCGTCTTGTTGCCTTCAACAAGGCCCATCCTTTAACAGTTTCCATCACGTTGTTCTTGTTCTTCAAGATCATAGCCATGGAGGAATGGGACATGCCTGACTGGTGAGCAATAGCCATCACCAGTTTTCCACCTGTGTCGTCCTTAATCACAGTTCATTTCATTTCCAGGTGAGTCCCTCGGTGTGGCAACATTAACAGTTTTGTGTGCTTAGGGGCCACGGCGAACAAAGCAACACAAGGTTAAGACAAGTACTAGAGAAAATGTACTCACGAGCCGTGCGTGGCAGGCACACAACATGTACGAGGTGAATGCCCTTGTAACATGGCATACTGTTTTACAGCACACTTTTCATAAGTAGAAAGGGTATGCATTAAAAAATAACGAAAAGTATAAACCGGTAATATGGTCACTTATTATCATATCAAGTAATACCCACTTTAGACAACTGTATGCCCTGCACTTTTATACAGCGGGCAGCACAGTGGGTTTGTTCACACCAGCATCACCGTAAACACGCGCTACCTCGTGTGGCAGCACCACAATAGCTCCCGGTCACTGGGCGATGCCAATTGTAACCTTGGCTTCATTGTAATCTGTGAGACGGCATCATACATGCGGTCTGTTGTTGACAGATACGTAGCTATACAGTGCATGACTACAGTTGCTAAAATATAAAGGTTTTCGTGACACTTTCTCAACAAACAAGGTTTTCTCGAGACTAAAACAGCCTCTTCTACGATGAGCCCTGAGGATGTTCTACATTAAGAGAACTGTGTCCATGGTAAAGCACCTCCCTCCACTGCTTCCCTTCGTGAGCACCTCCTTTCCCCGGTGCTCCATCTCCCAGTGTCTCCAGGTCTTTTCTACCAAGGCTCCATTAAAATGAGATTGCAGGAAAAGATCTGTTTAAAATTCTTCGGTGATGCTCGAAACAGCACTATGTGGAAAATGTGTTTTGTTTTGTTTTCACTATGACCATGCAATATGCGCATTTACCTTTGCTCCGTGTTTGTTTTTGTTTCTAAAAGTGGCCGGGGAACGGCGAGAATGGGAGACACTGGCCAGCGAAGCCTATTTCCACCCTTGATGGAGTCCGTGCAGCGCAGGCACCAGCTTGCACTGCTCACAGGAGCCCTGGTCATATGCATTCTTAAATTCCTGTGCATGCCCCTGGCTGGTGTACCTCAGTGAATTGAGCTCAGGCCTGGGAATCAAAGAGTCACAGGTTCGACTCCCAGTCAGGGCACATGCCTGGGTTGCAGACCAGGTCCCCAGTAGGGGACACATGAGAGGCAACTGCACATTGATGTTTCTCTCCCACTTTTTCTCCTTCCTGTTCCCTCTCTTTAAAGTAAATAAATAAAATATCTTTTAAAAAAATTCCTGTACACAGACAACACACTGGAAGCTTAAAATCCGCTGTGGGGGAGGATTTAAATGATGGAAATCAGCAAATGCTGCAAATTGAGGTGTTTTGTTTTACTTTTTTTCTGGAGAGCCAGAGAGTTAATCATTTACAAATACTGAGGGTCAGAGAGGACAGGAGCCCCTCAGAGAAGCTCCCTGTGTCTTGGTCGACTTTCCCAGGAGCTCTGGAAGCCACCTCACCTTCTGAGGTGAGAGGGGAGGCAGCCAGAGGTGAGATCTGCCAGCTTGGAGGTTAGTTGTGGGCTGAGCACCCAGGTCTCCGGTAGCGAGGAAGAGCTGGCCCACCCCTGCGAGGGCCACCGGCACACCCGTCCTCACTTGCTTCGAGAAAGGAGAAGTTAGTTATCAATTACCAAGATTTCATGGACGAGGCAGCCACAGGTTTCATCTCCAATCATGACATAGTTCAGTGATTCTTTAACAAACTCATTGGCGGTCTTGGTTATCAGGCTGGTATTGAGACACTTTGTCATTGGGGTCGAAACAGCGAATGGGGTCAGCACCTACAATGGGAAATAAAGCTGTAACACAGGAGCAGTCTGCCCAGCCCTGAAAAATGAACCCGCATTTCCCCATCCCCTGGTTTTCCAACTCTGCCCTTCCCATAAAAAGTTTCAGGATCAAAAATGATAAGGAAGCACTGAAAAGGCAAGGGACTGGCCCAGAGTGGGCAATCAGGTTTGCAGCTTCACTCGCCGCTAACTCAAGGGGAGGCCTTGGCCACACACTGCCAGGGGGTTCACACAGGGGACGGAGGTCATGGGGTGTCTCTCAGAATACGGTTGCCAGACTTTGAAAATAAAAGCGCAGGACACCCAGTTAAACTGAATCCAAGAGAACAACAAAATAATTCAGTATAATTCTGCCCTAAGTATTCCATGGGCTATACTTACATTTAAAAATTTATTTGCTATTTATCTGAAACTCAAATTTAATTGGATCTCTTGTGTTTTATCTGGCAACCCTACCCCAGAAGTTTGATTTGTAACCTCTATAGCCAAAGTTGGAGAAATTTAAAGCACTCTGGGTCCCCACTGTCACACTTCAGTTAGGAGCCAGGAGTGGCACAGGTCTCATCATCTGTCCTGTCCTGGTGAGGAGAAGAAACCAACCACATGTTGTGCCCCCAAATCTGACACTGTTGTTGCCTGGTCGCACCGCTGAATGCCCTGGCGTGAGGTTGCACAAGGGGTTTCTTACTTTTTCCCCAGACATAGAGACCTTAGCAGCATCTTTAGAGAGAGAAAAAGATCCATGCTTGGTTTGTTTGTTCGTTTTATTTTTCTTCTAATCACATTTGCAACTTTTGTCATATCACATTTTCTTCACATCACACTCGAAATAACATTGTGCATAACTGAATCTAATAATGAATCAATCCCATTGAATTGGTTCTCATGGAAATTAATGCAGTTATTAATTTGCACAGCACTTTTCTTCCAAAGATCTCAAAGTGTTACTCTTAGAGAGATATAGGAGCATGTACTCCCAGCCCATTTCCAGACATGGAAATAATAATTTTCATTCCTATGGTGAGATTTGGCTGACAAAACACCTCATTGTAGAAAATAGTGATGAAACTTGCATACCTGTTTATTCATTAGATCTTTATAGTAATCTAGAGAGGTAAGCAGGCATTGTAAAGCCCTTTTTACAGATGGGGAAACTGAGGCTCACAAAATTTAAGCAGGCTTTCCAGGATCACTCAGATGATAAGAGGCAGAGCTGGAATTTGAAAATCAAACTCAAGTCTATAGTTCATACTTCCTTGCCCATTTAACAAATTTTTATTTATTGAGTACCAATTACTTACGTGTTTGGAGGGGCCAGTTGGCTTTTGAAAGATCACAGAGTCTTTCCACCTTCTCATACTTGCTAGGAGAACAGCACGAAGTTTTCTGCATCAAGGAAGGGGCTCCCTTCCCTGCCCCACCTCCTGCCCCAGGGAACCCACTAACTTGGCAGCCGCAGCACCCCTGGACCACAATTATCAAGGTCAAGACGATGCTAAGAGTCACATTCACATGGCTAGTAACCAAACAGCTCTGATAATGAATAGTGTTGTTCACCAACTATTTCTAGTTCTTTTTCTCCCATACACGTGATAGAATTGCACTTCCTGGACCCCTGTGGTTGTGTGGGTCCGTGTGACCAGATATGGCCAATGAGTGTGAGCAAAAGTGCCATGTCTTTTCTGAGCCAAGGTATTTAATAATCAAAGCAAGATCCTCTAGAATTCCTACCACTTTTTCTCTGGCATGTCAACTGATGACATCCAAAATGGCAGCTGCTCCATCAGCCTGGGTCCCTGTGTCACTACCTGGAGCAATTCCCATCTGGCAGCTCACAGTAACTGCATCATGAATGAGAACTAAACCTTGTTTAAGTCAGCAAGATTTTAAAGGTTTATTTTTTACTACAGCAAACTGCCTACATGGGACAGCACTTTCACAAAAGGAATCTGTCTTCAGCTGGCAGTTGGAAGATGAACAGGAAAGAAAACTATCTGATAGATGAGGCTTTGGTTCGTCGGGGCAAAGAACAACACTGTGGTCTAGTGTCATGACCTGGCTGTTACAGTCACCGTGGCTGGGAGGTTTATGTTATTTGCAAAACCCTCACCATTAATTCATATCTGCCTTTTGAGTAAGCTTTATCCTATATCTGGTTAATTTATAAGCATAGCAACCCGAGATCGTCTCACCTGAGTATTCTAATTGAAAATCAGTATGCATGCCAATAATTTTAAAGATATCGCTGCAAGTGTGCCCTTTTCATTTCTAATAGTATGTCACATGGCTTTCCTCTGCAAACTTTCTGTTCCAGGTTCTAGAGACCAGTGGACTGTGTTGCTGAGCCAACCACCTGTGTATCACTGACACCTCAAGGTGTCATATTGCTCAGCCTGCAGACAGCAGTGATAACCCAACCCCTTTGCACTCAGGACAAGGTCATCTCCACGAGAGTCTTGCCATTGCTGGTGAAAGGGGAAGCAGAGCACCTCTTCCCCGACTGCTCAGGACCCCGAGTGGGCCCATCACAGGTGGACAGCTGGCAAGGGAGACCCCCACTCCTCCCAACATGGGCTGAGTGCCCAGTGTGCTTCTATTCCCTCCCCTCGATTCCTCCCACGTAAGCCTGTCTTCTGTGCCTCTATCAGAGAATGAAGGTAGCAAGAGGGTCGACAGCATTCTGAGTGCTCACTCACCTTGCCCAGTTCCTGAGCCAGCACCCAGGGCAGAGGGAGAGTGGCAGCAGGTGGTACTGAGGCGGCACAGTGGCCAGCACAATGGTCATGGGAGTGTCATTCAGACCACCTTCCTCCCAGCTGCACTTGCACCACGAGTCCTGCAGGGGGCAGTGGCCCCAGCTTAATGAGGATCTGGAGTTATTCCCGTGGACTCAGAACTGTTAACCTCACCTGGATAATGATTCCTTTCGCTTTGTATTCTGCTTGCAGTGCCTTGGAAAATGTGCACACAAAAGCCTGAAACAAGAAGGAGAAACACCTCAGGACCCAGAGCTTGCGCTCTCCATCAAAACCCACTTACTCAGATTCGAAAGGGTGCCACAGGAGCCTTTATCTTAAAATACAGCAGCTTCTCTCAGTGGAAGTTAGGACTTCATTTCTCAGTCTGAGAAGAGCTCCTTCAATCGGTGGGAAGATACATTTGGGGATAGGTGCACACCTCCAACCACTGCACATAAGTGACCCAAACCAGGGGAGCAGTCTCTTGTGCAGATCAACCCCTCCTCTGAGAGTTTGTTTTTTAGACTAAGGCCTGAGAATACCTGGCTAGACCTCCAGGGCAGGAAGAAAACCAGTGTTACTTGCTGACAGGAAAGCAGCAGGGTCTCCAGGCGAGGAGGTGTGTGAGGGCTGGAGGCCCCCAGGGGCTGTTCATGCCCGGCTTGCAGGGCATTCAGGCCTTAGCTCGGCAGCAGTGCCTTCTCCCAGTTTGCACCCACACACCTGCTGACTAACGCTCCACCCTGTGCACAGAAGAGCGCCTCCTGGCAGATCTGCCCATCCACTGGTCAGACAATCCAAAAGGGAATGCCGACTGGGAGAAGCAAGAGGAAGAAGGGGAAGGGGACTCAAACTACATGCTGTCACTCACCTTGGAAGCTGAATACAAGGAGTATAGAGGCCAGGGAAAGAGGGCCACCCCAGAAGAAATGTTCAAGATGAGCCCTTTCTGCCTAAAAGGCAAAGAAGCAAAGTTTTGGTTGCTTTGCTGCCTATCACACCTTGAGAAGGAAGAAAACAAAGGGACTCTCGTGAATGCTGGGGAAACTCCATCCTCTCTAGGTTTCCACGCACACTGACTGCTCTGGTTCCAAGGACTCGGAGTGGAACTTCCCTTCATCATGGACTGTGGCACCGCACAATGATGTCACTCGGCAGTCAGTTGACATCAGGGCTTGTGACTGGAAATGGGCTCTGCTGTAACAAAGGTTCCCCCACCGAAATTCAGAAAACCAGCTGAGCTCAGACAAGATCAGGGGAAGAGATCCTTCTCTCTCAAATGTGGCCACAGGAGCTCAAGTTCCCTTTGGACTCATAGAGACGACCCACGACAAGACAGATACCGTGTGTCTTGGTGGAATTTGACAGTCCATCATCTGCTCACTCAGGCACCCCACACAAGTCTCTGGGGTCCTCCCTTTTCCTTTTGAAATTTAATCTCTTTAATCCGTCCCAGTGAGATGGGTTCAATTCAGAAAAACCAAGAAACTGCACTTTAGAATCCAGAGCCAAGCCCTTTCTTCCTCTAGGGAAGATAAAACTACCGACCATTTGCTTTTAATAAATACCATCTGAAAAAGAAAAAAACAGCTCCCAAATGGGTGTTGTAATAGGGTGATAAAAACATAGAATAAATGGAGGCACTGATAGGGTGGTGATTTTTACCACTAAATTGGAATATTCATTCTGACAAGAGCTGAAATTCATAATAACAAAGAGATGGTCATGGTCTCAGGCCAACTTCTGAAGTTTCTTTCATGCTCAGCATAAGTTAATTTTTTTAATACAATGTGTGCTGAATCTGCTGTTCTCTTCCCTCCAGTATATGTTATATTTGACCTTCCAATATGCTTATCTGTTTGCAAAGCTGGCCTGGCTCAGAATGTGTTTTTTTTTTCTTCTGTAATCTCCATGTCCTTTCATCATAGTTTTATCATTTGTTAAAGTAGCAGCCAGATGAACTCCATCCCCCCAATCTGCAAGTCTGACTGCCAGACCTGGGAGACCTTGCCACTCTACTCCTTTTCAAAGAAAGGCCTTACCTTGATTCCATGTGTTTCAGAACCAGCTGTGTCATCTACAAGAGAAGGTCAGAGTTAAGCCTGGACAAAGTAAGTAAACGGCAGTGGGCAGCGTGACTTGGGGAAGTGGGTGTGGGAGGAAGCCGGACAACTGCTCAATCTCAGATGGGCTTGAAACTCTGCCGACACTTGTTGGAGGTCGTTCTGGCAACACCAGAGCCTGGCTGGAACCCACAGAGGCAGCCAGACAAATGGCAAACTGCTCAGAGGCCTCTGGTTTCTCCTCCATAAAGCTAAAGTCTTCCTGCAAAATGAGGGCAGTGACAAATTATGGCAATTGGCTTCTAGCCATGAGGCCAACACTGAGGTCCCCAGATACTCTTTACTTTGGGAGAGAGGGAAAAGTAGGCTGGCCAGCATAAACCTTGGCCGTGAGTTAGGACTAGGAGACCCTCGGGAGACCACAGAAGGGTCCATAAGCATCTCAAGTTCACAGGATGAGGTGGAGAAGGACATCTGTCAATTCAGCAGCAGCCACATAAGCAACCTGCAGGTGGTCTGTGAAATACCTCCCTAAACAGAACTTGTCTTTTTATCTGTCTCTCGGAATTACAGGAACATTAAGAAGTCCCTTCCCCCTCCCAACCTTCTGACCTCAAAGAGGTCTTCTCTACCACTTCTGGGGCTTAAATGTCCCGGGAAAAGAGCTTTGCATGTCGTAATTATAAGGCCCACATTTTAAGAATTGAGGAGGAGGCAACTGTGTGTCTAAATGTTCTCGAAAGTGCACTTGAGTGGACTTGGGCCCTGTCTGGGGAGCAGGTTTGAGACACAGAGGAACCAAATGGATGCCAAGAGGCGGAGAAATAAAAAAGATGGGGACCAGAAGACAAGTTTTGCCTATTTCTCCATGT
The DNA here is from genome assembly GCF_021234435.1 of Artibeus jamaicensis. Lineage (NCBI taxonomy): Eukaryota > Metazoa > Chordata > Mammalia > Chiroptera > Phyllostomidae > Artibeus > Artibeus jamaicensis. Next base: position 69,430,769 of record NW_026522030.1, on the reverse strand, counting down.
CGTCTGGGAGCCCTGCCACTGCTCCTGCCTCACAGGCCAGCCCCTTAGGCCCAACTGCAGGGGCCCCTGGAGCGATATTTCCACTGGGCTGGGTCAGTGGGGGGCAGGGGGGGGTGGGAGTGGTGGGAGGGGGCTCCCTAGAGCCCACGGGACTGCCTCCTGAAGTCCTGGATTTTAAGGGAGGTGAGGGAAGGATAAGGGCCAGGTTGTGTCACCACCGTTCCTGGGCTTTTCCAGCTTCACGGCGAGTGTCCACGGAGCACATCCTCAGAGTCTCCCACACAAATTCTCTAGCTCATTGGGCAGGAAATGCCAATTAGAGAGGGAACGCCAGGCTCTGTGTGTCTCTGTCTCAAAGCTCCCAGTACTTAGTTTCTGATCTCACCTTCCTTTGCCCTCAAACTCATCTCTCATCTCTGCCCTTGACAGAGATCTCTACTGTTTCCAGACGGCTCCTCTGGAATAATTAAGAGATTTGTGTCCTGTCTCCAACCAGCACAAGCAACTGGGGATGGTGTACTTACAACCTAACCTGCAATGTGTTTTCTCTGTTTTTAGGGAAATTGGTGTCTAGCAATATGTAAACTATGTTTTAACAAATCAAATTTATCTGCTATAGGAGTCAAAGGTTATCAAATACATTTGGGAAGCCCTGTGATCAAATGAACCAAAACTGAAAGATCAACATGTAAAATAATATGAAAGATTTTAGTGGTAAGTCTGCCAACAGTTGGGCATATAAAACTTACAATTATATCAACTGGGAGTTTGAAAAAGCCATTGATTGCTCAGCAAAAAAGAATGTGTATATTAATAAAAACTGAGCGGGAAACTATAAAACACCAGTGTGCTTACAGAAAAACAACCAATGGTAAAAAAGAAAGAAAAGAAAAAAATTCTCAGCCCAACTCACTCCCCTGGAGAACAATCTTTTCTTTTCTTTTTTTTTTTTTTTTTTTGGTCTTCTCAGCATCCACCCCCTCTCTTAGGTTGAGAGCAACTGACGTCCCTCTGGGAAGGCAGCCCTCCACAGCCAGTCCCTGCTTCCAAGATGAGACTGAGCCTCCTGCTGCTGCCCAGCTACGATCTCGATGCATGAAATCGGGGATCACGCCTGATTCACTGCTGCGGGTCCACTGGCCTAATGGAAAGGTCACAAGGGCTGCCACATGCGGTTGATACTTCCATGTGCTGAGCCGGGTGCCCAGGGGTGGGCTGGGGGCTGAAAGCCCAGGGTTCACTCACAAGCCATTTAGAGGGCTCTCGCCATTCAGAGGAAAGGAAAACATTGTGTTCACACAAAAGTACCATCTACTCACCAAGCAGTGAGTCGTGTCCATTCTTAAGTAGCCCCTTTCCCGAACTGCCCCAAAAGGGTGATTTTTTAATTCAATCAAGGGCACAGTATAGGACAGCCTTGCACTAGTCATATCTATAAATTCTTACACTGAATGGCACCAGACACAACACTTAGTCCAGTCCTTTTTTTTATAATCCTCACCTGAGAACAGGCTTATTGATTTTAGAGAGAGGGAAAAGGAGGGAAAGAAACATTGATGTGAGAAAGAAATATTGATCAGTTGCCTCACCTGTGCACCCTGACCAGGGACTTAACCCAAAACCTGGCTGTGTGCCCTGACCCGGAATTGAGCCCATCACCTTCCAGTTTACAGGATGGCATTCTAATCAACTGAGCTCCATTGGCCAGGGCTTAGCCCAACACTTTTAATGCAGATGAAGAATCTGAAATTTAAGGAAGTTAAATGCATCCCAGCACTGTCCAACTAACTAGTAGCTGAGCTGGGGTCAGAAATATACATGCATGTGAACTTCAGGTCAACAAACACAAGGAGAGGACCCAACCCCGCCCCCAGAATTTATTTATAAAAAATTGTGTATTTATTCTTACATGTCTAAACTTCGGTCACATTCAAAGCACTCTCCATTTGATGCAATGCACCTATTGAGACACTTTTTCTACTGTTCAAAACAGTTTTTGAATTTGTCCATTTTGATGCCTTTTTTTGTTTCACCTTTTCCATTTTGGCAAAATGTTTCCCTTTGAGGACCTTTTTCATCAGGGAAACTAACAAACTAAAAAAGTCACCTGGGGCAAGATCAGGTAAATAGGGAGGGTGGGGCATGGGTGTCATGCCATTTTTGATTAAACACTGCTGAACACCCAAGCACAGTGAGGACTCGTAAATGGTCTATCACGAAACAGGCATCGAAAGAGTCTTTTAAAAAAATTCACTGAAGAAGAATGCAGCCTCTCACAACAACGCCAGCTGGTTCACTGACACGGATGAGTTCCTAGAACACTCACCTAGTGGAGAAAGCCTTACTGCAAAGGTCCTGTCCTCCAAAAGACAATTCTGGTTTGGGTGGGGTTTTGTTTTTTTGTGTATTTATCAAACAACAAGAGTCCATAAAATCCACACCACGCCCTCTGTCTTTTTTCCAAACAGAGTGAGTTTTCCTCTGTTTATAAGAATAAAATCAGAGGATAGTACTGAATATTTTTTTAAAAGTCAGCTCGGAATCCAGAATCAGTTTCAGCATCATCAGGTCTAATATGCTCTGATATGTGACAAAACAATGCAGAAATAGGCATTAAACACTAGAGAGAATGAACTCACCATTGTACTTGATGAAAACAGAGTAAGACATTAAAAGGCCACTGTGTTACCTCTCAATAAAGTGCAGTTCAATTTCAGAGATTTCTTCTCCTACAAGGAAGCGGCCTATTACCCCGAGTTGCCACGTTCTAACAGCTGCTACTTTTATGCATTCAGCACATACATGGACCACATACCTTTACTACTGAGGTGATGTTACAATGGATGAGGCTCTGTAATAAATAATCATAACCACAAATCAGCCAGATCATTTCAGTTCTCTTGAGATGCAGTCAGTGCTAAAGAACCATAAAGTGGGCACACGCATGTGTGTGAGCTGTCCTTGCTTGCTCACTCATTTCAGGCTCCTAACTGAAGTTCAGCAAGTGTGCCCTAGAACTGGGGCACATCTGACATCCATGCTGTGCGCTTCTGTGAAGTGTGACCTTGAATAGAAGTTGAGTATCCTCAAAAATTTAAAGAGGAATACGGACTCAGTTTTTCAAAGGGAGACAGTTAATTTCTAGCTGCAGGGAGAGAGGTTAGCATGTGTGAGTCTAGAAGGCAACAACATAGAGACCAGAAAGGCAAATGATTGTATAGTTCTAGGTAGAGATTCTGGGCTACAGAGGCCAGATAAAGAAACTACTAGAACTGCCCAAGACAGAGAGGTAAAGGGACACAGACACGGAAACAAACACAAATACAGACATAAATAAAGAGAAGCAAGAATGGAATCCGCTTAATGAAGAGACGCACATTTGCGCCAGAAGCAAGGACCGCAGGGCTAGAGGAATGGTGAAGCAGGGCTCGGCGAGGATGTACAATGACGTCCAAACAGCCTGGCATTCTAATCCCATTCAGTAGACTCGGGGCTTCCACAGGAACACAGGAATACCTGCAGAAACAGGACAGCCTGCTCCAAACTGGCATGACCCCACGACATCAAAGGTCAGGGCCTGGGGAAGACCTAACAAATAGGACCTTCAAGGACTGCTAAATGCATAACAAATTTACTCATGACCAACAAGGGTGGCCACGGTTCAGAGCCAAGCTTGCTGGACTTACAATACCCCCAACCACGGAGTTTGTGCCATTGACTTCCCGCACACTGAAAATTGAACAAATGTTATTACCTAGGACGACAATTTAAAAAACAAAGCTGGCCTCCCACTTGCATACACAACTGTAAATTTTTATAGTTTACAAATTTATAAGGTCATCCTTATAAGGATGATCCCTTATAAGGCAGAGCACAGGGCCCCCAAAAGACTGAGACAGTGGGCAGGTAAGTTTCAGTGTGCAGAGAAGCGCGGAGACGACCTTCCCCTAGAGACGACCTTTCCCTAGAGATGGCCGTGAACAGTGGTACCCTTGCCTGTCTGTCAAGCACTAAGATGAAAGGAAAGGGAAACCTCCAGGTATCCACCTGGAATTCAAAATTTTCCAGACACCCTTTCCAGGCCCTGGCGATGACCCAGCCTTGGAGCCCAGTACCTGATGAGAGGACACTGTCCCCAGAAAGCTCAGATATACCTGGATTTCGCCTGGTGTGTTCAGGAAACGCGTCGGGAGAAGGCTTGGAAGCATTCCAACGTTGTTGACTGCCAGGGAGAGGTAAAGCAAAAAGACGTCAGAAGAGCCACTGGCAAATGTTTACTGAAAGCATTAAAAATAATCACATTCAACCAGAAATTCTTCTCTTGGAAAGTGTTTCTAAAGAAATAATGCACAAAAACATTCCTATAGGAGGTCGTCCACTGCAGCCTGATTTGGCGACAGAGAGGAAGTGAGGGAACCGCTGTGCTCTGACAAAGGAAGCCCCCGCGCGCCCCTGCCGCAGCCTGGGCTGGGGCGCCCGGCAGAGTCTGTCCCAGCGACCGCCGCCTGGAGTCTGAGAGGCGCAGGAAAGGTCTGTGCTGTACCGTTTTGAAAATGCTACAAAACTGTAAATTAAATCCCGTTTTGAAAATATGTGTAAATATGTAAAACGCATGTAAATATATGAAACTATGTATCTGGAAGGATATGCACCAAAACGCTATCTCAGGCTGTCAGGATTTTAAGAAATTTATCATTCTTTTGTGTGCTTCTCTACTCTTTCCAGTTCTTCTGCAATGATGTCTAACACTTTTATTAGTAAAAAGAAGCAGTAATTATGTTTTTAAGATTTCACTTATTTATTTATAGAGAGGGGAAGGTAGGGAGAAGGAGAGAGAGAAGAACGTTGAAGTGAGAGAGAGAAACATGGATTGGTTGCCTCTCACATGCACCCTACCACGTACCAAGCCTGCAACCCAGGCACATTCCCTGACTGGGAATTGAACCCGTGACCTTTTGCTTTGTGGGATGATGCCTAACCAACTGAGCCACAGCAGCCGGGGCATATTTTTAAAATTCAGCAGGAAGTTCGAAAATCAAATCTTCCTTCTATGAATAATACAAACACTGTATTGTGTATGTAGTTACAAAGTAGCTCATTTATAAATCAGCCCAGAAAAAAATATTATCTTGTTTCCTGAATAAGGTAGTCAAGACTCAAATAATCACACTGTCTTGCCACTTTCATGGGTCAACCACACAGTGTTTGCTAAATGGGCTCCTTCAGGCCCCCGTTTCTGAGAATCCCTCTTCCTGTTGAGTGTCAATATCAGTTCAGTGAAAGAAAATTCATTTCAATATTAGGAAATATGGTTGGGTAGGTAGACATGTGTAAATCTGATGCATGCTAAAGCTATATATAAATCTATTAATCCAGTAATGCCTTTTGAAGAATTGAGATTTAATATTCATTTAATGCTACAGCTTAAAATACAGTTATGAGTTAAGTTTAAGCCACTCTGGAATAATCAAATGTCACTACGATAATTATTTCACTGATGTATTACAAGCTCTGCAATCCACTTACCTAAAATCCCAATTTCTAAGCCTTTAAGTTCTTCTTTAATATAGTCATAGATGTCGTCCTTGGTAAAATCGGCTTGTATCATTTTCACACTACTCCCTGTGGTCCACTCTGCATTAGAAACAAGTTACTCTTTAATGAACGGGAGCCCAAGTCCGCTTCTGCCGGTGGAGTTCCCCTGGTGCTCCCGCACAACCTGGGCAGACAGGGAAGGGCACAAGCCCATCTCCCCGTAAGAAACAAGAAATGGCCCTGGATAAACGCTGGGATGGGCTAAAAGATTTGTGGATGGTGGTTTCTCTGTGAGTCTAATAGTTACTACAGTAACAAGTATATACATTGCAATTTAATGCAGTGATTCTCAGCATGGGCCTCACCAGCTACTTGCTAGAAATACAAAATCTCAGGCTCCACCCCAGACCTACGGGACCCGACAAACCTGGGAGTGGGCCCAAGAATCCCTTCGCACACACAATGCAGGTGACTCTTGTTGCACGCTCAGCTTTGAAACCCCTAGACTAAGAGCTGTGACCGCAAACAGTGACACTGCCTATGTGGTGCAGGTCCCCTCCACAGAGACAGCAACACTCTGTATTTGTCCAACACTTTAGAATTCATAAAGCATTTACCTACACAATAGACTTTAATCCTCTCTACAGCCTGGTAAAGTAAGTATTATCCCCCCTTTTTAGAGGAGAAAACTAGGCTGGGAGACGCTGTCTGCCTTGTCCCAGGGCACACAGACCCTGTTCCCACCCAGCCAGGGCTCATTGGGTCCTTCCCCCGGACTTGCCTCAGGCAGGAGCCTTCGGGCAGATCAGAAAGCAACAGACGGATTTCACCAGCTACTGCCAGCTCAGGGATTCAGACCCAGTGTTTCCGGGGCAAGTGATCTTGAGGCATAATTTCGGGGTGGGGGAGTGCTTTCAGACTAAAGACACCACTTGCTTTTGAAGAGGATGATAAAAAGCACATTTTAACATTGTGAGAGGAACAGTGAAGAATGTCCCTATCCTGGTCAAAGTCACTTCTGATATCCAGACATAAAACAAAAGCAGAAATCATTGGTCCGACGGCACGGAGCCTTGTGGTACAATGGCTCAGCTGGGCCTCCAGACGGCCTCTGTGGTCTTCACGAGTCTTTGTGTAATTGAAGACTGTTCCTTTAACTTAAGGAGTTTATTAATTACTAAATAATTAATCATTAAAATACAAATAGCCAAAAAGGCATATTATGATCACTATTAACTCAGAATGCTTCAGAGAGGATCATAACAATAAGCTTTGGAACATAAATGCTGCCCCCTAGGACAACACTGTACAGTGTGCAACCTTCACAGACATACAGAGCATCCCTGGATCAAATCTTTTTAAAAACCTGACAAGCACCACTAAGCATCGCCCCTCCCCCTCCTGCCTGAAGCAGAGCACAAACATAGGGAAACACGGATCTGCTTTTGAAGGGAGTGGCAGATGTAGCCAGGAAGCTTGGGCCTCTGGACAAGGAGGTCCGATTCTGGAGATGAACACACCGGACCTAGAGATGAGGAGAGCAGACCTACCTGTGCATGAGTCTGATCCTGCTTCATCGAGCCCAAAGACCCACTGGTAAACTGAGGCCCCCACTTACTAGTCTGCCCTTAACTTTGTAAACTGAGCTCCCACAGAAGCACCAGCAACTCGGGCTAAGAGAGCAGATGAAGGGATGCTGAGGGTGCATCAACAGGCAGACCAGGGGCAGACCTGACCAGTGGGCTCCACCAACACCTTCCTTATTCCTCGGGGTCACTCACCAATCTCCACAGCAAGAGTTTGTAGTTTTTCCAGTGTCCTGCTGATCAGAACAACGTTGAGCCCTTGTCTTGCTAGCTGGGGGTGGGAAAACCAAAAAAGACAAAGCCTATCAGTAGACAGGAAGACTTGATTTAAGGGTGAACTGGAATATCACCCACTGGTTGCAAGGGGATGTGCTTGCTTCTCCTGGGTTTAAATGTGCAGAACAAGGCAAAAGTTTCTGGTTTATAAGCCACACCGGGTCAGGCTAAATGTGACATAGCCATAGTAGTTCATGTGTGTGTTTATGATGTGCCAGGAACTATTTCACCTTTCCTTTTGTGCAGATTCCCACCTTCTGAATGCCGTCTCATCTGAACCTCCTGGGTGGGCTGTGTGCTGGAAATCAGAATTTGGAGGGCATTACATAATTCATGTGTCAGGCTCCAGGGCAGCACTCCTTAATAAAAAAACATACTTCTACAGCAACTTTTGAGCTCCTTTCTATTCACATGGACATTCTTCTTGTGGTTCACTTTACACAGCCACGGTCATGGACCAGAGCCCTTTCTCACTCTTCTCTGGCTCCCAACAGGACAGACAGTGGAATAAGGAAGTGCAGGGTGGGTGGATGCTTCCATGAGATCAGCAAGGCATTCTCTTTGGAATATATACAACCGAGACCCATGGGGGCCGAGTGACACAGTGCGGAAGTGGTACTCATTGACATGGCACAGGGGACGTGCTGGGCATCACACCTACAAATGCTGCTCATGAAGAAAATGACAGCTTTTCCTGAAGAGAAGAGGGAAAACCGATGTTCATGTAAACAGAGACTGATGACATTTGAGTTCATGACAAAGGGTCCAGTTAATAAAAAAATCTTTCTCTATGGCTTTAATGAAATGATTTATACTGCTTTAATTGTGGTAGATTACACATGACAGAAAATCTTCCATGTTAACGAATATATGGAACATTTTGTGAATCTGCATGTCGCCTTGCACGGGGCCCATGTTCACTTCTCTGTGTCACTCCAGTTTTAGTATACATAGCACACTGCCAAAGCAAGCACTATGCCAGTATCTTCATAAAGGATTATGTATTTTAGAAAGCAAAGAAGATGCCAAATGAAAGACTGTAACATAGGATCTACAAAAACCAGTCATTCGATCTTCAAGCCAGTGTTCTCAAAATCACCCAAAAAGATGTCAAAAAACACCTATTCCTACCAAACCTTCCAATTAAAAATCTCTGGGGTTGAAGCCTCAGCATTTACATGTTCTCTGATTTAATTTATTAAATTATACCATTAAACACACAAATGTACTCTCATTGTGAAAGGTGTCCCGGATGCCACCAGTCCACACCCTCACTAGCCACAGGCTCTCACGGTCTTCAGTTTGGTGCTCCGACTTCCTGACTACAACTCGGCATCTACATACATACACGTATCACATAAATACACACAGAAACAAATGTTCCCTTTGTGGGTTTTCTTTCTTTCCATGCTTTCCAAATAGCATTGTGAGTATTGTCTTTTTGACTTAACGTTGTATCTTATTGCTAAGTATGGTACCCATTTCTACATCCGTCCACGTTGAGCCCCTTGACTCTTCTTATTGCTCCAGGGTGTTCATATGCCACTTTTTGGTGGGCATTTAAGTTGTCAAGTTCTCTCATTACCAATACTGCTATGACAAAAAAACTTAAATAGCCCTTTGTATATGCAAATTGATCCCTAGAGTAGATAGACAAGCAGCAGAATTGCTGTGTCAAAGGGTATATGTCTCTTAAATTTTAACAGTATTGCCCAAACACCCTCCCTTAAAACTGTACCATTAAAAATACAATTACAGCCCTGGCTGGTGTAGCTCAGTGGATTGAGTGCAGGCCTGCGAACCACACGATCGCGGTTCGATTCCCAGTCAGGGCACATGCCTGGGTTGCAGGCCGTTTCCCTGCAGGCCAGTTCCCAGCAGGGGACACACAAAAGGCAACCATACATTGATGTTTCTCTCCCTCTCTCCTTCCCTTCCCCTCTAAAGATAAATAAATAAAATCTTAAAAAATATACAATTACAGCTTTTCCTCACTCTCTGAGCAATATTTTATACTAGTAAACTTTTCAACTTTTTCCAACCTAATGGTCAATAAATTATATTCCTTTCTTGTTTTAATTTGCATTTTCCAATCAACAGTGGAGCTGAGTACCTTTTTGTATATTTATGGGTGAAACATCAGTGTGTACCTTTTGTCCATTACTATTTGTCATTTTTTTATAAATTTGTAGGAGTTTTTTATATGTTCTGCATATTAATTTTTGCCTACTATGTACATAGCATTTTCTCCTTTGTTTATGGTGTCTTGTTGTAACAGGGCACAGCCAAGAGGGGGTCCCAAATAGGGATTTGGAGTGGGGTCCAGAACTCAAGATGTCCAGGAAATGTTAGAAAAATATACAGGATGTCCTCGCCTCTCCCCCACTGCAGGTTTGAGTTGGGGGAAGAAATACAAGGAGAAGGACCATGCAGAGCTATTTTGTACAACCACAGCTTTGCAGCTAACCTCTGGCATGCTCATTTAACATATCTATAACCTTTAACTGGTTTCATAGACATGTTAATAGCTGTGGCCATGCTTCGAGCCAGGGGGATGGGAGTGACTTCCACCCAAGATGTAAGTGGGAGGCAGCTCCCCCCGGTTACAGGCTCTCCGAGCGCCCCCTGGGAGAGCTTGGAGAAGATTGGCTCCACACCAATCTTACCTCAGACTTATGATGGCAGCCCAGTGAAGCTGGAAGAATACAGGAATACTGGCAGGTGTAACTGATTGGAGGAGTTGGAAATGGGGCTGCAGAGGAAGATTGGCACGAGGATTTAAACCCAGACTCAGCAGCCATATGAGGCGAGAACCGCACGGCTTTGGCAGAGTGGAGACTCTGCAGCTTTGATGAGAGTGAGGACCATGTGGCTTTGGGATGCTTTCTTTTGCCACAGGGCTTAGGAAGTAGGAAAGACTTTGCCTGGAAGAAAAGGGGTGAAAGGACTCTTGCTGGTGGGTCATGAGAAGGTGCCACATGGCTTTAAATTAACTGGAGATCATAGTGGTGACACAGCTGATGGTGCTGAGAGTCTGAATCCTGGACTTCTGCTTTTTCCTGAGATACGGTACCCAGGACTAGAGCAGAGGGAGAAGGAAGGACCCTGTGCATCTGTGGGTATCCTAAAGGACTTAATATTTTTAATGAAGACATTGTGTTAATACTCTAAATCTGTATAGTCTTAAATAAATATTTTCTTTCCTTTTCACAAATCTCTGGCATTGAGAGACATCTTTCCTCTGGTGGCAGGAATAGCAAACCTAGTCAGGGTCCTTTTGGTAATAGTATATCGTACACCTCCCTTGGGTCTGTTCTGCAACATTAGCTTACATGATATATTAATTTTAATGTCATCAAGTTTGTGAATATTTTCCTTAAGTTTTAAAAAATTTTTCTTTAGGATTTTCCCTAACTCCAAGAATATAAATAGATTTCCTTGTAACTCTCTGTAGTTTGTTTTGTTGTTGTTATTGTTGTTGTTTATTTTTGAAAAAAGGTGAGGTTGAAATCATCTAACATTATTTTTTCCAAAATGGGTAGCTAATTGTCTCAAGAATATTTTTCTATTTGTCCTTTCTTTCCTGATTTAAAATGCTAACTTAGTCATAGGCAAAAGTTTCAGTGGTACATGGGTCTGTTTCCATTCTGCCTGTTCTGTTTCATTGACCGATTTGTTAATTTATATACCACTGCCCCTTACAATCTGATCATAATCTTATAATAAGCTTTGGTGTCTGCTGTCCAATAGAGGAAATCCCCATTTATTTGGCTCTTTCAGAACATTTTTGTTTTATCTTCTTAGTGTAATTTTCCAGGTGAAATTGTATCTTTTTAAAGAGCATTATATTGGAATCAGAGGTACTCAGGAGGGAGGTTACTCCTTGGCATTGATCAGCCATCTCAGCTGTAACTATGAGCTCCATTTATTCAGACTTCATATTTCTTCTAAACACTTTTAGAAGTTTCTTCACTTAAATTTTGAACATTTCTTGTTAATTTGCATTAGTTAAGATAATGTTAGCTGCTGTAACAAGTAACTCCAAATTTCAGTAGCTTAATACAACAAAGTTTAGGTTTTTTGTCTTATATAACAGACTCTATTGCAAATAGTCCACAGCTAGGAAAGGCTTCATTTACCACGCAGCACTGAGTTGAAGACTGCCCTGGGCATTGACAGCCAGCCGGTGCAACAGTTCCAAGAGGGTAGAGAAGATGCCCTGCCTTTGCCACCTTGGCCAAGAAGGGGCGCACATTATTTCTGCTTGATTTCATTAGCACAATTAGTCGCATGGCCCCACTCAGATGTAAAGGAGTCTGGGAAACTTCCTGGCAGGGCAACCACTTATCAGCTGTAACTCTGTGCCAATGGAAGGAAGAATAGGGACATGGGGGACGTGTAGTTGCCCTTGAGTCCAATAATCTGAAGTTTACTTGTTGGTTTTGTGAATTAAATTACTATAGAAAGAACAAGAAGGTCTAGAATTAAATACCTAGATTCAATTCCTGTTTTCCTCACTTGCACCTCCGTGCACAACCTGGTCCTTTGGTTTCCTCGTTTGCAAAACAAGGGCATCAATAGACCTACTTTATATGCTTGTTCTGAGATTAAATTAGAAATTGTATTTAAAAGTTTATGGCATAGAACCTGTCATATTGAAACCCTCAAATAGTATATTAGTTTTTTTCTATATATTTTAAATTGATTTTAGAGAGTAGAAAGGAGAGAGAGAGAGAGACATCGATTTGTTATTTCACGTATTTATGCATTCATTGGTGCTTTGACCAGGGATCAAACCTGCAACCTTGGCATATTGAGAGGATGTTCTAAGCAACTGAGCTACCCAGCCAGGGCCTTTTTTCTATATATTTTAATTTATTATTATTTGTAATTAGAAACTCTACCCGGCTTCCTAGGTAAAAATTATGCATTCTAATAACTTGTTCATCAATATTTGGCTTTTTATCATGGACAATAATATACTCTACAAAGTATAATTCATCCCTTCCTTTACAATATTTTGATACTTTGCTCTTATGTTGACTAATACCTCCTGAACAATGTTAAACAAACATTGCTGTCTGTTTCCTACTACACTGAGAACAAATTTCTCAATACGAAGCACAATATTTCCAGTATTTCTGCAAGATAACATTTATCAGTTTCAGAATATCATCATTCTTTTTTCTAAATTACTTCTTTTTAAAACTTCCATTTGCTAATTTTAACTTGGATTCTAATACTTGGATTCCCATTTCTTCTTTGAGTCCTTGTCTCTTGGTGTTTTTCTGCTTCCTCTTGAGTCAACTTTGATTACATTTTCATAGGAAGAAAATCATTTCTTTCATTTAAATTTTTAATTTATTGATACAAAGGTTTAAATAATATTTTCTTCCTTCTCTCTCTCTTTTAAATCCTTATCCAAGAACACTTTTTTATTGCTTTTAGAAAGAGAGGGAGGGAAAGAGAGAGCGAGAGAGGGAGAGAGAGAGAAGCATCAAAGTGACAGACAAACCTCAGTCAGTTGCCTCCTATGTGCCCTGACTGGGGATCAGACCCACACCTTCTGGTTTATGGGACACGAGGCAACCAACGAGCTAAATCAGCCAGGCCTTCTCTTCTGTTTTTAAAAATCTTGTCTATAGCTAGGTTCCTAATGTTATTATTTCTCTGTTGGTTTTCCTTTTTTTCCCCTTAGCTTAAGTTTTTTTTAAGATTTGTTTTCGTTTTTGGTCTTTTTCAAGAATCAGTTTGGTTGATCAGTTAGTTCAGTTTAAACTGATCGATTTAATTTATTCCTGCGTTTCCTATGTCATCAATTTTTGTTTTTCCCTATATTAATTATTTCTTCTATCTCTTCTTTATTTATTTTATTGTTCCTTTTTTTTACAATTTCTTTTTTTTAATAAGATTTTATTTATTTATCTTTAGAGGGGAAGGGAAGGAGAGAGGGAGAGAAACATCAATGTATGGTTGCCTTTCGTGCGTGCAGGGATCTGGCCTGCAGGGAAACGGCCTGCAACCCAGGCATTTGCCCTGACTGGGAATCGAACCGCGATTGTCTGGTTCGCAGGCCCGCGCTCAATCCACTGAGCTACACCAGCCAGGGCTACAATTTCTTTAAAGCTAAGACAACTACAGTCTTTTTTATTTTCTACTAAATGCATTTAAAACCAAAACTTTTCATCTGCATAATACTTTGATACACAGAGGTGTCCATTTTTATTTTTTATTTAGTCTTAAAGCTACATTGAAGAATAATTTTTCAATATAGATGAGGCTGTGGATGTCATTTTCTAAGATTATTCCTAATTTTAGTGTATAGTAATCAGTGAGTCCACAGAGAGGAGGAGCATCCCATCCTGTTGCCTGCTTCACACACATTGTACTTTCCTGTTCTTTATCTCTGCCTCCCCTTTTTGCCTGAATTTGTTAATATAACATAGGCAATGCTGTTGTAACAAGTTAACACTAAGATCTCAGCAGTGTAGTAACGTAAGAAGGCTTATTTCTTATTCCTTGTGCTTGAACTGCAGACTTACCACTGACGAAAGCCGGCTCCCAGTCTCAGGAGCAGAAGCGGGAGCTCATTGGTGCTCTGACATTGATACATTCTGCTGCCACCACCCTGACTTGTTGGAGCATTTCTCCTTGACCATATGTGGGAGAGAACTGGTATGGGACTACATTCTTTCCACAACAATTATCTCAAAGCAAAGAGACCTTCACAGAAGCACAGCTGGAGGAAGAGTGTAAGGCAGGGTGCAGGATGAGGATGGGCCAAGGGGCCAAGGGGAGGGCCACTCACCATAGTGGAGAACTCAGAAAACTACTCTATAAATAGTGTCAGTCACCAGGACCAGAGAGCTAGGTGCTCTCTCATGAGGGAGGGCACCAAGCACATAAGACCTATAGGATCTCCCTTCTCCGCTCTGCCCACCCTCTCTGAGTCTCCTGCCCCTCCATCCCTGGCAGGTGCAGGCACCTCAGCAACCAGGGAAAGGAGAGATGCTAGGTCAGGAAAGAGAGAAATCAGACCACAGCACTATGTATTGTCCCACTGGTAAAATGTTAACTGCTTGCTTTTTTTTAAATTACTATCACCCTAGAATGTTTTCTAATAAGCCTACTTGACCTCATCTGACACTTGGGGTAGGTTACTGCACTGGTACAGAATCTTCATTTGACAACCCTCAACCTAGAAAAGTGCAGAAAACTCACGGCCACCAAAGTTTGAAAGAGAAAAGTTTGGGGGACTTCATAGCCTGGCAGAGAAGCTAACCCGAAATGGCATGATGATCACCCTGCAGAAAGTTAGCCCGTCTGGTATCTAACTTGGCAATGTTATTTCACATTCCTTTCCCGACTGACTACATAAGCCTGTATTTCTCAAATGTTCTCAATCAGCTCTTTTGCCTTCCTTACTAAGTTAAATAAAAGATTAACAAGTTTTAGCGTGTATCTTTGTGCTTCTAAAATACTGAAAATAAAATATTAGCAATCCTTTGAGTCATTTGGCTAAATGAACACAATAGTTACACTATAACCATAATATCTGCAATATTTCAGAAATTAATGTACCACCAAACCCTTGTAAAAGACAAAAAATACCAGAGAGGAGTTGAATTTAAATTGGGCTTTAGGGTATTTTCAAAAAACAGATCTAGAACATAAAGTCACAAAAAGGTTGACACTAAAATGAGGAAAAATATATTATATATACAAGGTGAATACCAATCAAAAAACAAAGGTGCGGCTTTATTAATATCAGCCAAGACAAGTATTAAAGAAAGTAAATATTACCAGAAATAAAGATTAGTAAAAGGTGCAAGCCATCAGAAAGATAGAGCAATTCTAATCCTGGATTACCTAATAAAATGTCTTCACACAGAACTGCAGAGAATTGAAAAATGCCCATCGGAACTGGTGAAAATTTTTAAATTTATTTTTAAAGTTTTCATTTGTAATATTTTTAGACATGTAAAACTTATAAAGAAAATAGAGCAAAAAATAAAAAATGTAGTAGAAGAGTTGCAGGATAAAATTGATTAAATCCTTTTGCAAACAAGAAAACAAAGAGGCAAAGAAACAGAAATTATGAGGGGAAAAAAGACAAATAGAGGACGAATTCAGGATCTTCATAGCAGGACTTTCAGAAATAATATGGCCCGACATCTGAGTGATTGCAGTCCTGGAAAAAAGAGAGGAAATGGAGGGGGATGAATGTCTCCCATTACCAGCCTCTCCCTATCTCTGCTCATTTTCAGAACAAAGCTGTTGACCCTTCCTAGTGATTTTGTGAATTAGTTCATAGCCTTGAATACACACATTTCCTGCTGAAGTTTTTTAAGCATAGTAAGAAAATGTTACCAAAATTCAATAAATTTGAAAACTTAAGGTGATGTGCATATATTTCTAGAAAAATATAAACCTAAGACTTATTAAAAATATTAAAAACCCAAATAGCTCTATAACCACTAAAATATAATAGTAATAATGCAGTGATGATGGTAGTGATATAAATAAGCAGTTTAAAACAAGGGTGGTTTTATAGACAAACTCTATCAAACATTAAAAAGCCCAATAATTTCTAAAAAGTAAAAAGGGGTAAAATTTCCCTATTCAGTTTGTGAGGCAGACATAACCTCAACACCAAGACTTAAGAAAATAGTTGGAAACAACATTATCTAGTAATGTTGACTCTGAGCAATTTATAAGCCAGCAATTCTGCTCCCAGGCATGTTCTGAGCTCTCACACAAGCCCTTTAGGAGACATGGACTATGTGTTCAGATCAGCAAAAGAGAAACTACAGAAATGTTTGTCAACAGAGGAAAAAGAACTAAATTGGGATATTGCAGGAAACTGTTCTGCATGGCGTGGGCCCAGCTCCCACTGGAAGACGCACAGGACCCACACCCACAGATAGGTTCTCCCATGGGGGATCAGGCCTGCTATGTACCTAGGCCGCTTTGAGTCTTGCTTTTTGCTAAAAACTCCCTCACCCGGATTTGTGGCAAATGTTTACTGCAAAGTAACTTCCTAAAAACCATGCTCAACCTTCCAAGGACCAGTGTAACCAGTTCAACCAATTTTCCCCTTACATTTGCAAATATCCTTCTTCTGTGATGTGATTACCAGCATCCTCTCCTTTGTTTTCTGTAAAAGATAACCACCTAAAGTGAACCTGTGCATCGTAAATGAGGACCATCATGTAGTGTGCTGAGAAACCCAATAAAGGCCGGTCACAGAAAGGGCCGAGGCTTTTGCTCCCTGTGAGAGAAAAGCCATGCTGTCCCTTTTCCTCCACAGGACTCAGTAGTGCATGTGAATGTTTCATTTCATCCGTAATGACACAGACACTGAAAGCCAGTGTCCACATCAGGATATATATATATTTTTAATGATATTTTATTGATTATGCCATTACAGTTGTCTCAATTTTTCTCCCTTTGCCTACCTTCAACCAATATGCCGGTTCCCTCCAGCAATCCCCATCCCCCTTAAGTATTCCCCAAGTTCATGTCCATGGGTCATGCATGAAAGTTCTTTGGCTTCTCCATTTCTTGTACTATTTATAACATCCCCCTGTCTGTTTCATAGCTTCCCGATTATGTTTCTTAATCCCTGTACCATTTTCTCTACTCTTTCCTTTCCCCCTCCCAGCTGATAACCTTCCCTATAATCTCCATATTTATGATTCTGTTCCTGTTCTAGTTGTTTGCTTAGTCTGATTTTGTTTTTCGTTATTGTTTTCTAGATTCAGTTGTTAATAGCTGTGAGTTGGTTGTCATTTTAATGTTCATAGTTCTGATCTTCTTTTTCTTAAATAATTCCCTTTAACATTTCATATAATAAGGGCTTGGTGATGATGAACTCCTTTACTTTTACCTTGTCTGAGAAGCACTATATCTGCCCTTCCATTCTAAATCAAAGCTTTGCTGGATAGAGCACTCTTGGATGTAGGTCCTTGCTTTTCATCACTTTGAATACTTCTTGCCAGTCTCTTCTAGCCCAGAAAGTTTCTTTTGATAAATCAGCTGATATTCTTATGGGAACACCCATGAGGGTAAGTCTCTGCTTTTCTCTTGCTGCTTTCAAGATTATCTCTTTATCTTTAACTTTGGCATTTTAATTATGATGTGTCTGGGTGTGATCCTCTTTGGGTCCATCTTGTTTGGGACTCTCTGTGCTTCCTGGATTTGTATCCCTATTTCCTTGGCCAAATCAGGGAAGTTTTCTTTCATTGTTTTATTCAAATAAGCTTTCAATTTCTTGCTTTTTCTATTCTCCTTCTGGGACACCTATGATTTGGATGTTGGCACATTTGGAGATGTCCCAGAATCTTCTTATAGTCTTCTCATTTTTTGGCTTTTGTTTTTTTGAATTCTCATTTCTTCTTTCTGTACTGGTTGAATCTTTATTTCTTCCTTGTGTTCCAAATCATTGATTTAAACCCTGACTTCCTTCCCTTCACTCTTGGATCCCTGTGGATTTTTCTTTATATCACTTAGTGTATATACACTTTATGTTCAATTTATTTCATTTCTTCCCTTATGTTTTTGCCATACTCAGTGAGTTCTCTAAGCATCCTTATCACCATAGCTTAGAACTCTGCATTTGATAGGTTGCCTATCTCTGTTTTTGCTTAGTTCTTTTTCTGGGATTTTGTCCTGTTCTTTAATTTGGGCCATATTTCTTTGTCTCTTCAATTTGGCAGCCTCCCTGTGTTTGTTTCTATACATTAGGCAGAGCTGCTTTGATTCTCTGTCTTAGTGCACCTGGTAAGTTATATGGGTCAAAGCCTTAAGTATTCCCCGAGGTGGGGCAACCTCCTTCACTACTTTGTGGCTCTGTATGTGAGGGAGACATTGGAGAAGAGACAATGCTGCTGTCTGGCTGCTAAAGGCTTGCTTGGCACTCATCCTGTTTCTGGTCACTTCACCCCCTTCCCACATGCAACTGGCACCCTTCTAGCTGCTGCCTCAATGGTGGTTCCAAGAGTAGGTGGATTTGCATACATTCTAGGGCTATACTGTCCCTTTAAATAGACTCTCCCAAGAGACCAGCAGTTTCTTTTGCAAACTTAACCCCCACTAGTTTTTACAGCCAGAAGTTTATGAGGCTTTATTTTCCTGGCACTGCAACCCTGGCCCACAGTCTAGCCTGGGGCTGGGATGGCTTGCTGCCAATGTGTCCCTCCTGATATTTATCCACCACACACGAATGTGGGACCACCCATTCTACCAGCCACCACCACCGCCCCTTCACTGCCACAACACTGCTTCCTCTCTGCCCCAGCTCCCCTTCTCTGCCCCTCCTACCCATCTGGATGAATATGACTTCTTTAAATCCTTGGTTGTCAGACTTCCACACAGTTTGATTTTCTGGCAGTTCTGGGTGTTTTTTGTTTGAGGTTAGTTGTGATCCTTCTTATGGTTGTACAAGGAGGTGAAGCATGTCTACCTACACCTCCCTCTTGACCAGAAGCCTAAATTGGGATATATTTACATAATGGAATACTAAACAATTCTGAAAATGAATGACCTGTGTTCCATATACATCAGCATATATGAATTTCAAAAGCATAATATTGATAAATAAGAAGCTGGCTGCAGATAATATCAATATATGAGCCAAGACAAAAAAAAATGGGCCAAATGAAAGAACAGATCAAAACTCCAGAAAAGGAACTAAGTAACAAGGAGATAGCCAGCCTATCAGATGCAGAGTTCAAAACCCTGGTAATCAGGATGCTAACAAAACTGGTTGAATTTGGTTGCAAATTAGATGAAAAAAATGAAGGCTATGATAAGTGAAATAAAGGAAAATGTACAGGGAACCAATAGTGATGAGAAGGAAACTGGGGCTCAAATCAATGGTGTGGACCAGAAGGAAGAAAGAAACATCCAATCAGAAAAGAACGAAAAAACAAGAATTCGAAAAAATGAGGAGAGGCTTAGGAACCTCCAGAACATTTTTAAATGCTCCAACATCCAAATCATAGGGGTACCAGGAGCGAAGAAGACCAACAAATTGAAAACTTACTTGAACAAATAATGAAGGAGAACTTCCACAATCGGGCAAAGGAAATAGACTGCCAGGAAGTCCAGGAAGCTCAGAGAGTCCTAAAGAAGTTGGACCCAAGGAGGAACACACCAAGGCACATCATAACTACATTAGCCAAGATTAAAGGTAAGGAGAGAATCCTAGAAGCAGCAAGAGAAAAGGAGACAGTTACCTACACAGGAGTTCCCATTAGACTATCAGCTGATTTCTCAAAAGAAACCTTATAGGCAAGAAAAGGATGGAAAGAAGTATTCCAAGTCATGAAAGGCAAGGACCTAGATCCCAAGATTGCTCTATCCAGCAAATCTTTCATTTACAATGGAAGGGCAGATACAGTGCTTCCCAGATACGGTCAAGTTAAAGAAGTTCATCATCACCGAGCCCTTATTATCTGAAATGTTAAAGTGATTTATCTAAGAAAAAGAAGATAAAAAATATTAACATTAAAATGACAGCAACCTCACAGCTATTAACAACCACGCCTAAAACAAAAACAAAAAAAGATATCAATATATGACTCAATTTACATGAAATTCAAAACAAGCAATGCAACCAACATGTTTTGGGATACACGTATATGTAAGAGAATTGTTAAGTAAGAAAATTATTAAAACAATGCTCCTGGTAAGCAACATTTGTTGGGTGAGAGAGAGGAAACACTAAGGCATGACATGTGACTGTGTGGCATGCTTTAAGGACTTGGGTCATGTTATATTTCTTAAGCTGGTTGATGAGGGACAGAGTACTCATGTCACTGTTTTTAAAAACACACCTATGCATTACATACACTCTTGTTTGATACACTTTTCTCTCTCTCTCTTACACACACACACACACCTTCTCTTTCTATGTCACACACATGCGCACACACATTCATGGCATACTGCAATGAACCAAGGACAGTCAAAGCCCAAATTAGAAATTAGAGGGTTGAAGTCAAGCTGCACAGGAACAAAACAATGGATCCAGGGGAACGTAAAAATAACTAAAAGCTACTACTCTCATTTAAGACAAGGTGAAAGAGAATAAGCTGAGGATGCAGCTGGAGTAACTTAAACTCGAGTAATTTAGACATTAGGAAGAAGAATTTCCTTGCTGAAACAGCATAAAGTACCACCATATATTGCCAAGTAAGAGGACGGTCAAGAACAGGGCACGGTGGGGATTTCCTGGGCTGGTCTGAAGCAGAGCTAGGCAAGTGCATAGAATCCGAGGGCCAGCTCTGTGCCTTTCCTGTCGCTTCCTGGAGAACTGTCTTGAGAAGAATTCTGACTGCGCTGTCTGTCACATAGGAGCTGGGAGCAGCACCGGCATGCGTGTCATCTCTGGTGTTGGGGGTGGCACTAGAGCTGCCCAGATGTGGAGGAATAAAACCAGACAATGTTTAGTTGCATATTTTGCTTCTAGAACTCTCTAGACATTAATAGCCAAGAATACAGGTTTACTTACATATATCAGAGTGACAAAAAGTAAAACACATAACATTTTAAATATATTAAACTCATGTTATATAAATATTAAAATTTATAATAATATGAGATGGACTAAAATTGGTTCTGTCTTATAGAGAACAATTGGCAATAGTATCCAATATTTAAATGCACATATCTATAAGCCGGCTATCTGACTGATAGGGATGTATATTTGCACGTGTACATGTTCAAGGGTGTGTCTTGAAGCATTATTTGTAAAAACAAAAATGAAACTCAACTTTAATGCCAACACCTAAGAAGCTGATAAAAGAGATGTGGTACATTCCTGGAAAGGAATATCCTTGAGATCATTAAAAAGGACGCAGACCATCTATCTGTATGTTTTTGCTGTGGCAAGATCTCTGCCCTAGATTATTAACGAACAAGACAAAGTTTAGAGCAGGGTTTATGGCTGTGTACAGGAGGATCCCAGGCTGCTGACATGGCCAAGAGTAACACACGGGTGTGCCTTCTGAGTGAGGCTGCTGGTGGGCTCCTGGAACTTGTTTGCCACGTCTCCGTGGACATGAGATTAAATGACACCTGGCTGTTCTTGCCCCAGGTTTGGCCACAAGACAGTCAGTGGGCTTGCAGGACATCCACATGCAGCTTCACGACCCAGCTCAAGCTTTGAAGAGTGGAGCAAAGGCCGGCAAAGACAAGGCAGAAGGAGCCTGGACAAAACTACCTGCCAATCAGGAAAATCTGGACTGCTGTTCCGTGTCGGTCACTGCAGCTGTCCTCCACCATTCTACCAACATCCTTTTCCACATGGAAGTGCGGGCATAAGCATGGGTTTTATTCACCTTTTGTAGAAGAAATCCCAAGACATTTTGAACATGGAGATCTTGACAGAGAAGGGCAGGATATGGGCAGGAATGATGAGAGGCCTCTATTTCTTTGTCTTCCTGTGGTGCCTAAGTTTTCTCATTTTATCCCTGCATTATTTTATCTTTTACAGGGATTATCTAGGCGAAGAGATGATGACCTTTGCTGTTTTCTTCTTTGTGCCTCTTTGAATTAAAAATATACTCATAAACATCATCGGACATCAGGAAAATGCAAATTAAAACCACAATTAGATCTCACTATACAGCTGTCAGGCAGAATAGATAAAATAGGGGTAAAAGAAGGCGATGACACTGGGTGTACCAAGGACACGAGGAACCCGGGTGACTTAGCCGTTGCTGGGGGAATGGCACAGACACTCTGGGAACCAGTTCAGCAGTTTTTTAGTTTTAAAACTAAACATGCAACTACCATAGCACCCAGCAGTGGCACTCCTAAGCGTTTATCCCAGAAAAGTACAGACTTATGCTCTCATAATTACTTGGAGACAAATGTTTACAGCAGCTTTATTTGTATTGCCAAAACCTGGGAACAACCCAGATGTCCTTCAACGGGTGGCTGGTTAGAGCGAACTGAAACGGCTGCAACCTAAATCCCACTCAGCACTGACAAGGAACAAACTATTGACACAACCTAGATAAATCTCCAGAAAATTATGCTGACTGAAAAAAAGTCAATCCAAAATGTTACAAAAGCATATGATTCCATTTTGGTCATGTTTGGAATGACCAAATTATATTAATGGGGACCAGATTAGTACTTGCCAGGGATTAAGGAGGGAGTGGGAGTAGGAGGGGTGGGGTGTTTGTAAAAGAGCAACACGAGTGATCTTTGTGGGATGAAACTACTCTGTACTTGACTGTCTCCGTGCCGACACCCTGACTTGATACTGTGCAGTAGCTTTGTGGAGGAACTAGGGAAAGGGTATGTGGGAACACTGTATTTCTTACAACTGCATGTAAGTCTCCAATGATCTCAAAATAAACCTTTAATTTTTTTAAAGGAGAACAAAGCAAGTACATGAAAAGTAGGTGACAGTGCTTTGGGTGGTTCCCACATGGGATTTGGCTGGGACCAAGGTGACCAGGGAGAACAGAGGCGCTGGCCCTACTTGGAGACAGTAGGTTGCTTTTGTACAGTCCAGAGCAGTTTCACATGCTCCCCTGGGGGTCCGATAACTGGGCATAGCTGATCGGGAACCTTGGATGGCTGGAACCCTAGACATCAGGCAGTAAATCTGATGTCTTTGTACGTCCTAAGTGCATCTGGTTGTTCATAATCTTTGGGCCTTTCTTGTATCCTCCAGTTCTCAGGAGATGAGGGCTTCAGGTCTCCTCCCCACACCCCAGCCAGCAGATGGAGTGCTTCAAAATGCAAGCAAGCCTCAGATCAAATCCCACCACACCAACATCTGTCGGTAAACTGGCACCAAAAACCATCACAAACCTGTCCTTACAGCTCAGCAGAGTCCCAGCCCTCTGCCCCTTAGGCATTCTGTGAGGACCTTGATGAAGGCTCATTCCAGATAGGTAGACACTGTCCTGGGACAGGATGCAGTCAGCCTGTTCGTGGGTCGGGTGACAGAATCCTTCACTAAGTGCTGAGATGCATGGCCAAACAAGATATCACGTCTTTTTTTTTATGAGGACAAGAGTGCCTGTGCAATATTTCTAGCTAATCCACATTATCTTGGACTGCATTTTCTCAGGAAAATCATTCATAACATCTCTTGACTAACAGGCAAACCCTCTAATGAAAGTCCAATTAGCTGAAGCATAGACGTTGATGAACTTCAATTTAGTATCTTTAAAAATTAACTGACATCTTGCCCTGACTGTTATGGGTCAGTGAGTTGGGAGCATAGTCCAGTAGGCCAAAAGATCACAGGTTAGATTCCCAGGTCAGGGCACATACCCAGGTTGAGGGTTCAGTCCCTGGTTGGGTCGCATACAAGAAGCAACTGATGGATGTTTCTCTGTCACATCCATGTTTCTCTCCCTTTCTCTCCCTCTCTTCCCCTCTCTCTCCCTCTCTCTAAAATCAATAAGCATGTCCTTGAGTGAGGGTAAAAAAGATTGACTAAACACTGGAGGTAGCAGGGTCCTGACAGAAACAGCACACTCAAATTGGGTAACTCGAAGAGAGTTTAGTAAAAGGACAACTTACAAGGTGTGTGTAGGGTGTAGAGAAACCACAATACTCTGAGGCTAATGACTATAGGCCTGTCATCAGTTTTGTGGGCCTGAAGAGTTTGAGGGATGAACTGTTAGCAGAACCAGAGGAAGAGCTGTGTGAAGAGGGCTGCCCAGCCGCACTGTGATGTTCAGCAGTGGGTCACAAGCCAACACTGTGTGACTCACAGAGAAAGCAGAAAAGAACCGAACCTCACTCTCCTCCCTCCCTCTCACCTGTTGCCAGGGCCCCCCACTGGCCAAACGCAGCTGAAACCAGAGCCCACCCAAGTTTGCTGGTACAAGTCAGCCTTGTGGGGCACAGAGCAGGGCAAAGAAGGACCGAGAGTGTGTCTGGAGGGGCAAGTAAAGGAACCCAGCAGACTCACCTCTGGGAGTTAACTTCAACTATGAATCAAGTGCTGCGGAAAGGGGGACTAAACTCATGGACCTTAAACATAAAGTGACCATATAGTCCAGTGATTCCACTCCTGAGTAATCTACCCAGGAGAAATGGAAACATATGTTCACACAAAGACTCACACATGAATGTTCACAGTGGTGTTATCATGTTGCCCAAAATGGGAACATCTAAATGTTCATCAACTGGCAAATGAATAAACAAACTGTGGTATATCCAGACCGTGGAATATTATTCTGCAATGAAAATGAAGGAACCACTAACACATGCTACAACATGGATGAACCTCAAAAACATTGTGCTAAGTGAAAGAACCAATGGCAAAAGACTGCCTACTGTGTGGTGACATTTGCATGAAGTATCCAGAAAGGCTTAGCGGTGGCCTAGGGGCAGGGGCGCGAATGAAGGGTTTACTGTGACCAGGCGTGAGGGAGCTTATTACAATTGTATTGAGTGATGGAAATGTCCTAAAACTGGATGGTGATGATGGTGGAGAACTTGGTTAATTTATGAAAAATCATTGAATTGTGCACTTACTTAAGTAAATTTTTTCTTTGTAAATTACATCTCAAGAAACTATTGAAAATATAAAAATTAAGTGACCCACGTGCATATCATATCATCTATGCTGAGGTGTTTAAAGTAAATTACATTCACTCTAACAGATGGTCCTCAGCCATAAAGTCCCTGACCTGGAATATATACAATACGGTGTTTTAAAAATCGATCAATATCTAGACATTTAAAAGAAGATAATTAGCCCTGGCTGGTGTGGCTCAGTGGATTGAGCTCTGGCCTGCAAACCAAAAGGGTTGCTGCTTGGATTCCCAGTCAGGGCACAAGCCTGGGTTGCAGGCCAGGTTCCCAGTAGGGGGCACATTGAATTTTCTCTCCCTCTTTTTCTCTGTCCCTTCCTCTCTCTCTAAAAATAAGTAAATAAAATCTTTTTTTTATAAAGATAATTAGAGGTGATTCTCTGCATCTGTTGTCCCCTCCCAATAGTCAATTTCCTAGTGTACTTAAACGTGACATACAAAAGAGTTTATTCAAAAATGAAAGCTGGAACACAGCTCTGGTTTAAATGAAAAACAAACCACAGAAAAGTCTGCCAAAGACTTCCTGTCAGTTTCAACGGACCCCAGATAAAGCTCCATTCTGACCAGAATGAGCAAAGGAGCGGGAGGCAGGAGGCAGAAATGCATCCTCAAAGAAATGCATCTTCAGCTGTGCCTGTCTGACTGTTTCCTCTGAAACACAGCCACCGCGGAAAAACTAACCAAAAAGAGTGAACCCTATGGTCAGCCAGGGACTCTGGGTGATAATGACTTGTCGGCGATGTTCACGGGTTTGTAACAGATGCCCCACTCTGACGGGGGTGGGGTGTTGACAATGGGGCAGTGGTGGTGTGTGGGGGCAGGGGCCACATAGAAAATCTCTGTACCTCCACTCCATTTTACAGTCAGCCTAAAATCTCTCTGAGAAATAAGGTTTCATAACAAACTTAAAAATAAGTAGAAAATTAAAAGATTAAAAAATAAAAAACAAGGACTGTCCCTTTTCCAGGGGGATCCTGCCAATGGCACCCTGGAGTCTCCTCTCTCTTCTCTATGTGGAAAATCGCCTCCCCACCCCCCATCTCCAACCCTCATCTTTGAGTCCTGGGGTCCATCCTAGGATGGCTAAAAATGTAGCACCTTTGTCTCAGTTCACTTCACTGGCCTCCTGAAGGGGAGATTGTCCATTGAATGGAAAGCAATTTGCATTTTGGGCACAAAGGATGCTCTCTGCCTGGTAGGCTTTCCATCCTCTCAAGAGCCATCGACATTTTTAAGTTCCATGTGAAGTGGTGTGGGCCAGAAGGGGTGCAGAGGACAAATGATTGTCTGGGCCAGCATTGTCCCCTTTGTCCACTTGAGCAGAGCTCAGTCCATTTCCAGAATGTCCAGGCTGACAGGCTCCATATGCAGGTTTTGCTGTCCCCCTTTTCCCAGGAGTTAAGCCACAGAAGCACTTTCTTTCTTTCCCAGAATTCACTGCAGGGCACCGGCCTGAAGAATGGCTGCTGCCCTGATGAATGAGCCTTTCTCCTGCTACTGTATGTTAGGGCCTGGGTCAAGGAAGGTGCTTGTCACTGCTAATCTATGACAGGTGGTGGGGCTGCCAGGAAAGACAGAGCTTCCTCTGTGTGACAGTGAATAAAAGCAGAGGCTTGGATTCAGGTGCTAAAGGAGGAGAGATGGTGTGAGAGACAGGGCAGGGCAGCGGCCTCGGGGGCACAGAAGGAAGGCCCTCTCTGGTCCTTTCTCCCAGGCCCATCCCTCCCCACAATGTTTTCCCACTTGCTCCCAGTAATGCTTGAAATTCCTTTAGCAGGAGGTGACGCCTCTTTTGCCCTGCTAAAGATAACTGCAGATGAAGTTAAAATGCAATATAGAATAGGCTTCCAGAAAGATGGAGTAGAAGTACTTTTCCCCATTCCTACCACTGAATGCAACTACGAAGGGCAACCTGGGCATAATGCAGGAAAGGAACATAAGAAGACTCCAAAAGATGAAGAGAAGATCAGCTAGCTAGCGGGCTCACATATCTCCAACTTCAGAAATACCAGCAAGTGCAGACATAAGTCCCAACAGAAGCCTCTTCTCTCTGACCTAAGAACCAGCAGGCAGAAGCCTTTAAATAAAAACTGTTGTATTCCAGATAAACAACTCAGAAAAATTTTATGGTCCAACAGCCACCACTGACTATAAACACTGGGTGATGAGCTGAGACTTTCATCCTGGTGAGGCTGCTGTAACAATGGTCCCAGCCCCCAGCCAGGCTGGCTGGTCTCAGAGAAGGCCAAGTACAGACCTGGGACTTTCATCCCACCCACTCGACCATGTCAAAAGAAACCTGAACTTCTACTGCCAAGGCACCTGTCTCCCTCCCTTCCTTCTCCTGGTATGGTGACAGGAAAGGCATCAAGGACAGCCAGGACTTACCCCCTCCCCGCTGTCTTTCCCAGGCACCTCTGTCGGACTCCTGGGGGAGCAGTGAGGAGACACTCTCGCCTCCCCTCCTTCCCTGCAGTGCTCTCAGCCCTCCCCACAGTAACTAGGAGGCAGCGCACTCCCACAAGGCCAAGCAGGAACCTGGGCTTCTATCTCACCCTGTAGGGACCAGTCAGCCCCACGCCCCTGCTGAAGCAGTGTTGGTGTAGACCTAAAAAAGAGACTTAAATCAGATCCAAAGTCTCTAACATAAAACCAAAAATGTCCAAAATTCATTCAAAAATCACTCTCCACACCAAGAACCAGGAAGCTCTCAATTTGGGTGACGTCAAAGCAATCAGCAGATGCCGGCGTTAAGAGGGCACAGATAGATGTTAGACTTACATGACTAGGGTTTCAGAGCGGACATCACAAAAACGCTTTTACGAGCTGTGATGAACACAGTTAAGACAAATGAAAACTAGAAAGTTTTAGCAGAGAAATAGAGCATGAGTGCCAAACTCATTTTCACCGGGGGGCCACATCAGCCTCACAGTGGCCTTCAAAGGACCGAATGTAATTTTAGGACAGTGTAAATGCAACCACTCCTTAACTAGGGGCAAGGAGCTCTACATTTAGCCCTTTGAAGGCAACCTGTAGGCTGATGTGGCCCCCCAGGGAAAATAGTTTGACACCCCTGAAATAGAGGATAGAAAAACAGAAGAAAATGAAAATTTTAGAAAAAAATGCAACACCCAAAATTAAAAGCCTAATGGATGGGCTTAACAGCAAAATGGAGGGGACTAAGAAAAGAATTAGCGGACTTAAAGATAAAACGGTAGAAATTGCCCAAACTAAACAACAAAGAAAAATACCCTGAAAAGCAATGAGAAGCCTCTCAGATGCTCGTTGGCCTATAAGAACGGTCTGACAGGCCTGTCACTGGCGTCCAGAAGGAGAGAAGAGCGTTGGGAGGAAAAGGTACCTGAAGAAAGAATGAGTGAAAAATTTCCAAATTTGGGGAGAGACATAAACTTACAGATTCAAGAGGCAGTGGGAACCTCAAATAAGGTAAACCCAAAGAAATGCACACCAAGAAACATCATAATTAAACTTCTAAAAACTAAAGATAAAGAAAAAAAAACTTGAAAACAGTGGGAGAGAAAAACAATGCCTTCCTGAAGGGGAAAAACAATTTGAATGACATCAGGCTCCTCAGAAACTGTGAGACCAGAAGCAAGCGGCACATTTTTCAAGTGCTGAAAGAAAGAACTGTCCACTATGAACTGTCCAGCAAAGTTATCCTTCAGGTATGAAGGGGAAGTCAAGACATTTCTGATGAAAGAAAAGAGAGAGAACTAGTCACCAGCAGACTTACCTTAAAAGAATAGCTAAAGGACTTCTCTGAATAGGAAGAAAATAACAAAAGAGACTGGGAACATCAGGGAGGAAGAAAGAACAACAGAAAAAGTAAAAGTATGGGTAAGTACAAAAGGGTTATTAGATGGGAAAGGAAGCCCAGTTTAAACATCCAATAATATAGTCGCTGGCTTGAAGCTTGAAGAGCTTACACCACGCAAAGCATTTTGCCCTCCTCATGCCACTCAACCTTTGCAGTCGCCCAGGCGGGATTGTCATCAAATCCAGCTTATTGACCCATGTGAACTCTGCAGTGAGCGTCACAGCCAGGGTTTGAACACGAAGACGTCTAATCAGCTCCCAAACTCGGGTCAGCCATTAAGGCCGCAGTCTCCCAGGCTCTGCCCTGCTTCCCTTGGGGTGACTTGGACCAGAGAGACGAGAGTGGGCTCCCTGCAAGGGAGAAAAGCCTTCATGAAGGAGACGTAAGGGGCCCAGGAAACCGTCTAACATGTTGCCTTAGGAAAGAACAAAAAGGAACAACACCAAAAAACTATACAAGAAGAGCAAAACAAGAATTAGTCTAGAACAGAAATAGAATTTAGAACTTGAAAGCTCTTGGGAGGTATCTTTTGTGCTGGTCAAGACTGGAAGCCCAGAAAAGATGTGCAACTTGTCCAAAGTCTCCAGGTAGTGTCAGCGTGAGGACTGCCACCCCCAGCTCCCAACCCCACCCCAAGGCTGTTGCTTTGGAAACAGCAGAGAAACGAATGACTGAGACCTTCCACATGGGCCTCCTATAAGTAGAAAGAGAAATCTGAGTCTTAAGATATTGAGAGGACCACAAGTAGGTCAAGCCAGCATGAGTTTAAGGAAAATCACAAAGGACCTAAAGTTCTCACCACTCCAGAGAACTGAGAGGTAAGGCCATGGGTCTTTTGGATAAGGGGTCAGGCCTTCTCCAGGAACCTGGTCTCAGGTAGAAAATAGTTACATAAAGGACGATAAAGTTTTAATGCAAATAGCTAGAAAAGCTTTCCTCCTCATATTTCGGTATGGAAGACACAAGGTTGCAGCAAATGGTTGCTGTGTGGTCTCCCCAACCTCAACACTCACATATGAGCACTCACCACTCACCATCGGAAAGGTGCCGTACACGGACTGGGGTGAGAGCGAGAACTGAAGCAGAACGTCGGTACCGAGGAAACTATCAAAGGATGAAGGATGGGGCACAGACCCAAGAGACCAGTACTAGGAGCTCCTTTAACTGGGGTGGTGTAGGCTTTTTAAGGTCCCAGAAGTTTCCATCAGGTGCCCCCATACACTTGCACTGTCCATTCCACCCCAGGGAGTTTAGCATCTATCACAGTGAAGGCTTTTGGGGACCAGGCGACACGTGGGGGGTGTACTGGTGTTCAGTGTAGTTTTCATCATTGACGTGCATTTCATATTTTTAAGGTGTTACTGATTTTTTGACAGCCATCCTCACAATATCTATTACGGCTCTTTCTATTTCTTTTGTGTTTTACCTGGTTCTAGGGGTCAGCGTGATGACCCTAGGGAGAATTAAACTATGTAGGAATTCCAGGAAACAATATTTCCTTCATGGAATTTGTAATAATAATAAAAACAGCACACAAAAGTACACATAAGATAAATGTATTTTTGAAGATACTCATCTACTACCTATCTATCTATGTATCTGCAGAGAAATAGGAAGCCTGGAAAGAAACACTGGAAGATGCTAATCACATTCCAGGGACTCATCCCTATCAGATCCTTCCTTATGTGATATTTGGTAACGCTCATTAATCTTCTTGAAATTATAGTCCTACATAATATGTCCTGACTATACAAATAATTTTAAGTCAATATATGCCCTAACTATAATGTAAAGGATAAATAAAAGCTGTTTATAATTTTTAAAAATTGTGTTCAAGTATATAAATGCTTGTGGTACAATTACACTAGAAAATGACCGTGGCCCCTAAATTTTAAAACAAGTCCTGAAGGGAGATGCTGCCACCTTTGAATATCGTATCTTTATAAGGCACCCAGGGAGTCTGATTATGACTTTTAACTTTCCTGTTTTACAGAAAGTATTTTCCTTCATAAATGAAAGTCGAGCCTTTCTAATCAGACCCTAGTGCTCGGGGCGAGTGCCACAGGACCGCGACGTGTTCGGAGAGGCAGAGAAGGCCTCCAAGAACCCAACTCACCTCAAACGAGTAAGCTTTCCCAATGCCGTCTCCCGCTCCAGTGATCACTGCAAAAAGCAGGCGCGGTTTAGAGCACAGAGTTAACCTGTACGGCCCCTTGCTCACTGGCTACGCCTCCTCCTCACAGGCCTGCTCTCTGGGACTCAATATTCCAAAGCAGCACCCTTCTGCTCCCTAGCCCACCCCGCCCAACCGGGAAGTTTGCAGCCCTCAACTTCCCTCACTGTACGTTCAAAATGACTTGTTTCCCCGCCCCCCCTGAGGGGTTTGTGAGGCTGGACAAAACACACTACAAAGTGAAATAAAAAACTTCAGCCAGGGCGCATTTCATGCAGATCCCATAAGCCTTGATGCATCAAGGGCAAGCAATGCACCCTGTTATCTCCATCCATGTATCCAACTGTACTGTGAGGACATTTCAAGGTCCCTTCTAAACGCTGAGTCCTCCCCTTCCCATCTCCACCCCCACAGATCTACGGCAATCAAAGACCAGGAAAGGTAGGGGACTTAACAAAAATGAAAATACAGAAATGCAAAAGGAGGATGAGATAAACTGAAGGGACCTAAAGAGCCTGCATTCAATGACGCTGATGTTTCATATAGAACAATCAGCTTGGCCTTCTCATTTTTTCATATCCAACACTGTGTCCATATTTAATGGCTGAGCTCTAGGATAGACCTCATTCAGTCATAATATCAAAATGTGCTACAATTCAATAAATAAGTATCTGCAATTTACCTTTGCACCAAGGATTAAAAGTTACACTTTCTAAAAGTGTGAATGAAAGATACATAGACATTTAGCTTATTAGAGAGGAAGAGCAGACGAAGCTGTACGAACTTCCAGCAGCAACACTGGCAGAAGCACCCCGATTTCAGTAATTACTGGTGGTTCTCTGTTTACTTAGGTACTTTAAGTGAACCCATGCATATTACCTGTTCATCTTAGTAGAGGTGTTTGCTGTGCTGTGGGGTCAGTGGACATGGCCCTTTCCCCTCCAGTGACTGAGAGCTGGTCAGACGGCCACTGGCCAGAAGGAAGGTGTATTGTTTTGGGAGTGGGTTGTAATTCCCTCCTTATCTCCTTGGGAGCAGCTTCTTGTCCTGTGGCTGCTTCTTGAGACCTTTTACCCACTGAAGTAATGTGATTTAGAGTCCTCTTAGGGCACGTGCCCCCTTTGTCTGGTACCTCTTATAACAAGCCTCAGATGGCAGGAGGTACCATCTCTCTCACACCAATCCTCTGTGGTCAGTGCACTCCCCTGTAATGTGGGGAATAAAAGGCTTGACCATATCAGCTAGTCCACTAGGTGTTTTGTTTTGTTTTGTTTTCATAACATCACCAACAATTAAGCAGCTCCCTGGTTTGAGTTTGGAGCTCCTGTGCTACATATGCTCAGGGTTATCTTCCACCTCACCTTCCCCTCTATTTCAGGGACATTCAAAATCACCCAGTACACGGCCTGTGCTATGGTTAGGATAATGACATCGATCAATGTCTGGTATCTATCGAGTGCTTCCTTTCTGCTATGCACAGTTTCAAATGTTAGAGATGCATCATCTCACTTACTATTCAAAATAAGACTCTAATGTAGGGACCATCATTAGTCTTAATTTATAGATCAGAAACCGAGAGAGGACGTTCTTAACTCTATCAAGGTCACACTGCTAAAAATTATGATGATGGGTTTTGAACCCAAACTGTCTGACTTTGCAGCTGCAAGTCTTTTAAGATACACCAATGACATAATCAGCAAATCAACCACAGAGCTCTGGGGGGTTAAAATTTTAGTTTCTAATAATTGGACTTTCTCCACATCCCCCTCCACTTATCTCCTCAATAGCTGCCTATGCTCAAAGACATTGCACTTGCGCTAATGATAACATTATCCATACTGACTCAAAAAACAGGTTGAGATTATGTTTTCTGGGTCAACAAGGGCTCTGGCCTCTAGCCTTCTGCAAACTTTTTCTGCAACGTATGTTCTTAGAGGGGCTCTGCCCTGCATGGAGGGGCAAAGCACATGCACAGAGTTCCAAGCCCCCTCAGTGGGGCATTCACATCTGTGTGGAGCAGACCAGGTGAATCCAGACCACTGAGTTTAAGCGCCTGGCAAGGTCGCTGGCGAGCACTGGATGTGAGTCCCGAGCACACTGCCCTGGGAGAGGGCGACACTTGCACTCTGCAGATGGAGCACGCCACAGGTACAAACCTGCTTTCCATTCCTAACAGTTTTCATATGCTAAAATGTTGTGTTTCCATTGCGAAAGTTATAAGATTGCCACCTTTAGCAAATAAGGATGCGAGATGCCAGTTGAATTTGATTTTTCTGGTAAACAGTGAATAATTTTTTTGTATAAGTATGTCCTGTGCAGTGTTTGGGTGTCATATACTAAAAAACTATTCTTCGTTTATCTGAAATTTAAATATAACTGTATTTTATCTGGCAGCTCTGTAGGGTTGTTTATAATTTCTCCTGGCATGGTATTTCTAAAGCAGCTTAAGTTTTTTTTTAAGGCATTGGATTTCTTCGTGCCCAACTTGGAAATGTAACCTTAGCACTTTATCTGAGGAGATGCCTCATGCCCTTCACCTTAAACCCAGCCACGGGCTGGAATCTCACATGGCGGTTCTCGGAGACACGTCCCTTTGGGAGGTGGCAACAAACCCACTTGGGACACCCACCAGACTGAGTTTCTGTCTAACTATCTTGTAAAGGCATCTCCATTGAGATCTTTGCTGCCTTGATTTTCATAACACTTGGCAAAAAAAAATTTTAATAAAGTGAAATTGAAATTATTCAGATTTCAGAATTTTGAAACACACTAACAAAACAGAGGCACTCCAGGCTTTTGGAAACGTGGAGAACAGGATGCAGCGGTTTCTGCAGCAATTACTACTTGTAGCATCAGAAATCTCACGAGGAAGAAAGAGCAGCTGGTGAGGACGAGCAGACAGGCAGGGTCCTCCCCCATTCACCACCTCAGACCCTACTTTTGTTTTCCAGCAATTCGAACTTTGCTCATGCTTTCCAGAACCCTTCAATTAAAATCACCCAAAGGAATTACATCTTTGCTCTCAAAGGGAAAAGATGCAGTGTGTCTTTTGAGACAAACGATAATAAGCAAGAACAACAGAAACCAGAAGATAGAACGCTCTCTTTACCTGCCCACTGTCCCATGGACTTCAAGAAAGACCTTGGCAAAACTTTCCAGAAGTGCAGGAAGACGCATTTGGAGAATCTCACCCACTTTGCCAGGTAGAGCAGGCACACCAGCAGCCCCACGAAGACGAAGAGGTGCTCCAGAGCCTCCCCCATGGTGGCACCACAGCAGCCGCTGTCGCGGATCTGGCCGGGCCGCCACGGGCCCCCTGGGGCGGGGCTACTGGGGAGGCCGACAGTCGCCTTCCGGAGTCACCCAGTGCGATCCACTGTGTAACCTTCAGATTAGAGTAACTTCTTTACACAATCCTCCGATTCACAGACTTTGGGATAAAGTATTCTTTCTGCTATCTTTATAACACTGTTGAGCTTTTGTGCCTGAGGGGGAGCTGGTGAAGGAGTAACAGGCAGACATGAAGAAAGATGATGCCTGGACAAAATTAAAATGGCAGCCCAAGGTTCTCTCCCTGATTTTTTTTTTAATCCTCACCCTATGACATATTTTGCATTGCTTTTAGAGAGAGTGGAAGGGAGAGAGAGGAAGAAACATGGTCAGTTTCCTTCTCATATGGGCCCTGACTGGGAATTGAACCTGCAACCTGGGTATATGCACTGACCCTAAATCGAACCCGTGACTTTTCAGTCTGCAGGATGACCCTCTGATCAACTGAGCCACACTGGTGAGGACTGTTTCTGATTTGGAAGCTAAAACGGATGCAGTATCCTGTAAGTCATTTATTCAGCAAGCATTTATTGACTGCCTCACAGGTGGTATCGCTGTTCGGGGCACTGGGAATGTGAGTACACAGTCATAGGCAAGACTGGGGGAGCTGAGCTTCCAGAAGGGGAGGCGGATGATAGGCAAAGAACTAACACAACGGCACATGTCAGTGCCGTGAGAAAATGCTACTGAATGTCCTGTTAAAGTGACTAGTGATCAAACATTCTAGCCAGAGTGTCCAGGAAGGGATTCTATACATTGAGCTGAAATTCGAGTGAGAAGGAGGAGCCAGGAAAGAT
This sequence comes from Artibeus jamaicensis, assembly GCF_021234435.1. Taxonomy (NCBI): domain Eukaryota; kingdom Metazoa; phylum Chordata; class Mammalia; order Chiroptera; family Phyllostomidae; genus Artibeus; species Artibeus jamaicensis. The sequence goes on along the minus strand of NW_026522030.1, from coordinate 69,395,658 downwards.
GAGGTTCCCCTCCAGGCTGAAGGAGCAGCTGGTACAGCTGCCTTGAAATGAGAACAATCCGTGCATTTGAGGAGTAAACAATGTAGCCCATGTGGGGCCTGGGCTGGAGAGAACAGGGGAAGAAGAATAAAGTGAGATGCAGGTGTGAGGCGCAGCCGGATCCTCTCGGTGCGGAGTTTGGACTGTAGTTTACAGGCAGCGGGAAGCCACTGAGGAGGCTCAGACAGTGAAGTTGTATCATCCGAATTAGGCTTTTAGATGGTCACTCTAGGTGCCAAAGGAAGATGACCCTTTTGGGGTAGAGATGGAGGGTGGACATGACAAGTGAACGAGGAGTGGGGTGAGATTACGACAGTCATCCAAGAAGAGTGTTCCAGTGTCACACCTGTTTGGTGACATTATGCAAACTCTTGACCTTAAGGACTCTCAGTATGCCAAGGACCCTCAGATGTACAACCTCAGTGATAACCCAGGCTCCCCATCCAGACTGGCATATCCAACTGCCTGTTGACGCCTCCATTTGAATGCCTCATCTCAAGTTTAAGATGTCTCAAACTGTCTTCTGACATTGCCTTCCAACGTCAAAACCTTCGTCCTCTTGCAGACTTCCCAATCTCAGGAAATGGCAACTCTTACCTTCCAGCTGTCCAAGTCAAAAACCTTGACGATATCTTTGACTCATCGTGTTCTCTCACATCCCACAGCCAGTTTATCTCCCGTTGGATTAGTTTTCAGTTCCAGATTAAGCTGAACAACACTACTGTGGAGATTCTTGTATTTGCCCTTGGTCATACATGTGCAAGTTCCAATCTGTCTGTCTGTCTCTCTCTCTCTCACACACACATACACACACACACACACACACACACAATTTCTGGTCACACATATTACATATGTACAACTTCGATTTTACTAGTGTGTCAGATCCACTTAAGATACACAAACCACACGGCATTTGAACAAGGGCTATGCAGTATAAAAAACTAACTGCTTATAAGGAATTTAGCAACTAAAACGGCATGAAAGAGAACTCGAAAGAATGCCCAAGGGCTGAAGGAGATCCTCTAAGGAGCAGATAAACTTGCAAGGAGGCCCCGGACCCGAGACGTCACTGGAAGCAGAGCATTTGCGGCCAGCCGGTGGTGCAGTTCTCGGGCTGCACTGACACAGCTGCTCCCAGCCAGGAGGACGGGGCTGGTTCCTACCTGCTGCCTGGTGCAGGGACCCCACTGGGGTGCTGACCAACCCTGCGAGGAAGCAGCCGGCGGGGCGCTGCTGAAATCATGGGGGCGAGCTCTACTGGGGCATAGTTGGGGAGGAACTAACATTTATCTTTATGCTCCGGAGTCATTAAACCTGTAAACATGGCATATCTCTCCTTTTAGTTCTTCTTAATATCACTCAATAGATATTTATAATTTTTTCAAAAATTTTTGCAAAAAAACTGTACTTACAAAAATTTATATTAAGAAAAATATCAAAAACATAAAATTAAGGAGACTAATTTAATGGACCCCATTTACACATATATAAGTAACTATAATGACAGTTAACAATAAAACTTACTTTCATTTAATGTCCGTTGTTATTTTGTGCACACCCACTTTTGCCCCCACCCCCAGAATGGCAAGGACTTTCTTAATCGAGGTAACACTGGTTCATAACATTATATAATTTCAGAGGTACAACATTACGATTTGACATCCGTATGCGCTGCAGTGTGCTCACCACCAAAGGTCTAGTTTCCATTTGTCACCGCGCATCTGACCCTCTTACCCCTCTGTTCTCCTCTCAACCCCCTGCCCTCTTGTCACTGCAATCTGTTGTCTGCAGCTTTGAATGTGTTTGGTTCTGTTTGTTCAGTTACTTTCCTTAGTACAATACCATAGGGCAGGGGGTGGTGGGTGCGTGAACATTAGTGAAATGTTCATATAACAGTTGCTTCCAGAACTAAAGGACAGCCTGCCCCCTAAAATACAGAAGTTCATTGCAACCCTCCAAATGACAGTTTCCAACTTGAAAAAATTTAGTATCTTTCCTCTGCCAGTTATAGGGGACACAATGCCAGCATTGTAACTCTAAGAGAATTTCTGTAGTAAGTGATGTGATTCCTGGGTTTGGCTGATATACACAGAAACAGCATTAACCAGCCTGGCCAGGCTGGAGCCAAATACATGTCAAAAGAGCAAAGTCTAAGAGTTCCTTGAGAGAGAAACTGTGGATTATCTGATACTGAGACCTCTTAACTTGGAGATATGAGGAAGAAATGAGATTATTGATAACTTCATATTTATATAAATTTCGTATTTATATATGAAACATACTGAGAGAGAGAAGCTAAGAGGAGAGGCAGACACATAGATAGTGTGACTGTCTGAGCCTGTGTTCTTTCTGCCATGAAGGCCTAGTAAAGACAATTATTTTAGGAAGTGGCTCCAAAGAACAGGAGTCACATTGGCCCTGGGCGACTGAGCAGGGAAGACAAGGTGGAAAGACAAAGCTGGTCACTGCTGTGGGTGACTGAGGTTTGGTCCTGCTGGGAAGCCTCTGAGAAACTAGAATGCACCGCAGACTCTTCTGACGTAAGTATAGAAGCAGAGTGTGTTTATCTATCGGCTCCTGTGCCCACTGGTCTGGTTTGCCCCAGCTGGTGCTGCCCCCCTCATTTCCAGGTTCGCCTGCATGTCAGAGGACTGGTGAGCTCCTGTGGGTGAGGAGGAGCCCCAGACAGGAAAGCAAAAGATAGCAGTGTTAAAAAAATCAACTGAGTAAATTTAAAGATCTAGTTGGTTTTGTTCAACTACGCATGAATTGGGCGGCACCCCATCTAGCAGATAGAAAGGAGCCCAAAGGGCCGTACAAAATGAAAGACTTTTTTAGGCAGAAGGGCACAAGAAAAAGAAGTTTCTAGCAAAGGTTGGATTGTTTCAGGCAAGGTCATCTACCTGTGGGAGACGGAAGGGTTCTGTCGGGTTGATTACTTCACTGGCATTGGCCAGGTAATTGCAGATTAACTGGTTAAAGATCACATTCCTGGGAGAGGCTGAAACTGCAGTTGGGTTAGGTGTGAAGTCTTCAGTTGCTGTCCTGGCCCTTAGCACAGGTGAGTATATTTGGGGCCTACCGTCTCCTTTAAACAGTCCCCCCACTTTGATCAGATTCTTGGCCTTACTGTGAGATATGACCTAAATTTAAGGAGTTAGTGCTCCTCTCAGCTATGGCTCTGTGGTCCGCGGCCTTTACATCCTCTGTGTGTGGCACTCACAGGTCACGCTGTTTTTTGCTCAGTGTCTGCGGTGGTCACAGGTCATGGCTGCAGGCTCACAGTTCTTCAGTCGGTCACTTTCCTCATTCCTTCTCTGGTGTTCCAGGCTCGGAGAGATCATTCGCTTGGTGGTTAGCAGCTATAAACATGCACCTAAAGCTTTTGGGAGAATACAGCACATCAAGGAGACTATTACGATTATACTCGCGAGAATAATTCCCGAAGTCGGAGTGCATTTCAGAGCCATGGTGCCCAGACCCAAACCATTGGAAATCAGATAAGTAAAAGAAAGACCCCTTTGAAGGAGTCACCCTTTTAAGCCATGCGGCTTGCTCAGTGACCTCATGCCACTGAGTTTCAGCTTCCCCAAGGGCAGCAGGTATGGTTCGTTATAGCACAGACAGTTCCTTGTTCAGCTGAAAGATAATCAAGGGCCATTTTATTATAAGAACAACTTTTCCCAGAGAGTCTAAGGATTTTTTGTTGTTGTTGGGTAGCTACTGTTTTAGCAGTGGTTTCTGCAGCATGTCCAAGTGTTAAGGAGATGTCCCCGGCCATAACCTCATTTACATTTACTCCTGACTGGGGACGTGTGGCCCTGCCAAAGGAAGAATCCTGCATCATGAATGACTCCTGGTAGGTCTTTTTTGACTCCAGGATGTAAATTCAGGGGAGTCAACCAACAGAGTGAACAGGTGGTGTATTTGTGAACAGGCCAGGGCACTGATAAATAACTTAAGAGGCGTTGCTTGGTTTTGCACCAGCCTCTATGCATTCACAGGCCCAAAGAGAACGATGATGACCAACACGAAGATAACCCTCTTGGGGCACAAGCCGTTCCCCTTAAGCTGACACCGTTAATGAATTCATTAGTAGGAATTGTTGCATTGGCCCATTCAAGCTAAGGGTCAGTCAAGTTTTCAGCACATTTGGGAAGTAAATCTATTCTGAAATAAAGAGCTGTTCTAAATCCCTCACAAAGATAGGTGATGCTGGTGAGATTTTCTCCTGATTGGGGGCAGATCCGATTTCAATAACCATGCGAACGTTGGGGTGCAAATGTACGGAGAGTTACATGCGTATTTATGCCTAATTGGGCAAGTACAGTTGTAATTAGAGAAAGGTGAAAACAAGGCACCGGATGCTCTCGCCATAAAAATTGAACTTGCTCAGAGATTTGTGGGGTGTGGGGGTCAATCATAGGTGTGGCGGCATTGAGATGGAAGTGAGATTGGTCGCAGGGAGTAACAAGTGTCTTTAGCATCATGGACAGAGCAGAACCTCTAAGGACAAACCTAGCGGTCTGAAAGGTTAGCCCCCTTAGCAACGGCCTGGGAGGTAGAGAGGAGGATGTTATCTTTCCAGGCAATGCCAGAGTAAAGGAAAGAAAGAAAAGTAAAGGGCTCATGGTTAGTTAAACTATGAAGTCTTGATCCAGTATCTCGAGTGGGTGCCAGCTAGTCTCCTCCCTGTCAGTTTGACTCAAAGGTCTCCAGTATCCACACAGGGCCGGCTGTCAGGTGGGGCCTCCTTTAGCTGTGAGACCCAAGGCTAAATGCCTTTTAACTGTGCAGCAGCGTCGGTGGTCAGAGGCACTCCGTCAGGCCCCCTCCAGTGGGATCCAGGGCTGTCTTCCTCTAGCGACATTTCCAGAATACCCAGTCAGTCACCTGGTCCCAGACCAGGACCAACAGGACCCTCTGACCTGAAATCTGGAAAAGCCTTTTAACCTGTTGATGATAGGCTTTAGTATAACACTTCAAAGACTTACTAGAATGCAATAGCAAGAGATCAGCAGCAAGTGTAGACCGGTGTACACTGGTCTACAGGTGACTCTCTCGTGTGGAGCAACTTGGTTTCCCAAACGGGCTGCTGTGAACAGTCAGCAAGACCAGAGGCAACACCTTAGGCCAAGGGTGGCAAATACAAGGCCTGGGGGCCGAATCCGGCCCTCCACCTTGTTTTATCTGGCCCCGCACCTTGTTGCCACCCAGTGGCAGTGCCGAGCTCTCACTTAACTGTTAAGAAATAGTTACACTTATCCAGTCCTAAAATTACATTCGGCCCTTTGAAGGCAACCTCGAGGCTGATGTGGCCCCTATGAAAATGAGTTGGACACCCCTGCCTTAGGCTAAGGGAGTCCAGCAGTTGCGGCAAGTTTAGAGATTTTAAGTCTGATGATCCCATCAGCTCTCTCAACCTTTCCTGGTGATGGAGGTGATGGAGACAGCAGTAATTCCAAAGTCTGTAACATCTTTACTGAGGCTCCTACGTTCTTCCCGGTGAAGTGGGCGTCTCTGTCTCTGGAGGTCGTAGAAAGTGTGTCTCAAGTGGGAAGCAAGTCTTCCACCAGGTTCTGGGCCACCATGAGGGCAGCAGCCTTGTAGAAAGGGGAGCTCCCACCCGCCGGGAAAACATACATTCGGTAACAAAGACGTACTGGGGACCTGTACTGAGTGGCAGTCCAGCTGCAGGTGTTCTAAGTGTCCAGAGGGAAGAGGTTTGAGGCTTCTGGGGACAAAAATAGTTTTTCCAGGATGACAGACCTGGCAAGTCACACATTGGTGGTGAACTGCCTTTGCAATTTTATAGAAGACTCCTGCCAATGTTTCTTTATAATTTGAGCCATCTTAATTGCACCGTGGTGGGTGAAGGAATGCAAAAATCAAAAAATGGGGTTTGCCAGGGAGCCTGAAAGATCCAACCAGCTATCTGGGTTCCCCACAGTCTGGTCTGTTCATTTAATTTACAACCATTGTTTGCTCATCCCCATTTCTCTGGTTCATGTTGCAAGGACGGCATCATGGCAAATGTCCATGTCTGTTTCTGCAGAAGCAGCATAGGCTTTATCCACACGGGTCACGACCTGTCTACATTCTGTGGCTGCTGCCTTTGTGTGAAAGTCAGCGAGGGCATTTCTCTGACACTCAGGCTCGGTCCTGTTAGCGTGACTCTCAGATTTGGTGACAGTAACTTCAGAGGGTAACAGAATAGCAGTAAGAAGGTTGTTTACTTGTTGATCATTTTTATTGGAATTCCTGTAAAATAAGAAGACCCCTTTGTTTCCATAATAGCCCAACAACATGGACAACCTCGAAAGCGCACCGGTTTCAGAGTAAATATCAGCAATGAGTGCATCCTTTTTGTAACTGGTGTGCTCTGGTGAGAGCATGGGCCTCTGCGTGTTGGGCTGACTGAGCTTGTGGGCATTTCCCCGTCCAGGTGGTTCATATTGGATAGTAACAGCATAACCAGCTTGGAAATCCCCTTTTTCATTTTTACAGTATGAGCCATCAACAAACAAAATTAGATTCAGATGAGTAAAGGGGTGTATTGTAAATCAAGGCACAGTGTCACAAAATGAGACATTATTACCTCCCAGTCATGGGGCTTGCCTTAGTCAGGGATAGTAATATAACAAGCAAGATACAGGTTAGGTGATGGTGGCAGAAGGATCTCATGGGAGGTTAGTCTGCAAGCAGAGAAATGCTTAGTCAGGGTTAAGAAGACTCCAGGAAGCCTGTGGAATGCGTGAAAAAATATGTTATTTCCTAGAGTGAAATCCCCAGAGGCTTCTACTTACTTTGCAGCTGCAGCCACAGCTGTGCCTCTAGGCAGTTGGGATGGGCACCAGCCACTTGAGTCTGGCCATCTGCTAAGATAGGCACTATGATAGGCATTAGGCCCATGTTCATTGCCATGTTCTCATGTGAGCATTTCCAGGGCTCGGTCGTCTCTTTCATGCACAAATATGGGGAAAGGTCCTGAAGAACTAGGTCACCTTAGCACAGGTGGTTCGGACAGCACTGGTTGTGGTCTTACAAAGGCCTGCTCGGGTTTCTCTGCCCCAGGAAGGGCTCCTGTTTGCTGGAATTTTAGTGAATTCGTAGAGTAGGGAAGCTGATCAGAAAAATTAGGAACCATTGTGTGCAATAGCCAGCTAGACCTAAAAATCCACGACTCTAAGTTATTGCTTAGTCGTGTGTCCGGGAAATTCTTAGATTAGTTTCTTTTTGGAGGTAGTTGAATAACTACTTTCAATGCTTAGATTATGGTCTAAGAAATGAGCAGTGCCTAGAATAATTGTGATTTCTCTTTAGGGATGTTCTCTTTCAGGTAGCTATTGTAGCAAATAAATGGAATCCTCGACAGACACCACTCTGGTAACTGAGCTCAGCGAGAGATTGTCCCCCGACTGTAAAGGAATGTATTTCCCAGGGAACTGTAGGAAGTTTACACCTTGGGGGAGTCCTTGGGGGAAACAAGATGGAGCCTCAAGAGCCCCGGAGGCACGAGCGTCTGGATACATTGCCAATTGTTCCACGTACAGTCGGGTGCTGCCTCACGACAGGGACAGGTCCTGAGAAATTCCTCACCAGCCGATTTCCCCCCTGTATGCACGGCATCGTGTGCACTCACCTGGACCCAGAGAGTGCAGCCTACTGCACCCAGGCTGCACGGTGAAGCCGTTGCTCTCAGGCTACAAGCCTATACAGCCCGTGATGGCACAAAACCACTCGAGGTTAAATCAAGCCCAGGAGAAAATGACGCAGGTGACAGATGTGTGAGGCTGCTGCAGTGTAGCCCGGACACTGGTTTGCAGCAAACTCTTTATATGTAGAAAGAGAACACTCCAAAATAATGATGAAAAATGTAGTAAACACATAAGCCACTGACGGTCATTTATTATCATTATCAAGCACACTGTTGTGTACTGTACAAGACTGTATGTGCTGGACTTTACACCACACAGCACGGTCACTTGGCTCACACCAGCATCACCACAAGCAGTGAGTCGTGCCTTGTGCCCTGACGGCTGACAGTCAACGATGTCATCAGAATCTTACTGGACAGCCATCCCCGCCTGGCTCGTCACTGACAGCAGCAGTGTTTGCAGTGCAGACTGTGGCAGCACAGAGACGTGGGCCGCTGGGCCCACAGGGGTGCTGAGAGCGCCCGACAGGGTCTGTAACAGGGAGCCACCCTCAGTCTGGTGGAGACTGCGACAGAAAGGCGTTGGGTTAGGAACAGCTGGGACTGGGGAACGGCTACCTCGTGAACAGCTTTTAAGCTCTGGACAAGCTGCCACCCTTGCCCATTAAGCTCCCAGAGTGGCGGCAGGGGCTGGCATGGGGGCTGGGATCCCCGGGTGACGAGGTCTACCATGGGGCTGAGGCCTCGGCAGGGACTGCCTGGTGTTTCACAGTGTGCCTGGTTCCACAGAAATTTTCTTGAGGTTGGCAGACGACCCAGCGTCAACATAACACATTCCAAGAAGGGAACTCTTGGGACCAAATCCCAGGTGGGACTTCTGGCCTTTTCTGAAACAATCTGCGCTGTTCTAACAAATAATATCACTGTTACACGAGTGATTTAAGTCAAGCCAGGGACATGCAGCCCAGGGAAAAAGTACATTTTGTGTTTGGATTTCTTCTCTTTTGGCAAAAACTTGTTGTTCCCATCCCTGCTGGGGCAGAAATGGAGTCCACTTGGTGCGGACCATTCTGCTTGACTGCACTCTAGTGCAGGTGTCCCTCCGTTCCAGGCGCCCCTCTGGGTGCAGAGGGGCCACTGTGGGAAGCACAGTGTGGGTAGGCCATGCTAGCAAACACAAGGTGCCCCAGTTCCCACCCCGGCTCCCAGCAGGTCTCCCTGGTGCAGAGCGACTGGATTGTGGACATGATAAAACCTCAATGTGTGAAGTCTTGTCTGAGTTGGAGGCAAGTCTGAATGAGGCAATACTTGTTGCCTAGTAGAAGCTACATGTATTATTGAACAGATTATGAAATTGGTATCATTTGTGGGATCATCCTGCTCCCAGCTACCCAGGCTGGAAAAATAAGTCATTTTTAAAATTCTCCCTTTCCTAGATAGAAGCAATCACCAATATCAACATTAAAAACAATTCCTCTCAGTGATGTTTTTCCTTTTTGTGTTCTGTCTTCTCTGTGGCCCAGCTCATCTTGAAGCACCTGGGATGCAGGTGAGCACAGGCTCCGGGGAAAAACAGCCTGACGTGTTGGTGGCTCTGCCACTCTGTCACGTGACTGGGACAAGCTGTCTGTCCCTCAAGTCATTCCTACAAAATGGGATTCAGAATCACTCTTCCTTAAGCAGGAAGGACTATTGGGAGGGTTAATAAATTACATCTATAGCAACGCAGGCGACCAAACAGCATAGTCCCAATTGTTCAAATGTGATGATTATAGAAAAAAGTTTATAAGGATATGAACCAAAAATTTTTTAACTTACATATTTGTGCTTTTTAATATTTTTAAATTTTCACAATGAACATGTATTACCTTGGTAACTAAAAACCGTAAGTATCATCTCAAGGCTCAGCTGAGCAAAGAGACATTCCAAGCTGGCCCACACTTGTTGCGGGAATGGAGTCTTCCACATATAGCTGCTCCACCCCACAGGCCTCTTCACAAAGCAGCTCACAGCACAAACTCTTGCTTCTTCACGCTGGGCAAGTAGGAAGAGTCAGAGACAGAAGAACGGGGGAAGCCACACTGCTCTGTAACCTAATCTTGGAAGGAGCCTCCCATCACTTTTGCTGCCTTCTCTGCGGGAGAAGCAAGCCCACATTATACAGCATGTGCGTATAAGGGGGCAGGGATCACTGACAGCCAGTTTAGAAGCCACCTACCACATGTGCATACCATTTCCGTGAAGGCCCCTTGTTTCACTGGGGAGTGGATGCACAGAGCTCCTCTCTCTGCTGGCCACTTTCATAGTCTTTTAATGTTAAGTCTCCAATGTTAATGTTGGACACACTCACTTTTAATGTTAAGACACACTCCAAGTGAGCAGTCACAGAATTTGAAGAATAAAGTTCTGTACAGAGGACTTCCGCCAAGATGGAGGTGTAGGTGGAAACACTGTGCCTTCTCACACAACCAAGTTTAAAAACAACAAAGTTTTAGCAACAAAAATGCAGCCAAATCACAGAAAATTGAACTATACGAAAGTCTGACAACAACAAACCGTTCAGCCACACCAATAAACCAGCGAAGGAGCAAGCAGTGAGACAGACTGGCAGGCCCCAGTGGCAGGAAGCAGCAGAGGGGACCGCTATTGCTCCTCTTTGACCCCGTCCCCACATACAGCATCATAACCCAGTGACCTGGGCAGCCCTGCCCTGGTGAACACCTAAGACTCCCCTCCTCCTATGTAACAGGCACGGACAGACCAAAACATGGCTAAAAAAGAGCTCAAAGCCCCAGAGCCAATCACTCTAAGTGACCAAGAAATTGCCAACCTATCAGATGCACAGTTCAAAACACTGGTGATCAGGATGCTCACAGAACTGGTGGATTTTAGTCACTAATTAGAGGAACATATGAAGGCTAAACTAATTGAAATGAAGGGAAATGCACAGGAAACAAATAGTGATGGAAAGGAAACTGGGACTCAAATCAAAGAAGTGGACCAGAAAGAAGAAAATAATGACCAAACAGAAAACAATGAAGAAACAAGAATTCAAAAAAATGAGAACTTTAGGAACTTTCAGGACACCTTTAAATGCTCCAACATTCGAATTATGGGGTACCAGAAGGGGAAGAGAAACAGCCATGAGTGGAAAACTTATTTGAACAAATAATAAAAGAGAGCTTCCCCATTCTGGCAGAGGCAATAGACTTCCGGGAAATCCAGGAAGCTCAGAGAGTCCCAAAGAAGTTGGACCCAAGAAGGAACACATCAAGGCACATCATCATTACATTAGCCAAGATTAAAATGAAGGAGAAAATCCTAGAAGCAGCAAGAGATAAAGGAGCAAGAGTCACACCTATAAAGGAGTTCCCATCAGACTGTCAGTGGATTTCTCAAAAGAGACCTTACAGGCAAGAAGGGACTGGAAAGAAGTATTCCAAGTCATGAAAGGCAAGGACCTCCACCCAAGATTGCTCTATCCAGCAAAGCTTTCATTTAGAATGGAAGGGCAGATAAAGTACTTCTCATATAAGATCAAATTCAAGGAGTTCATCATCACCAAGCTCTTACTATATGAAATGTTAAAGGGACTTATCTAACAAAAAGAAGACAAAAAATATGAACAGTGAAAGGACAGCAAATTCACAGTTATTAAGAACCACACCTAAAACAAAAGCAAACTAAGAGGACAGCTAGATCAGGAGCAGAACCATAGAAATGAAGATCACATAGAGGGTTAGCAATGGGTGAGTGGGAGAAGGAGAAGGGGGGAGAAGGTACAGAAAATAAGTAGCATAGATGGTAGGTAGAAAATAGATGGGGGGGGCAAGAATAGTAAGGGAAATATAGACTCTAAAGAACTTGAGACACGTGGTCATAAACTAAAGGGGGGAATGGTGGGGGACGGGGTGTGCAGGGTGGAGGGGAATGAAGGGGGGGAATAAAACAACTGTAATGGAATAATCAGTAAAGTAAAAAAATTAAAAATTAAAAAGATAAAAATAAAAATAAAGTTCTGTACAGTAACACTGAGGAGCCATGTCTCTGTTCTGATCTCTGAATAATGAGGATGTGGCAGTGAAACCGGCGCCCCTGTCCCATTCCCTCCCCGACCCCGTCTCTCTCTCTCCCCACTCCTCCCTCCAGCAGCAGACAGCTGACCACCACTGGCTTGAGGAGGACCCCCTCCCACCACGTCAGATGCAAAAAAATGCCCAGGGCTTATCTACATTCAGGCAGCAAACCTCCACTGGTACTAAGGCCAAAAATGGAACAGTTACTGAAATGAACATTAATCTGGAGTCTTCTCTCTTCTTCTGACGCAGGGCCTTTTACTTCTGTCAGTGTTGTAGGCCACGGTGCAGCCTAGAGATGGTTATAGCTGCCTTCTCTGAAAAACATTTTTAAGCACTGGTGCAAATTTAAAGATTTTATTTATTTATTCACTTTAGATGGGGGGGAAGGAGAAAGAGAGGGAGAGAAACATCCATGTGCAAGAAAAACCATTGATTGGTTGTCCTTCATATGCCCCCAACAGGGGACCTAGCCTGGAAGCCAGGCATGTGCTCTGACTGGGAATCGAACCAGTGACCTTTCAGTTCACAGGCCGATGCCTCAGTCCACTGACCCACACCAGCAAGAGCTGAATAATTTGTAAATGCGTAAAGTAAAATACATAAAACTATAAAGGAAACCAATTACAAAGAAAATGTTGTTCTAATATATTCTAAAAATGATGTACTAAAATATGCTTCTTTTAGTGAGAAAAAGGAAATCTGGAAATATAACAAGAACTAGTAGAGGCTCTCATAACTACCAAAATACTGACCAGGGCATAATGATTTTCTGTAAAAACTATAAGGGGATATGAAAATATCCCAACTTCTATTAATAACAAAGTCACACTTAAGTACAGCTAATACTACTGTGGTTTTGCATACATTCCAATGAAAATAAATGCTAGCCCTGGCTGGTGTAGCTCAGTGGATTGAGCGCGGGCCTGAGAACCAGACAGTCGTGGTTCGATTCCCAGTCAGGGCACATGCCTGGGTTGCAGGCTGGTTCCCTGCAGGCCAGTTCCCAGCAGGGGATGCATGAAAGGCAACCGTACATTGATGTTTCTCTCCCTCTCTCTGTCCCTTCCCCTCTAAAGATAAATAAATAAAATCTTTAAAAAAATAATAAAAAATAAATGCTAAATTTTAGTAGGGAAAATCCAGATGTATTGTTTCCCTGCCCAAGCTAACCAGCCCCCCAAATTCTGTGAACCCAGGATAGGAAGCCCTAGTATTAAAATTATCGTCTAGAACACTAGATGGGATATGCTTCTCAGAACACCCAGTTTAAATGCAGATCCTGACTGACTGGTGTGTGCACCCTGACATTCTGCATTTCTAACAAGCCACCAGCTAATGCCCAAGTTCTGGCCCAGGGAGCACACGGTGAGGACAGAAAGGTTTGAGGCTCATCATGGGAGAATTCAGCCTGCGTGGAGGTAAGAATCAGAAGCCACAGAGATGGCATTTCTTCAACAGGAAGTCCCCAGGAACGGTTTAGGGACTTCACCTGGCTTTATCCTACAGAGGCATGCTGTCTGTTTCCATGTGCTCCAGTACCTGATGACAGAAAAGAAAAGTAGAGATTCTGAATTGCTGGGCACCCTCCCTTTATAGAAAACCACCAGGAGTAAGAGCTGCTGGCCAGCTAAGTTGCTGACTCTTGGTCCACCTCAGCATGAGTGCTCACATCCATCCGGAGAGCACAGAAGTGACTCGCAAGGATGAAAGTGTTCACCAGGACTTAAAAGTTGAAGTGATCATGGAAAAGGAAAAAAATTCACTAAAGAATCTAAAATTAGCCCTGGCTGGTGTAGCTCAGTGGATTGAGCACGGGCCTGCGAACCAGACAATCGAGGTTTGAATCCCAGTCAGGGCACATACCAGGGTTGCAGGCCGGTTCCCTGCAGGCCAGTTCCCAGCAGGGGACGCACAAAAGGCAACCATACATTGATGTTTCTCTCCCTCTCTCCTTCCCTTCCCCTCTAAAGATAAATAAATAAAATTTTAAAAAAAGAATCTAAAATTACTGACATATGTACCTTTATTATTTTCCTGGGGGCACAGAAAATGCACATAAAATATGTCATATATAGTTATATATAATATATAACATGTATTGTACAATAATACATGTATATAAAATACATAATATATATATACTTAGTCTCTAAACTATGTTCTTTTATTGACGCAAAATCAGCTGTCACAAAATTCCAGTGCCCCTGTACTTGAGATATATTTAATATACAGAAAAAAGTACTAAAACATCAGAAAAGCCCTGGCCAAGTGGCTCAGTTGGTTAGAGCGTCATCTGATGCAGCCCAAAAGTTGTGGGTTCCATCCCTAGTCAGGGAGCACCTGCAGGGAGGCAATCGGTGGATGTTTCTCTCGCATCAGTGTTTCTCTCTTCCTCTCTCTTTCTTCCCCTCTCTCTAAAAGCAACAAATATATCCTTGGGTAAGGCTTTAGAAGAAATATTTTTAAACAACAGAAAAAAATCCAAATTAACAAATAAATTGCTGTTATTAGTAGTACAATAACCAGAAGTAAGCAAAATATCAAGGATAGTTTTATTTGTCCTATCCAGGTAATTTTAACTAAGAAAAAAGAAATCTGGAGACCTAAGGCGTTGGGTTATATTTCTTCAGCCTCCTCGGAGCTCATGGACCCCTTCTGTACCACCTCTCTGCATCCAACACCTTCAATAAACCTTAATTCAAAAGCCAGATTGGAACTGCCACCAACCCCACACCTCCAGAATCTGGTTCTTTAGTGATATAGCAGAAATTGCCGAGTTTCAACCAAGCTACAAGCGCTGCTGGGCTGCTGGGCTGCTCTTAGGGTGCCCTCTGCTGGCCACAGATGGAAGCAGGAGTAGGAATCTCCACACAGGTAAAAAGAGTCATTTAAGAAAGGGTGAGGGGATCCTTCCAAGATGGAGACATAAGTAGATACACTTTGCTTTCTCGCACAACTGAAAAAAAAAAAACCACAACAAATTTAGAAACAAAAAACAACCAGAACTTCCAAAAAATCAAACCGTATGGAAGTCTGACAACCAAACGTTCATCCAGACTGATGCACCAAAACAAAGAAATATGACCCAAATGAAAGAACAGATCAAAACCCCAGAAAAGGAACTAAGTGACAAGGAGAGAGCCAACCTATCAGATGCAGAGTTCAAAACACTGGTAATCAGGATGCTCACAGAACTGGTTGAGTATGGTCACAAATTGGAGGAAAAAGTGAAGGCTATGCAAAGTGAAATAAAGGATAGTGTACAGAAATCCAATGGTGAAGGGAAAGAAACTGGGACTCAAATCAAGTTTGGACAAGAAGAAAGAAATAAACATTAAACCAGAACAGAATGAAGATATAAGAATTTTAAAAAATGAGGAGAAGCTTAGGAACCTCCAGGGTAACTTTAAATGTGCCAACATCCAAATCACAGGGGTGCCAGAAGGGGAAGAGAAAGAGCAAGAAATTAAAAACTTATTTGAACAAATAATGAAGGAGAATTTCCATAATCTGGTGAAGGAACTAGGCTTCCAGAAAGTCCAGGAAGCTCAGAGTCCCAAAGAAGTTGGACCCAAGGAGGAACACACCAAGGCACATCATAATTCTATTACCCAAGATGAAAGATAAGGAGACAATCCTAAAAGAAGTCAGAAAAAGGAGACAGTTACCTACAAAGGAGGTCCCATAAGGCTATCAGCTGATTTCTCAAAAGAAACCTTGCAGGCAAGAAGTGGCTGGAAAGAAATATTTGAAGTCATGAAAAGTCAGGAAAAGAAGGACCTACATCCAAGTTTACTCTATCCAGCAAAGCTGTCATTCAGAATGGAAAGGCAGATAAAGTGCTTCCCAGATAAGGTCAAGTTAAAGAAGTTCATCATCACCAAGCCCTTATTATATGAAATGTTTAAGGGACTTATCTAAGAAAAGGAAGATCAAAACTATGAACAGTAGAATGACAACAAACTCACAAATATCGAGTGAACCTAAAAAACAGAAATGAAAACAAACTAAGGAAACAACTAGAACAGGAACAGATTCACAGAAATGGAGATCACATGGAGGGCTATGAGTGGGGAGGAGGGAGAATAGGGGAAAAAGCACAGGTTATGAGAAGCATAAATGGTAGGTACAAAATAGACAGGGAGAGGTTAAGAATAGTATGGGAAATGAAGAAGCCAAAGCAGTTATATGTACTATCCATGGACATGAACTAAGCGGAGGAGGCTGGGGGAACGTTGGTAGGAGGGTGGGCGCAGGGCAGAGGGGGATACAGAGGAGGAAAGAAATGGGACAACTGTAATAGCATAATCAATAAAATGTACTTAAAAAAAAATAGTGAGTTCAGAGGCAGGCAGCATTGTAATAAGAATATCTTCCTCTAGGGTTCAGGTGGGGATCAAATAAGATGTTATTATAGTTTTGAAAGTCGTTTTTAATATTTTGTAAACAGTCTTTATTTTTTTTATCCTCACATTTACCTGTAGGAGACCATTCTGTGTGGCGTGGGCCCAGCTCCCACTCAGAGCTGCACAGGACCCGCGCCCACGGACAGGTTCTGCTGTGGGGGATCAGGCCTGCAATGTGCCTAGGCTGCTTTGAGTCTTGCTTTTGCTAAATACTCCCTCACCCGGATTTGTGGCAAACATTTATTGCAAAATAACTTTCTAAAATCCATACTAAACCTTCTTAGGACCAGTGTAACTGGACCAACCATTTTTGCCCTTTTCATATGCAAATATCCCTCTTTTGTGATGTGATTTAGGGGCATTGGCTCCTTTGTTTGCTGTGAAAGGTAACCGCCTAAAGCAACCTGTGCATAGTAAATGAGGACCATCATGTAGCAAGAAACCCAATAAAAGCTGGTCATGGCAACGGCAGGCCGTGGCTTTTGCTCCCCTTGAGAGGAAAAAGCCATGCTGTCCCTTTTCCTCCACTGGACTCAGTAGTTCATGTGAATGTCTCATTTCATCCATAATGATGCGGACACTGCGGGCCTGTGTCCGCATCATTTACCTACATCCAAACTATATTTATTTAATATTTATTTATCAATTAAGCCTATTCCAAAGATAAAAAGAATGCCCACACTTGTCCTGATCTTAGAGGACAATTCAAAGTAAAGTGAAGGGCTATAGGGAATGTCAAAACAAACTTCTCACCCTGGTTGGTGCAGCCCAGTGGACTCAGTGTTGTCCTGCAAACCAAAAGGCTGCTGGTTTGATTCCCAGTCAGAGCACATGCCTGGGTTGCAGGCCAGGTCCCCAATTAGGGGCATATGAGAGGCTCCTGATCAATGTTTCTGTCCTTCTCTTTCTCCCTCCCTTCCCCTCTCTCTGAAAATAAATAAATAAAACCTTATTCTCAAGGCAATTTAAGAAAGGGTTTATAGAGTGGGAGATGAGGGCCTTATGGGAGGACATTTATGTTAAGCCAGGTGAGGACAGTGGATTTTACTCTGATCTTTGAACAAAGAAAAAAATCCACTTCAGGGTATGAGCTAGACATTCCCCCACCGCCCATCCTTTAGAGTATTTGTACAGATTAGGGTCATAGTTCATTGCTGACGGAGGTGTAACTCCAGGTGTGAGCATATTTCAAGAGACTGGTAACATTGTTGCTCCTGGGCATCCACACTAGAGAGCCGCCAGCAAGAATAGGAGCTCTTTCTATACGTCCTTTTGTACTGAGAAATAAAATGTGTTTTAAACCTGAGCTTTGTATTAGCTGTTCATTTGGGGAAGTTATCATTTATGATAGATTTTAATGGGCATAACGTCCAGAAATTTCATCTAGAAGACCATCAGTATTGGCAGAGGACAATGACCATTAAATGACTAGTCTTAGAAGATAAGTAATGATTCCAGACACTCTTTACTTTGTATCCAAACTAACAACAAGGATCCTGACATGCTTTTTTCCTACAAAATTCCCTGGATAAGAAGGACTTTTATCAGCCTGCTTGGAAACAAGTTTAAAATAAAACTTTGACATATGTTTGTAAAAAAAAAAAAAAGAAGAAGAAGAAGAAGAGGAGGAGGAGGGTGGAGGGGGAGGGAGGGAGGGGGAGGGGGAGGAGGAGAAGAAAGGAAAGTAGAGATGACATCTGGGTAATTGCAAAAGAAAAAATTTTCAGTAAGAACTGCCCCCCTCAGGCATTCTACTTGTGAAAACAAAATATTGACCACATTAAAACTTTATAAAAACACGAAAGTTATTTCCTTTTAGATTCCTAAGGATAAAATTAGAAAAAAATGAAAGTAAAAGTCTCTTTTTGTTTTCTGTCACTCAGAAAAATAAGAAATTAGTATTTACATTTTCCAAATCTTAGCAGTCTGGTCTCTGGGTTTCAGAAGTGATGTTGACGATATAACAGATGGTGGTTACACCGCTTGGGAGCCTCGAGGTCCCATTGCACAAGCCCTTTACAAAGTAAAAAATAAACTGAAATAATA
Source organism: Artibeus jamaicensis (assembly GCF_021234435.1). NCBI lineage: Eukaryota > Metazoa > Chordata > Mammalia > Chiroptera > Phyllostomidae > Artibeus > Artibeus jamaicensis. Next base: position 69,377,428 of record NW_026522030.1, on the reverse strand, counting down.
AAGAATCCCTACAACTCAACAACAGAAACCAAACAATCCATTTCAAAAATGGGCAAAGGATTTGAACAGACATTTCTCTGAAGAAGACATACAAATGGGTCCATTAGCACTTGACAAGATGCTCGACATCACTAATCATCAGGGAAATGCAAATGAAAACCACAATGAGAAACCACCTCACTACCATTAGGATGGATACTACCAAAAAGAAAATAGCAAGTGTCAGACAGGATGTGAAGAAATTGGAAACCTTGTGTGCTGCTGCTGCTGCTGTACAAGGAAAGCAAAATCCTGCAGCTCTGGCCCGTGTGACTCTGGCTGAGAGTAACGAAGCCTAGAGAGGGGTCTGGAGCGCCTCCGGTGGGCGAGTCCAGGGATGCGCCAGGAGAGCCGTGGAAGCTCCAAGGCGTCTCCCACACACCTGTCCTCTGCATCTCTTCCCTCTGGCTGCTCCTGAGTTGTATCCTTTATAACTGATAACAAAGTGGAACGCATCTCTGAGTTCTGTGAGCCATTCTAACAAATTATTGAGCCCAAGCAAGGGGAAGTCCCTGATTTACAGCTGGTTAGTCGGAGTGCCAGTCCCAGCCTGGGACCTGGGGTTGCCGTCTGTGCTGCGGAGGCAGCCTGAGGGACTGAGCCCTTAGCTTGCAGGGCGTGTGGTGCCTGCGGGCAGTGCCAGAATTCAGGTGTAGGTGCCCAGTTGGTGTCCAGAGAGTCGGAGAACTGCTTCATACAAAAAAAGACCCCACATATTTGCTGTCAGAAGTGCTCTGTGTGCACAGGAAACAAGTTTTAATATTTTTCCATGGATAATGAGCGATTTTTTGCCCAAATTTTTGAGGGGAAAAATAAACAATGTGCATTACACATGGGTAGTACTAATTCTATATCCGTATAAATTTTTTTTATTTATGCTTACGTGTTAAAAGTGTAAATCTAGATAGTAATGACAATACACATATGCAAAATTACACCCTGGAATATGATGATCAGTTTTGTTTATAAATATGAAAAACTGAATTAAAAAATTAAAACAAAATATTCTTTCCTGAAAGTCTGGGCCAAAAACACAGATGTGTGTTAGTTATACACGGCAACAGATGGTCCGAGCGCTGTCTCAATGACGCGTCTGTACACCCATGTTCATGGCCGCGGCCACGAGGGAGAGCAATCCAAACACCCACCGAAGGGGGCCCACTGACGGGTCCACACAGTGTGGTGTGTCCCTGTGACGGCCTAGGATTAGCCTTAAGAGGGAAGGAAATTCTGGCACACGCTGTAACACGGATGAACCTTGAGGACATGGTCCTAAGTGCAGTCAGCCAGACACAACAAGCAAACACTGTGTGACAGTGATGTGGGAAGCTTTGGAAAACCTTTGTTCACCCAAAACCCCAGCCGCTCTGGGAGAGCGATAAGGCCGTCTGGGAAAAGCAAACGGCAGGATAGTCACAAGGACTGGGACTAGCACCCCCGCTGATAGAACTAATTTTCACATTTAGCCTTTGTACTCTGCTTCTGCCCCGTAGATAGAACTAATTACCACATTCCGCTTCTGTATCTCGCTTTGCTACGTAGACAGGAAGACCCCATAGGCTATATAAACCCAAGAATCCTTTGTTCGGGGCTCAGGATTTGGAGACTGACTCCTCTGGGCCCGTGCAGGTTAATAAACCTCGTACTCCAGAATCCCTCGGTGTCTGGTTGCTCCATTTACCTATAACAACAGCACTTAAATGAGTTGCCTCGGATAGTCCAGTTCACGCAGACAAGGAGAACGATGGTTGCCAGGGCGGATGAGGAGTTACTGTTTGATGGATACAGAGTTTTGGTTTGCAAGACGAAGACGTTCTGGGGCTTGTTCAAAAATGTGAATATATTTAACACTACTGAACTGTACACTCAAAAATGGTTAAGATCGTCAATTTTATGTGAATTTTACAATTAAAAAATTTTTAAGTAAATTGAAACAACACATCAGCACAATCATTCCTTCATTTGCTGCCCTGCCCACATCCCCCTCAGCTTTTAGAAGCTTAGAAAGTTAGAGCTGGTGGGGATTTAAAGCTCTAGCTGAACTTTATAGGTTAAAATAACACAAGTCACAATCCAAGGTGACCTGTGGAGGTCTTGGTGGGTTAGCAGGGAAGACTAAAAGGAAGTGAAATGGGGTACAAAGCAAGGGTCCTCAAAAACGTAGGCATATGCCCCACAGCCCACTGTGGGGGGAGGGGGGAGATGGAGGGAAAACAGCCGACAGGCACTTAAGATACTTTGCATTACAGGGGCAAGTGGGTAGCCATGCCTTTCCTGAAGGGAAGCTGTGCTACTACCTTTTCCCTACTTTCCTGAAGGGAAAAGGTGACTAAGTGACTCAGCACGTTTAGTGACTCATGCTGAAGTCCTGGGAGGTGAATGTCCTCCCTGGAAGTCCCTGTGTCACTGAGTCACTCTTGCCCCGACTAAAGATGGCAGCCATGAGAAAGTAGATGACACCAGGAACTGACCAATGTAGCTCATTGTAGGAGGGGCCGGAGATGAGGTCACTTAGGAAGCTCTGAGTCATGATTTAAATGAAAGGCGGGGGGGGGGGGGGGGGGGGGGGGGGGGGGGGGGGGGGGGAGAGGGAGAGGGAGAGGGAGAGGGAGGGGAGAGAGGAGAGAGAGAGAGAGAGAGAGAGAGAGAGGCTGGTCTGCCATGAGGGCTGAGAGAGTAGGTAGCAGCTGTGCTGCTCTGTAGTGAGAAGGGCAGCCTGGGAGTGTCAGCCATGCTGCCTGTAGTGAGGGAGGAGGTACGTCTGCTCCTCTGAACAGGCAGCCAGGAGGAAGGAGCCATGAGGTCTGAGAGAGGAAGCAGCAAGCAGCTGTGCAGTTTGTAGCCAGGTTTTGCCACGTGGCCGGGTGCAGTAAGGAAGGAGCTGGAGTAAGAGAGACCTGCTGGGAAACCTGCCTGGAGAAGGGCACAGCTGATGGTGCTGGGAATTTTGAGGAGTGGCCTAACCAAACACAGATTAGTGGGAGATGCCTGGTGATGCTGAGACTAAAGACTTTTGCTTCCCTGAAGGATGTACAGAAAAGCCACTTTCTTAGAACTTGTGCCTTCCCGGACTTCACCATGATCCAGTGTAACTCGGCATGTTCTTCTGAACAACCACACGGAGATCTGAGAAGTACCCCAGATCCTGAAGGAGAGGGCTGCCGTGGGAGGATGCAACTCTGAAACCTATGAGTGTACCTTCCAGAGGGGACGGAGAACTGTCTGTGCAGCCGGCTTAACAACAGATAAGGAGATGAGGAACTACTGGACTTGTTTTTGGCTTACAGCCTGGTGGGGAGCAAAGGCAGTGCTGGGTCTCCTGGGAGAGCCGGGCTCAGAGCAGGAGCGCTCTCAGCTCCCCCAAGGTTGGAACCCTGTGAATAAAACCTGTTTCCCTCCATAGTAATTGCTGGGTTGTGCACCAAGGTGCCACGTGCACAGGCCCCGTAGCTCGGGTTCTGAAGGGCTCTTGTCTCCCAGACGGAGGCCCCAGCCTGCACCACGACCCCATGGGGAGAGCATATTTGTTGATGGGGAGAGTAATGATGACTATCGCCCACTCTGGGCTCATTCCCAAACACCATGGATCTGGGAGGTCAGGCAGGCCTAGAAGGATAGATAACTTTGGTTAAAGTCCACATGATCTGAATTTCATAGCCCCCAGAGAAAACTTGGAGGGAGATGAGGAGAGAAATATGACCTACTTAAATGTTGACAGAATATTAAGCAACTCAATGGAACAGTAATATGTTCCATTGAGTTATTTTGTCATTTTTCCCAATACAAACCTTAAAAGGAGTATCACTCTTGAAGGCAGACTGAAGAACTGACTTTTTTTCTGCCTGCCTGCCTGCCATAATATCACACACAATACGAGGCATGCATATAAGTTATTTTTTATTTTACTTTGGCGATTGGAAAAAATATAAGATCAAATAAAAGCTAACAGATTATTGGCAGTTAATCAGGTAATTTAATAAAAATAAAAATGTCTGTTTAAACTGAAAAAAAAAAAAAGCTCTCACTGTCACTTTGCTGTGGCTGGGACCTTTGAAATCAAGGCGAAGGTGCTGGTAAGAAAGTAATCTCACGGCATCGACCTTGTACCGCCTCTTAAGTACATGCCGCAGTGGCGAACAGCGGAGGCGTGATCGACCACACAGGACGCCTAGAAACAATCCCTGTAAACAGCGGCTTATTTTGAGCAGATTCCCTTCTGGCTGGTAAGGCTTTGCCTGGACCCGTGTCTCAGGGCAACGACAGCTCACTGCGCAGTGAGTGTGAGGTAGATCCTCTTAGACATTTCTTTTCTTGCTTTCCCCAGAGGGAGTCCCGCACCTCAAAGGTGTGGGGACGTCACTTCCCCACATCCAGGAACGACGGCCCTGGTAGCCACCAGACCGCAGGTCTGCCGGCAATCCTGCCCCAGTGTCGAACTCTTCAAATCTGGAGGGATGTTTTCTTCGTCCACAGGCTGTTTAGGTTTTAACTGGCTGCTCAGAGTTAAAAAGGAGTATCTCAAGCCCCCTGCCATGCTGAAAGGAGGGGGAAAAAAAAGCATGAAAATAAAGAAAACTCCCAGCAGTCACCACCACCTTCACAAACACAGTCAGCCTAACTTGAGGGAATTATTGAGCCCCCTGGTTTTCCTCATATTACCCCTCTTATTTCGCAAATCTTCTGCGGCAGAGAAAGAAGAGTAAGTCAAATCTAATACAGAACCTTATTGAGAAAATAAGCACTTGGTTATCCCAGACATGGGATGCTTTTAAGGATAATAATGTATAGTTTCTAAGAAACTATACATTATTATCCTTAAAAGCATCCCATGTCTGGGACCCCAAAAGGCCTTTTACAAGTAACTCCGTCACCCCTCTCGGCACCCTCAGCACAGGAGGCTTTGACGGAGCATGAGTTTAACGAGGCCCACTGCACAGGAGGAAGACAGAGAATGCAGGGGACTTTTCTGTGAGGAAGACACATGCATTAAATCCAGACCTCAGCCCCCAGAATGTTAACTACTCCTGACCCCATGCTCTACAGGAGGGAGTAAGTCACAAAAACAGAAGAACTGAGTGGTTTAGGTACAATTACCTTAAAACCTGTCATGTCAAAACACCTATTCTTTCACTTATTCTAATCAGACTTAAAAATTCATATTTTGCTAAAATGAATTCATTAAAAAACCCCACTTACCAAATATTTAAGCCTATGAAGTTCGACACAGAGAAAATGTAGTCTCCACCGACTACCATCCCAATGTAGGCAATGGACACATTCTGCAGGAAAGGAGAGGACTGGTCACTTTAAAAGTAAAGAATTTAGGAGAAAAATATGATGAAACTGGAAACTAAATATTTTAGTTACTCTGCACATAGTAGGTGTTCATGGAATGTTGGATGGATGAATACAAATCTATTACATGGGCTTTAATGACACAAAGAAGTGAACCGTGGCACAACACACAGACGAAAACTGCACCCCGCACGCCCCTTCCGGCTTGTGCACAGGCAGAGGAAATGGGAGGGCGGGGCTGTGCTCAGTGTTCCAGATCAGTCTCTTTACCGTCACTGGGCGGCGGATGTTAATTACACTGATCCTAAACTTAACAGACTAGAGACATTTCATAAATTCCAAGCACTTCTCTGTCCAGTGCATTCTCAGAGGCCCCTGGGCAGCCAACAGACCGGCCTGCTGTGGAAGCAGGCAGTTTTCCCCACCGAGGAGTCATGTGAAGGGAGAAACAAAGCACTTGTGAGGGAGAACTCAGGACCCCCCTCCCTCTGTCATTTGTGAGTGGATTCAAATGCAGAGGCACACGCTTGCAAACACCCACACCAATCTATGAGTTTATCACCTTGTAATTGAGCATATACAGAGACTGAAACTGTTTTTCACAAGAATTCCCTTTCTTAGTTGGCAGATTCTCCCAGAAAACCAAAGTGTAGATGACAAGACAACTTTGTGAGTGCAGAAATTTGGCATTTTTTCAGTTTTTTTATTTCACATTCCCAGATCATCCTCTTCCCACTTAAAAATCATAATTTGTCTCTCCTTTTTAACTTAGCCAATCGTCCCTGTGTTTCACGCATTAAGGAGGTTGTTGGAAGACGGAAGAAATGATCACCCAGGCACAGGTGAGTATGTCACAAGCCTCCATTCCGACTACCGTATCAACAATAAGATCAAACTTTGGCTTCTACTGCAAAGATTGGGTTCACAGTCAAGTTCTCAACTCGATTATACATCCCGAGGCTTCACCCAGTTACCTTGACGGCTCCAACCACTGCTGTCGTCAGGGCGGAGTTGTAGTAGCTGCACAGCACCGCGGAGTACATCAACAGAAACCTGGGCGAGGGGGCAAACCCTGAGTGTGTGCCTGACGGTGCTGGGTAGTAACAACAATCGCTCAGGAAGAGTCAGCGAGTGCCCCCCACTCAGGCACTGTAACACTAAAAGGTTTTATGACCCACATCTTACAACATTTTTAACTCTGACCTTTTACAGGAAATTGGCCTAGTCAAGCATTTGCCGCACTTTCTACCTTGTGTCCTTTTCACTTTGTCTATCTTTACCATTCGTGTTTCTTTGAAAAGGAGGTAAGAGGAAGGAGATTTAAAAATGATCTAAAATCTTTCATTTGACAGCTCCATCACAACCGCCTGGTGCACCTGGAACACACAGCGATGCCGGGCGGAAGTTTTCTTTCGAGTAGTTTGAACTTGGCCTTGCGTGCAGTCTCACAGCCCCGCTGCTGACCCTCATGTACAGCCAGCCAGAGAACCACAGGTGTTAGAAATATCAGCCCTGCCTGGTGTGGCTCAGCAGATTGAGCACTGGCTTGGAAACCGTCAGATCACAGTCAGGGCGCAGGCCTGGGTTGTGGGCCGGGTCCTGGGCTGGGGACATGTGAGAGGCAAGTGATCTCACACAACAATGTTTCTCTCTCTGTCTCCCTCCCTTACCCTGTCTCTAAAAATAAATAAAATCTTTAGAAAAAAAATCAGCTAAGCAGTTACTGGCTTTGGACAAAGGAGATTGAAATGAATGGATCCCCCATGCCAGTGATACTCCTGTACCCCAAAGTTAATTCAACAGGTGTTCGACACTCTCCAGTATTTTGACACTTAAATTTGTTAACAAAATGATGGCAGAATTGTGACCAAGCCCCAGACAAGAATATATATACATACCCAGAAAAGAATCTACAGTCAGGACTTCCAGCCAAGATGGAGGCGTAGGTGGAAACACTGTACCTCCTCACACAACCAAGTTTATAAACAACAAATATTTAAAAACCAGAATGCAACCAAAACAGAGAGAAAATTAAACTGTACCAAAGTCTGACAACAACAAACCATTCATCCAGACCAGCAAGAGGGGCAGAGTCAGTGGGCGAAGATGGGTTGTGCAGGAAAAAGTGACCGCACCGACCCAGGCGCGCAGGCGGCGGTTGGTAGATCCCAGGTGGGGTGGCAACAGGCAGACCCGGTGAGAGCGCAAGGCAGCTGGCTGACGCCGTCACACATTCGCACAGAGATTAACCAGGCAAAGGAGCAAGAAGTGAGATAGATCGAGCAAGCCAGGGCCCCAGGGATGGGAGTTAAAGCCTAAAAACACCAATTGGAAAAACTTTCAGGGGAGGTGCCGGGAGAGGCCCCCAGGCTCACAGAGAGTTTGTTGGAGTCCCCCACAGGGTTCTGGAGGGTGCACAAGCCCACACATCTGGGAACTAGCACCAGAAGGGCCCAATTTGCTTGTGGGAAGCAGCAGAGGGGACCGAAATCTGAGAAAGACCAGAAAAAAATGCCATTGCTCCTCTCTGACCCTGCCCCCACATCCAGCACCACAACCCAGCCACTGGGTTGCCCCACCCTGGTGAACACCTAAGGCTCCACCCCTCATATGTAACAGGTGAGAACAGAACAAAACATTATGGCTCAAGAAGAAGAACAGCTCAAAGCCCCAGAGCCAATACTTCTAAGAGACCAATAGATAGCTAACCTATCAGATGCACAGTTCACAACACTGGTGATCAGGACGCTCACGGAACTGGTTGAGTTTAGTCACAAATTAGAGGAACAAATGAAGGCTTCACTAAGTGAAATGAAGCAAAATGCACAGGGAACCAACAGTGATGGGAAGGAAACTGGGACTCAAATCAATCAAGTGGACCAGAAGGAAGAAAAAAAACGACCAAACAGAAAACAAAGAAACAAGGATTCAAAAAAAAATGAGGAGAGGCTTAGGAACTTCCAGGACAGCTTTAAATGCTCCAACATCCAAATTATAGGGGTACCTGAAGAGGAAGAGGAATGGCAACAAGTGGGACAGTTATTTGAACAAATAATAAAGGAGAACTTCCCCAATCTGGCAAAGGAAATAGACTGCCGGGAAGTCCAGGAAGCACGGAGAGTCCCAAAGAAGTTGGACCCAAGGAGGAACACACCAAGGCACATCAGAATTACATTAGCCAAGATTCAAATGAAGGAGAGAATCCTACAAGCAGCAAGAGATAAGGGGACAGTCATCTACTAAGGAGTTCCCATCAGACTGTCAGTGGATTTCTCAAAAGAGACCTTACAGGCAAGAAGGGGCTGGAAAGAAGTATTCCAAGTCATGAAAGCCAAAGACCTACATCCAAGACTGCTCTATCCAGCAAAGCTTTCATTTAGAATGGAAGGGCAGGTAAAGTGCTTCTCAGATAAGATCAAATTCAAGGAGTTCATCATCACCAAGCCCTTACTATATGAAATACTAAAGGAACTTATCTAAGAAAAAGAAGATAAAAAAGATGAACAGTGAAAGGACCGCAAACTCACAGTTATTAAGAACCACACCTAAAACAAAAGCAAACTAAGAGGACAGCTAGATCAGGAGCGGAACCATAGAAATGGAGATCACATGGAAGGTTAGCAACAGGGGAGTGGGAGGAGGAGAAGGGGGAGAAGGTACAGAGAATAAGTAGCATAGATGGTAGGTAGAAAATAGACAGGGGAAGGGCAAGCACAGTATGGGAAATGTAGAAGCTAAAGAACTTATGACACATGGACATGAACTAAAGGGGGGCATGGGGGAGTGGGTGTGTAGGGTGGAGGGGATTGAAGGGGAGGAAATGGGACAACTGTAATGGTATAATCAATAAAACATATTAAAAAAAGAATCTACAGTCAGATTCATTTCAGTCAAGCAGTGAAGAAAATTAGCTTCAACCTAAGTCGGGTGCAAAATACCACCCACCTGAATCAGGTGATTAAATGGTAAAAAGGATTACTATCAAAACTTGTTGAGAATGAAACTGAAAAAATAGAGGAAGACAGAAGAGGTGTTGGATTTTAAAGCTAAATCCCAGAGAGAAGGCAGGAACCTGGATCTCCCACTGAAAGACAGAGGGAACCAGCCTCTAAGAAGGACTCAGCCTGTGCACCTGGTTAGGTAAATCCTGCAGAAATTTTAGCACTGGGTCTCGGGTCCAGGCCTAAATCTCTCACTGTTGCTAATAGAATGAGAACCATAAATCAACACAGGAACCACTTTTGGCCTAAGATATGTATCACCCGGTATGGTAGAGAAAAAAATTAGAGATAAAGTACAATACACCAAGCTTTAACATAAACTTGAGGAATAAACTCAATTACAATTTTAAATTTTGTAATTCTCGGAAAAATGTCTTTGTTATTAAGATAATCACAACAATTTGACAAGTTAGAGAAACCAACATCTCAGTCTTTGCAGTTTTAATTTGAAATGTGCAATTGATGTTAGACTTTCCCATTTCAATTTCATCTGAAAGGAGTAAGAAAGCCAAAGGAAATCGATGCGGAGGACTTGAATGCTGAAAAGAAGTGATTTACTATATTTTCAACTTTGGTTTACTAGATTTGAAAGAGTTGCTCAGGTGTGTAAAGCAACCAGGTTCATTAGCTTTGCTAAGACCCTGGTTATGGCTACAAATTACTGGGAGAAAAAGAAAAAGTAAATCATGTTTGTAAATGCGGTTTTAAAAGGTTAAAAATATTTTAATTCACTAAGTGGTAAATGGGACTAATCTACAGTAAATTAATTGTTTAGGAGATTTTAACCAGTTAAACTTGAAATAACAAACCATTAATCAAATAATAAAAGTAAAATTATTATATTTATACAAAATTAGTAGCTTTATAAATAGAGCAATAGCATTTAAATATTAAAAGCTTAACGAAATCTAAGTTTTAAAAATTGTTACATTTTTAATACATCCAACATTAACTTACAGCTCTACAGAACTACAAATAATCCTACTCACGCATAAAATAAAGATTTAACAACTCAGCCTGGTGTTACCGAGTGCCTGCTCCGCTGGTCCAGGGTCCTAGGAGCACAGTGTCACGGCACCTGCTCTGGAGGAGTTCGGAGGCTACTAAAATCATAGAGATTACAACTCAGGGTAGGGGACCAACCCAATTCAGGGAACACAGAAAAGCTCCCAGCAGGCTTCCTCAACTGCAGTGCAGCCTTAAACCCAGGACAAGCATGGACGTTCTTTATTTTTATTTCTGCTTAAAAATTCTCATTCCAGTGTTCCAATCATGCAGCATTTTCTCCATACTACATTTTAGGGAAACCATCTTGGCCTGCCTTCAGAATCCCAGACCCCCCTGGGATCTAAGGTTCCAATACCTATCTACCACAAATGTGGGCATCTAAGAAACTCACCAGCTGGGGTGAGCAGGGGAAGAGCACCCCTCTCTAACACCCAGGGGGAGTTTGAATTAGCGAGCAGTTCTGGGCAACAGATGGTGTCTAGACAGAACAGCTGCACTTCCTAGTTTAACCACTAGGTGTCCTCACAGAGGATGAAGATAAAACCACTAAGATCAAAGTAGTGTACTAATTTTTTTCTGAGAAACATAATGTATTTCTATATGTAAATAAGTACCTATGCAGACTCCTGGTGAAGACAAAGGTTCTAAACTAAAAGAACCTCTATGAACTTTAGTCCAAAGGAAACCACGTTACTTTTCACACTAAAAAGTCAAACTTCACATGATAGTAATTTTGATTTTAGCCCCTGCAGATGAATAAAATACAAAGATATTTAAAAGCACTGCAAATGCTCAGCAGCTTTGGCCTTCAGCATTTTAAAAATAATTTATCATCTGTGTACATTTAAAAAATAAAAGCATATATATGCAATACACATTTATTCAGATAGCAGATGCCAGCTGCATGTTTTGGCTGATAGGGCCCAAGAGATAGAGGTGCCCATGTGGACATGTGGACAGTCCTGGGCCAGAACCCCTGCCCGAGGTTTCCTCCTGTTTCTGTAAATGACACACTCATCACAAAAAGAAAAATACATTTACCTAAGCCTGTCTGGCATACTCGTGCCAGTCACAACGGAACTGAAATGACCTCATTTACAACCTATTGCTAGTCACCATTCCATGCACAAACATATGCAGAAATTCAAAACAAATGTTCAAATAATAAAAGGCCACTTTAACACTCCTTGCACCAGCCACAATGGTACCCAGGAACATCACTCTTTCATAATACCAGGTTTCAAAGTGTTTCAAGAAGCCTCATCTTGCCCGTGTCTGGAGAAGCTCACTCCAACCCCAGCCCTCCCAGAAGGGCAAGGACGCTGAAGTCATGGGATGAATACAACCCCACTCCGTGGAGCACCGATTGCTCATTGAGATCTGGTTCGCTGGGAAACGAGGGGTACCTGCCATCTTTAAAACTTCTGCAGTTTCTGTGCCTGGCGATCCACAGAACCGTGTTTTCTCATGCATGCTGCATCTTGGTATTATCACTGAAAGTTCAAAGAACAGAACATTTTCTATTCCGTAAGCAGGGAACTTTGATGCGTTGGTGTTTTTATTAAGACATCCATTACTGTTCCAATAGGATTAAAGGGCCTGTGACTGGGGCAGAAACAGAAGAGGACAAACACCTCTGAGGCTGGGGGCTGGTGCCAGCGGCCGGTACAGATGAATGGGAACCTGTCATTTCTCAGCAAGATTAAAAAGAGCTGCAGAACTAGCCTTTTAAAATCCAGCCGGTCAACTTAAATTACAGTCTATATTTTACTATCTCGGCTTCCAGAATCCAATTTATCTTCCGGACATAATTTCACTGTTACATGCTTTATGTACAAACTCCTGATTACTAGCAGCATTTCTTAAAGCTGAGTCCTTTGCCATAACTCAACAGAAAAGTCTCTCCTCTTCACCATTCCACTGAGGTATAATTACATTTTTAAAGTGCTATAATTTTCTTAAATTTATTTTCAGCTTGGAATAGAGGTTCAGTGGTTGGAAAAAGTAAGGCTGAAATGCAAACCTGAAAGCAGTGACTGGAGGTAAGAAGCGAGACATCAGACCCCTCTCGAGTCTAGGATTAGAAGCTCCTTGAGCAGGGACCTGAGAGAACAGACAGCCTGCACCCAGCGCCAGTTGTTCTGAGAACCAAGGATATTCTCAGAAGCTCACAATGGTCTCTACTACTTCGAAGAAGCAAATGACCCCATCATATGGGGTCCTTGAAGTGAAAAACTGCACTAAAGCAGGATTCTGAAAAACCCACCACGCCAAAATTGAAGTCTCCTTCTAGAGCAGTTTCAGAATTAAAACTTCACTGCTGAAGGTCAAGTACACAAAACAGAAGGAACACTCCTGAATCCACTGCTATAGAGAGAACTAAATGTGTCTGGAGTGGGAAAAAAAAGAACAGCCAAACTGAACAGGCTGCCCTCAAGAAACAAATATTTTTTTACTTTTTCCATTTCCACTTATCCTCCTTATTCCCCTCTCCCCCCAACCACCCCACTATTGTCCATGCTCATTGCCTCCACCCCCTCACCCCCAACATAGCTGTCATCCTGTTCTCTATGAGTAATTAACAGAATTACTGACAATATTTAATATTTATTGAGCATTTTCTATATGTCTCACACTGTTGTTCTAAGTGCTCTTTACTCATTCAATTCACAGAACCCCACCTTATAAATCAGACACTTTAGCTCACTGTTCTTCTTTTAAAGGTAAGCAAAGTAAGGCTCAGCAAGGTTAGAGAACTCACCCAAGGACCCAGAGCTAGTAAGCGGCAAAGCCAGGAATGAAACCCAGACCATCCAATTCCAGTGCCCAGGCGCTTGACGTTTGCAATGGTGTGACAATCATAGTGGCCTCAAAAGACCCACCTAAAAAACAGACCTACCGTTTTCATCCTTAAAGTTGGGTGAAATATGAACTGTTAATGATCCATTTCTATGGATTTATTTATAATTACTATGCCTTTAGGACATTTTCATTTGCAAAGTGAACACTGATAATACATTAAGAACTTTGAATGAGAGAGTATTAATTTTATGAGAAGCATATTTTTAACTGTGAAAAAACTGTGTGGAATTGTACACAGATGGAATCAATCAAGGCTCTCACAGACAAGCCCCAGACTGACAGCTCACATTTAGGCACTGCCAATCATGTCACTCATGAAATGGTTAAATAATAAAGCACAAGTATCTCATCAAGTTTGTAATAACCTGAGAAAAACGCTTTGAAGCTTGGCTCTTCTGTTCACAGGTGAATGGGCTGAGGCAGGGAAAGGTGCTGGTTTGAATTTGTGTGATATGGCTTGATTTTTTTAATAGGAAAGAGAAAAAAAAAGAAGGTTTGACAATGGATAACTCACAACATGGCTTAGTAGATATTTTCCCAAAGTTTAATGTTTTCAGTCAACAACTGGGGAAACTACAAATATCTTTACTAGACTTATGCTTCCAACAGTGGCTAACTAAGTACTTAGAGTACTTAATACTCTCCCACTGCAGAACAACAAAGAACTGGACACGTTATTTGAGAGACTGTTGGTTTTGAAAGCACAAGAGATCATTCCAAACCACCCCTGGAAAGAGGAGGAACTGGGTACACAGTAGTAAGGAATCAGGGCCAAGCACAGTCGGAGCAGCAGGCAGTGGGGCAGGATCCAGCTGCCTCAGAGCAGAGGCGCAGCAGAACAGCACAGTCTGGAAACTGAGCCCAGGGCCAAACTCAAGGTGGGGAGGATGGGCCACTGTAACCCACTGAAGCCAGGTCCTCAAAAAGGTCTGAAGTGGTCCAGGTAAGGGGCGACACCTGGCAACAAGCTGGAGCAAAATCCATGTGCCCCTGCAGGAAGTTTTCTCAAATTCCCAATTCCTGACAATAGGACTGACTGACATGAAGCAACATGCTCACAATCACAAGTCACCAAACACACTGGAAAGCAAACCATGATGACAATCACAAACTACACAGTCAGTCAACAAAGTGCATGTCTACATTCTTAAGAACTTCAGGTGTTGTAATCATCTGATACAGAATAAAGACTAGCTATGCATGTAACATTTAAAGAAATAAAAGGTACAGTCACAAAGTTCACCAATGAAAGAATGTTAAAAATAAGCAGATAAGTTAGGAAAAAAAGCTGTGAGATGTTGACAAATAAAATATAAAACATTAAAATAAAAAACTCCACCATCAGGTTAAACATTAAATCAGACACAGCTAAACAGAGGATTACTGAACTGCAGATATACACATAAATATTTTTACTCTATGTGATTACATTAATGCAATTAAAACCCGGTTTGATACTTGAGTGTTAATCAAAGAGATCTAGAGTTGTCTTAGTTCATTTACACATAATTAAAATTATGGTATTCACAGTTTAAAAAATAAGAAGGAAATTCATCTTTCTTCACGGAAAAAGCATTTAATAAGTAATTGCCTGAGACAGGCATTCGAAGACCCCATAACATGCAAAAAAACACAGGGGCTTGTGTACACACGGAGCCCAGCCCAGGGAGGCTGCTCCCAAGCCTTCAAACACTGACTGCCTCTGGAGAGGAAAACTACAGTGCTACAGGGCAGAGATGAAGGGGAAGTGATGAATGAGAATGACGGAGGGAGGGTGGTTTGTGTCGCCTGTGCATTCCTTTGTAGCTTTTGGATTATTTGCTAGTTGCATTATTATCTATTCATGAAAATTTTCAAGTTTGGGAACATAAGAAAAAAGACACAACTGCATGGCTTCTGACAGGAAGTCAGACCTAAGGAAAATTTGAAAAACAAAAACCTAAAATTATTGGACAACATAATGGTCAACATCCCATGGCTCAGAAATTTCCCTGATACAGTAGGCACAGCACTACAGAAAACAGGGAGCTTTAGAAACATGGCACATTGTGACAAAGACAAACACTGTACTGAATTTGACATGCCAGCTAGCTCATGTCAAACTAACTCAGAAATCAGTGGCTGGCTCTGGCTCTTGGGTTTGCTCGCTGGCTCTTTCTTCCTGGGGGATTCCTGCATGATCGTGCTGCAGCTGCCTGCGTTTCCCAATGGACGGCATTTTGGATGGGAAGGAACTCCTGGCACAGCTCAGGATCAGGCTGGGCTGACAGAGGGTAGCAGGGTTATGTTTCTTTGGGTGTTCTGGAGACGATGAGCTCTGAGGCAGAAACCTGCCATTGATTCATAATTGTGTTTTAGTTTATAAACTAACCCTATAGAATCATTTAATTAAAACTAAAGAGGCATGCTAGGAGAACTCAGTTGTTTAAGAGTTTAGCCTTAATTGATAGGCTTAAATGATTAAAGTTGTAACTAAGGAGAGTTTAGCCTTAATTGATAGGCTTATGAGACTAATGCATGTGGGAAGCTGTTACTCTAAAATTGTGAAGCACATGAATAAAGAATTCTTTCCTGGGATTTCCAGTCAAGATGGAGGCATAAGTAGACACACTGTGCCTCCTCTCACAACCAAAAGAAGGAGAACAACAAATTTAAAAACAAAAAACCATAACTGAAAGAAAATCAAACTGTATGGAAATCTGATAAGCAAGGAGTTAAAGAAGACACATTCACCCAGGCCGGTAAGAAGGACAGAAACAGGCAGCAGGGTTGAGAGGACTGGAGGCAAGGCAGCAGCTAGAGCATCGGGGGAGCACTGTGGGGGCTGGCAGAGTGGGCAGTCCCACATCTGTGTGCGGATGAACCCAGAGGAACAACTGGGAAGCGGGATAGACCACGCAACCCAGGGTTCCTGTGTGGGGAAATAAAGTCTCAAAACCTCTGATTGAAAAAACATGTGAGGGTTGAGGCGGTGGGAGAAACTCCCAGCCTCACAGGCAAGTTCATTAGAGAGACCCACAGGGTCCTAGAACATACACAAACCCACCCACCCAGGGAATCAGAACCAGAAGGGCCCAATTTGACTGTGGGTAGCAGGGGCAGTGACTGAAAGTCAGCAGAGAGCAGATCAAGCGCCATTGTTCCCTCTAGGACTTCTCCCCCACATACAGCACTACAAAGCAGCAACATGGGTTGCCCCACCCTGGTGAACACCTAACACTCCGCGCCTCTTATTATGTAAAGAGGCTGCAGAGATGAAAAAATTGCCCAGATGAAAGAAGAGATCAAAGCTCCAAAAAAATTCAACTAAGCAATGAAGAAACAGCCAACCTATCAGATGCACAGTTCAAAACACTGGTAATGTTTGAGGATGCTCACAGAAATGGTTGAGTATGGTTGCAAAATAGAGGAAAAAGTGAAGACTATGAAAAGTGAAATAAAGGAAAATACACAGGAAACCAACAGTGATGGGAAGGGAACTGGGACTCAAATCAACAGTTTGGAGCAGAAGGAAGAAAGAAACATTCAATCAGAACAGAAGAAAGAAACGAGAATTTTAAAAAATGAGGAGAGGCTTAGGGACATCTTTAAATGTTCCAAAATCTGAATCATTGGGGTGCCAGAAGGAGAAGAGGAAGAGCAAGAAATTGAAAACTTATTTGAAAACATAATGAAGGAGAACTTCCCCAATCTGGCAAAGGAAATAGACTTCCAGGAAGCTCAGAGAGTCGCAAAGAAGGTAAACCCAGGGAAGCACACACCAAGACACATCATAATTACATTACTCAAGATGAAAGATAAGGAGAGAATCTTAAAAGCAGCAGGAGGAAAGGAGACAGTTACTTACAAAGGAGTTTCCATAAGATTATCAGCTGGTTTCTCAAAAGAAACCTTGCAGGCAAGAAAGGGCTGGAAAGAAGTATTCCAAGTCATGAAAGGCAAGGACCTACATTCAAGATTACTCTACCCAGCAAAGCTTTCATTTAGAATGGGGGGCCCGATAAAGCGCTTCCCAGATAAGGTCAAGTTCAAGGACTTCATCATCACCAAGCCCTTATTATATGAAAGGTTAAAGGGACTTATCTAAGAAAAAGAAGATGAAAACTATGGACAGTAAAATGACAACAAACTCGCAACTATCAACAATCAAACCTAAAAACAAAAACAAACTAAGCAAACAAATAGAACAGAATCAGAATCACAGAAATGGAGATTACATGGAGGGTTATCAGCAGAGGAGGGAAGGGGGAAGGGAAGAAAGGGGAAAAAGGTACAGGGAATAAGTAGCATAAATGGTAGGTAGAAAATAAACAAGAGGAGGTAGAAAATAAACAAGAGGAGGTACAGGAAATGGAGAAGCCAAAGAACATATATGTACCACCCATAGACATGAACTAAAAGGGGGGGAAAATGGGACAACTGTAATAGCATAATCAATAAAATATATTTTAAATGGTTTTAAAAAATAAAGAATTATTTCCTTTACCACAAAAAAAGAAAGAAAGAAAGAAATCAATAGGCAACATCCTATCTGTAGAATGTGGCATGTAACATGGGTCCCAGTCCATTCCTCTGCTAGATGGGTACTTCCCAGAGAAAACTAAAGGACAAACAAAGGAATTCTGACAGTACAGACAGAATGCATATTTTCATTTGATTTGTCAAGAGATACCGTAGACCAAAGCATGTATTTATTTACCTATGGTTTCTTACCCCAAAAAACAGGAAAGAAGAAACTGTAAGACAAATAGAACATTCTTCCATTGGTTGAATTCAGTTGCCTAGTATCAAAAGAAAGAAAACTAATGATTAGATCAATAAAGTTAGTTTAAATCTATTGATTTTACCACCTTGTACATTTTATTTAGGACAGGAGCCAATTTCCCAAAGAGAAAACATTATTTTCAAAACCCTAGATAGTACCAATTATATGATGTTGGGAAAATTACTTTTCTTCCCTAAACCCGTGGTCCGTTTTACAAAATGAGGATTTTTTTTTAATTTCCTCAAAAGTTCAACATAGTGATTTAATGACATTGTTTAGAACCTTGCAGGTGGCAAGAACAAAATGAGAGTTATTGTTGCTATGGCTATCACTAAATCTTTACTAAAATTGTAGTCACACAGTCAGGTTAGGTTTCCTTTCTATAAAAATAACCTTAGAACAAAGCTTATTATAAAATTAATAATGTTGGCATTACTGTTTTCTAAAATTTGCAAATGCTTAACAAATATCATAAAGAAATACACAATTATTTGTTACTTAAAAAGCAATAAAGTAATTTGGTGGAGGTGCTGATAGACAGAAAAGTTTGACTCAGTTTCTGCTCTTAGTCGCTAGCTGAAAAAGTAAAATTAACCACCTTGAAATGACAGGTGACAATAAAAAGAAGTATTTTATTCACGACCTGTCCCTTGCCTGCCTCCAAAAGTGATTTTAAGGGGACTCAATATTTGCCCTGACCAGGGTGGCCCAATACGTTGGGCATCATCCTGCAAAGCAAAAGGTCACCGGGTCAATTCTCGACCACAGCACAGGCCTGGGCTGTGGGTTCAATCCCTGGTGGGGGAGCATGTGAGAGGCAACTGGTCATTGATGTTTCTTTCCCTCTCCTTTTCCTTCTCTAAAAATAAATATAGAAAATTGTTTTAAAAAAGAGTATGCCTAAGTACTGCTAAATACTATGAATAAACGTTCTATTTACTTCCTGTTAAGCAATATTTTGCTAGCCAAGTTTTAATAACTTTGTATGTTTAAAATTATTTAAATCTTTCTTAAGTTTATAATTCAAATTGCTTAAACCAATTAAAATGGAATTCTCTTGTCTGATTACTATAACCTTGTCACACCTTACTGTCATTGTTTCATTAGTGATACTCTGCCCCCCCCCCTTACCAAAAAGCTGATACTCTTTAAAAGGTGACAACTGCTGAAGCTGACTGCTGGTACGTGGGGTTTGTATATTATTCTCTCTCCTTCTGCACAGGTTTGAAACCTTCCTTCCTAAAGCATTTTTTAAAAATGTTTACTTGTGAAAGGAAAAGTATGAGTATGAGTCTGTCATACTAGCAAGCCCTGTGCCAACTATCAGGAGTTCATGCCGGTGCCAAGGGGAAAAACCAACACAAACCATGAAAACACTCTGTGTCTGAAAGTCAAGTGGAACTGGGACTAGAAGAAACCATACACTCCAAACTGAAACCAAGTAAACAGTAAATCACAGTCATATATTCCTGATGCCACATAAACCACAGAGGGTGATGCAGTAAATTTCATAAAAGCATCTGGATTGTTGGCCAACCTAAAGTTTGACAGATTTCATTTTGTTTCTCTAATAATGATGAGGCTGTATGGGGAGCATTTTAAAAAATAATGCAGCATGACATTTATTTTAAAACAAAATAATTCAAGATAAATAACAATAAAATTACTTCTTCCTATATAGACTTATTATTGCTAAAACATATGTTGGCATGTTGTTTTCATTCTGCATTTATGAATTTTTAATCAGAAAAAGGTCATATTTACCTCTATTCATCAACTGTAATGCACTAAATGTACTTTGATAAATTGCCAGTTATAAAAACAGTCACAAGAATATAAAGCACCGCATAGGGGATACAGTCAATAATATTGTAATAACTATGTATGGTGTTAGGTGAATGGATACTAGACTTGTCAAGGTGATCACTTCTTAATTTATATAAACATCTTATCAGTATCTTATACACCTGAAACTAATACAACATGTATGTCAACTGTAATTGAAGTTTTAAATAAATTCTTATTAAAAAATAAATGTACTTGGATTCAATAATTCAATGATTCAAACGACTTTAGTTCACCTACTGAATGGTTTCCAGAAGCCCAATTTGTCAACAGTCACTAACTCAATCAAGGATGAAATTAATGCGCTATCAGACCTACCAACTGTACGAGTCCAAGGTCCAGGAGTGGACCCCCAAGTGCAGTGACTCGCACCAACTCCCAACACCATCTCTGACCTTCTGCTGTCAACCAGGAAAACTAACTCATCAAAGTGCTCCTTCCCCAAATGAGAGAAGTTAATGCTTCATTTAATTCATCATCTACTTCTGGTAAAAAAATCAAACCAAACTTGGCAAGTAAAATGCCATTTTATATTGCAGACTAACACACCTATGTAAAATTATTTGCTCCTTTTTTGCATCTACTTAACAGCTAACATGGAGGCAGCCATGGTCAACAGTGACTGGAAGAAGTTTGTCCTGAATCAACTACTGTAGGGAGTATGGGGAACAATTTTCCTTTACCCTCAAGGTTCTTTCGGCTGGCCTAATAACCAAACAGACATGACACAAATTAACAAGAGAAAACAACCACATTTAATTTATACATATTATGTAGTCTATTTTGCTCACAGCACCTAAAATTAAGTTTCTGGTCACCATGCCATTCATAACATTGTTCCTATGGGGAAATATGCTTTTAGTTCCAATCAGGTATTTAAAGGGTTGCTAGGAACTTCTAGATCTCTATTTCTAGAAATAAATTTATATCTGAAACAGCTCTAAAACACCAGGATTTCAGAATACATTCCAATGACGTTAAAAGAAAACCTCTTTTCTATGATAATGAAATGAGACAAGCTATTAGGGCTACCTCACTGAGGGTTCAAAACTTCGCTTCTGACCCCCAGTCGGGCCACATGTCTAGGTGGCAGGTTCGAGCCACAGTTGGGGCTCCAGCTGTGGTTGGTTGGAGCCTCTGCATCTCTCCAACCCATTAGTGTTTCTTGCTTCGATGTTTCTGCCTCTTGCTCTTTCCCTTCCTCTTGCTCTAAAATCAATACATATCCTTAGGCGAGGATTAAAAATAAATAAAATTAAATTAAAAGCCCCAAATGTATTTTAAAATCAATTGATGGTGGCTGAAAAGTAAATATTATACTTTCTGATACCCTGCCCTGTAAGTTATTACTAGAGCGGGGTGGGTGCCTGCTCTACCTCCCAACAGCCTGAAACTACAGGAGGCCTCAGGTCACACAGTGAGAGCCCTTTACCAAAACTGCTGTTTTGGGGTGGTTTTCAATAGAAACATGTGGAAATGGCTGTTTACCCAGGGACGCTGCTGCTAAGCCCTTCTGCTCCCACCCGCTTTTCAGAGAGGAAATGTGTAAGTGAGAAAGTACAGTTTTGAGAAAGGACGATCGGCCCTGACACCCACCCCAGAAACCTGCAGCCTTCAAATCCGTTAAAGTGCTACCAATGGGACTGACTCAGCACACTGCCCGCCCCCCTCCACGCTGATTGTTAGACACAGAATGCTGTCCTGTAGGAGAAAAACTGCTGCTGCACAGGAACTCTGTGATCCCACCCCGCCACCACGGGCCAGCAGGGTTTGGTTCTGTGGGCTGAGGCCGCGCGCAGCTTTTCACTCGACTTTAAACATCGCCTTAAGACACAGGCAACATTCCTAGAGGTGGTATGGCCAGCAACCCCCTGAAGAAGCAGGGCCGGCAGGGCCAGCACATGGCAAGGTGGCCGCAGTCGGTGTCCTGGGGCACAAATTCGCCCCCCCAGGAACCAGCTCCCACGCTCTCCAGGTGGGCCACCTATATTTCTACTAACCCACTACCTTATTTGTCCTCATGGGTGTGCCCACATAAGGGAGCGGGGCAGATACCAGAAAAAAAAAATACCTTCTCAAAATCCAAACATAGATACTAGAATATTTAGAGACAAAGTGGCATGCTGTCTGGAACTTGCTTTAAAATTTTCCAGTGAGGGAAAGTAAGAGCAGAGGGGAGAGATGAAATATCAATGGCAAAATACCAAAGTGTGGATGTGGGGGTGGGGGGGTGGTACATGAGTTCATTAAATTATTCTCTCTACTTTGCATGTTTTAAAATGCCCATAATCAGACTTCCAGCCAAGATAGAGGTATAGATAGACACACTGTACCTTCTCACACAACCAAAATAAGGACAACAAAAATTTAAAAACAAAGTAACAACCAGAAGTGACAGAAAATTGGACTATATGGAATCTGACAACCAAGGAGTTAAAGTAAACACATTCATCCAGACTGGTGGCCGGGTGGAGAGGGGTTGCAGCAAAAAAAAAAAGGGGTGGCCAGAGGACCCAGGCGGTCCCACATTTGCATGCAGGTAAACCAGGCAAAACTGGGGAGCAAGACAGACCTCACAACCCAGGGTCCCAGCACAGGGAAATAAAGCCTCAAAACACCAATTGAAAACACCTGTGGGGGTTGAGGTGCCAGGAGACACTCCCAGACTCACAGGAGAGTTCATTGGCAAGACCACAGGGTCCTAGAACATACACAAGCCCATCCACATGGAAATCAGCACCAGATAGGCCCAGTCTGCTTAGGGGAAGCAGCAAAAGTGACTGAAATACACAGAGAATGGAGCTAGAGCCATTGTTCCCTCTCAGACCCCTTCCCACATACAGCACCACAACCCAGCCACTGGGTTGCCCTGCTGGGCAAACACCTAAAGCTCTGCCCCTCACTATGTAACAGGAGTATCAAGACAAAAAATTGCTCAAATGAAAGAACAGATCAAAGCTCCAGAAAAAATACAACTAAGTGACAAAGAGATAGGCAATCTATCAGATGCATAGTTCAAAGCACTGGTTATCAAGTTGCTCACAGAATTGGTTGAATATGGTCACAAATTAGATGAAAAACTGAATACTATGCTAAGTGAAATAAAGGAAAATGTACAGGGAACCCACAGTGATGGGAAGGAAACTGGGACTCAAATCAATCGAGTGGACCAGAAGAAAGAAAGAAACAACCAAACAGGAAAGAATGAAGAAACAAGAATTTTAAAAAACTAGGAGAAGCTTAGGAACCTCCAGGATATCTTTAAATGTTTCAACATCTGAATTATAGGGGGTACCAGAAGGAGTAGAGAAAGAGCAACAAGTGGAAAAGTTACTTGAACAAATAATAAAGAACTTCCCCAATTTGGAAAAGCAAATAGACTTCCAGGAAGTCCAGGAAGCTCAGAGAGTCCCAAAGAAGGTGGACCCAAGGAGGAACACACCAAGGCACATCAGAATTACATTAGCCAAGATTCAAATGAAGGAGAGAATCCTAGAAACAGCAAGAGATAAGGGGACAGTCACCTACAAAGGAGTTCCAATCAGATTGTCAGCGGATTTCTCAAGAGAGACCTTACAGGCAAGAAGGGGCTGGAAAGAAGTATTCCAACTCATGAAATCCAAAGACCTACATCCAAGATTGCTCTATTCAGCAAAGCTTTCATTTAGAATGGAAGGGCAGATAAAGTGCTTCTCAGATAAGGTCAAATTCAAGAAGTTCATCATCACCAAGCCCTTATTATATGAAATTCTAAAGGGACTTATCTAACAAAAAGAAGATAAAAAACATGTACAGTGACAGGACAGCAAACTCACAATTATTAACAAGCATACCTAAAACAAAACAAAAACAAACTAAGCAAACAACTAGAACAGGAACAGAACGACAGGAATGGAGATCACATGGAGGGTTATGAACAGGGGTGTGGGAGGGGGACAGAGGGGGGAAAAGGTACAGAGAATAAGTAGCATAGATGGTAGGTAGAAAATAGACAGGGGGAGGGTAAGAATAGTATGGGAAATGTAGAAGCTAAAATAAGTATGACACATGGACATGAACTAAAGGGGGGGAAAGGGGGTGGGAGAGGGTGTGCAGGGTGGAGGGGAGTAAAGGAGGAAGAATGGGACAAATGAAATAAAAAATATAATCAATAAAATATATTTAAAAAATAAAATAAAATGCCCATAATAAAGGTAATAAATAAGTAACATTTTTTAATGTCAAAATTCTCTTCTACGTTAAGTAGCTTTCCCAGGCTCCCCACATCAACAAAGGGCACTGAGACTCAAGCTCAGATTTTTATGGTTGTTTTCCAAAAATCTTCCAGTCCAGAGTTCTTGGGACCTCTTGCTGCCACTTCCCAGGGGTCTAAAAGTAAATGCCAATGAAAGGATAGTGCCAAAGGTATTTGTGGGATATCCGACATCTTGCTTTCATGGAATCCTAGCATCCTTTACACACTGTATCTCAGGGCGCACTGAAGGTTAAATTCAAAGATGTGAAAGAATGCTGAGTAAGAACGCAGTGTCTGCCACCAGCTTACCTGCTGGAGGTCTCCTGTGGAGAAGCTAAGGATGAGGGTTGGGATAATCATGAAACAGGCATTGTAAAACAGCACTCCATACTTCCCTAGCTCCTGTGAAAACAAAGAAAACCCCACTTGATTTTAGAAACACGAAGCATCAACTTGCCATTTATAAACTATCTATTTAGACAGTTACAAAATACATCTTGACCATATTGGAATATTTTCAGCAAATCTCTAATGCAAAATGCTTCCTTTCAGGTATACTGTAATCTCAGAATAAACTTTTGTTTCACACAAAAATGACCAATAAAATGGTTGGAGATGGATGGCCTCCAAGCTTCCACCCTTCTCTGACATTCTAATTTTTTTAAAGCATGATTTTCAAAATAAAAAAATCTGGAACAAAATAAAAAAACAACAAAAAATGTTAATATGACTAGAACTCCTTAAAAACATCTGTGCTTTCTATTAAAGAAGAGCAGGGTTAAAACACTACTTACCTCATTTCCAATCTTCCATAAATTTACTTTTCATTAAAGCAGCTACACCACTTCTCCACCACTTTCCATAAAGGGTGACATACTGTGATTCTCAAAAGGCAACAAAACCGTTTTTGTAAAAGTGCCACCATTAAAAAGCAAATGGCTGAGCAGAAAATAAAAACGGCTCCTAGAATTAAGCCTGTCCGTCAAAGGAAACCCTTCGCTTAACACAAAAGACTTGGTACAAAGAACCGTATGTCTGGCTCCTTCTCCTGCGCTTCGAGAACAGCTGGGTTGGGGTGAGGGCTGGGGGCGGCACTTCAGCAGAAAAGCTCATCTGCCCACTGCCCCTCAGGACTGTGAGAGGTGGTTACTGCTGGACAAGACCTTATAAATCACCCACTCCAATCATCTCGTTCCGCAGATGAAGAAACTGAGGTTTCTTCAAAGTCACAATGGCCACCATTAAGCAGCAAAACTTGGAACTGGAACCTTTATTTCCAGACTCTCAAGCTGGAGTTGCTCTCAGACTTCAACCTGGTCACTGGTGACGGTGGTATAAAAAAAACTTTTACTAATTTGCTTTTTGTATATTCTGATTTTGCATCAACAACAGTGGCTTTTCCCATCCTATCTAATTTTCAACCAAAACTTTGCAAGACAAGGAATAACAAGAAACTCTACAGACAAGGCCACTGAAAATAAATTAGCGACATTGTATCAATTAAATTACATGCCCATTTTACAAATTCATTTTATTTTTTCCTGTAATTTCAGGGGCCAGATGACAAAGCCTAAAAGACATAGGAGTGAAGATGTGGTACCTTTGGGTCCATTTTCTGTTTGGTATAAACTCCATTCGCTGCCGTAAAGATATCATTCAGGAATACAAAAATATAGCCTTCCAAGTTAAAGGCAAGGTCAGAACTGAGAGAGAGAATACAAAAGGAAGACTATTCAGAAACTCACATGTTGGCCCCCAAAATCTGCCTGTTTCGTCTTCCCCCCGTCAAATCCAATGGTCATGCTAGTAACCACCTTCCTCTGGTAGAGCTTTCCCCTCAGCAGTGGTGAATGGCTGGTTACTTCTCCTGCTTGGCCTCCAAACACAGAACCAGGCCAGCAGGTGGCTTCCACTTAATCACCAATGGCTTAGAACCAGAGGACATTAAGCATCTTCTTTTTACTACAAGGCCCTTTCTTTTGCTAACTGATAAACTGACATAGTAACCAGTGAGCTCCGCTTTTCTAAGGGGAATGATTTATGCCATACACACAGCGGCAGTTGCTTATTGTAGTAAATAGGGCCACCCCCAGGGCACGGCCCTGTGCAGACAGCTGGGCAGTGACTGGGGCAGAAGGGTCACTTGAGAAACTGACACCTACAGCTGGTGCCTAAACAGTCCCGCCATCCGTCAGAATGCCTTGTCCATGGAAAAGGCAAAGGGAGAGCCACTCCTTCTCTGCACCTCCTCTAAGGCTCCCTCCTTCCCCTTCTTGTGAAACATCTCTTCAATTTTTACTTTAAATAATACTAGTATAAAAATATTTGGGGGGATGTGACATAGGAAGGAAACAGAGAACAACAGCTTAGCCAAGATGTGATTCATCCACCTGCATGTGACCTTGCAGACAGCATAAGACCAATGTCATAATTCATAAATACACATTGCCAAGGAGGTGTCCTCTGCCCCCTCAGGTTCAGTAACTAGAGGCTCGTGGATTTAACTGACAAGAGACACATGAACAGTTAAAAAAAGAGGTATACAAATTGTAGTAAATATTTTATGCATACAGGAGTTCACAGAAAAGTGAAACTCAAAGAAGCTGTTAGATTCTGGGGCTTATATACCATTTTAACAAAGAGGGTTTAGGTTTCGAGAAATAAATAATGGGAAAGGGACTAGGTATTATATAGGGTTTAGTTAGCTCTGTCTGTGCTGACTCTCACCTGCAGGGACAAGAACTGCTTCCCTATTTCCGGGTCCAGGAAAGGGGACACCTTCACGAAGAGAAATTTATGATCTGCTCTTAGGCAGAAAAGGGAGGGCAGAGATTTCTGTATCTGTTGATTCTCAATTACCTTCAACTCAAAACAATGTTTATGCCAAAGTGGCATATTTTGGAACAGCATATCCTGATCCCCTTCAATATGAAAATAAGATTATTTCTAACCAAAGAGAAGTAGAGGCAAAAACTGCATCAAAATCTGTACACAATTTAAACCAGATTTTGCTTGAAGCTTCCACTGGCATTATTATCTACATATATTTGTGAGAATGTAAGTTCATTTTAAATCATCACTATCAGAATTCTTTGGCTCACTCATAGAAATAGAATCTCTCAAAATAAGGGTTCAAACCTCCTGCCTACTCACATTAGACTCAGTGATTGAAAGTTGGCCATTCCCTTAACTGGCAAAGAGAAGAATGAGCAGAACGGCCAGGTTTCTAGAGGAGTGAAGGGAGGTGTTGCTCACTTCCTCAGAGAGCCTGAGGGAAATTTCCAGAGTTCTCAGTTCTCTCTCTGGGGATTGGGAGAGTAGGGGCCAGCGCAGTTCCAAACACCATTTATTTAGGCCAGTAGTGAAAGTACAGAAGTTTGAGAAGAAATTTTTTTTAAGATTTTATTTATTTTTAGAGAGGTTAAGGGAGAGAGAAGAAACATCAATGTGTGGTTGCCTCTTGCATGCCCCCTACTGGGGACCTAGCCTGCAACTCAGGCACGTGCCCTACACTGGGAATTGAACCGGCGATCCTTTGGTTCACAGGTCTGCACTCAGTCCACTGAGCCACACCAGCCAGGGCTGAGAGGAATTTACTTGTTTATAAATTAGCAGATTCATGGTTAACCCTTGCGGTTGTCATTTAGGGCTGTTCGGACATTCTATTTCAACTTCTTCTGACTTGCTTTGGCAAATAAAATGTAAGAGGAATTAACAACTCACTTCAGGGCCAAAGCTTGCAGAGTGAGTGCGCAATTCTCCATATGCCCTCTTCCAGCCTGGATGAGTAAGAAGCCCCCTTTGAGGCAGGGTCCCATCAACCTGGATCCCTGAGCAGCTACACTGAGCAGAGCACACACACAGCATTAACTGGTATTGGTTTGCATGAGAGGTGGGAGCAGAATATATTTGATATGTTTAACAACTAAGATGAAATGTGGGGGCTGTTTGTTACAGCAGCATTCACTGGCTGATCCAACTGTGTCCATTCTAGGATTACTTACAGGTGGATGAGTTCATTTCTGTGAGAGAAGAGAAGGGTGGGGTCTCAGCTGGCCTACAGCTAAAAACTGTACTCGTCACCCACCAGGATGTTCTCCATTCAAGGGGCAAGTTAAGAATTACTATTCCAAGCTGGCTCTGAGGTAAAACCAGCTACCCTTCCAGCTCATTAGAGTATCACATATGTTAAATAAGCTGAATTTCTACTAACTGGTTCTAGAATGTGCTTATACACACATAGAGCTCCTGAAGTGCCATTCTTCACCAAAGACTTACAGACGTGTTTATAAACCATTTTTTTGTAAAGGTCTTCAACAGGCTCTAAGTCAATGGTTTTCAAATTAAGCTCGAAGAAACGTAGCAGAGAGAGGCTGCCCAGGAGAGATCCCCAGAGTGTTGTGAGGGCAGAGAACTTACAACAGAGCACCTCCCTTTTTTAGCTATTTTACTCATCTGATTTTGTTTGAGCAAAAGTCTTCACGACTAACACAGGCTCTCAGTGCTGCTGTTCACTGCCTGGGAGTGAACGGCACACTCCCTTCCACAGGGAGGGAACACAGTGCTGACACCAGGGCGCAGCTTCTGAGGAACCGACCTCCGCCTCAGCCAGGACTGGGAAGGAGCGAGATACACGTGAAAACATAAATAATAAATCTGGTCTTTGTCACCATTTGGTGTGCCATATTTTTAAAGTATATTTCTTTAGGTTATTGTCTGTCTACCAACTAAAATGGAAGCTCTATGAAGGCAAGGATTCTCATCTGTTTTGTTAACTGATGGATTCCCCAGCACCCAGAATGATGCCTGGCACACAGTAAACACTCAGGACAATTTTGTTGACCTTGGCCATGCACTAGTGTAAACCCTAGTTTATTATTACCTCATTTACTTCTCACAAGGAACCTATTAGGTGGATGCTATTCTAATTTCTACAGTACTGCTGAAATAACTGGGCCCAGGGAGGTTGAATAGCTTGTCCCGGCTCATAGAGCTAGTAGGCGCGACAGCTGGAATGAGATCCCAGACATTCTGGCACTGCAGCCCTCGCCCTTATTTAACTCGCAAGTAATGATCCAGAACTCTCCTTTCTAAATGAGTTAAGGTCACTAGTTTAACTAAAATTCCTCTAACTTTTTCTTTCTTCCCTTCATTCAAGCAGGTTTTTCTTTTCTATTATAATCTTTACTTCATAGGCACAGGCAGGCTGAGAAAGAGCAGAGGCAGGACTAATTTCTAAACTTAGGTACTGTAACTGCCCACATGCTGTAACCATATATAAAAGATATATAGCAGATATATAGCATGTAACCATGCTATAAAAGATAGGAGTCTGAGCACCTGCTTTCGAATGCAGACTCAGAGTTCTCATGCTTGCTCTTGCATATCAGTGAGTAAGGTAGTTGTCATGCACTGGTATTGTTGGCTCCTGTCCCAAATATCACAAGACATTTCATGAGAGTATTGTGCCTTGGAAATACTGACTTCTAAGGCATCACAGGATGACAAAACAAATCAGCATTCTAGTCGGTATGTACTTAGTAAATCTGTTCCTCTTCTTAATCAAATGCCTAAGAAGTTTTCAAGTAAAATTTTTATACTGAAGACCAATATTCAGTAATAAAAGTAAACAGTTCATTTCTTTTTTATGAAGAAATACTGTACTAACATCTTATAATGCTCTCTTTATATGTTCTCAGAAACGTCCAGTTTGACTTTCACAGAACACCAGGGAGGTTCCCAAACACCAGATTGCCCCTTGGCTGCTCAGTTCAATGGCAGCCAGAGGGAAAACAAAAAATGAGGACAAGGCTGGGCCTGTTGTCAAACACACAAAGGAGTTATTGAGCTGAAACTATCCAAAGAAGATCTTACCCAGCTGCTACCACTGCACCGAGAACAATGGCAAAGACACTGACAATGATGTTCATGGAGTACTGTTTCCTGTAATGAATACACGGATGAGCAGATGAGAGACAGACAGTCCACAGAAAAGGAGAGTAAAAGAATATATAGAACATATTTTTAAAACAAACTGAATTGTCAACAGTTTTATAGCTAAAATTGAATGAATAATGCTTTACCTAGAGAAAGCATTAAAAGCATTTGTAAGTAGATCAGTAATTCTGAGCAAATTTACTGCTTCTTAAGAACCACCTTAATCTAATTATAAATGCATTTCTCTGTTCTCCTGCTGCTGGTCTAGTTGGTAATACTTATATCAAGTATCCAAAGATTAAGATAAAACTGGGCCATCATCCAAACTTCCTTCCCAAATAACCTTCACAGCAAAATCAGGTATTACCTTTATGAATGCCAGCCTGAGCATCCTTATGAAAAATTTCTAACCCAACATTACAAAAACAAACTTATTCTCATATTACATCATAATCACTGCATCAGAATGGATTTCCCTGAGTGTCTCCCCTCCTAGCCCATATATATACACACAGACAATTTTCCTCTGCATTTCAAAATCAATGTATATTCCATCTGGCTCAGGAAACAGATTTACATCTGTTTGGGGGTTACTATTTTTTAAAATAAATTTCTACCACAAACATGTATTATTTGTCTAATGTAAAATTACAATAAAAAATTACTCATTAAGTTCATAGGGTATTATGGAAACAGGAGACTATTTTTAAGATAACAAACTACTTGTCCTAATACTAGCAATTCAAATCAACTATTTGGAAAGAAGACAAGATGTCGAGAATTTGCTGGGTAAAAATATGCGGGAAAGGGGGAACAGGACATCAGAGGAATGGAGGCAAAACAGAAATCACCCGAGAACGATGGTTTCCAGGAGTAAAGTGAGTGGGATGGTGAATTTCCTGAGCACAGTGAACATCGGCAGGCTGTCAGCAAAAGAGTCAAGAAGAGTAACATCAGGCACCAAAAGAAACTCTAACGTGTTTCACATTTTATATATATATATGTATATATTTTTTATTTAGTTATTTTTCAAGTACAGTTTTTTTTTGTCTATTTCTCCCATCCCACCCCCCCCCCCCGCCTGGTCTCCCCCCTCCCTCCCATCCCCCCCCCAGTCCTCATCCCTGTGTCTTTCATACTTGTTCCTCAAAATCCCTCTCCATTTTTCCCCTTAAGTTCCCTTCCCTCTCCCCTGTGGTCGCTGCCCACTTGTTCTCTATTTCAGTGTCTTGGTTTTTATTCTGTTTGCTTGTTTGTTCTGTTGTTTTCACATTTTTAATTAAGGCACTAATTTTCCAAATTAAATATGAGGAATTGACCTAATTCTCATATATACTACTAATAAATCACGTTAAATAATTAAAAAATGGGAAATTAAATAAGTTTAGTCATTTTCACCTATTAGTTATTTAAAACAATAGAATATCCAACTACTACAAAATTGTTGTGCTAAACTAGTGTACAAGGTGAACCAATATACCCTTTGGCAAAACAGATTGGGGTTATACATCAAGAGTCATTAAATGGGCCTAACCCTCGGCCTAACTACTTCTTGTTGGGAAACTTATCCTAGGTAATCATCCAAAGAAAAGAAAAAACCATGTGTACAAAAGTGTTCTCTGCAGTAGTATCTTTGGGAAAAACACCAGAAACAACAAAATGTCAGACAACAAAGCAATGACTAAATAAATTACGATAAACACACTGAGGAAACATTATATGTGATAATTTTACCACTACTAGAAAATATTAAAGAAAACAGGGAATATAAAAAATCATGTAGAGCCTACAACTCTAACCAAGTATGCTCTGTATGTCTTTTAAAAACACTAAAAATGGACATTTAAAAGTGTGCTAGCGGACAGAATTACCAGTGATTTCTCCTCCAAAACTTTATGTAATGAGGTTACACTCAGTGCTTTAAAAACACTCCCACCGACTCTGAAAACCCAGAGACTCCAGGACACAGCTCAGTGCACAGCCAACGGACTGCAGGGGCCGGGACAGCCCCCTCCCCCTGCTTCCAGACGGGACCCTCAGAGGATGGTGGCCTTGGAAAGGAAAGTCAGAACCACAACCCAGAGCGGGAGTGGCCAGCTCCTCTGGACCGGCCCGGAGACCCAAGGAGAGATTCTGCGTTAGCAGTGGCACTACAGCCAGAGACCAAGTGTGGGAAGGATTTTCAGGAACTTTGTTCACACTGAAAGATTTCTTATGAGAGCTTAATCTCTTGGGCAAGAAAGTACGGAGGGTCAAAGGTTCTTTCTGAGTCTTTTGTTTCTTAATAAACAGCTTAAAATAAAAAAAAAGATTTGAGACTGGTTTGAATTGCTTTTGTCAAAGCAGTCAACTAAAAGTCTTGTTACTTTCAATTAACTTTAAAAAGTACTTTTAGATAGTGCCTTTTAAAAGCAGGTAAGGTATACTTAGTGATCAAAAGTTTGATTTTTCCCTCCTAAGACCAAGAATAGGACCAGGAGGTTCTCGCTCACCACTAAGTCTATTCACCATTGTACTGGAGGTTCTAGACGAGGCAATTAAGCAAGGGAGGAAAGAAAGCCTACAGTTTGGAAAGGAAGACATAAAGTTACCTTTATTTGCAGATGACATATATAGAAAAGCCTAAGGAACTCATTTAAAAATCATTACAGCCCTGACCAGAGTGTCTCAGTTGGTTGGGCATCATCCCTCAAGTGACAGGTGCTGATTCAATTCCGAATCAGGGCACACAACTGGGTTTTGGGTTCAGTCACGGAAGGGCATGTGCAAGAAGAGGCAACCAGTGATTCTCTATCACACTGATGTTTGTCTCCCACATCGATGCTCCTCTCCCTACCTTCCCGCTCTCTCAAATAAATAAATAAATAAATGGCAGTAAACGTTTATACAAATTATTGCAATTAATAGGAATTAGGGAAGTATGCAGGAAACAAATGAATATTCAAAAATTAGTTGTATTTACATTCATTAGCAATAAGCAAGCCAAAAAAATTAAAACAATTCCACTTATGATAGCATCGAAAAGAACAAAATTCACCCTGACTGGTATAGCTCAGTGGATTGAGTGCTGGCTTGCAAAGCAAAGGAGCACCAGTTGGAGTCCCAGTCAAAGCACGTGTCTAGGTTTCAGGCCAGGTCCCCAGTAGGGGGCCCATGAGATGCAACCACACAGTGATGTTTCTCTCCCTCTCATTCTCCTTCCCTTCCCTTCTCTCTAAAAATAAATAAATAAAATCTAAAATAGAAAGAAGGAAAGAAAAAGAGAGAGCGAGAGAAAAAGAAAATACTTACAATAACGGTCAATTATTTTCAACAAGGGTGCCAAGACAGTGCAACAGGGAAAGGATGGTCTTTTGAACGTATGATGTTGGGACAAGTGAACATCCATTTTTCACCTAATGGGTTTAGTATCCATTGATGATGATTATCTAGACCCATTATTTCACTACAAGGTGTAATAGGGTGGTTTTCTAACTATATTACCCCTTCTGTATTTATTGTATAAACTTCTTCAATAAATATAAATTTTCACCATTTCACCTAGGAAAGGCAGGTTAAGAGAGAATCATCTATAAATGTTCAAAGAAATAACAGTGTTTTGTCATCTTCATTGGTAACCAATGAAAGTTGTTTGTTTGTTTTTTATTCTTATGAATTCATAAATTTTCATCTGCTTGATAAAAAAAGTCTTTTATCAGATATGTGTTTGCAAATATTTTCTCTCAGTCTGTGGCTTATCTTTTCATTCTCTTAACATAGTCTTTGGGAGCAGATGCTTTACATTTTTTTTAACTTTTTAAAAAAGATTTTATTTATTGTTATATTTAGACAGAGGGGAAGGGAGGGAGAAAGAGAAGGAGAGAAACATCAACGTGTGGTTGCCTCTCCCATGCGCCCACTGGGAACCTGGCCTGCAACTCAGGCATGTGCCCTGACTGGGAATCAAACTGGCGACCCTTTGGTTCACAGTCTGCGCTCAGTCCACTGAGCTACACCAGCCAGGGCAGATGCTTTAAATTTTAATGAAGTTCTGCTTTCACTTTTTTCTTTCATGGGTTGTGCTTTTCCTGTTGTATCTAAAAACTCATTGTCAAACCCAAGGTCATCTAGATTTTCTCCTAAGTTTTTTTCCAGAAGCTTTTTAGTTTACATTTTACATTTAGGTGTATCATCATTTTCAAGTTAATTTTTGTGAAAGAAGTAAGGCCTGTGCCTAGATTCGGTTTTTTGTGTGAGGTCCAACTCTTTGAGCACCATTTGTTGGGAAGACTCCTTTCTGCTGGTGGGAATGTAAACTGGTACAGCAGGGGTGTCAAACTCATTTTCACCAGGGGCCACATCAGCCTCGAGGCTGCCTTCAAAGGGCCGAATGTAATTTCAGGGCTGTATCAGTGTACCTACTCCTTCACCAGGGTCAAGGAGCTCGGCACTGCCACCAGGTTGAAACAAGGTGCCGGGCCGGATAAAACAAGGTGGGGGGCCGGATTTGGCCCACAGGCCCTGTGTTTGCCACCTGTGTGGTACAGTATGGAGGTTCCTCACAAAATTAAAAGTAGAGCTACCATGTGACCCAACAATCCCTCTTCTGGATATCTACTGAAAAAAATGATGACACCTCTTCATAAATACTTATATGCTCCTGTGTTTATTGCAATATCATTTATAATAGCCAAAACATGGATACGATCTAATGTCCTTTGACAGAAGACTGGGTAAGTCTATGCGGTACAGCTTTCAAGGGGTGACATTCAGCTGGCCAGCAGGGCCGCAGCATTTCCATGCTGCAACCATGGCCCAGTTTGTTCACAACCTCGCAGAGAAGGCCCCAGTGCTGGTAACTGCTGCTGTGACTTACTCAAAACCTCCATTGGCCACATTTTGGCACTGTGCCAAGGTTGACCTGCTTCCTCCAGCCCTTGCTGAGATCCCAGCAGCTATTCAGAGCTTGAAAAAAAAATAGTCAACAGTGCTCAAACTGGTAGCTTCCAACAGCTCACAGTTTAGGAAGCTGTGCTGAATGGTTTAGTGGCCACTGAGGTGTGGATCTGGTTTTACATCAGCGAGATCATAGGCAAGCATGGTATCATTGGCTATGTTTGAAGATCAGTCTTTAACATCTATTTTCTTTTTGGTTTATTATTTGAATGTTCTTGGACCATGAGTGATCGGAATGGTATTTGAATTAAAAAAAAGATGTTTAAAAAAACAGAATATGTGGTACATATACACAATGAAATAATACTAAACCTTAAAAAAAAGATAAAATACTGCCACTTGCAACAACATGGAGAAATCTTAAGTGAAGTAAGTCAGATGGAAAAAGACCAGAGCCATATGGTTTCGCATTTATACAATATAAGACCAAAAAGCAACAAATGAAGAAACAAAACAAACGAACGGCTCCTGCGTGTGGCCCTGACAGGTGTGGCTCAGCTGGTCGGGTGTCATCCCACAAAGCTTTAGGTTGCCAGTTCAATTCCAGGTCCGGGCACACGCCAGGGTTGTGGGCTGGGTCCTTGGATGGGAGCGTGTGAAAGGTAACCGACTGATGTTTCTCTCCCTCTCTGTCTCCCTCCGTTCCTGTCTCTCTAAATTTAATAAATAAAATCTAAAATAGAAAACAACTCACAGATACAGACAACAGAACCGTGGTGACCAGAGGTGGGGTGGAGAGTAAGGGGAGGACACAGAGGGGAGGTGGTCAGATACAGGGTGAGGGGTGGGAGCCAGACACCAGCTGGTAAGTGCACAACAGAACACATAGACGTCATATTATAAAGTTGTATGTATGAAATTTACACAGTTATGAACCAGCGTTAGCCCAACAAATTAAAGGTTTTTTTTAAAAAGACGTTTCCACTAGGGTCACTAAAAAGAAAAGAAACCCTCATATGGGAGGCAGAGACCCCCAGGGTGAGAGGCGGCCAGCCGTCGTCGCTGACCGAGGGCACCGCCCACAGGAGAGGTCAGAGAGCTCGAGAGGGTACGTGTTAGCACAGCAATAACATCCTCCACGGGAAGCTTTAAAACGCATCTGAGGCCATTAAGGAAAAATGGTTGCCTTGATCTCAGAAGACAACAACAAATCAACTAAAATGTGTAACTGAAAACAGTATTTCATTTTTTTTTCATAACCACACCTGTCCTTTCCTTTCTAAACAAGAGAAAGGCCACTGGCCAAATTTCACACTTCTCCACTGCACATGTCCTTCTCCTTCCCATCCACCTTCTACAGGCCAATATTCCACTCACCCTTTTCCACTGTTGTCACCCTTTGTACAAACTTCATTCTTTACATCTTTGTCACAAGATTCGTGACTGACGTATGTTCATTAAGCTACATATTTCACACCAAGTTTCCTACTTTATAGGGTGGCTGGGTCTTTCTACACTTCCATTTTTATATTTTACAGTGACTTTTAACAAACATAGTCAATGAAAGGACCCTGAAATAAGTTTAAAGGCAAATTTCAGAAGTATATAGCACACAGTTGAAATCATGTCTGTTATTTCTTTTCCTCTGTACCAAACCTGACAGAATGTTTCTGCTTTTATAAAACTGTGATAAAACCAAAAGTTACACAGAACCATATTGATATAGATGGTTCTTTTTGAATAAATCGCCCTCTCTGTATCTTGATTCCAAGAGAGTTCACTTTCTATGGGCAGACTTGAACATAAAAAAAAAGAGAGAAAGAAAAAAACAGGCTTTTAACATTTCTAAAAGCACTAACAAATTAAACCCAGAACTCTATCTTATTTTACAGATTATTAAATATCATTGTGTTGTATATGTAGCCCAAGCAATATCTTGAAAAATCAAACG
Source organism: Artibeus jamaicensis (assembly GCF_021234435.1). NCBI lineage: Eukaryota > Metazoa > Chordata > Mammalia > Chiroptera > Phyllostomidae > Artibeus > Artibeus jamaicensis. The sequence continues at coordinate 69,340,616 of NW_026522030.1, read as the reverse complement.
TGGCCTTTGTACCATTAGAAGCAAACAAGCGAAGAGGCTCCAGGGGACCCTTCTCCACCCGGCACTCTACCTTAATCTACTTGTGCTCGATAATCCACTTATGTGGTTTCCAACGTAGAGGAGAGGCAGGGGAAACAGCTTCAATAAAAAAGAAAGAATATTTGGTTAGAATTCCAATAACATACTTTCCTTCATATATAAAAATGGTGACATTCACACCCCAGTAGTAAGCAAATGCTTCTGAGTTCTTTTCTCTGCCATGAATGTGAACTGTGCAGAATCCAGAACACATGCACACATTCTCCATGGGATCCAAATAGCTAGGTGGGCGCTGATACCCATATTCATGGGGCAGCTGGACAGAAACAGAAATCTTGACCTTGTCCACATTAACAGACTATGCTCCTAAAAGAAGCCTCTGGACACGGACCTCTCTTGGTGAGTTAAGGATGAGTTACAGTTCATGCATGAAGTTCAAAAGGCTGTAAAAAGTTGTGCAAACTTCTGTATTCCGCGCATATATGCACTCTTCTGGACAAAGGCAAAGTTGGACAACATCTCACTGGAATGTCACAAGACTGGTGACCCGTTCAAAAAGATATGCATACCAGCCACATTACTTTCAAGTTACTTTGTCTTAAAAGCCAAAATAATTATCTACGTAAGTCAAGCAAGGCACACTCTCACTCTGTCCTTGAATTAGGTTTACTGAGCTCTGAGCTCCTGAATTCTGTTCAGACTGTCAAGAGGTATACAGTTCAGAACATACTGAAGAAACAAAATGTAAGGCCTAGTCTTCCTTAAGTGAAAAAAATATATGTATCCTTTTCCATATGATAACTTTTAAGAACTTTTTAACTGACATAATAGTCCATAGCAATCAAGGTGAGTTTAACATTTCTTTTTCCTCTAAAAAGGCGCTAAGCATGTAAGTCAGATAAGGTACCCTTTGACGGGTTCTGAAATAATAAGCATTATTATTAAGTATTATTAAGTATAATAAGTATTATTTATCATGTGCTAAAAACATTATAGAACTCTATTATGAGGAGATCTGCACAAGAAAGATTTGAGGAAGAGAGGGGAAGAGACCAGGACCCCAGCCTGCATTCACCAACAGCCGTGCAGGGTGGCTGCCTACAGCAGACGCAACGATAACACAGCTGGTGATAATACAACGTTAGAGGCACTGAAAAGAATCAGTTGCCTTCATTTCCATAAATAATTCAAAATAAAAACATACTGGCTTGTAGTTTCTGGTAACAGCGAGCTAAATTATTTATGCTAATCCCGCTGCTGAAAGTAATTAAAATGCTTGATAAAATAGCATATAAAACCTTCATAAAAGCACAAAAGAACAGGAAAAATAGGAATTCCCAGGGCAAAACTTAAAGAGAGAACACAAACCCAGAGAGAAACAATAGAAGCCAGAGGACAGCAAAATTTCATCTTCAAAATTCTGCCAAAAAGACTTTTTTCAACCACAAAGGAAAAATTTAGGCTTTTTCAGACAAATGAAAACCACTGGACTTCATCACCAGCCGTAAATTCTGAAGCAGGTGCTTCAATCAGGAGGCAAATGTGAAGAGTGAGATAAAATGGGAGAGAAAAGCAAAGGAAGTAGTAAATACCTGGGTAAATACTGTGTAAGAAAGGGGGCCACACACTAAAAGCAACAGTCCCGGGGAGGCCTGTGCGGTGGGTGACCTTACAAACTCAAGAGAGCTAAAGTAACCACAAAGGCTGGTCTGAAATGAAAACTTATTAACTAAAAACAGTTCATGGCAGGTAATCATGTGCTAGGCTGGTATGTTTCCCTAACAGAGTCCATCTTTACCTTAGCTGAGCCTGTCGTCTTTTTGTATCTACGATAGCACGCCTTTGCAATGTCTAGTCTCCTCTTTCTGGACCCCTCAAAGCACAGGCTCCGCACCACAGGGAGACCACGGATCCCCTCACTGTTACTGTTATCATGTTAACTGTTGACTATTACCTATCCTGCACCCGCCTGTGTAAAGATGTATCTATCATTTTACTTTTTATCCAATCCCAGGGGTTTCCCCACTTTGCTTCTTCCCCCCTCCCTAATCACCGGTAGATTTCACGTAACCCACTTCCGCCTCCTCTTTTAATTGTAATGTAAAAAATAAAGTGCAAGACTGCCATTCTCCTGAGCTTCTCCTTCCCAGCACCTGGCATCACTTTGACTCAAATAGACACAAAAATTCTCTACAGGTTTGACTGTTTGTTACGTTGACAATATGAATAAACATTGGTAGATTTTTTTAAAAGAAAATAAAGTATATTGTGAAATTTAAATAAAGGTAGAGTACATATTAAAGTATCTGCCGACACAAGCACATACACTGCGAGGAGAGATACACGGTGAAAGGCCCGGCACTGCTGAGAGGCACAGCACAGGTATTAATCACCTTTAGTTTGATAAGCTAGTTATGCCTATTGTAATTTCCAGGGTAACACCAAAAGAACTGAAGCAGAAGTGATCCACTTCATGTAATTAAACACTTTACATCACCAGAAAGATATAACTAGGTAAATTTTTTGGCACCTAAGGATACAGCCTCAAGATAAATAAAACAAAGCAAAATGCCTGGCGGAAACACGGAGAGAAATAATCAAATCTACAGAGATGAAGGCTGTAACAGTATCTCCCATTCCACGTGCTCTTAAAATGTGACTTTGACACTTCCTTCCATCCAGAGGTAGGGTCTACATCCCTTCCTCTTAAAATTGGGCGGGGCTATTTAACGAATAATGTACAAATGCAATGATGCTATGCAACCTCTAAGGCTAGGGCATAACGAGCAACGCAGTTTGGCGCCTCCTTGCTGGAATACTCTCACCCTTGAAGACTTCAGCCAGCATGTAACCATTACGATGACGACCTGAGCCTGCCATTTGTAAAAAGCCCCAACCTAGTTTAGATGGATGACCACATGGAAAGGCCTGAGATACACGACCAGCCCCCAGCTGCACTAACCAACCCCACCCCGATCATTGTTTCAGCTCTGACACCATCTGTCTGCAACTGTATGGGACTCTAGCCAGAACTGCCTACTTGAGACCTTCCTGAATTCCTTCCTGAATTTCACAGTAACTGAGAAATAATTAAACGAGAACTGGGTTTTTTTTTTCTATTACATATTTTGAAAGATAAGGCAAGAGAAGGAGAGAAACATCGATCAGCAGCCTCCTGTTCATGCCCCAACTGACTGGGGACTGAACCCAAAACCCAGGCATATGCCCCAACCAGGAATGAAAGCAGCGACCCAGAGCTTTGTGGAAGGACACCCAACCACCTGTGCCTCACCAGTCAGGCAGTGATTATTGCTTTAAGTCACTAAGTTAGCTTATGCAGCAAAAGATATCACAGCTAAAAGTATCTACAAAAACCAACAGCAGCCCTGACAAGTGTGGCTCAATGGGTTGGGCATCGTCCCACAAACCAAAAACTTGCAGGTTTAATTCCAGTCAGGACCCGTGTTGGGGGCTGCAACAGGCAACCCACTGATGTTTCTCTCACACATCAATGGTCCCTCCCTTTCTTTCTCCCTCACTTCCCCTCTCTAAAATTAAATAAAACTTAAAGAAAAAAAGAGCAAAAAACTTAATTAATGGTGAATTGTTAAAAGCTTTTCCACAGAGAACAAAGATGCCCAGTATTAACCATTTCTATTAACCCTGTATTAGAGGTCTTATATTATAGATAAAGCAAATAAAAGAAATAAAAGTATGTTAAAAAGAATGAAACAATATTGTCACTTTTTAGAGTACCTGATTGTGAATGTAAATATTTCTAAAAGAAACTACAAATAAATTGTGATTAATAGGTTATACTTTTGCAGTATAAAAGCAATATAAAAGTATGCCCTTTAATATTTTCCAAATAATATATTCTTAAAAGATACATTCAGCCCTGGCTGGTGTAGCTCAGTGGATTGAGCATGGACCTGTGAAGCAAAAAGGGTCACCAGTTCGATTCCCAGTCCGGGAACATGCCTGGGTTGCAGGCCAGGGCCCCAGTAGGGGATACATGAGAGGCAAATACACATGGATGTTTTTCTCTCTCTCTTTCTCTTTCCCTTCCCCTCCCTCTAAAAATAAATAAATAAAATATTTTTTAAAAGATACAGTCATAGCAAAACAATGAGATAAAATAAAGAAGTACCTCAGAATAAATCTAACAAAAACATTAGAACTCTGCAAAGAAAATGATTAAATTTGACTAAGAAGGTGTATATATATTATGTTCATTCATTGAAAGATTCAATACTTTAAAAATGTCAGTGCATTCCAAACTGACTTACAACTTCCATCCAATCCCAATCAAAATCCCAAAAGGTTATTTTTCTGAAGCCCGACAAGCTGCTTCCAATATTTATATAGAAATGTGAAACACTAAGAACAAGGAAGGAAAGACTTGTTCTACTGTAACAAGGTGCAGCCAGGCCTGCCCAAAGAGGGGTTTTTAATAGGTCCTGAACTTGGGGTGTCCAGGAAATTATGAAAATATATGATATCCCCCCCCAAGTCTGGACTGGGGGATGGGACACATGGAGCAGGGCCTTTGAGAATTATTTCACGTATGGACAGCTGGCCAACTTCACACCTGATATGCAAAAATGGTTATTTTGCATATCTATAGTGGTTGCCTAGCTTCACAGATATGTTAAGTAGCTGTGGTGCAGCTTCGACCCAGGGAGATGGGCGTGACTTCGATCCATGATGTAAATGGGAGCAGCTCCCCTTTACAGCACCTGTGGTTCTCTCCCACTGTGGGGCCGCACCTGCCCAGCCTAACTATGGTAGCCCAGAAAAGCTGAAAACTGTGGGAGTGCTGGCAGGTGTAGCCGACTGTGGGAGGAGTCGGAAATGGGGATGCAGAGGAAGATTCGTTCTGGGATTTAAACCCAGGCTTGGCAGCCATATGGCTTCTAACTAGGTGGTTTTTGGGGCTCCCTTTACCATAAGGTTTAGGAAGCAGGAAAGCAGGATGTAGCAGCCATGCAGGGCTCTCCCTTAGTCATCTGGAAGAATGCAGAAACAGTGAGGAAGGAAAGGGGTGAAACGACTCCTGCTGGTAGGCCATGAGAAGGTGCCACGTGGTTTCAGATTAAGAACTAAAGATCGTGGCAACACAACTGCTGGTGCTGGGAACCGCAGGAGGCCTACCAGTCGAGCACGGATTACTGGGAAGAACCAGGAGTCTAGCTGATCTACGAACTTCTGTTTTTTCCTGAGAAATGGAACCCCTTACTCACCTGGTTGGATAAAGGGAGGAAGGAGGGATTATGTGTATTTGTGGGTGTTTTAAGGGACTTTGGGATTTTTAATGGTGACATTCTGTCATTATCCTAAACCTGTATAATTTTTGAATAAATAGTTCTTTCCTTTTTACTAAACTCTGGCATTGAGAGCAAGAGTTCCTAAGGATGGCGGGCAAGGGGAACCTAGTGCAGAGGGACCTTGGGGGAGGCATCCCATGGGTAACAGTATCTTGTCCTCCCCACCACAGGTCCATTCTGCAACACTCCCAGATAACAAGACTTTTCCTACAACTACAGAAATTAAGATTGTATGGTGACAGTGCAGAAAACACAGATAGACAAATGAAAAAGCAGGCAGAGCCTGGAAACAGACTTGTGCATGTGAATGACAATAGCACGATATTAAGGACAGATTTTCCAGCTGAGTCTGTGACAACCGAGTGCCCATGTAAGAAAAAAATGAAATTGGACCATTACCTCACACCATCCACAAAACTCATCTCCAAGCAGATTAAAAACCTAATTCTGAAAATCTGTATACTATTTATCTAGAAAAATATCTTTATTGCCTCAGAGTAGAATTATCTAAATAAGCAAAAAGAGATTAATAATAGAGGAAAATACTGATAAAATTAGGGATTTTAAAATTAAGATTTCTTTACATGATAAAGAATACATCATCAAGAAAATAAGATATGCAACAAAGAGAAAAAATTTACTTGTGATACTGTATATAAGTAACAAAAGGACTATCGTTAAAATATTTTTTTACAAATCAGTAAGAAAAAACCTCCACTCAATAGAAAAATGGACAAAAGTCTTAAACAAGCACTTCACAAAAGAGGATATCCAAATGGGCATTAAAAAATATAAAGCGGCCCTGACTGTTGTGGCTCAGTGGGATGGGCATCGTCCCACAAACAGAAAGGTCACCGGTTCGATTCCCAGTGAGAGCATATGCCTGGTTGCGGGCCAGGTGCCTGCATGGGAAAGTGTGCCAGAGGCAACTGTTCAATGTTTCTCTTTCACATCAATGTTTCTCTCTCTCTCTCCCTCCATTTCCTTCTCTCTAAGCGTAAATAAAATTTTTTTTCAGTGAAAAGGGCCCTGGATGGGTGGCTCAGTTGGTTGGAGCATCATCCCACACACTAAAAGTTGCAGGTTCAATTCTCCGCCAGAGCACATACCTAGGTTATTGGTTTGATTCCTAGTCAGGGTGCATGCAGGTGGCAACTGATATGTTTCTCTTCCACATCTGTGTTTCTCTCTCTTTCTCCCTTCCTCTCTTTCTCAAATCAATAAAAAAATATCCTCAGGTGAGGATTAAAAATAAGTAACTAGAGAAATAAATAAACTAATAAATAGAGAAATGCAAATAAAAGCTAAGAAGATATTATTACACACCTACCAGATTAGCACAATTTAAAATGATGGACATATCAACAATAGGCAAGAATAAGGAGCAACAGGAGTGTACTTGTGTCATGAGTGAACTGGCACAACCACTTTGGAGAATAATTTGACAGTACCTACTCAAGCTGAAGACACACACAGGAGTACGCTGGGAGTCAGCAGCTCCATGTCTGTATACACCTCCCAGAGAAACTGATGCACATGTGCTGTTTTAGACTAAATTGTGTGCCCTCGAACTTCACATTCTGAATCTCTAATTCCCAGATGATTGTATTTGAAGATAGGACATTAAAAAAAGGTAATTAAGGAAATTGGGGTTAAATGAGGTAAATGGGGAGGTTATGTGCACCCCTACTCCAAAAAACCCAGTGTCCTTATAAAAGGAAGACACCAGGAGTAAAGGTACACAGAGCAAAGGCCATGTGAGGACACAGCAAGATGGCAGCTATCTACCAGCCAGGGACAGAACTCTCACCAGAAACTAACTCTGCTCACACCTTGACCTTCAACTTCCTGCCTCCAGAACTGTGAGAAAAGAAATTTCTGGACTTCCGGCCAAGATGGAGGCATAGGTAAGAAACACTGTCCCCCCTTGCACAACCAAGTTTAAAGACAACAAAGTTTTAGTAACAAAAACGCAACCAAAACACAGAAAATTGAACTGTACAGAAGTCCGACAACAAGGAACCCTTCAGCCAGACCGGTAAGAGGGGCGGAGCCAGCAACTAGCGGAGCAGGGTCGGGAAGGAAAAATTGGCCAGACCAACCCAGGCGTGCAGGCGGCCGTTGGTGGCAGATCCCAGGCATGGGGTGGCAACGGGTGGACCCAGTAACAGCACGGGCAGCTGGCTGACCTTGGTCACACATTTGCGCACAGATAAACCAAGCGAAGGAGCAAGCAGTGAGACAGACCATGCAGGCCCCAGCAGCTTGCAGGAAGCAGCAGAGGGAACCGCCATTACCCCTCTCTGAGCCCGACCCCACATACAGCGTCACAAACCAGCGACCTGGGTCGCCCTGCCCTGGTGAATACCTAAGGCTCCGCCCCTCATATGTAACAGGTGCGAACAGACCAAAACATTATGACTCAAGAACAGCTCAAAGCCCCAGAGCCAATAATTCTAAGTGACCAAGAAATTGCCAACCTATCAGATGCACAGTTCAAAACAATGGTGATCAGGATGCTCACAGAGCTGGTTGATTTTAGTCACAAATTGGAGGAACAAATGAAGGCTAAACTAACTCAGATGAAGGAAAATGCACAGGAAACCAATAGTGATGGGAAAGAAACTGGGATTAAAATCAATTGAGTGAACCAGAAGGAAGAAAGAAACATCCAATCAGAAAAGAATGAAAAAACAAAAATTCAAAAAAATTAGGAGAGGCTTAGGAACCTCCACAACATCTTTAAATGCTCTAACTTCCGAATTATAGGGGTACCAGAAGGGGAAGAGGAAGAGCCACAAGTGGAAAACTTATTTGAACAAATAATAAAGGAGAACTTCCCCAATCTGGAAAAGGCAATACTTCCAGGAAATCCAGGAAGCTCAGAGAGTCCCAAAGAAGTTGGACCCAAGAAGGAACACACCAAGGCACATCATCATTACATTACCCAAGACTAAAATGAAGGAGAGAATCCTAGAAGCAGCAAGAGATATAAGGGGACAGTCACCTACAAAGGAGTTCCCATCAGACTGTCAGCTGATTTCTCAAAAGGGACCTTACAGGCAAGAAGAGACTGGAAAGAAATATTCCAAGTCATGAAAGACAAGGACCTACATCCAAGATTGCTCTATCCAGCAAAGCTTTCATTTAGAATGGAAGGGCAGATAAAGTGCTTCTCAGATAAGGTCAAGTTCAAGGAGTTCATCAGCACCAAGCCCTTATTATATAAAATGTTAAAGGGACTCACCTAAGAAAAAGAAGATAGAAAAGATGAACAGTGAAAGAACAGCAAACTCACAGTTATCAACAACCACACCTAAAACAAAAGCAAACTAAGGGGACAGCTAGATCAGGAGCAGAACCATAGAAATGAAGATCACATGGAGGATTAGCAACAGGGGAGTGGGAGGAGGAGAAGGGGGGGAGAAGGTACAGAGAATAAGTAGCATAGATGGTAGGTAGAAAATAGACAGGGAGGAGGGCAAGAATAGTATGGGAAATACAGAATCTAAAGAACTTGTGACACATGAACATAAACTAAAGGGGGAAGGATGGTGGGGAAGAGGTGTGCAGGGTGGAGGGGAATGAAGGGGGAGAAATAAGAACTGTAATGGCATAATCAATAAAATATATTTAAAAAATAAAAATAAAATCTTTTAAAAAAAAGAAATTTTTGCTATCGAGGGCACCTACTTGGTGGTATTTTATTATGGGAATGCTGGCTAAGATCCAACTGTAAGTATGTTCAAAACAGTGCTTTTAATTGTTCTAGCTGCCAAACTAGAAACCAAAATTACCTTACATAGTAAAGCAGATAATAAAAGAATACACCTACATACAACATGGATGAATCTTACCGTTATAATATTAAGTGAAAGTAGCAAGATACAAAAGAATACACAGAGTTTAATTCCATTTACATAATGTTCAAAAATAAGCAAAACTAAACTGCATAATTCAGGGATTCGTAAAAATTTAGAAAAATTATGGAAAAAATTGCCCTGGCTGGTGTAGCTCAGTGGATTGAGTGTGTGCATGCAAACCAAAGGATCAAGGTTCGATTCCCAGTCAGGGCACATGCCTGGGTTGCAGGCCAGTTCCCAGCAGGGAATGCGAGAGGCAACCATACATTGATATTTCTCTTCCTCTCTCCTTCTCTTCCCCTCTAAAGATAAATAAATAAAATCTTTTAAAAAATTATGGAAAAGCAAGGAAATTATTATTACAAAGAGTTGGGTGAGGAGGATTTTGTGATCCCCCTTTATGACCTAGGTAATGATTACTTATTCAACTATATATTCACATACCATGCCTCTTCCCCTATGTACAGATCATACTTACAATTTTTAACTTTGTAATGTTTCTACCCAATGCAAGCAGGAATCAGTGTATACAAAAATGGACCTGCACTGTATGATCAATCTGTAAATTCTGTAGTATTTTTACATCTTCCATTATAGCCATATGTACTGTTTATCACATACCTTTATAGGAATTTTCCTGTCAAAGTCAGGGAAGTGGATTATTTTATTTAGCTTGGACACATACAGTATCATTATGGTGGCTGCCATCTAAAGAAAAGCGGGAAAAGAAACTTCAGCAAAATATGTGGACTGTTGGAGGTACAAAGACATCAGAAGAAAACAGATTCATCAAAAAGAAATATATTCCAAAAAATCATTTTCTAGGTTCCAAGAAAAATTAACTATTTTTATAACATTAAAACTGATTTCCTTAAAAAAATTTTTTTAATTAAAAAAAAAAACTGATTTCCTTGCCACTGTATGAATTTCAGCAGATCTACAGGCAAAAAAGTATCATATCAAATAGACTCACACACACCCCTCATCTCAAGGGGCCTAAGGAATGGTGACAAAGGGGAAACAGGAACAGTGTCCCCAAAACTGACCAGAGTGACCACAGTCAGTGAGGACCCGCGACCCTGGACATCACTCTCCATGCACTAAGTATGTGGTCGCCTTCTCCCAAAAAGTGAGTGTGGGGGTTGGAGAAGGACACACTCCACACACAAACACACTTTTTGGTAAAGTCCAGTATTTCTATAACGCAGAAGGCAAACTAAGAGAAAAATACATTTTAAAGGGGATTTATATTTTCTCCAATGTCTCCAGTATTTGCAAAAATGTCTCATTCAAATCCTACCATCCTGGAGCATATGTGGTATATTAGTAATACTCCAGATTATTATTATCAAATATAAATTTTAATATCATCTTCCTATGCAAATTTTAGGACTTTCTCAATCTTCTCCATATTACGATGCAAAAATTTAACACTCCGTCAATATGATTATAATCCTAAACTTTAATCCTAATGAGTTTATAAACTTAATACCCATAATAGATTTATACAACTAAACCAACCCATGCTGAATTATAATTATGGTTTATATTTAAACTTACTTTATAATTCTTAGAGAAATATACTAACACTTATTTAAAATATTCTGTAATTCAGACTTTTAAAATTAGGTCTTCTGGCTCCTTCCACCAACAAATTACAAATCGAAAAGAGTTTACCTTTACTGAGTACAGCCAGTGATTTTCTTTGCCTCAGGGAGTACAAAGGGCATATTATCATATATTCACTGACCTTTTAAAATCCTTTTTTCCACATATTTTCACATTAAGACATAAAAGTAACATTTTTTTACCTTAGGGAAATATAGTTTCCTTGTTATTTTTTCTCCCTAACATGATGTTGCAAAAAATACCATATTAGCAAAACATTTAGCCAGACTGTATAAGCATATAAATGACAGCTTTTTCCAGATTCACAATTAGACATCTTGTTAAGATATGATTTTCATAATTTTAATTTTTCCCCTATAAATTAAAGCAAACAGTAAAAAAATCTAATACCTGTTACCACTTGTCAACCAGAGGTCACCAGCATATAACCAAAAGAATAAACAAGCCACAAATTCACATTAATGGAAAACAGCCAAACAGATTAGTCCAAAAGTTTTTCCGACCTCAACTTTATACCTGAGAACAAAAACCACAAACCACAGGAATCAAACGTTTTCTGTCTGGCCCACAGACAGTTTTATAAAAACTGGAATCCATTGCCAGCATTTACAAATTGGGAAATCTATTTTATATATTGTAGTGTCAATATTTTTAAATTAAATGTTTTACATTCACATGTGAGGAGTCTTGTCGCTAAGGGGTGTATAACTTGGGGTCCAGCTGGTTTTCTCCTCTAACCTGCACTTGCTTCATAGCAGGAAAACGCTTTGCAAATTAATACCTTGCTTAAGTCCTCATTCTACCACATGTTAACTAACCTTCTAGCTGATAATGCAGACTATCACAGAGATTTTATTTACAAGGGCTCTAGAATATAATACAAGCTATTCACTCCAGCATCATCTGTTCCGAACATCCTGAATTAGTTCAGCTTTTTTGTGTTGTGGTTGGCTTCATAACTAGGCTGAGTTTTTCTCCCTCTACCTGGAAACGACACCCGAGTTCTTTCCTCGCGGAGTTTGTTCTAACCCTCGGTGTAAACTTGCTGTGGGGGTGGGGGTGGGGCACGCGGCTCCAGCTCACTGATCCTCTGCGGGTTAAGATGGTGTCCAGTTAGGTTACCTCTGGTGCGGTCCCGGGAAAATCACTTCATAGAAGTGGCCTTCCAAGTGTTTTTTTAAAATTTATCCTTCTATTGACGTTTCTAGGTCAATTATATACGTTGACTAAATTTACAAATAAACCTGCTTATCAAAAAAAAACAAACCCAAATTGGGAAATCTAATGTAAAAATTTCAAATTCCCTGCTTATCTTAAAAAACCTCTGGAGTCCTGATAATAAGGGCCTAGTGGGCCCTGCCTCATCTCCCCCACCCTCTCCCTCTCCTGCAGTGGCTGAAGCGGAGTCACAAGTGCACACCTCAAAGGAGCAACTATGTTCTTGGACCCCACCCTGGCCCCCAACCCATTCCTCTGTTACCCACCGACCATGGAGGCTTTCAGTCTTCTGGCCCCTTAGTTTAGTGTAATTAAATTCCATTAAGGAAATTAAACCAAGCACTTGTTTCCCCTACAAGTACACGCTCTTCCTCAATTATAAAATGTCTTATTTCACAGTTTCATCAAGAGTACCAAGACTACATCAATAAGTTGGTAAACCACAATCTTAAACAAAAGCACTTAAAATTTTATGTGTACTAACTAATTAAGAGTTTAATTTTTTTTTCACTTACCTGACCAACTCCAAGAACAATTGGTGACGGGAAACTACAAAATACATACAATAATAAATAATTTTAGCAACTCCTAAAAATCCGAACAGTCTATAATATAATACATAGTGACACAGTTACTAAAAAGTCTTGAAATTTTTTTCATCTGAGATGATGAAATCTTAACATCAAATTTGTTCATTTTTCATCTGTTTATTTCTTTCACTTTTTAAATGGATGGTTGCTAAACCTGGGAAATTTTATTGTCCTTGGTGGTGGACTGTCATATCAACAAACATGACTGTATATATAGGAAGCCAAAATAATCTGGGGATAAATTATTAGAATGAATAACTTTAGCAAAATACTGGATACAAGACAAACATATAAAAATATCTACATACCAGAAAGACATAAGGGGAAAAAAATTAAAGATGTTTACACTAGCACCAAAAACCAACAAACACTAACTGGACATTTTATGGTAAAAGGAACTGTTTTTACATTTTTCGGTATAAAATGATATTGGGTAGTGCTTTGTTCTGTTTTTTGTTTGAAGGGCAGCAAACGCCCTGGACCAGAGGCAGCTCCTCTCTGCCTCCCTCCCCCTCTCAGTGAGTTCAAACACAGCTCCCCCAGGAGCCACACCCAAAAGTGGGCAGACACTGTGGGAGAGGATGATGGTGTTTTGCACCCTAATCTGAGGATGGGGGTAGGGAGGAAAAACAATCAGCAGAAGCAAACAGTGTGCAAAGTTTTGTTTGAAAGCAGGTTTGGGTGGAGGGGGTTGGCAGGCAGAGTTGACACCCAGTGTCATACTCGGCCACATGAAGAGACCCACAATGGCACCAGTGGTCTAGGGTAGCCAGGCAGGCCAGACCAGCTGGAACGCACTGATTTCAAGGCTTCGTACTCATTTTGCCCTTGGCCCCTTCTCATTGGCATCTCGATGTCCTCCCAGAGCTTGGGGCTGATGGCTCTCAATTTTGCCCAGAACCTGATTAGGACTGGACTGTCCACTCTTGTAGTCTGCAATGACCCTGGAATTTTTGTTAATTTCTGGTGCCAGGTCTTCTGCGCCAGTCCCGTGCTCTGCCAGTCCGATCCTGCTGGATCACTCTGCCCACCTCCAGCGCTTGCCCAGTCCAGTTCGGCCGTGTTCTTGGTGACTGAATGCTGCTTGTTCTGGCCAGCAGCCCACTTCTCGGAATTCTCCACATCTCACGTGTGAGCTAAGATGGCCTGCTTGGACTGGGCCTGCGCAGCCAGGGTCCCTTATTTCGCAGCACTGTCCTGGTGTCCCAGTTACTCTCTGCCATCCATAGTGGGGGGAATGGGATGGAGTTAGGTCACATGGCTTCAGGGATGCCATGCTGCTCAGGAGACATCACCTTGTCACTCTGGGTCATGTTTATTTTTTAAAAGATTTTATTTATTTATATATTTTCAGAGAGAGGAGACCAGAGGGGAAAGAAAGAGAAACATCAATGTGTGGTTGCCTCTCACGGGCCCCCTACTGGGGACCTGGCCCACAACCCAGGCATGTGCCCTGACTGGGAATCAAACCCACAACCCTTTGGTTCATCACAGGCTGGTGCTCAATCCACTGAGCCACACCAGCCAGGGCTGGGTCATGTTTATTTTTAAAAAAAACTAAGGAGTCCTTCTTATCTTTTAGCATTACATAGTGAAATGCCTGTAATGATATATTTTAAATTTGCTTCAAAATAATCTGGGGGAAAATGGTGGGATTAAGTAACAGAGAGCTATAAATGTAACAAAGTGGTTGAAACTGGGTAATGGCTACATAGTGATTCACTTATTGTTTGTTTCATTTTGTTTTTAATAACATAACCAGGTACAAATCCAGTAAGAGATTTCCAAGAAACACATCTACAAAGAACACTATAAGTCAATATTTAAAAAATCAAAAGAGCCCTAAATAAAATTTATGGATTGGAAACCTAATATTGTCCATTATACTCAAACAGAGCTATATAATCTATGCAATCTCTGGAAAAATATCAGCAGGTATTTTGTGGAAACTGACAAGCTGATCCTAAAACTGAATGAAGGCAAAGAACAAAATTACCCAAGATAATCTTTAAGAACAGTGAAGCCAGAGAAATTACTCTACCGATGTCAGCATCATTGTAAGCTTACAATAAATGAGATAGTGTGGTATTTGGGCAATAGGGCAATGGAAGAGACCAGAGATGGGGACAGATACACATATATACGTATACCTGATTTGTGACAAAAGTGACAGTGCAGAGCAATGGGGAAGAGAGATGCCATTTCCACAAATGGCACTGGGCAGTCTGGACAAATCCTGACCCCTACCTGACACCATCCTTAAGAAGGTAGCTCACCACTTCGCTGGGCTCACTCACTGCCCGAGCTTCTCCTGGCTCCCAGTCATTCTCTCAGGCTACTAAAAAAAGAGGGAGGGATTTAAATTAAAAACAAAACAAAACAAAACACCTCAGCCCTTGATCTGCTTGTCCTGTGGAGACATAACCCATTTCAGACAGGCAAGAAAAAAATGAAAACTCAGCCTATCTTAATAGAGAAAACAGAATAAACAGTACCATTGTGAGAATAAAATGAACTCTAGCAGATGGATGCTGGGTTGTGTCACCCAGATACCCCCTTCTGGACTGAAGCACTCATTCCCCGGGTGCCCGAGAGCATCCTCAGGTAAAGAAACCTGCCTTGCCAATAGCATACTCCCTCTCTGAGGGCAACCTGCTTTGCAAACGCTGGTCTATGCAGGGGCAGAAAAGCTAGCTAGCTAGGGCCTCTGGCCCCAACTCAGAACAACTCTCTCAAGAGACTCTGGGATCAGGCTTTGCTGTGAGCACAGCACAGCACGGCCCAATCTCTCCCTCTGCCCAAGCCTGCTTCCCACCCTGCCACCACAGAAATGAATCCCAAGAGTGCTCCTCAAATACTTCCCCAAATCTCAGAGTCTGCTTCCTGGAGAATACAATTTGGGACATCAAACAAAATAATAGGATATCGGAGACCATTCTGCATGGCCTGGGCCCAACTCCCACTGGGAGATGCACAGGACCCACGCCCATGGATAGGTTCTCCCGTGGGGAATCAGGCCTGCGTTGTACCTAAGCCACTTTGAGACTTGCTTTTTGCTAAACCATCCTCACCCTGAATCTAGGCAGAAAACATTTACTGGTATCTTTAAAGTAACTTCCCTGAATCCATGCTAAACCTTCCAAGGACGAGTGTAACCAGTTCAACCACTTCTTGCATTTGCAAATATCCTTCATCTGTGATGTGATTAGCGGCATCCTCTCCTTTGTTTTCTGTAAAAGGTAACCACCTAAAGTGAACCTGTGCACAGTAAATGAGGACCATCATGTAGTGTGCCCAGAAAAACAACAAAAGCCCCTCAAGACAAAGGCCAAGGCTTTTTCTCCTCTTGAGAGAGAAGCTGCCCATCCCTCTTCCTCCACTGGACGCACAGTCCATGTGAATTTGTCTCGTCTCGGCTACAATGCCGTGGATCCCACGAGTCGGGGTCCGTGGCAGCACGCCAACCATATAAAGAAACAGTACAACAACAAACTTATAGAAGCCCTGGCTGGTGCAGCTCAGTGGATTGAGCGCAGGCTGCAAACCAAGGGGTCACCAGTTCGATTCCCAGTCAGGGCACATGCCTGGGTTGCAGGCCAGGTCCCTGGTACAGGGCGCACAAGAGGCAACCACACACCGATGATCCTCTCCCTCTCATTCTCCTTCTCTTCACCTCTCTCTAAAAAAATGAATAAATAAAATCTTTTAAAAAAAACTTACAGAAGGCAGACAAAGAGCCCAGCCTAAAAGAAAATATAATATGCGGAAAGAAGGACCTCATCATAATTGCTTCTCATTAGTAAGAAGATGAGGCCAATAGGCTAAGAGGGCAAAACAGTCAGACGAAGGGGGCGTGCAGGTCCACGGAAACGACCTGGGACCAAAACAACACACCCGCCACACCAGTAACTTAGAAACCACACGAAACTAAATGGCCACTGCTGAAAACTGAATCGCCATCCCTGGAAGTAGGGTAAATGCAGAAGAAAAAGACTTGGAAGTATCTATTCAAAGATAAATATATATGGAAGATAGACAAACACCCCATGCAGGGCTAATTGTTGAGTCAGGTGTGAAGAACTCAGTGAAAAGAGAAAATGATTTAAAAAGACAGATTCATTTCCATGACATGAAGAAAATAAGCTGAATTTTCAGATCTAAAAGCACACTTATTACAGAAAAATCTGTTAAGAATGCTCACCATGATTAATACAGTAGCCATGAACTCTTCATGAAAAAACAGATTACCTGACAATGGAATCCGCCAATTAGGAGTCAAATCAAAACAATAAACTCTGGAATGGAGACAACTGTGGGGTTAAAATTACAGAACAGGATGCTAAATTATAAAAGAAGTTATGGAGGGAAGGGGAGAGGGGAAGAAGTATGCAAGTGTCCTCATCTTTCACAGCACGGAGGTCATACCTACTATCAAAATTGAAATGTGTTTCTGAAATAAACATAATGACTTCAACTGAATGTTTTTCGTGACCTCTTAATCTTAATGGGGTCTTTTAAGACATATTAACTCTACACTACAAGTGAAGAAATATATATACCTGAAAGTCAACAATTCTTTTTGTTGAACTTTCTCTTTCCTCCATTCAAATCAGTTAGAAGTAATTTCCTACACATACGCTACTTGCAATCTCCACCTTAACTAAGTCTTCAAATGCAGGCTAGAAGTGGGGAGGCGGCCCTTCCACAGGACAACAAAACGCCCCTTCAGAGTTAGCAGGAACGACAGGGATGGGCCTCCTGTGATGGTTTCTATTTGCTCAGAGAAGTATCACGGAAGGAGAGTGGAGGATGGGGATGTGGGTGGTTTCACGTCACAGAGCAAAGCCTGAAAGAGTCATTTCCAGGACAAGGAGAGCTGTGTGAGGTTTGTGACTGACAATTTAAAGTCAAACCAGCCAGCCCAGAATGGTTTCTCTGCCGGGACAGTCACAGCTGCTCAAGCACTGAAGGACAAAGGCAGTTGAGAGAAGAAGGCTGCACTAGAAGAGTGACAGCCAAGGTAGGAGCCAGAAGGGAGCACTGGGCTGGCTGCCAGCGCTGCTCTCTGTGGGAGGGCTGAACCTGGAGGGCAGGGCTGCTCAGGGCCCGAGGTGGCCGCCATCCCTGCGGAGGCAGGAGTGACGACAGCAAGTGGGGTGAGACCAGCTCCCGTGACTCAGCACAGATATGCTGAAGCTCTGATGGCTGATGCCAGTCCCAGTTGAGAAGATCAGGTCTCTTCGCTAAATGAGTTGCAGGAGCTTTGGAGCCAATGCAAAGAACTTGAAATAGGCACTGTGAGGCCGGAGTTTGCAAGGAGCATGAGCAGTGGAAGCCACCAGACTGCCTGCTGCCCTGGCCCCTAGCCACACCCAAGGTGAGATCAGAATCCAGCACTGCCTTGGGTGAAAAAGGGAGCAGCATCTTTGGGAGATGCACTGTCACAGGGGGCCCAGGGAACCAGGTTCTTGGTGATCAGGACAAAGAATTGAACAGAGCACACATAGTTTATACCAGAGAACATGGGAGCAGGCCAACTTTAAATACAGATTGACCTCATTGGCTGGAGGGATTGTATTCTTATGAGGTGAATCCATCCTGGCTAGTTTTGGCGGGCTTTTATTACGCATGCACAAGTGGTTGTATTACTTTAAAGCTACTGCGCATGTGGTCTCTCATGATTTTCCTTGATGGACCACTGGAGAAGGGGGTCACACAATGTTACCGAGCGGACCCCCCCCCCATTCTCCTGGGGTCCCCCTGTACTAGGTTCCCTTTGCCCACTGCCAGGGAATTACGTGGGCATCTCAATGTCACAGGTTGGTGAAAAGGAAAGGAATTACTTATTCAAAAGTTATACAGCCTTAAAAGTAATGACTCAATATCTCCATTAAGATCCCAAAGTCCCTTAAAACATCCATAAACACACACAGTTCTTCCTTCCCCCCTTTGCCCAGTCTGAGGTACCATATCTCAGGAAAAGAAATAGATGTCTGTGGCTCAGGCAGCCCCCAGTTCTTCCGAGTAACCTGTGCTCGGCTAGCAGGCCTCCCTCGGTTCCCAGCACCATTAGCTGTGTCACCAGGATCTCCAGGTCTTAATCTACACCCACCAGCAAGAGTCCTTTCACCCCTTTCCTTCCTGCAGCGTCTCTCCTGCCTTCTTCCGAACTGCTAAAGAGAGAGCTCTGCATTGCTGCTACATCTTGCTTTTCAGCTTCCTAAGCTCCGTGGCAAAGGGAGCCCCAAAGCCACAAGGTCCCCTCTCTTTTTCGCCAAAGCAGCATGGTCCCAACTTTACTCCAAGCTCTCACACAGGCACTGTAACCAGGAGGAGCTGCCTGCCAGTGACCTTCTAAGTGAAAGCCGCTCCCATCTCCCTGGCTCAAAGCATGGCCACAGCTATTTAACATATCCATGAAAAGTTACAGATATGTTAAATGACCATGCCAGAGGTTAGCTGCAAAACTGCTGCTATGCAAAATAGCTCTCAATGGCCCTGCTCCATGTGTCCCATCCCTTCAACCTTGTGGGGGTGAGGACATCCCATATTTTTAATATTTCCTGGACACCCTGGGTTCTAGAACCCATTAGAAATTCCTTTTGAGGGGACCCCTGGCTGCACCCTGTTACAGCACATCTTCATCAAAGTTTTGAGAAATTAAGAATTGGCTTCATTTTTTTTAACATAGATTCCCAGATTCTGATTCAATAGCTTTTATAAAAACCTTTCCAAGTGATTCACATGACCCAGGCAGATTTGGGAACCATTGTTAAATGATCCCAAAGCTCTGGAATGCAGAAAAAGGTAGACACACAGCAAATACTTGTGAACTGAATATAATTAAGTTCTATATCTTTTAAGCATCATTTGTAAATTCTTGCACATGATAAGGAAGAGCATTAAAATGGCAACTGAACAACAACTGACTGCCTACCCAACCATCATGAATCAGAATAGCTTGCTTTTCCCTCTCTCCCCAGGACATCTGATAGTGCAAGTACTTCACTGACCTCTCTGTCCAACCAGAGCAGATTTATTAATTATGCCATTACAGTTCTGTTTCCCCCCTTCATTCCCCTCCACCCTGCACACCCCGCCCCCACCATTCCCCCCTTTAGTTTATGACCACGTGTCTCAAGTTCCTTAGATTCTATATTTCCCATACTATTCTTGCTCTCCCCATCTATCTTCTACCTACCGTCTATGCTACTTATTTTCTGTACCTTCTCCCCCCTTCTCCTTCTCCCACTTCCCTGTTGCTAAGCCTCCATGTGATCTTCATTTCTATGGTTCTGCTCATAGAAACTGCCCATTCAAATAACATTGTTCATTGTCTCTTCTCAAAATGCTTTAGGAGCAGTTTTGTAGTGCATCATGTTGAACTAAAACCAAATAAAAGACTTCTGCCAAGAGGGAGGCATAGGTGGAAGCACTGCCCCTTCTCACACAACCGAGTTTTAGCAACAAAAACGCAGCCAAAGCACAGAAAATTGAACTACATGGAAGTCTGACAACAACGAACCCTTCAGCCAAACCAGTTAGAGGGGCAGAGCCAGCAGCAGAGCAGGGTCAGGCAGGAAAGATCCACCGACCTGGGTGCACAACCCAGGTGTGCCAGCAGCTGTGGGCGGATCCCAGGTGTGGAGAAGTGGGCAGACCCACTGAGGGCACAAGGCAGTGGACTCACTGAGGGCTGACCAAAGTCACACAGTCAAGCGCAGATAAACCGGTGAAGGACCGAAGCGGTGAGACAGACCGTGCAGGCCCCAGTGGCAGAAAGTGGCAGAGGGAACCGCCATTGTCCCCCTCTGACCCCGCCCCCACATACAGCGTCACAAACCAGCGACCTGGGTGGCCCCGCCCTGGTGAACACCTCCTCATACGTAACAGGCACGAACAGATCAAAACATGGCTCGAGAACAACTCAGAGCCCCAGAGCTGATAAATCTAAGCGATGAAGAAATAGCCAAACTTTCAGATGCACAGTTCAAAACACCGGTGATCAGGATGCTCACAGAACTGGTTGATTATAGTCACAAATTAGAGGAACAAATGAAGGCTAAACTAATTGAAATGAAGGGAAATGCATAGAAAACCAATAGTAATGGAAAGGGAACTGGGACTCAAATCAAAGGAGTGGACCAGAAAGAGGGAAAAAAAATGACCAAACGGAAAAAGATGAAGAAACAAGAATTCAAAAAAAGAATGAGAGGCTTAGGACCCTTCAGGATGTCTTTAAACATTCCAACATCCAAATTATTGGGGTACCAGAGGAGGAAGAGGAACAGCCACCAGTGGAAAACTTATTTGAACAAATAATAAAGGAGAACTTCCCCAATCTAGCAAAGGAAATAGACTTCCAGGAAATCCAGGAAGCTCAGAGAGTCCCAAAGAAGTTGGACCCAAGAAGGAACACACCAAGGCACATCATAATTACATTAGCCAAGACTAAAATGAAGGAGAGAATCCTACAAGCAGCAAGAGATAAGGGGACAGTCACCTACAAAGGAGTTCCCATCAGACTGTCAGCTGATTTCTCAAAAGGGACCTTACAGGCAAGAAGGGACTGGAAAGAAGTATTCCAAGTCATGAAATCCAAAGACCTACAACCAAGATTGCTCTATCCAGCAAAGCTTTCATTTAGAATGGAAGGGCAGATAAAGTGCTTCTCAAATAAGATCAAATTCAAGGAGTTCATCATCACCAAGCCCTTATTATATGAAGTGTTAAAGGGACTTATCTAAGAAAAAGAAGATAAAAAACATGAACAGTGAAAGGACAACAAACTCGCAGTTATTAAGAACCACACCTAAAACAAAAGCAAACTAAGAGGACAGCTAGATCAGGAGCAAACCATAGAAATGAAGATCACATGGAGGGTTAGCAACAGGGGAGTGGGAGAAGGAGAAGGGGGGAGAAGGTACAGAAAATAAGTAGCATAGACGGTAGGTAGAAAATAGATAGTGGGAGGGCAAGAATAGTATGGGAAATATGAAATCTAAAGAACTTGAGACATGTGGTCATAAACTAAAGGGGGGAATGGTGGGGGGGGGGTGTGCAAGGTGGAGGGGAATGAAGGGGGGAAACAGAACTGTAATGGCATAATCAAGAAAATATATTTTAAAAAAACCAAATAAAATAACTAGCACAAGTAACTAAGACCACCCATCAGTCCTGTACCCCAACTACAAACAATCTGCTCAAAATGACAAGGAAAAACATCCACTGTGTTACATTCCCATGACCCTGTGAATGAGGCAATTATTAAGGTCCTTCCAACCTGCAACGCAACATTATCCTCAAACAAGTAATGCTTGGGTCCGATTTCTACAGTTTATTCTTGTAACCAAATCACACCAACCCTCCTTCCTTCAAAACTGCTCCTAAAGCATTTTGAGAAGAGAAAATGAACAATGTTATTTGAACTGGGTTCTCCAATTGTATGACATACTACATTACAGAAATGTGAACTATTTACTTATAAGGGTTATAGCGTTTTCTCTTGCTAAGACAAAAGCTTGATTTTCTCCTTTAACCATGGACCTCAAAATTTTAAAGATGGAAAGGCTACAGCAAGAAATGTCTCATATAATACTCTTCTTGGTTGGACACGACCCTTCATTTTCAAAGCACTAACCAATGTTTACAGCTCCCTGCTTCCAAGAAGGGAACATGTGTCTGGGAGGCACTAACTACCATGGCCAGAGAGTACACCTGCTCACTCAAGTTCAAAACGTGGGGGCTGAGCACAGTTTTGACACAACTTCCAACCACTCCCAAACAAGCCGGTTACTAGCATTTTCTTGTTTTTTATCATAGGTGCTCAAGTTTTCTTTTTCTTTCATTAGCTTCCATTGTATGTGTTAAATGATCCAGATTTAGGCATATGGTCATTCTAATTTCTTTAAAGCAGAGTTGGCGTTTCCCATGGACACCAGCAATCAAGCTGCCACACACTGGTAGAGACCTTGTAAACAATGTAAACAGCCATAGAACCACCAAAAAAAATCCCAAATCTACTGCTTCCCTCTATATCCACTGCTAACCCCACCCCAATCAAAGCTATCTCTTAGAATCTAGAGTACCACAACTGCTTCCTAGCTCTTCTCCCTGAGTCCATCATCACTTCTCTACCCACCCGCCAGCCAAAGACATCTTTTTAGTTGCACAAATTATGGCATGTCATTCCCATTGTAAAACCTTCCAAGGAATTTCCTATTGCACTTAGATTAAAATTAAAATGATTTGTTTGTTCTGATGGTCTCCCTGCTTCCATCCTGGTCCGCCACTATCTGCTCTCAACGCAGCAACCAGAGTGATTTAGATCACGGTGAAGCAGAAGACAGCACAGGAAGAACTCCGACGCTGCGCTGCTGTTACTGACCAGTGTCTAGCATCCTTGTTGCCAGGCAACACATTTTACCACTCAGGTCAAATAAACAGAAACGGAGGCAAAGAGGAGGAAGGAGACATGTCTCACTCACTAGCAAGACATGGCTCATGCACTAACTCAGCAGTCCTGAGCCTGGTCTGATAATATTGCCAGGTGTTCCACTATGTTAGCAAGAAAGAAGGGAAGTCCTTGAAATTCTTTGTAGCATTTCCACTATCTGGAAAAGGAGGCCTTGAAACTGTGCTTTCATCCCAAGGCCTGAAATGTGGGAGAGGGTCCCCAGTGCCCAAAGAAGGGGCCCATAAAATAACTCTGGTTAACTGTCTACCTCTGGTCACTGTTTTATGAGGGAGTCCCTGATGTTTACAGAAAGAGCCCATAAATAACTTCAGAAAGTGCCCCAATTTTAGTTAACTGCCTCCTGTTGATACAGGGTGCAGCTAAGGGGCGGGGGGGGGGGGGGGGAAGATTTGGAATGGTGTCCAGAATTCAAAGTGTATAGAAATATTGGAGAGAAATATTAAGTTGTCCTCACCCCACCCCCCAGGTGTCAGTTGGGGGAAGGGAAAAATGGAGCAGGGCCATTGAGAGCTGTTTTGCAGCTAACGTCTGGAATGATTACTTAACATATCTATAACCTTTAACTGGTTTCATAGATATGTTAAATAGCTGTGGCCAAGTTTTGACCAGGTAGAAGGGGGAGCAAGGCAGTTTTCAGGAGAGTGAAGAGTACCACTAGGCTTTGCCAGAATGGGGACCCCTGCAGCTAGATGAAAGAGAGAGCCACGCGATTTCAGCAAAGTAAGGGTCCCCTCTTGGCCAGGAGAAGGGAGTAACCCAGACGTGGCAGCCATTGAAGGGAGAGCCACGCGGTTTGGGGCAGAGTGAGGACCCCTGCAGTCATGTAGGGGAGAGCCATGCAGTTTCAGCAGAGTGAGGACCCCCCTCTTGGTGAGGTGAAAGAGGGAGCCACGTGGTTTTGGAAGGGTGTGGACCCCCTCTTTCCCAGGTGAAAGGGAAAACCACGCAACTTTGCCAGAATAGAGATCCCTGCAGCCAGGTGAAGAAGAAAGCCACATGCTTTTGGTGGAATGCAAACCCCTACAGCTTTGGTAGAAGAGGCCCACGCGGCTTTGGGGTGCCCCCTTTGGCAGTGTGGCCTGGAAAGCAGGAGAGACTTTGACTGGAACTGGGTACAAAGAACTCTTGCCAGTGGACCGTGAGAGGGTACCACAGTACTTTGGATTAACTAGAGAGAGATCCTGCCTGCACGGTGACACAGCTGACGGTGCCAGCGGCCTGCAACACAGACGTGTGCTCTTTTCTTTATTTATGGTACCCGGAGTTGGGACAGTGGGAGGAGAGCTGTGTGTGTGTGTAGGTGCACAACCTAAAGGACTATGATATTTTAGTGGAGGCATTAGGCCTGAATAGCATTAAATAAACATTTTGTTTCCTTTTCACAAATCTCTGGCATTGAGAGATGTCTTTCCAATTGGCAGCGGACAGAGGAGCCCAGTAGATATTAGAATTCTGTCTTTGGGAGGGGCCCCTGTTCTGTAAGCAGTTTTTGGCATCCCTCAGTGGGCCAAGTATTGACCCCCCCCTCGGACCCTCTTATTCGGTAACACTGTCACGTATTTGTTTTACAAGATGAGCAAATGGAGTCTGGAGCAAAATAAGGATTCAGGCTAACAGCCCCCCACACATACCTGAGTTTGGGTGGTCACATTCCCCCAGGAAAGCTGGCACCGCATTTACCCGTTAATCAATAGTAACTTTTTTCTCCTGACCCACCAACTCTGTAAGTCCTCAGAACAAACGTGTGTGTGTGTGTGTGTGTGTGTGTGTGTGTGTGTTTGTGTGTGTTTCTCTCTCGCTCCCTGTTTCTCGGTGCTCTCTGCTCTCTGGCCACCCGGCCTCAGGCTGCCCGGGGACTTGCCACCCTGGTTGGTCTTCAGCTGCTCTTACTTTTGCTGCCCTGCTTTGCCCTGAAACTTTGCCTTTCACCCCCACTCTACCTAGTTCCATTCTCTTCCATGGGAATGGGTCACTAATAAGCTGACTACATGCTAGTAGACTTGCTGATCTGTAATTCCTTTCATGCATCAGCAAGAAGAACCCGGCTCTCCCGTCCACAGTGGTGTTCCTCTGCTCCTTCTGATGGCCACAAAGGCCCTACACAATCTACCAGTTCACCACCTGGGACTCACCTAGTACCATTCCCATCCAAACTATTTACTTACTCTCCCACCCCTGGAATGTTGTTCCCCCATCTCCCTCACCTCACTTATGTCTTAGCTCAAATGTCACCTCCATGGTGACACTGACCACACTAAGATGAAATTCTTTCCCAGGCCCGGTACGGACATGAAAAATGTCATACACACCAGTATCCCTACCTTACTCCTTTTCCTGCCTATATTTTCTCTTGACTGCACAACTGCATCTGCCATAATATAGATTCTAGCAGTTTATTTAACTCCCTAGAAAGCTCCATGTAAGTTCCAGAATGATAGATGTATGCTCATGACACATGATTTTGGTCAGCTTTATTCACTTCTGTATCCCAGTGCCTACAAGAGTGCCGGGCACATAATAGGTTCTTAAGAAGTATTACTGAGTGAAGAATCCGATCCTGCCTCCCCCGCTGACCTCCCTGACATCTCTCCTCCCCTCTCGCACTTGCTCACTCAGTTCCATCCAGTGCCCTCTGGTCCTCCAGCTGGCCCAGCTCACGCCCCCCTTCAACACTTTCCCTTCTGTTGGGAATGCGGTAGCACCAACCAGTCCATCCCAGGCACTCTCGTTTCATACCTGAAGTCACCTCATGAACACCTCGCTTATTCATGAACCCGTCTGTCTATTTTCTGTCCTCACCATTGACCAGGGGTCTCTAGGGCACAGGCTTTGTGAACAACAGTTCCCACCTGCTTCCCCGGTGTCTGCCATGGGTTTGACACACAGTGTGTTGTCGGAATAACCAGCCAAGCTTGTGTGCGTCTCTGCTTTCTCAAGTATCAAATAAGAAGGCTGAATGAAGACACTCTGACATCTCTGTGCTCTTCATAAAATGCTGATTTTACAGTCTTGTAGCAAGTATAGTTTACAAAGAGCCCTCACTTATGACAGCTCCTGCAAAGCTCTGGGGGGCAATTCAGGCCTTTAACTACATCTGAGAAAACTGCTGACCCTGGGACTGGCTCAGGAGGCACAGCGATTAAACGGTGAAGCTGGGTCTAAATTCACAGCTCTTTCAATACTGCTACTGTGATAATAGAATTAAACACATTTTTTAGTCCTTACAAATAGGTTCAAGGAAACCATAAATTTGCTGCTTTACTATACAGTCATCCAAAAAACTACATCATGGGAACTTCCCATTGCTTTGCCCAGTCTCTATGAACATGCTGGTAACTTAAGAATGAATAATTACACAATACGAATAAACTTATCCTTAAGGACTGATCTGATTACTGAACATCTAACTTCACATAAAGGAACGTTCACTTGTTTCAGCTCATGGGTGCATTCCAAAGTACTGAGAGTCCTGCAGGTAAGTAGTGTTGAGGTGTGTCCGTGGTCGCTGCGGGTAAAATGACTTTTGTTGGTTTGTGGTTGGGTGTTTACAACGCTGCTCCCGGCCCGGTGGAACGCGCGCTCTAGGTGGCGAGCACACAGCCACCCACTTTGGTGCTAGGACTCCCAGCGCTGCGCCCCGCCCACCTGCTGACCCGGCCTTAGCACACCGAGGGCAGGGCATCCCCCACGCCACCCCACCCCGCTCTCCGCACCGCGCCCCCCCCCCACGCGGGGACCTCACGAGTCCCGCCAGTCCCTGCCAGCTGGCCGGCGCGGCTCCGAGTGGAGCACAAGCGCCGGGAAGGTGCTGGGTCAGGTCGCAGCCGCCGGAGCAGCTGAGCGCCCCTCCCGGACCCCGCCCGGACTGCAGGCGCCCGCCTCACCCGTAGGTTGTCAGCAGCGCCTTGTTGACCAGCACGATGAGAAAGGAGCAGGTCCCGTAGAAGAGCGCCGACAGCAGCTGGACCACCCCGGAGGGCAGCCGGCCGGAGGTGGGGTCCGCGCCCGCGCCGTCTGCCTGGTGAGCCATGGCCCGCCGCCCACCACCGGCCGCCCGCCACTCGCCACCGGCCGCCGGCCACCAGCACCCTCCCAGTGGCGCGCCAGGCTGCCCTCAGGCCGCCCCGCCCCAGTTCCGTCCTCGCCCGCCCCTCCCCCCCATGGCCGGACTGGGCGCAGCCCAAACAGGAAGGGCCCCGGTGCGAACCCAGCGCCGCCTGGCGCTACTGGGCTGCCCAACGCTGCGGGCGGGGAAGGAAACGCGGCTGCGGGAGTCCGGCCTCAGAAATACCGCGCGTCGGAGCACCTCCAGTCTAAAGGGAGATCAAAAATGGGTTTGGAAGAGTTCAAATGCCCTACCTACCTCCTTCCAGACTGCTCTTGGGGAGCAATTTTAGGGTTGATTTTGCTTTTTCCCCACTTTTTTAAACATATAATTTACATAGAATGTTGCATAGAATGAACTGCAGATTTCATGAGTCCACAGTGTAATGGTTTTGACACATACACCCATGCAACCACCCAAATTAAAACATTTCCATCACCTCCAAAAAGGCCCCTTTTGCCCCACCCAAGTTTATCAGGAGTTATTCTGATTCTATTGCAATAGGTTAGATTTGCCTTTTCTGGAAGTTCATGAGTATGTCCTCTTGTAAGGCTTTTTTTTTTTTAGAGAGAGGGAAACATGGATGTGAGAAACATTGATCCCCGATTGACTCTCACACGCACCACAACTCAGAGGAACCAGCAACCTTTCTCTCTGCAGGTCAAGGCCCAATGGGGAGGAACCAGCGCCCAACCGAGCCACACCCCCAAGTCAGGACTCCACCTCCTTTGTATTTTTGCCACTTCCTTTATATTTTTGCCACTTCCTTTATATTTTTGCCACTCGTCCGTTTTTTGTTATTTTTTTGTTGTTGTTGAATAGTACCACAATTTGTTTACTCATTCACCAGTTAAAGGGTATGTGGTTTCCAATTTAGGGCTAGTATAAAAAATGCTTCCATAAACGTTGGTGTGCATGTTTTCATTTGTTACATTAGTACCTACAGTGGAATGGCTCGGTAAGGTAGGTGCAAAGTCTCAAGGCTTTTCTCACCTCTGGGTGCTTTCTGGCAGGTTCTCTCCTTACCTGAGGGTCCACTTCCTATCCAGCGGTATGGCAACTAAGCAAGTGTCTGTTAACTGGCATTAACCGAAGATCGTCCTGTTACCGATCAAGAGGTCCAGGTGGGGGGGTCAATACTTGGCCCACCTAGGGATGCCAAAAACTGCTACAGAACAACAGGGGTCCCTCCCAAGGACAAAATACTAATATCTACTGGGCTCTTCTGTCCGCCACCAGTTGGAAAGACATCTCTCAATGCCAGAGATTTGTGAAAAGGAAACAAAATGTTTATTTAATGCTATTCAGGCCTAATGTCTCCACTAAAATATCAAAGTCCTTTAGGTTGTACACCTACACCTGTTGTAGACGATCGGCGGGTAAATACACACTCTCGGAGTCCGGAACCGAATTGATAAAAAATTTAATGGCCAAAGATTTTCCTGCGCAGGGGCAAACTTCCCCAACTGTGACCGGAGTCACGTAGCTACTCAGAGCTACAAAATGGAAATCGCACCTGGCTTACAGACTACTGGGTATTTATATTTTCTAGCAAGCAAGCAAAGGCATACAGAAGCAGAGGTGGCGGTTAGCTATTGGCTTATTTAAAAACGGCGAGGGTCCCTGATTGGTGGGTGCTGCTGCTGGCGCAACTTTCTGGTGGCCCCGGGTTAGTTACCTTATTTGGCTAGAATTTTAAACCCAATTGTTCCCTGATGTTTGTTCATTACCCTGTTCCAGGAACTGCAGATTTAGGGTTGGGTAATGCCCTAGCTGTAATTTTCCTAGCTGGGTATAACACACCCACACAGCGCTCCCTTCTCCCACTGTCCCAACTCCGGGTACCGTAAATCAGGAAAAGAGCACACGTCTGTTTTTCAGGCCGCTGGCACCGTCAGCTGTGTCACCTTGCAGGCAGGATCTCTAGTTCATCCAATCATGTGGTACCTTCTCATGGTCCACTGGCAAGAGTTCTTTGTACCAAGTTCCGGTCAAAGTCTCTTCTGCTTTCCAGACCATGTGGCCAAAGGAAGCATCCCAAAGCCACGTGGGCCTCTTCTACCAAAGCTGCAGGGGTTCGCACTCCACCAAAAGCATGTGGCTTTCTTCTTTACCTGGCTGCAGGGATCTCCATTCTAGCAAAGCTGTGTGGTTTTTCCCTTTCACCTGGGCAGTTATTGCCTCATGTCCTAGAGCCAGTCTTTTCCAAGCTCTCACACAGGCCTTCTCCCTCAGGGGTGCAGCCCCTAGTTTCATACTGAGTCCCAAGCCACTCCCTTCTCCCTGGCTCAAAACTTGGCCACAGCTATTTAACATTATCTATGAAACCAATTAAAGGTTATAGCTATGTTAAATGACCATTCCAGAGGTTAGCGGTAAAACTGTTGCTGTGCAAAAAAACAGCTCTCAATGGCCCTGCTCCATTTGCCCTTTCCCCCAACTGACACCTGGGGGGGGGGGGGTGAGGACATCATAATATTTCCTGGACACCCTGAGCTCTGGACCCCATTCCAAATCCTTTCCTGGGGCCCCCCTCCTGGCTGCGCCCTGTTACAGTCCCAGAACTGCCTGTGCTGACCACAGTCCACTGCTCTAGAAATTTTTCAAATGTCCCATATTTTCATTCTAAATTATTAACTTTAAAAATCTGAAACCTCGGCTTTGTACTAATTATACCCATGCCATATAATTTTCTACTGTAGGCACTGAACAACCAAAAACATTTTCAACACTGATAACTAAAGCATAACTTTTGGCAAGTAACTAGCACTAAAAAACACAAAGAGTCCATGTTGCATAAAAGAAAACACACATAAATAAAATTAAAAAAAAGAAAAAAACACACATAAGACCTTTTTAAAACAGAAAATAAGTTCAAAGGCAAGTTGAATAAAAAAATTTGAACTTGAAATCATATTAATTTCCTGAAAAAGATCAAGTTTCCAGTGAGTCTTCAAGTACATTTTGATTGCCAAACAGTAGTCATTTTGAATGACATCCTTAATCACTTTGCATTTAATTTGCATCTATGTGGGTGCATCTGTGCACCCACACTCGAAGACCGTAAGCCACTGTTCAGATCTCTGTTAAAATCACAACTCACAACTAAAGAGCTGCTTGTGAAATTCTTTTGCAAAACCCCAAGCTGAACCTCATCCTTTCAAGTACAAGACTAAATATATACTAAAAAAATGAATGAAAAATTGCACAGATAAAAGGTAAACAGGCTCTGGTGGTTTCTAAAGATGATACCAGATCCCATATATCCTGAATATAAATAAATCCCATTCCTGATTACCCTAATGCGATAGGTTTGCAATACTTATCTATACCAGTGCATTTTTAACACTGTAATAATGAACTGGATGAAAAAGTTAAATGAATACCTATGATATAAAAGGCCATTATTTTAAAGTAAGATAAAGCAACTCATACTACGGTTCCAATTATGCTTAAAAGATGACTGGGCCCTGGCCAGGTGGGTCAGTTGGTTGCATCATGGTCCCCTACACCAACAGCATTGCAGTTCGATCACCAACCAGTCCAGGAGCGTAAGACAGGCAACCAATCGATGTTTCTCTCTCTCTCTCACTCCTTGTCTCTGAAATCAATTTAAAAAAATTCTGAAGTGAAGAGTAAAAAATATGTATATATAACTGGAATGAAATATAAAATGTATCAAAATAATAATGATGAATATAGGACCATAGGAGACATTTCTTTCTAAATCTCTTTAATTTTTATATCATGGTTGTTATATTGTTTATAAGAAAACAAATGATAAATGATTCAATAAGGAACATGTACTTTAAACTGTAAGTTAAAATAAAATTTTATTCAAAGCATCTTTTAAAATTACAGCATATTTATTTTTATGCTGTTAACTCTGCCAAACTACAACTTAGCCATATGAAGCATAAAACACTTCAAAATCTGAATGTAAACCATTTCAAAAACAAAAAGCAGTCTTCACATACCTTAAATTTGAAATGCCAATGTATTCTGTCCAAGTACATAGCTTATATGAAAAAGAACATTTTAAATATTTCTATAGTAAATAGTTGTAATTTCTTAAAATTTTCAATTATACAACTAAAAAATGTCTGTGAATATAACTATTATAGTTGACAAAAGCTGACCAGAGAAATAAAAACCATACTTTTGAAAGTCTTAAATTTTATTATTTTTGAATTGACAAGTATTTGCAATTTTTAAATTCTTACTGCCTTTCCTTCTTTATGTAATTTCATTAAATGTTTAATTTCCTAAGACTAATAAGTGTTGCTTCTTACAGTTCATTTGAGTCATACTTGAGAGGGAAAATCTAAAGAAAATGTTGAAACCTAAACCAAGAAAATTCAATGCTATAGTCTCTCACTGTGCTTGCAAGTGCTCCAAGTTAAAATTCTATATATCAGATTACAAACAAAATTCTTAGACCATTACAAATATAAATTTTCTTATTACAAAAACATCTTTCAAGATTTGTAATTCACTGTACTGAGGATTACATTTGTAAAGTATGTCCTCATCATGCACATTATTTGTTACTATCATCTTTCAAACTTCTGCTCCTTTTCCAGACATTTATAAGCCTCCCCTTCCCCACTGCTACATATGTGAAACTACGTGACTGTAACTCATTGGGATTTGGGGAGAAAGAAGCCTACATTTTAGATAATGTTTAAACTACATATGTAGGCTACTACTTCAATTCAAAAAAGAAAAAAAAGGCGCTGTAGAGCCCATGCTTCCCTCTATTATTCTGAGGCTTACTCCACTTAAGCAATCCATAAAAAATTACCATGTTATGTGTGCTATTTAGTTCCTGCTCAAACAAAAGCTAAAATGATGGATATTTATACCTACATAAAGGAGGTGAACTGCTTAGCTCTTGATTTTTATGTTCATGCTTCAACACATAAAGTGGTGTTTAAAAACTTCATCTATTTGGAAAAAATGGTTTAAAACCATCATACAAGTTAACACATGTGCAGTTAATTAAAACTATTCCAGAAACCTACTTATTTGAGTAGCTAATACTTTCTGCAGTGTTTAACTGACAGCTAAATTTAGTGAGCACAAAATAGCTTGGCATGTTATTCTGAAAAGCAAGGTAGCTTTATGCACTGAAAATATAAATAGGAGGCTTTCATTTGCTAATAATTCTAAACAAGCAGTACAAGTAAGATTTAGTGTTTGTTAACAAAAGATTTAAAACAGTTCACTACAAAACAACCCTGTAGATGTCCATTTTATTAATAACAATTGAAGTGCCAAATCTTATTACAGGGCTCACGTTTAAAAAAAAAAAAAGAAAAGAAAGAAACAAAGCAATTACCAAGTTTACCTAGACTTTGCAAGATTAATCATTCAATTTCAGCAAATGAGAAATATGAAATGTGCAAAAGTTCCCTAGTTAACAAGAGACAGATGACAAGTGCTTTTCAAACCTAAACATCATAGTATATATAAAGCCTCGTAAAGATAGAATAAGACTGATTTTACTCCAATTTTGAAAATTCTGAACCATTAGGCATCTTACCAAGATCCTCAGATATCTATTTTTCCTCCAAAGTCCGTAACTTGGGATATCTTCCAAAATAGTCAGTTCTCCACTTCTCTAGTATTGTTAGTCACACTATTTTGCAATTTAAAAATATACATCTCACATACACCTTACCTTCTTGTTTACTTCAGTGTTTACAGTATTGTTAAACATACTAATATACATTGTTAAAAATGATCTTATAAATAATCTATCTTAACCTTCTTTGGCTACATGTTCCATTCTGTTTTTTAATAAAAGTGTCTTATTCAAAAAGTGCTTCCTGTGAGAACTGCTTCCAATGAATGCATCAAACTTGCAAAATCTAGCTTCCCACAATATTTAGTTTCCTACCCTGTACTAGAGGTCCCATATTTACAAAATATTTTAAACTTTACAACAACCCATTACCATATTTTAAAAAGTGCAATTCTCTATCACCCCATATTTTGGGGCAATGACATTCTTCATGAATTTCTACAGAATAGCAGCCTATGATAAGCAAATAAGGTGCTTAGCTTATGCCCAGGGATCTACATTTGGTACGCTGGGCGGTACTTCTGTACAGTGGAAAAGTCAAGTGTGCAGGCTACTGGCGCAGTGGCGCCCCCGTCAGGTTGGCGAGCTCTATGAGAGCGAGGGCTCCATGCAGGCGCTCCCGCTGCTCCTGCAGCCTCCGCTGGGCGCCACTCTTCTCATCATCCTCCTCATCAGACTGAAGGTATTCCAGAGGGTCCTGCTGCTCCTGATCAGCCTTTTGAGCGAGCTTTCCTTTCAAGGTTGGGGTACGCTGCTCCCTTGTTTCCCAATACCTATGGGAAACGCATCTGTATTAATTAAATGGTATATCTGACATTTTCAAATGTTTACTTTTTAAAAAAAGATTCTTTACCATGGTATTAAATATGTTCCAGTTAAAAAAAGTTATAAAGTGATTTCACATATACATTACATATCTTTCTCATTACAGAGGAAAAAAAATTCAAGTTCAAGAGAGATTTTCTCAGATTTCCAAAATCAAAAACTGGCAGTGCTGGGTCTCATAGTCACCCTCTAACGTGTTTCTGCCATTAAAATATAGCTGCCTTAAAGGTCATATGTAAAATGCACTAAAGTATAGAAACAGTAGAACAAATATCCATTAGAAAACTATTTATCCTATCCAGAGTTAACTATGAGAAACTTTAAACCCACAAAATATGCCTTACGTGTTAATCTGTAACATAGGTCTTAGTCAAAAATTTAAGAGCACCACCATTATTCTATTTCATGGCCAACCGGTAATTCATAAGAGAAAATGCAAATGTTCCACCTTTTTTGGTAAAGAAATGCATATTTAATGACAGTATCATTATATCCAAAACTGTCCATACAAAGACTTGCATATTAATGTTCGTAGTAACTTTCTTTGTAATAGCCAAAAATGACCCAATGCCCACCAACAGATAAATAAATAAAAAAACAAATTGAGGTATATCCATACAAGGGATTACTACTCAGTGATAAAAAGGAATGAACTATTGATAAAGTCAACAACATGAATCAATCTCAAAATAATTACATTGAGTGAGAACAGCCAGACACCCAGGGAGTGCATACTGTACGGCTTCACTTGTATAAAACTCTAGAAAATGCAAACTAGTTTATAGTGACAGAAAGCAGACCAGTTGTTTGGGGAGAAGGCGGGAAAGGACTGGCAATGAGGAATTATAAAGGGGCCTGAGGAAACTGTTGAAGTGATGGATATGTTCACTATCTTGATGGTGGTGATGATTTCACAGGTATGCACATATGTCCAAATGTATCAAATTGTACACTTTAAATGTGTACAACTTACTGTATGTCAATTAAATCTCAGTAAAGCTGTTTATAAAATTAGATACAAAAATGTACTAATAATCAGTACTAGATTTTAGGAACTTCACACTACTCATACTGGAAAAGTTTTGGCAATACTCAGAGGTATAAAAAAGAAATGTACATAGTTCATTTTGAGTTGAAGGACAGCTAGAAAAGGAGACTGGCAAAAGGGAAGTGTAGCCAGGTCCACAGGCACCCAGTAATGAAGATCTTTGAGTACTATAACATGGGGTTTAGGCTTCATGCTGAGGATCACATTAGCATTTTAGAAAGATCCCTCTGGCAGCAACATGGAGAATGGATTGAAAGAAACAAAGCAGCTGAATCTGAGAGTTGTTGAGGTAGATTCCAAAAGTTACTCACTGAGTTGATGGGAAAGGATAGAGACGAGGATGATGAGCAAAGTTTCTGGCTTAGACAAAATTAGAGATAATAATGGGGCAGTGGAGGCCAGCCAGGAGGAGGAAGAAAGAGGTACAAAGTGTTATAGTAAGCAGGACAGACATAATCCCTACCCTCATAGACTTTACAGACCATCAGGGAAGACAGACAGACACTGAATGAATGAATAACTATATGATGAAGGTTTTGAAAGAGAAAATATGATGTTATAAAAGTATCTATTAATTCAGTTTAACTATATTTGTTTTGGGGGTTGGTGAGCAGGTTAGGGAAGAACCACCTGAAGTGATGTTTAACCTAAGTAAGAAATGAAGACTGAGCCCTGGCTGGTACAGCTCAGTGGACTGAGTGTGAGCCTGTGAACCAGAGGATCGTGGTTCGATTCCCAGTCTGGGCATATGCCTGGGTTGCAGGCCAGTTCCCAGCAGGGGGCACATGAGAGACAACCATACATTGATATTTCTCTCCCTCTCTCCTTCCCCTCCCCTCTAAAGATAAATAAATAAAATATTTTTTAAAAAAAGAAATGAAGAATGAGCCAAGTGGCTGAATGGACTAGGGGAATGAACACATTCTGCAGAGGCAGCAAGGAGCACAAAGGCCCAGAAACCATAGGGAAAATGGCACTAAGGAACCAGGAGCCCAGATGGCTGGAGACAGCTGCATTGCTAGAGAAAGGCAGAGCTCCATCAGCACACTCAGGGGTTCCAGACCTTATCCCAAGTGCAGAAGAAGCTGATGAAGCTTGAGAGTGGCACAATTAGCAGCTGGTGGTTTATATAAGAGAGATGACTCTTTAAATCAAAATATCATTGGAGAAGTTTTTTAATACTGCCTCCTCCACCTACCTGTTTGCCTTTTTAAAAAATTTAAACTGGGCGCTTTTTGGAACTTCAGAAGAACATCTCTCAATGTATATCTACATCCATACATATCTGTATATATAGATACATGGGGCTCTATGGAGATAGAGAGCCCTATAATAATCAGCACATATTTAATTCTAGTAAAAGAAAATAAAGAGGGGTTACACTAACAACAAATGAAATATGTATAAAACATTCTTTTAAAATGGGGAAAACTTGCTTTTAAAATAAATTGTGGTCTGGGCACTCAAGACTAATATCATAAAGAAGTTTTCTATCACACACAGATCCTAGTAACACTCCTAACAATTCTGTGGCTTAAGAAAATAAAGCACCATTTCAAGTTATTTTATTTTATAAAATGTGTGTAAAAACTATTTATTTTAAAAGAGAAAACTGTGAAGTCCCCAGCATCAGTCCACATCCTGGGTGGTGTTCTGCAGTGGACTCTAGGAAGAGCCTTACTTTGCCAACCACTCGGCAGCAGCCTGGTTGTCCACAGTCTGGTGTTTACTGAGAGCATCGGTGGGCTCCTCCCGCTTCAGTCTGGCGTAAGGGTGCTTCGGACAGTGGCGGTTTGCGTGGGTGAATCTGCTAAGGCAGCCTTCAAAACACAGAGGGAAACACGTATCAGAATCTGGACATCCAGCACACATGCAAAATGCTCAGTTTTGCTGATAATAAAAAAATAATAAATTAAGATGATGAGATTTAGCATTCTATAAATTAGAGGAGGGGAATAAAAAACCCTAAGCACAGTATTTTATAAACGCTAGTGAGAGGGATGGGATGCTGGTTCTTTCACCTCTTGGTCATCACATTACAAATGCAGTCAACCCCACTGGAAGTGATTCATTGGCATGAGTCATAAAAATGTTCAAACCACCTGACCCTGGAATTCTACTCTTGAATCTATCAGAGGACAACATCCCAAAAGACAAACAAAGCTTTCAGTAGGAAAACACGACCCTCAGCTTTGTTAGTAACAAACACATTTTTAAAACAAATTAAATATTCGATATTCAACAATGAGGCAATCATTGTGTACAATGTGGGGATTAGGGGCAAATATCCAGATATAACCAGTATATGCTTAAACAAATTCACTAGATGAAAAAGCCTGTAAACATTTATAACAACTGACAATAATCGAGAAAACCATAGAGCTACAGAACAAAATGGTATTTAATTTCAATTATAACTGCATAAGAATGTGCACAAGAAAAATATCTTAAGAAACTGTGACAAGAGACTAAGAAAATCGCTTACATAATAAGAAATTACTAGTAGTGGCAGTGTTAAGATGGTAAAATTTCCCCCTTCATTGAAAATGTACACAATAATATGCTTACTTCAGTTTAATAGTTAAAAGGTTTAAATCCAAACTAAAAGCCTATTTCTAAAGGCTGTATATTTTTCTACTGCTTACAACTGCATATAGTATTTTAAATTACCTTTTAAGATTTTCACCTAAAAAGAATACTTATTTTTAAAAATCAATCTGTTTCCAGAAATTGAGTATGGTGTTTTCTAAAATCTTTCTTTAAAAGATTTTTATTTATTTTTAGAGAAAGGGGAAGGGAGGGAGAAAGAGAGGAAGAGAAACACAAATGTGTGAGAGAAACATTGACTGTTGTCTCTCTCGCATGCCCCCAGCTGGGGGCCCGGCCTGCAAACCAGGCATGTGTCCTCACTGGGAAGCCAATGAGCAACCTTTTGGTTTACAGGACAACACCCAACCCACTGAGCCACAATAGTTAGGGCTGTTTTCTAAAATCTTTATAAAAAAAAACCCTCCCAAAAAATTCAAGCAAAAGATATTTTAACTAACTCACAACTAGTTATTACATAAACTTAACTTCTAACATCATACCATTTTCTGAACAAACGAAAGGTTTCTCTCCGGTGTGAAGACGCTGATGCGTTTTGAGTTGTCCACTTTGAACAAAGGCTTTGCCACAGTCTGGATAGTCACACAGGTAGGGTCTCTCACCTAAGTAGACAGATGTTACACATTATGTCTGAGACAATAAGGCAAGAAGAAGAAGGGCCAGGTGGAGAATATCAACCTTTACATAGATCATGACTTCTAACTTGGAAGCACAGTATTTTTCTCAGGTCTTGAACTTTTAGGTACGCAGGTCCAAATCCTTGAAGTTATCATCTTCAGCTGATCCCATATTTTTTCTCCTCATAATCCATATCACAAACTCTTGCTGGTTCTTTAAAGTTTCTCCCATTCCTATTTCCCACTGCAACTTCCCCTGGCTGACTGGAAGCTCCTCCACCTAGAACAATCCCTGGCTAACCCCCTAGTCAATCCACCTGCACAACACTTCAAAAGTAGCTGGCACATAACTCTTGCTTTTGTCATAGCAACTACCCCCTAAATCACCCAAACCCTAATATACTCCTTAGACAAATAAAAATTATCTGCTGACTTTGAAATAATCCTCTAAAATCTGCAATGTAACTACTGGGTTTGGGGGCAGGGTTTATCTTTATTTCACCCCTGAGATTTAGAAGTAGGGGTAGATAAGAGCCTCATCTTGCTCTACTCCTTGCAAATCCTATCTTCTCTGCCCATTCAAATCTTCTCAATCCCACAGGCTCAAATGAAACTCACTCTATCTCCAAACAATGGAGCTCTGTATCCTGTCACTAACTTAGTGTCATGTGTTGTTCATGTATCATGGTATTCTCTTTACACAAAGACGCATAATACCTTGTACTCCATTTCAATTCCTATATTCAACACAGTGCTAGGCTGGACAAAGTGCTCAAAAATGTTGCTCAATCATAATTAATTATTTTTTGAAAAAATATTCTTTGATCAACAGTTATATTCTGGTCCTTCCAATATGACTAAAAGAACACTAATTAGTCCTCTCTAAATTTCTCATTGTTTAGAAATGTACTAAATGGTTGTGATAGTTGGACACAAGTTCACAAAACACAGGAGGTGAGAAATTATTTAAAATAGTAAGAAAAAAGCTTTTTACAAAGCATTCACTATTAGAGCTTAACTACACCACAGAGATCTTTGGCCCGGTGTCCTGAGACACAGTGTCACAGGCCGACTCCTGGAAGTATCGTATCAGGCGACACACAGTAGGTGGGTGATCCGAACTGGGACTCGGGGAGCTTTTCGTTATGCATGTGGTCTTGAAGCTTTTCTACACTGACAACATGTATGCCACGATCAGTTGCTTGGGAATATTTCAGACTAATTCGATTTTTTAAAAATTCAAAAACTCACTAAATAATTATTTTTACTGAACTGTACCTAAAGTCAAAACTTCTTGGCCACCACGGTTTATGATCCAAAATTTAAATTTTACTTTTTCAGGGATTTAGCTAAGAAAACTATATTCTAGCATAACATTAAAATACATCTTTTAATAAACTAAAAGAAGAGGGATCAAGCAAAGAAGAAAAAGAACTTATCCACACGGACAGCGGTGTAGTGACCACGGCGGAGAGGAAGGGCAGTCGGTGGAGGAAGGCTGGGGGGCTACATGGTAACGGAAAAAATACAGTAAGAAATGGACTTAAAAAAAAACTAAAAGGAAAACAGAAACAGGCAATAACCACAAAAACAGTAGGAAAAGTAGGGGACTAGAGTTAGAAATCCAAGGTCTACACCAGTACTGCCCAAGAGAAGCAAAGTGTAAACCACTTCTAGTAGCCACATTTAAAAAGGAAAGAAAAATGGGTGAAATTAATTTTTTGTAAAGATTTTAATGATTTATTTTCTTAGAGAAGGGAAAGGCGAGAGAAAGAAAGGGAAACACCAATGTGTGAAAGAAACATCAATCTGTTGCCTTTCATACCCCACCCCAACCGGGGACCTGGCCCACAACCCAGGCACAAGCCATGACTGGGAATCAAATCAGTGA
Organism: Artibeus jamaicensis; assembly: GCF_021234435.1. Lineage (NCBI taxonomy): Eukaryota > Metazoa > Chordata > Mammalia > Chiroptera > Phyllostomidae > Artibeus > Artibeus jamaicensis. Next base: position 69,300,793 of record NW_026522030.1, on the reverse strand, counting down.
CCTTTTGGTTCACAGGCCAGTGTGCAGCCCACTGAGCTACACCAGCCAGGATTGGATGAAATTAATTCTTATAATACATTTTATTTAACCCAATGTATCTAAAATATTACATTTCAGATATTGTATAATACATATTTTAGATATATAATCAATATAAAAATTATTAAGGACATCATTCACTCTTTTTCAATACTATGTGTATTTTACACATACTGTGCATCTCAACTTAGACTGGGCACATTTCAAGTGCTCAAGAGCCAATGTGCTACCATAATGGCCAGCACCACTCTAGACTTCAGGATGTGAGAGGTTATAAGGCAGTTGTTGTATTTGGTTTTTGGTACCTCAGCTTCCTCATCTGTAAATTATTAGATACCATGATTAGAACCATAAGCCTCTTTCTAAGGCCAACTTTGTCTGTGGAAGAATAAGGACTCTCTCTTTATTATTTATCTGTTCACTTTCTATGTGATATTTTAACAAGTCTAATTTTTCTACACAAAGATCTATGATGGTCTTGAAATAGCTACCTACAAATACATTTAATTCTGAAAAGTTATACTTCACTTTAGCCTTAGTGGCTAAGTGAAACACTCTCATGGAACACTGCAGGCTCTGGAAATTTTATTAAAAACTTGACAATTACTATTTCAGTATATGACTGACAAATCAGTTTAAACAATTTACAGAAAAGGGCATATCAAGTAAAATTCAGATAGGTAGAAAGATAAAACTAAATTTAGTAATAAGATTTCTATGATTACTGGATTAATTACCCTGTAACTTTAGAAGTCATATGGTTCAGAAAGCTATCTCTCTCCAACAAAAAAGAAACTGACTTACTTGTAACACAGTGAAATGCTTCCTCTCTCTGTTGCCCTTCAGCTAATAGTTCCTGCTACAGATATAATTAACTAGAGAAATTCTACTTAAGGCTTGAGTTTTTGCATGAGTAGCCCCCTGCCATAGAGGGTGCCTCCCTAAACCCTGAAGGGTGGGAAATATGCACAAAGTAATGACTGTTTCTCAGAGATTCACAGAAGTCTCCAAAACTGGACTCAAATCAGCAGGGGTGAGGGTGAGGATCCTGAGGACCCACGGACCAACCGGGAAGGAAGGGATTGAGAAAATTCACACTTTTGTTTGGACCCCTTTCAAGACCTACCTGTCTAGAGCACGCACCCACATTCTGCCTCACCTCCTCCCTTCCAATTCCAGATTGCCTGGGGGTTGGGGTAGAATGATAAAGCAATGAAGAAAAAGGACTCATAAGCAGAGACAACAGTGTGGTGATTTGGGGTGGAGGTAGAAGAGGGTCTAAGGAGGATAAGTGGTAGTGGAAAAACATACAATAAATAAAAAATGTGTTTGAGAATTCTCCCATCTCAAGCTGGCCTTCTCGATCAATAAACCTCTCCTTACTCTGAATTCTCATCTGTTGAATATTGGCCTTTCTTTTGAAGTGGCAGGTACAGGAACCTGGGTCCTGTAACACACACAGTGCCTACTTTTAAAAAATACAATAAGGCCCTGGCTGGTGTAGTTCAGTGGATTGAGCGCGGGCCTGCGAACTAAAGGATCGCGGTTCAATTCCCAGTCAGAGCACATGCCTGGGTTGCAGGCCAGTTCCCAGTGGGGGACACACAAGAGGCAAACATACATTCATATTTATCTTCCTCTCTCCTTCCCTTCCTCTCTAAAGATAAATGAGTAAAATATTATAAAAATACAATAAGGAAATATAAGGCAACTAAAAAATTAATTTGTAAGCCCAAACATCAAATCAGCTGTTAGGTATTATTTTTGACTTTCTCTAAAATTTGCACAACTTACCTGTATGAGTCCTTTTGTGAGCCTGGAGCGATTTCTCCCGTGGAAACACCCTATTACAAATGTTACAACGAATTCTGCTGGACGAATGCTCTCCTTCATTTATTAAATCCCGGACAGTATCTGCTCTGGGTCTACCACGTCGAATACCATCCTGTTAATAGTATGTATAAACATTAATATATTTCTTGGACTCCAGTCATTAAAGCAAAATATCATAATAAATAACTTTTAAAAATCTTTCTTGAGTGACACTACCAAAAAAATGGCAGAGTAGTTTCAAGGACCCATCCCTCCATAGATCACTGAAAAAATCGAGCTGTCACAATCGACTTTGTCACAACTCCAAAAAATGGAGATTCCACAGTAATTCAGTGAACAATGAATTAAGGAAAAAGCAACTGAAAATGGGAGGAAAGATTTGCAGAGTTTTTTACTTGCCCTTGCCCCTCTTCCCTACTACAAGCTGCTACACAGAAGCAGCTCTTGGAGACAGCAGCTTTCATTCTCAGCGTGGGAACCTAGTCCCTGGTTCCTGAGAGAGCAGAGCAGATCTTCTTACGAAAGGACTGTGTCCGTTTGATCTGACTTGGGGCTACCTGAAGGGCTGAGGCAAGGTGCTTGTCTTTGTTTGCCTAACTTAGAACTCTCAGGGTAGAAAAGCTGCTACACAGCTCACTGTTCAAAACCCTTGTAAGGCAAATGACAACTTGCTGCCACCTGGGGCAATAGAATTCAACTGAGGCGAAGAAATATGCCAAGAGCCTGGGAGGAAAAACTGGACTAGAGTTTCTTTGGGAAATGAATCCTAAAGACAGATATTTAGAAAGTCACAAACTTGACCAGGGCAGGAAGCATGCTCACGAAAGACCTGAAAAGACACTAAGCTTTCACCTTTGGCTGATCAGAGACTCAGCACACGTAGGAAATTAAGGCTAAGGCAGAGTTATAAATAGTTTGGCTAAGCAGTAAAAAAAGAGATACAGTACAGAGCCATTCTGCAAAAATTAGAAGTTTTTTCCCCTTTCTTTTTTGGCTCCAGGCATTCAAGGAGATCTCTCTCAAAACATGAACTGACCAGACTTTAGCTAAAGAAACAGATTTTAGACAACAAAATAGAGTTTACAAAAAGAGTCTAGGAAAGTTACCAAACAAATACAATCCACAGCACACAATAAAATCAAATTCTGAGAAGAACCTGATTTCCAGAATCACCACATTACAATGTTCAAAATATCCAGTTTTCAAGAAAATATTATAAAACAAGCAAAGAAATGAAATTATGGTCCATACAAAAACTAATAGAAACAGATCATGGTGTTACTAGACAAACAGTTTAAAAGAACAAAAAATAACAGGAAATCAGGAGAACATGGTTTCAACAAACAGCATATCAATAAAAAACTGAAAATTAAAAAAAATAGAAATACTGGAGCTAAAACAAACAATACCTAAAATAAAAATTTTCTCTACAGTTTTAATGGCAAATTTGAAAGAGCAAGAAGAAAGAATCAATAAGTTTAAAGGTAAGTCAATTTAAGTTATCCAGTTGGAGAAAATAATTAACATAACCTAAGACACCTGTAGGAACATGTGTTTTAGTCTTCAGGTTATAACAAAACACCATAGTCTGAGTAACTTACACACACCAGAAATTTGTTTCTCACAGTTCTAGAATCTGGGAAGTCCAATATCATGGTGCCAGCACAATCACACAAGGGCCCTCTTTCTGGTTCATAGCCAGTGCCTTCTCACTGTGTCCTCACGTGGCAAAAGGGGAAAGGGATTTCTCCAGAACCTCTTTCATAAGAGTTCTCATGACCTAAGTATCTCCGAAAGCACCTCCTTACACCATCATCTTTGCAGGTCAGAATCTGAACACACAAATTTGTGGGGGAGGGGACACAAACATTGAGATGAAGTATACCAACACACACATAATTGGAGACCCAGAGGCAAGAAAGAAAGGAGCAGAAAGAATATTCGAAGATATAATGGCTGCAACCTTCCCAAATTTGTAAGATAAAACTCTAAACATCCAAGAAGCTTAATGAACTTTATTAAGAGTAAACAGAAAGATACACACTATAAGACACATTAAATCAAACTATCGAAAGACAAAAGACATAGAGAGACTCTTGAAAGCAGCATAAGAGAAGCAGTTCATCATATACATGGAGTCCACAGATAAGATTAATAGCTGATTTCCCAGGAGAAACCATAGAAAGCAGTGGGATAAAAAGACAGAAGTCAAACCAATCCTATATTCAACAAAAGTATCCTTCAAAAACAATGAAACTAAACTGGTGTGGCTCAGTTGGTGGGAGAATTGAACCATAACCAAAGGGCTGCTGGTTCAATTCCTGGTCAGGGCATGCAATCGCGGGTCCCCAAACCAATTGATGTTTTTCTCTCACACAAATGTTTGTCTCTCTGTCTTTCTCTCTCCCTCCCTCTCTCTCTAAAAGCAATGAAAAAAATGTCCTTGGGTGAGGATAAAAAAAAAACAACCAACACGTAAGAATAAAAAATAAAGAAATTAAGCATTCCTACACAAACAAATGCTGGATGTCTTCAATGCTAGGAGGCCTGCCCTACAATAAATCTAAAGTTCTTCAGGCAGAAATGAAAGGACACTAGACAATAACTCAAAACTAGAAAAAGAAATAAGGAACACCAGTGAAGGTAACTACATAAGTCAGAATTACTGTGTTTTGGCTTGTACCTCCTCTTTTCTTTACTATAATTTAAAATTCAAATGCCAGTTGAATTTTAAATTCAACTCTGGCCAAGATGGAGGCATAGGTGGAAACACTGTGCCTCCTTGCACAACCAAATTTAAGGACAACAAAGATTTAGAAACAAAAACACAACCAGAACAGACAAAAATTGAACTGTGCAGACATCCGACAACGAACCATTCATCCAGACTGGTAAGAGGGGCGGAGTCCGCCAGCGGAGAGGGGTCGCGACAGGAAAAAGTGGTGCATGACAGACCCCCGTGGAGGAGGAAATGAACAAACCCAGTGAGGCCCGCAAGGCAGCTGGCTGACCGTGCTCACACATTTGCGTGCAGATAAACCAGGCAAAAAATGGGCAGTGAGACAGATCACTCAACCAGGGCCCCAGTGCCGAGAAATAAAGCGTAAAAGCACCAATTAAAAACACTTATGGGGGTTGAGGTGCTGGGAGAGACTCCCAGCCTCACAGAAGTTCGTTGGAGACACCCACAGGGTCCTAGAAAGAACACAAGCTCACCTACCCGGGAACCAGCACCAGAAGGGCCCAATTTGCTTGTGGGAAGCGGCAGAGGGGAATGAAATCTGAGAGATTAGAACAAGCGCCATTGTACCTCTCTATCCCCGCCCCCACAGACAGCATCACAACCCAGCCACTGGGTTGCCCCACCCTGGTGAACACCTAAGGCTCTGCCCCTCATACGTAACAGGTGCGAAACAGACCAAAACATTATGGCTCAGACAGAACAAATCAAAGCCCCAGAGCCAATACTTTTAAGCGACCAAGAGATAGCCAACCTATCAGATGCACAGTTCAAAACACTGGTGATCAGGATGCTAACAGAACTGGTTGATTCTGGTCACAAATTAGATGAAAAAATGAAGGCTACACTAAGTGAAATGAAGGAAAATGCACAGGGAACCAATAGTGATGGAAAGAAACTGGGACTCAAACCAATAGAGTAGACTAGAAGGAAGAAAGAAACAACCAAACAAAAAAAATGAAGAAACAAGAATTCAAAAAAATGAGGAGAGGCTTAGGAACCGCCAGGACATCTTTAAGCATTCCAACATCCGAATTATAGGGGTACCAGAAGGGGAAGAGGAATAGCAACAAGTGGAAAACTTATTTGAACAAATAATAAAGAACTTCCCCAATCTGGAAAAGGAAATAGACTTCCAGGAAGTCCAGGAAGCTCAGAGAGTCCCAAAGAAGATGGACCCAAGAAGGAATACACCAAGGCACATCATCATTACATTAGCCAAGATTAAAATGAAGGAGAGAATCCTACAAGCAATAAGAGAAAAGGAGGCAGTTACCTACAAAGGAGTTCCCATCAGACCTTCAGCTGATTTCTCAAGAGAGACCTTACAGGCAAGAAGGGGTTGGAAAGAAATATTCCAAGTCATGAAAGGCGAGGACCTACATCCAAGATTGCTCTATCCAGCAAAGCTTTCATTTAGAATGGAAGGGCAGATAAAGTGCTTCTCAGTTAAGGTCAAGTTCAAGGAGTTCATCATCACCAATCCCTTATTATATGAAATGATGTTAAAGGAACTTATCTAAAAAAGGGAAGATAAAAAACATGAACAGTGAAAGGACAGCAAACTCACAGATATTAACAACCACACCTAAAACAAAAGCAAACTAAGTGGACAGCTAGATCAGGAGCAGAACCACAGAAATGGAGATCACATGAAGGGTTAGCAACAGGGGAGTGGGAGGAGAAGAGGGGGAGAAGGTACAGAAAGAAAATAAGTAGCATAGACGGTGGGAAGAAAATATAGAGGGGGGAGGGCAAGAATAGTGTGGGAAATGTAGAAGCTGAAGAACTTATGACACATGAACATGAACTAAAGGCAGAGAATGTGGGTGGGAGTGAGTGTGCAGGGTGGAGGAGAATGAAGGGGGGAAAATGGGACAACTGTAATGGCATAATCAATAGATTATATTTAAAAAGAAAATAAAATTCAAATACCAAATGTATTAAAAATTATAAATCGGCATTAATGGGAACACAATATAAGATGTAATTGTAATGACCATAAAAGGGGGAGGTACAGAACTGTGTAGGAACAGAGTTTTTGTATACTATGGAAGCTAAGATTGCACTAATGAAAACGGTATGCTACAAAAAAACCCCAGTTAAACAAAAAGAAAGTAGTAATTTCTCAGGAGGAACTAAGAAACAAAATAGGTGTACAACATATAGAAAACAAAAAACAAAGTAAACAGAAGTAAATTCTTCCATATCAACAATGATTTCGAATGTAAGTAGACTAAATTCTCCAATTCAGAGGCAGATATTAGCAGAATGGATTTTTTAAAATGCTCCAACAATATGTCATCTATAACAGACTCACTTTTATTTTATTTTTTTTATGTTTAATTACAACTTTATTTTATTTTATTTTATTTTATTTTTATTTATTTATCTTTAGAGGGGAAGGGAAGGAGAGAGGGAGAGAAATATCAATGTATGGTTGCCCCTTGTGAGTCCCCTGATGGGAACTGGACTGCAACCCAGGCATGTGCCCTGACTGGGAATCGAACCATGGTTGCTTGGTTCCCAGGCCCGCGCTCAATCCACTGAGCTACACCAGCCAGGTCTCACTTTTATTTTTATTTTTTAAATTTATTTAATTATTGTTAAAGTACAGTTTTCTGTCTTTTACTCCCATCCCAGCCCACCCCCTGCAGACTCACTCTTAGATCAAAACCACAAATTGGTTAAAAGTGAAAGAATAGAAAAAGATTATCTAACAACAAAGTCCCCAAACTGTATGAAGAAAAAGTAGCAGAAATGAAGGGAGAAAAGAGACAGTTTAAAATTAGGTGGAGACTCACTTTCAACTAATGGACAACTACATAGGTCAACAAAGATATGGAAGATTAGAACAACCCTATAAACTGACTTGACCTAACAGACATGTACTGAACGTCCCACACAAAAACAGCAAAATATACATTTTTCTCTAGTGCACATGGAACTTTTCCCAGGATAGACCATATGTCAGGCAACAAAGCATGTATCAATAATTCCTCAAAATATTTATTTTTAAAGATTTTATTTATTTATTTTTAGAGGGGAAGGGAGGAAGAAACAGAGGAAGAGAAACATCAATGTGTGGTTGCCTCTTGAGTCCCCCCTACTGGGGACCTGGCATGTGCCCTGACTGGGAATAGAACTGCTCATCCTTTGGTTTGCAGTCTGGTGCTCAATCCACTGAGCCATACTAACCAGGGCAATAAATTTTTAGAAACTGAAATCATCCAAAGTGTCCTCTCTGACACATATGTAGTGAAACTACAAATCTATAACAGAAGGATAAACTGGAAAATTCATAAATATATGGATATTGGACAACACATTCTTAAACGGCCAATAGGTCAAAAAAATCACAAGGGAAATCAGAAAATACTTTGACATGGATAAAAACAAAAACACAACATCAAAACTTGTGGGATACAGTTCTTGGATTAGAAAACTTAATATAAGACAGCAATTGCTACCTGAAATGATCTACAGATTCAATGCAATCACTATCAAAATCCCCAAGGCCTTTTTTGCAGAAATAGAAAAAGCAATCTTCAGCTCATATGGAAGTGCAAGAGATTCCAATAGACAAAATAAGACTCACACTTCCCTATCACAAACTTTACCACAAAGCAACAGCAATCAAGATAGTGTGATGTTTGCATAAGAAAAGGCATATAGACCAATGCAATAGATCTGAAAGTCAAGAAATAAACCCCTATGTACAGCCAATTAATTTTCAACAAGGATGCCAAGAACACTCAATGAAAAAAGGATGGTCTCTTCAACAAATGGTTCTGAAATAACTAATTCTACATGTAAAAGAGTGAAGATGGACCCCTACCTCACACCATATTTAAAAAATTAACTCAAAGTATATCATATATCAAAATGTCAGAGCAAAAACTATAAAGCTGTTAAAAACAAAGCAGGAATAAATCTTCATGACTTTATAATTGGCAATGGATTCTCAGATATGGCACCAAAAGCACAGGAAGACAAAAAAAGGAAAATGGAAGATAATATTTGCACTATTATCTTAATATATCTACTAAGGGTCTAGCATCTAGTACATATAAAGAACTCTTACAACTCAACAAAGACAACCCAACTAAAATATGAGTGAAGGACTTGAATACATATTTCTCCATAGTAGTTTTACAATATAAATGGTCAGCAAACCCATTGAAAGATGCTCATCATTAGTCATTAGAGAAATGCAAATCAAAACTACAATGAACTAAGTGGAGTTCAGTGCATTGAGCGCAGTCCTGCAAACCAAAGGGTTTGCAGTCAGGGCACATGCCTAGGCAGTGAGCCAGGTCCCCAGTTGGGGGCACATGAGAGGCAACCACACATTGAAGTTTCCCTCCCTCCCTCCCTTCTCCTGTCTTTAAAAAAAATTTTTTTAAACTATAATGAGGTCAATTATACCTCAATAAATCTCATAGAAAAAGAATTTAATTTAAAAACCACAGTGAGACACTACACCAAATTATTTTTAAAAAGGAAGGACAAAATTAAAGTGTTTTTTGGTAAGGATGTAAAGAAATTAGAACCTTCATACATTGCTGAGAGGAATATAAAACTTTAACAGTGTGGTACAATGTACATATACATGTATAATGGACTGCTACTAAACCATAGAAATGATATGTGCTACAAGGAATCTCAGAAACAGTATGCTAAGTGAAGAAAGCCAGGAACTAAAGGCTATATATTGTATCATTTCATGTAATGAAGTATCCGAAATAGGTAAGTCCATAGAGACAGAAAAAAGACTGGCATTTTCCAGAGACTAACTGTAGCAGGAAATAGTGAGTGACTACTTAACGGATACAGGGCTTTCTTTTAGGGTGATGAAAATGTTTTTGGAACTTGATATAGGTGGTGGTTACATAACATTGTGAATTACTAAGTATCACTTAATTACACTTTAAAATGGTTAATTTTGTTATATGAATTTCAGCTCAATTAAAAACAATTAAGGAAATCTGAATAACTATGGGCTTTACTTAATAATAATGTATCAATTCAGTTCATTAATTTAACAAATGTACCATACTAATTAATGTAAGATGTTAGCAATACGGGAAACTGGATTTATGGTTTATGGGAACTCTGTACCATCTTAACATTTTTATAATCTAAAACTTATCTAAAATAAAACATTTACTTGAAAAGCTCAATCTCAACATGAGTTAACTTATAGAAATCATTTAAAAATTTTTTTAATTTATTGATTCTAGAGAAATGGAAAGAAACATCAATTCATTGTACCACTTATTTATGAATTCATTGGTTGAGCCTTCTATGTGCCTTGACCAGGGATCGAATCTGCAACCTTGGCACATTGAGATGATGCTCTAACCAACTGGGCTACCTGTCCAGGGCCAAAAAATTTCTTAGATATTAAAATCTATTTCTACAACAGCCAAGAGGTGGAAGCAGTCTAAATGTCCACAATCAGATGAATGGGTAAAGAAAATATGGTACATACAATACATGAAATATTCAGCCTTAAAAAAGAAGACAATCCTGCTGTATGTTACATGGATGAACCTTGACTGACATTATGCTCAAGGAAATAAGCCAGTCACAAAAAGACAAATACTACATGAATTCACTTATATGAAGTAGTTAAAGTATTCAAACTCTTAAAAACAGGAAGTAGAAGGATGGTTTCCAGGAGTTGTGGGCAAAGAGAAAAGAGAAAGGAGTTCAGTGAGTACAGAGTTTTAGTTTTGCAAGATGAGTAAGTCCAAGAGATCTATTACACAACAATACACATATTTAACACTAAAAAAATGGTTAAAAAAGTAAACTTTATGTTGTTGTTTTTTTTTGTCACAACTGACAAAAAATAAAAAGGAATGTGCAAAGGCCCTGTGGAAGGTTATACTATTGTCAAAATATTCACCACCCCTCTCTCGCTGTGGGCACCCTTAAGGCCAACATGGCCACATAACTTGCTTTGGCCACTAAACTGTGAGTGGAAATTACATGTATGACTTCTGAGCAAAAGCTTCAGAAGGCTACCATATGGTTCTTGAGTTTCCATTTATAATGAAGTTCAGAATAGGCAAGATCCTGATTGGAACTTGACATACACGTCTAAGGTCAAATTAGCAAATCAATTTGGCAATTATTGCTAGTTATCAGACATTTTTGTTTTCACCTCCTTTATTCCTTGGCTGTGTTCCTCAGGCACTACATTTAGCTCTAGTCTTTCCTGATAAAATTGATCACCCAGCATCAGCAAAAAGGGACCTAACCATGAGTAAAATTAGACCATTCACTGCCATCATTTATTGAGCTACAATAATTGTATAGATTGTGGCGGGCTTTGGTCATATCATGAATACTTTTTAAATAGCTTTTTAAATAAGCAAATAAATATACATCTATGATCTATAAAAATAGGTGACTCTGTTAATGAAATCAGGTTAATTAAAAACCTTAATGATATACAACTCTGCCATTAAAAGAATCCTTTTCCTAACATTAATATTTTAAAATACATAATATATTGTTGATTATTACAATTTTACTTATTTTTTAATTTTTTTAAGAACTAAAAATAAAATGTATTTATTGAGGGCAAGAGGATGTAAGCAATATAAAAATCAAAAGCTTATCTGGCTTTTAAAAAATTTTAATCTTCATTGTATTTTTTTCCATTACCATTTAGTCACCTTATACCCTCCACTAATCTGACTTTAATTGGGGTTTCTTTCTCTTGTCAAATGGGGGTGGAATTTTATTTGTACATTTTCTTTTTTTTTTTTAATTTTTTATTGATTATGCTGTTACAGTTGTTCTATTCCCCCTTCATTCCCCTCCACCCTACCCTCCATCCCCACCATTACCCCCCCTTTAGTTTATGACCATGTGTCTCAAGTTCTTTAGATTCTATATTTCCCATGCTATTCTTGCCCCCCCATCTATTTTCTATCTACTGTCTATGCTACTTATTTTCTGTACCTTCTCCCCCCTTCTCCTCCTCCCACTCCCCTGTTGCTAACCCTCCTTGAGATCTTCATTTCTATGTTTCCATTCCTGATCTAGCTGTCCTTTTAGTTTGCTTTTGTTTTAGGTGTGGTTGTTAATAACTGTGAGTTTGTTGTCCTTTCACTGTTCATGTTTCTTTAACTTCTTTTTCTTAGATAAGTCCCTTTAACATTTCATATAATAAGGGCTTGGTGATGATGAACTCCTTGAATTTGATCTTATCTGAGAAGCACTTTATCTGTCCTTCCATTCTAAATGAAAGTTTTGCTGGATAGAGCAATCTTGGTTGTAGGTCTTTGGATTTCATGACTTGTTACACCTCTTTCCAGCCCCTTCTTGCCTGTAAGGTCTCTTTTGAGAAATCCGCTGACAGTCTGATGGGGACTCCTTTGTAGGTGACTGTCCCCTTAGCTCTTGCTGCTTCTAGGATTCTCTCCTTCATTTTAATTTTGGCTAAGGGTCCTAATCTGCTCACGAAATCCTTACACGGAGGGAAGCTGTGGGGAAGACAGTCCGTGACACATTGGGAAACTCTTATCAGGGCAGAAGCACTCAGTGCTGCCGCCTGCTTTCCCATTTGCTCCATGTGTACCACAAAATAGTCACTGCACACTAGGTGGGCCCAGCAATTAGTGAAAAGAAGCCCTGGAAGCTCACTCTGCCATCTCTGCACTAGTCCAGGTCCTTCATTATTTTGTCCAGGGACACAGGGTCTTTTTACTTTTCCAAAATCCAGAGAACAACTTTTTCACGAGTATTCTCAGGTCCTCCTTTGTTAAGGAGCATTTATGCCCAGCCAGTTTATAAAACGTTTCAATCGTGGTTTTCATGGCATGTTCCATTTGAGATGGCATCTCAGTGAGGTCTTGGCCAGAGGCACGGCAAGATCAGTAGGCTAGCTGGGATATACAGCCAACTATTACAATTTTAAATAATGATTAATTAATTAATATCACAAATTTAAGATTACTCATTAATATTGTGTTTCTGGTCAAAAAATACGCATGTTCAGTAGGGAGGAAGATATATTTTAAAAAGTTAACCATTTGGCTGCTTCACAGCAATTCTAAGCTCTTGTTTCAGATACAAACCACACATTTACCAGATAAAAAATGGAAAGCTAAACAATACAACACCCTAGCCATGTACAAGTAAGGCTTCACTAAGTGCATTCCTTGAACTAAGAAAATTATGCAAGGCAAGTAAGTAATCATCTAATGCCCTAAATCAATGAATAAAGAGCATCTTTTAACTGTATATATAAAAAATAAGTAGACTTAAAAAGGACTATTTTCATTTTGACCTTAGCAATAAGAAGCTACATTTTGACAATACAGTCTCACCAGCAACCAACTATATCTGTAGCATGAGAGAGAAATCTTGTTGAGACTACTTGATTTGCAAAAAAAAGTTAACAAATTCTAATACACCTCACTGGTATTATGTGGCAACTGCTGCAAGATATGCTACTATAAAGTACCCAAACTGTATGCATATGTCAGTAAACTTCACTTTTTTAATGGAATTTCAATATCTCCAGAAGTAGCGTAGTGATTTTGAAAGTATTTTCTAAACTATTTCATGATAAATGTTTTGAGTTCTCAATGTCAATAACTAACTTTAAAATAATTTTTTGCCCTGACTGGGTAGCTCAGTGAAGTGGGCATCATCCTGCCAACTGAAAGGTCACCAGTTTGATTCCTGGTCAGGGCACAAGCCTCAGCTGTGGGCCAGGTTCCTGGTTGGGGGCATGCAAGAGGCAACTGATCAGTGTTTCTCCCTCTCTTTTTCCCCTCTTTTTCCTCTCTGTAAAAATAAATAAGTAGAATCTTTTTTAAAATTTTGTTTTTTAATCCTCACCAGAAGACATTTTTTTTCAGTGCTTGGGGTGGGGGGATTGGGGGCGGGGAAGTTGCAGGGAGGAGCAGAAAGACAGAGAAGACAGAAACATAGCTGTAAGAAACATCAATTGGTTGCCTCCCCTATGCCCCCAGACCAAAAACTGAATCCGCACCTTAGGTATTCTGTGCTCTAACTCGGAATCAAACCTGCAACCTTTTGGTGTATGAGATGACACTCCAACTGACTGAACCACACTGGCCAGGGCTAAAACTCTTTAATAAACTTTGGGTTATTTCTCACCCTGGTCAGATGGCTCAGTTAGTTGGAGCATTATCCAGTGCACCAAAAGGTTATGGTCTCAATTCCCAGTTAGGGCAGGCACCAGAGGCAACTGATCTTTCTACTCTCTCCCTCCCTCCCTCCCTCTCTCTCCCCCTTTCCCTCCGTGTCTAACATCAGTGAAAATATCTTCAGTTGAGGATTTTTTTTAATTGGGGCTATTCTCAAACCACTTGGCATAATGTACACATTTACCTAGGCTTTAGAAAAAGTTATACTCAAACTTGGTATTCATGTAATTACTAAAAAAAAAAATGAAAAGTCCTCAACACATTTTCATACATAGTAAAATTCAAAATAAAGTACTCAGACACAATGTAGAAGGAAAAGAAAAATAGGACTCACTGGGAGGCATATGTACATTGATAAGTAATTGAGAAAATATAATTTATCACATTTCCCATTTTGAAGTCAGATTTAGATCTAAATTTCCTATGGCTCCCATAGCTGTACCCTACCTAACTCTATTCCCCACCTTGACCTATCTGCAAAACTTTCCAAGCCTTAATCTGAATTACTGCCTGTACCCTCATAAAGCATCTCTACTCAGACATAGATAGGTATAAATAATATGTGGTAAGTCTACTTGCATTAGCTTAATATTAAAAACACAATAAACACCTAAAGGCAATTCACACATGATATACACAAGACCAATCTCATGTAGGGATTAGGAGCAAGGGCTCTGGAAGATTCCAATCAGTTCTACCACTTAACCATGATGGTAACCACACTTAATCTTGGGGATTCTTTTCTCTAATTCCTCCTTCTTCAGGTAAACAAGGTTAATTAGGAAAGGAATTAAAAATACTCAACACAGAGCCTGGCAGGCCAATAAATGGTGGCTCCTATGTTTACATGTTATGTTTACATAGTAATTACTCTGTACTAATCAGCTATTTGTAAGACTACTGGCATCTAGAAGGTAGAAGTGTTCATGTGACAGAAAAGGGAAGGGAGGATAGGCAGCTGGCAGGTCCTGAAGAGTGAATGGTATCTGAGGCTAAGCACAGAGAAGCCAAACCACACAGGTCCCACAGTAGAGAAGTAACCTCATGGACACAAGATGGGGAGGCCTGAAATATTCTGTGGCAGAGGAAAATTAGACCTGTTACCTTATCTCCCCAAATTCTACAGGAAAAGATCTAATGCTGATGATATGTTATTACACCCGAAAAAGTGCTAAGCAATTTTGCAATCAGGAGCCAGAATAAGTAGGTAGATGATGGATTTCTCCCAACAGGCAGGGGAAACAGTGTTGGACAGGAACAAACAGTAGAGCAACCAGAAGCTGATAACCAGTGTGCTGGACTCACACACCTCCCTTGGGAGCAATGGCAACAAATAGACAGCAAATGAACACAAATATTGTTCTCAAATCCACAGCTGTTGCTGCCTCTAACATACACACTGAGAAGGGGTAGAGGGATGCATGTTACTGGTATTAGCTTTAATGCAAACTTGTCTCCCATTTTCCCAAAAAGTGAGCAGGTTCAGTCACTACGATTAACCCATGCTGCACCTGGAGATAAAGAACTACAAGCACTTTCAGGAAGTAAACAGGGAACTAGGACTCCCTGCTTTTAGTCTAGAGGGTACTAATCACAAATCCAATTAGGTAACTTCCTTAAATAAAGGTATATTCTAAATTCACCTGGGCCCCACCTCCTCCCAACCCTGAAATATTATCAAGCTAAATAAGTGAATTTTTGAAGCTGTATTTAGACTGCATCATTGATAAGATGACAAGTTAGAACCAATTCCTCTGAAAATTTATCAAAGTTACAATATGAAAAATCGTGAGGAGGAAAAAAGTGAAATATAAAACAGCCTTTTCACTTTCACATGTTCTTCATAATTCCTGGTATATTTTACCCCTGAAAAGAGGTGAACAATGTGGAAATAAAATTCAAACCTATGCACTGTGCAAGCAACTTTCATAAAAGGCTTGTATGAAAATAAGTGTCAGGATAAAAAGGACATACCTGCAGATTTCATTTATTTGTGATAATATTGTCTTAGATAACCCTAAATTAGATTTAGTTACAATTAATAATAAACCCAACATCTTCCACAAATATTTGTGTACGTATGCCTTTATGTTGTTCAATTATATAATCTAATATGTTTTATTTATTTTACTTATTTACTTTTAGAGGGGGGAGAGAGGAGGAAAACATGACCTCTACTGGGGACCTGGCCCTACAACCCAGGCCTGTGCCCTGACTGGGAATGGAACCAGCAACCCTTTGGTTCACAGGCCGGTGCTCAATCCACTGAGCCACACCAGCCAGGGCTCTAATATATGTGTTTTTTTTAAAAGGCCTGAAAAAAGAAAAATACTTAGGATACCTATCCATCTTACTACAGGCTACCTAGAGATCAGCACTATTATGAACATTTCTACTGATAGATCATTCAAATTTTTACTTAAATGAGCTTCAAGAGATGAAGTGTGTCAAAACATAATTTTATTAACTTCATAGTTCTTTAATAACAATAACATTAGTAACAAAGTGTATCAATTTCCTCCGGGCTCAAACAACAGTTTCAGCGACTTTGCTACTGCGTGTAAAACAATCAAACTTATTTCAATTTATAAATACAGTATTTGCCAATACAGATGCACTTACCCACTAAGTGATTTACTTGTTTTATCTTTGGCAAACTGCTTATTTTATATAGCCAGTTAACAAATAGAACCTGAATAGTAACGTATATTTGCACCATTCATTCATTACATCACTATTTACTGAGCACCTTTATTCAACATTTACAGTGTGTAAGGTATTAAAGTCGAATACTCTTTATGCCTGCGGAGAGGCACCCGGAACACATGCTTCAGGACTAGGAGCCACAGAAAGCCAACCACAGTTCCAGCTTTCCCATTACCTAGCTGTGTGACCTTAGAGAGGTCCTTTCACCAATCTCTATCTAAAACTTAATTGCCTAATCCGTAAAGTTGTAGGTTTCAACCAGGTAATCGCATCCTTCCCAGCTCTAAACAGTCTAAGAGTAAAATCAATTAAAGGTTAGAGACCACGACACAGTGCTCTTTCAGCCCCGAGCAAAGAAGTCCGCCGGATAAGTGAAAGGCAGAGAAGGCCTAACTTCCACTCCTGAAGATTCCCCGAACTCCCTTCTCACTCTTCGGCTATCTCTGCAAAGCATCTTTAGCGGGGCCAGGTATCTAGAGATGGAGCACAAACTGCGCAGCCCCCGTCTCTTCCAGCACCGAAAGTAAACAATTCCAGGAAACAGCCACTTCCCTCCCTCCTGGGCCAGCGAAGACCCAGCGGTTTGCCCAGCGCCTTGTAAGTAGGGTTGACCGCCTCCTCAGCCACCCCAGACTGAGATCCGTCCACAGCACCACAGGACCGCCCGCCTCTGGCCCCCCGCCGCCCTCCCCAAACGCACATCACGTGGACACCTCCTTGCCCCGCCCCCACACAAAGCCCGTTTTTTGGCGCGCGGCAGTGACGTCAAGGTCCTGTCACCCGCCCCCGCCCCGCCTTGGCCCCAGCTACTCTGCGTTTTAAACTCGGCCCCGCCCCGCCTGCCTTGTCCCGGGCGCCGCCAGCTCCCGGACTGCGCCGTTAACCGTCCAGCTGTCCCGTGCCCCGCCCCACTTACCTTAAGGTGGCTGCTGTCTGGGCTGCTGGCTTCCTCCTCATCCTCACCGCCGGAGGCGGTGGGAGGGGGCGCGCCCCGGCCCCGAAGCCCCGGGTGTTGAGGGGCGGCGGTGGGCAAGGTGGCCGAGGCGGTAGCCCCCGCGGCCCCAGGGCTTAGTGTCACATTATGCGCATTCTCGCCCCAGCGCCACGGGTACACCATAAAGTCGCTGAAACCAGGACTAGTGGGGATAAGTGGCGGGGGCGGCTCCGGCTCCCCTCCGCCGCCGCACGTGGCCTTGATCGGGGTCGTTCTGATGACCGACACCAGCACCCGCTTCGGAGAGTCGTGGCAGAAGATGACCGGCGGCGGCGGTGGCTGCGGCGGATTTTCCGCCATCGACGCTTCCACGCCCCGAATCATCGTCCTGCCTGGATCCGCAGCTCCGCTGGCCGGACTCCCTGAGCCAGGATCTGGCCCTTTGCTCCGCTCGCCTGCTCTGCTCTTAGTCGCTGGCTCTCAGTCCCGTCGGCTCATGGCAAGCGGACGTTTCCTGGAATCCTCCTGTACGGCGGCCAGCGAAGGAGCAGAGCAGCTAGGCGGCCACCGGGTGGTCAGTGCTGGACTCCAAACCCGGGTCAAGCCTGTCCTCTGCTCTTTGTACGCTCCAACGCAGGCTTCAGCGAAGGGAAGCAGCGGGCGGCCTGGCCTGAGGTGACAGCAAAGCAGAACTCACGACTCTGAACCCCTGAAAATAACAACCTGCCTCTGCGGTCCCCACTCCGACTTTTCCCGCGTTACATTTCGCGCCTGGGCGGAACCAATCACCGCAAGGCCCCTGCCCGCTGGCCGCAGCAGCGAGTGACAGATCACGCGAACCAATGGCCGGGCCTGCACTTCTTTCTTAGCAGAGTGAGGCGGAGCCGGGGCAGCGCGCGGGTTCTTTCTGGAGAGCCATTGGTCGCCACTCTTGTATTTTTTTCTGCCTTGAGGGCCAACTGCATTCGAAAAATCTGGGGGAGCGCGCGACATACCACTTGCCCAGGCACCCGACAGGGAGCCCCTCCCTCTCCGTTTCTAAGCTCTGGGTTGTAGGGGCGGAGGCGCGAAGAGAAGGGAGGAATTGAGACTGGACGAAAGAGAGTTGCTAATTGGGCAAGAATCGGCGAGGGGGCGGAGCTAGGGAGATTGTTGGCTGGTGAGAGTGCGCGCCCTCCCGCCTCCTCCGCCTGTGGCTGTTGGGCTGCGGGAGTTTAAAGGGCTGTGGGCCGCGCGCCTGGTGCTCCGTTACGCTACCGCTACCGCTACCGCTACCGCTCTATGGGTCCGAAATCCTTCCCACTGCACAAGTTTTCAGTAGACGCTTAGAGGTATCCAGTTTCTTATCGGTTTCCGTCACCCCAACTGTTGAACTCGCTGTGAATTGGCCCTGTCCATGCTCCCCGATTCCCTCCAATCCCAGGCGCGTAGGTGGGCAAGGGTACGGACCATCGCCATCCTGGGCCTTAGTGTTCCATCTTTGTAAAATGGGATGGTTAAAGTAGTCTTCGACTTCCTCGTGTGCTTCTCACGGTGAGGAGGGGACACGAACTGAGGCGTATATCCGCTCTCACACCCAGGACCGATGCCCCAAAGTCGCACCGAGGATCCATGCCCCGCCAGCAGTTCCCCCGAATCCCGGGCCTCTTCATCCCCGCGTCCGGATTCTGGTGAAGCTCCAGACTCCCCGTAGATCCAGGCTCCCCTCTCTGCCCTCTCTCGCTTCAGGACCCCAACCCGAACCAGAAGGATGCTGGACAATCTCGGGAGTTCGAGCCTAAGACTCAGCCAGGAAAGGCTAGCATGGGGCTCTGAAGCACCACACAGCAGACGAGGCAAAAATGCAATGTCCAGCCTCATTCACTGCAATGGGAAAGAAGTGTCTGGTTTGTTCTTGGCTGTATTGCCAGAGCCTAGCCTGACTCATGGTAGGCCTTCAAAAAATATTTGTTGAATGAATGAATGAAGTGAATGTATGAATGAATACACAGTAGTTAGGGGTTAGAATTGGTAATTAAATTACAACAGGCCAGCTTGCTCTAGCTCTCACACTCATTACTTCACATTCACTCAGACACACACACACACAAATATACAGCTATGCCTAAGTTAATTTAGCCACAGTTGTTTAAAAACATTCTACTGATATGAACAACTTCTAAGATACATTTTTAAGTGACAAAAAGGAAAACGTAAAATAGTAAGATTTTACTCATGTTTTTTAAAAAGGCAGAGGGTGTGCAGGGTGGAGGGGAATGAAGGGGAGAAATGGGACAATTGTAATTGCATAATTAATAAAATATATTTTTAAAAAAGAAAAAACAGGCAGGGAAAGATAATTTTTTTTTTTTAATTTTAAAGCCCTGACTGGTATGGCTCAGTGGGTTGGGTGCAGGCCTGGAAACCAAAGAATCAGTGGTTCGATTTCCAGTCAGGGCACATGCCTGGGTTGTGACCAGGTCCCCAGTGGTGGGCAGGCAAAAGGCAAGCATGCACTGATGTTTCTCCTCTCTTTCTCCCTCCTTTCCCCTCTCTGAAAATAAATAAATTAAAAAAATTTTTAAGGCAGGGAAAGACTATACATTTTTACTTTCAGATGTACAGAATATCTCAAGCAAGGTATCCAAGAAAATGATGCATCCGTTGACTCCCGGGAGGAGAATTAATGTTGCTGGGAAACAAGTGGAAAGATTTCAAAAGATACAACATAAAACTCTTTGTATCTTTTGAACATTGAACCAGGTGACAGTATCTTTTCAATTAATAAAATAGTATATAGCTAACATTTCCTGGAGGCCTATTATAATAATATCTACAAATATACATATATAATAAAATGAATGGATGCCTCACATTCTGCTATCAACAGTTTTGTGAGGCAAATATTATTCTCATTTCATACATGAAAAGACTTGAGACTTATCCAAAATCACATAACTTGATAAATAAATCCTTTGAAAGGATGTCTCTGAAAAAGTACCTGTGGTTTATACCTCAAATCTCCTAAACAAAAGGAGGAAGAGGCTAAAAAATGGGGCCTTCATGTTTCTGAATCACATTTCTCATATTCCAAAACTGTCAGGTTTTAGAGCTTAAATCCATTTTGATAATTTGATAAATAGTTGATGTGGAAAACCAAAAGTTCACCTCATTTAGCTTAATTTAGTAAACATTTTTGTTTTTACTAATTTAATGCCAAATGAGTGCACCATTTTACTTCTGAATCAGCTGGAAGGAAAATATAAACCATCTATTTTATACTCAAAGCAAAAAAAAGTGTACACTCAAATTATGGGTTGAGCAAGATCTAACAGATTAAGTACCAACTGATAGTTAAGTGTTTAACATTCATAACATGGCCTAGAGTGCAATATGAATCATTCAGAGCCAGGACTCTGACTTTCTGTTTCTAAAAATTACTTTTCATCAACAGTAACCTGGCAACTCCACATTCCCTGCCACAAGAGAATAAAAGAAATGCCGGGGACATGTGAAGTAGGCAGAGGGTAATTCCAAGGTCAAAGCTGAGGTCTTGCAAGATCTACTTGTTTGGCTTAATTTTAATACAACTTTCTAGTTGCTGTCTGAAATGAGTGGATCATCATATTTCTGCTGTCTTTGTTCTGCCCCAGAAGTGGTCAACAGTCTACAGTATATACCAACTCTGAAGAAAATTAAAATCCATCTCAGAACACTTACTATATTATTACAGTAGTCTTTTGTGTTGTTAAAAATGTGGGCCTCTTCTGAGAAAGCTATATACCTCAAGCCCTCTTTTTAAATTGTACTTTAATGTTTCAAGATAACATCCGAAAAACAAAGCAAAATTTTTTTCACTTTGGAAATACAATATTAATAAGAGCACTTGAAGCTGCTTGCATAAAATCTTTTATCCTAGTTAGCAAAGGACACTGAGCATAACATAAATCCTTTTTAATAATTTGTCTCCACAGATAAAGTGCAGATAAAAAAGCTTTGCAGATAGATGTAGATGAAATAGGATAAAATGTCTGAACACTTACTTTGAGATTAACAGGAAGATATTTTACCATAAAAACTCTCCAAAATAATTTTCTCAGTGTTCTGTTTTGCAAGAAACTCAAAATTGAGTTCTGAAAATCCACCATGAAAGACAGAGATCTAGGGGGAAATGGTTTCCCATATTATTTCAATGGGATTTTTAGGTTCTGACAACAGGAAAATACTTGCACAGACCATATGCATTTTTCATCCAGAAGAGCCTTCTCCAAAATATTTTTCAAGAACCTTGCCCATAAGAATTTAATCAATTCAAGAGAATAAAGAAACAATTTTTAGCATCAATTTGCCATATCTACTATCACAAATGCCCAAATATCTCTTAATGAGCAATGATGGTATTGCTACTTTTCTGAGACCTAATTCTTTTAGTTTCAAATAGGAGATCTAACTTGGGTTGCAAGCAAAAGTATGCTGGTCAGACCCAGTTAGAGAACAAAGACAGAGTTACTAAAAGGAAACAGGAGTGTCTAATAAATTCAAAGCCAGGATTAGAACCTGGAACTGGTCATCAGAACCCTGAGGGGACACATGGTTTCTAACCTCAGTTCCCCTCTGTATCTGATCAACTGTTTATCTGATCCTTACCCAATTCTAATCAAGTGTGCATTGAAAGACCTTCTTAAGCCTAACTTCAAATTCTCCATAAATTTTCACAGGATTTTACTCTCTTTGTGTGACTGACAAAGCTCTGAGAAGCTGTGTTTCTCTATTACCAAAGTAAGCAATGAACACAGCTTTGTCTTAGCAACAGATTGTTGGTAATATTTGGGAGTCCTACATAACTTGAAAGGGCTAACAAAATATCACCCTATCCATGAGTTCTTTTAGTAAACAGGGTAAGTAGTGGCTTCCAGCCAAGATGGTGGCGTAGGCAGACATAGCTAGCCTCTTCATACAACCACTTCAGAATTACAACTAACATATAGGACAACCATCACTCAAAACCATCATATATCGAGTTGAATGGAAACCTGACAACTACAGAATTAAAGAAACCACATGCATGGGCACAGGCACAGAATGGGCTGTCTCTCACCCATGTGTGGTGGATAAAATTCCAGGAGGGATGTCTCAGGAGTGAATAGGCCAAGTCCTGCACCAGGACCCCAGCCCAGGGTTCCAGTGCCAGGAAGATAAGTCCCCACAACTTCTACTGCAAAAACCAGTGGGGATTGAGTTGGTGAAAGGAATTCTGGAGCCCCAAGCAGTTTCTCTTAAAGAACCCACAAATGGACTCACCTACTCAGACTCACTCTCTGTGAGCTCCAGTGCCAGAGTTGCAGTTTGATGAGCACCAGTGGCATATTGGGAGAGGCTGGTATCTAGCATCAGGGCAAGGAGAGGCCACTGTCCCTTTTCTGAGCCCTCCCCCTGCAGAGCCAAGGAGCTGGCAGGCTAGTGCCATATTTGAGACTCCATCAACCTGTCTGACATGGTTTGACCCACCTTGGAGGCCCCAGAGACTCAAACCCACCCAACGTGCCCCATGCCCCCCACACTACTTTTCCATATGAATGGCTCACCTTTGTTCATGCTACACAACTTTCTAAATCGTATCAAACAAGCAACAGCCAGAGACCTCTAGGCTGTGCACTAGCAGCAGCCAGATTAATTTCACAGTTTGGCTTAACCTGGTCATCTCCAAGCCCAGCACAAGTAGCAGCCTTCTCAGCTTGCTTTATATTTACAGCTCAGGAACAGCAGCACAGGGCAAAACACAGCAGCACAGGGCAAAACACAGCAGCACAGGGCAAAACACAGCAGCACAGGTGGGGGCTGAACTAGGCCTATACCACACTGGAAACCCCAAGTCCAAAGCATCCAGTGGGCAGCTGTAGACCACGTCTGAGCACTTCCACCCTGTCCCTAAACAGCTGATCCTCCATGGAGGGCAGAAGTTGGTGGTCAGTAGTCACAACCAGTCCTTGCTGCCGAATGCCTGACAAAATCCCTCCCGTTGATCTGCCAACAGCAACCAAGGCTCAAATATAAGAAGAGGGTGTACTCACCCCACACAAGGGTTGAGCACCTCAGATACCCAGTTTAAGTGATAAGGGAGGCTATGCCACTGGACCCTACAGGACACCTACTACATTAGGCCACACTACCAAGACATGGAGTCAAAGAAGCTCTACCTAAAACATAGAAATAAACAGGGAGGCTGCCAAAATGAGGAGACAATGAAACATAGTCCAAATGAGAGAATAGATCAAAACTCCAGGAAAGAGCTCAACGAAGCAATCTGTCAGATGCTGAGTTCAAAACACAGGTTGTGATGATGGTGAAGGAACTTACTGAGGATCTCAAGTACATAAAAAAGACCCAGTCAGAAACAAAGGATTCACTGATTAAAATAAAGAACAATTTACACAGAAACAACAATAGAATAAATGAACTGAGAAACAAATCAATGATTTGGATATAAGAAAGCAAAAAAGAACCAATCAGAACAACAAGAAAAAGAATTTTAAAATGAGGGTAAAATAAGTAGCCTCTGGGACAACATCAAGATGTCTGACATTCACATCATAGGGGTGTAAAAAGAAGAGGAAGATCAAGAAATTGGAAATCTATTTGCAAAAATAATGACAGAAAACTTCTCTAATTTTGCAAAGGAATTAGACATGCAAAACAAAGAAGCACAGACTCCAAATCAAGTTGGACCCAAAAAGGACCACTCTAAGACACATGAGAACTAAAATTCCAAGGGTTATACTCTGGTTTCTCTTCAGACCGCATAAATCTTTCGCCTTTTAAAATACCAAGGGTTAAAGATAAAGACAGAATCTTACAAGCAGCAAGAGAAAAACAGTCACCTACAAAGGAGTTTCCATAAGACTATCAGCTGATTTCTCAAAAGAAACTTTGCTGGCAAGAAGTAATAAAAGTGATGAAAAGAAGGGACATACGACTATTTTAGTCTGTCCAGCAAAGCTATGCTTTTTTTTTCATTCAGTAGTGGGTATTTATTTTTATCTTTTTAAATATATTTTATTGATTATGCTGTTACAGTTCACATTTTTTCTCCCTTTACCACCCTACTCCCTGAAACCCCTCTCCCACCACCATCCCCCCAAATTCATGTCCATGGATCATACATGTAAGTTCTTTGGGTTCTCCATTTCCTACACTATTCCTAACCTCCCCATGTCTATATTGTGTCTACAGTTTATGCTTCTTACTCCTTGCGCCTGTTTCCCCATTCTCCCCTTTCCCACTTCCTTCTGATAATGCTCCTTGTAATCTACATTTGTGTGATTCTGTTCCTGTTCTAAGTTGTTTGCTTAATTTTTGTTTCTCAGGTTCAGTTGTTAATAGTTGTGAGTTTTTTTTTTTATCATTTTAGAAAGAAACAAGAATTCAAAAAAAATGAGGAGAGGCTTAGGAACCGCCAGGACATCTTTAAACGCTCCAACATCCAAATTATAGGAATATCAGAAGGGGAAGAGGAACAGTAACAAGTGGAAAATTTATTTGAACTAATAATAAAGGAGAACTTCCCCAATCTGGAAAAGGAAATAGACTTCCAGGAAATCCAGGAAGCTCAGAGAGTCCCAAAGGAGGTGGACCCAAGGAGGAACACACCAAGGCACATCATAATTATATTAGCCAAGATTAAAATGAAGGAGAGAATCCTAGAAGCAATAAGAGAAAAGGAGGCAGTTACCTAGAAAGAAATTCCCATCGGCCTGTCAGCTAATTTCTCAAGAGAGACCTTACAGGCAAGAAGGGGCTGGAAAGAAGTATTCCAAGTCATGAAAGGCAAGGACCTACATCCAAGATTGCTCTATCCAGCAAAGCTATCATTTAGAATGGAGGGGCAGATAAAGTGCTTCTCTGATAAGGTCAAGTTCAAGGAGTTCATCATCACCAAGCCCTTATTATAAGAAATATTCAAGGGATTTATCTAAGAAAAAAGATTAAAAAAACAGGTACAGTAAAATGACAGCAAACTCACAATGGTTAACAACCACACCTAAAACAAAAACAAAAACAAACTAAGCAAACCACTAGAACAGGAACAGAACCACAGAAATGGAGATCACATGGAGGGTTTTAACAGGAGAGTGGGACAGGGAGAGGGGGGAAAGGTACAGAGAATAAGTAGCATAGATGGTAGGTAGAAAATAGACAGGGGGAGGGTAAGAATAGTATAGGAAATGTAGAAGCCAAAGAACTTATATGTACAACCCATGGACATGAACTAAAGGGGAGAAATGTGGGTGGGAGGGGTGTGCAGGGTGGAGGGGACAACTGTAATAGCATAATCAATAAAATATATTTAAAAATACATTTAAAGAAATAGAACCTTCATATTATCAAAGAAAATCTCATAGGAACATGTATCGTAAGTGCTGCCTGGTCTTCAGTCAGAGAGGAAATTAAGAAAAAGAATTCCAAAACATTCCAGTTGAAGTGCCAAACTGATGACTTAAGTGAAAATATAATAGACATCAATTTTTAAATAAATTCAAAAAGTGTCCCCACTTTGCAATCAGTTGTGAAATATTTGCTAATATAGAAGATTGCCCTCAACATATGAACAATATGTTGTTAAAATTCCTCTGGAATAAACTATTATTATCATGATGATTTTTTTCATGCCTTGGGAAAGAGCTAAAGCTGATCAGATCTTTAAAGCCATCTCACATGAATTCTGACTGCTGTGGAATTCGGGAATCAGTCCCTTTATCTCCAGACATCACCAGCTGGTCTGCTGAGCTTGTCCACTCCAAGTCCTTCCTTTCTGTGCCTTGTGTTCATTGTTCATTTCTAGTCCATTTTCTCTGGGACTTTGAGTCTTGGTTCTTTATATGTTTATTTCTCCTTTCCACCTTCTTCATTCATTTCCTCAGTTTTTTTTTTTCTGGGTTCATAACTCCTAAGAGACTTTTACCTTCAAAAGTCAGTGATGTCCCAATAGCAAAATCTATTGGTTTCCTTTCAATTCTGTTCCTATGCCCATCCCCACACGTAACCTTTATTGTTGGTTTAGTATTTTTCCAGTCCTTTCAAAATGCACTATAAACATGTGCATATAAAAATGTATGACATATTTTGTGGCTTTTCTTAAAAACGTAGAGATTAAGCTTTTCCTTTTGCTCTGACTTGCTTTTTCATGGCGGAGATCTCTCTATTGTATACTGAGATTTGCCTCATTCTTTATATTCACTGTATAGCATTCCATGATATGTACAACTTATTTGACAATATTATTCCATATTGTTCTCCTATTGATGGACATTTAGAATGTTTTAATTTTTTCTACTATTGTAAACATTAATGCAATTAACATTCTTAGTTATGCCACATTAGAGGCATGTGAAAAATGATGCTGGGTTGGAAAATTACTACGTTGAAATCCATAAAACTTTTTAAAATATATTTTATTGATTATGCTATTACAGTTTCTTCCCTTTAATTCCCTCTCCCTGTACCCCACTCCCACCAGCATCCCCCAACTTTAGTTCATGTTCATGGGTCATACATATAAGTTCTTTGGCTTCTACATTCCCCATACTATTCTTAACTTCCCATGGTACATTTCCCATACTATTCTTATCTTCCCCCTGTCTATTTTGTATGTACCAATTATGCTTCTTATTCCCTGTACCTTTGCCCCATTCTCCCCCTATTCTTCCACGCTGATAACCCTCCATGTGATCTCCATTTCTGTGGTTCTGTTCCTGTTCTAGTGGTTTGCTTAGTTTGTTTTTGTGGGGGGGTTTTGGTTCAGTTGTTGATAGTTTTGAGTTTGCTGTCATTTTACTGTTTGTATTTTTTATCTTCTTTTTATTAGATAAGTCCCTTTAACATTTCATATAATAAGGGCTTGGTGATGATGAACTCCTTGAACTTGACCTTATCTGGGAAGCTCTTGATCTGCCCTTCCATTCTAAATGATAGCTTTGCTGGATAGAGTAATCTTGAATGTAGGTCCTTGCCTTTCATGACTTGGAATACTTCTCTCCAGCTTCCTCTTTCCTGCAAGGTTTCTTTTGAGAAATCAGATGATAGTCTAATGGGAACTCCTTTGTAGATAACTCTCTCCTTTTCTCCTGCTGCTATTAAGATTCTCTCCCTATTTTTAATCTTGGCTGATGTAATTATGATGTGCCTTGGTGTGTGCTTCCTTGGTCCAACTTCTTTGGGACTCTGATCTTCCTGGACTTCCTGGCAGTCTATTTTCTTTGCCAGATGGGGTAAGTTCTTCATTATTTTTTCAATAAGTTTCCAATTTCTTGCTCTTCCTCTTCTCCTTCTGGCACCCCTATGATTTTGATGCTGGAACACTTAAAGTTGTCCTGGAGGTTCCTCAGCCTCTCCTCATTTTTTTGAATTCTTGTTTCCACATTCTGTTCTGGTTGAGTGTTTATTGGTTATTTTTGTTCCAAATCATTGATTTGAGTCTCAGTTTCCTTCCCTTCCCTGTTGGCTCCCTGTACATTTTCCTTTATTTCAGTTTGCATAGCCTTCACTTTTCCCTCTACTTTGCAACCATACTCAACCATTTCTGTGAGCATCCTGATTACCAGTGTTTTGAACTCTGCATGTGATAGGTTGGCTAGCTTTTCAATGGTCAGTTCTAGTTTTTGAACTTTGATCTGTTCTTTCATTTGGGCCATATTTTTCTTTCTAAGCCAGCCTGTTACATTCTAAGGGACTTAGGTATTCACCAGGGCAGAGCAACTCACATCACTGGGTTGTGGCTCTGTATGTTGGAGTGTGGTCCAAGAGGGAACTATGCCACTTTCTCAGTGCTCAGCAAGCTTTCAGTCACTTCCTCTGCTACCCACAAGCAAATTGGGCCCTTCTGGTGATGATTCCTAGTTGGGTGGGTTTGTGTACTTTCTAGGGCCCTGTGAGTCTCTCCAATGAACTATCCTGTGAGATTGGGAGTTTCTCTTGCCACCTCAACTCCTACAGATGTTTTCAGTCAGAGGTTTGAGGCGATTATGTCTTATTTGATATTATACATGTTTTATGGCTATTGGCCTTTTATATTGCTAGCTATTGGTTTTTTTCTTCAGAAAAATTTTTCTGTGCATACAACTTAGTATATTTGTACACTGAGTTGTCTTTTTCTCAATGATTGTATAAGTATTTGTATATTCTACATAATTATCTAATGTCAATTATATATGATGTAAATATTTTCTTATCTGTTATTTTTAAAGTTTTTTTTTTAGATTAAAAAAGTATTTTTAGAGAGAGGGAGATAAACATCAATCAGTTACCTCTTGCATGCCCCCAGTCGGGGACCGAGCCTACAACCCCAGTACCTGCCCTGACTGGAAATCAAACCAGCAGCCTTTTGGTTCATAGGCTGACACTCAGTCCAGTGAGCTACATCATCCAGGGCTTATCTGTTACTTTCTTTACAATGTTTACAGTATCTTTTATTGTTCAGATATTTTTAGTTTTCATACATTTAAACCTGACAATCTTTCCCTTGATAGCTTCTGGGTTCTGTGATTTGTTAAGGGCCTTTTCAACCCCAATTACAAAGAAAAAATACTTTGTTCCAATACTTTTATAGTTGATTTTGGTACTAGCTTATTAACTCATCCTAAATTTGTTTTCACGAATATGATATAAAGTACAAATCTAGGTTATTTTGAAGATCCTAGTGGATAACTGTAGCAGAGGCAGTTAAATGTTCATCAAAACATTACTGCTTCTTCCTGGGCATAAAGCATTCTGCCTTTCTTAGCCTTCTTTACAGTGCAGTGTGACCAGGGGACTAAGCTGTAGGGAGGAAATGTCACTAGAAATTATGGCCCTTCATTTGTGCCCAGCCCATAAATGCTTTTTT
This sequence comes from Artibeus jamaicensis, assembly GCF_021234435.1. Taxonomy (NCBI): domain Eukaryota; kingdom Metazoa; phylum Chordata; class Mammalia; order Chiroptera; family Phyllostomidae; genus Artibeus; species Artibeus jamaicensis. The sequence continues at coordinate 69,271,487 of NW_026522030.1, read as the reverse complement.
TGCCGCACCCTCCACGCTCTTTTTCCTCTTCTGGCCAGCGCAGTTGACCAGCTATGGAAACCATGTTTTGAAAGTGCTAATATCCTAAGATGGCAGAAGTCTTGATCCTTGAATCATATTTGGAGGAGGACCACCACCAATCAGGAACACTCATTTCAGACTTTAAGTGAGAGAGAAGTAATATTTTCTGTTGTTAAACATTATAGTTATAGCAGCTAGCGTTACCTTAACTAATATAAGAGCGAATTTTTCCAACAATATTTATGGAAAAGTTCATCCCTTCCCCACTGAATCGAGATCCTTTTACCTTCATCATACAATGGTTAATTGGGTAACAGCATAGCCATGGCACTGTTTTGTCAACTTAGGCATGGTATGTACCTCTCAACCTGTTTCCCCCTAAGTAAAATGGGTTCAGTGGGAATGTGGTAGGTAGTGAGCTCTCAATAAATGTTAATTGTTCTCAATGTTGTTATATGTTAAATCCCATTAAGCATGGTCCTATTCTATTCTGTGACATGTTTATCAATTCCTTGCTTGTTTATTGTGGCCTATGTCCTTTCTCCTTTCTCCTTTAATTCAATTTTTGTCGGACCTAGTACCACCTGTACACCTGAACACTTGGGTCTGCCCTGGGCCTCCAGCATTATAGGCTCATGCTCTAGGTTTCCTCCAGCCAAGACCCTTCCCAATGGGTGAAGCGTCCTGGGGTGTGGATACAGACAAGGGTAAAGAGTAAGTCTCTCCTGTCTTCACAGTCTGGATGTGTAAGTGCCCTCCTACGGTGCCCAGGCTATTAACTCCAGTACCACATGTGGAAAAGGTGCTAACAAAAATGTTCTCCATGGCACAGTTGCAACCTTACACTTACACAGGCCATGATGTGTGACTCAAACCTCCAAAAAAAAACCCTTCTCCAACACGGTCCTCAGAAAGTCAATCCGGACCAGAGCTCAGCCTGGTTGAAATAATCTCTAGGCCTGAGGCTGACTACCATGGTGGTGAGGGCATGGGGAAGAGGTTGGAGCTGAGGATATGGGGGCAAAAGAGAGTGGAGAGAATATAGAGGCTGTATAATGTGGTTGCAGAAAAAAGGAGTCAGAAGGACTTGTTTGAGTTTTAATCAATTAGAAGAATTCTAGACTTTTACAAAATATTTTATTTATTTTTAGAGAGATGGGAAGGGAAGGAGAAAGAGTAGAAGAGAAACAGCAATGTGTGATTGCCTCTCATGTGTCCCCTATAGGGACCTGGCCTGCAACCCAGGCATGTGCCCTGACTGGGAATCGAACCAGCGACCCTTTGCTTCACAGGCCCGTGCTCAAATCCACTGAGCTACACCAGCCAGGGTGGAATTCTAGACTTTTACGTAGAAAACCAGTGTGCTCTGGTCTAAGTGTTTGTGTTCCCCAAAAATTCATATTTTGAAATCCTCACTCCCAAAGGTGATGTTATTAGCAGGCAGAGCCTTTGGAAGGTAATTATTTCATGAGGGTGAAGAACTTATGAATGGGATTAATACTCCCATAAGAGACCCAACAGAGCTTCATAGCTTCTTCCGCCCTGAGAAGATGCAGCCAGAAGTCCGTGACCTGGAAAAGGGCCTTCAGCTGATAGTGCTGGCAACTTGGTCTTAGACTTCCAGCTTCGTGATAATTAAATTTCTGTTTATAAACCCAAACACACACACACACACACACACACACACACACACACACACATCTACAGAAGACATTTTGTAACAAAAGGACTATAATTTCATACAAATACAATGGACTTATAAATAATTTTGGTCCCATGTAAACCACATAGAAAATAATCATCTTTTGAGTCTTACCCTTATGGGAACACAGTATGATTTTTCCTGGCTGACTGTGTAACCTGAATAATCAGATACAAATCATTGTTAGCAATTTAATGACACTAGGGATAACCTGATAGACCTCCTCAGCTTGTGACTGCCATATTCTTGGTAATATAGGGACATGAGGGATCCAGAATTCTCACAGGAGAGTGTTGGGAGTGGAAGTCCTAATGGAAGGTAGCCTCAAGGGACTTGCCCTGATTGATACTACTTTTCATAGCAAACATGATGTTTTTACTTAGGGTGTGTTTACATATCGACACAAAATAGCAAATACTTTTGCAAAATTTATACAAGATTGAGGCAGTTTCAATTATTCACACAAATAGATTTTTCTATCATTACCCCCGCAATTGTTTTTGTTGACACAGGTGGTGATTAGGGCATGCTGACCCCATCTTCTAAGCATCTTTTTCAACACCCCTGCTGTCAGCAGCATTAGGAGATGGGCAGTTTTACCTTTCCACGTAGCCTTGATTGCAACTGAATGACTTTGAGGTACTGATATTTATTCTCTTATGTTCCACAAAAGACATAAGCTTCATTATTTTAGACCCACAGTGATGAATTATCAGCTGGATTTAGAATCAAGTTTAAAATAACTTGTGTCTATGACTAAATATTACTAATTTGGCATGTTAGAATAAAATCCAAAACAGATTTAAATGAGGCAGTTTAATGAGACAGCTGATTAATAATTTCAACAAGCACTTAAGTCTTGAAAGAGGTCATTGAAGTGACTCAGGATTTTTATTGCACTGACCATCTGTTGGATGCCCTAGTTGTAAGCTTTTCTCAAAGGTAGTCAGCACATTATGTATCTATGGAAGCTTTCTGCTTTGGCATTTTATCTTAATTATTGCCATTTAATTAAGGTAAGGACAAATCTATTTTTAAATCCTATTCCTCTTCTTTGTGTCAGAGGTCTGAGATTAATTTTGGAGAATGGTGTCAGTACAGTTATTGCTGATACATATTTTTAAAAACTTTTTATTCATAACTGACTTTGGGCTTACAGGAGAGTTTGCAAAAATAGTAGAGAGAGTTTCCAAATATCCCTCACTCCGCTTCCCCTAATACTATTATCATAGCCAATGATCAAAATCAGGAAATTAACATTAGGATTTTTAAGTAAACTACAATCCTTATTAAAATTTCACCAATTTTTCCACTTTCTTCTTCTTGCACTGTGTGGAATCTCACAGAGAACAGGTTATCCTTTGGCCTTACTACCTTCCAGTCAATAACAGTTGTACAGTGTTTCCTTGTCTTTCATGATCCTGACACCTTTGAAGAGAATTGATTAATTACACTGTTGAACACCCTTCAGCTTGCATTTGTAACTGGCTTCTTTCACTAAACATGTTTTAAAGGCTTATCATGTTGAGGTATACATAAATATTTCACTCCTCTTTATGGCTGGAAAGTATTTCATTGCATGGATAAATACCACATGTTGTTTATCCATTTATCAGTTTGTGGATATTTGGATTATTTCTCCTTTTTGGTTATTATGAAGAGTGGTGGTGTGAACATTCATGTGCAAATTTTTATGTGGATGTATGTTTTTATTTCTCTTGAGTAATACCTAGAAGTAGAATTGCTGAGTCATATGACAACTATATGTTCCACTTTTTAAAAAACTGCCTAATTGTCGGTGAAAGACAAATACCACATGATCTCACCATTAAGTGGAACCTCATCAACAAAACAAACAAGCAAGCAAAATAGAACCAGAGACACTGAAATTAAGAACAATCTGACAGTAACCAGAGGGGAGGTAGGAGGGGATGAAGGAGGGGGGGAGAGGGGAAGGGTTTTGGGGAACAACTATAAAGGACACATGGACAAAACCAAGGCGGGTGGAATCAGGGAAGGGAGGTGGGGATGGCTGGGGGGGCAACTGTACTTGACCAATAATAAAGTAATTAAAAAAAACAATATTCAATGACAGCTATGTACATTTACGATACATTATATTTTTTTAGATCTTTATTTCAACCTAATGATGTATTTATTTTCAGCATTCTAAAAATAATCAAAATAAATATTATGGATGTTGCATTAAAAAAATGAGCTGCCTAATTGTTTTCAAAGCAACTGCATTATTTTACACTTCTACCAGCAGTGTATAAGGGTTCCAGTTTCTTCACATCCTCGACGACACTTGCTATCATCTGTCTTTTTTACTATAGCCGTCCTCATGGGTGGGATAACCCTTAATTTTTAAGAGCTTTTTATATTATATAATATTGGCCTTTTGCCTATGGCACATATGCTCTAAACACTTTCTCCCAGGTTGTCAATTGTTTTTTGACTATATTCAAGAAATTTTTGTCATGCCCTGGTAGGGGGGCTGAGATGGCGAAAACATCAAAAGTTGTACATCAAAAGTTGTAGGTTGGATTCCCAGTAGGGGTATGTGGGAGGGGGAACCGATTGATGTTTCTCTCTCTCTCTCTCTCTCTCTGTGTCTCTCTCTCATCAATAAACATATCCTTGGGTGAGGATTTTGAAAAAAAAAGTCACAAATTTATTAGAAATTTTGTCTTTACCTTAGTAATTTACAACTCCATCGTTGTCATATACTGTTCTGTATGTATTTGGGTCTAATTTTAACTTTATGTTCTATTTCACTATTTGCCTATTCACTCACCATTGACTTAATGTTTTAATTATAGTAATTTATGTATATTAACATCTAGTAATGCTAGTCCCCAGTTTTTTTTTCAGTGTTCTCTTGGTCATACTTGCATGTTTGTTTTTCTATATTAACTTTAGTGTCAACTTTTCTGACTCTTTAAAATGGCTTGTTGGTATTTTTATTGGGATTGCATTAAATTTACAAATTGGAGACTTCTGCCAAGATGGAGGCGTAGGTGGAAGCACTTTGTGTCCTTGCACAACCAAATCTAAAAACAATAAAGTTTTACCAATAATAAACGCAACCAAACCACACAGAAAATCGACAATACAGAGTCCGAAAACAACAAAATGCTCAGCTAAACCGGTGAGAGGGGCGAAGGTAGCACCGGAGTGGGTGGGCCAAAAAGATCCCCGACCGGGGTGGTGTGCAAGCAACCGAAGGCGCGGGCTAGCTATGGGTGGACACAGGGAAGAGGCGCGGCTCTCTGTCTGTGGTCGGACATGCATTTGCATGCAGATAAACCAGTGAAGAGGTGAGCGTTGAGACCGCACGGTGCAGGGTGGCAGGCTTGCACATTTGTGCTCAGATAAACAGGCGGGGGCAAGCGGTGAGGCCAATCGGGCGAGCGGAGAGGACCACCATTGCTCCCTGTCTGACCCACCCCCACATACAGCATCACAAACCAGCGACCTGGGTAGCCCCGCCCTGGTGAACACTTAAGGCGCCTCTCCTCATACCTAACAGGCACAAACAGATAAAAATATGGCTCAAGAACAACTCAGAGCCCCAGAGCCAATAAATCTAAGCGATGAAGAAATAGCCAAACTTTCAGATGCACAATTCAAAACACTGGTGATCAGGATGCTCACAGAACTGGTGGATTTTAGTCACAAGTTAGAGGAACATATGAAGGCTAAACTAATTGAAATGAAGGGAAATGCACAGGAAACCAATAGTGATGGAAAGGAAACTGGGACTCAAATCAAAGGAGTGGACCAGAAGGAAGGAAGAGATGACCAAACAGAAAGGAATGAAGAAACAAGAATTCAAAAAAATGAGGAGAGGCTTAGGAACCTCCAGGACATCTTTAAACGCTCCAACATCTGAATTATAGGGGTACCAGAAGGGGAAGAGGAACAGTCATGAGTGGAAAACTTATTTGAACAAATAATAAAAGAGAACTTCCCCATTCTGGCAAAGGAAATAGACTTCCAGGAAATCTATGAAGCTTAGAGAGTCTCAAAGGAGGTGGACCCAAGAAGGAACACACCAAGGCACATCATAATTACATTAGACAAGATTAAAATGAAGGAGAGAATCCTACAAGCAGCAAGAGATAAGAAGACAGTCACCTACAAAGGAGTCCCCATCAGACTGTCAGCTGATTTCTCAAAAGAGATCCTACAGGCAAGAAGGGGCTGGAAAGTATTCCAACTCATGAAAACCAAAGACCTACATCCAAGATTGCTCTATCCAGCAAAGCTTTCATTTAGAATGGAAGGGCAGATAAAGTGCTTCTCAGATAAGATCACATTCAAGGAGTTCATCATCACCAAGCCCTTAAAGGGACTTACCTAAGAAAAAGAAGATAAAAAAGATGAACAGTGAAAGGACAGCAAACTCACAGTTATCAACAACCACACCTAAAACAAAAGCAAACTAAAAGGACAGCTAGATCAGGAGCAGAACCATAGAAATGAAGATCACATGGAGGGTTAGCAACAGGGGAGTGAGAGAAGGAGAAGGGGGGAGAAGGTACAGAAAATAAGTAGCATAGACAGTAGATAGAAAATAGATAGGGGGGAGGGTAAGAATAGTAGGGGAAATATAGAATCTAAAGAACTTGAGACACGTGTTCATGAACTAAAGGGGAATGGTGGGGGAGGGGTATGCAGGGTGGAGGGGAACGAAGGGGGGAATAGAACAAATGTAATGGCATAATCAATAAAATAAATATATTAAAAAAACAAATTGGAAAGAACTTATATCTTTATAATGTTCAGTCACTCCACCCAACAACAGAGACTGAAGTCTTTTTATTTTTTTCAAGTCTATTTTTATACCTTTCAGTAGTGTTTTAGCTCTTCTCCTTCTTTTTAAATTTAACCTTACAATCCTGGCTGGAGTGACTCATTGGGTTGAATGTAATTCTGCAAAATGAAAGGTCACCAATTTGATTCCAGTCAGGGCACATCCTGGGTTGTCAGCCAGGTCCCTGGTATGGAGTGTGTGAGAAGCAACTGATTGATGTTTCTCTCACACTTTGATGTTTCTCTCCCTCCCTTCCACTCTCTAAAAATAAATCAAATATTTTTAAAAAATGTAATTTTACATACTGAATCTTGTTCCTTGCTATAGTAAATCATGTTTCCTCTAACATTATGTCTTCTGTTTATTGTTTGTATATATAAAGCCTTTTGATTTTTGTATGTTAATGTTATATCCTGCTATTTCACTGAATTCTTTTATTGTTTAAATTAATTTTATTATTGATTTTTCTGGAAGTTTTCAAGTATACTCTCATATCATTTGCACAACAGATATTTTTAGTTCTCTACCCATTCTGATGCCTCTAACTGATTACTCTTGTTTAATTGTATTGGTTAATACCACTAGTACAATGGTGAATAGCAGTGAACAGTGCACATCCTTGTCTTCTTTCAAATCCTAGAAGAATTACCTGTAGTATCTTTCCACTAAACAAGAAGCTAGGCTTAGGAGTAAGGTATACATATACATTTTTTTATATCATGTTAAGAAAGTATTCTTTAATTACTGTATTCTTGAGTGTTTTATGATAAATAGGTGCTCACCTACTCAAAGGCTTTTTCAGCATCTATGAAATAATGATATTTTTATTAGATTTATTCATATTGGCTATGATATTAATTGATTTCACGCCAGATTTGCATTCCTGGAATAAATCCCACTTGGCCGTGGTGTGTTATTTTCTTAATGTGATATTGAATTCTTCTTGGTAATATTCTGTTTAGAATTTTTGTATCAATGTTCATGAGTGATATTGGAAAATAGTTTTCTTTCTTTATACTGTATCTAATTTAGATATCTGTTATATTTGCTTCATAAGAGGAATTAGGAGGTTTCCTTCCTTTTTAATGTTCTAGGTTAATGGTTTAGTAGATCCCCCTGTCAAATCATATGGGTCTTGTGCTTTTTCTTAGTGTAGTTACTTAATACTTTTTTCTGTTTCTTCTGTGAATGTTAGTTTCTTTAAGCCCTTTAACTCTTGTGGAGAATTATTAATTTGCTCTAGGTTTTCAAATGTATTTGCAGTGATGTCTGCAGAGCAGTTTCATATGGTTTTAATTTTTTTCTTGCCTCAATGGTTATCTCTCCATCAGAAATATATGAAAGTATCTGAAAATCAACAGATAGTCATTTATAGTATGTGTTGAGAACCCTAATATGATATGTGATAGTATGCAAAGAGAATTTCTTCTTTTTCTTGGTACATTTCTATATTACATTTTCCAGTGAAAATATTTATATATTACTCATGTAAATTTTTTAAAAGCCATATGGACAAAAGAATAAGGCTCAAGAGGACACACACATGCACAGAGGAATGGCCTCTAACTGCTAAGTGTCTGCTATATGGGGTCTATGGCTCAAAATACTGCTCTACAAATTAACTTGTCAAGATACATGAGTCAGCCCATTGTGTTAACAATTACACTGTATCTGGAGCACATTTTTGAAATGATGACATTATTAGTTAAATGAGCACATTCTTAATGTATATGCTGCCCCTCTTCCCAACCTAAATGGAAAGCCTCTTTGTGAACTTAGATGAAGACTTCTCTCATAGTAGTAGCAGAGTTCCCTGGTTATACCAGGTACTCAAACATTGATTATTACTTTGACATAATTATAACACCTTGCAATGATGCAAAGCACCTACACATATTAAGTATCTCTATTAGGTAGATTTGGAAGGGTATCTGCATTTTACATCTGAAAAAAAATCATAGATTCAGTGGCTTTGCTCAGGCCATCTGGCTCACACAGGGTGATGTTAGGAGTGGCACCAAGTCCACTCCTCTTCCCCTTGTGCTGCAGTGATCATCACAGCCTGACTTCTCCCAGGCCATGGTTTAATGCCCCATAACAATGTTTGCACAACAATAATGTCAATAGCAGAGATATCACATGGGCAAAACACTTTAGATATTGTGCTTTTAAATGCTCACTCAAGCCTTAAGAGGGTAATTGTGTAATGACTTAGGAATTCCAGCCACTTTAAAAGACTTACTATAATGGCAGAAATGATCTGTGATGCTAAGAAAAAGAATTAAATACATTATATTGCTTAGCATTTCTATTTAGTTGAAAGTATTCAATAAGTTCTTAGTTATTCCACTCCCATTCACTCAACAAATATTTATTAAATGCCAAGTATGTGCCCCTCATGGTCCTCAGCACTGAGGATACAGTAGTGATATCCTCTGGAACTCTCACTCCAGTGGAAGGAGACAAATAACAAACAAATGAATATATTCAGTGGAAAATTCTAGAGGAATGTAAAGTGGGAAATGAGGCTTTAATTAAGCTGGTCGGGTGAAGTCTCTCTGATAAGTAGACATCTAAACAGGCATGTAAAAGAATTCAAGGAGTGAGCCATACTGGGGAAAGCTATCTCCAAGAAGGAACAACAGTTAGAAAGGTCCTGGGCCAGGAAAGAAAATTCTGTCATTCTGAAAAGTGTAGAAGAGAAAGTTCTCTCTTCCACAGAGGATTGCAGCTGCTCAACATCTCTTCCAAGATTCAAGAATGATTGTGCACAGTGTCTTGTATTCACGTGATTGTTGATATTTAAAATAAACTTTCTGCCCTGACTAGTGTGACTCAGTTGGTTGGAGCACTGTCCCATAGCTGAAAAGTTGTAGGATCGATTCCTGGCTGGTGCACATGCCTGGGATAATATTTATCCCCAGTGTACAAGAAGGAACTAATTGATGTTTCTCTCTCTCGTTGATGTTTCTCTCCCTCTGTCCCTCCCTCATTTGCCCTCTTTCTAATAACAATAAGCATGTTGAAGAATCAAGATGGCAGAGGAGTGAGGAGTGAGTGGTAGCTACCCTAACCTTCTCCCAGGACCAATCTGAAATTAGCTAAATTGTGGGGAAATTGTCTAGAATAAACAACTGAACAATAGCGGGAGAGAAGCCTTATAACTATGGACGGACAGAAGAAACAGCTTCACCACAATGAGACTGGGAGTCCAGAGGAGGCGTGAGAGAGTCGGCTGTGCTCCACTGGGTGGCAACCGAAGTGCCTGAGGGTTATTTCAATGGCTGGAGGGTTTCCTCCGAGAGGTGTGGGGTCTACATCCCAAGCTGAACTCCCCAGCCTATGGCACCACAGCCCAAAAAGAACCCAGATAATATCCAGCTTTGAAAAGCAACAGGGTTTCTCTGTGTTAAGCACAGATGGCTGGAGTCACAGAGAACCATTTAAAGAACCAATGCATAAATTTACCCATGGGCTCTTACCTATATTAATTAGTTCATTTGTTGTTGATAGTGCTTTGGTGGATCCTTTCCTACAATTTGGTTCCTATTTTTAAAATTTATTTACTTCCTTTTTCCTTTTTCATGATCTCTTTCACCATATATATATTTAAATTCCTGTTTAAATCTAGTAAATTTCATGGGCTCTGGCAAAGGTGGGGACAGAGTGGACTAGAGACACTTGAGGAGAATCTGGGGTTGGTGGCTTTCGGGAGACAACTGAGAGAGTAGCCACCAGGATCCTGGTGTTGTCATCGCCCATACTGCAGGAGCCATCTTGCTCAGGTAGACCATTCACCTCTGAGTGGCAGCAGCCTGAGGGGAAGCAGTAGCCCCACCCACAGGAAATACTCTGCCCCACCCTGTGGTGCTTAAGCTTGACAGCTGATTACAGGCTGATTAGATTAACAGCTGAAGGAGACAGCCACAGACTGTGGATCACTGGTAGTCTTGAAAACAGTGGTAAATACTAGAATCTGCTGAGATGAATTCCACCACAGCTTTCGTCATGATTTGTGTTATTTTTCTCTCCTGCAGAACATTTGAACATTCATTCTTGTCCTTCAAGTTTGTGCCTATTAGGTCACTGGTTTTTATATTAGAATTTATTTCAAATCTCCTATTTTGCTCCTCCCTTCTCTTACTCCATTTTACCTTCTTTCCTTTTCATTTTTATTTTCTCTCTTGCTATGACTTGTTTTCCTTCCACACTCTTACTCTTTCTCTCTGCTCCAGCCTCTCAAAACCATTTGTCTTGTCATTAGTCATCTCACATTCTTTTTCCTGATCTTAAAATACCCTTAATCTCTCTCCACCTTTATAAATCCTTGCTCATTGGTTCTGGATATGATACTTGTTACATTTCTTCAATTTATTTCCAGATCTTCACTATTTATTTCAATCTCAAATTCTACCATGTCCCTTTCCTATTCTATTTTGCCTTCCTCCTGCCCTTTCTTTTTTCATTTTAGATTTTAATTTTTCCCTGACTTAGCCTAGTTTTCATTCCTCACTCTTAGTATTCCTTCTCCCTCTGGCCTTTCAAAATCACTTCCCTTTCCTCTTAAGCTTTTTTTCCCTCTTATTTCCATCTTACCTATATTAATTAGTTCATTTGTTGTTGATAGTGCTTTGGTGGATCCTTTCCTACAATTTGGTTCCTATTTTTAAAATTTATTTACTTCCTTTTTCCTTTTTCATGATCTCTTTCACCATATATATATTTAAATTCCTGTTTAAATCTAGTACTATATACTTCCCTTCTCTTGCTCCATTCAGCCTTTTTCATTCCCTTTTTTCTCCACTTAGACTGTGTTCTCTCCCTCTTCCTCTTCCAAAGGAAGAGAAGAATGATCACCAATGGTTATTGGCAGTTGCAAAAGCAACACCAAAAGCTGGCTTCATGCTCAGGTGAGAACACCTTGCCGCCTTCTCATGGTTTCAGGTGCTCTACATATTCAGAGAAACTTCTCTAGTAACAAACTATAGAAGTGATCCTTGAAAGTATAGTTTTCCCTTTTTTATTTACAATATAAATTTTACTTTCTCCTATTGCCGTGCCCTGATTCCCTACTCTTATTATTGCTCCTCCTTCTACCCTCTCAAAGTAATTTTTCTTTCAGTTGGTCACCTCAAGGCTAACATTTAAAACGGATTGAGAAATAAGGAGCTTCCCAAACAAGAAAAAGCTAAAGGAGCTTATTAACAGCAAATGAGTACCGCAACAAGTAAGAAAAAAAAATTTTGTGTGTGTGTATATTATGCAAGAAGAAACAATCGAAAGAAATCTTTTTACCTTTTAAAATTGACTTCTTTCGTTTTATCTTCCCATCAAAATATGAGCACAGGACTGATTATAATCATCCTAATTTTATAGAAGAGACAAAGTAAGTGAAGAGATAGTAGTAATCCAGTTGTAGAACAGAGTATATGGAATCACTCTGGTGATGGACAAAAACACCTTTCACAGCCTATGGGCCCGTCCTCCTTGGCCCTCGCCCAGTTGTTGGTCCCTGGATGTAATTAAAAGTAATAAATCCACAAACTCTGGTTTCTCTTCAGATCGTATAAATCTTTCGCCTTTTACTAAAAGTAATAAAGCTAAATGTTTTTTTAATTTTGAACTGATTTCTCTGTCTATTTAAGTCAATCTTGAAGATGTTAGTATATTTTATTATTCTTAATGGAATTCTTAATATATTAATTCTTAATATATTAAATAACCCAAAATAATTTACATTTTGTATGTAGTTAAACTTCACTGCATTTCCACTATTGCTAATAAAAAATGGCTGTGGAAGAAATAGGATTATTCAGCATCCACACCTCATTGCTTTTTTTGGTATGTCTTATTATCTAAACTATATGGGTGTGTGTGTGTGTGTGTGTGGTTTTGATTTTTTTCTGTTTGATATCATAATTACTAGACATAGTATTTATACCTTGGAATTATTAGAAAATTTAGTCTATTCAACTGATCACATTAAATATAATGTTGCAAGTAACTTGTGCTAATTTGTGAAGTTGTACTTCAGGAATACATTCATGAATGCAATCTCCCAGAAAAAAATGGTCAGGAAAAAATGTGAGGCTGCTTAATAAGTTACAATCAGTAAGTTCTACATTGATGAATAGCTCCATAAGAGCTAATACCAGCTAGAGGTTACTCATCTCTATTTCAGTGGTTTTAAAGGTATATATATATATATATATATATATTTAAACTTCTGTATTGGTTTTCAGAGAGAGGGAAAGGGATGGAGAGAGGGAGAGAAACATCCATGTGAGAGAGAAACATAAATCAGTTGACTCTCACAGGCTCCCCAACCAGGACTGAACCGTCAACCCAAGCATGCACCCTGACTAGGAATCAAACCCATAACCTTTAGGTTTACTGCCAATGACACTCAACCAAGTGGGCCACACAGGCCAGGGCTAAAAGTGTTCTTAACCCTGAAGCAACTAGTATTAGTTTACCAATAACTGTTTTAGGCAGTTATGATTTGGGAATTAGAATAGAGTGCTCACAGGGCATGCCTTAAGAACTTGCTGTTGTTGGCTATCTCAGAAACGACAGAAGGAGAATGGGGGAGTGGGATGTCTTCAAGTGTCCAGTAGGAAGATGACAGGCCCTTCTCTCGAGTTGTTATGATTCTTCGGTGGTGTGGTTTCATGAGGGGCAGCTTAAAAATGCCAGAGACAACTTTGGCTTGAAGAAATGGTCCTCAAAGTGTGGTCTCTGGTGCATATGGTGATTCTGTGGCATGAAGAGTCTTTGAAAATTTCATTCACTTCACAATGATGAGGCACTGTTTTAGGCCTGATTCAAAATGATGACGATGAGAGTAGTAATGTTGATCATAACTTTGACTGAGGACTTATACTTTGTGCCAGGCATGGTTTTGAACACTTTGTATACATTATCTGGCCTTATCCTCACAATAACCCCCTGAAGTAGGTACAATTATTGTCTTCATTTTACAGAAGAAAAAACTGAGGCACAAAAATGAGGAACATTGCGAACCAAACAACCACAGTTCGATTCCCAGTCAGGGCACATGCCTGGGTTGTAGGCCAGTTCCCAGCAGGGGATGCACGAGAGGCAACCATACATTGATATTTCTCTCCCTCTTTCCTCCCCTCTAAAGATAAATAAATAAAATCTTAAAAAGAGAGAGAGAGAGATGATTGGAAAATTTTAAAAAAATGAGGAACATGACCAAAGTAACAAAGTTAGTGGCCAAGCCAGGGTTTAAATCATGGTCTAACTCCAAAATATGTGGTTTTTATTTTTTTAAAGATTTTATTTATTTATTTATTTCATTTTTTTATTGATTATGCTGTTACAGTTGTTCTATTCCCCCCATTTATTTATTTTTAAAGAGAGAAGGGAAGGAAAAAGAGAAAGATCAGTGTGTGATTGCCTCTCGCACGCCCCCTACTGGGGCCCTGGCCTGCAACACAGGCATGTGCCCTGACTGGGAATCAAACCATCAAGCCTCTGGTTTGCAGGCTGGCACTCAATCCACTGAGCCACACCAGCCAGGGCTGTTTTTTCAAATGTAGTAAAATATATATAAAATGTATTATTTTCCTGGCTGGTGTAGCTCAGTGGATTGAACGCGGGCCTGCGAACCAGAGTATCGCAGTTCGATTCCCAGTCAGGGCACATGCCTGGGTTGCAGGCCAGTTCCCAGCAGGGGACACACAAGAGGCAACCATACATTGATATTTCTCTCCTCCTCTCCTTCCCTTCCCCTCTAAAGATAAATAAATAAAATCTTTTAGAAAAAAGAGTAACACACAGGTATTGATACCTGAAAACAAAAGGTATTATTTTAACTGTTGGATGGGATAGCAAAATCAAGGCAGGAAGGAGGGAGAGAGACATGTCTCACCCACTAACTCAGCAGCCCTAAACCTGGTCCAATAATATTTCCAGGTGTTCCAATATTACAGAAAATACCATGCTAACATGGGAGGAGGGCAGTCCTTGAAATTTTATGAATTGTCTCCACTGTCTGGGAAAGAAAGCCTTTGAAACTGTGTATTCATCCTAAGGTCTGGAAGATGGTAGGAGATCCAGAGTGCCAAAGTCCATAAAACAACTCTCGTTAATTGCCTACCTCTGGTCACTATCTGTTTTACAAGGTAGTCCCTAATGCTTTCACAAAAACTTTGGGTAGCTGCCTCAACTTTAATCAACTGCCTCCTGTCATGTACCTATTTTATAACAATATGAACAAAGAGGTTCTGGAGCAAGATAAGGATTTGGGCTAACAGATGCCCCCCACATATACCTAAATTGGGGTAGTCATGTCTCTCCCCCTCCCTCTCCCCCCGAAAGCTGCCAATCAATGTGTACTTCTCCACTCCACCCTGCCAACTATGTAAGTCCTCAAAACAAAGGACTCTCTTGGCTTTCTGGCTGCCTGGCCTCAGGCCATTCATTCAGCCTTTGGCCACCTGGGCTTGCACTTGCAACCCTGGCCTTTGGCCATCCTTAGCTTTCGCTGCCATTAACCTGCTTTGCCTATGCCTTTCACCTCTCACCTAGGAAGACCTAGGCCTCTGTCTTCCATGACAAATCACCAATAAACCCTGCTTGCACACTAATAGATTTGCCGATCTGTAATTTTTTTACTGTGTAGGGGAGAATAACTGAGTTTCTGGAAGTTTCTCCCATAACATAACCACTTTAAAGTGTGCAATTCAGTGGTATTTAGTACATTCACATTTTGTGTAACCATCATCACGATATAGTTTCTGAAAGTTTTCTTCACCCCAACACAGTACCTCATGCCCATTACGCAGTGACTCCCCATACAGACCCCCTGGTAACTGCTGATCTGCTTTCTGCCTCTGTGGATTTGCCAACTTCGGGCATTTCATATAAATGACATCATATAATATCTACGTCTGGCTTCTTTCACTTAGCATAATGGTTTCATGATTTAACCATGTTGTAGCAAGCATCAGTAACTGATTCCTTTTTGCAGCCAAATATTCATCCATTGTACCACATTCTGTTCATGTGTTCATCAGTTGATGTACATTTGGGTTGTTTCCATTTTTTGGCTACTGTGAGTAGTGCTGCTATAAACATTCAGGCACAAGTTTTTGTTTGAGCACCCAATCTCAATTCTTTAGGTAAAAACATTACAGCCTTTTAATCATAAACCTATGCTGCCTTAGGAGATGACCAAAATATCTCAAAATCTTTCAGACATTCAACAAATTTTGAGAATTTATTGTACAATCACATAGAACACTAAGCACTGGGTATATAAATTGCAATGAAAAGGTCAGACATCATCCTTGTCCTCCTGAGGAATGATAGAAAATTAAATAAGTGAGCAAAACACAGACCTGGCAGCAGTTAGGATTAAGGGTTCCTTTTCCATTTGCTATTAAAGGAAAAGTAAAAAAGAGTAATGATGCACCTGAGCCAGATGCTCTAACAGGATTCTTCTGGATGCAAGAAACAAGAAGCCAGAAACAGAACTAAGAGTAGCTTAGTCCTGGCTGGTGTGGCTTAGCGGATTGAGTGCCAGCTTGCAAATCAAAGGGTTGCTCGGTGGATTCCCCATCCTGGATTGCATGCCAGCTCCCCAATAGGAGCTGTCAAGACACAACCACATATTGATGTTTCTCTCTCTCCTTCCCTTCCCCTCTCTAAAAATAAATAAATAAATAAAAGTTTAAAATAAAACAAATTAAAAAGAAAGAGTAGCTTAAACAATAATGGCATTTATCATTTTATATAATAATAAATCTGAGTAGGAAGGTTCCTGAGCAGGGTAAGTCAGCAACTCAACATTAGGAACTAGGTTTTCTCCATGCCTCTGTCCTGCCATCCTCATAGTCACAATAGGGAATGACAACTCAAGGCATCATGTACTCTTTTCAAAGACCGTAAGTGGGAAGATGGCAGATGCCTCCCAATCCCTTTTTAGGTATAAGAAAAATGCTCCCAGGTATCCTCCAGAATTCTTCCCCTTAGGTCTATTCTACCAGGTTTGCATCACAAGCCTACTCCTACACTAATCATTAGCAAGGGAATAAAAGTACAATACATGATTTAAGATTAATCAACTTGGAGGCTGAAAGAGGTCCCAACTTCCCCTGGGGCATACCCTATACCCTAACAAAATACAGGTTCTAGGGAAATGTAAGAGTAAAGAAAAGAGCTGTAGGATGGACAGCCAAGAGTGTCTGCCCTGGGGCATAGGCAAGAGTTGCTGGAAGAAGTCCAGCTTTTTGTGTTCTCTGAGCTACAGGCCTCAACTGAATGTCTCAAAAGAAAAACAAACAAAACCCCAAACCTCAACATGTCCGAGGCTGAACTTATGATCCTCATCAAAGTGTTCTCTTCCAGTGCTCTAATTCTTTGTGAATAGCACCACCATTCCAGCTGTAACAGAGAAAAAACAGAAGTCATCATACCCCCTCTTCCTCCTCCTCAACCATATCTATGTATCACCAAGACTTGTTGATAAAGTCTGCAAAATAGCTCCTGAATCTACTACTCTTTTTACGCACGCTGACATCATTCTAGTCCAAGTCACTATCATCAGTTCCTTCCTGGAGCTCTACAACAATCTTCTGCTTAGTTGAATTCCCTCCAAGTCCTTCAAGTTGCAGCCAGAGTAGCCTTTTCAAACGTATGCTCATGTTTAAAATTTTCTCCCTACTGCTCCTAGAAGAAAGAGCAAATAAAACTCTTCCTGGACACTTTGCAACCCAGGTCACAGGTCTTCCTGAATTAGTGAATGGGTTGTGCTTACCCCACCTTAAAGATTTCTGCACCTACCCTTGCTTCTGTTCATTGCCATCTTTCAGATCTCTGCTTAATCAGCACTTCCTAGGGAAAGCTTCAGATTCCTTTGCTATCTCATAAAGAAGTCCGTGCCTTTCCTTCGAGACATTTTTCTTCGCACTACAAGATTCATGAAAACACGGAGTTTCTGTCTCCTACAACATAATGCCTGGCTCATTGTAAGTGTTCAATATAGAGTTGTCCAATGGCAAAATGAATACATAAGCTTCAGAGATGAGTAGCCAATTACGAATGTGAATCCAGTCCCAGAGAGAACATAAATAAGAACTGTGACCCACCCACACAGGCTAACCAGCGCAGACTACAAAAGTTGGAGCCCCTCCCAGTAGCTCCGCCTCTTGGGATCGGGCCCCCCCCCTTTTGAGTGAAGAGGTGGGGCAAAAGATTGCCGGACACGACAGCAGCTGACCTCTGATTGGGCTCTCAGGGTGCCCGCTAGGAAAAGGGGCGTATCCTAGGACTCTGATTGGCTCTCTGGAGGCGGATGGCAAGAGGCGGTGGCAGCGAGGGTCTGACGCCGGGAAAGAGGGGACCCGGCGGGGTAGGGCAGTAGAGGCGTGCGTGATGGGCCCTTGCCACCAGCTTCGCTGAGACTCGCTCGCGTGGGCTGGTCTCGGCTGGTCCGCAGTGGCCGCGGCAGCATGAAGGGCGCTCTGGGGAGCCCCGTGGCCGCGGCGGCCGCAGACGCCGCGATGCAAGAGAGTTTCGGCTGCGTCGTAGCCAACCGCTTCCACCAACTGCTGGACGACGAGTCGGACCCATTCGACATCCTGCGCGAGGCCGAGCGCAGACGCCAGCAGCAGCTGCAGCGCAAGAGGCGAGACGAGGTGGTGGCGGCTGGGACCGGGGTTAGCAACCGAGGTGGTAGGAGCCCGGCCGGGGCCTCGGGCCACAGACCCGGCGCGGGCGGCGGCCGGCGGGAGTCCCAGAAGGAACGCAAAGGCCTCCCGGCTCCCGGCACGCAGCAGCCAGACAGCCCCGGAGGAGGCCCGCAGACACCTGGTACGTGTGCCCGGCGGGTACCTAGGCGCCTCCGAGTGGGCAGAAGGGAGAGGGGAATGGGGTCACGTAGGTCACCGTTCTAAAGCTGCCCCAGTATTCCCAGTATGAGATTGGTCACTAGAACCTGGTCCAAAAAGGGGAGGGGGCTTTCGGAATAGTTGGATTGAGCTGAGGGTCCTTATGGCGGAAGAAGGTTGGAAAAGAGGACGGGAGCGGGGTGGGTGTCATGCCCCTTCCGACCTTTCCCAGTCCCTTCTGGGGGCAGGGGCTGCAGGTTTGGAGTAGGGGGTCTCAAAACCCTGGAACCAAGGCTTCACAAGCTGGGCAAAGTTAAGGGATACTGCTGGGGTAGTGTGTGGGTTAAAAACTAGGGTCGCTACTCCGGGGCTCACCAGTCTAGGGCTAGTAGGGACCTTCTCCATCCTCCAGCCCACCCTCTGCAAGATCCATCTCGGGAAGCAAAAAGAGAGGCATGCTGGGAGGGGAGCCCCACTTTAGGGAGGCTAGTGCACACGGCCTCTGGCGGTGGTGGCGAAAGCCCAGAGTGTGTGAAGAATCGCTAGAGTGAGACGTGTGGGCCTCTGTGATGGAGTGAAGGCCTGGGTGACCGCTGGGATGGAATGTGACGTCGGCGCAAGCGGAATGCGGAGGGGTGGACGTGGGGTCCCCGGAGCCTTCAACCCATCCCCTTAACGTAGTTTCCAGTACTGAGTCGGCATTATTTTTCAGTACTTCTCGTGGTGTCGATGGGATGTGTGACTTGTCATTAACTCAGGCTGCTTTCTTTAACCTCTCAACAAGGATATTCAAAGTTCCCCACCCCCTGTTTAGTCAGAGTTGCTGCGCAGGGCTTGGAGTACTACTATTTGGATATAGGGAGGGAGGGAGGGTGCTTAAGAGTTCGTTTCTCACCTGAACTGCATCAGTGGTATAGTCATCAAGACTACACCTGTGTTTAATATTTTCCTAAAACCAGGCAGTAGTCCTATGGTTTGCCTAAAAGTGTTTAGGTTAAGATGTCTAGCTCCATCACTGCAGCCAGTGTTTGGCAGTGTATTCAATATTCAATTCAGCTTTACTGGCTAGTTCCTGGCTTGATAACAATTGTGCATCCCACAAACTGGCAGTTACAAAACAGTCACAGGGATGTAAAGTACAGCAGAAGGAATATAATCAGTAATATTGTATAACTGTACGGTGCCAAGTGGGTAGTAAAGTTATGGGAGGGATCATTTCCTAAGTTACATAGATACCTAACCACCATGCTGTACACCTGAACCTAAAATAATACTGAATGTCAACTGTAGTTGAAAAAATTTTTAAAAATTAATTGTGCATTCCAACCCCAGGAAAACAGCTGTTTTAAGCATTGGGGCTTTGGCTCCTGCACTTAGGTAATGTTTACCTTTATGTTTGAAATGTACAGTCCAGCGATATCACTTAAATATGAAAATCAAGTCACTGTAATACAGGTGCTGAAAATTATTTAAAATGCTATTTCCAGACGCCTTCATAGGGCATAAATTTATGAGTATGTTTAAACAGTGAGTAAGACTTGAGATATGTACGTTTTGTACTGTTTTATTTTTCTCTTAAATTTATTTAAATATAGTAATAAAAGAATAGAAAAAGGCTAAGCTTTTCCTTTCCCTTTATTTTTTAACAAATAAAAATGTATATTTTATCCTGGAGAATTGTGTGAGACTGCATTTAGTGCTAACATCACTTTGTAACCTTTGTAAAATTAAAAATGGCATGCATTTTTGTTATAAAGATTTTAAGCAGGTTAGAATTATATGAAGTAAAGTGAAACTCTCTTATTTTTCCTACTGTAAACATCTTGTATATATATACAAATGCACAAAGCTATTTTTTCTAAATTTACATGATGTAAACCAGATTATAGTTTGCTTCTTTCACTTAGCATTATAATCTGTTATATTGATAACCTTTTTTTCTGTCAATTGTTCAGGAGCCAAGTGATCTGGTTTTTGATATCTATATTAAAGATCTTTAGTTAATTTTGTAGTACGAGTGGAAATCTTGTCATTCTAGTTCTTTTTCAAGTTTGTGTTATTTCAGGAGCAATAGCTCATTCATTTCTATTTACTTCATTGCTGTACTGAACTTATCTGTAATGAGTGTTAGATATTCTCTTGAGGTTTTGCAGCCCTAATTGATATTGAAAAGGTGTACTTTTCTAACACTCAAAAATTTTAATGTAGTTAGCATATTGTGAGTGAATGCTTAGTGTTGTCAAGAAATAGTCAAAACATGTTTGACATATAATGGAAACATTTATTAATCTGAAAAGAATGTGGAAATCATAAGGGTTTTTCATGGAGGTTTTTAATGTCCTTCATTATTTTACAATATGCAGTTGACTGTTGAATAACACAGGTTTGAACTTCTCAGTTCCACTTATACATGGATTTTTCAGTTGACCCAAATTCAAGGGTCAACTGTACATTGATCCTTGTTTGAGCCTTGCTCAGTAAATTCTTTCTTGAAGTCCTCAGAGGTTTTTTCGTCTTTGCTTTTCTTAGCTTCCAGAACTATTGTTTTTGAGTCAAAGGTCAACTTTCTTTTGTAGGAAATCTCATTGCAAATTTTATTGTATTCTGAACCTTCATGGGCTTGGATTTAGATCAGTGAACAACTGTATGAGCCAGCCTTTTATTGGAAAGGGCTGCTGAAATTCATTGTTTGGATTATTCACTTGGAGCTGCTGATCCAGCACAGAAAAACAAATGAGGTTCAGTTGCAATCTTAATTTCTTAGTACTAAATTGTGGGAAAAAAACCGTGCCCCTATCATCTCTCATGTTGAATTGTGTTCAATTTATTCACAGAAACTTTGGAAGAAGTTTTAATATGAAGTATGCAGTAAATGTCATTTTAAGTTTTGAATGGCCAATTCTAATTTTAACTGATACAACTCAAAAATAACCTTGAGGAAGAAGAAGGTGGTATATGCTCCTAAGTAATTTTGTAACCGAGTGTAGATATTAAGATTTTTAAAAACATTACAGGTTATAAATAGGAAATTTGAAGCTGTATTAAAATAACTTTTACATTGAGAGAAAAATACTGAAAGGTATTACTGTTGACATGTTTACTTATGACTGTTTTGTCATGGTCTATTATCATTTTCAACTTGTTAAATAATTAATTTTCATAATATTTTCTATCTTACATTTCAAATGAGTCTTCCAAATCTTATCTCTGTTAGAAAGTATGTACCCTCGGATCTGGCATGGTGTGCTCCTGTGCCGCTGGGCAGGCGTGTCAGCCTCCGTTTTTGTTTCTGCAGTAAAAGCGTAGTGCTCTGTCACATTTCCCCCTGTTCTAGACGTGTCACAAGCTTGGATCGTGACCGCAGTACAAGCTGTAAACCGGATTTAAGCATTTGTAGGTTATGGAACATTAACTTTGAGGTTGAACTTAGATCTGTCATATAACTTTTCACATTTGAAAAAATTATGTTAACTAACATTTAATAAATTGTAGAATTTTATGTTAGTAGTATCACACACATGATTTTTGCTCTAAAAATGATATCAGTAAAGTATTGGAACTGTGTTAATACATGTGCCCAGTGTATAAAATTTAGATAGAAAATACTAAGTGAGAAAATGGAAAAATATGTATAACATTGGGTTGCACAAAAATTCCATTTAATTTATTCCATAAAATAAAAGGCATTTTTCATTCTCACCAAGAACTTTATTGATTTGGATATTTTGAGTGTGTCAGCTATCTTCCACGTGATACAATTGATTGTTCTCGAATAGTGTCTCAGTTTGACTGCTCTCAACTTCAACGGGTCTGCGCGACCGCGACCGTGGAGCATCGTCCAGGGAGACATTTCCAGCATGAAGCTTTGCAAACCTCTTTTGACATGCCCCATCAGTCACAGCACCTTTTCTATACACTGCACAGATCTATTTTTGAGTTTCAGTTGTGTTTTTATCTTGGAATAATACAGCATAACGTACTGAAAATGTTGCATATTTTCTTCCATCTTCAGTATTAAAATGGCTATACAAAAATTCACCAGTTTCTTTAAATGCACGCTAGTATGACAGCTGTCACAATACAGTCTAACAAAATTGTTTTGAATGAAGTTAAAGACAACAAAGCACTATTCGAGATATCTTACAGAAAAAGCCAAATGAACTTTTTGGCCAACCCATTACATTCCTTAAGAATCATGTTTATCTAAGTAGGAGTGGAAACCAATTTCAAAAATACTCATTAATTCAGATGCATTTCATATTTTTATAGCCATACAAACAATTGAAGGGTAGTTTATAGAAAAATCAAAGGTATTGTAATAAATATTGTATATAATGTTTGAGATGGGAACTTTTAAAATATATACCAAGAAAACATTTTTGGAAGATGATTTAAGTATTGGAAAATTTCTTCAGTATTAGATGCTTATCAGACATCTGCATAACATTTTTAAAGCATCGAACTGGAGAGGCAGGGAGTAAAGTGAGGAGAGAGGGAAGGAGTGAAGTTGTTGTCCCTGTTCCAGTTGAGTACTGGCCCCATGGATGAGAGATGTCTCTGTGGGTGCTTACTGGCCTTTGTATGATTTGGCAGAACAACTTTGGCTTCATGTTTCAGAAGTATGATCATAAAATAAATTTTTAAAAAAAGTATGATCATAAATACATAAATAGCATCAAATAGCAGAAAAATCTTTTTCTAAATAAAAGAGATAGTAGTGGTACAAGCTATATTTAAAACCCAAAGCCTTAGTAGCTAATGCTAAACCATAGTTGGGGCTCTAAAAGTACAATTTAAATTATAGGGTTTTTATCCTAAAGTTTTTTAAATGTACTTTAGCTACCATGTTTTTTTAAACTCTTTTTAAAAATATTTTTAAAGATATTTATTTATTTTTAGAGAGAGGGGAAGGGAAGGAGAAAGAGAAACATCAATGTGTGGTTGCCTGTCATGTGCCCCACATTGGGGACCTGGCCTGCAACCCAGGCATGTGCCCTAACTGGGAATTGAACCAGCGACCCTTTGATTCACAGGCCTGCATTCAGTCCACTGAGCTATACCAGCCAGGGCTAGCTACCATGTTTTGATAAAGCTGCTTTTGTGAAATGTAGTTGGTTTAGCAATTATATCTGTAGCTGTCACAGAGATGTGATGTACCTGTCATTAGAGGTTAGTTGGTATAGTTGGTTTACCTTCATCATACTTTCTAGAACATAAGGAAAAGGATGTAATTCAATAGGAACTTCAAAGATTTACATAACTTAAAACTTTTATTTAAAAGTAGTTGATGCTAGACTATAGTAATATCAACTTTTCTTCTCTCAACTTTTCCAAATTTCCTGATTTTCCCACGTCGTTGATTTCTAGCAAAGTGAAATGTAAAAGTACCTGTAAGTAATATGCTGTCATAGACTTGTGTTCCACCTCTCCCCTTTGATGTTTTACTGGCAGGTCATAAGCGAACTCCCAGAAGAGGAGAGCAGCAAGGATGGAGTGATAGCCGGGGAACAGAGGTGGTGCAGGATAGAGCAGAGCGGAGATTCTACAGGGACTATCAACCCTACGAGACTGAGAGGCAGGTGGACTCTACACCCGAGAAGTTTACAGATGACAAGTATGTACTGCAGACAGATCTTGGCCAGGAGGATTGAGAACCATAATGGTTTTCAGAGAGTGACTAGCCTTTGTGACTTTTTCGTAGTGCTAGTCTGGGTATTGTGTGTCAATTTAAGTAACAAATCATATGTCCTTAGGTGCCATGTGAAGGATCTTCCATGTATCTCTTAAACAACCTTAAGTCTTGGTTCAGGTAGTGATTTCACGATAAATTATTTATTGGTAACTATGAAAAGTACTCATAAAAAAACTGCACAGGAGTATCTTCAAGTAGTTAAATTTTCTTCTGAAGTTTAGGCTGGGGATATAATTATGTTTTTTGATTTAGCATTATTAATGTAGATCACTGATGAATTTAAACAAATTGCTAGCTCCATAATCAGGTCCGTAGGCTATTATGATGATATTTGAAGAAGAGCTCATGATGTGTAATACCAATTTCTGGCTCCCATACTTCTTTCTTTAGCAAGTGCTCTGACCCAGAAGATGGTGTTGGGCTGGTGTGGTCTGACTCCACTCTTGAGTGATGTGGCGTCATGCGGACCATCTGTACCCACCTGTACACGGTAGAGGCAGTAATAGGATGGATGCTTGCTGCCTGAAGTTTTTGTTTAATTATTAAACCCACGTAGTACTGAGTTTAGACTAAACCGAAATAACCTATGAGTCACATTTAAAGATAAATAAAGTAAAAAGAAAAGGCTTAAGGTGCTTTGATCAAATAGCTTATTTGGTTGGGGCATTGTCCCATATGCCAAAGGGTTGCTGGTTCGATCCCTGGTCAGGGCACATACCTAGGTTGTGGTTCGATCCCTGGTTGGGGTACAAGCAGGAGGCATCTGATCAATATTTTTCCTCTTTCTCTCCCTTTCTCTCTCTCTAAAATCAGTGGACATATCCTCACGGGAGGATTAAAAAAAATTTTTTTAAAGGCTTAAGGAAACTAGAGCAGTGTGTAGTGTAATTTCCAGGGAGCCTTTATTCCCAAGTCTCTCAACTTCTTGACTATTAATCCCATTTAGGATCCTGGCTATAAGTTTTAACCAAAGAATATGGCTTTGTAAAACTATAAGCTCAGTGTGAGCGGGCTGAGCAGATGGTGACTTCCACAGATCTGCTCCCTAGCAGTTACACACTCAAAACATCAGTGTACTGTGCATCTGCCACCACATTGGAGGTCAGGGTTAGTGAAAGGCTCAAGTCTACCTTTTTTGGTGATTACTTCAAATCTGCTGTGTAATGGCCACAGTCTGCATGCTTACAAAAAGCCTTCTGGATCAGAGCTGCTTAATTTTTAGGAAGTATTTATGTGTTTTTTTCTCACTTCAGGAATCTATTCTGCGGAAATAAGAAAATTGTAGTTCAAAAGATACGCCCATATTTCCAGTTATTTTTTAGTTGCAAAATTAAGAGTCTTTAAAAAGGATAAGAGAGGTCTTTACGTGCTAACATGAAAAGGTCCCTATTAAGTGAAATCATGCATGTACGTAAGACTAGGGATTGTGTGGGATATGGGATGTGGAGGTATTTTTTCTTTATTCTTTAAAAATGATTTCAGATTTACAAAAAGTTGCAGGAGTTATACAAAGAATTCCCATATATCCTCATCCAGATTCCCCGAATGTTGACGTTTTACCACATTTGCTTTGCCACACCGTTCCCTCTCCCTTTCTTTCCTTCTCCGCCTCTCCCCGCACACATGCTCTCGTCTGTCTCGCACGCACATGTCTTTTCTTTGTCATTTGAGATGAGAGTAAGGTGCAGAAATGCCCCTTTATCTTAAATACTTTAAATGTGTTTTTTAAAAGCTCGGTATAATTATCAGATTATTAACATCAATACAATTCTATTTAATTCTCTAAATTACATAATCTCCAGACTATTCCGATTTCACCAGTTGTCCTAGTAATGTCCTTTCAGCCAAAGAAAAAAAAGTTTGGTTCAGGATCCAGTCCAGGAATGTGCATTGCATTTGGTCTTCTTTAGCTGGGAGCAGCTCCATAGTCTTCCTTTATCTTTCATGAATGGGACTTTTTTTTTTTTTTTTGAAGCGTAGAGGACAGTTGTTTTATAGAATAGCCCAGAATTGAGTTTGCTGGTGTCTCCTCATGGAGCAACCCTATGCATTGTGGCAGGAATACTGCAGAAGTGATGTCCTGTGTCCTCACTGTATCATATTAGGAATATGTAGGAATTTTTACTTCCAAGGAAATTTGAATTTTTTTTTAAAGATTTTATTTATTTATCTTTAGAGGGGAAGGGAAGGAGAGGGGGAGAGAAATATCAATGTATGGTCGCCTCTCGTGTGTCCCCTGCTGGGAACTGGCTCACAACCCAGGCATGTGCCCTGACTGGGAATCCAACCAAGATACTCTGGTTTGCAGGCCTGCGCTCAATCTACTGAGCTACACCAGCCAGGGTGGAAATTTGAATTTTCTTGATAAGTCATGTGTCATCAGAAAAGATACTTTCCTTAGTTTATTTAAAAGTAATTTTCTGTAATAAAGGTCCATAAGATTTTTAATAAAAGCAATTTATAGTTTCTTCAGACAATTTGGAAAACATGTACAATTATAAAGAAGCTAAAATCACCTATCTTACCATCTGAGATGATTACTTTCTTTTAAATATATTTTATTGATTATGCCATTACAGTTGTCCCATTTCCCCCTTCATTCCCTTCTACCCTCCACACCCCCTCCCCTCACATTCCCCCCCCTTTAGTTCATGTCCATGTGTCATGAGTTCTTTAGCTTCTACATTTCCCACACTACTCTTGCCCTCTCTCGTCTATTTTCTCCCCACTGTCTATGCTACTTATTCTCTGTACCTTCTCCCCCTCTCTCCTCCTCCTGCTCCCCTGCTGATAACCCTCCATGTGATCTCCATTTCTGTAGCTTTACTCCTGATCTAGCTGTCCGCTTAGTTTGCTTTTGTTTTAGGTGTGGTTGTTAATAACTGTGAGTTTGCAGTCCTTTCCCTGTTCTTTCACTGTTCATGTTTTTTATCTTCTTTTTCTTAGGTAAGGCCCTTTAACATTTCATATAATAAGGGCTTGGTGATGATAAACTCCTTGAACTTGACCTTCTCTGAGAAGCGCTTTATCTGCCCTTCCATTCTAAATGAAAGCTTTGCTGGATAGAGCAATCTTGGTTGTAGGTCTTTGGTTTTCATGACTTGGAATACTTCTTTCCAGCCCCTTCTTGCCTGTAAGGTCTCTTTTGAGAAATCAGCTGACAGTCTGATGGGAACTCCTTTGTAGGTGACTGTTCCCTTATCTCTTGCTGCTTGTAGGATTCTCTCCTTCATTTTAATCTTGGCTGATGTAATTATGATGTGCCTTGGTGTGTTCCTTCTTGGGTCCACCTTCTTTGGGACTCTGAGCTTCCTGGACTTTCTGGAAGTCTATTTTCTTTTCCAGATTGGGGAAGTTCTCCTTTATTATTTGTTCAGATAAGTTTTCCACTTGTTGCTGTTCCTCTTCCCCTTCTGATACTCCTATAATTCGGATGTTGGAGCGTTTAAAGATGTCCTGGAGGTTCCTAAGACTCTCCTCATTTTTTTTTGAATTCTTGTTTCTTCATTCTTTTCTGTTTGGTTGTTTCTTTTTTCCTTCTAGTCTACTCCATTAATTTGAGTCCCAGTTTCCTTTCCATCACTATTGGTTCCCTGTGTATTTTTTTTCATGTAATTTGTGACCAAAATCAACAAGTTCAGTGAGCATCCTGATCACCAGTGTTTTGAACTGTGCATCTGATAGGTTGGCTGTCTCTTGGTTGCTTAGAAGTATTGGCTCTGGGGCTTTGATCTGTTCTTCTTCTTGTGCCATAATGTTTTGGTCTGTTCCCGCCTGTTACGTATGAGGGGCTGAGCCTTAGGTGCTCACTAGGGTGGCGCAACCTACTGGCTGGGTTGTGATGTTGTATGTGGGGGTGGGGTCAGAGAGGGAGCAGTGGCATTCGCTGCGTACTTTCTTGGATTTCGGTGCCCTTTGCCACTTCCCACAAGTAAATTGGGCCCTTCTGGTGCTGGTTCCCGGGTGGGTGGGCTTGTGTACATTCTAGGACCCTGTGGGTCTCTCCAGCGAACTCTCCTGTGAGGCTGGGAGCCTCTCCTGGCACCTCAACCCCTTGGTGCTTTTTAGGCTTTATTCCCAGTGCTGGGGCCCTGGGTTGTGCGGTCTCACTGCCCCTTTTTTTGCCTGGTTTATCTGCATGCGCATGTGTGTCCGGGGTCAGCCAGTTGCTTTGTGCATCTCACTGGTTTTGGTACTTTCCTCCCTGCAACTGGTTCTGCTAACCAGTGCCTCTTCCTGCCATAACCCCTCTCCTTGGGCCACCGACTCCACCCCTCTTACTGGTCTGGATGAATGGTTCGTTGTTGTCGGACTTCAGTACAGTTAATTTTGTCTCTATTCTGGTTCTATTTTTGTTTCTAAATCTTTGTTGTTCTTAAATTTGGTTGCGTGAGGAGGTACAGAATTTTCACCTATGCCTCCATCTTGGCTGGAAGTTGATTACTTTTAATACTTGGCCTATTTTCTTTTTAAAAAAATTTTAACACATAGATATGTATTGGGTTGGCCAGAAAGTTCATTTAGTTTTTTCTGTGTGATAGCTGTATTATATTTTTAGGACCATAAGACGCACCTAGGTTTTAGAGGAGGAAAATAGGGGAAAGATTTTAAAGCAAAAAATGTGGTAAAATATTTAATAACCTGTGACCCCTCTCTGTCACGCCCCCCCCACAGTGAGCCAGGTAAGCTACATTCAGACTATAAGATGCACCCTCTTTTTCCCTCCTGAATTTAGGGAGGTGCGTCTTGTAGTCTGAAAAATACAGTAGTTGTCTGTAACTTCATTTGAAATAATTTTGTTAGATTGTGTTGTGACAGCTATCATAGCACCATGCATTAAGAGAAATCTTAATCAAAATTGGTGAATTTTTGTGCAGCCATTTTAATATTGCAGATGGAAGAAAATGCACATTTGGGCATATTATACTTTATTATTTCAAGAAAGGTAAAATGCAACTGAAACACACACAAAAACATTTGTGCAGTTGTATGGAGAAGGTGCTGTGATTGATCAAATGTGTCCAAAATGGTTTGCAAAGTTTCTTGGTACTATTGGCATTTTGGTAAAACAGTTCTTTGCTGTGGGGCTGTGTTAGGCATTGGAAGATGTTTAGCAGCACTCTTGGCCTCTACCCACTAGAAGCCAATAGAATATCCAAATCAATAAACTTACTGGTAAAAATGAAAATGTCTTTTATTTTACAGAAAAAACTAAATGAACTTTTTGGCCAACCCAATACTTAGAGCTTAAGATGATAATGCATATACACTAAGTACTTTATATTCTTTTCCATTTGACATGGTGGAAGTCTTTTCCATGTCATTAACAATGTTAGGTGAGCATTTTATTACCACCCATTATTTCCATGTATTGTAATGTAATCATTTCCTTGGTGTTAGATCTTTGCTCAGCTTCCAGTTGTTTGCTTTATAAATAATTCCCAGTGAGCAGTTTTTTATATATGTAGGGACTTTCCCAGCTGGAGTTCTGGAAGTGGGAGTCCTGATGCGGGGCACAGAGCAGGCCTTCTCATGGATCCCAGCGTGGGCCCCAGAAGCGCTTCAGTGCAGGTTGGATGGATACATGAGGTGTAAAATTAACAAGAATTGTGTATCAACACATAGTGACAAAGCATTATCCTAGTAACCTGTCAGTTTACTCTATCACTAATGATCTATAAAAGCATTTCTCATACCACTTTCTCCAGACTTAAATAGAATAAGTTAGTGTTTGATTTTTGCTTACTTGGTAGTGAAGATGGCTATCACCTTTCATTCTTATAACATCTATACATGTTTATCGGACAGAATTATAGAATCTTGATAACCTTAGCAGACTGTCTGACTAATTCGATCCTCTCAATGTATGGGTGAAGCAACAAAGACCTAGAATTTCAGCACTGTGGTTTCTGGTCACAGCCAGCTGACATGGGTTTTTATCCCACTGCGGCAGAACCCATGTTTTCACAGAGAAGCGGTGTCACAAATGGTGCTGGGAGTGACTGTCAGTGTCGCTGTGGTAGGGATTAGCCAGGTAACTTGTTGCGTGTGGTCTGGGGGCACAACTGCTGTTCTTAAGGAAGGATGCAGTAGGAATGCTTTCCTTTAGGCGCCAAATGATGAATGTAGGTGAACTCTTAGAACACAGACTATTAGGAAATTAGTCTGCCTCTGTCTGGACACACTTGGCTCTTTTCTGCAATTTACTGCTTGTCATTTAAAGTCAGTTACAGTTCCAAAAGAATCACATGTTTAATTTTTTTCCCTCCTCATAAAGAAGCATTAAAAAACTCTATATACATAATACATACCATTTTAACCCCTTTTAAATACACAGTTCAGTGGCATTAAGTCTCTTCACATTGTTGTGTAACCAACCACCATCTCTGTCCTTCTCCAGAGCCTCTTCATCGTCCCCAGGTGCACCGTGAAACACCCGCTCCCCACCCCTATGCAGTGCTTCGTCCCTCTGCCTGTGAAACATACTCATGTCTGCTTGTCGGGGTTGTTGTAAGAGAGTGGGTGACAAGTATGTAAAGTGGGATGCTTGGCTCAAAGGTTATTTTCCTTCCTTTAGCTTGTGAGTGCATCACAAAGCTTCTGAAGTGGAGTATAGGGTTCTTCGATATCACTGACCTGTGCCAAGAAGAAATATTTATAATAAGGGGAAGTAAACAATTGAGAATATATTTAATTGGGGCTGGGGTAAACTTGTGGAGTAAGGAAAAAATGATTTAAGAGATTAAAAAATACATCAGGACACACAGGGCCAGTTTAAATAAATTTGTAATTTTGTTTGTATCTGATCTAGATTTTATGTAAATGTAGACCTGATTTTGACTGTTGGCATTATTTTCCTTGTATCTTTTTGCTTCATTTCCTGTCAGTTTTTAAAAAAGATGTTATTTATTTATTTTAAGAGAGAGGGGAAGGGGGGAAGGAGAGGGAGAGAAACATCAATAGATTGCCTATTGCACACCCCCCCAACTGGGGACCTGGCCTGCAACCCAGGCATGTGCTTTGATGGGGGAATCGAACCTGCAACCTTTCAATTCTCAGGGTGGCACTCAATCCACTGAAACATACCAGCCAGGGCTCAATTTGTAGGTAGTTTTTTTTTTCTTTTCTGGCCCTATCCAACTTCCTGGTTAGGAACTTCCTTTTCTTTTGTCATCGTTTTAGAACTCTGTGTAGGTACTTCAATAGAGAGTCAAGATTTTACAACAATAAACTCATTTAAAATTTGGTTTGGGGGTTATTTTCTAAGTTTTTTGTACATTTGGGATAGCAACGATTAATGAGCCCCGTTTAAAAAAACTTTTGGTAAGGGGAGGTGGGAGACAAAAGCCAACTTGTAAAGTTTATTTAGAATGGGATTTCTTATAGAGACTGGCAGGAAGTTAGTGATCCACGAGCCTCTAGTTCTTTATTTGTTCGAGTAAGGAGAATTAGGAGTTTTACATCTTTTTACCCATGATGGTATAGTAGCTTTTTTTTCTTTTCTTTTTTTTAAATTTTATTTTTTATTGATTATGCTGTTACAGTTGTTCTATTCCCCCTTCATTCCCCTCCACCCTACCCCCCCGTCCCCACCATTACCCCCCTTTAGTTTATGACCATGTGTCTCAAGTCCTTTAGATTCTATATTTCCCATGCTATTCTTGCCCCCCCATCTATTTTCTATCTACTGTCTATGCTACTTATTTTCTGTACCTTCTCCCCCCCTTCTCCTCCTCCCACTCCCCTGTTGCTAACCCTCCTTGAGATCTTCATTTCTATGTTTCCACTCCTGATCTAGCTGTCCTTTTAGTTTGCTTTTGTTTTAGGTGTGGTTGTTAATAACTGTGAGTTTGTTGTCTTTTCACTGTTCATGTTTCTTTAACTTCTTTTTCTTAGATAAGTCCCTTTAACATTTCATATAATAAGGGCTTGGTGATGATGAACTCCTTGAATTTGATCTTATCTGAGAAGCACTTTATCTGTCCTTCCATTCTAAATGAAAGTTTTGCTGGATAGAGCAATCTTGGTTGTAGGTCTTTGGATTTCATGACTTGGAATACCTCTTTCCAGCCCCTTCTTGCCTGTAAGGTCTCTTTTGAGAAATCCGCTGAAAGTCTGATGGGGACTCCTTTGTAGGTGACTGTCCCCTTAGCTCTTGCTGCTTCTAGGATTCTCTCCTTCATTTTAATTTTGGCTAATGTAATTATGATATGCCTTGGTTTGTTCCTTCTTGGGTCCAACTTCTTTGGTACTCTCTGAGCTTCCTGGATTTCCTGGAAGTCTATTTCCTTTTCCAGATTGGGGAAATTCTCCTTTATTATTTGTTCAAAGAAGTTTTCCACTGGTGGCTGTGCCTTTCCCCCTTCTGGTACCCCTATAATTCGAATGTTGGAGTGTTTAAAGATGTCCTGGAGGTTCCTAAGACTCTCCTCATTTCTTTGAATTCTTGCTTCTTGACTCTTTTCTGTTTGGCCATTATTTGCTTTCTTCTGGTCCACTCCATTGATTTGAGTGCCAGTTTCCTTTTCATCGCTATTGGTGTCCTGTGCGATTCCATTCATTTCAATTAGTTTCGCCTTCATATATTTGTCTAATTTGTGGCTATAATCAACCAGTTCTGTGAGGACCCTGATCACCAGTGTTTTAAACTGCGTCTGAGAGTTTTGCTATTTCTTCATCGCTTAGATCTGTGGGTTCTGAGGCTTTGAGATCTTCTTGCACCATTTTTGGTCTGTTCACGCCCTTTAAGTGTGAGAAGCGGTGCCTTGGACTCCCAGGTTGCTGGGTTGTGACGCTGTATGTGGGGGCGTGGTCAGAGCGGGGAAATGGCGACCCCCTCTGCTGTTTCTCACAGCTGGGTGAGGAGCAGCGTCTTAGGTGGTTCACCTGGGCTGGGCCACTCAGAGTCGCTGGGTTATGACGCTGTATGTGGAGGAGGGAAATGGCGGCGCCCTCCACTGCCGCTAGCCGCGGGGACCCGCCAGCCCGGTCCAACCGCCCACTCCCTCGCTTGTCTCTCCGCGCACAAATGCGCGACCACAGTCAACACGCAGCCCCGCTGCCCCGCTGTCTCCCCCGCGGTCGCTCACTAGGTCCAACCCTGCGCCTGGATTCCGTGCGCCTGAGTCCATCTGACTGAGCCCGTCTGACTGATTTTTCCTGTGCAACCCCGCTCCACCAGCCACTGGTTTCGCCCCTTACCGGTCGGGCTGAAGAATTTGTTGTTAACGGACTTTCGAAAAGTTCAATTTTCCGTGTTCTGGCTGTGTTTTTTGTTGCTAATATTTAGTTGTCTCTAAACTTGGTTGTGTGAGAAGGCACGGCACATCCACCTATGCCTCCATCTTGGCGGAAGTTCTAAACTAAGATTCAGCTTTTTTTTTTTTAAGTCCTCACCCGAGAACATCTTTTCATTGCTTTTAGAGAGAGGAATGGGGCGAGGGAGAGACAGAAACATGGAATAACAGAGAAACATCGATTGGCTGTCCCCTGTTGGCTTCCATGACTAGGATCAAACTTGCAAGCTTTTTTTTTTAAGTATATTTTATTGATTTTGCTACTACAGTTTTCCCAATTTTTCCTTCTTTACTCCCCTTTTTCCCTGTACCCCACAACCCTCCAGCATTACCCCCTCTTAGTTTATGTCCATGGGTTGTACATATAAGTTCTTTGAGTTCTGTTTTTTATACCATTTTTGACCCCTCCCCATCTATTTTATGCCAACCAATTATGCTTTTTCTTCCCTGTACCTTTTCCCCCCTATTTCTCTCTTCCCCCTCCCCATTGAAATCCCTCCATGTGATGTCCATTTCTCTGATTCTGTTTCTGTTCTAGCTGTTCGCATAGTTTTTCTCATTGTTTTTCTTTTACTTTTGTTTTTTGAGGTTCATTCATTGATACTTGTGAGTTTGTTGTTTTACTGTTTATAGTTTTGATCTTCTTTTTCTTAGACAAGTCCCTTTAACATTTCATATAAGAGCTTGGTGATGATGAACTCGAACTTGACCTTATCTGCCCTTCCATTCTAAATGATAGCTTTGCTGGATAAAGTAATCTTGATTGTAGTTCCTTGCCTTTCATGACTTGGAATACTTCTTTCCAGCCCCTTCTTGCCTGTAAGGTTTCTTTTGAGAAATCTACTGATAGTGTAACAGGAACTCCTTTGTAGATAACTGTCTCCTTTTCTTTTGCTGCTGTTAAGATTCTCTCTTTATCTTTATTTAACCTTGGGTAACTTAATGATGATGTGCCTTGGTATGTTCCTATTTGGATCCAACTTCTTTGGGACTCTCTGGGCTTCCTGGATTTCCTGGAAGTCTCTTTCCTTCGCCAGATTGGGGAAGATTTCATTCATTATTTATTCAAATAAGTTTTCAGTTTCTTGCTGTTGTTCTTCTCCTTCTGGTCCCCCTATAAATTGGATAGTTGAACTTTTAAAGTTGTCCCAGAGGTCCCTAAGCCTCTCTTCAGTTTTTTAATTCTGGTTTCTTCCTTCTATTCTGGTTGGATGTTTCTTTCTTTTGTTCCAAATCATTGATTTGTGTCCTGGTTTCCTTCCTGTCACTGTTCCCTAAATATTTTTCTTTATTTCTTTTGGGTATCTTTCATTTGTTTTATAATTTTTTAACCAAGCTCAATCAGGTCTGTGAGCATTTTGATTACCAGGTCTTTAAATTCTCCATCAGATAGGTTGGCTGTCTCCTCATTGCTTAGCTCTTTTTCTGGAGTTTTGCTCTGTTCTTTCATTGGGGCCATATTTCTTTGTCGTAGCTGATATGTTGCAAGGGGGTGGGGTCTTAGGTATTGACCCTGGCAGGGTACCCCTCCTTGGCAGTCCACCCCTCCTCGCTACACTGTGGGCTGCCTGTTGGGGAGGGGCCAGAGAGGGAACAGTGTAGCTTATCTGCTTGTCTCTAGCCTGCTTTCCAACGAATTCTTGTGAGACTGGGAGTTTCTCCCACCGCGGCAGCCCGTGCCGCAGTCTGCAGTCAGCTCTGAGTCCCAGTTTCCTGTTCAGTCAGCCCCATCATGCACAGTCTGCAGCCTGGCTGCAGCTTCTCTCAGTGGGCCCCGCCCATGCAGGCTGCCACCTTATCTCTGGTTCTCAGCGTCTGCTGTGTTACTGGCACGGTTGTTCTGGTTGACTTTTTCCTTAGTTCATTGGTTTTGGGAGTTCCATGCCATTTGATTTTCTGGCACTTCTGGTTGTTTATTGACTTTAGATTGTTATCCAGTGGAGTGTGAGGAAGCAAAGGGTTTCTACCTACGTCTCCATCTTGGCCAGAACTCCGGAATCCTCAAGCTTTTGGTTCACAGGATAGACACTCCAACCAACTGAGTCACACCGGCCAGGGCTAGTAGCTTTTTAATGTAATATTTTACATTTAATGTCACATTTTCAGCCATAAAAGTAGACCTCCAGTTCTGGCATTGGAGCCATTAATAATGCCCCATTGGATTTCGGTAAATTATTTCTTACAGCTTTGAATGTCTTTAAAAGCCTTGACAAATTAAGAAATATAATTTGTCTTATTAAACTAGGGTTTAACAATGAAAAAGATGTGGTCTTTCCTTCAGGAGCTTTGAGTCGAGTGGAACAAAAGCAAGTACTAATGGAAAATGCTGGTGACCAGCAGTGAGGCAGAGAGAGGTGTGGCAGGGGGAAGGGGAGGGTTGGAGAGGGGGCCCAGTTCTTGGCTTGGGCACTCTTGTGTTGTGAGTTAGGGGCCACAGGGGGAGCATGGTGAGTCACTGTGGGCCACATATCTGTAGGGCTGGGTGTGTAAAGAGGGGTATGTCTAGGAAGTATATGGCTTTGTGACCTGGAATCAGAGACCCCCCCAAGGGAGAGACCCCCAATGGGGTCACATGAACGAGGGTCAGGTAGCATTAGCACAGGGGTGAGGACGATGTACGTGTGATTAGTATCCAGAAGAACAAGGGAGGCCGCTGTGTGCAGAGCACCAGATATGGTAGGTGGAAAAGGCAAGGTGCAGAACTTACTCCTGTGAGACTCTGGATCTGCCTGCCCCTGAGAAGTGCCAGTAAGCGGCTGAGGAGCACGGGAAGTACTTTGTCATTTTGTACCATATAGAGCTATGATATACTACAAAACTAATTGGTTAGGGACAGATGGGGAAAGAGAAGCCAGAAAGGTCAGAGGAAAATTAGTGGCTGGCCATGTCACCTGGTGAATAGGGCTCAAATAACTTAAAGACAAAAGTTACTATCGGACTTAACAACCAAGAGATTGTCTTTAGCAGTCCTTGGAAGTTTGTTTATCTATTATAATTTTTTAAATTCTTACTGACTTGAGAGAGAGAGAGAGAGAAACATCAATTTGTTGTTCCACTTATGTATTCATTAGTGATTTCTTGTAGGTGCCCTGGCTGGGGATTGAACCTGCAACCTTGGCATACCAGGACAACACTCTAACCAATTGATCTACCTGGCCAGGGCTTTGCCCTTGGAAGTTTATGTGGAGCAATGAGGGTAGAAGTCAGGTTGTCCTAGGATAAAATATTCAGCTGCAAATGTCACTGACTGGTTATGTATTTGGGAGGAGACATAACTTGAAGTTCAACTATTTTTATTAGTATACATAACATTCCAAATTTAACTTAAATATTTAGTATTAGAACTGGAATGAACCTTAGAGTTAGTTTATCTAACCTCTCATTTTATAAATGAAGAAACCAGATCCAGAGAGAGAAGGGTGTCCCTCTACAGGTTGGTGTAAGACCTGCCCAGAGCCTGCTTCTTACTGGCTCCCCGACTTGTAACTTTGGACAGATTACGTATTTCCCTGTGCCTTGGTTTCCTTGTTGTCTCATGGGCAATAGTTACATATTATAGATTTATTTGTGTGAATTAAATGGCTGTATGTGAAGCTCTCAGATCAATGCCAGAGACAGTATGTATTCAGTAAAAGTTAACTATTAATTTATTATTCAAGCCACTATTCTTTCCAGTATACTATAGCTATAATGTCTTGCTAGAATTTTCCTCATTAAAAAAAGTCTTAGCTCTTTAATTCACCACTTTTCATTTTCCCCATGTTTTCCTAGACCAGTTGACCGGTTTGATCGAGACAGACCACTGCGGGGACGCGGGGGCCCGAGAGGGGGCCTGCGGAGCAGAGGCAGAGGTGGTCTTGGGAACAGACCTTTCGACCGTTTTGACCAGAGAGGAAAACGGGAATTTGAGAGATATGGTGGGAATGATAAAATGTAAGTTTCTTCGTAAATGCTATTTTCACTTTAAGATCTTAGTCATCATAATATGAATCTGTTATATGTTAATATTTAATTGACTTTATATTAGTGTACTATCATTCCTGGAAGAGCTGATCCTGGGATAACTTTTAGATCAACTTCTCTGAGTTGGAGATGGACTAGAGGCCAGCTTCTAGTTTAAGGGAATATCCTTTCTTTCTCTAGAGCAATCAGAACCGAAGACAACATGGGTGGATGTGGAGTTCGCACCTGGGGATCAGGTAAAGATACCAGGTATGGTGCGAATGTATGCCTTCTGTGAGCCTGCAGCTAAGTGGAAGTCTTGGTCTGAATTGGCCTTTCACGAAAATTATGTCCTCTGCTCTGCTTGCAGTGCCTTTATGCTTGTGTTCCTTTAAGTAGAGATTGATTTTAGGCTTACGTTTAACTTTAAATAGTGGGTTTGCTGTGTTGTAATTAGATTTGAAAACTGCTTTTAAAATTCTTTTATTTTGTCTTATTTTAGCCAAACAAATTTATGTGTTTGCTCATGCACCAAGCACATGACATTACATTTACAAAAGCCTCAAAATGTTTTCTAAATTCCTGGATATTCTATATTTCATTTTTCTGTGACTTTCCAAAGTTCTTATATACACTGCATCTTCATTTCCTGAAATCATTTGCAGATTG
The DNA here is from genome assembly GCF_021234435.1 of Artibeus jamaicensis. Lineage (NCBI taxonomy): Eukaryota > Metazoa > Chordata > Mammalia > Chiroptera > Phyllostomidae > Artibeus > Artibeus jamaicensis. The sequence goes on along the minus strand of NW_026522030.1, from coordinate 69,233,488 downwards.
AAGCTCAGTGACAAGTTTTGCCTGAGGTTCAAATTTGACATTTCTCTGAGGCATCGTGGTGTCTCAGATCTGTTCCAGTTTTGCTCCTTAAAGGAGGTACGTGGTTCTTCTGTGTCTGTCATTTCACTGCTGCAGGGATGGTGCCTTCCTGGTGTCTGCAATGAGAGAGGCAGGAAGTACTTCAGGGCAGCGTAGGGTGGGTGACAGATGGGTCACCCAAGGACATGTTGCCGGGCAGGCTTTCTACAAGTTAGAACTCACGAGAGGATCCAGACTTCCAGTTTTCTTCTTTTGAATATAAGCTTTTTATATACATTTATTTTTCTTAAATTGCTATCCTTAAAGACAAATTGTATACAATAATATCAAGTGTAACATCAGATTTACTACCATTGCACATTTGTTGTCCTTGAAAGGAAAAAAGCCTTGTTAAGTATTCTCGATCTGGGCTTCCATGGGATTTTTTTTTTTTCTCTTATGAGAATTTAATGAACTCCTGTCTGTGTGGCTTCAAGTTACCAGGACACAGGCCCCACCAAGACTCTCCATCTTGTCCTCAGCTCTTTTGCTGAGGAATTTGGCCTTCACGATGAATGGCTGCTTTGGGAGCTTCCATTCCCCAGGACTTTGCAGTAGGCTGATCCCATCACAGCAATGATGGGAGCAGTTCCGGTCTTGTTTTCAGCAGCATTTACCCGTGTCTGCTCACCGACCAAGGTCCACAGTTTATCAAGGTTGACAGTGGGGCAGAAGCTCTGGTTCCTCTTTAAGTGGTCATGCCTCATACCACCTTTCCCAAAGTAACCTGGGTGGTATTTGTCAGAGTTGACCCTGTGATGATGTAAGGCACCAGCATTACCTTGGCCTCCCAGTTGCTTCCTGTGCTTGATGATGTGGCTGTGGCTGTGGCTCACATGGCCCCAAAGTTTCCAGGTTTTCCTCAGTCTGGATGGTGTGTTGGTGGCTGAGATGCCTCCGTAGGATCTTTTTTTTTTTTCCCCCAGAGCATTTTTTAAAAAGATTTTATTTATTTATTTTTAGATAGATGGGAAGAAAGGGAGAAAGAGAGGGAGAGAAACATCAGTGTGTGGTTGTATCTCACTCGCCCCCTACTGGTGACCTGGCCTGCAACCCTGGCATGTGCCCTGACTGGGAATCAAACCGGCCACCCTTTTGTTCACAGGCTGGCCAGCACTTAATCCACTGAGCCATGCCAGCCAGGGTAACAGGCTGTGGACTCTAAATCTTTGTATTTGTTTTTTATTTTACTGTGATTATAGATAGATAATATATTTTTAAAAAGCAATACAGGCAACTCTTGAATCATCTGATTTACTACTTTAATGCTACCACTCCATTTCAGTTCGCATTTGAACTTAAAATTATTTTTGGCTCCAAGTGATAACTTATAAGGCATCAGCCTTGGCCTTGTAGCATGAAGAGGTGACCACATGTGCTCCTGGCAGACTGGCATGTCTAATGTGAAGATGAAAGATGCTCTGTGGCACTCATTTTGGATTGATTTGTAAGTTATAAAGTCAGAGCTCTTAGGTGGTAATAATCTAGAATCAAAAGATTTTACTTAGTGTAAGACTTTTATCGCTTATTTAATAAATTGAAATTTTGATTTGCCATCATGAATACCATGTAGTACAGTTGAATTATGTGCAACTTTTGATTAATAAACAAGAGCAGAGGTGAGCCTAACGCAGGAAGCGATGTGTCTGTCCATAGCTGGCGAGGCCAGCTGCACAGTTCAGTGTAGATGTGAAGGTTTCACTGTAGTTCAGTATTCCTGTTTACAGATATTAGCAGCATAATTAGATTTGTGGACAAGCTGCTTTTAAAATGGTGTGGCTGAGCCTCGTCTAGTGTTATAGTTTTCAGAACAGTTTGATCGTGAGTACCTGTGCTGAAAATAGAATTTGTTCCATCAACAGTAATTTAAGAAGTATAATGTCAGCTATTACTCACTTGTTATCAATTGAAATAGACACCCATGAGTGCAGTTTTCAATAATGCTGCCTTCCACCTTCTGTTGCGAAGAGCAAGACAGTTTATGTAGTTATCAAGTAACATTTGGCTAAAATCTGTTCACTGTCATAGATTTGGTTAAATGTGAAGTCTGAATGAACTAGAAAACAAAGCCTTGAGGTGTTCAACATCGTTTTATGGAACATGCTTGTGCAAACAGGCGTGTGCTATATTAGAAAAACTGGAGTCAAAATAGAGACTTGGGAACCCTGGAGTGGTAGCTCAGGTGGCTCAGATATGCCCAGGCCGCAGGTTTGACCCCTGGTCAGGACAGTGACAAGAAGCAACCAACGGATTCATCAATAAATGGAACAGTGAACTGATGTTGCACACCCGTGCTCTTTTGCTCTCTCAACAAAATAAATGAAAAATTAAAAAATATATAGACTAAGCTGTGGAGCTAGATCATCTAATTCAACCTTGATGATTACTTTAAACAAAATAACAAAATCTGCCAAAATAAATTGTACCTAATTTTGAAACATCATTGTTTTGTGGTTTTGGTCATATGGTTCTATAAGAGCTGTAAATACAGTGTTAGTTTTGGTTTATTCGTAAAATAATAAAAGAATTAAAAAACAATTTAGGTCAATAACAGGAGGGACCTGTGATTTTCTTTTCTTTGAAATCAATTGCTCAAGTTTTAGAAATACAGAATTTTACAGAGTCTGTTTTGTATTCTGCTTCTCTTTTCCTTCGCCATGTCTTTGTAGCTACTGAATGAATTTTAATTGTTGAAAACTATGAACTGTTGGTATACTTATGTTTTTTATCCCCTTGGTTTATTATGTGGCCAAGAGAGTAAAGAGAAAATTGGAGTAATTTAATGCTGAGGCTGCTGCTGGACTTTGGGGTTCCCAGATACTAAAAATTCCCATGACCCCACAGAGTCAGGCAGATGGCGGAGGCAGACTTTGTGATGGGATCTCTGCTAGGCAGAGCAGCAAGGATGTCCTTCCAAACACTATTGTGTTTAGACCTGGTAGGGTAGGCTCATTCGCTAGAGCTTCATCCAAACACATCAAGGTTGCGGGTTCAGTCCCTAGTCAGGGCACATAGAAGAATCAGTGGGGCCCTGGCTGGGGGCTCATTTGGTGGGGAGTGTTGTCTTGTTCACCAGAAGGTTTTGGGTTTGATCCCCGGTCGGGTCACATACCTAGGTTGCGTGTCTGGTCTTCAGTTAGGGTGAGTGTGGAGGCAGCCGACCGATGTTCCTGTCTCAGAATTTCCTCTCTCGCATCGATATTTTTCTCTGCCCTCCCTCCCCTTGCTTTCGCTCTCTCTGAAATCAATAAACATATCCTTGGGTGAGGATTTAAAAAAAATCAACCAATGAGTACATAAATAAATGGAGTAACAAATAGATGTTCCTCTCTGTCTCTCCCTTTCCTCTCTCTCAAAAATCAGTAAATGAAAATAAACACAAGTACATTTGATTTAGAACCCTTTATAAAAGTAAAATATCATCATTCAAATTTTATGTTGAGAAATTGAGTTGTTTTACTTAAAGTTGATTATAATAGCTTTGATTTGAGAATTAAAAATATTAATTTAAGAAGTCTATTCTGTTATTCTGTTACAGTTCAATTTATGTTTACTTTTGAAAAAGTAGCTTATTTTATGAAGCTGGGTTATGTATGTAGTATAAAATATTTCTAACATGTATAATATCCATTATATTGACATTATATATCCATTATATACTCAAGTCATATACAAAGTCGATGTAATTATTGACTAATTTTAGCATTTTCCTGAAAATGAAATTTCTTATGCTGGGGCTTTAAAAAAAATATCTTATTTATTTCCTTTTAGAGAGAGGGGAAGGGAGGGAGAAAGAGAGGGAGAGAAACAGTGATCTGTTGCCTCTCGCATCCCTCCACCAGGAGACCTGGCCCGCAGCCCAGGTGTGTGCCACACCAGTCAGGGTAGGACACTTTTGTTTTTAAGTAATGCTCATATGAGTTAATGTTACCATAAAAAGGAAGATTAAGATCATATTTTTAAAAGTTCTCATTGTTTTACATTGTATTATAATTTTTGAATATGTAGATTTGTGTTTAGATGTGATGGTATATAAATCGATGTTTCAAGCCTTATATTTCTAGTATAGTTGTTACCTGGTTGTTTATAATTCTACACACTTATTTTTGTGGAGTGTTTTTACTTTTTTACCATTGTTTAGAAGTCTGATATGAAGCCCTGGCTGGTGTGGTTCAGTGGGTTAAGCACCAGCCTGCAGACAGAAAGGCTGCGGCTGGTGCGATTGCCCAGCAGGGCGCACGCCTGCATTGCAGGCTAGGTCCCCAGTAGGGGGCGTGCGAGGCCCAGTCAGTCAGTGTTTCTCTGGCTTGTATTCTCCCTTCTTTCCCCTCTCTAAAAATAAATAAATAAAATTTTCTAAAGAGTAAAAAAAAAGGTCTGATAGTGCATATTCATACCTATTATAAGTCATTTTATGGTCCCTGTTAATACTGGGAATTTCTTAAGTTTATAAGAGTTTTGAATAATTCTTCTGATTCTTTATAATCTGTTTTTAACTTTAGGCCATTCATAGAAACTTCTGTTTCTCAAAGTACATTCCTTTCACATTTGTGGAAATAACTGATATGGATTAGCGGATAAGAGCGTTTTCTCTTTTTCATTTTGATGTGGATTACCTGTGTGTGTATGTATAGGAAAGAGGACATTGAAATATTTTTTTTCTGTTTTGAATATCAGCATTGATATGAACAAGTTTGTGTGACTAGAATGGTCTCGCTGCTTTTCAGTGATGTGGAGCCACCTGCACCTATGGAGGAGCCCCCTGTGGTGGAGGAGCCCCCAGACCCCCTAGAGGAAGGGTCTCCAGCCAAGTAGGTATTTCATTCATTTTTCCCATTGGGTTGTTGGTCTTTTTCTTACTGATTTTTACAAGCTCTTCACAGAGCAGAAAGCTTATTTAGCCTTTCATCATATCACAGAGGGTTTATCTACTTAATGTATTAATGAATAATTGAACTAATTAGCCCAGGCTGGTGTGGCTCAGTGGATTGAGCCCTGGCCTGCGAACTGAAGGGTCACCAGTTCAGTTCCCAGTCAGGGCACATGCCTGGGTTGTGGGCAGGCCCGCAGTGGGGGGCGTGTGAAAGGCAGCCACACATTGATGTTTAAAAAATTTTTTTAAAATAATTGAACTGATTAATATTCAAATAATCTAATGAATGGTTAGTAATGACAATTAATGGCTTCAATTCAAGCCTTCTGCCCTGTGCCCATGCCTCTTTTCCATCAGCACTCTGTACTGTGACTGGTCTCTCTCTTGTCATGACCCCTTCTCTTGTCCCTTTATTCTCTCCTCCCTCTTTCCTGCATGGAGCTAAGGTCTCTGGTCCATCTCTAGCATTCTTGCCAGTTCTTTATACGCCTTTGCCCCTTGGATTTTTGTTGTACCTTGCTAGCAGAATCTGCCTCCTGGGTAACTGCTAGCCGTCTGCCTTCCCTCTGCCTGCACCCACAGGCGGAGCACTGCCCGGCACGGTGGGGCTGACAGGAACCCCTGTAAATTCTTGATCACCAGCACTCTGAAATGAGCCCTCAACACTGCCGGCAGTCTTCATTTCTGGGGTACACTCTTTCTCTCCCCCACTACCATGACTGGTTTGATCCTTCCTGTCTCCTCCAATCTCTGTCGCTGCCCCCATTTGCCTATACCTGCTCTTTCATTTTCTAGATACATCTTTGCCCCCACATAACAGAAATTAGGAGCCGATGGGAGCTTCATCACCTTCCCACTTCCGAAGGTGCGGCCTTGCCGATACCTGCACGCCTTCTAGCCTCTTTGCCTCATGGTGAAAGGGAGGTGCCATCTCTCCTCCCACCTCTTCAGGCTTTGGAGCCTGTTTGTTGCTAACTCCACGGAAACCTTGCACTGTCATGCATCTTCTCCCTTTCCGGGTGTACTCATGTCCTTCCTCCCAACTCTGGTCTTCCAATCAACATTTTAAAAATTAACATTGTAAACATGCTCAATTTCTCCTATTTTCTCCTCTTGCCCCACATTCTCAGTCAGCTAAATTTTTTCAGGTGTGTGCTCTTTCGTCATTGTCTCCTTTCTTAATCTTCAGTCTAGGTCTGGCTCTTCTTTCATTGCTGTTCTGAAACAATCACCACCTGTCTCCAGGCCTAATGTATGTTTTAGTCTGTGCTGCCCTTGACCTCTTAGAACATCTGACTTTATTAATTTTATTAAGCATACCCTACAGTTGGTTTCTGTGATTCCTGAGATCTTTGGCTTTCCTTCTGCTTCTTAGCTCCTTTGCAGACTTATCCTGATCTCTTTGGCCTTTTAAAATACTGAGTTCTTAAGGGCTCTGCCTTAGACCTTCTTTCCTTTCTGTAGTGTCTCCTTATGGGAACTCACAGACCATGCAGTTTGAATTGTCATTTATACACTGACTCTAGAATACATGGCTCCGGCTCCGAACTTTAGCATGGACTCCAGGCCTGTGTATCCACCTCCCCTTGAACATCCCCAGTGCTCCTCCTGCAGAGCATGTCCACAATTGAGGTCCACATACCTCCGGTTCTCATCAGGTGTTGCATCTTGGGGGACAGCATTGCCATCCAACCAGTTGCACAGAACAGAGCCTAGGGGTCATCCCTGAGACCTCCTCCTTTTTGATGCCCTTCGTCCTCAAAATCCAATATGTCACTCTGCCCTGATAATTGGTATGTTTTTCTAATATCCATTACCTTCACTCACCGTCATAGTCTCAGTTATTGCCTTCTGACCTGTCACTGTAGCTCCTAATGGGGCTCCCTGCCTGCTCACCTTCTACCAGCCTGTTGCCACGCTGAAGTAGCTTTCACACTGGCAGTCTGATTGTCATGCCCTCACACCTTGCGCTAAGACCCCGGTGGCTTCATGTCCCTTTTCTGTTCCTTGTCCTGACCTTCATGGTCCTGTGTGGTCCAGCCCCTGCAGAGTTACTGTGTGTTCTCTGGGATCACCAGATGGCCCTTATTTTACATTCCCTTCCCCTCACTTGCCGTAGGGCTTTTACAAGTACTGTTTCCTTTTTTTTCTTGTACTCTCTTCCAAATCCCCTTCCACCCTTCACCTTTTACTTGTCCTTCAGCTTCCAAGGGGCAGGGTGTCTACTGGTTTAACAATATGGACTCCAGCCTTGGCTGGTGTGGCCAGGTTGTTTGAGTGCAAACCAAAGGGTTGCTGGTTCATTTCCCAGTCTAGGGCACATTCTGGGTTGCAGGCCATGTCCCCAGTAGGGGGTGCTCGAGAGACAACTAATTGATGTTTCTCTCCCTCTCTCCCTCCCTTCTCCTTTCTAAAACTAAATAAATAAAATCTTTAAGAAGTGAAGAATATGGACTCTAAGCCCAGTATGCAGGGTTCAGATTCTAGCTCTGCCAGTTATTGGCTTGGGCAAGTTATTTAATTTCTCTGTGTCTCAGTTTCCTTCATCTGTAAAATGGAAGTAATAGTAGGATCTACATCAGAGGGTTGTTACAGGGTTGGTTGGGGGAATCCGTGTATGTGTTACGTAGAGTAGGGCCTGGCACATCATTAATGCCATATAAAAATATCTGCTATTTTTATTGTTACTGCAAGAAGAAATTATTACAATGATTGAGGATTTTGAAAGCTATTAAGTTATCATTCGAAACAACTAAGAAATAAATTTAAAGATGTAGATTATCAGTTACAATGAACCTTGACTCAGTGGGTTGAGTGCCGACCTGTGAACCAAAGGGTCACCGGTTCAATTCCCAGTCAGGGCGCATGCCTGGGTTGCTTGGCCAGAGCCCCAGGAGGGAGCACATAAGAGACAGCCACATATCAATGTTTCTTTCCCTGTCTTTCTCCCTTCCTTCCCTTCTGTCTAAAAATAATTAAGTAAAATCTTTAAAAAAACAGTTAGAGCCCTGGCTGGTGTGGCTCAGTGGATTGGCCTGCAAACCAAAGGTCGCCAGTTGAATTTCTAGTCAGGGCACAAGCCTGGACTGTGGGCCAGGTTCCCAGTAGTGGGTGCACTGGAGGCACCCCCACATAGGTGTTTCTCTCCCCTTCCTCCTTCCTTCCCCTCTGCCTAAAAATTTTTTAAAAGTCAAATCTTTAAAAAAATAAAAAACAGTCACAATGAACAGCTGGCCCGCAGATCTAGTAGAATTGCAGGGGCCGCACAGGCAGGCTGGGGGCAGGTCGTGCGGGGTCTTGTTTCTGCACTGCATTGTCATGTGCTAAAACTGTTACTAAAGTCTCTTAATTGCACAGTTACAAGTTTTTGGTAATTTCAAAATTAGGCTTGTATGTGAGAAATACACTAAAAAATGGTGATGCTCTCTAATCCGGGCTTTGCCCAAATATTAATCTAACACTCAAGCTTTTGACATTTAGCTAGAGTGTATATTCAGTGCACCTCTTGGTTTAGAACTTCTTGAAGGGTGAATTTAATATATCAGTCTTATAATTTTGGGTTTTATACTTAGGTTCCTAATCCATTTTTTAAAAAAAGTAATATGTATTTATTTGATTTTTTTTGAGTTGATTTTTTAGTAAGTTTTGAGGTATTGGTAGAAGTTTTGCATATACAGTCATTCTAGCACACTGAGCACCATTACTGAAAATCAGTTGCCCATGGATGTGTGGGTATATTTCTGTATTCTATTTTGTTGGTCTGACTGTATTATACTAATATCACACTATCTTGATTACCCTAAGTCACTTTTTTTTCTTAAGCCACTTTTAATCTGACTTTTCTCTTTTTTTCCCTTCTTGCAATTTATTTATTTGAGAAACTAGGTCATATGTGCAAAGAGTTTCCAAGAGTCAGAATTTTATTGACAGCATCCTTGTGGGCAGTGGGGTGCCAGTGGAATGCTCAGCGCTTGGTTGTGTGGGATGAAAAGCCCTCATGTGTTGCACTTGCTGGTTTCTGTAGTGTGAACACTTACCATGGCTGATTGAAAACTACCAACATGACATCCCTGAATGCGGAGTCGGGGACAATGTGCACTGCATACCATTATGTAGTATTTCCACTGTACACACACAGTAGGCATAAATAACCTAAAGAGCACAGATAAAGGTAAAATGTGCTGAAGTAATTAGGGAATAGTGATTTGTGGGTATTATTTAACTTTTTAAATATAGTTAATTATAAGTTTATGTAATTTAATTTTTAAAAATGACTATGTTTAATAGCTGGTTCACAGAATTTCTGAAAATCTATGATACAAGCCAGTTCCAGCACAGCATTTCATGTAGAGTAGATGAATGTACTTCTCTGTCCCTCATATTTTGTGTATTTCCTGAAAATTAATAATTGAGAGATAAAAGTTTGTTCAAATTCAGGTTCAGTTTTTTGGCAAGATTATTTGATAGGTTGTAGAAGGTCACCGATTATCATTACATTTATCCATTGAGGCTGCAAATTGGTCATCTAATTTCTGTCATTCTTTTTTTTTTTTTTAAGATTTTATTTATTTATTTTTAGAGAGATGGGGAAGGGAGGTAGGGAGGGGGAGAGAGAGAGAGAAACATTAATGTGAGAGAGAAATGTCATTGATTGCCTCTTGCATGCACCCTGACCAGGGACTGAACATGCAACTCAGGCATTTGCACTGACAGGGAGTCAAACCTGTGACCTTTTGCTTTGCAGGACAACACCCAACCCACACTGGTTAGGGTTAAATTTTTTTGTGTTTGTTTCTTTTTCTATGCTGAAAATTTCAGTTGTCAGTAACATTATAGTATTACTCATTTGTAACACAAACTGCGGTCACAAAGAGTATTACCCACACCACCTCCACTGTAGCAATAGTACTATTGCTACACAGTTACAGAGATAGCTGTAGGGAGAAATGAGTACATTCCTATTTTAAAGGCACTTTTAAGCATTTCTTCTGCCCTGACTGGTGTGGTTCAGTTGGTTGGGTGTCGTCCTGTAGAATGAAGGGCTGCTGGTTGGATGTCTGGTCAGAACACTTGCCTTGTGTTCACCCTGTCCCGGGTTGGGGCACATTGGGCAGGTACCTGATTGATGTTTCTTTCACACATCAGTGCTTCTCTCCTTTCTTTCTCCTTCCCCTCTCTCTAAAAATAAATAGATAGAATGTTTTTTAAAAGTTTCTTCTGTTGTTGTATCAGCAACTTCATAAACAATTTCATTAATTTTCTTTTTTAAACCAGTGACCCTTTACTTTGCAGGACAGCACCCAACCAACTGAGCCACACCTGTCAGGGCTTAATTTTTTCTTTTTTTATTTTAGAGATTGAATTTTAATTTAAGTTTGTTTTGTAACTATATAAAATATTTACCTGTTTTCAAAAGTGCAGTCTTATATAGCTTTTATCTCTGGTCATTCCCTGGTTTATACTATAATTTTAAAAAACTGTATGTGTATATATTTGTATCTCTCTCCTGGTGAATACTAACATGCATTGCATTTCACCTTGCCTTTTCATCCGTACATCCAGGTGATGCACCATAGCAATATACAGAGAGGTATTTCTCATTTCATTTCATTTTGTTTTATTTATTTTTTAGGGAACTTATTAAACTTATTATTTTCTTTTTCTTATTGTGCAGTTACAGTTGTTTCCATTTTCTCCCCATTACTCTCCCATGCCCTACCCTCCCCTACCTCCCATATTCAGTCCTGCCCAGGCCCTGTTATCTTTGTCCTTGGGTCCTTTATACACGTTCCCTGATGATTGTTCCCCTTCTTTCCCCATTATCTCACTGTCCTCTCTGCTTACTGTCAGTCTGTTCTTTATTTCCATGTCTCTGGTTCTGTTTTGCTCCTTTGTTTGTTTTATTGATTAGGTTTCGCTTGTGAGTGAGATAATATGATATTTGTCCCTCACTGCCTAGCTTATTTCACTTAGCATAATGCTCTCCAGTTCCATCCATGCTGTCACAATGGGTAGGAGTTCCTACTTTCTTTCTGCTGTGTAGTATTCTGTTGTGTAAATGTACCATAGTTTTTTTGATCCACTCATTTACTGATGGCCCTAGGCTGTTTTAGCTCTTGGCTATTGTAAATTGCACTGCTATGAACATTGGGGTGCATAGGTTCTTTTGAATTGGTGTTTCAGTATTCTTATGGTATAATCCCAGAAGTGGAATTGTCTGGTCAAAAAGCAGTTCCATTTTTAGTTCTCTGGGGAAATTCCATACTGCTTTCCACAGTGGCTGCACCAGTCTGCAATCCTACCAGCCTACAATCCCACCAACAGTGCGCTAGAGATCCCTTTTCTCCACAGCCTCACTAGCACTTGTAGTTTGTTGATTTCTTTATTATGGCCATTCTGACCCATGTGAAGTAGTATCTCACTGTGGTTTTAATTTGCATCTCTGATGGCTAATGATGCTGAGCATCCTTTCATATGTCTCTGGGCCCTCTGTATTTCCTCCTTGGAAAAGTGTTCAGGTCCTTTGCCCATTAAAAAAATTTTTTTTTACTTATTTATTTTCAGAGAGAGGGGAAGGGAAGGAGAAAGAGAGGGAGAGAAACATCAGTGTGTGGTTGCCTTTCATGCACCCCCTACTGGGGATCTGGCCCACAGTCCAGGCATATGCCCTGACTGGGAATTGAACCAGTGACCCTTTGGTTTTGCAGGCTGGCACTCAGTCCATTGAGCCACACCAGCCAGGGTCCTTTGCCCATTTTTTAATTGTGTTGTTTGTCTTCATAGTGTGGAGTCATGTGAGTTCTTTATATATTTTGGAGATCAAACCCTTGTCTGAGGTATCATTGCTATTATTTGTTCTTTTTTTCATTTTCCTATTTTCTTTGAGTAGAAGCTGTTTATTATTTTCCCTTGCTTGGATATTTTTCATTGTTCTCTAGGATTTTTTGGTGTCTGACTTAAAGTCTTTTTCCATCGACTTTAGTTTTTGTATGGTGGGGTGGTAGTTTTTTGGTTTTGGGGGGGGTTTGGTTTTTTTTTTTTTGTACTTTTATCCTTTTTAAATTTGTTTACTTATTTATTTTAAAATATATTTTATTGATTATGCTATTACAGTTGTGTCCCATTCCCCCCCTTTATTCCCCTCCACCCTGTATACCCTCTCCCACCTGCATTCCCCCCTGTAGTTCATGTCCATGGGTCATACATATGAGTTCTTTGACTTCTTCATTCCCATACTATTCTTAACCTCCTTCTGTTTTCTACCTACCATTCATGCTACTTATTCTCTGTACCTTTTCCCCCACTCTTCCCCATGACACCATAAAAATCTTCCCCACTCACTCCCCCACTGATAACCCTCCATGTGATCTCCATGTCTGTGATTCTGTTCCTATTCTAGTTATTTGCTTAGTTTTGCTTTTTTTTTGGGGGGGGTTTGGTTGTTAATAGCTGTGAGTTTGTTGTCATTTCACTATTCATATTTTTAATCTTCTTTTTCATAGTTAAGTCCCTTTTATATTTCACATAATAAGGGCTGGGTGAAGATGAACTTCTTGAACTTGATATTATCTGGGAAGCACTTTATCTGCCCTTCCATTCTAAATGAAAGCTTTGCTGAATAGAGTAATCTTGAATGTAGATCCTTGCCTTTCATGACTTAGGATACTTCTTTCCAGCCCCTTCTTGCCTGCAAAGTTTTCTTTTTTGAGAAATCAGCTGATAGTTTAATGGGAACTTCTTGGTAGGTAACTGTCTCCTTTTCTCTTTCTGCTTTTAAGATTCTCTCCTTCATTTTAATCTTGGGTAACTTAATGATGATGTGCCTTGGTGTGTTTCCTCTTGGGTCCAACTTCTTTGGGACTCTCTGAGCTTCCTGGGCTTCCCGAAAGTCTATTTCCTTTTCCAGATTAGTGACGTTCTCCTTCATTGTTTGTTTAAATAAGTTTTCAATTCCTTGCTTTTCCTCTTCTCCTTCAGGAACCCCTATGTTTTGGATGTTGGAATGTTTAAAGATGTCCTGGAGGTTCCTAAGCCTCTCCTCATTTTTTTGAATTCTTGTTTCTTCATTCTGTTCTGGTTGAATGTTTCTTCCTTCTGCTCCAAACCATTGATTTGAGTACTGGTTTTCTCCTGTCACTGTTGGTTCCCTGTAGATTTTTCTTTATTTCTCTATAATGCAGTCTTCATTGCTGCCTAGGTCTTTTTTATGCTGTTGAAGTACCCAGTGAGTTCTTGGAGCATCCTGATTACCAGTGTTTTGAACTGTGTATCTGATAGGTTGGCTATCTCTTCATCGCTTAGTTGTAATTTTTCTGGAGCTTTGATCTGTTCTTTTATTTGGGTCATTTTTTTTTGTCTCAGCATGCCTGCTATGTAGTAAGGGATGGAGCCTTAGGTATTCACCAGTTCAGGGCAACCCTGGTTGCTTCATTGTGATGTTGTTTGTATGTGGGGCAGGGGTCCGAGAGGGAACAATGGCACTTGCTCTGCTCTCTGCCAGTTTTTAGTCACTTCCCCCACTACCCACAAGCAAATAGGGCTCTTCTGGTGCTGATTCCCACGTGGGTGGGTTTGTGTACATCCTGGGACCCTGTGGGGTCTCTCCAACAAACTCTCCTGTGAGGCTGGGAGTTTCTCCCCCGCCTCAATCCCTACAGGTGTTTTCTATCATGTGTTTGAGGTTTTATTTCCCTGCACTGGAACCCCGGGTTGCTTGGTCTGTCTCGCTCCACAGGTGTTCCTCCTGGTTTATCTGCACGTGAATGTGGGACCGCCTAGTCTGCGAGCCGCTGCTTGGCCTGCCAGCTGCTGCCTTGCCGGGAGTCCTCTCTGCCCTCCTGTCCATCTCCCCACCTCCTACTAGTCTGGATGAATGTTTCTTGAACTCCTTGGTTGTCGGGTTTCCATACAGTTCAGTTTTCTGGCAGTCCTGGTTATTTTTTGTTTTTTAGATTTGGTGTTGTTCTTTGGTTGTGTGAGGAGGCCCAGTATGTCTACCTATGCCTCCATCTTGGCTGCAGTTTGTGGGCTCATTACATTTTAAACTGCTTAATGTTCTGCTGTTTATTATCTAATTTTTTCCACCAAATTTTTCTCAGGATGCGTTTGGGTTCTTCCCAGCATTTTAGTATTGGAAGTTTTAATGTCTTTTCATATTTTTTCCAACATTAGTTTGGGATATATTTTAATATCATTATTTTCAAACACTTATTATTCATAATTTCAAACACAGCAAAGGTTATTTTACAATAAACACCTATACCCATCAGCTAAACTGATACAAAACTTGTTATGAAATGTAAAAAGTAAGTCTACATTCATTGTTTTTGATAAATGCATATACTTGGGAGACCCAAACTCTTATCCAGATAGAGAATGTAACACATCATTCCAGGAAGTTCCTTCATGCTTCTTCAGAGACACCCACTGCTTGGATGGTTTAGTGTCAGCTTGGTATTTAAAATCACTTTACAAATGTGTCTTTTTGCTTCCTCTGTGATTAGGTTTCTCTTCTGATTTTGCTTATATTTTTAATATCATTAACCTGTAATCTAGAATTACATTTGCTCTTTAACTCTGATGGTGTTATAGATTTGATTCCCTTTCTGCTCCCACCCTTAATGATTTTTTCTGTTAAACCTTATTGATATATAATTCCTATAGTATATACTTCATCAACTTAATCTGTACAGTTCAGTGGCGCTTGGTATCAGTTTTTTAATATTGTGGCCAAGTATATATAACAAAAATTGGTATTTAACCACTTTCAAGTATGCAGTTTAGTGGTATTAATTGTATTCACAGTGTGTGTAGCTGTCTCCACCATCTACCTTCAGAACTTTTCATTGTTGTAAATAGGAATCTGTACCCATGAAATAGTAACTCCCATTCCCCCTGCCCCTCAGTCTCTGATCACCCACTTCTACTTTGTCTCTGTGAATTTGCCTATTTTAGATACCGCTTAGGAGTAGAATATATAGTATTTGTTCTTTTGTGTCTTACATCACGCGGCATAATGTTGTCTGGTTTATCCATATCATAAGATATATTAATATTTCATTTCTTTGTTTTTTGTATATTATTTCTTTTGGTGGTAAAATAGGTATAAAATGAAATTTATAATTTTGGTCATTTTAAGTGTACAATTAAGTGACATGTAGTACATTTCACAGTGTTATGCCACCATCGCCATTATCTCGTTCTAAAACATTTTCTCTACCTCATACCCTTAAGCAGTCAGTTCCTATCCACCCTCCCCCCAGTGCCTGGCTACCACTATTCTGCTTTCTGTCTCTGTGAAGTTGCCTTTTCTGGATATTTCATACAAATGGGTCATATGTAAAATTTTTTACCTGACTTACCTAACAGTGTTTTCAAGATTTATTCATGTTGTAACGTGTTACTTCTTCATTTCTTCTTATAGCCAAATAATTTTTACAATAGAGGTATACCATATGTTGTTCATTCATTTATCAGCCGATGGACATTTAGACTGCTTCTACTATTTGGCTGTTATAGATGAAGCTGCTATAAACAACGTTATTGAACTTTTATGTGATTCTTAAACAAGAATCACATGGAAATACATTTTTGTTTCTCTTGGGTATATACTTAGGAGTGGCATTGCCAAGTCAGATGGTGGTTCTGGGTTTAAATTTTTGAGGAACCGTCAGACTGTTTTCCAAGATGGCCCCACTATTTCATATTCACACCAGCAGTGTGTGAGGTTCCAGTTTCTCCACGTCCTCATCAGTTTGTTAAATGTCTTTTTGGGTTTAAACATCTCAGTGAGTTGGGAGTAGTGTAAGTTGTTGTGGGTTTGATTTGCATTTCCCCAGTGGCTCATGATGTGGAGCATCTTATTGGCTATTTATAGACCTATTTTTGGAAACATATCTGTTCAGAACTTTACATGTTTTTTAGTTGGGTCTTTTCTGTTTATTGATTTGTAAGAGTCCTTTCCATATTCTTAGATGTAAGTGCATTATCAGATATATATTATCAAATATTTTCTACCATTCTGTGGGTTGGTTGTCTTGTTACTTTCTTGATGGCGTCCTTTGCAGCACAAAGGTTTTCAGTTTTGGTGATGTTCAGTTTGTTTGCTTTTTCTTTTGTTACATGTGCTTAGGGTGTCATATATAAGAAACCATTGCTTAGCCCAAAGTTGCCATGGTTTACCCCTGTGTTTTCTCGAGTTTTTTTTACTTCTAGCTCTTATTTTTATGGTGTGAGGTAAGGATCCAACTTAATTCTTTTGCTTGTGGATTTCTTGTTTTCCCAGCACCATTTCTTGAAGAGACTGTTCTCCTTCTGTCTTTGGCATCCTGTTCCAAAAAAATCAGTTGATCGTAAATGTGAGGGTTTATTTCTGGATTTCATTAACTTACATGTTTATCTTGTTTTCTTTGAAAAACTTACAAATTTAAAGTGGATATTTCTGAAACTAGGCATTTGTGGCCCATTATTTTATAATCTATTCATGGTTTCCTTTATTTTTTAATCTCAATAGCGTCTCCCTTTTCTTCTCCGATTATTTCATTATGCATAATGCTACCCGGGAAGGGAGTGCCTGGTAGTCAAGTGCAATGTTAATGTAGCTGGGTTGGTAATGTTTCTGTTTTTCAAAGACTGCTTTGAACACAGGAGGTATCTTCAGTTGGCAATGATGGCATAAAATAAGGAAGCTTATGGCTCAAAGATTTTCTTATCTTATTTATATTTGAGGTACAGAACCGTGAAAGTATGTTCAACAAATGGTTATGACTTTTTCTTCGATAAAGTAGACATTTCACACTGTGGGGGTGGGCTGGGATGGGAGTAAAAGACAGAAAACTGTACTTGAACAATAATTAAATTTAAAAAATACAAAAAAAGTAGACATTTCAGACCCATCAAAAATTATTCTTGATGATTACATACTTTCTAGAGTTCCTGAGTTGGAAGTAGAAGAAGAAACTCAAGTTCAAGAGATGACCCTAGATGAGTGGAAAACTCTTCAAGAACAGACCAGACCAAAGCCTGAATTTAACATCCGGAAACCTGAGTCCTCTGTCCCTTCCAAAGCAGTGGTGATCCACAAGTCTAAATATAGAGATGATGTAAGCATGATGTTTTGTATGTGGAGGTGATCCTCACTGTTACCTTACTGGAAAGGGCCTGGGCCTTTCCACTTCTGTTTTGAAAATGTATCATTAGTAGTTGGCATTCTAGTTGCTACCTAAGAGTAATTGAGGTGATGTGTGCCTAATTTACTTAATCTTTATTGTGAAATAACTGAATCTTGAACTCTTGACATTTAAAGCAATAGTAGGACAGTAGATTTTCCTCTGGACTCAGAACTGTGCTGAGACTGGGCAGATACTTTATGTTAATTGCACTTCATTTTTGTCTTAAAAGAGCTATACAGAAGGTTTCATGAATGATACCATTTCAAAGGGTGACTGATTTGATTACCCTCACCTCCAATTCTTGGAGCTTTTCACTGGGAGGAGTTGAGCATTTTAAACTGGTCGGGGTGCTTTGCGCTGTGAGGCCTTTCTTGTGTTCCTGCAGCAGCTTTGCTCCCTTTGCAAAACAAGCTGACATGCAGACGAAGCGCCTGGATGTGCCTAGACATGCCCAGCAGCCTGTTGTCCAGCCAGGATCGCTCCCAGTGCCTCTCTCCTGCGAGGGCCTTACTGTTCATGGTTTATGTTCAGCTCTTTAACAGAGGCTTCAGCTTTGAAAATATCTATCAGCACATATCGATAAGTATGGTCAGCGAGCCATTAATTGCATTCTGTTTAAGTTTTTGAAGTTAATTATTTTAATTTTAAAATTTATAATTTGCACCATTTAGCCACAGCGGTTTATCTTGATACCAGTCTCTGTGTCAGTGATGGTGATGAGCAGATTCTGCTTCACGCTATTCATTTATTTTCTGCTTGATGCTATTCATTTATTTTCTGTTTGAAACTCAGGAGTGTTGCACCAGGTAGATTTGCCTCTGTCCCCATTTACACATAGGTTAGAATACTTTCATTAAAGGGTCATTTACGATGCAGATTCGCCTCCCATCCTCCTGCTGGGTCAGTACAAGCTCTCAGAGGCCGTACGAGTAGGTTTTGAGCTGTCCCACTACCAGTGACTTTTTGTACAGATGGAAATCTCTGGGAGGATTTTTTTTTTTTTTTACAAGTACATCAATTAGCTGGGTTAGTTCTTTTCCTCTTCACTTTCTTTGTTTTTTGTTCTGGGGAATTGTGAATAAAACCTGGCCTAAAACAAATGTGCAGCTGACATGTTAGGTAAAAATAGATGCTCTTCCTTAATCCACACCAGATTCATCCTCCCTAGCTCCATAGAGAGGACTCCAGGAATATTTGAAGCAACTGGGTGGGCTGAGTCATCAAGCTTGGTCTCCGAGAAACATACACACAATTTGGGTCCTTGTTAATATTACAGCATTGGAGATTTTAGCTGGGAATTGTTCTTAAAGCAGCATAAGCCAAAAATCTTGGTGTGACCAGTTTACTTTGTTCTGGGCACCCTAAGAGACAAAACCACCTGAATAATGAGTCTTACTTCTTGGAGCTCTGCTGTTTGCAAAGTTCAGACTAACACTGGCCTACAGCAGAGCCAGGCCCTCCAGGCACTTGGCCTCTGACTGTGAGCTCACTCAGCATCCTTTGCACATTGTCCCTTCTTACTGGGGAGGCGCTGCCTGGTCCCTGTGGTTTTCTAAACCAGGGGGCATTGGTTTATTATTTTGCTGCCTACTGTTTTTTTGGTGTGTATCTTTTTACCAGAATGCCAGTTCTCCTGAATCGTTCTTTTCTTCACCTTTTTTTTAGCTTCACGAGTCCATCTACTTACGGTCTCTGCTTTAATCTGGGATGTTCAAGGGACATAAATGTCACACTTGAAACCTATAATAAGCATATAGTCAAAAGGGGTTGATGTGCTCAGGAAAATGTGATTGTTTTTTAAAAACATGTATTGATAGATTGATTTTAGAGAGAGGAAGGGAGAGAAAGAGAAACATTGATTTGTTGTTCCACTGATTTATGCACTCATTAGTTGCTTCTTGTATGTGCCCTGACTGGGGATCGAACCTACAACCTTGACGCTCTAACCAACTGGACTACCAGATGAGGGCAGGGAAATTTGATTTTATTTCCTTGACAAGTTGAAGGAACATTTAACCTTATAGCACTATGGGGTTTCTCATCCAAGATCATTGGCCTAGTTCCCTAGGCTTATATTTTAATTAATTATGAGGTTTTTTTAAATCCATTATTAAGAGTTGAAATCAAATCAAAATTGGAGATTTATTTAATATAGTTTTCTTTTAAGAAGAGACAGAACTTATTTCACCTCTTACAATAAAATGTACTTTCTCAAAGTATTGTATAAAGCATTTCTTAAAAAGCAGTTGGCGTTCTTTATTTAGCGTTGGTGGCAGTCCTCAGACACCTACACTCTGTTGTTTTACTATTTTCATAGAGTTCAAGTAAGAATTGTTCATTGCAGATCAGGCCGCTTTTAACATATGGTATTTGTACGGTCAGCACCTACATTGAAAAGAGTTCCTCCAGCAAGTTCTCTTCAAGGAAGGAGAATATTTCCTTATTTATCAAAGTGTCATCTGTGAACAAATAAAACAAAAGGCAGATATGAAAATGTTTTAATCTTATCAAAATAACACTTGGATATAAAACATTTATCTCAGTTGTTGTTAGTCATGTCAACCTGTAAGTCATGTTAACCTTACAGGTTGAAATTTGGTAGAAATTTGGTCTCAGTGGAAGTAATATTAAGTTCAAAGATGTTTGGACTGTGAATACGAGAATGTGTGGCTGTGAAATGTGACCCCCAACCCCTCACCCGGCTGGATCCAGGGCAGCCCAGTGCCCACGGCACATCAGGGGGCGCTGCTTCTGGCTGTGAGGCTCTCCTGGCTTCCTTGTGGCCCATCGCTAGGACCCTGAGCCCACTGTGTGTTCGTGGAGATAGCCGTGTATATGTGCTTGATGCTGTAACTGTGTTTCAGATGGTAAAGAATGACTGTGAGGATGACACCCACGTTTTCCGGAAAGCAGCCAATGACATCACATCCCAGCTGGAGATTAATTTTGGTAACCTCCCTCGTCCTGGGCGTGGAGCCAGAGGTGGCACACGGGGCGGCCGGGGAAGGATCAGGAGGGCAGAGAACTATGGACCCAGAGCAGAAGTGGTGGTAGGTATTTGTATTTTAAATCCTGGGCGGTTTTCTGAAGAACCTGAGAGGACGAGGATGTCCTGGGCCTGCCTAGTCTGATTTCGGAGGGCCATCCAGTTCTGTTGTGTGCTCTTCCTTTGTCTAGTGTGGGTCTGAGTTGGTGGTGTTCGGAACGGGGATGTCAACGTCATAGGCATCCGTTGAGTACAGCCCCTCTGCAGCTCCGGCCCCCAGGGTCTCCGGGAGGCCCACTGTCAGCTGTGAAGGTTCCCTACGAACTAGAGAAAAACTCCTCTGCCTCAGACAAGATCCCCAGGCCTCTCACTGAATCAGTCTGCGTGACAGTTGCCTACTCATGATGGCCTGATTGTGTGCCCTGTACCCTTATGGCACAGGCAGAATGCTTGACGGCTCAGCCCATTCTTCCACACTCCTCAGCCAAGTCTGCTCTGCCCCTAGTTCCCAGACTAGTTGCTCCTTACCCCACAGGACCCTTGCCTGCTCACCTGAACAGCTCCGGTAACCATGTCTACTCAAAGAAGGCTTCTTTGATTGCATTTCCTTGCAGACCAGCTCAGAGTCCTTGAGCAGGAAATTTTGCTTCTTCTCTTTGAAGCATCATCTCCATTTGTGATTGTGTTCTTACTGGTTGGATTATCGACTGTGTCAGTGAACAGCAGCAACCGCTGCTTTTCTCGGTTTCCATGCTCATCATTGGTTTTCCCAGGCCTAGCACAGTGCACATGTAGTAGCTTCTTCATAAACATTTTATGAGCAAACATATAAATACCTATTCAGTGGGAGTTGGGCAGAAAGCCCTGTGGCCCATGTGGCCCTGTGGAGTCCTTATGACAATGAGGAGGAGCAGCCCCTTTTCTGTGGTCGGCCTGGGAAATGTTGGTTTTGCTGCCCAATTCCCTGGCTTCTGAAAGCAGCCCCAGGGAGGAGTGCCTAGTTTGCTGTACTTGAGCAAGATGAAAAAGGTTCTGTTCTGAGAATAGAAAATACATATTCACTCCTTTGCAATAGCTGAGCTCTAGCCACCCTCAGCACTGGTGTGGAGTGTGGTGATGAGTCTGTCCCTCCCCTGCTGCCCACCTGTGCTCTTCCAGCTCAGAACTGCCTTCAGGCCCCCACCTGCTTCATGGTCAAGTTGCACTGTTTCAAAATCCATGATCTCTTGCTCATTCACTGCAGCTTACCTCTGGGAGAACCTGCTGTTCCTGAAAAACTTTCCCTGATTGTAATGTGTACTGTGCCACCAGGTTGCTTTGGACAACCCCTAGCTTGGGGCCTCTTCACAGGGCGTGTTTCTGGAGTTGCCACTGACTTTCCCAGTCTGTCTCTCCCCTCAGCTTGTGATCCCCTCCAGGGAAGGACTTGTCTGGAGCCACCCTTAGAGTTCCACATAGTGAACATTCTGTCTTGTGTATTGGATGAAGGAAGTGCCAGATACAAAAAGGGGGAAGGGGAGGAGGGGGCACTGCCCTGAACTTTGTAGAGGGGACAGGAGTGCGAAGGGAGAGGCGCCCTTGTACTTTGCAGCTCAGAGGCAGCACCTCACCTGCCACCCTGAAGCTCTCCTCTTTCCAGTGGGGCCCTGTCCCTCCCCTAGGTGACAGCAGGTGCCATGTGTCACACAGTGTTCTGCTCAAGTAGGAATGGGGGAAATGACAATTGGTTTCAAAACTTTTCTTTCTTAGATGCAAGAAGTTGCTCCAAACCCGGATGATCCTGAAGACTTTCCTGCTCTGGCTTGAGAGTCCCGTTTCCCTGGCAACTCGGAACAGCACTGGCACACCTGTGAAGAGACTTTTCTTGCTATGGGAAGAGACTCAGACTCTAACACAATAGATACTGCTTCTCCCCCTTCAGTGTGAGTTTGTTGCACTTTGTGACCTGGGATGGGGAAGATAGGGATTTTTCCACTTACTCAGAGCTACAGGTTCAGTCAGGGGTTAGTCTGGCACTTTCCCCAAGAAGGTGGAGAATGGAGATTATTTTTTTACTGAAGGACTCCCAAATGAAGTTTAAAAATAATGTTTGAACTGTGTATATAGAGATTGTAAAATAGAATCTACTGAGTCTGCTCAGTTGTAGATACTGGAAGGCTGTATCCCTCAGTACCAGAGGAAATACATATAACTTGGATCGTTAATTTAAAGCAGTCACAGCTTAGTTTACAGAGACCAAGAAATTAAAATACAATTGTATTTACTATTTACTTGTAAATGTTACACTCTCCCAGGATTTTTTGAGTTCTGGTTTTCATTTAACCAACAATTCTGAACAGCTATTGTGCAGTCACTGGTCACCACTCTGGGACAACTAGGACACATTTTGATCTAAAGGTTTAAGCTGCCTCATGGTTTCTGTGTACGTATACAGCCCGTCTGGTATAAATGTGTGTATTTAGTGTTTGGGCGGATCTTAGATGAGTATTACGTATTTGATTTTTAGAATCACGTTACGTGACCCACCAAACAAAAAGGGTTCCAGGTGAGTGTTGCACCTTCATACCAGCTTTTGTCCTTCGAAACTGGAGTCCGAATTCAGCACCTCTGTCCAGAAGCCCTCTGTCCTTATCCCAGGCAAGATTTGTAAATGACTATTATTTATTGAACATCTACATAGTTTTTCTCAGTCCTTGCACCAATTTGGGTTCCTGTTTCTTTCCTTTGGTGAATGCCTGGGGCCAGGGGCAACCACAGAGGTTCAGTAACGCCCCAGGTCCCTGTGAGGTTTAGCGCAAGGCTGGCGGCAGGGCCAGAGGCAGCTGTCAGGGCTGCTGGAAGCTGGGGTGATGCTCTCCCCACCTGATTGCAGAACCATGGGTAACACTGGCCTGTTGTCACATAGTTAATGTGCTTGTGTTAGAATTTGAGCCTTGGTTCTCGAATCAGGTCTTTTCCCTCCTCTGCTATACTGTCTAAGATGGCTCTAAACTGAACTAGAGTGTGAATAAAGGTTGGTATTACTTCCGAACTTGTGTATAGAAAACTAAGTTGTTTGGTCACACCAAGGTCAAAAGAGAATGCTAGAAAAAGCCCCAGTAAAGAGTCATTTTGTTGAGAAATTGAAACCGAACCCCTAGCCATGTGACAGTCGAGGACCTTCACTGTGGGTGACAACCTACTTGTGGTCTCTTCTCATTGATACCCAAGTGCTACGGTGTCTTAGCTGACCCTTTCATTCCCTCTCCCTACAAAAGACACAAGGATGGATCGGTACCTCTGTCTAAGTTAAGAAACCTTGTGAGGATGCCCGACAGGCTCAGTTGTCATAATCTGCTGGTGCAGCATGAGGCTGTCATCACAGAGGGGACGTGAAGCTCTCATGTTGTCATTTGGCTTTGACGATTAGTAAAATGGAGATCCCGTTCAAGGAAATTCCCCTTAGTTTTGTGGCAACACTTGCAAAACCCATAATGCTAGGTTTAATGTTTGCAAACATGGCAGTCTTCCCCAGCACACTGAAGAGTCCTGTGCCCCAGAGCAGTCTGGGGGACCAGACTAGTTCTGAGCCTGCAGAGGCCTTGCCTGAGCTCCAGCGCTACCTCTCATGGATGTGGTGAGGCAGAGGGTGTGGCGTTTCTGTCACCGGGTTGCTGGCACTCCAGTGGCCCATGAAGACAGCAGGACACTGAATTGAGACTTAAACACAAGGCAAGGCCTTCCAGGTCAAAGTTCCCTGACCAGTAACTTTATACCAGGCCAGTTAACCTCACAAAAGAAAACTCGAGGCGTGACAGCCTCCTGGAAAGCGGAGGTCAGGCACATTCGAATCCCAGGGCAGGTGTGCCAGCTGCAGCATGACCCAGGTCCCTTCTCAGCCAGGAGCTCACTGCTGGACCTTAGGCCACCTGGGCAGCAGCTGAAGACCCGACAGCTGTCACCCCTGTGTATGTGGTAAGGTCTGGGAAGAGGCGGGCTTGCTCCAGAAGCTGCTGCCAGCTGGGGTGGGCTCAGCCTCAGGAAGGCCAAACCCAGGGCATCTTTAGTCTAAATGATGATAAAGCACTTAACACTTTCGTCCCGTGCAAGGAGAGGCCGTACTAGGCACCCCCTTCCCTAATGGCCAGTGGTGCAAGTCCTCAGTTCACTAGCTCGTCCATACCGTCCCAGTGCATAGGTATTTCAGGGGTGACAGCATTGTTTTTCTTTGAAAGCACACCGTATGGTGTTGGCAAGTCCTGTGAAGCAACTGGACTGCAAGCTGGGAAAGGTCAGCCCTCAATAAAAACAGGAACTGCCCTCTTGCAAGCAGTTCCATAGAGAGCCACGCTGCTAGCTGTGGGCCAGCCTGCCCTCCCTCTCAAGACAGCATTATCAGGTTGGAACCTAGGCATATGCCCCACAAACTCTTGGTTTATGAGATGACATTCCAGCCGACTGAGCCACACTGGCCAGGGCCCGTTTTGTGCTTTTGCTGCTGCTGCTGCCCCTGCCCCCTCAGATCATGCTGTATGAACAGCCACCCGGGCGTGGCCCTCCTTTCAGTGGCTGAAAGGTGGGGCCATGAGCAGCTGGCAGGGTTCCCTGCGTGCCACATGTGTGAGGCTGAGCCTAGCTCTCTGTCGCAGAGGAGCAGCCTGTGTTTATGTGGCAAAAAGAATGAAGAAGCAGGTACCTAAAACAACTCTTTATTGTAAAATACAATACAGATCAAAATGCAAAACTTCTTTGTAATCACCACCTAAGTTGAGAAACTGATTTCCCCAGAAGCCCACCCGCCCTCAGAAAGGAGCCACCATCCCCACTGCCAGGACCCGCTACCAGCCCCGCTTCGTGCTCCATCTGGCTGCCTTTTAAGTTGGAATGACCCCCTTCTGCACTTACTGCAGAACCTGGGGAACAAGGAAACCGGCATTTCTTGAAGGGACTGCTGTGCACTGTACTGTGATTGTCTCCCCACTTTACAGCCAGGGAACGTGGAGGACATCCATCTTCCTTGCACCCATGCTGATACTTGGGCAGGGATGAGATGGGATGAGGCAGAGAAAATTCAGTTCCCCTGCCCAATGGTCTTTCTACAGACTCCTAGAATTTCCAGTTAAATGACTGGTATCTTGGGCAGACCTGCTAGGAGAGGGACAGGGAAAGGCCAGAGGGCACATGCACCGCAGGGACCCACGGAGGCACCATGATGTGCGTGTGCTGCTGGTGAGCCATGGCAGCCCTGCCACGCTGCTCGTTTGCAGGGGAAACTGCAGTGAGTTTGCCCCGGAGCATGATGGGATTAGCAGTGTTCTTAGGAGGCTTCCTGAGGTCTGCACAGGTGGAGATGGCAAGACTTCAGAGGCCACAGATTGGGAGATTAGGTTCAAAGCCATCAGCAAGGTGGAGACAAGAACGCTGTCCTGGGGTTTCATGCAGCCAAAAGGCCTAGCAGTTCCTGACACCACCCCAAGGCCCTTTTCCTTGGCCACGAGGTTTTCCGTGACTCAAGGCAATAACTAGGACTCACCCCAACCAAACCACAGTGGCTTTCAAACCTGTCACAGCTCTACTATGGGCAGAGCAGGTCCCCTGTGTGGGGAGAGCAGGTCGAGCCAGTGCAGCAGAGAACCAACTGCCTTCTAATCAGCTTCTTTGTTGGAAAGGAAAAAAAGGTAGCCTGATTTCAGAGGGCTTACTTGAGGGCACAAAATCTTGTAAACTGGGAAGGAGTGACATCAATGTATAGGTAAGCCCCTCAGGGCATTTGCATTCTGAAAACATCAAGGGTGAGAAAACTGCTGGAGAGTGTCACCTAGGGATACTTCGTACAGCACAGGTGGCCCTGCTCTGCACTTCCCTGCCCTCCCAGAAGTGACTGGCAGCATTAGAGAAACAGGGAGGAACAGTTTTAAAGTACTTCTGAGGTAAGACCTAAAATATTCAGCAATGCAAACGGGTCAGACCATGCAGGCTGTGGCAGTGACGGCAAGAGAGGAAGACGGAGCAGCGACGCTGGAGAGGTTTTCAGTGAGAGTGAGGTTGGGATGACTGGTGAATAGGCTCCTTTACAGCACACCCCCAGGGGGCGCCCATCAGATTGCGTCTGTAGGCACAGCACCTGTGGAGTTGGCCAGTGCACAGCCAGTTTATGAACTACTCAAAAATTTTGCTCAAACTTTTGTGGGGAGATAGAGGGTCTTCAGCTTCCATCAGGTAGTCACTGGGGCTCCTAAAGTAAGAAAATTCAAGAAACACTGTCTACTGAGACTTGGGATTGAACTCCCAGAGAGGTACCTGCCTGGTCCCTTCCCTGACCCAGTCAATCCCCTGGGTTACCTACCAGAACTCTGGCCCTGGGCTGCAATCTCAATACCAGGTGAAAGAGTCTGAGGCATGGGCCTGAGGAAACAGATTTAAATTGCACCTTGAGTGTCCGCTGGTGAATGCTGTGCCGTCTTGGGGAGAAACCTCCCCTGCAGGTCTAGTCCCTGTGGAGCCCGAGCCAGATCAACAGACGGTCTAGAAAGTTTACTGCCCGTGACAGCCAACCATCGCTGGAAAAGGGAGGAAGTTAGTCACCCAGGATGGCAAGGACTAGTTTAACATGTCAGCTGGAGGAGAAACCCCAAGGGCGTGCTCTAAACTCCTTGGTTAACTGCAAGGCAAATTTGGGGTTGGCCACCGTGGAATGACTAAGTAAGAGCAGTCCAGGACGGCCACCTGCCACCCCCCCGTCCTGCTCTGCCCTCAGTTGTCCAGTGTATCACCCAGTTCTGTACTCTCATGGCCCAAGACAAAAGCCCGGTGACCCCTCTGCCTGCTGCCCTGCAGGGGTTGTCCAACCCGTGGCCCAACACAAAACTGTAAACTTACTTACAACATTGATATTTTTTTTCACTAGTGTTTGTGTATTTAATGTATGGCCCAAGACAACTCTTCTTCTAGTGTGGCCCAGAGACACCACAAGTTTGGACACCCCTGCCAGGGAATAAGCCAGGACGAGGCAAGAAGGCAGTTTGCTCACCCACCCAAGACCAGACCCGAAGTCTCAGAGGACCCCCGGTTTCATGAAAGTCAGGTGCACCGCTGAAGGGCTGAGCTCCACTGCCGCCCCCTCTGTAAACAAAACCTTTCCTGGGCTCCTCCTCGGCCCACTGGGGCTTGGGCCACCACACAGGGCAGGACGGTACTCCTTCGGTGGGTCCCATGAGCGTCCGTTGCTCTTTTCATAATGCTGCCCAGTAAGCTGTACTGGAAGCACATCAGCTGTTCCCAACATGAATGTGGTTGGAAATGTGTGGGGGTGTTTGGATTGTCCAACGGCTGGAAACAGGACTGGCATTCATGTGTGGGGTAGGGTGGGGGGGTGGCAAAGGGCTGCATTCTCCAGATAGCCCTACGCAAGGAAGAATTGTCCTGCCTGAAAAGCCATCTTGTTTTCCTTAGAGAAGCATATCCATGCTGACAAGAAACCATTGTCTTTCTCCAAGTAAAACAAAGCACACATCATACCACCCTCTTCAATTTTTCTTTCCCCAAACAAAGCCTCTTCCTGCCTACAGATATATGTAGCCATTATAAGAATCTTGAGGGGTCCAGGCCAGCCCACGTGGCTCTGGCGCTGCGGGGCGGGAGGCCTCCTTACCTGGACATTTCCGTGTAGATGGTGCCCCTGTCATCCAGAAGCATGTCAAAGCCGTGCAGACTTGCTAGCAAAGAGACGAGACACAGTTAGAGAGGGGCGGTGAGGGGACCTCTTCCCACATGGGCTGGGCCAGCATCCCCTGCCAGGCTGCTGGGGAAAACAGTGAGACAGTAACAGGGACATGCTGTGCCAGCCATGTAAAAGACAAAAGGCTCCAAAGCTGGACAACCGGGCAGGTGAAACATAGGACTGTACAGAGCACCACTACAGTGCTGTACTGTACACTCGGGCCAGGTCCTGCTGTGAACCAACCAGCTCAGCAACGGCAGCGCTGCTGGGGGCGTGCCAGAGAGTGCACACTGTCAGCGTCTTTTTGGAGAGCGTTATGGTGATATTTTAATTTTTTAATTAAATATATATGGCTCTTAATAATGTTCCAGGTACTTGCTCTAAGTAATTAACAAAATATTAATTCATTTAATCCTCATACAACCATATTAGATATTGTCATCCGGGCTCCAAAAACATGGCTATTAAGAGACTGTACCCAGTCTCAGACCAGAATCCATGCTCTAAACAATGATCCCAAGCTACTTTTTGGTGTGATGGGCAACAAAACTTTAAAATTTTGCATATTCTTGACTTAGAAGTATCTTCTGTAAGAATCTATCCTAAGGAAATAACCAGCATCACCCAGGAAGTCCTAGATGAGAACGTTTACTCAATGTTGTAACAGTAAAAAGCCAGAAAGCCCCTACGTGGTCAACCACGCTCAGAATCTGGGACGCCGTGGCGCACTACGAAGCAGGCGAGTGGCGTGCAGACCACTCCGCAATGCTGCCTCCCCACGCGCCCACAACTGCCCTTCAGACGGGAGGTAGAGAAGTAAGAGGTTCTGGGTATTTATTGCACTGCAGGCTGGCTCAGGGTCCCGGGCTAAAGCACACGTACTTGGATCCCATTTAATCTAAACACCATGCATTTACTAGTCCAATTTTATAGATGAACAGTGAGGGCAAGGAGGCAGATAAAGGATCCCACGGTCAAGCAACAGGGGGCAGAACTTGTTTCAGAACACACATCACTGCTTTTTCATCAGCTTGTTATCAGTAAATTCCTGGGGCCTCAGAAGGGACCTCTTAAGTTTCTCCCTGCCCTGGCTTTGGACAAACCACTCTGGAGACTTACCTTCAGTGCATGAATTTCTCCCTCACAAGTCAAAAGTTTGACCTCTCCTAAAGCCCATGAAATTATACTACAGGTACAAAAGATATCAGATACAGAGGGGCCATATCTGCAACCAAAACCTGTCTCTACCCAGTTACCTAGAGGAAAATATTTTAAATGTATAAAAAATCAACTTATTGAGAGCTAGGAGCCAGACACTGCTTTGAGTACATAGCATGTGTTATCTCACCTAATTCTCATCCTTAAGATAGAAATTCTTTTTATTTCCATTTCCCCTAAATAAGGGGGTTTGGCAGATTGTCCATGGGCTCTAGACAGCGTATCAACAACACAGGAGAGTATCTACAGGGCCACGAGTCTCAGGTTGGTCTCACGTACTGCATAGCTCTGGGAGACAAGCTGCTCCCAGGAGAAACACACACCTGGTGATTTCATCCAAAGCCTGGTAGGCCTCAGAGCCTTCCTTGCCACCAAACGTACCTTTTCATCGTGGTCACGTACGTCGGGCTGTTTGGCCCACACAAGCTCCAGTCAGTTGCCAGGAGGTCACACCCAGTATTGGCCTCATGGTAAACCATGGTGGGAGCAAGTGGATGCTGTCGCTTTCAACAGGGGGGCAGAGCCTGCAAATCCCACTCTGGTGGTAGTTTGGGTAAGGGTGAGAAGACAGTTCCCTTTGGTTTGTGCTTTGAAAACTCATACCCCAGCATGGACCAAAGCTAAATTCCTTAGGGAGCTGGACAACACTCCCTACAAACAGGCTTCTGGGTCAGACACAATCTCTGCCATGATGACCTGGGCGTTAGACCTTTAGGATCCTGCCCTGCAAGAGACCATTCAAGAGGGAAGGCAGGGAAACAGCCCAGTGCATGGAGTCCCTGGTTAGATGCATCAGGACAAGGAATGCTCAAGCTCCAGTCCTGCCTTTCACCCAGCCCTTTGATCCTGACCATGGCAGGTAAAATAAAGGGACTACTGTCTCTGACCCCTGAGGGCCTGACGGATGTGTCTTACTTTCCCAGAAGCGAAACCCTGACATCGTGGGAGCTGGTGGTGGGTGTGGGTAGAATGACTTCATAACAGGAATGCTAGCATCACCTGCTCACTGTTTTATCCTAGGGATGGACCAAACTGTATCCCCAGATTCTCAAGTTTAAGCCTGTGTCCCCCGTACCTTACAATATGACTGAACTTGGAGACAAGGCCTTTAAAAGGTGATTAAGTTGAAATGAGACTGTTAGGGTGGGCCCTCACCCGGGCTGACTAGTGTCCTAAGAAAAGCAGACGAGGCCCACAGAGGAACGCCACGATCGGCGTGCTCAGACAGAAAGCCGAGGAAAGGCACCGAAGGGACCCACACTGCCGACACCTTGACCTGGGACTTCCGGCCTCCAGAACTGCGGAAGCACAGATTTCACTGTCCGAGCACCCAGCTGGCAGTGTGCTGGTCCTGTGCTCTGGCAGACACACACCGAGCGTCACAGCCACACTAACTGCCCCCACAATTCGGGATGGTCAGTGAAAGAACACAAACAAACCTGAAGATTGTTTGGTTAACACTTTTAATTACACGATTTATAATTACACAATTTCCATGATTCAATATTTTGTATAAAACCAGTTACAATACACACGATTTTTCAAATACAACATGTATCAAACTACATAGATATGCAAAGTTTACACGCCATTAAGAAGCTTTATTTTAAAAATACCTTCAGGAAAATAAACATTCATTCAACCAGTTCTCTCAGCTTTATAAAATATGATTAGAAATATACACTTTAATTAAAAAAATCAAGACAATGATTGACCAGATACTGATTAATCAGTTACATTTTAAAACTTTTAATAATCTGTACATGAGTGCAGGTTAGATAAAGTATGCAAATTATTAATATAAAACTGCAGTACTATTAATTAGATGACATACCTGCTGACATTTAATTCTACTAGGCAACTGAGGAGGTAACTTCCTACCCAGTACTGGTACTGGTGAGCTAGCCAGTCTTTTCAGCACACCTGCAGCACTCCCACCTCGCGGCATGGAGACACTCAGATTTAGGAGAAAGAGAAGAGCAGCAGCTAACCTCACAAGGCAGATTTAGTGAGATAACTATGAAAGAATCAAAATAGGCTTTCTAAGTTGTGTTTTGATGAGCATTGCTTTCCAAAACGCAGTAATTAAAAATGCACAGAGACACAGCAGAGCTACTTTAGAACAAACATCAAAGGAACGCGTTGCTCCTGTGTCATGAACACGGATTCAAGCAAAGGAAAGGCTCCCGGAGCTCTTGGCACAACACGGCCCAGACGCCTGAGGGTCTGCACAGCCCGCCCGCCAGGGACTGGGTTCCCAAAGGAAACCCCTTCTCGAGTGAGAACACTGGGGAGCGCCTCTAAAACTTGTCTGGGCCCAAGAGAAGAGGTAGAAATCACCCCCAAGAGGGGGAAGAGGTCAAGGGAGAAGGAAGGCAGGGGATCGAGTTGGGAACAGAACTCTTCTGGAAACGGGAAGAGCAGCCTGCAGCTGGGAAGCAGCTACCCTGACCAGCCAGGCTCCCGGTCTCAGCGAGGCACTGCTCAGGGTGGCCCTCCTCACAGCAGGTCACAGAGATCCCTGGTTTTGAACAAACACGAAACAGAAGTCTGTCTAGACTTCCCGGGACCCAGTCTTGCAGACACCCTTCCTTTGGGCTGTCCCTGACTTTTGATGATTTGAGTGCTCAGAAAGCTTCAAGGGCACCTAAAAGTATTTCCAATTCTCATTGCAATGGAAATGACCATGGTGTACTTTTAAAGCTATCTAAGTCACTTAAGGTAAAGGAATCTCTCCACCTGACACGCTGTTTCACATTCCATTGCAAAAAGGTTTCCCGTAACAGCTTGAAATTAGAATCTTAGGAGATTCTGGGTGTGTTGATTGTTCAGCTGCGGGGGGGGGGGGGGAAGAGTCCACTCTTACTCATAGCAAGAGCTTTCCATCAGTCTGACCCAGAGACTTCCTAGATTCTAGGTATGTCCTCCGAAGTTTAACACTGTTGCTATGTCCTTCTGTGTTCCAAGAAATGACTATGAAATCACTAGTTTCCTATGACTAACTTCAGCAAAGAGCCTGTTAAACATAAGGATTTTTAGAGAGAGCCACAGTGATAGCAATTCTAGCTGGAAATGTGAGCAGCCAACACAAAAAGGCCATTAGTAAAATAGTAAGTACTGTGGTTAACACTAAAGTCCAAATTTTTCATTCTTGGTCAAGACACCAAATGGCTTATTTGCTGGGAAGGGATAGCACATTTACTTGTTCTGACATAATAAAAAGCCAAACCAAGCACAGTTCAGATGGAAATTTGATTCTCACAACTACCTGAATTATATTTATGCAGGAGATGGCCTTTAAAACTGTAAAGGGAAGAAAATTTGCCCTGAGAATTCAATGTTTATGCCTGGGCAGTTTGAATATCCAGCATTCTCTCTCTCCCAGAACAATCCAGCAAATGGAATGTTTCTCCTCCCACCCAAAGCTCATTGGAAAGCGGTCTTCCCATCAGGCAAGTTGGTCTTTATGTCTATGAATTTCCAGGGATAGAAAAACCACTGTTTTTCTGAGATCCAGGCCCCAAGGTGTAAAAGCCTGCATGACCCAACCCCCACGTGGCCTAATGGGGAAGTGCTGCTTGTGTGGCCAAAACAACGGCAGTGTCCACCATCCCTTCAAAGGGAGGCAACCTCAAGATTATTCCAGAGTGTAAATACTGAAGTGGAGTCAGGGCCTTCCCATTATTTTTGCACTGACAAACTTTAATCTGTTTATGCCAACCACTTCTTCTTCCTCATAGTTCTGTTTAAAGGACAGGTTTAAAAACACGACATTACCTACTGACCTGATTCATTCATCTCGTAATGTGAAGGCATTTCACCTTTCAATAACATATCCCCCGATCCTCCAAACTAGGACAGGCCAACAGTGGTTAACAAGAGCTACGACCATTCATTCACTTAAAAATACTCTTTTATAATGGACCCCATTTTTTTTTAAGCAGCAAATAAACTCTGTGTTTGTGATTGCTTTACATCACAGACTCTGCTGTGTTTCTGTAGGGGGAGAAGGCACTCCACAAAGAGTTGATTCCCTAACCAAAGGCAACAGTGAGTGTCTTATGTACGAACCACCGAAACCCACATGTGAGTCACTGTCACTGAAATCAAAGGGTGTATGAATGGCCCTGGGCTGATCACGTTACCAAAAAATCCACAATGGTAGAGAGAAAGACCCTAGCAAAGCAGTTTGTTTTTTTTTTAAAAGCTACCATTGTTTTGGATTACTGTTTCCAAGGAGAAACACCAAAAGGGTGGGTTTTTTCCATGCTAAGAAGGAAGTACAATTTTAATCTGTATGAATAGGCAAGCAAATAATTTAGCCTCTAAATGACATAAAAAGGAATGACTCCAACAATCTCCCAACTCTGAGGCTAGCTTCTCCTCTGGAGTCTTCTAAAGCTACTACTGACACTCTCTCGCGAGTTTAGGGCACCGTCGTGCCTACTGCCACTTCCGTCACAACATGCAGCAGTCTCCGTCTGTGGTTTTCAGAGTCTCGTTAATAAAGCACTCTTTGGTGGAAGACAAGCAGCTTGGGTACTTAACACAGTTAACATTACAACAATATCACAAGTATTAAAGTGAAGGTGATTACACCAAATAGTATCAAATTACAGAAAGTACCATTTAAGTAATGCCTGTTTTATATTTATAAATTTTGACACAGGGTGAACAGAAAATAAATAGGTAAAAAACCTCCATCAGATGCTTAATTCCTCTGAAGGCCAGCAGCAAAAATGATTGCCATCACAGGGACACACATGCACCCACAGAGTAGTCAGCCCTCCTGATAACAGAGGGCTTTGATATTTACACCTGAGACGAAATTTACAACAGCTTTTTCGTTGTTCAACTTGAGACGTTCCTACAAAAGGAGAGTTGGGCTGCCTTGAGGTCATCCCTTGTACCCAAACCTCATGTAGTTATTTATACTCCAGTGGACATTTTCTTCATTGAATAAACTTCTTAGGTGGAAAGCAGCTAAGGCTTTTTCAATTTTGTTTTGTTTCCAAAATAAATTGTGCTAAGTCCTGTTGTGGTTTTCTGTTCCTAGAGTCTTCCTTCAGTTCTGGTCACAGGTTTTTACTTAACGCAAGACTGTTTTAGTCCTTGAAATGGAGGGACTACGGGGGGAGAAAAAAAAGGATTTTACCATGACGGTTTCCAAGTGTCCCATACGCAGTTATCAAAGACAAGGAAGGCAACATAATAAAAAATACTGACATGCTAAAGAGTATACTCTTTGTATAATCCTTTAATGACAAATACTTTGGAAAAAACAGTACAATACCAACCATAAAGACAAACAGGAGAGAAAGGCAGAGCAGAAAAAGGTTCAGTTCTGCAAAAATAAAAATAAAATAAATAAAAAAATAAAAAACAGTCAAAATAAAAGAGGGGGGGGCAGGCAGAAGCAGCTGAGCAGTGAGAGTACCATAATGCCACTAAGGGCATTGGCTGCCAAGCACTCCTTTTCCTTCTTTCCCTCTGAGGAACCAGGCTGCGGGAGAAGCGAAAAGACGAAAAGATAAAGAAGTGTTACTCGAGTATTGCCTAAGCCAGAATGCGGTCACAGAAAAAGCCCTGGCACGTCAAGCAGTTTGCAGCTGAGCAGCGCGCGCCGGGCACCGCACCTGCTCCACACCTTCCTCCGCACTCAGCGTGCGGCCGCAAGGGGGCTGCCTGCCGACTCCTAACCCAGGTGCCACCAGTCACGCCAGGCAAAGACACCGGAAGACCCCTTGTCCATTTGTCAATAATTACCCTTGATTGATCCTCACCCTACCTCCCTAGTTTCTTTCCACAATTTATTACTTGACACTCTCAGGTAAATAGCAACTTTCAGAGAAAAACTAAAGCACGAGAAGAGAAAAACCAACTCCAATCCCTCACTGGGGCGATGACGACAACGCTCTACCAGAGCAGCTCATCTACATCCATCACGGGGCTTTCGGAGACTTCAACAGAGCACCGAGTATAAAAGTCCAGGTCAGTTCCCAAGTGGGAAAATATCTGGAATTCCAAAGGTAGATTAACATTTTAAAAGACCAGAGGTAACCAAGCATTTTTTTAAAAAGAACATTTAGATACAACATTCTGGGGTGTCTATAAGGATGTGCTTTTGGAGATAATGGCAATGACGAAAACTAAAGCCCAGAGGTCATGGAACAGTCACTGGGAACTGACTCTGAAGGGCAAGACACAATGACAGGAACGATGGTGGTAAGAATCAGAAATGAAAAGACTTAAAAAGATCCCCCACTAAAAATGTCCTAACTACAGGGCTGGTAAAGAGCCCTCCCAATATGAATAAAGAGGCACAGGACCCCCCAGAGCAATGAACACTAGGTAGGTTTGGCGGGTGGAGCAGAAAGTGATGGTTCCCAAAGATGCAACCTGGAATAAAAAAATCCTCGTATATGACAGTGTTCTTAGCAAATGGATGAGGTTATAACTGAAACAAAAAGGAGAGACGGCCGCAAAGGAAGAGCACAAGCTGACAGGAGCATGCACGCAGTGGGCGGGCTGTATGCAGACAGGAACTGAATGATGTCCGTGAGGTGGGTTCTCAGAGGCACAATGGTGGCATTTTCAAGACTCAATCTAAGAGAGCTCTCCAGAGAGTTAATGAGAGAACACTGAAGAACAGGCCAATTCTTCGCTGGATTTATTAGTAAAAGAGAAACATTAAAATGAGTTTCTAGCTATAACAAGAAGTGGGAAGTGTAGGAGCACATTAGTTTACTTCTTTCTGCTCAGGAAGATACACACAGAACCGCCTGGCACTGAGGGTCAGCTGCCCACCACCCGCCACCAGATGCTGCTGCGGCTGCCAGAGCAGAGCTTTTCACACAAGGCTGAGGGTGAGATACCGCCTATGTTCAATGGATGCACGAGGGAATAACCACCTGCCGTGACAAAAACAAATGCTTATGACAATAGGCGGGTTTTTTTCAAGTATCAAATATTTGCTCTTTTAACATGTTTGTGGAAAAATTCTCCAAAGCTGCAGAGCCTCTCAGTAAACTGTCAGAAGTCAAGAGGACCATATCAATTGAAAGTGAATTTAGGCAAGGTCTTCATCCGGGAAACCTCTAAGAACAGAACAAGGCACAGAAATGAGAGGTCAAGTTCCTATGGCACAATGAAATGACAATGACGACACGTGAACAACATGAGCCTGCAAAAGAGAAGGCTTCACAAATGGGAATGACAGCAGACTGGCAACCCTGGTGCCTTATTTATGAACATACATGGAAGGAATGGACTATTTGTTTTTGTATTGTTGTCTAAAGAAAAGAATTCTATTCAATACTTTACAATTACTGAATAATCTTAGCTCATGTTATTTTGTACTGCATCAGATTATGCACAAATATGTTAATTCCCCCATCACTCTCCAACCAAAGATGAATACTATTCAGTAGGATAAAAGCTTCAGTTTACAGCTTATCTGCCTCAACTCCCATTATTCCCTAGAAGCCGGGGCTGGGACCCATATGTAACATATTTTTCTTTTGTGAGCTGTAGGTGGCTCACAGGTGACATGAACACAGGTCAGAGCCCCAAAGGAGGCAAAGGAGCCCCTGCACAAAGGGGGCTGGTGAAACACAATGAGACCCAGTTAATTCTCACTACTTTACTTCTTTACCCTTCCCAATTTCTGATAGTCCCTTTCAGAAAATTAAAAGTTGTCTTTTTGCTTTTCAACACTATCCTCAATGCCTGGAAACTGCTTTGGGCAATTTCAATATTAATCAAGCATATTCAGTCTGAACTCGACTCGACGCCCCTCAGAGCATCTGGTCCAGGGAACTCAGGGAGATGCTCACTGCACAGGAAGCACCTCTGCTGAGAAACACAGGTTTAGATCACTAGACAAGACCTAGGTGGAAAAACTGTGGCACAGCCATGACCCCAGAGGAATGTGGTGTGACCGGGCACACCCTGTGCGGCTCCCGGACTCTTCCCCTGAAACCTGAAGAGCACAATCCAGAAAGGGGAAGGCAGATTAAATAGGCGAGACACACTAGACTGTAATGAAAGCCTGAGAAACTATACCTAAAAAGATTATGTCCATTCGAAACATTTCTAACTTTCACCAACAGCAGGCTTCTTACTTTAATTTTTAATTTAATTTAATTCACCTAAAAGTGTCAAAGTTAAAATACTCCCATTTCACTCCATTTATTGTAGTAAAGTTGAGGAAAAAAGGATTAAAAAGAAAAAAATTCCCCAACTGTCTTACCAACAAGAACTGTTAATATTACAGCATATTTTCCTTTATCTTATTTCAATACTTATATGGAAATATATAGTTATAAATATGTATAAATATAAGTATTTATACATCTATACATTTCTATATACATTATATAAAGCACATTGTACATTTTCAAAATTAAGAGGAATACTCCATAATAATCATGTATAGCTCTTTTCACTTATTGCTTCATGAGTATTTACCCAGATCATTAAATTTTCTTTAAAAACATGACTCTAAATTTATTTGGTATAATTCATTAATCTTTAAACCCTGTTTCCTCTTTTTCACTGTTATATATAACATTCTGGTTTTGTTATAATGTACCTCTAAATCTTGGATTTTTGGTCAACATTTCTCTATTATTCTTCTCAAGTGGAATTAGTATGAATAGCTAATACTTTTCTAATGAAAATTTTAAAATTCTAAAATCACGAGTCAGTGCCTGACTCTCAAATACTTGTACTGGGGCACGAGCACATTCTCAGATAAGTAAAATGGTACAAAGGAATCAGCAAAGAGGAAAAATAGCAGAACCGAACACTTTCTTAATAAAGCAACACAGCCAGGGCCCTCTGGCCCGCCAGCAAGTCCCTTGGGACACAGACTGCTGGAGACCACACCAGAGCCTCACTCAGCACTGGAGATGGGCACCTCTGGCCAAAGCCTCACAGACACGGGGGCGGAAAAACAACAGAGAAGCATGGAATCCGTGCAGGACGCTTTACTGAAGCCTGGTCTGGGCCGTCTTTCGCTGCCTGTGGTACTAGAAGGGGCTTGCTGTGCCGGCAGCTCAGTGCCTCGCACAGGACCACACAGGCTGCTGCCTCCGGCCTGCCTGCCACTCCTGAGGCGATACTATGTGCCTTAGAGGCTCCTTCCTCAAGAGGGATCTGTTTTTAGAATATGTTAAAAATAAAACGTCTGCCTTCAGTTCATGACAAATATCCAAAGATAACAATGAGTAATGGTTTTAGTCATAGAGAATTCCATTTCTGCCCTTATTAACCACAAAAGTGAAAGATGCTGGGCTTGAAGTGAAAGAATGAGCCCCCTTAGGTGTGGACTGTGGCCAGGAGGACAGTCCCTAGGTCAAAAGGGTCATAACTCACTCAATTTCACCTATTTCCACCATCATAATTGTTTGTACTGAATTCCCCAACAATTATGCTGAATGTGATACACAGAAAGATTTCCTCCAAGTCCTGACAGAGATTTTGGAAATTCTTAATAAGAACTTACATATACGACATTCTCAGCTTTCCCGTGTTATGACTCAGGCACCACGTTTCCAGCACTGAGAATATCTTTGAAAAACAAAACTAAACAACAGCCTGCATTGAAATGGTCCAGATTTTCTTACATGACAAACCAGTCAAAAACATTTGATTAATTTCCCACCACAGGGACTCTGCTTTTCCCATTTTCATTTCTAGCTCCAGAAGATTAAACTGGGAAACCAATGCTTGGAACTTTTCAGAAGAGCAGGACTCTTTTCTCACCTTTTAAAACTGCTTTTCCTTGAAGCAGATCTGGTGGTTCTTTTAGTAACGCCTGCACTGCCAGAAATGTCAGGTTCAGGCGTTTTACAGCTCTGAACACTGGACTGCAGGATTACTCTGAAAACAGTTGGAAAAAAATAACATTATATTCACTGAAATAATTTGCAAATACTTGACAGGAAGGCATTTTTGCACTTTAGTGCAATTATTTAATGAGGAATTGATGGGATTTGCCAGAAACACGTTTGCCAACAAACTGAAACACATTTTTACATCAAGCTCTTTTGAAATGAAGCATCTTATTTCTCTATGTGGGTTACAGAAAGATAATTAAGAGTTACTTTGGTTTTGGAAAACAAATGACCTGGCATTTTCAACAATTCCTACACCAGAGAAATCAATCAGTAAGACAAATCTGTGTCCCAAAGTCAAAGTACGTTCCCAGAATTCTAGTCATATAAACAAGAACTCATTTAAACCCCCTAAAATTCTGAAGAATGCGAATAGAAATATCTGTACAATATTCACTCCTCAGAGCTGAGAGTAAGGGCAATACACTCTGAATCAACACCAATTTTATGAAAACATTCCAAATTTTAAAAACATGTTCAAGCAAAATGTGAGTTTTGTCTGGATTACAACTATTTACTGGTCACCAAGTACCCATTAATAAGAAAGTGAAACTGCTAAATTTTGTAAGACTTGATTTAATTGAACTCTAAAAGTCTCAAGGAAGTGATGCCTCTGGGAGTAAACCACCCCAAGGTGTATTAATGAATCAGAAAGAACTCCCCAAGATTAAGCCCAGTGTACTGTTAGGTGGAAGGTGGCTTTTTTTGTTTTGTGTGTTTTTTAAAGAGACAGGGGAAGGGAGGGAGGGAACATTGACTGGTTGCGTCCTTACACCCTCCACGTGGGACCTAACCCCCAACCCAGGCCTACACCTGTCTGGGAATGAACCTGCTACCCCTCACTCTGCTGCAAGACACGCCCAACCAACTGGGCCACACCAGTCAGGGCTGAAGGGTGTTTTTAAATTCCTCACCCAATTGTCACAGGGAAAAGAGCAGAAAGCATCAAGTGATAATGACTGAAATGCTGAAATGTATGCACACACACTTATATATTCCATTTTGCTTTCTCTGTAAGAGAAAACACTGACTTGAAAGAGCTTCCTGTTCTCATATCCAAACATAAGGGTAAGGTGGTAACAGACTTGAAATCAGTTCCTCGGAGTAAAAATAAACCATCACAACAAACCAGTAGTCCTACTTCCTGTGCCTGCATTACCACTGTTAGTTAATAACCACAGCCAGGTCCTTACACGATGTAAGTTAGATTAGTAAATTCCTATAATCTCAGTATTACCCAAAGCACTAAATATGCAATCTTCAGTAAAATGCTAATTTCCCATCACTAAAGAAACAATAGGTTCTACTGTACCAGAGCAGAAGTCTGGAGGCCAGTGCAGTGCTGTTCCAGCTGTTTGGGGAGAAGAGGGAGGGGCTGAGGGAGGGGCTGCCATCCCAGCTTCCAGCTCTTTCTGCTATAACCATGTAGGTTTCTGAAAACCTTAGGACTTGGCCTTTCACCTGGCTGAGGGGAAGTGATCTTAGGTAAAATGAACCACTGCTCAACTCAGGATTCCTCACAGAGTTTTATCATCCTAAATGTTGAATGTTTCAGCAAAACAGAAAAAGTACAGGCAGACACAGCTATGTGATTAAAGACACCAAGTTCCCTGGCATATGAATTCTACTCCTGAAAACAAGGATTTATTTTAAAATTCTTTCTGATTCTATAAAATGAGGGGGAGATATTTGGTAATCTTTGTTAAAAATCTGAATTCAGAGTTTTTCATTAAAAAAAAAAAAGAAAGAAAGCCGAAACAACAACAAAATCCAGCCCAGGGTGCCGGCACAGACATTTCTGAAGCCCAGGCCTCATGCGCTGGGCTGCCAGTATTGTCTCGAGGCCTCTCGCTTGCTCACAAGGCTGGTGGTTTTTATCCCCATTTTCACAAATGGAGAAAATGAGACTCCTGTGGGTGTTTTTGAAATACCACACCTACTTTTGAAACAAGGCCATTTATGGCCAAAAGTATAGACAAGCACCACACTATAAAATGAATATGAGGAAAAACAAGAGTCAATACATTGCCTACTTGGGAAATTGAAGCCCTGATTTCTTAAATTACCTATACTGAAATCTTCAAGACAAGTTCTAGTCAAGACAAGATACTCCTGATAAATCAAAGTTTAGTTTGACAGAAAACTTTTTTAAAAAGTATTTTAAAGTACCTTTAAGACTAATGTAAATAATTAATGTGAAACTTTGAAAATCCACGCATGACAGGCATTTGGTATGCGCTATCACACTAATAAAAATTCAGGCCACCAGTTATTTGCAGTAATGACAGAACAGTTATTGTATCTGTAGCTTATGTATCAATAAAGTGGGGGGAAAACCAAGCAACTATGCTTAGATATTACCTGTGATATCCTGTAAGTAACACCAGGTAAGGTGGCATAGGCTGGCAAATTCTGACCTGGGCTAAAAGGGAGGGACCTACATCCCACTCTGCAAACCAGGCCGAACACGAGATTTGTGGAGCACTATTCAGCACCTGTGTTTTCTCCTTTCCATCTTTCCCTGGCAGAATCCCTGATCCTACTTTTCATCTCCTGATCACACTGCAGTTCACTTAGTTCTCTGCAGTACTCACTTTGTCCTGAGCCCCCCAGTATTCCCAGATTTTGGACCCAAGGATGCCTGCGACTTGAGACTAGAGCAAAACAAAAACTGAAAAGCCAGGTCTCTCACCTATCAAGCCACAAAATGCTTTGAGCATAAACA
This sequence comes from Artibeus jamaicensis, assembly GCF_021234435.1. Taxonomy (NCBI): domain Eukaryota; kingdom Metazoa; phylum Chordata; class Mammalia; order Chiroptera; family Phyllostomidae; genus Artibeus; species Artibeus jamaicensis. The sequence goes on along the minus strand of NW_026522030.1, from coordinate 69,191,840 downwards.
TCCCCAATTCTGAGAAGAGAATCCATCAGAGCAACGATGCACTATATGTACTGGTTGTCGACCACCAATATAGAACAAGCTTCCCAGTGATGGGCCCAAAGCCCTGCAACCTCCACAGGCACCTCTCCCACCAAGGGTTTGGCGCAGCAGCCCATGTGTCCTTGTTGTCAAGGTCTCCACGCGCGCCGCCTAAACATATCATGCCGCCAAAGGGAAGTGCCAACGATGGTGCCCAGGAGCAACCACCTCGAAAGACAACTACGAGGATTATATTTTTATATCATTGTTGCTGTTGAAAGCTTTAGTTTATGAAAATTCCAAATTAGTCAGTCAGGCTAGGTTGAATACTCTGCTTCGGGCCTAATCCAATGGCAAATGTTAGTCATAACAGAAAAAATTAAACCTTACAACAGTAAAAAGAAAAGAGCCCAATTAAACTCATTTAACTTACCCGGGAAAATAATATAATCACAAAGTACCTAGGTGTTATTAGCAATGTGCCACCCAGTTAGAATCATACCTATTCAAGACAGCTTTGCCACAGCAAATACCTTGAGATAAATCTATACAGTACCTAATGCACTGGAGTCAGAATATCTAGAAATCTAAGATTATTAAGAGAAATAAAGGGAAAAAACACCTAAAAGGGTAATCTATATTAGAAATACAGCTCATCAGCTTATATAATAAGTTTGTATTTAATAAGATATTTAAGAAATAGCACAAATAGAAAAACAAGCAGCTTTTCCTTAATTTTGAAAAGAATGAAGTTGGCAAGGTTTCATCTGAATGAAACCACAAAGACCAGACTTGGTTACTGTGGCATTTTATTTTGGAGGAGGCCCTAGAAGGAACTTTTGTATTACTTTATAACTCCCAAGTCCAAATCGGAGCAAGGGAAGAAATTCTTGAAATATGAGCTGACAACAAATTTCAAAAGAAAAAAGAATGCGGTCTGGACATAAGAGGGTGGCGGCCAATCGCAGCCTCACAGGGCACACCTCCCGTCCCCAAGCTTCCTCTGACTACCACACGACACCCCCCAACCCAAGCTTTTTGCCACACCCTTCTGCAGAAAAGAAGTCTCTTCATTGTTAAGGTATTCATTTAAGGACGAAAGGTATCAAGAGAATACGAATTCTGTTTACATTATCCTAATAAAGGCAATTCGCTTACTTTCAGGAAAGAAGGAAAGTAGGAGTGAGTAAGGAGCAGTGAGGGTGGTGCAGAAACACAAACATAAGCAAAGAACTGTGGTCGTCTTGGCTTTCCTAGTTTGGGTTAACATCAAGTTCTGAAAATCGTACTTAATGGTAAGGTGGGTGGTGGGGGAGCGAAATGAGAGAAGAGAAGATTCTGCACACTCTCAAGACAGAGGACTTACTAGGGAGCAGCTGCCTGCCGAGAGCAGGCTGCGTTCACTGGCAGAAGCAGAGGGGAAACAGGACGTCGTGTTCGCTAGACCTTCGGGCTGCAGAGTCACATCTTGACTAATGGCAGAAAATCAGTGGGAAAATTCCTTTTGCTAGATTGGAACGAGCATACTAAAGATACTTCTCTAGAAAATTAAAGTTCTACAAGACAACTGATCGAAAGAAAAGCACCCCAAATTATTCCAATCTAACTAAATGAAAAGAAGCTAGGTCAGTGTATTTTTAAACTGTAATTTCGAAAAGCCTGTTAAGAGGAAGCACAACTTAAAAAAAAGTGTGTTGTTTTTAATATCCCACGTGTGAAAAGAATAGCGAAAGCCTTCCTCCCTGCCACCACCCCATTAATTGAGGAGCTTCAGAAAAAGAACCTTCGAAAAAAGGCAAATCAATAAAGCTAGAGCTCGTAGTGGGGAAAACATGCATCAGGAGACACACACTGGACACTGGCGGTGAGTACTGTAGAGAAATGGAATGGAACACTTACACAGCAGCTATTGGCCAAAGAGTCTTGACGGCTACTGTGTTCTTAAACCATCGAGACAGAATAGCACGATGGGAAGAATGTAGTCACAAACAATCCACCAGATGAACACACTACACAGTGCAGAGGTCAGCACAGCTAGGGAACATCTGGAAAGGGGGTGAAGGGGAAAGAACAGATGTTCAAATTGGAAGACAAAATAAATAAAATGATAAATAAATAAAGCCATGGGTAAATGTTAGACACCCTGTGATGACGCAAAGGGGCTGGAAACTAGGATGGAGTTTTGCCATTTTATGTTCACAAAAACATGCCATCTCCAGTATTAAAATGACTTGGTATTTGGTAACAAAAGAGTAGACCCAACCTCAAGTTTAGTAACTGCTCCCATGTTAATTTAATTGTATAACACAGAAATCAGAGTTGCTGTTCTATAACAAAAACAAATTCTTCAAAAAGCACAAGACATGCACACACAGAAAACTGAATCAAACCAGAGAGAAAAAGGAGGCAAAACCAACCAAACAAACAAACAACCAAACAAACAAACAAAAAGGCTCTGGACTGATAACTAACAACCACTCCCTGGGAGGCACGATTATGAGCGGACACAGCACAGCAGGACTGATCTCACTTTCACGGAGCCATAAACTGTATCATCTAGGACTTTCGGCAAACTGCATGTTCTGAAACAAGGATTACAGAAACACAGCCAACTCCAGACAACACAAAATAAAGAAAACTTCCCTTATATATTAATATAGTAAGTCCTCACTTATCATTGATGGTTCTGCAACTTTATATGCAAAACAATAATAACGAAACCAATTTTATCATAGGACAATGAGATTAACAAAAGTTAATTTCCTACAGCATCTCATCGGTGTTAACAAAACGTTATTCGAGGGTCTACTGTACTGTATGTATTTCCTCAGTTGTTCTCCTCACTCGTTCTCCTCAGGCAACCAAATAATGGCTTTCAGCTTGGTGTTTCCTAATCCACTGCTCTGGCTTCTAGCAGTAAGACAGCAACCTTCCTCACAGTTGGAAGTGTGGTAACTCCTTCCAACTACTACATTCAAAACAGTCACCCAGGCACATCTGTGACTGAGTGCGGAAAGCTCTGTGCGAAGTATTGGGCTGATCAAGTCAGAATGAATGATTTGGCTGCTATGCCGTCCGCAGTACTGTCCTTGTCATCTAAACCCTTGAACACTATGTGCCAGGCACAGGCATCCTATATGGGCACGAAATGGAATCTAACCCACACTTTCATTTACTCCTGCCATCAAAAAAAATTAAATCTACTATATATTAGGATTACAGGGGCTTAATATTCACAGAGAATGTAATAAGAGACCATGGAACAGTACAGAACTCTCTACCCATCCCAATTTTCATTTGTGGTTACTGATTTAACAGCTATCTTAAAGGCAGAATGGCCATTCAGGTGTCTACATCATAGATTTTTATTTATTCCTGTACCAAAGCTCACATCATAGGAATTATTTTCCAATTATGAAAACACACCCACCTACACCGTAATGTTAAGGAGGATTTAAGACTTGTCAATTATACCTATATTTTTACATATTCCCATGTAGGATATGCTTCCCCTCTTCATGGATCATTCCCTTTAACCATAACAAACCTCATAGACCTGACCAGTGTGCAGGAAGACAGCATCACAGATGAAGTTACAAAATCAACCCAATCTGCCTGAGCACACACAGACCGTAATGGCCTTGCCATCACCCCTGACGAGCAAGCACTTCGAGGTCCTGGTGCCTGGACGTAATGAACTGCTTCCATGGGACTCGGACCAGACAGGCTTTGGAAAAAAATGGCTACTGTACAATTTTTAATGACTCATTTCCCCCAAATACTGATATAAAGTAGAAGCCAGTAACTGGAATGATATTTTATGTACTATAACCTTCTTTTAAGAATAACCAGTACTTACATATTTTTCATTAACTTTCCTTATTACAAGTATTTTTACTTGGACCTAAGTACCAACAGAGAAGAAAAATAACTTGCCCACGCTAATAGGAGTCAAAGCCAGGAGGCAGGAACTGAATTTAGATTTCTCAACCTAAACTGCTGCCGGAAACGGCTCTCAGGGGACTCTTATTTCTAAAATAACAAAGACGTGGGAGGGAAAGAAAATCTCCCAATGACCTCCTTTACTAGGGTCCAAAGAGCTACAAATAAGAGCAAAACAGAGATGATTTTAATAGCAAAGAGGATTTCAAAAAGCAGAGAGGATAAGCAAAGTGCTGCAAAAAAGAGGGGAATATGCCGGGACTGACCTAAAACTCCCCAGGGTCTGCACACACAGTTAAGAGCTCTGAAGAATGTCAGCAATCCTGCCCTTTCCTTTCAAGGCGTGGCCTACAAGTTTTTTAACTCTGTGCATGGAAGGAGGACAGTTTTGGGATTATTCTATTATTTTTAGGATTACAATTCAAAGGGGTCCTGAAATAGTTCCTTTTTAGTAACATTAAAAAAAAAAAAACTTTTACTGTAGTATTTTACTTGGTTGTAATTCACATCAAGAGTGCTTCAAAGCAAAGGGCCAGGGCCCTTCATTTCTTTTAGGGGTAAGGAGGAGTCTAGCTACGCAACTGAACAAATGACCGCCACCTCCAGCCTCTGACAGTGACTTTCACTCAGCCTCCACTAAACACCTTCCACTCTCACCCCAGGAACCTCGAACACCAAGGTGAATGTGACAGCATCTGGTGTCACCTTCTCATTTCCAACAAGATTTAGAATTGTAGTCTTCCTTGGCTGTTTTCTTTTGTATTACCACAAACTTATCAGCTATGAGAGAGACATTTATAGCCTCAACTCTTCTAGAAAACAGCAGAGTGATTTGAACTCTAGAAAACACAAACACATTCACAAGGTAGCAGACTCAGCAACAAGAAAATTTCTTAAAAGTCTTATTTAACAAAAACTTTTGACTAAGCAGAGTTCCCATCTCTTGACTCCCAACTTGACTTTTGAACAGAAAGCAATAAACTGTTGAGAAATAAACTTGACGGTGCTGCTTCTTAAAAACAAAACAAAAAACCTGGGCACAGTGAAAAAGTAACTCAGAAAATTATCCATTTTCTAGGGTACACTAAGTGTGGTCCCTGGACCAGCAGCATCTGCAACACCTGGTAGCCAGCTGTACCCCAGACCCATTGATCTCAACCTGCATTTTAACAAGCTCACCCAGGAGACTCAAACATGAACTAAAATCTGCGAAGCTCTGCTTTGTGAACTGCCTGTCTCCTCCATCATGTCTCGAATTGGCTTCAGAATAATTATCTGAAGGGACTATAATGTTTCTAAATAAAAATAATCATTAAGGCTTTAAATATACTTCTTTAAGAAAGATTTATTTATTTTTAGACCAAAGAGAGGGAGAGAAACATCAATGAGTGTTTGCCTCTCACACATCCCCAACTGGGGACCTGGCCTGCAACCTAGGCATGTGCCCTGACTGGGAGTCGAACTGGCGACCCTTTGGTTTGCAGGACAGCACTCAATCCACTGAGCCACACCAGCCAGGGTTAAATACACATTTTTGATCAAATTAAAAACAAAACTGCACTTGGGAGTTAAATAAAGTGCACAAAGTACACCAGTCTTAAAGCATTCTAGCTGATAGAAGCACCACTGCAAAGATAATGCTTAAGTAATGCCTATCAGCAATACCGATGCTGCCTTTGATGCCTTTCATTCACCTGGCACTTTATGATGGAAAACTTGATTCTTTTCTTTGGATCTGTTACAAGCCTCCCAAGGCAGAGGCCCACAACAACACATGCCTCAGGTGTAATTCCACTTTAGGATTTAAGATTATGAGGAGGTACTGGTAAAGAAAACACTTTTGATTAAAAACAATGCTTGCTCTTGTCTGTCAGGAGTGTTTATTACATCATTAGCTCCTTACCTTATTACAAGATGCTTACTGAAAAAATGACCCATCTCCAATACAAAAAAGGGTAAGGGGCTAGAAATCTGATAATCCACAGTGATAAGGGAGGTTAGTGGAAGTAAGAAATCCAGTGTCAAAAGTGGGAGCACCTACTAAAGAATACCCTAGGAAAACAGTACGATGGTCAAGTTTTTGATTCTACATTTTTTTAACCATACTGGATGTTCCATGGGCTTGAATCCAAACTACCACTCGCACAAGGCCAGTACAAGTGAACAAGCACACCCTCACTGACTACAAAACGTCCTATCCCCATGCTAAACTTTCTTCTGAAACTTACAAGTAATTCCTCAAACAAAAAAATTCGTACATAAATATGGTCTAATCTTTTGTTGCCCTCGAGTAATACAATGACATTAAGCCACCACATCACTACTGATTGAATTCTACCATTAAAAGAAATTACCTCTAATATAGTAAGGAATTTAGAGAAATTTACAATTTTAAGTAATTATGGACATATCTATTGTTTTGCGGTTTACATCTGGTGTCCACCCTTCTGAGAAGGCCACACAGAGATTACGCCTCGAGAAAGGGCAGTCCTAACACTGCTCTCCTGTACACCGGCCATGTGCCTAGGACAGAACAGCAGAGACACAGGATAGCCAGGGGCTTCTCGGGCAACACCCCTCGATTTAAAATGACAGTGGCCATTTCTAAGTGGCATAATGGACATGCGGCTGTGGGGGGAAATGTGCAGGACAACATGCTCACACAGGACCATATGCACAGACTAAACAGCACTGCCCACACAAAGGAGACCAAACTCACGTGAGGGGAACAGCGTTTGCTTTGGATTGTCTTCTGCTTTTCAGGGCCCGAAGTCTATCACCTTGTGTCACTCCATTGACTTCGTCATCATCACTGTACTGTGCAAGTAGAAGAACACTGAGCTAATGATTTAAGTTGCCGTTGTTAATGAAGTAAAACACAGCATCAACATTCATCCACGGAACACATGCAAATGTACACTTCAACTTTCAGATGAACTCTAAAATATTCTGTTGCTTTCAGAATAAAAGCTACAGGTCACATTTCAAGACAACTGAACACGTTACCTTTCAGACTTGGAACACAATAGCACTCTTGTTATAAAATGCACAGACTGTGAAGAGGTATAATGGGTTTTCAACATTGAAAACATTCTTTTTTAAAATTTTACCATCTACTCACCACCACTTAATAGCATAGCTACCCCCTAAACTCTAGGTTCTCTAAAGTTCTCTGCTTAAGAACAACTGGTTCCCTAAATCAGCTGTCATGAAATGGGAAAAAGTGTCAGGCAGGGAGGGGGTGTCACTAGGTCCATCTAAAGAGCTTCCTTCACATACCTCTCCCACCAGTGACTAGTGAACAAAAAAGAACTTCAGTTTAACAGGCACATAACCTTGTTCTAACTATTTGGGTAAAAAGTTCTGACACAGGCTATAAGTATAAAAAATGTGACAATAATCCCCCAAAATGTGCTTTATTACTTTTATCTCCAGTTTCCCCCATGTCCTACAGGAGTCTCAACAGCAGTTAAAGCAATGACAACAGAGAGATGGGGATGGTGCAATTACCAGTTCGGGCTCTTGCTTGTCTTGATTCTCGACACCATTGATTGAAATGTCATCAACAGCCAAGAGGAGTTTTGAGACAGCTGCTTTGTGTTTTCCATTCTCCTGACCCCTTAACTTTTGGCGAAAATAGTCACCTTCCAACCAGAGGCTTGACTGTTTCCTGTTAGAGCATTTAAATAACATCAAAATACACCTTGCCAGAAAAGATACAATCATCTTTCTCCTACTAGACTATCTGTTGTTACTGAAGACTAAGAAAAACTACTTCCAACTATTTTCCAGACCCAAGCGTTCTCTGAGGAATTACAAAAGCTCTCCATCTACTCACATCACCAAAAATTGTTGCTGAGGCCCGATCACTGAGCCAGGCCTACAGATCCTGATCCAGGCGATGGTCTCGGCCGCGGTCATCCTGTAATGCTTCATGATGTAGCAGGCTATCAGAGTGCCCGTCCGCCCAAGGCCGGCTAGGAAAAGAAACAGTCTGGTGAGACCTGGTCTCGTGTCCTCCAGAATTACGTTGGACAGGTACGATTGTTTCAAAAGGCTTACCGTGATCCTGCTTACCTCACAGTGGTTCTCAAATTTGGATGCACGTTGCAATCACTTGTAGAGTTTTATAAAAATATGGTCTCACCTCCAGAATTCTGATTCAATTGGTATGCAATGCAGCCTGGACAGAGACAGTTCTAACCACCCCCCCGCCCAGATGATTCTAGGAATCGCCAAGATTGAAAGTCACTTTATAAGTGACAATTCTCAGTTAAGTGCAGTGTTTTCTACTCTGGGTTTACTGTTAATGGTAAAATCATGTTTCCAAAAACACAGGCTTAACATCTTGCAAAACTTTCCCCTTACCCAACCATTTTTTCTACTCTACTTTTATGCTCATTTTCACACGCAGTTTTTCTTTTTACTCAATTTCTGCTGTCTTCCTCTACTCTCACCTAAACTACTATCATTACTTCCTGTGTTGCTAATTTTATGTGTCAACCTCGCAGGTGCACTTGAGTGGACTTTTGAGTAAGTACATTACCATCCATGTGGGTGGGTCTCATTTAATCCGTTGAAGGTCTAAACAGAACAAAAAGATCCCCCAAACTAGAAAGAATTCTGTAGCGGATGGCCTTCGACTTCAGTGGCACCACAGACTCTTTTGGGTCTGCACCCTCCCAGCCCACACTGCCGATTTTGTACTCTCCAGCCTTCATATCTGGGTGAGTCAATTCCTTATAATATTGTTCTATATATAATTTAATACACACCCTATTGGTTCTGTTTCTCTGGAAAACCCTCACCAATATAGATCGTGGTACCATGACTGTAACAACACATAAAAGTGCACAAGTGGCTTTGGAATCAGAATTGTAAAAGCTGCAAGAGTTTTAAGGCCCATGTAAGAAAACAACCCTAGATTGCCTTGAAGAAACTGTTGGCAGGAATATGGACGTCAGCACTGATTCTGGAGCAGACACAGGTGGAACTGAAGGATATATTATTGGAAACTAGAAGTAGGCGCTCCTTCTTAGAAAGTGGCAAAAAAAACCTGGCTGAATTGCATACTTGTGCTTGGTGGAAAACACTGTGAGAGACGACCTTGGATATTGAGCAAAGGAGATCTGCAAGCAAAGTGCTGAAGGTGCAGCCTGGATTCTTCTTACTGACACAGTAAAATATGAGATGAGATGAATTTAAGAGGAGATTTTTAACCAAAAAGGAATCAGAAACTAAACACTTTAAAAATGAAAGCATGTTTTGAAGACAATACCAAGGGTATGATTGAACAAGCACTTCTATAAAGATATTACCCATGGATTCAATCACCAGAAGCCAAAAACAGTGATGGAATTGCCCCACCAGATGTGGTCAGTTTGGACTAAAAAGGGACAGCCACGGGATGAAATAAAGGGGGGCTTTCAGATTTCCGGGTGAAAGGACTGGACGAGAGATCTCTGGCTATAAACATGTCTCATCCTCCAAGAGAACGGACGCATGACCCTGTGAGTGACAGACTGGCAAGGCCATGCTGCCACCACAAGCACAGGCACCTGGGGGCACAGCTGTGTCTACTCCTTGGATGGGAATGCCTGTGGTTTCAGTGGATCAGGGTACCTCAGTCTGTGACTCAGGGACAAGGCCACCGCCTGGGGCCAAGGAGATGGAACTGCCTCCCCTGCAGGCCTGCAGAACAGATAATGGAGCCAAAGGGCATGATTCTTGAGCCTGAAGATTCCATGGCATTTACCCTGCTAGGCTGGACTTGCTTGGACCTGATACCACTTCCTTGTTTCCAACTCCTCCCATTCAAAGTGGGGGTGTAGTTCTGCCGCCTGTCCCACCACTGTATTTTGGAAGCACATAGTTTGTCTGTTTTCAGTTTCAAAGCTTGATTGGAATTCTGCCTCAGGACACACTGTACGTGAAGTGTCTGTCACCCATATCTGATTTGGATGATATGTAAATGGACTTTGAACTTGGACTGACACTGGAGTGGGTTAATAATTTGGGGGCTGTTGGGATGGGGTAAAATGTACAGGGTGGGGCAAAAGTAGGTTTGGAGTTGTGAGTACATGAAATAGAGTTTATTTTTGTAATATTATTTATTTGTTACTGTATTGCTTTCCATATGACAACTGTAAACTACTTCTGCCCGACCCTGTATTTTACATGTGAGGACATGAATACTGGGTGGCCAGAGAACAGAATGTTATGGAAGAAATTATATGCCCTCCAAACTTGTATGTTGAACTCCTGTCTCCCACCATGAGAGTCTCTGGAAAAAGGACTTTATGAAGGTAATTAAAGTTGAATAAGGTCATGGAGGGCATTTAACCCAATAGAATTAGTGTTCTTACAAGAAGAGGCCTCTCCAGGAACCAATCCCATCAGCACTTTGTTCTTGGATTTCTAGCTTACAAAGCTCTGAGAAAATAAATTCCTGTTGTTCGAAACACCTGTCTGTGGTCTTCTGCTTTGTACCCCAAACAAATACACTTCTTAATGAAACTCCCTGTTCACTTGGTAACCCAATCTTCACACTGTCATCAGTTTTCTTCCCAAAACAAGTATCGAATGCCAGTCAAACCACAACCTAGCAATATGCCCTAGCTAATGGAATTGAACCTGAAGCATTTGGGCGCACAGGATGACGCTCCAACTGAGCCCCCTGGCTAGGACAAGTCTCTTTTACTTTTTAGGCCATTCTTCCAGTATCATCTTTTGATTCAAGTTTACAGCTTAAGTAACAATAATATTAGCCTTTATAATTGTCCAATGTATTTACTTGCCAGAGATCTTTATTTTCTCATAAAGCTTTGAGTAACCAGCTACTGTGCTTTCGTTCAGCCTTTAGCATTTCTTGCAGGGCAGGCCCAGTGGTAGCAAATTCCCTTTTAGTTATCTGGGAATGTCTTAATTTGACCCCATTTTTAAGGAAAAGTTTAGCCAGGTGTGTAATTTGTGGTTGACATGTTCTTTATTCAACACTTTGAAGGTATCAATTAACTGCTTTCTGACCTCTAAGGTTTCCAATGGCAAATCTACTGACAACCTTCCTGGGGTCCCTTGTATGTAATAAGCTGATTCTCTCTTATTGCTTTCAAGGTTCTCTTCTGTCTCTTGACTTCAGATTGACTGATTATAATGCATCTGGGTGTGGCTCTCACAGTTTATCCTGCTTGGAGTTCACTACGTAACACAGATGTTTACATTCATGTCCGTCTTCAAATTTGGGAACTTTCAGTAATTATTTCTTCAAATAAACTTTCTGCTCCTTCCTCTCACTTTGCCCTTTGGGACTCCCACAATCCACAGATTGGTCCTCTTTATGATATTCCAGGTCCCTTTTCACTTTTCAATCTTTTTTCTTTCAATTCTTCAGATTTGATCATTTCAATTATTGTATCGTGATGTTTGCTGATTCTTCTTTTGCCTGCTTATGTCTGCTGTTGAATTTCATTAGTGAGTATTTCCTTTCAGTTACCGTACATTTCAGTTTCAGAGTTTCTTTTTGGTTCCTTTTAGTTTACTATCGCTATGTTGATATTTCCATTTTGTTCTTCATTGTTCTCTTGATTTGTTCACATTTTCTTTTAGTTCTTTGAGAACCCTGAAGACAGCTGTTTTAGTATCTTTGTCTAGTAAATGCACCATTTGGTTTTTCTCGGGGAAAGTTTCTGTTCATTCGTTTTTTTCTCCCTTTGAATAAGTTCTACTTTCCTATTTTTTTCAATATCTTGTGATTTTTTTTTTTGGAGAAGGCTGGACATTTAAATCTTATAATGTAGCAATTTCAAACCAGTGTACCCCAAGAATTTTTAGAACATGAAATAGACCTGACTATTTAGTCAGGGACACTGACCTTTCTTCCCTTGGATTGTCACACACACACACAAAAAAGACAACAGCCAACACAGCAATAACTGTCTGGTATGAATGAATCAAAATTATACCTATTTTTGTCAGGTCAGCAAAAAATATATATTGTTTTGATGTGCCACAGAATTTTAGTAGTTTATGTAAGCCATGAGATGAAAAAGGTTGAAAACTGTTATAATGTCGTAACTCTAGAGATTAGATTTTAGCTATTCTCCAGATTTGCTGGGTTTTTGTTCCTAAGTTGGATTTTTCTTAATATATGGAAAATATATTCCTTGTCTTTAGAATCAACTAAGAAGAAAAGTTAAATAAACCCTCATGCATTCTTATAATGTATTAAATGCTGGGCACTGTTCTAGTAGCTAAAAACAGCAATTTGTTAAAACATAAACTCTACGAAGACAAGCTCTTAAAGTCTGCTTTGTTCATCAACATATCCAAACAGTAGGCACTGAATAGATATTTGATAAGTAAATGAATACATTCCAATGTGATAAGCTTCCATAGTTACCTATAAACAAATACAATGTAATTTACTATACTTCTCATATGAAATTAGAGTTTTAGAAACATTTTTTATATGTACAGCTTTTTTATATCAATCACACCACAATAAAGAGGTTTTAAGAAAAAAAGTAATTTACAATAGATAAAAAAGGTACTCTGAAAACAAAGGCATAAGGTGTCCTGGTATATAATCTAAACGAGTATGGTGTTTCCACACATATACACATGTGTCCACCATTCTTTTTCTCCTTAATACTCACCTGAGAATATGTTTATTGATTTTAGACAGATGGAGACAGGAAGAGGGAGACAGGGAGGGAGGTGAGGGGGTGGAGAGAGAGAAACATCGATCGGTTGCCTCCCTTACATGTCCCAAGTGGGGATAGAACAAAAACCTAGCTACATACCCTGGTCAGAAATTAAACCCACAACCTTTTGATGTATAAAACGATGCTCCAATCAACTGAGCTACCCAGCTAGAGCTGTCCACCATTCTTTAACCAACCCTAGAAACATACCTTTACAATGTACTGCAATGGCACCCTCGGCACTTTCACAAACATCCAGAAATTCTTTGACAATCGTATCAGTAGGGGTGCTGCCATCCGCAAAGAATAGATCATAGTGATCAAAACCAGCATTTGTAAAGTGTTTGGCATTATACATCCTTTTATTCAGACGAATAATGGTAGTAACGTTGTGATTCTTGAAATAGGGAATGTAAGCCTCTGGAGAATGTTGGTGATAACCTACACAAAGAAATTACCAAATATTCTAAAATGCAGAAAGAAAATAATGGATAACAATTTCACCTGTAATTGTGTAGAAACAGTGTCTAGACTGGGGATTAAATACCAACTTGATTATAACTGTAAAAAGATAAATTAAAAAAGTTAAAATCCAGGCAGAACAATGTACTGAAGTGATCATGTACACTTAAATAATTAAGACCATCAAGCTTAATTTAACTCTTAGGCCTTTTTTTTTGGGGGGGGGGGCAAGGGAGGGATACAGGATAGATACTTTCAATAAAAAAAACTATATTAATCCCATATTTTTCCATACCACTTTCAAGTCTCGTTCTTGAATGAGGTCCACAGAAGGCAATAAATCGGCCTGGTATTATCCAATTTAAATCTCCATTTTCTGCTTTCTGCAAAGAGAAGACCAGCACAAATCATTTTTATTCTTACTCTTCTTTCCATACCTCTTCTCAATTCAGAGTTTCTGCAGAACTTCAAATCCATTTGCTGTAGTAAGAAAGCTGTCTATGAATGACCACGAGACAGGAAACTAAGATTTAGCCTGCTACGAATGTTCCCAGGGAAAAGTTAGTTCGCATTTCCTGGTCCTAATCACTTTCTTTTACAAGCGTTTCTTTGCTGGGATACTCGGTCTTTGGAAAACAGAGCCAACGACTGCTGCTCCCAAATATACCTATGTGCTTTGGCTGTTTTATCCAAGTAAATTCTCATACGGCTGCTGCTAATTAATAAAAGGCAAACTTTTCCATTATGAGGGATCTGGAAACTTCCTTCAATATGAGCAATCTAAACTCAAAGGAGAAAAAAACTACCTAGTTAAACTCCTGGCCTCTGAATATTTACTTTTCATTTTTAGAAAGACATCTTTCCATCTTGCTAGCCATTCAATAAGATGGTCACAGAAAAATTTTCACTAAACCACCAGGAAATTTGAAATTATAAATATACGGAGATCACAGTAGGTGCCTAAAAAATAAACTGCAATTTAAAAACTTTACTTCCTCTTATTTAACTCCTTTGGGTTAAAGTACCATAATAATTATTATAAGATAAATATAGTTCAAATGAAAAAATAGAAACAGTTACACAAAGACTTGGGCAGGAAGGAGGAGGCTCTTCCGAGTCAAGAAGAAGAGCACTAACGCTGAAGATCAATTAGCTTTGCAAATGTGGTACGTACATGTATACCTAGGAAGAACGAGGACATAAACCAAGGGCTGCTTGGTCTAAGGCTGGGCAGGTAACCAAAACCAATTTACTTCATTGTCACAAAGAACTGGTAAGCCCCCGGTCCATGCTACAATGTCTGACCAGGAATGAGGACAAGTGTTGCAAGGTATTCTGATTTTGGAAGTGAAACCAAAAATCTGAAGTTAGACTTCAGATTCAAATTCATTTCATTTGACTTGCAGGTGCATCCTGAATTCTGAGACGTTAACATGGGGGGCGGGGGGGAACGGGCACCATGGAATCAATGACACAGTAATATAAAATTTCTAAATACACTGTGGAGCTAAAAAACAGTCTGTGCGCTACCCATGTCTGCAGCCCCCTAAACGTTTGCCTTGCATTTCAGTGCAATTTCTCTGCAAGCAAACAACCCTTTTGGGTGGCACTGCTACTTCCGGTCCACACCAGAATTTCTGCACTAGTGAGAGAGAAGCAGGGTAGCGCAGGCATCACTCCTTAGTGACACAGAGGCACCACTGTGCAACACCCGAAGGCACAAGAAGTGGTGTTTTTAGCAGTTTTGCTTACATAAAAAAGAAGTGTATTTTATTTTAAATATTTAACTTCATAAGGACAAGCACCAAAAAATGGCGTTAATAATTAAGTTACAGTCAACAGTGTAATATGGTGGTTAAATACATATTGTACTTTAGAAATGTGTCACTATTACAGGAAAGTGAAGACAGGGTGATAAGGTATGCCCTAATGAGTCACAGAATATGGTTTATCTTTCTGGTGCATCACAGTAATGACTGACTGTAACTAATAATCCTACTCATCAATAAAATAGTTCAGTTATGCCTAAGAGTTTAAAATAGAAATTAACTTTTTTTAATAGAAAAAAGAGATACGTGAGGATTCAAGACACTGCTGCATAATGTACTGCCCGTGAAATCACTCTAGTGTTAGTGAGGATGTCTGCTCAAGAAAACTGTAGTAAGAAGAAAAGATAAGATTCCACAAGCTTTCTTGGCCAAAAAAGACCATTAGCATAAGCATCTAATTCATTATCTATTTGAAGGGTGGAATAAACAGTAGAATCAAATTACCTTTCTTAAAAAACAAAACAAAAAAACAAAAATAATCACTGTGTTAAAAAGTATCAAGGACATCTGTGGTTTTACCTGCCTAGACTCTCTTCTTTATTGGTTTGTGTGGCTTGACAGGGTGACCCCAACACCTTAGCTCCTGGGATGACCGGTGTATTCTACACCCATCTACCCTTCTCTCCCCCATCCCTGCTAGAAACATGCCTACTTGCGTGCAAGTCATATGATCTAAGCTAGGCCAATGAGAGGACTTTGTGAATCTTCCACCGGAGCCACGAATGCTCTTTTCTGGTGAGTTTGCTGAACAGGTGAATCAAAGCTGCTGGTGGTTATCTTCTACACTACTGAGGGCTGGCCTGGGGACAAAGTTAGCTTCAACCCAGTGCCTGGTAAGTGTGCAAGTACCTGATCTGGTCATGTGTGATGGTATACCTGATCTTGGCCTTTTTACTCAAGGAAATCAATAAACTTCCCTTTTATTTAAGCCATATATGTTTACTTCCTGCGACCAGAAGTGTCCTGACCTCATACAAATGGTTATGATAAAGACAGTTTCCAGGGGTTAATTAGATGACTAGTTTATCCAGGTCACCAGAGTCTATGCTAAGAGGTTTACAAACATTATCTCATTTAAGCACTACGCATAGGAAAAGTCATCAGTAATAAAACAATGTGAACTAAACGTTAAAGGAAAGAGCCCGGGAGCACAGTCATTCCGAGTGGAAGGCTGCGTCAAAGGCAGACTTCCCCACTGAGAATGGAGCGCGCAGTAAGAGGATAAAGACTGGATGGATTTCTTTTTTACTCTATGCACATCTAAATCATTCAATATTTTTAAAAACAATAATACTTCCATAAGTAAAACAAATAAAAGAATTAAAAACAATATCCTTAAAAACTTACTTCATAGTATTCATATTCATCAAGGTTGAATGAGTTGAAATTAAAGAAGCCATACTGCATTGCCTAAAATCCAAAGGAAAAGCTTTTAAGAACAAAGATGCAAGTAAGGAACAATTTCCCATCCAACTTCCTCACATCAGGAGGCAGCCTTGAAAGAGCATTATAATATTTAGATTACGTGTCATGAATAGTTTTCAAGAGGTGGGATAGATACATCTTTTAAAGGTGTCCATTATCTGGAAAATTAGTTACAACAACATTTCTTTTAATAAAAGTTGATGTTTTATTTTCTTTAACAATCATCCTAGCTGTGTAGAGCTAAATAATCAAGCCTTCAAAGTAATCCCACTGATCTGCTAGATCAACACCACTCAGGCTTCAAATATAATGCACAAACTCAATGGCCCCTCAGCAAATAATAGGGAAAAGAGAAGATTAGTTTATCCTAGACAAAAATCACACAAAGTTCATAAATCTTTTCACTTTCAAGTTCTTCTTAGATTAAGAGATTAATGATGTTCTCTCTACTAAAGACAGCCCAGAAATCAACACTGAAATTCAAAAATTTGAGAAATTTCTTCTTTCAATAAGAAGAAAATATTAAGTTTCCTTTTCTCCGAGTTGCAGTGAGCAGAGCACACCAAGTGCAATAAGCGAGGATCTACTTCTGAGACAAGGCCGAGCCCTGGCCTCTGAGTATCCTCTGAGCCAGAGAGTAAGTTAGAGCTGTCGCTTGTTAGAGCAACAAGGTAGCCATTATTAACTAATGTTACCGCAATAAACAGAAAAACAAAAGAAAAATAAGGTAATCTTGGTTCAAAAGGGGTGAATTATAAACCCGGTTTTCAACACTTACTGAAATACAAATGTAAAATATGAATGTTACAATACCAAGCACAAAGTTCTCATTTTATGAAATACAGTTATTTATATTCTAATTCCAAGACCAAATTCGCAATGAATTTTATTTCCTTGAATTCCAAATACTCAATGCCATGACATTTGGACTAGAGATGTTCCTTACAATAAAATAGTTTATAGAAGTTTCTATTTTCCTTTGAATTTCATGAGATCCTATTAGAAATAGCACTAAAATGGAGACATAATTATATTTATAAATGTTTCAGGTATGCAATATTCTAAATCAGTCACAATTAATGTACAAATTGAAAATCAGAAGCTACTGACTCTTCAGTAAAATTAAATACAGTGTGAAAAGAGCAATCTTTGACCTCTAGCTCCTAAGTAGATCTGCTTAAAAACAAAACAAAAACAACAACAAAGGAGCTAAGGCCCTCAAAGTCCTTCTGCTCTTCTTTTTTTTTTAATTTTTATTTATTTATCTTTAGAAGAGAAGGGAAAGAGACAGGGAGAGAAACATCAATGTATGGTTGCCTCTCGTGGGTCCCCTGCTGGGAACTGGCCTGCAACCCAGGAAGGTACCCTGACTGGGAATGGAACTGCGATCCTTTGGTTCACAGGCCCGTGCTCAATCCACCGAGCTACACCAGCCAGGGCTTTCTACTCTTTTAAAGGTGGTGGGAGTTGAGGGAAGGGAGCCCTAAGGTCAGGACCATATGCCAGACAATGTTAGCAGTTTCCTGGGGTCTATTTGACAAGGATTATAACTGCAATCAGAAGGGATGATTTACACCCGCTGCCCCTCACTGGCGGAGCCCACCACCTCCCTGAACTGAGCGCCTGATGGAGCTGCCTCACTGCCTCTGGCAGCCACCCTGGGCAGCTCGACACACCACAGAGTCACTGGACTCACACCCAAAAGAATTAAATTCCATACCTTGATATATGATACAGGGGGAAAAAGATATTAATCAATCCCTAAATTTGTATACTCAGTCCTCTCGTTTTAATCCACAAAATTTCTGTCAAAATTCTTAGACAGCCACCACATTCCAGTACACATGAAAGCAAACCTGGGTTCCTTTTGCCTCTAAAAATACAAATCAAATAAAAACTTGAGATACTGTTGAAGACTTGTTGATCCATGGGCCACTGATTTATCATTCTGGTTTCTTATCCTGCCCTGACACCCAAAATATACATCCAAGGGAGCATTATAAACAAGTCTGCTGTGTTACATAATTCAGGGGACCCTGTTCATTTGGAATGTCATATAAAGGGTGTTCCCTGGAGTCAAAGAAAGCAAGCGCCCTGGTTATGAAACATAGGCATTAGTTTAAAACAGCTGTGAGTCCTGGCTGGTGTGGCTCAGTTGGTTGGGCATCGTGCCACAAACCCAAAGGTCACCAGTTGGATTCCTAGTCAGGGCACCTGCCTGGGTTATAGGGTAGGTCCCCAGCTAAGGGTGTACAAGAAACAACCCATCGATGTTTCTCTCCCTCTCTTTCTTCCTCCCTTCCTCTCTCTCTAAATATGAATAAATAATGAAATCTTTAAAATATAACAACATAAAATAAAATAGCTTTGAGCTTTGACTGACTGGCTCACTCCCACACACCAAAAGGCTGCAGATTCGATCCCTGATTGGGGCATAAAGAACTAACTTTGACAAAGCAGTAGTGACCTACTTAGTTTTATATAAAACCTAGTAACAAGCTGATGGGCTGTTCAAATTCTGCTGAATTAGAAATGGAAGGCTTGAAGACACAAAAATGAAGTGTCTGACAGTGCGTGATAAAAATGTAAATAGGATTGGTGGGAATCAGACCCACAAATACGTAAATCAAAGAGAACTTGGACATCAGTAATGTACTGCCTTTCTATTTTTCTCTGAAATCACAACACACTCAAAATCAATTCTGAATTGAGAGCCTAATTATACCTGTTTGTCCCCTACTGTTCAAGTGGCTTTTTTCCCACTCATGCAGGGCAGCTCTCAAATTCAGAATAAACTGTTTTCCAGTGTGGTGTCATTCTAAGTTAATAGGTATATGGGATACCCCTGACATCATGCACATCTTGGAAGACCTCTGGGGAAGAAGCCCCGTCTGCCTTGAACTGTACTTTAGCTCTCCGACACATCAGGAGCTGCACCCTGTCCGTCACTTACCTTCTTCACTGCATGAAAACAGTCGAGAAGTGTAATGAAGAAACTGCAGCTCCCATAGGCAGCATCTCTGAAATCCCAAAAGTATAGAAATACATAGCTCGGTTAATTTTCTGCAGTACGCTGACCTCAAAACAAAGCTGACTAGAACTTAAAATCAAATGTACTTGGAGGAAGTCTCAGAAAAAGAAAAAAAATTCTTGCTGTTTGGTTTTTAAATAAAACGTAAGCATTGTTATAAATTTTACTGCCATTTCTACCTACCCCAGTAGATATTTTTTTGTAGATGTGGATCAATAATAACCACTTGGAATTGTAAATGATCTCTCTCGATCATTTTTGGCTTTGATGGCCTAATTTCAAGAATTATTAATCAATAATGTGGACCCCTGTGCCCAAAGGGCAAGGCATCTGATTTTTCTTCCTACTGGAACAAAAATCCTACCCAACTGTTACCAGGAAAAACTGCTTTTTGATTCTGTGCATACGTACATGTATCTGTGTGTATGTGGCTGTATATACCTCCATTCAAACAAGACAAAAAAAGGTACTATTTGAAATACTATGTGCAAGCTAAAAGGTATTTTTCTCCTCTCATTATGCTTTTGCAACTTGCAAGAGTTTAACTTGGATAACTTCTTTTTGATCCCTAAAGGACAACAGTACTGATAAAACCACAGGAAATAAGGCATTGATGACCCTTAGTGGAATCACTCTACTCTTAGAAAGTGCTTGAGTTAGTCTGAAGACAGCTCTGCCCAACAATGATCGATAATCTTACTAGACATCTCTTGGTAGCAGTGAAAATTAAGGCCTCCTCCACTCCCGCCTGCTTCTCCTTTTTGACTACCTTAAGCCGTTACAAAGTGAAAGTTTTTGGAATTAAATAAGATAAAAATTAATATCATTATGCTCCTTCTAGACATGCCAAACAACTGCACCTATCTGAATGGTAATTATTTGCCCCTAGGAACAGGGCAGCTATTGGAGCTAACGACTGCCTGCCCTGGTTGGGTTTTCATATTGTAATCTTACCCGAAAAGTTTTAATTCCTATAGAACAACAATAAAGTATTTAAAAAAGAGAAATGAAGATGAAACAAAATAAAATTATACATTTGAATCCCATGTAATTTTATTGACCAATGTAATCCCAATAAATGCAATAAAAACATTTTTTAAGTTCCAAATGGAAAAACAACTTATTTCTTTCACAAATCTTAAGAATGTAGATGATTACAGCAACGTGAAACTAAAAATGAGGAAAAGTAAGGGCACCATCTCAGCTTAAACAGTTTTAGATGTTACTGCCTGAAATGGCTAGAATTACTGAGCTGTGATGTATGTTGGCCTTCATGCAGCTTGCACATGAGGTCTTACAGCATGTCATTTTTGCTTTGTAAGCTTCTGAATTAAAATGCTACTCCTCTAAAAACCAGGAAAAGTCTCTCTCTATGTATATCATCAATAGCTTGTTGACAATATTCAGGAAGGAGAAAAACAACATGACCTGCAGCAGTGATTCTGAGTGGGGTCCCTGAACCAGCGACATCAGCATCAACCCGGCCGAGAGAAACACGGGTTCTCAGGCTCCACCCCAGACCTGCTGAGTCAGAGGCCCTAGGGGTGGGGCCTGGTCACTTTCGTTCTAGCAGGTGATGGTTACATACGTTCAGTTTAAGAACCACTGGCCTATAAAATGAACACAAATACTTGTTTCATGAAATAAAGAACATTTTTAGAAAGAGAAGCTAAGTTAAGAAAATGAAGTACTTTAAGAGTAATTAAAATCAAAATTATCAGTGGAAGTAAGTTGAATTCTCAACTTACATCCCAATGTTTTTAGCCATCTCTCCTCAGCTAGCTAGGATTATCTTCTTAACCAACTGATCATTCTTTTCCAATCAGGTTATGGCATGTTGATTCAATCTCTGTGAGAACTTAATACGTGCATTCAATGTAAATTTTTGGAGAACTGTGGGCCAAACCCTACTCTAGTCAGTAATAATCACACACGAGCTTTAATATGCGGTTGGCTTATAGTTCTGCCTCATCTGTCACACTACCTGAATAGACAACAAAAATCTTCCTTTACTCACTCAAGTTTATTTCATTAACACCTCCTTCCTCCCACCCAAGCAATCAGGCCTCTTCCAAACAGCAGAGTAGCAACTATGACTTTGGGAGTAAAGCCTCTGCAGGAAGAGGGGGCTTGGCACTGTGATCATTTAACAAACTGAGAAAATGGGATGAGAATCAGTCAAGGAGGTTTGCTTAGAGACTGCAAAACGATGACAAATACTAGTTTTTAAGAATAACAGTTTTCACATGAGACTGTATTCATACTAGCCCAGAAATGCAAATCACCTGTTGCCCATCAAAATGACAACGGGCAAATAAATAGTGAAATAGTGACATAGGCATAGAAGGAATGCTATAAAAGTAATTTTTTTAAAAAGTACTGATACCTGTCACAACATGGATAAACCTCACAGTTGGTGTTTAAAAAGCTGGATCCCAACTCTCCAAAATGCATACTGTATGATTCCGTTTGTGTAACACACAAAGGCAAGGCAAACTAACCGATGGTGGCAGGAGTCCTAGCTTGAAGGGGGTTACTGACTGTCACGGGGGTGCTGCAGGGCATGGGCAGGACGCCAGCAATGCTCTGTACCTTGAACTGGATGGTAGTTGCATATGCACAAGTAAAAGTCTACTGGGTTATGTACACCAGATTAGTGATTTAAAAAAATTATATGTAGTTATACATCTAAAAAAAGAAAAATATGAGTATAAAGCAAATGTTAACTAAGGCCCAGACACTATGCCAAGTGTTTTTTATTATATGTAGGATGTTACTTAATCCTAACAACCCCATTAGGGACAAACAGCTGTCATTCCCACGGACAGACAAGGAGACCAAGGCTCACTTTTGTGAGAACCACAGAGATACTACCAGCAGGGCTGAGTGTCACCCTCCCATCTGTTGAATGTCAACAGCCAAGCTACTAGCAACTATGCAACACCACCTCTAAAATGAAGAGAGCAGAGACCAGCCCCGCCACAAAAAAAAAAAAAAAAAAAAATCAACTAAGAAGCAAGAGTACTCAAGGCAGGTCAAAGAATGGAACTATATCCTCTTATAATAATAATCCTAATGTAACAAAAGAAAATATTGAACTGTATTTTATACTATTTTTTCATTTAGACAAGCAGAGAAACAGCTAATAATTCATTAAGAAATCATATACTGTACACAATAATATTGTAATAACTATATATGGTGCCAGGTGGGTACGCGAAATATCAGGGGAACCACTTTGTAAAGACTGTGACTGTCTAACTACTATGCTGTACAACTAAAACAAATACAAAACACTGAAATTAAACTGCAATTGAACGTAATTAAAAAAAGAAATCATACACTGATGTAAACTCAGTGGTTGAAGAATTGCATCTCAGTTGAATTAGATATTGCTATGGAGCATAAAAGTTGCTGACTGTGAATGAATGCTCTCCTTGCATGATCCCTTGTTAACATGCTTTGTTAGCAGTTATATCCTATGAATTTGAAGCGGAAGGACAAGAGGCTATTATAATGCAATTTCTTTTCCAAATATTATCAGGCTTTATCTAAGAAGTAAGTTCTATAGAATAACAAAAGAGGGTGAAGCACTAAACTTTTTAATGTTACAGACTGATACTTTTGTAAAATACAATATAAAATACAACGTTATACTATTACATACACATGATAATGCAATAATCTTATCTTTGAAAATAAAAATGAATTACTAGAAAATGGAAATAAAAAAAATAAGGTATAAGTCCAAGTTCTTCTATTGATTCCAGACATAAACATCCTCTATTAAATTACTACAAAAGCCTCTAAACCTTTACTCTCAATTCCTGTACTTGATCCCATCACAAGCTAGTAACAAGTCCATAGTCTAGCTCAAGGTCACAGGCCCCACAATGAGAAACAATGATTTAGATAAATCAAATGCCTGGCACCTATGACTGAAGAGATTCAAATTTCACAACCCTGAACTGTTTCTAGCTAAGTCCTGTTTATTAGTTACTCCTGAGACGAGAAGCAACCGACCTGCATTTTAAACACAGGATAGCAGCAAGCAATATTTATTCCATTTTTGGCCCCCATATTTAAATGAACATACAACTTCTTTTACATCAACAGTGTTTCTTGGATCCTCACTTGGGTAAGTGAAACATGGGCTTATTCATATTTCAGACCATTGTTATAAGCTTGAAAAGTGCACTATTATAAAGAATTAGCATTATAAAGGATAAAGAGCCCTGGCTGGTGTGGCTCACTGGATTGAGTGCTGGCCTGAGAACCAAAGGGTTGCCGGTTCCATCCCCAGTCAGCAGGGCACATGCCTGGGTTGTGGACCAGGTCCCCAGTGTGGGGCATGGCACGCAAGAGGCAACCACACTTTCATGTTTCTCTCCCCCTCTTTCTCCCTTCTTCCCCATCTCTAAAAATAAAATAAGACGCACAGTTTAAAAAGAACAAAGAAGAGTTCTGTAGAACAAAATTATCATTGTCAATGTACCTGTCACTCAGGGACCAAAAATATAATCACTTTTCCTCAAGAAAGTACATGGTGGTTGTCATATTTTAGGCTGAGAGGACAAACGAGGCACTCTCCAGCTTAGAAAATAACATTCATCGCTTCCTACCCACTCGAATACAGAATACTTAAGATGATCCACGGGCCAGGAGCAAAGGGGACCATACTGGGTTCAAAGCAATCCTTCTAGTCTGCAAAATCACTAACACACGGTCTTGAGTGCAACACGTAACTGTTCTCACAGTCTGCAACTGTCCTAACAAATCTCTCTTTCATGGAGTTAAGTCCATAGATGGTCTCTACAAAGTTATTCATTTAAAGAAGAGATTCTGCCTAAAGTTAGGGAGACTCATCCAAAGCTTATCCACCATTAGGTCAGGTTTAGAACCTTTCATTTTAAAGGGAAGACCATACCTTCAAAATCAGGCATTTGTGGTATAGACAACAATGCTAAACGTACTAATTTGTGAGTGGTTGAAATTATCCATACAGCATGCACAAGTAAAATCATGGCACCTATTTATTACCTATTTAGCACCATATATTTAGATTATACAGCTAAGTATTTTAGTAAACAGAGAAACTTTTATAACTTAATTTGATTTAAAGGTAAAGTTAGGGTTTTTTTTTAATGTCTTGACACAATCATATGGTAAGTCTAAGAAGGAAATGAGGACTCCTCCCTTTGTGTAAGACATTACATATCTACCACCTCCATGACACAGCTATTTGGTTTTTCTAGTAGTGGTGTTACACTAGCAAATCCACTATCTATGCTAGCAGTGTCCCTGGGAAAACAGGGTTGATTTTTACCCCAAGAAATTAACTCCGGACGAGTAGGAAACTTTATTTTAGAACTCCCCAGGAATGAAACTCCTCTGTGGGAGTTTTGAGTACCACAGTCCAGGATTCTCATCCAATTATTCCAACAAGGGGAGTGGTTCTCAGGCAGGAGCAATTTAGCACCACCACCACCACCACCTCCAGAAACACCTGGAAATGTCAGGAGGCATTTTTAGTTTTGATAATTGTTGTGAGATGCAGGCGTCGCTGGCATCTTGGGGGCAAAAGCTAGCGATGCTGCTAAATACCCTACAACACAGAAGACAGCCTCCACAACAAAATATCAGTAGTGTTACTGCTGAGTAACCTATATCTATAGTTTTATTTATACCCACCCTCGGATGACTATTTACCAAGTCTTCCTTTTTTAGAAACAATTGCATCAAGATATTTCTGACAAGGGCCTGATTAAATCAATCTACCATATCATTCTTATATTTACCTGAAAGGAATATAGGATGTATCTCCAAACATTAATATTCTATACGCTTCTTCTGGAGTTCTCCCCAGATATATAACCTACATTTGAAAAGAGAAGAAAAAGGCAATTTACTTCTAAATGAAGATGCAGTGCTGTCACTGCGAAGTTTCGTACAGTTCAAGCCAGTCGACTAGCCTGCTTCTTCCAGCCTTCCCGGGCGTCCTCTGAGCCGCCCCAGACCCTGCCGGCGAACCCCCTTTCCAGTATAACTCTGCCACAGCTGGTTTCTTTGCTTGCAATAAGACCAACAGCTTTCCATAACAACCCTTTGTGGTAAGAAGTACAGTGATTCAAAAACAGATTTCCTAAATCAAGATGTTAGACTGAGCGCATGCGTTTACGTCAGCCCCTTCCTAAAAATCCACCGAAATGACAGTAAACAAGTGTGTGGGGGATGGGTCTGGGGGATGGCTTGGGACGGGACAAGGTAGAAAGGGACACACAAGCAGAACACAGATCTTGATTAACTGTACAGATGTGCTGCTTTTTCTTCAGAACTACGCTATCCTTCAGCTGAAGTAGATTCTTTAGCATCTGAGGTACACACCTGGTATTTATTCCCTGCATTTTCAAAACGGTCTTGTTTCTTGCCCTGACATTTTTAAGTAGGTATGCAGTTTTTGATCTGCGAATCCCTCTCTCTCCGCAGTTTATAGATGCTGTTCCACCATCTTCTGATTCCCAGTGTTGCTGAGGTGTTTTACCAGCATCACTCTCCCCTCCTCCTCCTGCTCGTAAGTAAGCTGTTGCAGAAACTTGGAGTTGAGCACTCCACTGCCCCCCCTTCTAAATAAGTCATCTCATCCCCCATTAAGTTTGCCTGGGCCTTCCTGACCCTCTTCTATCTGAAGGAACAAGCTTGTGGAGCTCAATTTTCCTGCAGGGCACGGCATTTGCAATTCACGATGGGGGAGGGGTGGGGGCAGGGGCGGGGGCAGGGCGTTGGGAAGGCGGCGGCAGGCATTAGATTGGGCACACATCCCACCAGGAGTAGGTCCAATTCTAAAGCTTACTTTGGGATGACACACTTTAAATTCTGAGTAGTACAAAGAAGTCATTGAAAAAGTTACCAGGTTTTACCTCCATTACTTATTATATGAACTGTTTCCTCAAGCAAATGGTAAGCATTCTGAAAGGGGAATCCACACATTATGTCCCACTGTGACTCTTGCTTTATACAGACACACTCCACGTGCTCTGATTCACTGGTTTTAACTCATTGAACCAAAATCTATACGAAGGAAGATTTTTTAACTGATAAACAGCTGATATAAATATATCATTGGATTAAGAGAAATTATACAAATCCGAGACCCAGTAAGAATAGTTGAAATTTAGAAAAGGACATATCCGAAAGCAGCTGACTTAGCCTCCAGAGGGCGTTTTACCGATTTTCTGTGTGAAGTGTTCCACTTATTCCACGTAAGTTAATACTTATGGGGAATGCCTATATATGAATAACTAATATTTAGGTATATAACAGCTAAGTTGAAGAAAATTTACAGATTCAAAATAAGTCTATTTTACAGGTTCGAAATAAGACCAGTGTGAGTGCTTGTCCAGCTGAGCATACACTTGTGGGTTGGATTCCCGGTCAAGGCACAAGTCTGGGTTGCAGGTTTCGTTCCTGCTCAGGTCACACTGGAGATATTTCTCACATTAATGTTTTTCTCCCACTCTCTAAAAATAAATAAAATAAAATCTTAAAGAAAAAGTCTATTTATACAATGGAATGGTCTGAAGGTCTGTGCCCCACCCCCCAAATTCGTATGTTGAAATTCTAAGTTTTACAAAGTGTTGGTATTAGTAAATAGGGTCTTTGAGAGGTGGTTAGCCATAAGAGTGAAAACCTCACAAACGGGATGAGAGCCTTGCAAAGAGGCTCCAGAGAGTGGCCTCACCACTTCCACAAGGTGAGGGCCATTGCCAGACTACACCGTCATCCTGACTTTGGACTCCCAGCCTCCAGAACTGAGAGAAATATATTTCTGTTGTTTATGAGTCTCCCAGTCTCTGTTATTTTGTTATAGCAGCCACTAAGGACTAACATACAATTATCAAAGAAATTTGCTAGCAATCTGTAATTTTCAGTTTTATACCCATTCACCTTTACTAATCAGAAGGGCCTCCAGAAATGAAATTATTCTAAATTCGTTATTTAAGAAAAATCCTATAAATGTCTCCTCCATTAACACAAAGTCTCAAATCAGTAAACTCTAAATCAATAAATACAATTTTATGAGCAAGCCATCACTGGGTTCCTGGCAATATGGAAGCTAAGTGGTTGATCAAATTCTTTTGGTATATTTTCATGAGAAGCTAGGTGTTTAAAATGGCCACTGTAATTCCATACTGCTGTTCAAAAATAGGAAGTAACAAATGATGAACAAGAGCAATGTTAAACAGCTGTGGGTAGCCAGCTTCCAAGACAGCCCAGATAATGCTCATGTCCTGGTATTCCCACCCTCATGTGGCCCCTCCCACCCTCATGTGGCCCCGCCCACAATGAAGACAGAGCCCTGCATAAGCAATATGCATAATGCAGTAACAGCAAAGTGAGACGTCTGAGGATAGACCACAGGAGACACTGGTTTCTGCCTTGCTTTCTCGAGCTCCTCACCCAGTAAATCAAGCTATCACTGTGTGAGGGCACTTGGCAAGATCACATAGCAAGGAACTGATAGCCTCACACCAACTATCAGCATTAATAACTTGCCAGGCATGCGAATGGGCCACCTTAGCAGTGGACACTTCAAGCCCCATCAACCCTTCAGATGATTGCAGCCCATCAGATCCAGAAACAGACCTACCTAAGTTAGCTAGTTCTGGATACCTTCCCCAGAGAAATTGTTTGAGAGAAGGTTCATTATTATTTTAAGTCACTAAGTGTTGGGATAATTCGTGATATGATAAGATAATAGATTACCACAATAAACAGTAAGGAAGGAAATAATCATTCCAATTTATTAAAAGTGGATAAATAAAAAAGTATGTGACAAGTGCAGAGATGTGAAGGTAAGAAAGCCCCACAGCTTAAGAATCATCAGTAAGGAGTACGTGTTGTGTGTGTGTGTGTGTGTGTGTGTGTGTGTGTGTGTGTGTCTCTCTCTCTCTCTCTCTCTCTCTCTCTCTCTCTCTCTCTGGCAAGAAACCTCTCCAGAGGATTGAGAAGCAATCTCACAAGAATGAACTATTGGGATAGAATATACTTAAGAAGTTAGGTTAGTAGTGAATTTCTCAGTCACAGTACACGATTCTTTTTTGCTGAATAACACTGTAGCCATTCCCAGGATGACCCCCACCCCACATTTGAAATTACCTTCTGTCTGACCCTGTATTACCTACCTATCTGTGTCTCAAAACCCAGGAGGGACTCAATTAGCAATGGCTGAAATAGTGGGCTGAAACAAAAGGATCCCAACTTGATCGTGTATAGTTTAAATCCTGACCATCTCAAATAATAAAACATGGTTACATAGTTACATAATTTTTTAGACACGCACTTCTTATTTCTATTCTTATACAAAACATTTTGAAGTTTAATCTATGTACTTAGAGCCTCTGGTACAGTTTTAAAAACCAAAACATTATAAATCATATCTTACTCAAAAACGACACAAGGTATTTAAATTCCATAACCAATGTGGTAGCCTTTCGGGTAAAGGGATTCATAAATGGGTAAACTATTTTCAA
This sequence comes from Artibeus jamaicensis, assembly GCF_021234435.1. Classification (NCBI taxonomy): domain Eukaryota; kingdom Metazoa; phylum Chordata; class Mammalia; order Chiroptera; family Phyllostomidae; genus Artibeus; species Artibeus jamaicensis. Next base: position 69,162,901 of record NW_026522030.1, on the reverse strand, counting down.
ATATTCTTCATGGAGAAATGTCACAATGTTTTCAGACTTCACTATCTTCACATGAGCCAAGTAACACAATCTTTCCTATGTTGAGAGCTTGACTGAAATTTTCTAAAAAAAAAAAATCACTCTCCAGATTAACAGAATGTTCACGAATCAGTACATGCTGGAAATAAGCTTAAAGATCCAACTGCTGAATAAAAAAGGTGAGCACAGAAAGACTATATACAATAATTTTTATCATTTTTCATGATAAAAATAAGATAAAAATCACTTTCAGTTTTTGCACAAATACTAATAAGAAATCTTAAATCATTATTAAAAATTTCAGATGGTCTTATATTTTGATAGTTTTTATTTTTCAAATTGCTATTATTTATAGACATGTGGCAGGCTGGCATAATGACCCCCAGTTTAGATAAAGGGAGACAAAGCAGGCAGCTGATAAACATGAGGGAACTTCACAGAGTGAAAGTGCACATGGACATACTATCTCAGGGGGAGGGTCATGTTTTTGAAGACAAAGCAAAAAAAATCTTAATTTTTAATAAATGAAATCTCCTAATTTTTAAATATTGACAAAAACAAAGTATTATTGATAAACATTACATAAAGCTGGCAGGCTACTACTATCCAACCTGTGGGGTTAACTGCTCACCCAAGATCATACTGCTTGTTTTTTTGTTGTTTTTTTTTTAAGTCTCACCTGAGGACATGTTTACTGATTTTAGAGAAAGGGGATGGGTGGGAGAAAGAGAAACACCCATGTGAGAGAGAAACATCAATTGGTTGTCTCCCATGGGCACCCCAATGGGGGGATCAAACCCATAACCTTCTGGTTCACAGGACAACACTCCAGCTAAGGGCTCAGGGACACACTGCTTGTTACTCACCGAAATGGGACTATTGCTTAGGCCATATTTACAGACAAGAAACCACACTATCTAAAACAAGTACTGAAACAAGCAAGGGACCCAAAAGTCCAGAGTTTGGACTACCTATTAGCCAAGTTCGCAGCGTAGGTAAACACGGCTTGCCTCCTTGCACAACCACATCAAAATTACAACTAAACTACAGAACCACCATCATTCAGAACCATTAGAAATCAAGATGAATGGAAGTCCTACAACTATGGAATTAAAGAAGAAACCACACCGAGACTGGTAGGAGGAGCAAAAACACGGAACAGGCTGGTCTCACACACGTGTGGCAAATAAAAATCAGCAGCGACATCTCAGGAACGAGGGGTCCCAACCCCACACCAGGTACCCCACCCTAGGGTTCCAGTGCCAGGCAGAGAAGTCCCATACCTTCTGGCTGTAAAAACCTATGAAGATTAAGGCTGTGGCAGACAGAAACTTCTAGAATTTCCTACCTAAGGAAGTTCCTCTTAAAGGGCCCACACACATATTTACTCAGAATCACTCTCTCTGAGCTCCAGAACTGGTGCAGCAAATAGGAAGCCATCAGAGACATACAAGGAGGAACTGAAATGTGTGGTATGAGGGTAAGAGCTCAGGAGCAGATTTCTTTCAGACAGAATTGCTGGCAGAAGCCATTGTTCCTTTTCTGACTCCTCCCCCTGACAAAGCTGACAGGCAGGGGCAATATCTGAGACTCTATGAACCTGGCTCACAAGATTTGCCCCACCCTGGTGATTCCCTGAGGCCCAGCCCAACCAACTTTCAGGCTCACCCAAGCTTTTACCAGGGGCTTTTCCATATGAACGGCTTATCTTGGCCCATTCTTCAGATTTTCCTAAGATCTCTCTAACAAGCAGCATGTGGCTTCAGCGAGCCCCTACCTCATGTTAAGTTGCCCCAGTCCCAGCACGAGCAGCAGCCGGCCTTGGTTCAGAGCTTGGCCTCCCTTGGGCACCTCGAAGCCCAGTACAAGTAGCGGACATCTGCAGATAACATTGTAGCTTATCTGTGTGACCCCAGAGAGAACAAAGGACATGCCAAAAGCAATCAAGGCTCAACTATAACAGGAGGGTGTACACAGCCCACATGGCGGGTGAACCCTGAGTACCCAGCTTGGGTGATATAATAGGGGAAGCTGTGCCAATGGACCCTATGGGACACCTAATGCATGAGGTCCCTCTACCAAGCCTGGGAGACGTAGCAGCTCTATTTAATAAATCAAAGCAAACACAAGGAGGCTGCCAAAATGATGAGAAAAGAAACATGGCCCAAATGAAAGAACGGAACAAAACCCCAGAAAAGGAACTAAACAAAATGGAGACAAGCAAGCTACTCCACGCAGAGTTCGAAACACTGGTTATAAGGATGCTCCATGAACTTAGTGAGAACATCAACAGCATAAAGACCCAGTCAGAAGGATATAATGCTTGAAATAAAGAATAATGTACAGGAAATCAACAGGAGAGTGGATGAAGCTGAAGCAAAAAATAAACAAATAAAACAAAAAAAACACAACAAAAAACCCAACTAATCGGAATAGCCAGAAAAAGGAAAAAAAGAATCCAAAAAAGTGAAGACAGTGTAAGAAGCCTCTGAGACAACTTCAAGCCTTCCGACAGTCATATCATGGGGGTGCCAGAGGTGAAGCGAGAGAAGAAACTGGAAATTTGTTTGAAAAAAATAACAGACAATGCCCCTAACTTGGTGAAGGACACAGACACACAAGTCTAGGACGTGCAGAGGGTCCAAAACAAGTTGGACCCAAAGAGGACCAAACCGACACTTCACAATTTAAATGCCAAAGGTTAAAAACAAAGAAAGAATCTTCAAAGCAGCACAAGAAAAGCACTTAGTTAGCTACAAGGGAGCCCCCATAAGACTGTCAGCTGATTTCTCAAAAGAAGCTTTGCAGGCTAGAAGGGACTGGCAAGAAAAATACAAAGTGCAAGGGACCTACATCAAGGGCCTACAACTAAGATTGCTCTACCCAGCAAAGCTATCATTTAGAATTAAAGGACAGATAAAGAGTTTCCCAGATAAGAAAAAGCTAAAAGAGAGTTCCTTACCACCAAACCAGTATTATATAAAAATTTTAAGGGTGTTAAGAAGATCAAAAAGTATGAACAATAAAATGACAATAAATATATATCTATCAGCAACTGAATATAAAAGACAAAATAAACAGGCAAGCAGAACAGAAACAGAATCATAAATACAGAAACTTTGTGAAGGTTACCAGGTGGGAGTGGGTCAGTTTTCTTCCAGACAGAAGTGCTGGCAGAAAAGGGATGGTGATAAAGGTGAAGGGATTAAGAAGTATAAATCGGTAGTTATAAGTCAGTCATGGGATGTAAAGTACAGCATAGAAAATAAAGCATCCAAAGAACTACATGCATGACCCATGCACAAGGGCAATAATGTGGGGATTTGCCTGAGGGACTGGTGGGTGCTGGGTAGAGAGGGACAAAAGGGGAAAAATTGGGACAACTGTAATAGCATAATCCATAAATTGTAATTTTAAAAAAATCCACATAAGTCCACAGCTTAAAAGATCTGCAATCAAATATCCTAAATGATCAAAGGGCCATTTCTCTTTGCTCTCTCCCAAAGTTAATACAACCTAGCAGTTATCACAAGCAACTAAATATTAGGCTCACCACAGTGAAAAGGGAAATAAAGTTATGATGAACTGTAAAGACTTCATTCAGCTGCCTCAACCACAGCGCAGAGCCTGAGGGGTGCTGTCCCCACTCTGTGGCTCCAATGCACCTCGATCTACCTGGTGCCTGGTCCTACTTACAGCTGCCTGGTTGCTGTTTGCTCTGCCTTTCACAGACACTCAGGACAGGATTTTGCCCAGGATGGGTGTTTACAAAGACTTTGGCCATCCACGTGGTTCTGTTCTCTAGTCTCTATTGCCTGGTCTCGACGGCTGTTTGCCAAAGTGGATTTGTCCCCACTGCTTCCAGATCCTCTCCCTTTTTCTCCTCTTGTCTTGTATTTTCAAATGAGTCCTTTACCTGCCAGACAACTTAACCCAGCACTGACTACGCTGCTTCCAAAATAATTAAATCATTAAGAAAAAGTAAACCATTGGTTCAAAAGATCACCATTAAAAAATAAATTAAGTCCCTGGGATGTTGTAACTGTTGAAGCAATCTCAAACTCAGTGCAGTTTAGAATTCTACTGACAGGCTGCTGAATTAGTAATATATTCCTAGAATTTAATTAGCATCATAATTTTCAATATAAATGTTTACAAGGCAATCATTCTTAAGGCTATAAAAACAGAGTAAAACACTTTGAACAGGGAATTTCCATGTTACCACAATTAGCTCTAAGAAAGTAATCTAGGAAACATTTGAGGAAAGCAAATTTGCAAACAGTTTGCTTGTGCCTTTCAAACTCAAAATGCTCTAACCACAGAAAAATGTTAGAAATGATGGTTAATCTCCCAAGCTAGCCCTCAAAAGCATATTTAACCTACAGAAAAGCTGAATACTGCATTATGATCTGCAGGAAAATACAAATGTTGGGGCAGTAAGATGGAACTGAGGTTGATAACTAGTAAGATACAAAGAGAATTTCCTTGTTTTTTGATATAGAAATCTGATTTAATGTATAATAATGGTAGACAGACCCAGGAAAATGAACAAGAAAATGGCAGTGAATCCTTAATTTGTGCAAGATACTCTACTGTGAACTAGGCTTTGTATATAAATACAATCTGGGTATAAAGATGATAAAAATGAGAAGCCAGCTCAGCCTGAACCTAAGCCCCCTAAGCTTCATCCAATATCCAAATGGCCTCTTATAAATAATCTTTTTGCAACGGGAAATTAATGTTTGCACCTACTAGTAAAACAGCACACCATCTCCATTTAAAGTAGACACAAAAAATTTAAAAGAAAAAGATGGTGACAATTATTTCTAAAGTGAATTAGTTCACACTGCAATTGTACTAAAAAAAAACCCTGGTCCCTAAATATTAGTAAATGTTATCAGTCAGTATGATTGATATATGCTTCATTTTAAATTTTTTTGATTTAAAAGCTCAGCTGCAAGTCCAGCTATTTCGACTCTCGATTTTAATGTGGGCTGTAACGGAGGAACAACAACAAAATCCCACTTGACCATGATACGTAAATGCAAATACAGGAATGATTGTACTCATTTGTCTAATCCCATCCACCAAGGATGTACATTTGGTTAATGAATTTCCAAATTCCCAACCACTCATCAGATGTTGTTAAAAACTAATGGGTAAACCCAATGGTGTGGCTCAGCTGGTTGGGCATCCTCCAGCAAAACCCAATGTGGCCGGTTCGATTCCCAGTCAGGGCACATGCCTGGGTTACAGGTTTAGGTCCCTGGTTGGGGTGCTTATGGAAAGCAGCCAATTGCACACTTATGTTTCTCTCCCTCTCTTTCTCCCTTCCTTCCCCTCTCTTTAAAATCTAAAATACAATAAAATTTACTGTACATTTTTTAAATGTTTAGCAAATGAGTTCAAAACCCAGAACATGCTTTTAAAATTTGGTTTTGTGGGCCATTAATGTAACACTTTACTGTGAAAACTGGTAATTAAAGGGAAATGACCATTCATTCTGTCTTTTCAGTAAAAAGTTAGGTTTCAGGTAACCAAAGAGCCCCAACTGGATGAGGGAAAGCTCAATTGCCATAAAGAAAGCCAGCTAATGAATGAAGGATGAATGAAATAACTTAATAACATTAAATTGAAACTCGAATAAAATGACTGATTCAGGCAAGTATCACCAACTGTTGTTCAAAACACTAACTGTTGATGGGGCACCAAACACATGACCACAAGTCATTCAAATAACACCACACAGAAAACTTCTAAGCAATAACGAGAAAACTGCACACGGAAGGGATTCAAGTCTATAGCTTTAACCTCTAGTTCACAGAAACACAGAGAACAAAGAAACCAGTTCTAAAACACCACAAGGAAAAAAGCAGAGAAATTCAAAAGCTGGAACATTCTACAAGGTCATAGGACTGACCTCTTCAATAAATCAGCGTTAGCAAAAGAGACCGTGTGTGAGCGAGATTCAAACCACAACCACCACATGCAACCCGGATCAGGTATTGGCTTGAGTATTTTTGATCCACTGGGGAAATATAAATACAATCTGGGAATCAAGATGATAAAACGTCATTCACTGAAAAAAGCAGGTGATAAAACTGCACTGGAGACATAGCACAGTATACATATTGAACACATGCACACGTGTCCTGCTTCGATAAATAGAAACGAGGTTTGTTTTTAAAAGAAAAATTTCTCCAGGGTACACGTATGGGTTTTGTACATTTCATTTTTTACAACAAAATGACAAAGCAACGTTTCAAACTTTTATTTTTGAAATATTCACTTAATCATTAATTTGTTGTGCAAACTACTTACTTTTGCACTTGAAATTTCATACCTGAAATGACAGATTAAGTACACCACCCCAAAATCTAGCTGGGTTAACAGTCGCTGATTTATCACAGCCACTGACTCATCACAACAGGGTGGCAAACTTACTATTTCATAAAATGATACAGTTCACTCATCTTTTAAAAAAATTTTTCAGTTATTTTTTATGTCTTCAACTCTTTCAGTGTGGTTCAAAAGATTTTTAGTTTCAGGCTAATTTGCTACCAAAGATTCGCCACTTGTGATACTTGGTAAATCCTCTACCAGGCCACACAAAGGGCAGTACTGGAAATATACTGAAGACAAATGAACAGTCAGGCTGCTCCTCTCACTTCTGATACCACAGAAGCACCTGACCGTGCAACAAAAGCAACAGCCGAGCGTGGGTGTACCGATCCTATTTTAAGTATCCATAAAGACTAATCTAGTCTGTTTTAGGATAAAAAATTAAATAGAAACACTAATGTTTCCTTCTCACACCCCCTCCGCACCCTGTATTGGTCCTTTTCAATAAAGGAGGATGAAGCAAGCATGATTCCTTTGCGAGGCTGAGTCCAAAAGGGCAGCGATGGATAGAGTCAGTCCATTTGGAAGGGACTTCTCAAGTTTTCCTCCAGATTTTTGTTTGTTTGCTTTAACATTACCACCTCCCACCCAAGCCAATCACTAAAAAGCCTTACTAGCTCCAAAATTCCTTAAGAATTTCAGAAAAGGTTATCAAGGTGGAAGATCAATTTTTAGGGAATTCCCACTCATCTGTCTAAAAATCTCTAATCAGAGGATTCCAGACTTCAACCAGATCAAACCTTCACTTACCTATTACTTTGATGTTAATTCTTTTGAGGTATCCTCATTATAGTACTTTGTCACTCCTTTGCTACTATCAATAAATTTTTTTTCTTAGATGTTTTTCTCCTATGTCCCTGCCTAGCGTCATTACAGCACCATGCTCCTACATTAGCCATCCCTTCATGGCTGCAAATACTTTTGCTACAGCCAAGAACTGTAATCCTTTTGCCCAGTTGGCTTCTAGCTGAGCCAAGGAATGAACTGAAGTGGATGTCCAAATTGCTGACCTGGCATTTTCCTAACCTTGAATCAAATCAGTCCTAATCCGAGAGCACGAAATCCTGAAAGGCTCTGCAACCTAAAATATACTAAATCCCCCCAAATTAACTTCTGCCTGATATTAAAAATGGAGTCGCTGTTGCTGAACCCCACCAAGACAATACCTAACCTAACTGCAGATTCAGCCATCCCAGGAATGGAATTCTAAACCAATCAGTCTGGAATTTCCAGGTCAGCAGTAAAGATAATCTAACTCAAAAGGCCACCTGCCTTCCTTACCTAAGGGAAAGTGCCCTGGCCTGAAATAATCTACTCCTACAACTTCGGTCTCATCCTCTACCTGTAAAAACCTTTCTATTTATTTACCAGATGGGATGAGTTCTCATGCATGAATTATTAATAAAACCAACTATATCTAAATTTACTGGGCTGAACTTATATTCTTAACAATGCCCAAAACCATAAACAAAGTCAGAAGGCCAACAGCAAAATGAGAACAAATAATGCCAACAAATTTCAATAAATATGCCAAAGGGTTACTGTTCTTAACTGGCAATAAAAAAAAACAGCAACAAAATGTAAAGAGATTTCTTATTTATAAAATTATCAAGTGTTTTGTTTTTGTCACAACCCCTGCTTACTTCCCATTGTGCCACAGCTACCCTCCTCTAGGGGTTCTGCACACTGAAGTCACCAGGTCTGGGACATTTCAACTGACTGGAGACAAATGCTGACCCACAGCAGCCCAGGCAGAGCTTTGTGCAATGTGAGGATGTTTATTGTCATATCAAGGACCATTTCTTTAGGGTTCCCTTTAATATATTAAAAACCTCAGGAATCCTGGCTGTGCCCCTCTTTCTGCAAAGCTGTCTTGATTTCTTCTAATCATGGGGTTCCTCTCCCCAAAGAATGAAAGCAGCCTTTGCATAATCTTTTTCTTGGGAATTGGCCTTGGCTCTCCCCTCCCCCCACACCCAAGGATTTTTGCCGCTAAACACAACAAACATCAGAAAAGATGGGGGAAGAAAAAACACCACCACAACATTTCAGTAAGCTTAAGAAATCAAATACTAACAACACAACCTACAACCCATGTTCCATAAAATCAGAGATGATAATAAAAAAGTTACCTCAGAAGCATTTCTCAACTACTTTTGTAAGTACAAACAGGAAAATAAGACAAAAAAAGGCCTTAATCTTTGTTAATTATATACCTTAGACATAGGAAGGAAAAATAAATTATTAAATTTTGAGACAAATTTTAACTAGCACCACCAACTGTTGGTCCAATCAATGTACATGCCAAAGATGTACATTCCAGAGTTTGATCCTATGAATCAGACAAGATACAGCAGTGTATCTTAAAAGAGAGGGAGCAAGACAAAAAAACTGTATGAAGCTGAGGGAAGAACTTACAAACAAAAACAAACTTTTTTTTTAAATCTAAGAGAGTAATTACCACAACTGTGGTGGCCTGGAGTGGAAGAAACAGCCCCTTGCCGTCCGTCCTTCTCACTGAACGGGGCGGCTGTACCCGCACCACCAGGAAAATGAGGGACACTGCTCTGGAGGAGCTCTCAGGAGCTCAGGGAAAACTCCTGCTTAGGTACGCCTCCAAACGCACACACCAGGCACAGAAAAACTGACTAAAAAAAAAAAAATCTTCCATGATATTTACAAATGAAGTTCATAATTCCTGGGTAAATACCAACTATTCCAAAACATGCTTTCAGTGGCCCAGACAGACCGGCCACGCGATGCCACATGCAAGCACCGTGGGGCACCACTGCTTTCCTACAGCGCTGACACACCGAGCCTCCTGCCAGACGTCTGCATGAGAATGAAGGCAATCTCAGAACCATACCTTAGTTAGGAAAAACTGTATTCAAATTATAAAGCACTTTTACCTCATGTGGTGTACTTTTTCTTTAAATCAATTATTGGGCTGGACTTTATTTTCACAACTTCACTAAATGGATCATGAGTTAAGAACAACAGTTTTGAGCGCCTTACTTTCTATTTCTAACCTTAACTGCCATAACACAAAGGTTTTTATACTAGCTGGGCAAATTTTTTTGAAATAGACTCTTTTAAAGCTGTTTTAGCCCTGGCTGGTGCAGTTCAGTGGACCGAGCATGGGCCTGTGAACCAAAGGGTCACCAGTTCGTTCCCAGTCAGGGCACATGCCTGGGTTGCAGGCCAGGTCCCCCCAGTTGGGGACACATGAGAGGCAACCACACATTGATGTTTCTCTCCCATGCTTTCTCCTTCCCTTCCCCTCTCTCTAAAATTAATAAATAAAATATTAAAGAATAAAATTGATAGATGACTGATTAAAAAAAAAAGCAGTTTAAGGTTCAGAACAAAATGAGCAGAAGGTACCGAGATCTACCACGTACACCCCGCCCCCACCTATGCACAGCCTTCCCCAGTTGTCAATTTTTAAAAAGCAAAACATGTTTCTCTGAAAAAAAATCAAGACATTATCTCAGGGAAAAAAATCTCGAATCCCCACGGCGAAGCACCACCGTGTCGGCATTTTCGCCGACGCGTCAGGCGGCCGTCAAAGACTCACCATGTAGCAGCCGACGAGGAAAGCCGCGTTGGCCTGTTTCCTTTGATCGGAGCCAGTGAAATGAACGATTTTCTTCCTTATCATTGTAAGGGACTGCATAAAGATACAAAACTGTTAGTACCTTCCTTTTAATGGGAAGCTTTCTAACATTTTATTTTGTGATGAAGATAAATTCCAAAGTTTAGCATTCATATTATTAGCAAGACATTTAAAAAGATTAACTTTGATTCCCCAAGTACTGTGTACCTGCCCATAAAATATATATTCTTGGATTATAGGTATGTACAATTAAAGAGAAAACAAAAGATATGAACAGATATATAAAGTACAGACCACCTCTGAAGGAATATCTAAGAATCTGGAAGAGGGGAGGGGGACACTTTTCTTTCACTTTCCTACTGTTAAAAAAAAAAAGACCGATACTTTCTTAGTTGACCTAAAGGATAAAAGTCCACAGATGGCTGAGGATGGGAAAAATTCTTTCTTTCAAAATTAAAGCAAAGGAACACAAGTGGCTGGGGGTGGGGGGGGGGGGGGAGGATACTATTTTTAGCTTCATAGCCCTGGATGAAACAAAAGACCTGCCAATGACAACTGGAAAAAGGGGTGGGGTGAGGGGGGACATAAACATAACACTATAAATGCTTCTATTCCTATCCAAGAGATACAAAAGTCCAGAAGAAGAGCCTGCACCTCTATATTAGCCTGTAATGAATATAAATATAATACAAAAAAAGGGCAACCCCACAATTTCCACTTTACAGGTTAGTAGCTCATTTGGCAGATGATTCTAACATTTATGATGTGAAATTTTAGGTTTGATATTCAAGTGAAAAGAATTTGCCATACTCACCCATACATTTTTAATACAATTTAATTTTTAACTGAAAAGAAATTTTATTTCTTCTGTGTAGTAGCCTGGTAACTTAAGTGACCGAATAAAGCTGTTTTTAAAAAGGACTTGTCTGTCCCCAGGTCCAGCATTTTTCACCTGAGAACTTACAGTGACTAATTAGGAACCGCTAGCAGTATATACACTTATTACTGTGCATTAGCAATAATTCAAAGTTTCTAAAATAAATGGATGGGGTCTAAGCTCAAACTAAGTCACAAGTAGGACATCAGGGGAGATTGAAGACAGACTTAGAGAAAGATGAGCAGATTTTTCTTTACTTGCTAGCACTCCTCTATGATCAAAGTGAAGGCAGAAAGAGCAATGACCACAGCAAGGGAAGCTTCTCATTAGGGTTCAGTTGCAGTTCCATTAGGTCAGGTGATAAGAGGTTTATTTGATTAACCAATTTTCACTTTGACTTTCAAGTATTTGAGCATCACCAACCCAAACCTGAACCAAATACCCAAACTTAAACTATTCAACCAAAACTATGGAAAACTGCTCTGGCTGGTGTAGATCAGTGGATTGAGTGCGGGCTGCAAACCAAAGAGTCACTGGTTCAATTCCCAGTCAGGGCACATGCCTAGGTTGCGGGCCAAGTCCCCAGTGAGGGGTGTGTGAGAGGCAACCACACATTGATGTTTCTCTCCCTCTCTTTCTCCTTCCTTTCCCTTCTCTCTAAAAATAAATAAATAAGATCTTAAAAAAAAAACCAAAAAACAACCTCTAGAAAACTAAAATATACACTATACCTTTACAAAGCAAAACACACACACACACACACACACACACACACACACACACGAATATGTCCCAAACACCACTGCAGTAAAAAACATGAAATTTCCCTTTTCAAACAAGAGATGTGCCTTCCTTACTTTCCCCTCCCCAAGATCAGGCTAACAATGATTAAGTCAAATCTTAAGTAAAAAAGACTTTACCTTTAATTTCTTAGTTATCTTGCAACAATATCTGTAAACCATTGCCAGATTGAGTGGTCCAAAATCTGCGTAGAAGCTTTAAAAGTAAAAAACAAAAATGTATATGTATAGTCCGGATGCCCTGAATATATCTTTCTGGAGCTACAAGATCAAATCAAGACAAGGAAGCATACACCAAATTACTATCAGTCACACAACTTAAAGGTACTGCCTTAACTAGTGGAAGAGATACTCTGGTATATAATGCCTATTAAGAATCATGAAAATTGGCTCAACAACACATGAAAATACCTTCTGAATAAAAAGGCTATTTTTCTGCACATCTCCACTGGTAGAAACACATCTTAGCATATTAGTTTATATCTCATTGTACTGTAAACTATTAGAATGTCAAATATAAATTGTTAAATTTAGGAAGATTCTTTCATTTTGATTTTCCCCCCTAAGGGTCTACTTTATTACTAAGGTTAATTAAAGGAAAAAAGCCCTGCAATTATCAGTCAACAGATTTGTAGTTTTCCAAGGTTATCCTATTTATAAACATACCTTTAGATTCTTCAAAATAAAAAAATTAACAGCCTTTTAAAAAGCAATACTTACTTTTCATATTCAAGTTCATTATCTATGCTGAAATAATGTACACCTGATGAACTCTTTGGTCTGCTGTAGAGAATGGCAAAACAAAGGCGATCTGAAATGGAAAAATTGCAATGTTCCTTCCTTCAGATTACTTTATACAATTTCATATATCATGATACAACTCTTTTCAGATGAAGTCAGATTTTTTATTTTTTCCATGCAGGTTTCTGATGGTAAGGGTGCCAATACTTTCAAAATGTTTTGACTATTTTGATGAGTGATAAAAAAAAAATTAGCAAATTTTTTAAAAGAGAAATTGTCTTTAGCCATAAGTTTCAACAATGACAAGTGACTTTTCGTGGATCAGTAAGGCTTGATTTCTGAGAGAATCTCTCATCACAAAAGTCTAGTTCCCCTGGGCTAAGTAAGATATGTGAGCAAACGGCAGCATGCACTCAAGGCTAGTCATCAACCTGGATGACTTTCGGTATGTACCACTATGTTTGCAAGACATCCTCAACAGTCATTCAATAAGAAACTATTTGAAACTAACTAGTTGATAAAGATCGCTTTCCAAACTGCTTCAAACTTAACATTTAAGGCTACAGAACACAAACAACAAAATGAACCTTATGTTTTACCCAGCTATTCTTAGGGACCATTACTATTTTTGCAGTGATTTTTACAATTAGACAAATCACCATCACAACAGAAACAATGAGCTTTCTGCAAGAGCACAAGATGAACTTGTTTTGTATAAATGCAGTTAGGCTGCTGTAAGGTTTAGCAAGAACCATAACCCATACTAATAATGTTTAGAGGCTGCAACCTTTAATTCTTCCCCCACCCTACCACAGAAAAAGTTGCCTAAAAATCCTCTGTGAAGCAAAGTCATCTAAAATACTTATTAGGACTACTAGTAATGCTACTAGAATACTTACACTAAAAAATTGTGGCAAAATCAAGTCCAGCTTTGAAATACTAAGAAACAAAGGATGCCAGCCTACATCCTTTGCCCAAAAAGTAATTTAAACAATTGTCAGCAATTGCACTCACACAACTGCTATACTTATTTCCTTGTAAATGCCTCAAATAAAATATCTCGCAACCACAAACACTCAAAAGGACGACGGGCTTATTAACCTTTTTCCAACCACAAATGACCTTTGATCCCCGGCAGAGACCACTGATTTTGCTTCCTTGGGTAGAGAGACGTAAGTGACCTACCACCCAGGGGCTCCCCTATGTACAGGTCGGTTAACATTCTCCCCAAAGCAAGAGCACGCGTGGGGATTAGGAGTTTAGGAGGCCACCCACACCCATGAGACAGCATTTGCCGCGGCTCCAAAGGTTTAACGCACCTTCTAGCCAGAAATTGGGGCCTCCTTGAACTCCAGGCGCTGCCCGGTACTATCTAAATACAGGTGTCCCTGTGGGCATCCGGTACCCTCCGCACTCACCTTTGATCACCTCGGCCACCAGACGGGTCCCAGTGCCCTCCCGGCTCATGACTGACTCCAAAGCATCTGGAAGGCGGGACGACCGGATGGCCAGGGAACAACCAGCCGCGGAGAGAGGAGACGCCTCAACCACACCCCCGAAGTTTAAAAACAGAAAGTTTAAAGGGCCGGCCGCGCCCAGGCAGTGGAAACAGCCTCGCCTCTCGGCCACCCACTCCAGCTTACAGGGCGAGTCAACCCAGGAAGTTTAAAACTTCTCAGACAGCCCCAAAAGGAGCGGCGAGGGATTGAGGTGCGGAAGCCAACCCCTGGCGCCCTGACGGAGCTTTGCCCCGCCTGGGGACATGGGGACACTGCCTCCGGGGACTCTAGGCAGTCCTCTACGGTGCAACGCCCTCCAGCGCCAAAATTCTGCACTGCTTACAGGGCTGTGCAGCAGAGCAAGTGGGCGCTGGCCTAGTGAAAGCAGCTCTGAAAGCCAGTAAATAACTTCTCGGAAGAGAAGGGCCAGCTAAGTGGTAACACCAACTGCGGGGGTGCGCCCCTCAGTCGCCTTGGCCTTTGCCACCAGGGAGTGCTGCAGTCGAGCCAGGAGGGGAGGCGCAGTCCTTGAAAAGCCAACGCTACACTCTGCCCCCGTGACCGGTTGAAAGCCGGGTAGGGTGGGTGGGAGTTGCGCCCGCTCTTCTTCTCAGTGTCAAGTTCCTTGGGAGTGCTGGCGTCTTAATTATAATGGATGTCTTCAAAATAGTTGTAAACTTAATAAGCCTGCTACTGCGGTCACTCGATTCCTTTACAGGCCTTAAGCATGGTTAAAAAACAAAACTTGTGATACCTTGCTAAGGAACCATTTAAACTATTTTCTAAACCCATGTTTCTGTTAGTCTGGAATGAGAAAGATACAGTATGAGTTTAGTCCGAATTTTGTTAAAAATAATATAGTGCTGGGATTTGGGGTGGTTTTCATTTCTTCCTATACTTTTCCAAATTTCCTACAGAAAACTGTTACTTTAGTAATCCCTGAAAAATTCTGCAGTGAGCCCCCCTTAAAATAGACAACACAGCAACAAACTCCTTCCCAGGAATTAACACTGTATTTAAAATCCCAGTACAATATATAGATTCTACATCACGTATACATTTTTTCCTCAAAAGTAAACCATCCTAACTTTATTTTTAAATTCTAGACAAATCAAAGACCTTTAATATGAAAAACAAAACCACAAATTCCTTTTTGTGCCAAACTGGAAAAAGGCCTTTCTAAATGAGACTGTAAAAGCCAGAAGAGAATCACCAAATTGATACTTATTTTTAAAAGGGTCTGGTGGCAATGGACACAAAGTGGAAAACTATTTGAAATTCGTCTCATGGAGATGACCACCTCCAACTTTATGTTCTTAAAAAAATAAAATACCAATTTAAACTACAAGGCCCTAGTTTTCCTTCCGACTGGTAAAAATCGAAGGAGTTTGAAAATGAATCGTATTGGTGAGGCTGTGGGGAAACTAACATTGCCTGTGGGTAGGAACACCAGGCTATCTCAAACCCAAACCCAGAAATACCTTTTGGAGGGTGGGGGCCCCTTTCAGTCTTCTCCCGCTAGGTGAGTGTTCTAAGGAACCCATCTGTATAATGTATGTTTGGCTTCGGTGGATTTTTTGGAGGACTCTTTGAATGCGTTTGCCCGTTTCATGACAATGATTTATGAGGGCACCCGTGTACACTACACAGAATGTTCAGCAGTTGTTGACCAAAAAAACCAGCACGACCCCTATGCTCCACCCTCCATTCTCACGATCTTGCCACTTTTGGTATTGTTTCCTTCCCCATGAAAAAAGTCCTCAAAAAAAAAATTTTTGCTAATAACTTTTTCTTTTTTTTAAAGTCAGAAGCACTAAAAGGCATCAAAATGAACAAGTTCAAAAACTATTTTGAGCAGTGAAAAAAGGCTGGATAGGTGTATTACATCAAATAGACAGTACTTTGAAGGTGAATGAAGTTTAAACATGTAAGAATACACAATTTTTTATTAATATATTCTGGGTTTCCTGCCTTGTATAAGCTGGGACAACTTCCATTCATGGCAATTCAAAGTAACATACCTTGCCACCTCAAAATATATTTTTTTGAAAATTGATTTTTAAGCTGGTTATTAAAAAATGAAAGATTCAGAAAAAAATCTTTCACCTTCCCACCTCCCGTGGCCCGCTTAAGGAATTCAGACAGAAATACCTGCTTAAAGAAAGGGAGCATGACCTTAGCAACGTAATAAATTAAGTATGGCAGAAATCTGGCAAAAGCCTGCTGGTTGGCCTTGCCTTGGAGTTCCATTGTTTCTGGGTGCACACTAAGAATTTGATTCCCACATCTCACACATTTGCTCTCTCTACCCGAAAACTGCCTGCATTCCCTTTGAAATCCCAGACCCTCGCCTCTCTTCCCTTTGTCCAGAATGGAATATAAACTTCAACTGTCCAACGCCTCCTTGGGTCTCATATTCTTATTGGCAGCCCAGCATGTGCATTCAAAGTGAGTTCTAGACATTATCTTCTGTTAATCTGTCTGTTACTCTGCTTACCAGCCAGGACAGAAGAACTCTGAAAGGTTCTAGAAAATTATTTTTTGTGCCCCCCACAGAACCTTTCATAAAAGTAATGGTCAGAACACTTAAGACTGCAGGAGTTAAGCTTATAGACAGGTTATTATGTTTTGTGCCTCCTTGCTAATAAGAATATTTAATAAATGACTGCTGTGTAGAAAAAAAAATATCTTATCTGAGATTAGCTGTCATTATATGTAACCTGGTAGAAAGGTTGTGGAAGAATGGATGAACCCCACTACCTGGGGTTTTCTTGCAGTTACAATCAAGAAGTCCTAAGACCCTGGCAAGACCAAATTGGCCCAGGGCAGTTTTTATCAGTGTGATGCAGAGCTGAGATCAGGCATCACTAACATGCCCTAAAACATGTGGGTCACTGTCATGGCAGTCAGACACTTGAGCCAGGAAGAGAAGTCACACAGAAGTAAGGCAGTCAGCCTCAGCAGACAGATATTTCCCTAGGACTCTAAGCCAAGAAATTCAATAAATTCTAATTTATCCACCAAAATAAGCATTTCAAAGGGAAGAACAAATATGTAAATGATCCATCTCATTTCAAACTTCTTGGCAGTAAATAATAAAAAACACTTAATGAGTATGTTTACTACATAGTTATTAAACTCTGATAAGAGTTTTCAGAAGCAAGTTTTTATTCACTATACTCATTCTTTACCTCCCACAGTATTTCATGGCCCTCCTAAAAATGTTTAGGACTTACCACTATTCTAGGTCACTAGTCATGTCAGCAGTAATTTTTTTTCTATAGATGAACCTATCAGGGAGATTTTTTCCAATTGTCATGCCAGTTTGGCTGTGATTTTTAAGAAAATGGTTTAGAGAAGAGAGGATTACTGAAGAAAGAAACTAAAGATACAAATCACTGGAAGCACATATTATATTCATGGAGAGGAAGAATTAACATCATTAAAAATGTTCATACTGCCCAAAGCAATCTATAGATTCAATGCAACTCCTAACAATATACCAACGATATATTTCACAACACTAAAACAAGTATTTCTAAAATTTACATGGAACTACAAAAGGCCACAAATTTTAACAACAATCTTTACCATGCTACCTCTAATATCGAAATATACTATAAGGCTGCAGTAACCAAAATGGCATAAAAGCAGGCACACATGAGATATGTCCAAAAGTATCCAGCCTTGTAATATGAAAATGAGAGACATTTATTAAAGAACATACAAGATACAAGAGACACTGCACATAGGACTGTGATGTCTAAGACCCCTTCAGAGTTATGAGCTTCTTGAAGAAATCTGGTTCATTGGTAGTAGTGTGAATCAAGTCATTACTAACTTCAGCATGATGTTCCTTCTGTCCTGGCAGAAGCCACGGAATGAATGTTGCCATGACACAGTTCATGCCAAGATCCTGCATCAAAATCTCTGACCCGGTAGGTTTCGGAATCCCCAGATCAGCTTCTGGTTCTCACAAGGTCGGCTGCCAATCTGTCTTAAATGCAGCCCATACACTCTCCACATTCTCGGGTGGTTTGCTTGTTGCAGGCCTTCCAGAACATGGATCACTTTCAACAGATTCTCCACCATCTTTGAAGTGTTTGTGCCACACTCTTGTGTTTCACTCATTACACTGTCCCTGAAAGCCTTCTGAATCATCCAAATAGCTTCCACAGAGGAATGTTCAAGTTTAACACAAAATCTGATGTAGAGTCATTGCTCTACTCAGTCATTTTGACTGTGACAGCCCCACAGTACACATGCTCACTCAGTGGCACCTACCTTCCCCACTGACTAGTACAGTGAAGTTATCATTTTTCACACCTGTGCATTCCAGTTTAATCTCCTTGGCTGTCAGGTTACAATGATATTGTGCAAACCATTCTCGTTATATTAACAATGGCTGGACAGGGGAGGGGGAGGCAGAAGACTACTTGAACAACAATAAAATTCAAAAGTATTTTAAAAAATTAAGTTAAAAAAATAAATCTTAACAGCGGCTGGACATTTTAGTGTATCAATGGAACACAACAGAGAGCCCAGAAATCAACCCACACCTTTATAGTCAGAGGGAAGCAAGCACATACAAAGAGCTAAAGATAGCTTATTCGATAAATGGTGTTGGGAAAATTGGACAGACACATGTAGAAAAATGAAGTTAGACATATGCATATGCCACATAAAGAATAAATTCAAAATGAATTGAAGATGTAAATATTAGACTTAAAACCATAAATGTTAAAGACTCAAAACCATAAAAATCCTAGAAAAAAACAAAGGCAGTAAAATCTCAGACACTGCTGGTAACAGTATTTTTTCTGATTTATCTCCTCAGGGAAGAGAAACAAAAGAAAAACTAAATCCACGGGACTACATCAAACTAAAAAGTTTTTGCACAGTGAATGAAACCATCAACAAAATAAAAGGACAACCCACAGAATGGGAGAACATATTTGCCAATACATCTGATAAGGAGTTAATCTCTAAATTATACAAAAAATTTACAAAACGCAACACCAAAATAACAAAATCCAATGAAAATGGGCAAAGGACCTGAACAGGCTCTTCTCCAAAGACGCCAGTAGACACATGCAAACATGCTCAATGTCACTGATCTTCAGAGAACTGCAAACTAAACCCACCAATGAGATACATCACCTCACATCTGTCAGAATGGCTCTCATCAAACAACTGCTGGCGAGGATGCGGAGGAAGGGGAACACTTCTACATGCAGGTGGGAATGGAGACTGGTACAGGCACTGTGGAAAGCAGCATGGAGATACCTCAAACAATTCAAAATAGACCTGCCTCATGACCCATTGATTCCACTTCTGGGAGTTTATCCAAAGAAGCCTGAACACTAATTCAGAAAAATATAAGCACCCTTATTTTATAATCGGCAAGATATGGAAGCAGCCCAAGTGTCCATCAGTAGATGGATGAGTGGATAAAACAACTATGGGACATTTATACCGTGGAATATTACTTAACTGTAAAAAAAAGAAAATTATACCCTTTGTGACAGCATAGGTGGACCTGGAGAACATTATGCCAAGTGAAATAAGCCAGTCAGAGAAGGACAAATATCATATGATTTCATTCATATGTAGAATCTAATGAACAAACTAAAGTAACAAGCAAAATAGAGAGAGACTGTTAGATCGAGAGCAGGCTGATAGCTCTGGGTGGGGGGGTTAGAGGAAGAGGTGTCAGAAAAAAAGAAAAAAGACTCACGGATTCTGGGAATCCGTGTGGTTGATTGTAGGGGGGAGGGGAATGGGTAGAGGTGGAAGAAGATATAAGGGGGATAAAAGGTAATGGAAAAAAGTAGAATAGAAAATCTTTAAAAAGAGAGGATTAAGGTACATGTTAAATTTTTTAATGTCAACCAGGGCAAAAGATCTGAAGAGATTTGAAGAAGAAATTACAGGAATGTGTACAGGTTTATAGACTCATGAAAAAGGCATTCAAATCAGCATGAAATACCACCTCACAGCCACTAGATGGCTAAAATAAGAATGACAACACGACTGTTGGAGAAAATGTAAAGTAATCAGAACTCTAAAACACTGTTTGGGAATATAAAAGGGTATTAAGCCTTTGGAAAAGTTTAGCAGTTTCTTAACAAAGTTACATACACCTTTCCCTATGACCCAGCAACACAACAACTAGTAATGTATACATACCCAAGAGAAGGTAAAACCGGTTTACAAAAGGACTGGTATGTTGATATTTGTAGCAGCTTTGGAATGCCAGAAATTGGAAATAACACATACTTCCATCGCAGGAGAATGGATAAGCATGTTGTACTATATTCACATAATGGAACACTACTCAACAAAAACAAACCAATGAAGTGTTGATTTACAAAACAAAACGGTTGCATTTCTAAAACACTGCTGAGCAAAAAGACAGACACAAAAGAGTTCATGCTGTATAACTCTCAATACATAGTGTTCAAAAACAGGTGAAATTAATTTATACTGAAGCAATTAACAGTGGTTGTTTGGGGTAAGAGGGAAATGGACCCCCGAGGGAGCAGTAGTTCACAAGAGTGTACACTTGCTAAAAATCAAACTGCACACATAAACCTGTGCATTTTACTATATTTGATCTATACCTTTTAAAGGGGTAGACGTGGGGGGGGGTGTTAGTGACCCATAAGATGTTAGATCCATGAAAATACTACAGAACTAATCTAAAATATTTTGTATAAATATGTGAAAAGACTACAGAATTAATATTTTTATACAGAATACAATTAAGATTTATCTTGATTTAACTAAGTGTACAATATAGACCATGAATAGTGTATTACACTGCAACTTTAAAAAAGGCATATAAAAAAAAGATAGTGTGGCTAATTGAAGGATTCTTTCAGGGATGCCTGAAATAATATTTTAATCCTTTATCAGACTGTAAAAGAATTTTTTTTAAAAAAAAGGTTCCCTTGGGTCCTAAGATCTTCTCAGAAATAGGGTTTATTATTAAATGGAAATTTTATCTGCCATTTTTTATTCTCTCAAACACACCATTTTAAAAGTACTCTAGATTGAGAACAAGGAGAAAACTGTTGTTAATACTATGTCATATGGTTCCAACGGAAGAATTGCTTCAAGTCTCATAAATGTAGCAGAATAATTTGGAGGTCTTCCAACATCCCTTCTCTTTTGTCTTAAAATATTGACCTAAAATAATGATCCAATTCTCATACTACCTAGACCACCACTGCCTAGTAGAACTTTCTCTGACGATGGAAATGTTCACTATCTGCTAACATGGTTAGTGGTTACTATAATGGACAGCACAGACTTAGAGGAAGTCAGTCCATCAATTTCTAATCTATAGCCTCTGACAAGAAACAAAAAGCCTTCAACTGTCTGAAAAATAAAAGGGAGCTATGGCTTTCCTTTTCCAGCCTTTGGTTGTTCCAAGAGTCCTAACATCTCACTCTGATTCTCTCAGCCGCTTGCAGAGAACGAGAGCACCTGTGATCAGAAACACGCCTCACCCAGCACAGTGCCGAACTGCAACACCCAGCAATTCTTTGCTTAATAAAGGAATGAATAAATAAATGGAGAAACGGCAGACTAAAGCTAGAAAAAAGGGAAATTTTTCATTTCCTGAGTGAATCCTAGCCTGCTCACTTTGCACATATTGTCTCAGTATTTTTCACTTATTCTTATGGTATAGGTGTCATTGCCCTCATTTTACAGACAAGAGAGCCAGCTCCAAGGAAGACTGCGTTAACTGGCACAGGGTCACTCAGCTGGGACAACCAGGTACTGCGAAGCTTTGAACAAATATAACATGACAGCCCTGCACTTACAGGGAAGACGGAGCATAGGTAGATACCCTTCACTTCCTAGAAGAACCCAAAGAAGGATAACAACCAATTCAAAAAGAAAAAACAACCAGAACTGACAGAAAATCATACTGTATGGAAGTTTGAAAACCAAGGAGTTAAAGAAGAAACATTCATCCAGTAGGTGGGGCAGAGATGGGAAGCAGGGGCCGAGAGGGAACATGACAAGACAGCAACTGGCTGACTGGGATATCCCACATGTGGGATTGGATGAGCCTGTAGGAACAACTGAGGAGCAAGACAAATAGCACAACTAATTATCTGCAGTAGAGAAAGAAACTCCCAGCCTCACAGCAGAGTCTCTTGGAGAGGCTCAAGTGATCCTAGAATGTATATAATCCCACCCACCTGAGAATCAGCACCTAAAAGGGAACAATCTGCTTGTAAGAAGCAAGGGAAGTGACGGAAGACACGAGAGAGCCAAGAAAGCAGCACCGCTCCCTCTCTGACCCCTCCCCAACATACAACACAGCAAAGAGGGTTGCCCCGCCCTGGCAAATACCTAGGGCTCTGCCCTCTACAATGTAACAGGTGTGCCAAGACACAGAAATTTGGCCCAAATGAAAGAACAGATCAAAACTCCAGAAAAAGAGCTAAGCAATGAAGAGATACCCAACACATCAGATGCAGAATTCAAAACACTGGTTATCAGGATGCTCACAGAAATGATTGAGTACAGATGCAAAATAGAGGAAAGAAAAAGGTTATGCAAAGTGAAATAAAGGAAAAATACACAGGGAACCAAGAGTGAAAGGAAGAAAACTGGGACTGAAATCAATGACTTTGAACAAAAGGAAGAAATAAACCAGAACAGACTGAAAACACAAGAATTCAAAAAAAAATGAGGAGAGGCTGAGGAACCTCTGAGACAACTTTAAACATTCCAATATTCGAATCATAGGGGTGCCAGAAGAAGAAAAAGAGCAAAAAATGGAAAACTTACTCGAACACCAATAAAGGAGAACTTCCCCAATCTGGTGAAGGAACTAGACACGCAACTCCAGCATGATCAGAGTCCCAAAGAAGTTGGATCCACGAAGAAACCCACCAAGACACATCATAATTAAATTACCCAAGATGAAAGATAAGTAGAGAGTCTTAAAAGCAGCAAGAGGAAACAAGAGAGTTACCTACAAAAGAATGCCCATAAGACTATCAGCTGATTCCTCAAAAGAAACCTTGCAGGCAAGAAGGGACTAGAAAGAAGTGTTTGAAGTCATGAAAGGCAAGAACCTATATCCAAGATTACTCTATCCGGCAAAGCTATCATTTAGAACAGAAAGGCAGATACAGTGCTTCCCAGAAAAGGTCAAGTTAAAGGAGCTCATCATCACCAAACCCTTATTATATGAAATGTTAAAGGGACTTATCTATGAAAAAGAAGATAAAAAATATGAACAGTAAAATGACAACAAACTCACAGCTATTAACAACTGAAGCTAAAAAAGCACAAAAAACAAAAAACAGTAAGCAAACAACTAGAATAGGAACAGAATCACAGAAATGGAGATCACATGGAGGGTTCTCAGTAGGGAGGGGGTGGGGAAAGAATGGATTAAAAGGTACAGGGAATAAGAAGCATAAATGGTAGGCACAAAATAGACAGAGGGAGGTTAAGAATAGTATGGGAAACAGAGAAGCCAAAACACTTATATGTACCACCCATGGACATGAACTAAGCAGGGGGTTGAGGGGTGGGGTGGAATGCTGGAGGGGAGTTACAGGACAGAGAGAGGAAAAGAGGAGAAGAAAAATGGGACAACTGTAATAGTAATAGATAAAATATACTTTTAAAAAAACCAATGCTTTGAACAAATATAACCAATGTATTCCTAATCAATTCACATATAGGAGCATAAACACCAGTAATTGCCCTACAGCATTAAAACAAAAAAGGCCAATTTCTCATTATTGTATCACAGTGTGGCTTCAAGGAAATCCCATGAAAAAAATAATTAAACGAGCCCCGGCTGGTGTGGCTCCGTGGATTGAGCGCTGACCTGTGGACCAAAAGGCTGCCAGTTCAGTTCCCAGTCAGGGCACATACCTGGGCTGTGGGCCTGGTCCCTAGTTGGGGGCGTGAAAAAGGCAATGAGTTGATTTTCTCACACACTGATTGATTCTGTCATATACCAATGTTTTTCTCCTTTGCTCCTTCTCCCCCCCAAAAATAAATAAAATATTTTAAAAGAAAAAATAACTAAATAGCTCAGGTAACTGACTCCCAAAACTACTTGTTTTATATAATATGGCTTTGAACATTTAATTATTTTATTACTCAAAAGGAAAGATGCAGGGGGGAAAAAACACTGCAAACCACACTGTGTAAATTGTTGCTTTATTCGAACATTTCTGGGATCAATTCCCTCCAAAGCTTTGCTCCTTGGGGGACTTAGGAGTAGACTGAGAAACACTGGGGAATCCAGAGGAGAGCAGAAAGCAGCACAATTTTGTGGAAAATAAGAAACCGAATGAATGGGATGTTCACTGAGAGCCCTCTATTACCACAGCCAGAAAGTCTTAGTCAGCACTGACACATACTACCTTTATTTACAGGTCATTTTTTAACAAGACATTTTCACAGCAGTAATATTTAGCTCCCTGAACCAGTCCTACATGAAGCCATAAGTCCAAGGATTTTAAGAAAAATTTGCTTGGGGACTTCCACCAAGATGGAGGCATAGGTGGAAACACTGTGCCTTCTCCCACAACCAACTTTAAAGACAACAAAGTTTTAATAACAAAAAACGCAGCCAAAACACAGAAAATTGAACTATACAGAAGTCCGACAACAACAAACCCTTCAGCCAGACTGGTAAGAGGGCAGATACAGCGACTGGAGGTGCTGGAAAACTCAGTCAGACCGACCCAGGTGCGCAGGGCTACGACAGGCAGACCAAGGAGGCAGGCTGACCGCGGTCACACATTTGCATGCAGATAAAACAGCGAAGAAGCGAACACGGAGACAGACCGCTTAGGCCCCAGCAGCAGGAAGCGGCAGAGGGAACCACCATCGTCCCTCTCTGACCCCGCCCCCACAGACGGCGTCACAACCCAGCTACCTGGGCGGCCCTGCCCTGGTGAACACCTCAGGCTCAGCTCCTCATACATAACAGGCGCGAACAGACCAAAACATGGCTCAAGTAGAGCTCAAAGCCCCAGAGCTGATAACTCTAAGTGACCAAGAAATAGCCAAACTTTCAGATGCACAGTTCGAAACACTGGTGATCAGGGTGCTCACAGAACTGGTTGATTTTAATCACAAATTAGAGGAACAAATGAAGGCTAAACTAATTGAAATGAATGGAAATGCACAGGAAACCAATAGTGATGGAAAGGAAACTGGGACTCAAATCAATGAAGTGGACCAGAAGGAAGAAAGAAACAACCAAACAGAAAAGAATGAAGAAACAAGAATTCAAAAGTATGAGGAGAGGCTGAGGAACCTCCACAATATCTTTAAACGCTCCAAAATCTGAATCATAGGGGTACCAGAAGGGGAAGAGGAACAGCCACAAATGGAAAATTCATTTGAACAAATAATAAAGGAGAACTTCCCAAATCTGGAAAAGGAAATAGACTTCCAGGAAATCCAGGAAGCTCAGAGAGTCCCAAAGAAGTTGGACCCAAGAAAGAACACACCAAGGCACATCATCATTACATTGGCCAAGATTAAAATGAAGGAGAGAATCCTAGAAGCAGCAAGAGATAAGGGGACAGTAAGTTCCCAGACCTTACAGGCAAGAAGGGGCTGGAAAGAAGTATTCCAGCTCATGAAAGGCAAGGACCTACATCCAAGTTTGCTCTATCCAGCAAAGCTTTCATTTAGAATGGAAGGACAGATAAAGTGCTTCTCAGATAAGATCAAATTCAAGGAGTTCCTCATCACCAAGCCCTTATTATATGAAGTATTAAAGGGACTTACCTAAGAAAAAGAAGATAAAAAAGATGAATAGTGAAAGGACAGCAAACTCACAGTTATTAAGAACCACACCTAAAACAAAAGCAAAGTAAGAGGACAGCTAGATCAGGAGCAGAACCACAGAAATGAAGATCACATGGAGGGTTAGCAACAGGGGAGTGGGAGGAGGAGAAGGAGGGAGAAGGTACAGAAAATAAGTAGCAGAGACAGTAGGTAGAAAATAGATGGGGGAGGGCAAGAATAGTATGAGAAATATAGAATCTAAAGAACTTGAGACACGTGGTCATAAACTAAAGGGGGGGAAACGGTGGGGAGGGGGCTGCAGGGTGGAGGGGAATGAAGGGGGGGGAATAGAACAACTGTAATGGCATAATCAATAAAATAAAATTAAAAACAAACAAACCAAAAAAAACCCCAAAGAAAACCTTAGTTGTATGTCCCAACATCATGAAATCATTGTTTTTTAAATCATTAAATTAACAACCATTTATAAACTGTTTAGATGTGCCAATACTCTGCTAAACATTGGAGATAAAATAGTGAAAAATATGACCTCATGGGGTGTAAATTATGATGGGGAAGATAGAAAATAAATAAATAATCTATCAAAAAATTTGCTTATACAGTAGCTTGAGGAGAAAAAGGCTCTTGGCTAAGCTTAACGGAATTTTAAGTTAGTCTTCTTTTAAATTGGAAGCTGGATTTTTTAAATAAAAGAAATCGCTAAAAATCCTGAAATTTTAATTTTAGTGCTGAATTATATTTATTATCTATTTTAAAACAAAGCAGTATTTAACTTTTGACTATACAGCAGCTTTATGTTTTACAGTATTACCTGGATAGTTACAATTGAAAAAACTGTCTGAAAGCACAAATGTAATCTTTTTGATGAAAAATAACCACAAAGTACTAAAAATTCTGATAAAAATTACACCTGGTAAGTTTATTGTTTGTTTGTTTTAAGTTAAATTGACTGTGCAGGCACTCTGTGCTTAAACATACATCCTAAATAATTCTAATTTCAAATATTCTGTTCCACTCCTAGAAGTAACCCTTACATTTGTCAGATGCACTTATTTGCTTAAGATACAGCAAAACATTCTCTGAAATCTGGATTCGTGATCTCCAGGAGCCTAATATATTCCACAAAGGAATACGTACACCAACAGCAATACTGAGATTAGTATGCAAATAGAAATAGATGTGAAACTGAGCTGTTTTTTAAAACTAAGTTTTTTTGTGATCAAAAACAGCGTAACAATTTCTCACCATAACCGTTTTTTAAGTGTACACTACATGTTTTAACTACATGCACATTCCTCAACACATCTCTCAAACTTTTCCACTTGAACAACTGAAACTCTAGACCCAGTGAACAGCAAGCAACTCCCCTTTTCCTCCTTCCCTCGGAGTGGCAACCACCACTTACTTTTGGTTCTAAGAGTTTGACTACTTCAGATACCTTGGAGGTAGAATCATATAGTATTTGTCTTTCTGTGATTAACTTACTCCACCTAGCATAATGTCCTCAAGGTCATCCCTGTTGGAGAATGTGACAGAATCACCATTGTTTTTTTTTAAGGCTGAAGTAACATTCTAGTCTATGTATAGACCACATTTTCCTTACACATTCACCTGTTAGTGGACATCTAAGTTGCTTCTACCTCTTGGCTGCTATGGAAAATGCTGCGGGAAACATGGGTGTGCAACTACCGTATTTTTTGGACTATAAGACACACTTCCCCCAAAATTTGGGGGAAAGGGGATGCATCTTATAGTCCAGATGTAGCATATCTGGCTCAGTGGAGGGAGCAGTGGTAGAGTGGGGTCACAGGTTATTAAATATTTTACCACATTTTTTGCTTCAAAATTTTTTTCCTATTTTCCTCCTCTAAAACCTAGGTGTGTCTTATGGTCCTGTGTATCTTATAGTCCTAAAAATACGGTCTCTCTTTAACACTGTTTTCCATTATTTTGGATATATACACCCAGAAGTGAGATGGCTGGATCTTGCCCTATTTTTTTTTTTACTTTTTTTTTTTATTGATTATGCTGTTACAGTTGTTCTATTCCCCCCTTTATTCCCCTCCACCCTACCCCTCATCCCCACCATTACCCCCCCTTTAGTTTATGACCATGTGTCTCAAGTCCTTTAGATTCTATATTTCCCATGCTATTCTTGCCCCCCCATCTATTTTCTATCTACTGTCTATGCTACTTATTTTCTGTACCTTCTCCCCCTTCTCCTCCTCCCACTCCCCTGTTGCTAACCCTCCTTGAGATCTTACCCTATTTTTAATTGTTAAAGAAACCTCCATGCTGTTTTCCATAGCAGCAGCACCATTTTATATTCTCTCCAACAGTGCACAAGGGTTCCAACTTTTCCACATTGTCACCGACACTTGTTATTTGGGCTTTTTTGGGGAGTGACAGGGTGGCAGGGATAGTGGTCAACCTAACAGGTATGAGGTGATATCTTACTGTGATTATGACCTACACTTCCCTAATTAGTGATGCTGATATATATTTTTCATATGCTTATGTGAAATAATAGAAAATACATGTATGTCTCTGCCCCAGAGCTCTTAAAACCCTCAGTGTTAAGAACAGTTGGAGTAACTTTTATTCTCATATTAGGTCTCTGGCCCCAGCTCCTGACACAGGATACTAAATTCCTTAGAACTTCCTGGGTAATAGGAGCATCTCTGTTCTAACGAGGTGACTGGGTGGGCTCCCGGGTCACCAGAAAGACAAAGCCATACCACAAGCTTGAAATGTTCGGCCCTGCCTAAATTCTCTGGAGGACAGAGAGGCTGGAAAGGGAGCTGATAACTGATCATGCTTCTGTGACGAAGCCTCCATAAAAACCCCAGTAATATGGGATCTTCCAGGTTGGTGAACATGGAGATGCTGGGAGAGTGGCAGGCCCAGAGGGGCATGCGATCTCCACCCCCATCCCAGGTACCTTTCCCCACCTATCTCTTTCATTTTTATCCTACTCATATCCTTTTAATAAACTGGTAAATGTAAGTAAACAGTTTTCCTGAGTTCTGTGAGTTGTTCTAGCAAATTGATTAACCCAGAAAGGAGGGTTGTGGGGATCTGCCTTACAGCTAATAAATAGATCAGAAGCACAAGGAGGGATGGTGGTCTTGCAGAACTGAGACATTAACCTGGGGGGAGGGGGTCTGACCGATGCTATCTATCTCCAGGCAGTGTCAGATCGAGTTAAGTGGTAACTATGTATTGTGCCAGTTGAGTACTAGAAATATTGAGGGGAACACTATGTAAAGTATACGATTATCTAACCACTAAACTATACACCTAACACCAAAACAAAATAAATTTGGGGAAAAAAATGAGTTACACTTCTAGTCAAGGAGGTATGTAAGTAAACATGAGTTGCCTCCTTGCACAACTACGACAAAAATTACTCGACTACAAAACAAACATCACCCAGAAAGAACAGAAACATCCAGAGTTGTATGGAAGTCCAACAACCACGGATTTAAAGAAGTCACATTCATTCGGAGAGGTAGGAGGGGCAGAGACATGGAGACCCGCCGAAAGGTGAAGATGCAGAATGGGCAGTCGCGTATCCACATGTGGTAGATAAAAATCATGGTGGATACCTCAGGAGAAAGGGATCCCAAGCCCAGAGATGACCACCCAGCCCAGGGTTCCAGCGCCAGGAAGGCAGGTCCCCATAACTTCCAGCTGCTAAAACCAGTGGGGCAGCAGCAGCAGAATAAACTTCGGGATTCTTGGGAGACTCCTCCTGAAGGGCCTGCAACACACTTGAGACTTTCAGACACACTCCTTCTGGGATTCAGCACCAGAGCAACAGCTGGAAGGGCACCAGCGGCAAGCAAAGAGAGACT
This sequence comes from Artibeus jamaicensis, assembly GCF_021234435.1. Lineage (NCBI taxonomy): Eukaryota > Metazoa > Chordata > Mammalia > Chiroptera > Phyllostomidae > Artibeus > Artibeus jamaicensis. The sequence continues at coordinate 69,133,277 of NW_026522030.1, read as the reverse complement.
GAAGGGGCTGGCTTTGGGGAGAGTGCTGGGAGGTGGCTTCATCCTGGGTAGAACCCCAGAGGCGAGGCAGGGGCACTGTCCCCTCTCTGAGCCCTCCTCCACATATAGCCTCAGGGCTGTGACAAGGTTACCCAACCCTGGCCATTACGTAAGGCTCCACTCCATGCAACTTACCAGTGTGCTTTTCTAGAATAGGCCATGCTACTAAAACAGGGAGTCAAAGCAGCTCTACTTAATACACAGAAAGAAACACAGGGAGGCTGCCAAAATGAGACAAAGAAATATAGCCCAAGTGAAAGAACAGAGCTCCAAAAACAGAATTAAATAAAATGGAGATAAGCAACCTATCAGATGCAAAGTTCAAAATGCTAGTTATTAGGATGCTCCAGGAACTCACTGGGTACTTCAAAGGGGTAAAAAAAGATCCAGGCAGAAATGAAGGTTGCATTATGTGAAATAAAGAAAAATCTACAGGGAACCAACAGTGGAGTGGTGAAGCCAAGAATCAAATCAACAATTTGGAACACAAAGAAGAAAAAAAGCATTCAATTAGAACAGCAAGAAGAAAAAAACGAGGAGAGGCTAAGGAGCCTCTGGGACATTTTCAAACATACCAACATCTGACTCAAAGAGTATCAGAAGGAGAAAAGAAAGTGCAAGAAATTGAAAACTTATTTGAAAAAAATAATGAAAGAAAACTTCCCTCATTTGGTGAAGGAAATAGACATACAAGTCCAGAAAGCACAGGACCACACCGAGACACATCCATAATTAAAATGCCAAAGAGTAAAAACTAAGAGAGAATCTTAAAAGCAGCAAGAGAAAAGGAGAGAGTTATGTACAAAGGAGTTCCCATAAGATTGTCAGCTGATTTCTCAAAAGAAACTTTGCAGGCTAGAAGGGACTGGCAAGAGTATTCAAAGTGATGAAAAGCAAAGACCTACAACCAAGATTACTCTATCCAGCAAAGCTATAATTCAGAATTGAAGGGCAGATAAAGTGCTTCCCAGACTAAGTAAACCTAAAGGAGTTCATCATCACCAAGCCCTTATTAAATGAAATGTTAAAGGGACTTATCTAAGAAAAAAAAGATGATCAAAACTATGAACATGCAATGGCAATAAATTCACAACTATCAACACTGAATCTAAAAAACAAACCAAGCAAACAAGCAGAACAGAACAGAATCATAGATATGGAGATCATTGAGGGTTATCGGCTGGGAGGGGAAGGGGGAGATTGGGGGAAAAGGTGCAGGGATTAAGAAGTAAAAAATGGTAGATTCAAAAGAGACAGGGGGAAGTTAAGAACAGTATAGGAAATGGAGAAACCAAAGAAATTATGTGCACAACCCATGGACATGAACTAAAAGGGGGATTTCTGGAAGGAATAGGGGTACCAGGGGGAGGGGGCAAAGGGGGAAAATCCGGGACAACTACAATAGTATAATCAATAAAATATATTTTTATTTTTTATTATTTTTAAAATTTTATTTAGTTATTTTTCAAGTACAGTTTTTTTTTTGTCTATTTCTCCCATCCCAGCCACCCCCCCGCCCCGTGCTCCCCACCTTCCTCCCATTTCCACTCCCCTTAGTTCTCGTCCCTGTGTCCTTCCTATTTGTTCCTCCAAATCCCTCCCATTTTCCCCACTTAAATTCCCTTCCCTCTCCCCTCTGGTCAATGAGTTAAAATTGTAGGACTGCGGAGGAGTGACTGTTCCGTGAAGTGACGGCCGCCTGACACTGCCTGACTGCTGCAGGTCACTCACGCCAGATCCAGCTACATCTGGGCCAGAACAGAGACTGCTTCCCACGCCCCCTCAGAGTCTATTTACCCTACCCTGTGCCCCCGGTGTGCTGGTTCCTAGAACAGGTCCTCGCCCTACCCTGAGCATACATGTAAGGTGTTTTCCCCATATCTGGGGCAAGTCATGCCCCAATACCCCTAAACCATGCTGCCCTGTCCTATATAACCTCTTGGCACCTGGCATGACATCACCAGGTATGTAAGTTCCCTTAGTAAACTCTTGACATAATGCTGGAGCTGTCAGCCTCTTTCTTTGGTCCGTCTGCCCTGAGAAGTTTTTCCCAAGGACACCCACTTGGCGTCACGGAATTGCTTGGTGTGGGGAAACAACCACACATTTGGTGATCAGAAGTGTCTGAAGTGAGGTGTTCCGTGTGACAACAAAGGAGACACACAGGAGGGAAAATTGGGGGGTATTTTTCTAATACAGCTTGTTGGCCATTTGTATATCTTCTTTGGAGAAATGTGCTTTTACCCACGTTTTAATTGGGTTGTTTGTTTTTGCTGTTGAGTTGTAGTTCTTTACAAGAGTTCTTTATGTATTTAACCCCTTGTATTAACTCATGTAACACATTATCATTCACAAATATTTCCCCCATTCTGTAGGCTGCCTTTTCACTCTACTAATTGTGTCCTTTGATGCACAGAAGTCTCTAAGATTCATATATTTACAGTTTTCTATTTCTGCTTTTGTTGCCTGTGCTTTGGGTGCCAAATCCAATAAACCTTTGCCAAATCCAATGTCATGAAGCTTTCCCACTATGTTTTCTTCTAGGAGCCTTACAGTTTCAGGTCTTACATTTAGGTCTTTCATCTATTTTGAGTTAATTTTGTGTATGATGAAAGCTAGGAGTTCACCTTCATTCTTCCGCATATGGATATCCCCGTTCCCCAACATCATTAGTTGAAGAGACTAGCCCTGTTGTTTAAGCCTTAGCACCTCCGTCAAAGATCATTTGATTATATACCTAAGGGTTTACTTCTAGGTTCTACTGTGTTCCATTAGTCTGTCGTTATGCCCATAGCATACTGTTGTGATTACTAGTGTTGAATTATTTTGTTCAACTTATATTATTTTTAGAGAGAGGGGCAGGGAGGGAGAAAGAAAAGGAGAGAAATATTCACGTGAGAGAGGAACATCAGTTGGCTGCCCCCTGCATGCACCTTGACCAGGGACCGGGCCCTGCACCAAGGCACGTGCCCTGACCGGGAACGCAACTGGCAACCTCTGGCTCTGCGGAACTACGATGCTCAACAAACTCCATGATACCAGTCAGGGCCAACTTCTTTTTTCTTTTTAAGGTCTAAAAGGTTCTCTCTGTTGTATACCTGAAACTAAATAATACAAAATAATACTGAATTAAAAAAAAAACCATAAAAACCCTGTCTGCCAGCATCCTCACTTAACCTTCTGGTGTGGCCCTTGAGGTTCGTGTACCTCCTCTGGGATCTGTAAGTAATAAACTTACCTATCTCAAAGAAAGAAAGTCTTAAAAAAGGGCTGGCACTACCAGATGTTAAGCTGTATTAAAAGGCCTCCATTACTAATACAGAATGTTCCTGGCACCTGATAGACATATATACAATAGAACAAAAGTTATGAAATAAACCCACATGCATACAGGAATGTAGTCCCTGATAAAGATGATAAATCAAACCAGATGTTGAGTAAATAAATGGTATTAGGGAGCCATCAAACAAACAAATAAGTACATAAGAGTGGCTCCATGATCTCACAACAGAATAAAATTTCAAACAAAGAAAATATTCAAATGTAAGAAAACAGAAATATAGAGGACACATGAAAACAGATAACCAAGACAGAGTATGAGGAACCAGATAATCCAGCAGACTCCTAGTTGAAGAGATGCAACTGAGTCCAGGAAACCAAGGCAGCAAGAGTTCACAGGAAACAGGAGGAAGCTGCAAAGGCAGGATCCCAGATTTGTACAAAGTCCCAAATATTTAAGAGTACACCCTGGCTGGTGTAGCTCAGTGGATTGAGCACAGGCCTGCAAAGGAAAGGGTCGCCAGTTCGATTCCCAGTCAGGGCACACGCCTAGGTTGCAGGCCAGGTCCCCAGCAGAAGACACATAAGAGGCAACCGCACAATGATTCCACTCTTTCTCCTTCCCTTCCCCTCTCTCTAAAAACAAATAAATTAAAAAAAAAAAAAAAAAGAGTACAGAACATGCACATGAGGAAACGACTAGAGGCCCAGGCCAGACCCACCTGAAAGGTTTCGAACACACAGCGTTAGGCATTTGCACAAGGCTTGGGAGAGTACGTGTGGTCCTGGGCCACTGTGTAAAAACTCTTCAGTTCTAGGGCGCTGGGTTACTCTTGCCTCAGCAATGGACTGAGCACTGACCCAGGCCCACCCAACAAACATAAAAGCAAGACTGGAAAGTATGAAATTGTTCCCAAGTAACTTAGCTGCATCCCTGAACAAAGCTCAAGAAGATTTATAAAAATACAAAAATATCCAGCACCCACTAAGGTAAAACTCTGTATCCAATCGGATTGCCAGGTACTCAAGGAAGCAGAAGATCATGACCCGTAATGAAGAGAATAATCAGTCAATCAAAATAGACGTAGAACCTATGTACAAGATAGAAATAGCAGAGAAAGACATCAGAAGTTATTGTAACTGTATTCAAGTGTCAGTAAGTAGATGAGAATATATCCACATAAAAACTTATATATATGTATGTCCATAGGAGCATTAGTCGGAATAGCCTAAAAGTGGAACAACCCAAATGTCCATCAACGAATGAATAGATAAACAAAATGTAATACAGTCATACAGTGATGCTTTTTTCATTCAAGCATAAAAAGGAATGAAGTACCAATACATGCCACAACATGGATGGACCTCACAAACATGCTTCGTGAAATAAACCAGTCACAAAAGAGCACTAATTGCATGACCCAATTTCTATAAAATGTCCAAAATAGGAAATAAATAGTGACAGAAAGTAGATTAGTGCTTGCCTAGGGCTGGGAGGGAGGAGAAGGGACAGGGAAAGGGAAGAACGGCTATTAGGTGCAGTCTTTTTGGGATGTTAAAAATGTTTCAAAATTAGACTATGGTGATAGTTGCAAAACCCTGTAAATATACTGCCCTGCCATACTATTTTTAAAATACTAAAATTTAAATATTTAATATTTAAATGTTATATAAAATATACTATTACCACCACCCCCAAAAAACCCTGAAAGGTACACTTTAAATTGGTGGGTAGCATGGTACATGAATTACATCTCAATAAGGTCATTACTTTTAAAATTGAGTTTAAAGAAGTAGAAACACGGAAGATTTTAAAAGGCCCAAATCAAGCTTTTCTGAAGATGAAAACTACAGTCTACGAGATGAAAAATACATTCATCAATGGGATTAATTACAGATAAGAAAATAGGAGAAAAGATTAGTGAACTTGAAGGCATAGCAGTGAACCTCTCCAAATAAAACAGAGCAAGAGAAAGAAAAAAGTCTAAAACTTGAAAAGAGCATCTGTGAACTTGAGACACCATAAAACGGCCTAATAAAAACAAATAATTGTACATTAAAGAAGGGAGCAGACAGAAAAAAAATTCTGAGGAATAATGGCTGAAAATTTCCAAGCTGATTAACACTATACACTCACAGATCCAAGTTCAATGGATCCTAAGCACAAGAAATATAAAGGAAACTGCACCATAATCAAATTGCCCAAAACTAGCTAGTTTTGAACAGCTCTGAAATTATGCTAGTGATAAAGAGGAAATCTGAAAATCAGCCAGAGGAAAAAGTCCATACCACATACGGAAGCAGAGATAAGGGTATAAGATTTCTTACTGGAACCAATGCAAATAAGACATCATAACAACATGTTGAAAAGAAAAAGAAAAATGCCAAACCTAAATTTTGTACTAAGCAAAAATCTTTCAAAAAGAAAGGCATAATTTAACCTGACTGGTGTAGCTCAGTGGATTGAGCGTGGGCCTGCAAACTAGACAATCACGGTTCGATTCCCAGTCAGGGCACATACAGGATTGCAGGCTGGTTCCCTGCAGGCTAGTTCCCAGCAGGGGACACACGAAGGTAACCATACATTGATGTTTCTCTCCCTCCCTTCCCCTCTACAGATAAATAAATAAAATCTTTTAAAAAATTATTTTAAAAAAAAGAAAGGCATAATTTAGAAGGCATTTTTACACATTCAAAAGGTAAAAGAGCTCATCACTAGCAGACTGAACTATATGAAAAGTTTTTTAAAAATCCTTCAGGAAGAAGGAAATGATACCAGTTGGAAATCTGGATCTGTACAAAGTTATTAAGGGCACTTAAAACGGTATCGACATGGAAAGATTATTGTTAGAAACAATGTATTGGGGAGTTTAAACTGAAGAGATAGAGATAAGTAAAATGCCCAAGAACAATGTTATAAAGGCCAGCACAAGAAGATATGTTAGAAAACATGTGAAAATTCTTCAATAATACTGTTGAGTCCAACTATGACCTGAATTCCAGAAGCTGTGAGTGCAAAGATTAGCAGGCTCATCTATCAACTTTGCATGGCAAACACACATCACCAGCACAACTATAAGAACATCAAGGCAATGCCAAATAGAAAACATTTGCAAATCCTAACAGATAACAATTTCCCAAATATTTAAAGAGCTAATGCATATAAAATTGGAAGTAGCCAGTAGCCCCAAATGGGCAAAACACACATATAGTAGATTTTCAGAAACTCTACCTGTGCTCTTAAAAGAAATACAAATGAAAACTACATTGAGACTATAACCTTCTACTGGCAGGACTGACAAAAATTCCGAAGTTTGGTAACCCACTCTGTTGGTGAACTTATAAATAACTCCTCTCAGACATTGCTGGTGTGACTGTAAATAGATACAGCGTCTATCAAAATTATACACACACACACATGCACACACCTCTAACTGGGCAATTCACTTTTGAAAAGCCCTGCCTGTTACACAGCTGAGCATATGAAATGGTGCATGTAATAGGTAACTCATTACAGTATTATTTTTGTAGCTAAAGACTGAAAACAATCCAAATGATTATCACTAAGGGCTTGGTTAAAGCTGTCATGTGCATTATAAAGTGAAATTCTATGCAGCAATAAAAGAATGAGAAAATCTTGTAAAATAAAATGAAAAAATCTCCTAGATATATTATATTCCATCAATTTAACATGTCAAGTTTTCATATCTGAACATCTCTGAAATTATGCTTTATCTTAAAATCTGCAACTTTATAGTTATAACTGGCAGCATGTTTCCTTTCTTTGAAGTACTTAATGTACAGGGTGAGACAAAAGTAGGTTCACAGTTCTGAGTTTGCAAAACACAGGGTTTATTCCTTTGACTATTATTTATTAATTATTGCATTATTTTCCATATGAACAACTGTCAACCTACTTTTCCTTTATCCTGTATTTGATATTTTAGAATCAAGGAAATACAGTATCAGCTGAAAAGAGCATGGTAGAGAACTATAAAGGGGTACAGAGTGGGGGTCCTCTAAAAAATAGCAGAGCTTATCCCCCACTACTTTTGATTGGGGGAAGTGGATGATATGCTGGTTGAGATACCTTGCATAACAATGGCAAGTTAACATGCCTTTCCTGAAGGGAAGAGGCCTACCACCCAGGGTGAAAGGTGTATGTGACTTTAAGAGTGTATAACTCGTGACATATCCGGGGGAGGCAGATGCCTCCCTGGGAACTCCTGCCCTAACGCTGGCAGCCAAAAGATGGTAAAAGATATGGGGACCTGGCAAAAAGGGGATATGGCAGACTCTGACACATCACAGGAGGGACTGGACATGAGGTCACACAGGAAGTTCAGGGCCAAGCCTTTAAAATCAGGGTGGGCTGAAAGAGAAGGTCCGCCAAAAGGGCTGGTGTGTAAGGGGAAATCCCTCGGTTCGGAATAAGAGCACGCCACGAGGTGTAGAGGAAGAAACAGGAGGCGAGCTGGGAAGACTGCCTGGAGAAGCCGGTGGCAACAGCGCTGACTGTGCAGGGCCTTGCCAAGCCAAGCAAGGACTTGTGAGGGATGCCTGGAGCTGACCTGTGACCGGGGAAGCTGAGCTGCAGACTTCTGCTTTTCTGAAAGATGGTACCTCTGAGTGGCCTATTCTGAAACCAGCCTGGTTTGTCAAAAAGGGGCAGGATTATGTGTCCTGGGGTGATTTAAAGGGACTGGGACTTAACAGCAGAAATCTGCCCTTATTCTAAATCTGTATAACCTTTAAATAAACAACCCCTTTCCTTTCTCACCAAACTCTTGCCTTGGGAGTCATAACTTCTTGGCAGTGGGCAGCTAAACCCCCCCGGCTGTTCCAGAACAGCATTGGTGGGGTTCTGTAACAGAGTCGTGTAGAATACACTATATTTTAGTTCAAAAAGAATCTGTTAAATGTAATGTAGTATCCTGGAACAGGAAAAATAAGGTGTTCATGCGGAAATCCAAATGAAGTCTGGAGTTTAGTTCATAGTTCACATCAAAGTTGGCTTCTTAGCTTTAACAAATGTACTGCAGTAATATAAGGGAACACATTAGGGGGAATGGGTAAGGGATATACAAAAGTACTCTGTATTTTCTTTACAACTTTTCTGTAAATCTTATACTATTCCAAAGTAAAAGTTTATTAAAATAGTACTTTAAGGAACATTTTATGCAAATACTTTTTAAATACTCAAGGCAAACATCAAAAACTAAAGCCTCCGGGGAACAGCAGGTAGGAAGAATTAGACAGGAATGGGCATGGAGGGGTCCGCAGAGGACAGTCCAACCTGCACTTGTCTCAGGACCACGTGAACGTCCTTACTCACACAAAATATCAAGTTCAAAAATTACAAAAAGGCACTTTATGAGGGCACAAAGGGCATAAAGAGGACTTATTTTAAACAGAGCTTATATTTACAATCTAGAGACCCTGATAAGAATCCATGATTTGGCTGGAAAGGTCAACTCCTAAAATTCTCTACCCAATTTTAAGCAAATAAATGTATGCATATTATCCTCAGTGGAGGAGCCAGAAGGAAATAAACACATCACGACATGTCCATACAGTGGAATAATACGCACCCACTGAGACATACAGGGGTGGGGCAAACGTCGGTTTACAGCTGTGAGCATGCAGAACACAAGAGTTTACTCTTGTACTATTTACTAATTATTGCATTATTTCCCATACAAACTGTAAACCTACTTTTGCCAATCTTTGTATATTGAGACACATACTTATGATAAAGATTCTACTGTAACATGAGGTTAGAAAACAGCAATGATAACTGTATTCATACTGTTTATCTTGTGAATGTAGAAACATCACAGAGGCATCTACGTACACATACAAATATGCACTGAGCCACCTAAAAGTCTAAATGTAGTCATTAAAGCTGTTCACCAAATATTTCTGGCTCCCTCCCTAACAAGCACATTTCAGTCCTCCTGTAGCTGGGTAGGACCCTGTGATTAATTCCGGCCAATGGGCTACGAGTGTAAACAACCATTTAATTGTTGATTGAAGACATTCCACAGCACCCTTTTTCCTCTGGCACAGGGCTCTATCACAGCCTAGGTCCCCAAGCAGTGCAATAGATGGAACCCCTGTTTTTGGACAAGAATTGGGTCTTTGTTTTTAATTTGCTGAGATAGAAGGGGGTGGGGAAGGGTTGGGGTTGTAAAAAACAAGTCTAAACAGACTGATAGAGGAAACATCCTTAGTAGTAGAATAACAGATCACTTTTCGTGTGTGTGTGTGTGTGTGTGTGTGTGTGTGTGTGTGTGTGTAAATAATGAGCACCTGTATCTGAGAAACTTCATTTGGGGGTGAAAGTGAAACACAGGTCTGGGCATGGGTCTTAGCATCCAACAGACCTGACTGCCCAAAAGCGATCATTGTATATCTCAATCTACAGCTGCTTAAAAGCCTCATTCATGAGGACCCTTCAGCTCCCTTTGTTTTAATTCTGTGCCAAGCAAACAAGGTAAGAACAACGGAAAAAAGCAAGGTACCAAAACAGTTGGAATTATGTGTTGTAATTTGCACGAAGACTCAAACATACATCTCATCTGTACACAGTGTTGTTTAGTTGGCCACATTTCAATAACATAGAAAGCCTGATAAACCCGCTTGCACGGACCAATAATGAATGTATGGTGATCCCAGGATCATGAATGCACCTCAAAAACATGGACATGATTAAAGGACAGGAAAGATCACTAGCACCACTTTTTCAATTAAATTCTAAAAGCTGCCCACAGATATTCAAGAAAATGAATAAAAAAATATTTCTAATGCTTTCAAAGTCAAGGCTTTTATCACTGAATCTTGATCTCATGTGAAAACTTCAGCATTGTCAAGTTCCAACTCTCACAAGATTAGCAGTATGACATTTTCCCCCTCCACTAAGAATAGCGAACTGAATTATTCCCAAAGAAAAATGAAAAGGAACTGTGAAAGGCTTTGGTAAGATGAGGAAAGCATCTGAAAAGGTAAGAAAACAAAACTTACACCGCATATTGTAAACTGTGATTTCCCAACTTTGTATCTGTGTAACACTTTATACACATATATGGCACACAGATGATAAATTCTTGAACCATTTAGTAAGTAGATTTACATCGAAACATTCCTCAGAGTACCTAATAATTGCTATCTGGCATTATTAGAAATAAATGACATAAGGTGGCTAACTTCACACTCAGGCACAAACTCCATTTAGCTGGGGATGAGGAGTTCCTGGAAATGGGACTTGTGCAGAGTCAGTCAAGTCTCCATGGAGATCCGGTCCTGGCACTCTACATACACACTGTGGCTCAGCTGTTCCAGTCATTTCACATTCACTATGGTCAGGACTGTCTCTGCACCTACTTCTTCTAGGTGCCAATTACACAACGGTGTAGTCAAACCTCCAAAGCTACAGTGTTTATGAAGCTTTTCATAATAATCAAAGAACTTCCAACCATCCTTAACTGCACACTGATCTTCACCTATTTTCCTTACACACGTTCTCATTCAGCTGTGTTTCAAACTTCCAGCTTAGTACTCTCCCACTGGTTCTGGCAAACCCACCCTGCCACCTGCACTTCTTTTCTCCCTTTTCTCAACATTTGCTACCAAAAGTGCCCCACCGGGACATGACAGAGACAAGGACACACTCAACTCGGGACAATGGCTGAGTGCTAACTAGCTGAAAACATACAACAACAGCACAAGAGCACACAAGAACAAGTCAGTACTGTAACTGACTGCAGGAGGCACTGTAAGAGCTCCGAGCCTAGCCCTCCTCCTTTTGGCACACTTTCCAGTGGCACCAACATTTCTTTCAGGACTTTCTTTGGCCTATGAAGTCCATGTTGGCCACCCTCACAGCACTTCAAAATGATCACTCAGCCTTTACTAGTACATAAATACCCCAGTCCCCTCAATCCTCATCTGTTCTCTACTGGATCCCAGGTTTCCCCTGTGGGATTAAATTCCAATTACCACAGGAGTAACTTGCCTCAATGAGCCATCTTTACACCCTGCCTTTCCTGACCCTCTCATTTCCCAGCTCCCCTCTGAGGGCTTCCTGGGATCATCTCCCAAAGACAGTACAGCTGACCCTTAAACAACATGGGTTTGCACTGCGTGGGTGCACTTGTAAGAGATTTTTTTCAGTAAGTACTTGTACTGTTTTCAATCTGTAGTCGGGAGTTTGCAGATCCAGGGCCCACAGGATGCACTGACCTATGGCATTTTATATAGAGAACTGGGCATTGGTGGAGATTGGTATTCAAGGGGGTCCTGAACCAATTCCCACAGATACCAAGTAACAATTAAGTTTTGTAGAGTCAAGTTATATGCGGTTTTTGACTGCATCAGATTGGGTGCTGCTAATGTCAGTGCTGCTCAAGAGTCAATTGGGCTTGCACTGAAGTCCTTGACTCAGTGTGTTCTGTAGTTCTATATATGCCTGCTTATTTCTTAGTAAAACATTTTTAAGATGATTTAATTACAATAAAGCAAAACTACATACGATTATGTTATATGGGATGTGTAACAGGTACACGCAAATTGGCATTAAAAACTGCTCTTGAGGCATAAAACAAAACTTAGTAATTTAATTCATAAATCTCTATATATTTGTTTTCTGAAATCATTTTAAAAGAGTGCTTAATCCAAAGCTTTGATTTCTTTTAAAGTCCAACTTTATTGCCTAGCCTTCAGAATATCCCCCACACTTTTATTTTGTTAATTCCCAACAGTGTCATATTAAAGAAAAAAAATTCCTTTAACACTGTGCCTGGAAATGATTGCCTTCTGAATTCCCAAATTTAACCTCTAAAAATTTATTTGAGCAAAACAATCTGAATAAATCCTAATAGATAAAGAATGCTTTAATAAAGGTTTATTTTTTCCCAGCTCTCCAGAATCAGAGAGATGTCATTAAATAAAGTATTTTTTTCATTTTGAAGCCAAGTTGTTATTTAATTCAAGTTAACTGCTATGTCTTGATGCTTATTACTGGCAGAATGTAAGAAAAGCACTGTGAGACAGGTCTGGGGTACGAAAAGGATATTTCCCCCATGCTGGCGTAAAGTTGACCCCCAATCCCAGCAATTAACGCCCCCCCCCCACATACACACACACTGATGCCACAGTTAGGGGCAAAGGTGCTGTCAGCAGAAGAAGAAAGCAGAGACTTGGGTGTTAACAGTGATCAAGAACAGTTCCTGCTGGTTCTGGAGAAAAATAAGAGAATCTTTTCAAATGGGGGCTCAAGCCTCCTTTCCAGAGATCCCATTCACTCAGAGGCACCGATTGCTGAGTGACCATGACATCACAGATAAGATCCTCTGTGTGGTATAGATATGGCTATGGACATGGATTTAGATGTGGATATAACGACCCAGGTGTGCACTAGTGTCAATGCCCAGAGATCAAGGGGCAGGCCTGAAATCTCTAGTGCATTCTGGCAGCAGCCACTGTAAGGCTTACATTATGAAATGCGCGCAAACACATCCTGAGTAAATTTGTGCTTCAAGACCTTTCAGCCACAACAGTTTAAAAGTAGAATATAGTATTAATAGTGGAGTTAAAATCTTATCTCAGTTATGTTTGCTAGCTAAATTCTAGGCTTTTTGACAGCTTACTGTCAAAAAAGCAATGCATGTTAAGAGGCTTCAGTGTCAGGTATTGGGTGCTCCCAACAAGCTCTCTAATGACGGGATTACAATAAAAAATTCCAAGAGCAGACTGAGAACAGCTCCCAAAATGTAGAACCATAATATTAATTCTATTATACACTCATGTCAAAGCAATTCTTCCTTAGCACCTATTAAAATGTGAAATTCAGAATGCCTTTCAGTTCAAGTCACATACACCAAATCTAGTTCTTAAAATATTTAGCAATCTTCATCTTTAGTGCCTTCAATTTAAGAAGCAATACTTGGCTTAAAGGGTGCTCTAGAATTACTTCTTACTAATAAATAATATATTCTCAAGAAAAAACAAGGTATTTCATTTTAAATTACATCCTCTGGGATAATTTGAGGTTCAAAATAGAGATAGAGTTAATAGGAATGTAAACCTTTCACTTTTGCCCTATTTTAGTAAATAGGGGTTTCGGTATATTAATTGTGTGTGTATGTATAGTTACGTAGTAAAATGGAGCTTTTTAAACCCTGGTTTCTTTTAAAGTTTAACACACACATACAAGTAAGCACAAGAAAGGCACCATAAGACAAACCATTCTTACCACGTATTGGAAAGAATAACTCACTTTGTGTAGGAATGACATTTCCATCACAAAGTTCTCTCAAACCAGCACTGTTTCAATGGAAAGAACAAAATTACATAATGACTGACTCCTTCATGACCTGTCTTCATTGAGATGATGACTTAAGAGCCTATTCCTTCTCAATTTTTCAGGGATAAGGAGGAACAGGTCATCATAAATCTTCACCTTCCTCAATAATATTTGGCCCCATCCCTTGCTCAAAGTAGTTGCTCAATAAATATTTGTTGCATGAATACACTCATTAACTCCCCAGCACAAGTCACACAAATACATATTAGTACAAATAAGCAAAATGCAGAGAATGATTCAGCTGTGATGGTCCTAAAATTAAGGGCCTTGAAGAATTCAGAATCTGTAATGGCATTACACTATTATGGGCTGGGTATATAAAAAGATCGATGACACAAATCACATAGCAGTGCCAAGAAAGTGATCTTACTTTCAAATCAGAACTTGAAGGAACAACAAACACCACTGACATAAGGAACAAGATGTTTTTCTTTTGTGAAAAGTACAGTGCCAACCAAATTATAATGGTATAAAAGTGAACTACCAGAAAAATAAAGTCAATATGTAATATTACACGATTAGAATAAATTTACCCAGCCTAGCTTCCTCGGCTTTTGGGAAATCAAAGACAATGAGATGCAATCTTTGAACTGAATGGTGAAGAAAGCATCCTAAGAGGACTACTATTCTAGAATATAAATTATACTAAGAATTAAAAGAGCTGACTAAAAGACCAAGAGAATAAAGTCAGAAGTCTTTTTAAAAATTCAGGGGAAAATATATGTATATATGGGGCCATTCACATTTGTTCTGGCTTTATTTGAGGAACCTGAAAATCAAAGGGAATCAGAATACTCTTTAAGTTCAGGTTGGCCTTCATGATTATTTCCCTCTTGCCAAACACAGTAACTAAGACAAACCTGTCCATTAAGCCAAGAAATGCCTGGAAATAACTAAGTCACCGAGGGTAGAACGACTCATTGTGAGTATCCTTTCATCAAAAAACTTACAAAAGTGAGATGCAATTAAAACACAGAAAGTTCACTATTACCAAAATATCCACCATCTAAAACATAGCATTCATCATTGACCCAATAAAATATCACAGAAACTACTTTCAGCATTACCTAGACACAGAAACCAGCAAAACTTTTCATATAAAGACAAATTTCAACTGGAGTCATAAACATACAGAAGATACTCTACAGTTATTAAAAAAGAGGAATCTGCTATCAAGGCAGAAACCATCAATTTGGCCAAACACTACATTTTAGACAAGCAAACAGGAAGGGATGGAACCAAGAGTCACAACTAACAGATTAAATCTACAGTTTTAAAATCATCAGAAAGAACCGCAAAGTAGAGTCAATGATCTGAATACCTTTGTTGGTGCAGTATCCATGAAAAGCTATAGAAAAAAAAAAAGAGAGAGAGAGAGAGAAGGGCGTAAAATTTTCATATAAACTCCAGAATCTAGATGAGACATATACATTCCAGTTAAATGTCCTTGTATTTAGGATATTAAAAATAATTTTATCTTGAAAAATGTTCCCAAAGGTAATCCTTGTCTAATACAGTTGTCAGCACATCTGGAAATGAAATGACTAACCCAAGAAGCTAAAAACCAAATAATGTAAAGAAATGGTCCTGAAAGATTGTTAGCTCCTGCTAAACTAATATTCAATACAATCTCTCTTTTTGTGCACAACAACTCCTGCACCTACTTACCTCGCTCATAAAGGTCTCTGTCCTAAGTGAGGAATGCCTTTGAAATATTTGGATAAATAACTCTAATCATGTTTTCATTTCAACTTTCAGATAATTATAAAAGTAATTTTCTTGTAAAGGACCTTAAAGGATTTACTAAGATTAAAAGTATTCCTTAACTGGGAAGGGAAACAAAATACTGGCTACTCGAATTATTTTTTCCAAGTATAATAATAAAAAAAAAGATTTAAAGATTTAATTTCTTGTTTATATACAACACCCACACATTTCAAATAAATGGGGTCTCTGTGCTACATACATTAAGAATGGAAAGGCCTTTTGAGACGGCTACTTATTTTAGCCCCACCTCCCAAACCGCCCTGTCTGCCAGTAATATGTACCAGCAGTATCAAATCTCTGGATCTGTGTAATACTCTCTTAAAATGGCTGTAGTAGAGCACAGTGATGCTTTAAGTTAACCACTCTGAAAAACTGGCATTCTCTCTGTAAACTATTTTTCTATAAACTTCTACCTGAGAGACTCTAATGGAGCCCTTGCATCTTTGCAAAGACCCCAATATACTCATCTGCAATTTAATATTAGGAAACATACACACTCTTCAGTATAACAATTTGTAACAATAGCTTCAAAAACAAAGCAATGACTTGTATTTATTCTCCCTCTTACAAAGAATCTTTAAAGACAAGGCTTCATGTTTTTCCCAAGGCAGAAAAATTAACAAGAAGGTGCCAAACCTCCTCTGCTGCTCTGACAAACACCGAGCCAGAGCCAGCCTCGGGCCTGTGCCATGAAGATCGTGCTCAGAAGCAGAAAGGAACACACTGTGTTTTCACGGTGCTGATTCACCAAACCTTTTGTGCAAGTACACATTTGGGGAAATGTCTGCTTCTGAGCTAGACACCCTTCCAGCAGTGATGACTGTCTCTGCCTTCACGTCCCCAACCTCCCCCAACTGCTGGCATGATGGATGGGGCCCTGGCTGTCAACGAGGCACCAGGCCAGGTACTTCACATGCGGCCCCTTCTTTCCATCCTCCCAACAAATCTGAGCACTTTTTATTTCTAAACAGATGGGAAAATTGAGACTCCAAAGGTTATTAATAACCTTGCTGTGTTCAACCCCATGTGGGCAGACACTAGCTAACCAGGAGAATTAGCTCTGCAGAAACTCTACCCATCAAAGTTATTTTTCCCCATAGACTTCAAACACAATGTGGTTCCTCTATGTGCTGGTTCTCCCTCAGGTCCTCTTAAGTTTTTTTTTTCTTCCCTTCACACACAAAACAAACCCTATGAGAGTAGGGAATATCTCCAGCAGTGACCTATTTTTAGCACTTGAGAGAAGGGGGGAAAAAAAAGTCTGGCAGAGTATTCATTACACATTTGTTGAATGAATGAAATATCAATTTGGAAAACAGCACGAGCTTTGGAGGACCTGAATTGTGTACTTAGTCCACTCATTTCTCCAAATTAATGAAATTAATTACTCATCTCACTAAGCTTACCTTTGCAGATACTACTTTTGGAACATCTACTGGGACGCTGTCTACTAGCCTAAGTAGCACAGGACTAACTAGTAGATATTCAGCAAACCATTTACGTACAGCTCTGTGAAACAGCGTTATCTGTTAGAATAAAAGTGAGGTAGTCAAGGCTTTCCCAAAAAGAAGCTATCAATTTGGCCAAAGTTACTGATCTCTGGTCTTGGCTTCTTCAGAGGGAAAAGTAGATGGTTATGATATTTCTGGATGATCACCTGAAATTCTTTCAAAAAACAAAACATCTGTCCTACCAAATCAGAGATCCCCAGAGACTACCTCAGAAACCTGCAAATGTCATTCCACCCTAAAAATCTACAGTATGATTTCACTCCAGTCTTCCCAAACCCCGGCAGGAACTGGGGAAATTCATTCTCATTCCAAGGCACAGAGAAGTTAAAGTTTGTTTTGCACTGACTGGCACTGCCACATCCCCTTCTTTACGTCCAACCATCCTTTGGGTCCACTGAAGCAGTAACATTAAAACTGTTACGTTTTTGTCTGGGTGTAGTGTTGGGATGTCTCAGGAAGTATATATAATTAAAGCAGCTAACACAGCACCATTGGAAGAATTACGCAAGCACATAAATCAAGAAAATTAGTTCATATTATGCACAAATTTTAAAGTATAGAAATCATAAGCAAGAAGAAAAACAAATAGTACATACTTTGGTGAGCTTCAATTATTGCAACACAATAATCCACTATATCAGGGGTATCAAACTCATTTTAACTGGGAGCCACATTAGCCTTGAGGTTGCCTTCAAAGGGCTGAATGTCATGTTAGGACTGTGTAAAAGTAACTTACTCCTTAACAGTTAAGGGAGAGCTCAGTGCTGCTACTGGGTAGAAACAAGGTGCTGCCAGGCCGAATAAAACAAGGTAGAGGGCTGGATTCGGCCTGCAGGCCTCATGTTTGCCACCTGTGCACTACATGAAACTCTTGCAGAAAAATGAATTTATTTCCTCCTTGAATCAGTGCCCCAGGTAACAGCATTCTTCTTCTATTAAAAAAATATGCTTCTATCATCACTGTAAACAATAAACATGCATGACTGTTTTACATAGTAAGCATGCAATAAATACTCCCTGAATTAATGAACAAATTATTCCCTGATGATGTCCAGTAGTATTTTTAAAAACCCTGAAAAGGGGTGGGACATAGTGTTGTATCTGTTTAATTTCACTTGATGAGTATCCAAGACACCACTAATCCAGTGCTTTCAAATGGCAATCCTGACCTTGACTAGATCCCCCTCCAATGAAATGACTTACTGCTGTAATACAGACACCCTTTCAAAGGTAGGCTATCATGGTGGACACTGAAACTTTTTCTTTTGATTTAAGACAAACCACCAAGTCTTTTTTAGCTAGTTACTATTTTTTTTACTAGTCAGAAATTTTTTAAAAAGTAAAATTGAAATTCTGTACCAACAATCCATCCTATAAATGATCAAACAGATGATACAGTGTTAGTTATAGTCTTTAAACTTTTATTTCCTATGTTAATGAAGGGAAAGGAGAACACCCACTGTCATTTACAGGGGGCCCTTTTTAAGGAATAAGAATACAGAGATCGAACATATTCATACTTCTGGCCACAAGAAGGTTAGTAAGAAAAGAAAAAACCCAACATTTCCTCCTTTGGTATTTCTCCCATCTTGAGAGTTTTCTAGTTTCAAATACAACTGAAAATCATCCTCACTTCCCTTCTTCTCCCCCACTGCCTTGACTGGTAACATCGAATTCTGACCATATCTTTATTCAGCATCTGGTTTAACGTTAATGTATATACTTTGTACTGTATTTATGATCATTCTTTCACATAGTGCACTGGAACTGCACCAGGATTACAGCTCAGGTAAAAATCCATGTCACTGAACATGGCAAGAACTCAGGGAACGGTCAATAACAGCTCGATGGGGTTGGGGTAGGAACAAAACTCCCATCACTCACTCCACTCCCAGAAGAGTAAATGCCAGTGCAGCTGGGTGGCTGGCTGGGCACTAAACAACAGTGACCACCTAACAAAGGACTAAAGGAATGAAATAGGCATTAAACATTCTGTATTAAATGTACACATACAAAAATATCTTAGATCTATGGGAATTCAATTTATAGATAAAATAGGTGGTAATAAAAATCAAAGGACTTATGTAAAAAAAATTTAATATTTTAAGGGCAGAGTTGGCAGAAATTATAATGTGCATTAATGTTTTACAAATCAACCCCAATGGGAAAGAACTGTCACAATCCTGTAACAAGCGTTGGCGAAAATATGGAATAATTAGTCTGTTGATGGTGGGAATGTTGGTGTAACAGCTGCTTTGGAAAAATGTCTGGCAGTTGCTCAAAAGACTAAACACTGGAACTGCCATGCAACTCAGCAATTCCCCTCCTAGGTATATACCCAAAGGAATGGAAACTATATGTCCACACAAATGTTGATAGCAGCATTATTCATAATTGCCAAAAAAAGCCCACTGATGAATGGATAAATCTACATATACTTTGTCCAGCCTCTTCAATTTATTTTACTCTACAGATACAGTCATACATGTAGGTAGACATACACACTCATGCTAACGTGGCCATTTGCAGTAGGGACTGGAAACCCCCCAAGGTTACCATTTACTACCATTACATGAAGCACACTTCAGCCACACAATGCAATACCACTCAGACATTAAAAAGAGGACTGGTGTGGAGCAGTGTGTTGGGTATCATCCTGGCAAGCTGAAGGGTCGCCAGTTCAATTCCCAGTCAGGGCACATACCTAGGTTGTAGGCCAAGTCTCCAGTCAGGGGCATGCCTCTAAATAAATAAAATGCGTCTCTTAAAAAAAAAAAAGAGAGAGACTGTTCTCGCTTATATGGCACAATTTGTAGCAACTCAGATAAGCAAAGAAAACTTAAGGGAAGAAAATATTAGGGGGGAGGGAAACTACATCTATACATCTCCTTTGCTTATGGTCAACTGTAAAATGTGCATGCATTGCTGTTTAAGTTAGAAAAACAGTAACCGAGAGAAAACAAGTTGGCAAGAATGGGACCAGGTTGTCATTTGCTGAGGATGAGGCCTTAAGTCTTCCCTACAAGCCCAATAAAAAGTAAAACACACACTACACCCATAGTCACTTTATTTTGTCTTGAATATCACACCAAAACAGACTGATTTAGCCGTTGGGGTTTTTGTTATTGTTGTTTTTGGCCAGGACACCTAAAGAAATCTCAGGGAAAGTTGACTCCCTTACTTTCCCCTCATGTGGTCTTACAGAGACTGCACCCCTCCTTTTATCTGGGTCTGTAAGCCAAATAATAGCATTTTAATTGTATGTAATGCCCCACCACTCTTTCCTCAATATTCTGCTTGTGATATTTTCTGAAGTTAATTCATTGGTCACTACCTCAGAAAAGCCAGCCATGTCGCATTTTTCTCAACAAAGTAGGAAGAATGTTTACTCCAATGACTTTGCTGTCAAAAACGTCCTTCATCAACAGGATGCTGTCTAAACAAGCTTGAAAACATGTACATTTAAAATCACATATACTTTTGCATGGTTTTAGATTTTAAAACCATATCCACTTTGGCCTAAGTGAAGCCCTGGCCCAGGCATGTGGCTTGGTTGGACATCAGCCTGCAGAGCGTAGGGCTGCAAGTTTGATTTCCCATCAAGGGCACTGGCCTAGGTTGCAGGCAGGACCCCATACAGGGCATGCCAAGAGGTAACTGATTGATGTTTCTCTCCCTCTCTCCCTCCACTCTCCCCACCTGAAGATAAATAAAATCTTTTTTTAAAAAAAAGGCAAAGGAGGCAGTTTTGCCCACACTAATATAAAACAATAGGCCTGCTAAGAAATAATGTGAAGAAAACCAATGTGAATGTGCAAAACAAGATGTTGCATGTTACCGTGCCTGGGTACGGTAGAGAATGTCTATGTGTATGCACTCGGCCTAATTCTGGAATGACTCACAAGAAACTAGGAACATACATTGCTCCTGGGGAAGAACACCAGGTGGCTAAAACCAACTTTTCACTACATACTGCTGTGTACCTTTAGAATTAAGAATTCTATACCATGTAAATGCATTATTCGCCCTAAAACTAAATGCTATTTAAACAAAGTTCCTTTGAAAAGGCATAAATAACCAAGGCATAATTAGGACTGTGTGGGTCCTCCACCCACAGCCCTCTACAGCAGGGCCATTTCCACGGAATACACACCATGGAGGGACCTGGTCTCATCCTCAGCCAGCTGGCTTCATCTCCTACAGTAGCACACTCGAGTTACCATGGTCCTGGCAGATGCCAGCAAGGGACAGGGACTTAAGGTAACCACTTCCTCCTTCCCCCCTCAGTTCCCTAGAGCCACCATCAACGCTGAGAAACCTTCCACTCTACTCTGGGCTTTAAAAGGAAAAAAAAAAGGCCATAAACTGTCCATCAATCTAGAAAATTATTTCTATGACATTTCTGTGTTTGAACACTTTCGAAATTATTGTTCTGACCACTCCAGCTCACCTGGTACATCTACGGTGGCTACTGGCGGGAAACAGTTTTTAAAAATCCCAGGCATGCCAAGGTTTACACACAACGTACCAAACAGAATGCAAATTCCCGTAAAACTAGACGGCTGTGCTGTTTACAAAGCGTTTCCACATACATCATCGCATTTGATAACTTCTCAAGCTTCAAACCCAACAGCTGCCAAATTCGATTTATTGTCCTTCGAGAATTGTAGAATCAGCACTAACAATAAAACAGCTATCAACGGGCTGCTTTTCTACCTGCTGGTCTGGGTGAGATTTCTCAAAAGTGACAACGCCGGTCAATTAGCAAGCTGCCCAGGTTCAAATACCACACACGTGACATGTTGTGTCCTGCGGCCCCTGAGGGGAAGGACCGCGTGCAAGCGCTGGGGAGGGGGCAGTGCACAGAGCACCAGAGAGGGGAGGTGACTGTTTCGCCCGGCTCGGGCGATGTGCCCCAAGCAGGACTCCATTTCCCATCCAGCAGCGAAGGTTTGGCAAACGCCATACAAACAGCTCCCATGCAGGCGTGTTCCACGCGCTCGGGGAATTCTCTGGGGTGACTCCCAGGTTCAGGCTCCTCGAAGAGTCAACCCAGCACACAACCCCAGGACGTGGTATCAACCCGAACTTACAAAAATCCTAAAATGACGAGCGGATGCCTGCCATTTAGAAAGGTGACCCCCGGCCCACCTTGCTACGGTACTAGGGAGCCAAAAGGATAAAGTTACAGCTCGCCACAAACGCATATGGCAACTAGGGGTAGAGGGGCGCTCCGCCGGAGCCAGGCTCCTGAAGGGGGGGGGGGGTGTGGCGAGCTGGGGCTTTTAGAGAAGTGGAGTGGGAAAAGGCGCCTCGACTGCAGGGGACCGAGGGGAAGGGAGTGCTGGGTGCGGCGTGTCTGGGGCGTCCCGCCACGCTTTAGTCCGCCGGCTCACCGGTGATGTCCAGGTACAGGTCGTCCTGCTGGTCTTGGCGATGCAGTTCCTGCGACGTGGAGCTACGGCTCTTCTTCGCTCCCAGAGAGGAGGATGAGCCGCGCCGCGAGCAGGGGGGCGCGGCGGCCCAGCTCGCCCGCCACTCGCTCTTCCGCTTCATGGAGGCGGCCGCGGCCCGTCAGGGGGCCACAACCATGGCCCCGCGCGCCCGCTCGCCCAACGAGGCCCCCGCCAGCCACGCGCGCGGGCGCTCGGGGCAGCGGGCGCGGAAAGGCACTGCGTGGACGGCGGGAGACGGCCGATCCCGGCGGGAGGCGACCGCGCAGGAGCCGGGGGAGGGGCAGGGCCCACGCGCCTGCCCCGCTCCCTTCGGCAGTTGCCGCTTGACCGGCGCGGCAACCGAGGCTAGAGCGCCTCCTGCTGCGGCCGGCGCCCCCCAGCCCGCCCCCAAGTGCCCGCAGCTCGCTGGCGCGGAGGAGGCGACGCTGCTGCAGCGGGCGACTAGGGCTGCCTCGGGTGACCGTGGCTCGCCCACCGCGGACGCTGCTGCGGTAGCGCCAGAGTAAAGCGGGCCGCGGCACCTGGGACCCCAGGAGGGCTGTTCCGTGGAGCTTCATTCACAAAAAAGGGCCCACAACCCTCCTTGGGGCCCGCAGACCGAGGCCTTTCATTGGTGAGTGGGGCGTGACGTCACGGATACGGAGCCTTTCTACAGGCAGGTACCCGGTGACGCCATAAAGGAAAGTCTGAGTGGTTCAGCCAATCAAGGGTAGAAGTGTACGGGCGACACTCCACCAGCGCCCCAACTTTACTGTTTGTTCTGTGTTCCTCGAGCTGAAAGACTCCAGTTCCCTACTTAGTTTCCAAAGCTTTACACCCCCGTCCTAGTAACTCTAGTTCTTTAAAGGAGTTTTTAAAGGAGTATAGTATTTAAAGGAGTTTTTGGTTTTCCTTGTAACCGCGCCAACTGGAGGAGGACTTTTGTCATGGCTTCTAGCTTGGACTGATTAAATTGTGCGCCTCTATACAGACTTAAGGTAGATTTGGTTTCACAATTTACCGGGCTGTTTGAGTCAGCTTCTAATGACTTACGCGTAGCATTCAAAAAGAACCGGCACGGGTTCCTAAAACTACGGTGGAGACAGGATATACAGCAGTGGTTTGCATCTCGTAGTTCCTCATCTCGGAATCCAGTACCGGCATCGGCTTAGTAATTTATAGGCTAATTACGAATGTTTTTCTGAGGTGCCTACAGATCAAGTTATTGAAGTATTGAAGCAAGTGGTGAATTAAATGCTTGAACCTTTTATCTTGCAAATCGAAGTCATATCCCTTTGTTTTTCTACTGGGTTAAAATAACGCCAGAAATTTCTGGAACTTAACCAACATTTGACAGGACCTTTAAACAAATTTCTATGGTAGTCTCTAAAAGGATGAGAAGATTGGAGGGCAGTCCTTACATTTCTTAGCTCAAAATTCTACGTCTTGCAAACTACCAGTATTCCTAATTTTTCGCCAACATTTTCACGTTTTATCCTGTGCTTCCACAATTACAGCCAGTTTCTAGAAGATTAAGTTGAATTCAGTCAGTCCTCCAGGAAGCCTCTCAGAAATGCAAATTTTGATGGATTGCCTCCCGGATGGGGTCTTTGACTTCTATTGTTGAAGGCCTTTATCTAAAGCACTGCTAATTTAGGAGGAAAGGGGGCTGGGAGCTGAGGGTTCAGTGTGACTGTCTCAGTGGAACAGTCTGAAAGTAGAGCTCAGCCACTTAGACCAGAAACTTAGCAATCATGTCCATTCTTCTCTTATTTCCCGTAAGGAAATGGGTGAAGGCCTGAAATTAAAGATGATCTACGTTTTTGTCTGTAGGGTCAGCAAAGAAGCTAGAGACTTAAAGGCTGTGGTACGTAGTGCAAATGACTTCAGAAAGCAGAAACCTGCGGGTCCCAGGTCCATCCTCTGTTTTAATTGGGAAGAGGAGACCTTTCACCCTGGCATAGGAACTCAGCAGTAGAAACGCCATGCTTTCCAAACTATCCGGAATTTCACAAGAATAGGTCTCTTGTTGTTGTTGTTTGTTTTGTTTATTGAGGTATAATTGGTTATAACGTATTTGTTTCAGGTGTACAACATAATGATTTGAAATTTGTAAATATTTCGAAATTATCACCACAGTAAGTCCAGTTAACATCTCAGTAGATCTTGTTTTGAATAAATATTATATGGGAGCTATCCCCTTGGCTCTCTAGAATGAAATTCAAGAACTGGATGGCCCTCTTATTTACTTGAGAGTGACTTACATAAATGGCAAACTAAAGCGAAAATGCCAAGAAGTTAACTTAGTTTCTTTTTTTTTTCTCATCTTCAAATATAGTGTTTGGGCTAGAAATTCTAAGAAAGTTCATGTTCTCAATTAAAAAAATGTCATAAATACAGATAATTATACGGTTTAAGCATTTTTACATTTTACAAATATATATTTTATTAAAGGTTTTGTTAGTATAACATCGTTAAGGGGAAAAGTGTATGATAACACTTTATACTTATGCAGAAATATCTTCCATTGTTGGGTAAAGAAAGTCTGTGTGCTAAGTGTACATGTGAAAGTTTTAAACCCTTTATGTTTTGTTCTTAGGTTATCTTTGGATAGGGGCTGCAAGTGCTGTTTCTTACAGATACTTGTTTTGTTGTCGCACTTCCTTTGAACAATTTGAATCTTCCTGCACTTCAAAAAAGGTGACCTCTGGGCTCTTAGAATTTGGCCACAGGAAACATAGTTTGCTTAGTTGGTTGGTGAGTCTGTTGTCCATTGTTGGACCATTAATCATAGAATTTTAGAGCTTGGAAGAGCCTTGACATTATTTGGTCCAAGTCTGTCCTTTCACAGTGAGGACCTGGGATCCACACCGTGGCAGGGCTGGGGGCTAAACCCTGCAGGCCTCAAAGTTGTTTTTCTCTGAACTCAGAGAACATATGCTCTGTCCTCAACTTGTGGGCAGCACAAGAAAAGCAACAAAAGGAGGGGAGGAGTTCTAGGTAAAATTCACCCTGAGGGAAAACAGTTACTGAGTATTTTCTTAAGTGTGTATTTCAAATGAGTCATTCTGAAAATTTTAAATCTTACACCGAAATTTGGAGAAACTGGTTGATACATTCATGATGCTAAAGTTTTAATGATAATACAAGTTTTAGAATCGGTGGATTACAGCTTTAATTATGTGAAGATAATTTGTTTAAGTTCAAAATTTAATTAAAAACTAGAGGACTTACATGAAGGCATGTGGGAAAATGGACACGCATTAAAATCTTTACTAGCATTCTATTTCTTTGAGAAAAATTGGTTATGTTTCATTGGGTATTCTGGCGATCTCAGCATTAATTTGAAATCCCCTGTGTTCTTGACCTTCAGAGTAAAAATCTCTCAGAATTGTGAAAAATGGATATTTACTGAGCTCCCATCAGAGGCCTCACACAAATGCCAGTATGTGTTTTTTTTTGTCCTTGTCGGAAGGGAATCCCTCCTGTACTGGTTGCAGGGCAGGTCCTTATCCCAGATCCTGCACTGAGTTTGGTTTGAAAACCCATGGTCTCTTAGGGCCTGCACCATTCTTCACAGGCGGAGAACAGAGTTTAAAGGGATCTTTTTTTTGCAGATGGGTTTTTGAAATTGAATAACCTGTATAACTGAGTAAATGTCCTAACTTTTTAATTAATTTTTTTGGACCGCAGACCAAACTCTGTAATTGAGGATTTTTAAAACAATATTCCTGATATTAATTTGGGGGTTTTTTTTGTTATGTACACTTGGTCCCACATAAAATACTACTAATAATGGAATGTTGGGGAAAGGGAATGAACATTCTGGTTGTGTGGAGTCGTGATCAGAGAACCACTGAGAACGCTTCCACCCCAAGGCTGGAGGGACCTGTGCTTAGGGAACTGAATAAGCAGCGTAGAACTCTGTCTTTCATTTACTTTTTGAAAAATGCTGGCCTGCATTTAACATACTGTCAGATACTCAGTATGTCAATGGAATAGAACGTAGTAATCTGGGAGAAAATGAAAAAGATAAATGAAGATCAGCACATTCATGCTCTCTTTGGCTAAATGTTTCTACCATGAGTGAGTGGGTGTTTGTGCTCAACCTGCAGGTTAGCTTCAGGAATCTAGGTCTTCTTTTATGATATCGGCTTTTTACCTGAAGGATTCTTGGTGGTTTTTTCCCCCAAGTTCTTGAGTAAGGAGTTTTTCTTTCTCTTTGGCTTTATCTCTAATGACCAAAATAATGTCTCAACATGTGACCATATTTTTTTAATTTTTACTTATTCATTTTAGAGAGAGGAGGTGTGGGGGGCAGAGAGGGAGAGAAACATCAGTTTGTTTATCCACTTATTCATGCATTCATTGGTCGATTCCTGTGTGTGCCCTGACCAGGGATGGGACCACAACCTTGGTGCTCTAACCAATTGAGTTACCCCGCCAGGGCTGTCACTGTATCTTTTATTTAAAAAAAAAAACAAAACAAAACAGAGGTTCCCTGACTGGTGTGGCTCAGCTGTTAGGGCATCATCCCACAAAACAAAAGTTCTCAGGTTTGTTTCTCCGTCAGGGCACATGCCTGGGTTGCAGGCCTGGGTGAGGTTTAGTCTCATGGGAGAGGCAGCCCCTCAATGTTTCTCTTCCTCTCTCTCTCCCTTTCCCTCTCTCTAAAAATAAACAAAATCTTTTTAAAAACTTTGTTTAAAACAGATGTGTATATACATATGAAACGTCACCCTCACACCCCAATCCTACCCTCTTAGATACCACCTTTAACACTCTGCATTTAGATGAAAAGACAGCTTTAAAAAAAATTGGTTCATACTGTGCATATTTTCTGTGAACTGCTTTTTTCACTTAATATACCATCTTGAAAATTTCCCTTGTTAGCTCTTATGGCCAACTTCATTCACTCTAATGGCTGTATAGGTTTATCTCTTTGTTTTCCATAATTTATTTTCCTACAGACGGGCACTGAGGTTTGGGGGGCGGGGGCTGCTATTGCAAACAAGGCTGCAGTGAATGTCCGAACAGGTGTATGTCCACAGGAGATGGAATTACTGGGTCAAAGGGTATTCACTTTTTATATTTTGATAAAACTAACACTATTCCCCACACTCTTGAAATGACTGATACATAATGAGTACCTTAAAGCTTGAGAAGAGAAATGATATCTCACTCTTTTCATTGCATTTTCCTGATCATTAGTGGAGGTGAGCATACTGTAAAGTGATCATTAGATGTTCGAAGTATGTTTCTCAGAATGTCTTATTCATATTATTTGCTCATTTTTTGTTTTCATTTTCCCTTAGATAGGTGGTAGCTGTTTGTATGTTATGGATATCAGAAGTCCTACTTTTGCTGATATTCCCTATCTACATATTTTTGGTCATAATATTCCATGCATGTTGCTACAAAACTTTTAATGTCCAATCAATTTTACCAACTTTTTTAAGGAGTCTAAGTGTTGGATCTTATTTTTCCCAGCCCAGTATTTTAAAAGTATTTTTTATTTGCTTCTATTTCTTTTAGAGGTGTTATTATATTTAGCTCTTTAATTCAGCTGGAATTTATGTGGAGGACATAGAATAAAGTAAGAATCTATTTTTTCCCAACACTTTTTAATTACATTGCCCATCTTTCCCCATTAGTTTGAAATGCTATTGATTCCAGTCTATATCTATATTGACATTTTTTTGTCTATGTCCATGCACACTATTTAGGTGATAGTAGCTTTATAGTGTGGTTTGGTGTTCAATGGGATAACTTCCTCCTTACTGTTTTTCTTTTCCAAAGAAACTTTTTTTAAGGAGAATTTTTGTTACTTTTATGTACAGAAAGCAGAACAGCATACACTTAGCCAGCTTGGTGACCAGTTCTTTGGCCTTGGCCTTTTCCAGCTTGACAGTGAGAACCACTGACTTTGTACCTAGGATGTTACCCCCTAGTGATGGTAGATCTCATCATATCTGTCATTGTAATTGGTCCAGATGGCTTCCACCAGCTTAGCCAGAGCTGTGTGTTGTCTTCTGAGTTAAACTGTGTGAAGGCAGTGGTGGTACAGACACCCCCTTTCTGTGGACTAGACACCCCAGCTTGGACTTCCCCTTGATAAAGCTGTAGAGAACCCCATCTTATGGCACAGCGCAAGCAGGAAAACAACAAGCCTGATGGATCCACATTGTGTGAAATCACTACCAGCTAGGCCTTCTCGTTCTCCACCAGGGTGCTTGACAGTGTTACTCCCTGCGGGAAGGACAGGTGGCCTCTTGATGAGCACATCCCCTTTGCTGGCAGCTTTTTTCTCAGCCTGGGACAACAACCTCTGCTTCTTCTCTTGCTTTGTCTTTGGTCTGTACTTGTGGGCCAGCTTAAGCAGCTGAGTAACTGGCGGTCCAAGGCCTAGGTCAATTGGTCAATGGCAGGAGGCACTTTCAGATGCTTACAGAGAATAACTATGCTACTGCAGCCAAACGTAGCGGGGCCATGTGTCACAGTAAGTGAGGTCCCTTTTGTGCTGGATGAAATTCTTGGGCCTTTTCTCAAATGGGATTTACCACCTTGGCCTCCTGCTTCTTCATGGCAGCGGGGGCTGGCACTGTCTTCTTCCCCTAGCCTTCTTTCTTTTGGCATCTTGTGCAGCAGGAGCAGAGAGAAAGCCAAATATATATATATATATTTATATATATATAAATAATAACCCTCATCCAAGGATATGTTCATTGATTTTTTTTAGAGAGAGAGAAACATCAATTGGCCACACCCCTACCCCCAGCATGTGCTCCAACCAGGGTTCAGCCCTGAAACCCAGGCATGTGCTCTGACTGGGGATCAAACCCACAATCCCCCTGTGCACAGACCAAGGCTGCAAACAACTAAGCCACCCAGCCAGGGTCAAAGGTACTTTTGTAATATGGCTATCTCCACCTTAAACTAGACATCAAACTTTGCCTCGCTAAAGAGTGAGCCAAAAAGAGATTACATGCCTCTTGATGAACACAGCATCACCAATAAAATATACAGATGAAAATGTTTACCCTGAATCTAATCAAGTCTTGAGATCTGACTTTAGTTTAGAGGTAATATACCAAATAGAGGTAAATAAATAATAAGAAAACCATCTAATAGATCCTGAATGTGGGTCTTTTTACAAATTCTATCTCTTCAACAAGTAAATGTCATGGAAAAAAATTGGGGGGACTTGTGGTAAATGAAAAAGAGTCTTCAGGAAATAACAATCAAACAGAATGCCCCATCTCTGGTCTGAACAAACCAGCTATAAATGACACATTTAGGACAAGTGGAGACATTTACGAATGGACAGCCTCAGGAGATATTAGGAAATTACAAATAATAATAATAATAATGTGGCTATGTAGAATGGCCTTATTCTAGTGCTATGGACTGAATTGTGGTTCTCCGAAATTCGTATGTTGAAGGCCTAACCCCCACCCCCCCGCCCCCAATGTGGTGGTGTTTGGAGATGGGGCCTTCCTGAGGTAATTTAGATTTAGATGAGGCAGTGAGGGTGCAGCCCTCATGTTGTGATTAGCTCCCTTATAAGAAAAGGATGAGAGAGAGCGGCTCTTTCTCTCTGCCCTGTGAGAACATAGCTAAAAGGCAGCTGTCTGCAAGCCAGGAAGAGGGTCCTCATGAGGAACCAAATCAGTCAGGACCTTGATCCTGGGCTTCCCGGCCTTCATAACTGTGAGAAACAAATGTTGTTTAACCCACCCATTCTATGCAACTTCATCATAGCAGCCTAAGTCAACTAACCTGTGTAGTTTCCTGTTTAGGAAGAGGCATACCGAAGAATTTGTTCATGAAGTGTTAGAGTGCAATACTTTAAAATGGTGCAGTAAATATATACTCTACATTTCATTCTATAAATCTGCTTATCCAACTATGAAGGAACTATGGCAAAGTATTTAATTTTAAGGATTATTGAATTCAATAGAGACAGCCCAGGGCAAGTGTGAGCTGGAAGGGCTCTGGGCAACTCTGTGCTCACTGAGGAAAAGTAATTAAACATGGGCAAAGGATATCCTAAGAAGCTGAGAGGCAAAATGTTATCATATGTTTTCTTCATGCAAACTTGCCAGAAGGAACACAAGAAGCACTCAAGATGCTTCAGCCAACTTTTCAGAGCTTTCTAAGAAGGTCTCAGAGAGGTAGAAGACTGTGTCTGCTAAAGAGAAAGGAAAATTGGGAGATGTGGCTCAAGCCAATAAGACCCGGTGTGAAAAGGAAATGAAAACTTACATTTCTCCTAAAGAGGAAACGAAAAGGAAGTTCAAGGATCCCAGTGCACCCAAGAGGACTCCTTCAGGCTTTGTCTCGTTTTGTTCTGAGTATCACCCACAAATCAAAGGAGAGCATCCTGGCCTATTCCTTGGTGATGTGGCAAGGAAGCTGAGACAGATGTGGAGTCACACTGCTGCAGGTGACAAGCAGCCTGATGAAAAGAAGGCTGCTAAGCTGAAGGAGGAGTATGAAAAGGATATTGCTGCATACTGAGCTAGAGGAAACCCCGATGGCACAAAAAAATATAGGGAGTCATAAAATCTGAAAGCACTGGCTGGTGTGGCTCAGTGGAATGAGTGCAGGCTGGCCTGTGAGCCAAGGGGTCTCTGGTTTGATTCCCAGTCAGGGCACATGCCTAGGTTGCAGGTAGGGTCCCCAGTGAGGGGCACATAAGAGGCAACCACACATTGGTGTTTCTTTCCCTCTCTCCTTCCCATACCTCCCTCTCTAAAGATAAAGAAATAAAATGTTCTAAACAACAAACAGAATTATTGAATCCAGGTAATAGTTTGTTGTTTTTTCATTGCCCTGTTTTTTCCTGTGTTTGAAATTTTTCTGATATCATGACCAATGTTTCTCTATATTCTCACATATTTAAAATTTTTTACTATGATTTCACCTGGCATAGCATTTCATTTCTAGATTAACTTGAGAAAATTTATATATTTACAATATTGAATTGTCTAGTAGGAATTTCTTCTTTTAAGTATATTTTATTGATTATGCTATTATACTTGTCCCAATGTTTCCCCTTTGCCCCCCTCCACCCTGAACCCTGCTTCTCTCCAGCAATAAACTCCCTGAGTTCATGTCCGTGAGTTGTGCATACAGGTTCTTTGGCTTCTCCACTTCCTATATTATTCTGAACCTTCCCCTGTCTATTTTGTACCTACCATTTATGCTTCTTAATCCCTGCACCTTATCCTCCATTCTCTCCCATCCCCTCCCAGCTATTAACTTTCCAAATATCTCCATACCTATGATTCTGTTCTTGTTCCAGTTTTTTGCTTAGTTTGATTTTCTTTTTGTTTTTTAGATTCAGTTGTTGATAGTTCTGACTTGGCTGTTATTTTAATAATCATAGTTTTGATCTTTTTCTTTTTTAAATCTATTTTATTGATTATGTTATTACAGTTGTCCCATTTCCTCCCCTTCACTCCCCTCCACCCTGCACTCCCCTCCCACCCACATTCCTCCCCTTTAGTTCATGTCCATGTGTCATAAGTTCTTTAGCTTCTACATTTCCCATACTATTCTTGCCCTCCCCCTGTCTGTTTTCTACCTACTGTCTATGCTCCTTATTCTCTGTACCTTCTCCCCCCTCTTTCCTCCTCCCACTCCGCTGGGAGGTTGCTAATCCTCCATGCGATCTCCATTTCTGTGGTTCTGTTCCTGTTCTAGTTATTTGCTTAGTTTGCTTTTTGTTTAGATATGGTTTTTAATATCTGTGAGTTTGCCGTCTTTTTACTGTTCATATTTTTTATCTTCTTTATCTTAGCTAAGTCCCTTTAACATTTCATATAATAAGGGCTTGGTGATGATGAACTCCTTCAACTTGACCTTATCAGAAAAGCACTTTAACTGCCCTTCCATTCTAAATGAAAGCTTTGCTGGATACAGTAATCTTGGATGTAGGTCCTTGTCTCTCATGACTTGGAATACTTCTTTCCAGCCCCTTCTTGCCTATAAGGTCTCTTTTGAGAAATCCACTGACAGTCTGATGGGAACTCCTTTGTAGGTGACTGTCCCCTTAGCTCTTGCTTCTTCTAGAATTCTCTCCATTTTAATCTTGGCTAATGTAATGCTGATGTGCCTTGGTGTGTTCCTCCTTGGGTCCACCTTCTTTGGGACTCTCTGAGCTTCCTGGTCTTCCTGGAAGTCTATTTCCTTTGCCAGATTGGGGAAGTTCTCCTTTATTATTTGTTCAAATGAGTTTTCCACTCGTGTCTCTTCCTCTTCCCCTTCCGGTACCCCTGTAATTCAAATGCTGGAATGTTTAAAGATGTCCTGAAGGTTCCTAAGCCTCTTCTCATTTGTTTTTAATTCTTGTTTCTTCATTCTTTTCTGTTTGGTTGTTTCTTTCTTCCTTCTGGTCCACTTCATTGATTTGAGTCCCAGTTTCCTTTCCATCAGTATTGGTTTTCTCTGCATTTCCCTTCATTTCAATTAGTTTAGCCTTCATTTGTTCCTCTAATTTGTGACTAAAATCAACCAGTTCTGTGAGCATCCTGATCACCAGTGTTTTGAACTGTGCATCTAATAGGTTGACTATTTCTTGGTCACTTAAAAGTATTGGCTCTAGGGCTTTGATCTGTTCTTCAGTTTAAGCCATTTTGGGGGGGGTCTGGTTGCACGAGTTACATTTACTGAGGGGCAGAGCCTTTGGTGTTCACCAGGGCTGGGCAACCCAGTGGCTGGGTTGTGACGTTGTATGTGGGGGCGGGGTCAGAGAGGGAGCAATGGCGCTTGCTCCACTCTCGTATTTCAGTCCCTTCGGCTGCTTCCCACAAGCAAATTGTGTCCTTCTGGTGCTGGTTCCCAGGTGGGTGTGCTTGTGTTCGTTTTAGGACCCTGTGAGTCTCTCCAACAAACTCTCCTGTGAGGCTGGGAGTTTCTTCTTCTGTCACCTCAACCCCCACAAGTTTTTTCAATCAGTGCTTTTAGGCTTTATTTCCTGGCCCTGGGGCCCTGGGTTGTGTGGTGTGTCTCACTGCATATTTTCGCCTGGTTTATCTGCATACGAATATGTGACCACGGTCAGCCAGTGGCCTTGCACACCTCACTGTGCCTGCCCATTGCCACCCCATGCCCGGGGTCTGCCAACCACCACTTTTTCCTGGCCACCTCTCCCCGGCCGCTGACTCCACCCCTCTTACTAGGCTGGATGAATGGTTGTCGGACTACTATACAGTTCAATTTTCTGTCAGATCTGGTTGTTTTTGTTTCTGAGTTTTTGTTGGCCTTAATTTTGGTTGTGCGAGGAGGCACAGTGTGTCTATCTATGCACACATCTTGGTCAGAAGTCTGATCTTTTTTTAAAATAAGTCCCTTTAATATTTTGT
Source organism: Artibeus jamaicensis (assembly GCF_021234435.1). Classification (NCBI taxonomy): domain Eukaryota; kingdom Metazoa; phylum Chordata; class Mammalia; order Chiroptera; family Phyllostomidae; genus Artibeus; species Artibeus jamaicensis. The sequence continues at coordinate 69,099,514 of NW_026522030.1, read as the reverse complement.
ATAATAAGGGCTTGGTGATGATATATTCCTTTAGCTTTACCTTGTTTGGGAAGCACTTTATCTGCCCTTCCATTCTAAATGACAGCTTTGCTAGATAGAGTAGTCTTGCTGGCAGGTCCTTGCTTTTCATCACTTTCAGTACTTCTTGTCAGCCCCTTCTTGCCTTAAGGTTTCTTTGGAGAAATCGGCGGATAGACCTATGGGAACTACTTTGTAGGTGACTTTCTTCTCTTGCTGCTTTTAAGATTCTCTCTTTATTTTTAATCTTTGCCATATTAATTATGATATGTCTTGGTGTGGTCCTCTTTGGGTCCATTTTGTTTGGGAATCTCTGTGCTTCCTAGACTTGTATATCTATTTCCTTTTCCAAATTAGGGAAGTTTTCTTTCATTATTTTTTCAAGTAAGTTTTTAATTTGTTGCTCTTCCTCTTTTCCTTCTGGCATCCCTATGATTTGGATGTTGGCATGTTTAGAGATGTCCGAGAGTCTTCTTATTCTCTCCTCATTTTTTTGTTTTGTTTTGTTTGAATTCTTTCTGCACTGGCTGTTTATTTCTTCCTTATGCTCCAAATTGTTGATTTGAACCCTGGCTTCCTTCCCTTCTCTGTTGGTTCCCTGTGGATTTTTTTCCTTTAAGTTTTTTTTTTTTTTTTTTTTTTTTAGACAGAGGGGAAAGGTGGGAGAAAGAGAGAAACATCAATGTGTAGTTGCTTCTTGCGCCCCCTGTGGGGGTCCCGGCCCACAACCCAGGCACGTTCCCTAGACCGGGAACCAAACCAGCAACCCTCTGGCTCACAGGCCAGTGCTCAGTCCACAGAATCATACAAGCTGGGGCTGGATTTTTCTTTATTTCACTTACCGTAGCCTTCATATCTTCTATTACACGTTTGCCATACTCAGTGAGTTCCCTGAGCGTCCTTATCACTGGTGTTTTGAACTCTGCATCTGCTAGGTTGGCCATCTCCATTTTGCTTAGTTCTTTTTCCGGAGTTTTCTTCTGTTCTTTCACTTGGGCCATATTTCTTTGCCTCCTCAATGAGGCAGCCTCCCTGTGTTTCTGTGTATTAAATAGAGCTGCTTTGACTTCCAATCTTGGCATACCTGTTACTTTGTAAGGGGCAGAGCCTTAGGTATTTGCCAGGGCTGGGCAACCCACTTAGCCACTTTGTGGCACTGTATGTGGGGGAGGGGTCAGAGAGAGAACAGTGCTGCTTGCTTGGCCCTCAGCCCATTTCTATTCGCTTCCCCCACTTCTGGTATTTGACTGCCCTGGTGCTGAATCCCAGAGTGGGTGGGTTTGTGTACATTCTAGGATCATGGGGGTCCTTTAAATGGACTCTCCTGAGAGACCAGCAGTTTCTTCTGCCCCTCCAGCCTTCACTGGTTTTTACATCCAGAAATTATTAGGCTTTATCTTCCCAGTACTGGAACCCTGGGCTGCATGGTTTATCCTGGGGCTGGGACCACTCACTGCTCAGGTGTCCCTCCCAGTTCTTATCTACCACATATGACTGTGGGACCACCAGTTCCACCACCTGCCACTGCCTCGCTGCCACCACGCTGCGTCCTCTCCACCCCCACTCCCTGTCTCCGCCCCTCCCACCCGTCTGGGTAAATGTTTCTTCTTTAAATCCTTGGTTGTCTGACTTCCATACAGTTTGATTTCCTGGCAGTTCTGGCTGTGTTTAGTTTTGATGTTAGTTATGATCACATGTGTACCTACTCCTCCATCTTGGCTGGACTCTAATAGGAATTTCTTAAAATATTGAATTTATTTATTTAAAGGAAAAGGTTTATATTTCCACTTCTTTAAGTCCTTTCTCTATCCTTCAGTAAGTAAACCACCATAGGCTTATTATGAGGTATTACATGATTTTGCTGCAATTGTGAATGGGGTTTCTTTTTCCTCCAATATAATTTTGATTTGAACATTCCTGGTAAACAGAGCTGCTCTTTATCTTGTGCATTGTTCTCATACCCCACCATTGTTACTTGAAGGTACAGCCTATATCCATACTAAGAAATGCAGACTTTTTTCCGTTACATAGAGAGTTCTCAGCTCCTTTTGTTCACCAGGGAGATAGTATTTTAAATTATTGTTCGGAATAATTTCAGGGTTTTTTCCTGGTTTCTCATGATGCCCAAAGGCCTACTGGTACAAAAGAAATCAGACCTATTCCAGTCTGACCAGAAAGCAGAATCTGCTACCTCTGGGGCCCTTTTATACACACTAAGGCCCAACTACACTGTGAAATAAACTCTCCTCTTTATTTCAGTCCAGATTTTTGGCATGCAGTCTCTCATCTCCTCATTTTTACAAGTGTAAAGGAGGCCTTGAGAAGATTTATTACACCTGTGTTCAAAGTAAGCTCTGGGGGTATGGTAAAATTGTAATTTAAGCTACAGAAATTTCCTGCTGTATCTACTTTCAATGGGCTTTTTAAAAATCAAAGATAATTAACAAACAATAAAAACTGTAATCTTAGATATTAGTTCAAAAGTATAAATGAGTTTTAAAATTATATATACCTGTGCAACCACCACCCAAAACAAGATAGAGAATCGATGGGCCTTTTTTATTTTTTCAATTATTTTTCAGCAGCAGTTTACATTCAGTGTTATTCTGTCAGTGGGCCTTTTAAAAACACCATTCACTCAAAGATAAGCATGGCTCTCGATGTCAGACCCTTATGCAGAATTCCCCCCTGCTACTCCAAACTATCCCCCCTCCCTTCCCCTGCTTGCCGCTCTCCATTGCCACTGACACCCCTTTCACAGCACACCTCATCTTCCGAATTTCCCTCCCCCTCTCTCACCCTGACTGGGTTGGATGAGCTCTGTTGGCTGGCGTCTTGGTCCGCTTCTTCAGACAGGACTTGGCTGTTCTCTCTTGGGCTCTGCAGAATTTTCTGCAGCCCCGAGTTATCCCTGCCTTTTGGCCAGGCCACATCTTCCTGCTGGGCCAACCTCTCCGCCCCCCCAACCCCAGCCCTCCGCCCACTGGGGCTTGGTGGTTGTAGGACAGAGTGTCTGGGCGCCGGGTAGTAATCAACAGAGATAATCAAGCCATCTGAAGTAGCTAATAACCTCCTTCACCTTCACGACATACATTTTTCTTTCCAATTGTCGTAGGACAAGACTATCCACAATGTTAGAAGTAAATTAAAGGAATAAATTTCAAGTCACTTCTATAGTTGTAGAAGTGTAAAAGCATATCCTTCATCTCCTATTATGGCTGGGAAGAAAATTCCCTGCAAAGACTTTTCTGGTTTTGGAAGAGAGCTGGCTACCAGTTTCAATATATTGCGTAAATTTTTTTTTTTGTCTTTTTTATTTCGAGTTTTCCCACCAATGAGGATGTCCTAGCCCAGTCTTGGTTCTACATTCTCATCCACCATTTTCCATAGAAGTAGAGGACAGGAAAAAGTAATATGCACAGATCCAGAGTTTTAAATTTTTAATGCTGGAAAGTTTTCACTGTTTATGATTTTTTTCACTCTTCAGTGACACTAGTCCACAAAATGGGCAGATTAAGTTGTAATCTTCATTAATTTCCTCTTTCTATTTTTAAATGCAGATTCAAGTCAGTAGTGAATTATTTTATCCCAAGTTAGGGGCTATGCAAAAGACAAAACCACAAGGCTGAAATGGTGCACACTGTAGGCAATTTACTTCTAGAAATTATCTGCAGAAGTGGATTGTCATTTAACAATATAAAAAGAAAAGCAGTTACATTTTTATGTTTAATGTATTATTTTACTTTGTGCACTATTAAATATTATATATAAAGAAAACTTACATTTCTGAGTTAGATCTGGCTGCCAAAATAACATTAAAATGTATTTTGAAAATCCAAGTAAAAACGTTGGGTATTACTCTTGTCCTGTGGCCAGCATGGACCATGGACCATCTTGTCCCTAATAAATTGTCAAGATGGCACATCTCATCAAATCATTTTATGAATTAAAATGTTCTAACAGGGCCCTGGCTGGCCAGCTCAGTTGACTGGAGCATCAATTCCCAATGCCAGTTCAATCTGGTCGGGACACATGCAAGAATCAACCAATGAATACATGAAGAAGTGCATTGTGTGTGTGTGTGTGTGTGTGTGTGTGTGTGTGTGTGTCTCTCTCTCTCTCTCTCTTTCTCTCTCAGAAATAAATAAAAATTTAGCCCTGGCTGGTATGGCTCAGTGGATTGAGTGCCAGCCTGCAAAGCAAAGGGTCACTTGTTTGATTCTCAGTCAGGGCATATACCTGGGTTGCTGGCCATGTCCCCAGTGGGGGGCACACCAGAGGCTACTACACATTGATGTTTCTCTCCCTCTTTTTCTCTTTCCCTTATCCTCTAAAAATAAATAAATAAATCTTTAAAAAATATTCAAAAGATGATGTCTCTCTTTAAAAAAATTTTTTTAATATTCTAATAGCTTCCAGCCCTGCTTAGGGAAAGTCTTGAATTTATCTTCTGGATTATCTTACATGTCTCTATGAAAGTCATTTTTTTTAAAGTTTGAAAACTTTAAAGCCCTATGGAAAATTTCACTTAGAGGGAAAAGTTTTAAAATCTGAACTACCCGAAGTGCGTTACAGACATCATGACCTATATCTCCTAAGAACAGGAGCATTCTCTCACATAACCATAATTTCATTGTCAAATTCAGGAAACTTAATATTCCCACAATACAGTTATCAAATATGTAGTCTGATGCAGACAGCTGCTTGCAGTGCCCGCGGAGTCATGGATGAGACATGAGACAAATTCACAGGGACTACCGAGTCCTGTGGAGGAAAAGGGACGGCATGGCTACTCCCTCAAGGGAGGAGCGCCTCAGAACAGCCTGGCCACCCTCTCAAGGGAATAGCATGCTGACCCTCTTCTATGTGTGCATGTATGCATGTATGTATGGTGGATGAGATTAATTATGGATTATTTGTTTCTTATGTTCTGTAGTGGGATGTACTTCTTTACAGTCTGTTTTTATTTTGATGCTAAGATTATCTCAGATTTGACTAGTGGGGGCCACCTCATACTGGCTATTGTGTCCTTTCGACATGTCCCTACCAGTATTTTAGTACTTTCTTATTTCCTGGCACAGGGTGTTCCAGATCTAGTTTGTCCTTTCCCTGCCCTGCCCAGGAGTCAGCTATTTTTCCAGGAAGGCCCAGCGCCTTTCAGTGGGGAACGGTATTTAAAAAGCATACAAGGCCTCCAGGACTTGGCTCTGGTCTCATCTATGACATCTCCTGTGATTCCTTTACTACCTCATGTGCTCAAACACATATGCTCCCAGGGCCCCCGGAGTGCTGTCTTCCTCCACACGCTTGCCTGTTCCTGGATGCCCTCACCACTGTTTTTCTGTGGGCCTCATTCTACTCTTTTTTCACAGCCATTCAAGTATTAACTGATGCGTGGTCTTATCTCGCCACCCCAGAATCGCACTCTGAGTGGTGCTCCTGGCACCACCTCCTCCTCAACTCTTCTCACATGCTAGGAAATAACACCTCCTTGTTTTAACCTCTGTTTGCCCTCTTACCAGTATGAATGAACGTATTTGCTAAGTTTTTGAGAAACAAAATTATGTTATCCAAGATAACATGAGAAATATGATTATAAAACAATGAGGTTGATGTTCTGTGTTGTACTACATTTTTATGCGAATCTTCTATAACCAATTAGAATCTAATAATGCAGAGACAGTTATAGCGCAATGACAATTTAGGATGATTATTCATTATAAAAATAACTGCATTTGTTTGTTAACTAGATAGTACATGGACATGTTTTAAAATTCAAAAGTGCCAAGTGATGTATATTAAAGCACCTCCATCTCACCCCAGCCAGTGTGTCTCAGTGGTTGGGCATCATCCCACAAACTGAAAAGTCACTGGTCCAATTCCCCAGTCAGGGCACATGCCTGGGGCACAGGTTCAGTCCCCTGGAGCACGTGCAGAAGGCAGTAATCAAGGTTTCTCTCTCACACTGATGCTCCTTGCCCTCCCTTCCTCCCTCCCTTACCCTTTTTCTAAAAAAATTAAATTTAATTTAAAAATGAAATTAAATAAATAAAAATCCATCTGATTGGTGTTCCCAAATCATCCACTTGCCCGCCTTTAGGTAAACAATGTTTTCAGTATTTCATGTATCCAGATATAGTATACAAGCATATATATTATTATATACCCTGTGTGTGGCTCACTTTTCTATCTTAAAAGACCTAAAAAAGAACTTACAACAGTCCTGGCTGGTGTAGTTCAGTGGATTGAGTATGGGCTTGTGAACCAAAGGGTTGCTTGTTTGATTCCTGGTGGGGCACATGCGTAGCTTGCAGGCCAGGTCCCCAGTAGAGGACACATGAAAGGCAACCACACATTGATGTTTCTCCCCTTCTCTTTCTCCTTTCCTTCCACTCTCTCTGAAAATAAATAAGGAAAACGTTTAAAAAAAACCAACAGAATGACTTTCTAAAAGACATATGTGTGATTACAATGAAGCCCATAGATTTTAAGTTAATATTCAAATAATTTCTCAATACTAGGACACAGGGTACATTATTTTTTAAAAAAGACAGAAAGATGCTAAAATTATTTATCCATAGTCACAGCTCTCTCAACCAGAATTTCTCTGGTGCTACATATTTTTTCCCTAATTTCACAGTATGCATGAATAATTTTTTCCAATGCATTTTTTAAGTGTTTGCTTTTTATCCAACAGTTTCATAATTAATTCCCAGGAGGCCTTCATGCTTACCAATAAATACAGACACGAGCAACAAAATATCAAAATCTGAGCTTTCAGCCTAGAAAAAAAGGAGAAGAAAGATACTGATTTATGCAGAAAGATGATTGTCATGCTTAGGAGAGCTGTGTGCATCTTGCTTGAAAATATGAGGCTATTCTTTATTTACATCAAGCCAGTAAATACACTCACTTATGGCTTTTTAAGGCCTAGAAGACAAAATCTGAAAATGTGAGTGATTAAATGCTGTTCTCAGAGTGAAGTTAAATAACAGAGTTGGAATTATTTCTAAAGAAACCTTAAAAATATTCTGAGGGCTTACCTCTTTAAAAATGGCATAGTTAGAAGATTGACTTAATATTTAAAATGATTTTCTAGAAACAAGTTTCAATTCCATAAGAGCTTTGATTAAATACCTCATCATGGTGAATAAAGCTAATTACACCTGTGGTCTTTGGGAGCCACTTTTAAAAACTCATGTGCAGCCCTGGCAGGGTAGCTCAGCTGGTTGGAGCGTGGTTTCAATATGCCAGGGTTGCAGTTTGATCCCTATTCAGGGCACATACAAAAATCTACCAGTGAATGCATAAATAAATAAATGGAACAACAAATGTATCTCTCTCCCTTCTTCTCTCTAAAATCAATAAGTAATTTAAAAAATTTTTTAAATCATGAGCATACCCTCAAGCACTTCGGTCTAGTGCGTTTTCCTCCAAGTCCTCTTCAAGGGTTTCTACACCTTGCAGAGGGCTCTCGATTATCTACTACCCTATTTTGTCAGCTACCCTGATGTTCTTCCTACCTTCCCCAAATATATTCTGAATGATTGAAGGCAGAAGTTCTCCTTTATCTGTCCTTTAAATATTTATTTATTTATTTATTTATTTTTTAGAGAGAGCAGAAGGGAGGAAGAAGGAAGGAGAGAAACTTCACTGTGTGAAAGAAACATTGACCGGTTGGCTCTCTTATGCCCCAGCTGGGGACCTGGCCTGGACCCCAGGCATGTGCCCTTACCCGGAACCCAATCAGTGACCCTTCAGTTCCCTGGCCAGTGCTCAATCCACTGAGGCACACCCACCAGGGCTATCTATCCTTTATTTATTTTTTATTTTTATTTTTAAAAAGATTTGTGATTTTTTAAAGATTTTATTTATTTATTTTTAGACAGAGGGGTAAAGAGGGAGAGAGAAACATCAATGTCTGGTTGTCTCTCGTGTGTCCCCTACTGGGGACCTGGCCAACAACCCAGACCTGATTGGGAACCAAACCAGTGACCCTTTAGTTTGCAGGCTGGTGCTCAATCCACTGAGCTACACCAGTCAGGTTTACCTGTCCTTTAACTGTCCCACATTCTAACACATAATAGGCACTGGAAAATATCCTTCCCTTGATTATCAGGCCATATCATCTATAAGGCAGATCCTGAAGAAGAAAGATGTCCCCTGTTATCATTCTAGGTGGGAACTGAACTGGAGCTTAGTAAGCCTATATGTATTAGTTTTGCAGGGATAATTTACATGTATATATGTAAAATTATTAACTGCCTTCTCTTTCAACATTTAGGCTGTAAAGGCAATTATTGGATAGTAGTGTAAGGCACAAACCAATTAATACATAACAAAACAGACTATGTTATACACACACACACACACACACACTGTATATTGCCATGTATAATGTGCTCCCATGTATAATGGGCACCCACGTTTTTGGCCCAAACTGTCAGTAAAAAAAATATTTTGTTTTAATTTTTTATTCAATTTTTATTTATTTATATTTAGAAGCAAAAGTAATGATCATATTCCAGGGTATTATTTTGCATACAGATATTGTTATGCTTTCTAGAGTTATACCTTTAATGCATAAGCATAAATAAAATAATTAAAAACATTTATATAGATACAGAATTAGCACTACCCATGTATAATGCACATACTTATTTTTCCCTCAACAATTTGGACCAACCCTGGCTGGTGTAGCTCAGTGGATTGAGTGCATGCTTGTGAACCATAGGATCCTGGTTCAATTCCCAGTCAGGGCACATTCCTAGGTTGCAGGCCAATTCCCAGCAGGGGATGCGCAACCACACATTGGTATTTCTCTCCCTCTCTCCTTCCCTTCCCCTCTAAACATAAATAAATAAAAAATCTTTACAAATTTTTGACTAAAGTGTGCATCACACACAGCAAAATTCAGTGTGGTGCGTGTGTATATATATATATATATCTGTTCAGAAAGTATCCAGCCATGTAACATGAAAAATAGAGCCCTGGCTGTTGTGGCTCAGTGGACTTAGTGTCGGCCTGTGAACCCAAAGGTCGCTGGTTCCATTTTAAGTCAGGGCATATGCCTGAGTTTTGGGCCAGGTCCTCAGTTGGAGACAAGTGAGAGGCATCTTTCCACATCAATGTTTCTCTCCCTCTCTTTCTCCCTCCTTTACCCTCTCTCTAAAAATAAATAACATCTTTTAAAAAACACAACAGCAAAAAAAGAAAAATAGAGACATTTATTGAAGAAGATACATTGTACATAGGACAATGATGCCTCAGTCTCCTTCAAAGCAAGCACCTTGAGATCTCACAGAGTTCTAATCGCCATCAGCTGCCCTGTTGTATTTTCCTAAACCTCAGCGAGAATCTGAAATCGTTTCCCTTTCACAGGTGATTTTAGTTTTGGGAAAAGCCAGAAGGCAAAGGGCACCAAATCTAGGCTGTAGGGGACTAAGTCACCTGGGTAGTTTGATGTTTCACCAAAAAAAACTGCAGGAGATGTGATCATGAACAGGTGTATTGTCTTGATGAAGCTGCCAATCCCCAGCTGCCCATAGCTGTGGCCTTCTGCATCATCTGGTAGTTTCCATGAGGGAATGTTCAAGCTGAATGCAAAATCTGATGTACATATGTTGTTCTACTTGCTCAGTCAGGTTGAATGCAACAGCCACACAGTGCACATGCTCACTCAATGGCATCTACCACCTTCACTGACTAGTGCAGTGAAGTCATCGTTGTTCACACATGCGCATTCCAGTCCACTCTCCTTGGCTGCCAGGTTACACTGATGTCATGCAAACTGTTCTTGTTATTATTAACAATGGCTGGCCTTTTTCCAGACATCTCATACGTAGGTACCTTAAGCAATTTATACTTAAACATAATTAATTCATCCATTCTCCTGGTGATGGACATTTAGGCTGTTTCCAATTAATAGCTATGATGAACAATGTTGCTATAGACACTTTTTGTGCATTTCATCTGGTTTATATAATACTGACTCCAGAGCCATACGTGTTTTCAGTTTTACTAGATATTGACAAATTATTCTCCAAATTCTCCAATTTGTCCACTCTACATCAAACTAGAAAGCTTCCACGCAGCAAAGGAAAGCATTAACAAAATAAAAGGCAATCTAAGGAATTGGAGAAAATATTTGCAAATCATGTATCTGAAAAGGGATTAACATCCAAGATGTGTAGGACTCATACAACTCATCATCAAACAGTATGATTAAAAAATGGGCAGAGGGTCTGAATAGACATTTTTCCAGAAGAGACCTACAGATGATTCACTGGTAGGTGAAAAGGTGCTCAGCCTCATTAATCATCAGGGAAATGCAAATCAAAACCACAGTGAACTATTGCCTTACACCTGTTAGGATGGCTATTGTCAAAAAGATGGCAAGGATGTGAAGAAAAGGGAACCATTGGGCACTGTTGGTGGGAATGTAAATTAGTGCAGCCACTGTCAAAAACAATATGGAAATTCCTCAGAAAATTAAAAATAGAACTACCATATGATCCAGCAATTCCACTTCTGGGTATTTAGCCAAAGGAAACAAACAAACAAAAAAACTAACTCAAAAAGGTACCTGCACCCCAGTGTTCACTGCAGCATTATTTACAATAGCCAATACATGGAAACAACCAAAGTGTCCACTGATAGGCGAACTGATAAAGAAGATGTGCTATATACGATTGAATATTATTTAGCCATAAAAAAAGAAATATGGACTTCCGCCAAGATGGAGGATTAAGGTGGATGTGCCTGCCTCCTCTCACAACCAAGTTTAAGGACAACTAAATATTAGCATCAGAAAACACAACCAGAACACGGAAAACTGAACTTTTCGGAAGTCCGCAAACAACAAATTCTTCGGCCCGGCCGGTAAGGGGCGAAACCGGCGGCGGGTGAGGAGTTACAAAGGAGAACTCGATTGACCCGGGCGCGGGCGCGGAATCCAGACGCGCGACTTTTCGGAAGCCCGCAAACAACAAATTCTTCGGCCCGGCCGGTAAGGGGCGAAACCAGCGGCGGGTGAGGAGTTACAAAGGAGAACTTGATCGACCCGGGCGCGGGCGCGGAATCCAGTCGCGCGAATCCAGTCGCACGGGTTCCAAACCCAGGATTGGACCTAGTGAGCAGCCCACCGGGTGAGCGACTACGGAGGAGTCAGTGGGGAGGCGGTGGCAGCGAGTTGACTGTGGGTGCCCGGTTACGCGCGGGTGAGGGAGTGAGCGGGGGACCTGCGGCGGCGCCATTTTCCCCGCTCTGACCACGCCCCCACATACAGCGTCACAACCCAGCGACCTGGGACTCCAAGGCGCCGCTTCTCTCACTTAAAGGGCCAGAACAGACCAAAAATGTCGCAGGGGGTCCTCAAAGTCCCGGAGATAAATCTAAGTGACGAAGAAATAGCAAAACTCTCAGACGCACAGTTTAAAACACTGGTCGTCAGCTTCCTCACAGATCTGGTGGACTATAGCCACAAATTAGAGAAACATATGAAGGCTAAATTAAGGGAAATGAATGGAATTCCACAGGAAACCCATAGAGATGAAAAAAAACTGGGACTCAACTCAATGGAGTGAACCAGAAGGAAGAAAAAATGATCAATCAGAAAGGAATGAAGAAATAAGAATTCAGAAAAATGAGGAGAAGCTTAGGAACTTCCAGGACATCTATAAACGCTCCAATATCCGAATTATAGGGGTACCAGAAGGGGGAAAGACACAACCACCAGTGGAAAAACTATTTGAACAAATAATAAAAGAAAATTTCCCCAATCTGGCAAAGGAAACAGACTTCCAAGAAATCCAAGAAGCCCAGAGAGTACCAAAAAAGTTGGACTCAAGAAGGAACACACCAAGGCATATCATAATTACATTAGCCAAAATTAAAACGAAGGAGAGAATCCTGGAAGCAGCAAGAGCTAAGGGGACAATCACCTACAAAGGAGTCCCCATCAGGCTGTCAGCAGATTTCTCAAAAGAGACCTTACAGGCAAGAAGGGGCTGGAAAGAAATATTCCAAGCCATGAAAACTAAAGACCTACAACCAAGATTGCTCTACCCAGCAAAACTTTCATTTAGAATGGAAGGACAGATAAGGTGCTTCTCAGATAAGACCAAATTCAAGGAGTTCATCATCACCAAGCCCTTATTATATGAAATGTTAAAGGGACTTATCTAAGAAAAAGAAGTTAAAGAAACATGAACAGTGAAAGGACAACAAGCTCACAGTTATCAACAACCACACCTAAAACGAAAGCAAACTAAAAGGACAGCTAGATTAGGAGTGGAAACATAGAAATGAAGATCTCAAGTAGGGTTAGCAACAGGGGAGTGGGAGGAGAAGACGGGGAGAGAAGGTACAGAAAACAAGTAGCATAGACAGTAGATAGAAAATAGATGGGGGGGCAAGAATAGTATGGGAAATACAGAACCTAAAGGACTTGAGACACATGGACATAAGCTAAAGGGGGGGTAATGGGGGGATTGGGGGGGCAGGGTGGAGGGGAATGAAGGGGGGAATAGAACAACTGTAACAGCATAAACAATTCAAAAAAATAAATAAATTTATTTAATTAAAAAAAAATATGGCCATTTAAGACAGAATGGCTGGAACTTGGGGTCATTGTGCTAAGTTAATAAATCAGAACAAGAAAGGTAAATACTCTGACTTCGCTTATATGTGAACAGTAAAGAAAAAAAATAGAACTCAGAGATTCAGAGAATAGATTGGTGGTTGCTAGAAGATGGGTGGGATTGGGGTGAATAGGTGAAGGTGGTAAAAAAATACTAGCACCCAGTTACAAAATAAAGCAGGGGTGTCAAACTCATTTTCACCAGGGGCCACATCAGCCTTGCAGTTGCCTCCAAAGGGCCGAATGTAATTTTAGGACTGTATAAATGCAACTACTCCTTAACAGTTAAGCACTGCCACTGGGTAGAAACAGGGTAGCGGGCCAGATTTGACCTGTGGGCCTTGTGTTTGCCACCTGTAAAATAAAGAATTCAGCCCTGGCTGGGTGGCTCAGTTGATTGGAGTGTTGTTCCAATGTGCCCCAGCTTTGGGTTCCATCCCCTGCCAGGGCACACGCAAGAGTCCACCAATGAGTGCATGGATGGATGGATGAGTGGAACAGCGTGTTGGTGCTTCTCTCTCACTTCCTCCCTCCCTCTCTGTCTAGAATCAATCAATGAAGAAAGAGAAAAACAGAAATCACGGCAATGTAATTATAGCATGGTGATGTGGAGAAGAAAGAAACTTTCCTCTATCCTCAAAATTCTTTGGCTGGTCTAATAATAATTAAATAGACATGAAAGAGTTTAGCAAGTGAAAATTACCAAATTTAATACGTATGTATGAGGACTCTGCATCCATTAGAGAATCAGACTCCACAGCACTACAGGTTCAAAACAGAAAGGTATTGGGGTATGTAACACATCCTAAGACATCCTGAGCGAGGGATGAAGGACGTTGCCTTGGGAGCTTTGAAGTATCATTGCAGGATGATTAAAAAAAGCAGATATTTAGTAAATAGTTTTCATGCCTTACAGATAAGTCAAAAGAGGTTATCTCTGATCATCTCTTATGGGCAAGGCCCCTAATTCCAATTCTTCTAGGTTGTTAAGGAAAGGGCCTAACTTTCTCTTGAGCTCCTGGCTGAAGTTGCCTTTAGCTCAGAACAGCCCCCACACCACATGTGCACATACTGGGGTGGCTCATATGAACCCCCACAGCAACTAACTGGTCAATAATACTCTACTGCATCTTTGAAAGTTGCTAAGACAGCAAATCTTTAAAGTTCTCATCACAGGAAAAAAAATTGGGACTATATGTGGTGATGGATGTTTAATTACTTCTTGTGGTGATCATTTTGTAATATATACATTTATAAAATTATTATGTTGTCCATCTGAAACTAATGTAATGTTACATGTCAGTTACAGCTGTCAACATGAGAAATGTCCAAACCTGTAGAGCATTTTTGTACGAGTTTATTTGATCTAAATTGACAACATGCCAGGCAGCAAGATCTCAAATGCTCTGGAGAACACTTTTGCAGCAGCAGGTCTTGAATTACAGGGTCGTTAACAAGATTATCTGCTTTCTTAAGGGAATCCTTTTAGAGAAGGATTATCTGCTTTCTTACACTTATTTCAAAGGTATATTAATTAACCTAGATCAAAAACAATGAAGAGGGCTTGCTTAATGCAAAGACAAACCTTTTACTAAAAAATTATAGGCCTGGGGCATGTCTACCCTCCAAAACCCACCCACTGGTGAATTTATGATCAGATTACCCTGTGAGGTTACTTTCCATAGACCCCCTTTTCCTTCCACATATCTCAATTTAAAAAGTTAGTGCTTGCTTTGGCAGCACATATAATAAAATTAGAACGATAGAGAGAGGATTAGTATGGCCCTTGTGCAAGGATGACACACAAATTCGTGGAGTGAAAAAAATATGATGCTCTCACCATGAGTGTATGAGAATACCCATGACTAGATCAGTGATTTGCACCCTTTTTCACCTCATGGCACACACAAGCTAATTACTAAAATTTGGTGACACACCAAAAAATATATTTTTTGTCAATCTGAGAAAAAATAGGTATAATTTTGATTGACTTGCCCCAGATGGCTATTCTGTTGGCTGTCACTTTTTAATTTGACAGTCTAAGGGAAAAGAGGTCAGTGCCCCTGTATAAATAAATAGTCAGATATTGCACATTTTGAAATTTCTTGGGGCATGTCAGTGTGCCTGCCATAGGACACCAGTTGAAAATCGCTGCTCTGTATCCTCAAAAGTTGTTGTCATACTTTTTATATTTTGCGAAATTCCTGAGTATAATAAAATAACATCTCATCGTGGTTTTAGTTTTGCAAGGTCTTAATTACTACTGAGGTTAAGCATGTCCTCATATGTTTATAAGCCATTTACAAGGTTTTTTTCCTTATGAATTTGTGGTTATGTAGTAAAGAATGTGATCTGTCCCCAAAAGAGGTCTGGCCTTTGCCATCAGCTCTTCATGGGTAATCTCTAAACCCCTGGAATGTCGCCCTGCTAGGGGGAGTGTCTTTGTTTGCCTGATAGACTAGTGATGTGATTGACGGTGCCATCTGTGGTAGTAGTTTTGAGTTATCATTTGAGTTTGGTATCACCTCAGCCTCCGACAGCTGCCGCCTGAAGTCAGCCACATGGGCAGTCAACCATGGAGCCCTTAGCAAAGACGCTGGAGACCAGGGTTTGGATGAGCTTCCTTAGCTGGCAACATTCCACGCATAACCATCGATGCTGGGGAAACAGTGCTGTCCTGATTCCAACCTCGAGCTCTGCATGTGGTCCTTTTGGGGACTGCCTTATGTGCTTTTGTTTCCCTGGCTCATTTTAATGTTTGTTTATTTGTTTGTTTGTTTGACTCAATAGGTCACTCTTTCTTTCCTTTTCAAAACATTTTATTTTTCAGTTACAGTTTACATTTAGTATTTTCCTATTAATTCCAGATATATACATTTTAGTCTTTTAAAGATCTTGAAGGCCTGTTGATTTTAATCCTTTCCCTGTGATAAACTGTAACTGTGAGCACAACAGCTTCCAGTGAGTTCTGTGAATCCTTTTAGAGAATTATCATCAAACCTGAGTGTGGTTTTGGGAAACTCCTGCACTGGCGGCTGGTCTCGGAAGTAAGGGTGGTTTTTGCGTTGTGCCCTCTAGGTTTGTAATAGTTGATGTTTTCTGTCCATATCCTATTGTGCTGATTATCTTGTTTAAAAATTTAGTTGTAGAAGTTATGATACATTCTTGGTATTAATCTTTTTTGTTGCTATGTGCATTGCATATATTTTTTAATGTTAAGATATAGATTTTATTTATTTATATAAGAATTTTTAAATAACTTTTTTTAGATTTACTTATTTTTTCTAGAAAGAGAAGGGAGGGAGGGAAACATCGATGTGTGAGGGATGTGCCCAACCAGGGAACTGGCCTGCAACCTAGTCATATGCCCTGAGTGGGGATCACACCACCAAAATTTTGGCTGGCAGGCTGGCAGGCTGGCACTCAATCCACTGAGCCACACCATCCAGGGCTATTCATTTATTTTTCGAAAGAAGGGAATGAAGGGAGAGAAACATCAATGTATGTGAGACAAACATTGATCAGTTGGCTCTTCCACTCCCTCAACGGGGGACCTCGCCTGTAACCCAGGCATGTGCCCTGACTGGGAATCGAATTTGCAACCTTTCTGTTCTTAGGCTGGTGCTCAGTTCAATGAGCCACACCAGCCAGTGCTTCACTGAATGTCTTTTCTCAACTCATTTTCCCCTGTTTTGCTGTCCACTGATAAATAGAAGAGTTTGGTTTGATTAGATGTCTGAATATTTTCATTTAAGATTTTTCTTTTCTTTTTTAAAAGATTTGCAATCCTTTCATTTATTTTTTCATTTTTATTTAATTAACTTTTGTTGTATTTTCCCATTACCAAGGGTTTTTGTTTTCTTTAAAATCTTATTTAAGAACTTCTCTCCTACTCCAGTTTCATAAAGATAT
Source organism: Artibeus jamaicensis (assembly GCF_021234435.1). Classification (NCBI taxonomy): domain Eukaryota; kingdom Metazoa; phylum Chordata; class Mammalia; order Chiroptera; family Phyllostomidae; genus Artibeus; species Artibeus jamaicensis. The sequence continues at coordinate 69,082,944 of NW_026522030.1, read as the reverse complement.
TCTCTTATAGGAAATAAAAGTATAAATGTTTTGTTTTTCACAATAAGGTCTTTAATTTTTTTTGGAGTTAATTCTTTTGGTGTTTGGTGTGAGTTAGGAATCTCTATCAAAGAGAATTAGACTTGACTGCAAATAATATTGATTTAAAAAGCAGTGGCTTACATATATTGCACTAATATATATATATATATGTTTTCCTATGGATAATCGAATAATCCAGCACCATTTATTTATTAATACTCCATTCTTTCTCCAGTTATCTACAGCATGGACTTGATCATATTCTAAGCATCTGTCTCTGTGTATATCTGTTTCTGGGCTTTCCGTTCCACTTAATGAATTTATAGACATATCCTGCCAATTCCACACCATATTAGTTGCTGTGGGCTTATTTTGCATTTTGATATCTCATAGAACAAGCCATTTCATGCCTCTTGTTCTTCTTTAGGAATGTCTTGCTTCTCTTGACCTGTTGTTCTTGTATATAAATTTTAGAACCAGCATCTCATGTCGCTGTACAGAAAGAAGGACGAAGTTGCTATACAGAATGAAGTTGCTTTACAGAAAAAGTCTGTAAAAACTCTGTTACGAATTTGCAGATCAATTTAGGAACAACTGACATTGTTAGAATAATGAGAATTCTCTATGAATATGGTACATATCTGCATTTATTCAGGTCCTTTAAAAATTTATTTTGGGAAATGGACACATTTCTAGAAAAATATAATCTCCCAAAACTCAATGAAAAAGAAGTAGAACACCTGAATAGACCAATAACAGCAAAAGAAATTGAAGCAGTAATAAAAAAACTCCCGTCACACAAAAGCCCCGGACCAGATGGATTCACAGGAGAATTCTACAAAGCATTTAAGGAAGAGCTAACCCCCATTCTTCACAGACTATTCCAAAAAATCCAAAAGGATGGAAAACTCCCAAACTCCTTTTATGAAGCCAGCATCATCCTAATTCCAAAACCAGATAGAGATACAACAAAGAAAGAAAACTTCAGGCCAATATCGCTGATGAACATAGACACTAAAATCCTCAACAAAATATTGGCAAATCGCATCCAACAATATATCCAAAAGATTATACACCATGACCAAGTGGGATTCATCTGAGGGATGCAAGGATGGTTCAACATTCGCAAAACAGTAAATGTAATTCATCACATAAACAAAAGCAAAGACAAAAACCACATGATCATATCAATAGATGCAGAAAAAGCTTTCGATAAGGTACAACACCCATTTATGATAAAAACACTCAGCAAAATGGGAATAGAGGGAACATTCCTCAATATAATAAAGGCCATTTATGAGAGACCTACAGCCAATATCATACTCAATAGGCAAAAACTAATAGCTTTTCCACTAAGATCAGGAACAAGACAAGGATGTCCACCTTCACCACTTCTATTCAATATAGTATTAGAAGTTTTGGCCACAGCGATCAGGCAGGAAAAGGAAATAAAAGGCATCCAAATAGGAAAGGAGGAAACAAAACTGTCACTGTTTGCAGATGACATGATAGTGTACATGGAAAATCCTATAGACTCTACCCAAAAACTGCTCAAACTAATTAATGAATTTGGCAAAACAGCAGGATACAAAGTCAATATCCAGAAATCAAAGGCATTTTTGTATACAAACAATGAATCAGCAGAAGCAGAAATCAAGGAAAAAATCCCATTCGATATAGCAAAAAGAAAAATAAAATATCTGGGAATAAACCTAACCAAAGAGGTAAAAGACCTGTATGCAGAAAACTACACAGCACTGAAGAAAGAAATCAGGGAAGACACAAACAAATGGAAACATATACCGTGTTCATGGATTGGAAGAATTAACATCATCAAAATGTCCATACTACCCAAAGCAATATACAGATTCAATGCAATACCTATTAAAGTACCAATGGCGTATTTCACAGACATAGAACAAACACTTCAAAAATTTATATGGAATCATAAACGAGCCCGAATAGCAGCTGCTCTTTTGAGAAAGAAGAACAAAGTAGGAGGGATCACAATACCTGATATCAAACTGTATTACAAAGCCACTGTAATCAAAACAGCCTGGTACTGGCATAAAAACAGGCACATAGACCAATGGAACAGAACAGAGAGCCCAGAAATCAACCCAACCCTCTACAGTCAATTAATATTCGACAAAGGGGGCAGTAACATAAAATGGAGTAAAGATAGCCTCTTCAGCAAATGGTGTTGGGAGAACTGGACAGCTACGTGCAAAATAATGAAACTTGAGCACCAACTTACACCATACACCAAAATAAATTCAAGGTGGATAAAAGACTTAAATATAAGCCATGACACCATTAAAGTCCTAGAGGAGAACATTGGCAAGAAAATCTCAGATATTCCACGCAGCAACATTTTTACGGATATGTCCCCTAGAGCAAGGAATATAAAGGAAAGAATAAACAAATGGGATCTCATCAAAATAAAAAGCTTCTGCATGGCTAAACAAAACAGTATTAAATTAAAAAGACAACCAACTGTATGGGAAAACATATTTGCCAATGATACCTCAGACAAAGGTTTAATCTCCAAAATATACAAAGAACTTACAAGACTCCACTCTAGGAAGACATCGAACCCAATTAAAAAATGGGAAAAGGACTTGAACAGACACTTCTCTAAAGAGGACATACAGAATATCCAGAGACACATGAAGAGATGCTCAACATCATTAGCTATCAGAGAGATGCAAATTAAAACCACAATGAGATACCACTTTACACCAGTCAGGATGGCTATAATAGACAAAGCAACAAACAACAAATGTTGGAGAGGGTGTGGGGAAAAGGGGACCTTAGTTCACTGTTGGTGGGATTGCAGACTGGTACAACCATTATGGAAAACAGTATGGAATTTTCTCAGAAAAATAAAAATTGACCTGCCTTTTGACCCAGCAATTCCACTGCTAGGATTATACCCCAAGAATCCTAAAACATCAATTTCAAAGAACCTATGCACCACAATGTTCATAGCAGCACAATTTACAATAGCAGCACAATTTACAATAGAGTTGGAAGCAACCTAGGTGCCCATCAGTAAACGAATGGATCAAAAAATTGTGGTACATATACACAATGGAATTCTATGCAGCAGAGAGAAAGAAGGAGCTACTACCCTTTGCAACAACATGGATGGAACTGGAAAGCATTATGCTGAGTGAAATAGGCCAGGCATTGAAGGACAAATACCATATGATCTCACCTTTGACAGGAAGCTAAAGAATAAAATAAACAAGCAAACAGAATAATAACAAAGACACTGAAATAGAGAACAAGTGAGCAGCGACCAGAGGGGAGAGGGAAGGGAACTTAAGGGGAAAAAGGGGGAGGGATTTTGAGGAACAAGTATGAAAAACACAGAGATGAGGACGGGGGGGGGGGGAATGGGAGAAATAGATAAAAAAAATGTACTTGAAAAGTAACTAAATAAAATTTAATATAAAAAATTTATTTTGATTTTATTTATCTTTAGAGGGGAAGGAGAGAGGGAGAGAAACATCAATGTATGGTTGCCTCTAGTGCGCCCCCTGCTGGGAACTGGCCTTCAGGGAACTGGCCTGCAACCCAGGCATGTGCCCTGACTGGGAATTGAACTACGATCCTCTGGTTCGAAGACCTGGGCTCAATCCACTGAGCTACACTAGCCAGGGTTCAAAAACAAATAATACCCAGGACTGTCAGAAAATTGAGCTGTATGGAAGTCTGACAACCAAGAATTTTAAAAAGCCACATTCCTCCTGATGGGTAGGAGGGATGGAGCCTCGGAGACAGGGCAGAGAAGCCATGTGCCATGGACAGGCAGCGGTGGCAGTGGAACAGATGGTCCCACATTCATGTGTGGTGGATAAAAATTGTGAGGGATATCCCAGGGCCAAGTGATCCCAGCCCAGGCCAGACACACAACCCAGGGTTCCAGCACCAGGGAGATAAACCCCCATTAACTCTAGCTGTAAAAAACAGTGGGGGTTGGGGTGGCAGAAGAAACTACCATTTTCACTGCTTAACAGGTCCACATGGACTTAGAACATATGCAAACCCCAGGGCAGCAGCCAGAGGGGTGCCAATCACATATGGGAAGTGGATGGAGTGACTGGAAATGGGGTGAGTGCTGGACAAACGTCCAGAGGCTAGGCGGCAGCATTGTCCCTTCTCTGGCACCGCAGAGCCAAGAGTGGTGAAACAGGTTGCCCCACCCTGGCAATTACCTAAGGCTCCACCCCACATAATTTGCAGATGCCTTTGCTACACTGGCTGCGGCTTCTAAGACAGGAAGTAAAAGCAGCTCTACCTAATAAACAGGAACAAACTCAGTTGAGGCTGCCAAATTGAGGAGGCAAAGAAATACAGCCCAAATGAAAGAACAGAACAAAACTCCAGAAAAAGAACTAAGCAAAAAGGAGATAGGCAACTTATCAGATGCAGAGTTCAAAACAGTGGTGATAAGGATGATCAGAGAACTCACTGAGTATGGCAACAAAATAAAGAGAGAAATGAAGTTTACACAAAGTGAAGTAAAGAATAATTCACAGGGAACCAACAGTAAAGGGAAGGAAATCAGGAATCAAATTGATGATTTGGAACAAAAGTAAGAAATAAACATTCAACCAGGACAGAAAGAAGAAACAAGAATTCAAAAAAATGAGGAGAGGCTTAGGAATATCTGGGGCAACTTTAAATATTTCAACATCTGAATCATAGGGATACCAAAAGTACAAGAGGAAGAGCAAGAAGTTAAAAACTTATTTGAAAAAATAATGAAAGAAAATTTCTCTAATTTGGTGAAGGAAATATATAAGTCCAGGAAGCACAGAGATTCCCAAACAAAATGGACCCAAAGAGGACCACACCAAGACACATCATAATTAAAATGCCAAAGGTTAAAGATAAAGAGAGAATCTTAAAAGCAGCAAGAGGAAAGGAGAGTTATCTGCAAAAGTGTTCCCATAAGATTGTCAGCTTATTTCTCAAAAGAACCTCTGCAGGCAATAAGGGGCTGGCAAGAAGTATTCAAAGTGATGAAAAGCAAGGACCTACATCCAAGATTACTCTATCCAGCAAAGCTTTCATTTAGAATTGAAGGGCAGATAAAGTGCTTCCCAGACAAGGTAAGGCTAATTGAATACATCATCACCAAACAATTATTAGATGAAGTGTTAAAGAGACTTATGTAAGGAAAAGAAGATGATCAGAACTATGAACATTAAAATGACAACCAACTCTCAACTGTTAACTGAATCTAAAAAATGAACTAAGCAAACAACCAGAACAGGAACAGGATCATAGGTATGAAGATCACATGGAGGGTTAATAGCTGGTAGGGGGATGGAGGAGAATTGGGGGGAAGAGTGCAGGGATTAAGAAGCACAATTGGAACAAAGTAGGCAGGGGGAGGTTAAGAATAATGGAGAAAATGGAGAAGCCACAGAACTTATGTCTTGGGACCCAGAGACAGGAACTAAGGGTGGGGAGCACTGTGTGAGGGAAGGGGTATTGGGCAGAGGGAGATAGAGGGGGAAAAATTGGGACACTTGTAGCAGCATAATCAATAATATATACTTAAAATGAGGAAGTTTTAGTTACTTTCTAGTTCTTGTAGCTTTTGTTTGTTTCATTGTGATTCAGTGCTGCCTAGAACTGTGGTAAAATGTTAAAACACTCCCAATATTAATAAGCATTCTCATTCTTTAAAAGGGAAGAGTTATGATATTTTCCCATTAATTATGACATTTGTTGTACATTTTTGGCATATAACTTTTAATTAGGGTAAGGAAATTCCCCTTTATTTCTAGATTGCTTAAGGTTTTTCTTTTTTAACTACAAATGGATGCTAAATTTTATCATATTGCTATGTGGTGATTGCTGAGGGAGGGGAGTATAAGGAGACTAAATAGTAATGTAAAAAAATACAATGACACTTCCGGCCAAGATGGAGGCATAGGTGGAAACACTTTGCCTCCTCACACAACCAAGTTTAAAGACAACAAAGTTTTAGTAACAAAGACGCAACCAAAACACAAAAAATTGAACTATATGGAAGTCTGACAACGACCCACTCAACCAGGCTGGTAAGAGGGTGGAGTCAGCAGCTGGTGGAGCAGGGTCGGGCAGGAAAAAGCCACAGGATGGACCCAGGAGCACAGGCAGCAGTTGGCAGATCCCAGGTGTGGGGAGGCAATGGATGGACCCAGTGAGGGCACAAGGCAGTTGGCTGACCATGGTCACACATTCGTGCACAGATAAACCAGGCAAAGGAGTGAGCAGTGAGACAGACCACGCAAGCTAGGGCCACAGTGATGGGAAATAAAGCCTAAAAGCACCAATTGGGAAAACTTTCAGGCTTGAGGTGCTGGGAGAAGCTCCCAGGCTCACAGAGAGTTTGTTGGAAAGACCCACAGGGTCCTGGAGGGTGCACAGGCCCATACACCCGGGAGCTGGCACAAGGGGGCCTGGTTTGCTTGCGGGAAGCAGCAGAGGGGAGCAAAATCCAAGAGAGAGCAGAACAAACACCATTGCCCCTCTCCGTCCCTGCCCCCACATACAGTGTCACAACCCAGCAACTGGGTCGCCCTACCCTGGTGAACATATAAGGCTCCACCCCTCATATGTAACAGGCACGAACAGACCAAAACATTATGGCTCAAGAAGACCACCTCAAAGCCCGAGCCAATACTTCTAAGTGACCAAGAGATAACCAACCTATCAGATGCACAGTTCGAAACACTAGTGATCAGGATGCTCACAGAACTGGTTGATTTTAGTCACAAATTAGAGGAACATATGAAGGCTAAACTAATTGAAATGAAGGGAAATGCACAGGAAACCAATAGTGATGGAAAGGAAACTGGGACTCAAATCAATGGAGTAGACCAAAAGGAAGAAAAAAAAAATGACCAAACAGAGAAGAATAAAGAAATAAGAATTCAAAACAATGAGGAGAGGCTTAGGAACCTCCAGGACATCTTTAAACGCTCCAACATCCGAATTATAGGGGTACCAGAAGGGGAAGAGGAACAGTCACGAGTGGAAACCTTATTTGAACAAAAAATAAAGGAGAACTTCCCCATTCAGGCAAAGGAAATAGACTTCCAGGAAATCCAGGAAGCTCAGAAAGTCCTAAAGAAGTTGGACTCAAGAAGGAACACATCAAGGCACATCATAATTGCATTACCCAAGATTAAAATGAAGGAGAGAATCCTAGAAGCAGCAAGAGATATAAGGGGACAGTCACCTACAAAGGAGTTCCCATCAGACTGTCAGCTGATTTCTCAAAAGAGACCTTATAGGCAAGAAGGGGCTGGAAAGAGGTATTCCAAGTCATGAAATCCAAAGACCTACATCCAAGACTGCTCTATCCAGCAAAGCTTTCATTTAGAATGGAAATAAAAAATTTAGAATGGAAGGGCAGATAAAGTGCTTCTCAGATAAGATCAAATTCAAGGAGTTCATCATCACCAAGCCCTTATTATATGAAATGTTAAAAGGACTTATCTAAGAAAAAGAAGATAAAAAATATGAACAGTAAAAAGACGGCAAACTCACAATTATTAACAACCACACCTAAAACAAAAGCAAACCAAGAGGACAGCTAGATCAGGAGCAAACCATAGAAATGAAGATCACATGGAGGGTTAGCAACAGGGGAATAGGAGGAGGAGAAGGGGGGAGAAGGTACAGAGAATAAGTAGCATAGATGGTAGGTAGAAAATAGACGGGGGAGGGCAAGAATAGTGTGGGAAATATAGAATCTAAAGAACTTGTGACACATGGACATAAACTAAAGGGGGGAATGGTGGGGGAGGGAGTGTGCAGGGTGGAGGGGAATGATGGGGGGGAATGGGACAACTCTAGTGGCATAATCAATAAAATATATTAAAAAAATAAATAAATACAATGAAGAGCCCTGGCTGGTGTGGCTCAGTGGATTGACCACTGGTCTGAGAACCAAAGGGTCACAGGTTTGATTCACAGTCAGCACACATGACTGGGTTGCGGACCAGGTCCCCGGTGGGGGGCATGTGAAATGCAACCACACATTGATGTTTCTCTCTCCCTTCCTCCCCTTCCCTCCCTCTAAAAATAAATAAATAAAATTTTTGGAAAAAATGCAATAAAGATTAAATAAAATAAAAATAATAAAATAAAAAATAAATTAAAAAATTATCAATGCTTTTTCCTGCTTATCTGAAATAACTATATATGTTTTTGGTCTTAAATATGTTAATATGGTTGATTATATTAATTTTTACTGTAAAACCAAACTTGCACTTTTGGAATAAACCCTATGTTTTTATGATTGGTTGCTTCCCATACACAACCGACCAGAATTCAAACCTGCAACCCTTTGGTGCACAAGATGATGCTCAACCAACTGAGCCATGTGGCCAGAGCAGAATATGTTTATGTATTTTAATCTGCTCTGTCTGTAGTTTTGTCTCTTTTTTATTTCCAATATTTGTGCCTTCTCTCCTTTTTCCTTAATTTTGCCACAGTTTGTATATTTTATTACCAAATTTTGGTCTGTTGAACTCCCTATTACCTTTTTGGTTTTTTATTTAATCATTGGAACTTTTATTTTCTTATCTCTTTTCATATTTCATATAGGTTCAGTTCACTGCTTTTATCATTTCTTAAAGTTGAACCCTGGTACATGAATTTTCAGTCCTTTTTACATTTCCAATATGAGTGTTTGGGGTATAAATTTACATTAGAACACTATTTTTGAAGAATTTCACTAATACTGTCTTTATTGTTCAGTTCTATTTTTCTTTTTAGGAGAGAGGGGAAGGGAAGGAGAAGGAGAGGGAGAGAAATATCAATGTGTTGTTGCCTCTCACATGCCCCCTACTGGGGACCTGGCCCACAACCCAGGCATATGTCCTGACTGGGAATTGAACTGGCCACCTTTTGGTTCTCAGACCAGCACTCAATCCACTGAGCTACATCAGCCAGTCCTCAGTTCTAATTTTTAACATCCATCACAATCTCTGCCCCATGAGTTTTTAACGCTGTTTTTTTTTTTTAATTTAAAAAAATCTATGGGAGCCCTGGCTGGTGTAGCTTAGTGAATTGAGTGTAGGCCTGCGAAACAGAAGGTTGACAGTACCGTTCCCAGTCAGGGCGCATGCCTGAACTGCTGGCCAGGTCACCAGTAGGAGGTGCTCAAGAGGCAACCACACATTGATGTTTCTCTCCCTCTTTTTCTCCTTCCCTTCCCTTCTCTCTAAAAATAAATAAATAAGATCTTTTTTAAAAAGTCTTTGGCAGGTTTTGTTTTGTTTCTCTTATTGATTTACACTACAATTATAGTAACAGAACATTGTATGTCTGAACCTGAGTGTGAAATATATTAAGATTAAGATATAATATATTGCTAATTTTTATGTGTTCCTGATAAGAATGGTTGTTTTAAAATTGTTTTATACTTTTCGAGTTCCAGCCAAGATGGAGGTGTAGGTAGAAACCCTTCACTTCCTCGTACAACCAAAAAGAGGACAACAGCCAATCTAAAGTCAATAAACAACCAGAAGTGCCAGGAAATCAAACTGCATGGAACTCCAACAACCAAGGAATTAATGAAAGAATCAACCAGAACAATCAGACCAGTAAGACAGCAGACTGAGTGGGCCAGCTGAGAAAAACCGAGGCCAGGCAGTGGGCTGGGTGGGCGGGGCTGACAAGGAGAAACTGAGACTCCGAGCTGACTGTGGACTTGCTGCAGTAGGAGAGACTCCCAGTCTCACATGAGAGTTCACTGGAAAGAGCGCTAAGGAGGAGTAGGCCTGCCACACTGGTCCCTCTCTGGCTTCTCCCTCACAGGCAGCCCAGCAGCACAGGAAGGAGGGTTGCCCAGCCTGGATAAATACCTAAGGGCCTGCCCCCTTACAACTTAACAGGTGCTTAAGACAAAAAAATATGGCCCAAATGAAAGAACAGAGCAAAACTTCAGAAAGAGAACTAAGTGATGAGGAGACAGCCAACCTATCTGACAGAGCAATTAAAGCCCTGGTAATCAAAATGCTCACAGATCTGATTAAACTTGGTTGAAAAATGGAAAAAACAAATGAAAGATACCCAAAATGAAATAAAGCAAAATATTCAGGGAACCAACAGTGACAGGAAGGAAACCAGGACTCTAAGCAACAATTTGGAACAAAAGGAAAAAATAAACATCCAACTGGAACAGAATGAAGAAACAAGAATTCAAAAAAGTGAAGAGACTTACAAACCTCTGAGACAACCTGAAATGTTCCAATATCCAAATTATAGGGCTGCCAGAAGGAGAAGAACAACAGCAAGAAATTGAAAACTCATTTGAACAAATAATGAAGGAAATCTTCCCCAATCTGGCAAAGGAAATAGACTTCCAGGAAATCCAGGAAGCCCAGAGAGTCCCAAAGAAGTTGGACCCAAAGAGGAACACACCAAGGCATTAAGCTACCCAAGATTAAGGAGAGAATCTTAGAAGCAGCAAGAAAAAAGGAGAGAGTTACCTATAAAGGAGTCTCATAAGGCTATTAGCTGATTTCTAAAAAGAAAACTTGCAGGCAAGAAGGGGCTGGAAAAAAGTACTTGAAGTCATGAAAGGCAAGAATCTACATCCAAGATTACTCTATCTAACAAAGCTTTCATTTAGAATGGCAGGGCAGATAAAGTTCTTCCCAGATAAGGTCAAGTTCAAGGAGTTCATCATCACCAAGCCAGGCACTTATCTAAGAAAAAGATAAATATATGAACCATAAAATGACAACAAACTCACAACTATTAACAAATGAACTGAAAAGAAAAGAAAAACAATGAAAACAAAAACTAAGCAAACAACTAGAATGGAAACAGAATCAGAGAAATGGACATCACGTGGAGTGATTTCAGTGGGGAAGGGGAAGAGGGGAATAGGGGGGAAAAGGTACAGGGAAGAAGCATAACTAGTAGGCATAAAATAGATGGAGAGAGATAAAAATGGTATAGGAAACAAAGGACTCAAACAACTAATATGTACACCTCGTGGACATGAACTATGGGTGGGAGAATGCTGGAGGGTTGCGGGGGGGGCAGGGCGAAGGGGGGATAAAGAAGGAAAAAATAGGAAAACTAATAGCATATTTAATAAAAAATACTTTAAAAAAAATTCTAAGATGACGTTTAATTTTGAATGATCTTAATGTGATCTTAGGGTAATCTTGGAACCTCTTCAAGATTAAGATAGAACCTTAAATAAAATACAATAGAATAGACATTATATTTATATTTTCATATTCTTCAGGAATTACGCTAAGGCTTCCATCTTATTAAATTTTTTAATTTCCAAAGGAAAAAATAAAATTGTTTTATAGTTTTCATGAATTTAGGTTTATTATCTATGTTGTTTAAATATTCCTATGCTCTTTTTTATCCTTATCGAAGGACATCATTTTTTTGTTGTTGCTTTGAGAGCGAGGGAGTAAGAGAAAGACACTGATGGGAGAAAGGCACTGATTGATTGCCTCTCTGACGCACCCAAACCAGGGTTCTGCTCCAGACTGGGGATCATCTGCATCCAACCAGCAGTCGCAGGGCCCACGTATCAAACATGAAACCTAGGTATGTGTCCTGATTGGAGTTGAACCCGCAACCTTTTGGTTACCAGATGAGGCTATAACCAAATGGGCCAGGTCAAAATACTCTTTATTCTTAATGACTGTTTTATTTATTTGCTTCATCCATCAGTGAAGATGATTTAGGTGACCATATAATTTGAGAGTGAAAAAAGGTACAAAAATAATTATGATTATATAATTAACTACCTGAAATATCTATTGACAACTGTTTCAAAGGGAACTATAAAATTATTCTATTCAAAACTATTTTAAAAATAAAATTTAAAAAAAACTTTAAAATTTATATTGATTATCTGAACTTTAAAATATAATACAAGCAGAAAAATTATGATTAAAACATATTTGAATACAATCTGTTTCTAAGCTGAATCTGTCTCTAATGCCATGTCACTGGTAATTTTTGAAAACTATGTTTTTCAATATGGTTTACTAGTTTTGATTTTTAAAGTAAAATTTCCTGCAACCTTCTTCAAAGTTTTATTTTTCTAGTCAAATGACTTGAAATTGCAAACCTCTTAATTTGAATCTTCTCTGTAGTCCACATTTCAAACTACTATTCTACCTCTATAGTACTGAGGTGTCTGGCGAGCTCAGCCAAACTTTGCTAAATGGCAGTTGTTTTTTAGTCCATTTTTTTCATATTAAAAACAAATAGCCCTTACATTTCCAGATACTGTCTTTTACCTCCACTCAGAGTACCTTTCTTCAACACATAATTTTTCAAGATGAAACTTATCAGCCCTGATTGGTGTGGCTCAGTGGGTTGGGCATGGCCCCGCAAACTGAAAGGTCCCCAGTTTGATTCCCAGCCAGTTTGATCAAAGGTCCTCAGTGATCTCCAGTTTGACATACCTGGCTTGCAGGCCAGGCTCCCTGGTAGGGGGCGTGCAACAGGCAACTGATCAATTTTTCTCTCCCTCTCTTTCTTCCTCCCTTCCCCTCTCTCAAAGTAAATAAATTAATCAAATCTTTTTTAAAAAGATGAAACTCATCAAATAAATTCTCCACTTATAATTCTTTTGAATGTTGATGCTACAAAACCATAGGTAATTTTTACTTATTTATGTATTTATTTATTTAAATTTCATTCCTTTCTGATGCAGGGTTCACATTTATCCAGTTAAAAATAGGATCTGTAGCCCTTGCCAGGTGTCTCAGTGGACTGAAGCTTTGTTCCGTACACCAAAAGGTTGTGAAGTCAGTCCCTGGTCAGGGCACACACCTGGTCTGGGTGCGTACAGGAGGCAACAACTGATGGATGTTTCCTCTCTCTTTCCTCTGGCTCTAAAATCTATAAACATATCCTCAGGTGAAGATAAAAATATGTATAGGGCTGTAAAACAAAGTTATAGAATTTCAAAATTAAATATTTCATCATATTTGAACTTTCAGTTATTTATTTTGTTTAGTTTCCTTTTTGAGGGCCAAATTGCAACATCTTCCTATTTGTGGTTTGTTTTCAGTCATATGATTTGCTAAAAGCTTCCCAAGTTCAATTTTTTTGGCACACCATTCACTGAATAAATTCATAAAAGATTTCCAACTTACTAAACAAAAGAACTCAAACCACACTGGACCCATGTACAAAAAAACTGTTCATCATCACTGAGGAGAACACAGGTTGATTTACAACCTGAAGCAGTTCTTCAGTGCTTCAGATATGCCTGATGTCTGCTTGATGACGGGCAACAAAAAAGTGTAGACTGCTGTGCTCCCGTTTTAAGAATTATTCAACATCAGTTTTCACAAATATTTTGTTGTTTGGTTACTTTGTGCATACATTTTTAAAAACTGGCAAATTCTGTCTAAACTACAATGAGAAATCACTTCTCACCCATTAGAATGGTTATTATTTAAAATTAAGAAACAAATGTTTGATAATTTGAAAGTCTTGTGAGCTGCTGTTAGTATTGTGAAATGGTGCAGCTGCTGCGGACAACAGAACAGCATGGTGGTTCCTCAAAACGTCAAGCACGGAATTACCATATGATCCAGCAATTCCACTTCTGGGTACATCCACAAAAGATCTAAAAGCAGGGACTCAACCAGATATTTCTATACCAATGTTCATAGCAACATTACTCACAGTAGCCAAAAGGCAGAAAAAAATCCAAATGTCCACGAACAGATAAAAGAATAAACAAAACATGGTATATATATGTAATGGAATCTTATTCTGCCTTAATAAGGAATAGAATTTTATACATGTGACACACGGATGAACTATGAAGACATTAGGCTCAGGGATATAAATGATACATAAAAGGATATGTATGAGTCCACTTACATGAGGTTCCTATTCAAAATTTACATACACAGGAACTAAACCAGTGGTTGCCAGGCACTGGGAGGACTGGGCGTGGGAGATGATGGTGCAGTTCTGGAGACAAACGGCGGTGATGGCTGCACAACAACGCAAATACCCTTCATGCCACTGCACTGTACGCCTTTCAGAGTGTTTAAAATGGTAAATTTAATGTCATTTTACCACAATAAAAATGTTTTACTTGGTAAATTTTAACAACTATAATGATTGATAGCTTGTTTGGACACAATCGTGAATTATGTGTGCATCACAGCAAATTCCAAATGTACTTCTGCTCCATGGGTTCCATATTTTAGGATGAACATTTTCATCACAATATCTATTTATGCAAATTTATGCTCATATTGTCACCACACATCATTTTTTCTTCAATGTTGAATTTTTAAACTTAATTTGGATTAGTGTGCATCATAACATCAGATGTTTCACCTTTGAGAGAATACTTTCTTAAAGGTTTGGTTTGGTTTTGTAAACTGGCTGAAAAAATCTTTTTAAATTGCCTTTTCAGGAATAAGTTTATCTGATATAAAACTTGTACCCTGGAAGTTTTCCAAGTTTTCTGCTAATACACCCAGTACATGAATAGCCACCACTCCACTTTTTATATGTGCACAAAAAAACTCAGAATTGAAATTGCATGAAGATCATTTACAAGAACTCTCTCATATAAATGCAAAATTAGTATTTACAGAATGGTGTTAATGTGTCCTGCACAACTGCATGCCCTAAATATCACTGGAACACTCTTCTTAAAACAACTATCAACTGTGAAGTAGATGATGTTGCTTCTTCACCAAGTTTGTCTTCCCATTTTCAGGGGGACATTGTTATCACTTGTGCCTCCCCCCACAGTGGGTGGTAACATGAATATTTTACTCAATTACTAGTTCATCATCAATCTTTTTTTTAAAGATTTCTTTCCTTTTAGAGAGAGGGGACTGGAGGGAGGAGAGGGAGAGAAACAGGAAGGTTGCCTGTTGCAGTCCCCCAACTGGGGACCTGGTCTCCAACACAGTCACGTGCAGTGACCAGATATTGAACCGGTGACCTTGGGGCTCTCAGGCTGGCCCTCAATCCACTGAGCCACACCAGGCCAAAAGTATTTGCATTTTTTAAAATTAAAAATATACTTTCATTTTATTCTATTATTTCATTCATTGTTGCCCCCATGGTTCATTGTAGAGGCTTACAGGTCCTCACTGGGCTCCTTGGTCTATGGATGGATGTGACTGTAGCCCTGACACACAGGTCTCAGGTTGTCCTCTAAGCAGTGACTTTTGTTTTAACTCTCCACTGTGCAAGTCCTTGGAGTTGGCCAAGAAACAGCCTTTAATTCCTGGGATGGCCACAACTCTCAGGGCAGCCCATAGTTTCAATGCATGCTCAAGTCTGTTGGAGTTTCTTTACTTTCTTATAAATTCAGCTTTAAAAAAGATGTTGTTTCTTCTCTGTAAAATGAGGACAATGATGAAGATGATGATGGTAGTATCAATTCTTTTTAAAAAATATTTATTTATTTTAGACGGGGGGAAGAGAGGAAGAGAAACATCAATATGAGGTTGCCTGTCACGTGACCCCTGGCTCACAACCCAGGCATGTGCCCTGACTGGGAATTGAACCTGTGACCCTTTGATTCTCAGGCCAGTGCTCAACCACTGAGCCACACCAGCCAGGGCAGTAGTATCAATTCTATAGAGCTAATATATGTAAAGCATATGAAATAGTACTTGGCAAATAATTAGCACCATTAAAGTGTTAGATGTTATTCTTTTATCTAGTATTTTTATATACTTACTACAGGAAAGTTTTAAGAAATTTTGAGTCCAGTACATCTGGATGTGGAGTATGTTTATGTATTTCATAACAACTATTATTTATATGAAATGTTTGTTTTGGTAGGCAGTTTACCACTGCATTCTTTATGTAACTATACCTTCCTGAAGTCACATATGGAACATGTATTTTAGAAAAATATGGTGTTCACTTATAAATGTGAAATTTTGTGTAAGCTATGATTCAGCAGTTTTAAGTCTAAAATCAGTAAAGGGATCTGGGTTACCACCAGTCTTTCCTCCCTATAAAACAGCACAAAATTGCTTAATTTCAATTTTATGAGAAATTTCATTTTTAGATTAAAAACATGACTGTGCATGTTTATGTATATACATATTTGGATACGTGAAATATTTATTTTTTGTGTGACTTCATAGCTTGATATAAAAGAACTGTAAATTTAAAGCAGTCAGTATACTTGCTAAAAATTACCAATACAGTGTGGGGCAAAAGTAGGTTTACAGTTGTATGAGAAACAGTTTATTCTTGTATTACCTATTATTATATTATTTTCCATATGAACAACTGTAAACCACTACTTCTGCCCAACTCTGTACTTTGGCTTTGTTGTATTTTTCATCAGAATTTCTAGGACACTTCACACTAAGATTCTAGAAAACTAAAAGGACAACACTCCACTAAATAAAAGCAACTTGGGCCCTGGCTGGTGTAGCTCAGTGGATTGAGCATGGGCCTGTGAAGCAAAGGGTCCCTGGTTTGATTCTCAGTCAGAGCACATGCCTGGGGTGCAGGCCAGGTCCCCAGTAGTGGACACATGAGAGGCAACCACAATGATGTTCCTCTCCCATGCTTTCTCCTTCCCTTCCCCTCTCTCTAAAAATAAATAAATAAAATGTAAAAGAAGAAAAAGCAACCTGGGGGTGAAAAATGGAATCTGTCTCAAGTGTAAAACCAAACCACAGTGTATGTTTTAAGTTCTAGTATTTTTAGTTTAAACCATTCTTAAAATTCCTTTTTGAAGAACATACCCACCATATTTTAAACATGTACATTATATAACTAATTTTTTTTCCTTTTACAAAAAAAATCCTAGTGAAATGGATAGTGTTACGTGTGGCGACAAGGCACTTTGAACAGACTCCATGACAGCTGTGGTCCGCCGTTTCCGCCAAGTAGCACTCCTAGGATAGAAATACGGGGACTGGGCCTATGTATCTGCACCTGTGGAACTCGCCGTGTAGGAAAATATTCTTCATAAACTTTTAAAGACCTTTTCCTGGTCAAAAGATGAATCATACTCACTGTGTAGTAGTTGGGAAATAGAGAAAAGTGTGAAAAAGAAAGTAAACCTTACCACGTAGAGATACCTACAGGCAATATTCTGTTGTGCTTATTTTTGTCTGTTTTTCTAAGCATACAAACATATAAACAATACATATAAAATGTGATTATATTGTTTAATATGTGATAATAATGTCAGAATGTAATATCCCTGTTCACCTTTCCACTGGATAAAATGGTGCTGAGTTGCTTAACCTCCCCCTTATATGTTCTTTATAAGGATTTATGGTTTTCATGGCCAAAAAAGCCCCTTTTCATTCAATAGATATAACATAATATAAAGAATGGTATGTATAATTTGATAGTTTTTAAAGTTTTACTTTGTTAAGATAAAATTTTATTTGTTTAAAACTTTAAAAGATATAAGATTACAAATATACATCACATTTTTGACAATCGGTGCTTCTCAAAATGCAAATCAACTGGTACATGTCTCTTTATGTTTTTGTAACTCCTCAAAGGCTGTGAAGAGCCAACAATTTAGATATTACACAAGGCCGTATCTCAAGGTTCCATCTGAAAGTGGCGGAGTCTGTACTGTCACACATGGATAACCGGAGGTCTGCTTGTGAAGTCCACATGCTGAACTCCTACAAGCTGTAAAACAGAGTTGATGGGTTTGTGATCCAATCTGTTCCTATCACGATGTATAAAATGGATGTAGTGACCTAGAAGGCAATAAGAATAAAAGGTGGAAGTTGGCATATATTGTTATCTATTAGATTTACAGCTTACTAGAATCAAGGAAGCTTTTCAACTTTTAATTAGTCCAAAGGGAAAAATTAATTAACTGGAATACATTATGTTCCATATGTAATACCATAATAATTTTTAATTAAGGTAATAAGCATGACAAGGATAAGGTCGAATAAATATGATATTTAATGTTTTATGGGACCCAAGGGGAAAGATTCTTAAATTATAATCTTCTATTAGGTTTTAAAATAAAATGTCAGACAGGCAGAATATGGAACACAGATATCAAACTAGAAAATCACATCTGTTCTTCCTTTTTATAATTTTTAATTTATTGGTTTTTAGAGAGAGAGAAGGAAGAGGGGGGAGATGGGGAGAGAGATAGAGATGGATTTGTTGTTCCACTTACTTATGCATTCATCGCTTGCTTCTTGTATGTGCCCTGCCTGGAGATGGAACCCACAACTTTGGTGTATGGAGACAGGGCTACAACCAACTGAGCTACTTGGCCAGGACTTTTTTTTTTAATGTGTTTATTCATTTTAGAAAGAGAGGAAGAGAGAGAGAAAGAGACATGGATGTAAGACAGAAACATCGATTGGTTGCTTCTTTATACATGCCTTGACCAGTCATCAAATCCACAACCTAGGTATGTGCCCTGACCAGGAATCAAACCCCCAGCCTTTTGGTGTACAGGATGACACTCCAACCAACTGAGCCACACTGGCCAGGGCCAGGGCTATATTTTAAATATAATAATGGAATAAATTACTTAAAAACATTCACTCCCAAATACTGATTTAATAGGCTATCTGCATTATAACTATAGACCAAAAGCGGCATAAAATGAGGACATTAAGACAATCAGTATTTTGTCTTAGGTCCTTAGATGTTTATAATCCTTTTATCTGCTAAAATATAAAAATTCATAATTTATAGCCCTGGCTGGTGTAGCTCAGTGGACTGAGCACAGACCTGTGAAGCAAAGGGTCACAGGTTTGATTCCCAGTCAGGGCACATGCCTGGATTGCAGGCCAGGTCCATAGTGGGGGCCAGATGACAGACAACTGCACATTGATGTTTCTCTCCCTCTCTTCTCCCTCCCTCCCCTTCTCTCCAAAAATAAATAAATATTTTAAAATATATATCTAAAAAGTCATAACTTATAGTTTAGTTCTCTTTACTTTGATTCTTGAGCTCCAGATCAGAATTTAAACATTAGAGTAAGAAGATATTATGGGCATGTTTTCTGCATTACACTTTTCTGCTGTCTACAATCATCACTGTAGATTTAATATAATACATTGGCTCATTATCAAATAATGCAAATAAGGCAAGATGAAATACTGGGTTAACCATGACATAGATTTCTATAAATAAGTACACCTAGCTCTTTCCTTAGAGAAGCTACATTATTTCCAGCAGGCAGTATTAAAATCTCCGTATTAAGTATGTTCTCGATTTGGTACACAAATGACAATCCCCCTGCATTCTTTATTCTTACACAAGTCAATGTGTGGGTGCCAAGATGTGGAGATGAGGACTCAGAAAAACACCTTCCAGGTCTGAGGATGGAAATGAGTCATTTAGAAATACAGCCCATTGTTGTTCTGGGCTAGTTTATAGGACTCATTCTCATAAAACACGGGCTTCTTTCTTGGCTACTCCAGCTGATATAAATTCATTTGAGAGGGAGAGTAAGTAACAGATTTTAGCTCACTAGTGTTCCCGATGCAAAAAGCCCAACGGTTATAATGCTTGGTCAAAATCCTCTTTCCAAAGACTTCTGTTTAGGTCTTTCCAAACACTTCTGTTTAGGCTTCTGGAATTTATTAATATAAATTAATAACTATTAGAAGCTATGCTCACTAATGTGGACAATTTTTGTAATCCTCACCTCATGTTATGCTTATTGATTTTAAAGAGAGAGGAAAGGAAAGAGAGAAAAACATCAATTGGTTGCTTTCTCACCCCGAACGAGAATCCAATTCACAACCTAGGAATGTATTGTGACTGGGAATTGAACTCTTAAACTTGTAGTGTATGGGACAACTCCAGCTGACTGAGCCACCCAGCTAGGGCAAACGTAGACTATTTTATTTTATTTTAACTTAATTTATTTTTAGAGAGAGGGGAGGGAGAAAGAGGAGAGGAACACTGATGTGAGAAATATTAATTGCTCCAACCAGGGAGTGAACCTTCAACCCAGGTATGTGCCCTGACCAGTAATCAAACTGGTGACCTTTCACTTTGTGGGACAAATGTTCAACCACTGAGCCACACTAGTCAGGACAAATGTAGATGATTTTAAAGAGGAAGAAAAACTAAGAAAAAACACTTTACAAGATAGTGATGGGTACTTTGACACTATTATGAGTGGGTGTTTGTCCGTGACTGCAATACTTGGGGCTAGTTTATAGGACTCATTCTCATGAACATGGTAAAGATTCAACACTCAACCATTCAGCAAAGTGGGGCCAAATGAATGTCAGGTGGTCCAAACTGATCAATAAAGCTATTTAGAGCATATGGTTTATAGGAACTGTTACTGGATGAGCTGTCCTTGGGGTTGACCTGCTGTCTGACACTGAGCAAGGCTCCTAATTTTGATAGATATAATTAACTAGATTGATTCATCTATTGACAAAAAAAAGCACTTGATAACTTTTTCCTATTTGGAAATATTCACCTCCACTGAATTTTTTCAAGAGTGTTATAGCCATATACAGTTCACCAAACCAAGACTGGTTTTTCCTATGCCAAATATCTGAACACACTTGGGCATGGAATGATGGACATATTTCATCCAATAGGCAGACATCAAAATACAGACAAGTCTTTGGAAACAAAAGATGCCCCCTATGAAAGTACAGCATTCTGACTGGTACAATATCAAGTTGCCCATTTTTATGTGGTTGTTATTTTATGAAGAAAGCAGGAGGACTCTGGACTCCTAAAAGGCGTAAGAAGTGTCCTACTGGGTCTGGGCTTTGATGCTTACCTGGACCTAAAATGACGGTTCCGCCCTGCTGAACTGGATCTCCTTGAAAATCAAAAAGAGGGCCAGTCACTGCCCGCCACAGACTCGAAATGCTTCCCGAGAGTATGTTTGACTTTATATGGGGGCTGTGTCCTAAAATATTAGAAAGTGTCTTTAGATGTTATCATTTTATATTCAATTAGATATTTCTTTAAAGATGTTAGTACTTCTATAAAACATTCCCTTTTTTGTGTGTCCTCTTAACTTGTGACTTGTCTTTTTTTTTCTTCAAGAACAGTTCCTCAGCCTTTCACTACTGATGTTTTAGACCAGATAATTCTTTGTCCTGTGCAATGTAGGGTGTTTAGCAGCACCCTTGACTTCTGTACCCATTTGATGCCATAGCACCCACCATCCACCAAGTTGTAAAAACTAAAAATGTCTCTAGACAATGTCAGATGTCTCCTGGGGAGAAGAAGTGTCCCAAGTTGAGGACTTCTGCTTGAAAGGAAAAAGTGATGACAGACCCAGATCATTATCTGCCACAGAAAACTGTCGGCTACAGACTTCTCAAACTGGTGGTGCTTTCCTTTTCAATTCCCCATTCTACATTGCTTAGTCTCTAACCTACACACAGGTAGCTCCATTCCTTCTCAAGAGACACTGCAGCACACTGTTATATGCTGGTCAAAACCTGTTTCTTCTTTCTGGACCCACAGCTGAGTCTCCCAGTCTTCCAGGCAGTTTGGTATGGCACGTAGCTATGTTCTAACCGATGAGTTAAAGGATGTGTACCAGCTCCTAAAATCTGCCACAAGTGATTCTCCATGTGTCTTCTATACTCTTGGGAGCCTTGGGCTGAAAATGGCAGAGCCACAAGATGGAAGGGGCCTGGGTCCTTCCATATTGTGTCCCTGAATTGCTACTTGGATACAAGGCACCCAGACAGATGCACCCTCCTTGAAATGGAAAAGGGAAAGAAATAACCTTTGACCCTCTTATGCTGAGACTTTGGGGGTCTGCTGTAACCACGGCAGCTGCCTCTCCATCTTTCCTTGGCTGCCAGTGTTTCTGTTTCCTTTCTCACACTGACTGATACTTTACTTCCACTCTTTGAGAAGAAACTCAGTCACTTTATCCTTCATGTAACTTATTTTTCTCCTATTCCTGTCTTTTATGACTTGCTTTTAACTTTTTATGTTGATGATTATGCTGCCTTTGACCTGATTTCTTCATATTCCCAGATACCTATTATTTTCCTCTATCTCTTCAACTCTTCTATTTCTTTCATGTTTACATTAGAATGGACATACCAAGAAACAAATATAGGTTCATCAGCCTGAAGACATGAGGAAAAGACATTTTTACTGTTTTCTAGGATTCTATTCCTACAATAAATGTTCAGAAATCCAAACTATCTCTTTATGTATAAAGAAAGGGTCATTTGGTATTTTTGAAATAATAGAAATTCAACTAAAGGAGATTCCACAACCTAGAATTTAAAAATCTTTGCTGTGAAGCAGACTCTGATTTTGCCAGTTTGAATTCAGTTCTTATGCATAAAACTCCTGTTTTTCAGTTTTCTTTCCTGTTTATGTTGATTCTTAGACTCAAGATCAGAATTTTACCTTAAAACCCTAGGTTACGCAAATATTGTAAGAGGCATGTTTTCCGCATTGTACTTGTCTTGCACCTGTAGTCATTACTGTCAATTTAATATCATAAGTTAGCTTATCAAATAAAGCAAAATGAAATATTACTTGGGAAACTCCTAACTCCCTTGCATTTACTTTAATGGCTTTACTTTCTTACTTTTTCTTTATAAAATGTCCCATTAATTTAACATTGTAACTGTATTATATTTTTTAGTCTGTTGATTTCAAGTAGGACTATTCTGAGACTGATTCTGAGATTCAAAGTTTCAGTGGGAACTTTTAAAAATTATTTTATAAGAACCTAATATCTTCCGTCTGGAAACACAGTACTTTAACACAGGTCAAAGAAGTTGGATTTGACTATACCCTCTCTTACAATCACAAGGGTATATTTTGTTTAGAATTCATTTATTTTCTTTGCAATTCTGTATCTTTGTTGTGGCAATGCATGGTGAGGTGTTAACCAAAGTGAAAACCACAGTTTACAGCTCAAGTGCTAAATGGTGCAGAGACCTTACACATGTGCAGCCTGTTACGGTCCACAGTTGGTACTGTTGAAATTTCCTACACTCAAGAGAGAAAAGAGCAAACTCTGTGTTTAAGCTAGCTCATCAGTAGTGTTAATAAAGTTTAAGTTGCTTTCTTAAAAAACATCAATAAATGGACCATGTCAACTCTATCTCGTAAATCCATCCCCTCCTGTCCATTCACCTCTACTTCAGGCCCTGTCATTTCTTTCTTTAGAGCCTATTACTACAGTCTTGTCACAAACTGGCTCTGGTTGGTGAGTTGCCTTCTCCACTGTGGATATGTGACTGTATCACTTGTCCACCTCTAGTACTTGTATGACTCCCCCATTGCCTCCAGAACAAATCCAAACTCGTTGGCCTGTCCCTCAGCATAAATGGCTACAACCTGTCCCTTGGCTCACACCAGTTCCCAAACTGGCTCTTAGACTCTGGCCAGATGCAGGGCCCTGCACTTCTCAAGAGTCAAGTTTTAGCATGCCTGTGAGCTTTTGCATGTGCTCTCTGTCAGCAGCAGCCTTTCCCAGCCTCGTTTCAACCAGCTAACTCCTTTAAGATTGAGTTTACACAACACCTCCTCTGAGAAGCCCTCCCAGATACTTGCTCCCTCAGATTTCAGGCACAGGTATTAGCAGAATATGTTCTCTTTTATAAACCCTTAATCTGGGTAGTAATGAGCTGTTTGCTTTTGTTACTCAGAGTAGATTATGAGCTTTGGGATGGCAGGGGCTGTGTCTTTTATCATTATCTTCGTGGAGCACCCAACACAGTGGTTGTCAACAAACAAGAGCTCAATAATATTTGTTGAGAATTAATTATTTGAGTTCAAGTTGAATTCTCTTATCTCACATTTCAGAAGCCAAGTTTTTCCTACCTAAAACACATATTAACAGTTCACCTAAACTAAACTCCTAAAGTTTATTAAACTCTATTAATTATAAAAGAATTGTGCTAAGGGCATGGAATGTTGACCACATAAAGGTAAATAAAACATCAAACTCTTCAACTAACTCTACTCCCAGCCACTTCACATGCAATAACTAAGTGTTCAATGATGTACAAGGTGCTATTAAAATACAATCAGGGAAGCAATTACCTCTGTTTGAAGAGCTATTAAGAGTCCCTTTGAGTTGGGCTTCAAATGAAAACAGATTACATCAATTAAAGAACATAGAGTATTCAAAGTTGTGATGATGAGGTATAAGAATATATTAGCTTAAGCAATTATTTTTCTTTTAATTACAAAAATACAATGTACTCATTGTAAAAACATATAAAAGCCACTTTTCTCACTTTCATTCCTTGGGGTAGGAATTACAGTATCTTCTAAAACCTTTTCCATTGTATTCACATGCACACTACAGATCTCTGTGTTTGTGAAATGGTTCTTGTTTTCACAAAACTGTAATCATTGAAAACACTGCCTTGCAACTTGTTCTTTAACTTCATTTAGTACTTTACAAACACCTTTCCATGTCACTGCACCCAGGAAATGAATCTTTTAGAGCCTGGACCACTTACGAGAGTCATAAAAGGCTGCCTGAGTTGTGAATTTACCCTTTGTTTCCCTACACATGGATTCAAGTGTAAAAATACACCATCAGTGTTTTCTACTTGAGAAATGTCCTGTGTTACCTGAGGAGATCATTTCTTCACCTCTTTTCATTCCCAATCTTTCATATATTTTTCTCTCAGGATCAACATAGATTTCATGACAATACCCAGTCAGTTTGCAGAAAGGCTACAAAAAGAAAATATTTGGGATTTTTATGAGAAATAAATGAGAGAAAGGTAATTATAATCTAAATTTTAGTAAATTTAACCTATAGTCAGTGGTTCAAATCATATTTTTATCTCTGTTAGTTTTTCAATCTATGATACATTTACCTCAATATGATGGTAGGATGACTGTCCAATCACTGTAAGGGTGACATTTGCCTCCTTTGGAGAAAAAACACATGTACATACTATTAGAAATTGTTTTCCACAACTTCCCCTTGTCCAACCCTTTTTGTTTCATTCTAATGCCATCTACAGGCTTCTGGAAGAATGGAATAAACAGCAAAATCCTATGCATCAAAGCAAAGAAATATATGCTAAAATGTTTAATGCAGATGATCTTTTGCTAAGAACTTTAAAATAATATAGTCAATAATTCTCTGTACCCCCCCAAAAGTGTACTTTAAAAAAGAATAAAAACTATTAAAGTATTGTTTAATCGGTTTTATTTTTTTCACATCCCCATTGTTAAGTTTGGCTGAAAACGGACCTGAGTTTGTTTGGTCTGAAGGCTACTTACTGACTTCGCTCAAAAGCTCACCTGGGGACAACCTATATGGGCCTGAAGAAAAGCACGTTTTTGGCTTTTATGAGGATGTGGAATCTGTACAAATATAACTTTTCACTTTTAAGATATATTAATGTTTCCCCATAATTAACAACTTTTTGGAGTGTTTTTATTACAAAAATAAAGAAAAGAATACAAGTAATTGCCAGCATTTGTACTTTTGGGCATTATCATTCAACAGTTGTGAATGGGCAGGCTAGCAGGTAACATCAAAATTACCCCTACGGTTAGTGTGTGTTTAAGCAGGCAGTGCCCAGCCCAACACATTAAGACAGAAGTAGATCTCTAAAGTGTCTCTCCCCTTTTGGGAGGTGCTGGAGAGATGTGTGGGACAGTGATACTCTGGGTCTGTCAGCATTTGGGCTGGAAAGGCACTGCACTTAAAAATGACGGTTGACTTTCACAAGGTCGCCCTGCAGCAAGGCACGCTGCTGCTCTGGAACTCACTCTCAGGAACTTACTTGTAAGAGACTCTTGGGGATTTTGGCAAGATCTTCTACATATTCCTTGCAGGTGTAGCACAGGAAATGCTGAAATCCCAACACGACAAAAAGAACAAGTTAGCAACTAACACCCTGAGGGTCCAGAAAGGACCGAGTACTTCGTTTCAAGTGACTCTAACTCAACACCCACGGTGGGTGGGAAGAGGTGTCAAGGGGCGCCCAGAGCGAATTAAAACTGGGCCGCACCCAATCCCTGCTAGGCCTCCTGGCGTGCTGAGAAAATGGCATTGGCTTGGCGGGCTACCCGTCCCTTCCCGTTACCGGAAGCGAGAGGACGCTTCACATCCAGGACGCCTCCAGTGAACGACAACAGGAAGGGCCCGGCGGACTCCGCTCTTGACCCCGGGCCCTCAGTTCAAAAGTCCTGTTGTGCCCCCAGCCGAGGCTGTGCAAGCAACCTCCATCCCAGCCAGCGGGCGGCGTCCCGGCCCGCGCTCACCCGCACGAAGACCACGATGGCCCGGCGCTCCCGAAACAGCGCGCCGAACGGTACCCGCCTCCCGGACGCGTCCAGCACGGGTAGCTCGGCCACGGCGGCCGCCAGGGGCTGCCGGTATTCCAGGCCGCTGGGGTCCCGGGCAGCGGCGGTTCGGCCGCTGACTTGCCGCGTGACCGGCGCCAGGGCTGGGTCGGCCATCGCGCCCGACTTCCGCGGGCCGGGATTCACGCCGGCGGAGCGGTCAGGACGTAGAGGCGGTGCCGGACGGGTCTCTACCGAGATTGGAGCCAGGGGCCGCCGCAATCCCGGCGGAGCTCAGGGGAGGCGGGGCTGCGTGGACTACCTTTCTGCTGCGGCTCCGGGCTCGGGGCGGGTACCCACCGAGTGGGCCTGCTCTCCCCCTGCTGCCCAGAGATGGGGCCCTGCGGGACTCGGTTTCTACGCAGCTCTGCAGGTTTGGAGGCTGCAGGAAAGTGCACACAGTCCGAGCGTTTCTGATACAGGCGTTCCTGGTAGAAAGAGTGAGATGGGTCCGATGCAAGAAGGTGTTATTTAGGGAAAATGCAGTCCCTACCCTTAATAGCAGCTCGGGTTGACGTTACTTCTTACCTACTTAGTAGAAGCAAGGATTAACGAGGATTTTTTCTTTTAACCCAGGGCAACCATATCTAGGATCCAAAAGAATCCTAGATATTGTTTATTGTTTTAAATTATATTCTGTTTTTTAACCCACCCCCCCTCAGTTTTGCCCCAGATTCTTTTCTGAGTTAACATTAAGAGTATCTTAATACAGTATGTCAATACAGATCTTAAGTGTTGAGTTAAATTAAATTAAAAAATTTCCAACATTTTAGCATGGCATTTTAAACATGTCCAATAAGTTGAAAGAATTTCACAATGTACACTGCTATATCTCCCACCTAGATTCTTGACATTTTATGTTACTCTCCATCACGTATCTGTTGCCATCTGTCCACTGTTAGGTGAGTTTTTCCTGATTATCCACCCCTCAATGAAAATTTGGAACATTTTCATCATAGGATAAAATTCCCTCAGTACTACTTTTCTAAAACGGATAATGAACCTATTTTAGAATTGTACCTACTAGACTTACAGGGTGATCACTTTATGACATATAAATGTCTAACCCCTGAAACTAATATAATTTTGACTGCTGACTGTCAACTCTCAATAAAAAAATTCATAAAAATAAATAGAATATTTTAAATATCCGAGGAAAACAAAGGTCATCAGCCTGACATCTTGCATGTAAGTGGAGACAGTGTGCAATTTCACTTTATACATTTTTTTCCAGTACATTTCTTTGAGTGATGTCATATCTTTGTAAAGCTAGGTTTTCAACAGTTGTGATAAAAATCCAAAACCACACACAAATCACTGTGGAACAGGAAATGAGGACAGCGGGGTCTGATCTGATTTGAAGGTTTGAGAAGTTATATAGTACCCAATAGGCACTCATATCTTGGAATGAAACAAAAATATTAATTTTCATTGAAATTTATGGGTATATCTTCAAACAGCTACTAAGTTGTTCAGACATAGATACTTAACTAAGTTGTTTGGACCTAACTTCTAAACAAAGGGAATGATAGGAATTTCATATGGGAATGATAGGTATTTCATTTGGCCCAAGGATGTCCTGGATGAACCAACTACTGAGAACTTGAGTGTGCTGTGAACCAAGAATGACTGGGAAACTGAATTAGATGATAACCTCCTTGCCTTCTGTAGCACTGTAATATCTTCACAGACTGACAGGAGGCCTGGCATATAGTAGGCCTCCACTATAGTTGGTGAATGCATGGAATGGGCCAGAAGTGGTGGTGCTAGGAGAGCTCTTACCAGCTGGGGTGGATCCAGTGTAAATCCACCCCTGGAGGAGAGGAGCCATAGTGCTAGGTAAGACTGGTATTTCCTACTGGTTGAAGCAAGTAGGGCAGGGCTCAGGATACATCCCCCTGCAGCCTGGCCAGTCCACAGAAATTTATCAGCCTAACACCCAGCCAGTTCTATGTCCATTCAGATTATTCCTGAGAATGAGCCTCGCCTGAATGAAAGTGCCCTGATTTCTTTGGCTTAGTTGCCAAACACTGGCTCTAACCCCAGTTTGTTTGTTTTTTTAATTTATTTTTTTATTGATTATGCCATTACAGTTGTTCTATTCCCCCCTTCATTCCCCTCCACCCTACCCCCCGTCCCCACCATTACCCCCCCTTTAGTTTATGACCATGTGTCTCAAGTTCTTTAGATTCTATATTTCCCATACTATTCTTGCCCCCCCATCGATTTTCTATCTACTGTCTATGCTACTTATTTTCTGTACCTTCTCCCCCCTTCTCCTCCTCCCACTCCCCTATTGCTAACCCTCCTTGAGATCTTCATTTCTATGTTTCCACTCCTGATCTAGCTGTCCTTTTAGTTTGCTTTTGTTTTAGGTGTGGTTGTTAATAACTGTGAGTTTGCTGTCCTTTCACTGTTCATTTTTATCTTCCTTTTCTTAGATAAGTCCCTTTAACATTTCATATAATAAGGGCTTGATGATGATGAACTCCTTGAATTTGATCTTATCTGAGAATCACTTTATCTGTCCTTCCATTCTAAATGATAGCTCTGCTGGATAGAACAATCTTGGTTGTAGGTCTTTGGATTTCATGACTTGGAATACTTCTTTCCAGCCCCTTCTTGCCTGTAAGGTCTCTTTTGAGAAATCTGCTGACAGTCTGATGGGAACTCCTTTGTAGGTGACTGTCCCCTTATCTCTTGCTGCTTGTAGGATTCTCTCCTTCATTTTAATCTTGGCTAATGTAATTATGATGTGCCTTGGTGTGTTCCTTCTTGGG
Source organism: Artibeus jamaicensis (assembly GCF_021234435.1). Lineage (NCBI taxonomy): Eukaryota > Metazoa > Chordata > Mammalia > Chiroptera > Phyllostomidae > Artibeus > Artibeus jamaicensis. The sequence goes on along the minus strand of NW_026522030.1, from coordinate 69,053,842 downwards.
TCCAACTTCTTTGGGACTCTCTGAGCTTCCTGGATTTCCTGGAAGTCTATTTCCTTTGCCAGATTGGGGAAATTCTCCTTTATTATTTGTTCAAATAAGTTTTCCACTGGTGGCTGTGCCTTTCCCCCTTCTGGTACCCCTATAATTCGGATGTTGGAGCGTTTAAAGATGTCCTGGAGGATCCTAAGACTCTCCTCATTTCTTTGAATTCTTGCTTCTTGACTCTTTTCTGTTTGGCCATTATTTGCTTTCTTCTGGTCCACTCCATTGATTTGAGTCCCAGTTTCCTTTTCATTGCTATTGGTGTCCTGTGCAATTCCATTCATTTCAATTAGTTTTGCCTTCATATGTTTGTCTAATTTGTGGCTATAATCAACCAGTTCTATGAGGATCCTGATGACCAGTGTTTTAAACTGTGCGTCTGAGAGTTTTGCTATTTCTTCATCGCTTAGATTTATAGGCTCTGGGGCTTTGAGATCTTCTTGAGCCATTTTTGGTCTGTTCTCGTCCATTAAGTATGAGGATCGGAGCCTTGGACTCTCAGGTCGCTGAGTTGTGACACTATATGTGGGGGCGTGGTCAGAGCGGGTAAATGGCGATGCACTCAGCTGTTTCGCGCCGCTGGGTGAGGAGCAGAGCCTAACATGGTTCACCAGGGCGGGCCACTCAGGTCGCTGGGTTATGACTCTGTATGTGGAGGTGGGGTCAGAGCGGGGAAATGGTGGTGCTCTCTGCTGCCGCTCGCCTTTGGGCCTGCTCAGTCCTGTAGACTCACTGCCCACTCCCTCACTCTATCTGCGCACTGAAGGAGCCAGGGAAATGAGGAAGTGATTGTTCTCAATTTTAGCTGCTCGCTCAACCATAAGGACAGGGTGCACTTAAAGGAGGTACAGAGCTGATTGTGTTAAGTCAGCTCCTGGAAGCCAAGCGGGAGGGGGGGTGTAAAAAGACCACAACCACAGCATGAAGTTTAAAAGCCAATCAGCCATACTATCACGAGCTGTCCATGAGCTCTAGTAACCAGTCCTTGGTCAGATCACGCACCTTAGTATAGCCCCTGAGCCAATAGCTAACTGCCACCTTCTGCTTCTGGAAGTTGCTTGCTTGCTTGCCTCTATAAGAACCCTAGCCTGTAAGCCTTAGGCGCGACTCTCATTTGCAGCCTTTTGGCACTCGTGTGTCTCCGGAGGCACCCCGAGAGTTCGCCCCTGCGCAGGTAAAACTTTGAAACTTTGGCCAATAAAACACCTCTGACTACCCAGCAGTCTCTGACCCTTCTTGCTCGCGAGGACGGGATGTAACATTTGGAGGCCCCAGCGAGATATAAAATCTAAATTCGGAGACTGGGTGAGCTGCTCGAGCAAACGTAAGTAACAAGGATCCTTTTTTTTTACATTTGGTTTGGAAGTCTAGACTGTTCAACCCTGAAGTGGTAGGTGAGACGTCACCACAATACCACCCAGGGGCTCCCGGAAGAGGGGACGCCCTCGGGAGTGGCGACTAGGTCAGTTTGTGTTTAGTTCCACTTCGAGCTGCACTGCGAGAGAATGCATGCCTGAGAACCGCGGTTCGCCTGTGTATGAGAGGAGAGTGTATGATAGGAAATTGTGGTGTTTGTTTACATGTTTTGTGTTAGCTCTGGTCATTTCTCTTCTTGTTTCTGAAATTCCTAAGGTTGTCCAGCACTTCAGGATGGGCCAGAATGGATCAGTGCCTAGATCGCCCCTCAATTGTCTATTGAACAACTTTTCTGATTTTCAGAGGCGGGCTAGTGGATACGGTGGGCCTCCGCCCGACCCCGAGTTCCTGCGAACCCTCAGCCAGATTGAGTGGCCAACTTTTGACGTGGGGTGGCCCACCGAAGGGACTTTTGATCTCCCCCTCTTGTTTGCTGTTCGGGCCACAGTATATCGGGTGCCCCATCCTGATCAGTTTGTCTATATTGATGTCTGGGTAGATATAGCCACTGAACGTCCTGGATACATTCGGAAATGTATACAGGCTAATAAGGGGGCGGGGAAGAGGGCAATCTGTGTAACCACAGGGCAGAAAGGTGACACAGGGGTGAAAGAAGGACCAGATGCGGGGGGGTCCCGTACTGTAATTACAGCCCGACCCAGGTTATACCCCGTACTGCCCGGTCAGCCTGAGGATCCTCTGGATCCAGCCCTTGTTCCACCCCCGTATCCAACCCAGCACCTGCCAGACTCCTCTGAGGAGGGTAGAAGGGTCCAGAGCCCGCCTCATACTCGCGGCGGCACTCAGTATAGTAAAGGTACGGGCCCCCCGGACAGGGCAGATACAGTGGCCGCCGTTTTACCTCCTCAGGCAGGAGGGGCCATTTTACCCTTGTGAGAGGCCCCCACCAGCTGGATGCGCCGCGGGCTCCCCCGCGCTTGATCTATGTATCCTTCTCCACCAGTGATTTACACAACTGGAAGCACCAGAACCCCCTTTCTCAGAGAAGCCGCAGGGATTAATTTCTCTTGTGCCTACTGTAAGGAGAAAGGACACTGGAAATGGGATTGCCCAAAGATAGGAGGCGCCAGTAAGGGCCCCAAGCATGGCCCGGAGGTCCTCCTCCAGACTCTGGATCGACGGGGCCAGGGCTCCATACCCGTTGGCTCCCAGGAGCCCATGGTCACCTTAACTGTCGAGGGCAAGCAAATAGACTTCCTGGTCGACACGGGAGCCACTTATTCCGTCCTAAAGCAGCCCCGAGGGCAAATTCAGAAGGCAACCACCAAGATTGTAGGGGCAATGGGTGAAGCAGAAGCTTACCCATGGACAACTGCCAGAATCACGGACTTGGGTCGGGGCACGATCACTCATTCCTTCTTAGTTATCCCAGACTGTCCATACCCGCTGCTGGGGAGGGACCTGTTGCAGAAGCTCCAAGCCACTATAACCTTCAAGCAACAAGAAGACCCCGTGGCTGGAGCCAGCATGGAAGTAACAGTTCCCTTCTCTGAGGAGTACTTGCTGGCTGCGCTCCAGGAAGAGAGGCGAGGGGACGCCAGAGTCTCCGAAGCGCTGCAGTCAAAGGTACCAGGGGTGTGGGCAGAAACTAACCCACCTGGGCTGGCCGTCCACCAGCCACCGGTGCTGGTTCAGCTGTCCAGTACAGCAAGCCCAGTCAGAATAAGACAGTACCCTGTACCAGCGCGGGCCAGGCAAGGGATTGTGAGACACTTGCGGCACCTGCTAGAGGCAGGCATTCTAAGAGAGTGTCAGTCCGCATGGAATACCCCTTTGTTGCCTGTCCAGAAACCTGGAACCCAGGATTACCGTCCAGTGCAGGACTTGCGGGAGGTGAATGCCCGAGTCGAGAGACAATACACTCCACAGTCCCCAACCTGTATACGCTGTTAAGCTCGTTGCCCCCAACGCATACTTATTACTCTGTTTTAGATTTGAAGGATGCCTTCTTTTGTATACCCCTGGCTCCTCAGAGCCAGGAGATTTTTGCCTTTGAATGGAACAACCCCGAAAATGGACTAGTAGGGCAGTTCACATGGACCAGACTGCCCCAGGGGTATAAAAACTCACCTACAATTTTTAATGAGGCCCTCAGCAAAGACCTCCAGGAGTTTCGGAAATCTCACCCCATCATAGTTCTCCTCCAGTATGTAGATGACATTCTAATAGCAGCTCAAGAACAAGAGGAATGTGAAACAGCCACCCTAGACCTGCTGTGGGACCTTGAGAGGATGGGATACCCGGTCTCCGCCAAGAAAGCCCAAATCGTGACTCAAGCTGTAAGTTACCTTGGGTACAACTTGCAGGGGGGACAGAAGACTCTGTCCAGTCAATGGATCCGGGCGGTTCTGCAAATTCCAGAGCCGGCCACCAAAAGGCAGGTACGTGAATTTCTGGGGGCCGTGGGATACTGCAGGCTGTGGATATTAGGCTTTGCAGAACTAGCGAGGCCCTTGCATGAGCTAACCAGGGGCAAAGAGGACTCATTCGCATGGACTGAAAAAGAGAGACAAGCCTTTCAGGCCTTAAAAGAAGCATTAGTAGCTGCCCCAGCTCTGGCCCTGCCAGATTTGGCTAAGCCTTTCCAATTGTTTGTAGCAGAAAAAGAAGGAGTAGTCCTAGGTGTATTGAGTCAGACACTAGGGCCATGGAAGAGACCCGTAGCCTATTTATCCAAGAAACTTGACCCGGTTGCTTCCGGGTGGCCGGCCTGCCTGAGGGCCATTGCAGCCACCTCATTGCTAGTCAAGGAAGCGAGCAAGCTAACTCTGGGACAGGATATACAAGTTATTGGTGAACATTATATAGAACAAGTCCTGCGGTCACCCCCAGACAGGTGGTTGTCAGATGCGCGGCTGACGCAGTATCAGGCCCAACTGTTGAATCCTCCAGCAGTGTAGTTCCTTAAGACAACTGCCTTGAATCTGGCCACCTTGCTACTGATTCCAGATGCTGAGATTGTTCATAACTGCACCCAGGTCCTAGACACAGTGACCGGGGCCCGCCCAGACTTGCGAGACCAAGCCTATGAAAAGGCAGATCTGACTCTATTTACTGATGGGAGTAGCTTTATCAAAAATGGACAGCAGTATGCAGGAGCAGCAGTGACCACAGAGGATAAGGTGCTATGGCAAAAGGCATTGCCCAAAGGAGCATCTGCACAGAGAGCGGAGTTAATAGGACTGACCCAGGCCCTAAGGCTAGCCGAAGGAAAGGTCGTCAATATCTATACTGACAGCCGCTATGCCTTCGCCACCGCCCACGTCCATGGAGCTATCTACAAGGAAAGGGGCCTCCTGACCGCAGGAGGCAAGGATGTTAAAAATCGTGAGGAGATCCTCACCCTCCTAGAGGCCATATGGCTACCCAAGAAAGTTGCTATCATACATTGCAGGGGCCACCAGAAGGGAGATTCCCCAGTTATAAGAGGAAATACTTTAGCTGATACTGCCGCCAAGGAGACTGCAACAAGCCAAGGTGACAATTTGCTCTCCCTAGTTCCCCAGCCAGAATTGCCTCCGGATCCCAAATACTCCACCGAGGAGGAGCAAGAGGGAACCAAATTAGGTGGAAGAAAAGATAAGTATGGATGGATAGTACTCCCTGATACTAGGATTTACTTGCCCCAAGGAGTAGTAAGGCAAGTAGTGCAAGATATCCATACCAGCACCCATTTAGGTCAGAATAAGTTAGAGCAACTGATTAGAAAGTACTACCTAGGGCCACACCTCAGAGCAGTAATTCACTCGATCACCTCACGGTGTAGGGCATGTGCTCAGGTAAATGCACAAAACAAGAAGTTGCCCTGCTTCGTGAGATATCGAGGGAATACCCCAGGAGAACTCTGGGACGTTGACTTCACTGAAATGGCTAGAGGGAAGTTGGGCTACAAGTATTTACTAGTCCTAGTTGACACTTATTCAGGGTGGGTCGAGGCTTTCCCCACAAGAGGAGAGACGGCCTCCATAGTCTGTAAGATTCTAATGAGAGAAATTATACCTAGATATGGGGTACCCCTAGCCATAGGATCTGACAATGGACCTGCATTTTTTTCCAAGGTTTCACAAGAATTAGCGGCCAGGCTAGGGATTAATTGGAAACTTCATTGCATCTATAGACCCCAGAGTTCAGGGCAGGTAGAGAGGATGAATAGAACCCTCAAAGAAACTCTAGTAAAGCTAAAGAGAGAGACCAGCGAAAATTGGGTAGAGCTACTCCCTTTTGCCCTTTTCCGTGTGAGATGTACCCCATATATTAAGACTTGGGCCCCTTTTGAAATACTATTTGGTCAACCTATACCCCTGGTTCCCCGCCTAACTAAGGAAGAGATAGAAGTCTCTAATCACAACTTCCTTAGGCCATTGCAGACGCTGCAGAAGATCCGGAGCGAGGTGCGCGCCCTGCAGCAAGCCCGCCACCTGGAGGGAGGAGGCACAGCGCTTGAGCCGTTGGAGCCCGGACAGTGGGTGTGGATCCTCAACCACAGAAAGGGGAACTTAGAGCCTCGATGGACTGGGCCCTTCCAGGTACTGCTAAGTACCCCCACTGCAGTTCGAGTAGCTGAGAAGCCATATTGGATAGACCTCTCCCACACCAAGGTAGCCCAAGCACCAGGAGAAGACTCTCGAGAATGGCGGGTTCGAAAGGATCCAGACAGACCCCTAAAGCTTACTTTCTCCCGCTCATAGGAATATGGCTTGCCTCTTGGGCCACCCCCACGGGAGGACTGGCCCACCAGTGGGTTATAATTAGGTTCTCTGATAGTGAAGTAATTGCCAGCAGCGGCATAGGGAAGGACAACAGAGTAACCCTGCAAGCTGACCTCTCTCAATGGTTCGGACATAGGCTATGTGAAGGGAATGGACTCACCTCTATTAACCCAAATAGGGCATTGACCTTAAGAGGAACTCCAGGGATAGAAGGATCTGACTGTAACAGAAATGAAAATCTGAACCAAGACCTTTTCCATACCGACCTTTATGTGTGTCCGCATTGGGTTGGGAATGACATGAAATATTTTCAAGACCTCTGTGGAGGGGTAAAGGATTATTACTGTAAAAGTTGGGGATGCGAGACAATTGTATCACCCCCATCATGGGAACCATCAATGAGGGACGCCTATATTAGTATTGCAAGAAATAAGTCCCAACCACCAGCTGACAGAGAAAATCCCCGTTGTGCCCAAGATAAGTGTAACCCTATAACTATAATTATCTTAGACCCAAAGGACCCTATGTGGGATACAGGACGCACCTGGGGTCTACGCCTCTATGCAATGGGTTATGACCCCGGGGTCCTGTTTACCATCAGGCGGGTTCCCCAAGTAGAAGGGCCAGCCATGAAGGGATTAGGAAATGGGCTGCCACCCAAGGCGGTGCGCCCTCTCATAAGTCCGCACGACACTCCAGCAGGCCAAAGGAACCGCCTCCACAGGATACACCAGAGGCGGCTCGTCCAGATTTCATAAATGAAAAAGGCCCACACCTAGAAGGACAGCCCCATCATCAGATGACTGGTGCCCTAAACTTATTAGATAAGATTTTCCCTTTTTTCAACAGTACCCAGCCGGGCCTCACCGAATCATGTTGGTTATGCTTAAGCCCGAGGCCACCATTCTATATAGGGATAGGGGCCAACACCTCTGCAGGCAGCATGAACGCTCCCGAAGGCCTAACAAACCACCAGGAGACAGGAGACTGTCTGACTGACAGTGCATTAACTCTTGCAAATTCCACAGGAATGGAACCTGCTACCTCCTTGGTAACTATAATTTATCCTCTTCAAATTATAGCAATTATTGCCTGAACCAAAGGAGGGTTCCTGAAACCATCAATACACCACAAGTGACCCGAGCTGCTGAGGGGTTATGGTTTATTTGCACTCAAGGAATATTCAAGTGTTTGGTGCCAACCCGCCGCCCAGAACTGTGTATCAGTGCATATATTGTTCCCCAAGTGTACCTATATGGAGGCGACCCTACCTTACTAGTACAGCCCCGGGGGCAAACCAAGAGAGCACCGTTATTAATACCTATACTGGCCACTATGGGGTCTTGGGGTCTGCAGCAGTAGGGGCTGGGGCCATAGTCCATGGGGAACAGAGTCTGAAGCAATTGTCACAATCCTTTTCGAAGGACATTGCCCTATTGCAAGATCAAGTAATCTATCTTGAACACCAGATAGACTCCCTGGCAGAGGTAGCACTACAGAATAAAAGAGGACTTGACCTCTTGCTTCTGCAGCAGGGCGGACTGTGTGCAGCCCTAGGAGAGGAGTGTTGTTTTTATGCCAACCACTCTGGAGTAATTTGAGAGAACATCAAAGTTCTCGCCAAACGATTAAAAGATAGGAAATTGGAAGAAGAGAACTCCAGCTGGTATGCTTCTATATTCCAAACCTCCCCTTGGCTAACTACCCTAATGTCTGCTATAGCTGGTCCTGTTTTGATTCTTCCTATAGTTAATGCTTTAACTATAGGACCTGTTGTTATAAGTAAACTTTTAGCCTTTATCAAAGAAAGAGTAGAGGTAGTGAAATTAATGGTCTTATCACAACCCTATACTATTCTCCTTTCTAATGAAACAGAATCAAGGGTTTGATCTGCTCCAAACAGAAGGGGGGAATGAAGGAGCCAGGGAAATGAGGAAGTGATTGTTCTCAATTTTAGCTGCTCCCTCGACCATAAGGACAGGGTGCACTTAAAGGAGGTACAGAGCTGATTGTGTTCAGTCAGCTCCTGGAACGCCAAGCGGGGGGGGGGGGGCCGGGGGGGTAAAAAGACCACAACCACAGCATGAGGTTTAAGAGCCAATCAGCCATACTATCACGAGCTGTCCACGAGCTCTAGTAACCAGTCCTTGGTCAGATCACGCACCTTAGTATAGCCCCTGAGCCAATAGCTAACTGCCACCTTCTGCTTCTGGAAGTTGCTTGCTTGCTGACCTCTATAAGAACCCTAGCCTGTAAGCGCCAGGCGCGACTCTCATTTGCAGCCATTTTGGCACTGATGTGTCTCCGGAGGCACCCCGAGAGTTCGCCCCTGCACAGGTAAAACTTTGAAACTTTGGCCAATAAAACACCTCTGACTACCCAGCAGTCTCCGACCCTTCTTGCTCCCGAGGATGGGATGTAACATGCACGAAAGCGCAACCACAGTCAACCTGCAGCCCTGCTCCCTCGCTGTTTCCCCGCGGTCGCTCGCTGAGTCACTTACTAGGTCCAACCCTATGCCTGGGTACTGCGTGCTCGAATCCGTCTGACCGAGTTTTTCTGTGCAACCCCGCTCCGCCAGCTGCTGGTTTTGCCCCTCTTACTGGTCAGGCTGAAGAATTTGTTGTTATCAGACTTCCGAAAAGTTCAATTTTCTGTGTTCTGGCTATGTTTTCTGTTGCTAATATTTAGTTGTCTCTAAACTTGGTTGTGAGAGAAAGCATGGCGTCTTCACCTATGCCTCCATCTTGGCAGAATCTAACCCATTTTCACACTGGTCTCCCAATAACTCCTCCAAACTCCCTGGTTGAATCTGGGAATGTGTTAATTCATCAACTATTCCAGCCCAATTTGGAAACCTTGACCTTCTGGGTTCTGGTTATTTGATGCAGTGCACATTTAATTTTTCTAAAGCATTTGTTACAATTTTGATTAGTTACAAGCATATCTCAGAGATATTGAGGGTTTGGTTCCAAACCATCATAATAAAAGTAATATCACAATAAAGCAAGTCACATAAATTTTTTTGTTTCCTAGTGCATACAAAAGTTACATTTACATTATACTGTAGTCTATTGAGTATGCAGTATGTCTAAAAAAGTATGTACCTTTATTAAAAATACTTTATTGCTAAAAAATGCAAACCATCAGCTGAGTTTTCAGTTAGTCCTAATCTTTTGTTATTATTACTTGAGATATTGTGAGAATTACCAAAACCTAACACAAAGACTCAAAGTGAGCAAATGCTGTTGGAAAAATGGCACTGGTAGACTTGCTTGATGCAGGGTTGCCACAAACCTGCAATTTATAAAATATGCAGTATCTGTAAAGTACAATAAACCGAAGCACAATAAAATGTATGCCTATACTTGTTTCTTGTCTATTTCCTTTTTAAAATATGTTTTACTGATTATGCTATTATAGTTGTCCCATTTTTTCTTGTTTTATTCCCCTTTATCCTGTGCCTACCTCCCACCAGCATTCCCCTGCCTGCCTTAGTTAATGTCTGTGGGTCGTACATATAAGTTCTGTGGCTTCTCCATTTCCTATCCTGTTGTTAACCTCCCCCTGTATATTTTGTATCTACCATTTATGCTTCTTATTCCCTGTACCTTTCCCCCCCATTCTCTCCCTCCCCACAAATAACCCTCCATGTAATCTCCATTTCTCTGATTCTGTTCTTGTTCTAGTTGTTTGCTTAGTTTGTTTTTGTTTTTAGGTTCTGTTGTTTATAGTTCTGAGTTTGTTGTCATTTTACTGTTCATATTTTTTATCTTCTTTTTCTTAGATCAGTCCCTTTATGATTTCATATAATAAGGACTTAGTGATGATGAAATCCTTGAACTTGACCTTATCCGGGAGGCATTTTTTCTGCCCTTCCATTCTAAAGGATAGATTTGCTAGGTAGACTAATTTTGGATGTAGGTCCTTGCCTTTCATGACTTGGAATACTTCTTTCCAGCCCCTTCTTGCCTGCAGAGATTCTTTTGAGAAATCAACTGATAATCTTATGGGCAGTCCTTTGTAGGTAACTGTCTCCTTTCCTCTCGCTGATTTAAAGAGTCTCTCTTTATCTTTAATCTTGGATAATGTAATCATGATGTGCGTGCTTCCTTGGATCCAACTTCTTTGGGACTTTCTGAGCTTCCTGAACTTTCTGAAAGTCTATTTCCTTTGCCAGGTTAGGGAAGTTCTTCATTATCATTTCAAAGAGGTTTTCAATTTCTTGCTCTTCCTGTCCTCCTAATGGCACACCTATTATTCAAATGTTGGAACGTTTAAAGTTGTCATGGAGGTTCCTAAGCCTCTCCTCATTTTTTTACATTCTTTTTTCTTCTGTTCTGGTTGAATGTCTATTCTTTCTGCTTCAAACCGTTGATCTGAGTCCCAGTTTCCTTCCCTTCACTGTTGGTTCTCTGTATATACTTCTTTATTTCGCTTTTCATAGCCTTCACTTTTTCTTCAATTTTGTGATCATACTCTGCCATTTATGTGAGCATCCTGAATACCAGTGTTTTGAACTCTGCTTCTGATAGGTTGGCTCTCTCTTCATCACTTAGTTCTATTTTTGAAGCTTTGTTCTGTTCTTTCATTTGGGCCGTTTTTTTTGTCTTGCCACACCTGTTACATTGTAAGGGGCAGAACCTTAGGTATTGGACAGAGTGGGGCAACCCTCTGCTATGTTGTGGCTCTGTATGTGGGGGTCGGGGGCCTAGAGAGGGAACAATGCCTGGCTTTCCGTGGCTTTCAGTCACTTCCCCACTACTCATAAACACAGTGGGCCCTTCCGGTGCTGATTCCTAGGTGGGCGGTTTGCGTACATTCTAGGACCCTGTGGGCCTTCCAAGGAACTCTCCTGTGAGGCTGGGAGTTTCTCCTGCCACCATAATCCCCACAGGCTTTTTCAATTAGAGGTTTTGGGGCTTTATTTTCCTGCACTGGAACTCTGGGTTGCATGGTCTGTCTTGCTCCCCACTGGTTCCTCCTAGTTTACCTGAATGCAAATGTGGGACCACTGGTCTGTCATCTGCTGCCTCCCCTACCTGTCCTCCAGCTGCATGTCCTCTCTTCCCCTACTATTAGTTTGAATGAATGTTTCTTCTTGAACTCCTTTGCTGTTGGACTTCCACACAGTTCAATTTTCTGGCAGTTCTTGATATTTTTTTGTTTTTAAATTTGTTGTTGGTCTTCTTTTGGTTTTGTGAAGAGGTAAAGTGTATCTACCTAGGCCCCCAACTTGGCTGGAAGTCTGTTTCTTGTCCATTAAGTAGATGATAAAGGCCCTGAAAACAAGGTCTATGTCTATGTTGTTCTGTATATCTTTAGAATCTGTCACAGAGCCTGGTACATGGAACGTACCCAATTGGTAATCATGAATAGATGAACTCCTTTTTGCTTATTCTTAAGTTTTCCTCTTGTTTTTCTCCCTTTACCTGTCCTTTTCACTCCCCAGCCTTTAATTATTTTTCTTTGCTTCTCCATTATGTCTCTGAAATTCAGTGTTGCCCACACACCTGGCTAAGTTCTGCAGCTGTAACTGCACCTGAAAAATAGTGCATTACTGGCTTTATTTATCTCTCTACTGCTGTCACTAATGGACCTTGGTTTTCCTGCAACAAGGAATGTAGCTTTCAAGAAGCTGTTTTGCCAAGAAGTAATTTAGGCAGAAGAGATAATTTGGTGTCAATATACTCTATCAGGCTTTTGATGAAAGCCTTGCCCAGAGAAAAGCAGAAGTAAAAGCTTTCATTTTGCTTTCTTTGTCTAACTGTATGCTCCTGAGAAAGGAAAGAACAGTAAAAAGCTATCTCTGAAAGGACACTTTGGGGTTTTATTACTAGTTGTTAATGATTAGTGTCATTGAGTACAGTATTAGCAGAGGAAATGAAATACATAGATAATTGAGGATTTTAGAACTGGAAGAGATTTTAGAAATTACTTAGACCTATGGAGGTAAGGAACCTGACCTTGTGAGGGAAACTCACAAGGCCAAGCCCAGCTCCTTTCAGGCCTGGCTTCATTCCAGCAGGTGCTATGGTGCTTGCATCTAATCCTCACAGCATCTTTTCATGATTACTTTCCTATCTGTGGGGAGAAACATTCTTCCTGAGTTACTTCTCTAGATGTAGGTAAGAATAGCCAAGGGAATGTACTGGTGTTGGTTTGTAAACCTTAAAGTGTCCTACATTTATAAGACATTATTACTACAAAAGAACTTGTAGAAAGCTTAGACTTAAAAGTGAAGGACATTCTACAAAATACTCTTCTAAAGTGTTGAAGGCCATATAAGACAAAGACCAAGAAATCGTCATAGGAGATAAGGAGTCTGAGAACTAAATGCAATGTGATATTCTGAACTGGCTCCTGGAACAGAGAAAGGTCGTTTAGTGGGAAAATAGAAAATCCAAATAAAGTCTATACTTTAGTTATTTGTACTAATGTTAATTTTTTAGTTTTGACAAATGTATCATACTTACATAAGATGCTAATATTAGAGGAAGGTGAGTAAATGTTAAACAGGAACTCTCTGTATTAGTTTGCTATTCATCTGTATATCTAAAATTAGCTTGAAACGAAAAGTTGAAAAAATGTTCCAGAGTCCAAATCACTAAAAAGAAAAGTGTGAATACAGTTACAAATGATTTATCCAGAATATGTCTTATCCTGGTTTGGATGTTTCATTTAGTTACTTTTCAATGGATTTTTTTCAGAGTATTAATTGTAGTGTATTATAGTTTCCTTTATCCTTTAAGCTTCTTAGGATATATGAACTGTGTTTCTTGTAAATTCCTTAATTCTTGTACTTAGGATGTAAGAGGCAGAACCATTAGTCAATAAATATTTACTTAGTAACTTCCCTGCCTGCATTAGGGGTGTGTTAGAAACTAGAAAGATTAAGATAACCAAGACGAGTCTAAGGCAAGAGCTAATACTTTAGTTGGGACGATAATCACAGAATAAATAGTTGTAATGAAGAGCAATCAGTAATACAGCCAAAAGTATGAATAATGTAAAGTATCACTTATGGTGCTTTTGGTTTCAAGTAACAGAAAATCTTGATTCAAATGGTCTTGTATCATGAGGATATTTATTATCTACCATAACAGAAAATTCAGGGCTAGGCTGGGTTCTGGGATGATATAAGTAGGACTTCCTTCCTGAGCTATTCTCTTGGCTCTGCCCTCCTTTGTGTGGGTGTTGCCCTTAAGTTGGCCTCCCACATAGTCACAGAATGGCTGCCAGCCACAGCCGAGTGACATTTCCTAAAGAAGCCTAGGATGTCTTCATCTTCAGGAGCCTGTCAAACTTCTCCTTTTAGTTTAGTGTACCAAAATTAGCTTAGACCTATTCTTTCTTGGACTACTGTCCCACCAAAGGATTAAATATCCATGGTTGGTTGAAATGGATTATTATTTGGATAGAATGGACACTAGGGGATAAGCCAAGATTACCAATTTAGGGATACTAGAAGGAGTGATCAACTTTCCAAAGATGATGTCATGTAATAAAATGAAAAAGAAAGCAATCAGAGATGAACTCAACTGGTAGCAGATTTTCAAACAGGATGATGTACAGTCTCGGTGTGGTCGTGTGCGTTTTCCAAGAATTTGGTTCAGCTGCAAATTCACCCTTCATTACTCGCTCTCTGGTAATGGAGCATTTCTCCTGTGCAGTGGACACATGGTTGGTTACCTTTGTCAGTTAAGCAAATGTTTCTGAACTTTTGACATCTAGGGCCTTTATGACTTGAAGGGACTGACAGCTAGCCAGCTCCTAGAGATAGTAAAGGCTTGCCTACAAGCACAACTTCTGCATGCACACTCAAGGATGCAAATCCCATGCCCCTCACTATTTTATTTGGCCCGCACTGTGGGCCCTATTCCCTTGCACTAGTCATGTCAGGACCAGTGACTGTAGCAGTGCGAAATTGTAATAGTGGGGAGTTATAACCCACCCACCATTGTTTTGACACTGTTTCTGTTAAGCACTGCCTCTGACTAACAAGTCACTTGTAGATGAATAGCATGTTTGTATAAGAATCCTAGGAACTAAGTTCAGAAGATACAGACTCTGACCAGGTATTTCCACTCCAGGAGATTTGCTGACCTTCTTCCATGGAACCAGGATGATGATAAGTCAGGATGACACACACAGGACTATCACTCACCTTGTCGGAATGGACTGCGTTGGTCTGCACATAGAGGGCTTTTCAACCCTCTCCCTTGATCTTTGTTCTGCCCCCCTCTCCCTCATTATAAAAGCCTCGGCTTCCACTGGGACATGGAGATAGGCTTTGAGACATGAATCCCCCATCATCTAGGTGGCTGGCACCTAAAAATAAACCACTTTCCTTTACATCAGCACCTGCCTCTTGAGTATTGGCTTTCACAGCCAGAACTGCATTCGGGTACAGTCTGAGACAACTCGAGACAGCCCCTACACCCGGGAGTCCTCTGAAATTATTCCAACTAGCCAGCCCTAAACCTGCATAGCCTGCTTACTCTGTCTCTTCTATTCCTTTCCATGGAAGCCACAAGAAAGACTGTCGCCCATGCACTTCTTTGGCCTTCTGGCTGACCCTGGTGCTCACCCGTGTGTCACTGCCTGGCGTGGCCTGCCGTTTGTTGTTGGGAACTGTAAGTCACAAACTATCTTTCCAATGGCAACCACCTCCTGATCGATCGGCCTCATCAGGCCTGAATAATAATAAAACCTATATTTTAAAACTAGGACACTGGAGGACATTGCAGAAGTAAGGCTTCTTTTCTTGGTTTCAATGTGCTGTGTTTTTGCCTCATCTTGCTCCAAATCTGTGATTATCAGGGATGCACGTGTGGGGACTTCAGTAATGCCCTGTCTCAGCTGTGGTCTCACGAGTGTGTGGTCCTTTGGTGAACTTGCAGCCCCAGCTCAGCCCCAGTGACCACTTTCTGCAGCCGTCCCTGTGCAAACATCATGTACCCCAGGCCTTACACTGTGCTGCTCAGGGATGGGCTCTGACTCCCTCCACTCACTCACCCGACAGCCTCAGTTCACCTGCACGGTGGAGGGTTGTTTCCAATGGCCCTCCCAATGGGAACACTGCAGACTCTGGCCTTACTACCACCTAGTGGGCCTCTGATGCCCCCTCTCCCTGTGCACGTGTTTCTGGTGGTCTCTTCCCACCTGCAACCTAGAGGGGTATTTTCTGATAGTGCGGTGACTGTGCACCAGCTTTGGTTCAGGCAAACCAGCAAACTTCATCATCCAAACAGACCTGAATCCCAGCCATGGGGAAGGGGGCCCCTGCCAAGGTTGTTCCTTCCTTGAGCACTGTCCCTGAACTCTAGGGTATTTTTTAGTTATATTTTCACCTTCAGTTATTGTCTGTAATGACTAATAGGTTTTTTTGGTGGGGGTGGTATGAATAATTAAGAGAAAAAGAGGTGCAAGACACAAGAGATAGGAGAAATGAACAATGTGGTACTGTTCCAGGTTGGGGGAGCAGAGGGGCAAGAAGGGGACAAACAGAGGTGGGCAGGCAAGGCTTGAACAGGAGAGAGTCTGCAGACATGCTGGTAGTAGCAAAGACATAGGTACATCTGTAGGAGGGTGGTGGTGGGAATCAGAGAAAATGCATGCTTATGAATCATGGTGCTCTTAATGTGGGTAGTTAAAAAATTCAACCAAGCAAATCTGAAGCTTTAATTGGCTTTATTAAGCTATTCATGAATTAGGAAGCATCCCAGCTAGCAACTAGAAGGTCATTCCCATTAATAGTTCTTTATATTAATATTTTTCCATTTGTTTGTTTTCTACTACTTGGTTGCTTCCTGACTAATATGATATTTAAGATTTGTATTTGAGGTTAAAGATCTTTTATAATATATTTTATTGATTATGCCATTACAGTTGTTCTATTCCCCCCCTTCATTCTCCTCCACCCTGCACATGCTCCCCCACCATTCTCCCCCTTTAGTTTATGACCACGTGTCTCAAGTTCTTTAGATTCTATATTTCCCATACTATTCTTGCCCTCCCCCTATCTATTTTCTACCTACTGTATATGCTACTTATTTTCTGTACCTTCTCCCCACTTCTCCTCCTCCCACTCCCCTGTTGCTAACCCTCCATGTGATCTTCATTTCTATGGTTTGCTCCTGATCTAGCTGTCCTCTTAGTTTGCTTTTGTTTTAGGTGTGGTTGTTAATAACTGTGAATTTGCTGTCCTTTCACTGTTCATATTTTTTTGTCTTCTTTTTGTTAGATAAGTCCCTTTAACATTTCATATAATAAGGGCTTGGTGATGGTGAACTCCTTGAATTTGATCTTATCTGAGAAGCACTTTATCTGTCCTTCCATTTTAAATGAAAGTTTTGCTGGATAGAGCAATCTTGGTTGTAGGTCTTTGGATTTCATGACTTGGAATACCTCTTTCTAGCCCCTTCTTGCCTGTAAAGTCTCTTTTGAGAAATCTGCTGACAGTCTGATGGGAACTCCTTTGTAGGTGACTGTCCCCTTATCTCTTGCTGCTTGTAGGATTCTCTCCTTCATTTTAATCTTGGCTAATGTAATTATGATGTGCCTTGGTGTGTTCCTTCTTGAGTCCAACTTCTTTGGGACTCTCTGAGCTTCCTGGACTTCCTGGAAGTCTATTTCTTTTGCCAGATTGGGGAAGTTCTTTTTTATTATTTGTTCAAATAAGTTTTCCACTTGTGGCTGTTCCTCTTCCCCTTCTGGTACCCCTATAATTCAGATGTTGGAAAGTGTAAAGATGTCCTGGAGGTTCCTAAGCCTCTCCTCATTTTTTTGAATTTTTGTTTCTTCATATTTTTCTGTTTGGTCATTTTTTCCTTCCTTCTGGTCCAGTCCCTTGACTTGAGTCCCAGTTTCCTTTCCATCACCATTGGTTTTCTGTGCATTTCCCTTCATTTCAATTAGTTAGCCTTCACATGTTCCTCTAATTTGTGACTAAAATCGACCAGTTCTGTGAGCATCCTGATCACCAGTGTTTTGAACTGTGCATCTGAAAGTTTGGCTATTTCTTCATCACTTAGAGTTATGAGCTCTGGGGCTTTCAGCTGTTCTTCTCGAGTCCTAATGTTTTGCTCTGTTCGAGCCTGTTAAGTATGAGAAGAGCCTTAGGTGTTCACCAGCGTGGGGCTACTTAGGTCACTGGTTTGTGACGCTGTATGTGGGGGCGGGGTCAGAGAGGGCCAATAGCAGTCCCCTCTGCTGCTCCCCGCTGCTGGGTCCTGCGCAGTCCATCTCACTGCTCCCTCCTTTGCTGGTTTATGTGCGGGCGAATGTGTGACTGAGGTCAGCCCTCAGTGGGTCTGCCCGCTGCTACTCCACACCTGGGATCTGTCCACGGCTGCCTGCGTGACCCAGGCAGTCTGGGTAGGTCCGGTGGATCTTTCCTGCCCGACCCAGCTCTGCTGCTGGCTCTGCCCTTCTTACTGGTTTGGCTGAATGGTTCGTTATTGTCAAACTTCCGTATAGTTCAATTTTCTGTGGTTTGGCTGTGTTTTTTTGCTAAAACTTTGTTGTTTTTAAACTTGGTTGTGCAAGAAGGTGCAGTGTTTCCACCTATGCCTCCATCTTGGTGGAAGTCCTCGAGAAAAGATCTTAAGATATGTAACTTATTTTAATGATTAATATCTTTGCTGGATTGTAACAAAAGTCTCTGCAAACAGAATGCCTCTTATACATACTACTGACTCAAGTTTTTATAGCAAATAAGAGCAAGCATCTTCTGACAAACAGAGCAAATTTGCTCTACTTGCAAAGTGGTTTCTTAAAATAAATTTGTGGTATCTACTGTTGTTATTTAGTAACATACAGATAAAGTTCTTGTTGGTTGTCAGCAACCCTGCATTGAGCAAGTATATTGGTGCCATTTTTCTTTCTTCCTTTTTTTAAAAAAAGATTTTATTTACTTACTTTTAGAGAGAGGGGAAGGGAGGGAGGGAGAGAGGAAGAGAAACATCAGTGTATGAGAGATACATTGATTGGTTGCCTCTTGTGCACCCCCAAATGGGGACCTGGCCTGCAACCCAGGTGTGTGCCCTGACTGGGAATTGAACTGGTGATCTTTCAGTTCACAGGCTAGTGCTCAATCCACTGAGCCACACCAGCCAGGACTACAGGTACCATTTTTCCAACAGCATTTGCTCACTTGGTGTCTTTGTGTTATTGAGTGTTTCTTTATAACTTTATAATACTAAATAGTAAGCAATAATTTAGTAAATGGATGAAGAAGTGATGTTTTATCAGTTATGTTAGAACCAAGTAAAAATGCAGGCTCTTGGACTTAGGAAAGTTTCTATTTCAGGCTGAATTATAATCTACTTGTTTGGATTGTTGAGAAAACCATTACTGCAAGGAAGTCATGCTGATGAGTATAATTGTTTACTCATTCATCAATTTAATCAATAATCATTGATGGAGTGCCTACTATGTCCAGTGAACTATTATGTATTTTCCTTCCTTTTTTAGTTTTTAAGTATATTTTATTGATTATGCTGTTACAGTTGTCCCAGTTTTTTCTCCCCTTTATCCCCCCTCCTCCCTGCAACTCCCAGCCTATGGGTTGTATGTATAAGTTCTTTGGCTTCTTTGTTTCCTATACCACTCTAACCTCTAACCCTGTGTATTTCATGCCTACCAATTCTTATTCTCTGTACCTTCCCCCCTGTTCTTCCCCTCACCTTCCCCACTGCAAACCCTCCATGTGATCTCCATTGATCTGATTCTGTTCCTGTTCTAGTTGTTTGCTTAGTTTTTGTTTTTTAGGTTTAGTTGTTGATAGTTGTGAGTTTGTTTTCATTTTACTGTTCATAGTTTTTTATTTTCTTTTTCTTCGATAAGTCCCTTTAACATTTCATATAATAAGGGATTGGTGAGAACGAACTCCTTGAACTTGACTTTATCTGGGAAGCACTTTATCTGCCCTGCCATTCTAAATGATAGCTCTGCTGGATAGAGTAATCTGCAGTGCAGGTCCTTGCCTTTCATGACTTCAAATACTTCTTTCCAGCCCCTTCTTGCCTAATCAGCTAATAGTCTTATGGGCACTTCTTTACTCCTGTGTAGGTAACTCTTTTCTTTCCTCTTGCTGCTTTTAAGATTCTCTCCTTATCTTTAATCTTGGATAATGTAATTATGATGTGTCTTGGTTCTCCTTGGGTCCAACTTCTTTGGGACTTGCTGGGCTTCCTGGATTTCCTGGAAGTCTATTTCCTTCACCAGATTGGGGAAGTTTTTCTTCATTATTTGTTTGAATAAGTTTCCAGTTTCTTGCTGTTGTTCTTCTCCTTCTGGCACCCCTATAATTTGGATGTTAGAGCACTTACTTGAAGGTGACCCAGAGGTTCCTAATCCTCTCCTCATTTTTTTGAATTCTTGTTTCTTCATTCTGTTCCTGTTGGTTGTTTATTTCTTTCTTTTGTTTCAAATAATTTATTTCAGTCCCAGTTTCTTTCCCTTCACTGTTGGCTCCCTGTATATTTTGCTTTATTTCACTTTGGGTAGCCTTCATTTCTTCCTTTATTTTGTGACCAAGCTCAGTTAGTTCTGTGAACATTCTGATTACCAGTGTTTTGAACTCTGTGTCAAATAGATTGTCTATCACCTTGTTGCTTAGCTCTCTCTCTCTCTCTGGAGTTTTGATCTGTTCTTTCATTTGGGCCATGTTTCTTTTTCTAGGTACCTGTTTTGTTGTAAGGAGATGGGGCCTTAGTTATTTGCAAGGGCAGGGCAACTGTCTTTGCTGCATTGTGGTGCTGTCTGTTGGGAGGGGGTCAGAGAGGGAACAATGCCACTTTTGCTCTGCTCCAGCCCCACTTGCCAATGAACTCTCCTATGAGACAACCCTGGCAGTGTTTTATAGCTAGCTCTGAATCTTTAGTTTCCTGTTCAGCCAGCCTTTGATTTGAGTCCCAGTTTCCTTCCCATTACTATTGGTTTCCTGTGCATTTTCCTTCATTTCACGTAGCATAGCCTTCATTTTTTCATCTAGTTTGCGACCAAATTCAACCAATTCTGTTAGCATCCTGATCACCAGTGCTTTGAACTATGCATCTGATAAGTTGGCTATCTTTTTGTCACTTAGTTGTATTTGTTATGTAGCTTTGATCTGTTCTTCAGTTTGGGCCATTTTTTTTTTGTCTCAGACCACCTGTTACGTAGTGAGGGGAGGAGCCTTAGGTTTTCACCAGGGTGGGGAAACCCAGGTTACTGGGTTATCACGTTGTATGTAGGGGAGGGGTCAGGGAGGGAACAATGGTGCTTGCTCTGCTCTCTGCCAGATTACAGTCACTCCCTCCACTTGCCACAAGCAAATTGGTCCCTTCTGGTGCTAATCCCAATGTGGGTGGGTTTGTGTATATTCTAGGACCCTGTGGGTCTCTCCAATGAACTCTCCTGTAAGTCTGGGAGTCTCTCCTGACACCTCAACCCTGACAGGTATTTTCAATGGGTGTTTTAAGGCTTTATTTCCCTGCGAGGGGACCCTAGGTTGTGCAGTCTATCTCGATCCCCAATTTTGCCTGGTTTATCTGCGCATGAATGTGGGACCGCTCAGTCCACCAGCCGCCTCGTGCGCCGTGACCCTCTATAATCCACCACCTTGCTGGGTCCACTAGCTACTGCTTTGAGTGCCCAGAGTCCACCAGCGAACACTTTATTGCAACACCTCTTTGCCCGGCTGCCCACTCCACCCCCCCTACTGGTCTGGATGTATATGTCCATTTTAATTCCTTGGTGGTCAGACTTCCATATAGTTCAATTTTCTGTTGGTATTGGTTGTTTTTGTTTCTAAATTGTTGTTGTCCTTATTTTGGTTGTGCCAGGAGGCAGAGTGTGTCTACCTATGCCTCCTCTTGGCTGGAAGTCCTTTCTTTTATTTTTATTTTAAATCACATATTCAACCAATGGACGCTTAGGTGTTCATTCCTATGAAAAATTTACCCTGGAATTAATTTCTGAAAAATCAGTTGAAAGTAAAAAAATAAAAAAATTTCAGAACTAGTCTATATAGCTCCAACAATGAACACAAGAAAGTCATTATAAGACAAGAAAAGACAGACTGATATCTCCAGAATACAGATTATTTCACAAACAGATACTGGGATGCTCCCACCTTCTGGAGTTTATGCCCTTGTATAGCCCCTCCCTCTGAGTGTGGGTGGAAACTGTGACTTGCTTCTAACCAACAGAATATGGCAGAGAGATGGGACATCAGTGCCATGACCACATTACGTTTATATAATACGTCTTGCTAGTAGATTCACACTCAGAGCTGTTCCCCTGCTGGCTCTGAAACATGGCCATGATGGGAGACCCACATGTAAGAAAGTGAGGGCACCTCAGAGACCTGAAAACAGCCTTCATACAGCAGCCAGTACACAGCCAGGGCCCTCAGTGTCCAACTGGCAGGGAATGAATCCTGCCAACAACCTGAAGAACATCGAAGCAGATCCTTCCCTCGCTGAGCTGCAGTTGAAAATACAGCACAGCCAACACTTGACCAGCAGACTGTGAAGCCTATGATTAAGAGCCAGTTAGCCCTGGCTGGTATAGCTTAGTGGTTTGAGCATGGGCCTGTGAACCAAAGGATCGTGGTTCGATTCCCTGTCAAGGCATATGCCTGGATTGCAGGCCAGTTCCCAGCAGGGGACGCACTAGAGGCAACCATACATTGATATTTTTCTCCCTCTCTCTATTCTTTCCCCTCTAAAGATAAGTAAATTTTAAAAATCTTAAAAAAAAAAAAAAGACCCAGTTAAACTGCTCCCAACCGCTGACCTACAGAAACTGAGAGATAACATCTACTGTTTAAGCTTGGAAATTTGTTATATAGCAGTGAATAATATACATGAAAAAATGGTTAACAAATATTAGTAACTTTAGTTATCTGAAATATGCTAATGATATTTTGACAGAAGTTGCATTGAATGTATATATTACTTAGGGTAGTATGAGCATTTTAATGATATTGATCCTTTCTATCCATGAATATAGTATATGTTCCACTTTTTGTATCCTTTGATTTTTCTTCTTTCATGTCTTATCATTTTCCCTAGTACAGGTCTTTTCTACCCTTGGTTGAATTCACTCCTAAGTATTTTATTGTTTTTGCTTCAATTGTAATGGGGTTGTTTTCTTAGTTTACCTTTCTGAAAGTTCATTATTGGGTACATAAAACTGCAACTGATTTCTGGGTATTTATTTTGCGTCCTGCTACTTTACTGAATTCATGTATCAGTTCTAGTAGTTTTTTGATATCTCCGTATATACAGTATCATGTCGTCTCCAAATAATGAGAGTTTTACTTCTTGCATTCCATTTTGGGTGCCCTTTTATTTCTTCCTGTCTGATTGCGGTGGCTAGGATTCCCAGTACTATGCTGAACAGGAGTGGTGAGAGTGCACATCTGTATCTTCTTGGTCCCAATCTTAAGGGAAATGGTTTTAGTGTTTCCTCAGCGAGTAAGCTATTGGCTGTGGGCTTGTCACATATGTTCTTCACTGTGTTGACGTATGCTCCCTTTATTTCCACTACTCTGACAGTATTCATTATAAATGGGAGCTGGATTTTGTCAAATGCTTTTTCTACATCTATTGATATGATCAGCAGATATTTAGCTTTCATTTTATGGATGTATCATGTTTAATGGTTTAGTTATTGTACCAACCTTGCTTCCTCACAGTAAATTCCAATAGGCGAATGGCCTTTTGAATGTATTGCTGGATTCAGTGATATTTTGTCGAAGGTTTTAGCATCTATTTTCATCAGGGATATCAGCCTATACTTTTTGTCTTTGCTTTGTCTCTATCTAGTTTTACAAATAGAATAAAGCTAGACGCTTAAATGAAATTGGGAGTTTTCGCCCCTCTGAAGTGTTTGGAACAGTCCTGACCAGCTTCTGGCCCTGGCATCACACTTAGCACAGCAGGCTCAACTCCAGATGAGGTGCACGCTCAGTAACAGGGCACCTTTTTGTACAACTCATCTCTAACCCATCTGGGATTTTACTTTCAAAGTACCAAAATGCTGTTTCAGATAAAAATAAACCAAAATACATGAGGGCATCAAAGGAAGCTATGGGAACATTCCATCTGTAGGAAACACCCTGAACGGGTCAAGGAGCAGAGACAGAAAGCATGTCGGGTGTGTTCCCAGGGGTGGGAGGAGTGGGCAGTGAAGATTTAGGATTCATGATCTTCTTTCGGGAATGGACCATACGGCAACTAGGTAGTGGTGTCCTTGTGCGGCATTGTCACTATACCTCATGCTCAGGAATGACACAATTTAAAATACAAACAATCACTTTTGTATTTTATTTAAGTAAACTACATTGTGACGAAAATACAAGCATACTAGAATAATTACCATAAGTTCAAACTGTGGAGATAAAATAAATTCTGATGGGAGTAGGGGAGCCAGTTGAGCAATAAGTGGCTCTACAACTGGCGCTGGTGCGTTTCCCCCCTCCCTGGCAGGACCCAGGGCAGGTTCAATGGAGGGCTCTTCAGGCTGAGCTCCGGGGCCCTCAGCCAGGTCAGGAGCTGGGGCACAGGCCTGCCCCAGCTCCAGAACTTCAGCTGGAGCTGCTGACAGAGGTGGCAGAGCCCATGGAGGGGGACGCCCCTCCGGGTATGGAGCAGCCTGCAGGTCTGCTCCTGCAGTGGGCTCCTCGGGCCAGAAGACAGATGGTAAAGATGGTGCAGGCTTGGCCTCCTGGGCTGTTGCTGGAGCTGGGAGAGGAGAAAAGATCACTCACAGGCTTACCTTTCCCCATGCCCCGCAAACACAGAAATCAGCCCCAGCCAGGACCCACCCCAGGATGTCCTCCTCACAATCAATCCAGCAGGTGGATGTTGTGAGCCTGGTCTTGGCTCCTGGCAAGTATCTCTGGGTGCTGGCTGTGTGTCTTGCCTCCACCCTTCCATGTAAGCTCACTTGCACCTCCACGCCTCATCCCTCCCCCACCTCCCCCATATTCTCACCCTCAGGCTCTGCCTCCTGGGGCCCCAGGTCCTCTGGCCTGGTGTTTGGAATGGGCACACCTTGCTCCAGACTGGGATCCAGGATCCTGAGCTGCTCAGATGGCTTCAGAGCAGGAGTGTTTCCCCTGCCATTCCTGAGCTCCTGTTTCTCAGTCCCCCAAGTGGCCACATTATCCTCGGGCCTGCTGCTGTCCTCTGTGGTGTGGCTCCCCTGACCCTCCCTGACAGAGGAGGGGCAGGGGTCCCGGTCATCCAACTGTTGCTCCTCCAGGCCCCGGGTGGAGTTCTGCAATGACAGTGAGCAGCAGCCTGTCCAGATGCCTCCATCCTGTCCCTGCCCGAGCTGCTGCTTCACTGCCCCTTCTGCTCTGTGGTCAGGCCCAGGCCTGTGTCTGCACAGACCTGCTCCCAGGAGAAATGAGATTCACCTCCAGGGTGAGGGGTCAACCTTGAGCAGTGGACCCCCCCATACACTCTTGTTTACCCAGTCAACCTTGGACTGGGGTGTGAACATGACCAGACCACCAGATGCTCACCTGTTGCTGCTCAGGATAGGCCCTCCAATGTGAACCCCACTTCTGCACACACTTACACACACACAAGGGAAGGGGACATAGGGCATCTCAGGTGAGATCTGAGTGGTGACCTGACCCAAACAACACTGCCCTGGGCCTCCCTGTGTTACCTCTCGGTCCCTCCGTGAAAAGGGCCATAGATGTCTGGACTGAGTCCTCACCCAGTGGCAGCCATGGTGGAAAAGAGTATTGTGCCTGCCCCTTTTGAGGCCACGGCCTCGGGAGTCACGCACACAACAACAGAACATCCTTGCCTTGCAAGTGACACTGACCAAGTGAGCTGGGAAGGGGCAGTTTTAGAATGTGGCTGCCTGGTTACCAGGGTTCCAAGTTCACTTGGTCTCTGTTGTCAGAAAGTGAGGTCACTGCTTGGCTCCCACACTCCCTGTGTTGCCTCAGACAGGAGCAGGGACTTCACTTAAACACAAAACACAACCATACAACATTCCTCACAAGCAAGGCCAGAGACAGGGGTACATTCCTGTGGTACAGAAAACGCTAGAGAGTCAGAGTTTTCTAAAAAGACAGAAGGCAACCTCTTCCATGAAGAGGTTGTGCTCACTCCACTACAAGTCAGAGATGCCTGCCCTGCTGGATGGTTAACCCGCACTGTCAACTCTGTGGAGAGAGCACTGTTACATTCATGAACCCTAAATCCTCACCGCCCACTCCTCCCACCCCTGGAAACACACCTGACGTGCTTTCTGTCTCTGCTCCTTGACCCGTTCAGGGTGTTTCCTACAGATGGAATGTTCCCATAGCTGCCTTTGATGCTCTCACGTATTTTTGGTTTATTTTTGGTCTGGTGGCAACCAATACTGGGGACAAAGTAGGAAGCAGAGGCACCTGCAGATCCCCTGAAGAGAAGGGGTAAAGGCCCTGCTCTGGGAGAACAGTGTGCAGCACCCACCAAAGATCCTCAGGTGCACACCTTCACCTGGAAGTGCTCATTTAGGAGGCTAGCCCACAGAAATTCCCTCACAATATTTCAAAGATGTATTTTCAATACTGCCCATCAGAGAACGATGATATAGTGAGGAATTGGGAGAAAAACAGTAATGTCCATGGAGAGGGGGTGGGATTCACTAATCCTTGAGCACTTTGACCTCTAGACTTCAGAACTGTGAGAAAGGAAATTTCTGCTGTTTATGCCACTGACTCTGTTATGGTCTGTTATGTGGGGACTGAGACAAGGGGAAAGGAAAACCTTTTCTGTTTTTTTTTTCTTGTTTTCAGGTTTTATTTCTTTTTAGAGAGAGGGGAAGGGAGGGAGAAAGAGGGGGAGTGGAACATCAATATGTGGTTGCATCTCACATGGCCCCTACTGGAGACCTGGCTCTCAACCCAGGCATATCCCCTGACTGGGAGTTGAACCAGCAACAGTTTGGTTTTTTGGTCTGTGTATAATCCACTGAGCTACACCAGCCAGCGAAAACCTTTTCTGAACACAGAAAATAGATGGATTAAACTAGAAGGAATGATGTAAATTTCAAAGAAAAATCAGCATTTGGTATCCATGGTGAAAGCTGATTTAAGCTAGAAGCATAAGTAAATGACAAAACTAGTGCTGAAAATTTGAGGGTTCCCATGATATTTGTAGCTTAAAAGTGTCTTCCCATAAAAAATGTACCATGACAAAGGCTTAAAAAGAGGTGAGGTCATGGAGAAATTTAGCAAACATCACTGGTACTGAGACCAGGTGACAGCATGTGCCTCCTGAGTGACACACTGAAATCTCAGCATCACTTCTGTGGTATTGGGGCCAAAGGTGCACAACCCACCCAAACCGAAGGACATTCCATGCAATTTGTGCACCAGAATTTTCCAATACGCCAGTGTCTTGCACTCAAAGAGAGTCTGAGAAAATCTTCTAGATTAGTGGTGAGCAAACTGGTATGACAACAGAATGCAATGCATGAACTTGATTTTCCCCCCAAATGATATGTATATGATGGAAACTTATCTACATAAATTTCCTGATTTTGATACATATTCTTAGATTATGTAAGAGATTTCCTGGTTTTAGGAGATATGCACAAATGCATTTAAAAATAGAAAGACATTGTACTGCATTCACTCTTCAATGCTTCAGTAAAATTATGAATCTACAACCAGTTACCCATCCATGTCTGCATCCATCCACATGAGGGAAAGGGAAAGACAGAGTCAATGTAGTAAAATGGTAATGCTTTACAATATAATAAAATGATCTAGTGAGTAGGGTATGTGTCCTTCTTGTAGCTTTTCCATAAATTTGAAATCATGTCTAAAGATAAAATCCTGCAGAAAGAGAGTTTAGAAAGAAACCAGAATGTGACTTCTTTCACACTGTGGTACGATAAATAATTTACTTTCTCATGTAGGAAATGTTTTCCCACAGGTGTCACAAGTTTGCACAAAGGGCACCCTGGACAGAACTACATCACAAGAGCAGCTGAACAGGTGAACTATAGGAAGAGTGTATTTCCATGTTTGGCCCAGGCTAGTCAGGGCACATGTATCTGTGCATCTTCCAGAGGTGAGGTGTCTGTGGCCGTGAGGAAGAAGGAGTAGACGGGTCCAGGACAGCCGACCAAGTGAATCTGTTAAATGGTGGTGGTACAATACCTACTGTGTGTGTCACATGCCATGTGCCTGTCATTTTAGATTTAGTTTACATGTATAGCCTTTTGTTTTCTGAAGGCTCTATTTTTTAAATACTTTAAATATTTAATTAATTAATTTTATGTATGGAGAGAAAGGGAAGAAGATAAAGAGGGATAGAAAGATCAGTGTGTGGTTGTCTCATGTGCACCTTTTCTTGGGACATACCTGGCCTGCAACCAGGCATGGGCCCTGACTGGGAATCAAGCCACCCACCCTTTGGTTCACAGGCCCTCACTGAATACACTGAGCTACACCAGTCAGGGCAGTTTTCTGGTATTTTTAAAAATTAATTTTATTGGGGTAACATTGGTAAATAACATAAATTTCTGGTGTGTAAATTTACAATATGACATCTGTATACTCCATTGCATGTTCCCCACCAGAGTGTACTCTCCTGTTACCGTGTATTTGATTCCCTTTATCTTCTTTACCATCCCCCTCTGGTAACTACCATTCTGTTGCCTGTATCTATGAATGTTTTTTTTACTTGTATGTTTGCTTTGTTTATTCAGTTGTTGCCTTTTCTTTTGTATCCCACATATATGTGAAATTAAATAGTTCTTGTCCTTCTCCATGTGACTTTTTTCACTTGGCAGAGTACTGTGAAGATCCATCTGTGTTGTCACTTCTGGCCAAGATGGAGGTGTCAGTAAGATACACTGTCCCTCCCCACACAATCGAAAGAAGGACAATAACAAATTAAAAAACAAAAAAACAACCAGAACTGCCAGAAAATTAAACTGTACGGAAGTCTGACAACGAAGGAGTTAAAGAAGAAACATTCATGCAGACCACTGGGAGGGGCAGAAACAGGTGGCCAGGGTGGTGAGGACTCAGGGCAAGGTGGTGGCTGGAGCACGGGGTGAGGCGAGGCAGCAGCAGGCAGAGCAGGCGGTCCAACATCTGCATGCTGATAAACTAGGAGGACCAACTGGGGAGAGAGACAGAACAAGCAACCCTAGGTTCCAGTGCAACAAAAGAAATCCTCAAAACCTCTGACTGAGAAAAATCTTTGGGATTTGAGGTGGCAGGAGAAACTCCTAGCCTCACAGGAGAGTTCAATGGAGAGGACCACAGGGTCCTAGATGGTACACAAGCCCACTCACCCAGCAATCAGCACCAGCAGGACCCAATTTGCTTCCTGTAGTGAAAGAAGTGACTGAAAGCTGGCTGGGAGCCAAGGAAGCAACATTGTTCCCTCTCAGACACCTCCCCCTCACACAGCACCACAACACAGGGATGTGGGTTGACCCTCCCTGGCCAATACCTAACGCTCCACCCCATGCTATGTAACAGGCATGCTGAAACAAACAAAAAAAAAGTGGCCCAAATGAAAGAACGGATCAAAGCTCCAGAGAAAAATATGACTAAGTGATGAACAGATAGCCAACCTACTGGATGCACAGTTCAAAACACTGGTAATCAGGATGCCCACAGAAGTGGTTGAGTATGGTCACAAAATAGAGGAAAAAGTGCAGGCTATAAAAAGTGAATTAAAGGAAATTGTGCCCTGGCTGGCGTAGCTCAGTGGATTGAGCACGGGCCTGCGAACGAAAGGATCACATTTCGATTCCCAGTTAGGGCATGTGCCTGGGTTGCAGGCCAGTTCCCAGCAGAGGACACAGGAGAGGCATCCATACATTGATACTTCTCTCCCTCATTCCTTCTCTTCCCCTCTAAAGATAAATAAATAAAATTTAAAAAAGGGGGGAATGTACAGGGAACCAACATTGGGAAAAGGGAAGGAATCCGGGACTCAAATCAACAGTTTGGAGAAGGAATAGATAAACATTCAACCAGAACAGAATGAAGAAACAAGAATTCAAAAAAAATGAGAGGCTTAGCAACCCCTGGGACATCTTTAAAGGTTCCAACATCTGAATTGTAGGGGTGCTAGAAGGAGGAGACAAACACAAAGAAATTGAAAACTTATTTGAAAAAATGATGAAGGAGAATTTTCCAAATCAGGCAGAGGAAATACACTTTCAGGAAGTCCAAGGAGCTCAGAGAGACCCAAAGAATTTGGACTGGAGGAGGAACTTGTCAAGGCACATCATAATTAGCCAAGATCAAAGATAAGAACAGAGTCTTTTTTTTTTTTTTTTTTTTTTTTTTCCCGTTTTCCTCAAAATCCCTCCCCCTTTTTCCCCTTAAGTTCCCTTCCCTCTCCCCTCTGGTCGCTGCCCACTTAGAACAGAGTCTTAAAAGCAGCAGGAGAATAGGAGACAGTTACCTACAAAGGAGTTCCAATAAGACTATCAGCTAATTTCTCAAAAGAAACCCTACAGGCAAGAAGGGAAGGGGCTAGAAAGAAGTATTCCAAGTCATGAAAGGCAAGGAACTACATCCAAGATTACTCTATCCAGGAAAACTATCATTTAGAATGGAGGGGCAGATGAAGTGCTTCCCAGGAAGGTGAAGGTAAAGAAGTTGGTCATTACCAAGCTCTTCTTACGTGAAATGTGAAAGGGACTTATCTAAGAAATAGAAGATCAAAACCAGGAACAATAAAACGACAGCAAACTCACAACTATCAACAACTAAACCTAAAAAAAAAAAGAGACAGAGAAAACTAAGCAAACAACTAGGATAGGAACAGATTCATAGAAATAGAGATCACATGGAGGGTTATCAGTGGGGAATAGGAAGGGAGCGAATGGGGGAAAAGGTACAGGGAATAGGAAGGTACAAATTAGGGGGAGGTTAAGAATAGTATGGGAAATGGAGAAGGCAAAGACCTTATATGTGTGACCCATTGACCTGAACTAAGGTGGGTGACGCTGGAGGGAGGTAGAGTCCAGAGCAGGTGGGATATAAGGGAGAGAAAAAAATAGGACAATGTAATAGCATAATCAATATAATGTACTTAAAATACTAAAGTGAATGTATAAACTGGGTAAGAAAGAAATTTTTATTTCAAATCTGTAGTATCTAATAAAAAGACTTCATTATTTAAACTAATAATATTTCACTAAATATTGTTATACATATAAAAATAATTCCATCTGTGTTGTCACAAATGATAATATTCTTTTTCATGGCCAAGTGGAATTCCATGGTAGCTATGCACTACACCTGCATTACCCAATCATCCTTCACAGAACACTTGGGCTATTCTCATATCTTGCTTTTTCTGTATAATGCTGCTATGAACATATAGATGTCTATATATATATATATCTTTATAAATAAATAAATATATATATATATTCATAAAGAGATTTGAGTCTGGTTTCTAATTTTCTGGGTATATTCCCATAGAAGGGTTTCGTTGGTCATATGGTAGCCCTGTCTGTAAGTTTTTGTGGAAACTGTAGCTTGTTTTCCACAGTGGCTGCAATAATTTATATTCCTACTTGTGTGTGCAGGAGTTCCCATTTCTCTCCATCTTCTTCAATACCTATTATTTTTTGGCTTATTCATAATAGCATTTAGCAGTATGATGAGATCTCATTGTGGTTTTGTTATTGCATTTCCCTCATACCTAGTAATATTGAGACTTATTTTATGAATCTGAATGTCTTCCTTGAAAATTGGTTATTGTGGTCACTACACATTTTTTCCCATGCAGGCAAATCTTTAAGCTCTTTATTTTTTAAATTGATACAGTATTTTTATTGATTATGCTATTACACTTTTCCCAATTCTTCATTTTTATCCCCCCTGCAGCCTGCCCCCCAACCCTACAACACCCACCCACACTGCTTTATAGGAAACCATTTTGTGTGGTGTAGGCCTAACTCACTCTCAGAGATGCACAGGACCCACGCCCATGGATAGGTTCTCTCATGGGGAATCAGGCCTGTATTGTACCTAGATTGCTATGAGACTTGCTTTTGCTAAAACTCCCTCACCCTGAATTGAAGCAGGAAACGTTTACTGCCATCTTTAAAGTAACTTCCTAAAATCTATGCTAAACCTTCCAAGGAAGAGTGTAACCAGTTCAACCACTTTTCCTCTTGCATTTGCAAATATCCTTCTTCTGTGATGTGATTAGCGGCATCCTCTCCTTTGTTTTCTGTAAAAGGTAACCACCTAAAGTGAACCTGTGCACAGTAAATGAGGACCATCATGTAGTGTGCCCAGAAAAAGCAATAAAAGCTTGTCAAGGCAAGGGTTAGGGCGCTCTCCCCTTGAGAGAGTGGCCAAAGGGATCCAAGGCTTTTCTCCTCTTGAGAGAGAAGCCATGCCATCCCTTTTCTTCCACAGGAATTGGTAGTCCATGTGAATTTGTCTCGTATCTCATCCAAAACCTGGTGGACCCCAGGAGCCAGGGTCCAAGTCAGATGGTCCCCAGGAACAGGGACCCAGGGCTACAAGCTGTCATTGTGTATGACACACCAATGTGTTTGGAGTGTGCTGGTATCAGCCCAGGTAAGGACCACCAACACCGAGTGCTTTTCTGTTAGTTCATAGGGTGGGTTGATTTCAGAGGAAAAGGGTTTTCTTCTTGGGTTGCACTCTCCTGTGACCACTTTGCAACTGCACTTTCTTTAGTGAGCAGGAGCTTTAGTCTCTCTCCCAAGTATTGGCCACAACCTCCCGGAAACGGGAGGAGCATTTAAGAGCCACAAGGCACACTGTAAAATCACCCACAAGCCCATCCCAAGGCACAACCCTAACTAGGTCTCGGCTTGAGAGAAAGAGCAAAGGTTTTTCCTTTAGTTAGCTTAACAAACATCAACTACTTGCAGCACAATTTCCAAGCATCTCAGCAAATTTAAGCCATTCTAGCCATGTCCCCACTACACTGGGGGACATCATGGCTCCTAATGCTCGAGCAAAGACCTTATTGAACAGAAAGTGTTCCAGACCCTCCACAATAATCTAGAAAGGTCGAACTATACAAACTGGTTTAATGGACTGAATTTATGAATTTGGGTCATGGCAGCCCTTGGATGCCTTTTTGTCGTAATCCTTATTTGTGCTTTATGATGTATATGGAGGTTGTTTTTTGAGATTGCATTCGGGAACAGCAAATAGTAGGCTTCACAAGCTTAAAAACTACAATTGCATTTACAAGCAAGACAGGTGGAGAGATGATGTTGGGAATGGCCCTGCCTGGTTTCAGAAGCTGTAACCCCCCATGGCTAAGGCTGAGTGGCAGACCTAAGCTACTGAGGAGATGAAGCTTATCTTCCTGGCAAGAGCACTGCCTCTGCCCACTTTCCTTCACCCTGCCTGGTATCCCAGTGCCTGATCAGTTAGCCAGTGATGGGTAAGATTCCTCAAGGGACGGACAACAGGCACGATCATGAGGAGGCTCTCAGGGAAGGATTTGGGGAGCTATAGGAAAAGGGGGTGATGGACCCTTGCCCCTT
This sequence comes from Artibeus jamaicensis, assembly GCF_021234435.1. Taxonomy (NCBI): domain Eukaryota; kingdom Metazoa; phylum Chordata; class Mammalia; order Chiroptera; family Phyllostomidae; genus Artibeus; species Artibeus jamaicensis. Next base: position 69,021,122 of record NW_026522030.1, on the reverse strand, counting down.
GGCTTTGACATAGCCTGAGTCCTCATTCTGTCTGTATGAAGTCTCCTAATCTTTTGACTGCCTTACTTCCACTGCTCACCTAAGCCTGAAACAATGCTGGAGAAGGTTTCGGCCCTGTGCTGGAAAGAGTGGGTTCCCCTGGACAATCAGGCCCAAGAGAAAATGCATAAAATCCTGTGAATCCTGCTTTGCAAATACCATCAATTTAAATTAGAAGGGTCCAAGCCTGAAATAAGTTTGTTTTCCCAAAATTTTAGGGCCCAAATAAGTGGGTTTCCCCAAAGTTTTATAGTCCTTTAGCTATCTGACCCTGACTCATAATGGGCCCTCAAAGTTCTTTGATCGTTATCTATTTGATCATTACTGGCTGACAATGATTGTTGGGCTTATTCTGGGAATGTGCATCTTTGACTGCTGGTTGTTTACTGATGATAATAATGCTCTGTGTAATTTGACGCATTTGCAAATTATTTTCCCAGGGTCATGTAAAAGACCATCAAGTAGCAAGCTTTGTGGGATCTATAGCAGTCCTAACTAGAAGCAAGGGGGGAAATATAGGAGACCATTCTGCGTGGCATGGGCCCAGGTTCCACTCGGAGATGCATAGGACCCATGCCCACAGACAGGTTCTCCCACAGAGAATCAGGCCTGCATTGTACCTAGACTGCTATGAGACTTGCTTTTGCTAAAACTCCCTCACCCTGAATTGAAGCAGGAAACGTTTACTGCACAGCTTTAAAGTAACTTCCTAAAATCCAGGCTAAACCTTCCAAGGAAGAGTGTAACCAGTTCAACCACTTTTCTTCTTGCACTTGCAAATATCCTTCTTCTGTGATGTGATTAACAGCATCCTCTCCTTTGTTTTCTGTAAAAGATAACCACCTAAAGTGAACCTGTGTGTAGCTAATGAGGACCGTCATGTAGTGTGCCCAGAAAAAGCAATAAAAGCTTGTCAATGCAAGGGTCAGGGTGCTCTCCCCTTGAGAGAGTGGCCAAAGCGCTCCAAGATTTTGTCCTTTTGAGAGAGAAGCCGTGCCATCCCTCTTCCTCTACAGGACTTGATTGTGTGAGTTTTTCTCATCTCATCCATAACACTGTGGATGCCATCAGTGGGGGTTTGCATCAACTCAATTCATTTCCATGGGTTGTACATATAAGTTCTTTGAGTCCTGTGTTTTCTATGTCATTTTTTATCTCTCCCTGTCTATTTTAGGCTACTAATTATGCATCTTCTTCCCTGTACCTTTTCCTCCTTATGCCATCGTTCCCACTCCCCACTGAGATCCCTCCATGTGATGTCCATTTCTCTGATTCTGTTCCTGTTCTGGCTGTTTGCTTAGTTTTTGTTTTCATTGTTTCTCTTTTCTTTTAGGTTCATTTGTTGATAGTTGTGAGTTTGTTGCCATTTTACTGGTCATGTTTTTTTATCTTTTTCTTAGATAAGTAAGTCCCTTTAATGTTTCCTATAATAATGGCTTGGTGATGATGAACTCCTTGAACTTGACCTTACCTGGGAAGCACTTGATCTGCCCTTCCATTCTAAATGAAAGCTTTTCTGCATAAAGTAAACTTGGATGTAGGTCCTTGTCTTTCATGACTTGGAATACTTCTTTCTGGCCCCTTCTTGTCTGCAAGTTTTCTTTTGGGAAATCAGTTCATAGACTTATGGGACCTCTTTGGAGGTAACTGCCTCCTTTTTTCTGGCTTCTTTTAAGATTGTCTTCTTATCTTTCATCTTGGGTAACTTACTGATGATTTGCCTTGCTGAATTCCTCTTTAGGTCCAACTTCTTTGGGCTTTCTGGACTTCCTGGAAGTCTGTTTTCTTTGCCAGATTGGGGAAATTTTCCCTTTTTTATTACTTTAAATAAGTTTTCAATTTCTTGTTCTTCCTCTCCTCCTTCTGGCACCCCTATAATTCAGATATTGGAACATTTCAAGTTTTCCCCCAGGTTCCTAAATCCCTCTTCATTTTTAAAAATTCTTGTTTCTTCCTTTATTTCTGGGTGGGTGTTTCTTTCTTTTGTTCCATATTATTGCTTTGAGTCCTGATTTATTTTCTGTCACTGTTGGTCCCCTGAATATTTTGCTTTATTTCACTTGGGGTATCCTTCATTTGTTTTTCATTTTTTAACCAAGCTCATTCATATCTGTGAGCATTTTGATTACCAAGGCGTTAATTCTTCATCACATAGGTTCGCAATCTCTACCTTGCTTAGTTCTCTTTCTGCAGCTTTGCTCTGTTCTTTTATCTGAGTTATATTTCTTTGTCTTGGCTCCCCTGACTTTTTGTAAGGAGGTGGAGCCTTAGGTGTTCACCTGCATGGGGCTATTTTCCTTGCTGTGCTGCTTGGCTCCCTGTAGATCAGGAGGGCAGGGGAGGACCAGGGAGGGGACAGTGAGGCTCACCTGCTCCTCTGTGGCACACTTTACAACAAACTCTTCTATGAGACTGGGAGTATGTCTCATGTGGCAACCTGAGTTGTAGCCCACAGTCAGCTCTGAGTCTCAGGTTTCCCCTTAAGTCAGCCACTCCCGTGCAGCCCAGGGAGCTCGGCAACTAGCCCAGCTCCCATGGTCTGCAGTGTACCTGGGGTTTTTCTATACCTGTGTGGTCTAGTGCCTTACCTGCAGGTAGGGTAAGGTTTGTTGTGGCTGGTTTTTTCTTTAATTCCTTGGTTGTTGGAGTTCTGTACATTTTGATTTTTTGGAGCTTTTGGTTGTTTATTGATTTTAGATTGGCTATTATCCTCCTTTTGGTTGTGTGAGGAAGCAAAGGATTTCTACCTACACCTCCATCTTGGCCAGAACTCTACACATTTCTTAAGTCAAATTGTTTTAGTTGTTATTGTTGAGTTGTATGAGTGTTTAGTGTAGTTTGGATATTAGCCCCTTATTGGAGGTATTGTTTGCAATGATCTCCCATTTGCTCAGTTGCCTTTTTGCTTTGATGATGATTTATTTTGTTGTGCAAAGCTTTTTTGGTTTGACTACTCCCATGAATTTATTTTTGTTTTTATATTCCTTGTTTTTCAAGTCAAGCTCACAAAATGGCCCTTTGAGACAAAGTTTGGTAACTTTGGAGACAATATATTCTTTTATGTATTTTGTTCCTTCAGGTCTATACTGAAGTCCTTGATGCATTTTGAGTTCACTTTTGTGTATGGTGTCACTAGTCTAGTTTTATTCTTTTGCATGTTACTTTTCAGTTTTCACAATGGTGTTTGTTGAAGAGTCTTCCCTTTCTCCACTGTATGCTTTTGGCTCCTTTGTTGAAAGCTAGTTGCCCACATATTCGTGGGTTTATTTCTGGGTTTTGAATTCTGTTCCATTGTTTCATGTGTCTTGCTGTGTTCAGGAGAGCAGCAGAAAGATTGCTTTTCTTTGTGCTTAATGAAATTTGAAGATAAGGAGTTAACTTGATCATTCTTAGCAAGCATGAGTTGTAATACAGGAAAAAAGTCAGTGACAAAAGATACCACTGTCGTTTCTGATACACAACAACATGGCCAGTTATCCAAGCACATCAGTCTTCATCTTTTGAACAATTGAACACAGCCTTTTTTTCTATTCTCATTCCCCAGGAATCTCACCCCTACCACTTTAGATGGAAATTGTGTCTCTCAATCTCATTTCATCTGGTAGGTTTAGGTGGGAAATATATCTGGCAGAGACTGATAGCCTCCCCTACCACCCCACCACCATGCCCAGCCAAAGGTAATACCTTTTTTCTTAGCACCTAGGTTTAGCCAAGTAACTAGGAGCCAGCCAGTGGGGAATGAACAGAAGCAAGGCACACGGCTTCTGGAGAATTTTTCTCAAAGAAGGAAGCATGATTTCCCCCCTTTTTTGGTCCATTTTCCCAGAAGCTGTAACTAACACTGAGTAGGATGGCGCAGCAGCATGGAAAGAGACCGCATCCCTGATGTTAGGCTCCATATTAGCCTTCACATGAAAGAGGGATCATTTCATTATTTCAGGATCTCTTGTAACAGTCACCTGGCCTACGTCTTAACTAATATTTGTTACTGAGGTAATGAGAAGCATCTCAGAGAGTACTGGAGGAAAGAAGAAGAAAACAGATCATTATGAAGTGCTTTCAATGCAACAGGCGCTGTGCTAGGTGACGATCCCTGGAGTTAACTTGTTATATTTGTAGACAAGAGGACACTGATGTTCAGCAAAGTCAACTGACTCACACAAGGACACATGGGTGTAAATGGTGGTGCCAGGTCTGTCTGATTCCAAAGTTGACACACTTTCTATTTACCATAGCAGTAAGAGTAACAGTAATGGTAATAGTGGTCATAATCATAATTACTAAGAGTTGTTAGGTGCTTATTAAGTGTCAAAAGCTCTGTTGAGCATCATGAATGAATGATCTCATTTAAATCTCACAATAACCTTTTGAAATTGGTGCTACTCTTGCACTGATATTACAGATGAGGAAAGGAGGCTAAGAGTTACTAAATAATTTTCCTGAAATCATAAAATGGATGAGAGGCAGTGTCATGGTTTAAACTGTGGCCTGACGGACTCTGGAGCTACCAGTCCCATCCCTCTGCTTGACTATGAGCACATTCTTAGATTACGTTGTTTTTCGGTTACACAGGAATGTCCATTGCCCAGTCTTTGCCTTAGGTTAAAGAGCAAGTCACCCTTCTGACCCCTTCTGAGGGACTAACATGCATTTGGTGGTTCACATGTGGCCAATTTTACTCCACTGTAGAGCTTCTGGGTATTTAAAGAAAACTTAAAAAAATACTTATTGCACAAAACTGGATCAATTAGATGCATGCCCAGCGGCCACTAGTAATGCATACCTTACTATCCTGAGCTGTTAATTTATGGACACAGATGAAGGAGTCAGTGTACAGAAGCTGAAAGAAATTCATTCTACACATTGAAATGACCTAACTTTAACTCTGCAGTGTTCCTAACAATATGCTAGGGATACAGTGAAGGAAGAATAAACATAAATGAGAGTTCTTGATTGAGTTATGATTAAGATTCTTTGGGATGCCATTGTGGACTCATTACTATATCAAAAATAAAACTAATAATTATGTTCTCAAATATGTAGTTTGTTATTATTTTTACTTTAAATTACACAATCTACTAACAACAGGTTAGGTGTTCCTATCAACAATTCACCCGGGTACTTGTTTCTTAAAATCAGTTGAGAGTTAGAAGTAAAAAACATTTTCCAAACTGGTTGACATAACTCCAACTAGGAAACAAGAGAAAGAGAAATTATAAGACAAGAAAAGACAGACTAATATCTCAAGAATATAGAATATTCTTGAGACTGATATCTCCAGAATACAGGTTATTTCACAAACAGATACTGGGATGCTCCTACCTCCTGGGGTTTATGCCCTTGTATAGCTCCTCCCCTCTGAGTGTGGGTGGAAACTGTGACTTGCTTCTAACCAGCAGAATATGGCAGAGAGATGGGACATCACTGCCACGACCACATTACATATTATAATACATCTTGCTTAGGAGACTCATGCTCAGAGCTGTTCCCCCCCTGGTCCTGAAACATGGCCATGATGGGAGACCCACATGTAAGAAAGTGAGGACGCCTCAGAAACCTGAAAACAGCCTTCACACAGCAGCCAGCACACAGCCTGGGCCCTCAGTGTCCAACTGGCAGGGAATGAATCCTGCCAACAACCTGAAGAACATCAAAGCAGATCCTTCCATCATCTGAGCTGCAGATGAGAATATAGCACGGCCAACACTTGACCAGCAGACTATGAGGCCTATGCTTAAGAACCATTTAAACTGTGCTCAACCCCTGACCTACAGGAACAGATTATGTGCTGTTGTAAAGTTTTTTTGTTTGAGATATAGCAGTGAATGAGACACATGCAAAAAGTGTGAACAAAATTTTAGCAACTCTAGTTCTTTGAAATACCCCAATGACATCCTGATACAAATTGCACTGAATCTATAGATTACTTAGGGTAGTATGAGCATTTTAATAATGGCAATCCTTACTCTCCAGGAATAGAGTATATGCATCCACTTTTTGTATCTTGATTTCTTTCCTCAATATCTTATAATTATCCAAGTACAGGTCTTTCCCATCTGAGGTTGAGTTTAGTCCTCTATTATTTTATCTTTTTGATTCAGTTGTCAATGGGGTTGTTTTGTTAGTTTCCCTTTCTGTGAGTTCATTATTGGTGTATACAAATGCAACTGATTTCTGGGTATTTATTTTGTGTCCTGGTACTTTACTGAATTCATGTATCAGTTCTAGTAGTTTTTTGATATCTCTGTATATACAGTATCATGTCGTCTCCAAATAATGAGAGTTTTACTTCTTGCATTCCATTTTGGGTGCCCTTTTATTTCTTCCTTTCTGATAGTGGTGGCTAGGACTTCCAGTACTATGCTGAACAGGAGTGTTGAGAGTGGACATCTGTATCTTCTTGGTCCCAATCTTAAGGGAAATGGTTTTACTGTTTCCTCAGTGAGTATGCTATTGGATGTAGGCTTGTCACATATGTTCTTCACTGTGTTGACGTATGTTCCCTTTATTTCCACTACTCTGACAGTTTTCATTATAAATGGGAGCTGGATTTTGTCAAATGCTTTTTCTACATCTATTGATATGATCAGCAGATATTTAGCTTTCATTTTATGGGTGTATCATGTTTATTGGTTTAGTTATTGTACCAACCTTGCTTCCCCACAGTAAATTCCAATAGGCGAATGGCCTTTTGAATGTATTGCTGGATTCAGTGATATTTTGTCGAAGGTTTTAGCATCTATTTTCATCAGTGATATCAGCTTATAATTTTTTTCTTTGCTGCGTGTTTATCTTGTTTTACAAATAGGATGATGCTAGACACTTAAATGAGCTCGGAAGTTTTCCCTATTCATGAAGTTTCTGGAACAGTCCTGATTGGCTTCTGGCCCTGGCATCACACTTAGCACAGCAGGCGCCAGATGAGGCGCCTGCTCACTAACAGGGCACATTTTTGTACATCTCATCTCTACCCCATCTGGGATTTTTTTTTTCAAAGTACCAAAATGCTGTTTCAGATAAAAATAAACTAAAATACGTGAACATAACCAAAGCTACGGGAACATTCCATCTGTAGGAAACACCCTGAACAGGTCAAGGTGCAGAGACAGAAAGCACCTCAGGGGTGTTTCCAGGGGTGGGAGGAGTGGGCAGTGAGGATTTAGGGTTCACATTCTTCTTTCGGGAATGGACCATACGGCAACTAGGCAGTGGTGTCCTTTGTGCAGCATTGTACCTCATGCTCAGGAATGACACAATTTAAAATACAAACAATCACTTTTGTATTTTACTTAAATAAACTACATTGTGACGAAAATACAAGCATACTAGAATAATTACCATAAGTTCAAACTGTGGGGATAAAATAAATTCTGATGGGAGTAGGGGAGCCAGTTGAGCAACAAGTGGCTCTACAACTGGCGCTGGAGCATTGCCCTCCTCTGTGGCAGAACTGGGGGCAGTTTCGAGGGAAGGCTCCTCAGGCTGGGATTGGGGAGCCCCAGTCATGTCAGGAGCTGTGGCACAGGCTGGCCCGGGCTCCTGAACTTCAGCTGGAGCTGCTGACAGAGGTGGCAGAGCCCATGGAGTGGGACGCCCCTCAGGATATGGAGCAGCCTTCAGGTCTGTTCCTGCAGTGGGCTCCTCGGGCCAGATGACAGATGGTAAAGATGGTGCAGGCTTGGCCTCCTGGGCTGCTGCTGGAGCTGGGAGAGGAGAAAAGATCACTCACAGGCCCACATTTCCCTGTGCCCCCCAAACACAGAAATCAGCCCAAGCCAGGACCCACCCCAGGATGTCCTCCTCACAGGCAGTCCAGCAGGTGGATGTTGTGAGCCTGGTCTTGGCTCCTGGCAAGTATCTCTGGGTGCTGGCTGTGTGTCTTGCCCCCACACTTCCATGTAAGCTCACTTGCACCTCCACCCCTCATCTGTCCCCCACTTCCTCCACCTTCTCACCCTCAGGCTCTGCCTCCTGGGGCCCCAGGTCCTCTGGCCCGGTGTTTGGAATGGGCACATCCTGCTCCAGACTGGGATCCAGGATCCTGAGCTGCTCGGATGGCTTCAGAGCAGGAGTCTTCTTTCCCCTGCCATTCCTGGGCTCCTGTTTCTCAGTCCCCCAAGTGGTCCCATTTACCTCGGGCCTGCTCCCGTCTTCTGTGGTGTGGCTCCCCTGACACTCTCTGACAGAGGAGGGGCAGGGATCCCTGTCATCCAACTGTTGCTCCTCCAGGCCCCGGGTGGAGTTCTGCAATGACAGTGAGCAGCAACCTGTCCAGAGGCCTCCATCCTGTCCCTGCCTGAGTTGTTGCTTCACTGCCCTTTCTGCTCTGTGATCAGGCCCAGGCCTGTGTCTGCACAGACCTGCTCCCAGGAGAAGTGAGATTCACCTCCAGGGTGAGGGGTCAACCTTGAGCAGTGGACCCTCCCATACACTCTTGTTTACCCAGTCAACCTTGGACTTGGGTGTGAACATGACCAGACCACCAGATGCTCACCTGTTGCTGCTCAGGATAGGCCCTCCAATGTGAACCCCACTTCTGCACACACTCACACACACACACACACACACACACACAAGGGAAGGGGACATAGGGCATCTCAGGTGAGATCTGAGTGGCCCAAACAACACTGCCCTGGGCCTCCCTGTGTTACCTCTCGGTCCCTCCGTGAAAAGGGCCATAGATGTCTGGACTGAGTCCTCACCCAGCGGCAGCCACGGTGGAAAAGAGTATTGTGGCTGCCCCTTTTGAGGCCACGGCCTCGGGAGTCATGCACACAACAACAGAACATCCTTGCCTTGCAAGTGACACTGACCAAGTGAGCTGGGAAGGGGCAGTTTTAGAATGTGGCTGCCTGGTTACCAGGGTTCCAAGTTCATCTGGTCTCTGTTGTCAGAGAGTGAGGTCACTGCCTGGCTCCCACACCCCTGTGTTGCCTCAGACAGGAGCAGGGACTTCACTTAAACACAAATCACAACCACACAACATTCTTCACAGGCAAGGCCAGAGACAGGGGTACATTCCTGTGATACAGAAAATACTCGAGAGTTGGTGTTTTCTAAAAGGACAGGGGGCATCCTCTTCCATGAAGGGTTTGTGCACACTCCACTGCACGTCAGAGGTGCCTGCCCTGCCGGGTGGTTACACGCACTGTCAACTCTGGGGAGAGAGCACTGTTACTTTCAGGCTCTTGGTCATGGGTCAGGCAGTCCTGGGGACAAACTAAGAAGCAGGGGCACCCGCAGATCCCCTGAAGAGGAGGGGTAAAGGCCCTGCTCTGGGACAACAGTGTGCAGCACCCACCAAAGATCCTCAGGTGCACACCTTCACCTGGAAGTGCTCATCTTAGGAGGCTACCCCACAGAAATTCCCACACGATTTTTCATGGATGTATTTTCAGTACTCCCCATCAGAGAACTGATGATATAGTGAGGAATTGGAAAAAACACTAATGTCCATGGAGAGGGTGTGGGATCCACTAATCCTGGTGCACTTTGGCCTCTAGACTTCAGAAGTGTGAGAAAGGAAATTTCTGCTGTCTACGCCACTGAGTCTGTGGTGGTCTGTTATGACAGAATGTGGAGACTGAGACAAGGGGGAAGAAAAATCTGTTTTGTTTTTTTTTCTTTTTAAACACTTTTATTTATTTATTTTTAGAGGGAGGGAAAGGGAGGAGAAAGAGGGGCAGTGAAACATCAATGTGTGGTTGCCTCTCACATGTCGCCTGCTGGGGACCTGGCCCTCAACCCAGGCATGTCTCCTGACTGGGAGTAGAACCAGCAACTGTTTGGTTTTCTGGCCTGTGTATAATCCACTGAGCTACACCAGCCAGAGAAAACCTTTTCTGAACACAGATAATCAAAAACCTTTTCTGAACACAGAAAAAACTAGAAGGAATGATGTAATTTTAAACAAAATTTGGTTTTGGCATTTGGTATCCATGGTGAAAGCTGATTTGGGCTAGAAACATAAGTAAATGACAAGACTAGTGCTGAAAATTTGAGGGTTCCCATGATGTTTATAGCTTAAAGGTATCTTTCCATAAAATATGTATCATGAAAAAGGCTAAAAAATAGGTCAGGTCACGGAGAAACTTAGCAAACATCACTGGTACTGACACCACGTGACAGCATGTGCCTCCTGGTGTGACACACTGAGATCTCAGCATCACTTCTGTGGTATTGGGGCCAAAGGTGCACAACCCACCCAAACTGAAGGGCATTCAATGCAATATGTGCACCAGACTTTTCCAATATGCCAATGTTGTGCACTCAAAGAGAGGCTGAGAAAATCTTCTAGATTAGTGGTGAGCAAACAGATATGACAACAGAATGCAATGCATGAACTTGATTTTCCCCCCAAATGATATGTATATGATGGAAACTTATCTACATAAATTTCCTGATTTTGATACAGATTCTTAGATTAGATTGTCTGTAGAAGATATGTACCAATGCATTTATGAGTAGAAAGACATTGTACTGCATTCACTCTTCAACACTTCAGTAAAATTATGGATCTACAACCAGTTACCCATCCATGTCTGCATCCATCCACATGAGGGAAAGGGAAAGACAGAGTCAATGTAGTAAAATGGAAATCATTATAATGTAGTAAAATGATCCAGTGTGTGGGTATCTGTCCTTCTTGTAACTTTTCCATCAATTTGAAATTGTGTCAAAATACAAAAATCCTTGACAAAAAGTGTTTAGAAATATGTAATTTATTACTGTTTACCATATAAAGAAACCACAATAATACTTCTTTGATGCTATGGTACAATAAATAATTTACTTAGTCATGCAGGTAATGTTTCCCCACAGGTGTCACAAGATCTCACAAAGGTCACCCTTGACAGAACTACATCACAAGAGCAGCTGAACAGGTGAACTATAGGAAGAGTGTATTTCCATGTTTGGCCCAGGCTAGTCAGGGCATATGTATCTGTGCATCATCCAGAAGTGAGGTGTCTGTGGCCGTGAGGAAGAAGGAGTAGATGGGTCCTGGACAGCCAACCAAGTGAATCTGTTAAGTGGTGGTGGTAACAATACCTACTGTGTGTGTCACATGCCATGTGCCTGTCATTTTATATTCGGTTTACATATATAGCCTTTTGATTTCTGAAGGCTCTATTTTTTAAATACTTTAAAAATATTTTATGTATGTATGGAGAGAAAGGGAGGAGATAGGGATAGAAAGATCAGTGTGTAGTTGTCTCATGTGGGCCCCTTCTTGGGACCCACCTGGCCTGCAACCAGGCATGGGCCCTGACTGGGAAATGAACCACCTACCCTGCGGTTCACAGGCGGCCCTCACTCGATCCACTGAGCTACACCAGTCAGGGCTGTTTTGGGGTATTTTTTAAGTTAATTTTATTGGGGTAACATTGCTAAATAACATTATATAAATGTCTGGTGTGTAAATTTACAATATGACATCTGTATACTCCATTGCATGTTCCCCACCAGAGTGTACTCTCATGTTACCGTGTATTTGATTCCCTTTATCTTCTTTACCATCCCCCTCTGGTAACTACCATTCTGTTGCCTGTATCTATGAAGTTCTTTTTTTTTTGTATGTTTGCTTTGTTTATTCAATTGTTACCTTTTCTTTTGTATCCCACACATATGTGAAATTAAATAGTTCTTGTCCTTCTCCATGTGACTTTTTTCACTTGGCAGAGTACTGTGAAGATCCATCTGTGTTGTCACTTCTGGCCAAGATGGAGGTGTAAGTAAGATACACTGTGCCTCCCCACACAATCGAAAGAAGGACAATAACAAATTAAAAAACAAAATACCAACCAGGACTGTCAGAAAATTGAACTGTGTGGAAGTCTGACAACCAAGAAGTTAAGAAATATTCATGCAGACCACTGGGAGGGGGAAACCAGGTGGCCAGGGTGGTGAGGACTCAGGGCAAGGTGGTGTGTGGAGCACAGGTCAGGCGAGGCAGCAGCAGGCAGAGCAGGGGCTCCCACATCTGCATGCTGATAACCCAGGAGGACCAACTGGGGAGAGAGACAGATCAAGCAACCCTAGGTTCCAGTACAATAAAAGAAAGCCTCAAAACCTCTGACGGAGAAAAACCTTTGGAGTTTGAGGCGGCAGGAGAAACCCCCAGTCTCACAGAAGATTTGATTGGAGAGGACCACAGGGTCCTAGATGGTACACAAGCCCACCCACCCAGCAATCAGCACCAGCAGGGCCCAATTTGCTTCCTGTAGTGAAAGAAGTGACTGAAAGCTGGCTGGGAGCCAAGGAAGCAACATTGTTCCCTCTCAGACCACCCCCCCCCCATCCAGCACCACAATACAGGGATGTGGGTTGACCCTCCCTGGCCAATGCCTAATGCTCCACCCCATGCCATGTAACAGGCATGCTGAGAAAAAAAAAATGGCCCAAATGAAAGAACACATCAAAGCTCCAGAGAAAAATACAATGAAGTGATGAATAGATAGCCAACCTATTGGATGCACAGTTCAAAACACTGGAAATCAGGAAGCTCAAAGAAGTAGTTGAGTATGGTCATAAGATAGAAAAAAAAGTTCAGGCTATGCAAAGTAAATTAAAGTAAAATGTACAGGGAACCAACAGTGGGGAAAGGGAAGGAATCCAGGACTCAAATCAACAGTTTGGAGAAGAAGGGATAGATAAACATTCAACCAGAACAGAATGAAGAAACAAGAATTCAAAAAAGTGAGGAGAGGCTTAGGAACCTCTGGGACACCTTTAAAGGTTCCAACATCTGAATCATAGGGGTGCCAGAAGGAGGAGACAAAGGCAAAGAAATTGAAAACTTATTTGAAAAAATGATGAAGGAGAATTTCCCAAATCAGGCAGAGGAAATACACTTTCAGGTTTGGGGGCAACTTCCTCTTGCGAGGGTCCCCCCGGTGCCACAGACACGTGTGAATGAGTAAACATGGCCGAGACATGCTGGATCTGTTTGGGGATTCAGGAGTGGGCTGTGACCCAAAACGCCCCGAGCGCCTTTCTTCATAGCCTTTTATTGGGTTGTAATACACAGGAATACAGGGCGGCAAGGATCAAACAGTAGATTACATTTCAAAGAAATCTGAGGGCTTCAGTCTGAGTGAGTGTCTATCAGGAAGAGAGTTGCAGAAACTTTGGGAGACATACTCATTTCCTCTTGGACCCTTATCATATGAATGAAAGCACTCTTAGCAGAGCAGATTTCACAGGTTTATCAGCAAGTCTTTGTGGTGCCAGATTTTTCCCCAGGGCATGTTCTGGCCAGACAAGGAGCTGCACTTCTCCCCAACAGGTATTCAGGCTTAAGGGGATTAGAGCCAGGAAGCGATTCTCCCAGAGAACATGGGGACTTGGTCTTTGACAAAGCCCGGGGTGGGAGGGTGGGGAGAGTCCATTGCTCTTTGTTTCAGCCTTGAGTCCTTCCATGAAGGCCTCCCAAGTGATCAAGTCTGGCTTAGGTTGCCCCCTATTGTGAGGGGTCTTACCTGTCATTGACTTCCAACCAAGCTTTGGGGGCAGGGAGAGGAACTGAGGCAGGGTTTGCTACCAGAGACAGGCTTTGTCTCCTGTGGCTGGCATTCCAAAGGTCGTCTCTCATCCTTAGCAACAAGGGGTAGCAATACAATTCCTAAAACTAGGCAGAGCAGTCTACTACATTCAGGAAGGCCAGGGAGCGCAGAGAGACCCAAAGAATTTGGACTGGAGGAGGAACGCATCAAGGCACATCATAATCATATTAGCCAAGATCAAAGATAAGGACAGAGTCTTAAAAGCAGCAGGAGAATGGGAGACAGTTACCTACAAAGGAGTTCCAATAAGACTAATTTCTCAAAAGAAACCCCACAGGCAAGAAAGAAAGAGGCTAGAAAGAAGTATTCGAAGTCATGAAAGGCAAGGAACTACATCCAAGATTACTCTATCCAGCAAAGCTATCATTTAGAATGGAGGGGCAGATGAAGTGCTTCCCAGGACGGTGAAGGTAAAGGAGTTCATCATCACCAAGCCCTTATTACATGAAATGTGAAAGGGACTTATCTAAGAAATAGAAGATCAAAACCAGGAACAATAAAATGACAACAAACTGACAACTATCAACAATTGAACCTAAAAAAAAAGAAAAGAAAACGGAGAGAACTAAGCAAACAACCATAATAGGAAGAGATTCATAGAAATAGAGATCACATGGAGGGTTATCAGTTGGTAATGGGATGGGACAGAATGGGGGAAAAGGTACAGGGAATAAGAAGCATATATGGTAGGTATAAAATAGGGGGAGGTCAAGAATAGTATGGGAAATGGAGAAGCCAAAGACCTTATAGGTGTGACCCACTGACCTCAGTTCATTGACCTGAACTAAGGTGGGTGACGCTGGAGGGAGGCAGAGTGCAGAGCAAAGGGGAATAAAGGAGAGATAAAAACAGGACAATGTAATAGCATAATCATTATAATGTAACTTAAAATAATAAAATATATAAACTGGGTAAAAAATAAATCAATAAATAAAAATTTTATTTCAAATCTGCAGTATCTAATAAAAAGGTTTCATTATTTAAAATAATGACATTTCATGAAATATTATACATATCAAAAAATTCCATCTGTATTGTCACAAATGACAATGTTCTTTCTCATGGCTGAGTGGTATTCCATGGTAGCTATGCACTACACCTTCATTATCCAATCATCCTTCACAGAACACTTGGGGTGTTTTCATGTCTTGATGTTTCTGTATAATGCTGCTATGAACATAAAGATTTATATATAGATATCTGTATGAATATATACATATGTTCATAAAGAGATTTGAGACTGGTTTCTAATTTTCTGCGTATATTCCCATAGAAGGGTTTCCTGCGTCACATGGTAACTCTGTCTGTAAGTTTTTGTCAAAACTCCAGTCCGTTTTCCAAAGTGTCTGCAATGATTTGCATTCCCACTTGTGTGTGCAGGAGTTCCCATTTCCCTACATCTTCTTCAATACCTATTATTTTTTGGCTTATTCATAATAGCATTTAACAGTATGATAAGATCTCATTGTGGTTTTGTTATTTGCATTTCCCTCATAACTAGTAATATTGAGCATCTTTTTATGAATCTGAATGTCTTCCTTGAAAATTGGTTATTGTGGTCGCTACACACTTTTTTTTCCCCTGCGCAGGCACAGCTTTAAGCTCTTTATTTAAAAAAAAAATTTTTACAGTATTTTTATTGATTACGTTATTACACTTCTCTCAATATTTCACCCCTTATCCCCCCTGTGGCCTGCCCCCCAACCCTCTAGCACTCCACACACTGCTTTATAGTAGACCATTCTGTGTGGTGTGGGCCCAGCTCACTCTCAGAGGTGCACAGGACCCACGCCCATGGATAGGTTCTCTCATGGGGAATCAGGCCTGCATTGTACCTAGGCTGCTATGAGACTCGCTTTTGGTAAAACTCCCTCACCCTGAATTGAAGCAGGAAACATTTACTGCACATCTCTATAGTAACTTCCTAAAATCATGGTAAACCTTCCAAGGAAGAGTATAACCAGCTCAACTGTTACAGAAAACAACTCTGCCACTTTCAGGTGTATGAGTGGAACTTTATTTACACATGAGGACTCAGAGGAGATAGTCTCCAAATTCTGGGTCCTGAGCTCGGACAGGGGCTTGTTTTTATAGTGTGGCATGCAGAAGCGATTTTACTAAGCCTACGCGGCAGAAGCAGGTTTACGGAAGGAAGAAAGCAAGGCTGCTGATAGGGTCATACAATGTTCTTTTGTTCTTACTTCTTACTTAGTTGCTCACGCCTCCTTATCTTAGTGGCTCAGCAAAGGGACCATGTTCTTCTGACTTGCCTGGGCTTGTCTAAGCAGGTCTCCTGCCACGCAAACACTTTTCCTTTTACATTTGCAAATATCCTTCTTCTGTGATGTGATTAGTGGCATCCTCTCCTTTGTTTTCTGTAAAAGGTAACCACCTAAAGTGAACCTCTGCATAGTAAATGAGGACCATCATGTAGTGTACCCAGAAAGAGCAATAAAAGCTTGTCAATGCAAGGGTCGGGATGCTCTCCCCTTGAGAGAGTGGCTGAAGTGCTCCAAGACTTTGTCCTTTTGAGAGAGAGGTGGGGCCATCTCTTTCACCACACAGGACTCAGTGGTCCATGTGAATTTGTCTCATATCTCATCCACAACCTGGTGGACCCCAGGAGCCAGGGTCCAAGTCAGATGTTCCCCAGGAACAGGGACCCAGGGCTACGAGCCCTCATTGTAGACAACGCACCAACTTGGTTGGTGTGTGCTCACATCAGCCCAGGTAAGGGCCACCAAAACTGAGTGCTTTTCTGTTAGTTCATAGGGTGGGTTGGATTTCAGAGGAAAAGGGTTTTCTTCTTGGGTCGCACTCTCTTGCAACCGCTTTGCAACTGCACCTTCTTTAGTAAGCAGGAGCCTTAGTCTCTCTCCCAAGTATTTGCTGCTACCTCGTGGGCACCTGTGCATCAGTTAAGAGCCACAAGGCACACTGTAAAAACACTCACAAGCCCATCCCTGTGGCACAACCCCAAATAGGTCTAGGCTTGGGAGAAAGAGCAAAGGTTTTTCCTTTAGTCATCTTTATAAACATCAACTAGTTGGAGCACAATTTCCAAGCATCTCAGCAAATTCTTTTTTTAAGCCGCCTCTTGTGGTCCCTTCAGTTTTGCCTTTTCCTTCCATCTGCCTGCATAAGGATTTAAAGGTGCATGTGGAGAAAAGGCAAAATTGAGACTGGTTTTGTAATCACTGTGCTGCGGTCAGAGAAATTTCAAAAAAAGGTTCTTTTTTTGCTAAATAATTTCTTTAAAGGTTTCTGAGAATTCTCAACCATGGGAAACAGGCTCTCAAAGGAATAACGGCACTGTTTTCAGTTAGTTCAGCAGCTTTTTAGGGCTTCTGAATGTCTCCCTGATAGGGGACCTTTAGCCTTAGTTATTTAGGAAAAAGTTGGGCAGAAGTGGGAATAACACCAGGTGGTGTGAGATAAGATTCCAAGATTAATGTCTCACTCCCTCTTTTAGAGGATTTAATTTGAAAATACCGGTTTGCTTGAATTTTGTTTTTGTTTTGAAATGAATGGCCCACTTTCAAAATATTTTGCTAGTAAACCTCTGGTAAATAGAATAAGATCTCTAATGTTACATCATATGGATTCTACTTGGAAAGAATTTAAATTGGTTGTTTAAAGAAAGAAAAAGATCTCAGTTCCCTCAGACAGTAAAAAGTGCAGGAAGAAAAACAATGAGAAAATGTGTCTTTTAACCACTTTCAATCCTCCTTCTGGAGGCCCAGGGACTGCTCTGGTCCTCAGAACAAGCTGTGCCAAGACCAGTATCCTCCCTCCCGCTTCTCCAGCCTCCCTAAAGTTGTCAAGGGCTCTAGACAATCACACAGCTCACTTCTGAGCACACTAAAAAAATACAATAATCACTAAGAATCAACAACAACAATAAGTAAATGTATTTGCCAGTGGAGAAAAAACTGTTTCTGAAAGTTATGAATGTGTTCATAAATTTGTCAATCTAAAGCATGCTATGAGTGGGATGGGATGTATGACGTGTTAAAGAAATATCAAGGATTGTCCTTGCTTATGCGAGAGCCATGACCCTTTATTGTAAAAATGAAATGTAGGTATTGTGTTTCATGGGGAGAACTAGCCCTTCTCCATGGAAGGCTAAGTACCATTTTTTAATTTCGTGCCTGTAAACACTGATAGTTTTCTGGGGGTAGAACTGGTTATTCTCTGGGAGGAAACTGTTAGTTGAGTCACAGAAGGCCCTTGGTGCATAACCATTATTGTATAAAACATATTTTTCCAGCCCAGATGCCCTCCCACCCCGATCACTTCCACTTTCCTTGAAAACTCTGAACCCATGAACTACCAGGTCCTGAGAAAACAGGGCAATTAACTTGCTGCTTAAACTCAGTGCAGCTTGCAGAAACAGCAGGGGCCTGTCTTTCCAAGCCCTTAGCAAGGCATCCCCATCTGCAGGAGTTAATCCTCAAGGACTAGGTTCTCAAATAATTTGGCAAACAGATGTCACTCATTATGCTCCCTTTGGAAAATTCAAATATGTTCACATTTCTATTGATACTTACTCTGGTGTCCTACATGTATCTGCTTTAACAGGAGAATGTGCTGAAAATATAGAAGCCCATTGGTTTGAGGCCTTTAGTCATTTAGGATGGACTCAGCAAATCAAAACTGATAATGGCCCTGGATACCTTGCACATTCTATGCAGGTCTTCCTTCAGCATTGGAATATCCAACATAAAACAGGAATACCTTACAATCCAACAGGTCAGGCAATTGTAGAACTAGCTCATCATACTTTTAAAAGTCTTCTTAAAAACAGAAAAAGGGGGAGTCATGTGTCCTTTCCCCCCAAATTTGATTATGTTAGTTATGTTTACATATAAGTATCTAAATTGTGATGAATTTATCTAAATTGTGATGAATCACTTGGTACTCCAACTGAGAAACATTTCAGAAGAGAGAGCCAAAGTCATCTTATCCTCAGGTTTTATATAGAGATCCTCTGGAAGATGGATCTTGGCAGGGTCCTGAAGATCTCTTAACTTGGGGAAGAGGATATGCATGTGTTTCCATCCCTACAGGACCTGTCTGGCTGCCAGCAAAATTGTAAAGCCTTATTGTGAGCAGGATAGACACCAAGCTCTGCCACCTGTAGCCGAGAACTGATCAACTGACAGACTGATGGCCCAGCTGACCCTGAACAACCAGAAGGAAAACGGACACCCACATCTTCACTCAAGGGCCTGGGTCTGCCAACAGAGGAGGATGGGGCATGTCCCAATGACAGGGGCAGAGGCTCTAGTGCCTCCTACAGAGGGCAACCACCCCTCAGTGCCCCATAATGTTCCCTTTAGGCATGTCCCCACTACGTTGGGGGGCATCAAGGCCCTTAATGCTAGAGCAAAGGCCTTATCAAACAGAAAGTGTCCAGACCCTCCACAATAACCTACAAAGGCTGAACTCTAAAAACTGATTTAATGGGCTGAATTTATGAGTATGGGTCATGGCAGCCCTTGGATGCCTCCTTGTTTTAATTCTTATTTGTGCTTTATGATGTATATGGAGGTTGTTTTCTTGAGATCACATTTGGGAACAGCAAATAGTAAGTTTCGCAGTCTTAACAACTACAATTGTGTTCATAAAGAAAAAAGGGGGAGATTAGATGTTGGGATCTGCCCTGCCTAGTGTCAGAAGCTGTAACCCCCCATGGCTAAGGCTGAGTGAGAGACCTTGGGATCCTAAGCCACTGAGGAGATGAAGCTTATCTCCCTGGCAGGAGCACCACCTCTGCCCACTTTACTTCATCCTGCCTGTCCCCCAGTACATGATTGGCTGGCGAAAGATGGGAAAGATTCCTCAAGGGGGGAACAACCTAAGATAGGCACCATCATGAGGAGGCCCTTAGGGAAGGACTTGGAGGGCTACAGCAAAAGGGGTGATCGACCCTCGCTTCTTGGCATTGACATAGCCCAAGTCCTCATTCCGTCTGCATGAAGTCTCCTAATCTCTTAGCTGCCTTATTTTCTCTGCTCAACCTAAGCCTGAAACAATGCTAGAGGAGGGTGTGACCCTGTGCTGGAAAGAGCAGTTTCCCTGGGGTGGTCAGGTCTAAGAATGAATGCATAGAATCTTGAGAATCCTGCTTTGCTAATACCCTCAATTTAAATGATAAGGGGACTTCCAGCCAAGATGGAGGCATAGATGGAAACACTGTGCCTCCTCATACAACCAAGTTTAAAGACAACAAAGTTTTAGTAACAAAAATGCAGCCAAAACACAAAAAATTGAACTGTATGGAAGTCCAACAACAACGAACCATTCAGCCAGACCGGTAAGAGGGATGGAGTCAGCAGCGGAGTGGGGTTGGGCAGGAAAGACCAGCCGAACTGACCCAGGAGCGAAGGTGCGGTTGGCAGATTCCAAGCACAGGGTGGACACGGGCGGACCCAGTGAGGGTGCAAGACCACGGTTGCACATTTGCGTGCAGATAAACCAAGTGAAGGAGTGAGCAGTGAGACAGACCTCTCAGGCTAGGGCCCCAGGGGCAGGAATTAGAGCCTGAAAGCACCAACTGGAAAGGCTTTCAGTGTTGAGGTGCCAGGAGAAGCTCCCAGGCTCACAGAGAGTTCATTGGAGAGACCCACATGGTCCTGGAGGGTGTACGGGCCCGCACACCTGGGAGCTGGCACCAGGGGGACCCAGTTTGCTTGTGGGAAGCAGCAGAGGGGACGGAAATCTGAGAGAGAGCAGAACAAACACCATTTCCCCCTCTCTGACCCTGCCCCCACATACAGCATCACAACCCAGGGATTGGGTCGCTTCACCCTGGTGAACATCTAAGGCTCCGCCCCTCATATGTAACAGGCCTGAACAGACCAAAACATTATGGCTCAAGAATAGCTCAACGCCCCAGAGCCAATACTTCTAAGTGACCAAGAAATAGCCAACCTTTCAAATGCACAGTTCAAAACACTGGTGATCAGGATGCTCACAGAACTGGTTGATTTTAGTCACAAATTAGAGGAACAAATGAAGGCTAACCTAAATGAAATGAAGGGAAATGCATAGGAAACCTACAGTGATGGGAGGGAAACTGGGACTCAAATCAAGGGAGTGGACCAGGAGGAAGAGGAAATGACCAAACAGAAAAGAATGAAGAAATAAGAATTCAAAAAAGTGAGAAGATCGCTCTTGGGAAGATGGCGGTGGAGTCGGACAAAGGATTTTGCTCCCCCCAAGCACTGGAGAAAAACTGGGCTGATCTGCGGAGGAGCACAGCGGACAGCCAACAGGGACCCAGCATATAGGAAGGTAGGACTCCAGAAATTGGAGCAGACTCTGAATGACCAGAAGGTGAGGAGAGATGGCTGCAGGTCAATAAGGTCCAAGGGAACAGTGCAGAGGCTGCAGACCCTCCACTGGGCCGCACCAGGGCCCAGGTCACACCAGGGCCCATGTCGCGCCAGGGCTTGGGCTGGTCCCCCTCAGTCTCTGGGAGTGCCTCAGTCTCTGGGAGCCAAAGGCTGGCTCAAGGACCTTGGCAGAGAGCCAGTCACCAGCTCCCTCCCTACCCAGCTGGGCGCAGCTTGAAAAACGCCAAGAGAGATCTGTTTGCTTGGAGTATCAGGGAGAAGAGTGGGTATGAAGAAGCAAAACAGAGAGCTTTGATCACACATGGAGTCTGTGGTCACTGGCTTGGGAGAATTCAGAGTCACGCTTGCGTCCCCTGTTGCATTGGGCCTGGGCCGGGTCTGCTGGGTCTGCCACCGACTCTGGGAGCCTAGGGCTGGCTGCAAGGCCCCTGGCAGAGAGCCAGTCATCAGCTCCCTCCCTACCCAGCCAGGAGCAGTTTGAAAAATGCCAGGAGAGATCTGTTTGCTTGGATTGTCAGAGAGAGGAGTGGGTATGAAGAAGCAAATCAGAGAGCATTGATCACACGTGGAGTCTGTGGTCACTGGCTTGGGAGAATCGAGAGTTGCCTTTGCATTCCCACTTAGCACTGGGAAGGGTTTGTGCCCAGGATGGCAAGACCAGAGAAGCCTGGCCGGAACGCACGTCCACACCCCAGGCCGGGACTGTGAATCCTGGGGAAAGTCTGCTCTCAGTGGGGCACTGAGGAGAGGATTTTGGGAGAGCAATCCTGAGACCAGCTGAGTTCACCAAGAAGGGAGAAAAGCAGAACTAATTGACCCTCAGAATGCTGCAGCTAGTGTGACCAGAAGAAAAGGCTTGACCAGCTGAAACCAACAAGAGGTTTTTTTGTTTGTTTTTTAATAATCTTTTATTTTATAATTTATTATTGTTTTACCTTTCAATACTTTTACCCTCTCTCTTCTTGTTTTATTCCTTCTTCCTTTTTTTCCAAACCTACCACTTTTTCCTCACTTCTGCTGCCTTTTTTTTCTTTCTTTTCGACCCCCTGCCCCCCAAGTGAGACAAAAGACTTGGAACGGCAAAAAGACCAGAGCTGGACTCAAAGAGGGGGTATCCCAAAAGTAGAAACAGAGACAAAATTCACTTTGCTATAACAGAAAATCTACAAGTTACTGCATATTTGATTTTTTCATTATTATTACATCTTTTATTTTAATAGTATCTCTGTATTCCTCCTCTTTCTGTATAGTCTTTTTACCTTGGCTGGATATATTGCATCACTTGACAGTTTTCCCCTGTCCCCTCAACCATAGTGTATTGCTAACTTACTGTCCTTGACTTCCCCTTGCCCAGTTGGCAAACTATTGAAAGTCCAATAATCCCTAATCTTGGTAATCATAGATTCTGTCATACAATTGTTGCTCTAATAATATTGTAAATAATAGTTGTTGCATGCTTTTGTAAATACTGCACAACATCCCCCCTCCCCTGGATCTTAGCCCACTACATTGTTGCCTGAACTATAATACTGCAGTGGTTGACTCTGTTCTCTCTAACACTACACCTATTTACCACCCCTTATTCTCACCTTACCTCCGAATCTGACCTCCCTCAACCTCACTTCTTTCTGGATCCAAATCACAAGCCTTCCCTCCCGAAACAAGAGCCTTATCTTTCTTCCACACTTTCTGAAAAGTGGCTAGGTGGGTTGAAGATTACAGTTGTCACTGTACATAGTTGGAGGAGCGCCTATCTCTTCTGTACCGGCTGCTACTGTAAATATCATAGAATACTCTCCTGCTGTCATAAAACAGTTTGCCTTCCCCTCCAACTGATCACACACACACACACATACACACACACACACACACACACACACACAAGAATAGGTGGAAGTGGGGAACACCAGGATACTTACTGAAAGAGGAAACCCAACAACAAAGGAACCACCACAACAGAAGAAGGTGAAAGAGGGAGTAGAAACTACACAAGCCTCAACCCAAGATCTACCTGGAAATACAACTAAACAGTGGAGAAACTTCCCAGGGCAAACAACTGGACAAGAGCAAAACAGAATCTTCAAAACCCTGTATATGCAGGAGAACTAGCTTCAATGCAACCCGCCCTCACCAGCACAGAAAATTAAAACAAGTAGGGGACAGAGGGACAATCAATTCACCAGCTGGTGGGAAGGACACACACACACACAAAAAGACCCAGAAACAACAAAAACCCAAACACAAACTCAGAGCCAACGTTAAGGACAGCCCAAGACCAGTGAGCTGGGGAGATCAAGGAGACTACACCACTGAATCTCACAGGTATTATACCACAGAAGTTCACACCATAAATCCAGGAACCCAGAACAAATCAAATTAAGAAGCTGAAGCTAACAAGAAGAATCTCAGAAACAATGGGAAGACAAAGAAACAACCCCCCAGTGAAAGGAAAGGAAGAAGCCTCAGAAAGAATGCTAGATGAAATAGAGGCAAGTCAGCTATCAGATACTGAGTTCAAAGCACTGGTTATCAGGAAGTTCAAAGAGCTCACAATGAGCTACCAGAAACTACAGGGAAGCTACAAGGAACTCAGTGCAAACTATATCAATATGAAAAAGGAAATAGAAACTATCAGCAAGAGCCAAGAGGAAATAAAGAATACAATTTCAGAAATGAAGAACACAGAAGAAGGTATCAAAAGCAGGATCGATGAAGATCAGATCAGCAAGTTGGAGGGCAAAGTAGAAAAAAATGCCCAGAAAAAGCAAGAAAAAGAAGAGGCTCAGAAAGAACGAAGAGGGATTAAGAGAAATGCAAGACAATATGAAATGTAATGATATCTGAATAATAGGGATACCAGGAGAAGAAGAAGAGCAAGGGATAGAAAATCTACTTGAAAAAGTAATGATGGAAAACTTCCCTAATTTGATGAGAGAAAAAAAATCGCACAAATCCAGGAAACACAGAAAGTCCCAGGCAAGAAGAATCCAAAGAGGTCTACCTCAAGACACATCATCATTAAAATGGCAAAATTTCAAGACAAAGAGAGAATCTTAAAGGCAGAAAGGGAGAAAAAGGAAGTAACCTATAAGGGAGCCCCAATAAGGTTAGCAAGTGACTTCTCAATGGAAACACCCCAAGCAAGAAGAGAATGGCAAGAAATATTCCAAGTAATGAGAACCAGAGACCTTCAACCAAGATTACTTTATCCAGCAAGGCTTTCAATCAAGATAGAAGGCTGAATAAAGAGCTTTCAAGACAAAAGAAGTCTAAAAGAATACACCCCCACCAAACCAGCTCTGCAAGAAATACAAAAAGGTTTGCTTTAAGGAAAGGAAGGAAAAGAGAGAGACAATGAAAAGCACAGTTATAAAAATGACAATGAATAAGTACCTATCAATAATATCCATAAACATAAATGGACTAAATGCTCCATCAAAAGACACAGAGTAGCTGAATGGATAAGAAAGCATGACCCACACATTTGCTGCCAACAAGAGACTCACCTCAGAACAAAAGACCTACACAGACTAAAAGTGAGGGGCTAGAAACAAATTTTCCAAGCAAACAGCCAGGAAAAAAAAGCCGGGGTAGCAATACTCATAACAGACAAAATAGACTTCAAAGAAAGGGCCATAAAAAGAGACCCAGAAGGTCTTTTCATAATACTCAAGGGAAGAATCCACCAAGAAGACATAAACATTGCAAATATATATGCACCCAACGTAGGAGCACCCAAATATATAAACAAAATCTTAGAGGACTTCAAGAAAGATATTGACAGCAACACAACTATAGTTGGGGATTTTAACACTCCACTGTCAAAAATGGACAGATCTTCCAAACAAAAAATCAACAAAGATATTGTGGAATTGAACAATGTCTTAGATGAAATGGACTTAACTGATTATATATATCCCTTCATTCCAAAGAAGCTAAATACACATTCTTTTCAAATGCACATGGAACATTTTCAAAGACAGACCACATGATAGGACACAAAACAAGCCTCAACAAATTAAAAAAAATTGAAATCATCCTGAGCATTTTCTCTGACCACAAGGGACTGAAACTGGAAACCAACTCCAAGAGAAAAGACCCAAAACATTCAAAATCATGGAGATTGAATAGCATGCTCTTAAACAACAAATGGGTCAAGAATGAAACTAGGACAGAAATCAAAAAGTTTCTAGAAACAAATGAAAATGAATTCACAACAACCCAAAACTTATGGGACACAGCAAAGGCAGTCCTGAGAGGGAAGTTTATAGCAATACAGGCCAACCTAAGAAAGATAGAAACATTTCAAGCAAACAACCTAACCCTATGCCTGCAAGAACTTGAGAAAAAACAACAAAGACAGCCCAGGGCAAGTAGAAGGAAGGAAATAACCAAGATCAGAGAAGAATTAAACAACATAGAGACTAAAAGCACAATTCTAAAAATCAGTGTATCCAGGAGCTGGTTTTTTTGAAAAGATAAACAAAATAGACAAGCCTTTAAGCAGGCTCATCAAGAAAAGAAGAGAGAGAACCCAAACGCACAATCAGAAATGAATTAAGAGAGATTACAACTGACCCCACAGAAATACAAAGGATTGTTAAGAAATTATTATGAAGAACTGTATGCCAAGAAATTTGAAAACCTGGGGGAAATGGACAAATTTCTAGAAAAACATAATCTTCCAAAACTCAACAAAGAAGAAGCAGAAAGCCTGAACAGGCAAATAACAGCAAGTATAATTGAAGCAGTAATCAAAAAACTCCCGCCCTGGCTGGTGTAGCTCAGTGGATTGAGCACGGGCCTGCGAACTAGACAATCGCGGTTCGATTCCCAGTCAGGGCACATACTGGGGTTGCAGGCCGGTTCCCTGTAGGCCAGTTCCCAGCAGGGGATGCATGAAAGGCAACCATACATTGATGTTTCTCTCCCTCTTTCCTTCCCTTCCCCTCTAAAAATAAATTTAAAAAAAACCAAAAACAAACAAACAAAAAAAAACAAAACTCCTGTCACACAAAAGCCCTGGACCAGATGGTTTCAGAGGAGAATTCTACAAAGCATTTAAGGAAGAGCTAACCCCTAATCATCACAGGCTATTCCAAAAAATCCAAAATGATGGAAGAATCCCAAACTTTTTTTATGAAGCCAGCATCATCCTAATCCCAAAACCAGATAAAGATACAACAAAGAAAGAAAACTTCAGGCCAATATCGCTGATGAACATAGATGCTAAAATCCTCAACAAAATATTGGCAAACCACATCCAACAATACTTTAAAAAGATCATACACCATGACCAGTGGGATTCATCCGAGGGATGCAAGGATGGTTCAATATTCGCAAATCAGTAAATGTAATACATCATATAAACAAAAGCAAAGACAAAAACCACATGATCCTATCAATAGATGTGGAAAAAGCTTTTGATAAGGTATAACACCCATTTATGATAAAAAACACTCAGCAAAGTGGGAATAGAGGGAGCATTCCTCAACATAATGAAGGCCATATATAAGAGACCTGAAGCCAACATCATACTCAGTGGGCAAAAACTAAAATGTTTTCCACTAAGATCAGGAACAATACAAGGTTGTCCACTTTCACCACTTCTATTCAAGATAGTATAAGAAGTTTTAGCCACAGTGATCAGACAAGAAAAGGAAATAAAAGGCATCCAAATCAGAAAGGATGAAGCAAAACTGTCATTGTTTACAGATGACATGATAGTGTACATGGAAAATCCTATAAACTCCACCAAAAATCTGTTTGACCTAATAAATGAACTTGGAAAAAACAGGGGTATACAAAGTCAATATCCATAAATCAAAAGCATTTTTGTATACCAACAATGAAACAGCAGAAGCAGAAATCAAGAAAAAAAAATCCCACTCAATATAGTAAAAAGAAAAATAAAATACCTACGAATAAACCTAACCAAGGAGGTAAAAAACCTGTATGCGGAAAACTACACAAAACTGAAGAAAGAAATCAAGGAAGACACAAACAAATGAAAACATATACCATGTTCATGGATTGGAAGAATTAACGTAATCAAAATGTCCATACTACCCAAAGCAATTTACAGATTCAATGCAATAACTAGTAAAGTACCAATGACCTACTTCACAGATATAGAACAAACAGTTCAAAAATTTATATGGAACCATAAATGACTCAGAATAGCAGCTGCAATTTTGAGAATGAAGAACAAAGTAGGAGGGATCACAATACCTAATACCAAACTGTATTACAAGGCCACTGTAATCAAAAGAGCCTGGTACTGGCATAAAAACAGGCACATAGACCAATGGAACAAGACAGAGAGCCCAGAAATAAATCCAAATTCGTACGGCCAATTAATACTCGACAAAAGGGGGCAGCAACATAAAATTGACTAATGATGGCCTCTTTGACAAACGGTGTGGGGAGAACTGGGCAGCTATGTGCAAAAAAAATGAAACGAGCACCAATTTACACCACACACCAAAATAAATTCAAGGTGGATAAAAGACGTAAATATAAGCTGTGACACCATTAAATTCCTAGAGGAGAACATTGGCAAGAAAAGCTCAGATATTTCACACAGCAACATTTTTACTGGTATGTCCCCCAGAGCAAGAGACATAAAAAAGAGAATAAACAAATGGGATCTCATCAAAATTAAAAGCTTTTGCACGACTAAAGAAAACAGTATTAAAATAAAAGAGATCCAACTGTATGGGAAAACATATTTGCCAATGATACCTCAGACAAGGGTTTAATCTCCAAAATATAC
This sequence comes from Artibeus jamaicensis, assembly GCF_021234435.1. Classification (NCBI taxonomy): domain Eukaryota; kingdom Metazoa; phylum Chordata; class Mammalia; order Chiroptera; family Phyllostomidae; genus Artibeus; species Artibeus jamaicensis. The sequence continues at coordinate 68,993,385 of NW_026522030.1, read as the reverse complement.
AAAGAACTTATATGACTCCACTCTAAGAAGACAAGCAACCCAATTAAAAAGTGGGCAAAGGACTTGAACAGACATTTCTCCAAGGAGGACATACAGAAGATCCAGGGACACATGAAAAGATGCTCAATATCACTAGCTACCAGAAAGATGCAAATTAAAACCACAATGAGATACCACTTTACACTGGTCAGAATGGCCATCATAAACAAAGCAACAAACAAGTGTTGGCAAGGTTGTGGAGAAGAGGGGACCCTAATCCATTGTTGTGGGATTGCAGACTGGTACGACCACTGTGGAAAACAGTATAGAATTTTCTAAAAAAAAAAAACCTAAATATGGATCTGCCTTTTGATCCAGCAATTTCACTGCTGGGATTATATCCTAAGAACCCTAAAACACCAATCCCAAAGAGACTATGCATCCCAGTGTTCATAGGAGCACAATTTACAATAGCCAAGAGCTGGAAGCCACCTAGGTGCCCATCAGTAAATGAATGGATCAAAAAATTGTGGTACATATACACAATGGAATTCTATGCAGCAGAAAGAAAGAAGGAGCTCCTACCCTTTGCAACAACATGGATGGACCTGGAAAGTATTATGCTGAGTGAAATAAGTCAGGTGTTGAAAGACAAATACCATATGATCTCACCTTTAACAGGAAGATAAACAACAAAACAAACACGCAAGCAAAATAAAAACAAAGACACTGAAATAGAGAACAAGGGGACAGTCACCAGAGGGGAGAGGGAAGGGTATTTCAGGGGAAAAAGGGGAAGTATTTACAGGAACTGGTATAAAGGACACATGGACAACAACTAAGGGAGTAGGAAACGGGAGGGAGGTGGGGAGCACTGGGGGGTGGGCTGAGATGGGAGTAAAAGACAGAAAAATGTACTTGAAAAATAATTAAATAAATTTAAAAATTAAAATAAAAATAAAATAAATTTTCTAAAAAAAAATGAGAGGCTTAGGAACCTCCAGGACATGTTTAAACATTCCAACATCTTAATTATAGGGGTACCAGAAGGGGAAGAGGAACAGCCACAAGTGGAAAACTTATTTGAACAAATAATGAAGGAGAACTTCCCCAATCTGGCAAAGGAAATGGACTTCCAGGAAATCCAGGAAGCTCAGAGAGTCCCAAAGAATGTGGACCCAAGGAGGAGCACACCAAGGAACATCATCATTACATTAGCCAAGATTAAAATGAAGGAGAGAATCCTAGTGTTGCAGGAAAATGACACGACCAGACAATGAGGAATTTCTGGAATACGAGGTTTATTAACGTGAACGGCCCCAGAGGAGTCAGTCTCCAAATTCTGAGCCCTGAATAAAGGGAAAGAAGCCATTTTATAGAGCGGGGGGATAGAGCGAGTGGGAGGCCTGTCCTTCGTCCCAAAACGGGAGATAATTTACAGAAGCAGAAAGCAGAGCGCTTCACTGTCTCTGGTATGTAGGCGATAAGCTAGAAGAAACAAGGTAAATCACTGGGCTGTTAAACATCCGGGCTGTAAAAAACAGTCCCGTAATTGTTGTGCTATATTTTAAAATAGCTATCAATTTCCCCCAATACTAGAAGCAGCAAGAGATAAGGGGACAGTTACCTACAAAGGAGTTCCCATCAGACTGTCAGCTGATTTCTCAAAAGAGACCTTACAGGCAAGAAGGGACTGGAAAGAAGTATTCCAAGTCATGAAATCCAAAGACCTATAACCAAGATTGCTCTATCCAGCAAAGCTTTCATTTAGAATGGAAGAGCAGATAAAGTGCTTCTCAGATAAGATCAAATTCAAGGAGTTCATCATCACCAAACCCTTATTATATGAAATGTTAAAAGGACTTATCTAAGAAAAAGAAGATAAAAAATATGAACAGTGAAAGGACAGCAAACTCAGTTATTAAAAACCACACCCAAAACAAAAGCAATCTAAGAGGAGAGCTAGATCAGGAGCAAACCATAGAAATGGAGATCACATGGAGGGTTAGCAACAGGGGAGTGGGAGGAGGAGAAGTGGGGAGAAGCTACAGAGAATAAGCAGCACAAACAGTAGGTAGAAAATAGACAGGGGGGAAGGCAAGAATAGTATGGGAAATATAGAATCTAAAGAACTTGTGACACATGGACATAAACAAAAGGGAGGGAATGGTGGGGGAGGGGTGTGCAGGGTGGAGGGGAATGAAGGGGGGAAATAGAACAACTGTATGTAATGGCATAATCAATAAAATATATTAAAAAAATAAATGATAAGGGTCCAAGGCTGAAATGAGTTTGTTTTTCCAAAATTTCATGGCCCTTAATCTATCTGACCCTGGCTCTAAATAAGGCGTCATAGTTCATCGAATGTTATTATTTGATTATTATTGCCTGACAATGATTGATGGGCCTAATTTAGAATGTGGGTCTTTGGAACCGCTGGTTGCTTACTGATTATAATATGGTTTGTGTGCTTTGATGCATCTGCAAATAATTTTCCCAGGGTTGTATGAGAGACCAGAAGGTAGCAAGTTTTGTGGGATCTATAGTGGTCCTAACTAAAAACAAGGGGGGGAAATACAGTCTCCTGACCGGCCTCTGGCCCTGGCGTCACACTTAGCACAGCAGGCTCTACCCTAGATGAGGCACATGCTCACTAACAGGGCACCTTTTTGTACATCTCATCTCTATCCCATCTGAGATTTTCCTTTCAAATTGCCAAAATGCTGTTTCAGATAGAAACAAAACAAAATATGTGAGTAACACAAAATGCAGCTATGGGAACATTCCATCTGTAGGAAACACTCTGAACAGGTCAAGGAGCAGAGACAGAAAGCATGTCGGGTGTGTTCCCAGGGGTGGGAGGAGTGGGCAGTGAGGATTTAGGGTTCATGATCTTCTTTCGGGAATGGACCATACGGCAACTAGGTAGTGGTGTCCTTGTGCGGCATTGTCACTATACCTCATGCTCAGGAATGACACAATTTAAAATACAAACAATCACTTTTGTATTTTATTTAAATAAACTACATTGTGACGAAAATACAAGCATACTAGAATAATTACCATAAGTTCAAACTGTGGGGATAAAATAAATTCTGATGGAAGTAGGAGAGCCAGTTGAGCAACAAGTGGCTCTACAACTGGCGCTGGTGCGTTTCCCCCCTCCCTGGCAGGACCCAGGGCAGGTTCCACGGAGGGCTCTTCAGGCTGAGGTCCGGGGCCCTCAGCCAGGTCAGGAGCTGTAGCACAGGCCTGCCCCAGCTCCTGAACTTCAGCTGGAGCTGCTGACAGAGGTGGCAGAGCCCATGGAGTGGGACGCCCCTCAGGATATGGAGCAGCCTGCAGGTCTGCTCCTGCAGTGGGCTCCTGGGGCCAGATGACAGATGGTAAAGATGGTGCAGGCTTGGCCTCCTGGGCTGCTGCTGGAGCTGGGAGAGGAGAAAAGATCACTCACAGGCCCACATTTCCCTGTGCCCCCCAAACACAGAAATCAGTGCCAGCCAGGACCCACCCCAGGATGTCCTCCTTCACAGGCAGTCCAACAGGTGGGTGTTCTGAGCCTGGTCTTGGCTCCTGGCAAGTGTCTCTGGGTGCTGGCTGTGTGTCTTGCCCCCACCCTTCCATGTAAGCTCATTTGCACCTCCACCCCTCATCTGTCCCCCACCTCCCCCAACTTCTCACCCTCAGGCTCTGCCTCCTGGGGCCCCAGGTCCTCTGGCGGGATGTTTTGAATGGGCACATCCTGCTCCAGACTGGGATCCAGGATCCTGAGCTGCTCGGATGGCTTCAGAGCAGGAGTCTTTCCCCTGCCATTCCTGGGCTCCTGTTTCTCAGTCCCCCAAGTGGCCCCATTTACCTCGGGCCTGCTTCTGTCCTCTGTGGTGTGGCTCCCCTGACCCTTCCTGACAGAGGAGGGGCAGGGGTCCCTGTCATCCAACTGTTGCTCCTCCAGGCACCGGGTGGAGTTCTGCAATGACAGTGAGCAGCAACCTGTCCAGAAGCCTCCATCCTGTCCCTGCCTGAGTTGTTGCTTCACTGCCCCTTCTGCTCTGTGATCAGGCCCAGGCCTGTGTCTGCACAGACCTGCTCCCAGGAGAAGTGAGATTCACCTCCAGGGTCAGGGGTCAACATTGAGCAATGGATGCCCCCCATACATCCTTGTTTACTCAGTCAACCTTGGCCTGGGGTGTGAACATGACCAGACCACCAGATTCTTACCTGTTGCTGCTCAGGATAGGCCCTCCCATGTGAACCCCACCTCTGCACACACACACACACACACACACACACACACATGGGAAGGGGACATAGGGCAGCTCAGGTGAGATCTGAGTGGTGGCCTGGCCCAAACAACACTGCCCTGGGCCTCCCTGTGTTACCTCTCGGTCCCTCCGTGAAAAGGGCCATAGATGTCTGGACTGAGTCCTCACCCAGCGGCAGCCACGGTGGAAAAGAGTATTGTGGCTGCCCCTTTTGAGGCCATGGCCTCGGGAGTCACGCACACAACAGAACATCCTTGCCTTGCAAGTGACACGGACCAAGTGAGCTGGGAAGGGGCTGTTTTAGAATGTGGCTGCCTGGTTACCAGGGTTCCAAGTTCATCTGGTCTCTGTTGTCAGAGAGTGAGGTCACTGCTTGGCTCCCACACCCCCTGTGTTGCCTCAGACAGGAGCAGGGACTTCACTTAAACGCAAACCACAACCACACAATATTCCTCACAGGCAAGGCCAGAGGGAGGTGGGGCATCCCTGTGGTACAGAAAATGCTGGAGAGTTGGTGTTTTCTAAAAGGACAGAGGGCAACCTCTTCCATGAAGAGCTTGTGCACACTCCACTACACGTCAGAGGTGCCTGCCCTGCTGGGTGGTTAACACGCACTGTCAACTCTGGGGAGAGAGCACTGTTACTTTCAGGCCTTTGGTCTGGTGGCAACCAGTCCTGGGGACAAAGTAGGAAGCAGAGGCACCTGCAGATCCCCTGAAGAGAAGGGGTAAAGGCCCTGCTCTGGGAGAACAGTGTGCAGGACCCACCAAAGATCCTCAGGTGCACACCTTCACCTGGAAGTGCTCATCTTAGGAGGCTACCCCACAGAAATTCCCTCACGATTTTTCATGGATGTATTTTCAGTACTCCCCATCAGAGAACTGATGATATAGCGAGGGATTGGAAAAAACACTAATGTCCATGGAGAGGGTGTGGGATCCACTAATCCTGGTGCACTTTGGCCTCTAGACTTTAGAACTGTGAGAAAGGAAATTTCCACTATTTATGCCACCAAGTCTGTGGTGGTCTGTTATGACAGAATGTGGAGACTGAGACAAGGGGGAAGAAAAAGCTGTTTTGTTTTGTTTTCTTTTTTAAAACTTTTATTTATTTATTTTTAGAGGGAGGGAAAGGGAGGAGAAAGAGGGGGAGTGAAATATCAATGTGGTTGCCTCTCAAATGTCGCCTGCTGGGGACCTGGCCCCCAACCCAGGCATGTCTCCTGACTGGGAGTAGAACCAGCAACTGTTTGGTTTTCTTGCCTGTGTGTAATCCACTGAGCTACACCAGCCAGGGAAAACCTTTTCTGAACACAGAAAATAGATTAAACTAGAAGGAATGGTGTAAATTTTAAACAAAAATCAGTATGTGGTATCCATGGTGAAAGCTGATTTGGGCTAGAAGCATAAGTAAATGACAAAACTAGGGCTCAAAATTTGAGGGTTCCATCCCATGATATTTATAGCTTAAAAGTAACTTCCCATAAAATATGTATCATTACAAAGGCTTAAAAAGAGCTGAGGTCATGGAGAAACTTAGCAAATATCACTGGTACTGACACCAGGTGACAGCATGTGCCTCCTGGTGTGACACACTGAGATCTCAGCGTCACTTCTGTGGTATTGGGGCCACAGTTGCTCAACCCACCCAAACTGAAGGGCATTCAATGCAATATGTGCACCAGACTTTTCCAATATGCCAATGTTGTACACTCAAAGAGAGGCTGAGAACCTCTTCAAGATTAGTGGTGCGCAAACAGATATGATGACAGAATGCAATGCATGAACTTGATTTTTCCTCCAAATGATATGTATATAATCAAAAGTTATCAACATAAATTTCCTGATTTTGATACAGATTCTTAGATTAGATTGTCTGTAGAAGATATGTACCAATGCATTTATGAGTAGAAAGACATTGTACTGCATTCACTCTTCAACACTTCAGTAAAATTATGCATCTACAACCAGTTACCCATCCATGTCTGCATCCATCCACATGAGGGAAAGGGAAAGACAGAGTCAATGTAGTAAAATGGAAATCATTACAATGTAGTAAAATGATCCAGTGTGTGGGTATCTGTCCTTCTTGTAACTTTTCCATCAATTTGAAATTGTGTCAAAATACAAAAATCCTTGACAAAAAGAGTTTAAAAACATGTAATTTATTACTGTTTACCATATAAAGAAACCACAATAATACTTCTTTGATGCTATGGTACAATAAATAATTTACTTAGTCATGCAGGTAATGTTTCCCCACAGGTGTTACAAGATCTCACAAAGGGCACCCTGGACAGAACTACATCACAAGAGCAGCTGAACAGGTGAACTATAGGAAGAGTGAATTTCCATGTTTGGCCCAGGCTAGTCAGGGCACATGTATCTGTGCATCATCCAGAGGTGAGGTGTCTGTGGCCATGAGGAAGAAGGAGTAGACGGGTCCTGGACAGCCGACCAAGTGAATCTGTTAAGTGGTGGTGGTAACAATACCCACAGTGTATGTCACATGCCATGTGACTGTCATTTTATATATGGTTTATATATATAGCTATTTTTTTGCTATATTTTTAAAATATTTCATTGATTGATTGATTGTTAGAGGGGAAGGGAAGGTAATAGAGATAGAAACATTAGTGTGTGGTTACCTCAGGCGTTCCCCTTTTTGGAACATGACCTGGCCTGCAACCAGGCAAGTGTCCGGACTGGGAATTGAACCAGCGACCCTTTGGCTCACAGGCACACACTCCATCCACTCAGTTACACCAGCCTGGGCTATTTCCTGGTATTTTTTTTTAAATTAAATTTATTAGGGTAACATTAGTAAGTAACACTATATAAATTTCTGGTGTGTAAATTTACAATATGACATCTGTATACTCCACTGCATATTCCCCACCAGAGTGTACTCTCCTGTTACCGTGTATTTGATTCCCTTTATCTTCTTTACCATCCCCCATCTGGTAACTACCATTCTGTTGCCTGTATCTATGAATATTTTTTATTTGTATGTTTGCTTTGTTTATTCAATGGTTGCCTTTTCTTTGTTATGTGTTTCACACATAAGTGAAATTAAATGGTCGTCATTTTCTTCACGACTTTTTTCACTTGGCAGATCTGTGAAGATCCATCTGTGTTGTCACTTCTGGCCAAGATAGAGGTGTAGGGAGATACACTGTACCTTCTCACAAAACCAAAAAAAGCACAGTAATAACTTTTTTTTTAAAAAGTAGAACTGCCAGAAAATTGAACTCTATGGAAGTCTGACAATCAAGGAGTTAAAGAAGAAACTTTCATCCAACCACTAGGAGGGGTGGAGATTGGTAGTCAGGGTGGCAAGGACTCTTGGCAAGTTGGCGGCTAGAGAATGGGGCAGGCACGTCAGCAGCTGGCAAAGGAGGTGGACCCACGTTTGTCCAAACCCACGTTTGGACAAACCACGAGGAACAACTGGAGAGTGAGACAGTCCAAGCAACCCAAGGTTCCAGAGCAACAAAAGAAAGCTGTGACTGAAAAAAATGTTTGGAGTTGAGGTGGCAGGAGAAACTCCCAGCCTCACAGGTTTCATTCATTGGAGAGATCCACATGATCCTAGAATGTATACAAGTTACAAGTTCACCCACCCAGTGATCAGCACCAGCAGGGCCCAATTTGCTTGCCTGTAGTGGAGGAGGTAACTGAAAACTGGCTGGAAGCCAAGGAAGCAACATTGTTCCCTCTCAGACCCCTCCCCTACATACAGCACCACAACACAGGGATGTGGGTTGACCCTCCCTGGCCAATATCTAACCCTCCTCCCCATGCCATGTAACAGGCATGCCGAGACAAAAAAAATGGCCCAAATGAAAGAACAGATCAAAGCTCCGGAGAAAAATACAACTAAGCAATGGACAGATAGCCAACCTATTGGATGCACAGTTCAAAACACTGGTAATCAGGATGCTCACAGAAGTGATTGATATGGTCACAAAATAGAGAAAAAGATGAAGGCCATGCAAAGTGAAATAAAGGGAAATGTACAGGAACCAACAGTGGGGAAAGGGAAGGAAACTGGTACTCAAATCAATAGTTTGGAGAAGAAGGAATAGATAAACATTCAACCAGAACAGAATGAAGAAGTAAGAATTCAAAAAAATGAGGAGAGGTTTAGGAACCTCTGAGACAAGTTTAAAGGTTCCAACATCTGACTCATAGGGTTGCCAGAGGAGGAAAGGAAGACCAAGAAATTGAAAACTTATTTGAAAACATAATGAAGGAGAACTTCCATAATTTGGCAAAGGAAGCAGACTTCCAGGAAGTCCAGGATGCTCATAGAGTTCCATAGAAGTGGAACCCAATGAAGTACACACCAAGTCACATCATAATTACATTACCCAAAATTAAAGATAGGGAGAAAATCTTAAAAGCAGCAAGAGAATAGGAGATAGTTACCTATTAACCTGTCTACCTAAGACTTCCATATGATTTCTCTAAAGAAATCTTACAAGCAAGCAGGGAAAGAGCAGGAAGGTAGTATTCAAAGTCATGAAAGGCAAGGACCTACATCCAAGATTAGTCCATCCAGAAAAGCTATCCTTTAGAATGGAAGCGCAGAAAAATTGCTTCCCACATAAAGTCTAGTTGAAGGAGTACATCATCACTAAGCCCTTGTTATATGAAATGTGAAAGGGACTTAAGAAACAGAAGGGATCAAGACAATGAACAGTAAAATGAGAAGAAACTTACCACTATCAACAACTGTACCTAAAACAAAAACAAACTAAGCACACAAGTAAAACAGGAACAGATTCACAGAAACAGAAATCACGTGGAGCATCATCAGTGGGGAGTGGAAGTGGGGAGAATAGGGGAAGGGTGCAGGGAATAAGAAGCATATATGGTAGGTACAAAATAGAGGAAGTTAACAATAGTATGGGAAATCAGAGGGCAAAGACCTTCTATGTACAACTCATTGACCTGAACTAATATGGGTGACACTGGTGGGAGGTGGGGTGCCGAACAGAGGGGAATAAAAGGGAGAAAAAATGGAAAATGTAATAGTATAATCAATATAATGTACTTAAAATAATAAAATAAATATATAAACTGGGCAAAAAAAAAATAAATAAATTTTTTATTCCAAGCCTGTAGTATCTAATAAAAAGGTTTCATTATTTAAAATAATAATATATCACTAAATATTGTTATACATATCAAAAAATTCCATCTGTGTTGTCACAGATGACAATATTCTTTTTCATGGCTGAATGGTATTCCATGGTAGCTATGCACTACATCTTCATTATCCAATCATCCTTTACAGAACACTTGGGGTGTTTTCATGACTTGCTTTTTCTGTATAATGCTGCTATGAACATAAGATATATATATCTCTTTATGAATATATATTCATATATATTATGTTATATATGAACATATTCATATGAATATATAATGCTATATGTGAATATATATTCATAAAAATATTTGAGATTGTTTTTTAATTTCCTGGGTGTATACCCATAGAAGGGTTTCCTTGGTCACATGGTAGCTCTGTCTGTAAGTTTTTGTGGAAACTGTAGCCTGTTTTCCACAGTGGCTGCAATAATTTATATTCCCACTTGTGTGTGTGAGAGTTCCCATTGCTCTCCATCTTCTTCAATACCTATTAATTTTTGTCTCATTCATAATAGTATTTAACAGTATGATGAGATCTCATCGTGGTTTTGTTATTTGTATTTACCTCATAACTGGTGATATTGAGTATCTTTTATGAATCTGCATGTCTTCCTTGAAAATTGGTTATTGTGGTCTCTACGCATTTTTTTCCATGTGCAGGCATCACTTTAAGCTCTTTACTTTTTAAAAGTATTTTTTATTGATTATAAAAAATTACAGTTCTCCCAGTTTTACAGTTATTACAGTTCTCCCAGTTTTTCCTCTTTTTCTCTCCTCTATCCTTGTCCCCCAACCCTCCTGTGTTCCCTCTCCTCCTTAGTTAATGTTCATGGGTTGTACATATAAGTTCTTTGAGTCCTCTATTTCCTATACTATTTTTTACCTTTCCCCATCTATTTTATGCCTACTAATTATGCTTGTTCTTCTCTATACCTTTCCTCCCCATTCCTGTCTTCCCCCTCCCCACTGAAATCCCTCCATGTGATGTCCATTTCTCTGATTCTGTTCCTGTTCTGGCTGTTTGCTTAGTTTTTGTTTTCATTGTTTCTCTTTTCTTTTAGGTTCATTTGTTGATAGTTGTGAGTTTGTTGCCATTTTACTGGTCATATTTTTTATCTTTTTCTTAGATAAGTCTCCTTAACATTTCCTATAATAAGGGCTTGGTGATGATGAACTCCTTGAACTTGACCTTACCTGGGAAGCACTTTATCTGCCCTTCCATACTAAATGAAAGCTTTTCTGCATAAAGTAAACTTGGATGTATGTCCTTCCCTTTCATGACTTGGAATATTTCTTTCCGGCTCCTTCTTGCCTGCAAGTTCTCTTTTGAGAAATCGGTGGATAGTCTTATGGGACTTCTCTGGAGGTAACTGTCTCCTTTTTTCTGGCTTCTTTTAAGATTGTCTCCTTATTTTTCATCTTGGGTAACTTAAGGATGTTGTGCCTTGCTGAGTTCCTCTTTAGGTCCAACTTCTCTGGGCTTCCTGGACTTTCTGGAAGTCTCTTTCCTTTGCCAGATTGGAGAAATTTTCCTCTTTTTATTTCTTTGAATAAGTTTCCAATTTCTTGGTTTTCCTCTCCTCCTTCTGGCAACCCTGTAATTCAGATATTGGAACATTCCGAGTTGTCCCACAGGTTCCTTAGTCTCTCTTCATTTAAAAAAATATCTTGTTTCTTCCCTTTTTTCTGGATGGATGTTTCTTTCTTTCTTTTGTTCCACATTGTGGCTTTGAGTCCTCGTTTGCTTTCTATCACTGTTGGTTCCCTGAATATTTTGCTTTATTTCACTTGGGGTATCCTTCATTTGTTTTTCATTTTTCGACCAAGCTCAATCAGATCTGTGAGCATTTTGATTACCAGGGCATTAAATTCTCCATCAGATAGATTGGCAATCTCCTCATTGCTTAGTTGTCTTTCTGCAGCTTTGCTCTGTTCTTTCGTTTGGGCTATATTTCTTTGTCTTGGAGCAACTGATAGGTTGTAAGGGGGTGCAGCCTTAGGTATTCACCTGGGCGCAGCAACCCTCTTTCCGCCCTGCAAGGCTGCCAGTCTGGGAGAGGTCAGAGAGGGAATAGTGCAGCTCCCCTGCTGTTCCTTAGGCCACTTTCCAATGAACTCTCTGTGAGACTGGGAGTTTCTCCCACCAGGGCAACAATGCCAGGCATAGATCACAGTGAGCTCTGAGTCTCAATTTTCTTCTTAAGTCAGCCTCTTCTGCACAGCCTGGGGAGCTCGGCAGCCAGCCCCACCCCCATGGTCTGCCTTGGCCCCCCCGGGTTTTTCTGAGTTGGCTCTCATGGTCCTCCTCCTCATTGGTCTGGTTGTTCTGGGTGATTTTTTCTTTAATTTCTTGGTTGTGGGAGTTTCTTGCAGTTTGATTTCTGGGGATTTTGGTTGTTTATTAATCTTACATTGGTTGTTACCCTCCTTTTGGTTATGTGAGGAAGCAAAGGGTTGCTACCTACACCTCCATCTTGACCAGAAGAGGTATTCCATGTTTATGGATAGGAAGGCTTAATATTGTCAAGATGTTAGTTCTTGCCAATTTGATCCATAAATTCAATGTGATTCCATTCAAAACCCCAACTTATTTTATGGGTATAAACAAACTTATTTGAAGTCTGTAAAGAGAGGCAAAAGAACCATAATAGTGAGTACAATATTGAAAGAGAAGAACAAAGTCAGAAGACTGACATTACCCAACTTCCAGACTTTCTATAAAGCTACTGTAATAAGACAATGTGGAATTGGTGAAAGAATAGACTAACAGGTCAATGATACTGAGCAAAGAGTGAGGATAGAGAATATATAAAATTCAGTCACTTTAACCAAGCTGCTAAAATTATTACTATGATGAAGGATGAGGGAATGCTCCATTCTGATTCTAACTAACCTGGGAATTTAAACTTTTTTGAACTTGCCATGCCTGGATATACCTGTAGACTTCCATATAATCCCCTGACTGCCCATGAAGGACTCACATAGCCATACCACTTAATTACCTGCAGAATGATTTCAGTACAGGTCCACTTGACATCCATTATTTAGACCCCTCGATGTGACTAGACTTCCTGATGTCCATCTTCTGGGCTACCTTGCATCCATCATCTGCACTGCCTGACATCTGACTGATAACTATCCTGGACCAATCATAGTGCTAAGAATGAATGACTGATAATTATCAAGAATTTGCAAGAGAGGTGTGGGCTGTATGGGAGGGCACAAAAGGGAAAAAACTGGGACAACTTTAATAGAATAAATAATACAAACATTTTGAAAGGAATTTGCTTTTTACTCTAACAACTTTGGCTCCTCTTCTTTGGAAAACTAGTTTTTTTTTTTAAGCCAACCTTTAAAAAAATTTATTTATTTTTAGAGAGAAGGGAAGGGAGGGAGAAAGAGAGAGAGAGAAACATCAATGTGTGGTTGTTCTCATACATCCCCTAATGTGGACCTGGCCTGCAACCCAGGCATGTGCCCTTACTGGGGATTGAATTGGAGAACCTTTGGTTCCCAAGATGGCACTAAATACACCGAGCCAGGGCACATTTTTTTAAAAATATATTTTATTGATTATGCTATTACAATTGTCCCATTTTTCTCCCTTTTATTCCCCTCTGCCCTGCACATTCATTGCACCTCATTCTTCTACCATAGTTCATGTCCATGGGTCATACATGTATGCTCTTTGGCTTCTCCATTTCCTGTACTAATCTTAACCTCCCCCTCTCTATATTGTACCAAGCATTTATGCTTCTTATTTCCTGTACCTTTCTCCCCCTCCCTACTGATAACCCTCCATGTGATCTCCATTTATGTGATTCTGGTCCTGTTGTAGTTGTTTGCTTAGTTTGTTTTTGTTTTTGTTTTTGTTTTTTTAGGTTTGGTTGTTGATAATTGTGAGTTTGTTGTATTTCTACTACTCATACTTTTGATCATCTTCTTTTTCTTAGATAAGTCCCTTTAACATTTCATATAATAAGGGCTTGGTGATGAAGAACTCCTTTAACTTGACCTTATCTGGGAAGCACTTTTTCTGCCCTTCTGTTCTAAATGATAGCTTTGCTGGATAGAGTAATCTTGGATGTAGGTCCTTGCTTTTTATCACTTTCAATACTTCTTTCCAGCCCCTTTCTGCCTGTAACGTTTCTTTTGAGAAATCAGCTGAGACTCTTATGGGAACTCCTTGTAGGTAACTGTCTCCTTTTTTCTTGCTGCTTTTAAGATTTTCTCCTTATCTTTAATCATGGATAGTGTAATTATGATGTGCCTTAGTGTGTGCTTCCTTGGGTCCAACTTCTTTGGGACTCTCTGAGTTTCCTGGATTTCCTGGAAGTCTGTTCCCTTTGCCAGATTGGGCAAGTTCTCCTTCATTATTTTTTCAAACAGGTTTTCAATTTCTTGTTCTTCCTCTTCTCCTTCTGGCACCCCTATGAGTTGGATGTTGGAACATTTAAAGTTGTCCTGGAGGTTCCTAAGCCTCTCATTTTTTAAAATTCTTATTTCTTCATTCTGTTCTGGTTGAATGTTTATTTCTTCCTGTTGCTTCAAATCATTAATTTGAGTACTGGTTGCCTTACCTTGACTGTTGGTTCCCTGTACATTTCTCTTCATTTCACTTTGCATAGCCTTTGCTCCTTCCTCTATTTTGCCACCATACGCAACCATTTCTGTGAGCATCCTGATTACCAGTGTTTTGAACTATCCATCTGATAGGTTGGCTATCTCCTCATTGCTTAGTTCTATTTTTGGAGCCTTGATGAGTTCTTGCATTTGGGCCACATTTCTTCATCTGGGCATGCCTGTTATATTGTGAGGGGCAGAGCTTTAGTTATTTGTGAGGGTGAGGCAACACACGTAGGTGCATTTTGGCACTGTTTGTGGGGGAGGGGTCCAACAGGGAACAACACTGCTTGCTCAGCTCTGGACTGGCTTTCAATTACTTCCTCCGTTACCCATAAGGAAATTGGGCCCTTATGGTGCTGATTCCCAGGTGGGTGAGTTTGTGTACTTCTAAGACCCTGTGGGTCTCTCCAACATACTGTACTGTGAAGCTAGGAGCTTCTCCCACTGCTGCCACTCCCACAGGTTTTTTCAGTCAGGTATTAAGGCTTTATTTCACCATGCTGGAACCCTGGGTTGCTTGTTCTCACTCCCTGGTTGTTCCTTTTGGTTTATCTGCATGCAAACATGAGATTGCTTGGCCCGCCAGCTACTGCCTTGCTTGATCTAGTCCTCCAGTCGCCGCTGCCTTGACACATGTCCTTTCTGCCCCAGTTGCCTGTCTCTGCACCTCCTACCGGTCTGGGTAAATGTTTCTTCTATAACTTCTGGGTTTTCAGACTTCCATTCAGTTTGATTTTCTTGCAGTTCTGGTTATTTTTTGTTTTTAAATTTGTTGTTGTCCTTCTTTTGGTTGTGTGAGGAGGCAACATTTATGTACCTACCATCTTGGCTGGAAGTGGTCACTTCTGGGTTCTTGTGTAGTTGTGTCCCTAATTTGCAGAACTTTAAGTCCCTTGAATAAGTTGTTATTTTTTATTTCTAGCCAAAGCCTCCAGACTCTCTGAGTTTATTTGACAGAACAGAATAATGAGTCCAGGAACAGATGCACACAAATACAGTCAACTGATCCTTGACAAGGACCAAAGGTATTTCATGATCCATAAAATACTTGGTAAGCTGTATTTCATTAAAAGTAAAACTTTCTGCTCTACAAAAGGCACTGTGAAGAGGATATGAAGACAACTAGAGACTAAGAGAAAATACTGCCAGAAATATATCTGATAAAGGAAGGTTACCAAAATATACAAAGAAACCTTAAAACTCAACAAAAAGAAAACAAATAACCTGATTAAACATTGGGCAAAAGATCAGAATAGATACTTCACCAAAGAAGATATACAGATGGCATATAAGTATATGAAAAGATGCTCACCATTATATTTTATTAGGGAATTGCAAATTAAAACAACAACGAGACACCAGGACAGACCTATTAGGTCAAAGTCTAAAACACTGACACCACCAAATGGCAACAAGGATATGCAGCAATAAGAACTCTCATTCATTGCTGGTTCAGCCCCTTTGAAAGGTGTGTTCGATCTTACATAAATAATATCTGAAAGTACATGCAACTCAATAAGAAAACAATAATCACACAAATTAAGCATCTCCTAGGGATGAACTTGTTAAAATTTGTGTGTGCACTCCTGAAATTAGGGACCAAATTAGGAAACTCTGAACACATTTTATGACTCTCTTTTTATATATATATATATATATACATTCATGCACACACTTATATATAAACACACATGCACTTTTCTTGGCTTATAATTTGTAACAAATTGTTTTATATGGCAATGATAGAAAGAATAAGTTTTGATTAGCAAGAAAAAAAGGATTAATGTTACCAGTAAATTAGTGCAATTTATGTGAATCAAGGTATAAACTTTATTTTGTTGACACTATAAGGACCTTAATAAATTCTAGTTTCCTAGAAGAAAAGAATAAAATTGAAGTTCCAGTTAGAATTCTAAAAAGTTTTTTTGTGGTGTTTTTCTTTTTGACATTTATATATTTTGTTTGCTTTACCTAAAGGAACAATTCCAACTTTCATTCCAATAAAAACTTTTAGTCATGATTAGAAAAGAATTGAAAATGCACAACAATGTGTCTATATTAACATGGATGCTATTGCTTTAAAATAGTTAGAAACTGATCCTGGTACAATAAAAGTTAAGTCTAGGAAAAAGAGAGACAAATAAGTATTATTAGAGTTGGTATTTAAAGCAGTGGAAAGAGAATGTTTATAACCTTCTTAGAACAAGGTATGTAATGAAACAAACCCCATATTCATGGTATTAATTTTTCAGTAAATGATTTTCATAGGGTTTCAAGCTTTAAGTAATGAAAAGACATATATTTTTAATTTAAATTTCTAAACTTCAATAAATAAAAATAATTTTATTTATTTTTAAAGAGAGAGAAACACCTATAGGAGTACTTTCCCCACACCCCCAACTAGGGTCCTGGCATGCAACCCACACATGTGCCCTGACTGGGAATCAGACCAGTGACCTCAGCTGATATGAGTGAGTGCTGCTTTTTATTATTTATTCATTCATTTACTTTGCAACTCCCAATCCTGACCAAATTCAGCAGCCTTGGAAGCTCTGCAAAATGAAGTAACCAAAACCCCAATCCTATAATTCCTTGCTAACACTCTCAATACTTCATATTTGCCAGATATATGTGTCTTCAACCTCACTGCAATTACTATTAAAATCCAAATTGTTGAACTACAAGTGTATTGATGGCAGTATTTGGCTGAAGTACATTGTGGGGGCAACTTCTTCATGAGTCCCCCTCGGTGCCATGGACACGAGTGAATAAATATGGCCGAGACATGGTGGTGATCTACTTGGGGAGGAGGAGTAGGCTGTGGCCAGTTTCTCAGGGGAGACAAAGGCCAGCAGCGGCCAGTTTCTCCAAGGAGAAAAAGGCCCTGAGTGTCCTCCTCCATAGCCTTTTATTGGGTTGTAATACACAGGAATACAGGGCGGCAAGGATCAAACAGTAGATTACATTTCAAAGAAATCTGAGGGCTTCAGAGTCTGAGTCAGCGTCTGTCAGGAAGAGAGTTGCAGAAACTTTGGGAGACATACTCATTTCCTCTTGCACCCTTATCATATGAATGAAAGCACTCTTAGCAGAGCAGATTTCACAGGTTTATCAGCAAGTCTTTGTGGTGCCAGATTTTTCCTCAGGACATACTCTAGCAAGACAAGGAGCTACACCTCTCCCCAACAGGTATTCAGGCTTAAGGGGATTAGAGCCAGGAAGCGATTCTCCCAGAGAACATGGGGACTTGGGCTTTGACAAAGCTGGGGTGGGGGGAGGGGGGAGAGTCCATTGCTCTTTGTTGCAGCCCCCTCAGTCCTTCCATGAAGGCCTCCCAAGTGATCAAGTCTGGCTTAGGTTGCCCCCCACTGTGAGGGGTCTTACCTGTCATTGACTTCCGACCAAGCTCTGGGGGCAGGGAGAGGAACTGAGGCAGCGTTTGCTACCAGAGACAGGCTTTGTCCCCTGCAGCTGGCATTCCAAAGGTCGTCTCTCACCCTTAGCCACAAGGGGTAGAGATACAGTTCCTAAAATCAGGCAGAGCGGTCTACAACAGTACATTGACATCTTCTACAGTTGTTGGAGTTCTGTTAGAAAGATCTGTTCCTTCATTTGTTTTATCTTATATGGGCACATGGAGATTTATTTCATTCTTTGGGCTTATTCCATTACTGGATTCATTATTTTGGTAAATATGTTCCAGCTTTGGTCATTGTGAGCTCTTTCAGGATGTCTTTGTGTTCTTTTACCCCCCTTGTAATGGGTTTTATTTTTTAGAACAGTTTTATGTTCACAGAGAAATTGAGTGGAAAGTACAGAGCGTTCCTATATATTTTCTGTGCCCCCAACTCCTATAGCCTTTCTGACTAAACACATTCTGTACCAGAGTGGTACATCTGTTACACACAAGGAACCTACAGTGATATATCATTATTACCCCTAATGTAGCAGAACTCACACAACGGGTTATGTTACAAATGAAAACCTAAGTCAGCCTAAATTTATGGGAATACATCTCACTGTTAAGGATCCTCTCTCTCAGCTTTTGCTAGCTTGATTTACCCTAGAAGACAGAACCTGCCTTATGGGGAAAATCTCTGATCTCCTAGGCAATCACGCCATTTCCATGTTCCCTCTTCAAGTGTTCTATAAAATTTGCCCTTGCCCAAAATCTGTCAGAAGAGTAATCCACTGCTTGTTAGGCATTGCAATTCCTCATTCCATGGATTGTTTCCCTTGAATAAAGGACATCAAACTTGTTACAAAATTGTTTTTAGTTTTGGCATTTGACTCATACACCTTTACTTAGCAGCTCTGAGTTAAAAGGCACGCTTTGAACGGTTCAAGTGTTTCCCTTCATAAACTTTATATTACAAAATTTCCAGACACAGAGAAAAGTAAAAAATAGTAAAATAAGAATACCAATATTCTAGAGGTAGAACTAACATTTTGCTGTATTTGCCTTTCCAGTTATTTCATTACAAATAAATAATACAATGCTAACTGCTTTACTATGTATCTTGAAAACGAAGTAAACTTGCCTACATAATCTTAATGTCATTATCAGAATTAACAAAAGTAATAGTAACTTCCCTTCATACCAGTCCATATGCAAACTCTCACATTCGTTCCCAAATGTTTTGTTTTCTCAAACCAGGATCCACTGAGAACCGCACATTGTATTTGCTCGTAAGTCAAAGTTTAATCTATAACTTCTGGGGCTGTGGTAGAATCTACTCTCCAGTTATACCCAGACTGTTAATACCAGCACATGACTCCCCAATTCTACAAGCACCATTTGTGAGAGGTCGCAGTCTTTACAGGAAATGTTGTCTTGAACAGTGAGGGTTGTCGCATATCCATTCCAGTGCTTTTCTCTGCGCACGTGCAGCCAGTTCCACTTTGCTGGTGCCGCTCCCTCCTGCCTCGCTAGAGCTGAGGGTTCCAACCTCAGGTGAGCTCTTGGCCGGGACGCACCCTCGCGCAGCTGGGGGCCCAGCACCCGGGTGAGGGCTTGTGTTTAGGGGGAGAAAACAGGAAGTTCTGGGATCTAACCCCCCGAAAGTGGGGCTGCGACCGCCTATCCCAGAGCCGGTCCTGGATGTAGACCTGGGAAAGGTGGGTGGGGGCGGGCCCCAACCCCGAAGTCTCTGTGGTCACTGGTGGGGCTCATCCCTGGTCCGGAGATGCTCTGTGCGGGTGGGGTGTGGCAGCTCAGTGCTGCCGGCCCTGGGGGAAAATCCCTTGCGCGTGGCAGGAGGGAATTCGCTTTGCGATACTGACTGATATTGACAAACCCTGAACCTGACTCAAAGCACGCCTGGGCCTGGGGTCTGCAGTGAGAAGCCCAGCTTAGGAGCCAGAGGGACCAGGTCAGTTTCGTGTCTGTCACTGGGCATGTGTCAGGTTTGTCATTTGTTAAAAAAAAAAAAAAAAAAAGGATGTTATTAAAACTGCTTTGTGGCATTGTCTAGAGAGAGAAAAGTCGTAACTGTAAAGCGTTTACTTCACGAAGTGCTAGTTAATGAGCACTGATAAGGACTAGCTAAGTAACTCAGTGTTACATGTTGGATCTCATCATATTTGGAAGACAACTGTTTTTTTTCATTTAGCATTTCATTTAATTCTCACAACCACCCTATTAAAAAATAACCATATCATTAAAATAAAAAAAATGGGCTTGGAGGAGTAAAATATACAGAGTCAGGGTCACAAAGGTGAGGAAACTAGGATGCAAATACAGGTACAATTTACTCCCAAATTCAGACTATTCCTAAACCCTACCTACCTAAAACCCAATGTTGCAGCTTTCACAGAACTAGCAGAGTGACTTGTGTCTGATCCCCAGAGCTGTAAAGTCAGTGTGAACCATGTCTCACTCTCCGACAAGTGTATATATTCTGGAATTTCTGGCATGTCTCCAATACCTCCAGGTAAGGCTCCTGGCACCTCCTGCACTGTCCAGGCTGTCTGTCTTCAGAAGGCACGGCCCGATAGTCTAGCACAGTGCTGTCCAATAGAAGGGTAAGGTGAGCCTTATATATCATTTTAAATGTTCTAGTGGCCACATTAAAAGTAAAAATAAACATGTGAAATTAATTTTAAGAACATACAGTAGCAGATCCTTGAACAACATTTCATTCAACAGTGTTTTCTAATAACATTAACGAGGGTGAAAAAAATTCCATTCCCGGCTGGGCCACTGTCTTTGTGGAGTTTGTTGGGTCTCCTCATGTTGCGTGGGTTTTCTCCAGGGACTCCAGTTTCCTCCCACATTCCAAAGATGTGTCACCATTAGGTTAAATGACATGTCAACATTGTTCCAATATGAGTGAGTGTGGGTGTGTGTGAGTGTGCAATGGAAGGGTGTCCTGGTCACGGTGGGGTCCTGCCTTGTCCCCAGAGCTGCTGGGGAGGCTGTCGACACCCTAAATTTGAATAAGTGAGAAGAATCATTATCTTGTTTCCACTAATCTTTCTTAAATGTGTATAGCTAACATTTATTTCAATATTTAGTATTGGGAGTGTTTGGGGTCTTTATTTAGAAGTTTAGGGATGTTTTTATGACCAGAAATATGCCACAGGAACTTAACTCTTTTTTATATCCATTAGTTGTGGTAAAATTGTTTGTTATATGCCATTTCACTTAAAGCCACAGTTTCCAAGAACTTGCCGATGATGTTAAGGGAGGACTTACTGTATTGTGTTTATCTTAATGTACACAAAATGTTATTATTTCAACATGTGGCAGGAGCCACATTTCAGGTGCTCAGCAGTAGGATGTGGCTAGTGGCTACAATAGTGGATAGCACAGTTCTAATGAATTCCCATAGAATCAGGTTTAACTTTATCATATACACCAGTGGTTCCCAACTAGGGTGATTTTGCTCCCCAGATGATTTTTGGAAATGTCTGGAGATGTTTTTGGTTGTCACAACTGGGAGGACTGCCACTGGCACCTGGCGGTTGGGGGCCAGAAATGCTGCAGGTCGTCCTCCAATGCACAGGACAGCCCCCACGCTAAAGAATGATTTGGCCCCAAATGTCGGTAGTGTTGAAATTGAGAAACACTGCTCTTGATGAAAGTTTCAGCTGAAGTGAATTTGTTTCCTAGGCCTAAGTCTCAATGTCTGGAACAAAGTGGCTTTGTGTGGCAGGAAGGAAGGAACCCTGGGGATAGGAGTCCCACCTGGAAGAACAGCCCATCTGACAGGAGCTGCTGTGACCAGAGCTTCAGACCAGATGCTGGAGAACCCAAAATGAAGTGGGTCCTGATTTGCTCCCCCAGAAGCAGTTCTTAGTCACCTTGTCCAGAGAGAGCCAGACTTGGTGATGTCGCCATATCCAGAAGCCATCACAGTCTGTGTGACAGTGGAAACTGTGGACCAGCTTGCAGAAGGTGGTAAGCTGGGGCTCAGAGGGAGGGCTGACTGTCAAGCTGCACAGGCAAAGCCACAGCCAGAGCCAAGGAAAGTCTGTCTTCTTAAATAGCCCTCCATTTTCTTCTTCCTTCTTTCCAGGTTCTGAACCATTCTTACATCATGTCCATCACATGTGGCACCTAAAGATATGCTGGAGTTTCCTTTATCCTGAACTTAATAGAATCACAAAATGATGGTATAGGGAGGGATTTCTATTTCCAATTCTCGAAACCTTAAAAATCTTGAACCTGAGATGGTCAGCCAGCGTGGTGCTATTCATTCTGTCACAGTTAAGTCACTAGAAGCGTCTTACCAAAAATATTTTTGATAAGGCTTTTGGGAGGTGGGGGTGCTAGCAGAGGGTAAAGGAGGGGGGTAAAGAGTGATGGAAGGAGACTTGATTTGGGGTAGTTAACACACAATATACAGATGATGTAATTGTACACATGAAACCTATGTAATCTTATTAACTGATGTCATACCAGTAAATTCAATACAATTAAAAAAAAGTGAATTTTACTTAGGAATTTTATCTATCAGGGGGAAAACAGAAAGGGAAACTTAAAAGTCTTTTTGAGAAATTGAAACAAACTAGAGCCAAGAGATTTTAAAATTTTTAATAAGGAAGCATCTTATCATTCTTTTCAGTTTTCTGTTGATTTTCTAACTCAAGGTGTAAGTGATAATACTATTAAATATAATTGATAATATTAACTATAATAGCCATAATATTAATCCTCTGTTTTGATTTTTTTGTTAACTAGTCAGAGGGGATACACTTTTTAAAAAATCAATAGAGAAATAATCTCCAATCACCCAATGAAAATTAGCAAGGTTAAATCCACGTGATCATACCAGAGATGTCCATATTCAGGAAGCACTCTCTCTGTGGTGCTTCCTGCCCCCAACCAAGGATCAGTGGAACATTTTTCCATGGGGTAGGCCTCTTCCCCAGCTGGTCTGATGAGATTTTTTTTAGGCAAGTAAATGCAGAGGCTCACCAGACCTTTCATAATTCCGTTCCTCTCTCCTTACCCCCAGGTTATCCTTCACAGTCCTCTACCCTCTCCCAAGAGCATCAGAAAATGAACATACTCCAAGTGAGTTATTCATTAACACCTTTTATAGAATGGATTTTATCGGTGGTTGAAGAACCATACGCTGATGTGGAAAAATAGAAGTAGAAATGTATCGCATCTTTCAGGGAAGATGCAGAAAAGTTGATGAGTAGCACAGCAGAGTTGTCATGCAGATCGATGCAGGTCTTCTGATTTTACAGGTTTCCCAAAGTGCAGCTGTAAATTTCTTCCTGACTTTTCTAATTAGGCATGTCAGATTCAGACAGGCAATATTAGTTTAAAGGTTTGTATATAACCTTTAAACATATATAAAGGACCTTTAGTTTAAAGGACCTTTAGTTTAAAGGTTTGTTTAAAGGTTCAAGACAAGCTTGAACCAAACATTCCTCACGGAATCTAAAATCATCAAAGTCAGGAAAAAAATGTCTTCGTTGGTCTTCATTTACATGATAGTGTAAATCTTTCTAATAAGAACAACCCTGAAATAAATGTAGGATATTGTTCTCATTTTTTCCTCAGTGAAAGTAGAGGACATATTGCCAAAGAGGGCTTTTGTTGTGCAGTTGTTCAGGTAACAAAAACAGAAGTTGAAGTTGAGAGAGGTATTTTCCTGATCATCCTGCTGAAATCAGGAATGATAGACTAGCTGGAGGTCAGTATGAATGACCTGTACGTTCACATCCTTAAAATACCTCTCCGTAAATATTTCTCTCAAGTACCTGTCATAAGCAGGTTGTTTAGCAAACAATTTAAAGTTCTGCTCTCTGGCAAATGTCATCACACTTCCCATTCACACTTCAGTTTGCTGCATGAGGCTTTGATCTCTCTCTTCATACGCCTATGACTTGCACTCACCAGCGACCTAATTACAGTTGTATCCAGTGGGTCCTGCCTGCTCCTCACCTCACCACACCTGCATGCAGTGCCTGACGACTCTGTCCCCACTCCATCTCCCTGGAAGAACTCTCATGTTAGCGTCTGTGACACCCTCTTCCGCTGCTGTCCTGCCTCTCGTGTCTTTCATGGAGTCATTGTCCTTCTCTTGCCCTTTCACCTGTCTTATCCACAAGTTTCCATTCCTTCTCATTGTTCTTCTTACTAGTCTTCTTGAGTCATTTCATCCCCTGTCTGGTTTAAAATATGACATATTTGCTAATTCTTCCAAATGTGACTCTGCAGTCCATCCAGACCAGTAGCACTTGTGATGATGGAAATCAGCTCTATCTACACTGTCCAAAGGGGTGACCACTAGCCACATGTACCTGTTGAACACTTGGAATGTGGCTTGTTTGACCGAGGAACTGAATTTTTAAGTTTTGGATAGTCACATGTGGCTAGAGGATACCATGTTGGACATAGTTGACTCAACATCTCTCTGTAGATGTCTGCAGCTCAACTGATTCAAATAGAAGCCAACATGTACAGCCCTTCCTAGACTAATCCTCCTTATCGTTCCCTATTCCTTGATAAACTCTATTCAACCAGACACCCAAGCCACAAAAGTGGGGTACATCTGTCCTTGGCTCTCCTTGATCTCACTCTCTCAACTCCGCTGCATCTAGTTTATAATCATGTTTTCCTACTTTTTGTGTTTGGGTCAAAGATAATAGCAATTTTATATGTTTCAACCTAATGTCTTTTATTTTATTTATTTTTTAAGATGCCATATTGACATTTTATTTAACTAGATGTTTCTAAGTATGTATGTTTTTAATTGTTGTTCAAGTACAGTTGTCTCCATTTCCCCCCTTCTCCCCCTACCCCACCCATCCCTGCTTCCCATCCTTGATCCTACCCCCTTTGGTTTTGTCCATGTGTCCTTTATATATGTTCCTTGAAGGCCCTTCCCTATTTTCCTCTGTTGTCCCACTCCCTGCTCCCCTCTGGTTAGTGTCAGTTTGTTCTTTATTTCAATGTCTCTGGTTATATTTTGCTTGCTTGTTTTGTTGATTAGGTTCCACTTATAGGTACAGTCATATGGTATTTGTCCTTCACTGCCTTGCTTATTTCACTTAGTATAATGCTTTCTAGATCCATCCATGCTGTTGCAAAGGGTGGAACACAGGAACTCCTTCTTTCTTTCTGTTGCATAGCATTCCATTGTATAAATGTACCACAGTTTTTTGATCCATTCATCTAACCACTTGTATTCAACATAGTATTGCAAGTTCTAGCCTCAGCTATTAGACAAGAAAAAGAAATAAAAGGCATGAAAATTGGAAAGGAGGAAGTCAAACTGTCACTGTTTGCAGGTTACATGATAGTGTACACAGATAACTCTAGAGACTTCAGCAGAAAACTACTCAGCCTAATAAGACAGTTTGGTAAAACAGTGGGATACAAAGTCAATATTCAGAAATTGAAGGTAAAACAGCGAAGATGTAAAGTCAGTATTCAGAAATACACCAACAATGAAATATCAGACACAGAAATCAGGAAGAAAATCACATTTGCTATAGCAACAAGAAAAATAAAGTACCTAGGAATAAATCTAACCAAGGAAGTAAAAGACCTGTACTCAGAAAACTACACAACGCTGAAGAAAGAAATTAGGAAGACACAAGTAAATGGAAGCATATACCGTGTTCTTGGATTGGAAGAATTGCCATCATCAAGATGTACAAACTACCCAAAGCAATTTATAGATTCAGTGCAATCCCTGTTAAAATACCAAACACAAAGACATATTTCACAGATATAGAGCAAATATTTCAAAAATTTATGTGGAACCATAACAACTCTGAATAGCCACAGCAATTTTGAGAAAGAACAAAGTAGTAGGCATCACAATACCTGACATCAAACTATATTACAAGGTCACAGTAATCAAAACAGTCAGGTACTGGCATAAGAACAGACACATAGATGATGGAACAGAATAGAGAGCTCAGAAATAAAACCAAGTCTCTATGGTCAATTAATATTTAACAAAGGGGACAGAAGCATAAAATGGAATAAAAATAGCCTCTGCAAAAAATGGTGTTGGGAGATCTGGACAGCTACATGCAAAACAGTGAGACCACCAACTTATACCATATACAAAAATAAACTCAAGGTAGATAAAAGACTTAAACATAAGTCGCAACCTAATGTATTTTAAATGCATTTCTCCACTTTCTCCCTCCTACTGCTACCTGTTGTATTTCAACTGAACTGATGGAGTAGCTTCTTTACTAATCTGCTCACCTCTTTCTCCAGCTCCTCAAGCACATCTTTTGCATGGGTTCATCTAAATCAAGGATGTCAAACTCATTTTCACTGGGGACCACATCAGGCTTGTGGTTGCCTTCAAAGGGCCAAATGTAAGTTCAGTACTGTATAAATGTGACTACTACTTAACTGTTAAGGAGTTGAAATTACATTAGGCCCTTTCAAGGCAACCATGAGGCTTATGTAGCCCTTGGTGAAAATGAGTTTGATACCCCTGATATAAATACTTATGAAGTAATGTCTTTCCTGTCTGTAAATCACCTCAGTTGCTTCTCATTCCTATACAGTAAAATTCCCTGTTTCTCAAGATGAGCAATTTAGACTTTGGAGGCATTACCCCTCCCCATTACTTCTTTTTACTTTATTGCTGCTCTGACTTTTTTGACATTTATTTATTGATCAACCAAGATGTCCCAGGGAATTGACATGTGCTATATAGTTACAGCTTAAACAACACAGGTACTTTTTTTCTTAATAGCATTCACAATCTAGTGAGAACTAGGACATTAAGAAATTCAGTATGTAAGTGTATTATAAAGCAAAACCTAACTTCACTTTGCTTCTTAAACACATTCTACTGTTCCTGACTCTGCTTCCTCTTAAATTCTCATTGCCTTCTCCAAATTGAGCTTTAGGACCAATCCCCATTGGGTTCGCCTGATGCTATGGACTGAATTGTGTCACCCCTGTACCCCCAAATTCATATGGTAAAGCCCTAACCCTAATGTGACTGTATTTGGAGACAGCTTTGAGGAGGTAATTAAGGTTAAATGAGGTCTTAGGCACTGAGACAAAGGCCATGTAGGGACAAAGTGAGAAGGTGGCCATCTGTTGAGCCATGAAGAGGGCCTCACTGGAATGCACCATGCTGATACCCTGATTGTGGGCTTTCAGCCTCTAGAATTGTTAGGAAATAAATCTCTGTTGGTTAAGCCACCCAGTCCAGTATTTGGTTATAGCAGTGCATGTAGCTAAGACACCTGGCTCTTTACTTTCTCCCCCCCACCATTTTATTTTTAATTGTAGTGAAATACAGATAATATACAAATAAGTTTACCATCTTAGCCATGTTTCAAGTGTACAGTCAGTATTGTTCAGTACATTCATATTGTTGTGTACCAGAGCTGTTGCATCTTGTAAAACTGAAGATCTAGACCCATTAAATAGCTACTTCCCATTCCTACCTCCTTTCAGCCCGTAGCAAACCCATTCTACTTTCTGTCTATGAATTTCACTACTCATATAAGTGGAATCATGTAGTGTTTGTCTGTTTTTTTACTTGACACTATTACAGATATTCGCCCCTTTCCTCCACTTTGTCCCCCTCCACTCAGTCCCCACTGCCCTCCTGGCTTTCACCACATTGTCGTGTGTGTCCATGGGTTATGCATATATGCGTATAAGTTCTTTGGCTAATCTCTTCCAGTCCTCCCATCCCCCTTCCCTCTGAAATCTGTCTGTCTGTTCCATGTATCCATGCCTCTGGTTTTATTTTGTTCGTCAGTTTATTTTGTTCATTACTTTCCACATGAGTGAGACCATATGGTGTTTGTCTTTCTCCGACTGGCTTATTTCACTTAGCAAAATAATCTCCAGGTCCATCCATGCTGTTGCAGAGGGCAATAGCTCCTTTTTTATAGCTGTGTAGTATTCCATTGTATAAATGTGCCACAGCTTGTTTTCCACTCAACTACTAATGGAAACTTGGACTAGTTTCACACCTTTCTAAAATAATTTAGTTTATTTATTTTTAGACAGGGGGAAGGGAAAGAGAAAGAGGGAGAGAAACATCAATGTGTGGTTACCTCTCTTGTGGGCCCCGTTGGGGACCTGGTCTGCAACCCAGGCATGTTCCCTGACTGGGGATCAAACCAGCGACCTAATGGTCACAGGACAGCATTCAATCCACTAAGTCACACCAGCCAGGGCCTATTTTCACATCTGGAGTATAGTAAATAATGCTGCTATGAACATAGTGTTGCATATATTCTTTCTGATCGGTGTTTCAGGATTCTTGGGATATATTTCCAGAAGTGGGATCGCTGGGTGAAATGACAGTTCCATTTATCATTTTTTGAGGAAATTCCATACTGTTTTCCACAGTGGCTGCACCGGTCTGCATTCCCAACAGTGAACTAGTGTCCCCTTTTCTCCACATCCTCATGTGTACTTGTTTGCTGATTTATTGATTGTAGCCATTCTGGCAGGTGTAAGGTAATACCTTATTGTAGTTTTAATTTGCATCTCTCTGATGATTAGTGACATTGAGCATTTTTTCATATGTTTATTGGTCATTTGTAGGTCCTCTTTGAAGAAATGTCTATTCAGGTCCTTTGTCCATTTTTTGATTGGATTGTCTGTCTTCATCATGTTGAGTTGTATAAGTTCTGTATATATTTTGAAAATTAACCTCTTATCAGATGTATCATTGGCTACTGTCAATACAGTGGGTTCCCTTTTCATTTTGTTGATGGCTTCATTTGCTATGCAGAAGCTTTTTAGTTTGATATAGTCCCATTTGTTTAGTTTTTTTCCTTTGTTTCCCTTGCGTTAGGAGGTATAGTTGCAAAAATATTGCTATGTGAGATGTCTGAGATTTTATGGCATATGTTTTCCTTAAGATTTAATGCATTTAAGAGATAAGGGAAGGAAGGGAGAAAACAAGGGAGAGGAAAATCTTTGTGAGAGAGAAACATGTACTGGTTACCTTTTGTATGCGCCCCAACCTGGGACTGAGCCTGCACCCAGGCACGTGCCCTGACCCAGAGTTAAACTGGTAGCCCTTCACATCGTGGAATGATGCCCGAGCAACTGAACCACACTAGTCAGTGCATACTGCCTATGGTTTCTTCTAGCATTTGTATGGCTTTGCGACTTACATTTATATACATCTTTTATCTGTTTTCAGTTTATTCTTTTTTTTTACTTTGGTATGTAGTTTTATTTATATATTAGCCTTTTTATTGTTTTCTTTATTATATAAGCAATATATGCTCATTGTAAGACATTAGAATACAGAAATAGCATAAAGGAGGAAATAATAATAAGCATAATTCTACCAATTCAAAGAGAAATGTAATATTTTTCTGATCATACACACAGACTTTCTTTATGCATGTATATATTTTAAAAATGGGTCACAGTGTTGATATCATACTTTTTCCTCCTTGTATATATAACTACTATTTTCATGTCATATTTAGATCATGTAGGTTTTATTGTATTAATATGCCACAGTTTGTTTATTCTTGGATGGCTTCATTCTTTCCAAATTTTATCAATTATCCACAGCACTGATGGGTGGTTAACTGCTTAAGTTGGTTTTTTTAAAGTATTTTTTATTGATTATGCTACTACAGTTTTCCCAATTTTTCCACTTTCCCCGCCTTCACCCTGCCCCTCCAACCTTCCAGCATTTCCCTTCCTTAGTTATGGCCATGGGTTGTACATATAAGTTCTTTGAGTCCTCCGTTTCCTATACTGTTTTTTATCTCTCCCCGTCTATTTTATGCCTACTAATTATGCTTCTTCTTCCCTGCACCTTTCCCCCCTACTCCTTCCTTCTCCCTCTCCACTGAAATCCCTCCATGTGATATACATTTCTCTGATTCTGTTCCTGTTCTGGTTGTTTGCTTAGCTTTTGTTTTTATTGTTTTTCTTTTCTTTTAGGTTCATTTGTTGATAGTTGTGAGTTTGTTGTCATTTTACTATTCATATTTTTGCTCTTCTTTTTCTTAGGTAAGTCCCTTTAACATTTCATATACTAATGGCTTGGTGATGATGAACTCCTTGAACTTTACCTTATCTGGGAAGCACTGTATCTGCCCTTCCATTCTAAATGAAAGCTTTGCTGGATGGAGTAATCTTGGATGTAATCCTTGCCTTTCATGACTTCAAATACTTCTTTCCAGCTCATTCTTGCCTGCAAGGTTTCTTTTGAGGAATCAGCTGATAGCCTAATGGGCACTCCTTTGTAGGTAACTGTCTCCTTTCCCCTTACTTCTTTTAAGATTCTCTCTTTGTCTTTAATCTTGGATAACTTGATGATGATGTGCCTTGGTGTGTTTCTCTTTGGGTCCAACTTTTATGGGACTCTCTGGGCTTCCTGGACTTCCTGGAAGTCTATTTCTTTCACCAGATTGGGGAAGTTTTCCTTCATTATTTGTTCAAATAAGTTTTCAATTTCTTGCTGTTGTTGTTTTCCTTTTGGCACCCCTATGATTCGGATATTGGAGCATTTCAGGTTGTCCCAGAGGTTTGTAAAACTCTGTTCACTTTTTTGAATTCTTATTTCTTCATTCTGCTTCCGTTGGACGTTAATTTTTTCCTTTTGTTCCAAATTGTTGCTTTGAGTCCTGGTTTCCTTCCTGTCACTATTGGTTCCTGAATATTTTGCTTTATTTCATTTTGGGTACCTTTCACTTGTTTTTTCATTTTTTGACCAAGCTCAATCAGATCTGTGAGCATTTCGATTACCAGGGCTTTAAATTCTCCATCAGATGGGTTGGCTATGTCCTCCTCTTTGCTTAGTTCTGTTTCTGAGGTTATGCTGTGTTCTTTCATTTGGGCCATATTTCTTTGTCTTGGCACACCAGTCTGGTTGTTCTTGTTAATTTTTTCTTTAATCCCTTGGTTGTCAGAGTTCCATGAAGTTTTCTTCTTTGGGTCTCCTGGTTATTTATTGATTTTGGATTGGTTGTTATTCTTTTGGGTGTGCGAGGAAGTGAAAAGTTTCTACCTATGCCTCCATCTTGGCTGGAACTCCTAACTGCTTAAGTTGTTATTTTATTATTACCTTTCTGCAGCCCATCTTCCTGGAATTGGAGGGTCCTCTTCTGCCCACCTGAGCAGAGGACCCTTTGTCGGAGAGGGTGGGTGGAGGACTATTCATTTTTAAGTGTATTTTACTGATTATGCTATTACAGTTGTCCCCTTTTTTCTCTTCTTTATCCCCCTCTGCCCTGTACCACTCATCCCTCCAGTATTCCCCACTCCTCTTAGTTCATGTCCATGGGTTCTATATGTAAGTTTTTTGGCTTCTCCATTTCCTATACTATTCTTTTTTTAAAATATATTTTATTGATTATGCTGTTACAGTTGTTCCATTTCCCCCCTTTCATTCCCCTCTGCCATGCACACCCTCTCCATCCACATTCCCCGTCCCCCACAGGTCTGGATGAATGTTTCTTCTTCAACTCCTTGGTTGTTGGACTTCCATACAGTTTGATTTTCTGGCAGTTCTGGTTGTTTTTTTTGTTTTTAAATTGTTGTTGTCCTCCTTTTGGTTGTGCAAGGAGGCAGTGTGCCTACCTACACCTCTATCTTGGCCAGAACTTCCTATATTCTATTTTCAGTCTATTCTTGTGTGGGCTCTAAGTTGATGGTCTGTTTTGATCTGTTTTCTTTTTTTTTTCATGTACTGGTCCAATTTTCCCAACACCATTTATTAAAGTGACTGTCTTCTTGTGACTGGCTTATTTCATTAGCATAAAGTTCTCAAAGTTCATCCTTGTTGTACTATGTATCAGAATGTACTTCTTTTTAAAGCTAAATAATATTGTATTGTGTGTATATACCACATTTTATTTATATGTTTATTCAGTAAAGACACCTATTTTGCTTCTACCTTTCAACTATTGTATTACTGCTGTGGACATAGGTATACAAATATCTTTGAGACTCTGCCTTTAATTCTTGTGGCTCTATACCTGGAAGTAGATTGTCTTGATGCTATAGCTTTATAGTTAAGTTTTGAATCAGGAAGTGCAAGTCCTCAGAGCTCAGTGTCAGTGTTTTCTTTAATGGTAGTCCTTTGTCATGGCTGCGTCATGCATGGGTGAAAGACCTTTCCTTACTCCAAGATCCTGCAGATATTCTCCTGTATTGTTAGAAGAGTCTTGACTATTTAAGCTTGATTGCCTGACATTGCATTAGTGTATGATATGAAGTGTCAAGTTTCATATTTCCATATGGATATCAAGTTACTCTGGTACTGTTTGTTGAAAAGACCTTCCTCTGTTCACTGAGTTGCAGCAGGGATTCTGTTGTCTGTCAAGTGACCGTGTGTCTGTGTCTATATCGAAACTGTATTTGTTTTTTTGGTTGAATTATTTATCTCTTTGCTAGTATTTCACTGCCTTAATTACTGTTTCATTATAGTAAGGCATGAAATATGGTAGTGTAAAGCCCTAAAATTTTACTTCTTCAAAAAATTTATTGGCTATTTTGGTTCTTTGCATTTTCATAGAAATATTGTCAGTTTCAACAGAAAATCCTGCTGGGTAGTTTTTCAGATTAGATGTGAAGTCTTTGATGTGTTTCATGAGATTGATTCCTGTATATTTGGTCTATTTTGATGTTATTGTGAATAGTATTGTTTTTTATTTTATTTTCTAATTGTTTACTGTTGGTTAACTATACTGCAATGTATTTTTTAATGCAAATATACCTCAGAGATATTGCAGGTTCAGTTCTAGATCACTACAATAAAGCAAATATCACAGTAAAATGAGTCACATGCAGTTTTTGGTTTCCCGGTGCATATAAAAGTTATGTTTAGACTGAACTATAGTCTATAGTCTATAAAGTATGTGGTAGCATTATGTCAAAAAGAAACAATGTACATGCCTTAATGAAAATAGTTTCCATCCATTATCTGAGCCTTCAGAGACTCATGATCTTTTTTTTTTTTTTTGCTGGTGGAAGGTCTTACCTTTAATCTGTAAAAAGCACAATATCTGGGAAGTTTAATAAGACAAGGCATTGCCTGCATTTCACATCTAATCATTTAATAGCTTATTTGTAGATTCTTTTTTATTTTAAATATACACCACCAGATCTTTTGCAAATAAAGACAATTTTACTTGCTTTCCAATCTTTATGTCTTTAATTTCTGTTTAAGTCTTATTCTTGTACATTCAAAACAGTGTTGAATACAAGTGATAATAACAGAACTCCTTTTCTTATGCTTCACCTGAGGGGGAAAGCACTCAAACTTTCACCGAGTCTAGATTTTTTGGAGGTGTCTGATGTTAGAATAAGGAAGTTTTCTCTTTCAGTCTTTAGTGTTCTGAGAGTTTTTATCACACATAAGTATTAAATTTCTCAAGTGTTTTTTCTGCATCAAGTGAGATAATAATAGAATTTTATTTCTTTATTGTGGTAGAGGGGTGAATTACATTGATTCATTTATCAGTGTTCAATTTTTGAGCTAATTTTCAGCTGGTCATGAAGTACCATGTTTTTAATATGTCTCTGGATTCAATTTGTTTATATTTGAATTAGTGTTTTTTCAGTATACTTTAATGGAGAGGTAGTTTGCCTGAACTTTTCTTATCATGGAATGTCTTGGTCAGGTTTTGGCATCAATATTATGCTCTCATGAAATGGTTCTCCATTTTCAGTGTTATGGAAAAATTTAAGATTGCTGTTATTTATTCCTTAAATGTTTGAAAACTATACCAGTAAAACAACTTGACCTTAGAGTGTCTTTGTGGCTGGTTTTTTAATATAAACTCAATTTCTGTAATAGACACAAAAACTCTGAAAATGCCTGTTTTTCTAGTGTCCTTTTTAAAAACAACTTTATGGAGATAAAAATCACATACCTCACAAATCACACATTTAAAGTAGTCAGTGGTTTTTAGTATATTCACTATTGTTCAGTCATCACCACAGTCAGTTTTAGAATATCTTTATCACATCAAAAAATTCCATCCCATCAACTATCACATTCCCCTGATCCCAACATGCCCTCACCCCAGCCCCAAAAAACCACTAACCTACATTTTGTTTCTATAGATTTTACTAGTCCAGACATTTCAAATAAGTGAAAGTGTATAATCTGTGGTCTTTGTGATTGTGTCTTTCTCTTAGCATAATGTGATCAAGATTTCGTCATGTTGATATGCCACATTTTGTTTATCCATTGAACAACTGCTGGACATAGGGATTGTTTCTTCTTGATTGTGGTTATGAGTAGTGATGCTATTAACATCCAGTAAATAGATGATTAATAGATGTTAGATATATAGATGGATGGATACACACAAGTATTGATGTGAACACCTGTTTTTCATTTCTTTTTTAAAAAATATTTTATTTATTTATTTTTAGAGAAAGAGAGGGAGAGAACATCAATGTGTGGTTGCCCCAGTTGGAGACTTGGCCTGCAAACCCAGACATGTGTCCTTGACTGGAAATTAAACTGGTGACCCTTTGGTTCACAGGCCAGTGCTCAATCCACCAAGTTACACTAGCCAGGGCCTGTTTTTCATTTCATTGAGGAATAAATCTAGGACTGGAACTGTTGGGTTATATGGTAACATTACATTTCTCTTACTCAGGAACTGCAAAACTATCATCATAACAATTATACCATTTTACATTCTCACTGGTAATGTGTTAGGGTTCCAAACATTGTTTCCACATTTGTTATTTAGCCTTTTTTTTTTAATTATGACCATGTTAGGGTGTGAAGTTGTGGCTCATTGGAGTTTTGGTTTTCATTTGCATTTCCCTGACAATAACATTGAACATCTTTTTATGTGCTTACTGGCTATTCCTGTATCTTCTTTGGAGAAAAGTCTATTCAGTTGCTTTGCCCACTTTATAATTAGTGGTGTTTTTTTTTGTTATTCAGTTATAAGAGTTCTTCATATATTCTGGCTACTAGATATTTCTTAGACACAGATACTTCTTGATGGTTAAGTTGAAAATCTAAGTAAAATATGCATTTATTATACCTAATCTATGGAATGTCATGGCAAAGCCTAGCCTACCTTAAACATGCCCAGAACTTAAATTAGTCAAAATGGGGAAAATCACCTGACACAAAACCTATTTTATAACAAAGTGTTGAATAGCTCATGTAATTTATCATGTATCACTTTCACATTGTTATAAAGTAAAAAAGATTGTAAGTCAAACCATTGTAAGCCTGGAGTTCTGTATATAATTCATGAATATTTCCTCCCACTCTGTAGGTTGTGTTTGCACTATCTTGGTAATGTCCTTTGGTGCACAGTTTTAAATTTTGATTAAGTCTAGTTTATTTTTTCTTTGGTTTCTTGTGCTTTTGGTGCATTGCCAAATTAAGGTCATGAAGATTTATTCCCCATTTCTTTCAGGAGTTTCAACTTGGAAGAAATGTACCTTAAACTTATGTTTAGGTCTTTGATTCATTTTGAGATACATTTTTGAACATAGTATGAGGTAGGAGTTCATTCTTTTGAATGTAGCTATCCAGTTTTCTTAGCATCATGTTTGAAAAGACTATTTTTTGATACATTTTATTTATATTTACAGCAAGGGGAAGGGAGGGAGAAAGGGGGAGAGAAACATCCATGTGAGAGAGAAACATCAATTGGTTGCCTCTAGTGTGCACCCCAACAGGGGACCAAATGCGCATCCCAAGAATGTGCCCTGACTGGGGATCAAATTGGCAGCTCTTTGCTTTGTGGGATGATGCCCAACTAACTGAGCCACACTGGCGAGGGTAAAAAGACTGTGCTTTTCCTATTAAATGATCGAATGCATGGGTTTATTTCTAGACTCTCAGTTCTGTTCTGTGGATTTATATGTCTGTCTTTGCCACACTGTCTTGATTACTGTTGCTTTGTAGTTAAGTTTTGAAACCAGTAAGTGTAAGTCCTCAGACTTTGTTATTTTTAAGATTGTTTTGGCTATGTAGAGCCCCTTGTGATTTCATATGAATGTCAGCATTGACATTTCTGCAAAAAAGATCATTGGGATTTGATACAGGTTTCACTTTGGGGTATATTATTGTCGAGACAGTATTAAATCTTCCAATTGATAAACATAGATGTCTTTTCATTTATTAATGTCTTCTTTAATTCCTTTTAGCAATGTTTTTTAGTGTTGAATGTACATGTCTCACATCTTCTTAGTTAAATTTATGCCTAAGTATATTTTCTATTTTATTTTATGTACAATTGTTTTCTTCAAATTTTTATTGTTTGTTGTTAGTGTACAGACATACAAGTGGTTTTTGTGTGTTCCTCTTGAATCCTCAGAGTATGCAGAATTCGTTAGCTCTAATAATTTTTGTAGATTCTTTAGTATTTATAGACATTAATTTTTAAGTTGCCCAGCTTTTCTCTTGTTGTAACAGCATTACTACAGTCTTGTGCCATATAACAATGCTTTGGCCAATGGCAGACTGCATATATGATGCTAGTATACCATATAGCCCCGGTGTGTAATAGACTGTGCCATTTGGGTAGGTGTACATACTCTCTATGATGTTCACACAATGATGAAATCATCTAATCAAGCATTTCTTAGAACATATCCCCATTGCTAAGTGATAAATGACTGTACTGCTCTTTTCAGCTCTTGATATTTCTGAGCAAAAATTCAAAACAGCACTGTAAGTAATTTTTTCTAATTTTGTGAGACTGTTTTTGTATTTTAGTATTCAAAGTACACAAAAACAATTTGTTACAATTACTTTATCCTATATATTTCATTTAGTCAAGTTGGTTAATTATGTCATTTAAATATTCTGTATCAGTGGTCAAGAAACTTTTTATGTAAAGGTCAGATAGTAGGCTTTGTTGGAACTACCAAACTCTACACTTTAATGCTATAGCAGCCATAAATAACACATGGACAAATGCATGTGACAGTGTTCCAATAAAATGTTACTTATAAAAGAACTGGTAGTGGGCCACATTTGGCCTCTGGGGTATAGAGTCTGCTGACCCCTGTTCTAAATCCCTTCTGGATTGGTTTTTTTTTTTTTTCAGACTGCTTGTCCCATCAGTTAGTGAGAGAGTTGTATTAAAATCACTAATTAGCCCTGGCTGGTGTAGCTCAATGGATTGAGTGCAGGCCTGTGAAGGAAAGGGTCGCCAGTTTAATTCCCAGTCAGGGTACATGCCTGGGTTGCAGGCCAGGTCCCCAGCAGGGGGCACATGAGAGGCAACCACACATTGATGTTTCTCTCCTACTCTTTCTCCTTCCCTTCCTCTCTCTCTAAAAAACAAAATAAATAAAATATTTTTTTAAATAAATAAAATCACTAATTATAACTGGATCTATCTACCAAATTTCTGTTAACTTTTATTTATAAACAGTCAATTCTCATTATTCTCAGTTATGTTCTAAGTCACCATGAACACTGAATAAGCAAGTACTTAAGCCTTGCTCTTAGGGGAGATGTAGAGTTAGGTTCCTGCAAGTCTCTGGTCACAACATTTTGGGCAACCAGTCAGTAGATAACCTTGTTTTATATGTGTTTTTGTTTAAATCACCTTACTCGCTTATTGTAGATTCATGATCTAACTACCAACAACACCATAATTAATGCTTGAACAAAGCTTGTCTAACACCCTTTTTGTCTCCATGAGACATTGTACAACCTTCTTGCACTTGGGAACATTAAAAAGTGTAATCACAAGAAAAAGCATAAAAATGCAAAAAGTGTGCTAAACGGCCTGTAAAAAGGCACTTGTTTATGGTATGAGAGCTGAAACATGGAGGCAAGCATTATCTTGTTCAACCTCAGCTGGGAAAATGTGTATTGGGCACTCAAATTTTTCACCATTCTGTGAATTCCGCAAATGACCACAAAATCATGATTATTGATTTTGAGGTTACAAGTAAATATTAGTAAGTGAATTTGCAAATACAGAATCTCTGAAATATCTAAATAATAAGGATCAACTGTATTTGGAAGCTATGTTTGCAAGTTCATACCAATTTATATTTGTTTTATATTCTGCTAAAAGTATGATTTTATCATTATATTGTTATTCATTATGTTTTCAGCATTTTTTCTTACCTTCAAATCTGCTTCTTCTCATGTAATTATAATATCAATTTTCTTTTGGTTAGTGATTACTTATGTATGTATCTTTTTCCATCCTTTTACCTTCAATCTGTATTTATCCCTCTCTATAAATTGTATTTTCTTTGTTGTTTTTATGCTGTCAATTTTTCCTTTAATTGGATTGGTTAGTCCAGAAATTGGCAAATTTGTTCTGTAATGGGTCAGATAATATGTATTTTTCTTTGATAGGTGTAATGTCTGTTATGGAACTACGAGGCTCTGCTGTTTCAGCACAAATGCAACTGAAGATAATACAGAATGACTGGGTATTTGTAACTGTGCCCCAATAAAACTTAATTTAAAAAGTGGCATGTTGGATTTGGCTGCAGGTCATGGTTGGCTGACCCCTAGCCTACAGTGTATATGCCTAAGGCTGTAGATTGGGGTGTGGGGAAAAATGTATTCCCCATGTCCCAGTATATTTATTTGGAAATTTATTTATACTTCTAAAATTTCAAACAACAAAAGTTTACTAATGTGCTTATTAGTTGTACATATATATAACTCAAAAATATATACAAATTAAGTTATAAACACTTTTACTAATCAACTCCAAAGTATAAAATTAGATCCAAAATAGGCATACTTATTTTCATTTGTCATTATACTCTTTAGAGTAGACATAAGAATTGTTTTCATATGTCTTTTTCTATGTCACCTAATTCTAAACCCTTCAAATTGAATAGAAATGTACTATTGTAGGCATCAGTGTCATTCAAAGATGTGACTGTGGAGTTCACCCAGGAGGAATGGCTACAAATGGGTCCTCTTCAAAGGACCCTGTACAGAGATGTGATGCTGGAGAACTACAACAACCTTGTCTCAGTGGGTGAGCATATGAGCATAGCTTACTTTCGGAATGCTGTGTAGAAAGCATTTCTTCTTTATGCACTAGTACACATGGATACTTTAGTTAGATTTTAATGTTATTTAGGCTTTTAAATCAGAAGTATAAAGTAACTAAGCCCTGTTGGAGAATGTGTTGTTAACTTGTAATGATTAATTCAAATGAGGACCTTCAGGGTGCTTTTTGTGTAACTGTATCTTTCTAAATTTTTTGGTACCAACCGTCTTATCATCTAGCCTAAGTACTCCATTGTTTCCTATTTATAGGAAACTGCATTTTCAAACCAGAGGCCATCTTCAACTTGGAACAAGGAAAAGAACCTTGGTTCTTAGAGGAAGAATTCTCAAACCAGAGTCACCATGGTAAGTTTGAGTGCTGGCAGACAGAATTCTATGGGTAGCTAAACTCTGGAAGCTCAGTTTAGCAGTGAACACTTACATGTTTCAAGAATTTTCTTAAGCCTCTTTCTAAAAACAAATAAATAAAATCTTTAAAAAACAGACTTTTTAAAAAAGTCACAAAGGCACAAAAATCATCATTAAATGGAGATGATTGACCTGGTAGAGTGGCTCAGTTGGTTGGAGCCTCGTCTTGTACACCAGAAAGAGTATTTATGGCAATAATTGTCTTGAGTGCATACAGGAGGCAACTGGTAATTGTTTCTCACATCAATGTTTCTCTCTCCCTCTTCTTCTCTATCCAAAATCAATAAGCATATCCTCAGGTGAAGATTAAAAAAATAGGAAATGATTAATAAACTTGACTAAATTAAAATTCAGAACTTTGTTCATAAAAGATACTAGTAAAAAGATAAAAAAAACAAGTCATAGAGAAGCAGAATATGTACAATACAAGGAACCTGAGAAGGACAAGCATCCTGAAAATGTAAGAACTTTCACATGTCAATACAGGAAAAGGTAGTAACTCAATTGAAAAACAGACTAAAGATTTTTTAATAGGAACTTCAAAATGGACATAAATCTTCAAAAATGTATTCAACCTTATTTTTCACAGAGTGAAAAATATATATTAGTTGAGATGAGAGAGGTGGATGATATGTGGTAAAATTAACAAACCTGGTAATGCCAAGTCCTGATGAGGATGTGAAATATTAAAGATCCTCATTCACTGACTGAGAATGTAAACTGGTAATACCACTGTGTAGTTAGGAGGATGTTATCAAATTGAGTTGAAGTTTTATATACTTTGTCATCAAACAGTACCTCCCCTAACTGTACCTCCCCTACAGAAAGACATGGTTGTATTTTCCAGAATGAATAAAAGAGTATTTATGGCAACACTGGGAGTGGGTTTTGCCAAAAATCTGGCTCATCAGCAATACAATAAAGAAATATTTGCATTCCTAAGGGAAATTATAAAGCTACATAAAATCTTATTAGTGATTATAAACATAATATTAAGTGAAATAAAAAAATAAATATGCATGTATGATTACATATAAGTG
Organism: Artibeus jamaicensis; assembly: GCF_021234435.1. Lineage (NCBI taxonomy): Eukaryota > Metazoa > Chordata > Mammalia > Chiroptera > Phyllostomidae > Artibeus > Artibeus jamaicensis. The sequence goes on along the minus strand of NW_026522030.1, from coordinate 68,953,486 downwards.
TCAGAAAAAGGCAAAGCTTAGTTACATTTTTAGAAAGTCATATGTTGGTGCTAAAACTACAAAGACAATACAGGAAATGATTACATAAACATTAGGAGAGTGATGGTCTCATAACCATGAAGAAACTGTAATGGGGGGGGTCAAATAGGGATTTTTGCCAAGTCATTTGTGTTCTAATTTTTGACATGGTTTAATTTCATGACTGCTCCCTGAATATTGTTATATAATATATATATAACTTTGATGCAAATATAAATTATGTTTCATGCTTAGTGAGAGTTAAAAGATGACTCAAAAGCAGATGATATTCGCAAGTCAGATATCCCGTAACCAACAGGCATCTAGAATACATAAAGAATTTGGACCTTTTTAAAAAAGTTCTCACTTGAAGGTATATTTTTATAATTTCTATAGAGAGTAAGGAGTGGGGAGAGAGAGGGGGGATACATCAATGTGAGCAAGAAACGCTGATCAGTTTCTTTCTTGTATATACCTGACTGGGGATTGAACCTGCAACCTTTTGGTATATAAGACAACACTCCAACCAACTGAGCCACCCAGTCAGGGTTTGGACCTTTCTAAAGTGTTATCTTTGCATCCATGATACCACATTAAAAACTGCACCATTCAGATAAAATTGAAATGTGGAAATTTAGGGTGAGGTAAGTGATCAAGTTCACTTATTGTTCAATTTTGAGAGAATAAATTAAAGGTATCAGTGAATCTAACTTAGTTGCAAGAATGGATTTTCCTTTTATCAGTTTTACACTTATTTTTATTACTATACAGAGTCACAGCTTTAAGGTGGGTTAAACCCTGAACTGTAAATTTCATTTAATCATGAGGCAGTTAATGGCATCAATTTAATTTGATGTTGAAAGATTGAATGGCAATAAGGGATGATATCAAATTGGCAGTATGTATACGCTTGAGTATTTTATTAGTGTAGCCTAGATAATATAGGACTTATACTGACATTATTTCCTCAAGTCAAATCCTTTCCCTGTTGAGCCTTGCCCATCAATGCTCATTGTCTTCTAATTTTTCTTGTTACTCTACTTACTTTATAGTCCTCATTGTATTCATCCCATGATGTGGTTTTCCTGCTTCCTAAATAATTGCTCCTCTAAAAGTCTAATTTCTGTTCTCCTTTTCTTTCACTTTTACATCCAGGTAGAAAAATCCAGTCTATCACAATCCAAATACAGATATGCATTTATTACCAGTTTCCTCTTTCATTTTTTCACTATAGATATATTTGAAAGAGAGTGAATATATATATATATATATATATATATATATACACACACACACACATATACACATACAAATTATTGCATCTTGAAAAACCAAAACTTGAAATGCAACATAAGGTATATTTTCATAAGTCCCATTCATAAAAAAATGTAAGATTCATAAAATGCTTTCAATTTTCCCCATTTTTAGAACATTATAGAAATGATTACTTGATCAAGAGGAAGAAAATCAAACACTTTCAGCAAGTAACATTGATCAATAATAAACCTTTGACTGGAGAAGAAGAGGAAGTTTTGGGGAAACCAGTTAATCTGTACATAGCCCCTGTTTTTTTTTTTAACAAAAATGTCCTGTAAATATGACTCAGGGGGAGTGAATTTGCATATTTCTCAATTTATCATTAATAGAACCGACTCAACCAAAAAAACAGGTTTCTGTGATGTCTGTGAAAATTTGCCTTTCAAAATTAACTTTGAGAGAACTCATACTGGAGAGAAATTTTATCAATATAACAAAAATGGGAAAGCCTTCAGTTACAAGGAAAATCTTCCTGAGCATCAAAAGTGCCAAACTTTCAAGCAAGCTTTTGAATGCACTGAAACTGAAAAACTTTATGATGATGGTGCCTGTATTACAAATGAGAGTACTCACACAGGAGAAAAATCCTGTAAAAATGATGAATTTAGGAAAAACTGTGATACGATAAGTCTCTTTGACCAAAAAATAACTGTCATGGGAGAAAAATGCTCTAATCTTAAGCAGTGTGGGAAATCCTTCTCTGAGAAGTTACCTGTCAAGGAATACAATACATTTAATATGGCTGTGAAACACTATGAATGTAGTGCTAGTAGGAATAACTTCAACAGGAGGTCTCATCACACTGAGCCTCAGAGAATTGTCACAGAAGAGAATGTATTGGTATGTAATGACAAAACACAAACTGGGGATAAATCCTTTGAATATCGTGAAAATAGGAAATTAGCCCACAGAGTATGCCAGAGAACTCACTCTCAGGTAAAACCCTATAAATGTGATGAATGTGAGAAATCCTTCTGCCAAAAAGGACATCTCATTCAACATCAGAGAACCCACACAGGAGAGAAACCCTTTGAATGTAATGAATGTGGAAAAACTTTCTCCCAGAAATCACATCTCAGCACGCATCAGAATTCACACAGCAGAGAAACCCTATAAGTGTAAAGAATGTGGGAAAACATTTGTCCAGAAATCAACTCTCAGGGGACATCAGAGAATTCATACAGGAGAGAAGCCCTATGAATGTAGTGAGCGTGGGAAAACTTTTGTTCAAAAGTCAACCCTCAGAGACCATCATAGAATTCACACAGGGGAGAAATCATTTCAGTGTAATGAATGTGGGAAAACTTTTGGCCAGAAATCAAACCTCAGAATACATCAGAGAACTCATGGTGGTGAGAAAACTTACCAATGTAATATATGTGAAAAGTCCTTCTGGCGAAAAGACCATCTCATCCAACATCAGAAAACACACACAGGAGAAAAACCATTTAAATGTAATGAATGTGAGAAAACTTTTGCCAGGACATCAACTCTCAGAGTTCATCATAGAATTCACACTGGGGAGAAACCATTTACATTTAATGAATGTGGGGAAAAAATTGTCAGGAAGGCAATCCTTAGTGATCATCAGAGAATACATACAGGGGAGAAACCCTTTGTATGTAATAAGTGTGGGAAAACTTTTGGCCAGAAATCAAACCTCAGAGTACATCAGAAAACTCACAGTGGGGAGCAATCTTATGAATGTAATTAATATGGAAAATTGTGTAAGAAGTCAACCCTAAATGTATGCCAGAGAATCCAGAGAGGGAGAAAACCCTACTGATACAAAAACTGTGGAAAATCCTTCTGGCTAAAAGACCAACCCATTTGACATCAGAAAATTGAAACAGGAGAAAAACCATATGAATATAAATGCAGGAAGAATTTTGTCCAAAAGGTAACCTAGAGAGTATTCAGAGAATTCACATAGGCTTCTATTTCTTTCAAGCTAATGTGGAAAGCCCTTTAATGAAATCATACCCTATTAGATAACTCTCACACATCACACAGGCTGGCAATCTTTTCACTAGTAAAAATTGCCTTTTTCCTCTGGGCACATAGCTAATATAAATTTCCCAGTCTCCCTTTCATCTAAGTGGGACTTCGTGACTGGCTAATGGAACATGGATGCTCAGGTTCTATGCCACATCTAGTTCTGACAAAAGACTTCCCCAACAAACTACCCAGCGGCTGCAAGGGTGAAATGGAGAGGACTTCCAGGACAACCTTGGGTGCCATGGTTTAACATGGCACATGGCCCAAAACAAAAGCCAAAAAATGTGGATCAAAATTCTCTTCCATATTTTTCACTTGGAAATTTTGTGAGCAAGACTTAAGCTTGTGTTCTGTTGAGCTCTTACATGTTTGGAGTCTGTTTCTGCACATAGTTTAGCCATCCCACTACTAGAGAGGCAGAACACTACTTGTAAGTTAAGCTTACATCAGCCACAGGGTACAAACCTTATTATAGGGTTGATATGTCAGGGAGTCAGTCCCTCAGAGATCATCAGAGAATTCACACAAAAGACCTCCTTTCAGTATAATGAAGTAGATCATATCACCTGATATTGGGCTTTGAACCAAAAAGTTGGAAGCTTTTTATTATGTTTTTCATTTTAATTGTTCAAGTACAGTTGGAAGTTGTTTTTTTTAATTGGATGAATTGATGAGCAGCTATCGTGCAACTAAAGTAAATGTGGCTTGTTTAATGTCATGAAGCCACTCTCCCATCATACCTCCTGGCATTTTCATATACCCCAACCTCAGCCGCTTAACGAAAGAGATTTTCCTGTCTCCAAAGGGGACCTAAGGCCTTTGGCATACACCCAAGTGTCCTGGGAACTTTGAGGGAGGGGAAGAAATCAGGTTTTTATGGTCCTACAGGATATAGATAACAGTGCCCATGGAGGTTAGGGGCTACCTAAATTTAGATAATGTTGCTAGGTTACAATTTACAGTAGGGAAGGGAAATGAATGAAACTTTATCAATAAATGGGGCCATTTGTACCAGTGCAATATACTGTGGTTACTTGTACATCTGGAAGTGCAGTAGAAATTAATATATTGTACTCCCTGTTCTCATAAGTCACAAAATTCTCCCAGTCAGGAAGTAAAGATACCTTTGAGGTCCCACAGGCCTTAATGACCATTTGGGCTTCAAGTCTGACTGATTTTGTTGGTTCAAACGTCTGACAAAAGGAGGCACCCTTGGGGGTGAGGGGGTAGTTTGACTTGATGCCCCGACAATGCTACCAAGGGTACCCTTTGTGTAAGCAACTATTAGCTTATTCTTGAGCTCTTTTACATTGGATACCTGATTTGCAGAGGCCTTGACTTGACTGGGGGTGTATCACCTTAGGCTTACTAATAAGATGGAAAGGACTTAACTACCCTCCTGTGAAATGAACATGGTGTATTCAAGAATACAGCTGTCCTGACCCAGCAGTATTAGCTGTATATAAATTACTCTTTTCCTCAGGAGATTTATCCTCACCTTGCTGCCTGGAGCAAACCTGCTTGCTTAGTAAGGCCCTAAATTCATAGAGATTACTCAAAGTAGGCCTTGCTTCACTAATGGTTTGACTAGTTGACATCACTCAGATCCTATGATTCTTCACCCTCTACAATTATGTAGACTCAAAAGGTAACATGTTCTCAAATATAGCCAACATTCCCTTTGATAAAACTTGGTGTGTTTTTATTTAGTCTGGGCTCTTGTGCCTATTTGAGATGCGAGTTATAACACTACAGAGTAACAAAAGCACCCCTCTTTGGAGCTGAGAAGTGTGAGAGAGGTTGTAGCTGTTAAGCACAACATCTGGATTGTTTGACTACATGCCCATGTTAAGAGACTGTTTAGTGACAAAACTGTCTGGAATATAGTTGTGGATCAAGACTTTACTATTCTTTTTTTTTTTTGGTGAAAAAAATGTGTCCTTTATTTTACAGAAAAAAATAAACAGACTTTTGGCCAACTCAATAGTATATAATGTCTGGGCATGTCTATTAGTTGCTCTGAACCTCTTTTTTCACTTTTTTTTAAACTTTTTTTATTGATTATGCCATTACATTTGCTCTATTCCCCCCTCCATTCCCCTCCACCCTGCATACCCCTCCCCCACCATTTCCCCCTTTAGTTCATGAACACGTGTCTCAAATTCTTTAGATTCTGTACTTCCCCTACTATTCTTACCCTCCCCCCTATCTATTTTCTATCTACTGTCTATGCTACTTATTTTCTGTACCTTCTCTCCCCTTCCCCTCCTCCCACTCCCCTGTTGCTAACCCTCCATGAGATCTTCATTTCTATGGTTCTGCTCCTGATCTAGCTGTCCTCTTAGTTTGCTTTTGTTTTAGGTGTGGTTCTTAATAACTGTGAGTTTGCTGTCCTTTCACTGTTCATCTTTTTTATCTTCTTTTTCTTAGGTAAGTCCCTTTAACATTTCATATAATAAGGGCTTGGTGATGATGAACTCCTTGAATTTGGTCTTATCTGAGAAGCACTTTATCTGTCCTTCCATTCTAAATGAAAGTTTTGCTGGGTAGAGCAATCTTGGTTGTAGATCTTTGGTTTTCATGACTTGGAATACCTCTTTCCAGCCCCTTCTTGCCTGTAAGGTCTCTTTTGAGAAATCAGCTGACAGTCTGATGGGAACTCCTTTGTAGGTGACTGTCCCCTTAGCTCTTGCTGCTTGTAGGATTCTCTCCATTTTAATCTTGGCTAATGTAATTCTGATGTGCCTTGGTGTGTTCCTTCTTGAGTCCAACTTCTTTGGGACTCTCTGAGCTTCCTGGATTTCTTGGAAGTCTATTTCCTTTGCCATCTTGGGGAAATTCTCCTTTATTATTTGTTCAAATAAGTTTTCCACTGGTGGCTGTGCCTTTCCCCCTTCTGGTACCCCTATAATTCGATGTTGGAACGTTTAAAGATGTCCTGGAGGTTCCTAAGCTTCTCCTCATTTTTCTGAATTCTTATTTCTTCATTCCTTTCTGTTTGATCATTTTTTTCTTCCTTCTGGTCCACTCTCTTGATTTGAGTCCCAATTTTCTTTCCATTACTATTGGTATCCTTTGTATCACCATTCATTTCAATTAGTTTAGCTTCCATATGTTTCTCTAATTTGTGACTAAAATCAACCAGTTCTGTAAGGATCCTGATAACCAGTGTTTTGAACTGTGCATCTGAAAGACTGGCTATTTCTTCATCACTTAGGTCTATCGGTTCTGGGGCTCTGAGTTGTCCTAGAGCCATTTTTGGTCTATTCGTGCTGTTAAGTGAGCGGAGCGAAGCCTTAGTTGTTTACCAGGATGGGGCGACCCAGGTTGCTGGTTTGTGACGCTGTGTGTGGGGGCGTGGTCAGAGAGGGAGCAATGGTGTTCCTCTCCGCTAGCCCAGCGCATCCAGTCACTCCACACGCCTGGGGCTTGTTTATCTGATCGGAATTGTGCGAGCCTGCTGCCCCGCGCCAGCTTCCCTTCTCACTGGTTTCTCCGCACGTAAATGCGCGGGACCGACAGACCCACACCCACCGCGCCTCTTCCCTGTGCACTCCGGCAGCCAGCTCGCTCTCGATCAGCGCCCTCGGTTGCCTGCGCGCACCGCGCACTGCCCCAGGAATTTTTTCTTGCTAACCTGCTCTGCTGCTGGCCTCGCTCCTTGTACCGGTCCAGCTGAGTATCCAGTTGTCCTTTGGACTCCGTATTGTCGATTTTCCGTGTGGCTTGGTTGTGACTGCTGTTAAAAATAGTTGTTCTTAGATTTGGTTGTGCACAGAGGCAAGGTGGTTCCTCCACCTATGTCTCCATCTTGGCGGAAGTCTCCAACCCTTTACTATTCTAATTGCCAGCATTGCCACCTGGGTCAGCTGTCATACTGACAGCAAAACATCCACCATCATACACTGGATACAAAGTAAACGTCTCCATATATCCAGTGCTTCATTTGATGTAATTTGATATTAGAATCTGTAATTATTTTCTTCTGGATTAGTAGCCAGTGCTCAATATACTGTTTTATTCACCCCTTCCCTACTGATTTTAAATACCTCCATATTCTGAATTGCCATTTGTAAAGATACTGCATATGGCCACTCATGACCATTTCCTACATTTTGTTATATTAGTAACAAATGCTCCTTTTGTGAACATGGATACCTTATATGAGGAGGAACCCAAAGATTATCTTCTGGAGGGTGGACCCCTTGTAGTACAGGCTTCTGATGCCAGATTAGTGTTCTAGGAACCCATCTGTGTCAGTGTACCACCTGGTGGTGTTCTGAGAAGCTATGGTCTGCTTCAGTGAATGTTTTTGGAAGACTTTCAATGCATTGAGGGCACCTACCCATGCTGCACTGAGTGTTCACCAGTTTTGACCAAAGATTTCATGGCTGCCATGCCTCACCCACCTTTTCATCTGATTTTGTTCTGAGTGACTTCTTTATGTTTCCCCAGATTAAAATAGTCCTCAGAAGAAAACATTTTGCTGACATGGAAGACGTGAAACAAAAAATGGTAGAAGCACTAAAAGGCATCAAATAAATGAGTTCAAAAAATGTTTTGAGCAGTGGAAAAAACATATTGATAGGTGTATTGCATCGAATGCAGAATGCTTTGAAGGTGACTGAAGAATAAACATGTAAGACTAAATATACAAGGTTTTATAAATAAATTCTGGGGTTTTGGGTCCCCCTTCACAATTAATAAAATAAGAAACTACCTGGCCTTACATTGCAGCAGTTCTGCTGTACACATACCCTAAATATTTGAAAAAGACATTAAAAACATGTACATGAATGTTATAGCACTATTCATGATATCCAAAAGATGTAAATACTCCAAATATCCATCAACAGATGAACAGATAAATGTAGTGTATTTGTAAAATAACATAGTATTCAGCTCTGAAAAGGAAAGAGGTACTGATATATATTACAAAACAGATCAACCACAAAACATGCTCAACTGAAAGAAGCCCAACACGAATGGCAGATTTCACAGCAAAGAATATTTCTGTTAGAAAGTGGCATTACACCGTAGAAGGTTCTGTCTACTCAAAATGTACCAATCCTATGTGCATAAAACTAAGGTATCACCACACATGAAATGAAAAAACAGAGAAGCAGAAATAGACAAATCTATTACAGTTGTCAAATTCAACATGCCTCTCTCAGCAATTGGCAGAACACTAAACGGGAAATCAGCAAGGATATAAAAGATTTGAATAGTGCCTAACGCAAATGAATATAATTTGCATATATAGAACACCCAGAAACATCAGGATACACATTTCAAGAACACATGAAACATTCAATAAGATATACCATATACTATGACATAAAACAAATTGGAAGACTTTATTTTTATTTTTGTTAGTTAAAATATAGAAGAGAATAAACAAATGCGACTTCATCCAAATAAAAAGCTGCATGTCTAAAGAAAGCAGTAGGGAAGCAATCATATGGGAAAATATATTCACCAATGATACCTTGGACAAGGGTTTGATCTCCAAAATATATAAAGAACTCCAGGAAGACAACCAACCAATCAAAAAATGGGCAAAGGACCTGAACAGATACTTTTCCAAGGAGGACATACAAAGAGCCCAGAGACATATGAAAGGATGCTCAGCATCACTAGCCGTCAGAGATGCAAATTAAAACCACAATGAGATATCACTTCACACCAGTCAGAATGACCATCATAAACCTAACAATAAGTGCTGCTAAAATTGTGGAGAAAAGGGAACCCTGGTCCATTGTTAGTAGGAATGCATTGTTGCTGATGCAGTCACTGTGGAAAAGTCTGGAATTTCCTCAGAAAACTAAAATTGGAACTGCCTTCTTGACTTATCAATTCCACTGCTGGGGTTATATCCTAAGAATCCTGACACAGCAATTCAAAAGAACCTATGAACCCCAATATTCATAGCAGCACAATTCACAATAGCTAAATGTTGGAAGCAACCTAGGTGCCCATCAGTAAATGAATGGATCAAAAAACTATGGTACATTTACACAATGGAATTCTATGCAGCAGAAAAAAGAAGGAACTCTGGAGCTTCTACCCTTTGCGATTGGAAAGATGGAACTGGAGAGCATTATGCTAAGTGAAGTAAGTCAGGTGATGAAAGACACATACCATATGATCTCACCTATAAGTGGAACCTAATCAACAAAAAAAGCCTAAGAAAGCAAAATATAACCAGAGACACTGAAATAAAGAATGAACTTACAACAACCAGAAGGGGGAGGGGGAAGGAGATAACAGGGGAAAGAAGGGGAGGGGTTGTGAAAGAACAGGTATAAAGGACCCATGGACAAAGTGAAAGGGGGGAAGGGTTGAGGGTGGGAGATGGGGGTGCATGGAGCATGGAAAAGTGGGGGATGAAAATGGAGACAACTGTACTTGAACAACAATAAAAAAGGTAATAAAAAAACTACAAAGAAAGTAAATTATAGGCCAATATTCCTGATGAACATAGATGCTAAAATCCTCAACAAATTACAGCAAACCGATTACAGCAATTTATCCAAAAGATCATATACCATGGTGATGTGTAATTTATTCTGGGAATGCAAACTTGGTACAACATTCACAGATCAATATACATAATTCACCACATAACCAGGTTCCACTTATGAGTGAGATCATATGGTATTTGTCTTTCACATCCTGGCTTATTTCACTTAGCAGAATAAGACTGTGGCAAAGGGCAGTAGCTCCTTCTTTCTTTCTGCTGCATGGTATTCCATTGTGTAAATGTACCATAGTTTTTTGATCCGCTCATTTACTGATGGGCACCTAGGTTGCTCCCAGCACTTGGCTATTGTAAATTGGGCTGCTGTGAACATTGGGGTGCATAGGATCTTTTCAATTATGGTTTCAGGATTCTTAGTGTATAATCCCAGCAGTGCAACTGCCAGGTCAAAAGGCAATTCTATTTTTAGTTTTTGGAGGGAATTTCATACTGTTTTCTATAGTGGTTGCCCCAGTCTGCATGCCCACCATCAGTACACTAGGGTTCCCTTTTCTCCACAACCTCATCAGCACTTACTGTTTGTTGATTGATTTATGATCAATAAATCAATTTGATTGATTTATGGTCATTCTGACTGGTGTGAAGTGGTATCTCATTGTGGTTTTAATTTGCATCTCTGATGGCTAGTGATGCTGAGCATCCTTTCATATATCTCTGGGCCCTCTGTGTGTCCTCCTTGGAGAAGTGCCTGTTCAGGTCCTTTGCCCATTTTTTAATTGAATTTTCTTCCTTGTGTGGAGTTGTGTGAGTTCCTTATACATTTTGGAGATCAAACCCTTGTCCAAGGTATCATTGGCAAGTATATTTTCTCATATGATTGGCTCCCTTTTCATTTTGCTAATGTTTTTTTTTGGCTGTGCAGAAGCTTTTTATTTTGGTGAAGCCCCATTTGTTTGTTCTTTATGTCCCTTAGTCTAGAGGACATATTGGTGAAAACATTTCTATGTGGGATATCTGAGATTTTCTTGCCTATGTTCTTCTCTAGGACTTTTATGGCATGGTGACTTGCATTTAAGACTTTTACCCACCTGGAGTTTATTTTTCTGTATGCTGTAAGTTGGTGGTCAAGTTTCATTGTTTTGCATGTAGCTGTCCAGATCTCCCAACACCATTTGTTGCAGAGGCTATTTTTATTCCATTTTATGCTTCTGTCTTCTTTGTTGGACATTAATTAAGCATAGAGACTTGGGTTTATTTCTGAGCTCTAAATTCTCTTCCATTGATCTATGTGTCTGTTCTTATGCCAGTACCAGACTGTTTTGATACTGTGGCCTTGTAATATAGTTTCATGTCAGGTACTGTGATCCCTCCTACTTTGTTCTTTCTCAAAATTGTTGCAGCTAATTGTGATTGTTTATGGTTCCATATAAATTTTTGAAAAATTTGTTCTATATCTGTGAAACATGTCTGTGTTATTTTAATAGGGATTGCATTGAATATATAAGTTGCTTTGGGTAGTATGTACATTTTAATGATGTTAATTCTTCCAATCCATGAATGTGGTATATGCTTCCATTTATTTGTGTCTTCCTTAATTTCTTTTTGCAGTGTTGTGTAGTTTTCTGAGTACAGGTCTTTTACCTTCTTGGTTAGGTTTATTCCTAGGTACTTATTTTTCTTGTTTCTATGTCAAATGGGATTTTTTTCCTGATTTATGTTTCTGATATTTCATTCTTGCCAAAGAAAGTAGTTTTGCCACTACTTTGTTGACAATTTCAGTGTCTATGTTCATCAGTGTACAAAAATGCCTTCAATTTCTGAGTGTTGACTTTGTATCCTGCTGTTTTGCCAAATTCACTTATTAGGTCCAGTAGTTTTTTAGTGGAGGCTATAGGATTTTCTATGTACGCTATTATATCATCTGCAAACAATGACAAGTTTTGCTTCCTCCTTTCCAATTTGAATGCCTTTTATTATTTTTTTTGTCTGATTGCTGTGGCTGGTACTTCCAATACTATATTGAACAGGAGTGGTGACAGTGGGCATCCTTGTCTTGTTCTTGATCTTAGTGGGAATGCTCTAAGTTTTTGCCCATTGAGTATGATGTTGGCTGTAGGTCTCTCATATATGGCCTTTATTATGTTGAGGGATGCTCCCTCTATTCCCACTTTACTGAGTGTTTTTATCATAAATGGGTGCTGTACCTTATCAAATGTTTTTCCTGAATCTATTGATATGATCATGTGATTTTTATCTTTCCTTTTATGTGGTATATTATGTTTATCAATTTGTGAATATTGTACCATTCTTGCATCCCTGGGATGAATCCCTCTTGATCATGGTGCATGATCTTTTTGATGTATTTCTGGATGTGGTTTTGCCACTACTTTGTTGACAATTTCAGCGTCTATGTTCATCAGTGATATGGGCTTGTGTTTTTTTTTCTTTGTTGTGTCTTGTCTGGTTGGGGATTAGGATGATGCTGGCCTCATAAAAAGAGTTTGGGAATCTTCTCTCTTGGATTTTTTGGAATAGTCTGTGAAGAATAGGGGTTAGCTCTTCCCTAAATGTTTTCTAAAATTCTCCTGTGAAACTGGTCCAGTGCTTTTGTGTGATGGGAATTTTTTTAATTACTGCTTCAATTTTGTTAGCTGTTATTGGTCTGTTCAGGCTTTCTGCTTCTTCTTTGTTGAGTTTTGAAAGATTATATTTTTCTAGAAATTTGTTCATTTCACCTAGCTTTTCAAATTTCCTGGCATATAGTTCTTCATAGTAATTTCTTAGAGTCCTTTGTATTTCTGTGGTATCAGTTGTAATCTTTCCTCTTTCATTTCTGATTGTGTTTATTTGGGTCCTCTCTTTTTTTCTTGATGAATCTGCTTAAAGGCTTGTCAATTTTGTTTATCTTTTCAATAAACCAGCTCCTGGATTTTATTGATCCTTAGAATTGTTCTTTTAGTCTCTGTGTTGTTTAATTCTTTTTAAAATATATTTTATTAATTATGCCATTACAGTTGTTCTATTTGCCCCCTTCATTCCCCTCCACCCTGCACATCCCTCCCCCACCATTCCTTCCCCTTTAGTTTATGACCACATGTCTCAAGTTCTTTAGATTCTATATTTCCCATACTATTCTTGCCCTCCCCCTATCTATTTTATACCTACAATCTATGCTATTTATTTTCTGTACCTTCTCCCCCCTTCTCCTTCTCCCACTCCCCTGTTGCTAACCCTCCATGTGATCTTCATTTCTATGGTTCTGCTCCTGATCTAGCTGTCCTTTTAGTTTGCTTTTGTTTTAGGTGTGGTTCTTAGTAACTGTGAGTTTGCTGCCCTTTCACTGTTCATCTTTTTTATCTTCTTTTTCTTAGGTAAGTCCCTTTAACATTTCATATAATAAGGGCTTGGTGATGATGAACTCCTTGAATTTGATCTTATCTGAGAAGCACTTTATCTGTCCTTCCATTCTTTTTTTTTTTTTTTTTTAAATTAAATAAATTTATTTATTTTTTTTGAATTGTTTATGCTGTTACAGTTGTTCTATTCCCCCCTTCATTCCCCTCCACCCTGCCCCCCCAACCCCCCCATTACCTCCCCTTTAGCTTATGTCCATGTGTCTCAAGTCCTTTAGGTTCTGTATTTCCTATACTATTCTTGCCCCCCCATCTATTTTCTATCTACTGTCTATGCTACTTGTTTTCTGTACCTTCTCTCCCCGTCTTCTCCTCCCACTCCCCTGTTGCTAACCCTACTTGAGATCTTCATTTCTATGTTTCCACTCCTGATCTAGCTGTCCTTTTAGTTTGCTTTCGTTTTAGGTGTGGTTGTTATTAACTGTGAGCTTGTTGTCCTTTCACTGTTCATGTTTCTTTAACTTCTTTTTCTTAGATAAGTCCCTTTAACATTTCATATAATAAGGGCTTGGTGATGATGAACTCCTTGAATTTGGTCTTATCTGAGAAGCACCTTATCTGTCCTTCCGTTCTAAATGAAAGTTTTGCTGGGTAGAGCAATCTTGGTTGTAGGTCTTTAGATTTCATGACTTGGAATATTTCTTTCCAGCCCCTTCTTGCCTGTAAGGTCTCTTTTGAGAAATCTGCTGACAGCCTGATGGGGACTCCTTTGTAGGTGATTGTCCCCTTAGCTCTTGCTGCTTCCAGGATTCTCTCCTTTGTTTTAATTTTGGCTAATGTAATTATGATATGCCTTGGTGTGTTTCTTCTTGAGTCCAACTTTTTTGGTACTCTCTGGGCTTCTTGGATTTCTTGGAAGTCTGTTTCCTTTGCCAAATTGGGGAAATTTTCTTTTATTATTTGTTCAAATAGTTTTTCCACTGGTGGTTGTGTCTTTCCCCCTTCTGGTACCCCCTATAATTCGGATATTGGAGCGTTTATAGATGTCCTGGAAGTTCCTAAGCTTCTCCTCATTTTTCTGAATTCTTATTTCTTCATTCCTTTCTGATTGATCATTTTTTTCTTCCTTCTGGTTCACTCCATTGAGTTGAGTCCCAGTTTTTTTTTTCATCTCTATGGGTTTCCTGTGGAATTCCATTCATTTCCCTTAATTTAGCCTTCATATGTTTCTCTAATTTGTGGCTATAGTCCACCAGATCTGTGAGGAAGCTGACGACCAGTGTTTTAAACTGTGCGTCTGAGAGATTTGCTATTTCTTCGTCACTTAGATTTATCTCCGGGACTTTGAGGACCCCCTGCGACATTTTTGGTCTGTTCTGGCCCTTTAAGTGAGAGAAGCGGCGCCTTGGAGTCCCAGGTCGCTGGGTTGTGACGCTGTATATGGGGGCGTGGTCAGAGCGGGGAAAATGGCGCCGCCGCAGCCGGTCCCACCGCTCACTCCCTCACCCGCGCGTAACCGGGCACCCACAGTCAACTCGCTGCCACCGCCTCCCCACTGACTCCTCCGTAGTCGCTCCCCCGGTGGGCTGCTCACTAGGTCCAATCCTGGGTTTGGAACCCGTGCGACTGGATTCGCGTGTCTGGATTCCGCGCCCGCGCCCGGGTCGATCGAGTTCTCCTTTGTAACTCCTCACCCGCCGCCCGCCCGCCGGTTTCGCCCCTTACCGGCCGGGCGAAGAATTTGCTGTTTGCGGACTTCCGAAAAGTCGCGCGTCTGGATTCCGCGCCCGCGCCCGGGTCGATCGAGTTCTCCTTTGTAACTCCTCACCCGCCGCCCGCCGATTTCGCCCCTTACCGGCCGGGCCAAAGAATTCGTTGTTTGCGGACTTCCGAAAAGTTCAGTTTTCCGTGTTCTGGTTGTTGTTTTCTGATGCTAATATTTAGTTGTCCTTAAACTTGGTTGTGAGAGGAGGCAGGCACATCCACCTTAAACCTCCATCTTGGCGGAAGTCTCTGTCCTTCCATTCTTAATGAAAGCTTTGCTGGATAGAGCAATCTTGGTTGTAGGTCTTTGGATTCCATGACTTGGAATACTTCTTTCCAGCCCCTTCTTGCCTGTAAGGTCTGGAAACTCTTTTGTAGGTAACTGTCCCCTTATCTCTTGCTGCTTGTAGGATTCTCTCCTTCATTTTAATCTTGGCTAATGTAATGATGATGTGCCTGGGTGTGTTCCTTCTTGGGTCCAACTTCTTTGGGACTCTCTGAGCTTCCTGGGTTTCCTGGAAGTCTATTTCCTTTGCTAGATTGGGGAAGTTCTCCTTTATTATTTGTTCAAACAAGTTTTCCACTCGTGGCTGTTCCTCTTCCCCTCTGGTACCCCTATAATTTGGATGTTGGAACGTTTAAAGATGTCCTGAAGGTTCCTAAGCCTCTCCTCATTGTTTTGAATTCTTGTTTCTTCATTCTTTTCTGTTTGGTTGTTTCTTTCTTCCTTCTCCACTCCATTGATTTGAGTCCCAGTTTCCTTTCCATCACTATTGGTTTCCTGTGCATTTCCCTTCATTTCAATTAGTTTAGCCTTCATATGTTCCTCTAATTTGTGACTAAAATCAACCAGTTCTGTGAGCATCCTGATCACCAGTGTTTTGAACTGTGCATCTGGAAGTTTGGCTATTTCTTCATCGCTTAGATTTATCAGCTCTGGGGCTCTGAGTTGTTCTTGAGCCATGTTTTGATCTGTTCATGCGTGTTATATATGAGGAGCGGACCCTTAGTTGTTTATCAGGGCGGGGCCACCCAGGTCGCTGGTGTGTGACACTGTATGTGGGGGCGGGGTCAAAGAGGGGCAATGGTGGTTTCCCTCTGCTGCTTTCTGCCACTGGGGCCTGTGTGGTCCATCTCACCGCTCGCTCCTTCACCGGTTTATCTGCGCATGAATGTGTGACTGTGGTCAGCCCTCAGTGGGTCTGCCTGCTTCTCCATGCCTGGGATCTGCCCACAGCTGCTGGCACACCTGGGTTGCACGCCCAGTTAGGTCTGGTGGATCTTTCCTGCCCGACCCCTCTCTGCTGCCGGCTCTGCCCCTCTTACCGGTTTGGCTGAAGGGATCGTTGTTGTCACACTTCCATGTAGTTCAATTTTCTGTGGTTTGGCTGTGTTTTTGTTGCTAAAACTTTGTTATTTTTAAGCTTGGTTGTGCGAGAAGGGGTAATGCTTCCACCTACGCCTCCATCTTGGCGGAAGTCCTTCTATGTTGTTTAATTCTGCTCTGATCTTGGTTATTTCCTTCCTTCTACTTGCTCTGGGCTGTCTTTATCATTGTTCCTCCAGTTCTTCTAGATGTAGGGTTAGGTCATTTACCCAAAATGCTTATTGTTTTTCAGGAAGGCTAGTGCTGCTATGAACTTCCCTTTCAGGACTGCTTTTTCTGTGTCAGATAAGTTTTGGACTATTGGGAACTCATTTTCATTTGTTTCTAGAAATTTTTTTATTTCATCTTAATCACATTCTTAACCCATTCATTGTTTAACAGCGTGCTGTTTGATCTCCATGTTCTTGAGTGTTTCTGAGTTTTTTTCCCTTGAGACTGCTTTTCAGTTTCAGGTCCTTGTGGTCGGGGATAATGAATGATACGATTTCAATTTTCTTGAATTTGTTGAGGGTTGTTTTGTGTCCTATCATGTGGTCTATCTTTGAAAATGTTTTATGTGCATTTGAAAAGAATGTGTATTTTGCTTTTTTAAGATGAAGGGCTCTATATATATCAATTAAGTGCATTTCATCTAGGGCATTGTTCAATGCCACTATACCTTTGTTGATATTTTGTTTGAAAGATCTATTCATTGTTGTCAGTGGGGTGTTAAAATCCCCTACTATATTTGTGTTGCTGTGAATATCTTTCTTGAGGTCCTCCAAGGTTTTCCTTATATATTTGGGTGCTCCTATGTTGGGTACATATGTGTTTATAATGTTTATGTTTTCCTAATGGATTCTTACCTTGAGTATTATGAAGTGTCCTTCTGGGTCTCTTTTTATGGCCTTTGTTTTAGAGTCTGTTTTGTCAGATATAAGTATTGCTACCCCACTTACCATTTGGTTGGAATATTTTCTTCTAACCTTTCACTTTCAGGCTGTGTAGATCTTTTGTTCTGAGGTGGGTCTCTTGTAGGCAGCATATGTACAGGTCATGCTTTCTTATCCATTCAGCTACCCTATGTGTTTTGATTGGAGCATTTAATCCATTTACATTTAAGGTTATTATCGATAGGTACTTATTCATTGCCATTTTACTCCCTTTGTACCTTTCTCTATCATTGTTTTTCTTCCTCTTCCTGAAGCAGTCTCTTGAACATATCTTGCAGTGCTATTTTGGTGGAAGTGTATTCTTTCTTTTAGCCTTCTTTTGTCCAGGAAGCTCCTCATTTCACCTTCCATTTAAATTGAGAGCTTTGCTGGATAAAGTAGTCTGGGTTACAGTCCTCTGGTTTTAATTACTTGGAATATTTCTTGCCATTCCCTTCTGGCTTGTAATGTTTCTGTTGAGAAGTAAGCTGCTAGCCTTATTTGGTCTCCCTTGTATGTTACTTCCTGTTTCTCCCTTGCTTTTAAGATTCTCCCTTTGTCTTGAAATTTTGCCATTTTAATTATGATGTGTGTTGAAGTGGGTCTCTTTGGGTTCCTCTTGACTGGTTCCTCCTATTTCCTGGATTCGTGTAACTTTTTCTCACATTAAATTAGAGACTTTTTCATAATTACATTAAAAATTGTTTTTCAAGTACAGTTTTCTGTCTTTTCCCCCACCACTCCCTTCTACCCCATCACTCCCCGCCTCCCTCCCCCATTTTCACCTCCCCATAATTACTTTTTTAAATAGGCTTTTATCCCTCGCTCTTCTTCTCCTTCTGGTGTTCCTGTTATACAGATAGTATTCCGTTTCATGTTGCCCTGCATTTCCCTTAACTCCTCTTTGTTCTTTGAGTCTTTTTTCCTTTTCTTTTTGGGAGTATTTTCTACCTTGTCCTCCAGCTCACTGATTTGATCATCTGCTTCATTGAGCCTGCTCTTGATTCCTTGTACTGTGTCCTTTAATTCAGAAATCATATTCTTCATTTCCTCTTGGCCCTTGTTGATTGTTTCTATGTACCGTTTTTATGCTGATATAGTTTGCAATACGTTCCTCATAGTTTCTCTGTAGTTTCTGGTAAGTCACGCTGAGCTCATTGAGCTTCCATATAACCATTGTTTTGAACTCAGTATCTGATGGCTGGCTTGCCTCTATTTCACTTGGCATTCTTTCTGAGGATTCTTCCTTTCATTTTGATTGGGGGTTCTTTCTTTGTCTTTTCATTATTTGTGGGACTCTTCTTGTTTGCTTCTGCTTCATAAATTGATCTGTTTTGACTTTCTTTGTGGTTTGAACTTCTGTGAAGTTCTCACAGGAGGCCTGTGAGATTCAGTGGTGCAGTCTCCTTTGTCGCCTGAACTTGATGATTTTAATATGCTCTTTATGTCTTTTATGCTGGATGTAATTGCATTTTGATTGTAGTTAGCTTGTTCTTTGGTGGGTCCTTCCTTCCAGCTCGCTGACTGAGGGTTAATTCCCTCCCACACCACGTTTTGTGTACTATTGTGCTGTTGTGGACAGATTGTGCTGAAGATGGTTCTTCTGCCTGTCTGAAGTTATACAGCTTCTGTCTGGCTAATGCTCAGTTGTTAGTTCTGAGTGGTTTCTCCACAAATGATTTGTAATTCTGGATTGGTCCTGGGAGGATATCAGTGTGACTTCCATTCACTTCTCCACCATTTCCCTCTCTTTCTTCCTTTTCTTAAAATAGTCCTTTTCTTTAGCATATCTTGCAGAGTTGGTTTGGAGGAGGTGTATTCTTTCGCCCCTAATTTTTTTTTTTTTTTGGTCTGGGAAACTCTTTATTTCACCTTCCATTTTATTTGAGAGCCTTGCTGCATTGAGTAGTCTTGGTTGCAGGCCTTTGGTTTTCATTACTTGGAATATTACTTTTAATTCCCTTCTGGTTTGAAGCATTTCCATTGAGACGTCAGCTGCTAGCCTTATTGGGGCTCCCTTGTATATTACTTCCTGTTTCTCCCTTGCTGCCTTTAAGGTTGTCTGTTTGTCTTGAAATTTTACCATTTTAATTATGGTGTCTTGGAGTGGGCCTCTTTGGGTTCCTCTTGACTGGGACTCTGTGGTTTTTGGATTTGTGTGACTTTTTCTCTCATCAAAGGGAATAGTTTTATTAAACTGAGATTTTTAAAAAAGCTGTGTTTGTACCAGCCTTCATCTTCCATTACTCATTCTAGCATGGGAATTCATATCTTTTCAGGACACTGAGCACCCTGAACAGGATGCATATGACCCTCTGCTAAAGTTGTACCTGTTTCAGACAACTTTCACTATTTCACTTTGTTTCAATCTGCAAAATATTTAGGGAAGAGAGAAGGAATGTCTTGCCTATTTAGGATCCCTAATCTACCAAGGGCCAGGACCCAATTACTAACAGACCCGGGGACATGTAACAATGTTCACTATCACAAAGGCACAGATGTGCTCCTTTCAAATGTTGCCCTTAGCAACAAAGACTGTTTTTCAAGCACCTTTCATGGAAACAACACAATTTTAGACAGAACTGGTTGTTTTCCATGGATTTTTTACTTTCAACCCACAAGCACAGAAGAAAATAATGAAAAATCACCATGAAAGAGTTGGTGACCACCTACTGACTTTTTTGTGATATTTCAAAATGTTTTGTTTCTGTGAACAGATACTTTCATATTTAGCATTTTAGTTTTTCAGAGAAATTCAGTTCTGTTTTTAAAAAGATGTGCTATTTCCTTTTTCATTGAATTGTTTATGTTTACTTTTATGCTTCCTATGCACTCTAACTCTATTCAGTTGTATGTTTCTTATTTTTTATAACACACTGAATTCTACTCTACCCCAGTCAATTTTCAAGCATTTACCCTTCTTCTCTAAGTAGCCATATTGTTGCATAAGGCAACAGAGTGAGGGAATTTGATGTTTTTACCTCTCCTCTTAATATCAAAATGTAATTTGTATTCAATTTATTTGTACTTGCTTGTTTTTCTAGTTTATCCAGTGGAATTTGAAGAGAACACTTATATTTAATGAGCAAATATATAGTTTTTGAAATGCTTACATTGGAATAATACATAGTGCTTAGGTTACATAATATTAGTATGTCCATAAATAATATCATTGCTACTGTTTTTACTTGTGTGTTAATTACACTGATACATTGATAAATTGCACAATGGCCCTGACAAAGCTCCTGTTTTCTTCACTCTTCCTCTTGCTGAAGAAATTTTGATAAACAAGAAATGTGGATTAGAGGAGGAAGATGGCGACAGGGTAGGAGCAGATTCTACTTCCCCCTACACAGGAGAAAAACCTGGCCGATCTATTGAGGAACAGAGTAAACAGCCAACAGTACCCCAGCATATATGAAAATAAGGGAGCAAAAATTGGAGTGGACACTGAAAAACCGGAGGGTAAGGAGAGTGCTTCAGGACAATAAGGTCCCATGGACCAGCTCGGGTACCAGGGCGGCTGTAGCCCCAGGCCCAGCACCTGCCGCAGGGTCTGCCACAGAGTCCTTGGGAGAGAGTTGGGTCAACTGCTCCCTCCCTCACTGGCCAAACAAGGTTTAAGCAACACTGGGAGAGACCTAGTTGCTTGAAGTCGCAGAGGGGCAATAAGGACAAAGAGGCAAAACACAGGGGCTGTGATCACCCGCGGAGCCTGTGGTCACCGGCTTGGGAGAGCTGAGAGTCATGCAGTGACGGGTACTGACCCCAATAGTCACTGGTCTGGCTGGAGAATTGGGCTGTACAGAGTGGCAGGCTTGAGTATGAGGAATTTCTCAAAAAGAAAAACGGGTTGGGGAATCCTCCTGCAACAGCCACTGGGCCTACTCCCCACCCAGTCCAGCAGTGATCCCGAGGTTGCGTGTAAGGCTCTACGCACCCCAATATCACTGGGAAGGGTTGATGCCCTAGCCCATGGGACTGAGGCAGCCTGGCCAAGCACATGCACCCACACCCCAGCCCACAGTGATAACCCCAAGGAAAGAGCACTCTGAAGAAGGCCTGGATCTCACACCCAAGGCGCCAGGGAGAGGCACCAGATTAGCTCTAGGGAAAGTGTGCTCAAGACTGGCTGAATGCAGATTAGGAAGGGAGAAAAGCTGTATCAATCACCCTTCAGCCTGCTGCAGCCAGCAAGACCAGATAAGAGGGTCTGCAGCCAGTTTGAAACCAGCAAGAGGGTTTTTTAAAATAATTTATTTTTAAGTATAATTATTGTTTTATCTTTCAATACATTTTCCTCTCTTTCTTGTTTTATTCCTTCTTCCTTTCAAATTTTATCCCTTCTTCCTCCCTTCTCCCGTGCTTTTTTCTTTAAATACCCACAAGTGAAGACAAAAAACCTGGAACTGTGAAAAGACTAGTGTTGGACCCAAAGAGGGGGCATCCCAACAGTTGAGACAATGAGACAAATTTCATTTTGCTATTATAGATAACCTACAAGTAACTGAATCTGTATTATAATTATTTTTCATTATTCTTACATCTTTTATTTTAATAGTATTTTTGTATTCCTCTTCTTTCTGTATAGTCTTCTTTGCTTGGCTGGTTATATGGTATCATTTGACAGGTTTCCCCTGTTCTCTCTTCCACAGTGTACTGCTAATTTACTATCCTTCACTTTACTTCTGTTCCAATAGCACACTACTTAAAGTCCTATACTCCCTATTCCAGATCACATAGATTCTGTCATATGAGTGTTGCTCTGATATTATTGTAAATAATAGCCATTCCATACTATTGTAAGTACTTCACAACACCTCTCCCAGATCTTAGCCCACTTCAGTTTCCTGAACTTTTATTACTGTAGTGGTTAACTCTATTCTCTCAGACACTACACCTACTTACTATCCTTTACTCTCATCTTACCTCAGAATCTGACCTCCCACAACCTCACTGCTTTCTAGATCCAACTCACAATTCTTCCCTCCCCAACAAGTGTCTTATCTTCTTTCCATCCTTTCTAAAAAGTGGCTAGTTGGGTGGAAGATCATAGTTAACACTATACATAGTGAAAGGATCTCCTATCTCTTCTGTACTGACTGCTACTGTAAATATCATACAATACTTTCTTGCTGTCTTAAACCATTTTGCCTTCTCCTCCAACTGATCAAAAAAAAAAAAGAGTAGGTGGAAGTGGTGAACACCAGGATACCCACTGGAAGAGGAAACCCAGCAACAAAGGAACCACCAACAGATAACAGCAGAAGATGGTAAAGGTGGGAGTGGAAACCACACAAACCGCAATCCCCAATCCAAGACCTGTCTGGAAATACAACTAAATAGTGAACAAACTACCCAGTACAAACAACTGAACAAGAGCAAAAGAGAATCCTCAGAACCTTGTACACACAGAACAAGCTTCAATACAACCTGCCCACACCAGGAAAACAAAATACAAGAGGTGGTGGACAGAGTGACCCTCAGTTAACCAGCTGGTAGGAAGGACTCACCAAAGAAAGATCCAACAACAATCAAAACCCAAAGACAAACCCAGAGCCAACTGAAATGACAGCCCAAGACCGGTGAGCTTGAGAGATCAAGGAGACTACACCACTGAATCTCACAGGTATTCTACCACAGAATTCACACCATAAATGCAGGGAGCCAGAACAGATGAATTTAAGGTGCTGAAGCTAACAAGAAGAGTCTCACAAACAATGAGAAGACAAAGAAACAATCCCCAATGAAAGGAAAGGAGGAAGCCTCAGATAGAATGCTAAAAGAAATAGAGGCAACTCAACTATCAGATGCTGAGTTCAAAGCACTGGTTATCAGGAAAATCAATGAGCTCACAATGAGCTACCAGAAACTACAGGGGAACTACAATGAACTCACTGAAAACTATATCAACACGAAAAATGAAATAGAAACTATCAACAAAGGCCAAAAGGAAATGAAGAATACAATTTTTGAACTGAAAAACACAGTAGAAGGAAGCAAAAGCAGGAGCGGTGAAGCAGAAGATCAAATCAGCAAGCTAGAGAACAAACTAGAGAAAAACACCTGAAAAGAGCAAGAAAAAGAAAAGAGGCTCCGAAAGAATAAAGAGAGATTAAGAGAATGCAAGACAATATAAAAAGTAATAATATCCATATAATAGGGATACCAGAAGGGGAAGAAGAAGAGCAAGGGATAGAAAAACTATTTGAAAAAATAATGATGGAAAACTTCCCTAATGTGATGACAGAAAAAGTCACACAAATCTAGGAAACATGGAGAGTCCCAGTCAAGAGGAACCCAAACAGGGCCACTTCAAGACACATCATAATTAAAATGGCAAAATTCCAAGACAAAGAGAATTTTAAAGGCAGCAAGGGAGAAACAGGAAATGACATGCAAGGGAGCCCAGATAAGGTTAGCAGCTGACTTCTCAAAGGAAAGACACCAAGCCAGAAGAGAATGGCAAATATTCCTAGTAATGAGAACCAGAGGCCTACAACCAAGAGTACTTTACCCAGCAATGCTCTCAATCAAGATAGAAGGCCAAATAAGGAGCTTACAAGACAAAAGAAGTCTAAAAGAATACACCTCCACCATACCAGCTCTGCAAGACATGCTAAAAGAACTACTTTAAGGAAAGGAAGGAAAAGAGAGAGAACGAGAGAGGGGAACACAGGTACAAAAGTGGCAATGAATAAGTACCTATCAATAGTAACCCTAAACATAAATAGATTAAATGCTGCAATCAAAAGACGTAGAATAGCTGAATGGATAAGAAGGCATGACCCACACATTTCCTGCCTACAAGAGACCCACCTCAGGACAAAACACCTACACAGACTGAAAGCAAAGGGCTAAAAACAAATTTTCCAAGCAAACAGCCAAGAAAAAAAGCCCTGGTAGCAGTACTCATATCAGGTAAAATAGACTTCAAAAAAAGGGTCATAAAGAGAGACCCAGAAGGTCATTTCATAATACTCAAGGGAAGAATCCACCAAGAAGACATAAACATTGTAAATATATATGCACCCAATATAGGAGCACCCAAATACATAAAGAAAATCTTACAGGACTTCAAGAAAGATATTGACAGCAACACAATTATAGTAGGGGATTTTAACACTCCACTGTTAAAAATGGATAGATCTTCCAAACAAAATATTAACAAAGATTGTGGCATTGAACAATGCCCTAGAAGAAATGGACTTCACTGATTTATATAGAGCCCTTCATTCCAAAGAAACTAAATACACATTCTTTTCAAATGGACATAGAACATTTTCAAAGATAGACCATATGATAGGACACAAAACAACCCTCAACAAATTCAAGAAAATTGAAATCATACTAAGCATTTTCTCCAACCACAAGGGACTGAAACTAGAAACCAACCCCAAGAAAAAAAACCCAAAACACTAAAAATCATGGAGATTGAATAGCATGCTATTAAACAATAAATGGGTCAAAAATGAAACTAGAGAAGAAATAAAATTTTTCTGGAAACAAATGAAAATGAACTCACAACAACCCAAAACTTACAGGACACAGTGAAGGTCATCCTGAGAGGAAATTTCATAGCAATACGGGCCTACCTAAAAAAGATATAAACATTTCAAAGAAACAACCTAACCCTATGCCTACAAGAACTCAAGGAACAACAACGAAGACATCCTAGAGAAGTAGAAGGAAGGAAATAACCAAGATCAGAGCAGAATTAAATGACATTGAGACTGAAAGCACAATTCTCAGAATCAATGAATCCAGGAGCTGTTTTTTGAAGAGATAAACAAAATAGACAAGTCTTTAAGCACGCTCAACAACAACAACAACAAAAACAACAAAAAGGGAGATAGGACCGAAATAAACACAATCAGAAATGAAAGAGGAGAGATTACAACTGATACCACAGAAATACAAAGGATTGCAAGAAATTACTATGAAAAACTATATGCCAGGAAATTTGAAAAGCTAGGTGAAATGGACAAATTTCTAGAAAAATATAATCTTTCAAAACTCGACAAAGAAGAAGCAGAAAGCCTGAACAGACCAATAATAGCAGATGAAATTGAAGCAGTAATCAAAAAACTCCCAAAACACAAAAACCCTGGACCAGATGGTTTCACAGGAGAATTCTACAAAGCATTTAAGGAAGAGCTAACCCCTATTCTTCCAGACTATTCCCAAAACTCAAAAATGATGGAAGAATCCCAAACTCTTTTTATAAAGCCAGCATCATTCTAACCCCCAAAACAGATAAAGACACAATAAACAAAGAAAACTTCAGGCCAATATCACTGATGAACATAGACGCTAAAATCCTCAACAAAATATTGGTAAATTGCATCCAACAATACATTAAAAAGACCATACACTATGATGAAGTGGGATTAATCCCAGGGATGCAAGAATGGTTCAATATTCACAAATCAGTAAATGCAATACATCACATAAGCAAAAGCAAAGACAAGAATCACATGATCATATCAATAGATGCAGAAAAAGCATTTGCTAAGGTACAGCACCCATTTATGATAAAAACACTCAGCAAAGTGGGAATAGAGGGAGCATCCCTTGACATAATAAAGGTCATGTATGAGAGACCTACAGCCAATATCATACTAAATGGGCAAAAACTAAATGCTTTTCCACTAAGATCAGGAACAAGACAAGGATGTCTATTTTCACTACTTCTATTCAAGACAGTATTGGAAGTTTTAGCCACAGCGATCAGAGAGGAAAAGGAAATAAAAGGCATCCAAATCAGAAAGGAGGAAACAAAACTGTCACTGTTTGCAGATGACATGATAGTGTACATGGAAAATCCTATAAACTCCACCAAAAAACTGCTCAACCTAATAAATGGACTTGGCAAAACAGGGGTATACAAAGTCAATATCTAGAAATCAAAGGCATTTTTGTATACCAACAATGAAACAGCAGAAGTAGGAATCAAGAAAATAATCCCATTCAATATAGCAAAAAGAAAAACAAAATACCTAGGAATAAACCTAACCAAGGAGGTAAGAGACCTGTATGCAGAAAACTACACAACACTGAAGAAAGAAATCAAGGGGACTTCCGCCAAGATGGAGGCATAGGTGCATGTGCTGTGCCTTCTCACACAACCAAGTTTAGAGACAACTAAATATTAGCAACAGAAAACACAGCCAGAACACGAAAAATTGAACTTTTTGGAAGTCCGTTAACAACAAATTCTTCAGCCTGACCGGTAAGGGGCGAAACCAGCAGCTGGTGAAGTGGGGTTGCACAGGAGGACTCAGCCAGACGGACTCAGGGGCGCGGAATCCAGGCGCAGGGTTAGACCTAGTGAGCGACCTCAGAGGAGACAGTGGGGGAGCGGGGCTGCATGTTGACTGTGGTCGTGCATTTGTGCACGGGTGGACAGGCGAGAGAGTGGGTGGTTGGACCGGGGCCGGCGGCAGTGGAGGGCGCCACCATTTCCCTGCTATGACCCCACCTCCACATACAGCGTCGTAACCCAGCGACTCTGAGTGGCCCGGCCCAGGTGAACCACCTAAGGCGCTGCTCCTCACCCAGCTGTGAGAAACAGCAGAGGGGGTCGCTATTTCCCCACTCTGACCACGCCCCCACATACAGCGTCACAACCCAGCGACCTGGGAGTCCAAGGCGCCGCTTCTCACACTTAAAGGGTGCGAACAGACCAAAAATGGCGCAAGAAGATCTCAAAGCCCCAGAGCCTATAGATCTAAGCGATGAAGAAATAGCAAAACTCACAGACGCACAGTTTAAAACATTGGTGATCAGGATCCTCACAGAACTGGTTGATTATAGCCACAAATTAGACAAATATATGAAAGCGAAACTAATTGAAATGAATGGAATTGCACAGGACACCAATAGCAATGAAAAGGAAACTGGGACTCAAATCAATGGAGTGGACCAGAAGAAAGCAAATAATGGCCAAACAGAAAAGAGTCAAGAAGCAAGAATTCAAAGAAATGAGGAGAGGCTTAGGAACCTCCAGGACATCTTTAAACGCTCCAACATCCGAATTATAGGGGTACCAGAAGGGGGAAAGGCACAGCCACCAGTGGAAAACTTCTTTGAACAAATAATAAAGGAGAATTTCCCCAATCTGGCAAAGGAAATAGGCTTCCAGGAAGTCTAGGAAGCTCAGAGAGTACTAAAGAAATTGGACCCAAGAAGGAACATGCCAAGGCACATCATCATTACATTAGCCAAGATTAAAATGAAGGAGAGAATCCTAGAAGCAGCAAGAGCTAAGGGGACAGTCACCTACAAAGGAGTCCCCATCAGACTGTCAGCAGATTTCTCAAAAGAGACCTTACAGGCAAGAAGGGGCTGGAAAGAGATATTCCAAGTCATGAAATCCAAAGACCTACAACCAAGATTGCTCTATCCAGCAAAACTTTCATTAAGAATGGAAGGACAGGTAAAGTCCTTCTCAGATAAGATCAAATTCAAGGAGTTCATCATCACCAAGCCCTTATTATATGAAATGTTAAAGGGACTTATCTAAGAAAAAGAAGTTAAAGAAACATGAACAGTGAAAGGACAACAAACTCACAGTTATTAACAACCACCTAAAACGAAAGCAAACTAAAAGGACAGCTAGATCAGGAGCTGAAACATAGAAATCAAGATCTCAAGGAGGGTTAGCAACAGGGGAGTGGGAGAAGGAGAAGGGGGGAGAAGGTACAGAAAATAAGTAGCACAGACAGTAGATAGAAAATAGATGGGGGGGGCAAGAATAGTATGGGAAATATAGAATCTAAAGGACTTGAGACACATGGTCATAAACTAAAGGGGGGGTAATGGTGGGGATGGGAGGGTAGGGTGGAGGGGAATGAAAGGGGGAATAGAACAACTGTAACAGCATAATCAATAAAAAAATTTAAAAAATAAAAATAAAATTAAAAAAAGAAAGAAATCAAGGAAGACACAAACAAATGATAACACATACCATGTTAATGGATTGGAAGAATTAACATCATCAAAATGTTCATACCACCCAAAGCAATTTACAGATTCAATGCAATACCTATTAAAGTACCAATGGCATATTTCACAGACATAGACCAAACAACTCAAAAATTTATATGGAACCATAAACGACCCCGAATAGTTACTGAGATTTTAAGAAAGAAGACCAAAGTAGGAGGGATCACAATATCTGTTACCAAACTATATTACAAGGCCACAGTATCAAAACGGCCTGGTACTGGCATAAAAGCAGGCACATGGACCAGTGGAACAGAACACAGAGCCCAGAAATAAACCCAAGTCTCTATGGCCGATTAATATTTGACAAAGGCAGCAGCAACATAAAATAGAGTAAAAATACCCTCTTCACAAATGGTGTTGGGAGAACTGGACAGCTACATGCAAAAAAAAAAAAAAGAAAAGAAAGAAAGAAACTAGACCACCAACTTACACCAAACACACAAAAAAATCAAGGTGGATAAAAGATTGAAATATAAGCCGTGACACCATTAAAGTCCTAGAGGATAACATGGGCCGGGAAATCTCAGATATTTCATGCAACAACATTTTTACTGATATGTCCCCCGAGCAAGGGACATAAAGGAAAGAATAAACAAATGGGATCTCATCAAAATAAAAAGTTTCTGCACACCTAAAGAAAACAGTATTAAAATAAAAAGACAACCAACCGTATGGGAAAACATATTTTCCAATGATTCCTCACACAAGGGTTTGATCTACAAAATATACAAAGAACTTACATGACTCCACTCTAAGAAGACAAGCAACCCAATTAAAAAGTGGGCAAAGGACTTGAACAGACACTTCACCAAGGAGGACATACAGAGGATCCAGAGACACACGAAGAGATGCTCAATATTGCTAGCTATCAGAGAGATGTGAATTAAAACCACAATGAGATGCCACTTCACACCAGTCAGAATGACCATCATAAACAAAGCAACAAACAACAAGTGTTGGAGAGGTTATGGAGAAAGGGGACCCTAGTTCACTGCTGGTGGGATTGCAGACTGGTACAACCACTATGGAAAACAGTATGGAATTTTCTAAGAAAACTGAAAATGGACCTGCCTTTTGATGCAGCTATTCCACTGCCAGGACTATATCCTAAGAGTCATGAAACACCAATCCAAAAGAACCTATGTACCCCAATGTTCATAGCAGCACAATTTACAATAGCCAAGTGCTGGAAACAACCTAGGTGCCGATCAGTAAATGAATGGATCAGAAAACTATGGTACATTTGCACAATGCAATTCTATGCAGGAGAAAGAAAGAAGGAGCTCCTCCGCTTTGCAACAGCATGGATGGAACTGGAAAGCATTATGCTGAGTGAAATAGGCCAGGTGTTGAAAGACAAATACCATATGATCTCACCTTTAACAGGAAGCTAAACAACAAAACAAACAAGCAAGTAAAATAAAAACAATGACACGGAAATCGAGAACAGGCTGACAGTGACCAGATGGGAGAAGAGAGGGAATTTCAGGGGAAAAGGGGAAGGGTTTACAGGAACATGTATAAAGCACACATGGACAACAACTAAGGGGGGTGGAAATGGGAGGGAGGTGAGGAGCACTGGGGGCAATAGGCTGGGATGGGAGTAAAAGACAGAAAACTGTACTTGAGCAACAATTCAAATAAAATTTTGTCAAAAAAAAAAAGAAATGTGGATCAGCTTTAAAGTAATGAAAGCAGTTAGCCTTCTGTTGATTCTATTTATTAGTTTGAATTTGTAAATTTTGTAAAATGGGAATATTTTATAATAAGAATTTCCCATAAAACTCAAATACTTGATGATAAATTTTGTCTACAAATTCTTCTGTCTGTTGGTACTTTAAGTTAGAAGACAGTAACCAAACTATATACATCCACTTGTTATATTAAAGTCAAAAGACAAAAATGATATAAAAATAAATCAGTCTTTCAAAGTAAGAGAGCTGTCATGGATGTCAATTATAGGGCAACAGACTTACAGAGTTTTCCATAGATGTGAGCTAAGTAACTATTTTCTTGTGTGTGCAAAACTTGGAGCAAGAAGCAGGTCATTTAACGTAAGTGTGCACAATGTCCACCATGATGGCAGTGTAAAGTGAGGGAAGGAAAGCGGTAATAAAATTAAAGCAGCCACACAGAAATGTGTCAAGAGATTCAGTTAAGACGAAGGTAATTATTTTCAGAATGTGAATATGACTCTGAGAATGAAGGTGCCAGGAGGCAGTGTCAATATTTTTGGAGAAAAAAGTTTGCATGTGAAGATACTACTACCAACTATTGATACAGAACACAGCTGTACTCATGATATTAGAGAGGATATGTTTTAGTGGCCTTCTTGGCACAGCAGGCAGTGCGTCAGTCTCATGAAGACAATGTGTTTTTTATTATTTCAACTGAAATAATCATTCCGTTTCATGTATCCATGACTTTACATGCTATCCCTCTGGCTAGATTCTCTTTCCTGATTTGTCCATATAGGGAACTTATATTCAACCTTCAAAATCAGTTTAAATATTAACCCTTCTTTGGATATTCCCTAAGCCCAGGTTTCAATAGATTTCTTCCTACATTATGCTATCACTAAAGTATGCTTACTTGTTTACATTGCTTGTGTGCAAACAGGTAACTACTTGAGAGCAAGTACTTTTTCCACTTTCTTTGCATATATTACTGGTCATGATAGATACTGGGTGTGATGTGAATGTGTGCTGAATGAATGAGTCACAGAATTTTTAGTCATTTTAATATGTGATAATGTCTTGTATTAAAGATGATTTCTGGTAGGAAATAGCTATTAGGACCAATCACCTTCTTTTTTTTGGAGATTTTATTTTATTTATTTATTTATTTATTTTTAATTTTTTTTTATTGATTATGCTGTTACAGTTGTTCTATTCCCCCTTTATTCCCCTCCACCCTACCCCCCATCCCCACCATCACCCCCCCTTTAGTTTATGACCATGTGTCTCAAGTCCTTTAGATTCTATATTTCCCATGCTATTCTTGCCCCCCCCATCTATTTTCTATCTACTGTCTATGCTACTTATTTTCTGTACCTTCTCCCCCCTTCTCCTCCTCCCACTCCCCTGTTGCTAACCCTCCTTGAGATCTTCATTTCTATGTTTCCACTCCTGATCTAGCTGTCCTTTTAGTTTGCTTTCGTTTTAGGTGTGGTTGTTAATAACTGTGAGTTTGTTGTCCTTTCACTGTTCATGTTTCTTTAACTTCTTTTTCTTAGATAAGTCCCTTTAACATTTCATATAATAAGGGCTTGGTGATGATGAACTCCTTGAATTTGATCTTATCTGAGAAGCACCTTATCTGTCCTTCCATTCTTAATGAAAGTTTTGCTGGATAGAGCAATCTTGGTTGTAGGTCTTTGGATTTCATGACTTGGAATATCTCTTTCCAGCCCCTTCTTGCCTGTAAGGTCTCTTTTGAGAAATCTGCTGACAGTCTGATGGGGACTCCTTTGTAGGTGACTGTCCCCTTAGCTCTTGCTGCTTCTAGGATTCTCTCCTTCATTTTAATCTTGGCTAATGTAATTACGATGTGCCTTGGTGTGTTCCTTCTTGGGTCCAATGTCTTTGGTACTCTCTGAGCTTCCTGGATTTCCTGGAAGTCTATTTCCCTTTGCCAGATTGGGGAAATTCTCCTTTATTATTTGTTCAAAGAAGTTTTCCACTGGTGGCTGTGCCTTTCCCCCTTCTGGTACCCCTATAATTCGGATGTTGGAGCGTTTAAAGATGTCCTGGAGGTTCCTAAGACTCTCCTCATTTCTTTGAATTCTTGCTTCTTGACTCTTTTCTGTTTGGCCATTATTTGCTTTCTTCTGGTCCACTCCATTGATTTGAGTCCCAGTTTCCTTTTCATTGCTATTGGTGTCCTGTGCAATTCCATTCATTTCAATTAGTTTCGCCTTCATATATTTGTCTAATTTGTCGGTATAATCAACCAGTTCTGTGAGGATCCTGATCACCAATGTTTTAAACTGTGCGTCTGTGAGTTTTGCTATTTCTTCATCGCTTAGATCTATTGGCTCTGGGGCTTTGAGTTCTTCTTGAGCCATTCTTGGTCTGTTCGGGCCCTTTAAGTGTGAGAAGTGGCGCCTTGGATTCCCAGGTCGCTGGGTTGTGACGCTGTATGTGGGGGCGTGGTCAGAGCGGGGAAATGGCGGCCCCCTCTGCTGTTTCTCACAGCTGGGTGAGGAGCAGCGTCTTAGGTGGTTTACCTGGGCCGGGCCACTCAGAGTCGCTGGGTTATGACGCTGTATATGGAGGTGGGGTCATAGCAGGGAAATGGTGGCGCCCTCCACTGCCGCTTGCCGTGGGGACCTGCCAGCCCGGTCCAACTGCCCACTCCCTCGCCTGTCCACCCTCGCACAAATGCGTGACCTCAGTCAACACGCAGCCCCGGGCCCGGCTGTCTCCCCCTTGGTCACTCACCTGGTTGCTCGCTGGGTCGCTCACTAGGTCTGACCCTGCGCCTGGATTCCGCGGGCCTGAGTGTGTCTGGCTGAGTCCTCCTGTGCAACCCTGCTCCGCCAGCCGCTGGTTTCGCCCCTTACCGGTCAGGCTGAAGAATTTGTTGTTAACGGACTTCCGAAAAGTTCAATTTTCCGTGTTCTGGCTGTGTTTTCTGTTGCTAATATTTAGTTTTCTCTAATCTTGGTTGTGTGAGAAGGCACGGCACATCCACCTATGCCTCCATCTTGGCGGAAGTCCCAATCACCTTCTTTCACTACTTCTGAGTTTAGGATGCTGAAAGCAATCCTAAATGTTTTGAATCTATAGGTTGCTTTAGTTAGTATGGACATTTTACAATGTTTCTTCCTATCCATGAGCACAGCATATGCTTTTCTTTATTTGTATCTTCTTCATTTCTTTTTCAGTGTGTTATAATTTCTAAGTATAGGTGCTTTACCTCCTTTGGTAATTTTTTGAATTCACATAAAAATTTATTTGACTGAGAGTTATACCTGTTCATGGAAGCAAGATCTCAACAGACTGAGAAAAATGCTCCCTCTTCTTGGTTGAATTTCCTCCTAGGTATTTTATTTTATTTTGTTTGAAACAATTTTTTTTTGTTTGAAACAATTGTGCTTGGGATTGTTTTCTTATTTTCCCTTTCTGATAGTTCAATATTGGTGTATAAAAATTCAACTTATTCCTGGATATTTATGTTCTCCCCTGTTACTTTACTGAATCCATGTGTCCATTCTAGTAGTTTCTAGTTGGAATCTTTGGGGTTCTCTATACATAGTGTCACATAATGGGCAAGTAATGATATTTTTACTTCTTCTATTCCAATTTGGATGCCTTTTATTTCTAAGATTTTATTTATTTACCTTTAGAGGGGAAAGGAAGGAGAGAGGGAGAGAAATATCAATGTATGTTGCCTCTTGTGTGTCCCCTGCTGGGAACTGGCCTGCAACCCAGGCATGTGCCCTGACTGGGAATCAAACTGTGGTTGCTTCGTTCCCAGGCCCGCGCTCAATCCACTGATTTCTTTTTTAAAATATATTTTATTGATTATGCTATTACAGTTGTCCCATTTTCCCCCTTCAACCCCTCCACCCTGCACACCTGCTCCCACCCGCATTCCCCCTTTTAGTTCATGTCCATGTGTCATAAGTTCTTTAGCTTCTACATTTCCCATATCATTCCTGCCTCCCCCTGCCTATTTTCTACCTGCCATCTATGCTACTTATTTTCTGTACCTTCTCCCCCCTTCTCCTCCTCCCACTCCCTTGTTGCTAACCCTCCACGTGATCTCCATTTCTATGGTTCCGCTCCTGATCTAATTGTTTACTTAGATTGTTTTTGTTCCTGGTTTTTTTTGGTTCTAGGTATGGTTGTTAATAATTGTGAGTTTGCTGTCATTTTACTGTTCATATTTTTATCTTCTTTTTCTAAAATAAGTCTCTTTAAGATTTCATATAATAAGGGCTTGGTGATGATGAACTCTTTGAACTTGACCTTATCTGAGAAGCACTTTATCTGCCCTTCCATTCTAAATGGAAGTTTTGCTGGATAGAGCAATCTTGGATGTAGGTCCTTGCCTTTCATGACTTGGGATACTTCTTTTCAGCCCCTTCTTGCCCGCAAGGTCTCTTTTGAGAAATCAGCTGACAGTCTGATGGGAACTCCTTTATAGGTGACTGTCCCCTTATCTCTGCTGCTTCTAGGATTCTATCCTTCATTTTAATCTTGGGTACTATAATTATGATGTGTCTTGGCATGTTCCTTCTTGGGTCCAACTTCTTTGGGGCTTTGAGCTTCCTAGACTTCCTGGAAGTCTATTTCCTTTGCTAGATTGGGGAAGTTCTCCTTTATTATTTGTTCAACTAAGTTTTCCACTTGTTGCTGTTCTTCTTCCCCTGCTGGTACCCCTATAATTCAGATATTGGAACATTTAAAGATGTCCTGTAGGTTCCTAATCCTCTCCTCATTTTTTTGAATTCTTGTTTCTTCATTCTTTTCTGTTTGGTTGTTTCTTTCTTCCTTCTCCACTCCATTGATTTGAGTCCCAGTTTACTTCCTGTCACTATTGTTTCCCTGTGTAATTTTTTCATTTCATTTAGTGTAGACTTCATTTTTTCATCTAATTTCCAACCAAAATCAACCAATTCTGTGAGCATCCTGATCACCCATGCTTTGAACTGTGCATCTGATAGGTTGGCTATCTCTTTGTCACTTAGTTGCATTTGCTTTAGAGATTTGATCTCTTTCTTCTGTTTGGGCCATTTTTGTTGTCTTGTTGCACTGTTATGTAGTGAGGGGCAGAGTCTTACCTGTTCACCAGGGTGGGGCAACACAGTCACTGGGTTCTGATGCTGTATGTGGGGGTGGGGTCCAAGAGGGAACAATGGTGCTTGGTCTGCTCTCTGACGGATTTCAGTTCCTTCCATCACTTCCCCCAAGCAAACTGGGCCTTTCTGGTGCTGATTCTCATGTGGGTGGTCTTGTGTACATTCTAGGACACTGTGAGTCTCTCCAACAAACTCTCCTGTGAGGCTGGGAGTCTCTCCCAGAACCTCAACCCCCATAGATGTTTTCAGTCAGTGTTTTGATGCTTTATTTCCCTGCATTGGGACTCTGGGTTGCATGGTCTGTCTTGCTTCCCAGTTTTGCCTTTATAGGCACGTGAATGTGGGACCACCCAGTCAGCCTTGCACGCTGTGCCTCATTTCCCAATCACCACCTCACTGGGTCTGCCTATTGCCACCTCATGTCTAGGGTCTGCCCGCTGAGTTTTGCGTGCCCAGAGTTTGTCAGCTGCTGCCTCTCATGCCCAGTATCACCACATTTTTTGCCGTGACCCGACTCCACCCCTTCTACTGGTCTGGATGAATATGTTTATTTTAAGTCCTTGGTTGTCAAACTTCTGTATAGTTCAATTTTCTGTTGGTTTGGTTGTTATTTTGTTTCTAAGTTGTTGTCCTTATTTTGGTTGCACGAGGAGGCACAATGTGTCTACCTATGCATCCATCTTGGCCTGAAGTTTGTTACTTCTTCTTGTCTGATTGCTGTGGCTAGGACTTCTAGTACTATGTTGAGAAAGAGTGGTGAAAGCAGATACCCCTGACTTTTTCCTGATATTAAGGGAAACACTTAGTTTTTGCTCATTGAGCATGATGTTAACTGTTGGTTTTTCATATATGGCCTTTATTTTGTTGAAATATATGTTTCTTCAACTTCCATTTTGGTGAGAGTTTTTATCATAAATAGGCACTGGATTATATCAAATGATTTTTTTCTGGATTTATTGAGATGATCGTTTGACTTTCATGCTTTATTTTGTTTATGTGGTTTATCACATTTATTGGTTTGTGGATATTGTACCAGCTGATTGTCTCCAAAATAAATCCCACTTGTCAAGGTGTATGATTATTTAATGCATTGCTGGAGCATATTGTTAATACTATGTTGAGGATTTTAGCATATTTATTCAGCAGAAATACTGGCCTATAATTTTTTTCTTTGCTGTTTCTTTTTTTTAAAAATAAATTTATTTATTTTTTTTGAATTGTTTATGCTGTTAGTTGTTCTATTCCCCCCTTCATTCCCCTCCACCCTGCCCCCCCCAACTCCACCATTACCCCACTTTAGCTTATGTCCATGTGTCTCAAGTCCTTTAGGTTCTATATTTCCCATACTATTCTTGCCCCCCCCATCTATTTTCTATCTACTGTCTATGCTATTTGTTTTCTGTACCTTCTCTCCCCGTCTCCTCCTCCCACTCCCCTGTTGCTAACCCTCCTTGAGATCTTCATTTCTATGTTTCCACTCTGATCTAGCTGTCCTTTTAGTTTGCTTTCGTTTTAGGTGTGGTTGTTAATAACTGAGTTTGTTGTCCTTTCACTGTTCATGTTTCTTTAACTTCTTTTTCTTAGATAAGTCCCTTTAACATTTCATATAATAAGGGCTTGGTGATGATGAACTCCTTGAATTTGATCTTATCTGAGAAGCACCTTATCTATCCTTCCGTTCTAAATGAAAGTTTTGCTGGGTAGAGCAATCTTGGTTGTAGGTCTTTAGATTTCATGACTTGGAATATTTCTTTCCAGCCCCTTCTTGCCTGTAAGGTCTCTTTTGAGAAATCTGCTGACAGCCTGATGGGGACTCCTTTGTAGGTGATTGTCCCCTTAGCTCTTGCTGCTTCCAGGATTCTCTCCTTCGTTTTAATTTTGGCTAATGTAATTATGATATGCCTTGGTATGTTTCTTCTTGAGTCCAACTTTTTTGGTACTCTCTGGGCTTCTTGGATTTCTTGGAAGTCTGTTTCCTTTGCCAGATTGGGGAAATTTTCCTTTTATTATTTGTTCAAATAGTTTTTCCACTGGTGGCTGTGTCTTTCCCCCTTCTGGTACTCCTATTATTCGGATATTGGAGCGTTTAAAGATGTCCTGGAGGTTCCTAAGACTCTCCTCATTTTTCTGAATTCTTATATCTTCACTCCTTTCTGATTGACCATTTTTTTCTTCCTTCTGGTTCACTCCATTGATTTGAGTCCCAGTTTTTTTTTTTCATCTCTATGGGTTTCCTGTGGAATTCCATTCATTTCCCTTAATTTAGCCTTCATATGTTTCTCTAATTTGTGGCTATAGTCCACCAGATCTATGAGGAAGCTGATGACCAGTGTTTTAAACTGTGCGTCTGAGAGATTTGCTATTTCTTCGTCACTTAGATCTATGCTCCGGGGCTTTGAGGTCCCCCTGCGACATTTTTGGTCTGTTCTGGCCCTTTGAGAGAAGCGGCGCCTTGGAGTCCCAGGTCGCTGGGTTGTGACGCTGTATGTGGGGGCGTGGTCAGAGCGGGGAAATGGCGGTGCGCCTTCGCCGCCGGTCCTACCGCTCACTCCCTCACCCGCGCGCAACTGGGCAACCACAGTCAACTCGCTGCCACCGCCTCCCCACTGACTCCTCTGTAGTCGCTCACCCGGTGGGCCGCTCGGTCGCTCACTAGGTCCAATCCTGGGTTTGGAACCCGTGCGACTGGATTCGCGCGTCTGGATTCCGCGCCCGGGTCACGAGCTCTCCTTTGTAACTCCTCACCCGACGCCGGTTTCGCCCTTACCGGTCGGGCCGAAGAATTTGTTGTTAGCGGACTTCCGAAAAGTTCAGTTTTCCGTGTTCTGGTTGTGTTTTCTGATGCTAATATTTAGTTGTCCCTAAACTTGGTTGTGTGAGGAGGCAAGGCACATCCACCTAAACCTCCATCTTGGCGGAAGTCCCTCTTTGCTGTTTCTTTATCTGGTTTTAGAGTTAGGATAAGGCTGAACTTGTAAAATGAGCTTGGGAGTCTTTCCTCCTTTTGAAGCTTTTGAAAAAGCCTTGATTGGCTTTCTGTCCAGGGTTTGCACTGAACACAGCTATCTCCACCCTATAGGTTATACTCACTAACAGGGCTTCTTTTTTTACAACTGCTCTCCAATCTATCTGGGATTTCCCTTTAAAATAACAAAAATGCTATTTCACATTAAAACAAATATGTGTAACCAGACCCAAATGACATGTATTTTAAGATTCCATTCATAGGAAACTTTCCGAGTATGTAAAGGATCGGAGAGAGAAGACATATCTTGGGTTGCCAGAGTTGGGAGGAGTGGGGAGTTAGTACTTTGGGTGCAGGGTTTCCTTTTCGGGAGATGAAATATCCTGCATCTAGATGATGATGAAGTTTGTATAACATCATGAATGTACATTATGTTCAGGAATTACACAATTTAAAATGTGAACAGAAATATTTTCTAACATAATAAGTACACTGTAAAGAAAGTACAGAAAAAACAAGAATTATAAAAATTCATAGAGGTGGAAGAAAAATTCTAGTAGGAGGGGAAATGCAAGTTCAAGAAACTGCTTGATATTTGACCTGTTCAGAGTGCTCATGTGATGTAGCTCTGTCCGGGCTGACCTTTCTGAAAGCTTTGTGACCCTTGTGGGGAAACATTTCCTACATGATTAAGTAAATTATTTATTATACCATAGTGTGAAATAAGTATTTTTGTGGTTTCTTAATATGGTAAATAGTAATGAGTTACATGTTTCTAAACTCTTTTTCTGCAGGATTTTTTCTTTTGACATGATTTCAAATTTATGGAATTATAAGAATGACAGATACCCTTCACACTGAATCTTAAAGTATTATCATTTTACTACATCGACTTTCCCTTTGCCTCATATAGTTGCATGCATACATGGATGGGTAACTGGTTGTAGATTCATATTTTACTGAAGTGTTGAAGAGTGAATGCACTACCACGCCTTTCTGTTCCTAAATGTATCTCTGCGTATCTCCTAAAATCAAGGAATTCTCTTATATAACTTCAGTATATGCATCAAAATGAGAAAATTTATATTCATAAGTTTCTGTTGTATACTTATCATTTGGGAAAATTCAAGTTCATGCATCACATTCTGCTGTCATATCTGTTTAGTCACCCTTACTCTTGAACAGTGTCTGAACCTCACTTTGCATTCCATGTCATTGGTATATTTGAAAAGTGGTGTATATACGACGTTGAATGCACTTCCAGTTGGTTTGATTGGATGTTTCCTTATCATAGAATCTGTCATGCACCTTTGTCAGCAATACATATAAAGGGATGCTGAGATGTCAGTGTGTCACACAGGAGGCACATGCTGTCACCTGGTCCCAGTACCAGTGATGTTTACTAAGTTCCTAAAACAAGCAACCTTTTTTGTGAAAACTCTTTGTGATAATATACATTCTGTGGAAAGGTACTTTTAAGCTATAAATACCATGGAAATACTAAAATTTCTACCCACTACTTTTGCCATTTATTTATGCTTCTAGCTCAAATCACCTTTCACCATGCATACAAAATAGTGATTTTTGTTTGAAATTTACATCATTCCTTCTAGTTTAATCCGTCTATTTTCTGTGTTCAGAAAAGGTTTTCTTTAGCTGGTGTAGCTCAGTGGATTACACACAGGCCAGAAAACAAAAGAGTTGCTGGTTTTACTCCCAGCCAGGGGACATGCCTGGGTTGAAGCCAGGTCCCCAGTAGGGGGCGTGTGAGAGACAACCACACATTGATGTGTCACTCCCCCTCTTTCTCCCTCCCTTCCCCTCTCTCAAAAATAAACAAAATCTAAAAAGAAGAAACAAAACAGAAAAGCTTTTCCTTCCCCCTTGTCTCAGTCCCCACAGGCTGCCATAACAGACCAGCACAGACTCAGTGGTGTAAACTGTGGAATTTCCTTTCTCACAGTTCTGAAGTCTAGAGGCCAAAGTGCACCAGAGGGGGTGGATCCCACCCCCTCTCCATGGACATTAGTGTTTTTTCCAATTCCTCACTATATCATCAGTTCTCTGATGGGCAGCATTGAAAATACATCTTTGAAATATTGTGTGGGAATTTGTGGGGGATAAGATCCTAAGATGAGCACTTCCAGGTGAAGGTGTGCACCTGAGGATCATTGGTGGGAGAACAATGTGCCGGGAGCAGGGGCTTTTACCCCTTCTCTCCAGGGGATCTGTAGGTGCCTCTGCTTTCTACCTTGTCCCCAGGACTGGTTGCCACCAGACCAAAAACCTGAATGTAACAGTGCTCTCTCCCCACAGAGTGGACAGTTCAGGTTAACCATCCTGCAGGGCAGGCATCTCTGACGTGTAGTGGAGTGAGCACAACCTCTTCACAGAAGAGTTTGCCCTCTGTCCTTTTAGAAAACACCAACTCTCCAGCATTTTCTGTACCACAGGGTTGCCCCACCTCCCTCTGGCCTTGCCTGTGAGGAATGTTGTGTGGCTGTGGTTTGTATTTAAGTGAAGTCCCTGCTCCTGTCTGAGGCAACACAGGGGTGTGGGAGCCAGGCAGTGACCTCACTTTCTGACAACAGAGCCCAAGTGAACTTGGAGCCCTGGTAACTAGGCAGCCACATTCTAAAACTGCCCCTTCCCAGCTCACTTGGTCGGTGTCACTTGCAAGACAAGGATGTTCTGTTGTTGTGTGCGTGACTCCCGAGGCCATGGGCTCAAAAGGGGCAGCCACAATAATATTTTCCACTGTGGCTGCCGCTGGGTCAGGACTCAGTCCAGACATCTATGGCCCTTTTCATGGAGGAACCGAGAGGTAACACAGGAGGCCCAGGGCAGTGTTGTTTGGGCCAGGCCACCACTCAGATCTCACCTGAGCTGCCCTATGTCCTGTTCCCATGTGTGTGTGTGTGTCTGTGTGTGTGTGTGTGTGTGTGTGTGTCTGTGTGTGAGTGTGTGAGTGTGTGCAGAAGTGGGGTTCACATGGGAGGGCCTATCCTGAGCAGCAACAGGTGAGCATCTGGTGGTCTGGTCATGTTCACACCCTAGTCCAAGGTTGACTGGGTAAACAAGAGTGTATGGGGGGGTCCACTGCTCAAGGTTGACCCCAAACCCTGGAGGTGAATCTCACTTCTCCTGGGAGCAGGTCTGTGCAGACACAGGCCTGGGCCTGATCACAGAGCAGAAGGGGCAGTGAAGCAGCAGCTCGGGCAGGGACAGGATGGAGGCGTCTGGACGCGCTGCTGCTCACTGTCATTGCAGAACTCCACCCGGGGCATGGAGGAGCAACAGTTGGATGACAGGGACCCCTGCCCTTCCTCTGTCAGGGAGGGTCAGGGGAGCCACAACACAGAGGACAGCAGCAGGCCCGAGGATAATGTGGCCACTTGGGGGACTGAGAAACAGGAGCCCAGGAATGGCAGGGGAAAGACTCCTGCTCTGAAGCCATCCGAGCAGCTCAGAATCCTGGATCCCAGTCTGAAGCAGGATGTGCCCATTCCAAACCCAGGCCAGAGGACCTGGGGCCCCAGGAGGCAGAGCCTGAGGGTGAGAAGTTGGGGGAAGTGGGGGACAGATGAGGGGTAGAGGTGCAAGTGAGCTTACATGGAAGGGTGGGGGCAAGACACACAGCGAGCACCTAGAGACACTTGCCAGGAGCCAAGACCAGGCTCAGAACATCCACCTGCTGGATTGATTGTGAGGAAGACATCCCAGGATGATTTCTGTTTTCTGTGTTTGGGGGGCATGGGGAAATGTGGGCCTATGAGTGATCTTTTCTCCTCTCCCAGCTCCAGCAACAGCCCAGGAGGCCAAGCCCGTACCATCTTTATCTGTCATCTGGCCCCAGGAGCCCACTGCAGGAGCAGACCTGCAGGCTGCTCCATACCTGGAGGGGTGTCCCACTCCATGGGCTCTGCCACCTCTGTCAGCAGCTCCAGCTGAAGGTCTGGAGCCTGGTCAGGCCTGTGCCACAGCTCCTGACCTGCCTGAGGCCCGTGGAGCTCAGCATGAAGAACGCTCCCTGGAACCTGCCCCAGGTCCTGCCAGAGAGGAGGGAAATGCACCAGCAACAGTTGTAGAGCTGCTTGTTGCTCAACCGGCTCTCCCACTCCCATGTCAATTTCTTTTATCTCCAAAGTTTGAACTTATGTTAATTTTTATAGTATGTTTTTATTTTTTCGCAGTGTTCTATTTTAGACAAATATAAAGGTAATTGTTTGTATTTTAAATTGTGTCATTCCTGAGCATGAGCTATAGTGACAATGCTGCACAAAGGGCACCACTACCTAGTTGCCGAATGGTCCATTCCCGAAAGAAGAACGTGAACCCTAAATCCTCACCTCCCACTCCTCCCACCCCTGGCAACACACCTGATGTGCTTTCTGTCTCTGCTCCTTGACCCGTTCAGGGTGTTTCCTACAGATGGAATGTTCCCATAGCTGCCTTTGGTGTTATGCACATATTTTGGTTTGTTTCTATCTGAAACAGCATTTTGGTCCTTTGAAAGGAAAATCCCAGATGAGTTAGAGACGAGATGTACAAAAAATGCCCAGTTAGTGAGCGTGCACCTCACCTGGGGTAGAGCCTGCTGTGCTAAGTGTGATGTCAGGGCCAGAAGCTGGTCAGGACTATTCCAAAAATTTTAAGAGAGGGGAAAACTACCAAGCTCATTTTAAAAGTCTAGCATTATCCTATTTGTAAAAGTAGAGAAAGACACAACGAAAAAAAAAAGTACAGGTCGATATCCCTGATGAACTTAGATGCAAGTATCATTGAATCCAGCAATACATTCAAAAGGACATTCACCTATTGGAATTGATCGTGGGGATGCAAGTTTGGTACAATAACTAAACCAATAAACATGATACACCCATGAAATGAAAGCTAAATATCTGATGATCATATCAATAGATGTAGAAAAAGCATTTGACAGAATCCAGCTCCCATTTATAATGAAAACTCTCAGAGTAGTGGAAATAAAGGGAACATACGTCAACACAGTGAAGGCCACATGTGACAAGCCCACAGCCAATAGCTTACTCACTGGGGAAACACTAAAATCATTTTCCTTAAGACTGGGACCAAGAAGATACAGATGTGCACTCTCACCACTCCTGTTCAGCATAGTACTGGGAATCCTAGCCACTGCAATCACACAGGAAGATATAAAGGGCACCAAAAATGGAATGCAAGAAGTAAAATTCTTGTTATTTGCAGATGACGTGATACTGTAATTACAGAGATATCAAAAAACTACTAGAACTGATACATGAATTCAGTAAAGTAGCAGACACAAAATAAATACTCAGAAATCAGTTGCATTTGTATGCACCAATAATGAACTCACAGAAAGGGAAACTAACAAAACAACCCCATTAACAATTGAATCAAAAAATAAAGTAACAGAGGACTAAACTCAACCACAGATGGGAAAGACCTGTACTTGGATAATTATAAGATATCAAAGAAAGAAATCAAGATACACACAAAAAGTGAAAGTACATCTCTATTTGTGGAGAGTAAGGATTACTATTTTTAAAATGCTCATACTACCCTAAGTGATCTATAGATTCAGTGCAATTTGTATGAAGATGTCAATGGTGTATTTCAAACAACTAGAGTTGCTAATACTTTCTTCACACTTTTTGCATGTGTCTCATTCACTGCTATATCACAAACTACCAAAACTTTAAAAGAGCACATCATCTCAGTTTCTGTGGTTCGGGGGTTGGGCACAGTTTAACTGGGTCTGAAGCATAGGCCTCACAGGCTGCTAGTCAAGTGTTGGCCGTGCTGTATTCTCATCTGCAGGTCCGCAAGGGAAGGATCTGCTTTGATGTTCTTCAGGTTGTTGGCAGGATTCATTCCCTGCCAGTTGGACACTGAGGGCTCTGGCTGTGCACTGGCTGCTGTCTGAAGGCTGCTTTCAGGTCTCTGAAGTTCCCTCACTTTCTTACATGTGGGTCTCCCATCATGGCCATATTTCAGAGC
The DNA here is from genome assembly GCF_021234435.1 of Artibeus jamaicensis. NCBI lineage: Eukaryota > Metazoa > Chordata > Mammalia > Chiroptera > Phyllostomidae > Artibeus > Artibeus jamaicensis. Next base: position 68,909,474 of record NW_026522030.1, on the reverse strand, counting down.
CAACGGCGGAACAGCTCTGAGCATAAGTATACAAGAAAGATTTATTATATAAATGTAACGTGGTCATGGCAGTGATGTCCCATCTCTCTGCCATATTCTGTTGGTTAGAAGCAAGTCACAGTTTCCACCCACACTCAGAGGGAGGGGCTATACAAGGGCATAAACCCCAGAAGGTGGGAGCATCCCAATATTGTTTGTAAAATAAACCGTATTCTTGAGATATCAGTCTGTCTTTTCTGGTCTTATAATTTCTCTTTCTCTTGTTTCCTTGTTGGAGATATGCAGAGCAGTTGTGAAAATGCTTTTTAGTTCTAACTCTCAACTGATTTTAAGAAACAAGTACCAGGGTGAATAGTTGATAGGAACACTTAACCTTTTGTTAGTAGATTATGTAATTTAACATAAAAATAAAAGCAAACTACATATTTGAGAACATCATTACTAGTTTTATTTTTGACATAGGAGTGAGTCCACAATGGCATCCCAAAGAATCCTAATTGTGGGCGTCCTTTCCTCGCATGTCCCCCTATGTGCCACGGATGAGAGTGAATATGACTGAGACATGATGTGATCTGCTTGGGGAGGAAAAGTGAGCAGTGGCCAGTTTCTCCAAGGAGAAAAAGACCTTGAGCCCCCTCCTACAGGGCCTTCTATTGGGTTGTAATACACAGGAATACGGGGCGGCAAGGATCAAACAGTAGATAACATTTCAAAGAGATCTGAGGGCTTCAGAGTCTGTCAGGAACAAATTTTAGGGTTTCCTGCTCAAACCCTTAACATACGAATGAAAGCACTCTTAGCAGAACAGATTTCACAGGTTTATCAGCAAGTCTTTTTGGTGCCAGATTTTCCCCCAGGACACGCTCTAGCAAGGCAAGGAGCTGCACCTCTCCCCAACAGGTATTCAGGCTTAAGGGGATTAGAGCCAGGAAGTACTTCTCCCAAAGAACATGGGGACTCGGGCTTTGTGAAAGCCGGGGGTGGGGTGAGAGTCCATTGCTCCCTCTTTGTTGCAGCCCCCTGAGTCCTTCCATGAAGGCCTCCCAAGTGATCGAGTCTGGCTTAGGTTGCCCCCCACTGTGAGGGGTCTTACCCGTCATTGACTTCCGACCAAGCTTTGGGGGCAGGGAGAGGAAACTGAGGCAGCCTTTGCTACCAGAGACAGGCTTTGTCTCCTGTGGCTCACATTCCAGAGGTGGTCCCTCTCCCTTAGCCACAAGGGGGTGAGATACAATTTCTAGAACCAGGCAGAGCGGTCTACAACACCTCCCCCTTTTTTTGTTTTTTAAATCAGTTGAAGCTATTAGGCCTGTGAAACCTACTATTTGCTGTTCTTGAATGCAATCACAGGAAAATAACTTCCAAATACATCATAAAGCACAAATAAGAATTAAGACAAGGAGGCATCTGAGGGCGCTCATAACCCAAACTCCTAAATTCCGTCAGTTGAAGAATGTTATAAATTCATGGGAAAGACAAAAGTAACAGGTCTAGTTATATTTCTATTTTTGGGAGAATTAGCAAACTTCAGAAAGTTACTTTAAATATATGCAGCAAGGGCTAGTATCTGAACTCAGGCTGAGAGAGTTTAGTAAGAGTAAGTTAGAAAGCATCATTAAAATCAATAAACAACCAGTGGGTCCAATGACCCACATTCTCAGAATAAGTCCATGAAACCAATGTTTGGAGTTCAGCAAGAAGGGTTGAAAAATCTCCTGTTCGGTTAAGTGTTAAATGTCCTGCAGCATCAATTTTATCCCTTTAAGTTGGTAGAAAAAGTCTCTCTTAGGTGATGTTGAATACCACTCCAGGGGTGTTGGTTGGAATTCCACACAGCTTGGAGAAGTCTGGATCAGGAGAGTCCAGTGGGTGGAGGTGTGTCATCATCAGGGAAGCCTTCTCTGTGATGTGGCTTCACCCTCTTCACTGGTAGTTCTAAAGGTCATTCTGAAAAGCAAACACAAGCATACCCTCTTCCCCAAGTTTAAGGTTAAAATCTGGGGGTAAGTTGGCTTTGAATTCTGTCTGAAAATGGACTACAATTAGAATACAAAGCAACCCATCATAATTTAGAAAATTATAGGTAAACATGGCCAATAAAATTAAATTTGGGGGGTATGAGCTCATGACTCCCCCGTTTTTGTTTGTTAAAATCATTTTAAAAGTGTGATGAGCTTCTTCTACAATTGCCTGACAAGTTGGATTGTAAGGTCTCCATTGGAAAATACCTTAAAACTAAAGATCCCTCACACATTAAGACTCAGGGCTTAGAAAACCAGTTTCAATGCTATCAGCCCCGCCTGCTCTCTGAAACCTTATTTGTTGCTAGCGAAAGGACCTGCCGGAGCGCCCACCACTGCCGCCGGCCCATACCGCAGGCGCACCACCCACGCTGGTCAGCATTCTAAATCTCTTGCTAGCAAACAGTGAGCAAATTACCTGCGGAGGCTGCCGCCGCCATTATCGGCACTCATTCATCGTTGCTGTTGGCTTACCAAAGTTGCATCCTAGCTCTCATGTCTGTGACCAGTCTGCTCTCAGGGTCGCCTGCACAGGTCATACAGTGGGACCGCGAGTCAGGCAGGGGCCCAGCCCCCCGGCAATCCTGGACGTTGGTTGTCAGGGTGCCCAATCCAAAAAGATAGCCCCCTGCCTGGCCCTCCCACCACCGGACTGTGTTGTCTGGGCCCAGCCCCGCCTCTCCGTGAGGATGGAGGGGAGGAAGAGGAGGGAGCTGTGCAGCCTGATCCCTCCTGGGACTGCCCCGGGAGCATGCGCTTTTCCAATCAAAGAAATTCTCCTATGAGTTTCGGGTTCACTTATACAGCTGAGAGGGCTCAGAGCGCTGGATGACCAGTACTTATATGCGCTCACCTGCCGAGCCCCAAGATTAATGTGAGATGGACCATCCTGGGTATTATGAAGGGGAGTGCAGGGGAGATTCAAGGAGTGGTAAAAAGTATCCTTTCACTTATTTCTAACACATTTGGGGCCTGCCTTACCCACAGAAGCCCCGGATCCTCTGGGGGTGAATTTCCGTCCACTTAGGTGCGAGTCAGTGGCAAAGTGGCTTCAGGCCTCTGCTTGAAGGAGGTCCCAAATCCGTTCGGGTTCCTGTCCTAGGTGCCAGATGTGGGGGTGACTTTCCTCCTAAGTCCCCAAATGTGCTACAGATGAGAGTGAATATGACGGTGACATGATGTGATCTGCTTAGGGAGGAGAAGTGGCCATTTTCCCAGAGGGAAATGGATGTGGGCAGTGGCCAGTTTCTCTGGGGAAAAAAGGCCTCAAGTCCCCTCCTCGAGGGCCTTTTATTGGGTTGTAATACACGGGAATACAGGGCAGCAAGGATCAAACAGTAGATAACATTTCAAAGAAATCTGAGGGCTTACTATGAGTCACAGTCTGTCAGGAACAGAGTTTTAGGGTTTCTTGCTCGAACCCTTAACATATGAATGAAAGCACTCTTAGCAGAGAATTTCACAGGTTTATCAGCAAGTCTTTGTGGTGCCAGATTTTTCCCCAGGACACACTCTAGCAAGGCAAGTAGCTGCACCTCTCCCCATCAGGTATTCAGGCTTAAGGGGATTAGAGCCAGGAAGTGCTTTTCCCAGAGAACATGAGGACTCGGGGTATGTCAAAGCTGCAGGGCGAGAGTCCATTGTTTCTTCTTTGTTGCAGCCCCCCCCCCCAGTCCTTCCATGAAGGCCTCCCAAGTGATCAAGTCTGGCTTAGGTTGCCCCCCTGCTGTGAGGGGTCTTACCCTTCATTGACTTCCGACCAAGCTTTGGGGGCAGGGAAAGGAAACTGAGACAGCTTTTGCCACCAGAGACAAACTTTGTCTCCTGCGTCTTGCATTCCAAAGGTTGTCCCTCGTCATTAGCCACAAGGAGTAGAGATACAATTCCTAGAACCAGTCAGAGCGGTCTACAACACCTAATCATAACTCAGTCAACAACTCTCACATATGTTTGTTTGTCATTCATCCTTCACTGTATCCCTAGCATATTGTTAGGAACACTGCAGAGTTAAAGTTAGATCCTTTCAATGTGTAGAATGAATTTCTTTCAGCTTCTGTACACTGACTCCTTCATCTGTGTCCGTAAATTAACAGCTCAGGATAGTAAGGTATGCATTACTAGTGGCCGCTGGGCATGCATCTCATTGATCGGGTTTTGTGCAATAAGTATTTTTTAAATTTTTTAAAAATACTCAGAAGCTCTACAGTGGAGTCAAATTGGCCACATGTGAGCCAGCAAATGCATGTTAGTCCCTTAGAAGGGGTCAGAAGGGTGACTTGCTCTTTAGCCTAAGGCAAAGATTGGACACTGGACATTCCTGTGTAACTGCAAAATAAGTTAATCTAAGAATGTGCTCATAGTCAAGCAGAGGGATGGGACTGGTAGCTCCAGAGTCCGTCAGGCCACAGTTTAAACTGTGACACTGCCTCTCACTAGTTTTATGATTTCAGAAAAATTATTCAGTAACTCTTAGCCTCCTTTCCTCATCTGTAATATCAGTGCAAGAGTAGCATCTATTTCAAAAGGTTATTGTGAGAATTAGATGAGATCATTTATTCATGATGCTCAACAGAGCTCTTGACACTTAATAAGCACTTAACAACTCTTAGTTATTATGATTATGACCATTATTACCATTGCTATTACTCTTACTGTTTTGGTAAATAGAAAGCATGTCAACTTTGGAATCAGACAGACCTGGCACCACCATTTACACCCATGTGTCCTTGTGTGAGTTAGTTGACTTTGCTGAACGTCAGTGTCCTCCTGTCTAGAAACATAACAAGTAATTCCAGGGATCGTCACCTAGCACAGTGCCTGTTGAATTGAAAGCACTTCATAATCATCTGTTTTCTTCTTCTTTCTTCTCCTTCTTTCTTCTTTTCTTCTCCTTCTCCTCCTCCTCCTCCTCCTCCTCCTTCTCCTTCTCCTTCTCCTCTCCAGTACCCTCTGATATGCTTCTTATTACTTAAAGACAAAATATTAGTTAAGAGGTAGGCCAGGTGACTGTTACAAGAGATCCTGTAATAACAAAATGGTCCCTCTTTCATGCGAAGGCTAATATGGAGCCTAACGTCAGGGATGTGGTCTCTTTCCTTGCTGCTGCACCACCCTACTAAATGTTACTTACAGCTTCTGGGAAAAGGACAAAAGAAGGGGGAGATCATGCTTCCTTCTTTGTGGAAAATTCTCCAGAAGTCATGTGCCTTGTTTCTGTTCATTGGCTGGTCCTAGTTACTTGGATACACCTAGGTGCTGAGAAAATTGGTGTTTCCTTTTGCTGGGCATGATGGTGGGGTGGTAGGGGAGATTCTCAGTCTCTGCCAGATATATTTCCCACCCAAACCTACCAGAAGAAATGAGATTAAGAGACACAACCTCCCTCTAAAGTGGTAGGAGTGAGATCCCTGGGGAATGAGAACAGACAAGAAGGCTGTGTTCAATTGATCAAAAGATGGGGACTGGTGTGCTTGCATAACTGGTTGTGTATGTTGTGCATCAGAAATGACAGCGGTTCCTTTGTCACTGATTTCTTCCCTGTATTACAACTCATGCTTGCTAAGAATGATCAAGTTACTTCTTATGTTCGAATTGCATTAAGCACAAAGAAAAGCGATCTTTCTGCTACTCTCCTGAACCAGCGTCAGTAACTTGATCAGCAAGACACATGAAACAATGGAACAGAAGTCAGAGCCCAGAAATAAACCCATGAACATGTGGGCAACTAACTTTCAACATAGGAGCCAAAAGCATACAATGGAGAAAGGGAAGACTCTTCAACAAATAACATTGTGAAAACTGGAAAGTAACATGCAAAAGAATAAAACTAGACTAATGACATCATACACAAAAGTGGACTCAAAATGCATCAAGGATTTCAATATGAGACCTGAATCAACAAAATACATATAAGAAAACATTGCCACCAAAGTTACCAACCTTTGTCTCAAAGTGTTGTTTTGTGAGCTTAACTTGAAAGACAAGGGATATGAAAACAAAAATAAATTCATGGGAGTAGTCAAGCCAAAAAAGTTTTGCACAGAAAAAGAAACCATCATCAAAGAAAAAAGACAACTGACCAATTGGGAGAAGATCATTGCAAACAATACCTCCAATAAGGGGCTCATATCCAAAGTACACTAAAAACCTATACAACTCAACAATAACAACTGAAACAATTTGACTTTAAAAATGTGTAGAGTTCTGGCCAAGATGGAGGTGTAGGTAAAACCCTTTGCTTCCTCACACAACCAAAAGGAGGATAATAGCCAATCTAAAATCAATAAACAACCAAAAGCTCCAGAATAACAAAATGCATGGAACTCCAACAAGCAAGGAATTAAAGAAAAAATCAGCCACAACGACCAGACGGGTAAGGCATTGGACCACACAGGCTAACTCAGAAAAACCGCAGGTACAGTGGAGACCCACTGCAGACAGCTGGGCTGGCTGCTGAGCTTCCCAGGCTGCACAGGAGTGTCTGACTTAAGGGGGAAACTGAGACTCAGAGCTGACTGTGGGCTACAGCTTGGGTTGCCACATGGGACATACTCCCAGTCTCACAGGACAGTTTGTTGAAAAGTGTGCCACAGAGAAGCAGGTGAGCCTCACTGTCCCCTCTCAGGTCCTCCCCCCCCCTACTCCACAGGTAGCCCTGCAGCACAGCAAGGAGGCCTGCCCCATGCAGGTGAACACCTAAGGCCCCACCCCCTTACAACAAATCAAGGGAGCCAAGACAAAGAAATATAACTCAGATGAAAGAACAGAGCAAAGACGCAGAAAGAGAACTAAGCAAGGAGGAGATTGTGAACCTATGTGATGGAGATTTTAATGCCTTGGTAATCAAAGTGCTCACAGATCTGAATGAGCTTGGTTGAAAAATGAAAAACAAATGAAGGATACCCCAAGTGAAATAAAGAAAAATATTCAGGGAACCAACAGTGACAGGAAGGAAACCAGGACTCAAAGCAATAATATGGAACAAAAGAAAGAAAGAAACATCCAACCAGAAATAAAGGAAGAAACAAGAATTTAAAAAAAAATGAAGAGATATTTAGGAACCAGGGGGACAACTTGAAATGTTCCAATATCTGAATTATAGGGGTGCCAGAAGGAGGAGAGGAAGAACAAGAAATTGAAAACTTATTTAAAGTGATAAAAAAGAGAAAATTTCCCCAATCTGGCAAAGAAAACAGACTTCCAGGAAGTCCAGAAAGCCCAAAGAAGTTGGACCTAAAGAGGAATTCAGCAAGGCAAATGATCAGCAAGTTGCCCAAGATGAAAGCTAAGGAGACAATCTTAAAAGAAACCAGAAAAAAAGAGACAGTTACCTCCAAAGAGGTCCCATAAGACTATCCACTGATTTCTCAAAAGAGATGTTACAGGCAAGAAGGGGCCAGAAAGAAGTATTCCAAGTCATGAAAGACAAGGACCTACATTCAAGTTTCCTCTATCCAGCAAAGCTTTAATTTAGAATGGAAGGGCAGATAAAGTGCTTCCCGGGTAAGGTCAAGTTCAAGGAGTTCATCATCACCAAGCCATTATTATAGGAAACGTTAAAGGGACTTACTTATCTAAGAAAAAATAAAAAAACATGACCAGTAAAATGGCAACAAACTCACAACTATCAACAAATGAATCTAAAAGAAAAGAGAAACAATGAAAACAAAAACTAAGCAAACAGCCAGAACGGGAACAGAATCAGAGAAATGGACATCACATGGAGGGATCTCAGTGGGGAGTGGGAACGATGGCATAAGGAGGAAAAGGTACAGGGAAGAAGATGCATAATTAGTAGCCTAAAATAGACAGGGAGAGATAAAAAATGACATAGAAAACACAGGACTCAAAGAACTTATATGTACAACCCATGGAAATGAATTGAGTTGATGCAGACCCCCACCGATGGCATCCACAGTGTTATGGATGAGACAAGAAAAACTCACACAGACAATCAAGTCCTGTAGAGGAAGAGGGATGGCACGGCTTCTCTCTCAAAAGGACAAAATCTTGGAGCGCTTTGGCCACTCTCTCAAGGGGAGAGCACCCTGACCCTTGCCTTGACAAGCTTTTATTGCTTTTTCTGGGCACACTACATGACGGTCCTCATTAGCTACACACAGGTTCACTTTAGGTGGTTACCTTTTACAGAAAACAAAGGAGAGGATGCTGCTAATCACATCACAGAAGAAGGATATATGCCAATGCAAGAAGTGGTTGAACTGGTTACACTCTTCCTTGGAAGGTTTAGCCTGGATTTTAGGAAGTTACTTTAAAGCTGTGCAGTAAACGTTTCCTGCTTCAATTCAGGGTGAGGGAGTTTTAGCAAAAGCAAGTCTCATAGCAGTCTAGGTACAATGCAGGCCTGATTCTCTGTGGGAGAACCTGTCTGTGGGCATGGGTCCTATGCATCTCCGAGTGGAACCTGGGCCCATGCCACGCAGAATGGTCTCCTATATTTCCCCTCTTGCTTCTAGTTAGGACTGCTATAGATCCCACAAAGCTTGCTACTTGATGGTCTTTTACATGACCCTGGGAAAATAATTTGCAAATGCGTCAAATTACACAGAGCATTATTATAATCAGTAAACAACCAGCAGTCAAAGATGCACATTCCCAGAATAAGCCCAACAATCACTGTCAGGCAGTAATGATCAAATAGATAACGATCAAAGAACTCTGAGGGCCCATTAATGAGTCAGGGTCAGATACCTAAAGAGCTATAAAACTTTGGGGAAACAAACTTATTTCAGGCTTGGATCCTCCTCATTTAAATTGATGGTATTAGCAAAGCAGGATTCATAGGATTTTATGCATTCATCCTTAGGCCTGATTGACCCGGGTATCCCGCTCTTTCCACCACAGGACCCCAATCTCCTCCAGCATTGTTTCAGGGTTAGGTGAGCAGTGGAAGTAAGGCAGCCAAGAGATTATGAGACTTCATGCAGACAGAGTGAGGACTCAGGCTTTGTCAAAGCCGAGGGGCAGGTGTCCAACACCCCCTTTATTTACAGCCCCCTAAATCCTTCCCTGAGGGCCTCCTCATGATTATGCCTGTTGTCCCTCCCTTGAGGAATCTTACCCGTCACTGGCTAACTGATCATGCACTGGGATACCAGGCAGGGTGAGGTAAAGTGGGCAGAGGCAGTGTTCTTCCCAGGGAGATAAGCTTCATCTCCTCAGTGGCTTAGGGTCACAAGGTCTGTCACTCAGCCTTTGCTATGGTGGGGTTACAGCTTCTGAAACCAGGCAGGGCTGTTCCCAACATCATCTCTCCACCTGTATTGCTCATGAATGAAATTGTAATTTTTAAGCTTGTGAAGCCTACTATTTTCTGTTTCCTAATGCAATCTCAAAAAACCACCTCCATATACATCATAAAGCACAAATAAGGATTAAGGCAAGGAGGCATCGAAGGCAGCCATGACCCAAACGAATAAATTCAGTCCATTAAACCAGTTTTTATGATTAAGCCTTAAGAGATTATTGTGGAGGGTCTGGAACTGTTTCTGTTCAATAAGGCCTTTGCTCGAGCATTACGAGCCTTGATGTCCCCCCATGTAGTGGGGACATACCTAAAGGGAACATCATGGGGCCCTGAGGGGTTGTTGCCCTCTGCAAGAGGCTCTTGAGTCTCTCCCCTGTCACTGGGGCAGGCCCCATCCTCCTTCGTTTGTGGACCCAGGCCCATGAATGATGTTGTGAGTGTCCATTTTCCCTTTGGTTGTTCAGGGTCAGCTGGGCCATCTGGCCTGCTAGTTGATCAGTTCTTACTTCCTGGTAATGGAGCTAGGTGTCTGTCCTCCTCATGATAAGGTTTTACTTTTTGGCTGGCAGCCAGACAGGACCTGCAGGAATGGAAACACATGCATATCTTCTTCCCCAAGTTAAGAGGTCTACAGGGCCCTGCCAAAAGCCATCTCCCAGCAGATCTCTTTATAAAACCTGAGGATAAGATGACTTTGGCTCTCTCTTCTGAAAATGTTCCTCACTTGGAGTACAGAGTGATTCATCAAAATTTAGAGAATTATATGTATGTAAACACGGCTAACATAATCAAATTTGGGGGGGAAGGTCTCATGACTCCCCCTTTTTCTGTTTTTGAAGACTTTTAAAAGTATGATGGGTCCATTCTACAATTTCCTGACCTGTTGGATTGTAAGGTATTCCTGTTTTATGTTGGATATTCCAATGCTGAAGGAGGACTTGCGTAGAATGTGCAAGGTGTCCAGGGCCATTATTAGTTTTAATTTGCTGAGGCTGTCCTAAATGACTAAAGGCCTTGAGCCAATGGGCTTATATATTTTCAGCAGATTCTCCTGTTAAGGCAGATGCAGGTAGGGCACCAGAGTAAGTATTAATAGAAATATAAACATATTTGAATTTTCCAAAGTGAACATAATGAGTGATATCTGTTTGCCAAATTATTTGAGAACCTAGTTCTTGAGGATTTACTCCTGTAGATGGGGGTGCCTTGCTGAGGGCTTGGCAATCAGGTCATTCTTTAATAATTTGCTTAGCTTGGAAAGACAGGCCCCCTGCTGTTTCTGCAAGCTGCACTGAGTTTAAGCAGCAAGGTAATTGCCCTGTAGTTCTCAGGACCTTGTAGTTCCCAGGTTCAGAGTTTTCAAGGAAAGTGGGAATGATCAGGGCAGGGAGGTGGCTGGGCTGGAAAAATATGTTTTAGACAGAAATGGTTACATGCCAAGGGCTTTCTGTGACTCAACTGACTAACTGTTCCCTCCAGAACAATACCCAGTTCTACCCCAAGGAAACGATCAGTGTTTAGAGGCATGGAGTTAAAAAATGGTACTCAGTCTTCTATGGAGAAGGGCTAGTTCACCCTGGGAAAGAGTAGACCTATATTTCATTTTTACAATAAAGGGTCACAGCTCTGGCATAAACAAGGAGAATTCCTGGTATTTCTTTAACACATCATACCTCCCATCACACTTATAGCATGCTTTAGATTGACAAATTTATGAACACATTCATAACTTTCAGAAACAGTTTTTTCTCCACTGGCAAACGCATTTACTTTTTCTTATTGTTGTTAATTCTTAGTGATTACTGCATTCCTTGAGTGTGCTCAATAGTTAGTTGATTGTCTAGAGCTCTTGACAACTTTAGGGAGGCTGGAGAAGAGGGAGGGAGGATACTGATCTTGGCACAGCTTGTTCTGAGGACCAGAGCAGTACCTGGGCCTCCAGAAGGAGGATTCAAAGTGGTTAAAAGACACATTTTCTCATTGTTTTTCTTCCTGCACTTTTTATTGTCTGAGGGAAGTGAGATCTTTTTCCTTCTTTAAACAATCAATTTAAATTCTTTCCAAGTAGAATGAATCTATATGATGTAACAACATTAGAGATCTTATTCTATTTACCAGAGGTTTGTTAGCAAAATATTTTGTTCATTTCAAAACAAATACAGAAACAAAATTCAAGCAAACCAGTATTTCAAATTGAATCTTCTAAAGCAGAGAGTGAGAAACTACCCTAGAATCTTATCTCACACCGCCTGGTGTTATTTCAACTTCTGCTCAACTTTTTTCTAAATAAATAAGTTCAAAGCTCCCCTATCAAAGAGACATTCAGCAGCCCTAAAAAGCTGCTGAAGTAACTTAAAACATTGCTCTTATTCCTTAGAGAGGTGGTTCCCCATGGTCGAGGATTCTCAGAAACCTTTAAAGAAATTTAGCAAAAAAAGAACCTTTTTCTGAAATTCCTCCCACTACAAGCACAGCGATTACAAAACCATTCTCAATTTTGCCTTTTCTCTACCTGGACCTTTAAATCCTTATGCAGGCAGATGGAGGGAAAAGGCAAAACTGAAGGGACCACAAGAACAGCTTAAAAGAATTTGCTGAGATGCTTGGAAATTTTGCTATAACTACTTGATGTATATAAAGCTGACGAAAGGAAAAACTTTTGCTCTTTCTCTCAAGCCTAGACCTAGTTGGGGTTGTGCCAAAGGGATGGGCTTGTGGTTGTTTTTACAGTGTGCCTTGTGGCTCTTAACTGTTCCTCCCATGCCCGTGAAGTTGCAGCAAATACTTGGGAGAGAGACTAAGGCTCCTGCTTACTAAAGAAGGTGCAGTTGCAAAGCAGTCACAAGAGAGGGTGACCCAAGAAGAAAACCCTTTTCCTCTGAAATCTAACACACCCTACAACCTAACAGAAAAGCACTTGGAGTCAGGGGCCCTTACCTGGACTGATGCGAGCACACTCAAAGCAAGTTGGTGTGTCGTCCACAATGACAGGTCATAGCCCTGGGTCCCTGTGCCTGGGGACCATCTGACGTGGACCCTGGCTCCTGGGGTCCACCACGTTGTGGATGAGATATGAGAAAAATTCACTTGGACTACCAAGTCCAGGGGAGGAAAAGGGATGTCATGGCTTCTCTCTCGAGAGTAGAAAAGCCTTGAAGCACTTCAGCCACTCTCTCAAGGGGAGAGCACCCTGACCCTTGCCTTGACAAGCTTTTATTGCTTTTTCTGGGCACACTACATGATGGTCCTCATTAGCTGTGCACAGGTTCACTTTAGGTGGTTACCTTTTACAGAAAACAAAGGAGAGGATGCCGCTAATCACATCACAGATGAAGGATATATGCAAATGCAAGAAGTGGTTGAACTGGTTACACTCTTCCTTGGAAGGTTTAGCATAGATTTTAGGAAGTTACTTTAAAGATGTACAGGAAACATTTCCTGCTTCAATTCAGGGTAAGGGAGTTTTAGCAAAAGCAAGTCTCATAGCAGTCTAGGTACAATGCAGGCCTGATTCCCAATGAGATAACCTATCCATGGGAGAGAGTCCTATGCATCTCAGGGAGTGAGCTGGGCCCATGCCACACAGAATGGTCTGCTATAAAGCAGTGTGGGGGGTGCCGGAAAGTTGGCGGGCAGGCCGCAGGGGGGATAAGGGGTGAAATATTGGGAAAAGTGTAATAGCATAATCAATAAAAATATTGTAACAATTTAAAAAATAATAAAGAGCTTAAAGCATGCCTGCACAGGAAAAAGAAAATGAGTAGTGACCCCAAATGCCAATTTTCAAGAAAGATATTCAGATTCATAAAATAATGCTCAATATTACAAGTTATGAGGGAAATGCAAATAATAAAACCACAATGAGATCTCATCATACTGTTAAATGCTATTATGAATAAGCCAAAAAATAATAGGTATTGAAGAAGATGTAGGGAAATGGAAACTGTCACACACACACAAGTGGGAATGTGAATGATTGCAGACACTGTGGAAAACAGCCTGTAGGTTTGACAAAAACTTACAGACAGAGCTGCGGGAATATACCCAGGAAATTAGAAACCAGTTTCAAAACTATTTATGAATATGTATATATATTCATATATATATATATATATATCTTTATGTTCATAGTAGCATTATACAGAAACACCAAGACATGAAAACACCCCAAGTGTTCTGTGAAGGATGATTGGATAATGAAGGTGTAGTGCATAGCTACCATGGAATACTACTCAGCCACGAAAAAGAATATTGTCATTTGTGACAATGCAAATGGAATTTTTTCATTTGTATAACAATATTTAGTGAAACGTTATTATTTTAAATAATGAAACCTTTTTATTAGATACTACAGATTTAAAATAAAAATTTATTTATTTCTTACCCAGTTTATATATTCGATTTATTATTTTAAGTACATTATATTGATTATGCTATTACGTTGTCCTATTTTTTTCTCTCCTTTATTCCCGTCTGCTCTGCACTCTGCTACTCATCAGCATCACCCACCTTAGTTAAGGTCAATGAACTGAGGTCAGTGGGTCACACATATAAGGTCTTTGCCTTCTCATTTCCCATACTATTCTTGACCTCCCCCTGTTTTGTACCTACCATATATGCTTCTTATTCCCTGTACCTTTTCCCCCATTCTCTCCCCTCCCATTCCCCAGTGATAACCGTCCATGTGATCTCTATTTCTAAGAATCTGTTCCTATTCTAGTTGTTTGCTTAGTTCTCTCTGTTTTCTTTTCTTTTTTTTTTTTAGGTTCAGTTGTTGATAGTTGTCAGTTTGTTGTCATTTTATTGTTCCTGGTTTTGATCTTCTATTTCTTAGATAAGTCCCCTTCACATTTCACATAAGAGCTTGGTGATGATCAACTCCTTTAAATTCACCTTACCTGGGAAGCACTTCATCTGCCCCTCCATTCTAAATGATAGTTTTCCTGGATAGAGTAATCTTGGATGTAGTTCCTTGCCTTTCATGACTTGGGATACTTCTTTCTAGCCCCTTCCCTTCTTGCCTGTAGGGTTTCTTTTGAGAAATTAGCTGATAGTCTTATTGGAACTCCTTTGTAGGTAACTGTCTCCTATTCTCCTGCTGCTTTTAAGACTCTGTCCTTATCTTTGATCTTGGCTAATTATGATGTGCCTTGACATGTTCCTCCTCCAGTCCAAATTCTTTGGGTCTTTCTGAGCTCCTTGGACTTCCTGAAAGTGTATTTCCTCTGCCTGATTTGGGAAATTCTCCTTCATCATTTTTTCAAATAAGTTTTCAATTTTTTTGTGTTTATCTCCTCCTTCTGGCACCCCTACGATTCAGATGTTGGAACTTTAAAGATGTCCCAGAGGTTCCTAAGCCTCTCATTTTTAAAAAATTCTTATTTCTTCATTCTGTTTTGGTTGAATGTTTATCTATTCCTTTTTCTCCAAACTGTTGATTTGAGTCCTGGATTCCTTCCCTTTCCCCACTGTTGGTTCCCTGCACATTTTCCTTTAATTCACTTTGCATAGCCTGTAGTTTTTCCTCTATTTTGTGACCACACTAAACCCCTTCTGTGAGCTTCCTGATTACCAGTGTTTTGAACTGTGCATCCAATAGGTTGGCTATCTGTTCATTGCTTAGTTATATTTTTCTCTGGAGCTTTGATGTGTTATTTCATTTAGGCCATTTTTTTTTTGTCTTGGCATGCCTGTTACATGGCATGGGGAGGAGTTTTAGGTTTTGGCCAGGGAAGGTCAACCCACATCCCTGTGTTGTGGTGCTGAGTGGGGGGAGGGGTCTGAGAGGGAACAATGTTCCTTCCTTGGCTCCCAGCCAGCTTTCAGTCACTTCCTCCACTATAGGAAGCAAATTGGGCCCTGCTGGTGCTGATTGCTGGGTGAGTGGGCTTGTGTACCATCTAGGACCTTGTAGGCCTCTCCAGGGAATTCTCCTGTGAGGCTGGGATTTTCTTCTGCTACCTCAAATCCCAAAGATTTTTCTCAGTCAAAGGTTTTGAGACTTCTTTTGTTGCACTGGAACCTTGGGTTGCTTGATCTGTCTCTCTCCCCAGTTGGTCCTCCTGGGTTATCAGCATGCAGATGTGGGAGCCCCTGCTCTGCCAGCTGCTTCCTCACCTGCTCTCGTGCTCCACACACCACCTTGCCCTGAGTCCTCACCACCCTGGCCACCTGGTTCCCTGCTTCCAGTGGTCTGCATGAATGTTTCTTCTTTAACTCCTTGGTGGTCAGACTTCAATACAGTTCAATTTTCTGGCAGTTCTGTTTTTTTTTTTTTTTA
Organism: Artibeus jamaicensis; assembly: GCF_021234435.1. Taxonomy (NCBI): domain Eukaryota; kingdom Metazoa; phylum Chordata; class Mammalia; order Chiroptera; family Phyllostomidae; genus Artibeus; species Artibeus jamaicensis. Next base: position 68,893,906 of record NW_026522030.1, on the reverse strand, counting down.
ATTTGCTATTGTCCTACTTTTGATTGTGTGAGGAGGCACAGTGTATCTTACTGACACCTCCATCTTGGCCAGAAGTGACAACACAGATGGATCTTCACAGTACTCTGCCAAGTGAAAAAAGTCAGATGGAAAAGGACAAGAACTATTTAATTTCACATATGTGTGGGATACAAAAGAAAAGGTAACAATTGAATAAACAAAGCAAACATACAAAAAAAGAACTTCATAGATACAGGCAACAGAATGGTAGTTACCAGAGGGGGATGGTAAAGAAGATAAAGGGAATCAAATACACGGTAACAGGAGAGTACACTCTGGTGGGGAACATGCAATGGAGCATACAGATGTCATATTGTAAATTTACACACCAGAAATTTATATAATGTTATTTAGCAATGTTACCCCAATAAAATTAACTTAAAAAATACCCCAAAACAGCCCTGACTGGTGTAGCTCAGTGGATCAAGTGAGGGCCTGTGAACCAAAGGATAAGTGGCTTGATTCCCAGTCAGGGCCCATGCCTGGTAGCAGGCCAAGTCAGTTCCCAAGAAGGGGTGCATGTGAGACAACCACACACTGATGTTTCTATCCCTATCTCTTTCCCTTTCTCTCCTTACATAGATAGATAAATAAATAAATAAATAAATAGATAAAATATTTTAAAAGTATTCTAAAAATAGAGCCTTCAGAAAACAAAAGGCTATATAAGTAAACTGAATCTAAAATGACAGGCACATGGCATGTGACATGCACTGTGGGTATTGTTACCACCACCATTTAACAGATTCACTTGGTCGGCTGTCCAGGACCCGTCTACTCCTTCTTCCTCACGGCTACAGACACCTCACCTCTGGATGATGCACAGATACATGTGCCCTGACTAGCCTGGGCCAAACATGGAAATACACTCTTCCTATAGTTCACCTGTTCAGCTGCTCTTGTGATGTAGTTCTGTCCAGGGTGCCCTTTGTGAAAACTTGTAACACATGTGGAAAAACATTTCCTGCATGATTAAGTAAATTATTTATCGGACCATACTGTGAAAGAAGTATTATTGTGGTTTCTTTATATGGTGAACAGTAATAAATTACATGTTTCTAAATTCTTTTTCTCAAGGATTTTTGTATTTTGACACAATTTTAAATTGATAGAAAAGTTACAAGAAGGACAGATAACCACACACTGGATCATTCTACGACATTGTAATGATTTCCTTTTTACCACACTGACTTTCTCTTTCCCTTTCCCTCACATAGATGGATGCAGACATGGATGGGTAACTGGTTGTAGATTCATAATTTTACTGAAGTGTTGAAGAGTGAATGCAGTACAATGTCTTTCTATTCCTAAATGCATCTGTGCTATCTCCTAAAAACAAAGAATTCTCTTACATAATCTAAGAATGTGTATCAAAATCAGGAAATTTATGTTGATAAGTTACTATTATCTACTTATCTTTTGGAGGAAAAATCAAGTCCATGCATTGCATTCTGTTGTCATATCTGCTTGCTCACCACTAATCTAGAAGAGGTTCTCAGCCTCTCTTTGAGTGCACAACATTGGCATATTGGAAAAGTCTGGTATACAAATTGCATTGAATACCCTTCAGTTTGGGTGGGTTGTGCAACTGTGGCCCCAATACCACAGAAGTGATGCTGAGATGTCAGTGTGTTACAGCAGGAGGCACATGCTGTCACCTGGTCCCAGTACCAGTGATGCTTGCTAAGTTTCTCCATGACCTCACCTCTTTTTAAGCCTTTGTAATGATACATATTTTATGGGAAGATACTTTTAAGCTATAAATATCATTTATAACCCTCAAATTTTCAGCACTAGTCTTGTCATTTGTTTATGTTTCTAGCCCAAATCAGCTTTCATAGTGGATACCAAACACTGATTTTTGTTTAAAACTTACACCATTCCTTCTAGCTTAATCTGTCTATTTTCTGTGTTCAGTGAACTTGGAGCCCTGGTAACTAGGCAGCCACATTCTAAAACTGCGCCTTCCCAGCTCACTTGGTCAGTGTCACTTGCAAGGCAAGGATGTTCTGTTGTTGTGTGCGTGACTTCCGAGGCCATGGGCTCAAAAGGGGCAGCCGCAATAATATTTTCCACCGTGGCTGCCGCTGGGTGAGGACTCGATCAAGACATCTATGGCCCTTTTCACAGAGGGACCAAGAGGTAACACAGGGAGGCCAAGGGCAGTGTTGTTTGGGCCAGGTCACCACTCAGATCTCACCTGAGCTGCCCTATATTCCCTTCTTGTGAGTCTGTGATATATATATATATATATATATATATATATATATATATAGAGAGAGAGAGAGAGAGAGAGAGAGAGAGAGAGAGAGAGAGAAAGAGAGAGAGAGAGTGTGTGTGTGTGTGCATAAGTGTGGTTCACATGGGAGGGCCTATCTTGAGCAGCAACAGGTGAGAATCTGGTGGTCTGGTCATGTTCACACCCCAGGCAAAGGCTGGCCGGGTGGACAACTGTGCATGGGGGGCGTCCATTGCTCAAGGTTGATCCCAAACCTTGGAGGTGAATCTCATTTCTCCTGTGCGCAGGTCTGTGCAGACATATGCCTGGGCCTGACCACAGAGCAGAAGGGGCAGTGAAGCTGCAGCTTGGGCAGGGACAGGATGGAGGCCTCTGGACAGGCTGCTGCTCACTGTCATTGCAGAACTCCACCCGGGGCATGGAGCAGCAACAGTTGGATGACCGGGACCCCTGCCCCTCCTCTGTCAGGGAGGGTCAGGGGAGCCACACCACAGAGGACAGAAGCAGGCCCGAGGTAAATGTGGCCACTTGGGGGACTGAGAAACAGGAGCCCAGGAATGGCAGGGGAAAGAAGACTCCTGCTCTGAAGCCATCCAAGCAGCTCAGGATCCTGGATCCCATTCTGGAGCAAGGTGTGCCCATTCCAAACACTGGGCCAGAGGACTTGGGGCCCCAGGAGGCAGAGCCTGAGGGTGAGAAGGTGGGAAGGTAGGGGACAGATGAGGGGTGGAGGTGCAAGTGAGCTTACATGGAAGGGTGGGGGCAAGACACACAGCGAGCACCCAGAGACACTTGCCAGGAGCCAAGACCAGGCTCAGAACACCCACCTGCTGGAAGGCCTGTGAGGAGGACATCCTGGGGTGGGTCCTGGCTGGGGCTGATTTCTGTGTTTGGGAGGCACAGGGAAATGTGGGCCTGTGAGGGATCTTTTCTCCTCTCCCAGCTCCAGCAACAGCCCAGGAGGCCAAGCCTGCACCATCTTTACCATCTGTCTTCTGGCCCCAGGAGCCCACTGCAGGAGCAGACCTGCAGGCTGCTCCATACCCGGAGGGGCGTCCCACTGCATGGGCTCTGCCACCTCTGTCAGCAGCTCCAGCTGAAGGTCTGGAGCCCGGGCCAGCCTGTGCCACAGCCCCTGACCTGCCTGAGGCCCCTGGAGCCCAGCCTGAAGAGCCCTCCTTCGTACCTGCCCCAAGTCCTGCCAGAGAGGAGGGAAATGAACCAGCGCCAGTTCTATAGCTGCTTATTGCTCAACTGACTCTCCCACTCCCATCACAGGTAGTTTTACCCCAATGCTTTGAAGTTATTTTCCTTTTTATGATATGCTTTACTTTTTCACAATGTTTTATTTTAGGAATATATAAAGGTGATTGTTTATATTTTAAATTGTGTCATTCCTGAGCATGAGGTACAGTCACAATGCCGCACAAAGTACATCACTGCCTAGTTGCCGAATGGTCCACCACCTGAAAGTAAATCATGAACCCTAAATCCTCACCGCCCACTCCTCCCACCCCTGGCAACACACCTGAGGTGCTTTCTGTCTCTGCTCCTTGACCCGTTCAGGGTGTTTCCTACAGATGGAATGTTCCCATAGCTGCATTTGGTGGTGCTCACGTATTTTGGTTTATTTTTATCTGAAACAGCATTTTGGTACTTTCAAAGGAAAATCCCAGATGGGTTAGAGATGAGATGTACAAAAAGGTGCCCTGCTAGTGAGCGCGCGCCTCACCTGGGGTAGAGCCTGCTGTGCTAAGTGTGATGCCAGGGCCAGAAGCCAGTCAGGACTGTTCCAGAAACTTCAAGAGGAGGGAAAACTTCCAGGCTCATTTTAAGAGTCTAGCATTATCCTATTTGTAAAACTAGATAGAGACAGAGCAAAGAAAAAAAGTATAGGCTGATGTCCCTGATGAACACAGATGCTAAAACCCTCAACAAAATATCATTTAACTCAGCAATACATTCAAAAGGCCATTCACCTGTTGGCATTTATTATGGGAATGCAAGTTTGGTACAATAACTAAACCAATAAACATGATACACCCATGAAATGAAAGCTAAATATCTGATGATCATATCAATAGACGTAGAAAAAGCATTTGACAAAATCCAGCTCCCATTTATAATGAAAACTGTCAGAGTAGTGGAAATAAAGGGAACATACGTCAACACAGTGAAGGCCACATGTGACAAGCCCACAGCCAATAGCTTCCTCACTGGGGAAACACTAAAACCATTTCCCTTATGATTGGGACCAAGAAGATACAGATGTCCACTCTCACCACTCCTGTTCAGCATAGTACTGGGAATCCTAGCCGCCGCAATCAGACAGGAAGATATAAAGTGCACCAAAAATGGAATGCAAGAAGTAAAACTCTGGTTATTTGCTAATTACATAATACTGTATATACAGATATCAAAAAACTACTAGAACTGATACATGAATTCAGTAAAGTAACAGGACACAAAATAAATACTCAGAAATCAGTTGCATTTGTATACACCCATAATGAACTCACAGAATGGGAAACTAACAAAACAACCCCATTGACAACTGAATCAAAAAATAAAGTAACAGAGGACTAAACTCATCCACAGATGGGAAAGACCTGTACTTGGATAATTATAAGATATTGAAGAAAGAAATTAAGATACAAAAAGTGGAAGCATATACTCTATTCCTGGAGAGTAAGGATTACCATTATAAAAATGTTCATACTACCCTATGTAATCTATAGATTCAGTGCAATTTGTATCAAGATGTCATTGGGGTATTTCAGAGAACTAGAGTTGCTAATATTTTGTTTGCCCTTTTTGCATGTGTCTCATTCACTGTTCTATCGCAAACTACCAAAACTTTAAAACAGCACATCATCTCAGTTTCTGTGGGTCAGGGGTTGGGCACAGTTTAACTGGGTCTGAAGCATAGGCCTCACAGGCTACTGGTGAAGTGTTGGCCATGCTGTATTTTCTCTCATGTGCAGGTCAGCGAGGGAAGGATCTGCTTTGATGTTCTTCAGGTTGTTGGCAGGATTCATTCCCTGCCAGTTGGACACTGAGGGCTCTGGCTGTGTACTGGCTGCTGTATGAAGGCTGCTTTCAAGTCTCTGAGGTGCCCTCACTTTCTTACATGTGGGTCTCCCATCATGGCCATGTTTCTGAGCCAGCAGTGGAACAGCTCTGAGCGTAAGAATACAAGCAAGATGTATTATAATACATAATGTGGTCATGGCAGTGATGTCCCATCTCTCTGCCATATTCTGTTGGTTAGAAGCAAGTCACAGTTTCCACACACACTCAGAGGGAAGGGGCTATACAAGGGCATAAACTCCAGGAGGTGGGAGCATCCCATGTGAAATCATCTGCATTCTGGAGATATCAGTCTGTCTTTTCTGGTCTTATCATTTCTCTTTCTCTTGTTTCCTTGTTAGTGTTAGGCAGACCAATTTTGAAAATGCTTTTTATTTCTCACTCTCAACTGATTTTAAGAAACAAGTACCAGGGTGAATAGTTGATAGGAACACCTAAAATTTTGTTATTAGATTATGGAATTTAAAGTAAAAATAATAACAAACTACATATTTGAGAAAATCATTACTAGTTTTATTTTTGACATAGGAGTGAGTCCACAATGGCATCCCAAAGAATCCTAATTATAATTCATAATCAAGAACTATCATTTGTTTGTTTTTTCATTCTTCCTTTACAGTATCACTAGCATATTATTAGAACACTGCAGATTTAAAGTTAGATCCTTTCAATGTGTAGAATGAATTTCAGTTTCTGTACACTGACTCCGTCATCTGTGTCCGTAAATTAACAGCTCAGGATAGTAAGATATGGACTAATAGTGGTCGCTGTACATGCATCTCATTGATCTGGTCTTGTGCAAGAAATATGTTTTTAAGTTTTCTTTCAATTCCCAGAAGCTCTATAGTGGGGTCAAATTGGCCACATGTGAGCCACCAAATGCATGTTAGTCCCTCAGAAGGGGTCAGAAGGGTGACTTGCTTTTTAGCCTAAGGCAAAGATTGGGCACTGTTCATTCCTGTGTGACTGAATAACAATTTAATCCAAGAATGTGCTCATAGTCAAGCAGAGGGATGGGACTTGTAGCTCCAGAGTTTGACAGGCCACAATTTAAACTGTGACACTGCCTCTCACTAGTTTTATGATTTCAGGAAAATTATTTAGTAACTCTTAGCCTCCTTTCCTCATCTGTAATATCAGTGCAAGAGTAGCATCTATTTCAAAAGGTTATTGTGAGAATTAAATGAGATCATTCATGCATGATGCTCAACAGAGCTTTTGACACTTAATAAACACCTAACAACTCTTAGTTATTATGAGTATGACCATTATTACCATTACTGTTACTCTTACTGCTATGGTAAATAGAAAGTGTGTCAACTTTGGAATCAGACAGACCTGGTACCACCATTTACACCCATGTGTCCTTGTGTGAGTCAGTTGACTTTGCTGAACGTCAGTGTTCTCTTGTCTACAAATATAACAAGTAATTCCAGGGATCATCACCTAGAATTGAAAGGACTTCATAATGATCTGTTTTCTTCTTCTTTTCTCCAGTACTCTCTGAGATGCTTCTCATTACCTCAATAACAAATATTAGTTAAGACGTAGGCCAGGTGACTGTTACAAGAGATCCCGAAATAACGAAATGGTCCCTCTTTCATGCGAAGGCTAATATGGAGCCTCATGTCAGGGATGTGGTCTCTTTCCATGCTGCTGCACCACCCTACTCAGTGTTACTTCTGGGAAAAGGACCAAAGAAGGGGGGACATCATGCTTCCTTCTTTGGGGAAAATTCTCCAGAAGTCATGTGCCTTGTTTCTGTTCATTTCCCATAGGCTGGCTCCTAGTTACCAGGCTACACCTAGCTGCTCAGAGAATTGGTGTTACCTTTGGCTGAGCATGATGGTGGGGTGGTAGGGGAGGCTATCAGTCTCTGCCAGATATATTTCCCACCTAAACCTACCAGATGAAATGAGACTGAGAGACACAACCTCCCTCTAAAGTGGTAGGGGTGAGATCCCTGGGGAATGAGAATAGAAAAAAAAAGGCTGTGTTCAATTGGTCAAAAGATGGGGACTGGTTTGCTTGCATAACTGGTCGTGTATGTTTTTTTTTATCAGAAATGATAGTAGTTCCTTTGTCACTGACTTCTTCCCTGTATTACAACTCATGCTTGCTAAGAATGATCAAGTTACTTCTTATGTTCAAATTTCATTAAGCACAAAGAAAAGCAATCTTTCTGCTGCTCTCCTGATCCAGTGTTAATAACTTTATCAGCAAGTAGTCAGTGTGCTTCCAGAATTCATTCATGTATTCAGGCATTCATTTACTCACTGTCCCACTTCTTGTTCCATAAGTGTCCATGTGGTTTTTACTTTCTTCGCTAGTTGGAAGTGTTAATGCATCTTAGCCATGGTCTCAGGCCTCAAGGAACTCTTGTGTGGTAGTTGAGGGAAAAGCACTGAAAAAAGCACAACACATTTTTTTTCTCTTTTAAGATTTAGAAGTAGGAAGATGGCAGTCAGGCAGGTGGAAGTGTAGCCCAGTTCACTCTGTGACCGGCTGGAACACCTAGTCAATATTCTGAGGAAAAGAGTCAGCAGCCAACAGATTCCCAGCTTATATGAAGTCTGGAGTCCAAAAGTTGCAGAGTACATTGAAGAACAGACAGTGAGGAGACTGCACTGGGATGGTAAGTTCCCTGGGATCTGTGCAGGGACCGGGGCCATTGTGGTCCCTGGCCCTGAGTCTGCTGCAGGATAGAGGGAGGAGAATTAGATCACCAGCTCCCTCCCCTACCAGAACAGAGAGGGCAGCCTGGCACCAGGAGGGACCTGGATTCTGGGAGTCGCTGGGGAGAATGGAGACGAAGTCGGTGCCACACAGTGGTAGTACACATCCGCTGGGACTGTGAATGGCAGCACCAGAGAAACTGGGGTGCCAGGTGACACCTGGAGAAGGGAGGAGTTGGGCTGTGTGGGACCCTGACTCGGATCGTCTCCAGCCTGGTTGGGAAGTTGGGCTGTTTGAAAAGCCATGAGCTTGTTAAGAACTGGCAGGCAGCTGTTTTGTAAGGAACTCTGCAGCAGCAGCTGACTTCTCCTGAGGGTGTTTTCAGCTGCCAGCAACTAGAGGCTCAGTGGCTGATCCTGAGCTTGACTCAACCTGAGTGCCCTAGACTGAGTGGCTGAGTAGAGCCCGGCTGCTCATGAAGGACCTGGTCTGGAGGCTGGGCAACTATAAATACAGCAGCCTAGGCTGGGTCCCCATTCTCTCAAAACGGTAGGAAGGGAGAAAAGTGATGCCCAGCCCCACTCTTCCTGTAGCATCCAGGAAGACTAGGAGAACTCACTCAACGGGTTTATAGTCAGCAGGAGGCTTATTTTTTTTCTTTCTTCTATCTTTTTTTCCCTTTCTTTTTCTGTCTGCAAGTGAGACAATAAAACATGCAGTTACAAAGTGTCCAGAGATAGATGCAAAGGGGAAGCACAAGGCTAACCCCCAAAACTGAGAAACTGAGACAAATATCACTTTGCTATCCCCTAGAGCTGGCATTTTGTTTATATGTGTTATTATAATTAGTCTCTCATTATTTTTGTCACCCTTATTTTATTAGTATTTTTTAAATTTATCTTCTATAAGTTTAGTTTTCATTTTATTTCTCTGTTTATTTGCATTGTTTGACTGTTTTTCCTTATTCTCTCTTTATTGCATTTTAATTTTTCTTCTTTCACTTGACTCAGGTTCCAATAACACACTACTCTTCATCATGTATTTTCTATTCTAGTTATCCAAATCATATATTTGTCATCTTATTGTTGTTCCAGTACTATTGCAAATAATTGTTGTTCCATACAGTTGTACACACTACACAGCAACTCTCTCTGATCTTAGCCCATTCATCCACCCAGAGTGGCAGGAGTGAGGAGATGGGCAGCTGGGGCACAGAGGACTCACAGCAAGGTGGTGGCTCCAGGACCCAGGTGGCAAGGCAGCAGCTGGCAGACTGGTGGTCCCACATTTGCATGTGGATAAGCTAAGATGAACAACTGGGGAGGGAGAGAGACCAAGCAACCCAGGGTTCTAACGCAAGGAAATAAAGGTTCAAAATCTCTGACTGAAAAAACTTGTGGGGGTTGTGACGGAGCAGAAACTCACAGCTTTACAGGAGAGTTTGTTGGAGAGACCTACAGGATCCTATAAAGTACAAAAAACCACCCACCTGGGAATCAGCCCCAAAAGGGCCAAATTTGCTTGTAGGTAGCAGAGAGGTGACTGAAAGAAGACCAAGAATCCAGAAAGCAGCATTGTTTTCTTTCAGACCCCTTCCCCACAAACTGTCACATGCAGCAATTCAGGTTGCCTGGCCCTGGAGAAAACCTAAGGCTCTGCCCCTTATTACACTGCAGGCCTTGACAAGACAAAAAGAAATAGCCTAAATGAAAGAACAGATTTAGACTCCAGAAAAAAATACAACTAAGTGATGAAGAGATAGCCAACCTTTCAGATGCAAAGTTCAAAACATTGGTAATCAGGATGCTCATGGAAATGGCTGAGTATGGTCACAAAATAAAGAAAAAGTAAAGGCTATGTAAAGTGAAATAAAGGAAAATGTACAGAAAACCAACAGTGAAGGGAAGGAAATTGGGACTTAAATCAACAGTTTGAACCAGAAGGAAGAAATAAACATTCAACCAGAACAGAATGAAGAAACAAGAATTCAAAAAAATGAGGAGAGGCTTAGGCACCTCTGGGACTTTAAATGTTCCAAAAGGTTCATAGTAGGTTTTAGTAGGATAAAAGGAAGACAAATTATTTTAGGATTGTGTTAAGGATCAGACTCCAAAATCTTTCTAAAGATATTGTAATGGATTGGACAAAAACTGTGTTACATTTTTTCTGTAAAATAAAAAACACAATTTTCTTTTTTAAAAATATATTTTATTGATTATGCTATTACATTTGTCCCATTTCCCCTGCTTCATTTTTCTCTTTTCTTTGTTTGTTTAATGGAAGATTTTTGGATTTAATTACAACTAAACGGCTTTATGTGGTATACACACTTTCATAGGTTTGATAGGTGAACAACAAAGTCAGGACAAAAAAAATCAGCTCATGAGCAGATTTCAACTCAGAAAAGGTAATGATTTCATTGCTTAAGGGAGAAGGAAATACAGGAAAGTGTCTTTTTCTAGTTCAATAGATTATTACAGGTATGTGATTTATAATCACTGATGGCAAAAAGACAATTAACAACTACTGTCATCTCTCTCTGGTTGAACTCTATTCGTATATTTCAAGAAATATCATTGTTGACTATTGCTTTCAAAAACCTAGTGGGGAAGCTACACAATCTCCCTTGGGAAAACTAGGATAAGTTATTTTCATCCTTTGATTAGTAATGTCTAGTTTCCTCTGGTGTCTACCCTAAATTTGTCTGGTGCTACATATATAATTTTTTTCTCTGTTGGCAACAGAACCAGTGAATGCATTACCATCTGCATAATTCTGTGCTTTAAAGTTTTTATTCTGCCCTGGCTGGTGTAGCTCAGTGGATTGATCGCAGGCCTGCGAACCAGAGGATTGTGGTTCAATTCCCAGTCAGGGCACATGCCTGGGTTGCAGGCCAGTTCCCAGCAGGGGGCCCAAGAGATGCAACCATACATTGATATTCTCTCCCTCTCTCCTTCCCTTCCCCTCTAAAGATAAATAAATAAAATCTTTTAAAAAAAGCTTTTATTCCTCTTTGGCATTCTTTTCATTATGTTGTACATATCCTACATCAATGTTTGCAAAGGAAAGAACATCAGTGGCAGAGAAGCCAAGAGAACATGCTAGGAGCACCTCTGAAAATACCAAGCCAGAGCTATAAGTAAAGAAACTATGAGAGGTTTTCCAACGAAGCTTGACTGGGATTCAGATGAATCTTCCCCTTCATACTGTGCCTTTTACTGAAACACAGTCACAGGTGAAACATAAATTTTCTAAAAATCACTTGCAGACATGCTTATAACCTGACATGTTACCTAAGGGATATAATGTGCCTCAGTGTTTCTTCTCACTCTAGGGACAAAGAGAAAATGGCCAGTCAGTATCTTTGGGAGCTGACCAGAGCCCTTGAGGTAAAACCCAATGCTGAGTTCCTTAGTTGCAGGGGTGTCCAACCTTTTGGCGTCTCTAGGCTATAGTAGAAGAAGAAGAGCTGTTTTGGGTCACACATTAAATACACAAACCCTAACAAAAACTGATGAGTGAACAAAAGGTTTTAGGTAAGTTTATGATTTTGTGCTGGACTGCATTCACAGACATCGTGGACTGCATGGGGCCTGTGGGTTGGATGCCCCTGATTTAGAACATGAAGCCAGTTTCTTCTTCGAATACATTATGTTTGTTTCAAACCCACTTAGCATCGATAGGAGATCAAATGGAGAGATACATAGGGTGTATATGATGCTATGGAAATGTATCTCAGTAACTATCTTGATCCTGCTTCTTTAAACTCAGGAAACCCAGCACCTGAGAAGAGGAGGCTTTAGCCTTCATAGCCTTACTTCCACAAAAGTTCAAGACAATGCCCCCCCCCAACCCAGTTCACCTCATTCCTTAATCTTGCTTGAGTTCTACTTTTCCTTGGCTTGAGCAGTAATAATATAATCTTCACTTAATAAATACTTATGAATGAATATTGCAGAATGAATGACCTTGAGTATCATTAGCCATATTTCTTGGACCAAGTAGCCTTCTCTGCTTTGACTTTTGAGTCTTTTCCCCACCCTTTATACTTATATCCCGGGGCTATCTGCTTTAGACTGTTCAAGATCCTAACACCCTGGACCCAATCCTGACAACTGTTTACATCAGGACTGTCTCAGCCACCTTAAAGGGGAATTGGATACCCTGTTCACCCTGTAAGAAGTTTGATCTGCATTCTCAGTAGAAGAAATCATGCACAGGACTATTCATAGGGTACAGAGTTATGATAACTTAATTGTCTCCCAACATCCAAATACATTTGTAAAGATACAAGAAAAAAAATGAGCAAATATCATACCGATACTGAAAACTAAGTTTAGTAGAGAACCCATTGCCAATGTCTGGCAGTGTATCTTTGCTGACTGTAACTACAAGGCAGATTGAAGTGTATTGAAAACAAGTGCCTTAGAATTCGCCTCGAGGTATGAATTATGAGGTAGCATGAGTACTCTGTTAATCCTCCTTGCTCCCAATCATCAGATAATACCCATCAGAGGTAAAGGTTACCAAATTAATTATCTAAACAAGAGGCAGGTAGCAGATCATGGTAAGCCAAGATTTATAATTTCTCATGTATTATATTGGTCCACAGGTACAAGAATCAGGTTGTGGAGAAAAGGATGCATATTACCAAGGAGAGGAGATTTGAACCAGGTGAACTAATGACACTGGGCCTTAGGGCATGCCATTGTCTTCCAGATGTAGTCTTGGAAAGTGGGGGAATTGCTACACCAGAGTCAGTGAACAGGGCCAAGGTCACCTCAAAACAAAACAAATGAATTTGAAAAGAATTTTCTTTTCAAAAAGGGTTAGCAAAGAAAAACATTAAAAAAAGAAGAGAGAAAAAAAAAAAAAGAAAATCTGGCCAGAGCCAAAGAAATAACACTTCATGGTAAGAAAAGACTTAGAGGAAAGGCAACTCTCCAAAACAGCATTTTCCTGTAAAACCCAGGAGAAACTAGGAGGAAACTATTTGGAATGAACGACAGAGAAGATTACATTGTCTTTATGAAGCAGGAACAGAAAGCCAGGAGGAAATGCTGGGAGAAAAAGCAACAGAACGAGCTGCAACAAAGATGCATGAAACAGAAAACATTACAATAAAAGAAATAAAATGCACCGAATAAAGTGAAAAGAGAAGTAAACAGAACGGATGCGAGAGATGATGACTGGCAGGGAGGACAGAGAAAGATGAAGACCTTCACGTGGATCATGGGTGTTTCTAAAGGGGAGCACGCAGACAGCAGTTAACTAGCAATGTTATCTATACAAGACAATATTCCTGAGAGAAAAAAAATGATTTATGGATTAGGGTGGCTCACCCAGGCAACACCAGTAAAGGGACCAGCATGTCACTTTTGGTCACACATTGGCATTGCTTTTGATAAAAGGTTTTATACTCTACAAGGGTCTTCTTAGTCTTACAATGCCCTTTACACTCTTAAAAATGACTAAGGAAGGGTGCCAAAGAGCCTTGTTTATATAGATTACAGCTCTCAATGTTTACCATTTTAGAAATTAAGAGAAAATATGTATGTATTGATTAAAATATTAAGCCCAATTCATATTACCATAAATAGCATATTTTTGGTGGAGAAAAATTCTATATTTTCCAAAACAAAAAATGTGAGAAAAGTGACATTGTTTTACATTTTTACAAATCTCTTCAACATGTGGCTTACTAGAAGGCAGAAGAAGCATAGTTACTTTTGCATTCAATTTGTTTTAATGTTATTTTGGTTGAAATATATGAAAAGTATCTAGCATCACAGAGATATGTAGTTGGAGAGTATTTTAGCAGACAACAGTAGATGTTGTTTCTTGAAGATTTTATTTAATTTTAGAGAGAGAGGAAGGGAGGGGGAAGGAGAGGGAGAAACATTGATTGGTTGACTTTCACACTCCACAACCTGGGCACCGAGCTAGCAACCCAGGCAGGTGCCCTGACTTTTGGGCACATGCAACCAGTAACCTTTTGGTTCTTAGGCCAGCACTCAATCCATTGAGCCACACAAGCCAGGGCCAATTGTAGATGTTTTAAAAATACTACACCAAAACTTGAAAAGTGGTGGTTAGTTACAATCACCAAAGTACAGAAGCAGCCCAAGTGCCCATTAGCAGATGCAGGGATAGAACAACTGGGGGGACATTTACACAATGGACTACTACTCAGCTGTAAAAGGGAAAAATTTACCCTTTGCGATGGCATGGATAGACTTGGGGAACATTAGGCTAAGTGAAATAAGCTAGTCAGAGAAAGATGAATACCATATGATTTCATTCACATATGAAAACTGAAAATCAAATTTAACTAACATGCAAAATAGAGACAGACTCATAGAGGACAGGATGACAGCTATGGAGGTGGGGCTTAGGGAGCGGACAGATGCAGCAAAATGGAAAAAGGACCTGTGGACAGGGACCACAGCGTGGTGACCGTGACTGTGGGGGAAGGGGCTTCAGGGGGGATAAATGCTAATGGATAAATACAACTTAAAATTTTAAAAGTAAGTGGACTCATGAAAACAAAATAAAATGCTGCACCAAAACTTGAAAAGTGGTAGTTGTTAAAAGTTAATTGTATTATGGGAATTGAAATCATACTGCATAACTCTTCATGCTCAGTTACAGTAAAATTCATCGGTCTATCTTATACTTTGAATCTTTACCTATATAACATCATAAATCAGTAATTTCGAAATATATTGTTTTCCTGAATTATTCAAACCTTCTGAATGTGGACACATTCCATTAAACAAGTTTTAACGATCACATGTATTAATATCACCACTGATATCATCAGAAAAGTCTTAAGTATTGGGAAGCTAGACAGCTTAAAAGATTTCCAAAATTGTAATTGTCACCTGGAGGTTTGAATGTTATCATTAACAACAAATACTGTCTGTTTTTTCCTTGAAGTGGTAGTCTCAGTCCATTTTTGAGAAGATACTTAAATGTTTGATCACTGGCCAGAGAGCACCAGTCTGTTGCAGCAGCGTCCCGTGCGCCCGAAGGACCCTGAGGCCCTCAGGTCTCCCGACCTCGCTCTGACCACCAGTGCTCAGTCAGCGACTAGATAGACGAACAGAGGTATTCTACAAAAGAATTTTTAAGAATTCAGGTTGCCTCTGTAACACTAAATGTGAGTCTATAAGGAGCAACAGACATTTTGAGAGACAAAGTTTGTAAGACGCCTTATATGTTTTTAGTAAACATATTACTTTCCTTATTAAAATACAGATATTTCATGGGGATCAAAAAACAAAATTTATTTATATCCTATTTTAAAGAACCAGACCTAAAAAAGTGATGAGACAAAAATTAAAGAATGCATAAATGTATTAAAAAACCCCAAAATGTAAAGAATATAAGAATCGAAATGTTATCAGACAAAGTACAATTCACACTGGGAATCATTAAACAGAACTGAGGTAGTTATTGACAATGAGCGTGGTTTCACTCCACAAAGGAGGAACTGCTCACCTAGACCTTCACGAACCAAATGTATTACATAATCACATAAACAAAATAAAAACAGGCATACTAGTACAAGTAGAATTTGAAAGGAAGGTACTAAAAGTGATAAATCAACACATTTTTTTTATCTTTCTTAGATCAAATAGGAAAAAAGAAAGGCAGGCTACAGATCATACAATTAATGCATGCTGAATTTAAATCAATTCACCTCTGGCAGAACAACACAGGCTTTAAACTGTAAGAACAGGGAATCTTATCTTGAGATTTGGGTAGTGGGGTCTATGCTTTGAGGGCAGTACATTTATGTGAATGGTTTCTTGAGTGATAAGTCTAATATCAAGGCTGAGATTTCACACGTGACCTGATAGATGAGCCCCAAGGATCAAGTGTATCTTGTAAGTCAGGTCATTTCAATGTCTTGGGTTCCCTTTATTTATGCCCATGTTATTAACACTTATTCTTATGTAAACATTCGATTCTTGTTTCAGTAGGGAAAGCTGCAGAGGATCAAGAATTTTTCTTTATGTGCTAGCATTTTGAACAGTATCTTGCATACAGTAGGTGCTCAATAAACATTTACTAAATGAATGTCCACATTTGGGACACAGAATTAAATACTGATTTCTGATTAAGAAATTAAAATAAAACAAAACAAAACCCTCAGCTAATGGGGACAAGAAGAGTACTTCCTCAACCTGGAAAAGAAAATCTATTTCAAAGTTAACATCATACATATTGGTAGAACATTAAAAGTTTCCCTCCTGAAACAGTAAAACGCAAAGGAAATTCAGCATTACCACTGGCATTAGACATCGTAGTGAATGTTGTAGCCAGTTCAAACTGAGAAGAAAAATAATAAAATAAAATACATCCAGTCTGGAAAGGAAGAACTCTGACTGATTCCCTGATGGCATGATCATCTAGCTAGAAAATTCTACATGGAACATATAAAAAAGCTCCTACAACTAATAAATATATGAATTTAGCAAGATTTGCAGGTGCAAAATCACTATGCACAAACAAATTATATGTATGCACAATATGAGATTGATTTTTTAAAAAGATTATTTATTTCTTTATTTTTAGATGGTAAGGGAAGGAGAGAGGGAGAGAAACATCAATGTGTGGTTGCCTCTCGCACGCCCCCTACTGGGGACCTGGCCCCTGCAACACAGGCATGTGCCCTGACTGGGAATTAAACCGCAACCCTTTGGTTTGCAGGCCCACGCTCAATCCACTGTGCTATACTAGCCAGAGCTGAAATTTCAAAAATACCATTTAAATTAACATAAAGTTTAACATAAAGGAAAAATATAGCCTAACATTGGAATGATTTAGACACTGAAAAAATGCCAAAATACTACATAGAAAAATTTAAAACCCAAATAAATGGAGATACATTTCTTGTTCATTGGTCAGTGGGTGTGATACTTTTATCAGTATTCCACAGTTGAACTACATTTCCAATGCATATTGAAAAAAAATGGTTTATAAAATAAAGCTGGCATTAAAGCTAGTGCTAAATTCACACAGAAATGAAAAAGTACCCAAATGAAAATGACAATAAAACCCTGAAAATGAAGAAAAGATTATAAATCTACAGCACTCAGAAGAGTATGGTGTCATTGATCAATGGAACATGACGGAGAGTCCAGAAGTAGATCCCCACTGCATAAGGACAACTGAATTTCGGCAAATATGCACTCTGTGTGTGCTGAGGGGCATATCTCCACACTCCCCAACTATTTATTACCTCTGTGTTTACCTTCACTCCTGCTCCCTGGAGCCCCAAGCTCAGCCCGAGATGAGAGCTGAGGGCCTTCCTATGACTTTCCTGAGAAAGAAAGAACACATGCTTGGGGCATGTGCTCTACACAGTCTGTGCCCTTCTGGTTTTCAAGTAACATTGCAGAGCTTTCCCAAGCCTTATGCATATCTGTTTCCAGCTTTTCTTTTGAAGCTTTTGTCTATACTATTATTTGCACCAACTGTTATCTACTACCTCAAGAAACCATGAAGTTAAAAAACTGCCTTTAATTTTTTATGACAAATGCCCTTCCTGACAACTCCCTTAGGGAAATGGTTGTTCACCCTGGGGAACTCCAAGTCATGTCAGTATAGCTTTGCTAGTGGGGTCTTCCAGGGAACCACTAGACCAGCAGTCCTAACTTTTTTGACAACAGGGACTGATTTCACAGAAGGCAGTTTTCCCAGAGGGGTGGGGTGTAGGAGACCGTTCTGTGTGGCATGGGCTCAGCTCCCACTCAGAGATGCACAAGAGCTACACCCATGGATAGGTTCTCCCATGGGGAATCAGGCCTGCAATGTGCCTAGGCCACTTCAGTCTTGCTTTTACTAAAACTCCCTCACCCTGAATTAAGACAGCAAGTGCTTACTGTAACTTTCTAAAGTCTATGCTACAACTCCCCAGGTATGGAGTGTAACCAGTTCAACTACTTTTCCCTTTTCCTTTGCAAAATATCCCTATTCTGTTATGTGATTAGCGGCACTGGCTCCTTTGTTTTCTGTAAAAGGTAACCACCTAAAGTGAACTTGTGCATAGTAAGTGAGGACCATCATGTAATGTGCCGAGAAACCTAATAAAGGCCTGTCAGTTGAGGCTGTGGCTTTTTCTCCCCTTGAGAGAGAAGCCATGCTGTCCCTTTGCCTCCACAGGACTCAGTAGACTGTGTCTCCCTCATCCACAATGTGGCAGATGCCATGAGCTGGGATCCACATCAGTGTGGCATACAGAGGTTAGTGGGGGATGGTAGTTTCTATTCAAGCTCACCTGCTGTGTGGCCCGATTCCTAACAGTCCCAGATTGGTACCGGTCAGTGGTCTAGAGGTTGGTGAGCCCTGCACCAGACAAATCAAGTAATGGCATTCTTTGAGAGTGACTCTTTGAATGAAGTGGAGCCCACTTCAGCTCCCTCAAGTGGCTGCCCTGGTGGTTTTCACTTGCAAATGTTGGGAAAGCAGGAGATGGGAGCAGAGAAAGCTAAAATGCCACAAAGCTGGCAGTTCTTACCAAAATACAGCTATTTTTCCTGAAAAAATGCTCCCTGGTGACTACAAGATTTTGGTTAATTTCCAGACCTTTGAAATTGTTGATTTTTGCTCCTTTTTTTCCTGACTGTTTTTTCATTGCTTTTACAAAGTACAGAATTTTCAGAGGTCATCTTTGGTCCTCATATTTTCTTCCAACATTTCATTGCCTTCCTTCTCCTCCTCACCTCATTCCCATTACACTCCCTCAGTATCTCTTTTTCCTCCTAAAATTGTTTCATCATTTCGGCCACACTATATTCAGCTAGATTACACTGATTCTCACATTTCTTTGTGTATCTACCTTTTCTGCCTCCCCACTTCAGAGAACAGTTATGAAAAACCACTAAAATGTAGATTTCTTGGATTTCAGTGCCACCACATGGACATAATTGCAACTTACATGGCTCTGCAGTGCAGCCAGAAACTCCGTTTACTTTTCCTTGATTGCATCCTCTTCTAATCTCCCTGAGTAGATGTTTTGCCAAATTTATGCCACTCTTCTAAATCTTTGCAGTCACTGTCCTTATACAGTTGGGCAGTTACGTGAACAGTCCGTTTTTGTTGTTGTCTTTGGGGGATGGGTTGATAGCATGTAAAATAGTGTGCTGTCATTCAGGTCATCTTTACCCCTCAAAAATTTCCTTCCTTTACCCTCCAAAGCTTCTAATCACTCTCAATGTCCATTAAGCCAATTTTAAACTTTTCTTTTGGGGTTTAATTTTATGCAGCTATTAGTCCCTAATATATTTCCCCAATCACATGTATTTTCCTCAACTGATGGTCTTTTTGATCCCGTGAAATGGAATTTCTTGGTTGATTTAGTGTATTTTAACCTTAGACTCATCTCTCTGTAAGACTGAATCTTTACAAGGTACGTTGTCAACAGTATCGAGTTGTGTATGTGTAGTAGGTGAGGAGCTTATGGCTTCTGAATCAATCCCATTGTTTATCTACAAAAACACCTGCAGCCAGAGAGTGAGATCACAAATTCTCTTGAGCAAACAAATCAAATCAAAATCTCATTTTATATTGATGATTTTCTATTGTAGGTATTTTCCTAAGTGCATCAAGAAGATGATAGTTTTGTGTAAAAAATACCCGGAGCTTCATTATAAGGACATAAAAACCAATGACATTAAAAACTGCCCTAATGCTCAGCAGACTAAAACCAAATAATCCAGTATGATGAAGTGAGTAGACTCTATTAATAGAGTCTAATTATTAGGAGTATAAATTATAGCTAAAACATTTTCCCATCTGTAAGGTAACTGTTGAAAACAGTTTTAAAATACAGAGACCTAAGCACTAAAAGTAGAATAATATTTTCTTTATCAGAATATTAAATAAGAGCAATAAAATGAATATTACTAAACTACTTCTTTTTTTTCTACTTTAATTTTTTAGCTATCACAAGCTCAAAGAAAAATTGTTTCAGATTCCTTTGGTGACAGAACCAGAGAGAAATGTACTTTGTAAATATCTTGCTCATTACCTAAAATGTATTGTTCTATGTGATAGCTAGAATGCTTCAAGTAAGAAAATGAAATTATTTGTTGGGACATTAGCAACTGTTAAGTAGTCCAAGAAGAAAGAAAAGAGGAAGAAGAAGAAAGAAAGAAAGAAAGAAAAGAAAGAAAAGAAAGAAAAGAAAGAAAGAAAGAAAGAAAGAAAGAAAGAAAGAAAGAAAGAAAGAAAGAAAGAAAGAAAGAAAGAGAGAGAAGACTGCAGGTGGGCAATAAGCCAGGCAGCCAAATAGCTTACACTGGAGGAGACAGTCTGGCCTGGGGCATGAACTGGCCTGGGGCAAAGGTCAGTTGCAAAACAAACAATTGTTCTTCAAGGAGAGTTGGTCATCCTCTGAAAAATACTTCTATTCAAAAAACCAACTGTAACTTAATAGATAAGCACTGGCTTTTTGGTTTCCCTTTTTCTGTCATTGTGTTTGTAGTTGTATAGCATTTGGAAAATGCAAAAGTTACTGGGAGAAATAGCTTAACAGCCCAGGGCATAGACCCAGGTGTCAGTAAAACGTGGATTCCATCTCAACTAAGTCACTTCCTAACAGTGTCATCTGGGGCATGTCACTTACTTTTTCTGTTTTGTTATTCATAATCAGGTTATAATAACAGTTCTTAACTCACAGGATTATTCTGGGGATTAAAATGAAGAAATGCATGCAAAGCACACAGTAGGTTGCAACTGACTTTCACATAAACATTAACTCTTATTTTATACATATAATAGAGCAGGACAAATAAATTACTAATATTGAAGTACTAGTCAATATTCCTAACAATTACAGTTTTAAGACACCAACTTAATCATTTCATCACACTGGATTCTTTGGCTTTATTCTACTGAGGCTTTCATTATTTATTTATTATTTCATGTGTCATCAAAATCATACCAACAGCCGCAAAGAAAGAGGGGCAGGGTGGAGGCTAAGCCTGAGCGTGATCAGGCTGGTGAAGGGGCTGGAGTTTGACTATAGAGAACCCGAAAGGTCGTGCTGAAATCTCTATTATGCAGAGAAATGGAGAACCAGTGAAGGGACTGAATTCAATACAAACCTCCAAGCTAATTTTGGCAGAGTCAGGTTTGGGAGTCAGGTTTGTCTAATTCTTCTCTACATCTCAAGCAAGATTGTTTAAAGAGGCTGAATAATATAATTTGAAAACTTTGCAAATGAATCAACTTATCTAATTTTACATAGATGGGTACACTATATATTAAGTTTACCTGGTGGTATCATATGTATATCGGAGAGTATACTTTCTGAGAAGTAAAACAGACTTTTTAAACTTAAATGTATAAAACACAGATTATATGTCTTAATTATACATATTATTAAAGATTAAATACAAACCATTCTTCATCTAGGCAGTATATTTATACAACTGTTGACAAAAAATATCCAAACCTATAGAAAATTTTTATGAGTATATTTGAGCCAAACTGACAATAATTGCCAGGGAGCAAAATTTCAACAGATTGGGGAAATGGCAGCTTTGCAGTTTATTTTATACACTACAGTCCAAGGAGGAGGCATAAGTAGGGTTATGTGAAATTAATGGGCGGTAGAGTAGGGAGGTAGAAGAAGGCAGAGCAGGAAAACCCTGAGACTGGATTACACAGTCGCAGCGCAGAGACGTGGTATCTGGGCAACAGGACAACAATGAGCAGTTCCACAGTCTCCTGGTCTGCTGGGAGGTTGTGTCCTGAGGGGTCTGGGAAAAATGGGATTACTCTGACATTTCCAGGGTATGTTATCGCAGATGCAAAAAGACAACAGGCTCACTTAAGGCAAAGATTGACTTTTGTTAAGAAAGATACCAGTGGAGAATGTGACTACCCACCATGATTCACTTTCAGTTAAATTTTAATTGCACACTATCCTATTGTTAGGTGGGATAGATAGTAAAAAGGCGGGGAGGAGGAGGGTGACATGTCTCACCCATTAACTCAGCAGTCCTGAGCCTGGTCCAATAATGTTGCCAGGTGTTCCAACATCACAAGAAACACCATACTGATACCTTGAAATTCTATGCAGCCTTTCCACTGTCTGGGAAAGAAAGGCTTTGAAACTGTGTATTCATCCCAAGGCCTGAAAAGGGGAAGAAGCCGGGGTCCACAGCACTCAAAGAAAGAGCCCATAAAACAACTTTGGTTAATTACCTGCCTTTGGTCGCTAACTATTTTATGAGGGGGTCTCTAGTGCTCACAGAAAGAGCCCGTAAATAACTTCGGGTAACTGCCTCAACTTTAACTGCCTCCCGTCACATGTATTACAACAAGATGAGCAAATGTTGTCTGGAGCAAGATGAGAAGGATTCAGGCTGAAAGACACCCACACATACCTACGTTTGGGTAGTTGTACCCCCTTCTAGGGGGAAGGCAGCAGCACCTTTACCCACCAATCAATATGTAACTTCTTCACCCCATCCCCCAACTATGTAAGTAAGTCCCCAAGACAAAGGACCTGGGCCTCTTGACCCCTTACCTTGCCCTGCCTTGAACCTGTCTATGCCTTTTAACCCCCACCTTAGCTAGGTCATTCTCTTCCACGAGCACTTAGCACTAATAAACCTTGCTTGCATGCTGGCAGAGTTGCTGATCTGTAATTCCTTTTTTTTTTTTTGAAATTTATTAAAAAGTTTTTGAAATAACAGCTCAAAGCCAAGAAAAAAAGTCCTTGAATGCATGTAACAACTCAGTAGTTTTTGTTACAAAGTAAAATCACACAAATGCTCATGGAAGAATCAGTAAAAAGTGTTTGCATCTCAGGGAGAGAAGATACAGGGCATATATATTATCTGTTAGAAGAGAAACTGCAGACGAGCCTTTTCTACCTTGTGATTATGGGGCTAGCATTCACCTACAATAGTTCAAATTACCCCAGCCTTACACCCTGTCTGTCTCCTCACTGTCTTCACACCACAAGAAATTCCAGCTACAATTTCATCACAAATGAAACAGCTTTTCCCATGCTACCCACTCTTTTTTTTTTAAATTCTTTATACTGCTTCAGCAAGAAAAACAGTTTCTCCTGTAACACAATGTGGGTTTTTTTGTTTGCTTGCAATTTTTTAAATTTTTTGTCTTTATTGAGTTTATTGGGGTGATATTGGTTAATAAAATTACATAGGTTTCAGGTGTATAATTCTATAATACATCGCCTGTATATTGTACTGTGTGTTCACCACTCAAGTCAGGTCTCCTTCCATCACCAATTATTCCCAATTTATCCTTGTATATCTCCCTCAATCATCCCCTTCCCCTCTGGTAATCACTATACTGCCTTTGATAACAGTATACTGATCACAGTATAATGTGATTAATAAATCAACATGCAACAAATGCTGGCAAGGATGTGGAGAAAAAGAACCCTACTTTACTGTTGGTAGAAATGTAGATTGATGCAGCCACTGTGAAAAGCAGCATGGATTTACCTAAAAAAAAAAAAAACTACCTGCCTATGTCTATGTGGTTAAATAAGGTCCCTGAGCTTGGATGACCCACTGTGGTGGCCTCACCTGAGCTTGTCAGGTTTAGTATGTGGCTCCTTTTTCATTTATAAAATATATTCATTTCTGTGTTAATTCAATATATTAGGACATTTGTCTAAAGTGAGTTATGATGGAGAAATAAGTGGACTTCTGGCCACGATGGAGGCATAGGTAGATATACTGTGCCTCCTCACACAACCAAAAGGAAAAAAACAAATTAAAAAAAAAAACCCACCAGAACAGCCATAAATTCAAACTGTGTGGAAGTCCGACGACCAAAAGTTAAAGAAGGAACATTCATCCAGACTGGCAGGAGGTGCAGACATGGGCTGCTGGGGCAGCAAGGCCAGCAGCTTGAGGACCAGATGGTCCCATATTGGCATGTGGATAAAGCAGGAGGAACAAATGGGGAGTGTTTTTTTTTTTTTTTTTTTTGGATTCTTATTTTTTTTTTTGTTTTTCCCACAACAAAACTGACTGAATAACCCAGGGTTCTAGTGTGGGGGGAAAAAGCCTCAAAATCTCTAACTGGAAAAACCTGTGGGGGTTGCAGCAGTGTGGGAAACTCACAGCCTCACAGGAGAGTTCACTGGAGAGACCCACAGGGTCCTAAAATGTACATAAATCCACCCACCTGCGAATCAGCACCAGAGGGGCCAAATTTGCTTTCAGGTAGCAGGGCAAGTTACAGAAACCCAGCAGAGAGCCGAGCAAGCAGTACTGTTCCCCTTTGGACCCCGCCCCCACATACAGTACCACAATGCACCTACGTGGGTTACCCCACCCCAGTGAATATGTAAGCCTCTGTCCCTTACTATGTAACAGGTGCGCCGAGACAAACAAATATGGTCCAAATGAAAGAACGGATTAGAACTCCAGAAAAAAAACTAAGTGATGAAGAGATAGCCAACCTATCAGATGCAGAGTTCAAAACACTGGTAATCAGGATGCTCACAGAAGTGGTTGAGTGTGGTGGCAAAATAGAGGAAGGAGAGAAGGCTCTGCAAAGTGAAATGAAGAGAAATGCACAGGGAACCAACAGTCAAGGGAAGGAAACCAGGACTCAAATCAATTACGATTTAGAGCAGAAGGAAGAAACACATTCCACCAGAACAAAATGAAGAAACAAGAATTCAAAAAAATGAGGAGAGACTTAGAAACCTCTAGGACAACTTAAATGTTCCAAAATCTGAATTATAGGGGTGCCAGAAGGAGGACAGGAAGACCAAGAATTTGAAAACTTATTTAAAAAAATAATGAAGGCGAACTTCCATAATCTGGCAAAGGAAATAGACTTCCAGGAAGTCCAAGAAACCCAGAAAGTCCTAAAAGAGTTGGACCCAAGGAAGCACTCATCAAGGCGCATCGCAATTACACTACCCAAGATCAAAGATGAGGAGAGAATCTTAAAAGCAGCAAGAGGAAAGGAGACAGTTACCTACAAAGGAGTTCCCATTAGACTCTCAGCTGATATCTCAAAAGAAACCTTGCAAACTTGTAGGCAAGAAGAGGCTGGAAAGTATTCCAAGTCATGAAAGGCAAAGACCTACATCCAAGATTACTCTATCCAGGAAAGCTACCATTTAGAATGGCAGGGCAGATAAAGTGCTTCCCAGATAATGACAAATTAAAATGAGGGCTTCATCATCACCAAGCCCTTATTATATGAAATTATAAAGGGACTTACCTAAGAAAAGAAGAAGATCAACAGTATGAACAGTAGTAAAATGACAACAAACTCATAACTATGGTAGCTGTTACGGGTGATTCTAGTATTTTGCTTTGGGAAAAGATTTATTAAAATGAAGAAATTAGCAGATAAGAAAACTGCTAGCTTTCTCTTTTTTGAGGTAATGTCATTACCTCAAAATGTCTATTACTATACATTTTATTCTGCTACACATAATTTTGTCACACATTTTTTCCAAAAATTATTACTCCATCAAAGATATTTTGCAATTCCTTTGATGTTCATGTTCCTTCCATTTCTATTCGATATCATCTTAAGGTTACATGTAGATTAGAAAGAACAATTTTCTGGTGGGTAGTCTTGCTTCTAGTTCATTTAACTCATCTGAGTCAGCTAAAGCTCTATTTCATTTATTTCTGTGCTAAAGCATTTTAAATGATATCCTACAGTTCAAACGATGGACTCTCAAATCCTTTGTTACTGAAAGCTTTAATATCATACAGGGAGGGGCAAAAGTAGGTTTACAGTTATGAGTATAGGAAACATAGCTTATTCTTATATTATTATGTATTGATTATTATATAACATTAATTTCCATACAAACTATAAACCTACTTTCCCCCCACCCTGTATTATAATGTGATTACCCTACACACAGACGACTACAGGAAAATGGTCCCAAACTGTGTTCTGAGGCCTAGAACTAGATCTTCCCATTGGAGATGGATCACGAGCTATTGCAACTGACCTAGAAGCAAGTATGTGAGAAATTCAGCCCAGAATGTCAATATTCTTCCTCCTCCTAAAAGATAAACAGACACTTTTCCAGGAATAAAGTGGAAGCATGGAGTGAATGTACTGGGAGTAGTAACCCATACAAATTGTTTGTTCTAAGTAGTGTTTTTTTCCTCTAAATGATAGTTTTACTGGTATTGGAAAAATACATTGGAAATTCTTCGTATGCCCATGATCAACATATTGTCAATGCACATTATTTAAATATTGGTGACATGGTTTGTCCTGGCAAGTCCTTTTTCAAGCTGAACACCAAAATAGGGAAACCCCTGTATTTTCACTGGCCCTGATAAACAATATTATATTAGTTTCAGGTGTACAATCCCATGGTTAGACACATATATAAGTAATAAAGTGAATATCCTGATAAATTTAGTATCCACCTGACACCATGCATAATTATTACAATATCATTGACTATATTCCCTGTGCTGTACTTGATATCCCAGTGACTACTCTGCATGCTTTCCCATAACTCCTAAAACTGTACCCTGAAAATGTTCATTTTTTCCAGTATGATAAACACAAGTTCAGAGGAACTTTGAGAATAGTAAAAGGTTGACAACAGTAGGTAAGTAAGTAAGTAAATAAAGTCAAGCAGTAAGAGTGCTATGAAGAAAAATAACAGAAATAAATAAATATGACCAGGATGCTGATATGGCTGTAGTATTCAGGAAAGTATCTGAGACCTCCCATAAAAAAAGTCCATGACCATATGGCTTTACTGGTGAATTCTACCAAATATTCAAAGAGTATTTAATACCTTTCTTCCTTTGGAACTGACTGGTGTGGTTCATTGGGTTGGGTATTGTCTGCAAACCGAAAGGTCACTGGTTTGATTCTGGGTCAGTGTACATGCCTGGGCTGCAGATCATTTTCATGTTTGGGGGCATAGAAGAGGCAACCAATCAACGTTTCTCTCCTTTTCTGCATCCCTTTCGCTCAATCTAGAAATAAATAAAATCTTTAAAATTTTTCTTCCTCAAACACTTCCAAAAAGTTGATGAGGACGGTATACTTCCTAATACATTTTATAAAGGCAACATTACTCTGATACCAAAGTCAGACAAGGACATCACAACAAAAGGAAATTCCTGTCCTGTATCTGTGATGAACACATGGGCAGAAATCTTTAATAAAACACTAGCAAATTGAATACAACAATGTATTAAAAAGATAATAAATATATATTAGGATCAAGTGGGAGTCAATCCAGGGATTCAAGGGCAGTTCAACAGATGCAGGTCAACCAACACAATAGACCCCATGGACAAAATAAAAGGTAAAAATCATATAATTATCTCGATATATGTAGAGAAAGCCTTTGACAACATACAACATCCAGTTATGATAAAGCCTCTCAATAAAACGGGTATAGAAGGAAAGTACCTCAACTGAACAAGGACCATATATGACAAGCCAACAGCCAACATTATACCCAGCAGTGAAAAGCTGAAGGCTTTTCCCTTACGACCAGGAATAAGACAGATGTGCTCACTCTTGCCACTGTTATTCAACAGAGTACTGGAAGTCCTAGCCAGAGCAATCAGGCAAGGGAAAAAAAAGGCATTTAAATAGGGAATGAAGAAATGACACTATTTGCAGATGACATGATTCTGTATATAAAAAAACCCTAAAGTCTCCACCAACAGACTCTTAAAAATAATAAACAAATACTGTAAAGTTGCAGGATATGAAATCAATATACAAAAATCATTTTCATACATATATACTAACAATAAACTCTCAGAAAGCGGAAACGAACAGAACAGTCCCATTTACAATTGCAACAAAAGGGATACATTACATAGTAATAAAATTCACAAACTAAGTGAAGGACCTGCACTCTAAAAACTACAAAACATGTTTAAAGAAAGAAATTGAAGGAGACACAAAGATTTGGAGCAAAATTAGTGTTCGAAGCTTGTAAGAATTAACATTGTTAAAATGGCTGTACTACCTAAAGCAGCAATTCTCAACCTTTCTTATCTCATGGCAAATGTAAACTAATTACTAAAATTCTGTGGCAAACCAAAAAACATATTTTTTGCCAATCTGACAAAAACAGGTATAATTTTCATTAATTTGCAAAAATAATACTGAACTACCCTTTTTGTTCCAAAGAGGCTTTAAAAAAAAAAACTAGGTGCCTAGCTCTTCCTGAAGGTGAGGTCCCTGCAGGCAGTCAGTCCTGGAGACCCCTTTGGCCTTGTGAGCCCACCCACTTCCCACAGCCAGATCTTCTGTGGGTGGGAGAGGCAACCTCTGACCCAGCCAACCCCTGACCCAGCCAACCCAGGGCTGGGAGGCTCTAGGCCACACCCCGGTGACATCTGGCCCAAGGACACTTTCCCCAGTTCCCACATGTGGTTTCGGCCTGAAACCCCTTGTGAGGAGCGTTTGCTGAGGCACAGAAGGGACTGGTTTGCAGCCCCTTATACTGACAGGCCTCAGTCCTGTTTGATCCCACACTCTCCAGAGAGGGTGACCCCCTTCCTCTCTCCCTCTGAGGATCTGGGACTTTGGGTCCTCCACCATGTAGGGCCATCAGGTGGGGTCCAGTCTTTTGGTACCCTTCCCTTGCCAGCTTAGGTACTTTAGGCCAGAGGCTGTCACTAAAAACAGCAGCCTGGACTGGGACTGGCAGTGAGGCAGGTGTGCATGGCGCATGGGTTTAACCACACAAGTCTCCCAATTGTGAAGTTGGAAAAGTCGACTTTTGTGCTGCCTGTCACTACCAGAGCTGATACAGGGTGCAGCCAAGAGGGGGCACCCCAAAGAGATTTGGAATGGGGTCTAGAACTCAAGGTGTCCAGGAAATATTAGGATGTCCTCGCCCCTTCCCCACAGATGTGAGTTGGGGGATGGGACACATGGAGCAGGGCCATTGGGAGCTGTTTTGTACAGCAACAGCTTTGCAGCTAACCTCTGGCATGGTCACTTAACATATCTATAACCTTTAACTGTCTGCACAGGTATGTTAAATAGCTGTGGCCGTGCTCTGAGCCAGTGGGATAGAAAGGGACTTCCCCCCCAAGATGTAACTGGGGCAGGTCCCCCAGGTGACAGCGCCTCCGTGAGAGCTTGGAGATGATTGGCTACGTGCCATGGGGCCACACCTGCCCAGACTCACAATTGCAGCCCAGTAAAGCTGGATGGATACAGGAGTGCTGGCAAGTGTAGCTGATTGTGGGAGGAGTCAGAAATGGGGCTGCAGAGGAGGATTGGCTCTCGGATTTAAACCCAGACTCGGCAGCCATTGAGGAGAGAGCCACATGCTTCTGGCAGGGTCTGGGGACCCTTGCAGCTGGGGTAGAGAGAATCACCATGTGGCTTTAGCAGAGAACTGCCACTCGGCTTTGGCAGAGTAGCAACTCTCCTCTCCCCACAGCTTCAGAGGAGGAATCCATGTGGTCTGGCCAGAGTGCAGAGCCCCATAGCTCTGGTGGGGAGAAGAAACATGTGGTTTTGCCAGGGTGGGGACCCCTGTAGTTTTGGTGGAAGAGGACCACACGGCTTTGGGGTGCTCTCTTTGGCCGAGTGGCCTGGGAAGCAGGAGAGACTTTGCCTGGAAGAAGGGTGAAAGAACTCTTGCCAGTAGGCGATGAGAAGGTGCCACATGGCTTCGGATTAATTAGAGATCCTGCCTGGAAGGTGACAAAGCTGACAGTGCTAGTGGCCTGAAGCATGAACATGTGCTTCTTTTCCGGAGCTACAGTACCCCAAATTAGGGCAGGGGGGATAAGAAAGCACTGTGGGCATTTGTGAGTATCCAAAAAGGTCTTTGATATCTTAATGAAGACGTTAGGTCACTACTTTAAGTCTGTACAGCTTTAAATAAACATTTCCTTTCCTTTTCACAAATCTCTGGCATTGAGAGATGTCTTTCCTACTTGGTGGCAGACAGTCGAGCCCTGTAGGGGGTCCTTTCAGTAATAGTATCTCGCCCTTGGCCCCCTGTGTTCTGTTATAGTTTTTGGCATCCCTGGGTGGGCCAATAAATTGCCCCCCTGCTCTGGCCTGTGTTCTGTTACAGCCAATACGTAAAGACAAGGACTGAATCTTTATGTGCGCTTCATTCAGCTGGCCAGCGATTGGAGAATACAGTGGGATATGTGTCTTCAAAAACTCCAGAAGAGGAGCTCCTGTTTTAGTTTTTAAATTACTGTCTGCAAAATTCAGCAGAGATATTTTGAAAGTAACATACACAATCTTGGAAAGTGGGTCTTTTCTTGGAAATAATGACCATGAGGACTTGAGTAGACATTTTTCTGAAGAAGACACAGATGGGCAATATGCACACGAAAAGGTGCTTGGCATCACTAATCATCAGGGAAATGCAAGTCCAAACCACATGACATATCGCCTCACATCTGTTAGGGTGGCTACTGCGGCTACCCTAAAAAAAAAAAGAAAAGCAGAAAACAAGTGTTGTTGAGGATGTGAAGAACGTGGAACCCTGGTGCACCGTTAGTGAGAATGCAATTTGGTGCACCCACTGTGGAAAACAATATGTAGTTTCCTCAAAAGATTATAACTACCATAGGACCCAGCAATTCCAGTTGTAGGCATATCCCCCCAAATAATTCAAATAGATGCTCATGCATCAGTGTTCACAGTAACATTATTCAAAATAGCAAAATGTGGAAGCAACTTAAGTGTCGATCCATAAATGACCGAGGACATAATGTGGTTTATCTACACAATAGAATGTTACTCACCTTAAAAAGGAAGGGAATTCTGACACCTGCTACAACATGGGTGAGCCTTCAGGACACCATGCTCAGTGAAATAAGCCCGTCACAAAGGACAAACACTGCATGATTCCACTAACGTGAGGCACAGACAGTGGTCAAATCACAGAGACAGAAGTTAGGGCAATGGATGCCAGGGGCGGGGATGTGGTAGGGAGTCAGTGTCAATGGGGACAGGGTGCGTGTTTGGGAAAACGAGGTGATGGTGGTGATGCCACTGAACTGTACATGAAACAATGGTTAGGGTGGTAAATTTTGTTACGTATATTTAACCACAGTAAATTTGTTCAAGATATAAAATTAATAAAAAATAAAAATCAGCTGTCTATACTTGTATATATGAATTTTTGGTACCAAGAATTAACCAATCAGACATAAACTTATTATGCGACATGACCAATAAGATGCAATTCTATTATATCACCTATATTTTTATGGTTGGCCATAAATGACAGGCCATTCACGCCATGGCTATCATTGTGTGTGATGTCATTTTTTCAATTTGACAATCTAAGGGAACAGAGATCAGGTCTCCTGACAAAATAGTCAGGTACTGCACATTTATAAAAATATTAAGGCATACCTGTGTGCAGTAGCATACCAGTTGAAAAATGATGACATAAGAAATATATAGATGTGATATAATCCCTATTAAATTCCAAATGGCTTTTTTAGAGCTATAGAACAAAAAAATCCAATTTGTAAAGAACTGCAAAAGACCTTGTGATAGTCAAAGCGATTTGGGGGGTAAAAAACAAAACAGGAGGAATCACATGCTCCGACTTCACACTATGACAAAGCTACAACAGTGACCACAGTGTGGCCCCACGTCAGGCCTCCAGCTCAGGAATCCAGTGCCAGAAAGATAAGTGCCCATAACTTCTGGCTGTAAAAATCAGTGGGGATTAAGACAGTTAAAGGAACCACTGGATTCTTAAAGGACCCCCACACAAACTTACTCAGACTCTCCCTATGAGCTGCAGCACCAGGATAGCAGCTTGAAAGGCATGGGTGGCATATGGGGAACAACTGAAGTTTGTGGCATCAGGGTGAGAGCTAGGGAACAGCTTCTTTCCAGACACATTGGCAAGCAAAGGCCATTATTCCTTTTCTGAAACTGCCTCTCACAGAAGCACAGAGCAGGCTGGCAGGTGCCATATCTGAGACTCCATCAACAGGCTCACGCCATTTGTCCCGCCCTGTTTGTTCCCTGAGGTTCCACCCCATCCAACTGAAGGGCTCACCTAAGCTGTTAATAGTGGCTTTTCCACATGAGTGGCTTGACTAGGCTCATCCTTCACACCTTTCTAAATCCTCTCAAACAAGTGACAGCCAGCCTCAGTGAGTCCTCACCCTCTACCTTCTGTTTAGTGGCCCCGGGTCTGCAAGCCTAGGTTCTCAGCTTGGCTTTGCCTATGAACCTCCAAGCCCAGTATAAGTAGCAGCCATCTGCAGATTGCTTTGTCTCGTGAAGGATGGCCCTGGGCAGAACAAAGGTGGTGTCTGACCTTGGCCTACACCACTTAGGAAACCCCAGAGCCCATGTACCCAATGGACAGCTACAGACCACATCAGAGCATCAACACCCTGTCCCTGCACAGCTGATCCTCCATGAAGGATGAAGGTTGGTGGTCAGTGATCACAGCCAGTCCTTTCAGCTGTCTGGCCAGGGAAAATCCCTGCCAAAAGCAATCAAGGCTCAACTACTAGAGGGGAGTGTACTTGGCCCACATAGAGTGTGCACCTGAAGTAACCACCCTGGGTAATAGGGGAGGCTGTGCCACTGGCCCATACAGGACACCTACTACACTAGGCCACGCTACCAAGACAGCTCATAGAAGCCCTACCTAATTTATAGCAACAAACATAGGGAGGCTGCCAATATGGGGAGACAAAGTAACATGGCCCAAATAAAAAAATAGGTCAAAACTCCAAAGAAGGAACTAAACAAAATGTAGATAAGCCATCTATCAGATGCAGAGTTCAAAACACTGGTTATAATGATGCTCAAAAAATTTAGTGAGTATCTTGACAACATAAAAAGATTCTATCAGAAATGAAGGAATAAGCAGAATACACTGATGGAAGTAAAAAACTATTTATAGGGAATAACAGTAGAATGGATAAAGTTGAGAATCAAATCAATGATTTGGAACATAAGGAAGCAAAAAACACTAAATGAGGATAGCATAAGGAACCTCTGGGACAACTTCAAGCATTCCAACATTCACATCATAGAAATGCCAGAAGGATGAGAAAATGAACAGGAATATAGAAAGCTATTTGAAATAATAATAAAAGTTACTTTCCTAACATGGTGAAGGAAATAGACACGCACATCCAGAAAGCATAGAGTCCCAAAAGAGGGACATAATGAAGGCCCACACCAAGATACATCATAATTAAAATGGAAAGGTTAAAGATAGAGAATCTTTTTCTTTTCTTTTTAAAAATTTAAAATTTTATTTTGTTGTTATTGTTGTTCAAGAACATTTTCTGCCTTTTACTCCCATCCCAGCACACCCCCCCAGCCATCCCCACCTCCCTCCCATTTCTACCCCGCCCTTGTTTTTGTCCATGTGTCCTTTATACTTGTTCCTGCAAACCCTTCCCCCTTCCCCTGAAATTCCCTCCCCTCTCCCCTCTGGTCACTGTCAGCCTGTTCTCTATTTCAGTGTGTTTGGTTATATTTTGCTTGTTTGTTTGTTTTGTTGATTAGGTTCCTGTTAAAAGTGAGATCATACGGTATAAAGAGAGAATCTTAAAAGCAGCAAGAGAAAAGCAGTTAGTTACCTGCAAGGAGGTTCCCATAAGACTGTTAGCTGATTTCTCAACAGAAACATTTCAGACAATAAGGGAAGAAATGTTTCCATGACTTTGAATATTGGCAAGAAATATTCAAAGTCATGGAAAGTGGGGAACTACTGCTGCCTGCGGTCCAGCCGCAGCGGGTCAGGGGGTCCCACAGGTGAGGGCAAGGCGTCGGCGCTGGGTAACAGACGACAACACGCCTCAAAGGACAGTGAAGCTCTGTTCCATTTATTGCAAGTACAAGCAGGTTTTTATATTTTCATTTCAGGTAGTGATTAATATTTGCAGTATAACATGATCATTTAAGCAGAAAAAATCAATACAAAGGTAATCAGTAAAAGTACAAAAGTTCCCATAGATTTAGTTAAAGATTATTTTAACTAGGAGAGCCATTAATCAGACAATTAGAAATATCTTATTGTATATTAAAGTTTCTCAGAATTTGGTATAGGGCATAAGGATACGCTAAATTGAGTAGAGAAAATAGGAGATTTATTATAAGGCCCTTGTGATGTCTAACTTAGCTATCTACCTTTTTTTTGCTTAAAATGTTTTTCTGTGTACTATAAATTCTGACTCCCTAGTGACTGTTTAGTTTGTAATAACTAACTAGCTTTTGTTATTTCTTTGCCTGTCTAGTTGATATATATTCTTATTCAAGGTAAAGGAGGGGCTATTCCTATGTTGCAGGGGGCTTTTAAGGGTACTTCTTTTAAGTTTCTCTAGGAGTTCTTTTATAGACATGTTTTGTACTTTGATACCCTCTAAGAAAGTAGTGAGATCATCTCCTGATTTCCTAGAGTATTCTATCTTATCTTGGGTGTTTTTCCAATGATCTGTTATTGATTAAGCTTGAATTCTCAGATTGTTCTGGTTGTTTCTTTGTACCTATATTCCCTGACGTTCTAGTATGATATTATTATTCTGTTCATTGAGCTGGGAAAGGTCCAGGCACACTATCTGAATCACTGCCAGGGTATTCATAATGATTAAAGCAAAAAGGGTCATGATCCCCAAAGCAAGCACAATCACAATAGGTATTGCAAGGCCTTCCATGCCACGTCCACCAGGTTGGAAACTGCTTCCTTGAAGTCTTACACCCCCTCTCAGGACCTTGTCACGGAGAGAGGGATCCAACAGTGGACGCGGCAGTGGACGTGGCATACTGCCATGACTGTGATTGCTCTACCCATCAAAGCTATAATTTAAAATCGAATGGCAGATAAAGAGCTTCCTTGACAAGAAAAAATTTAAAAAGTTCATCATCACCAAACCATTATTATATAAAATGTTAAAGGGACTTATTTAAGAAAAAGAAGAAGATCAAAACTATGAACAAGAAAATGGCAACAAATACATATCAGTCAACAACTGAATCTAAAAAAGAAACTAAACAAACAAGAAGAGCAGAGAGAGAAAATCATGGATAAGGAGAGCATTTTGATGGCTGCCAGATGAGAAGGGGGTTTGGGGGAATGGGTGAGGAGGTGAGGGGATTAAGAGGCACTAATAGGTACTTACAGAATTGCCATGGGGAAGTAAAGTATAGTATAGGAAATAGAGTAGCCAAAGAACTTACATGCATAACATATGGACATGAGCAAAGGTGTGGTGATTGCCTGAAGGTGTGGGGGGTGCTGGGTAGAAAGGAGCAAAGGGGGAACAATAAGGACAACTATAATAGCATAATCAATAAAATATAATTTAAAAAAGATTAGAACAACGGGTGCCAGAAGGTGGGGGAGGGGAAGGGAGGTAGTATGAAATGAAGATAGAGTGTCAGTTTGGAAAAATGAGGTGATAGTGGTGATGCGACCGAACTGTACATGAAAACTGTTCCCTGGCATATAAAAACTGTTATTACATCAGAGTTAATTTTTACATCAGCCCACAGTCTTCCTACATGCTGATCTTAATGTGAACCCCTGAATACTACAGGCCCTGCATAGTAAGTCTTACTATGCTAACTCATTTGCAAATTTAAATTGAGAAAACATCATCATCTACCTGAATGGAATTTAACCTTGTGGAAAACAAGATAATTGTGTTATTTACAAAGGATGTCAAAATAACATGAGATGACACATTTCCATTGAAAAATAAGCAAGGCTGTCATGAAGTCTTCCAGAGTGCCCAACAAATATCACGGAAGCGTAACCATAACATCCTGGCTCCTCTTGCAGAATAACCACCACCTACTGACTCTTAAAGGATAAGGAAGCAGTTCTTGCAGGTCCCAGATTTTGAATCAAACTACTGACATCCGACCATTTACTGCACAAAGTATATAGAACATGAGTGGAAAATAGAACTAAACCAATGGATGCTGAATTTTTAAGAAGATCTACTGGGCAAGAACATATTTCCAAGAAAGCGCTATTCTACATTCTCCCAGGAAAACAGAAAGAAATATGTTTTATCGCCACCAAGGAGTCTGTACCATCTCTTCAAGAACAAATGGAAGTGAAAGAATTGTAAAACAATATTTATATTCTCACTACTTAGGTTCTGCAATTAATTTTTACATTTATTTTATGATACAGTCTTCCATTTATTTATCTCTCTATATATGCCTCTGTCAATCTGTATTGCAGTTTTGATGAAAATACTAAAGTAATATGCAGTCATTGATACGCTCGTGAGGTTCAAAATATACTACAAAATATGGCAGCTTGGCATATGAATATTTAAATTAAAGGAGTATAAGAAAACAGCTGAAACAGGAAGGTCACCCTACTTTCCTGAAAGGAGGAGATAAATCTCCCATGTGGAAGGCACCTTCCTTGGACCAGAAAGAAAAGAGACATCCTTACACCAGAGAAGGATGGGGAGAACTTAGGGCCAAGAAGGTATGTAAATAAACCTTGTTACTTCTCTACCATTTAGCACCTATGGCCCAAACCTCTTTGTCTTGTCAGTTCTTCACATATTTATTGTTTATTTTTCTAAAAGATCTTAAAGCTTGGTGCTCTGGTCACTTCTTTGGGTCTTCATTCTCTTGTGAAGGCCCTCATATAAATGTCAAAATTCAATAAAGTTTACATGCTTTTTTCCTGATAATCTGTCTTTTGTCAGTTTAATTCAGAGGCCCAGTGAGAGACCCAAAAAGAGGGTAAAGAAGAATTTTTCCTCCAGTACATCACTAACCTCAAACATTTCAGCATGCACATCATTAACCAGATTTCAATAGTCATTTACCATTTTATTCTTTTGAGACGAGGAGATATAAAAATGTGAAGTGAAACAAACTGACAATGTAAGCTCTAGATGAAATTTAAATTATTTTATTTTGGAGGAAGTCCTGTTTATATCTCTACCAAAACTGCAGTTACTAGGGATGAGGAATTTTTAAACCCTGGCTAGGGAGTGAGTCAGGAGTCCCTGGTTCTAGGATCTGTTAATCACAAGCCTTCATACGCTGAGAATTCTGCTTGGGATTTCAGGATCTAATCTGTCAAAGAAGCGGGCCAGTTTGGATTACCAGACCTCTAAGTTTCTTTCTTGATTAAACACAATCTACTTATTTGCTCCAATAAAACCATAACATTAATTCATTAAATATTAACTGAACATCTACTACATACCAAGTACTTTTCTATGGTCCAGGGATACAACAGTGAATAAAAGAGAGATTTGGGTTCTAGTGGAGAATAAAACTGTAGTTGAAAAAACTGGTCTACCTACTTTTAAAAATAATAGTTATGTTCACTTTCAAAAATATATTAAGTTCCATATACACAAAACAAAATTATTTTCCATTTTTATTCACTGAGCATTTTTAATTGTTTTAGCATCATAGTTTTTATGGTAACTACTACTAATAAGAACTTGAGACATACAGCAATATGTCTCAGAACCTCCATGTACTCTGTGTCTTCTCCTCCTCTCTGCCCTACAGACCAACTTGATACTTGCTCATCAGTTATGTCGCCCTAACACCACAGTGTTTCTTCTTCCTGAAAGTTAGTTATAGCACTTCAGTCTTGTGCCAGTCACTGTTCATGGGTCCAAATCTTCTCTTCCATTCTCAGTTTCTGACCTCTAAAACAATAACATCCCAGTTGGTCTCCTTGACAGTCTGTCCAGACACAATTTAAAGAACATTCTTAATGCTTAATCTTAATTGTGTTGCTCGCTAACCTAGAAATCATTAAATTTCCTTTAAGATATAGTATAAAATTCTTAGGTTGGTGAAGAAAATTCATTCGACCTGAAGGCTACTATTTCAATTTCATTGAATTCATGAAATCCAATATATTAATCTTTGTAAATGGGTCTCAGGTCAAGTGAAACAAGTAACTGTGTCCTGTTTGAAATGTAAGAAAAGTGATTATTTATTTTGATTTTCATCCAATTCATAAGAGGTCACCTTGAAAGGAATCTGTAGCCCACTAAGGCTACACACACACACACACACACACACACACACACACACACACAGAGCATATATGCACACAGATACATGGCTACACATTGAATATACAGAAAGAATACATACTGTATGTTCAATACACATAAAGCTCAATATAACCCTAGAGTAAATGCAAAGACAATAAAAACTCTGTATTTCTTTTGGGGATCAGAGTGAACTTGGCTATTTCAAGCCTCCAAGTTAAAACTTGGAAGTTGCAAGATTCAAGTGGGTCTTGTTCAGGATCATCTGTGCAGCATGTGGTTTAATTTGCCAGCCTCTTTTTATAGGCATCTGCACAGTGACTTACAACTTCAAGAGTAACTGATCCTACTGAGAAAAAGCCCCTCACCCAGACATTCTACACCGGGTGGCATAAGAGTTATGTCTTTGTGGCTGAAGAGAAGGAAACGTCATCACAACACCCTCCCTGGCTCAGCAGCGAACGATATTTAGAATCTCCCTGTAGAAAACGTGCAGAAGACTGAAGAATGTAAATGACATCAAAATTACAGGCAACAAAAACTGGGAGGAGGGTGGTGGGGAAGTGAGTTGCAAGGAAGCAAGGGTGGAGGGAACTGTTCCGTTCCATTAGGGTTTCTTAATACTATTTAATTTTTAATTGTGTGTATATAATTCTGACCATTTTAAAAATTAAACTTAAATAGAAAACGGATCCGGGATAAAGTAACACCTGTGTGAAGTCAAAGACCCTGGTTCCTAACTAACCCACTCCTATCTCAGCTTTTAAGCAGGAAGCAATGGTGTATTTCACATATGTGTATGCTCACAACTCAGGTACAGTGAGATATTTTTACTGAGCCAGACTCTATGCTTACTCCAGTACAGTACCTCTCAACGATGGGGGTCCCATCCGGGCCCAGGCCACTCACTACTCACTATTCTGGGAGAGTGGGGCATCCACAGGAGCAACACTGCCGAGGTCAGCGCGGAGTGCGTCTGGTCCCGGTCCCGGTCCTGTCCCGGGCAGATGGCGGACAAGTGGGCGGAGGGTCCGAAAGCCTGCAGGCCTGCAGGGTGGCTCTCACGCTCTGTGGGCGCCGCTCCTACAGGCTTGGCGGCGGCTGCAGCGGGCGGTTGGTGTTCCTGAGTCGCTCTCCAACGGCCTGTCCTCGCGGGCCCGGCTGCAACAGTCCAGCTAGAGCTCGGAGCCAGGGGGCCAACGAGGAGGCGGAGGTACGTAGCATCGCTAACGGCGTCTGCAGGCGGTTGGCTAAGATCAGAGGGTCCCTCCCGGGCCGGCGCCGCCCCCCCTCCCCCCAGCTGCGCTCCACGCTCCAATGGCCTGGAGGGCGGGGCGGGTCACTGAGCAGGCAGCCACCTGGGACTGGCAGCGCCGGGCCGGGCGGGGAAGCAGCTGCGGCGGCTGCGGGGTTAGGGGGTGGGGATCGCGGGCGGGTGCGCGTGAGAGTCTGGGCGCCTAGAACCGCCCCGGCTGGGGATGTCCGGGCTGGGGATGCGGGCAGAGTAGTTAGTGTGTGTCCGGGCGTCAGAGGGGAATCTCCCGCTGGAAGGCCCCCCGGCTGGCGCTCACAGGTGTGCCCGCCTTGCTTAGGTGGACTCCCGCGGGGCCCCGCACCAGCACGCCCTCGCTCGCCTTTGCCTGGGGCGAGGCGGCTCCCAGCCCTGTGTATCCGCTTAGAACCTTTGAGGCATTAGTGCCCCAATGTGAAATAAGCGAGCAGGAGAAAGACAAATACCATACAATCTCACTTATAGTGTGGAATCTAATGAACAAAATAGATAGTTGGGCAAAATAAAACCAGAGGCGTGGATGGATATGACAGGCTGATACATTTCAGAGGGGAGCGGTGTGGGGCAACTAGATAAAAGAAGGCGAAGAGATTAGCCGAAGAACGCTTATGCGTATGAGCACCTGGAAAGGCCAGGGGAAGGGGGCTGGGGCTGAGTGTGGGTGGGCAAAAGGGGGGAAATGGGAGACATTTGTAATAGTGCCAACAGGAAAAAAAAAGGAAGAAATGAATGTATGGATGAGCGGAACAACAAATTGATGACCTTCTCTCTCTGTCTCTCCCTCAAATCAGTAAAATTTTTAAAAAATTAAAAAACCCACTTGGGCTCCCAACCTAGCTGGGCTATCTGAGACCCTGAGCAACTTACTCTTTACTTTGGTTGTTTGCATTTGCATTACAGGGATAACAACTACCTCAGGGGTGGACAGCTCCAGGGAGAGCACTTAGCACAGGACCAGGCACATGGAAAATCATTGTGAATGAAGAGCCCAGCTCTGGACATCTTGGTGAGAAATTTGCAAACTTTGAATGAGGGTGAAAATTGAATTCCATTAACAGAGTTAACCCGTTAAAGAGCAAAGAAGTACCCCTTACCCCCTCCCTTCTTTTTAAATGCTGCTGGCAGGGTATGTTGGGGGGCAGTATGAAGACTGTGGAGCTCCCCTGCAGAGTGAGCTCAGTGGAGCAGTTTTGGGGGGATGGCAAGTGGGGAAGGGGGGAGATGGTGAGGAACCCATAAAGAAATCTTTTAAGATTCTGATTAGCTTTGCATTAAATTTAGCCCCAATCAGCTATGTACCAGATTATTCTTTGGAGACCAGACGACACACCCAGTGACTCGGGAATAAGACATTACCTATTCTCCCTCTTTGCTCAGGACATGCCCCAAAGACACCCTGGAGAACCACGTCATCCACTGCAGAATGTTTTCTGGACCCTAATCATTAATACTCCCTTTTCAGTGCATAACAGAGCTTTCTGACCATTCCCTGGAGTCTGGTTCCAGAGAACCACTCCAGAGAGTGGTATTTTCATCTGAAAACCAGGAAGAGCGGTCTCAAAGGAATCCATTACTTGAGGCACCTTGATCTTGTGCTTCTAGACTCCAAAACTGAGAAAAGAAATTTCTGTTGTTTAAGCCACCCAGTCTGTAGTATGGCGCCCTGAGCAGATGAAGACAACAGGAAAGGAAAGGCTTTGTTAACACAGAAAACCAACTGATAACATTAAAGGAATGATAGAAATTTTTAAAATTCACTATTTGGTATCATGGTAAAAGCTGATTTGGGCTAGAAGCATGAATAAATGGCAAAAATCGTGGTTGGATATTTGAGGATTCCCATGATATTTTTAGCTTAAAAGACTCTTCACACAAAATGTGTATTATTACAAAAGGTTAAAACAAGGTGACTTCATGGAGAAACCCATCCCTCCTGGGCCACATGGGTTTTTCTTAGGACAGTTGTTACCAAACAGAGGTCCAAGGTGGGGGGGGGGGATATTTGGCCCATCTTGGGACACCAAAAACTGCTACAGAACAACAGGGGCCCCTCCCAAGGACAGGATACTAATATCTACTGGGCTCTTCTGTCCACCGCCAATTGGAAAGACATCTCTCAATGCCAGCGATTTGTGAAAAGGAAAGGAAAGGTTTATTTAGAGGTGTACAGACTTAAAGTAGTGACCCAATGTCCCCATAAAAATATCAAAGTACTTTACGATAACCACAGATGCCCACAGTGCTTCCTTCTCTCCCTGCCCTAATTCAGGGTACTGTATCTCAGGAAAAAAAGCGTATGTCTGTGTTTCAGGCCGCTGGCACTGTCAGCTATGTTGCAGTCCGGGCAGGATCCTCAGTTAATTTAAAGTCACGTGGCACCTTCTCATGGTCCACTGGCAAGAGTTCTCCATACCCATTTTTCCAGGCAAAGTCTCTCCTGCTTCCTAGGCCACTTGGCCAAAGGGAGCATCTCAAAGCTGCAGAGGTCCGCACTTCAACAAAACCGCGTGGCTCTCCTTCACATCGCCAGGAGGGGATCCTTACTTTGCTCAAACTACATGGCTCTCCTCCTCCTGGCTGCAGGGGTCTGCACTCTGGCCAAAACTGAATGATTCTCCCCTTCATGCCTGCCATGACTGGGTTTAAATCTCTGCACCCATCCTCCCTTGCAGCCCTATTTCTGACTCTTCCCACAATCAGATATACCTGCCAGTATTTCTGTATTATTACAAGTTTACCGGGCTGCCATCATTAGTCTGGGCAGGTATGGCCCCATGGTGGGGAGCCAATCAATTCCAAGCTCTCACGCAGATGCTGTAACTCAGGGGACCAGCCCCCAGTTACATCTTGGGTAGAAGCCACTCCCTTCTCCCTGGCTCAAAGCAAGGCCATAGCTATTTAACATATCTATGAAACCAGTTAAAGGATATAGATATGTTAAATGACCATTCCAGAGGTTAGCTGCAAAACTGTTGCTGTGCAAAACAGCTCTCAATGGCCCTGCTCCATTTGTCCCTTCCCCCAACTGATACCTTGGGGTGGGGTGAGGACATCTTAATATTTCCTGGACACCCTGAGCTCTGGACCCCATTCCGAATCCTTTTCTGGGGCCCCCCTCTTGGCTGCGCCCTGTTGCAGTTCCACTGTCCTGCACAAGGGGGCAAGCCGTACGGGCTGCAACCCTGCCTTTTCTGACCTGGAAATGCCCTGTGTGTCTAGCATACATCTTGGATATCATGCAGATTTTTGACTCTGCCTTCTTTTCAGGCTGCTCTCCTACTCCCGATATGTGCCCGGTGCCACCACCCCATTTCTCACCTGGGCTCTGCCTTGATCTCCTTTCACACCACCTCTGTGATCCTGTTAGGGGATGTGCATGGTCCCTTTGGTACCGTCCTGGCCTCCCCTCTGCACGCTCTGACTCCACTCTGGGCATTGGCATACATGCAGTCCCTCCACTGAGACTGCTCGCCTTAGAACCACAGGACTCACCACCCACTTGTCTGCTTCTTCTCCTTGGCACAGCTACCCTAGCATGTGCTGTTGCATCTCTGCCTACCTAGGACGTGAGCCTATGTGGACTTCATGCCATCTCATGGAAGGTTGATGAAGCCCAATACCTGCCTCTCTACCTGCATCCATGTACTGTGGACATATTTGGGGCTTCTCCCTTAGTTTAAAGGGCAGAATGGCTCTCTGGCCCTGGGAGATTTAGGCTCGCCAAGGGGCCTTTGGCGCCTAAATTCATGGTCTTGGGGTGAGGACCCTGTCATATATTTTAGACAGTCTTCGTGGAGACAGGGCATTTGGCCCTTAGTTGTGAGCCTAGGGGGCGGGGCCCAACTAAAAAAAGGTGCACGGGGGCGGTGGTGTGTGGTGTTTTTTTGTGAGGAGGAAGATGGCCCATTAGAGGGCGGGCTGAAAGAGTGGTTCGAAACCACCCCCATTAAGGGGGAGCTAGGGAGCAGAGATCATCCTAAGGTGAACGCTTAAGATCTTCTTTAGTCTTTCTAAGCATGCACCTTGGCTGGGCATGCATGTGGCCTTCTAATCCTTTCGCATATGTATCTACTCTTCAATCTCCCAATATCTCACATAGTCTCACCTATGTTTCTCCAGACCTTAAATAGCCTATTTTATGTTCTCACTTATAACCTCTTGCCAAGGCATATGTGGATCTTGCAGCTATTAATAGAATGCCCACCATTTTTCTGCCTAAGTTCTGAGTTATATGTGCCTTATGTCCCCCACCTTAAGCAGATGTACACAATAACTTGTAAATAAAGTCCTCTGCTCTCTGGTTCAGGGGAAGAAACTGGGAATGGAGCTGCTGCAGTCTCCACACCAAAACTCATCGTGCCCCAGATGGGTTTGGCAAGGAATAAGTAAAAATGTCACAAAGCTTTCTTATTGGTTTGAAGGTGGCTTTTTCTTGGTTAAAATTTTGCTTCATTGCTACAAACCTTTGACCAGTTTCCATAGCTATGACAAAGTTGATTGAGTCCATTTCTGCTTTAAAAAACATTTCTGTGGGGAAACAAGAGCTTATAGCTTCCTACTCCACAATTTTGCTCAAATATCTGAAATAATAGATGTTTAAAGGTTTAGTTTATTATTTGCAATTTCTAGTCTTATTGAGTGTAATATTTGTACTCTGTGGAATTTAAGATTTTTTTGAGTTCTGTCTTACTTTTTAATATTTTCTAAATGTACCATCAGCATTGGTTTATTCTTTATTTCCAGAGTACGCAGTTTAAGAGACATATCTAGATATATATTAGATTCACTTTATAAAAATATATTATGTATATATTCTAGAGCAGAGTTTCTCAAATTTGTCACTATTAACATTTTGGACCAGATAATTCTTGCTTGTGTGTGTGTGTGTGTGAGTGATGGTGGTGCTGGGGGGTAGCCTGTGCATTATAGGATGTTTAACAGCATCTCTAGGTTCTATAATCTACATGAAATGCTAGTAGCATCTCCCACTCAGCTGTGAGTGGGAGATACTACTATCTCCAGACATTGCTAAATAACCCACAGTGCGCAAAATCACTTTCTGTTGTAAATTATCGTTCTGAAGTATGGATTGGCAAAGATTTTTGTTTTTGTAAAAGGCCAGGTAATAGGGCCTCTATGTGGAAATAGGGCCTTTATGGAGGTAATTAAGATTAAATGAGGTCGTATGTGTGGAGCTGTAATCCAATAGGACTGGTTTCTTTATAAGAGGAAGAGCCTCCAGAGATCCTTCTTTCTGTGTGTGTCCACAGAGGAAAGGCCATTGTGAGCGTTAGCGGAATGGCCCTCTGAAAAGCAGGAAGAGAGACCTCACAAGAAACCAGCACTGATGGCAGCTTGATTGTGGACTTCCAGCCTCCAGAACTGTGGGCGAAAAAATGGTTTCATAAGTCACCCAGTCTGTAGTATTCTGTTCTGGCAGCCCAAATAGACTAATACACTTATAAAAGAAAGAATTGAAAAAATATTACAATTTTAGAAATGTAAAACTGCTGATCTTTGAGAGATACTGTTAAAAATATGAAATACCAATACCATATAATCTCACTTACAGAGGAATCTAATGAGCAAAATAGAATCAGAGGCACAGAAACATGGAACAGACCTAC
Source organism: Artibeus jamaicensis (assembly GCF_021234435.1). Taxonomy (NCBI): domain Eukaryota; kingdom Metazoa; phylum Chordata; class Mammalia; order Chiroptera; family Phyllostomidae; genus Artibeus; species Artibeus jamaicensis. The sequence continues at coordinate 68,848,945 of NW_026522030.1, read as the reverse complement.
ACCTGTAAGAGGTGAGGGGGAAAGGGGTGACTGGTTGAAACAAGGGGAAGGGGCTAATCAAAGACCCATGGACAATGGTGTGGGGATTGCCTGTGGCAATGCAAGGTGGACTGGGGAGCAAAGGGGGGAAACTGGGACAACTGTAATAGCATAAATAAAAAAACACTCAAAACAACAATATAAAAGAATATAAAAAGCACAGGGAAAATATCTACAAATGACTTACCTGAGGAAAGATTTTTATAGAATATGTATAACTATGTAAATCAATAAGAAACACTTTTGTGAAATGGAGGAAAAAATCTAACAGGCACTTTACCAAAGAGGCACAGATGGCAAACAAACAAAAAGGTCTCATTATTAGGCATTAGAAAAATGCCAATTCCATCTAAAATGAAATGCCATTACAAACCTGATTCGATGGCTCGAGTAAAAATCCTGACATTAAATGGACATGCAGAGCAACTAGATCTCTCGCACACTGCTGACAGCAAGGCAAAGTGGAACAGCCACTGTGAAAAAGCCTGACAGTTTCTGAAGATGTTTAACCTACACGTATTATGAGACCAATAATCCCACTCACTCCTTGGAATTAACCCCTGAAGACAGGTTTCCACACAAAGAAACCTGTATATGAACATTTGTGGCTAGAAATAATACAAATATGCATCAACCGGTGAATTAACTGTGGAAAAGCCATACAACAGATCACTACCTATAAGTAAAAGTGAACCATGAAACATACAATAATGTGGACCTGTGACAGAGTTAATGGCACTGTCCTGGATTCCTGGATCCATCAAAAATAGGTGGTCAGGGCATGTACCCCAGTTGTAGATTCATCCTTGATCAGGGCACATACAGAAGGCAACCAATCAATGTTTCAAACATCAATGCTTCTCTTTAATCCCTCCCTCTTTCTTCCCCTCATTTTCTCTAGGAAAATAAAAAGGTGACTCTGGACAATTCACTGACACTTTCAGGTCCATTGTTTCTAAAATTTTACATGAAAATTTCGAATAGATGACCTTGAAAAGCCTTCCTGAATCATCACGGCAGGATTCTGTGAGGTCACAGTAGCATGTGGGCACTGTGACAGCATTGCCATGTCTTTAAAGGGTGGGGACTGTTTGTAGAGTGCAGAATGTCCTCCCTCTGCATGGTTACCTCTTACCCCCAGATCTCACCCCCACAAGTTCTCCCACAAAGTGGCCTTTCCCGAGCAGTCTGCCCTTGGGCCACCCCAGCTCACCACATTCGTTTCAAGGCTGGCCCAAACTCCCTACTGACGCAGGTTACAGTGGCTTCAGCATGTGCTGGTGTCTTCACTAAGATTGGCTCCTCTGGGCAGGGGGGAGGGGATCAAGAACTGTTTCTGGCTATGAAGATCTCTCCTTTTTGGGCATATCTGCCTTTGCTCTGAAGCTCCAAGAGCAGCATGCTTTGCTCTCAAATGAATTTTCCGAGCGCTGGGACTGGGTGACTAATTTTGAGGCTGCAGAGCTCTCTTGGAATGCACTGTATTGTCAGCTCTTGAACAACGTGGGCTTGAACAGCATGGGTCCACTTACACGTAGATTACTTTTTCAATGGATATAAAGCTGTCCCTCTGTATCCCTGGGTTTTGCATCATTGGATTCAACCAACCACAGGTCAAAACAGCATTTTCAATCTGAGCTTTGGAATCTGTGGATGCAGAGGGCTGACTGTATGCATTGTTCTATACCATTTCATACAAAACACGAGCATCTGAGGATTTGATATTTGCAGTAGTCCTGGAACCAATCCCCTGTGGATACTGAAGTAGGACTATAAGTTTTGAGGGAGTCAAATGTTACATATGGAGTTTTGATCACATGAGGTTGACATCCCTAACCCCTGTTGTTCAAGGATCAACTGAAATTTCAGACTGAAAGCAGCCTGCCAGTGCAGGAGGGGCTAGGAGCTCCTGTCTGACTCAAGGGACCTGAGGAGACAGGACAAATCCCACAATACATTTAATTATAGTGGGATTCCATCTACAGTCACTTCCCATTGTATCTTTGGGAATTTGGGAACAGGTCACTCTACTAAGTGATGAAGAGTGTGATGCTGGTATTTAGACAAAGCCTGACATTGGAAGTAAAGCACACTTGCCCTTGAATTTGAATTCCCTCACTGCTAGCTGGTGACTTAAGCCCATGGCTCCACCAACTTGATGACTGGTTACTTTTTTTTTAATGTGGTTGGTTATGCCATTCTCCTAAAATGGTTGTGAGTTTACATAAGACACCCAAAGAATAGACCCAGGAGTCTTCTGAATACAATAGCAGTTATCACTTATTCAGGGCTTATTACTCTGCCCTAGTCTAATTGATTTACAGGTTATGGCTTATCTAAGTTCCAAAACAACTTAGATAAAATTGTTATGAAGCAGTCATTATTAATATCCTCACTGTCTGATGAGAAACCTGACTCTTATTCAGGTTCCTTCTGTCGTTCCTGCTTAAAGAAGAGCCAGATATTTTTGGCTGGAGGGGGGACTCCACCGTAAATGCACCACCAGCTCTTTCTGGCATCTTGCCAGCTGCGTTTTAAACATGTTTTCCCCTAAGGCCGACCCGGGCTTATCTCCAGTGGGCTACAGGCGGAGTGGGGTACAAGAACCCCACACATTCTGACCCCTACCAAGAATCTGCTTCATGGGAACCTAATGCTGGGGACTGAGCCTTGGGCCCTTGGAGATGTCCTTCTCCTGCCTTCCGAGTTACAAGCCACGCCTCTCAGGAAGTTCCCAGGCTGCCTGCCTCCCCGTTCCCCTCATTCCACCTCAGAGGCCACCAGGAAGGCTCTGGTATCACATCCTTGTTACAGCGCAGAGCACGCAAGCAGAAAGGTGCGGCAGGGCCTGCCTATGCTCAGGTGTAGCCCGACCCCTTCCAGACAGTTGCACAGTGATTCAGCAGGATTTAAGACTACATTTTCCATAAACCTTGATGTTCCTTTGCATGTTTCTTTGTTATTAGTCAGAAGGTGATCTTGATGGCCTCTCCTGCCCAGGTTAAATTTGAATTTTACTGTGAAATACAATGCGTGGTCTTCCATCCAATTCTGGTGGACAAAACACCAGTTGCCAAAATTATTAGAAACAATTTGGGAAATTGGAATGTGGACTGGCAATTAGGGATATTAGTGAACATTAGCTACTCGATTGTTAAGTGGAATTGTATTGGAAAATGTGTTGATTTTATAAAGGCATGCAGAGTGATGTATTTAGCACTGAAATTATATTTGTTAATTCACTTCGCAAAATTTCAGCAAAAACAAAAACAAATGTGGCAAAAGGTTAAAGTTTCTTAAATCAAGGGCATGACTATATATGGCTGTTCATTTTATCATTTTCTACTTTTCTGTTTTTCAACTTGTACTAAAAAGAAAGGAAAAAAAGGATTCCTTCTCCATGACGTGTTTTTTAAAGTCAAAGCCGCCCACAGAAGTCGAGGTACAAATAACTTGGGAATAAGGCTGCAAAATGTGAATGGGACATTTGAACGTGGAGTACAACAGGAGCACTATACAAGAATCTGTTACCAACAGAGTTTATCTAAGGAAAGGGAAAAAGCAAATTTCAAAAATACACAATATACGAAAATACACACAATGCAAAATAAGAAAATGGTTCTTAAATCAAGTATTTCCCTGCTCAAAGCTTATGTAAGCATCTTGTTGATTTTACTTTCAAACCAAGTGAGGGACATTGGGCATAACATTATAGGAAAATATTTTAATTAAATTACATATTTTGAGCGTGTGTCTGGTCAATAGTAATTCACAGCAGTCATTTCTTCTACGACAACGAATTTTAAAATTTAATGTTATTGATATGGAGCGGGGAGGAGCGGGGAAGAGAATAGAGTCATCAAGAAGGTAGTGCAATTTGCATGAAACAGACGCAAAGCTTTACCCCTCAGCAGCTTTCCTGGGACACGCTCACCCCCTGACCCTGCTGGACACTCCGCACTGGAGGCACTGCTCTCAGGTGCTGAGGGTGTCCACCCAGCGGCCCAGTGCCCCAGCGGCTGGCAAAGCTCAGAGAGCGCTGTTGGGCTCTGCGCCTGGCGCCGCAGCCCACCTACCCACAGCCTGCGCTCCTTGGGAGCGTCCTCCAGCCTTGATGCGCCTGTTTGCGGGCGTCCTCCGCAGTCCTGCGTCCGGGCGCCACCTCCGACTTTCCTCCGCAGGGTCCTGGCGCGTCTCCCAAGGTTCAAGGTATTGAGACGACCCCCAGCCTCCGGGTCCTGAACATGTTCCCAGCCAAAGTGAACAGGGTCTGGGTTCCCAGCTGGGAAGGGAGCTCTCTCTATGGTGATCAGTTTCTGAGGATCACGGATATGTCCCCTTAATCAGAATGAATTTTCCATCTTTGCAAAAGTGGACTCGGGATCATGTGGGCTCTTGATTGGAAGGACAAAACAGGTATTTCCATAAGTAACATAATTGGTTTATTAGTAAACAATAACCTTTCTTCATTAAATGCAGTTTTCTATATAGAAATACTTGTAATACAAAAGATAAATCTAACTGTAATAAGCCATCGACCCAGCTGTTTCTTCATTTTGTAGTAAGGTTTCCAATTGATATTTTCTTGCCCTTAAGTTCCATGCTGAACAAGACTGTTAAATAAACCTTGCCATTTTTTAAACTCAAGTTGTTCCTGATTATTTTTTAATGAAAATATATCTAATTATTTTCTTTAAAAATTTAAATACATGCTCAATTTGATCAAAATAAGCAGTGCATGATGGAAAAATGAAAGCCCCCTGTTGCTCTCCATCCCATGTGCTGAATAAAACCAATATCAATGACTAATGAAGCTTAAGTCTGGACTTTTTGCTAGAGATAACAATGCATTTTTCAAAAAGCACCATTACTACTTATTTACAACTTGTTTTTACACTTAAAGTTGTCTCCTGATCCAGCTATCTGGTCAGGCTACATAGAACTAAATCATTGTTTTCCTTAGCTGCATCATAGGGGTATATTATGTTTAATCAGTCTCTTTGTGATTGATATTCAGTTGGTTTCCAATTTTCACTATTATAAATAATATGTAGCAAACATCATTGTCTATACATCTTTCGTATGTATGTGTCATTACTTTTTTCTTTAGTACAAATGCCAAAACAGTAGACTTGCTTAATAAAAATGTGTACATGTGAAATATCTGATAGATGCTAAAAAATAATCCTCAGAAATGCTATACCAGTTTATGCGTTTCCTCACATCCATTCCAACACCAGATAGCATGCATCGTTATAATTTATTATAATGTTAGTGATGCTTAAGGAATTGCTATTTATATTCTAATGGAGAGAAAGTATATCACACATATACATATTCATTCAATAAACTTACTGAAAACCTGCTATGTCACAGACATTATTCTAGGTGCTATAATAATAGGAAACAATAAAAGATAAAAATTCCTGCTCCAATGAGGTTTATGATCAAGGCTGCTGTGGTCAAATGTTAAGAAACAATGGGATATTGGAGAAGATCTAATCAAACGTGGGCAGGGTTGGTGAGGCACCCCGTGATGAGTGAGAGTAGGGAGTCATTATCACCACTATCCCTTCTATGAGATTAGGGGATATTACTATAGTCCAGCAGAAAAGGTTGCTCTAATGGGAGCTGTGGCCTTAAGAAAAGAAACACAACAGCCAACTCATGGCTTAGAATAAAAAACCAAAGAAACAGATACCCAGACCTCACTTGTTTTCCACCCTCTCAATGTCCTTCTAGCTCCCACGCCCACTCTGCGCCATTCCTAGAAGTGCATCTACAGTCTCCTCAAGAGCTTCTTGTTAATTTCCCAGTTGTATTCTTATCTCGCTCTTCCAGTTACTTGGGGAGCTTTGTCCAGCAGAGCCCTGCTGGCCATTGCAGATGAGAATAAGCCTACCAAGACATGATCTGCTTGAGGAGGAAAGGTGGCTGGTCTCTCAAAGGAGAAGGGCCAGGAGGCTGTTCCTCCATGGGCTTTTATACGCAGGAACACAGGTAAAGCTCATCAATCATTGGCAGGAGGTAAGCATCAAACAATAGATAACATACAAAGGACTATGAGGGCTCATTCTGAGTCAAGGTCAGTTAGCTAAAGGGCTATAAAACTTTGGGAAACAAACTCATTTCATACTTGGACCTTTATCAGAAAATTGAGGGCATTCTTAGCAAAGCAGATTTCACAGGATTTTAACGCCTTCTTTCTCAGGTCTCATTGCCCTGGGGAACTGCCCATTCCTGCCCAGGACTACACCACCCTCCTCCCTCTGGTGCTGTTTCAGGCTTAAGTCAGGCAGGGGAATCAAGGCAACCAAGAGATTAGGAGACTTTTTGCACACAGAGTGAGGACTCAGGCTATGTCAAAGTTGAGGGGTGAGGGTCCATCACCCCCTTTTTCTATAGCCCTTCCAAGTCCTTCCCTGAGGGTCCATTTGTGACTATGCCTGTCTTAAGTCATCCCTCCCTTGAGGAATCTTATCCATCATTGGCTAACCAGTCATCCACCCGGGGCCAAGCAGGGTGAAGAAAAGTGGGCAAAGGTTGTGCCCCTGCCAGGAAGATAAGCTTTGTCTCCTTAGTGGCTTATGGTCCCAAGGTCTCTTACTCATCTTTAGCCATGGGGGGTTACAGCTTCTGAAACCAGCAGGGTGGTTCCCAATACCAGTTAATTCATTGAGCCACTGGTCATGAATCAATAAGACTCTAAGCCTAAGTGTATCTCCTTCCTCACAAAGTGGATGAACACATATACATCCCTAAACTTTGTCCTCTTGGGAGGATTTTTCTTCACTACAGCCTTTAAGGCCTCCCCTGAATGTGGCTGTAATGCAACAGCCATTCACTTCCAGATGATGTCATATCTATAATCTGAGGAGTGTGCTTTTTCCACTGCTAAATGTTTATAGTGGTCTTCCCATAGGGCTGTAAGGTGCAGTGAGGGTCATGTGTTGTTGAGAGCAGTAAGAACAAATACCATGTGAATGTGAACCACTTATTTATAAAGTTTGTTGTGCCTCTGGTCCTGTTTGGGTCTGATTTCATATTTACCATCCTGTTTAACAAGGGAATAGACTTGTACACATAATATTTTGATTCAGTGAAATAGATTAGACCAGTTCGTAATAGATATTTTGGGTCACATTGTCACTCGCAATCTCATGTTCAGAAGTTCAGTCCTTACAGTAGCAATAGCAAACCAGAAGCTCCTTTTCAAATGGAGAACATTTATTATGAAGTAAAAGCATACATTCAATACCCCAGGAATCTGAGTTATACTTATGTCTTCCAATCTATAAACATCATGTCTCTCTATTTATTTAGGTCTTTGATTTTTGAATCAGCATTTTTAATATTTTTCATCTTACAGATACTACATATTTTGTTAGATTTGTTTTAATTTTTTTTTGGAGCAATTAAAAATAAGGAGTCTGGGTTTACCCCAGCTGGGAAGGGAGCTTATATGTTTCATTTCAGTTTCCAATGTTCTTTGCTAATTTACAGAAATGTGATTGATATTTGTGTATGGAGCTTGTATTCTATGATCTTGCAAAACTTACTTAACAGTTTTAGGATTTTTTTTATAAACTCTTTTTGATTTTCCTATGTAGACATCATGCAAATGCAAATAGGATAGATTTGTTTCTTTCTTTACAACTTGTATGCCTTTTCTTAACTTTCACTATTGAAATGGCTGGTACTGTTTAAACTGTTTTGGGGAAAGTGGATATCCTTACCTTGGTCTTAATTTGGGGGGAAAGCATTAAGATTAGCATGTAAGTGTGATATTAGCTTTAGTAATTTTGTAGTTTTTTATCAGATTAAGGAAGTTCCCTCATATTTCTAGTTTTCTGAGAGTTGTGATTATGCATGGGTGTTGGATTTGGCCAAATACTTTTTATGCATCAGCTGATATGATCCCCTGGTTTTTCTTTTTTAGCCTGTCAAAATTGAAGATAAACATAGGTTGATTTTCAAATACCAAACCAACCTTGCATTTGTGTAATTAACCATGCCTAGTTGTAATGTAGCTTTCTTTTTCTATATTTATGAATATGATTTATATATATTTTGTTGGTAACGTGTTTCTATGTTCATAAGAAAAATTGATGTGTAGGTTTTTTTGGTGTTGTCTTTGACTTTGATATTATACTTATAAAATGAACTGAAAAGTATTTTCTCCACTTTTGTTTTCTGGAAGAGTTCCTGTCAAATTGGTGTTATTTAATCTTTCCCATAGCTTTATTGGCATATCATTGACAAACAAAAATTGTATTTATTTAAGAAGTACACATGATGTTTTTACTTATACATTGTGAAATAATTAAGTTATTTAAGAAATCCATCATCTCACATAGTTACCATTTTCTTTCTTTCTCTCCTTTCTTCCTTTCCCATCCTTCTGTCTTTTTTTGTAGCAAGAACATAAGATTTACTCTCATAGCAAACTTCATGTAAATACAATATTGTATAGGCATATTGTTGCATATCCAGAACTTACTCATCTTGCATAACTGAAACTTTGTGCCCCTTAACCAACATCTCCTCATTGCCCCTCCTCCTGTTAGAATTCTACTCACTACTTTTATGAATTTGACTAAATTGCACACATTATTTTATTTTTAAATGTTTGGAAGTTTCACCAGTGAAGACAACTATGTCTGGAGATTTTCTTATTTTTGGTAAGTTATACACTATACATTCAATTTATTTAATATAAGACCACTTAAATATTCTATACCATAGTGGGTGGATTTTGTGCTTGTTATTTTCAAAGAATTGAACCATTTCTCAAAGTTGTTGATTTTTATGTATAGACTTTACATTATTCTTTTTATTATCGTTTTAATGATCTATAGTTAGAATTCTTCTTTCATTTCTAGTATTGATAATTTGAATCTTCCCTTTATCATTGTCAGTATTACTAGAAGTTATCAATGTTATTTATCTTTAAAAAAACACAAAACTTTGCCAGAAGGAAGAGAGGAGGGAATTTCAGGGGAAAAAGGGGAAGGATTTACAAGAACTAGTATAAAGGACACATGGACAACAACTAAGAGGAGTGGAAATGGGAGGGAGGTGGGGAGCACGAGGGGGGGCTGGGGTGGGAGTAAAAGACAGAAAACGATACTGGAACAACAATTAAAATAAAATTTAAAACAAAACAAAACTTTGGTTTGATTTTTCTCTTTTGTTTTTATGTTTTCAGTTTTATTTTTATCATTTTCTTTATTCTAGCTTTCTATTTATTTTGCCCCCTTTTTTCCTATATTCTTGTGGTAGAAGCTTAGATGGTTGATTTAAGAATTTTTTTCTTTTCTAACATATATAAAATGCTTGAAATTTCCCAACAAACACAGATTTAGCTACATCCAAGTTATTATGCTGTATTTTGACTTTAATTTTGATATGTATTTTTTTCATGAAATTTCCTCATTGACCACTGAAATGTTGAGAATAAGACTGTTTAATTTCCAAGGTCAGGAGTATTTCCTGTCATTTTTTCTGTTATTGCTTTTGTGTTAATTGCCTCGTAGTCAGGGAATATATTTTTGTATGACTTTATTTCTTTTAATATTTTTTATATTTGTTTTATATGCCAGAACATCTTAGTGTTTCAGGTGCACTTGACAAGATGTAGTCTGCTTTTTTGATTTAGAAGATTCAATAAATTTCAATTAGAGTCTTTTGATTTATGGTGTTGTTAATTTTTTAATGCTTTTCTTACTTTCTGTCGACTGCTTCTATCAATTATTGAGGAAGGGAATTAAAATCTTAAACTATAATGGTAGCTTGGTCTATTTCTTCTCTCAGTTCTGTCAGATTTTACTTCACATATTTTGAATATCTGTTGTTTGGTGGACATATATTTAGAATTCTTAGTCTTTATTAATTTAACACTTTATAATGATATAATGTACTTTTTGTTCCTGATAATTTTATTTGCTTCAAAGTCTGCTGTCTGATATTAGTATAGTCATTCCAGTTTTTTTGGCTTAGTGCTTGCATGTTGTATCTTTCCAGCATTTTTAATTTTAACATATCAATATTATTTCATTTTAAGTGAGTTTTTTGTACAAAGCATATATTTTTTAAAATTTAATTTAATTTATTTTTTTCTTGTTGTTCAAGTACAGTTGTCTTCATTTCCCCCCCCAACACTCCCCCTGACCCCAGCCATCCCCACTTTCCACCCCCCTTTGGTTTTGTCTATATGTCCTTTACAGATGTTCCTGAACACTCTTCCTCCTTTCCCCCCACTATTTTTATTTTTAAGTTTTTAAAAATATATTTTATCGATTATGCTATTACCATTGTCCCATTCCCCCCACCTTTCCCCCTCTGCCCTGCATCCCCCTCCCACCTGCATTCCACCCCTTTAGTTCATGTCCATGGGTTATACATATAAGTTCTTTGGCTTCTACATTTCCTATACTATGCTTAACCTTTTTAACCTTTCCCTGTCTATTTTCTACCTACCATTTATGCTACTTATTCTCTGTACCTTTTCCCCCTTTCTACCCCTCACATTTCCCCACTGATAACCCTCCATGTGATCTCCATTTCTGTGGTTCTGTTCTTGTTCTAGTTGTTTGCTTAGTTTGTGTGGGTTTTTTTTTTTAGGTTCGGTTGTTAATAGCTGTGAGTTTGTTGTCATTTTACTATTCATAGTTTTGATCTTCTTTTTCTTAAGTAAGTCCCTTTAACATTTCATATAATAATGGCTTGGTGATGAGGAACTCCTTTAACTTGACCTTATCTGGGAAGCACTTTATCTGCCCTTCCATTCTAAATGAAAGCTTTGCTGGATAGAGCAATCTTGGCTGTAGGTCCTTGCCTTTCATGACTTGAAATACTTCTTTCCAGCCCCTTCTTGCCTGCAAAGTTTCTTTTGAGAAATCAGCTGATAGTCTTATGAGCACTCCTTTGTAGGTAACTCTCTCCTTTTCTGTTGCTGCTTTTAAGATTCTCTTCTCTCCTTATCTTTAATCTTGAGTAATGTAATTATGATGTGCCTGGGTGTGTTCATCCTTGGGTCCAACTTCTTTGGGACTCTCTGAGCTTCCTGGACTTCCTGGCAGTCTATTTCCTTTGCCAGATTGGGGAAGTTCTCCTTCATTATTTGTTCAAATAAGTTTTCAATTTCTTGCTCTTCCTCTTCTCTCCTGGTACCCCTATGATTTGGATGTTGGAGCATTTAAAAATGTCCTGTAGGTTCCTAAGCCTGGAGGTCTCCTCATTTTTTTGAATTCTTGTTTTTTCATTCTCTTCCGATTGAATGTTTTTTCTTCTTTCTGCTCCAAACTGTTGATTTGAGTACTGGTTTCCTTCCTGTTACTGCTGGTTCCCTGTAGATTTTCCTTTATTAAACATAATGCAACCTTCATGCTGCCTGGGGTTTTTAAATGCTGTTGAAGTACCCAGTGTGTTCCTGGAGCATCCCGATAACCAGGGTTTTGAACTGTGCATCTGATAGGTTTGCCATCTCTTTGTCACTTAGGTGTATTTTTTCTGGTGCTTCGAACTGTTCTTTCATTTGGGCCTTTTTTTTTTTTTCTCTTGGTACACCTGTTACATAGTAAGGAGTAGAGCCTTAGGTGTTCACCAGGGCAGGGCAACCCCCATTGCTGCTTTGAGATGCTGTATGTGGGGGATGGGTCTGAGAGGGAACAGTGCCACTTGCTCCATTCTCTGCCAGTTTCCAGTCACTTCTCCTGCTACTCGCAATCAAATTTAGCTCTTCTGGTGTTGATTCCTAGGTGGGTGGGTTTGTCTATGTTCTAGGACCTTGTTGGTCTCTCCAATGAACTCCCCTGTGAGGCTGGGAGTTTCTCCTGCTGCTGCCTCAACCCCCACAGGTGTTTTCAGTCAGAGATTTGAGGCTTTATTTCCCTGTGCTGGAACTTTGGGTCATGTGGTCTGTTTCACTCCCCAGTTGTTTCTCTTGGTTTATCTGCATGCAAATGTGGGACTGCCCAGTCTGCAAGCCACCACAGTGCTTGGTCCGCCAGCTGCTGTCTTGCCTCCTGTCCTCTCCACCCGACTGCCCGTCTGCCCCTCCTACCAGTCCGGATGAATGTTTTTTTGTTTAACTCCTTGGTTGTTGGACTTCCATACAGTTCAATTTTCTGGCAGTTCTGGTTGTTTTTTGTTTTTAAATTTGTTGTTCTCCTTTTGGTTGTATGAGGAGGTACAGTGTGTCTACCTATGCCTCCATCTTGGCTGGAAGTCTAGGGGTTTTTTTGTAATCCATTTTCTCAGTTTCTGTAACCTATCACTATCTACTGGTATCGACATTTTATTACTTCAAAAACTATGAATGGTAATGGAAAAATATATAATAAAGATTATATTAAAAATTCTGTAGAAGCTTTATGAGCCTTCTGGTCCCTTAATCTACCCTCTTTATAATATAGTTGTCTTTATTACTTCTACTTACATTGAGAATCACATTAGAAAGTGTTATCATTTTGTATTGACACATTAGAAACAATTTAAAAACTCAAAGACAAGAAGAATTATACATTGTAGTAACTATATATTTCATCTTTTTGTTGGATTTTCTTCATTCCTGGTGTATTAAAAGTTTTCTTCTGTTATTATTTCCTTTCTGTCTGAAGAACTTCCTTTAGTCATTCTTCTAGAGAAGTTCTGCTTGTGACAAATCCTTTTAGTTTTGCCTCTTCTGAGAATGCCTTTTTTGTTTTCTAATTATATTTTATTCATTATGCTATTACAGTTGTTCCACCTTTTCTCCCTTTGCTCCCCTCCACCAAGCACCCTCCTCTCCTTTAGTCAGTCACGAAACCATTGTTCATGTCCATGGGCATGTGTACGTTCTTTGGCTACTCTTTCCTACACTGTACTTTGCATCCCCCTGGCTGTTCTGTAACTACCTATTTGTGCTTTTTAGTCCCCTCATCTCTTCACCCATTCTCATACTCCCCCTCCCATCTGGAAATCATCAAAATGCTTTCTGTATCTATGATTCTGTCTCAGTTCCTCTTGTTTGCTTAGATTTTTAGATTTGATTGTTACCAGGTATGTATTTATTGCCATTATATTGTACATAGTTTTGATCTTCTTTCCTTAAATAAGTCCCTTTGACATTTTGTATAATAATGGTTTGGTGATGAGGAACTCCTTTCATTTTTTTCTTGTCTGGGAAGCTCTTTATCTACTGTTCAATTCTAAACAATAGCTTTGCTGGATAGAGCTATCTTGGCTATAGGTCCCTGCTTTTCATAACTTTGAATATGTCTTGCGAATCCTTTCTAGACTGCAAAGTGTCTTTTGAGGAATCAGCTGACAAGCTTATGGGAACTACCCTGTGGGCAAATAACTATTTTTTCCCTTCCTGCTTTTAAGATTCTCTCTTTATCTTTAAACTTTGGCATTTTAATTTTCTTGTGTCTTAGTGTGTTCCTCTTTGAATACATCTTGTTTGGGACTCCCTGTGATTCCTGGACTTGCATATCTATTTCCTTCACCAAATCAGAGAAGTTTTCTTTCATTATTTTTTCAAATAGATTTCTATTTCTTGCTCTTTCTCTTCTCCTTCTGGCACCTCTATGATGCAAATGTTGGAACATTTGAACTTGTTCCAGAGGCTGTTCACAATTATCCTTGATTGTGGGATTCTTTTTTCTTCTTGTTGTTTCAATTGGTTGTTTTTTGCTTCCTTATGTTCCAAATCATTGTTCTGATTCTCAGCTTCATCCAATCTATTGTTCTTTGCCTATAAATTGTTCTTTATTTCAATTAGTATGTCCTTCCTCAAGGATCTTTCTTACGCTGTTGAGGTCCTCACTAAGTTCCTTGAGAATCTTTATAAGTAGTGTTTTAAACTCTGCATCTGATAGATTGCTTATATCCATTTTGTTTAGTTCATTTTCTGAGGTTTAGACCTGTTCTTTCATTTGGGCCATATTTTTTTTGTCTCCTCATTTAGACAGCCCCCGGTGCTTGTTTCTATGGATTAGGTAGAGCCGCTATTGCTCCCTGTCTTGGTAGCATGGCCTAATGTAGTAGGTGTCCTGTAGGGTCCAGTGGCATTGCCTCCCCTATCACCCAAGCTGGGTACTCAAGGTGTACCCTCCATGTGGGCTTAGTACACTCTCCTCTTGTTTTCCTTTGGCAGGTCAATGAAAGGGATTTACCCAGGCCAGTCAGCTTCAAGGACTGGCTGTGAGCACTGACAACCAATCTCTGCCCACCATGGAGGATAAACTGTGCAGGGACAGGGTTTTTGTGCACTGACATAGTCTGTAGTTTTCCACTGGGTACTTGGACCCTGGGGTTTCCTGGGTGTTGAAGGCCAGGGTCAGACCCCACGTGTGTTTTGCTTGCGGCTACCTTGCCTGTTCTATAAAGCAATCTGAGATGGCTGCTATTCGTGCTGGGCTTGGAGATCCTAGGCAAAACCAAGCTGTGAATCTAAGCTGGTTGCTGCTAGTGCCATGCCTGTGGCCCCTTAGCATTAAATATTGGAGTTGGGGGCTCACTGAGGCTGGCTGTTGTTTGTTTGAGAGGACTTAGGAAGTTGCTAAGCATGAGCCAAGACCAGCCATTCATATGGAAAAGCAGCTTGGATGGATCTGTAAATTCGGTGGGATGGAGTTTCTGCAGGTCTCCAGGGTGGGGCAAACAGTGTTAGCCATGTTGATGGAGTGTGAGATACGGTACCAGCCTGCAGGTTCTGTGGCTCTGTGGCTCTGTGGTGAGAGGGTTCGAAAAGGGACAATAGCCTACATGTCTGTCTGGGAGAAGGGTGTCCACTGTCCATCAGCTCTCACCTTGATGCCAGACACTTCACCAGTATGCCACTGGTGTCTTTCAAGCTGTTAACCCAGTTTGGGAGCTCTTAGGCAGTGAGTCTGATTAAGTCTGGGCGTGGGTTCCTTAAGAGGAACTGCTTGGAACTCCAGAATTTTCTTTCTCTGACTTAATTTCCACTGGCTTTTGCAGCCAGATCTTTGGGAGGCTTATTTTCCTGGCACTGGAGCCCTGGGCTGGTGGGCCTGGTGTGGGACTGGGACTCCTCACTCCTGAGATATCCCTAAGTATTGGAAGTTCATAGTTATTATTCCTTTAAATACTTATTTGGTTTCACACTCCTTCTCCTTTCCTTCTGGGACTTTGGTGACATAAATATTAGACCTTTTTTTTTTTCCTGTTCCACAGGTCCCTAAGGTTGTTTTCTCTCTGTTATTAAGATTGGATAATTTCTATTGATATTTACTTGAGTCACTAATTCTTTCTTCTCTCATCTCCATTCAGCTGGGGAGCCCGTCCAGAATTTTCATTTCATTTATTGCATTTTCATTTTTACAGATTTTCACTTGTTTTTTTCTTATGTTCTAGTTCTTTCCTGAGAATTTCTATTTTTGTATTTGTTTCAAGATTATTTACCATTTGTTATTGTAGCATTTTTATGATGACTACTCTAATGTCTTTGTCAGGTAACTGCCACATCTGCATCATAATACTGTTGCCGTTTGTTGTGTCATTTAGTTTCTCATTTAGTTGACATTTTTTAACTTTTCAACATGATGGAAAGTCTTGGATTGAAATTCTACGTCTTATTTAAATCTTTGATTTTAGCAGGAAGTCAACTATTTAGGCTTAGAATGCACTTCTTGGGGCCAGTATGTGGGCTGTAGTTCAAAATTTAGTTTTCAAAGAATTTGCAGTGTTATTCTTCTTTGCTACATGTGTGTGCCAAACTCAGCTTAAACCTGGGCAGAATTCCATACTAGTGTTCAGTTTTTGAATGTGTTGTTGTATTTCTTGTTGGTTTTACATGTGGACTGCTTAGAGTCTGGCCCTGGACTTCAGGCACAGATAGAGAAAATTCCTTTTTCTAGCTCAGCTCTTTCTGTAATCTCCACCACTAGCAGTATCTAGTTGAGAGGGACATCCCTTTTTCCCAGAGGTAGTAAGGACAGAACTGTGCTGTATTCTCTGCAGCTGCTGTGTCCCTTGTGGAGAAGAAGGGACACCACCTTGTTATTGAACATCAGGGATGGAAGACAGGGCTTTTGCCACAGTCTCTGCAGGTGGTCAGCTGGAGATGGTTAGGGCTTACCTAATAGTTATTGAAGGAAAGGGATGAAAATAAGTCTTTCCCCACACTCTGCATTGCTGTAAATGTGGTGTTCCCTCATTATCACTCACCAGAGAGGAATGTCAGAAATCATACACAGTCTCAGTGGCTGAGGAGTGAGTACCCCCTGGTTATTTCAGGGTGGGGATGGAAGACAAGATCCTGTCCACAATCTCTGCAGCTGCAAGCCCAGTGACAATCAAGGAGGAGGTGCTTTTTATTAATATTTTCTTAGATTGGGCAGGAATAATAAAAATATTTCTGTCCTGTTTTTTTTGTAGTTTTTTTAACTAGAGAGAGTGGACTTTTCTGAACTGATAAAACGAGGTTCCTTTTAAGACAGGGTTCCATACTGAGGAGAAATTGTAGTAAAATCAAAATAAAGCAGGATAAGGAGCAAAGATGATGGGAATAAAGGTTTAAGCTAAAGTAGGTGGGGAGAGTAAAGGCAGGGCATGACAGAAAACAAAGCCATCATATTTTTGAACCCTATAACACAAACAGCAAGACAGAGGGCAGTGTTGGAAAGGTTGGGATTCCACACTTGTATTTGAAAAAAAAAATGTCTGTAACTTCTCAAATTTGAGAAAAGACATAAATCAACAGATTCAAGAAGCCGAACAATTTCCAAACAGCATAAATACAAAAACAAACACCAAAAAAACCCATGCCAAGATACATCATAATTAAATTACCAAAAATGAAAGAACAAATTTTGACAACATTCAGAAAGAAACAACACACACAATAATTACAAGGGAACACCGACTTGTATAACAACATATTTCTTATCTGAAATCCTGAAGACAGAAGAAAGTGAAAACACTTTTCAAGTGCTGGAAGAAAAAAAATCTTTTAGCCTGGAATTCTATAAACAGTGAAAATAGCTCTGGCTGGTATAGCCCAGTGGATTGAGTGCTGGCTGGGAACCAAAGGGTCACTGGTTAGATCCCCAGTCAAGGCATGTACCTGGGTTGTGGGCCAGGTCCCCAGTCAGGGGAGCATGAGGGGCAACCACACATTGATGTTTCTCTCCCTCTCTTTCTCCCTCCCTTCCCCTCTCTCTAAAAATAGATAAATAAAATATTTGAAAAAAAAAACCAACAGTGAAAATATCCTTTAATAATGAAGGGGAATTCATGACACTATCAAACAAAGAAAAACTAAAAGAATTTTATGCTAGCAAACCTACTGTTAAAAAATGGCTAATGGAAGTTTTCTAACAGAAAGGCTTAGAACGTTAGAAAAGAAAAAACATCAGAATGGGCAGAAATATGGGTAAATATGAAGAACTATTCAAATTTTCATGAGTTGCTGAAATCATATTTGATTGTTGAAGGAAAATTTATATCACCATCTCATGTAGTATTGAAAATATAAGGAGGAAATAACACAATTATATTTAAGAAGTAGGGAAGGTAAATGGACCTCAATAGAAGTAAGGTTTCTACACTTCACTATTAATTACATATATATCAGAATGCCTAGAACAATCACTAAGAAAATTAAATAAAACTATATACTCTAAATACTTTAGATAAATAAAGTAGATATTTTAGATATCTACTTTAGATAAAAGTAGAATTTTAATAAATGTTCAATTGTTGGGAACCACCCTTCCTGGTTTCACAAGCTGTAATCCCCCATGGCTAATGCTGAGTAAAAAGGCCTTGGGACCATAAGCCAGTAAGGAGACAAAGCTTACTGTCTGGGGACATAGCCTCTGCCCCCTTTACTATACCCTACTTGGCCCCGGGTGCATGACTGGTTAGCCAATGACTTGTAGTATTCCTCAAGAGAGGGCAAACCTAAGACAGGCATGGTCACGAAGGGGCCATCAGGGAAGGACTTAGGGGAATACAGAAAAGGGGTGATGGATATTCACCCCTTGGCTTTGTCATAGTCTGAGTCCTCATTCTATCAGTAAAAAGTCTCCTAATCTCTTGGCTGCCCACAACCACCACCTGATTTTAAGCCTGGAACAATGTGGGAGATGGGTGTGGCCCTGTGCTGAAATGGGCAGTTTTCAGAGGCAGTCAGGCCTAACAAAGAATGCATAAAATCCTGTGAAACCTGCTTTGCTAAGAATACCCTCAATTTAAGTGATAAGCATCCAAACATAGAATGAGTTTGTTTTCCAAAGTTTTATAGTCCTTTAGCAAACTGACCCTGTCTCAGAATAAGCCCTCGTAGTTCTTTGAATATCTATTCCTTGATCGTTACTGCCTGACAATGATTCATGAGCTTCACGTATACACACTGTATTCCTATGCAAACTAAACCCAATAAAAGCCCATTGAGGAATAGGCTCAATGCCCTTCTCCTCTGAGAGACTGGCCACCTTTCCTCCCCCAGCAGATCCTGTCTTGGTAGACTTATTCTCGTCTGAAGGCAGAACCCCTCCCACATTCAACAACCCCTAGAGAGGTAAAAAAAAGAGAGAGAGAGAAAGAAAAAACAAGAAACCTAGGAAACAAACAAAGCAAATTTAAAAAATGACAGACTTCAGCCCTAACATATCAGAATTATCTTAAATGTAAATAGTCTAGCTACACTGATTAAAAGAATTTAGCAAAGTGAATAAAAAACAAAAAAACCCATGATCCGATGATACACTACAGTAAACTCACTTTAAATACAAGGACATAAGTAAGTGGGAAGTAAAAGGATGAAAAACATAAAGAATGTACTGTTAAATAAAAGCAGGAGGGACTATATTTGTATAATATAATATATAATTAATATAACACCTGGAGACAAAGAGGGACATTATATAATGATAAAATGATCAATTTACTGAGAAGACATGGTGATCAAAACTGAATACACACATAACAATTGAGCATCAAACTAGTGAAGTAACTGGCAGAGCTGAAAGGAGAAATATACAAACCCACAATTATTGCTGAGGACTTCAGCACCCACTCTCAGCAACTGATGGAACCAGCAGACATGTTTAAACATTGTATTCACAAAAATAAATAAATAAATAAATAAATAATAAATAAATAAATAAACCAATAGCATGAAAACCGATAACCAGTATGTTTGTTAGAAATATAGTTGGGCCCTGGCTGGTGTAGCTCAGTGGATTGAGCACCGGTCTGCGAACTAAAGTATTGCGGTTTGATTCCCAGTCAGGGCACATGCCTGGGTTGCAGGCCAGTTCCCAGCAGGGGACTTCCGAGAGGCAACCATACATGGATATTTCTCTCCTTCTGTCCTTCCCTTCCCCTCTAAGGATAAATAAATAAAGTCTTAAAGAAAAAAAAGAAATGTGGTTGGTATACTCCTTTCTTTACTAAACTTCTACTGAGCAGGTCTGAAGTGCTTCTGTCCACAGTATGCTTGCGTGTAGTCCAGAGCTTAGGTCAAACTCTGTGTCCAGAGGTGCAGCTGCCTCACCCTCTTGCAGGTGCCCAGGCAGCTTGCTCTCTGAGACCAAGCAGAAGAGAAGCCTGGTGTGTAGGAAGGGCTGCTCTGTGCCCTGATGGTACACCAAGTTGACCAGCAAAAATACCTGCCATGATCCCCCGGGCCCCAAAAGTGTCTAGCAGCCATGGATGACTCATTGTTACCTCCACGGAGCTGTCACTTTTTGGGAAATTAGGCAATACTAGAAATCTAGAAGTTTCTGATTGGGAAGAGCCCTCTCCAAGGCTGGTTCAGAAAGTCACCAAATGTTTGCAGTCTGACCCATGCTTTCTGCGTGTAGCCATAGGGCTTTGTAGCTCTCTGAGGCTCATGAGGCCTACAGGATCGGCCTGTCTGAGGACACCAAAGTTGTTATGCAAACCAGGGATTTTCTCTGTAATGTCCACTCTACAGTCTCCTTTTATTTTTAAAAAATATTATATTCATTTAGTTTTTAGAGAGAGGGAAAGAGAGGGAGAAAGAGAGAGACAGAAACATCAATATGTGCCCCCTACTGGGGACCTGGCCCACAACCCAGGCATGTGCCCTATACTGGGAATCGAACTGGTGACTCTGATTCACAGGCCAACTCTCAATCCAGAGTCACACCAGCCAGGGCTACATGTAATCTCCTTTTTGGGTTACACTTCCTGCCCCACAGCAATAAGCACCTCCCTTCACCAAAGACAGTGTTCCTGGCTAGATACTGATCCTTCTTGGGACACTCAGCAGTACCCTTCTTTAAGTGTAGCTCCCAGGCCTGACTACAATATTACACACAGGACACCATGAAATAGAAATGAACATCACTACGTCCTTCTTTATTCAGACCTTTAAATCTGTTATTGCAAACTTTTGAGATGCACAAATAATGTTGTTAATCATATGTTTTTAAAGGGTACCATAAAACCATTACTTCTCTTTTATCTTGTGCTTGCATTGTACATGTACATAAACTTTTTAAATAAAATTTAACATACATACATATATTTAATCTCAACATAGAGATTTACATTTATTCACAATAAATTCGTTCTATTAGTTTCAGTCTTTTTGGGGCTTGGAAATCCTTTAATTTTCTTCTCTCTTCTTTTAAATTCTGATTCTTTTATTCAGAGGATACTCTATCATGGGTGTTTGTTGTTCTTGCGTACCTGGTGAAGATGCCCTGATTTTCCTGTGGGGGCACCGCTCTTCCAATACTAATCCATACGGTTTAGATAGGGGCACCAACCCCCACATCCTGATGGGGCGTGTGGCCCAGGCAGGGCTAAGCAACACTGGCCTGGACACAACTGGGAAATACTTTTCTCTGAAGAGAACCAAAGGGGAAGCCTGACAGGGAGCATGTCCGATATGGAGGAAGCGGATCCTGGACCTAACAGAGTGCTGGTGACATTTTGGACCACTGGATCCAACCACGTCTGCAGCCAAGAGGTCCTCTTCTTGCATCAGCCATTTTGAAATTTGTTGTCACTTGTAGCCTAGAGTCTTGTTTAACAGACCATCCCTAGAATTTCTGCCACGGCAGCTATGACAATCACTTCTTCCTAGGTGGGACAAGTGACCTTGTGCCTGGAGATTCATTTGAGAGCTGTATTTCCATTGCAGACTTACTTTTCATCTATGTTTTTTATGCATATTTGGGGTGGTTTGGTGGAGTGGGATGGATTTGTGTGTGTGTGTGGGGTGCATATGTTAGGGGAGTTCCCTCAACCTTCTTATCAGTGCCACCACTGTGTTGCTTTAAATGGCTGATAAATATCACTTGAGGGAGAACCCATCGTGCACACAGCCTGGGTATTCGCCACTGGAGACCAAGTGCAAACTGACAGTAACTACCAGTGTTTGGGTACTGTGGTTTAGCTTTGTTTTATCCAGGTCCTGTTGCCAATGGGAGTGTGAAATGCTATGGCTCCTGTGGGAAACAGTTTGGCAATTCCTTAAAATGTTAAATACAAAATTACCACATGATCCGGCAATCCCACTATGGCACTTATATATCGGTGTCCATGGCAGTATTCTTTATAATAGCCAACACATGGAAGCAACCCAAATGTCATCAATACATGAATGAACAAACAAAATGTAGTACAGGCACACGACAGAATATTTAGCTTTGAAGAATAATAAAATTCTAATATGTGTGAAACATGGGTGAGCATATATTGGAATTGGAAACATCATGCTAAGAGAAATAAGCCAGACACAAAAGGACAAATATGATTCCACTTATATGAGGTACTTGGAATAGGCAAATTCATGAGGACACACAGTACAATAGGGATTTTACTAGGGAATGGAGGAAGGGGAGAATGGGAAGTTGTTTAATGGGTACAGAGTTTCTGTTTGGCGTAATGAAAAAATTCTGGAAGTGGATAGTGGTGATGTTTGTGCAATGCTGTGAACATTTTTAGTGCCAACGCATTGCATATGGTTAAAATGGTAAATTCTACATTATATATATTTTACCACAAAAAATTAAAAAATATAACTTATAGACATTAGTATTTATTCTTAAGTGCTTTAGCAGTCCTGGCATTAATGAGTGTTAAATATCTGTTTATAACATTTCTCTTTGCATATAAATTTACATATAATGAACTACAAAAATCTTAAATGTAGAGATTTTTAAAGTTTTGACAAATGCATATACCTGTATCACCTGAATCCTTATCAAGATACGGAATGTTATCATCACCACAGAAAGTTCCCTTTTCACTGTCCTTCTCAGTGAAAAGTTCTGATATGACTTTTAAGAGCAGAACTGAGAATCCATAGCCAAGGATTTTTCTGCTTCTACCTATATCGGCCCTCCCTTTGAGTGTTGTGTGATTAGCATCATGGTGCTGTCCCTGAATGTGGAAGAGGGAAGGATACATACAGAAAGCTGGGGAAAGGACACTTATGTCCCAATGTTGGAGTATGGAGTGTGGGTGTTGGGGGAGGTGGAGGTGAAGAGAGTAAATGCTCTGGAATTCTGATCGGAGGGAGTTTTCCATTCTCACTAAAGCGTTTTACCAGAAATGTCCTTGGTACATTCCCTCCTTCAGTATCTATGTTCATCTCCCCTTTGGGCTCTTGGCTGTGGCAACTGACTTTGATCCAACAGTGCATGGCTCTCAGAGAAGTTCTGTTGCTGAGACCTAGGTGATGACTCTGGAAGCCAGCTGGTCAGTGGCAGTTCCTGACATGTGTGCTGTATGGACGGACTGGCCGAGCAGTGTCAGTGTGAGTCTCAGGAGGATAAATCCCCCACTGGAGACTTGTCTTTATTCATGCTAAGGACAGTCTGTTCCTTCCCTTCCTCCCCCTCCTTTACCAATTCTTTAATTATTTCATTGAATCATATACTTCTGAATCTGTTACCTCATGAAAATAATGTATGTTATTTTTAAAAATTGACTAATACAGCAGAAAGAGAAAGTATCTCTTTTAACGCCTCCAAGAAGCATACCTGGTTTATTTCTCTCCAGAACTTTTTAAAATGCACATACAAGAATGTGTATGTCTCTGTATTTAAAAAAATGGAAACAAATTATTCATACTGCTCTACAGCTTGCTGTTTCCACTTGAAAATCATATTTTATACACATGACTGTGTGTTTCTTGAGAAAAGGACTCACATCACTTTCTCGGAGCTCTATTTTTTTTTCCTTTTTAAGTCATGTGAGTTAATTCCAGTATCTCAAGTGAAACTTTGGTTGTAAAATATGATTGCCCAAGAAAAACAACTTAGGTATTCACGATTTTCTTTTCATTGACTTTTAAACATTTTTAAGGAAAACACACCCCTGCCTCAGTCTCCTAAGCCAGGTTTTGAGGAGACCTTCAGTAAGCCATCTGCCGGAGGAATCACACTGAGCCATTTTTTTACTGAGGGACAGGCAGAGGAGAATTAAAATATATAACAAAGGAAGATAAAGTGTGAAGTGGCAAATTCTGTCATAGTTACAAAACAGGAGACCCTAAGACCCCCACCCCCAGTTTTGTTGGAGTTTGGTGTCAAATGAAATTATGTAACTTGAAATACTTTGTAATCCTCCATGAATGATATTGTAGTGTTTTAATTATTTTAAGGAGTTTCAGATTGGAGAAACAAACCCTAGATGATGGAATATTTTGTTGGCTACTGTCCTCAGTCCTGAAACCTGAAATCCTAAAGACACTTTGTTAGAAATTACAGAATGAGGAGAGCTACAGCCCATCATAAATAATAATAAAAAAAAAGCAACTTTACTCAGAAGGCATTAACTATAATTAGGTAATAGCAAGAGTTTACTGGGGCCATCTTGAAATGTTAGGAAAGCTAAAAGATTAAAAATTATTTTAAGTGCGTTTTTGTGTTAAAGGGTATAAAGTGGAGATGATGGCAAGAGAAGGGGCAGGTAGGCAGGCAAGGAAGGGGTAACGGGGGTGATGGGTGTGCAAAAGGAGGTCCCTGTGACAGTTAAATGTTGTATCAAGTCGGTTAGCCTATGGTGCTCAGTGGTTTGGTCAAACTCCAGTCTCATTCAGCAATTTTCAACCTTTTTCATCTCATGGCACACAAACTAATTACTAAAATTCTGCGGCACACCAAAAGAAATATATTTTGCCAATCTGGCCAAAAAAATAAATGTAATTTTGATTTATTCACACCAGGTGGCTATTGTTGTGTTACCTATTGCTTTTTTTTTCTTACCATCCAAGGGCAAAGAGATCAGTGCCCCTGACCAAATAGTCAGGTATTGCAGGTTGTAAAAGTTCTTGCTACACACCAGTGTGCTGCAGCACGCCAGCTGAAAACCATTGGTCTAGATGTTGCTGTGAAGGTACTTTGCAGAGGTAATCAGCATGTACAGTCAGTACAGTCAGTTGACTTTGAGTAAAGCAGAGTATCTTCCATGATGTGGCTCGGACTCATCCAGTCAGTTGTCCTCAGGAGCAAAACCTGAAGTTTCCTGGAATTCTGCCTTAAAACTGTAACATAGAAGTACTGCCCAAGTTTCTAGTTGGCTAGTCTGACCTAGAAATTTGGACTTGCCAGTCCCAATGGCATAAGCCAATTCCTTAAAATGCATATTTTATTACTGACAGAGGAAAAGAATCTCAAGAACAGGTTTCCTGGTTTCTGGAACGGACTCTCTAATCTGACAGAGCACTGACAGTCCATGCCTGGCAAGATGTGGCCACAGAGACAGGCAAAGTACCACCAATGGATATTCCTAGTCAGAGTTCTAAAGAGGTAAGGTTCTGGGTAACCATGCATTTGATACAGTAGAACGTCATGGTCAAACTAACGAGTATGACTGGCTGTTTGCGCATAACTGCACTGGACAAAGTAGGAAAGGAAAGGGTAAGCTCAGGGCTTTGAATTTCTGGCTCATGCCACCTAAATGACCGAGTTTCCGTGTCTGCCCTAAAAGAAGTTCCTATCACTTGAGGCCACAGAGTTGAGATTTGAAAACTAAAGCCATAGTCTCATTCTCCAAATGGCTGAAATCACAGTGCCAGGTGAGTTCCCAGCGCACAGGGTTATGAGCTGTTAAAGCGAGGGCATTAATTGGGAAGGAAGTTGCTGAAATCTGGGAGTATCTGGATGCATTCTGATGAAGCTGGGGATATTGAACCCCTACATCCTGCTGAGCTCCTTTGCCAGGAGCAGGCCTTCTAGCTCTGCCTTAGGTTGTTAACCCTGCTTTGCCCGAGCAATGCAGGCAATGGCCTCTCCTGAGGTACTTTCCTTGAAAGACACTGCTGATCTTCCTAGGAACTGCTCTCACCATCCCTATTTCTATAACCTGAGTCAAGTAAGGTACCAAGTGTGACCCATTTTGGGTGTAATACAGTCCAAAAGAACTCCCTGATTTTCTCAATTTATACAGACATATCTAGGGAACATGGGAAGGGAATGAATATTACAGATTAGACTGAACTTATTAATAAGGCCCCATTAAGCAGAGATTTGATTCAATATTTTAACGAGTTTCCTGTATAACTGTATGCTTAGGCAGTTTTCTTCTGAGTTTATTTGTTCAAAACTTCCAAAATTTATTTATAAGAGCACAAAAAACATCAAGAGGCTTCTCGTATGCATCCCAACTGGGGACCAGGCCCACAACCTAGGTATGCGTCTTAAGAATCAAACCTGAAACCTTTTGGTACATGGAATGATGCTCTAACCAACCAAGCCAAAACAGCCGGGGCTCTTCTGAGTTTATTTTTAAATCAGAGACCAGGTAGCTAAACCCACATTTTCCCCAGTGATCTCTCTCATCTTCAAAAGCCAGAACTATTTTTGTAGCTTAGCCTCCTTTCCTGTAGAACCTGAACACACTTCTTCAGTTATTACTAAGCACCTGAGATCCGTTCACCACAACCACTATACGTACTTTTGCTCACACTGAGTAACAAATGAGGCTTGTCCTAGAAAAGTTATGTGGAATGTCCTCAGAGACCGGGCAGAAGAAAGACAAAACAGCCTTGAAAAGCTCTTGTGTTGTGTCCTTTCTCAACTGCAAAGTAGTCACATGCTCTTCATCAGCAAGTCAGGAAGATGCTTCAGTAACTGGCTCTGAGACTTTTATCGCATAACCTTATTAAGTTTTAACCAACTTGAGTCCAAGGAAGGAGTTCCTTTTCTAGTACCTAAAACCTAGAATTCTGTATGTCTATTCATTTCTCTAAAAAATAAGTTGTTTTTATTAAAACAAATTTACCTTTGTCTTTCCAGATTGTTTATCACATTTTGCTAGATTCATGGGTTAGGTCAACACCACCCAATGGGCAGCTGACATGAAATCCGCATTATTTATAACCACAAGATCCAGAGGGCTACCCAGTATCTTTCTCCTATATGCTATTGGCACATTCAGTTATGTCTTCATAGCCCAATTATATTTCTTGACTATGCAAAAATTTAGTGAATTAAAAACAGAAGTTCCATATCTACATACTGAATTAAAATTTATTTTAAAAGGTAAAGTTTTATATATCCTTTTAAAAAATGAAAATTCAAAAGTCAGAATTAAGCAGTGAGTCTTCAACATTATAAAGCTATTTGGAACAGTAATTAAAGTACTGGTAACATTTACCCTTTTAAAAATGTCAGAGAATTCACATCACAACTTGGATCCTTAATGATTCAAGTTTCTCATCTTATACAATAAAGGTGCGATCAGTTTTAAGGTAGAATTCCTCCGGATATGCCCTTCCTCAAGGGCGTCACTGTCCATCAGCTCACACGGTGGGATAGCTGGCTGCGGTGGCGATTCCACAGTGGTTGCTCTGGTCTCTGGCCATTTTTACGTAGCCATTCATGCCCCATCCTGACCCCCAGCTGAAAAAAGAGCATGTTTCCCATTTTACACAAAGAATCAAATACACATCAGCTTCATTATTAATACTAGGTAACACTTAAAATAGTGTTTCCATGTTATCAGATACTATTCTCAGTGCTATTACATACAGTTATAAATATATTAATTCCCCTGGGTCCTTATTTTAACTTATTTAGATAGAAAATTGAGGTAGAACAGTCCAACGTAATAGTTTGTTTCCACAGGCTCTCTTCTCACGCATCATCTCAGTTAAAGAACTTAACTGTGAGAATTGCTCCTGACAACCCCCAAGGGCTCTGAGAAGGGAAGCAGAACGCACTCGCAGGGCATCAGATGAATGGTAACAGGAATAATGCTGAGACCACTGAACTCTTGGGTATTTTTTTAACTTAAATAATCAGCAGAGGTAGATGTTTATGCTCACTATACCTGTTGAAAAACTGCAGACAGAAAAAGGAACCCAACTCTCAACTCTGCACGTAAAAAAATCCTTTGTTTGAAACCCTTGGGGCCAAATGTATTTAAGAAAAATTTCAGAATTTTGAAATGCAGTACTACAAACACATGACACTAACAAGGTTGCTGCAGAATTTTATAATCAAACATCAGAACTTTTGTATTGTCTCTAAGTGGGAAAAAGGCTCCTGGGATTTCAAAATTGAGCATTTTTGGACCTAAAACCAAATACTGATTTCAAACAAGGATTCCCTTCTCAATTTCAAATTTAATATTTGGAGTTTTATACCTGTTCTTGACAATCCAAAATTTGTTGCTGTCTGATTGTGCTCCTTCGGAACCATAGCCAACCACCAGAACACCGTGATCCAGGTCTTTGCTGCTGCAGTTTGGTTCATAGTATATGCCTGTGAGGGTAAAATTCAGTGTTGGAGTGAGAACCTCCAAGTGACAGGTGACAGGAACCTGCCCTAAATACTACAGTTAAGAGAGGCATCTCAAAGCTCAGTGTAGTGTCATATATTACAAGACTTAAAATAGTAATGGCTGATAAAAAGTAAAACATCAAACCCAACTCACTGGAAATCAACAAAACAATGAAATCTGATACACTTTCTACCTAAAAAAAAAAAATTTCAGTAAGATCTAGTTATCAAAACCAATATTATTTAGGCACTCATCTAACTACTATTAATCAGCATAATCCTTCCTAGTCCTAGAATGCCAACTAAATGTTCTATAAAGAACCCTGAGCCACAGGGCTCTTTATAGTTCTAATTACAATAGTAAGAAATTTTTGAAAAAAAGGTCCAACAATTGGAGAATAGTCAAGTAAATTAGATTATATCTACTGAATGAATTACAGAGCCATTTTAAAATATTTATGAGGTTTGTGATCATGAGGGAATATTTAAAAGTGGAAATATCACTATATGAAATGCATACACTCAAAATTCTAGTCTTGGAAAGGACTCCATACCAAAAAGGTAACCATGGTGGTGTTTTCCATTTTTGCCTGCATTTCTATAATAAGCTAGACACCTACCTTCATTATAGAACTGGAACGATGAATGGCCTGCATCAATAGCAACCGAGATGGGCCCCACAGTTGCCACTGCCTTCATAAGGCCCCTCTCATGCTGAGGGATGTCCACGAAGCCAGTGTCGTTGGCAGCAGAATACTCAGGTTTATAGTTACAGGTATTTGAGTCCTTTTAAAAGTAAATGGGAAGAGACAATGACTACCACGCACCTCCTGGGAAACATGAGTTCTAAGACCCCCAAACTTAGCAGTCTGTACCTTACTGATGTCTAAGTCAACTCTGACAACAGCCCAGAAAGCAAAATGCTACTGGTAGGCTCGAAATAGAAAAGTTAGCAAATGAGACCCCTTCAATCTACCTGTTCTTGGGAAATTCTTCACTAAGGAGAAATTGGCATTATATGCAGAATAATGCATATATTCTTCATGTTACATAGAAATAAGACCATCTATATAGTTAACCACCTAATCAAGGATCTGTGTAAAGGTTGGAAATTTACAGTTACCCTTCTGAGAGTTTGTATCTAACATGTGAATGGAAAGGTGTCTGTTATCTCTGAAAATGTTCAACTTTCAAAAGCAGAACTGGAGTAACAGGATACTAAGCTCCATTTACCCTTCCAAGATATGGGTAGGATTCCTCTGAGTCCAGGCCTTTGTTGTCCTTGACATACTGGAAGGCATTATCCATTAAGCCACCATTGCATCCCTGATTGCCTTGAGAGTGAGAGCAGTCCACCAGGTTCTGCTCACTCAGAGAAACAAGTTTGCCAGTTTTCCGGAACATCTGTCCTTCAAGGGCACCATTTGCACTAAAAGCCCAACAAGAACCACACTGACCCTGAAAATAAAAAAAGTGATCAGTTTACAAGACAAATACGAAGACTGACAACAACCCATATACCTGAACACTATTTAAAAAAACAACCACTAGCAAACAGTGTTAGTGTTTAAAAAACACTAACATTAGCATGTTATTCCAGTCTGTTAAAGCAGGGATGCCATTCATTTTTGGCTTTCCTGAGATGAAAGATCTGAATGCTACCATACCTGATTCTTCACAGGAGTTACATAGCCTTTCTGTCTCCAGTCCACAGATGAGGGGATCTCAGCAAAGAGGGGTTCTCGAAACAATTTCCCCTTCCTATGCTGCTTCTGGTTTAGAAAGCCATTCATCACCTGCCTGAACTCTTCATTGGTCTATAAGGAGAAGTAAATAAATTGTTGAAAAGCAAGAGGTTATGTTGCTAAAGTACTGAGAAGAAGCACAAAAACCGAAGCCTCCCATGCCACACTCACCATGTCACCAAAGGCATTCATTGCCATGGTGAAGCCATGTTTTCTTTGGTTGTATTCCCGATTGTGCAGTTCAATCATTTTCATATTCTTCTCCCACACTGCTCTCCTCCATCCTTCTTCATCCTAGTGGCAAACATACCATATTGCCTTTATTTCTACTGAAAACCCAGTGGATTTGCAGATAAAGAGGAAGAGAAACCACAGCCCAGGAAGGCTTTATACTTCTGGGTGCTGTTCTCCAAGTTCCCACACAGGCATGTATACCTGTTATTGGGCCCATTAATGGCTGCCATTAAGTTACTGCCTTGGTAAATCTAACCTCTGGAAGCTCCTCTCTGGCTATAAACTCCTAACTACAAGGGCCTTTTCTCAGTGGGATCCCTCTAGACAGTTCCAATATTACCAACCGCGCCATAAAGTCTCCTGTGCGTTGCCTTCCACTGGTACCACTGTGCATCCAGACTGTGATCGAGTTTTGGAGAAGCAGAGGCTATTCCCAAGCAAAGGGCAGCCAGGAGAAGTGAAGTTTTCATGTTTCAAAAACCTAGAAAGGGGAGAAAAGATGAGTTATCTGATTAGACCAATCCTTCTAAAAACCTATCCTTTCTGAAGAAAACTTTTCTTTGGTCACTATCGTTGGGTAATAACATTGAAATGACCTTCCCAAATATTTATGGAAGTCTGTGGAAGAAGGCTAAGAATGTGGGTGGAGAAACAGGTAGGACTTACCAAATAGCCGAGGTATATGATTCAGCCATTGAAATGAAAAACAGACTGACAAGTGCTATGGGAATTGAGACAGACTTTATTGTAACAGTACAATGATAATTTAGGTTTCGGTAAGAGTCTTAGGGTACCTTAAGGGTCAGAATTTTAAAGCAACGACCAGGTAACTGTTGGCCCAGGTTTTTAACTCAAGGTATCAAAATGATTCAGAAATTCTTATTTACCAGGACACCTGATCCCAAGTAGGACGGTGATCCTCTGGAGTTAGGTGTCCACCTTACACCTTTCTTCTTGACTTGTACGGCAGGGGGTGAAATATGCCTATAAACCTTTCTGAAAGGCCTTCCCAAGAAAAAATGGGCAGAAGCACACCAGCGCTCTGCTGTCTGCACAACTGGCCTCTGCGCCCGACAGACCTAGTCCCTCCCCTAAACCAGTGACGCCATCACATGGCTCTTAGCAGTACCAGCCCCCCGGCTCCCATGCCTGCACGGGGCCCTGCTCTCCAGGTGTTCAGAGCACAAGCCCGGGCCCGGTGTAGCTGACACTGCAGGCGGGGCCGGGCCACGGGAACGCCGCCGCCCCCCCCCCCGCTCCTCCCCCGCGCACGCTAGACGCTTCCAGAGGATGTGGACGCTTCGTTGGGAACTGGGCCCCACCGCCCGGCCACCGCCCCGCTACCGCCCGGAGGCTGTCCGGCTCCGGCACAGGTCTCAGCGTCCCCCTCGGCTCCCTGAATCTTCCTTCTACCATTCCCTACCTCCAGGCTGCCAGGTTCAGGGTTCGAGGCAGCGCTGACCCAGCCTCACCAACCCTCACCAGCTCTGCGTAAGCCGACGCTCCCGTTCCCGGGGGTCGCGCCTGCCCCGTTGCCCGTGTCGCCGAACGGGAGGGACCCCCTCCTCCAATGTGTCCGACGCGCCTTAGCCGTCGACTGACCTGTGGCTGCCACAGCTGCGCAGCGGCACTCCACGGACAGAGGAAGCCCCTCGAAGGTCGACCAGGCCCGCGGTTCTGGCCCGGTTGCGCCTGACTCAGCCTTTAAGGCCCAGGGTTTCATCCCGGGCGCCCTGCCCCCAACGCGCCTATACGCACCGCGATTGGCTGAGTCGGCCCGGGGCGGGGCCTCCGGGCTCTCGGATTCCCAGCCAGAGACATCCCACTCTTCCCGGCAAAAGTCGAATCTCCCTTAGTGCGCCGGGAGGAGGCGAGCTGGAGTACTGGGTCGGCGGTGAGGAGGGTCTCCCGCCGCCCTGCGAGCCGCACCCATTAGTTACTCTGAATTCATGCCCTTGGCGGGTGGTTTGTGAAAAGCTTGCAGGGAGCCCTGAGGGGGTTTTCACTGTAACCCTTGTGTTCTTTGGTCCTAGAGTTTTTGGTTAAAGTATCAGGAACGCTGAGAACGCTGAGAATAGTGTGTGGTGGTTCCTGTTTATTCCGCTGCAAGCTGTGGGCGGGTGTGTTCTCCCTGTTTTGGGATGGTCGCAGCTGGGTTTGGGAAGAATGTGGAGAGGAAAGGCAATGCCCCAAATGCGGGGCATGATATTGGGGTATCCCAACCTTTTGGTGTCTCTGGGCCACACATAAATACATTGTGACATGTAATCACACACACACAAATCTCGTGATGTTTTAAGTAAATTCACAATTTTCTGTTGGGCCGCATTCATAACTTCCCTGAGCCAGGGGTTCGCACGGACGCTGCTGGTAGGCCCAAATCCCTACAAGGAGAGGGGTCAGACTGTCTGGGTCTCCAGGGAAGGCTGGCATCTGTAGTGCTCCTTGCCTGTCAAGTCTTTCTGAGAATCAACGGAGTTATTTACAAGAGAATTTGACTCAATAAAAAGAACAGCAATTGAGAAGGGCAGAAACTACATTTACTTCCCTATGTTCTGCGTTATGGGTCATTGTCTTTCTTAGTATCCAAAGTCCTTCTCTTGGCTCTAAGAAATGTGCTTTATTGACATTTAATGTTAGGGTTTAGGTTACACAGTTTGAAGAAATATTTCAGATGAATTTTCATATACATATATGAAAATTAATTCAGAAATGTTTAAAAAAATTATTTAAGAAACATTCATTGTAGAATTTAAATATATTTTAGAGAATAAACATCTCTCATCCCCTCCCTCGTAACTCCTTGGTAGGCATATCTTTATATTTTTTCACAAAAATGGAGTCATAATGCATGTTGATTTGTAGACTCAGTTAACGTTAAATTGAGAGACTTCACTGAAGCACAATCAGGTATTCAAACAATCAGTTTGTTAAAAAATCCACTTCATGTCTTTTGTAGTAAAATCCCTTTCCCGTCAAACACTACTAGGAACCACAAGTTCTCAAGTGGTTACAAAGTACAGTGTACTGCATATGGCTGGAGGTATTTTTTTCCTTTAAAAAAATTCTGGCAGTCAACAAGTGGAAGTAAATGAAGACCACCAATATGATATGAAAACAACTTGCTGTATATATCAAGGGAGACAATTCAAAGACAGTCGGGTTGAGGAAAAGCTTTAGAATAAAAAAACAAGGAAGCTTCTGTAAGCCCTGATTAGAGGGTGTAGTCACAGGGAAGCTGTAGGAGGAGCAACTAAAAATGGAGCATCTTACTGTGATTGGTTTGGGGAGAATATTTGGATTTCTCTGATTTGTTCTGGGTGGGAAGTGGATGCAAAAATAACTTGGTAACAACTCAGCAAGTCTTGACTGCGCTGAGGTGGATAGTACAGAGGTTTCTTTTATAGGTCAGAGAACTGTTGTCATATAAAACCTACCCACTTTATTTTGTTTACTCAGTCCGTCACAAGAAATCTGAGTTATTCTAACACGTGGGTTTTACAGTTGCCCTTGGGTCACAGCTGGAGAAGATTGCGCGGGGTGGAAAAACCTGCTCCTACATGAATGCCTGCACCTTAGGCAATAGCCTTGCAGCAGGCTGTGAGGCAGGTGCTGCTTAGAAGAATGGCCTCATCCCCTTTGTCTCTTGAGATGTGATACAAATGCAATAAAACAAAAAATGGACTCTTTATTGCAAATATGCTAAAACCCTAAAATTCGATCAAGAAATGCCCAAATTCAAGACAAACATAGTAGAAAATCATTAAGGCAAGAGGGTGGAAGATGTTGCTCCAACTCCTGACATTGATTTATACATAATCTGTTAAATAATTCATTACAGAAATTTATTATTAGTATTGTATTCCCTCTTATTCTATTCCCATTTCTTTGCAAAATAACTAAGTTGAGTGCTAATTATTAAAATGGTCACATTTCATTCAAGCAACGAAAATTTAGCTCTGCCTTTGATAAAATGCAATTGGCAGAACTTCCTGATTCCCATTTAAAATGCAGTGTCTGTAAAAATATCTTCTTGTGTGTATCTGCCTAGATTTCTTTTGCTTGGTGATAAAACAGGATATAATTACCTCATCTCTGAACGTTTTTTTTTTCAAGATTTTATTTTTATTTATTTTTAGAGATGGGAAGGGAGGGAGAAAGAGAGAGAGAGAGGAACATCAATGTGTGGTTTGCCTCTTGCTTGGACCCCACTGGGAACCTGGCCCGCAACCCAGGCATGTGCCCTGACTGGGAATCGTACCTGACCCTTTGGTTTGCATCCCGCACTCAATCCACTGAGCTACGCCAGCCAGGGCTGAAAGTTTTTAACCATATGGGAATGAACAAATCTAGTGTGCTGGTGGTATTCAAGACCATGAGGCCACCTAAAACCTCTCCCCAATGAAAACCTCCCCCTTCAATTTTTTGAAATTCACTAAGCTAAGATTTACTCCTAAAAAACATTATCCAGAAAATGGTCTACTTGTAAAGTGGTTTAATTCCTATTATGATTTATAATTTTATGGAAAAGAGCCTGTTTATGATTAAATGTTCATATAAACCCACTTATAAAATAACATTTTTCTGAGCTACTGTAACCTTGCTTTCTCTGTAGGGATAAACAGCCAATTTGTTAAGAGAATCAGTCAACAAGAATTAATTAAACTCTTACTTTGTGTTCATTGTCCTCTCCTAGTGCATTTACTTAAGACATCACAATGTAACTTTACTAACAGCTTTTCTGAAGCTTAGCCTTCTTTCCGTTTTAAAATTTGAGATTAACTACAGTAATCTTGACTTTACAGCATAGGATTGATATATTTAAATGAGATTATGGCAAAGCCTCTTGGTGTAGTAGATAACAAAGGAGCTGATCTTATAGGAATTTTTTTTTCCATCCCTAAGACTGTCATCCACAAAGTCTTTGGGTGTGAGAGTATCTTTTCCTCAAATCTGAAAAAGTCTTTTTATGAAATAAGGTGTATTAGTTTTCTGTGGCTGCTGTAACAAATTCCAAAAAACTTGATGGCCTAAAACAGCAGGAATTTATTCTTTCACAGCAATGAAGGTCAGAAATTTAAAATAAGTATCACTTTGAAAACTAGGTGCTGCACTGCCCGAAGGCTCTAGGGGAAACCTAATTCTCTGCTCTTTGGCCTCTGGTGCCTCCAGCCACTTAGACTTTGGGCCACATCATTCCAGTGTCTGTCTTTGTGGTCATATTTCCCTCTCTTTTTCTGTCTGTCAAATTTTCCTCTACTTCCTTATAAAAACCCTTGTGATTGCAGTTAGAGCCCACCCAGATAATCCAGGGTGATATTTCCTACTAAGACCCTTAAGTTAATCACATTTGCAAAATCTTTGCCCTATAAGTTAACATTTACAGATTCCAAGCATTAAGGCCTGATATCTTTGGGACCCATTCTTTAGGCTGCTATGTATGGGAGAAGTGCAAAATCAGTTTCTTGGCAAGGTCAATCAAAACTTTGTGCTTAACTTATCTTTAGGATGGCTTGACTAGGACAGCTACGTCCCAAACTCTATGTGATCTTCGACACTCCAACTTCTTTCTTCGTGGGCCTGACTACAGTCACCATTTTATGCCTTGATTCTCCTGTTAGTGCAATGTTCAACAGTTTTTTTAAGTTTCAAGACTTCCACACAGCTTTATTGCTCCCTCTCCCCTTACTGTCCCATAGCCACCCATCCCATAGTCTCTGCATATAAAGTATCTCCCTATTGTAATTGTCCCCATTAATAAAGTATTTTCTTTTTTAACTATTTTTATTGTCCAAATACATTTGTCTCCATTTTCCCCTCACCACTCCCCCCTCACCCAGCCATCCCCACTTCCCACCCTTAATCCTACGCTCCTTTGGTTTTGGCCATGTGTCCTTTATAGATGTTCGTTCTTAAAAACCCTTTTGGCCATACTCACCCCCCCCCCCCCATTATCCCCTCCCAGCTCCCCCTGGTTACTGTCAGTTTGTTCTTAATTTCAATGTCTCTGGTTATGTTTTGCTTGCATGTTAGTTTTGTTGATTAGGTTTCACATAAAGTCTTGTGTTTTTTCCCCTTTGATACCCTCTATCATTATAGTAAGTGGTCAGGACAGAGAAGCCCTTTGCACTGTTCAGAGTCAGCTTGCACATGGATGTGCTGGGGGCTTGTTCCACAGGACAGGCATCTCCATCTGTGGGTCTCTGGTGCTACTGGAAATTATAACATTGTTTGAATGTGTTCCTGGGGTGATGGTGATGATGATGATGATGATGATGATGATGGCGATGACACTAATAGCTAAATATCAGGTACCAGACACAGTTCTGAGGTATGTTACAGATGCTCCTTCATGTACTCTTCACAGCAACCCTATGATGCACTTCACAGACCTAAGAGTACATCAGTGTTGGGAACTGCCCTCCTTGGTTTCAGGAGCTGTAACCCCCCATGGCTAAGGCTGAGTGAGCCACCTTCAGACCATAAGCCACTAAGGAGACAAAGCTTATCTCCCTGGCAGGAGCTCTGCTTCTGCTTCATCCATCTCTGGCCCCCAATGCTTGGTTGGTTAGTTAATGACGGGTAAGACCCCTCAGAGGGGGGCAACCTAAGCCAGACATGATCACTTGGGAGGCCCTCAAGGAAGGACTCAGGGGGCTGCAGCAAAGGGGGGGTGATGGACCCTGGCCTCCCCCACCCCCCAGCTTTGACGAAGCCTGAGTCCCCAGTCTGTCTGTGACAAATCTCTAAGAATTCCTTAGCTATCTGCCTCCTCTGCCTGACTTAATCCTGAAAACAAAGACTGGGGATGGTGCAGCCCTGTGCTGGAAATAACGGGCTTCCCAGGTGATCAGGCCTGAGGAAGGATATGTGAAACCTGCTTCGCTAAGAATGCTTTTAGTTAAGTGATAAAAGTCTGAGCAAAAACTGAGTTTGTTTTTCCAAAGTCTTGTAGGCCTTTAGCTAATAGACCCTGACTCAGAAGAAGCCCTAATACTTCTCTGTATGCTATCTACTGTTTACTGCCTCACAATGATGAATAAGTTGTACCTGAACTCCTGTGCAAAAAAAGGAATAAAAGCCTTTCTAAGCAAGGGTTGGGGTGCTCTCCCCTTGAGAGGGTGGCCAGGCTGTTCTGAGGCACTCCCCGCCTTGAGGGAGTAGCCAGGCCGTCCCTTTTACTCCACAGGACTTGGTAGTCTGTGTGAATTTGTCTTGATTTTCCATCCATAACACTGCGGGCACTGCAGGCCAGTGCACACGTCAATCAGAATCACTTATGAAAACAGACTTCAGACTCCCATTCTTGAAGGTTCTGTTTCAGTGGGTCTGGGATGCGGCTCCTGATCGGCTTTTCTAACAAGTTCCCATTGATGCAGCTACTGCTGGTCAGGAGACCCACACTGAGAACCGCTGCCCTAGGAGATGGATGCTATTGTATACCCATTTTACAGATGAGGATACTCCCAGTTGTGGGGTGTACAAAATCAAGGGGGGTGCCAGTTTCCTCTCTCCAGTGCAGGAGTCATGTAAGTGTGCTTTAGCCTAGCAGGGCTTAGAAAGGAAGCTGAGCTTGGGGCGTTTTGCCCTCATCCCTTGACCCCAGTTTTCATTACTTACTTGGCAAACTGGACTCTGGGTACCAGAAAACACGAGGAAAAGTGAAACATGAGTATTGAGACCGTCCTGAGATGAAGCACCGAAGCTTCCTGGGATCATGCTGTTGACTTTGATGCCAGCTTACCTGGTGTCGGGTTGAAAGGAGGAAAAGGCAAGTGAGCCACACAGGAGGCGCGCTCCTGCCCTCATCGCCCGGGCCTCCGCATCTTCCCACCACCGGTTCCCAGGAGGGCAGTTTTCCCTGTGCCTCCGGGGTGTTTCCTTGCTCAATTATTTCTCAGAGACCAAAGCTCTGCACCTTACCTATGATCAGTTCATTATCACAAGTTTAAGCTTAGATCTGATAACAGTGCTTCAATGACTCGTAGTTTTGGGAAGCTCAAGTATTAAAAAAGTGAGGTTCATTTACTCACCAATTCTAAAGGCACACATTAAACACTCTTTAAAAAATAATTTGAGACCACAACGAGGAAACAGAACTATATAATCAAACCCCCTCGATTCCTGTATGATATTCTCAAAAGCCGAAAATAGGAATTTTTTTTTAATGGAAGCTTTGAAAATGTTGTTGGGTCATTGACTCCATTCTGGTGGTTGATTTTTTCCCCCTCATGTCCTCTGTGTCCCGACAACCCCAGTGGTTGCAGCCTCCCTATTCTGGTTTCATTGTCCTCAAAGCAGGCCTGTAACTTGTGGGTCAGGCACATCTACAGTTCACTCTCAAATCCATAGGATCCACTGAGAAACCCAGTTTCCCATTTTGAGAACTAACCCACCCTCTGAATAAGGAATCTGGTCATTCTTCAGGATGCCTGCTAACACGACCAGATGAAATAGCATGTGGGAGCTCAGCGGAGAACACAGTTCTGGTCCAAGGAAGCATCAGCTACTTCCATTAAATGATTTTATTAGTAACGGCATCCTGTGCCCAGCTGGTGGTCACTCACTCTATGAAAAAAGGTCAGGCAGATGGCAGAATGCACAGCCCCCACTCCCTCCCTGCCCAGTCTCACAGCCCAACTGCGTTTTGAATTAGTAAGACCTGGAGTCCGGTTGTCCTGTTTCCTTGCCCAACATCCCCGGTTTGTAGTCCAGGGAGCAAGGATCATGCACAGTGGCTATTCCAAGACTACAGAATCTATATGGTGTGGCATGTGTGTCTTCTAAGTCCACCCCTCTGCACAGCACCCTACCCCCTCCACGCCTTCCTAGTCGCTAAATTTCCATAGGCTCTGTGTAAACTGACTGGCATGCAGTACTCGGTGATAGTGTCCAGTGATGGTTGCATGACTCTGGAAAGTGAGTGGGATTTGACTGAGAAAAGGCTGGAAATGGTACAAGCATCTTTTCCCTTGAGTTTGAAGAGGGAATGGAATTAATGCTAATTTGAATTATATAAGAAATATCATTTAATATAATATGATATTATAAATATAAGAATGACATAGTGGTTTCATCCACTATAGAATGTGGGTATAAGAAAAGTGTATTAGTTTTGCCAAGAGTACAAGCAAAACTAAGTCACTTATCTCATCTCCCCAACAAAAGCTCCTTGAGGACAGAGACTTTGTTTTATGGTGTTAGGATTCTCTTGTGATAGGCACATAGAAAATATCACTGCAGAAGGGTGGTTATTGGTCTAAGACAGGACTTGTTGCCAATTCAGCACCAACTTTTTGGGGTTCCTGGTACTTGGTCACAATTCAGTGGGTCTTAGGTGGGTTTGGGGGACTTCTGCTCCCAGGACACAGAAATCCTAGCCCAACTTCACTGTCTTTGAGACTACTAGAAATGCCACAGGGAAAGTAGAACTACCTTGCTCCTTAGGAAGTTCCTAAAACCAGAACATAAACAGCAAGCATCCCTTAAGTTCTGACTGTTTCATCCTCACAGTACTGGTGGGTTCTAAAACTCTGAGGGAGTCCACCAGGGCAGTGCAAGAGGTCCCTGTGGGTGGCATCTTGGGATGCTAAGTCAGGTAGCCATGATTGCCTGCCTGATCCCTGGAAATGAGACCTTTTTCTGCTGCCCCGTCCTAGGAGAATTCTTGTGGGGTGTTGTAGAGATAGAGAAATACTTTGAAATGCATGAGAAAAGTGCTAAAAATGATCATGGAAGCAAGACTCATGATAATCAGGTATTTAATCTAGTGATTTCTAATACTAGATAATGAAGTCAGTTGGTACAATATTGTTGCATTTCCGCCACTGAGCACACTGAAGATCTAGGCATTGCACGGAACAGGCAACAAAACCTTTGTGTAAGCACAATGGGGAGTTGCCATTTGAACATGAAAAATTAAATTACTTTGTCCAACGATTGAAAGGTTAGAAAATTGAGGAGTCTTCTGAACTTTTGTGTTTTATCTTTTTAGTTTTTCTTTCAAATTGGAGAAGCAATGAAAAATCATTTATACTTTTTCTTTCTCCTGTTTATTATTTTTATTGAGGTGGAGGAGAGAATTGATGAATAAGAATGTTTTGCTGGAAATACTGAACTTTGATAGCCAAAATCACAGAATATCCCAGAGCTTCTGCTTTGAAATCTTTTAACATTACAGCCATGTTGGCATTAAAACAGTCCGTGGAAGAAAAATGGCAAACCAATGAAAGTACCATTTGCAGTACCTCTTGCTCAATTGATACCCAGCTGCACTGGCTTTGGAATACACATAATTTCAATTTCGTCTTTGGTAGACATAAACTCAGAGAAAACAACTAACTCTCTCCAAGACTTGGTTTCATCCACTATAAAATGTGGATAACATCAAAGACCTCATAAGGTTATATTAAAAATTAAATGAGATAACACAAGTGGTTACATAAGCAGTATTTGCAGTTTCTCTCTCAAAAATGGACATGTCCTTAAGAATTGTCATTCATTACAAAGTTGCACTAACATTGCAGTGACCAATGTTGCCACTGAGACCCTGGCATTGTTCATGTTTATGGCATTTACCGTTCATCTAATGCCTTACAGTGGTAAGGCATTAAGAGAAGGCTTAACTTGATTGAGGGAAAACGTAAACCCATGGGAGCTGCACCTTCCTGGTTCAGGATGGTCTCTGCCAGATTTCTTCCGTGTTTCACCTGCTGTCCTAGGATCTCCCCTCCAGGGCTTGTCTTGGATCTGTGAATGGATTTGAATGAACTAAGAAGGGTGACGGAATTGTACAATATGCTTCCAATTCCTTTAGAGAAAAGCAGTGGGTGTGAAACAAAGGGTCTAATCCACACAGCCCTGGCCTAGAGTGCCAGGTCGGAGTCCACAGTGACCCCAGCTACAGGGCCTTGGCCTTCCCACCAGCCCTTCAGCCAGATCTGTGGGAATGGGATTGTCTGTTTCTTCCTCTGCAAACGACCTCCACTCTGATCCTATGGGGGCCACTGTGCAAGCTGTTGGAATGATAAGGGCAAGGACAAGGGGATAATGACAGCACAAGGGCCTGATTCATGAAGGGATGTGACACCATTCATTCATTCTACAGATCCTTCCTGAGCCCCTTTAAGGCAGGTCCTGTGCTGAGGAATCACTGATGAACTAACTCTGATTCAGCCCCTGTGCTGGGGAGGTCACATCCAATGGAGCAGCTGATGTGAATCAAATGTTCCCTTTGGATGACATGTAGACTGGTGCTTCTTTTCTTCCCCATGGACCTAACAGTCTTGGCAGTTTCTCATTTTGGGCTCCCAAGTGATGAGGTGTCCATGTAGCCATCCCTCTCCCTGACAGCAGGAACCTCAGAAAGTATGTACCCTCATCTTCTCCAGATTTTATCGGGAAAAAGAGAAGCCCTGAAGAATATTAAATAAAAGACATTCCTACTAAGGCTACCTAGTACCCTTCATTATGGACCAAACATGCCTCCTTCATTCAGATGTTTTGCCCTAATGACAAGACCCATAGTCTGCTACCAGCCTCTGCTCTAGCTCACCCAATTGTGATCTGTCTCAATATAGTCTTGTCTCAACCTTCAGGCAGTCCACCCCTGACCCTCAGGCCACCTGTGGTGAATCTCCGTGCTAACCTCATTATTAGCCTGTGTAGGTCCCTCTGTATTAACAGAGAAAACCAGGGGGGATATTTGATTAGAGAGGACAGGTAGCAAAGGAATGGTGCAGCCTTGAAATTTAACCAAAACACTGTCACCACTTTAGAGTTCTTTCTTATTGGGTAAAATGTTTATTTTAATGTAATGGGGACAGAATCCATCACCACTCCATCAATGAGGATATCAGCAGAATGTCTAGAAGCATAAATGTTGTCGAATAATACAAACTCTATATTTAAATCAAATACTATACTATGAACATCTTTCATCGTCTCCTATCTATCTATCATCTATCTATCAGTCTATCTATCTATCATCTATCAATCTATCATCTATCTATTATTCCACTGTTTGGTCTATGAACAAAAAAAAAGGGGCTATGTAGTAAATCTCACAAACTCAGTGACCAAAGGTAACCTCAGGGTGATATAATCATAAATTCTAACCTGTGTAGGTCATGATGAACACTCGGGCCTCAGGCCTATAACTTTCTTAGTAAGAGGTCTATCTTTGCCTTAAGAACACCCTGTTCATCATTCTTGTACATCTGGTTTAACACACCTTTGACATATCAGAGTACTCTTCTCATTTAGGCTTCTCAGAAGCCACCCTCAAGGGACCACATGATCTTGCTACCTGTATACCATCCCTATTTACTGTAAATGTTAAACATTAACTATCTTGTACCTACCAATGGAAATGAAGTATGTATCTCTCCATTTTACTTTTTACCCAATCATAGGGATATCCTAGTTTGCTTTCTCCTGCCCCCTTAATTTACCACCAATGGAATTTCATGCTGTCTTCCTTATGTTCCCTCCTTTGATACCAAATGCATACTGAAGAACTGCAAACTGCTACTCTTGAGTGTTTTCTCAGACTGTTGAGATCTTGCTTCTAGGCATGTCCTCAGTTTGGCTCAAATCATAAAATTTTCTATGGGTTTGGATATTCTTATGTCAACAGAACATATAATTCATTTAACACTTTCCTTTTCTCCTATTGATGGTCATTTACATGTTTTTAATTTACAAACAATATTGCAATGAATATCTCTGCACATCTATCTTTACAGATGTGTACAGTTACTATTATAAAACTAATTTTTGGGAACAGAACTACTGGCTGAAATAAGTTATTCCAGTATGTACTCCTTCTAGTGAATGAAAATGTGCATTACCTCACAACTTGTTAACCAGCTCATTTTATATGCAAAGTGTGGTCTAATTGCTGTTTTCCCACCATTTGAAACTAACATATCAGGAAATTTACGTACACAGTTGAAATTAACTTAATTTACTCCTTGCAACAATAGTGAGGTAGGAATTTCTAGCCTTTTTACAAGTAAAAAACAAAATGTGGATGAGAGAAATAGACAAAAAACTGTACTTGAAAAATAACTAAATAAAATTAAAAAAATAAAAAACAAAATGTGAATTAGCTGTGTGTTTTTGGGCAAACAGTTTAAGCACTCTGTACTTCCAGAGTTACTAGTAGGAAACAGAAGTGGTGATACTACGTGGGTGTGATGGTCAGTTTTATGTGCCAGTTTAGGTAGGCTGTGGTCCCCCGTTATTCAATCAGACAGTAATTTAGGTATTCTCATGCAGGTATTTTATAGATGTGATAAAAATTTTTATCCGTTGACTTCAGGTAAGGGAGATTTAGATAATTTGGGTGGGTCTGATTTAATCAGTTGAAGCATTTTAAGAACAGAGCTGAGACTTCACCGAGGCAGAAGAAATCCCATGTGTGGACATAGTTGAGCCCCAGAGTTCCAGCATGTTTTTCTGATGACCTGCATCACAGATTTCAGGCTTGCCTAGCCAGCCTCCCAACTGCGTAAACAAATTTCTTTTAATAAATCTCATATATCTCCTAATAGTTCTGAAACTGGAAAAGTTGGTGTTCATGCTGCCTGTCACTACCAGAACCAGTAAATAGAGACAAGAATTGAATCTTTTTTTAAAAATTTTATTGATTATGCTATTACAATTGTCCCATTTTCCCCCTTCATTCCCCTCCACCCTGCACACCTGTCCCACGCACATTCCCCCCCTTTAGTTCATGTCCATGTGTCATAAGTTCTTTAGCTTCTACATTTCCCATACTATTCTTGCTCTCCCCTGTCTATTTTCTACCTACCATGCTACCTATTCTACTTACTCTCTGTACCTTTTCCCCCCTCTCTCCTCCTCCCATTCCCCTGTTGCTAAACCTCCATGTGATCTCTATTTCTGTGGTTCTGTTCCTGTTCTAGTTGTTTGTGTAGTTTACTTTTGTTTTAGGTGTGGTGCTTAATATCTGTGAGTTTGCTGTCTCTTACTGTTCATGTTTTTTATCTTCTTTTTCTTAGATAAGTCCCTTTAACATTTCATATAATAAGGGCTTGGTGATGATGAACTCCTTGAACTTGACCTTATCTGAGAAGTACTCTATCTGCCCTTCCATTCTAAATGAAAGCTTGGCTGGATAGAGCAATCTTGAATGTAGGTCCTTGCCTTTCATGCCTTGGAATATTTCTTTCCAGCTCCTTCTTCCCTGCTGACAGTCTGATGAGAACTCCTTTGTAGATGATTGTCTCCTTATCTCTTGCTGCTTCTAGAATTCTCTTCTTCATTTTAATTTTGGGTAATGTAATTATGATGTGCCTTGGTGTGTTCTTCTTTGGGTCTACCTTCTTTGGGACTCTCTGAGCTTCCTGGACTTCCTGGAAGTCTATTTCCTTTTCCAGATTGGGGAAGTTCTCCTTTATTATTTGTTCAAAGAAGTTTTCCACTTGTTGCTCTTCCTCTTCTCCTGCTGGTACCCCTCTAATTTGGATGTTGGAATGTTTAAAGATGTCCTGAAGGTTCCTAAGCCTCTCCTCATTGTTCTGAATTCTTGTTTCTTCATTCTTTTCTGTTTGGTTATTTCTTTCTTCCTTCCGGTCCACTCCATTGATTTGAGTCCTAGTTTCCTTCCCATCACTATTGGTTCCCTGTGTATTTTTCTTCATTTCACTTAGTGTAGCCTTCATTTTTTTCTTCTAATTTGTGACCAAGACCAACCAGTTCTGTGAGCATCCTGATCACCAGTGCTTTAAACTGCATCTGATAGGTTGGCTATCTCTTGGTCGC
This sequence comes from Artibeus jamaicensis, assembly GCF_021234435.1. Lineage (NCBI taxonomy): Eukaryota > Metazoa > Chordata > Mammalia > Chiroptera > Phyllostomidae > Artibeus > Artibeus jamaicensis. The sequence continues at coordinate 68,804,415 of NW_026522030.1, read as the reverse complement.
TTAGATGTATTGGCTCTGGGGCTTTGATCTGTTCTTCCATTTGAGCCTTTTTTTTGTTTTGTTTTGGTTTTGTTGTGCCTGTTACGTAGTGAGGGGCAGAGCCTTAGGTGTTCACCAGGGTGGGGCAACCCAGTTGCTGGGTTATGACGCTGTATGTGGGGGTGGGGTCAGAGAGGGAACAATGGTGTTTGCTCTGCTCTCTGCCAGATTACAGTCACTTCCTCCACTGCCCACAAGCAAATTGGGCCCTTCTGGTGCTGTTTCTTGGGTGGGTGAGCTTCTGTACATTCTAGGACCCTGTGGATCTCTCCAACAAACTGTCCTGTGAGGCTGGGAGTCTCTCCCGGCACCTCATCCCCCACAAGTGTTTTCATTTGGTGCTTTTAGACTTTATTTCCTGGAACTGGGGCCCTGGGTTGCGTGGTCTGTCTCACTGCCCATTTTCGCCTGGTTTATCTGCATGCGAATGTGTGACTGTGGTCAGCCAGCGCCTTGTGCATCTCACTGGGTCTGCCCATTGCCACCCTGTGTGTGGGGTCTGCCAACCGCCACCTGTGCACCCGGGTTGGTCCAGCAGCCACTGCTTTTTCCTGCCACAAACCTCCACCAACAACTGATTCTGCCCCTCTTACTGGTCTGGATGAATGGTTGTCAGACTTCTGTACAGTTCAATTTTTTTCTTTCTTTTAAAAAAATTATTTATTTTAATTGTTGTTCAAGTACAGTTTTCTGTTTTTTACTCCCATCCCACCCCCACAGTGCTCCCTACCTCCCTCCTATTTCTACCCTCCTTAGTTTTTACCCATGTGTCCTTTATACTTGTTCCTATAAACCCTTCCCCTTTTCCCCTGGAATTTCCTCCCCTCTCCCCTCTGGACACTGTCAGCCTGTTCTCTATTTCAGTGTCTTTGGTTATATTTTGCTTGCTTGTTTGTCTTGTTTAGGTTCCTGTTAAAGGTGAGATGATATGGTATTTCTCTTTCACCGCCTGGTTTATTTCACTCAGCATAATTTCTTCCAGTTCCATCCATGTTGTTGCAAAGGGTAGGCGCTCCTTCTTTCTTTCTGCTGCATAGAATTCCATTGTGTAAATGTACCGTAGTTTTCGGATCCATTCATTTACTGATGGGCACCTAGGTTGCTTCCAACACTTGGCTATTGTAAATTGTGCTGCTATGAACATTGGGGTGCATAGGTTCTTTTGGATTGGTGTTTTAGGGTTCTTAGGATATAATCCTAGCAGTGGAATTGCTGGGCGGTTCAATTTCCTGTCAGTTCTGGTTGTTTTTTTCTTTCTAAATTTTTGTTGTCCTTAATTTTGGTTGTGTGAGGAGGCACAGTGTGTCTACCTATGCCTCCATCTTGGCCAGAAGTCCCCGGATTGACTTCTTTATCCATAAAGTATCTTTATGGATACTTTATTCAGATGGCAGGAAATCTGAGAAGACAGGGTGGTGGTGGTGGGGTGGGGTGGTTATATACTCTCAAGACTGTCTTATAAGTGGTAATGTGAAAAATTACAATAAAGGTGAAATTTAAAAAAAACCATCTTAACATCTCTCTTCAAACCATCTTTTTATAAGGAGAAGAAGTAGTGAGTAAGGGGTTTGGGGAAAGGTTAATTGGATAGAAGGGTAGGTAAAGGGTTTAGAAAAAAGGCTAATTGGATAAGAGCTGCAGTCTGACAGCAATTTTCTTAGTGCTTTCTTATTGGCATCATGACTCTTCCTTCCCTGGAACACAATGGCTCAAATACTGTCTCCATGGCTTGCAGAACCCCTGGGGTACATGGTTGAATTGCTTGTGACCTCTTGGAGTCACACATTCTAGTTTCTGGAATAACAGTGTTTCATGTGCATTAGTCAGGTAAGCCTATCAACTAAGGCTAAAATCTTTAACTCTTGAGTTCCCCTATCAGTTTTGCCTCTCTGGTAGAACACTGTGGGGATGTGTTAAAAGTAAAAGTACTAGAAGGTGTTTTATGGTGCCTGTCAGATGTTTGTATGATACTGTGACAGTTGAAACGTGCTGGGGAGGACAGCAGCAGAGAAGGAAGGTGGGAAAGAGTGGGTGCTGGGCTGGGTTTCGGTCCCGAGCAGGCCATTTAATTTTGGATAACTTATGTAATCTCTCTCCGGGCCTCCATTTCCTCCCTTATAAAATACAAAGGAAGAGTTTCACCAGATGGACTCCAAGTATTTTCTGGGCTAAAATGTCTAGAATTATGAATTTGCTTTATATGCACAAATAGGCTTTGAAATCCTTTTTATTATCGGCTTTGAGGGTTCTTGCACAAACAATAAAATTTATCAATTTTGAGTGTACAGGTTGGTGAGTTTCTCCACGCTTGTCACCCACCCACTTCCCTAAGCCTGGACCCTGGCAATCACTGATGTGCTTTTGTTCACTATAGCTTTGCCTTTATCGTAATTTCACATAGATGGGCTCATACCAAAAAGAAATGTTTTCTTTTGTGTCTGGCTTCTTTCACTAAGCACAATGCCTTTGAAATTCATATGTATTATTTGTAGTACATTTTGTTATAATTACATATTGTCCATCTGTATTTCTTCTAAAATAAGCAGTTATGTCTCTTGCCCATGTTTTATTGGGTTGTTATCTTTTTATTATAAATTTATATAAGCACACTTTTAAAAAGTCATTGAATAATATGGAAGTTGATTTTGTTGTTTCCAAAGCATTTTGAGTGTCTTTTTTTACCCACTGGCCTACTTGGAACAAAGATGGCTGTGGATGCCCCAGTTCTTTCTCTCTGCTGCCATCCTTGGAGGAACTTCCCCCTTCCACCTCTGAGCTTATTGCAGAGGAGCATATACTGGCCTGTTGTTCATACTGCCCAGCGAGGACTGAGGGAGTTTGGAAAAGGAAAGTAGAGGACCGAGCATGTGCTTCACCTCATTCTTGCCTCCACCTTAGGGGTGATTGGAGTCCCAGCTGCAAAGTTACATAGTTCCTTGGCCCCACTCCTTGCCCCTGAGCCTCTGTACCCTGTTCTGGGGCCAGAGGCCCTGTATGGCTAAAGCTTGGATTTGTTCTGACCTGCATCCAAGCCTCCTTTTAGCCTTGTATACTAGGATGTACCAAGGGACAGAAGAGGAACTGTTACCCTCATCAAGTTCTGTCTCAATATCCACCATAAACACTCAAAAAAACCTTTGCAGGGTGGGACATTCTCCACAGTAATAGCGGGCGGAAAAAGATTATGGGAAATTACAGGGACAGAGAAGGTCACTTCAGCCCCACTCAGTCTCAGAGGCCACCTGGATGCCACCTCCATGTCTTCTCTTTCCCAGGCTGCACCATTTTGTCCCAATGCTGAGAACAGTTCACTGTGTCTCATTGCCCTGCACTGGCAGTTGGGAGAAGGTCAGGCCTTGATCTACTGCACTGGGGCAGATGTGTGCTTGGCTTCCCAGGGAGATCTTGTGGCCCCAGGGATTAGGTACTATCAATGTGGGACCACTTCAGATGCACCTGTGGGTAAGTGGACTGTCCGGGACAAGCCTCAGTGCCTAAACACCAAGTTTTGCTTGATACCTGGAAAATAATACATCTTATTTTCTAGTCAGCTGGTTGGCCCTGCACTAAGGGCACCTGACCAGTTTATGAACTGGGGTTGCCTTGTGTAATTCTTGTAGAAAGCTTGAGTGAGCTTCTCAGACACACATAAGCAGATTTTGTTCAGTTTTTTTTCTACCTCTATTTAGTACAAGATGAAATTGAAGAGAATACACAGCAGCAGTAATTTAAAACTAGAATGATGACAATGACAAAAACTTGTCTTGGTTCCGTTTCAGTGCCCACCTAAAATCTCTTTTATTAAAGGCTTTTAACTAGAAAACATTTGCATAACACTATTTCTATGATAATCTCAAATGAATTTTTGTTTTGGGATTTCTTTATGAAACTCTCCAAAATTTCCATCTCTTAACCTGCTAAATCTACCTTGGAATCTTCAAATTCCCTAAATCTTCAGAGACTTGATAGTTACTCACTGGTCAGGGCACTGTAAAAGGATTCTGGAGAATTTGCTTTGATGGTCAGCAAAGGCCCTCCCAATCCTTTATCTGCTTCTGGGATCCCCGAAGAGTGGGGGTCTTTCTTAGCATCTTTCCTGTGGAAAGACCATGTGCTCCATTTGCTGTTGTGACACAGATAACCACTGTGAAGCTCAATGGTGAATTTCAATGAGTTTATTCTTTCTCATGTGACCCACTTAGGCTTAGACTTACAGGTATGTTTCTTCTGTGTTTCATATTCAAATGTACAGTTCCAATCAGTTTACTTTATAAGTGGTACTCTTTGTTTTCATTGTATTCTGTCAAGCACCAAATACAGTGTCATCTCTGTGTAGGTGCTCTGCAGATGCTAATTGGTGATGACCAGGATAATGATTGTGACAAATGGTCCTATGAAACTGATGAGTCATTTAGAGGGAGAGGCAGGTAGAGCAGTTATGTAATGTTACTTCACCAGACAGGTAATGTTTCATACCTCAGAGCAATACAGAACATTTTGCCTCTTAGTGCCTAGTCACTATTTCCGGTCAGAGCCAAAAAGGCTTCTTTGTAGAGAGTAGAACTTATGAAAGGCATTGACCCTGTAGGCAGACTCTTAACATCAGATATACAGCGATTCCTTTGATTCAGGCCACAACCAAAACTTGACTCCCACATGAGCTGGTGATCAAATAAACAAACAAAAAATGAAGCAAGAAGTTTGAGTCAGAAAATAAAAACAAATAAACTAATTCATATGAGTATTAACACTACAATGGTATTGTTATCACTCACCATCCAGTGGCAAGGTCTGGATCTCTTAAAATAAATTGGCTGTGAAATAGACAAATTTATAGAAGATTTCGATTTATCCAATGACATTGCTGATATTTAGCTATTTTTACCCTCTAAATGGCAATTTCAAGTGGTTCAACCTAAAAGATTTTAAAATTCTTGGCTTGTTTAAACCTCTAAGTCTTTTCAAATGTTCTCCCTATATGACATATGGTAACTGAATGTTGGTTCGGCTGCTTGCTGCTTTAAAAGCCAATACTTGAGAGGCAGGTGCTGTGTAAAGGGCAGTGGTTTATTCAGATGCTGGCCACCTGGAAGATGGGGGACTCAGGTCTCAAAGCCTGTCTGCCCCATCTCAATTTAGGCTGAGGTTTTTATAGGGATGGGGAAGGAAGACAGAACAAAGGAGGGGAATGTAGACATGCTGCTCCTGAGAAGAGGTAGTAGCACAGGAAAGTGAGGTGCTAAGGGAGTACTAATGCGCTGCCTCTTGCTTCTCCAGTTTCCTCCCTTCATTTGGGCACTCTCTCTTCAAACAGGAATTTGTAGATTTCCTTCGTACACCTGTGGATACTCTCAGAGGTTTCACACAGGCTTTTCTCCCAAAATAGAGTTCTCTAAGCTGTAAGAAAAAAAAGTCTAGGTAAGAAATGAAAACACAGGGCTTTATTACAGAAAACAGAGGGTTGATGGACAGCAGCCTTGAAATAAGGCAGAATAGACGCAGAATAGACACCCTTTGTCACTTAGTTGAAATGTTAAGTCCAGATGATAACATCTCTCCCTTTTCTCTAGTTAGTACACTTATATTCATTCTGTAGTACCCAGCTAAAATGTCAGCTACCCCAATACAGGATAGTTCTTTATTTTTTTGCTTTCCCATTGTGCAGAAGGCAGACTTCATTGCAAACACTTATCACGACATATAGATCTTTTCTTTGTATCAATTACCCTCAATTTTATTATGAGTTAAGTAAGTAAGTGCACCAATTTTCCTAATTGTTTAAATAATATATTAAATGTAGGCAAAAATAATTCACAAAATTTTAAAGCAATATTAAAAAATTTTAAAAATCTTTTAATTAGAATGTCTATATAAACAAATAAATATTAAAACAAAGAAACAAAATCCTAATGCTTGCTTCCTGGGAAATTCATAATTATTCTCGCTTGGTCTACCTTTTTAGGTCTAAATGAGCAATAAAAGTACTTTATATCTTTTCTAGACATTAAACTTTATGTTAACTTTTAAACAAACACTAATACAAAAAACTTCAACTTAAAATGTAAAATAATAAACTTTCATAAAATTAAAAAATTTTTAACAAGTGATTTCTTTCAACAGAAGCCATAACCTGGTACTCAGATGTATTTCTTTGGCAACTAGCTTTTTATCATTTTGGGTCAAATATACAATGTCTTAGTCAAGTGAAATTTGGTCTGTACGATCATTAGCACTCTTACGAAAGAGAATACATGTAGTAAGTAAGGTCAGCACTCCCCCGTTACCAAACCCTCACCATTCCCTACTGTTTACCCCTCCAAGTTCATTGGCAACTCCCTGCTTGGTCCTCCAAAGCACTGCAGTTTGCAACCTGGGTCTTAGATGACATCCATGTCTCATCTCTTTTGCTCCTTCAATGTAAATGAAAGCTTTGAGTCAAGGAATTAAGGAGAAGGCTGGCTCCTGCCATAGATTTCACCTCATGGCCTGACTTGATCTCAGAGTGTGAGCTAAAGGAGACAAAATATTGGGAGAGGCTCACCTCTCATCATCCAGGAGATGCAAATTAAAATAAGGTATCTTTGTATTTTAAATATCTCAATTTTGAGTAAGAATAACAGACTAATGATATTGAGGGTTGGTACAAGTGTGAAGAAATGGGTCTTCTTGTGTGTTTTCATAAATGAATGCAGCTTTTTGGTCTAGCTACTGGGAAATTTCATCATTTTGAATATAGATACTTTACATATTCAAAGATTTTTATTGTCACTGTTTTTGATAGAAAACTTGAGAATAACCTAAATGTATATCAATTGGGGAATGTTTGTACAGTGACATGTGTACAGACATGGAAAGGTGTCCAGCATTTGAGTCAAAATGCAGAATCCAGAATAATGTGCAGAGTATGATTTCATTAAAAGCTGAAATAAAATAAAAGCACTGTATCTATCTATTTTGAGAAATGGAAATCATTTGTATATATAGAAAATCTAGAAGAATATGTAACAAACTATAACAGTTCTCTGTGGCAATGAGAAAGAATGGGCTATGCTGGAGGTACTAACTTTATCCTTTTAAAAAAATTTTTGTTACTCAGCATTTTTTATTTAAACAAATTTTAATTAAACTTTTTATATAAAGTCACATAGTTCAACCTTTTCTCATCCCCAAAATATATGAAGGTATACAATAAAAAGTTTTTTTCCATCTATGTCTCCACCCCACCATCCATGTAACATCTTTTGTGAAGTCCTTCTCCTCCCTCCCTCCCTCCCTCCCTCCCTTTCTTCCTTCCTCCCTTCCCTCCTTCCCTCCTTCCCACCCAAAATGTATTTTGTCATAGTTCTGGAAACTGAAAGTCCAAGATTAGATGCCGGCAGTGTTGGTTTCCCCTGAGGCCTCTCTCCTTGGCTTGCAGATGTTGCTGCCTCTTTCACAAGTTTATCCTGTGCACGAATCTTCTGTAATTTCTTTATGTTTCTAAGAACAAGTACAAATATAGATTCTTAATCTCTCCTTTTCTTTTCCACAAAAGGTAGCACATTATATCCTGCTCAACACATTTTATTATTTTTCCCATTGAACAACATACAATTTTGTGATGTTTGAAAAAAAATTCTAAGTAATACCTACCCCTTTGAAATTAAAATACATGACAAATGTTGGTCCTTGAGGGGGCAGGGTGTGGGTGGGGATTGTAGTTGTAGGGAGAGATTACTCATCTTTCCCAAAGATGACTAGATTACTTCAGCAGTTGGAAGCTAGACAATAGTTCTAAAATTGAGACAAAAATAGCTTTTTCAAGTACAGAAGCATTTATCAGTTCATCCTGACTTTGCTCACTGAACACTGGGTTTGCTTTTATTAGAAACATAGTTCCATATCTCCAGGCAGGCATGCCTCCTTGTCTTGAAATACCTCTTTGAAAGCAGCCAGTGTTCTTTCTTCATGTGTCTGTTCTAAGCACTTCTCTTCTGTGAGAGAACAGTATACAAAGGGCTTTAATACGTGGGCTCCGAGTTGAGCTGGGCCAGAGTAGCTATTCTGCAGCTTTCCAGCCATGAGGCCTTAGGCAGGTAATGTAATTCCCTAAGCCTTAGTTTCAACATTGAGGAAATGGGGGTAGTAATTGTTGTTTTTTCATAGGATTGTTATGAAGATTAAATGAGATAATACATGGAAAGCATTAGCAAATAGTAAGGCTGTTTTATTGTGAAGTCAAAGACAAAATCCTTCTGTAGGTCTTGCTTATTTCAGACGATATTTATTTGAGGATTTGATGTTCAGGCAATACCCATTTACATCTTCACTTTCTACAAGACAAGTCACCAAATTATAGTGGCAAGTAACCATATATGTTTAAGCCAAGATACAGTTAGTTAACATTATCAAATTGTGCTCCAAAACTGATAAAATTAGGCAGACCTGTCCTAAGACTATACCCACAGACCCTCAAATACAATCCACTGTCTCATATGTTTGACCTCTTATGATACAGATAGCACTGTTTTAAATTGCAAATAACTTTACTTGCTTGATTAGAGTTTAGGAGATTATTTGAGGTGTGCTCAAGTTTTCTTTTTCTTCTTTTTTTTTTACTTTCTAATATAAGCAAAGGTTTATTTAGAAAGTAACAGAAGTAGAGGTGAACCATGGAAAAAGTGACCCAGCTGGTCTGCGTGGAATCAGAAAGCGGTTACAAAGGCAAAAGAAGGGCTTTTGGAGTTTAAAAGAAAGAAAGCAAAGGTTGAGAGGAGAAGGGGGGAAGAGGAGGCACAGGGGGGAGAGGGGAGGGGGAGAGAGGGGGGGAAGGAGAGAAACTCAAGCTTTAAAAAAAAAACTGAATGAAATTACAATGAGACAAAATTTCACAACCACCAGAATGGATGCAATTTAAAATGGGTTCAATACTAAGTGTTGGCAAGGATGTGGAACAATTGGAACTCTCTCACATTACTAGTGGGGTGCAAAGTGGCAAAAGCACTCTGGAGGGATGCTTACCAGTTTCTTAAATGTTAACCACACAACTGTCCAGTGACTTAGCAGTTCCGGTTTAGGTGTATATCCCAGCAGACACGTCCACAGACAGCAGTTTACTCATAATGGCTCCCATCTGGAGACCAATGAACAGGTATATCTATCCATAGGAGAATGGGTAGACATACAGTAATATATTGATATTCAACAATTAAAAAAACAAACTACCTCTATGTGCAACAACATGGATGAATCTCAAAAAACACTATGTCAGCAAAAGAAGCCACCTATGAAAAAGAATATATTCTGTATATAATTCTATTATATGAAGTTCAAGAAGTTTCAGAACTACTCTCTGCAGAGGAGATAATCAGAACTACGGTTGCCTCATTGGGAAGTATTGACTGGAACAGGGCATGAGGGCTCTTTCTAGGATGAGGGAAATTTCTATAACTTGATTTTGGGGATAGGTCCATGGTTGTATACATATGTCAAAATAAATACTTAAGATATGTTAATTTTACTGTGTGTAAATTACATCTACCTCAATAGAAACTTTGTTGGCATAAAAATGTCAGAGATCAAGGCAAAGTATAAAGTTAATCTGTAAAAATAGAAATCTGTATCAGGATATTGAGATGTTTCTCTGAGGGGAAATAAAACCCAAAATCATCTAGAAAATTGCCAAAAATCTTTCTGTTGACCCTAGAGCAATGTCCAAAGTAAGACTACTAAATAACTGTGCTTGATGCTGGTAGAGATAAAGGAGCGAAAGTCATCCTCTGAAAAGCCACTTGGAAAGGAAAGGTTGACCTTCAACTTGTCCCTGCAACCTGGGTTCATCCACAGCCGTAGGGGCAGCTGCTGCAATGGAAGAAAGCCTTCCGAACTCAGGATCAGGTTCTGAGGATCCTGTTCACCAACTGGTGTCTTAGTTTCTTCTCTAAACTATTGTGAAATCTTCAGCAGACATAGAATATAAACAGCATTCTTTCATCTTTAATGCTGCAGGAGAACAATTTGTTATTGATTTCACATTTTATTTGTAAGATGATAAAATTTTCCCCAGGTTGTTAGTTTGTGTTTCTAAAGAGAAACTTGAGAACACCTGGCCAGGAAAAGGAGCGGGGAGAACGCAGGAACCAGAGTTTCCCTCAGGGACAGAAAAGCTTTTTTTTTTTTCCTTTTCTGTATTTGACTTTTCTGTTTAGAAAGCTTTTCACCCTGCCCTGCTATCTGCAGAGGACCTTATCTCTTCTAAACTATAAGCCCATGTCATTCCATACACAATGAAAACTCCAGAACAGTGGAACAATTACAATATGTTTATGTCTCTGGGGAAATATTTCTTTAAAAAATTGATTACTTTGGTCAAACTTGTTTAGCATAGTTATCTGGTCCAGTAAAATTTTGGGGGACTATGAGTCTTTTAAATATATATTTCCCCCCTCAGATTAGATTTTTAAAAATAGGGTGTCTAGAAATCTGACGTTGGAAGCTGTTTCCTTTATTTCAACCACTAATGTACAGTTGAATTTAACATTATTTGTTAGTATTAGTTATAAATATGTTAGGAAGTGACAACTTTAGAGATGCCTAGTTTAGTTCCTTTCTCATCCTTGCCTAGTAAATTATTAATCCTCTTTTTAAATACCTAAATGAAAGCCATCATGTGAAATGGATTTTTAGTGCATTGCTAATAGGAAAACTGTCTAGTCACCCTGTGCCTTGACTAAGAGAAATCCAAACAAAGGGAAGAACTGGCTCCCTCCTTCTCTGGCCTGGCTTTCCTGTACCCCACAGGGTGGTCCCATGGGCAGGTGGGTGCAGGGCAAGAGAAGCCTGAGATGAAGGCTCAGTGAGGTCCAGGAAGTAGTGCTCATCCAAGTGCCTGTCAGTGCCAGTGGTAGCATGGCATGTATAGGGCTGTTTCATAGGGTGCACCCCCTACATCAGCCCCGGTGAACTTACAACCACTCAGGGAGGGGTTGGTTGTTAGGGCAGATACAACTGTTTATGTTTTCTAAGTGAGGAATCCAAAGAGGTCACATGACTGATCATGCATTTCCTGTATTTAGTGGGCGACAGATCTGGGACTAGACACTGTGACTTCTTTTTTTTTTTTTTTAACTTTTTTATTGATTATGCCATTACATTTGTTCTATTCCCCCTCCACCCTGCATGCCCCTCCCCCACCATTCCCCCCCTTTAGTTCATGAACACTTGTCTCAAGTTCTTTAGATTCTGTATTTCCCCTACTATTCTTACCCTCCCCCCTATCTATTTTCTATCTACTGTCTATGCTACTTATTTTCTGTACCTTCTCCCCCCTTCTCTTTCTCCCACTCCCCTGTTGCTAACCCTCCATGTGATCTTCATTTCTATGATTCACTCCTGATCCAGCTGTCCTCTGAATTTGCTTTTGTTTTAGGTGTGGCTGTTGATAACTGTGAGTTTGCTCACAGTGAGTTCAACTTTTTTATCTTCTTTTTCTTAGGTAAATCCCTTTAACATTTCATATAATAAGGGCTTGGTGATGATGAACTCCTTGAATTTGGTCTTATCTGAGAAGCACTTTATCTGTCCTTCCATTCTAAATGAAAACTTTGCTGGATAGTGCATTCTTGGTTTTAGGTCTTTGGTTTTCATGACTTGGAATACCTCTTTCCAGCCCCTTCTTGCCTGTAAGGTCTCTTTTGAGAAATCAGCTGACAGTCTGATGGGAAGTCCTTTGTAGGTGACTGTCCTCTTATCTCTTGCTGCTTGTAGGATTCTCTCCTTCATTTTAATCTTGGCTAATGTAATGATGATGTGCCTTGGTGTGTTGTTCCTTGGGTCCAACTTCTTTGGGACTCTCTGAGCTTCCTGGATTTCCTGGAAGTCTATTTCCTCTGCCAGAATGGGGAAGTTCTCTTTTATTTGTTCAAATAAGGTTTCCACTCGTGACTCTTCCCCTTCTGGTACCCCTATAATTAGAATGTTGGAACGTTTAAAGATGTCCTGGAGGTTCCTAAGCCTCTCCTCATTTTTTTGAATTCTTGTTTCTTCATTCTTTTCTGTTTGGCCAATATTTGCTTTCTTCTGGTCCACTCCATTGATTTGAGTCCCAGACTCCTTTCCATTACTATTGGTATCCTTTGCATTACCATTCATTTCAATTAGTTTAGCTTTCATATGTTTCTCTAATTTGTGACTAAAATCAACCAGTTCTGTGAGGATCCTGATAACCAGTGTTTTGAACTGTGCATCTGAAAGTCTGGCTATTTCCTCATCGCTTAGATTTATTGGCTCTGGGGCTCTGAGTTTTTCTTGAGCCATTTTTGGTATGTTCGCGCTGGTAAGTAAGAGGGGCGAAGCCTTAGTTGTTTACCAGGGCGGGGCCACCCAGGTCACTGGGTTGTGACGCTGTGTGTGTGGGCGGGGTCAGAGAGGGAGCAATGGCGGTTCTCTCCGCTAGCCCAGTCCATTCCCACCACTTGCCCCAGCCTGTTTATCCAAGCAGAATTCTGGGAGCCTACTGCCCCGCGCCCTGCGGTCTCAATACTAGCCTCTTCACTGGTTTATCTGCACGCAAATGCGCGACCTACCGCAGACAGCCAGCCGTGCCTCTTCCCTGTGTGCGCCCGTAGTGAGCCTGCAATCTGATTTGCGCCTTCAGCTGCTTGCGGGCCACCAGGTCAGGGATCTTTTCGGTCAACCGGCTTCACTGCTGGCTTACCCGTTTAGCCGAGCATTTTGTCCTTTTTTTTTTCGGACTCCGTGTTGTCGATTTTCTGTGTGGTCTGGTTGTAATTATCGTTGTTAAAAATAGTTGTTCTTAGATTTGGTTGTGTACGGAAGCAAGGTGGGTCCACCTACACCTCCATCTTGGCGGAAGTCGACACTGTGACTTCTGACTCCATCCAGAGCTCCTTCCAATGTGTGATGCTAAGAATGAGAATCACAAAGAATGAAACAGCATCTTAGTCCATAAGAACGTCAGCTACACTAGCAAAATGATAGCCTCAGATGCTTCCTTTCCAATACCCATTTCCTGGGGATTGGAGCCGGAACCAAATATAGTCACTTCCTTACAGGGTTCAGCTCTTTACCGCTGGAGTGAAATAAATTCTGCCTATTCTAGTGGGTTCCAAAGCCAGCAGCGTGATTATATCTTTAGGAAATCCTAACAGTAATCCTCCTACTTTCCCATTACTGCATTGCCTGCACCTCTATCATAGATTTGCTGGGCAAATATGACTTAGTAAATACTGTCCTCTGGTCACTCTACTGAGATCCTGTGGGCCTCAATCACTTTTTCTGTCATTATCATCTACTTTAAAATAACATCAAAAGAATGGAAGTGCCAGCTCCACAGCTTTTTTCTTGCTACTGTGTACATCATTCACTGAAAGAGCATAAGAAAGTTGCTGGGTTTTATAGAAGGTTTTAGATTATTTATCATGAATGGTGTACAGCTGGAGCAATAAATTCCTTTTGAATGAGGAGCAGCAGAGGAAAGATAAAGTATCTAGAATGGAACATGTTAGCAATTTAAATTAAATCTCTCTTTGGCCAACTAAGAAAAGTTAAAGGTGGCTTCATTTCAAGTTAATAAATTCTTATTTTTGTCTGAAATATTTACATCAAGCAAAGATAGTTTTGTTTGGCACATTGTTTGCCAGTGTTTTGTTGTCTGTTTTAAAATAGCAGAAAACTTGTGTAAGTTTCTTATAACACATTCTGCAGGATGGAGGATTGATTTATCCACTTATTATATGTCCTCAACTGCTAGTTTTGACTTGCAGTAGATATATAAGTACCTTTAAATACTTTGGCTCAAAAAAATCAAACACTAACTAAACTTAAGGAGGTTAACTAAATTTGGGTGGACTCTGATTTCAACTCTAAAAGAAATATAATTTCCCTTGTAGACATTTTGTCCCGGTCACTTAGCTCAAGTGTGTCTCTTCAGATAATGGAACTTCAAGGTTTTGCTTGCCTCTCACTGGCTGCCTAAGTTGTCAGGGAAGAGTGTCTGATGCAGCTCCAAGAACATCTGACCATGGACTGAAAACATTGGATGGGGTTTTGTTTTCTCTAGAGTGAGTATTTAAAAATTCACATGTCATTATTTTATACAATATTCATTAGCATTGCAAATAGTTCACATTTCTGAGTAGCACCAGAAAGATCCATTAATAAAATAATAAATCATTTCCAGGCAACTTTACAAGAAGTAGAAGAAATGTTGACAATGACCACTTGTGATACTACTATAGTGCTTAACTTCCCTCCAACCTCTATGAGATATAAGCAAAATTATTTTATTTTGCATGATGTAAAGTCAGAGCAACTGGTTTATCATGGCTGTTGAAGTATTCAGTTCTTCACAAGGTAATCAATGGGTTCATTTTTCTTTTCTTTTTTTTAAGGGAAAATATAGGAAATAAATGACTTAATCAGAGGTTGTAGTTACAGCATTCAGACCATTTGGTGTGGGTTTCAGTGCTTACATCTGAAGGATAGAACTGTGACACATCCTTGCTTTAAACGTCAAGTCCTCAGAGAATAAATATCAAGCCCTTATTGAATTAAGAGCAGAGTGAAGCATCCCACCCCAGGACAGAGGGATCTACATCCTCAGATAATTCCAACAGTATATGTAGTAATGAAATGTGAGATGTGGGTGGTGTGAAGTGCCTGAGAGAAAGATTTAAACTGTGGTCTTGTGGGGGGGCTCTGTGGGCGGAGCCCCCCCAGCCACCATGGATGAGAATAAGTCTACTGAGATGATCTGCTTGGGGAGGAAAGGTGGCTGATCTGTCAAAGGAGAAGGGCCAAGAGCCTTTTCTTCATTGGGCTTTTATTAGGTTCATTATACACAGGAATACAGGTAAAAGCTCATTAATCACTGTCAGGCAGTAAGGATCAAACAATAGATAACATACAAAGAACCATGATAGCTTATTCTGAGTCAGGGTCAGTTGGCTAAAAAGCTATAAAACTTTGGGGAACAAACTCACTTCCTGCTTGGACCCTTATCATTTAAATTGAGGGTATTAGCAAAGCAGGTTTCACAGGATTTTATGCTTTCTTTCTCAGGCCTTATCTCCCCAGGGAACTGTTCTTTCCAGCACAGGACTGCACTGCCCTCTGTCATTGTTTCAGGCTTAAGTAAGGCAGGGGAAGTAAGGCAGCCAAGAGATTAGAAAACTTCTTGGAGACAGAATGAGGACTCAGGCTATGTCAAAGCTGAGAGGCAAGGGTCCATCACCCCTTTTTTCTGTAGCCCCCCAAGTCCTTCCCTGAGGGCCCCCTGTGACTGTGCCTGTCTTAGGTCATCCCTCCCTTAAGGAATCTTACCAGTCATTGGCTAACTGATTATGCACTGGGGGCCAGGCAGGGTAAAGTAAAGAGGGTAGAGGCAGAGGAGGCAGAGGGAGATAAACTTTGTCTCCTTGGTTGCTTATGGTCCCAAGGTCTGTCACTCAGCTTTAGCAATTGGGGGGGTTACAGCTTCTGAAACTAGGCAGAATGGTTCCCAACATGGTCTGTTAGTTTTTCTCTGAAAAGGGGTCTTTGGTGGGAAACACAAATATAATTTTTTTCTTTTATTTCGTTCTCAGTGTGTACCATCACCATCACCATCACCTTCATCCCCCTGCACCCTCACAACTGGTCCTGAGGGCCTTTCCGAGCTCGTCTCTTACTCTCTGCCATAAATACTTTACTCTAGGCACCCTGCACTACCTCATGTTCCTCTGTAGAGATCACTTGTGCCTTGGCATCTTTGTCCAAATTGTTCCTATCACCTGGAATGCTCTTCCTTTTTATTCCACCTCTTGAAATGTCTGGTTTGATAAATTCTGCTCAGTCCCCTGTCAAATGCCAATAAATGGATTTCCTCTCTGTGCTTCCGTAGTCCCTGCATATTAAAGCTATCAGAATGCCTGTTACAGTGTTTTATAATATATTTTTTGCAATACTCGCTAGGTTGAGCTTCTCAAAGTCATGTTCTGTGTTATACAACACTGACTCCACTATCCCAATGACTGGGTCAGTAAGTGATGGATTAATAAGTAATGCATGCTGCATTAAAAATGTGAAAAGTAGACCCAAATGATGACCTTCAGTGAACTTAGGTTTTAACATTTTCCTGATTTGAACTTCTGGCCAGGATGCAGGTGTAGGGAGGTATGCTTTGCTTCCTTCCACAGCCAAAAGAAGGACAACAACCAATTTAAAAACAAAAGCCAACCAGAACTGCCAGAAAATCAAACTGTATGGAAGTCGAAAATCAGGAAGTTTAAGAAGAAACATTCATCTAGTTGGAGGGGTGGAGATGGGCAGCTGGTGCAGAAAGGGCATGTGGCAAGGTGCCAGCTAGTGAACAAGGCAGTTCCACATTCGCCTGCAGATAAGCCAGGAGGAACAACTGGGAAGCAAGGCAGACCACCCAATCCAGGGTTTTAGCACAGGGAAATAAAGCCTCAAAATCTCTGGCAGTAAAATCTGGGAGTGTTGTAGTGGCAGGAGAAACTCCCAGTCTCACAGGAGAGTCCATTGGAGGGATCCATGGGGCCCTGAAGATACACAAACCCACCCACCTGGGAGTCAGCGCCAGAAGGGCCCAGTTTGCTTGTGGGTAGCCAGATAAGTGACTGAAAGTGGGGTGAGAGCCAAGCAAGCAGCATTGTTCCTTCTCTGACCCCTCCCTGACATACAGTGCCACAGCTCAGTGAAGTGGGTTGCCCTGACTGGTGAATATCTAAGGCTCTTCCCCTTATAATGTAACAGGTGTGCTGAGACAAAGAAATATGGCCCAAATGAAAGAACAGATCAAAACTCTTGAAAAAGAACTAAGCAGTGACGATATAGCCAACCTATCAGGTGCAGAGTTGAAAACACCAGTAATCAGGATGCTCACAGAAGTGATTAAATACAGCTATAAAATAAAGGAAGAAGTGAAGTCTGTACAGAGTGAAATAAAGAAAAATATACAGGGAACCAACTGTGACAGGAAGGAAACCAGAACTCAAATCAGTGATTTGGAACAGAAAAAAGAAATAAGCATTCGATCAGAACAGAATGAAGAAACAAGATTTTTAAAAAAATGAAGAAAGGCTTAGGAATTT
This sequence comes from Artibeus jamaicensis, assembly GCF_021234435.1. Lineage (NCBI taxonomy): Eukaryota > Metazoa > Chordata > Mammalia > Chiroptera > Phyllostomidae > Artibeus > Artibeus jamaicensis. The sequence goes on along the minus strand of NW_026522030.1, from coordinate 68,787,283 downwards.
CTGGGTTAACTTTAAATGTTCTGACATCTGAATCATAGGGGTGCCAGAAAGAAAAGAGGAAGAGCAAGAAATGTAAAGCATATTTGAAAAAATAATGAAGGAGAGCTTCCCCAATCTGGCAAGGGAACTAGACATGCAAGTCCAGGAAGCTCAGAGAGTTCTAAACAAGTTGGATCTATGGAGGAACACACCAAGGCACATCATAATTCTATTAGCAAAGATTAAAGATAAGGAGAGACTCTTAAAAGCAGGAAGAGAAAAGGAGATGGTTACCTATCAAGGAGTTCCCATAAGATTCTCAGCTGATTTCTCAAAAGAAACTTTGCAGGCACAAATACTTCTTGTAAAGAAGTATTTGAAGTCATGAAAGGCAAGGACCTGCATCCAAGGTTACTCTATCCAGCAAAGCTATCATTTATTTATTTATTTTTTAAAGATTCAATTTATTTTTAGAGAAAGGGGAAGGGAGGGAGAAAGAGCAGGAGAGAAACATCAATGTGTGGTTGCCTCTCACATGCTCCCCCCTGGAGATCTGGCCCACAACCCAGGCATGTGCCCTGACTGGGAATCAAACTAGTGACCCTTTGGTTTGCAGCCCATGATCAATCCACCGAGCCACACCAGCCAGAGCCAAAGTTATCATTTAGAATGGAAGGGCAAATAAAGTGCTTCCCAGATAAGGTCAAGTTAAAGTAGTTCATCATCACCAAGCCCTTATTATATGAAATGTTAAAGGGACTTATTTAAGGAAAAGAAGGAAATCAAAACTATGAACAGTAAAATGACAACAAACTCACAACTATCAACAACTAAACCTAAAAATCAAAAACAGAAACAGACTAAGCAAACTAGAACAGGAACAGAATCACAGAAATGGAGATCACATGGAGGATTGTCAGTGGGGAGGTGGAGAGGGGGAAAATGGGGGAAAAGTTATAGGAAATAAGAAATATAATTGGTAGGTATAAAATAGACAGGGGGAGGTTAAGAATAGTGTAGGAAATGTAGAAGCCAAAGAACTTATGTGTATGATCCATGGACATGAACTGAGTGGTGCTGGAGGGAGGAGGGAGCAGGGGAGAGGGAGATGAAGGGGAGAAAAATAGGACAACTGTAATAGCATAATCAGTTAAATATACTTTCAAAAATTTTTTTCCTTTAAAATCTGGACCGATGTATATATTGTTACATTTAGTTGCTTCTGCAAAATGATTTTTAATTAGAAAATAAGAAATGGTAAGCAAAGATATTTACTTCAGGAAATTTGAAACTTAAAAATATAAGAGGGTATCATTGTAAAGATATTGGTAGATTTCCAGTTTATTTTTCTAAAAGAGGTAGATAGATCACTCTGTCAAGTTCCTACACAATTAAATATATTCACCATGCAATAAACAAGAATTACCACAATTCTATTATTATATTTGGGAGAATTTTATATACTTAAAAATATTCAGTCTTTGTACCTAGAAAAAAAACATTTCCCTGATTTGCAAAGTACATGCATGCATACAGTTGCTCTTGTTCTGGTTATTTTAAAAGTAAGAAAAGCTAAAATATTTACATTTGTCTTTACATGTTTTTTCTAACTACCTGTGATAATTCAACTAGGGCATGTTAGCAACATTGGGAGCTTCCCAGATAAAATGTGAAACTAGTCCACATAGACAGAGGGCAAGGAGAGGCTGAAGAAGGAGACAGACCACTACAGATTGGTAGGTGGTAGGTTTAATACCCAAGGGAATTTGCCTATGACGTTTGCCCTGGGCAACCACAAGATAGAGTAGATTTCTTCATTTGTCTGCCAAATCTTAAAAGTTTACATAAAAGGCCTTAATTGGGTTTAGTCACATACAGCATCCAGAGGGTCTCAACAGCACCTTACTCTCTCAAGGGTGTGCCCTCGGAACATCTCCCAGCACAGGAACGGTGGCAGAGCAGACATTCAAGGACAGAGAAGGGGGTGGAGTCACGACAATGAAACAACCTACCTGTCTATCAATGTGAATTGATAAAGAAACTGATGCATATTATAATAATAGAATAGTGTTCAGCCATAAGAAAGCGAATTCTGCCCTTTGTGACAACATAAATGGACCTTGGGGGCATTATGCTAAGTGGAATGAGACAAAAAAAGACAAAAACCTTGGATTCTACAAACAAAACAGTAAACTCCTGGATATAGAGAATGGGATTACTGGTTGCCTCAGGCAAGGGGTGTGGAGTGGGATGAATGGATGATGGGGGTCAAAAAGTGAAAAAGAAATTTTAAAAAGAAGCTTGAAGGAAAAAACTGCAGATTTTTCTCTTTATCTGATCTCTTGTTCCACTTTTAGCCTAAATTTTAACTTCAGCCTGGGGCAGAGGATTTAGTGTATCTAACCCTGCTAGTAAAAAGATAAACAGAATCTAAAATACCTTCAATTATTTATAGACAGAAAGGCTCTTTTTAAAACAAAGTCTCATTATTATTTTTTTGTTTTCAGAAAGACTAAAATATATAAAATTCTCTTTGTAAAAGAATCCAGGAAAGCTCAGAGGATGGGAAGAAAATGACTTATGGGTAATTAGCTATCCCAAGATTCTGCACATGACCTGATAAAAGTTTGAACTTTAACACTTTATAAAAACCTAATGTTAGATTCCTTAAAATCTGTCATTGTGATAGGGGACTTAAGAGTTGGAAAATTTTAGTTTAAGTAACAGATAATAAGCTTAGTAATAAATGCACGTAAAAGCTTTTGTTCCAGGAACTGAAGGTTTGACTCACCTTGACTCCAGGAGACCATAAGCAGTTCCACTTTTGTTCCTCATCAGGACTACAAGCAACTCAAGATGATATCTGGGCCATTGTACTCCAGGGTAAGATAGCTAAAGACCACCACCGCCTAGGGCACAATTTAAGATCACCGCCCAGGACGAGAATGCTGAAGTTGTTGTTTTTTTTAATCCAATTAACTTTTCCCAGAGTTCCAAACCCTTTTACCTACACTTTGTTCTCCTAATAAAAAGGGCCATTTTAAAATGGAATTCAAGATGGTCTGTTAGGGTATGAACCCACCATCTTCTCAGATCGCCAGCCATCTGAATAAAGTGCCCATAAAGATTCAATCACTGTCATTGCTTATTGGGTTTGGTAGTGACAGCCCAAATGCGGGTGTCTTTTCCGGTTTCAATTGTACTTGATAGTAATATCTGCAGTTATTGTAGTAGTAGCCAGCTAGCCGTGTAGGTCTTTATCCCTCCCTTCCCCTCTCTCTAAAAATAAATAAATGAAAACATTAAACAAAAGGCATATAGGATGTAACCGATTTACATTTTTACACCTTTCTCCCTGCTGTATCTATATGGAAACTATATGCTTTCCTAGACCTTGTCAACATAAGAACATTCAAATCTGTAAAAAAATTTTGAATTTGTTTGAGTTTATTTGAGCTGAACAGAGGACATGCCTGGAAGTAAGATCAAGGGACTTAGAAGTTAAGAAAAGAACAATGAAGTAATAAGAATTGGTCAAGCAGATAGCTTCTTGGAACATTGATCAAGCAGATAGCTTCTTGGAACATCAGTTAGGGGGAATTTTTACCCCTAGCATGAGCCCCTAGGCCAATGGTTAACCTGACCACGACCTATTCATGAGCCCTGCCAGCCAATCATCAGCAAGATCACGAGCCCTAGCATAAGCCCCTGAGCCAATAGCTAACTGCCACCTTTTGCTTCTGGAAGTTGCTTGCTTGCTTGCTTCTATAAGAACCCTAGCCTGTAAGCATTAGGCGCCACTCTCATTTGTAGCCATTTTGGCACCCGTGTCTCCGGAGGCACCCCGAGGAGAGTTCACCCCTGCGCAGGTAAAACTTTGAAACTTTGGCCAATAAAGTTCCATCATAAACTCCTGAAGGCTTCCAACATTTGCTCGCATTGGGGTATGTTACAATGACCAATCTTTATGTCAGAGAGTATGGTCTCACAGCACTAGGAAGTCCCGGTATAGATGTTGTTTTGTTGACATGTGGATCATTGAGGATGGGAAAATACTGTAACCGTGGAATATGATTTAAGGCCAGTTTTTTTCCCCCAAATGGGAAGGTAGTGAATGGGAGGCAGTCAGGTCCTATGGGCCTTTATTATCAGAAGCACTTTGGATCATTTCTATCCTGTGAACTCTGCTGAGCCAAGTTTTTGCCATTTGTCTCACTTTTCTGTATTTTGCATCTAGAATAACATTTACATAAGTGATAAAAAGAGTATTAAAATTATCTTACACACCATTAGTGATTATCAATAATTGGGTTATATAGAAAAAGCTCAAAGAACAAATATAGCTATTATTATGACTGATATCATTAGCAAACAGGTAAAGGCAATCGAACAATTGGTTTCCGAGTTCAACATCAATCTGTTGGTACTCAGGGCTTGGTGGTGTCTTGGGATAGCTGTCTGCCTCTGATGTCAGCAGCTTCTCATCCTCAGGGAGTCTCTGGTGTTTGCTGTAGGTGGAGGTGAGTTTTAGAGACAGGGGTAGTTGTCCATTCATGGTTAGGTGACCAATCACATCTCTGTCAATGAGGTTGGAGAGTTTCTTTTATTCGATGCCTTTTCCAATTAAAAAAATAATCTCCTGGGTGTAAGCTATGGTCTTTGAAGGCTTTGTCTCCTAGGAGTCTACTGTGAAATGAATCAGTTACTAGTTTACCAATTTCTTTAAGATGATCAAGAATTTTTTTATAATAATGCAGAATGTCTTCTATTAGTAAGGTTGGTTCATATGCCCCTTTATCTCAATGCATAAGGTGACTATTTCATGAGGAGAAAGACTGTGTTTACCAAAAGGGGTAAATCTCAGGTTGAGGAGCACTGTAAAGGAGCCCTTTTGGCCGAGGGAGATTAAACGTTTCTGAAAAATTATCTAGTTGAGTTCTGACTGTACCATTGGGATGTTCTGCCAATCCAGAGGTCTGGGGTGATAAGCACAATAATAATGCTATAGAATAGGCTGAACATTACAAAAGGATTGTATTATTTGCTCAGTAAAAGAAGTCCCTAGATCACTATGTAACTCAAAGGGAATTCTCTGATTGGAAATTATTTTTTTTAAATAATAATTTACCTGTCATTAGGTTCTTGCTCCTCTGCAATAGAATAATACCTCAACCCCATCAAAAAACACACAAATCCTAAGTAATACGTATTTGTATTTTTGAGACAGTGACATTTGGATAAAATCTAATTGCGATACCTCAGATGGTCCTAAAGTGAGTGGGAAATGTCCCTGGAATCTGCGGAGTGGTTTTCCAGGGTTATATAAATATTTTGGACAGATAGAATACATGCTGTACAATTTATTAGCTATAGTAAGGGAAGGTTTCCAGTAATATTGTTTACTCCATAAAATCCTCTTTTCAGGTACTCGATGATTAGCTTATATGCATGTTGAAGCACAGGTAATTGACTATAGGTAAGGTAGATTTCTGATTGGAACCAAGTCATATCTGTTTGTTTGGGTCAAAGGTTTCCTTTTTTGTTGGCATATTTTTTCTTCTTCTGCAGCTGTCTGTTGAAACTGTAAAAGAGAATCTCTTACTGGTTTAATAGGGAGAAAGGAATATTCTTAGGTCTGGATAATTTTACTACTTAGTGCTGCTTGTTTACCTGCTACATCAGCTAAATTGTTTTCTTTTGCTTTCATGGTGGCAGTTTTAGAATGTTCCGGAATTTTGATAATTGTAAATTGTTCCCATTGTTGTATGGTATCTAATAATTCTGCAACCTGTTTTCTATTTTTTATAGGCTGCCCTGAGGAATTTAAGAAGCCTCTCTATTTCCATAACATTTTGAAGAAAAGAGCTACGCCAAAGGCATAGAAACTATCAGTGTAAATATTGGCTGTTTGATCTTTGGCCAAATGACAAGCTTGAGTTCCAGTAATTAATTTTGCTTGTTGGGCAAATCTTATGTCAGGCAAGTAGGAACTTTCAGTCACGCCCACCAAGGAAGTTATTGAATATCCAGCTCACTATTGTCACTTTTCATCTTTGAAGTAAGTTCCACCTGTAAATCAAATTAAGTCAGCATCATCAATAGGTAGAGGCAAAGTATTGTCAATAGTTATTTTGATAGGAGTGGTTGACTTATCCATCTTGCCAATATCTGTACTGGAAAGAACCCAGAGCCTGTAGGAGTTGTTAGGGTGGTCGGTACTTCGGGCTCTGAAAGAATTCACAAAGAGAAGAAAATGCAGAGAGGAAAGGTTTTTAGTTACTCTTGAAGAAGGGAGAGGGGGCTTGGTGTGGAGAGATACAGGAGCTCTGAGGGGTTGGGGCTTTGAGCTTTTCTCAGGTCATCGGGATGGCTGTAGAGCAGGATGTGTCAGTTGGTCTTGTCTAGGCTGCAGCTTGTTTTGAATTTATCTTTGGGTGCAGGGTCTGGTTGTTGAGGTCCAGCGTGTCCTGTTTCATAAGTTCCTGGAGCCTCTGCACCTTCAGGGTGCCCCCAGCAATTTTCTAGTCCTGAGGCTAGAGGCTCATAAAATAAGAGCCGGTCATGCTTTATGGGGTCCATCTAGCTCTGGTCAAAGAGGGCCTCAAAAAGGAAGTTTTTGTTCTATTAGGAGTGTCCTGTAAACATTTAGTTTCAATATTAGTTTTCTCTTGTGGAGGTTTCTTAATAACCACTATTTTCTCAATTGGTTCAGTATTTGATTTATTTTCTTCTAAATACATTTCCATTTTCTGAGAAAAAGAAGTGTGGATGTCATGGGTTTCAAGAAAGATTCACTCTGTTAGATGAATTGCTATAGATTTGCCCCATAACATTCTTTATCCGGAGTCCCCAGCCTCCAGGTACAGACAGACCAGTACCGTTTTGGCCTGTTAGGTACCTGGCTGCACAGCAGGAGGTGAGCTTGAATGTGATGCCCTTGCATCATCCCGAAACCATCCCCTCAACCTCCATCCGTGGAAACATTGTCTTCCATAAAGCTTGTCCCTGGTGCCAGAAAGGTTGGGGACCACTGTCTTAGTTGGAAGAAAATAGGTTCTAATTTAACAACAGACATTGGCTGATTAGATATCCCTACCATTTTTATAGAAGCTTTGCTCTGAGGTAGAGGGCAACTTAATTGGTTAGTGTTAAAAACAGATCAGAGTAGCCCCAGTATCTGCAAGGGCCTTAGCAGTTTTATCTTTTACTGTAATTTAAATTTCTCCTAAAACGTTGGTAAAGATGAGGCAGGAGACAGCACAGGAAGAACTCTGAGACTGCAATACTGTTACTGGCTAGCGTCTAGCGTCCTGGTGGCCAGGAAACACATTTTTCCGGTTAGGTAGATTAAATAGTAAACTGAGGCAGGGAGGAGGAAGACATGTCTCAAAGCTAACTCATCAGTCCTGAGCCTGGTCTGATAATATTGCCAGGTGCTCCAACATCACAAGAAACACCTGTTAGCAAGAAAGAAGGGAGGTCCTTGAAATTCTATGTAGCATTTCCATTATCTGGGAAAGAAAGCCTTGAAAGTGTACTTTCATCCCAAGGCCTGAATGCGGGAGAGGGTCCCCAGTCCCCAAAGAAGCCCGTAGGACAACTCTGGTTAACTGCCTACCTCTGGTCACTATCTGTTTTACGAGGAGTCCCTGATGTTTACAGAAAGAGCCCATAAATAACTTCAGAAAGTGCCCCAATTTTAGTTAACTGCCTCCTGTCACATATTTGTTTTACAAGAAGATGAACAAATGAAGTCTGGAGCAAGATAAGGATTCGGGAAATAGACCCCCACACATACCTAAGTTTGGGTGGTCACATTCCCCCAGGAAAGCTGGCACCACATTTACCTGTTAATCAATATGTAACTTTTTTCTCCTATCCCACCAGCTATATAAGTCCTCAGAACAAAGGACTCTCTCTCTCTCTCTCTTTCTCTCTCTCTCTCTCTCTCTCTCTCTCAGGGGCCCAAGGCTTCTCTTGAAGCTCTTGGCTCTCTGGCCACCGGGCTTCTGGCCACCTGGACTCAGGTCCCCCGAGGGCTTGCAACCCTGGCCATAACCCACTCTCACCTTTGCTGCCCTGCTTTGCCCTGAAACTTTGACTTTCATTGCCCACTCTACCTGTTACAGAAAACAACTCAGCTGCTTTTGGGTGTATGAAGTGGAAGTTTATTTTACATGCTTGGACCAAGAGGACTCAGTTTCCAAATTCTGGGCATTGGGCAGTGGGGGAGCAGTTATGTTTATAGAGCAAGGGAGGGCCCGTCCTTCGGACCATTACTTATGGCGCAAAAGCAGGAGGCAGTTTATAGAAGCAGAAGGAGCAGAGGGTTATCTCTGGTATGATAAACAGTCCAGAGAAGCCAAGAGAGGCTTTTGGCCTCTTTGGGCCAAAACAAGCCACCAGGCTGCAAAAACGAATCACTCTCTAGTCACTGTGTTGTGTCTTAAAATAGCTATCAATTTCCCCCAACATATCCAGTCCCATACTCTTCTGTGGGAACGGGTCGCTAATAAACTGATTACTTGCTAATAGATTTGCTGATCCGTAGTTCTTTACACACATCAGTACGAACAGCCAGGTCTTTCCCGTCAACAAAGAGGAAATGTTCTCTCCCAGTCCTCAGCATACCTTTATGCTTACTCCTGTCTTCTTTCTTTTTCTAAACCACTTTTCAATTTTCTACAGTACTTCTTAACATGATCTGGCTTTTAAAAGTAAAGGCAGATTCCTTTTCCCCTTATTGAAAAAGCTTTTAGGGAGGCCTGGCCTGATTGCTTAATTGGTGGAGTTGTAAATTCATCATTTTAGTATTTTCATCTTTGTCTTTTCTAAACCAGTAGTTGTATTAGTTGGAATAGGTTAGAATAGCCAGAGTCATATGTTCTAACTCCTTTTAAAAAACAGATTTTAATTATTTATTTCTAGAGACAGGCGAAAGGAGGGAGAAAGACAGAGAAACATCATCGTGTGAGAAACGCTGATGCACCTCACTCACCCCCAGCGGGGACAGGCTCACAACCCAAGAATGCATCCTGACCAGGAATAAGACTGGCAACCTCTTCATTTGTGGGATGTTGCCCAATGCACTGAGCCATAGCAGTCAGGGGCTCTATCTTTTAAATCACAGGTGGCAAACTCAAGGCTGGCAGGCTGAATCTGGACCTCCACTTTGTTTTATCCAGCCCGGCACCTTGTTTCTACCCAGCGGCAGCACAGAGCTCTGACCTAACAGTTAAGGAGTAGTTACAGTTATCCAGTCCTAAAATTACATTCAGCCCTTTGAAGGCAACCGGGAGGCAGATATGGCCCCGGAGAAAATGAGTTTGACACTCCCGTCTTAAATCAAACTCTGCTGAACCCATCAGTGTCTTGGAGGGGGTCAGGAAAACCTTTAGCTAGATTCCTTAATTCTATTCTAGTTCAAGGAACTTAAATAATTGTTGTTTTTTCCTGTATGAACTAGCTTTTCTCCAAAAGGAGAAATTTCTGTGTGTTTGTGTTTTGTTTTTCCTGGTCTATCTTGATCTGGCTCTCTATAGTGAGTCTTCCCTATCTCAGTAGGGAGTGGTGGTGAGGGAGGTGTGCAGGAGAGAGGGAAGAAAAAGGAGGAAGAGGGGGTCAGTTTGGACAAGAAAGCCTTAAAAGTAAAGGCTTAGCAGGGCAGTTAGAGAAGGGGACTGCGGTATTGGCACTGAGCAGTTTTGGAAGTTTTTTAAAGTTCTAAGACAGTCTCTAGAATTTTCTTGTTAACTTCCTATAGGGAAGAGAATTTATCTGTGCACTCTTTTAGAGACTTCTATTCACCATTGAGATGTTTCCCATTCATACAGCTTGATTTTATTGCTGGCTTTTTCCAATTGAGCACACAAAAATTAGTTTAGAGGTGCCAGAAGAGCTCTATTTCAGCCATCTTAGGCTGATACCACTTTTAGTTAAATCTTCCCATTGTGTAGATACTTGCAAGTTAAGACTTCATACAAATTGTACATTTAGTTTGCAGGAATATAAATTGGGGGGCGGGGTATCTTGGGGCGTGTTGGTCATGGAGGCATGATTTTCCATATTAATTTTAGTTTTCTTTTGAGATCTGCAAAGCTGGAACAGACTTGTAGTAATACTGTGTGGTGGGTTGAAGTGTGCTGCTTGTGGGTTGAGCTACAAGGAGCTGTCACCTCTGATGTTGCTGGAACGCCTTCTTTCCCTGGTTGTCTTTTACAACCGTAGGGACTCAAAGAGCTGAGTAACCAGCCCTCATGTGCACCTCCCCCCGATGAGTCAATTATTTAATTACAATGTCTTGGTAATTAAAAATAGACACTGGCTGGTTGGATATTCTGACCATTTTTGTGGAAGCTTTACTCTGAGAGAGGGCACCTTAACTGGTCAGGGTTAAGAACGGGTAAGAGTAGCCTGAGGGCGGCTCTGTGCCTTGAGCATTCCTCAGGCACTGCGCGGAGATTCTTAGTAGGGTAGTGTCCTGGGTATTGGGGCGGGGGGGTGGGTAGCTGCCCCTTGTCTTTGATGCTGAATGAGTTCAGATTCATTTACCCAACAAAATATTTGTTCGGATCCACAGTATTTCCCATTGAAAAGCTGAAATTAGAAACCACTGCTCCTTATTTTCTCCTGTTCCTGGGTTTTCTCAGCCCTATTCTTTAGTGCCACCTTCAGGGTTTCCTAAGAATAGCTCAAAAAAAAGTCACAGCCTCAGACCGTGAGTGAGGGAAGTCCACGATTCCAAGAGAAAACTCACCCAGTGGGTCTGCAGACCCATTGTACTTTGGAATCTTGCCGACTACACCAAGTACATACTGATTAAAGAACATCCAACCCATAGAAAGGGTTTATAAGAGCTTATTTGAGTCAAAGTTTTGGAAACATGCCAGAAGTAAAGTCTCAATGGATCGAGACAATATTCTGGAGAATGGCAATTTTAAAGTTGATTTTGTACATTTAGAATCAAAGGAGGAAATGTAAGAAAGGTTACATGAAATCTACTGAAGGTACATTCAGGGAGGCAGAAGAAAGCAAAGGATATAAAGCAAAATAGAAACACATACTTCTTTTACTTTAATTAATTAATTACTTAATTAATTTAAAAAAGATTTTATTATTTGTTCTTAGAGAAAGGGGAAGGGAGGAGAAAGAGAGTGAGAGGAACATTTATTAGTTACCTCTTGCACGAGTCCCTACCAGGACCCTTCCCACAACCCAGGCCTGTGCCCTGACTGGGAATAGAATCGGTGACATCTTGGTTTGTGGAATGACACCCAACCAGCTGAGCCACACTGGTCAGCCTGAGAAACATACCTCTTTTACATCGGTGGGTATGGGATAGTTAACGCTTAACATTTACAGGACGTGGAAATGGGTAACGAATGAGAAGTTTTGTGGTCTTGTGCTCTGGTGACAGCAGCTGTGCATGTGAAGGACCTGGAAAATAAAATGAGTCTGTCATTTCAAAGGTATATTACCCCAGAGGCGTGAGGGCTCACTTAAGGTGCAGACTGACCTTTGCTAAGGAGCCTATAGGCCGACCTACCTGCCTTGGCTTGCCCAGCTGGCAACTGACAGTCAGATCATCCCGTGGGCTTCCTTTCAGTCACTGAGTTTGTAAAGCCTGCCATGGGCCACTCCCCACACCCCTTCCCCAGCTTGTCAGGTTTAGTATGTAGCCCCCTTTTCATTCACATAGTATTTCTGACTGGAGAGAAGGACAGGAAGCTAATGTAGAACTTCTTGGTCTCTAATCTTTGCTTTATCATTTCTATCTCCCTCTACCCCTCACTCTTTGCTTCCCTCCCCTGAGAAGATTTTCCCTGTCATGACAGTGCTCACTTCCTGCTGTTGGTACTAACATTTGCCCCCATTCTAGCTTGAAATAATGCAGGGCTTGAGGTGCTTCTTGTAACAGTTCAGATTTTTCCCTAGGGGCTTGGACCTTGCCCTGTCCTAGGATTATCCTAATGGGAAATGTGAAAGAAAGTACTGAGTCCTTCTTCCCCAACAGAGATGAAAGATGTAAGGAAAGAGAGAGAGAGAGAGAGAGAGAGAGGCCACTCAGTTGTCGTAAACACAGTCCTCAGCCAGCAGGGTTGGTACATTGATCCTATTACTCATGGAGAAATTAGAAAACAAATCTTGGGCCCTGGCCAGGTAGCTCAGTTGGTTAGAGAGTTGTCCCAATACACCAAGGTTGTGGGTTTGATTCTTGGTCAGGGCCCATGCAAGAATCAACCAGTGAATGCATAAATAAGTGGAACAACAAATTGATGTTTTTCTTTCTCTCTCTCCCTTCCCCCAATCCTCTTCTTCCCTTCCTCTAAAAAAAAATCAATAAATAAAATAAATAAAAAAGAAATAAAAGAAACGTGGGAATGTTAGCTTCCAAGCTGGAAGAACTAGTTCCTCCACCCTGCTGGGCCCTGCATCAGCCACCAGGCTGTGCTTGGTGGAGGGTAGGGCTGACGAAGCCTCTGGCATCGGAGCAATGGGAGATGTTATTGAATCTGGAGATAAACACATGTTGTTAGCTGTTCTGCCATCTGCCAAAACATGCCCGTTGGGCTTGTCAGTTTCTTGAGGGAGATACTCCAAGACCAGAAGAACTCAATGACTCAATGAGCATATGACACCCAGGCTAAACCTGGGCGGGAAGAATCAAGGGCATTATCTAAATAAACACAGAGCAGAAAGAAATGGAGCCTGTTGTTGACCTGCCCAGAATGACTCATGACATTGCTATGGAGTTCTAGCCCATGGAGGATGGTCTCTATCGCCATTTCCAACCCCCTCCCACAGCACTGGTGTCTGTTCATTTTTTTTAACTGTGGTTTTTGCCTGCTTGGGAGGGGTTTTTGCCTGCTTGCTGGCACTATAGTGCCACACTTGAAGGAGCTGTGGTAACAAAAGCTACTGGCAATAATGCAGCACTATAGTAGCGAGCTCATTGCTCAGAGAGCTTGTGTATACTGTAAAGTTGACAACATCTTCCACTGAACAGCCTGGGCAGAGCTTTCCTGTTTAGACAGAAACACTGAAACTCACAAGGCCAGGACAAACTCGCCCAAAGCCGTCACTGAGGCTCTCACTACACCATTATGCATCCTCTTACTTCTTTAGTTACCTTCCTATACAGTCACATTTATACAGGAACCACATTCCTTTGCGTAAAAAGCGGTACTAATGCCCTTGAGTGAATCGTAACAACTCCTTATTAGCTGGGAAATGTGCCAGCATTTCAGCAAACCTCGAAATGGGGAAGAGACATTTCACTGAACTGGCTCCTAGTTTCAGGACACCCTCATACCCCTCAGGGGTTTTACTTGTGGGTGATCAGGTGCAGTAAGGCGCAGGAATGCATTTTGTGCTTCCAACTTGATTAACAACTGCTGAGACCTGAGGGGAGATTGTCATGTCAAGTCCTTCGTCCTGTGACACACTGTCTGAAGGGCAGGCGCTGCCGCATACATTCAGGTGCAGCCTTCTCATCGTGCTGACACGGCACGTGCCAGGTCACTGCCGGGCCTTCCCACGTCCACCAGCGACCTCTGTCTGACCTTTTCCCTTTACGATCCCTGGTGATTTTGCAGTTCTGCACTGAGTGGCTAAAGTAAATGTTCAAAAACCTTTCTACAAACTCATCAGTAATCTGTTGAATCTTCCCCTATTAAAATATCTTCAGCAAATCAAACTTAGAAACTCCCTTTCTGATTGTCTTTAAAAGACCCCAGGGGGTCTCGATGTTCCACAGACAATGTAATAGCAAAGTGCCTCTAGAGATGAAGTTTAGGATTTAGTATGCAAAAGTTCACAGTGTCTAGAAACACAGGGAAGGCATTCAGGAGAGACGGGCGGACGTGCACACACCTCCTCAGTGTGGCGTCCCTGGGAAAATGAGCTGGAAAAATAAAAGAAGAGATGATATAATTGGTTGTTGAGGTGTGTCAGAAAGAAGTAATTTTGTGTCACTGGAAATGAGAAACCTGTAGAAGTAACTTTAGTTTTCTGTAGGAGAAACAATGCCAGCCACATATTTTATGAGATTAGATATTTGGGTGAAGGAATCACTCCCCACTTAAAAAAAAAGATTTTATTTATTCATTTTTAGAAAAAAGGGGAAGGAGATGGAGAGAAACATGGATGGAGAGAGAAGCATCAACTGGTTGCCTCTTGCACGTACCCAGACTGGGGACCAAACCTGCAGCCTAGGCATGTGCCCTCACTGGGAATCAAACCAGTGACCCTTCACTTTGTGGAATGTTACCCAACCGAGTCATACAAATCAAGGCTTCCTTTTTTTTCATCTCACCGATGATATGTTTATTGATTTAGAAAGAGAGGAAGGCTGGAGAGAGAGACAGACAAGCAAAAGCATAGGCAGAGACAGAAACATCAATGTGAGAGAGGACATTCTATTGGTTGCCTCCTGTCTGTGCCCTGATCAGGAACTAAACCCACCACCTTTTGATACACAGGATGAAGCTTCAACCAAGCCAGCTGACAATGGTAGAAATTTCCCTTTCAAGGCTAGATTTAGTTTTCCTCTTGTGTAAAATGTTTTGTTTATGTTTTCTTCTTAATTCAGATTTTCCGGTTTTGTAACCACTTGAGCTGATTGAACTAGCATATATCACATTTACCAAAAAAAATCCTACAAAAGTCACAACATAGAGTATTTCTGCAATGCAACTAAGAATTCCTGCTTCAGTGTCAAGGAGACACAGAGTCTGAACTTGTTAGGAGAACAAGGATACTGGCCCTGATATTTCAATGAACTATGAAACAAACAATGACCTGCCATTTTATTATCATACCTCTGTTCCCTAGGTCTTGAGGGGGGATAGCATTCATTCATTCCACACATATTTATTTAGGACCTATTAGGTAAACACAGTGGTCGTCAGGCAAAAACAGATAATAATCAAATAAATAAATATGTAGTTATTTAAGGCCATTGATTGGTAATTAAATAACTCTGGGTTCAAATCTTGGTTCTGTCTCTTAACAGCCATGTAACCTTTGAGAAGATAGTTCCCCTTATAGAACGTCCATTTTCTTAACTGTCAAAAGGGAAATAAAAAATGCCTGTCTCTGAGAATATTGTAGAAACTATACAGGATAAGTAATATAGTGCCAGCATACAGTCCCTAGTATACAGTTACCACGATTATTCTTAATGATATTTTGAAATTTTAGAGTGCCCCATATCATCAAAACACCCTGGCTTGGCCTATATTTTATAGGCCAAGATTTAGAATTGTCACACAACACAGAAAAATAATAAAACACATGAGAAGTCCTTGAGGTCTAGGGAGGGCTCAGCACCTGAGGTCTTAGGACATAGCAGAGATGGACAGAAGATTGGGGATATGAGGCCAAAAGCACTCACCTAGAGCCAGGTGCTCACCTAGATGCTTCAGGTGTGCTCAGTTCTCATGGTTGGATATGGAAGTAAAGAATTACTGGGCCCTTGGAGTTACTCAACCAACCCAGCCTCCATCATCATTGCTTTCTTCCCTGCTCTTCCTTGGTTGGTGAGCCCCCAGATATGTGTGCCGCACTGAGATAGGTCACTTGTGGCAGGATCTCTGGCACACTGCGATGCTGACTCCAGGCCCTGCCTTGGTGAAATTTGCTGAGCAGTGACCCATCTGGGAAGTTGGTGTTCTTTCCCCTCCTTTCTTACATAACTGCAGAAAAATAATAACAAAGTGAAAAATGACTTTCTTGACTTCTAGTGGACTGACACTCCAATTTGTCTTGGCAAACTGGATTTGTAAGCAGACATGAGTGAACTGTGCCTTAATTTTAGTCTATAAAAGAGCTGGTCATGATAAGAAAGATACTGATTTGCTGTAAAATATAGTACATGTGGATGTTCAATTACCAAATAAAACAATTAACCAAACCAGGTACCTGGCTCATGAGAAAAAAACGTCACCGTTCCTTGTGTCCTCTTCCTGAGATGGGACAGTGAGCACCTTGTTAATCTGGCTAGTTTTCTGCCCCTTTGACTTTCATTAAATACATTGGAGGTGGCTGTTTTCAAGTATTCTCAGTGAGATGTTGGCCATTGTCCTTACAGTAGTTTCTTGTTACTGACTACTTTTTGTCAAGAAAAGGAATCATTATGGAAAACTTAGAAAGTATAGATAAGCAAAACTGAAACAAAAATGTACCCCAAATCCCATTCTACTTCACTGTGGCCTTTACCAGTAAACAACAGGGAAGGCATGGGTTACTCACACTCTGCTTTGGGCTATGGTATTTGATCATCATAACAACCCTAACCCCCTGTTCGCAAATGAATACGCTGAAGCTTGGAGAGTTTGGGGAACATCTTCAGCTGGTAAACCAGGAAAGCGGTACTTGACCTGAGTCGGTATAATCCAGATAAGCCAGCGCACAGCACTGCAGGGCTGGACCAGACTCAGGATTAAAAGTTGGTGGTCAGGAAAAACCACTGAAAAGAATTGCAAGAGGACAATCGTTAATAATTTATACTAAATATGATGTTTGCCACAGGGAAGAGTAACCAAGAGGCCATACTCTTCCCAGTGTCCCTATACAACGTCATGGCCTTAGGCGCAGTCCCTAACACTTTGCCACTGTCTCCATTTGAACATTTCTCGGAAGTGCTTCTTTTTCTCTGTGACTACTGACTTATGGGGAAATCCTACCTTTCCCCCGCAGAAACCTCATCTACCTCTTCCCCTAGCAGAATATTTTCCGGTACTGTTTTTAGTTCCAAAGCAAGTCCTGAGGTGGGGATGGTGAGGGGAGGCTTTATTCGGACACTGAGGGGTGCCCTGTAGCCATCTGCAGACTTGTGGTGTCTGTGATTCAAGGGGGTGCCACTTTTTGGAAAGTGTTAGTGTTACAGAACAGACCTCTGTGGGTGAACGATATACTATTACTGAATGGACTCACCCTTGTGCTCTGGGGGTCCCCCACTCCATATTAGGTTTGCCTTGCCCACCACCAGAGAAAGATGTCTCTCAATGCCAGAGATTGGTGAAAAGGAAAGGGAGTATTTATTTAAAGAGTTATACAAACTTAAGAGTAATGACTTAGTGTTTTTATTGAGATCCCAAAGTCCTTTAGAATACCCACAAACACACAGTCCTTCTTTCCCCCTCTGCTCAGTCCAGGGTACCGTATCTTAGAAAAAGAAATAGACATCTGTGGTTCTTCTCTGCCCAAGCTGCATGTTCCCAAAGAGACGCTGCATGGCTGCCGCACCTGGGTTTAAATCCCAGCGCCAGTCTTCCTCTGCCGCACCATTTCCGACTTCTCCCACAATTGGCCACATTTGCCCGCATCCCTATATTTTTCCAGCTTTACTGGGCTTCCATAGTAAGTGCGAGCAGGTGTGGCCTTATGGTATGGAGCCAATCATTTCCAAGGCTCTGTAACCACGGGGAGTTGCCTTCTATTTACATCATGGGTTGAAGTCTCTCCCATCTCCCTGGCTCAAAGCTATTTGACATATCTATGAAACCAGTTAAAGGTTATAGATATGTTAAATGACCATTCTATAGGTTATCTTCAAAACTGTTGTTATTCAAAACAACTCTCAATGGCCCTGCTCCATTTGTCCCATCCCCCAGCTCAGATTTGTGGGTGTGAGGACATCTTATATATACATTTTTTCTAATATTTTCTGGACACTGAGTTCTGGACCCCATTACAAATCCTTATTTGCCACCCCCCTTGGCTGGACCCTGTTACATTAGTGCTCTTTTGTGTGTGTGTGTTTTCCTTTTATAGGGGCATTTCCCCTTTGTAGTCAGGGACATCCTCGTCTCACAGACAATCAGGATTTTAACAGTGGAAATGCAGAGAAGTAGAGTCAACCTTCAGTACTCGACATCCTAAATAGAATTCCTGAGTCTGTATGGTCCTGAAAGCCAAGCTTTAAAGAGAGAGAAAAATATTTTCTAAATTATTGGGCTCAACTGAATCCTTCTTATAAGATCAGTGTCACCGAGGAATAAAGTGTCCGTTGCCTAATGCAGTTGGAGGAAGAGGAGAGGAGTTTTCCTCGAGACTGGGAGAGTGGCAGGGAGTTTCTGCAGGTGGCTGAGGGTGGTAGTCTGCTCGCACTCACGTAGCGTGTGGCTGGTTTTAGAGAGGGTGGGCTCTGGAAAATTTCCATGGACAAGCTTGGAGTAAAGGGCAGTGGTAGGTCACACATCTTGAAATGACCAAAGCTATGGCAAACACAGATGGCCCATAAGACCTCAGGGCCCTCACACAACCATGGAGTAGGAGAAGTGGTTTCTTGAAAAAAAGAGAGTAGATTTTGCATAGGTGGTGTTCGTGTCAGATTTATTTTAAGAAGAATAAGAGGATATGAGTGTTCTTAACAGCATGAGAGAGTAATTAATTCCAAAGACAGGGTTAAAGCCATGAATAAATCTAAAAGGGGATGATTTGTTCCCAGGATATGGAAGGAAATGACAGAGGGTTGATGAAATCTGGAGAATTTAAGTTTACAGTTTCTCCATAAGTTAGTCATATGATTCCATTGAGCTCGCTTTTACTTCTGCTCCTAGTCACACACTAATAAGGATCAAGGTTGACAAACGAAAAAGAAAATGACAGATTCTCTTTAATGGGTTAGGACCTTTTTGCTGCATCAGCCATTTGAGCTCAACTTTGGGCTCCTTTGTCCTGGATGATAAACTCTTCTCCCAAGCAAGACTCTCCTCCACCTTGAGTTCTGTGTAGCTTCCTGTGGCAAAGGGAACTGTCTTGGGCTGGTGCCCCACAATTAGTATAGTGAAGTGTTCATTGAACTCAGAGCGATCTAAAGAGTCTGGGCATAAATCCCATCTAGCGTGTTCCAAGAGTATTTTATGAATGGTCAGAGCTTAGTGCCGAAGATCACCTGTATAGGAGGAGAAGCACAGCCCTGTGAGCAGGTGGCTTGGGTTGAATGCAGGTTGAAGTGTGGGCCCGCACTGCCTCTCCTCAAGGCACCTTTGGGAAGTCTGGAAGGTGCACTAGTATTTGCAGGAGCTGGACAAGTAATACACTGCTGCATTCAAGAGACACGGAACATTCTGCCTCTGTTTGCTCAGAACTCACGGTTGAAGACAATGTGGGATAGCCGGTGTGTCACACTTAAATTGTAGTTCCAGGTGGCTGGACATGCCCTGTATGGCCACAGTTTCCTAGGTTGTCACCACTGCCACCCTAAAAGCACCCACTTCCATTGTTCCCAACTTTTTTCTTGTTCTTTTCCAAGAAGTGACAAAAGATCTTCCCTACTCATAGGCTCACTGGGAAGCAAGGTTAATTTTTTTAAACTGTAATAAAATATACAGAACCTTTTATTTTAACCATTTCTCTGCAGTGTACTCACAGTGTGCAGCCACCAGCACCGTCCCTCTCCAGAACTTTCCATCCTCTCCACCTGAAACCCTGCCCCCATTCCACTGACTGCTCATTCCCATCTCCTCCCAGCCCCTTACTTTCAAGTGTGATGAGGGCAGTATTTTTGGAAGGAAAACGCTCATTTCATGTTGACTTTCTTGTATCAAATCCCCCCTTGATTCAATTAGAGGTGCTCATTGCTTTAGGAAGTGTCAGGATTATTAGAGGAGAAATAAAAAGAACAACAGTTAAATGTTCAGGCTTTAACTTCCAGAAGAGGGTTTCTGAACTTCTGCCTTTCAATAAAAAATGGGGTTTACAGAGGGAGACAAAATATCCTTCAAAATTCCAAAACCTCCTGAGAAGCTGAAGTGGGCATGTGTGAATAGAATGTCCTGAGTCAGGATCATCGCTTCTCTTCACTGCACATGTCTTTAGGAGATGAAAAATTAGCAAGCAGCATAACAACCGTTAAAGAATATTTAAGTAGCTATTATGGATGAGTATGAAGATTTCTATGTAACCTGGAAGACAGAACCAGGATGGGACATTCAGGTGGCAGGCGGCAGAGCCCTTATGTATTAAAATAGCTTTTCCAAGTCTCTCTCCTGGGACTACGTGAGCAGAGACCAACTGACCTTGGATTTTATGGCAGGGTCACGCTCTGGCCGTACATGGTACATGACTTCCCGGTTGCCTCTTTGCTGACATCCTGTAACCTGTTTCAAGTGCAGCCAGAATTATGGTGCTTCCCAAAGTGTGGCCATATTCATGGAGCAGTAGGTGAGTTTTCAGAGGATGGAATCAACCTGACCATGAAATACTCATGGGAAGGGCCTGTGGGCCTTTCTCTGAGCTTCAATGCATAGCAAGTAGCACAGACTCCAGGACAAACACAACAAACTTTAAAGCCTCACAGCCCATGAGAACTAGTCATCGGTCTATTGAAATGACAAAAAAAAAAAAAAAAGGACCACTGAGTGATTTTTCTTCTAAGATTAAATTACTCAACTGAAAGAAATGTGCATCATTGTAATATTAATACATTTCTGTTTTTATTGTTTTACCTTATTCTTTTAACATTATAATATTTTTAAACATTTTGAGGGAGATAACTGATAAGAGACTTTGATAGTTGCCACTTTTTCTAAGTGTACTAAGTTTGCGCATCCAGAAAAACAAAATGCTGTTGTTTGTTGGAAATCAGCTTCTGGCTACAGCATTTAGGGGTGAGAAGAAGGAAAGTTTATTCTTATTCTTATTTGTCGATATAGTATTCTTGCCAAAATAAGTGAGAATCTAATCAAACCTTCAGTCCACCTTTGTCCAGTTTATGGAGGGATAACTCAGATGTCACCAGGACAGAGCAACCAAATGAGTCCACCAGTTAGAACGTTCTGCAGAACAACTGGTTTTGCTGTTTTGCCCTGGGGCTCAGTGTTCTCTGTGTGACGGGCCCTCAGTGGGGTCTTCACTATTTAAGGCCCATTGACTGATACGACCTTCCAGTAGTTTCCCAAACCCAAGGTGTGCAGGAACCTGGCTGGAAGGCTGGCTCTCAGGTGCAGAATGTTTGGAGGTCGGAGAACTGGGGACGTGGGGCCCGATGGCAGGGGGGCCACACACAGAGAAGAGACCAGAACACCAGCAAGGCTGCCTTTCAGATGAGGGATGCCTGCACAGACCTTCGGACATCCGGCCAGAGGGAGAAGGTCATTAACCACAACACACTGGTCTGTGAGGGTTAACAACTCACCGAGCATTTAAAATAAGTCCCTAGGTGAGAAAACTCCACACATCAGAAAACCTGACAGCGTATACATATGAAAAAATACAAGCTGATACAATATGTTGTATCAAGATATGAAATCAATCCTAAATTTGTATATGGCAAAAGGGCAAGTGTAAGTTTTGAAACTGAAAGTTTTCTAAGTTATCAATAACTATAACTGATGATTTGTGTCTTTTATGATGATAGAAAATTGAATTTTCATTTAGTTCTTGGTCAATGAGTGACATTCTTAAAGCAAAAGATGTATGATAATGTATGTCAACAGTTAATTAATAAAAATGTTGTTTTCTGGGGGAAAAACAGAGAGAGCAACACGGATGCAATTGTTTTGCTCAGCAAGAAATGTTTTTTCCTTAGATTTTAACTTTTTCTCCATGACAAAACCCAAATATAAACATTTCATGTTGAATCCAGAATACAGGAAAAAAGAGCATGAAGAGGTTCATCTCAGTTTGATGTAGAATAGCACAAATGCCTGTTTCATGGTTGGGAAGACTGAAGTCATTGGGCTGGGCTGTCACAGTGTTGTGTGGCCATCCAGACCAAAGTTTCTAAAGTGCTTCTAATAACACAGAAAAGCAGCTGTCATAAGGCTATGTTAAAAGATTTCAGTTACTTTGAAAATGTTTAGAAAACCAAAAGGCCAACACTCTCATTGCATCAAGTTTCCCGAAAAGCAGAGGACACTGCCTGAGCCTTAGGGAGGGCCCACACCCAGGCCTATTCAGGGCTGACCCTCCTGCCCCCCAGCTCAGCAATAAATGCCTGGCTCCTCCGCCTGCCCCCCCCCACCCATCTCCCCCACCCCCTGAAGTGCTGGTCACAGAGTCCCATGATCTACAGGAGGCTGAGAAGTGCTCCTGCAGGGGTGTCCAATCTTTTGGCCTCTCTGCACCACACTGGAAGAAGAAGAGTTGTCTTGGGCCACACAGTAAATACATTGCAATCACCAAAAACATCTCATAATGTTTTAAGTAAATTTATGATTTTGTGTTGGGCTGCATTCACAGCCATCCTGGGCTGCATGCGGCCTGTGGGCTGCAGGTTGGACACCTGTGCTAGGGGTGACTGCCCTCCCTCCTTGGGAGACGGGAAGATTATCACGGGCACTGGCTGTGACATGATCCGAAGGCTCTGCAGAACTCATGGTGTCACACAGGGGCGGGGGCGCGGCATGGCGGTGTGCGGGGAGAACGTTCTCCTGACGCTGCCAGTCACCCTGCTTGTGGCACTGGGAGCTTATAGCTGAGTTGGTGAGGATCAAGGCTCTTGGCCAGATGAACAGATTCTCTTTATGGCCTGAGACTCTCCCTCGTCTCATAAAGCGCACACACACACAATACAAACATCACACACACACAATACATATATCACACACAGGATGCACACCATTCACATAACACTATACATAAAATGCACACCAATCACATAACATTTACTCACAATATACATCGCACACACAAACACACAGGTATACATATACTCTCACACACACAAATTTATACATATACAAATAGACACACACAGTTATACATGTATTCATGCACACAGAGGATGCACACATACATATACACATATACACATGTGCACAAAGGCCCACGCACACATATGCAAATGCACAGTTGTGGCACACACATACACGTGAAGAGTGCCTAACGAGACTCCCCAAGATGTACCACTATGGCACACAGTTTGTTTTGACCTAAAGATAATCAAGACTCAACAGACTACAAAAATCTTTTACCTCTCCTTTAACTACCTAAAAGTATTTATTTGGGGTGTGGAGGCTGGGCCAGAAAAAGAGCTATTACTGGAGATAACTTTTTAATCATGTTTTTTTTGTTGTTCTGTAATTACTGTCTCCCCTTGGAAGTCCCAGGCCTCTGTCGCATTCCTTAGCTTAGGTTGGCACTTAAGCTTCAAGGACACAACTGGCCCTTGGATCTCATACTTTTACAGGGCTTGTAAATATTAATAAACAGCCATTTTAAAATGCAGTCATAACTGCCTTGCTTACTCCTCAAACCTTTGGGATGTTAAAACTGGGCAAAACAACCTCTGAACTGGGCCTGAAGCAACATTGAGACCTAAAGAACTGTTTGCAAGGACAAGAAAGCAGACATTATGAATACTGGACTAATGGCTGTCGGAACCTGCTTCAGAATCAGTGTGACTATGTTAGCTCATTGCTCCAACATAAATGTCTCCCCTGTGTTCATGCGATCGGCCCTCTTCCCTCTGTCATGAATACCCCTTGCTTTTTTTTTGTTTTTTTTACCCCTTGCTTTTGTCTCTTAATCAGAATATCCTTTGGGTTTCTGCCTGAAATCAGTGCTTCTGGAATAGCTATCTTTTTGATTTCAAATAAATGCTTCTTGGCTCTCATGTTGGTCTGTTATTTTTCAGGTAACAGGCTCCCATGAATCATTAAGTTTGTTTTGCTCCTGTTGATATGTCTTATGTCAATTTGATGACTAGACCAACCAAAGAACTTAGAAGGGTAAAGAAAAAATTCTTCCTCCCCAACATCACATGCTACATTATAGAATGAATACTGAGCAGGAGAGTATAAAAGACTGCCCAGTTGTAGTCAGATGGCCCGAAAGTCTGGATCATTAATAATTGAATGAAATTATTCAATTTTGCAATTAATTCATTTCTGCAATTAAAATTTTGTCTAAATCTCTTAAACTTGTTTTTTCCCCCAGCCCCCCAAAAGTGTGGTTAAACTAAACGAGCTGTAGGTCTCTTTTCTTTGTAAAATTCTGTGATTTCAGTGGGACAACGTGTGAGCACACAGACCCAGGGAAAAACCCCAAGACTGAAAATCTACCTCTGTAAGCGGAGGGCAGGGAGAGACTGAAGAAAGAGGCCGGTCACTCCAGTCTGGTAATTAACAGAGTTTATTAAGGAGAACTGCATACAAAGGGTGTCTTGTGTGATGGCAAGAGGAAGTGGATATCTACCATGCTTCTTGGCAGATGCTAAAGAATTATGTAGAACAGGGCTGGATGGATGGGTTACTGGTATGTGACTCACCCCAGAGAAGGGGAACGCCTTACATGCTTGCTCAGGTCAGGGCAGCAGCCTGTTCCAGGAACCAGCATGCCTGGCGCACAGGGCACACACATGCAGGGCAGTCTCAGGGGGGATTTACAGGAATCAGTCTGTTCTGGCTCAGATCCAGCTCATGGATCCAACAGTGGGCACATCATGGAACAGTCTCTCCTCCACAAAAAACACATTTCATATACCAAGACCTTGTCTCCGTCTCTTCTCTGTTCCCCTGGCAGGAACCCTGAAGGCTGGAGTCTCACCCTTTGTCACCTGGCCAAACTGCCCCCACAGAACCTCAGCCCTGAGAGGGACAGTGCCACACAGCTGGCTCCCAGGGGACCCTGCTGTAGAGAGTTGTGACACTCCTTTCCTTCCTCTCCTCCCCAGGCCCGCACACCTCTTCACTCCCTATTGATCAAAGAAAAGTTGTTTGAAACAACAGTCACAAACAAGTAAGCACTGAACCTGGGTGATTCTGGGAAGATCATCGGCTGTGTCTTGGTGTCATTTCCTGCTGTGTCACCCACATTCCCAGCGGTGCACATGGAAGTGGGCTGACTACTCCTTGCAATCCCCTATCAGGGGCAACCCCCTGTCACACCTCAGGCCAGGGTGTTTGGTTGCAACAAACACTGTTGTCCCTTTCCTGGGGTCTGACCTCACCCTCAGGTTGTGACCCATAATACAGTTACAGTCTGTTAAAGTAGGTTCTGTCCCCAGAGCAAATTGCTCAGCTAGCTAATGAGTTGAGGCCCATGACTTGCCTCAGCAGGCACAAGTCTGCTGGGCTCCAGGACCCTATTGTGAGCCCAGGGCTGGACCCCATACTGGCTGCTTAGTAAACTTCTAGGAAATGATATATTGGAGCAGATACCTCCTCCTGAACAGTTTGGCCTGATTAAACCCTCAGGAAACAAACAAATAAAAATTCAACAGCAAACAAAAAAAAGGAGCCCAACGAAATTCTTACATTCTCCCTCTAATAATAACCACTTAATTTTTCTTGAAATAACAAACACCAAATTCTTCTGAAGAAATCATTCTTTCTGTCCACACTTCAGGGGTCCCTGCTTTGCTAGGCTGATGTAAACACACTGGTAGTTGTGTAGAGTACTCTACCAAATCTACTGTTAACCTGAATATTTTTAGGTTCCAGTTTTATCTTTGTTCTTTTTTTTAGAAAAATTGTAAGAGACATAACATAAAATTTGTCACTTTAACCACCTGAACTGCACAGTGAGGGGCTTTAAGGACATCACATTACTGTGCAACCATCACCAGCATCCATCTCCAGGACATTTTTCGTCTTGCAAAACTGAAACTGCCTTTGTGCTCTCAATGAAGGCCTTGCACCTTTGAGCTCAGACCTCCCACTCCTCTCTGTGTCACAACCTGGCTGGCATCTAACCACTCTTCTGCAGAAACAGCCATGTCCTATTTGCTTTTCTGAGGTCACACAAGCAGAGTTTAGTAAGACCATGTGAACTTGGGACACTGATGGGGCTTTGTGTTTTCGGGAATCCTGCAGTTACCATCGTAAGCCTCTTTCTGCAAAAAGCCCTTCCAATTTCCACCCTGAGTTGTGATTCCTTTTCGAAAGTGTGGGACACAGATTTTGGAACCAGTGAGAACTCCCATGAAGAAATGCCCCCCCGAGCCCATGCCATAGAAGCTCTGGGTCCTTGGGGTGCTTTTGTCCACGTGGGACCTCAGGCACCCAGGACAGCCCAAATTTGGACTTTGTACCAAGGGGCAGCCACAGCCCAGAGGGGATGAGGGACATGTTGCCCAAGTGCATTCCAATGACATTCTAAGAAAAAGGGTTTAGCGAAAGTCTATTCTTCTAGCTCCTAAGAACTTGCAATTTTTGATTGTCAGTTTGGGTACAGAAGGTGAAAGGTCGAGGCAGCTACCAATGGTGGGGCTTTGCCAGACAGTTAAAGCCTGACCACAGCTCAGGGTGCTGGTGACCTGTAGTGTACCCTGGAATGTCCCCCACAGCATTTCTCAAGATGGGATAGTGAACTCGGTTGTCCTTAAGCCCTTCAGAGTTGGCTTGTAGTGATTCCCAGGTGTGGCTTTAACTTTGAGGAGCCCAGGTGTCCCCACGGCATTATAAATAGGTGCTGTCCTCCCACCTGCATTAAACAAAGCTATAAAGACACTTACTGTACTTTGTTTTATTTGTTCAGCATCCTCCTTCAGCCCCATATCTCCTATTAACAGAACTCCGTTCTTGGGGCGAACTGCTCCTTTCTCAACACCAACCCAGGGTCACCTGGGCCAGGCCATTTATGCAGTTCTGCACCCATCAACCTTCTTGTTTGCACAGGGATGGCTCTGTGACCCAGGCTGGAGCAGTCAGAACCCGCTGTGGGATCCATCTATTCGTATGCAGGTGCTGCTGGAGGCAAACCCCTTCCCTCTGGGTTCCAGCTGCCTGGTGTGCATCCCTGGGACAGGAAGTGCTCTGTCGAAGTGGGAGAGAGTGGAGCCCATGTTCGGGAGGGAACTGACACAAGATGAAGAGGCTTCACTCTTCTCAGGTTACCACAATTTCAATGTCAGTGTCAACCTTTCCTGGCACGTGTATCTGTCATTTTTAGTTTTATTTCATTAATGTTTCTTTTCATTATAAAGTAAATCATTTTTATTGTGAACTCTGTTCCCACTACCAGAAAGTCACTGCTACCTTTTTAGTCCTTTCTTTCCATTTTTTTTTGTTGCCCATTATTTTAAGGGAGTCTCAAAATGTAATTAAATGTAGGTTGGTCACCTAGAGCTTTGTCACTTACAGCTCCATGCAGGTCACACCTAGAGTCTCCACCTGGTGCCTGTGCAGAGGGGTCTCTATTGAGAGAAGGGTAAGATATTATGAGTATTTGGCAGATTTTCTCTTGCTCCTGAAGGACACCATTCCCGCCACCTGTGTACAGGAACACGCAGCACCCTGGATACCCCATTGCTGTGACTAATGACCCTTTTTGGGTTTTTGGTTCACCTGAAGGAAATGGAAAGAACCTCTTTTCTTTAAAGTGAGAACATATGTAAAAATCACCTGGACTCTTTTTACTTCTTCACACCATTCTCAATTTTAGCAATAATTATACAGCTACATAAACTGGGCTGTTTCCTGATGCGAACCCTGGCTCGTGGGGTCCAGGGCATTATGGATGAGAAGAGACAAAATCACACGGACTACCAAGTCCTGTGGAGGAAGAGAAAAGGCACAGCTTCTTTCTCAAGAGGAGAAAAGCCTTGGAGCGCCTTGCCCACTCTGTCAAGAGGAAAGCACCCCGACCCTAACCTTGACAAGATTTTATTGTTTTTTTCTGGGCACATTACATGACGGTCCTCATTTACTGTGCACAGGTTCACTTTAGGTGGTTACTTTTTACAGAAAACAAAGGAGAGGATGCCGCTAATCACATCACAGAAGAAGGATATTTGCAAATGCAAGAAGAAAAGTGGTTGAACTGGTTACACTCGTCCTTGGAAGGTTTAGCATGGATTTCAGGAAGTTACTTTAAAGATACCAGTAAATGTTTTCTGCCTAGATTCAGGGTGAGGATGGTTTAGCAAAAAGCAAGTCTCAAAGTGGCTTAGGTACAACGCAGGCCTGATTCCTTATGGAAAAACCTATCCGTGGGCATGGGTCCTGTGCACCAGACCTCGCTTTCCACTGGGAGGTGAACCCATGCCATGCAGAATGGTCTCCTATATTTTGCCCCTTGTTTTTAGTTAGGACCGCTATAGAAAACCGCAAAGATTGCTACTTGCGTTAGGGCTGGAATTAGATAAAAGTAGCCAAAAGGAACCTGAGGCAGGCTCCAGACTGTCTCAGCAAGGAAGATAGAAAGTACAGAAAGTACAAAGAGTGCTGAACAAGATAAACCTGCTGAACAAGATAAACCGCCTTGTGCCTGACCTTGTCCTTGCAGAAAAGTATCCATTGTTGTAAGCAGAGAACATAGCCATGTGTGGTCTCTTGAGATAGCCAATTGCTAACAGCTACGTCTGCTTCTGTATTTGCTTGCTTGCTCACCCTAATAAAAACCCCAGGCTGTAAGCGCCAGGCGCGACTCTCATCTGCAGCCATTTTGGCACCGTGTCCTCGGACACCCCGAGAGTTCGCCCCTGCACAGGTAAAACTCTGAAACTTTGGCCAATAAAGTTCCATCTTAAACTCCTGAAAGCTTCCGACATTTTTGCTTGCATTGGGGTATGTTACACTTGCTGGTCTGTCACATGACCCTGGGAAAATAATTTGCAAATGCATCAAAATACAGAGCATTATTATAATCAGTAAGCAACCAGCGGTTCCAAAGACCCACATTCTAGATTAGGCCCATCAATCATTGTCAGTCAGTAATGATCAAATAATAGATAACATTCAATGAACCATTAGGGCTTATTTAGAGTCAGGGTCAGATAGCTAAAGGGCCATAAAATTTAGGGGAAACAAACTCATTTCAGGCTTGGACCCTTATCATTTAAATTGAGGGTATTGGCAAAGCAGGATTCTCAGGATTCTATGCATTCTCTCTTAGGCCTGCTCACCCCAGGGAACCCGCTCTTTCCAGCGCTGGGCCACAACCTCCTCCAGCATTGTTTCAGGGTCAGGTTGAGCAGGGGAAATAAGGCAGCCAAGAGATTAGGAGACTTCATGCAGGCAGAATGAGGACTGGGGCTATGTCAAAGCCAAGGGGCGAGAGTCCATCACCCCTTTTGCTGTAGCCCCCCAAGTCCTTCCCTGAGGGCCTCCCCATGATTGTGCCTATCTTAGGTCATTGCCCCCTTGAGGAATCTTTCCTGTCATTGGCTAACCAATCATGTACTGGGGGCCAGGCAGGGTGAAGTAAAGTGGGCAGAGTTGGTGCTCCTGCCAGGGAGATAAGCTTCATCTCCTCAGTGGCTTAGGGTCCCAAGGTCTATCTCTCATCCTTAGCCATGAGGGGTTATAATTTCTGAAACCAGGTAGGGCAGTTACCAACATCTTATTTCCCCTTTTTTGTTTGTGAATGCAACTGTAGTTGTTAAGCCTGTGAAACCTACTATTTGCTGTTCCTGAATGCAGTCTCAAGAAAACCACCTCCATATACATCATAAAGCACAAATAAGGATTAAGACAAGGAGACATCCAAGGGCTGCCATGACCCAAACTTGTAAATTCAGTCTATTGAACCAGTTTTTAAGGTTCAGCCTTCAGAGATGATTGTGGAGGGTCTGGAACACTTTCTGTTCAATAACGCCTTTGCTCGAGCATTATGAGCCTTGATGTCCCCCAATGTAGTGGGGACATGCCTAAAGTAAACATTATGGGGCACTGAGGGGTGTTTGCCCTCTGTAGGAGGGACTTGAGCCTCATCCCCTGTCATTGGGGCAGGCCCCATCCTCCTCTGTTGAAGGACCCAGGTACATGAGTGAAGGTGTGGGTGTCCATTTTCCTTCTGGTTGTTCAGGGTCAGCTGGGCCATCTGTCTGTCAGTTGATCGGTTCTCAGCTCCAGGTAGCAGAGCTTGGTGTCTGTCCTCCTCATGATAAGGCTTTACTCTTTTGGCTGGCAGCCAGACAGGACCTGTAGGGATGGAAACATGCACATACCCTCTTCCCCAAGTTAAGAGATCTTCAGGGCCCTGCCAAGAGCCATCTCCTAGCAGATCTCTATATAAAACCTGAGGATAAGATGACTTTGGCTCTCTCTTCTGAAATGTTTCTCAATTGGAGTACAAAGTGATTCACCACAATTTAGATAAATTCATCACAGTTTAGAAAATTATATGTAAACATGGCTAACATAATCAAATTTGGAGGATAGGACTCATTGCTTCCCCTTTTTCTGTTTTTAAGAAGACTTTTAAAAGTATGATGAGCCAGTTCTACAATTGCCTGACCAGTTGGAATGTAAGGTATTCCTGTTTTATGTTGGATATTCCGATGCTGAAGGAGGACTTGCGTAGAATGTGCAAGGTGTCCAGGGCCATTATCAGTTTTGATTTGCTGAGTCCGTCCTAAATGACTAAAGGCCTCAGGCCAATGGGGTTGTATATTTTCAGCAGATTCTCCTATTAAAGCAGATGCATGTAGAGCATGAGAGTCAGTGTCAAGAGAAATGTGAACGTATTTGAATTTCCCAAAGGGAGTGTAATGAGTGACATCTGTTTGAGAAATTATTTGACAACTTAGCCCTTGAGAATTAACTCCTGTAGATGGCGATTCCTTGATAAGGGCTTGGAAAAACAGACCCCCTGCTGTTTCTGCAAGCTGCACTGAGTTTAAGCAGCAAGTTAATTGCCCTGTAGTTCTCAGGACCTGGTAGTTCATGGGTTCAGAGTTTTCAAGGAAAGTGGGAATGATTGGGGTCCGGGGGCGGCTGGGCTGGAAAAATATGTTTTAGACAAAAATGGTTACACACCAAGGGCCTTCTGTGACTCGACTGACTAACAGTTCCCTCCAGGAGAATAGTCAGTTCTACCCCAAGGAAATAATCAGTGTTTACAAGCACGGAGTTAAAAACTGGTACTTAGTCTTCTGTGGAGAAGGGCTAGTTCTCCCTGGGAAACAATATACCTATATTTCATTTTTACAATAAAGGGTCACAGCTCTGGCGCAAACAAGGAAGATTCTTAATTTTCTTTTTTTAACATGTCACCCCCCCCATCACACTTATAACATGCTTTAGATTGACAAATTTATGAACACATTCATAACTTTCAGAAACAGTTTTTTCTCCACTGGCAAATACATTTACTTATTATTGTTGTTGTTGATTCTCAGTGATTACTTCATTCCTTGAGTGTGCTCAAAAGTGAGCTGTGTGATTGTCTAGAGCCCTTGACAACTTTAGAGAGGCTGGAGAAGCGGGAGGGAGGATACTGATCTTGGCACAGCTTGTTCTGAGGACCAGAGAAGTCCATGGGCCTCTAGAAGGAAGATTCAGAGTGGTTAAAAAACACATTTTTCTTATTGTTTTTCTTCCTGCACTTTTTGCTGTTTGAGGGAAGTGAGATCTTTTTCCTTCTTTAAACAATCAATTTAAATTCTTTCTGAGTAGAATCCTTATGATGTAACAACATTAGAGATCTTGTTCTATTTACTGGAGGTTTAGCAAAATATTTTGAATCTGAGCCATTTATTTCAAAACAAAAACAGAAACAAAATTCAAGCAAACCAGTATTTTAAAATTAAATTCTCTAAAGGAGGGAGTGAGACACTAACTTTGGAATTTTATCTCACACCACCTGGTGTAACTTCAACTTCTGTCAAACTTTTTTTTCTAAATAACTAAGTCTAATGATCCCTTATCATGGACATTCAGCAGCCCTAAAAAGCTGCTGAACTAACTTAAAACATTAGTCTTGTTCCTTAGAGAGCTTGATCCCCATGGTTGAGGATTCTTAGAAACCTTTAAAGAAATTCCTTAACAAATAATGAGCTTTTTCTGAAATTCCTCCCACTACAAGCACAGCGATTACAAAACCAGTCTCAGTTTTGCCTTTTCTCTACCTACACCTTTAAATCCTTATGCAGGCAGATGGAGGGAAAAGGCAAAACTGAAGGGACCATGAGAGGTGGCTTAAAAGAAAGAATTTGCTGAGATGCTTGGAAATTTTGCTATAACTACTTGATGTATATAAAGCTGACTAAAGGAAAAACCTTTGCTCTTTCTCCCAAGCCTAGACTTAGTTGGGGTTATGACATGGGGACGGGCTTGTGGGTGGTTTTACAGTGTTTTTGTGGCTCTTAACTGCTCCACCCATGCCCATGAGGTTGTGGCAAATACTGGGGGGAGAGAGCAAGGGTCCTGCTTACTAAAGAAGGTGCAGTTGCAAAGTGGTCACGAGGGAGGGCTACCCAAGAAAAAAGCCCTTTTTTCTCTGAAATTCAAGACACCCTACAACCTAACAGAAAAGCATTCGGTTTCAGGAGCCCTTACCTGGACTGATGCGAGCGCACGCCAACCATGTTGGTGTGTCGTCCACAATGTTGGCTCCTAGCCCTGGGTCCATGTTCCTGGGGGCAGCTGACTTGGACCCTGGCTCCTGGGGTCTGCCACATTGTGGAGGGATACAAGACAAATTCACATTGACCACTGAGTCCTGTAAAGGAAAAGAGATGGCACTGCTTCTCTCTCAAGAGAAGAAAAGCCTTGGAGTGCCTGGACCACTCTCTCAAGGGAAAAGCGCCCCAACCCTTTCCTTAACAAGCTTTTATTGCTTTTTCTGGGTGCATTACATCATGGTCCTCATTTACTATGTAGAGGTTCACTTTAGGTGGTTACCTTTTACAGAAAACGAAGAGGATGTTGCTAATCACATCACTGAAGAAGGATATTTGCAAATGCAAGGGGAAAAATGGTTGAACTGCTTACACTCTTACTTGGAAGGTTTAGCATAGAGTTTAGGAAGTTTAAAGTTGTGTAGTAAATGTTTCCTGCCTCAATTCAGGGTGAGGAAGTTTTAGCAAAAGCAAGTCTCATAGCAGTCTAGGTACAATGCAGGCATGATTCCCTATGGGAGAACCTGTCTGTGGGCATGGGTCCTGTGCATCTCCGAGTGGGAGCTGGGCCAATGCCACACAGAATGTTGTTCTATGTTTCCCACCTTGCTTCTAGTTAGGACTGCTATAGATCCCACAAAGCTTGCTACTTGCTGGTCTCTTACATGACCCTGGGAAAATAATTTGCAAATGCATCAAAGTACACAGAGCATTATTATAATCAGTAAGCAACCAGCGGTTGCAAAGACCCACATTCCCAGAATAAGCCCATTGATCATTGTCAGGCAGTAATGATCAAATAGATAATAATCAAAGAACTCTGAGGGCCCATTCTGAGTCAGGGTCAGATAGCTAAAGGACCATAAAACTTTGGGTAAACAAACTTATTTGGGCCCTAAAACTCTGGGGAAACAAACTTATTTCAGGCTTGGACCCTTCTCATTTAAATTGAGGGTATTAGCAAAGCAGGATTCATAGGATTTTATGCATTCTCTCTTAGGCCTGATTGCCCCAGGGAACCTGCTCTTTCCAGTACAGGGCCACAACCTTGTCCCTCATCGTTTCAGGCCTAGGTTGAGCATGGAAAATAAGGCAGCCAAGGGATTAGGAGACATCATGCAGACAGAATGAGGATTCAGGCTATGTCAAAGCTGAGGAGCAAGTGTCCATTATCCCCTTTTTCTATAGCCCCCCAAGTCCTTCCCTGAGGGCCTCCTCATAATTGTGCATGTCTTAGGTAATCACTACCTTGAGGACTCTTACCCATCATTGCTTAACCAATCATGTACTGGGGGCCAGGCAGGGTGAAGTAAAGTGGGCAGAGGCCATGCTCCTGCCAAGGAGATAAGCTTCATCTCCTCGGTGGCTTAGGGGTCCCAAGGTTTGTCTCTCAGGCTTAGCCATGGGGGGGTTACAGCTTCTGAAACCAGGCAGGGCCATTCCCAACATCATCTCTCCACCTGTTTTGCTTGTGAATGCAATTGTAGTTTTTAAGCTTGTGAAGCCTACTATTTGCTGTTCCCAAATGCAATCTGAAGAAAACCACATCCATATACATCATAAAGCACAGATAAGGATTAAGTCGAGGAGGCATCCAAGGGCTACCATGACTCAAATTTGTAAATTCAGTCCATTAAACCAGTTTTTATGGTTCAGCCTTTATACATTATTTTGGAGGGTCTGGGACACTTTGGGTTCGATAAGGCCTTTGCTGGAGCATTAAGAGCCATGATGTCCCCTCACATTAGTGGGGGTACATGTTCACCAAAAAGGAACATTATGGGTCACTGAGGGGTGGTTGCCCTCTGCAGGACGTGCTTGAGCCTCGGCCCCTGTCATTGGGGTAGGCCCCATCCTCCTCTGTTGAAGGACCCGGGCCTTTGAGTGATGTTGTGGGTGTCCATTTTCTCTCTGGTTGTTCAGGGTCAGGTGGGCCATCTGTCTGTCAGTCGATCAGTTCTCACCTCCAGATAATGAAGCTTGGCATCTATCCTGCTCATGATAAGGCTTTACTCTTTTGGCTGGCAGCCAGACAGGACCTGTAGGGATGGAAACACATGCATATCCTCTTCCCCAAGTTAAGAGATCTTCAGGACCCTGCCAAGAGCCATCTCCCAATAGTTCTTTATATAAAACCTGAGGATAAGATGACTTTGGCTCTCTCTTCTGAAAATGTTTCTCAACTAGAGTATAAAGTGATTCATCACGATTTAGAAAATTATATGTACACATAACTAACATAATCAAATTTTGGGGGGTAGGACTCATGGCTCCCACTTTTTCTGTTTTTAAGAAGACTTTTAAAAGTATGATGAGCCCTGGCTGGTGTAGCTCAGTGGATTGAGTGCGGGCCTGGGAACCAAGCAACCACGGTTCGATTCCCAGTCAGGGCACATTCCTGGGTTGCAAGCCAGTTCCCAGCAGGGGACACATAAGAGGCAACCATACATTGATATTTCTCTCCCTCTCTCCTTCCTTTCCTCTCTAAAGATAAATAAATAAAATCTTTAAAATAAAATAAAATAAAATAAAATAAAATAAAATAAAATAAAATAAAAGTATGATGAGTCCATTCTACAATTGCCTGACTGGTTGGATTGTAAGGTATCCCCGTTTTATTTTGGATATTCCAATGCTGAAGAAAAACCTGAGTAGAATGTGCAAGGTATCCGGGGCCATTAACAGCTTTAATTTGCTGAGGCCATCCTAAATGACTAAAGGCCTTGGGCCAATGGGCTTGTATATTTTCAGTAGATTCTCCTGTTAAAGCAGATGCATGTAGGGCACCAGAGTAAGTATCAATAGAAATGTGAATGTTTTTGAATTTTCCAAAGGGAGCGTAATGAGTGACATCTGTTTGCCAAATTATTTGAAACCTAGTCCTTGAGGATTAACTCCTGTACGTGGAGGTGCCTTGCTAAGGGCTTGGCAATCAGGACATTCTTTAATAATTTTTTTAGCTTGGAAAGACAGGCCCCCTGCTGTTTCTGCAAGGTGAAGTGAATTTAAGCAGCAAGTTAATTGCCCTGTAGTTCTCAGGACCTGGTAGTTCCTGGGTTCAGAGTTTTCAAGGAAAGTTGCAGTGATTGGGGTGGGGGGTGGTTGGGCTGGAAAAATATGTTTTAGACGAAAAAGGTTATCTGTCAAGGGCCTTCTGTGACTTGATTGACTAACTGTTCCCTCTGGGAGAATAGCCAGTTGTACCCCAAGAAAAGGATAAGTGTTTACAGGCACAGCGTTAAAAAATGGTACTTAGTCTTCTGTAGAGAAGGACTAGTCCTCCCTGGGA
The DNA here is from genome assembly GCF_021234435.1 of Artibeus jamaicensis. NCBI lineage: Eukaryota > Metazoa > Chordata > Mammalia > Chiroptera > Phyllostomidae > Artibeus > Artibeus jamaicensis. Next base: position 68,751,782 of record NW_026522030.1, on the reverse strand, counting down.
GACAGTATACCTATATTTCATTTTTACAATAAAGGATCATGGCTCTCGCATAAGCAAGGACAATCCTTGATATTTCTTTAACACGTCATACTTCCCATCTGACTTATAGCATGCTTTAGATTGACAAATTGATTAACAGATTCATAACTTTGAGAAAGTTTTTTCTCCACTGGCAAATACATTTACTTATTATTGTTGTTGTTAATTCTTATTGATTACTGTATTCCTTGAGTGTGCTCAAAAGTGAGCTGATTGTCTAGAACCCTCGAAAACTTTAGGGAGGCTGGGGAAAAGAAGAGAGGATGTTAAGATCCACATGCCCTGTTTGTAGGACTAAAGCAGTTCCTGGGCCTCCAGAAGGAGGATTCAGAGTGGTTAAAAGTCACATTTTCTCATTATTTTTCTTTGTAGGATTTATAAGAAAAGACTTATTTATTTATTTTTAGGCAGAAGGGAAGACAGGGAAAGTGGGAGAGAAATGACCATGTGTGGTTGCCACTCACACACCCCCACTGGGGACCTGGGCTGCAACCCAAGCATGTGCCCTGACTGGGAATCAAACCCATGACTCTTCGGTTTGCAGCTCAGCACTCAATCTACTGAGCCATACCAGCCTGGGCTCCTGTTGCACTTTTTGCTGTCTGAGGAAACTGAGATCTTTTTCCTTCTTTGAACAATGAATTTAAATTCTTTCTGAGGAATCCTTGTGATGTAACAGCACTAGAGATCTTATTTTATTTACTAGAAGTTTAGCAGAACATTTTGAGAATGAGCCATTCTTTTCAAAACAAAAACAAAATTCAAACAAACCAGTATTTTCTAATTAAATCCTCTAAAGAAGGGAGTGAGACACTAACCTAGAGTTTTATCTCACACCACCTGGTGTTATTTCAACTTCTGCCCAATTTTTTCCTACATTAACTAAGTCTAAAGGTCCTTTATCAGGGAGACATTCAGCAGCCCTAAAAAGATGCTGAACTAGCTTAAAACATTGCTCTTGTTCCTTAGAGAGCCTGTTCCCCGTGGTTGAGGATTCGCAGAAACCTTTAAAGAAATTCCTTAACAAATAAAAGAACCTTTTTCTGAAATTCCTACCTCAAGCATGGTGATTACAAAACCAATCTCAACGTTGCCTTTTCTTCACCTGCACCTTTAAATCCTTATGCAGCTGGACAGAGGGAAAAGGCAAAACTGAAGGGATCACAAGAGGTGGCTAAAAAAAAAGAATTTGTTGAGATTCTTGCAAATTGTTCTACAACTAGTTGATGTTTTTAAAGCTAATTAAAGAGAAAATCTTTGCTCTTTCTCCCAAGCCTAGACTTAGTTGGGAGTTGTTACATGGGGATGGTTTTGTGGCTGCTCTTACTGTGTGTCTTGTGGCTGCTCTTACCGTGTGTCTTGTGGCTCTTAACTGCTCCACCAATGCTTGCGAGGTTGTGGCAAATACTTGAGAGAGAGAGAAAGGCTCCTGCTTACTAAAGAAGGTGCAGTTGCAAAGTGGTCACAAGAGAGGGTGACCCAAGAAGAAAACCCTTTCTGTCTGAAATCCAACACACCCTACAACTTTACCGGAAAGCACCTGCTGGCGTCCGCTCTTACCTGGGTCCATGCCCACGCACTCCAACCAAGTTGGTGTATTGTCCACAATGACAGCTCATGGACTTGGATCAATGTTCCTGGGCACCAGCTGATGTGGTCACCGGCAGGCAGTGTCTGTTACATTATGGATGAGACAAGACAAATTCACATAAACTACCAAGTCCTATGGAGGACAAGGGGTAGCATGGCCACTCTCTCAAGGGGAGAACACCTCGACCCTTGCCTTAACAAGCTTTTATTGCTTTTCTGGGCACATTACATGATGGTTTTCATTTACTATGCACAGGTTCAGTTTAGGTGGTTACCTGTTACAGAAAACAAAGGAGAGGATGCCATTAATCACATCACAGAAAAAGGATATTTGCAAATGTAACGGGAAAAGTGGTTGAACTGGTTACAATCATCCTTGGAAGTTTAGCATGGACTTTAGGAAATTACTTTAAAGATATGCAGTAAACATTTGCTGCCCCAGTTCAGGGTAAGAAGGTTCTAGCAAAAGCAACCTAGGTACAATGCAGGCCTGATTCCCCACAACAAAACCTATCTGTGGGCGTGGGTGCTGTCTGGGCCCCCAGTCACACACAACAGTCTCCTATACAAAGTGAGTAGAATGAAAGAAATAATTAAAGTCAGATCAGAAATAATTGAAAAAGAGTCTAAAAAATTGATACAAAAAAATCAAAGAATTCAAATGTCGGTTCTTTGAAAGATAAACAAGATTGGCAAACCTTTAACCAGACTCATCTGGAAAAAAAGAGAAAATATGAAAGATGAGAAATAACAACTGACACCAAAGAAATACAAAGGATTTGAAAAAATATTATGAATAACTATATGCCAATAAACTAGGCAACCATGATGAATTGGATAAATTTCTAGAAACATAAAATCTTCCAACTAAGTCAGGAAAAATCAGAGAATCTGAACAGACTGATTACATATAGTAAAATTGAAGCAGTGATAAAAAAAAACACCTGACAATCAAAAATCCTAGATCAGACAGATTCTCATGTGAATTTTACCAATTTTCTAGGAAGAATTAACACCTCTTCTTTTCAAACTATTTCAAAAAATTAAACAAAACGAAAGGCTCCCAAATTCATTTTACAAGACCAGCATTATCCTAATCCCCAAACCAGATAAAGACACAACGAAAAAATAAAACAACAAGACGATATCACTGATGAACATAGACGCTAAAATCCTCAACAAAATATTGGCAAAATTCATCCAGCAATGTGTTAAAGAGATCATACACCATGATCAAGTGAGAGTCATCCCACAGATGCAAGAATGGTACAATATATGCAAATCAATAAACATAATACATCAAATGAATAAAAGGAAAGACAAAAATCACATGATCATACCAAGAGATGCAGAAAAAGTATTTGATAAGGTACAGAACCCATTTATGATAAAGACTTATCAAAGTGGAAATAGAGGGACCATAACTCAGGATAATAAAGGTCATACACAAGAAACCTACAGCAACATCATACTCAACGGGGAAAAACTTAGAGTTTTCCCACTAAGATCAGGAACAAAACAAGGATGCCTGCTTTCACCACTACTATTCAACATAGTATTGGAAATTCTATCACAATGATCAGACAAGAAAAAGAAATAAAAGGCATCCAAAATGGAAAGAAGGAAGTAAAACTGTCATTGTTTGCAGATGACATAATAGTGTATGTAAAAAAACCCTATAAAAAAGAAAACCATATAGACTCCACCAAAAGACTACTTGACCTAATGTGAATTTGCAAAATAATGAGATACAAAGTCAGTACTCACAAAATGAAAGCATTTTTGTACACCAACAATGAAGTATCAGAAACATAAGCTAGAAAAAAAATCCCATTTGCTCTAGCAACAAAAAAATAAAGTATGTAAGAATAAACCTAACCAAAGAGGTATAAGACATGTACTCAGAAAACTCTGCTCACACTGAACAAAAAAAGTAAGGAAGACACAAACAAATGAAAGCACATACCATGTTAATGGATTGGAAGAATTAACATCATCAAAATGTCCATACTACCGAAAACAATTTATATAGATTCAATAAAATCCTTATTAAAATACTAATGACATTTTTCACAGATAGAGAACAAATATTTCAAAAATTTATATGAAATCCTAAATGACTCCAAGTAGCCACAGTAATTTTAAGAAAGAAGAACAAAGTAGGAGGGATCATTATCTCTGACACCAAACTATATTACAAGGCCATTGTAATCAAACCAGTCTGGTACTGGCATAAGAACAGACACATAGATCAATGGAACAGAATAGGGAGCCCAGAAAGAAACACATATCTGTATTGCCAATTAATTTTTGACAAAGGGGGAAGAAGCATAAAGTGGAGTACAAGTAGCCTGTTCATCAACTGCTGTTGGAAGATCTGAACAGCTACATGTGAAAAAAATAAAACATGACCATGAACTTACACCATACACAGAAATAAGCTCAAGGTGGATAAAAGACTTAAACATAAGTCACAAAGCCATAAAAGTCCTAGAGGAGAACATAGACAGGCAAATCTCAGATATTGCACTCAGCAGTATTTTCACTGATATGTCCCCTGAAGCAAGGGATATGAAGAAAAGAATAAACAAATAGGACTACATCAAATTAAAAAGCTTCTACATGGCTAGAGAAAACATCAATATAATGAAAAGGGAACAAACCATATATGAAAAAATAATTGCCAATGATACTTCCGACAAGGGTTTGATATCCAAAATATATGAAGAACTTACATGACTCCATCCCAGGAAGACAAACAACCCAACTAAAAAATGAGCAAAGGACTCGAACAGACACTTCTCCAACAAGGACACATAGAGGGCCTAGAGACTTATGAAGGGATGCTCAGTATCAATAGCCATCAGAGAGATGCAAATTAAAACCCCAATGAGATACCAGTTCACAAGGGTCAGAATGGCCACCATAAATAAATCAACAAACAATAAGTGCTAGTGAGGTTGTAGAGAAAAGGGAACTCTAGTCCACTGTTGGTGGGAATGCAGACTAGTGCAGCCACTGTGGAAAACAGTATGGAATTTCCTCAGAAAACTAAAAATGGAACTGGCTTCTTCACCCAGCAATTACACTGCTGGGATTATACCCTAGGAACCCTGAAACAGCAATTTGAAAGAACCTATGGATCCCAATGTTCATAGCAGCGCAGTTTACAATAGCCAAGTGCTGGCAGCAGCCTAAGTGCCCATCAGTAAATGAGTGTATTCAAAAACTATGGTACATTTACATGATGGAATACTACTCAGTAGAAAGAAAGAAGGAACTCTGGAGCTTCTACCCTTTGTGACAGAAAGATTGGAACTGGAGAGCATTATGCTAAGTGAAATAAGCCAAGTGGTGAAAGACAAATACTATATGATCTCACCTATAAGTGGAACCTAATTAACAAAACAAACAAGTGAACAAAATAAAACCAGAGTCATGGAAATACAGTACAAACTGACAGTGACCAGGGGGGAAAAGGGAAGACAATGATGTGGGAAAGAAGGGGAAGGGTCAAGTCAAGGAACATCTAAAAAAATAAAAAATAAAAATGCATTAACGCGTCCCAAATAGTCTTTAGCTATGGCATTGCTGTCTTTATAATGTGAGAAAGGGCCTATGGAAAAAGACAATGGGGTGGGTGGGTGTGGGGAAGGGGGAGGATTGAATGTAGGAGGTGATGGATGTGTGGGGCATGAAAGAATAATGGGGGAAAACAGGACAACTGTAACTGAACAGCAATAGAAAAATTTAAAGAAGAGAATTATCAAGTTGACTCAGGACAAGCTCTTATTTTCTTGTTAGTGTGAAATAGATGTGCTAAAAGTTATAGCTATGTTTTCTTAATTTCCTTCTCTGTTAGCTCATCATTGACATATAAAAATGCATGTGATTTTTAGATATTAATTTTGTATCCTGATACTTTCCTGAATTCATTTATAACTTTTAGTAGTTTCTTGGTGGAATCTTTGGGGTATTCTTGTACAATATCATGTCATCTGCAAATAAAACAGTTTTACTTGTAAAAAGAACAGGCAAAGTTCCTGAAGGGATACTTCTCCAAAGAGGACATACAGAGGGCCCATACACATAGAAAATATGCTCAATGTCACTAATCATCAGAGAAATGCAAATTGAAACCACAAAGAGACACCATATCACACCAGTCAGAATGGCCATTATCAATAAATCAACAAATAACAACTGCTGGTGAAGATGTGTGGGAACAGGAAGCCTCCTGCACTGCTGGTAAAAATGCAGATTGGTGCAGCTGTTACAGAAAACAACTCAGCCGCTTTGGATGTACGGAGTGGAAGTTTATTTTACACGCGTGGACCAAGAGGACTCAGTTTCCAAATTCTGGGCATTGGGCAGTGGGAGAGCAGTTATCTTTATAGAGCAAGGGAGGGCCCATCCTTTGGACCATTACTCTGGCACAAAAGCAGGAGGCAGTTTATAGAAGCAGAAGGAGCAGAGGGTTATCTCTGGTATGATAAACAGTCCAGAGAAGCCAAGAGAGGCTTTTGGCCTCTTTGGGCCAAAACAAGCCACCGGGCTGCAAAAAACAAATCACTCTCTAGTTACTGTGTTGTGTCTTAAAATGGCTATCAATTTTCCCCAACACAGCCACTGTAGAAAGCAGTATGGAGGTGCCTCAAAAAATTAAAAATGGAACTGCCTTTTAACTCAGCAATTCTACTTCTGAGACTTTATCTGAAGAAATCTGAAATACTAATTTGAAAGAACATAAGCACCTCTATTTTCAATGCAGCTTTATTTACAATCCTTTAGTTATGGAAGCAGCCCAAGCGTCCTTTAGTAGATGAGTGGAGAAAACAGCTATGTGACATTTCTACAATGGAATATTACTTGGCCATAAAAAGAAGAAAATTGTACCATTTGCAACAACATAAACAGACCTAGAGAACATTATGCTAAGTGAAAAAAGCCAGTCAGAGAAAAAGAATTATTATATGATTTTGCTCATATGTGTAATCTAATGAACAAACTGACTAATAAGCAAAACAAAAAAGACTCAGAAAGAGGGCAGGCTGACGGCTCTGTGGTGGAGTATAAGGGTTTGGAGGGGTGGAGCAAAAAGGATAAAGGACTCATGGATATGGACAACAGTGCAGTGGTCATGGTGGGGGGTGTGGTATAAGGGTGAAAATGGCAATGGAAAATATAATAAATTAAATTAAAAAACACTGCTGCTTTATATTCTATGCTCTTTACTCTGTTTGATTTCTTATCTTGAGTGTTCATTGCTGTGATAAAAATAAAAATACAACAATGCAGCAATCAAGAGAGACTTTTAATCTCTTTTGACACAAAATTACGGAACATATTTCTATTGTCATGCAGTGGGAAACATACATAATCACCCACATAGTAGTCCCATGAAAAAGACTTAACCTGAACCTAATCATAAGCAAAATCAGACCAACTGAATTATCAGACAAATTTCTACTGAATGGGATGAGCCTGGGAACTCTGCTGAAAAACCAAATAGGGTCAACCACAAGAAAAAAATCATCTTGGCAACGTATCTCATTGTTAAATTTGTAAACCTAAATGTCAGTGTTTATTGTTATAAAAATCCTCAACCGAGTATATATTACTTGGTTTGAGAGAAAGAGAGTGGAGAGAGATAGAGAGAGATGGAAATGTGAGGGAGAAACATTAATGGGTTGTTTCCCCTAAACACTGCCACCAGGAATCAAACCCACAATCCTTTGTTCATGGACTGATGCTGCAACCAACTGAGCAATCCAGCAAGGGCTTAGTATTGATGTTTCAATACAGAAATTCCAAGTTTACCTTCCATGATTAAACTGTTTTGACTTGGGTAGATAACTACAACCTTGAAGGTAAGGACACAAATATAGAGAGAGTTCCAGCCAAGATGGAAGCATAGGTAGATACTCTTTGCCTCCTCACAAAACCAAAAGAAGGACAACAACAAATTTAAAAACTAAAAGATAACCAGAACTGCCAGAAAGTTGAACAGTATGGGAGTCTGACAACCAAGGACTTAAACAAGAAATATTCATCCAGACTGGTAGGAGGGGTGGAGATGGGATGACAGGTGGAGAGGACGTGTGGCAAGGTGGTGGCTGGAGGACTGGGGAGGGCAAGGCAGCAGCTGGTGGAGCAGGTGGTCCCACATTTGCCTGCAGATAAACTGGAAGAACAACTGTGCAGCAAGACAGACTGCACAACCCAGGGTTCCAGCACAGGGAAATAAAACTTCAAAACCTGTGGTGGTAAAAAGCTGTGGGGGTTGAGGTGGTGGGAGAAAATTCCAGCCTCAAAGAAGAGTTGGTAGGAGAGGACCATGGGATCCATGAATGTACACAAGTCTACCCAACCAGGAATCAGTACCAGGAGGGCTCAATTTGCTTGTGGGTAGCAGGCAAAGTGACTGAGAGCCAGCAGAGAGCTGAGCAAGTGGTATTATTCCCTCTAGGACCCCTCCCCCACAGACAGTGCCACACTGCAGCAGTCTGAGTTGCCCCACCCTGGTGAAAATCTAAGGTTCCACCCTTTACTATGTAACAAGCATGTGGAGACAAAAAAAGTATGGTGCAAATGAAAGAACAGATCAAAGCTCTAGAAAAAATACAACTAAGCAATGAAGAGATAGCTAAACTATCATGCACAGTTCAAAACACTGGTGATCAGGATGCTCACAGGAATGGCTGAGTAGGGTTGCAAAATGGAGGAAAAGGTGAAGGCTATGAAGAGTGAAATAAAAGAAAATGTACAGGGAATCAACAGTGAAGAGAAGGAAACCAGGACTCAAATCAACAATTTGGAGCAGAAGGAAGAAATAAACATTCAACCAGAGCAGAATGAAGAAACAAGAATTCAAAAAATGAGGAAGGGCTTAGGAACCTTTGGGACAACTTTAAACATTCCAACATCTGAATCATAGGGGTGCCAAAGGGAGAAGAGGAAGAGCAAGAAACTGAAAAAGTATTTGAAAATATACTGAGGAAGAACTTCCCCAACCTGGCAAAGGAAATAGATCTCCAGGAAGTCCAGGAAGCACAGAGAGTTCCAAAGAAATTCAACCTAAAGAGGACTGCACCAAAACACATCATAATTAAAATGGCAAAGGTTAAAGATAAGGAGAGAATCTTAAAAGCAACAAGAGAAAAGTGGGCAGTTACTCACAAAGGAGTGCCGTAAGACTATCAGGTAATTTCTCAAAAGAAACCTTACAGGCAAGAAGGGGCTGGAAAGAAGTATTCCAAGTCATGAAAGGGAAGGACCTACATCCAAGATTTTCTGTCCAGCAAAACTATCATTTAAAATGAAAGGGCAGATAAAGTGCTCCCCAGATAAGGTCAAGTTAAAGGAGTTCATCATCACCATGCCCTTATTATATGAAATGTGAAAGGGGCTTATTTATGAAAAAGAGGGTCAAAACTATGAACGGTAAAATGACAAAAAAAAACACAACTATGAACAACTGAACCTAAAAAAACAAAAACAGAAACAAAAACAAACTAAGCAATCACAGAATAGAATGACAGAAATGGAGATCACATGGAGGGTTATTAGTGGGGAGGAGGAGAGAGGAGAATGCAGGGAAAGGAACAGGCAATAAAAGGCATAAATGGTATGTACAAAATAGACTGGGGGAGTTTAAGAATCGTACGGGAAATTGAAGAGTGAAAGAATTTATATGTATGACCCATGGACATGAACTAAGGTGGGGGGATGATAATGGAAGAGGGGTACAGAGAGGAGGGGATTAAAGGGGAGAAAAATGGGATACCTGTAATAACATAATCAATAAAATATTTTCAAAAAGAAATATAGAAATGATAAAGTAATCCAATCCACCATTTTACTGTTTTGTGTTAAATTTACAAATACATTTCATAATCACTCAGCTTAATGTGCATTACATATTTTGAATATCTGTAATGTTGAAGAGAATTTTATTTTAGGGAATTTGACAGGTTAATTTGAATAATTTTTTAGATGTAATTTTAATTTAAAAGGTTTTAAAAATTAAATTGATTACAAAACAATTGTAAAATTGAAAAAAACTTGAATTACCACACTACGTTTTTAAAATGTGATATATTTAACAATTTATAAAGTTTATTGACTTACTTTTTCTCTCTCCACCATTATTTTAATTCACATTCTCCCATACTCAGATTTTATTAAAAAATATTTATTGATTTTAGAGAGGGAGTAAGGGGGAGGGAGAAAGAGGGGGTTTTTGTTGTTCCACTTATTTACGCATTTATCGGTTGATTCTTGTATGTGCCTGACTGGGGATAGATCCTGGAATATTGGTGTATCAGGATGACACTCTAGGCAGCTGAGCAACCCACCTAGGGCCCCATGTTTGATTTCTTTAAGTTCTTTCTCTACTTCACACGACTTTGGTTGTACCACTGAAGACCCAGTAGCAGCCTCTTACAAGTTCCAGATCTCTCAGCAGCTACATGCCTTGGTCATGTACAAACTCCCCTGCAGCCAGACCAGGAATGTTTATGACGTCAGCATAGGTGGCCACCAGGGAAACTAGGAGTGGATTTTTCAGCTACAGCCAAAGGCTGGGATAAGAGAAAGACAAGCGTTTCAGAGGTGTGTCTCCTTCCTGGTTGTCTCTCCTTCCAAGGGGACGTGGGGGTTCAATGACCACTGTCTAGGTGGCTGTGCAGCCTGCCCCCAGACTCAAGGCCCCATACCTACTGTACAGTGTGACCTCTGCAAGACCACAGACCCAGCCAACAACCGAGCAAGCCTATTTCTTGGGTCTCCAGAAAGGTCGTTCACCAGTAGGTTAGAACCAATTACAGAACACAAGTCAGCTGCACATATCTTCCTCCGAATAGGCCCTGTTTGCCTGGTGGGGGAACATCTAACTCTGACCCTCGGGACACCCTTTATAAGACCAAAAAGAAAGTCCTCTGAATGCAGAAAAACTGCAGAAATGGCTCAGGATAGAAACTCCTGCAATTCACACAGACAGAGAGCCCCCCACTTCTGGGAGTGACTGCCATGCTTTGTATTTCACATGGGCAGGCTGCTTTTGTTGTATGAAAAGAACAAAAAAAGTTTATTCCATGGTATCTTCCCCCCTAGGAATAAAGTTGAGATCACATGTTCCTTCTTTTGCGTTCTTGATGGAACTACAGAATGAGGGAGCAGTCACTATGCTTACAAATGTAGTACTCATCAGGCAAAGGCACAGCCTCTGTAAAACAAGGTATTGCATTTTGCACTTAACTGAAGCTACCACAGCATAAACTGTAGACAGAAAGTGAGAAATGGCTTTTAAGGAATCATTGCTCAGAACTGGGTCTTTGCAGCAGGAATATGTGATCATGTAACAACTCCCTGCAGAATCAAATGAATGGGTAAAGAACCTTACAGAGAGGAAATCTTCTAGCAGGAAGAAGAACATAGGGAGCCACAGCTGTTCTTCACAAGCTGTAGGATCCAGCATGGCTGGGTGCAAAGTCAAGGAGAAGGGCACCACTTCTCCCAGGGTGTCTCAGCTTACCCAAGGCCTCTTCACCTGACACAAGAGACTCCAGGAACCTGAGCCAGAAAATCACTTGGTTCAGCTGGATCTCATAGGCTTCTTCCAGACAGAATGATGGCATGGATCAACCTGGGCTTGTTTGTGGCAGGAGTCATAAGAGCAGAGGATTTCCAGTGAATTCCCACACACTGACACCACCAACTCCTGCAGAGAAAAATGAAGATGATTATCGTGAAACACCCTCATCAGATTCCAACCAGTTTTCCTCTGCATTTCCTCAGGGATTTCTAGTGGGAATAGTGACATGTGTAGCTTCACCTGTTTATCTCTGGATCTACATATGTGTGAATATGCGTGTGTAATATTGACATATCTCCATCCTAATGCCAGTGTCTGTATATATACACATGTATTTTATCTATATATTCATCTACTTATATCGGTATCTGCTTATTCGTTTTCTTAAACATCTTAATCATGATATCTGTGTCTCTTTGTCTACCCCATCTACTAATAGCAGCTGGGGTAACACACACCCATGCACACACACAACACATGCACACACACGGCTTATTTGCATGCTTATAAGCATACACAGAAATGTGTTTTTTTCACCCAGATATTTGTGTATAAAGAAATTAGAGAACAAGTTGAAGAAAGAACAAACACCATTATGTTGCTCACACAGAAAAAAGAGTTATGCCCCTTCCTGAAGAGAGGAGGTGTGGAAGGAGCCTGTTGCCTGAGGCAAACAAATAGTAAACACACCTGTAAGAACCTGTGTGAGCAGAGTCACTAGTGACATAGGAAGGGAGGAAGCACCTGGGTGAGCTGTGGGGTCAGATGCTGGACCCAGGATGAAAATATGCATGTGCACCTGCCTGTGGCTGGGAAACTTTGGCTCTTACTAAAAATGGCAGCCAAATGAGGGTCAAAGACTCTGAGGAGCTGACAACTGCAGATCCTAACACACCATAGGAAGAGCCAGGTATTTGGTCATGCAGGAAGCTCTGAAGCAAACCTTTAAATTGCAAGGCAGAGAGACATGAGGTCTATGGATCTGAGGGAAACGTACTCAGCACCTGTCTCTCACAGAGAATCGTGGCAGAGCTGGCGGTGCTGTGGGCGACCTGCTGGAGTAGAGGCAGCTCCCAAGGAGGAAAACTGATGCTGCCAGGACTCAGGCCGGTGCGCACTGACTCATGAGAGATGCTTGGAGCTGAACTGTGACTGGGAATGCTGAGCTGCAGACCTGCTGTATTTCTGAAGAATGGTACCTTTGAGTGGCATATTTGGAAACAGCTCTGGTTTGGCAGAGGGAGGCAGGACTATTCACTCTGAGGTGTTTTAAAGGGAATGGGACTTAATGGCAGAAGTCCGCCATTATTCTAAATCTGTATAACCTTTAAATGAACAACCCTTTTCCTTTCTCACCAAACTCTTGCCTTGGGAGTCATGCCTCTTGGTGGTGGGCAATCGAACCCCACAGCTGTTCTAGAATATCAATGGCTGGCTCTGCAGAAGTTTTGCACATGAAAGATGTGGGCAGAACCACGAGACAGTGGGGTCCTGAAGGCCACCTATGCTGGGGGAGGCAGCAGAAATGTCAAGCCGGGGTGAAGGTGAGGGGCAGGGCGTTGCTGCACTTTGACACCTGAGTTTCGGTGCAGCTGGTTTTCCGAAAACAGTCTCTGGGCGAGACTATGACCTGGACACCCTAATGAGTGCCCAGGCAGGTGGATGTCCCACCTCTAGCCACCACGGTGGTGACCACGACTCACTGGCTTCAGGGCAGCCAGGCAGGACCACTTATATTAGACGATTTCAGGCTCCCTTTCCTTTCTTATTCTTTTTGGTGCTTAATTTTGTCAGAAATTCTTTAGTCTTAAATATGCACAGAGCTTTTCCAGAGCCTCCCCCTGGGGTACAGGCACTCCTGGGGGGGGGCCAGGCCTCTGGTCTAGCAGCTCAGGCCTTAGTGTGAAAAGTTGAGAGCACAGAAACAAGCCTTGGGAGTCTCAGGAGCCCTGGGAGACCCATGGGGGAGCAGGGGCGAGAGCAGGGACTGTGTGGTGCTGAGGACACACTCCTGTGTTACTGCTGCAGGGCCAGCTTGGCTCTGGGCAGCCTGGAGACACTCAACTATCAGAGAGCAAAAGGCACATGGACTTCAATTCCAGTTCGTTAGAGACCATGGTTCTCATAGTGAGGTCCCAGACCAGCAGTAGCATCAGGGACCCTCAGACTGCTGGGTCTAAGTTCTGGGGATGTGGCCAGCCCTCTGAGTTTTCACAAGTCCCCAGGGCAGTGGTGCGCAAGGTGGGGTTTAAGAGCCACGGCTTTGAGTCACACACTGACTGGTCTGTATCTCACCTGGTTCAGGATAAGAAAAGGAACTGCATGAAGATGCTCACAGGTGCTATTTTCACTGTGCCTTCCTGTGCCTGACACTGTATCAGGGTTTTAAATAAATATCAGCTGGTGAAATTATCACAGATGGGAACTGAGTCTCAGAGAAATTGCTTCATCCCTGCTCTGATCTGGCTCTCAACAGGCAGGGGCTGCTGTTCAAGGGAGTTGGGCCCATCTGGGGGCCTGGAGCTCCGGGGGCAACATGGATAACTCCGAGGTTGTGAGGGAGTAAACCTTTTTGGTTACATTTAAAAATTTATCCCCACTGAAATGTTTGAGAGCAAAGAACACATCTAAAATTTTGCCTATGCAAAATGTGTTGTTTAGACCATTAGACATGAGAACAAATATACTTTAAAAATAACTCACCTCATAGTTAGGAACATGGAACTGCCAGAGGGATTGCATTTTATAAGATTTCCAAGCTAAGTGAATGTTTAGTTCTACTTTAGAAAGAGGCATCAAGGTACTGAGAAGTCCCTTATTAAGCACCTATGGGATGCCTGATGCCTTGCTGGTTGCCTGAGTCTCCATGATGCTTAGTTTTAATTTTTAGGGGAACTAATGAGCTCTGATTCCATCCCGGGTCACTCCCAAGTCACTCCACACTGGTGCTTCCTCAGTTGTCTTTGGGGCTGTGACAGATGCCCTCAGGGACAGGCCCCCTTAGGGGAATGACTAAGGGCCCTGGAAAGGGGACACTTCCAGCCCTTTTGCCTTTGGGATGGGCTGACACTTCCAGCCCTTTTGCCTTTGGGATGGGCTGACCATACTATTCAAATAGGCGTTCTGGACCGGAGACTGCAGTGGACTTCTCCTGGGTGCAGCAGTGCAATGGTGGGATGCCCCATGGCCTCCAGCATCCCCTGGATGAGGCCAGGCGCGAACAGTGAGCTGCGGGTCCACACGCTCAAGTCCTCACAGCCCACGGAGGCTGCAGGCAGAGGAACATGTGGGACCTGTGCAGGCAGCGTGCTCACTCACTCACTCTCCCTCCCAGCCTTTGTCCTGCCTTGCCCTTTCCCAGAACACCCGGTTCCCATCCCACTGATTCTCAGGAAGGGCTGTGTGGGCCCCTCGTGTGTGCTGTGCAGCCTTGTTTCCCGGAGATGAGGCGTCGGTTCTCATGTTGGCTCCGCCCACCAGGTCCCTTTCTTGCACTGCTCTGAGCTTCCAGAGGCGACCTCATGGACTGCACCTCCCAGGCCTGTGGGCCCTTTGCCTCAGGTCCAGTCAGCCAGGGGCAGGCACAGAGAGAGGCTGGGAGGAGAGAAAGGCACAGGTTTTCTTCCCTCCTCACTGCCTGCTGCCTCGCTCAACCAGCTGGGTCTGACTCTAGATCCCGCTGAGGGGCATCGCCCAGGAGCTCCAGTTTTCCCCAGAACACAGTTACTTCCTCTTGCCTTTTTAGCTCCAGGGGACGTAATGGGGCCCCGCTGTTCCCGGATATCAGATGCTTCACTATCACTTGTGTGGTCCCATGAATTGTCCCTTGATTCTAAACTGTCACTGAGTATCTTCAAGGACCCCGACTGATGCGGATGAGAGGCGCATGACTCTGAAACACGAGATAGTTTTAGGAGGAATGCAAGTGATTTCAGCCAGTAGCATACCATGCCTTTAAGTAATGCTGAGTCACACAGTGAGAACAATGTTATTGCTTTAACTTCCCTAGAAGGCCTTTGATTTGCTCTATGGGCAAAGTCAATCAGTGGCATTAAGCCCTTAGCAGCTCATGAAGCATTGCTAATCTTCCCTGCAAGTGGGAGTGGGCATCAGGAAAGAGCTGGGTTTGAATGACATTAAGGTTCACATTTATCTTTTTTTATGGCGGTGATCTTGGATTCCTATGTATGGCAAGTACATTACCTGGTTCATTTTCCTTCCTTAAAATTTTTATTTATTTATTTATTTTCAGAGAGAGGGGAAAGGAGGGAGAAGGAGAGAGAGAAACGTCGATAAGTTTCTCCTCTGTGCTGAGAGCAGGTGAGGGTCTCCTGCAGAGCTGCCCCAGAGCCCTGGCTCCTCCAAGGACAATTGCTCTGAACCGCCCTGCCTGGTTTCAGCAGTTGTAACTGCCCCCCATGGATAAGGCCGAGTGAGAGACCTCTGGTCTGTGAGCCACTAAGGAGACAAAGCTTATCTCCCTTGCAAAAGTGTTGCTTCTTCTTCATCCATCTCTGGCCCCCAGTGCTTGGTCGGTTAGTCCATGGTAGTTAAGACGCCTGGGGGGCAACCTAAGCCAGACATGATCACTTGGGAGGCCTTCAAGGAAGGATTCGGGGGGCTCCAGCAAAGAGGGGGTGATGGGCCCTCACTCCCTGGCTATTCTGACAAATCCCGAGTCCCCATTTCCATCTGGGAGAAGCGCTTCCTGTCTCTAATCCACTTCAGCCTAAAAACCTATTATGCGGAGGAGGGTGGTGCAGTCCTCTGCAGGCTAGAGCGGGTTCCGGGGTGATCGAGCTTATGAAACAATTTGTAAACTCCCGTGAAGCCTGCTTTGCCAAGAGTGCTTTCATTCATATGATAATGGTCTGATCAGGAAATGAGTATGTCTCCCAAAGTTTTTGCAACCCCCTTACCTGATAGACACTGACTCAAATTTAGCCCTCGGATTTCTTTGAAATATTGTCTACTGTTTGATCCTTGCCACTTGACATTGATTGATTAGCTTTACCTATATTCCTGTGTGTTATGAACCTAATAAAACCCTTGGGGAAGGAAGGGGTCCTTGGTCTTTGTGCTTTGAGAGATTGACCACCTTTCCTCCCCAAGCAGATCATGTCTTGATAGTTTTATTTTCATCCATGGTTGACGGGGGGCACTTGAGCTCAAAGTTTCCCCTGCAGACAATGGGTATTTTCTCCCTATTTTACAACCACAGTTATGCTGCTCTGACGCCCAGCTGCCCAGAGACTGGGGGTGCATGTGGCAGTCAGACAACAGGGGTGGGGAGACCACCAAGTGTCCAGCATGGATGAAGGCAGGGTACCTCCCTCATCTACACCACCTGGTCCCCTCTCCTGGCAGGCAGGTGACTCGGGAGAGGGCAACACAAAGAGCCAAGTCTGTAAAGGCACACAGCCTCCCTGCTGCCCCAGTGATTTAAATGTGCCCATGTGGTCACAGGTCATGGGGACACTCCAGCAGAGGTCAGGAGTGTGCAGGGTGCTGTCCTGGGAGACAGAGAAGCAGGACCCCAGCAGGAGCAATGCCACAGTGGAGTGAGCATGCTGCTGTTTGCAAATCAAACTTTGGTCCCTGCAGGCCACACCCAGGGTGCCCTTTCGTCGGGGCAAAACAAAGAAGCCCCTTCCTACATTTGCAAGATACTTTCCCCTCCCACATGTGAGGGTCCTGGAGCCCACCTCTCCCCTCAGTCTGGTCTCCCCAGGAGGCCCTCAGGGCACCCCTGTGTGTACCATGCTTTGCTTTTCCCTGGACTCCCTTAATACTGTTCAGTGAGGGCCAGGGACTGACAGGTGAGCTGCCTGGTCTGGGACTGGGGGCTCCGGGCCCCTTGGCCTTCTTCCTCCTGCAAATGCCCAACTGGACTTGCTCATCAGCGAGTAACACAGACAGCAGAGTGTTGCTTCCTGAGAGAATGGTAACACCAACTCCTAGGAGAAAGGGAAACATTTTGAAGGTTGTTCTTAGTTTTTTTTTTTTTTAGGTAGCAAAACCACCCTTCACTTAGATGGGAAAAGCAGATAGATTCTAAAGTCCCATGGGACATAAATAAGAGCAGGCTGTACCTCTTAACAGTCCTTTTGGAGAAGCTGGTTCCTGGTTCCCACAGTGAGTTATCTTCACACTGAAAGGTGCACTTGGACCAGGGAACCCAGATCTGAACCATGGGAGTGAAGACAATGAGAGAAGCAGCCTCCCGGGGACCCCAGTGCCTCCCTGTGCTGAGCGAAGCTGGGGTGGCTCCTTGGGTGGAGAGAGTGCCTGGTCCTGGAGAGAACCTCCCGTCACTCAGCCTCGTGACCCATCTCTGTAAGCACTGGCTGAAGGACTTGACTGCACACAGTGAGGTTTGCTGGTAATCCGGCCATCCTGAGTCTCATTTTATTAACGATCCTCTTCCAGATCCTTCCAGGTGTGGAAAATTGGCCATAAGGAAGGTGACTGGAGGTATTATTGATGAAAGGGGATGGTTGAGCAGCAGATAAAATCTCCTCATCCAGGGCAACCCATATCTCACATGAAGTGAGGCTCCTTCGGGTTAGAGCATGGGCTCCTGGGGCAAACTATTCATGTCCAATGGGATATTTAAAAAAATTTGAGATCACAGATCTGGGTAGTTCTCTATAGTTCTGTCTGCCTCTCTGTCTATGCCCCTGTATCTCTTTTTCCATCTCTGTCCTTCTCTGTCTTTTTTACACACACACCTGCACACACACACAGGTCTATCTCACCACTAACAGTTTTTCAGAAGGTAGAAATGAACAGTCCACAGCAGGAGAATGATGACTCTCTCTAGAGGTGACTCCAGGAAACTACTCAACAAGCTGATCTTCAACTGGAGATACTGGCCTGGTCCATAAAAGTAAGCTGAACTTAACTGCCAAACCTGAAAAGCTGTTTTTTTCAGAGAAGGTCCTACCCATATTATATCTCCAAACTGAGCCAAAACGATAGTCGATTCTGGAAAAGTTGTGCATGGAAATGTCCCTGCTCAAGAGTTCTAAGCACCATTACAAAGCAGCAGCTCAGAACCCAGACACACCATTACCCACCAGCTGTGTGACTAGGGGCAGCCTCCCTGACCCTCCAGGCTTCAGTTCCAGGGTGGCAGGAACCTCTGTAAGGCTTCCCTGAGGATGAAATGAGGTACCTGCTGCTCCAGTTTTTGTCTGCCTGCTGCACATGGGTAGAGCTCAATCAGGGTTATCAACACACGCCAGACACATTACAATTATACTCATTATAAATCCATTTTGGATATGATTTCTTCCCCAAATGCCAATGCTACTGCTATCCCTGCTCCCCGCACCAAGGCTTCCGAGACTTCCCCCCTTCATACCGTGAAAAATTACACAGAAACAGAAACTTTAAAACCTTTGTTTACAACCAAGGAACAGGTATGACACCTTTGTAATATCATGTATAGAAAAGGAATCCAAGGCCCAAAGCTTCAAAATTGACAGTTCCAGAAACTCTTTGAAGGTGTCCTTTTTTATCTCCACAGAATCCATTCCCTCCTCTAAAGGGGCGCAGGGGAAATAACACCCCAGATTGCACAGTCTCCTCATCCTCACGGCAGGTGTTTCTTCTGGGGAAGCACAGGTAACCCTGCAGGTCTGGGGGTGAATCCCCTGATAACTGTGCCCACGGAAGGTGGGGAACACAGCACAGCCAGCTTCCCAGAGAGGGGCCCTGTGGGCGGAGGCACCGACCCTGAAAACCAGTGAGGAGCCTTTCAAGTCCTCCAACAAGACATGTGGAGATGGGGCTTCCCCTGAACCCAGTTCTGTGGCTCTGAGTTCCCCAGTGGCAGGGTGTGTCCTCAGCTTTCCAAGAAGAAAGGATGAGGTGAGGAACGTCCTGGGGGCCAGGCTTTGACCTGTGCCACCTGGAATCTGTGCTAGTCCAATCTGGGTGTGTCCTCAAGGGCCGAGTCCCGAGTAGAACTCGCACAATTAACTCTGCTGCTTGCACACGTGAGTGTGGACATTTGTGTCTGTGGCTGTGATTCAGTGAGGCCCTTTCTTCACGACCAGAGAGACAGTTTGCAGCCTCAGGGTGTAGCAAGCAGAACAAAGCCATAACTCCTGCCCAACACTGACAGGAGAGCACCAAAGCTGGAGACAGAGTCACAGGGTGGAGGTACTTGCCTTCAGGCTTGGGAGCCTGGGGCGAAGGCAGGACCCTGGTGGACTTGGGGGAGGAGGATGGGGGCGGCACCTTCTGAAGAAGCTCCTCAGCAGCCCACCTGTGAGAGAGGCCACCCTGGTGCATTCCTGACCCAAGTGGTCCCAGAACTTTAGTTGCATTCTCGGCTGGAGGCTCTGCGGGATCGTGGTTGTTGAACGAAGGCATGTATCCTAATGTGGATGAAGGAGAGAGAGCCTGTTGGTCACAGGAAAAGAGACTCAGAGCAACTGTGATGCTGGTTCTCACCGTTGGAAATCCTGGGCTGCATCCTTCTTGGTCTGGGATTTTTAGCAAAGTTGCAGAAACATTTTGTTATGTCCTTATTACATGCCAGAAAAATTCTCGTAGAATGCACATAACGTACTTGTGCCATTTTAACCATTTAAACTACAATTCAGAGGCTTCTAGAAAATTTACCGTGTTGGAAAAGGACCACTGCAGTCCAGTTCCACAGCATTTCCATCACCCAGAAGGAATCCCCGCCCATTCATCACCTCTGCCCTGTCTGCCTCGCCCCTGGCAGCTACTAATCTGCTCCCTGTCTGTACAGATTGGCTGATTTGATGAACAGTGATGCACAAGGCTTTGGATGGGATAATTTCTGTGAAGAGACCAATTTAGATGTGAAGGAAATTTTAACTTTTGGATGGACTTAGGTAGTATTTTGTTAAGTGTGTGAGCCAGTCAGAGAGCGACAATTACCATTAGTATTTATTTCTATGTGGAACCTCACGAACAAAATTAACAAACAAAACAGAAACAAACTCATAGATGCAGAGAACACATAGACAGCTGTCAGAGGGAAAGCATGTGAGGGGCTGAGGGAAAAAGTGAAGGGACTAAGTGAAGGAAAAACTCATGGACACAGACAATGGTGTGGTGATTCAAGGAGGGAAAGGGGGGCATGGGAGGGCAGGAGAAGCTAAAGGGACCTGAACTGTGATGGAAGGAGAATGGGCCTTGAGAGGTCAACACACAATACAATATACAGATGATGTGTGATAGAATTGTACACTTGAAACTACCAATGTCACCCCAATAAAGTCAATTTAAAAAAGTGAAACTGGGCCAGCCCATTAGACTGGCCAGGGGGCACCTTCCTCTCTGTGGGGAGGGGCCCGGTGTCCTTAGGACACTGTGATACACCAGGTGACCAGAAGATGGCGCCACGAGGTACAAGGCTGACTGCTGGGGAGTCTGGGGACAGGATAACCTTCCACTTTTTTCTCTCTTCCTCCTACCAGGACAAGTAGGAGTCTCCACTACATGGCACAATACATTCACTCACTGATTCATTCATTCATTCACTCATTCATCAGCAACAATTTTATGGAGGACCTCACAGTGCTGGGGACAAAAAAGGTCAGACCTGTCCAAGATCCGTAAGCTTGGGAACCTACAGGCATGTGAACCCTCTGACAGCACATGTAAAATGAGTGCCTTTAAGGTGACAGCGTTGGCAGGTGCCCTGGGCACCCGGAGAACCTGCGTTAAGGTCAACATAGTGAGATTCTGCCAATCACGCCACCGTGTCTCCAACCCTGTCTCAGGTGCCAGCCATCTGCTTTCTCACCACCCTCCACCCCTTCTCCTGGCTCATTCACAAGGACCAGTGGGAGCTGTGACGGGCAGTCTGGGGCAAAGGGGTTCCCTCTCCCCTTCCTAGAAAACCTGTGCTTTTGCCAGTTAACATCCATGCACCCCACAGAACTTAGTTTGCCGGGGCTCTGCTGGAAGAGCCCTCCCCAGCAGGCTCAGACCTCTCGTTGTTCTCCATCATGACCCCATCATAGTGCAGGACAACTGTGTGACACTCTCCCCTCTGGACCAGGAGACAACTTGAATGAAGGAAGGACATCCCAGCACCAGGCACAGGTAGAGAGCTCAATGAAGTGTTGTTGTGTGAATGACATCACTCCGAGGTGAGCCATTGCAGGAGCGCCTCACAGGCAGGTGCCTGCCTTGCCATCCCAGACTGACCTCAGAGCTGATGAGGGACCATGGCTTCCGACCCTGAAACCAGGGAGACTCTTCCTGCTGATCTCTTCCAGCTGAGCCACTGTTGGGTTTCCCACTGACGACCAGGCAAGCTGAAAGGGCAAACTCACAGCTCGCCTGAAGGCTGAAACTTCCTACCTTTTGCTGCAGGATTGATGCTTCGTTCTGCTCACTAAGAACCTTGGAGAATCCGAACAGAACAGAACCTGATGCAGAGGTACCCCAGAAAGTCTCTGGCATCTCTCTCCACCTTGCTGCTCGGCGTTTCTCACTCTTTACCACCAGAGGGCGACGCGAGGCCGGTTGTGGGGCCCAGACTGGTGTTTTGGGAGGCAGCTTCCACCCAGCTGAGTGTGCAGCATCCAATGCAGGATGTGGTTTTGGTGCAGAGAGTGGAGGGAAGGAAGATACTTAGTTTGCTCCCGGCTATCTTTGGGCTTCTTTGGAAAAGGAGCACGAAATTCGATCCATGGTCAGGCTCTCACTGCAGTGACACCCTTGCGGAGTGGGGAATTGGAACCCTGGTGTTACCTAAATTCTGGCTCATGCCTTGAAATATGTTTCTGTCTTTGTCTCATGCCTGTCCCTGTGGTGTGGCTGAGGCAGGTATGAGGCCTGGGGTGCCAGTGGGTGTGGGTCTCCCACATGCAGTGCAGCCTGGGTTGGGAAGAGGAGTGGAAGCAGCATCTGAGGCCCAGGAATCAGAAATCTAACCCAGCCCTATGCCCCCTGTGGTGGGAAGGGTGTCAGTGTGAAAGGGCACAGCATGTATCTCCCCATGTAGGTCCTGAGGAAAGTAACTACAATGATGGTCCGATCATAAATTCCTAACTGGGAAGGCCTCTAACTCCTTTGGCTAAAGGTTTATCATTGTCTTAATAAACACTTGCCCTTCTTTCTGGGCATCTAGGTTAAGACACCTGTGAAAGCCTTGTTTTCACTGACCCCTCCCTCTAAAGCTGCCCACCCTCAAAGAGAGCTCTGATTGTAACCATTCTGATTGCCTCCCCACCTTTTCCATGTAATCTTCCTCATGGTCCCTCCTTAGTCCACACACATAAAAGAAATGGCAAAACTGTTCTTTTCCAGAGCCTTTGAAACCTTGCTACATGGCGTGTGCCATCAGATTGGCTCAAATAAGTGCTTATAAAAGTTCTCTAGAGGTTTGGACATTTCTCACATCAACAAAACTATAGCAAATCACATATGTGGCGGATTAAAAATATAGGTGACCCTAGAGCAACAAGGGTTTGAACTGTATGCTTCACTTATAGTGAAATCATTTTCTATAAACAGTGTTGTTTCTGAATCATGAACCAAAACAGAGGCTCCTGTGCCCGATGCAATAATAAGCCAAACACTGAGACACAGGGGCTTGGAGAAAGGGAAAGGTTTATGTGATTTGGCCAAAGCAAGAGGACAGAAGAAGAAGATATCCCAAATATCTCCCTCAAAAAGCATAAGTATGGAGTTTTTACACAGCTAGGGGGTAATGCAGAGGGGGCTTCAGGGAGAGGTGGGGAAGCCTGCGTTTTCTCGGTTACAGGGAACATTTTGTGCAACTCAACTTCTGAGTCTCAGCAGCTGCCTATAATTGCCCTACAGACATTTATTTATTATGGAACAGAAACTCAAAAATTCTCTTTGAGATCCTAAAGTTAATCTGCTGCTGCTTGACAAAGAACCAGTACATCAGCAATCTGCAGTTACATTGTGAGAAAAAGAGGTGGTGGGTTGAAGAGCCAAGATTCTGTAAAATGTCTCATTATTGTGCATCGGTGACATTATCCTAAAGCAAAAATTAGGAACTAGGCCTAATGACCTTTGTTATTATTAAAGCTATCATTGTTTAGCACAGCCCTAGGTCTATTTTCTATTGTTGCAAGCAAATTATAATTCTAAACATTTCTCCTGGAACTCAGTTTATAGGCTGGTCTTCAGAACATGACTAAGATGCTTTCTTGGTATTTTTTCATGAGCTATGAAGCAACCAAAGCCCACAACACAGTTAGTTCGAGCCTATGCGTATACTGTTAGATTCTACCATGTGTGCCCAACATGTTTACTGTTGATTCTCAGCTTCACTGACTGTATTTTCTCTTGGTTATGATTTCCTTAATAAAAGTTCTTTTGTCCAGCTTACTTTAATGCAAGAACACATTATACTATATGTATAGTGTAAGAACATATTATACTATATGTGACATCCAGACTGCAGGTTGATCCACTGTTTATGTTACAGGTAGGACTTCCTTCCCATCATGAGTAGGCTTTTAGTGTAGTTTTGGGAAAGTGAAAATTATATACAAATTTCCTCCTGCAAGGGTTGTTGGCACCCTCAAATCCATGTTTTACAAGAGCCAATAGGATTTATGAAACACTGAAATCTTGAAGGTATTTTCCAGTGATGTCCAGAGGAAACATATGGCACAGATGTTACATACAAAGAGTACATGGTATTTTATGTGCACACACTTAAAAATTCTGCATTGAATTCTACATACCAAGTACATATGGGTGTTTTCCATGTTTCTGACTATACCTCTGCATAGGTCAGTGTTTGCCTTCTTTATAGAGCTGGAGTGACCTGGCTTGTGTCTCTACCCACACAGATGAGTGGGAACTGTCACTGCTCTCAGTGTTGTTGGCCACAGGATGTGGAAGTGGTGTTTGCTGGATTCACCCTTTCAGAGGGAGGGGGAAGACCCTGGATTATTACCACCCACCTCATGCAAAACATGAGTTCAAGACAGTTTGCCCTTTAATGTTTCCAAGTCAACTTTGCTAAAGCATCCTGGAAGGTGCAATGCTATTGGTCGTTCTGCCATAAAAAAAAAAACCTAGCTGATGTCTATTTAATGTGACAGTCAAAGTTCACCTGCATAAGACACTATTTACTCTGGAGAATTTTGAATGTTACATAGAATATAACACATATCTCCACGTGACACAGAAGAAAGAACAGCTATATGGTAACCATTAAAACCGACAATTGTGCAAGGTGATAAATTTTAGTGGCAATTCTGACAGTTTTCAGATGTAGATTCCACAATCTAAAATGAGATTTCTAAA
Organism: Artibeus jamaicensis; assembly: GCF_021234435.1. Classification (NCBI taxonomy): domain Eukaryota; kingdom Metazoa; phylum Chordata; class Mammalia; order Chiroptera; family Phyllostomidae; genus Artibeus; species Artibeus jamaicensis. Next base: position 68,727,271 of record NW_026522030.1, on the reverse strand, counting down.
TATGGCATATTTTACAAAAGTGTTCGTATTCCAGAAGCAGAGCTGGAGTGGTGAGAGGGGAAGTCCTGTTGCCCTGCAGGGTATGGACCCCATGGCTCTGAGTGCAGGTCTCCAGTGTCCTTAAGACCCCAGGAGGCCTTATCCCATAGGCAGCCCTGCAGCCCTCGCTGCCCTGAGGCCAAGTGAGCCCACCAAGCCCAGCTCACTCAGCAAAGTAAGGTTCCCATTTCTTCAGAACATCTGTCCCTCAAGGGCAATAGTTGCACTAACAGCCTAACGAGAAACACACTGACCATGAAAATGAATGAAAAAGCTCTCTGACTACATTGGCAAACTGCATGCTGTTCAACCATCTGCTCTACAAAGGACGCAATTTCATTTTTAACTAACTTGTTACTTTTTGTTCCAGTTTAATCATTGAGAAGTAGCTGACACTGGTGATGATACAAGTTTGAGCTATTCAGAATAGTGGTTTAATTTTAATTTTTATGGTTAACTGGTTGTCTTAATAGTTTCAGCTATCATCTATCCTCTCATATAGATATAGAAATATAAGCACAATAAGAGAATAAAGGAAAAACTTTTCTCTTGGCATGAGATTCACTCCCTTAACGACTTCCTAGTCTCAGCATCACATTGCACATCACTCCCCGCACGCTGATGCCTCTCAAACTGGGAAGTTTGTGCCTGTGACCTCCTCCCTGCACGTCCCCTGCCCCACCTGCACCTCGGTGACCACGAGTCTGAGTTCTTACACTCTGAGCTTCTCAGTTTGTTAGTGGGATTGCACACAGGAGAGAGATCACACAGCATTTGTCTTGCCCTGCTGACTTGTTTCACTTGGCACGATGCCTTCAGGTTAACCCACACTGTCACAAATGGTAGGGTTTTCTCACATCTATGGCAGAATAATGCCAGTTTCCTTTTGGGTTTACCCCTAGGGAGAGAGCTGCCGCATGTCTCCACCCTGTTTATTCACAGGAGTGTGCTGGGGCCCAGAGCTCACATATTAAACTAAGGAAATACAGACTGTGACCTGCCGGGGGTGAGGAGCCACATGTCACACACACAGGGTGAGCAGGTGGCTCCCTTAGCACCCCAGGTCTTGGGAGAAGTAAAAACCCAGGGTTGTTTTCATTGGAGGTGCAGTTTGAAGTCACTCACACAAGGAAAAGAAAATCACAAGATTTACTATTTACAGATGCCACAAATTGGGGGAGAAGAAGGGGAGGAGCACCAAGCATTGGCAGAATGGCTGCCCTCCATCAGGGTCACAGCCAACAGGAGAGAGGCAGCAGGGTAGCAAGGACCTATGGCTTCAAAGGTGGTTGGGTGAAGGACATGACATTTCCTAGGGCTCAAACTGAAGCGGTGACTATAATAGGGGCTCCTGGAAAATCAAGGTGGAAACCTGGGGCAGGAATGCTAATTTCAGGTGCTTGTCTCAGGTCCAGGCTCAGGTTGTGAGTGAGGAGGCAAGTCCTACAGTGAATTCCTAGGCAGCAGGTGTCCACAGCTATTTCCTCCTTGCAGGTTACATGGCCTTCCTCTTCCGAATCCACAGAGGAGGGGGTCTCCGTAGAGGTACTCTCTCCTTTTTGTGATCTGGTTCTGGAGTCAACGCAACTTTTGCCTAGAATTTTTCAACAGTCTTCAAGGGAAAGGAAACAGAATGTTGTAATGTGATACATTATTCGGGTGAAGTAGTGAGGGGAGGGAGCACAAAACATTGGGACTCCGTACCTCAGTCACCACTTCAGGTGTTGGCAAGCTGTCTTCTGTCTTCTTTACTCCCAGAATCTCCTTTCCGATTCCATAGGCAACGTTTTCCACATTCTCTGGCTTAAGGATCTCTCCCACGACTTTCTTTCTAATGCCTTTAACAGCTTTCTTCAACAGCGCTTTCCGGGATACACCTTTAATCTAGAGAGAAACATAACCTGTCATTTTCATTTTTATTTAGAACCAATTCACCTCACCAAGTGAATTTGCAGACAGTGGAAAACAAACCATAACCAGGGAAGGCTTTATGAATTTGGGGGCTGCTCTCCAGCACCCGCCCAGGAGGGATGAGTGCCCTACTGTGTCTGCAATGGGAACCATGATGTTATGGCCTCAGTAGAGCTGCCTGGAGAACTGACTCTCTGCTTGAACCCCCCAAAAGCATGGACATTTTCTTCAGGGGTCCCCCAGGCAGTTTGAGGAGTTACCAACCATGCCAAATAGTCCTCTGGATATTTTCATCTGCAGAGTTACGTAATCAGAGGCATTCCTTGTAGTTTGTATGCCCTGATGTTCTTTGCTTTGCTCCTGATTATCCTTTTCAAGCACTTCAGGGCTTTTCTCTAGTGCTGCAGTATTGATTGTGCCTTCAACCTAGAGGCAAACACATAACCTATTATCTTTATTTGTGTTGAAAGCAACTCACCTTCACCAAGTGGAGTTTCAGTCAGAGAGGAAGAGAAACCACTGTCAGGGGAAACCTCCCACTTCTGGGGACTGTGCCCCAGCACCCGCACAGCAGGGATGAGTGCCTCGGGGTGTCTGTAACGGAGCCCTGAGGTTATGGCCTTGGTACAGTCGATCTCAAGAAGCTACTCCCTGCTGTAAACCACCCGCAGGATGAACCTTCTGTGTGGGGACCCTCTGAAGAGTGTCACGTGCTACCAACCATGTTAACCATCCACAGGTCTGATTGTGCCTCTGCACTGTGATCAACTTTTGGAGCTGCTGAGGCCATTCCCAGGCAAAGGAGAGTCAGGAAGATTAAAACATTCATATTTCAAAACCTAGGAAAAAAGAAGAAATGAGCCTCTAGTTAGACCAAAGATGATAAAAAACGTCCTATTTTCTTCTAAGTCATGTGATCGTCCTCGTGAGATAAAAACGACTTACCCTCCCAAGCACTTATACAATGACTGTGGAGAAGGGATAAGGAGGTAGATGGAGAAACTCAGGTCAGTGGAGGTGTTTCAGCCAGTCAGTGAGAGGGAAAGCAGCCAGAGAAGCACATAGGGAAGGAAACAGTGACGTGCAATGACCGTATATTTGGAGAAGGCTGTGATGTTAGTTATGAGCCAGAATCTTGAGGCTGCAAGTAGGAACCAAAAAAAAAGTTGATCAATGTATTTATGAAAACTACCAAGGTGACCCAGGAAAAACGCACTATTGAGGACCCCTGATCCCATGTAGGGACAGAGATCCCAGGTGTTAGGTGCCCACTTCACACTTTTCTTCTGGACTATTGTATGCCGGGGGGGGCAGATACGCCTTCAAACCTCCTCTTCTTGAATTGAAATTTTTCTGAAAGGCCCTCCCAAGGGAAGATGGGCAGGAGTGCAGCCAGGGCTCAGCTGCCCCCACACTTGCCTCTGCCACCCATTCTCTCACTCCTTCCCCCCAAACCAGGGAAGTGCTCACCTGGCCTGCTGGAGCCAAGAGTCGTCCCCCTGCCATCAACACACAGCACAGTTGCTGACAGGCCCAGGTACTTCTGGGGCTCAGACCACTGGCCAGGGACAATGGACAGTGGCACAGCAGGCAGGACAAGGGGGATGCAGCCCTGTTTCCTGCCCACCACGCACTCCTGCCTGTTCCACAAGATGCTAAAATAGCTCAGGGCGCAGTGGCCGGGAACGACCTTGCCTGATGTCAGGCTGCTGAGTCCTGTCCAACCATGGAACAGGATCATCCCTTCTGAAGTCCTAGAATCCTAACCCCCAAGGCTGGTGGACAGGATGGTTCATGGTGTGGCCCAACCCCACCTGGGCCTGGCAGAATCACTCACCTGAGGTGGACGCAGCTGCACAGGTGCAGTCAGCAGTTGCAGATCCAGGTGTGTCTAATGCCCTGTTGTGGCGCCAAAGCCACTCATTTAAGGATAAGGAGCTGCCCTCCAAGCCCTGACCCCACCTCTTACCTACCCCTCATTGGTTATGCTGGTCTATGGGTGGGGCCTCTGAGTGCTGGAATTCCAGGTGAGTGACAAGGCTCAGTATGTCCCAATTGGCCCCTGGGCAGATCCTATCTGCTTTAGTAAGACCTGGGGGTGGGGTGGCGACTAGCTGGGTGGACTCAGGATAGCAGTGTGGAGGGTTCCAGGGAGACATTGGAACCCCCATCAAAGAGTTACCCCGAATTAACCAGTTTAGCCCTTAGTATGTTCGGGAAAAAAGCTTACAAGGAGCCTGGAGTGCTACTCCAACACAGCCTTGCAAGTCCTTTCAGTCACAGAGTGTTGGGTTAAAATCTCAGGAGGGCTGAGGACTGTCATTTTCTAATAGCTCCTGTTTATTCCATAGCAAAGTTGGAACACTGTGGACCAAGGCAGAGCCCCCGGGCAGATATGTGCTCACTGTTTCCTGATGGCTGCAGCTCTCTTGGGAAGTGTCTGGAGAGGAAGGGCCATGTCCAAAATGCAGGTCAAGGCCCAAATCCCTGCAAGGAAAGGGGCCAGCCAGGCCAGGTCTCAGGGGAAGCTGGCATCTGTAGGGCTCCTTGCCTGTCTTCCCCAGGCAGGGAGACTTCTTCCCTCTCAGGCTTCTCAAAGTAAACCGAAGCAAGATATTTACAGAAAACCGTGGTCCAATAAATGGAGAAAAGGTGGAAAGTAAAAACAGCTTTTGCCTCACACTCTCTGCATATGGATTTTTATGTCTCCCTCAATATCCAACCGACCTTTCTTGAGATTTCATTTAAGAAATTTATATTTGGATTCAAAGAGCACATCTGAAAAACTGATGAACATTCTGCTGAAACCCTCTCATGAGCCTGCCCCTAAGATTCCTGCCTGCGAGAGAGATAAAAGCCTCAAGAAAAAGGTCCCAGTGTGCACATTCTCTCTTTGGGGAACAACCTACACCACTCCCCTTTGTCACTTCTCCCCCCACAAGACTGGGAAAAAATGGGCAGAGCACAATAGCAGTGCTTTTAACATCCACCCAACCTGCACTGTTTTATTAGCAAGTCACTTTGCTTTATGTGAGGCAACAAGAAACCTTCAAAAACTTAATGCCAACATTGAACAAAATTTTCTAATGGAAAATGTTCTGCTTTTCCAAAATAAAATCCACTTTCTAACTTTCACTGTCATGTGATTTAGTCACAAATCACTTGTCTATAGTTTTCAACAGTTTGTTATGTAATTTGATGTGGTGATCTGCTGAGTGTGATCTTCCTTGCTATCCCCAACTCTAAACAAAGTTCATAGCCAGAGTTCAGATAACCTCTAGCTACGAGGCCAGTGTGATTTCCTGGGCTCGTCCCATATCCAGGACTCAGACATCCTGAAGCCCCAGTTGGTTAACAGTGGTGGTAACACAACATCGCAAAACTCTGTGTGAAAACAGTATCTTCTCACTGTTCCATGCAGGGCTATAGACCAGCAGGGTCTGTAGTCTAGTCTGGGTTAGGCTGACCCTCTTCATGCGTCTCTCATTGTCCTTGAATTGAGTGAGTTATGCTCCTCATGTGACAATGACAGAGATACAGAGGGTGGGGCAGAGAAACACACATGGCTTCCTACGGCCTACACTCAGAACTGGCTCACTGCCCCTTCTACACTCTGCTATTAGACAAAGAAAGTGAGGCAGCTAAACCCAACAGCAGTGAGGCAGGGGAGTGTCCCTGTCCACATGGGGGGCGTGAAGGGAATGAATATTTCCGAATATGAATCTGCCCAGCAGCTGGCGTCCCAAGAGCAGGAGACCCCACACAGCCACATGGAAATATGTGCCATGTTTTGTAGAAAACGTCATTTCCCATGAGTTCTCCCACACTGGGTATAAGTCAAAGACCAGATACTACCAGACTGAAGAAGAGGGGACATAGACGTCCTTATTCATTTCAAGCAGTACTGAAACCATCTTTTAAAAATACCACATACAGTTGAAGATACTGATATGGTTGTCTCTGAAAAATGCAGTCTGCCCAGGAACAACAACAGGTGTTTCCAAGGAAAAGAAGGCCCTTGGCAGTCAGTGCTCTGGGAGCTGCAGGGAACTCAGCTTTATTCCTGTAGAACAGGAATAAGAGGGAACTTGGTCTGAGGGGTAAACTGTGCTCATGCACACAAAGCATTAGCATTGACCCTTGAAAAGTCCTCAGCAAATACACACGACTTTAAAGGTGGTGGAGACTTATGCTGCCTTGGGATGGATGAAAAGCAAAGAAACACTGTGAGTCTGCAGGAGAGTCAATAAGCATTTGTGTCCTCTGGCCCCCAGTTTTATACTGAAATCCTAATGGCCCAGGCCATGTTATCAGGAGGTGGAGTTTGGGGGAGGAGATTAGGTCATGGGAAGGGGGCCTTGTGAATGGGAATAGTGCCCCTGTGAAAGAGATCTAAGAGAGCTGCCTTCCCTCCTGGGCCAGGTGAGGACTTGGAGAAAAGATGCTGTTCAGGAACCAGGAAGTGTGTCTTCATGAGACTCCAAATTTGCCTGTGACTTGATCTTGGGTTTGCAGCCTTCAGAACAAAGGGAAATACGTTTGTGTTGTTGTGAGCCCCTGAGGTGATGGAGCTGTGTTGTAGCAGCTGCAACAGACTGTGACAGTGGCAAGTGTGGCTAACAAGTCCTGAACTGGCACCTGGAGGCAAGTCTCTGTGAGCAGGTTGGAAACACGTTGTTCTTCTTAGGGCTGCCTTCAGAAGAGGAGGCCCAAAGGGAAGGGTTGTTTAGCTTGAGGAGTGAGGATGGCGGTCCTTCCCCTCACGATATGGAAGTTGAAGACAGTTGAAGTGATTGATACCAGGTCCCAAACCTGTGTTTGGGTTAGCAGAGTAATTGTTGGGAGTCAGAGATAAACACTCTGGTACAATATTTTTCAGCTTTCTTTGCGTGAAATTTCATTTCCTAAGGAAATACCAAATTAAACTGTGTGATCTCTTCTATGTATATCAGATATCATCTATAGGTCAGTTATTTTCACATATCAAGTTCATCATCCATGTCAGTACCTATGGAATTGTGGCATTTTTAAAATGTCTGTATAAATTTGATCATGTGCACGTTTGCCTGTTGTCAGATAATTTTATTTTACATTTCAACAGTATTTATGAATATTTTTGCACATATATGTGGATGTACTTTTAGGTTATTCAAAACTTACTACATAACTTACTATGCCCATTAAAACTCTCTGGACATTGTGAAGTGTCTCTTCGAGAGTGTGGAGGAAGTTTGGACGTACTCAGACGTGTGCCCCCCCACTTCACCCATCTCAGCCAGCACCATGTGCAGGAGCTGTGCAGGACAGGGTCGTGTCCTGACGGGGACTTCTCCATGGTGTTAGTGAATCCATGATACTAGTCGTTGGTTTTGACTTTATTATTAAAAAATAAGTAAAAGTCATCTGCAGTAGATCTCTGTGGGTAATGAACTTACAGAAATAAAATCATGTGGCATTTTACTCTTTTCCATGGGTGACCATGTGCAAATCAGTACAAAAATAGGAAGCAACTTCTCTTCCTGTTTCAACAACTTACCTCTATCTTATTGTGTATACAGGTTTAATGAAGAACAATTCTTAACAGTCTCAAATAATATTAACTTCTAGTATTTCTTCCTCACATTCCAATCACATAACTATATTTTCTGGACACAAATGTATAAATGGTTAATCATATTAAATCCCCAGGGTTTTAGTCCAGAAATCAGGTTTTCAAGCAATAACTGCACAGCAGCAGGCAGCAATTGGAGTCAGGTGAAGACAGCCTCATTGCCCTGAGCCTCTTACACCAAGACCCAGCCCCTTCCCAGCCCAAGGAGATGAAGACAGCAGTCACCTGAGGGGCCTGGGAGCAATCTGGTGAGTAAACAAAAAGAGCTGCAATGGCAGCAGCACTGGTATAACTGTCCCTAAAGCCTGTCAGCCTTGCAGGTTTGCAACATCATAGGCATCTTCCCACCTCAGCTGAGCAGGAGGTTTGTGGGGTCATGTGCCCCTGACTCACCAGGTCTGTCCGGGGGCAGGAGGCTGCCTGGAGGATGAGGCCAGAGGTTCAAATGGAAAGTGTGTGAGCGCTATGCAGTTGAATTAGATAAGAACCGAACAGTACTGGGTCATTGAAGATCTGACACCAGATTTGTCCTGCATATTCTGTGCCTTGTGGGTGTACCCTGAGCACTAAAACACCTGCAGGGCAGGCCTCCAAATCTGATGTCGCAAATTCCTTGAGTCCACAGATTTCAGGAAGTCTGTATTAGTGAGGGCTCTCAACAGAAACAGAACCAACAGTACGTATATAAAGATGTTGATTATAAAGAATTGGTGCGTGAATTATGGAGGCTGAGAAGTCTCAAGAACTGTACTTGGCAAATTGGAGACTCAGACTTCAGGCCCAAGGGGTGATCATGTTTTGTGTTTGTCCAAAGGCAGGAAAAAACCAATGTTCCAGCTAAAAGGCAGTCAGCAGGAATTCCCATTGCCTGCAAGAGGGTCAACTTTTTGTTCTGTTCAGGGTTCAACTGATTAGAGGAAGGCTGCCCATGTTGGGGACATGGTCTGCTCTGCTCACTGTGCCCATTCAGATGTAATCCTGTCCCAAAGCACCCCACAGACACACTCGGCATGTCTGACCACATGTCCAGGTGCTCTGCGGCCCTGTCAAGCTGACGTAAAATTAAACATCACACATCCATTCTTTGTGAATTTGGCACCTATATGCTTCTTTTCAAACCATATTTCCAAATAAAGACAATAAAAAGGCCATATTTCTTTCAAATATAACTCAACTGTCAAAATGCCACCAAGAGTGTACAAACCCTTTCCCCAGAAGAGAGAGAAAGTTTTGAGGAATGCTTATTCTTTTCTTTGACATCCCATAACTTAAACACTGCAATGTAAAATCAAGAATACTTAAATACTGTTGTCTGATAAGGAAATATAAGAAGGAAAAACCCCAAAGACATTCATACACACAATCATATTCATGAGAAAACAGGGAGAATGTGCTCATGATAATTACAAACTTCATTTCTGTAACTGGTCATGTGGTCACACATTTGGTTTTTATAGCTATTCTTCTACCACCTACTCTGGGTTCTCTTTGTCCTTAACAAGCTCATCAGCTTGCTGAGGCCCTTTACCTGGTAAAGTGACCCTAACTTTTATTTCTCAAGGGTCTAGGCCAGTGATTTGCAACCTTTCTCATCACATGGCACACATTAACTAACTACTAAAATTCTGTGGCATACCAAAAATATTAGTTTTTGCTGATCTGACAAAAATGGGTATAATTTAGATTCATTCACACTGATGACTATGGCTGTGTTGGCTGTTGTCACATTTTTGACGATCTACAAGAAAACATGTCCTTGTTCCTGACTATATTGCCAGGTGTTGCATGTCTTAAACATTCTCGAGGCACACCGCCAGGGTTCCTGCCATGGGACACAAGTTGAAAACCTTTGGTCTAGGCCATTACCAGTCCTGCCTGGTTTGGGATGTTGTTATTTTTAATTACCTTTAATCAGAGGACACCCCCAGGGATCTCTTGTATTTCAAACATTCTTCCATATGTCCATTTAGAGTAGTATTTCAATTTCACCTTGACAGTGGGAATCAATCACTCAGGCAGCCTCATAACTCCATTTCTGCCTATTGACTCACAGGCACGAGAGAACCAGAGTGTGAGCAGAAATTCAGGACATCAAACCATGTGAAGAAAGACCTGGGCCATGACAGTCTGGTTGATGGTGCTGACAATTCAATGAGCTTGTAATAATCAGTCACTGATGTAAAAACTTGATATGCCAGGAAATCCTACATTTTCTATCTGAAAAATGTAGCTAGATACAGGTTCCCCATTTAAAAACAATTCTAAAATTCTCTATGGCATTATCAGTAATGGTTTTTAAAATTAAATGTTTTCTCAACTATCAATAACTATAATTACAATGAATAATTTGTCTATTATGATGGTGTTGAAACTGAATTTCTTTTTTTTGTTGCTCAAAGATTGATATTCTAAAAACTGTAATATGTAGCAAAAATATAGTAAAAAAGTATAATATGATGAGTCATAAGTTAATAAAATAGTGTTTTTCCGGGAAAAAGTAAACCAGACAGAGACCAACAAAAATGTATGTTTTGCCCAGCTAGAAATGCTCTTTGGATTGTGTCCTGCACATAAAGCAAGAAAAAAGATATTTTATGTCCAATTCCAAATGCAGAAAACATGTGCACAGAGATGTTTCTCCCAGCGTTATTTATAATAGGGAAAATTGCTGACTGTGCTCTGCCGACCCCCTGCGGAGGCAGCAGCAGATGCTCAGCAATAAATTCCTGGTTCCTCTTCCCCATGTGGGCGCTGGTCAGAGTCACATGACCTAGAGGAGGCCACACAGGCCTCCCTCTGGGGTGACTGCCTTCCCTCCTTGGGAGACGGGAAGATTATCACGGGCACTGGCTGTGACACAATCCGAAGGCTCTGCAGAACTCATGGTGTCACACAGGGGCGGGGGCGCGGCATGGCGGTGTGCGGGGAGAACGTTCTCCTGACGTTGCTAGTCACCCTGCTTGTGGCACTGGGAGCTTATAGCCGAGTTGGTGAGGCTCAAAGCTCTTGGCCGGATGAACAGATTCTCTTTATGGCCTGAGACTCTCCCTCATCTCGTAAAGCGCACACACAAATACATCACACACACTTAGGCACAATACATACATCATGGGGACTTATACACAACCCGCACATCACGAATACACATATGAATGCATTTATACATACACAAAGCATACACACAAAGATTCAAACATATACGTATATACACGTACACTTATAAATAGGCACAAACGAGTTCTAAACATGCACACACATGTATTTATGCAGATATGCACAAAAGCCCACATATGCATACACACTTACACAACACACACATGCATCTGCACACTCCTGACACACACACACCCACACACACACCCACAAAGAGGGTCTAATGAGACCTATGTTGTACCACAATGACATGTGGGTTATTTTAAACAGAGGACAATCAAGACCCAGCAGATTCAAGAAAAACTTTTCCTCTTTCTTAACTACTTGAAAGTATTTGTTTGAGGTGTGGAAACCAGCCCAGAGGCGCTATTTCCAGAGATAACTTTTACTGAGAGGCCTGTCCCTATGGCAGGACGAACATCTGCTGTCTTGTCATCCCGGAAACACCTGTCCCCACTCTGAGCACCAGGCCTCCACCCTGTTCTTTAGCTCAGGGTGTCTCATGGGACTCAGCCGTCCAACTGCCCTTGGGTCTTGCATTTTTGTGGGGTTCCCATACATCATTGCATTTGTTTCCTCCTGTAATCTGCCGTACGCCAATGTGATTATTACATTAGCCAACGCGGAAGGGTAGAATAAAATAATTTGCTCCCTAACACACACACTGCACCAAATAAAGCAATTAGCAGAGGTTTCTACACAACCCCAGGTGTGTGGTCAGCTAACCTGACTCTTGCTCTGGATTGTTAATCACTGAACCAGGTCGTTTGTCTAAATCTCTTAAACCCTTTCCATTCAGTCTCCAGTGAGTATAGTTGCACTACACCCCCTGGGAGTCTCTTTTCAGTGTAAAAGTCTGTGATTTCAGTGGGACAAGACACATCATGCAAAAAGACCTTCTCTCCATCCCTTCTCTGTTCCTCTGGCAGGAGCCCTGCTGGCTGGGGTCTCACTCTCAGTCACTGGCCAGGCTGCCGCCACAGAGCCTCAGCCCTGAGAGGGACAGTGCCACATGGCCAGCTCCCAGGGGACCCTGCTGTAGGTACTTGTGGGACTCCCTTCCTCCCCCTCCTCCCCAGGCCCACACACCTCTTCATGCTCTTTTGATGGAAGAGTCGACTTTGTGATTCATTGTTGTGCACCAGCACCCATCTGAGCCTGGGTGATTCTGGGAAGATCAGCAGCTGTGTCCTGGGGTCATTTCCTGCTGCACCCCCACATTCCCAGGGGTGCACATGGAAGGGGGCTGACTACTCCTTGTGATCTCCTCGCAGGGGCACCCCCCTGCCAAACCTCAAGCCAGGGAGGTTGGTTGGACAGACGCTCCTGCCCCTGTCCTGGCTGTGTCAGGAAGTTGCTTCATTCTGGGCCTGAGGGGTGTGAGCCACAGGCCTCTCATTAATTCATGACTTTTGCTTGTGATCACAAAATCTGACCTCACCCTCAGGTTGTGACCCAGATGACAGTTACAACTTTGAAAATAATGAGTTGAGCCCTTTGACCACCCTCAGGTGGGAGCCCGGGGCTGGAGCCCGTAACAGGTGCTCCGAGAAACTTCTGGGACACACCTATCAGAGCACGTCCCTCCTCCCGGACAGTTTGGACTCATTAAGTCCTCAGGATGCCCTAGTTCTGAAAAGTCTATGGTGTGTTTTCCACGTCTGAATTCCAAATGAAACAAGCAAAAATTAAACAACAAACTAAAAGAAAAAAAGCCAAATGAAATTCTTACACTCCTCCCTGCTCAGACGTCACCACCATCCATCTTCACAACTGTTCTCATCGTCTCACTCTTCTTCTTGTTAAATGGATTGGGGCAATACTGGTTAACAAGATTATACTGGTTTCAGGAATACATTTCTACAATACCCAGACTGTACATTGCTTTGTGGGCCCACCCCCAAAGCCAAATAATCTTCTGTGACCACAAATTGCACCCCCTTTACCCTTTACTTCCCCTTTCCCACCCTACTGTTGTCTGTGTCTGTGAGTTTCAGGTTTATAGCCCACATGTGAGTGAATCATAGGGTTTTTCACCTTTTCTGACTTATTTCACTTAGCATAATATTCTCAAGGTTCATCCATGTAGTCACAAATGGCAGTATTTCATCTTTTCGTATGGCTGAGTTGTATTTCAGAGTGCATAGTGTGTGTGTGTGTGTGTGTGTGTGTGTGTGTGTGTCCAGAAAAAGTCCAGCCATAGTGAATATACTGAGAATGGTCTGCATGACATTAATGGAACCCGGCAGCCAAGGAGAGTGGACTGGAATGTGCATGTGTGAACAATGACAACTTCACTGTACTGGTCAGTGGGGGCAGTAGATGCTACTGAGTGAGCATGTGCACTGTGTGGCCTCACATTCAAAATGACTGAGTGAGTAGAGCAATGAATCTGCACCAAATTTTGCATTAAGCTTGAACATTCCTCCACAGAAACTATTCAGATGATTCATTCAGAAGACTAGCTATGGGCAACTGGTGATGGGCAGCTTCATCACGACAATGCACCCACTCAGCATCATGTCTTTTGCAGAGATTTTTGGTGAAACATCAAACCACCCAGGTGACTCAGCCCCCTTTCAGTCCAGATTTGGCACCCTGAGACTTCTGGCTTTTCTGAAATCTAAAATCACCTTTGAAGGGGAATATATGCCAGACCATAGATGAGATTGAGGAAAATACCACAGGGCAGCTGAAGACAATTGGAAGAACTGTATGAGATACCCAGGTGCCTACTCTGAAGGGGACTGAGGTGTCACTGTCCTATGTACAATGTTTCTTGTACACAGGACAATGACACCTTCTTGTATCTTCTTCAATAAATGTCACCATTTTTCATATTACATTTCTGGATACCTTCTGAACAGACTCTCTCTCTGTGCACACACACACACACACACACATACCATATTTTCTTTATCTAATCCTCTACTGAAGGACACTTTAGTTGTCTCCATGTCCTAGGAAATCTTTTCACTTTTAATGAAGGCCTTCCACTTTGGAGCTCAGATCTCCCTCCATTCTCCAGGTGCCACAGCCTGCCTGGCTTCCAGCTGCTGTTTGTGCAGGAACAGCCAGGTTCTATCCACTTTTCTATTGTCACACCATCAGGGGTTGGTAATATCATGTGGACTCTGGACAATGATTGGAGCAAATTTAGCTTTATGATTTCAGGGAATTTTGTAGGTGTAATTGTAAAAATTTTGTGTAAAAAGAAAAAGACCCTCAGAATGTTCACCCTGAGTTCTGATTCATTTTCAAAGTGTGGGACCTAGATTTTGGGACCAGTGAGAACCCCCAGAAATGCCCTCCATCCCACACCATAGTGACTCTGGGTCCCTGGGATGCATTTGTCCACGTGGCATCTTGGCCACCCAGGGCAGCCCAAGGGGCAGCCCCAGTCCAGAGGGGATGTGGGACATTTTGCCCAAGTGCATTTCAAAGACATTCTAACATAAATGCTCCCCCGAAAGTCTAATCTTTCAGCTCCTAAGAACTTGCACTTTCTGATTCTCCTGTGGCCACAGGAGGTGAACTGTGGCCTGGTTTCTAACCTCCTGCAGGAAGCCAGTCAGGTACCTATGGACTGGCTTTTTCAGACTGTTTCAGACTGATCAGAGCTGATGGCACTGGAGACTCTTAATCTCCCCTGGAACATCCCCCATGGCATTTCCTAGGATGAAGTAGTGAGCTCAGTGGTACTTGAGCTCTTCAGGTTGGGTTGTAATGATTCCTAGGCTGGGCTTGAACCTTTTATGAGCCCTGGGGGTCTGATCACCTAATGAACAGGTGCCCTCCTTGCACCAACATGAAGCATCAGTATAAAGACTTCATACTGCTTTGTTTCATTTGCCCAGCATCTTTCTTCTGCTTCTTTTTCCTATTATCAGGACTCCCATTTGGGGGGAAATGGCTCCTTCCCCCAAACTGAACCAGGGTCACCGGAGTAAGGCTAATCATGTAACTCTGTCTCCCCAAACCACCTCGTTTGCCCAGGCTGGAGCAGTGGGAACCCTGCTCTGGGATTTCACATACAGCTGCTGCCGGAGGCAAACCCCTTCCCTCTGGGTTCCAGCCGCTTGGTGTGCATCCCTGGGATGGGACGTGCTCTGTTTTGTTTTTGTTTTTTAGTGCATGATCCTTTTATTTTATTTTATTTCTTTAAATACATTTCATTGATATGTTATTACAGTTGTCACTTTTCCCTCCCTTTAGTCCCCTCTGCCCTGCAACCCCCCCCCACATCCATATTCACCCTCCTAAGTTCATGTCCATGGGTCATACATATAAGTCCTTTGGCTTCTCCATTTCCTATTCTATTCTTAACCTTCCCCCTGTTCATATTGTATTTACCATTTATGCTTCTTCTTCCCTGTAACTTCTCCCCATTCTCCCCCTTCCCTCTTATCACAGATAACCCTCCATGTGATCTCCATTTCTGTGATTCTGTTCCTCTTCTAGTTGTTTGCTTAGTTTTTGTTTCTGTTTTTTCTCTTCTCATGTCTAAAAAATTCTTGTTTCTTCATTCTTCTGCTTGAATGTTTATTTTTTCCTTTGCTCCAAATCACTGATTTGAGTCCTAGTTTCTTTTCCTTCACTGTTGGTTCCCTGTACATTTCTGTTCATTTTACTTTGCATAGCCTTCACTTTTTCCTCAGTTTTGTGACCATACTCCACCATTTCGGTGAGCATCCTGATTACCAGCGTTTTGAACTCTGCATCTGTCAGGTTGAGTATCTCTTCATTGCTTAGTTCTATTTCTGGAGCTTTGATCTGTTCTTTCATTTGGGCCATATTTCTTTGTCTCAGTGTACCTGTTACATTGTAAGGGGCAGAGCCTTAGGTATTTACCAGGGCAAGGCAAGCCTCTTCCCTGTGTTGTGGAGGTGTATGTTGGGGAGGCGTGAGAGAGGGACCAATGCCACTGGCTCAGCCCTTTGCTGGCTTTCAGTCCCCTCCTCACTACCTACAAGCAAGTTGGGCCCCTCTGGTGCTGATTCCCAGGGGGGTGGGTTTGTGTACATCCTAGGACCCTGTGGGTCTCTCCAGTGAACTCTCTTGAGAGGCTGGGAGTTTCTCCTGCTGTTGCACCCCCCACCCCACATAAGTTTTTACCACCAGAGGTTCTGAGGCTTTATTTCCCTGGGCTGGAACTCTGGGTTGCACGGTCTGTCTTGCTCCCCAGTTGTTCTTCCCAGTTGTCTGCACCCAAATTTGGGACCCCCGTCCACCAGCTGCCTGCTTACTGTGTGTCTTGTCCTCCCTGGCTGCCTCTCTCTAACTCTCCTGCTGGTCAGGATGAGTGTTTCTTCTTTAATTCTTTTGTTGTCAGACCCCCAAATAGTTTTCTTTTCTGGCAGTCCTGGTTGCTTTTTGTTTTTAAATTTGTTGTTGTCCTTCTTTTGGTTGTGGGAGGAAACACAGTGTATCTACCTATGCGTCCATCTTGGCGGGAAGTCAGAAGTTCTCTGTTGACATGGGAGAGAGTGACGCCCCCACTCGGGAGGGAGCTGACACAAGACAAGGAGGTTCCACTCCTCTCAGGCCACCACAACTTCAGTGCCAGCGTCGTCCTTACCAGCCTTGTGAAAGCAGAGCCAGTCTGTCTGCCTCTGGGGGGGACTCGGGGTGACACTAGTTTGGGCTCCATAAGTGCATTGAGGGAGGGACTTGGTGCACATCTGTGCAGCAGTTCATAGTGACGTATGTTGCAAAGTGCAAAAACCTCCCCAACCCTTTAACTTGCCCACCAGACTTTTTAAAATTGCTGATCCAAACACATTAAAAACAGCATGTCTAGAGACCAAAGACTTCAAGCTGAGGACAGGACACGCCAATGAAGATCTGAGAGGGTGAAGAGAAACACATACAGGTGCAACACTCGGCAAACACAGAAATGTGTAGAAGAACACAGAATGACTCAATTACCAGTGCCTCAGTGGTTGATACTTTAGTGTATTTCTTCACACAACTTTAGTGCAAGTCTGATAAAAGCTACTGGGTTTCCCAGGATGGGTTTGCACAGGCAGTTTCCCTGCGCCATGAGAACTGTGTCTGGGATGAGCACCAACAGGAGCAGCCTCGTCTGTGAGGGAAGGTGGGTTGTGGACTCCTACCTGCTGATGGACAGCTGACAGATTTGGTAAATGACAGGCATTCCTGCACCTCCTGACAGTTGTCCTTAGGAAGATAAATGGTTGGTATTGACTTTGTATACTGTATTATTAAAAGCAGAATTTCACCTGGAAACCAAGTATAGAAGAAAAACATTTATTGCTCACTACTGACCCCTGGTGTTCAAATGTTACAGGTCTTTGGTCAGGAAAGACTCCCTCCAGAGGATGGCTCCCCTTGCTGAGAGCCAGTGACAACCTCCTTTGATCTGCCCCAAAGCCCTAGCTCCTCCACCAACAATGGGTATTTTCTCCCTGTCTTAGAACCACGGTTGTGTGGCTCTGACGCCCAGCTGCCCAGAGACTGGGGGTGCATGTGGCAGTCAGAGAAGAGGGGTGGGGAGTCCACCAAGTGTCCTGAGTGGATGCAGGCAGGGTGCCTTCTTTACCCACACTGTCTGGTCCTCTCTCCTGGCAGGTGACTCAGACTTTAACCTAAACCATTACCAGGAGAAGGCAACACAAAGAGCCAAGATGGTAAAGGGGCACAGCCTCCCTGCTGCCCCAGTGATTTAAATGTGCCCATGTGTCACAGGTCATGGGGACACTCCAGCAGAGGTCAGGAGTGTGCAGGGTGCTGTCCTGGGAGACAGAGAAGCAGGACCCCAGCAGGAGCAATGCCACAGTGGAGTGAGCATGCTGCTGTTTGCAAATCAAACTTTAGTTTGTGCAGGAAACACCTAGGGTGCCCTTTACTCAGGGGCCTAACAAAGAAGCCTCCCTGCATTTGCAAGATGCATTCCCCTCCCACACGTGAGGCCCCTGGAGCCCAACTCCCCCCTCAGTCTGGTCTCCCCCAGGAGGCCCTCAGGGCACACCCTGTGTGTGCCATGCTCTGCTTTTCCCTGGACTCCCTTAACACAGTTCAGTGAGGGCCAGAGACTGACAGGTGAGCTGCCTGGTCTAGGACTGGGGGCTCTGGGCCCCTTGGCCTTCTGCCTCCTGCCAGCGGCTCCCTCAGCCCAGGGCTTGCTTGCCCCACAATAGGGAGGCAGAGGGTCTGCCACAGTGCCTGCAGGTAGAGCTCCTGGCTCTTCCTCAGCCTCAGGTAGAAACAGATTTAACTGCAGACCAGTCTCATCTCTTCCTGTTTGGTTAGGAACTTTGCCCACCCCTTGGAGGAGACCATCCACCTGGGCACTAAACAACCTGGGCTTCCATGGGTTACACATCTCTTCCATGCTTGCTAAGTCCCCAGGGACCTGCCTCACATTGGCTTGGCCCAGCGGTCACACTCTCCAATACAATGTCATTGCTGTCACAGGCAAAATCTCACACATGGAGGTGGGGAGACTGCCTTGAGCTCTGTCTCCTGGTCTAGTGGGCTCTTGGAGTTAGGGGGCTGGGTGGAGATGGAGTGAGATGTAGGGGCTGTGCCTCTCTGTGTGGGCAGCTGCCTTCTCCACACTGACCAGCACCAGGCAGGAATGTGACTCCAGTGTGGCCACACTTCCAATTTTGTATAAGAAGCCAAAGAGTCAAACCGTGGTGAGGTCTCTGAATTTCTCAATGTTGACAGCTAATTTGCTTCTTCCCCTTTCCTCCCTCACACTCAGAGCACTGCACCTGACTGGGCTGGGGGCTGCACTTCGCCCTTAGCCAAATACACCTTAAGTCCCTGAGCTTCGGGTTACTGTCTCTGAAGTGCATCTATGACACAACCAGCACTTTTGCGAGGATCCAAAAAGATGATTCATGTGCAGCACCTGGCACTCAGGTCAGCGAGAACTATACTCACCACACACCTGCCTTCCCTCCCTTTCTTGATTCTACCAAGCTTGGTTTTTGTGTCCCCAAGAAGCAGCAACTTTGACAGCTGGACCACAGCTGTGTGCCCATTACACAGGCAGTGTGCCCTGGCCTTCTCCTGGTCTTTCTGGCTTTTGCTACTTTTTTCAGTCTTGCAAATGCCCAAGTGGACATTTCTTTATCAGGGAGTGACCTGAGACAGCAGACAGGTGCTTCCTGAGAGAATGGTGACAGTAGCTCCCAGGAGAACAGGGCACACTTTGAAATATTTCCCATTCACTTCGTTCTGGTAGCAAAGCCACCATCCTCTGAGATGACAGGAAACCAGGAAGATTTAAAGAACAAAGTTCCATGGGACAAAAATAAGAGCAGGCTGCACCTCTTAACAGTCCTTTTGGAGAAGCTGGTTCCTGGTTCCCACAGTGAGTTATCTTCACACTGAAAGGAGCAGTTAATTGGACCAGGGAACCCAGATCTGAACCATGGGAGCGAAGACAATGAGAGAAGCAGCCTCCCGGGGACCCCAGTGCCTCCCTGTGCTGAGCGAAGCTGGGGTGGCTCCTCTGGTGGAGAGAGTGCCTGGTCCTGGAGAGAACCTCCAGTCACTGAGCCTCGTGACCCATCTCTGTAAGCACTGGCTGAAGGACTTGGCTGCACACAGTGAGGTTTGCTAGTAATCTGGCCATCCTGAGTCTCATTTTATCAACGGTCCTCTTCCAGATCCTTCCAGGTGTGGAAAATTGGCCATAAGGGAGGGGACTGGAGGTATTATTGATGAAAGGGGAGGGTCGAGCAGCACATAAAATCTCCTCATCCAGGGAAACCCATATGTCACATGAAGTGAGGCTCCTTCAGGTTAGAGCATGGGCTCCTGGAGCAAAATATCCATGTCCAATATGGATTTTAAAAGAATTTCAGGTCACAGATCTGGGTAGTTTCTCTAAAGTTCTGTCTGCCTCTCTGTCTATGCCCCTGTATCTCTTTTTTCATCTCTCTCATTCTCTTTCTCTGTCTCTCTTTTATACACACGCACACATGTGCACACACACACAGGTCTATCTCACCACTAACAGTTGTTGAGAACCTAGAAACTAACAGCCCACAGCAGGAGAATGATGACTTCCTCCAGGAGTGACTGCTGGAACTACTCAGCAAGCTGACCTTGAACTGGAGATACTGGCCTGGTCCATACAAGTAAACTGAACCTAAATATCAAATCTGAAAAATTGTTGTTTCAGAGAAGGTCCAACCCATCTTATATCCTCATAGTGAGCCAAAATGACAGTGGACACTGGAAAACTTGTACACAAAAATGTCCCTGCTCAGGAGTTCTAAGCTCAGAACCCAGATGCCATTAAGGGACAGCTGTGTGACTCAGGGCAGCCTCCCTGACTCTCAAGGCTTCAGTACCAGGATGGCGGGAACCCCTTTAAGGCTTCCCTGAGGATGAAACGAGGTGCCTCCTGCTCCACTTTTTGTCTGCTTCCTGCACATGGGTAGAGCTCAGTCAGGATTAGCAAGACGTGTCAGCCACTTTATAATTACACTTATTGTTACCCATTTTCGACATGATTTCTTCCCCAAATGCCGATACTACTGCATCCCCTGCCCCCGAGGCTTCCCAGATTTTCCCCCTCATAAAGAGAAAAATTACACAGGAAAAGAAACTTTAAAACCTTTGTCTTTAACCAAAGAACAGGTATGACACCTTTGTAATACATGTAGAGAAAATGAATCCAAGGCCCAAAACTTCAAAATTGACAGAGTTCCAGAAACTCTTTGAAGGTGTCCTTTTTTATTTCCACAGAATCCATTCCCTCCTCTAAAGGGGTGCAGGGGAAATAACACCCCAGATTGCACAGTCTCCTCATCCTCACTGCAGGTGTTTCTCCTGGGGAAGCACAGGTAACCCTGCAGGTCTGGGGGTGAATCCCCTGATAACTGTGCCCACGGAAGGTGGGGAACACAGCACAGCCAGCTTCCCAGAGAGGGGCCCTGTGGGTGGAGGCACTGACTCTGAAAACCAGTGAGGAGCCTTTCAAGTCCTCCAGCAAGACATGTGGAGATGGCGCTTCCCCTGAACCCAGTTCTGTGGCTGAGTTCCCGAGTGCCAGGGTGTGTACTCAGCCTTCCAAGAAGAAAGCATGAGGTGAGGACCAACCTGGGGGCCAGGGTTTGACCTGTTCCACCTGGAACCTGTGGTAGTCCAAGCTTTGTGTGTCCTCAAGGGCCGAGTCCTGAGTAGAACTGACACGATTACCTCTGCTGCTTGCATACGTGAGTGTAGACCTTCGTGTCTGTGGCCATGATTCAGTGAGGCCGTTTCCTCAAGACCAGAGGGACAGTTTGCAGCCTCAGGGGCGGCAAGCACAACATAGCCACCACTGCTCCCCAACACTGACAGGAGAGCACAAAAGCTGGAGACAGAGCAAGGGGTGGAGGCACCTGCCTGCAGGCCTGGGAGCCTGGGGCGAAGGCAGGACCCTGGTGGACTTGGGGGAGGACGGTGAGGATGGCACCTTATGAAGAAGCTCCTCAGCAGCCCACCTGTGAGAGAGAGGCCACCCTGGTGCGTTCCTGACCCAAGTGGTCCCAGAACTTCAGTGGGATTCTCAGCTGGAGGCTCTGTGGGGTCGTGGTTGTTGCATGAAGGCATGTATCCTAATGTGGATGAAGGAGAGAGAGCCTGTTGGTCACAGGAAAAGAGACTCACAGCAACTGCGATGCTGGTTCTCACCGTTGGAAACCCTGGGCAGCAGCCTTCCTGGTCTGGGATTTTTCCCAAAGTTGCAGACACAATGTGTTATGTCCTTATTACATGCCAGAAAAATTCTCGTAGAATGCACATAACATACTTGCACCATTTTAACCATTTAAAGTCCAATTCAGAGGCTTCTAGTAAATTTCCCATGGTGGAAAATGACCACTGCAGTCTAGTTCCACAGCATTTCCATCACCCAGAAGGAATCCCCGCCCATTCACCACCTCTGCCCTGTCTGCCTCTCCCCTGGCAGCTACTAATCTGCTCCCTGTCTGTACAGATTGGCTGATTTGATGAACAGTGATGCACAAGGCTTTGGATGGGATAATTTCTGTGAAGAGACCAATTTAAAAGTGAAGGAAATTTTACCTTTTGCGACAGCGTGGATGGATTGGGCAGTATTTTGTGAAGCGTCTGAGCCAGTCAGGAAGGCACAATTACCATGAGTATTTATTTCTCTGTGGAACCTCATGAACAAAACTAACAAACAAAACAGAAACAAACTCATAGATGTAGAGAACACATAGACAGCTGTCAGAGGGAAAGCATGTGAGGGGCTGAGTGAAAAAGTGAAGGGACTAAGTGAAGGAAAAACTCATGGACACAGACAATGGTGTGGTGATTCAAGGAGGGAAAGGGGGGCATGGGAGGGTAGGAGAAGCTAAAGGGACCTGAACTGTGATGGAAGGAGAATGGGCCTTGAGTGGTCAACACACAATATACGGATGATGTGTGATAGAATTGTACACTTGAAACTACCAATGTCACCACAATAAAGTCAATTTAAAAAAGTGAAACTGGGCCAGCGCATTAGACTGGCCAGGGGCCACCCTCCTCTCTGTGGGGAGGGGCCCCATGTCTTTAGGACACTGTGATACACCAGGTGACCAGAAGATGGCGCCACCAGGTACAAGGCTGACAGCTGGGGAGGTTGGGGACAGGATAACCTTCCACTTTTTTCTCACTCCGACCTTCCAGGAGAAGCAGGAGTCTCCACTACATGGCATAATACATTCACTCACTGATTCGTTCATTCATTCACTCATTCATCAGCAACAATTTTATGGAGGACCTCACAGTGCTGGGGACAAAAAAGGTCTAGACCTGTCCAAGATCCATAAGCTTGGGAACCTATAGGCATGTGAACCCTCTGACATCACATGTAAAATGAGTGCCTTTAAGGTGACAGCGTTGGCAGGTGCCCTGGGCACCCAGAGAAACTTCCTTAAGTCAACATAATGAGGTACCAATCACGCCACTGTGGCTCCAACCAGGCCTCATGTGCCAGCCATCTGCTTTCTCACCACCCTCCACCCCTTCTCCTGGCTCATTCACAAGGACCAGTGGGAGCTGTGACGGGCAGTCTGGGGGGAAGGGGTTCCCTCTCCCCTTCCTAGAAAACCTGTGCTTTTGCCAGTTAACATCCATGCACCCCACAGAACTTAGTTTGCTGTGGGCTCTGCTGGAAGAGCCCTCCCCAGCAGGCTCAGACCTCTCGTTGTTCTCCATCACGACCCCATCATAGTGCAGGACAACTGTGTGACACTCTCCCCTCTGGACCAGGAGACAACTTGAATGAAGGGAGGACATTCCAGCACCAGGCACAGGTAGAGAGCTCACTGAAGTGTTGTTGTGTGAATGACATCACTCCGAGGTGAGCCATTGCAGGAGCGCCTCACAGGCAGGTGCCTGCCTTGCCATCCCAGACTGACCTCAGAGCTGATGAGGGACCATGGCTTCCGACCCTGAAACCAGGGAGACTCTTCCTGCTGATCTCTTCCAGCTGAGCCACTGTTGGGTTTCCCAGTGACGACCAAGGAATCTCAGATGGCAAACTTAGCACTAGCCTGAAGCCGCAACTTCCTGCCCTCATTTTCTATTGGTAAATTGTGACCTATCTTTCTCAACTGGGGCAACAGTGCCCCATAAGTAGCAGTTTGGAAATGAACAAGTACATATTTTCACTCCCATTGTCCTGGGATGCTACTTGTGTGTGCAAGGTGTCCTGATGTGCGCACGCACTGTCTACGTGGTGGGACTCTCCAGGTCCCCTGACTCCCGAGTGCCTGCTGAGCTTTTATATGGAAGAAAAATGTGTCTACGTCATTTTACATAAGACCTAGAGGACTTCGTGAGGCCCAGTTCTATGTATACTGTTTTCCACTGTTGCAACTATTTTATAAATCATTGGAAGAATACACGTGTATTTTGACCGATCATAGCCTCTGTTCCCAGATTCTGATAATTGCATCAGCATCTCCGCAACGTTTGAGATGCCGTCCCAACTCCGGTGTCCATGGGTGTCTGCTGCTGTTGCACCCGGTGATTCTGTGGGTGGGCCCGTGTGCGCCGACTTCAGTGCGGCTCCTCCTGTTCTGTGCCCCAATGCTCACGTGCTGAAAAACTCACTGTCTTTTACTGTCAGCATTTTCCTTCGATGCCTTTGTTATACTAAACTTATGGAATTCTATTAATCTGTTAAAATTATCTGGGTAATTACGTCGCTACCTTTGAGAGTGAGGAAGGCATCACTAGCTGTATGTTATATAATGCTGGCTTGGGCAGTGAGCTGTAAAACATGCGTTTGTCTTCATTCTGGTTACTTCTTCTAGCCTCACATCTCAGTAGGTGCAGAAACAAAGCACTGGGGAGAGTGGAGAAGACAGGGGCACTTTGCTGGCTTTTCTCTTGAGTTATTACCAGGTCAGCACATAGGTGGGAAAGGTGGTCCCCTGAGGCAGTTGCTGAAACTGTGCTGCAGCCAGGGTGGGAGGCCTGGGCCTCCTGCTGCTGCAGGTGCCCCCTGGAGCACACCCCCCTCCCCTCACTCTGAGGTGGCCTGCAAAACCCGCCCTTCAGCTCCCCTCCCCTCAGGCCACCCTGCCCACACCCCCACACCACGGAAGGTACCTGAGTTACAGTCACAGTGTCCTATGAGTGTCACCTCTCATGAGTACCTCACTGAGTATTTAAAAGCCCTCCCCTATTTTGTGACATACATCTTCTAGCACACAGAGATTTTTTTATGTGACCGGCGTCTGCTTCCCCCGAGATGAGAAAAGGCAGGAAAGAGTCTTCTGGCCCCAGTCCAACACTGGGTCCCAGGTGCACCGTGCAGGTAATCTGCTGTGGCTCCGTTCCGCCGCTGTCCTTCCTGCCCTGTCAGTCTTTGGGCACCTTGTCTGTCCTGGATGAGGGAACCAGGGTGCCTTTGTTTCTTCTTCATGAGTCTCCCACTCCGAGGAGACTTGAGCTCCGGTGACCGCAGGACACTGCTCTTGCTCTGGTGTCTTCCAGAAGACTCTCTGGACCCAGGCTGCCTTGCTGCTGTGCAGCTGAGAGAAGTCATGTGTATGCCTTGCTCAGCACTGCTCTCGACGAAAGTGACGCTCACTCCTTCAAATTGCATGCAGGGTGGTGATGGCTGGAAGCTGCAGGCAGGGAGTGTGCCTGCTGCCTGGGCCAGCCCGACATGGAGGCAAAAGGGAAGTGATGGTGACAAAGACTTTCTCTTTGTCCTGACTTTATTCAGGCTCCTCTGAGCCATCCAGACCCTGATGCTGGGCTGCGTAGTGAGCTGTAGCAAGGTTCCAGCGGGTCGGTTTGGTGAAAATCCACCACCCTCGATACCTGTGCAGCCAGGATCCTGTTGAGTTGGTGTACTGTAACCTCTGAAAACATATTTTCCTGCTGCTTCAACATTCCCCCAAAATAGGTGTGAGCTTCCCAGGCTCATCAGTGTGATTAAAGTGGTCTGCCACCCAGAAGTTCCCCTTCCTACTTTCCGACTGTGACCAAGTGGCGTTCAAGTGCACCAGTGACTACCCTCATGACCACCCAGTCCTCTAAAGGGCCCTCACCATCGGTCCTCTCTGAATCTGTATCCTGTGACCCCATCTCAGTCCTTGACTCTCTGGCACCTGTGAGTGTAAGAAACTTTGTTTTCTCATGAATGCCCTCTGTGCCTCCTCTTGTGGCTACATTTTGCCGACTATCTTATAGAAGAATTCAAAGCTGCCAGTTTAGAACAAAAACCCCTGACCTTCATGTTTCCTCATAGCAATTTTCCGTCCACTGACTCTTTCCTGCCCCTCAGCTATGTCCCCACTGTCCTTGTTGGAGTTGGGGTTAAAGGGGTCTCTCCCTCTGCTACAAACCCCCCACTGCAGTAATCTCCAAAGACAGTCTGCCTTACTGTTTTAACAAAGGTCGTGAGTTACTTTTTTTCCCTTAGCACGTGGAGGACTGGGGGTGGATGTGTTGCCTGTCTGCTACAGTAACTTCCACATGCGTGACATCTTCTGGCCCACATTGTTTTTTTCCTCACATTCCGTATTTAAACTTCACCGAAACATTTGTGGTTACTGTGGTCACTCCCCCTTTCAAATGAGGAAACTCGGGCTCAGAGAGGCCAAGACACTTGCCCAAGGCAAAGACAGAGGCTCACCACAAGGTTTGCCTTCTACCCCTTATGGCTGCTGAGAGGGAGGTGGCAGGCTTCTCAGAAACAGAGGAAGAAAGGAGTAAATGAAGATTTGCAAGTTGCAGGCAGAGTGTCAAAGCCGGGTGGGCCAGGGTGAGTCCCAAGCACTTGGAGGATCCAAGGAGAACCCGAGGAAGACCATTCCCAGTCCAACCCACTCAGAAGACACCAGCTAGTGCCAGGTCTCCATGGCAACGTTGCTGCAGAGCATCTGAGCTTAAAGATTTACAAGTCATTGCTATATAGAGAGGCAAGTGGAGTGAGAAGGGTCCTTCCTGCCCTGGATTTTCACAGACAAAGGGCACATCTCACTTTAGGACCCCATATTTCCTAAGCACATGAAGGAGGTGGGAAACTCTCCTCTCTATCAAGACTGACAGAATACACCATAAGCTTAAAAGTCCAGGAAAAGCCACATACATTTATGTTCTCCTTTCTAGGGAAATCTAATGTGCTGCACATTAAGAACCTTAGATACTCTAAATCCAATCCAATTGAGATGATTTTTAAAATTTTATTTAGTTATTTTTCAAGTACAGTTTTTTTATCTATTTCTCCCATCCCAGCCTCCCCCGCCCCTTGCACTCCACCTCCCTCCCATTTCCACCCCCCTTAGTTCTCGTCCCTGTGTCCTTCCTATTTGTTCCTCCAAATCCCTCCCCTTTTTTCCCCTTAACTTCCCTTCCCTCTCCCCTTTGGTAACTGTCCCCTTGTTCTCTATTTCAGTGTCTTTGTTTTTTTTTTTCTGCTTGCTTGATTGTTTTGTTGTTTAGCTTCCTATTAAAGGTGAGATCATATGGTATTTGTCTTTCAACACCTTGCCTATTTCACTCAGCGTAATGCTTTCCAGTTCCATCCATGTTCTTGCAAATGGTAGTAGCTCCTTCTTTCTCTCTGCTGCATAGAATTCCATTGTGTATATGTACCACAATTTTTTGATCCATTCATTTACTGATGGGCACCTAGGTTGCTTCCAACTCTTGGCTATTGTAAATTGTGCTGCTACGAACATTGTGGTGCATAGGTTCTTTGATATTGATGTTTTAGGATTCTTAGGATATAATCCTAGCAGTGGAATTGTTGGGTCAAAAGGCAGGTCGATTTTTATTTTTCTGAGAAAATTCCATACTGTTTTCCATAATGGTTGTACCAGTCTGCAATCCCACCAACAGTGAACTAAGGACCCCTTTTCCCCACAATCTGTCCAACATTTGTTGTTTGTTGCTTTGTTTATGATAGCCATCCTGACCGGTGTAAAGTGGTATCTAAAGAGGTTTCTGAAATCTCTAGTTGGTGGGCAGCGCATTTTCACTTTCACCACCAGATGGCGCAGGAGGGCAGGTGCGGGGCCCTGACCTTGAGGACACAGCTTCCAGCCAGCTAGGCCTGCGTTCCAAAGCAGAATGTGGTTTTGATGCAGACAGAGGAAGAAACTGAGTTTGTCCTAGGCTAACTCAGAAGGTGGCAGAATACTGATGTCTGTAGAAAAGGAGAACACAATTCCATCCATGGTCTATATTTAATGGGAGTTGTAAGACCATGCTGCACCATGGCTGGTTACAAAGGCTAGGCCTGGAGAGGCCACCACTGAAGTAACACTGAAAGGGGCAGTGGAGAATTGAAACAACGTTGTTACGTTATTTTGGTGCATGACTTGAAATGTGTTTCTGTGTGTGTCTTACGCCTGCCCCTGTGTTGTGGCTGAGGCAGGCATGAGACCTGGGGTGCCAGTGGGTGTGGGTCTCCCGCATGCAGAGCTGCCTGGGTTGGGAAGAGGAGGAGAAGCAGCATCTGGTGCCCAGGAATCAGAAATGTAACCCACCCCTCGGCCTCTCTGTGGTGGGAAAGGTGAGCTCCTGTGTACATGCTTGTCGAAGGTTCACAAAGTAATTGAGCCTGGATGACCTGGCCCAAGTACTGTACTATCTGTGCCCTCTGTCTAAAAAGTCTGAGGGAAATCCCTAAAACCTAATCCACTGGCTTGACACACCTGGACCAAAGCTGAATCTCCTTACCAAGACCTGCAAAGCCAGGCCCACCTCTGTGATCATATCCCTGTGTCATTCTCTCCCAGACCTCCCTGCCCAGACTCTGACACCAGCCCCATCGTCCCCGCCTTTTTGGTCTGTTTTTTAGAACATACCCAACTCTTTACTGCCTCAGGCCCTTTGCACTCACAGTTTTCTCTGTCTTCCCCCAGCCCATCCTCCAGTTGCCTCCTAGTTTTGTCATTCAGGTGTTGGTTTGAATGTCACCATCAAAAGATGTCATCTGACCAGTCAGTAAAAGGTGATTTTTTTCTCATGCTGTCTTATTTCAACCCCACACATTTATACCAGAAAATAGCAAACCAAAGGCAATACCACATTCCTGGCGAGATGGTGACAGGAATTAGTGTCACTATCAAAGACTTGAAAGATGCAAGAGTGTTGATTCCCAAAGCACCCTTATTCAATTCTCTTATTTGGCCTTTGCAAGAAACAGATGGACTCTGGAAAAAAACAGCATTGGGATATGATGAGGTGAACCAGGTGGTGACTTCAATGGCAATAATGGAGATGTTTTTGCATTGTGTGAGCACAGTAATGCCTCCCCTGATACACGTGTGCAGCTACTGATCTGGCCAAAAGCCTTTGTCTCCATCTCTGTCAATAGGTCCAACCAAAAGCTTTTTGCTTTCAACTGACAAGACATGCGATACACCTTCACTGACCCATTGCAGGGGTATGTCAACTCTCCAGCCCTATGTCATAATTTACTCTGCATGAACAATGATTGCCACTATGTCAGAGTGGTCTGTTACATTGATAGCATTATGTTATGGAGCTAGTGAGCAATATGTAGCAACCACTCCGGACTTATTGGTAAATTATTTATGTATTAGAGGCTGGGAAAGAAATCAAACAGAAAGTCAAGGGCCTTCTACCTCAGTGAATTTTCTAAGGGTCCAGTGATGTAGGGCAAGTCAAGGTAACCCTTCTAAATCAAAGAAGTAATTTTTTGCATACGGCTCCTCTTACAACAACAACAAAAAAGAAAGAAAGAAAAGAAAAAACAATACTTTCTAAGCAACTTTTATTTTGGAGGCAATATATTCCTCATTTAGATGTGTTACTCAAGCACATTAACTGAGCAAAGCAAAAACACTACTAGTTCTGCGAGAGGACCAGAAAAAGAGAAGTCTGTGCCTCAGACTGCTGGGCATGCTGTTCTCCCACTTGGGTCACATTCAGTGGTGTTTGACGTGTCAGTGACAGATTGGGGTATAGTTTAAAGCCTTTGGCAGGCCCCTAAGGATGCATCACAGCACAGGCCCTTAGAATTTTGGAACAAAATTCTACTCTCCTTTTGAAAAACATGCGATGGCCTGCTACTAGGACTGAATGTTTGACCATGGGGCATCGAGTTACCATGTTAACTGGCCTGTGCATCATGCATGGTGCTGTCTGTCCCACTGACCAAGCCATGAAGTTGGGCATGCAGAGCGACGCTCCATAAGCCAGTGGGAGCACTGTGTGCAGGACCCGTGGACGCCGAATGATCAAGTTAGTCACATAGGTACATTAGGATGTGGCCCAAATACCTATGGCCCAACCCCTACCTTCTCTCTCCCACTTGCATAGATGGCCTCACAGACAGTTCCCCACAATCAGCTGATAAAGAAGGAGAAGACTCTGGCCCAGTTTAAAATCATTCAGCACAATATTTAGGCACCTCCTGAATGTGGACAGTTGCAGCACTTTCTGGGATGTCTCTGAAGGACAGGGGTGAGGAGAAATCTGCCCAGTCGGCAGACTCCTAGCTGTGAACAAGGCAGTTGCCTGCTTGATTTGACAGAAGAAAGCTGAGACAAGATTGTGTTCTGATTCATGAGTTGTGGCTGATGGCTGGGCAACAGACTTGAAAGGGTCACAATTGTAAAACAAATGATAAGTAAATTTAGAGAATAGGTATGTGAATAATCCTCTCTAAATGAGCAAAAGATGTGAAGATATTTTTGTCCCATGGGAATGCTCACCAAAGGGGACCTCAGCAGAGGAGGATTATAATAATTAAATGGCGGCTAAGGCACGTTCTTTTTTTGGATGCCAGTAAGCCTCATTCCCCAACCAACTCTGTCATCACTCAGTGGCTGCGTGAAAAAAGTGGTGATAGTGGCCTCAATGGAGGTTATGTGTGAGCTCAGCATGTGGACCTCCACTCACCCAGGAAACCTGGCTATGCCCAGTAGAGAGCACCCAGTCTGCTAGCAACCAAGATCAACACTGAGTCCAAAGGTGGTCAGGGAGCTACCTGAAGGTGGGTTGGTGACGTTTGACCAGTTTATTATGAAAGAGAGAGGAATTACTCTTTTTGGAATAGACACTTATCTATACACAGATTTTTCTTCTTTAAGCTTCTGCTGAAGCTACCATCCAAGGACGTGCAAAAGGCCTTATTGACCATTAAAATGTTGCATTCCACACAACATTGCTTCTGTTCAAGGACCACATTCCCAGCAGATGAGGTGCAGCATTGTTCTTATGCTCATGGATTCACTGGTCTTACTATTTGTCCTGCCATTTAAAGCAAGTGGCTTGATAGAATGGTTACATGTCCTTTGGCAGAGTCAGTTTCTGTGCCAGCTAGGTGGCAATACCTAGCAGAGCTAAGGGAAGGTTCTCCAGGAGTCTGTATAGGGTCCAAACCAGTGCCTGATGTCAGGTGCTGTTTCTCTGATAGCCAGGATTCAAAGGCCCAAAAGTAGAGAAGTAGGAACAGTTACCACCTTTACTGTTACTAGTAATCACCTACAAGTAAAACTTCTGCTTCCTGGTGAGCAACTTTATACTCTGCTGCTATACAAGTTTCAGTTTCACAGAGATGAGTGATTCAACCAGGAGATACATCGGTGATCCACTGAATTGTGAATTAAGATTTCAGATTACTTCCTGGCCAGTTTAGGTTGCTCATGCCTCTGAGTCAACAGGCAAAGAAGGGAATCACATGGTCTGACTGGGCAATTGATCCTAATTTCCAAGGGGAAACTACTGCCACTCCATCAGGGAGGTAAGGAAGAGTAGGTCTGAAATACAGTGTCCTGTGAATAAGGTGAATGTGAAATAATAGCAACCCTGTTCAGGCAGAATGAGTAATGGCCAGAAATTTCAGGGATAACAGTAAGGGTGCTTGCTGCAGGCAATGGGAATAGTCAATGGGTAGTGGGAGAAGGTACTATAATAATAATTACCAGCTATGTGTGACCACATGACCAGTTACAAAAATGAAGATTGTGATTGTGAGCATTCTCTCCCTTTTTGTTATGAATATTTTGTGTATGTTGTTCATAAAATGTTTTTTCCCTCTCTTATTTAAATGTCAGGTAACATAAGATGCATTGACTTTATATCATAATATTGAAGTATTTTTGACTTTATGTCATAGTACTGAAGTTAGGAGATATCAAATAGAAGAGTAAATATCACTCTTATTTCTTTATTTCCTTTTCTGAGTAAAGGGTTAATTTGTGTTTTGGTTGAATCAAGATAGTCACATCATGGTGTGAAGAGTTATGTTATTGTTTTTATTTGGAGGTTAAGTGTGGTTTAAAGAGATGTGTATAGGTGCCAAGTTCGAGGGGTGCACTTAAGATGGTTAATCCTGTGTGCCAACCTGACCAGGCCATGAGAACCCAGGCAAATGGTGAGATGTACTGTGTCTGCGAGGGAGCTCTGGGTTGAGTTACCTTTTGTATCTGTCCACTGAGTAAAGGCCAGGCCCTCCCTAACGAGCGCACCCCTCGTCCAGTTGGTTAAAGACCGACTAAAACAAAAGGCTGACCCTCTTGAGAGTGAGGGAGCCCCTCCTGCCTGATTGCCTTGCTGTGGGGACATCGGTTGTTCCTGCCCGTGGACTCTCACTGGGGCGCTGGCCCGTGGACTGAACACTGTCAGCTTTTAGACTGGGACACACTTTAGACCCACCTGGGTCCCCAACTTCCTAAATGCAGATTTGGGGACTTCTCAGTTTTGATTTCACTTAATCCAACTTCTTTTTTTTTTTTTTTTTTTTTTTTATTTAGTTACTTTTCAAGTACATTTTTTTTTTCCCTTCCCCCCCCCCCCCCGCCCGGTCTCCCCCCTCCCTCCCATTCCCCCCCCACCCCCAGTCCTCAACTCTGTGTCTTTCATACTTGTTCCTCAAAATCCCTCCCCCTTTTTCCCCTCAAGTTCCCTTCCCTCTCCCCTCTGGTCGCTGCCCACTTGTTCTCTATTTCAGCATCTTTGTTTTTATTCTGTTTGCTTGTTTGTTTTATTCTTTAGCTTCCTGTCAAAGGTGAGATCCAACTTCTTGAAATAAATCTTTTAAAATATGTATACATCCTGTTGGTTGTATTTCTTCAAAGAAACCTGAGGAATGAAAGCTTCCCAAAATTTATCCATGAAAGCAAGGAATCTGTGATACCTGATTAGGGGCCCTGCCCTAGAGGGATTTTTGTGCTCACAAGGCACAGAATATACAGGACAAATCTGGTGTCGGGTCTTCAATGACTCAGTACTGTTTGGTTCTTATCTAATTCAACTGCATAGCACTCACACACTTTCCATTTGACCCTCTGGCCTCATCCTCCAGGCAGCCTCCTGCCCCCAGACAGACCTGGTGAGTCAGGGGCACATGACCCCACACAGCTCCTGCTCAGCTGAGTTGGGAAGATGCCTATGATGTTGCAAACCTGCAAGACTGACAGGCTTTAGGGACAATTGTACCAGTGCTGCTGCCATTGTAGCTCTTCTTCTCCACCCAGCAGGTTGCCCCCAGGCCGCTCAGGTGACTGCTGCCTTAATCTCGAGGGCTGGGAAGGGGCTGGGTCTTGGTGTAAGAGGCTCAGGGCAATGAGGCCATCTTCACCTGACTCCAATTGCTGCCTGCTACTGTGCAGTTATTGCTTGAAAACCTGATATATGGACTAAAACACTGGGGTTTTAATACTAATAACCATTTATACATTTGTGTCCAAAATATACAGTTATATGACTGGAATGTGAGGGAGAAATACTAGAAGTTAATATTATTTGAGACTGCTAAGAATTGTTCTTCATTAAACCTGTATACACAATAAGATAGAGGTAAGTTGTTGAAACAGGAAGAGAAGTTGCTTCCTATTTTTGTACTGATTTGCACATGGTCACCCATGGAAAAGAGTAAAATGCCACATGATTTTATTTCTGTAAGTTCATTACCCACAGAGATCTACTGCAGATGACTTTTACTTATTTTTTAATAATAAAGTCAAAACCAACGACTAGTATCATGGATTCACTGCCTCCATTGAGAAGTCCCCATCAGGACACAACCCTGTAGGTTCTCAGCTCCTGCACATGGTGCTGGCTGAGCTGGGTGAAGGTGGGGGCCCACACGTCTGAGCACGTCAAAACTGCCGCCACACTCTCAAAGAGAAACTTCACAATGTCCAGAGAGTTTTAATGGGCATAGTAAGTTATGTAGTAAGTTTTGAATAACCTAAAAGTACATCCACATATATGCACAAAAATATTTATAAATACTGTTGAAATGTAAAATAAAATTATCTGACAACAGGCAAACGTGCACATGATCAAATTTATACAGACATTTTAGAAATGCCACAATCCCATAAGTATTGACATACGTGATGAACTTGATATGTGAAAATAATTGACCTATAGATGATATCTGATATACATAGAAGAGATCACACAGTTTACTTTGGTATTCCCTTAGAAAATGAAATTTCACGCAAAGAAAGCTGAAAAATATTGTACCAGAGTGTTTATCTCTGACTCCCAACAATTACTCTGCTAACCCAAACACAGGTTTGGGACCTGGTATCACTTCAACTGTCTTCAACTTCCATATCGTGAGGGGAAGGACCGCCATCCTCACTCCTCAAGCTAAACAACCCTTCTCTTTGGGCCTCCTCTTCTGAAGGCAGCCCTAAGAAGAACAACGTGTTTCCACCCTGCTCACAGAGACTTGCCTCCAGGTGCCAGTTCAGGACTTGTTAGCCACACTTGCCACTGTCACAGTCTGTTCCAGCTGCTACAACACAGCTCCATCACCTCAGGGGCTCACAACAACACAAACGTATTTCTCTTTGTTCTGAAGGCTGCAAACTCAAGATCAAGTCACAGGCAAATTTGGAGTCTCATGAAGACACGCTTCCTGGTTCCTGAACAGCATCTTTTCTCCAAGTCCTCACCTGGCCCAGGAGGGAAGGCAGCTCTCTTAGATCTCTTTCACAGGGACACTATTCCCATTCACAAGGCCCCCCTCCCATGACCTAATCTCCTCCCCCAAACTCCACCTCCTGATAACATGGCCTGGGCCATTAGGATTTCAGTATAAAACTGGGGGCCAGAGGACACAAATGCTTATTGACTCTCCTGCAGACTCCCAGTGTTTCTTTGCTTTTCATCCATCCCAAGGCAGCATAAGTCTCCACCACCTTTAAAGTCGTGTGTATTTGCTGAGGACTTTTCAAGGGTCAATGCTAATGTTCTGTGTGCATGAGCACAGTTTACCCCTCAGACCAAGTTCCTTCCTATTGCTGTTCTACAGGAATAAAGCTGAG
Source organism: Artibeus jamaicensis (assembly GCF_021234435.1). Lineage (NCBI taxonomy): Eukaryota > Metazoa > Chordata > Mammalia > Chiroptera > Phyllostomidae > Artibeus > Artibeus jamaicensis. The sequence goes on along the minus strand of NW_026522030.1, from coordinate 68,692,801 downwards.
TTCCCTGCAGCTCCCAGAGCACTGACTGCCAAGGGCCTTCTTTTCCTTGGAAACACCTGTTGTTGTTCCTGGGCAGACTGCATTTTTCAGAGACAACCATATCAGTATCTTCAACTGTATGTGGTATTTTTAAAAGATGGTTTCAGTACTGCTTCTCGTGAATAAGGACGACTATGTCCCTTCTTCTTCAGTCTGGTGGTGTCTGGTCTTTGACTTATACCCAGTGTGGGAGAACTCACGGGAAATGACGTTTTCTACAAAACATGGCACATATTTCCATGTGGCTGTGTGGGGTCTCGTGCTCTTGGGACACCAGCTGCTGGGCAGATTCATATTCGGAAATATTCATTCCCTTCACGTCCCCCATGTGGACAAGGACACTCCCCTGCCTCACTGCTGTTGGGTTTAGCAGCCTCACTTTCCTTGTCTAATAGCAGAGTGTAGAAGGGGCAGTGAGCCAGTTCTGAGTGTAGGCTGAAGGAAGCCATGTGTGTTTCTCTGCTCCACCCTCTGTATCTCTGTCATTGTCACATGAGGAGCATAACTCACTCAATTCAAGGACAATGAGAGACGCATGAAGAGGGTCAGCACAGAGGAGCAGCTGATCAATGTTTCTCTCTCCTCCCCTCTCTCTGAAAATAAATAAATATATAACAGTTTTAAGAAGGAAAATGAACTACTAAATGTAGTTTCCATACATGGAAATCCAATACCCCTGCCATAAATAAAGATAAATGTGAACCTTAATGTCATTCAAACCCAGCTCTGCCCTGATGCCCATTCCCAATTGCAGGGAAGATTAGCAATGCTTCATGAGCTGCTAAGGACTTAATGCCACTGATTGACTTTGCCCATAGAGCAAATCAAAGGCCTTCTAGGGAAGTTAAATCAATAACATTGCTCTCACTGTGTGATTTAGCATTACTTAAGGGCATGGTATGCTACTGGCTGAAATCACTTGCATTCCTTCTAAAACTATCTCGTGTTCCAGAGTGGTGCACCTCTCATCCACGTCAGTTGAGGTCCTGGAAGAGACTCAGTGACAGTTGAGAATCATGGGTCAATTCATGGGACCACTCAAGAGATAGTGAAGCATCCATTGTCCATGAACAATGCAGCCCCATTTCGTCCCCTGGAGCTAAAAAGGCAAGAGGAAGTAACTGTGTTCTGGGGAAAACTGGAGCTCCTGGGCGATGCCCCTCAGCGGGATCTAGAGTCAGACCCAGCTGGTTGAGCGAGGCAGCAGGCAGTGAGGAGGGAAGAAAACCTGTGCCTTTCTCTCCTCCCAGCCTCTCTCTCTGTACCTGCCCCTGGCTGACTGGACCAGAGGCAAAGGGCCCACAGGCCTGAGAGGTGCAGTCCATGAGGTCACCTCTGGAATCTCCCAGCAGTGCAGGAAATGTACATGGTGGGTAGAGCCAACAGGACAACCGAGGCCTCATCTCTGGGAAACAAGGCTGCACAGCACACAGGAGGGGCCCCCACAGCACTTCCTGAGAATCAGTGGGCTGGGAACCAGGTGTTCTGGGAAAGGACAAGGCAGGACAAAGCCTGGGAGGGACAGTGAATGAGCATGCTGCCTGCACGAGTCCCACCTGTTTCTCTCTGCCTTCAGCCTCCCTGGGCTGTGAGGACTTGAGCGTGTGGACCCGCAGCTCACTGTTCCCACCTGGCCTCACCCAGGGGATGCTGGAGGCCATGGGGCATCCCACCATTGCACTGCTCCACCCAGGACCAGTCCACTGCAGCCTCAGAGCCTGAATGATTGTTTAAACAGAAAGGTCTGCCAATCCCAAAGGGGAAGGATCTTACGTGTCCCCTTTCCAGGGCACTTAGTGATTCCCCTAAGGGGCCTGTCCCTGCAGGCATCTGTCATAGCCCCAAAGACAAAGGAGGAAGCAACAGTGCAGAGTGATTTGGGGGTGACCTGGATGGAATCAGAGCTCTTAAGTTCCCCTAAAAATTAAAACTAAGCGTCATGGGCCACCAAGATGGAGGCATAGGTAGAAATGCTGTGTCTTCTCACACAACCAAGTTAAAAGAGAACAAAATTTTAGCAACAGAAAAACACAAGCCAAAACACAGAAAATTGAACATTTCAGAAGTCTGATAACAATGAATTTTTCAGGCAAGCAGTAAGTGGGGCAAAGCCAGCAGCTGGAAGAGTGGGGTTGCACAGGAAAACTTGGTCAGACAGACTGAGATGCATGAATCCCAGGCGTGGGGTCGCAATGGGTGGACCAAATGAGGGCACAGGACAGCAGGCTTAATATGGTTACACATTCCCGCACAGATGGACCCGAGAAGGAGTGAGCAGTGAGAAGGACCAAGCGGGCCCCGGTGGTGGGAAGCAGGGGTCGCTATTGCCCTGCTCTGACCCCTGCCCCCACATACAGCATCACAAACCAGCAAAATGGGCTGCCCCACTCTGGCGAACACCCCATGCTCTGTTCCTCATACATAACGGGCGGGAACAAACCAAAAATGTCTCAAGAAGATCTCAAAGCCCCAGAGTCCATAACTCTAAGCAATGAAGAAAGAGCAAAACTTTCAGATGCACATTTCAAAACACTGGTGATCAGGATGCTCACAGAACTGGTTGATATTAGTCACAAATTAAAGGAACATATGAAGGCTAAACTAATTGAAATGAAGGGAATTGCACAGGAAACCAATAGTGATGGAAAGGAAACAGGGACTCTAATCAAGGGAGTGGACCAGAAGGAAGAAAAAAAATGACCAAACAGAAAAATATGAAGAAACAAGAATTCAAAAAAATGAGGAGAGACTTAGGAACCTCCAGGACATCTTTAAGCATCCAACATCCGAATTATAGGGGTACCAGAAGGGGAAGAGGAACAGCCACCAGTGGAAAACTTATTTGAACAAATAATAAAGGAGAATTTCTTCAATCTGGCAAAAGAAAGACTTTCAGGAAGTCCAGGAAGCTCAGAGAGTCCCAAAGAAGTTGGACCCAAGGAAGAACACACCAAGGCACATCAGCATTACATTAGCCAAGATTAAAATGAAGGAGAGAATCCTTGAAGCAGCAAGAGATGAGGACAGTCACCTACAAAGGAGTTCCCATCAGACTGTCAGCGGATTTCTTAAAAGAGATATTACAGGCAAGAAGGGGCTGGAAAGAGGTATTCCAAGTCATGAAAGCCAAAGTCCTACAACCAAGACTGCTCTATCCAGCAAAGCTTTCATTTAGAATGGAAGGGCAGTTAAAGTGCTTCTCAGGTAAGATCAAATTCCAAGAGTTCATAATCACCAAGCCCTTATTAAATGAAATGTTAAAGGGACTTAACTAAGAAAAAGAAGATTAAAAAAGATGAACAGTGAAAGGACAGCAGAATTGCAGTTATTAACAACCAAAAGTAAAACAAAAACAAACTAAGAGGACATCTAGATCAGGAGTGGCAACACAGAAATGAAGATCTCATGGAGGGTTAGCAACAGGGGAGTGGAAGGAGGAGAAGGGGGGAGAAGGTACAGAAAATAAGTAGCATAGACGGTAGGTAGAAGAGAGATGGGGGAGGGCAAGAATAGTACGGGAAATATAGAATCTAAAGAACTTGAGACATGTGGTCATAAACTAAAGGGGGATATGGTGGGGTTGGGAGTGCAGGGTGGAGGGGAATGACGGGGGAATAGAACAACTGTAATGGCATAATCAATAAAATCAAATAAAATTAAAAAAATTAAAAAACAATAAAACTAAGCATCATGGAGACTCAGGTAACTAGCAAAGTATCAGGAATCCCATAGGTGCTTAATTAGGGACTTCTCAGTACCTTGATGCATTTTTCTAAAGTAGAACTAAACATTCACTTAGCTTGGAAATCTCATAAAATGCAATCCCTCTGGCAGTTCTACGTTCCTGAGTATGAGGTGAGTTATTTTAAAAGTATATTTGTTCTCATGTCTAATGCTCTAAACAACACGTTTTCATATGCAAAATTTTAGATGTGTCCTCTGCTCTCAAACATTTTGGTGGGGATAAACTTTTAAATGTATCCAAAAGTTTCACTGTCCCACAACCCCAGAGTTCTCTGTGATACCCCCTGAGCTCCAGGCCCCCAGATGGGCCCAACTCCCTTGAACAGCAGCCCCTGCCTGTTGAGAGCCAGATCAGAGCAGGGATGAAGCAATTTCTCTGAGACTCAGTTCCCATCTGTGATAATTTCTGAGCTGATATTTATTTAAAACCCTGACAGAGTGTCAGGCACAGGGAGGCACTGTGAAAATAGCACCTGTGAGCATCTTCATGAAGTTCCTTTTCTTATCCTGAACCAGGTGAGATACAGACCAGTCAGTGTGTGACCCAAAGCCATGGCTCTTAAACCCCACCTTGCACACCACTGCCCTGGGGACTTGTGAAAACTCAGAGGGCTGGCCACATCCCCAGAGCTTAGACCCAGCAGTCTGAGGGTCCCAGATGCTGCTGCTGGTCTGGGACCTCACTATGAGAACCATGGTCTCTAACGAACTGGAATTGAAGTCCATGTGCCTTTTGCTCTCTAATAGTTGAGTGTCTCCAGGCTGCCCAGAGACAAGCTGGCCCTGCAGCAGTAACACAGGAGTGTATCCTCAGCATCAATCATTCCTGTTCTCACCCCTGCTCATGGCCCTCCAGGGCTCCTGAGACTCCCAAGGCTTGTTTCTGTGTTCTCAACTTTTTACACTAAGGCCTCAGCTGCTACACTAGAGGCTTGGCCCCCTAGGAGTGCCTGTGCTCCAGAGGGAGGCTCTGGAAAAGCTCTGTGCAGATTTAAGGCTAAAGAATTTCTGGCAGAATTAAGCACCAAAAAGAATAAGAAGGGAAAGGGGGCCTGAAATCCTCCAACATAAGTGGTCCTGCCTGGCTGCCCTGAAGCCAGTGAGTGGTGGTCTCCACCGTGGTGGGACACGGCTGTGTAGAGGTGGGACATCCACCTGCCTGGGCACTCATTAGGGTCTCCAGGTCAGAGTCTCACCCAGAGACATTTTTAGTAAAACCAGCTGCACCGAAACTCCGGTGTCAAAGTGCAGCAACACCCTGCCCCTCACCTTTACACCTGCTTGACATTTCTGCTGCCTCCCCCAGCATAGGTGGCCTCGAGGACCCCACTGTCTCATGGATCTTCCCACATATTTCATGTGCAAAACTTCTACAGATCCAGCCATTGATATTCTAGAATAGCTGTGGGGTTCGATTGCCCACCACCAAGAGGCATGACTCCCAAGACAGGAGTTTGGTGAAAAAGGAAAGGGGTTGTTCATTTAAAGGTTATACAGATTTAGAATAATGGAGGATTTCTGCCATTAAGTCCCATTCCCTTTAAAATACCTCAGAGTGAATAGTCCTGCCTCCCTCTGCCAAACCAGAGCTGTTTCCGAATATGCCACTCAAAGGTACCATTCTTCAGAAATACAGCAGTCTGCAGCTCAGCATTCCCAGTCACCGATCAGCTCCAAGCATCTCTCATGAGTCTGTGTGCACCGACCTGAGTCCTGGCAGCCTCAGTTTCCCTCCTTGGGAGCTTCCTCTACTCCAGCAGGTCGCCCACAGCACTGCCAGCTCTGCCACCATCTTATGTGAGAGATGGGTGCTGAGTATGTTTTCTTCAGATATACAGACATCATATCTCTCTGCCTTGCAATTTAAAGGTTTGCTTCAGAGCTTCCAGCATGACCAAATTCCTGGCTCTTCCTATGGTGTGTTAGGATCTTCAGTTGTCAGCTCCTCAGAGTCTTTGACCCTCATTTGGCTTCCATTTTTAGTAAGAGCCAAAGTTTCCCAGCCACAGGCAGGTGCACATGCACATTTTCATCCTGGGTCCGGCATCTGACCCCACAGCTCACCCAGGTGCTTCCTCCCTTCCTATGTCGCAAGTGACTCTGCTCACACATGTGCTCACAGGCGTGTTTACTATTTGTTTGCCTCAGGCAACAGGCTCCTTCCACAGCTCCTCTCTTCAGGAAGGGGCATAACTCTTTTTTCTGTGTGAGCAACATAATGGTGTTTGTTCTTTCCCCAACTTGTTCTCTAATTTCTTTATACACAAGTATCTCGGTAAAAAAACCACATTTCTGTGTATGCTTATAGGCATGCAAATAATCTGTGTGTGTGCATGTGTTGTGTGTGTGCATGGGTGTGTGCTACCCCAGCTGCTATTAGTAGATGGGGTAGACAAAGAGACAAAGGTCTCGCAATTAAGATTTTTAGGGAAAAAAGTCAGCAGATACAGATATAAGTAGATGTATAGATATATAGATAAGAGACACATATATATACAGACACAGGCATTCAGGATTTTCTGGCAGTTCTGGTTATTTTTTAAAATTTTTTGTTGTCCTTCTTTTGGTTTTGTGAGGAGGCAAAGTATATCTACCTATGCTTCCATCTTGGCTTGAACTCTCTATATATTTGTATCTTTACCTTCAAGGCTGTAGAGTTATCTACCCAAGTCAAAACAGTTTAATCATGGAAGGTAAACTGGGAATTTCTGTATTGAAACATCAATCTAAGCCCTTGCTGGATGGCTCAGTTGGTTGCAGCATCAGTCCATGCACAAAGGATTGTGGGTTTGATCCCTGGTGGCAGTGTTTATGGGAAACAACCCATTGATGTTTCTCCTCATCTATCTCTCTCTCTCTCTCTCCCTCCACTCTCTCTCAAACCACGTAATATATACTCAGTTGAGGATTATTTTTTAAATATGGACTTAATCCATATTTGTCCTTTATGATGTATATGGAGGTGGTTTTGTTGAGATTGCATTTGGGAACAAGAAATAGTAGACTTCACTAGCTTAAAAACTACAATTAAATTCACAAGCAAAACAGGTGGAGAGATGATGTTGGGAATGGTCCTGCCTGGTTTCAGAAGCTGTAACTCCCCATGGCTAAGGCTGAGTGACAGACCTTGGGACCCTAAGCCACTGAGGAGATGAAGCTTATCTCCCTGGAAAGGCCACTGTCTCTGCACATTAACTTCACCCTGCCTGTCCCCCAGTGCATAATTGTTTAGCCAATGATGGATAAGATACCTCAAGAGAGGGATGACCTAAGACAGGCACGATCATGAGGAGGCCCTCAGGGAAGGATTTGGGGGGCTGTAGAAAAAGGGGGTGATGGACACTTGCCCCTTGGCTTTGACATAGCCTGAGTTCTCATTCTGTCTGCATGAAGTCACCTAATCTCTTGGTTGCCTTACTTCCCTTGCCCACCTAAGCCTGAAACAATGCTAGATGGGGGTGTGGCCCTGTGCTGGAAAGAGTGGGTTCCTCGGGGCAATCAGGCCTAAGAGAGAATGCATAAAATCCTATGAATCCTGCTTTGCTAATACCCTCAGTTTACATGATTAAGGGTCCAAGCATGAAATAAGTTTGTTTCCCCAAAGTTTTAGGGGCCTTTAGCTATCTGACACTGATTCAGAATGGGCCCTCAGAGTTCTTTGTTACCTATTTCATCATTACCGCCTGACAATGATTAAAGGGCTTATTCTGGGAATGTGGGTCTTTGGAACTGCTGGTTGATTATTGATTATAATACTGCTCTGTGTACTTTGATGCATTTGCAAATTATTTTCCCAGGATCCTGTAAGAGACCATCAAGTAGCAAGCTTTGTGGGATCTATAGCAGTCCTAACTAGAAGCAAGGGGGGAAACATAGGAGACCATTCTGTGTGGTGTTGGCCCAGCTCCCACTAGGAGATGCACATGGCCCTCACCCATGGATAGATTCTTTTGTGGGGAATCAGGCCTGCATGGTACCTAGACTGCTATGAGACTTGCTTTTGCTAAAACTCCCTCATCCTGAATTGAGACAGGAAACATTTACTGCACAGCTTTAAAGTAACTTCCTAAAATCCAGGCTAAACCTTCCAAGGAAGAGTGTAACCAGTTCAACCAATTTTCTTTTTGCATTTGCAAATATCCTTCATCTGTGATGTGATTAGCGGCATCCTCTCCTTTGTTTTCTATAAAAGGTAACCACCTAAATTGAACCTGTGTGTAGTAAATGAGGACCATCATGTAGTGTGCCCAGAAAAAAAAACAAAAGCTTGTCAATGCAAGGGTTGGGGCGCTCTCCCCTTGAGAGAGTGGCAGAGGCACTCCAAGGCTTTTCTCCTCTTGACAGAGAAGCCATGTCATCCCTCTTTCTCTATAGGACTTGATGACTCATGTGAATTTTTCTCTTCTTATCCATAACACTGTGGACCTCATCAGAAGGTGTCTGCATCAACTCTTAGTTCATGTCCATGGGTTGTATATATATGTTCTTTGAGTACTGTGTTTTCTATATCATTTTTATCTCTCCCCGTCTATTTTACACCTACTAATTATGCTTCCTCTTCCCTGTACCTTTTCCTCCCTATTCCTCCCTTCCCACTTTCCACCGAGATCCCTCCCTGTGATGTCCATTTCTCTGATTCTGTTCCTGTTCTGGTTGTTTGCTTAGTTTTTGTTTTCATTGTTTCTCTTTCCTTTTAGGTTCATTTATTGATAGTTGTGAGTTTGCTGTCATTTTACTGGTCATAGTTTTATCTTTTTCTTAGATAAGTCCCTTTAACGTTTCCTATAATAATGGCTTGGTGATGATGAACTCCTTGAACTTGACCTTACCTGGGAAGCACTTTATCTGCCCTTCCATTCTAAATTAAAGCTTTGCTGGATAGAGGAAACTTGGATGTAGGTCCTTGCCTTTCATGACTTGAAATACTTCTTTGTGGCCCCTTCTTGCCTGTAAGGTCTCTTTTGAGAAATCAGTGGATAGTCTTATGGGACCTCTTTGGAGGTAACTATCTCTTTTTACTGGCTCCTTTTAAGATTGTCTCCTTATCTTTCATCTTGGGTAACTTACTGATGATGTGCCTGCTGAGTTTCTCTGTAGGTCCCACTTCTTTGGGCTTCCTGAACTTCCTGGAAGTCTCTTTCCTTTGCCAAATTGGGGAAATTTTTCTCTTTTTTATCCCTTTAAATAAATTTCCAATTTCTTGGTCTTCCTCTTCTCCTTCTGAGACCCCTGTAATTCAGATATTGGAACATTTCAAATTTTCCCCCAGGTTCCTAAGTCTGTCTTTATTTTTCTTTTAATTTTTGTTTTTTCCTTTTTTTCTGGTTGGATGTTTCTTTCTTTCTTTTGTTCCACATTATTGCCTTGAGTCCTGGTTTCCTTCCTGTCACTGTTGGCTCCCTTTAATATTTTGCTCTATTTTACTTGGGGAATCATTTATTTGATTTTCATTTTTCAACAAGTTCAGTCGGATCTGTGAGCATTTTGATTACCTGGGTGTTAAATTCTCCATCACATAGGTTTGTAATCTCCTCCCAACTTAGTTGTCTTTCTGAGGCTTTGCTCTGTTCTTTCATCTGGGTCATATTTCTCTGTCTTGGTGCCCCTGACTTGTTATAAGGGGGCAGGGCCTCAGATATTCACCTAGGCAAGGAAATGCTCCTTACTGTGCTGAAGGGCTACCCTTGGAGTGGGTGTGGCAGAGTAACAGAGAGGGGACAGTGAGGCTCCCCTGCTCCTCTCTGGCACACTTTTCAACAAACTGTCCTGTGACACTGGGAGTATGTCCCATGTGGCAACCCAAGCTATAGCACACAGTCAGCTCTGAGTCTCAATTTTCCCCTTAAATCAGCCAGTCCTGTACAGCCTGCTGAGCTTGGCAACCAGCCCAGCTCCTACAGTCTGCAGTGTACCTAGGGTTTTTCTGAGTTGACCTGTGTGGTCCACTGCCTTACCTGTCTGGTTGTTTTGGATGATTTTTTCTTTAATTCCTTGGTTGTCAGAGTTCTATGCAGTTTGATTTTCTGGAGCTTTTGGTTGTTTATTGATTTTTAGATTGGCTATTATCCTCCTTTTGGTTGTGTGAGGAAGCAAAGGGTTTCTACCTAAATCTCCATCTTGGCCAGAACTCTACACATTTCTTAAGTCTAATTGTTTTAGTTGTTCTTTTTTAGTTGCATGAGATTTTAGTGTATTTTGGATATTAGCCCCTTATTGGAGGTATTGTCTCCAAGTATCTTCTCCCATTTGGTTGGTCATCTTTTTGCTTTGATGATGGTGTCTTTTGTTCTGCAAACATTTTTGGTTTGACTACTCCCATGAATTTATTTTTGTTTTTATATCCCTCGTCTTTCAAGTCAAGCTCACAAAATGGCCCTTTGAGACAAAGTTTGGTAACTTTGGTGGCCATGTTTTCCTTTATGTATTTTCTTTATTCAGGCCTCGTATTGAAGTCCTGGATGCATTTCGAGTTCACTTTTGTGTATGGTGTCCTTAGTGTAGTTGTATTCTGTTGCATGTTACTTTTCAGTTTTCACAACACTGTTTGCTGAAGAGTCTTCTTTTTCTCCACTATGTGCTTTTGGCTCCTTTGTTGAAAGTTAGTTGCCAACATATTGTTGGGTTTATTTCTGGGCTCTGAATTCTGTTTTACTTTTTTGTGTTTCTTGCTGATCAAGTTATTGATGCTGGGTCAGGAGAGAAGCAGAAAGATTATTTTGCTCTGTACTTAATGAAATTTGAAGATAATAAGTAACTTGATCATTCTTAGCAAGCATGAGCTGTAACACAGGAAAGAAATCAGTGACAGAAGCAACTGTTGTTTTATCTGATACACAACATGCAAGACCAGTTAATAATACATAAGATACAAGACCAATTGATCACAGCCTTTTTGTCTGTACTCATTCCCCAGGGATCTCATCCCTACCACTTTAGAGGGAGGTTGTGTTTCTCAACCTAATTTTGTCTGGTAGGTTTAGGTGGGAAATATACCTGGCAGAGACTGATAGCCTCCCCTACCACCCCACCATCATGCTCAGCCAAAGGTAACACCAATTCTCTGAGCAGCTAGGTGTAGCCAAGTAACTGGGAGCCAGCCTACGGGAAATGAACAGAAACAAGGCACATGACTTCTGGAGAATTTTCCCCAAACAAAGAAGCATGATGTCACTTCTCCTTTGGTCCTTTTCCCAGAAGCTGTAACACTGAGGAGGGTGGCGCAGCAGCATGGAAAGAGACCACATCCCTGACGTTAGGATCCATATTGGCCTTCACATAAAAGAGGGACCATTTTGTTATTTCAGGATCTCTTGTAACCGTCACCTGGCCTACATCTTAACTAATATTTGTTATTGAGGTAATGAGAAGCATCTCAGAGAGTACTGGAGAAAACAAGAAGAAAATAGATCATTATGAAGTGCTTTCAATACAACAACAGGTGCTGTGCTAGATGACGATCCCTGGAATTACTTGTTATATTTCTAGACAGGAGAACACTGACATTCAGCAAAGTCAACTAACTCACACAAGGACACATGGGTGTAAATGGTGGTGCCAGGTCTATCTGATTCCAAAGTTGACACACTTTCTATTTTCCATAACAGTAAGAGTAACAGTAATGGTAATAATGGTCATAATCATAATAACTAAGAGTTGTTAAGTGCTTATTAAGTGTCAAAAGCTCTATTGAGCATCGTGCATGAATGACCTCATTTAATTCTCACAATAACCTTTTTTTTAATTAATTAATTTTATTTAGTTATTTTTCAAGTACAATTTTTTTGTCTATTTCTCCCATCCCAGCCTCCCCTGCCCCTTGCACCCCACCTCCCTCCCATTTCCACCCCCCTCAGTTCTCTTCCCTGTGTCCTTCCCATTTGTTCCTCCAAATCCCTCCCCCTTCACAATAACCTTTTGAAATAGATGCTACTCTTGCACTGATATTACAGATGAGGAAAGGAGGCTAAAAGTTACTAAATAATTTTCCTGAAATCATAAAACTAGTGAGAGGCAGTGTCACAGTTTAAATTGTGGCCTGACGGACTCTGGAGCTACAAGTCCCATCCCTCTGCCGGACTATGAGCACATTCTTAGATTAAATTGTTATTCAGTCACACAGGAATGAACAGTGCCCAATCTTTGCCTTAGGCTAAAAAGCAAGTCACCCTTTGACCCCTTCTGAGCGACTAACATGCATCTGGTGGCTCACATGTGGCCAATTTGACCCCACTATAGAGCATCTGGGAATTTAAAGAAAGCTCAAAATAATATTTCTTGCCTAAGACCAGATCAATGAGATGCATGCCCAGTGGCCACTAGTAGTGCATATCTTACTATCCTGAGTTGTTAATTTACGGACACAGATGAAGAAGTCACTGTGAAAGAGTCAGTTTGAAGCGGTTGCACAGAAGCTGAAGGAAATTCATTCTACACATTGAAAGGATCTAACTTTAAATCTGCAGTGTTCCTAACAATATGCTTGGGATACAGTGAAGGAAAAATGAAAAACAAACATAAATGAGAGTTCTTGATTATGAGTTGTGATTAGCATTCTTTGGGATGCCATTGTGGACTCACTCCTATGGCAAAAATAAAACTGGTAATGATGTTCTCAAATATGTAGTTTGTTTTAATTTTTTACTTTAAATTGCATAATCTACTAACTAAAGGTTAGGTGTTCCGATGAACAATTCACCCTGGTACATGTTTCTTAAAAATCAGTTGAGCATAAGAAATAAAAAGCATTTTCAAAACTGGTCTGCATAACTCCAACAAGGAAATCAGAGAAAGAGAAATTATAAGAGAAGAAAAGACCAACTAATATCTCAAGAACATAGAATATTCTTAAGACTGGTATCTCCAGAATACAGATTATTTCACAAACAGATACTGGGATGCTCCCACCTTCTGGAGTTTATGCCCTTGTATAGCCCTTTCCTCTGAGTGTGTGTGTGGAAACTGTGACTTGCTTCTAACCAACAGAATATGGCAGAGAGATGGGACATCAGTGCCATGACCACGTTACATTGATATAATACATCTTGCTGGTAGATTCGCACTCTGAGCTGTTCCCCTGCTGGCTCTGAAACATGGCCATGATGGGAGACCCACATGTAAGAAAGTGAGCGCGCCTCAGAAACCTGAAAGCAGCCTTCACACAGCAGCCAGTACACAGCCAGGGCCCTCAGTGTCCAACTGGCAGAGAATGAATCTTACCAACAACCTAAAGAACTTTGAAGCAGATCCTTCCCACGCTGAGCTGCAGATGAGAATAGAGCATGGCTGACACTTGACCAGCAGCCTGTGAGGCCTGTGCTTAAGACCCAGTTAAACTGTGCCCAACCCCTGGCCTACAGAAACTGAGATGATGTGCTGTTTACAAGTTCTGTTAGTTTGTGATAGACCAGTGAATGAGACACATGCAAAAAGTGTGAACAAAATATTAGCAACTTTAGTTGTTTGAAATACACCGTGGACATCTTCATACAAATTGCACTGAATCTATAGATTACTTAGGGTAGTATGAGCATTTTAAAAATAGTAATCCTTACCCTCCATGAAGAGTATATGCTTCCACTTTTTGCATCTTCTTGATTTCTTTCCTCAATATTTTATAATTTTCCAAGTTCCGGTCATTCCCATCTGTGGTTGAGTCTAGTCCTCTATTATTTTATCTTTTTGATTCAATGGGGTTGTTTTGTTAGTTTCCCTTTCTGTGAGTTCATTATTGGTGTATACAAATGCAACTGATTTCTGAGTATTTATTCTGTGTCCTGCTACTTTACTGAATTCATGTATCAGTTCTAGTAGTTTTTTGATATCTCTGTATATACAGTATCATGTCATGTTCAAATAACAAGAGTTTTACTTCTTGCATTCCATTTTTGGTGCTCTTTATATCTTCCTGTCTGATAGTGGTGGCTAGGACTTCCAGTACTATGCTGAACAGGAGTGGTGAGAGTGCACATCTGTATCTTCTTGGTCCCAGTCTTAAGGGAAATGCTTTTAGTGTTTCCCCAGTGAGTAAGCTGTTGGCTGTGGGCTTGTCACATGTGGCCTTCACTGTGTTGATGTATGTTCCCTTTATTTCCACTACTCTGAAAGTGTTCATTATAAATGAGAGCTGAATTTTATCAAATGCTTTTTCCACATCTATTGATATGATCATCAGATATTTAGCTTTCATTTTGTGGCTATATCATGTTTATTGGTTTATTTATTGTACCAACCTTGCATCCCCACAATCAATTCCCATAGGTGAATGGCCTTTTGAATGTATTGCTAAATTAATTGATACTTGGTTGAGGGTACTAGCATCTGTGTTCATCAGGGATATCGACCTATACTTTTTTTTCTTTGCTGTGTCTTTATTTACTTTTACAAATAGGATAATGCTAGACTCTTAAATTGAGCTTGGAAGTTTTCCCTCCTCTTGAAGTTTCTGGAACAGTCCTGACTGACTTCTGGCCCTGGCGTTGCACTTAGCACAGCAGGCTCTACCCCAGGTGAGGCGCACGCTCACTAACAGGGCACCTTTTTGTACATCTCATCTCTAACCCATCTGGAATTTTCCTTTTTCAAAGTACCAAAATGCTGTTTCAGATAAAAATAAACCAAAATACGTGAGCACCACCAAAGGCAGCTATGGGAACATTCCATTTGTAGGAAACACCTTGAAAGGGTCAAGGAGCAGAGACAGAAAGCACCTCAGGTGTGTTGCCAGGGGTGGGAGGAGTGGGCGGTGCAGATTTAGGGTTCACGATTTACTTTCAGGTGATGGACCATTCGGCAACTAGGCAGTGATGTCCTTTGCGCAGCATTGTGACTGTACCTCATGCTCTGGAATGATACAATTTAAAATGTAAACAATCACCTTTATATATTACTAAAATAAAACATTGTGAAAAAAATAAAGCATATCATAAAAAGGAAAATAATTTCAAAGGAAAATAATTATGTTCACATGGCATTCTGTGTGTGTGTGTGTGTGTGCAGTTGTATACATATGTCTATGTCTAATTTTCAACCTTTTTCATGAGGATGCTATTCATAGTGGAATGGGGTCTCATTCTACCCCAGGATGACCTCATCATCTTAATTAATCACATCTGCAATGGCTCCATTCCAAAATATAAGTGCATGTGAACTTACTGGGTGGTTAGGACTTCAGCATACAAATTTGGTGCAATGTACAATTTAATCCATAACACTCAGCTTTGCTGCCACACACTCATTCTTCAGAGAATTGCTACAATCCAGTCATTGCAAACCTGTGGAGACATGGAAGAATTTCTTTGAGCACTCTTGCTCTGTTCCCATCTTTTGGCTGCTATTGCCTTTTAATTAGACAATGCCTTCTATAATTATTAGAGGTGATATTTCTGTCATCTGACTTACCGTCCACCTTGTACTAAGAAAAAAGCTGCTTTCCATTTAAAAAGTAAACATGTGCCTTTCAGTGATATCTTGTTCTGTTCTTTATGGTATTACCTGCCCTTCGGTATAAATAATTTTCTAATTATATTGAAATAGATCATATATATTATTTACAGGAATCAAACCACTTCATATTATTTAAAACACAGAGTCTCCCTTTGTTTTTTAATGGATACAGAATGCTAGTTCTGTTTGGGACTGGATGTGCTGGGCATCACTCATTCACAGGGTCTCCAGGAGTCAGCGCCAACTCAACAGCACATAATAGACAATTTACCACTTTTTCGGTCTTTGCATGAAGCCGCACTCTAGTTTTTATTGTTTTCACATTTAAAAAATATTTTATTGCTTTTAAAGTACAGTTGTCTCCATTTTCCCCCCTCCACTGTTCCCTGCAACACACATTCCTGCCTTCCTCCCTCAATCCTATCCTCTTTGGCTTTGTCCATGTGTCCTTATGTGTTCCTTGATGA
The DNA here is from genome assembly GCF_021234435.1 of Artibeus jamaicensis. NCBI lineage: Eukaryota > Metazoa > Chordata > Mammalia > Chiroptera > Phyllostomidae > Artibeus > Artibeus jamaicensis. Next base: position 68,677,109 of record NW_026522030.1, on the reverse strand, counting down.
CCCTTCCCTATTTTCCCAATTATCCCCCTTCCCTCTCCCACTTGGTTACTGTTGGTCATCAATCTGTTTTTTATTTTAAAGTCTCTGTTCATATTTTGCTCACTTGTTTGTTTTGTTGGTCATGTTCTGCATATAGGTGAGATCATATGGTATTTGTCTTTCTACTGGGCTTATTTCCTTTAGCATAATGCTCTTCAGTTCCATCCATTGTGGAGGGTAGGGGCTCCTTCTTTCTCTCTGCTGCATAGTATTCCATTGCATAAATGTACCACAGTTTTTGGATCCACTCATTTACTCATGAGCACTGAGCTTGCTTCCAACACTTGGATAGTGTAAATTGTGCTGCTATGAACATTGGGGTGCACAGGTTCCTTTGAATTGGTGTTTCAGAATTCTTAGGGTACAATCCTAGCAGTGGAATTGCCAGGTCAAAAGGAATTTCATTTTTAGTTTTCTGGGGAAATTCCATACTATTTTCTACAGTGGCTGCACCAGTCTGCATTTCCACCAACAGTGTACAAGGGTTCCCTTTTCTCCACAACCTAGCCAATACTTGTTGTTTGTTGATTTGGTTATGATGGCCATTCTGACCAGCGTGAAGTGATATCTCATTGTTGTTTTAATTTGCATCTGTCTTATGGCCAGTGATGCTGAGCATCCTTTCATCTGACTCTGGGCCCTCTGTATGTCCTCCTTGGAGAAGTGTCTGCTCAGGTGCTTTGTCCATTTCTTTACTGGGTTTTTGTCTTCCTGGAATGGAGTTGTGTGAATTCTTTATATATTTTGAAGATCAAACTCTTGACCGAGGTATCATTTGCAAATATATTTTCCCATAAGGTTGGTTCCCTTATCATTTTGTTGATGTTTTCTTTAGCTGTGCAGAAGCTTTTTATTTTGATAAAGTCCAGTTTGCTTATTCTTTCCTTTATGCCCCTTGCTCCAGGGAACATATCAGTGAAAATATTGCTGCGTGGAATATCTGAGATTTTCCTGCCTATGTTTTCCTCTAGAACTTTTATGATTTCATGACTTATATTTAAGTCTTTTATCCACCTTGAGTTTCTTTTTGTATATGGTATAAGTGGGTGGTCAAAGTTTATTTTTTGCATGTAGCTGTCCAGGTCTGTCAATACCATCTGTTGAAGAGGCAATTTTTACTCTATTTTATGCTACTGCTCTCTTTGTCAAATATTAATTGACTATAGAGACCTGGGCTTATTTCTGGGCTTCCTGTGCTTTTCCACTGGTCTATGTGTCTGTTTTTATGCCAGTACCAGGATGTTTTGATTACTGTGGTCTTACAATAGTTTTCACATCTTAGAGAGGAATTAATTAATACCTAACAAAGTACTCTCATAATGGAATTTGACACTGACTGAGAATTATTACAAATGAGTAATAATGTATGAAATATTATATTATACATAACATCAATCTGTGTGTGAAAACTCAGTGCTCCAATTCATATGGAACAATGGTTTCATGTAACTATTTTTATTTTCAATCTTTATTTTTTAATGTGAATAAAATATATTACCTTTCAAATTGCCCAAGTAACATAAATTAATAGAAAACATGATGTAAATATTACTGTGGCACATTCTGGCTCTGAATTGTTTTACAGAGTTAATGTAGAAGTTTGCTGTCTATTTTGCAATGTGAAAGTACATCTTAATGTTGATCTTAAATTTACTTCCAGGAGTGCATCAAGGGTCTAATTTTTTGAAGTATAATGAATGTATTTCTTGTATCTATGAGGTATATGATTTTATATATTGCAATATCCATTCCTTTCCCTGGTCATAAAGAATAAATCCTTACACTGCTTGCATTTAAACTGCAAGCTATCCTTTTGGCACTCTATTCAACTTTAATATACCTTCCTGAATACATTGAATTTTGATTTTGCAAAGAACAAAATGCAACAAAGAAAATTTGAATAATGTATCTTTTTTATATACAACACACAAATTTTTCTCCATTTTCAAAAAAAATTGAATTATGCTTTTATTTAACTTTATCATATTTGTATTGAGAAACACCATTTCACTATACATATTCTAATGTTACTCAGTGTAAGTTTGCTTAATTGAAATTAGCATAATTAATGAAGGCTTCTCTCTATCTACTCTGTTCTTTTTTTTTTTCTGAGGCCAAAAGGTCAGATTGATTTTAGTTACTTTGTGATCATTATCTCCAGCTAAGAGCTATAGAGTAAGAGGTTAAGAGTACCCAAGGCCCATTGATTGATGAAATTATGACTAATAAATTATTTTTGCAAGCCCTGGCTGGTATAGCTGAGTGGGTTGAGTGCAGGCCTGTGAACCAAAGGATCGCAGTTCTTCCCAGTCAGGGCACATGCCTGGGTTGCAGGCCAGTTCCCAGCAGGGGACACACAAGGGGCAACTATACATTCATGTTTCTCTCCCTCTCTCCTTCCCTTTCCCTCAAAAGATAAATAAATAAAATCTTTTAAAAATTATTTTTTCAAAAAGTCAGAATACTCCTTCAAAATCTACTTTAGCTGGGGCTATCTCATTTTATTCCAACAACAACAACAAAAACTCCTAAAATCTGTGCATTCTCTTTTTTTGTTTTTATTTTGTTCTTATATTATCTTGTAAATATTCATTATTTTTATCTATAAGATAGATAACAATTTCCCAATTTCCCAATTTTGTGACATTCTTCTTAAATACTAGTTAAAGATTTCCCATAACATACCATCTCAGCAACCAAGAATTCACTAACTTCTACAATTGTTTTCTTTTTTAAGTCTCATTATGTGTATGGAAATAGAAAACAACCTGAATGTAAAAATGTAACTTGAAGATCATAACAAAACTCTGTGATTCTGTACATTTGGAAATCTTCCATTTCTACCCTAAGAAATTCATACTTCTATGTTAATATGTCCCCTTTCAAACCAGTTTGTGACTGACAGCATTTTTATTATTCAACCTGGTAACATTACGTAAATATTTTAAAGACTTATAAATACACATCTGAGATTATGATTTTTTGACACACAATGAAAATTATCAAAATTAGAGAAACAAATTATACAGAAAATTGAAGACCTGTGAGAAACTTATAATTGAGTAATAAGTTAACATGTCTCACTTAGGCCTTAGATTTTTTAAAAAATATTGAATTTATTGGAGTGACATTGGTTAATAAAATTATTTAGGTTTAGGGTGAACAATTCCATATGTCATTTTATATTTTTAAACACTAATAATAAAGCCATTCTTACAATCTAATTGCTTAGTTTTTATTCACTTATTTTTTTTATTCAATAACTCAGTGAAATAGGGCAAGCACCCTTTTTGGAACTTCAGCAACAGAGATAATTGAGAAAGTTATTACCTATATGCTTTTTATTATTGTACTCTCATTTAATCTCCTCAAAAACCATGTTGGCTGTGTGTGTATTATTATATGTTTTTATTACCACACTAAAAGGGATTCATTTTCCATATGCATCAAAGCCTAACAAAATGCAAACAGAAATTTTCAGCAAAGAGAGTAAATTTTATATAAGGAAATGGAGCCAAACTCAGAGCCACAGGTGAGAAATTACTCAAAGAATGTGACTTCCCAGTGCCTCCTGGGGGATAGATAATATACAAAAAAGAAAATCATTCCTCATAGTGACTATGGAGTGGAGTCATGGACTCTATTGATTGGTTAGGGCCAGGGTAGGGAGTAATTGATATCATGAGTTGATCATTATATCAGGCCCTGATATCAGACATGGCACAGGTCTGTGTAGTTTGGGGAGGTTGTATTTGATAGGTTCTTCCTCTTTCATGGGTTTGGGGTTGAAACATAACACAGTTCTAGATGTAATCTAGTTTAAAGAAAACTGTGTTCATGGTCAACAGACATGAAGATTGTTCCTATGGCTCTTTGATGGAAACCAGAACCTAACTGTCCCAAGGGCTTAAGGATTAAGGAAGTGGATGTGCAAGGAAGGAGGTAGGCAGGTGAGTCATGGTACTGGATGAAGCCAATTTGAATCAAAAGGAAAGAAAAAAGGTAGTATTGAAGAAATGAGGTTTCTGCATGGTTACACTATGGTTGCTCTAACAAAGTATTGCATTTGCCAAAATCTGTTCATTTTTTTCCATAAAATAAAGGAGACGTTTTTCATTTTCACTGGTAATTTTACTGATTTGGGTAATTTGAGTGTGTCAGCTATTTCCCGCTATTAGCTTCTAGTGGGTAGAGGCCAGGGCTGCTGCTAAACATCTTCCAATGCATAAGACAGACCCACAGCAAAGAATTATGTGGCAAAAATGTGTCAATAGTACCAAGAAACTTTATAAACTACTTTTGACACATCCAATCAGTCACAGCACCTTTTCCATACACAAATCTTTTTCCTTGTGTCTCAGTTGTATTTTTACTTTTCTTAAAATAATAAAGCATAATACACTAAAAATGTTGGGTATCTCCTTCCATCTTTAATATTAAAATGGCTGCACAAATATTCACCAATTCTGATAAGTTCTTTTAAATACACACTGGTATGATGGCTGTCACAATATAATCTAACAATTTTTTTCAAATGAAGTTAAAAACAACTAAGCACTACTAGAACCATCATATGGAAAAACTAAACACACTTTTGGGCCAACTGAATAGCACAAAACAGTTTCTAAAGAACAATTTTTTTGTCCGACAGTTCTGGAGGTTAGAAATCTGAAATCAAAGTGTCAAATGGATTGGTAACATCTTTTGGGGCTGTGAAGAAGACTGTTAAACCTCTGATGGTTTGCTGAAGTAATAAAAAGATGCTTAGGCTATCCACACTGCACTGGTACTTTACCCCTCAAAAGGTAACCTCTCTCATAGTTTCATGACAGAAGTTTTATAGGTTGAAGAAGAACTGTCCACAAAAGTTTACATTTCAAAAGGACAGACAATTTAGATTTCATGACTTGGAATACCTCTTTCCAGCCCCTTCTTGCCTGTAAGGTCTCTTTTGAGAAATCAGCTGACAGTCTGATGGGGACTCCTTTGTAGGTGACTGTCCCCTTAGCTCTTGCTGCTTCTAGGATTCTCTCCTTTATTTTTATCTTGGCTAATGTAATTACGATGTGCCTTGGTGTGTTCCTTCTTGGGTCCAATGTCTTTGGTACTCTCTGAGCTTCCTGGATTTCCTGGAAGTCTATTTCCTTTGCCAGATTGGGGAAATTCTCCTTTATTATTTGTTCAAATAAGTTTTCCACTGGTGGCTGTGCCTTTCCCCCTTCTGGTACCCCTATAATTCGGATGTTGGAGCGTTTAAAGATGTCCTGGAGGTTCCTAAGATTCTCCTCATTTCTTTGAATTCTTGCTTCTTGACTCTTTTCTGTTTGGCCATTATTTGCTTTCTTCTGGTCCACTCCATTGATTTGAGTCCCAGTTTCCTTTTCATTGCTATTGGTGTCCTGTGCAATTCCATTCATTTCAATTAGTTTCGCCTTCATATATTTCTAATTACACATTTTCTAAATGAATGCTCTAAAGAAAGAGATATTTTGGTCTTTACATGGGAAGTAAAGGTCTGAAATATAATCATGCTGAAACAAACTTTAAAACTCTCATGGTCATATAACCTTCAACAAAAAAGCAAGCTTTTAGGAATAAAATACTTTACCAGTATTGTGCCCTGACTGGTGTGGTTCAGTGGACTGAGTGCCAGTCTATGAACCAGAGGTCACCGGTTCGATCTCCAGTCAGAGCACATGCCTGGGTTGCAGACCAGTTCCCCAGTAGGGGGATGTGAAAGAGGCAACCACACTCTAATGTGTCTTCCTTTCTTTCTCCCTCCCTTCCTCTCTCTAAAAATAAATAAATAAAGTCTTAAAAAATACTTTATCTGTATGGGCTTACTGATGAAATATATTTAATAATACTTCCTGCAGTGTGCTTTCAGATAATATTCACAGAAGAAAAATTGTCTAGGTATTTCGAGTAAAAGAGTGCTCATTGTTCCCACTTAGCATTATGGTCCTAGTGTATCTCGGCAAGGTCTCTTCTACACTGGCATTTATTTGCAACAGAAAACTTAACCTCTGTAACTGTATTTAAATAGAAGAATTTAAGCTAAATTTATAATTTGATCTTCTCTCTGTTTTGTGCTGCAGAATTTCTTACACTAATTTGTTGCTTGGTGATGTTTTCTTGTTTCTTTCAATTACTCTCTGTTTCATAGATATCATAACTAATGTCTCTAAATTAGAAATTTTGTGTACTTTATGATAATTTTTTTTGCTCACTTTGCATCCTTCTTAGTATGCTTTGAGGAAAAAAACATTTTTGTCCTAGATCTTTTAGGTCTAAGCCTAAAATAAAATTTTCTACTTGAAAAAACTACACACCCAAACTTCCTGTTTTGTGTCCAGATGTGCTCTCAGCAATTTTCTCCAAGGTCACACTGTATCCAAGTCATATAGATTGCATATACATTCTTGCAAATTAAATATTGCAGCATATAAGACAAATTAAAATTTTTCCTTCTATAAAGTAACTGTGTAGCTACATCTATTACTTTCAAAATATCATGCTATTAAAAATCATCTGGCTATAGTAAATTAGTTATTTTTAAGGAATTGTGCCATGTATTCAACCTAACTCTTTTCTTTCTTCCACCCATTCTTTTTGCCACCCAGAGACAGAAAATGCACAAAGTAATTAGTGGCAGTTATCTGTCTAGGAACCAAATTGACAAGGCAGGAAATGAAAATTAATTTTCATGATTGACAAGAGTGTCTGTTGGCTTAAAAAAAAACTTGTGTTTTGCATTCTTTTGATCTCGATGTTTGGTTAGCATTTGGAACCAAGTCTTACTATTACTTTCTTTGTTGTGCTTTCAAACGTAATAGTTGCAGTGCTTAGATCAGGGTAGATGCATAAGAGGATGGAGAAAGCAATGATTCTATTCTGGTAACACAGCAGTTATGGGCAATCTACAAAAAGGGAATAAGAAGATAGCTCCTTGCAAATCTAATCCCTGCTGTTCAACCAAGCAGACCGAAGGTGACTGTTGGCTGTGAAAGCAGCCTGTAGCTCTCCTGCTTTGAGACACCAAGAAGGAATCATCTTTATGGGAAAAAAAAGAAATAAGAGAAATTGCTTTTAAGGCATGGAAAGAAGGAACAATAATAAAAGCATCAGTTTTTATATGAAAAGTAATTGTCATAGAATGACTTTTAAAGAAACCATAGCAGGTTATAATACTTTATGACACTGAATTTATTTTTGTTAAATGAAAACACAATAATAAAATAAATATGTCAAAAATACAAAAAACATTAATTACCATTTCTACATAATTTTATAGGAATTGAATGAGATGGTATATAAAATAATAAAAGCTCTAATGATTACAACTGCTTCTCTCTTTTTGTCTCTGTACAAATTCTAGAAAATCCTTTGCTATGCATTTTTCATTTCTAATATTATTCATTACCTCTACTACATTGGCTTTTCTAACCCTAAGAGACAAATTTCCAATAGACCTTGATACATTTTCACTTTAATTTAAGGGGGACAAATACACCAGCATGCGCACTGATGTAAATTAATTTCATTTAAATGCTCTTAGGCTAGCTATCAGCAAATGTAAATACTCCTACTGTAAATTTAGTTGCTAAAGGTTTTTTTTTCTTTCTAGTAGGAGCCCTGACCAGATTGTGAGAAAGCAGCAAAGTCCTAATGAAAAAATAAAAAAATAATTTGCTTTCTTTGTCCAATAATCCATGTGTATCAGGTGCATCACTGTATTATCAGGGAAATCTCTTCACTTTCCACAAAGGTTTACTCTGTAGCTTTGCACTAATGTCAAGTGACAGAAAGATGATCACATTTGATGCATAAGATTAAGCCCCAGAATGGAGTCTATGAATGATGATGAGTATTGTGCATCCAGAAGGGTATTCACAACTGCAAAGTTAAACTTGACACATTCTTTTAGTCCCTTGTCAAGAAACACACAAAACAAAAAAAGAGCTACAGATTTTTAAAAAAGATTTTATTTATTCATTCTAAGGAAGGAAGGAAGGAAGGGAGAAAGAGCAGGAGAGAAACATCAATGTGTGGTTGCCTCTCACATGCTCCCCCCTGGGGATCTGGCCCACAACCCAGGCACGTGCCCTGACTGGGAATTGAACCAGCTATCCCTTGGTTCACAGGCCAGTGCTCAATCCACTGAGCCACACCAGCCAGGGCTACACATTTTTAATGTATACATTTTCATGACCAACTACATATAACCCATATAATTTATTTTCATTTCTAGTCTATATCATATTTAGCACTTATTTTAAAATTTTTATATCCATTTTCTATTTCACTGTCATATAAATTACATAAATAAGATGCACCAGTTTCCTTGTGCATTTTGATGAGTTTGGGCAGTGTCTACAACATTCATGTAGCCACCACCCTAATTGCTTTTTAGAACATGTCCATAAACACAGAAGTTTCCACTGTTCCAGAATGCCATCAATCCCACACCCACCAGCACATGTGATTACTAATCAGTGTTCTGCCAATAAGATGAGAATGGTTTGTGCAACACTGATGTAATCTGGCAGCCAAGGAGACTGGACTGGGACACACATGTGTGAACAATGATGACTTCACTGTACTAGTCAGCAGGAGCATGTGTACTTGTGTGGCCATTGCATTCCAGTCCACTGTGCAAATAATGAATCTGCAACAGAGTTTACATTAAGCTTGAACATTCCTCTGTGGAAACTGTTAGGATGATTCAAAAGGCCACAGCTATGGGCAACTGGTGATTGGCAGCTTCATCACAACAATGTACTAGCTCAAATCACTCAGGTGACTCAGGCCCCTATAGCCCAAATTTGGCACCCTCCAACTTCTCTTTTCCCAAAACAAAAATCACCTTTGAAAGGGAAGAGATTGCAGGTCATCCATGAGATTCAGGAAAATACTACAGGTAGCTGATTGGTGATTGGGAGAATTGCGTGAGGTCCCAAAGTGCCTACTTTGAAGGGGACTGAGGGATTGTTGTCCTACGTACAATGTTTCTTGTATCTGTTATCTTCTTCAATATATGTCTATTATTCACAGTATATGACTGGATACTTTCTGGACTGACTATTACCTGTAGAAGCAAACCACATGAGCTTTTCTGTTTCTGGTTTCTTACACCCATTACAATAGAGAAGAAATAGGGACTGGGGTCATACAGATGCAAATTTCGATTTGGGTCACCTTACCCAGATGATACTATTGGACCCAAGGGACTACACAATGAATGGTATCCAGAGAATTTTTAAGAAGGCACTCCAATATATGGTCCTTGAGGGTGAAGTCTGAGGCAGGGCCCTTCTTGCCTAATATAAGGATGATGCTGTTAACCCAAGTCCCTATTGAAACACAGAACATTATTACCCTTAGAAAATTTCCCTTCAGCCCTTCACAGCTATTTCTTCTTGCACACAAGAGAAGCAATGACTGTTATGATTTTTACTTTGCCAAGGTTTAATTTTGTTTTTTCTCTACTTAATACAAATGGAATCATATGGTGTCTACTCTTTTATATTTTTTTACATGCAGCATAATATTTTAGAGATTAACCCCAGGTTTCGTATGCATGAGTATATGAATAAATCACATTGTTTATACATTCTTCTTTTAATGGGCATCTGGCACATTTACAGTATCCAGAAATTATAAATAAAGCTGCTATGAGCATTCTTGTATGAGTCTCTTTTTTTTTGTAAACCAGTGTGTTTGTTTCTTTTAATAAATGCCAAGGAGAGGAATTGTTGGGTAATAGGTTAGTGTATACTGGATTTTATTAGAAATGGACTAAAAACTCTCCAAAGTTCTTGAAAATTTTAGTTGTTCTACACCCTCACCAACATTTGATGATGTCATTTCTTTTAAATTTTAGCCACATTGAAACTTCTTAGAACATTAAATTTAGTTGTCTTTTTACTCAGGAATTCCTTTTTGGTTCTTTTAATATTATTTAATATTTTTTATTTATCTTTTTATTATGTCAATGCTTAATTTATTGTCAATGTGTACTTTTAATGTTTTTTTAAGTTCTTATGAGCAGTGCTATTAATTCTGCCACTTCTGTCTCTGTTTCTGTTGACCAATATTTCTCTTCGTTATGGGACATCATTAGTGTTTACATATCTACTTATGTTTGACTGGATGATGGCCATTAGGAGTTGTATGTTTTTACTATTTGGATTGTGTTACCCTCTGTTCAGTCTTTATAGGTTAATGTCACTTTCTTGAGCAGGAAGTTAAATTACTTATAGATCATCTTAATCCTTTAGGGACTTGCTTTTTAAACTTTTATATTTTTTATAAGGATTTTATTTATTTATCTTTAGACAGGGAGAGGATTATCAATGTATGGTTGCCTCTCATGCATCCCCTGCTGGGAACTGGCCTGCAACCCAGGCATGTGCCCTGACTGGGAATCAAACCACGATCCTTTTGTTCACAGGCTTGCCCTCAATCCACTGAGCTGCACCAGCCAGGGCAGCTTTTCTATTTTTTTTAAGCCCTGGTGAGAGTAATCTTTTTGGAAAACTAGTGTCAAACAATAGGCATCTAATTTATTGGATTAAATGTAAATGCTAAGAAAAGTTTTATAGCAAGTATGAAGTGTACTACTCATCGCATGCTCTGTTTTCAGTTTGGATTTATTTTTTTTTTTATTCTTATACTTCAGTATTTATTTATTTATTTATTTATTTATTTTAATTTTTATTTTTATTTGGTTACTTTTCAAGTACATTTTTTTTCCTCTTCCCCCCCCCGCCCGGTCTCCCCCCTCCCTCCCGTTCCCCAAAGTTTGGATTTATAGAGATTTTCTTTTTTAAAATTTAACTATGATGTTCAAATATTTAGATAATTATGATGAATCTAGGCAATAGGTAATCTTCCAGTGGACCATTTAGCATTAGTCTGTCCTTCACATGCACTAGAGAATATTTTCAGACACTGCTACAAACACATACTCTGAGATTCCCGGGACACGTGAATATGGGTGATAGAACTTAAACTTATTGCTTTCACTATGAAAAATAAGTAAGCACATTTGAATGATTTAAATTAAGATGGTTAACTAAGAAAGTTGTCTCTGCATGTTAAGGATTCCCATAAAGACATTTTATTTTTATTTCTTCATAAATGAAAAAATTTACCGAACCTGAGTTTCTGCTCTGTATGTAAACAACAGGAAATGAGGGTGAAGGAGTGAATAAGCAATGTCTGAATGTGCCCTCTTCTTTACATAAAATTAAGGATGCAACTACTTTTTTTTTATCAAGTTGAAAATGAGGAACATAGCTCAAAATACTACAGAATGTTTTGCATTAGCGCTAAAGACATCAGGGCACTTTGATTTTGGCAGAGCCCTTCTGTTCACATATACAGGATTAGCTGATTCTTGGAAACCCTGAACAAGAAAGAAATGACCGGTGAACACACCTATACAGGGGCGGGCAAGAGTAGGTTTCCAGTTGTTTGAATGAAAAGACATGCTCAGAGGAAAACACCAGCCCTCCTCAGTTTACCGCACTGATGAAGATTGTTAAAACCGTAATCTGTTCTAATATTTTATTGTATACATTTATCATGATACAAGTGTTTGCAAAAGCTTATAGAGTCAATGAACTAGTATCAGTATTTAATATTAGAAAGAAAATTAATCTGAATCCATTAACTGTTGGCTAATATAGGTAATTTGAAAAACATTGTTTTTTACAGCTATTTCTGCAGACTCATTTTGCAACAAACAGCATTCTTAAAAAGATTTATATTTCAAATAGGTTTACTTCCACAAATAATAAATTATTATTCATAATTCTAACTGAATATACATAGCAGCGAGATATACTACTTTAAAATTTAATATCAGATGAAATTATTTTCATTGAAGTCAGGTGTTGTCTAACTTAATGAATGAATAGTGACACCATTAGATATAGTGCATTTTGCTATGGCACAGAATGTGGAAATGGAAATACTAACTTTAGGATATGCCACATAGGAAATTGCTGACCTATGTGACCGGTTTCCAAATAAAGAAGTTAAAAATACAAATAGTGCCATTTCATCCTCTCTTTGAAACATGGAGAAGCAACTGGAAACAACCCGTTTTGCTTGCTCCTGTGTGGGGGCACGCTCACACATGTCTGACGTGCAAGGTTGACAATAGTTTTGTGATATAGTTTTCGGGCTTTGGCAAGATTCCATTTGAATTCAAAAGTAGTTTGACTAAGGGCTATACACCACTTATTTTTTCATTGAGAGAAATTAGTTTTATTCTGCTGGATTTTACACTGTAAATATTAGAGAACTGGGGTTTGCTTATAACTATATAGAAACTGTGTATCATTAATGACGTGAAAATCGGCCACAATTCTTTTATTAACAAAGAATAGTTAATGGAATAAAATGAACACTTTGCTCTACCAGAAAATAAGTTATAGGCACTGGAAAGAGTTATCATAGAGAGGACTATAATCACCTTATCACAAAAGAGTTAACAAATTTTCAGAAGTTCCAATTATTTAAAAATCACCAGTCATTTAACGGAAATTCATGCTGACTCTAAAATTTGTTCATTTTTTAATTCTTATTTAAATATATCCAACTACCTATTTTTAATATAAAAATCCCATCATTACTTGAGATACACACACACACACACACACACACACACATGTGAAATGTCTCAGGATGTTAGGACCCATCTACACTGTCCCAGCATTGCAGCTGATTGCTGCAGGATGAGGGGATATAGCAGGGTGACCAGTGGAAGACAGCCATCTGAGTTCTGCACCACAGAGCAGTGGCCATGATGCCAAAGAGACACCTCCCCAGCAGACAGCAGTCTGGGGCTCCACCGCCAATGGGGACATCTTAGAGCAGCAAATGTCTCTTCTTTTCTCTTGTTTGTAGTTTTATCTATAATATGTTCCCCTCAAGAATAAGTGAAAATGAGTATCCCAGTTATCATCAAGATCACAAATGAACAAATGGAGGTCAGCCATGGGAATTAGCAAGCTTATTTTGTCCATCTTCATTTGGATATGAATTTTAATTTGTAAAAATTCATCCCATGAGAATTTTAAATTATCCATTGAATTGTCCTGGGCACTGCCATAATTGGAGTGTTTTTGAATTTCTTAGGGTAGAAGGACCTAGAGCACCAACAGGGGTGAGGAAAGGAGGGACTGTGGACACATCCTCTTGAAGGCATAAGCTGCCCCACCTTCAGAAACCTTTTATGACTTCTCAATGCTGTGTGATGCAGGCCTGGCAATAAAGGCCAGAGTCTGGGCCCTCAGAGCTCAGTTGCGGCAAGCAGCTTTGCGATTCGGAAAATGGAACCCAACCAATTTCTGAATAGCCTTCTTCACGAGCTTTATCTGAGCTTCTTCCCAGAACCTGAGCAGAAGACTCGCAACCTCATTTACATCACCTTGCTGTGGTTGCTCCTGTTGCTTTTCTATTTCCTGGGGGTCATTCCATCAACCCCAACCTGCTGTGAAAATGGACACACTCAAAGGGTAAGGAGCCCTGAGCGAGCCCCAACAGAGATTCTTTACTGTTGTTTCCATTTCTGTGTGAGTCTGGCTGAGTCAGAGAGACACTGAAGATGGGATGCCTGAAGAGAAACTAGAACGTCACTCTCCCAGGGGAAGAGAGCAGGCAGGGTTCGTGTTCAGGGAGCACTCAGGTTACCATATGAAGCTCACAGACCATCTGGGTGTAGTGGCAGGTTCCTGGCTAAAATGCTAAACACAGTGATTCCCTCGTTCTGGATGCTTTGGGATCCCTGCAGGACGTCAGAGTTAAGCAGCACTTTAGCACGGGTCCTATTCGCCTGTCAGGCATGGCTAGAACAAGCCTTTCTGTCGGGCTGATCAGGAGATCCATCCTGAGCTTCTGAGAGCCCCTGAGCAGAGGCTACAGCCTGAGCTCCATCCCAGGTCACAGGGTTTGGTCTGAGGGAACAGTGAGGTGGCTGTAGGCCTCAGGTCATATGCCTGCAGTGAGTACAGGACATCTGAGTATCGAGTGTGGACCTCATAGATAAAAATCCATCCTTGAGTGTTTCTAAGAAGGAAAACTAAAAGAAAAGCATTTTAAAACGTTAAAAATTGGTTAAAGAAGGGAAGAAGGGAACTCAAGGTTTCTATGGATTAAAATGAGCCTGGTTGGCTCAGGGGGACATTATTCTTGGATAGGAAATGTTTGGGGTTTCTAGAGACAGGAGTGAAAGAAATGAATCCCAGTGCCTCATTGTTTTCTTCCGATTCTCAGTGTCAGTGCAGAGCCAAGAGGAGAAGGAAAGGTGGGACACCACAAGGTAAAGTGCTTCCTGTCTCACCCAAGCCACCTAAGGGGAACTGTATCTTTGTCTTTTCTGTGAGGTACCAGGTCCATGATCTCCGCTGGGTGGTACATAGAGTCTGTCTCAGAAAACAGAGCCCTCAGAGGGGAGGCCCGTGGAGAGGCAGGCAGAACCTGAGACTTCTCAGATCCCCTGCTCTGCTGCCCCCGGGCGCCTGATACCAAGTGGTGAGGGACCTGGGCAGTGTGTGTGGCTCAGTAGATGTCCAGAGTCAGAACTTCTGTCCCTGACTTCCTGAAACCACTATGGCTTCAGGATGACCAGGTTCCTCATGGTTGTAACCATTGACCTCTCTGCTTCACAGAGAGATTCTGAGCATCAAATGAGATGATGTATATCAAAGTAGTTTACAAATGAAGCAACATAGATGGGACCTCATAGACATCATTGAGCATCTGGCCTCATCTACCAATTCTTGGGGCTTTCGGACACTACTAACCCAAAGGCCTGCTATTAGGGGACTCCGGTGTAATACCTATGCATCTGCCTTTATGACATGGAACCCACTCCCTTGGTTTCCCAGGGTGGAGATATTACCACAGGAAAGAAGAGGAGAATAGGAGGCTGGATTCTATCCTGAAGAGGTGACTAGTTTCCCCCTTTTCCCTGATCCCTATTTAGCATGTTCTTAGAAATTTCAGGGATACAGTGCGGCCTTCCACAGTCACGGGAGGGGGTTGCCTTAAGAATGGGGATGTGAGTGAGTGCCATGGGGTGAGTGCTACTGAGTGCATTGTGAAGTCACGGATGTGCAGCAATGTGAAGGAAGGGCAGGGCAGTAGGCTTCAGGTGGCCCCACTCCCATCAGGCCAGTGGGTCCTCCTTTCCTTGTTGTTGTCCTGGCTGCAACTTTATACCTCCTGTTTCCTGCAGGCCCCTGGGCCAGCACCATACCACCACCTGTTTGCACCAGTGTCTGTGTCTGGACCCCTCCTGTGAGGTGTATAACAACACAGTCGCTGAGCTCAGGTGGCTGCCATTGCCAGAGGCCCTGGAAGATTCTTCTCCCTCTGTGTCCTCTCTGGCTAGCACAGCTTCTGTGACTGAGTCATCATCCTCTCAGTCCACTGCCTCCTCGCCAGACCCTCCAGGAGACCTCATCCCACTTCCTCCGCCTGAGGTTTTGCCACCAACCTGCTCTGTTCTCCTCCCAAACCCAGGGAGCTCCTTGGGCCATTTCTTGTCACCCTCACCAGCAACTCAAACTCTGCCTCTAGAGCCTTGTCCTCCCTTGGGGTCCAAACTCCCATTCCTCCATTCCATACCTCAAGCACAAAAGTCATTCTCTTCCAACTTGGCACAGTGCAATTTGCATCAAGAGATCCCTGCCCTCCAATCTCCAAAGACTTGTTCTAGAGAGGACACTGCTGCCAAAGTTATCCATCCTGGACACCTGTTTCTCAGCCATGATGAGCATGACTCAGAACAGCAGTACTCATATCCTAATAGCAAGGAGGACCATTTGAAGCAAAAACTTATCCAGCTTTTCTGGGGTCTTCCATCTCTTCACAGTGAGTCCTTGACCTCTGCTGTCCCTATCTTGGGTGACTATTCGTCAATCTTTATTTTCAACAGCCTCTCCAATGCTTCCACAGGCCATGAAGCCCCAGTGCTTCCATATTTCTTACCTCCATGCTTGCTTGAGCTCCAACCTCAGTCCTTGCCTCAGGCCTTGTCCCCATCCCAGCCCCTACCTCTCACTCAGATCCAGCTGCAGGCTCACCTTCAACCCACACTCCCAGTCCTATCATATGGCTTCATACCCAAGGGCAGGGCTGGTGGAGTGCATTTCCATGGACCCCAGAGAGAATTAGAATGTCTCACGTTATCGCAAATTCAACGCCTGGAATGGAATGTGTTGCAGAGGAAACAGCAAAGTTTGAAGGATTTGCCCTCTAGGGTTCAAAAGTCTAGGGAAGACTTCTGTCCTTCAGCTCCCACATCTACTCAGTGCCGGCCCTCCAAGGCCCATGTTTCAATCTCCATCGATCCTGTAGGCTTTCCCCTCAATGGTGAACTTCAAGAGAAATTTGAGCATCACCTTAGAAAAAGGCTCATCCAACACCGGTGGAGCTTGCCTCTCAGGATCCATAAGTGTGTGTCACTGATGAGGCTTCCAAACAATTGCTCAGACTCATGGGAGTCAAAGAGCTGTTATGACCTGTCAGGGATCTCTGTGTCTAAGGGCCAAAGAAGCCAACCAGGAAGTTTCTGTGAGGGGGGCCCCAGAAATAGTTCAGCTTGAGGAGGATGAGGGGGGTAGATGAGGGACAAAGCCAAGAGAGTGACGCCAAAGATTCCTTCGGTGACTCAGAGAGCTCCTCACAGAAGGATGTGGGGTCTGATTCTGAGCAAGACCTAGCCATGACGAGTCATTCAGAGGAAAGCTCAGTGGTGTCAGGACAGAGTGAAGGTCCAAGGCACCCGAGAAAGGTCCTGCAGGTTCACCTGGGCAAGCACTTTCAGGAAACCAATGACAGTCAGCTCCACAAAACAGTGCACCATGCACTGCACACTGATGAGGAGACTCCTTCTATCAAACAGGACAGCGAAATGAAACAGAGAAGATGGCCAGCATCAGCGGGTAGGGTCTACTCCCTAAATACATCCCAGGAGCTTTCCTTCCTTGAGCCTGCTACACAGCGGATGCTGGAAGTCCATATTACTAAACTGGGTATAGGGATATCATGGAGCCTTGCCGCCAACGTCCTAGAATCCATGGAAATTTTTCCATCGAAAGAGACTTCACCCCATTCCTTATTCCATCCCCAATCTTCCCCCTCTACCAACCTGCTTTTGGAGGTGAACTCCAAACCTGGGGGTTTCACGCCCTTGAGAGGAAGCTCTAAATCTGTTCACGGAGAAAAAGTGGGCACAGAAAACGCAGACACTGTCCTCAAATCTCCTCTCCCTGCCACCTCACTTGTGGAGAAGGAAGGAAGGCCACCCTCACAACAGGGGGCTCTGAAAAAATCACCCGCTGATATGAAACACGGGCCTGCCCAGGGAGTTCAGACCACTGGGGATGCCAGACCAAATCTTGTGCCTGTCCCAAACAACATCACTGGCAAAACAAGTCAGGGGCATTTTCCAACAGCCACCATTCACTGCCCAAAACTTCCCTCAAGGCAGGCTGGGGCCAGACATGAGCCAGAGGATAAGAACATGAATGGCAGTGACGGAGCAGAAATGCAACCGGGCAGGAAGATGGAGGACAAAGAACCTGCTTCCATGTCCAACGTGACCAGGGAGAGAGCTGAGGCTGAGGAGCTCTATGTTGTTCAAGATAATACTAAGGACATCATGACAACCAACAAGCTGGGAGTCTCTCGAAGTATGAGTCTGAATAAGACTACAGGAACAACCCCTGTGATGACTAAAGTGACCTCACCGGGAATATCAGATCCCAAGTCATCAGACCTTAACAAGCAGCTCCTTGACGAGTTAATGTCCAAAGTGCACAAGAAAAAAACTGGACAGACCCAAGGCCAAGCCACTGACATGTCCCGTGAGACTAACCAAGCCTCCCTACCTGGTGCTCAGGGTGTCTCCAGTGTGGACATGGGAGCTTCCCAGGTGCTGCATGTCCATTGTGGGCACCAGACAATCAGTGTGGGGAAACAGCAGGAGCCTTGGGTCCCTGGGCTGACCTCAGGGTTGTGCCCAGAGAAGAATTTCCCACCAGCTTTCAAGAAAGTGAGCCCCAAAGACTCCAAGGCACGGGAGCTTGGTGGAGGGGATGCAGGGTTGGTAACATCCCAACCTGGAAGAAAGAGAGTTCCTCCTCAGGTGGGGTTCACGGAGGTGGTTGGGAGCAGGTCTCCCCAGAGCCTGTCACAGAACAGACAGTGTCCTGCTGACAGTCTTTTCATAAATAAAATGAAGAGTCTTTTCCAGAGGCTTCAACCGAGGGTAATCTGCACAAAGCAGGCAAACCCCCAGGTGAAGGGCAGCCCCAGGTCATGTGCACAGAGCAGAGGCCCAGTTAGGAGCAGAGCTGCCTTCATGGGGATGACAGAAACCCGGAACGCCATGTCAGACATTGGGAAGTTCCCAGAGGAGAGACTGGGGCCTCGGCACACAGGAAATACCACCTGCCCTCAGGAGCCCCTTCCGTGTGCCGTGAGGTTGGAGACAGTGCAGCAGAGGACAGCAGTGCGGGCCCAGGTGGACCCTGTCCAGCGGCCTGCTCTCAACCCCAGGGCTCCAGCCCGTCCCCAGTCCTACCGCCAAGCAGCTGTCTTTGCTGGCCAGAGCCCTACAAGTATCATATACACTAGAAACCATGGCAGACACCCTCAGAAAGTCAGAGCATTAAAGGACCAGTGTTCACATCATCAACACGCCCAATCTGTGTCCTGCAGGGGAACTATGACCCATCATCCAAACCCCACCTGCAGGCCTCAGCCTGCCCAGGGGCCACCTGCTGCTCCCACCACTGCACAAGGCACTGTGTTCAGACCTCCAGGTCTATTCATTACACCGAAACTGCTTGTCTAGAATTTCCAGGGCATTCCTTCCTTGGATAGAATACTCATTTGCCTAATAAATGGTTCTCTACTAACAGTGCTGTCTGTCCTGTGTAGTGTGTTGGGCGCATGGGTTTTGGGTATCTCAGCACTTGTGCTGAGAGAAAGGAAGGGGTTAGTTCAGCTGCTACGGGTTGCTTCCTTTGCTTCCAAAAGTAACCAGTACCCGGGAGCTCTCACTGAGAAGTAGACATTGTGTGCCCTCCCCCGGGCCCACTGCCTCCCTGATGAAGTTTGAAGAGATGGGCTCTGGGTCATATCTCATAGCTTAGCCTTCATGAGCATGGATAGCAGCCCACACCTTCCTCCTGAGGGAATGTTTTACACCCTTTCGGGCAGTAGGCAAGAAAGGCCTTCTGGATCTGAAAAAGGTCAAGGACAGGCATATTTTTCAGAGAACACTAACGAGGAAGGGGCAGTGGCTTCATCATTATTTACAAGTCAGTCATCAGAAGATCCTGAAGATGAGTGACCCCTGCATGGGGGTGTTTAGGTCCACACTGCTGCAGTGGATCATGGGCCACGTGCAGGTGGTGGGGAAGCTCACTCCAACTTTGACACTCACGGGTGTCTCCTGGAAAGTCACCCTGGGGAGGGGATACCTTTAGGGATTAATGCCGTTGTTTTGTTTGGTGAGCAAAAGCCTCACTCAGCTGTCAGTGGAAGGAATGTCATCCAGGCAGCCACCTACCTCCCAGAGGAAAATGGAGGTGCAAGTGAGGAAAACATGCCATAGAGTGAATGAGAAAGCAAGAACAAAGAGGGGAAGTGTGGGCTGGCCGAGGGACCAAGGTTCCTGCCCCTTCAGCCCCACACCGGGACCCTGTCTTGCTCCCAGCTTCTCAAACTGATTGAAGCTCCACCCGCGGGGCCTGATCAGAGCCCTGCGCAGCATACTGATGCCTTACACGAAAAATGCGTGGGCTGTCCTTGAGAACCGAAACAGTATTTTCATGCATGTCATCAGGCATGGCTCCCCGTCTTTGGGAAAGGGGGCCTTGGTGCCTTCCTCCCACCCATGCTTGAAGGGAATGTACGGGATCCTGCTGGTGTTGTGTACAGTGCACCTGGCAGGGTGGAGATGCCCCCTCTGACATTCACGGCTTTGGTGGAGCTGCAGTCTCCCAAATACCTGCAGCTCATGAACCAGACGTGAGTTCTACACTAAGCACCAGGGTTACAGATATTTCAGTGCTCACCACGGACCTCCATGGAATGTTTTCTTTTTGTACCAGATCTGCACACCTCCACACCCTAAAGAAGTCTGGAGGGAAGGCAACTCCACTCATATAGTCTGAAACACAAAAACGGAGTGAGTGTCCCGGTGAGCACTTTAAGCAGTTTTCCTAGTAAGCCCGGTGAACCTTGAGTGTAAAAAGGAAAAAACAAAACACAGCCACCAGATGTCCACCACAGCCCCTTCTCACTACCACACTTGTACCTACTTGTCCAGAGTTAGACCACTGACCCAACAGTGTCCGAAGCTGGGGTCACAGAAAAAATGCAGACTTTGGGAAAGTCCTAGTAGGGAGCCAAATGTGGAATGGGGCCCGAGGCAGGGAACTGGAAGAGGTGAGCAGGCAGGGGAGGCTCTAACATCCACCCACGTGGACCAAGCCGTCAATAACTCGGCCCCCCAGTTCCTGCATCATCTCATCTCAGGGCCTTTATCGCCTCCCCAGTGCAGGACGAGAGCTCATGCCCAGAATCGCCTCTGCCATTAGGAATAATTCAGTCTGACTTTCCACCCTGTGGCCTTGTTCCCTTTCCCCTCAGCATAGATGCCCCTCATTCATTTTTCAACTCCAGCTCTTTCATTATTCCACTTATTCCCTGTCGAAGGTCTTGTCTTCCTTCCTTACCAAGGTGGACTTGATGGTCTATCGGCTCACTAACATTTCACAAGCTCTGCAGTGCCCTCACCCGCTATCACCAACCTCTTTTACTCCTTCCCATCTGGTGACATTTCAACTCTGGAGTTTTCCAGAAGTGTCTTCCTACAAGTAACAGATCACTATTCTGTAAAATGTCACCATCGGTTTTACTGGTGCCCCAGAACACCTGGAAGTCGCTCATTCTTTCCACAAAGATTGATCCCGTGCTTACCGACATGTGAACAAAACAAATGCAGTTTAGGTCCCTGTTTCCTCAGTCCATATTCTCCCCAAAGCTGCTCAGATTTATTTCAAATCTCACTTTCCTCAAAATGCTCAACACTCGGTTCAACAGATGTCCTGGACCACTGTCCACAGAAGAGCAAGAAGTCATAAGATGGGAACTTGTCAGCAAATCACTTGGGGGAAAAAAAGCACTTTCGCATGGTTTGTTTCCTTGTTCCTTCCTATTACATAAAGCGGGGTTTTCTTCCCAATATCAAAGGAATAGCGCTTCCTGAAATCATCTTATGGAGGAGAGCCACCTAAATGCCTGTCGTGAAGGACTGATGTACCTCCCAGTGGCACTTTGCCCCCTCCCTCTCCTTACAAGATGCACAGCATCTTTTGTTTGCTTAAAGCTTTTTAACACAGAAATATTCATCCATTCCTAAGAACAGGTAGAAAAGCATATCTTCCCACTACCCTCTGCCAACTGCCACAATTCTCAATTCGCATGTGTAATAAATACATCCCAATTTTACAATACGATAAAGTGGAAATGCCCATTGAAACTTCTTGCCATCCACCTCTCAGACAATGCTAGGCGTCCATGTCAGTGCTCTCATTTTCTCGTCACGCGCAGAACACACTTATGCACGCACCACAGATGTGAAGAGCATTGAGCTTCAAAGGCTTTAGCCACCACTTCTGCTCTGCCTTTTGCTCTGCCCCGAGGAGTCATCTGAGTGAATTGTTGCCTCAACTCCATGCAAGAAGTAATCTTACAGAGTAAGTCCGGGGCACAGTAGTGCTCTTCCTGGATAACCCAGTAGACGACATGCTAAATATGTAGAAGTAGAAAACTACAGAATTGGCACTGCTCTATGTGTTTTCAAGTATTGCAAAGAAGAATTTTTTCCACTTACATATGAAAATGACTTAAACACAGAGATCTGTTCATCTGTTTCTTGCCAAAATGCCGTTAAAAGTAAAAGATTAGATTAAAGAAACGAGTAACATCATTGGCCATCGGAAATGATGCCTATCCAAAACACTATGATATCGCCACAGACACACAAAGGAATGGCCAGAATGAAGAGCTCAGAGAAGTGGACACAGAACAGGGAGCGGGAAGAAACCTCGTATGTTGTTGGTGGGAATGAGAAAGGGTGAAGCCACTTTGACAAATAGTCTGGCACTTTCTCAACATTTCAAACAGAAAGTTACCATATGACCCAGCAATTGCACCTCTCAGTACACACTCATGAGCAATAAAAACACATGTGCGCACAAAAACTTGCAGGCAAATGTTCATAGCTCTAGCGTTCAGTTTTCACAAAAGTGAAAAGGTGCAAAGCACTCAAAGGTCCACCAACTGTTGAGTGGCTAAATAATAAAACATGGTATATCCATGTAACGTAATGTGCTTCTTAAGGAATAGTGACAGCATTAGGAATGGTGCATTTTGCTATGGCACAGAATGTGGAAATGGAAATACTAACTTTAGGATATGTCACATAGGAAATTGCTGACCTATGTGACCGGTTTCCAAATAAAGAAGTTAAAAATACAAATAGTGCCATTTCATCCTTTCTTTGAAACATGGAGAAGCAACTGGAAACAACCCATTTTGCTTGCTCCTGTGTGGGGGCACGCTCACACATGTCTGACGTGCAAGGTTGACAAGAGTTTCGTGAGATAGTTTTCGGGCTTTGGCAAGATTCCATTTGAATTCAAAAGCAGTTTGACTAAGGGCTATACACCACTTATTTTTTCATTGAGAGAAATTAATTTTATTCTGCTAGATTTTACACTGTAAATATTAGAGAACTGGGGTTTGCTTAGAACTATATAGAAACTGTGTATCATTAATGATGTGAAAATCGGCCACAATTCTTTTATTAACAAAGAATAGTTAATGGAATAAAATGAACACTTTGCTCTACCAGAAAATAAGTTACAGGCACTGGAAAGAGTTATCATAGAGAGGACTATAATCACCTTATCAGAAAAGAGTTAACAAATTTTCAGAAGTTCCAATTATTTAAAAATCACCAGTCATTTAACGGAAATTCATGCCGACTCTAAAATTTGTTCATTTTTTAATTCTTATTTAAATATATCCAACTACCTATTTTTAATATAAAAATCCCATCATTACTTGAGATACACACACACACACACACACACACACACACACACACACATATATACATGTATATATATGAAATGTCTCAGGATGTTAGGACCCATCTACACTGTCCCAGCATTGCAGCTGATTGCTGCAGGATGAGGGGACATAGCAGGGTGACCAGTGGAAGACAGCCATCTGAGTTCTGCACCACAGAGCAGTGGCCATGATGCCAAAGAGACACCTCCCCAGCAGACAGCAGTCTGGGGCTCCACCGCCAATGGGGACATCTTAGAGCAGCAAATGTCTCTTCTTTTCTCTTGTTTGTAGTTTTATCTGTAATATGTTCCCCTCAAAAATAAGTGAAAATGAGTATCCCAGTTATCATCAAGATCACAAATGAACAAATGGAGGTCAGCCATGGGAATTAGCAAGCTTATTTTGTCCATCTTCATTTGGATATGAATTTTAATTTGTAAAAATTCATCCCATGAGAATTTTAAATTATCCATTGAATTGTCCTGGGCACTGCCATAATTGGAGTGTTTTTGAATTTCTTAGGGTAGAAGGACCTAGAGCACCAACAGGGGTGAGGAAAGGAGGGACTGTGGACACATCCTCTTGAAGGCATAAGCTGCCCCACCTTCAGAAACCTTTTATGACTTCTCAATGCTGTGTGATGCAGGCCTGGCAATAAAGGCCAGAGTCTGGGCCCTCAGAGCTCAGTTGCGGCAAGCAGCTTTGCGATTCGGAAAATGGAACCCAACCAATTTCTGAATAGCCTTCTTCACGAGCTTTATCTGAGCTTCTTCCCAGAACCTGAACAGAAGACTCGCAACCTCATTTACATCACCTTGCTGTGGTTGCTCCTGTTGCTTTTCTATTTCCTGGGGGTCATTCCATCAACCCCAACCTGCTGTGAAAATGGACACACTCAAAGGGTAAGGAGCCCTGAGCGAGCCCCAACAGAGATTCTTTACTGTTGTTTCCATTTCTGTGTGAGTCTGGCTGAGTCAGAGAGACACTGAAGATGGGATGCCTGAAGAGAAACTAGAACGTCACTCTCACAGGGGAAGAGAGCAGGCAGGGTTCGTGTTCAGGGAGCACTCAGGTTACCATATGAAGCTCACAGACCATCTGGGTGTAGTGGCAGGTTCCTGGCTAAAATGCTAAACACAGTGATTCCCTCGTTCTGGATGCTTTGGGATCCCTGCAGGACGTCAGAGTTAAGCAGCACTTTAGCACGGGTCCTATTCGCCTGTCAGGCATGGCTAGAACAAGCCTTTCTGTCGGGCTGATCAGGAGATCCATCCTGAGCTTCTGAGAGCCCCTGAGCAGAGGCTACAGCCTGAGCTCCATCCCAGGTCACAGGGTTTGGTCTGAGGGAACAGCGAGGTGGCTGTAGGCCTCAGGTCATATGCCTGCAGTGAGTACAGGACATCTGAGTATCGAGTGTGGACCTCATAGATAAAAATCCATCCTTGAGTGTTTCTAAGAAGGAAAACTGAAAGAAAAGCATTTTAAAACTTTAAAAATTGGTTAAAGAAGGGAACTCAAGGTTTCTATGGATTAAAATGAGCCTGGTTGGCTCAGAAGGACATTATTCTTGGATAGGAAATGTTTGGGGTTTCTAGAGACAGGAGTGAGAGGAATGAATCCCAGTGCCTCATTGTTTTCTTCCGATTCTCAGTGTCAGTGCAGAGCCAAGAGGAGAAGGAAAGGTGGGACACCGCAAGGTAAAGTGCTTCCTGTCTCACCCAAGCCACCTAAGGGGAACTGTATCTTTGTCTTTTCTGTGAGGTACCAGGTCCATGATCTCTGCTGGGTGGTACATAGAGTCTGTCTCAGAAAACAGAGCCCTCAGAGGGGAGGTCCGTGGAGAGGCAGGCAGAACCTGAGACTTCTCAGATCCCCTGCTCTGCTGCCCCCGGGCGCCTGATACCAAGTGGCGAGGGACCTGGGCAGTGTGTGTGGCTCAGTAGATGTCCAGAGTCAGAACTTCTGTCCCTGACTTCCTGAAAGCACTATGGCTTCAGGATGACCAGGTTCCTCATGGTTGTAACCATTGACCTGTCTGCTTCAAAGAGAGATTCTGAGCATCAAATGAGATGATGTATATCAAAGTAGTTTACAAATGAAGCAACATAGATGGGACCTCATAGACATCATTGAGCATCTGGCCTCATCTACCAATTCTTGGGGCTTTCGGACACTACTAACCCAAAGGCCTGCTATTAGGGGACTCCGGTGTAATACCTATGCATCTGCCTTTATGACATGGAACCCACTCCCTTGGTTTCCCAGGGTGGAGATATTACCACAGGAAAGAAGAGGAGAATAGGAGGCTGGATTCTATCCTGAAGAGGTGACTAGTTTCCCCCTTTTCCCTGATCCGTATTTAGCATGTTCTTAGAAATTTCAGGGATACAATGTGGCCTTCCACAGTCACGGGAGGGGGTTGCCTTAAGAATGGGGATGTGAGTGAGTGCCATGGGGTGAGTGCTACTGAGTGCATTGTGAAGTCACGGATGTGCAGCAATGTGAAGGAAGGGCAGGGCAGTAGGCTTCAGGTGGCCCCACTCCCATCAGGCCAGTGGGTCCTCCTTTCCTTGTTGTTGTCCTGGCTGCAACTTTATACCTCCTGTTTCCTGCAGGCCCCTGGGCCAGCACCATACCACCACCTGTTTGCACCAGTGTCTGTGTCTGGACCCCTCCTGTGAGGTGTATAACAACACAGTCGCTGAGCTCAGTTGGCTGCCATTGCCAGAGGCCCTGGAAGATTCTTCTCCCTCTGTGTCCTCTCTGGCTAGCACAGCTTCTGGGACTGAGTCATTATTCTCTCAGTCTACTGCCTCCTCGCCAGACCCTCCAGGAGACCTCATCCCACTTCCTCCGCCTGAGGTTTTGCCACCAACCTGCTCTGTTCTCCTCCCAAACCCAGGGAGCTCCTTGGGCCATTTCTTGTCACCCTCACCAGCAACTCAAACTCTGCCTCTAGAGCCTTGTCCTCCCTTGGGGTCCAAACTCCCATTCCTCCATTCCATACCTCAAGCACAAAAGGCATTCTCTTCCAACTTGGCACAGTGCAATTTCCATCAAGAGATCCCTGCCCTCCAATCTCCAAAGACTTGTTCTAGAGAGGACACTGCTGCCAAAGTTATCCATCCTGGACACCTGTTTCTCAGCCATGATGAGCATGACTCAGAACAGCAGTACTCATATCCTAATACCAAGGAGGACCATTTGAAGCAAAAACTTATCCAGCTTTTCTGGGGTCTTCCATCTCTTCACAGTGAGTCCTTGACCTCTGCTGTCCCTATCTTGGGTGACTATTCGTCAATCTTTATTTTCAACAGCCTCTCCAATGCTTCCACAGGCCATGAAGCCCCAGTGCTTCCATATTTCTTACCTCCATGCTTGCTTGAGCTCCAACCTCAGTCCTTGCCTCAGGCCTTGTCCCCATCCCAGCCCCTACCTCTCACTCAGATCCAGCTGCAGGCTCACCTTCAACCCACACTCCCAGTCCTATCATATGGCTTCATACCCAAGAGCAGGGCTGGTGGAGTGCATTTCCATGGACCCCAGAGAGAATTAGAATGTCTCACGTTATCGCAAATTCAATGCCTGGAATGGAATGTGTTGCAGAGGAAACAGCAAAGTTTGAAGGATTTGCCCTCTAGGGTTCAAAAGTCTAGGGAAGACTTCTGTCCTTCAGCTCCCACATCTACTCAGTGCCGGCCCTCCAAGGCCCATGTTTCAATCTCCATCGATCCTGTAGGCTTTCCCCTCAATGGTGAACTTCAAGAGAAATTTGAGCATCACCTTAGAAAAAGGCTCATCCAACACAGGTGGAGCTTGCCTCTCAGGATCCATAAGTGTGTGTCACTGATGAGGCTTCCAAACAATTGCTCAGACTCATGGGAGTCAAAGAGCTGTTATGACCTGTCAGGGATCTCTGTGTCTAAGGGCCAAAGAAGCCAACCAGGAAGTTTCTGTGAGGGGGCCCCAGAAATAGTTCAGCTTGAGGAGGATGAGGGGGTAGATGAGGGACAAAGCCAAGAGAGTGACGCCAAAGATTCCTTCGGTGACTCAGAGAGCTCCTCACAGAAGGATGTGGGGTCTGATTCTGAGCAAGACCTAGCCATGACGAGTCAGTCAGAGGAAAGCTCAGTGGTGTCAGGACAGAGTGAAGGTCCAAGGCACCCGAGAAAGGTCCTGCAGGTTCACCTGAGCAAGCACTTTCAGGAAACCAATGACAGTCAGCTCCACAAAACAGTGCACCATGCACTGCACACTGATGAGGAGACACCTTCTATCAAACAGGACAGCGAAATAAAACAGACAAGATCGCCAGCATCAGCGGGTAGGGTCTACTCCCTAAATACATCCCAGGAGCTTTCCTTCCTTGAGCCTGCTACACAGCGGATGCTGGAAGTCCATATTACTAAACTGGGTATAGGGATATCATGGAGCCTTGCCGCCAACGTCCTAGAATCCATGGAAATTTTTCCATCGAAAGAGACTTCACCCCATTCCTTATTCCATCCCCAATCTTCCCCTTCTACCAACCTGCTTTTGGAGGTGAACTCCAAACCTGGGGGTTTCACGCCCTTGAGAGGAAGCTCTAAATCTGTTCACGGAGAAAAAGTGGGCACAGAAAACTCAGACACTGTCCTCAAATCTCCTCTCCCTGCCACCTCACTTGTGGGGAAGGAAGGAAGGCCTCCCTCACAACAGGGGGCTCTGAAAAAATCACCCGCTGATATGAAACACGGGCCGGCCCAGGGAGTTCAGACCACTGGGGATGCCAGACCAAATTTTGGGCCTGTCTCAAACAACATCACTGGCAAAACAAGTCAGGGGCATTTTCCAACAGCCACCATTCACTGCCCAAAACTTCCCTCAAGGCAGGCTGGGGCCAGACATGAGCCAGAGGATAAGAACATGAATGGCAGTGACGGAGCAGAAATGCAACCGGGCAGGAAGATGGAGGACAAAGAACCTGCTTCCATGTCCAACGTGACCAGGGAGAGAGCTGAGGCTGAGGAGCTCTATGTTGTTCAGGATAATGCTAAGGACATCATGACAACCAACAAGCTGGGAGTCTCCCGAAGTATGAGTCTGAATAAGACTACAGGAACAACCCCTGTGATGACTAAAGTGACCTCACCGAAAATATCAGATCCCAAGTCATCAGACCTTAGCAAGCAGCTGCTTGACGAGTTAATGTCCAAAGTGCACAAGAAGAAAACTGGACAGACCCAAGGCCAAGCCACTGACATGTCCCATGAGACTAACCAAGCCTCCCTACCTGGTGCTCAGGGTGTCTCCAGTGTGGACATGGGAGCTTCCCAGGTGCTGCATGTCCATTGTGGGCACCAGACAATCAGTGTGGGGAAACAGCAGGAGCCTTGGGTCCCTGGGCTGACCTCAGGGTTGTGCCCAGAGAAGAATTTCCCACCAGCTTTCAAGAAAGTGAGCCCCAAAGACTCCAAGGCACGGGAGCTTGGTGGAGGGGATGCAGGGTTGGTAACATCCCAACCTGGAAGAAAGAGAGTTCCTCCTCAGGTGGGGTTCACGGAGGTGGTTGGGAGCAGGTCTCCCCAGAGCCTGTCACAGAACAGACAGTGTCCTGCTGACAGTCTTTTCATAAATAAAATGAAGAGTCTTTTCCAGAGGCTTCAACCGAGGGTAATCTGCACAAAGCAGGCAAACCCCCAGGTGAAGGGCAGCCCCAGGTCATGTGCACAGAGCAGAGGCCCAGTTAGGAGCAGAGCTGCCTTCATGGGGATGACAGAAACCCGGAACGCCATGTCAGACATTGGGAAGTTCCCAGAGGAGAGACTGGGGCCTCGGCACGCAGGAAATACCACCTGCCCTCAGGAGCCCCTTCCGTGTGCCGTGAGGTTGGAGACAGTGCAGCAGAGGACAGCAGCGTGGGCCCAGGTGGACCCTGTCCAGCGGCCTGCTCTCAACCCCAGGGCTCCAGCCCGTCCTCAGTCCTACCGCCAAGCAGTTGTCTTTGCTGGCCAGAGCCCTACAAGTATCATATACACTAGAAACCATGGCAGACACCCTCAGAAAGTCAGAGCATTAAAGGACCAGTGTTCACATCATCAACACGCCCAATCTGTGTCCTGCAGGGGAACTATGACCCATCATCCAAACCCCACCTGCAGGCCTCAGCCTGCCCAGGGGCCACCTGCTGCTCCCACCACTGCACAAGGCACCGTGTTCAGACCTCCAGGTCTGTTCATTACACCGAAATTGCTTGCCTAGAATTTCCAGGACATTCCTTCCTTGGATAGAATACTCATTTGCCTAATAAATGGTTCTCTACTAACAGTGCTGTCTGTCCTGTGTAGTGAGTTGGGCGCATGGGTTTTGGGTATCTCAGTGCTTGTGCTGAGGGAAAGGAAAAGTTAGTTCAGCTGCTACGGGTTGCTTCCTTTGCTTCCAAAAGTAACCAGTACCCGGGAGCTCTGTCACTGAGAAGTAGACATCGTGTGCCCTCCCCCAGAACCCACTGCCTCCCTGATGAAGTTTGAGGAGATGGGCTCTGGGTTCTATCTCAGAGCTTAGCCTTCATGAGCATGGATAGCAGCCCACACCTTCCTCCTGAGGGAATGTTTTACACCCTTTCGGGCAGTAGGCAAGAAAGGCCTTCTATATCTGAAAAAGGTCAAGGACAGGCATATTTTTCAGAGAACACTAACGAGGAAGGGGCAGTGGCTTCATCATTATTTACAAGTCAGTCATCAGAAGATCCTGAAGATGAGTGACCCCTGCATGGGGGTGTTTAGGTCCACACTGCTGCAGTGGATCATGGGCCACGTGCAGGTGGTGGGGAAGCTCACTTCAACTTTGACACCCACAGGTGTCTCCTGGAAAGTCACCCTGGGGAGGGGATACCTTTAGGGATTAATGCCGTTGTTTTGTTTGGTGAGCAAAAGCCTCACTCAGCTGTCAGTGGAAGGAATGTCATCCAGGCAGCCACCTACCTCCCAGAGGAAAATGGAGGTGCAAGTGAGGAAAACATGCCATAGAGTGAATGAGAAAGCAAGAACAAAGAGGGGAAGTGTGGGCTGGCCGAGGGACCAAGGTTCCTGCCCCTTCAGCCCCACACCGGGACCCTGTCTTGCTCCCAGCTTCTCAAACTGATTGAAGCTCCACCCGCGGGGCCTGATCAGAGCCCTGCGCAGCATACTGATGCCTTACACGAAAAATGCGTGGGCTGTCCTTGAGAACCGAAACAGTATTTTCATGCATGTCATCAGGCATGGCTCCCCGTCTTTGGGAAAGGGGGCCTTGGTGCCTTCCTCCCACCCATGCTTGAAGGGAATGTACGGGATCCTGCTGGTGTTGTGTACAGTGCACCTGGCAGGGTGGAGATGCCCCCTCTGACATTCACGGCTTTGGTGGAGCTGCAGTCTCCCAAATACCTGCAGCTCATGAACCAGACGTGAGTTCTACACTAAGCACCAGGGTTACAGATATTTCAGTGCTCACCACGGACCTCCATGGAATGTTTTCTCTTTGCGCCAGATCTGCACACCTCCACCCCCTAAAGAAGTCTGGAGGGAAGGCAACTCCACTCATATAGACTGAAACACAAAAATGGAGTGAGTGTCCCGGTGAGCACTTTAAGCAGTTTTCCTAGTAAGCCCGGTGAACCTTGAGTGTAAAAAGGAAAAAACAAAACACAGCCACCAGATGTCCACCACAGCCCCTCTCACTACCACACTTGTACCTACTTGTCCAGAGTTAGACCACTGACCCAACAGTGTCCGAAGCTGGGGTCACAGAAAAAAATGCAGACTTTGGGAAAGTCCTAGTAGGGAGCCAAATGTGGAATGGGGCCCGAGGCAGGGAACTGGAAGAGGTGAGCAGGCAGGGGAGGCTCTAACATCCACCCACGTGGACCAAGCCGTCAATAACTCGGCCCCCCAGTTCCTGCATCGTCTCATCTCAGGGCCTTTATCTCCTCCCCAG
This sequence comes from Artibeus jamaicensis, assembly GCF_021234435.1. Taxonomy (NCBI): domain Eukaryota; kingdom Metazoa; phylum Chordata; class Mammalia; order Chiroptera; family Phyllostomidae; genus Artibeus; species Artibeus jamaicensis. Next base: position 68,645,945 of record NW_026522030.1, on the reverse strand, counting down.
TGCAGAGCTCATTCCCAGGATCGCCTCTGCCATTAGGAATAATTCAGTCTGACTTTCCACCCTGTGGCCTTGTTCCCTTTCCCCTCAGCATAGATGCCCCTCATTCATTTTTCAACTCCAGCTCTTTCATTATTCCACTTATCCCCTGTCGAAGGTCTTGTCTTCCTTCCTTACCAAGGTGGACTTGATGGTCTATCGGCTCACTAACATTTCACAAGCTCTGCAGTGCCCCCACCCGCTATCACCAACCTCCTTTACTCCTTCCCATCTGGTGACATTTCAACTCTGGAGTTTTCCAGAAGTGTGTTCCTACAAGTAACAGATCACTATTCTGTAAAATGTCACCATCGCTTTTACTGGTGCCCCAGAACACCTGGAAGTCACTCATTCCACAAAGATTGATCCTGTGCTTACCGACATGTGAACAAAACAAATGCAGTTTAGGTCCCTGTTTCCTCAGTGCATATTCTCCCCAAAGCTGCTGAGATTTATTTCAAATCTCACTTTCCTCAAAATGCTCAACACTCGGTTCAACAGATGTCCTGGACCACTGTCCACAGAAGAGCAAGAAGTCATAAGATGGGAACTTGTCAGCAAATCACTTGGGGGAAAAAAAGCACTTTCACATTGTTTGTTTCCTTTTTCCTTCCTATTACATAAAGAGGGGTTTTCTTCCCAATATCAAAGGAATAGCGCTTCCTGAAATCATCTTATGGAGGAGAGCCACCTAAATGCCTGTCGTGAAGGACTGATGTACCTCCCAGTGGCACTTTGCCCCCTCCCTCTCCTTACAAGACGCACGGCATCTTTTGTTTGCTTAAAGCTTTTTAACACAGAAATATTCATCCATTCCTAAGAACAGGTAGAAAAGCATATCTTCCCACTACCCTCTGCCAACTGCCACAATTCTCAATTCGCATGTGTAATAAATACACCCCAATTTTACAATACGATAAGGTGGAAAAGCCCATTGAAACTTCTTGCCATCCACCTCTCAGACAATGCTAGGCGTCCATGTCAGTGCTCTCATTTTCTCGTCACGCGCAGAACACACTTATGCACGCACCACAGATGTGAAGAGCATTGAGCTTCAAAGGCTTTAGCCACCACTTCTGCTCTGCCTTTTGCTCTGCCCCCAGGAGTCATCTGAGTGAATTTTTGCCTCAACTCCATGCAAGAAGTAACCTTACAGAGTAAGTCCGGGGCACAGTAGTGCTCTTCCTGGATAACCCAGTAGATGACATGCTAAATATGTAGAAGTAGAAAACTACAGAATTGGCACTGCTCTATGTGTTTTCAAGTATTGCAAAGAAGAATTTTTTCCACTTACATATGAAAATGACTTAAACACAGAGATCTGTTCATCTGTTTCTTGCCAAAATGCCGTTAAAAGTAAAAGATTAGATTAAAGAAACGAGTAACATCATTGGCCATCAGAAATGATGCCTATCAAAAACACTATGATATGGCCACAGACACACAAAGGAATGGCCAGAATGAAGAGCTCAGAGAAGTGGACACAGAACAGGGAGCAGGGGGAAACCTCGTATGTTGTTGGTGGGAATGAGAAAGGGTGAAGCCACTTTGACAAATAGTCTGGCACTTTCTCAACATTTCAAACAGAAAGTTACCATATGACCCAGCAATTGCACCTCTCAGTACACACTCATGAGCAATAAAAACACATGTGCGCACAAAAACTTGCAGGAAAATGTTCATAGCTCTAGCGTTCAGTTTTCACAAAAGTGAAAAGGTGCAAAGCACTCAAAGGTCCACCAACTGTTGAGTGGCTAAAGAATAAAACATGGTATATCCATGTAACGTAATGTGCTTCTTAATGAAGGAATAGTGACAGCATTAGGTATGGTGCATTTTGCTATGGCACAGAATGTGGAAATGGAAATACTAACTTTAGGATATGCCACATAGGAAATTGCTGACCTATGTGACCGGTTTCCAAATAAAGAAGTGAAAAATACAAATAGTGCCATTTTATCCTCTCTTTGAAACATGGAGAAGCAACTGGAAACAACCCGTTTTGCTTGCTCCTGTGTGGGGGGCACGCTCACACATGTCCGACGTGCAAGGTTGACAATAGTTTTGTGAGATAGTTTTCGGGCTTTGGCAAGATTCCATTTGAATTCAAAAGTAGTTTGACTAAGGGCTATACACCACTTATTTTTTCATTGAGAGAAATTAGTTTTATTCTGCTGGATTTTACACTGTAAATATTAGAGAACTGGGGTTTGCTTATAACTCTATAGAAACTGTGTATCATTAATGATGTGAAAATCGGCCACAATTCTTTTATTAACAAAGAATAGTTAATGGAATAAAATGAACACTTTGCTCTACCAGAAAATAAGTTATAGGCACTGGAAAGAGTTATCATAGAGAGGACTGTAATCACCTTATCAGAAAAGAGTTAACAAATTTTCAGAAGTTCCAATTATTTAAAAATCACCAGTCATTTAACGGAAATTCATGCCGACTCTAAAATTTGTTCATTTTTTAATTCTTATTTAAATATATCCAACTACCTATTTTTAATATAAAAATCCCATCATTAGTTGAGATACACACACACACACACACACACACACACACACACACACACACATATGAAATGTCTCAGGATGTCAGGACCCATCTACACTGTCCCAGCATTGCAGCTGATTGCTGCAGGATGAGGGGATATAGCAGGGTGACCAGTGGAAGACAGCCATCTGAGTTCTGCACCACAGAGCAGTGGCCATGATGCCAAAGAGACACCTCCCCAGCAGACAGCAGTCTGGGGCTCCACCGCCAATGGGGACATCTTAGAGCAGCAAATGTCTCTTCTTTTCTCTTGTTTGTAGTTTTATCTATAATATGTTCCCCTCAAAAATAAGTGAAAATGAGTATCCCAGTTATCATCAAGATCACAAATGAACAAATGGAGGTCAGCCATGGGAATTAGCAAGCTTATTTTGTCCATCTTCATTTGGATATGAATTTTAATTTGTAAAAATTCATCCCATGAGAATTTTAAATTATCCATTGAATTGTCCTGGGCACTGCCATAATTGGAGTGTTTTTGAATTTCTTAGGGTAGAAGGACCTAGAGCACCAACAGGGGTGAGGAAAGGAGGGACTGTGGACACATCCTCTTGAAGGCATAAGCTGCCCCACCTTCAGAAACCTTTTATGACTTCTCAATGCTGTGTGATGCAGGCCTGGCAATAAAGGCCAGAGTCTGGGCCCTCAGAGCTCAGTTGCGGCAAGCAGCTTTGCGATTCGGAAAATGGAACCCAACCAATTTCTGAATAGCCTTCTTCACGAGCTTTATCTGAGCTTCTTCCCAGAACCTGAGCAGAAGACTCGCAACCTCATTTACATCACCTTGCTGTGGTTGCTCCTGTTGCTTTTCTATTTCCTGGGGGTCATTCCATCAACCCCAACCTGCTGTGAAAATGGACACACTCAAAGGGTAAGGAGCCCTGAGCGAGCCCCAACAGAGATTCTTTACTGTTGTTTCCATTTCTGTGTGAGTCTGGCTGAGTCAGAGAGACACTGAAGATGGGATGCCTGAAGAGAAACTAGAACGTCACTCTCACAGGGGAAGAGAGCAGGCAGGGTTCGTGTTCAGGGAGCACTCAGGTTACCATATGAAGCTCACAGACCATCTGGGTGTAGTGGCAGGTTCCTGGCTAAAATGCTAAACACAGTGATTCCCTCGTTCTGGATGCTTTGGGATCCCTGCAGGACGTCAGAGTTAAGCAGCACTTTAGCATGGGTCCTATTCGCCTGTCAGGCATGGCTAGACCAAGCCTTTCTGTCGGGCTGATCAGGAGATCCATCCTGAGCTTCTGAGAGCCCCTGAGCAGAGGCTACAGCCTGAGCTCCATCCCAGGTCACAGGGTTTGGTCTGAGGGAACAGCGAGGTGGCTGTAGGCCTCAGGTCATATGCCTGCAGTGACTACAGGACATCTGAGTATCGAGTGTGGACCTCAGAGATAAAAATCCATCCTTGAGTGTTTCTAAGAAGGAAAACTAAAAGAAAAGCATTTTAAAACTTTAAAAATTGGTTAAAGAAGGGAACTCAATGTTTCTATGGATTAAAATGAGCCTGGTTGGCTCAGGGGGACATTATTCTTGGATAGGAAATGTTTGGGGTTTCTAGAGACAGGAGTGAGAGAAATGAATCCCAGTGCCTCATTGTTTTCTTCCGATTCTCAGTGTCAGTGCAGAGCCAAGAGGAGAAGGAAAGGTGGGACACCGCAAGGTAAAGTGCTTCCTGTCTCACCCAAGCCACCTAAGGGGAACTGTATCTTTGTCTTTTCTGTGAGGTACCAGGTCCATGATCTCCGCTGGGTGGTACATAGAGTCTGTCTCAGAAAACAGAGCCCTCAGAGGGGGAGGCCCGTGGAGAGGCAGGCAGAACCTGAGACTTCTCAGATCCCCTGCTCTGCTGCCCCCGGGCGCCTGATACCAAGTGGTGAGGGACCTGGGCAGTGTGTGTGGCTCAGTAGATGTCCAGAGTCAGAACTTCTGTCCCTGACTTCCTGAAACCACTATGGCTTCAGGATGACCAGGTTCCTCATGGTTGTAACCATTGACCTCTCTGCTTCACAGAGAGATTCTGAGCATCAAATGAGATGATGTATATCAAAGTAGTTTACAAATGAAGCAACATAGATGGGACCTCATAGACATCATTGAGCATCTGGCCTCATCTACCAATTCTTGGGGCTTTCGGACACTACTAACCCAAAGGCCTGCTATTAGGGGACTCCGGTGTAATACCTATGCATCTGCCTTTATGACATGGAACCCACTCCCTTGGTTTCCCAGGGTGGAGATATTACCACAGGAAAGAAGAGGAGAATAGGAGGCTGGATTCTATCCTGAAGAGGTGACTAGTTTCCCCCTTTTCCCTGATCCCTATTTAGCATGTTCTTAGAAATTTCAGGGATACAATGTGGCCTTCCACAGTCACGGGAGGGGGTTGCCTTAAGAATGGGGATGTGAGTGAGTGCCATGGGGTGAGTGCTACTGAGTGCATTGTGAAGTCACGGATGTGCAGCAATGGGAAGGGCAGGGCAGTAGGCTTCAGGTGGCCCCACTCCCATCAGGCCAGTGGGTCCTCCTTTCCTTGTTGTTGTCCTGGCTGCAACTTTATACCTCCTGTTTCCTGCAGGCCCCTGGGCCAGCACCATACCACCACCTGTTTGCACCAGTGTCTGTGTCTGGACCCCTCCTGTGAGGTGTATAACAACACAGTCGCTGAGCTCAGTTGGCTGCCATTGCCAGAGGCCCTGGAAGATTCTTCTCCCTCTGTGTCCTCTCTGGCTAGCACAGCTTCTGGGACTGAGTCATCATCCTCTCAGTCTACTGCCTCCCTCGCCAGACCCTCCAGGAGACCTCATCCCACTTCCTCCGCCTGAGGTTTTGCCACCAACCTGCTCTGTTCTCCTCCCAAACCCAGGGAGCTCCTTGGGCCATTTCTTGTCACCCTCACCAGCAACTCAAACTCTGCCTCTAGAGCCTTGTCCTCCCTTGGGGTCCAAACTCCCATTCCTCCATTCCATACCTCAAGCACAAAAGTCATTCTCTTCCAACTTGGCACAGTGCAATTTCCATCAAGAGATCCCTGCCCTCCAATCTCCAAAGACTTGTTCTAGAGAGGACACTGCTGCCAAAGTTATTCATCCTGGACACCTGTTTCTCAGCCATGATGAGCATGACTCAGAACAGCAGTACTCATATCCTAATAGCAAGGAGGACCATTTGAAGCAAAAACTTATCCAGCTTTTCTGGGGTCTTCCATCTCTTCACAGTGAGTCCTTGACCTCTGCTGTCCCTATCTTGGGTGACTATTCGTCAATCTTTATTTTCAACAGCCTCTCCAATGCTTCCACAGGCCATGAAGCCCCAGTGCTTCCATATTTCTTACCTCCATGCTTGCTTGAGCTCCAACCTCAGTCCTTGCCTCAGGCCTTGTCCCCATCCCAGCCCCTACCTCTCACTCAGATCCAGCTGCAGGCTCACCTTCAACCCACACTCCCAGTCCTATCATATGGCTTCATACCCAAGAGCAGGGCTGGTGGAGTGCATTTCCATGGACCCCAGAGAGAATTAGAATGTCTCACGTTATCGCAAATTCAACGCCTGGAATGGAATGTGTTGCAGAGGAAACAGCAAAGTTTGAAGGATTTGCCCTCTAGGGTTCAAAAGTCTAGGGAAGACTTCTGTCCTTCAGCTCCCACATCTACTCAGTGCCGGCCCTCCAAGGCCCATGTTTCAATCTCCATCGATCCTGTAGGCTTTCCCCTCAATGGTGAACTTCAAGAGAAATTTGAGCATCACCTTAGAAAAAGGCTCATCCAACACCGGTGGAGCTTGCCTCTCAGGATCCATAAGTGTGTGTCACTGATGAGGCTTCCAAACAATTGCTCAGACTCATGGGAGTCAAAGAGCTGTTATGACCTGTCAGGGATCTCTGTGTCTAAGGGCCAACGAAGCCACCCAGGAAGTTTCTGTGGAAGGGCCCCAGAAATAGTTCAGCTTGAGGAGGATGAGGGGGTAGATGAGGGACAAAGCCAAGAGAGTGATGCAAAAGATTCCTTCGGTGACTCAGAGAGCTCCTCACAGAAGGATGTGGGGTCTGATTCTGAGCAAGACCTAGCCATGACGAGTCAGTCAGAGGAAAGCTCAGTGGTGTCAGGACAGAGTGAAGGTCCAAGGCACCCGAGAAAGGTCCTGCAGGTTCACCTGAGCAAGCACTTTCAGGAAACCAATGACAGTCAGCTCCACAAGACAGTGCACCATGCACAGCACACTGATGAGGAGACACCTTCTTTCAAACAGGACAGCGAAATAAAACAGACAAGATCGCCAGCATCAGCGGGTAGGGTCTACTCCCTAAATACATCCCAGGAGCTTTCCTTCCTTGAGCCTGCTACACAGCGGATGCTGGAAGTCCATATTACTAAACTGGGTATAGGGATATCATGGAGCCTTGCCGCCAACGTCCTAGAATCCATGGAAATTTTTCCATCGAAAGAGACTTCACCCCATTCCTTATTCCATCCCCAATCTTCCCCTTCTACCAACCTGCTTTTGGAGGTGAACTCCAAACCTGGGGGTTTCACGCCCTTGAGAGGAAGCTCTAAATCTGTTCACGGAGAAAAAGTGGGCACAGAAAACTCAGACACTGTCCTCAAATCTCCTCTCCCTGCCACCTCACTTGTGGGGAAGGAAGGAAGGCCTCCCTCACAACAGGGGGCTCTGAAAAAAATCACCCGCTGATATGAAACACGGGCCTGCCCAGGGAGTTCAGACCACTGGGGATGCCAGACCAAATCTTGTGCCTGTCTCAAACAACATCACTGGCAAAACAAGTCAGGGGCATTTTCCAACAGCCACCATTCACTGCCCAAAACTTCCCTCAAGGCAGGCTGGGGCCAGACATGAGCCAGAGGATAAGAACATGAATGGCAGTGACGGAGCAGAAATGCAACCGGGCAGGAAGATGGAGGACAAAGAACCTGCTTCCATGTCCAACGTGACCAGGGAGAGAGCTGAGGCTGAGGAGCTCTATGTTGTTCAGGATAATGCTAAGGACATCATGACAACCAACAAGCTGGGAGTCTCCCGAAGTATGAGTCTGAATAAGACTACAGGAACAACCCCTGTGATGACTAAAGTGACCTCACCGAAAATATCAGATCCCAAGTCATCAGACCTTAACAAGCAGCTCCTTGACGAGTTAATGTCCAAAGTGCACAAGAAAAAAACCGGACAGACCCAAGGCCAAGCCACTGACATGTCCCATGAGACTAACCAAGCCTCCCTACCTGGTGCTCAGGGTGTCTCCAGTGTGGACATGGGAGCTTCCCAGGTGCTGCATGTCCATTGTGGGCACCAGACGATCAGTGTGGAGAAACAGCAGGAGCCTTGGGTCCCTGGGCTGACCTCAGGGTTGTGCCCAGAGAAGAATTTCCCACCAGCTTTCAAGAAAGTGAGCCCCAAAGACTCCAAGGCACGGGAGCTTGGTGGAGGGGATGCAGGGTTGGTAACATCCCAACCTGGAAGAAAGAGAGTTCCTCCTCAGGTGGGATTCACGGAGGTGGTTGGGAGCAGGTCTCCCCAGAGCCTGTCACAGAAGAGACAGTGTCCTGCTGACAGTCTTTTCATACATAAAATGAAGAGTCTTTTCCAGAGGCTTCAACCAAGGGTAATCTGCACAAAGCAGGCAAACCCCCAGGTGAAGGGCAGCCCCAGGTCATGTGCACAGAGCAGAGGCCCAGTTAGGAGCAGAGCTGCCTTCATGGGGATGACAGAAACCCGGAACGCCATGTCAGACATTGGGAAGTTCCCAGAGGAGAGACTGGGGCCTCGGCACGCAGGAAATACCACCTGCCCTCAGGAGCCCCTTCCGTGTGCCGTGAGGTTGGAGACAGTGCAGCAGAGGACAGCAGCGCGGGCCCAGGTGGACCCTGTCCAGCGGCCTGCTCTCAACCCCAGGGCTCCAGCCCGTCCTCAGTCCTACCGCCAAGCAGTTGTCTTTGCTGGCCAGAGCCCTACAAGTATCATATACACTAGAAACCATGGCAGACACCCTCAGAAAGTCAGAGCATTAAAGGACCAGTGTTCACATCATCAACACGCCCAATCTGTGTCCTGCAGGGGAACTATGACCCATCATCCAAACCCCACCTGCAGGCCTCAGCCTGCCCAGGGGCCACCTGCTGCTCCCACCACTGCACAAGGCACCGTGTTCAGACCTCCAGGTCTGTTCATTACACCGAAATTGCTTGCCTAGAATTTCCAGGACATTCCTTCCTTGGATAGAATATTCATTTGCCTAATAAATGGTTCTCTACTAACAGTGCTGTCTGTCCTGTGTAGTGAGTTGGGCGCATGGGTTTTGGGTATCTCAGTGCTTGTGCTGGGGGAAAGGAAGGAGTTAGTTCAGCTGCTACGGGTTGCTTCCTTTGCTTCCAAAAGTAACCAGTACCCGGGACCTCTCACTGAGAAGTAGACATCGTGTGCCCTCCCCCAGAACCCACTGCCTCCCTGATGAAGTTTGAGGAGATGGGCTCTGGGTCCTATCTCAGAGCTTAGCCTTCATGAGCATGGATAGCAGCCCACACCTTCCTCCTGAGGGAATGTTTTACACCCTTTCGGGCAGTAGGCAAGAAAGGCCTTCTGTATCTGAAAAAGGTCAAGGACAGGCATATTTTTCAGAGAACACTAACGAGGAAGGGGCAGTGGCTTCATCATTATTTACAAGTCAGTCATCAGAAGATCCTGAAGATGAGTGACCCCTGCATGGGGGTGTTTAGGGCCACACTGCTGCAGTGGATCATGGGCCACGTGCAGGTGGTGGGGAAGCTCACTCCAACTTTGACACTCACGGGTGTCTCCTGGAAAGTCACCCTGGGGAGGGGATACCTTTAGGGATTAATGTCGTTGTTTTGTTTGGTGAGCAAAAGCCTCACTCAGCTGTCAGTGGAAGGAATGTCATCCAGGCAGCCACCTACCTCCCAGAGGAAAATGGAGGTGCAAGTGAGGAAAACATGCCATAGAGTGAATGAGAAAGCAAGAACAAAGAGGGGAAGTGTGGGCTGGCCGAGGGACCAAGGTTCCTGCCCCTTCAGCCCCACACCGGGACCCTGTCTTGCTCCCAGCTTCTCAAAGTGATTGAAGCTCCACCCGCGGGGCCTGATCAGAGCCCTGCGCAGCATACTGATGCCTTACACGAAAAATGCGTGGGCTGTCCTTGAGAACCGAAACAGTATTTTCATGCATGTCATCAGGCATGGCTCCCCCGTCTTTGGGAAAGGGGGCCTTGGTGCCTTCCTCCCACCCATGCTTGAAGGGAATGTACGGGATCCTGCTGGTGTTGTGTACAGTGCACCTGGCAGGGTGGAGATGCCCCCTCTGACATTCACGGCTTTGGTGGAGCTGCAGTCTGCCAAATACCTGCAGCTCATGAACCAGACGTGAGTTCTACACTAAGCACCAGGGTTACAGATATTTCAGTGCTCACCACGGACCTCCATGGAATGTTTTCTTTTTGTGCCAGATCTGCACACCTCCACACCCTAAAGAAGTCTGGAGGGAAGGCAAGTCCACTCATATAGTCTGAAACACAAAAACGGAGTGAGTGTCCCGGTGAGCACTTTAAGCAGTTTTCCTAGTAAGCCCGGTGAACCTTGAGTGTAAAAAGGAAAAAAACAAAACACAGCCACCAGATGTCCACCACAGCCCCTCTCACTACCACACTTGTACCTACTTGTCCAGAGTTAGACCACTGACCCAACAGTGTCCGAAGCTGGGGTCACAGAAAAAATGCAGACTTTGGGAAAGTCCTAGTAGGGAGCCAAATGTGGAATGGGGCCCGAGGCAGGGAACTGGAAGAGGTGAGCAGGCAGGGGAGGCTCTAACATCCACCCACGTGGACCAGCAGTCAATAACTCGGCCCCCCAGTTCCTGCATCATCTCATCTCAGGGCCTTTATCTCCTCCCCAGTGCAGTCACTGCCACATGCAGAGCTCATTCCCAGGATCGCCTCTGCCATTAGGAATAATTCAGTCTGACTTTCCACCCTGTGGCCTTGTTCCCTTTCCCCTCAGCATACATGCCCCTCATTCATTTTTCAACTCCAGCTCTTTCATTATTCCACTTATTCCCTGTCCAAGGTCTTGTCTTCCTTCCTTACCAAGGTGGACTTGATGGTCTATCGGCTCACTAACATTTCACAAGCTCTGCAGTGCCCCCACCCGCTATCACCAACCTCCTTTACTCCTTCCCATCTGGTGACATTTCAACTCTGGAGTTTTCCAGAAGTGTCTTCCTACAAGTAACAGATCACTATTCTGTAAAATGTCACCATCGGTTTTACTGGTGCCCCAGAACACCTGGAAGTCACTCACATTCCACAAAGATTGATCCCGTGCTTACCGACATGTGAACAAAACAAATGCAGTTTAGGTCCCTGTTTCCTCAGTCCATATTCTCCCCAAAGCTGCTGAGATTTATTTCAAATCTCACTTTCCTCAGAATGCTCAACACTTGGTTCAACAGATGTCCTGGACCACTGTGCACAGAAGAGCAAGAAGTCATAAGATGGGAACTTGTCAGCAAATCACTTGGGGGAAAAAAAGCACTTTCACATGGTTTCTTTCCTTTCTCCTTCCTATTACATAAAGAGGGGTTTTCTTCCCAATATCAAAGGAATAGCGCTTCCTGAAATCATCTTATGGAGGAGAGCCACCTAAATGTCTGTCGTGAAGGACTGATGTACCTCCCAGTGGCACTTTGCCCCCTCCCTCTCCTTACAAGATGCACAGCATCTTTTGTTTGCTTAAAGCTTTTTAACACAGAAATATTCATCCATTCCTAAGAACAGGTAGAACAACATATCTTCCCACTACCCTCTGCCAACTGCCACAATTCTCAATTCGCATGTGTAATAAATACATCCCAATTTTACAATACGATAAAGTGGAAATGCCCATTGAAACTTCTTGCCATCCACCTCTCAGACAATGCTAGGCGTCCATGTCAGTGCTCTCATTTTCTCATCACACGTGGAGCACACTTATGCACGCACCACAGATGTGAAGAGCATTGAGCTTCAAAGGCTTTAGCCACCACTTCTGCTCTGCCTTTTGCTCTGCCCCGAGGAGTCATCTGAGTGAATTGTTGCCTCAACTCCATGCAAGAAGGAATCTTACAGAGTAAGTCCGGGGCACAGTAGTGCTCTTCCTGGATAACCCAGTAGACGACATGCTAAATATGTAGAAGTAGAAAACTACAGAATTGGCACTGCTCTATGTGTTTTCAAGTATTGCAAAGAAGAATTTTTTCCACTTACATATGAAAATGACTTAAACACAGAGATCTGTTCATCTGTTTCTTGCCAAAATGCCGTTCAAAGTAAAAGATTAGATTAAAGAAACGAGTAACATCATTGGCCATCAGAAATGATGCCTATCAAAAACACTATGATATGGCCACAGACACACAAAGGAATGGCCAGAATGAAGAGCTCAGAGAAGTGGACACAGAACAGGGAGCGGGAAGAAACCTCGTATGTTGTTGGTGGGAATGAGAAAGGGTGAAGCCACTTTGACAAATAGTCTGGCACTTCCTCGACATTTCAAACAGAAAGTTACCATATGACCCAGCAATTGCACCCCTCAGTACACACTCATGAGCAATAAAAACACATGTGTGCACAAAAACTTGCAGGCAAATGTTCATAGCTCTAGCGTTCAGTTTTCACAAAAGTGAAAAGGTGCAAAGCACTCAAAGGTCCACCAACTGTTGAGTGGCTAAATAATAAAACATGGTATATCCATGTAACGTAATGTGCTTCTTAATGAAGGAATAGTGACAGCATTAGGTATGGTGCATTTTGCTATGGCACAGAATGTGGAAATGGAAATACTAACTTTAGGATATGCCACATAGGAAATTGCTGACCTATGTGACCGGTTTCCAAATAAAGAAGTGAAAAATACAAATAGTGCCATTTTATCCTCTCTTTGAAACATGGAGAAGCAACTGGAAACAACCCGTTTTGCTTGCTCCTGTGTGGGGGCACGCTCACACATGTCCGACGTGCAAGGTTGACAATAGTTTTGTGATATAGTTTTCGGGCTTTGGCAAGATTCCATTTGAATTCAAAAGTAGTTTGACTAAGGGCTATACACCACTTATTTTTTCATTGAGAGAAATTAATTTTATTCTGCTAGATTTTACACTGTAAATATTAGAGAACTGGGGTTTGCTTATAACTATATAGAAACTGTGTATCATTAATGATGTGAAAATCGGCCACAATTCTTTTATTAACAAAGAATAGTTAATGGAATAAAATGAACACTTTGCTCTACCAGAAAATAAGTTATAGGCATTGGAAAGAGTTATCATAGAGAGGACTATAATCACCTTATCACAAAAGAGTTAACAAATTTTCAGAAGTTCCAATTATTTAAAAATCACCAGCCATTTAACGGAAATTCATGCCGACTAAAATTTGTTCATTTTTTAATTCTTATTTAAATATATCCAACTACCTATTTTTAATATAAAAATCCCATCATTACTTGAGATACACACACACACACACACACACACACACATATATGAAATGTCTCAGGATGTTAGGACCCATCTACACTGTCCCAGCATTGCAGCTGATTGCTGCAGGATGAGGGGATATAGCAGGGTGACCAGTGGAAGACAGCCATCTGAGTTCTGCACCACAGAGCAGTGGCCATGATGCCAAAGAGACACCTCCCCAGCAGACAGCAGTCTGGGGCTCCACCGCCAATGGGGACATCTTAGAGCAGCAAATGTCTCTTCTTTTCTCTTGTTTGTAGTTTTATCTATAATATGTTCCCCTCAAAAATAAGTGAAAATGAGTATCCCAGTTATCATCAAGATCACAAATGAACAAATGGAGGTCAGCCATGGGAATTAGCAAGCTTATTTTGTCCATCTTCATTTGGATATGAATTTTAATTTGTAAAAATTCATCCCATGAGAATTTTAAATTATCCATTGAATTGTCCTGGGCACTGCCATAATTGGAGTGTTTTTGAATTTCTTAGGGTAGAAGGACCTAGAGCACCAACAGGGGTGAGGAAAGGAGGGACTGTGGACACATCCTCTTGAAGGCATAAGCTGCCCCACCTTCAGAAACCTTTTATGACTTCTCAATGCTGTGTGATGCAGGCCTGGCAATAAAGGCCAGAGTCTGGGCCCTCAGAGCTCAGTTGCGGCAAGCAGCTTTGCGATTCGGAAAATGGAACCCAACCAATTTCTGAATAGCCTTCTTCACGAGCTTTATCTGAGCTTCTTCCCAGAACCTGAGCAGAAGACTCGCAACCTCATTTACATCACCTTGCTGTGGTTGCTCCTGTTGCTTTTCTATTTCCTGGGGGTCATTCCATCAACCCCAACCTGCTGTGAAAATGGACACACTCAAAGGGTAAGGAGCCCTGAGCGAGCCCCAACAGAGATTCTTTACTGTTGTTTCCATTTCTGTGTGAGTCTGGCTGAGTCAGAGAGACACTGAAGATGGGATGCCTGAAGAGAAACTAGAACGTCACTCTCACAGGGGAAGAGAGCAGGCAGGGTTCGTGTTCAGGGAGCACTCAGGTTACCATATGAAGCTCACAGACCATCTGGGTGTAGTGGCAGGTTCCTGGCTAAAATGCTAAACACAGTGATTCCCTCGTTCTGGATGCTTTGGGATCCCTGCAGGACGTCAGAGTTAAGCAGCACTTTAGCATGGGTCCTATTCGCCTGTCAGGCATGGCTAGACCAAGCCTTTCTGTCGGGCTGATCAGGAGATCCATCCTGAGCTTCTGAGAGCCCCTGAGCAGAGGCTACAGCCTGAGCTCCATCCCAGGTCACAGGGTTTGGTCTGAGGGAACAGTGAGGTGGCTGTAGGCCTCAGGTCATATGCCTGCAGTGAGTACAGGACATCTGAGTATCGAGTGTGGACCTCAGAGATAAAAATCCATCCTTGAGTGTTTCTAAGAAGGAAAACTAAAAGAAAAGCATTTTAAAACTTTACAAATTGGTTAAAGAAGGGAACTCAAGGTTTCTATGGATTAAAATGAGCCTGGTTGGCTCAGGGGGACATTATTCTTGGATAGGAAATGTTTGGGGTTTCTAGAGACAGGAGTGAGAGAAATGAATTCCAGTGCCTCATTGTTTTCTTCCGATTCTCAGTGTCAGTGCGGAGCCAAGAGGAGAAGGAAAGGTGGGACACTGCAAGGTAAAGTGCTTCCTGTCTCACCCAAGCCACCTAAGGGGAACTGTATCTTTGTCTTTTCTGTGAGGTCCCAGGTCCATGATCTCCGCTGGGTGGTACATAGAGTCTGTCTCAGAAAACAGAGCCCTCAGAGGGGAGGCCCGTGGAGAGGCAGGCAGAACCTGAGACTTCTCAGATCCCCTGCTCTGCTGCCCCCGGGCGCCTGATACCAAGTGGTGAGGGACCTGGGCAGTGTGTGTGGCTCAGTAGATGTCCAGAGTCAGAACTTCTGTCCCTGACTTCCTGAAAGCACTATGGCTTCAGGATGACCAGGTTCCTCATGGTTGTAACCATTGACCTCTCTGCTTCACAGAGAGATTCTGAGCATCAAATGAGATGATGTATATCAAAGTAGTTTACAAATGAAGCAACATAGATGGGACCTCATAGACATCATTGAGCATCTGGCCTCATCTACCAATTCTTGGGGCTTTCGGACACTACTAACCCAAAGGCCTGCTATTAGGGGACTCCGGTGTAATACCTATGCATCTGCCTTTATGACATGGAACCCACTCCCTTGGTTTCCCAGGGTGGAGATATTACCACAGGAAAGAAGAGGAGAATAGGAGGCTGGATTCTATCCTGAAGAGGTGACTAGTTTCCCCCTTTTCCCTGATCCCTATTTAGCATGTTCTTAGAAATTTCAGGGATACAATGTGGCCTTCCACAGTCACGGGAGGGGGTTGCCTTAAGAATGGGGATGTGAGTGAGTGCCATGGGGTGAGTGCTACTGAGTGCATTGTGAAGTCACGGATGTGCAGCAATGTGAAGGAAGGGCAGGGCAGTAGGCTTCAGGTGGCCCCACTCCCATCAGGCCAGTGGGTCCTCCTTTCCTTGTTGTTGTCCTGGCTGCAACTTTATACCTCCTGTTTCCTGCAGGCCCCTGGGCCAGCACCATACCACCACCTGTTTGCACCAGTGTCTGTGTCTGGACCCCTCCTGTGAGGTGTATAACAACACAGTCGCTGAGCTCAGTTGGCTGCCATTGCCAGAGGCCCTGGAAGATTCTTCTCCCTCTGTGTCCTCTCTGGCTAGCACAGCTTCTGGGACTGAGTCATCATCCTCTCAGTCTACTGCCTCCTCGCCAGACCCTCCAGGAGACCTCATCCCACTTCCTCCGCCTGAGGTTTTGCCACCAACCTGCTCTGTTCTCCTCCCAAACCCAGGGAGCTCCTTGGGCCATTTCTTGTCACCCTCACCAGCAACTCACACTCTGCCTCTAGAGCCTTGTCCTCCCTTGGGGTCCAAACTCCCATTCCTCCATTCCATACCTCAAGCACAAAAGTCATTCTCTTCCAACATGGCACAGTGCAATTTCCATCAAGAGATCCCTGCCCTCCAATCTCCAAAGACTTGTTCTAGAGAGGACACTGCTGCCAAAGTTATCCATCCTGGACACCTGTTTCTCAGCCATGATGAGCATGACTCAGAACAGCAGTACTCATATCCTAATAGCAAGGAGGACCATTTGAAGCAAAAACTTATCCAGCTTTTCTGGGGTCTTCCATCTCTTCACAGTGAGTCCTTGAGCTCTGCTGTCCCTATCTTGGGTGACTATTCGTCAATCTTTATTTTCAACAGCCTCTCCAATGCTTCCACAGGCCATGAAGCCCCAGTGCTTCCATATTTCTTACCTCCATGCTTGCTTGAGCTCCAACCTCAGTCCTTGCCTCAGGCCTTGTCCCCATCCCAGCCCCTACCTCTCACTCAGATCCAGCTGCAGGCTCACCTTCAACCCACACTCCCAGTCCTATCATATGGCTTCATACCCAAGAGCAGGGCTGGTGGAGTGCATTTCCATGGACCCCAGAGAGAATTAGAATGTCTCACGTTATCGCAAATTCAACGCCTGGAATGGAATGTGTTGCAGAGGAAACAGCAAAGTATGAAGGATTTGCCCTCTAGGGTTCAAAAGTCTAGGGAAGACTTCTGTCCTTCAGCTCCCACATCTACTCAGTGCCGGCCCTCCAAGGCCCATGTTTCAATCTCCATCGATCCTGTAGGCTTTCCCCTCAATGGTGAACTTCAAGAGAAAGTTGAGCATCACCTTAGAAAAAGGCTCATCCAACACAGGTGGAGCCTGCCTCTCAGGATCCATAAGTGTGTGTCACTGATGAGGCTTCCAAACAATTGCTCAGACTCATGGGAGTCAAAGAGCTGTTATGACCTGTCAGGGATCTCTGTGTCTAAGGGCCAAAGAAGCCAACCAGGAAGTTTCTGTGAGGGGGCCCCAGAAATAGTTCAGCTTGAGGAGGATGAGGGGGTAGATGAGGGACAAAGCCAAGAGAGTGATGCCAAAGATTCCTTCGGTGACTCAGAGAGCTCCTCACAGAAGGATGTGGGGTCTGATTCTGAGCAAGACCTAGCCATGACGAGTCAGTCAGAGGAAAGCTCAGTGGTGTCAGGACAGAGTGAAGGTCCAAGGCACCCGAGAAAGGTCCAGCAGGTTCACCTGAGCAAGCACTTTCAGGAAACCAATGACAGTCAGCTCCACAAAACAGTGCACCATGCACTGCACACTAATGAGGAGACTCCTTCTATCAAACAGGACAGCGAAATAAAACAGAGAAGATCGCCAGCATCAGCGGGTAGGGTCTACTCCCTAAATACATCCCAGGAGCTTTCCTTCCTTGAGCCTGCTACACAGCGGATGCTGGAAGTCCATATTACTAAACTGGGTATAGGGATATCATGGAGCCTTGCCGCCAACGTCCTAGAATCCATGGAAATTTTTCCATCGAAAGAGACTTCACCCCATTCCTTATTCCATCGCCAATCTTCCCCCTCTACCAACCTGCTTTTGGAGGTGAACTCCAAACCTGGGGGTTTCAGGCCCTTGAGAGGAAGCTCTAAATCTGTTCACGGAGAAAAAGTGGGCACAGAAAACTCAGACACTGTCCTCAAATCTCCTCTCCCTGCCACCTCACTTGTGGGGAAGGAAGGAAGGCCTCCCTCACAACAGGGGGCTCTGAAAAAATCACCCGCTGATATGAAACACGGGCCTGCCCAGGGAGTTCAGACCACTGGGGATGCCAGACCAAATCTTGTGCCTGTCTCAAACAACATCACTGGCAAAACAAGTCAGGGGCATTTTCCAACAGCCACCATTCACTGCCCAAAACTTCCCTCAAGGCAGGCTGGGGCCAGACATGAGCCAGAGGATAAGAATATGAATGGCAGTGACAGAGCAGAAATGCAACCGGGCAGGAAGATGGAGGACAAAGAACCTGCTTCCATGTCCAACGTGACCAGGGAGAGAGCTGAGGCTGAGGAGCTCTATGTTGTTCAAGATAATACTAAGGACATCATGACAACCAACAAGCTGGGAGTCTCCCGAAGTATGAGTCTGAATAAGACTACAGGAACAACCCCTGTGATGACTAAAGTGACCTCACCGAAAATATCAGATCCCAAGTCATCAGACCTTAGCAAGCAGCTCCTTGACGAGTTAGTGTCCAAAGTGCACAAGAAAAAAACCGGACAGACCCAAGGCCAAGCCACTGACATGTCCCATGAGACTAACCAAGCCTCCCTACCTGGTGCTCAGGGTGTCTCCAGTGTGGACATGGGAGCTTCCCAGGTGCTGCATGTCCATTGTGGGCACCAGACAATCAGTGTGGAGAAACAGCAGGAGCTTTGGGTCCCTGGGCTGACCTCAGGGTTGTGCCCAGAGAAGAATTTCCCACCAGCTTTCAAGAAAGTGAGCCCCAAAGACTCCAAGGCACGGGAGCTTGGTGGAGGGGATGCAGGGTTGGTAACATCCCAACCTGGAAGAAACAGAGTTCCTCCTCAGGTGGGGTTCATGGAGGTGGTTGGGAGCAGGTCTCCCCAGAGCCTGTCACAGAACAGACAGTGTCCTGCTGACAGTCTTTTCATACATAAAATGAAGAGTCTTTTCCAGAGGCTTCAACCGAGGGTAATCTGCACAAAGCAGGCAAACCCCCAGGTGAAGGGCAGCCCCAGGTCATGTGCACAGAGCAGAGGCCCAGTTAGGAGCAGAGCTGCCTTCATGGGGATGACAGAAACCCGGAACGCCATGTCAGACATTGGGAAGTTCCCAGAGGAGAGACTGGGGCCTCGGCACGCAGGAAATACCACCTGCCCTCAGGAGCCCCTTCCGTGTGCCGTGAGGTTGGAGACAGTGCAGCAGAGGACAGCAGTGCGGGCCCAGGTGGACCCTGTCCAGCGGCCTGCTCTCAACCCCAGGGCTCCAGCCCATCCTCAGTCCTACCACCAAGCAGCTGTCTTTGCTGGCCAGAGCCCTACAAGTATCATATACAGTAGAAACCGTGGCAGACACCCTCAGAAAGTCAGAGCATTAAAGGACCAGTGTTCACATCATCAACACGCCCAATCTGTGTCCTGCAGGGGAACTATGACCCATCATCCAAACCCCACCTGCAGGCCTCAGCCTGCCCAGGGGCCACCTGCTGCTCCCACCACTGCACAAGGCACCGTGTTCAGACCTCCAGGTCTGTTCATTACACCGAAATTGCTTGTCTAGAATTTCCAGGGAATTCCTTCCTTGGATAGAATACTCATTTGCCTAATAAATGGTTCTCTACTAACAGTGCTGTCTGTCCTGTGTAGTGAGTTGGGCGCATGGGTTTTGGGTATCTCAGTGCTTGTGCTGAGGGAAAGGAAGGAGTTAGTTCAGCTGCTACGGGTTGCTTCCTTTGCTTCCAAAAGTAACCAGTACCCGGGACCTCTCACTGAGAAGTAGACATCGTGTGCCCTCCCCCAGAACCCACTGCCTCCCTGATGAAGTTTGAGCAGATGGGCTCTGGGTTCTATCTCAGAGCTTAGCCTTCATGAGCATGGATAGCAGCCCACACCTTCCTCCTGAGGGAATGTTTTACACCCTTTCGGGCAGTGGGCAAGGAAGGCCTTCTATATCTGAAAAAGGTCAAGGACAGGCATATTTTTCAGAGAACACTAACGAGGAAGGGGCAGTGGCTTCATCATTATTTACAAGTCAGTCATCAGAAGATCCTGAAGATGAGTGACCCCTGCATGGGGGTGTTTAGGGCCACACTGCTGCAGTGGATCATGGGCCACGTGCAGGTGGTGGGGAAGCTCACTCCAACTTTGACACCCACAGGTGTCTCCTGGAAAGTCACCCTGGGGAGGGGATACCTTTAGGGATTAATGCCGTTGTTTTGTTTGGTGAGCAAAAGCCTCACTCAGCTGTCAGTGGAAGGAATGTCATCCAGGCAGCCACCTACCTCCCAGAGGAAAATGGAGGTGCAAGTGAGGAAAACATGCCATAGAGTGAATGAGAAAGCAACAACAAAGAGGGGAAGTGTGGGCTGGCCGAGGGACCAAGGTTCCTGCCCCTTCAGCCCCACACCGGGACCCTGTCTTGCTCCCAGCTTCTCAAACTGATTGAAGCTCCACCCGCGGGGCCTGATCAGAGCCCTGCGCAGCATACTGATGCCTTACACGAAAAATGCGTGGGCTGTCCTTGAGACCCGAAACAGTATTGTCATGCATGTCATCAGGCATGGCTCCCCGTCTTTGGGAAAGGGGGCCTTGGTGCCTTCCTCCCACCCATGCTTGAAGGGAATGTACGGGATCCTGCTGGTGTTGTGTACAGTGCACCTGGCAGGGTGGAGATGCCCCCTCTGACATTCATGGCTTTGGTGGAGCTGCAGTCTCCCAAATACCTGCAGCTCATGAACCAGACGTGAGTTCTATACTAAGCACCAGGGTTACAGATATTTCAGTGCTCACCACGGACCTCCATGGAATGTTTTTTTTTTTTGTGCCAATTCTGCACACCTCCACACCCTAAAGAAGTCTGGGGGGAAGGCAAGTCCACTCATATAGTCTGAAACACAAAAACGGAGTGAGTGTCCCGGTGAGCACTTTAAGCAGTTTTCCTAGTAAGCCCGGTGAACCTTGAGTGTAAAAAGGAAAAAACAAAACACAGCCACCAGATGTCCACCACAGCCCCTCTCACTACCACACTTGTACCTACTTGTCCAGAGTTAGACCACTGACCCAACAGTGTCCGACGCTGGGGTCACAGAAAAAATGCAGACTTTGGGAAAGTCCTAGTAGGGAGCCAAATGTGGAATGGGGCCCGAGGCAGGGAACTGGAAGAGGTGAGCAGGCAGGGGAGGCCCTAATGTCCACCCACGTGGACCAAGCCGTCAATAACTCGGCCCCCCCAGTTCCTGCATCATCTCATCTCAGGGCCTTTATCTCCTCCCCAGTGCAGAGCTCATTCCCAGGATCGCCTCTGCCATTAGGAATAATTCAGTCTGACTTTCCACCCTGTGGCCTTGTTCCCTTTCCCCTCAGCATACATGCCCCTCATTCATTTTTCAACTCCAGCTCTTTCATTATTCCACTTATTCCCTGTCCAAGGTCTCGTCTTCCTTCCTTACCAAGGTGGACTTGATGGTCTATCGGCTCACTAACATTTCACAAGCTCTGCAGTGCCCCCACCCGCTATCACCAACCTCCTTTACTCCTTCCCATCTGGTGACATTTCAACTCTGGAGTTTTCCAGAAGTGTCTTCCTACAAGTAACAGATCACTATTCTGTAAAATGTCACCATCGGTTTTACTGGTGCCCCAGAACACCTGGAAGTCACTCATTCATTCCACAAAGATTGATCCCGTGCTTACCGACATGTGAACAAAACAAATGCAGTTTAGGTCCCTGTTTCCTCAGTCCATATTCTCCCCAAAGCTGCTCAGATTTATTTCAAATTTCACTTTCCTCAAAATGCTCAACACTCGCTTCAACAGATGTCCTGGACCACTGTGCACAGAAGAGGAAGAAGTCATAAGATGGGAACTTGTCAGCAAATCACTTGGGGGAAAGAAAGCACTTTCACATTGTTTCTTTCCTTTCTCCTTCCTATTACATAAAGAGGGGTTTTCTTCCCAATATCAAAGGAATAGCGCTTCCTGAAATCATCTTATGGAGGAGAGCCACCTAAATGCCTGTCGTGAAGGACTGATGCACCTCCCAGTGGCACTTTGCCCCTCCCTCTCCTTACAAGATGCACAGCATCTTTTGTTTGCTTAAAGCTTTTATCACAGAAATGTTCATCCATTCCTAAGAACAGGTAGAAAAACATATTATCCCACTACCCTCTGCCAACTGCCACAATTCTCAATTCGCATGTGTAATAAATACATCCCAATTTTACAATACGATAAAGTGGAAATGCCCATTGAAAATTCTTGCCATCCACCTCTCAGACAACGCTAGGCGTCCATGTCAGTGCTCTCATTTTCTCATCACACGTGGAGCACACTTATGCACGCACCACAGATGTGAAGAGCACTGAGCTTCAAAGACTTTAGCCACCTTTTCTGCTCTGCCTTTTGCTCTGCCCCGAGGAGTCATCTGAGTGAATTTTTGCCTCAACTCCATGCAAGAAGTTATCTTACAGAGTAAGTCCGGGGCACAGTAGTGCTCTTTCTTAGTAACCCAATAGACGACATGCTAAATATATAGAAGTAGAAAACTACAGAATTGGCACTGCTCTATGTGTTTTCGAGTATTTAATAGAAGAATTTTTCCATTGTATGTATGAAATTGACTTAAACACAGAGATTTTTGTTCATCTGTTTCTTGCCAAAATGCCGTTAAAAGTAAAAGATTAGATTAAAGAAACGAGTAACATCATTGGCCATCAGAAATGATGCCTATCAAAAACACTATGAGATCGCCACAGACACACAAAGGAATGGCCAGAATGAAGAGCTCAGAGAAGTGGACACAGAACAGGGAGCAGGGGGAAACCTCATATGTTGTTGGTGGGGATGAGAAAGGGTGAAGCCACTTTGACAAATAGTCTGGCACTTTCTCCATATTTCAAACAGAAAATTACATATGACCCAGCAATGCCACCCCTCAGTACACTCTCATGAGCAATGAAAGCGCATGTGCGCATAAAAACTTGCAGGCAAATGTTCATAGCTCTAGCGTTCAGTTTTCACAAAAGTGAAAAGGTGCAAATATCTCAAAGTTTCGCCAACTGATGTATGGGTAAATAGAACATGATATATCTATATAATGTAATATTCTTCAAAAATGAAACATATTACTGCATTGAACAGTATGGATGAACTTTGAAATCTTTATGTTAAGCGAAGAAAGCTAGTCAGAAATGATCAGGTACGATTCCATTCACATGACATGTCCAAAACAGAGAAAAGTAGAGAGACAGAAATCCACTAATATTTGTTTAGGGCTGAGAGGGAGAGAGGAAAGGAGCGATGAGAACTATAGTTTATAAACTTTCTTTTTGAGGTCATGAAGATGTTTTCAAATTTACTGGGGATGCATATCTCTGATTATAGTAAAATTATAAAATTACATATTTTAGTAAGTAAACTATATGGTATTTGAACTATATTTAAATAAAGTGTTTCAAACAATTATAGGATTTAAAAGACTAAGTACCTGAGAAGGAAAGTACAGGAGAACATAAGACAGAAGATGCCAATGCATTTCAGGAAGCTGGGAGTGCAGGTGAGGAGAGGCAGGTGAGCAGCAGAGGGAAGGAAATCCTGGCAAACCCCTTCCCAACACGGAAGACCAAGGCCTGGGGGCCCCACACAAGAAATGATTGTTTCCATGCAGCAAACATCTTGAATTTCTTGTTCCCTTTTGTTTTTGTTTTATACTATGTATAATTTTAGACTCTTCTATACTTTCTCAGGGGTGGTGACCTTCTCCAGTAATTGGTAAAGTCCTTCGAACAGTTGGCAGGCTTCAAATGTGCAGCGGATGCCAGGGCCCGCCCCTGGGACGGAATCGGACTCTATTCTAGGGTTGGCGTTGCCCACTTCTGGCAGCTTGGTGCCGAGGTGGCAGTAGCTGTGGGATCCAAGCTGGAAATCTCAAGGTCAGGCAAAATTCAGGAAAACAATCCAGTTTTTAAAGGTATTTATTTGAAAACAAGTAAACTTGTGGGAAAGTTGCATGCATGATAAAACCATAAACCCTATATTCAGACTAACCTACTAACATTTTGGCCCATTTGTGGCTTTTCTCCATCTCTTTGTGTCTATTTCTGTCTCCTTCCCTTCCTCCCCCTTCTCCCTGTATATGATTGCACACACGTGAGTGAAAAATTGGCATGCATCCCTGCACACCTGAGTTCATGAATCATGCACTTCCTTTTCAATATTTTATTGTACTTTTTAAGAAAAAGATTCTCTTATACACAGTACAGTTATTCCTTTCATTTGGCATAAAAAAGTTTTATCTGTCATTCACAATCTATTTTTATCAATTTATCAAGTAATATCCTTTGTGGCTTAAAAATAAAAAAAAAAACCATTACAGGATTCATCTAGAAGCACATACAACCTTAGGTTGTCAGGTGTCTTTAGTCTCCTTTAATCTGTATCAGGTTCTCAGCCTTTCCTTTTTGTGACAAGGCCATTTTTGAAGAATATATTTAATTTGCCATTTTTATAATGCCTTCTTAACTGGAAAATTTTTTTGTATAGATTGTCTTGCTCAGGTCTTAAAGGGTGTTTTAATGGCTGAGTTCTGGGGACCTCAGGGACAGTTAGGGGCAGTCTTGCTATAAAAAAAGCACACCAGAGGTGTACAGCTAAGTGGATGGAATTTTCTGAACAGAGATAGCTCTGCCAGTCAGGGGAGGATAAGGGAGAGGGTACTTTGCTTTGGTGGGAGACTATGGCGAAGCAGAAGAAGACATACAAAGAAGGAGCTGTCATTACAGGTAAAATGGCCTCATATGAGAAGCAAAGGAAGGGGGTCTGGGGCCAAGATCGATTCTTCAGTCTCAGTGAGGGAATGCAGGCAAGAAAAGCAAGGAAATGACACAAGGTTTCATTTTAGCAGTTTATCATCTACATGAGGAAGCTGTAGTTGTTGTAATTGTTAAAGGATTAGCTGGCATGGGGAGATGAAATATATATAAAATAGCATCAAAACTACATTACTATTTTAAAAGGTATAGATATGTCAATAGAAATTTTGATAAAAAGTTAGTAAATGGGGGAAACAACCATTAATTTCTCATGGAAGAAATAACTATCAGTGCTATTCAAAAAAACCCCAAATATACTTCTAAATAGAATCACAATTGTGTTCATTAGAAGTTATGCCACAGAGAAGCCCACCCTGAAATCAAGGTGAGTTTGGTCCTGCGTGTGGTGTGCTAGCACATTAATTTTTACTGTAAAATAATGTTTCATTGAGTGGTTGTACCATTCATCTATCAAAACCATCTCACTAGCTTTCAGTAATGGTGATTAAAAAGCTACCATAAACATTTTCTTGGTGGTTTTTGTGTGAACATAAATTTTCAAATTATTTGCATAAACATCTAATAATTTAATTGCTGAATTATATAATAATATTTTTTACCTTTGTAAGAAACTGCCATACTGTTTTCAACTGTATCTCTATCATTTTATATTAATATTTCCACCAGCATCTAATGAGAGTTCTTATTGTTTTACATTCCTGCAGGCAAGCGGTCCTATCAGGTTTGGACTTTCACCAATTGAACAGATGTGTAGGGGTATATTATTTTAATTTGCAGTTCTAAATGGCAAATGATGTTAACAATCTTCTCACAAGTTTACACATCAAATGCCATTTGATGAGTTATATGTTTAGACATTTTGCCCGTTATTATAGTTGGTTGTATATTTTAATTATTGAGTTTTAGGAGTTGTTTACATATTTTAAATATTAGCTCTATTAGATATGTGTTTTGCAATCATTTTCTTCCAGTTTATGACTTTTCTATTCATCTTGTCTATAAGGACTTTAGCAAATTATGAATTTTTTATTGTAATATGTTTCAACATATCAAGTGTTCCCTCTAGGTCATGCTTTCAATGTTGTATCTAAAACATTGTCATGAAACCCAAGATTTTTCTGATGTGTTTTTCCAGAATGTTCATATTTTAGCAAGTATATTTAGATTTAAGATTCATATTGAGTTTTGTGAATGGTCTAAAGTCTCTGTTTAGATTTCTTTCTTAAAAACATAGGCACTTAATTTTTCTAGGCCATTTGTTGAATAATTGTTACTTTTGAACAAATATCTTCTCCATTAACAATCCTAACAACTAAGGGGGTGGAAATGGGAGGGAGGTGGGGAGCACTGGGTGGGGGGTGGGCTGGGATGGGAGTAAAAGACAGAAAACTGTACTTGAACAATTAAAAAAGTCCTTATCTCATTTCCATACCACCTATCTTTCCAGAAAAATAAAACTGCCCAATGATCTAATATGTCTCAACCCGTTGTAATTTTGCCTCTGTTTTTCCAACAATTTTAATCTAAGCCAATGATATTAAAGTAGCATATATTTTGGAAAATTCTATAACATGACTTTATAAAAAGGACCAATTATTTTTGAAGTTATAATTATTTTCCAAATACACGCTTAACAAAACTATCTATATATTCCAGCTGTGGTATTATTTTTCACCCTGAGTCTCTGACTTAAAACTGTGTTTAACATACTGCAAATTATTGTACAGGTCAAAATACATCCTTTAACTTTTACAGAACATTTTTAGTAGGGGGAGATAATTGAGGCAAGAGAATTAAAAATAAATACATTTTATATTTCTATTTTAAAGTTGTCTATGTTCATTATAGATATTACCTAAGAGGAAGAAAAATGCCCTTATTTTTACACACACTACTAATATATAAAAGTATTGTCCAATCTCTGTCTTTTACTATTTATTTATTTATTTTACTGATTTGAGAGAGAGATACATTGATTTGTTGTTCCACTTATTTATACATTCATTGGTTGCTCCTTGTATGTGCCTTGACAGGGGCTCTAACTTGTAACCTTGGAGTGTCGGGATGAAGCTCTAACCAACAGAGCAACTCAACTAGGGCTCTCTGCCTCTTTTTTAAAGATCAATCATTCCTTTTTTAGTACTGTATATTTATGTTTGCATTATGCTATTTTTTGTGTAGCATTATGAAATAAGTATTTAATTTTTTTGTATTTATAAATACAAATTTTAATGATATTGTAATTGTACTGTGTCAAATAGTATTGTAAGGAGGTTGTCAGACTCCAGAAACAGACAAAGATTCTAGGATAACCAAAGATAGAGAAGTTAAATATTTGGCTATATAATGCAGGAGTAAAACACAGTATTCCCAGAACGTGTGATGTTTTCCAAGTTCACCTGGGGCACCCTGTGAAATGGTAAACTGTGTATAATGCTAGTTAGAGCAGAGATCCTGCCAGGTATGTGGTCCCCCTTTTGCTGCTCTTTTGGGGGTCTGAACAACTCTCTGGACTCCCATTCCTTCCTAATTAATGTGGTAACTATGCAACACTGCCTTATTACATATGGCAAATATCTCTTGCCAGACAACCCTGACAACCACATGAGTGTTCAGTGTGGGACAAGGTGATGTTGATGATTATATCAAAGGAGCTTCCTCCTGCAGGTTCAAGTCTGGGTGTTTGACACAACTCCTGGAAGGACAGTACCATGAGTGGCTATAACACTGTGTAACTACCAATTCCTCTATTTTTTCTGATCCAAGTTATTTCTAAATTTTTATTATAGGTTTAGTATAAGAAATAAAGTATGCTAAAACTTATATCTCTACTTTTGAACGCATCTTTAAGTTAAAATAGGAAGCAGGTTCTTGACTCAGTTGATCATGGATAAGTATTACTTTAATTAATCACTGGTTTGTGGCTAAAAATCCCAAGATTGACACTTAACATGATCACAGTGTGTTCACATATGGTTTCATAATTTTTTAATCTACTGTAGTCAGGCTCTTCGATTACAGAGGGGAAGGAGCACGGGCTTAAACCATACCCCCAAAAGTTCCTTAGTTGGAAATTTTCTAAGATAAATTTGTTTTGTTTTGCCGGTGTTTGCTGATTATGACTCTAACTATGTTATGTGTCATAAGTTAATTTGGGGTAAGACTTTTTTCTTGTATAGGTCTTAATGGAGAATGCTTTATTCTATTCGACTGGCTGAAGCCTGGAGAAATCTGTCCTATACATTGGTTAAACTTGAATATTACATTTTTAGTCATCCTTTTGACTAACATTTTTCTATGAGCATAAAATGTTTATACTTACCCATTCTCTTCTAATATTGCATTGTCCTTACAAATGTTCTAATATTTTATGAAGTAAACAATTGTATTTTAAAATAGACCATTCTCTCTCACCTCTGACCACCATATTTAAAGTAAATAAAATGGAATTACATAAACTTGTCAACCATAAATATTTTTCTTCACAAGATTATTTAGAACATAAGGATTAGTTACTCATTTTAATTAATGATACTTATCCATTATTAGTCTTTCCTGGAAGTTATGCCTGGATAATGCATCGGGTCTGAACAACTCTTCTGAGAAGATGTCATCTCAGTTAATTAGTGCCCAACATCAGTCTCATGTTTTCATAAAATTTGAAATATTCACATTTCTGATACAAGTACTTTTATTTATGCATAAATATTCTGTTACTGTTCAAGAAAAAATGTCAATTGGGCTATATTTAGATAATTGAAATAAATTTTAAAATTAATAACATTGTGATTATATATTTATAATATTGTTTATATTTTGTCTATTTTATTTTACTTTCTTAAAAATTAATTTTAACAAATTTAGTGATTCCATGGGTTTGTATTCAATTTTCACCTCTGTGAGTTATATATTATTGACTAGAAATTAGAATGTTATTGACTAGAAGTATTAAAGACTGTAGGTACCCATATATTTTTGTCAAATGATCTCAAGCACTAGACATAAATATATTGTATATATAAAAGAAAGAGAACAGGAAGAACATGGATTTGTATTTCTGTTTACTCTATGGAATGCCATTTGAATCACATCTAATGTTTCTTAATACTTGATGCTATCACACTAAATTCTGTAAACAAATAAATGTTAAAATTTATGAACTCTTAGTTCTGATTACAGATGGTTTGTTTCTTCTGACTCGTGTTTAGGAATAAGAGTTGCACACATGCTAGATAATTTTAGGTGTCAAAAAAGCCCAAATTCATATTTTTCCACTTGCTCAAATATTTCTGAAATAAATTCAATCCATCTGTTTTTCAGGCTCATGGAAAAGCTACATTGTTCATAAAGGAGTTTAAATACATAACCTAGTAATAAAAGATAGGCTTTAACAGACATTAACATAAAATGAATATAAATTTAATGATCATCTTTGTGCTAATTACTATTGTACTTTCAGAACTTAAATTCATCTCAAGGGTACTGTTTCACTCTCATTACAATATTTTATTTCTCAACTATCAACCCTTTTAATTTTGACATATCTGATTTTTATTATGTCATTTAAGAAGTATACTTCATGTCACTTTTCTGCCTTAAGAAGAGTAGATGTTATTATTAAAACAAGTGTTTTTACCCATTACTACCCATTGTTTCAGAAAGGTTTCCATTACCATACTGGTGACCAGCTTTATTCTGTAATTTCAAGTAAGAGAATAAGTAAGGGGGAGAAATTCACTGTTAGCAGAGCAAAAAATGTCCACCCTCCGCATTAGCTGTGCCATATAGTGACTTTGAGAGCAATGGGTGTAGAGAGAAGTGAGAGCAATCAGCTGGCTTTATCCACTGAGATGGAAGAGCCTGTCAAAGACATCAACAACCAATCAGCGGCTGACGCTGATGGATGCTTTGCCTGCATTCAAATCTATCATAGTGACCAAGTAATATGTACCGTTTTACCCAGCAGACAGATAAACTGGAGCTAATATATGGTTTCTAAACAAATAGATTATTAATTCTGCTTAATATGTGGGAGATGAAGCTTAAGTCTTCTCCAAAATAGCAACCTTTCCCTAGAGGGGGACAGAGGGAGAGACAAAGAGACAGAGCAAGAGAGAGATGCTTGCCTAGTCAATGATGCTATTTTTTAGGAGTAACAAATTCTCTGTGTTAGATTTTACTTCAGTTTGCACTTTGCAACTGCCACTTGCTATCAAATCTATTGGGATATATATTAACATGTTAATTAAAATGGCTGAAGAAGATAAGAATTGATGAACTTAGGAAGATAGAAGATTGCTTTTTCTTACATTCTATCCTAGAGTGAAAATTATTTCTCCATCCTACTTTATGCTTTTTTATGAGATGATTTTTTAAAATATTGTAATTAATGAGCTAATTGCATTTTATTATGACTTGGCTTCTGATTAATTGCAGGGCATGCAGTAGAATAGATTGTTAATGGTTTATGATTCCAAAAGTTTTTACCAATCAGCATTGAATCAGCAATATGGTTTGAAACACATATTGTCAAGTGATAATTTGAGGTATAAATAAAAGACATGCCAAGGTCTTTATTAAAGTAAATTATATCTGACTAATTAGGACAGGGGGGGAAAAGGCTACTTTCAAAATTGTCATCAGACAGCTTACAATATTTTGTCAATCATCAAACTTTTGGGGTATCAGAGTTAGTAAAATAATTTATTCCAAAAAAATATTTATAAATCTCTGCATAAAATGTTTTAAGTGATAAATAAATAAATTTATTTCAACCATAATAAATATATTTTCTGAAGTTACTTTATGTCACTCACAATTTAAAGTGGTATTGTATAATTTACAATATTCAAAGTTATCTATATTTTATAAATAATTTATATAAAACAACTTCTAACATATACTTTATTATACTTCACACAGATAAATGAAATTTTGTGAAATACATATATAAGAAAAATGTGAAATGGTAAAGAGTGGGCCCTGGCTGGTGTGGCTTAGTGGACTAAGTGGCTTAGTGGCCTGCAAACCACAGGGTCACTGGTTCAATTCCCAGTCAAGGAATATGCCTGGGTTGCAGGCCAGGTCCTCAGTAGGGGGCACACAGGAGGGAACCACATAGTGATGTTTCCCTGTTTTTCTCCCTGCCTTTCCTTCTTTCTAAAAATAAAATATTTTTTAAATAGTAAAGAGTAGTATGTCTTTAAAAATTAAAGTTGTTTAGGCAGTGCTCATTTTACACAATAGATTTAATTTCTCTTTATTGCTATGCTTTTATATTTTATCCAAGACATAAAAAATGGATAAATTAAAGTCATTTGAGCATTCATTGCACTAAATCACTCTGTTTATTACCTAAATGATTATAACACTATAAAAAAATCATTAATTCTTTGAAAATACATGGGGCTGAAATGACTAATGTTAAGAAAAACAATCACCCACACTACCCAATGGCAAATATATAGGCTTTATTAAAAGTTAATAACAAGGCCCTGGCCAGTGTGGCTCAGTGGATCGAGTGCTGGCCTGTGAATCAAAACATTGATGGTTTGATTCCCAGTCAAGGCACATGCCTGAATTGCAGGCCATGTTCCCTGTAGGGGGTGCATTACAGGTAACCACACATTGATGTTTCTCCTCCTCTCTTTCTCCCTCTCTTCCCTCTCTCTAAAAATAAATAAAATCTTTTTAAAAAGCCAATAACAAAATTTTTCTCATTAATGCTATCTTTGTATTTTTAATATACCATACAAAACAACTATGGAAGTGATGATTAATATAATAATGAACATGGGAATTTGGATATTAATTAGCATCAGATGTTTAATTTAAAAAAAATAAATGGCAGAACTATCTGTGGGGGAAGGTGGAAACCTACCTAAACAATGAAATAAAGTAAGAGAATTCAAACTTAAGGCAGCGTATCTGCTTTATACAGAATACTGTGAAATATAACAGAAATGTGGTTAAACCAAAAAAGACTCTATTATAACTGAATATCAAAAAGTTTTAGAATCTATCCTCAGGATAAGATCACATTCTGTGAAAATGTGATAAAAATCACATTCTGTGAAATGTTTTACAGTGGTTCAATTACATATATAATTATCTTACAATGTCCAGTTTAAAATGTAAGAAAGCACTATATATAACAAAATTATATATGTATATTTGTATATTGCACTCTGGTTTCTTATTTATTTATAGGTACACATGCATACACTTGAAATATTTAAAAATACAATATACACTTCAACAAGTGTACTCTTTGGAGTCTCAATAATTGAACTTAGTGAACAGATTCAGGCAACATTTTATATGAATCTCCATCTCACCAATTCTTATCTGAAACAATTTTTGAATAATGAAGTATAAATATTTGGACTTGCTATCCAAATTTGCATTACTTGAACTCAATATACAAGAGATTTGGATAGTGGGGCATACTTGTGAGTATAGATATTAAAAATTCTCTTTGGATGGTGAAAATATGGGTTACTTTTTTCATTCTATATTCTATATTTGTCAAAATTAACAGTAAGTATATATTTTCTTTATTGGTGGAGAAAATGTTTTGAGAGAGTGAGAGAGAGATAGAAAGAGAGAGAAAATAATAATTTCTTAATAGACTGGATTTCTAGGCAACCTAATTCAATATGCTTTGGGTCCCTTTGTACCCTGGGACATTTTTCTTTCATCTCTAGACTATATCTAAATCTGTTATGTTTGTAATTTACCTGTGTCTACAACAGGTAAAGGTGTAAGGATATAGCATATATTGGACTATTAGGTTCTTTTAGGCTATACAATAGAGTTTAGAGAACACTATGCTGTAAGGCACAGAATTTGACAGAAGTTCTGAAAATATGTACTATGCCAGGACTTAATAGGCCCTTTCATCTAAAAAGCCACAAGAAGGTCTTGCACAGTTTTCAGGCCATTGGTTCTGGCAGAGAGCTAAGAGCAGCATGAATAATGGAATGCTGAGATGCTCTATTTAGAAAATATACAACTGAAAAACATTTTTTTCTGTTGATAAGAATGAATGTCAGTTAAACATGTTTTCTCATTTCTGTCCTCTTTATGACAAGTTGTAACCAGAAGCAAAACAGAACAAACATTATTTCAAATAAGACACTTTCTACTTAAAGTTGGAAAGCCAACATT
The DNA here is from genome assembly GCF_021234435.1 of Artibeus jamaicensis. Classification (NCBI taxonomy): domain Eukaryota; kingdom Metazoa; phylum Chordata; class Mammalia; order Chiroptera; family Phyllostomidae; genus Artibeus; species Artibeus jamaicensis. The sequence goes on along the minus strand of NW_026522030.1, from coordinate 68,613,179 downwards.
AGAGAAAAAATTGATGAGCAATGTCTTTTCATTTATGAGTTACTCCATCTTTGGAACATAGAGAAAAATCAATACTGCAATTAAACAGTGACAAACATCCACAAAAATAAATTATGTACTTAATGTAGTAACTATATAAATGAACTAATATGTATAAGCAAAGCACAAATAAAACGTAAAATTAATTTGAAACCAAAGGTAAAATTACTACCCAAAGAAGCAGATCATTTTAGTGGGTACAGTTTCTAGAGAAAGGCAGCAACAGCATTTGCTCTGAGGTCTCCTGCAGTCAAAACAAGTAAGGAAAGCAAAGAGCCACCATATCCCTGGGAAGATGAACCAGGGAGTCCAGAGAAGCCTACCTTCCTGGTTTCCCATCTACTTGGGAATTACCCCTGAACTGAGTCCCAAATGAAAGGGTGGGGATGAGAAGATGAAGTTTCACTAAGAGCTGTCGGCATGGAGGACAGCGATTGTTCCACATACAGTTCTGTACTATTTATTTTACTCTTGATGCCTAGTAGCAGAACAGTTTGCAAACTTAGATTGCTCTGTACTCTTTGGTAATTGAAATAATTATACATTTTACTTATTTTTGTTTAGCATATGGCAAAATATTTTATATGCATTTAGCACAGTGATTAAGAACAGGGGATTTAAAGTCTCACCACCTGGATTTGAATTATAGCTTTGACTATTAATACTTGCATAACAAGTAGCAATTTTTTACTTCATGCAAATCCATTTATAAATATGTTCATTTATATGTACACATATACATGTACAAATACCTCATCATTCTCCAAAAAGAATGTTTGATGGCTTAAAAAAATAAAATGGTATTTTTATGTAACTTATTTTGCTCATGAGTGAGAATATTATAGGGATATTAATAACTTGTACCTCAGTTTTTTGGTTTGTTACATTTAGATAGTTAAAGTAAAATGCTAGAAACAATGTCAAAGACATTTTAGGTGTTCAATAAGTGATAAACTAATACAACAATAATGAAGATATTAAAATATTTATATGGTTGAGCGTGGGCTGCGAAACAAAATATTGCTGGTTTGATTCCCAGTCAGGGCACATGCCTGGGTTGTAGGCTAGGTCCCCAGTAGGGGGCATTTGAGAAGCAATCACACATTGATATTTCTCTCCTTCCTTTCCACTCTCTCTAAATATAAATAAAAATAAAATCTTTTAAAAATTGATATGGTCATCTGTGAATCCTCAGAAAATCTGTCTACAAACATTGTAGACAGGAGTCATTTTTTCATGCCCTCAAATAAACAAGCACTCATATATAATAGTTACATGTTGCTCAAAGCAATACTTATTTCTACCAGGACTATGTCAGAGTCATGGCTGGCCCACTCCTAGCACATCTGCAGCTGGGGATTTACAAACTCACATGGAGCCCCCCTAACACAACACGGTGCTGGCTCCCAGCAACAACCCACAAGAGTGGATTTATGTATCTCCCCAAGATGCAACAGTGGGAGCAACCCACTGTGTGATGGGACCACAGACTGCTATGTGACACTCTGTGCTCACACAGTGTATCCCCTCCTGCCATTCCCACTCCCTCATCATCACTCCAATAGTTCTTTTCCAGCCCATTTTCTCCTCCCTCTGCACAGTATCTGGGACCTATTACTCAATGTTTTCTGGAGAAAAGACTTATCCCCAGGCAGAGGACTCCTTCAGGGCAATGGAACCAAACTGGCATTAGAAATTCCAACTCAGGCCCTGACTGGTAGCTCAGTGGATTGAGCGCAGGTCTGTGAACCAGATGATTGTAGTTCAATTCCCAGTCAGGGCACATGCCTGAATTGCAAGCCAGTTCCCTGCAGGCCAGTTCCCAGCAGGGGAAGCACTAGAGGCAACCAACCATACATTGATGTTTCTCTCCCTCTCTCCTTCCCCTCTAAAGATAAATAAATAAATAAATATTTAAAAAAAGAAATTCCAACTCAGAGTCTAGGGCAGTATGATTTGTGAGCATTCACTACATCCCCTTTTTCAGGGAAAAAGCAAAATGTTTATATGGAGCCAATTAATCCAGATTTAGCTTTTTTTCCTTTTTTCCCCCCATGCTTGTATAACCACCACTACAAGATCTTTTGCTTTCCTCATGTTCACCTCCCATGTTCTGGCATAGTGGTCAGAGTATGCCATACATTTAATATATTCTGCATGAATACATGCATATTTGAAGCAGCATGATGAAATGTATAACTAAAACCTGCAGGTCTCAGAATAGAATGAGGCTGAAAGAAGAAGGCATGGGGAGACAAATGTGACACTGAAGCAGTCTGGCTCCAAAGAGCCTCAGCAAGGGCTGTAACCTTTACTCCTGCCTATTAAAATTATCTTTGCCAAAGGATTCTTTTAGATGCTCAGTGGCAGGTGTACTGCTTCTGGCTCAGTGATCCTGCAGGGAAACTCGCTACCCCACAGCTAGCTTTGCAACTTGTACCACAGATTAAATTGCTTGGTTAGAGGGGAAATCAACTGCTATTTTACAAAAACTTCACAAAATGCTTGCAATCTATCATCTAATCAAAATCTAAAAGCACCTTGGAGATTAGTTTTATTGGCTCACTTGATATTGCAGACCTGATGACATTTCACACAGAACTTGTACTAACTCATTTCTTCCAATGACAGTACTGATTTTCCTGACAGTTACCAGAAAGAAATGAGTTTCATCAGCACTTGTTCATCATCAGGGTGTTATTTTTTCCTTTATGTTTTAATTTAGCCAAGTTGTATTTTTCCTATATGTGAGGGCGACTTTCCTCACAAGTCCCTCAGTGTGCCAGGGATGAGAGTAATCATGACTGAGACATGATGTGATCTGCTTAGGGAGGAGAAGTGGCCATTTTTCCAGAGGAAAAAGGCCGTGGGCAGTGGCCAGTTTCTCCGAGGAGAAAAAGACCTTGAGCCCCCTACTCCAGGGCCTTTTATTGGGTTCTAATACACAGGAATACAGGGCAGCAAGGATCAAACAGTAGATAACGTTTCAAAGAAATCTGAGGGCTTCAGAGTCTGTCAGGAACAAAATTTTAGGGTTTCCTGCTCAAACCTTTAACATATAAATGAAAGCACTCTAAGCAGAGCAGATTTCACAGGTTTATCAAGAAGTCTTTGTGATGCCAGATTTTTCCCCAGGACACGCTCTAGCAAGGCAAGGAGCTGCACCTCTCCCCATCAGGTATTCAGGATTAAGGGGATTAGAGCCAGGAAGGGCTTCTCCCAGAGAACATGGGGACTCAGGCTATGTCAAAGCCGGGGGGTGAGAGTCCATTGCTCCATCTTTGCTGCAGCCCCCTGATAAAGTGGGGGGCAAGAATCTATTGCTCTCTCTTTGTTGCAGTCCCCTGAGTCCTTCCATGAAGGCCTCCCAAGTGATCGAGTCTGGCTTAGGTTGCCCCCCGCTGTGAGGGGTCTTACCCGTCATTGACTTCCGACCAAGCTTTGGGGGCAGGGAGAGAAAACTGAGGCAGCCTTTGCTACCAGAGACAGGCTTTGTCTTCTGTGGCTTGCATTCCAGAGGTGGTCCTTCTCCCTTAGCCACAAGGGGGTGAGATACAATTCCTAGAACCAGGCAGAGCGGTCTACAACACCTATACACAATATTTTATTTCTGTTTCTTTGGCCATGGATGCCAATTTATTTTGCTAGTGAATATGAGCAGCAAGTAACCTATGTGCAAGGATAATTGACTTGCCATTCAGGAATCACTTAAATGGCACCAAGCATTCATTCAATAAACATTTATTGAATAATTACTTTGGTTAGACAAATGGATTGTAGGAGTTGAATAGAATGAATAAGAACATTTCTACAGTGCCAAAAGGAGAGAGATTCAATCCGGTAGCTGCTTTTCTCCAAATATATTATAATACATAATACTAGATTCCTGTGTATTATAACACTAAATAAATATGTACACTATATGTAATGGAGTCACTTGTTTATGAATTATTTAATACTTAATTCCAGTTCACAAATTAGGGACTGCTTCTCATCCTCCTACACATTAATGCAAGTGCAGTTATGAAGGAAGACAAATTATTTACACTCTCTCCATATCCCTCAACAACTTTTTAAAACAAAACATGGGTTCTGTTCCTATTATGTGATATTTTAAAAGTGAGATGGAAACAGGTTTTGCTACAAACTTCAAGCCATTTTAAAATAACCTCCTTCTAAGTCTGGGCAGCATTCAGAGTGTTGGCATGTCCATTGCTGAGCAGGGCTAGAATTATTATTTTTTATTTAAAAAGATTTTATTTGATTATTTTTAAAGAGCGGGTAGGGAAGGAGAAAGAGAAACATCAATGCTTGGTTGATGCATGCCCCCCATGGGGACCTGGACCGCAACCCAGGCATGTGCCCTCACTGGGAATTGAACAAGTGACCCTTTGGTTCACAGGCCAATGCACAATCTGGTGGCTAAACCAGCCATGGCAAGATTTCCTTTAGATACTTTTAAGGTTGAGAGAATAGGAACATTCTGCTTCTACATTTCAATGTCAGAACTTCATACCCAACTGACTGAATTACAAATGACTGAAGAAAGCACAAGTATGGCAGATGTCTATTCAAAACAAATATCTTCTATGAAATGCCTTCTTTCCAGGGCAGAAATAAACTTCCAACAAAGCTTTATGTGTGTCTTGCAATAGAAGGATATTTTAAATACTAATAGTCTTGATTAATTTAATGATGATCTCAAAACCACAGATCTACGATGGTGGCAAAGAAAAAGTCACTGACATGTAGGAAGGAAGATGGTAGAGGCACATGGTTCTGTACAATGGTCAAAAAATTGAGAGCAGTTTTTCTAGTCTATTAGTTTCCTGCTGAGTTAGAGCATCATGAGATTCCAGGTCTTATTTAGCACCTAAGTCTCCTTTTTCTTTTTAATTATTTAATACTTAACTTTCTCTAGCAGGAAAACTGCTTTCCCTCCCCCCCAACAGAATCTTCTAATTCTTATAATGTGAGAACAAAAGCTGCATCAAGATTTTGAATTTGAGGATAGTCATAAATATTAGCTCAGTTTTTGCTGACTTAGGAATTTGTAACAACAGGCGAATTTTGTTTAGGTAACGTCCTTCCCTGCAGCTTTCTCATGCATTTCCTCTGGGTCACTCCCAGTCCCTCAGACTGATGATAATGATGTTCTTGTTAATAGTGAAAAGTGGGTAACATTAATGACTGTTGCCATTAGTTGATAGCCCAACCGTACTGCACCACTTTTTCTGTCCATCTTTGGAACGATCTTGGGAGCTTGACATAATTATGTCCATTTTGGAGTTTAGATATCAAGATTCAGGGAAATTAAATAATGCTCCAAAAGTCAAATAAGACTAAATAAAGAAACTATCAATTAACTCTCAATCCTTCTGCCTCTGGACTCTGGTTGTTTACCAAAAGGAACTTATTTATGCATTTATTCAGCTAGCTTTTATGATCAACACCAGACTTGGACTGTGCTATGTGTGACAACACAGTGGCAAGTAAAATAGGCACTAAGCAGTCTTAAAGTTAGTATGAATTTATTATGATTCCCATTGACATTTTTATTTCATGTGATTTCTTTCAGTAGATTTCTAACCAAATGTACTATGTCTCAAAGAACAAAATTTTAACCTCTAAAGAACTTGCCAGCATATATAGTAAATATTGAGGGGCAGTCTGATCATGAACATGTGTGTGTGTGGGTACGTGTGCATAGGGTGGGGGGAGTACTTAAAGTGTAGGTACTTCAGATATTAGCATGTGCATACACACAACACGAATCTCAGTTTGTGAAATGTGAGAGGGTCCACACAGATTAGTTATAACATTCTGTGTTGTTTGCATCAAAGGGATTATATTTGTTTAGGAGAAAAAAATTTAAAGATGAATAAGTAAATAAACGAATGAATACTCCCTCCACAAATACATATAAATAACAATCACACTCTAATAATCTAAGTCCAAACTCATGTATAGATCTACCTGATCTATATTTTATACAGGCTCAGGTTATTCCATGTGTTAAAAAATATAAGGTAAGTTTTCAAGCATCTAGTATAAAATTTAATTAAGCACTTTATTGATTATCGTAGCCCAGGTTTTAGTAAACTACTGTCATTGATTCTACAGATAATTTATATATGAATTATATGTTTTACATTATGTATATATATGTATATATACACAAACACACACGCACACTTATTTAGGACAATGCAAACTTAACATAATCACAAGAAAAGTACATTTTGCAAAATTGTAAGTAAACTTATCTTTCTTTTTATTTTTCTCATAATAACATTATAAGCAGTCCTTTATATATCAACTGCAGCCTAACAAATGAACTAAGGAAATGGCAGTTTATGAAGCATTTTACTGGGCTAAGAAAAATGTTCTCATCCTAAAAAACAAGCCATGGCTTTGGGGTGGGGAGAGCTTGGGGCTGGGTAAGGGAGGGGAAGGGGAGAAAAATGAGAACAACTCTAACAACTTAAACAATTAAAAAAAAAGAACAAGTGATTTCTGTGTGTGGAAAAATATCTTCTCTTAGCAGTGCTAGCAAATAAGTGTCACTATGGTTCTCTATGTAGTTGCTGCACTTACCCTCATCAAGAGAATCTTTGCAAATAGCAGGCTGTAGGTAAATGTGGAGAGAAGACTGTGAACAATATTTCAGCTTTCTGAAATAGCAAACAATTTTAACCACCATTTGTAAAATTCTAGTTACATTTTAAAAAATAGAGAAAGAGATATATTCTGAATTCTAAAGAAACAACTTGCAAGTTGAGTCTGAAAGACAATATCTAGTACTTTTTTGTATTTATTCTTATTTTTTCTTTTATTTGTATTCAAGTACAGTTTCCTGCCTTCCCCCTCACCCGTCCCCACAAACCCTAGCCCTCCCCACCCCCTTCCCCTGTTTCCACGCCCAACCCCCATGGTTATTACTCCTGGGTCCTTTATAATTGTTCCTGCAAACCCCCCGCCCGTTTCTCCCATTATCCCCTCCCCTCTCCCCTCTGGTCACTATCAGCCTGTTCTCAATTTCAATGTTTTATGTTATATTTTGCTTGCTTGTTCACTTTGTTGATGAGGTTCCAGTTAAAGGTGAGATCATGTTTAGTACTTTAAAGTAGAAGAAGCAGGTGAAACTGGGACTGGTGATATGGGTTCTTTAAATAAGGCAAATAAAAGCATGTTTGAGGTTATCCAATATGTGATGTGCTATACAAATGAAGGCAAAAAACTATTTTGATTGAATGTTTCTGTTCTACTTATTTTAATGAATCTTTTGCCTTTATTCGAAAATATCAGATTTAGGTATCTGTTCATGAATCTAGTAGATTAATTCATGTCAGAGAAACTTCAAGAGTTTCATCCTGCTGCCTTTCTCATGTCTAGAAATTCTCCAAGAGACTTGTTTGAATAATAATTGTTTAATGTGTTATCAACTAGGGATTTCAAATATAGAATATAGAATTTCATCCATTTCCTTTTTCTTATATTTGTTAGTCTTACAACTAAACTATTTCTCAGTTGTATTTTCTTGACAGAATACAACTCAAAGGCTCCTTTCTTCCTTCCTTCTTTTGTGGCAGAATGAGCAGCCAGAGGGGAACACAAAGCAGGGAGGAGGAGGGATACAAGTCCCACCCACTCACTCAGCAGTCCTTGAAATTCTATGTATCTCTTCCATGATCTGGGAAAGAAAGCCTTTGGAAACTGCCCAAGGCTTGAAAAACAGAAAGGGTTCATAGTGCCTGAAAGAAGAAGCTCATTAATACCTTTGGGTATTTATCCACCCCCCACTCCTGGGAAGCTAATACCACTTTTACCTGTCAATCAATATGTAACGTCTTCTTCACCCTCCTTCATCCTGCCAACTATATAAGCCCTCAGGACAATGGACTCAAGGGCTTGGTGCTCTTGGCTCTTTGGCCGGGTCACCTGGCTTCTGGCCACTCCCGTCCTTGTCTCCCTGGCCCTTATCACCCCTGTGCTTGCTTGCCACCCCAGCCTTTGGCCACTGCTATCCTGTTTCATTCCAAACATATGCCTTTCAGCCCCCACCCCCACCATAGCTAGGCCCATTCTCTTCCATGAGAACGGATCACCAATAAACCCTGCTTGTGTGATAATAGATTTGCTGATCTTTAATTTTTTATTGCATTGGCAAGAACTGAGTTTTGGGGATTTTTCTCCCATAACACTTTCTCCCATCCATCCTTTCTTTCTTATGTTATGCTTCCTTCCTTCTACCTCAATATTTTATTAACTCTAGCAATGCGTAATAGGAGAATGAGTGTACAGTCTATAAACATGGTATGTTCCTTCATTTATCCAATTATTTTTGAATTGTCCTCAGTAATGTTTTAGGTTTGTCAGTAGATTTATTTAAAGGTAATCAGTTGTTAGTTAGCTTATTATGTGTGGTTATATTTAATGTTTATCTAACTACATTTATAATAATAAAAATGATTACAAGTGATTTTTATATCAATTATATTGATACACCTATACCCAGTTCAGTTTAATTAATTTGTTAGGTAAATCATTATCTTTAGTTTTTTTTCCTTGTGATCAGAAATTTTACATTTTATTCTCTTAGCAACTTTCCAATATGCAATGTATTATTATCTATAGTCACTATGCTATTATACACTTTCCCATGACTTATTTTATAATGGAAAGTTTGTATCTTTTGACACCCTACACCCATGTCTTACACCCCACCTCTCTCCTCCAGCAGCCACTAATCTGGTGTCTTATAGACTATAAATTCTGTTGAAGTTTTTAATGATTTCATTTATGTTGTTGCTATTTTTGTTTATTTTCATTAACAATAATGATTAGTTGAGGACCTTTCCTTCTGAATCTTTTTTGAAATTTATTTTTAATTGTTGTTCAAGTCCAGTTGGTTTTTTTTTTCCCATACCATGCCCTCCTGTCCTACTCATACTGCCTCTCACCCTCTAACCTACCCCCTTTGGCTTTGTCCATGTGTCCTTTACACATGTTCCTTGATGTCCCCTACTCTATTTTTCCCCCATTATTCCTCTCCACTCTACCCTCTGGTTACCCACTTTGTTCTTTATTTCAGTATTTCTCGTTATATTTTGCTTGCTTGTTTGTTTTGTTGATTAGGTTCCACTTATAGGTGAGATCACATGGTATTTGTCTTTCACTGCCTGGCCTATTTCATTCAGCATAATGCTCTCCAGTTCCACCCATGCTATTGCAAAGGGTAGGAGCTCCATCTTTCTTTCTTTCTGCTACATAGAATTTCATTGTGTAAATGTACCACAGTTTTTTTTATCCACTCATTTAGTTGTAGGCCTTAGCACTTGACTTAGCACTTGCTCCCAGCACTTGACTATTATAAATTGTCATCTACGAACATTGGGAAGGACTTTTTCTAATAAATAAAACATATGGTTCAAATAATTTTCTGTTATATTTTTTCTTTTCATATGTTCAATAATGCTTAATTTTAAACTGGACATTTTTCTTTTATAAAATAACTTCAAAGGTTTCAAATAGTATCATCTACCAGAAAGAATGTTTTTGTCAGTTGTGCAGAGATAGTGAAGAACTGATTCTCTTCAGAATTAACCTGACTTGGGTGTGTTTGAAGTTTTAATGATTAATCACTGGCTTATTAATGTTCTATTCTAGCTTTTTAATTGAGATTCTTGAGAGTGTCTTTATCCTCATCCTGAAGGACTATGAAATAATCCAGTACTATCTGGTGAAAATTCTCACTTTAGTTCTTTGAATTTTTGCCTTGGCATGTTTTAGTTTAATTTTGAAAGCCTGTGGCCTAATTCCCTACACTCCCATATATAGCTTTCAAGTTCAGCAAATATTCATGAGGGAAAACAAGTGTAACTATGGCCCCTTTAGTTTTCCAACTATCAGGCAAACTCCATATAACCATCAAATTTTGCTTGATATTTCTTCCACTATCAGTTCCTCTGAATGAGAAAGCCAAATCCTCAAGCTGCACCCAGAATCAACAAATTTCTCCAGACAAAAAATTGCCAGTGATTACTTGCCCATCTCAGAACAATATATTCCCATCTGAAATGCTATCTTCCTCTCATTGTTTCATAAATCTCTAATGACTTAAAAACTATAATTTTCTAATTTAACCTTACTTCTTAATGTGCCATATTAGGACTGTTAGATCTTTCCATATTTTTCCTAGAATCTGAAATCCAGAAATGTTATTATAAAATGTCATATATGTAATTTATCTTATTTATTTTTATTCTATATTTTCTATGCATAATCTATCCTATTTTCTAATCCACACTGCCAGAGATCTGTGTATTTAAATCTTTTAAAGTATATTTTTAAGTAATAAATTTTCTTCTTCTTGTATTTCTTCTTAATTTAATAGATATGTTCAATTTTCCCACTACATACTTTGTATTTCTTTTGGCTTGCTCTTTTTGTTTTTTTTCCTTATTTTGAATTTAGTGTGTTTACTTTTCACTATTTTCTTTCCTTATAAATGTATTTAAAATAGTACGTTTCTGTAGATCTCCTGCTTTATCTATGTCCTAATGACCATTAATTTTTTTCTGTCATCTGAATACATAGATAAGCACCAAAGGCATAATCTACATAGGAATGTTAAAAATTCCCAGAAACAATGTTTTCTTAAATGTTCCTCCCACAAGGAACAGGAACAAAAAATATTCCAAGTTTGAAAAATGCTTTATATTCTTAAATAGTCTCAATGCATATTATTAGCATGTAAATTGTAATCAGTAATTTGGCAGATAAAACACAAGAGTTTGGCATTTTATAAACCTAAGATTTACAAACTTTTCTGCTCACAGATTCTTCTTTTCTGATATGCTTGTAAGAAAAATTTAAAACTACATTTTTATGGTATTCAGAAGGATATCATATTCCTATGTGCTGTTTTTGGAACTTTATCCAGTAATTTGTTGCTGTCTCTAGACCACCATTTAATTCCTAGCCTGGCTTTTATTCGCCCAGCAGTGACATTAAGAGAAGCAGTACAGATTAGGAAAACATGATTCTATGCAATAGATCCAAAGCATTTTGTATCTTGACAATTAATATATCTTTGACATTAGGAAAGTTCATTAATATTTTTCTTTTATTTTCTTGAATTTAAATTGGAATAAATAAATAAAATGTATTAAATAGAGTTGTCGTGAAAATTTAATATGTTTATAAGTTTAAGGATTCTATACTCATAACAGATGCTTAAAAATTTCACCTATCTCATCTCAATACAGAGTTTCTCATAGATACCAGTATAATACTGTGCTACCTCCCACAATTTCATGCTTGTTTCTGATCCTTCACATATCCTCCATGCCACTATCGAAAATGAAGATCCTTACACTAAACACTCATTTAAAAAATGAATAAGGGATTTTATAGTAAAGTCACTTGTATCAAAGATATGACATAGTTATATACATGTAAATTTTATGTCTATATGCATTTATGTATATGTATATAATTATATGTAATTACACAAATACACATTTCAGAATATATATATCCTATACTAACAAACATTGATGTTTGAAATTTACACATTTTAGAAATAGTTTTTCTTAAAGTCATTAGAATAAAAATATATTTCCTTGTACTTTACTTAATAATTTTACTCTATACTACATTATTTTGATATTAAGCAATTTCTTTGGAGAGTTCTAAATTAATTCTACGATTTTCTAAATTTCTGTTGACTATATTTTTTGGTATTGCATAAGCCATAAATAACTTTTTAAAGTGCGTGTCCAAATTTATATAATGACAGAGGCTTACCATTTTAGAAAAAAAACTGAGATCAACTGCTGAAATTAAAGTAGTTATATGATTTGCTTGAGATGGCAATTATTATTTTTCTATTATTAGTCTATGGGTTAGACTACATTTTTATCATTTAAACTAATTGTTAAATTAATAACCGAATGTTTAATTCTAAAGAGTACATTATTTCTTGCTCATTTCTACAGTGCTCTGAATATAAAATAAAAATATCAGTCTGACTGTTTCAACTTTGCCTGGGAGACTTACATTTATAAATCAATTAAATAATTGCTATAGTCATTTAGAGGTTATTATTTATCACATATAATTCCTTATTCCCTATGCTAGGTGAGGCACAAATGAAGATGAAAATATCTAGCTGTTAGACAAGCTACTTGCTCACTGGATTTATCAGACTTCAGAGCTCACTATTGAATCCTACCCATGATAGAACACTGTTCCATTGTACCTGCAGAGTTAACCCTCTTGACATGCTATCAGGTAGCAAGATTTGGCTTTCTGCCTGGGTCTTTTATAAGTGAAAGGCCTGGAAGTGAGGCTGGAATTTGGATGAGATAAATGAGATACTTGCCTAAAGCATAAAATTTTAGAGGTCCCCCAAAACTCAATAATCAAGGTAAATAACAATTTAAATATATCCTGTTTAAAACAATTCAAACTGAATATAAAAAAATCACATTGAATAAAATAAAAATTTTCAATAGACTGGACACAGCAGTGACATGCAGAGCCATAATGTAGAACCTAGAGCAAGAAAGAAAAACTAAGGATTCCTAAATGTTTAATCTGGTGTTAGATTTTTTTCCAGAACAAAAAAGTGTTAAAAAGTTCATTTTGAAAATATGATTATTGAGTTTACTTGCAATAAGGTCAGGTAAAATGATATAAAAATTAAAATTAAAATAACATTTTGATATAACTAAAACTATTAAAAATAGTAATATTGTAAGTTTAATATATTGACTTCATTTTTTTTGTCTTTTTTTTATTCAGTTATTTTTCAAGTACAGTTTTTTGTCTATTTCTTTCATCCCAGCCCCCCCGCCCCATCTCCCCACCTCCCTCCCATTTCCCCCCCAGTCCTCATCCCTGTGTCAATTTTTTTAAAAGTCAATTATTTTCATGTAATTAAAGATGCTATTATTATTCCTGTTCTTAAACAGAATTCTTTAAAAAATATTTTACTTATTTATTTTTAGAGAGAGGGGAAAAGAAGAAGAAAGAGGAAGAGAAATATCAGTGTGGTTGCCTCTTGAGTGCCCCCTACTGGGGGGCCAACCTAGCCCACAACTCAGGCATGTGCCCTGAGTGGAAATTGAACCAGTGACCCTTTGGTTCACAGGCTGGCACTCAAGCCACTGAGCCACACCAGCCAGGACAATAGAATTCTTACCAAGCTAATTTTCTAATACAACTTCTGAAATTCAAACAAACACTGTGTTTTTACTGAAGAGGGATTTTTTTCCACAATGAATATTTTCTACAATTTTCCATGAACTTCTTCAACTTCACAAATGTTCCCTGCCTCAACTTCTCACTATGGAAGCTAACTCTTTCTTTCTACCTTTAATCTACTCTGTTATCATGTATTAAAAGCAACTTCAATGAGACATTATTCAGTGAATGCTTGTTGAGCATTGCATTATTAGAGTATTAAAGCTGATACTATGGGAGAGATAGAATATATATTATATATTCAGTAAATGAAAGCAGTCACAAATAAGAAGCACATCATTGGAGAAGAAAAACTTCCTTGGAATTAATGCGGGAAATTTATAATTTTATTTCAGTAGTTTTGGAAGGGTTTCATAGGTGGTAGAATTCACGAAGTGTATCAGTGATTTGAGGAAGATAACTCATAACTAGAATGAGTGGATAAAAAATAGAATTATAGCCCTGGTTAGTGTGGCTCAGTGGATTTAGTACTGGCCTGTGAATGGAAGGGTCACTGGTTTGAGTCCCAGTCAGGGCACATGCCTGGATTGTTTCCTAGGACCCCAGTTGGGGGCATATGAGAGGTAACTATTTATTGATGTTTCTCTTCCTTTTTCCCTCTCTTCTGCCCCCCTTCTCCTCTGTCTAAAAATAAATAAAATCTTTTTTAAAATCTTAAAAAAGAAGAATACAATTATATAAAATTTTTAGGAATGAAGCCAGCCACAGGAGAGTAGGATGTAAGAAAAAAATACACTGTATAACCCTATCTGATTAAAGATATTTATAGCACAGTGAAAAGATAATGGTCGGTAATGAATATACTGCTAAGTCAGACAAATAATTCACAGATAACTTGCACTCATGACCATCATTATCAGTATTATCATGATGTCAAAATTGAGACAGTTTTAGAGTGCCTACTGTGGGTTAGAAGAGTGCTAAGCTTTCAGTTGTGTGATCAGAGTTAATACCTTCTCCATTTTTTAGTTAGGAAAAAAATGAAACTTGAAAGTATTAAAAAACTCTGCCCAAAGTCATATAATTCTTTAGGAGTATTATTGACATTGGAAACTTGTGCTTTTATCTGCCAAGTCAACTCACTCCAATGCATGACAGGGAGGTATCCAAAGGAATCCATTAACACATACGGGATTTAACTACAAGGGGTTAATGACCCTCACCAACTATATGAACTGATCACAGTAACCATGTCATTATTCTGTTCCATGTTAGGAGAGCATCAGAATACATCATCCACCTCATTTTAGGTGAAAAAATACCATCCCTTACAGGTCTGAAACTCTAAGGTCATACAACTCAGATTGTAATGTGAGAACTTTCTCCTTTAAAGAGTCCTCTGTAGCTCCACAAGAATGTACCTTGTTTTCTCACAGTTCTTTGATTTCATGGTTATCCTAATTCTGATTTCGATGGGAGAGAGTGTGTTACTCTTTCTATTTTTTCCACATTCGGCACTCATTCCAAGCTTTGGTGTCCGCTCTCAGCCTTTATGGTCCTCACTTGTTTGTTCATTTTGTCCTCCTTATGGTAGTGCTCACTGACATGAAATGTTTTGTGTTCTGTCAAACATTTACGGTGGATTTCAAGATTCTTATTATTTAATTAAAAGAAGATGATATGACACAGGTTAAAGAGCATAGGTTTTGTAGTAAAATGTCTTTGAACTCTGCTTCCACTATTCTCCAGTTCTAGGATCTGGAGTCATTATTTAACAACAAAATATTTTTAAAACCCTCAGGCCTTTATTTCCTCTTCTGTAAAATGGATGATGTTTAGTTTTAGGGATAATATTTTAGATCGACATCATGCCAGTCATACAAACAAGTAGTAAACACAGCTATTAGCAACGGCAGCTTCACTGATGTCAAATGTGTAATAAACTAAAATTTAGTAGTGTGATTAGAAAGTAAACATTTAACTAATATTTATATCAAAACAAACTTAGCTTAACTAGTTACTAATTAGTCAATCTGAAAACAAAATTATAAGCTCTAGGTGTGGTCATCATTACTGTTTTGTTTGATATACACAGTTGAGCACAGACAATGCCCCTTTTTTAGCAAAAAATTTATTAAAAATCATAAGCATGTAATTCTGTAACATAATATCACACTCAAGCATGCCATATAACATTTTAGGTGAGGTGTTCAAATTAGAACTAAAAATTATTACACTCATATCATTACCCTACCAACCACACTCATGCAGGCATTACTTCTGCCAGACACTGTAAAACTCAGTGTTTACCTTGCTTTTGTGACAAGATAGCAAGAAGCTGAGAAAATTCCTAAGCAATTGGGACAGGAAAACTGAGACAATAAAATTGAACAAGGTCAAATAATGTGAGCAACTTACAGCCAGCTGGTGAATCACCTTATCACCCTTAGCCAAGGACACTTGAGAGCAAATGGTTTATTTCTTTTGTCCCTAACCAAAGAAAACAAGCTTAAATCTCCCTGGTTTGGGAAATAGGGAACAAAGACCCAATTAATGACATTTGTGCCAGCTAAATCCAAGGACAGAGGAAGTCAGAGGAACAAAAAACAAGCCCATTAAAATCCAGTCAGTACCAGCATCAGCACCTGATGCATCATCATATGATGAAAAATGCACCTGGAAGGCTGACGAATATTCTGCTGAAACCCTCCTCTAAGATTCTCACCTGCAGAAAAATCATAAAAAGCCTTCAAGACAAAGAGTCAGGATGAGCTTCCTCTAGAGCATGGCCATGCCCCTTCCAGGCATGAACCTTTTATTTCCTCCAAAAGTCTAAGGGTCCCAAGGAGACCTGCAGCCAGGAGAGCAGTGGCAGCAGCAGCTGGACCCAAGCTTACCCCCTGATCCAGTCTCCAGGGCTCCCTTTTTCTCTGACTTCCCAGTGAGCTAACAGCAGCTCCACCTTGGCTCACTGCTTTCCTATAAAAAGCTCACTGCTTTTCTAAGGGGCCAAAGCAGAGGAATACCTAGGTTCTCTCCTGTTACTTCTTCTACCCTAAGTTCTTTCTTGTTTTTCTCTCCTCAGCCTTAATAAATGTTCTCTCAAAATCACCAGACTTGTATTATGAAATTTTATAAAATCTTTCCTACACAGAGTCAAGAAGCAACACTCTACAGGCAGGCCTAAGGCAGACCGGATCCTGGCCACTTCCTAGCCTGTAACATTTTTATGGCATTGACATGCTACTGGATGTGTCAAAAAACAGACTAGTGTGATTATTTAAAACCAGACAAGAAAACCAATATTCACATGGATCACCAGAAAACAAAGGGATATAACTACTCTTTCAGAAACTGTAATTGGTTTTAGGTAAGCACATAGGCCACAAACTTACATACGCACAGGTACAAATTCCAGCTCTGGTCAACAACTTTCTATGTGTTTGCGCAATTTATTTACTTTATTTCAGCCCCCCCCTTTTTCCTCTGAGAGGCAAGGAAATTTAGCATATATGTACGTAATAGGCTTTCTGTGGGATAGAGTATACATGCCATAAATGTGAGCTAACATCATCACCACTCACGGCAGCATCACAATCACCCTCCTCATAAGTATTATTACCAGTATTGCTGACCTGGACTTGTGGCTGTCAGGATGGGTGGGGTAGGACAGAATGGCAGCTGAACTACAACCCAAAATGGCAGTTAAACTGAAATCCAAAGTGGTGGCTGAACTACAACCTGGAAAAGACGGATGATGTCAAACCAGAGAGCTGAAAGGGTGGGCTTTATCTGCATAGCAACCTGACCCCAAAGAGAACCGCCAATGATATATTGCAGCTTTGTTCAAAGGGGACCAATCCCCAGCTCCCATGCAGAGAGCCAACCACAATAAAACCCCTCCATATTCCCTGCTTGGGGGTGACTTCCCTGGCCCCACTCAGCAGACTAGAGAACCTCGCCTGGGTGTGCAAACTCCAGTAAAGCTCTATACTGCCTAACTTTGTGGATAATTGGCATTTCTTCCTCAGTGGAGCCTAGAAAACCTTTCAATGGCCAACTGACATTAGTCTATAGACCAGTAATAGTTAGCCAGATAAAAATTTTAGGTAATATCTTTTTGAAAAATATATGAAAATTTCAGGAACAAAGCAATTCACTTTATAAAATATACTAATTGGATCATTTATTTCATTGTATACCTGGGAAATAAAACAGTTAAGTAAGTTCTAAGACTCTGTAAAAACTCCATTTTCCCCATTTTCACCAGAATGCAATAAACATCGCTAGCTATCAGAGAGATGCAAATTAAAACCACAATGAGATACCACTTCAAATCAGCCAGAATGGCTATCATAAACAAAGCAACCAACAACAAATGTTGGAGATGTTGTGGGGAAAAGGGGGTCCCTAGTTCACTGTTGGTGGGATTGCAGACTGGTACAGCCATTATGGAAAACAATATGAAATTTTCTCAGAAAAATAAAAATCAGCCAGCCTTTTGATCCAGCAATTCCATTGCTAGGATTATATCCTAAGAACCCCAAAACATCAATTTCAAAGAACCTATGCACCACAATGTTCATAGCAGCAAAATTCACAATAGCCAAGAGCTGGAAGCAACCTAGGTGCCCGTCAGTAAATGAATGGATCAAAAAATTGTGGTACATATACACAATAGAATTCTATGCAGCAGAGAGAAAGAAGGAGCTACTACCCTTTGCAAGAACATGGATGGAACTGGAAAGCATTATGCTGAGTGAAATAGGCCAGGTGCTGAAAGACAAATACCATATGATCTCACCTTTAATGGGAAGCTAAACAACAAAACAAACAAGCAAGCAGAGAAAACACAAAGACACTTAAATAGAGAACAAGGGGACAGTGACCAGAGGGGAGAGGGAAGGGAATTTAAGGGGAAAAAAGGGGAGGGATTTGGAGGAACAAATAGGAAGGACACAGGGACGAGAACCAAGGGGGGTGGAAATGGGAGGGAGGTGGGGTGCACGGGGGAGGGGTGGGCTCGGATGGGAGAAATAAACAGAAAACTGTACTTGAAAAATAACTAAATAAAAATAAAAAAACAATAGTTACATTAAGGTATTGTTTACCTGTATGCAGATATTGTGTTATATAAGGTTTCTACTAGCTTAAGTAGCTTTTTATTTTACAAAACCTGCAATATATACACTTTCCCAAATTCACAAACAGTATTGCAGATCATGATTTTTTCATTTTTTTCAACTTTCTCCCAGCCACATAAAAGATTGTTAAGTGAAGCCCATAGATTTTTTTAAGTCTGTAAAGTTTTAAAATCCACATGTTAGCATAGATTATATTCTGATTTCAGAAACTGATGATTCTGAATGTATCCAAATGTTTTTATATAATAATCATAAAATAGGGAAAAATATGATTTCAGGGCCCATCTAAATTCCTTGCATACAACCAGAAATTCAAGCAACATTAGATGAGTATCTACTATGTGGCCCAGTGATGAGCTAAATGCTAGATAGTATATTTTCAAAGTTTACACTGAATATTAGAATTTTTAATTGGTTTTGAACTTAGGGTTTAGTTCCTCAAAAAATCAGTAAATAAATATTTTAATGTAGTATGCAACATTTTTACATTGCCTAGTTTAACAGTTTGACAAAGCATTGAATATTCTTTTTCCTATGTTTTGACCACTAGTTCATATATATATCTATATATATAGATAGATAGATATACATCTACATATATATATATAAAGATTTGAATATATGAATAAAACAGCATAATTGCTCTGTAAACGCAAAGTGTAATAACACTTTTCAACAGTAAAGAAGTCATATCTGGCAACTCTGTTGTGTATTTTATTAAAAGTAGATAAATAAAGCAAGACAATAAAACAATGCCTACACAGTATGATTGCTTCTGTGTTTATTTTCAGCTTTAGATGTTTATTTTGAAACTTAAATGGTTTCTGGAGCTTGCCCCTCTGAAGGTTCCAAGCAGATCCTTTTATTAGTAAGTAGTTGGGTCAGCTTCCTTGATCCCATTCATGTGTTCTTTTTTCTGTTTTACTTTTGACTATTTGCATGTCCTTACAAATTGTTATTTCACTTTCATTGAGATCAAGTTTTCCATTACAAATTGCTGGTCTTATTACTATCTGCCATTAGAATTTGTTTTAATTTTATTATATTGATTCTGCTGCTAGTTTCCTCAATTTTCCACCTTAGCAGCCCTTTACCCAGCACTGCCCACTCCCTCAGGCAGTCCCCACACCATTGTTCATGTCCGTGGGTCATGCATATAAGTCCTATACTCTACTTTATATCCCAGTGGCTATTTTGTAACGACAAATTTCTATTTCTTAATCCCTTCACCTTTCATCCATTTCCCTACCCCCTCTCCCATCTGGCAACCATCAAAATGCTCTCTATATCCATGACACTGTCTCTGTCCTTGTTTGCTTAATTTGTTTTTTTGATTCAGTTGTTGATAGGTACATATTTTTGCCATTTTATTGTTACTAGTTTTGATCTTTTTAAAAAATAAGTCTCTTTAACATTTTATATAATAATGGTTTGGTGATGATAAACTCCTTTAGTTTTTTTTTTCTTGTCTGGGAAGCTCTTTATCTGTCCTTTGATTGTAAATTATATCAATGTTTCACTGAGAAATCTTGCAGTCTTGTCTGTAGGATTCTGCTTTTCATGATATGAATATTTCTTGTCAACCCCTTCTAGCCTACAAAGTTCCTTTTGAGAAATCAGTTGATAGTATTATGAGAACTCCCCTGTAGATAACTGCTATTTTACTGCTGCTTTTAACGTTTGGTATTTTAATTATGATGTGTCTTGGAGTGGGCCTCTTTGCATCCATCTTGTTTGGGACTCTCTGTGCTTCTTGGACTTGCATGTCTATTTTCTTCACTAAATTAGGGACGTTTTCTTTCATTATTTTTTCAGGTAGATTTCAAATTGCTTGCTCTTTCTTTTCTCCTTCTGGTACCCCTATGATGTGAACATTGGAACACCTTAAGTTGTCCCAAGGCTGCTTATACTGTCCACATTTTGTGTGGGGGGAAGGACCCTTTTTTCTTCTTGTTTGCTGTGTTTTTTTCTTCTTTATGTTCCAAATCATTGATTGATTTGATTCTCTGCTTCATCCACTTGACTGTTGCTTTTCTGTAATTGTTATTTATTTCAATTAGTGTATCCTTCAATTCTGACTAAATCTGTTTTATGCTATTGAGGTCTTCGCTAAGTTACCTGAGCATCCTTATAACCAGTGTTTTGAACTCTGCATATGATAGATTGCTTATCTCCTTTTATTTAGTTCTTTTTCTGGAGTTTTGTTCTGTTCTTTCATTTGTGCCATGTTTGTCTCCTTCTTTGGCAGCCTCCCTGTGTTTGTTTCTATGTGTCAGGTAGAGCTGCTTTGCCTCCCTGTCTTGGTAGTGGGGCCTAATGTAGTAGGTGTCCTGTAGGGTCCAGCAACACAGCCTCCCCTCTCACCCAAGCTGGGTTACTCAAGGTGTGCCCTTTGTGTGGGCTGATCACATCCTCCTCTTGTAGTTGAGCCTTGATTGCTGTCGGCAGGTCAATGGAAGGGAATTATACAAGCCAGCTTGCTGCAAGAACTGACAATAAGCACTGACTACCAACCTCCACCCTCTGTGGAGGATCAGCTGTGCAGGGGTAGGGTGGTGGTGGTCAGCAGCTATCCATTGGTAGCTGGGGTCTCCCTGGGTGGTGCAGGCCAAGGGCAGTCCTCACCTGTGTTTTGCCTGGGGCCACCCTGAATTGAGTGAGACAAAGTCTTAGAGGATCATTAGGGTGGGGAACTCTTTAGCTTGGTTGATAGAGTCTCAGATATGGCACCAGCCTGCCTGCCTATGGCTCTGTGGGATGAGGCTCAGAAAAGAGACAATGGCTTCTACTCACATGTCTGTCTAGGAGAAAGCTGACCTCCATGTCCTGCCTTGAGGACAGACTTTTCAGTCCCTCCCTGTACACCACTGGTGCCTTTCAAGCTTCTCTCCTGGTGCTGGAGTTCAGGGGGAGTTAGTCTGAGTAAGTTCCTGTGTGGGTTTTGTAAAGGGAATTGCTTGGGACTTAAGAGGTTTCTTCCACCAACTTATTTCCTGCTGGCTTTTGCAGCCAGAAGTTGTGCAGACTTACCTCTCTGGCACTGGAAATCTAGGCTTGGGGGTCCTCGTGTGGGGCTGTGACTCCTTGTTTCTGAGATATCCCTCCTGAATTCACTGCATGTGGTTGGGGGACCAGCAGGTTCTGCGTATCTGACCTTCCTACCTGTCTGGATGGATGTGGTTTCTTTAATCCTGTAGTTGCCAGACTTCCATTCAGCTTGATTTCTGATGGTTCTGAGTGATGGTTGTTCTATATTTTAGTTGTACTTTTAATGTGGTTGTGCAAGGAGGTGAGCCGTGTTTATCTATGTCACCATCTTGACCAGAGGTCTCCAGTTTTCTCTTTTATTTCAATACCCTGAGACTAAGTTGTCTTCCTTTCCCCTTTATTACGACCACCTTAAACTCTACACGTTGGCATCCTCTCCACCAGGACCTGCTCTGATATAGGAACTTTTCTATCTACTCTCTGGCTGCTTCTTTTTGTCCATTAATAAGTCTCTAGTCACTAGAGAAAAATGACTAGAATGTCATTTTTCTCTAATGTTCCCAGGGCAATCGTGATGATATCTATCTACTTTTGCAAATAAAAATGACATGCAATACCTAAATAAGTAGGTATTTAATATCAGCGAAGAGATTTAATATCACATCTCTCTGTCAAATTCTACTCTAAGTATTTTAAACAAGCAAACACATAAACAAACAAGAAAAACAATGCCTATTAAAATGTAGAGGCTTACATAGTTCGTAAAGGTCATGCATCTGACTTCCAGTCCCACCTTGCAATAGCCCTGATGTACATCATTATATCGGTCCAGTTTCCACTTTGCTACACTTTGCCACACTGTGTCACCATGGAAAGCTGTGTAACTAGTTCTTGTCCCGACACTCCCTGTGGTTTCCAGACTTAATGGAGTTGGGGTCTTTCTCTATATTAGTAAACTAAGGATCAAGAGGCCTTATTTTTAATTCTTGAAATATACATAATCAATTGCATTGCTTTTCCTAAACAATGGATCTGCTAATTCCCTTCTATTCGTGGCAGTCTTAAATACCGAACCCTTCTTTGGAAGGAAAAGTGCCCTTAATCTCTATAACAGCTCCTAGAAACAAGCTGCCCTTTATGTCTTTAACGAGGAGAGGGGAGTAAGTTTATTCTTTAGTAAAGCATTCTGTAACAATAGAACTATTCTACAACCTAAAAAGGATTGCAAATATAGAAATAATCATTTCAACTATATCATTGCTGAATTAAGGTATATCTTTGTGTTTCAGTGAACAAGTTCTGGTATTGAGAAGATATATATTTTAACTGCTATCTCACTAACTATGTCACCAAATAAAGTGATTACATATCTCTTTTACTTTGTTCTCTAATCCATAATGTTAATATTACTCAACTTACAATATTGAATTTCAGTAACCATGTTTTATGAATTCTAAGTAACACAGCTTAACTCCTTTGTATTTTAACATCCTGAATTCAAGATGCCTTTTACAATCAATGTGGAAGAAAGCATTTATAATAATTTATTTGGCAAAAATAGAACACCCTTTAATTCAATAAAGTATGATTTATAAGATAATACGTAAAGTGGGAGACTCTGCATAGGAATCAAGAGTTACAGTTTCAAATGTACACTGTTTAGAATCAAATCCCACCTCTACCTCTAACTAGATGTATAACCTTGAAACAATTGTTGAACCATTTTTGCCCTATTTTTCTGACTTTTAAAATGATAATAATATAAGCAACAAACATCTCACTTTATTGTCAGCAGAAATTTTGTGATATGCAGAACTATCTGATATATAGCCAGTGCTCACAAAAATTTAGATACCTTTAGTAATTTATTACATATATATTTATTTTAATTAAATTTATTGTGGTCACATTGGTTAATAATATCACATAGGTTTCAAGTATATAAATTTATGCTACATCATCT
This sequence comes from Artibeus jamaicensis, assembly GCF_021234435.1. Lineage (NCBI taxonomy): Eukaryota > Metazoa > Chordata > Mammalia > Chiroptera > Phyllostomidae > Artibeus > Artibeus jamaicensis. The sequence continues at coordinate 68,589,833 of NW_026522030.1, read as the reverse complement.
GTATATTTCATTGTGTGCCAAACACTCAAATTCAAATCTTCTTTTGTCATCATACATTTGGCCCCCTTTCCCCCTCCCACCCCCTTCCCTCTGGTGTCCACAATGTTGTTCTCTGTGCCTGAGTTTTTCATTGTTGTTCTTGTTTGTTCATGTGTTGCTTTCAATTTTATATGCCATAATGAGTGAAATCATAAGGCCCTTAACTTTTTCTGCCTGGAGTGTTTTGCTTAGTACAGTAAAGTGATTTAAATCACTTTTGAATTTCAGGCATCTGATTTTTTTTTTTGTTTCTGAAACAAATTAGATAGTATTCCACAGCCCCAAGATTAAACTAATTTACTCCATGAAGTTTTGTCTTCTTGACACACATACCAATGATCCAATTCGAGCAAATCTTTAGTTTTAAACTATTGTTCATTCAGTCACCTTCCTTCAGTCACAGAATTTTCTTTGTGTTCTCAATGGTTAAATGTATTTCATTATAACATACATTTCTAATACTTGTATCAGAACATATTTCTGGCAGAAATGATAAAACAAGAAAATGGATAGAATAGAGTTCAGAAAAATCTGTAAGAATGAGTTTCAGAAAATCTCCTCAATCAAAATTAAAAATTACCTTTCTAGAAATTAACATCAAGAAGGACATTTAGAGGACATCCAGCCCCTGCCCTCTAGAAAGAGCTGCTTTTCCTTTCTCATACCTGAGCCATCTTGTCCAGATGCTGCTCGTTCTACCGTTTGGAGTTTGGAGTCAGGCTCCCATATTAGGACTGGTCTTGCACTGAGAGAAACCAGGTGAGTCTGTGCAACTAAACTGTGGTGGGGAACCGTGAGGTTCCAAACCTCTCTAAATCTGTACACTCACCTGTTCTCATTTCTTTCCTAGGGCCGCTGTATCAAAGCTCCACCCACTGGGTGGCTTAAAACAAGAGAAGTTATTGTCTCACAGTTCTGGAGGCTTCATGTCTGAAATTAAGATGATTGTTAGGGAAAGATCCTCCTTTGCCTGTTCAAGTTTCTGGTAATTGTGTGTGTTCTTTGGCTTGTGGTTGCATCATTTCCATCTTCCATCTCTTCCTCTGACTTCATATGGCTTCTTCCTGTGTGTGGCTGTGTCCTATAGGATCTGTAGCAATTTTAAACACGACATGTATTTTACAACGTGGCTGAAGCATCACCTGGGGCTTTGGACCTGTAGAAACTTTGTATACCTTCCTTAAGCCTAACATCAAGGTTAGAAACCCAAGCTATTTATTAACATAGCTCAACCATATGTGAAATCATAAATGCAAATGTCAAAAACAAGTGTTTGGATACATAAACTGAATTCCTTCAATGTGCTCATGCTAGAATATCCTTTTATTTAAAAAATTACCTACAGCATAGGAAAAAAAAGTTTGCACATACACATTGTTTGGAGTTTATATAATATTGTTTCCTCAACTTTTATTATAAAGCCTTTCTAAAACTCCTTTGAACAGACCATGCTAATTCTTGTTTCTCTAGTTCTTTGATCTCTTGGTTTTATTTTTGTTTACATTTTTTATTGTTGTTTAAGTACAATTGTCTCCATTTCCCCACCACCACTCCCCCCTACCCCAGCCATCCCCACTTCCCACCCTTTGGTTGGGATTTCTTGCTTTAAAAAACTTCCTCTTGATTATACTTTGCTAGCAATTCCCATGTTTATTTCATGGACTTCATCCTTACCAGCAAATACACCATCTACAATCTACTTTAAATACCTCACTCCAGGCATCACTTCTCCTTCTAATTTACTTGCGTTACACACACCTGGGTGTAATTTTCAGACTCATGGGCACATTATCTGTGTGGCATTCCTTTTGTATCACTTCTCTTACCTCCATTCATTGCCTGCCTTTGATGCAGTGGTCTTGAAGACATCCTTAATCCTTTTGTCCTCTCTGTCAGTTTTTCTGACCCAAATAAAACTCACAACTACTCAGTTCTTTGTCCTTGCCCTTGAATAGGTAAGTGTTGCTAAGAAATGATAAAAATCCATCGGACCATCACACTTTAACTTCATAATCAAAAGCCTCAGATGGATATTGAACACTGCCCTGGAGTCAAATATTATTTTCCTCATAAGTTCACATTCCTGTTCTCTGAGATGTCTATTACACTATTTCTTCTCCTCAGTCTATTCACACCTCTCTTCTAACATATTCTCAATTGATGATCTAGCTTATAGCTTTCTTTTAGCGTGAAATCTATTTAAGGGAATTTATTCCTTTTCTCATCACCAAATCTACAAACCGACTTGTATCAATAGCGTTGTGTCATTTATATCTTTGACTTTGATTTATTTTCTGTCATCTGGTTTTTGATTTCTCTGTCTATACAGCTATACAGGATCATTCCCATTCATATAAAAACCTGTTCTAAAACCTACTTCCTAAATAAAAAAAGAAATAATATAAACATCATCAAAAGGAAAAAATCAACAAACCAACTGCACTTTAACCTCACATCTGCTTTCATGTACCCTATTCCTTTACTTCTCCTGAAACAACTTATCAGCGTGTGTCAAAAGTCTCATTATATTAATCCTTTGAAAATATTTTATTTGATTTTTAAGTTACAAAATATATATAATGTACATATATGAAAATTATATATATAATGTGTATATACATATATGTATGTGTGTGTGTGTATATATATGAAGTGTTACAGACTCTTTTTTTTTTTAACAAATATTCACTTGTTATAAATCAGTAACACAGCCACATGGAAGGGATTGTAAATATTGTTTGGCTATTTCCCAGAGGGAAAGAGAACTAGTTCTGATGAGTAACTAACTGAAAGTTCGTATATGTGGAAACTGATATGATCATAACTATGGAAGAGCAAACTTACAGATTTAAACTGAGCCATGGGCTAAAATATCCAAGTGTAAAGGATTTGTAATTCTGTAAATTAATACAATAAGGAGCAATTAATACAATGGGGAACAATAATTCCATACATTAATACAATAAGGAGCAATAATCTAACAGTCAAAGCTCTGTACTTTAAAGCAGAGGTGGGAGTGTGTTTCACCTGAGAGTAGAAGTGAGAGAAAAGGTGTCAGGCTCAACATAAAGCCCCTGGTCCAAGGGATATAGAACAAAAATCCAGAAAAATGGTGGGTTTCTGTTAGTACACAAATGAGGAGTAAAATTTTTTTTAAGTTTGAAGATATGAAGAAGTTCCTCATATGGAAATGTTAGGAAAAGGTATGAAAATAAAATGCATATATGTATAGAACTAAATGAGGAATAGGATTCTGATATATGGAGTTCCTAGACATATAGCAGGATTTGAGGAGTGGGGTTTGGATGGGGGATTCTCTGTGGTATTTTATAAGGAGAGAGAAAAGATGTTAGACATTATTCCTAATGACCTGGAGGTGGATTGTCTTTGTCAGGCAGTGGAGGAGTGGGAATCTTGACACATCATGCAGTAGTTTGATCTCCTTGACTTCTGCTGATTTAGGTCTCAGGTCTAGAACACAGAGGGTCCAGATAAAGAACGGAACCCACTTTTTTACTTGTGAACACATGAAATATGATATTTTTCATTTAATTTTTGATTTAGTTAATTTTATGAAGAACTCCCTATATTGAGTAATCCATGAACTTCTGGAATGAATTGTAATTGATCAGATTATATTACCACATTGGTATTTTGCTAGATTTCATTTGAAAAAATATTTAGATGTTTTAACTTATATTAAAACATGTTTACATATTTATGTAGTTTGTCTTCATATTATCTTTATCAGTTCTTCACAAAAGTAGATCTATCTACCTTCTTTGGTAATGAATAGTTTAAAGGATATTAGCAGTATGATCTTAATTCCTTATGAATAAGAAAAACATGATATAGATTTTGATATGCTATTGATAAACTTTTACTAACTTTTCTAATATGTTTTGTAATAATAGGTCTTATTAAGTTTTCTTCTTCCTGGATTAATTTCACTATTCTATATTTTACCAAGAAATCATCTGTTTCATTTTAGATGTCAAATATTTTCCAATGACATTTTATGTGGTGTTCTTTTATGATTGTTTTGATCTCTTCTCTAATGGTGGTTATAGATATTTCCTCATTCTCAATTTATCAAGCTTTTTAGTTTGATTGATGTAGTCCCATCATTTATTTTTTCTATTTTGTTTTGTTTGCCTGAAGAGATATATTTGGAAAATTATTGCTATAAGAAATGTCTGAGATTTTAGTGCTTATGTTTTCTTCTAGGATTTTTGTGGTTTTGCAACTTACATGTAAATCCTTAATCTGTTTTGAGTTTATTCTTGTGTATGGTGTAAGGAAGTGGTCTAGTTTCCTTTTTTTGCACATATCTGCCTAATGTTCTCAACACGATTTATTAAATAAACTTTCTTTACTCAATTGTATGTTCTTGCACCTTTTGTCAAATATCAATTGATTATAAAGCCAGGGGTATATTTCCAGACTCTATTCTTTTCTGTTGATTTAAATGCCTTTTCTTACACCAGTACCATACTGCTTTGATTATTATAGCCTTGTTGTATAGTTTAATACCAGGTAGTATAATACCTCTAACTTTGTTCTTTCTCAAGATTTCTGTGTGCTTTTCAGGGTCTTTTGTGGTTACATATGAATTTTTAAAATATTCGTTCTAGTTCTGTGAAATTTGCCATTGGTATTTTAAGGAATTACATAGAATCTATTGATAACTTTGGGTATTATGGACATTTTAATGATGTTAATTTTTCCTATCCATAAACACAAAAGAATATGTGTTTATGGAACACAAAAGAATATGTGTTTATGGAAGGCAAAATAATATGTTTCCATTTACTTTTGGCTTTCTCAATTACTTTTTCCAGTATCCTATAATTTTCCAAGTACAGTGTTTTTCCCTCTCTGGTTAAATTTATTCCTAGGTACCTTATTTATTTTCTTGTAATAATAAATAGGATTGTTTTTCTTAATTTGTCTTTCTAATAGCTTATTATGGGTATATAAAAATGCCATCAATTTCTGAATATTAATTTGTACCCATTACTTTAATGAATTCACTTATCAGTTCTAGTAATTTTTTGCTAAATATTTCCTCCAAAATATTCAGCAGAACCCTTTTCTTATTTAACTCTCATCTACCACTATACAATGCTAAATTTGCACTGCTTGTTGCATCGACTGCACAATACCTTGTATTTTCTTCTCTTTTTTACTTTCATATTTATAAGTTATTCTCTGTTTATAGTAATAATTAAAATAATACATGATAATATGCCAGACTCTAGCTTAAAAACTTCTCACCTTACCATAATCCCATTGCATGAATAACACTTTACACAAGTCTCCCCACCAAATCATGTGGGCATCATTTTCTTTCCTTATATAGAATGATATCTTTTTCAAAAGAATGCCCATCCCCTAGGCCATTTATATTGATAGCTTCTTTTTCTTCAGCTATCACATAACACTTGGGCTTCTCAAGAATTATTTTGCACTTCAGTTCATCTTCATTAAACCTTTCTTGTTTTTTGACATGGGCCTGTAATGTTATGAATTTCCCTCTTAGGATTGCTTTCCCTGTGTCCCACAGACTTTGGATTGTTGTGTCTTCATTTTCAATTGTTTCAAGGTATCTTTTGATTTCTTCCTTGGTCTTGTTGATGCATCCATTGTTTAATAACATATCATTTAGCTTCCACGTCTTTGTGTGTTTTTCAGTGTTCTTCTTGTGACTGATTTCTGGTTTAATAGCATTGTGGTCAGAGAAGATGGTCAATGATTTTAATTTTCCTAAATGTATCAATACTTGTTTTGTATCCTTGCATGTTGTCTATCCTAGAAAATGTTCTATGTGTACTTTAAAAATATATTTATTCTCCTGCTTGTGAGTGAAATGTTCTGAAGATATATATTAAATACATTTGATCAAGTGTGTTATTTAAGGTCAGTGTTTCTTTGTTGACAGTCTACCTGGAAGATCTATCCATTAAAGTCAATGGAGTGTTAAAATCTCCAACTATGACTATATTTCTGTTAATCTCTCCGGTTAGGTCCATCAAGATTTGCTTTACATCTTTAGGTGCTCCTAGGTTGGGTGCGTAATTGTTTATTAGGTTTGTATTCTCTTGTATGGAGTAGATAATGTATTCCCTTCCCATTATGTAGTGTCCTTTTTTGTTTCTTACTATAGCATTGGTTCTAAAGTCTATTTTGTCGAATATTAGTACTGCTACATTAGTTTTTTTCCTTTTAATGTGCATGAAATATCTTTTTTCGACCCTTTTACTCTGTGTGCATATTTCAATCTGATATGGGTCTCTTGGAGGCAGCATATAGATGGGTTTTATTTTCTTAATCAATCAGCTATCCTCCGGCTTTTGGTTGGAGCATTTAAGCCATTTACATTTAAAGTGATTATTGATAGATACTTATGTAGTGCCATTTCATTGTTATACTGTTTCTTTTTCTGTTTTCCCTGCATTTTTTCCTCTTCTTCTTAAAGCAAGCCCTTTAACATTTGTTGCAGTGTTGGTTTGGTATTAACAAACTCCTCAACCTCTTCTTGTCTGGAGAGCTCCTTATTTCTCCTTCCTGGGAAGGTAGCCTTTATTTTGTTTTGTTTTGTTAAGATTTTATTTATTTTTTGACATAGGGGAAGGGAGGGAGAAAAAGAAGGACATAAACATGAATGTGTGGTTGCCTCTAACCCACCCCCTACTGGGGACCTGGCCTGCAACCCAGGCATGTGCCCTGAGTGGGACTCAAACCAGCAACCCTTTGGTTTGCAGGTTAGCACTCAGTCCACTGAGCCACACCAGCCAGGGATGGGTAAAGAAGCCCTGGATGTAGGTCGTTGCTTTTTATTACTTGGAATATTTCTTGCCACTCCCTTCAGGACTGAAATGTTTTTCATGAGTAATCAGATGACAGTCTAATTGGTGCTCCCTGGTATGTGACTATCTGCTTTTCTCTTAAGGCTCTTAGCATTCTCTCTTTATCTTTAAGCCTTGTCATTTTAATTATGATGTGTCTATGTAGGCCTCTTTGGGTCCACCTTGTTTGGGACTCTCCGAACTTCCTGGACTTGTGTTACTTTTTTCTATACCGGATTAGGGAAGTTTTCAGTTATTATTTCTTCAAATAAATTTTTAATCCCTTGCTCACTCTCTTCTCCTTCTGATGTTTCCATGATGAAGGTATTGTTACACATCAAGTTGTCTAAGATGTTTTTTAATATCTCCTTATTTTTTATGAAAAAGCAATAAAAGCTTGTCAAGGCAAGAGTTGGGGTGCTCTCCCCTTGAGAGAGTGGCCGGGGCACTCCAAGGCTTTCTCCTCTTAAGAGAGAAGCCGTGCCATCCCTCTTCCTCTACAGGACTTGATAGTTCATCTGAGTTTTTCTCATCTCATCCATAACACTGTGGATGCCATCAGTGGGGGCCCGCATCAACTCTTACTTCATTTCCATGGGTTGTACATATAAGTTCTTTGAGTCCTGTGTTTTCTATGTCATTTTTTATCTCTCCCCGTCTATTTTAGGCCTCCTAATTATGCATCTTCTTCCCTGTACCTTTTCCTCCCTATTCCACCCTTCCCACTCCCCACTGATATCCCTCCATGTGATGTCCATTTCTCTGATTCTGTTCCTGTTCTGGTTGTTTGCTTAGTTTTTGTTTTCATTGTTTGTCTTTCCTTTTAGGTTCATTTATTGATAGTTGTGAGTTTGTTGTCATTTTACTAGTCATATTTTTATCTTTTTCTTAGATAAGTCCCTTTAACATTTCCTATAATAATGGCTTGGTGATGACGAACTCCTTGAACTTGACCTTACCTGGGAAGCACTTTATCTGCCCTTCCATTCTAAATTAAAGGTTTGCTGGATACAGGAAACTTGGATGTAGGTCCTTGCCTTTCATGACTTGGAATACTTCTTTGTGGCCCCTTCGTACCTGTAAGGTCTCTTTTGAGAAATCAGTTGATAGTCTTATGGGACCTCTTTGGAGGTAACTATCTCTTTTTTTCTGGTTTGCTTTAAGATTGGATTCTTATCTTTCATCTTGGATAACTTACTGATGATGTGCCTTGCTGAGTTCCTCTTTAGGTCCCACTTCTTTGGGCTTCCTGAATTTCCTGGAGGTTTATTTATTTTGTCAGATTGGGGAAATTTTCCTTTTCTTATCACTTTAAATAAGTTTTCAATTTCTTGGTCTTCTTCTCCTCTTTCTGGCATGCCAATAATTCAGATATTGGAATGTTTCAAGTTGTCTCACAGGTTCCTAAGTCTCTCTTCATTTTTAATTGCTGTTTCTTCCTCTTTTTCTGGATGGATGTTTATTTATTTCTTTTGTTCCACATTATTGCTTTGAGTCCTGGTTTCCCTCCTGTCACTGTTGGTTCCCTGAATATTTTTCTTCATTTAACTTGGGGTATCCTACATTTTTTTTCATTTTTCAGCCAAGCTCAATCAGATCTGTGAGCATTTTGATTACCTGGGCATTAAATGCTCCATCACATAGGTTCACAATCTCCTCCTCACTTAGTTCACTTTCTGAGGTTTTGCTCTGTTCTTTCACCTGGGTTATATTTTCTTATCTTGGCTCCCCTGATTTGTTTTAAGGGGGCAGGGCCTTAGATATTCACCTGCACAGGGCAATATTCCTTGCTGTGCTGCAGGGATACCTGTGGAGCAGGAAGGTGAGGGAGGACTAGAGAGGGGACAGTGAGGCTCACCTGCTCCTCTGTGGCACACTTTTCAACAAACTCTCCTGTGAGACTGGGAGTATGTCCCATGTGGCAACCCCAGCTGTAGCCCACAGTCAGCTCTGAGTCTCAGTTTTCTCCTTAAGTCAACCAGGCCTGCACAGACTGCTGAGCTTGGCAACCAGCCCAGCCTCTACAGTCTGCAGTGTACCTAGGGTCTTTCTGAGTTGGCCTGCATGGTCCACTGCCTTACCTGTCTGGTTTTTGTGGCTGATTTTTCCTTAATTCCTTGGTTGTCGGAGTTCCATGCAGTTTGATTTTCTGGAACTTTTGGTTGTTCATTGACTTTAGATTGGCGTTGTCCTCTTTTTGGTTGTGCGAGGAAGCAAAGGGTTCCTACCTAATTCTTCATCTTGGCCAGAACTCTACACATTTTTTAAGTCAAATTGTTTTAGTTGTTATCGTTGAGTTGCATGAATGTTTAGTGTAGTTTGGATATTAGCCCCTTATTGGAGGTATTGTTTGCAAATATCTTCTCCCATTTGATGGGTTGTCTTTTTGCTTTGATGATGGATTCTTTTGTTGTGCAAATCTTTTTTGGTTTGACTTCTCCCATGAACTTATTTTTGTTTTTACATTCCTTGTCTTTCTAGTCAAGCTCACAAAACAGCCCTTTGAAACAAAGGTTGGTAACTTTGGTGACAATATATTCTTTTTTTCACATTCTAATTTTTTTATTGATTATGCCATTGCAGTTGTTCTATTCCCCACCTTCATTCCCCTCCACCCTACCCCTCCGTCCCCACCATTACCTCCCCTTTAGTTTATGACCATGTGTCTCAAGTTCTTTGGATTCTATATTTCCCGTACTATTCTTGCCCCCCCATCTTTTTTCTATCTACTGTCTATGCTACTTATTTTCTGTACTTTCTCCCCCCTTTTCCTCCTCCCACTCCCCTGTTGCTAACCCTCCTTGATATCTTCATTTCTATGTTTCCACTCCTGATCTAGCTGTCCTTTTAGTTTGCTTTTGTTTTAGGTGTGGTTGTTAATAACTGTGAGTTTGCTGTATTCTTTTATGTATTTTGTTCCTTCAGGTCTCATATTAAAGTCCTGGATGCATTTCATGTTCACTTTTGTGTACGGTGACATTAGTTTAGTTGTATTCTTTTGTATGTTACTTTTCAGTTTTGAGTCTTCCCTTTCTCCACTGTGTGCTTTTGTCTCCTTTGTTGAAAGTTAGTTGCCCACATATTCTTGGGTTTATTTCTGGTCTCTGAATTCTGTTCCACTTGTTTGTGTGTCTTGCTGATCAAGTTATTGACACTGGGTTAGGAGAGCAGCAGAAAAATGGTTTTTCTCTGCGCTTAATTTAATTTGAAGATAATAAGTAACTTGATTATTCTTAGCAAGCATGAGTTGTAACACAGGAAAGAAATCAGTGACAGAAGCAACTGTTGTTTTATCTGATACACAACATGCAAGACCAGTTAATAATACATAACATACAAGACCAGTATGCAAGCACACCAGTCCCCATCTTTTGACCAACAGCCTTTTTGTCTGTTCTCATTCCCCAGGGATCTCACCCCTACCACTTTAGAGGGAGGTTGTGTCTCTCAGTCTCATTTCATCTGGTAGGTTTAGGTGGGAAATATATCTGGCAGAGACTGATAGCCTCCCCTACCACCCCACCATCATGCTCAGCCAAAGGTGACACCAATTCTCTGAGCAGCTAGTTGTAGCCTGGTAACTGGGAGCCAGCCTATGGGAAATGAACAGAAACAAGGCACATGACTTCTGGAGAATTTTCCCCAAACAAAGAAGCATGATGTCACTTCTCCTTTGGTCCTTTTCCCAGAAGCTGTAACACTGAGGAGGGTGGCGCAGCAGCATGGAAAGAGACCACATCCCTGACATGAGGCTCCATATTAGCCTTCACATAAAAGAGGGACCATTTTGTTATTTCAGGATCTCTTGTAACTGTCACCTGGCCTACATCTTAACTAATATTTGTTCTTTAGGTAATGAGAAGCATCTCAGAGAGTACTGGAGAAAACAAGAAGAAAAAAGATGATTATGAAGTGCTTTCAATGCAACAGGCACTGTGCTGGTTGATGATTCCTGGAATTACTTGTTATATTTCTAGACAGGAGGACACTGACATTCAGCAAAGTCAACTAACTCACACAAGAACACATGGGTGTAAACGGTGGTGCAAGGTCTGTCTGATTCCAAAATCGACACACTTTCTATTTACCATAGCAGTAAGAGTAACAGTAATGGTAATAATGGTTATAATCATAATTATTAAGAGTTGTTAAGTGCTTAATGTCAAAAGCTCTGTTGAGCATCGTGCATAAATGATCTCATTTAATTCTCACAATAACCTTTTGAAATAGATGCTACTCTTGCACTGATATTACAGATGAGGACAGGAGACTAAGAGTTACTAAATAATTTTCCTGAAATCATAAAACTAGTGAGAGGCAGTGTCATGGTTTAAATTGTGGCCTGTCAAACTCTGGAGCTACAAGTCCCATCCCTCTGCTTGACTATGAGCACATTCTTAGATTAAATTGTTATTCAGTCACACAGGAATGAACAGTGCCCAATTTTTGCCTTAGGCTAAAAAGCAAGTCACCCTTCTGACCCCTTCTGAGGGACTAACATGCATTTGTTGGCTGACATGTGGCCAATTTGACCCCACTATAGAGCTTCTGGGAATTGAAAGAAAACTTAAAAACATATTTCTTGCACAAGACCAGATCAATGAGATGCATGTACAGCGACCACTATTAGTGCATATCTTACTATCCTGAGGTGTTAATTTTCTGACACAGATGAAGGAGTCACTGTGAAGGAGTCAATTTGAAGGGGTTGTACAGAAGCTGAAGGAAATTCATTCTAAACATTGAAAGGATCTAACTTTAAATCTGCAGTGTTCCTAACAATATGCTAGGGATACAGTGAAGGAAGAATGACAAAAAAAAAACCATAAATCAGAGTTCTTGATTATGAGTTGTGATTAGGATTTTCTGGGATGCCATTGTGAACTCAGTCCTATATCAAAAATAAACTAGTAATGATGTTCTCAAATATGTAGTTTGTTTTTATGTTTACTTTAAATTACATAATCTACTAACAAAAGGTTAGGTGTTCCTATCAACAATTCTCCCTGGTACTTGTTTCTTAAAAGTTAGTTGAGCATAAGAAATAAAAAGCATTTTCAAAACTGGTCTGTATAACTCCAACAAGAAAACAAGAGAAAGAGAAATTATGAAACAAGAAATGACAGACTAATATCTCAAGAATATGAAATATTCTTGAGACTGATATCTCCAGAACACAGGTTATTTCACGAACAGATATTTGGATGCTCCCACCTACTGGGGTTTATGCCCTTGTATAGCCCCTCCCTCTGAGTGTGGGTGGAAACCGTGACTTGCTTCTAACCAACAGAATATGGCAGAGAGATGGGACATCAGTGCCATGACCACATAACGTTTATATAATACATCTTGCTAGTAGACTCACACTCAGAGCTGTTCCCCCACTGGCTCTGAAACATGACCGTGATGGGAGACCCACGTGTAAGAAAGTGAAGGCACCTCAGAGACCTGAAAGCAGCCTTCAGACAGCAGCCAGCACACAGCCAGGGCCCTCAGTGTCCAACTGGCAGAGAATGAATCCTGCCAACAACCTGAAGAATATCAAAGCAGATCCTTCCCTCATGAGCTGCAGATGAGAATACAGCACGGCCTATGCTTAAGATCCAGTTAAACTGTGACCAACCCGTGACCCACAGAAACTGAGATGATGGGCTGTTTTAAACTTTTGGTCGTTTGTGATAGAACAGTGGATGAGACACATGGAAAAAGTCTGAACAAAATATTAGCAACTTTAGTTCTATGAAATACACCAATGACATCTTGATACAAATTGCACTGAATATATAGATTTCTTAGGGTAGTATGAGCATTTTCATAATGGTAATTCTTAATCTCCATGAATAGAGTATATGCTTGTACTTTTTGTATCTTCTTCATTTCTTTCCTCTATTCTTATAATTATCCAAGTACAGGTCTTTCCCATCTGTAGTTGAGTTTAGTCCTCTGTTACTTTATTATTTGATTCAATTGTTAATGGGGTTGTTTTGTTAGTTTCCCTTTCTGTGAGTTCATTATTGGTGTATTAAAATGCAAATTATTTCTGGGTATTTATTTTGTGTCCTGCTACTTTACTGAATTCACGTGTCAGTTTTAGTAGTTTTTTGATATCTTTGTATATACAGTATCATGCCATGGGCAAAAAATGAGAATTTTACTTCTTGCATTCCATTTTGGGTGCCCTTTTATTTCTTCCTTTCTGATTGCGGTGGCTAGGATTCCCAGTACTATGCTGAACAGGAGTGGTGAGAGTGCACATCTGTATCTTCTTGGTCCCAATCATAAGGGAAATGCTTTAGTGTTTCCCCAGTGAGTAAGCTATTGGCTGTGGGCTTGTCACATGTGGCCTTCACTGTGTTGACGTATGTTCCCTTTATTCCCACTGCTCTGAAAGTTTTCATTATAAATGGGAGCTAGATTATGTCAAATGCTTTTCCTACATCTATTGATATGCTCATCAGATATTTAGCTTTCATTTTGTGGGTGTATCATGTTTATTGGTTTAGTTATTGTACCAACTTTGCATCCCCACAATCAATTTCAGTAGGTGAATGGCCTTTTGAATGTATTGCTGGATTCAGTGTTATTTTCTTGAGGGTTTTAGCATCTATGTTCATCAGGGATATCGACCTATAATTTTTTTCCTTTTTGTGTCTTTATCTGGTTTTACAAATAGAATAATGCTAGACTCTAAAAATGAGCTTGGAAGTTTTCCTTCCTCTTGGTGTTTTTGGAACAGTCCTGACCAGCTTCTGGCCCTGGCTTCACACTTAGCACAGCAGGCTCAACTCCAGATGAGGTGCCTGCTCACTAACCCAGCACCTTTTTGTACATCTCATCTCTAACCCGTCTGGGATTTTCCTTTCAAAGTACCAAAATGATGTTTCAGATAAAAATAAACTAAATAAGTGAGCAACACCAAAGGCAGCTATGGGAACATTCCCTCTGTAGGAAACACCCTGAACAGGTCAAGGAGCAGAGACAGAAAGCACCTCAGGTGTGTTGCCAGGGGAGGGAGGAGTGGGCGGTGAGGATTTAGGGCTCACGATTTACTTTCAGGTGATGCACCATTCGGCAACTACACAGTGATGTACTTTGTGCAGCATTGTGACTGTACCTCATGCTCAGGAATGACACAATTTAAAATATAAACAATTCCCTTTATATTTGTCTAAAATAGAACACTGCGAAAAAATAAAACATACTATAAAAATTAACATAAGTTCAAACTGTGGAGATAAAAGAAATTGAGATGGGAGTGGGAGAGCTGGTCGAGCAACAAGCAGCTCTACAACTGTTGCTGGTGCATTTCCCTCCTCTCTGGCAGGACCTGGGGCAGGTTCCAGGGAGCGTTCTTCATGCTGAGCTCCAGGGGCGTCAGGCAGGTCAGGAGCTCTGGCACAGGCCTGACCAGGCTCCAGACCTTCAGCTGGAGCTGCTGACAGAGGTGGCAGAACCAATGGAGTGGGACGCCCCTCAGAGTAGGTAGCAGCCTGCAGGTCTGCTCCTGCAGTGGGCTCCTGGGGCCAGATGACAGATGGTAAAGATGGTGCGGGCTTGGCCTCCTGGGCTGCTGCTGGAGCTGGGAGAGGAGAAAACATCACTCACAGGCCCACATTTCCCTGTGCCGCCCCAAAACAGAAATCAGCCCCAGCCAAGACCCACCCCAGGATGTCCTCCTCACAGGCAGTCCAGCAGGTGGGTGTTCTGAGCCTGGTCTTGGCTCCTGGCAAGTACCTCTGGGTGCTCTCTGTGTGTCTTGCCCCCACCCTTCCATGTAAGCTCACTTGCACCTCCACCCCTCATCCCTCCCCCACCTCCCCCATCTTCTCACCCTCAGGCTCTGCCTCCTGGGGCCACAGGTCCTCTGGCCCGGTGTTTGGAATGGGCACACCTTGCTCCAGACTGGGATCCAGGATCCTGAGCTGCTCAGATGGCTTCAGAGCAGGAGTCTTTCCCCTGCCATTCCTGAGCTCCTGTTTCTCAGTCCCCCAAGTGGCCCCATTTACCTCGGGCCTGCTCCCGTCCTCTGTGGTGTGGCTCCCCTGACCCTCCCTGACAGAGGAGGGGCAGGTGTCCTGGTCATCCAACTGTTGCTCCTCCATGCCCTGGGTGGAGTTCTGCAATGACAGTGAGCAGCAGCCTGTCCAGAGGCCCCAATCCTGTCCCTGCCCAAGCTGCAGCTTCACTGCCCCTTCTGCTCTGTGGTCAGGCCCAGGCCTGTGTCTGCACAGATCTGCTCCCAGGAGAAATGAGATTCACCTTCAGCGTTTGGGGCCACACTTGAGCAGTAGACGCCCCCCATGCACAGTTGTCCACCCGGCCAGCCTTTGCCTGGGGTGTGAACATGACCAGACCACCAGATTCTCACCTGTTGCTGCTCAAGATAGGCCCTCCCATGTGAACCACACTTCTGGGCACACACACACTCTCTCTCTCTCTCTCTCTCTCAGACCCACAGGAAGGTGACACAGGGCAGCTCAGGTGAGATCTGAGTGGTGGCCTGGCCCAAACAACACTGCCCTGGGCCTCCCTGTGTTACTTCTTGGTTCCTCCATGAAAAGGGCCATAGATGTCTTGACTGAGTACCCACCCAGCGCCAACCATGGTGCAAAATATTATAGCGGCTGCCCGTTTTGAGGCCCCGGCCTCGGGAGTCACGCACACAACAATAGAACATCCTTGCCTTGCAAGTGACAAGGACCAAGTGAGCTGGGAAGGGGCAGAGTTAGAATGTGGCTGCCTAGTTACCAGGGTTCCATGTTGACTTGGGCTCTGTTGTCAGAAAGTGAGGTCACTGCCTGGCTCCCACACCCCTGTGTTGCCTCAGAAAGGAGCAGGGACTTCACTTAAACACAAACCACAACCACACAACATTCCTCACAAGCAAGACCAGAGGGAGGTGGGGCATCCCTGTGGTACAGAAAATGCTGGAGAGTTGGTGTTTTCTAAAAGGACAGAGGGCAACCTCTTCCATGAAGAGCTTGTGCACACTCCACTACACGTTAGAGGTGCCTGCCCTGCCGGGTGGTTAACACGCACTGTCAACTCTGGGGAGAAAGCACTGTTACATTCAGGCTTTTGGTCTGGTGGCAACCAGTCCTGGGGACAAAGTAGGAAGCAGAGGCACCTGCAGATCCCCTGAAGAGAAGGGGTAAAGGCCCTGCTCTGGGAGAACAGTGTGCAGGACCCACCAAAGATCCTCAGGTGCACACCTTCACCTGGAAGTGCTCATTTAGGAGGTTACCCTGAAGAAATTCCCACACGATTTTTTAAAGCTGTATTTTCAATACTGCCCATCAGAGAAATGATGATATAATAAGGAATTGGGAGAAAAATCCAATGTCCTAATGTCCATGGGGAGGGGGGGATCCACCAATCCTGGTGCACTTTGGCCTCTAGATTTCAGAACTGTGAGAAAGGAAATTTCTGCTTTTTATGCCACTAAGTCTGTGATGGTCTCTTATGGCAGCCTGTGGGTACTGAGACAAGGGAAAGGAAAATGTTTTCTGTTTTGTTTCTTGTTTTCAGATTTTATGTATTTATTTTTGGAGAGAGGGGAAGAGAGAGAGAGAGAGAAAGAGGAGGAGTGAAACATCAATGTGTGGTTGCCTCTCACACGCCCGCTACTGGGGACCTGGCCTGCAACCCAGGCATGTCTCCTGCCTGGGAGTAGAACCAGCAACTGTTTGGTTTTCTGTCCTGTGTGTAATGAATCCACTGAGCTACACCAGCCAGGGAAAACCTTTTCTGAATACAGTAAATCAACAGATAAATCTAGAAAGAATCACGTAAGTTTCAAACAAAAGTCAGTATTTGGTATTTATGGTGAAAGCTGATTATTACCTGTCTTGTTGATAATAGCCATTCTAATAGGTATGATGTCATATTTTGTTATGGCTTTGTTTTGCATTTCCCTAACAGGTAGAAAAATTGAACATGTTGTCATATATTTGTTGGTCATTTGTCTGTCTTCTTCGAAGAGTGTGGGGGTGACTTACCTCTCAAGTCCCTCTGTGTTTCACAGATGAGAGTAAATATGACCAAGACATGATGTGATCTGCTTGGGGAGGAGAAGTGAGCAGTGGCCAGTTTCTCAGGGGAAAAAGGCCTGCAATGGCCAGTTTCTCTGAGGAGCAAAAGGCTTTGAGCCCCCTCCTCCAGGACCTTTAATTGGGTTCTAATACACAGGAATACAGGGCAGCAAGGATCAAACAGTAGATAACATTTCAAAAAAATCTGAGGCCTTAATATGAGACCAAGTCTGTCAAGAACAGAGATTTAGGGTTTCCTTCTCAAACCTTTAACATATGAATGAAAGCACTCTTAGTAGAACAGATTTCATAGGTTTATCAGGAAGTCTTTGTGATGCCAGATTTTTCCCCAGGACATGCTCTAGCAAGGCAAGGAGCTGCACCTCTCCCCAACAGGTATTCAGGCTTAAGGGGATTAGAGCCAGGAAGTGCTTCTCCCAAAGAACATGAGGACTCGGGCTATGTCACAGCCAGGGGGTGAGAGTGCATTGCTCCCTCTTTGCTGCAGCCCCCCCGAGTCCTTCCATGAAGGCCTCCCAAGTGATCCAGTCTGCTCTAGGTTTCCGCCCACTGTGCGGGGTCTTACCCATCACTGACTTCCAACCAGGCTTTGGGGGCAGGGAGAGGAAACTGAGGCAGCGTTTGCTACCAGAGACAAGCTTTGTTTCCTGTGTCTCTCATTCCAGAGGTCCTCCCTTGCCCTTAGCCACAAGGGCTACCCTTGTAGCTCCAATTCCTAGAACCAGGCATAGTGGTCTACACAAGAGGCGTGACCGTTTAGTTCCTCTGCCCATCTTTTAATTGGATTGTTTGTTTGGTGTTGAGTGTTATGGATTCTTTACATGTGTTTGATATTAATCCTTTTTTGGAGCTATTGTTTACAGATATCATTTCCCATAAGGCTGTTTGCCTTTTTTTGTTGGCGGCTTCTTTTGCTGTACAGAAGCTTTTTAGTTTGATGTAATCTGATTCATTTATTTTTGCCTTTGCTTCCCTTGCCTTTGGGGTAAAATTCATAAAATGTTCTCTAAGACCCAGGTTTATAAGTTTAGTACCTATGTTTCTTCTGTGTAATTTATTGTTTCAGATCTTACATTTAGGCCTTTGATCCATTTCAGATTAGTTTTTGTAAATGGAGACAAACTGTAATCTTGTGTCATTTTTTTGCATGTGGCTTTCCAATTTTTCCAGCACCATTTATTAAAGAGGCTTTCTTTTCTCCATTGTGTGTATTTGGCCTCTTTGTCAAAATTATTTGCCAAAATACATGTGTTTTGTTTCTGGACTCTCAATTCTGTTCCATTGGTCTTGTGTCTGTTTTTTCTGCCAATTCCACACCGGGTTTCTTCTTTAAGATTTTATTTGTTTATTTTTAGAGAAAGGGGAAGGGAGGGAGAAGGAGAGGCAGAGAACCATCATTGTGAAAGAGAAACATCAATGAGTAAGAGAAACATCAAATGGCTGCCTCTGACACACTTCCGTCTGGGGACTCTTTAGACCACAGCCTGGGCATGTACCTTGACCAAGAATCTAACCAGTGACCTTATGGTTTGTAGGAAATGCCCGAACCACTGAGCTCAACAGTCAGGACTATGATGCTGTTTTGATTATCATAGTTTTGTAGTATAATTTGAAGTCAGGTAGTACGATACCTCTGTCTTCATTTCTTTTTCTTCCCCCCTCAGGATTGCTTTGGCTATTTGTTGTTTTATATAGTTCCATACAATTCTGATAACTTTTTGTTTCATTTCTTTTATAAATGATATTGGGATTTTAATGAGGACTGCATTAATCTGTATATTGCTTTGGGTAATACGGCCATTTTAACTATGTTGATTTTTCTAAGCCATGAATATGGAATGTCTTTCCATTTTACTGCATCTCGTTCAAACTCTTTTAATATTACTTTGTAGTTTTTGATATATAGTCTTTTACATCCTTTGTTAAGTTTATGTAGATATTTTATTCTTGTGGTTGCAATTGGAAAAAGAGTTGTTTTATACATTTTTTTAAAGTTTCCTTCTTAATATACAGGAAAGCAGTTAATTTCTGTACATTAATTTTGTGTCCTAAAAATTTACTGTATTAGTTTAATGTTTATGTCCCTAATAATTTTAGTGGAGTATTTAGGTTTTTCTATATACAGAATCATGTCATCTGCAAAAAGTGATACTTTTTTCCTTCACTCCAATTTGGATGCCTTTTATTTTGTTCTCTTTCCTGATTATTCTAACTCAGACTTCCAGAATGATGTTGAATAGCATTATTGAGGGTGGGCATCCTGGTTTTGTTACTGATTTTATAGGAAAATCTTAAAATTTTCACTATTGAATATAATATTAGCTAAAGGCTTGTCATATATGGCCTTTATAATGTGGAGGTACACTCTTCCTATACCCATTTGATTGAGTGTTTAAATCATAAACAAATGTTGTATCTTAGCATTTTTTGCATTTATTGATAAGATTATATCATTTTAATTTTTTGTTTTTAGAAATGAGGAGTCAGAGCCCAGAGAGAGATTATGTGACTTGCTCAAAATCACTCAGCTTGCTGGTGGTTGAGCTGCCCTCCAGCACCCAGACCTAGTGATTTTTAGTCTTCTTTCTACTCCGTCACCTTCATGGAGCATTTAAACTGTGAACATATTGCATCTTGTGTTGTCACTCAAATAATTTGTAGCACCATAAAATGTTTCCAAGATATATAGCACTTTAATTTTTGATACATCCCTGTTTGGTAGATAAGGAAGTTATTATTATTTCCACAATTCTATTGGAATGGTAAAGCAGAAAGTGTTCTAATACTTGCCTAGGGCTCACAAGTAACATTTTTCCAATTATACAGTGGGTGGATAAATCCTACCTCATACATTTCTTGTGAAGAGTAAATTAAATTAAATCAACTCTGTATGTAAAGTGTCTGATGTGTTGGTTCTCAATACATGTTAAATAGTATCACCATCAATTATTTAAGGTAATGATCATGAAAACAACAAACATAGTGGTGAACATAATACCACATATGTACACATAATAGTTAACAAACTACATAATTGATTTCTAATAATAAAGTTGAAATTTGAACACCCCCCAAAATATGCCAATTATGTAGATCACATTTTGCCTGTAAAGTGATCTGGTCTTGGAGTCATAAGGAAAAAAATTATGATTCATTACAGGTGGATATACACATTGGAATAAAGATTTTCAGCAAGTAGTTCCATTTCCAAAAATTAATTTTATAATATTTATATACATCTGTAAAGATCCGTGTGCCAAGATGTTCAGTGCAGTCTTGCAAATGAAAAAAATAATAATCTAAATGTTCATCAGTGGGTAAAAAGAAGACTATTCAAAAAATTATGAGATGGTTGAATAATGGGATGCTGTGTGTATTGACAAGGAAAGATGTCCTTAATGTAGTTAGTGTTGCTTCTAAAATAGAAGCGTTTGTGTTATTTGATGCCATTTACAATCATAGACAACTATTTAATATTTTGTTGGTGGACAGGGGTGCATTCTGTACCTGTTCGGTTAAATGAACATTTAGCCGCCTAGGCAAGAACTCTAAGGTGGGGACAGTGTTTCAGTTAAACTTCAAAGGCTGCTGCATTCCACCACTACCTGTCCTCTCTGGTTGGAAACCAGCACTTGTGATTTCAGGTATCACTGGTAGACCTGCAGTTTAATAGAGAGGTCACCACAGGCACTCACACACAGGCAGCTTGAAGGTCATTGTGCAGAGAGAGAACTCTTAGAAGACCAGGCACAGGTCACAATCTATTGAGCTAGAGCAGAGCCAGGCAGCAGACAATGGGCCCCATCTAATTCAACAGGTCATATTTGGTCCATGATGAAGGGCACTAGGTGGCCTTGGTTGGACTGTCTTTTATTTAATGTCATTCAGAACTCCTCTTTTTCCTGATGAAATCTGCAGAGGAAGAGCACACATGTTTCATGAGGCTCTTTTAATCAGGGGGAGGAGATAGCTACATGGAAACCTCACCAAACTGAGAAACTGCCAAGATGGTTAGGTCAATGGAGAAGAAAAGAAACACTAGTCTACATGTCATCCAAAGGGAACATTTGATTCACATCAACTGCTCCATTGGATGTGAGCTCCCCAGCACAGGGGCTGAATCAGAGTTAGTTCATCAGTGATTCCTCAGCACAGGACCTGTCTTAAAGGGGCTCAGGAAAGATCTGTAGAATGAATGAATGGCATCGCATCATTTCCTGAATTAGGCCCTTGTGCTGTCATTATCCCCTTGTCCTTGCCCTTATCACTCCAACAGCTTGCACAGTGGCCCCCAGAGGATCAGAGTGGAGGTCGTTTGCAGAGGAAGAAACAGACAATCCCATTCCCACAGATCTGGCTGAAGGGCTGGTGGGAAGGCCAAGGCCCTGTGATTTGGACTCAGAAGCGCTGTGGACTCAGACCTGGCACTCTAGGCCAGGGCTGTGTGGATTAGACCCTTTGTTTCACACCCACTGCTTTTCTCTAAAGGAATTGGAAGCATATTGTACAATTCCGTCACCCTTCTTAGTTCATTCAAATCCATTCACAGGTCCAAGACAAGCCCTGGAGGGGAGATCCTAGGACAGTAGGTGAAACAGGAAGAAATCTGGCAGAGACCATCATGAACCAGGAAGGTGCAGCTCCCATGGGTTTACATTTTCCCTTAATCAAGTTAAGCCTTCTCTAATGCCTTACCACTGTAAGGCATTGGATGAATGGTAAGTGCCATAAACATGAACAATTCCAGGGTCTCAGTGGCAAAAGCAATCACTGTAATGTTAGTGTGACTTTGAATGAAATGTCATTTTCAAAGACATGTTTGATTTCAAAGAAGAAATTCTGGTGATGGCTGATTCTATCAACACTCATGTTTTCTCACTTAGTTTTGAATACAACCTTTGGAGGTTCTGGGTATTAACCACATTTATAGTGAATGAAACCAAGCCTTTGAGAGGGTAAGGACAGCCTCCTGCCACAGTCCCCACTCATCCTAAGAAGCTCAGCAAAGCTGCCAGCCACAAACGTCATGTCCCAGACTATGTGAAGAGAGAAAGAAGACACTCTGCTTCATTTCTCTATCAGATGGCACTGTTAAGAATCAACCATTCATTGGCATAGATGTAAATGAGCCATTATATGGACACGTGCCTGTGGATAAACCATCCATGGAGTTTATGTTCAGATAGAAACCATTGTTCTTCACACTGAATTAGCTCTTAATATCCCTGCACTATATATATATATGTGTGTGTGTGTGTGTATATATATATTTTTTTTCAAGAGCTTCACAACTTATTTTTAACAAGGGCAATATGTAAATTTCAAATAGGCAGATGAATGACCAATCATAATATTATACATTAGGGCTAACCAAATAAGAACCATCGTGATATATCACTACAGAGCTATTGGTTAAACTTAGTGATAACAACAAATGCTGGTAACATTGCAAAGAAAATGGACTACTCCCTAATTGCTGGTATGAATATAAAATAGTACAGGAACTCTGGTATATAAGTAGCAGTTTCATTGTTTTCACTCTTATGAAGCTATAATTAATATGCACCACTTATATTAGTTCAAGGTGTACAACATAATGATTTATTATGTGTGATATATTAAAAAAAGTATCACTCTAAGTTTAGTTAACATTCATCACCTCATATAGTTGTAATGTTCTTCTCTTACGAGGAGAGCAATTAAAATGTACTCTCTTAAACATTTTCAAATATAGTCATATCTCAGAGACTTTTTTGGTTAGGTTCCAGACGCCACAATAGAACAAATAGGACAATAAAACTAGTCATTAAGTTGTTCTTGACTTCCCCATGCTCATAAAAGTCATCTTTACTATGGAATGTAGTCTACTCTGTATGCAATAGCGCTGTCTAAACAGAAAATATACATGCCTTTTTAAAAATACTTTATTACTAAACATAGCTAACCATCATCTGAGCCTTCTTCAGCTTGTCATTATCTGATTGCTGGTGAAGTTCTTACTTCCAATTTATCAGGAATGTGTAATCATGACCTACATTTTGATAAGCGATAAAGGCGCGTGTATTCTGCTTTTACTCAAGGCTGTGGCCAACTCTTTGTTTTCTTAGAGTATGTAAATAAAATCTTGTGCTTTTATTTGTTGTCTAGCTTTTTTATTCACAATTTAGAGAAGTATACAAAGAGACACAGATAACATAATAAAGATTTTTAGGGAAATGAATAAATATATACAGATATAAGTAGATGGATATATAGATAAAATACATATATATATATATATACACACACAGACACAGCATTCAGGGTGGAGATATGTCAATATTACACATGCATATTCACACATATGTAGATCCAGAGATAAACAGGTGACGCTACAGATGTCACTATTCCCAGTAGAAATTCCTGAAGAAATGCAGAGGAAAACTGGTTGAAATTTGATGAGGATGTTTCACGGTAATCATCTCCATTTTTCTCTGCAGGAGTTGGTGGTGTCAGTGTGTGGGAATTCACTGGAAATCCTCTGCTCTTATGACTCTTGCCTCAAACAAGCCCAGGTTGATCCATGCCATCATTTTGTCTGGAAGAAGCCTAGATATCCAGCTGAACCAAGTGAGTTTCTGGCTCAGGTTCCTGGAGTCTCTTGTGACAGGTGAAGAGGCCCTGGGTAAGCTGAGACACCCTGGGAAGAGTGGTGCCCTTCTCCTTGATTTGGCACCAAGCCATGCTGGATCCTACAGCTTGTGAACAGCAGCTGTGGCTCCCTGTGTTCTCCTTCCTGCTAGAAGATTTCCTCTCTGTAAGGTTCCTTACCCATTCATTTGATTCTGCAGGGAGTTGTTTCATGATCACATTTTTCTGCTGCAAAGACCTAGTTCTGAGCAATGATTCCTTAAAAGCCATTTCTCACTTTCTTTCTACAGTTTAGGCTGTGGTAGCTTCAGTTAGGTGCAAAATGCAATACCTTGTTTTACAGCAGCTATACCTTTACCTGACTACATTTGTAAGCATACTGAATTCTCCCTCATTCTGTAGTTCCATCAAGAATGCAAAAGAAGGAACATGTTATCTCAACTTTATTCCTAGAGGGGAAGATGCCATGGTATAAACTTTTTTTTTTGTTCTTTTCATACAACAAAAGCAGCCTTCCCATGTGAAATACAAAGCATGGTAGTCACTTTTCTTTAAAAAGCAGATAATAATTAAATAAATTTGTCTTAATTTCCTCTCAGGGTACCAGCACTTTGCCTCTTTCTCATTTTTTCTCATTTTCCATCTTAAATAATCCCAGAAGTGGGGGGCTCTCTGTCTGTGTGAATTGCAGGAGTTTCTATCCTGAGCCATTTCTGTGGTTTTTCTGCATTCAGAGCACTTTCTTTTTGGTCTTATAAAGGGTGTCCCGAGGGTCAGAGTTAGATGTTCCCTCACCAGGCAAGCAGGGCCTATTTGGAGGAAGACATGCAGCTGACTTGTGTTCTGTAATTGGTTCTAACCTACTTGTGGATGACCTTTCTGGAGACCCAAGAAATAGGCTTGCTGAGTTATTGACTGGGCCTGTGGCCTTCTAGAGGTTGCACCGCACAGCAGGCATGAGGCTTGGAGTCTGGGGGCAGGCTGTACAGCCACCTAGACAGTGGTCATTGAACCCCCACGTCCCCTTGGGGAGGAGAGACAACCAGGAAGGAGGACACACCTCTGAAAGGCTTGTCTTTCTCTTATCCCAGCCTTTGGCTGTAGCTGAAAAATCCACTCCTAGTTTCCCTGGTGGCCACCCATGCTGACGTCATGAACATTCCTGGTCTGGCTGCAGGGGAGTTTGTATATGACAAAGGCATGTCACTGCTGAGAGATCTGGAACTTGTAAGAGGTTGCTACTGGGTCTTCAGTCATTCAACCAAAGTTGTGTGAAGTAGAGAAAGAACTTAAAGAAATCAAATGTGGGGACCTGGGTGGGTTGCTCAGTTGCCTAGAGTGTCATCCTGATACACCAATATTCCAGGATCTATCCCCAGTCAGGCATATACAAGAATCAACCGATGAATGCGTAAATAAGTGGAACAACAAATCTCTCTCTCTCTGTCTGTCTCTCTCCCCCTTACTTCCTTTCTAAAATCAACAAATATTTTTTAAAAATTAAATCTGAGTGTGGGAAAATGAGAATTAAAATAATGGTGAATAGACAAAAAGTAAGTCAATAAACTTTATAAATTGTTAAAAATATCACATTTTAAAAATAAAGTGTGGTAATTCAAGTTTAATTTCAATTTTACAATAGTATTTTTAATTAATCCAAAATTTAAAACTTTTTATATTAAAATTACATCTAAAATAAATTTAAAAATTAACCTGCAAAATTCTCTAAAATAAAATTTTCTTCAACCTTATAGATATTTAAAATATGTAATGCATATTAAGCTGAGTGATTATGAAATGTATTTGTAAATTTAACACAAAACAGTAAAATGGTGGGTTGGATTACTTCATCATTTCTATATTTCTTTTAAAAATATTTTATTGATTATGTTATTACAGGTGTTACATTTTTTCTTTAATCCCTTTCACTCTATACCCTCCCACCATCATCCCCCCACCTTAGTTCATTTCCATGGGTCACACATATAAATTTATTTGCTTCTCAATTACCCATATGATTCTTAACCTACCCCAGTCTATTTTGCACAAACCATTTATGTTTTTTATTTCCTGTACCTTTCCCCATATTCTCCTCTCTCCTCCTCTCCACTAATAACCCTCCACATGATTTCCATTTCTGTGATTCTGTTCTGTGATGACTTAGTTTGTTTTCATTTCTGGTTTGGTTTTTATAGGTTCAATTGTTCATAGATGTGTTTCTTGACATTTTACTGTTCATAGTTTTGATCTTCTTTTTCATAGATAATTCCCTTTCACATTTTATATAATAAGGGCTTGGTGATGATGAACTACTTTACCTTCACCTTATCTGGGGAGCACTTTATCTGCCCTTTCATTTTAAATAATAGTTTTGGTGGAAAGATAATCTTGAATGTAGGTCCTTGCCTTTCATTACTTGGAATACTTCTTTCCATCCCCTTCTTGCCTGCAAGGTTTCTTTTGAGAAATTAGCTGATAGTCTTATGGGAACTCCTTGGTAGGTAGCTGTCTCCTTTTTTCTTATAGCTTTTAAGATTCTCTCCTTATCTTTAACCTTTACCATTTTGATTATGATGTGTCTTGGTGCAGTCCTCTTTAGGTCCAATTTTTTTGTAACTCTGTGCTTCCTGGACTTCCTGGAAGTCTATTTTCTTTGCCAGATTGGGGAAGTTCTCCTTCATTATATTTTCAAATACTTTTTTTCAGTTTCTTCTTCTTCCTCTTCTCCTTCTGGAAGACCTATGATTCGGATGTTGGAATGTTTAAAGTTGTCCCAAAGGTTCCTAAGCCTTTCTTCAGTTTTTTTGAATTCTTGTTTCATCATTCTGTTCTAGCTGAATGTTTATTTCTTCCTTCTGCTCCAAATTGTTGATTTGAGTCCTGGTTTTCTTTTCTTCACTGTTGGCTCCCTGTACATTTTCTTTTATTTCACTTTTCATAGCCTTCACCTTTTCTTCCATTTTGCAACCCTACTCAGCCATTTCTGTGAGCATCCTGATTACCAGTGTTTTGAACTGTGCGTGATAGTTTAGCTATCTCTTCATTGCTTAGTTGTATTTTTTCTAGAGCTTTGATCTGTTCTTTCATTTGCACCATATTTTTTGTCTTCACATGCCTGTAACATAGGAAGGAGTGGAACCTTAGATTTTCACCAGGGTGGGGCAACTCACACTGCTGCAGTGTGGCATTGTCTGTGGGGGAGGGGTCCTAGAGGGAATAATACCACTTGCTCACCTCTCTGCTGGCTTTCAGTAACTTTGCCTGCTACCCTCAAGCAAATTGAGCCCTTCTGGTGCTGATTCCTGGGTGGGTGGGCTTGTGTACATTCATGGACCCTGTGGTCCTCTCCAACGAACTCTCCTGTGAGGCTGAAATTTTCTCCCACTGCCTCAACCCCCACAGGTTTTTACCACCAGAGGTTTTGAAGTTCTATTTCCCTCTGCTGGAATCCTGGGTTGTGCAGTCTGTCTTGCTCCACAATTGTTCCTTCCAGTTTATCTGTAGGCAAACGTGGGACCACCTGCTTCACTAGCTATTGCCTTGCCCTCCTCAGTCCTCCAGCCACCATCTTGCCACAAGTGCTCTCCACCTGGTGTCCCATCTTCACCCCTCCCACCAGTCTGGATGAATATTTCTTCTTTAAGTCCTTGGTTGTCAGACTTCCACACAGTTCAAATTTCTGGCAGTTCTGGTTATCTTTTGTTTTTAAATTTGTTGTTGTCCTTCTTTTGGTTTTGTGAGAAGGCAGAGTATCTACCTATGCTTCCATCTTCGCTGGAACTCTCTCTATATTCGTATCTTTAACTTCAAAGGTTGTAGAGTTATCTACCCAAGTCAAAACAGTTTAATCATGGAAGGTAAACTGGGAATTTCTATATCAAATCATCAATCTAAGCCCTTGCTGGATGGCTCAGTTGGTTGCAACGTCAGTTCATGCACAAAAGGATTGTGGGTTTGATCCCTGGTGGCAGCGTTTATGGGAAACAACCCATTGATGTTTCTCCCTCATCTCTCTATCTCTTTCTCTCTCTCTCTCTCTCTCGTTCTCTCAGATCAAGTGGTATATAGTCAGTTGAGGATATTTTAGAAAACTAACACTGACATTTAGATTTACAAATTCAAAAATGAGATTTGTTGCCAGGATGACTTTTTTTCTTGTTTTTGACTCTATTTGCTTTGTCAACAGAGTCCCCAGGCTCACCCAATTTTGTGGGAATTCATCTGATAATTCAGTTATTCTGATTGTTGCTTATGATTAGGTTCAGGTTAAGTCTTTTTGATGAGGCTACTCTGTGGGTGATGATGTATGTTTCTCACTGCATGACAATAGAAAAATGTTATGTAATTTTGCCTCAAAAGAGAATAAAAGTCTCATTCCCTTGTTTGCTGCATTGTTGTATTTTTTATTTTTATCACAGCAATAAACACTGATGATAAGAAATCAAACAGAGTAAAGAGCATACAATACAAAGCGGCAGTCTTTTAAAATTTAATTTATTATATTTTCCATTACCATTTACCCCCGTATACCACACTCCCCACAACGATCACTGCACTGTTGTCCATATTCACGAGGTTTTTTCCTTTTTGCTCCACCCCTCCAAACCCGTATACTCCACCACAGAGCTGTCAGCCTGCCCTCTTTCTGGGTCTTTTCTTGTTTTGCTTGTTAGTCAGTTTGTTCGTTAGATTACACATATGAGCAAAATTATATAATAATTCTCTTTCTCTGACTGGCTTTTTTCACTTAGCATGATGATATCTGGGTCTGTTTATGTTGTTGCAAATGGTACAATTTTCTTTTTTATGGCCAAGTAATATTCCATTGTAGTAATGTCCCATAGCTATTTTCTCCACTCATCTACTGAAGGGCACTTAAGCTGCTTCCATGTCTAAGAGATTGTAAATAATGCTGCATTGAAAATAGAGGTGCTTATGTTCTTTCAAATTATTATTTCAGGTTTCTTCAGAAAGTCTCAGAAGTAGAATTGCTGAGTTAAAAGGCAATTCCATTTTTAATTTTTTGAGGCACCTCCATACTGCTTTCCACAGTGGCTGCACCAATCTGCATTCCTACCAGCAGTACACGAGGCTTTTCCTTCCCGCACATCCTCACCAGCAGTTGTTATTTGTTGATTTATTGATAATGGCCGTCCTGACCAATGTGAGATGGTGTCTGTTTGTGGTTTTAATTTGCATTTCTCTGATGATTAGGGACATTGAGCATATTTTCATATGCGTATGGTCCCTCTGTATGTCCTCCTTGGAGAAGTAACCCTTCAGGAACTTTGCCTGTTATTTTCAGAAGTAAAACTGTTTTATTTGCAGATGACATGATATTGTACATAGAAAGCCCCAAAGATTCCACCAAGAAACTACTAGAAGTTATAAATGAATTCAGCATATGTATCAAGATACAAAATTAATATCTAGAAATCAGTCACATTTTTATATGTCAATGATGAGCTAACAGAAAGGGAAATTAAGAAAACATAGTTAAAACTTTTAGCACATTCATTTCACACTAACAAGCCAGTAAGAGCTTATCCTGAGTCAACTTTATAATTCTCTTCTTTCAATTTTTTATTGCTGTTCAGTTACAGCTTTCCTGTTTTTCCCCCATTATTCTTTCATGCTCTACAAATCCATCACCTCGCACATTCAATCCTCCCCCTTCCCTGCACCCACCAAGCTTCACTGTCTTTTTCCATGGGCCTTTTTACATGTCCCTTGACTTGACCCTTCCCCTTCTTTCCCACATCATTGTCTTCCCTTTTCCCCTCTGGTCACTGTCAGTTTGTACTTTATTTCCATGACTCTGGTTCTATTTTGTTCACTTGTTTGTTTTGTTGATTAGGTGCCACTTATAGGTGAGATCATACAGTATTTGTCTTTCACCACCTGGCTTATTTCACTTAGCATAATTCTCTCCAGTGCCATCCTTTCTGTCACAAAGGGTAAAAGCTCCAGAGTTCTTTCTTTCTACTGAGTAGTATTCCACCATGTAAATGTACCACACTTTTTGGATCCACTCATTTACTGATGGGCACTTAGGCTGTTGCCAGCACTTGGCTATTGTAAATTGTGCTGCTATGAACATTGGAGTGCATATATTCCTTTCAATGTCTGTTTCAGGGTTCTTAGGGTATAATCCCAGCAGTGTAATTGCTGGCTGAAGAAGCCAGTTCCACTCTTAGTTTTCTGTGGAAATTCCATATTGTTTTCCGCAGTGGCTCCACTAGTCTATATTCCCACCAACAGTGAACTAGAGTTCCCTTTTCTCCACAACCTCACTAGCACTTATTGTTTGTTGATTTGTTTATGGTGGCCATTCTGACCCTTGTGAAGTGGTATCTCTGTGTGGTTTTAATTTCCATCTCTCTGATGGCTGGTGATACTGAGCATCCTTTCATATGTCCCTGGGCCCTCTTTATGTGTCCATTTGGAGAAGTGTCTGTTTGGGTCCTTTGCTCATTTTTTAATTGGGTTGTTTGTCTTCCTGGAGTGGAGTCATGTGAGTTCTTTATATATTTTGTATACCAAACCCTTGTCAGAAGTATCATTGGCAATTATTTTTTTCTATACAGTTTGTTCCCTTTTCATTATGTTGATATTTTCTCTAGCCACGTAGAAGCTTTTTAATTTGTTTATTCTTTACTGTATATCCCTTGCTTCAGGGGACATATTAGTGAAAATACTGCTGTGTGAACTGTCTGAGATTTTCCCACCTATGTTCTCCTCTAGGACTTTTATGGTGTTGTGACTTATATTTAAGTCTTTTATTCACCTTGAGTTTATTTTTGTGTGTGGTGTAATTTCATGGTCATGTTTCATTTTTTTTCATGTGTAGCTGTTCAGATCTTCCAACAGCAGTTGTTGAAGAGTCTACTTGTACTCCACTTTATGCTTCTCCACCCATTGTCGAATATTAATTGACCATACAGACATGTGTTTCTTTCTGGGCTTTCTATTCTGTTCCATTGATCTATGTGTCTGTTCTTATGCCAGTACCAGAATGTTTTGATTACAGTGGCCTTGTAATGTAGTTTGATGTCAAAGATAGTGATCACTCCTACTTTGTTCTTCTTTCTTAAAATTACTGTGGCTACTTGGGGTCATTTATGGTTCCATATAAATTTTTGAAATGTTTGTTCTGTATCTGTGAAATATGTAATTAGTATTTTAATAAGGATTTTCTGGAATCTACAAATATCTTCGGGCCGTATGGACATTTTGATGATGTTAGTTCTTCTAATCCATTAACATGGTATATGCTTCCATTCATTTTTATCTTCCTTACTTTTTCTGTTCAGTGTAAGCAGAGTTTTCTGAGTACATTTCTTATATATCTTTGGTTAGGTTTATTCTTACGTACTTTATTTTTTCGTTGCTAGAACCAATGAATTTATTTCCTAACTTCTGTTTCTGATATTTCATTGTTTTTGTACAAAAATGCTTTCAGTTTCTAAGTATTGACTTTGTATCTCACTGTTTTGCAAAATTCACATTAGGTCAAGTAGTCTTTTGGTGGAGTCAGTATGGTTTTCTTTTTCTTTTCTATAGGGTTTTTTTTTTTTTTACCTACACTATTATGTCATCTGTAAACAATGACAGTTTTGCTTTCTTCTTTCCAATTTAGATGCCTTTTATGTCTTTTTCTTGCCTGATCATTGTGGTAGAATTTTCAAGACTATGTTGAATAGCAGTGGTGAAAGCAGGCATCCTTGTTTTGTTCCTGATCTTAGTGGGAAAGCTCTAAGTTTTTCCCCATTGAGTATGATGTTGCTGTAGGTTTCTGGTGTATGACCTTTATTATCCTGAGGTATGGTCCCTCTATTCCTACTTTGATGAGTCTTTATCAAAATGGTTGCTGTACCTATCAAATGCTTTTTCTGCATCTCTTGATATGATTATGTGATTTTTGTCTTTCCTTTAATTCATGTGATGTATTATGTTTATTGATTTGCAAATATTGTGCCATCTTTACATCTGTGGGGTGACTCTCACTTGATCATGGTGTATGATATTTTTAATGCATTGCTGGATGAGTTTTGCCAATATTTTTTGAGGATTATAGAGTCTATGTTCATCAGTGTTATTGGCCTGTGGCTTTATTTCTTTGTTGTGTTTTTATCTAGTTTTGGAATTAGGATAATGCCGGCCTTGTAAAATGAATTTGGGAGCCTTTTCTTCTGTTTAAATTTTTGAAATAGTTTGAAAAGAAGAGGTGTTAGTTCTTCCTTGAATGTTTGCTAAAATTCACATGAGAATCTGTGTGGTCCAGGGTATTTGATTGTCAGGAGTTGGTTTTTTTTTTTATATCACTGCTTCAATTTTACTATATGCAATCAGTCTATTCAGATTATCTGATTTTTCCTGATTTAGTTGGAAGATTGTGTGTTTCTAGAAATTTATTGATTTCATCATGGTTGCCTAGTTTATTGGCATATAGTTATTCATAATATTTTCTTCAAATCATTTGTATTTCTTTGGTGTCAGTTGTTATTTCTCCTCTTTCATTTCTGGTTTTATTTAATTGGGTCTTTTCTCTTTTTTTCTAAATGAGTCTGGTTAAAGGTTTGCCAAACTTGTTTATCTTTTCAAAGAACCAACTTTTGGGTTCCTTGACTTTTTGTATCAATTTTTAGACTCTTTTTCAATTATTTTTAATGTAACTTTAATTATTTCTTTTATTTTACTCACTTTGTATAGTAGACTGTTGTGTGTGGCAAATGCCCAGACAGGATCCACTCCCATGGATAGGTTTTCTCATGGGAAGTCAAGCCTGCATTTAACCTAGGTTGCTTTGAGACTTGCTTTTTGCTAAAACTTGATCACTCTGAATTGTGGCAGCAAATGTTTACTTCATATCTTTAAATAATTTCCTAAATTTCATGTGAAACTTCCGAGGGCAAGTGTAACCAGTTCAACCTCTTTCCCCTTTGCATTTGCAAATATCCTTCTTCTCTGATGTGATTAGTGGCATCCTCTCCTTTGTTTTCTGTAAAAGGTAACCACCTAAAGTAAACTTCTGCATAGTAAATTAGAACCATTATGTAATGTGCTCAGAAAAGCAATAAAAGCTTGCAAGGCAAGGGTCGAGTTGCTCTCCCCTTGAGAGTGGCCATACTATCTTGTGTCCTCCACAGGACTCAGCAGTCCATGTGAATTAGTCTCGTACATCATCCATAATGTGGTGGACCCCAGGAGCCAGGGCTCAAGTCAGCTTGCCCCCATCATCAGGGACCTAGGGCTATGAGCTGTCATTGTGGAAAACACATCAACTTGCTTGGTGTCTGCTCACATCAGCCCAGGTATGGGCCGCAGACACTGAGGGCTTTTCTGTTAGGTTGTAGGGTACCTTGGATTTCAGAGGGAAAGTGTTTTCTTCTTGGGTCACCCTGTTTTGTGACCATTTTCCAACTGCACCTTCTTTAGTAAGCAGAAGCCTTGCTCTCTCTCCCAAGTATTTGCCACATCATGGCAAGCATGGGTGGAGCATGTAAAAGCCACAAGACTCACCCATAACAATGAGGTGTGTCTTGTTCTTGTAAGAAGACCCACAAAACCATCCTAATATCACAACCCCCAACTAGATCTAGGCTTGGGAGAAAGAGCGAAGATTTTTCTTTAATCAGCTTTAAAAACATCAACTAGTTGTAGGACAATTTGCAAGCATCTGAGCAAATTCTTTCTTTTAAGCCACCTCTCAGGATCCCTTCATTTTTGCCTTTTTGCTTTCTGCCTACATAAAAATTTAAAGGTGCATGTGGAAAAAAAGCAATGTTGAGACTGCTTTTGTAATTGCCATCCTTGGTGTGGTAGGAATTTCAGAAAAAAAGTTCTTTTATTTGTTAAAAATATCTTTAAAGGTTACTGCAAATCCTCAACCAAGGGGAAACGAGCTCTCTAAGGAACAAGAGTAATGTTTTCAGCTAGTTCAGCATTTTTTTAGGGATGCTGAATGTCTCCCTGATAAGGGATCTTTAGCCTTAGTTAATGTAGGAAAAAGTTGGGCAGAAGTTGAAATAACACCAGGTGGTGTGAGATAAGATTCTAGGTTAGTATCTCACTCCCTTCTTTAGAGCATTTAATTAGAAAATACTGGTTTGCTTGAATTTTTTGTTTGTTTTGCTTTGAAAGGAATGTATCAGGCTCAATATAGTCTGCTAAACATCTAATAAATAGGATAATATCTCTAATAAAAGAATTGAGATTCTACTTAAAGATTTTACTGGGAACAAATTTAAATTGATTGTTTAAAGATGGAAAAATATCTCACTTCCCTCAGACAGTAAAAAGTACAAGAAGAGCCCTGGCTGATATGTCTCAGTGCATTGAGTGCTGACCTGTGAACCAAAGGGTCATGGATTTGGTTCCCAGTCAGGGCACATGCTTGGGTTGCAGGCCAGGTTCCCAGTGGGGGTGTGTGAGTGGCAACCTGACACTGACATTTCTCTTCCATTCTCCCTGTCTTTCCTTCTGTCTAAAAATAGATTTTTTTTTGTAAAAAAACATAGGAAGAAAAATAATGAGAAAATGTGTCTTTTGACCACTCCGTATTCTCTTTCTGGAGGCCCAGGGACTGCTCTAGTCCTCAGAACAAGCTGGTCCAAGAAGTGTATCCACCCTCCCTCTTTTCCAGCCTCTCTAAAGTTGTCAAGGGTTTTAGACAATCAGACAGCTCACTTTTGAGCACACTCTAGGAATGCAGTAATCACTAAGAATTCACAACAGCAACAATAAGTAAATGTATTTGCCAGTGGAGAAAAAACTGTTCCTCAAAGTTATGAATGTGTTCATAAGTTTGTCAGTGTAAAGCATGTTATAAGTGTGATGGGGGGTATGACATGTTAAAAAATATCAAGAATCTTCCTGGTTTGTGCCAGAGTTGTGACCCTTTATTGCAAAATGAAATGTAGGTATACTGTCTCCTGGGGAGAACTAGCCCTTCTCTACAGAAGATTAAGTACCATTATTTAACTCTGTGCCTGTAACACTGATCGTATCCTTGGGGTAGCAGTGGTTATTTTCACAGAGGGAATGGTTAGTCAATCGAGTCACAGAAGACCCTTGGTGCATAAACATTTTTGTCTAAAACATATTTTTCCAGCTCAGCCTCCCCCACTCCCCCGATTATTTCCACTTTCCTTGAAAACTTTGAACCCAGGAACTACCAGGTCCTGAGAACTACAGGGCAATTAACTTGCTTCTTAAACTCATTGCAGCTTGCAGAAACAGTAGGGGAATTGTCTTTCCAACCTAAGCAAATTATTAAAGAAGTCCTGATTTCCAAGCCCTTAGCAAGGCACCCCCATTTAGAGGAGTTATTTCTCAAGGACTAGGTTCTCAAATAATTTGGCAAACAGATGTCACTCATTACTCTCCCTTTGGAAAATTAAAATATGTTCACATTTCTATTGATACTTACTCTGGTGCCCTACATGCATCTGGTTTAACAGGAGAATCTGCTGAAAATATACAAGCCCATTGGCCTGAGGCCTTTAGTCATTTAGGACGACCTCTGCAAATCAAAACTGATAATGGTCCTGGATACCTTACACATTCTACTCAAGTTATTCTTCAGCATTGGAATATCCAACATAAAAAAGGAGTACCTTACAATCCAAGAGGTCAGGCAATTGTAGAATGGTCTCATCATACTTTTAAAAATCTTGTTATAAAACAGAAAAAGTGGAAAGTTGTGACTCCTTCCCCCCCAAATTTGATTATGTTAGCCATATTTACATATAATTCTCTAAATTGTGATGAATCACTCTGTAGCCCAAATGAGAAACATTTTCTGAAGAGAGAGCCAAAGTCATCTTATCCTCAGGTTTTATATAGAGATCTGCTGGGAGATGGCTCTTGGCAGGGACCTATAGACCTCTTAACTTGGGGAAGAGGATATGCATGTGTTTCCATCTCTACAGGTCCTGTCTCGCTGTAAGCTGAAGGAGTAAAGCCTTATCATGATCAGGATAGACACCAAGCTGTGTTACCTGGAGGCAAGAACTGATCGATTGACAGACAGATGGCCCAGCTGACCTTGAACAACCAAAAGAAAAATGGACACCCACACCTTCACTCATGTGCCTGGGTCTGCTAACAGAGGAGGATAGGGCCTGCCCCAATGAGCGGGGCCAAGACTCAAGTCCCTCCTACAGAGGACAACAACCCCTCAGTGCCCCATAATGTTCCCTTTAGGTTTGTCCCCACTACATCAGGGGAAATCAAGGCTCTTAATGCTCGAGCAAGGGCCTTATGAAACAAAAAGTGTTCCAGACCCTCCATAATAATCTACAAAGGCTGAACTCTAAAAACTGGTTTAATGGACTGAATTTACCAACTTGGTTCATGGCAGCCCTTGGATGCCTTATTTGTGTCTTAATCCTTATTTTTGCTTTATGACGTATATGAAGGTTGTTTTCTTGATACTGCATTTGGGAACAGCAGATAGTAGGCTTCACAAACTTAAAAACTACAATTGCATTCACAAGCAAAACAGGTGGAGAGATGATGCTGGGAATGGCCCTGCCTGTTTTCAGAAGCTGTAAACCCCTTGGATAAGGCTGAATGACAGACCTTGGGACCTTAAGCCACTGAGGAGATGAAATGTATCTCCCTGGCAAGAGAACTGCCTCTGCCAACCTTAGTTGCCTTCCTGGCCCCCAGTAGTTGATCTGTTAGCCAATGATGGGTAAGATTCCTTAAGGGAGAGACAACCTAAAACAGGCACGATGATGAGGAGGCCCTTAGGAAAGGATTTAGGGGGCTATAGAAAAACAGCGTGATGGACTCTTGCCCTTTGTCTTTGACATAGCCTTAGTGCTCATTCTGTCTGCATGAAGTCTCCTAATCTTTTGGCTGCCTTACTTCTTCTGCTCACCTAATCCTGAAACAATGGTAAAGGATGGTGTGACCCTGTGCTGGAAAGAGCGGGTTCCTCAGGGCAATCAGGCCTAAAGAAACAATGCATAAAATCCTATGAATCCTGCCTACTTTGCTAATACCCTCATTTTAAATGATAAGGGTCCAAGCCTAAAATAAGTTTGTTTCCACAGAGATTTCGGGCCCAAATAAGTTTGTTTCCACAAAGTTTTATGGCCCTTTACCTATCTGACCCTGACTCAGAATGGGCCTTCAGAATTCTTTGATAGTTATCTATTTGATCATAACTGCCTGACAATGATCAATGGGATTATTCTGGGAATGTGGGTCTTTGAATTTGCTGGATGCTTACTGATTATAATAATGCTCTGTGTACTTTGACTCATTTACAGATTATTTTCCCAGGGTCATGTAAGAGACCAGCAAATACCAAGCTTTGTGGCATCTATAGCAGTCCTAACTACAAGCAAGGGGGAAAATACAGGAGACCATTCTGTGTGGTGTTGGCCCAGCTCCCACTAGGAGAAGCAAAGGACCCACACCCATGGATAGGTTCTTTTGTGGGGAATCAGGCCTGCATGGTACCTAGACTGCTATGAGACTTGCTTTTGCTAAAACTCCATCACCCTGAATTGAGGCAGTAAACATTTACTACACAGCTTTAAACTAACTTCCTAAAATCTATGCTAAACCTTCCAAGGAAGAGTGTAACCAGTTCAACCAATTTTTCCCTTGCATTTGCAAATATCTTTCTTCTGTGATGTGATTAGCAGCATCTTCTCCTTTGTTTTCTATAAAAGGGAACCACCTAAAGTGAACCTGTGCATAGTAAATGAGAACCATCATGTAGTGTGCCCAGAAAAAACAATAAAAGCTAGTCAAGGCAAGGGTTGGGGCGCTCTCCCCTGGAGAGAGTGGTCAAGGTGCTCCAAAGCTTTTCTGCTCTTGTAAGAAAAGCCGTGCCATCCCTCTTTCTCCAGGACTCAGTAGTCCGTGTGAATTTTTCTCATCTCATCTGTAACACTGCGGACGCCATCAGTGGGGTCAACATCACCTCTTAGTTCATGTCCATGGGTTGTACATATAAGTTCTTTCAATCCTCTGTTTCCTATACCATTTTTTAATTTCTCCCCATCTATTTTATGCCTACTAATTATTCTTTCTCTTCCCTGTACATGTTCCTCTCTATTCCTCCCTTCCGACTTCCCACTGAGATCCCTCTCTATGATGACCATTTCTCTGATTGTGTTACTGTTCTGGATGTTTGCTTAGTTTTTGTTTTCATTGTTTCTCTTTCCTTTTAGTTTCATTTATTGATAGTTATGAGTTTGTTTTCATTTTACTGGTCATATTTTTTAATCTTTTTTTTAGATAAGTTTCTTTAACATTTCATATAATAATGACTTGGTGATGACGAACTCCTTGAACTTGACCTTACCTGGGAAGCACTTTATCTTTCCTTCCATTCTAAATAAAAGCTTCCCTGGACAGAGTAAACTTGGATATAGGTCCCTGCTTTTCATGACTTGGAATACTTCTCTCTGGCCCCTTCTTGCCTGCAAGTTTTTTGTTTTTTTTTGAGATATCAGCTGATAGTCTAATGGGACCTCCTTTGTAGGTAACTGTCTCCTTTTTTTCTGCCTTCTTTTTTAAGATTGTCTCCTTATCTTCCATCTTGATTAACTTAATGATGATGTGCCTTCCAGAGTTCCTCTTTAGGTCCAACTTTTTTGGCTTCCTGGACTTCCTAAAAGTCTGTTTATTTTGCCAGATCAGAAAATGTTTCCTTTTTTTTATCACTTTAAATTAATTCCTTGGTCTTCCTCTCCTCCTTCTGGCACCCCTATAATTCAGATATTGGATGTTTCAAGTTGTCTCACAGGTTCCTAAGACTCTCTTCATTTTTAATTCTTATTTTTTCCTTTTTTTTTCTGCATGGATATTTCTTTCTTCTTTTGTTCCACACTGTTGCTCTGAGTCCTGGTTTCCTTCCTGTCACTGTCAGTTCCCTGAATATTTTTCTTTATTTCACTTGGGGTATCCTTCATTTTTTTTTTCATTTTTCAACCAAGCTCAATCAGATTTGTGGCCATTTTGATTACCAGGACATTAAATTCTCCATCACATAGGTTTGCAATCTCCTCACTTAGTTCCCTTTCTGAAGCTTTGCTCTGTTTTTTCATCGGGGTCATATTTCTTTGTCTTGGTGGCCCTCATTTGTTGTAATGCAGCAGGGCCTTAGGTATTAACCTGGACAAGGCAATCCTTCTTGCTGTGCTTCAGGGATGCCTGTGGGGTGAGATGGGAGGGCCAGAGAGGAGACAGTGAGGCTCATCTGCTCCTCTGTGGCACACTTTTCAACATACTCTCCTGAGGCTGAAAGTATATTCCACGTGGCAACCCCAGCTGTAGCCCAAAGTTAGCTCTGAGTCTCAGTTTTCCCCTTATGTCAGCCACTCCTGTGCAGCCTACTGAGCTTGGCAACCATCCCAGTCCCTACAGTCTGCAGTGTACCTAGGGTTTTTCTGAGTTGGCCTGTATGGTTCACTGCCTTACCTGTCTGGTTGTTGTGGCTGATTTTTTCTTTAATTCCTTGATTGTCAGAGTTTCATGCATTTTGATATTCTCAAGCTTTTGGTTGTTTATTAATTTTAGATTAAATATTATCCTCTTTTTGGTTGTGTGAGAAACAAACCTACACCTCCATCTTGGCTGGAACTGTGCACATTTTTTAAGTCAAATTGTTTTAGTTGTTATTGTTGAGTTGTATGAGTTTTTAGTGTATTTTGAATATTAGCCCCTTATTGGACATATTGTTTGAAATTATCTTCTCCCATTTGGTCAGATGCCTTATTTCTTTCATGGTTCTTTTTTTTTTTTTTTGCTGTACAAAGCTTTTTTTGTTTGACTACTCCTATGAATTTATTTTTGTTTTTATATCCCTTGTCTTTCAAATCAAGCTCACAAAATGGCCCTTTGAGACAAAGGTTGATAACTTTGGTGACAAAGTTTTCTTTACTTATTTTCTTGCTTCAGGTCTCATATTGAAATCCTTGATGCATTTTGAGTTCACTTTTGTGTATGGTATCACTAGTCTAGTTGTATTCTTTTGCATGTTAGTTTTCAGTTTTCACAACGGAGTTTGTTGAAGAGTCTTCCCTTTCTCCACTGTATGCTTTTGGCTTCTTTGTTGAAAGTTAGTTGCCCACATATTCTTGGGTTTATTTCTGGGCTCTGAATTCTGTTACATTTTTGTGTGTGTCTTGCTGATCAAGTTATTGACGCTGGGTTAGGAGAGCAGCAGAAGGGTTGTTTTTCTCTGTGCTTAATAAAACTTTAAGATAAAAATTTACTTGGTAATTCTTAGCAAATATCAGTTATAATACAGGAAAGAAATCAGTGACAGAAGCAACCCCTGTCATGTTTAGAACACAACATACAAGACCAATTACACAAGCATAACAGTCCCCATCTTTTG
Source organism: Artibeus jamaicensis (assembly GCF_021234435.1). Lineage (NCBI taxonomy): Eukaryota > Metazoa > Chordata > Mammalia > Chiroptera > Phyllostomidae > Artibeus > Artibeus jamaicensis. Next base: position 68,549,895 of record NW_026522030.1, on the reverse strand, counting down.
AACAATTGAACACAGCCTTTTTTCCTATTCTCATTCCCCAGGGATCTCACCTCTACCTCTTTAGAGGGAGGTTGTGTCTCTCAATCTCTTTTCATCTGGTAGGTTTAGGTGGGAAATATATCTGGCAGAACTGATAGACTCCCCTACTACCTCACCATCATGTCCATCCAAAGGTAACATCTCTTTTCTTAGTAGCTAGGTGTAGCCAAATAACTAGGAGCCAGCCAAAGGGAAATGAACAGAAGCAAGGCACACGGCTTCTGGAGAATTTTCCCAAAGAAGGAAGCATGACCTCTCCTCTCCTTCAGTTCTTTTCACAGAAGCTGTAAGTAACATTGAGTATGGTGGTGCAACAGCATGGAAAGAGACCACATCCCCGATGTTATGGCGTTAGGATCCATATTAGCCTTCTTATGAAAGAGAGACCATTTTGTTATTTCAGGATCTCTTGTTACTGTCACCTGGCCTACATCTTAACTAACATTTGTTCTTTAGGTAATGAGAAGCATCTCAGAGAGTACTGGAGAAAAGAAGAAAAAAGATGATTATGAAGTGCTTTCAATGCAACAGGCACTGTGCTGGTTGATGATTCCTGGAATTACTTGTTATATTCTAGACAGGAGGACACTGACGTTCAGCAAAGTCAACTGACTCACACAAGAACACATGGGTGTAAACGGTGGTGCCAGGTCTGTCTGATTCCAAAATTGACACACTTTCTATTTACCATAGCAGTAAGAGTAACAGTAATAGTAATAATGGTTATAATCATAATTATTAAGAGTTGTTAAGTGCTTAATGTCAAAAGCTCTGTTGAGCATCATGAATAAATGATCTCATTTAATTCTCACAATAACCTTTTGAAATAGATGCTACTCTTGCACTGATATTACAAATGAGGAAAGGAGGCTAAGTGTTACTAAATAATTTTCCTGAAATCATAAAACTAGTAACAGGCAGTGCCACAGTTTAAACTGTGGCTTGACAGACTCTGGAGCTACAAGTCCCATCCCTCTGCTTGACTACGAGCACATTCTTAGATTAAATTATTTTCCATTTACACAGGAATGTCCAGTGCCCAGTTTTTGCCTTAGGCTAAAGAGTAAGTCACCCTTCTTACCCCTTCTAAGGGACCAACATGCATTTGGTGGCTCACATGTGGCCAATTTGACTGCACTATAGAGCTTCTAAGAACTAAAATAATAATAATAAAACAAATATTTATTGCACAAGACCCGATGAATGAGATGCATGCCAGGCAGCCACTGGTAATGCATACCTTACTATCCTGAGATGTTAAGGAGACAGATGGAGTCAGTGTACAGAAGCTGAAAGAAATTTTTTCTACACAATGAAAGAATCTAACTTTAAATCTGCAGTGTTCCTAAAAATATGCTAGGGATATAGTGAAGGATGAATGACAAAACAAACATAAATGAGAGTTCTTGATTATGAGTTGTGGTTAGAATTCTTTGGGATGCCATTGTGGACTCACTCCTATGTCAAAACAATAGTAATGATGCCCTCAAATATTTAGTTTATTTTTATTTTTACTTTAAATTACATAATCTATAACAAAAGGTTAGGTGTTTCTATCAACAATTCACCCTGGTACCTGTTTCTTAAAAATCAATTGAGGGTAAGAAATAAAAAAGTATTTTCAAAACTGGTCTGCATAACTCCAACAAGGAAACAAGAGAAAGAGAAATTACAAGACAAGAAAAGACAGGTTAGCAACAGGGGAGTGGGAGAAAGAGAAGGGGGAGAAGGTACAGAAAATAAGTAGCATAGATGGTAGGTAGAAAATAGATAGGGGGAGGGCAAGAATAGTATGGGAAGTATACAATCTAAAGAACTTAAGACACATGGTCATAAACTAAAGGGGGGGTGGTGGGGGAGGGGGTGTGCAGGGTGGAGGGGAATGAAGGGGGGAAATAGAACTGTAATGGCATAATCAATAAAATATATTTAAAAAAAGAAAGCACAGACTAATATCTCAAGAATATAAAATATTGTTGAGACTGAGATCTCCAGAATACAGGTTATTTCACAAACAGATATTTGGATGCTCCCACCTTCAGGGGTTTATGCCCTTGTATAGCTCCTCCCCTCTGAGTGTGTGTGGAAACTGTGACTTGCTTCTAAACAACAGAATATGGCAGAGAGATGGGACATCACTGCCATGACCACATTACGTTTATATAATACATCTTGCTAGTAGACTCACGCTCAGAGCTGTTCCCCTGCTGTTTCTGAAACATGACCGTGATAGGAGACCCACATGTAAGAAAGTGATGGCACCTCAGAGAACTGAAAGCAGCCTTCAGACAGCAGCCAGCACACAGCCAGGGTCCTCAGTGTCCAACTGGCAGGGAATGAATCCTGCCAACAACCTGAAGAATATTGAAGCAGATCATTTGCTCGAAGAGCTGACAGATGAGAATATAGCACAGCCAACACTTGAGCAGCAGCCTGCGAGGCCTATGCTTAAGACCCAGTTAAACTGTGACCAACCTCCTAACCACAGAAACTGAGATGATGTGCTGTTCTAAATTTTTGGTAGTTTTTGATTTAGCAGTGAATGAGACACGTGCAAAAATTGTGAACAAAATATTAGCAACTCTAGTTCTATGAAATACACCAATAAAATCTTGATAGAAATTGTGCTGAATCTATAGATTACTTATGGTAGTATGAGCCTTTTCATAATGGTAATCCTTACTCTTCACGAATAGAATATATGCTTCCACTTTTTGTATCTTCTTGATTTCTTTCCTCTATTAATTATCCAAGTACAGCCCTTTCCCATCTGTGGTTGAGTTTAGTGCTCTGTTACTTTATTTTTTGATTCAATTGTCAATGGGGTTGTTTTGTTAGTTTCCCTATCTGTGAGTTCATTATTAGTGTATAGAAATACAACTTATTTCTGGGTATTTATTTTGTGTCCTGCTACTTTACTGAATTCCTATATCAGGTCTAGTAGTTTTTGAAATCTCTGTATATACAGTATCATGTCATCTCCAAATAAATGCAAGAATTTTATTTCTTGCATTTCATTTTGGGTGCCCTTTATTTCTTCCTGATTGCAGTGGCTAGGACTTCTAGCACTATGCTGAACAGGAGTGGTGAGAGTGGACATCTGTATCTCTTTGGTCCCAATCTTAAGGGAAATGCTTTTAGTGTTTCCCCAGTGAGTAGGTTGTTGACTGTGGGCTTGTCATATATGGCCCTCACCATGTTGATGTATGTTCAATGTATGTTCTTTTTATTCCCACTACTCTGAGAGTTTTCATTATAAATGGGAGCTGGATTTTGTCAAATGCTTTTTCTACATCTATTGATATGATCATCAGATATTTAGTTTTCATTTTGTGGGTGTATCATGTTTATTGGTTTAGTTATTGTACCAACCTTGCATTCCCACTATCAATTTCAATAGGTGAATGGCTTTTTGAATGTATTGCTGGATTCCATGTTATTTTGTTGAGGGTTTTAGCATCTATGTTCATCAGGGATATCGACCTATAATTTTTTCCTTGTTGTGTCTTTATCTGGTTTTACAAATAGAATAATGCTAGACTCTTAAAATGAGCTTGGAAGCTTTCCCTCCTCTTGAAGTTTTTGGAACAGTCCTGACCAGCTTCTGGCCCTGGCATCACACTTAGCACAGCAGGCTCTACTCCAGATGAGGCGCCTGCTCACTAACCCGGCACCTTTCTGTACATCTGCTCTCTAACTCATCTGGGATTTTCCTTTCAAAGTACCAAAATGATGTTTCAGATAAAAATAAACCAAAATATGTGAGCAACAGAAAGGCAGCTATGGGAACATTCCCTCTGTAGGAAACACCCTGAACGGGTCAAGGAGCAGACACAGAAAGCACATCAGGTGTGTTGCCAGGGGAGGGAGGAGTGGGAGGTGAGGACTTAGGGTTCACAACTTACTTTCAGGTGATGGACCATTCGGCAACTAGGTAGTGGTGTACTTTGTGCAGCATTGTACTGTACCTCATTCTCAGGAATGACACAATTCAAAATATAAACAATTACCTTTATATTTGTCTAAAATAGAACACTGCGAAAAAATAAAAACATACTATAAAAATTAACATAAGTTCAAACTGTGGAGATAAAAGAAATTGAGATGGGAGTGGGAGAGCCGGTTGAGCAACAAGTGGCTCTACAACTGTTGCTGGTGCACTTCCCTCCTCTCTGGCAGGACCTGGGGCAGGTTCCAGGGAGCGTTCTTCATGCTGAGCTCCAGGGGTGTCAGGCAGGTCAGGAGCTCTGGCACAGGCCTGACGAGGCTCCAGACCTTCAGCTGGAGCTGCTGACGGAGGTGGCAGAGCCGATGGAGTGGGACACCCCTCAGGATATGGAGCAGCCTGCAGGTCTGCTCCTGCAGTGGGCTCCTGGGGCCAGATGACAGATGGTAAAGATGGTGCAGGCTTGGCCTCCTGGGCTGCTGCTGGAGCTGGGAGAGGAGAAAAGATCCCTCACAGGCCCACATTTCCCTGTGCTGCCCCAAAACAGAAATCAGCCCCAGCCAAGACCCACCCCAGGATGTCCTCCTCACAGGCAGTCCAGCAGGTGGGCGTTCCGAGCCTGGTCTTGGCTCCTGGCATGTGTCTCTGGGTGCTTGCTGTGTGTCTTGCCCCCACCCTTCCATGTAAGCTCACTTGCACCTCCACCCCTTATCTGTTCCCTACCTGCCCCACCTTCTCACCTTCAGGTTCTGCCTGCTGGGGCCCCAGGTCCTCTGGCCCGGTGTTTGGAATGGGCACACCTTGCTCCAGACTGGGATCCAGGATCCTGAGCTGTGTGGATGGCTTCAGAGTAGGAGTCTTTCCCCTGCCATTCCTGGGCTCCTGTTTCTCAGTCCCCAAAGTAGCCCCATTTACCTTGGGCCTGCTCCCGTTCTCTGTGGTGTGGCTCCCCTGAACCTCCCTGACAGAGGAGGGGCAGGTGTCCTGGTCATTCAACTGTTGCTCCTCCAGGCCCCGGGTGGAGTTCTGCAATGACAGTGAGCAGCAGCCTGTCCAGAGGCCTCCATCCTGTCCCTGCCCAAGCTGCAGCTTCACTGCCCCTTATGCTCTGTGATCAGGCCCAGGCCTGTGTCTGCACAGACCTGCTCCCAGGAGAAATGAGATTCACCTCCAGGGTTTGGGACCAACCTTGAGCAGTAGATGCCCCGCCATGCAGAGTTGTCCACCCGGCCAGCCTTTGCCTGGGGTGTGAACATGACCAGACCACCAGATTCTCACCTGTTGCTGCTCAAGATAGGCCCTCCCATGTGAACCACACTTCTGGGCGCACACACACTCTCTCTCTCTCAGACCCACAGGAAGGGGACATAGGGCAGCTCAGGTGAGATCTGAGTGGTGGCCTGGCCCAAACAACACTGCCCTGGGCCTCCCTGTGTTACCTCTCGGTCCCTCCGTGAAAAGGGCCATAGATGTCTTGACTGAGTCCTCACCCAGCGGCAACCACGGTGGAAAATATTATTGCGGCTGCCCCTTTTGAGGCCACGGCCTTGGGAGTCACGCACACAACAACAGAACATCCTTGCCTTGCAAGTGACAAGGACCAAGTGAGCTGGGAAGGGGCAGAGTTAGAATGTGGCTGCCTGGTTACCAGGGTTCCAAGTTCACTTGGGTTCTGTTGTCATAAAGTGAGGTCACTGCCTGGCTCCCATACCCCTGTGTTGCCTCAGACAGGAGCAAGGGGCTTCACTTAAACACAAACCACAACCACACAACATTCCTCACAGGCAAGGCCAGAGGGAGGTGGGGCATCCCTGTGGTACAGAAAATGCTGGAGAGTTGGTGTTTTCTAAAAGGACAGAGGGCAGCCTCTTCCATGAAGAGCTTGTGCACACTCCACTACACGTCAGAGGTGCCTGCCCTGCCGGGTGGTTAACACGCACTGTCAACTCTGTGGGGAGAGAGCACTGTTACTTTCAGGCTTTTGGTCTGGTGGCAACCAGTCCTGGGGACAAAGTAGGAAGCAGAGGCACCTGCAGATCCCCTGGAGAGAAGGGGTAAAGGCCCTGCTCTGGGAGAACAGTGTGCAGGACCCACCAAAGATCCTCAGGTGCACACCTTCACCTGGAAGTGCTCATTTAGGAGGTTACACTGAAGAAATTCCCACACGATTTTTCAAGGATGTATTTTCAATACTGCCCATCAGAGAACTGATGATATAGTGAGGAATTGGAAAAAACACTAATGTTCTTGGAGAGGGGGTGGGATCCACCAATCCTGGTGCACTTTGACCTCTAGACTTCAGAACTGTGAGAAAGGGAATTTCCACTGTTTACTCGGAGTCTGTGACAGTCTGTCATAGCAGCCTGTGGAGACTGAGCCAAGGGGAAAGCAGAACATTTTCTGTTTTTTTCTTGTTTTCAGATTTTATTTATTTATTTTTGGAGAGAGGGGAAGGGAGGAAGAAAGAGGGGGAGTGGAACATTAATGTGTGGTTGCCTTTCAGATACCCCCTACCAGGGATGTCCCCTGACTGGGAGTTGAACCAGCAACTGTTTGGTTTTCTGGCCTGTGTGTAATCCACTGAGTGACACCAGCCAAGGAAAATCTTTTCTGAACACAGATCAATAGAGAAAACTAGAAGGAATGATGTAAATTTCAAACAAAAATCAGTATTTGGTATCCATGATTAAAGCTGATTTTTGCTAGAAGAACAGGTAAATGACAAAACTAGGGCTCAAAATTTGAGAGTTTCATCCCATGATATTTATAGCTTAAAAGTAACTTCCCATAAAATATGTATCATTACAAAGGCTTAAAAAGAGGTGAGGTCATGGAGAAACTTAGCAAACATCACTGGTACTGACACCACGTGACAGCATGTGCCTCCTGGTGTGACACACTGAGATCTCAGCATCACTTCTGTGGTTATTGGGGCCAAAGGTGCACAACCCACCCAAACTGAAGCACATTCAATGCAATTTGTGCACCAGACTTTTCCAGTATGCCAATGTCTTGCACTCAAAGAGCGGCTGAGAAACTATTCAAGATTAGTGGTGAGCAAACAGGTACGACAACAGAATGCAATGCATGAACTTGATTTTTCCCCCTTAAGATAAGTAGATAATAGAAACTTATCAACATAAATTTCCTGATTTTGACACATATTCTTAGATTATGTAAGAGAATTCCTTGTTTTCAGGAGAATGCCCAGATGCATTTAGGAATAGAAAGACATTGTACTGCCTTCACTCTTCAACACTTCAGTAAAATTACGAATCTACAACCAGTTACCCATCCATGTCTGCATCCATCTACATGAGGGAAAGGGAAACAGAAATTCAATGTAGTAAAATTACTGTAAAGCATTGTAATGCTTTACAATGTAGAAAAATGATCCAGTGTGTAGGGTATGTGCTCTTATAGTAGCTTTTCCATCAATTTGAAATCATGTCAAAAGATAAAAATTTCTTAGAAAAAGAGTTTAGAAACATGTAATTTAATACTGTCTACCATATAAAGAAACCTCAATAATAACTTCTTTCACACTATGGTATAATAACTAATTACTTAATCATGCAGAAAACCTTTCCCCACAGGTGTCACAAGTTTTCACAAAGGGCACCCTGGAGAGAACTACATCACAAGAGCAGCTGAACAGGTGAACTATAGGAAGAGTGTATTTCCATGTTTGGCCCAGGCTAGTCAGGGCATATGTATCTGCGCATCATCCAGAGGTGAGGTGTCTGTGGCCTTGAGGAAGAAGGAGTAGACGGGTCCTGGACAGCCAACCAAGTGAATCTGTTAAATGGTGGTGGTAACAATACCTACAGTGTATGTCACATGCCATGTGCCTGTCATTTTATATTCAGTTTACATATATAACCTTTTGTTTTCTGAAGGCTCTATTTTTAGAATACTTTTAAAATATTTTATTTATTTATTATTTATTTATTTATTTATGGAGAGAAAGGGAAAAAGATAGAGTGGGATAGAAACATCAGTGTGTGGTTGTCTCACATGCACCCCTTCTTGGGAACTGACTTGGCCTGCTACCAGGCATGGGCCCTGACTGGGAATTGAGCCACTTATCCTTTGGTTCACAGGCCCTCACTTGATCCACTGAGCTACACCAGTCAGGGCTGTTTTGGGGTATTTTTTTAAATTAATTTTATTGGGGTAACATTGCTGAATAACATTATATAAATATCTATTGTGTAAATTTACAATATGACATCTGTATACTCCATTGCATGTTCCCCACCAGAGTGTACTCTCCTGTTACCATGTATTTGACTCCCTTTATCTTCTTTACCATCTGGTAACTACCATTCTGTTGCCTGTATCTATGAAGTTCTTTTTTTGTATGTTTGCTTTGTTTATTCAATTGTTACCTTTTCTTTTGTATCCTACACATATGTGAAATTAAATAGTTCTTGTCCTTTTCCATGTGACTTTTTTCACTTGGCAGAGTACTGTGAAGATCCATCTTTGTTGTCACTTCTGGCCAAGATGGAGGTGTCAGTAAGATACACTGTGCCTCCCCACACAATCAAAAGTAGGACAATAACAAATTAAAAAAAAAACAGAACTGCCAGAAAATTGAACTGTATGCAAGTCTGACCACGAAGGAGTTAAAGAAGAAATATTCATGCAGACCACTGGAAGCAGGGAACCAGGTGGCCAGGGTGGTGAGGACTCAGGGCAAGGTGGTGTGTGGAGCACGGGAGCAGGCGAGGAAGCAGCTGGCAGAGCAGGGGGTCCCACATCTCCATGCTGATAAACCAGAAAGAACAACTGGAGAGAGAGACAGACCAAGCAACCCAAGGTTCCAGTGCAACAAAAGAAAGTCTCAAAACCTTTGACTGAGAAAAATCTTTGAGATTTGAGGTAGCAGAAGAAACTCCCAGCCTCACAGAAGATTTGATTGGAGAGGACCACAGGGTCCTAGATGGTACACAAGCCCACCCACCCAGTAATCAGCACCAGCAGGGCCCAATTTGCTTGCCTGTAGTGAAAGAAGTGACTGAAAGCTGGCTTGGAGCCAAGGAAGCAACATTGTTCCCTCTCAGACCCCATCACCCCCCACCCAGCACCACAATACAGGGATGTGGGTTGACCCTCCCTGGCCAATACCTAACGCTCCACCCCATGCCATGTAACAGGCATGCTGAGAAAAAAAAATGGCCCAAATGAAAGAACAGAACAAAGATCCAGAGAAAAATACAACTAAATGATGAACGGATAGCCAACCTATCAGATGCACAGTTCAAAACACTGGTAATCAGGATCCTCAAAGAAGTGGCTGAGTATGGTCACAAAATAGAGGAAAAAAGTGAAGGCTTTGCAAAGTGTATTAAGGAAAATGTACAGGGAACCATCAGTGGGGAAAGGAAAGGAATCTGGGACTAAAATCAACAGTTTGGAGAAGAAGGAATAGATAAACATTCAACCAGAACAGAATGAAGAAGTAAGAATTCAAAAAAATGAGGGGAACCTTAGAATCATCTGGGACATCTTATAAGGTTCCAACATCTCAATCATGGGGGGGTGCCAGAAATCATGATGACCAAGAAATTGAAAAGTTATTTGAAAAAATAATGGAGGAGAATTTCCCAAATCTAGCAAAGGAAACAGACTTCCAGGAAGTCCAGGGAGAGTTCAAGAAGCTCAGAGCATACAAGAGAAGTTGGACCGGAGGAGGAACACATCAAGGCACATCATAATTACATTAGCAAAGATCAAAAATAAGGACAGAATCTTAAAAGCAGCAGGAGAATATGAGACAGTTTCCTACAAAGGAATTCCAATAAGACTATCAGCTAATTTCTCAAAAGAGTCCCTACAGGCAAAAAGGGAAGGGGCTGAAAAGAAGTTTCAAAGTTGTGAAAGGCAAGGACCTACATCTAAGATTACTCTATCCAGCAAAACTATCATTTAGAATGGAAGGGCAGATAAAGTGCTTCCCAGGAAGGTGAAGGTAAAGGAGTTCATCATCGCCAAACCCTTATTATATGAAATGTGAAAGGGACTTATCTAAGAAATAGAAGATCAAAACCAGGAACAATAAAATGACAACAAACTCACAACTACCAACAACTAAACCTAAAAAAAAAGAAGAGAAAAGAAAACAGAGAGAACTAAGCAAACAACCAGAATAAGAATAGATTCATAGAAATAGAGATCACATGGAGGGTTATCAGTTGGGCGTGGGATGGGAGAGAATCAGGGAAAAGGTACAGGGAATAAGAAGTATACATGGTAGGTACAAAGTAGGGGGAGGTTAAGAATAGTATGGGAAATGGAGAAGGCAAACACCTAAGGTGGTTGACGCTGGAGGGAGGCAGAGTGCAGAGCAGAGGGGAATAAAGAAGGGAAAAAAAGAACAATGTAATAGCATAATCAATAAAATGCGCTTAAAATAATAAAATAAATATATAAACTGGGTAAAAACTAAATCAATATATAAAATTTATTTAAAATCTGTAGTATCTAATAAAAAGTTTTCATTATTTAAAACAATATTTCATTAAATATTGTTATACATATCAAAAAATTCCATCTGCGTTGTCACAAATGTCAATATTCTTTTTCATGGCTGAGTCGTATTCCATGGTAGCTATGCACTACACCTTCATTATCCAATCATCCTTCACAGAATACTTGGGGTGTTTTCACGTCTTGGTGTTTCTGTATAATGCTGCTATGAACATAAATAAATAAATAAATAAATAAATAAATATATATATATATGAATATATACACATATTCATAAAGAGTTTTGAAACTGGTTTCCAATTTCCTGGGTATATTCCCATAGAAGGGTTTGCTGGGCCATATGGTAGCTCTGTAAGTTTTTGTCAAACCTCCAGACAGTTTTCCACAGTGTCTGCAATGATTCACATTCCCACTTGTGTGTGTGAGTGTTCCCATTTCCCTACAACTTCTTTAATATCTATTATTTTGGGGCTTATTCATAATAGTATTTAACAGTATGATGAGATCTCATTGTGGTTTTGTCATTTGCATTTCCCTCATAACTAGTAATATTGAGCATCTTTTTATGAATCTGAATGTCTTACTTGAAAATTGGTTATTGTGGTTGGTACACATTTTCTTTTCCTGTGCAGGCACTGCTTTAAGCTCTTAATTTTTTTTAACTTTTTAAGTACTTTTATTGATTACGCTATTATACTTTTCCCAATTTTTCACCCCTTATCCCTGCTGTGGCCTGTCCCCCAACCCCGCAGCACCCCCGCCACAGCTTTGTAGGAGACCATTCTGCGTGGCATGGACCCAGCTCACACTTGGAGATGCACAGGACCCATGTCCATGAATAGGTTCTCTTGTGGGGAATCAGGCCTGCATGGTACCTAGACTACTATGAGATTGCTTTTGCTAAAACTCCCTCACCCTGAATTGAGGCAGTAAACGTTTACTGCACAGCTTTAAAGTAACTTCCTAAAATCTATGCTAAACCTTCCAAGGAAGAGTGTAACCAGTTCAACTAATTTTCCCCTTGCATTTGCAAATATCCTTTTTCTGTGATGTGATTAGTGGCATCCTCTCCTTTGTTTTCTATAAAAGGTAACCACCTAAAGTGAACCTGTGCGTAGTAAATGAGGACCATCATGTAAGTGTGCCCAGAAAAAGCAATAAAAGCTTGTCAAGGCAAGGGTTGGGGCGCTTTCCCCTAGAGAGAGTGGCCGAGGCCCTTCAAGGCTTTCTCTTCTTTAGAGAGAAGCCATGCTTTCCCTTTTCCTCCACAGGACTCGGTAGTCCATGTGAATTTGTCTCGTATCTCGTACACAATCTGGTGTACCCCAGGAACCAGGGTCCGAGTCAGCTGGCCCCCAGGAACAGGGACCCAGGGTTACAAACCCTCATTATGGACGATGCACCAATGTGGTTGGTGTGTGCTCGCGTCAGCCTAGGTAAGAGCCACGGGCACTGAGTGCTTTTCTGTTAGGTCGTAGGGTGTGTTGGATTTCAGAAGAAAAGGGTTTTTTTCTTGGGTCGCCCTCTCTTGTCACCACTTTGCAACTGAACCTTCTTTAGTAAGCAGGAGCCTTGCTCTCTTGCCGAAGTATGTGCCACAACCTCCCAGACATGGAAGGAGCAGTTAAAAGCCACAAAAACACTGCAAAACACCCACAGGCCGATCTCCATGTCACAACCCCAACGAGGTCTAGGCTTGGAAGAAAGAGCAAAGGTTTTTCCTTTAGTCAGCTTTATATACATCAAATAGTTATAGCACAATTTCCAAGCATCTCAGCAAATTCTTTCTTTTAAGCCACCTCTCATGGTCCCTTCAGTTTTGCCTTTTCCCTCCATCTGCCTGCATAAGGATTTAAAGGTGCAGGTGGAGAAAAGGCAAAATTGAGACTGGTTTTGTAATCGCTGTGCTTGTAGTGGGAGGAATTTCAGAAAAAGTCCATTTATTTGACAAGGAATTTCTTTAAAGATTTCTGAGAATCCTCAACCATGGGGATCAAGCTCTCTAAGGAACAAGACTAATGTTTTCAGTTAGTTCAGCAGCTTTTTAGGGCTGCTGAATGTCTCCCTGATAAGGGATGATTAGACGTAGTTATTTAGGAAAAAGTTGGAAAGAAGTCGAAATAACACCAGGTGGTTTGAGATAAGATTCTAGGTTAGTGTCTCACTCTCTCCTTTAAAAGATTTAATTTTAAAATACTGGTTTGCTTAAATTTTGTTTTTGTTTTGAAATAAATGGCTCAGTTTCAAAATATTTTGCTAAACCACTGCTAAATAGAGTAAGATCTCTAATGTTGTTACATCAATAAGGATTTTACTTGGAAAGAATTTAAACTAATTGTTTAAAGAAGGAAAAAGATCTCACTTCTCTCAAACAGTAAAAAGCACAGGAAGAAAAACAATGAGAAAATGTGTCTTTTAACCACTCTGAATCCTCCTTCTGGAGTCCCAGGGACTGCTCTGGTCCTCAGAACAAGTTGTGCCAAGATCAGTATTTTCCCTTCCTCTTCTCCAGCCTCCTTAAAGTTGTCAAGGGTTCTAGACAATCAGCTCACTATTGAGCATACTCAAGGAATGTAGTAATCAATAAGCATTAACAATAATAATAATAAGTAAATATATTTTCCAGTGAAGAGAACTGTTTCTGAAAGTTATGAATGTGTTAATAAAATTGTCGATCTAAATTATGCTATAAGTGGGATGGGGGGTATGATGTATTAAAGAAATATCAAGAATCCTCCTTGTTTATGCTAGAGCTGTGATCCTTTATTGTAAAAACAAAATATAGGTATTTTTGTCTCCCAGGGAGAACTAGCCCTTCTCCACGGAAGACTAAGTACCATTTTTTAAAAATATTTTATTTATTTATCTTTAGAGGGGAAGGGAAGGAGAGAGGGAGAGAAACATCAATGTATGGTTGACTCTAGTGCTTCCCTTGCTGGGAAATAGCCTGCAGGGAACTGGCCTGCAACACAGGCATGTGCCCTGACTGGGAATCGAACCGCGACCCTGTGGTTCGCAGGCCCGCGCTCAATCCACTGAGCTACACCATCCAGGGCTTTAAGTACCATTTTTTAACTCAGTGCCTGTAATCACTGATTGTTTCCTTGGGGTAGAACTGGCTATTCTCCCAGAGAGAACAGTTAGTCAGTTGAGTCACAGAAGGCCCTTGGTGCATAACCATATTTGTCTAGAGCATGTTTTTTTACCCCAGCTGCCCCCCCACACCCTGATCATTGCCACTCTTTTTGAAAACTCTGAACCCAGGAACTACCAGGTCCTGAGAACTACAGAGCAATTAACTTGCTGCTTAAACTCAGTGCAGCTTGCAGAAACAGCAGGGGGCCTGTCTTTCCAAGCCCTTAGCAAGGCATCCCCATCTGCAGGAGTTAATCCTCAAGGACTAGGTTCTCAAATAATTGGGCAAACAGATGTCACTCATTACACTCCCTTTAAAAAATTCAGATACGTTCATATTTTTATTGATACTTATTTTGCTGCCCTACATGCATCTGCTTTAATAAAAGAATCTGCTGAAAATATACTAGCCCATTGGTCTGAGGCCTTTAGTCATTTAGGATGGCCTCAACAAATCAAAACTGATAATGGCGCTGGATACCTTGCACATTCTACTCAGGTTTTTCTTCAGCACTGGAATATCCAACATAAAACAGAAATATCTTACAATTTAATAGGTTAGGCAATTGTAGAAAGGGCTCATTATACTTTTAAAAGTCTTCTTAAAAATGGAAAAAGTGGGAGCCATGAGTACTACTCCCAAAATTTGATTATGTTTGTTATGTTTACATATAATTATCTAAATTGTGATGAATCACTGGGTACTCCAATTGAGAAATATTTTCAGAAGAGAGAGCCAAAGTCATCTTATCCTCAGGTTTTATATAGAGATCTGCTAGAAGATGGCTCTTGGCAGGGCCCTGTAGACTTCTTAACTTAAAGAAGAGGGTATGCAAGTGTTTCCATCTCTACAGGTCCTGTCTGGCTGCCAGCCAAAAGAATAAAGCCTTATAATGAGCAGGGTATACAACAATCTCTGATACTTGGAGCTGAGAACCGATCGACTGACAGACAGATGGCCCAGCTGACCCTAAACAAGCAGAGGGAAAACAGACACCCACACCATCACTCACAGTCCTGGGTCCTTCCACAGAGGAGGATGGGGCCTGCCCCTATGACAGGGGCCAAAACTCAAGAGCCTCTTGCAGAGGGCAACAACTCCTCGGTGGCCCATAATGTTCCCTTTAGGTGTGTCCCCGCTATGTGGGGGGACATCAAGGCTCTTAATGCTCAAGCAAAGGCCTTAGTGAACAGAAAGTGTTCCAGACCCCCCACAATAATCTACGAAGCATGAATCCTAAAAACTGGTTTGATTAACTGAATTTACAAGTTTGGGTCATGGTAGCCCTTGGATGCCTCCTTGTCTTAATTCCTACTTGTGCTTTATGATGTACATGGAGGTTGTTTTCTTGAGATTGCATTTGGGAACAGCAAATAATAGGTTTCACAGGCTTAACAACTACAGTTGAGTTCACAAACTAAAAAGGGGGAGATTAGGTGATGGGAACCGCCCTGCCTAGTTTCAGAAAATGTAACCCAGATGGCTAAGGCTGAGTGAGAGACCTGGGGACCCTAAGCCACTGTGGACATGAAGCTTATCTCCCTGAGGAGGTGAAGCTTATCTCTGCCTCTGCCAACTTTACTTCACCCTGACTGGTCTTCAGTACATGATTGGTTAGCCAATGACTGGTAAGATTTCTCAAGGGTGGAAGACCTAATATAGGCACAATCATGAGGAAGCCCTCGGGGAAAGACTTTGGGTGCTACAGCAAAAGGGGTGATGGACCCTTGCCCCTTGGCTTTGACATAGCCTGACTCCTCCTTCTGTCTCAATCTCTTAGCTGCCTTATTTGACTTGCTCAACCTAAGCCTGAAGCAATGCTGGAGGAGGGTGTGGCTTTGTGCTAGAAAGAGCAGGTTACCTGGAGTGATCAGGCCTAAGAAAGAATACATAAAATCCTGTGAATCCTACTTTGCTAAAACTCTCAGTTTAAATGATAAAGTGTCCAAGCCTGAAATGGCTTTGTTTCCCCCAAATTTTATGGCCCTTTAGCTATCTGACCCTGACTCTAAATAAGCCCTAATAGTTCATTGAATGTTATCTATTATTTGATCATTACTGCCTGACAATGGTTCATGGGCCTAATATAGATTGTGGGTCTTTGGCTCCTCTGGTTGCTTACTGATTACAGTAATGCTCTGTGTACTTTGAAGCATTTGCAAATTATTTTCTCAGGGTCATGTGAGAGACAAGCAAGTAGCAAGCTTTGTGGGATCTATAGAGATCCTAACTAAAAACAAGAGGAGAAATATAGGGGATTATTCTGTGTGGTATGCACCCAGACAGGATCCACACCCATGGATAGGTTTTTCTGTGAGGAATCAGGCCTGAATTGTACCTAGGTTGCTTTGAGCCTTGCTTTTTGCTAAAACTCCCTCACTCTGAATTGAGGCAGTAAACGTTTACTACGTATCTTTAATGTAACTTCCTAAAGTCGATGCTAAACTTCCAAGGGCGAGTGTAATTACTTTTCAACCACTTTTTCCTTTGCATTTGCAAATATCCTTCTCCTGTGATGTGATTAGCCACATCCTCTCCTTTGTTTTCTGTAACAGGTAACCACCTAAAGTGAACCTGTGCATAGTAAATGACAACCATCATGTAATGTGCACAGAAAAGCAATGTAAGCTTGTCAAGGCAAGAGTCAAGGGTGGCCATGCCACCCCTTGTACTTCATAGGACTTGGTAGTCCATGTGAATTTGTCTCATCTCATCTACAATGTCATGAGCCCCACGAGCTGGGGTCTGTGTCAACTTTGGGCTTTTTTTGTTGTTTTGTTTATCTTGAGTTCTTTAAAATGTGGTTAGATTATTTATTTGAGCATTTCCTTCTTTCATAAGATAGACCTGTAATGCTATGAATTTTTCTCTTAGGATTATTTTCCCAGCATCACATATACTTTGGAGTGATGTATCCTCATTTTTATTAGTTTCAAGGTATCTTTTGTTTTCTTCCTTTATCTTGTTGTTGACCCATACATTGTTTAATAACATCTTATTGAGCTTCCATGTCTTTGTGTATTTTTCAGTGTTCTTCTTGAGACCGATTTCCAGTTTCATATCATTGTTGTCAGAGAAGATACCTGATGTGATTTCAATCTTCTTAAATTTATTGGGACTTGTTTTGTTTCCTGACATATGGTTGATGCTAGAAAATATTCCATGTGAACTAGAAAAGTATGTATATTCTGCTTCTTTGGGATGACATGCTCTGAGAATATTAATTAATCCTTCTGATCTATTGTGTCATTCATGGCCATGGTCTCCTTGTTGATTTTCTGTCTGGAACATCTATCCATTGAAGCCAATGGGGTGTTCAAATCCCCAACAATGACTGTATTTCTGTGTATCTCTCCCTTTGTGTCTATCAAGATTTACTTTATATACTTAGGTGCTCCCACGTTGGGTGCATAAATGTTTACTAGGGTGATCTTCTCTTCTTGGATTGTTTTCTTTGTCATTATGTATTGCTCTTCTTTGTCTCTTACCACAGCATTAATTTTAGAGTCTATTTTGTTTGATATAAGTACTCTAATCCAGCTTTTTCTCTTTTTCACTTGCATGAAATATCTCTTTCTATATTTCGGTCTTTGTTTTTATTTTGCTTGCTTGTTTGTTTTGTTGTTTAGCTTCCTGTTAAAGGTGAGATCATATGGTATTTGTCTTTCACCGCCTGGCCTATTTCACTCAGCATAATGCTTTCCAGTTCCATCCATGTTGTTGCAAAGGGTAGTAGCTCCTTCTTTCTCTCTGCTGCGTAGAATTCCATTGTGTATATGTACCACAATTTTTTTGATCCATTCATTTACTGATGGGCACCTAGGTTGCTTCCAACTCTTGGCTATTGTAAATTGTCCTGCTATGAACATTGTGATGCATAGGTTCTTTGAAATTGAGGTTTTTGATCCCTTGCTCAATCTCTTCTCCTTCTGGTATTCCCATGATGTGGGTGTTGTCATGCTTGATGTTGTCTTGAACATGTCTTAAACTCTCCTCATTTTTTAAAAATTCTTTTTCTTTTTTGCTGTCCAGCTGGGGTGTTTTTTCCTACCTTGTATTCAAAACTGCTGATTTGAACTTTGGCTTCATCTAACCTGCTTTCTATTCCTTGCAGTGTATTATTTCTTTAAGATGTTATATTCTTTATGACTGGTCCGACTGGTCCTTTTTATGGTTTCTATGTCTTTTTTTTTCATGCTATTGATAATCCTTATAATCATTAGTCTAAACTCTATATTTGATAAATTGCTTGCCCCTATTTCTTCTGTAGAATTCTCTTGTTCTTTCATTTGGGACCTGTTTCTTTGTCTTCCCATTTTGGCTGCTTTTTTTGTATTTGTTTCTATGTATTAGGTAGATCTGCAAAGACTGGTGTAGACATTTGTCCAGTGCTGCCTGTGACTTGCCCTGATCAACCTGTTTGGAACTATCAGTGATCCACAGCTTGTGACTTCCTCTGCAGGGCTTGGGTGTGTTCAGAAAGAACCAAGCTGTTCACTACCGATTCAGGCTTTAACCAGAACTGGGCCTGGAAGAGGGTCAGATAAAGTCTCCTTTCTGATTCATCTTTGCCTGAAGGCTTTTTGTTAGGCTTAATCACTAAGAGTGCCCCAAGTGCACTCCTCAGTAACTAGGCTTAAATTCCACAGGGTGAGGCAACATCATTTTTATGGGTGGTGCTGTAGCTTCCCCCAAGGCTGATGCCACATGGAGGGGAATGCTCAGCATGAGAACAATGGAGAAGCAACTGTCTTTTAAGTCATTTACTCCCTTCCTGGTATCACTGCCAATAGGTTACTTTTTTCAAGTGGTTTTAGGTATTTTTTGAGCTTCATTGAGCTATAACTGAGAAATACATCTGCAAGATATTTAAAGTGTACCTTGTAGTGATGTGATGTACATACAGTTTCTCAATTCTTTTAGTTCCTTTAGCTAGTCTGGGCCCAAAAGAGCAGGTTTGAAAACCAAAAGCAGTTTTAAGAATGTTAAAAAGCAGAAACTGTTTATTCAACCTCAAGTGCCATGTCTGACCCTGTGGCATGTTTGTGCGGATCATACAGGCTTGAAACGAAAAATTGAATCCAGAAGTCAGTGACCCTGAAAATCTTGAGCCTCAAGCAAAGATTGTGTCAGTCTTTGAACTTCAGATTAACTACTGACTAATCCTCTGGTCCTGCAGCCATACACTGAGGCAACTCAATCCAAGGATGGGGAAAGGTGAAGGCTCAAAGCTCAAGTGATAAGGTGCTGCTGGGTGAAAAACACTTTTTAACTAGACAAATAAATTCACTCCATTGGCCCAGCATTATCTTGCATTCTGATATTTCAGCAGCAACTTTCTACATCAAGCATATATTACATTTTGTTCGACATTACATTCCTCCTTGCCCTTGAGACTTCAGTAAGTAAATGAAGACTTAAACATAGGGAAGAAGAAAATGGAAAACTAAATTGGTGGCCCCACTGTGATTGGCCACCAGCCCCTCCTCCAGTACTCTTACTGCCCTCTCGTAACTAATCTGTGGATCTTTTTCAGATTTCACCAGCTGTCCTTCTGATGTCTGTCTCCTGCTCCAGGGCCCACATTGCACTTAGTCATCTGACTCCTCAGTAAGCAGCAGTACAGGACAGTTTATCAGTGCGTCTTCTATGGTTCCCAGGAGATAGCAGTGTCCAGGACTGAATCGAAGTGGTATTCCAACCAATGCCTTATCTAGAGATAGATACTGGCTCTGCCCATGAGGAATTTTCAGTCTATGACTAGGTTTTGAACAGAGTCATATTCAGAGGGCATTTCAAAGATTCATATCTGACTATGAGCAGAAAAGCATTCCTGGTACTAATAGGTCTAGCACCTCAGACTTCATGTGAGAACAGAATCCACCTTGATTATAACCAAACTCAAGTTCAGCTGCCTGCCACAATAAAAGCCAAACTTGTGAGACAGGAGGTGTTGGAAAAGGAAATCAGTTTATTCAAATGGTGGCCACCTGAAAAGATGGGGGACTCTCATCCCAAAGCCTATCTTAACATCTCAGTGCAGGCTTAGGTTTTAAGAAGGAGGGAGAGGGAGAGTAGAACAAAGAGATCAAAGGGAGGAGGTTGAGAGTTCTCAGTGGAGAGGACTGTGTGCAAGTCAACAGTCAGGTAACTGGTGGAAAGTCAGCAAATCTCCCAAAGCTGGAACATCTGAAGATCAGAGTCAGTCTCCTCTGAATTCAGCTCCTAGGATTCTCAAGCAAACAGGCAGCTTATCTGCAGTCGCACATGAGCCAGAGTCAGCAACCACAGAAACGATTTCGAAAGAATGGTGTGGTGGGTTACAATCCCCACTGTTACGGAATCACCATTATTTTTAGCACTAGCCCAGAACAGGGAGAGAGGAGAGGAGGGGTAAGTATTCCGGAAGGGGAATGTGTTTCTATTTTTGTCACATTATTTTCTCTCATTTTTGCTTTTAATGAAATAAACATGTCGGGTAAAGCTGAAGTCCTTCTGACCATAACCTGTAGCCTCATTCCTCACTCTTTCTTTTCAGGGCCACACACTGTCAAGGGGAGCACAGCTTTCCGGACCGTGTGTGTGTGTGTGTGTGTGTGTGTGTGTGAAAATTCACTTAACAATGTATTATAACATCCTCAATTTTCTTTTTGAAAAAATCCAAGCCTTCAGAGAAGCAGCAAAAACAGAACTACAAATCATTGTACACTCTGCACCTAAATTAACCAAGTGTTTACATTTTGCTGCATTTGTTTTATCCCTCTCTCTTCTATTTGTATATTCTCTAACTTTTCAAACATTATAACATTTCACCCCTAAGTAATTTAGCCTGCATCTCCTAAAAGGAAGGACATTCCCCTACGTGACCACAATATAATAGATTATAAGAGTCCTGAAAAACGACATTGATATAATAATACTCTTACTGAATACATGGTCCTCATTCAAGTGTCTGCCACTATTCCCAATAATAATTTTATGTCTCTTTTTATTTATTTATTTATTTATGTGGTTTTTTAAAATTAAAATTCAGTAAAAAACTCATTCCTTTTGGCTTCTTTCTCCCGTCTGTTTTTACGTGATATTTTAAAGAATCCGTAGTCTTTTCAGACTCTCTTACCACACTCACAAGGTGGTTTTTTTGACTCATTAGGAGAGTTTTGAGATCCATCTATGTGAATGCCCTGGGTCACTCCTTGTAGCATCTGCACAGATTAGTCATACTCAGGGCCCTTAGTGCTCTGAGCAGCTGGGGTCTCTGACCATCATGTTCCTATGTGAGACCTTCTCTTGTCCCCTCTGGCACATCCTCAACAGGTGGAATGAAAGGGTCCAGGACATGCGGCTCCTGGTCCCCGCTGAGTCGCACCAGTGTCCTCAGGCAGCTGCTCTCCGTGGAGACCCCGAGGGCCCTGCACCACCACCGGGTCCTCTAGGCCGTAGATGACCACCAGCACCTGTGGGCTGACAGCTGCGCGCAGGTGCCGCTGCAGGTCCTGGACGCCAGAGCTGTGAGCAGCAGGACCCTGGTGGACAATACGCCGCCCTAGTGAAGACACACAACCTCTAGCACTGCTGGGCAAACCAGGAGGGCGAGGCAGTGGTGTCCGCGCAGCACTTTGCTCCCTTCACGTGCGGCCTATTTCACAAGGTCCAGATGAACCTCTGCTGGGGCATCCCCGGCAGGGAGCCGAGGAACAAGGAAGGACAAGGAGGGACAGGTGAACGCGGCCTGCCCTGTGTACATACATTCTGTACCCAGGTGGCGGGAATGGTGTCCTGCAGGAGCAAGAGAAAATCACCTGCCAAATACTTGTAACATCCTGCCCTTCTCTCTATACAGACCCCTCTGCACAGGCATCAGGTAGAGACTCTAGATGTGACCTGCATGGAGGTGTAAGTGACAAAGCTCTAAGTGACCAACCTACATTTAATTACATCTTCAGACTCCCTTAAACTATAAGCAAATAGAGGAGTTCTGGCCAAGATGGAGCATACATAGAAATACATTGCTTCTGCCCACAACTAAAAGAAGGATAACAACCAATCTAAAAACAATAAACAACCAGAAATGCCAGAAAATCAAACTGCATGGAACTCTGACAACCAAGGAATTAAAGAAACAGTTACCCAGACTGTTAGGATACAGGCACCCAAGCAGAGAGGACACGTGGGCAAGGCAGGGCTGGCTAAGTGGGAAACTTAAGACTCAAAGCTAGCTTGTAAAGGACTGTGGGGGTTGCCATGGCTGGAGAAACTCCCAGTCTCACCGTAGAGACTTTGTTGGAAAGGGGGGTTAGAGTGGAACAAGTGAGCCTCGTTGTTTCCTCTCTGATTCCCTCCCCAACAGACAGTGCCACAACAAAGAGGGTTGCTTTACCCTGGTGAATACCTAAGGCTCCACCCGCTTACAACATAACAGGTGCACCAAGACAAAGAAATATGGCCAAAATGAAAGAACAGATAAAAAGTCCAGAAAAAGAACAAAGTGCTGAGGAGATAACTAACCTACTTGATGCAGAGTCCAAAACATTGATAACCAGGATGTTCACAGAACTGATTGAGCTCAGTCTCAAAATGAAGGAACAAATGAAAGCTGCCCAAAGTGAAATAAAGCAAAATATAATGGGAACCAACAGTGAAGGGAAGGAAATCGGGACTCAATCAATGATTTGGAACAAAAGGAAGAAATAAACATCCAACCATAAACAGAATGAAGAAACAAGAATTCACAAAAATGAGAAGAGGCTTAGAAAACTCTGGGACAACTTTAAACACTCTAACATTAGAATCATAGAGGTGCCAGAAAGACAAGAACAAGAGCAAGAAATTGAAAACTTATTTGAACAAATATTGAAGAAAAACTTCCCCAGTCTGGCAAAGGAAATAGATTTCCAGGAACTTCAGGAAGCTCAGAGAGTCCCAAAGGAATTAGACCCAAAGATAACACACCAAGGCACATCATAATTAAGATTAAAGATAAAGAGAGAATCTTAAAAGCAGCAAGAGGAAAGGAGAGAGTTACCTACAAAGAAATGGCCATAAGGCTATTAGCTGATTTCTCAAAGGAAACCTTATGGGCAAGAAGGGGCTGGAAAGAAGTATTCCAAGTCATGAAATCCAAAGACCTACATCCAAGATTACTCTATCCAGCAAAACTACCATTTAGAATGGAAGGGCAGATAAAGTGCTTCCCAGATAAGATGAGTTCAAGGAGTTCATCATCACCAAGTCCTTATTATACTAAATATTAAAGGTACTCATCTAACAAATTAAAGATCAAAAGTATGAACAGTAAAATGACAAAAAACCCACAACTATCAGCAACTGAACCTTAAAAAATGAATACAAAAACTAAGCAAACAACTAGAACAGGAACAGAATCAGAGAAATGGAGATTGCATAGAGGGTTTTCAGTGGGGGGAGGGAGAGGAAGAGTAGGGGAGAAAAGGTTGGAGGAATAAGAAGCATATTTAGTAGGCATAAAATAGACAGGGAGAGGTTAAGAATGGTATAGAAAACAGAGAAGTCAGAGAACTCATATGTGCAACCCATGGACATGAACTAAGAGGGGGAATGCTGGAGGGTTGGGGGGTGCAGGACAGTGGAAGGATAAAGGGGAAAATTAGGAAAATTGTAATAGCAAAATCAATAAAATATATTTAAGAATAAGCAAATGAAAAAAAGAAAAAGACTAAAATGATAACAACGATTTTTCTCTGTGTTGGTGAGAATACAGCTTATTTCTTTTTTCCCCAAAGAAATATGCTTTACTTCAGTAATAAGAAACATAGTAGTAAAATAAAACTAAGAGCTACACATACACATGCCAGGAAAGGATGACACTGACATTGAAATTGTGGTAACCTGAGAAGAGTGGAATCTTTTTTGCTTGTGTCAACTCCCTCCTGAATGTGGGCTCCACGGTCTCCCATTTCAACAGAGCACTTCCCATCCCAGGGATGCACACCAGGCAGCTGGAATCCAGAGATAAGGGGTTTGCCTCTGGCAGCAGCTGTATGTGAAATCCAGAGCAGGGTTCCCACTGCTCCAGCTTGGGTCACTGAGCCGTTCCTGAGCTACAGGCTGGTTGGGGAGATGCAGTTACATGATTGTCCTGACCCATGTGACTCTGGGTTGATGCTGGGGAAGGAGCAGTTCTCCCCAAGAAGGAACTTCTGTTAACAGGAAAAGGGGGCAGAGGGAGGATGCCGGGCAAATAAAACAAATCAGTGCAAGAGTCTCTATACTTTTGTTTTATGCAGGTGCAAGAACCACAGCTGTTCATAGGTCATGGGATCACCATGGCTCCTAAAATGTTAAAGCCCCACCTACTACAAACCAACTTCAAAGAGCTTAAGTACCACTGAGTTCACTGTCCCATCCTGAGAAATGCCATGGGGGATGACGTTT
Organism: Artibeus jamaicensis; assembly: GCF_021234435.1. Classification (NCBI taxonomy): domain Eukaryota; kingdom Metazoa; phylum Chordata; class Mammalia; order Chiroptera; family Phyllostomidae; genus Artibeus; species Artibeus jamaicensis. The sequence goes on along the minus strand of NW_026522030.1, from coordinate 68,525,866 downwards.
CAGGCAACATTAAGGGTCTCCAGTGCCATGAACTCTGATCAGGCTGAAACTGTGGCAAAGCCCCACCATCAGTAACTGGCTTGACCCTCTGCAGGAAGAAGGGAACCAGACCACAGCTCACCTCCTGTGGCAACACTGAGAATCAAAAGAATTGGTACTTGTATGTCCTCTTTGGAGAAGTGGCTGTTCAAGTCCTTTGCCCATTTTTTAATTGGGTTGCCTGTCTTCTTAGAATGGAGTCGTGTGAGTTCTTTATATATTTTGGAGATCAAACCCTTGTCTGAGGTATCATTGGAAAATATGTTTTCCCATATGGTTGGTTCTCTTTTTATTTTAATGCTGTTTTCTTTAGCTTGGCAGAAGCTTTTTATTTTGATGAGATCCCTTTTGTTTATTCTCTCCTTTACATTCCTTGCTCTAGGGGACATATCAGTGAAAATATTGCTTTGTGGAATATCTGACATTTTTCTTCCTATGTTCTCCTCTAGGACTTTCATGGTGTCACGACTTATATTCAAATCTTTTATCCACCTTGAATTTATTTTTGTGTATGGTGTAAATTGGTGCTCCAGTTTCTTTCTTTCTTTCTTTTTTTTTTTGCATGTAGTTGTCCAGATCTCCCAACACCATTTGTTGAAGAGGCTATTTTTACTCCATTTTATGCTGCTTTCCCCTTTGTTAAATATTAACTGACTATAGAAACTTGGTTTTATTTCTGGGCTCTGTGTTCTGTTCCATTGGTTTACATGTCTGTTCTTATGTCAGTACCAGGCTGTTTTGATTACAGTGGCCTTGTAATACAGTTTGGTATCAGGTATTGTGATCCCTCCTACTTTGCTCTTCTTTCTCAAAATTGCTGCAGGTATTCAGTATCATTTATGGTTTTGTATAAATTTTTGAATGTTTGTTCTATGTCTGCTATTGGTACTTTAGTAGGTATTACGTTGAATTTATAAATTGCTTTGGGTAGTATGGACACTTTGATGATGTTTATTCTTCTAATCCATGAACATGGTATATGTTTCCATTTGTTTGTGTCTTTCTTGATTTCTTTCTTCAATGTTGTGTAGTTTTCTGAGTACAGGTTTTTTACCTTCTTGGTTAGGTTTATTACCAGGTACTTCATTTTTCTTAATGTTATATCAAATGGGATTTTTTTCCTGATTTCTGTTTCTGATATGTCATTGTTGGTATACAAAAGTGCCTTTGATTTCTGAATATTGACTTTGTATTCTGTTGTTTTGCCAAATTCATTTATTAGGTCAAACAGTTTTTTGGCTGAGTCTGTAGAATTTTCTATATACACTATTATGTTATTTGCAAACAATGACAGTTTTTTTCCCTCCTTTCTGATTTGGATACCTTTTATTTCCTTTTCTTATCTGATCGCTGTGGCTAGGACTTCCAATACTATGTTAAATAGAAGTGGTGAAAGTGTACAACTTTGTCTTGTTCCTGATTTTAGTGGGAAAGCTTTTTGTTTTTGCCCATTGAGTATGATGTTGGCTGTGGGTCTCTCAGTATGGCCTTCATTATGTTGAGGAATGCTCCCTCTATTCCCACTTTGCTGGGTGTTTTTTTTTTTTTTATCACAAATGGGTGCTGTACTTTATAAAATGTTTTTTCACATCTATTGATATTTTGTCTTTGCTTTTGTTTATGTGATGTATTATGTTTATTAATTTGAAAATAGGACCTGGTATTCTTGAATAAATAGTAGCTAGGTGCCAGGCAGGCTGTGGCATCCAGAATATGGTGGGAGATCTGACCTTGAAAGTAAAAGGCCTGCCCTGGCTGGATAGCTCAGTTGGTTAGAACATTGTCCCGATAAGCCCAGGTTTTGGGTTTGATCCTGAGTTAGGGCACATGCAAGTGTCGACCAGTGACTGTATAAATAAGTGGAATGAGAAATCGATGTTTCTCTCTGTCTCTCTCTCAAAAAAAAAGTATAAGGTCTCCATTAAGTGTAAAAAGATAGTTCAGTCCCTCCAATTCTTTCCCAGTCTTCCTTGCTCTGCACCCTGGACAGCTGTCAACAACAACAACAAAAAAGAGAGAGAGAGAGAGAGAAAGAACTCATTGACAAGGATAACAGTGTAATGATTGCTGAAGGGAAGGGGAGCATGGGGACATGGAGGAGGGTAAAGGGTGCATAAATGGTGATGGACGAAGACTTGACTTGGGGTGGTGAACACATAACACAGTGTACAGATGTTGTAGAATTGTACACCTGAAACCTGTATAGCTTTGTTAACCAGTGTCACCTTCGATGAATTTAATAAAAAGGAAAAAGAGTAAAAAGACAGTTTAAGTTGTCCAAGATGAAAAACGTTCTGGAGATGGATGGTGGTGATGGTTGCACAATAATGTGATGTCCTTAATGCCCCTCACTGTGCAGTTCAGGTGGTTAAAGTGACAAATTTTGTTATGTATTTTTTACCACAGTTTTTTTCTTAAAGAAGAGAAAAGAGATAAAGTTGGGGCCTAAAACTATTCAGGTAACAGTAGGGTATGCAGAGTAATGCACACAACTACCACTGTGTTTATATGAGCCAAACAGGGCAGGGTCCCCCAAAACGGGGATAGAAAGAATGATCAAATTCTTGATTTTCAGAAGAAGTTGATATTTGTTATTTCAAAAAAAGTTAAAGTAGTTATTATAGGAAGAAAAAGTAAGAATTTTCTTTGCTTTTTTACCCTTTGTGTTTGCTGTTTAATTTTTGTTTGCTTCAGTTGAAATTTATATGCAAGATGGTGCCAGAGACTTTTCAGGTGTGGGAGCAACTTTGCCAGCAAGTTCCCCCATCCACCATGGATGAAAGTAACACTACCAAGACATGATCTTCTTGGGGAGGAGAGGTGGCCAATCTCTCACAGGAGAAGGGCCAGGAGCCCCTTCCTCAATGGCTTTTATTGGGTTGTAATACACAGGAATACAGGTAGCAAGGAACAAACAGTAGATAACATTTCAAAGAAATCTGAAAGCTTAGTCTGAGTCAGTGTCTGTCAGGTAAGGGGTCTGCAAAAACTTTGGGAGACATATTCATTTTCTGCTTGGACTCTTATCATATGAATGAAAATACTCTTAGCAAAGCAGGCTTCACAGGACTTTAGGAACTCCATCTTATGCCCTATCATCCTGGAACCTGCAGGTTTTCAGGCTAAAGTGGGTTACAGCCAGGAAGCGCTTCTCCCAGATGGAAATGGGGACTCAGACTTTGTCAGAATAGCCAGGGGGCAAGGGTCTATCACTCCCTCTTTGTTGCAGCCTCCCAGTCCTTCCTTGATGGCCTCCCAAATGATTGTGTCTGGCTTAGGTTGCCCCCTCTCTGAGGGGTCTTGCCCATCATGGACTAAATGACCATGTGCTGGGGGCAGGGGATGAAGCAGAAGCAGCATTGCTGCCAGAGACAAGCTTTGTCTCCTTAGTGGCTCTCATTCCAGAGGTTGCTCACTCAGCCTTAGCCATGGGGGGCAGTTACAACTCCTGAAACCAGGCAGAGCAGTTCCCAACATTCAGGACTAGGGATTCCTTAGGACTTACACCAAACTGCTCTTGAGGAGGTAAATGTGCTGAGAACCTGTTATGGGCTCCGGCCCTGGGTATACAACAGGGTCATGGAGCCAAGCAGACCTGTGCCTGCTCACTGAGGCTGGTCACCTCATTAACTGCCTGAGAAATTTGTTCTGGGGAGGGAGGTTATTTTTAGGGATTGTAGCTGTGCTTTGGGTTACAACCTGAGGGTGAAGTCAGGCTAGCATTACAAGGAAAAGTCACTGATGAGAGGCCTGAGCCTCAAACCCTCAGGCCCAGGATGAAGCACCTTCCAGACACAGCCAGGACAAGGACAGCAGTGTCTGTCCCAGCTGAACACCCTGGCCAGAGATTTGACAGGGAAGTGCCCTTGAAAGGGGATATCAAGGAGTAGTCAGCCTACTTCTGTGTCCACCTTTGGGAATGACAGTGGCAGAGCTGGGTTCATTAGCTGGGTATAGGTCAGAACAGAGAATGATTCCATAAATAACCCCAGTGGCTGTCTGATTCACCCCTCCCCTGTGCCCCAGGCATGCTGGTTCCTAGAACGGGCTGCAGCCCTTATTTGGAATGAGTCACATACCAGTACTGTAACCAGATGCAGGTCCAGCTGCCTGCTACTACAAAGGCCAATACTCAAGAGGCAGGTGCTGATGTAAAGGAAAATGGTTTATTTTCAGATGCTGGTCAACTGGAAGATGGGGGAACTCATGTCTTAAAGGCCATCTCCTGGAAAGGTAGAGGACTCATATCTCAAAGCCCATCTCTACCTTGTGGAAGCAGAGATTTTTATGAGGAGGAAGAGGGGAACAGAACAAAGAAATTAAGAAAAGGGGCTGACAACTTTTCTACGTGCAGTTGAGTGCAGTTCATTCTGATAAGGCAAGTGATGGTCTGCTGTACATCGTCCTGGTTTAATCACCCTGGCTTCACGTCATCCTGGGTCCATGTTGAAGATCAGCAAATGTCTTGGATCTGGAAGGCCTGAAGGTCATGTATCTCTTGAAGTTAGTTCCTAGAATTCTTATATAAACATGCTGTTTATCGACAAGCTACATATAGTCAGAGTCAGCACTTACAATGTCAAAAGAATGGTGAGGTGGGCTACAATTTCCCACCATTCAATTTTCCACTGTTACAGTGCCCCATCTATCCTGCCCTGTTCTATATAATTCTATGGCATCTGCCAAGAAGCATAGTAGATATTCATTTCCTCTTGCCATCTCCAAAGACACACCTTGTATAGAGTCTTCCTTAATAAACTTTGTTAATTATCAGACGAGTGGCCTCTTTCTTCAGTCTCTCCCTGCCCATCACTTACAGAGGTAGATTTTCAGTCTTGGGGTTTTTCCCTGGGTCTGTGTGCTCACACATTGTCCCACTGAAGTCACAGAATTTTACAATGAAAAGAGACTTACAGCTCTTTGGGGATTGAAAGAGATTTCTATCTATGGGGGTTTAAGAGATTTGGACAAAATTTTACCATTCAGCTATTTATGATTCAGACTGTCAGGCCATCTGAACAAAACTGTGTGCAGGGGGACCTTCTATACTCCTCTGCTCAGTATTCATTCTGTAGTGTAATATGTCGTGTTGGGGAGGAATTTTTTTTTACCCTTTTAAGTTCTTTGCCTGGTGTAAAAATCAAATTGACATAAGACATACTAACAGGGGAAACACAAATTTAATTTCTCATGGGAGCCTATTATTCTAAAAATAACAGGCCAGAGTGAGAGGCAATAAGCATTTATTTGAAATAAAAAAAGATGGTACTCAGGAAACACTGATTCAGGCAGACACCCAAACAGTGTCTTCATTAGGAGACCATGGCAAGGGGTATTGATGACAGAGGGAAGAAGGCCAATCACATCAACAGAAGGAAGTCAACACTAAAGTAGGTTTTTAATGTTCAGTCCGACAGCAGTCAGACTGATATTGATAGTATCTGCTTTCTTCTTACCCTTGCAAGCAGTTCTTTTTTATTGTATTTTCCTTACAATTTATCCTCTTTCATACCCTCCTCCACCTTCAACGACCATACTGTTGTCCATATCCATGAGTACTTTTTCCTTTTTGTTCAGTCCCTTCACCCCCTAAAGCCCCTCCTCAGAGCTGTCATCTGCTGTCTCTGGACGAGTCTGTCTCTATTTTGCTTGTTAGTTCAGTTTGTTCATTAGATTTCATATATGAGTTAAATAATAAGGTATTTGTTTTTTATCTGACTGACTTATTCCACTTAGCATAGTGTTCTCCTGGTCCATCTATGCTGTTACAAAGAGTAGATTTTCTTCTTTTTCATGACTGAGTTGTATTACATTGTGTAAATGTTCCATATTTGTTTTATCCATTCCAAGATGGACATGAGTTGCTTCCATATCTTGATGATTTTAAATAATGCTGCAATGAACATATGGGTGCTAATGTTTCTTTGAATTAGTATTCAGGTTTCTTCAGATAAATTCTCAGAAGTGGAGTCACTGGGTCATTTTTAACTTTTTGAGGTATCTCCCTACTGCTTTCCACAGGGGCTGTGCCAATCTTCATTCCCACCAACAGTACAAAAGTGTTCCCCTTTCTCCACATCCTTGCCAGCACTTGTTTGATGATTTATTGATGATGGCCATTCAGGCCAGGTGCAAGGTGATAGATATATCATTGTGGTTTTAATTTGCACCTCTCCAATGACCTTGGGCATCTTTCCATATGTCTATTGACCCTCTGTATGTCTTCTTGGAAGAAGTATCTATTCTGGTCCTTTGCCCATCTTTAAATTTGATTCTTTGTTTTTTTGGTGTTGAGTTTTATAAGTTCTTTATAAATTTTGGATAATCACCCCTTATGAAATGTACCAGCAAATATGTTTTCCTGTTTAGTGGGTTGTCTTTTTATTTTGCTGATGGTTTCTTTTGCTGTGCTAAAACTTTTCAGTTTGATGTAGTCCCATTTGTTTATTTTTTTCCCTTTGTTTCCTTTCCTGAGGTGATATATCAGAAAAAAAAATGTTACTAGCAATGTCTGAGATTTTGCTGCCTTTGTTTTCCTCTATGATTTTCATGGTTTCAGGTTTAACATTTAAGTCTTTAATCCATTTTAAATTTATTCTTTATGTGTCAAAATGTGATCTAGTTTCATTTTTCTGTCCAATTGCATCTGTCCAATTTTCCCAACACCACTTATTGAATTAATTATCTTTAGTCCATTATTCGTGCTTGCTTCCTGTGTTGATTTATTAATTGACTATAAAGGTGTGGGTTTTTTCTGGGATATCTATTCTATTCTGTTGATCTATGTGTCTGTTTTTATGCCTGTACTAGGCTGTTTTGATTACTATTACCTTACAGTTCAATGTTAGGTAGTGTGATTCCTCCAACAGGGTTCATTTTTCTCAAGGTTGCTGTTGCTAGATGGGGCCTTTTGTAGCTGTATAAAACTTTTTGAAATATTTGTTCTAGTTCTATGAAATACAACACTGGAATATTGATAGGGATTGCATTGAATCTATATGTTGCCTTGGGTAGTGTGGACATTTTAATGATATTAATTCTTTTGATCCATGAAGATGGTATGTGCTTTCATTTATTTGTATCTTCTTCAATTTTTTCTTCAGTGTCTTATAATTTTTTGAGTACAGGTTGTTTACATTCTTGGTTAGGTTTATTCCTAGGTATTTCATTCTTTTTAAAGCAATTTTAAATCAGTTTGTTTTCTTAAGTTCTCTTTCTGGTAGTTTCTTATTGGCATATAAAAATGCAATTGATTTCTGGATATTTTGTATCCTGCTACTTTACTAAATTTATTTATCAGTTCTAATAGTTCTTGGTGGAACCTTTGGGGTTCTGAATGGACGGTATCATGTCATCTGCAAGTAAAGACAGTTTTACTTCTTCCTTTCCAATTTGGATGCCTTTTATTTCTACTTCTTGTCTGATTGCTGTTGCTAGGACTTTCAGTACTCTGTTGAATAAGAAAAGTGTAATCATACATCCCTTCTTGTTCCCAGTATTAAAGGGAATGCCCATTGAGTATGGTGTTAGCAGTGGGATTACCACATATGACCTTTATTATGTCTAGGTATGTTCTCTACTTTCCCACTTTGCTGAGTATTTTTATCAAAGGGTGCTGGATTTCATCAAATGTTATTTCTGTATCTATTAATAATAATCATGTTGTTTTTATCCTTCATTTTGTTTATGTGGTATATCACATTTTTTGATTTGTGAATCTTTACCAAGCTTGCATTCCTGGAAAAATCCCACTTGATTATGGTATATGGTATTTTTATGTATTTCTATAATTGGTTTGGTAATATTTGGGGGGATTGGCATCTATGTTCAGCAGGAATATTGGCATATAATTTTCTTTTTTATAGTGTCTTTATTTGGTTTTTTTAATTAGGATAATGCTAGCCTCATGAAGTGAGCTTGTGAGTCTTGCTTCCTCTTGAATATTTTGAAATTGTGAAGAAGAGGAGTTAGTTCTTCACAGAATGTTTGGTAAAATTCACATGAGAATCCATCTGGTGTAGGGCTTTTGTTTGTAGTTTTTTTATTTCTGCTTCAATTTCACTAGGTGCAGTCTGTCTATTCTGATTCTTCCTGATTTAGTTTTGGAAGATTGTATGTTTCTAAAAATGTATCTATTTTTTCCAGGTTGTCCAATTTGTTGACATACAGTTGTTCATAATATTTTCTTACAATCCTTTGTATTTCTTTGGTGTCAGTTGTTTTTTCTCCTCTTTCATTTATGATTTAATTTAACTAGGTCTTTTCTCTTTTTTTCTTGATGAATTTGGTTAAAAGTTTTTCAGTTTTGTTTATCTTTTCAAAGATCTAGCTCTTGGATTCATTGATCTTTGTACTGTTTTTTAGACTCTATTTCATTTATTTCTGCTCTGATCTTCATTATTTCCTTCCTTCTGCTCACTTGTAGCTTGTGTGCTCTTCTTATTAAAGTTACTTTAAGTGTAAATTTATATTATTTACTTGAGTTTTTTCTTGTGTTTTGAGATAGGTCTGTAATGCTATTAATTTCCTTCTTAGGTATGGTTTTCCTATGTCCCATAGATTTTGAATTGTTGTGTTCTCATTTTCATTTGTTTCAAGGTATCTTTTGATTTCTTTTTGGATCTCATTCCTGACCATTAATTGTTTAATAATATTATCTAGCTTCTATATCTTGGTGTGTTTTTCAGTGTTCTTCTTGTGATTGATTTCTAGTTTCATAGCATTGTAGTCAGAGAAGAGGATTAATATGATTTTGATCTTCTTAAATTTACTGAGACTTGTTTTTATGTTCTAACGCATGATCTACCCTAGAAAACATTCCATGTGCATTTGAAAAGAATGTATATTCTGCTGTTTTGGCATACAATACTCCATAGATATCAATTAAATTCATCTGATGTAGTATGTTGTTTAAGGCCACTGTCTCCTTATTGATTTTCATTTGTAGGATCTATCCATTGGTATAGCGGAGTCTTAAAATCCTCTACTATCATTGTATTTCTGTCAGTCCTTCCCTTTATGTTACCAAGATTTGCTTTACATACATAGGTGCTCTTATGTTGGATGCATAATTGTTGCTAGGGTTACATTCTTTTGTTGGATCATTTTCTTTATCATTATGTATGTCCTTTGTCTCTTAGTATAGCTGCAGTTTTCAAGATGTAAAACTACATCTATTTTTACATCTACATAGAAATACTTACATCTAAAAAATAAACTACATCTATTTTTTAGATGTAAGTATTGCTTCCCTGATTCTTTTCTCCTTTCCCTTTGCATGGAGTATTTTTTCCATCCCTTATTTTAGGTCTGTGTGTATATTTTGCTTTGAGTTGGGTATCTTGGAGACAACATATACACTTTTTTTTTCTTATCCATTCAGCCACCCTATGTCTTTTTATTGGAGCATTTAAGCCATTTACATTTAAAGTGATTATTGATATTTATTGGCATTTTTACCTCTATTCCTTTTGTTTTATTTTATTTTTGTTTTTTGTTTTATATTATTCTATTTCTTAAAGCAGAACCTTTCACATTTGTTGCAATACTGGGTGGCATTAACAAGCTCCTTTAGCTTTTTCTTGTCTGGGAAGTTCTTTATTTCTCCTTTAATTTTAAATGATAGCCTTGCTGGGTAAAGTAGCCTTGGTTGTAGGTCCTTGCTTTATTTTTTTTTACCTTGAATTTTTTTATGCCAGTCCCTTCTGGTCTGAAATATATCTGTTGAGGAATCAGATGACAGTCTAATCAGAGCTCCCTAATAGGAAACTAACTGCTTTTCTCTCATAGATTTTAAGTTCCTCTGCTTTTTAAAGCCTTAACATTTGAATTATGATGTATCTTACTTAGTGTGAGCCATCTTGTTCAGGACTCTCTATATTTCCCAAACTTTTCTGTCTTTTTTCTTCACCATGTTAGGGGAGTTTTTCAGCCATTCTTTTTTTCAAATAAATTCTCAATCTGTTATTCAATCTCTTCTTCTGGTATTCCCATAATTTGGATGTTGTTATGCTTAATGTTATTCCAAAGGTTTCTTAAATTCTCCTCATTTAAAAAAAATTCTTTTTCTTAATGCTGCCCTGCTTTAGTGTCTTCCAAATCATTGATTTTATCTTCTACTTCATCTAACCTATAGTTTATTTTTTTCAGTGTGTTATTTATTTCAGACATTGCATTCTTTATTTATGATTTTTTATGGTTTCTGTTGAATATCCTCATAATCATTACAATAAACTATATCTGATAAATTGCTTACCTCCATTTCATTCAAAAGAATCTGGAGAATTCTTTTTCTTTCATTTGGAACCTTTTTCTTTGCCTTCCCACTTTGGCTCTGTCTCCTTGTGTTTCTTTCTATGTATTAGGTAGATCTCAAAGACTCTGGCGCAGTCCTATGTCATGAAGCTTGTGACTGGCCCTGGGCAACCTATTTGAAGCTATCAGAGTTGCATAGCTTATGGTTCTCTGTGCTGGGCCTGGATGTGTGCATAAAGAACCAAGGTGAACACCAAGTCTGGCTTTTTAATTTACTTAGACAGAGGGGAAGGGAGGGAGAAAGAGATGGAGAGAAACATCAGTCTGTGGTTGCCTCTCACATGCCCCCTACCGGGGGACTTTGCCTGCAACCCAGGTATACACCCTGACTGGGAATGGAACCAGTGACATTTTGGTTGACAGGCCAGTGCTCAATCCACTGAGCCACACAAGCCAGGGCCAAAGTAGCACTTTTAACAACATGAGTTCTGGGGATGTGTCAGCTAATGTCTCAGAGATCCCAGAGATCCACCTTGGCCTGAAGGCTTTCTCTTATACTTTGTTACTGAAATAGCCTCCAGCTGTGCTCCAGCATTTTGGCTTAAGCTCCACAATGTGGGGCAAGAGGGATTCCTGATTGCAGGGCTATTGCTTCTCTGCAGGCTGGTGACATATTGAGAGGAGTGCACTGCCTGAGAAAGATGGCTTCTGCAGTATGGGAATGACTTAGCACAAGGATTCTGCCAGCTGTTCCTTCAGTTATCTCCCCAGAACCACCAGCTCCAGGCTCTCCTCACATGGCTCTAGTCCTCTTTGCCCTTCCTCTGCCAGAAACAGTCCTTGTCAAGTGGCTACAAACAAAATTTTGTGCATTGGCCCTTTTAAAGGCTCTCTGTGTCTCTAGCTATCTCTCCCTAGTGGACAGAAAGACCACTGGTTTTCACAGCTGGATGTTATTTAGGTTCCTTTCTTGGTTCTGATGGTATAGGGTGGGGATTCCAGCTTGGGATATAGAACCCATACTTCTCAGGGGAGCCCCCCAGCTCCTCCAGTAATTCAGCTGCCACCATCCCTCTTACACCTCCACCTCCTGCCAATCTTCTGGTGGTGTTTATTCCTATGTCCTTGGTTATAAGGCTTCTCTGCAGCTAGTGTTCAGTTGGTTATTCAGGATAATTTCTGTAATTAGTTGTAATTCTAGTTTTTTCCTGGAAGAAGGTTAGTGTAGCTTCTACCTACTCTGCCACCATCTTAGATCCCCTGCAAACAGTTCTTTAGGTCACAATGTTGCTTCAGGCCAAGTCCAAAGGCTTTCTGCCCATTTTTAACATTCCAAAGGTTTGAGGAGTAACACAGAAAAGGCAGTTCCGATTGCTTTTGAAAATGGCTCTGTTTATTATTTTTTACATGCCTGTAAAAATATGAGACCCAAGGGCCAGTTGGACCTTTGAAGCTTAAATGTCAACCTAAGCTAAGGAATGAGATGGAAGCCTGGGCTTCCAAAAGGAAGAACAACAAAAAAGCAGGATAATTGCCCTGCCATACAGATAGGCTTTTCAGATAAAAAGTTATCTCTGGTAATAGCTGTTTTTTTGGTCCAATTTCCAGCTCTCCGACTGACTATGTTTCTGTTTTGGAGAGGTTAAAGTTTTTCTTCAATCTGTTGGGTCTTGATTATTTTTAGGTCAAAATAATCCATGTGCCAAAGTGGTTCATCTTGGGGAGTCTCATGAGAACCTCTCCAAGTATGTGTGTGTGTCATTAGTATATACATGCATGTGTGTATTGTGTAAGTGGGTGTGCATATGTGGGCATTTTGCATATGTGCCTAAGTATGTGTGTGTCCTGTGTGTGCATGTGCATATGTGTAACTGTGTGTATGTATGCCCATTTGCAAGTGTATGGATGTATATACATGAATAAGTTTGTGTTTCTGTGGGAGTGTATGCATGTGTACTTATCTATATGAATGTTTGTATATTGTGTATTATGTATAAGTGTGTGTGTATGGTGTTTAAGTGTGTGTTTGTATATATGATATGTATTATATATACATGCTGAATATTTGGTGTGTTTGTGTGTGATGTATATATTCTGCATAAGCATGTGATGTTTGTATTGTGTGTGTGTGTGTGTGTGTGTGTGTGTGTGTGTGTGTGCGCTTTACCAGATGAGGGAGAGTCTAAGGCCATAAAGAGCCTCTGGTCTTCTGGCCAAGAGCCTTGATCCTCACTGTCTCAGCTGTGAGTGCCCGGTGCCACAAGCGGGGTGACTAACAGCGTCAGGAGAACGTTCTCTCGGCACACCGCCATGCCACCCCCCCCCCGTATGACACCATGAGTTCTGGAGAGCCTTTGGATTGTGTCACAAGCCAGTGCCCATGATAATCTTCCCGTCTCCCAAGGAGGGTAGGCAGTCACCCGAGAGGGAGACCTGCGTGGCCTCCTCTAGGTCATGTGACTCTGTGACCAGCGAGGAGGAGCCAGGCATCTATTGCTGAGCATCTGCTTCTGCCTCTGCAGGGGGTCAGCAAAGCACAGTCAGGAATTTTCCCTATTATAAATAACGCTGGGATACATTTTTCTGCAGTTTGAATTGAACCTGACACACTTATTTTTAGATTTTTTACTTGACAAGTAAAATCCAAGGAGACAAGCATTCCTTGCTGAGCAAAATGATTGCATTTATGTTTCTCTCTGTGAGGTTTTTTTTTTCCCTCACAAGAAAACATTGTTAATTAATAAAAACAAGAGAACATTGTTTTTATTAATTAACTGTTTATATACCCTATAAAGTATCTTAATACATTTTTGCTTTTATAATATCACTCACTGAGCAAAAACTAAAAGAAAATTTGATCTTTTCATCATCATGAGAAACAAGAATCATTAGTTAGTTATTAATAGTTTATAAAATTTAATGTTGAAAAACTGACTTTTGGTAATGCCATATAAAAATTTAGGATTGATTTCATATCTTGATACAACATATTGTATCAGCTTGTATTTTTTCATATGTATACGCTGTCAGGTTTTCTGATGTGTGGAGTTTTCTCACCTAGGGACTTATTTTAAATGCTCGGTGAGTTGTTAACCCTCACAGACCAGTGTGTTGTGGTTAATGACCTTCTCCCTCTGGTCGGATGTCCGGAAGGTCTGTGCAGGCATCCCTCATCTGAAAGGCAGCCTTGCTGGTGTTCTGGTCTCTTCTCTGTGTGTGGCCCCCCTGCCATCGGGCCCCACGTACCCAGTTCTCCGACCTCCAAACATTCTGCACCTGAGAGCCAGCCTTCCAGCCAGGTTCCTGCACACCTTGGTTTTGGGAAACTACTGGAAGGTCGTATCAGTCAATGGGCCTTAAATAGTGAAGACCCCACTGAGGGCCCATCACACAGAGAACACTGAGCCCCAGGGCAAAACAGCAAAACCAGTTATTCTGCAGAACATTCTAACTGGTGGACTGATTTAGTTCTTCTGTCCTGGTGACATCTGAGTTATCCCTCCATAAACTGGACAAAGGTGGACTGAAGGTTTGATTAGATTCTCACTTATTTTGGCAAGAATACTATATCGACAAATAAGAATAAGAATAAACTTTCCTTCTTCTCATCCCTAAATGCTGTAGCCAGAAGGTGTTTTCCAATAGTTAACTTTTTGTTTTACTGGCTGTGAACCCTGAGAAGCACAACTTTGTTCTTGTAGTTCCCACGTTCTGGGAATTTTATAGAACAGTAAAATTTCATAAAGAACACAGGGGACTGACATTGTTCCTCAATGTAAGACCACTTAGAAACAGCAACAATTACCAAATGCTGTCACTAGTCACTGAAAAAAAAATAAATATAGTTTTACCAAGAAAAGAAAAGAAATAAAATATTTGAAATGAGAGAATTGGGAATGCTATAGTCTTAGAATAATAAACATTTCTTCAATTAAATAATTTAATCTGAGAAAAATCTTACAGGGGTCTTCCACCCCCCCCCATTTCAATAGACTAAAAATCAGTTGTCATAGGCTGTGAGGCTTTAAAGTTTGTTGTTGTGTTTTGCCCTGAAGTTTGTGCTACTTGCTATGTATCAAAGCTCAGAGAAGGCCCCACAGGCCCTTCCCATGGGTATTTCATGGCAACATTGATTCCATCCTCTGAAAACTATAAAACTCACCTACTGCTCCATGGGTGTGGCCACACTTTGGGAAGCACCGCAATTCTGCCTGCACTTGAAACAGGTCACAGGGTATTAGCAAGGAGGAAACTTGGAAATCATCTACTATGTACGGCAAGAGCATGACCCTGCCATGAAATCTAGTCAGTCAATCTCTGCTCACATAGTCCCTGGATAGAGACTTGGAAAAGCAGATTTTAATTCATAAGTGCTCTACCACCTGCCACCTGCATGTCCTGTCCTGGTTCTGTCTTCCAGGTTACATAGAAATCTTGATACTCATCCACAATAGCTACTTAAATATTTTTAAAATAGTTATTATGCTCCTTGCTAATTTTAAAAAATCTTCTAAAGACATGTACAGTAAAAAACAAAGTGATCTTGAATCAGGACATCTGGGTCCCACCCCAGCTTCTCAGGAGCTTTTGGAATTTGGAAGGACATTTTGTCTCTATAACAAGCCTGGATTTCACTGAAAGTCAGGAGCTCAAATATCTTTTTTTTCCTTTGAACCTGAAGCCTGAACATTTGAGCATTCTTTTCATTTCTCCTTTAAAAACTCTAACACTTCCCAGAGCAGTGAGTACCCACCCTTGGCTGAATCAAAGGAGGGTTTCATATAAGAAAGTCACCAAGAAATGAACATTTTCCTTCCAAAAATACTGCCCTCATCACACTTGAAAGTAAGGGGCTGGGAGGAGAAGGGAATGAGCAGTCAGTGGAATGGGGGCAGGGTTTCAGGTGGAGACGATGAAAAGTTCGGGAGAGGGACGGTGATGGTGGCTGCACAACTGTGTAAATGTACTGCATAAAAATGGTTACAATGATTGAGTTTTGTTATTTATACCACACCACAGGTACAAAACTTGTGTTTTCCAGGTAAGCCCCTGAATATAGGAAGCTGTTTTTAGTTTCTCTTGGCAAAAAAAAAACAAAAAACCATTAATGAAGTTTGGAACAATAGTTGGGGGTACTTAGAAGCACTCTGGTGGAAGCTTAGAAGCACTGTGGTGACAGCCGGGGAGACTGGTGGAAGTTTAAGTGTGTCACACCAGCCTTGACTTGCTGCCTGCCCACAGTTGCCCCCAGTTGTGAGCTCTGAGCAAGCAGGGGTAGAGTGCTCTGTGCATCCTCCAAGCAGCAATGTGTTCTATGAGGGGCACGACTTGGCTCCCCCAGGGAGGCTGAGAGGTGCATGGAGCACAGCCTGCTGAACCCAGACTAGATCAGAGCCCCTCTAGCTGATGCACAGAACTGTGAAAGAGAGAATGATCATTGTTTGCAGGCAGAGTTTTTGGTGCATTGTGTTTCATAGCCACAGAGGTAATCAATACGGGGATTTGGGATGTTGAGTCCTGCTGACATGACAAGCCCAGAAAAAATATACTGGCCTCATAGCTAGAGGTTGTCTGAACCCCAGCTGTGGGCTTAATTTCAACATGAAGGGAAATAGGAAAGATCTCACTTGGTATCTCACCACAGCAAGTTATACATTTTACATCTAAGTAGTAAAAAGTCCACAAATATTATGGGAGGTGAACGTACATGACTTAAGATAACCAATGGACCTGTATGCTTGGTGATTTTATGTGATCAGCCAAAAATAAATTAATAAAATGTGAATGAACATGTGACAATGAAATCTGATGTTTGGATTTCATTGGATTTCCACTGTTTTCATTGCTTCGGTGAATTTACCATTAGAAAATTTTGTCCAATGTTGGCAGGAAGTCCTAAAAGTTTTGTGTGTGTGTGTGTGTGTATGTGTGTGTGTGTATGTGTGTCACATAAAGCAAAGTTGCTTGGTTTTAAATGTTGGGAGTATATTTTAAACCACTCCTAACTGATTCCCATGCAACCTCAGTGAGTCCTGTCACTAAATGGGAAGAACAGGCCAGCACAGCAGAGATGCAGGGACAGCACCCCTGGAGCAGAGACGGCCACAGTCACACTGTCCTGGGAAGCTCATCAGAGCAGCCACGGAGCTCATGAGGAAGAGTATGAGAAGAAAAAAGAATACTCTCTTTGCCACATCCTTCATCACATGGTACTGTTGAACATCTAGTGCTCATTGCCTTATAATATAAATGAGCCATTTTCAAGACGGGTGCCTACAAACGAGCCCCTCACTGAAAATATACTAGAATAGTAGCCATTTGTTTTAGATTCAATTCTTCCCTGACATCCGTACATAATATGAATAAATGAATAATCCTTGAAAACTAATCAAGGAGGACTTGAGCTGGCAAAGAAACTCATAAAAAAATTGTTCAACATCATTCAAAGTTGGAGACTTCTGGCCAAGATGGAGGTGTAGGTAGATACACTGTGCCTCCTCACAAAACCAAAAGAAGTACAAAATTTAAAAACAGAAAACAACAGAACTGACAGAAAAAAATCATATTATATGGAAGTCCAACAACCAAAAAGTTAAAGAAGAAATATTTATCCAGACCAGCAGGAAGGGTGGAGATGGGCAGCCAGGTAGAGAGGACTCTTAGCAAGGTGGTGGCTGGTGGACCCAGCAAGGCAGTGGATTGAGGACTGGGCAGTCCCACATTCACATGCAGATAAACTGGGAGGAACTACTGGGGAGCAAAATAGGCCATGCAACCCAGGGTTCCAGCACAGGAAAATAAAACCTCAAAACCTCTGATTGAAAACACCTGTGGGGGTTGGGGGTGGCAGTGGGAGAAACTCCCAGCCTCACAGAAAAGCTCACTGGAGAGGCCCACAGGGTCCTTGAACATACACAAGCCCACCCACCCAGGAATCAGTACCAGAGGGGCCCAATTTGATTGTGGGTAGCTGGGAAAGTGACTGAAAGCTGGCAGAAAACTGGGCAAGTGCCATTGTTCCCTCTCTGACCTCTCCCCCACATATAGTACCACAATGCAGCAATGAGAGATACCCCACCCCAGTGAACACTTAAGGCTCCCCTGCTTACTATGAAATAGGTACACTGAGACCAAAAAAATAGCCCAAATGAAAGAGTAGATCAAAGCTCCAGAAAAAAACAACTAAGCAATTAAGAGATAGCCAACCTATCAGATGCACGGTTCAAAACACTGGTAATCAGGATGCTCACAGAATTGGCTGAATATGATTGCAAATTAGATGAAAAATGAAGGCTATGCTATGTAAAATAAAGGAAAATATACAGGGAACTAACAATGATGGGAAGGAAACTGGGACTCAAATCAATGGTATGGACCAGAAGGAAGAAAGAAACATTCAACCAGAATAGAATGAAGAAACAAGAACTCAAAAAAATGAGGACAGGCTTAAGAACCTCCAGGACATCTTTAAATGTTCCAACATCTGAATCATAGGGATACCAGAAGGAGAAGATGAAGAGCAAGAAATAGAAAACTTATTTCAACAAATAATGAAGGAAAACTTTTCTGATATGGCAAAGGAAGTAGACTTCCAGAAAGTCTAGGAAGCTCAGAGTCCCAAAGAAGTTGGAGCCAAGGTGGAACAAACCAAGGCACATCATCATTACATTAGCCAAGATTAAAATGAAGGAGAGAATCCTAGAAGCAGCAAGAGATAAGGGGACAATCACCTACAAAGGAGTTCCCATCAGACTGTCAGTGGATTTTCTCAAAAGAAACCTTGCAGGTAACAATGGGTTGGGAAGAAGTATTCCAAGTCATGGAAGGCAAGGACCTACGTCCAAGATTACTCTAGCCAGCAAAGCTTTCATTTAGAATGAGAGGGCAGATAAAGTGCTTCTCAGATAAGATCAAATTCAAGGAGCTTATCATCACCAAGTCCTTATTATATGAAATGTTAAAGGGACTTACCTAAGAAAAAGAAGATAAAAAAATGAACAGTGAAAAGACAGCCAACTCACAGTTATTAAGAACCACACCTAAAACAAAAGCAAACTAAGAGGACAGCTAGATCAGGAGCAGAACCATAGAAATGAAGATCGCATAGAAGGTTAGCAACAGGGGAGTGGGAGGAGGAGAAGGGGGGGAGAAGGTACAAAAAAGAAGTAGCATAGATGGTAGGTAGAAAATAGATAGGGGGAAGGCAAGAATAGTATGGGAAATATAGAATCTAAAGAACTTGAGACACTTGATCATTAAACTAAAGGGGGGGAATGGTGTGGGAGGGGGTGCAGGGTGGAGGGGAATGAAGGGGGGAATAGAACAACTGTAATGGCATAATTAATAAAATATATTTAAAAAAAGAAAACAGAAAATAAGGGAGCCAGCATTTTCTTTTTAAATGAGTACCTACTATATGTCACACGATGCTGCTAATCTGCCTAATATACACCATTCTACTAATACCTCAAACACTCTAAGTAGCAATCATTAGCTCATTATCTCTATTTTACTAAGGCTTCTAAGACTCATTTATGAGTATACCTGGAATGGATTACATCCATTATCTTTTAGTGTCTTTCTTCTTGTTTTCTTTTAAATGAGCCTGGCTACCTCTCCTTTACAATATGTACTTAATCTATCTCTTTCTAGCTGCCCCTTAAACTCACTGTACGTGCTATAGCTACTGGCCTAGGTCACCTTCTATCACTGAGCAAAGCACTGAGGTACTTCCGGTTAACACTTCTCTACAACAAAGGCACTGACATTTCCTATTCCAAAAGTTTCAAACTGGTAACCACCCAGCCCTAGCAGGCCTGCAGATTATTTTTAAAAATGTGAGTTACTCAATTAACTTGATGGGGGAACACTTTCACAATGTGTAGTTGACTTTAGAACAGCACAGTTTAAATTGGGTGGGTCTACTTATATGCGAATTTAAAAATAAATACTGTAAATATTTTTTAAAAAGTAATAGAAGTCTGTAGCTCAGCTAGACTCCCAGTTCCTTCCAGTAATCTGTACTCAGCTGAACAGATCTCCTGCAGTCCCCAGCACCACGAGCTGTGTCACCACAACCTCTAGTCCTTAACCCAAAACCATGTGGTACTTCCTTAGAGTACACTAGCAAGAGTCCTTTCACCCCTTTTCTTCTCTCCTGGTCTCGCATTTGTCCCCCATATTGTCTCCCTCGTTGTCTCTGTAGTCTCTTCTGGCAGCCTGGCTTTAGTTTAAACCCCAGCAGGGGACCTCCTCTGTAACTCGATTTCTGACTCCTTCCACAGTCGCTAAAACTGCCAGCACTTCTGCATTCTCTGCCTTTCTTGGCTGCCATAGCTTGTTCAAGCAGGAGTGGCCCAGTGGCCTGGAGCAAATCATTTCCAAGCTCACAAGTAAGCAACCTAACCAGGGGCAGGTGACTCCCAGCTACGTCATGGGTCAAAGTCTTGCCCACGTTCCTAGCTAATGTGCTATTGATATGTAAAATGACCATTTTTGTATATAGGTAAGAAGCTATCCTGCTATTGATATGCAAAATTACTGTCAATGGCTCTGCTCCATGTCTCCCATCCTCAAGCCAGACTTAACCATGCCATTTCAGCAGAGTGAGGATCCCCTCTTGGAGAGGTGAAGGGGAGAGCCATGCGGTTTTGGAAGAATGTAGACCCCTGCAGCCAGGTGAAGAAGAAAGCCACATGCTTTTGGTCAGAGTGCTGACCCCTGCAGCTTTGGTAGAAGAGGCCCACATGGCTTTGGGGTGCCACCTTTGGCTGAGTGGCCTGGGAAGCAGTAGAGACTTTGACTAGAAAAATGGGTACAAAGAACTCCTGCCAGTGAGTCATGAGAAGGTGCCACATGACTTTGGATTAACTGGAGATTCTGCCTGGACGGCAACACAGCTGATGGTACCAGCGGCCTGAAACACATGTGCTTCTTTTTCTGAGATACGGTACCCTGAATTAGGGCAGGGGGGAAGGAAGCGCTGTGGGCATCTGTGGTTATCCTAAAGGACTTTGATATTTTAATGGGGACGTTGGGTCACTACTTTTAAGTCTGTAAAGCTCTAAATAAACCTTTCCTTTCCTTTTCACAAATCTCTGCCATTGAGAGATGTCTTTCCAATAGGTGGCAGACAGAAGAGCCCAGTAGTTATTAGTATACCATACTTGGGAGAGGCCCCTGTTGTTCTGTAGTAGTTTTTTTGGCATCCCTTGGGTGGGCCAAATATTGCCCCCCCGACCTCTGTTCAGTAACAATATGACCTAGCAATTGCTCCCCTTTTTTCCCCTTTCTGTCACCCTCTCTTTCTTGAAAGTGTTTCAAGTGCAGCTGATATAATCTGCCTCCAGACTGAGCACAGGACTTGGCCAATCACCTGTGATCCACTGTGATCTACTTAGGATGAGCCTGTGTCTCATTCAGGCCAACCAGAGGCAATAAAACAATTGTAAGATTGTCCATGCTATTAGATTAGAGACTTTTCTTTCTTCTGAGGATACCATCCTTAGAAATATATGTCTATAATTTCCAAAAGTGAGTTTAAGGGGTCTGAGAATGAAGCCAATAACAAAGAAGTAGAATGTGTGGCTGAGTGTCTAACTGAGGTGGTTTAGGTCTATTTCACTTTGTGTCCTGTGTCTCCCGACAAATCCAGTGGTTGCTGCCTCCCTATCCTGGTTTCATTGTTCTCAGAGCAGACCTGTAGCTGTGGGTCAAGCATATCTAAACTCTACTCTGAAATCCATAGGATCCACTGAGGAATACATCTTCCCCTTTTGAGAACTAACCTACCCTCTGAATAACGAATCTTATCTTTCTTTGGGATCCCAGCTAGCATAGCCAGATGAAATAGTATGTGAGAGCTCAGCATAGAACACAGTTCTGATCCAAGGAAGCAAAAACTACTACTCTAAAATTATTTCATTGGTAATAACATCCTGTGAGCAGCTGGAGGACTCCCTCCCTGGGAGAAGACATCATTGGGTGGCAGAGCACACAGGTCAGAAGAGATGTCTGGCTTCTGAAGTTTTTGAATTACAGAGGTGGGGGTGGGGATGAGTAGTGTGAGGAGAAATGCCATACATCTCCTCTCTTGTTATCTGTTGCTCCGAGATGTTTGCCATGAGTTCATTGACATATATCCATTGTGGTTTGTGTCCATTGTTGTAAAATCAATATTACTTTGGTAATCTGAGACTTTAAATGGAAAGGTTAAGACTGAGAGAATCTGTTAGAAAAGGGACATTTAGGTTGGTTCTAAAGAAATGTTCAAACTACACCAAAGACAATGTGTATAAGGCAGAGCTAAATTAATTTATGTTAATTGATTTACTTAATTGCCTGTTTATAAGCAAAGCATGATATAATAGCTCAAATAAGTAGTTATTTCATAAATGGCTTTGTGTGAATATCAAGGCTCTTTTCATAAAATTATAAATGGTAATAAACCATCTTACAAATAGTTGTCTAGAAAATACTTTTTCAAAAAAATTTATCCTCACCCAAGAGCACACCTATTGATTTTAGAGAGAGGAGAAGGGAGAAAGAGAGAGAGATAAAGTAGATGAGAAACAACATTGTGAGAGAGAAACATCAGTATGAGAGAGAAACATCAATTGGTTGCCTTTCATATGTGTCCTGACCTGGGACCAAACCAGCATCCTAGGCTTGTGTCCTGAACAGGAATCAAACCCATGACCTTGGTGTTTGCAGGATGAGGTTCCAAACAACTGAGCCACACCACCCAAGGTTGGAAAATGCTTTTTAAGACTAAGTCTTGGCCCTGGCAAGGGCCTTGGCCTTGGGCTTGGCCCATAGCTCAGTGGATTGAGCATGGGCCTGTGAAGTAGAGTCACTGGTTCAATTCCCAGTCAAGGCACATGCCTGGGTTGCAGGCCAGGTCCCCAGTAGGGGACGCATGAGAGGCAACCACACATTTATGTTTCTTTCCTACTCTTTCTCCTTCCCTTCCCCTCTCTCTAAAAAATAAAGAAAATATATTTTAAAAACTTTTAAAAAAGACTAAGTCTTGGATCATTGAATTTAAACAAATTGGAGGGGGTTGTTATATTGGGGAGAGGTGTCGAGTGGTCTCAGGGTCTTGAATACCAGCACACTAGATTTGTTCATTCCTGTAGAGTTTAAAACTTCCAGAGTTGGGGTAAAGAATTATGTCCTGTTTTCCTTGTGAGTAAAAGAAATCTAGACAGATACATGCAAGAATATGCTTTCACAGATGCTGCATTTTAAATAAAAATCTGTACACTTGCCCACTACATTTTATCAGAGGTGGAGCTAAGAATTGCTTATTAAAATGTGACTTTTATTTTTAAAAAATATCTTAAATATGTTTATTGATTTGAGAGAGAGGAAGGGAAAGAGAGAGAGAGAGAAACATGGATGTGAGAAAGAAATATCAATTGGTTGCCTCTCAGATGCACCCCAGCCTGGAACCGAGCCCTCATCTTAGATATATACCCTGAGGGGTAATTGAAACCTTTGATTATGTAAAGTATGTACATTCAAGAAAAGATGAACATTTCCCTTTACCTGGATCAAAAAGTCTGTCAAGTTACAGAAACGAACAAAAGGATGCATTTCTTTACACTTTCACTGACATTAAATATCATCAAGCTTTTATATCTCCACAAAATTGAGAGGTTTAAAATAAAAGACATTTTATTTTAACTTGAATCTCCTGGATGATGAGAGGTGAGCCTCTCCCAGTATTTTGTCTCCTTTAGCTCCCACTCTGAGAACAAGTCAGGCCATGGGGTGAAATCTATGGCAGGAGCCAGCCTTGGGAGGAGCAAAAGAGATGAGACATGGATGTCCTCTAAGACAGAGGTTGCAGATTGCAGTGCTTTGGAGGACCCAGCAGGGAATTGCCAATGAATGCTGAAGGGGAAGCAGGAGGGAGTGGTGAGGATTTGGTAATGAGAGAGTGCTGACCTTACTAATTCAAGGTATTGTGTTTGTAAAATTGCTAATGATCGTAAATATTGAATTTCACTAGTGTCAGATATTACAACTTTAACCTAAGCTGCTAAAGAACTGATTGCTAAAGAAATACATCTGAGTACCATATTATATTCTCTGTAAAAAAAATCATGTGAACAATTCTAAAAATTTTGTAATATCTTCATTTCAAATTTTAAGTTAAAGTTTTCTCTCTCATTTTTAGCTAAAAATTAACATAAAATTTATTGTTGAGAAAACTTATGATACAGGGTGCAGCCAAGGGGGGTCCCCAAAATAGGATTTGGAATGATGTCCAGAATTCAAAGTGTATAGGAATATTGGAGAGACATATAAGATGTCCTCACCAACCCCCCCAAGGAGGAACAGACAAATAGAGCCAGGGCCACTGAGAGCTGTTTTGCATAGCAACAGTTTTGCAGCTAACCTCTAGAATGATTATTTAACATATCTATAACCTTTTACTGGTTTCATAGATATGTTAAATAGTTGTGGCCAAGCTTTGAGCTGGGGAAAAGGGAGTGGCTGGTACCCAGGATGAAGCTACGGGCTGTGGCCCTGAGTGAGAGCTCCTGCATGGGAGCTTGGAAAAAGACTGGCTCCAGGACATGAGAGGATAACTGCCCAGGTGAAAGGGAAAACCACGCAGCTTTGCCAGAACGGAGATCCCTACAGCCAGGTAATGAAGAAAGCCACATGCTTTTGGTGGAGTGTGAACCCCTGCAGCTTTAGTAGAAGAGGCCCACGTGGCTTTGGGGTGCCCCTTTGGCTGCGTAGCCTGGAAAGCAGGAGAGGCTTTGGCTGGAACTGGGTACAAAGAACTCTTGCCAGTGGACCATAAGAGGGTACCGCAGCACTTTGGATTAACTAGAGGTCCCGCCTGACACAGCTGACCATAACAGCAGCCTGAAACACAGATGTGTGCTTGTTATATCCACCGGACGCAAGAATAATTTTCAAAGACCTTTCAGGGTTTTGATCTTCTTTTATTGGCCAAGCTTAACCTGCGCAGGGGCGAACTCTTGGAGTGTCCTGAGACACGGTGCCCAGAGGGCTGCAGATGAGAGAGTCGCGCTGAGTACTTACAGCTAAGTCCTTATATAGGGGTGCGCAAGCAAGCGTTGAACAGAAGCAGACGTGGCAGTTAGCTGTTTGCTGACAGAGACCGTGTGCGGGGAACAGGGTGGGGTTTCAAAATTCAAAGCTAAGCAGATTACAATCAGCCTGTTTTGCTGTGGTCAGGCTATGTTCTCAATTTCCCAGATCTCAACATTCACCCGTTTTCTTCGGGAGTATGTCAAACCCTTGACTCTTCATCGTCTGGGAGAATGGTATATGGTTGAGAAAGTACTATTAACTTAACTGTTTCTACTCTTTCCTTGATGAAGGCAAGGATCTTTAGTTAATCTAAAGTCATGCGGCATTCTTTCACAGTCTACTGGCAAGAGTTCTTTTGTACTAAGTCTTAGTCAAAGTCTCTCCTGCTTTCCAGGCCACACGGCCAAAGGGGGCACCCCAAAGCCACGTGGGCTTCTTCTACTAAAGCTGCAGGGGTCCTCACTCTGCCCTAAACCAAGAGGCTCTTTCTTTCACGTGGGTAGTTATCCCCTCATGTCCTGGAGCCTATCTTTTCTAAGCTCTTATACAGGCCTCCCCCCTCAGGGGCTCTGCTCCTAGTTACATCCTGGGTAAGTGACTTCATTCCCCCAGCTCTAAGCCTGGCCACACTATTTAACACAACAACGAAACTAGCCAAAGGCCATAGATATGCCAAATAATCACTCTAGAGGTCAGCTGCAAAACCGTTGCTGTGCAAAACAGCTCTCAATGGCCCTGCTCTATTTGTCCCTTCCCCCTGGGGAGGTGAGAACATCTCAATATTTCTTGGACACCCCGAACTCCGGACCCTATCCCAAGTCCTTTCCGGGGGCCCCCACCTTGGCTGCACCCTGTATCAATATTCCTCCTTTCAGGTTTACACCCACTTTATAATCATATAAAGGAAAATGGACAAAGGTCTCATCTTCCTTTAACTGCTTAAGGCTGGAAATGGACGCTGTCCTACCTACCCCCGGGTCAGGGGTGCCCTGAAAGGGGAGGGGGGTGCAGCACGGAGGGAGTTCTTCCTGCAAGGGGCAAGACCTTACAGGGTCCTGGTCAGTTGGCTGTCACCAGGAAGTCGCAGGCTTGGCGTCCAAAGGCTGGCATTACTGGACTGTTGGCATACTGGTCAGGTTGTATTCTGGAGGTGACAGATTAAACAAGAAATTGGAAGTACTATTAAATCATAACTATTAATTTACGAAGGCAGGGACTTCAGTAAAGAATGGCTTATCTAGTGGAATGTGCGCAAGGTATGCTATACCTATCCAAGACTCTTGTGGCCTACTACACTTCACTCGGGCTGAGGGGAATACATTAAGATTCCCCTCCTTTCAGATTTCTGAGCCCTTTCTGTCCAAGCTATCAAGACAGAAAAGGGAAAATCAGTTCTAAAGTGAAACCCACAGACTGCCCCAACCTTTTATTAACTTAACTACTTAGTTCAACCAAACCGTTGATTCTCAGGAGGGCAATAACAAAGATGGGCTCCTTAAGTGAGGCTTATATTGCTACTAATTACTCATAGGCATAGGCAGGTCATAGGCATACGCCCTATGAAAACAGGAGAACATACAGGTTAATTAACACAACAATCTCTAAACCAGTCTCTGTGCCTGTGAGACTGTCTTTTTGAGAAGATATTCCATTGCAAGGTCCTCTGCACCTGTAAATTGTACATCTTTAGTGATATCACAAACCTGGTTTCAACTCTTTACTGAAAACAAACTTTCAAGACAGCTGCACCATTCTGATGTCTAATACTGAACATTGTGATTTTCTTTGAACTACAATTTTTCTCCTTCAGATCAGCTTCACTGTTATTATAGGGACTACTTTGGGTCCCGCTTTTGATTTTGGCTGTTCGTTTGCATAAACACACTAAGAGCAGCCTGGATCATTTGTGATCCTTAAGTCTGCTTTACTGGAACTCCCACAGGAAACTCTTAGATTGACTTCTCAGTCCGCCCCTCAGGGCACAGAAGCAGAACCACACATCTGCCATCTGGCTTCGCCTGTACCAGTTGTTTCACTCAAATCCTTGAGCCTCTATTGTGCCTACAGGTTCCTTTTTAGCCATCTTTCAGGAAACCAACCTTTATTCCTTCCCTGGAAAGACTGGCATGAACCACACAACCAACTAAAGTACCAGGCTTTTCTTGTGGGCTTTTACTAGCTTCACAGGTCAATCCCAGTTCCTCAGGGCTTTCTGGTAGCCCTGAGGAACCCATATATGCCTCCTTCAGGCATGACATTCCAGTCAAAGTCCTGGTTAACAAAACTACTATTAATGACTGGTCTTATTGGTCTTATGCAAAGAAACCTTACATTCATTTCTTCAGAGTGCCAAATTCTGGAGGGTTCAGGTAGAGAGAAAAATACAAAGCGTGATAGAAAATCCTTTTCCTTCTGATACCTACTAAGATTGCATCTCCATGTCTTATACCTTCTATTACTAACTCTACATAATTCCTTTCCAAGACTTTTGCAAACTTCTACAACCTTTTACATACCCTTTTCTATCTGCACAGCTTTCCACTGACCTTCAGCAACATCCAAAAAACTTTTATATCCTTTCATATACTTCTACTCATCTAGATTTAATCATCATTCTCTTTTAATCTTGGTTCCTTTCCCACACTGGGAAAGACAATACTTAAACCCAGTGCTTAAACTCAGTATGTGGCAGCTAAAAGTCCCTAGCACTTTAGGTATCTTCTGCTAAAAGTCCCTAGATTCGCAGGGACATTTTGCATCTTTCTGAAGCTTAGAGGTTGTAAATACCCTAGAAATCAGGTGGTCACTCTTGGACCTCAGTTTATGACTTTCAAAACCAGAGCCATTCACGGGGCAGAAGCAGAGTACAAAGGCTAAATGTGAAAATTAGTTCTATCAGCAGGGGTGCTAGTCCCAGTCCTTGTGACTATCCTGCCGTTTGCTTTTCCCAGACGGCCTTATCACTCTCCCAGGGCGCCTGGGGTTTTGGGTGAACAAAGGTTTTCCAAAGCTTCCCACATCATGCTCTTTTCCTGATTTACGGTACCCGGAGTTGGGACAGTGGGAGAAGGGAGCGCTGTGTGTGTGTAGGTGTATACCCTAAAGGACTTTGATATTTTGGTGGAGGCATTAGGCCTGAATAGCATTAAATAAACATTTTGTTTCCTTTTCACAAATCTCTGGCATTGAGAGATGTCTTTCCAATTGGCGGCGGACAGAAGAGCCCAGTAGATATTAGTATACCGTCCTTAGGAGGGGCCCCTGTTATGTAGCAATATTTGGCATCCCTAGGTGGGCCAGATATTGCCCCCCCCGGACCTCTTGTTTGGTAACACTTATACAATATGTTTTGCTTCAAGTGTAATTATGAAGTCGCTAGGAAGTTTCAAGTAAAATTTAGCTATTTTTTGCTTTAGTGTTTATCAATATTTATATGCACATTCTCAGTAAAAGAATATGTTTGCAACTTTAATATTGCTTTATAATTTTGGAAATTGTATTTACCTACATTTAGTATATTATTCGAACAATCAGAAAAATTAGTCCATTTACTTGATTACATAATATTATTGAGGGTAATAGACAAAAAGAGAACAACATGTTATGACATGTGCTTGCTATGGAATTTTGCATTCTGCCCTAAGGAAAAGCAAAATTAAAGAAATGTCCTATATTGAGGTGTCTGGCCAGAGAACAGTGGTGGCATTTCAGCTGGGTCCTCAGAAATAAATATGTTTATTAACAGGAAGGAAGGCAAAGGCAGATACATCATAGAGAGAAAAGAACATCTGAAAAGGCTTGGAGTTTTAAACAAGTCAAGAATTTGTAAATCTGTTATTAAGTTGAACCACTTGAAATTGCTTATTTGAAAGTCAAAAACAGTTGAATATCAACAATCTCTTTGGATAAATCAAAATCTCTTCTGTAAACCTATCTACTCCATAGCCACTTTATTTTAAAAGACTTGGAACTTTCCACAGGGCTGTGTGAGCAATACTATTGTAGTGTTAATAGCGATGTCAATTAGTATATTTGTTTTTATTATCTGATTCAAACTTCTCTGGTTCAATATCTTTCACTATTTAATTAACAACCCAGGAGGAAGCCAAGTTGTGGTCTTAGCCTGAACCAAATGAAACAGCCGTATTTCTTATGATAAGTCTGCCTAGAGTGTGATTTTCTTATGTTCCTCTCCCCACAAAGGAGCCTTTTGGATCTGACTGGAGTTGATGGTTAGTCACTAAAGGTAAAAAGGCTGATTGTAGATTTAGGCAAACAACAATTTAACCATGACAAGTTTGAGCTCCATCCAGTCCAGCTCCATCCTTTTATAATTTATATTTTATTTTATTTTTATTTTAAGGTTACATTTATTGCATAATACCGTTTTAGGGAGAGGGTTGCTCATCAGTATTTTTAAAAATATTTTATTTATTTATTGAGAGAGGGGAAGGGAAGGAGAAAGAGTGGGAAAGAAACATCAATGTATGGTTGCCTCTCATGCATCCCCTGCTGGGAACTGGCCTGCAACCCAGGCATATGCCCTGACTGGGAATCGAACCTCGATACTCTGGTTTGCAGGCCTGCGCTCAATCCACTGAGCTATGCCAGCCAGGGCGCTCATCAGTATTTTTAAAGGTATATTTTATTGATTATGCTATTATAGTTGTCCCAGTATTTCTCCCTTCACCCTGCATCCCCCTACTCTCCTGCATTCCACCCCCCTCTTAGTTCATGTCCATGAGTTGTATATATAAGGTCTTTGGTTTCTCCAATTCCTGTACTATTCTTAACCTTCCCCTGTCTATTTTGTGCCTACCAATTATGCTTCTTATTCCCTGTAACTTTTCTCCCCATTCTTCTCCTCCCCATTGATAACTCTCCATGTGATCTCTGTTTCTATGATTCTGTTCTTGTTGTTTGATTTTTTTGTTTTGTTTTGTTTTGTTTTGTGTTGTTTTGTGTGTGTGTGTGTGTGTGTGTGTGTTTTGGTTCAGTTGTTGATAGTTGTTGAGTTTGTTATTATTTTACTATTGATCTTCTTTTTCTTAGATAAGTCCCTTTAACATTTGATATAATAAGGGCTTGGTGGTGATGAACTCCTTTAACTTGACCTTATCTAGGAAGCGCTTTATTTGCCTTTTTATTCTAAATGATAGCTTTGCTGGATAGAGTAATCTTAAATGTAGGTCCCTGCCTTTCATGACCTTGAATAGTTCTTTCCAGCCCCTTCTTGCCTGCAAAGTTTCTTTTGATAAGTGAGCCGACAGTCTTGTGGGAACTCTTTTGCATGTAACTGTCTCCTTTTCCCTTGTTGCTTTTAAGATTCTCTTCTTATCTTTAATCTCAGGTAACTTAATTATGATGTGTCCTGGTGTGTTTTTTTCTGTGATCCAATTTCTTTAGGACTGTCTGAGCTTCCTGAACTTCCTGGAAGTCTATTTTCTTTTGCCAGATTAGGGGAGTTCTCCTTCATTATTTGTTCAAGTAAGTCTTCAATTTCTTGCTCTTCTTCTCCTTCTGGCACCCCTATGATTCAGATGTTAGAACATTTAAAGTTGTCCTAGAGGTTCCTAAGCCTCTCCTCATTTTATTGAATTTTGGTTTCTTCATTCTATTGTGGTTGGATGTTTATTTCTTCCTTCTGTTCAAAACCATTGATTTGAGTTCCAGTTTCCTTCCCTTCACTGTTTATTTTCCTTTATTTCACTTTGTACAGTCTTAATTTTTTCTTTTATTTTGCAACCAAGCTCAATCATTTCTGTGAGTATGCTGATTACCAGTGTTTTGAACCCTGCATCTGATAGGTTTTCTATCTCCTCATCACTTAGTTCTTTTTTTTTTTTTTGAGTTTTGATCTGTTCTTTCATTTGAGCCATATTTGTTTGTCTTGGTGCACCTGTTACATTGTAACAGGCAGAGAATTAGCTATTGGTCAGGGCAGGGCAACTCTCTTTGTTGCGATGTCGTGCTGTCAGTCTGGATAAATGTTTCTTTAACTCCTTGGTTGTTAGACTTCTGTGAAGTTTGATTTTCTGGCAGTTCTGGTTGGGTTTTGTTTTTAAATTGGTTGTTATCCTTCTTCTGGCTGTGTGAAGAAGTGAAGCATTTATACCAATGCCTCCATCTTGGCCAGAACTTCCTGTAATTTATATTTTAGATGTGAGGAAACAGGGTCCAGAGAGAGAGAGAGAGAGTAAAAAAGTCACTCAGCTTGCTGGTGTTTGAGCTGCCTTTCAGTACCCAGACATTTTGTCTTTCAGTTTTCTTTCTGCTTTGTCATCTTTCCAGGACACTTAAACTATGAACATATCACATCTCATATTATTACTCAAACAACCAGCACGCACCATAAAATATTTCCCAGATGTATGTTACTTTCATTTTTGATATACCCCATGTAGCAGATAAGAAAGATGTTATTATTTCCATTTTTCTATTGGAATGGGGAAGTAGAAAGAGTTCAAATTACTCTCCTAAAGGCACACAATTGTACAATGGGTGATAATTCCTACCTCATATAGTTCTTGTGAGGAGTAAATTAAATTAAATCAACCCTGTATGTAAAGCATCTGGTGTGTAGGTTCTCAATACAAGGTAAACAATATTATTATCAATTATTTAAGGTAATTATCATGATAACAATACAAGTGATGGTGATCATAATATTATGTATGTGTAGATAATAGTACATAACCTGCATAATTAATTTTATGATAATAAGGTTGAAATTTGAACATCACCTTAAAAATATACCAATTAGGTCCATTTTGCATATGAAATGAGCTACTCTAGGAGTTTTGAGGAAAAAAGTATTCACCACAGGTTGGGAGTACACACTGGAATAACTTTTCTCAGCAATTCTTTTACCTCCAGGAATTTATTTTATAATAATATTAATATATATTTATAAAATACCTGTGCCAAGATGTCCACTGCAGTGTTGCAAGTGAAAAGAACAAAAGATAATCTAAATGTCCACTAGTAGGTAAAAAATAAAAGATTGTTAGAGAAATTATGATACAGTTGAATAATGGGATGTTGCATGTATTGCTAAGGAAAGATGTCCTTACTGTAGTTAGTATTGCATCTAAAATAGAAGCGTTTATATTATTTGATGCCATTTATAATCATAGATATTTCTTTAATGTTTTGTTGGTGGAAAGGGGTGGATTCTGTACCTGTTCTGTGAAATTTGCCACCTGAACATTTAGCCGCCTAGGCAAAAACTCTAAGGCAGTGACAGTGTTTGGTTGAACTTCAAAGGCAGCTGCATTCCACCACTACCTATCCTCTCTGGTTGGATACCAGCACTTGTGATTTCAGGTATCACTGGTAGACCTGCAGTTTAATAGAGAGGTCACCACAGGCACTCACACGCAGGCAGCTTGAGGGACACTGTGCAGAGAGAAGACTCTTGGAAGACCAGGCACAAGGCAAATCAAGTGAGTCAGAGCAGAGGCCGGTAACAGACAATGAGGTTGTTATTAGGGCAGAAAAATCTAAAGCAGTGAGGCACATTAGCTCCATGATGAAGGGCACTAGGTAGTCTTGGTTGGAATGTCTTTGTTTAATGTCAATCAGGACTTCTCTATTTTTTGATGAAATGTGGAGAAGATGAGGGTGCATACTTTCTGAAGCTCTCTCTTTCAGGGCTAGAGGGTAACTACATGGAAACTTCACCCCTGGGAACCCAAAATTAATTAGATTCATTTGGATAGTCTTTGATTAAATGAGTTTAATTCAAAAATATGTCCAATTTTAAGGAAGAAATTGCAAAGATAGCTTGTTCTATCAACAGTGTTGTGACCTCACTTGATTTTTAACACAGCCTTGTGAGGTCTTTGGTATTAACCACATTTAGAGTAAGTGAAACCAAGTCTTAAAGAGGGTAAGTTATTTGCTTAAAGTTCGTGCCTACTAGAGATGACATGGCAATTACTTATATTTCAGAGCCAATGCAATTACATGCTAAAGCCATGAAGTCAAGGAGTTCAAAAATTGTTGTTTCTATTGGTTTGTCTTTTTTAGTGACAGTCATAATGCAGACATGGCAGTATTATGGAAAATTTTTAAAGAGTATAATTGGACTATTCTGTGGCTTAAGTTATCAAAGTTTACTATTTTTGGAGAAACATGATTATGTATCATTGCTCTTCTCCAGCTCAATTAAAATAATAAAAAAGCAGAGAAATAATAAATTGAGTTTCACTGCTTCTTCAAACCAAAATAATAATAATAATAATAATAATAATAATAATAATAAATGACAGTTTAGACAAGTTCCCATGTTCTCTCCTTTCATCAGCTGAGCAAAATATCAAACTATCTATGCTGAGGTGGCAACTATCCATTATATTTACAGAAAGTTTTGTGACTGTTGGGTTCAATGCCTGTATCTTCAGTGTGTCAAGGGTACATGCAACAGTATTTTACCAACTGATTTTGTCATGCTGGGTGTTATCAGGTGAGGTACCTGTATAAAATGAGGCTCTGCTCCATGCTTGTTTTACCATTTCTCCACAAACATTTTTTCTTTCTCCTGAATTTCCTTTGAGATCTATTTTAGGAGGGGGCAGACAATTGCTGATCAATGCCACTAAAGTATAGCAATGCTGAGAGGTATCATTGAATGTTCAATGCTTTCCAATCAGTTGTTCTCTCTGTTTTCTTTAAATTGAGATATAATTCAGTTATCAGAAAATTCACCATATTAAAATGTATATTTATTTAGTGGTCTTTACTGTATTCACTAAAGTAGAATGATGATCAAGAGTGGCTTGGGCAAGTGAGGAATAGAGTCATTACATCAGGAGTACAAAATTTTATTTTGACAAGGTGATAAGAATCCATTCTGGAGCTGGATGATGATGATGGGTGCACAAAATATAACTGTTCTTGATACCATTGGACTATATACTTAAAATGGTAAATTATGTAATGTGTATTTAAAAATATTTTATTTATTTATTTTTAGAGAGAGGAGAAGGGAGGGAGAAAGAGAGGGAGAGAAACATCACTGTGTGGTTGCTTCTCACGCACTCCCAACCTGGGACCTGGCCTACAATCCAGGCATGTACCCTGACTGGGAATTGAACCAGTGAGCCTTTGGTTTGTTTTGCAGGCTGGCACTCAATCCACTGAACCACACCAGCTCTGGCCATGTTTATGTTTATTTTACCAAAATTTTTAGAAAAAGACTATCAAGAGAGCGAATGACCAGCAGATAGACATGGGAAAAAACATACAAATTATGTATTTCATAAATATATAATACTCAGAGTATATAGAAAACTATTACAACTCAACTAAAAAATGATTTTAAAATGGACCAATGATTTTAATAGACATTTCTCCAAGGAATATATTCATATAGTCAATAAGCACATGAAAAGATTTAACATCATAAATTGTTAAGAAAATGTGAATCAGATCCACAATGAGAGGTCACTTCTGCCTACTTGCATGGAAAAAATTTAAATATAAACAATAAGATGCATTTGAGAGGATGCACAGAAATTAGAACACTCATAAGGTGCTGATAGAAACATAAAATGGTGTAATAACTGTGGAAAATGGTGTGGTATTTTTCAAAAAGTGCTACATACCAATTCCTACGTCTATACTCTAAGAAATGAAACATTCCTTCATGCAAAAAAAATTCTACACAGGTAGATACACATAGCTGCATCATTTGTAATAGCCAAGATAGTGGAAGCAATGCAGATGTTCATCAATGATCAATGAATAAAACTATATAGTGTTCATACATTGAAATATTACTCAGCTATCAAGAGGAATGAAGAACTAATGCATGAGTAATATGAATAAATCTTGAGGACATTGTGCTAAGTGACAAAAACAAAGATCACATATTTTA
This sequence comes from Artibeus jamaicensis, assembly GCF_021234435.1. Taxonomy (NCBI): domain Eukaryota; kingdom Metazoa; phylum Chordata; class Mammalia; order Chiroptera; family Phyllostomidae; genus Artibeus; species Artibeus jamaicensis. The sequence continues at coordinate 68,491,617 of NW_026522030.1, read as the reverse complement.
TGATTCCATTTATATGAAATGTCCAAAAAGACAAATCCATAGAGGCAGAAAGTAGACTGTGGGAATGTGGCAGGAGAGATTTGGGACTAACTGGGACTAATGAGTATGACTTTTCTTTTGGGGGTGATGGAAATGGTCTGGAATTAGACAGTTTTGATAGTTGTATAACATAGTGACCATATTAAAAACTACTGAAGTGTCACTTAAAAAATTGCAGAATATATGTAATGTGAAGTATATCTCAATAAAAGTAATGCTACATATGGAAAAAAGAAATGAAACATAACTAAAGACATCAGTTTCTGTACCATGATGGCAGGTGGTCAGGACAGAGAAGCCCTTTGCCCTGGTCAGAGTCAGTTTGCACATGGATGTGATGGGGGCTTGTTCCACAGGACAGGCATCTCCATCTGTGGGTCTCTGGTGCTACTGGAAATTGGGATATTATTAGCAAGGATTCCTGTGATGGTGATGGTGATGATAATGATGGTGGTGAGGATACTGATGAAGGTGATGTTGGTGATGATGCTTATGTTGTTGATATTATTGATGGTGATGATGATGATGATGATACTGATAGGTAAACATTAGGCACCAGACTCAGTTCTGAGGCATGTTGCAGATGCTCCTTCATGTACTCTGCACAACAACCCTATGATGTGCTTCACAGACTTGAGAGTAGATCAGAATCACCCGGAGAGCTTATGAAAATATTTCAGATGCCCATTTCTGAAGGTCCTGTTTCAGTGGGTCTGGAATGGGGTTCCTGATTGTCTTTTCTAACAAGTTACCATCAAGGCAGCTCCTGCTGATCAGGAGACCAACACTGAGAACCACTGCCCTAGGAGATGGGTGCTATTGTATGCCCATTTTAGAGACGAAGATGATTGCAGCTTTGGCATGTACAAAACACAGAGGGTGCCAAGTTCTTCTCCCAGTGAAGAAGTAACTGAAACTTGCTTTAGGCTGGCAGGGCTTAATTGGCAAACTGGACTCTGGATGCTGGGGCACTAGGAAGAATGAAATGTGGATACTGAAGTTGTCATGAGATATAGCACCAAAACTCCCCAGGGCCAGGCTCCTTTATTTTTAATTTTATAAAAACTTTTAAGTTTATTTATATTTAAAGAGAGAAGAATGGAGGGAGAAAGACAGAGAGAGAAACATTGATACGTGAAAAAAACAGCACCTGGTTGCCTCTTGCACACAGGCAACCTGGAGCCCAGGCAAGTGCCCTGACCAGGAATCGAGCCAGTGATCTTTTAGTTTGCAGGATGATGGGCAACCCACTGAGCCACACCAATCAGGGCAGGGCCAGGCTGGCTTTTGACTTTGACACCAGATTACCTGGTATTGTGCTGAAAGGAAGAAAAGGCAGGTGAGCCACACAGGAGTCATGCTGCAGCCTGCACAACCAGGGCCTCCACAACTTCCAACTTCACTAGCTTCCAGGAGGGGGGTTTGCCCTGGGCCTCCTGGGTGTTTCTTTCTTTGGTCATTGCTCACAATAGACCTTTGCACCTTATCTATGATAATTAAAGGTACCATTCATAACCCTAGCTTTAACAACAATGCTTGATAAAAACCCCAAGTATTAAAAATTGAGATTTGTTCTCTCATGAATTCTAAAGGCACACATAAAACATCTTTTTAAAATTTTTAAACCAATAAAAAGAAAAAGAATAATATTTATAAGCATCTCTATTTCTTATAGGATCACCTCAAAAAACCAAATCTTCTCAATATGATGCTTGGACATTTTGCTGATTAACAGACTCCAGTCTGGTGGTTTAGGTGTGTTTCGCCTTATGCCTGTGTCCCCACAACCCCAGTGTTTCCTGCTGCTCTCTCTGTTTCATTGCTCTCAAAACAGGCCTGTAACTGTGGGTCAAGCACATCTAAACTTTACTCTCAAATCCATAGGATCCACTGAGAAACCCAGTTTCCCATTTTGAGAACTAACCCACCCTCTGAATAAGGAATCTGATCATTCTTCAGGATGCCTGCTGACATGACCAGATGAAATAGCATGTGGGAGCTCAGCAGAGAACACAGTTCTGATCCAAGGAAACATTAACCACTTCTGTTAAATGATTTCACTAGTAATAACATCCTGCACCCAGCTGGTGGTCTCCTACTCTGGGAATCGTCATAACTTGATGGCAGAGCACACAGGTCAGATTTGCAGAAGACATGCTCTGGCCTCCTAAGGAGAGTTTATGGATTAGAGAGGTGGGGGTAGGGTGGGGATGAGGAGTGTGGGGAGAAGTGCCACAGGTCAACTCCCTTGTTACCTGCTGCTTTAAGATGTTTACTATGACATATGTCAATTTTCATCTGTAGCCCCTTGTTGTAAAATCAAACTTACTGTGGTAAACTAGGATTATAAATAGAAAGGCTGAGCTTAAGAAAATTGTTAGAAAAAGAATTTGTACATTCCTTCTAAAGAAATGCTCAGACTATAGCAAGCAAAAGAGAGTGAGCACAGGATCAGAGCTTAATTAATTCTTGCAATTGCTTTTCTTAATGAATGGGCTGACTCTTCAACCCTACAGGAAGATAACTCAGAAAAGTACTTTCATAATTGGCTTTATATGAATATCAAGTCTCTTTTTCATAAAATTGTAAATGGTAAGAAAGCACCTTATAAATGAACAGTTGTCTGGAGAATAATGTTTAAAAGCTATTCTTGACTCATTGAATTTAAACATATTGGAGGCATGTGGTGTTAAGTGACCTGAGGTTCTTGAATACCTGCTCACAGATTTGTTCATTTCCATGTGTTTTAAAACTTTCAGAGTGGGGATAAAAATTAAGTTCTGTTTTACCAGTGAAGAAAAGAAATCTAGACAGATGCACACAAAAATAAACGTTCTCAGATGCTGCATTTTAAATGAAGAACAAGATACCTGCCTACTGCATTTTATCAAAGGCAGAGGTATGAATTAGTCACTTGACTAAAATATAAACATTTTAGTAATCAGCACTCATCCCAATTATCTGACAAATATAGATAGAAGACTAAGAACAAGAGCAAAATGGTTAGCCATGCTGTCTTCCTGTAATACATTGAATAGGTTTTGTACAAATAGATGGTATAGTTTCTTGGTTAAATGACTTTCTCCCATATTTCTCTGGCATTTAGATATTTCTTGGTGTTCTTATAGATTTGGAACACACTTGGTATAAAAAGACTCCATGTTGTTTTTTTTCTCCAGTGCTTTGTATCACACTCCAGGAAAAAAAGGGAGGCCATTCTTAGGAGCAGCACCTGCCACACAGCCTGCTGTGAGGCTGTTGCCCAAGGCTCAGGCATCAGTGCAGCCACAGGTCTTCCCGTCCTGGGCGTGTTCTCCAGCTGTGACCCAAGGGCAACTGTAAAACTATATATTAAAATATGCACTTACCTTAAATGATTCATTGGGTTGAACTAAATGGTGTGTTGTAAGAAATAAACCTCTAGACATATACAGTACAACATAACTTTATGATCATTTAAGAGCTTCAAGCTCTAGCTGTGTTTGAGAGAGAAGAGCTTCTATTTTCTCAAAACATAAAAAGAAATTTTAAAGATTTTATTTTTAAAGTGTATTTTATTGATTATGCTATTACAGTTGTCCCAATTTCTACCCTTTATCCCCCCTCTGCCCTGGACCCCCCAACCCTACAGCATTCGCCCCTCCCTTTAGTTCATGTCCATGAGTTCTTTCAATTCTGTTTCCTATACCATTTTTGGCCTCTCCCTGTCTATTTTATGCCTACCAATTATGCTTCTTATTCTCTGTACATTTTCACCTATATTTCTCCCCTACCACTCCCCACTGAAAACCCTCCATGTGATGTCCATGTCTCTGATTTTGTTCCTGTTCTAATTGTTTGCTTAGTTTGTTTTTGTTTTTGTATTTTTTTCAGGTTTGGTTGTTAATAGCTGCGAGTTTGTTGTCATTTCACTGTTCATATTTTTTATCTTCTTTTTCTTAGATAAAGCCCTTTAACATTTCATATAATAAGGGTTTGGTGATGATGATCTCCTTTAACTTGACCATATCTTGGAAGCACTTTATCTGCTCTTCTAAATGATAGTTTTGCTGGATAGAGTAATCGTGGATGTAGGTCCTTGCCTTTCATGACTTCAAATACTTCTTTCCAGTCCCTTGTTACCTGCAAGGTTTCTTTAGAGGAATCAGCTGACATTCTGAGGAAAACTCCTTTGTAGGTAACTGTCTCCTTTTCTCTTGTTGCTTTTAAGATTCTCTCCTTATCTTTATTTTTTTAATTTATTTTTATTGATTATGCCATTACAGTTGTTCTATTCCCCCCTTCATTCTCCTCCATCCTACCTCCCCATCCCCATTAGTTTATGACCCCCCTTCAGTTTATGACCATGTGTCTCAAGTTCTTTAGATTTTATATTTCCCATACTATTCTTGCCCCCCATCTATTTTTTGTCTACTGTCTATGCTACTTATTTTCTGTACCTTCTCCCCCCTTCTCCTCTTCCCACTTCCCTGTTGCTAATCCTCCCTGAGATCTTCATTTCTATGTTTCCACTCCTGATTTGGCTGTCCTTTTAGTTTGCTTTTGTTTTAGGTGTGGTTGTTAATAACTGTGAGTTTGCTGTCCTTTCACTGTTCATCTTTTTTTAACTTCTTTTTCTTAGATAAGTTTCTTTAACATTTCATATAATAAGGGCTTGGTGATGATGAATGTTAGGGGCTAAAGGAAATAGTCTTAAGAAAACTAAGTTGTTTGTTCAACCTTAGCTGCTTGCTCAAGCTTGGGTGGGGAGACTGCACCCCCACCCCCGGGCAAATGTTCCAGGAAGTTAAGCAGATAGCTACTTGGAACATCCGTTGGGGGGGTGGAAATTTTTACCCCTAGCATGAGCCCCTAGGCCAATGGCTAACCTGAGCACAAGCTATTCATGAGCCCTGCCAGCCAATCATCAGCAAGATCACGAGCCCTAGCATAAGCCCCTGAGCCAGTAGCTAACTTCCACCTTTTGCTTCTGGAAGTTGCTTGCTTGCTCGCTTCTATAAGAACCGTAGCCTGTAAGTGTTAGGCGCGACTCTCATTTGCAGCCATTTTGGCACTCGTGTGTCTCCAGAGGCACCCCCAGAGTTCGCCCCTGCGCAGGTAAAACTTTGAAACTTTGGCCAGTAAAACACCTCCGACTACCCAGCAGTCTCCAACCCTTCTTGCTCGCAAGGACGGGATGTAACAATGAACTCCTTGAATTTGATCTTATCTGAGAAGCACTTGATCTGCCCTTCCATTCTAAATGAAAGCTTTGCTGGATAGAGCAATCTTGGTTTTAGGTCTTTGGATTTCATGACTTGGAATACCGCTTTCCAACCCCTTCTTGCCTGTAAGGTCTCTTTTGAGAAATCCACTGACAGTCTGATGGGGACTCCTTTGTAGGTGACTGTCCCCTGAGCTCTTGCTGCTTCTAGGATTCTCTCCTTCATTTTAATCTTGGCTAATGTAATGATGATGTGCCTTGGTGTGTTTCTTCTTGGGTCCAACTTCTTTGGGACTCTCTGAGCTTCCTCGATTTCCTGAAAGTCTATTTCCTTTGCCAGATTGGGGAACTTCTCCTTTATTATTTGTTCAAGTAAGTTTTGCACTGGTGGCTGTTCCTTCCCCCCTTCTGGTACCCCTATAATTCGAATGTTGGAGCATTTAAAGATGTCCTAGAGGTTCCTAAGATTCTCTTCATTTTTTTGAATACTTGCTTCTTCACTCTTTTCTGTTTGGCCATTATTTGCTTTCTTCTGGTCCACTCCATTGATTTGAGTCCCAGTTTCCTTTTCATCTCTATTGGTTTCCTGTGCAATTCCATTCATTTCAATTAGTTTCACCTTCATATGTTTGTCTAATTTGTGGCTATAATCAACCAGTTCTGTGAGGATCCTAATCACCAGCGTTTTAAACTGTGCATCTGAGAGTTTTGCTATTTCTTCATCGCTTAGATTTATAGGCTCTGGGGCTTTGAGATCTTCTTGAGCCATTTTTGGTCTGTTCGCACCCATTAAGTATGAGGAGTGGAGCCTTGGACTCCCAGGTCATTGGGTTGTGAAGCTCTATGTGGGGGTGTGGTCAGAGCAGGGAAATGGTGGTGCCCTTCGCTGTCCCTCGCCACTGGGGCCTGCTGTCTCCCGTCCAATCGCCCACTCCCTCGCTTGTCTATCCATGCACGAATGAGCAACCACAGTCAACCCGCAGCCCTGCTCCCTCACTGTTTCCCCAAGGTCGCTCGCTGAGTTGCCCACCAGGTCCAACCCTGAGCCTGGATTCCACGAGCCTGAGTCCATCTGACAGAGTTTTCCTGTGCAACCCCGCTCCACCAGCTGCTGGTTTCACCCCTCTTACTGGTCACGCTGAAGAATTCGTTGTTATCAGACTTCTGAAAAGTTCAATTTTCTGTGTTCTGGATATGTTTTCTGTTGCTAATATTTAGTTGTCTCTAAACTTGGTTGTGTGAGAAAGCATGGTATCTCCACCTATGCCTCCATCTTGGCGGAAGTCCTCTCCTTATCTTTGATCTTGGTTAATGTAATTATGTTGTGCCTTGATGTGTTCCTCCTTGGGTCCCACTTCTTTGGGACTCTCTGAGCTTTCTGGACTTCCTAGAAGTCTATTTCCTTTGCCAGATTAGGGAAGTTTTCCTTCATTATTTGTTGAAATTAATTTTCCATTTCTTGCTCTTCCTCTTCCCCTTCTGGCACCCCTACAATTCAGATGTTGGAAGGTTTAAAGATGTCCTGAAGGTTCCTAAGCCTCTCCTCATTTTTTAAAATTCTTGTTTCTTCATTCTGTTGTGGTTTGGTGTTTATATCTTTCTTCTGTTTAAAACCATTGATTTGAGTTCCAGTTTCCTTCCCTTCACTGTTGGTTTCCTGTATATTTTCCTTTATTTCACTTTTTATAGCCTTCACTTTTTTTCTCTATTTTGCAACAACATTCAACCAATTCTGTGAGCATCCTGGTTACCAGTGTTTTGACCTATGCATCTGATAGGTTGGCTATCTCTTCGTCGCTTAGTTGTCAAAGCTTAGTTTTTCTGGAGCTTTGATCTATTCTTTCATTTGTGCATTTTTTGGTCTCAGTGCAGCTCTTTCATAGTAAGGGGGGGAGCCTTAAGTGTTCACCAGGGCGGGTATCCCTCGTTGCTGCATCGTGATGCTCTATGTGGGGAAGGGGTCAGAGAAGGAACAATGGCACTTGTTCAGCTCTCTGACAGTTTTCAGTAAATTGTCCCGCTACCCACAAGCAAGTGGCCCATTCTGGTGTTGATTCCTGGGTGGGTGGTTTTGTGTACATTCTAGAACCCTGTGAGTCTTTCCAATGAACTCTACTGTGAGCTGGGTATTTCTCCCATTGCTGCCTAAACCCCCACAGGTGTTTTTAGTCAGTGGCTTTGAGGCTTTATTTCCCTGCACTGGAACCCTGGGTTGCAAGGTCTATCTCATTCCCCAGTTGTTCCTTCTGCTTTATCTGCACTCATATGTGGGACCGCCCAGTCCACAGGGTAATGCCTTGTCTGGTCTGCCAGCTACCACCTTGCCAAGAATCCTCCCCACCTGACTGCCCATCTCCACCTTTCCTACCAGTCTAAATAAACATTTAACTCCATGGTTGTCGGACTTCCATACAGTTCTATTTTCTGTCAGTTATAGTTGTGTTTTATTTTTAAATTTGTTGTTGGCCTTCTTTTGGTTGTGTGAGGAGGCACAGTGTGTCTACCTATGCCTCTATCTTGGTTGGAAGTTGATAAGATAAAAATATTTTAAAATGTGCTCAATCAGTATATATTTACAGAAACTGAATGAACTTAATTTAATGTTTGGTATAGGACCTATACTGTAGGTGGTCAGCACCAATATTTTAAACAAGTACAATCACAATTCAGTGATGGCTTTAGATGTAGCAATATAAAGTGATTAAATTGGATGTCTGAATTATGAGGTAGGTTGACATAAAAATTGATTTGCTTTTGTTTTGTGATCCTTGACAGGTATTTTTCTTGTAATTCTTCTTTCTCTTTCATGGTAGATTTCTAGACACCAGAGTGATTCTGATTAGTTAATGATTCTAGCTAATTTTGATTTTTAAACAATATTTGTTTTGAAAGTTTTATCTTAGTACAATTAGAGACTGTTCATCTTAAAAACGTAAATTAGAATAGATTTGAGAAAAGTATATTCTTAAAATTAATTTTGTGCTAAATACAGCTAATTCACTTAAGTACAGCAAAATACACTAGACATTAGCAACATATTTTTTATTTTAAACAGAAATATAATGATACCCTCATTCCTGGTGAGCATGCACAGGTGGAAGATGCTCTGGATTACTCGAAAGACTTCCTCACTAATGTCTGAGCAGCAGAATTTAATGAAATTGAGCAAGATCTCATTGGCAGATTTGAAGGCAGGTCATGTTGCCAGGGGAGGAAGCCATGGAGACTGCTTACTCTGGTGGCAGCACACTTGTGTGGTATCACTCTTAGCACATATGATGCTCACTGAGTTGTCGTGGGTTTATGAAGATATAGATGTCAGGTCTATTAACTTCAGTGAAATCTGATACTTATGAAAAGAATCTGCTTCTCACATTGTATCTTATTATGTAGAAAGATAAATAGTAGGGTCTGCAAAGGTACATCCCATAGAAGTAGGCAATAGATAGTAGCATTTCTTGCCTTAACTTTTAGTAATTTTATAAAGATTTGAAAATACAGGGCTTGAAAAGATGGCAGCAAGGTAGGTGAGAGCTGAACCCACTTGCTCAGGTACCCAACTGGGATGCCTAGCCAATCTTCTGAGGCACAGAGTGAAGAGCCAACAGAATCCTGGGTGATAGGAAGTTTGGAAGCTAAAGGTTGCAGAAGATGCTTAAAAAGGATTGGTAAGGTTGTGGGTCTTTGGATTTCATGACTTGGAATACCTCTTTACAGCCCCTTCTTGCCTGTGAGGTCTCTTTTGAGAAATCCACTGGTCAGGAGTGGAAACATAGAAATGAAGATCTCAAGAAGGGTTAGCAACAGGGGAGTTGGAGGAGAAGAAGGGGGGAGAAGATACAGAATAGCATGGGAATATAGAATCTAAAGGACTTGAGACACATGGTCATAAACTAAAGGGGGGGGTAATGGTGGGGATGGGGGGGTAGCCTGGAGGGGAATGAAGGGGAAAATAGAACAACTGTAATGGCATAATCAATAAAAAAATTTTAAAAAGGGTTGGTAAGGATATTTTGAAGGCCTACAGGAAGGTCCCTGGGCCTTGCTTCGGAGACTGGGGTTGCTGCTGGAACATTGGAGGAGAGCTGGTCAGTGATAGCAACCTAGGGACTCCCTCCTCTCCTGGATTGGGAAAGTCACAGACCTAGCCAGGAGGGACCTTGATGCCTAAAGTCCCTGCAGGGATAAAGAGGCAGTAAGTGACACACAGTTGGCAGTGTACCCCCGCCCAAGCAGCAGTCACTGGCTGGGGCAGTACCAGAGAAGTCAGGGAGCCAGGTGACATCTGGAGCTGGGAGAAGAGATGGGCCCTGACTTGCCATGATCCAGATAGTCTCTGGACTGGTCAGAGAGTTGGTCTGTGTTGGTCTGTGCTTGTTAGGAATTGTAGGCAGAACCCAAGAGGTGTTCTCTCAAAAGAGGTTCTCAGCTGCTGTGCAAGAACCTCATGTGCACAGAAACCTTGCTCACAAAGGGTCCTTGGGCACACAGCAGCTGGGACAGTGAAGAGGGAGGAATGGGAGCACAATTTGCTCCCACTCAGGGCACCTCATGGATTGATCGAAAGGAAGCAGCAGGGGCTCTGTGTGGTAGCGATGCCCAGGGAGACCCCATTCAATCAGGGAATTGAGCTGCCCTGCAGGGACTTTGAGCATGCACAGTGCCCAGGACAAAAGAGAGGAAGGAGGAGGGGCACCAGGTCTCCCACTCAGTGCACCTCATGGACCGAGCAAAGGGTTGCACACTGAGGTGGATTATGGGTCAGGCTTGACACATAGTCACAGACTGGACAGTGCGGGCGGCACAGCTCTCTGAAGGAGTGGGCTGGAAATTGGGTACCTGTGGTTATTGCAGTCCAGACCGACCCCCAGCCTCATGGACCACAGGAAAGGAAAAAAAATGAAACCCAGCCCCTTCTGTCTGCCTGCAGGATCCAGGAAGACTAGCAAAACCCAATTGGCAGGTTAAAGTCAAAAGAAGGGCTTTTCTTTTGTTTTTCAAGAGTAAGACAGTAAGACTTGGAGCTGTGAGAAAATCAGAGATGATCCAGAAAGAAGTTACAAGGTGGACATCAACAGCTGAGACAAATTTCACCTTGCTCTTTTTCAGAACTTGCATTTTTCCCTCTTCTTTCCCTTTAGATTTTTGTTTAATTTCATTGTTTGATTTGTTTCCTCTATCTCCCTTTTATATTGCATTTTAATTTTTATTCTTTCACTTCACATGTATTCCAATAATATACTACTATTGGTCTTTTATGTTTTATTCTGATTATATATTTCTTATACCATTGTTATTCCAAATCCCACACTGCACCCTTCCCTGGTCTTAATCCATTTTTCCATCTTCTTGAGCTTTGTTCTTGTGGTTACCTTTATTTTCTCACACACTATGCCAAGTTTCTACCCCTTACTCTCATTATTTCTCCTCCATCTAATCTTGCATGAGCACTCTGCTTTCTAAAGTCAGCTCACATTCTTTTTCCCTTCTAATAAGAGTCTTATCTCTTGCTCACCTTTTATAAAACATAGCTAGTTGGAATATCATGGTTATTGCTGTACTTCTCCAAAGAATCTCGTATTTGTTCACGGACCGAGCAAAGGGTTGCACACCGAGGTGGATTTGTTGGTACTTTAAATTCCATGGGATACTCTCTCCCTGTCTTACTCCACTTTGCCTTTACTCTGTCCCTGATCAGTTGAGTAAGGAATTTTATGTAATTGTTTCTTCACTCCCTTTTTATCTTTTTTCTTTCTTTCTTCTTTTTTCATTCTCTCTTTCTTTTTCTCAGCTCTCTCAACCTGGGCTTTTCTTTATACTCTTATTAGTTTGCTTCCCCCAACCTCTCAAAATAATTTTTCTTTATTGTAGATATCTCATATACATTTTTGGCCTTTATACAATATTTTCATTCCTGTGCCATGTTCATTATATTTCATTCAACTGTCATTGTTACTGATGCTGCTGGGGGTTTTCTGTAATTTTGCTCCTGTTGGTCCAGTACCTTTTCAATTTCACTTCAAACCTCATAGTATACTCTTCCCCCTTTTTGCCCCATTGTTTGCATAGCAGTTACATGTTTTACATTGTAAATTTTGCTCTCTCCTTTTTTTTGCCTCTGTTCTATCCCAACTCTTATCAATTCTCTTCGCTCTTAACCACACAACAACATTTTTCCCTTTTATAGTCATCTCATGTTCCCTTTTGTTATATCATATAATATCCACAATCCCTCTTCACATTTACTTATCTTAGTTTTATTGCAGTTGAGATGGCTGATGTGGTAGGGGGGTTCTTTTTCCTGGTGTAGGTTTGGTGGTCAGCTAATACTGCTTTGTTAGCCAACACCTGTACAACAGCATACAAGACAAGGTGGGAGTTGTGAATACCAGTAAACCTGCTGAAGGGGAGAACCCATTAACAAAGGAGCCACTTACAGGTAAAGCCCAAGTATAACAAGACAGCCCACACAAACAGAAGAAAGAATAATGCTAGAGCATTCAGACAAGGAGATCAAAGAAACTGCATCACTGAGTCCCACAGAACTCCTACCATAGAAGTTCACCTTAGGAACACAGTTGGCAAAGCAGAGCATCTGGAATCACAGCAATAAACAAAAATAGTCACCTAAAATGGGGAGACAAAGAAATAACTTGCAATTAAAAGAAATGGAAGACTCTCTTGTACAAGAGCTAAATGAAATGGATGAAAGCAAACTATCAAATGTAGAATTCAGATGAGTGGTTATAAGAATACTCAAGGAACTCACTGACAAGTAAAGGAAATGAGTGGAAACTACAAGAGTATGAAAAAAGCAAATAGAAACTATAAACAAGAACCAGGAAGAAATGAAGAATACAATACCTGAAGAATACAATACAGTGGGATGAATTACAAGCAGACTGGATAAGGCAGAGGGCTGAATTAGTGAGCTGGAAGACAAGGTAGAAAGAAATACCCAGGCAAAGCAGCTGCATAAAAAAGACTAAAAAATATGAAGGTAGCACAAGAGAACTGCAAGACAACAAGAAATGCAACAATACTGGAATCATAGGGACACCAGAGGAGAAGAAAAGGAGCAAGGAATAGAAATGCTGTTTGAAAAAATAATGACAGAAAACTTCCCTAACCTGGAGAGGGGAAAAGCCACACAAATTCAGGAAGCACAAAGGGGCCTAATCAAGATGAACCAAGAGAGGCCTGCTCCAAAAGACATCATAATTAAAATGCCACATTTTAAAGACAAACAGAGAAATTTAAGGACAGCAAGGGAGAAACAGGAAGTAACATACAAGGGAGCCCTAATAAAGCTAGCAGCTGATTTCTCAACAGAAGCATTGCAAACCAGAAGGGAATGGCAAGAAATATTCCAAGTAATAAGAAGCAAAGGCATGCAACTAATACTATTCAATACAGCAAGACTCTCAATTAAAATGGAAAGTGAAATAAGGAATTTCCCAGACAAAAGAAGGCTGAAAGAATACACCTCCACCAACCAGCACTGCAAGAAATGGTAAAGGGACTGCTTTAAAAAGAGGAATAAAAAGAGTAAGAGAGAGAGGAACACAGTACGGGGGGTGGGAATGAGTAAGAACCTATCAATAATAACCTTAAATGTAAATGGATTAAATGCTTCAAACAAAATGCTCCAATAGGGTAGCTGAATGAATAAGAAATGACCCACACATATGCTGCCTACAAGGCACTCACCTCAGAAAAAAAGACTTCTTGTTACATTGAATTGCCTTTGTAACTTTTTAAAAAATCAATTGACTATATTTATGTGGATCTATTTCTGGATTCTCTGGTCTGTTCCATTCATCTATACATTACTCCTTTCTCCCATCTCATCCAGGCTTGATTACTGTAGCTTTATAATAGGTTTTGAAATTTGATAGTGTGAGTCCTCTAACTTTCCCCCTCAAGATTGTTTTAGCTACTTCCCCTTGCATTCCCATTAATGTTTTAGAATCAACTCTTTCATACCTATGAAACAGTCTGCTGGGATTTTATTTGGGATTTCACTGAATCTATAGATCAAATATGGAGAAATTACATCTTAACAATATAGAGTCTTAAAGTCCATAACCAGTATTCCTCTTCATTTATGCTGCATAAGTTATCTATTGCTGATAACAGATTACACAAAAACTTAGTGGCTGGAAACAAACATTTATTATCTTACAATGACTATAGGTCAGAAATATGAAAACAGCTTAACTGGGTGTTTCTGGCTCTTGTGAGCCTGCAATCAAGGTGTGGGCTATGGCTGCAGGCATCCCAAGGCTTGACTTGGGAGGATCAGGTCCAGCCTCCCTTGCATCACTATTGGCAAGCCTCAGAAGATGTGCTTCTAAGCTCAATGATGTGGGTGTCTCCACAGAGCTGCCTCATGCCATGGCAGCTGGCTCCCTCTAGTGTGAGTGATCCAAGACAGACTGAGAGAGTGCCTAATATGAAAGGTCATAGGACCAGAGGGGAGAGGGAATGGAAATTAAGGGGAAAAGGGGGGAGGGATTTGGAGGAACAAGTATGAAGGACACAAGGACAAGAACTAAGTGGGGTGGAAATGGGAGGGAGGTGGGGAGCACGGGGCGGGGGGGGGGCTGGGATGGGAGAAATAGACAGAAAACTGTACTTGAAAAATAAGTAAATAAAAATAAAAAGAAGAAATAGGTCAAAATTATTCTATAATTCAACTTGGAAGTGTTATCCCATCATGTCTGTTGGATTTTATTCATTAGAATCAAGTCAGTAAGTTCATTATGAACAATCAAGGGAAGGGGATTACACAAAGATCTAAATTTGGGGGCTGAGATCACTGAATGCCATTTTAGAGGTCACCTACCATATCTTTTCTTGTTCCTTTCATCAGTGTTTTGCCATTCTCAGCATACAGATTTTGCACAGATTGTTAGACTTGTATCTAAGTCTTAATTTTTTATAACATGGTACTTAATTTTTCTAACTATGGTACTTTTGTTTGTTGCTGTCATACAGAACTGCAACTGATTTCTCTATATTGATCTTGTGTTCTGAGATCTTTCTAAATTTATTTGTTAGTTCTACATACCCACTAATGTGAACTTTGCTTTTTTCACTTAAAAATATCTTAGAAATTAAATCATACCTTATTACAAAGATCTATACCTTGATAGTTTATTATTGCATAGTATTCAGCTCCAAGCTTTTTTTCCTCAGGTCCATCAGTCTGAAAACTGTCTGTTTCTTTTTACCTTTGTATATTTTTCAATATTGAATAATACAGGTGGTATGCAAATAGTCAATTGCTTTTTATTTTAAGGTTTTAAGAAAATGGATTAAAGAAATTTCTAAATACAGCTTTCTAAAACCTGGCATATTGACTGATGGTAGCAAAACAAATCAAACCATAGGTATTCATATAAACTGAATTAAATTTAGTATACTGTGTATATAAATATACTCATGTATAAAATATATTCAAATTCTTTTTTTTAAATATCTTATTTGTTTATTTTTTGAGAGAGGGGAAGGAAAGGAGAAAGAGTGGGAGAGAAATATCAATGTATGGTTGCCTCTCATGTATCCCCTGCTAGGAACTGGCCTGCAACCCAGGTATGTGCCCTGACTGGGAATCGAACTGCGATACTTTGGTTTGCAGGCCCGTGCTCAATCCACTGAGCTACGCCAGCCAGGGCAAAATATATTCAAATTCTTTGTTAATGCTGTATCACTTAGTGTACAACCAGAGAAGTGAAACCAGCAGGATATTATACACATTTACATGTATACATACATATAGTTTATGTGCTTATGTACACACACAAGGAATTGGCATACGCAGTAAGACGGGCAAAGCAAGTCTGAATTCTGTAGGGTGGGTGTTCAGGAGCAGGCTGAAATCCCACAGGCATGAGTTGTGTGCAGTCTCTGAGTTAAGGGAACACCTAAGCCTTCTTTTATTCATCTGCAAATTCCCTTCACAGAAGCACCTAAATAAATAACTGGGGACTATTACAAGTTCAGCTGAGCTGAGCTGACATTTCGAAAAGCCATCGTAATGCTCAAATGCCAAAAACTTATAGGCATTCCCTCCCCTCATATGTCCTGCAGTCAAAACCAAAGTTATTTTTCAGAATAGTATTTGTGGATACAATTCTATGCTAAGTCATGTGTATATTGCACTGTATGCCCACCACCCAAAGTCAAATCTCCTTCTGTCACCATACATTCTACTCCCTCTACCCTTCATCTCCCCACTTTCCCTCTGATAACACCATACTATTGTCTGTGTCTATGAGTTTTTGTTTGTTCGCTTTGTTTGTAAAAGGGTGGAGGGGGTTGAGTGTATGGTGACAGAGGGAGATTGATAGCTATTTTTTAAGGGTAAAATTCCCTCCGGTGAGGTGTGTAATGCCCTCTAATTCTGACACGGGAACGACTCTCTCAGCACAGAAGTGTGTATTGGAAGTACTCGGAATCAATGAAGATAACAAGATTCTGATCACCAGCTTTGTTGCTGATGAAGGCATCAGCATTGCTCAGTATCCTCTGGTCATCCAGTACAAGTAAATGGGCAATACCATCAAAATGACCCAAACCATAAGTGAGAGTTTTCATGCCATTCTTAAATGGCTGCCAGTTCATCTAATTTGTGAGTGTATCTGTCATTCCAGCCTTTCTCCTTTACCAAGTTATAGCCGGGTGTATGACCAATGGCACTGTGGGCTCTGGTCTCACTGGCCCTAAAGGTGGCTTACTTGGTCAGGATTGGGTGGTTGCTAACATACCTCATTACAGTTCTTATTCACAACAAATACTGTATACCTTGACCAACACCAACTGACATATTTATGACAAGATGATTCCCACTGGATTGAGACTTGGGCAGTCCATGGGTGAACCTTTCATGGCTGTGCTTGTGGTGATGTTGGGACCCCTGTATTCCAGAAGAGATTCTCCAAGGAGCTCTTCCATCCCACTTGAGCTAGATAGTCTTCTAAATAGTCTCTCTTCCTTTTTTCAATTTCTATAGTCACAGCTGCCACATTACTTTTCCTGGAAAATAGCTCTGAGCATGTCACTTCCCTGAATAGAAATTTCAGTGGTTCCCTAATTTTCTTAATGTTAAAAAGAGTTTCAAATCCAGTGTCCACTTATCTTTCCAACCTTATTTCTCATTCTTCCCCTTCGTTCATTATTCATTTCAGCAAATGTGACTTCCTAATTTTTCCCTGTTGAAAGAGTTGCTCATTGTTACTGATGATCTTTGTTTCAGCTCTTCTGCTACCTTCATACCATTGGTACTGAGTTCTCCCAGCTGGCAGTGGTTTCTTTTGAATACCCATGGTCCTGTATATTTATCTTCCTCATAGCACTTCTCATTTTCCACCTATATTCTGTGGGAATACTCCTATCTCTTTGTTTAGCTATTCTCAGATTTATTAGGGTTTTAAATCAAAGATACAGAATAACATATTTATTTTCTG
Source organism: Artibeus jamaicensis (assembly GCF_021234435.1). NCBI lineage: Eukaryota > Metazoa > Chordata > Mammalia > Chiroptera > Phyllostomidae > Artibeus > Artibeus jamaicensis. Next base: position 68,474,904 of record NW_026522030.1, on the reverse strand, counting down.
ACAGGCAGAGGAAGAGCAAGAGGTAGTGAGGGATTTCTTCTGACTAGTAATAATAATGCAATAGAAAAAATAGACATATACAAAAAGATAATGAATGACTATTTTAAGCCCTAGACATGGAATGAAGCAGCATATAAAGAAAAGGTAAGTATTTCTATCTGTGTTACTCTGTCAGAATCTGACCATAACTAACAGGCAGGGAATGTGTGCATGTTGGTACCTTTTATCATACTGCTCTGGCTGTTGCATTAGAACAATGAGTTTATGTTTAAAATTTTGTCCTGTAGTGAATATCAAATTTATCCTGCTTGTAAGTCTCAGTGAGATTATAATATACTTTATTAGTGCTAATACCTGAAGTTATGTTTTTATATATAAAAGTCAAACAAGTTAGAATTGCTCTTTAGCTGACAGTACATCTTGAAGATTACACCTCAGTCTTTTCTCTAATCAATCTCTCTCTCTCTCTCTAACATCTGGAGTCATCAGCAAAAAGCTCCCACTGCACTGCTGCAGCTGTTGTTGGAATGCCTAATTGTAAGTATGGGTAATAAAAATAATGTTTAGTTTGGAGTGGCATACCTGTTCAATCCAGCCTCTTGGTAGTGACCTTCACTTTACCATAATTTTCTTTATAACACAGAAGCAGTGAACCAGACTGGGGAAAGTGAAGACACTACACGTGTGCACGCATACACACTTCTCCAGATTCTTTGCAGAGAGATTTGTATCTCTTAATCTCTGGAAGCGTTAAACACTGCAAAGCTGGGGGAGAGCTTTAACACTAGAATGAGAGGTTCTGATACCAGTTCTGCCACACACAGGTGTGTGCCCTCAGGTAGTTACCCTGTCTTGTAAATCAGTAGTCTCCATTTGTAAAGTTGGGGAAATAATATTTAGCTCACAAAGCAGTGTCAGGGATAAACTGAAATGTATGTATTATTTAGCACATGGTATTAAGCACATTATTTAGTCCCTGGTATAAAATAAGTACTCAGAAAATGAGAGTTGTTATTGGACAGAGGTGCGAGGCATACTTTAACTTCTAAAAGATGAACCTTACAATTCAATAGAGCAACAAATTAACACTTACTTTAGGGTAGAATTACAATGTTACATCACTGTTTACTTGTTTAAAAAAACATTTCTTCATAAAGTTTGGAGACCAAGATATTTCAAAACACCTGTCTCACATTTTCAGTGAGAAAAATTCTTTAGCTCTCCTTAACTCCCCTCCTTAATTTTAGTGAGAATAAGTTTTTCAGTGAGCCACCTTCCTATTTTACAGAACACGGGGGTGTTGCCAACACAGGCATCAAAATATTAGCTTCAGCAGCTGTGGTATATATTTTTATCCCCTCCACTGGGTGACAAGCTGCTTAGATGCATATACGGCAGAAGCCATAGAGTGAAAGTCTATTAGGGAAATGGAAGCTGGACAAGATGTGGGCATTCTTTTTGTAGCCAGCACACCAGGTCAAGGAGGGAGAAAAATGGGTAAATGTCTTTTGAATTAGGCCATTGAGTTGCATTTGGAATTTCTCTAGCAGCCATAGTTAGAAAACAGGCAGAGATGGTAAAGAATGAGAGGGAGTCCAGACAAGTGCAGTCAGGAGTCTTTGGTAGCTGGTAATTTATTTGGCAGCTAGGAGCTTGGAGTCTGGGGATCATCCTTACTTTATCATTTATGAACATCCCCAGCTGCTGTATTGAAAGAGGAAAGCTTTGCTATCAAATGCTTAGTAGAGAAAACCTTATATTCTTAAAACTGAAAAGGATTGTGGTTCTTGGGGAAAGTCCCCTTTCCGTGGTATTTTGATAAGTTCTTGGGCATTGGATCTGAGCACCCTTGTTCATGCTTATCAAGAACAAAGGAGCTCTGCAGCAGAGAGGGAAAAAGTCTGGAGCTCTTTTGGGCAATTAAAGTGGATGCAGACAGAGACTGGACACTTGCTTTCCCAGCCTCCCAGCTGCATTGTCCTTTGCCTGCATTTGGCCCACCTTCCCTAGAGCACTGTGGTTGCTGGGCAATCTATGCTTACTCTGCAGGCATTTTAACATGTAGATGGTCCAGAGGTAACCAAAGACTAATTTCCATGATGGAAGCATCAAGATTTTGTAGTATTTCATTCTGGAGTAATAAAGTATAAAGAGTATTTTTTCACAGTTCTAGCTGTGAAAGGGTATCTGGATGCAAAACGAGGAAGCCCACTTTCCTTTCTCATGAAGTGGAGAATCAGTTTGGGGTAAAAGAAAGTCATTTTGATGGAAAAACTTACGCATAATGTTTTTACCCATGGCTGCACAACATCAGGGGTTCACGGTTTTGCTTTTTTTCCTCATGGCTTGGAATTAGGCTACTTCTTCAACCGCAGGGGGGAGGGGAGAGGCTGTATGCTAGGGATTTCATTTGTGATGCTGGTTGAGCCTCTTTATCCAATTATTGAGCTTTACTTAGTTTTAAGAATAGTGGTAATGGTTTTAACCTGTTGGGATTTATTGCCTATAGTAACATTGAAAATATTTGGGATTATTAGTAATATAATTTTCAAGAGTATGTAATTTAATATCAATTCATACAAAAAATTTTTCAAAAATTGAATACCCAAAGGGTAAGTATATTTTTACCCTCTTTCTTATCATATTCCTTCCATCTCCAGTAGTGATTATAACCATATCTGAAAAAAGGGAATTAAAATTGCTCAAAGGGAAATGTATATCACATTACCCAGGAATTTATGGCTAGAAATGTATCCAAAGGAAATAATGGTAATGGAAATAAGTACTCACGATATTGCAGTTTTACAGCAGTGAAAAATTGAATTGAAAATAGGAGGCACGGACATCATTAATTTTTACAAAAACAATGAAGATAATTTTAGGTGGGGTGAAACAGGGAGTATGGGTTAGAAAAATCATACTTGGATTGTTTTCCTAGACTATACTCCAGGTCTAAATTTATTGGGATAAGTCAAATTTTATTTGAAGTACTTTAGACATCAACAGATTCTCTATGAGTGGCTACTTAAGGGGGAGGGAGAGCTCCACTCACAGTGAGCACACATGCAGAACATGGACCCTCCACCAAGCCCTGCAGAAGGGTGTTGTATTGTCCCATTTTATAGAATGAACACTGAGCGTGAAGATGTCCAGTGCCAGTAGATCACACAGGAGTGGAACTGACAGAGCCCATCTGTTTAAGTACTACATATTGTGACCAGAAGTATACGAAGAATAAACAATGACAACTACAAAAATTTTACTGAGAGATATAAGTGAAATTGAGATAAAAGAAAAGCCCTTACTGGTGCGGCTCAGTTGGTTGGACATTGTCCCACAAAGGAGAAGTTCACCAGTTTGATTCCTGGTCAGAGCACATGCTTGGCTGGGTTGTGGGTTTGGTCCCCAGTCGGGTGGGGAGTGTACGGGAGGCAACTGATCAATGGATGTTTCTCTCCCTCTTTCTTCCTCCCTTCCCCTCTCTCTAAAAATAAATAAATAAAAACCTTTAAAACAAAGATAAAATAAAAGAAATGCTGTGCTCTTGAATGAAATGACAATATTTCAAAGATGTGCATTCACTCCAAATTCACTTATAGGTTTATCACAATTTGAAATCAAAGTTTAAATAATATTTTCAATTTAACAAAAATGGTTCCAGAGTTTATACAGAAAAATAAATAAGTGAAAATACCTATGATATTTATAAAAAATAACTGATAAATGGGGACAGCCCAATGTACTGCTCATGATTCTTAGAATAAGACTAGTTTAAGAGATTGAGGATTACACTGACACACATTTAACCTGGGCCAGGTGGTCTTAAGCTCATGTTACCTTCCAAGAGCCCCAGAATAGATGTTGTTATTGTTCCCATTTTGAATTTCAGGAAACTGAAGCACTTGCCCCAAATCATACATCTGATAAGTAGTAGGAAGAGGATTTGTGCCTAGGCTGCTGGTTCCACCTCAAACACTTGCAAATATAGTCTGAGAAACTAAGCAGCACCACAAAACAGTATGACGGCAGAGCATTCTATAGCTGACAATGTGGAAAGCACCATATTTTTTTCCTTTACAATGTTTAAGATTCCTTCTTTTAACATGTCCTTCTGTTGAGAGAACTTCCTTTTGCCATTCTTTTAGGGGAGCTCTGCTGGCCAACAAATTCTTAGTTTCCCTATGTTTCAGAATGTCTTTATTTCCCCTTTATTTTTAGAGGATATATTGCTGGGTATAGGAGTCTGGGTTGACAATTTTTCTTTCAGCATTCGAAAAATATTGTGTCACTTTCTTATGGCCTTCATGGTCTCTGATGAGAAATCTGCTATTATTCAGATTGTTTTTCCCTTACAGGAAAGATGTCATTTTTTTTCTGGCTGCTTTCAAGATTTTTTCCTATAGGTCTTTAGTTTTTAGAAGTTTAATTATAATATGTCTTTGTGTAGACGTCTTTGGGTTTATCCTGTTTGGTTTTGTTCATCTCCTTGAATCTTTAAGTTTATGTCACATTAAGTTCAGTTTGGAAAATGTTCAGCCTTCATTTCTTCTGTAACAGTGATCAAACTAAAAATAATATACTACTAAGGTGGTAATTATAGAATAGGCTATACTAACTCATAGGAGATTCATGTATTAAAGTTTCCTACCCTGGCTGGTGTAGCTTAGTGGATTGAGCACTGACCTACCAAGCAAAGGGTCACCTGTTCAATTCCCAGTCAGGGCACATGTCTGGGTTGCAGGTCAGGTCCCCAGTAGGGGGCACGTAAGAGGTAACCACACATTGTTGTTCCTCTCTCTCTCTCTTTCTCCCTCCCTTCACCTCTCTAAAAAATAAATAAATAAATAAATTAAATAAACCTTTTCTTATAGCTATTTTGTAGACATCAGCAGTGGCAGCTCCTGCTTAACCAAAGAATGGCCCTGACCACAAGAAATTGGGCAAATGCCAGTGACTCATATCAGAACCAGCAGAAACCCTGCCTGCACATCCTGTTCCCAGATATTAGCAGCAAAGCTGCAGATGGAGTGATGAAACTACGTGAGGACTCACACAGGAGAAAGCAGTGAAACCACTCCAAAGCAGAGCTGAGAAACTGCTCATCACCAGAAATTCCTTTGTTCCCCTCTTTCCATGGTTTCCCTAAGTAAACTAGCCAGGATGCCTGAGATGCTGAAATGGGTTTGAAGGTATGAACCTGCCATCTCCTCAGATCTGTTGACTCCTAAATAAACCTCTTTCCTTTTTTTAAATAAGCACTTGTCTCATGAATTTGGCTTTTTTAAGGCAGGCAGCCAAACCTTGGTTTCAGCTACACTTCCAGCACTTTATAAACTCTGCTGTCATCTCTTCCAGATTCCAGGGAATGCATGTTAGATCTTTTAAAAATAGTCTTAAAGTTTTCTGATGCTCTGTTTACTATTTTCAGTCTATTTTCTGTTGTTCAGATTGGGTAATATCTATTGCTCTGTATTCTACTGATTCTTTCCTTTGTCCCCTCCATTATTTTGTTGAACCTATCCACTGAACTTTTTATTTTGGTTATTGCAGCTTTCAGTTCTAAAATTTCCATTTAGTTTATTTTATATTTTCCATTTTTTTGTTGAATTCATATTTTATATTAGATCTGGTTTCAAGAGCGTTTATTAATATTCATCAAAGCATTTTATTGTGGCTGCTTTAAAATTTTTCTCAGATAATTCTAACTTCTCTGTGTTGACAACAATTGATTGTCTTTATTTTCATTCAGTTTTAGATCTTTCTGCTTTAATGCGTGAAGAATAACTTATTAAAATACAGACATTTTCATATTATATTATCAGACTTGAGATCTTATTTAACTTCCTGTGTTAGCAGGCTTTTTCTGACACTAATCTGAAAGAGGAGGCGGGTACACTGTCTCATCACTGCCAGGTGGTTCCCCATTCAACCTCTGTTGATTCCAGCAAGGGCCAGGCTCCTTGTTACTGCTAGGTGTGGCTGGGAGTTCTGGCTCCCCACATGATTTCCACTGACACCACAGGTGAGGGGAGCTGAATGAAGGACCTGGCTTCCTACCTGGCCTTCTCTGACACCACCAGGTGACAGTGTTGTTTGGGTTCCTTTCTTACAGCCCTGTAAAAAATAGAAATCTAGGTTCCCCATTCAGCCTTTATTGACCTGGGTGTGTACTGGACCAGTTTTGTTGTTGTTGTTGTTGTTAATTTCTGTGGTGTTTGGCTAGCATAGAATAGTTGTTGTCTAAAAGTTCTCTATCTTGCAAGGTTGCCCCTTTCCTGGTCCTTTGGCTAGGGAAAATAGTTTTTTGTTAAGCCATATTTTTTAATCTGTACACATAGGCATTTCTGGTACCATCATATTGAGTTCTAATCTAGGATATATACAAACAAAAACAAATAAACAAACAAACAGGGAACTCACCACTCTGGTTCCTAGCATCCTGCGATTCCTAGCTGGTTTGCTTTCCTTTCTTCATCCCTCAGAATCTTCTTATGTTTATTTTAAATATGTGTTCTGGGTTCTCAACTGTACTTAGCTAAGCCTTAAATTTTGAAATAGACTTCAGTTGTACTATACATACATATGCATTTACTGTAATTGAACAATAATCTCTGTGGTTGGAAAGGGAGAGAAAAAAGAGTGTAGATGGTGGGGGCTCTTCTGCCTGCTCTTGTATTCAATGGGTCTATTTCCTGGAAGTGGGTGTAATTATGTCTGAAACAGGCAGCACATGTCATATGTCCATTTATGAAGGACATTTTAAGTTTTTTCAGCTACTAAAGTAGAAAGCAAACATGGTGCACATGAGTATTTAAGGACATCTTCAGTGCTTTTGTGTGCGTCTTTGATGAGAAAATTAAAAGACTAATTGGAAGCCACAAAGAATTAGAAGAACCAATAAAATTATCTATGGAATTTTTATAAACAAAGCTAGGAATATATAGCATGTTCATGTAGCATATAGGAAATTGTATGTGAATAAATAATACATGATTATATATAATGTGTATATACATGTATGAGATATACTCATACATTTATGAGGGGTATTCTTTCCATGTAAATTTGCCAGATGTAGATTCACGAGATAGTAAATAAAGCAAAACTCGTATGTGATAAGAGCAATAAATTTCTCTGCATAAAATGCAAGGTCTTTGCATGTTATACAGCTGTTATGAGTGGTGGAGGTAAGCGACCTGTTTTACAAAAATATTAGGTCAATTTTTTTGTCACTAATTAAAACTTACTATCAGTATGATAGCTGGGTGAAGGGTATACAGAAATTCTCAGGACTATACTTATAATTTATCTGTAAATCTAAAATTATTGCAAAGTTTAGTTTATTAAAATTATTATTAAGCTCAATTATTATACTATTAAGCTCAATTATTATACTATTAAACATAGTATAATTTTTTAAAACCTTCTTACTAATAATAAAGTAGAAAACAATAACCAGTATACAAAATTATAAATATGCTATAAGAATGGCCATAAGAAAAAAGATATCACCATCACTACCAACAAAAAATATTTTAAAACTGTGCATAGAAAACAAACTAAACAAAATATACCATTGTAAAAGACATATTCAGGTTAGCCTTCGATATATTTTTTTCTTGAAACTTTTATATAAAGTGTTGGAAAAACCTCCAAACACAATAATTGGATGTAACTCTATTTCTGCTGAGGGAGGGAGGGTGGAGTGCCTGGGCTGGTTCAGGTGATGAGTTATTACTTTAGAGCTCTGTTTCATCTTCAGAAAGTGGAAGTCTCTAGTGAGTGCAACTGTTTGAACAGGAAGCATATTAAGGGGCATACTTCTAAGTTACCAGACCTTTCTGAATCTGCTTATTTATCTGTAATAGGTCATTTCAGCTCCAGTTTGGATGCCTTCCCAGTGAAAATGACCCTTTTAGATTTTAAGTTGCCATCATGGTCTGAATATTTGTGTCCCCCTCCTCCTAAAAATTCATATGTTGAAACCCTCAACCCACAGTGTACCTCTGTGAAGATGGACTTCTAAGAAGTAATTAAGGTTAAATGAGGTCATAAGGGTGGGGCCCTGATCTGATAAGATTAGTGCCCTTATAAGAAGAGACACCGGGGTTCTGGCCAAGATGGAGGCATAGATAAAGATGTTTTGCTTCCTCGTACAACCAAAAAGAGGATAACAACCAATTTAAGTAAATAATAAATTAAAAACAACCTGAAGTGCCAGAAAATCGAACTGCACAGAAGTCTGACAACCAAGAAATTGAAGAAAAAATATTCATCCAGGCTAGTAGGAGGGGTGGAAACAGTAAGTTGGGGTAGAGAGGATGTGTCACAAAGCGGTTGACCAGATGGGTGAGGTGGTGACTGGCAGACAGGATTTCCCACATTCCTGTGCAGATAAGCCAGGAGGAATACTGAGGAGTGTGACAGACTACACAGGGTTTCAGCACAGAAAACTAAAACCTCAAAACTTCTGACTGTAAAAACCTGTGGGGGTTGAAGCAGTGGCAAAAACTCCCAGTCTCACAGGGAGGTCCATTAGAGAAGCCCACAGCATCCTAGAATATACAAAAGCCCACCCACCTGGGAATCAGCACCTAAAAGGGCACAATACATTTGTGAGACATGAGGGAAGTGATGGAAAGTGGGTGAGAAGCAAGTAAGCAAGCAAGCAAGCGGCATTGTTCCTCTGACCCCTTCTCCACATACAGCACCAGGGCACAGCAAAAAGTGTTGCCCTGCCCTGGTGAATACCTAAGGCTCTGCTCCTTATAACATAACAGGTGCACCAAGACAAAGAAATATGGCCCAAATGAAAGAACAGATCAAAACTCTAAAAATAGAACAAAGCGATGAGAAGATAGACAACCTATCATCAGATGCAGAGTTCAAAACACTAGTTATCATGATGCTCAAAGAAATGACTGAGTTTGGTTGTAAAATGAAGGAAGAAATGAAAACTATAGGAAATGAAATAAAGAAAAATACACAGGGAAGCAACAGTAAAGGGAAGGAAACCGGGACTCCAATCCACAATTTAGGAGACTCCTGGCTAAGATTGAGGTGTAGGTAGACACACCGTGCCTCCTCGCACAACCAAAAGAACAACAACAAATTTAAAAACAAAAAAATGACCAGAACTGACAGGAAATTGAACTGTATGTAAGTCCAACAACCAAGAAGTTAAGAAAACATTCACCCACACTGGTGGAGGGGCAGAGATGGGCAGCTGAGAGGAGAGGACTTGCGGCAAGGCAGTGGCTAAAGGACGAGGGGAGGCCGAGTGGCAGCTGGTGAACTCAGTGAGGTGGTGGCTTGTGGACTGGGTGGTTCCACATTTGAGTGCAGATAAACCAGAAGGAACAACTGGGGAACAAGATCGACCACACAATACAGGGTTTCATTTGGAGAAACAGAGCTTCAGGGTTTTGGACTGAAAACACTTGTAGGGTTTTAGGCAGCAATGGGAGAAACAGCCAGCCTCACAGGAGAGTTGGTTGGTGAGACCTGCAGGGTCCCAGAGCATACACAGACTCACCCACCGGGAAATCAGCAACAGAAGGGCCCAATTTGATTGTGGGTAGTGGGGTAAGTGACTGAAAACCAGCAGAGAGCAGAGAAAGTGGCATTGTTTCCTCTTGGACCCCTGCCCCATATACAGTGCCAAACTGCAGTGACATGGGTTGCCCAGCCCTGGTGAACATTTAAGGCTCTGCCCCTTACTACATAACTGGCACACTGAGACAAACAAAAATGGCCCAAATAAAAAAACATATCTAAGCTCTCAGATCTTAGTTGTAGAAAATATAACTAAGCAGAGAAGAGATAGCCAACCTATCAGATACATAGTTCAGAACACTGGTAAACAGGATGTGCATAGAACTGATTGAGCTTGGTCACAAAACGAAGGAAGAAATGAAGGCTATCCAAAGTGAAATAAAGCAAAATATACAGAAAACCAACAGTGACAGGAAGGAAATTGGGACTCAAATTACCAGTTTGGAGCAGAAGGAAGAAAAAAAAAACATTCAACCAGAACAGAATGAAGAAACGAGAATTCAAAAAAATGAGGAGAGGATTAGGAACCTCCAGGACATCTTTAAATGTTCTAATATCCAAATCATAGGGATTCCAGAAGGAGAAGAGGAAGAGCAAGAAATTGAAAACTATCTGAACAAATAATGAAGGAGACCTTCATTAATCCGGCAAAGGAAATAGACTTCCAGAAAGTCCAGGGAGCTCAGAGAATCCCAACGAAGTTGGACCCAAGGAGGAACACACCATGGCACATCATAATTACATTAGCCAAGATTAAAGATAAGGAGAGAATCTTAAAAGCAACAAGAGAAAAGGGGACAGTTACCTACAAAGCAATACCCATGAGCTATCAGCTGACTTCTCAGAAGAAACCTTGCAGGCAAGAAGGGGCTGGAAAGAAGTATTTGAAGTCATGAAAGGCAAGGACCTACATCCAAGATTACTCTATCCAGCAAAGCTATCATTTAGAATGGAAGGACAGATAACGTGTTTCCCAGATAAGGCCAAGTTAAAGGAGTTCATCATCACCAAGTCCTTATTATATGAAGTGTTAAAGGGGCTTACCTAAGAAAAAGAAGATCAAAACTATGAACAGTAAAATGGCAACAAACACAACTATCAATAACTGAACTTAAGAAAAGCAAAACCAAAAACAAAGCAAACAACTAGAACAGGAACAGACTCACAGTATCGAACATCACATGGAGGATTATCAGTGGGGAAGGGGAGGCAAAGGAGGGAGAATGGAGGAAAAGGTACAGGGAATAAGAAGTACAAATGGTAGGTAGAAAATAGACAGGGGGTGGTTAAGAATAGTATTGGAAATGGAAAAGCCAAAGAACTTATATGTATGTATGACCCATGGACATGAAGTAAGGGGGGCGGGAATGCAAGATGCAGGGCAGGGGGAATAAAGGAGGGGGGAATGGGACAACCGTATTAGCATAATAAATAAAATATATTAAAAACAGTAAAGGGAGGACAGATAAAGTGCTTCCTGTATAAGGTAAAGTTAAAATAGTACATTATCACCAAGCCCTTGTTACTGAAATGTTAAAGGGACTTATCTAAGAAAAAGAAGATAAAAAAATATGAACAGTAAAATGACAACAAGCTCAAAACTATAAACAACTGAACCTAAAAAAGACACAAAAACTAAGCAAACAACGAGAACAGGAACAGAATTACAGTAATGGAAATCACATGGAAGGTTAGTACAGACAGGGAGGGGTAGAATGGGAGAAAAGGTACAGCACAGGTGGCAAACACAAGGTCCACGGGCTGAATCTAGTCATCCACCTCTTTTTATCCCACCCAGCACCTTGTTTCTACCTGCAGTGTAGAGCTCTTGCTTAACTGTTAAGGAGTAGTTTCATTTCTATACTCCTAAAATTACATTTGTCCCTTTGAAGGCAATTGTGAGGCTGACGTGGCCCTCGGTGAAAATCAGTTTGACACCCCTGAGATACAGGGAGTAAGAAGCATAATTGGTAGGCCCAAAATAGACAAGGTGAGATTAAGAATAGTATAGGAAATGTAGAAGCCAAAGAACTTGGCTTCTACAACCAATGGACATGAACTAAGGTGGCAGGGAATGTTGGAGGGTGAGAGGATGCAGAGGAGTAATAAAAGAGGAGAAAAAAATTGGGACAACTATAATAGCATAACCAATAAAATATTCTTTAAAAAAAGATGAGACACCTGAGAACCAGTTCTTTCTCTATGTGTCTGTACATGCACTGAGGAAAGGCCATATGAGAATACAGAAAGAAGTTAGCTACTGCAAGTCAGGAAAGAGTACTTGCCAGAAAATGAATTGGCTGGAGTCTTGACCTTGGTCTTATAGCTTCCAGAACTGTGAGTAAACAAACTTTTGATGTCTGAGACACCATAGACCTCATCTATGGTGTCTTGCTATGGCAGCCAGAGCAGACTAAGAGATGTGTGCCATGAAACAACTTCAGTGATGAAAATGAGCAGATAAACTATAGGACACAAAAACGAAAAAGTTATGATCTGCTTACTATAGTTACGTTAGTGCCTGTTACCTCTTTGCTTTCAAATAGGCCAAACAACATGTTGACTCCCCAGCATTTCCATGTTATTTGCGGAACACTGATGTGAGTATAAAAACAGAACTTGAAGGTCATCCAGCCTTCAGGAAGCTAAAGTTTGAGCTTCACTCTGCTCTAAACAGCCCAAAACTATAGCCAAACACACACACACACACACACACACACACACACACACACACACACACACACAGCAGAATTCAATTTGCCCACCCCAGAAAAAAAGTCAAGAAGTTTTCCTTGAAAATAGAATTAAGTTTATTCAAATTAGAAATATTCTGTGTCTCTTTCCAAAACCATCTCTAAACAAAGTTATCTTATTGACAAGTGAAAAACATTTCTGGGGGAAAATTTTGAAGATAGTAAAAGACAACTTCACACTTCTTTAATGTTGACCCATCAAAAGGTAAATAATGAAAAGTTTCAACATCTGACTTGTCCACAGGTGTCTGGATCATTCACTCCAAAGGACGGGGGCAGGGAGAATTGCAGTCACCGGTGTGATCTGACGTATGCAGAAGTTCCTATCTACCCTTGTCAGTTAACACTAGTGTAACAGCAAAAGGCCCCCAGGGGAAAGGTTTCACTGAGTTGTGGAGAACAGATGGACACCAAAGGGGACATGAAATACCTTCTGGGAAGACTTATATATGTTCAGATGAACATTAACAGGCTAAGAGTAAAAAAATCAACATTCTGTGATCAGTAAATTTAAAGACAAGCTCACTTCTTTCTGGCACTACTGATATTCCTACTATGCTAGTTTTCAAATTCTAGAAAAAAGACAAAAAGATTAATAAAAATAAAGAATGTAGAAACTGCTGATTTTGTGCCTGGAGGAATGGCACTAGAACGCCAGTGCTCATGTGCTCCGTCTGCAAGGCAGCACCTGTGTGGAGGCTGGGGGATGCTTCTGCACCAGGGGCTCGGCAGGCTGGCGGCGCTGCACACCCTCCCTGTATGCAGTTGTCAGCACAGGTCTTCTAAGAACTGAAGGCCTACTTGGCCATCTTGCGGATCATGTAGTTCAGGATGCCCCCGTTGCGGAAATAAGTGACCTCCACATCGGTGTCAAACCTCATGACGGCCTGGAAGGTCTTCCCAGTATCCAGCTGCAAGGACAAAGAAGCAAAGAAGAATCGCTGAGGGAGGAAGTGAGACAACTCAGTCAGGAGGAGCTGGTGCCCAGCCTGCTCTCAGGTAGGGCACTCCATGCAATCCACACACTATACCTCCAGCAGCTCCTGGGAACAGTCTCTGCTCCCAGACCAGATCCCCTGAATCGGAAGCTACATTTTAACAAGTTTCCCCACAGATTCATCTGCATAGGAAAGTACTGCAGAATATAAATGATGAGAGTGAAAGATATCTGAGAGTTAGAAATGGCCTCCCTGGGCAGCAGTCACTGGTGACCTTTGGGATGGAGACCACTTCGAATAGAAGTGTGTCAGGTCAGCGGAGGTTTCATCAAGGTTGTCCTGTAGGCAGCTGGCCCAGCTGCTCACCCTGGGACACAGACTGTAGCAGCTGCTGCTGCCTGGGATTCTAAATCCCCCCAGGACCTGTGCTGGGTGCTTCATCCTTACCTCATCTAGGGAGAGTGTGTCCGTTGTTCACATTATTATAAGAAAAAGGTGTTTTTTAGGTAAGGTCCCATCCCTGAGCTTTCACCAGTATTGTCTGGGTTAACGGAGATTGGCAAGAATGGGAGAAAGCTTGGAGGTAAGAATGGAAATAATGATAACTATGAATAAATAGAAATATATAATATGTTGTGAAGGCAGGTAAAAACATAGAACTCTTAAGTCTAATGCAGTCCTACTGTTTTCTTTGTTTTTCTTCTTCCAAATCCCACTGCTTTCCTTCTAACAGGATTAATTACAAACTCAGCGTTCCTTTTAGTTGGCCCTGGCACAGAGGAGCCTGGCTTACCTTGACCTGGACTTCCATTCGTGGTTTGAGGTTTCCTGGGATGCTGATGGTGTACCGTTCCTGCCCTGTGAGTCCCAGGGTGTCTGCAGTCTCCCCAGGGAGGTATTCAAGGGGGATCACGCCCATGCCGACCAAGTTACTGCGGTGAATGCGCTCGTAACTCTCAGCCAAGACAGCTTTGATTCCCTGATGAGCCAAGAGAGAGTTTGGACACAGTTCCAATTTTTCCTTAGTTATACAGAAACTTCACAAAAGTCTTCTTAAGTCAAAAACTCTTCTCACACCTAAATTCTTTATAAGTACCAATTAATCGTTTATATAAAATGTTACTCCCTACCCATAATTAACACAGTAGTCAGTGTTAAATGATGGCCTACAAAGTACAGGCACTGTGTAAGCACTTAAATGATTTTTCTCATTCTCCTTCCACCCACCCTGGGAGGTAGATGCTACTACTGTCAGCCTTACCCAAGCAGTCGGGGGTATATCTGGTATTTTGAACCCATGCAGCCTGGCCACACACACCAGTATGTGATGCCTCTTAGCAAATTCCATTGTAACTGAAAGCCATATCACAAAACAACATAAAGAAAATTCATTTCTGCTGAACGACAAGGCTCAGTGGATTGAACGCTGGCCTGCGAACCAAAATATTGCCTGTTCAATTCCCAGTCAGGGCACAAGTCTGGGTGGCGGGCCAAGTCCTCAGCTGGGGGCATGTGAGAGGCAACTGCACACTGATGTTTCTCCCCCTCTCTCCTTCCCTTCCTCTCTGTATAAAAATAAATAAATAAAATCTAAAAAAAAGAAAATTCATTTTTTTCCTTTCGATTCTTCCATTATTGTAGATGCATTGGTGGACATGGGAGATTTAATCAAAAAGCAACTTACAGAACACACTATAAAGAAAGTAAGTGATTTCTACTATGCACTGCTTTTCTACTTCCTATTCCAGACATCAAATTGTATTGAATATAACATTGATATTAAGCTTCCTATAATGCACATTTTATTAGTTACCTATAACTAACGATACACAGCAATGATCAATAAACCAGGATATTGGATTATCTAAGACACCTCATTCTCAAATATTAGTTAACTGTAATAAGATACTTAGGTATCCCTAAAAGGTCTCTTGATATCTAGGGTACTTTTAAGACCCCCTGCATCAGGGTCACTCAGGGAGCTTATTAAAAATGTAGATTCTTGAGCACTACCCAGATCTACTGCATCAGAATCTTATGCAGAGAGCGTGGGGCGGGAGGAAGACAGTTAATTCAGCAGTGCTTCTCAACTTTTGCTGCATATGTAAGAGCTTCTGGGGAAGTTTTTAAAATCCTGACATCTGGGCCTTTTTCCTTACCTGCTAAACCACAATCCCTGGGGATGAGATCCAGGCACAGGTGTTTTATAAACCTTACAGGTGTATAAATGGCTGTGCAGGGCTGCGGATGCCACAGACCACAACTGTCCAACCTTCTCTGAGCAAGTTCAGCTGAAGAAGGCTCAGTGGCCCTGACTGGGCAGCTAGAGAACGAAGTACATGCTGTCTGGACAGCCAGGACTCAGCAGCTCTGTGGACAAGTCTGGACTCTGGAGCGCCTCCGGGGTGCCAGCCCCCGTCCCCCACAGGTCTTACAGTTCCCCACCCAGCTGCTCGCTGCTCCCATTGTGGCTGTCCGTGCCCAGCACCCTTCCTAAACTCCCTTCCTTCTTTTCTCTGGTTCGTTTCAGCAGTTTTTAAAACAAGCAGGCCCCTGATATATTACCAAGTGATCAGAGAATATCTTTTCTTTTTTTCCCTACAGAGAAAAACGACTGATTAAAAAAACAAAATAATAGGGGTGTGATATTCAAAGACTTTCAGAAGCCTGGACACCTGGGGAGCTGCCTGCCACACAGTAACGTTTTCTGCTGTACTTGTGCCTAGAGGGCATTTATTTAGTGTTTCCCAAATGCACTAAATGGCTCCAGCTACACGTTATTTAAACTGGCATCAGCTAAGCCATTTTACTGTACCCTGAGGATTAAAGCCCGGCAGCAGAACTCTTCTCTGTCTTCAGGGCAAGCAAGTGCTCAAGCGCTGCGAGCTCTCTGTTGCCCGTGTGCCCCTTCCAGGAGGGGACCCCCAGCAGGTCAAGCCCTGAAACGGCTGAAGGGTCTAAAGAGCGTCCTAACTGCCTATAGGGAGAGCATCCTTCTCTAATGAGTCTATAAGCAGGTTTTCACAGGCAATGAGTGAAAAGCAGTAACAGAAAGTATTTTCCCTGAGTTGATCCAAACAAAGCTCAGGCTCTTTACCTTTTCCCTTCCATGAACCTGGAAGACAATTCAGTCGCAGCAGCCCTGGCTTAATGCTGAAGTTCACCTGGGACAATGGCCTTAAATAAATTTTGGGTCCTCAACCTCTGGGAACATTATGAAAACCATGAATTTTTTTCTGCATAAAAAAAGACAAGCAGCCCTGGCCGGGTGGCTAAGTTGGGTGCAGTGTCCTCCCATACAATGAAAGGTTGATGGTTTGATCCCCGGTCAGGGCACATACCTAGGTTGGGGGGTCCCCAGGTGGGGCACAAACAGGAGAACCAATTTCTCTCTCACATCAATCTTTCTCTCTATCTCCCTTCCTCTGTCTAAAAAATCAATAAAAAACATATGCTTGGTTGAGGATTAAAAAAAATGAAATGACACACAAGATTTTGGATATAATTTCAGAGACTGCACAGACCCTCCCCTGCAGCTGTTCTACTGACACCCGCAAGGATCCCTGGTTCCCACAATATATCTCACCTGAGGGAACAAGTTCAACTCTAGACTACCCTTCACTAAGAGAAGTGAAGCAAGATCCGCCACGAAGCAGGAGAGGAACGTACAGCACCAGAATTGATTCCTAGACCCCTTCCCAGCTTCCCTTCTGGTCCAAAAGGGCAGCTGCCTGCTGGGACGTCCCTATGTCATACTCACCAGGAGGAAAGGGCCCTTGGCTGCCCAGTCCCGGGAGCTGCCCGAGCCATACTCTTTGCCGGCCAGAATGATCAGGGGAAGGCCTGCCTGCTTGTACCTCTCAGCAGCATCGAACACATCAAGCTGAGGAAGAGAAAAGGCAGGTACTACAGATGCAGTTGAGGCACAGCGTGCAGAGACAGGCTAGTGGGCCTGGTTATTCCACATGTCATTCCATTTAAGTTTAGCCTCAGAACTTAACAAGGTAGATATTATTTCTACTTCCCAGGTAAGAAAATGAGAATCACAGAGGGAAATAAACTGATGTGGGCTCCAGAGCTGGTCTGAGGTGGAGCTGGGACTTGAGCCTAGGCTTATCTTACTCAAAGTGCAGGCTTTCCTGACTTCTCACATGCCTCCCACCAAAACAATTCCAGCAGTAATATGCCATCCAAGTGGTTCCCTTTAGGACCCAAGCAGGCATCTACCAGCCTCTATATTCCTTCTTTTCCTAGTGGTATGGTGAATTAAATTAAATGCTAATAAAGAAATAAAATGGCGCTTTTTGATAAATATTCTCTACCTTAACCTGGAATTTCCCTCTTAAATACTATGAACACAGAGCATTTCAATCAGAGGCTTTTGAAGCTCAACTCCCAGGGAACTATATTTAGTTAAACCACGAAGCAGAATCTGTAAGCAGGAAGAGGAGGATTCACAGTTTAAAGGGCATCCCCATCAGTGATGAGCTCTATGTACATGGACTCTTGGCAAGAGGGACCACAGGCAGCAAGAGGACGGATGGGGCTGCACAGAAAAAGTAAGGCCAAAAGGAAGGTGAGCACATGGACCCAGAGCCTGACAAACGCTGGCTTCTCAAGGAAGCAGAAGACGTCATACTTACAATTTCTCCCGAAGGCAGATGTATAGTCTGTGGTGCCTGCTTGTTCAAAAATTTGTTTAATAAGCGAATGTTGGCAAACGTCCCACGTACCATGATGGCATCATTACCTCGGCGGGAACCGTAGGAGTTGAATTCCCGTGGAGTCAGGCTAATAAGACAAGCAGGAGACAAGCAAGTTTAGTGTACAAGCTAAGAGTAAACTTAGCTTATATCAAGAAAGAAAAAACATAAACCTCACTATTATTCTAATCTACCAAGCATTGTTCTTTAAGGCAGAAAAACTGTTGCCATAGTTTCGATGGAGGGCAGAGTGTGAGGGAAGAGTTGGGGGAATTCAACCTTCTCCCAGGGTCTACCTGCCATCTCGTAAATCTGGGGAGATAAAGCAGGAGGAGCTCTAATAAGGCTATTCATTTTATTTATTTATTCAGTAAGGTAGCCTATAAAATTTCACAAAAAAAATTTAAAATGGGCAAGAAAAAGAAAGTAAAGACAATAATTAGGGGAAGCCGATTTGGTGGAGCCAACAGTGGGGGGAAGAAAATGCGTCTCCTAAACTAACCTGGAGGTTCAAATCTGTACCTGAGTTAGGAGGTAAGGGAAGCCAATCGAACAGGAAGACACACAACTGGCAACCTGATTCACAATGTCAGAAGCTACAAATAAGAACAATGCTAAAGAGGCAGAACCACCATTTCTCCTGGTCCCGAAACCAGAGAAAAATCTTGTAAGCGGCCCCAATGAAAGGGAACTTCGGAATGTGAGGAATAACATTTTACAGTGAACAAAGTCACCAGTTCACTGGGCTGTTTCTTAAAATGCTAGGAAATGTGTGTGAGTGTTAATGTGATTTAAAGGTTATAGCTAATTTGAGGACTGAGAGAATTTTTAAGGGGATTTCCAGAGCAAATGAAATTATTTCCAAAATGTGAATATGTACATTTTTCTGGAAAGGTACTATATTTACTTTCATTCAATTTCCTAAAGAATCCATGTCTCAAAAAAGGTCAATAATTATCAATCCACCCCCGCCCCCTGAAAAACCCCGTGTAGGATTTTGTTCCTCAAATTGGCTCTGGGTCCCATCTCTGAGGAAGCTGATTTGGGAAGTGGGGTTGGGAGCCAGGAATTTTTATGTCACAGGTAATTCTCATGGAAAGTTGCATTTGGGACTGACTTCAATCCGTATGGGTATACTAGACCAGTAGGTAACATTGGTATATACACCTATTAAAGCCCAAACTTGACTGAAGGACTGAGGGGTAAATGTGCAACTGCCAACTCAAAGCGGTTCTCTGTGGAGAAGGCATCTGCTTTGCACCAGGAATGGCAACACACTTCGGGTTACGTGCCTGCGCTCTGAGGTTCAGGTGCACCCATCTCCGCCGCAGGTTCAGGACAAAAACCTGTACTTTAACTATTAGGCAAGCTGGGGGCAGAGATGGCAGTTGAGCCTCATGAGTACAACACTTGCTCAAAGACTGTCCCTTTCTCAGGGACAGTACATTCACTCTCTAAGGGACGGCAAAGACTGTCCCAAAGACTGTCCCATCAGACTGAACGACCCTGATGGAGGTTCACGTGCTAACGGATTCTTTCATGGAAGCCTCGAAGCAGCAAACAGAAAGGCTGGTTTTCAAGCCACAGGGTTCAGTGAAAAAGCACAGTCTGATTCCGAAGAGACTAGGCGAAAGGGAAATGCTGGTCTAGTCACTCCATGTTTTCCTTTAGTCCTCACTTCAGTCACACTTACCCTCTGCTAGTTAAGTAGCGAGCTGCAGGGCTGTTTCTTGCAATATTTCCAGCTGGAGAGATGTGGTCAGTTGTTACTGAATCTCCCAAATTTAACAGCACATAGGCATCCACAATAGATTTAGGGGGCTGAAGCTCTAAAGTCTAGCACAGAACACAAGAAGTTAGTGTTTGCCCAGGCGTCTCCAACAAGTCACGAGGGGAGTCGTGACAGTAGTGGTCCATGGACCTGAACCAGATGACCGCCCCACATCAATGCATAAAAAATTTTAGGGTTCGTTTTCAGTTTTATCAGGAGTGCTTTAAAAAGTAAAATGAATTTACTCAAAACACTTACATCTTACCCTTGAAGGGAAGGAAAAGTATTGGCACTGTTCCCTCAAAAAGCAGCAGGGATGCAACTGCAAATGACATTCTCTTTCTTCATATCCACAGAACTCCCTAGAGGCTGGGGACAGTGGGATTCTGAATTCCCCTCCCATCCCCTTCCCACAGGGATATACTGGGGGGCACAGACTCCCTGGTCAGCAGTTTCAAGGAACGCCTCCCTTGTCTGGATGGGCATAAGGCTGAGGCGGCTGACTCTGGGGGCATTCTCCTACAACAGTCTCAGACTTCACCAAGTCTATGTCCAGGTGGCCCTTGATCACCAGGGTGTCTCTACACAGCCACACACGACCCTGGGACAGAGAAACTGTAGGCTCACCACAGCCAACTGTCCCAACTTCCCAAAACTTGCCCCAGTAGTATTCACTTGGGTTTGTAGAAGTTTTAATAAAACAAGTTAAACTGAGGGTATGGGATTAAAAAAAAAGTAGATGTTATAGGGAAAGAAACCTTTGGAAGAATTCGTTTTGTTAAAAATAAAACGTCATACCAGGTTTTCAAAAAATGGTGGTGACTTAATGTATGTAGATTTGGGATTCCAGTAATACAGCTTATCTGATGGGGCTGCTAAGGCATTCCAGCTTTCATTCACAGTCTTCAAAAAATAGAGAGAAAGAAAGTCTAATGACATTCGATTCCAAGGAAAACAATATGCAAACATAAAACATATATTCAAGCTAAGCATACAATAAAAACATTCTAGTTGTACAAAAGAGTTCCTTTATCCTAAGATAATACCATGCTAACTAACTTAAAAATATATAAACACTGTGACAGGCAGCCAAGGACCCCACTCCTGGGATCTACTCTCTAAAGGGAGCCCCAGCCCCTTCTGCTGAGTGTGGGCTGAGCCTAGTGTGACTCATTTCTAAGATTTGGTAATAAAGAGACTCTGCCTTTTGTGGCTCTCACCCTCTCTTGCTTCCCCTGATGGAAGCCAGCTACTCTGCTGAAAACTGTAAAGAGGTTCCCTAGCAACACATGGAGAGAGGCCTCTGGCTGGTGGTCATGCAGGAGCTGAGGTCCTTGGTCCAACAGCCTGCGGGGCACTTTATCCTGCTAACAGCCATGTAGGTGAGTGCCCTTAGAAGTGCCTTTTCCCCAGCTGAGCCTTCAGATGAGCTGCAGCCCAGATGACACCTTGCCTGAAGCCTTGTGATGGCACACACACCCAGTTAAGCCACACTTTGATCCACAGAAACTGAGAGATAATAAATGCTTGCTCTTTTAACCCACTAAGTTTTGGGGTAATTTGTTTTACAGTACTAGATAACTAATCCATATGCTTACATGTATAACTTAAGAAATAACACTCCAGATTTGTACCAAAGGGGGAATTATTTCCTCTCGGAAGGTTTGGAGAAGTAGACTTCTGAGTCCTATGGTCATTGGAGAGCAAGTGACAGCTGCTTTGAATAAAAACAGGTTGAATTCTCTCCATGGGTCCGTTAACTCAGCCTTTGAATAAATGCATTTAGTCCAATGCCCGGAAAGCTCCCTCAGACTATTTTTCAGTGAGCCGCTTGGGGGAGGGCACAGTGCAAGAACATGATCCCTGTTTCAGCCCTCTCCACAGTCTGCTCTCTTATTTCAAACCCAAGCCTTTGTCAGCAGCCCTTGGGTCAGCCTAACCCAGAAAATAGGGAAAGGAAGAACATCCAAGGGTCTCAGAAAATAATACTGAGTCCCCTACCTTTTATCCCTATTTGTAAAGTGCACAAAGGTTTTATTTATTTAAGTAGTTTGGTGCTTTCTATTGAGCAGTTTTTATCTGTTTATTTTTTAATTATTTCTTTAATTTTAAGCTTCCAAATAATTATTAGAGGTTCACTTCACCAAATGACTCTACCTCAGTGACACATGGTAGTGACATGGGGGTGGGGGTGGGCCTCAACCACAGTTGACACAACATCCCAGGGTGTCTGAGAAAAGGAGAGTCAAGGAGAGCTGTCCAGGAATCACACACAACCTGAGGCCTTTCTCCTTGAGGCTGTTATCCACTTGCCTGACTCTGGAAGCATGTGGGGAGTGGGGAGTTCGTAGAGATGTGAGTCACAGGAGAAGAGTGACTGAGAACCACTTCCCTGGTTCTCTGAAGAGGGAGTAACAAACCACCTTCCTTTCTGTACTTCATACCCCCATTAGCCTCAAGGTCTGCAGAGATGACACAAAGGAACCGCTTTCCCTTAGATTCTTGGGGGCAGGTGGCACCTCACCTCTATTTTCTGATAGACCTCCTTAAACATCCCAGGGATGACGTACTTCCATTCCACCGCCTGGATCTCCTCTCTACTTGGCCAGATATCTTTCAGAAACACCTGTTGTCCCTTTGCATTTACCCCTGGGGAATAAAATGTTTATGCATAAGAAACACACAATTCAATGCCCCCTTTCCATTATTACACACAGTCAGGTCTGGTTCTTTGTGGTAGTTTTGTTCTACAGAGTTCGTGTAAACAGTGCTGTAGTGAATACTGAATCACTGACCCAGAGGAAATATAGGGTTAGGTGTCTGAGAGCCTGTGGTCACATTTTTGCCAACTGATCAATATATAACCTTGTTTTGTGTGTGCGTCTGCTTCTAGACATCTTATTTAATATATATTGTTGATCTATTACCACTGAACTCACTGTCAACAGCACTATTACTTATGCCCAAATGTAGTCTATTTAGCACATGACACATCATGGGTTTACTGGGCTTAGGAACACTAGATAGCACTTTAGCACTGGAGGCCATTTTAAACAGTGAAATCACCATCAAAAAGCACAAAAGTGCAAAAACATGGCACTAAATAGATCCTGACCAAGATACCTCTTTATAGGATGACAGCTAAAATAAGAAGGCAGAGGACCACCTTGTCTGACTTCACTGAGGAGGTACATGTTGAATGACTCAGTTTTCCCCACTCTGGCATGTCTGTGAATGGCTACAGAAGCATGATGAGCATTGACTTGAGGGTTAAATACACTTTCGTGAATAAGCAAATTTGCAAATATGGAATCCACATGTATGAGGATCATCTATACCTCTGAAGTAATCATTTCCTAAAGGTGAATTGAAAGGGCATTGTTTTCATAATACCTAATTTACTTAGAATGAATTGAGGAGGGGATAGGAAGCATGGAGATCAGAGGAAAGAACATAAAATATCATTTTCTCTTAATTTTGAGAAGTTAAACTCTCTGGAATGTGTTCCTACAAAGCATATATTAAAAATATGCTTATGATTATATTAAAGCAGGAGATAGAGAGAGGAACTGGAGAAGAAGCCAGAAGAGCAAGATCTCCATTACCTTTTTTATTTTATTTTATTTTATTTTTTTTTTAATATTAAATTTTATTTAGTTACTTTTCAAGTACATTTTTTTTCTCTCCCCCCCCCCCGCCCGGTCTCCCCCCTCCCTCCCATTCCCCCCCACCCCAGTCCTCATCTCTGTGTCTTTCATACTTGTTCCTCAAAATCCCTCCCCCTTTTTCCCCTTAAGTTCATTACCTTTTGTACTTATTTCCCTTTTGTCATTTCTTGCCTTTTAGTAAATTCTTATTTATTTCAGTGATATTTGAGCTGTGCATTGGGGAGTAAGGAAAAGACTCCCCTCATCTTATCTCTGGAAGTTCTAGTCTTCATTATTCATTAAGGAAAGCATTAACTTTCTTCCAGTAATATTTTCATATTCATTGGAAAAAAATTGTAACCACCTAAACAAAATCTTACCCAATGGTTCTTTCTCAAAGTCGATCCTGACGGTCCCAGCAATTGCATATGCTATCACTAAGGGTGGAGAGGCTAAATAGTTGGCACGGGTATTGGGGTGGACTCGGCCTTCAAAATTCCTGTTCCCAGACAATACTCCAACAGCTACGAGATCTCCCTGTGTGAGGCAAGAGAAACACTAGGTCACAAAGAAAAGAGACTGCCTAGGCTGCTCATGTTAGACCATTTGCCAAAGTTTTCCCATCACCTGATGTGGTTCCTTAAGCTTTCCTTTCATGAGTCCTCTTTATTATAGGAGAGGACACAGGGGTCTCCCTGTGGGAGACACTCTTGGTCAAGGATACAAAGACGTGTTCACTGGTTTCTGCTCATGACAAAGTACCAGGCGGGTCAGAAGGCAATATCCTAGTTATTTTGTTGCTTGGAGCCTAAGAACAGGTGGGAAAGACTAAAAGTTGAAAGCTAAAGCAAGCCACGCTGACTTACATTGATTCTGTAAACCACACAAAGCAAACCAAATAGGATTTCTCAACACTACAGAATTTATGGGGCAAAAGTCAAGCCAATGCAAATGAGTTCAGATTCATGTGTACGAAGACTTCTCTGACTTGGAACCAGTTTTCAGATTGCCATTAACAAACAATTCCAGAGGCTCCTGTATTCAAAACCTGCCTTTATTGAGCACGTGTATCTGGGTGCCACACTACATCTTTTATGTCCATTCCCATCTTGATGCTCACAGTCTATGTAACAGTTACTATTATCATCTCCAGTTTATGGTTGTGAAAACTCAGGTAAAAAGGGGTTAATTAACTTGCCCAAGCTTGTCTAACTGGTAAGTTTAGCTTGACTGCAGAGACTACACATCTAACCACATCCCGGTGCTTCCTTGAATTTTATTGAGATCACCAGCATTTTGAAGAAATATGAAAAGAGACTACAGCTCTGAAGACCTGCAGACCCCTCTGTAATTACCTGTGTGATGGCTTCTACCACAGGTTCAGGCAAGGGCCCACTGTTGCCAATGCAGGTCATGCAGCCGTAGCCCACCACATCAAACCTAGGTGCCAAAGAGATGCATGAGATTAGATAATTCCCACTGAGCTCCTCTGCTGGTAATAGTTCCTAGAGACCACTGATTTAAAGAAGATGACAGCACATGAAATAAGTTCAGTACAGTGCTGCTTCTTCAGCTGTCATTCCTGGGAACATTTTAATATATTAGTCACTCATTCTAGGTCATTCCATTAGATTCCTTTTCAAGTAAACTATAAAAAAAGTCTAATAGAGTGATCTAGAGTTTTAATTTTTTAAATATATAGTCTTTATTATATTTTTCCATTATCAATAAATCCCCTTATGCTTGGTTAGGCCACTGTCTCTATTCACTATTTTTATTATAAAATCCAAAGACTTCTGACTTTTATGAGGCACATGAATAAAATCTCTATCATCAGAATTAAGAATACAGTAATGGGGGAGTTGAAGAAACTGTATCTGGCAACAAATAACTCATTTACCTTAAGAAATGAGAACATTTTCAGCTATGGTAAATAATCCTTTTCACACCAAAGGGCAGACTCTCGCTGCATAACCAATGCTGGCCCAGTGCAGAGAGAGGGTGTAAACACCACACCAAAGCACAGGCCGATCTCAGCCCCTGCTCTGTCCTTCACAGGCACCCTTGTGTGATGGACAATTAGCACAACTGTCCACAGGAGGACTCTACTCTTGGAATGGAAGGGTTCAAGTCTACATATCATCTGACAAAAGAGTATGCAATTAGATACTATCAGATAAGCTTATATCTGTTACAAGGTGGCACGGCGAGATATGTCACCTTGAAATGTGTGGAAGATAATACAGCAAAAGCAAAAGAAAACTCTCCCTCACCCAAGCTGAGACAGAGAAGGCATGACTCCGCTTTCTCGCAGGTAGTAGGTGACCACACCACTCCCGGGAGACAGGCTAGTTTTGATGTAAGGCTTCACGGTCAGGCCGGCATCCACAGCTTTCTTTGCTAACAGTCCTGGGAAATGGTAAACACAGACACAGTGTGGTGTGGGTGGCCACCTACTCTGGGTAGGTGTCTACTCTAGGTACCAGGAACAGTTCTGGAAAGACATTGACTTTTCAGTCTGCATTTCCTGCCACTGCCTGACAGAGCTCCATTTGTGCTGGTACTTCCTGCTCTTTCTGTCGTCTAACAGAAATCGAAAGCTCACTGGTCCAAAGTCATTCACATGCATGCAGTAAACTCAAATGGAGTCATGAAAATGAAAGAAAGATGTGTGCTTGTGTGTCTGCGTTTCTAAAAGAGATAAACTTAAAACTGTTTATAAATATATAAAATATTTTTTTAATTTGGGGAGGGAAAGGAAACTTTCTAATTATGCTTTATTTAAATGAATATTATAACTGGAAGGACCCTCTGAGTCGTGTACTGGCTGGTGAGGAACCCAAAATAGGGCACCTGTAACCTGGGTATGTGCCCTGGCTTAGAATCGAACCCATGCCCCTTCGGTCTAGGGTATGAGGCTCCAACCAACTGAGCCACACAGGCCAGGGCTCCATCTCAGAAATTTCTTAAAGTGGAAGATTAAGAGCTCCTGGCCCATTGGACTTTTGGCAAATACCAACAACTGTAGGGACACTGGGTGCTCTGTCTTAGGAAGTGTCACAGAAGTAAAAAAGAAATGAGGAGGAAGAGATGAAGAGAAAAAAAGCTACAGACAAGCTGGTGACTTGTCTTAAGGAAAGTTGGTTTGCATCAGACAAAAACAGCATAAGCTGGCAACAGATGAATTCCCGAACAAAGAGGGTTTTCCTTATGCACTCTCCACGTCATAAATAAAGGACTGTTATAACTCCATGATCTATGGACACAGATTCACAAGAGGAACTGTAGGAGATGTTTAAGAATGTGGAAACTAAAAAATCATGTTACTGCAACTCTGTATGTAAATGTTCACTACTTAACCCGAACTGCATAAAAGGCAGGTGAGTTTCATCAGACTTTGTGCCCTAATTCAGGTGCACTTGACAGTAAATCTAAGACTGACTAAATCTCACTGTATAAAAAGGCCTGTTGGGTTTTACAAAGAACAGTCTGTGACAGAAAAAGAGTTTTTTTTCTTCTGAAGTCTGCCATAAGATTCTAGGCTTTACCAGAAATTCATCTCATTATGCTTTCTTCTAGTTATTTTATGGGTTAATTCTTAAGACTACTATGCACTATGTGTTCTACTTTAAATACTCTTCTTTGTACACTGTTTATTGTGTAAACATTTCTGGGCCAAAAAATATCTGCATCTGGAAAAGACAAGGTTCAGTGAACTACATGCAGAACTTGGTTAAGCCTCTGAGGCATATTTCCACCCGCAAGTCCACATGGTCATGAGGATTTCAAATGCACTAACCTGCTCCTAACATCACGGACGGATTGCTGGTGTTGGTGCAGCTAGTGATGGCAGCGATGACCACAGAGCCATGAGTAAGGGTGAATTCGCTGTTATTATAGACAAACGTCTTGTGGTCACCATGGTGGTCTGGAGCAACTTGGAATCCTTTAAACCCTTGCTACAAGAAGGAAAAAAATATATATACGTATTTATTTATATATATATATATATAAACACACACATATTTATAGATGTATACATACATGCATATAAACTATATATACATATACACATATAGATATAGGTATATACAATGTATGTATTTATATAAACACATGTGTATACATGTGTATAAATATATTGCATATATACATATATGTATATATGTGTATACATACATACATATATATATAAAGTGTAACACATATATATGTATAAAGTATAACTTAAAGAATATGGAATGCCATCAGGGTTTCAGACCAAGTACCAGGGAGGTTCAGATGAAGGACAGTTGATTTTCTGCTCCAAGACCTGAGGCCATGTGTGGAGGAGCTGACAGATCAGGGGGTGCAGATGGAGAAGGCACATGCAGGCAGGGAATGGAATGAAGAAACGTACAGTGGTCAGAAAAGCTTGGGCAAGTAGAGTGAACAATAAGGTGAGAGTCAAGTGAAAAGTAGGTATGGTTTTAAAAAGGTGGTTGAATGATGTTTATAGATGGTCAAATGCTCTCAGGAAGCTGTTTGGCTCCTGGCTAATGGGGGAGACATTAAAGACTTCAAGAGAGAGAAGGAACACCCCCATTGCCAGGCTTCAGGAAGAGGCATCACTGAGTGAAGCAAAAAGAAACCTGGGCACTAAAAAAAATAAATAAACGAGCATGGGACAGGTCAGGGTCAGGGAGGATTTCCACCCCAGGTGCTTACCTTAGCTCCAAGGCAGCTTTCAAAGTCCTTTTTCATGTCAGACACAGCAACTTTGTCCTGTGGCCTTTTGGGTCCACTGCAGCAAGGCACTACTGTTTTCAAATCTAATTCCACCACCTATCCCCTCAAAAGAAAAGGGAATGTGGAACTGACATTAAGCCATGCCACAGAATTTAAAATACTGTAACAATAAAAACAAACTAAACCACCACATTCAAAACCACGAAAGTCAGTGTTCATTTGAACACTTAAAGGATGAACTTCCAAAGCTGAAGATGATTGCTTAAGTAACGAGGGGCGGCAGCTAGCCTTGCCACCTCTCAGAAAGACCAGGGTGGGCACGGCAGCTGCTGCCCAGTGTCTCCCATGCATCTGTCTTTGCAAAGTGGCTCATAGAATCTTATTTTAGTTTAAGTCAGTCTGGGTGCGTTTTCTTTGAAATGATACATAGACTGTTGTACTTTTTCTAAGATGATTTGGGAGGGATGCAGCTGTTAAGTCATCAGTGCCAGGGAATGGGCCTCAGTTAATGGAGCATTTCCTTCAATGTCACGTGAAAGAGAATGAGGGCCCCACTTCTAGTGCCCCCTCTAGTCTTGGCTGCTGAGAAAAATGTGGAATCAATGTGCACCCTGGAAAATGAATGAAGGGTAGGCCACCGGATAAATCAGAACTAACTGACAAGTTTGCACCTCCATATCTCTCCTCATCTTGAACGATGAGCCTCGCCTTGAAATAACTCTGGCCCTTCTAGTGACATCCTTCTTCCAAGATCTTCTCCATAAGAGGAGCAAATCAGTTGTTCAAAAAGGGGAGCACACCCAACCCAACCTAAAGGCCAGGAGGAACAGAAGAACTTGTATTGTTTTGTTATGTTTACGGTTCCTTATCTTTTTGACTTCTTAACTTGTGAATGTCCTGTTCTCCTGAGATGACTTGGTGATAACTAATTTTCTACAAGTACATCCCCCAAGAAAAACCATACACAACTAGAATCACACCTCCAGGAAAAGGAAACACATTTTTGGTGAAGGTGCTCTCATACCTGGGCAAAATCTGGGTCCTGAGAGGAGTCATTGAAATCCCGAAACATTCCTACAGCCTGAAGATACTTTTTAATGTGCTTTACCTTTTCTTCATCACGACCTACATGGACATTTTAAGAGGACACAAGTAATAGATGTTAATATTTCCTGGCTAAAGACTATAAGTTAAGGCCTCCACCAGCAATTACACAGATGATACATACCTCACTTACATACAATAACTCTGCAGATACCACAGCACAGGGCTAACAGTCTGACTCTAGCTGATCTGCTTTTTATTAGGGTCTACTAACTGATCTGCTGTTCCTAAGGAAGAGACAGTTACATTCTAATCCCACCTGTAAGCACTCCCCCTTCTCTTCATTATGCTCCTTAGTTAGAAGGATCCTAGACCTCTGCCCACCTATGCCTCTCCCTTCAACTGGCCAGACTCTCAGTATTCCACATTGTTACTAAAATAATGATCTGCCCTGACTCCCACCACACATTACCACCTATGAGAACTTCCTGTGTTCTTGGCACTGTCTGTTAAATGTTTATCTCAATCTTTAATCCTTTATCACGACCTTAAGAGACAATTACAGTTATTCTCATTCACAGATGAGGAAATGGTGGCTCAGGAAGATTAAGTAACTTTCCCATAGAATATAGCCAGTAAATGACAGGACCAGGATCCGAACCTGAGTTTAACTCCAAAGTCTAAAGTCTTAACTCATGATTCTGTTATCACCAGGAATATGACCCTGAACATTTCGAATTTAATCATGAGACGGTGGTTGTAGGAGATAATACTCATGAAGTATGACCAATGGACATACAGCCCACCCATTCCTCTGTCAGTTGAATAAGGCTGTTTGAAGGCTTGATCCTTATCACAATACATCAGCAATTTTTGTTTGCCTATTTCTTTAAATGAATTGTAGAGGTCATCAGCTTTCTCCACAGGCCTCATCAAAGCTGACTGACTGAGCTTCATTACCATGTTTATCATGACCTATTGATGAGCCCACTGTTCACTGTGTCCCGTGCTGTCCCATCACAATGACACACAGAAGTGTGTGTCTCTTAGGAATGAGAAAGAGTGTTCTGCTTCTCTGACGGGGGATGTTTGTTTCAACTTAACAGATGCTTCAAATCTTAGTGATCCAGCACCGAAGTTGGTGGCTACCTTTAGCGCCACAGAAACTAATCTGAGCTCTGGATGTGTTTCCCCCTCCCTACCATGCCTTCCTTCTCTTCTCTAGGTTGATTACCTCAGTTATTTGTTCTTTAATTTCTTTATCTTTTTCATTAAAAATGCATTGCAGATCAAGGGAGATATTAATTAATCAATTCCAATGTGATTATATTTAATAAAAACTTCTTTAAAATAAGCTTTTTCATTCCAATTTTAACTACTTTGTGAAGATTTTCCTCAGGAAAATCAAGGAGGTTTGGATTTCCTTGGAGCCTGTCAGATTCTTTTGAGACCTCATTAAGAGATTCGCACCAGCTCTCACTTCAGATGCCCACTACTTCTATTTCAGAAGAAACACTGGCCACTGTAGTGACCGCTGGATATGGAGGAGAAGGCTGAAGTTTGTCTCTGTTCCTTTCTCCTTAATAATTTAGTTGCGATTTTAAGAGTCATATGGATATATAAAAGGCCTTCTTCATCTTTGTCACATAGAACCAGGTATTAAAAATAAAATTATTTCATGTTACCGTCTTGCTTAATATGACTCAGCGACTTCCTAGAATAAAGCACTAACTGACCACTGTGGCCTACGAGCCCGTGTGAATCTGGCTCCTGCCTGCCCGCCCTCTGACCTCACCTCCCGTGGCCACCATCCTGGGCTGTAGTGACACAGGCCCCTCTGCTGTCCCATCTCTCTCTTGGGCCTTTGCATGTGTGGTTTCCTCTACCTGGAAAACACCCCCTTCACCACGTCACATGGCTCATGCTCCCACTCCATCACGAGTTCAAGTTTCCCTTCCAAGAGCTCTTTGCTGATGTTCCCAAGTATAAAATGGCACCCTTAGGCTATTCACCCGTTCCCCA
The DNA here is from genome assembly GCF_021234435.1 of Artibeus jamaicensis. Lineage (NCBI taxonomy): Eukaryota > Metazoa > Chordata > Mammalia > Chiroptera > Phyllostomidae > Artibeus > Artibeus jamaicensis. The sequence continues at coordinate 68,443,743 of NW_026522030.1, read as the reverse complement.
GGATCTCTTCTCCATTATCTTATAAATGCAATGTCCTGTAAATAGTTGTGTATTTATTTGTTGACTTGTTCACTACTGAATCTGTGGAACTTAGACCAGATATTGAGAATGACTAAATAAATGTTTAATATTTTAAAAATAAATTTGAAAAATTAAACAGAAAACTGTTCTCAAAGTTAAAGTCAAATTTCTAAACACATGTTCACAGAGTTAGAGAACCACTGACATTCTGAAATGGCTTCAGATGCAGTCTTTCATTTTACCTCCTGGGATGTCACGGGGCACTGTTCTTGTTTGGAGCCAGGTGGCCTCAGGTTTGGATTCTAGCTCCACTTTTATTAGCTTTGGATATTTACTACCACCTCTCTTATCTTTAGTTTTCTCTCCTATTAGTTAATTAATCAATCAGGCTACCCTATCGATCTGTCAAGAGGGTAAGAACAATGCATGCCAAGTGCCTGGCGCTCAGAGGACAGTCATAACCATTACTAAGATTACTTGTTTCATGTCAAATAAGTGCTAATAGAAGATGAGTATATATATCAGGCTTCCTGAGTATCTGAGCTTTCTGTCGGCCATACCCTGCCTACCTCACATCTTCTGAAATCCCGACAATTAGTCCGAGTCCACAGAGAAACGGAAATAATCTGTAAATCTGACCCAGTGTACTCTAAGGGCCAGAGACAGAAGGCAGTGCTCCAATTCTCAGTGTTTTACAAAATTTTACGAATGGCCCTCTGCTTTTCCTGATTTTACGCTTACCTGTCTGCAGCAGGTACTTGATACTAACTTCGTCAACTGGGAAAAAGGCAGCAGTTGCTCCATACTCTGGACACATGTTGGCAATCGTAGCTCGGTCAGCAATGGACAACTGGGCAACTCCTGGCCCGAAGAACTCAACAAATTGACCAACTACCCCAACCTGGCGGAGGTGCTGAGCAGCAGAACAGAAAGATTACAAAGTTGATAGACCATGTCTAAAATGCAGAACTCTCATCTTGCAATTCTTATAAACTAACTTTGTGAGTGAACAGGAACAATCAGTTAACACAATGTATTTTTGATTACTTTAAAAAATAAAGCTTAAAAAGTAATGCCAACTAAATATAACATGGTATTCTGCACTGGATACTGAAACAAAAAAGGGATATTACTAGAAAAACTGGAGAAGTTTCTAGTTTAGTTAATAGTGAGTGTTATTCATAACAATGCCAGCATCTTTATTTTGATAGATGTGCTATGGTGAGGAAAGGTAATGTTTTGAGAAGCTGGGAGAAAGGTAGCAGAAACTTTCTATATTATTTTTACATGAATTCTCCTGTAAATCTAAAATTATGTCAGAATAGTTTTTCCAAAAAAAGTAATGCCAGGAATACAAATAACAATATTAAGAAAACATTTTAAAAATGGGAAATACTCTTTCTCTCTAATGAGGTAATTGGAAATGACTAGAAATAGTAAAAATAAAAATTTTTTAACTCAAATAAATTATGACTTGTATTAGCTGAGTGGTTGTTTTCAAGGGTATAAGGAAAAAATTTCTTAAACACAGGTACTAGTCAAATATAACAAAAATATCCAGTCTGATTCCCGTATCTTCTTTAAGCCAGCCATTGGCCAGAGCAGGCACCTTGGTGACTGACTTGTCCCTACAGGAAGCCAGTTCCATGAATTGTGGGCAGTCACAGAGATGGGCTCTTCTGGTTACATGAAATTTTGCCAAATTTTGTGTCCAAGCCTTATATATTATTCCACATTTGAAGAATAATACACAGATACCTGTGATAAGCTAGTGTGTTCAAATAAATCAAATTCTAAATTCCATAAAGACTACATCAAAGAGGAACTTTTGGGGGCCTTTATCAGGATAGTGTCCATCCCAAATATTTCAAGCCTGCAACCTATACAACCAGAAAAAATTGTGTTTATGATAATATAGAAATTACTTTTCTAATAATTGCTCAAAAATAAAACTACCTTTTTTTTTGCAAAGCAAGCAAGTCACATACAAAATTTATTTCCTAAAAGGGCTAAAGAAAAGGGAAAAAATAATTTTTGACAGTTTGGAGAAAAATCTGTCATAGTAATGCAACTTACAATACGGAAAAAGGGAATTTAATAAGTCTAATATTATTCACATAAAAAGTTTGTTATTTACATATAAAGAAAAAACATGGGGGAAATATAGTCACAGCATAATGGGAATTATTCTTACAACCTCAGGACAGTGGCCATTCTAGGAATGGGGAAGATGGCTTAAACCATAAATAACACATTTTATTTCTTAAAAAATAGAGAGAGCTCTGAAACAAATATGGCAAAATGTTATCTGATAAATCTATGTAGTAGGCATATCAAATCACTTTCACTTCTGTGTATTTGAACTATTTCATAATTTTTAAAAAATTGTAGAGAAAAAGGTCCACACAGCAATACAAGAGTAAAATGAACATAATTAACCTAACACTTAGCCACAGAATCCTCCCTTACCCAATCATTTTAAGGTCATCAACATATGGTTTTCTAGCATTTCCAGGACACACAGAGACTGAGAGAGACTCCACCATGTATTTCCTCCCTGTTTGTCACCTTGATTCCAAGATCACAGAAGAGGCAGCATGTGTTACCTTGGTGATGGTGAGCACGATGTCAGTGGATGTCACCAGGGGGTGGGGGTTTCCCGTCAACTTGTAGCCGATCACCTGGGGAAGCACCAAGCTGATTGGCTGGCCCAGCATGACAGCTTCTGCTTCGATCCCACCCACACCTGCATAGAGTGGCATATAAAATAATGCTTTCATTACTTCTTACTACATCCTTCAAGAATAATTCGATGTCATTAACAGGTAATAAACCCAGTTACAATGTTGTACTAGTACAGAGTTACTTTTTAAAAAGAGCAATTATCTTTTTTCTATTTCTCTCCACAGAATTTTTAGTAAGTGTTTCTCCCAAGTGTGGTCCCCAGACTCCTGTGTCAAAATCCCCTTAATCCCACACCAAGTGGAGTGGGATTCAGGAATCTCCATTTTTAACCAACACTGCAGGTGATTTCCACTCATTCTTAATGTCCCCGACCCTTAGTTCAGTTCATTCTTAAAAACAAAGGCATGAGGCCTTTTTCTGGACATTGGAAATACAGCAATGAACAAAACAGACAGAAATATCTCTTGATACTTGTGGTCATGCCATTTTATGCTGCTGGGATGTACTGGTACCAACATATATTAAAGTACATGCTATAGTACAGCAGATACAGAAGAATACTCACCCCATCCGAGAACACCCAAACCATCAATCATGGTAGTGTGTGAGTCTGTGCCCACGAGGCTCTCTGGGTAATAATATCCATCCTTATCAAATACCACTCTTGCCAAATACTCCAGATTCACCTGGTGGATGATTCCTGAGCCAGGGGGAATAATCCTCATGTTGTGAAAAGCCTGGGAACCCCACTAGGATTGAAAAGTGGAAAGAGTACTATGAATGCCTGGCACCCTCCTCTGCACCTTACCCTCACACCCACAGACATAAAGAATCGACCATTCGAACCAAACTTGGTTATACCTTCAAAAATTCAAATCGTTCTCTATTTCTTTCAAATTCCAGGTCTTGATTCTTCTGTAAACTGTCTGCCCTGTCAAGAGAGAAAAAAACTAAATGTACAAATTTTAAGGCTTAAAATGTTACTTGTCAAATTTATTGATGATGAATAAACAAAACGGCAATTTTATCTGTAGGCCTCCTGGGTGGTATTATACCTCCACTCACATGGGAAAGGAGAGGTAATTAGCAAAAGTAAAAAGAATAATTATTATTTGATTAAAGTGATTCCGTCGCTCCCTTTAAACATTGTGGGTAGAAAATATTAAGTGAACTTAATTTAAAACTAATTCAATCATAAAGTCTGACCCACAGGAACAGACTCAAGGCCTTTATGATGATAACAGTAGCAGAGATATTTAAATAACCCATTCTCTACTCCTTTCTCCTCTAAAACCTTGTTATAACATCTCTCTGGGCTGAGCAATGGCTGGGCTGGCACTTTTCATCTGTTTATGCTGGGAAACAGGGAACAAGTGACATCAGGAGGGATAGGCATTTAAAGAATCATCATCTCCTATTTCTTGAACGGAGGTTCGTGAGGAGGCTGGGGCCACCAAAGAATGTCTGAAAAGCCTAGACTGTATGCTAAGGTTTACTCAGGCATTTAGTCTATCAGGAATGACACCAGCAATAGAGGGCTTCAAGAAGGTTTTTCAAGATTTTTATAATCAAACTACATTGTTTTGAGTCAAAGTAGAGTAAGTCATAGTTGCAACTTTGCAGGTTTGGCACACAGAATGCACTCATAAACGATGTATCCCAACTGGGTGAACATAAGAAAGGATAGTAAAATTAATAGCTAAAATCCAAGTCTGACATCATTAATAGTAAACACTTACTGACATAACTAGGAACTGACCACTATTCTAAAGGCTTTACATTTATTTTCTCATTTAGTCTCCATAATGATCCTTTGAGTTAGGTGCAACTAGTATCCACAATTTTCAAGAGAGGAAACAGACAGAGAGAGGGTAAGAAACTTGCTTAGGGCCATATAGCAAGTAAATGGTGGAACTGGAACTGCAACCCTAGCAGTCTGATTCCTGGGTTAATGCTCTAATTCCCAAACTCTTCTGCCTTCCTGTAGCTGCAGTTGCCCAAACAGCAGCCCTAACAGTGGGACTAAAAACCACCATAGTAACAGCAGCAGCTAAAGTGCAAGATTATGTCACAGGCACCAAGTGCTTTACACACACAAATACTTTCAATAACAACCCTTGACATAGATACTACTATTACCCCAATGTGCAGAAGAGGAAGTGAAGCACAGAAAGTTTAGGTAATTTTTCCAAGGCCAGTATTACAAGATGAACAGGTATGGCCTGGGGCCACTACGCTCTATTTCTCATCCATCCTTTTCCATCACTTATTAACGATCTATAGATCTACCTTGGGCCACATGGTGTTCAAGGAAGACAATGGTGCAAAGCAGCATGTGCACTGCTCACTGGGAGCTCAGAGCCTAGTAAGAAATACAGAACCCAATGAGGCAATGACAGGATGACAGGAGTGTGACTACCAATATCATGATATGGGAAATACATCATGTCCAGAGCACTTAGCAAGGGACATGGGGCTCCTGGCCAAGATGGAGGTATAGGTAGATACATTTTGTCTCCTGGCATAACCAAAAGAAGGACAGCAGCAAATTTAAAAACAAAAAAACAACCAGAACTGCCAGAATCAAACTCTATGGAAGTCCAACAACCAAGGAGTTAAAGAAGAACCATTCATCCAGATTGGTAGGAGGGACAGAGACAGGCAGCTGGGGTGGAGAGCTAAGCAAGCAGCATTGTTCCCTCTATGACCCCTCCCCCATATACAGAGCCACAACTCAGCAACATGGGTTGCCCCACCCTGGCAAATACCTAAGGCTCCGCCCCTTAAAATGTAACAGATGCACTGAGACAAAGACATATGGCCCAAATGAAAGAACACAGCAACACTCCCAAAAGAGAAAAAAGTGACAAGGACAGAGACAACCTATCAGATGCAGAGTTCAAAACACTGGTTAGCAGGATGCTCACAGGATTGGTTGTATATGGTTGCAAAATGAGGAAAAAGTGAAGGCTATGAAAAGTGAAACAAAGAAAAATGTACAGGGAACCAATAGCTAAGGGAAGGAAACTGGGACTCAAATCATTGATTTGGAACAGAAGGAAGAAATAAACATTCAACCAGAACAGAATGAAGAAACAAGAATTCAAAAACATGAGGAGAGGCTTAGGAACCTCTGGGATAAGTTCAAATGTTCCAACATCCGAATCATATGGGTGCCAGAAAGAGAAGAGGGAGAGCAAGAAATGGAAAAGTCATTTGAAAAAAAATAATGAAGAACTTCCCCAATCTGGCAAAGGAAATAGACTTCCAGGAAGTCCAGGAAGCTCAGAGATTACCAAAGAAGGTGGACCCAAGGAAGCATACACCAAGGCACATCATTACCCAAGATTAAAGATAAGGAGAGAACCTTAAAAGCAGCAAGAGAAAAGGAGACAGTTACCTACAACCAAGCTTCCATAAGGCTATCAGCTGATTTCTCAAAAGAAACCTTACAGGCAAGAAGAGGTTGGAAAGACGTATTTGAAGTCATGAAAGATAAGGACCTACATCCAAGATTACTCTATCCAGTGAAGCTATCACTGAGAATGGAAAAGCTTCCAGATAAGGTCAAGTTAAAGAAGTCCATCATCACCAAGCCTTTATTATACGAAATGTTAAAGGGACTTATCTAAGAAAAAGAAGATGATCAAAACTATGAACAGTAAAATAACAATAAACTCACAACTATCAACAACTGAACCTAAAACAAAAACTAAGCCAACAACTATAACAGCGAACGAAGGAACCACAGAAATGGAGATCACATGGAGGATTATCAAGGGGGAGTGGGATGGGGAGAATGGGGGAAAAGGTACAGAGAATAAGCAGCATAAATGGTAGGTACAAAATAGACAGGGGGATGTTAAGAATAGTACAGGAAAGGGAGAAGCCAAGGAACTTATATGTACAACCCACAGATATGAACTAAGGAGAGGATGCTGGTGGGAGAAGGGCTGCAAGGGGAATAAAGGGGAGGAAAAATGGGACAACTGTAATAGCATAATCAATAAAATATACTTAAGACTTCCGCCAAGATGGAGGTATAGGTGGATGTGCCGTGCCTTCTCACACAACCAAGTTTAGGGACAACTAAATATTAGCATCAGAAAACACAACCAGAACACGGAAAATTGAACTTTTCGGAAGTCCGTTAACAACAAATTCTTCAGCCCGACCTGTAAGGGGCGAAACCGGCGACTGGTGAGGGGTTGCACAGGAGGACTCCGGTCGGACGGACCCAGACGCGGAATGCAGACACACGAATCCAGACGCACGGGTTCCAAACGCAGGATTGGACCTAGTGAGCGACTGCAGAGGAGACAGTGGGGAGGCGGTGCTGCGTGTTGACTGCGGTCGCCTATCTGCGCGCTAGCGGACAGGCGAGGGAGTGGGCGGTTGGACTGGCCCGGTGGCTGAGGGCGCCACCATTTCCCCGCTCTGACCACGCCTCCACATACAGCGTCACAACCCAGCGACCTGGGAGTCCAAGGCGCCGCTTCTCCCGCTTAAAGGGCCAGAACAGACCAAAAATGTCGCAGGAAGACCTCAAAGCCCCAGAGATAAATCTAAGCGACGAAGAAATAGCAAAACTCTCAGACGCACAGTTTAAAACACTGGTCATCAGGATCCTCACAGAACTGGTTGATTATACCAACAAATTAGACAAATATATGAAGGCGAAACTAATGGAAATGAATGGAATTCCACAGGAAACCCATAGCGATGAAAAGGAAACTGGGACTCAAATCAATGGAGTGGACCAGAAAAAAGCAAATAATGGCCAAACAGAAAAGAGTCAAGGAGCAAGAATTCAAAGAAATGAGGAGAGTCTTAGGAACCTCCAGGACATCTTTAAACACTCCAATATCCGAATTATAGGGGTACCAGAAGGGGGAAAGGCACAGCTACCAGTGGAAAACTTATTTGAACAAATAATAAAAGAAAATTTCCCCAATCTGGCAAAGGAAATAGACTTCCAAGAAATCCAAGAAGCTCAGAGAGTACCAAAAAAGTTGGACTCAAGAAGAAACACACCAAGGCACATCATAATTACATTAGCCAAGATTAAAATGAAGGAGAGAATCCTACAAGCAGCAAGAGCTAAGGGGACAATCACCTACAAAGGAGTCCCCATCAGACTGTCAGCAGATTTCTCAAAAGAGACCTTACAGGCAAGAAGGGGCTGGAAAGAAATATTCCAAGTCATGAAATCTAAAGACCTACAACCAAGATTGCTCTATCCAGCAAAACTTTCATTTAAAATGGAAGGACAGATAAGGTGCTTCTCAGATAAGATCAAATTCAAGGAGTTCATCATCACCAAGCCTTTATTATATGAAATGTTAAAGGGACTTATCTAAGAAAAAGAAGTTAAAGAAACATGAACAGTGAAAGAACAACAAGCTCACAGTTATTAACAACCACACCTAAAACGAAAGCAAACTAAAAGGACAGCTAGATCAGGAGTGGAAACATAGAAATGAAGATCTCAAGGAGGGTTAGCAGCAGGGGAGTGGGAGGAGGAGAAGGGGGGAGAAGGTACAGAAAATAAGTAGCATAGACAGTAGATAGAAAATAGATGGGGGGGGCAAGAATAGTATGGGAAATATAGAATCTAAAGGACTTGAGACACATGGACATAAACTAAAGGGGGGTAATGGTGGGGTTGGGGGGGCAGGGCGGAGGGTAATGAAGGGGGGAATAGAACAACTGTAACAGCATAATCAATTTAAAAAAATAAATTTAAAAAAAATGCCAAAAAAAAAATAAAATGTACTTAAAATGAACCAAAAAATAATTGTTGACTTTGGAGAATTACCAGTAGGAACTTGTTTATATTTTCAATATATATATGCATTCAAATAGGAAAATTCAACCCTCTGAATGTCTAACATTGTCAATATTTACACATAAATGTAAATTTAATAAATTGAAACTGCAAAAAGGAGAAAGAAAGAAAGGGACATAAATTCAGATCAGGGTTCAAGAGTATCCACTGAAAGGATATGACAGCAATGAAGTGTGGAGGGTGAGGGGCATCAACCCCATAAAAACAGGTAGGCACTGTCTGGGAAGAAAAGAATTGGTGACACTTATTATTTATTCTACAAAAAGACATTTAGTTACCACGCTGATTTTCCCCTTCTTTTTCTCTTGATGTGAATACCTCTAAGAGTAATATTAGTTGTTTTAGTGGTATCAATTCCTGAGAATGCCTTACCTCAAGGGGTCTTTAAAGTACAGTACATAGGCCAAATGCAGCCCAATACCTGCATGTTTGGCCCTCAGGCAAAGAATAATTCTTTACATCCTTAAAGGTTGAAAAAAAATATGTGAACAGAGACAGTATATGGCCAGCAAAGTCTGAAATATGGATCCTTTACAGAAACTTTTGATTCCTGGTGTAAAGAATGAAAATTTGTGAAGATGTGTATGAGTTAGAGAGAACCAAAAGGAACAAATAGAGAAAGGAGAGATCCTGGTACAGCAGAACAAGGCAGGACACCACTGCTGACTGGCAGATCAGCAGACTCTCTGGACCCTGTGGACCAGGTAGTCATCTCCTTCCTTCTTGCTGGTACACTGAGGGCACCATCCTTCCAATTCCCACTTGTCTCTTCAGGCCCAGATCCACATTCCCAATGTATCCTGAATATCTGCATCGGGAATACCTCGGGCACCACAAACTCAACAGGCAAACCCTTCTTTTCCTAAATCTTGTTCTCGTCCCTGTCTGTCTCTACCTAATGACCCCCTGTCCCACCACTTAACAGCTATAGCTATGAAAGCCTTTATTCCAGAAATAGCCTCCTCCCTTGATTATGTCAGTCTGTTCAGTTACCTTTTGTAATGTCACTGAAATCAGTTACCTAAAATACAGATCATGACCCCTCTTTCATCTACCCATGGCTCCCTATTTTCTAAATAATGTACAGATCTCTTGCTTTAAAAAAGTCTTCAATCTGTCTTCAACCTTCCTTTGTTAAGTCCTCTCCTATAATCCAGTCCAAACTGTCAGCTTCAGACACACCGTAACCTTCATACTCTCCCCAAACCCTTCTCCCCAAGCCTTTGCATGCTCTTGTCTTTCAGTGTAGAATGCCTTTTCTGGCTCTTCTCTCCGGGATAAACACCCTATAGGACCTAAATCAAGTGACAACTGCTGGCTGGGCCTCTGACAGGATAATCTGCGTCTTCTCTGTGCTTACTGTAGTCACTAACTTCAGTGACGTTGTGTGTTTACTAATCTCTCTCTTCTAAGCTAACCTGTTTCTTGAACAAATCGTGGTACACAAGTCTTAAAATGGAGTGAATTTTTAATACAAAAAAAGCGCCTTGGAACATTATTCCAAAACATATGCAGCATCTGCCTCTGGGGCCCCCATCCCTTCTGCTGTGCTCACAGCCCCTGTGGACTCCAGTTGTTCATGGTCTTTTGTCCTCTTGTCTGCCACACCAGAGCTTCTCACAGCAGAAGCAGAGATGGAGGGGGACATTTACCCCAGAGAATGCTGCAGTACAGTTTGATGTACATAACACATTTACGGGACAAGGAGAAGTCAGAAATGCTTAGGCTATTTTATGATCTATTAATTCCAGGTAAATAACCTGTTTACTCATGAAAATAAAACATCGTTTTTCTACCTTGACTCAGTTAACCGAGTTTTAGTCAGTGACATGAATAAACAGACCTAGAATTCAGATTTTTGCAATACTCAGAATGTTCCCAAATTCACTCAATCTACTGAGCTTTTTATCAGGTCTCTAAATATGGTGGCTTCACAGACCAAAGAGAATAGTACTCCTTAGTTACATAATTTGAATTTGGATTTGGATGTATTTCAGAGTTTCTGAGTATCATATTCAATGGTACTCTAGAAATCCACAAACAGTATTTATGGAGGAGATAGTTTTCACACTCATGAAATCTGGTTGGAAATTGTTACAATATTCTTATTGGGATTTAAGAAATGGTTGTTTCTGAGATAACTTTGTAAAACATTAAAATAATGTGTTAGTTTGGTCCTCAGTTCCTAAAGATGGCATGAAGCAAATTAATATTATTCAAACCACGCAAGTTGCTTAGAATATTTAACTGAGAAAATCTATCACCCTACCACTTTTTACCCAGTTTTTCTGTTTCATTTCTAGAAACAGCTGGAAATAAGCACAAAGTTCCACAAAGGTTGAGACACACCCCATTTAATTCCTTACAAACATGAGGAAAGAAACCAGGAGGTCAAATTGCAAAACCAAACTCAAGAAATAAAACAACACCAATGAAAACATTTCTAACATAAATGTTCTCTTTTATTACGAAAAAAAAGGTTTGCTGATTTTGGACATCAGTTTGGAATCCAAGTTCATCCCTGGACTTTGCTGTTTTCAAAATAATGTTTTCTGTACTACAGTGTGAATAAAAAAATGTCCATAAAAGAATTAAAACCAGAGTTGATAAATGTTAAACCTTAACATTTTAAGGTTTAAAGAGTAAAAAAAAATCATACTGACCTTAATTATAACCAAAAATCATCTTTATCTGCTTAAGTCAGGAGCTCTGTGAATTGTAAGTCCAAAGGCTTTGGACATTACAACAATTACAGTTCTGTCTCTGCCAGCAGTTGCACCTCCCAGACCAGCAAAGTGAGGTAGATCCATCCACACAAATGAGTTTCCAAAAAAGATCAAGTTGGCTGTGATTTTGTGAGGCTACTTTTTATAACCTTTGATGTGGGACTTTAGAAAACATTATTAATCTCAAATAGGATAGCAGTTTGTGTGTGTGTGTGTGTGCGTGTGTGTGTGTGTATGTGTGTGTGTATATTTATATATATATATATATATATATATACGTATATATTTATATTTATATTTAATCCTCACCTCAGGATAGAAAAGAAGGGAGGGAAGAAGGACAGAGAGAGAAGCATTGAGGTGAGAAACATTGATCAGTTGCCTTCTGCCTGTGCCCGGACCACAGATGGAACCTGTAACCTAAGCATGTCCCCTGACAGGGACTTGAACCTGCAACTTAGGTACATGCTGTGACCAGGGATTGAACCTGCAACCTTTTTGGTGTACCAGATGATGCTCCAATCAACTGAGCCACTCCACCAGGGCTGTGTAAATATTTTTAGCTCTTCCTTTGAAATCAAAACATTAAATTAAACTCATGTGATTTAAGGGAAAAAAAAGAAGACACATTGCCTAAAGACAGGTTTAGAGTCCGAAGGAAAGAACAGAGTTGGCGAGCATCCAGTCTGTTTGCTCCAGCTGTCAGTTAAAGACAGCAGGCTTTTCTCTGCCTTGATTTTATCTGGTTTGGATATTGGCAACATGAATCTGAGAATGCCGAGTTCCTACATTTCTCCTGAGGCTGTATGGTACCCACTTAAATCCCCAAGGAAGCAGATAATGGTTTCCTTTTTCCCTTTTAATGGATTGTTTTATATTCTTCAGTGACATTTTATTATTAAATGATAGCTTCTTATTGTAAAAATGAAGAACAATTGCATTTTCTAAAATAATTGCACTACACCACCTCCGTTTCCAGTCTTATAATCTCTGCACAACTTTTCATCTGTGATCACTCTGCATATGCAGTTACACGTGGCTCATTCAGCTACACAGCATAACCACATTCCAGCTGTTATGGAGCACATTATGAATATAACTGCAAAAGGTACCTGATAATTCACTCTAAGGATGTACTGTAATTTAATAAGTCATTCTCCTTTATTGGACATTTAGAATGCTCCAGATTTTCATTATTATAAGTACTTAAATGAATGCTATTAAGTCATTAAGCTTTTTTCTGTATCTATAAGGGTAAGCTTGGAAGCAGAAATTCCAGGACAAAGGTTACCACCATTTCTAAGGATCTTGACACATATTACTTTCATTATTTCTAAATTTCAGTACTATCAGCAGTGCATAAAAGTGTCCTTCATGACACCTTTATAGTTAACCATGTTTATTTTCTAATCTTAACTATATTGATAAGAGAAAATGGTACCTCAATAATAAAATTTACTGTTTTATGACTTATAAGATTGAATAGTCTTCACGTACTACTTACCATTTGTATTTTATTTTATTGTAAAATGTAAAATTTCCTTTGCCCATGTATCCACTGGGTTTTACTATTTTTAAAGTGGATTACATAAACTCTTTTTTGGAAGGGGCTGTGGAGATATTTTTTAAAATTTTATTAAGTTTATTGGTGTGACATTGATTAATAAAGTTACATAGGTTTCAAATGTCCTATGTAATACAATTCTGTAATACATCAGTTTGAGTCTGTACTTTTACTTGCATTGAGATGTGTCTTCTGAAGGCAGAATATGGTTGGGTTTTGGTTTTTAACCCAATCTGCTACTCTGCCTTGTTATTGGTAGTTCAGTCCATTTACATATAAGATGATTATTAATGTATGATAATTTCCTATAGCCATTTTATGTTCTGGCACCCTGTGTGTCCATTTTTTTCCTCTTGTGCTTCTGTTATTTTAGTTTGATGGTATTCTTTCCCATTCTTTCTTTCTTTTTTTATGGTATGTGTCTCAGTTCTAGTTCTGTGTGTGCGTGTGTGTGGTTAGCATTTAGGTCTATGTAAAAGACAGTTTATTACATACAGTAGTCATTTTTCTTCAGATTTCATCTTATCTCCATTGCCCTGTGCAAATCCAGATCTTTATCTACATTCTTTTATGTTTTTATTGTCACAAATTGTCCTTTTTTATGTTGTGAGTTCATTTCCAAATTGCAGTAGCTCTATCTTCTTTTTTAAAATGTTTTTACTTCTTTTAATCTTTATGTTATATTTAAGTGTGTAATACCCTACTCTAAATAAGAATGGAAATTTTTGTTTCTGCCTACCCATGAATCACCTTAAGCATGTCTATTTCAGATAACCTCCTATAGTATTTCCTGTAATGCAAGGCTTGTGGTGGTAATTTCCCTCAGCTTCTGTGTCCTGAGAAAGTCTTTATTTCTCCTTCATATCTACAAGATAACTTTGTTGAATATATTATTCTTGCCCAGTAATTTCTCTCTTTCAATAGTTTGAATATTTGATTCCGCTCTCTCCTAGCTGGTAGGGCTTCTGCTGAAAACTCCAATAATTTGGTGGGATTTCCCTTATAGGTTACTGTCTTTTCCCTGTCATTAATTTTTGACAGTTTTGATATAACATGCTTTAGAGAAGGGCTTTTTTAGATGAGATAATTATGTATTCTGTCAGTTTCCTAGATTTGAGGATCCAGATCTTTCCTTAGGTTTGGGCAGGTCTCACTCTGAATAGTGAGAACTGCTCCCCCACTTCTCCCTCTGCTATACTCACTGTTCTTATGCTGTTTTTTTCTGATGGAGTCGATCTACAGGAGAGATCTTCTGATGGAGAACTAATCTACAAGACAGTTCTTGTAGAGTTCTTTTATTTTTTTTACTCTCCAATCTCTCTCTTTTTTCATCTATGTCATTTCTAGATTTCTACCTTCAGTGTCATTGTTGTTGCCTCCTTCTTCCTAAGGTCAGCTCTTTTTTTCCTAAGGTCATTAGTTCATTTTCCTTCTTTTATTGAGGTTTTCGGCTCCAGAATTTCTATTTGGTTCTTTTTAAAAGTGTCAGTCTCTTTGGTAAAGTACTCCTTTTGTACATTGATTTTATTTCTGAGCTCATTAAACTGCCTAACTTTTCCTATATCTCACTGAATTTTTTAACTGAGATCCTGAATTCTCTGTTATTTAATTCACATATTTCCATGCATTTATTTTTTAATATTTTTCAAATTTATTTTTAGACAGAGGGGAAGGGAGGGAGAAAGAGAGGGAGAGAAACACCACTGTGTGGTTGCCTCTCATGTGCCCCTTACTGGGGACCTGGCCTGCGACCCAGGCATTGCCCTGATTGGGAATCGAACTGGTTACCCTTAGGTACGGAGGCTGGTACTCAATTCACTGAGTCATACCAGCCAAGGCCCATGTCTCTATTTTCTGAAGATTTTTCATTTTCTTTCTGAGCTGCCTTGATGCCTTGGTTATTCATAGTATTTGATGGATTATTTCTCTGCCTTGGCATTAATGGTAATGAAATCTGCTTTTTAAAAGAGTGTTTAGCATTTCTCTATGTAGCAGGTTGGTAGGAAGGGCTCTTTCTTGTGATTTCCAGCAGGTGGCACTGATGCACATTTTTATTTTCCACTCAGCCTGACCACTGGGGCAGGAGTATTGACTCTAGTTCTCTACTCCCCAGGACTGCAGAGTGTGCAGGCTGTGATCTGATTCCTCTCCTGCTCATGGGAGCTCCAGGCTGGGTCTGTGGCACCTAGCTCTGTTCTTACTCCTTCCCTTCTTCTCCCTTCACTCTGATTCACCCATTTTCAGATGCTTCCATGTGCGGATCTCCCAGACGTGTTTGTGTGTTAATAAGCAGGGAATCCTTCGTGGAATCATAACTGTTCAACTTCTAACTTCAAGGGGAGAGACCAGGAGGACCTCTCACACCACCACTTCTGAGGTCACCTTCTACACATTCTGTGTATTAAGAATATTAGGCCTTTGTCATATTTGTTGCAAATATTTTTCAAGTTATTTCCTGTTAACTTTGAAGTCATTAAATCTATAGATTTTGTTCCTTCTTGTTTTATCCATTGCTTCAAAATTTAGACAGGTCTTTCTCATTAAGACATTTGACATATATATTCTTGAATTCTCTTCTAAATGTATTAATGACTTAATTTTTTAATACCACTGATTTAATTCATATGAACTACTCCCTGTACCAAATAATTAATTTTCCCAGAATTATATGCAGAGTAATTATTTTTCCCTTACTAATAATTGATAAGAACTTTATCTAGTTATACTTTTATGTGAAGATACCAGCTTTTTAGCAGGACTGGCTGCCTTCTGTTGTATAATCTTATAATTTCATCCACAAAATATAGAATATACTCCCCTTTACCTCTGACTTGGGACTTGATTTCTATGACTTGCTTTGATTAACGTCCTTGTGACGAGAAGTCACCTGTGCCAGTCCTGATCTAGGCCTCAATATATTGTGGCTTCCTACCTGCCTTTTGAGCCGCAGTGAACACCTGCCTTCTCCTCCTGCCTGGGCCCAAAGGAAACACACAGGGAACGGTGCCGACCCAGCCTCCGTGCGATGGGCAGGGTCAGCAGCCCACTTGGCCAGGGCTAGAGGAGGCAGATCTGCTCCCTGCACTCGGCTCGGATCTCTTAGCCTCCCAACCAACTTGTAGGAGTGTGAGCAATAAATTCTTCTTGTTCACTGACACTGACATTTTAGGGTTATTGGAAGAATTTTTGGGAAGAGTGAACTGACTCTCCCAAACAATAGAAGAAAGAACAAAGGAAAAGAAAGGCATAGGCATTATAGAAACCTACTTGGAGAGATAGACATTGCCAGATATGAAATAGTTACTTGGGATCAAAAGTAGAACAAGGATCCAGTGGTTAAAAAACAAACAAATAAATAAGTAACCAAAAAAACCCCTTTTAAGGTTAAACACATACTGGCACTGACAAACTCTCATGGCAGAAATGCATGTGTTTTTCAGCTAGACTTTAAGCTGGATTTAAACATAAGGTGCTCACTCCAAGAAGTAAATAGGAAAAGAAAAGAAAAATAGTATTTAAAAAAATTTATCCTGCTTCCAAATCTTCACTGAAAATCTATATTAAGTTTGAGTTTTCCTAAATATGTGTTCTAAGTATTTTCTTCACTTATTTAACTACCTACACAAACAAAATAGACTTATACCCAAGATTTTGCACACAGCAGACACTCAGGTATTAATCTTAATCTCTCACCTTCTGCTGAAATCGACTTGGACAGAATGATCAATTACAAGATCAGCAGGACAGACAGGGTTTATTTTCTCTGGATCTCCTCCTAACTTTTTCACAGCATCACGCATTGCAGCAAGGTCAACCACAGCTGGCACACCCCTAAGAAAAGAAGGAATTAAGCAAAAAATAAATTTGTCAAACACATGTAATTGAGTTTTTCAGCTTTTGTCTTCATTGATAAAATTGGCAATGAAACTCTCTCATCAGTGGAGCTATTAATGAATGACTTAGAAAAGTCAAAGCTTCTGAACACATTTCCCTGAGCTGAAATCACATCAGCAGTAAGTCCCGTGACTGAGTGGTATCTCTACATGCAATTTTATCACTGCGTTAAAGTTAACAACCAATGTGGTCTGAACGGAGAAACTATGGGGAAGCTGGCACTTAAAAACTCTGGAACTTCTACTGCTGTGACTGTCTCCCATTCACATGGTGGGATGGCAAAGGCCTGGGGAAGACACATGAACACATATTCAACTTCTGACCAAACCTAAAAGAATGGATATAGTTTAGAAAAGTAGGCTGTGAATCAAGTTTACAAGGGACTCCTTCCTTTTTATTATATTAGAGTATAAAATTTGGGTGCTCTTCCCCTAGAAAAATAAGATTCGGTGTCTAGAAGGAATCAATTAACATCATTTAAAAATAGACAGGTAGTACTATCTCAAAAAAGAGGCCAGGTGGGGAGCAAAGATTCCTGAGAATAGCAGGATACGAAGGAGGCTTAACAGAACTACAGAACTGCGTATCTCCCCTCAGGGGGCTGCACATCAACGTTCCAAGTACAGCTGTTTGAAACCTGTCTCCCTGCGACAGAACATGGGGGAGAAAAGATTCCAAGATAATTCCACCTCTATTTCTTTTACCTTTCACTAGTATATTGAGGACTACAATCTTCAAGACCAAGACAATGATGGACTAGAAAAGATGGACTGATTACATAGCTCAATTTGTCTAAAGCAATCTCTGGCTGTCTAAGATTAATAGCCCCCTTTTGTTTTCAAAGTTGTCTGGATATCAGGTGATAAATTATATAGTCACTGAGGTTCGTTAGTTTTCTTAAAGCTGTCTTTAATGTCTGACAAGGGAGGCTGGGGAGAGAGTCAAGCGGCGTCGGGCTCACGTGAAGTCATGCAGGATGACACGGGCAGGCTTAAATGGCACCTCTATGTTCTCATGCTGCATGACCTTCCAGTTCAGGATATTTTCGGCATCATTTTTTTTCACCAAAAAGTCATCACAGTTCCGAATGGCTGCCTCCAGGAGAATTCTGATAGAAAATGGCAAGCGTCCTAGGATAACAGAGAAAGCACAGCAAAATCAAACCAAAAAACCATGAGGCACCTTATTTATAAGAGCTCCTTTAAGCCCATCTGTATATAGACTTGATACAAGCCATCAGACTATTCTTCCAACAGGAAAAATGGGTAAATAAAAACTGACCTTATAAGTTTAAAATATGAAGACATCGAATGGGTTTAGGATATATTTAGTACTAGAAAGTAGCCACTGTATAGGCAAAAGTAAAATATCACAGTTAATCCTCCATAATAAATGCTTACCTTGTTCTGGATTCCAGTAACAGGGTTTCCCTTAAGTCGTCATGAAAGAAATCAGTGTAGATATTTACTGTATTATATTTTAGCAGGTAACACATACACACAGAGTAATATTTTTCATGAAAACTAGTGTCTAAGAAATGAGAAGATAACTCCTTCACAATCATTGTAATTAAGACCAAAGTAGAATCACATATCTTCCAAAGAAAACAAGACCCCAGACAGCAGATAGTGTGGCCACTGGTAACTGGGATTTCTAGGATTAAAAAAATGATAATTCACAGGAAAAAACTACTCTGTTTATTTAGAAAGGAAATGTTCCATCCTGATTATGAAAAATTTTCACCAGTATTATTTGGTAAAGAGAAGAGTGTAAAGATAGAAAAGCACAGGATTTGGAATAAAAAAAAAGATGTGTTTTGTCCTCTTTTGCTCACATATAGTTGTTATTTGATCATTTGACCCTCTCAGGGGATTCGGCTTCCTCAGAACTTCTTACACTTTACAGACATGATCTCTAGAATTGTTATTTAGATTAAATGATATAATACATATGTACGAACACTCCACATACTAAAAATGCTACATAAATGCTACATGTACATAATCATTTTTACCTACTTAAAAATGAGCAATGTAAGGGGCGTGTGTGTGTTTGTGAAGCTTAATCTAAGACCATTCAGCCATTCTCGTGCTCTGCCACTACTGCTTTCAACCCTCCTAAAAGGTTAATTAATTACACAGCATAACCATTATGGAAATGAGATACTAACTGCTGTCAAAACAATTATATGATAGGGAATGTACCTACCATATCTTGAATCATTCAATTTATTCAAATTAAAGAATTTCTTCTCTGGCTGTGCAGGATCCAAAGGCTCAATGAGCTGTGCAAATGGGTTGCTCATGGTTCCTGGTGGTGCGCCCCTGAAAAAGTGCAAACATGATTAAGTTCTACTTTCAAAGCTGGACCTCATTTATCTCGATGAGCGTTTTCCCTCTATAAAAGTTTTGGAACACATTCACTTTAAGAAATCACTCATCTTTTCAGGGGAGAATGTGGGGCATAAATGGTACAAGAATGATATTCATAGCAAATAAAATGGGTTTCTGTGAAGGTACTGTGAAAGTTGTTATTCACCTCTCAAGACAGCATAAAATCCCAAACCTCTTTTGTCTTTTTTCTTTCTGCAATTTCCCTACATTTTTCTACTGATGAGAAATAAGAATAAGGGAAATGGAGGACGTGTCTCATTTTAAATCTTGGATATTTGAAGAGACCTTTGAGCTGGACTCCTGTCTTGCTTGACAGGAGGTAAGCAGGTGAAATTATGCAATTGTATAAAACTTGAAATTTGGAAGTGGGGATTTAAAAGCAGCTGCTTTCTGTTGTAAATCTCTGCAGACTTTTAAGTAAATGTGTTGATCAGGAGTCTTCCTGAGGCACTTTTGCATCTGATAGCAACAGAGTGTTCAGGTCAGGGAATCTTTATGGTGACACTGTGGTAGCATTAAGGCCAAGGTCCTCAGGTATGTTTGCAGAGAACCCTAACCCCAGCTCTGGGAGGAGTTTCTCAAATGTGTATCTTTTTTATAAATTTTAAGTGGCGAACAAGGGAAGACACTGTTCCTGCCCTCCACACAGATAAACAATGATTTCAAATAATATACAACTCAAAGTAGAACGCGCTGAGGTAGGTATCACAAGACTTGCTTTCCAGTCCTACTCCCGGGGGGAAAATCCTTTAATCAGTCCATTCCCCAACAGTCTAATTTAAGACAAGAATAGTAACATTTTCCTACTTAATCCAAGGTTTTCATGAGTAAATATTTAAATATGCAACATAATTTTAGGATGACTGATATGGAATGATTAACATATTACTGTAAAATGACAAAAAAAACATGCATAAGAAACAACTATTTGTGGAGCTAAAAAGTGACAAACAGGCCATGTCTTCATTAAGACATATCTGGACTGGGAGGAAGACTCAGTTTTCATTGTATTATCCTTTTGTAATGTTTGTATTTTTTAACTATATACATATAACTTTTTGAAAACATTAAAAATTTAAAAGAAATAGATATTTGTACATCTACTGTGTCCAAAGTCCAGTACCAGTTAGTTCTGAGGAGAGGCAGCTGACTGGGAAGCAGTCCCTGCCTTCCTGGGGTTACCAGGACGAGAAGGCAGGCCAGACACCTGGACAAGAGAACCTGAGGGAAGAGCAGGGTGGGTGAGCTACATGCCATGTGACGCTGGGAATTGCTTCTGTCTCCAAGTTCAATGTGGGTTTTGAAGGAGCTGCCATCTGGGGGGACAGGAAAGCTATCTGACTCAAGTCGGGCTAGTCAACTCGTTTTTTAGGAATTCTGGAACTGGAACTAAATAAAGGAAGGCTTGCAAGAGACACTGAAACATACTGGAACAGTGCTTAAAAAGGTATGTGCCCTGGAACCTGCATCAGAATTACCTAGGGGTCTTTCTTGTTAACAATACATATTTCTGAGTATCCCCCATGAAGTACTAAATCAGAATTGACTGGGCGTGGCAGGAGTCAGTCTTTAATTTCCCAAGTGTTTCTTTTTTTTTAAATTTTTATTTTATTGATTATGCCATTACAATTGTTCTCTTCCCCCTTCATTCCCCTCCACCCTGCACCCCCACCCCCACCATTCCCCCCTTTAGTTTATGACTACATGTCTCAAGTTCTTTAGATTCTATATTTCCCTTACTATTCTAGCCCTTCCCCTATCTATTTTCTACCTACCGTCTATGCTACTTATTTTCTGTACCTTCTCCACTCTTCTCCTCCTCCCACTCCCCTGTTGCTAACCCTCCATGAGATCTTCATTTCTATGTTTCCACTCCTGATCTAGCTGTCCTTTTAGTTTGCTTTTGTTTTAGATGTGGTTTTTAAAAACTGTGAGTTTGCTGTTCTTTCACTGTTCATATTTTTTATCTTCTTTTCCTTAGATAAGTCCCTTTAACATTTCATATAATAAGGGCTTGGTGATGATGAACTCCTTGAATTTGATCTTATCTGAGAAGTACTTTATCTGTCCTTCCATTCTAAATGACAGCTTTGCTGGATAGAGTAATCTTGGTTGTAGGTCTTTGGATTTCATGACTTGGAATACTTCTTTCCAGCCCCTTCTTGCCTGTAAGGTCTCTTTTGAGAAATCCGCTGACAGTCTGATGGGAACTCCTTTGTAGGTGACTGTCCCCTTAGCTCTTGACTGCTTCTAGGATTCTCTCCTTCATTTTAATCTTGGCTAATGTAATGATGACGTGCCTTGGTGTGTTCCTTCTTGGGTCCAACTTCTTTGATACTCTCTGAGCTTCCTGGATTTCCTGGAAGTCTATTTCCTTTGCCAGATTGGGGAAATTCTCCTTTATTATTTGTTCAAATAAGTTTTCCACTGGTGGCTGTTCCTTTCCCCCTTCTGGTACCCCTATAATTCGGATGTTGGAGCGTTTAAAGATGTCCTGGAGGTTCCTAAGTCTCTCATTTTTTTTTGAATTCTTGTTTCTTTATATTTTCCTGTTTGGTCATTTTTTCCTTCTTTCTAGTCCACTCCATTGATTTGAGACCCAGTTTCCTTTTCATCACTATTGGTTTCCCATGCAATTCTCTTTATTTCAATTAGTTTAGCCTTCATATGTTCCTCTAATTTGTGACTAAAATCAACCAGTTCTGTGAGCATCCTGATCACCAGTGTTTTGAACTGTGCATCTGAAAGTTTTGCTATTTCTTCATCACTTAGAGTTATGGACTCTGGGGCTTTGAGATCTTCTTGAGCCATTTTTGGTCTGTTCGCACCGGTCAGGCTGAAGCATTTGTTGTTATCAGACTTCCGAAAAGTTCAATTTTCTGTGTTCTGGTTGTGTTTTCTGTTGCTAATATTTTGTTGTCTCTAAACTTGGTTGTGTAAGAAAGCACGGCATCTCCACCTATGCCTCCATCTTGGCGGAAGTTCCCAAGTGTTTCTAATACATTTTCAGTTTGAGAATCATTGCTGGCCACTGTGGAGTGCTAGGTGAGGAACTGAAACTTCATTCAAGAGGCAGTGGTGTCCCACGAATGGTGTATGAATAACACAGGTCATGTGTGAAAAAGAGCAGGAGTCACAACCAAAATGCCTCCATGCATTAGGCAGGGCACCTACACAGTGAGCAGGCAGCAGAGAAGCCAGGAAGCTGGGATGCTTGCGCCTAATAGGGCAGCAGCTTTGGCGAAGGTCTGCATGTAGAAAGGCTGGCTCGCGGTGTTAACCAATCCATGTTTTCAAGCAAGGTTGGTCATCTGAATTTTTATATGCACTCTCTTGATTTATAAATGTTGGTTAAGTAAAGATCTGTAAACTACTATGTGGGTATGCAACATGATGTTCAAACCAAACACGCCTGTAGGTTCTATCTAACTGGATCTGACTGGTGGTCCACCCTCTGTGACCTGTGTCCCATCCTAACCTGGGAGATATACTGGCCTGGAGCAATGGTAGGGTAACCGGACAGAGAAAACTCCGGTAGGAATCTACCAAAAGGGTGGAGATGAGACAGAACTTGGATGGGCAACTGGGTGGCATCGTTGAAATGGAAAAGAAGTAATGGATGGATTAAAATGCAAAGAGGCAAAATTTAGAGAAAATGCTGCTAAGTGAATAGGGAATCACAGGGGGAAGAAGAAATACCACTGAACTCCAGGTATGAAGAAAAGGCTTTAGTGTTTCAGGACAGAATGTGTTTATGATGAAGTGGTCCACAAATGCCAGAGATCTGTTCTTCATCCTCACTAAATGAGAAGCCAATCAGGAGGGAAAATCCTATAGAAATACACTTTTTAGTAAGAAACAGGCTGGCTTGTCTACAGAAGGAGATGGTTACAAATCTGTGGGCTTACACAATGAGACTTACTCATCCCACTGACTGGAATTCTAAAGATGTCAATTTAAAAAGGCAGCAACACCACTCTCCATTTGATTTGTCACTGATGCTACTGCCCCAGACATAACTTTTCTACCCCAAACAGCAGCAACTGAAATTGTAGAACTGTCATTTCACCTGCCTGAAAAATGGATCAACAAAAGAGTGTCTTCAGAGGCTGTGGGTCACGTCAGAGTCCCCAGAGCCAGGGAACATGGGGGAAAAGCTTCACAGAATAAGGCAGGGAGGATCACTCACATCTTTCAAAAGCCTCAAGGAAATTCTGGACATGATGGAAGCACAGGTATATATGCTTTCCTTCCTTGCACAACCAAAAGAAGGAAAACAACCAATTTAAAAACCCAAAACAACCAGAACTTCCAGAAAATCAAACTGTAAGGAAGTCTGATAACTAAGGAGTTAAAGAAGAAACATTCATCCTGACTGGTAGGAGGGGCAGAGATGGGAAGCCAGGAAAGAGAGAATGCACAGCAAGTTGACAGACCAGGCCAGACGAGGTGGCAGCGGGTAGACCAGGTGGTCACTCATTCATGTATGGATAAGCCGGGAGGAACAACTGGGGAGCCAGGCAGAAAACACAGCCCAGGGTTCTAGTGCAGGAAACTAAAGCCTCAAAACCTCCAGCTGTAAAAATCTGTAGGGGTTGTGGCAGTGGGAGAAACTCCCAGATTCATAGGAGAGTTCATTGGAGAGACCTACAGGGTCCTAGAACAGACAAATCCACCCACCCAGAATCAGTGCCAGGAGGGCCTAATTTGCTTGTGGGTAGTGGGGAAGTGACTGAAAGCGGGGCCAGAACCAAGTGAGCAGCATTTAATCCCTCTCAGACACCTCCCCCACATTGCCCTGCCCTGGTGAATACCTAAGGCTATCCCCCTTAAAATGTAACAGACAAGGGAAGTAAGGCTATCCCCCCTAAAATGTAACAAGTACACAGAGACAAGTAAATATGGCCCAAATGAAAGAACACAGCAAAACTCCAGAAAGAGGACTAAGTGACAAGGGGATAGACAACTTATCGGATGCAGACTTCAAAATACTGGTAATCAGGATGCTCACAGAGTGACTGAGTGTGGACGCAGAATAGATGAAGAAGGGAAGGCTAAGCAAAGGGAAATAAAGAAAATTATAGAGGGAACTAGCAGTAAAATGAAGGAAACCAGGACTCAAATCAATGATTTGGAACAGAAGGAAGAAATAAACATTCAACTGAAACAGAATGAAGAAACAAGATTCAAAAAATGAGGAGAGGCTTATGAACCTCTGGGACAACTTTAAACATTACAACATCTAAATCATAGGGGTGCGAGAAGGAGAAGAGGAAGAGCAAGAAATTGAAAACTTATTTGAAAACATAATGAAGGAGAACTTCCCCAATCTGGCAAAGGAAATAGACTTCCAGAAAGTCCAGGAAGCTCAGAGAGTCCCCAAAAAGTTGGACTCAAGGAAGCACACACCAAGGCACATCATCATTACACTACCCAAGATTAAAGATAAGGAGAGCATCTTAAAAGCACCAAGAGGAAAGGAGAGAGTTAGCTTCAAATGAATTCTCATAAGACTATCAGCTGATTTCTCAAAAGAAATCTTGTAGGCAAGCAGGGGTTGTAAAGAAATATTTGAAGTCATGAAAGGTAAGGACCTATATCCAAGATTACTGTATCCAGCAAAGCTATGATTTGGAATGGAAGGGCAGATAAAGTGCTTCCCAAATAAGGTCAAATTAAAGGAGTTCATCATCACCAAGGCCTTATGATATGAAATGTTAAAGGGACTTATCTAAGAAAAAGAAGATAAAAAATATGAACAGTAAAATGACAGCAAACTCACAACTATCAACAACTGAACCTAAAAAAAAAAAAACAAAAAAAGAAACTAATCAAACAACTAGAAAAGGAACAGAATCACAGTAACAGAGATCACATGGAGAGTTATCAGCGGTGATGGGGAGAGAGAAGAATGGGGGGAAAAGGTACAGGGCATAAGAAGCATAATTCACAGGTGCAAAATACACTGGGGAAAATTAAGAACAAGAGTGTGGTTGATGGGGTGTTTCCTGAGTATAGGAAATGGAGAAGTATAGGAAATGGAGAAGTGAAAGAACTTATATGTCCATATGAACTTATGGACATGAACTAAGGTTGGGGGGAATGCTGGTAGGAGGGTGAGGTGCAGGGCAGAAAGGGGGAAAAGGAAGAAAAAAAATGGGACAACTGTAATAGCATAGTCAATATACTTAAAAATAAATAAAAATAAATAATTTTTTAAAATATATAATGCAATCACAATTGTGAGCCACATGTAATTTAAAATTTTCAGAGGCCATATTAAGAAAGTAAAAATAAACAAATAAAACTAATTTTTAAAATAAAAAAAGCCTTAAGTTGCTGAATCACCCTTATCACTATATCAAGTGCTATAGTGGCCAGCAACCCCAAGTTTGGTAAAATTCTGTGGTTAAACTTTGGCAGGCAGGTAGACAGACAAAAGCAGAGTGAGGACAATGGGCCAGGCAGAGAAACTTAGCAGGCTGAAAGTCCTGGGTCCTCACAATGGGCAAAACAGAGAAGACAAGGACCTCATTCACATGGTAAATTTCTCCCCTAGTATATTGCTGGTCATGAGTTCGAACCCCTTGACCTTTTAAATGGCTGGTCATGCATTTCAGAACCTTCCCTGATTCCTCCTCCCCTGGCACGTTCCTAGTGAGGCAGGTTAAACCCCCTTAAAGGAAGAATGGACAAGGGGGCCAGAGAATAGCCCTTAAGCATTAAGTCCCCTGGGCAATGAGTTTCTGACCTGCGTCGAATACATATAGGTCTCAGCTGTGTTTCAGCTCCAGACTCAGGAAACACCCCATCAACGACACTCTTGCAAAACCAGACGAGCAACACCATGGCTAGCCTCAGGACCAGTTGCATTGACTGATGACCGCCTGCCCTGGAGCTGACCAATCGGGGGAGACCATGACGCTGAAAGGACATACCTGGAAAGCTGATGAATATTCTCCAGCTTCCCAAAAGGATACTCCCCTAGGACCTCCCCTAAAATTTCTACCCTTAAAAGCTCTGAGGATGGAGGACCTAGTGCTTTCCTTTTGGAGAGCACTCCACACTGCACCTTTCCCCTCCGCATCATCTTCCCCCCAGGTGCTACCTTTACCCCTCTCACTCCTAAGCTCCAAGGGGCCTGCTTTTGCCCCTGTAACTTGTTTCCTGTGCCCATTTCTTCTATAGCTCTCTTCTACCTCCGTGACTTTCTAGATAAACTTTCTCTTATAGTTTGAATCTTGGCTATGAATTCATTCTTAGCCAGGACTCAAGTACCAAGGTTGCTGACTTGAGGTCCAGTCTGACTCCATCGGTCTAACACCTGGTACGTTTTCACTACCACCAACAAAACCAATTGCTAACTTGTAACCATATTTGCTATGATGCAATGAACACAAAAGGTATCAACTTACTTCACTGTGGCTTACAAATACCCTAGGCACAATTTTGGAAGCCTTGCATGTTTCCTGCTGTTTCCATGGCCCTGCTAAGCCAGCTGGTATTTCAGGATGTATCTGGTGACCAATGTGGCTCTTGAAGAAAATGACCTGAGTCCCGTGCTCTACTGCCTGCCTCCCCCTTTCCTTAGAAACCATACAGTTGCCTAGTTTCTCTACATTAATGAAGCAAATTCTACTTGAGGAAGTTAGGGGAGAGAGGTAACTAAGTACCAGCACACACCAAGTATTTTAGACACACTTTTTAACTCTGGCAACATCTCTGTAAATTAAAGCATATCGTTATTCCCACTCTCCGGTTGAGGAAACTGTAGTTCAGAGGAATGAAACAACCTGCCTAAGAGCAGAGCTAGGTTTTGAACCATGGCTCTTTCCACCCCACCCCACCTCACCACCCACACTGCCTCTCTGGGTGCCAGCAAGTCCTGCTGTGAAGGTGATGCAGATAAAGATCACCAACTAACCTCAAGAACTGAAAAAAGCCACGAGCAGTTCATGGGCCTGAGAAACCCTGCCACAAGACTCAATTTTGAAACTGGAGTCACCTTTACTTCTTTTCAGGGGTCACCCAGTACCCTGGCCTGAGCCAGCCATTGTTACATGTCCTTGCCACCCTTGACGGAAGCCATGGACAGGTCAGTGGGAAGAGCAGCAGCTGGTTGGCACCCCGCCAAATGGATTTGCTTCGAGTTGGGGAAACAACCCTTCTGTGTGAACTTGGAGGGCTCTAGAAATCAAAGCCACTCCAAGGTTCCGGGTCTCAAATACCATGACCCTGGTCTCGAATCCCCTTATAGGAGTTCCTAGTGTTAGTAATCCCAAGAGAAAGCCAGAAAACAACAGCATTCCCAGGAGGCAATGAAGGGAAAGACCTTTGCCTTGGGAATGGTCCAGGTCCAAAGTAGAATCTAGGCATCACAAATGCTTCCTCGGTCTGCCTCACCCTGTCCAGAATCTTAACCACTCACCAAACCTTGAGTACTACCTTGGCTCCTGCTGGCTCCAAAATCGTCCCAAGATTGGCATTTCGTCTAGAAACCCTACCAACTGGCTGGGGAGCCTGGCCTACCTCCCACACTCACAAAAAGCACAGATTTGGTTTCAGTTCCTTTCTGTTCTTATCTCCCATCCTCCTCTGCTCTGCTCTGTCCTACATTTTCTGTTTCACTTACTCCCCATTCAATGCTAACAAAAGAGAGAGTGTGAACATTTGGGGACAGAATGGACTGTTAGCCTATCTTTTTTCTCTCTTGGAAGGGGGAAGAGTTAGGACTCACGAAAGTATGTTCAGGTTGCTCTCTTTTCTGTGTCATAGAATGAGACGGTGGTGCCTGAAGGTACAGGAAAAAGAGAGAAAAAGGAAAAAGGAAGAGAAAAAGATATTTTTAAAAAGGAGAGTTGGGGGAATGACATCTTTCAAGCATGGAGGCTGGCGTCCATTCAGAACCTGTCTGTCCGGAACACTCGCCTTCAGAGAGCCTGGACTGCTGTGCAGTCAGTCTCATCTGAAACGCCCATGGTTCTAATACAAAAAGAATCTAATAGGAGACACCTGCACTGAAGCCCTTCGCCATACCTAGTTCGCCTTCTGAAATCCAGGACAATTACTGGTACAGAAAGTGTCTTTCAAAGCTAAGCCTTCCTGAAACCAGATGGGTAACTTGTAAAAGTATCACGATCCTCACAGGTGCATTTGGGGCATGGGAAAGGAGGTGAGGGGAAGGGAGTGTCTAACACCAGGGTTTCAAGTTAAATCATGAAAAGCACTAAATACTGGGCACAGGCAGGCAGATGTGAGATGTGTAACTAATAAACCAGGCTTCCAGCAAAAAAGGTGGGGAGAGTCCAGAGCTCGCGTTCCTCCCCAACTACACACACTCTTGTTGCCAACTGACCTTTCAGCCTTAAGCTAGTACACCTGCAGGTAACCTACAGAGGCACCTTCACCTGTGCACATGCGGCCAAGCATGAAACTGTCACCACACTCTGGGGACATGGTGACCCTATTTTTCCCTTTTTATGGAGTTTATTGGGGTGACACTGGTTAACAAAATTACATGGGTTTCAGGTGCACAATTCTGCAACACATCATGTGCACACTGTATTGTATGTTCACTACCCCAAGTCAAGTCTCTGCCCATCACCTATGTCCCTCCACCCTCTTCAACCTCTCCCTGCCCCTTCAGGTGATAAGGAAGCAACGAGAGGGAAATCGAGAATGTTGAGCCTTCTGTGAAGAGTCCCCTGATGAGGAGAGGCCCTAAAAAGAAGTGACCACCTGAGGTCACAGGAATATGAAAGAAAATATAGCTGGTATTCCCTCCAGTGAAATGCAAATTTCCTGCAGGGAAAAATAAAAGACTTAAAATCCTTTATAAGTAGAGTTGAAAAAAAGTACTACTTAGGCAAATCACAGTCTCTGGCGCATCTGTGAGTTAGTTCTATAATCACTTACTGAGAGCCTTCTAGGTGGTTCAGAACTCCAGAGAACTGACTGAAAGCTGAGCTTCGGGAAAACCACTTATGGTTAAGTTTCCACAGTTTGCCCCAGGTCACCAGTTTACTCCAAGAGGGGCAGAGGAGTAGGGGCAAATCAGTTTTATCAGAATAAACTATCAACCAGAACTCCTCACTCAGATTCAACGCAAGAAATGTGAGCCAAGACCCACATTAAGTGACAGTAAGTGAAAAAAGTTACAGAAAATATATATACTAGAGTCAATTTTAAATTTTAAAACCTTCGAGACTATGAGTATATGTTCATTCACACACACATACCATCATATATGAAAATGCATATAAAAAAGAAAGACATAAAGTTAACATTAATCATCCCTGAGTAGAAGGCATTGCATAAGGGCGCAGGGACTTGACTTTCTATGTTATATACTTCTGAATGTAATCCAAATTCTATTTTCCATAGACATGAGGTCACTGATTATTTATTTTTTAAAAGCGGAAGAAGCCATTTTACATGTTTACATAAATATCCTTAGAGGATATTTCATATAGGAGGGCATAGTGACTATAACATGAGAACTTGAGAGCTATGCCAGTGGCTTTTGAAAAGAAGACAAAACAGATGTGGTTGGTATGGCTCAGTTGTTTGAAGCTTCATACTGCAAACCAAAAGGTCACAGGCTTGATTCCTGGTCAGGGCACGTGCCCAGGTTGCAGGTTCAGTCCCTGCTCCGGGTGCACACAAGAGGCAACACACTGATGCTTCTCTCTCACACTGATGTTTCTCTCCCTTCTTTTCCCTCTCTCTAAAATCAGTAAGCATGTCCTCAGATGAGGATAAAAAAAAGAAGATAAAAGAGTTCATGAAGTTTCTGAAACTATAATATGCAGCTCTTCCTTTAATAATGTCTGATGAGGATATACTTAAAAGTAAATTTGTAACTATTACTTTTTTGAAAAACCTACCTTCCTCCCCAAAATATGTCCTCCATCATCCACCAGTGTAGTGCAATGGTTTATATTTCACCTTGGATGGTCAACTCCATACTCATAAGGTCAAACGTATTCATCTGACCTCGACCCCATCCTTCTCACCCCTACCCCAGCCTCCTCCGCTCCCCCTGGAATGCTGGCAGGATGACACCGAGCTTGTTTTTGAACCACGTCTTCGTGGGTGACACACATTTAAAAAGATTACACTAAGAAACAGATGCTCATTGCAGACACGTTAGAAAACACACGTGAACAAAAAAAAGTCAATCTGTACTATGGTTGGAGCTTCATTTAACATGATTTTTAAATGCATTTGGATTTCTTAACAAAATGGATTAGACCTCACATTGTTCTGTAAATTGCTTTTCTCACTCAGCAACAGACCACAAACATCTTTATAGGGCAATCATATGATTTTTATAGCATTTTTAATTTCATCATAAAAATTCATCATTCAGATATATAACAATTTATTTAAATCCTTATTAAAATACCTATGCTTCTCAACTTACAAGGGGCTTACATCCTAATAAAGCCACTGTAAGTTGAAAATAGCGTAAGTCACAAATGCATTTAATACACCTAACCTAGTAAACAACATAGGTTAGCCTGACCTACCTTAAAACACACACGCCCAGAACACTTCGTTAGTCTACAGTTGGGCAAAATCATCTCCCTGCTGCCACCCAGTGTCACGAGAGAGCACGGTACCACATACTGCTAGCCCAGGAAAAGGTCAAAATTTGAAATTGGAGTATGGTTTCTACTGAATGTGGACCACTTTCGCACCATAAATTGGAGACCATCTGTACTGAGGCTGTTTCCAAATATTTACATTGAAACAATGCTGCAACCTTTGTACACACTTCTTTGAATAGGTTCCTAATCCACTTCCTTAAAATACATTCCTAGCTTTTAATTCCTAGAAGTAAGACCGCAGGGTGAAAGAATCTGCCTGTCCCCACTTGTCACATGGCTCCACAGCCTGGGGAAGGCTGCATCTGTTTCATGACCTTGGTCTCAGGCAGGGAATGGGGTTGCCTAAACCAGGCAACATAACTTCATTTTTACTCTTTGCAAAATTGAGAGATTAATAAAGTAATCTTGGGTATTTCTTTCATTGCTAGTGAAAGTGAATACTTTTCCATCTGTTAGTTAGACATCTGAGTTTCTTCTTTCGTACACTGTGTGTCTGCCTGACGGACCAAACTGAGTGACGCTAAGATGGCCTCTGGTGACCAAATGTTCTCATCTCCAACCGGAGCTGACTGAGCTAAGAATGTGGATGAGACTCTAACCCTGGAGAAGCAAGGATTGCCCTTGAAAAAATTTCAAAAAGGGGCTTTTGTACAATGCATTTAATATACTAACAGTAAAAAATAGGCTACATTGGCAAATCCTCTAGCTATTCTTTAGTCTTGCAGTCTACAAGATTCCCCTTTACATGAAGAGAGCCCCCAAATCTAATGTACAGTTTCCCCCTGTGCTCGGGTATATTGTGAACCCAGTTCAGTATAGCAAGGTAAGTGGCCAATTAGCTTGTCACTTGCAAAATCCCCATTTGAGTCAGTGAGCTTTGCTATCTGTAAGCCAGATTGAACGTCCAAGCCCAGGCAGCTATTTTGCAAAAGGGTTTTAGGAGGGAGTCCGAGGACAGTGTATGAGCAGCACACTGATGAACCATGGCTCTTGCTAGACCATCTCAGACCCTATACCCAGATGACAGTGAGTGTCACACAATGACACTTATTTGGCACAGCCAGCTCTGTAGAGATGTTTGGAATGATTGACTGACTTTAGCTATAAACCAGTGATCAGATAAAATAAGACTCATTTGTCCTGGCTCTTTCCTGCCTTTGCAGTATATAAATCCAAGATTTAGCTGCTTCTGCTGTCAAGAGTTGAATCCTCTTAGCTTGTCTTATGATATGGAAAGAGGCATAAATGTGAGTGGGCCCTACACCAACCACAGGATTTCTGTCACCTGTAGGAAGGAGCAGAGGAGAGGAATAACCCTGGACAGCAGAAGGCCAGTCCGTAAGGGGGAGGATAGAGCTACTGGGAAGGGGGAGGTGGGTAGGGTCGGGTAGGGAATGTGAGTCTCAGTTTCCAGGAGAGCTTGCGTCGTCTGAAAGAGCTTCCTGGTAATTAGTTGAGAATTGGGACTCTAGAGTTTAAAGTACAAAAAATGAATCCTCTGAATTGCTTATTTAGGATATCTAAAGACAAACAAGAGTGAATTTTTAAAATCTATGCAAACAACCAAAAAAGAAGTTTCTTTTGTTATTTCATGTTGTTTACCCACCTCTCTTCCTCTTCTCACTTTCCTAAATATATCCATCCTGAATGTTCATGGCTTCTAACTCCAAGTTTAAATATAATCTCTAGAGTCCAATTCTGTTCACTATGAAAATTGCCTATGCTTCATTTTTTTGTTTGTTTTAAGAGAAATTAATTGGTCCTAAAATGACTCCTAAACTGACTGTCATGTGTGTGAACGTCATTCTACTTATAAACAACTTTTGACCAAAGTGAGATTCCAAGGATGTCAATATGAGCATAAACAAGGTGAGGTCGGAACCGCTCAGACCACCAATCCACCAGACTGTCGCTCGGCTCTTTCACAGAGCCCCGAGCTATCGATCAGCTGTTTGCTGTATTTGGTGCAGATGCATGTGGGAGACTGGGGTAACCTCAATATCTCTGAATTTTCCCAGAGACCACATTACCTCTTTGATCCTCTTGGAATCATGAAAAGTCACTTTTAAAAAATTCTCTTAAATGTGATACTTGTCACAAAAAAAAATTTTGCAAGAGAAGTGATAAGAGCTCTTGTTTGGGTGGAGAATGAAAAAACCGAAAAGTAGTGCATAAAGAGGGGCTTGGAGAAAAGAAATGGCGTCACAACACTGTAACCAAATCCATCAACATATGTTTCTTTTCTGTACACATGCAAAGTGCACTTTACCCTATACAAATGAAGAAAACTCTGTCTCCTGTGTCAGAAGGCTTTATCTCCACACAACAACTTGTGTCTTTTTGCTAAATTTTTAGGCTAATATGTTTTCGCTTATTCTTCTATCTCATCCTGGACAACTGACCAGAATACTCCTTGTATATTCCTTGATTTTGCAAAGAGTTATATCAGTTTTTAAGTGATTCAGTTCCATGTTGAAATAAGTCACACAACCTTTCTGTGCCTCAGTTTCCCAATCTGTAACATATGGTTAGTCAATGACCTAAAAAGTCCCTTCTGAGTGAAAAAAATTCTGATTCACTCATTCATTCACTCACTCAGTACATATTTGTACTAATCATCTAACCTCTGCCAGAAACTGCTTGAGGCACTGGGGATACACCTGGGTACACAGCTAACAAAGTCCCTACCCTCATCGTGCTTCCATTGTAGTGGAGGGAGACAGAAGAAACAAAAGTAAATAAATATACAAACAGAATTTCAGAGAGTGAGTGGCCAGCTGTGAGCATAACACAGGATGAGAGCAGCAGGGAGTGTCAGAGCCTTGAAGGATGTCAAAAGATCAAAGCTGGCCTCACCAATAAGAAGCCACTTGAGTGGAGCCTTGAAGGAAGCAAGGACACAAGCTATATGCAGTCTTGAAGAGGGGTAAGATCAGGTGCAAAGGCCCTGAGGTGGGTCTGAAGAGGCGAGAGGGCCAGAGTGAATGAGTGCAGAAAAGGAGGACTCAAGATGAGCAGAGTAGGCCACCCTAGAGATTTTGACTAAAACCAAACTACAAATTACTCCCTCAGCTTTACACTTGGTTTAAATTGCAGACTCCAAACACTAAAATTTGTTAAAGTTTGATAAGAAATTAAGTTGTAACATGAAAGTATTAGATTGCATTTAAAAAGTGGCTACTTCCTTAAATATAACCCTTCTGTCTCCATGAACTTCATTATTAAGTAACACTGGAAATTTCCAGGATGTATCATAAAAATGATCACGACTCACTTGGCAGATGTACACAGCCACTGCCAAGGGCAGGTCTGACTTGGGGGACCCAGGCCCTGATTCAGCAGCCCCTTCTCTTTACTTTCTGCCCAGAAAGTAAAGTCCCTGTCTCTTTTGAGGCTCCCCAGTTCTAGGCTTGCTGGGCAAGATAGTACAATATCACACGCAATTGCCAAAAGACAAAGACTAACCCAACACATCCTTTAAGCTCATTTTATATTAATTGCATAAACACAAACTCAACAGAACAGAAATAGTGGGCTGGTAATAAGCAGAGTTTCACTAAACATCTTGGCAAACTTGAGAATTTATAATTCCAGAGATGCACTGAGAAAGAAAGTCATCCCAGGGTCAGGAGACATGTGGCCAGGAAGTAAAAGAAGAAGCTGGCCAGGGCCCTCTCAGAACCAGGAGTCTTGACCCAGCTGGAGCTCTGTTCCTGACCTCGGCTCCTGACCTCTTCCTTTTCTTAACGTCAGGGCCTTTTAAGGTCAGTCCTCAGCCTCTTCTTAGATTGTGGGTCCCCTACCCTGCAGCAACCCCCCATCACCAGTGTGGTTTCAAAAATAACACTTGCGGAGACCCCAGCCAAGTCCTCTTGCATCCAAGTCTTGAGAGCGGGCAGAGAGGGGAGCAGGCAGCTGTGGTTTGTTATACCACTGCAGAGCAGGCTTAGTTGAGGTCCATTCTTTTAGAGAGCTGCATGAATTTCTGAAGTTCCTGAACTCGTTTCATAGATTCTTGCTCATGAACTTTTCTAACTCAAATTTTAGAAAAGAAAGAGAGTCACCACTAAAGGTTGGATGTCAGGCCGCTAGAGGTTGCCTAGGACAGCATTTATCTCCACAGATTCACCAAGTTTCTGAGGGCATCTACTGCCACCCACATCAGAACTGCCTGGGCTCAACAATGATGACTCACGCTAATCAAGTTGCCAAGAGCTTGAGGTATACATCCACACACGTACTGACTTTCCAGAAGAAAGGCGACTGTGGGAAGGAGCCGATGCTCCTGTTCTGAGCAGCACATTCTGGTCCCGCACAGTGTGGCTATGTGCCTAGGAGCTGAGATGCAAAGCCAGAATGCAGGTTTGCTGACATGGAGAAATGGAACTCAAACCCAGGTCCACCAGACTCTCAAGTCCGGCTCTTAAGCAACTATGCTATAATCCATCTCAGTGGTACATACCACACAGTAGCATGACATCCACATGCAATGGACACTTCATTGGGTCAAAGATGTGACAGATAAGAGTGGCATGAGACCATGACGCATCTGGTAGCTAGAGTGGTCTAGAGAAGGGACTGATGTGGATTCATTTGTACTGTTGACATTCATGGACTGCCAGGATAAAAGGATAAAAAAGTCCCCCCTGCGCTTTAGTCCCACACAGACTGGTCAGGAGGTAATGACAGCGCCTTGCGGTCCATGCTTCAGCAGTGGGAGAGGCAGGGTCACAAAGAAGCCTCTCGAAAGAGACCTTAATCCAGCATGGGAGGTGGTCATGAGGTCCTCTGGGTGCCGGCAACACCATGTGCAGGCCTTCCAGAATGACACAGGGGGATACGGCCAGGGAAGGAACATTCTGGGCAGAAAAACAGCACATATTAGAGGCATGGAAGTGTGCCCCTGTGGGAGCTTGCAGGCTGGACAGAGCTAAGAGGAAAGGAAAAGACAGGGGCAGAACCCACCTCATGAGGGACTTCACAGAAAGGTTCAGGTTTCTCCTCAAGATAGAATGCACCATTAAAGATTCTAAGCTGGAATCGCAAGATCTGATTTGATTTTAAGAGATCACTCTGGTAATGATGGGGAATGGCTCACAGGAAAGATGCTGGGTTGCTGTCTAGGAGGCAGACTATGGTGGTATTCTAATCAAGTAAGAAAAGAGAGCAGTGGCTATGTAGATCCCAGTTAGGAAAGCAGAATGAACCGAGGGTGAGCGCTGGAGAAAGAGAGGCCAAGGAGAACCCTTGTGTTCTTCGTCTGGGCCAGCTGGCAGAGCTGTGGCCAAGATGGGCACCAGGCGGTCTGTGCGATCTGGTGAATTTGGGACGATGATATCCAGCAGGCTGCTGCATACCTGGGCCTGGAGCTCAGGAGTTCTGGGCTGGGACAGATGTTCAGAAGAACAGCAGCAACTTCCAGGCATGATGCCACAAGTGCCAGGTCATTCCATAAGCACTGAACCCAATGACAATGTGCCAAGTACCTCTAGGGTGCCAGGCACCTCACCTCCATCATGGTCCCTCAGCAACTCCCTGATAAAGGTATCACCAACCCATTTTACAGGTGGGGATCATCGGGATTAAGTAACTTGCCAAGGTCTCATGGCTGGTACAAGGTCAAGCTGGGAGACAAACCTAGGCCCCCAAAGCCAGAGCTGACACTCTTGCACCATGCTACCCCTCAGCAGGCAGCACGAGTGACATCACTGTGTAGTCACTCCTCACACAAGGACTCAAATTAACCAAATGGATTTATTTTTATTTTTATTTTTTTAATTTTATTTAGTTATTTTCAAGTACAGTTTTCTGTCTATTTCTCCCAACCCAGCCCACCCTGCCCCATGCTCCCCACCTCCCTCCCATTTCCACCCCCCTTAGTTATTGTCCCTGTGTCCTTTATACTTGTAAACTCACTTTAAGACAAGCTTCATACTCCAAGGTACAAATGTGAGGACTTACTAGTCACCCTCTATTTTCCTAAAATATCCTTAACTTAGGCAAAATTTGTATAATAGATAACTTTCAAAGGGTGGGTTGGTGTCGAAAGTATAGATGTTACCTGCACTAAAAATGTAACTGATTCTTTAAAATATTTTATTTATTTATCTTTAGAGGGGGAGAAAAACATCTCCCCCCTTTATCTAAGAGAGAGGGAGAGAAACATCAATGTATGGTTGCCTTTCGTGCATCCCCTGCTGGGAACTGGCCTGCAGGGAACTGGTCTGCAACCCAGGCATGTGCCCTGACTGGGAATCGAACCGCGACTGTCTGGTTCACAGGCCCGTGCTCAATCCACTTGTAACTGATTCTTTATCTGAGCAAATAAAAGTTTTATAAAACATACCATCCTTAAAAACAATCTTGAGGCTGTTTTAGTCCCACCACTATTACCGAATTGTACTTGGGGTATGCCTGCCCCAGCACAACTCTCACAGGTGAGGGACTGTCAGCAATGGTCCATTCACCTGTCCCCCACGCAAATTCGAACCTAGTGATTACATAGGAGGCCACTTTCTTAGACTGAGGCCACTTCTTCTGTTCAGAGTTCATGAACTATGTCGCAATGTGGACTATGCTTTGTGATTTTACAATAACAGTCATAAAAGGATAATGAGGATAAGGAGTAAAGTCCTCCATAAACATCTGTTTGAGCAACAGCCCAGGAAAATCGCACTATCCAAAGATGGGCTTGCCCAGAGTTGTCCTTCGGTCAGGAGAAGGGAATGAGACTCATACCAGCACTCATGCACTGGCCTTGCTTATTCGTCACAAGGTGGATTAACTCTTAAAACAAAGACCAAAGCAGAACGTGAGGAATATGAGAAATGACTGGTTCAGAGAGTTGCGATGTCACTTTAGTTGTTCTCTGGCATTATGGGATACATACTTACCTCAAGAACCTGGTATGTCTCCCATAGACATATAATGCTTAGGAAGATAATGCCCTGACTTTGCCGGTTTGCAACATCTTATCTCAAAGCCCTTTGGTTTCCAATCAAAAATGAAAATCAGACTGCTACTGTCTACTGTATTCAAGATTCACTTATTTACCTCAACCTAAGTTTACTTCTTTGCAGATTCCAGGCAATAATACCTGGCCTGCACTGCTCTGCCCAGCTCACAGTGGCTGCTGAGATAACTAAACAAGGTAACAGGTGAAAATACACTGTGCCCTGGGAAACTCTGTACCTGTTAGCTACCACGGTTCATGAGATTAAAGTCAACTTCATGGGGACATGGGCCCTCAATATAGCCTATTTATTTACTGAAGATTTACAAACACTATGTTTCTTTACTTTACATTTTAAAATGCTATGAATACTCTAAAGTCCAGCCAGAGCCACTCTTACCTTACTGGGCAGGGGTGGGGGGGGCAGGGAACACATTATAAAATCAGAAAAGACCTAAAAGCTCCTGAATACACTTGAAAAAATGATAACAGACCATGAAGAAAAATATTTTTCTCAAAAAGTTGTCATTTTAGATTGGCTCAAATTTAAGAGTCTTTTTGTCACAAATCTTTCAAATCCTCTCAGGTGAAATCAAACGTTCTTGGTCATAAACAGTTACCGTAAATTTTTCTTTCAATGTGATACATTTCTTATGTAGGTTGTCCTCCCATGAACTTAATCAAAATTAATTTGGCATCTATTTTTTAAGCATCCTTTGCATTAGGCATTGCTAAGTAATACAAGAGATAAGGAAAATACTTGTTTGCTTTATACAAAGAGTAGAATCTAACCAGGAAACAGAGATAAGCATACAAATCACTATAGTAGAGTAAGAATCATAAGAAAGGCCACAGGAAAGAGACAGCTGTGGCTAGGGCAATGGAGAAAGGCTTTATGGAGAGTGGGGAAGCAAAGAGGGGAGACTGCTTTACACAGACAAGAGCAAACACAGCCACAGAGAAGCAGGGCCGTGTTGGGAGTGCTCAAGGTCCACCTAGCGGCTCCATCGGGCCAACATTAGGGCAGAAGAGAATAAGGACCTTGCTATAGCAGTCAGTCCATGCTCGCCACTAAAAAGACATGGCACATAATTTTTTTTTAATTTATATAGCTAAAAATGAAGATGTCAACTCCTGGCAGAGGGAAAAGGAGAGAGTATGAGGAAAGTTGTAGATAAAACAAGACTGGCCAAACGTTAATGTTTCTAATTGTAAAGCTGGAAGTTTCTACTTTCCACTTCCTTGTACGTCTGAAATTTTCCATTAAAAATAGCTAAAAAAGAAATGAAGGCCAGATGATCTAGGCAGATGGTCTGCTGGTGGCTTCTCAGGTGATGGTGCTAATCTTATCAAGAACTTTCGAAACTTTGGGTCAACTGCTTGGAGTAGGTGGATGGAGGCTGGAGCTTGCTCCGTGGGGAAGTAGTCACAGTGCAACGTGACAACCCCAGTCAGCGTTTGTTTTCAGTTCCTCGCTTCCCACTGGGAGAAGGGAGCAGCAGGGTCTGCTATCAGGCAGGCCGGTGCAAGTCCATCTAGGAAAAATGAAGGCAATTGTATTGTTCTCAATGTACTATGTGTACAAGTAATGTAGAGGGTATTTTTGGTGATGTCAAATTTAATGCTTGCCATATCAAATGTAATACTTGCTTAATACTAGCTAGACATTATTGATAGGCAAAGTGAAGAAAATTTAAAAACCAGCCGTGGCCCAGCACCCAGAGGGAAGCCCTCAGTCTGGCAGAGCCTCTGCCTCGGTCCTCATAGGTGCACAGACCCTCCCCCCCCAGGTACATGCTTTCTCTCTTTGTAAACAGGGTCACAGGGAAATATTCTTGGGTAGTATGTTTTTAAATTTAAAGTGTATACTTTGGCTATTTTGTGAAATAGCATTGTATACCATCATTGTAAGGGCTGCATGATAATTCATTAAAGAATGCTTTGATCTGGGGCTTAAGTGTACACTGTTTAACCAAGTGCTCTGATCTGAGAGAGCTCTCTCTCAAGATTATTTTGAGTTCATTTATACTAGTATCACATACACTTGTTCAGAACTATAATGTGACAACTGACATATTTTGTTTTATTGTGGAAGAGGAGGTGGTAGTAATATTCTTCCTAGAGAAATAACTATCTTCCTGTTAAAAGTTATTGGGATTTTAGTCTTGACTTTTGAATTTTGTTTTCAGGTTGTAAGAGCAATACAGGAATGCTGTGGGGTAGGCAGGCGTATGGTGTTACAACATGTAACAGGTAGAAATCACCGTCTTCCTTCCAGCCCACAACACACTGCTCAGAATTGGCTACAGTAAACGTTTGGTATGTCTGTCTTCCAAACATTTATAAAGCAATTTTAAACACACAGACTATATAATCACACACCCAAACAACTTAGGTATATAAATAAATACACAAATACCCATACACACACTAGGGCATACACAGGATTCATTTGTATAATTGACATTCATGGACTGCCAGGATAAAAGGATAAAAGTCCCCCCTGTGCTTTAGTCCCCCACAGACTGGTCAGGAGGTAATGGCAGCGCCTTGCGGTCCATGCTTCAGCAGTGGGAGAGGCAGGGTCACAAAGAAGCCTCTCAAAAGAGACCTTAATCCGGCATGGGAGGTGGTCATGAGGGCCTCTGGGTGCCGGCAACACCACATGCAGGCCTCCCAGAATGACACAGGGGGATACGGCCAGGGAAGGAACATTCTGGGCAGAAAAACAGCACATATAAAGGCATGGAAGTGTGCCCCTGTGGGAGCTTGCAGGCTGGACAGAGCTAAGAGGAAAGGGGAAAAGACAGGGGCAGAACCCACCTCATGAGGGACTTCACAGAAAGGTTCAGGTTTCTCCTCAAGATAGAATGCACCATTAAAGATTCTAAGCTGGAATCGCAAGATCTGATTTGATTTTAAGAGATCACTCTGGTAATGATGGGGAATGGCTCACAGGAAGGATGCTGGGCTGCTGTCTAGGAGGCAGACTACGGTGGTATTCTAATCAAGTAAGAAAAGAGAGCAGTGGCTATGTAGATCCCAGTTAGGAAAGCAGAATGAACCGAGGGTGAGCACTGGAGAAAGAGAGGCCAAGGAGAACCCTTGTGTTCTTCGTCTGGGCCAGCTGGCAGAGCTGTGGCCAAGATGGGCACCAGGCGGTCTGTGCGATCTGGTGAATTTGGGACGATGATATCCAGCAGGCTGCTGCATACCTGGGCCTGGAGCTCAGGAGTTCTGGGCTGGGACAGACGTTCAGAAGAACAGCAGCAACTTCCAGGCATGATGCCACAAGTGCCAGGTCATTCCATAAGCACTGAACCCAGTGACAATGTGCCAAGTACCTCTAGGGTGCCAGGCACCTCACCTCTATCATGGGCCCTCAGCAACTCCCTGATAAAGGTATCACCACCCCTTTTTACAGGTGGGGATCGATCATCGGGATTAAGTAACTTGCCAAGGTCTCATGGCTGGTACAAGGTCAAGCTGGGAGACAAACCTAGGCCCCCAAAGCCAGAGCTGACACTCTTGCACCATGCTACCCCTCAGCAGGCAGCACGAGTGACATCACTGTGTAGTCACTCCTCACACAAGGACTCAAATTAACCAAATGGATTTATTTTTATTTTTATCTTTTTAATTTTATTTAGTTATTTTCAAGTACAGTTTTCTGTCTATTTCTCCCAACCCAGCCCACCCTGCCCCGTGCTCCCCACCTCCCTCCCATTTCCACCCCCCTTAGTTATTGTCCCTGTGTCCTTTATACTTGTAAACTCACTTTAAGACAAGCTTCATACTCCAAGGTACAAATGTGAGGACTAACTAGTCACCCTCTATTTTCCTAAAATATCCTTAACTTTGGCAAAATTTGTATAATAGATAACTTTCAAAGGGTGGGTTGGTGTCAAGAGTATAGATGTCACCTGCACTAAAAATGTAACTGATTCTTTTTTAAAAATATTTTATTTATTTATCTTCAGAGGGGGAGAAAAACATCTCCCCCCTTTATCTAAGAGAGAGGGAGAGAAACATCAATGTATGGTTGCCTTTCGTGCATTCCCTGCTGGGAACTGGCCTGCAGGGAACTGGTCTGCAACCCAGGCATGTGCCCTGACTGGGAATTGAACCGCGACTGTCTGGTTCGCAGGCCTGTGCTCAATCCACTTGTAACTGATTCTTTATCTGAGCAAATAAAAGTTTTATAAAACATACCATCCTTAAAAACAATCTTGAGGCTGTTTTAGTCCCACCACTATTACCGAATTGTACTTGGGGTATGTCTGCCCCAGCACAACTCTCACAGGTGAGGGACTGTCAGCAATGGTTGATTCACCTGTGCCCCACGCAAATTCGAACCTAGTGATTACATAAGAGGCCACTTTCTTAGACTGAAGCCACTTCTTCTGTTCAGAGTTCATGAACTATGCCGCAATGTGGACTATGCTTTGTGATTTTACAATAACAGTCATAAAAGGATAAGGAGGATAAGGAGTAAAGTCCTCCATAAACATCCGTTTGAGCAACAGCCCAGGAAAATCGCACTATCCAAAGATGGGCTTGCCCAGAGTTGCCCTTCGGTCAGGAGAAGGGAATGAGACTCACACCAGCACTCATGCACTCGCCTTGCTGATTCATCACAAGGAGCAAAAAGGAGGACAGAGTTAGAGAACATCTGTTCTTTGATGTACATGATTTTTATCTGAACTTGTGCTGACAGAACATGAAGTCAAGAAAATAATCCAGTGAGAGATCCCACCTACCACACACCAGGATGCAGGTCATTGCTTTCTGGCAGGGAAGTGCCACTCACACTGACACACCTCTGAAAGTGGAAACTGCAAGGGCTCTAAGACTGGGAAATCAGTCCAACAAACTCAAGGCTACACAACTATGCACAGAAATTAACATAGAGGAATGGAAGGCAAAAACATGCATGCATCCATGTTCTTTCAGAAATAACTTCTTGACTGCCTGGTAACTTTCACACAAACCCCTACACACTTGATATGAGCTCCCCATAAACTCTTCTTGGAATCTCCAGATCCTATCTGACACTTCACTCCTGCAATCCGGATGCACAGAGAGGTAAGCTGTGGGGCCACAGAAACAACCAAAGCCACTTGTGAGCCTTGCTGAGTTTTCAAGAGGATACCAGGTGCCCCATCACTTACACGGGGCCCTAGCACTTGGTTTCCAAAGTAAGGTTGGTTCTAAATGGCAGAGGTTAACACTGTCCAAGGCATGAGGTGGTGTGTGTTTCCATTCGGTGGAAGGATCACAAACAAGAAGGAGGACCAAAGAGATTGAAGCCTCAAATGTATTTCCCACACCAGTGGTTCTCACAGTGTGATGTGGTACAGGGCATTCTTCTGAAATAATACCAGGATGCTATTTGCTTTATTCACTCTTGAGTTTTCAGGAGTACACAGTGACGTTTTGCAAGGCTACGTGACGTGTAATGTTGCAACAGACTGAATACAGAATCAGATCTCAGAATCTATCTGCCTACTATGAAACCTGACATCTAAGAGATTTGCAAAAATATAAAATGCCACTCTTTGCAGTAATATTGTATTTGGAAAAATATGGCAGGTTTCATAAAAATATGTTAACATGTAATAGGTCCGCTGTTATTTTTAAATGAATTATTGAGTTTAGAAAAAATTCTGTTCTACATGTAAGGATCACATAAACAAAACCACTGTAGATATACTAATTTGAAGAATGTAAAGGAGTTCTGAGTCCCCCCAAAAGTTTGACAATTGCTGTGCTAGAGGCTGTGCCCCTTCCCCACCCCTCACAGCCCTCACCCCGAGGGTTCTGCGTGGTACAAGAGGCCAAGATGTGCCATTCTGATGTGCGGGCTGAATTAGCAAAGGCAGCTCATGCTCCTTCCTGGGTCTCTGAATCTATTAGAGCGGACTCTGTGCCCACCCTTCCACCTTCCACCGAGGGGTCTTTTCCCCCTTGCCCCATTTTTCTCTTGCCACTTGGTGTGGATTCCCCAATCTACCAGCACCTCGGTGAGGATTTCCCTATCTGGCCAGCTCGAGCTCAGCGAGGCCTACCAGGTGAGGGCCGCATACACCCTTCTCAGAGTTAGGGCTCCCCTGTTTGGCCGGCCTGCACAGCTTCGGTGAGGGCTCGCCAGTAAGGCCCACGCATCGCGAGGATTCTCAAAGCTGCACGCACACCGAGACAA
The DNA here is from genome assembly GCF_021234435.1 of Artibeus jamaicensis. Lineage (NCBI taxonomy): Eukaryota > Metazoa > Chordata > Mammalia > Chiroptera > Phyllostomidae > Artibeus > Artibeus jamaicensis. Next base: position 68,399,846 of record NW_026522030.1, on the reverse strand, counting down.
AGGCAGACGAGGAGAGCCACTTCCAGTACCGAACCCTGCTCCCCGCACGGCTGTCCAGGCGAAGAGGTCAGTACCCAGGGAGAACTGGCCCTGGATTCTTCCCTCGGCCTCCCCGGACTCTCCCCCGCCCCCAGTCACTGCAAGCCTGAGTCTGGAGTTCGGGGAAACGTGTCCCGGACGTTCTGAAAGAGGCTCACACTGACTCCTCCGGGTACAGGGCGGCCGGAGCTCCCACCCGGGATGTCAGGCCGCCCCAGTCGGTACTCACTACAGACTGCACCGTGGGGCTCAGATGGTCAGGCGGACACCAAGCTGCGGGGCGCTCCAGTGCACTGAGCAGCGGGGTGCTCTTCCGTGAGCTGCGTGGTTCCAGCTACTGACACCTCCTCCGCTCCTCGCTCCTCCCCGGGCCACCCCAGGCCAGGGGGCGGAGCTGGGGCGGGGCGGGGCGGGGCGGAGGATTGGGGCCAGGATCAGCAGAAGCTCTGGCCTGAGGGGGCGGGTGGGGGCGGAGTCTGCCGTGGCTCCCGCTCCCCCTCCCCCATCCCGCTGCAGGACTTCGCTCTAGTAGGGAGGGAGGGTTGCTGACCCCGTAATCGTAGCACAACCCTGCTGACTTTGTTTTTTGGGCTTCAGTCCACTCCTGCCTTTCCATGGCCTGAGAACAGGGTGACTTTAGCTCGCTTTGGGACCCGGAGTGCAACGGCCTAGCTCCTGCTGAAAAGTGAGGGGCGGGGAAGAAATGAAGCTTTTAAAAAATGATCTGGCCGAATGCCACGCTAAGGCTTCATTATTTGGCTGCTTCAGTAGGTGTGATCTCTAACCGATGATCTCGCTTCTTCCTACCACCTCGCCCCCCCCCCCACACACACAAGCACCGCGTGCACGCGAGTGCGTGCGCCTTAATTCCTTGAGAAGCTTGCCAAGTGGTCATCAGGGTCACGCTAACATGATAGGACTGCAACGTTTCCATGGGTACAAAGGCAAATTTTGTGTGTGTGATTTTTTAAACTTGTGAAAACACTTTACAATGCAGGCTGTTCTAACGTTAGTGAAATGGGTGAGAGTTGACACTGTGGGCCTCCTTCATAGGACCTACTTTTGTTTGGTAGGTTGGCTGGAGCTGTGCCCTCTCAGGCAAATGCGAGTCCAATGAAGTGATTAGATCTTTCTAGATGAAAGGTGGTGAGGTTTTCCTGCCCATCTTATATGGGAAGTTTTTGTAGTTTTCTATCTTTAAAAAAATATTGTATTAGTTTCGGGTATACAGAGTAGTGGTTAGACAATGTAGTTTCTATCTTGAGAATCTGAATAAATAGTTTATAAGATTAATAATAGCAAATACTGATACCTACTGTTACCAGTTACCATGCTGTTACTCCGTGCAGGGCCCTATGATTGACTGGATCCTTACATGTTATTTAATTCACCTCTTCCAACTGCCCTGTGAAGTGAGGAATACTCCCCTACCGTGCAAATATGAAATGTCCCATAACCAGGATTCAGTCCCCAGGCCTATCTGACTCTGAAGCCCACGCTTTTTTCATCACACTATGCTACAAAGTGGAACTATTCCCTAGTTACATTTAATTTTAAAGGGGATATTTACTATATTTCAAATAGCAGAGAAGACTTTCTTCCCGCCCACTTGGTAAATTCCTTCCACTCACATTTATGAAACAAACTTTCCTTGAGTGTCCACCATAGGCCAGAGGTTCATGACCAACCCTGAAAAATAATACTAGAGACTTGCCCCACCCCCAGGGCTTGGAAGTTAGGGAGAGTCTGAGCCCAGCAGGAGTGGCCAGAAGGCTGGGAGGTAGGCACAGAACACTCGCAGTTAAATTTCCATTCTAAAACAGCCTTTCAAAAGGCAAAACTTCTGAATGTGTAATGATAACAGGCACATATTATGATAAGTGGCAATCCTTGACAAAAAATAATGAAATCAGGACTGTAAAAGGAATTGAAGTTTAGTAGTAAACACTTTGGGCAGAAAACCTGAAGGAAGCAGTTCCCACATCACTCCACTCTGCTGCTCTTGGGAATGTCGCTAGTGACACAGATCGCAAAGCCACTGGCCTCTCTTCTGTGCTTGCCTTGCTGACTGCTCTGCGGTATTCGACACCGGTAACTAGCCTTTCTTTGGAATTTTAACCTCCTTTTGGCTTTAGAGCCTTCTGCTTTCCTGACTTACCTCTTCCTTAGGCTCCTTCACTGCACTCTGTATTCTCACGTTATCTGTGACTGCATACATTGATGAGTTTTCTTCATTTCTCTCTCATGCAGGCTTCCTGCCACCAGTAGCTGAAGCCTGCCACATCTGCCTTCATTGGTCTTAATCCTCCTTGGGTCTCTACACTCTTTATTCCCAGCCATTTGTGGGGCATTGCCACCTGGGTATTCCAAAGGCACCTGGCATTCTTCCCATCTAAAATGGGAATTCAGTGTCTTCTTTAACCATCTGTCTGTCCCCTCCTACCCATGCGATTTTTCCTCATCCTAAATACCACCTCTTGAATTGAGATCTTATGGTATGTTGAGACAGCTAAACTTCTAATGGTTCAGAATCATATTACTATGCTTGTAGAAGGTTTGCCTGGTAAATATTTCTGTCATAATACAGAAGATTCTGCAAGTGGCCCAAAGGAGTGCATATACTTCATAGACCTTCTGAGAGGAAACCATCCAGGTGAGGTAACTGCTCATGCATCGCAGATCTGCACCAGGGGCAGAAGGGCCCTCAGCTGGGGTAGCAGCATTGTTCTTTCTAATAGCCTTAGCACCAGAAGTTTCTGCTACAGTAAAAAGAACCACAAGGACTACCGTCAGAGACCTGTTAACATCTTAGGGATGTGTCTCATTATACTCCAACTGACTTAAGTTATTTGTACAAATTGGACTTACTCAGTTTATAGAAAGGTCTAAAAACCTGGACCCAACAAACTTTACATTATGCTTTTGTTGGTACATGCAGACTCAAGGAAAAGCCCTGAGGCTGAAAATCTACCTCTGTAAGTGGAGGGCAGGAAGAGACTGAAGAAAGAGGCTGCTCACTCCAGTCTGACAACTAACCGACTCTATTAAGGAAAACTTACACAGGAGATGCCCCTTGGGCAGCTGCAAGGCAAGGTGGCTATTCTCCACACTGCTTGAAAGGCATCAGAGAATTACATAAGGTAAGGTGGGGGCAGAGGTAATCACAGACACTAATTGCAAATGCTACCAGGTATGGAAAATTGCTTCACATACCTGAGCAGGTCAGAAGAACAGCCTGTCCTAGAAACCAGTATATCCCTGGAGTCAGGGGAAGGGTCCTGATTAATCTCAGAATCACACAGTCTCTAAGGCAAGATTTTGGTATGTAGTCTGTGTTCTAGCCCAGGTCCAGCTCAAGGGTCCCAGCTGCAGTCATGTCATGGAACAGTCTCTCCTCCACCAGTTGCTCTGCAACTGATAATGCATGCTTAGACATGTTATTTAATAGGATGGAAGTGATGTAGTAAGAGAAAGGCAGCCTGGCATAACGGTCCCCAAACTTCTTGGTGCACTGAAAACACACATTCCCATGTTGCACTCTTAGAAAGGCCAAGTTTGAGAGTCTGACCACCCTTTGAGAAACAGCAGTGTTGGGTCCCAAACTGGGTGTTTTTTAGAATCACCAAGAGGAGTTTGTTAAAAAGGCAGCTTCCTGTGCCCCCATCTCCTAGACTGTTTGATTCCTTACGCCAGGGTGGGATTGTGTGTAAAGTCTGAGGAATCTAAATGGTACAGGTAATTCGTCTCTAGCATGTCCACAGACTGACGGGGAGCTGCTATTTGGAAATATATTCTCCACGAAGGTACAACCATGTCACTTTGTTCACTATCCCTAGCACGGAGCCTGGAACACAGTAGGTTTTAAATCCAACTTTGTTGACTAACTTATTGTCAGTTTCTTCCTGTCCCCTGTCTATTGCTCTCTGTTGGCCTGTGTGCTGTTCAATATTCTCATAACACAGAAGAGAGATATCTTTTTGGCAATAAATAAAGTATAAGGCAGTATTTCCGGAAATTCTTGTTTAAAGGGACTCTGGAATACTAAAGTTCATTATTAAATTATGTCTTCTTCATATGAGAAGAAGTTAAAAATAAATGTTTTATTCCTCTAAAAGTTGCTATATTCATAATAAGGAAAGGCATCTCTTAGCCTCATCTTGGCCCTGGAAAGGTATGCAGCTGCCACCACCCTACTGTCTGTTACAATCTCATTTTTTAAAAAATTTATTGGTTTAGAGAGAGAAAGGAAGAGGAAGAATGGGGCGGGGGACAAGGAGAGAGAGAGAGTGAGCGAGATTTATTTTTCTACTTATTCATGCATTCATTGGTTGCTTCTTGCACGCCTGACTGGGGATCTAACCCACGGCCTTGGTGTATCGGGGTGACACTCTAACCAACTGAGCAAGTCAGCCAGGGCTAGTCTTGATTTTGGTGTGCTCTTTCTTGCTGCCTAAGCGTTTAAATTTCTGAGCTGCCGTTCCAGAGAAGCAGGGCCATTTGGCCACCTGATGAACAATTAACTGCCACTCCCTTCGCTATAACTAGTAATAAAAGCCAAATGTGACTAAATGACCCATTAAATCTTTACAGCAACCCTCTGAGGCTAGTGATGTTGTTGCCATTTCACAAATAAGATTCAGAATGATCACATAATTTGCTTCAGGTCACATAATGCATAATGGTGATGTTGGGGTTTGGACAAAGGCAGCTCTAACTGCAGACTATGCTTTTAACCTCTATGCAAGCAAACACAGTTTTATTGAAGTGAAATCACTGCATACCCTAAGGATATAAATTACTTATTCTTTGCACAAAAGAAGAGGAAATCAGATGTTCTGGAAGGGAATGTTGTTCTATCACTATGTATCAAAAATTCATTTTTCATTTATTTTTAGGACTTCTCCAGGGTGGTAGTACAGAGGTCCCTGCTGTGGCTCTGTACTGCAGGTGCACACAGGTGAAGTGCTGCTCATCTTGGCAGATGCAGGTGTTAGAAACGGGACCATTAATGTGATTGTTCAGAGACTGTTGGTACTGACTTGTTTAATTTTTCCCCAGGGGATGATTTAGTAACATTGACAAGCAGGAGTTTAAAAAACTAGCACCTCTGTCACTAATTGGACTCATCTGCACTTCCAGGTTATGAAGAGACTGCTTTCACATATTAATTTATTTTTTAAAAAGTCTTTCTATAGCTTCTATGTCTCTTATGCTTTTTTCACTCTTTTCCATGTTTTGTTCTCTTTGTCTTTCTTCTGGGTATTTCTTAGTGACCTGTCTTCAAGATACTATAAAAGCAGTGGCTCTAACTGCTTATGAGCAGTGGATTCCCTGAGCTCATATTCCCTCAGCTACAAAGCAAACTCACTGTCTGCATAGCATACGCCTGGGCATACCCTGGTGTACCCGTTACACTGTATAGTATACACTATAGCATACCCTGGTGTACCCATTGGGAATTGGTGCTGCATTATGTTCATGCTCCTGGTTGTGTGTGAGTAACAAAGTACTTTGTCTCTGACCCAGGAATCTTATCTCTTCCACCAACATCCACGAAATGGTAACAGGCTATATTGTGAGATTGTGTAGAGTAAAATCTTAGATCCTGTGAGTTTCGGTGAGGAGATGGGATGCTGGTAGAGACATGTCTTTTTGGAAGGCCCCATGGGCTGTGTTAGTAGATGTGAGGAGACTCTTGAGGATCCAGCAGTGAATGCACTCACCCAAGTGGTGAGCAAGGGGAAGAGTAAGGGTCCCTCACTGGTGAAAGGAAGAATGTAAACGGCCCACCCACATGGTGTTTGGTTGTGTTTACTGTCTTTGAGAGCAGAGGAGAAAGGGATGCTATGTGACAATGGGGCAATAAAGTGGGACAACCGAAAGTGACTGTAGCTGCTGGGTCATGGGATCCCCACAGCTTAAATAAGTGACATGAGCCATAAGGAGAGAGAGCTTTAGCTGGACTAAAACTCATGTTTGTTTTAATGAGCCTGAATTGCTGGCAGCTGCTTGAAACTGGAAGTTGATACGAAGCCTTGCTTACTGCCATGGAGTTGCTCTGTCCCTCTGTACCTTGTGACTCCTTCCCCCCCACCCCCGTTCTCCAACATCAGCTGCTTTAAGAAGAAATATGAGTATGCTTACGGAACTTCAGGGGGAGGAGAAACTCAAAATTTTTAGTGCTATGGTATAAAAGTGCTCAGGTCACAATCCTACCCAACTAGTTGGGGATGTGGCACTGGATTCTGAGGGATTGGATGCAAGAGCAGCTAAAGGCACTGGACTGTAATAATGGGGGCAAGGGAACTGGTGTTGAGCCTGGTGAAGGACAAATAATAAAAAGTAGCCATCCTCGCAATCCAAGATGATAGTAAAGTAGTTGGAAGTTACATTCACCTCCTCCCAGGACCAAACTGGAATTCCAACTAAATTATAGAACAATCAACCTGAATAACCAACCAAAGACTAGATGAACGGAAGTCTTATAACAAAGGACTTGCAGAGGAGGCCACATCAAGACTGGTAGGAAGGCTGGTGATGTGAATACAGCTGGCCCTGCACCCATGTGCAGTGGATGAGAATCCTTAGGGATATCTTAGCTGCAAAGGTCCCCCCTGAGGAGTGAGGTGTCTCAGCCCTGCACCAGGCTCCCCACGCCAGAGGATAAAACCCAGAAGATGAGCCCACATACTATCTGCATGTGAAAATCAGCAGGAATTTCATCTGCCAGGGAGAAACAGGAGTCTGCTAGAAACTGATGCACCCTCTTAAAGGACCAATGCACAACATGCTATTCACTACCACTCACCCTGGGCTCTGGTGACATCCCTGCTCTAAGCACCAGGGATGGCAGCTCAGAAGATTGTGTGGCTCTGGGGAGAAGGCTAAAGGGAAAGCCCCACCAAGGTCCCTGGGCTGAGTTCCTTACTTCCGCTGCACACAGATGCCATCTTTTCTGGGTGGAGCACTTTTCCCCATATGGCATCAGCCTAGTGGACTGTACTAGCCCTACTTTTTGGACTCCCCATGCTCTAACCCCACAAGCCCTCACCCTGTAGAGGAGTCTGTTGGCTGAAGCCAGCCAGGGCCTGTAATATAGACTTTCTTGGAGGGTTCTTAAGGAGGTCTGGGTAGATTTGGGGTGTCAGAGGTGGACAGGGATAGGCTGACTTGTATGGCTTTAGGGGTAGGACCATTTTTTCCTCTCATGACTGACCATCATCACCTTCCCATGGGAGGTCTGTTAGCCCCATCATCTTGACTCCCTGTGGCCATGCCCTGCCAAGCTCTACCTCTGTGGTGGCTTCTAGGCCAATGGTGTATACTTTCTTGGAAGTCTCTCACGGAGGTCCAGACAGACCCGTGGGGTGGCAGAAACTGAGTGGTGTGGCTCTAGGGCAAGGGGGATTTTTCTCTCTCACAATGGTCCCTCTGTTCCTGAGCAGAGCCCTGCCTCTGCACAGCCAAATCTTGGTCTGTTTTAGCCTGATGAACTTTGATGACTCCCTTGATGGGTCCCCTCAGACCTCACCCCCACCACAAAGTAACATAGGACCCCCATCAGGTGGTGGCTGGCCTGAGTATGTTCTAAGACTTTTGCTGAGTGGCTTCAGATCCAGCACTGGTGCCAGGTTTGAATGTGAAAATCAGGTGAAAATCACCTGGTGAAAATCAGGTACCCTACCTGGTGACTCACTGAGAACCTACATCAGGCAATTCACATACTTCCAGAGGCTCTTTCAGTGACTTAGCCTAACAGGCAGTTGGCAGGTGAAGGCAGATCTCTGAGTGACTTGGGCCTTTTGGTGACCTGCTCCCAGCTTGGTGCTGGTAGAAGCCATCCTTGTGATGAAGTTTGGTCCTTCCCATGCCCATCCAGTCCTTACAGAGGCAGTCACAAACTGGATCATTTTGTAGTTCCAAACAGGTGGCCCAGGGCTGGTCAGAGACAGTGCCTGACATTGACCTACATGGGAGTCCCTCCTAACTTGACCAAAACCCAACACACCCTGTGGCAAGATTCATATCATATCAGAGTAAACCCAGTTAGCTCCATAAGTGGCACAGCCTAAGGAAGATATTGGCAACCATCAGACCTTGTTGGAGTGAATCAGCTCATACATTGTGGTAGTGTTGATCCCCAAGGCCAGCTGAGGGGGCAACTCCACACCCAAGGATAGGTCAACAGCAATAAAAACTCAACTACAACAGGATGGATCACATAAACCCTTACAAGGGGCATTCCTGGCATACTGGAGCACCCTGATCAGCAGATCAGAGAGATTGAGACACCTACTATGTAAAGCCACCACACCAAGACTGGGAGGCACAACAGATCCACCTGACACACAAATTCAAATACAGAGGCAGCCAAAATAGGGAGACAAAGAAACATGCCCCAAGTGAACAAATAGGAAAGATCCCCAGAAAAAATAGCTAAATGAAATGGAGACAATCAACCTACCAGATACAAAGTTCAAAACAATGGTTATAAAGATACTCAAGGGACTTAGGGGAAGGACTGATGAACTCAGTGAGAATTTCAACAAAAATATAGTAAGCATAAAACAGGACATAGAAACCATGATAAAGAACCAGTCAGAAATGAAGAATACACTAAAAGGAATCAGAGGATTGAATCAGCAATTCGGAAGACAAGGTAGTAGAAAACAGCCAATCAGAGCAGCAAAAATAAAACAAGAATATTTAAAAAATGAGGGTAGTTTAAAGGGCTTCTGGGACATCATCAAGTGTAAAAACATCTGCCTTCTAGGGGTACCAAAGCAAGAAATTGAGAAAGTATTTAGAAAAAATAATGACTGAAAACTTCCCTAACCTGGTGAGGGAAAAAGAAAAGAAGTTCAGGAAGTGCAGAGTTCCAAACAAGATGAATCCAAAGAGGCCCACACAAAGACACATCATAATTAAAATGGCAAAGGTTAAAGAAAAAGAAAGAATCTAAAAGTGGAAAGAAAGAGAGTTACATACAAGACAGCTCCTATAAGACTGTCAGCTAATTTCTCAAGAGAAACATTTCAGACTAGAAGGTATTGACAAAAAATATGCAAAGTGATGAAAAACAAGGAACTACAACTAATACTACTTCACCAAGCAAGGCTATCATTTAAAATTAAAGGCAAAATAAATATTTTTCTACACAATAAAAAGCTAAAGGAGTTCATTACCACCAAACCAGTATTAGGAGAAATGTTAGAAACTTATTTAAAAAAAGAGGAATATAATTATAAAGCATAAAATGGCAATAAATATGTACTTATCAAGAATCACTTTAGCCCTGGCTGGTGTGGCTCAGTGGATTGAGTGAGGGCCAGTGAAGCAAAGTGTCCCCACTTTGATTCCCAGTCAGGGCACATGCCTGGGCTGTGGGCCAGGTCCCCAGTGCAGGGCATGTGAGAGGTAACCCTGCATTGATGTTTCTCTCCCTCTCTTTCTCCCTCCTTTACCTTCTCTCTAAATAAATAAAAATCTTTTTAAAACGAATCACTTTAAATGTAAATGGATTAAATGTTTCAATTAAGAGACATAGGGTAGCTGAATGGATAGGAAAACAAGACCCATATATATGCTGTTTTCAAGAGAGCTGTTTTAGATCAGAAGACACACACATACTAAAAGTAAAGTGATGGGAAAAAGATATTTCATACAAATGAAAGCCAAAAAATTTGGGGTAGCAATACTTATATGAGACAAATTTTAAAACAAAGGCTATAATAAGAGACATAAAGACATTACATAAGGCCAAAAGGATCTATCCAGCAAGAGGTCATAACCCTTGTAAACATTTCTGCACCCAACATAGGAGCACCTAAAGGTATGAAGCAAACATTGATGGACAGAAAGGAAGAGAATGACAGAAATATAGTGATAGTAGGGAATTTTAACACCCTACTCACATCAATGACTAAGTCTTTTGGACAGAAAGTCAACAAGCAAATAGTAGCCTCAAATCAAGCACTAGACCAGATAATATTTGATTAATATTTTTTTTATTAAAAGTACACAGAATACATCCAGCTGTGAAAAGCAGCAGGGTTGCTCTCTACCAAAGATGGACAGCTGGAGGGAAAAAAGCTGTTTAAAGGGCCAATGCATAAATTTTCATTTGCAGCCACTTACCCTGGGCTCTTGTGAAAGATGTGGGGCAGAGTAGACTAGAGATGCTGGAGGAGAGACTGGGGATGAAGGCTTTGGGAGGGAATTGAAAGAGTAGATGCCAGGATCCTGGCGCTGAGTCATCCCCTATACTGCAGTGGCCATCTTGCTCAGGCTGACCATTCCCCTTCTAGTTGCAGCAGCCTGAGGGCAAATAATAGCCTCAGGAGGGATTTTGCCCTGTCCTGAGATGCTGAAACCTGACTGCTGAGTGTGGAGTGACTAGATTAACAATGGCAGGAGTCAGCCACAGATAGTAGATTCCTGGTAGTCTTGAACAAGCTGCCTAAGGTCAAACAAGGTCACAGTCTGACATCATCAGAGGTGGATCCAGAAAGAAAAAACAGTGATAAACACTGGATGCTACTGAGAGGAGATTCGCCATGGTGTTTTCCATGATTTATGATATTTTCTCTCCTGCATAGCTTTTTAACATTCATTTCTTGTCCTTCAAGTTTATGTATGTTAAGTAACTAGATTTTATATTATAGTTTATTTCAATTCACATATTTTTCCCCTCCCTTCTCTTACCCAATTTTATCTTCTTCTTTCTTATTATTTTTGTTTAAACTTTGTTTTCTGTCTTGCTACAACTTGTTTCCATTCCACGCTCTTACTATTTCTTCCCTGTCCATCCTCTCAAAATGAATTGTCTTGTCAATGGTCATCTCATATTCTTTTTCCAGCTCTTAAATTATCCATGTTTTCTCTCCACCTTCAGCAATGTTTGCTCATTGGTTTTGGGTAGGGTAGTTGTTGCACTTTTCCATTTTTTCACTACATCTTCACTAATTTTGTATTTCCAATCTCAAATTTTTCTGTCCCCCTCTTCTCTCTTTTTTTTTTGTCTCAGATTTTAATTTTGCCTTGTCTTAGCCTGTATGATTTCATTTTCCTTTTTCATTCTGCTTTTTATTTCTTTTTTCTTTTTCTCTCATCTCAAATTTTAATTTTTCCCTCTCTTTTAGCCTCACTCTTAGTTTTCATTCCTCACTCTTAGTATTCCCTCTCCCTGTATCATGTCGAAATCACTTCCCTTTCCTGTAGACACCTCTTAAACTTTTCTTTTTTTTCTGTTTTATTTCCATCCTACCTATATTCATTTTAGCTCATTTTGTTGTTGATAGTGCTGTGGTGGATCTTGCTCTCCAATTTGGTCCCCATTTTTTATTATGTATTTACTTTTTTCTTTTTATTTCTCTCTCTCACTTTATTTTATTTTAATTTCTGTTTAAACCTAATTCTATATGCTTCCCACCTCTTACTCCACTCTGCCTTCTTCATGCCCTTTTTTATGATGTAAAATTTACTTTCTCTCTTTGTGTTGCTCCAGTTCCCTGCTCTTACTAGCACTCCTCCCTCTACAGTGTCAAAATCATTTTTCTTTCAGTAGGTCATCTCATATTCACTCTCCTTTCTTATAATAGTCATAATCTCTTTACACCCTTATTGATACTGGTTCATTTTTTGGTTGAGAGTGGATCTATAAGTGGGAGTTATTTTTGCGGGTGTGGGTTTGTTTCCTGGGCTTTGTGGTTTTGTTCTGGCAGCACCATTACAAGATTTGGTGGGTAGAAAGACCCTCAGTGAGTCCACTAGAGGGAAGAACCCACCAAAGAATGACGCTACAACAATCAAAACCCAATTACATCCAAAGAGCCAACATAAACAGTATAATGGGCATCCCAAGAGCATCAAGTTCAGGAGATCAAGGAGACTGTATTGTTGAATCACACAGGTCTCCAACAATAGAAGTTCACACCACAAAGACAGGGAGTCAAAACAGATCAATTTAGGAAGCAGAAGCAAACAAGAAGGGTCTCTCCAAAAATGGGAAGACAAAGAAACAACACCTCATCAAAAGAAAAAGAGGAATCCCCATAAAGAGTGCTAAAAGAAATAGAGGCAAGTAAACTATCAGATATTGAGTTCAAAACAATGGTTATAAGGAAGAATGAGCTTAGCGAATATTACCAAAAACTACTGGGAAGCTACAAGAAACTTTCTGCGAACTATCTACATCAGCATGAAAAAGGACACAGAAACTATTAACAAGAGCTAGGAGGAAGTGAATAATACAATCTCTGAATTGAAGAACACAGTAGAAGGAATAGAAAACAGACAAAATGAAGCAGAGGACCAAATTGGTGCTGGAGGACAAGACAGAAAAAACACCCAGAAAGAGCAAGAAAAGTAAAAAAGTCTAAAAAAGAATAAAGATGGCTTAAGGGAGCTGCAGTATAGCATGAAATGTAATAATAAAATCATATAATAGGGTTACCAGAAGAAGAAGAGGAGCAAGGAATAGAAAATGTGTTTGAAAGAATAATGATGGAAAATTTTCCTAGTTTGATGAGATAAAAAGTCACACAAGTCCAGGAAGCACAGAGGATAGCAGTCAAGAGGAACCCAAAGAGCCCCACTCCAAGACACATCATAATTAAAATGACAAATTTTAAAAACAAAGAGAGAATCTGAAAGGCAGCAAGGGAGAATCATGAAGTAACATACAAGGGAGTCCTGATAAGCATGGCAGATGATTTCTCAATAGAAACACACTATAAACCAGGAGAGAATGGCAAGAAATATTACAAGTAATGAAGAACAAATGCCAGCAATCAAGACTACTCTGCCCAACAGGGCTCTTGTTTAAAATAGAAGGTGAAATAAGGAGTTTCCCAGGCAAAAGAAGGCTGGAAGAATACACTTCTACCAAACAACACTGCAAGGCATGATAAAGGAACTTCTTTAAGAAAAGGAAAAAAAAGGGTGAGAGATAAAGGAACACAAGTACAAAGGAAGTGAAATGGCAAGGAATAAGTGCCTATTAATAATAAACTTAAATGTAAATGGATTAAATGCTCCAATCAAAAGACGTAGTGTATCTGAATGGATAAGAAATCATGACCCACACGTATGCTGCCCACAAGAGACCCACCTCAGAACAAAAGACCTACACAGACTGAAAGTGAAGAGTTTGAAAAATATATTCCAAGCACATATACAGGAAATGAAAAAACCTGGGTAGCAATACTTAGAGAAAATATACTTCAAAACAAAAGCTATAAAAAGAGATACAGACAAACACTTCATGATACACAAGAATACATCAAGAAGACATAAGCATTATAAACATATATATATATATATATATATATATATATATACCCAACATAGGAAGTATGTTGGGAAATCTTTCAAGAAAAAATATAGACAGCAACATACTTATACTAGGAGATTTTAACATTCCACTGTCAACAATGGATAGATCTTCCAAACAAAATATCAACAAGGATATTATGGTATTGAACAATGCCCTAAATCAAATGGACTTAACTGATTATATATATATATATATATATATATATATATATATATATATATATATACTTTCCATTTAAAGAAGCAAAATACACATTCTTTTTAAATGTACATGGAACATTTTCAAAGATAGATCACATGATAGGACACAAAACAAGCCTGAACAAATTCTAGAAAATTGAAATCATATCAAGCATTTTGTTGGACTGCAAGGGCTTGAAAACCTAGAATCCAACCTCAAGGAAAAAAATCAGAAACATTCAAATTCTAGGAGACTGAATAACATATTGTTAAACAATGAATGAGTTAAGAATGAGATCACGGAAGAAATCAGAAAGTTTCTGTAAACAAATGAAAATGAACTCACAATAGCCCAAAACCTATGGTACACAGTGAAGGCAGTCCTTAGAGGGAAGTTCATAGCAATACAGGCCTACCTAAAATAGATAGAAATATTTCAATAAACAATCTAACTACAGATGCAACAACTGGAGGAACACAACAAGCAAAGCCCAGGGTGAGTAGAAGGAAGAAAATAATCACGATCAGAGCACAGTTAAATGATATAGAGAATAAAAGAACAACTTAAAGGATCAATGAATCCAGGAGCTGGTTCTTTGAAAAGATAAGCAAAATGACAAGCCTCTAAGCAGGCTTATCAAGAAAAAAAGAGAGAGGACCCAAATAAACACAATTGGAAATGAAAGAGAAGAAATTAAAACTGATACCAAGGAAATACAAAAGATTGTAAGAAATTACTAAAAACAACTATATGCCTAGAAATTTGAAAACTTGTGTGAAATAGACAAATTTCTGGAAACATATAATCTTCCAAAACCAAATCAAGAAGAAGCAGAAAGCCTTAACACATTGATAACAGCTAGTAAAATTAAGCAGTAATCAAAATACTCCTGGCACACAAAAGCCCTGGTCTGGATGTTTTTATAGGAGAATTTTACAAAGCATATAAGGAAGAACTAACCCCTATCCTTCTCATACTGTTCCAAAAAACCCAAGAAGAGGGAAGGCTCCCAAACTGTTTTTGAGGCCAGCATTATCCTAATCCCAAAACCAGATAGAGATACACACCAAAAAGAAAACTAAAGGCCAATATTGTTGGCCTATTGGCAAACTGCATCCACCAAGTCATTAAAAAGATTATAAACCATGATCAAGTGAGATTCATCCTAGGGATGCAAGGATGGTCCAATATTCACAAATTAATAAACAAAATACATCACATAAACAAAAGGAAGGACAAAATCAGATGATCATATCCATAGATGCAGAAAATGCACCTGATAAGGTACAGCACCCATTTATGACAAAAACATTCAGCAAAGTGGGAGTAGAGGGAGCATAGCTCAACATAATAAAGGCCATATATGAGAAACCTACAGCCAACATCGTACTCAACAAGCAACAACAAAAAGCTTTCCCTCTAAGATTAGGAACAAGACAAAGGTGTCCACTTTCACCACTTCTATTCAACATAGTATTGGAAGTTATAGTCAAAGTGATCATACACTAAAAAGAAATGAAAGGCATCTAAATTGGAAAGGAGGAAGCAAAACTGTCATTGTTTGCAGTGACATGACAGTGTACGGAGAAAACACTGTAGACTCCACCAAAAAAAATTACTTGATCTAATAAATGAATTTGGCAAAACAATAGGATACAAAGTCAATATTCAGAAATTGAAGTCATTTTTGTACACCAACAATGAAATATCAAAAACAAAAATCAGGAAAAAAATCCCATTTGCTTTTAGCAACAAGAAAAATAAAGTACATAAGAATAAACCTAACCAATGAGGTAAAAGCCCTGTACTCAGAAAACTACACAAAACTAAAGAAAGAAGTTAAGGAAGACCCAAATAAATGGATGCATATACTGTGTTCATGGATTGGAAGAATTAACATCATCAAACTTCCATACTACCCAAAGCAATTTATAGATTCAATGCAGTCTCTTTTAAAATACCAAAAGTATTTCACAGATATAGAACAACCATTTCAAAAATTTATATGGCACCATAAATGACCCAAAATAGCCTCAACAATTGAGAGAGAATAATAAAGTAGCAGGGATCACAATACCTGATATCAAACTATATTAGAAGGCCACTGTAATTGAAACAGCCTGGTACTGGCATAAAAACAGACGTATACATCAATGGAACAGAAAAGAGAGCCCAGAAACAAACCTATGTCTTTATGGTCAATTAACATTTGGTGAAGGGGGCATGAGCATAAAATGGAGTAAACATAGCCTCTTCAACAAATGGTGTTGGGAGAGCTGGACAGCTACATGCAAAAAATAAATAAATAAATAAAACTCAGCCACCAACTTACACCATACACCAAAATAAACTCAAAGTGGATCAAAGACTTAAATATAAGTCGCAACACCATAAAAGTCCTAGAGATGAACATAGGCAAGAAAATTTCAGATAGTCCACACAGCAGTATTTTTACTGATATATCCTCTAGAGCAAAGGATATAAAGGAAAGAATAAACAGATGTGACTACATCAAAACAAAAAGCTTCTGCATGGCTAAAGAATATATCAGCATTAGGAAAAGGGAACCAATTATATGGGAAAATGTATTTGTCAGTGATACCTCAGAAAACGGTTTGATCTCAAAAATATATAAAGAACTCACAGGACTCTACTCCAGGGAGACAAACAATTCAATTGAAAAATAAGTAAAGGATCTGAACAGACACTTCTCCAAGGAGGTCATACAGAGGGTCCATAAACATATGAAAGGATGCTCGGCATCACTAGCCATCAGATATATGCATATTAAATCATAGTGAGATACCACTTTACACAGGTCAGAATGGCCATGATAAACAAATCAAGAAACAAGTGCTGGTGAGGTTGTGGAGAAAAGGGAACCCTAGTCCACTGTTGGTGGGGATGCAGACTGGTGCAGCCACTGTGAAAAATAGTATGGAATTTTCTCAGAAAACTAAAAATGGAACTGCCTTTTGACCCAGCAATTCCACTGCCGGGATTATACCCTAAGAACCCTGACCAATTTAAAAGAACCTATGTACCCAAATGTTCATAGAAGCTTTATTTACAATAGTCAATTGCTGGAAGCAACCTAAGTGCCCATCAGTAAATGAGTGGATCAAAAAACTGTGGTACATTTACACAATGAAATACTATGCAGCATAAAGAAAGAAGGAGCTCCCACCCTTCACCAACAGCATGGATGGAACTGGAAAGCATTATGCTAAGTGAAATAAGCTAGGTGGTGAAAGACAAATACCACATGATCTCACCTATAAGTGGCACTTAATCAACAAAGCAAGGAAGGGGGCAAAATATAACCAGAGATATGGAAATAAAGAACAAAATGACAGTGACCAGAGGGGAGGGGGTAGAGGGATAATGGGGGAAAATAGAAAAAGGGCTATCAAGGAACATGTATAAAGGATACATGGACAAACCCAATGGAGGGTAGAATTGAGGATGGGAGGTCATGTATACATGTGGGACCCATGGGCAAGGACAATGTGGGGGAGGACTGAATGTGGGAAGTTGGGGCTCGTTAGAGCAGGGAAGAATTATGGAGGAAAAATGGGGACAACTGTAACTGAACAACAATAAAAAGTATTAAAAAATTAGAGGAACTGAGAAAACAATCTCATTTGCAATTTCATTAAAGAAATCTAAGAATACAGGGACTTCCGCCAACATGGAGAGGTAGGTGGAGGAACCACCTTGCCTCTGTGCACAACCAAATCTAAGAACAACTATTTTTAACAGCAGTCACAACCAAGCCACATGGAAAATCGACAATATGGAGTCCAAAGGACAACTAGATACTCAGCTGGACCAGTATGAGGACTGAAGCCAGCAGCGGAACAGGTTAGCAAGAAAAAATTCCTGGGTGGTGCGCGGTGAGCGCGCAAGCAGCTGAAAGCGCTGATCGAGAGCGAGCTAGCTACGGGAGCGCACAGGGAAGACGGGTGGCTGGTCGGTTGGTCGCGCATCTGCGTGCAGAGAAACCAGTGAGAAGGGAAGCCTGCTTGGGGCAGCAGGCTCGCACAATTCCGATCCGATAAACAAGCCCCAGGCGTGTGGTGTGACTGGACGGGCTGGGCTAGCGGAGAGGACCGCCATTGCTCCCTCTCTGACCACGCCCCCACACACAGCATCACAAACCAGCGACCTGGGTCGCCTCGTCCTGGTAAACAACTAAGGCTTCGCTCTGCTTACTTAACAGCACGAATAGACCAAAAATGGCTCTAGGACAACTCAGAGCCCCAGAACCGATAGATCTAAGCGATGAAGTAATAGCCAGTCATTCAGATGCACAGTTCAAAACACTGGTTATCAGGATCCTTACAGAACTGGTTGATTTTAGTCACAAATTAGAGAAACATATGGAAGCTAAACTAATTGAAATGAAGGGAAATACACAGGAAACCAATAGTAATGGAAAGAAAATTGGGACTCAAACCAAGGGAGTGGACCAGAAGGAAGAAAAAAATGATCAAACAGAAAAGAATGAAGAAATAAGAATTCAGAAAAATGAAGAGAAGTTTAGGAACCTTCAGGACATCTTTAAACGTTCCAACATTAGAATTATAGGGGTACCAGAAGGGGGAAAGGCACAGCCACCAGTGGAAAACTTATTTGAACAAATAATAAAGGAGAATTTCCCCAAGCTGGCAAAGGAAATAGACTTCCAAGAAATTCAGGAAGCTCAGAGAGTCCCAAAAAAGTTGGACCCAAGAAGGGACACACCAAGGCACATCATAATTACATTAGCCAAGATTAAAATGAAGGAGAGAATCCTAGAAGCAGCAAGAGCTAAGGGGACAGTCACCTACAAAGGAGTTCCCATCAGACTGTCAGCTGATTTCTCAAAAGAGACCTTACAGGCAAGAAGGGGCTGGAAAGAGGTATTCCAAGTCATGAAAACCAAAGACCTACAACCAAGATTGCTCTACCCAGCAAAGTTTTCATTTAGAAGGAAGGACAGATAAAGTGCTTCTCAGATAAGACCAAATTCAAGGAGTTCATCATCACCAAGCCCTTATTATATGAAATGTTAAAGGGACTTACCTAAGAAAAAGAAGATAAAAAAGATGAACAGTGAAAGGACAGAAAACTCACAGTTATTAAGAACCACACCTAAAACAAAAGCAAACTAAGAGGACAGCTAGATCGGGAGCAGAACCATAGAAATGAAGATCTCATGGAGGGTTAGCAACAGGGAAGTGGGAGGAGGGGAAGGGGGGAGAAGGTACAGAAAATAAGTAGCATAGACAGTAGATAGAAAATAGATAGGGGGAGGGAAAGAATAGCAGGGGAAATACAGAAGCTAAAGAATTTGAGACACGTGTTCATGAACTAAAGGGGGAAATGGTGGGGGAGGGGTATGCAGGGTGGAGGGGAATGGAGGGGGGAATAGAGCAAATGTAATGGCATAATCAATAAAAAAAGATAAAAAAAAGAAATCTAAGAATACATTTAATCAAGGAGAAATTGAACCTGTACTCAAAAATTATGGGACACAGAAGATAAAAACTGAATAAGATATAAGTAAATGGGATTATACCATGCTCACGGATAGGAAGAATTAACATCATTAAAATTTCCACATTACAAAATAACAAATTTGAGTCTATAGATTCAATGTACTTTCAGTCAAAATACTAATGGCGTATTTCATAGAACTACAATAAATAATCCAAAAATTTATGTGGAAATACAAAAGACCCTGAATAGCCCAATCAATCTTAAGAAAGAACAAAGTTGGAGGTATCAAACATTACTTCATATCAATCTATACTAATAGGCTATAGTAATCAAAACAGCATGGTACCAGCATAAAGACAGACAGAGATCAGTGGAACAAAATCAAGAGCTCAGAAATAAACTTATATGGGCAATTAATATTTAACAGATGAGGCAGGAACACACAATGGGGTAAAGAAAGTCTATTCAATAAGTGGTGTTGGGAAAATTGAACAGATGCACAAAATTAAACTCAAAATGAATTACAGACTTAAATGTAAGACTTGAAGCCACAAAACTCCTAGAAGAAAACATAGGCAGTAAAATCTCTGACATTTCTTTTAGTGATATTTTTTCTGATATAGCTCTTCAGGGAAGAGAAACAAAAGAAAAATAAATCATTGAGACTACATCAAACTAAAAATTTTTGTATAGTAAATAAAACCATCAACAAAGCAAAAAGACAACATATTGAATGGGAGAACATATTCACCAATGATACATTTACAGAGAACTCATACAACTCAACACTAAAAACAGAAACAATCTAATTAAAAAATGGGCAGCGGACCTGAATAGACACTTCTATTCAATTGAAAAATAGAGGAAATATAATAAGGGTTTGGTGATGATGAACTCCTTGAATTTTATCTTATCTGAGAAGCACTTTATCTGTTCTTTCATTCTAAATGAAAGCTTTGCTGGATAGATCAATCTCCACACCTAAAACAAAAGCAAACTAAGAGGACAGCTAGATCAGGAGCAGAACCATAGAAATGAAGATCACATGGAGGGTTAGCAACAAGGGAGTGGGAGAAGGAGAAGGGGGGAGAAGGTACAGAAAATAAGTAGCATAGATGGTAGGTAGAAAATAGATAGGGGGGAGGGCAAGAATAGTAGGGGGGATATAGAATCTAAAGAATTTGAGACAGGTGGTAATAAACTAAAGGGGGGAATGGTGGGGGAGGGGGTGTGCAGGGTGGAGGGGAATGAAGGGGGGAAATAGAACAACGGTAATGGCATAATCAATAAAATATATTTTAAAAAAGAAAAAATAGAAGAAATAAAGATGACCGATATATAAGAAAATGCTTGACATTAGTAATCATCAGAGAAATGCAAATGAATACCACAGTGAGATATATCACCTCATACCTGTCAGAATGGCTATCATCAATAAATCAACAAATAACAAGTGTTGGCTGTTGTGGACGGCTCTGCCTAGTTTCAGAAATTGTAACTCTCTACACCCTGTGATTAAGGATGAGTCAGTGACCCCTGGAATGTGAACTGCAGGTGACAAAGCTTGTCTCTGGTAGCAAACTCTGCTTCAATTTTCTCTCCCTGCCCCCAGAGCTTGGTTGGAAGTCAAGGACGGGTAAGACCCCTCACAGCTGGGGGCAATGTAAGCCAGACTCTATTATGTGGGAGGCCATCATGGAAGGACTAGGGGGGGCTGCAACAAAGAGGGAGCAATGGACTCTCACTGCACCCCCCTGGCTTTGACATAGCCCAAGTCTCCATGTTCTCAGTCTCCTTGCCTTGCTAGAGTGTGTCCAGGGGAAAAATCTGGCATTGCAAAGAATTCCTGAAAAACCTGTGAAATCTGCTCTGCTAAGAGTGCTTTCATTCATATGATAATGGTCTGAAAGGAAATGAGTATGTCTCCCAAAGTTTCTGCAACTCTCTTCCTGACAGACACTGACTCACACTAAACCCTCAGATTTCTTCGAAATGTTGTCTACTGTTTGATCCTTGTCGCTCTGTATTCCTGTGTATTACAACCCAATAAAAACTTTGGAGAAAGGGGCTCAAGGCCTTTTTCCCCTGAGAAACTGGCCACCTCTCCTCCCCAAGCAGATCACATCATGTCTCAGTCATGTTTACTCTCATCCCTGGCACACAGGGGGACTTTCAAGGAAAGTTGCCCCCACAGTTGGTGAGGATGTGGAGAAAAGGGAACCCTGGTGCACTATGGGTAGGGATGCAGATTGGTGTAGCCACTGTGGGAAACATTATGGAGGGTTTTCAAAAAGCTAAAAATGAAACTGCCATATGATCCAGCGATTCTACTTCTAGGTATATACCCAAAGAAATCCAAAACACTAATTTTAAAGAATAGAGGGGTGGGCAAAGTAGGTTTTGTGTACATGAAACTCAGAGTTTATTCTTGTATTATTATTTATGTATTAATTATTGCAGTATTTATTTGTATTACTTGTCTTATTATTATTTCATATCTTCACATATAATTTATCTTTTGGGTAATGATGGCTGGTGATTGACCTACTTTTGTTCACCCCTATGTATGCACCGCCATATTCATTGCAGCACTATTTACCATAGCCAAGGTATAGAAACAGCCTATGTGCCCATCTATAGATGAGTGGATAAAACAGTGGTGAGATATATATCTATGTATATCTATATTGCATATAGATATCTATATATAAGGGAATACTAGTTGGCCATAAAAAGAATGAAATCTTATCATTTCTTACTGCATGGATGGACGTAGGCAGTTTTAAGCTAAGTGAAATAAGTCAGTCAAAAATAAACAAACAAAATTGAAACAGATTCATAGATACAGAGAGCAGACTGATGTTTGCCAGAGGCGAGGGAGTTTGAGGTACTAGGTGAAAAAAATGAAGGGATTAAGAAATACGAATGGGCAGTTCTAGAAGTTAGAGGGACGCCAAGTAAAGCATGGGGAAGATAGTCAGTAGTATTGTAATGACTGCTTGTGGTGCCAGGTGGGTACTGGGGAGACTGAGGAGCAGAAGCACTTTGTAAAATGTACCATTGTCTGACCGCTGTGCAGTGTCCCTGAAACTATACAACTAATTTTATGTACTAATACAAATACAAATAATACAAATACAAATGTAAAAAAAGGCCATCCTCCACAACCTATCTTCTTCTTTCTTCATCTGCATCCGTTCTAATTTCTAAACTGTCAGCAGCTTTAGCCCTTAATCTCTGTTAGACTTCTTGGTCCATTGGTCCATTATCCCACAGTGCAGAAGTTCTCAATCAGGGAAATTCAACCTCCCTAGCCCCCGCCCCAGGGATATTTGACAATGTTTGGAGACATGTTTAATTGTTGCAACTGGAGGGTATATATGTGTGTTCTCACTGGCATTTGTGGGGTAGAAGCAGGGATGCTGCTGAACACCTCAGAGGGCACAGAACGCCTCCACAAACGAATAATTACCCAGCCCAACATATTGATAATGCTAAGTTTCAGAACCCTGCTATTTGCTGGGGTTGGGGGCTGTGTCCAAATTTAAGCTGCTTGGGTTTGGGGAGCATTTTCTGTGAAAAGAGAAAGTTAAAGTGACCTTGGAGGCAGGACCTTTTGGGCAGAGTAAATATCCTCATGTTTTTTTAATGTTGAATTTTTAATTGATACTTAAGTTGTACATGATTGTACTGTGAATGTTCATGAAGCCCAGATTCTCTTCCATTCTTGTAGAGAGGTAACCTTGATCCTCTTCTCCAGGGTCTAGGAAAAAGAATGTAAAATTTGAAAAAGACCCAGTATCACAGCTTTAGTGCGAGACTTCACTGTTGCAGAAGAGAGAGGCAATTTCCTAATATAGTACTGACACCTTCTGGAAGCAGACACTAACTACATCTCTTACCCAGATGTTGAAGCTGAACACCTGACTGGCAGAGGCCTGTGACCCTGCAGCCTGAAGTTGCCATTTGGGGGTACATCAACTTAGACTTGACAACTAATAAGTAAAAGGCCCAGTATATCTTACTTGTCAAATGTAGGTTGACTATTCAAGGATGCAGTGGCCTGGTCCCAGCAGCATCTCAGTTTATATGAAAAAGTGGCAGCTGCTGCTTTGGTGGAAGTTTATTTGCCTTATCATTCTGAAGTAAAGCCACTGGCTCAGTGGGGACCTGGATTCACAGAGGTTCACCTGTGAACCTGCCTGGGCCTGCTTCACTGATGGTTCTTTTTAGTTGGAGCCTCTAAGGGTCCACCGGGCTGCCATCCTGAACACTGCTGTGGCTGTCCACTCAGTGGCCATTCTTATAACTCTGTCTGATGCTCCCTATGATGAGACTTATATTTTATACTGACTTTTGATATACTGACAACAGTTTAGCAGTCTGGTCTGCTATGTGGTCCAAACACTTGGAAGACAGCGGGCAGATAGATAAAACCACTCTGGCACTTGTGGTGGGAACACCTTAGACCCCAGGTGTATAATTAGAATCTTTGTTGCCTCATTCCAACACTGCCACTTGTCAGATAGGCACTGCAGCTGATGATCTGTGGGTGGGGCGGAGCCCAGGTTATTCTGCCATCCCTGATGTTATCAACAGCAGTTCCCAGCTTGGACCCCCTTCAAACAGGTACAAACACGTGGACTGATACAACCTAGTCTCATTGTGACTGTCCCAAATTCACATGCTCCTCTGATGCTTGGGATGTCTTAGGTTATGCCATGTGTGGAAAGGAGGGAACAACCACTCAGTGACACTGCCCATGTGACTTAACCAAACTAGTGTAACAATGTTGATCCAAATTAAGTTTAATGACAAATCCAATAGAAGTTCTCTGTGCCTTTTCAGTTATGTGTTTGCATACGGTTGGGAATGGGCCACAGAGTGTTCTCCCATTGGGGATGGGGGAGGTTTCTGTTCCATTTATTGCCTCCTGTAATTATTGGCAACGACATCAAAGAGCAGCAGATCAGTATAAACTCCCTTGTGTGTGTCGTAATGGATAATGGACCATCCTAACTGGACTTAGACTGGACTGCATCCTAACTGTCTGAAATAAAGTCTTCCGCTCTCCTCTGAGACAGCTGAGCGAATCCAGGACTCTGGAAGGCATATTTGAGATCAATATTGCCGGTTAAGTTTATCTCGTTGTTTGGAATCCTGCTGATGGTAGCCTTCATTAAATACTGTACGAGACCAACTGAGAAGATTGGGCAGAACAACTCTGTTGGTTAAATTAATTATAGTGGCCAATGGACTGATACACTTTTGTGAAAGTTCTTGGGAAGCCAAGACATGTAGGGATAATGGGAGACGGATGGGGGCAGAAATCTTCCATGGGCCCTGAGCATCCCTGTGCATTTTTGCTGGGTACGCCAAGACTGCTCTTTACCCATGCCACTCCTCAGATATGGGTTTACAGTGAGCAACCATGAGTGTTGGAATTATATTAAGTCAGGCATTTGTTTCAAGATTATTGGATAGGGAGAAGAATTGAGTGAGGGTATAGATGAAACAACATTGTCTAAGAATTTATAGGTTTTGAGTCTGAGTCAGGGGGACATGTGGGTTCAAAGTGCAGGCTTTCTTATCACTCACTGTGATAGTGGGGAATTCCTAAGCTCAGAGACCCGCATCTGCATCACAGTCCCACTGCACGTATGACATCCTCTGGGCCCCTGCACATCACCCCTGTGGACCTGCTGAAGGATCTGATGCTCATGCTGTGTGCTGTGCCACCAATCATAGCTTCCTTTTCTATGGCCTAGGAGTTTTGTGTCTTCTGTCAACATTCATAAAATAATAACATTATTATTAGCCTGTGATTAGGGTGAAATCCAAAACTCTGATAGTGGATGGTGGCTGAGAGGTGCTATGGTGTTTGGTCAGAATTACCAGGCACAAATTTAGTTGTGGAACTTTGTTTCTACATTGAGAAAACAATATTCAATTTATTAAACTTGTCTTGCAATTGCACCAAATTTTGCCAAGCTGGATATTTAAAACTTTATTTAGTCATTTTTAAGGCATAATTAAAATTTTGAAAATGATGAAGAATCTCAGTCATCTATAAAAGTAGAGAGATTAGTATGATGAGCCCCCATACAGACACCACTCAGCATCAATAATTGTCAGCTCATGGCTACTCTGTTTATTCTGTATCTGCCTCCTCTCCCTTCTTTGAAGAACATTCATAAAATCAGATCACTTCATTTGTAATATATTTCTTTCAAAGTTACTGACTGAAATTTGTTTGTTTTGTAGTATTTATATTCTTTGTATCTCTCAATAGCTATTTTGTGAACATTGACTATACTGCTACATCAATAATAATTTTTCAAAAAGCATCACAATTTTCCCTCTCCCTCATACCTCAGGTATTTTGGAAGTAGCCGTAGCTGTATATAGTGGTAAATGTATAGATTAAGTTCTGTAGTTGTTTAGAAAAGAAATGAATGAAGTTGGAAAAAGACTAAGGAAAATGTAAATTAGTAATAAAATAATGAATGATAAAATATGTAGAATTGACTAACTCCAACAACTGAATCTTTGAAAAAAATAAAATATACAACTATTTGACAAATCAAATAAAAAATGAGGTAAATATAAAACATTTATTGAGATCTGTAACTAAAATTATGGATGTTAAAATAATTTAATACTGTGAAATTCTGCAAATAATTTTGAAACTCATAAAGAAACATCATTTCCGACAAATTATCTATCTATCATCTATCTATCTATCTATCATCTATTATCTATCTATAATCATCATCTACCTATCTACCTATCTATTTATCTATCCAGTATCAGTTGCAGCTTCCTCCTCTCAGAGAATTGGTTGATTTTGGTTCAGATGCCACTTCTATTTTCTTGACAACCCAAAGATCTTCTCATGCTTTGAGATTTTGCGACTCATTCATGTGTTTCACCGCATCCACACTCTTGCACAGGTGTAGGCTGTTCTTAGCCTCTAGCAACATCGAGCAGGTATCTGTCTGTTTTCCACGTGGAAGCTACTGGATCACAGCACGCCACTAGATCGTGGGTTGGTCAGCTTTTTAAAGTTTTGTAGACACATACATTACTCCTTATGCTCTTCTCATTTTTACAACCTTTTTTTAAAATGTAGAAACTTTTCTTAGTTCTCAATAATAAAAGTTGGGCCGCACTTACGACTGCCCAGACAGACGAGGCGCTGCCCACTGTACCTGTACCCCGCAGACGAGAGCTCGGTGGGCCTGCAACTTTTCCTCTTCTTCACTGTCCTCCAAGGCCAGGGCGTTGCCCTTTCCCTTGCTGCAAGGGCTGACAGCTGCTGAAGTCTCCCAGCTTCTAGCGGGGGTTGGGGGGCGCGCAGCTCTCGGTCCTTTGATGGCAGGGGAGTCCTGGCTTGGCCCGGCAGCCTCAGCCTCACAGGGCCGGCGGTCTCGACCTCTGGTGCAGGTGACCCAGTGCCGCAATTGCAGATCAGCGCCCTGACTCCCCCCCTGCCACACCGGAAAAAATGTTTTCAGTCAGGATGCTGGTTGTGTTTGGCCCTAGGCAGTAGTGTTCTGAACCATGTCCTGCGGGATAATGGCCAAAGAAAGCAGTCCCCAGAATCATTCACTTTCCATCCTGGATTTTAGTCCTGATTCCACTTTGTACTACTCTGGTTCTATCACCTGGGAAAAATATTTCACTTTTCTGTGCCTCCGTTCCCTCATTTTGAAAACAGTGGTAATAATTCTTACCTCATAGAGTTGTAACAAAGTTTGAATGTCCTAATATGTATATGGTGCTTAGATAGTCTGACAGGCCCATTGCCAGTGCTGACCAGGTGTTACATATTATTACCAACCTTTTATTGGATGTAGGCGATTTTTGCTCATGTCACATGTAAGGGGAACGGTTTCATTACATACTGCGTAGCCAGTGGCCACCTTTCTCTTGCTCACCTCTACTCTCCTTCTTCCTCTCTCCCCTTGTTTGCTTTCAGATGTAACCAAGAAATTGCTCAATTATAAATAATTTTTTATCTGGCATTGTTCTTCCCACAGTCAGGTTAACTAACAGTCTTATATTCTATAGAGAATAGTCTTATTTATTTCATTCTCTAAGAAAAATTCTAATGGATACTTTGTTTCTCCACAGCATTACATATAAATGAACAAAAGTTGTCTCTAGAAGAAATAGAACCTTGGCTAGTACAATAATAATGTAAGGAATAGGAAAAGTTATCAAAGAATTATATTCAAAACTGGTAACACAGATGATTTTGCCTTTTAAATGAACTTTATATTATGATAATATAAACATAAAGTAAAATTTGTGGATTTCTGACAATTTTGAAAAAATACTAACTTTATACAATTTCATGTATTATATATTTTGGGGGGTTCTGTCTTTTATAAAAAATATTTTATTTATTTATTTTTATAGAGAGGAGAAGGGGAGGAGAGAGGGAGAGAAACATCAATGTGTGGTTGCCTTTCATGTGCCCCCACTGGGGACCTGGCGGGCAACGCAGGTGTGTGCCCTGACTAGGAATTGAACTGGTGACCTTTTGGTTTGCAGGCCCACACTCAATCCACTGAGCTACACCAGCCAGGGCATATATTTTGTTTCTAAAAGATACATCATTATCATAAAAACTGAATTTAAAATAATTCCAAAAAGTCATAAAATATCCCATCTGTGTTCAGATTTCCCCAACTGTCTTACAGTTTATTTGTTTAAATTAGGCCCATAACCTTTTCTCTGTTAATTTACAGATTTGTACATTATACTTTTTTCTTGCAGTTTATTTGTTGAAGAAATACTTGTTTGTTCTGTTGTGTTAATTGTATTTCCATGATGTAACAATATGTTCTCCTGTTCCTTGAAAAATAGGTACAGTGCATGTATCTTACAGCCTTATTGTATGTCCATGTTTTGCACAAGAATGCTTTGTAGATGAGAAAGATGAATTAGAAAGAAGTAAAGAAGAGAGAATGAGCCTAAGTCTCATCTGAGTCACCAAACTTACCGAACTGGGTTTGGGCCTGGGCCTGGAGCAGATCTGTCTTGGGCCTGCCGGTAGTATGTGGGCTCTTGACTCCATTCATGTAGGAAAGATTTCACCACACAAGTCTAGGTGATTTTGAGATTATGTTTATTAAAACTGGGGGTAGTTTTAATAAACAAAGGCAGGGTAGTTTAATGAAACAAAGGAAGGGCTTAAGGTAGAAGAAGCAATAGGTGAGAGAAAGTGAAAAAGGGGGCCTTTGAGACAAGTGCAGAGGGTGGACTCTCCCGATTGCAAGTCTTGTGGGCTCCCTCAGAGTTTAAGAGAAAGATAGGAGAGCTACAAGGTGTGTGTGTCTTCCAGCAAAAGTGCTCCGTGCGTCCTTTGTCTTGAGGCTTTGTATCTTCGGCTGTTCAGAATCCTAGGAGGTGCCTCAGAGGAGAGTCTGAATGGAATATTCATTAACTCTTCAGATGTGTCCTTCAATATGTTAATTCATCAAAGCGTTCCTATAGAGGGGTCAGGGGTTATGTTTGTTTTGTTTTCTTTTGTTTTAAAGATTTTATTTATTTATATTTTAGAGAGAGGGAAGGGACGGAGCAAGAGAGGGAGGCAGAAACATCGATGTCTGAGAGAAAATGTCCATTGATCCTCTCACACGTCCCCAGTGGGGGACTTGGCTGGCAACCCAGACATGTGCCCTGACTGAGAATCAAACTGGTGACGTTTTGGTTTGCGGGAGGACTCACAAGTCACTGAGCCACACCAGTAAGGGCAGATTAGTTTCATTTTCAAAGAACATTGTCAAGAACATTGAAGAGGGACTGGGACTGAGGCCATTCCGTACCAGGAAAATGTGGAATGTACAAAGAAAGCATTGCTCCTTAGTGTCCTTGGTTGGGAATATGAAACCTTGTGATCCATTAACTGGCTGTAAATTGCTCAGACTTTTTGGTCTTTTTAAATTATGTTGTCTTAGTTTCTGTTATACTACTTGCCAAGGAATTTCCCTAGCATCTTACTGTCCTGTTTCAATTTGAGTTTTTAATATATCTTGATATTTTGGATATTGCCCCTTACTGGAGGTATAATTTACAAATACCTTCTCTCTTTCTCTTGGTTGCCATTTTGTTTTGTTGATGGCTTCTTTTGATATGCAAAAGCTTTTTAGTGTGATGTAGACCAATTTTTTATTTATCATTTTTCTTTTACTCTTCTTGCCTTTGGGTTCAAGTTCACAAAAACCCCTCTGAGTTTAGTGTCTATGTTTTCTTATATGTATTCCATAGCTTTAGGTCTTAAACCGAAGTTTCTAACCTGTTTTCAGTTAATTTTTGTGTATGGTGTCACATAGCAGCCTAGTTTTATTCTTCTGCATGTGGCTTTCCAGTTTCCCAGCACCATTTACTGAAGAGGCTTTTCTTTTCTCCACTGCATGTTTGTGGCTCCTTTGTTGAAAATTAGTTGCCCATATATGTGTGGGTTTATTTCTGGGTTCTTAATTCCATTCCATTGGTCTGTGTGTCTCTTTTTAAGATAATACCAGGCTTTTTGTTGGGCCAGGGGAGTATTGTAGCTTTGTAGTATAGTTCGAAGTCAGGGAGTATGATATTCTGGCTTTGTTCTTTTTTTATCTGGGGATTGCTTTGGTTATTCAGGGTCTTTGGTTCCACAGAAATCTAAGGATTTTTTTCTATTTCCGTGAAAAATGCCATTGGGATTTTGATGGGGATTACATTAAATCTGTAAATTGCTTTAGGTCATATAGCCATTTTAACAACGTTGATTTTTCCAACCCATGAGCATGAATTATATTTCCATGTCCTTGTGTCTTTATTTATTTTTCAACAAAGTCTTATAGTTTTTAGTGTACAAGTCACTTCTCTCCTTTGTTAAGTTTATCCTTAGGTGTTTTATCCCTTTTCTTATAAGTGTAAATAGAATTGTTTTCTTTATTTCTCTTTCTGATACCTTGATGTTGCATGTAGGAATGCAATAGACTTTTGTACATTGACTTTGTGCCCTGCAGCTTCACTGTATTTATTTCAAAGAAACTTTTGTTGGAGTCTTTAGGGTTTTCTACATGTAAAATCATGTCATCTGCAAATAGTTACAGTTTTACATATTCATTCTCATTTTGGATGCTTCTCATTTCTGTTTTGTGCATAATTGCCCTGGTTAGGACTGCCGGCACTGTGCTGAAGAACCATGGGGAGACTGGGCATCTTTGTCTTGTCCTGATATTAGAGGAAAAGCTTTCAGCTTTTCACTACTGAGTATGAGATCAGCTGAAGCTTTACCATCTATAACCCTTATTAAGTTGAGGTGCTTTCTTTCTCTACCCATTTTATTGAATCTTTTTAAATCGTTGATTGATGTTGTACCTTGTCAATTTTTTCCTGAATCTATTGATATAATCCAGTGATTTTATCCTTTATTTTGTAAATGTGTAGAATCACATTAATTGATTGTAAGATGCTGACTGGTCCTTGAATCCCTGGAATGAACCATTTGACTGCGATGTGTAATCCTTTTACTGTATAGTCATATTTATAATATAATTTCATAGAATGTATTGCTAATATTTTTGTTGCTGGTTTTGCATCTATGTTTGCTAGATATACTAGCCTGTAATTATTTTGTATGTACGTGTCCATGTCTGTTTTTGGTATCAGGATAATGTTGGCCTCATAAAAATGAGTTAGGAAATGATGCCTGTTCTGTAATTTTTTTGAGGATTTAGAGAAGAAGGGGTATTGTCTGAATGTTTAGTAGCATTCACCAGTGAAGGCATCTGGCTCTGTACTTTTGCTCTTTGGGAGGTTTGTGATTACACTTTCAATTTACTTACTAAGGATTGGTCTGTTTAGATGTTTCAGTTCTTCATGGTTCACTGTAGGATGCTTATGTATTCTAAGAATTTGTCTGTTTCTTCTAGATTATCAAATTTGGTGTCAGATAGTCTTTTACAGTACTTTTGCATAGTCCTTCATATTTCTCTAATATCTGTTTTAAATTCTCTTCTTAATTTCTGATTTCATTTGTCTGAGTCTTGTCTTTTCTATTTTTAATGAGTCTAGCCAGAGGTTTGCCAATTTTTGTCATGTTTTCAGAGAAACAGCTCTGTTGTTTTAATAATGTTTCTATTGGGTTTCTATTCTCTATTTCATTTATTTCTACTCTAATTTTTATAATTTCCTTCCTCCTACTGACTTTGAGCTTCATCGGTCCTTTCTTTAGTTTTTAAAGGTATAATGTTAAAATGTTTATTTGAGATTTTTTTTGGTTCTAGCGGTGGGCCTGTAGTGCTAACTTCCCTCTTAATACCATTTTTGCTGCAGCCACAGAATTTTGGTGTGCCATATTTTCATTGTCATTTACCTCTATGTATCTTTGATCTTTCATTTCTTCTTTGATCTACTAGTTGTTCATTAGAATGTTGTTTAATCACTACACGTGTGTGGCTTTTCCAGCATCTCCTTTAGTTAATTTCCAGTTTCACACTGCTGTGGTCTGAATGCATGCTTTGTATGATTTCAGTTTTCTTAAACTCATTGAGACTAGTTTTGTGCCTCAACATATGGTATGTTCTTGAGAATGTTCCATATTCACTTGAGAAGAATATATATTCTGTCATTTTTGTGATGAAAAGTTCTAGAAATATTGATTAGGTACATTTGGTCTGATGTGTCATTTAAGGACAATATTTTCTTATTGGGGTGTTCAGGTCCCCTATTGTAAATTTAATTTTGTACATTTCTCCCTTAGGCCTGTGAGTAATCACTTTATATATTTGCAGTTCTCAGGCTGGGTGTATATATGTTGATAAGCATTATCTTCTTGATAAATTGTCATTTTCATCATTATAAAATGCCCATCTTTGTCTCTTGTTACCTTTTTTATCTCGAAGTCTACTTTTTTCTGATATAAGTGTTGCAACATCCTCTTTTCTCTGGATGCCATTTACTTCACTATCATCTTCCACCCCTGTACTGTGAGCCTCTGTGTCTTTAGTGCTGAGATGAGTCTCCTAAAGCAACATATAGTTGTGTCTTGTTTTTTTATTTACACTGCTACTCTGTGCTTTTTGATGAGGGAGTTCAGTCTATTTACATTTGTGGTGATTATTGACATAGAGGCCATTTTTAACTTTTGTTTTTGGTTTCTCCATATCTCTATTGTTTCTTTTACCTTGTGATTTTTGCCTGCTATTTTAGTTTAGTGGTTTTCTGTGATATTTTTCCCCAGTTTTTTTTTTAATCAAATATTTTGTTTCTTAACTCTGGATAATTGTTTTCTGGTCACCAATAGGTTTGTGCAAAATATCTCATACATACAATAGTTTTTTTTCATCTTCTGATTGCCTCTTATCTTCATGCACCTATACCTGTTCATTTCTTTTCCTCTTCTCATTTTATGATCTTGTTGTCATAAATTGTACCTTTTTATGTCATGCATTTGTTATCAAAATACTGTATTATATTTAATGCCCTCCTTTATCCTCTAACATTTATGTTATAATTAAGTGTTAATAATCTATTCTGTAGTAGATTTGTAATTTCTTGCCTCTGTTTGTCTGTTAATTATCCTAGTCAAAGTTTAGTATACTTATGTCTTTCTCCTTCCAGTAGAAGAGCTTTTTAAAAAAATTTTTGTAATGCAGGTTTTGTGGTGGCAAAGTCCTTCAGCTTTGTGTGTGTGTGTGCCCTCATTTCTTCCTCATAGCTAAGTGATAACTGTGCTGGATATTTTATACTTGGCTGATGGTTTTTCCCTTTCAGATTTTGAGTATTTCCTTTAACTCTCTCCTGTTTTGTAAAGTTTCACTGAGGAATCTGATGATAATTTAATGGGGTTTTCTTTGTAGGTTGCAGTCTTTTTTTCTTGGTTGCACATGCTTTCATTTTATTCTTTTGTAGACAAATAGCAGCATCCTACACATTTGGTTTCCTCATTTTCTTTGCTTGGTTAACCACATATTATAGTGATGACACTATAGCAATATGTAAAGTCTTCTTCCATTTCTTTTGGTAATTGTATGATACTCTGTTATATGCAAGTGTGATTGATAGACATTTTGATTTCAATATTCACTATTACAACATTTTAAAGATAATCCTAGACCATATATTTTTTTGCATAGACTACTAGACATAGTATTGATGGGTCAACGGGTACTGTATTTTGCCATGTATAATGCACTCTTTTTTTTGCCCAAATTTTTGAGGGAAAAATAAAGATGTGTATTATATATGAGTAGTACAAATTCCATATCTATATAACTGCTTTTAATTCTTTTATTTATTCTTATGTGTTAAAAATGTAACTCTAGAAAACAACTATATC
The DNA here is from genome assembly GCF_021234435.1 of Artibeus jamaicensis. Classification (NCBI taxonomy): domain Eukaryota; kingdom Metazoa; phylum Chordata; class Mammalia; order Chiroptera; family Phyllostomidae; genus Artibeus; species Artibeus jamaicensis. The sequence goes on along the minus strand of NW_026522030.1, from coordinate 68,366,472 downwards.
CATATACAAATATAATACCCTGGAATACAATAATTAGTTTTATTTCTAAATACAAATAAATAAGAAATTGAATTTAAAAAATTAAAATGAAAGGTATTTTTTTGAACTTTGGGCCAAAAATGTGGGTGCACATTTTACATGGCAAAATATGGTAAACTCATGTCATGTTTGCTAGATATTGTCAAATTCTTTTTTGTATTGGTCAAGGTCTACAATGGACTGAATGTGTGCCTGCCAAATTCATATGTTTACATCATGACCTTTCCAAAGCAATGGTGTTGGGAGGTGGGGCTTTTGGGAATTGATTAGATCACAAGGGGGAAGGCCTTGCGAATGGGATTAGTGCCTTTCTTAAAAAAGCAGAGAGCTAGCTTGGTCTCTTTCCGCCATGTGAAGATGCAATACAAGCAGTCTACAACCTAGAAAATGGACCTTACAAGAACCTGGTCATGCTGGAACCTTCCTCTTGGACTTCTAGCCTTCAAAACTGTGAGAAATGAATGTTTATTTTTTAAGCCTCCAGTCTATGGTAATTTCTCAAAGCAGCCTAACTAAGAAAGACACAGTCCAATTTGGAAACAAACCACACAGTTATTTGAATCAGTGGAATTTAATAAAAGATTTGTTCTCTAGCTACAGTGTTATTAATCACTGAAAGTAAGAAAGAGAACTTTTAAGGTGTCAGAAACTCAGCACCGGTTGGAGTGACGATCAGTCCTAAGCAGAGCAAACTTAGAGTCAGGTCCCATGGAAATGCAGCCCAGAGCTCTGAGGGCATGGTGCTGCCTGACAGGAGCTGGTGGTTCTGAGTTGGAAATGGGGAGCCCTGTGGGCTCAGGACCCAGATCTTGAAGAAAAAAGTGGCTAGTGGATTCTAGTGTCTCTGTGGGGAACTGGAATTTGTAAGTATGGGGAAAACCAAAAGCTGACGGAAGCTGCCAGGAAACAGACAGGAGGGAGCAAGTCCCTTCCTTTTTCTCCAGCCTCTCAGACTCCCTCTCCTGCCTCTGCTGACACATTCTAACTTGTAGCCTCCCGGCACACAGGAGAATGGTTGGAGAGTCCTGGTCCCAAGTTCAAGAAGCAGAGTATAGAAAGAAATATTTAGAGCTGAGAGGTAAAATGCAATATTCCATGTGGGTAGCATCCCTGCAGGTGTGACTGTTAGGCCTTTGTACCACTGAGCACCTATTTCTCCACAGCCTCAGCAAAAGATTACTTGGGCAAACTTTTAGATTTTTGCCACCAGTTGGTTCTTTTAAACAATAGGTAATTATCCTGCTTTATAAACTGTACTAAAGTACAGAAAAAGATGGAAGATATGGTAGTTCTTATTTGTTTATGCTTATCATATATAATAACTTTAATAATGCTTGTAAAACACTTCACAACTACACAGGAACACAGCTAACATGAACTAATGGACAACTCTGTGATGAAGAATGTAATGACTGGCCAGGACAGCTGAAACTGTTGGCAAAAGTGAACAGTGGCATCTCTCCTGTATTCTTAACACTTAAAATAGAGAATCTTCTGTATCCTTAACCTTCTGAATTTCACAGTTTATTCTGCTCAAACTTAACCCTAGAACAGCTTTTCCTATAAAATAAGGCTCTTGTCAAAAAGTTCTTACTCCTTGTATACTTTGAGATTATGTATATAAAAAGGAATATCTAAAATTATACTCATATGTTGTTTTCATTTCATATGCATATTTCACATGCATACATATTTTTTATGAAAATCAGTTAGTCATTTATGATTTTTACACGTTTACTGATCATTGTTTTTTTACTTTTCTTTGGTTAAGCAACCCAGTCATTTAAATACATTGATATCAAAATATGCTCCCCACTGGGGAAAATCACCGAGAGATATGTACTCTTACATTCTAGAAATATTCTTCATTAAGTTTTCAAATCTTTGATTGAAATCTGTAAAGGTTAAGTCATCATATAAATAGAAGTGCTATTAACAATCATAAAATTAATGAGAATAATAATGAGCTCAAGTATGTAAAATGCCAGAGTTAGCATAAAGCTTGTAATGACTGTGTGTATGACATTTCTGTTTTGCCATAGGGAAAAGTTCTGTCAGCTAATTCCCCAAGTAGTGCAATATGTTATCACTGAAAATAAACTGCTCATTATCTAAGTTGTTTTTGCAACTTTTGGAGACGTTTACTGCTGTGCAGTAAAATTTTTTAAAAAGTGGTTTTAAACAAAGGTTAAACTAAGAACATTTCTATATATCAATTCATTATCATTATAAAAATAAAACATGTTCACGGCAAAAAAAACCCTTTGAAAATATTCCCATATTAAAAAAAAAACCTTTGAAAATATTCCCCCCTAAAACCTTTGAAAATAACAACCCCCCATTAAAAACTACCCACAACCCTACCAGCCATGGATAACATTACTGTTAATGTGTTCAATTCTATTGTTTCTGTCCTATCTGAAAAGGTGGTGAGCACACAGTAGGTAGTTTTTAACTGAAAATGTGATTTTTGTATCGTTGCATAATATTATATCAATCAGTAGATTGTATTTTATTATTATTATTTTTTAAATATTTTATTATTTATTTATCTTTAGAGGGGAAGGGGGGAAGGAGAGAGAGAGAGAAACATCAATGCACGGTTGCCTTTCGTGCGTCCCCTGCTGGGAACTGGCCTGTAGGGAACTGGCCTGCAACCCAGGCATGTGCCCTGACCGGGAATTGAACCGCGATCGTGTGGTTCGCAGGCCCGCGCTCAATCCACTGAGCCACACCAGCCAGGGCATCAATCAGTAGATTGTATTTTACTTAACCATTGACCTTCCCCTCTTTTCAGTTATTTAAAAATTTCCTTTTTTTCTTTATAAAGATAAACATTTTTAGGTGTAAAACTTTAACCATATTTCTAATTATTTCTTTGCCACAAATTCCTAGAAGAAGACTTGCTAAGCCAAAGAGTCTGAAGATTCTTAAAACTTTAAAATATTTCCAAATTATCTTCCAGAAAACTCATATTAGTTTAAATTTCTACTGGTTGAAACAGAATAACTGTTTTTGAGGATCTTTAACAATGCTGGATATTACTATTAAATTTTTGTTTATTTAATGGAAGAATTAATAATTTTTACTCACTAAAATTTATATTTCTTGAACATTAACTTGTAAATAAAATAATGAGACAAAAAAATTTCTGACTTAGCCTTGATAGAAATTATAGTTAAAACCAAATCCCCACATTTCAATAGCAGGAATCTTGGAAAGAAATATAGTTGTTGGCATGAATGGTTTGAAAGTAGGAAGCACTGAGATGGTTATTATATGACATTAAGAAGAAAGCAAAGCTGAAAACTTGACTTTTTAGACTATAAATATTAGCCAGTATTATACTGTATTGATGCTATAGCTTCGTAATATAGTTTGAAGTTAGGATGTATGGTGTCATGCTTTTGTTGTTCTTTCCCAAGATTGCCTTTGGCTATCTGACACTTTTTTTGCAGTTCCATATGAATGTTAGGATTGCTTCCTCTTTCTCTGTGAAAATACCATTGGAACTTTGGTAAGGATATAATCTGTAGATTGCTTTTGGTAGTATGGATATTTTAACAATATCAGTTCTCCCAATTTATAAATACAGGATAGCTTCTCATTTACTTGTATCTTCTTCAGATTCTTTCATCAATGTCTTATAGTTTTATTTGCACAGAGAGTAGACATGGTGTTCTCACCACAAACAGAAAAAAGGTAACTATTGAGGTGATGGGTGTGTTAATGAGCTTGGTCATCGTAATAATTTCTCATTATATATATATGTCAAATAATAATATTGTATACTTTAGATACATACAATAGTTAATCTGCTAATTATGCCTTTGTAGAGCTGGAAAAATTGGTTTAACTCTTTGGGAAGAAAGTATAACTATTACTCAGGTTGAAGAATAAAGTTCTAGTCAATTTTTTCTTACAAGTTTTTTTGTCACCATGAATTTAGACCTGGCTAATTCATCTGCAAGATGTTCTCCAGTGGCACACTGATCTTTAATCCTTCAGATTATTTTTTAAAACTTTTTTGGAGCAGAAAATTTTATTTATTTAACATAGGTAATAAACAATTTATGTTTAAAATTTATAAAATTTCACTAGCTGATTATGGTTTTATTCACTTTATTATAAATACAAAAATCATATAAAATTATTTTGGAAATACACAGGTTATACAGTAGAACTATATTGTGTTTAAAGCAGACACATTTAAAAACCAAACACATCAAAATATAGACCATAACAAGTGTTGATGAAAATGTGGAAAAATTAAAACCTATACACATTGCTGATGGAAATACATTTTACAAACAGGGCAGGCACTTTGAAAATAGTTTGGAAATTTTTCAAAATGTTGGAAATATAGTTACCTTATGAACCAACTATTTCATCCTAGGTGTGTAACCAAGAGAAATGAAAATGGATATCCATATAAAAATTTGTACATGAATGTTCATAGAAGCATTGTTTACAATGGCCCAAAGTAGAAACAACCTGAATGTCTATGAACTGCTGAAGGTATAAACAAAAAGTGGCGTATCTATATAGTGGAATATTATTTGGCAGCAAAAAGAATGAAATGCAGATACATACTACACCATGGATGAAGTCTGGAAACATCATGCTAAATGAAAGAAGCTGGTCACAAAAGACAGTAAGATGTGTGATTCCATTTGAATGAAATGTTTAGAACAAGCACATCTTCAAAAATAATTAGCCAATCTAATCTATCAGTATAGAAAAAGGATAATAAATCATGAACAAAGAGATTTATCTCAGGAAAGAAAGGCTGGTTCAACATTTGAAAATCAACTGTGTAATTTACTTTATCAACAGACCAAGAAAAACTAAAATGATCTCAATGGATGAAAAATAAAAGCATCTGACAAAATCAATATCCATTCATGAGAAAAACTTTACTAAACTCAAAACAAAAGGGAACTTTCTCAACCTGATAAAGGACATCTACAATAAACTCAGAGCTAACATCATACTTAACAATGAAAGACTGAATGCTTTTCCTGTAAGATTAGAAATGAGTTAAGATATCCACTGTCATCACGCCGATTCATTTTTTTCTAGGTTTGAGCCAGTGTAATACGTCAAGAAAAAGGATAAAAAGCATATATACTAAGAAAAAAAAGAATAAAACTGTATTTTATTTCTGGGTGACATGAACAACCATGCCTAAAATCTTAAGAAATTTACAAAAGTATTACTAGCACTAATAAATAAGTTTAGTGGGATTTGAAATTTACAAAAAGATTACTAGAACTAATAAATAAGTTTAGCAGGATTTAAAAAAATATTTTATTTATTTATCTTTAGAGGGGAAGGGAAGGAGAGAAGGAGAGAAACATCAATGTATGGTTGCCTTTGGTGCGTCCCCTGCTGGGAACTGGCCTGCAGGGAACTGGTCTGCAATCCAGGCATGTGCCCTGACTGGGAATCGAACCGTGATTGTCTGGTTCGGAGGCCCGTGCTCAATCCACTGAGCTACACCAGCCAGGGCCAGTTTAGCAGGATTTTACAATATTAGGTCAATATAAAAAATTCAGTTGTATTTTTATATATTAGCAATGAAAATTTGGAAATTGAAATTAAATACTAGTATAATTCATAACATCACAAAATTATACTATGTAAGTACAAATCTTAAAAAAAATGTGTGGGATCTGTATGCTGAAAAGAATAAAACACTGATGAATAAAATTAAAGAAAATTTAAATAAATGGAAACTAATACAATGTTCATAGATTTGAAGTCTCAATATTGTTAGGATGCCATTTCTTTCCAAATTGAACTATAGATACAATGCAATACCTATCAAATATAGTAGAATTTTTCTTTTGGTAGAAACTGATAAGCTGATTCTAAAATTTATGTAGAATATGGAAAATTAAATAGAATAGCCATAACAATTTTGAAAAAGAAGAACAAAGCTCAAGCATTCACTCTACCTGACTTAATACTTATTGTAAAATTGTACTATTTAAAAACAGTGTAGTATTGGCAAAAGAATAGATCTCTAGATCAATGCAAAAGAATAGAATCTGGAAATAAACACACATATATTAAATATATGTGTACTTTTAAACATACTATTCATTTTTAACAAATGTGCAAGTGCAAATTAGTGGACAAAAAGTTATTTACATATTGGGTACCCATATGTAAGAAAGTCAACTTCAACCCACACCTTGTATCATAGTAAAAAATTAATTAAAATAAATAATATTCTTAAATTTAAAGTCTAAAACTATAAAAGGTCCAGAGGAAACCATGGGACAAAATATTTATGTTTGTTAAGCATAGATTTCTTAGATGTGACACTAAAAGTGTAAACCATAAGAAAAAAATATTGAGATAACTTCCCTCTAGTCACATACTGTAACATAACTTTTTTGTTATTTCCTTAACAGCGCAGATCACCATATGAAAGTATCTTTCATATTTTATTGATTGCCTGTCAGACAACATACAGGAACTTTAAAAAATTAACACTTTATTTTTTAAAGCCAGTTTAGGTTCAGAAAAATTGAGTGAAATGTACAGAGAGTTTTCTTATACTGTCTGTATACCCCTTCCTCCCTCCACAGACACAACTTCCCCCATTTTGACATCCCACACCAGGGCGGTACATTTGTCATGACTGATGAATCTACATTGACACATCATTATCACCCTAAGCCCATAGTTTTCATTAGGGGTTACTCTTGGTGTTGTATATTCTATTGGTTTTGGCAAAGGTATACTGACATGTATCAAGTCTGTAGTTTTGTCTTTGCTTGAATGTTATGTACAGGTGGTATACAGCCTTTTCCGATTTTCTTTTCACTAAGTAATGTGCATTTAAGTCTCCCCCATGTTTTTTCATGGCTTGATAGATCATTTCTCCTTAGTGCTGAATAATATTCCATTGTCTGGATATACTACAGTTTATTAAATCACTCATCTATTGAAGGACAATTATGAAGGACAATTATTGAAGGGCAATTATGAATAAAGAAATTTTAATCACCTCTGTGCATGTTTTGGTGTGGAAATAAGTTATTAATTCATTTGGGTAAATTCTAAGGATTGCAATTGCTGGATTGTGTGATAATGATATATTTAGTTTTATAAAAAAATCACCAACTGTCTTCTCAAGTGGCTGTACCATTGCACATTCTCACCAGCAATGAATAGAGTTTCTGTTGCTCCATATCCTCTCCAGCATTTGGTGTTGTCAATGTTCTGGGTTTTAGCCATTCTAATAGGTATGTAGTGGTATCTCACAGTGTAAATTTGCAATTTCCCAATGACCTAATGATGGTGAACATCTTTTCATGTGTTTACTTGTCATTTGTATATGTTTTTTTTGTGTGAGGTACATATACAGATTGTTCATTTCCTTAGTGCTGAATTTTAAGTATTCTTTGTATATTTTGGATGACAGTTCTTTATCAGATACATCTTTTACAAATACTTTCTCCTAGTTCATCTCATTCTCTTGACGTTTTCTTGTTTTTTTTTTAAATTTATTTATTGACTATGCTGTTACAGTTGTTCTATTCCCCCCTTCATTCCCATCCACCCTGCCCCCCATCCCCACCATTACCCCCCTTTAGTTTATGACCATGTGTCTCAAGTTCTTTAGATTCTATATTTCCCATGCCATTCTTGCCCCCCATCTATTTTCTATCTACCATCTATGCTACTTATTTTCTGTACCTTCTCCCCCCCTTCTCCTCCTCCCACTCCCCTGTTGCTAACCCTCCTTGAGATCTTCATTTCTATGGTTCCACTCCTGATCTAGCTGTCCTTTTAGTTTGCTTTTGTTTAGGTGTGGTTGTTAATAACTGTGAGTTTGTTGTCCTTTTACTGTTCATGTTTCTTTAACTTCTTTTTCTTAGATAAGTCCCTTTAACATTTCATATAATAAGGGCTTGGTGATGATGAACTCCTTGAATTTGACCTTATCTGAGAAGCACTTTATCTGTCCTTCCATTCTAAATGAAAGTTTTGCTGGATAGAGTAATCTTGGTTGTAGGTCTTTGGATTTCATGACTTGGAATACCTCTTTCCAGCCCCTTCTTGCCTGTAAGGTCTCTTTTGAGAAATGCACTGACAGTCTGATGGGGACTCCTTTGTAGGTGACTGTCCCCTTAGCTCTTGTTGCTTCTAGGATTCTCTCCTTCATTTTAATCTTGGCTAATGTAATTATGATGTGCCTTGGTGTGTTCCTTCTTGGGTCCAACTTCTTTGGGACTCTCTGAGCTTCCTGGATTTCCTGGAAGTCTGTTTCCTTTGCCATATTGGGGAAATTCTCCTTTATTATTTATTCAAATAAGTTTCAGATGCACAGTTTAAAACACTGGTGGTCAGGATCCTCACAGAACTGGTTGATTATAGCCACAAATTATACAAATATATGAAGGTGAAACTAATTGAAATGAATGGAATTGCACAGGAAACCAATAGTGATGAAAAGGAAACTGGGACTCAAATCAATGGAGTGGACCAGAAGAAAGCAAATAATGGCCAAACAGAAAAGAGTGAAGAAGCAAGAATTCGAAGAAATGAGGAGAGTCTTAGGAACCTTGAGGACATCTTTAAACGCTCCAACATCCGAATTATAGGGGTACCAGAAGGGGGAAAGGCACTGATGTTTTCTTTATAGAGTAGAAATTTTAAGTTTAACAAAGTCTAGCTTGTAACTTCTTTCTTCAATGGACCCAGCCTTTGAGGTTGTATCTAAAGAGTAAAGATATCTGGGTTTTTCCTATACTGTCTTCTAGGAATTTTATGGTTTTGATTTTACGTTTATGTCTGTGGATCATATGGAGTTAACTTTTGTGAAGAGTGTGAGGTTTGCATCTTGATTCATTTTGTTTTGCAAGTGGAAGTCAAGTTGTTTCACACTGTCTATTGAAAAAACTATTTTGCTGCATTGTATTATCTTTGCTTCCTTGTCAAAGATTAGTTGACTCTATGTAAATTTCCTTCTGAGCTTTTTATTTTGCTTCATTGATCTATTTGTCTATTCTTTCATTGATACGACACTGTCTAGGTTACTGTAGCTTCATAGTAAGTCTTAAAGTTGAATAGTCAGTCATCTAAATTTGTTTTCTCCTTCAACATTGAATTGGCTAACCTGGCTCTTTTGCCTTTCCATATAAAGTTTAAAATCAGCTTGTCGATACACACAAAATAACTTTCCGGGATTTGGATTGTGTTAAATCTGTGGATCAATTTGAAAAAAATGGACAATATTGACCCTTACTCTCTATGAACATTTAATAGCTCTCTGTTTATTTACTTCTTTATTTTTCATCAGTTTTGTAGTTATCCTCATATAACCTTGTCCATATTTTGTTATATATTTACCTAGTTATGTCATTTTTTGAATGCTAATGCAAATGGTAATATGCTTTTTGTATGTATGTATGTATGTGTATTGTTGACACTATTACAGATATTCCCCATTTCCCCCCACCTCTTGCTCCCTTCTACTCAGCCCCCACCTCCCAGCCTTCAACACATTGCAGTCTGTGTCTATGGGCTATGCATATATACATATATGTTCTTTGGCTAATCTTTTTCAGTCCTCGCCCCCTCCCTTATGAGGTCTGTCAGTCTATTCCATGAATCCATGCTTCTGGTTTTCTTGTTTTATTTTATTTGTAAGTTAATTTTGTTCATTAGATTCCATATATGAGTGAAATCATATGGCACTTGTCTTTCTCTGACTGGCTTATTTTGCTTAGCATAATATTCTCTAAGTCCATCCATGCTGTCACAAAGGGTAAGTGTTCCTTCAGATTCCACTTGTTCATTGCTTGCATATAGGAAAGTGATTGACTTTCATATATTAACTTTGTATCCTGCAACCTTGCTACAGTGGCTTATTAGTTCTAGAACTTTATTTTATTTTTTTATGTTTTAAAGAGTTTATTTATTTATTTTTAGAGAGAGGGGAAGGAAAGAAGAAAGAGGGAGAGAAACATCAATTTGTGGTTGCCTCTCATGTACCCCCTGCTGGGGACCTGGCCTGCAACCCAGGCATGTTCCCTGACTGGGAACTGAACATGTGACACTTTGGTTTTCAGGCCTATGCTCAATCCACTGAGCTACACCAGCCAGGACTAGAACTTTATTTATTGTTGTTGATACTTCTGGATTATTTTAATAAACAGCCATGTCATTTGCAAACAAAGGCAGTTTTATTTCTTTCTTCCCAATCTGTATATATTTTCATTTCTTTTCTTGTCTTGTCAAATTAGCTAGAACTTCCAGTAAGATGTTTAAAGCAGAGAGAGAGGTTACATCCTTGCCTTGTTCCCAATCTTAATGCAAACACTTTATTAAGTATGCTATTAGCTCTATGTTTTTCTACAGATATTCCTTTTTGAGTTGAGGAAGTTTCTCTCTATTATTAATTTAATGAGAGTTTTTAAATCATAAACAGATATTGGATTTTGTCAAATGCTTTGTCTGCATCTATTCATATAGTTTTTTTATTGTCCTTTAGCCTGTTGATGTGATGGACTACATACATTAAGTGATTTTTGAATGCTGTGCCAGCCTTGCATGCCTGGGATAAATCCCATTTGGTCGTGGTCTATAATTCTTTTTATACATTGTTAGATTTGACTTGCTAATATTTTGTGGAAGATTTTTCCATCCATGTTCATGAGAGATATTGGTTTGTAGTTTTCTTGTAATGTCTTTGCCTGGTTTGGATTTCAAGAAAATGCTGGCCTAATGTAATAAGTTAGGATGTGTCCTCTCTTCTTCTATCTCCTGAAAGAGATTATAGACAATTGGTAAAACTTCTTTCTTAAATGTTTGGTAGTATTCACCAATGAACCCATCTGAACCTAGTGATTTCTGTCTTGGAAGGTTAGTGATTTTTTATTTTATTTTTTTAATATCCACAGACCTGTTTAAATAGTGTATTTTTGATGAGTTTTGGCAGACTGTGTCATTCAAAGACCTGGCTTATTTCACTTAGGTTATTAAATTTGTGGACATAGAGGTGTTGATAGTATTCTCTTATTACCTTTTAATGCTCATGATTGCCTATAATGATTTCCCCTCTTTTATTTTTGTTTCTCCTCTCTTTTTTTGTGTAGTTAGCCTGACTAGAGGCTTATGATTTCTTCAGATAGCCAACTTTGGGCTTTATTGATTTTTCTCTATTGATTTCTTATTTTTAATTTAATTGGTTTCTTATTTACCATATTTTGCCATGTATAATGTGCACCCACATTTTGGTGTGCATTATACATGAGATTATTATACCCATGATATGTTATAATTATGCCCATGTGTAATGTACATCCTTATTTTTCCCTAAAAAATTTGGGCACAAAATACACATTATACTTAGTGAAATGTGGCAATTCTTATTTTTTCTTCTCCCATTTGTTTCTTCCTGTCTGGAATTCACAGTCAGAAATTATGGGAACTTCTCTTCCGGGCACTGGAGCCCTGGGCTGGGGAACCTGGTGTGGAGCTGGGACCCCCTGATTGTTGTAGGGGATCTCTACAGCCAAGCCGTCCTTCTCACTTTGTAACTTGTACATGTCAGTATGGGATCAGCCTGTTCTGCATCTTGCCCTTTCTACCAGTCTCAATGTGTCTTTAAAAAAACATTCCTCAATGTGTCTTTTAAAAAAAGTTATAGGACTTCTGTTCAACTAGACTCCAGAAAGTTCTCAGCGATGATTGTCCTGTGATTTAGTTGTAATTTTGTGTGGCAGTGGAATGAGGTGAGTGCAGTGTTACCTGCACTGCCAGCTTGACCAGAAGTCTCAGTGCTAGAAATTTTTAAAAATAGTATTTAATGCTCAAAATAGTCTTAAAGGTAATCAGTATTATTTTAATATACACATGATAAAAGAAAGACACCAAGGTAAAAATAACTTTCTCAAAGATGCACAATTTTTACAAATGGAAGAAATAGGTTTTAAGCTCAGATCTCAGGGTAATAACTCAAGACATGTATATATAAATAAACTTGGCAGTAGACATACAGAATCATACAGAGATTGCAACATTACAGAAATTTTGAGAAACTTTTATGCCTTAAAATATTTGAGAGGTGATGTATTTTGTTTGCAAAAAATGGGATTGCCTAGTCAGATAAAGGCAATGATTTACACAGAAGTAGAGAATCTTAAAAGCAGCAAGAGAAGAGCAGTTAGTTTCTGCCTTTTAAAGGAGCTCTCATAAGACTGGTGGTTAATTTTTAAACAGAAAAAATTGGCAAGAGATATTCAAAGTGATGAAAAGCCAGCAACTATTACCAAGATTACCCAGTAAAGCTATCATTTAGAATCAAAAGACAGATCAAGAGCTTCTCAGACAAGGAAAAGCTAACAGATATCATCACCACCAAACAAATAAACAAAAAAAAAGTAGAGATTTGTTGGTAGGTGAAGAGTGGCAAGACCGGTTCCATCTCAGTAGTCAGTATTGGTCTATGATACATACTTATACAGTTGACTGGTCCTTTTAAATGCCCATATAGTTTGCCACTTATGAACTATTCCCAATGAAGATTGAAATGTTGGCACATACAACATTCCACTCAGCCCTTAAACCTGATATAAAAATGGCTATCATATTTAACCTGATTTAGATTATCTGGGCCTAATATCCCTTTATTCCTTCATCCCTTATTTTGAAAACTGTTGCTTGACTTCTTTTCGGAGGCAGAGACTGTGATCCAGGGATCCTCTTAGCCTAGTGGCAGTGACATAGATTTAAATTCTATAGGTTTTAACCCCTGAAGGCAAAGAGCTTACTGCAGCAGAGATGTTGTTAACATTTGATAGTGGGAACTTTCTAAGAGACTGAATGGAGAAAAAAATTCACAAAGTAATAAGGAAGCATCTTATTTTGGATATTATTTGCAATATTAAATTGTGCCAATAGATGGAGAAGTTGTTCCATATAAATCAGAAGGCTTGGCTCCTCTATGAGGAATAAAGAAATTCAGGGTTTTGGCAAGCTGAAAATTAATATACTCAATGAGAATATAAAGCAGAAAAACTGGGTTACTTATAAATATTAACAAGAAATAAGTTTAACAGAGGAAAAGAACTTCACTAATTTCAATTATAAGTACATGAAACCATTATTACCTGCATTGTATTTGCAATTTGGCCATAGTATGTATGCATATATTTATTTATTTACTTATGAAAAATATATGTAATACAAAAGTTACCCTTTTAACTGTGGCACTTTTAGATCTGTACATATGAATTTATATATGCACGCGTTCATGCCTCATCTTGTGTAAATAGGGTTGTAAACAATGTACAAAATTTTACAAAATAAAAAAATAAAACATAACTAAATTGAAAAATAAAAAATGAAATGAAGCCAGGTAATAGCATGCCTTGAGTTAGGCTAAAGATCTGGCCTGGAACTTCCTAGCAGCCAATGCAAGTAGGGAAAGAGGATCACTTGCGTGATCTAGTATCTAAAACATAAAAAGATGCCAGGTGCTAGGAGAGCCATAGTAATTCTTAACATTAATATCAGGAGTTATATCCCTTGAAGACTCAAGAGAAAAGTACTGTGTAATGCAAGAGATAATATCCTTACATTAACAAAATGATACTTTTCACATGATTTCTTCTTACAGTGTAATCTGGTAGATAATACCACAGTACTATTCAGTTAAAGTATTCTGAGGTAGGGAGAGGATAAGCACCATGTACCCAAAAATATTCCTGTAGTGTAACTTTCTTATTATATAATTTAACTGAACAATACAATTTAAAATCTGTCAATCCTTAATGTGGGAGGGCTCCACCTACAGGCCCCCCCAGCCACCAGGGATGAGAAGAAGTTCACCAAGACATGATCTGCTTGGGGAGGAAAGGTGGCCGATCTTTCAAAAGAGAAGGGCCCAGAGCCTTTTCCTCAGTGGGTTTTTTTTTAGGTTCATTTTGCACAGGAATACAGGTAAAAGCTCATTAATCATGATCAGGCAGTAAGTATCAAACAATAGATAACATAAAAAGAACTCTGAGGGCTTATTCTAAGTCAGGGTCTGTTAGTCAAAGGGCTACAAAACTTTGGGAAACAAATTTATTTTCTGCTTGGGCTTTTATCATTTAATTGAGAGCTTTCTCAACAAAGCAAGTTTCATAGGATTTTATATATTCTTTATTAGGCCTGATCACTGGGAGAATCTGCCCTTTCCAGCACAGGGCTGCACCGCCCTCTGTCATTGTTTCAGATTTAAATCAGGCAGGGGAAGTAAGGTAGCCAAGCGATTAGGAGACTTTCTGAAGACAGAATGAGGACTCAGGCCTTGTCAAAGCTGAAGAGCGAGGGTCCATCATCCCCTTTTGCTATAGCTCCCCAAGTCCTTTCCTGGGGCCTCCCCATGATCGTGCCTGTCTTATGTAATTTCCCCCTTGGGGAATCTTATCCATTATTGACTGACTGATTAAGCATTGGGGCCAGTTATGGATGAAGTAAAAGGAGCAGAAGTGGCTCTCCTGCCAAGGAGCTAAGCTTTGTCTCCTTAGTGGCTTATGGTCCACAGGTGGCTCACTCAGCCTTAGCCATGGGGGGATTACAGCTTCTGAAACCAGGCAGGATGGTTCCCAACACCTTAATAAATATTATTTGTCTCGGTGGTTTGATAAAAATGAAGGGTTGCTCTGAACACAGTAACTGAGACATTGTGTTCAGAATAGTTTTCCCTGAGCCTGGCAGGTGGTGAGGCCTCCCTGAAAGCCATTCATGATAAGCCTAGACCATGTACAACCCTCAGTCAAAGAGCACAAAATACCTGCTATAGTTGATTTGTGTGGATATCTTTGTGGCATGTTAAATGCAGTGGTGTGTTTTTCAAAAGTCATTTGAACTGGAATAGTCTTGACAACCCCTCTGAAGGCTTCCATCTAGTCTCAAGTTTGCTCCTTCATCCTGTTCCCAACCTCTGTGGATAGGCTTCTATCTCTTCCTTGTGTTTCTAGACTACCTCTTGACACTTTCTCTTGGGCTGTTGGGAACTTCACTGTGATGTTCCGGAGAACACTATTAATGTGGACCCTGAAACCCTAGGCAGACTCCCAACGGTCCCAGCCTTTCTAGAGTACTGCTGCCCAGGTCAGGTTGCACTTTACAGACAGGAAGACTAGACCACAACCATTAGGTTTCATGGCTTTATTCTCTACCAATTTACCCTGATATCTGTAAGTTTGTGATACATTTATGAAATTTTCAGAGCAGATGCAGGGTTGGAAGTTGATTTGATGAAGTTTCTACAGCTCCATCCAGTCACCACTTGGTTGATTCACATCCATACCCTCTGCCTTTGAACATGAAATCATTGCAACTTCAGGCTGGAGATGATCAGAGGGAATTTATCCACCTGCTCAATCACACACACAAGTGCCTCCCTGCATCCAGCCTCCCCCTTTTCTCCACTGGATTGCAAATTCTACTCAATGGAATGTTGTAGTAATTTTGCATTCTATACCCCGAGGATATTCTAAGGGTGTATTTTTGCTTATATTTTTACATATTAGTTGGGAGAGGGTGCCTGAATTCTGTTTTGTTTCCATTAACCTTTTTTTCTGAAAAATTACTGACCCTGAATATTGAAGCTGCAAATGGATTCTTTTAACAAGTATTCTGTCAGGATGCAACCTCTGTGTATTATGTGGCTTTTAGTCTGCAAATGCTTCCCTTTAATGCATCGATTCCCTTAAGAAGTATTTATTGGAGTAACTTTACCCGATTAGAATTTTAGGAATATTTCTGTCTCTGCTGTTTCAGGAAACCTACATTAGAAGGCTTTACAGTTCACTTATTTTCATGGCTAGCAGTAGCTATTTAAAACCTTCCTTCTTTCTCCTACCTGCATGATATCTTCCCAAATCAATGCTTCTTCTGATTCCTCCACAGACTTTGTCTTAATCCTGTGCACTCAGTCTTAAGTGAGAGATGATTTGTATTCTGACCTATTTTTCATGGTCTGTCATCCTTGAAAAAATCATGCAGATTCTTTCCTAGCTCAGTGAAAAGCAGAGTTGTGCCACTATCATTTAGCTTTAAGTTAGAGACTGTGTGTTGAGATAAAGTAGCAACTTGATTTTGATTTTATATTATTCAAATGGGGGCCTTTTGCCATTCACTGCAACACTAATGTCTGTTGAAATAGCTCTCCCATGTTACCATTAGAGGACAGGTCCAGACTGGATTTACTTCTAGAAAGCAGACCTACTGAGCAGCCACAACTTACAGCCTTGGATCATTTGTTACTTTCGGGTGATGTTGCCAACAACTCTGGAACCTGAAGCAGCATGCTCATGGGGACCAGTTCCATGTGGGCTGTTCCATCCCCTGAGATTTTCAGTGGTTAGGTCTCACCAAGGATTGGAGTGAGGCAGGGGCAGTACAAAATCCCAATATAGGGATTTGTCCTCTTTATAACCTCTACTTTAATTCTCTTCTTTATTTTCTATTGTGGTATAAATTAAAAGCAACAACAAAAAGACCTGTTAATAAACCGCTCTTGGTGCCTCTCAGTGAGTTCATTTTGAAAATCCTTGGACTCGCGGGTATATATTTTCACGGAAGCGTATGTGTGCATGTGTCTGTGAGCATTCACAGGTGTGAAAATTGGGGGCCAGGTAGGGCCACAGAGAAGAGACAGGACCTTGAGACACTGGAGTGGGAAGGGGATAGAATCAAAGTAAAAAAAATAAGTGCTCCCTAAAGCCTTGCTGGAGAGCCAGCCCAGAAAGCAGAATAAATGGCATTTTGTACTGATCCCACCTCACTCTAAATTGCTTGCAATTTTCTGACTCCTAAACCTGAGTTACTGGTGGCAAGTGAAATGAAGCACCCTGTTTTCTAGCTCCCGGGTTTGACTGCAGTGAAAGTACCGTGGCCTTTGTCAGAAAGCTGAGCAGGGCTGACTCCAGATGGTACCTGCAGGGTGCATTGTAACTTCTCTGCACATGTTACTTGTATTTGCATTTGTGAGGTATAATCTGTTGTGAAGCAAAATGCTGACTGAGAGGGGAGGCTCAAGGAAAGACCATTAGCATAACAATGTCATATTAGTTTTGGTTGTATTGGGAACAAGTGGTAGCTGGAATGCAGACAAATTCAAAGTCAGGCAAACAGCTTTCACTTGGTTAGGGAAATGTGTGCTTGTGTGGCAGCAGCTAGCAGGTTCTTCTAGAGAGGATAATTTCCCATTATCTCTTTGTATTGTAGGGTGGGAATTTGTCAATGTTGGTGTCATTGGCTCCTCCTTATAGCAAAAACAGCCTTGAATGAGCAAGCTTGACCAAGGGAAGAAGGAAGGGGAAATGAGGCTGAGAAACCATTAGATGGTAGAAGGAACTGAGTGAGAGGGGAGAGAGGTGCGGTGAATGAAGGGAACAAAAAAAGGAGGGATAACACATGTATCTTACAAAGACATAGTAGTAATGAAAAGAAAGAGAAAGAGAACAGACATGGAAGACAAACAATTCAAAACAAGAGATAAAAATTCAACACCTTCTTTAATAAGAAGTGATAGAAACAGGAGAAAATATGGTGAATATGATTCCTGGTCCCCACAAGACTGAAGTAGAGGCCATGAATATGACTTAAAAATGGCACATGGGGAACACTGAACAGAAAATGATGCTATGTGTCACCCACATGGACATTAAAACTGAGTCTGGGTCCAACACTGTGCAGAAACAGGGCAGAGAAGTGCCAGGAGGTGGTGGTTGGGAGCCTGAGTCTGTGTCATCTGCACACATGCTCTGCCCTGCAGAGCCAGTCCTGTTTCACAGGGTGCACTTAGCCTGGTTTGCAGAGGTATGAGGAAGGGATGGTAGCTGTCGTCTGTCTGTTTGGTATGAGAAGAGTATAGGGAGAGGAGGAGAAGGAAAGGAGGAACAGAAAAGAGATATCACATAGCTCATCTTTATATTTCTGCTTCCTCATTTCTAAAATCATAAAATGTAATAGTACCTAATTCGGAGCATCCTTGTGAAGATTAAGAAAGTGTTAAATTAATTAAACAAGAATGCCATTAGATTGATGTGGCTCTAGCCCCATGGTAGCTATATAACAAAGTGAAATCTAAGCACGTTAATGCCTAAAGTTAAATAGAAACTTAAGGAAAACTAATCACAGACAACCAATGAAGCTTTAAACTAGAGCCAATCAATAACTTACTCACTTTCCTTTCATTTTTTCCTCTATAAAAATTTCTCTCAGCTTCTGTTGGTAGAGCACTCCTAACTACCAGTTTGACACTGCCTGACTTGAACTGATTTTTGCTCAAGTAAACTCTTAAAATTTTCAAAATGCCTCAGTTTATCTTTTAACAATAGCTAATTCAGCATAGTTCCTGGCTCAGTCAATGTTCACACACACACACAAACACATATGAATGCAAAGGAGGCATTGCATTAAAATTTAAAAGTGATTTACTTTTGGTAAGTGTATTATTGCTAATTAATTTTTTTCCTATGCTTGTTTATATTTCTATAGTGAACATGAATACCTTTTTGTAATAAAAAGCACATTATTTAAACAGCTGCAAGAATCAACACCAACAATCTTTTCTTGTGCTTCCTCACATATGGATTCAAGACAGTCTAACATCTGTCCTTGTTCTCACTCCCGAAATGAGGACTCATTCTAGTTGGGAGCTTTGATGGCCACCCAACTGGTGCCTTCTAGCTCAGACAGATAAGCACATTCACATTTAGCTGAAAGAAGTTAGTCCATCTTGTGCTTTTCACCTGTGCTTTAAGAAAGCCACCTAAAATTTTTAACAAAAGACTTTACTCGTAACTGTGTTGGTTAGAGGAGACAGAATTGCAGGTAGTATTGGATCAGGCATGACTTTACAACATCTGCAATAGAGAGGCTAATTATTGGGAGGGTGGTCTCTTTGCACATGGTTTATTAATCTGTGGGCATTGCCATAAAATATTGGCGTTTAGCTGAGGCAACCTTCTGAAGTAGCTCAGTGGAGCAGCTGCTGTAGACTTGAAAGTGCCACTCTCCAATGGGGTGTGCATATAAACCACCTGAGGATGCTGGGAGTGCCTGAAAGCAAGCATTTTTCAGAGGAGCAAAGCTTTCCCTGGACTCTTTGGGAATGGAAGATGTCATGTTGTGTTTCCTTTGCCTTTTTGCTAGAAGACAATGAATAGCATTTCATGATATAATAAAATCAGGGTGAGTTTTGGCAGCGAAAATCACTGCCAAAGGAGGATCAGGAAGAAGGGTGGTGACATTGCATCCAGTGGCTGCTATAGTAAAATTAAAATTAAGGACAGAAGCGAAGAAAGAGTAAAGAGTTAGATGTCTATATGTGTGAATTGCTCTTTAACTCAGCTTAAGCACTGCTTCATATTTTGATCATCTTTGGCATATTTTGATTTGGGGCAGGGATTCAGTCTTGTCCATCGTACCAGAAGCTGTGTTTGTAACAGAGGCATCACATGCAATGACAGGCTTGTAGAAAAGGCAGCCTGCACTGAAACAGATCAAACAGGAGCACCTCCACTGAAAAGTACAGCAGGGGTTATTGTTTGCATTCTACTGATCCGGGTCATGTTCAGCTGCTGTCCAGGTGTGTATAACAGTTAGACCAACCTCCCATGTAGTCTGAATCTTAGGTGAATGGGCAACCTGTATTGGGAAGCTTCCTGAGCCAGGAGACCAGAACTGGGGAGACAGAATCCTGAATACTGGCACCTCAGGTTGTTTAAGCCTTGGGCATGACTCTGATCTTTTGTCAGAAACTGTCAGTGCATGACAACTGGGAGCTGAGGCACAGGGATGATTCACTCTCTTTATTCTTCATTCTTCTTCTGGCTATTGCCAGCTTGTTATCAAGGCTCCCAGGAGGCAGAAGGAAGAAGAAGGGGAAATTCAGGGCATGGTTTTCCTCCTTCTTTATTTAATGGTTCTGTTAAAAGATATTTGGTGGTGGGGAAACCAATGGCAGGAATAAACAGATGTTGGATAATTTTAGGTATTAATTTATCTCTCTATCTTCATTTTCTCTATGACTCATTGCAAGTACCAATGAACACTTTTCCGTACATGAAGGTAAAGGCCTATAGCCTTGAATTATACATTTGATGTGGAATATTTACATTAATTCATTTGTGTGTCCCTTGAGATAGATCAGCAGTTTGGCCACTCAAGTGTTATTCCACTTTGATTTTGCTGAGCTCTCTAAATGTGCTCTGCGTTAATTGATGGATAAATCTATATAAAACACTCACCGCATGCCTACTATGCACCAGACCCTAGGCTTGGCCAAGTGCAGTTCTGCCTTCATGGAATTTAATTTCTGTCTTTGGTGAAAGAATTGATGTTTCTTTATCATATTGTGATATAAGAAATTGATGTTTGGTCTTTGTTCTCAGCTCCTAGCACAGAGTTCCTAAAACTTGTAATTTTCTAAGTTATAAAGATGATAAGAGAACTTTTTGGTATGTTAATCTGAAATTAAAAAGTTGAGAGGGGAAAAACAGGGACAATTGTAATTGAACAATAATAATTTTTTAAATAGCTGAAATAAGAGGGAATGATATTTATTTGGGATCAAAGGACTGCAATTAGGGGAACACAGATCCAGGAAGAAACCCAAATAGTGTCCTGATTACAGGGTGAAAGCAAGGGGCTTTTATGAGAAAAATAATAAAAATAGTTAGATAAAAAATCCTATTGGTGCTTATAAGCTGACTGTGCCCCACAACCAATCGATGCTTAATCAGTCAAGGTAGACCGCATTCATTTGTTCAACACATAATGGTGCCACTTCTCAAAATAACGTGGTTACAGGACAAGTGTGAATACCACAAAGAGCACCATTTTTACTGATTTTCAGCTACTTTTCTTGAATAAATACTTCTTGGATCATTATATCCTTAGTTAATTTACAGAGCTCTGTAAAATTTCATATTGAATTTTTTTTTTTTTTGCCAACGTTCTCATTGCTTTCATGGGGGAATGGATTTCTGAAGGTTCTTACTCCACCATTCTCCAAGTGCATCACTCCAGTCCATTCATTTATACTTAGTACTTTTATTAGTATTAACAGTCAATAAGTTTATGGGCTCCTATAGACCCACACAACTCTGCATACATGGAACAGTGGCACTATGTAGCTGCCTGGCATGAATGACCTACAGCAGTGAGTGTCTGAGCACTGGCTGTTTTAGTTGGAACTTTTCTTAACCTGGAGAGGAGTGAGCAGTTGAGACCTGGAAGGATATCCAAGGGAATAGCACTGGCCAACAGCAGTGATTACATGCATATGGTTTCTGGGTAAGTGTTGAATACAAATCACTCCATAGCTACAGCTTATTTTTGTTTCATTTCATAGTATAAAAACATATCAGACTATCAGAGTTCTTGTCTAGATTTTTTTAAAAAATGTAAACTTGTATGTTTATGCTTAGTGCTACACCATCCATTTATGCTTCCTCAAGTTTTTTCCTGGGACCTACTCTCTTCTTTGCCTTCCTCTTATTTGACAGTGTCTGAAACTCCACCAGTGATCTAGTCCCCATCTCTCTCCTTTAAGACCCAGAGTCCAGAGTAGTGAAGTCAGACAGTATTACATGAATTGGGTAATACTTGTATAAATGACTAGTTTTATAGCTATTAACTTCAAAGAATCAAGCAAGAGAGCCTGGAGCAAAGGATAGTAAGTAGTTGTGCAAGAAGGCCACTTTGAGTTCAAAATAAAGACTTATTTCTGACAACAGAAGCTTTAAATCTAGCTCACTTGCCATCTCCTATTTTCCCCATTTTCCCTGGTGGAGTGGCGTTCTCTTCCTGTAGCACGTGCTGTGTTTCTGCCTTCCATCACCTTCTCATTGCCTTACAGGCATTTATTTATATTTGTATCTACCCAAGTGGTTCTCAACCAGGGGCAATTTTGTCCCCTAAGGGACATTTGGTAATGTTTGGAAATATTTTTGATTGCCATCATTGCAGAGGGGTATGCTACTGTCATTTAGGGAATAGAGGCAATGGGTATTACCAAAGCTGTGCAGTGGACAGGAGAGTTCCTACAACAAAGAATTATCCCTCTCAGCCCTGGCTGGTGTAGCTCAGTGGATTGAGCACAGGCCTGCGAACCAAAAGATCGTGGTTCAGTTCCCCGTCAGGGCCAGTTCCCAGCAGGGGAAGCACGAGAAGCAACTATACATTGATATTTCTCTCCCTCTCTCTTTCCCTTCCCTTCTAAAAGATAAATAAATAAAAATTTAAAAAATTATCCCTCCCAAAAGGCCAGCATTGCTGATGTTGAGAAACCTTGCTCTAGTCCATGATATTTGAAGGCAGAGAGATTGTAGCTAGGCATGTAAGACATAATAAATGATAAACATGTTGGTTGGTTAAAGAATATAGTTTATTAATTTATTGCCATTCTTAGTTGCAACCAATGGTTTGAATGGTTTGAGGGCTTGAAACTATGTATTTAATTCAGCCCCTGGGTTAGTTACTGAAAGGAAAATCCAGAAAGATCAAACAATCCATTTATTCCTATAAATAAATGTCATAAACATGAAAAAAACAACAACAACTGGAGGGGCACTGGGGGCTAGCTAGGAAATGAAGTGCATCTACCATTTCCTTCAAAAGGCATCCATCAGTCTTACCTGAGCTGATGGGGCCAGCAGTCCTCATTAATCAGCATAGGCACAGTCTCTTGTCTGAGTTTCTTTTACTTTCCCATGTGGCTTTGGAGGTGAACTTAATTTACTGCTCTCTGTTCTGGACAGAGTCTCAAGATAGCATAATATGGAGAGACACACACAGCCAGGCAGCCAGTGCATGATGGCAGAGGGATGGGAGGGAAGCTGTGAATGGAAGAGAAACTGCCTGCATTCCATTTGTTCCCATCTGTAAAGAATCCATGCTTATGCTGTTTGGAGAAAAAAGATAGAGTGTGAAGGAAGAGATAGCAACTGACTCCGCAAATCCTTAGGCAGTGGATGCCTCTGTTGGGTGCTGCAATTCCCAACCCCAGATACTGCTTTTGAAAAGAAAGTGAGCACAGTCCAGATAACATATACACACCTTCTGCACCTATCAGTGTCCTGTTGAATATGTGTGCATACAAAGCAACAACAGAGAACTCAGAATTGTTTGATGAAGGGACTTGTGTGAAAGGAATTAATGAATATGTGATTTATGAAGAGATATGGGCTTGCATTATAACCCAAATAGTAAGTTGTGTTATAGATCTACCATTTTCTGTTAAACCTTTTAACATATTTTTAGAAGGTTCCATTTTCTGTGGTGTTGCTCATAAAATATGTTTGGTTCTCAAGTATTTTAAGCATAAGTTGAAGATGCAAATTCTTGGTCTTTACCCACAGAGACTCTGATTCAGGAGATCTGGCAAGGCAAAAATAATTTTGACCAAGATTTCAGGTACCTTGGAGGAAGGTGGGCCACAAAGTATTGAGACAATCTCTTATGTTTGAAGGATTATTAGTTAAAGGTTATTATTTGTTAAAGGTACATGATAGATAATGTGTATTGTTTCTGTGTTGTTCTTCAGATGAGGTTTTTGTAGTTTGTTTTGGTAGATTGAGTACTGGCACTGCTGAGGTGGAGTGAATTACTCCTCACTCTCTGGAAATTTCCTGGGTCTCTAATTAGATGCTTCGTTGTGCAGTACAACTGTACTCTTCCTACATCTTCAGCTGCAGAGTATTCCAAGTTTGAGATGACTTCTGTCCACAATTGGGAGCTATCTGGGGAGCACATGGAATTGAATGAAACCTGAGTTCACCCCCATTGGGAAATCAGACTCTAAAGACAGATTTCATGGAAACAATATTTAATTCTGTCTTCACGTCAGTCAGAATCAGGGTTCTTATTTGCAAATAAGAGAATCCATTCTATTCAATTAATGCACAGAAGTAATTTTGTTAAAGAATGTAAAAGCATTCACAGAACCTCAAGGTGGGCAGGACTTCCTGAAGTCAGAAATGATGCTCCTGCTGCCCCTGCAATGGGAACCCACATAGCAACTCATGCTGCAGGGGCTAGAACGGAACACTACACCCATCGTGGCTTTCACCTTCCAAACAGGATATTTGCTCCACCACCCTGCAAAAAAGATAGGGTGTATGTGGGGCTTGCTTCTTTGTATTTCTCTCTTTTCTCTTCAAAGCTTGTTTTATGCAGGTGTATCTGATTATGGAATCTACGTCACATGACTGCCCAGTTGTATGTTGAAGCTGGCTCAAATCAGCTTCTGAAAGCTGACTGTCCAATTTCAATGATCCTATAGTCTAGTTTTAAAACTATGTGTAACTTGAAATAGCCATAATAAGAGTATTCACACCATAGAAATTGGCAGATGCTACAAATCAGGGCTTTTTACACTCTCGGAAAGCTGATTGTGAAACATTTACCACCATATCACTGCAAGGGATGTTGGGTAATTTGGTCTACATTTCCTTTTTGATGTATAAAATTCTGTAGACACAAAGGAATGCTCTTTTAAATATACTGTATGGCCACTAAAATAGCAAAACATCGGTGTCAAGTTTTCCTTCAAATGACTCTCTCATCAAAGTATCTTTTGATGTCTGATAATATAGAGTGAGAGAGAACACCAACTATTCTTCAGGTTATACTCAGATTTTAAAGCCTTCTCTCTTCCATTGGGCACCCTGCCAAGCAGCTCTGTTTTCCATGAAATAGCTCTGACTGTTAATATTAAAGGACAAAAGAGAACCATGTGGCCTTTCAAAACGTTAATGTGCAGCACTGGGCC
Organism: Artibeus jamaicensis; assembly: GCF_021234435.1. Taxonomy (NCBI): domain Eukaryota; kingdom Metazoa; phylum Chordata; class Mammalia; order Chiroptera; family Phyllostomidae; genus Artibeus; species Artibeus jamaicensis. The sequence goes on along the minus strand of NW_026522030.1, from coordinate 68,341,634 downwards.
ATGACCATTCTGAGTATAGTATTCTTCTAGTGTTGGGTCTCCAGGAATTATTCCCCAAAGAAAAGGAGAAAGAATAGACTCCAAAGATAAAGTGATGATGGAAATAGCCACATAGCAATTATGAGAGAGATGTAGCAAGGGGGACCTTTAGCCCTAAAAAAAGGCACAGTGAAGGGAGGGACTTACTGGTAGACTCAGAAGTGGAAAATCCTGTTAATATAAGGATCTCATCACTGGGAGTGAAGGAAACTGGGCAGGTTAGGATGTGAAAGTAGAGCTACTCTTGGAAGTATTAGTAAATGTTGAGAAGGTATATATCCCATGCTCTTTTTTTCTCCCACATTCTCATCTTCTCCAGGCACCAGGAAGACTCTGGGGCTTTCAGGGAATACAGGAGTTCTAGCCTCACCCAGGACAGATGCTCATCTTTACAGGCTAGACCTGCACCAGGGCTGCCCCAAGCTGAGTTCTTGCTAAATGCAGGCATTCCAGGGGCATTAGCCTTGCTGCTGACACGGAGCCTAGTGGTCAGGCTGCAGTAATGCCCATCTAGGAGTGGCAGAGATATTGCAGGAGCCTAGGAGTAGAGACACAGCTCTAGATTCCAAACCTAGGGTTTCGAAAGAGACTCTGTGAGGACACATAGCCTCCTCTTAGCCATTACAGATTCTTCCTCAGTGATGACACTGCTGGCAGCTGCTGTGATGGGTACAGGACAGGACAGACGACCCACGTCAGTGCTGGAAGGTGATCTGGGGCATCACTTCAAAGGCCCTGGTGGATAATAGTCACTTCACTTACTGCATATTAAACTAACAAAAAATGTCATGGATCATAAAAGAAATATGTGTTTTTGTAAAAAAATTAAAAATATTGATAAGTATAAAGAAAAAAATTTAAATTAGTATAATCTTGCCACTAACATTTTTGATTTATTCTTTCAGTCCTTTTTTCTATGTGTTTATATTTGGTTTGTTGTTAAGCTTATACTGTGTGTTCTATAGACTATATTTTTCTCTTAACCTTCTATCACAAATATTTCCATATTGTTTTTTATAGTCATCATTTAAAATAATTGCATGATTCTCCATTATATAAACATACACATATATATTTACATATATATCTATTTAGTTACATATCTGTATCTATCTATCTATCTATCTATCTATCTATCTATCTGATCCATCTGATCCATTATAAGTAAGACTGGGATAAATATCATTCTGTGCACATTTATGATTATTTCTTTAAGTTAGATTTCTGTTAGATAAAAATTATCTATCTTTAAGTTAGATAAAAATAACATTATAAGTATCTCAAAGTCTATTGATTTGACTTCCTCAATTGACTTTATAAGTTACGATCTAATTTAATTTGTTGTGTACAGTCTAATATTGTGGTTAAGATTGGGTTCTGAAGCCAGAAAAAAGTCTCTTTGAGTTCTAACTCTGCCACTTTCTAGCTGTCTTGTCCTGGGCCTCTAACCCTCATTTTTTCATCTATAAGTAGGAATAGCAGTACCTGCCTTAGAGGATTGTTGCATGAAGTAAATAAAAGAATACATACAAAGCCCTCACTCAGGCCCAGGCCCACTGAAAGTGTCCCGAATACTTCACATACCAGTACACATGCTCTTGGCCTCACCTCGGACGTTGACACATGGTGCGGGTGCAGCCTAAAAGCTCCTTATGGTTCTCATGGCCTTCCCAGGGCTCCTTTGATACCTTCAGAGGGCATGCCTGCATGTGCAACTCAGAAGTGCAAGATATTAACATCCATTGGGTTTACCCTTGGTCATTAGGAGATGGCGGTTCATGGTTGAACCCTTCCCTCTTCCTTCCCTGGGGGCATGGTTCTGAGAAGTGTTTCACAAACTGCCAGTAGATCCTATAGGATAGAGTGAGCAGCAGTTGGTTTTATCCTACAGCCTGGGATTGGCTTTTACCACTCCCAAGCCATTGCCCAACCCCCCACTCCTGCTCTCTTGAGTCCCATTCCTGAATCAACCAGGATATGAGATTTTGTCTCAGGTTCTGCTTCTGGTCTAACCCAGACCAAGACAGTAACCATCAATAAATATGAACTTTTATTAATGCCACTGCTAATACTTTATATTTCCTTCATTTAGCATATTCTATAGGAAACTCAATCACCCACTGAATATTTCTCAGGCTTCTTAGAAATCCTAATTCCATTCCCTGAAGATGCACCAATTTTGGTATTTCTACCACTCTTTCCTTCTCTACATCACTAGTCTGTGCTACCCCAGCCTTCTATGGTCTGCTTTAGCCCAAACTACGATTGCACAGGCTCACTTCCCAGCCCTACGCCTTTCATTTCCCAGGCACCCTTAACCCAGGCCTCTGTATGTAACAAAGATGCATGTGGAAGACCCACGGGCATACTCCTGGTTGCTTCCCTTTTTCTCAGAAAAAAAAATGAACAAAGTATAGCTGTTAAGTAAATGATACTAAAAATCTGTGTGTCCTTTCCTGGAAGATATATCATGCATATTTTAATAAGAGATGAGAACAAATATAAAATTCTAGAGGCAACAGAGCAAATGGATTCACTTTTCCCCTTTGAGAAAACAGCTCAAGAGACCAGATTTTTGTTCTAATTTTCACATTAAAAAAACCTCAGTCCATCCTCAACCTTCCCATCATTCCCCGGGGCTTTGGTTCTAATTTCATCATTTCTTGAGTGGCTGACTAGAACAATGTTACAACTACACTTTCTACACTTCTACCAGAGTTGCCCTTTCAAAACACAAATATGATTATTGTACTTTGTGGCTTAAAACCTGCCTATGAATCATTACTGTCCAGATAGTGAGTAGTCTCTGCATGGGCCCCAGGGTCCTTTAGGATCCAGGCCCTGCCTATTTTCCAGCATGTCTTATCCTACCCTGCATCTAAGCCCCCAGTTCTTGACATCAGCAGCACTTGTGAACTTTTTAGAAAAGAAAATTCATGGGCCCACTTCAGACCTGTTCAGTCAAAAATTCTGGAGGGAGGCCCAGCAGTCTGTGCTTTAATGAGCTCTGCATGACTGTGTGCATGCCAAAGTTTGAGAACCACTAACCCGAGCAGAGCAAGAATGGCCTTAACCCCCCTACTCATCCTTCCAGAGTCAATTTGCTAACACCTCTTCCACGAAGTCTTCTTTGCCTTCTCTTGACAGCATTTCCCACACAACAGATTTGCTCTGAAGTATAATATGCTGTTTTGCAATTATTGCAATTTACTTGTTCATCTCCTTGGAGATACTTGGAAGAATAAAGACTCTAAAAGCTTGTTTTAATTTATCTCCTGTCTGTTTATATATACACACAGACATATACACAGAGAACTCACATACAACTCACACTTCTATGGCTTCTATAGCTTCTATGAAGAAGGAGATCAAAAAGTAAAATAGGAAGCCACTGTTCAAAGTTCATTGGCCATTTCCACCAACTGGGAATCTCTTCTGTCTCTTCCTGTGCCCCATCACGGGGTGATGGAGCCAGTTTGCCCCAGATATCAAAGGAAGAGATTCATCCTTGGGTTTTAATAAAAGGGGGGCAGTAGCTAGAAAATGATCAGTTCCTGGCACTATAGACAAGTAATTGCCTGTTTGCTTCATGAACCAGACTCTTTTTAAAATAGATCAGTTGAAACTATAGTTGATTGTGTTTTCTTTTCAGTCTTATAGTTATAAAGACTTTTTATTTAGTAAAACCTAAACCACTTAAAGAAAGCTTGAAGTTGCCTGTACAGGGACATTAGTCTGTAAATATTCCAGGAACAGACCCGTGACTCTCTTTTCTTTGTCTCTGTTCTTAGAGTTGGTCTTGGACTTGAGTGGACTCTACAGTGGAGTCAGAGAAGGGAGGTCCAAGGAGAGCCAGGGCAGACGAAGGAGCAAAGACCCTGCCTTTATTTCACTCTCGCCTCACAATGTCCCCACAGCTGTGAAGAGGTTGTTGGGTAGTGGCCTCCAGTGCTGGCAACCTGGATGGAGGTTTGCTCTTTCGGTGTGGAGAGCAGTTGTAAAGACTTCCCCAGTCTCACTGCATGTCCTTTATCTGACATCCCCAGCAGCTTGGCAGTGCCCAATATCCAAGCATACTTAGGAGATGTTGGGTTCCAGACCACCACAATAAACGAACTATCACAAAACTAAAGGGAGGTATATGTTTTTGGTTTCCCAGTGCATATAAAAGTTATGTTTATACTATACTGTGATGTATTAAGTTTATGCTAGCATCATGTCTAAAAGAACAATGTAAATTCCTTAATTAAAATACTTTATTTCTAAAATATGCTAACCATCATCTGAGTCATCAATGAGTTGTACGTAACCTTTTTCCTGATCAAGGGTTGTATGACGAACACAACATCTGTGGAGCACAACAAAGCAAAGCATCGTAAAATGAGGTATGCCTGTACAGCAAATTCTAAATAAATCACAGTCGAACATTTACAATTGTGGATTCCGGGGTTTGTCGTCACTGTACTAGATAAAGTCATTTACCTTTTTCCTGCAGTTTGGACTGGATTTTAGACTTTTTCAAAGTCTCAATTGAAAAAGAGAGAAGCAAGCAGACTGCAGCTGCATTGCCATTTTTTTTCCTGCAGGCTGTAAGCTTTCCTGTCGACCATTTGACAAAGCAGCAGATGGCAGTTACAACCTTTGTAGCTCTAAGACTTAACAGAAACCATGATCAACTATGGTAATGGACTATCTTATAACCCAAATTGATGCTTTCATTGTGCTCTGATGGGCTAGTCACTTCTTCTGTCTCTTCATTAATTATGGCAAAAATCACAATAATTACATGTATTGAACAATAAATCTTTGGTCAATATACTTTTAATAATTTGTGTAACTGAATATCCTCTTTTGAGTATCGCTTCAAGAACTATAAAGGAAAAAGAGGTGATTCTGACAAATCCAGGGCATTCAAATAAGTGTGAACTGGATTATAATAGGCTACAGTGAGAGAGCCAGAATACACCGGGATACTTTATATTCAGCAGAGCTCATCTGGGTCCTGGCAGTCAGGAATTCTGGGACACAGATTCTCTCTGGTAAAATTCTTAATTTATACCTGTAATAGGCTGATTAAGGATGTGGCAGTGGAGTGGTGTGATTATCAGCTCAGCTTCTTCAGGCTGAAGTTATGGATCCCAAGAGCCACATATTCCGTTACTCTGTGATACTGCCTGGATGTGGCTGAGCACACGGGTCAGTGAGTGAATGAATTCTTCCCTCCCCTCCCTACTCCCCAGAGAAGGTATCTGAGATTAATAGAAAAGCCTGCTTTTTGTCAGGTATTACAATCAGGAAGATGAAAGTTTGCTCTGTAATACAGTTTTCGCTTTCACTTTCAGGATGCTTCAATTAAAGGCCTGGACAGAGGATGGGGACATGAATAATGGTGGCTCACAGAATTAGCACAACACTCCATTCATCACTGCTGAAGGGCAAATGCATGGCCCTCAAAACCACCCTGGGGAGAGGAAAGGGGAAAGGAATTGCAAGCCCTGTGGAATTGTGACTTACCACTCAGCAGAGAATCTGAGAGTCTCCATGTTATACGGGGCCACATTTAAAAGATTTTTTAAACATATATAATGATATTTATAATGTGACCTTTACGTAGAGCTGATTAATCACAAAATTGACTTGAAACTATTTCTTAGGCAGGCATTTGATTTCAGGTATATGTGCTCCCTATTCACTGAGGGCTGTCTGCACCACCAATATTGAATAAAAAGCAGTTCAGACTTGTCATTCACAGCAACAGCAAACTGATTTTTTGTTACATGTACTCTCCTTCAATGATTACATCACACCATTTGAGGCTTGTAAATGATCTGATTTTTATTGTTTCCCATTCAGTGCAGTGTGGGGGCGACTTTCCTTGCAAATCCCCCCCAGCCACCACGGATGACAGTAATCATGACTGAGACATGATCTGTTTAGGGAGGAGAAGTGGCCATTTTTCAAGAGGAAAAAGGCCATGAGCAGTGGCTAGTTTCTCAGGGGGAAAAGGCGTTGAGCTCCCTCCTCCAGGGGCTTTTATTGGGTTGTAATACACAGGAATACAGAGCAGCAAGGATCAAATAGTAGATAACATTTCAAAGAAATCTGAGGGCTTAGCATGAGTCAGAGTCTGTCAAGAACAGATTTTTAGGGTTTCCTGCTCGAACCCTTAACATATGAATGAAAGCACTCTTAGCAGAGCAGATTTCACAGGTTTATCAGGAAGTCTTCGTGATGCCAGATTGTTCCCCAGGACAAGCTCTAGCAAGGCAAGGAGCTGAACATCTCCCCATCAGGTATTCAGGCTTAAGGGGATTAGAGCCAGGAAGTGCTTCTCCCAGAGAACATGGGGACTCAGGCTATGTCAAAGCGGGGGGGGTGAGAGTCCATTGCTTCCTCTTTGTTGCAGCCCCCCAGTCCTTCCATGATGGCCTCCCAAGTGATTGAGTCTGGCTTAGGTTGCCCCCCACTGTGAGGGGCCTTACCCATCATTGACTTCTGACCAAGCTTTGGGGTCAGGGAGAGGAAATTGAAGCAGCATTTGCTACCAGAGACAAGCTTTGTCTCCTTCAGCTCACATTCCAGAGGTAGTCCCTTGCTCTTAGCTACAAGGAGTAGAGAGTTACAATTCCTGGAACCAGGCAGAGGGGTCTACAACAGTGGAGAATATTCTGAAGAAGAATAGAGGGTTGGAGACTTCTAGTTCAGGTCAGAATAAATGTGACAGGATTAGCTTTGGGAAGGGTAAAGCCAATGGTATTTAAATGAGGTCTTCAGCCAAAGACAGGGATTTGAAATAGTACCCAGTATTGCAGCAGAGAATGGTATAATCTTTGTGCCTTAGACAGCCCTCCTGGGGCTCAGGTAGTTCTAGGGAGCAGTGGAGTATAAAGCAGGACTTGAAGGAAGAAGCCATGTCTCAGAATCTTGATCCATACTGCAGGACAGGGAATGAGTAGGGATAGTAAGGGAAGCTGTGACTAGGGGATTTCCCTGTTGGCCCAGGGCAGATCCTAAGTCAATGGGCCACAGAATCAGGTCCAGGCACCACCTTGAAATCTGAAGCTGCTGCTGTACTTCCTGTTCTTACCACCTCAGGAGGTGGGGCAGTGAATGGGTCATCAGGTATTCCTGATGGAAGGGGCTGAGGAAAGCAAAATCAAGGAAACAAGGCAGGGGCCACCCTCTTGGGAAGTTTTTCCTGGAAGACTCTGTCATGTAATAATGTCATGGGAACCACCAGACCATGGATTGGAGAAGATGCTAGTATAGTCCAGTAGTAGGGGATGGGAAAGGATAGAAAACTGCAGAATGAATTTCTCACCCCTGCTGGTAACCACACAACAGGACTTGTTATCAGACAGGCTGGCTGTGCTGGCTGGATGTCTCTGTACTTTTTTGATGGGCTGGCACAGCTGAGATCTAGCTCTGTCCAGATTCTGGGCTCTCCAGTTCTCCAGAACTGGAGTGTCTCTGGCTATCTTCTGTGAACAACTCAGTCAGGAGGTTGTAGAAAAGACCTATCAAGCAGGCAATTTTTAAATTTATTCGCCTGACTCTCTTAATGATTGCCAGTTGTTCTTATTTTGGTCTCCTTGAGTTTAGAGGGTTAAAATGGTGAGAAATCTCAGAATGGCAACATTCTGAAGGTAAGATGAGGATAGAAAGAGCCTCATTTTCTGTTTCTGAGAGGTACTCTTTTCTCTTTGTTGCCCATGCAGACCTGGAACTACTCTTCCCAGTGGGAATGGAACCGTTTGCTTCTGTTGGTTTTGGGTTAATGTGACTCAGCTCTGGTTGGAGCCGAAGCTTGATATAATGCCACAGTGAGCACAGTTGCACATGTTGTATCTTAGTCCTCCTCTTAGAGGACCTTGTTTGAGGAGAATTATAACTGAAAGTGATACAGATTCCCTCTGGTCAGAGACTTGGCTTAGAAATAATCATTTGGGAAAGCTCTTTTTTGTTTGCCATTTAAATAAATCTACTGATAAAAAATCCATATGTGTGAGTATTAGGGTAGACCAAGTTAAAAAAAAAGCCCTAATTATATATTAAAAACCAAAACACCCTTGAGATTCTTTATGGGAATTGAGGAGTGGGAGAGGGGTCATCATCTCCTATACAACGGAAGTTAACTTTCATTAGTTTAGAAAAAACACATTAAAAAATAGTTGTCACTGAAATCTTGCCAAATTTGCCCCTTTTATTGTGTATCCAGAATATTAGGTACAAACAAGAGCATTAGAGTTCATTCTCAACTCAACATCTGGATACAGCTATTGAAAAGGAGGAGAGCAGCTCCGTCCTGAGGACGTGTTCTCCTGGGGGACGGAGGCCATCCCATAGAACCTGGACATAAGAGCAGGACATTCTGGGACTGTGGTGGGTGAAGTGAAAAAAAAATGAGAAAACTTGGTAATTTTTCTCAGCACAGACTAAAACAAACCCAAGAATACCCAAGATCTTCCTATCTTGGCTAAAGTGAACAACTATCACAACTCTACCATTGTTTTGTACCTTTTGCCTTATAGGTAAGATTTATTAATATCCAGCCTAGAATTGTTTCCCAGCAACATACAATCCATAACAAAGTCCTGCTTCCTTTGACCTACCACTAACACATGCCCAACTCTACAATGAATCCTTTCTCACATTGTGTTCCAGAGATACCCCAGGGTTCCCCATGCTGTGTGTTCTCCTGTACTAAAATGAGTGCTAAAACCAAATCTTCAAGACAGTTGTATTCCTGGTAGTCTTTGGCTGGAGGACATTGACACTATTCAGTAGTTTCTCAACTGCCAATCCCTCTATCCTTTTTTTTTATTGAAGATAAAATGATGTTTTAGCTAGCTGTTCTCCAGGAAAATCAGCTTCACTTCCAACCCAGGATGACCCATAACTGTTCTTTGCAAATGTTAGGTATAGGGATATGTGTGGGAACCAAGACTGGTCCATGTGACCTGAGGTGAAATGGAGTTATTGTTCTACCTTTAGCCAGAAAAACCTATTTTTAATGACTATATAACAGTTGTGTGAAAGTCTTCAATTTTTGGAAAAAAAATTTTAAGATTTTATTCACTTTTATTTTTAGAGGGGAAGGAGAGAGGGAGAGAAATATCAATGTATGGTTGCCTCTCATGTGTCCCCCACTGGGAACTGGCCTGCAACCCAGGCATGTGCTCTGACTGGGAATTGAACCATGATCATCTGGTTTGCAGGCCCGCACTCAATCCACTGAACTACACCAGCCAGATTAATTTTTGGAAATTTAAACATTTTACTTATGGCAGAGAATAAAAGCCAAAAAACTTAGTGTGTTTTATGTTCTTACTCTCATATTGTAATTACATCCTAACATATTAAAACATAATTTTAGATACCCATTATTATTATGTAATTTTTAAAGTGATTTTATTTATTTATATTTAGAGGGGAAGGGAAGGAGAGAGGGAGAGAAATATCAATGTATTGTTGCCTCTTGTGTGTCCCCTGCTGGAAATTGGCCTGCAACCCAGGCATGTGCCCTGACTGGGAATAAAACCATGGTTGTTTTGTTCCCAGGCTCACTCTCAACCCACTGAGCTACACCAGCCGGGGCTATTATTATGTAATTTTTAAGTTTCATAGTTTTTTTCAAAGATTATTGTTGACACATATTCTGTTTCATTAAACATATTCAAAGTAATATGTATTTTTCTTCCTTTCCTGCCTCCCACCCACTCACCTAGTCTCTTCTTTCTTCCTTCATTCCTCTCTCTTTTCATTACTCTTCCATGTCTTCTTCCCTTCTCCACCTCCTGCTCCCTTCTATTTCTTCTCCTCTTTCTTCTTTGTTATGTGGCTCACCAGCATTTATTTAATACTTTATTTTTTTAACCTTTCACGTGAACAGTAATTATGGGTCACAGTATTCTTTCCTTGAAACTGTTCATGTTGCTTCCTTGTCTTCTGAAATACTGTTTTGGAAAAGAAGTCTCCTGCTTTTCAGGTATTTTTCCCTTTGAATACCTGCCAGAAAATAATTTAAATCTTAAAACATAAATAACAGTTTTCTTGGAAAATCCATCGGTTTGCTTCTTTAATAAATTATAGAGTTAGTTGAACTATTGATGAAACTTCTAAGAAAAGATACGCATGTGTTATTTTAATGCTACATGATTAAAAGTCTAATCCTTGCCAACACTTGGTATTATCAGTATTTCAAATTTTAACCATTATAATGGGTACATAATGGTATTTGATAGTGAGTTTAACTTGTGTTTTTCTGACTACCAATGATGTTGAGCATCTTTTTATATGCTCATTGGCCATTCCTAGAACTTTTGTGAAATGTTCATTTAACTCTTGACTATATTTTGTTGGTTTGCCTTTATTCTTCTTGAGTTGTAGGAGTTATTTTTATAACTGAATGCAGTCTTTTAGCAGATATCTGCTTCACTTAAAAAGTTAAACTGGAAATTGTATCCAAATATATGGGTGTGATTTAATTTAAAGGACTTTATATATCTCTAATCTGTGATATACATTCAAAGAAGAGGTTTTGGGAACATATGAAAAGATTGGTAGGTGAATAAGGAATAACATTTTAATCTGGGTTGTCATGTGTGTGTGTGCACACAAGTACACACATGTATATAAAGTTTCCTATTGCTTCTGTGACAAAGTACATGGCATAGCTACTTAAAACAGCACAGATTTATTGTTTTATGAAGACTCTAGGTCACAAGAACCCATTTCCTTGCCTTTCCCATCTTTCAGAGAACTCCTATACCCCTTGACTTGTGGCTCCATTCACACTTCTTCAAAAAACAGAAACATTAGACTGAATTCTACTCATGCTTTTATTTCTATGGTTGTTCTTCTTTTGCTTCCCTTATAATTACTATGGGTTTTCAGGATAATTAAGAATAATCTTCTTATGTTAAGGTCATATGATTTATAATCTTAATTACATCTGCAATCTTAATTCCTTTTTGTCATATAACATAACATATTCACAAGTTTTTGGAATCAGGGTATAGATATCTTTGGGAAACCATTGTTTTGCTTATCATAGTGTATTATTAATTCAGAAAGTTTCTCCATACTTCTGGCTTTGTGAGTCATTCATGAACTTTGGGTTCCAATTATATAAGATAAAAGGACTTCTAGAGTGTCTGAGGGAATTTGACAATGTAACAGACAAAACTGACAACTAGCTTTGATGGATATAATTACCCCAATAGGTAAGCACCTTGGGATGGAGTGATATTATTGTCCAATATCATTCCCCTGGAAAGTGGCAGGGCTCAGACTGGAACCCAGCTTCTGTGATTTTATTGCTCATACTTTTTGAACCCTTCTACTCAAAGGAACTAGAGTACTAAAATATGAAAGGCAGGAAAGAGCCATGGCTGGTGTAGCTCAGTGGATGGAGCACAGGTCTGCGAACCAGAGGATCGCGGTTCAATTCCCAGTCAGGGCACGTGCCTGGGTTGCAAGCCAGTTCCCAGCAGGGGATGCACTAGAGGCAACCATATATTGATGTTTCTCTCCCTCTCTCCTTCCCCTCTAAACATAAATAAATAAAAAAGAAAGTCAGGAGAGACACTAAATCTAAACAGATACAAACCTCAAATGAAAGCTCTCATGTTAGGAAGATGTATAGAGGGTAGTTTTAAAGTAGATCAAGCAGAACATGGTGAATCATTCCAGGGACAAGCTATAGAGAACATTGGTCACTTTAATTCAACTTTGGTGGAAAAGACTTGTCATGGCTGGCATCAAGCAGCACACCCCCTGAGTGCTGGAGGCAGGGAGGTGGTCAGGAGGAGCACTGTTCCCGAACACAGCTGGGAAGTGGTTCTTCTGGGGTGGCTGAGCCTGAGCATTTCTTGCTGGGTTTCTTAGTCCTCATTGAATGTCTAGGTTGATGAATCTTGGGAGTGGTGGTTTATAGTAGTGTTTGGGATTATACTGATATGTTATATATGAGTGATAAAAGTGACAGAATTAGAGCAATGACTCCATGGCTACAAGTTTCTGATTGCTCACTGAGGCACCCAAGCCATGTTATAGGTGTTGTCTATGGACATGAGTGTTATCAGTGTACATACATTCTATGGAGAGCTCTAATGGAGAACAAAGCAGAACCTGCCTTCATGATGTCCCATTGTCTCCTCCCTCACTGCACTTTGCTCTTAAAAGTCTTTAACTCCTTTATTCCAAACTTACCTTCTATGGCACAAAGGAATCATATCCAGGAAAGCCCAGTTCCTGTGTCAGAGGATGTGAGCCACTGATCAGACAGTAGGTTGCAGTCAATTGTCCATGTTCTCTGAGGACCCGGGAAGGCCTTGCCCTCTGCTTTTGAGCAGTTTATCTACTGAGTATCTGAAGGATATGAGGACTAGGTCAGTGCCAGGGGCCCGAAAAGACCTGGAAAAAGAAGTGATTGTGTTCATCTGAAAAGTAGTGTCCCACACTAGAAGCAACATGTGCACTATTATAGTTATGAAGAGATTACTCACATAAAAAGAAAATCATGTAGCATAGTATTAATATTAAAAAATAAAGATAAACAGAAGAAATAGAAAATACTGCTCCTATTATGAGACTAAGCACAAAACAGTACTTTAAGAATTTAATTTTTTAGCTATTGCTGTCTCTTTCTTTCACTTTCCCTCTCTCTCCTTTTTTTCATTTTCTCCACTCTGGCGATTGGCTATTACGAAAAAGTGCAAGCTTCAAAGAATCTCCTCAAATGTTGGAGAAATTATTGCACTGTTCAGTTAGTAATGCCAAGCTGTTTACTTGTTTTCCACATTGAAGTCTATTGTCTAGGATCACTGAACCAGAGCGAATAGACCAGACACATGGTTAAAGTGTTAGTGTAGTAGCAACAGAAGCTATCGAACACAATTTCTAATTGCAAGGGAGACTGTATATCTCAAGGTTTCATTCTGTCATTTGGAATTAAAGCTACAGTCTTTCTGCTCTGGTATTTCCCAGAACCTCACAGGCAGCTCTGCTTGTGCTCAGGAGTCATGTGGCAAGGGTAGGTACCTGCACTATATTCTCTTGTTCATTTCTTGGAATTTTTAAAGGTGCCACACAAAAACCTTCTTTCTTCTCTCAAAACCAAAACCAGCCAAACAAAAAACTCACTTGCAGGCTGATTCATGCAAATTACTACTTCCTTTTGGCTTTCCACTATTTCCCCACACATTTGCAGATAGATAGATGTGGCTGGATCTCAGTTTGGACCATTTGTCATTAATAAAACATTCATCAGGCTCACATGCATATGAATTTCTGATCATTTTGGTTTAATGTTGAAACAAAGGCTGCCCTTGAATTAGAATTTTCTTCTGCAATATTAAAGCTGTGTTAATGACTCTTCACTTAATCACTGTTCACTGGGGCCAGGTTTGGTTTATGGTGGGGTAAATACCAAGGGTACGAGTTACAGTGATTTTGAATGACTGTCCATGGTTCTCTGATTTGGGGCAGCACTCATCTGGCCATTTGAAGATTTCAGCGTATGGGTCATTTCATTGCATATCTGGTAATCACTTCATAGATTCAAACTGTAACTAGCATTTGCACCACTCAAAGGCCCTAGTGTTCCATTAGTTTTTTGTTGGCACTAATCTGAGAGCAGATGTTTTTTCTTTGGCTTTGATGCATGTGAGGTAGGCAGATCTGGGTAAATCTGGCTTTTTGTGGGAATTTATTCCAGAGGGAAAGGCGAAGTACTTACGGAAAGAATTGCAGAATCCTCACAGAGTAAAGTTCATTTAAGTAAGTGAAAAATGAATATGTAGGCTATTATGTCAAAAAGGATGCAGTTATTTTAGCAGAGGAAAGTTGATGTTCAGGAGACTATTGGTTTTGTTTCAGTTTGTGAGTTACCTATGCATGTGAATGAATGCATGGCCCACATGACTTTATCTTGGGTCTTGGTATCTCTTGACAATGAAAACACAGGGAATGCTCTTAAGATAGAGCTTAAAAAATAGACTTTTAATTACCAAAGTACTACTATATTTGAGAGTCCCTTAACGCTTATGAGACAAGGTTCCCATTATAATCTGTAGTCACCTGTGTTATACTAGTCTCTCGTCTTATATAAAAATAGGTAATCTGCACCAATATATGTTTTGCATAGCTGTGTTTCGATAGTTCTGTGAGGGAAATAAGACAGGTGGTACTGTTCTCCTTTGGTAAACGAGAGTATTCAGAGTCCCTCTGGAGGCTCTGAGATTTTACCCTATGTGCAAGCCTACGAGCTGGCCTGTCGCCGTTCTCTGGATGCTGATATAAGACAAAACTCCTAGGTCAGCACAGCAGAGAGCGTGAACATGATGTTGGCTCCATTTTCCCAGGGCCTCCAGCTCCCAAGAGGTGACCTAGATGGATGTAGATAGATGCAGCTCATGCAGTGGGTTTTGTTACAGAAGAATTCATTGCTTTTGTAGTCAGCATTAAGCAAATTTGTTGTTTGGCTGGAGAGGTTACCCTATCCTTCAAGGTTGCTTGCAGCAAAAACAACCCCAACAAATGGCTCCCATAAAGAGCCGCCAGGACCTTACTTTTTTGGCATAGCCAGCAAGAACATGCAAGATGTTCAGAGCCCATGGGATTGCCTCTCCCAGCAGAGTCGGGGTCAGTCAAGTGATATTTTCAGGTTTACGAGGCCATAGCTAAAGTTCAAATCTGGGTTTTCTGATGCTAGCTTCAGTGCTTTTTCAATAATCCTAATGTTAAGGCCACTAATATTACTGTTTATGCTAACAACAAAATGAATATGAAACATCCATACCAATAATTTATAGAATATTAATCCTATACCAGAGGCTTTGGGTGCTAATTCATATACATTATCACTTTTTCTTGTTACAGTGCTGGAAACCGGGGACTCTATTCTCTTTTAAAACTTAAAAACAAATAGGCCCAATTAACTACATTCTATGTTCATCTAGCTAGAAAATGATAGACCCCAAAGCTTATGGTGTTTTCAGAAGCCCCGTGTCTTTGGTGTATATAATTTTAGTTGTACCAGAAATTCTGTATATTCAAGCTACCTCCTTCACTGCCTTGTCAATCCTTGTAACTATCAGAGCTAGAGATTTGGTCTTTTGATTTACGAGTCTGTTTCTTGTTAAAACTCAGATTCTTAGGAAGGGTAAGATCATCACAGAACCATTTTATATTTGAGAATGCACAGGGTAGAAAGGTCTTTGAGTGCTGTTGGAGTGGAGGAAAGGGAGCACACAAAGATGTTGGTGTTTTGTGGAGAAAAGGCTACAACAAGGAGAGAGGTTAAGAACAGAAAGAAGATTGGCCAGAAATGGGAACATTGTCCATCTCGAGTTTACTCAGTGTGGTTCATGGTCCAATTTGTTGAACCTAGTGGTTGAATATTGAACTCGAAGAAGTCAGATTGTACTTAAAAAATCAAAACATAGCTGATTCTGATGGCCTCAGATCTCTATGTATATAGAGGTAGTTTTGTGTACCCTAAGAGTGTGGGCTTTGGAGCCAGAGGGTCTGAGTCGAATCTTAACTCATCCATTTGTTAGGTGTGTGATCACATATATTTTATTAAACACTGTGCCTCTCTTTTATTTGGGAATTTATAATAAGAATAATTTTTCTACGAAGATTAAATAAACTATACAGTTAAAGCACTTAGAAGAAAACCTGACAATTAGCACTTGATAAATATTAAACTACTATTATTATATTTTATTTAGGCCACCTAAAGTGCTTTTGGGAGTAAGAACTAAAATATAAAATGAGAATACTTAAAAAACTTTTTTTTACTTTAGTATAATATGATGTTATTAGTATTATCCTCTTTTATGATTTCAACTTATATGAAATTCCAGAAACAAGTGAAAAATGCTAAATTAGGTTCAGTCAATTATAATTCCATTTACATAAAATAATTTTTCTCTGAATAAATTGTAACTAAATTAACAATAAAATTCATTGAGTTTTCTTTTTGTTACAAAAGCAGTTCCTTCATTTTGGGCATTCCTATTTTGTATCAGTAATGTGCTGATTTCTGAAAAAAAAAAAATACCACTATGAAGAAAATACAATCCCTCCACAAGGAGCCCACAGTTTAGTAGAAACTTATGAGAAGTGACAGATAAATATTTTTTAAATTTGAAAACTGTAAGAGATATGAAAATGTAAAGGAGGAAGAAAAACCTCACCTTTCATAAGCAACTTAATCTTCACAATTTTGAGATTTTTTTCTAGTCTTTCCTCATGTATGTATTTTAAAATATATTTTCTATGTGATTTGTAAGCATCATTTTGAAGTATTTAATTGTATTCATTTACTCACATCATTAAACAACTTCAGAAAACATTATTTTAATGGCTGTATTATGCCATATGCACATACCATAATTCACTTTACCATCACTCCCCTTCTTGTGAATGTAGGTTTCTAGTTTTTCATTAGACTATAGCTAAGAAACAATAAGTATCTTTGATGTAAATTTTTGTGTGACTCTCTGATATTTTCTGTAGTATACTAAGTCTTTAAAGTACAAGCAATATATATATATATATAAATAAATATATACATATATATATACATATATATAAAGGGGATTACTTCTTTATTTTATTTTATTTTATTTTATTTTTAATTTTCTAAGCTTTTATTTATTTATCTTTAGAGGGGAAGGGAAGGGGAGAGGGAGAAAAATATCAATGTATGGTTGGGTCTCATGGGTCCCTGCTGGGAACTGGTGTGCAACCCAGGCATGTGCCCTAAATGGGAATTGAACTGCGATCTTCTAGTCTGCAGGCCTGCACTCAATCTACTGAGCTACACCATCCAGGGCAGGGATTACTTCTTTAAAGTGTTGTAACTGGTGTTGCCAAATTTCTTCTAGTAGAAAGTTTGTATTGATTTATACTATCAATAGTATAAGCAAATATGAATTATACTGCATGCTTAATATTGGTTTCATTTTAAATTTACCAATTTTATAAGTGAAATGGCATAGTAGTTTTAATTTCATTTCTTTGGTCACTAGGGTAAAGTTATTTTTAATCCACTTGCATTTTTACTTTAGTTATTTGAATAAAATTGAGGGTTTTTTATTCTTTTCTGGTCCTTTGAATTTGCTCTTATGTGAATTGCCTATTAATGTTCTTTGTCA
Source organism: Artibeus jamaicensis (assembly GCF_021234435.1). NCBI lineage: Eukaryota > Metazoa > Chordata > Mammalia > Chiroptera > Phyllostomidae > Artibeus > Artibeus jamaicensis. The sequence goes on along the minus strand of NW_026522030.1, from coordinate 68,324,427 downwards.
ATATTTTTATTGCCATATTTATTTTTTCTAACTGAAATTTATGTAAGAATATTAAAACTGCCATATGTGTAGAAAAGTTTCATCCCATTTTTTTGTCTGCAGAAGAAAGAAAAGAACAAATCTAGAGAGAGGCAGATGTGAGAGACTGTGCTACCCCTGAGAACGTTAAAAAGAATGCCTATAATGTAGCTGCTATTCTTATTATGCAGATGAGGGAAAGAAGGCTTAGAGAATCTCAAAACTGTAAATCTCAGAGGCAGCAAGTAAATCTCAGGAGTGGGACTTCAGTCCAGGTAGGTAGGATGCTGAAGTCTGTACACTTGATCAATATGCTATACTGACTCCCTTATTCTCTCTTTGCTGCTATAGAGGCCACCAAGACCGTTCATTTCCCCGCCCCCATGGTTTGTCAATCACTCATAACCATAATAATGTGGGTTGGACTTGTAGAGCAGTGGATGTGACATGACTAGATATATATTTATGCATCATTTAATTGTATTATTTCACTGGTTACAATTAGCAAGTATTTATTACTCTGAAATATGTCAAATAAAGTCTAGCACATATAGCAGATGGCTCAGGGTATGTATATATCCTTTATTCCACGAAAAAATGTATTCTGCTATTTGTGTGCAAAGTGTTCTATAAATGTCAATTAGACTCTGTTGGTTGATAGTGCTAAGTTCTATACCCTTGCTGATTGTCCGTTTAGTAGTCCTATCAGTTGTCAAGGGGAGTTTTGAAGTTTCAATGATAACTGTGGAATTCCTTTTTTTTAAGTTTTTAAAAATTATTTATTTATTTTTCGAGAGGTGGGGAAGGGAAGGAGAAAGAGTGGGAGAGAAATATCAATGTATGGTTGCTTCTTATGTGTCCCCTGCTGGGAACTGGCCTGCAACCCAGGCATGTGCCCTGACTGGGAATTGAACTGCGATACTCTGGTTCACAGGCCCACGCTCAATCCACTGAGCTACGCCAGCCAGGGCTGGAACTCTTTATTTCTTCTTTTAGTTCTACTCATTCTTGTTTCACTTCTTTTGCGGGTCTTTTTTTTTTTTTTTTTTTGGTGCACACTTATGGTGTCAACATTGTCTGATGGTGTCAACATTGTGGTTGTTCATTCTGAAGAGTAGAAACCTTGATTTATGTCTCTTTATCCTCTCTTTTTATAAAATACAATACGATATGTAACATTTTATATTATAATATACTATAATTGTCTTAAAACTAAGAAGAAAGACACCAGAAGGTGAAGAGAGAAGGGCACACTGTTTAAGGACCTCGAGATCCAAGGAGCCACACAGTGGTGAGCTCCCTGAGAACCCTTCACTGTGGGAGAAGACTGCACCCAGGAAAGATCAATACAGAGAGATAGAAAGCCCAAAGAAAAATCTGCTCTTCATAGCTAAAGACCTGGAAAAAGAGCAGTTTAGTTAGACAGAAAACTTTTCAACAGTGACCACCTTATTTCAACCAAACACGGAGACACACAGGTCCCCTGCTACCCCCAGCTAGCAAGACTGATTGGGAAGCGTAAACTTCCACTCTTACTCGGTGATAATAAATAATTTCTATTCTTCTAAATTTGAAGTTTTTTTATTGCTCAGAATATGATCGATCTTGGTGTATGTTACATGTGCACTTGAAAAGAAAGCATATTTTGCTGTTGGGTGGAGTGTTCTATATATTAATTAGGTTTAGTTGAATAATAATGTTACTCAGTTCTTTCATTTCTTCATGATTTTGTGCCTTGATCTAACAATTTTTAGGAAAATATTGAAGTTTTCAACTGTAATTGTGGATTTATTTCCTCTTAGTTTCATCAGTTGGGGACTCATATTTAAAATTCTGTTGTTTGGTGCATACATAAATTGTTTTCTGTTCTTAGAGGACTGGCCATCTTATTATACAGTGTCCTTTTGTAACCCAGATATTATTCTTTGAAGCTTACTTGGTCTGATATGAATATACTTACTCCAGTTTTCTTTTGTATAATGTTTTCATGGTATATTTTCTCCATCTTTTTCCTTTTTATCTATCCACATTTTTAAATTTGGAGTAGATTTCTCAGAGTATGTTTGGGTCCTGACTTTTTATTTAATCTGAAAGTTATTGTATTTTAACTCTATTCTTTAAATCATTCCCATTTAATGTGATTATTGATATAATTGAATTAGAACCTATCATTTTATATTTTTCATTTCTTCCATTTATTCTTTGCTTCCCCTCTTTTCTGCTTAGAACATTTTTTTATGATTCTAATATACTATAGCTCCTCAGTTACTATTTATACCTTTCTTAAAATTTGTTTTAGTAGTTAGTTAACCTAGGACTTACCTAGGGAAGATATTATTAAATGTGCATTAATACTATCTTCCCAGGATATTACACTACTTCATGTGTAGCATAAAGGCCTTACAACTGAATTTCTCAGTTCCTCCTTCCTGCCCTTTGTGCTATTGTCACACTTTTAACTTCGTCATGTGCTATCAACCTAAAATGTGTTGCCACTAGTTTCTGGTTTAGAGTAATTAAAAATAAGAAAAGATTAAGTTTCCTTTTCTCTATTCAATTTCCTTTACTCTTGTTTCTTTTTTTATATCCAATTTTTAGTCTGATATACTATTATTATTATTTTAACATTATATTAATAGGTACTTTAAACATATTACATTTGGACTAATAAGAGTACTAGCTAACACTTAATAAACATTTGCTATTTTTCAGGCTCCATGCTAAAAGCTTCTCAGATTTACTTTGCTTAATTTTTACCCCCCAAAGAGCTAAAGTGAATCAAAATAAAGCAAAAATAAAGAAGACCTGGGAAATAAGTATTGTTAGAATGTGGAACTAAGGTTCAGAGTTGTGGTATAACTTGGCAAAGTCCCATAGGTAGTGTGTATCATGGCCCAGGGAGCCAGAGCCAGACCTGCCTGACTATAGAGTCCAGGCTTCGAACCAGCAGACCATACTGTCTCAAGGTGAGTTTTGTCCTACCCCACATACGGTGTCTCTTGTATGACATGCACCCAAAAAATGTCTTGTCTGGGTACCTCTTTAGAACAAAATACTTCCAGCTGTTCTAAAATTCTGAGGTAGCTTTAATTAGTATAAGCACACCTTTGAGATCTGTATTAAACCCAGGATATCTGTTGCTGGTTAATAGGATCTGCATATGTGATATGCCACTCAAAATGCGCTGCCTCTGCTAATAAAAGGAAAGCAGTAGATACAGTTCTTGTCTTCAAAGATTATATTTTCAGTGAACAGTTAGAACATTAAAAGAGAACTATAGATTCTGCTTTTATGGGACAACTCATGAACATAAGCAAATGAAAGTAAATAATACACACATGATGTGAGTCAGTGGAGAATAATGGACTTTGTAATATTATTTTTGCTTGAAAAACTTCTAACATCATATTTGTAGAGTAAGTATGCTGACAATAAATTTGCGCAATTTTTGTCTGCAAAGTATTTTTCCACATTTTTGAATATTTTTGCTGACATAGAATTCTAGGTTGACAGTTCTTTTTCCCACCACTTTAAAGTCATTGTCTTGTAGCTTGGATGTTTCTGATAGGAGATTTATTATAATTTTTGTCTTTCTCTGTATAAATATTTCTTTTATATCTGGCTGTCTTTGAGAATTTCTGAGTTCTTGTTCTTAGCAGTTTGAATATAATAGGCCTAATTTTTTGTATTTATTATACTTGTTGTTTGGGATTCTTGGTTCTGTTGCTTCATGACTATCATATTTTGGAAATTGTTGACCCTTATTTCTTCAATTTCATTCCTCTGGCCCCTCCCCCTTTTTAAATCTTTCTTGTCCTCTGGAATATTGTTCCATAACTCTTGGATATTCTTTTTTTATATTTTTCTATTTTTTGTTGGGTTTCAGTTTGGATAATTACTCTTGATATTTCTTCAAGTTTATTTATTTTTTTCCTTGTCTGTGTTGATCTACTAATGAGCAATTGAAGCCATTATCTCTGTCTTACTTCTGTCATCTTTGTGATGCAATTACTCCACTGATCTTGTATGTTTTCTAATTTTCAAGTAAAAACTCTTAAAATATTAATCAGAGTTATTTTAAGTTCTCTGTCAAATTGTTCATATCTGGGGCACTGTAATTTGCATAGTTTTAAAGTCGTGCTTAGAATTGCTTACACTATGTAAGTTTACAGGGAAACATGACATACCAGCAAGCTCACTTGGCCAACTTGCTGGGAGTAAATTGAAATAATAAAACAGAAGAAATACTCTGGCATTGTTAGAATATTATTCTCCCTAGAATACTCTGATGTACTACATCTAATTCCACAACTCTAAATTCATAATCTCCTCATCACAACACTTTACCTCTCCTCTAGCTTTGGTACAAATGTACTAAGCAATAATTTGTATCATTTGGAGTATAATTTTTAAGGAGGATAGTATAGATTATTGTTGACCCCATTCATTTAAAATGTTTTCTCTGTCACTGTCCAGAGGAGAGAGGGGAAGGAATTTCAGGAGAAAAGGGGAAGGATCTACAGGAACTAGTATAAAGGACACATGGACAAAAACTAAGGGACGTGGAAATGGGAGGAAGGTGGGGAGCACTGGGGGGTGGGCTGGGATGGGAGTAAAAGACGGAAAACTGTACTTGGACAACAATTAAATAAATTGATTTTAAAAATAAAATAAAATGTTTCTTCTTTTTCTCCTGTCATAATCCTCCCTCACTAATTTCTATAGCTAACATCTTTTTAGAAAGTGCTCTTAAGGCTCCAGCACATGCCTTTACAACTAATATCAAGATTTAAAAATATATATATATATATAATGGTGGTTTTAATTTTTAAAACAGTCAGGAACAAAAATTATGTGGGTGGCTTTGCAAGATAAAGATACACCCCCAAAATATTGTGATAGTTCTTTAAAAAAGACTTGAACTATTTTCGTTTACTTTGATATTAGGGAGCATGTTCTTATGAGGGATTTTTTTTGGATGTGTGTATAATATAAGGTTTATTTCACAAGTTACTCACCCATCCACCATCTACTACCCATTTATCCACTCATATGAATAAATGAATGTGTTTATTCAGCAAACATCTTCTGAATGCCTATTGAATATTTCATAAATGTTAAAGATATGCTTCTTGCAGGAAGTTTTTGAGTTAATGAAGAAGATAAGATGTAATAATAAGCAACAATAATACACAATAAAATATGACATTCTTACTTCTCCCTAGAAGTAGGATTTGTGTGGAGCACTTTTCAATTACTAGCTAATTTTCTGCATGCATACTCTTCTGTGCTCAGTTGCACAACTCAGATTCACTCAGAATGATATTGCTGGTGTTTCTTTCATGTTCTCTTGGGTTAATATTCTCTCCCTGAAATACATGCACAATCCCAGGAATATTTATGAGAGTTATAAGCTCTAGCATGAGGCTCTGGCTCCTGAAGCTGTTGGAAGGCATTTAAACAGCTTTTCAGTGAAGATTAGTGGTTTCAGAAAAGAAGAAAAAAAAATCTAGGTCTGACAGCTGGAAGTTAACTGGACGGGTTGTAACAGAAGAAAGCCAGCAAGGACACTTCAAAAGTGTGGTGTGTTTGAGGAGTATATGTTGGAGCTGAAGCTTCGATGAATTACATGTGTAATGCTACTGGCAGGAAGGTGTCAAAGTTTGTGAATAAGAGCAGAAAATATATTGAGGGTTACTATTTCAGAGACTAGTAACTAAATGCATTTATTTGAGTTAAATTCATTTGTCAAGACGGACTTAGAAAGTAAGCTGTACCAAGTGGGGCCATGTTGCTATAAAGAGACACAGATTGCACTTCCAATATAGACTCAGACTTTCAAGCTTCCAGTGAGTACATGACCCTGCAATTAACTAGTTTCGCTAGAGCGATAGTTTTGCTCTCTCTGTTTTTCTGGTCTTCCCTTATTTTCTTGAGTCAAAAATCTGGTGGAAAAACAGAGTGAAAAATGAAATAAGTAGAAGTTTGCTTCAGGAATGTTAGTTATTCCTCAAATACATATTAAATTTCAATCATTTCTTAAAACACAATTGAGATAGATTTCACTATTTGATTTCCTTTGGAATCTTGCCTCTTTTGAGACTCTTATGGCTCCTTATATGTACGTCCAGACAAGCTCTTCTGTGAACTTTGATTCACCATTTGGTGCTTTATCCAAGGATTACTTATTCCTTTGCTCATTTTAGGGGTCTAGAATCTCAGACATTCTGCCACATTCCATGTTGTTGAAAGAGGTGGGGAAAAACAAACAGGGTGCCACCTCTTTATGGTTAAAACAGAGTTCTCTGTAGGGAGGATAAATGGTGACAAATGGAGAATTAACTTGGGGTAGTAAACACACAACAGAGTGTGGGGGAGCAATTTTGCCCTCTAGACCCCCTGTCCGCCATGGATGAAAGTAAACACCACTAAGACCTGATTTGCTTGGGGAGGAGAGGTGACCAGTTTCTCAGAGGAAAAAGGCCTGGAGGCCCTTCCTCCAGGGGCTTTTATTGGCTTGTAATACACAGGAATACAGGATGGCAAAGATCAAACAGTAGATAACATTTCAGAGAAATCTGAGGGTTTAGTCGGAGTCAGTGTTTGTCAGGAAAGGGGTTTTGCAGAAACTTTGGGAGACATATTCATTTCCTGCTTGGACCCTTAACATATGAATGAAAACACTCTTAGCAAAGCAGGTTTCACAGCATTTTTAGGAATTCTTTCTTATGCCAGATTTACCTTGGGTACCGATCTAGCAAGGCTAGGAGCTGCACCCCTCCCCATCACAGGTTTTCAGGCTTAAGTGGATTAGAGCCAGGAAGCTCTTCTCCCAGAGGATGTGGGAACTCAGGCTATGTCAGAGTAGCTGGGGGGCAAGGGGCCATTGCTACCTCTTTGTCACAGCCCCCCAGTCCTTCCATGATGGCTTCCCAAGTGATCGAGTCTGGCTTAGGTTGCTCCTCGCTGTGAGGAGTCTTTCCCATCATCAACATCAATCAAGCTTTGGGGGCAAGGGGAGTAAACTGAGGCAGCATTTGCTACCAGAGACAAGCTTTTGTCTCCTGTGGCTTGCATTCTGGAGGTAGCTCACTCAGCCTTAGCCATGGGGAGGTAGTTACAATTCCTGAAACCAGGCAGAGCAGTTCCCAAAAACAGTGAACAGATGATGTGTTACAAAATTGTACACCTGATACCTATATCATTTTATTAGCCAGTGTTATCCCAATAAATTCAATGAAAAAGAAGTTAGATGAAAAAACAATACATAGATTAGAAACAAAACAAAGTTCTCTGTCACTCACCCAACTGTCAATATCGTCTGCCTGGGAAAGCCATTACTGAGTCAGGATCTGTAGCCAAAGGTCCTTATCCTTCCAGAACAAGATGCCCTACTCCACTGTCGTGAGATGAGGCAGTGTCATCCTGGGTCTGAGAAGATGACTGCCCTACCCCTCAGAGAGGGACTAGTCTGTGCTATTTCACACATCTTTATAATGGTTTCATCTGAACAAAAATTTTTTTCTGAGTAATAAATTTGAATGTATTTTTTAAGCTATAGAGCTATATGTTTTTCACTGTATTTAATGACCTTGATGAGGTTAATATACTTAAGAAGAGTAATAAAAAATATTGGCTAGGCTTAGAAGATTACATACTGTTAGAAAATAACTGCATGCAAAGTGAACATTTCATTCTTCAAAGTTTGGATTTGGGCAAGGCAAACTCTGAATGATTATAATTCCTTGAATGTTTAAACAATTTGCTGTGAAATATAAGTGCAGTAGAAATTTTTTAAGCATAATACTTAAAAATCTTAATGTCAATAATGATTATATTGTACTACTACTAATATTGTACTATATTTTATGATTTTTATATGCATTATCTCATTTGATTTTCATAACTCTTGAAATTAAGTTTTATTGTTATACATTTTATAGGTTTAAAAACATTTAATTTGCTAAAATCACACAATGTTGAAACTTTAAGAAGACATATCATCTTAGAGTCTCATCCTTTAATATATAGATTTTGCTATTTGTTCTTTTTTTTTTTAAATTTTTAAAAAGATTTTATTTGTTTATCTTTAGAGGGGAAGAGAAGGAGAGAGGGAGAGAAACATCAATGTATGGTTGCCTTCGTGTGTCCCCTGCTGGGAACTGGCCTGCAGGGAACCGGCCTGCAACCCAGGCATGTTCCCTGACTGGGAATCAAACCGCGATTGTTTGGTTCGCAGGCCCGTGCTCAATCCACTGAGCTACACCAGCCAGGGCTTATTTGTTCTTAACAATAACTCAGGGCAGGATTATTCACACACAAGTACTTTGAGATATTGGGAAGGATTGCAGACAGTGACAGGAATGCATTGTTTTAAGTTTAGTGGCTTTTTAAAATATATATTTTATTGAATTTATTAGGGATATATGATATATTGGTTGATAACATTATATAGGTTTCAAGTGTACAATTCTATAATATATCATCTTTATAATGTACTGTATGTTCACTGCCCAAAGTTTAGTATTGTTCCATCACCATTGATTCCCCCCTTTACCTTTTTCTACATTCTCCACCCTCCTTTCCCTCTGGTAATCATCACACTGTTCGTATCTATGAGTTTCTTTTCTTAATCTCTTTACCTATTTCACCCAGCCCCTCAACCTCCCTTCCTGCTGACAGCTGTCAGTCTGTCCCTTGTATCTATGAGTCTATTACTATTTTGTTTGTTTGTTTATTTTGTTCATTACATTCCACATTCATTTGAAATCATGTGGTATTTTTCTTTTGCTGGCTGGCTTATTTCAGTTAGCATACCACCCTCAAAGTCCATCCATGCTTTCCACTCATCTAGCAATGGGTACTTGGCCAGGTTCCAAACTTGGCTATTGTAAATAATGCTGCAATGAAAGTAGGGGTACATCTATTCATTTGAATCAGTGTTTTGATTTCTTTGGATATATACTGAGAAGTGGAATCACTGGATCATAAAGCAGTTCCATTTTTAATTTTTTTGAGGGAACTCCATACTGTTTTCTACAGACTGGGATGCACCAGTCTGCAGTCCCACCAATGGTCCATGAAGGTTCACTTTCCTCCACATTCTTACCGATACTTGTTATCTGTTGATTTATTTATGACAGTGGCTTTTTTTAATGCTCTGGAGGTCACTTATGAAGGATATATATATATATAAACTTAGAGTATACTAAAATATAATTCTGACAGTAAAATTGATGATAACAAGTTAAAGGGTTGTAGTGGGATAAATTAACTGTAAGATAAGAGAACAAGAAAGCTTAATTTTGCATTTTGGCAGTTTTAAATAGCTTTTTATTCAGTTTAGTTTCACCTGTGTTTTCTTTGAACATTTTTTGGCCACATGCATTGCTCTATACTTGACAGGCTTGCTCATTTCAACTTCATGCCTTTCCTCAACCTGCACCAAAGTTTTGTAGTGAAATATCTAAGTATGTTAAAATTTTAGGTATTAATATGCATGCATTATTTCCAAATTAAAGTGTACAGATTATTATGTTTTTTTTTTCCGATCTTAGAAGCCTTACAAAAATCTAATTAATAGATTAGAGGCTTACAAAGAAGCCTCTATTAATTATGTTTTTTTTCTGATCTTAGAAGCCTTATAAAAATCTTAGTGTTTTTAACTAAAACAATGCTCAGCAAGCCCTGCTGCACTGCCGAAAGGCTGCCTCTGAAATGCAGACAGTGCTCAGTTGCATTATGTTTAAATTTGCTATCCTCAAACTCATCACAATGTTTAAATTCTTCCCAGTGTGTTAAGATTCTTTTCCTCAGTTGGTGCAAAATGTTGATTAAAGTTGTTTGACTTCCGCATGAGGGTTGACCAACTTTTGGAAGCTGTATGCCTGTGTTCATCATTCATCTGTATATGACATTTAAAGTATTGTGTACCAGAAATACATTTTAGTATCTTGAAGCCGTCTTTAAAAAATAAGGTCTTCCCAGCTGCTCTACTCAACCACTTGCTGTAACTTAGGGTTTTCTTCCTTCTCAGCCAGTTGCCTCACCTTTTCTTAGCAAGAGCTCATTCTACATACCTTAATACATTATATATTTCTATAACACATTATACTTATTCACTTGTTTATCAATTCTTTCAGTCACTTGTGATTTTGTTTATTCTGTTAAGCTGCATTTCTTGAAGGATCTTCACCCATTGCGGCTATACAATAAATATCAACTGATAAAAATATTTTCCTCAACTTTATTGAAGAATAATTGAGATATATAATTCCATATGTTTAAAGTGTTCAACATGTTTATTTAATATACATACACACTGTGGAAAGATTGCCAAAATCAAGATAACTAACACATCCATCACCTCACATAGTTAACTCTTTCTTTGCATGTGTAGCAAGAACATTCAAGATCCACTTTCAGTGACCATCAAGTAAACAACACCACGTTATTCACCGTGCTCACCAAACTTTGAACAAGTTGACCTGCAGTTCCTCGTTGCCTCCTCCCCCCAGCCCCTGGCTACCACTATTATGTTCTGTTTGTATGAAATTGGCTTTTTTTAAAAAAGATTCCACACGTAAGAGGTATGTCTTTATCTATCTGGCTTATTTCACTTAGCATAATACCCTCCAGGTTCATCTATGTTTTTGCACATGTCAGGATTCCCTTTTTATAAATGGCTGGAAATATTACATTGGGTACCATGTCTTCTTTATTCATTCATTCCTCAAAGACATTGGGTTGTTTCCATATCTTGCCTATTGTGAATAATGCCATAGTGAACATGGGAGTCTAGATACCTCTTAGAGACACAGATTTTATTGGTAAAAATACCTTTAAATATCTATTGTTGGCAAAAATATGATAGAAAGATTGCTTTTAACTTTTCTGGTGAGAATGCATATTGGCATGAACTTTATTGAGGAAAACAGGCAGTGTGTGATGAAATCCTCAAAAAGTTTCTTGATCAAAGATTTATGTAAAAGATGGTCATCACACAATTTATAATAGTTAAAATTAAAAGCAACCAAGCATCTCATAATATGTTAACATGTAACCATTAAAAGTGTTACTTTGGCCCTGGTTGGTATGGCTCAGTGGATTGAGCACAGGCCTGCAAACCAAAGGGTCACTGGTTAGATCCCAGTCAGGGCACATGCCTGGGTTGCAGGCCAGGTCCCCAGTTGGGTGCGCATCAGAGGCAACTGCACATTGATGTTACTCTGTCTCTTCCTTCTTTCCCTGTCTCTAAAAATAAATAAATAAAATCTTAAAAATGGTAAAAAAAAGGTGTTATTTTGAACATATTTTATAGAATGTTAATGATATTGTTAAAATTAAAATTATGTCTATAACTGGAAAATTTTAAATTTGTAGAAAAACATTACATATATACATATGTATACTGTTTGACAAAAAGCTGGAAACAAATACACCAAAATATTTAAAGAGGTTATCTCTGGGTGTTAATAGCGTATGTAATTGTGTGATTTTAATAGTATTTTTTTAATTTGCTCACTTTTCATTCTAGAATTTCCAGTAATGTCTATTTTATATCTTATGGTTAGTTAAATGTGCTGTATTTAAAATACTATGTAAGAATAGTGATTTAATATTACTTTGCAGAAAATATTTCTTTTAGGGCCATTGAACTTTGAATGACATATGTAATCTAGAAAGCAAATAATGGAATTTCAAAATTGCTTTGGACTATTGGTTGGCCACTCAGCAATCGCACATCCAACAGAAAGGATGTTTCTTTAAAACCATAATAAAGTCCATGCATCATTCTCAGTGTCTCTTTTAACAGTGAAAATAATTGTACTTATGATTACAAATGATTGTTTCATTAAAATACCAGGCAGGCCTGTATTATTAATTAAATCAAAATCTTCAAATTGAAGAAGTTGGGTTGACCAAGTCATACATCATATAGACATCAATCCTACAGGGACTGCAAGTCTATCTGTATATACCAGGTTCAGGTCGATTTCATGAAGATCAGGATTGTGTCCAGCAATATGTGATTCACTGAATAAAATGTGGCATTTTTAGACATCCTTGTGGTCTATGTGAATGACATTTTTTAAGGCTGTCAGTGCATAACTGGTGTATAACCATACAAGGCAGCCCTGAATGCTCAGAAATTTATTTATTTATTTATTTATTTATTTATTTATTTATTTATCTATCTATCTATCTATCTATTATCATCTATCATCTATCTATTTAAATTGTTGTTCAAGTACAGTTTTCTGCCTTTTACTCCCATCCTAGTCCACCCCCTCAGTCCTCCCCATTTCCCTCCTGTTTTCACCCCCACCTTATTTTCACCCCCACCAAAACTATTTCCTCATTTTGTAAGTGATAAAACTGAGCTTCAGAAATATTGACTAACTTAACTTGCTGGAGGTCCCATAGCTCTTAAGTGAAAGAGCTCAGATTCTAATTTTGCTTGGTCTCTAAACCACACAGCTTACCCTATACTCAATTTCAACCTTTTGAGGTAATGTAACCCTTTCAAGGTCTCAGAATTGGTTCTTCAACCTACCCAAAGAGGCCTGCTTCTCCAAGGAGGAGCTCAAGTTTAAGGTCACACAGCCTGGACAAAGGAGTCCCTGGATACCCTAAGAGGTCCATGGATGTGTGGATCAAGAGGAAAGCCAGCCAGGGATCCTCCATGCAGCAGGGACAAATGCCCTGGCTGGAGCTTGAGGCCTGCGTTGATCTCACTTAAGAGTAGAAATTACAGTGAAAAGAGATGTCGGTAGTCCTTCCTCTACCTTCTCACCAATTAAATTCATTAGCAGGACACGAAACGTGCTACTTGAAAATTACCTCTTTGGGTGACACAAGTGTTTCCTCTTAATTTATAAAACTGAAATTTCCAAAATGTTTTAGTGTCAGTAATACTTGGAAAGAGCTGAATGAATCAGAACTTTATTGCTTCTTCTATTTTATAAAGCTTACCTTGGCAATGACCAATGTGATTATGACCACAGTGGTGCAGAGGAAAATCAACAACTATTTTACCTTGAAGGAGCATTAAAATATAAGTTCCACCACAAAATGTGTTTCTCATTGCTAGGAGAGATAAAACATTCATGAGTTATTTGTGGATTATTGCTTGGCTGATAAGAAACTATTTTGGAGGCATTTTTAAAAACAATAGATTCTGGGGGAAAATCTGGCTCTTGACTAATAAGAAAAGGATGATGGATTAAACAAGATTTACTTTTCCAGGGAAACCATTAAATATTTATGTAGGACGCAGCAAATAAACATAATAAGAATGAGTTTTGGCAAGTTACAGCCCAATTTATCTTTTGCAAAAAGTGTTTTACAAAAACAAGCTGATTAATCCTCCCACAGACTCCATGATAAAGTGAAAAAACTGTTAGCTTCATTTTCTTAATTTGGTTTATCAACTTAGTTTTATTTAAGTAACTTCTAGTTTGAAAGTGTTTTTGATTTTACTTGATGTCTTTCCCAGTGACAGATTCACTGGTGTTCCTTTGGAGACCCATCTGATGTAGTGACACTCCCAAAGAAGAGATAAAGTCAAATAGAGCAGGCCAATCACAGCATGGGAGCTCCTTTATGAGCCTTCTAAAGTTGTAAATGACTTGGAAATACCCAGAGGTCTGTGACAAGTAAGTACTTACTACCAAACATTTTTCACTGAGAGGATGTTAAAATTTAGATTCAGTAAAAGTAACTTTCATGATTTCACTACATCATCCTGTGTCTCCCTGCTGCCTGCCTGCCTTATATCTACATAAATTGACTTCATGGCTAGGTTATCATTTACCAACTTTACCAACCTTTTTTCTCACATACAATAATGCATTATTGTTAATTATAGCCACCATGCTTCATACTACATCCCTGGAACTTATATTATTACTGAAACTTTGTATCTTTTAACTACCTTTACCCATTTTCCCTCTGTCTTTAGCAGCTATCAATCTCTTCTATTTCTATGATTTCATTCTTTTTTAGATTCTACACATAAGTGGGCCATGTGCTATTTGTCTTTATCTCTCTGATTTATTTCACCTAGCTTAAAGACCTGAAGGCCCATCCACATTGTTGCAAATGGCAGGATTTCCTTTTTCATAGCTGCATAACATTCCATTGTGTGTGTGCATGTGCAAATCTCACACTTTCTTCATTCATTCACTAATGGACACTTATGTTGTTCTCATGTTTTGGCCATTGTGAATAATGCTGCAGTGATCATGGAAGTACAGATACCTTTTCGAAAGAGTAATTTTATTTTATTTTTTTTTGATATGTGACCAGAAGTGGAATTGTTGGATGTTATGGTAGTTCTATTTTTAAATATTGTCATTTTTTGAGTACCTTTAATTTTTATAATAGCTGTAAATACACCTGGAAAAGTTGTAAGAATAGTATAGATAGTTCCTTACAGTGGTTCAACTTATGATTTTTTTACTTTATGATGGTGCATTGTACAGAACATGTACTCTGAATTTGGATCTTTTCTGCACAAATTATATGCAGTGTGATACTGTCTATGCTGGGCAATGGAAGCAAGCGGCAGCTCCAGTCGGGCATGTGAAAACAAGGGCAAACCACTGAAACTCTGGAGTTCAGTGTTAAATGCATTTTCAACTTATAATATATTCAACTTATAATGGGTTTATTGAGGACTTGTCAGGATATAACCCCACTGTAAATTGAGAAGCATCTATACGAAGAACTCTCCTCATCTCTGTTACCTGATTCTGCCAACTGTTTACATTTTGCCTCATTTGCTTCATCATGTTCTCTCTCCTTCTCTCTATCATGTCCTTTTTTAAAATTTTTACTGCATCTCAACAATGGATAATATATAATCTGATTTTCTCAGAATAACTCCCATATTTAAATGCTCTATTTTTAAAGATTGGCATATTCTTGGAAGGATATTATTTTTTAACACAAGACTTTAAGTATCACTAATAGTACAAATAACTCAACAATGAAAAAACATATTTTGCATTTCATGTAAATCTCTTAAAATTAAATTGAGCTCTGCTACATAGTAGACATTCAAGTATTCAGTGACTAAATGATTATACATTATTTAAATATTTTATTTTATTTTTGATTGTAGAGAAAGTGGAATGGAAGGAGAAAGAGGGGAAAAAACATTGATGTGATAGAGAAACATCAATTGGTTGCCTTCCTTAGATGCCCTGACCAGGGTTTGAACCTATAACTTAGGCATATGCCCTGACCAGGAATTGTACCAGTGACCTTTCAGTTTGTAAGATGATGCCCAAACAACTGAACTACACCCACCAGGGTGAATTATAAATTATTTAAAAGTATAAAACTATTCTGAAATTGCTTTATATTTGTTCTTTTTAATATACTTCCTTTCTGAAACAAGGAGATTGATGAGGGGAACCTTTGTTCTATAAATTGGAATATGAGTGTTTAACCTTTCAAACTTGCTTAATAGTGCACACAAAAAACTAAGGTTGTCTTCACATTAGTGAATTAAAACATTGTGTCTTTTTTTAAAATAATTTTATTTAGTTATTTTTCAAGTAGTTTTTTTGTCTATTTCTCCCATCCCAGCCCCCCCCGCCCTGTGCTCCCATCTCCCTTCCATTTCCACCCCCCTTAATTCTCGTCCCTGTGTCCTTCATATTTGTTCCTCCAAATCCCTCCCCCTTTTTCCCCCTTAAATCCCCTTCCCTCTTCCCTCTGGTCACTGTCCCCTTGTCCTCTATTTCATCATGTCTTTAATTCTGTTTAAACTTAGTACTGCAAAGAGTCATCACATCCATAACTGTGGTAAGTCTTAATTTCTATCAATTTAAATCTGGAATCGGGGCACACATATATCTTTAAGCAAGAAGAATATGATGTCATAAAAAATCTAAAATCTTCAAATAAACCTGAAACTATCTAAATCTGAGGAATTCCCTTGTCATTATCTCAACATCTTTGGTGAGGAAATGGACAGAATTACTAATGCCGATCTCTTTTTAGAGAGGAATCTGTGATCAGTTGGACTCTAGAAATACTGTTGGGTCAAGGCATCTGTTTGTCTTCCCACTTTCCTTCCAAGTAGATAGCAATTAGTTTTGTATTAACAAAACTTTATCATTGACATTATTTATATTGTTGTAAGAAATTAGCATATGAAATGAATATTCTAATTATATCTATAAGGTCAGATTCCATAATAGACTGTATTGCTTGTGGTGGAGAACACCTGTGATGATCAATTTAACGTGTCAACTTGAATGGACCATGGGGTGCCCAGACATTTGGTCAAGCACTATTCTGAGTGTGTCTATGGGCCTTGTTTCTGGATGAGATTAACATTTGACTTGGTAGATTGAGTAAAGCAGATTGCATTCTCTAATGTGGGTGGGGCCCAACCAATCAGTTGAAGACCTGAGTAGAACGAAAAGGCTGAATAAGAGGGAACTTCACCTGCTTGATGATTGAGCTGGGACATTTGTGTTTTCTTGCCCTTGGGCAGGAATATATAACATTTAGACTTGGAATAGAACTATCAGCTCTTCTGAGTCTCCAGTTTGCTGGCTATAGATCTTGGGACTTCTCAGAATTGTTTGAGCAAATTTCTTGTTATCTATCTATCTATCTATCTATCTATCTATCTATCCTATCATTATCTATATATCAATCATCTATCTATCATCCCTCTGTTTGTCTATATCCATCTGGAGCCCATAGCCTATTGCTTCTGTTTTTCTGTAGAACTCAGATTAACAAAATGTCCTTTAGGGCATCTGCCCATTTCACAGTTATTCCCTCTTTTTTGACACCTGTCTTCGAACCTGCACTGATGGGTTCTTTAGCCATTTTTCCCCTATTTGACCTCAGTTTCCAATCACAGTTGAATAGTTCACAGTTGGACGCATGGTTCTGGTTGGGCTTTCACATTATTATTCTTGAGATTGAAACTGGCCCTGAGAAAGGAGGAGAAAGCATAGTTTTCTAATCATGCAACATTGATCTTTTAGACTTGGAAGCTCTGAGTGACCATTTTCTGTCATGTGGGTGAAAAGCAGAGAAAGCTGGTCTGCAAATGGAGTAGAAAGTGCCACAGATGGAAAACAGAGAAGGGGTTCATGACCCACATCCCATTTCTGCTCCCCTGATTTCCTCAAGCCTGGACGCTCCCTGCTATTGGTTTCTTGTAATGTCCCTATATCATACCATCTACACTTCACCATGTATTTTATTTTTTACTTTTGTTAGCTGAAGTTGTTTTCTGTAGTTACATCAGTAGTTCAGCTGATGCATCAGACTAGCACATTTTTATTTCTTCTACTTTTTTGTTAACTAGAGCCATGGAGACAGTCAAAGAAAAAGGTAAGGTGGAATCCTGTTCAGGTGTAGCTCACTGAGAAACAGCCACAAAGCATTATTTTTTAAACTTCTTTTAGTCAATCCTAGTTTAAAGCCAATATTTTCATGGGATAGTGTGAAGTGAAGCACCAATTTCTATATTAAGAAAATAATGCCCAAGCCAGTATGTATTCCTTAAGTTATTTTTAAAATGTTTATTTGATACTATCAGATGAGACAACAACTGTGCTGCAAAAATTAGTTTTCTCTGTAAATTGTTTGGCATTGTGAATTCATGGTTAGGACACTGTTTTGTTAAAGTATGGCTTGTTATTTGTGAACATGTGTGGAAATCCTTTTAAGGTATTATGAAGCCAACACAGTCTTCACTGTGAGAGTAACTATAGTACTCACCTTGGGATTAGATAAAATATGTGCTCAGTAACTGGCACATAGCAAGGTCTCCTTAAGTGTTAGCTGTTATTTTCAGATTTAGAAGCAAACAGTCTGAGACTTTTTTGAAAGCCCTTGTGATCCTCCCCACGCAATTCAAGCATTATTATTATTTTGCTCTGCACCTATCCACATGGACAAGTATTGCAATAGACATAGAGAAATAAAGCAGTGGGGCTTCTTGTCGACATTTAAACAAAGGCATCTCTGATGCAGAATCTTCAGAGCAGGGCTGTTGAAGGCAAAGGCATAAAATAATTCCTTTTAACAGCAAAATGAGTATAGAATGTTGGCAATCCATCTCCAGCTACCACCTGGAACAGCAGAGTCCTCACCTGCTGCACGTAACCAGTCTGCCAGCTCCTCCTGCTGCCAGTTTGTTATTGATGGTTGTGAATGAAGCTGCTAAAGAGAGGAGGGGAGGGGAAATGCAGGCAGAATTCTTCTTAAGGTATTTCTATTTCTGGAAAATCACCTCTTTGTTATGTAGAGCAACACATTTATCTGGAGGCCTTTTTGAAAAAAAAAAAGTGAACATTGCCTTATAATGAATGCTAAATAAAACTGAGAGAATCCAGATTAATTTTTAATGAGCAGCAGTTGTGTACTGCATGTAATAATATTGAAATTAATACATAATTAAAGTAGATTTGTACAGAATAGTTCACTTGAGAGTTGAGTAGTGGAGAACAAAATTGAACATCACCAAATGTGGCCCACAGCTCTGTATCCAGATTTTTCAGTCACAGAGAGAGATCCATGTTTCCTTGAGGCAAAATCACTTTCCCAAGAGGCATGAGAGATTGTTGGAAACTTTGACCAAAGCTTATACCTACCACGTTAGTTAATAGGAGGTAGCACTGACCCCTGATTGGGACAAAATCCATAAATGCCACAACCTTTTCCAGAGCTCTATCACCATTGCAATGACTTTTCTTCTACCCTTTCAGGGGCTAATGATTTCACCTTTCCTAAGTCATTAGGTAGTTGGATCAAGCCTTGTCACTCTGAAAAAGTAAACAAGCAGTGCTACCAATTGACATGGTTTTAAATGTATTTTGAATTTGTTATATTGTAGATATTGTAATGGAACAGTGAACACCCTCAAAATGACAAGAAAAATACACTTTGCAGATCTACTGTGACTGCTTTAATAAATGGTCATGCTGTTGCTTCCGGGGAGAGAGCAGTTGTAGCTTTCAGCCGAAAAGAGCCCTACTAAAGAGTTGGTTTTTTTTTCCTTTTTCTTTTTTAACTTAAATCAATCTTCCCTTCCTCTGCCATCAGTTCCCAAATTTTCCTTGTGGGTAGTACCTCTTCCATACTTTTAGTCCATGTACTTCAGACAGACTTGACCTCATCCTTGGTTCTAAGAGGAGGCTTGTAACTAAGATAGTCACATCTAGTTGTCTACTGTGATTGGTTTAGGAATGAGCTTGCGACCCGCACTGGAAAAAACAGAGCCAAGGAAACAGTTCTAGAATTTTGGGAACCTGCTGAGAGAGCAGCCTTCTCTTGCCCTGTAAACTTGGGTCTGAGAAGAGGTAGACCTAGCACTGGGAGCTGTGCTAAGGCACAAGCCTTCCAGGGGAAGCAGCCAACAGAGAAGAAAACAGATGATGAAAAGGAGTGGGTAGCTTTCTGTAACACTGCTTAAATACATGGACCCAGCTGTGCCTAGATTTGTTCTACACAGATTTTTTTAGTTACATGATCTGATAAGTTCTCTTATTTGAGCAGTTTAGTTTGAGTTGGATCTTCTGTTACTACAACTCATGTTATTGACTAATACGAAACTCTAAGAAGTCTGTGCCTGTTCTCTAATATTAGCTTGATAGAATTCAGGACTGCTCCTACACCTCCCAAGTGTTTGCAGCTAGAATTTGGGTCCACAGCACTTAATCTGGTCTTTGGAATCACCCCACTCTTTACCTTGGAAGGAGAAGCAACTGGGGGGATGAGAAGCTGGAGAGATTAATGATCCTACTGTCTCACTTTCCCATAACCCCCGGTTAGAGAAGAACCCTCTTGAGCAGACCTCTCAAACACTGAGGATCTTCTGTGTTGCAGGGTGCTTGGAATTGCTTCAGCATTGTCTCTGTCAGTGCATTTCATCTCAGCTTCAATCTAGAGTTGAGACTGAGACCTCGGACTCATAGAGCTCTTAGGGAATTCTAAATAACAGATTTTCCTTGAATCTTTTACTCACCACTTGGCAAAGCTATTGAGCTACAGAAGGTTTTGCTTTGAGTTCATGGGTTATAGTTATGGATAAAAGGCTTAGAAATACCCCCAGTTTCTTCATTACAAATCATTTTTATTCTTAAATAATTTTATAACATATTTATCTAGCTCTAAAATAAAAACTCCTACATCCTTACTGTTAATCTTTAAGTTTCCCAGAAGACAGAGAACTTATTACACATGATTGAAACCAGTTTTGCACTGACCAAACTGAGACACACAGTGTCTTCCCTCCTTTCCTGAAGACACCTTTGAACATCAGTAGTTTCCAGACAAACCACTAGGTGCTCCTGGAGGAACCCCAAACTTACACTACAGTTTTAGAGAAATGAGTCAGAGATTAGCCCTTTATTTAATAAACACATTGATTCTTATTTATTATTATTAATTTATTGACAAACATTTATTAATTCTCTGGGCTTCTTCTGAGCTCATGAGTTTTGTTTTTAATTTTTCTCTGTAAATGACAGGAAAAGTATAAGAATAGGGAGAAGGTCATGTCAGTACTGAAAGAGAGGGAAGAGTGACAAAGCAGATGGAAGAGGGCTGAAGAAATACAAGGACCCTCCACCACAGGAGGGCCACTGCCGAAGGGACTGGCTGATTCTGTCCCAAACTCAGAAGTGCCTACGGGAGCTGGGCCACTTCGTTGTGGGCATTGGATTGCAAGCTAGAATGAACGCTGTTTTTGTCCATCTACAGAGATATTTTAGAAAATTGGTAGCAAATAGTTAAAATAGAAGTTTAGCTCAAGTGAAGGCTTTAAAAATAGAGTAGATGTTTGCATATATTTTAATGAAACTGGAATTTGGAAAGCGATTGAAGAACCACTGGGGAGGAAGGGCAGGACAGTGAGGCAGACAACTAGGTAAACATGGAGTGGTGAGGTGAGGTGTGTGGGGGAGGGGGTGGCATGTGCATATGTGTCTATTTAAAGTCAGGGACAATTTCTCAGAAAGAAGGTTAGGAGGAGGCAATGCCATAATAATTAGACTTCAGAAATCTGTCTCTTACAGTTATTAGAATAAAATACAAGCTTGATTAGTATTCCTGCTGGGCCTTTGCTTAACTTCCAGCTAAGGGTTTTATTTCCCTGAAATATGATTTCAATATGATGATCATAAGCCTTGGTTAATTTTAAGACATTTCTCTTCACTTATGAAAAAGGCTCATCAGCAGTCCCTGCTCAAAACTCATTAACATACCTTTTAAGTTTTATTTTAATGCCATTTTTGGTATTTGTTGCACTGTTAATTAGAAAACTGTCCTTTCCTTTATTCTTATTGGAAACCCTCTGCAGTAGCATCCTTGACTCTGGCATTTTGCTGACTATCCTGTTTGCCTGAATTTAACTCTAAGAAAAAAATGGCTCTGTTTTGCTTTGCTATATTTTCTTTAGCTATTAGTTTTGCAGCCTCAATTACTGATAAACCGAAAGCTGCCATTTATTAATTTATTGAGATGCTCCTCACATTCTCCACAGTCAGAGAAGATGCCAATTAAATTTGTTCCTATAAAAGCAAGATCACAGAAAATGAATTTATATGTGGAGCACTAATTTACATCAAGTTAAACCTGTTTTCTAAAAGTACAAAGTGTCTAATATGTAAATTCAATATATACTTATTGCTGCATTTTTGCAGACATTCAGCAAATATCTTTCAGTTACTGCCTGCAAGAAAATGTGTAGGGAAAAAATGTAAACTTTGTGTTGCATGTTCAAGAGAGACCTGAGGAGGACACAGGGAATGTGGCTTCTGGTTCCAGTCATGGGCCTCGACTCCACAGCAAGTCAGGGACAAGCACTAAGCCAGAGTTTATAAAGCCTGCCCATACCTCAGAATCATCTGGGAATCTTTAAAAATACAGTTTCGCAGATCCCACCAGAACCTATTGAATTAGCTTCTCTAGTGTTGAGGCTCAGGGATCTGTATGTGTGCAAAGCTCCCCACGGGTTCTGATACCATTACCCTTCTGAACACTGTTTGACAATTAGTATTGTTTGCTGGGAGTATACAGGGATAGTAAAGTGGAAAACTTTGGTCTATATTGTTTAATGCCAGCAAAGGTGCAGGTCTAGGCAGGACCAGTCCATTGAGTCTGAGGTGGATGGAAGCAGAGCACTTCTCCACCTGCGGACGACAGATGTGAAACTGGTAGACAGAGAATGGGGCTACTCCCTGGGAAAGTGGTTAAAGTTTAACTGGAATAAAAAGTCCAAAGATAGTAATAGAAAAGCAGTGAAGGTGGGAACAGCGCTGCCATGCTGCATAACTCCAGGGAGCATTCACATTAGAGTTGCCTTGGTTATCTATTGCTGTGTAACAAAGCTCCCCAAATTTAGCAGATTAAAGCAATAAATATTTAGTACAAAATAAATGTTTAGTGTGTCACAGTTTTTGTGGGTCAGACCTACGAGTCTCTCAAGTGGTTTCATTCCAGCTGTTGATCAGGGCTAAAGTCATCTCATGGCTTGACTGGGGGTGGATATGCGTGAATTCTCACCCACGTCATTGCCACCAGCCTTGGCGCTGTGCCCTGTGGGCCTCTCTATAGGCTGCTGAGTGTCCTCATAATGTGGCAGTTGTCTTGCCCAGAGTCAGTGATGAGAGAGGGTGAGAGAGGAAGGGAGAGGGAGGGAGAGGGAGGGAGAGAGAGGGAGAGGGAGGGAGAGGGAGAGAGAGGGAGAGGGAGGGAGAGGGAGACAGAGGGAGAGGGGGAGAGGGAGAGAGAGAGAATGCTCCTGCAACTCTACAATAAGCTACAGTCTTTTTATATCTACAGTCTTTTTACCTATCTCACAAGTGATGCCCTATTCATTCTGCGCATTCTATTACCACAGTGCAAACTCCAGCCCACACTCAGAAGCAGGGAAGTTAATAACTTTGAGAGGATGAGCATCAGCAAATTTGTAAACCTGTCTTTAAAGCCTCCTATGTCCCTTCCTTCCCCTGGTTGTGCAGGGCACAACTTACTTGCATGTGGCAGTCCTGGTAGAAAAACAAAAGGTCAGGGACCTGGTGTAGAAGATGGACAAACCTGAGGCCACCTGGAGAAATTCTAAATAAGGAGTAGGGGTGTGTGTGAAGCAATGACGTGGTTAAGGTCTTCAGATCAAGTACACCTGTTGTAATTCTCAGTTCTTCCATTCTCTAGCTCTTGCCAATAATTTCCCACAAATTTTATTGAGATAAAATTGACAATAATTTAATGCCTTAAGTTCCAGGTTTTTAAAATCTATGTAAAGGTGTAATAAATGTGCAATAAATTCGCCAACCAACCCCATAAGGTCACTTCCCACATCATGTTCTTCTGTGAGCTGGGGTGGTTCCACTACCACGGATACCTCAGATTTATCCACCTTTCTCCACATACACTGCCACCTCCCTGGTCAAGCCTCCGCCCGCTCTGACTAGATGGCAGCAATGCCCTCCCCACTAATTTCCCCACTCCCACTTTTACTCTCTTAGGCTCATTTCCCACACAGCAACCAGAATCATGTTTAAAAAGTACAAATTCGATCATACCTCTGCTTAAAACATTCTGAGCTTTTGTGTGTCTTTAAAATAAGTTGAAAATTCCTTGCTGTGCACCATAAAGCCCTGTATCATCTGACTCCTGCTTACCTTTCTGAAGGCACCTTGGACCACCTTACCTCTGGTATCTTCTCTGCTCACCAATCAAGCCAGGCCCACTTCTTCCTCCATGGCTGGTTCCTTCATGTTCTCCAGGCCTTAGTTTGGATGTCACCACCCCAGAGCACCTTCCCGGATCATGCTTTCTGACGTAGGTAGACATCCTCCTTTCAGAGTATTTTTATCTCCTCATTTAATTGTTTTCTTTCCAAGTGCTATCATCATCTGTAATTACTTTGCAATTATTTCTTCCTTGTTTGTTGTGGCCTCCACCCACCTGGAAAGCAAGCACCCTGAGGGTAGTGCCCTGCCTTTTTGGTTTGCTTGCTTACATACTCACAGGTTAACACAGTCCCTTGGCCTCTAATAAGCCTTTAATACATAGTTATTGAATTACTGAATAAATGAGAAAAGCTATCTTAAATGCTTAGCACAATTCCTGGTGCATAATGAGTGCCAAATATATGTTAGGTAATTACCTATTGGATATATGAACATCTATTTCACAGGGCTGGTGAAGCAATTAGTGGCACAATATGTAGAAGGCACCAGCTGCAGCAGTTGGTTCATTAAATTGCCAACCACCATTTGTTAAGTGCCTAGTGTTGTTTGTCTCCACGTAGTGGGCGTGGAGTGGGTTGACATGTGCCTACTCAGCATCTATACATTTGGGAGCCCCTGGAAATTTAACCAAAGTTTCAAGCTTTCATGTTGATATTATTCAGGTTTTAAAATCTCAAGCTCAAGTGTTGGGCTCCATGTAGAGAAGTATGGGACAAGTGAGCATATATTTTGGGGAGGCACAGCTTGTACCATGAAGTAAGATACCAAATGGGCTGTATTACTGGAACCATCATTTATTCAAGTATTCCATTAGCTTTCCCTTCCTACACTTGACAAAATCAATTTTGTTTGTGCTAGAATATTTGTTCTCTTGCAAAAGGGATATGGATGAAAGGCTTTTTAGATAACAACAGAAAAACTATCAGCTGAAAAAAATTCTCAAATATAAGGGTCACTCCTGGCAGGGCATTCATTCTGGGTACTGCGTCCTCCACTGTAGCACCCTGGAGCCCCAGCTCATGGTGCCTTCCGAGGCAAAGAGCCTTCCAGCACATGGACAATACTCATAAATGCTCATGAAGAGAAGAGAAAAGTGAATTAAAGTCTAAACCAACGGCTTATGCACAGTCCAAGAGGAAAGAGTATGGAATGGAAGCCTTTGAGTACTGGCTTTCAGTCACTATCTTATTGTTTACTAGCTGCTGAACCAAAGACAAATTAGTTAATTCCCCGAAGCTTGCATTCTGAAACCAGAACACGGGAAATGCTTTTAACTTTGCAGCATAGGATTGGTGTGGCACCAACTGGGAGATAAGCTGGCTACATGAATGAAGTTGATTATTTTTACTTTCCTCCCTTGCATCTGGCCTCAGAAAATTAGCTCTCTCTTCCATCTTTCCTCCTCTTCTCTGCTGCTCTATAGCTAAAGGAGACCCACAAGCAAGAGTGGCTGTTAGTCTCTATTATACATTCTGCTTCCCAGAAGACAAATCCAGACACTTTTGACTTTATGTGTTTTAATGTTATTCAGAATAGGAGGTAGTGTATACAATAAACACAGTCACTGATATTTTTGTAATTCCCTCTGAAATAGCTAGAATCCCTGTAGATTTCCATCTAATGTCCTAATTCTTGGGGAAGGGCTCATCGAGACTGCTTGTCCCCTCAATTCCTGAACTTCTTCCTTTTAGAATGGATAACCTTCAAGTAGTTGTGAAGAGACACGCTTATTCCTTGTCCAAAGTGGGTAATTTTTAAGAGTGTTTAGCCTGAGCAATTTTCGTTTTTTAAAAAAGATTTTATTTATTTATTTTTAGAGACAGAGAAAGGAAGAGTGGAAGAAGGGGAGAGAAACATTGCTATGTGAGGGAAACATTGGTAGTTGGCCTCTCACATGCCCCGAACCCGGGACCTGGCCCACAATTCAGGCATGTGCCCTGACCAGGAATCAAACTGGCAACCATTCAGCTTGTGGGATGACACCCAAACCATTAAGCCACACCGTTCAGGGTGAGATTTCCATTTTAACTGACTCTCTGCCCCTCCTGGAAAGAATAACCTTGACTATCCCTTGCATTGGATAATAATGTGGCCAGCAAGGGTTGTCTTTGAATAAAAAGGAAACCTGTAATAGGGTTGTTTGCTACTCTGATCATTTTCAGCACAATCCTTTATACTTGAAAGAAAACAAATTCGACTTGCAAATTTTTTTCATCTCTGAAATTAGGTTGTTACTTAATTCACTCAATTAATCTGTTCACAGACATGTACTGCGTCCTTCCCTGTGCCAGGCCTTGTGCTAGGATCTCAGGATTAAAAAGACGAAAGAACTGTTCCCAGTCTGAAACAGCTTCAAGTAAAGTGGGGAAGACAAAGCTGCCGACAACACATGCATAAAAATCACGTGAGAGGCATAGGAGAGGACACAGTAGATTAGAAAGGAGAGAGGAGTAAATTCTTTGTAGACCGGTCCTAGGAACTGAGTGTTAAGAGATGCTGTATTAATTATTTATGGCTTCTAACAACATTTATCAGGGTTTCAGTGCATCAGGAGTCTGGGTATAGTGTAACTGGATGGTTCCCGCACAGAGTTTTTCATGAGGCTGAAACGGACATGTCGGTTGGGGCTGCAGTCATCTTTCAGCTTGACTGCTTGACTGGGAAGGATCTGCTCCCAGGCTGTTGGGTGGAGGACCTCATCACAGCAAACTTGAGCTGGTGGAAGATGAGAGGCACATTCATGGGAGAGGACCCCAAAGGAGCAATGTCATAAAAGCACAAGCAAGGCCAGACCTGAGAATTTCAAATATTCAACTGGAGTTCAGGATAGAATGGGCAGTAGTGATGGTAATGGTAGTGGTTGAAAATTAGGCTATAAAAGTAGGAATAGAAGGGACAGGTTATAAATGTGCTTGTAAAGAGAAATAGAAAAAGTTGAATTTTATTCTAAAGTTCTGGGGAGCAATTAAGGATTTTTAAGCAGAGTCTTAATTACACAGTTACTGCTGAAAGATCACTCATATGGCAGTTTTGTAAAGGGGTCATGTGTACCACTTAACAATTGATCTCTTAGGTTCTCGTAACCAACAGTCACGTCAGGTTCTCTGGTCTGTGAAAACAAGGTGTCTGAAGGCTATGCAACTAGCCATCAACCTGTCACTAGATTCCTGGGTCTGTGTGTGGTGCTGGCTGTGAAATGGCAGGAGAATGAACAAATGACTTCTTTTTCTTGCTCAGGAAAACTGGAAAAAATGTAGATCAGGAGCAGTTGCTGGGTCATCCCTTGGGATAAAATGTGATCAGCTTTTATGGATTGCTTACTGTAGTCCCACTGATTGAGAACCACCCCATCTCTATCTTGAAGCCTTATTGTTCTGCAGTGGGAAAGTTTTGAAAAGCCATTCGTAAAGCAGTAAAAGACGCAATGAATATGGGCACACTCTGGTGACCTTTCAGAGATTGAGAACATTTCTGAACTGGAACACAGTAGAGCAATTGTGCCTCTGTTCCTTGTTTGTGAAGTGTAATTCTCGAGCACAGTGGAATAGGAGGCCCCAGAGTTTCTATAAGAGGCCTCATTACTTAAAAATCTGCCTTTTTATTTTACTTCCAGGAATTAATCTGAGGATAGAGTATATATTTCCCAAGTCAGCCTTTTATTATTGCAAAATATATAGAGGAGAAATTACTAAGACAACTTTAGAACTTGTAAATGCATTTACTTCCCACTGTACTGCTGACCGGCTGAACTTTTTTATTCCAGGTCAGAATTTGCCATTTCCCAAGGGGAGTATGTATTGCATGGAAGGAGACAGCCTAGAATAATTTGGTGGGAGAGCCTGTCCTACTGCTGTCAGTCAGCTGGGGAGTAGAAAGAGGCTGTGCATGCACTTGAGTACTCAGTCATCTTCTCCCGACTCATCTGTTTATGGAACAGAGTAACGTTGAGGCTATGCAGCTAATTCAGGCATGTTCCTGTTGAGCTGAGAGGAGGCCTGTGTAGTTAGACAAAGGGCCTAACTATGGTTATTTACCACTAACCATAGGGGGTTCTTGAACTTGACATCACATAAAGATGGCGAAAGAATTTGTGGGGAATGCCTTAAATGTTTATTCTGCAATAAGAAATACATGCAATTTGTGGAACTTATTTTTTATCAAAGGAAAATGTGGGATTTTTAGATATCACACTTGAGGTAGGTCTTTCTCAATTAGAAAGTGGTGAGATCCTCTAACCAAGGCAAAAGTGTTTAGAAAGCTGGAGCTATTTTTTAATTTCTTGTAAAGCTTTTTAGATTGGGTACACAAATGAAAAATTTACTGCTAACTGTTTTTTTTTAAATTGGGTTGGCCAAAAACTTTATTTGGTATTTAGTAATCTTTCACTTCATTTAAAACAATTTTGTTAGATTGTCTTGCAATGGCTTTCAAATCAGCACGAGATTTTTTAAAAACCCAAATGGGTGAAGTTTTGTGTAGCCATTTTAATATTGAAGATGAAAGAAAATACTCAACATTTTCAGCATATTATGCTTTATTATTTCAAGAGAGGTAAAAACACAATTGAAACACAATAAAAGATTTGTGTAGTGTATAGAGAAGGTGCTGTGACTGATGGAATGCAACAAAAGTGGTTTGTGAAGTTTTGTGCTGAAGATTTCTCACTGGACGATGCCACATAGTCAGGTAGACCAGTTAAAGTTGATAGCGATCAAATTGAGACATTAATTCAGAACAATCAACGTTATACCCCGAGTAGCCAACATACTCAAAATATCCAAATCAATAAAGTTACTGGTGAAAATGAAAAATGCGTCTATTATTTTATAGAAAAAAAAAAAGAAACTTTTTGGCCAACCCAACATTTTCATGGGTCATATGTCCTAGCTTTAGTCAATTAACTTCTTACTTAATATCAGCAGGAGAGAAAGTATCCTCTTGGATCTGTTTGCCTGTACTCTGTGCAAGAATCTGGGTGGTCATTAAATGCATGAACTAAAATAGGTGAAGTCAGAGCATTCAACTCAGAGCAGATACATGGTGCTCTGCTTAAGGAAAGTTATGCAAACCTTAGAAAACTGTAAATGAGAGTTGAATTTGGAACCTAGATGTAGAAAATATGATTAAAGTGAATATGAGAGTTTCTAATTTTTTAATTTCCTGGGCAGGAGTGAAAAATAATAGACAAATCTTATTTGCTTTTTTCTCTATCACATTAAAATGCAATATAAAGTTGCTTTTAGCATTTAAGTAGATTTTTGGCAGATAATATAGTAATCCTTGTTTAAGTCAACAAAGTAGTACAGAGGCATGGAGTTAATAAACTCTTTATACATATGATTTGACCATTACGTTTGATAAAATAGAAAGAAAACATTAAATATGAACATATTTTTGTTTCCACCAATATTATCTTTTTTACTGGATCGAATTGACCTCTTAAAAATCTAGTCTAATTTAAACCACTTTGGTCATTTGAAAACATATCAGCTCATTTCATAAAACATTTCAAATTTATAGATAATCTTTTTTGGAGGAACTTATTTAAATGGATTGGAAAAAGGTCCATGAAGGCATAGCAGGATAAGGCAATAGTGTTTATATTTATTCTTCATTTTACCACAAGAGGTTTTTGTTTCCTTTCATTTGCTCACATGAAATATAGCCGGTTTATGCCCCATAAATAGCATTAACCTTCTGCAGCTGAGAAGAGAGTGGCAGCATGCTTGACTAATGGCACTTTAAAGTCTCTGATGCACAGTGATCAAATTAAATAAAGCTTTTGTGTTGTCAAGATTTAGAATCCACTGATGTGCCAACATTTATTCATCTGCTTTTTATTTTGCTTTGAAGCCTTGCAGGTCAGCTGCTCTGATCACTGCGGTTGTCTTCCAGGACAAGCTGAGGCCAAAGGAACAGGCCCAGTTGCAATTCCACTAGGTGGCAGTCTTTGTCGGAAAACCCTCCCGCCCCTCCTTTGCAACTGGCGGTTGCTATTTCTCTCCTCCCATACTCCTCCCCTTTTCTCGCTTTCATGATATTTTTGCCTTTTATTCCCAAGAAACGTTTTATTTATGTCTTTATGAACATATTTATTATTTACTATCTTACTGTCAGAACCTTCGTTCCCATCTCTGGGATAATGAGTTTCTGAATGCTTTAGCAGCAAGAGGGAACATTCCCTTGCACTTAATAAATGCATAAAATACATAAAAGGTGACCATATTTTAAAAATTAAACATAAAGCCTTCACTAAAAAGAATATGGCATAAAATAACCAAAGACCAATTGTGAGTAGTGTAATTGCCCTGCTCTCCTTTGGAGAAAAGCCATGGGCAAAAATGACTGCACTTGCTCCACTCACTTGTCAAGGGGGTTTGTTGGAATAGACAGCTCAGACTGAGATCTGGAAACTTCCTCATGTCCATTTCGCTTTCAGTCTTGGAAGGAGCCAGCTGTGTTCAGCCTTGCTGACAGTTTTATGGGTGAGGACTGAGGGTGAAGGAGAAGGCCTGATTTTCTTCCTTTTGTTTTTCCTGGACTGAATAATCTCAGCATGGCCTACAGCCGCTGGGAGAGTTGCATCAATCAGGAAAAGCAGTTTTACTAAACCTTGAGGCCTTGTGCAGGTGGGGTGGAGATTACAGAGCCAAATACATTGTTTTGTTCAATCCTTGCAACTGTACTTTGAGTTGTAGATGAAGAAACTAAGAATAATAAAAGGCAGTAGCTTTCCAAGGCTGTGTAATGTGTGGTATCAGAGACAAGATTCAGATGCTGGTCTATTTCAGGCCAAGACCCAAAGGGCCATCTAGGCTGTCCACCTTAAATCACATCAGACTTTATCCCTGATTCCCTTTCTTTCCCTGTTGATCCCTGTCTCCATATTTTCCATCTTATTTTTAAAGATTTTATTTATTTATTTAGAGAGAAGGGAAGTGAAGGAGAAAGAGAGGGAGAGAAACATCAGTGTGTGGATGCCTCTTATGTGCCTCCTATTGGGGACCTGGCCTGCGACCCAGGCATGTGCCCTGACTGGGAATCCAACCAGTGGCCCTTTGGTTCGCAGGCCCGTGCTCAATCCTCTGAGCTACACCAGCCAGGGCTATTTTCTCATTCTTGAATCTTGTTTCTCATCTCCCAGGTCTTTACCAGATTCACATTTCACCACTGACATGACTCTGGTGATTATCAATCTCAATGTTGTTTGAATTTCCATGACTTTGGTTATTAGTGAGGTGAGCATTTAAAAAAGAAACACACATTACTTCTTTTGGGAGTAAGCCAGTTCACATACTCTTATATTTTTCCCATTGGGTAGTCTTTTCTTGATTTCTAGAAGTTTAAATATATTAAGTACATGACCTTTTTGTCACATTCATTCAAATATTTTTTTAAATTATTTTTTTCATAGCTTGGGTTGAGGGGACTGGCACACACATATTTTCTCCTTTTCTCCTTCCCTTCCCCTTTAAATATATTTTTTTTCAGTTGGTTTATGGAAATTATTTTTCCATGTAGAAGGTTTAAATCTTTATAAATTTGAATCTTTTAATTATTTGGTGCCATGATTCCTAGTTTTGTTGTCCTGTTACACAACTTTTTCTCCTCAAGATTGTAAAATGCAGTACCTTTTCTTTCACCCTTTTAAAAAAGCACTTTATTGAGGTGTGATTGACATTAAAAAGCTGTATATATTTAATGTATAAGACTTACTGATTTTGGAGATAAGTACATACACATATATGAAGCTGTCACAATCTGTTCTGTAGACATATCCATGCCCTCTAAAAGTTTCCTCTTGCCATCTTTATTTTTTATCTGTCACTTTTTGTTTGATAAAAACACAATACAGTCTACCCTTGTAGCAGACTTTATGTATATGTTGCAGTACTGTTTACTACACTGTGCTGTGCAGTAAATCTGTAGGAATTATTGTTGTGTAACAGAAACTTTGTACCCTTTTTTTTTAACTTCCTTGTCAACTTTCACATCTTTTAAAAAAGACTTTATTTATTTATTGTTAGAGAGGGGGGAAGAGAGGGAGAAAGAGAGAGAGAGAGAAACATCAGTGTGTGGTTGCCTTTTGCACAGCCCCCACCGGGAACCTGGCCTGCAACCCGGGCATGTGCCCTGACTGGGAATCAAACTGGTGACACTTTGGTTCACAGGCCCACACTCAATCCACTGAGCCATACCAGTGGGGGGTCACATCTTTAATCCAACTATTATTTTTGGCATGGTGTAAGGTAGAAATCTACCTTCATTTTATTTTGAGAATAATATACCTTTTGAAATAACAACAAAAATGTATTAAGTACTAGGCACATAATAAAGTTACTCTGGGAGGTAGGTACTATTTTTATTCCCATTTTCAGCAGAAGAAATTGAAGCACAGAAAGTTTACATTATTTAACCAAGTCTAAAGAAGAATATTTGACTTCAGGAATCATGAAACTAGAATCTTTCAGCAGGTAGTCTGACTTCTGAGACTGGCCAAAGACAATAGTTTATTCTAAAAAATTTAAGTAGGACAACCTTTTCCTCATAATTGTATTTTAACCTTATTTTTTCCTTTTAAACATTTTAAAAATAGATAGGACAGGGCCCTGGCTGGTGTAGCTCAGTGGATTGAGCGCGGGCCTGCGAACCAGACAATCGCGATTCTATTCCCAGTCAGGGCACATACCTGGGTTGCAGGCCAGTTCCCTGCAGGCCAGTTCCCAGCAGGGGATGCATGAAAGGCAACCATACATTAATGTTTCTCTCCCTCTCTCCTTCCCTTCCCCTCTAAAGATAAATAAATAAAATCTTTAAAATAAATAAATAAATAAATAAATAAATAAAATAAAATACACTCTTCCAGTTTTTAAAAAAAAATAAATAAATAAATAGGACAAAACTTAATGCTGTTTCAGACTGAATTATGAACAAATAAGCGTGTTAAGGATAAATATATTATCTAATATAGAGACTATAATATAAATATAAATCTGAGTTTTCCAAATCCACTTAATACATCTGAAAATGCTCCATCCCTTTCCATGAAGTATCTAGCCATGCTATCATTTGAACACTCCACCAATCTATTTTCAGTTGCCTTTCCTCCAGAGATGATGGCAGTTGTTGACTACTGACTCTCTTGCTCCTGTTCCTTCTTGTGACAAATGGCCTAGATTTGCCCGTGTTTGGAATGCAGTCTGTTGCTTTGGAGCCTGCCCAAACTCACTTTCCTAAACTAATCTCACATGTTTCAGGCTCATTAACTCTCTGCTGTAACAGTTAAGTTCATTTGAGTTACATTTGTTAATTTACTCTGCTGGGGAATTACTCACACTGTGTGTGTGTGTGTGGCTATGCCCCAGTGGCCTGAGAGAATGATCATTGTTTATTATGGGAGAGTCACTTTAGTGAGGGAAAAGATTTAACTTCACCAATTTTACCCATAACTCCAGAGTTCATCTTTCTACACTTGACTTCCTGCATCCAGAAATGACTTGTGAATGAAATAAAACCATCAAAGCAGAAGATAAAACCAGTGTGCTCAAGACCTGCTGTTGAGATATGGATATTACAGCATATAAATTATGAAGCAGTTGCCTTGAACAAGAGCAATAGTGAAGTCAGCATGTCTTCTGATTGACTTTCAAGTTTTGTAGGATGTAAATTGTGTTCATGTTGTAAGAATCAGATATTTAATAACAACAAAAAAGCAAACCCTGAAACACATATAAAGTGAAAGAATATTTCACAACCACTTTAAGAGCACATGTCTTATTGGAGTGAGTTCTGAAAGTGGTTTGATATCTGTTTGAAGACCAAAATCTAACTTCCATTTTAAAATATTGCCTTGAATTTGAGTTCTGATGCAGTGGGTAATATTGGGCATGGCCTGAGATTAACCATATTCTATTCGGAGCTATAAAATTTGGCAGTTGTCTCTTAGTAACTTTTTCTGTGCTTGGATCCCTCTGTCTCCCTCATTTCACACATGTGTACACACCCACACCATAGCAGGAGCCAGAGTGAAATGAGACCAGCCATTTCTGAGTAACCTTCTTGGGTGCTTTTGCAGAAGACACCCACACTGGATAAAGTGAAACCTTCTTTAGTATCAGCAGTACCTGAATCTGAAGAGTATTTTTGAGGAAGAGTAAGAAATGTAGTAGATAAAAGATACTTAACTTAAACTCTGAATTCTAGGCAGTTGTAGTCAAGTACGGAGGACTTTAACAACCTGGATATAATCAGAGACATTGAAATTAAGAACAAACTGACAAAAAACAGAGGGGAGGAGGGAAGGGACTAATGGGGAGACAAGGAGGAAGGGTTTTCAGGAGCATATACAAAGGACACATGGAGGAAACCAAAGTGGGGTAGGATCAAGGGTGGTGAGCGGGGATGGCTGGGGTTGGGGGAGTGGTGGGAAGCAAATGGAGACAATTGTATCTTAACAACAACAACAAAAGAAACAAAGACATTAAAAAAATAAACCAAGTCCAGCTTTTCTAAAAAAATAAAATAAAAACCTGAATATATCAGAGAGCCAATATTTCTATGTACAATCTGGAAAATAGAACAATACAAACTCAGGGATTCACTAAATCAGGGAAAGTTACAGAGTCATTAAGGGGGGAAGAAGGATCTCTGGACTATATCAGGACAGTGCTATTTCTATAATTTGTTTTTAACTAGGGATTTTCCCATATTTTTAAGTGAGGAGGAGGTGGAAACTTCCTTCAAAGGACACACCAAAACCATGTTGCATATTATATGTAGTTCACTGTGTACATAAAGAAGCTTAAATTAATTCTGGTAAATTATCAAGTTTAATCTATTGTATAGAATTGCTTAATACCTGTACTTTTTTTCATTACTATATGTCTTAGTGTAGTCCTTTTTTTAATGTACTGCTGAAGAGAAATGGCAGAACTTGGTGGAATCTCTGATAATTTTATTTAAGATTCTAGAGGGCAGAGCAGGTCAGTAGCCTCTTCCAGAGGATGGTGTCTACTTAAGTCCTAGTGCCTGGGTTAATTTAGAAGAAAAAATTGTAGAATATTACAGGTAGTGAAGAGACTTTATATTGCCTGTGTAGTGAAACATTTAAATCTGAAAGAATCTGAGGTCAGGTCAGTAAATGAGGTGTTCAAGGCCAGGATAGCAGGGCCAGGACTGGAAGGTCGCTCTCTAGGTCCTACTCCTTGGTTCTTCACCTTCTGCTCTCTGACTTCATTACATTTGCTTGTTCTGGCAAGGGATAAAGTCTGTTTTTATTCTGCCTGGACTAAAATTTCCACTACCATTTATAATACTCCAGAGAATAGAACATAACAACATCATTGTTTTGCATTAATACTTCCATTTCCAGCCATCTCAGCAATCAATCAGGACTTTTATCTTCTTGCCTGAGGAGACAAGGACATTTAATTCACAACAATATCCTTTTTTCTTTCTCTCAGTGACTCTATTAAATAAAACATGATGAATCACGCTCCACATTTGCATGCCAGCAAAAACAGGGCCAAGGCTCTGCTAGAATGGAGAGGATCCTGTCCTTACCTAGACCACAGAGGTCAACAGGAGGTTAGCCCTGGGAAATGCTCAAACTCTGCACAAGTGAGCATTCTTCACTTAAGGAAATGTTCCCAATTAAGAGCAGGAATGAAAACTGGAAACTCTGCTAAAGATTAATAAATAAATTTCAATCGACAAAGATTGTAGTCTTGCCTAATTAAAGCTAGTTTTTAATAACGCTTCATTCTTAGAGCGCTCAGCTGGGGTATATAATCTGGGCAAGTATTCATGTTTCTATACTGGACCTTTCAGTTTGTTCCCCCCTTCCCATAACAATTAAGGGAAAGATTTTTTGAATCTCTGCGTTTGTAGAGACTGTTCATATTTCCTTTTCCTCAGAATTCCCAGGGGTGCTTATCTTTTATGTATGTTCGTGTATCCCGATGTACCTTGCAATCTTTTGCACATGGAGGTATTGACAAATGTTTTGACAGGACCATCAGGGTTGTGCAGCCCCACCACGTGGTTTTGTGCAGACTGAAGATCACTTTTCTACTTCTACATTCCCTTCTACAGGGAGTTTACGGTTGGATGAAAACTCAAGGTTAAATAGTGAGGTGTGGACTTGAGTTCGGGTTTCCTGTCTGGATGACAATGCTGTTTCCATAGATTCATTCAGTCATTCAAGAGACCCTACTTTATGCTGGGAGTATAAAGAGAAACAAGATACACTATCTTTCCAAAAGAACTTTACAGACTGGTGAGGGGTTATGGTAAATTAGCAATAATAATAATAGCAATATGGTAAATTAGCATGATAGGTACCATGGAATGACTGACGATGATAATCTGTGGGAGCACACTGGAGAGGTTTATAGAGCAACATGAGGGTTAAGGAAAGTGTTCAGGGTAAGTAAAGTCTAAGTGCAACCTGAAGAATGGAGAGAAGTAAAGTTAGTGAAGGCCTGGGGAACTATGCAGAGGGAATAATCTGACACAGGGAAGCCTGGCTCATTCAAAGAAAAATGTGCCTTTATGTACAGGATGGCTGTATATTGGTAATGACCAGAGAAGAAACTGGAAACAGAAATTGTTTAGGCTTCATAAGCCACGTTAAAGATTCTCAATTTGCTATTAATTACAATGAGAAATCACTAAATGAGTGTCAGAACAAGAATGACAAAA
The DNA here is from genome assembly GCF_021234435.1 of Artibeus jamaicensis. Classification (NCBI taxonomy): domain Eukaryota; kingdom Metazoa; phylum Chordata; class Mammalia; order Chiroptera; family Phyllostomidae; genus Artibeus; species Artibeus jamaicensis. The sequence continues at coordinate 68,287,966 of NW_026522030.1, read as the reverse complement.
ATACATTTATGCTACAGAACATTTACTCAGGTTAGGGTGTGGGTGATAGATTAGATAAGATCAAGAGAACAGACCACTCCTACCACAGCCTGAAATCTTTATCTAAAAAATCTTTAGCTATAGTTGATTAGAAAGAGCAAAGTTATTTAGGAAATGAGCAAATGTTCATATTTTTACTGATTTGGTAACTAAATTTTACAGTCTTTCCAAGTTTCAAAAGTAAGATTCTTCTGTCACATTACTCAGTGGGGCAAACGTGTGTCACTTGGCCTGGTCTATTCATTACAGCTAGACATGGAGAGGTCTCCCTCCTTAGAACAGGGAATCTGCAGTTCTTCCTAAGTTTTAAGTTCCTCCGACATGCTGGCTGGTGACTACAGTTCTGGTAGCAATGCTCACAGCTTTAGCAATACACTTCCCCATCCAAGGTTCCCCCAGAAGACTCCATCTTTCATGGTCTTAGTTTATAAGCTCTTGAACATTCAGAGATCCATCTAGTAGCACAGTCCTTTTTTCCTTTTTTGACATTTCCTATTATTTGTCTTTTAACTTATATTTCCTGATTTTAAATTTCTGTCAGATTAGAGGAGGAGACTATATGTGATTCCAAACCTGTGGACCCTTTAATATATTATCAAAGAAGGTCGGTCATCCTTCCCCATGAAGGTTGGTTATGCAAGGGTGCATGACCATGTACCATGGCGTCTGCCAATTCATTTTAGGGATCATTACACTGACTAAGCCATATATATATATGATAATTAAATAGTCCCTATTAATTTCTGTGCATAACAAAGGAAAAATAGAGTACATCTTGCCTGGGCCAGTAGCTCCACATGACAGGAGTCCAACATTCTGTTACATCTAGTTCAGGCCTCATGTTAATAGCAAACAGTATTGTTCTCAGAAATAAAGCTCACCCAAATCATATGAGGGGGCTGTTTGTAGGCTCCACCCACTTTTTTCTTTCTTTTTCTTAATCAGTTTTCAATCCCAGGGTGAGTTTGAATATAAAGGTCTGGGTAGGTCACCTCTAAAGTTCAGACAGCAGCTCACATACATTCTAGGAGGAGCATAGAGAGTAAACTTGCAAGGAAGAAGATGACAGGAGGGGCTGCCCTGAGACCTCTGTCTCCCACAATTGGCCCCTCTCTTTTATTTCAGGCAGTTTTCTATATTGAATAAGAAGTGTTAACTCCCACTTTCTATACAGTTGTTCAGGCTCAAACTAGAGTTTATCAGTTCTCAAGAGCTCTTATCCTCCCCCACTCTCCCACCACTTGCTTTGGTTTATTGTCTCACAGAAACCTTGATCTGACATTGTATCATCCTAGATATCAGATCCTAGATATCTGATCCTAGATATCAGAAACTCCCCCCAAACATGCCTGGTTGTTTCCAAGGAAACCTTTTAGGCAAAGTCATCCTAGGATCCTATACCTGTTTCCCCAGAAACTATAATATTTGTTTAATTAACATTTTCTGAATTGATTTGAACTTTTAAGAGAGAAAATGGCTCAAAATCTCTGTATGCATTCTTCCCTTTGCAACCAGTGTTCCTGTGCTGATGGGGCAGTGTTGCAGGGTGGGTGGGTGGCCGGGAGGCCTTCTGTGTGGGATCCAGAGATGACACCAAGCACCAGGCTGACTGGCCATCAAGGTGAAGGTGATAGACACATTTGGACAAGAGAGGTGGTTATTTCAGTAAGGATTATCAGAGTTAGCTCAGAATAACCAGCTGCCTGTCTCCACAGGGAGCACCATTTGACATAAGTGAAGACAAGGACAATGATCAGGTCTGAAAGAGAGTTAATTGAAAAGGAGTAGCTGCTCTGATCTGCAGATTGAGCTTCTTAGGAGGATTGGGGAAGTCAGAGCAAGTCAAACGATTTTACAAGCACAGATTTTCCCTGGGAGACGCCACACTGCGACTTTATTGACCTCAAATCAAGAAGGGGCCAACTTCACAGTAGTTCAAAGGATGTTAGTTTCCAAGGGATTCTTGTCTTAATGGTGATGTTCATTAAAATGCCTTTATTCTCTTTTAGATCTAGACAAGCCTTTAAAAATATCAAAGGAAAGGAAAATGAAAGAGTGGGGCATTTAGTATTTGACCTCCCTGGCACCCCTTTTTTATAACCAAATACCTCAGCCTTTAGACTGAAAGATATAGAAAGTTTTTTGAGCACTTACTTTTTTATTAACTCTTCTGGGAATCAAGAATTAACAAGCATCTGTCTTAGAAGAGCCAGTATTTGTTTTGTCTCAATGGTTATGAACTTTATACCCTTAATTCTTTATCATGTAATTAAAATCTCTGCTGAACTGTCATCTTTTCAGATAACCTGTCTGGGGCCACTACCCTATCTACATGTGTCCCATCAGTTTCTGTCAAAATTACCCAGATGTATTTTCTTTATGGTACTTAGTGGTATTGCATAATATTATATTACATACTTATTTATTTTTTCAATCTGGTTGACTGTGACCTCCAAGAAGGCAGAAACTTTGTTTAATTTATTATTTTCTTTTATACCTATAATAGTGCCTGGCACCATTAAAATAAATGACCAGATAACCTGGGCAACAATTTTTGTGTTTATTTCTAGTAAGCTATTTTACTGTTGTCTCTGTTTGGAAAGCTATCTCATTACATATTTAAAACCTTTTATGATGAAACAATAGCAAATAGAAGTACCACTAACAACAAAGAACAAAAATGTCAATCGTACTGGTGGGAGAAACACCAAAAATTAAGAGGTAAATAAATGAATAAAATCTTACATCAATTAACAGCCTAAATATAAATACAGTTGACCCTTGAACAATTCCAGCTTGAACTGATTAGGTCCATTCATATATGGATTTTAAAAAATTGACTGGCATAGTTCAGAGGATCTGAAAGTTCAGTTGACCCACACGGTTGAACCCTGAGCTGTTTAAGGGCCAACTAATGGCTGGGAATCTACGTATGTGGGGGACTGAATTAAGTTACATGCAGATTTTTGACTACACAGGCTGTCAGTCCCCAGCCCCCAGTTGTTAAAGAGTCAACTGCATACTCCAAAAATAAGTTAGATGGAGTGAACTATGTAAGAGCTGTAGCATAAATTTCATTATGCAGCTTATATATACGATACTATTAGGGTGACCAACTTTGATGAATGAAGTCTGTGACTAGTCATGCATTTTTAATTGAGGTTTTTGTTGTGATAAATATCAATTCACTTGAAGTTGTAAGAATTAATAAAGAAATATCCTGGAAGACCTATGCCAGCAGAGTTGGTCAAGTACAACCTCTCTTTAAGGTCAGAGATTCACACTATTGATTTTAAGAAATGGAAAGAGGACACTTCCAGTCCAACATGGCAACATAAGAGGCCCCTGAACTTCCCTTTTCCAATGGGCACACAAAATCTACAGCTACATATGGAGCAATTCTTTCTGAAAGAAATCTAGAAACCAGTGAGCAACTTCTACACATTAGGTATATGAGGAAAACGCCCACATTGAAATGGGTGGGGAAGGCTGAGATCCAGTCTCTGCACAAACCCCACCCTGATGCAAAATATGCAATTGCCAGATTCTCACTTAGGAGGGAAGGGTTTTGTACCCAAGATCTAGTGTCCCAACTTTTAAGACTTACACCTGAAAAATGGGTTTCTCAAACACCTAGCTCATGAAACCCACAGACTATAGCAAGCAAAGAAATTGTTCTATTTTTAAAAAATTAACATCATCAGAGTAACACTGGCTAATAGTATTAGTTTTAAGTGTGTGACTTCATAATCAACTTCTTTATATGTCATTGTGTGTTCACACAATGGGTGTGTTTACCCAAAGTCTAGTTCGCACTTTGGGTGTGTCCACCCAAGGTCTAGTCTCCTTGTGTCACTATGTATTTGATCCCCTTTACCCTCTTCATCCTCCCTGCAAAACCTCTTCCCATCTGGTAAAAGCCCTTTTATTTCCTGTGCCTGTTAGTTTGAAAACACAGTTCTTAATGGTTTCCTGAAGACTCTGCAGCTATTTCCCAGGGCTTAGCATAGAGGAAGCAGACCAATACCCCCATCTTTCAATCTTTCCCCGAAAGACACCTACGAATTCTTCAAAAGCTGCCACCAGAGGGACAGGCTTCTAATTAAGCATACAACTGGGGGCTGAATACATCCTCCCTGAGATTGGTGAGGTCAGTGAAGACAGCCTTCTCCCTCTGGTTTGCTCTAGGTTGTAGGTGTCTCCCTGGAAGGGATTAGTATTTCCATAGAGATGTCAAATTGCTCTTCAGAAAGCCTTGGAAATTATTTTATTCCCTCTTCAGCTGCAAATGAGAATGGTGGTTTCTCCTTATTTTTGCCATTATTGGTGGCATTTAAAAAAATCTTACTGTTGGTCATTTTTCTAATGTGATGGTAGGCTTTGGTCTATTTACTTTGGACCAGTAATTATTCACTCCGGCTGCTTGTGGATCTCTGGTGAGCTCCTCAATAATGCTTGAGTCTCAGCCTGTGTCTCCAGTTTTTCCCTGCTCAGGGTCAAGTGTTTAATGAGCATCTGATTCATTAGGAATAGGGGCATGGCTTTTTGGCAAACTGTGTGTATTGTGTGTGTGCTAATTAAACCTTTGTTTGGAGATAATTGTAGATTCCCCTGTACTTGTAAGATACAATGCAGAGAGACCCTGTATAACCTTTACCCCAAACTACAGGACAATATTGTAACCAGGATATGGACAGTGATGCACTGAAGATACAGAATATTTCCATTTCCATCATCACACGCAATCTCTCATTTGCCCTGTTTAGCCACACCCCCTTCCCTTCCACAGCAATTGCTTCCTTAATCCTTGGCAACTACTAGTTGTTCAACTTTTCTATAATATTCTTTAATTCAACAGTGTTATTATATAAATGGAATATTACAGCATGCAACCTTTCCCCACTCAACATAATTCTGTGGTTACTCACCCCTTGTATGTATCAATAGTTGTTTCTTTTTTATTGCTGGCTAGAATTCCATGATAATGATATATTATACTAGAGTTTGTTTCACTATTCATCCAGTGAAGGACATCTAAGTTTTTTCTAGTTTTTGCTGTTACAAACAAAGCTGTAATATACATTCATGTACATATGTGTGTGTGTCTGTGTGTGTGTGTGTGAGCCTAGGTCTTCATTTCTCTGGGATAGTAGGAGTCCTGTTGCTGGGTTATTTGAAGTTTGCATGTTTAGTTTTTGATGAAACTGCTAAGTTGTTTTCTAGAGAGGTTTTATAATTTTATCTTCACACCAGCAATCCATGAGTAATTCATTTTCTCTATGTCCTCACCTGAGTTTATGTTGTCACTATTTCTTTTTTTTACTTTAGCCAGTCTGCTAGACATGTAATGGTAACTCACCATGGTTTTAATTTCATTTCCCTAGGGGCTAATGACGTTGAACATTTTCTCATGTGCTAATCTGCTATCTGTATATCTTCTCTGGTGAAATGTCTGTTTATGTCATTTTCCCATTTTTCTAATTGGGGTTTTTTAAGTAGATTTTGAGAGTTCATTATATACATGTCTTTGTCACATATGTGGTTTCCAAATATTTTCTTCCAGGTGGTCTTTTCATTCCCTTAACAGTATCTTTTGCGAAGAAAAAATTTTAAAATTAAACCCAACTTGTCAATTTTTTTTATGGATCATGCTTTTGGTGTCAAGTGTAAGAATTCTTTGCTTAGACCTACATTTCAAAGATTTTCTATTATATTTTTTCCTAAAAGTTTTACAGTTTACATTTAAGTCTTTGATCCATTTCGAGTAAATGTTTGTGTGTTTCTTTTCTTACTTTTTTTCTATAGATGTTCAATTACTTGAGCACCATTTATTGCAAAGGCAATCTTTTCTCCACTGAATTGTTCTGTACTTTTGTCAAAAATCTGTCGGGCCTATTTGTATGAGGCTACTTCTGGCTTCTACCTTTTGTTCAATTGAATTTATTCTTCTGGCAATACTACCATCTTGATCACTGTAGCTAACTAATATATAAATTATACTAATTCTTCATACTTTATTTTTTCCAATTGTTTTACTTTTCCAGTTGCTTTTCCATTCCATATAAATTTTTGAATGATTTTGTATACATCTACAAAAGGTATTGCTAGGATTTTAATAGGAATTGTGTTAAAACTATACATCAGTTCGGAGAGAATTGACATCTTTACTATGTTGAAGCTTCCAATTCATGAATACAGTATATCTCTTCATTTATTGATTTTCTTTCTTTGTTTCATCAGTGTTCTACAGTTTTCAGCATATATATATCCTGCACAGTTTTGTATATATATATATGTGTGTGTGTGTGTGTGTGTGTGTGTGTGTGTGTTTACTTTTTTAGCAACTGGAAATATATGTATACACATATACATATATGTATACATATATACACATGCATATACACACATAATATGTAGTGCTTTGTGACTTTGCTGAACTAATTTATTTGTTCTGTGATTTTTTTCTTTTTGGTGCAGATTCCTTGGCAGTTTCTATTAGACAATTATGTCATCTGCAAACACTTTTATACTTTTTTTCTTACTTTTTTGTTATGCAGACATTTTACTTCTTTTTCTTGCCTTGTTGCAGTGACTAGAACTTTCAACACTATGTTGAATAAGAGTGGTAAGAGCAGAAATCCTTGCATTGTTCTTAATCTTAGGGGGAAAACATTCAGTCTTTCATCATTAAGTATAATATTATCTGCAGGTTTTTTATTGATACACTTTATCAGGTTTAGAAAGCTCTCCTCTGTGTTTTTCTGAACTTTAAAAAAAACGTGAATGGGCATTGGATTTTGTCAATTTCTTTTTTCTGTCTCATTGTTAAGATCATGTGGCTTTTTTCTGGTAATATGGTGAATTACATTGATTGACTTTCAAATATTGAAGCTCATAGCTGGGGGTGGGCATGGGGGTCATAACGTCATTACCAGGCAGTGGGGATGAAAATCCTAGTTTCCTGCTTGGCCTTGTCTAACATCACCCCTGTTGCTCTCTCCCAAGGGTGGAAGTGTCATGTCTTTGCTGGGAGGACTAGGAGTGGGACCACTGTTTTTTTTTTTTTTTTTTTTTGGTGTTTGGCTACAATAGAAAAGTTATTATCTAAAAGTTGTCTTAGGTTTTGTCTGATTTAGCGTTTTGGATGAGGGAACAGGCTTATTTTTGGAGGGTTTTTTTTTTTTTATTCTACCCTTTGATGTTGTGTTGCCAGCTATTTAGCTTGGGGTATTTAAGGCAAAAAGAAAACCCAGGGAACTGGCCAGCATGTTCTCCCAGTAGTTCTGTTATCCCTAGTTGGTTTTTCTTCTCTCCATTTTTCAGGGACTTCTCGTGTTTGTTGTGGAAGTCTTCTTTAAGCCAATGTTTAGGGGTTTTAGTTGCATTTAGCAGGAAGACTAGGGAAACATGTCCACTTCCTCTTCTCAGAAGTGAATGTTCCCTATGCATACATTTTTAGATGTGGCTGCATTGGATGATTTATATTGATGAATCAGGAGAAATCATATATTTGTATACAGCAGCTCCCCTTCTTTGCTGTCCTGAATGATTGCAGTATTATTTGCCTGCTTTAGCAAACACAATTTTAACGAAATGTTTTTCATTACTAAATAAGCTGATATTTTGTTTCATGTTTCAAAGAAACAAATATCTGTCTCTATGTAATTATCTCTTGTTACCTATTATTCTGTTACTTCTCAATGGGACCTCTAGTTGGGCCTCTTGTATGGAAAGAGTGTAGAGTTTAGGGAAGGCATAGCTGCCTCTGTGCATATTATTACCCTTGGGTCCGGTCTCTTAGGGAGACACTAGGAAGGGAGAAGGAGACAGACATTACATAGAGTTTACGTGTTAGGCACTTTACACAAGTTATTTTATTTAACCTTACAGCAGTGTTGTTACATCCCTATTTTTCAGCTGGGACCATGGCTTAGATGGGTTAAGAATATTAAAACTGATGTGTCAAGAGTACTATTAAGGCAAAGTCTGTATACGGATAACAGCTTTAGCTATTCTTTCAATCTGCCTTCACCAAGTCATGAGATCATCACACATTTATACAGAAGTTTTTCTCTGAGTTTCTGTACTGTCTATTCTGAAGGATACACTGTAGATATGACAGTATAGTAGAAATGAGATTTAGATCTCCTGCTAACTTCACTCACTATCATATAAACTTTATAAAATGATATCTAGCCAATGAAACATGACATTTCTCTTTTGTAATATTTCAGTCTAGGCAACTAGATACATAAAAAACAAACAGACAAAAAAGCCTTCTGAAAAGAAGTATGGGCTAAAGATTTTAGGAAGAAAGAAAAAAGTTATCAAAGAATCACAGTGAAAGAGTGCTGGATAGAGAAATTTGTATCTCAAGAAAGCATGACTAGCAGTTTAGCACAAGGAACATTTTAAATATTAAAAATGAGAGTATTTTGACACAATCATCTATAAATGTGGAAAATATGTGAATTGATAAATCAGGTAATACAATTTTAGTTCAAAACAGATGTATTAATATAGCATGCAAAAATTATATTATGTGATATTTAGAAAGTAGTATATGTCAGCTAAAACACTGTAGTTTTTGAATTACGTTAATTTTTGAGGTATAACAATGATATTGCTAGGAGAACATCATTATTTAGAATAAAACTAAAAATGGAACTGCCTTTAGAACCAGCAATTCCATTGCTGGAATTATATCCTAAGAACCCTGGAACACCAATCCAGAAGAACCTATGCACCCCAATGTTCACAGCAGCACACTTTACAATAGCCAAGTGCTGGAAGCAACCTAGGTGCCCATCAGTAAATGAATGGATCAAAAACCTATGGTACATTTACACAATGGAATTCTATGCAGCAGAAAGAAAGAAGGAGCTCCTACCCTTTGGGACAGCATGGATGGATCTGGAGAGCGTTAGGCTGAGTGATATAAACCAGTTGGTGAAAGAGAAATACTGTATGATCTCTCCTTTAAGTGGAACCTAATCGACAAAACAAACAAGCAAGTAAAATATAACCAGAGACATTGAAATTAAGAACAATCTGACAGTAATCAGAGGGGTGCTGGGGAAAAGGGAGGAGGGTTTTCAGGAACAACTATAAAGGACACATGGACAAAACCAAGGGTGGGTGGAATTAAGGGAGGGAGGTGAGGATGACTGGGGTGGGGGTAGTGGTAGGGGGTAAATGCAGACAACTGTACTTGAACAAAAATAAAATAATTTTTAAAAAGAAGATGCCTACTGAAGTATTCTGATGTGAAATGTCATGATGTCTGTAACTTGCCTTCAAATGGTTCAGGAAAAAAGCTGCTTCGAATATTTGTTCCCATGTTCCCTTTACTTTTCCATCATCTTCTCTCTTAGGCACAATACGTAGGGTCCAAAATGCTCTTAGGGATCAACAAAAATGATTTGCTTAAAAATTAAAAGGCAAAAAATGATTTTCCAGGTTGACAAAATGTTTTAATATATAATATTAATAATTCATTTTATGGCAATATAGCATAAAGTATACTCTTAATCTATTTCTATGGAGGAAGAGGCACACACATTGCCTAGGGCCCACAGAAGCCATGCAGCAACCCTATTTGCTGTTCGATGTGGACTCTGGCCAGTGGTGTCTATAGCATTGTAGATGCAACGAACAAACTCACACAGACTACCGAAGTCCTGTGGATAAAAAGGGACAGCACGGTCACTCTGAGAGACAGAGTGCCTCAACCCTTGCCTGGACAGGCTTTTATTGCTTTCTAATAGCATACATCAAAGAGGGTTCTCATTTATCAGGCTCAGGTTTGCTTTAGGTGATTACTTTTTATAGATAACACAGGAAAGAATGCTACTAATTATTTCTTACAGATTAACAAGGAAAGAATGTTGCAAATGCAAGAGAACAATAAGAGTGATTGGTCTGGTTACACTCTATACTTGGGAGGTTTAGCTCAGACTTTAGGAAGTTACTTTATAGATGTGTAGTAAACATTTCAGCTTCAATTCAGGGTGAGGGAGTTTTAGCAAAAGCAAGTCTGTAGCAGCCTAGGTACAATGCAGGCCTGGTTTCCCATGAGAAAGCTGATCTGTAAGGCCTGGCTCCTGTGTACCACTTGTGCCTGCCGTTTTATGATAGGGCTGGGCTACATTTGCCATTGCCAGGCAGATTGGTTCCCTATAGCTGCTTTAGAATTTTGTTTGAATCCTCAACTGAGGACATTTTCACTGCTTTTGGGAGGAGGGCAGAGAGAGAGAGTGAGAGCAAGAGATACAGTGATGTGAGAGATATTGATTGGTTGCCCCCATAGGTGCCCCAACCAGGAGATCAAACTGCAAGTAGTTATGCAGTTATGCATCCTGACTGGGGATTGATCTCTCAACCATTAATTTTATGGGATGGTGCTCCAACCAACTGAGCCACACTGGCCAGGGATGGAATTTAGTTCCATGAGGGCAGAGATCAATGGTGTTGTCCCCCTCTGTATCACAGAGTCTCAACACAGTGGCTTGTAAGGGACCTAGTCTCAATTAGCCTTTGTTGATTGAGGGAAAGGATCACTTTGACTGAGTTTTATGAATGCTGGACATATTCTTCTACTAAAAGTGTATGAACCACTCTTCCATAAGCCAAGTATACATTAATTTTGGATTACCAAACATTTCTTATTACTAACATCTCTTTCCTTCCTTATTAGTGTAGAAAATTGAGAACTGACTATATTGGAAGGAAGGTATGGATCAAGCCAAGGAGTAAGCAGTTATTTGTTGACCACTCACTACATGATAGGCAGTGACCTACATTCCAGACACTTTTTTCATGCTATAAGCTCAATGTGTCTGCCTTTAGAAGAAAAAGACATAACAATTTAATGACTATTTTTTGTAGATAATTTGCATTCAGCAACAGCAGCAACAACAATGTAATAATGAACATTTGTTGATGCTTATCATGTACCAGAAAATGTGTTTAAAAGTATTTGACCAGAATGATCTAGTTTATTCCTTATAAAAGATCTCACATATACAAACTAATAATATTTCACCTTATTTAATTTATTTTTTAAAGATCTTATTTACTTATTTTTAGAGATAGGGGAACAGAAGGAGAGGAGGAGAAATATCAATGTGAGGTTGCCTCTCACATGCTCCCTACTGAGGACCTGACTCACACCCCAGGCATATGCCCTGATTGGGAATCAAACTAGTGATCCTTTGGTTCATAGCCCATGCTCAGTCCACTGAGCTACATGAGCCAGGGCTATCAATATTTCACTTTACATAAGCAAACTGGGGGCTGAGAAGTTCAGCGACTGTGCCAATACTGCACAGTGGTATTGGGAGAAAGTGGTAGGGCCAGGGCTCAAATCGAGGTCACTGGACTCAGAAGTACATATGCTTTGCTCTGTTCTGTCTCCCACGTGTCTCAGTTGTTAGTGTCTTTAACAAGCTGCCTGTGAAAGCTTGGGCAATTATTTTTGTTTTTGTCAAATAGCTTGCACTTGTGTGCATACACAGTTTTGGATTATGTGCCTCACCCATAACTGCCATCGGTAGTGATATCTGGAAGTGAGGGATATCACTTTGTGATTCCAGGAAAGAGAAAGGATGTTGAAAGAAAGTTGTAAATATCCTTTTGCTACAACTTGATGCCCTGGAGCTCCCGCTTCTCTGTCTCTAGGACAGGGCAGAGATCCAAATTTGGGTATGCTAATCTGAAGTCTGTCTGAAGGAAGTAGGCAAGAGCCTTTAACACCAAAGTATCTAAGCGGGGCTGTTGCTATGCCTGGCCTGGTCACAGCTTTGACTGCCGGAAAAATGATGAGGTATCCAATATCTGCGGGTTGCCTTTAAGTCCTAATCTCCTAAGAGAATGAACAAGAATAGTCATATTTTAGGCAAGATTGACAGAATAGCTGCTGAATTATGAGCACTGTGAGGAATAATGTGTTTTTTAATTTAAGAGATTGGTAGACACACAGGGAGTGTATTTAGGCAATGAGCAGACACATTAATAAATGAGTAAATGTGTGAATCGCTCTCTGTGGAGACTGGTCTTCTTCCTTAGGTGAAACATTAGGAAAACAGTGGAAATTAAGAGTGGAAAATTATAATGGTAGGAAAGTGTAACCCACTAAACCATTCTTTTGATATTGTGTCTGTAAGTGCTGACTCTGACTAATATGTAGCTTGTAGATGAACAATATGCTTGTTTAAGAAACCTAGGGACTAACTTCAAAAGATACAGACTCCAATCTTCAAGCATCTCAGCTCTGGGAGATTTGCTGACCTTCATCTATGAAGCCAGGATAATGTTAAGTCACAATGACATGAATCCAGGATGACTAAACCAGGATGACACACACACACCAGACCATCACCTGCCCTATCAGAAGGATTGTGCTGGTCTGCACATAGAGAAAATTTCAACCCTATCCCTTGACCTCTTTGTTCTATTCTTTTCCCCCTCCTCATAAAAACCTCTGCCTTCACTGAGATGTGGAAATGGGTTTTGTGACGTGAGCACCACTGTCTTCTAGGAGATAGGCTTTGTGACATGAGTCTCCCATCTTCCAGGTAGCCAGTAGCTTTAAATAAACCACTTTCCTTTACATCAGCACCTGCTTCTCCAGTATTGGCTTTCATAGCAGCGGGCAGCTAGACCTGCATATGGTTACATAAGGATTCGGTAACATTTAATCTCTATTTTTCTTATTGTACCTTCTGTACTCTGTTAAATTTGCTGACCTTATTATATACTGGGGATCCTGAAGAGGGCTCACAATTCAATCAAGAAAGCAAAACAGATCTGCAGCTTGTTAAAGTAGAATACTAGACAGAGGGAAAGAGAAGTATGAAGTGGGCATTATGGGAATAGGACTGGGATAGTAATTGATTTACAGAAGATGGAAGGTTAGGGTCAGTATATTGAGAGATTGTTTTGAGCTGGTCTTAGAAGGAGTTCACCTGCCAACTGTAAGGCAGAGCATCAGGAAGAAGATGTACACACGTAAGCTGATTGAGTAGGGAGAAAGTATCTCCCACTTTGGAAACTGCAAGAAACAATGCATAGAAAGGATGGGGGCGTGGGAGGTGGAAGCTAGCCATATGAGAAAGGGTTTTATCCAGTATGTAAAGGGATTTGCACTTAATATCATTGGGCTGAAGAACTGCTGAACAATTTTTAGCAGAGTAACATTTGACCTTTGGAAAGATCTCAGGGACAAATTGGAGTGGAGTAAGATAACAGGAAGGAAAATGCTGGAGACCATTGGAGGAGCCTGCTGCACCACTTCAGGATGTTGGGGCTTGAAAAACTATTGAATTGGCCAAAAAGTATCTTTAGTTTTTTTCAGTAAAATAAAAGACATTTTTCATTTTCATTAGTAAATTGATTTATTTGGATATTTTGAGTATGTCAGCTGTCACATGTGGTATAATGTTGATCTCAACTAATGTCTCCATTTGATTGCTATCAACTTCAGCTGGTTTATCCAGCTATGGAGCACCCATCATCCAGCAAGAAATCTCTAGCACAGAACTTCACAAACCACTCTTGACACATTTGATCAGTCACAGTATCTTCTCCATACACTGCAGAAATCTTTTTTTGCATTTCAGTTGCATTTTTGAAATTATAAACTCTAATATGCCAAAAATGTTGTGCACTTTCTTCCATCTTCAAAATTAATTGCCTACCAAAAATTCACCAATTTTGATGTTTTTTTTTTAACACACATTGATATCACAGTGGTCACAATACAATCTAACAAAATGGTGTCAAATGAAGTTAGATACAACTAAGCACTAATAGAGTTATCTTACACAAAAAAACCGAATGAAATTTTGGCCATCCCAACATTACAGGGTGAGTACTGTTTCAGGTTCAGATGGAGGAATAAAGAGTGTCCCAAGCAGCAGAGGCAGCATGATAAAAAAGGCCCCATCCATTCTCAGCAGCAAACTGAGGAAGATTAAGCTGTTCAATTTGCAAGAGGCACTGGGTATATCAAACAATTAAAGGAAGAGGAGGCTGGAAATGTAGGTTGGAAGAAAAGCAGTGAGGTGTTGAAGGCTTTTAATACTAGTAGAGTTAATGCAAGACAGTTACAGAGCAGGGTAGCACCCCAGTTAACTGTCAGCATTTCTAATGAAGGAACCATCAGATCTCTGTTTTAGAGACAATGGTGATCCAAAGCATGGGGAGACCTGACAGGAGGAGGGGAAGAGGGAGTGGGAGGAAGGGGATGGGTAAGGGGAGGAGGAGGAGGAGGCAAGAAAAAGGGGAAAGGGGAGGAGAAAAGGGAAGGGGAGAAGGAAAGAAGAGGAGGGGGGAGGAATGGGGCAGGAAGAAAACTGCAATAATTCAGATAGGAGATGATGAGGCTTTGTACCAAGACATGGCTCTAAGAATAAATTTCATCTCTTAGATCAAACAACAGATTATTCTTTACAGGGTTCATACTGGGGACACCCTTTAGTAGCTGTTTTGCCTAAAATATGACTGGTCCTATCCATTCTCTTAGCAGATTTGGGTTTACAGGTAACCTGTAGATCTTAGATATCTCCTCGTTTTTCCCATGGTCAGTAGTGTGGTGTGCTCAAGCCAGTTAGACACTTTAAGTGGCAGTATAGTACCTCACCAGTGCTTGTATAGCAGAAGCTTTCTCCCCAGAGCCAGAGTTAGTACAGGACACATGGCTGTGGATTACAGAATTAAGAGGAAATGTGCTCACTGTACCTCTTTATAATTCTGGCACCCAAAGTGGAAAAATGATCTTTAGCATCCATGTCCTAAAGTAAGCAAAATATCAAGATCTCACACTTCATTATTTAGAAGTAAGAAGTCAATTTGTAATTTTTAGATTTTTGTGGTGCTTATTGTATATTTCCTTTAAGCAGATGGTTTGATTGGTCCAAATTGTTGTGCTCCTTCTAACTGATAGGAGGTGCTATTCAAGGGCTCTTTTTTTTTTTTTTTTTTTTACTCTTTTGTGTTTGAATTCCTTTGCACATGTACATGTACGAGTATATCACTTTAAGGGCTGGGTTGGAGTAGAGGATGTGATTATGCTGAGAAGCAAATGTGAACACAGAACATCTATACTGAGTGTGCCAGAAATTCACTCTTATTCAAATTTTGTAATTTTTCTTAAAATTCTGGAAGAGATTTTAGTACAAAGTAAGTCTAATTTATGCAATGACACAATCATAGTATCTATGATACCCAGCTGCTAGTTAATTCTGCAAGTTTAATAATTGATTCTCATTATTCGTGAATAGAAGTAGCAGCAGGAGTCAAGTTAATTGCCAAGGGCCCACTTCTCTTTCCTCCCTGACAAAAAGCACTATAGTTACTGATACCAACTTACTTTACAAAATAAAATGTAAAATAGTGTGGTAGCCTGGGTTAACGTTTCCATTTCTTCACTCCCTCTCTGTATCACCATTCCACCACCCACAGCCTTTCTCAAGTGACTGCAGAAAATTTCACCAGAGGGTATGGGTATCTTTCCAATCCCACTGGTTTGTGACAATGTCCATTTCTGAGAAGAGGCCTTAAAAGATATTCTTTTTCTGTTTCTGTCACTTACACTTCTTTCATTTTTTTTTTTGAGAGGAACATCCCAGGTAGCTGTAGCTACAAAGAAAATGAAAAATGCACGAGTTCTTCTTAATCTGACCTGTGTCCTGAAGCAGAACTTTCCCAGGCTAGTCTCAGGTCTATGTGAAAAACAAGTGTTTGGTGCTGTAAGCCACGATAATTTTGATTTTTTTTTGTTACACAGTAAACACTGACTAATATCGTTAGGAATTTCCAACTTCCTATGCACAGGCAGGACTATGCCAAGTGTTATGCCTAATCTGTGCGCCTGCACTTCAGAGGCTATTTGTCAGTTAACTCACCATTATTCTCAAATCAAATCCATCAAAGTCAATCTCAAAGCAAATTAAAAAAAAAACTCACTAATTTGGAAGTACCCAGGTTTTGAACTTTAAAAGCTATATTCAAGTCTAAAATGTATACTTTTTCTGTGTTTTTGAGAAACATAAAATTAATATCATGGGAAAAGAAAGTCTAGAATAGTCAGAGGATCCACAATCTTTGAATTTTATTTACTTAGGTCTAGTGGGGGGCACCTCAAAGAGTGTGGCACAGACATCACACAGTATGAAAATATAACACCAGAAGTCCAGTTCTAGTCCAATCTACCTGCTGAGACATTATGGCATTTAACTCTTTGAGTCACAGCTTATCCACTTGTTAAATAGGAAAAAGCATAACTGTTCCAGTGATGAAAGAGAGTTTTGTTATGGTGATCACATTGGGAGGAGTTCCTCAAAAACTCTAAAGCGTAACACAAATGTCAGATACGCTGATTCTCATCATCAAATATTCTTACAGGAAGTTTCAGTATTTTTATTTTTAATGCCTTCTCTGTGTTATAAGTTTTGTGGCCATCACTCATCACAAAGTACATTTCAGAGATATGGATCAGGAGCTAGAATTCATGAGTTACAGCTCCCAAATATTTTTTTCAGGTTTTTTTCTTTGTTACACTTGGATGATATTGTGGAGCTTTTATTTTTACTTTTTTCATCTATTCAGAATGAGTATAAGCAAGCTTGACTGTTCTTTTTTTTAAACAGTTTTTTTTTATTGTTAAGTATATTTTTCTGCCTTTTCCCACCACCACTCCCCACCATCCCAGAGCTCCCCACCTCCCTCCCCTGTTTCCCACCCCTTGTTATTGTTCATGTGTCCTTTTTAATTTTTCCTGCAAACCCTTCACCCTTCTCCCTTATAATCCCCTCCCCTTTTCCTCTCTGGTCACTGTCAGCCTGTTCTCAACTTCAGTGTCTTTGGTTATATTTTGCTTGCTCGTTTTGTTGATTAGGCTCCTGTTAAAGGTGAGATCATATGGTATTTGTCCCTCACCACCTGGCTTATTTCACTTAGCATAATGCTCTCCATATTCATCCATGCTGTTGCAAAGGGTAGGAGCTCCTTCTTTCTTTCTGCTACATAGAATTCCATTGTGTAAATGTACTTTAGTTTTTTGATCCATTCATTCACTGATGGGCACCTAGGTTACTTTCAACTCTTGGCTATTGTAAATTGTGCTCCTATGAACATCGGGGTGCATAGGTTCTTTTGAATTTGTGTTTCAGAACTTTTAGGATATAATCCTAGCAGTGGAATTGCTGGGTCAGCAGGCAGTTCCATTTTTAGCTTTCTGAGAAAATTTCATGCTATTTTCTGCAGTGCTTGCACCAGTCTGCAATCCCATTAACAGTGCACTAGCATTCCCTTTTCTCCACAACCTCTCCAACACTTGTTTGTTGCTTTGTTTATGATGGCAACAAACATTCTCCACAGTTGTTGTTTGTTGCTTTGTTTATGATGGCAACAAACATTCTCCAGAGTGTGAGGTGGTATTTCATTGTGGTTTTAATTTGCATTTCTCTGATAGCTACAGATACTGAGCAATTTTTCATATGTCTCTGGACCTTCTGTATGTCCTCTTTGGAGAAATCTGCGTTTAAGTCCTTTTCGCATTTTTTAATTGGGTTGCTCATCTTAGAGTGGAGTCATGTGACTTTTTAATATATTTTGGAGATCAAACCCTTGTCTGAGGTATCATTGGCAAATATGTTTTCCCACACAGTTGGTTCCCTTCTCATTTTAATGCTGTTTTCTTTAACAATGCAGAAGCTTTTTATTTTGATGGAATCCCATTTGTTTATTTATTTATTTATTTTATGTCTCTTGTCCTAGGGATATATGAGTGAAAATATTGCTGCATGGAATAGTCCAGGTTTTCCTGCCTATGTTTTTTTCTAGAACTTTTATGGTGTCATACTTATATTCAAATCTTTTATCTACCTTGAATTTACTTTTGAGTACAGTGTAAGCTGGTGCTCGAGTTGCATTTTTTCCCATGCAGCTGTCTAGCTAGCTCTCCCAAAACCATTTGTTGAAGAGGCTATTTTTACTCCATTTTATGTTGCTTCCACCATTGTTGGATATTAATTGGACTCTAGTGACTTAGGTTTATTTCTGGGCTCTCTGTTCTGTTCCATTGGTAAATGTGTCTGTTCTTATGCCAGCACCAGGCTGCTTTGATTACAGCAACCTGTAATACAGTTTGGTATCAGCTATTGGGATTCCCTCCTACTTTATTCTTCTTTTTCAAAATTGCTGCAGCTATTTGGGGTTGTTTATGGTTCCTTATAAATTTTTGAAATGTTTATTCTATACCTGTTGAATATGCCATTGGTACTTTAATAGGAATTGCATTGAATCTATAAATTGCTTTGGATAGTATGGACATTTTGATGATGTTATTTTTCCCAATCCATGAACATGGTATATGTTTCCATTTGTTTGTGTCTTCCTTGATTTCTTTCTTCAACATTGTGTAGTTTTCTGCATACAGGTCTTTTACCACTTTGGTTAGGTTGATTTCTAGGTAATTTATTTTTCTTTTTGCTATATCAAGTGGAATTTTTTCCCTGACTTCTGCGTCTGATGTTTCATTGTTGATACATGAAAATGCCTTCAATTTCTGGATATTGACATTGTATCTCACTGTTTTGCCAAATTCATTTACTAGGTCAAGTAGTTTTTTGGCTGAGTCTATAGAATTTTCTATGTATACTATCATGTCATCTTCAAACAGTGACAGTTTTGCTTCCTCCTCTCCTATTTGGATGCCTTTTATTTCCTTTTCTTGTCTGATCACTGTGGCTAAAACTTCCAATACTATGTTGAATAGGAGTGGTGAAAGTGGACAACCTTGTCTTGTTCCTGATCTTAGTGGGGAAGGTTTCAGTTTTTGCCCATTGAGTATGATGTTGGCTGTAGGTCTCTCATATATGGCCTGTATTATGTTGAAGAATGCTCCCTCTATTCCCACTTTGCTGAGTATTTTTTATCATAAATGGGTGCTGTAGTTTATCAAGAGCTTTTTTCACATTTATTGATATGATCATGTAATTTTTGTCTTTACTTTTGTTTATGTGATGTATTGCATTTACTGATTTGCGAATATCATACCATCCTTGTGTCTCTGGGATGAATTCCACTTGGTCATGTTGTATGATCTTTTTAATGTATTGTTGTATGCAGTTTGCCAATATTTTGTTGAGTATTTTAGTGTCTATGTTCATCAGTGATATTGGCCTGAAGTTTTCTTTCTTTGTTGTGTCTTTATCTGGTTTTGGGATTAGGATGATGCTGGCTTCATAAAAAGAGTTTGGGAGTTTTCCATCATTTTGGATTTTTTGGAATAGTCTATGAAGAATAGGGTTTAGCTCTTCCTTAAATGCTTTTTAGAATTCTGCTGTGAAACCATCTGGTCCAGGGATTTTGTGTGTTGGGAGTTTTTTTTTTATTACTGCTTCAATTTCATCTGCTGTTATTGGTCTGTTAAGGCTTTCGGCTTCTTCTACATTTAGTTTGGAAGATTATAATTTTCTAGAAATTTGTCCACTTCACCTAGGTGTTCAGATTTCTTGGCATATAGTTCTGTGTAGTAATTTCTTACGATCCTTTGTATTTCTGTGCTGTCAGTTGTAATATCTCCTCTTTCATTTCCAAATGTATTTATTTGGGTCTTTTCTCTTTTTTTTCTTGATGAGTCTGCTTGAAGGCTTGTTGATTTTGTTTATTTTTTCAAAGAACCAGATCCTGGATTCTTAGAATGGTGCTTTTAGTGTCCATGTCATTAAATTCTTCTCTGATCTTGGTTATTTCCTTTCTTCTACTTGCTCTGAGCTGTTTTTGTTATTGTTTCTCAACTTCTTGTAGACGTAGGGTTGGGATGTTCGTTTGAAATATTTCTATCTTTTTTAGTTAGGCCTGTATTACTATGAACTTCCCTTTCAGGGCTGCCTTGGCTGTGTCCCATAAGTTCTGGGTTGTTGTGAGTTTATTTTTGTTTGTTTCCAGAAACTTTTTTTATTTCTTTTTTGACCTGATTCTTGACCCATTCATTGTTTAATAGCATACTATTTAATCTCCATGAGTTTGAGTGTTTTCAATTTTTTTCCTTGGGGTTGGTTTCTAATTTCAGTTCCTTGTGGTCAGAGAAAGTGCTTGAAATAATTTCAATTTTCCTGAATTTGTTGAGGCTTGTTTTATGTCCTATCATGGGGTCTATTTTTGAAAATATTCCATGTGCATTTGAAAAGAATGCATATTTTGCTTCTTTGGGATGAAGGGTTCTCTATATATCATTTAAGCTCATTTGATCTAGGATATTGTTCAATGCCACAGTATCTTTGTTGGTATTTTGTTTGGAAGATCTCTAAGTCCTCCAAGATTTTCTTTATGCATTTTGGTACTCCTATGTTGGGTGCATATATATTTACAATATTTATGTCTTCTGAATGGATTTTTCTCTTGAGTATTATGAAGTGATCTTCTAGGTCTCTCTTTATGGCCCCTTTTTTGAACTTTATTTTGGCTGATATGAATATTGCTACCCTAGCTTTTTTTCCTGTTCATTTGCTTGGAACATTTGTTTCCAGCCCTTCACTTTCACTCTGTGTAGATCTTTTGTCCTGAGGTGGGTCTCTTGTAGGCAGCATATGTGTGGGTCATGCTTCCTTATCCATTCAGTCATTCTATGTCTTTTGATTGGAGCATTTAAACCATTTACGTCTAAGGTTAACATTGATAGGTACTTATTCATTGCCATTTTTGTACCTGTGTTCCTCTCTCTTTCTCTTTTCCTTTTTTTCTTTAAAGCAGGCCCTTTAGCATCTCTCGCAGAGCTGGTTTGTTGGAGGTGTATTCTTTTAGACATCTTTTGTCTCGGAAGCTCCTCATTTGGCCTTCTATCTTAATTGACAGCCTTGCTAGGTAAAGTAGCCTTCAGTGCAGTCCTCTGGTTCTCATTACTTGAAATATTTCTTGCCATTCTCTTCTGGCCTGGAGCATTTCCATTGAGAAGTAAGCTGCTAGTCTTACCAGGGCTCCTTTGGTATGTTACTTCCTGTTTCTTCCTTGTTGCCTTTAAGATTCTTTCTTTGACTTGGAACTTTGCCATTTTAATTATGATGTGTCTTGAGGTAGACCTCTTTGGATTCTTCTTGCCTGGGATTCTCTGTGTTTCCTGGATTTGTGTGACTTCTTCTCTCATCAACTTAGGGAAGTTTTCCATTATTACTTTTTCAAATAGTTTTTCTATCCCTTGCTCTTCTTCTTCTTCTTCTGGTACCCCTATTATACAGATATTATTACATTTCATATTGTCTTGCATTTATCTTAATCCCTCTTCATTCCTTCTTGGCCTCTTTTCCTTTTCTTGTTTTTTCTGGTTTTTTTTTTATACTTTGTCCTCCAGCTCACTGATCTAATCTTCTGCTTTATCAATCCTGCTTTTTAAAAAAAAATATTTATTTATCTTTAGAGGGGAAGGGAAGGAGAGAGGGAGAGAAATATCAATGTATGGTTGCCTCTCTTGTGTCTCCTGCTGGTAACTGGCCTGCATCCCAGGCATGTGCCCTGGCTGGGAATTGAACCTCAATTTTCTGGTTCCCAGGCCCACACTCAATCCACTGAGCTCACCCGCCAGGGCTTCAATCCTGCTTTTGATTTCTTCTGCTGTGTTCTTTAGTTCAGAAATTGTATTCTACATTTTCTCTTGGCCCTTGCTGATAGTTCCTATTTCCTTTTCCATGTTGATATTATTTGCAGTGAGTTTATTGTAGTTTTTCTGTAGTTTCTGGTAATTCGCTGTGAGCTCATTGAGCTTCCTGATAAACATTGCTTTGAACTCAATATCTGATAGTGGACTTGCCTCATTTTCATTAGCATTCTTTCTGAGGTTTCCCTCTTTCCCTTAATTTGGAGATTGTTTCTTTGTCTTCTCATTGTTTGTGAGACTCTTCTTGTTAGCCTCAGCTTCTTAAATTGATCTGTTCTGGCTCCCTGGGTTTATGGTGTGTACTTCTGTGGTAGAATACCTGTGAGATTCAGTGATGCAGTCTTCTTTGGGTATCCTGGTGTTCAGAGCTTCTACCTATTTTTTTGGTGTGTGATCAGTTGGAGGGGTAAAGAAAAATGATTTAAGACAACAAGAGGGTAGTCTATGATATTTACAGTAGCAGCCAGTAGAGAAGAGATCCTTTTGCTGTGTGTTGTGTTAACTGTAACATTCTATCCAACTAGCCTATTTTTAGAAAGGATGGAAAAAAGATAAGACTCTTGTTACAGAGGGAAGGATTGTGAGTTGGATCTAGAAAGCAGTGAGGTTCTGAGAGGTCAGATTCTGAGGTAAGGTGAGAGTAAGGGATAGTAAATAGGGGTAGTGTGTGAGAGAATAGAGTTAACCACTACAGTAATAAATTTCAGGAAACCATGAAGTGGGTTAAGATCAGGGAGGGTGTTGTATAGTATTTACAATTGTATGGAATAGCTATTATTTACAATAATATTAGAGCAGTAATCATATGACAAAATGTATAAGATCTAGATAACAAGAATAGGGGATATAGGCCCTTGAGTAGTGTGCTAATGGAACACAAGTGAAGTGAAGGACAGTAAATTAGCAATATACTATGAATGGCATAACAGAAGAAATCTGTCAAATGATACAATATAACCAGCCAAGCAAGGAAGACTACACAGAAAGAAGAGGAATACAAAAATACTATTCAAATAAAAGATGTAAGAATAATGAAAAAATAATAATACAAATATGCAATAACTTTCAGGTTCTCTGTAATATTAAAGTGAAATTTGTCTGTCTCAGCTGTTCGGTTGCCCCCTCTTTGGGTCCAACTCTGGTCTTTTCAGAGTTCCGGGTTTTTTGGTCTCACCTGTGGGTATTTAAAAAGAAAAAGAAAAAAAATAGCAGAGGAGATAAAATTAGAAAGAAAGGAAGAAGGAATAAAACTGGAAAGAAGGAAAAAGAAACAAAGGAATTGAGAGATATGAAAATAATAATTAAAAAATAAAAAATTACTTAAAAAATCAAACAAACAAAAAAAACCTATTGCTGGTTTCAAACTGGCCAGACTGGTTTGTCTGTTCTTGCTGGCTACAGCAGGCTGAGGGGCAATTGGTGTCACTGTTCTCCCTTTCTGTTCAGTACTCAGTCAGTCTTTCTTGTCCTCTCCCCAGGGCTAGCCATGCATTATCCCCAGAGCTAATCTGGCACCTCTCCACAAGGCCTTGGGTGTGGGCTCTGGGTATTTCACAAAGCACATTCACCCTGGGTTGCGGGCAAGGGCGCATGGCCAGGCCACTTCTGGTTGCTCGGGTTGAGGAGTGCACTCTTCCCAGGGCTATGTGTGGGTGCTCACAGCCCCTGTGTGTTTGCCACTCAGTCCTTACTCCCCTCTCTGCAACTGCAAGCAACCAGGTCTCTACTGGTGCTGTTCAAACCTTGTTTGGCTAGGGAGGGAGCAGTTGACCCAGCTCTCTTCCAAGAGCTCTGTGGCAGATCCAGCGAGCCCTGGGCCTGGGGCGGCAGCCTCCCTGGGCCCTACACTGATCCCTGGGCCCTTTCTGTCCTGAAGCACTCTCCATACTGTTTGGTTTTTCAATGTCCTCTACAATCTTTGATCTTCTGTTTTCATATGTGCTGTGGTGCTGTTGGCCGTCTGCTCTGTTCCTCCCATGTGTAGTGGGAAGTGGAATCTACTCCCTCTTATCACACTGCCATCTTCCTGCCCCTCAACAACCTTGCCTTGCTCCTGATTTTAGTGGGAAAGTTTTTAGTTTTGGTCCATTGAGTATGATGTTGGTGGTCATCGATATTATTATCCTACCAACCACACTCAAGCAGGTGTTACTTCTGCCAGGCCCTGTATATTCTATTATTCTCCATTGTAAGACTCAGGCGCTTTTTCTTTTTTCCACATTCATTGAATCAACCTGAATTTCCCAACATGTTTTCAAAAAGAGTCTCATTCTATTTCTCATATATACAAATAAATTTCCCTGTGACTTTTTAGAATTGCAGCTTATGTCAGTCACTAAATCTTTGTTATTCTTTTAGCAGAGGCTCAGAGTCATCGAGATAGAACTGCCAAGTCTGTTTGGGACACAGACTACTCCATTTAATGATAAGTTTTATTCCCAAATTTTATTATTTTTAATACAATAGCTTTTTTAAAAGATTTTTTATTTTTATTTATTTATCTTTAGAGGGGAAGGGAAGGAGAGAGGGAGAGAAGTATCAATGTGTGGTTGCCTCTCATGCATCCCCTGCTGGGAACTGGCCTGCAACCCAGGCATGTGCCTTGACTGGGAATTGAACTGCAATCCTCTGGTTCACAGGCTCGCACTCAATCCACTGAGCTACATCAGCCAGGGCTATTCCCAAATTTTAATGAGGCCTATCTAACTTTTAATTGCTTTAAAAATGAGATATTTTAAAAGAATCTACACATATTTGGCATAATCAAAAATATTTTAAAGAAAAATCTCATGCTGGAGAGCCATGAAAGATTCATTATTTAAAGTAAATAGGAAAGAGCAGTTGCAGGATTAAATTGCATTATTTCACTTCTATTTTTTCTTTTACTTGTACTTCTGTTTATATTGGGAAAGTTTGTTAGTAAGACTAACCAAGGCGAAGGGGGTTATAGGACAAATATAGACAGAAAATATTGCTTTGGAAATGTAATCTGTTCTTTCTACATACTTAAGTTGGATAAATTAGCTTGAATAGACTTCTGCCAAGATGGAGGCATACGTGGATGTGCCGTGCCTTCTCACACAACCAAGTTTAGAGACAACTAAATATTAGCAACAGAAAATACAGCCAGAACACGGAAAATTGAACTTTTCGGAAGTCCGTTAACAACAAATTCTTCAGCCTGACCGGTAAGGGGCGAAACCAGCGGCTGGTGAAGCGGGATTGCACAGGTCTCGGTCAGCCGGACTCAGGTGTGGAATCCAGATGTGGAATCCAGGCGCAGGGTTGGACCTAGTGAGCAACCTAGCGAGCAACCAGGCGAGCGACCGTGGGGGAGACAGCGGGGCAGCGGGGCTGCATGTTGACTGAGGTCGCGCATTTGTGCGCGGGTGGACAGGTGAGGGAGTGGGCGGTTGGACCTGGCCGGCAGGTCCCCATGGCAAGCGGCAGTGGAGGGCGCCGCCACTTCCCTGCTCTGACCCCACTTCCACATACAGCGTCATAACCCAGCGACTCTGAGTGGCCCGGCCCAGGTGAACCACCTAAGGAGCTGCTCCTCCGCACCCAGCTGTGAGAAACAGCAGAGGGAGCTGCCATTTCCCCGCTCTGACCACGCCCCCACATACAGCGTCACAACCCAGCGACCTGGGAATCCAAGGTGCCGCTTCTCACACTTAAAGGGCCAGAACAGACCAAGAATGGCACAGGAGGATCTCAGAGCCCCAGAGCCAATAGATCTAAGCGATGAAGAAATAGCAAAACTCACAGACGCACAGTTTAAAAAATTGGTGATCAGGATCCTCACAGAACTGGTTGATTATACCGACAAATTAGACAAATATATGAAGGCGAAACTAATTGAAATGAATGGAATTGCACAGGACACCAATAGCAACGAAAAGGAAACTGGGACTCAGATCAATGGAGTGGACCAGAAGAAAGCAAACAGAAAGCAAACAGAAAATGGCCAAACAGAAAAGAGTGAAGAAGCAAGAATTCAAAGAAATGAGGAGAGTCTTAGGAACCTCCAGGACATCTTTAAACGCTCCAACATCCGAATTATAGGGGTACCAGAAGGGGGAAATGCACAGCCACCAGTGGAAAACGTATTTGAACAAATAATAAAGGAGAATTTCCCCAATCTGGCAAAGGAAATAGACTACCAGGAAATCCAGGAAGCTCAGAGAGTCCCAAAGAAGTTGGACCCAAGAAGGAACACACCAAGGCACATCATCATTACATTAGCCAAGATTAAAATGAAGGAGAGAATCCTAGAAGCGGCAAGAGATAAGGGGACAGTCACCTACAAAGGAGTCCCCATCAGACTGTCAGCGGATTTCTCAAAAGAGACCTTACAGGCAAGAAGGGGCTGGAAAGAGGTATTCCAAGTCATGAAATCCAAAGACCTACAACCAAGATTGCTCTATCCAGCAAAGCTTTCATTTAGAATGGAAGGACAGATAAAGTGCTTTCTCAGATAAGATCAAATTCAAGGAGTTCATCATCACCAAGCCCTTATTATATGAAATGTTAAAGGGACTTATCTAAGAAAAAGAAGTTAAAGAAACATGAACAGTGAAAGGACAACAAACTCACAGTTATTAACAACCATACCTAAAACGAAAGCAAACTAAAAGGACAGCTAGATCAGGAGTGGAAACATAGAAATGAAGATCTCAAGGAGGGTTAGCAACAGGGGAGTGGGAGGAAGAGAAGGGGGGAGAAGGTACAGAAAATAAGTAGCATAGAAAATAGAAGTAGATAGAAGATAGATGGGGGGCAAGAATAGCATGGGAAATATAGAATCTAAAGGAATTGAGACACATGGTCATAAACTAAAGGGGGGGTAATGGTGGGGATGGGGGGTAGGGTGGAGGGGAATGAAGGGGGAAATAGAACAATTGTAACAGCATAATCAATAAAAAATTTAAAAAAATTAGCTTGAAGAACTTTTATTTCTACTTGGCAAACATGATCTACTTCAGAAATGTAGTTTCAGTTACAGAGGGAGTTGCTGTCTGGTTTGGGGAGATAGGGTATTAGATTTGATAAAACCCATGTTCACCTGAAAGTTGTTCCACTTTTTATATTTTTAATTGTAAAAACAAATAAATGCACCAAAAAGTACTATAAAAACGCCTTTACCTATCTTCTAGGAATACAAAGGCTATGTTATTTGCTTCTGTTTTTAAACTAAATAAAATACTGGGGATGCAGCTGGAATTCCAAATGAAAATGACCCAAGTTTCATTTTTCTCTATCCCCCTGAGAGCAACTGTTAATGCTGTTTAAACTTTTAAAAAATATTTTAACTACTTATTATATATCCATGAGCACATTGTACTATAATATGAGTTTATCAAATTGATGTGAATGGTATCATGCAATATGCATTGCATTGCAACTTAATTTCACTCTTAATGATGCTTTTCAAATCTATGGGTATTACTGTGTAGTCATTTCATTTATTTTTAACTATACCGTTTACATATGCCATTGTATAAATACACCACAATCTGTCCTTTCACCTAAATGATAGTTATTAAACTTGTTTCTAATTGTTCATTTATGCTTAATTGTGATTATGATATATTAGAACTTATTTCAGCCTCCTCCTTACATTATCTTTATTAGTAGCAGCTATATTTTTAGTCCCATCTTGCTTTTAAACTCCCAAATGTATTGTTGTTATTGTTGTTTTAAATTTAAAGTCATATTCAACTTATTTTTATTGCTATAATTCCTGTTTCGTTCCATTATATAATTTTTTCTTTTTTATATATATATAATGTCCTGTCTTACTTTATGGTTTCTTTCCCTCTTTCATCTCTGATTATTTTTTAACAATTTTAAAGTCTTAGTTAGACTACTCATTATTGGAAAATCTTTGTCTCTTTATACACCCATTTATTATCTGCATTGACTTTTTCAGCATGACTTGTTCCCTCAAGTCCCTTGATACTTCTTGACATGTTATTGGAAATTTTTTTCCTCATGAGAGATAACCTCATAGGGAAGTTCCATATTTATCCTCCTTGTGTCCTCAGCCTTCTTCCATAGTTCTGTAGCACATTAACCTTAGTTTTCACTCGTTGTTCTGGCTGGAGTTTCTCTCAATGTCTGAAAAGTTGGGATTTTTCTTCCTTACCTTTGAGGTTGGTTCTATATTAATGTTTCTTCGTATTGTGTATTCCATTCAATATTTCTGTATTTGGAAGAGTTTTGGGGGCGTGCCCCCCTCTTCTAAGTGAAGACTTGCAAATCCTTTATCTGAGCCCTCTAAGCCCTACAACCAACCCCTGTGCCCCAAGACCATTCCTTTGCTTAAAAAGTAGAAGAAAATTTTTCTATTGTAATAAATGTAATTTTTAGAGATTTTCTGTACATTTTACCTTTGTTTAAATATCACTTTTCTTATTAATATAATTTATTTTTCTTCTCTTACCTGAAGTCCTTTTCCACATTTCATTCTTAGGATAACTCACTGAAAGGTAAAACAAGGCTTTTAGAAGATGTGTATGTCATTTCATACACAATGCAATTTAATCCTGCAACTGCTCTTTCCTATTTACTTTAAATAATGAATATTTCATGGCTCTCCAGCATGAGACTTTTCTTTAAAATATTTTTGATTATGCCAAATATGTGTAGATTCTTTTAAAATATCTCATTTTTAAAGCAATTAAAAGTTAGATAGGCCTCATTAAAATTTGGGAATAGCCCTGGCTGATGTAGCTCAGTGGATTGAGTGCGAGCCTGTGAACCAGAGGATTGCAGTTCAATTCCCAGTCAAGGCACATGCCTGGGTTGCAGGCCAGTTCCCAGCAGGGGATGCATGAGAGGCAACCACACATTGATACTTCTCTCCCTCTCTCCTTCCCTTCCCCTCTAAAGATAAATAAATAAAAAATCTTTTAAAAAAGCTATTGTATTAAAAATAATAAAATTTGGGAATAAAACTTATCATTAAATGGAGTAGTCTGTGTCCCAAATACCATTCATAAATTTAACTGACCTGAACATTTTATTTAGAAGTATTGCTTTCTAACCTTATTTCATCTCTATATGTTTATTGTTCTTCTTCTCCTAGTATTGTATTTTTTTCATGAAACCCAAAACATTCTTTGTAAAAAACTTGTAGAATGAAAACCTTGTAGAAATATAAATCTTTTGATCAATTTTCAAGGAAACAATTGAAGTGAAATCTGTAACAGATTATCCTGAGACTTTTTACTTGAAAGTTTTAACAGACAGATATATACTCCCAATTTGAGCTACCAGGAAATATTGTAACCTTACCAAACCAGGTAGGTATTTTTTGATAACTGTCTTAAAATCAGGCAAGACAAAAAATACACAAAATATACTATCATTTCCCTGTCTACTTGCCTCCAACATTAAAATAGCATTCAGGAAATTATGTCATTACTTTGAAGAACTGGTAATACCAGTTATTCACCAGTTTTGACTTAATATTTCAAAAATAATAGGTTTTAAATATATAAATCTATTTTAAATTAAGATAAAATTTAAGCATCCAAGATAAGTTGGTATCTAGTACCCCTTTTTTTGAAGCTGCAGAAAAATTCTGTTTTTGAATTCTCCTAAAAATTAACAACACAGAATTGGGAAACACTCACCTAAGTATCTTCAATGGCTTCACTGAGGAAACAGATATTCAGAGATATCAATTAAGTGGTAGAGGCAAGATTTAAATCCAGTTTTAACAAACTCCAAATTCTGTGTACTTTCTACTTTACTATTTTTATCACATTACAGATTTCTGTGGTCTGGCATGTATTGATAAAAAGGCCTCTGTCCCAGAAGTCAAGACATTTATGTTTAAGCCTAGACACTACCAGTCCCATTCTTGCAATTTTGGATGTCTTAATGAGAAATAATAAAGGAATCTTGAAAGCTATCAGGGGGAATTTGACTTGACACAGACAGATAATGGTGCTCCCCACTGAACATGAACATGTCATAGAGCATGATCAGCCAAGATCACTCTGCAATTGTGATGAATGGGAAAAATACAAGATCACTTTGTAATCAATCTGATCCTAGACAAAAAAAGAACTATATGGAACCCACAGTAATATACAACCATCACCCTCTCCTAGCCATCCTGAGTACCCAATGTTTTTCTATCAATTACATTTTAATCCCACTCTGCTTCTCCTGATGCAAGATACAAACAATTGATCCCCAGTTTTGAATAACATCCATTTCCTAATAGTACCCATCTATAGCAAACTCCTGCCCCCTTGAACTTTCCCTCAAGTTTCCTGACATAAAGACAAGCTCTATAACAAACCTTGCTATACCCTCTTATTTTGATGCCCACATTTGACCATGGGGTCAGTCTGTTTTGTTGCACCAGGCAAAAAAACACAACTTCTTGTGAGTTAAAGTGCCACTGGGGGTCTATGATTAGAAAGCATCAGCATTTGTAAGGCACACAGTTCTCTGAAATTTTACAATCCACTTACACACAAAAAGAGTAAATTGGACTAATAGCAGCAGTCTGATAATACTCTCTAAGATCCTTTCCAGTTCTGCCAAGCCACAGCCATAAAAAGTCTGCTATTTTTACTCCTCTCTTCTGATTTTATATATTTATCACATTCCTGAAAAATTATAATAATGATCATTTCTCTTTTCCACAGGAGATTTACAATAATTATCCCAGGCACTGAGCTAAAAGGCAGTTCTGCAGTGGTATTAGAGAGACCGAGTTAGAGTAATGCTGTTATATAAACTATGCAACTTTGAAGTCAAACGTACCAGAAACCCAGATTCATGCTATAAATGATCCTGTAGTCAGTGCAGGCTTTATAATCTTCTCCTTCCTCTGGGTTTTAACCACTTTACAGAAATTGAAGCGTGGAAGTACATTTTTTGGCATGACAGTTTGTAAATTAAATGTAGTTAAAAGCAATTGAGTGGTTAAGTTTTGTTCATGGATCCATGATGATAAAGTCAGTAAATAGCATGCAATTGAATTCTATTCCTGATATACATGATATGTAAGTTATGCATCACAATAATCATTTGGATTGGAAATATTTTTCTATCTTAGTTGAAATTTGCCTGAATTGGCCCTTTGGATTTAATAAGTTTTATTAGAGAATCAAGAGTACTTTTTGTAACTGGGAAAATTTTTACCTAAATTCTAATGAAGAAATATATAAGAGCTAATGGTAGTGAAGGGACAAGGTCCATATAGAAAAATCAAAGGCAAATGGACTTCCAGACCAAAGATGAATATAAACAAGGAAAGGGCAGCAACATTGTCAATACCTGCAAAGTAAGGAAGATCTTATTAGTGATAAAAGGGTTATGAATTAAGATGACCTTTTTGAATTAAGAAAACAAAGACAATCTTTAGAAAGATGCTAAAGTAGTCAGGAAGAACAGTTGTCTTACCAAATATACTTGCTATATAGTACTGATGGTCTGAAGAGTGCTTTCTTTATTTTATGAAATAGATGCATTTTGTGGACAGCCATGGGACAGTATAATCACATCTGTGTAATACTCTCAGATCTACACAATTTTTGCAGATCACTACCTTCTTTTCAATAAAACAAGTCTTAAGCAGCCAAACTGCCACCCAACGATACCCTAAAGGATTATTCAGGAAGTGTTATTTTGCAGACAGCACCTAGGACCAAGACTACCTACAGTACATACTAACTCCTCACCATGGAGAGGTTCTAAGTTTTGTAACTTTATCAATTTGGAGTTTCAGAAAATAATATATGGGGTCTGACACAAATATCACCCCCTTTTATTACAAAATCTATTTCAAAATTATAAGCATGTAATTCCATAACATAACAATATCACACTCAAGCATATCATACAACATTTTAGGTGAAATGTTCAAATTGCTGTCCATCTCATGTGAGACAGTCACATACCCTACCGACCACACTTAGGCAGGTGTTACTTCTGCCAGACACTGGAGGTTAGCTTAACCTCCTAAAGAGGAGTTCACTGAGTTACAGTCACTATCACCTGTACTTATGAATATTTGAAAGTACACATATTGAGAAATTTTAGTTACTCAATATTCTTAATGTGAAAATCAATGTAGTAAATTCCTGTGGGAAGTTAGCATTTTGGATAATTTATATGGCTATGTCTTTAAGTTCACCAATCTTTTTTTTCTGCAATATCTCTACTGTGGTCAATCCATCTAGTGTAGTTTTCATTTTAGACAATATATATTTCATCTTTTAAAGTTTAATTTGTGTCTTTATTATATCTTCTGTATCTCCCTTCAACTTTTTCATGTTTTTATCTTTATCCTTCAGCATATATATTTACAATAAATGTTTTAACATCCCTGTCTACTTATTCTGTAATTCTTGTCATTTATAGGTATGTTTCAATTGAATGATTTTTATTATGGGTATGAATGAATTTTTCCCATTTCTTTGCACATTTGGTTTTTTATTTAATTCCATACATTATGAATTGTAAGTTGTTGGATTGGGGGTTTTCGTTGTTCTGTTGTTGTTTGTATAACTTTAAATATTTGGGGGCTTAGTTTAGGAGTCCAGTTATATTACTAGAAATCAGTTTCATTCTTTTGAGGTTTATTTTAACTTTCTTGCAATGGATCCAAAGTCCCTATAGTATAAATTTTGCCACATTTCTGAGAAAATGCTTTTCTGAGAAATCTCCTCAACACATCTTTCATTCTATGTTAAAAATATGATTTTATATTGATAAAAACAATGATTCTGCACATATTATGTGTACTGTCTCATTTACTTCTGAAAACAATCTTATGAAGTAAGATTTTTACAGATGATGAAACTGAGGCACCACGACATTAAGGTCATACAACTACTAAGAAGCAAAGCTATGACTTAAACAAAAGCAACCTGGTTGCACAGCTTGTAGTTTTAATCACTGTGTTATTTGTTGTTGTCATTCTTATTAATGGGGGGCGGAGAGTGCTACAGCAAACTGATAAGTTGATGTCAGAGTACACAGAGTAGCATATCCCAGCAGGGTAAATTGGACAAGACTAACCCTATAATCAAGCAGCATATAGAGATACAGACAAGTAAGAAAATTAGCATGTACCCATAAATTATGACAAAGTTGGAAAATTAGGAAGACTGAGTTGGGACTCTAACATGGAGATTCTTTCCAATAATCAAAGCTCTTTTAATGTTCTCCACTTTTCGCTTTAGAAACGCTTCTACCCATTCTAAATATCAAATAACAGTTGACAGGTTGAAACCTTTTTGTACCACAATAAGGAAAATCAACCTTGGATATTCCAGATGGCAGTGAGATACGTGGGAGCAGAGTGCACTTCCCTCTGCATGTGGGTGGAACACCTGGCCGATCTTCTGAGGAACAAAGTGAACAGCCAACAGTATCCCAGCATATATGAAAATTGGAGACCAAAACTTCTAGCAGACATTGAAAAATCAGATGGTAAGGAGAGTGCTTCAGGACAATAAGGTCCTGGGACCAGTGCAGACACCAAGGCAGTTGCAGCCCCAGGCCCTGAGCCCACTGGGTCTACTGTAGGATTCTTGGGAGAGAGCCAGGTCAATGGCTCCCTCCCCTGCCAGCCAAGGTTTGAGCAGCAGCAGGAGGGACCTGGATGCTTGATGTTGCTGGGGGGAATAATGACAAAGTGGAAAACACACAGGGGAGGTGTGCACCCACTGAGACTGTGGATGCCAGCTGGAAAGAGTTAGGCAGTGATGGACTCCGACCCAGTCAGTCCCCAGTCTGGTTGGGGAATTGAGCTGTGTGAGAGGCCTGGCACTTGTTTAGAGTGGCAGGCTTGAATAGGAGGAATTTTTCAAAAAGAAAAAAGAAAAAAAAGAGGCACTCAGTGGCTATTTGGGGAATTCTCTGAAACAACCACTCCCACCTCCTTTGCTGCTACCCCTGCCCAGAACTGGCTATTTCATTATTAATGGCATCACCCAGGAGCATGGAAAGCCAATGCTCAAGAGCCAGCACTCCCTGATAGCTCTAGGTTACAGATGGTAGAGGTCAAAATCAGAAGACACAGTGGGTTAGGGGGTTTAAAGTCATACTGGAAGCTGATTGGTTGGAGGTGAGGAAAGGGCAATTAGTTATATCTTCAGGTCATTTTTTTTTAGGAGAGCATAAAATTTTATTGACAGGTTAGAGGAGGAGCCAGAGGCAAAGGTCCCACCCCTCCCATGCCCCTACCCAAAAGCATGCATCCCTCTGCTGAAAGCAGGAGGCCAGGGAGGCTGCTGGACTCAGGCAGTCTTGGTAGCGGGTGCGTTGTTGTAATAGGCATACTGGACCTCCAGCAGGTTGTGGTAGGTGGCGATCTCCTGCTCCAGTCATATCTTGGTGCCCATGAGCTGCTGGGACTCCAAGTTCTGCTGCTCAATGTCAGCACGGACGTCACTCAGCTGGGCTTGATACTGCTGATCAACATCAGGATCTGTGCCAGCTGGGCTCCAAAGCGAGACTCCATTTTCGCCAGCATGCCTTCCAGGGCAGCTTTCATGCTAAGCTGAGCCTGCTGCTGGATCTCCAGACCCTGGAGGGTGTGGCACAGGTCAGTGATCTCCATCCTGCTAGTCTGCAGTTACTCCATGTGGCCAGTGACCTCCCGGTTCAGCTTTTCAGCCTGATGAATTGGGCTTCAGCATCCTTCCCGTTCTTCTCAGCCATGATCTCTTATTGGCTTCTTATGTCTCTCAGGATATTGGCTAGGTTAGTGCCAGGATTGGAATTCACCTCCACACTGACCTGGCCACCCACCAAGCCACTCAGGACACTGATTTCCTTCTCATGGTTCTTCAGGTAGGCCAGCTCTTCCTTCAAGCCTTCAATCTGTATCTCTAGGTCGGCTCTGGCCAGGGTCAGCTTGTTCAGCACCTTGCACAGGCCATTGATGTAAACCTCCATGCTCAGGCATGGACCTGCTCTGTCTCAAACTTGGTTCCAAAGTCATCTGCAGCCAGACAGGCATTGCCAATCTGCAGGACAACCCTGGAGTTCTCAATGGTGGCATTAAGAATCTTGTCCCACAGCTCCTTTATGGTTTGGTAGTAGTGGCTGTAGTGGCAGGTGGGCTCTGCTTCTGATACCACCTGTTCTAGTCACAGATCTTCACCTCTAGGTCTCTGTTGGCCACCCCCAGGGTGGGTACCTTCACCAGGTAGGAGGCCAGGCCCTTGTTAAGGTTCTGCATGGTGATTTTCTCATTGCTCACCAGAAGCCTGTTGGACCCAATCATGGCACCCACATAGCTGCTGCTGTGGCCCTCAGAGGAGGATGAGGACACAAAGTGGGCAGAGGACACAGACATGCCAAGGCTGCCTGAACTTCTGTGAATGCTGGGCTTCAGGTAGATGGCCCCAGATCTGAATTGCATGATGGGGCTGCCCATGCCTGGGGAGGGCAAGGAGGTCAACAACTGGCGATAGCTGTAAGAGGAAGCAGAGACACTAGTCAAAGGAGCTGTGGTTGGCCTGAGGATTCATATTCCTTCAGGTCTTAACTACAGCTCTGAGGTCTTTTCTGGAGTTCCTGTTAGGTTTCATGGAATAGTATGGGGTGGGTTGCCATTCTACCTTAGGGCTCAGTATCTAAAACATAATTTAGGTCAAGATGTTATCTTGAGCTTAACCAAAACCCATAGCTTGTGACCCTTAGGGCATGGCAGATGTTTCTGGCTGCTTCAGGGGGTTAATGACTGGTAAGGGAAAGAACTAAGGCTTATAAAGTATGCTGTGAAAAAACTGAATAAAGTGCTGGGGCTACATGTTAAATTAAAATTCTATGTTAAATCAGGATCCTTGGTTTCAGCTGAAATGCCTTATAGCTACTTTATGCTCCTTTCTCTGGACCTTGCCTATAAAGAGAGAGGGTGCCCTCTGAACAGAAGCCACTGCTACCTGCTGTCAGAGCTTAAAGAGAAATCAGCTAGCCTGGAAATGCTGAGCTCTTTCTCTCTTCCCTTGAAAAGCTCCACCTTAGTAAAATGTGGAAGTGAGTGTCAGTTACTAATGTACCCAGACTCTCTTCTTAAGTAATGGAGAAAGGTAGGGAAAGACTGATATGATGCCTCATTTTACAGATATATGGAGAGGCACTGTAATGTGTAAGACAGTGTGTGAGGCACTGTTCAATACATATATGAGGGTCTCTGCCATGGAGGAATTACAATCTAGTAAAGACTAGAGAATATCAGGATTTTCACAGGGGCAATATTTAATTGACCTTTTTCCAAATCAAGTTCAAATTAAGTGAGATACAAAAACTGACACAATAGTAAGATTTAAAAACTATCTTTGTTATGATAGAACTGTTGAAATACATGGTTTAAATTTGAGGCAACAATGGAATTCCTAATAATACAATCAGAATTAGATGTGTCCTCAAGTCATGGTGTCCCCCATTGCCTGCAAAGAGGTGGCCCCAGGAAACCATAAGTATGGAAGAAAGATTTTAAAGTATGCTTCCTATAGAAAGGATTCTCAAGAAGGAAGCTTTGCATATCCTGTTGATTATTCCAGTTTTACCCACCAAAGAAATTCTTTCTCTTCCCATTGAAGAAATATGTTATCAGGAAATAACTTCAACACATAATGCACACTCCATCTTGTAGGTCTCCCAACCAAGAGATATGAGATCAAGGAGTTTTGGATTGTGGCAATTTTTTAAACCCTCACCCCAGGTTATGTTTCCATGGATTTTAGAGACAGAAAAAGGGAGAGAGAGAGGAAGAGAGAGAAACATCAGGGCATCAATGTAAGAGAGAGAAACATCAACCTGTTGCCTCCTATACAGGACGGGACAGAGGATCAAACCTGCAATCTAAGTATGTGCCTGGGAATTGAATACAAAACTTTTTGGTGCGCAGGATGATGCTCCAACAGACTGAGTCACTCAGCCAGGGCTTGTTCTACCAAAATAATTTATTGTTTAGCTACTTTTCTGCCTTTATTTTTCTGGGTTATGCAATACCAGCAGGCAATGAACTCCCATCATCTAACAGGTAGTCTGGGACTTGATTGTCCTTCATGGGTTCCATTTTAATATACTGCATCTTAGTCTTCCGATTTTATAAACTTTGGGGGCACAGTCTTAATTCTGTTACTCTACATTCAATAGCAATTACTCACTGCTATTCACTCAGGAATACCCTTGAGTATTTTGTAATGCTAATCTCATAGATCTCCACTGCCCTGTGGCTTTCAAGGGATGTTTCTTGTTTCCTGGATTCTGGTTCCCTCTGGAGGAGTCACTCCAGTTTGCTCTCTGTCATCTTTTCCCTCTTCTTCTGCTAGATTTTGTTCAGCGTTAGGCACTCTTTCTGATTTAGTAACAATTAAAACAATTAAACAGCTTCCTGTTTAAACAGTGCTACCGAAACTTGTCTGCATGTTGGTACCTTTAAAAACACTGATGGTGAGTGACACCCCCAGAGATTCTGATTTATTCAGTCTGGAGTGTAGTCTTCCAACAATTCTGGTGCCAGCAGTTTGAAACCATTGAATTAAACATTTTCTTTATTTCAATATTTTCTTTAGAGCAGTTTAGAACTTTTTTCATTTTATGTCCATCTATTCTGACCTTTAAGTTCTGATATCTTCCATATATGTTTAGTCTGCTAACATTTCAACTATCTTCTTAAGTAATTCTCTTTTGCTTCTGCTTAAACAACATGCTTTCCTTTATTTTATAGTCATTCTTTAATTGTTCCTTTTCTAATAGGAAGACTAAAATGATCTAAGAAGTTGCCATATTTTCTTTACAACAAAGATTCTACATCTTTTTAGTTGGTAGTTAATGCAATCTATTGCTCTTCTTTGAGTGAAGCCTCCTTTGGATCTAATATCTAAAGCCAGTTTCAGACCAAATGGTGGGGTGGTCCTTGGGCCCATGTGCAATTTTCATGAATTTAAGGTTAGTTGCTCCATTGTCTTCTTCTGATTCCTGAATGAAGAATAGACTTTGGATGATAACTTACTATCTACCCTGTAGGATCTAGCTATAATACAAGATACGGTATTATAGCTAGACCCTAACTCATGCTCTGTAGAACACCACTGTATAATAGATCTGTCTGTGAAACAACAACATAAAGTAACTTTTCCCATTTATTGATGCTTTAGGAAGGTCCACTTCACCACAACATTATACTCAACCTGAGTCCAAGCCACACATGTAGAATTCAAGGTCAGACTGCAGCAGCTTCCATCTGAGGCCCACATGGCAGATCTCTGGATATGTTGCTTTGGCCTCATGCTTGTAGCTCAGCCTTTATAAAACACTCACTGGCCTGTGGTTGAAATCGTCATCAACTTTGATAACCTGACAAGTTTCAAGTACTATACGGTAATCACTTACTAAAGCCCCAAACTTAAAACTGCCCATTCAGAGTATATCAGCTAAAAACAAACAAACAAAAACAAGTAAAATGATACCAAAGAAAAAACCCCTTCAAGTTACATGATACATTACAGGCTGCTAAAACCAAATGTCTAGACACAGTCTTCTCTTGGGCCACAGTAGAAGCCTCAATCTCAAGGTGTTATTTTACTGCTCAAGATTTACTCTTTGTTCATTTCTCATGGCCCTTGAACTAGGATGATTTAAGGACAATATCTATTATTCTCCATTCAACTAGAGACAAAGGAGTTAGGGACAATGAGAAGAATGAGATAAATATTCCAACTTCTTATTGAAAGTTTTTGGAGAATATGACTTAGTTTTATAAAAACACGGGTACTTTTTTATGTTGTATCCCAGAACATAAAAAGATAGTCTTGCCCAATCATAAAGAACCTAAAAAAACACAGGAAACTCTTGCTGAGTACTGGCTAGTTTCTATAAAACAGAGTTCTGTAAGAGCAGACTGTAACACTTGCTTCCTAGAGATAGACAGGCCCAGCCAGATTTTGTGCCAAATTCTCAGCAATCTAGTCACTCTTCCAAGAGTCCTCCAGTAACAGGTCCCTCATCATGAGAAACCAACAGAGAGGAGGTTCCCTCCAACAAAGGAGATAAGACATGCACACCAATACCCATTACAACAGCAACATGTAAATGATACCATGAAACAAACTCAGCAGCCTTAGTTCTGAGGAAGGAAGGGCTCACTTATGATTATTGTAATGAAAGAGATAGCTCTGGCATAAGATCTTAGAGGGCAGGAGACCCAGCACAGAATGAGGGAATTATAGAAGCATCCTCAGCAAAAACATATAGAAGTAGCCTGTCAGTGAGGGAATAACTGACAAGTCTAAGATGAAGTGGGTCACCCCAATTCTATCATCACAATTTAAGCTCCATTGTTCCCAACTTAATTAGCCTATTCCATCCTATTTGTCAGGTTAATCCTATTTAATATTTTACTTAAAATTCCTTATAAAACATTCTTTATGGCTCTAACAGTGTACCAGTGATGCAGAACTGAATCTCAACACCTCTATTCAACATATTTTCTGGTTCATCCTCTAATAAGAATCATATCATGGGAAGGTGTGGTCTCAAGGGAATGAAGTCTGGCCATTGTTCAAGATCATAAGGCTGTCAGTGACCCACTGGACTGCCTAGCTTTCTTGTGGGATCATGTTGTAGGTAATGATGGCATAAGGAACTTGAAAAAGGTATTTTCTTTGAGTGAGACAGCAAGTTATTACTGAAATCACATAAATATCTATTCTTCTGTCTATGAATAGAGAATTTGTCTGATAGTTTTCCATTCAAGGAAAAACATTCATCCCTGTCTTTACCATACTTCCATGGAAAGGACACATTATCTTTAAGGTACCGATGTTATATAATTGCACAAATGTTGTCAATTGTAAGCGTATAATTAGAAAAAATATCATGTGACTCTTTAATGATGTGGAAATTTTTTAGACAACACACATTCAAATACAGTGGAATTTTATCTCCTCACAATCTTTAGTTAGCTACTGTTAGGAAATACAGAAAAATGAGTAATATAAATTTAATAAATTAAAAATTCACCTTAAGTGAAAGTGGGAAGATGAGCATAGTAGAATACTAATAATATTTAAAGATAATACCTTTAAATAATGACTCTCATTGTCAGATCTTGCCTGCATCTTGGTCTCTATAGCTCTATACTTCCCAGGACTGGAAAATCTGGCTATGGACTTTAGGCTATCACATAAACCAAATCTTTGGGAGTTAAAATGGAAGTGCTCATGTAGGTAGATAATTAGGTCTTGACTGTTCAATTCTGATAGCCGAACTGCTGGTTTGTCCCTTTAACCTCTCATTCTCAGAATCTAGCCTCCCTATAGAACCCAGGCTTTGGAGGGGAGGGCCTTCTTACACTTGCTCATCTTTCTCCCCAAAACAATTCAGCTCTTTATGCCTTATTATTTGGTTCTATTTTCAATGTGAGAAAACCTCTAACTTTCAGAGACTGTTGTGAGGATTAAATGAAATGTAATGCATGACAGCATTTAGACCACAGGTACTCAATGAAGGTAAGCCCCTACCATCCTTCTTTTTCTTTCTAGGCCTTTCCTGGAGAAGGCTAAATACTGTGCTTATCATTCCAAAGATCTAAGTCATTTGGCAACAGATCTGTTCAGCCATCTGCCATAGTGTTTAGAAGCTCCAAATACAAAACCAATGCCAGGAATGTCCCAGCCAAGTGCATTATATCTCTCACAAAAGCTAGCATGATGTTAGATGTTTCTCTGAATGATAACAAGATTCTCCAGTAGAATTTAAGGGAATGAAGAATTTCTGTGGTGATGGTAATAAAAACACTTTTTCTACAAACCTCACTTTTGTACTTGACCAACTATCTCTTGATCAACTATCAGATGCTCGGTGTCCTGTACTTGTTTCCTGCTTTCTCATATATGGCTGTTTTGTACTTTTTAGTCTGCTGTGCACACACCTGATGACTAATTATATAAACTCTGGACCTAATAACTGGCTGAGTGACCTTCAGCGAGATATTTATCTTCTCTGAATCTCCATTAGCTCATTTGAAAATACAATAATAATCTATATTTCAAAGAATGACTGAAGATAAAATGAAATGATATAGTTAAGATAGCAGTTCTCAAACATTTTTGACTTAAAGCTCTTTTAACTCTTAAAAATTATTGAGGAGTTCAAAAATCTTTTTATTTATATGAGTTATATCTATTGACAGTTACTATAATAGAAATTAAAACTAAGAAATATTTTATAATACTCATGTATTAACTTATTCAAAATAGTAATCATAAATCCATTGCATGTTAACACAAATAACATGTTTTTAGTAAAATAACTGTATTTTTCAAAATAATTTTAGAGAGTAGCATTGTTTTATATTATATCATTTTCTTTAATATCTTCACAACTGGTGAATTCTCACGTATCCCTCCACATTTGACCTGCTGCAATATCTTGTGTTGGTTGAAATACATGAACAAAATGTGGTCTGATGTACATATGTAGTTGGAAAAGAGAATACTTTTCAGATAATTGTGGATATTCTCCTTTGATATTCTATCCTAACTCAGCAAGTAGTAGGTTATAAAAGGTTATTGACTCTTAAACCATAGCAAAGAATATTTTGTACTCTGTAATAATAAAACCCATCATTTGTCTTAAACTTTGAATGGATGTTTCATCCATGTAAGATTTTATGCATTGTGCATGGGTTAATTGGATTACATTGGTTTACTGAGTTATGTGGGTCTTCCAAATATTGATACATTTTATCATAGGATATCAAAACAAATCCCATTTGTTAACTCATGTATTGGATCAGAAAAACCTTTAAGTATTAGAAAGCTGTCAAGTCATGTGGTAAATACAAGTCTTTGAAATTCTAATTTTCACTTGAAAGTTCAAATTTTATCAGTGGCTACAAATATTGTTAGTTGTTTTTCTTGAAGTGACAGGTTGACTTTGTTCATTTGCAAGAAAATATCCACCAGAATCTCAAGTCTGAAAAACCATCATTTGTTTGTCAGCTGTTCTAAGTAAAAATGGTGTTTCATGAAAAAAGTGGCAAGTGTAACTTGCAATTTAAATAATCACACAGTGCTTTTCTTGCATATAACTTTAACATTTCAATATACAGTTTTATGTGTACTTTTCATTTTATCATATAGAAAATTGAAAAGATGAGTACTGAATGGGTAGAATTTAGTAAAATTAATAATTTTTACTGCTTCATTAAAAACAATCTTAGTGAGACTGGCATTTATTCATTTATTTATCACTGAATTTTTTGGACTGTAAGATGCACTGGACCATAAGATGCACCTAGGTTTTAGAGGAGAAAAATAGGGGAAAAAATTTGAAGCAAAAAATGTGGTGAAATATTTAATAACATAAATAACATAGGCTGCCGCCCACCCCTCCCACACCCCCATAAGCCAGGTAAACTACATTAGGATTATAAGACACATTCCCATTTCTTTCCAAATGAGGAGGGAGGGCTGTGTCTTATAGTCCAAAAATACAGTACTTGTTTATTTGACAAGTGTATGGCTGTGAAGAATACAATTATTACTTGTTGGGGCGACTTTCCTCGAAAGTCCCCCCAAGTGCCATGGATGGAGAGTAATCATGACAGAGATATGATGTAATCTGCTTGGGGAGGAGAAATGAGCCGTGGCCAGTTTCTCAGGGAAAAAGGCCAGCAGCAGCCAGTTTCTTCGAGGAGAAAAAGGCCTCGAG
The DNA here is from genome assembly GCF_021234435.1 of Artibeus jamaicensis. Lineage (NCBI taxonomy): Eukaryota > Metazoa > Chordata > Mammalia > Chiroptera > Phyllostomidae > Artibeus > Artibeus jamaicensis. Next base: position 68,245,566 of record NW_026522030.1, on the reverse strand, counting down.
CCCCCTCCTCCAGTGCCTTTTATTGGGTTGTAATACACAGGAATACAGGGCAGCAAGGATCAAACACTAGATAACATTTCAAAGAAATCTGAAGGCTTGGTATGAGTCAGAGTCTGTCAGGAACAGAGTTTTAGGATTTCCTTCTCGAATCCTTAACACATGAATGAAAACACTCTTAGCAGAGCAGATTTCACAGGTTTTTCAGGAAGTCCTTCTGATGCCAGGTTTTTCCCCAGGACACACTCTAGCAAGGCAAGGAGCTGCACCTCTCCCAACAGGTATTCAGGCTTAAGGGGATTAGAGCCAGGAAGTGCTTCTCCCAGAGAACATGGGGACTTGGGCTATGTCAAAGCCGGAGGGAGAGTGTCCATTGCTCCCTCTTTGTCACAGCCCCCCAAGTCCTTCCATGAAGGCCTCCCAAGTGATCGAGTCTGGCTTAGGTTGCTCCTCACTGTGAGGGGTCTTGCCCATCACTGACTTCCGACCAAGCTTTGGGGGCAAGGAGAGGAAACTGAGGCAGCATTTGCTACCAGAGACAAGCTTTGTCTCCTGCAGCTCACATACCCAAAGGTCATCTCTTGCCCTTAGCCACAAGGGGAAGAGATACAATTTCCAAAACCATGCAGAGCAGTCTACAACAATTACTAGTACATTTTTATCTTTGTGCCACTGCTCTGATTCATGCTAAGGTGCCATCAATATATTTCATGATTAATCTTATCAATACAAATGCCAATGCAATAAAGAATGGCACAATTTTTTAGCATTATGAAATTAGTTGTGACTTTGCAAAGTTTCTGAAAGGGTGTTGAGGATCCTAGGGTCTTTTGACCATACTTTGAACTGCTATATATGCTTTAGATATTACATGGCCTAATACAGAGTAGGCCCATAGTAAGGACCATTAATTCCATTATTATTATAGTGTGAGTATTTTATAATGTTAGTATGTGTGCAGTGTTTGAAGCTATGGTGTGGAGGATTACGTTCAAGGCACAGGTCTAAGTGAAAGGCCCTCTCCAAGCTTCTATGTTTTAATAATTTTAATCTTTTCCCTTTGTACCTTTTCAGGTTAACAATACTTGGTGTAGAAATAAACGAAGACCACTCAGATGAGAATGAATGGAAGCTATTTACTCAGTCATCCACCATCACTTGCATATGTCAGTGTCTTCAAGGCAGACTGCAATGTAAGTATGTGAATAGGAAAACTTAATAATGAAAAAATAAAATGAGGGTTTCAGGTGTTCCCTTATTGGAGGTCGCTGGCAGGAAGAATCTGAAAGTGGGTTGACTAGAAGTGGGGGATCTTATATGAATGGTTTTGAGAGCATATTGACCTTCTCTGACTGGTCTAGAGTTGGAAGCAGAGGCAAAAAAAAACAAACAAATAAATAAGGAAGCTGGTTGTCACTGACCAAATCCTGACCATCCTGACTGTACTTGGCTGATTGCTGCAGAGGTTGGGGGTCAGACTTCCATTATCACATATGGTCTGGCTATTGCTTGTTTGCATATTCAGTTTTTCACTGGTTAACAATTCTTTGTATTAATTCCTCTCTTTAAAAAAACCTGGTATGTTTGCTGTTGCCTAGGTGGACACTGCTAACATCACTAAGTTGCATGTCCATAGTTAACAGGCCCATATAGAGTTCACCTTAAAATGTTGCTTATAATATAGCAAAATAATTGGGTATATTATTGGATAAGGATTTACATTATCATAGTTCATCATAAAGATGAAAAAATGAGACAGGACAAAAGGAGAAGGTGCAATGCCAGGTTTATCCATTTGTGTTTGCTTGGGACTGAGGAGCTTCAATTTTAAAAGACTGAGACAGTTTAGGCAAACTTGAACAGTTGATTGCCCTATGATGAAGTGAAGTTGTACTTCATTAAAATAATTCACTTTTTCTTTTCTGTACCCAAACAACACAACAAGCTCCAATGAATAAGAGCAGCATTCTGCTTCTGATTCTCTGTGGGTGGGCAAAATTGAACACCATACTTGGTGGGGTAGTGACCATGACTAGCTTCATGGTTCACTCTCCACTGGGAGTACCCCTCTTTCTCTAGGTAAACAATTACTAAAGTTTTGAGAAGACAAATTATTCCTTAATCCAATCAATCACCACAGGTGTTAAACCTTATGTGCCTCTCCCATACTTAATGTGATTAAATTTACCAAAATTAAAAAAATACTTTTAAAAAACTATAGTGCAGTGTTCAGTATAGTGTTTTCAGAAACACTATACTATTTTTAAAAATAGAAAATGCTCTCCCCATGTCATTTTATATAATGCAGCCTGAGGATGATTACAACATTTATAGGTAACATTTAAATTAGGCAAAATGTGTTTTTGTTCCAAAACAATTGAACAAAGGAAACTGAGATAAACACAAAAATATTTCATCATCTAAAGAAATTTTTTTCTGGCTTCCTAACAGAGGGCAATTTAATTCTGAAAGATTGCATCTATTGATTGAAGTTCTGGCCCCTAGATACTTAACAGATGAATGAAACTGATGATAAGGGCACTTATTGTTCACATTTCCCAGTATGAGAGAACAAGTATTAATAAATGGAGAGCACTAATTTTGGAATATAGTACTTTCCCCCAAGATTACATTTATTGAAAATGTTGTATAAAACAGGATCGTAGGTCATTAATCTAAGGCGATACATGGCTGAAAAGAGAATGAGGTCAGAGAAAGTAGCTTCCAGGAGCATGCCTCCAGATGCTGCTCTGGATAGAGATGGCAGCCTCAGTCAGCTGCCTGAAGTGCAACTGGGCCTGTGGGAGATTCTAATCTGGGGGAAGGCTCTGGTAGAATCGTGGAACTGTGCAAATCCCTGCTTCAACTTTAGCTTTTCTGCTACATTTGCTCACTCTCCACATTTCTAGTCTTAGCTGCTGCTCTACCTACTGACTGCCAGATGGTGTCTGTAAGTGAGGCTCCTTTGAACAGTGGCAGAGGCTATCTCTTCAGGGACTTTAGGTTTGAAATTTACTCATGAAAATAAAAGAAAAAGAAGACTATCTGCAGATCATGTTAATCTCTTAAAAGAAGCACCTGATATTTTATATAATATATAAAACAAGTAAATCACCTTGCAGTGTGTTAAGTGGTAGGCTAAGAAAGATGAGTTAGGAAGATGAGGCATTAGCAGTTTTTTAGATTGTTAGGCTCTTTGGGCAGTATATTACATTTCACAAACATTAGTGCTTTTAATATTTACAGAAGTTCCATGATAATATTTATGACTGAAAGAGCAGGGAGTAGGTTGTGGCCCAAAGAGGGTGACTTGTCCAAGCTATGAGCTGGCTTAATCCATTTGGTCTGTTTTAACTATATGGTTCTTCCTGCTAGATCATGGTGGCGATTGTCAAAGCAAATATTGGATAAGACGATGTTAAACAGTCAAGGGAAACTTTATTTGAGGCTATTGTAATAGTTGCGGAAGACCACAATTATATCCAACTTCTACTTCATTGTATTTATTTATTTTTAAAGATTTTATTTATTTATCTTTAGAGGGGAAGGGAAGGAGAGAGGGAGAGAAACATCAATGTATGGTTGCCTTTCGTGCGTCCCCTGCTGGGAACTGGCCTGCAGGGAACCTGCCTGCAACCCTGGCATGTGCCCTGACTGGGAATCGAACCGCGATTGTCTGCTTCGCAGGCCCGCGCTCAATCCACTGAGCTACACCAGCCAGGGCCCAACTTCTACTTCATTGTAACAAAGATCTGCAGTTGGAGGATCGTGTAGGTCATCTGTGCTTGGTAACTACTTTTATCCAAGGAAAAATGTTTGTGTATTTTCATGACAGGAAATAATTTTACAACTTGGAGTAAGATATCTGCCAAATTTAGGCTCACACCCTCCCACAGAAACTGGGAGATAGGGGCTGTATCTTCCTTAATGATTATCTCTTAAAAGGATGGTTCCCAGGTTTTTGAAAAAAACATTCCTCGGTTGTGAACTTGGCAAAAGCCTTTAAAAATTTACATCTCAAAAAAAGAAAAGAAAAAAAAAAGAAAAAAGTGTTTAGTTACAGGTTTGTTGAAGTAAAAGTTCTAAGAAAGGAAGTCAGGTGTCTAGAGCCAGGTAGAAGCCTGATGCAGATTTAGGCAAGCAGAGGGAAATTTTAAGTCAGTGATGTTGATCAGTCCTCCTTTCTGTTCCAGGAAACAGGCATTCCATTGCACAACTTAAGGAAGCAGGTCCATGCAGTTTTTAGATTTCTGTGATTGAAGGGGTAGTTGAACTGTTAGGTAGGATAGGTAGTAAACTAAGGCAGAGAGGAACGGGAGTCATGTCTCACACACTACTTAGCGGCCCTGAGCCCAGTCCAATAAGATCGCTGGGATTCTGAACATCACAGGCAATGATAACATTGAGGAGGAAGGGAGTCCTTAAAACTCTGTGTACTGGGAAAGGGAGCTTCTGTTGCAATTTCATTAACTAAGATAAAGAAAGCCTTTACTAGCTGAGAAAGAAAACCTTTGTAGTTGTACATTTTTCACAGGGTTTAGAAGGAGAGAGAAAGAGAAGAAACCTAGAAACTCACTAAAGTATATAACCCTTGAGCCCCAATAGTTGGCATACTCAGATTAGCTGAGGGCTCACTTGTAGCCTTGGCTCAAGTGTGTAGAATAAACTTACTGAAAAACATACTAACTTATTTCCTCTATATTTCAAAAAAACTTACCTGTTTTCTACTATACATATTGTCTCTAGATTGAATTCATCTGTTGCAAGCAAGACAAGAAACAAGGAGAGGCAGGGAGCCCCCTGATTTGGGTCTCTTTGGTAATAGAACCATCCCCTGAGACTTGGTAGTAGAGGATATTTTCTAGGTGGTGTGAGAAATCAGGCATTTGATAAGGGGGATTTGTATGGAAATACAAAAGAGAACAAAGCTTAATGGTTGGAGCTGACAGTAAACTCAGTTTCTGAGTCCTGTAGACATTGAACTCAAATCATCTTTAGATAGTGCAGTGAGGATGGCAGTGCCAATCTGGAAGATTTCCCAGTTTTTAGATGGAATTTTTTGGTGATGGCATAGATATCAGAGAGATTTTGAATTGACTTTCCATAGTCATGGTTACTTTCCACGCCAGAACATGGAAGGTGTGGGAGTTCCAGTGAACCTCCTGAGTGGCCCACACAGCTGCAGCTACAAGCATGCAGGTTGCTCATATGTCATCCGCAGTAGTGATGAGTCCTTTGAAGTTTACATTAGATCATCTACTCTCAGCTTACAGGGTTTCTTCAGATCCTGGGGGGAATGCCAGCTCTAAGACAGGCCAGGGTCCCAGTGATGATCTGGGAAGTCAGGTTTTAGTTGCCATGATTCCAGGTCACCAGAGGAAACTTGGGAATGTTTTATTTGGAGACTTGTGATTAGATGTTGAAGAACATTGAAAAAATTTTAAATTTGGTGATGGCTGACAATTTGTGCAAGATGACAGGTTTTAGTGTAATTTATAAGTAGGCAACAACACCACAAAGCTTACAAAGAGCTTAAAGGTGATAAACAGGACCAGACTCTGATAACCCACAAGGCTGCACTAGAGTATTCTCTTGAAGCATAAAATTTCTCTCTAAAACCACCTCACTTTTGATCAATCACAATCAAAATAAGATTATTTTCAATTACAAAATAAATTTGGTCTCATTAGATTTGACTTGATTATTTACATAGGTACAACAAGAACAGTCAATAACCACATAGACTCTTTTAAAGTTTGTTTTGTTGCAGGTTTTTATAAGGAATTTTGGAATGGATCTTTAAGCTTTTCTTGAGGCTAGGAAGCTGAGCTAAGAAATTGTCCCTGGATTTTACTTGTAGTACTTATAGAATTGGATAAATTCTGCTCTTTTTGAGATTTCCAACTTATGTTATTTTCTGTGCCTGCCAGGAATGACTTTCCTTACTCACCTATAGGGCTGGGAAAAGTAGGATAGGTACCAGGCTGATTTTTTTCTAGGGGCTTTGTAAGCATTAGTTTCATGAAGTCGGTCTTAGTCCCTTAAGGCCATCTCATCCTATCTGATTCTATACACATTATTCTCACCTACGATTTCAGTCCAAGCCTTAGCTATATAATCAATATTTCTAATTATGTTTTGTTATAAGAAGGACAGCTTTTTGTTGAACTTATGCAAACAATCATATTGCCATGAAAACAAAGTGTAGAAAAGCATAAATGTCTCATTTCTATTTATAAAAGCATAATCTATAGATAGCTTCAAAAAAAGAGTGGTGGCTGGTGTGGCTGAGTGGATGGAATGCTGGACTGCAAAGCAAGGGTCACTGGTTTGATTCCCAGTGAGGGCACATGCCTGAGCTGCCGGCCACGGCCCCAGTAGTGGGTGCATGAGGGGCAACCACATGTTGATGTTTCTTTCCCTCTGTTTCTTTCTCCCTTGCCCTCTCTCTAAAAATAAATAAAATCCTAAAAAGAGAGAGAACAAGGGATTCCTTATATCCAGGAAATATAACCTAAAGCACCAGCAATGTTCCAAACAAACCACAATCATTCTTTACCAGTTCTGTGGACAAAAAAGGGGCAACATACTAAACCTGGCAAACTCAGGGGAGGCCATCATAGTGATCTCACAAACTCAGACTAAGATAACCACATAGGATGGTCTGAATTGAAACTTATTAACTGAAATCAAGTCATGGCAGGTAATCATGTCCTAAACTGGTATCTTCCTTGACAAAGGTCAATCTCTACCCTAACTGAGCCTGTCTATTGTATTTTTGCATTTAAAATAACATAGGAATGTCAGGGTAATTTTTTCCCAGATCCCCTAGGCACAGTCTTCCACTTGAGCAGAGACCAGAGCAGTTAATTCTTAACTGGTAACTGTCCTATAAGCACTAATGTGTATGTTTATTTTACTTTTTATCCAATCCCAGAGATTTACCTGCTTTGCTTTCTCTTGCCTCCCTAATCCATCACTAAAGGATTTAATGTAATCCTGCTAAAATTTCTCCTTTGTATTGTATTTAAAAAGTCACAAAATGCTATTTTTTGGAGCATTTTCTCAATCCATTGAGACTTTGCTTCCTAGCAATTGTCAGTTTGACTCAAATAAACTCATAAAAATTCTTGCAGGTTTGGACATTTCTTATGTCAATAGTTCATAGAGTTCTATGAAGTTAATTCTTGTCTTTCTTGATATTCGGTTGGCAATCTCATAAACCCACTGACTTCTCCACCAGTTTTGGCGATCCTGATTCAGTTGAGTAGTATGGTTTGCTGGAAGTTATTTGAGCAATATCATCAGAAGTGAGGGAGGGCAGAATTTGTCACACTATTATGTATCTCTTTGGCATAAGGATTACTTTAGACTGATTATTTTCTGTTAGTAAAACATAGGAGACATAGGAGAAGCTCTGAAAACAGAGTAAAAGTTACCCTTTGTAAGAGAGATTCACATTTATAAGGGAAATCTCCATTTGCAAGGATATCTCCTCCTGCGTCGGGAAGGGAAGGATGACCAAATTGCTGGAAACTCATCAGTGGAGAAGGCATGTTTCCCCTCACAGCATCTGGTTTTGTCTTTAGCTTGAGATGGTATTTAACTTAGTGACCTGGGCCATTTCAGGGAGATATTCAGTTTTCTTGGGCATCTCCTGTATATACAGGTAGTATATATGTTATTAAACTTTTGTTTTTCTCCTGTTAATATGTTTTTTATTATAAGGAGTCTTAGCCAGAAACCTAGAGGGATAGAAGTAAAATTATTTTTCCTCTCCTACAGAAATCTACAGTCTATTTCTTGCCTTTGAGTCAGCCCTTTTTATTGAAGATGAAGCATGATGGCCTGCAGATGATTGCTAAGAGCTTCCGGGAAAGTATGAGAGTGAAATAAAAGTTTATCTGGGGATTACAAAGACTTAAGATGGCTGTGTTTAAAGATATAATGAGAGTTTATTAGAAAAATAATGCAACTGACAAAGATATTTGGCTGTTTCTGTGACACACATTAAAAAATAACATGGAATTATAATTGATAGCACATAGTCATTGCCTCATAACAACAGTTCTTTCAACAACTATGTATACCATTGTGGTTGCATAAGATTAAAATGGAGCTGAAAATTTCTATCAGTCAGGGACATCATAGGCATTGTAAAGTCTTGGTGCTCTCACATGTATCACATGTTTGTGGTGGTGCTGGTGTAAACAAACCTGTGTGGCCAGTCCCATAAAATGTAGTATATACAATTATGGACAGTGCATAATAGCCGATAATGATAATAAAGGGCAGCGTTACTATTTTATTATACTATACTTTTTATATTATGTTAAACTATATTATACTATAATTTTTTAAAGATTTTATTTATCTATAGAGGAGAAGGCAAGGAGAGAGGGAGAGAAATATCAATGTATGGTTGCCTCTCATGCATCCCCTGCTGGGAACTGGCCTGTAACCCAGGCATGTGCCCTGACTGGGAATCAAACCGCAATCCTTTGATTCACAGGTCTGTGCTCAATCCACAGAGCTACACCAGCCAGGGCTTATACTTTTTATTGTTATTTATTATACTATACTTTTTATTGTTATGTTAAAGTGTATTCTCTACTTATCAAAAATGCTGTAAAACAGTATGCCATGTTACATCAGCAGCACCTCACACACACATCTCTTGATAGCATCATTTTGTATTGTTCTTGATTTAATATTGTGTTGTTCTGTATAGTCACATGCTGTACAGGCTTGTAGCCTTGGAGGAATAGGCTACAAGCCTTTTCCTTGGATGAGTTAAATATCTTATAACCTAGGTGTATAGTAGGCTATACCATTTAGGTTCATGTAAGTACACTCTATCATGTCTGCATGACAAAAATCACCTACTGACACATTTCTCAAAATGTATTGTTAAGCAGTGCATGACTATATAGTGTTGTGAGATATCAGGCACAGCAGTGACAGGACATGGACATCAAGAGCATTGGCAATATTTCTAAGAATTTCATACAATTTTTGAAATATATTATTATGCAAAAAATTTAACTCCCAGGTCTAAGCCTTTTTAGAAGAAAGGGATTATTGGGTCATATTGTTACTGAACAAAAAAAGGGGAGTTTCGTTGTTTGTCACCACAAAAGCCATACTTGTGAGCCAGTGCTGATGCAAAAGGAAAAAGTTTTCATTCAGATGCTGTGTCACTTTGGCAAATGGAGGACTTGATGTCTTAAAGCTTATCTCCTATGCAAAATCCAAATAAAACCCAGATGTACTCAGCAAGAGGAGAACAAAAGGCCATGCCCAGAGTTCCAACTTCATTTTAAAGTACCATCTTTTGGAGCTGGAGGCAGCTGCTAAGCAGTCATCCAGGTAGCTTAGCTTGTTCCCAGCTGCTGTCCAGCTTCAGCCTCCCTCCTGGAGGCTGTGTGTGGATCCCGCACAGCCATGGCCATGCAGCTGCCAGGACCTCAAGGTCACGTGCTCCTAAATAGGAAAGCACAATGCTTCACATTCTGATTTCTAAAGTGCAAGTGCCTGTCTTCCTCTGTTCGCACCCCCAGTCCTGTACAGAAGGGTGGGACAAGGGCTTTTCCCCTTATCCAATTATCTTTTCAGCTTTCTGCATGCTCTCTTTATAAAAACCTCCCTCTGCTGCCATCCCAGCCTGGGGGAAACTCTACTGACTTCCTATGTGCCCTCAGGACCTTGGGCCATGATGTGGTAGCTGCAAGGCTTGGCTGTCTCCAGGCAAATACTCTCCTGAAGCTGGGCCCAACCACTGCCCACTGCTCCCATTGGGGTAAGCAGTACCTGCCAGGGGTCCCACCACCTCTGGGCTGGGCAGTCACACTGTTGAGATGCTGTGATCAACCAAGCCTCTGTGCTCCTGGGCCCATTTTCAGAGGGTACCTCTTCCTCCTCCTCTCAGCTTGGACAACTTGGCTCACTGAAGGGGTGGGCCAAGGGTGTGAGCTCCTCCGTTGGGAACCATTTTACTATCCAAAAAATGGACCAGGTCCTGGGCTATGACGTCTAAACCAACAGCAGCAGCCCAGATCGAAAAGGCAGTATGCCTGCAGTCCTGAAGTTGACATGGATCTTTTTACACATCAAGTGTGGGGGAAAATTCTAGTTGTTATGAAAAAATCGCTTTGCACTGACTACAGATAAGGATGGGCAGGATAAGATGAAAAGGTGCTAGTTCTGGGATCAGTGCAGAGTTTGTAGGGAAGAAGTGTTTGCTCCTTTAGATTGGCTTTAGGCAATAGTCTGGAAAATTCATATGTAAGTAAGAAGTTGAGGCACCTGGCAATTCTCTTTTATATAATCACATAAATAGCCACCTGGAAGTTAATTCAGAGTTCCAACATAGCCTCTGGGATGTCTGCTGTCTTTTGTTGGTTTTGCCCTGTAGTTGTTGACTGATTAACTCCTTCTTTTTTCTTACTTCAACCCTCTGGCCAGCTGTTGCTTAATTTAGGATATCTCAGAAGTTTCTTCTTGTCAATATTAACATTTACCCATACAGACATAACCTAGGGAAAGTTAAGTATCTTGTCTTATTTGACATTGCTCATCTTGAAATTCAATGTATCCAAATACCTAATTACTTCTGTGTCTCTCTTTTTATGTGGTGAAAGATCTCTTATGACTTCCCAAGGACTTTCTGGAAAATTCCACATATATTTTTAGGTGTAAAAGATATTTAGTATTAGATTTTAAGGAAGCAAGTATATGTTGTCAGGAGGTTTAACACTTGGTTCGATTGGGTCGTAAGTCATTAAGGAACAATGCTCAGCTGTTTAACTGAAGTGACAATAATAGACTTCAAAAGTAAATATAGGAGGTAACATAACTTTTAAAAATATACTTAGCTCTTCTAAAAGTAAGAAGACTTGGTTATTTTACATAATCAAGGACACTGTAAATTCAATATAAAGCACAGGAAATTATTCTTATAGTAATATCTTTATTTCCTAGGTCCGTTATTCAATGGGAAAGAAAATCTTTTATAACTACTAAAGAACAGACCAATAATCCAAGAAAATTTTGTTATTTCCCAGAGAGAAAACAAAATTCCCAACAAAGGTTTTTTTGGAAGCACCCCAAAATATGTCTCCTTGACATAAGGATCAATTTAGGCTAATTATTTTTAAGAAACAAACATAGCAGGAGTTCTGAAAGTAGAGGTAAACTTACCCATTTGTAAGAGATATTTACATTTATGAGAGAAATCTCCATTTGTTAAAGGTGTTCCCTCACTGTACCAGGAAGAGGTGAAGAGGGGGGTAATCTTAACTCTATGTAGAAGCTCTTGTCAATGGAGAAGGCAAGGACTTCAATCTTCATACCAATCTCACTTGTGTTTACTGTACTTTTCCCATAACTGACTCTCCACCCCATAACATCTTTTCTTTTAAGCTCAGAGAGCTACTCAGTTTTTCTGGGTCTTTCCCATGCATACAGGAAGTATATCTATTATTGAATTTTCTTTTGTTTTTTTCTCCTGGTAACCTAGCATATGTCAAGTTGATTATGGAACCGGACAGAAGAACCTAGTAGGGTAGATAATTTTTTTCTCCCCACCATTCTGCAATCAGTATACTATTGATACTGAAGAGTATTTCATTTTATTTATTTTTTATTTGTTTGTTTGTTTGTTTTTTAAAGATCTTATTTATTTACCTTTAGAGAGGAAGGGAAGGAGAGAGGGAGAAAAATATCAATGTATGGTTGCCTCTCATGTGTCTCCCACTGGGAACAGGCCTGCAACTCAGGCATGTGCCCTGACTGGGAATTGAACCACAGCTGTTTGGTTCACAGGCCTTCACTCAATCCACTGAGCTACACCAGCCAGGGCTAAGAGTATTTCATTTTTTAAAGAGCCCATCAAATTTTAGCCAGCTTTGACCACTAGAAATTAAATTCCTTTTCTGCACAACTTCTATAGCTTTCCATATCCATTATGACTTTATCTGAAACTTTTTTTTTTTATCATTCTGGGACAACCAGTGTACTTATTTTAGGACAATTACTCTTTTTCTCTTAACAATAAAACACCTCACATACCTTGCATACTCTGCACACAAAGTTGTTTTCTTTCATCATTACTGCTTCTAATAGTTTTATTTACACACATTGATTAAATGACCCCAATAAAGTCATATTTCTAATAGGAATATTTTATTTTAGCAGGAAACAGCCAACCAGTCCAGCATTGTAATAGAGAATGAGTTTACTTTACCTGTTGCCCAACATCATGTGCAAATGGAGGGATCTTTTCTTCAGAGCCTTCAGTAGGCCCATTGATGTTCATTATCAGATTTCATGAGATGCAAAAAAATTATGAAACGGTATTACTGCTGGAGATTCTCACACATGACAATTATCCCCTGAAACAGGAGGGAGCCATCTCTGTGCATTTTTTTTACAAGAAATAAAGAGAAAGGAATCAAAACACAATATTTTAGAACAGTGATTTTCAAACTTTTTCATCTCATAGCACATATAAACTAATGACAAAAATTCTGTGGCACACCAAAAGATGTATTTTTTCCAGATCTGACAAAAAAGTATGTATAATTTTGATTCATTCACACCAGATGCTTGTTATGTTTGCTGTTGTCATTTTTAATTTGGCAATTTAAAAGAAAAGAGATCAGTGTTAGGTATTGCATGTTTAAAAATTTTTGTGGCACTCTTGTTGAAAATCACTGCTATAGAAAATCATCGACATACAAGAGGGACAGCAAGAGAATCAGAAAGGAATAGAGAACTACAAAAACAATCGGAAAACAGTTAATAAAAATGGCAGTAAGTTCACATCTGTTGATAATCACTTTAGATGCATGTAACAAAATGCTCCAGTCAAAAGACATAGAGTGTTTGAATGAGTAAAAACCAAGGCTCATCTAAATGTTGTCTATAAGACATTTACTTCAAATCAAAAGATACACACAGACCGAAAGTAAGAGGATAGAAAAAGATACATAAACAGATAAAATAGACTACAAAACAAGGGCTGTAAGAAGAGACAAAGGACATTTCATAATGATAAAGTGATTAACCCAAAAAGAGTCATCTTTTATTCCCTCTTTCAAACTTTGTGCTATGATACATGCCTGAGAAGGTGAAGGGATTGGATTACTCATTCCTTTGATGATAAATGTGTCCTACTATAGGAAATTATGGTGCAATGGCCAAACTTCGGTTAAAAAGAGCTATAGTCTGCCCTGGCTGAGTGGCTCAGTTGGTCAGAGTATTGTTCTGTACACTGAAAAGATTGCAGGTTTGGCCCCAATTGGTTGTGACTCAGTGGGTCTGGAACTCTCCTGCAAATCTAAAGGTCACAGGTTTGATTCCCGGGCAGGGCACATGCCTGGGTTGCAGCCAGGTCCCCGATTGAGAGCAAGCAAGAGGCAACTGATTGATTTTTGTCTTGCACATTTATGTTTTTCTCCTTCTCTTTCTCTTTCCCTTCCCTTCTTTCTAAAGACATAGATAAATAAATAAAATGTTAAATGGTTGCATGTTGATTCCCAGTTGGGGCACATAGCCAGGTGGAGGATTTGATCCCTGGTTGAAGAGCCTAAAGGAGGCAGCGGATCAATGTTTCTCTCTCATATCAATGTTTCTCACCTGCCTCCCTCCCCCCTTTTTCTTTCTAAAAACAATAAAAAACATATTCTTGAGTGAGGATAGAAAAGAGCTATAGCCCAAGAATCATGATTTTGTTTTTTGTGCCCCCATTACCTTTCTACTTTTCTGTAACTAACTATAAAGTACTTCAGATGAAAAGAGCTACATGGAGTTGGAATGCTGAAAATACTAGATTGACTTGAAAGAAGAAAGAAAAGTAGTTTGAATTGCCACTGTCTGCTGCTACAAAGAAAAGAAAATTTGGTGAGCTAGTCCTGTTCTGTAGAACAAAGGTGAGCACACTGGAATTTCAGCGGTAGCAGCTGCCATCAGCAAGTACAGACTGGAGTGATTTTTTTCCTTCAGATTCTGTCATAAACTCAGCTCAGTGAAGTGGATCTAAGGGGCCTGCATTCTCCCATCTCCTCTGGCCACTCCAGATGCTATATCCCTGAAACATGTTGAACCTTTAAAAAGTGAAGTATATGAAAAACTTTTGTTATACTTCTCATTACATAGTTTCATCATGTTTTAATATTTTCTGTCATACTTCATCAAATGCCATAATGGCAGCAAAAAAAAAACCCCTCAACAATAACAACAACAACAACAACAAAACAACAAAAATCCCAAACCCAAAGCAGCCATGGGGAATTTGTGACTCCCAGTGCTATAAAAATGATAAAGTATACTATTTTCATCATTTACTCATGGTATTCTTTAGTGTCTTGGACAGAGCCACACATATAGTAACTGCTTAGTAAATTATTGTTGAATGAAAGAGTAAATAGTCTAGAAAAGAAGGGCTTGCTAGCAGCACCTCTTAATATTTCAGGCACTGTGTTATATACCAGAATATTATAGTGAGTAAGCAGGTCTGTGCCTTAGAGAAGTCTGGAGTCTAATGTGGGACACACCTATCAGTGCTCATACTCATATATAATTATCAGTTCTGTTCAATACTGTGAAATGAAATTATCTGTTTGAGAAAGCTTCTGCAATTTTCGATGGGAGAGATTTAGTTGTCTTGAAGAAATAGTGTGAGTCCCCTTATACGGTTGATGGATTTCCTCTTTTCATTCTATTTGTCAAGAGACTCCGAACTGATTAAATCTAATTTCAGAATTATGTTTTATGATGAGCATGTTTGTGATCTCATTTTATTAATCTTAATATTCGAACCATTCATTTATTCATGATATATAAGTTTACACACACAGGGTCTGGCATAAATAATGCCCTTTTTATTACAAAATCTATTATTATAAAATCATAAGCTTATGATTCTGTAATATAACAACATCACACTCAAACACACCATATGGCATTTTAGGTGAAATGTTCAAATTGCTGTCTATTTTGTGCTAGACATTCACATACCCTACCAACCACATTCAAGCAAGACTTACTTCTGTTGAATATATATAAAACCTAGCATATACCACACTGCATGTTAAACTAAGCAGACACAATATTTTATCTAGTAGAGGTTACAAAGAGGAGAATTAAATAATAATTACATAAATCAATGCAATAAAAACATGTGAAAAGTCTTATTGCAGGGACGTGGGGTGTGGTATTATGAGACAAAATAATGGAAGAAAAAGAGAAGGGATACATCATGTCTTTAAGGAACTTATGTTTTGAATGAAGATGAATTGTGCAGATGGTGAGGGCAAAAGGTGTGTGTATTGATCAGGAGGTGGCTTCAGAGTTGAGAGAGTAGAGGACCCAGTGAACAAGTGCAGGCAAGAAAGCATAAAGTCTCTTGAGGTGGAAAGATCTACTTTATAATAACTGAAAGAAGGCCCAGTTGGTGGATGCTTCTTGAACTAAAGGGAGAGGGGCACTGGATAGCAGAGGAGGTCATGCAAAGCTTGGAGGGCTACTTTAAACACTTGCTTTTTATTTTGAGATCATTAAAAAGCAATTGAAAGGTGTGTGTGGGAGAGGAGAAATGATAAAATGGTATTCTGTTGTGTTTATTCTCTCAGCTGCTAAAGTGGATAAAAAAAAAGTGGGAAAATTTTTAAAAATTTTAAAAATATTGATGCCAGCCATTCTTGTTTTAAGATTTTCACAAATGTGTATAATGCTGTAGTCTTTTTATTTAAAATAATATTTTTATTATGATAAGCATTATTTTCTGTCCTAATTTAGTTGTTTTAAATAGACCATTTTAATAGGTCATTAACTTGTCAAGATTTTTTTCTTTTTTATTTTTTAAAAATATATATTTTTAATTTTAATTTTTTATTGAATACTTTTGAATGTTATTGTTGTCCAAGTACAGTTTTCTGCCCTTTGCCCCCACCCTTCTCCAACACCAGAGCAATCCTCACCTCCCTCCCCTGTATCCACCCCCATTGTTTTTGTTCCTATGTTCCTGTAAACCATTCACCCTTTCCCCCAATGATCCCCTCCCCTCTCCTCTCTGATCACTGTCAGCTTATTTTAAATTTCAGGGTCTCTGGTTATATTTTGCTTGCTTGTTTCTTTTGTTGATTAGGTTCCAGTTAAAGGCCAGATCATTTGGTATTTGTCTTTCAGCTGCCTAGGTTATTTCACTTAGCATAATGCTCTATAGTTCCATGCGTGCTGTCACAAAGGGTAGAAGTGCCTTCATTGTTTCAGCTGCATAGAATTCCATTGTGTAAGTGTACCATAGTTTTCGGATCCATTCATTGACTGATGGGCACTGAGGCTGCTTCCAGCACTTAGCTATTGTAAATTGTGCTGCTATGAACATTGTGGTGTATAGGTTCTTTTGGACTGGTGTTTCAGGGTTCTCAGGACATAATTCTAGCAGTGGAATTGCCGAGTCAGAAGGCAGTTTCATTTTTAGTTTACCGAGGAAATTCCATACTGTTTTCCACCATGGCTGTAACCAGTCTGCATTTCCAGCAACAGTGCACTAGGGTTCCCTTTTCTCTACGACCTCTCTAACACCTGTTTTTTGTTGATTTGTTTATGATGACCATTCTGACTGGTGTGAAGTGGTATCTCATTGTGGTTTAATTTGCATTTGTCTGATGGTTAATGATACTCAGCATCTTTTCATATGTCTCCAGGTCCTCTGTATGTCCTCTATGGAGAAGTGTCTGTTCAAGTCCACACATTTTTTAATTTGGGTTGCTTGTCTTCTTAGAGTGGAGTCATGTGACTTTTTAATATATTTTGGAGATCAAACCCTTGTCTGAGGTATCATTGGCAAATATGTTTTCCCATGCAGTTGGTTCCCTTTTCATTTCAATGCTGTTTTCTTAAGCCATTCAGAAGCTTTTAATTTTGATGAGATCCCATTTGTTTATTCTTTCCTTTATGTCCCTTGCTCTAGGGGACATATCAGTGAAAATATTGCTGTGTGGAATGTCTGAGATTTTTTTGCCTATGTTCTCCTAAAGAACTTATATTGCATCATGACTTATATTTAAATCTTTTCTCTACCTTGAATTAATTTTTGTGTATGGTGTAAGTTGTTGCTCAAGTTTCATTTTTTTGCATGTAGCTGTCTAGCTCTCCTAGCACCACTTATTGAAGAGGCTATTTTTGCTCCATTTTATGCTGCTGCCCCTTTGTCAAATATTAATTGACCATAGAGACTTGGGTTTATTTCTGGGCTCTCTGTTCTGTTCCATGGGTCCACGTTCCTGTTTTTATGCCAGTACCAGGCTGTTTTGATTACAGTAGCCTTGTAATATAGTTTGACATCAGATATTATGATCCCACCTACTTTGCTCTTCTTTCCCAAAATCTCAGCAGCTATTCAGGGTCATTTATGGTTCCATATAAAATTTTGAAGTGTTTGTTCTATATCTGTTGAATATGCCATTGGTACTTTAATTGGTATTGCATTGAATCTATAAATTGCTTTGGGTAGTATGGACATTTTGATGATGTTAATTCTTCCAATCTGTGAACATGGTAGATGTTTCCATTTGTTTGTGTCTTCCTTGATTTTGTTCTTCAGTGTTGTCTAGTTTTCTGAGTACAGGTCTTTTACCTCCTTGGTTGGGTTTATTACCAGGTACTTTATTTTTCTTGATGCTACATCAAATGAGATTTTTTTCCTGATTTTTGTTTTTGATATTTCATGGTTGGTATACAAAAGTGCCTTTGATTTCTGAATATTGACTTTGTATCCCACTGTTTTGCCAAATTAATTTACTAGGTTGAGCAGTTTTTTGGCTGAGTCTGTATACTTGTTGGGAACTGCTCTGCCTGGCTTCAGGAATTGTAACTACCCCCCATGGCTAAGGCTGAGTGAGTGACTTCTGGGATGTAAACCACAAAGAGACAAAGCTTGTCTCTGGTAGAAAATGCTGCCCGTGCTTCCTCCCCAGCCCCTAAAGTATGGTCGGTTAGTCCATAACAGGTAAGACTCCTCACAGAGAAGAGCAACATAAGCCAGACACAATCACTTGGGAGGCCATCATGGAAGGACTCGGGAGGTTGCAACAAAAAGGGAGTGATGGACCCTTGCCCCATGGGTATTCTGACTTAGCCTGAGTGCCCATGTCCTCTGGGAGAAGAGCTTCCTGGCTCTAATCCACTTAAGCCTGAAAACCTGTGATGGGGATGTGGTGCAGCTCCTCACCTTGCTAAAGTGGTATTCAGGGTGATCAAGCATAAAAAAGAATTCCTAAAAGTCCTGTGAAACCTGCTTTGCTAAGAGTGCTTTCATTCATATGTTAAGGGTCCAAGCAGGAAATGAGTATGTCTCCCAATGTTTCGGCAACCCCCTTTCCTGACAGACACTGACTTAGACTGAACCCTCAGATTTCTTTGAAATGTTATCTACTGTTTGATCCTTACCTCCTGTATTCCTGTGTATTACAACCCAATAAAAGCCCCTAGAGGAAGGGGCTCTGGCCTTTTTCCTTTGAGAAACTGGGCACCTCTCCTCCCCAAGCAGATCAGGTCTTGGTAGTGTCACTTTCATCCATGGTGGACGAGGGGACTTGCTGGCAGAGTCCGCCATGTACTGGCCCCCCCCCCCATGTACTATCATGTCGTGTACAATGACAGTCTTGTTTCCTCCTTTCCAATTTGGATGCCTTTTATTCCCTTTTCTTGTCTGATTGCTGTGGCTAGGACTTTCAATACTATGTTGAATATAAGTGGTGAAAGTGGACACATTTTCTTGTTCCTGATTTTAGTGGGAGTCATACCCTTTGAGTATGATGTTGACCGTAGGTCTCTCGCATATGGCTTTAATTAGGTTGAGGAATGCTTCCTGTATTCCCACTTTGCTGAATGTTTTTATCATAAATGGGTGCTGTACCTTATCAAATGCTTTTTCCACATCTATTGATATGATCATGTGATTTTTGTTTTTGCTTTTGTTTATGTGATATTTATTATGTTTATTGATTTGTGAATATTGTACCATCTTTGCATTCCTGGGATGAATCCCACTTGGTCATGGTGTATGATCTTTTTTATGTATTGTTGGATGTGGTTTGCCAATATTTTGTTGAGGATTTTAGCATCTATTTTCATTAGTGATATTGGCCTGAAGTTTTCTTTCTTTGTCGTGTTTTTGTCTGGTTTTGGGATTAGGATGATGCTGGCTTCATAAAAAGAGTTTGGGAGTTTTCTGTCTTCTTGAATTTTTTGGAATAGTGTGTGAAAGATGGGGGTTAGCTCTTAAATGCTTTGTAGAATTCTGCTGTGAAGCCATTCAGTCCAGAGATTTTGTGTGTTGGGAATTTTTTGATTACTGCTTCAACTTTATCTGCCATTATTAGTCTGTTCAGGCTTTTTGCTTCTTCTTCGTTGAGTTTTAGAATATTATATTTTTCTAGAGATTTGTCCATTTCGGCTAGGTCTTAAAATTTCTTGGGATATAATTCTGTGTAGTAATTTCTTACAACCCTTTGTATTTCTGTGGTATTAATTGTAATCTCTCCTTTCACTTCTGAATGTTTTCATTTGGGTCCTCTCTCTCTTTTTTCTTGATGAGTCTGCTTAAAGACTTGTCAATTTTGTTTATATTTTCAAAGAACCAGCTCCTGGATTGACTGATCCTTAGAATTGTGTTTTTAGTCTTTATGTTATTTAATTCTTCTCTGATCTTGTTTTTTTTCTTCCTTCTACTTTTTCTAGGCTGTCTTTGTTTTTGTTCCTTGAATTCTTATAGGTGTAGGGTTAGGTCCTTTATTTAAAATGTTTTCATCTTTTTTAGGTAGGCCTGTATCGCTATGAATTTCTCTCTCAGGACTGTCTTGGCTGTGTCCCGTAAGTTTTGTGTTGCTATGAGTTCATTTTCATTTGTTTCCATATACTTTTTGATTTTTTACTTGATCTCATTCTTTACCCATTCATTGTTTAATAGCCTGCTATTCAATCTCCATGAATTTGAGTGTTTTTGAGGGGTTTTTTTTGGGGGGGGTTGTTTTCTAGTTTCAGTCCCTTGTGGTCAGAGAAAATGCTTGGTATGATTTCAATTTTCTTGAATTTGTTGAGGCTTGTTTTGTGTCCTATCATGTGGTCTATATTTGAAAATGTTTTATGTACATTTGAAAAAAATGTGTATTTTCCTTCTTTGGGATGAAAGGCTCTCTCTCTATATATATCAATTAAGCTCATCTGATCTAAAACATTGTTCAATGCCACACTATCTTTGTTGATATTTTGTTTGGGAGATTTATCCATTTTTTACAGTGGCATGTTAAAATCCCCCAGTATAATTGTGTTACTGTCAGTATCTTTCTTGAAGTCCTCCAAGATTTTTTAAATGTATTTGGGTGTTTCTATGTTGGGTGTATACATATTTACAATGTTTATGTGTTCTTGATGGATTCTTCCTTTGATATTATAAAGTGACTTTCTAGGTCTTTTTGTATGACTTCTTTTTTGAAGTCAATTTTTTTCTGATATGAGTATTGCCACCCCAGCTTTTTTTCCCCTGTTCCTTTGCTTGGAATATTTTATAGTCCTTTGCTTTCATTTTGTGTAGGTCTTTTGTCCTGAGGTGGGTCTTTTATAGGCAGCATATGTGTGGGTCATGATATCTTATCCATTTAGCTATTCTATGTCTTTTGACTGGAACATTTAATCCATTTATGTTCGTTATTATTGATAGGTACTTATTCATTGCCATTTTTTTGTTCCTGTGTTCCTCTCATTCTCATCCTTTTCCTTCCTTTTCTTAAAGCATTCCCTTTAACATATCTTGCAGAGCTGATTTGGTGGACATGTATTCTTTGAGGCTTCTTTTGTCTGTGAAGCTCCTTATTTGGCCTTCCATTTAAATTCTTTTAAAAAAATTTTATTTATTTATCTTTAGAGGGGAAGGGTTAGGGAGAGAAATATGAATGTATGGTTGCCTCTTGTGCATCCCCTGCTGGGAGCTGGCCTGCAACCCAGGCATGTGCCCTGACTGGGAATCAAACTGCGATCCTTTGGTTCACAGGCCCGCACTCAATCCACTGAGCTACACCAGCCAGTGGCCTTCATTAAAATGAAGGACTGGCCTTCATTTTAATTGAGAGCTTTGCTGGATAGAGTACTGTGGGTTGTAAGCCTTTGGCTTTCATTACTTTGAATGTTTTTTGCCATTATCTTTTGGCTTGGAGTATTTCCATTGAAAAGTCAGCTGCTAGCCTTATTGGGGCTTCTTGTATGTTTCTTTTCTGTTTCTCCCTTGCTGCCTTTAAGATTCTCTCTTTGTCTTGGAATTTGCCATTTTGTGCACATTTTATGATGTCTTAAAGTGGGTCTCTTTGGGTTCCTCTTGATTGGGACCCTCTTTGTGTTTCCTGGACTTGTGTGACTTCTTCTCTCATCAACTTAGGTAAGTTTTCCATCATTACTTCTTCAAACTGATTTTCTATCCCTTTTTCTTCTTGTCCTCCTTCTGGTATTTTTATTATATGGATATTATTATGTTTCATGTTGTATTGCAGTTCCCTTACCATCTCTTCATTCTTTCTCAGTTTCTTTTTTTTCTTGCTCTTTCTGGCTATTTTTTCTGCCTTGTCCTTCAGCTTGCTGATTCGACCCTGTGCTTCATCCATCCTGCTCATAATTTCTCTTGTTGTGTTTTTGATTTCTGAATTTTTATTGTTCATTTCTTCCTGGATTTTGTTTATCATTTCTATTTTTTCTGCTGTTATAATTTTAATTCAGTTCTCTGTAGCTGTCTGTGTATTTCTTGAGCATCTTTATAACCATTATTTTGAATTCCATATCCAAATAGTTTGCTTACCTCCATTTCATTTAGCTCTTTTAGTGGGGAGCCTTCCATTCCTTTTGATTTCATGTTCTTTATTTGTGTACGTATTTTAGGTGACTTTTTTTGTTTGTTTCTGCATTTCCTGCTGTTTCACTTTGCTAGCTATCTCTGTAGAGTGAACTTCTATGGTAGGGATTCTATGGAGGTTGGTGGTATAGACTCTTTGATCTCCTTGTCTGGATGCTCTGGGTTTGCCCTTACTTTTGTGCATGTGGGCTCTCTTGATGTACTTGGGTTTTTACCCAGTGGTTTGTTCCTTTGTTGGGGGTTTCTCTCTTCCAGCAGGTATGCTGATGTTCACAGATCCCATCTAGTATTGTGTATGATCAGTAGCAGGGGGTAGGCAAAATGGAGTAAGTCATTGGGGGAGTATTTTATGGGACTTAAAGTACCAGCAAATAGAGAAGAGATAGAAAATTCTTTGGATAAGTATAGCATTAACTATGATATATCACCCAAATAGCCACTTTTTATAAAAAATGAAAAAGAGGTAAGACTCTTGTTAGAGGGGAGGATGATTGTGAGCTGAATCCAGAAAACAGAGCACTTGTGCAAGGTTAGGTGGTGAGACATAGTGAAAGTAAAGGATAGAAACTAGGCATAGTGTGAAGTAAAACAGAGTTAACCTCAGCAATAATAATGCTCAGGAATAGTGGGCTAAGATAATGGAGGGTTCTGTGTAGTATGTACAATTGCATGGAACAATTATCTGCAATAGTACTGGAGCAACAATAATATGACAAGAAATATATGATTTGGATAACCAGAATAGAAAGTATGCAATCAAGAATAGTGTGTTATTGGAACATGAGTGAAGTGAAAGAAGAAAAATTAAAATATAATAAAGAGAGAATAAAGAAAACCAGTCAAACAATACAATTAGACAAAGAAATAAAATGAGGAAAACTAAACATTAGGGAGAGAAAAATACTAACAAAATAAAAGTGGTAAAATAATGAAAAATTATAATAATACACATAAATAATAAAATGCAAGCTCTATGGGATAGCAGAGTGACATTTCTCTAATTTTCTCTGTTTGGGGGGTTAGCTTTGTGCTTCACCTTTGGATCAGTCTCTGGACCCTTGCTAACTCCATGTCCTATTGTCTCACTTGGGGGAAGAAAAGAAAGAAAGAAAGAAAGAAAGAAAGAAAGAAAGAAAGAAAGAAAGAAAGAAAGAAAGAAAGAAAGAAAGAAAGGAAGAAAAATAAGCCTCCTGTGGACTTTAAACCACTTCAGTGAGTTCTGCTGGTCTTCTCTGATGCCACAGGAAGAGTGGGGCTGGACTTTACTTTTTTCCCTTACTATGGTTTTGGGAGGATGAGGACCAGGTCTGGGCCACAATACTCACAGTTGCCCAGCCTTCATTCCAGGTTCTTGGTGAGCTGCCATGCTGAAACCAGTCTCTGGGCATGCAGCCTGAGTTAAGCTCAGGCACACTGTTTCCTTCAGCTACTCAGCCTCTGGTCATGCAGGTCAAATTTCCTTTGGGGTGAGTCAGCCGCTGGTGGAGATTTCCTTACAAAGCGTGTGCCTGTTGTTCTTAACAAGTGCACCATTTTTCAAACAGCCTGACTTCCCAACTAGTCTGGAGATTATCTGAGTCAGGGTTTGATACAGCCCAACTCCTTCCTTCTCCAGGTATCACCTAGCACTCCAATTTTTCTGGTGCCAGCGTCCTTAGTCCCAGTGTATGTGTACTGCCTGTGTGTGTCTCCCACTTCATCTCTAGTCTCCTCAGCAACTTCCAGCATCCAAGTCCCTCCTGGTGCTGGACTGTCCTCCCTGCTCTGGTAGGGAAGGGAGCTGATGATCTATCTCTCCTCCCCGTATCCTGTGGTAGGTGCCAGGCCAGGGGTCACAGCCGCCTAGGTCCCTGTGTAGATCCCAGGGACATTACCATCCCAGCTCAATCTCCTCACTATCTGTTTTCCAATGACCTCTACAATATTTGGCCTCCAAACTTCATATAAGCTGGGATTCCATTGGCTGTTCATTCTGTTCCTCAGAAGTTCAGCTAGATGTTCCAGCTGAGTACAGAGAGAACTGGGCTCTGCTCCCACCTATCTTGCCACCAACTTCCAGAGTCCATATTTTTAAGGATTTTTCTGACAGGAAACTTTGAAGGTAGATGACTGAAAGAAGGAGAGAATAATGGAAAATGAGAAATGGTGCGGAAAAAAGAGGTCGAATGCACTCAAAATACTATTCTACAGGTTTGTTACTGTCTGGCCATACATACCTAAGCTTGCCTGGAGACATGAATTTTCTCCTGTGTGATCAGCCAGGGTACAAAAGCCTCATTAGGGGTAGGACATCAATATATGATTACAGAATTAATTAACTAATTAATTAAGACATTCTTATCTTTTCTGAAAGTTCTTACATTCCATAGAGAAACTAATGTTGGGGATGTCTTTCTTCTGTACCTTTTCCCTGCCTTATTTCTTTATTAGAGCAGAAGTGATTATGAGGTCCACAAAGCTATGGATCTTGTTAGTATTTTTTAAGAATGGGGGAAGGACAATAAAGCAGTTGATACAGCAATATGGCCTTTTGTTTTCCCCATCAGGGGATTGTTTGTGTTTCTGGGGATTCATTTTGATGTAACTTTATATACTCTTACAGCCTGGAGACAAGCCAACTCTGAAGTTTGAAATGTTCAAATTCCATGATTTTTTTAAGAAGATTGACAAAGAGCATGCCTGCATATCAATTCATGTTTGCAGGCAAAGGCAGAGGAGAATGTAGCCTACATGTCAGTCGTGCTGTCACTTAGGTGGCTCATTCGCTCTGATAATGGCTCTGACTGGCTTGTTACTCCCTCGCACATATTTGTCATGCAACAAAAACATTCTTCTCTCATTAGGGACATGCACAATGTTTAACAAGAAATGCCTCCAGCTATCTTTCAACACTTTATCACAGCCAGACCATCCAGCAAAAACTTTTAAAAATCCACTCCATCTACTTCATACATGAAGCGGCCACAGCTAAATTATGATGTTTATGACTGGTGATGCTGGAGCACTACTGAGAAGGAAAATTCTCCACCGCCAAATCTATTGGGAATATTTCAAGTAAATAGACATTTTATTCCTGGGATGTCTCTTGGTCTGCCCGTTTTCAATACAGAAAGATATATTTTATATTTTTATTACTAAAGACTGATAGTTATGCTGGGTCAGATATGGAAATGGAGAGTTCTAAATGTCATCTCAATAACTTTCCTCCAAGTGCATGAAGAGAGCTGGTTTTGACCTCCTGATCTCCTCACAACTCCTTTGGAACAGGATATGCATTTGTCTTGTCCTTATCTTGGCCTCACTGTTAGTCCTTTATTCCTGTCCTCTCTAGTTACTCAGAGGCTTTCTAGTGGCTCATGTTTCAATGAAGTTGTGCCTTACTCCAAACATATCTTCCTTCAATGGCACAATAAATTATTCAATAAAGAGTTTCAGCATAAGTTTATTAAAACTTCACATCCTCATATTCAAACCTTTCTACTCTCACTCTGCATCTGCTCTTTTACCAGTCTACTCCATCTCAGTCAATGGCACTTTCATCAGGAATGAATATGGATGTCATCCTCAATATCTCTATGTTCTCCTCACATCTGGCCATCAAGTCAAGCTAAAAATAATTTAAAAATATCTCTTAAATATAAACTTTTATTTACATTCCTCTATTTCAAGATAACTCTTCTTCCAACTGGACTGATGCAATGCTCTCTTAATGAGTTAATAGCTATATCTAATAATGCAGAATTTACTAAAACAATATAAATATTTATATTTCAACAGTTAGTTGTTGGAAAATACAGTTTAAAAATTTCTCCAGAATAAACTTAATGACAGAGGTTTATGCTTTGGCATAAATTAAACCTCAAAGTCTTATTGGAATATTGAGATTGTATAAAAAATACTGAGTAAATGCAGACCTGTGACATTCTTTTGATGTGATAAATATTTATTTGCTCCATTTTTTAAATTTCTGGTTCAACCCTAATTAAAACATCACAAAGGTGAACTTCTAGATTTCATTAGAAATATGTCAAATAGGGCAGAAACAGCTCTATGTGCATATGAATGCTGGCTAAAATAAACCAAAAATAGTTGGAAACACAACCAAACTCAAAGCCAAGAGAGAAAACAGTTTGAGACAAAAACTAAGGAAACATTTAACATTAGTAGTATAATCAGGGGCTTTTGCCAAAATTCACTATGGGTTATTAAAAACAATAAGATCTTAACAGTTTGGTTCTGTGTTTTTAGATATCTACACAGGATAAATGTTTAGTCATAGATCTCAAATGCCTATGGAAGTAGTACTAAGTTTCTTCCCTAAAGCCTGATTCATCAAGGGCTGCCATATCCCTGAAATCAACACCAGAAAAGCTCCTCCACAACCTCTAGGAAGCAGCAAGAAATCTTACCTTTTGTTTTCTTTTCCATGGTGGAAAAATACCTTTGATAAGTGAAAAACTTAATGGTTGTGTCAGATGCATGTGAAGGGTTGAGAGATTAAAAGCCAGCGAAGTGCCTGGGAATTGCAGTGTTAAGCAATGAACTGCTGTGTCAGACATTTCCATAGTCAAAGCATAATTTGACTTCCCAGAAAAGAGAATAACAGATGTTCAAACAGTGAAAGTGTTCAAATCACACAGAATCATCCAATGGAGGAGAGTCACAGATCTAATAAGTAGAACAATTGAGATGGCTAGTACTAGAAATAAAATAGTCTGAAAAAGGTGTATAATAAGTTTATTTCAACTATTCTAAGAGATACAGAATAGAAGTCATAAGATATAAACCAAAAAGGTATAAAGAGAATTGGAAAGTTTGAAAAGTCTGTATATTAAAAAGTTTATATATTAAAAATATTCTGAATGCAAAGTTTTAGCAGAAAACTAGACAGAGCTGAAAAGAGAATTGATGAAGTAGACAATAAGTCTGAGGAATTCATTTAAAATACATCATTGAGAGCAAAAGTTATGGAAAACATTAAAGTATTAGTTAAGTGTATGGAAGTCAGAGTGAGAGCCAGTATATGTCTAGTAGGAAAGTTTGTATAATTATCTTGAGCATTGTTTAATGATTTTAGATGTAATTCTGAAGAACTAGAAGGTGGATTGATTCAGGCCATTGCTTTATGTGATAGAAGAATAATTGGGAAAAATACTTGAATATATTGATAAGAAAGCATCATACATACTGAGATATAGAATCTAACTTGAATTAAGATAAAGGTGGATATAGCAATGGGGCCAAAGAAAAGAAGTAAGACATGAAAGGATTGGTGGTTCTAGTAAATAGCTTTTCTTTTTATAGATCCTGGTCTACCCTCATGGAGGTTGACCCAGTACAAACTTGGACAGTTAGAATTATAGTTCTAGAAGCTATATTAATTTTTAAAAATGTTTATTTATTTATTTTAATAAAGAAGGGAAGAGAGGGAGAGAAACATCAATGTGTGGTTGCCTCTCATAGCTCCCTACTGGGGACCTGGCCCACAAACAGGAATGTCCCTTGACTGGGAATTGAACTGGTGACCCTTTGGTTTGGAGGCCAGTGCTCAGTCCACTCAGCTATACCAGCCAGGGAAAGAAGATATATTTTATCAGCACATAAACCAGTATCAAATACTAATGCAATACCACTACATCCCACCCAGAAAAGTCCTGAAGTCTTCAGAGGAGGTAGCACTGTTTTTCTTGGGAGTATTGTTATGGCTTACTGGTTGTTCATATCCTCAGATTATTGGAAATCCAAAATATTCACTTCCTAGACTATAAACACAAAACAAAGAACAGAGATAAAATGAGAAATGAGTGTAGCTTTGGCAGATGTCACCATCAATAGCATCTTCTCAAATATTTAGAGAAAGCATTGCCACGTGTTTATCAATGCTTTTTATATGTGTGACAGTGTTATATATGAAAGCAAAATCGGAAATATTAGAGTATTAACAATATCTCAATATAGGAACCTAATATAAAGTTATTTACACCATTAAGGGCAGGACAGCAATATTTTTCTCTAAATTTTCTTTAAGGAAGTTTATTTGTCACCTCTGAGGGTAATAATATATCTCAAATTTTTATAGGTCAAAGTCTCCTGATTATGCCCTTGGAAGTTTATCTCTCAACTTAACTCCTGTCCCATCTTGACACAAAATACCCTAAGTCTTTCTTTCTGCCATAAAGCATAGCATCAGTGTACCAGGGGCTTCTAGCTTTAACAGCATGGCCTGGTTGGAGACGGAAAGAAAAAAGAGGTGGAACATAATAATACACTAATAAGTGACCAAGCAATATCCATGTTTTATTCTTTGTTTCTTAGATCCAAAGTACAAAGGGAAAAAGAAAAAATCAAACTGCACTGTTTTATTAAAAATTGAAATATTAGAATGTGTGAAAATAGAAGGAAAATAGATACGTGCCCTGGACAATCCTCAATACTAAAATGAATAAAATAATTGCATTTTTGTCTAAGTCATCTTCAAGCATAACTTTTCATCTAATAATTTTAAGGTATTGTTAATGAGCAAGAATGAGTATACAGCTTCCTGTGGTCTACAGTAAACAATAAATTTTAAATGCGGTCCTGATCATACTCAAATCTATGTAAGCTACTATCATCAATATGCAGTTACCTCCAGTACAGATGGATTTGATGCAACACTTTCAATCCTTGGTTCTGGTTTTACAAATGTCCGGGTTGGGAAGTGGGCTCTTTAATGCAATCAGCTCTTTAGAAAATTAGGTTTTCTGAGCTTTACCTTCCCCATATACTACCTATATGGTGGGAGTAAGTCACTCCTTTTCTTATAAATCCAGTAGGAGAAGTCAACCTTGTCATCAGGTCAAGTCAATATAGGTTTGCCTTAGGACTCATATCTTGCCAATATGCATAAAAGAACACTCTTCCCTGCCCTGGGTTTTTTATGTAGATCTATGAAAGAAATAAAGTTAAAGGGAATTTGGATTTACAGAGAACTCTGAGTAAAGATGAGTAAGGAAATTGATGGACACCAGCTTTGTGGTTATGGCTTCATCACTTGACAGCCACAGAAATAATTTTTGAGTTCCCACATGAGCATAGTCAATATTACAATTTTTCCTATAATCTGGAATCAGCTCAGAAAACTTGTTAATTGCTTAACCTCTTTTGAGCTTGTTTGGAGAGAAAATTACCCTGAAACCTGTTAGCTCACTCCTCTCTCAGCATGCCCAATTATACAGACCTAGGTATCAGTCACAGAAAAATTATTTTTTAGTATACCATTCAACATTTCATCAATTTCCATCACACTTGGTGCCTTGGAAGTGTCCTCCATAATCTTTCTCCTCGCTGAAGCACATATAAACAAATTTAATTTCTTGTTAGACAATAATTGCAAGTGCCACATAAATGTGCCTCTGAAACTTTCTAAAAACATTAACCATATGTGAAGGTCTTCACCTAGCTGCCTGGTTTTCCTAACTAGAATTATTTTTTTACCTCCTGTTGACTGTACCCAATCTATTTTGTAAGCTACATTCACTAAAGATAAAAATATCTTCAGTATGACTTGAGATTACCGCAGTGGTACAGTGGCAATAATTTAATAGAAGCCCTGCAAAAGCATCATTGGCATAGATTGTGTGGGGCTGGAAAACCTTCCTCATCTTTGGTATATTTCTAATTAACTCATATTACATGGTAGTTGAGAAACATTTTGGAAAACAAGTAAACAAATAAACCCAAGTCATATTGGTTAACATCTATGCATATATAAACATCTCAGGAAGACTTTGGGGGTATGTGAGGATGTTATGAGTCAAAATTCCAACAAAGAACTTTAGAGTAGATGAAAGAGAATGTAGGCTGTGAGGATAGTGGTATGCCAGGTTGAACTCAAATCCTTAAGGTTTTTGGAAAGTAATGGTTCTACATAGAGGTAGGAGGACTAATTTTAAACTGATTCAGTGAAGTGGAAATTGTAGAATGCTGCCCAAATTACTCACTTCAGTACCTTCTACAGCTACCAAAATATTGGCTGCCAATAATTCAGAGCTGAGTCAGCTTCCTAGGATGTTTACTGGCACCACATATTTATGGGTGAGTTTCTCTCTACAAATTGTCTTCAGCAGAAGGTAGCTGCTTTTGTCAAGGTTTTATTCTGATCCCTATGGTATTGGATGAGACCTCTGTTGCTACACATAGTAGGTTATTCTCTCCATTTAATTCCTCTTCCTTCACTTCCTCACTGATGATAAAGGATAAAGAGATCACAGTCCCTAATAGACAACCTACACCAAATTCTGGACCAGAAATAGGTACATCATTGCTGGTAGTCTGTAGTTATGCTGATTATATTTTTATAGCAGATATTTAGTCATTTACTTGAGAAAAGGGAACATTCAGAGAGTTCAAGAATTCCTGGACAAAGGGTCTCAGCTGACATTGGTACCTGGGCACACAACGTATCATCGTGATCCCCTGGTCAGCATTAGAGCATATGTAGCCCAGGTGATAAATAAAGTTCTGGCCCTAAGTTTGTCAAAGAGTGTTTCTACTAGGGAGCATGGACTAGGGAGTCATTAACTGGTCCCTAAGTGTAAAATTGGAATGGAAGCACATTATAGTTGGTAGAACAAACCAACTTGGTTCCTTGGCCTGTGGAGTAAGAGTTACCATGGTAGGCAAACCCAAGTCAAAGCAGTTCAACTTTTTCCTATGTCTAGTCCTAGCTTTTCCTCCTCTCTTCCAGAGAATGGTATGCTGCTGTTTAAGAATAGAATCTCCAGAAGAGAAAAAGCTATTATTTGTTGCATTTGCCAATTTCAAAGCTGTAGCTCCCACCATGACTAATTTAAAAGTACAAAACTGACTTTATTGAACTCAGAGTTGGGAAGAGATGCATATAATTTCATCTTGCAAGTTGGTGCAAATTGGTTCTAGCACACCACTGTAGATGTTGTGCTTAGTATACTTCTCGATAAACCTCCAGTATGAAAATATGATCGATCTCAGAGTCTGTTTCTGGAAAAACCTATCAGAAGTATTCAGCATTTCTTATTATGCATACAATCTGATCTGGTAGAATATATAGAAATCCAAACATCTTAGGGTCCAAGACAATGTAATGTAGGTTCTAATCTTAAGAACTTCATGCAAGGTAGGAATGATCACTTCCTCACCTATTTTTTATATAATGACAAGCAGAAATCCTTAATGAAGCAGCTGTATTATGAATTGTGTGGAGGAACATACCAGGCTTGGCAGATGTCTTAGCAAAGTAGTAGATGATGAGTCGGGAACAAGATTGGGTGGTGACCTGAGCCAGAAATGGGGCATTGGAACTGCAAGATTACATAAATTCAGAATGTTATGGTGTTATAGGCAATGGCTTGAGATACTAGATGCAAAAATTCAATGTGATATCTGAGGGTTTTGTATTATCCCATGATGATAGTAACTATATTCAAGTTGTGTATCTATATTTATATTTGTATAAATATATATATATAGCTATATATATTACTATCATTCTGAAAAGTAGATGAAATTATTTTTATTTTTTAGATGTAAAAATGGAGGTTATGTAACTTGATTAAGAACATTTATTAAATGTATGCCACTGAGACTGAGCTGGAATTTATTGCAAATATGTGTGGTTCCACATGACATCCTCTCTTATTCTTCCTCTGCTACCAATGTTTATAGCTGCACCATGGATATAAGGATTGTGAAAACTAAAATATACATTGGGAAGAATAATGCCCATTTTAGTTGACATAAGAATTTGTGAACCATTGTTTGCTTTTTAGAAGTCTGGAGCATCTCCTAAAGAGACTAGGTAAGTAAAAATTAAAATTCATGTAATGTGAAAGATGAAGAGATATATGATCAAAATTCATAAATCATGATAAGTACTTACAGATTTTCACAAACAGGAGGAGTCCCGGAAATTTTGGCATGGTCTAATGCTTTTTAAAGGAACACACAACTTATGACAATGAAGTTATATACTTCTGTACTGCAAGAATAGGTGTTACTCTGGCTGTGTGCTTCAGTTAGTTGGATCATTGTCCCATGCACCAAAATGTTACAGGTTTGATCCCCGGTCAGGGCACATACTTAGGTTTTGGGTTCAATCACCAATCAGGGCACAGTCAAGGTGTGTATGGGAGGCAATTGGTTCCTCTCACATCAATCTCTCTCTCCCTCTTTCTCTAAAAATCAATAAACATATCCATTTAACTGGCCATGTGACCCTACACAAGTTTGTAAACCTCTTGAAGCGGCTCCAATTTTTTCATGTTGATGATGAAGCTAATGATGCTTTCCTCAGAGAAGTAGCAACATTTTTCTAAGTTTTTCTAACAATACAGGTGCGCAGAGAGTCAGCTTTGTAACTCTTTTTTTTAACCAAATAAATATACAATAAATTAATTAACCTGTTGGTCAAAGAGGAGAACATCTCTCTCTCTCTCAATGTGCCACTAGCTTGTCCAATTTTTAGAAGATAATTATTCATAGTATTGTTTAATTATTCTTTGTATATCTGTGATTTTGGTTGCAAAATCGTGCAATCTTTAGATGATAAATGGAAGTCATTAAAATTAAGGCAATCTATCTTACTGATTTTTTGTTTGTTTACTGCTATTCCAGTACAGATAATAATCTTCACCAAAGATGTTTTTGAAAGAAAGATGGTACTGAGTTATTTCATTAACTCAGAAAGAATAGGCAATACAGCAGTTACAGAGTGATATCCATCATTCCTTCATACTCAATTGTTCATGGATTTTTTCATACTCAATTATTTTCTTAATGCCTCTCACATAAACCACAGTAGTTGACATAAATAGGAACACTTGCCTTGCCATTTTTCTGCTATATCTCAATTTGTTGGACAAACCTTTCCTTAACCCAACATTGGCCCTTTACGGAAATGTCTAGATTCATGCCTTGCTGACTACAGTTTTGGAAGATGTAGGTACCTACTTAAATTGAGTGAATAATAACACTCCTCAGTTATAGTAAGTGGTGTAGAGATGGAGGAGTAAATGACTTCAAAAATCCATCATTTTTTTGGACCTTCAAAATCCATCATTTTTTTCAAGATGGAGCTGAAAGTAAAAAACCCTTAACTTATTGATGGCAAGATTTGGGCCACATATTGCTATAGTTTCAGCTGTGTTGGCAAGTGACTCTGAAAAAAAGTCACTAAGAAGAGAAAAAATGTGTGTGTGTGTGTGTGTGTGTGTGTGTGTGTGTGTGTATGAAAGAGAGAGGGGTGGAGGAGAGATCTGATTGCTTTCATGTCTCTGTTTTTTCCTGTAACTTGTAAAACTTGTTCCTGAGAACTAAACTCTTGCTTTCCCTCTCTTTTTGCTATTAGTCAATATAGTCTTTTATTCTGGCCTCAGTGAAGTGAATTTAGGTTTATTGCACTTATAACTGAAAGAAATTTGAAAATATGCCCTAGGTTCTATAAACCCACTCATGAAAAAATAAGCAGAATTTCACCATGTAACTATTGTCCAATTCCACCCAAGGATAGCAGAAGGTCTCCTTTTTAAACCTGATTTTAAAGAATAACATTATTTTACTTTGATCAAACAGTGAATTGGAATTTACTAAGTTGACTACTCTTATGGGGAAAATACAAAAAAATCTGAAAATGGTTTGTACTTTACATGAATAAATAGTCAACAATGGGTAGTAATACAAAGAGAGGGAGGAAAATGGTGACAGAGTAGGATGGAGTGAATTCCTCTTCCCCCTACACATGGAGAAAAACCTGGCTAAGCTATGGTGGAGCAGAGCAAACAGCCAACAGTGCCCCAACATATATGAAAATAAGAGAACAGAAATTATAGCAGACACTGAAAGACCAGATGGTAAGGAGATGGCTGCAGGACAATAAGGTCTGAGGGACCGGAGCAGAGACAGGCGGCAGCCTCAGCTCGTACCAGGCACCGGGCACCCGGTCTACCATGGACTTTTCGGGAGCCAAGGACAAGCCACAGGGTCCTTGGGAGAGAGCCGGGTTATGAGCTCCCTCCCTCCCTGGCCAAGCACGGTTTGAGCAACACCGGGAGAGACCTGGTTGCTTGAGGTTGCAGAGAGGAGAATAAGGACAGGGAGGGCAAACATAAGGGCTGTGATTACTCACAGAATCTGTGGTCACTGGCTTGGGAGAATTGAGAGTCTCAGTGTCAGGATCTGAACCCAATGGTCACCAGTCTGACTAGAGAATTTGGCTGTGCTTAGCAGGCTCGAGTGAAAGGAATCTCTTGAAAAGTAAACTGTTTGGGGGAGGATAAACTGTTTGGAGGATCCTCCTGTGACGGACCCTTGGCCTACTCCCCACCCAGCCTGGCAGTGATCCCAAGGTTGGGCAGAAGGCCTTGCATTCCCCCAAAGCACTAGGAAGGATTCACACCCAAACCTGGCCAGGTGCCTGTGCCCACACCCCAGCCCATGGTGATGACTCCTGGAAAAAGAGTGCTCTGAAGAGGACCTAGATCCCCTTCTTGGGGCACTGGGGAGAGGCCCCAGGCTAGCTCTTGGGAGAGTGTTCAGGAGGCTGATTGAGTACACATTGGGAGGGGAGAAAGGCCACACCAATCACCCCTCAGCCTGCTGCAGCTAGCGAGACTAGAAAAATTGGTTCGGCCAGCTTAAAACCAATAAGAGGTGCTTTTTGTTGTTGTTCATTTTCTTTTTAAGTAATCTTTTATTTTTTAATTCTATTATTGTTTTATCTTTCCTTCTTCCTCCCTACTCCTGCCCTTTTTCTCCCACAAGTGAGAAAAAAACTTGGAAATGCAAAAAGACCAGAGTTGGACCCAAAGAGGGGGCATCCCAACAGCAGAGACAGAGAGACAAATCTCACTTTGCTATAGCAGAGAAACTACAAGTTACTGCATATTTGTATTATTATTTTTTCATTTTCTTACATCTTTTATTTTTAATAGTATCTGTATTCTTCCTCTTTCTGTATAGTCTTCTTTGCCTTGGCTGGCTATATTGTATCATTTGATAAGTTCTCCCTGTTCTCTCTCCCACAGTTTATTGCTAATTTACTATCCTTCATGTCACTTACCTTCCTGTAGCACACCACTCAAAGTTCTATACCCCCTATTCATGTTGCCCAGATCACATAGATTCTGTCATATGATTGTTGCACTAATATTATTGTAAATAATAGCTGTTCCATACAATTGTAAATACTTCACAACACCCCTCCCAGATCTTAGCCCACTTCAAAGTTTTCTGAACTCTATCACTGTAGTGGTTAACTCTATTCTCTCATACACTATACCTATTTACTATCCTTCACTCTCACCTTACCTCAGAACCTGACCTCCCACAACCTCACTGCTTTCTAGATCCAACTCACAAGCCTTCTCTTTCCAACAAGAGTCTGATCTTGTTTCGATCCTTTTTTAAAAGTGGCTAGGTGGATTGAAGATTATGGTTAACACTATACATAGCCTGAAGATCTCCTATCTCTTGTCTACTGGATGCTACTGTAAATATAATAGAATACTCTCCTGCTGTCATAAACCATTTTGCCTTCCCCTCCAACTGATAAAAAAAAAAGTAGGTGGAAGTGGTGAACACAAGGATACCCACTGGCAGAAGAAATCCAACGACAAAGGAATCGCCAACTGATAACAACAGAAAAAGGTGAAGGAGAGAGTAGAAACAACACAAACCTCAATCCAGGACCTATCTGGAAATACAACTAATGAGTGGAGAAACTCCCCAGTACAAAGAACTAAAAAAGAGCAAAAGAGAATCCTCAAAACCTTGTACACACGGGAGAAATAGTTTCAACACAACCTGCCCTTACCAGCACAACAAATTAACACAAGTGGTGGAAAGAGGGTCAATCAGGTAACCAGCTGGTAGGAAGGACCCACAAAAGAAAGACACCAAAACAACTAAAACCTAAAGACAAAGACAACTTAAAGGACAGCCCAAGACCAGTGAGCTTGGGAGACCAAGGAGACTACATCACTGAATCTCACAGGTATTATACCACAGAAGTTCACACCATAAACCCAGGAAGCCAAAACAAATCAATCTGAAAAGCAGAAGCTAACAAGAAAAGTCTCACAAACAATGTGAAGACAAAGAAACAATCCACAAATGAAAGGAAAGCCTCAGAAAGAATGTTAGATGAAATAGAGGCAAGTCAGCTATTAAATATGAATTCAAAGCACTGGTTATCAGGAAGTACAAAGAGCTCACAATAAACTACCAGAAACTACAGGGGAACTACAATAAACTCACTGAAAACTATATTAACATGAAAAAGGAAATAGAAACTATCAGCAAGGGCCAAGAAGGAATAAAGGATACGATTTCTGAACTGAAGAACACAGTGGAAGAAATCCAAATCAGGATCGATGAAGCAGAAAATTGGATCAGAGAGTTGGAGGACAAAGTAGAACAAAACTCCCAGAAAGAGCAAGAAAAGGAAAAGAGGCTCAGAAAGAATGAAGAGGGATTAAGAGAAATGCAAGACAATATAAAATGTAATAATATCCAAATAATAGGGATACTAGAAGGAGGAGAAGAAGATCAAGGGATAGAAAACCTATTAGAGAAAGTAATGATGGAAAAATTCCCTAATTTGATGAGGGAAAAAGTAAAACAAATCCAGGAAACACAGAGAGTGTCAATCAAGAGGAACCCAAAGAGGCCCATTCAAGACACATCATAATAAAAGTGGCAAAATTCCAAGACAAAGAGAGAATCTTAAAGGCAGCAAGGGAGAAACAGGAAGTAACATATAAGAGAAAGCCAATAAAGTTAGCTGCTGACTTCTCAATGGAAACACTCCAAGCAAGAAGAGAATGGCAAGAAATATTCTAAGTAATGAGAACCAGAGGCCTGCAACTAAGGCTACTTTACCCAGCAAGGCTCTCAATCAAGATAGAAGGCCAAATAAAGAACTTCCAAGACCAAAGAAGTCTAAAAGAATACACCTCCACCAAACCAGCTCTGCAAAGGATGCTAAAAGGACTGCTTTAAGGAAAGAAAGGAAAAGAGAGAGACAGAGAGGAGGAACACAGGTACAAAAATGGCAATGAATAAGTACCTATCAATAATAACATTAAATATAAATGGAATAACTGCTCCAATCAAAAGACATAGAATAGCTGAATGGATAAGAAAGCATGACCCACACATATGCTACCTACAAGAGACCCACCTCAGGACAAAAGACCTACACAGACTAAAAATGAAGGGCTGGAAACAAATATTCCAAGCAAACAGATGGGAGAAAAAAGCCAGGTTAGCAATACTCATGTCGGACAAAATAGACTTCAAAAAAAGGACCATAAACAGAGACCCAGAAGGTCACTTAATAATACTCAAGGGAAGAATCCACCAAAAAGACATAAACATTGTAAATATATATCCACCCAATATAGGAGCACCCAAATATATAAAGAAAATCTTAGAGGAATTCAAGAAAGATATTGACACAGCAACACAACTATAGTAGGGGATTTTAACACCCCACTGTCAAAAATGGACAAATCTTTCAAACAAAATATCAACAAAGATATTGTGGCATTGAACAACACCCTAGATGAAATGGACTTGACTTTATATATATATATATATAGGGCCCTTCATCCCAAAGAAGCTCAATACACATTCTTTTCAAATGCACATTAAATATTTTCAAAGATAAACCACATGATAGGAAAAAAAACAATCCTCAACAAATTTAAGAAAATTGAGATTATACCAATCATTTTCTCTGGCCACAATGGCCTAAAACTGGAAACCAACCCCAAAGGAAAAAACCCAAAACATTCAAAACCTTGGAGGTTGTATATAGCGTGCTATTAAACAACAAATGGGTCAAGAAAAGAATAGGGAAGAAATCAAAAAGTTTCTGGAAACAAGTGAAAATGAACTCATAACAACTTAAAAGTTATGGGACACAGCATAGGCAGTCCTGAGAAGGAAGTTCATAGCAATACAGGCCTACCTAAAAAAAAAAATAGAAACATTTCAAGCAAACAACCTGACCCTACACCTACAAGAACTGGAGGGACAACAACAAAGACAGTCCAGAGCAAGTAGAAGAAAGGAAATAACCAAGATCAGAGCAGAATTAAATGACATAGAGACTAAACACACAATTCTAAGGATCAATGAATCCAGGAGCTGTTTTTTTGAAAAGATAAACAAAATAGACAAGACTTTAAGCAGGTTCATCAAGAAAAGAAGAGAGGGGACCCAAATATACACAATCAAAAATGGAAGAGGAGAGATTCCAACCGACACCACAGAAATAGAAAGGATTGTAAGAAATTACTATGAAGAACTGTATGCCAAGAAATTTGAAAATCTAGGTGAAATTAAAAAAATTGTAGAAAAATATAATCTTTCAAAACTCAATGAAGAAAAATCAGAAAGCCTGAACAGACCAATAACAGTAATGAAATTGAAGCAGTAGTCAGAAAACTCCAATCACACAAAAGCCCTGGACCAGATGGTTTTACAGGATAATTTTACAAAACATTTAAGGAAGAGCTAACCCCTATCCTTCACAGACTACTCCAAAAAATCCAAAATGATGGAAGACTCCCAGACTCTTTTTAAGAAGCCAGCATCATCCTAATCCCAAAACCAGATAAAGACACAACAAAGAAATAAAACTTCAGGCCAATATCACTGATGAACATAGACACTAAAATCCTCAACAAAATATTGGCAAACTGCATCCAAAAATACATTAAAAAGATCATACACCATGACCAAGTGGGATTCATCTCAGGGACACAAGGATGGTATGATATTTGCAAATCAGTAAATGTATTACATCACATAAACCAAAGCAAAAACAAAAATCACATGATCATATCAATAGATGCAGAAAAAGCTTTTGACAAGGTACAACACCCATTCATGATAAAAGCCCTCAGCAAAGTGGGGATACTGGGAGCATTCCTCAGTACAATAAAGGCCATACATGAAAGACTTACAGCCAACATCATTCTCAATGGGCAAAAACTAAAACTTTTCCCACTAAGATCAGACAC
This sequence comes from Artibeus jamaicensis, assembly GCF_021234435.1. Taxonomy (NCBI): domain Eukaryota; kingdom Metazoa; phylum Chordata; class Mammalia; order Chiroptera; family Phyllostomidae; genus Artibeus; species Artibeus jamaicensis. The sequence continues at coordinate 68,206,620 of NW_026522030.1, read as the reverse complement.
AAGACAAGGTTGTCTACTTTTACCACTTCTATTAAGTACAGTATTGGAAGTTTTACCCAGAGCAATCAGGCAATAAAATAAAATAAAATGCATCCAAATTGAAAAGGAGGAAACAAAACTGCAAATGTTTGCAGATGACATGATAGTGAACCTAAAATATCCTATAGATTCTACCCAAAAACTGCCCAACCTAATAAATGAATTTAGCAAAAGAGCAGGATACAAAGTCGATATCCAGAAATCAAAGGCATTTTTGTGTACCAACAATGAAACATCAAAAGCAGAAATCAAGAAAAAAATTCCATTCCATATAGCAAAAAGAAAAATAAAATACCTAGGGATAAACCTAACCAAGGAGGTAAAAGACCTGTATGCAAAAAACCACACAACACTGAAGAAAGGAATCAAAGAAGACACAAACAAATGGAAACATATACCATGTTCATGGGTTGGAAGAATTAACATCGTCAGAATGTCTATACTAATCAAAGCAATTTAATATTCAATGCAATACCCATTAAATTACTAATAACATATGCCATAGACATAAAACAAACACTTCAAAAATTTATATGGAACCATAAATGACCCAGAATAGCAGCTGCAATTTTGAGAAAGAAGAGCAAAGTAGGTGGGATCACAATACCTGATACCAAACTGTATTACAAAGCCACTGTAATCAAAGCAGCCTGGTATTGGCATAAACAGGCACATAGACCACTGGAACAGAACAGAGAGCCTAGAAATAAACCCAAGTTTCTATGATCAGTTAATATTTGACCAAGAGGGCAGCAACATAAAATGAAGTAAAAATAGCCTCTTCAACAAATGGTGTTGGGAGAACTGGACAGCTATGTGCAAAAAAAAAGAGAAAGAAACTCGAGCACCAACTGACATCATACACCAAAATAAATTCAAGGTGGATAAAAGACTTAAATATAACCCATGACACCATTAAAGTCCTAGAGGAGAACATAGGTAGGAAAATCTCAGATATTTCACACAGCAACATTTTTACTGATATGTCCTTTAGAGCAAGGAATATAAAGGAAAGAATAAACAAATGGGATCTCATCAAAATAAAAAGCTTCTGCATGGCTAAAGAAAAGAATATTACAATAAAAAGAGAACCAACTGTATGGGGAAACATATTTGCCAATGATACCTCAGACAAGGGATTAATCTAAAAAAATATACAAAGAACTTACACAACTCCACTTTCGGAAGACAAGCAACTCAATTAAAAAAATGGGTGAAAGACTTGAACAGACAATTCTTCAAGGAGGACATACAGAGGATCCAGAGACACATGAAAAGATGCTCAATATCACTAGCTATCAGAGAGATGCAAATTAAAACCACAATGAGATACCACTTTACACTGGTCAGAGTGGCCATCATAAACAAAGCAACAAACAACAAGGGGTTGTTTGTTAGAGGTGTTTTAGAGAAAAGGGGACTCTAGTTAATTGTTGGTGGGATTGCAGACTGGTACAACCACTATGGAAAACAGCATGGGATTTTTCTAAGAAAACTAAAACTGAATCTTCCTTTTTACCCAGCAATTCTACTGCTAGGATTATATCCTAAGAACCCTGAAACACCAATCCAAAAGAACCTTTGCACCCCAATGTTCATAGCAGCACAATTTACAATAGCCAAGAGTTGAAAGTAACCTAGGTGCCCATCAGTAAATGAATGGATCAAAAAACTATGGTACATTTACACAATGGAATTCTATGTAGCAGAAAGAAAGAAGGAGCTCCTACCCTTTGCAACAGCATGGATGGAATTGAAAAGCATTATGCTGAGTAAAGTAAGCCAGGCAGTGAGGGACAGATACCATATGATCTCACCTTTAACAGGAACTTAAACAACAAAAGAAACAAGCAAGCAAAATATAAACAAAGACACTGAAATACAGAGCAGGCTGACAGTGATGAGAGAGGAGAGGGGAGGGAATTTCAGGGGGAAAGGGAAGGATTTACAGGAACAAGTATAAAGGACACATGGACAAAAACTAAGGAGGGTGGAAATGGGAGGGAGGTGGGGAGCACTGGGGGGGGTGGGTTAGGATGGGAGTAAAAGACAGAAAACTGCACTTGAACAACAATTAAATTTAAAAAAAAGAAAAAAACAAAAAAGAGTCAACAATGGTAAAGAATTATTAAATAGTCTCTATCTGTAATAGTGTCTTTAAAAATATATGTAGCCTTGTGTTAAACTTTAGTCTGATGCAATTTTCAGAAACAACATTATTTTCCTCAAAATAAAAATAGAAAAAAGAATCAGAGTGAATGAAGAAAAGTAAGTTTAAATGTTTGAACTTTCCTTGCTAATTATTTAAACCTTTATAAAATTTATATGTAGAAAATATATTTTAATACATAAATAGAGACATCTCACTGTTTTGCGCAGGGTCCAAGGAATGCAACAGTGGACGAGCCAGTGTTCATCAAGTATCTAAATAATCTTGGGTTTTATTTTAAAATTTTTATTGTTGCTCAATTACAGTTGTCTTAACATTTCCCCCCATTGCTTTCCCCTACCCTACCCACTTTCACCACCCTCATTTAATCCTCCCCACTCCCCATTTTCTTTGTCCATGGGTCCTTTATACATGTTCCTTGACTAGACCCTTGCCCTTCTTTCTCTCCTTATCCCCTTCTCCTTTCCCCTCTGGTTACTGTCAATTTGTTCCTTATTTCCATATCTCTGGTTCTGTTTTGCTTGTTTTTGTTGTTGTTGTTGTTATTGATTAGATTCCACTTACAGGTGAGATCATATGACATCTGTCTTTTGCTGCCTGGCTTATTTCACTCAGCGTAATGCTCTCCAGTTCCATCCAAGCTGTCTCAAAGGATAGAATTTCTTTCTTTCTTTCTGCTACATAGTATTCCATTGCAAAATGTATCACAGTTTTTTGATCCACTCATTTATTTTGGGGCACTTAGGTTGCTTCCAGGATTTGGCTATTGTAAATAACACTACTATGAGCATTGGGGTGCATAGGTTCTTTTGAATTGATGTTTCAAGATTCTTAGGGTATAATCCCAGTAGTGGGATCACTGGGTCAAAAGACAGTTACATTTTTAGTTTTTTTGAGGAAATTTCATACTGTTTTCCACAGCAGCTCCACCAGTCTGCATTTCCACCAATAGTGTACTTGGGTTCCCTTTTCTCTACATCTTCCTTGGGATGACATTTTTTATCTTGGAGGGAGTAGCTAATCCATGCTAAGCAAAGTGACAATAGACCTTTTTAAAAAATATATTTTATTTATTTATTTTCAGAGAGAGGGGAATGGAAGGAGAAAGAGAGGGGAGAAACATCAATGTGTGGTTGCCTCTCATATGTCCCCCACTGGGAACTGGCATGCAACCTAGGCATGTGCCCTGACTGGGAATTGAACCATGATCCTTTGATTCACAGGCCCATGCTCAATCCACTGAGCTACACCATCCAGGGCAATAGACCTTTTTATAAAACAGAACATAAATCGATTAATTACTATTTGGGGAAATCCAGCCTAGAATACCTATATTTGTTGACCAGTAAATTTTCTTTGCATTAAGAACAATTATTTAAGAAACAAAATCAATATCAGATGACAGTATCTGGTCAGTAGAAACACAAAATAAACATGGCAGGATGGTTTTACATCATTTAGTGTGGTATAAATTTTAGTTCATATAATTATAATTAATTAGAATAGTCTGTCAGCCAAAGTATTTCTCCCCTGACCAGCTTGTTGGAACATAGACATTCTTCAGTATCTACTGACAAATACTCTTTTTATTACCCAGTTCAATGGCATTGTCCTATTCAGTATTGTAGCTTATGTTTCATTAATCACATTTGAAAATAGCAATTTCCCAAATGAATTGGAAGTTAATATAATCCTTCAGCATTATGTTTAAAGTCATATTTTAAGAGGTTTTCTTATGGAAAGATAGTTTCATATGAATAGTCCCATACATGTATAGAAAACTGTGATCCTCTAATCAAAGATTAAATAAAAAGGTGATTTGAACACAGGAGACAATGTCTAAATATAATATGCTATTTATTTACTCTGCTATTTCATTATCTAAGAATCTTGTAGACTGAACCTTGTATTTATTTAAAAGACTGTTTTTTCCTTTATTCTGAATAGTTTATTTTTCCTCACTGTATTAACTATCACCATGAGATAGATAATGAATATAAAGAACATCGACAAAGCTAAATGTGCAGTATCCCACCTGACTTGGAAAATGCTTACTTGTGAATTTTCATTAATTCATATTTCAATGAATCTCCCATTCTATGAAAGCAGTTAGTTTTCCATGTTGTGACATCTGAAAAAACAAATCTTACTTTTCTTGCACAGAAACAGAGATGAGTGTTATACTGACATTCACAACAAAAAATGTTTAAATTTGAACAGCTGTAAAATCTCATACCATTGACCATTCTGATTAAAATGGTAATTTCCCCCCTAAATAGTCAATACTAACAATATACTTTTCCATAAGAATATAAGTTTAGTTATAAAATGAACATATTGTTTAGAAAACATCTAGCAAAACTGCCTGTATAAGCAGAATCCAAGTCCATGGGTCATTTATAGAAGTCTCTGAATATCCATCTTTAAGTGCTATGGCTTTATTCTTCTGAGCCTAATACAGAACCAGCAGAACCTTGTTCTTTCCTCCCAGAGGCCAGATTCAAGCCTTGGGTCCTTCTGTCACAGTGCTTCTGTGCTCCCACTATTGGAGTGCAATAGTATACAATGACATCCACAGTAGCAGTCACTGTACTTCTTCCCAGTCTTAAAGCTGTTACTTAGCAGTAGCTACCTCAGTGTATCACACATTGTGAAAGCTCAACAGCTGAGAAAGTTGTATTAGCTGAATCTAAAAACCAGACTCAGTGACCAGGGAAGCTACATGTCAAGGATGTCCTGTCCTGGAAGGCAATAAATAGGTGTTTCTTTTTTTTTTCTTTCTCTCTATCTGTCTCTCTTTTGTTTTCTCAGGAGGCAATAGTTGAGTCAACTTGACAGCATTCAGTTGGCCAAAGTCCTTTTAGATTTTTCAGTAAAATGTAAGACACATTCTTCATTTTCAGTAATAACGTTATTGATTTGGATATTTTGAGTATGTCAACTATCTCCTACATGGTATAATGTTCATTGTTCTCAATTAATGTCTTGATTTGGTCATGAACAACTTCAACTTGTCTACCCAATTGTGGAGCATCATCCAGTGAGAAATTTCTGGCAGGGAACTTTGCAAACCATTTTTGACACTTTTGATCAGTCACAGAACTTTTCTCTATACACTGAACAAATCTTTTTTCTTTTTGCATTTTAGTTGCATTTCTACCATTCTTGAAATAATAAAGCTATAATATGGCAAAAATGTTGCTCACTTTCTTCCACCTTCAATGTTAAAATGACTACACAAAAGTTCACCAATATTGATGAATTCTTTTTTTTTAAAGAAGAAAAAATCATATAATTTCACACATATGTGGAGTCTATTTAGTTATTTTTCAAGTACAGTTTTCTGTTATTTCTCCCATTCCAGCCCACCCCTCCCCCATGCACCCCACCTCCCTCCCACTTCTACCCCCCTTAGTTATTTTCCCTGTGTCCTTTATACTTGTTCCTGTAAATCCCTCCCACTTTTCCCCTTAAATTCCCTCCCCTCTCCCCTCTGGTCATTGTCCCCCTGTTCTCTATTTCAGTGTCTTTGTTTTTATTATGCTTGCTTGTCTGTTTTATTGTTTAGCTTCTTGTTAAAAGTGAGATCATATGGTATTTGTCTTTCAACCCCTGACTTATTTCACTCAGCATAATGCTTTCCAGTTCCATCCATGTTGTTGCAAAGGATAGTAGTTCCTTCTTTCTCTCTGCTGCATAGAATTCCCTTGTGTATATGTACCACAATTTTTTGATCCATTCATTTACTGACAGGCACCTAGGTTGCTTCCAACTCTCGGCTATTGTAAATTGTGCTGCTATGAACATTGTGGTGCATAGGTTCTTTGAAATTGATGTTTTGGGGTTCTTAGGATATAATCCTAGCAGTGGAATTGCTGGAATTCTTTTTAAATGCATGCTAATATGAAAGTTGTCACAATACAATCTAATAGAATTGTTTCAAATAAAGTTAAAGACAACTAAGCACTACTAGGGCCATCTTATGGAAAAATCCAAATGAATATTTTGGTCAACCCAGGATTCGGTGGTTTAGCTGGTTCTGATATTTTATTTTATTTTTTAAAAGATTTTATTTAGTTATTTTTAGAGAGAGGAAAAGGGAAGGAGAAAGAGAGGGAGAGAAACGCCAATGTGTGGTTGCCTCTCGAATGCTTCCCACTGAGGACACGGCCTGCAACCCAGGTGTGTTCCCTGACTGGGAATGGAGCAAGTAACTCTTTGGTTTGCAGGCCTGCACTCAATCCACTGAAATACCCCAGCCAGGGCATGGTTCTGATATTTTAGTAAAAAAATACTGCTGCTTTAGAATTTAATATGTAATTTTTAGAATTTGTGATGATAATTTGTTCTATTTACATTTTTATAAAATCCCTATTAACATAAACATACACTAATTTATTTTGGATAAGAATCACAGAAACATTGGTAATAAACTATTAAATTTAATATAGAAAATGGTGTTCTTGTTTATTTTGAAAAATGTTTTTATTTATCAAGGATTCAATCTATCATACTAATAATATCCTGTGGGCCAGTTGGCTGATTCAAATATGAAAAATAAATGTGGTTGAAAGTTAATTGGCCCCTCTTTGTCTTGTGAGTAGGAAATTTATTATTCAGGTGTTATCTTCAAAAACCCAGTAGCGACTTTAGTGAGAAACAGTTTTTATACTTAATAACCTCTGTTGGCAATCTGCAATTATGGTCTAACTAATACATGCTAGATATTACTTTCTTTATTACTGTTTTCTTTTTTTCTGCTTTGTTTTGTTTTTTCATAGAAACTTACTTTTCACAATATGTAGCTGGGCTACAAGAAAAAATATGGCATTACTTAAGATTTTAATTCTTCATAATTTCTTTTTTTCTCAATTCAAATCCTGACTTTCTTTTTCATTATTGTTTGCTCACTACAGAATCAAAGCACATTTATATTAAAAATTTTGATAATGCAGTAAAAAAAAATAAATGCCTTCACTTCCCACCAACCACTTAGAGGTCAACATTGAGATACTAAGATGTATAGATACAGAAAATAATTTAATAGTTATCAGAAGAGAGCAGGGTTGGGGAACTGGGTGAAAAAGGTGAAGAGATTAAGAACTACAAGTTGTCAGGTACAAAATAGCCACGGGATTCAAAGTACAGCACGGGGAATATAATAAGTAAGTAAGTAAATAATATTGTAATAAGTACTTGTGCTGCCAGGTGAGTACTAGACTTATTGTGGGGGGATTGCTTTGTAAGTTATATAAATGTCTAACTACTATACTATACACCCAAAACCAATATAATACTGAATGTCAACTGTAACTGGAAAACAAAAATTATAAAATAAAGAAATACTATATGTATGTCATCTGGTAATACCTTCTAGAGAGTGTAGTTTATTTTGAACAAAAACTAGATCTTAGTGTATTAACTTTTGTACATCTTTTTTCTTTCAGTGAATTTATTGTTAAACTATTTCAAATCAGTGAATGCAGTTCAACCATGTTAACTTGAATGGTTGAAAGTTTGGCTATGCTGTAAGAATCTAAGAAAAATTATCTACAGTCATTGTCATGTACATAAAAGAAGGATAGATCGTGAGAAAGGAACACAGAATATATAAGACAGAGATCATGGGCAGAGATATAGACTCTAGATGGCAGTTTTACTTTCCAATGCAGCAAGTGCTACAATTTCTGAGCTTTCAAAATTTCTCACAATGTAGGTATACTGGCCAGTTTCACATGAACTATATTCTTTCTTACAGTACCCTGTAAGTCTAGAATCAGCCAGCAGGTGCTTTTAGCATTTTACGTAGACACCTGCTTGTACAAGGCCATGAATTTATTAGGTATATATATTGTTTTTCAAGTTATTATAGATGGTATTTTAAACAAGTTTTTTCCTCTAAATAACATGTTTTGCCATTTTCCATCTTCCTATAATGGTTTTATTCTTCATTCTATTTATTGTCCTTTGACATATGGTTGCCATATTTCATTCAAGCACCAAACCAACTTTGTGTTTTAGGTATATGCCTTTCCTTATGCATTTCTGTATAGTTAACCATTTCCACTACAGTGCTATGTGACAAACAGAAAATTTTAGTAATATTTAACAATTTTCTCATGTACTGAATATTCCAGGTACTTTGCATTTCCATGTATGTTTAGCAGCGGGTTGAAAGCTTTGACAAAAAGCCTTAGAGCATTTTGATTAGGACTGCATTAAACCTGTAGACCCAATTTAGAGAGAATTAGTATCTTAAAAATATTGAGTCTTCTCATCCATTAACATGATATAACTTTCCATTTACTCAGTCTTTTAAAATTTTTTCTTAATAATGTTGTTTAATTTTCAGTGTGGGGTTTCTGCAGGTTTTATTAAAATTTATGTTTTGTAAGCTGCTATTATAAATAATATTCTAAAATGTCATTTTAATAGTTAATGACATTTTAATAGTTAGTCTGTTTTGTGTATTTCTGTATTTATTGTTTTGTTAAGCTACATTACAATTGATTTGTGTATTTATTGTTTTGTTAAGCTACATGAAAAAATTCACTTATTAATTTAGCATCTTTTGGTAGAATTTGTAAGAATTTCTCTTTACATGGCAATGTAATTTGTGTATGAAGACATTACCTCTTCCTTTCTGATGTTTATTTAAAAATGGTGATTACAGTGCTGTACACACAGACATAATTATCAGAATTCTCTAAGTTTCTACCAGTCCCCAGAGTCCCTCCTAATTGTATGATCTGGCTGTTACTTGGGATTTGTAATCTTACTCTGAATATGGAACTATTGAAACAAGGTGTGGGTGGGTTTACATACTTTTAGTACCTGAAAGGTATGGGAGAACAGTCACATAATTTTCTGATTGGCACAACCTCTAGTTTTCCAGGTCAGGAGTATAGGTAGTTTGGAAGGACAAATATTTTCCTGCCTATATTTTTAGGTAGTCTTTTTATTTGCCCACAGATTGAAGCCAGTGTATGTCATTTGCTGAATTCTGAATTGTTTTTCTAAACCTGTTCCTATCAGCCCTGCAATTGTTGTCAATCTCTCCAAGATTATAGTGTTAGACTGCCTGATAGTTACATTTTTCTGTGTGGTTTTGGGTATTGATATTTTTTCTGTCTTTGGTATTTTAGTGAGAAGTTGAAAGGAGCTGAATTGGAAATTGCTGAGCTTGTTTCCAGAATTTACTAGAAATATTTTTATTTAAAAATAAATCTGCATGGCCAATTAATTCACTAGTATGTTTTAATCCATTGTTAACCTAAAATAATAGCACCAAGTAAGAGGCCACAAGGTTTTTAAATTTGAGATCCCAAAGAATATCTGTTCAGAAAGACCGATTCAAGCAGAAACCTAAATATTGTTTTGACTATGAGGTGAAGGTGAGGAGATTTTGTGAGAAAGAGAAAGGAAAATAATTATATAAATATAAGGGGGACTCCACCCTAAAACAGAATTTATTTACAAAACATCGTGTATTTATTCTTACATATTTAAAGTTCAGTCACCTTCAAGTAGTCTTCATTTGATGCAATACATCTATTGAGACATCTTTTTCCATTCCTCAAAATAGTTTTTGAACTCCTTTATTTTGATGCCTTTTAGTGCTTCTGCCGTCTTTTTGTCTCATCTCTTCCACATTAGCAAAGCAAAACATTCCCCTTTGAAGACTTTTTTCATCTGGGGAAGCAAAAAAAAAAGTTGCTTGGGGCAAGATTGGGTGAATAGGGAAGGTGAGGCATGGGGTTCATGTGTTTTTGGTCAAAACTGCTGAACACTCAGAGAGGTGTTGGGAGGTGCGCTAGTAAATCACCTATTGTGAAATGGGCAAAGGTGTTGAAAGAGTCTTCAAAAAAACTCACTGAAGCTGAATGCAGCCACTCACAACAATGCCAGCTGGTTCACTGACACAGATAGGTTCCTAGAGCACTTACCTATCTGGTGAAGCCTGTAGTATAAGGTGCCACCCCCACCCCCGAAGATAATTCTGTTATTTTTGGATCCCACTAAGTATAAACATGGTAACTTACTGTTTCGTTATACATGGAGGTGCTAATTCTAAAGAATATGTCTTTCATTTTCAGTCTGGTAGTTTGGAGAGCAGGACTGAACTAAGATGGTGTCAGTCCTGTTAACTGTGATGGCAGGAGGGAAGCCATGTTTAGAGCATTTGCAGTAGAGCAACTACCCAGAGGGATGAAGCAATCTTCTGAGAATGCACAGTACAATGTGGTAAACAACGTGTCCTTATCATGGCTGTACAAAACATGTATTAATCAGAAACTGACGCAACATTGCATCATGCAAGAGTTCATAAGCAGAGGATTTCAGATGATGAATGATGCATTCAGAGACCGAGTCACCTTGAGACGTCCTACACATTCTGCCTGGGGGAAAGAGCTCCACTCTGTTCCTATCCCTCTGACTCTGCCTTGGAAGACGTTGACCATCGGCTTCCTCCTGGACCCAAATCTGATCTGAATTTCTGTGACTTGGGTTTGTTATGGCCCAATTCTCTCATGTAATATTGGTATTGATTGTTTCTGAGTGTTACCACTCTTGATTGATTGTTACTGATTGAGATTGAATTTGCATCAATAAAAGCTGAGTAAGTAGCATAGTCATGTGTTAACTCACCATTATTCCTTGATACTGGCATTACCTGTAGGGCTGGTGGCCATATAGGTGGCCCAGTGCTTTTGGCTCCTAAGGCCAGGATCAGATAACCCAAGTAGGGTCAGGGGCTGACTTATTAAAAAGACTATATTCACTTTTCCGTTAACTTTGCAAATAGTTATTTGAAATATAATGTTGGTTTGACCCAGTCCAAGGGTTATTTTGCCCAGTTCAAACATTCCAAAAGTTCAAGTAGAAAGACTTGCTAGGCAGTTCTTCTGGAATGGCTGTCCTAGTTCTATTTTATTTTTTTAATTTATTTTTGGGGGGATTTTTATTTATTTATTTTTCACATTTTTATTATTGTTCAAATATAGTTGTCTCCACTCCCCCCCACAACTACTCCCCACTCCAGCTATTCCCACTTCCCACCCTTGATCCTAAACTGCTTTGGTTTTCTCCATGTGTCGTTTATTTATGTTCCTGAAAACCCTTGCCCCTTTTCCCTCCATTGTCTTTTCCCACATCCCCTCTGGTTACTGTCAGTTTGTTCCTAGCTCTATTTTTAAGTAGCTCCACTTGTGTCAGCTTTTTACACCATTTGTGTTTCAAGATGAAGTAGTATTGACTTTTGCATCGAAACCTGTATTTGTAAAAATTCTCCCACTATTTGAAGACTAAGCACCTTTTTCTTTTTTTTGTTATAATTGTGTTTCTTTGAAAAGTAATGTCATGGTATAATATGAGCTGTGGTTTGAATTACCCACATATTCCATAAGAGTATTCCATGAGACCCTAGGTGCTTTCAGATAGAGGAGGGGTGTGGAGTGTTGGCAGCAATATTGGATGCAGTTACTATACCCTCCAATTTTGCTCAAGGCAGAATATTTGAGGAATGTATCTCATAGAGAACTTCTAAAAACACTTTTAGTAAAAGACTGTTAAAAATCTAATTCAAAAAATCCATGCACTATTCTTAACTTTATGTATGTCATACGAAGCCAAAGATTTCTGCTGAAGTTTTGCTGTGTTATATGGAAAACTTTTTAATTTATTGCAATTTATTGGCAGTGGGGAGTTGAGGGGAAGTGAGAGAGCAGGTGGGCAGAAAGAGGAGAAAGCTAAAGTGTTTGTATTCCCAAAGTCCTGTGGAATAATTGCCAGTTATGGACTTGAGCTTTACCACTGCTTCCACTGGGACCTCAGTGTCCCAAGAAACTGAGTGTGAAAGAACCCTTGAGATGGCATTTGTATCTTGTGTTTTCTCCCAAATATTGCTTTTATCATTATCTCTATTCTTTTTACTTTTTTTCTTTTAATTGAATATTTTATTGTTGTTCTACTAGAGTTGTCCCAATTTTTCCCTCATTGCTCTCCACTGTTCCGCCTACTCCCAACTCCCATTGAATAAGATGACGTATCTTGATGCAGATCCTGGCTCCTGGGGTCTGTGGTGCTTTGGATGAAATGTGAGACAAATTCACATGGACTACCAAGTCCTGTGTAAGAAAAGGCATGGTGTGGCTTCTCTCTCAAGAGGAGAGCAAGCCTTGGAACACCTTGGCCACTCTTTCGAGAGGAGAGCAGCTGGACCCTTGCCTTGACAGGCTTTTATTAGGTTGAATTTGCACAGGAATATAAGGTATGTACTTAAAGCTCATCTGTCATTTTCTGGCAGAAATGATTAAATAATAGATAACATTCAAAGAACCATGAGGGCTTATTCTGAGTCAGGGTTAGATAGTTAAAGGGCCATAAAACTTTGGGGAATAAACTCACTTCCTGCTTGGACCCTTACATTTAAATGGAAGGTTTTAGCAAAGTAGGTTTCATAGGATTTTATACATTCATTCTTAGGCCTGATTGCCCCAGGGAACCTGCCCTTTCCAGCACAGGGCTGCACCCACCTCCAGCATTATTTCAGGCTTAAGTTAGGCAGGGGAAGTAAGGCAGCCAAGAGATTAGGAGACTTCTTGTGGACAGAATGAGGACTCAAGCTATGTCAAAACTGAGGGGCAAGGGTCTATCAATCTTTTTCTATAGCCTCTCATGTCCTTCCCTGAGAGCTGCTTCATGATCATTTCTGTTTTAGGTCATTCCTCTTTTGAGAAATCTTACCTGTCATTGGCTGCCCCGTCAGCCACCTGGGCCAAGCAGAGTGAAGAGAAAAGGGGGTAGAGGTGGTGCCCCTAACAAGGAAAATAAGCTTTGTCTCCTAAGTGGCTTATGGTCCCAAGGTCCTTTACTCAGGCTTAGCTATGTGGGATTATAGCTTGTGAAACCAGGCGGGGCAGTTCCCAGCAATATCTTGCATAGAATCTGAAAGAAATGTGCTTTTTGTTTTCATGACTAAACCAATTAAAACCTGGAAAGATCTTGAACAAGAAAACACAGAAGGTTGATCCTAAAGGCACTTACAGGTTGAATGACACACTTCATTTAACCTGTGCTGCAATATTATGTGTGAAGCATAGTAATAATGGCAACATGTCAAGGCAGAGCTTGAACATTATTTAGCAATATAACATCATTCATAATTTCCAAATAGTTTAAACTCAATATAAAATAGTCTTCTTCTTTTTTTAATTTACACATTTTTAAAAAGATTTTATTTATATATATTTAGAGGGGAAGGGAAGGAGATAGGGAGAGAAATATCAGCCTCTCATGTGTCCCCTGCTGGGAACTGGCCTGCAACCAAGGCATGTGTCCTGACTGGGAATTGAACCACGATACTCTGGTTTGCAGGCCTGTGCTCAATCCACTGAGCTACACCAGTCAGGGCTTTAACATAGTCTTCTATATGGCATTTTCAAGGTAGGAAATCTTTGGTGAGAAGGAAATGCATCATCAAAGTACCATGTGCTCAGTGAAATTACATTTGTTATATTATTAAAAGTCAATATGCTCCTACCGCTCTTTCACACTGGCCCTTTTGTTGTTCCTCTCACATTTCAAGCTATCTGGCTATAGTAGCCTGTGCACTGCCTAACCTTCTTCCTGGACACCATTTCCACAGAATGTTGCCAGACTCATCACTCACTTCATCCAGGTGTCTTCCCAAGAGCACACCACCTCTGAGAGGTATTTCTTCACTTCTCTCTGTCTGTTTCTCTTCTTATGCTTTGTTTTTCTTTGCAGCATAATCACTACTCATTATATATTTATCCACTTACTGATTAATTGAATGCCATTTTATGCACTAAAATGTAAGCTCTATGAGGACAAGAACTTTGTTTTTTGTTTATTGCCCATGCCTAACACATACAACAGTGCCTGGTATTTCACAAGCCATAGGTAGTTTTTTTTTGTAATAACTGAATGGATGACACCTTCCTTGATCTTCAGAGTTTTCGTTTCCATGTTCCATGGAATTTATTACTGAAAGTACATACCAATATACTATATATAGTTTACACAACACACACACACAAAAACATACACATGTTCTGTCCAGAAAAAGTTCAGCTATTGTATGAGACATCAATGTAAACTGGCAGCCAAGGAGAGTGGACTGGAATGCACATGTATGAGCAATGATGACTTCACTATATTAGTCAGTAAGGGTGGTAGACTTCATTGAGTGAGCAGTGTACTGTGTGGCTGTCACATTCAAAATGACTGAGTGAGTAGAGCAATAAATCTACATCATATTTTGTATTAAGCTTGAACCTTCCTCTGCAAAAACTATTTAGATGATTCAGAGGGCCCCAGCTATGGATACCTGGTGATCGGCAGCTTTATCACTGCAACATACCCACTTATGCATCATATCTCATGATGAGTTTTTGGGTAAACATCAAATCAGCCAGGTGACTCAGGCCCTCCAGCCCAGAATGGCACCATACAACTTTTGGCTTTTCTGAAAACTAAAATCACCTTTGAAAGAGAATAGATTTCAGACTGTTGATGATATTCAGGAAAATACAATGGGACAGCTGATGGAGACTGGGAAAACTGTGTGAAGTCCTAAGGAAAATACACTGAAGGAGACTGTAGCATCATCATCCTATGTACAATGTTTGTTGTATCTTGTGTCTTCTTCAGTAAATGTCTCTATTTTTCATATTGCATGGCTGGATATCTTTTGGGCAGACCTCATATGTATGTGTGTGTGCATATATATATATATGTATATATATGTGTGTGTGTATTTATATACATACACACACATATATAGTTAGTTCACCACTCTTTCATGTAATAGAGACTTTAAATAACAATAGTTATTGTTGTTTATTAATAATAATAGTTAAATAAAAAGGGAAGCTTAGGGAAACCTTTTTTTTTGGGTGTAATTATGTGTAGGTAACATTCCCAGGGGTGGCAGAGCAGCTTTGGTCCATGAGATCATCCATGAACAGAGCTCTTCCATCTTGTTACTCAATCCTACCAGGCACATGGTCTTCCTCTGCACTACCCGAGTACACATGCCAGCCATCAGGAACAGGGAAAGAAGAGGAGGCGAAACCTCCTGTCCTTTGTAGTATGGCAGTTTCCACCTGCAAAGGAGTCTGGGGAATATAGTGTTTATTCTGTTCAGATGAAAACTCGTTTATCATGGAAGACAAAAGAAATTATATTGGAGGACAATTAGCAGATCATGCTACAACTCTTTTTTGACAAAAATGTAATTAATATTTCTCTTTCCCCACTGAACTGTTGGACACCTGTGGTTTTCTTCCTGTTTGATCCTGGGGCCATAGCACAATATCATCATTTAGTAGCCACTCAGTAACTTTGTACTTAAATAATTATTTCATCTGTGATATAGTTCTCAGGCAGGCATGGCCATTCATCACAGGAGTAACCTTTACAGAGAAGAGGAAATAGGAAGATTATTTCATTACTCTCTAGGGGGGATGAGATAGAAGTTCAAGGTTGGGGAGTGTTGATAAAGATCAGGCTGGAAGAAGAATTTTTGCAAGAGGAGCGCTCCGGGCGTGGGAACTGCCTGAGGAGGTGGGAACATTTCTGCCTGGTCCTGTGATCTTTCCTTTCATTCCCTGGGCTGTCCAGATTAGATGGTTCATAAAATTATCATTCTGCTGAAATTACTTTCTATTATGATTCTCTCTCTTTCAAGAAAAAAAATTGACCAAAATATCACTTAAAGAAGCATCTTGAAATCTGTTATTATATTTATTTATATGTAACTATTAGTTTATATGTAAACATTTTACTTTATAAGCAAACATTCTTGGAATGTTGAAGCAAAGGTATTTCTTATAAAATTAAGCTTAATATAATAGGAAAAATATCTGTTTAGTAAAATCTTGTAAATACACGGAAAGGATAAAATTTAGCAGATACATAAAAATTAATGCTAGTCAATGACGTATTGGGCTGGGCAAAAAGTTAAATTTTTTTTTCTTATAAGATGGCTTTAATAGTGCTTAGTTGTCTTTAACTTCATTTGAAATAATCTTGTTGAATTGCATTATGACAGCTGTCATATCAGCATGTATTTAGAAATAAAACATCAAAATTAGTGAATTTTTATGTAGCCATTTTAATATTTAAGATGGAAAAAAATTCACAGTGTTTTTAACATATTATGCTTTATTGTTTCAAGAAAGGTAAAAACACAACTGACAGACAAAAAGAGATTTGTGCTGTGTATGGAGAAGGTGTTGTGACTGATTGAATGTGTCAAAAGTAGTTGCGAAGTTTCACACTGGAGATTTCTTTTTGGACAACACTCCACAGTGGTCGGTCGGGTAGTCCAGTTGAAGTTGATAGCAATCAAATCAAGACATTCATTGAGAACAATTAATGTTATACCACATGGGAGATAGTTGACATACTCAAAATATCTGAATCAAGAAAGTTATTGGTGAAAATAAAAAATGTGTCTTTTATTTTATGGACTTTTTTGCCAACTGAATACTTTTGATTAAAAGTTACATCTTTGGTGAAAAAAGCCTTATTTTCTATAATATCAATAACATAAAATAAACTGCATAGTCACATTTGAAAGTTATTGAAGGTGAGCAGAGTTTGCTACCCACTCTCTTTGGCATAAGGATCATTTTAGAGAGTTATTTTTTAATAAATGAAAACTTAGTAGAAGTTACTCTTTTGTAAGAGATATTTACATTTTTATAGGCAATTTCCATTTGTAAGGCTGTCTTTTTCTCTGTAGCAGGAAGGATGACTAAATCCATACAAACTCTTATCAATGAAAAAGGCAGAGACTTAACCCTGCATAGCCATACCCTTACTATTGTGCTTTTTTATAGCTTCCATAACTGGCTACCCCCACCTCTCAACATTTTTTTTAATCTTAGCTGGAAATGGTATTTAAAGTGGTGGCTTGGAAATGTAAGGGTTCAGAATGAGTCACAGAGAAGATGTGACTCTGGTATAAGTATTATTTTGAGCTAAAGTCAATTTAGACCTTGGGGGTTCAAGAGAATCTTCTGTCCACCTTAAATACCTAGAAGGATCTAAGTTATGGATCATTTCCATAATACAAAATTATCAGCGATAGCCTGTGTGACCTATTTAATGAACACCTGCTCTTATGATCCTACAGTGACATTCCTCCCCCTGAAGCCCCAAGCTTCCTTAACTCATCCTTAGCTCAGAATATTATATATAACTAATCTTGGCTTCCTGTCCCTGAACTTTTCATGTATATCAAGTCTCTGACTCTCTCACTCTTGGAGTGAGAGAGTGACTCTCTCACTCTCACATATGGAGTTCCCATACGTATATATGTAAATTTGATTATTTTCTTTTGTTAATCTGTCTCACATAGACTTAATTATTAGACCAGCTGGAAAAACATGGGATTGCAGAGGAAAATCTCTTCCTTCCATGAAAGCCATTTCAGGGAGTTGTTCAGTTTCCTGGGCACCCTTCCTGTATACATGTCTTTAAAGTATGCATATCATTAAACTTGTTTGTTTTTCCCACATTAATCTGTTTTTTATTATGTGTGTGGAGGGGGGAGTCATAGTAAAAAAACCTGGAATGGTAAAGGGAAAATTATTTTTCCTCCCACATATTATAAAAAACCTATTCAACTTTGAGGGCTTTAATAATAACAGGAGTCAGCAATTATCCTATAAAAAAGAAGCAAACAAAACAAGAAAAGTACAATTCTCTAAAAATGGTAATTTTAACACTAGGAGGAAAATCAAGTGACAAAGACAAACAGCATGTTAACTATCAGTCCTTTATTGTGTCATCATCATCATAAGATCCAGGGGGCTTTGCCTAGAGTGGAAGCTATTTTACATCTTAATTTGAGTCTCCTGTTAAAAACTGCAATGTGGAAAGGTCACTTTCATAACAAATTACATCAAGGAGGAAAAGTGAACAACAATCATGCCAATATTATTTTGCCAAAGTCTTCTGTGAATTGAATATAGCAGAAATTGTGACTGACTGTGTGGTTTGCGGGGTCAGGATAACATCAATGTTTGAATTCAAAAACCTAAAATGGAAAAAATGCCTCCAAAAAAACCAAGAAAGGCATTTGGGTTATATTTAAGCTGAAATACCTTTAATGAAATTCTAATATATCACAGGATCAATTTTTATAGTTTTTATGACTGGTATTAAATTATATCACATTTCCCACCTTACTCAGTATCATACTTATTTTATTTTATGTGTAAAAAAATAGTCTGGGGTAGATTATGATGACCACTGTATAACATGCTAAATAATGGGAAAAGTAAAAGATTGCTCTGTGACAGTGAAAAATGTTGACATGAGACAGCTAAGTTATAGAAAGTGAGATTTCTAGTATAGGGTTTGACATTCGAAACTGCATGTTCTTTCTCTAGACATTAATTTATTTGTTAGACAGCTGGGTAATTGAACACTTCTTCCTTCTCTTCCTCCTGTTCTTCCTACCCCTCCTCTTCTTTATTCTTCCTGCCCTTTTGTTCAAATTGCGATTGCCTTTCTCAGAGGAATTATTTTTCTTAGAATCTTTGACTTCCTAGTGACAGAACTTTTGGGCATCAGGAATAAAAAAATTTGAATCACTACCAGCATGTTGGGTTCAAAATCCTTATTCCTCACCAAGAACAAAAACTTTGAATTGGATTAAATGTCTTGTGCAAGGCTTCTTCTTATGTTGGATAGGTTTTTCTGAATATTTTGGTTTTTCGGGTTTCTTTAGGAGTCTTCAGGTTTCTGCTTATGGCCCTTTATTTTGCCAGATATGCCCAGATATGTCTGAATGCCAGCAACTGACATAACTCAAAAGCTTCCTCAGGTGGCTCCTCAGCCTTGTAAATAGACTTCTGACACATCTATCTTACCAGTTTGTTGCACATGCCTAAACCTGCCTGAATCATAGCAGTGAGCAGGAGTGTCTCAAATTGAGTGCTTTGTTATACACAGCAAATATGGTAAAAACAAAATAAAAAACAAATTTATTATCTTTGCATCAAATTTATTATCTGTTGATGCATTTTTACATATTTGATCTTCAGAAGAACATTGAGAGCTACACACATTTCACATTTTTTTAATGGAGGTATTTTTTATCATTCCATTTTTCAAAGCCAAGAAAAGAACAAATGTGAAGTGAGTTGAAAAGGCAATTATAAAAAGGGACTTTCTGATTATTAAAATGAAAGATACTAGGGACATGGCTGAGTAGCTCATGCCAAGGTTGTAAGTTTTATCTCCAATAAGGGCACATACAAGAGGCAACCAATGATTAGATTAATAAGCAGAATAATAAATAGATGTTTCTCTCTCCCTCTCCAAAATTAATTAAAAAATAAAATTTTATTTTAAAAAAGTACTAGGAAACTGAACTGATTTTGTTGATGGAAGAATAAGAGAAAAAGGTATATAAAAATTATGGAGTTATAATAAAATCACATACTTCTGAATTTATCTTAAACAAATTACAGAAAAGAATAACCCAGACCCAAATAAGTAAAATTAAAAACCAGCTCATAATATGTCAAGGAAGCACATTTTAATCTTAAAGTTATCATTGAAAGAACAGTAAATAAGCAAGCTAATTGTGGAGGAAACTGGACTATAAAAATATATGTTTATTTTCAAAGAAGACAAAAAAGAATAAAAAAGAACTTATAAAATAATTATAACATGGTGAATTTAAGTCCAAATATATTGATAATTACATTAAATATAAAAGTACTTAATATTACTGTTAAAAGACAAAGATCATCAGTGGATGAAAAAAATTTATAATTTTGCTTATAAGACACATAAATTAAATATAAACAAACAGTGGAGGTTAAAAGGATAGAGAATGATACACAATGCAAATTCTGTGTTACTGAGGATGTACATAAATTGGAACCTTTGTGCATCATTGATAAGAAAGTACAATAGTAGAGCTGTTTTGGAAAATAGTATGAATTTCCTCAAAAAATTGAAAAAATCACCACATGACTTAGTAATGCCAAAAATTATATATACATAATTATATATAAAATATAAAATTATATATAACATATATAAAATTATATATATGTGTATATACCTAGTTAAAATCAGGATGTCAAAGAGATATTCATGCTTCTATGTTCAATGTAATTTTTTAAAGATTATATTTATTCATTTTTAGAGAGAGGGGAAGAGAAGTAGAAAGAGAGGGCGAGAAATACCAGTGTGTGGTTGCCTCTTACACATCCCCTACTGAGGACCTGGCCTGCAACCCAGGCATGTGTCCTGACTGTGAATTGAACCAGTGACCCTTTAGTTCACAGCCCACACTCAACCCACTGAGCTACAGCTACCAGGGCTCAATGTAATATTATTTACAATAGCTAAGAAATGCAAACAACCTAAATGTTCACGGAAAGATAAATAGATAAAGAAAATGTGGTATATACATACTATGGAATATTATCGAGCCTTAAATAAAAAAGGAATTTGAGTCATGTGATAACTTTAATGAACCTGGAGGATGTTGTGCTAAGTGAAAGAAGCCAGTTGCAGAAGGACAAATACTGCATAATTCCACCACACTAGGTATTTAAAATAGTCAAAATCATAGAGGCAGAGAGTAGAATGGTGGTGGCCAAGGGATGGGGGGAGAGGGAAATATGTAATTATTATTCAATGGGCATAAAGTACAAATAATGCAAGATAAATAAAGTCTACAGTTCTAATGTACAATATAGTACCTATAGTTAACAATATTGTATGCACACTGAAAAATTAGTTGAGAGAGTGAATCTCAAGCTAACGGTTTTACCACAAAAATTAAAATGGGTGGCAGGAGGAAACTTTGGGATATGATGGAAATGTTATCTTGAAAATTATCTTGATTATGCTGATGATTTTGCCAGTGATGTAGGCATGTATATGTGTTCAAACATCAAATTGCATACATCAAAAAAGTGGCACTCTAGTTTGGTGGAAAAAACATACACTTTTCAATAAACGGAGCTGGGTTATTTGAATATCTATTTGAAGAAAAACTGACTATTGGCTTCTGCTTTGTTGCACTCACAGAAATCTATTTCTAGTGGATTATAGGTGTAAGTGCCAAAAGAAGAACAGAATATGAGATAATACCTTTATTACCTTTCAGTGGAAAACATTTTCATAGAATATTAAAAAGTCTAATGGAAAAGGATAAAATTGAAATATCAGATGTAACCTAAATTAAAAACTGTTGTTCATTCAAGGATTACATTAATAAATTGAAAATACTAATCATTACTGGAAAAGGACATTTGCAATATATATATCTGATAAAGGTCATGTATCCAGAATATATATAAAGAAATCTTACAACATAATGGAAAAAAGACAGCTCAGTTAACAAAATGTACTCTCACTCACACACACATGAAGATATCCAAATAGCCAATGAGTAAACATTACTGTGCTCAACTTTTTGTTTCT
This sequence comes from Artibeus jamaicensis, assembly GCF_021234435.1. Classification (NCBI taxonomy): domain Eukaryota; kingdom Metazoa; phylum Chordata; class Mammalia; order Chiroptera; family Phyllostomidae; genus Artibeus; species Artibeus jamaicensis. The sequence continues at coordinate 68,184,923 of NW_026522030.1, read as the reverse complement.
CAGAGAAACAGAATTTAAAACTTTAATGTCAAAATGAGGAACTATAATACCCTGTATGGGCACCTGAATGGCTAAAATGAACGACTGATAATACTAACAGTTGATGACACTGTAGAATAACTGAAGCTCTCATATACTACTGGTGGGGATTTAAAATGATAGAACTACTTGAAAAGTTATTGAACAGTATCTAATAAAAGTGAACATATGCTTATCATTTGATTCAAATATTTTACTTCTTAAGTATACATCCAAGAGGAACAAATGCACACACATATGAACCAAAAACATGTACAAGAATTTTCATAGCAGCATATGTTGAAAATATGTAAAGCTTATTTACATAATGTCCAGTGAAATGGACATTTAAAAGTTAGTGGATTCATACAATAAGATAATACAGAGTGTCAAGAATAAATGAATTACTGTTATGCATAGATGCTTCAATGTCACAAGCTTAATATTAAAGGGGCAAAACCAATGAATACATAGTGTACAATGATATTTAAAACAAATTTAAAAATACACAAAATTACTTTATGTTATTAGAAGTCAAGCTATGGTTACTTCTCATAGGGGTGTTAATGACGTAGGCAATAAAATAGGTGGGCTTCTTGGCTGCTAGTAATATTCTATGTATTGATCTTTGTAGTGATTACATGAATGTGTTCACTTTGTATGTTTCTTATAGTTGATTGCAATATATTAAGAACTTTAAGGTTCTAGATAACAGAATGCCAGAATTTATCTTTAATAATCTGAAAGGAAATGTCAAATCTAAACTAAATATTTATAATAGAAAATTTAGCTGTCTCCAGTTCTACCTTTAAATAAAATATGTAAAATGTCTTTAATGTGAGACAATAAATTAGAGTAAAATATATGATCAAGTTGTCATTAAAATCTAAAGATTAACCACCTATCACAGAATAAATCATGGCAGAAAGTTTGATTATATGAAGAAAAAGTCTAGACATAATTAATGAACTTTGAGAAAGTAAAATGTCAGAAATGATTACAGATCTGGATTTAGATATCTGCAAAATATATAAAAAGAGACACTTTCTCTTTCTTCTAAGTGGGAGGCAGAACTCTTTAGTTACTGTATTAGTTTTAAATATATGGTATAGTTTATTAAATCATACTTGAAAGATGGATTACATATATTATTTGTAAACTGATTTTTGAATAGTAATAGAGCAAAATATTTTCCCTTCACGTGTTGTGTGGGAAATGCACGGAATGACAAAACCTTTTCCAGAAACAGAAAGCAATGTCCTGTGCTGTGCTGTCCCACTTGGAGGTGGCATGAGTGGTTTCTGGGTCAGGGTCTTTGGTTATTCTACCAACATGCAAGCCTGACCTATATTATGAAAACAATGAGTGATTAACCAATAATGATGAAATATGAAAAAATAAATGATGTGAGATATTTTATTGACAGCATCCACTAAAGTGTTAAAGTTACAAAAATTGAAGAGAAATGAAGGAGGAAAGAATTTTGATTTCATGCAAAGATAAATACCAATAAAGTTTATTTATTTTTATTTTTCTATTACCATTTAGTCTCCTTATATGCCCTCCCCATGCCCCTTGCAATCACCACACTGTTGTCCATGTCCATGAGTCTTTTTTCCTTTTTGCTCAATCCCTCCATCCCCTGCTCCCCTGCTCCCTTAGCTGTCGCCCTGCTAAGTGAAATAAGATAGTCAGAGAAAGACAAATACTATATGATTTCACTCATATGTGGAATCTAATGAACAAATTGAGCTAAGAAGAAAAATAGAGACAGGCTCGTGGATAGAAAGTAGGATGACCAATAGCTTTTAATATTAGTGTTTACAAATGTTTTATAGTTGATGAAGTCTTTTGTGATTTGTAATCATGAGAAACTATAATATATGTCTGTTCTCTCTGAAGGAGAGATAGAGATAAAAGTTAGAGGGTGGAGAGAGAGACAGAGAGGATATCTATATCCCATGGAAGAATTTAAAGTGGAAAAGTAGGAATGTTTTATATGCCTCCATAATTTGGTAAAGTGATGTGTATTTGTATATGTATCATTTCTTCTCTCTTTTCAGGGGAAAAATGTGAAGGTAATGACTTTCTATTATTCTTTCTACTCTTATCTGAATGACTTTGAAAACTGAAGAGAATGATGATGAAGAAAACATTGTTTCAGACTATAAAAACTGAAGGCCATTTTACAGGAATACTTGTCTTTTTATCCCCTTTGCTATACATGTCAAATCTTCCACTTTTTCCTCATCTTCACCACCAACTTTTTGGCAAACAGTATAAGATCCTAAATATTCCATCAATTTGTGCTTTAGCCCATTCTCAATCCTTTCTCCAGTCAGAGTCAAAGTAATTATTTTTAATGCCAAAGGGCATCATGGGATCCCCTTGTTTAATTCTCTTAATGGAAGTAACACTGTGTTGAGGATAAAAGCCACATTCATGGTGTGTCCTCACAAGTTTGGGTAGGGTGACCCCTGCTTCTTCTCCAGTTTCTTCTCACAGAGCCTTCTCATGCTGCTCTAGCGACAGCCACTCCTGACTTTTCCTACACTCTCCACTCTTTCCTGCTCCAGGGAGTTTACTTATACTTTGAACAATCTACCTGCCAATTTTTTCTTACACACCGATCTAAGTCAGGTCTCTCCAAACACTTTACTTTTCCATTATAACATATAATATATGCATTCCTGTGTCTAGGCATTTTAAATCTACCTATCCTTCTAGAATGCAAGTTCCATGAGGGAAAAGAGTATGGTTATTCTAGTTTTCATTTTATTTAAGACAGTGCCTGGCACATAGCAAGTAAGTTATATAAACTGAGAAATTTGGTACAAAAATATCAATCAGAAAGCAAAATAACTACTTTTATCTTGTCATATATCTATTTAGAATTTCAATTCAGATTTATTTCTAATATACATATTAGAAATTTATTGGTATTTACCTTTGCATAAAATCAAAATTTGAACATATTTCCTTATATATGGTGTGTATATATGGAAATATTATTTCTTTCTCCATCTTATTTTTCTCCATTTGAACCCTGTAGATTTCTGAAGTAGAAGAAAGGTAAATATCATTAAGCTAAAATTTTCCATTTTGTAAATAAGGAAACTGAAACTCAGAAGTGGTCAAGGAGACACTGACCTACCTGGGCTATGCCATGCCAAATATTTTCATGGAATTTAGTAAGTGCTTTTTATACATGGGAATCCCATGTGGATTTTTGTGGAAGATAAAGGTAATTGCAGTTCTATATTATAGCATGTTTAGTCTATAGAATATAATGTATATAGGGAACAAATAGGCTTTTGTTTGTATATTTAGACATAAAGCAAAGCATTGTGCCTTAACAACAGTGTTTTATAATACACACATTTTTTAGGATGTGAACACTTTTCCAGATCATACATATTAATGAAAGCTGTTAGGCATAATCTCTATTTTCATTAATTCATGCAGAACATTATCAATTAAATCAGACAGTTCCTTTCCAGGTGTTTTACAAGTTGTCTTTGATTGATGTTTTGATTATACTTTTTCTTAATTTCCTCACTACTTCCTATCATTTTCTTAGTAGAACTTTGGAGCCACTATGCAAACAATAAAATATAGTCCCCTGAACCTTGGGCTGCTCATATGAGGGTATCCGGATGCGAAGTTGGTCAGGGCTCAGGGTCCTCCCTCTTCATCCAGCTGAAGGGAGAGGTGGCACCTAAACTCAGCATCTTTCAGAACCTGTGGCTTTTTTCTGTTACAAAATCCTGTAACATCTTATATTCTCTGTACTTGTGCATAGGCTTCTCCTTTTGCTCTCAATATCATTTTCATCCACTCTATTTTTCAGAGCTAAATCTTATTCATACTTTGAGTCAGAGCATCTATATTGTACTGTGCTAATAACTGTGAGATGGGCTTAGACACTCTTCAAACATATTCTCAGAGCTCTTATGCTTTATCAAAGTGCACGGTGATGTCAGCCACTTTCTGCATGCCCAAGAAGTCAAGAATTTTTCTTAGAATGTGGTCTGAGTTCACATCACACTTAATACAGTATCTATTATACTGCTCAATAAACATTTGTTGCATAAGGAAATCACTCTTTAACATTCAAAAGTGAAAAGAGCATACAATATCAAATTTATTCTATATTTTATAGAAATAAAGGTCTGATAAATGAACATGAAATGAAAATTATTTTTTGTTTTTTAAATAATGTTAAGAGGGCTGTAGCCATAACAATATCTACTAACATCTGCTATTAAGACCTAACAACTCGTAACATTTATATTTGACACCAATGGTGATCATAAGGTAAGGCAAAATGTATTCTTTTACAGCAGACTGATGAAGTATAAAGCCAGAATAGAGTTAGTTTTAGATTTGCATCTGCCTAGTATTCTTTGACTTTTATGTTCCCTAATTCACAATGATACCTAGAGCAAAATCTGGACATCAAGAAGTTACCAGTATTTTAAAGATTTTATTTATTTTTAAAGGGATGGTAAGGGGAGAAAGAAAGACAGGGAGGGAAACATCAATGTGTGATTGTCTCTCACACACCCTTCAAATGGGGACTGGGGCCCACAACCCGGGCATGTGTCCTGACTAGGAATTGAACCAGCCACCCTTTTGTTCTCAGGCTGGAACTCAATCCACTGAACCACAGTAGCCAGAGCTGGTATTTTAATATTCACTTCTCTACTCTCTTGGCCACAATTGACTGATCCAAGGTGAACCTTACTATACATCCTTTTTATATCTGTGATTTATATTATAGCTAGAATGACCGTATATTCTATTTTTCCCCAGGAATTATTTTTAATAGTGTCCCCTATGTACTGAGAAGTGTCTTTAATTGAATGAGAAATTCTATGGTCATTCCAGTTGTAAAATCAGAACTGAAAAGGGAGTTGAATGATTTATTTTTTTTCTGAATTATCCTTTGCCGATAGCAAAGGGAAGGTATGAAATCAGCAGCAGGGTTGTGAAACTGCATTTTTTTTTGTATCAGTAGTGAGAACTGTCAGATGCCTTAAGTACTTTAAGAAAAGTCAGGGGTGGTAGAGAAGGCCGAGTGTTTGTTCCAGGCTTCGTCTGTGTCTGACTAGATTAAATAATAAGTTACCTTTGTCTCACACAACCCACCTTTGGCATCTTGCACGTATAGGAGCTAGTATGATGGAGGCTGAGGGGAAACAGTATTTATGGAGGGAATACTATACCATGTGCCAGCTGTTCACTGTGGGCTGGGGCTTTTGCATCCACTATCTCACTGAATTTCCCTAACACCTCTCTGAGGTAGGTAGGTTCATGTCAGATTTAGAGATGAGGAAACTGAGGCTTAGCCAGGTGGGGCAAATTTACCCATGGCCACACACATCAGTAAATTAATATTTGAAGACTGGTTTATTAGTTTAATTAATTAGTTTGACATGTTAGTTTGAACCTTGGAATCTGCATATGGAGAGAAGGCGGGAGGTACTACTGTGTAAGTTCGGACAAACAAAAGTGTTTGCCAATGTTTTATTCCCATAACTAAGTTTGCTAGGCACAGAATGGTGCTTCATCTTACTCTTGTTTGAATTTCTGTTAGTTCCCCTGAGAATGAACATTTTTTTCTGTCAGAGGCACAATACGGCCTCAGAGGCCTTACCTGCCTGGCTCCCACCCCCGCTTCCAGACAAAGATCCAAACACACCTTTTCTGTGTTCCAGCCACACCAGAGTTCTCTCTGTCCCTGGAGCCAAACATGGTCTTTCTCTACACAGGTGTCCACATTGGTCCCTCCACCTGAAACTCTCTTCTGCTGCCTGAGCCCATGTTTCTTCCGGCTTATGCCTGACTTACTGCTTCCCCAGTAAGGTCTCTTCTGGCTTCTCAGACCAGAATAGTTTCTTTGTCACTTCCTATTACAGCACCTTTATTTCCTTTTTACTAAGGCACATCAAACCCCCACCATATTGCCAGAACTTTTTTTTATAAAGTTTACAATAGCAAAGGTGATAGGATATGATATACACAAACCCCCACCATATTGCCAGAACCCGGCAGAGACCTGGTACAGTGTATGCACTTTTCATACACTAGTAAATATTAAATATTATATACTCAATCTTCATTCATATCCCACAAGTTTGAATATGGTTTCCAATTACTATGTCTGACAGTACATCCATGTCTAAAGTGTAACTCAATACATTTTGTAAAAATCTTAAGCACTGAATACATGTGCACAAAAACAAACAGAATCAAAAGCTTTGGCTACATTTGCTGGAGAGACTGCACTTACTTGAGTCCATAAAGATAAAAAGTAAAAAAGAAATGCTTAAGCCTCTCTGTTACTATGAAATTGCTTTGTTTTATTTGCAATCAGGTTCACCCAAAAGCTTAATTAGTGCTCTTTAGAGCAAAGAAATAATGTCTGACATGATTCACCTTCTATCTGGAGCAAAATTAAAAAGAAAAATGGAAGATGTGAAGATTTGTAGGCACTCAGAATGTATCAATTATTGATATTAACATTCATTATCTGACTAAAAGGCAGGATAAAGGCTTTGGGGAATTGTAGGGTGCATATAATTTCTCTCTAATTATTCTAATTTACTGTAATTAAGGCACTAAAATAATCCTGAGAGAAAGCAATAATGTATTTTAATATCAACTAAAAATATCTACATGTTTAGCTTTATTTTTTATAACTTTTCAATGTGACTTATAAGCTTTTAAAATTATGGCTTTTAGAATTTCTAACATAAAACTAGATAAAACATAACTCAAAATAATAACATTTAATCTATAAAATATTTACAAATTCATAAAATCTATTTTATCAATCTTATATATAAACTTTGCCAAGACTGTGCCTTTTAGAAAAAGAGTGATTTTAATACACATTTTCAGAATTTGAAGAGTAGAGAAAATGCAAAGATATAAGTATGGGTTAGATATCTTCTCTGTGGAAGTCCTTTCTGGTTAGTGATAAGGCTTTGGGAAGCAGAATCACAATAGTTGTAAAGTATGATGTTTATTATTTAACAGCCCGTAAGAACTATCAAAGTAATGCCATATTATATTTCCTTCATATAATTAGGAACCAATTTCTGTTAGAGTGGGTTGTGTTAGATTGAAAGAAGCATACATTAAAATGAAAGTTCATACTGTTATTGCCTAATGCAAGTTATGTTGCCACTCAAACCATTGCCTCTGGGACTTGAGAGTCTTGGAAGCAGAAAGACTCCAGAGCACCTGCCAATGGTGGCGGCACAGCATGGAAATACATCCAGTCTATGATTGTCTGAAGACCTTTTAGCAAAAGGTCTACTGAGCTTCATTTGAATTCATCATGTATTTTTACAACTCATACTTGTATGAGTAGTGTTAATTCCTAGCAAGTCAAAGAAAAACTACATTTTTAATATTTTTTTCTCAGAATATCCAAAGTAACATGGGGTAGAACAGTGTTTATCTTTTGCATTTTCCCCCACTGGGAAACCTAACCTATAGAGTGAGTGTAAATAACATGTACAGTGTAAAGAATAATGCTAATACAACTAACATCAATATAAACACCACCCAGTACTTTTGAAACCTTCCATGGGTTCTTTCAGAGGATCCTCTCCTCTCTAATTGTTGTCTAGTATTTTGTGTATTCATCCACTTGGTATTTTTAATCAGTTCATCAGAAATTAGGACATCCATAGATAATATACAGGGGTGGGGAAAATTAGGTTTATAGTTATTTGTGTGGAAAATAATGCAATAATTAATAAGTAATAGTACAAGAATAAACTCTGTTTTGTGTACTGATAACTGTAAACCTACTTTTGCCTTACCCTGTATTGTTTAGGTCTGATGGGGTTTTTTTTGTTTGTTTTTAGAAGAATGGGAATGCAATGTGTATATGGTAATTGCTTTTTTTAGTTAACATTGTATTTTTAAGGTTTATCGATACTGATGTGTGTAGCTTAATTTACTACAACACATTATATGAATATACAAAATTCCATTGTATGAATTGTTCAAATTCCATTGCATACATTTTACTTTATGAATATACCACCATTTGTTTGTTTATTTTACTGTCACTGAACTTGTGAGCTGTTTTGCATTTTCTTCTTTTAGAGCCATGCATCTTTAACCACAGAGGTTGTGGTTAACTTTAACCACACATGAGGCTTTTGTCTAAAATCGAGGTCTTTTTAAAGCTAAAGTTTCTTGGTTACTAGGATATGGATTGGATGTTTATCTTTACTTTGTAATGCCAAATTGTTCTCTAAATTATTTGTTCCCAACTCTCAAAATGATGAGTACTACATAAGTGTTCCTATTGTTTATGGGAAACTACATAAGTTTCCCATACACTTAGTAAATAATATTTATTCTAGTTTTCAAAATGTACTGATAATTATCCTAAGAGAGATAAAGTTTACACATAGTTTTGTTTTTGACAGATTATAATTTGTGATATGTGTATTATAAGAAGTATGTGTATCTTTGGATAGAGAATTACAACCATGCTTGAGTGTAAAAGTGCTATGTTCAGGCATCAGAGTGAGTCATAAACATGCCAGGCATTGATTAAGTGGAAGAACAATGAGCTAAGATATATTACACACTGAGACAGCAAACTATTCCTAGTGTTTGCAGTTACATCCCCAAATCATGGACACAAGTCAGAGGAGAACTCATGACTTATATCTTAGAAATATTTAATTAACAAGATATATTTAATGGGAACTTTATTTAAGGACATTGATTTTGTATATTTAGCTACTGAGAAGTAAGAACACATACTGGAAGAGTTATTTATAGACTCCATACATTAATGCTTCAGCCTTTGAAGGCTGAAGCATGCCATACATATATATGCACCTATGTATGCATTTGTGTGTCTCTCTATATGTTTATGTACATATGTATGTAGATGAGGTATGTGACATTACAAAATCTGTATCAAGGAAATTAAATAATGTATAATTTTTCAACTGCTAACTTGACATTCAAATAACTTCCATATTAGCCAAAAATATGGCTCTAAGTTTTTGTAATGTCACACAAAGGGTACAATTGACAGTTATCTGATAAACATGAGCTTTATATCTAGCTCAACATATGGATATATTCCATTGTGTAATATGAATAATCTGTAACTTAATAGCAAAAAACACAATCTAATTAAAAAATGGACAGATGATCTCAATAGACATTTTTCTAATACAGATAGATGGCCAAAAAGTACATGAAAAGTCATTCAATATCACTAATTATCATGAAAATGAAAATCAAAACCACAGTGGATATCACATGTTAGAATGTCTATTGTCGAAAAGACAAGAAATTAATGTTGATGAGGAAGTGAGGAAAAGGTAATCCTCCCGCACTGTTAGTGGGAAGGTAAATTGGTGTCGTCTCTATGGAAAACAGCATGGGGGTTCTAAAAAAATTAAAAATAGCCCTGGCTGGTGTAACTCAGTGGATTGAGTGCGGGCCTATGAACCAGAGGATCATAGTTCAATTCCCAGTAAGGGAACATGCCTGGGTTGCAGGCCAGTTCCCAGCATGGGACACACGAGAGGCAAACCATACATTGATGTTTCCCTCCCTCTGTCCTTCCCTTCCCCTCTAAAGATAAATAAATAAAATCTAAAAAAAATTTTTTAAATTAAAAATAGAACAACCATATCATATAGCAATTCTACTTCTGATTATTTACCCAAAGGGAATAGAAACACTAACTGGAAAAGGTATCTGCCTCCTCATGTTCATTGCAACATCATTTACAATAAACAAGATATGAAAAGCAATCCGAGTGTCCCCTGATAACTGAATGGATAAAGAGATGTGATATAAATATGTATATGTATATATCATATATAGATGTGATACATGTACACACATATATACATATATACACACAATAGAATGTCATTCAGTAATAAAAGAAGGAAATCTGCCATTTGTAACAACATGAATGGATCTCGAGTGTATTATGCTAAGAGTAATAAATCAGAGAATAACAAATACCAAACAATCTCACTAATATATAGAAATAAATTAAAAAAAAAAAACTCCAAAAAGTAAACTCATAGATGGAGAACAGGTTGCTGTTTACTAAATGCAGGAAATGAGAGATTGGTGAAGGGGTTTAAGAGGTACAAACTTCTAGTCATAAAGTAAATGTTACGGAGATGTAATATATGGCATGACAACTATATATTGAATAATACATATTGTACTGTATATTGGAAAGTTCTAATAGAGTAGATCTTAAGCTTTCTCAGGACAAGAAAAAAATATGTGTCATAATAACTGTTAACTAGACTAATTATGATCATTTTACAATACATGGAAATATTGAATCATCTTATGCATCTAAAATTAATATAATAAAACTAGTATAAAATAAAATATAATTGCAACATTGGACAAAGTTCGAATGTGGCCTGATGGTAGTAATGTATTTAGGTTAATTTTCTGTTTTTGTTGATTGTATTGTTGAAATATAGAAGAATGTCTTTGTAGGAAACACAGACCAAATGTTCAAGGAAATAGATAGGGAATCATGTTAGCAACCTATTCTCAAAAAGTTAAAAAAAATGTTACTTCTACTATAATTGTTTCTTTTTTGGAACTTTGTAATCCTTTTAAAAAATATTCACTAAAAATTATACTTAAAATAATGCTACCAAATAAAGAAATTATATTTTATTAGTACAATATATTCCTTTTCATCTTTTATAATTTAATAAGAATTAAACATATTTTAATAATATAGTCTTCAGTTTGAATGTATGTATATTTGAGTACATGAAAGTATATTTTATATTGAGAATTCTCTTTTACCAAAGCTTCCCCAAAACCAACAATGTACTTCTTTCTCTTTACTTGTGTTGGGTGAGAAATACCAGCTGCATTTTGGCAAATCTTACAGTGGGAAAAGCAACTTAAATTTTTTTATGTTTTGAGAGCAGATCAGTATATTCATTTTATTTCAGGGTTTTCTAAATAGTAGATTGCAATCTACTTTAGATAAAGTATATCTACTTCAGATATACTTTAGGAATTTCATGTATTTTTGGTTTCTGTGGCTGTGCTTCACATTTTACCACATTTGTCTCTGCGTCCCCAGCTGGATTCTCTGGCAGCATGTCCTGGTTGTGGTGGCAATACCCAGCAGTAGTGCCCTTTCCCATAAGTCACTGCATATGTAGCCACTATCTGCCTTTTGAGGCAGATTCCAACCACTTGAGTCCCGAGCCATCATGGGAATGAAAATTTGTTTTCTATCAACATAGCAAAATCTCATTCATCTTTAAAAGCTTATCACTAATGTTAACTTCTTCTATAAGAATTCCTTCCCATTGCATGTCCCCAACCTCACAAGTCATGGCTTTTCCATTCTCAATGCTTTTATTGGAACCGAACCTTCTTTCTTCTAAGTCTGCATCATTGATTGTCAGTTTCTGTTTTGCCACTTGGCTCAACCTACTCTACTTCCTGGGTCATTGTGAGGGAAGTTACATTTTGAAGGGAGAAAGCATGGTTGTATTTAAGGAAATACTCTAGCCATAAAGCAGGGCAAAGAAAAGCAGGGTGATCTCAGAACAGCCATTTTTCTCAAGTGTTCAATCCTCAGCTTTGCAAGGGCAGAGACTCATATTATCAGGATGCTAAGGGGACATATCCTCCGTAGGTGGCTTATAGTAACAAGATTGTTACATTGAGCAAAATGTTAGTTCATAATTTATCAATGAAAACTAACAGAAGGTCACCTAGATCAGAATGTTTCCAACAAACTTAAGGGCATACTTCTCCCTTTATTAAACTTGTTAACACACTTAATCAGCTAATTATTGGCAAGGAGCTAAAAGTTGGCAATGAGTTCACAGGCTCTTTCAGTGACTAAGCCTAACAAGCAACCAGCAGGTAAAGGTAAATCTCAGGGTGCCTTGGGTATTTTGATGTCCTGCTCTATCTAGGCTGATTGCTGGTGGAAACCAAACTTGGTATGTGTAGGAGACAGTTCTGCATGGCGTAGGCCCTGCTCCCACTGGGAGATGCACAGGACTCACACCCACAGATAGGTTCTGCTGTGGGGAATCAGGCCTGCAATGTGCCTAGGACACTTTGAGTCTTGCTTTTTGCTAAAAACTCTCTCACTTGAATTTGTGGTAAACATTTACTGCAAAGTAACTTCCTAAAAATCCATGTTAAACCTTCCAAGGATCAATGTAACCAGTTCAACCACTCTTGCCTATTCATTTGCAAATATCCTTCTACCGTAATGTGATTACCAGCATCCTCTCCTTTGTTTTCTGTAAAAGGTAACCACCCAAAGCGAACCTGTGCATAGTAAACGAGGACCATTATCTAATGTGCCAAGAGACCCAATAAAGGTCAGTCTTGGCAAGGGCCAAGGCTTTCGCTCCCCTTGAGAGAAAAGCCATGCTGTCCCTTTTTCTCCACTGGACTCGATAGTCCATTTGAATGTCTCATTTCATCCATAATGATGAGGACACTGAGGGCCGGTGTCTGCATCAGGTATGCAGCTTGTTCCCTACCATGTGCACCCAAGCTCAACAAAGGCAGCCACCAACCATGGATCACTTTGTAGTTTCTAACAGCTAGCCCAGACCCAGTCACAGGTAGCATCAGACATTGACCTACAGTAGTATCCCTCCCAAGAGGCCCCAGAACTACCATACTTGGTGGTGGGCTTAAGAGCACAAGTGGCACAGAGAGAGAGAGAGAGAGAGAGAGAGAGAGGGAGGGAGGCAGAAATCAGTGAGCCTCTGACCCTGCTGGGGGAATTACTCTTCATGAAGTCGGCCACCAGACATCAACTCGTGTACTATGATCAGGATCAATTTCACAGTCAACCTGAATGAGAAAAAACTATGAAGACTCAACTACAATAAGAGGGCTCAGATAACCTACAAAAAGGACATACTTGGAGCAATTAGCTCAAATGATCAGGGAGATGGTGCTATTGAGCCCCACAGGATGCCTACAACATAATACCATTAAGCTGACACTAGGAGACATAGAAGATATTTCTAATGTGCAGAAACGAATCCAGAGAAGCAGTCAAAATGAAGAAACAAAGAAATATGCTCCAAATGAAAGAAAGGAGAAATCCCTCAAAAACAAAACAAAATTAAACTAAATGAAATGGGGCAATCTATCAGATACAATGTTTAAAAAAAAGGTTATAAGAATGTTCAAGGAAATTAGGGGAAGAATGGATGATCTTAGTAAGAACTTAAAGAAAGAAATAGTAAGAACATAAAGTGACATATTAACCATAAAAAGGACTAGTCAGAAATGAAGAATATAACATCTGAAATGAAGAATATACTAGGAGGAAACAAGAGCAGATCAGATGAATCAGAGGATCAAATTAGCAATTTGGGAGACAAGGTAGCAGAAAACACACACTCAGAGCAGCAAACTGAATAAATAACTTAAAAAATGAGGATACTTTAAGGGATCTATGGAACAAAATAAAACATAACAATATCCCACTATAGAGGTATGGGAAGGAAGAGAGAGAACAAGGGACTGAAAACCTGTTTGAATAAATAATAACTGAAAACTTTCTTAACCTGGTAAAGGAAGAAGACACACATGTCCAAGAAGCGCAGAGAGTCCCAAACAAGAGAAACCCAAAGAGGACCACACCAAGATACATTGTAATTAAAATATCAAAGGTTAAAAACAAAGCATCTTAAAAGCAACATGAGAAATACAATTACTTACCTAGAAGGAAGCCCCCACAGACTTGTCTGCTATTTTCTCAACAGTAACAGTTTGGCCAGAAGGGATACTGGCACAAAATATTTGATGTGATGACAAACAGAGACTTACAACCAAGATTACTCTACCTAGCATGACTATCATTTAAAATTGAAAGATAAATAAAGAGCTTCCCAGACAAGAAAAAGCTAAAGAAGTTTATGACCACCAAATGAGTATAACATGCAATGTTAAGGGAATTTCTTTAAAAAGAAGAAAGAATAAAAATGACCATAAATTCTATTACAAAATAGCAATACATGCATAACTATCAATAACTACATTAAATGTAAATGGATTAAATTCTCCAATCAAATGACACTGTCATTTGAAAAAGACCCATATATATGTTATCTATGAGAGACTCACTTCAGATGGAATGATACCAACATACTGAAAGTATAGGAGTGAAAACAAATATTTCATAAAAATGGAAAGATAAAAAAGTTGGTGTAGCAATACTTATATTAGACAAAATTAGACTTTAAAACAAAGATTATAACAAGAGACATCAAGGAAAATACATAATGATAATGTGGGACCGATTCAACAAGAGAATAAAACTCTTGTAAACATTTATGTACCCAACATAGGAGTCCCTAAATATATAAAAGCAAATATTGATGAACATAAAATGAGTGAAGGACAATTAAAACTATAATGAGCCCTGGCTGGTGTGACTCAGTGGATTGAACACTGACCTGTGAACCAAAGGGTCATTAGTTTGATTCACAATCAGGGCACATGCTTGGGTTACAGGCCAGGTGCCTGGTATGGGGCATGTGAGAAGCAACCACACATTGATGTTTCTCTCCATTTCTTTCTTCCTCCCTTCTATCCAAAAAAAATTAGATAAAAATCTTAAAAAAATAAACCACGATGAGATATTACATCATCGCTATCAGAATGGTTGTCATCAGTAAATCAATAAACAATAAGTGTTGGTGAAGGTACAGAGAAAACCCTCACACACTGTTGGTGGGGATGGAAATTTGTACAGCCACTATGAAAAACATTATGAAGCTTCCTCAAAAATTAAAAATGGAACTACCTTATGATCCAGTAATTTAACTTCTGGGTATTATTCAAAGAAACTCAACACACTAATTAAAAACATATACTTATCTCTATGTTCATTTCAACATTATTTACCATAGACAAGATATGGAAAAATCCAAGTGCCCATCAATAGATGAGTGAATAAAAACGTGATGGTACATATATACAGTGGAATGTTACTCGACCATGATAAAGAATGAAATCTTATCATTTGAGTTAGCTTGGGTGGGTATCATGCTAAGGAAACAAGTTAGAGAAAGACAAATACTGAATGATTTCACTTTTATATTACATCTAAAGAACAAACAAATGAGCAAAATTGAAAGAGATCATAGATGTAGAGAACAGACTGATGGTTGGCAGAAGTGAGGGGGTTTAGGAGACTGGGTGAAAAAGGTGGAAACAAAGTACAAATTATTAGTTACAAAATAGGCATAAGAGTGTAGAATACAGCATAGGAAATATATAGTCAGTAACACTGTAATAACTATGTATAGTGCCACATGTGTACTGAAAAATGCAGGGGGCATTGTATAAAGCGTATGATTGTCTAACCAATGTGCTGTATACCAGCAACTAATATGAAATAATAAATGTAAAAAAAAACTTGACGATGAGTTAAAAACCTTGGTAGTATTGGTGTTGAGTTGATATTTGCATGCATCCACCTTCACTGTGGGACTGGGCCTGCCAAGAACACATGCTTCCCTTTGCTAGAACAGTTTCCTTTTTTGAGGACAGTATTGGATTCCTAAATTCTATCTTGCAGATCTCATTTTCCATGATTTCGTACTAAATGAAAGTGACTTCTTCTTTCTTTAGGTATCTTTCTTTTTGGTGAATTAATTTGAAACCATTATATTCAACTAGAATTAAGCCCTGTTCTTCCTGCATTAACCTAGGAACTTTTTCTTGAGGTAACTTCCACTTATAGGTGCTATTCTCTCTTAAAAATGGATTTTAAGTATTTCTTTCTTAGTTTTGAGAGTACCTAACACTTAACTTTTTACAAAAATTGCATATACTGTATGTGCCTTCCTTTAATCACATGAAAACATAAGTTTGAGAGGTAAAACTTGCATTTTAAATGTTATCTTTTAAAGATACACTTAAGAGATACATCTACCAAATGACATATATATGATGTATTCAAAATGTAAAAAGCTTTTATTAGTCATATCTGAGCAACAATAATGGACTACTAAATGAAAAATGAAACAAATGAGAAATAATAATGTCCAAAGTACTGTTGTTTCAAAAAGAGAACAATTCTCATATTTCTAGATTCTTCTGGTTATTGTCTATTTGAGTAACAATTTTTGCAAAATTAAAATAATAAGGGCAAATGCAATTTTGTACTGTTCTTTCTCCTTTTTTCATTAAATTATGTCAAAAATATTTCTAAAGTATGATAAATTTTTTATAATTATAATTTTAGAGGCTGTATAATATTCCATGGAGTAGAAATGTCATACTTTGCATAAATATTTTTACATTTTAATCTAGTTTTTATTTTATATTAAAATGCAATAAATATCTATGTATTCATCGATTTTTAGTTCTACGCTACTACTTTAAGATGTATATAAAGAAGTGTGAGTAAATTTCTTTGCTAATTCTGAAAAAAATGTGGCTGGTTCTTAGCTCTATGAAGATGGCATCTGATGACCAACTTCGGTCTTGTTTGAATGAAAAATGACAAAGGTAAAAAATCTACATAGACTCTCACTTTTATCTAAGTGTATGACTAATCTTTTCACCATTGTTTGCTGGTCTGAAAATAAATCAAGGTGAACACAATCTGAGTGAAGCCAATACATCTTTCCCACCAGTCTCAAATGTGGAGCAGGCTGGGGATCTGGCCTAATTCAGGGTGCCATGATATGATAACATTGGGATGATGACATGACAGTGCTGGAGAGGGTCTTGATCAAGTCTGGGTGCTTTATTCGACCTCCACCACCCTTCCTCCAAGGTTCCTAAGAGGTAGAGTGAGATGTATGAAGATGTAAACAAAAGCAACACGTGGTGGGAGATTCATCCCTAATCCCCCAAATCAGAGCTCCAGTAATCTAGGCTGGGCCAATGAATGGCTTCCCTGACCCAAACTTCATACAAAATCTCAGAGCTACTATTTCAGTCTAAGCAGATAAAGCTGTATTTATTAATACTCCAGATGAATGGGATTAAAAAAAAAGCAGGTATCTGCCAATGTGTCAAATATTTTTCTCTATTATCTTTCTTTCCCTTTGAAAAAGAGAAGAACTGACTACATCAGTCTTCAGAGTTCAGATAGTATTTGTTTCATCTATATATCCAAAAAGAATCATAATGGACTTACTGTTTTAACATCATCCCCTTTTCTTAATAAATTATAGACCTTTTCCCATTCTAATTCATAAGGTTGTATGCTTTTCTTTTAAGAATTTCAAAATATTCTACTGAGAACAATGTTGATATTTTTATTTACTTTGTTTCTTCAGAGTACTCTCTCAAGAAATATTTTTTAAAAGCTGACTGAGTGATATGTTTTCTGAATCCTGATGTGTCTGAATATGCCTTTTTTTTTTTTTCCCAGGTGCATGGACAAATTTGTCTGGGTTTATGCTCATGGCCACAGTGTTTTTTACGCACAACTCTGCAATATTGTCCTGTTGTTTTCTAGCATTAATCTTGCTGATGAGAAATATAAAGATAGCCGAATATTCCTTCCTTTTAGATACATATTTTATTTTTCTATACAGCCTTATGGGATTTCTTCTGTAGCTGCAATTCAGAATTTTCCCCAGGATATGTGAAAGTGCACACTTTGTATCAATATGCATGCTCTGCACTCAGAAGGGACCCTTTCTACTTAAAGATCCAAGCTCAGGCATATTTCCTTCTATTATTATTTTATTTATTATGGCATTTCTTTTACACACTCCATTTCTCTTTTGACTTGTTCTGGAAATACTCTTAGAAACACGGGCAGAGCAGTGAGGGCCATCCCTGCAGTGAGGTGATGGGAGGAGTCTGTGTTCCGTGGTGGTCCTCCTAACCTCTGAGCTTCAGAGTTTTCAAGCCCACAGAGAGATGTAAAAAACTTAACATTTTTTTTATGTTAAGTATCACAAACTTCTTAGAAAAATTATTAATTTAAGGTTTTATTATTTCATTAGATAAGAGCTTAAAGGAACCACTCACTCACTCTAACATAATTTCCCCCCTTTTGGTCTAAGCATTTTTTCAATCAGTAATACCTTGGACGTGGAGCTACAGGAGATGACTTCATGAGAATGGCATGTTCATGTGAAATAACTTCAAAAGATAAATTTGTCTTATTGAAAATCGGCTGTATTCCTAATAACCCCAGTTGATCATGTCATGCCAATCTTCTGTATTAATAGCAATGATTTGTAAGTGTATTTCAGAAAAGCCAATTTAATATCTTCTTAGGAAAGTATGTGTTTCTGGCCTTTGCCATTTAAAAGAAAACGTTACTAAACAATCTGAATGGTAGTACCATACACATTGTTTTGTCACATCTCGGATTAGTAATTCTCCACTCTGTTTGCTCCTTCGACACACTAAAATATTCCAAAAATTGCCACTGCCAGTGCCATATCCCAGAACAATTAAAACTCTGGAGCTGGCACCTGGGCTTCAGTATTTTTCAAAATTACCTTCAATCATTTCAACGTGTATTGGAGTTAAAAAGCACTGCCTTAGTAAAATGGGCACACAAATGATTCTACATTTGTTCTTGTGCGTGGGACTGTGATGGTAGCCATGGACTACAGAAAGCACTCGGTGGGGAAAGGTAGGCCATGCTCCAGACTCTGGGCCTAACCCCGTCCAAAGGTTTGCGGCAACCAGGCAGAGTCTTGCGTGCAATGTGAAGCCACACACATCCTTTAGTGCAATGGCCATGCACATTTGTCAAATGTGTCTGTGTGCTTAGATGCAAGCTTATAGCTCAGCTCAGGTAAAATAGCACATATGAAGTTTAATATGACACTTCGTGTTTATTCCCATGTGAAGAAAGTTTTATTCTAGAAAACACATATAAAACAAATATAGGCTATTATCTCTGAAACATTCAACTGTAATCATAAACTCTATTTTAAAATCTCACATCATAGTTTGCTCATCTTGAGAATTTCTTCACATTAAAACTTTCAAGGTCAAACTGAGGAGCATATATAATATGGTACTCTGAAAAATATTATATGATTTCATAAATCATTGCTATGACGATGACATTTCAGGTTATAAACATACCCAGATTGTGTTCAAGATTTTTCATGTTGAAAAGACAATACATTCTATTAGTTCCCTAAATAAGGTAATTTCTGAAATATTTATTCACATTATTAAATAAAATAGAAACAACATGCATGAAAATCTCCTTTTTACTAATATTCTTTCCTTTCCTCCTTTTTTCTCTCTATCTTTTTCCCAGACAAGTTAGGTGACAGAAATAAATGGGAAAACGCCAGTTTGAAATACACAAACTGGATGTCTCAAGCATCTCAGTGCTATCTTTGTAGTTAAAATATCAAAGAACTATCAAAGAACTAAAAGAATTAGTTAGAATGCTTATCTAAATATGTATCATTGTTAACTAAATATATATATTTTCCTAGATGTACCAAACATATAATTCCTAGACATATTAGTTTAACTGAATATTTCTGTTCTTTGAAATTTTTAACCACTAAGACAACATTGTGATGCTCATACCACTACTACTGCCAGCATCAATTATAATAGCTAAAACTTATATAAGTACCTACTGTTTGCCAGGCAGTATTTAAGCACTTCACATATTCAGTTTATTAATTATCTTAATCCTCCAACAATCCCATGTGGATGATGCGGCTTTAATCCTCATTTTATAGACAAGGAAGCAGAGGCGTATAGAGCTTAATGACTTTGCAAAGGCTGAGTGCAGGAGGTAGGGCCCAAACCTATGTTCTTCAATACTATATGCCACTTTTAAGTTATAGTTCAGTACACAACTATAATGAGAAATATAAAAAAATATTTAAAGAGCTCAGAAAGCACAGAAGATAAATATACTCAGGATAAATAAACTCAAACAAAATAATAAAGTAAGGACTGTCCTGAGATGCATTGATTTGAATTTTAAGGAACTAAATAAGAATTCATATTAGGACTCAATAATTAAAGCAATGATACACTTTATTATTGGACTACATAATGTAATAAAACTACTGCTTATTTTTCCACATTTTTAATTTTGTTCGAGCACAGTTGTCGCTATTTTTCCCTACCACCCCCCCATACCCCAGCCACCCCCACTTCCCATGCTTGATCTTACCCCACTTTGGTTTCATCCATGTGTCCTTTGTATATGTTCCTGAAAACCCTTTCCCCCTTTCCCTCCATTATCCCTTCCCTCCTCCCCTCTGTTTTTTGTCAGTTTGTTCTTAATTTCAATGTCTTTGATTATATTTTGCTTGCTTGCTTTGGTGAGTAGATTCCACTTACAGGTGAGATTATATGGTATTTGTTTTTGTGATAGCATGGATGAATCTGGAGAGCATTATGTTAAGTGAAATAAGTCAGGTGGTGAAAGACCAAAACAACTGCTTAATAAAAAGTGAACTGATTTTTTAAATGATTTTATTTATTTATCTTTAGAGGGGAAGGGAAGGAGAGAGGAAGAGAAATATCAGCGTATGGTTGCCTCTCATGCGTCCCCTGCCAGGAACTGGCCTGCAACCCAGGCATGCACGCTGACCAGGAATTGAACCGTGATCCTTTGGTTTGCAGGCCCACACTCAATCCACCAAGCCATGCCATCCAGAGCTAAAGTGAACTGATTTTTAATGCAAAAGCAATATACCTCCTAGCTTGTTAATTATAATTATTATGTTAGCTATTAAGTTATATATAATAGTGAAATTTAACTAAAGTGGAAAAAATTCAGAACATGAACAAGAATTTCTTTTTTTCCAATGTATTTCATGTTTTTTTCATAAAATTTTTTGATATCTTCTCTTTAATACAAACATCAAAGTGGTGGCTATATAGCTTTATTAAGTTAATTTAATCTTCTTGCTTTTTAAAAATAATTTTCTCTGTATCTTTGTTGTGTGTACATTTATTTAAGTTATGAAATATCACAATTCTAAAAAGGATATATAATGAATTAATTAATATATTAAAATGATAAATTAAATACCTGTGTATCCTCTACCAAGTTTAAGGAAACTAATATTACCAATATGATTATAACCCTTTCTATACTGTTTCTTGCCCCTCCCTCTCTCAAGAGTAAATACTATTGTAAGCTTTTTATTGTTGTTCAATTACAGTTGTCCACATTTACCCCATCACTCTCCCCTGCCCTACCCACTCCCCACCTCCCACATTAAACCCTTCCCCCATCCCACCCGATTGACTTTGTCCTTGGGTTCTTTATACATGCTCCTTGACTTGACCCATTTCCTAAATTTTGTTTATTATGCCCTTGGTTTTCCAAATTTATAGATATAATATAAGTATTATATATAATATAAACACAATACTGTTAATTTTTGTTGTTATGAAATCCAGATAAAGAATATCATACTATATGAATTCTTCTGTATTTGCCTTTTTCAATACAGAATACATTTTTTGAGATGTTCCTATGTTCACATATATAACAGTAGTGCATTATTTTTCACTCCTTTTTCTTATTCTATTATGTGAGCATATCAAAATAATTTACTCATTGTTCTTTTTATGATTATTTGGCTTGTTTTCAGTATTTTTCTATCACAAATAATGGTGTTATGATCACTCTTGTACATGTTTTCTGGTGTTCATCTGAAAAAAAAGTAAAAATTATTGTATTTTTCCCATTACCACGTAACCCTCTTATATCCCCTTCCCTCTTGCAATCACCACACTGTTGTCCATGTTCATGTTTTTTTTTTCCTTTTTGCCTGATCTCTCCACCCCTCTAACTGCCCCCCAGTAGCTGTCATCCTGCTGTCTTTGAATCTATTTTACTTGTTCAGTTTGTTCATTAGAATCCACCTATAAGTGAAATCATATGGTATTTGTCTTCCTCTGACTGGCTTATTTCACTTAGCATAATGTTCTCCAGATCCATCCATGTTGTTGTATAGGGTAAATTTTTCTTTTTTTTTAAAGGCCAAGTAGATTCCATTGTGTAAATGTCCCATAATTGTTTTACTGACTCATAAAACACTCGAGCTGCTTCCATATCTTAGTGATTGTAAACAATGCTGCAGTGAACACAACGGTGCTTTGTGTTCTTTTGAATTAGTGTTTTGGGTTCCTTTGAACGTATTCCCAGAAGTGGGATCACTGAGTACAATGCAGATGCATTTTTAATTTTTTGAGGTATCTCCATACCACTTTCCAATCTGTACCAGTTTGCATTCCCACCAACAATGCGAAAGTGTTCTCTTTTCTCTCCATCCTTTCCAGCACTTGTTTTGTTGATTTATTGATGATGGCCATTCTGACAGGTGTGAGGTGATTTCATTGTGGTTTTAATTTGCATTTCTCTGATAATTAGTGACACTGAGCTTCTTTTCATGTGTATATTGTCTATCTGCCATCTGTATGTCCTCTTTGGAAAAGTGTATATTTAGGTCTTTTGCCCACTTTTTAATTGGATTGTTTGTTTGTTTGGTTTTTTTTTTTTTTTGGTGTTGAGTTTTGTAAGTTCTTTATAAATTTTGGATATTAATCCTTTATCACACATATTGACAAATGTATTCTCCCATTCCATGGGCTGTCTTTTTATTTTGTTGATGGTCTCCTTTGCTGTCCAAACATTTTTTAGTTTGATACAGTCCCATTTGTTTCTTTTTCTTTTTCCCCCCTTGCCAATAGGATGGAGGGAGAAAGACAGGAAGAGTTAGAGAGAGACTCTTCTTATAAGGGACTAGTTCATGTAATGATGCTAGATGACAACTCTTGAAATGTGCTGATCATGTAGTTCCAGCCTGAGTCTGAAGACCTGGGAACTAGGAGAGTCGATGTGTAAGTTTTAGTTCAAAGCCATTAGGTTGGAGACTCAAAAAGAGTCAATGTTTCAGTTCAAGTCTGTAGGCTGGAAAAGGCCAATGTCCCAACTGAAATTGTCAGCCAAGAGGAATTTTTCTTACTTGTGGGAGTGGGTGGTGAGCTTTTTTCTTCTACTCTATCTTTTCAAATATTAATCTTATTCAAAAACACCTTTACAGACACACCCATAATAATGCTTGACCAAATATCTGAGTACTGTGTTGCCCAGTGAAGTTGACACATAAAGTTAACCACCACAGGATTTATTATTTTCCCATTTTGAAACTGCTGTAAGAAGGTTGCATAAAATCTTATGGATGGTCAACTTTCTTAGTTTATTTCAATATTTTAAATTATTATTACAGTTGGAAATTGAAAGATATTTCAAAACAACTATTACTACAGTGGGAAATTGAAAGTGGAAGATATTTCAAAACCATTAAATTGGTTTGCTACAGGAAGTTACGACATCTGAGCCACTATCTGTCTCTGAGTTCCTGAATATTCACAAGCAAAGGGAAATACAAACTGCAGCACTATGAATCAGCTAGAAGCAAGAGGACTGTCAAATCCTTTAAAAATATCTGGCAGAGAACTAGAAATGTCAATGAAATAACAAGAAACAATCATGTTTCTGTTAGAGCAGTTGACATATTGAAATGTGTATGTCTCCTCAGAGAAGTTCACATGGCTTCCATGATTAAAATTGTTCTGAGTGGGGAAATGGAAGGGAGGTGAGGAAATGAAGTATTCATACCTGTGTCATACTCTATCCCATGTGAGTGATGCTCATAAAGCTAGGGGTTATATCCATCCATGACTGGAGAACAGATACTTGAAATTCTATTATGTTTCACATGCTTGTGTAATGAATTGTGAATGGTTCCTTCAAGAAAATTTAATTTAAATACTTGAAATCAAAGTCTTTCAGAGAATGGTGAATATCAGAATGTTAAAATTCATCTCAGATATACCAGTCTAACTAAACATTTATTTTCTAGATGAATAACATTGCATGTCTATGGGATGAGAAAAAGGGAAATAGTAAGCACGTAGAAGTGAAGTATATAAGCATATATAAATATACAAATTGTATAAAACAGTTACAATGGTTATGTTGTTGGAGAGCAGGAGTAGAGTTTCAGTGGTCATTTTATTCCTTACTTAAAGTGATATCATGTGGTGTGTATGTAATTATTACTCACTAGACATAAGACACTGTTCAGTGAGCTAATGGTGAACAAGATAGCCATGTCTGATGACATCAAGGGCTGAGAGAGTAACTAATTACTTGAGACTGTGAGGTGGTTTTTCTGCATGCTGTGTTCCTAATTGAATGCTATATATCTTTTGCTTTTATGATTATATAAATAATAAAAACATTAGATTTTAGATATAAACATGTAGAAAATTAGCACCAATGAGGAATATCTAGTTTCTAAGAAATATTTTAGAAATAGTTTTTCAATATGATTCATGATGTAGTAAATACTCATCTATACTAGTGATTCCCAAGCCCCATGATCTCCATTTATCTTTTGTCTGATGTATTTTGGATGAGATAGAACATTTTTAAACATTCTCATGGGAGCGTTTCATGCTGATTTTTTCTAAGTTGTTTAATTCACTTTACTCAATCACTAACTTACTCATTTATTCAGTACAGATTGATTGATTGGTACATGTATGGTTCCTTAATAGGAGCTTCAGAAAAGTGGAATCAAACATGAATAAAATATAAATCTCATCTTTTGAAACTTATTGTACATTCATGTAGTGAAATGACGTGTACTCAAGATATAATTATTTAAAAAGTGTTAAATGTCACAAAAGGAAAATGGAGTTTTATTTGTTTATGCAATTTTAGTAAAGAGAGCATTTGATATAACATCTAAATACTAATTGATATTTTGGCAAATGGAGATAAGGAAGAGACCCTTTTAGCTAGAGAAAACAATGAAAACTAAACAAAGGGTGATATAGGAAGCACATTCAGTTTTGTAAGGTGTGGAATCTTTCAGGGCACAAATAAGAGATAAAATTGATAATATTGGGAGCAGACTGAAGACCTAAATAATATTTCAACATTTCTTTTTCAATGGGAAGCTATTGAAGAGTTTTGAACAGCAGCATTTTCAGCCTGAATGCCTGAAGAGATATTGTTGCTATTACTTGAAATAGTGGGTACAAGGGATGTACACATTTGGGAAGCTATGTGCATGTTAAAGAATCGGTTTTGGTAAATTTTCTATGGAGTGTTCTGTATAGGCAGGTGGTGATGCAAGATCACAGTTTATAAAAGGGAAAATTTGCGGCAGGTATTAGAGTACTGTATTACCCATAGCAGGTATTAGTGTGTCCGCCACTAACATAGATGTTAGTACTAAAACCATGTGACTAGATGAATGTTCATAGCAGTGCTATATACCGTACCGGGTGTTGGAAACAGCCTAAGTGCCCATCAGTAGATGAATGGATTAAAACATTTTGGTGCATTTACACAATGGAATACTATGTGGCAGGAGAAATTTCTACCTTTTGTGACAGCATGGATGGAACTGGGGACTATTATGCTAAATGAAATAAGGCAGTTGATGAAAAACAAATACCATATGATCTCACTTAAAAGAGGGATATAATGAACAAAATAAACTAATGAGCAAAACAGAACCAGAGACATGGAAACAAACTGACAGCTGCCAGAGAGAGGAGTGGTGGAAAGAAGGGGAAGGGCTTTGTCAAAGAACAGGTATGAATGACCCATGGACATGGATAATGGTGTGGGGATTGACTGTGGAGTGGGGCGTATGCTGGACAAAGGAGGGCACAGGGAGAAAAATAGTAACAACTATAGTAGAATAAACATCAACAACAATGACCATGCAACTAGATGAAATTTCCAAAGAGCAGAGTGAGTTTAGGTAGGGAAGATGAAAGGATCCAGGGTTTAATCCTGAAGAGGGAGATCTTAATAAAATAACAATCTATAGTTACAAGGTAGGAAGAGGAAGACAAATTGCTGCTCTGCCTGGGAAATAGAGCAGCAATTGCAATGTTAGAAAGAGAAACAAAAGTAGGGGAAATCATCCCACAGGAGGTAAGAAAAGAAAAAGGTGATGGGAAAAGGAGCAAATGCTATCAAACTCATTAAAGAGATCAAAGTGAAGCACTAAGGAAATATTTATATATGAACTTATAGCAAATGAGCATTTTTCTAAATTATACACGTTATTCACTGTTCTTTCACTATAAATTGCACACAAACTTATAAGTTATAGAAGTCAAAATACATTATTTTTAAAGGTTTTATTTATTTATTTTTAGACAGAGAAGAAGGGAGGGAGAATGAGAGGGAGAAAAACATCAATGTGTGGTTGCTTCTCATGTGGCCTCTACTGGGAACCTGGCCGACAACCCAGTAATGTGCCCTGACAATGAATTAAACTGGTGACTCTTTGGTTTGCAGGCCAGAGACCCACCAGCCAAGGCAAAAATATATTATTTTTGAAGTGCTTCAACGCATACTCCACTCAGAAAGAAGAGTGCTGTTTGGGTGGAGAATGTGATGTTTATTGTCTGTTCTGGATTATGTTGTGACTCTGAACTTTATTTCTAGGGATGTACTCTATATAGTCAAATGAAGTACTTGAAATAAATTCCCCTTACTGTTGTGAGACAAGAGAAAGGGACAGCATTTTGTGTACCTTGGATGTGAGGGTGACTGTGGGTTGGGTAGTGTGTTTCATAGAATGCATTATTAAACCCCTCTCCCTGGTTCGTAGGCTGAAATTTTATACTTATTTCTATGTCTCATTGTATTGCAACTGTTCAAGGCCTGACAGGTTCATGGTATTCAGGCAGAAGGAAGAATATTCACGAAGCTGTAGAGATGTCTGACATGGCTTCACTCATGGGTGGGTGACCCACACATGCTGCAAGCTGCGTGTCCCCCTGCATGTCTCTGTGTGGCACACTACATGTCACCTGTCTCCTAGCATGGCATATGTCATGGCACCCAGTGGGAAGTCTGCACCTGCTTAAATACTAGAGACAAACAAAGCTGTCAGGGTACCGACAGATTGTATGCAACAGAGCCTCATACTATGCATACGGTCCCACTCAAGGCTACAGGTACAGTTTATCAGACCCAGTCTCAAGGCTATGACAACACTACTTGTCAGGGCCATTCTGAAGGTTATGGGAAACTACTTCCCTTAGTTACCCACACACCTGGGTGAGGAAGCCAGACCTCCTCTATTTCCCTTATATTAATCGAAAGTATAGGCAGCCACATTGTCCACTGTACCATATAAGAAGTTCTGCATTGGGATTTTCAGTCAAGGTAGTGGCATAGGCAGACATGAATTGCCTTTTTGCACAACCACATCAAAATTACCACTAAAATATAGAATAACTATCACTCAGAAATGGCAGAAATTGAGCTGAATGGAAATCTAACAACTTCTGAATTAAAAAAAACACATCCATTGAGACTGGTAGGTGGGGCACAGTTGTGAAATGGGGTGGTCTCTTACTCATGTGTAGTGGATAAAAAATTCAGGAGGGATATATCAGGAGTGAGGAATACCAGTCCCACACCAGCCCCCCCCCCCAGCCCAGGGTTCCAGTGCTAGGAAGATAAATACCCAAAACTTCTGGCTGTAAAAACCAGTGGTGATTAAGTTGGTGGAAGAAACTTTCAGAGCCCCAAGCAGTTCCTCTTTGAAAATCCACACACTAACTCACCTACTCAGACTCACTTCCTTGGAGCTCCAGTGCTGGGGTGGCAGCTGTAAGGGCACCAGTGTGGCGAACTGGGAGAGGCTGGAGTGTCTGGCATTGGGGTGAGCAAAGGCCACTGTAGTTTTTCTGAGCACCCCCCTCGCCTGCTGCAGAACCAGCAGGCTGATGCTATAGTTGAGACTCCATCAACCAGCTAACACTCTTTGACCCCTCTTGGAGATCCTGAGAAACTGCCCCACCCAACTTATGGGCCCACCAAACCTGCTTTTCCATATGAATGACTGGTCTTGGCTTATGCTTCATGGCTTCTTAATTGCTATCAATCAAGCTACAGCTGGCCTCAGTGAGCCCTAGCCAAGCACTAGCATCAGCCAGATTAGTTTCACAGCTTGGCTTCATCTGGGAATCTCCAAGCCCAGCACAAGAAGCAGTCTTCTCAGATTTCTTTTTAACTCAGGAAGGGCAGCTTGGGACAAAACATGGGAGGGGGTTGACCTTGGCCTGCACCACATGGGAAATCCCAGGGCCAGCACACTCAGTGGACAGATATAGATCACTTTGGAGCACTGCCACCCTGCCCCTGCACAACTGATCCTCCATGGAGGGCAAGAGTTGGTGGTAAGTGGTCATAGCCAATCATTGCATTAGACTGGCTGGGGTAAATCCCTCTCATTGACCTGCCAATAGGAACCAAGGCTCAACTATGAGAGGAGGGTATACTTAGCCCACACGAAGAGTGCACCTCGAATACCCAGCTTGGGTGGTAGGGGAGACTGTTCCACTGGACCCTATAGGACACTTACTACATTAGGCCACACTACCAAGACACCACCAAGATTCAAAGCAGCTCTACCTAGTACATAGGGAGGCTGCCAAAAGAAGAAGACAAAGAAACGTGGCCCAAATGAAAGAACAGATCAAAACTCCAGAAAAAGAACTAAACAGAATGTAGATAAGCAATGTATCAGATGTAGAGTTCAAAACACTGGTTATAAGGGTGCTCAAGGAACTTAGTGAGAACCTTAGCAGCATAAAAAAATCCAGTCAGAAATGCAAGATTCACTAACTGAAATAAGAAGAATTTACAAGGAAACAACAGCAGAGTAGATTCAGCTGAGAATCAAATCAGTTATTTGGAATATAAGGAAGCAAAAAACAACCAATCAGAACAAGAAGAGGAAAAAAGAATTTAAAAAATGAGGGTAGCATAAGCAGCTTCTGGGACATCTTCAGGAGGTCAAACATTTGCATCATAGAGGTGCTGGAAGGAGAAGAGAAAGAGCAAGACATTGGAAATCTGTTTGAAAAAATAATGAAAGAAAATTTCTCTAATTTGGCAAAGGAAATAGACATACAAGTCCAGGGAGCACAGAGAGTCCCAATCAAGTTGGATCCAAAGAGGACCACGCCAAGACACATCATAATTAAAATGCCAAAAGTTAAAGATAAAGAGAATCTTATAAGCAGCAAGAGAAAAAGCAGAGAACTGTTTGTAAAAAAGTTCCCATGAGACTGTCAACTGATTTCTCAAAAGAAACTTTGTAGGCAAGAAGGGCTGCAAGAATTATTCAAAGTGAAGAAAAGAAATGACCTACAAGCAAGACTACTCTATCCAGAAAAGTTCTCATTTAGAATGGAAAGGAAAAAAAAGGAGCTCCTACCCTTTGTGACAGCATAGATGGAACTGGAGAGTATCATACTAAGTGAAAGAAGCCAGGTAGTAAAAGAAAAATGCCATATGATCTTACCTGTAAATGGAACCTAATCAACAAACCAAGCAAGGAAGCAAAATATAACCAGAATTTGAAATAAAGAACAAACTGACAGTGACCAGAGGGGAGAGGGAGAGGGATACTGGGGGAAAATAGGGGTAGGACCATCAAGGAACATTTATAAAGGACACATAGACAAAGCCAAAGGAGGTAGGTTCAAGGGTGGGAGGCAGAGATGAGGGGAAGTGGGCCTTGGTGGAGGAAAAATGGAGACAATTGTACTTGAACAACAACAAAAAGTTACAAAAAGAAAAAATGGAGGGGGCAGATGCAGTGCTTCTGCCTGGAATAGGGAAGGGAGAGAAAGGGAGAAGTGGTACAGGGATCAAGAAGTATAATTGGTAGAATCAAAGTAGACAGGGGCATGGTAAGAATAGTATAGGAAAGGGAGAAACCAAATAACTCACATGCATGATCCATGGACATGAACTGAAGGGGAATTGTTGGAGCTAAGGGGAGTATCGGGCAGAGAGAGTAGTGGGAAAAAAATGGGGAAACTGTAACAGCATAATCAATAAAATATACTTTATAAAAAGAAGTTTTGCATTGACAATGAATGCTATTATGAAACTCATAAATATCTTCCACTAACAAAATGCCAATAAAAGTTACTCCAAATCTGTCCTTTGGATTTATTAAATCCCCTAGGAGAAATAGATATTCAAAAGTAGCATCTCCTTAAAAATTGAGGCACAAGATTATAATTCCAAAAGTATCAAATTCAAAATAAAAAAATTCTGCCCTCATAGGTAGAATTGCAAAGTCCAAAATTTTTAGGATGGACTAAAATCCTAAATCACTCTTGCTAGTGTTACTCTGTTTATTGTTAGCTAGAGTTTTGTGATGCCTGGGTAAACTTTGGATTTTGTTATCAGTCACAGCCTGCACTATAAGTCATTGGGATGGAAATTGTATTAACACAATGATTTCAAGGTTAGCCTTGTCACAGTTTGTTAATGGCCCCGGATAAAGTTGATCAATGCTACTCTGACAGTCTTGGTCCATAACCAGAAATTTAGAACCTCATCAGTTCCTGGTAGAGACGTTGGGAATCTGCTCTCTGACTTTTCAGAGCAGCAATATTGTCCCATCCTCTGAGAAACAGCGTATCTGTTGTCAATTTTTTTTCCTGTAGTTGCATTTTTTTCACAAGGTTTACTTCTGTATTCCATTCCCATTTCTACTCAGAGGTCACCTTTCATTTCAAATTGCCCTTAACTTATCCCTTCCTTTTTATCATATTATCACTGTCTGAAGTTATATGGAGTTTTGTTTTGGTCTTACTTGTTTCCTGAATATCAATAAAGGGAAGGATGTTTCTTTCTTAGCCTTGGTGCATCCCCAGCAATGAGAGGAATCCCTTGGATATAAAATTCAACCAATCGGTGTTGGTAAAAAAAAATTAATTAAATAGCAAACTCTCCAATACCTCATCTCCATTTCTGGGGAAAAGATGCCTCTAATTTGGTTTTTATTTTTTGGTTATTATTTGTATTTCTCAGTATATCCAATTAGGAAATTATTTCAACTCCCTACTATAAATAATGAGATATTTAGCTGTGCACCTATCTTTTGAGTATTGTTAGTAATACTACTTTGAAGACTTTAAATTATGTACTAAAAAGTATTTTCTTTGTTATGGTAGATGTTATTAAGTGACTCATTAAATACTCACTTTCTGTTCAGTTTGGCTGTGTCCCCTTCATCCTGACAGAAATCTGAACATAAAGCTGGAAGGGCAGCAGCCATTCTGTGGCCCCAAAGAGAAAAAAGACAGACCCCAGCTCATCCTGAAATTTTTGACAAAGTGTACCAGCTAAGAGCTGAGGCAGACGTATTTGTTATGTATTTTCATTACTTTTTTTCTTTTTATTGGAATTATTGGGGTAATACTTGTTAAAAATTATTCAGGTTTCAAGTGTAAAATTCTAGAACACATCATCTGTACACTGTATTGTGTGTTCACCACCTCAAGTCAAGTATCCCTCCATCATCATTTATCCTCCTATACCCTCCTCCACGTCCCCAACCCACATTCCTCCACCACAATCACCACACTGTTGTCTGTGTGCATTAATTCTTTTTTCAGTCCAAATACCCCCACACTCAGCTTCCCAAACACCCCCTAAACAGCAATCAATATGTGCTCTGTGTATGAGTCTGTCTGTATTTTGCTTGTTAGTTCAGTTTGTTATTGAACTGAGTGAAATTGTATGTTACTTGTCTTTCTCAGACTGGCTTATTTTACTTAGTATAATGCTCTCCAGGTCCAGCGATGCTGTTGCAAAAGGTAAAAATTTCTTCTTCTTCTTTTTTTTTTTCTGACTGAGTACTATTGCATTGTGTAAGTATACCACAGCATTTTTATCCACTTATCTACTGATGGACACTTGGACTGCTTCCAAATCTTGGCTCTTGTAAATAACAGTGCAATGAACCTAGAAGTGCATATATTCATTTGAATTATTGTTTTGTGTTTCTTTGTATAAATTTCCAGAAGTGGGAATGCTGGGTCATAAGACTACTGCATTTAAAAATTTTAAGGTAACTCCATACTGCTTTCCAAAGTGTATGCACCAATTTGCATTCTCACTAATAGTGCATGAGGATTCCCTTTTCTTCACATCCTCATTGGCACTTGTTTGTTGATTTATTGGTGATCGCCATTCTGGCAGGTGTGAGGTGATATCTCATTGTGGTTTTAATTTGCATTTCTCTGATGATTAGTGACATTGAACATCTTTTCATGTGTATATTGGTCATTTGTTTGTTCTCTTTGGAGAGGTGCACATTCATCTCCTTTGCCCATTTTTAAATTGGATTTATTTTTGGTGTTGAGATTTATAAGTTCTTTATAAATTTTGAATATAACCCCTTTCAGATGTAATATTGGTGAATATGTTCTCCCATTAAGTGGATTGTGTTTCGTTTTGTTGATTGTTTCTCTAATACAAAAAACTTTTCAGTTTTATGTATTTACCATTTGGATTGCTTGTTTGTTTCCTTTGCCAGTGGAGATATGTTAAGAAAAATACTGCTAAGAAAAATGTCCTAGATTTTGCTGCTTATCATTTTTTTCTAGGATTTTTATTGTTCTGACCATAGCATTGAAGTCTTTAATTAATTTTGAGTTTATTCTTGTGTATCATATAAGAAGATGGTCTAGTTTGATTTTTTGCATGTATCTGTCCAGTTTTCTCAATAACATTTATTGAATAAACTATCTTTACTCCATTGTATGTGCTTGTTTTCTCTGTTGAATATTGATCAACTATAAAGGTGTAGGTTTATTCTGGGCTCTCTATTCTGTTCCATTGACCTATGTGTTTGCTTTTATGCCAGTACCATACTGTTTTACTTACTATGGACTTGTAGTATAGTTTAATATCAGGTACTGTGATTCCTCCAATACTGTTCCTCTTCCTCAAGATTGCTATGGCTATCAGGTCTTTTGTGGTTCCATATAAACTTTTGGAATTTTGTTCTTGTGCTGTGAACTATGCCATTTGTATTTTAATAAGAATTACATTGAATCTATGGATTGCTTTGGGTAGTATGGATATTTTAATGATGGCAGTTTTTCTGTCAATGAACGTGGTTAATGCTTCCAGTTATTTGTATCTTCTTCAATTTCTTCAGTGTGTTATACATGTTTTGAGTACAGGTCTTTTACAGCTTTGGTTAAATTATTTCTAAGTATTTTATTCTTTTTGAAGCAATTGAGAAAGGGGTTGTTTTCTTAGTTTTTCTTTTGATAGTTCATTGTTGGTGTATAAAAGTTTGACTTATTTCTGGATGTTTATTTTGTATCCTGCTATTTTATTGAATTCATTGATGAGTTTTAGTAGTTTTTGGTGAAATCTTTAGGGTTCTGTACAAACAGTATCATGTCATCTAAAAATAATGACAGTTTTACTTCCTGCTTTTCAATTTTGTGTGTTTTATTTCTTGTTTGTCTGATGGCTATGACTAAGAACTTCCAGCACTACACTGAATAAGAGTGGAAAGAGTAGACATCCCTGTTTTACTCCCGATCTTAAGGAGAACACTTGTAGTTTTTGCCCACTGAGTATGGTGTTGGCCATGGATTTGTCATACATGGCCTTTATTATGTTGAGATATGTGTCCTCTATTTCCACTTTTCTGAGACTTTTTAAAATCATAAATGGGTGCTAGATTGTATCAAATGCTTTTCCTTTATGTACCGATACAATCATATGGTTTTTATCCCTCCTTTTGTTTATGTAGTGTATCACATTAATTGACTTGCAGATATTGAACCAAACTTGCATTCTAGGAATAAATGTAACTTAATCATGGTGTATGATCTTTTTGATGTATTGTTGTATCGGGTTTGGTAATATATTGTTGAGGGATTTAGCATTTATTTTCATCAGGGAGATTGGCCTACAATTTTCTTTCTTTATAGTGTCCTTTTTTTGTTTTGAAATTAGAATATTGCTGGTCTAATAAAATAATCTTGGGAGTTATCATCCCTTTTGAATTTTTTGGAATAGCTTGAAAAGGATAAGAGTTACTTCTTTCAATGCTTGGTGAGATTCAGCTTTGAAGCCATTTAGCCAGGACTTCTGTTTGTTGGAAGTTTTTTTTCTATTGCTTCAATTATACTATTTTTAATCTGCCTACTCAGATTCCCTGATTCAGTATTGGAAGATTGTAGGTTTAGGAATTTATTTATTTTTCTTCTATATTGTCCATTTTTTTGGCATATAGTTGTTTGTAATATTTTTTTACGATCCTTTGTATTTTTTAAGTCAGCTATTACTTCTCTTTACTTTCATTTTTTTAAATTTGGTTCTCTCTTTTTTTCTTGATAATTCTGATTAATGGTTTATCAACCTTGTTTATCTTTTCAAAGAACCAAGCCTTTGTTTCATTGAGCTTTTGTACCATGTTTTTAGACTATTTTTTTCTCCTCTGATCGTTAGTATTTTCTTCCTTCCACTTCCTTTGGGCTTTGTTCCTTGCTGTTTCTCAAGTTTCTTTAAGTGAGATTTAGGTTCATTACCTAAGATTCTCCTTGTTTTCTTGAGATTGACCTGTAATGCTATGAATTTCCCTCTTAGGACTGTTTTTGCTGGGTCCCTCAAATTTTTGGGTCATTGGGTTCTCATTTTCAGTTGTTTCAAGGTATGTTTTTATTTCTTTCTTGATCTCAGTTTTAACACATTCATTGTTTAGTAATATGTCTTTGTGTAATTTTGTTTTTTTTCTTGTGATTGATTTCTTGTTTCATAGATTTATAGTCAGAGAAGACTGTTGATATGAATTCAATCATCTTAAATTTATTGAAACTTATTTTGTGGCTCAGTAGAGGTTTATCTTAGAAAACGTTTCTTGTACACTTGAAAAAAAAGATTGCATTATGTTGCTTTGAGGTGGAATGCTCTTATGATATCAATTAAATACATTTGATCTAGTGTGTTATTTAATGCCAACATTTTTCTTGCTGATTTTCTGTTTAGAATCTATCCACTGATTTCAGTGGGTGTTAAAATCATCTAGTATGTCTATATTGCTGTCAGTCTCTCCCTTTATGTCCATCAAGGTTCACTTTATATATTTAGGTGCTCTTATATTGGGTTCATAATTGTTTACTGTGGTTATATCCTGTTGTTGAATTGTACCCTTTATTATTATGTTGTGTTTCTTTCGGTCTTTTACTATGGCCTTTGTTTTAGAGTTTATTTTGTTAGCTATAAGTATTGCTACCCCAGCTTTCCCCTCCTCCCATTTGCACAGAATATCTTTTCTTATCACTTTATTTTTGATGTGTGTATCTTTTGTTTTGACATGGGTCTCTTATAGATGGTATGTATATTGATCTTGCTTACTTATCCATTTAGATACCCTAGGTCCTTTGATTTGAACATTTAATTAATTTATATTTAAATTGATTATTGAACCCTGGCCGGTGTAGCTCAGTGGATTGAGCGAGGACCTGCATACCAGAGGATCGCGGTTCCATTTCCAGTCAGGGCACATGACTGGGTTGCAGGCCAGTTCCCAGTAGGGGACACACAAGAAGCAACCATACATTGATATTACTCTTCCTCTCTCCTTCCCTTCCCCTCTAAAAATAAATAAATAAAATCTTTAAATTGATTATTGATAGTATTTATTGTCATTTTATTCTTTTAACCATGTTCTCTGTTCCCACCTTCTCCTCTTCCTCTCCCTCCTCCTTCTCTTCTTCTTCCTCCTTCTTTTTCAAGCAGATGTTTTAACATTTTTTGTAATACTGGTTTGGTGTTAACAAACTAATTTAGGTTTTTTTTGGTGGGTTTGGGAAGCTCTCTACTACTTCTTCAATTTTAAATAATAGCATTGCTGGGTAATGCAGTCTTGGTTGTAGTTTCTTGATTTTTATCATTTTGAGTATTTCATGCCAATTTTTTTTAATCAGCTGACAATCTTAAGGGACCTCCCTTATAAATAACTGTCTTTCTTTCATGGTTTTTAAGATTCTCTCTTTGTCTGAGACTTTTGTTATTTTAATTATGATGTGTCTTGGTGTGGGCCTGTTTCAGTTAATCTTGTTTGGAGCTCTCAGCACTCCCTGGACTTGGGTCTATTTTTTCCTTCACTTAATTAGGGATATTTTCAGTCATTATTTCTTTAAATAGGTTCTTGATCCCTTATACCCTCTCTTTTCCTTCTGGCACCTTATGATGCAAATGTTCTTAAGCTCCATCTTGTCTCAAAGGTCCCTTAAACAATCCTTATTAAAAATAATTTTTTGGCTGTTCTGATTAGAATTTTTTCTACTTTGTCTTCCAAATTGCTGATTGAACCTTCTGTTTCATAAAACTAACTGTTTATTTCTTTCAGCATATTCTTCATTTTAGATATTGTAGTTTTCATTTGTGACTGGTCCTTTTTTTATGGTTTTAATATCCTTTTTATGCTGTTGGGCATCCTTTTAACCATATTTTGAACTTTGATAAATTGCTTGACTCCATTTTGTTTAGCTCTTTTTTTTTCCTGGAGATTTCTCCTATTATTTCATTTAAGGCCTGTTTCTTTTCTCCCCACTTTGACTGTCTCTTTGTGTTTGTTTCTATGTATTGGGTAGATCTGTTATGATTCCTAGTTTTGTGAGAGGTTTTAGGTAGTAGGTGTCCTGTTGGGTCCAGTTTTGAGGTCTCCTTGAACACCTATGCTGGGTGCTCCAGGAATGTCTCTTGTGTTGATTATATGGGCCCTCCTGTTATAATTGAGTCTGGATTGCTATTGACCCATTTATGTATGGGATCAACCTTCAAGATGGCTTTCTGTGAGACTCAGCTTTGACCATGACATCTGAGTTGCTGTACAGGTGCTGATCGCACAGAGCTAAATTTGCCTCAGGAAATTTTGGTGCCTTCAGAGATTTCATTTTGGATATACTGCTTGTGAAACTCATTACATCTTGCTCTAATTTTGTCTAAAGCTGGCCACCGGGTGTGTTGGTTCTGGGGCATTGGGAGGAGCAGATCAATGTAAGGTGAGGGCTATGATGGGCCCTTGGCAACCTGTTTGGAGCTACAAAACATCTAGTTTGTGTCTGTCTCACCTGAGCCAGGGTGCATGTGGGAAGGACCTAGCTGCACACAAAGGCTGGTTTTTACCAGCAGTGGGCCCAGGGGCATTCAGCAAAAGTCCTAAGGCATCACAAGGTCTGTGACTACCTGCCTCTGCCAGTGTGATTCCTGTTCGGGCCAGTCACTGAAAGAACCTCTGGCTACACTTGAGTTGCCTGAGGTAGATTGACAGTGTCACCAGGTAGAGGTGAGTGTTGTTCATAGGATTGATATAGGTCTAGACTAGGTACCAGTGCTGGGTGTGAGGTCACTCAGCAAATGTCCCAGTGTATACCAAGTCTAGCTGTCACCCACTGGATCTTGCACACCTTTATGTGGGGTCAGGGTCTTAGAGTGAGGCCAGCAGAATTTAGGCCAAAAACAGACCAATATAAGTCCACGTAAATGGAGGGGTTTGTTCTGGTCTGGTGTATGAGGGAAAAATGTCCCATGTCCTAAAGTCACATAGCTCAGTCTGTTTCAGATTTTGCAGGATGATGTAGCTCAGTAGCATGGGGCTTCCAGGAGTCAGGAGGATAGGGCTAGTAGATCTTCTATGAGAGGAAGGTGCTTGTCAGACCTTGGTAAAGTGGTGGCCCCTGCCCTAGAGTCACACCACTCAGACTGCCCAAGATTTTGCTTTGACGTCAGCAATGCAGAGCCACTAGAAGTAGGGTGGGTGGGGTCTCTGGAGCCAGAACTGGAGCCCAGAGGGTGAGTTTCTTGGAAGCTCACATCATGGTTCTAGTGGTTCTCCCATGAGGAGGATTGTTTTTTAACTTAGCTGTAATTCCAGTTTTGTCCTGAGAAGAGGAGTGTAGCTTCCATTAACTCCATTGCCATCTCAGATCACCCCCCCCAACTGGTATGTTCCAGCAGCAGTTCCCAACCATTTTGGTACCATGGACAGGTTTTTCCATGGAGTGGGGGATGAGTGTGTTAGGAGGTGGAGCTCAGGTGAGCTTCCCTTGCAACAGGCCATAGACCAGCACTTGTCTGTGGCCAGGGTTGGGGACCCCTGTGTTAGATGAAAAGGTTAAATAACAGAACACTAAGTAAATAGTGACTTTTGCTTATCTAATGTAAATCTTAGAGAACTCATCCTGAGGAAAGAGGATGTGAAATAGATGTGATAATGAGTGGACGGTGGCCAGTACTTGTGGATTAAAGAAAAGGGATTCTATGGAAAGAAACTTTCAGAATGATCTCTTATTACTCTTAATTTTTGTTTTCCTGTAATTTATCCTTGAACACGATACTAAATGATAAATTGTTTAGTCTACTTTGAGCCATAACCTTGGGCTTTTCATTATACAGAATAAGAAAAAAGTGTTCCTATATTACTCTCCTGTATTCTCTGACAATTCTTCACAGCTATATCATTATTTTGCTATCAGAATTTATAACTCTTACATGGTGTTCTATTCTGGTAAATGATTCTTTTAGGATTTGCCTTCAAAGTTAATCTAAAATTTGATAAATAATGAACAGCAATGCAATTATGTAAATATCAGTCACAATTACTTCATTTTATGATTGGACTCAGAGACAAAAATAATAATTATGGGTCACAAAAACCTGTGAAGCTCAAAGAAAAATCTTGAATTATAGTCATATGGAGTCATACAACATCACTAAATATTGTTATTTCTGGCTTGTTTCATATTTGAGTTATAACTTTTTTCACAGATTTTTTTCTGAAGTATTTTATTTTTTTCTTGTTATCATATAAAAATACTTCTTTATCACATCACTAATTTTTAACCCAGTTTTTTGGTCAAACTATTTGCTGGATGTTGTATTTAAAATTATTTCCAAATTTACCCATAGCGATGTTTATTCTCCTAAGAGCAGTGTATGATATTGCCTTTTTTTTTCCACCCTACCACTAGAGATTTTTTTATCTTTGCCTATTTAGTATATGTAAAAAATATTTCAAAACTGATTTGATTACCAATAATACTGAACACATTTTCTTCTTTTATGAATTATGTATTACCAGTCTTTGTGCATTTTGCTATTAGGATAGTCATCTTTATCCTGCTATTTTTATAATTCTTTTATTTTTGTTTTGGTATATAAACTTTTCCATTTTATTACAAGTACTTTATCAGTTTGATCTTTGTGTTTTGTTTTTACAGTTGATTTGTTTTACTGCATATAAATGCTATTTTTGATTTTGTACAAAGGTTTAAGGTAGAAGTTGGTCAAAGAAAAGAGAAGTCTTTCCTCTATTACCCCTCTCTTGATGTCATTCTAGTTGAACTTGCAAGTTAACTCTATCAGGTCATATTGATATTACTTAAGTGATTTACCATACAAATATCCATTTTGCTTTAATAATATAATAAAAATGTTTTAGATACAGAAAATAATGAAGTATGAGCCAAAGTAAGCACTGTTTCATGAAACATATGTTTAAAATTAAGATATTTTCACTTATTATTCAAAGATCTCGTTTGTTTATGAACACTTGTCTATGTGGGTCACATAAACAAGTCCTTGAGTTTCAGCTTATGATAATTATACAGATGGGAACAATATTACTCTCCAGCTCTCTCTTATGCCAATTTTTGTCAGCTCTCTTGATCTTCAGTTATGCATATTAACTAATACTGCTAACACTTTTTTTAGGGTAATGAGGTGTCAGAATTGTAAAGGAAAATGGGTATATCTCATTTATTTTTCATCTCCACAGTCAAAAAGTTATGCAGAAATATATGTATATATACTTACAATCTTATAGCACTTTTTATTGAATCTTTGATACAATTTAATAATTTTCTAAAGTATATTATGCATCCTTGATATTTCTTTGCTTTCGTTTTTATGATTAATCACCTCTATTTTTAAATTATATTTTAAAATTATAGATTACACTTAATATTATTTTGTATTAGTTTCTGGTATACAGCATATAGCTTACACAATCATACTTTGCAAATTGTTCCCTTGGTATTTCCACTACCCAACTGGCCCCATACATAGTTCTCCTAATATTGTTGCCTAAATTTCCTATGCTGTACTTTATTTACATTCCTGTGACTATTAGGAATAAAGGACTTTCTTTTTTGTTTTATTTAAGTCGTTGTTTTGGGGGGAAAATAAGTATTAAACATTCAATGAGCTTTTTTTCATTATTTTTAAAATGTCTAATTACCCCTCT
Organism: Artibeus jamaicensis; assembly: GCF_021234435.1. Classification (NCBI taxonomy): domain Eukaryota; kingdom Metazoa; phylum Chordata; class Mammalia; order Chiroptera; family Phyllostomidae; genus Artibeus; species Artibeus jamaicensis. The sequence goes on along the minus strand of NW_026522030.1, from coordinate 68,144,745 downwards.
CAATACCTTATGTTTAGGATTTCAGGAACAAAATGAAAGAATAAGTCACAATAATCTGAGATATTTCCACAATTTCTCTGTAGCAAAATTGTATGGTTTATTAATTTCTCTTTGACAATATAGACTATGATTTAAATTTTCCATTGAATTGTTCTATTCTTTTATAAACAGTAAGACTCGTTTTCTCTATAGCTGGAGTAGAGAGACATTTTCATTTTAATTATGACTCTTAGAGGTCAAAATTCTATTAAGTACTTTTAAACTCATCTGGTGATAAGTTTGGTAATATACAGTTCAAAAAATTTTAAATCACTAAGGGTGAATTTCAGTAGGAGACAAGCAGAGTTTTTTGTAGCAAGAAAATATTTTGTACAAATTCAGATTTTAAATGGTTAATGCTTTTATGCCTAATTTCTCCCAGGAAAATTTTCTCAATAAGAATATATTTCCTAACTTAAATATGATATTATTTAATTTAGTTGTGTATTCATAGTTTTTACATTATAAAGAAGTTTATTCTGATGAAGAAGGTTCTTTGGGTTCATTCTTTGAGGCATTCCCCATACATAACAAAGATATAATATAGAAAGAGAAAATAATCATAAATGAACTAATTTGTGAAAGCAAAATGTCTTGGTATAAACTATCCAGAGCACATCAGTTTGAAGTTTCAAACACTATTAGACTAAGTGAAGTTTCTGAACTACCAGAGAGGGGGGAAGATAGTAGACTATATATAGAAGAATATGAATTAGAAGGAATTTGCTCTTTCTAGTAACAATACTAGAAGGTAGTTTAGGACATTTAGGTTTATCATTCAAAAGAAAACTTATTTCTCATTATAGTTATATACCCTGCCAAAACATCAATGAATAGGTAGACTAAAGGCATGAAGCAGTAGAAGGCATGATTCACTAACCAAGGTAGTAAGCTAAGAAAAAGGAATACCTGCGAATTAGGAAACAACATATGCAAGACAAGAAATGAGTCAGGGAATCTTTACATTGATTGTGAACAGAGGAAATAGCATGATAACCATGTGTTAAGATTAGAAGAAAACCAATTCTCACTGGATTAAATAAAACATTCCCTGGAATAGAACCAAGGCAATGAAACTGATAAAATACTTAACGTATTTTACTCTTGAAAAAAATTAGACAACTAGAAATAACATAGAAAAATAGAATTAATAAAAATAAAAACAAACTGGGTAAGGGGAGCAATGAGTAACTCCTCTGCAGAAAGAAAAGGTGGCATAGTTTCACACAGTTATAAAAAGGAGTTGCATGTTATAATTATACGAATGATCAAAACTGAATGAGATAAAAACCATTTGGGAGGTTAATAAAGGAAGGAGTATGAGTTTTCTATATAGTTGAGTAACAAAGTATCACAAAATCAGTGGCTTCAAACAGTACCCATTTACTGCTTCACAGTTTCCATGGGTCAGGAGAGTAAGTACAGCTTACCTGAGTCCTATCTATGGCTTCAGTCAAAGTATTGGTCAGGCTGCATTGTCATCTGAGGAAAGACCCACTACCCAGTTCTCTGAGGTTCCCAAGAGGTCATTTCCTTGTGTCTTTAGAGAGCATAATGACTTTCTTTTTCTAGAAGAGCAAATCTGACTTCAGTGAGTTCCTCAGTCCCTCTTTTAAGGAATTATATTTAAGTTAATCTTCCCAAGGATCTTCTTTTTGATCAGTAAAAATTCTTCACCTTTGTCATAGGTTCTGGGCTAGAAGCAGCCCCAGGTTCTGCCTGCATGTGGGGAAGAGATTTTGTTAAGGATGTGATCATAGGAGGTTATCTTAATGTGTGTCTGCCCAACTAAAGGTACATGTATATGTGTGATGAAGACAAATGAAAGAAGGTCAAATTATCACCCTCAGTGCTGACAACTCAATATTGATAATACTCAAAACCAAAGGCATCAGTTAGAAATATTACAAGATGTAGAAATAAATACTAAAATAATCTGCTAAAAGAGGGGAAGGTGGTTTTCTTTGAAAAGAATATAAGAGGTCATTGATGGAAACTTACTTATCACAGGAAACCTTGTATAATCATATGACTTTTCAACTGGGTGACTGGATAACTTTGATCAAAATAAAAACATTAAGGCAAGAAAGTAAGAAACTTTTCAAGAATGAAAGAAGACCTAAGTTCTTAGGGAAAAACTCCACTCTACAAGTAGAATAAACAAATGTTTAACAGGACAGATATTACTGGAGTTGAGGAATATCTGTAAAAGTGTATAGGCTTCTTATATTAATTAAGATAAAAATATGAAAAGTACTTTGAACATAAACATAGGTACAACATCAAGTATGAAGAAAAAGGAAGCTTTAAAGTTATCAGACAAAAAAGGCTGGTTATAAAGAAGTGACAATTAAAACAGATCTCTCAATGAAATAAATGTCAAAATAAACTGGAGAACCATATTAAACATCTAAAATTGTTAATCTATCATTTTATACTTATATAAACTTTAATTCAAGAATTAATGTAGAGAATTTCTAGACATCTGAAAATTAAGTGGTTTTGTTTTTTTTTTTGACTAGCAGAAATAATGGGTACAGGAAACATAAGGAATGTAAAGAGCAGCCCGAAAAACAATAGTTAAAATTGAAGTTGTCAATTAGCGCTGGCTTATGTGGCCCATTTGGAGCATCAGACTGAAAGGTTGGGAGTTCATTTCCTGGTCAGGGTACATACCTAAGTACATCCCTTGTCTGAGTAGGTATGATCCCTGATCTGGGAAGATAAGGGAAGCAGCCAATTGAAGTTTCTTTCCCACATCAATGTTTCTCTCTCACTCTTTCCCTCTCCCTTCCACTCTTTCTAGAGGCAATAAATGAAAAAATGTCTTTGGGTAAGAAATGAATAAATAAATTAAATAAATAAGTAAATAAATAGTATCTGCTAATTTCATTAAGTATTAATTGTAAAAGTAAATAATACCTTTGGGAACCTCAAAGTGGTAGAGCTTAAACTCTCAGTTTGTGAAAACTATAATTCTATGGAGAAATGGATACCATGTAGAACACATTAAATAGCTAATATTATGAAAAAGACAAAGAAAATCTCAAGTTTTCTTTCAAATTTCATAGTAAGATTAAATGCAATTAAGGTGTTGCCTTAGGAAGTTGCAACTTTAACAGTGGAAATAAACAGAATCAAAGCCTCACTAAGACTGTGAATATCAGTTTTTTGATTACTCACCTTGGCATGTATGTGCAGATTATTGAAGCTAATATTAGAGTAAATATAAATTTCCTTTTAGACCTTACATGATTTCCATTAGCTTTCTAAGTGTATTCCCCAAGGAAAACACTTCACTAATTTAGCACTGAATTAGGTATTGAAGCCAATCTTTTATATAACAATAGTTCATTCTACAAAGTTATTTAATTATAGAATTGTGACATACATGAGCATTTTTGAAATATTAATTAATAACTTTATAAAAAGGAAGATTTCCAAAGAGCTGAAAAGTTTAATTAAAAGTTAACTTATTTATTAAAATCAAGATAGTTTATTGCATTTTTTACTTGGGTAAATTAATTACTAGGTTTTTAAAATAAATATTTTAATGACATGGATAGTTAAGAAATTTATTTTATTATTTTATTTTTAATTAATTAATTTTATTTTTTAAATTTATTTTACTGCTCTTCAAGTACAGTTGTCTGCATTTATTCCCCACCATTTCCCCTAACACCAGCCATCCCCACCTCCTTCCCCTGCTACCATCCTCCCTTGCTTTTGTCCATGTGTCCTTTATAGTTAGTTGTTCCTGAAATCACCCCGCCATGATCCTCTCCCACCTCCCCTCTGGTTACTGTTATATTGTTCTTAATTTCAATGTCTCTGGTTATATTTTGCTTGCTTGCTTGCTTGTTTTGTTGATTAAGTTCCACTTAAAGGTGAGATCATATGGTATTTGTCCCTCACCACCTGGCTTATTTCACTTAGCATAATGCTCTCCAGATCCATCCATGCTTCTGAAAGGGTAGGAGCTCCTTCTTTCTTTTTGCTGCATAGAATTCCATTGTGTAAATGTACCATAGTTTTTTTTTAAATTTATTTTTTATTGATTATGCCATTATAGTTGTTCTATTCCCCCTTCATTCCCCTCCACCCTACCCTCCCATCCCCACTATTACCCCCCTTTAGTTTATGACCATGTGTCTCAAGTTCTTTAGATTCTATATTTTCCATGCTATTCTTGCCCTCCCCCATCAGTTTTCTATCTACTGTCTATGCTACTTATTTTCTGTACCTTCTTTACCCTTCTCCTCCTCCCACTCCCTTGTTGCTAATCCTCCTTGAGATCTTCATTTCTATGTTTCTGCTCCTGATCTAGCTGTCCTTTTAGTTTGCTTTTGTTTTAGGTGTGGTTGTTAATAACTGTGAGTTTGCTGTCCTTTCACTGTTCATGTTTTTTTAACTTCTTTTTCTTAGATAAGTCCCTTTAACATTTCATATAATAAGGGCTTGGTGATGATGAACTCCTTGAATTTGATCTTATCTGAGAAGCACTTTATCTGTCCTTCCATTCTAAATAAAAGTTTTGCTGGATAGAGTAATCTTGGTTGTAGGTCTTTGGATTTCATGACTTGGAATACCTCTTTCCAGCCCCTTCTTGCCTGTAAGGTCTCTTTTGAGAAATCTGCTGACAGGCTGATAGGAACTCCTTTGTAGGTGACTGTCCCCTTAGCTCTTGACTGCTTCTAGGATTCTCTCCTTCATTTGAATCTTAGCTAATGTAATGATGATGTTTCTTGGTGTGTTTCTTCTTGGCTCCAACTTCTTTGGTACTCTCTGAGCTTCCTGGATTTCCTGGAAGTCTATTTCCTTTGCCATATTGGGGAAATTCTCCTTTATTATTTGTTCAAATAAGATTTCCACTGGGGGCTGTTCCTTTCCCCCTTCTGGTACCCCTGTAATTCGGATGTTGGAGCATTTAAAGATCTCCTGGAAGATCCTAAGACTCTCCTCATTTTTTTGATTTCTTGCTTCTTGACTCTTTTCTGTTTGGCCATTATTTGCTTTCTTCTGGTCCACTCCATTGATTGGAGTCCTAGTTTCCTTTTCATCGCTATTGGTTTCCTGTGCAATTCCATTCATTTCAATTAGTTTTGCCTTCATATGTTTGTCTAATTTGTGGCTGTAATCAACCAGTTTTGTGAGGATCCTGATCACCAGTGTTTTAAACTGTGTGTCTGAGAGTTTTGCTATTTCTTCATCGCTTAGATTTATAGGCTCTGGGGCTTTGAGATCTTCTTGAGCCATTTTTGGTCTGTTCTCACCTGTTAAGTATGAGGAGTGGAGCCTTGGACTCTCAGGTGGCTGGGTTGTGACACTGTATGGGGGGCATGGTCAGAGGGGGGAAACGGCGGCCCCCTCTGCTGTTTCTCGCCACTGGGTGAGGAGCAGAACCTTAGGTGGTTCACCAGAGCAGGGCCACTCAGGTAACTGGGTTATGACGCGGTCAGGCTGAAGAATTTGTTGTTATCAGACTTCGGAAAAGTTCAATTTTCTGTGTTCTGGCTGTGTTTTCTATTGCTAATATTTAGTTGTCTCTAAACTTGGTTGTGAGAGAAGGCACGGCGTATCCACCTATGCCTCCATCTTGGCAGAAGTGTACCATAGTTTTTTGATCCATTCATTGACTGATGGGTCCTGAGGTTGCTTCCAGCACTTGGCCATTATAAATTGTGCTAGTATGAACACTGGGGTGCATAGGTTCTTTTGGATTGGTGTTTCAGGGTTATTAGGATATAATTCTAACAGTGGAATTGCCTGGTGAAAAGGCAGTTCGATTTTTAGTTTTCTGAGGAAATTCCAAACTGTTTTTCATAGTGGCTGTACCAGTCTACATTCTGTCCAACAGTATACTAGGGTTCCCTTTTCTCCACAACCTTGCCAGCATTTCTTTGTTGCTTTGTTTATGAGGGCCACTCTGAGTGGTGGGAAGTGGTATCTCATTGTGGTTTTAATGTGCTTCTCTCTGCTGGTCAGTGGTGCTGAGCATCTCTTCATATGTCTCTGGACCCTTTGAATGGCCTCCTTGGAAAAGTGTCTGTTCAAGTCTTTTGCCCATTTTTAAACTGGGTTGTTTGTTTTCCTGTAGTGGAGTCCTGTGAGTTCTTCATATATTTTGGAGATTAAACTCTTGTCTCAGGTACCATTGGCAAATATGTTTTCCCATAAATTTGGTTCTGTTTTTATTTTAATACTGCTTTCTTTAGCCATGCAGAAGCTTTTTATTTTGGTGAGATCCCATTTGTTGTTTTTTTTTCATTCCTTTATGCCCCTTGCTCTAAGGGACATATCAGCGAAAATATTGCTGTGTGAAACATCTGAGATATTTCTGCCTGGGTTCTCCTCTACAACTTTAATGGTGTCATGACTTATATTTAAATTTTTTATCCACCTTGAATTTGTTTTTGTGTATGGTGTAAGTTGGTAGTTGAGTTTCATTTTTTGCATGTAGCGGTCCAGATCTCCCAACACCATTTGTTCAAGAGGCTATTTTTACCCCTTTTTATGTTGCTGCCCCCTTTGTCAAATATTAATTGACCACAGAGACTTGAGTTTATTTCTGGGCTCTCTGTTCTGTTCCACTGGTCCATGTGCCTGTTTTTATGCCAGTATACAGTTTGATATCAGGTATTATGATCCCTCCTACTTTGCTATTTTTTCTCAAAAGTACTGCAGCTATTTGGGGTTGTTTATGGTTCCATATAAATTTTTAAAGTGTTTGTTCTCTGTCTGTGAAATATGCCATTGGTACTTTAATAGGTATTGCATTGAATGTGTATATTGCTTTGGGTAGTATGGACATTTTGATGATATTAATTTTTCCAATTCATGAACATGGTATGCTTCCATTTGTTTGTGTCTTCCTTAATTTCCTTCTTCAGTGTTGTGTAGTTTTCTACATACAGGTCTTTTACCACTTTGGTTAGACTGATTCCTAGGTATTTTATTTTTCTTGTTGCTATGTCAAATGAGATTTTCCCCCTGATTTCTGCTTCTGATGTTTCATTGTTGGTACACAAAAATGCCTTTGATTTCTGAATGTTGACTTTGTATCCTGCAGTTTTGCCAAATTCATTTGTTAGGTAGAGCAGTTTTTTTTGTGGAGTCTATAGGATTTTCTATGTACACTATCATGTCATTTGAAAACAATGACAGTTTTGTTTCCTTTTTTCTGATTTGGATGCCTTTTATTTCCTTTTCTTGTCTGATTGCTGTGGCTAGGAATTCTAGTACTATGTTGAATAGGAGTGGTGAAAGAGGACATCCTTGTCTTGTTCCTGATCTTAGTGGGAAAGAGTTTACTTTTTGTCTGTTGAGTATGATGTTAACTGTAGGTCTCTCATATATGGCCTTTATTATGTTGAGAAACACTCCCCCTATTTCCACTTTGCCTAGTGGTTTTATGAAAAATTGGTGCTGTATCTTATCAAAAGCTTTTTCTGCATCTATTGATATGATCATGTAATTTTTTTCTTTCATTTTGTTTATGGGATGTTTTACATTTATTGACTTGCAAATATTGTACCATCTTTGCATCCCTAGGATGAATTCCACTTGATCATAGTGTGTCATCTTTTTAAAAAATATTTATTTATTTTTAGAGAGAGGGGACAGGAAGGAGAAAGAAAGGGAGAGAAAAATCAATGTGTGGTTGCCTCTTGTGTCCCCCACTGGGGACCTGGCCTGCAACCCAGGTGTGTGCCCTGACTGGGATTCAAATTGGTGACCCTTTGCTTCATAGGCCCACGCTCAATCCACTGAGCTACACCAGCCAAGGTGTGTCATCTTTTTAATGTATTTTTGGATGCAGTTTGCTAATATTTTGTTGAGAATTTTAGCATCTATATTCATCAGCAATATTAGCCTGAAGTTTTCTTTCTTTGCTATTTCTTTATTTGGTTTTGGGATTAGGATGATATTGGCTTAATAAAAAGAGTTTGAGAATCTTCCAGCTTCTTGGATTTTTTTGGAAGTCTGTTAGCTCTTTCTTAAATACTATGTAGCATTCTCCTGTGAAACTGTCTGGTCCAGGGCTTTTGTGTTTTGGGAGTTTTTGATTAGTGCTTCAATTTGGTCAGCTGTTATTGGTCTGTTGAGGCTTTCTACATTTTCATTCAGTTTTGGAATATTATATTTTTCTACCTATTTTGAAGTCTATTTTGTCTGATATGTGTATTGGAACTCTGGCTTTTTTTCCTTCATGTTCATGTGCTTGTAAATGTATATGGGCATAGTTCCTTGGAGTAATTTCTTACAGTCTTTTGTTTTTCTGTGGTATCAGTTGTAATGTCTCCTCTTTCATTTTTTATTGTGTTTTTTTGGGGGGGTCCGCCCCTTTATTTTCAGTCTCTGTAGGTCTTTTGTTCTGAGGTGGGCCTCTCATAGGCAGCATATGTGTGTCATGATTTCTCATCCATTCAGCTATTCTATGTCTTTTGATTGGGGCATTTAATACATTTACATTGAAGGTTATTATTTGCAGGTGCTTATCATTGCTATTTTTCATACCTCTGTTGCTCTCTTTCTCTCACTTTTTTTTCCTTTTCTTAAAGCAGATCCTATAGCATCTCTTGCAGATATGTTTGGAGGTGTATTATTTGAAGCTTCTTCTGTCTAGAAAGCTCCTTTTTTGGCTTTCCATTTTAATTGAGAGCCTTGCTGGATAGAGTAGTCTTCCTTGCAGGCCTTTGTCTTTCATTACTTGGCATATTCCTTGCCATTCCTTTCTGGCTTTTAGTATTTCCATTGAGAAGTCATCCACTAGACTTATTGGGGCTCCCATGTATGTTACTGTGTGTTTCTCCCTTGTTGCCTTTAAGATTCTCTCCCTGTGTTGGAATTTTGCCGTTTTAATTATGTGTCTTGAAGTCGGCCTCTTTGGATTCCTCTTGAATGGGATTCTTTGTGTTTCCTGGACTCATTTGACTTCTTCTATCTTCAAATTAGGGAAGTTTTCCATCATTATTTTTTCAAAGAGGTTTTCTATCCCTTGCTCTTCTTCTTCTCCTTCTATTATACAGATATTGTTGTGTTTCATGTTGTCCTGAAGTTCCCTTAACATCTCTTCATTCTTTTTTGAGTCTTTTTTTCTTTTCTTGTTCTTTCTGGGTGTTTTTTCTACCTGATTATTGAATTTGCTGATTTGATCCTCTGCTTCATCTAGCCTATTTTTGATTCCTTCTACTGTGTTCTTCAATTCAGAAATTGTGTTCTTCATTTCCTCTCAGCCCTTATTGATAATTTCTATTTCCTTTTTCATGTTAATATAGTTTGCACTGAGTTCATTGTAATTTTTTGTAGTTTTTGGTAATTTTCTGTGAGCTCATTGAGCTTCCTTATAACCATTGCTTTGAATTCAATATGTGATAGTTGACTCGCCTGCAGTTCATTTAGTACTCTTTTTGTGGCTTCTTCCTTTCCTATTGTTTGGGGTTTGTTTCTTTGTCTTCCCATTATGTTTGAGACTCATCTTGTTAGCCTCTGCTTCTGAAGTTGATTCTCTCTGACTCCCTATTTTTGTGGTGTGAAATTCTATGGTAGGAGACCTGTGATATTCAATGGTGCAGTCTACTTCATCTCCTGAACTTACTGCTCTTGGGCTGTTTTTTTTTTGGCTCTCTGTATGTATTTGGGTTTTGATTGCTCTTGGTTCTTTCTTTGCTGAGTCCTTCTATCCAGTTGGTTAATTGAGGGTTACTCCACCCACCATGTCTTGGATGCTGTTGTGCAGGTATGGAAAGGTTGTGTTGAAGCTGGTTCTTTTGTTTGTCTGAGGTTTTGAGGCTGGCTTCTTTCTCGCTATTTTTCAGCTCTTTTTTTTTTCTGGGGAGTTTCTTTACTGTTTAGTTGTACTTGCAGTCTTGGGTGAAGGTTAGTGTGGCTTCCACTCACTCCTTCTCCATCTTCCTTTAGTATGTTTTGGTGGTTCCTTCATTGGTGGGTTCTCTCTTCCAGCAGGTATACTGGTGTTAACAGCTCTCACCTACTGTTTTATGTGATAACTTGGAGGGAGGAATATACTCCCATAGGAGTATATTCTATGGGATTTAAAGTATCAACATGTAAAGAAGAGATAGGTGATCCTTTGGATAAGTATAGTGTTAACCGTGATACTTCACCCAACTACCCACTTTTTGGAAAGGGTGGAAAAGAGATAAGACTCTTCTTAGAGGGGGGAAGGATTGTGGTTTGAATCTAGAAAACAGTGAACTTGTTGGAGGTCAGATTATGAGATATAGTGAAAGTAAAGTATAAGAAATAGGTACAGTGTGCAAGAGAATAGAGTTAACCACAATAGTAATAAAGTTCTGGAAGACAGTGAACTGGGCTAAGATCTGGGAGGGGTGCTGTGTAGTATTTGCAATTGTATGGATAAACAATTATTTACAATAATACTGGGACAGCAATCATATGACAGAATCTATGTGATCTGAATAAAAAGACTAGGAAGCACACAACTTAGAGTAGTGTGCTATTAAAACATAAATGAAGTGAAAGAAGGGAAATTAAGAATACACTATGAAAGTGAGAACAAGGAAGACAAGTCAAACAGTGCAATTAAAGAAACAGAACAAGAAAAACTGAACAGAAAGAAGAAAAAATACTGATAAAATGAATGAAGTAAAAATAATGAATAATAATAGTAATAGTAATAATAATAATACAAATAAAGAATAACTTGCAAGTTCTCTGGAGTAGCAAAGTGAATTTGTCTCAGTTTCTCAGTTGTTGGGATGATCCCTCTTTGGATCTGATTCTGGTCCTTTCACAGCTGCAGGTCTTATTGTCTCAGTTGTGGGGGAGGTGGGGAATAATAATAATTAAAAAAAGCCTTCTACATGCTTTAAACCAGCCAAGTGAGCTCTGCTGGTCTTCCTGGCTGCAGCATGCTGAGGGGAATTTGGTTTCGCTGTACTCCCTTCCTGTGGTTTTGCACTGATGTTGGCTAGATCTGAGCTGCACTCTTCACAGTTGCCCAGTTTCCAGCCCAGTTCCTCAGTTTGCTGCCACACACCCAGTGCCCTTTTATGCCAGGCCTATGCCTTCAGCCCATCAGTTGTGCTGTCCTTGAGGTGCACCAATTAGAGACAATTCACACATCCACTTCCTTCTTGCTATCCAGGGTGCTAGGCACTCTCAAAGTGTCTTCAGGTTAGTTTGGATCCCCTACTGAATTAATTATTTCTGGGGACTCCTAACTCCCTGAGCCCTGCTATTCTCCTCTGTGGGTGTGCCTCCTCCTTCCTCCTAGTGCTCATCTGGCCCCGCAGGGCCGTCGTGCTGTGGTAGCTGCAGCAGCAGGTGTGGGTATGGGCTCCACTGCTGCGGTGGTGTGGGTGGGGGCAGGGGTGGGGGTGCAGCCTCTGAAGCAGTGGGGTTGGACACTGCCATAGGCTTGGGCACCTGGCCTCCACTTCTGGGACAGCTAAGAATTTTAAAGCCATAAGAAATAGTCTTCAGTTGTTATTTTTACTTGAAATTCTTCTCTAAAGTAATTGCAATAGCTGCACATATGTTTCCCAGACTCATGTGGGCTCCAGGGTGTCTTTCTTTCTCTTCACTATTTAAGTTGTCTGGGGCTAATGGACAGTAACCTTCTTTGTACTCTTTTTTTCCTGATGCAGAAACTTCTACTTCTTTGTAATAAATATGTTTTAACTTTCCTCATACTTGAATTCCTGAGAGAAGATAAGAGTAAATAGACACTGTACATGATGTTAAACTGTGGAGGTACAAATATGCCCCAATATAAGCTACCTTGGGAGATTTTTCACAGTTGCAGGAGACTGAGTGTGGGGGCAACTTCTCCCACAAATCCTCCCGTCCACCATGGATGAAAATGAAACTACCAAGACATGATCTGCTTGGGGAGGAAAGGCGGTCACTGTCTCACAGGAGAAGGACCAAGAACCTATTCTTCCATGGCTTTTATTAAGTTCAGAACACATGGGAATATAGATAAAGCTCATCAATCAATGTCAGGCAGCAAGGATCGAACAATAGATAACACTTCAAAGAAATGTTATTTATTGTTTGATCTGAGGGCTTAATCTGAGTCAGTGTCTTTCACGTAAGGGGGTTGCAAAAACTTTGGGAGACATACTCATTTCCTGGTTGGACCCTTATCATATGAAAGAAAGCACTCTTAGCAAAGCAGGCTTCGCAGGACTTTAGGAACTCTTTCTTATGGCCAATCACCGGGAAACCACTCTACCCAGCAGAAAGCTGTACCGCCCTCCCTGTCATAGGTTTTTAGGTTTAAGTGTATTAGAACCAGAAAGCGCTTCTCCCAGATGGAAATAGGGACTCAGGCTATATCAGAATAGCCAGGGGGTGAGGGTCCATCACTCCCTCTTTGCTGTAGCCCCCTGAGTCCTTCCTTGAGGGCCTCCCAAGTGATCATGTCTGACTTAGGTTGCCCCTCTTCTGAGGGGTCTTACCCATCACTGAATAACCGACCAAGCACTGGGGGCAGAGGTGAATGAAGCAGAAGCAGCGCTCCTGCCAGGGAGATAAGCTTTGTATCCTTAGTGGCTCACAGTCTGGAGGTTGCTCACTTAGTCTTATTCATGGGGTCAGTTACAACTTCTGAAACCAGGCAGAGTGGTTCCCAACAACTGAGGATAGCTGAAAATACATATAATGTTAATACCACTATTATTTGTGGAACATAGTTTTACTATACTTCTTTAAGATATCTTTAATTCATGTATCAAAAATATATGGGTGGGGAGGATGTGGGGCAAGGTAGCAGCTGGAAGTTCCATATTTACATGCAGATAAACTGGGAGGAACAAATGGGGAGCGATACAGACCCTGCAACCTAGGGTTCTAGCGCAAGAAAAGAAAAACCTCAGAACCTCTGACTGTAAAAATCTGTGGGGGCTGCAGTGGTGAGAGAAATTCTCAGCCTCATAGGAAAGTTCATTGGAGAGACCCACAGTGTCCTAAAATGTACACAAAACCACCCACCCAGGAATCAGTACCAGAAAGGTCCAATTTGCTTGTGGGTAGTGCAGGAAGTGACTAAAACCCAGCCGAGAGCAAAGCAAGAGGCATCGATCCTTCTCTGACCCCTCTCCCACATACAGTGCCATGGCTTGCCCTTCTCTCGCAAATAACTAAGGCTTCACCCCTTACTATGTAACAGGTGTGCAGAGACAAAGAAATATGACTCAAATGAGAGAACAGATAAAAACTCAAGAAAAACAACTAAGTGATGAAGAGATAGCCAACCTATCACAGTTCAAAACACTGGTAATCAGTAAGCTCACAGTTGAGATGGTCGGAAAATATAGGAAAAAGTGAAGGCTATGAAAAGTGAAATGAAAAATATACAGGGAACCAACAGTGAAGGGAATGAAACTGGGACTCAAATAATTGATTTGGAGCAGGAAGAAGAAACAAACACTCAACCAGAACAGAATGAAGAGACAAGATTTTTTTTTTAAAAAATGAGGAGAGGCTTAGGAACCTCCAGGACAACTCTAAATGTTCCAACATCTGAATCAGAGGGGTGCCAGAAGGAGAAGAGGAAGAGAAAAAAATTGAAAACATAATAAAGAAGAACCTTCCTAATCTGGCAAAGAAAATAGACTTCCAGGAAGTCCAAGAAGCTCAGAGAGGTCCAAAGAATTTGGACACAAAGAGGAACACACCAAGGAATGTCATCATTAAGCTACCCATGATTAAACACAAAGAGAAAATCCTAAAGGCAGCAAAAGAAAAAAAAGACAGTTACCTACAAAGAAGTTCCCATAAGGCTATCAGCTGATTTCTCAAAAGAAACCTTACAGGCAAGAAGGAGCTTGAGAAAAGTATTTGAAGTCATGAAAAGCAAGAACATACATCCAAGATTACTCTAACCAGTAAAGCTATAGTTTAGAATGGAAGAACTTCCCAGATAAGGTCAAATTAAAGGAGTTCATCATCACCAAATCCTTATTATATGAAATGTTAAAGAGACTTATCTAAGAATAAGAAGATCAAAACTAGAAACAATAAAATGACAACAGACTCATAACTATGAACAACTGAGCCTAAACAAAATAAACTAAGCAAACAACTGGAACAGGAAGAGAATCACAGAAATGGAGATCAGGTGGAGAGTTGCCAGCAGGAAGGGGGAGGGGGTAGAATGAGGGAAAACATACAGGGAATAAGAAGTATAAATGGTAGGTACAAAAAGACAGGAGGAGGTTAAGAGTAGTATAAGGAATGGATAAGCCAAAGATATTATATGGACAACCCATGGGAATGGACTAAGTCAGGGGGTGCTAGTAGGAGAGGGGTGCAGGGTGGAGGGAAATAAAGGTGAGCAAAAATGGAACAATAGTAATAGCATAATCAATAAAATATACTTTAAATAAATAAATAAGATAATCAAAATATATGTACATATATGTATACTTGAAAATGTAATAATTTTACATTAAATGCTAGCATTAGTTTCTCAGAAGCTTACAGAGAAGTCTGTTCATTTTCACTCTATGTTTTCTTGACTTGGATTCTGGAATATTGCTATCTCCTGGAAGGACTTTAACCTCTGTGAAATTCCTTTTTACTCTTTTCCACATTTCAGATACTTAATCTCTAAATATCAGGCTGTTCCAGGACTCAGTTTTTGCTTGGACTCACTCCCTTGGTGATCTCATCATACATCAAGTAATAAAAGTATTTCTACACAGATAACTTACAATTTTATGTCTCTAGCTCAGCTTTCTCCCCTGAACTGCAAGAGTGTATATGCAAATGATATTAAATGATGATTCAAGTTTCTCAGACCAAATATCTAGGCATTAAAATCTAGATGTTTTTACTCATAACCCGCATTACACTCATTACTAAATGTAGTAGGTTCTGATTTCAAAACATCCATAATTCAAACAATTGCTTCTCACCACCTTCATTGCGATCACCCTGAAGTTAAGTCACCATCATATCTCTCCAGAATGTGGCATGGCCTCCTTTACTGATGCATGAGGCCATTCCAAGCAGAAAACAGTTGGCAAATGTAGATAATAAAGAAGGATTTAAAAAAGAAACTATTTACAAAGATGTGAGCAGAGGTTAGAAAATCAGAAAGGAAGGTGATGATTCTCCAGTGATAGTAGTGGCAGGAACACATTACTATTTTAAACCAAGGAGTTGTTATGTGAAACCAGAGAATTCACTAAGTGGACAGGGCCCCTGAAGAAATTCTGGCTCTGGGTGATGGACACACACAACCAGTGGGGGCACCTGAAACAGCAGGAGAAGGTAACATAGACACGAATTTTACTCGTTTGCTAATCTCCCTTGTAAATATCTCTCATTAGTTGATCTCAATACAAGCTAGAGCCAAATAAGCAGTTAGTAGTTAATATATGTCTTGGAGGTCACCCCTGTGGGGTACAGGGCAGGAAGCATTATCTCCACTGCTGTCCTCCCTTGCTTCTGCCACTTTAAAAAAATCACCTTTAACACAGAGCCAGGGTAGTTTTGTTAAAACACAAGACAGACACTGTCAGATGACTACCCAGAAGCTCCAAATGATTTTCATTCTCTATGACTATAAAGGTGTAATCCTTAAAATGGCTTGCAGGTACCACATGCAAAGCTGATCCTACTTTGATGGCCTTTATCTGCTATTAGTCTCATCTCTTATTCAGCTTTCTTGAGTTGCATTACTCCCTTTGTGGCTTCTTGGGCATTTCAGGTACACACCTGTTTCAGGGCCTTTATAGTTTTTTTCCCTTCTGCTTGAGTTCTCCTCCTCCAATGTTTCACGTGATTCATGTCTGGTTGTACTCAGATGTCACCCTCTCTGCCAGGCCTTCCCCACCCATCTGTCACAATGTTCACCTGCTCTCAGATCACGTCCTGATTCATTTTCCTCCAAAGATATTTTCTATTCTATTTCTGCCTCTATTACTCTATATTATATGTAACTTAAATATCTGCCATATTTAGTGTTCTATTAGATACGTAGCTTAAATATCTAATGTCTTTAGTTGAATGTAGGCTCCTTGAGTCTGAGGTTTGTTTTTCTCTTTGCTTCCCTGATGTTTTGCTTAGATCAGTGCTGACAAAGCATATGCTTGAAAAATATTTGTTAAGTTAATGAATAAAATCATTAAGAGAATATAGTTTATCTTCTTTTTCCTAAATATTTGCCCATGACAAAATATTTTAAATCTAGTGATGCTGCGGTTTATTCCATTTTCAGTTGGTTTTACAATTACAGTTAAAGAAACAGCCCATGACCCCTCCCTTTGCCTTGCTCTTTCTGATCACTAGGAAATGCAGCATGTATAACACTGCAGCCTACTAATTAGTAATGGTCAGATATTTAAGCACAAAGGAGTAAGAGAAGGAATGATTGCCCTGACCTTACAATTTCAATGAGAGTGAGATTTGCAATATCTTCAAGAAGGAGAACAAGACCTTAGCTATTTAAATTCAGTGTGTACAGCTAACAGTAAACTGCAGGGAAGCATATCTGATGTGGGTGGTGATATATAGGAGAATTAATGAAAAAAATATGTTCTAATACTTCAATCATTATCAAGGGCTCTGGGTACTTACACTGTATTAGCAGCAAAATAAGAAAAAGTTACAGTGCCTGGCATGTTGGTCTGTCTTTGTTTAGAATACCAATTTGCTTCCTCTGGGAAAAAGATCATGGCATTTGTTTATTGTCAACGTGCTATGTTATAAACACTGCTGAAATAAAGTTACTTCAATTTAGAAATATAGGAAAGCATGATGATGACCTAAACCTGGTATTTAGGCTGAAGTAAATCTCTTTTGCTTTGCTTTCTTCATCTACATGATATTTAAAAAATCTAAAGTGAGATTAGATATTCTCAAATAATAGCAGGGTAGATGAGTAAAACATTTTAATTTATATTTCATTTTGAAAATGTATCTCATTTTGATAATATAATAGTACCTAGAAGTAAAATGCACTTAAATTAAATGTGTGAAAGTAAGCCTGTTTTAAATATATTTGCTAATTACTACAACAATAGTATAATTTGTCTACTAATGTACAGAAAAAAGTGTATATTTCAAGTACTTGAATTATATACTTGAATCTCTTCATAAATCAAAAAGTATATAAATGAAGTAATAAAACATAAGCTCCTAAAAGTAATAGGGTTTTAGTTATTCTTGTTTCAAATAGATATATCTTATTGATAGATAAATATGTTCTTCTCCTCCTATTTATCAGTATAATCCACCTCTTTGATCTATAAACAGATCCCCTTAAGCCCTGAAAGTGGAGAAAGAGAAAGCATCTGTATATTCTGAATTGCTGAAGGGGAATATTCTAAATGCAATCTGTTGTGTGAAAGTAAAACCCCAGCCACTACTTAAGGTCAAAATACCTGTTTGGATATACACACTAACTGAGAAATGCTGAAGCTGAAGAACTTGGCAGTCCTTCCAAGGTCATTCACACACAAATAGAAGAATATATTAGAAAATATAAATGCTTAAGATTTTCATGAGAACTAAATAAATCACAGTCTTACAAGGAAAATATCTGTTTTGCTACCAAAAGCATCAAAGCTTTTCTTTAGCTAGAGTAAATTCAAGATATATGAACTTGAATCTGATAAGAACAAAATGAATAAAGAAAATCTATTTTCAGTACAAATGTTTATTGGCTTACAGCCCATCTTTACATTACCTTTATTGTCTTTTTCATTTCCTGCAGTAGCTCTTCTGTAGTTAAATAGAACTCTAAGTCCCCTCCATATTTCACCTCACTCACTCTGAGCAGAGAAAAATCAATGTAATTTCAATAAAACTTCCCCAGTTTCTTCTTTTTTTGGCTGCTAATTTATGTTGATCTTGTCCCCCTGTTAAGTATTTCAATGCAGCAATTTTAGACTAGGAATGACTGCCTTGTTCCCTTGTTCTACCAATTATTATCTCTATGCCCGGTTTCCTCTTCTGACAGAAGAGAGCTGTTGTCAGGTTTCAGTGAGTGGACACAGATACTGAGTCTGACACATAGTTAGTGCTCGATCAATTCAAAGATTTCAACTGGGAAAGAAGAATCACATGAATCTTAGTTCTTATCCAGTAAGAAGCTTCACTCAGGATTAGTAAAGTGAACACATGACAGACACCACTTGTCTCTGGAGGACCCGAAGTTATCAGCTGCAGCTTGCCCAAAGTTCCTTCTTCTGAAACACTCATTTTGGTTTCAGAGTAAGGGTTTAGCACCAAGTATATATGTTGCCAAGTTGGCTCAGAGAAAGCCATTTCTTTTGGGGGGTTTCTTAGATTTTATACTTAACTTGTCTCTAGGGTGATTTTTCTTCTTGAGCCAACTCAATTCTATAATGTGCTTGCTGGCCAGTGTGTGCCCCTAATTGGCATCCTGGCATGAATGCCCTCACTTCTTTCTGATGTCACCAGTCTCCTGAAACTCTTTGTTCTTTTTCTTACCTAAGTTCCCACACTCAGTCCCCATGCCTGATGGCAGATATCTTTGCTTATTGTTACTTGGCCCAAAGGAGACAGCATTGGAGGAGTTTTTGACCCATCTGCAGGCTCCTGCCACAGCTTCGAAGTCAATTACCTGTCAGTTGCCCAGAGAAACATGTGACAGGCTTCTGCCATTTTCATAGTTGAAGCAATTTAGAATATTGTTGGGAACCGCTCTGCCTGGTTTCAGGAGTTGTAACTGCCCCCCCCCCCCATGGCTAGAGCTGAGTGAAGGACCTCCAGAATGTAAGTCACTAAGGAGACAAAGCTTGTCCCCTGACCCCAATGCTTAGTTGGCTAGTCTATGGCAGGTACGACCCCTCAGATAAGGGCAATCTAAGCCAGACACAATCACTTGGGAGGCCATCATGGAAAAACTTGGGGGGCTGCAGCAAAGAGGGAGTGATGGACCCTTGCCTCCTGGCTATTCTGACATAGCCCGAGTCCCCATTTCCATCTGGAAGAAGTGCTTCCTGCCTCTAATCCACTTAAGCCTGAAAACCTATGATGGGGAAGGTGATACAGCCCGTTGCCAGCTAGAGTGGAATCCGGGGTGATCAGGCCTAAGAAAGAATATGTACGATCCTGTGAAACCTGCTTTGTTTAGAATGCTCTCATTTAAATAAGGGTCCAAGCAAGAAGTTTGTTCCTCAAAGTTTTATGGCTCTCTAGCTATCTAACCCTGACTGAGAATAAGCCCTCACAGTTCTTTGAATGTTGTCTATTGTTTGATCCTCACCTGTTTTTGTGTGCAAATGAACCCAATAAAAGCCCCTTGAGGAAGGGGCTCTTGGCCCTCTCCTTTGAGGGATTGGCCACCTTTCTTCCCCAAGCAGATCATGTCTTGATAGTTTTACTTTCATCCATGGAGGACGGGGGAACTTTGTGGGCAGAGTTTCCCCCACAGAATATGTTCCCACATTTTAAATCTACCACCATTCTTCAGCCAAATCTTGGCAGTTGTTTTCATCTTCAAACAATTTCACATGTGTTATAATTTTCAGCTCATAGAAGCTATACACTCTCCTTAGCTCATGGGCCACTTTCTCCATCTCTAAAACCAGCAGTGTTAGGCAGAGTCTTTTTCCTGCTGCCATCCCCTGATTTTCTCTCCAGTTTTCCTCTTCTGCTTTTACAGGCCTTTGTGATTAGAGCTGGGTCCACTAGAATAATTCAGGATAATTATCAATGCTGCTAATTTGCAACCTTAACAACATCTATAACTTTAATTATCCTTTGCCAGTTAATCTAACTATTCATTCACAGGTTCTAGGATTAGGGTGTGGACATCCTTTGGGGACAATTTTTCTACTTGCCATTTATGTTCACCCTAGAAGGGCTTCCTTGGTAACTTGAACACTTGCTGGTGAGTCACAGTGAAGTGACTCTGTTGTCAACAAATGCAGCCCATGGACACAGGCACTCTAAGCAACTTCTCTATTCCCTTATTTTAAAATACAAAGAGACTGTTAACATTTATTAGGCATTTGAGGAAAGTCTTCAACATATTAAAAAATAATATAAACATAAAAACTGGTCCAGAGGAAGTAAACAAGCAACCTCTCCTCTTTCCATACACTTAAAATGTTTTTATTCTATTTTTCTGTTACCATTTGTTCTCTTAATACCCTCCTCCCCCTGCAATCACTATACTGTTGTCCATGTCCATAAGTGCTTTTTCCTCTTTACTTGATCCTTCCACCCTCTAACCCCTCTGCTCCACCTCCTACCCCAGAGTAGTCAGCCTGCTCTCTATCTACAAGTCTGTTTCTATTTTGTTTGTTAGTTCAGTTTTTTTATTACAATCCACATATGAGTGAAATCATATGGCGTTTGTCTTTCTATTACTGGCTTATTTCACTTCACATAATGTTCTCTAGGTCCATCCATGCTCACAAAGGGTAGAATTTTCTTCCTTTTTTATTGCCAAGTAGTATTCCACTGTAAAAATGTCCCATAGTTGTTTTATCTACTCACCTACTGATGGATATTTGGGAAGCTTCCACATCTTGGTGATTGTAAATAATGCTGCAATGAACATAGGGGTGCTTATATTCTTACAAATAACTGTTTTGGGTTTCTTGGAATAAATTCCCAGAAATGGAATATCTGGGTCATAAAGCAGTTCCATTTTTAATTTTTCTGAGGTATCTTTATACTGCTCTCACAGTGGTTGTACCAGTCTGCATTCCCACCAACAATGCAAAAGTGTCTCCTTTCTCAACATCCTTGCCAGTACTTGTTTATTGATTCAGTGGTGATAGCCAATCTGATCAGTGTGAGGTGATAAGCCATTTATGAAGCCAACGTTATTCTAATTCCAAAACCAGATAAATAAACTACAAAGAAAGAAAAGTATAGGCTGATATCTCTGATGAGGAGGCGCTAAAATCCTCAACAGAACATTAGCAAACCAAATACAACAATACGTCAAAAATCATACACCATGATTAAGTGGGATTTATTCCAGGAATGCCAGGTTGTCACAACATTTGCAAATTAATAAATAAAATATACCACATAAATAAAATGTAGGGTAAAAACTAAATGGTCATATTAATAGAGGCAGACAAAGCATTTGATAAAACCTAGCATCCATTTATGATAAACTCTCAGCAAAATGTGAAGAGAGGGAACATACCTAAACATAATAAAGGCCATATATGACAGACACACTGCTAACATCACACTCAAAGGGCAAAACTACAAGTGCTCCCCTTAATACAAGGAACAAGGCAAAGATGTCCACTTTCACCCCTCTTATTTAACATAGTACTGGAATTCCTAGCCATACCAATCAGATAAGAAGAAGAACTAAAGACATCCAAATCGGAAAGGAATGATTAAAACTGTCATTATTTGCAGATGACATAATATTGTACAGGGAGAACCCTACAGATTCTACCAAGAAACTACTACAACTGATAAATGAATTTAGTAAAGTAGCATGGTAAAAAGAGAATATCTAGAAACCAGTTGCATTTTACATGGTAATAACAAACTAATAGAAAGGGAAATCTAGAACAATCCCATTCACAATTGCTTCAAAATTAATAAAATACATAGGAATAAACAACCAAGGAAGTAAAAGACACAGTCAGAGTTCATGTACTTTTAATTAAAAACCTACAAAAATTCAAGAATACATTGTATTCCACCCATAGAATAAAAATAAAATGTCAGAAAAAGGAATAATTGAGAACTCTTTTTTTTTGGTTTTGTTTCTTTTTTTTAAATTAATTTTATTTAGTTATTTTTCAAGTACAGTTTTTTGTCTATTTCTCCCATCCCAGCCTCCCCCCCCCCTTGCTCCCCACCTCCCTCCCATTTCCACCCCCCTTAGTTCTCGTCCCTGTGTCCTTCCTATTTGTTCCTCCAAATCCCTCCCCCCCTTTCCCCCCAACTTCCCTTCCTTCTCCCCTCTGGTCACTATCCCCTTGTTCTCTATTTCAGTGTCTTTGTTTTTTTTTTTTTCCTGCTTGCTTGTTTGTTTTGTTGTTTAGCTTCCTGTTAAAGGTGAGATCATATGGTATTTGTCTTTCAGCACCTGGCCTATTTCACTCAGCATAATGCTTTCCAGTTCCATCCATGTTGTTGCAAAAGGTAGTAGCTCCTTCTTTCTCTCTGCAGCATAGAATTCCATTGTGTATATGTACCACAATTTTTTGATCCATTCATTTACTGATGGGCACCTAGGTTGCTTTCAACTCTTGGCTATTGTAAATTGTGCTGCTATGAACATTGTGGTGCAGAGGTTCTTTGAAATTGATGTTTTAGGATTCTTAGGATATAATCCTAGCAGTGGAATTGCTGGGTCAAAAGGCAGGTCGATTTTTATTTTTCTGAGAAAATTCCATACTGTTTTCGATAATGGTTGTACCAGTCTGCAATCCCACCAACAGTGAACTAAGGACCCCCCTTTCCCCACAACCTCTCCAACATTTGTTGTTTGTTGCTTTGTTTATGATAGCCATCCTGACTGGTGTAAAGTGGTATCTCATTGTGGTTTTAATTTGCATCTCTCTGATAGCTAACGATATTGAGCATCTCTTTATGTGTCTCTGGATGTTCTGTATGTCCTCCTCAGAGAAGTGTCTGTTCAAGTTCTTTTCCCATTTTTTAATTGGGTTGGGTGTCTTCTTAGAGTGGAGTCGTGTAAGTTCTTTGTATATTTTGGAGATTAAACCTTTGTCTGAGGTATCATTGGCAAATATGTTTTCCCATACAGTTGGTTGTCTTGCTAATTTAATACTGTTTTCTTTAGCCATGCAGAAGCTTTTTATTTTGATGAGATCCCATTTGTTTATTCTTTCCTTTACATTCCTTGCTCTAGGGGACATATCAGTAAAGAAGTTGCTGCGTGAAATATCTGAGATTTTCTTGCCAATGTTCTCCTCTAGGACTTTAATGGTGTCACGACTTACATTTAAGTCTTTTATCCACCTTGAATTTATTTTGGTGTATCATCTTAATTCCAAAACCAGATAGAGACACAACAAAGAAAGAAAACTTCAGGCCAATATCGCTGATGAACATAGATGCTAAAATCCTCAACAAAATATTGGCAAATCGCATCCAACAATATATCAAAAAGATCATACACCATGACCAAGTGGGATTCATCCCAGGGATGCAAGGATGGTTCAATATTTGCAAATCAGTAAGTGTAATACATCACATAAACAAAAGCAAAGACAAAAATCACATGATCATATCAATAGATGCAGAAAAAGCTTTCGATAAGGTACAACACCCATTTATGATAAAAACACTCAGCAAAGTGGAAATACAGGGAGTATTTCTCAAAATAATAAAGGCCATATATGAGAGACCTACAGCCAATATCATACTCAATGGGGAAAAACTAAAAGCTTTTCCACTAAGATCAGGAACAAGATAAGGTTGTCCACTTTCACCACTTCTATTCAATATAGTATTGGAAGTTTTAGCCACAGTGATCAGGCAAGAAAAGGAAATAAAAGGCATCCAAATAGGAAAGGAGGAAGCAAAACTGTCACTGTTTGCAGATGACATGATAGTGTACATGGAAAATCCTATAGACTCTACCCAAAAACTGCTCAAACTAATTAATGAGTTTGGCAAAACAGCTGGTTACAAAGTCAATATCCAGAAATCAAAGGCATTTTTGTATACCAACAGTGAATCAGCAGAAGCAGAAATAATTGAGAACTCTTAATAATTAAAAATGTGAATACAAGCATAAATTCTTTAAAAATGTTGATTATTGAAGATAAGAAATCTCCTTGAAAATGTAAGAGACAGATGATAAGTTCAAGAAGTCCTACCTCAACTAATGAAGTTTCTGAGAGTGCTCACAGAGTGGAGTGAAAAACCTTTCCAAAAAAATAACATTTTAAACTAAATTTCTAAAATGGAAAGGAAACACATCTTAAAAAAAACCCTTTTATACGAAAAAAATAACCTACACTTAGACATCTGTGGTAAACTTCACATAATCAAGTATAGAGGATTCTAAAAGCTTTCACAAAATAAAATATTAGACATGATAAGACACAACTAGTTGGGCATGTCACTGGTAGCACTAGCAGATGTAGTAATGCTTTTAAAGTAGTAAGT
Source organism: Artibeus jamaicensis (assembly GCF_021234435.1). Classification (NCBI taxonomy): domain Eukaryota; kingdom Metazoa; phylum Chordata; class Mammalia; order Chiroptera; family Phyllostomidae; genus Artibeus; species Artibeus jamaicensis. The sequence continues at coordinate 68,120,616 of NW_026522030.1, read as the reverse complement.
AGAGAGCCAGGAAGCGCTTCTCCCAGAGAACATGGGTACTCAGGCTTTGTCAAAGCTGGGGGGTGAGAGTCCATTGCTCTCTGTTGCAGCCCCTGCCCCCCCAGTCCTTCCATGAAGGCCTCCCAGGTGATCGAGTCTGGCTTAGGTTGCCCCCTGCTGTGAGGGGTCTTACCCATCATTGACTTCTGAACAAGCTCTGGGGGCAGGGAGAGGAACTGAGGCAGTGTTTGCTACCAGAGACAGCCTTTGTCTCCTGCAGCTGGCATTCCAGAGGTTGTCCCTCTTGCCCTCAGCCACAAGGGTAGAGATACAATTCCTAAAACTAGACAGAGCGGTCTACAACAGGTTTCTGTGGACAAGGTTGACTGAGGGCCTGTGTTCCCACCAACCCCAATGCCCTGCCATGGAGGAGGGGAGACAGGTGCTTCCAGCTCAAGGATAAATTCCTAGAAGTGGAATTGCTGGGTCAAAGGCATTTTTAGGACTTTTGAAACTTATTGCTAAATGAACTTCCAGAGAGACTGTAAACCAGCAGTGCAAGAGAGAAAATGTTTTTTAGAAAGAAATGTGAGGAGACTTCCGCCAAGATGGAGAAGTAGGTGGAGGTTCCACCTCACCTCTGTGCACAACCAAATCTAAGAACAACTATTTTTAACAGCAGTCACAACCAAGCCACACGGAAAATCGACAATACGGAGTCCAAAGGACAACTAGATACTCGGCTGGACCGGTACGAGGAGCGAGGCCAGCAGCGGAGCAGGTTAGCAAGAAAAAATTCCCGGGGCGGTGCGCGCAGGCAACCGAGGGCGCTGAGCGCCAGTGAGCTGGCTGCCGGAGCGCACAGGGAAGAGGCGCGGTGGCTCGGTCGGTCCCGCGCATTTACGTGCGGAGAAACCAGTGAGAAGGGAAACCCGCGCGGTGCAGCAGGCTCGAAAAATTAGGATCGGATAAGCAAGCCCGAGGCGTTTGAGTGACTGGATGCGCTGGGCTAGCGGAGAGGAACGCCATTGCTCCCTCTCTGACCCCGCCCCCACACACAGCGTCACAAACCAGCGACCTGGGTCGCCCCGTCCTGGTAAACAACTAAGGCTTCGCTCCGCTCACTTAACAGCACGAATAGACCAAAAATGGCTCTAGGACAACTCAGAGCCCCAGAACCGATAGACCTAAGTGATGAAGAAATAGCCAGTCTTTCAGATGCACAGTTCAAAACACTGGTTATAAAGATCCTTACAGAACTGGTGGATTTTAGTCACAAATTAGAGAAACATATGGAAGCTAAATTAATTGAAATGAATGCTGATACAAAAGATACCAATAGTAATGGAAAGAAAATTGGGATTCAAATCAAGGGAGAGGACCAGACGGAAGAAAAAAATGATCAAACAGAAAGGAATGAAGAAATAAGAATTCAGAAAAATGAGGAGAAGCTTAGGAACCTCCAGGACATCTTTAAACGTTCCAACATCCGAATTATAGGGGTACCAGAAGGGGGAAAGGCACAACCACCAGTTGAAAAATTATTTGAACAAATAATAAAGGAGAATTTCCCCAATCTGGCAAAGGAAATAGACTTCCGAGAAATCCAGGAAGCTCAGAGAGTCCCAAAGAAGTTGGACCCAAGAAGGAACACACCAAGGCACATCATAATTACACTAGCCAAGATTAAAATGAAGGAGAGAATCCTAGAAGCAGCAAGAGCTAAGGGGACAGTCACCTACAAAGGAGTTCCCATCAGACTGTCAGCTGATTTCTCAAAAGAGACCTTACAGGCAAGAAGGGGCTGGACAGAGGTATTCCAAGTCATGAAAACCAAAGATCTACAACCAAAATTGCTCTACCCAGCAAAACTTTCATTTAGAATGGAAGGACAGATAAAGTGCTTCTCAGATAAGACCAAATTCAAGGAGTTCATCATCACCAAGCCCTTACTATATGAAATGTTAAAGGGACTTACCTAAGAAAAAGAAGATAAAAAAGATGAACAGTGAAAGGACAGCAAACTCACAGTTATTAACAACCACACCTAAAACAAAAGCAAACTAAGAGGATAGCTAGATCAGGAGCAGAACCATAGAAATGAAGATCTCATGGAGGGTTAGCAACAGGGGAGTGGGAGGAGGGGAAGGGGGGAGAAGGTACAGAAAATAAGTAGTATAGACAGTAGATAGAAAATAGATAGGGGGGAGGGTAAAAACAGTAGGGGAAATACAGAATCTAAAGAATTTGAAACACATGTTCATGAACTAAAGGGGGAAATGGTGGGGGAGGGGTATGCAGGGTGGAGGGGAAAGGAGGGGGGAATAGAGCAAATGTAATGGCATAATCAATAAAAAAAAATAAAGTAGTAAGTAAAAATATTGTTAAGCCTAAACTACTAATGCCAGTGAAACTATTAACCACAAGTTGAAGGCAAAATTAATGATGCTCATACATAAATGGGCTCTGAAAGTACATCTCCCATACACTTTTCCTTGGTGATTATATTTTAGTAAGATGAGGGAAGAATCTCCATGTGAGACAGAGATGAGTGATGGTAAACAGTAGATTAACCAAACAGAGCAGTAGTAAGTGTCAGAACAGAGACGATGCTCCAGGCCCAGGAGCCCAGGTGGAAGCAGGAGATGGAAGCCTCTGAGAAGCATGTCTCTTCATTATAGAGGAGAAAAAATGAAAGATTTGAAATCTTGATAATGCGGTAAAGTAATGGAAAGTAAAAAGTAAAAGATGACAGAAACTTCGGGAAAAACAAAAAAAGTTGGACCCCAAAGATGTTGTCCAAATAAAAAAGAAAAAGCACAAATTAGTACAAAACAACAGAGTGATTAAGAAGCTGGGTGACATCAGTGGTATGGTGGAAAGATATGTGATTCTTCTCCCCCAAACAACCACCACTTCCAAATAACCACAAAATTAATAAAAATTGTGGATGGGGAATAAGGGTCAATAAGGAATGTTGAAGAAGGGTATAGTATGCATTTGAAGTGAATCAAAATGTGGCATGAATTAAAGCAGGAAATTAATGAGAATGTGCTAATTGACTCTGAAATAAGGAATATTTCATAAAATTAATATTACAATTTTACTTTAACTTTAGAATCTGTTAAAAACTTTCAATATGAAGAGTTTGAATATTTTCTATGTTGGTAATATGTAAGTAAAGTTATAACTGAAAATAGTTGGGTAGTGAAGTCCAGATGAAAAAGGGAGGGCAGGCAGGTACATGATAATTATATGACCAAATAACCTATAGATATTATAACATAGAAAATATCCATGTATCAATGGGCAAAAGTCAAGCAAGAAAAATCGATCCTTCTGTTTCAGCTTTATTTTATCATTTTTCTCATTTATCCTTAAGTACAAAATTCATGAAGTCATAGAGGTTTCATTATGAAAATTAATTATTTCCTTCTCCCTTACTGATCCTCCACTCTTGCCAGAAGCAATACTCAAAATTTTCTATTTTTAATTTTTAAGGTAGTTTTTTCCTGTTCCATACAAATAAGGAATCAAGAGATGTGGTTTTTGTTTTGATGTCTTTATTTTTTATACTTAAGTATATTTTATTTATTATGCTGTTACATATTTCCCAATTTCTCCCTGTTTATTCCCCCTTCACCCTGCACCCCCCAACCCTCCAGCATCCCCTCCCTGCTTAGTTCATGTCCATGGGTTGTACATATAAGTTTTTGAGTTCTCTCTTTCCTATACCATTTTTTATCTCTCCCCATCTATTTTATGCCTACCATTTATGACTCTTTTTCCCTGTACCTTTTCTCCCCTATTCCTCCCTTCCCTCTCCTCACCAAAATCTCTCCATGTGATGCCCATTTCCCTGATTCTGTTCCTGTTCTAATTGTTTGCTTAGTTTTAGTTTTTGTTGTTTGTCTTTTCTTTTACATTCATTTGTTGATAGTTGTGAGTTTGTTTTTATTTTACTGTTCATATTTTTGATCTTCTTTTTCTTAAATAAGTCCCTTTAACATTTCATGTAATAATGGCTTGGTGATGATGAACTCCTTTAACTTGACCTTATCTGAGAAGGACTTTAACTGCCCTTCCATTCTAAATAAAAACTTTGATGGATAGAGTAATCTTGGATGTAGGTCCTTGCCCTTCATGACTTATAATATTTCTTTCCAGTCCCTTCTTGACTGCAAGGTTTATTTTGAGAAATCAGTGATAGCCTTATGTTAACTCCTTTGTAGGTAATTGTTTCCTTTCTTCTTGCTGCTTTTAAGATTCTCTGTCTTTAATCTTGAGTAACTTAATGATGATGTGCCTTGGTGTGTTCCTCCTTGGGTCCAATTTATTCGGTACTCTCTGGGCTTCCTGGGCTTCCTCGAAGTCTATATCCTCCACCAGATTGGGGAAGTTTTTCTTCCTTATTTCTTAAATAAGTTTTTTATATCTTGCTCTTGTTCTCCTTTTGGCACCCCTATGATTCAGATGTTAGAGTGCTTAAAGTTGTCCCATAGGTTCCTGAGCCTTTCCTCATTTTTTCAAATTCTTGTTTCTTCACTCTGTTCTGGCTGAATGTTTATTTCTTTCTTCTTGTCCAAACCATTGATTTAACTCCTGGATTCCTTCCATTCACTGTTGGTTTTCTGTATATTTTGCTTTGTTTCACTTTGGGTAGCCTTTATTTCTTCCTTCATTTTGTGACCATACTCAACTGATTCTGTGAGTATCCTGGTTACCAGTGTTTTGAACTTTGCATCAGTAAGTTGTCTGTCTCCTCATCAGTTAGCTTTTTTTCTGGGGTTTTGATCTGTTCTTTCATTTGGGCCATATTTCTTTGTCTCGGGGCACCTGTTATGTGGTAAGAGGTGAAGCCTTAGATATTTGCCAGGGCCGAACAACCCCTTCTCCTGTGTTGTGGTGCTGTCTGAATGGGAGAGATCAGAGAGGGAACAATGTCACCTGCTTCACTACTCTCCCACTTTCCATCACTTCCTTCACTTCCCACCAGTAGATTATGCCCTTTTAGATACTGATTCTCAGGTGTGTGGGTTTGTGTATGTTTTAGGACCCTGTGGGTCTCTTCAATGAACTCTCTAATGAGACTGGGAGTTTCTCCCACTGCCACAACTCCCAGAGATTTTTTTACAGCATAGTTTTGAGTCTTTAGAGTCACATGCTGAAACCCTGGGTTTTGTGGTCTGTCTTGCCGCCTAACCCCCTGTTGTTTCTCCTGGCCTATCTGCACACAGAAGTGGGATCACTAGCATAATCCACAAGTCACTGGCTTTCTGTGATCCTCCCCAACCTGGCTTCCCATTTTCACCCCTCCTACCAGTCTGCATGAATGTTTTTTAACTCCTTGGTTGTTGGACTTCCATGCAAATGTTTTTCTGGCAATTCTGGTTTGTTTTTAAATGGAATGTTATCTTTCTTTTGGTTGTGTGAGGAAGCAAAGAGTTTTTGCCTACACCCACATCTTGGCCATAACTCAGTGCCTATAGCCTTAAAATCTGTGTAGTAAAGGATAGAATTAATTAGTGAACTCTCTTTGTCATTTTAGTGTTTAAGTTAAAAACTAGCTTTAATATAAATGCTTCAGTGTTGCCAATAAAATGAGCATCCTAGTGACTTAAACATAGCTTGATAATGAAAACCTTCACATGAGCAACATTTAGAATGTAGGATAAATAGCTGAATTATCAGAAGTAAACATATAGCCGTATGTTCATAGTGACCTTATCTGAGTAGTGAGTGCCTGCCAAGACTGGGTGCACAGTCTGGAGGAGCAGACCTTGAGGAACTATAGAAAAGCAATAAATTTCTTGTGCACAGTATTGTAAGATCAAGAAATGAAAATTTTTGGAGAGTTTGCTTAAATTTGGTGCATGTGTGCTGTGTGATTTTGGCCCAGAGCCAATACTTAAATTCATGAACCTTGCCCTAGTGAATGATTTATCCAAATATGTCCATTGACAACAAAGTAGGTTCTCAAAATAAGACATGTTGGTAGAAATACACTAAGTTTAAATGGAAAATCCTCATTTTAATGGACCTTAAAAGTGTCCAAATATTTTCTAGTTATGAGATTGTCAGTGACTATCTGCCTATACCATTTAGAACTAAGGAGTTCAAGATACAAAACTATGAAAAAACAGTGTTTTATTGTAGGTATATTTGTAAGTATGTTTAGTTACACACAGGTAAGTAAACATTGAAATCAACCTAATGTTTACTAATAACAAGTTGACAGTATGGTTTTGGTTATTTTTGCTTTGGAATTAAGTTGGTTATTTCTCTAAAAATGCTTCAGTATTTGAGGGAAATAAACACTTTTTATCCTTTTTTTTCTGTCCATTTTTACTTTGGAAGATAGTGTGGGTATTCCTGTAGGGCTAAAATGTGGGCTTGGCTAGAAGTCACTCCTGTCTCACAGTGAATTGTGTCAACATAACACTGTGAATTTGCTTTATGGACTTCAATAGGCAGTTCACAATGCACAGGAAAGTGACTGGCCACATAACATCCTGATGTGTTGAGTGTATTATTTCTACCAACTGACTCTGAAAGAGTATAGTCAAGAGACGTATATATCAATATGATCTTCTCTTAAACAAATTATTTAACACAAAATAAGGGAAATAAAATTTTATGACTGTGTGATTGAAATTTAAGACTTGTTTGAAACAAGAGGTCAAACATGTGTATAACAAATTGTTAACTGAATGCATATACCATCTAGAATAAAGGAATGCATTCTTTAATTTTGAGTCACTGCCAAAAAGTGAACTATAGTAAGTTATAAAGCTTGCTAAAAATAATCATTTATAAAGGAAAAGGCCAAGAATTATAACAACATAACAATGTAGAGGCTAGAAATCAAAATAATAGCATGTATGGGAGAAATGTGAATAACAAAAAAAACAAAACTAAGAAGAATTAGTTTAAGGGAACTTTAAAATTATCTGGTGGATTCTGATGGTATAAAGAGAACCTACACAAATATGGGAAGAACAAAAATATTTCTTTTAATTAAATGTGCAATTTTTCTTTATATGTTAATTTTTATGGATTTTCTACAGTTAAAACATGGCATGAAATTTTGAAAAATGAAAATTATTAAAACATTTTTGAAACAGAGTTTTCTTTTACAAGGGGTGAATATTACCAGGAATTGCACATACTTAAGTCAGAGGATTCATTTAGTAAACATAATTCTGGGTATAAGAAAATTGCCAAGATGTTTTTTCTTACATTTTATTTTAGAAAAATGTAGACATATGCAAAACAAACAGAATAATGTAACTACCACCCAGCTTAAACAATTATCTATTTTTTTGTTCATTCTTCTCATACATCTCCACTAGATTACTTTTTATAGTGTTTTTAGGTAAAATTTACATACATTGAAATGCACAAATGTCCTATACCCATGAAGATATAAAATATTTTTGTCATCCTAGAAAGTTTACTTCTGTTTCTTCCCAGTCAACCGACCCACCCCCTCCAATGAATACTTTTGCTCCTTCTAGAACTTTAGATGTATAGTAATTGTACATTCCACATGTTTGCATTACCTTCTTTCACAAATGGGATTCATTCATGTTGCTGCATGTGTTATTGTTTTGTTCCTTCTTTATGGCTGAGTTGTATTCCATGGTAAGAGTATACCACCCTTCTGTTGATGGACATTTTAGTTATTTCAGTTTTGGAGTATTATGAACAAATAGTCTATAAACATGCTTGTATATGTAGTTCCATGGACAGATGTTTTAATTTCTCTTATTTGTATGCTTGAGACTAGCATTGCTTATTCAATAGTTAGGTGTATTTTTAATGAGATAAAAAATTTCCAGGCATTTTCTAAAAGAGGTCCTACCATTTTACATTCCCATTACTAATTTGAGCATTCTGCTGGCTACACATCCTAGCCAATATTGAGTGGCCAGTATATTTAATTTTAGTTATTTTAGTAGGTGTATAGTAGCATTTTGTTGTGGTTTTAATTTGCATTTCCCTCATAACTAATGATGTGGAAACTTTTTAAATTTACTAATTAGCTATCAGATACATTTACATGTGAACTCTTAGTTTAGTGGTTTGCCCAATTTTAAATGGAATTGTTAGTGTTATTTATATGTAAAGGTTATTTATACCTTCAAGACAGAAGTCCTGTGTTAGAATTATGTTTCACAAGCATTTTCTCTGAACCTGTGCCTTATTTTTCATTTACAAATAGTGTTTTTTTAATGAGCAGAAGTTTTAATATTGAATAAAATATTATCATTTAACGTTTTTGCTTTTTGTATCTTAAGAAATCTTTTCCTTTCCTAGTCACAAAGATATATTCCTATAATCTCTTCTAAAAGCCTTGTAGTTTAAGTTCTTGCAATCAGATCTATGAAACTTCTTGGAATAATTATTATATAAGGTGTGAAATTGGGGTTAAGATTATCTTTTTCCACCTGAGTATTCAATTGTTCTTCCCTCCTAGTAAAACTTTCCTTTCCTGATTCAATTGTCTTGTTGCCTTTGTGGAAAACCAATTACTCATTTAACTTTGTGCCCATGTTTGAACTTCCCATCAGGCTTCATTTACATCTCTGTCTATCTTTATGCCAATACAGTATCATTATCTTGATACTGTAAGTTTATCTTAAGTCTTCAAGCCCAGTAATACTAACATTCCAAATTTTATTCTAATTTCAAGATTGTACAACATGGTTTAACATAGGTTTGCATGGATCTACCTTTCTCCTGGCATTTATATATCTATATATTTTAAAATAATCTAACTTGGTAAGTATTTATTTTAGAACTTTTGGATTCTACAGGTAAAGAAACAGAAATTATAAAAATTACACCCAATCCTCAGCCTGACTATATCTAAAGCACATGCAAAAATATTATAAATAATGGAAGGCTTCTACCTAGAGTTGGCAAGTTAATAATATTGTCAATTAATCTGTTGTTTCAATTGCAGGATTTAAAGTATCCTATTCTGTGACATACATACATTTTCCCATGCAGAGATTCAATCAACAACAGCTCACATTTTCTTACTATTTAAAAAAGCTTTGCTATGTCAAACTGGGTTATAAATATGTTTTTATAATGAATAGTTCAGAAAAGAAGAAAGCATTAGTGGGATTCTAGTTGTATTTACCTTAGCTTAGATTCTTCAATTCTACAATTCTTGTTTGAGAAAATTGGGACCCACTAGGTTTTATATGTAATGGCTCAATATTCATAAAGTAAATACTGCCTCTGTGTGTAGAGTGTAGAGGAAGGCAGGGAATGAACTTTGGGTTGTTGACGTGAAGATGTGGTGGCCTTCAATACAGAAAGAGCAGTGACACCACACAGAAAAACATCACTCTACTTAAGAAATTCATATTTATGTATCTTTAGAAAAGAGGACTGTAGTCATTAGATTAACAACACAAATTTTATTAATAAACCACCTTGAAAAAGGTGGTTTTAGGGGATTATTTGAGGCATTGAACTGACTCTAGAGCACTCAAGAGAGTATGATAGAAGAGGAAATGGTAGGATCAAACATATATATACTTCTCTTTGGTTGAGATTTATGGTAAATAGAAACAGAATCTTCCCCAAAATATCTTTCTAAACTGGAGAACAGCATTACTGACAGAAAACCTAAATCACTTTTCACTCCTACATTGTGAACAACAAAGGGATGAAAACACCACAAAAATCACAAAATTGAAACGATATAGTTGAGTAATAAAATTGTACAACTATTTTTATTATTCATATTTATACTCTTATATCTGAGGAGAACAGCTGCAACACGGAGATTGCATTATGTAAGGTCTTTGGTCTAGATAGATATTGTAGTTACATCATTCAGAAAACAGTAAAAAATTGAGATTTAAATGAGTTAGTTTAACTGGCTTGATTTTCAAGGTAATACAAAGTTTTTCCTCATTCTTGTATTTTGTGTACTTCCTGATGTTTGGAGAGTCATGAAAATAAAGCAGGTGTTAGTTTTATTTTCATCACTTTCACTTTGCAGTGAATTAAAACTGTCCAGGATGAGAATAGTAGAACAAAGCATGCTTTATTGAAGTATGGTTTTAGCATTTCATTATAATAAGACATTATGCAATGTTGCATTATTTTAGTCACTCAGTACTAAGTGGAAAAGCAATTCATAATCAAATTAATAAAACCTAGCACCAAGCTGACCTTTCAGCAATTCATTTTATAGCTGAACTACAAGAAGTATAAAATGCTGTATGATATTTAATGTATATTATGTATTAAAATTAATTAAGTGAGATTAATGTAATACTTATGCAGTTGAAGGTGTGTGGAGATAGGAGTATTTTTATTTGTGATCTTCCTAATTTGGCTGTAAAATAGACTTAACACAGGACCACCACATTGTCACCATTTTTTTTTTTTTTTGCTTAGGACAGGCACCAGGGCTACAGGAAAGGCTTCAGTTCAAGGAGCCATTAAAATCTGTCATGTCATATCCTAATCTGTGGTTTAAATTAAAAGTATAAACAGAAGGAAAATGTCTAGTTTTTAATGTTAGCTTAAGTTTTTAAAGAGCTTTCTAAAACTTCTATCTATCTAGACCAGTGAATAGGGTCCCATTAAATTATAGCAGGGAGATGACTGTCATTAATGACCCACTTTCTGTCTGCACACTTACTTCTTGTCTATCGGTATGTAAGAGGATATGCTTAGCTATTGATTGTAAGAGTAAATATTATCACTATATGCATTAGATTTTTATATAATAAAATTTATTTATAAAATAATACTTTTTTAAAACCAAGACAATGTTATTGTGATTTTCATTTAGTAAGTATTCTAGCTGAGGTTTTCTAAATATTAGGTTAAATAAAAACTGATTTCATGTCCTTACATTTTGAAACTGTTTTTAATGGGATGTAAAAAAGTCAAAAGGTGTAATATTGGATGTTCCACCTGTTCCTTTGAAAAATAACATCAGTCCCAATTCTGCTCAGATTGGGGAAGAAGTCAGACAATATTTGTTTGCATCTACTTCTTTGCATTCTTTCCAAGTATTTACAGCTGTGTTAGACACTAAGAACACTCTTGAAAATGTTACACCACTGGCTCTTAATCCTGGTTGAAGGACTGAGGCAATTGGGAAGTTTTGTAAAATGTAATGTTGGCTTCAGTCATTGATACTTTCTGTGTTCTCTACCTGGCATACTCTTCACTGAATCATCTCCACATAGACCCCCCACCTCCCTTTAGTATTTCCTCAAAAGTCATATTCCCACTTAGCTTCCTATAAATCCTCCATGTATCCTAGCTCACTGCTCTCCATTATGTTTCTTTAAAGGGATCCATCTGTATTTTGTTTGCTGCTTTTCCAGTATATATAATAAGCTCTCAATAATATTTACTATATAAAAGAGTGATGCAGAGTATATGGAGACTTAAAGCAAGTATAATGGTATTTAAAAATATGAGGATGTGCTTGTGAGTTCCAATCATTCAAACACCTGGAAACCTAGTTAAAAATACAGATCTTTAGCCCTGGCTGGTGTAGCTCAGTGGATTGAGCGCAGGCCTGTGAACCAAAGGATTGTGGTTTGATTCCCAGTCAGGGCACGTGCCTGGGTTGCAGGTCAGTTCCCAGTGGAGGACACATGAGAGGCAACCATACATTGATGTTTCTCTCCCTCTCTCCTTCTCTTTTCTTTTAAAGATAAATGAATAAAATCTTTAAAAAAATTACAAAAGATACAGATCTTTAGTTTTTTTCTTTTAACTATGTCAGTAGTTAGTTTTCTTAAAACATGGCTCATCATGGTTACTTTAATTAGTTTTTTATTATTACAAATTCAACATATTCTTACTATTACTATTTGCAGTGTTGTAGTAATTTTTTGGAATTATTTGCCAATTTATGTATTGCAGTTTTAGTCATATTCTTAACAATTTGTACATGTATTTTTACATTAGGGTAATGACCTTTTTACTGTATAGATAATTTCTCACTTTCTCCTTAGTCTTCTTGGGGTGTTTTGTAATATTCATATTAACCATTTCTAATGTTTTCCCATTGTTCTTAAATTTCAAAATTAATTTCTTTCTATGTATAGAGTATTCCACTATTTTATGGTTTATTTTTCTGCAAAGAACTCTTTAATGAAGATCTGAATATTTTTCCTTTTATAGAGCTAACCAATTTTATACTTATTGAATAATTCTATTTTCGAAATATCAGGTATAATATTCCCTCATCTGTTTTATACAAAATTAATAGCAAGTGATCAGACACACACACAATATAGGTAAGGGGAGGTGCTTGCATGACAGTGTTTTTCACTCTGCTCAGTCAATCTGCTGTAGCCTTACTTTGTTCTTGTTTCCAAACTAAACTATTACAACTTTATAGTACACTTGTTACCTGACAGAAGGATTAAAATTTTTTTAAGTTTTTAGCTAATACAAAATGCCTATTTTTCCCAAAATATTTAAAAATATTTTTATTAAAAAATCTGATTAGAGGTTTACTATGTTTCAGATTAAACTTTTAAAGTATTTTGAGATAAATGGCATCTTTACAGTATTTAATTTTCTCAACCACAAACCGGGTCTGTCTTCTCTGTGTTTGTATATATAATTTGTACTTCTGAGTAAATTTTGTAGGTTTCCTTTTTTGTCTAAGACCTGAGGATTTTTCATTAATGTTATATGTACACACGTAAATATATTTTGCTTGAACTCAAAACAATACATTACCTTCAATTGTATTTTTTAAACAATTCTTCATAATTCTCTTTACTGTCCTTAACTACCCATTGGCATTTTTCTTCACTTTCCCCCTCCTTAAAACAGACATTCGGAATGGTTATTACATGCACCCTAACATGAAAGTTCTGTCATGTCAAAAGTGACAAATAGATACCATTTTTAAATCAATGAAGGATAACAATTGTTCCTTTACTATGATAAAGAAGTTCTAGAAAGTAATTTTTTCACCATTATTATTTAAATATAGTAAGATTTATGTTACAGATACTCAGTACAATGTAAAATCTGATAATAAATCATTTAATAGGTGTTTTGCTTCACTTACCAAGCAAATTACTAGGTATTTCTCCCCAACTCTCCAACATAGATACTGAAATTTACAATTTTTATTGCTTTTTTATTGTAGGTATAAAAATGAAATCTTTTAAGAAGATTTATAACAAAAGATAACTCATGTTAAAAAACAAAATGAGTTTAAACTAAAAAAAGACTTTACTTTTTTTTTCCTTTTTTTAAGAGAGAGAGGAAGGAAAGGAGAAAGAGATGAAAAGAAACATCAGTGTGTGGTTGTCTCTTTCATGCCCCTTCCAGGGGACCTGGCTCACAACTCAGGCATGTGCCCTGACTGGGAATCAAACTGGTGACCTTTTGGTTTGCAAGCCCACACTCAATCCACTGAGCTATACCAGCCAAGGCAAACTTCAACTTTATGACACACAAATTAAAGGTTATGAAAATGAAAATACTGAAACTAAATAAGCATCTTTCATAATCATGTATTGTGATAACACAAATAGTCTTTGGTGAAAAGAATTTGTTTTCACAACCTAAAATCTGAAGTAGTTTCTACTTAAATAATATAGTTGGGTTGGTAAAAATTTGGTTAAAATATTTTTATAGGCAGCATATATATGATTTAATGATAGAAAGATTAAGGATTTTCTTTTATAAGAATTGTAAAACACCTTTCACATTCTGAAGCCTTTATAAGTAGTATATATAAAACATATATAAATTCACTGAGATTTTGGCACAACCCATGAGAGGAGAAATAGCAAAACTAGGTTACCACAGATTACTGAGAATTTTCTTGAAGAAAGTGAGATTGTACTTGAGGAGAAATATTAGATAATTATCCTAGAACCAGGTTACAATTTAATATCACTGTAAGAGGAAACACTCTGTATAAACATCTTTGCCTTTGAAGGTTTATAAGTTGACTTTCTAACAAAGGCATTTTCAGTTTTTAATTTCAAGGACTCTAGCATAGTCAAGTGTCAGATGGGAATTTTCTTTTTGAAAATCAGTAATTCAGGTAAAGATGAGCAACGTCCTACATTCGGTAAATAAAAATATTGCATTTTTGTACTGGTAGTACAATGTTCTTATTTTAGCCACTAAAGGGGTAACACCATCTACCAGTTCCTATTATTGTAGCATTCATCCTTGGCAAGTTAGCACATCTATTCTGATTTATAGTCAGAGAATAAACTCATTAATGGTAGTAGTTATTGCTTGTACTCAAAGTATTGATTGTTTGCTATTAGCTGTGGTTTAACAATTGTAATATATGTATATAGTTATTTTCCCCTAAAAAGTTCAAATCACTTTAGCACAGTTTAATCTTTATTATTAAAACTTTTTTATGAAGTCAGAAAGTAACTGAGTCCTAAACATACATCTATACTTCTTTAAAATTAACACCAAGGTCTTGAGCAGACATGGTGGGAGACAGTGAGATATGTGAAACAACTGACCAGGAAGTTTTTATTTCCCCTATTTTCATTTTGATGTAGTCTAGAGCAGACATGCCAATAGAATTGGTTTTGTTTGTCTTGTTTGTGTAGAAAATGATAACTGTCTGAACTTGTTTATTTATTCCACCAAATAAGTGCTGATTCAACCAGAGAGCCTTCACTCCCCACCTTCTATTAGAACCTTATCTCTGCTCTAGGAAATATGTAAGTTAATGGATAATAAGTGGTGGAGGTAATGAAATTAATCCACCAGGTACCATTTGGGAAGTATAGATTCCCAAGGCTTTAATACCCATCTGGTCCTCTGCATAAGCTATTTGACGGATGTCTGTGTTCCCTACAATAAATTCAGCCCCTTGCAGGTTAAACAAGACAAATATAATTGTCTTCCGTGACGATTTACTCTCCTTACTATTACCTGCCGGTTTTGCCTGCTGGTAAAAGGCCATGGCCCTGGGTGAGTTTTTATTTTTATTTATTTATTTCATTTCCAAGCTTGTACTCAGAAGTGGGAATGACTATAAAGTACATTTCTTAGGAATTTTCCTCAGGCAGGAAGAGAGCTGACTCCTTACTGGGCTTATGATTGTAACATAGTTCTGGTATTTAGGACCTGGGGAGCAGTTCCTTCAATCCAATGCCATGATTTTCTAGGTATGAATTTTTCAAACTGAGGACATCTGGTACAGAGTTGTTCATCCCTCAAAGTCCCTAAAGGCTTTGTGTGGATTATAAAGAAGAAAATGTCCACTTAGTGATTCAGCAATTTTATTATTTTAATCTCTGCCATGAGACTCAGCCATAGCAAGAGCAATATAAATAGATCAATGTGTAAATAA
The DNA here is from genome assembly GCF_021234435.1 of Artibeus jamaicensis. Lineage (NCBI taxonomy): Eukaryota > Metazoa > Chordata > Mammalia > Chiroptera > Phyllostomidae > Artibeus > Artibeus jamaicensis. Next base: position 68,105,285 of record NW_026522030.1, on the reverse strand, counting down.
ATAAAAACTCCTTTTGTGTGCACTCATTTGTCAAGCCTTTACTGGCACTTGCTATAAACAAAACATTGTCCTATGTACTCTGGGAAAGCGCATTGCTAACCCTTGCTTTCAAACATCAAGGAGCTATAGTTTCATGGAAACAGAGACAAGCCATCAGTGGTTTATTCCACTAATCCCTCCAAAGTCCTCTCTTTTGTCTTAATATATTTATGGCAAGAACATCATGCTTCAAAATGAGATCTAAACTTCCTAGACAGAAGCACCAGCTTTCTAGAAACATTTAGGTATTTCAACATGTAAGGGAAAACAACACCATTCATTGAGTGTGGGGTATACCTTTGGCAATACTGATATTCTAGGAGGAACAAAATATGCCTGAAGTAAAGAGGCTGGATTCAAACAGGGGAAACACTCATCCACCTTGGCTAGTGTGGAAGAAATATTCTGTGCTGTTGTGTGATTTACCTTATGATCTTTTGGTCTTCTGGTAAATGAAGATGCCTGTGACTGACTCAGGAGTGCTGTTTTGAGAACATGGGTGTCAAATTGCCCAGCTCCTCTCACGGTTCTCATTTTACAGTGTTCATTGTCTGTTTTATGCTTTCTTCTAAACAGCCTGCTTTTTGGCCAAGTGAAATGCTAACCCGTTGATTCTTGGTTTTCCAGTGGTTCATAGTATACACCAGGTTTATAGTTCATGTGTTCGTTCATTTGGTCAACTCCCTTTAGGGCCTAGGAACTGGGAGTAGGTGCTGTGCAGACAGAGATAAAAATACAAAGCAAAAATAATTGATTGTAGCCTCATATGATTCATTTCAGATGTTTGAACTCCAAAAATGTAAGATAAATAATTTTGTGTTGCTTTAATAAGCCACTAAATTTGTGCAGATGTGTCTGTAACAGGAATAGGAAGCAATAGGAAACAAAGCAATAGGAAACAAATGCACCTGCTATTTCCTGTAGAGCTTGCCTTTCTGAATATTTTAGCACATTCAGTATATTAATTAAATCAGTCATTTTGCTGGAAATTGACATTTTAAATCAGTTTTGTCCTAAATTTGATTTTAAAAATTGTCAGTGTAATTACCCTTTGAGTATGTAAATCATATAATTGTCATATCTACTACAGTCTGAAGAAAAAGCCATCTACAGTACGAATTATGTGAATGAGATTCTTTTTCATATTTGAATTATATACCATCGATTGGATTATATTACTTGTAAGGTTGTTAAAAATGAGAAGCCATCATTTAGTGTGATTTATGCTACTAAAGATATGATCTGGGGCATTTCACACATCATTGAATAATATTAACCATAAGTTAAAGAGAAATATTACTGTAAACATATAAACTTAAAAATCTGATGTATTTTTCTGTTTATAGAATGACCATGCCAGTTTTCATGGTAGATAAAAATAATTTGATTTGCAACCATGGGTGATGATTTTTCTGATTGACCTTGAGATGGAATGAAATACAGGGATAATAAAAGACTTTATCTATCATCTATCCATCTATATCAGTAACCATATGTTTACCATTTTAGTTGAACATTAATAGGCTTAATATTGGATGACAAGCATTAGAGCAATTTAACATAAGGGTATTTATTCATCTATTATGGATTCTTGTTTCTAATGCTTAATATTCTTGTTTAAATTCATCTGCCAATGTTCCTTTTAAAGGTATTTGATAAAATGTAGAAATATTGAGGCTTACTATTGAAGATAGAATTTATTATATTGTACAATCTAATACATATCTAATATGATAAAATACAAATTTTCTATGATTCCAAGTTTATAAAGTATAATAATTATAAATAAGTATACAATTTAGTAATATCAATATCAATTACTTCATGAGTGCCTTTTCACACAAGAAGATAATTATAACCTTCATTACATGATGATTAATGCTTTCATAAATGATTTTGTTCTGCTTGGAGAATTAGAAAAGAAAATGTGTATATAGGATACAGCAAATAATTTTTTAAATTTAAAATATCAATCACCATGCAGCCATATTAATTTATCTCTGTTGTTATTATTCCTGTTAAAAAGCTATTAAATATCTTAAAATTCTATGCTATTCTTAATTTTAAAATTCTAAAAATGATTTTTTAGTTAAAAAATAAGTCACAGTGAAATGTATTCTTTGAGGGTAATTGTATTGTGTAAGTAATTTTTTTAAACTAACTGGGGAGATTGTGAAAAGTGTACTTTACTGAAGGTAACCCTAATTAATGAGAATTCTAATGGTTATGTGTAATATATACATATATTTGTAGTATACCCTCAAATATATATATATATATATATATATATATATATATATATATATATATATAGCCAGAACTCCAAGAGGTGAAATAGTAAAAGGAAAAAAAATCTTAGAGAGGAGCACATAAAACAACTTGCCTTTCTTAACTTGTTTCTGGAACAAGGGAAGAAGAATTCTCCAGATTCTTTATTATCTCTAACTAGCTATTACACTGGTTGGAACAAAATTTATACAATTATGTTAGGCCAAGAAAACCTGGAAGAGAAAGCCTGAACATTTAGTTCAAATTCAAATCTAACTGGTAATGGTAAAGACATCTGTTATGACAGATGTATACCTTATCTGGAGGAAAGCCTTAAAATCCAGGCATCAAAAAGTTTCCCAGACACAAGTTTTCCAGAGGAAAATGAGCTCACAATCAAACATCCCAATATGAATGAGAAAATAAGTCACTGTGAATAGAGTCATTAGAAACAACAAATAACTGATTCATCCACAGACTGTAGTTACTAGGTCTATCATGTGCAGGGTATAAAATTGGTATACTTCATATGTCTGAAGAAACAAAAAACAGAAGCAGGAATATATTTTGTGATTAAAAATACCCACAACTGCCTGAAATTGAATGAGTTCCTTGTGCAACAATTGACCGAAATGGAATGAGTTCCTTGTGCAACTGCCTAAAATGTAATGAGTTCCTTGTGCAAATAAGATTAGCCTTTTCTTCATTTGTTCAGTGTGTTGGGTTGAAAGGATTTACTGAGCCAAAACCTTAATTGCTTTCTTCCTCTTTGACAGCTTAATTCATGTAGAGATTTTAACAACAGATAGCTGGTCATGAGGTTGATTTGATTCTTGTCTCAGGCCTGAATAGTAATCAACCTTCTTGCCCACATGGCTACTCAGTTTTAACTTTAACTCATTAGAAATTAGAAATGAGAACATTTCTGAACTTTCCTATCTATTCACTTCTGCTTGTAAAACAGCCAGTTTTTTTCTACACGTATCTCTTCTTTAAATGTCTTTATTAAATGTGGCCAATATTAACCAAAATTATTTTGTTTTCCAGTCTTTTTAATCTGGAACTACAAATTCACCATGGTCATCTGACCAAAGTGAAATAAAACTAAAAATCAGTAATCTGAAATTAGAAATCTATAAACACTCAGAAATTATACAACACTCTTGAAACAATTCATGAGTCAAAAAAGAAGACTTTAAGGAATTAAAAAATACATAGAAACAAATGAAAATAAAATAGAACTTTAAAATTTGTAGAATGCAGCAAAATATTCTTAGGCCCTGAGAGGGAAATTTATAGCACTAAACATTTACATGAGAAAAGAGAAAAGGTCTCAGATCAATAATCTAAGATTCTACCTTAAGAAACTAGAAAAAAGAAGAGTAAAATAAACCTAAAGCCAATAGTAGGAAAGAAATAGTAAAAATAAAAGTAGAAATCCAAAACAGGAATATGATAAAGAAACTAACTATAATAAAAATTGCTTCTTTAAAAAACAAACCAACGAACCTGATAAATTTGATAAACCTCTAGCAAAAGCCACAAAGATGAAGAGAAAACACAAATCACCAATATCAAGAGTAAAAGTGGATATCAGTACAAATCTTGTAGCTTTTAGATGGATAGTGAGAGTATACTACAAATATATATATTCATGAATACAACTTAAATAGACCAAATTAATACAACTTAAATAGACCAATTATTCAAAATCTTAAATTACTGAAAATCAAGCTGAAATTAATAACTGGAATAATCCTATAGCCATTAATAAATTTTTAATTTAAAAACTCCTTAAAAAATCTCCATGCCCAGATGATTTCACTGAAGAATCTTAACAAACATAGGGTTAAGAATAGAAAACGGAAGAGAAAGGAAAAATTCTCCACTCATTTTCTGAGGCCAGTAATGCAGTCACTCAATTCAATGCAAATATCTGCATTGATCTTTAATTTGGTTTATGACATCTCACTGTGAGTACATCCAGTTCCTTAGAGAGGTGTAGGGCCCTCGCTCTGAAGACAGAATGCCTGCCTTCAGATTTTGGCTCAGCTATGTCTTTGCTGTTCCTTTTGTGAGTAATATAACTGGTCTGAGCTTCGTAAATCTCCTATGCTCAATGTCGATAACGATAGCAGCTCCTTACATTAACTTTGTAAAGATTCAATGGGTTAAATGTGTAAACTCCTAAAATCTTGTCCATAGCAAGTGGTGAAGTAATATTATCTATTATTTTTTCAAATTATTCTCATTATGTAGATAAATATCATCATTCCAGAAGCACTCTTTTGATAATTGCTGTGAACTCCTGTGTTTCATTAACATTTTTGTCTATGGTGTCTCAGAGTTTTCACGTAAGGTTTGGCAGCTTGTACTTTTAAAAAAATCTGTATGTTCTGATTGTGGAAACACTAAAATACATGATTCATATAAACATAACCTCTGCCCTAGAGTTAACATGTATAAATTAATGGGATATATCTGGGATTGGTGGATGCTAGCGATTCTCCTTACTGGAATGATTACATAAAAGCTATGTCTAGCAGCATCTTTGGAAAATATATTAAAGTGCTTTACATTTTTAGATTATGACTGCTGAGTTTTATTTGAAAATTTTAAAGGATGTCTTCCCCATCTTTGAATTTTCAATGTAATTTGTACTTCATCTTATATTCATACTCTCCCTTGCTTCCTTTTTCTTTGTATTCATTCACATTGCATATTGTTGCCTTACTTATTTTTACCTCAACAGGCTATTTTATTTTAATTAATTAATTAAAAATTAATTAATTAATTAATTAATTTTTCAAAATTTATTTTATTTTTATTTTTTAATCTTCACCTGAGGATATGCTTATTGATTTTAGAGAAAGGAAAAGGAAGGGAGAGAGAAAGGAAGAGAAACATCAATGTGAGAGAGAAACATGAATCTGTTTCCTCTCATAAGTGCCCCTACCAAGGACCAAACCTACAACCTAAGCATGTTTCCTGATTGGGAATCGAACACACAATCTTTTGGTTTACAGGATGACACTCAAAACAACTAAGCTACACCAGCCAGGGCTGAACAGTTTTATTTCACTTGAGTGTTTTAGTCTTGTCTTAACCTCAGTTGGACTGTCAGGGTCAGGCAGCAGCCTTTCCTAGTTTTCTGTGAATAGAACCTCCTGATTCTTTAGTGTAAACCCCCAATGCCTGGCCTTCTTTCCCCATTTAAAAAAGACCTCACCTGTATCACCCAAACAAATGAGCAAGGTAACCAAGACTCCTCATTTTTTTTGTATCCAAACTACAAAATAACTATCTCCCCACTGATTTTTCTTGCATATTTCTTGCTCTGATGGAGGAAGTGCATTTCCTCTGGTTTAATCTTATTCACTTTAACTACTTTTGACTCCTCTGAGTCATCCCACACATTTAATCAACTACTCAGTTCTCTAGACACTACAGTTCTGTCAAATTCTCTTTGTGTCCACTGCCACACTTGTCCCAGTTAGTATCATATGACAATAGACATGTGTCACATGTCTGGTCAGCATTTCTACCCTTGCTCCCTTCCAGTCCTCCCTAGAGCAGCCAGGGTGCTTTTTTAATAAATGTAATTTTCATGGTGTCACCCTGTTGCTTAATATTTTTGAAGTGCTTCCCAGTGTCTTTAGGATAAAGTCTAAACAGCTTAGAACTCTTACAGATCTTGCCTTTGCTTGCCTTTTCATTTTCTCTTTTGCATCTATGTTCTAAGTATAAAGTGAAAAGTATGTATCTGGGCATCTACATACTCAAAGTTGTTTAAGGAATGAGTAAATGAGTAAATGGATGAATCATTACAGTAGGGCTGTGCACTTTTGCTTTATGCATACATAGTATATAAAATAATTTACCTGTAGAGATGGTTTTGTTTATGTTTTATCATTGTCATGTGTTAACTCAGAAATTGAGTCAGAGGAAAAATATGCTTCCAGCAACATGCTAAAACGTATTTGCTCATTGCATTTAGTTAGCCAAATGTCATCAATTTCAGGACTTTCACTGATAAGCCAAATATTGAGATAATTCATTTCACAAATATTTTTAAGTTATTTGCAAATATTCCACAAACAGCTCTCCTTTCTTTCCTTTTAGCTGGTTAAAGCCATGAACTATTGCTTTGCATTTGTCACCATTAGTATGCCTTGGAAATATGCATACATCTCATTTCCAAAGTAATTTACATAAATCTCCAAGTCAGACATGCCACTTTTAATGAAATAGCATTCATTTTTCTGTCTGTGAAAAAATTTCCATCTGGGGAGATGTTATTATGTCAAAAGGGCATTTTCATCCAGAAAGCTTGTAATTGTAATGTTCAACTGATAAAACATTTCCTCTCCTAAGTTTTTTTATCTTGGGCTGTTCTCAGATGTTGACTCTCTGGGCATATATTCTTGTGGTTCTACACTAGGAAATTATTAAGTTAAATTTTTAAAAGACATCAATTCTCCAATCCTCTTTTAAAAAATAGTCAATGGCAGGATAAAATTGCATTGTTTTTGACCCCTAAAATCCCTGAAAGTCAATATAGTTTATTTTGCATTGGCTCTATGTAGTCATTATAATTATTATTATTAAAGTAATCTCTAAGGAATGAATGATATGATAAAACTCCACACAGGTATTTGTGGTAGTGAGAAATTATCTTAAGAATACTTCCATCTGATCATGAGTCAATACAACATACGGAAGTCCCCCTTAACAGTAAGTAAATGGTTCATCAAAATTGTATTATCCAGATATTTCAGGGTATATTTCTTTATAGTTCCAAAGGATTCTTTGATAATGTATGTAGGGAAATTGTATACATTCCTTGTGTACAACATTCCTTGAGCACTAGGGTTTCCCTGACCTCTCTGATGTGTTTTATGGTGGGTGGTGATTTCATATGCTAACAAACCATGTGTGTACATGAAAGTGTGCTTTGTCCTGAATGTGTTCCCTTCTAAATTCATGCATTGAAAACCTAACCCCACAATGTGACTACATTTGAGGATGCAATTTTTTAAAGAATGTAATTAAGGTTAATTATGTCATAAAGGTAAGGTTTCTAATCTGATAAGATTACTGTCCTTGTAAGATGAGGAAGAGATACAAACAACAGTATGGTGATTACCAGAGGGAAAGGTGGGTGGGGAGAGGTGGAAAGGGTATAGGGGGAATAAATGGTGATGGGAGGAAGTTTGACTTGACATGGTGAACACACAATGCAATGTACAGATGATGAAATATAGAATTGTATGCCTGAAACCTATATAATTTAATTAATCAATGTTACCTCAATAAATTTAATAAAAAACAAATAAATACGTATAAAAATGTAAAGAAAAAAGAGAATAGTAAGAGACATTGGATATCCGTCAGATATTCCCAAACACACACAAATAAAGGCCATGTGAGGACACATCCGAAAGGTATCATCAATAAGCTGAAAGAGAGGCATCACTGGAAATCAACACCACTGGCAACTTGATATTGAACCTCTAGTTTGCAGAACTATTAGAAAACTAATTTCTTGTGTCTATACTACCCAGTTTGTGCTAGCTTGTTAAAGCAGCCTGAATGACTAATACAAGTGTGTGTGTGTGTGTGTGTGTGTGTGTGTGTGTGTGTGTGTGTGTGTGATAGAGAGAAACAGAGAGAAAGAATCACAGAGGGAGGGAGAGAAGGAGAGGGAGAGGGCAAGAATGAGTGCCCAGGACATTGAATGGACAGTTTCATAGAACTATGGTTTGAGAGACAGAAAATTGACAATAGATATGAAAAGTGGCAGAAAGGGTTTCAAGAAGAAAAATACAAGACAATGTACTTCCAGGATTCTTGATTATTCTGCCCCCTGATAACAGCTGCTACTCCTTGATTTGTGTGGAGTAAGTTTTCCACCAGATATGAGAGGCTTGACATGTGGGATTTACTGAGATGTACGATTAACCAATTAAAAACATTGAATAGATGCTGATCTGGGCACTGGGTGTATTGAGATAATGTCAAAGCCTATTGTATTTCTGAAAGTTATCATGAATGTGGATGAAGCAAAGGTCAACTTAAAAATTATTAAATCCATAGAGGGAAAATCACACATCCATGGAATTTAAAATAAGAAAAATTAACAATAGTATGTGAAAAGTCAATTGAGTGTTTTTTCCCATTTCAAATTTAGTTTCATAAATTTCAAAGCCTAAATAACACAAGTAATATAAAGTAACACAATAACTCAAAACGTGTAAAAATCTCAGGAGATTTATCATTTAGGAAAAATAAAAATGCTCTTTAGCATTCCCCTGTCCCCAAAATACCTAAAATGTGTAAATTTACTAGTGACTTATTTTAAACTTTGGGGACAAAACCCAAATTATCCCCTTGTTCTATAAGCTTTTCCAGAAAATAGGATTCTGAGAATGTACAATAGTCACAAGGATATCTGTTCCAGTAGAACACCTCAATAGATTAAATAAGAAATTTTGTAATATCGCCTTAACAAATACATGTTGAGTAATAACGTTGGATTAAAAACTTTCCCAAACAGAGAAAAAAATGTAAAAAAAAAGTATTGAATACCCATGCCTCCCATGAGGTAAGACGGGGGATACAAACATAAAATAGTAGCACTGTTTGTCAAAATAATAAATAATTAAACACCAACATTATTCATATAGAGCATACACATAATATAAACTTAGAAGAGACTGTTATAGATCTAAAGGTGATTTGGACTTTATCATTGACACTTCTTTATAATAATCAAAAAGACCCATATTGACTACCCTTATAATCCACAGGCAGAGAAGGTGCAACATGCTATGCATATAAAGCATTGCTGTGAACACATATCTGAAGCCTTGTAGTGTATATAAACAATGCAAAAATAGGGCAGGACATTTTTAAAGCATGCTCTGGTGACTCCTGACAGTATTGTGAATTAAGCAATAAATGTCACTTTGGTAACTCCAGCTCTGCTCTCTGTCTGCTACTTTGCCAATATTGACCATGTAGTCCAGATGAAGCCTCTCAGGCATGAAATGTTCCACTGTGTAAACACTCCCTGAGGTTTAGCTTTTACTCAGGGAATAAAAGAATTTGTCCCTTACCAAAGCAGAATTAACATCACAAATCAGATAAGTGTACATTTGAAAAATATTTAGCGGGGATATTAGAATAGACATTTCTATGCTCATGCACACAGCCTTCTGCTCTCCTGTTTGGGATCGAGGAAGCAGAGATTTGCAGTGATGACAGCTTAGACTGTGAGGCCAGATAGCCTACATTCAAATTCTGACTTCATTGTTACTTAGCTATTGGATTTTGGGCATCTTTATGCCTTAGTTTCCTCATCTAAACAATGTGGTAAATAATAGGATGTGCTATACACAGGGCTTACAGTTGTACGAAAAACACAGAGCTTATTCTTTTGTTATTACCCACTAATTATTGTATTATTTACTATATGAACAACTGTAAACCTACTTTTGTCCACCCTGTAGCTTACGTTTCAGGCCTGTGACAATTCAATGAGGTAAATCCATGTAAAATGTTCAGAACTCTGCCTGTTACACCATAACCTCTACAGACAATAATACAACACTGGTGACAGCACTCATGATGTTAATCAAGCACTCTTGCACATACTCAACAGCTGTAGTAGAAGTCCCCCACCCCTTGCACATACTCCCTGACTTTGATGAGGTCCTACAAGTGGTTCTGATGAGGTCTGGTCAGACTTGGATGTCAGCTGTAGTTCTCTCTATCCACACAGCAACATTTTAATCGCTCAAACCATAACTGATCCTCCTTGAAAAACACTTTGAGAAGCATGTGTATGTGCCTCTGCAGTTGCTGTCATCAGTGCTGGAGAATTTAATCAACACGTGCTAGTGGAGTGGTTCTATCCTAAGTAACAGCTTCCCTGCATCACACGTCACTAGGAAACGCCAGGATGTTCTCAAGTTGCCTCACCAGACCTGCACTCCTGGCAATGCAGTGGACTACTCCTTTACAGAAGCATGTCGTCTCACAGCTGCCATCAGATCTCAGAATGAAGAGCCCTAAGCCTGCCTCATTTGATTAGACGTTACCATGTGACAAGGAAGAGGCATCACAGAGGCAGAGTTGAGTGTCTGAGTTCAGGGCAGCCAGAGGTTTATTGCTCCACTATCTGCCACCCTCCATGTTTCCCCAAACATAAAACTTGATGGGTTATTAACATTTAAATCACAATACTAGTTTTATTCTGTCCTATGGAGGTTTGAAATACATTAGACTGTTTCACACTGCCTTCTGGGGAAGCTTACTAAGACCTCCAGCTTTTCTGTGGGTCTTTTTCAATTTGGGAACTTCTGTCATCTCATAAGACCCCTGAAGGGGATTACAGCTATTGCAGAAGCCTTAGGATCTTGTTTAAATATCTCCTCAAGCTTAATCTTCCAGGTACCTCAGTCTAACAATTTGAACCAAATAAAAGGTAAAATCTTAGCTCCCCTCCACTATGAATTATCTGTGCATCACAGCCCTTACTTGCCTGTTCCCTTACTGTCCACATGTCTGCAGTATGAGTACGAGATGGTCTTTGCATTAGCAAGCTGGCTGGAATGAAGCTGCTCTGTCATTGGGCCTGTTGAGGCCTGTTTCTGTTAGCACTAAGTGGAAAACTGTTTTCTACTCAGAAAGGCCAACCGCCTCTGCCCACTACCACCATGACCACACTCTGCCCTGTGTGCCCAGCCCTCTCTTACTGTTCTTTTAAGATTCAGCCCAAATGTTGCCTCCTTCTGCAGCTTTTCCTCACATTTCCCTTCTCTGCCACCCTCTGAATTCTCATAGAATGAGCTGCTCCCATCATCCTGCTCATATAATCATATGTATAACTGCAATATAGATTTATGAGCTTGTATCTGTGTCTCTGATGATACAGGTATTTTAATGACATTTGAACCAAATAGTACCCTAGTGCTGGCCATAAAATATGGCCATTTGAATTTCTTGTTAATTTAAAGTTAATTAAAATAATAGGCAGAGTTTTAAAATAATTATATCTTTCTGGTTTATCATGTGAGTAAAAAGCTCACCTGAAGAAATCATCAAAACCTCACATAATTACATCAGAATGATAACAGCTATTATTTACTATGTATTAATATGCCAGGCACTATCATATATACTCACCATGACCCTATGTAAACCCTATGTGTGTTGTTATGCTTATTTTTAGAATTAGGAAATAGAGACTCAGATATATTAAATAACATCTGTGAGATCATGAGTTTAGTAAGTTGTATTTGTCAGGGTCCTTCAGAGAACAAAAAACAATAAGATCTATCTATCATCTATCTATATCATCTATCTATCTATCTATCTATCTATCTATCTATCTATCTATCTATCATCTATCTAATCTAATCTAATCTAGACAGAGAAAGAAAGAGAGTGAGAGGAAAATTGATTTAAGAAACTGGCTCCTGTGATTGTGGGCACTGGTAAGTCTGGTCTGCAGGCAAGCTGATGGACTGGAGATTCAGGTAAGAGTTGATTTTGAAGTTTTGAGCCGGCATTCCAGAAGATAGCAGTTTGGAAGTTCAGACACAGTTTCTACATTGTAGACTTGAGGAGAATTTTTTCTTCTTTTGGTAACCTTCATATTTGTTCTTGAGGTCATCAACTGATCAGATGAGGCCCACTAAATGATAATCATATCTAAAAAAAACCTTCACAGCAACATCTTCACAGATTTTTGTGACAGTCTCAAGCCTACATTCAGTATCCACAGTTTCACGGTTTTCCAGATGTTTGTCCCATCCTCTCTGGAGTTTGTTCTGCTCTTATTCCTTCTGCACACCCTGTACCCCAAGAGGTTGGCGTGCCCTCATTGTGAAATCTCCCACTTTTAAACTAACCAGGCATTTTTCTTCCTACTTTGGTTCTCTCAGTTATTCTGTTTACTCTCCCAATATTCACCATACCTCACTTCAAACACATTTGCCAGTCACCCTTATGTCATTCTGTACATGACAATGCAGGTTGAGTCCTCAAAGAGTTTTGAGAACTGAGCAAACTAGAGCAAAATTGTTTTGAGTCATTTTCAGTAATGTTGTGTTCACATTCCCAAGGGGCATAAGAGGTAAGCTATTTTGTGGCAGTGAATACCCCGTAAGTCCTTTTGTAACTTACAGAAAAGATGTTTTAAAAATCAAATCAGGTAATATATTTGAAAGTTCTTCAAAAAAAGATAAAAAAAGCTTTTAAAATGTTAGCGATTTAAATTCCCATTAAAAAATCTCCAATTTGTCTCTTCTTTGAGTTCTTCTCTCTTACTAGATACATTTATCTGTGCCTAGCTCAGTGAGATTTATTTGTGGGTAGTAACTGCTGCTTGTGTAAGAAGGATGTCATATGATGATTAAGAGCAGATTTCAAGGTTCAAACTGCCCAAACTTGAAGCCCAGGCTAGTCACTTATTATCTGTATGCCCTTGGAGAAGCCATTGATCTTCTCTTTGCTTTGATGTCCTCTTTTTTTCAATGGACTTAAAATAATATCTATCTTATAGGGCTAAATGAATTAATCCAAGGAAAAGAGGTAGAAGAGAATCTGGAATGCTTGAAGTACTATTATTATTCTAGTTGTTCCATTCACAAGAACTTGCTGTCAATATTAGTGCCTTAGTCTACATTTCATATTGACCTATTGACATGGTTTAAATTGCTTTGACCTTTGTATCAAAGCCTACAAATTTTAACCTTGTTAAAGTAAGCCCTTGGTTTATTTTGGATCTTTGGGAATTGTGGGTCTTTAAAAGCTAGTCAGCATTAGAAATGAGAAATAAAAATAAACTTCAAAATTATTGAGAAGGTGAATTAAGAAAATATAAACTCAAGTATAGGAATGGCTCTTCCTGTGTTACCTAATGACAGAGCAATCCTGCCAGAATTCTCTAGGCTTGTTTCTGCATCTGAGATGATGGGTTTTGAAATTCAAATGGAAATGTAACAGTTCAATTGTTTAGATAAGACACTTGTTGGTTCATTGTTGAAAGAATTATCCTTTAGGTTGCTGAAATTATAAATATTATTTTTGTGGTTTTCAGGGTGTGGTTTGTACATATTTAAAAAATCTTTACTAAGAAATAATTCACATATTACAAAATTCGCCCAATTAGAGTATATATTTCAATAGATTTTAGTACTTGAACAGTTTTGTGCAACCATCACAGCTAATTCTGGAACACTTCCATCATCCCCAGAAGAAACTCCATTCTCATTAGTAGTCCCTCTTATTCTTCCTCTGTCTTTTCTCAGTCTTGGGCAACTACTCATCGTTCTGTCTCTATGAATTTGTCTATTCCAGACCTTTCATAAGAATGAAATAGTGAAATATATAGTTTTTAAAACTGCTTTCTTTAACAGAGCATAGTGCTTTCAAGGTTAATCCATGTTGTACCATAAACGATTACTTTTTTCCTTGTTATTGCTGAGTAACAATAATTTTAAGGATACATCATGTTTTGTTGATCTCATCATCAGCTGATGTAAATTAGAATTGTTCCCACTGTTGGGCTATTATTAACAATGCTTCTATGATTATCTGTATACTTTTATATGAATACGTGTGAAATGTATTTTAATTTCTTTTGGAAATATACCTAGGGGTGAAATTTACATGAATTTTTAACCAGTGTATAAGTGACTACTAAGTTATGTTTGTAAAGGAGTAAACTTAAAGAGGTTTCTGCTGCATAGAAATGTAAAAACAGAAATGTCTTACAATTATAGGTAACAAGATGTTTTTAAAAGTCATGTCAGTTGTTTACATTACTGTGTTCTGAAGAAGCAAGCAAAGATTATTCCCATTATACAAATGAGAAGATTAGCCATGTTGAGAAAACTATCTTAAATCATATATCAGTCAAAAGGGACAGAACAAAGAATTCTTGTTTCCAATTCTATATTCTTTCTAAAAATTCAGCTACTGCTTTACTAGGGTGTTATTGTTTTCCTAGCGCTACAGAAGTTTCTAAAAGATGGTAATAAAGATGTCTTTATAAAATCAGGCTAGTTATATTGCAAATTTATTTTTCGTTTTTATGGATGAACACAGAACTTCATTTTTGTGCTCTGACACTTGAGCTATGGGATTTGAAAATGACAAAATACTATAGTATGCCATTGTACCACATGCAAATTTTCTACCTCACTTGGGTTTCCAGTGCCACTCTGCAAAGAGTGTTTGTGTTTTTGGTCAGTCTTTTTTCTGAGGACATCATAGGCTCTCTGGGGGCAATAAGGGCACCATATCTGATGTCTCCAACTAGATTCCAAGCATTTATAGCATTGTATATTTTTTTACCCTTAGTGCTCTCTAGAGTGATTTACACATCAAGGGTATTCAGTAAGTATTTTCTGATGAAGATTATTATTACTTACTACTTTCCTACTCACAGTTTAAGTGAACTATGATCAAACCCTTCACAAGAAGATTTCCCTTTACATTTATCAGACACTTAATAGAAATAATGTTTTGATTATGCATGTCAGTATGTTGATAGAATTACAAAAATATTTATATATTTTATTAATACATAAATCTTAACCAGGATTGAACATTTTACAACAATATATTAATTATTAATAACAAGAACCTTAGTACATTAATTATCTAATTTTCTCCCCTTTATGAAGTTTACTGTGCTCACACACAACCCAGCACTGGATTTTGACATGGTATTTTCTTCACTGAAACTGAAAAGAATTAGATGGTTCATGGCCAGATTTAGTTGAGTACTTTCATTATTAAGTTTGGTTTGCTAGGTAAAGGTATGACTATCTAATTTTGCCCTCAAACTTGACTTTGAAAATGCTGAATATTTGGGTATTTGAGATGGTGTCCAACACAATTTAAATATGTCAACAATTCCCATAGAGCTGAAAATGAGAAGGGCAGATGTAATCATTACCCTGTCTTTTCTTTATCTGAATGTTAGAGTCCCTTATACCTTTTATCTCCAGGTTTTTATTTGTTCTATAAGATTAGCTAAACATAAGTTGAGACAAACACGGGACTGGGTAGAAAGGAAGCAGAAAACAAATAGGTATGCAGCCCAGCTGACCTCTTATTCTATTTCATATTATTTTGACTAATGGATACCTTTATTCTTGAGAGAGTGACTAAATCAAACACTCAGGATTAGGGATTTCATCCAGCTGTCCCAGTCCACCTAGATACAGCTTTTTTCATATACACAGTAGCTTATAAAAGATTAATTTTATATGTGAAGATTTTTATGCATGGAAACGTTAATGTCAAAGGATTTTATGATGGCTTTAACTGAAATGATAAGTATACATAGTATACTAAGCATGCTGTTCTTGAATCAATTCATATATTAAGGTGAGTTATTGGCAATTGTCTTGGTGACTCAAGGACAAAAATTTCTACTGCAGAATGTATACTGTAGAATACATAAACTTCTTTCAAAGTCATACAGTGTAGATACCATATATATATATGATAGTAAATTAATGGGTACATTTTTAGCGTTGTAATAAGCCATCAGATGCAATTCATATATACAAGGTACAGATTTCATAGTCTCACAAATTTAAAAAAAAAGCCAGTTTTCTAACATTGCATAATTTAATGTTAGATTTTATACTTCCAGGCATCTCCATGCTCTGTGGCAATAAGAATTGGAAAAGTCAAAGCACCAAGGTTTCCATCCTTACAAAAAGAAATATTTTATAAAAGTGAATTATAATCTTTCCAGAGAGACGTAGAGACACAGACGACAATGTATGACTATATTATATGAGCATTTTAACCATACTAAATTTACTTCACAAGGAGGATGCAATCAGTTTGACTTTCCAGTTACTTACTTGAAATTTATTATTTGCCTGGAGAGCAATGCTTTACTATCATTAACTCTTTTTTATATTGGTAAATTCCCCAACTCCGTGAGTTGGAGATCCAATCTCTTGAAACCACTGATAACCGCATACCCTTTTGGTTGATGTAAAAAAATTAACTTGAAAGGATACAATCAGAATTTACTCTTCACAGAATTAGACATCTGTGAATGTGCACTGAAAATTTTATTAGACACTTGATATGGTCTTTGCTGTGTCTTTTATCCTCAATACTGAGAAGAAGAGAATCTATAATGTAGGTGAGTGACCCCAACATGGTAGATTGTTTATATGAGTGAAGAAGCTTCAGTTTCTGGTAGAGGTCACAGGGGTATGTTCTTCAATTATTGGGTAAATAGATAGAAGTTTCTTTTTTAATTTTTTAAAAAATGTGTTCAATTGTTGTTCAAGTACAGTTTTCTGTTTTTTACTCCCATCCCAGCCCAACCCCCCAGTGCTCTTCACCTTCCTCCCATTTCCACCCCCTTAGTTGTTGTCCATGTGTCCTTTATACTTTTCTTTTACACTAAGGGAGGAAGCCATAACATGAAGACTGTAGCCTCTGTTCATTAGCTTAGTACTTGTGAAAGGAACATTAATTAATTAGCACAGATGGTCCAAGATTTCTGATAAGAGAAGGGGATGAACATGCAAGAAAATTAAAGGAAACAAGATGAAACAAAAGCATGGGTGGGTGAAGAAAGTGTGTTTTTTGAAATCAGAAAAATGGGAGGCACACCATGATATTCTCAATGTCACCTTTACTTGGCTTTTAAGGCCCAAAGGCTATTCTTATCCAAGTAAATATATAGGACCCTAGATTTGGAGGGGGTACTCAGGAGACACACTGACCATAGAGGAAGGTCATAACTGCCTGTGAACTGCAGAGCATGGAGCCAGGAGACATATGAAAGTCAGCAACCAGAGATCAAACCCCAAATCAAGAGCCAAACCCTAAATTCAAAGTAAGCATTAATCTAAAGGAGTCATACTAAAAGAAAGAAAAACTGAGGTCACCAAGGCCAAGCAAGTAGTTGCAGAAGAAAAATTTAGCAGGTAGAGCCTGGATGAAGTTCCTAAAGAAATGGAATATAACCTCTTGTGTGTCCTCTTAGGGCCATAATGGGAGAGGCTAGAATGAACACAGAACAATCCAATGTGTGTTGATAAAAATGATCAGTGCTTTCCAAAGAGATCCTCTCACTGGAAAGACATTGGGGAGTTGAGTTATTTGCTCGTGCATATTAGGAAGTGACCTAAAAATTAGTAGGATTGGTTGTCTGGGAAGGGAGACTGTGACAATGGTTGTGGGCAGGGGGGAGATTTTTCATTGTCTTGTAATTTGTATTTTTTAAAGTTCTGTGCTAAATAAATATAACAATGACAAGTAGTACTACTTAAAAATTTAAAAGGGAATAAAGTAAAAAATTTAAAAAAAAACATAAAAGAGCTCTTCCTCTAGATAAAGAAGGAAGGAAATGAGAGGAAGTGGAAGGGGGAGGTGAAATATTAAGCGAAAAAGAGAAACAAAAATTTTGCTTCATGGCTTGTTTTTAGTTGGTCAACTCGTGAATGTTTCTAAGGTCAGCAACCTGGGCCATTTTTCATCATAAATTAAGAAGAGAAACTATAAAAATATATCAATGTTCTATTCCTCTTCAGATGACTCATTTATTTTGAGCATGACTGTGAATTAAAAATTGGGTTCATACTCACATGAGTTATATATAAACAGTCCTCTGGTTGCTTAGGGGCATACTTGGTTATTTATGATAAGTCACTATCATTATCATAAATTATCTCATATTAACGCATTTTTATTAAATGCTAAAAACCACACCAAATCCTGAAAGTCTCTCTTTGTTAGAAATACACAGCTCAACCCAAAGAGCACATAATGATACTTGAAATAATATTAGCATAATACCCTGTGTAAGACAAAAAGTGAATATATATTGAGGTGTGTTGAGTATGGAAGATTTAAGTGTGGTGAATATTGGAAGCATCATGGAAAATTACCCATTTCCAGTTACTCTGAAAAAGTTTCCTGGAGAAAAAAAATTGCTATTGAATAAACAAAGAGGAGAAGGGATGCCAGGCATGTAAAGGTTGAGAACATTCAGAGATGTGAGTGGAAGGACCGGGAAAAGGCCAATTAAGTAAATGGTCTAGGAAAATGAATTGCCCAGAGCATAAAAAGTAGGAAGAGAGCCAGCCTAGCAAAACCCTGAGAGAAGAAGCTGCAGTATATAACATACATTATGTTCAGAATATTAAGCTGCACAGCCCCTTAGCAAATGGCAAGACTGAAAGAACATGTTGGCAGCAGTATGAGAATGCGTTGAGGAACCAGGGGGAAACAAGTGCTTCAACTGAAAATTGATCAACAGTGTATAAAATCCAAGAGAGATAAGGACTTAGAAGTGTCCCTTCATTTAGAAACATATGGTGATGGGGGACCTTAACAAGAGCAAAGTCAGGACACGGTGGGACATGGGCAGACTTCTGTGGTTTTCAAGCTGAATGAGAATTGAAGTGGAGACACTGAGTGCAGATGTCTTAAAAGAAGCTTGACTGGGAAGAAAATGAGGAATATGAATAGCTAAAAGTGTTTTAGTTTGTAGATAGGGCCTTGAATGCTACTTAAAAATGAAGAACAATAGTGAGAAAGAGGTTGACACTAGAGAAAATTAATAATAGCTGATGAAGTAAGGTAGGCAAGAAAGAAGGTCATGAGGATAAGAGAATCAGCATAACTTAGAATGAAGGTATCTTCCACAGAAGTCTGAGTTGTTAATTCACATTCTATGGCATTTAACTCAGTGTAAACCTTTTAAATCCCATTAAGGACTTATTGTTAAGGAGGTATTGTATTCATGTGCATGCAATCCAGGACCTTTTTTGTATATCTGGATGTCCTGCAAACATTGGGGAATTTGAATGCTGGCCCTTCAGGTTCTAGAGACAACCTACCAAAGTATATGGTGGGCTCTAGAAACAACACTTGACTTATAGGAGTGTTACAATAGTGAATATTCTTAACTAAGCCAAAGCAAACTGTATCCATGTGTCTCACTGTGCTCAAATCTCCTGTTGCCAACCCTGGGGTCCCAAGAACATAGAAAATTATTGACAAATACTCCTTGGGCCAACCCCATGGAAAACTCTTTTAAACAATGCTGTAAGGTGACTGGGGTATGTGAAGAAGTGGGCCCAACCTTCTTCTGAAACCCATTTAGCTCTGAAAGTTTCAGAGCCAATCAGCTGAGGACCCAAGGCAGACCTGTATCTACTGGAATGAAAGGTCCAAAGATGTAAGTGTCTTGCACGTTATCTTTAGTGTCTGGCAAATATGGAAAAATAAATTGAATACATGGAGGAAATCTACCTACCACACCAACACATAAGTGGTGTTGATGCCTGTGGTGAGTTCTTGAGGGACAGCTTGCAGCTGAGAGCAGCGAATCAGACAGTTCTGGAGTCCTGCACCTCTGGAAACACAGAAGTACTCATGGAGAGCTCAGCAGAGAAGGTCAGGAGTGGCTCCAAGGGATCAGCAGGGACAGGTGAGGGCTGAGACTCTGACACATGCTTAGGGACCTTGTATCCCCTCCATAGCAGTGGTATTCAGGACCAACCATGTAGAGCCTCAGTTTTTAATGTATAAAATGAGATAAATAATGCCAACTCCCTCACATGTTTGTTGTGAAAATTAAATGAAACATTGTTTAAGTGTAAAGTGCTTAGCATAGTGTGTGGAAAACTATTGGTCTTAGAGTCTCATTTCTTTCCACCCTTAGCACCTTGGACAGAGCAAGTGTCAATCATCATGGAGAAAATGTACAGTGTTTGCACAGAGTAAAGTTTAGTTTCATAGTTGAATGCACTAAGGTGGTTATAACAGTTATTTGATCAAACAATATGAGTGACAGTGAATGTAAACTTCAATGCTGTCAGCCTGAACCAATACATATCAGGAGTAATGATCCATTAACTTCTTGGTAATGAGACAAAGTTATGATGTTGTGAGTATATTATGGCTTCTTGGAATTTTTATTGTTTTCTCCATGCATTAATATAATAATAAAAAGTATGAATCATTTGTTTCTGGACTGCAATAAAATGCAGGCTGAAATGTTGATCATTTTATGTCAGAAATTTATTTCTAATAGAATAACAACCACTACAGTGTTGTGTCATTTACTGACAAGCACTTTAAATTTGCAGTTATCCACATAGGTGATTTGTCTCTGTAATCATTTGGTTTCCGTTTGAAAACACACTTGTCATATTAGAGAGGCAATGTATAATGTCAGTCAAATATGAGCACTGGAAACAAATTTTTAAAAGAAAATTGTGTATTATCTCCATAAACATTTTTTGTGCCTACTATGTGCCCAACTTTGTTTTAGGCATTAAAGTATAAACATTAATGTTGCACAAATCTCTATCACCAAAACATTTGTATTTCAGTGGCAGACAGAACAAAATAAATGCATTTGGAAGTCAAATATATTGGAAGGCAATATATTGTAAATAGTAAGTTTAATGACAGGTGACATTTTGGACATGATGAGAACTCAGAGGAGTGAATCTTAGCACAGGCTTGAAGAACCATGACAGATGGTATCCCTTGAAGGTTAAAGGCTGATAAAGAATTACTTCCACATGAAGAAGAGATGACATTAACAAATTTACAGATGAGAAAGACTGTGGGTTGAAGTGGGGAGAAGAGGCAGTCAGAAGGAGTTTGCTATTGCACATGTTGCAAGGCCTAGATTGTTAGCATATGAAGAAAGATAAATTTAGGCAATAGTTAGACTTGCATGTTTTGTTGAGAAATAAGGCCTCTATCTTTCCAGTGAACCCTTTTGAAGCCAGGAGAAGTCATTTAAGAGTTTTAAGCAGAGTTAACCTTTGATTCTATTTATTTCTATTTCACAGTGTAATATACTAGAAGGAGGAGGATACACAAATCACTGAGATGACATTGAGTAGGCACTCAATTCAGCAGCAGATTCCTCTGTGATCACCTCTACCCATATACAGCCAAATGCTCCTCTTACTTTGGGTTTCTCTTGGGGCGTACCATTGACTAACATCCTGCATTCTCTTTTTCTTCAGTGATATGTAATATTTTCTTGTCACTAAGGAATGAGTGATGTTTGTGTAACTTACATATCCATAGTTACTTGAGGAGGTTTTGTGCGGTATTAAAGAACAACATACAAAACAATCTGAAAAGGCTGTTAAAATATTCATCCTTCTGCCAACAACATACATTTTTAAGCTGGAAATTTTAATAATTTTAACAAAATAATTTTAACAATTTTAACAAAAACATATTATGACAGATTTAATGATATATTAAATACATATATGTCAATTCCTTTGTCTTTTCTCAATTAAGACATTAAAGAGATTTAAAAATAATATAAACAATGTCATTCTTCTATATAAATTTTTGTTTCAGAAGATATATTTTAATAGATTATTATTTAGGTTAGCATGTAATGGTCTATTTTAAAATAAATTAGTAAATAAATTCAAAATTTTTTATTTTAATTTTTAATATAGAAAACACTCAATAATTTAAAATGAAGAGTGTGTGAGAACAACAACAAAAACAAAAAAAATTGAGAACAATTTTGCTAGAATAACCACATAGTTGAAATCTTACATTTGATTTAAATTTCACTTCTGATAAAACTTTTTATTTATATTGTGAGCCAGTTTCCTTAGGCTAGAAGTAACTAGTTCTCTTCTCTTAGTGCCATAATACTTGATTTGTACATCACTTATTATGGCATCTTATTACCATTTATTTAATGGAATCTGCTGCTGAATCTACAACCATGTAAGCTTCATGAGGGTAGGCTCTATATCTGATTTATCTTTGTGTCTCCTGATGTATCTATCACAGTTGTAGCACTAAATAAATAATAGTCCAAAGAACAAAATACATGAAGGTGAACACATGAAAGTTTTCATTGCCAGGACCTCTGGTATTTGGCATTTGAATCATGCTTCTTCACTGTATTTCATCATCAGACCTAGATGCAAGATGCTAGGTGCTATCTCTCCCTTCCTTCTGTCCCATGTTTCAGATCCCAAGTAGTAACAATATCAGATAATTTTTCAAATTAATCAGAATAACAAGCATCAGTTCCCAAGGGTCTCTGGGAAAGCAGCCAATAACTAAGGAATCTATTATTTTAGTCACTGTAGACCAAATGAGAGAAATAGAGAGAGAAAAGTGAAAAGGCAATCTTATCTATTTGAATTACATATAATTTTTATCTCCCAAATCCATATTCTTTTTTAAATTACATTTTACTGCTATTCTATTACAATTCTCCCAGTTTTTCCCCTTTTTCCCTCCTCTGCCCATCCCACCCACTGCTCTCACAGTCAATTTCCACACTGTTGTCCATGTCTGTGGGTCATTCATACATGTTTGTGACCAGAAGGTTAGGGGAAAGGGACATCATGGTGGAAAGAAGGGGAAGGGACTAGAAAAATTCATATGCTTAATGATAACTTATGTTCTCATTAATCAGGGGTCATTAATGATCCTTTAATATGGGAACATGGACATGATGAATGAAAAATTAGGGGCATCAATGAACACGAAGTATTTAAAGATGTTAATATGTTATCTTACAAAAAAATTTAATTTCTTCTCTGCTTTTATTTAAAGCAGTTATTGAAATTCTTATATAACCTGAATCTGATATTTAGATAGAAAACAAAACAAAACAAAAAGCCTCCTCATAAAAAAAATCTTAGCTGAAAATCCTAAGATGATGAATTTTATGTTTTCAATTCAGTAAAAACATGAGTTCTCATTAATTTTCTCCATCATATGCAATCAATTTGGTAAATATGAGAATCACAGTGACCAGTAGAAAGTAGTCTTTCACTACAAGAAATTGTTTCTTGGACTCCAGCTCTTTGCTATACAGTATATTTTTTCCTAATAGAATAAAAAGTTATTTTATTGGTATAAATTTGATCTATTAATATCTGATTTAAGTGTTTGCTCTAGTGATTCATCCTGAAGAAAGAAGAGGCAGGGCCACACAGCACATTGTCAGTAGGTCGATAGGTCTTGGTTCCCTGAGAGGAAAAAAGAACTGCATTCTCCTTTTCTGAAATACCCTTGCACATTGCACTAAGAATAGAATACAAAGTGGAGCTTCAGGAATGGTCCAGGCCTACATGCAGTCAGCTAATGTTGAATCATTCTTTCAGATCATTTCTTGCTATGAAAATCCATGTACCACAAATAAAGAAAAACTAAATATTAAACTATAAGGAAAAGTAAAATGTTGACATCATAAAAGCCTCAGAAAAAGGCTGGCTTGGGCCTGAGGTGACTATTGGATTGAAAACTTCCATGTGCCTTTTCTCTCTCTCTGTCCTACTCAACAGTGGCCAGTGTGACCTTTAAGGCCAGTTAACTTGATCATATCATCTTCTTCCTATAAAGCGCTTACCATTTTTCATTGCTCTGAGGATAAAATTCAAAATGTTAATACAGTTCCCCAGCCTCATTGATCCAACCTGGCCCATGGCTCCAATTCCACTTCTTAATTTATTCATTGGACTTTAAAAAATGTTCTTAAAACTGCCTCAAACTCTTTACACAACTCCCTTCTTCTTTAAAATTATCTTTGCTATTTTCTACATCTCACATAATACCTAATTAGTCTTTATGTTTCTGTTTAAATGTAATCTCTCAAGACAAAGTTTCTCCAATGCCTCAATATAAGTAGGGTCTTGCAACTTTTCTTATATGCTTATATATTCCTTTACATTATTTATTAAAATTTATAATTATATATGTACCCATACATTTCTCCCATGGACTGAGTGTGTTTCCTCACTGGACTGAAAGCTTCCCAAAGAAAAGAAACACGTTTTCATGGTTTCCCATTGAGTGAGAGGAGCACACAGTCCAATGACTGCTACTAAGTACTAAACAGGTCTTCCTCGATTTGATAACACTTTAATTAAGAGACTTCCAGATGAGCATGCTGCATATCAGCAGAACTTAACTCACTTTCTCATAAAGATCTGTAGAAAGTTCAAATCTGGTAAACTTTAAAAAAGAAGAAAACATTCCAAATTCCAGTGCAAAGCTACCATCCACACTGACCAAGGAGATGAACTGAAAAACTTTTCCTTGTTAATATTTCTGGGCTTTTCTGAATTCTGGAGGAAGGCAGAAAAAGGTATTATCTCAAGTATAATTTCCTTTAGGTAATGTTGTCTGGAAATAATGGTGGCCACCAGACCACTTTTTTTTGAACCCACAAGAAAACTTTTTTCCACAAACAGGTTCTTTTCAAATCTTTGCAGAGACCACACGTCAGACATCCCAACACTCTGGTGGCTGGAGATTGTTGACATTTACCATGTTTCCTAGAATACATTGTGGAGAAGGATGAAGTCAGAAAAGGCTCTGTAAAAAACTCTGGGGTGCAGCATTTTACAGACAACACTTATACAGGAGGAACTGGTTTTCTTGTGATTTCCTAGCCACTTCTGAATAGCTTTCTGTACTGTGGTGTGGTCTATCTTCAGGATGAGAGAAAGCCTCCTTGAATATGATGCAGTCGTCCCTTCAGGAAACGAATTCTTTGATCTTATCTCTTTGTCTTGATTTAGACTTTCATGTCAAATCATCTACTTTCCCATGCTCCTTGTAATTATTTCATGGCTAAATTAGTGCAAATAAATAATGAATTTATAAATTATATGACACCATAATGGAACAATGATTTAATTAATTTACTATCAGGGGCTTTCTACAGACAATTGTAAATTTATAATATAAACTAATGGTATTTATTCATGTGGAAATTTTTACTATTTTAACATATTATTTTAATAAGGAAACTTTAATAATTCTCATCTGCATAAACAAGAGGATTTATATCAGGCAAAGATCACACTGAATTTCAGTGCTATTAGTTTCCTATGAAGTTCTTTCACTTTATGTAGCATTAAGAATAGTTAGTAACTTTTTTTTTAAAAAATATTTTATTTATTTATTTTTTGAGAGAAGGGAAGGGAAGGGAAGGAGAGAGGGAGAGAAATATCAATGTATGGTTGCCTCTTATGCGTCCCCTGCTGGGAACTGGCCTGCAACCCAGGCATGTGCCCTGACTGGGAATCGAACCGTGATACTCTGGTTCACAGGCCCGCGCTCAATCCACTGAGCTATGCCAGCCAGGGCTTTTTTTTTTTTTTTTTTTAAATATTTTATTTATTTATTTTTTGAGAGAAGGGAAGGGAAGGAGAGAGGGAGAAAAATATCAATGTATGGTTGCCTCTTATGCGTAACTTTTTAAGCTATAGTAGTTTAAATATTAATGATAATTTTAGTAATTATTTACTCACATATCAGAGGCATAAACCTACCCAGAAGTCTCTGGTATCACCTCTCACTTGATCATAGATTGAAAGCTTTCTTCTTCTGAAGCTACCTTCTGTGTATGTACTATGTCTATCTCTTCTACTATTTCCCTAAATGGATTCTTACGTGCTATTTCTATAGAACACTGGGTGGACAATGATATGATAGGGACTGTAAAATAACCAGGGATTTTTGCTTGGTAAACCTATGATTTGGGCAAATAATAGCCAATGATTTATTGCATAAAAGGTACATATTGTAGATATAATTAACTTTCCTATTAAATCCATTGGATCATTTGTACAATCTGTATCTTTATGGGTACTCTCTACATTGGTGGTAATAATAGTAATGGTTTCCATTTTTTATTATCATTTAGAAGATTCCACCTTCTAAATCTCAGACAGTTTCCTCTTGGGCCAGCTCCAACCAAACTATACAGCAATAAGAATTTTGAAATACAGTTGTCAGTATAACCACAATGACACAGCACAATTCACCCCAATTCACCTAAAATGTAGATAAAATAAAGTTTGTGGAAACATGAATGGGTAGAAGAATGCATGCTTCTTAAGAACAGTCATTCAAGGGGCTAATTGAGGTGGAAGGGGAAATAGAAGTGTGGAGCAGAAATAGTTGGAGCTGTAAGCTGTAAGTAAAATTTCAAATCAAGTCCTTGAAAATATAGGTTTTCCACTTATTTGCAGGCTAATGGCCAAGATTGTGGCAAGGTAGATACACTTTGCTTCCTCAGACAAACAAAAGAAGGATAACAACCAATTTAAAAACAAAAAAAACAAGCAGAACTGTCAAAAAATTGAATGCTATGGAACTCAGACAACCAAAGAATTAAAAAAGAAATATTCACCCTGACTGGTAGGAGGGACAGAGACAGGAAACTGGGGCAGAGAGGACACACCTGCCAAGGTGGCAGTTGGTGGACATTCTCTCACAGATAAACTGGGGGGAGCAACTGGGCAGTGAGACAGACTGAATAAGCCAGGGTTAAAGTGTGGGAAATTAAAGACTCAAAACTCTAGTTGTAAAAATCTGTGTATGTTGTAGTGGAAGGAGAAACTCCCAGTTTCACAGGAGAGTCTGTTGGAGGAATCCCCGGGTTTCTTGAACATACACAAACCTACACACCTGGGGAATCAGCTCCAGGGCAGCATCTGAAAAAGAAAAATCTGCTTGTGCGTAGTGGGGGAAGTGACTGGGGCATTGTTGCTTTCTGACCCCTCCCCTATATCCAGCACCATGATGCAGTGAAGTGGGTTGCCCCACCCTGGTGACTACCTAAGGCTCCAGCCCTTACTATGTAACAGGTGCACTGAGACAAAGAAATATGACTCAAATGAAGGAATAAATCAAAACTCAAGAAAAAGAACTAAGTGACAAGGAGATAGCCAACCTAACAGATGCAGAGTTCAAAACACTGGTGATCAGGATGCTCACAGAAATGCTTGAGTATGGTTTCAAAATAAAGGAAGAAGTGGTATCTCATTGTGGTTTTAATTTGCATCTCTCTGATAGCTAACAATATTGAACATCTCTTCATGTGTCTCTGGATATTCTGTATGTCCTCCTTGGAGAAGTGTCTGTTCAACTCCTTTTCCCATTTTTTAATTGGGTTGGTTGTCTTCTTAGAGTGGAGTCCTGTAAGTTCTTTGTATATTTTGGAGATTAAACCTTTGTCTGAGCTTTACACCAGTCAGGATGGCTATCATAAACAAAGCAACAAACAACAAATGTTGGAGAGGTTGTGGGGAAAAGGGGTCCTTAGTTCACTGTTGGTGGGATTGCAGACTGGTACAACCATTATGGAAAACAGTATGGAATTTTCTCAGAAAAATAAAAATTGACCTGCCTTTTGACCCAGCAATTCCACTCCTAGGATTATATCCTAAGAATCCTAAAACATCAATTTCAAAGAACCTATGCACCACAATGTTTATAGCAGCAAAATTTACAATAGCCAAGAGTTGGAAGCAACCTAGGTGCCCATCAGTAAATGAATGGATCAAAAAATTGTGGTACATATACACAATGGAATTCTATGCAGCAGAGAGAAAGAAGGAGCTACTACCCTTTGTAACAACATGGATGGAACTGGAAAACATTATGCTGAGTGAAATAGGCCAGGTGTTGAAAGACAAATACCATATGATCTCACCTTTAACAGGAAGCTAAAAAACAAAACAAACAAGCAAGCAGAATAAAAACAAAGACACTGAAATAGAGAACAAGGGGACAGTGACCAGAGGGGAGAGGGAAGGGAATTTAAATGGAAAAAAGGGGAGGGATTTGGAGGAACAAATAGGAAGGACACAGGGTCAAGAACTAAGGGGGGTGGAAATGGGAGGGAGGTGGGAAGCATGGGACTGGGAAAGGAGAAATAGGTAAAAAACTGTACTTGAAAAATAACTAAATAAAATTATAAAAAATAAAGGAAGAAGTGAAGGTTATGAAAAGTGGAATAAAAAATATATACAGGGAAGCAAAGGTGAAGGGAAGGAAACTGGTACTCAAATCAATGATTTGGAACAGAAGGAAAAAATAAATGTTCAACCAGAACACAATGAAGAAAGAAGAATCCCCAAAAATGAGGAGAGGATTGGGAACCTCCAGGGCATCTTTAAACATTCCAATATCCAAATCATAGGGTTACCAGCAGGAGAAGGGGAAGAGCAAGAAACTGAAACCTTATTTGAAAAAATAATGAAGAAGAGCTTCCCCAATCTGACAAAGGAAACAGACTTCCGGAAAGTCCAGGAAACTTGGAGAGTCCCAAAGAAGTTGTACCCATGGAAGCACACCACAAGGCACATCAAAATTACATCATACAAGATCAAAGATAAAGAGAAAATCTTAAAAGTAGCAACAGAAAATGAGACAGTTAGCTACAAAAGAGTGCCCATAAGACTATAAGCTGATTTCTTAAAAGAAAACTTACGTTATGCTGAGTGAAATAAACCAGGCGGTGGAAGACAAATACCATATGATCTCACCTTTAACAGGAAGCTAAACAACAAAACAAACAAGCAAGCAGAATAAAAACAAAGACACAGATAGAGCAAGGGGACAGTGACCAGAGGGGATAGGGGAGGGAATTTCAGGGGGAAAAGGGGAAGGATTTACAGGAACTAGTATAGAGGACACATGGACAACAACTGAGGGGGGTGGAAATGGGAGGGAGGTGGGGGCACAGGGGGATGGGCTAGGATGGGAGTAAAAGACAGAATACTGTAATGGAAAAATAATTAAATAAATTAAAAAATAAAAGACTTGATTTGTACACTGAGGGGAAAAAAAAGAAAACTTCCAGGCAAGAAGAGGCTGGAAAGGAGTATTTGAAGTCATGAAATGCAAGGACCTGCATCCAAGATTATTCTATTCAGCAAAGCTATCAGGTAGAAAAGAAGGAAAGACAAAGTGCTTCCCAGATCAAGGTCAAGTTAAAGGATTTCATCATCACCAAGTGCTTATTATATGAAATGTTAAAGGGACTTACCTAAGAAAAAGAAGAAGATCAAAACTAGGAACAGTAAAATGACAATAAACTCACAACTATCAAAAACTGAACCTAAAAAAAAAACAACGAAAACACAAACTAAGCAAACAACTAGAACAGGAACAGAATCACAGAAATAAAGATCACCTGGAGAGTTATCAGTGGGGAGGTGGTGGGGGGAATTTGGAGGGTAAAGGGTACAGGGAATAAGGAGCACAAATGGTAGGTACAAGATAAACAGGGGGAGGTTAAGCATAGTATGGGAAATACAGAAGCCAAAGAACTTATATGTATGACCCATGGACATGAACTAAGGGTGGGGAATGTTGGAGAGTGGGGGTGGGTGGGTGCAGAGCAGAGAGAAATGAAGTGGAAAAAATGGGATAATTGTAATAACACAGTCAATAAAGTATACTTAAAACTTAAAAAAAAGAAAATATAGGTTGATCTGGTGATATAGAGGGAGGAGGTGGAGTAAAGGTGCGTACTGTAAATAATTAAAGTTATGCTTTGACACATGACAAGAAGTGTCAAGTACAATTATTACTGAATATTCCAGTATGCTTATTAAAAGATTTGATTTTTAAATTTGCAGTCAGAAAAAGTTATGATTTACATTATGAGAAGAATGTGAAAATCTGCACAAATTTTATTTGGGATTACTCTACACCTGAGATAAAAATAAGCCGGGAAATTGAGATTTAAAATTTATCATGGAATATTCTGGTGCTTCAGACAGGAAAGAGAGATTTCCACAGATCACTATTTTGGAGGAATTACGTGATGTTCTTTTGTTTTTAATTTTTACCTCAGTCTTCATTTCAATAAGGTAATTAGTGCTAGATATACCCCAACTAAACAAAAACTTTTTGGAGTCCTCAAAGAGCAACAAAGGGATCCTGAAGACAAAATACTTTGGAAACCACTGGCTTTACTAATGAATTTGAGCTACTTAACTCAAACTATTTCACAGTAATTACTTGATGTTCTAATGCTGAACTTTAACACAGAGTTCATATGCATTGGTCCAGAGAAACTATGTGCCTCCAAGTTGGTAAACTCTACAAAAAATACTTCAGTGGAAAGAATAACTGCTGGCATAAAAGATATGTTTTAATAATAATATTACCTCTGGTCTGTTAAGTATCTGTTCTACCTCTCTATCTCCAGAGAGGTAGAGATATACAAATATAGTTCATCAAAGAAAAATCTGCATGTATTTTTTAAAAACCTCTTATTCCTTTATTAGCTAAAAAGGAACCTGTTGTCCGATGCATTATTCCTATTTTAGAAATGAGAAAAATCAGATTCAGAGAGGTTAAGGAACTAGAACAGTCATTCAGCTGATAAGTTGCAGAGCTGAAATTCACATACAGGCTTGATGCTTTCATATTTCTGTGCTTCAGCTGCAATGCAAACCTGGCCTCATGAGGCATATATGTCTCCTCATCATTATGAACTACAGATCTTCAAATATATATAAATTAAGGAAATGTGTCATATATGTAAGTGTTTAAAAGTCATAAATGAAGCTACCAAATGTTAAAATAGATTCTACCCTTATGTCCTGAGAAATCTATCTTCACAATGTCAGTGGGGGGATTGTTTGTTTGTTTTCAAATTTTTTGTCCTCATTCAAGGATATTTTTTATTGCCTTTAGAGAGAGAGAGATGAAGGGAAAAAAAGAAAGAAGAGAGACATCGTTGTGAGGGGAAAAACATAGACTGGTTCCCTTCTCACACATGCCCTTAGCGGGGATTGAAATTGTAACCTAGGTATGTGTCCTGACAGGGAATTGAACCCACCACCATTTGGTATATGAGATGATGCTCCAACCAATTGAGTCACACCAGCCAGGACACAATGCCAATTTTGAATTGAGAACACTTGGACCCCTTGGATTTCCACACCAACTTATAACTCACATCCCATCCTTTACCTTTTCCCATACTTGGCTCAGTCTTACAACCTGCCTAATCATGGTGGCACTCTGGACCCTGTAGCTATGCCCCATCCAACCCTCCATGCCAACAGCTTTCCTTTGGTATCATTTGACCTGAAGGTACACCTATGAGCATCACCATATAGGCCCGCAGAGGCCCACACAGACTCTGGAACTGGGCTCAGGACAGTCTGGGTAGAAACTCCAGTTGTCCAGGTATCTAAATCCTGGTCTACAAGAAGGGGCCTGGGGTGTGCACCCTGTGTGGACCACATCCATTTGGTCCAGTAGCTTTCTTATTTCCTGAAGAAGGGGCACAGTCAGGACCAAGAAGGGGCAGAGATTTCTGCTGTTCGGGTATAAGAGTGATGCTGCTTACACTTGTACTTTCTGGCAGCAGGGGAAAAATAGCTTTTATATCTTGAAATAATAAATTTTTACCTATTCACTTATATGAGAAAGCAGTGGTTCAGGGTCTTTTTGATGTTTTCTCTAACTCTTTACCTACTACTACTTCTCCATATCCAGTAATCTGTATTTGAGGTAAGGAGAGAGATGGAGTAGGTTCAAAAAGGTACCACTTCAACCCACTGGACATATTTTCAAACTTCCAAAGAATTCTGGGCTATCTATCATAGCTACAGCAGGTCTGATATCCTCCCAGAAGATACTTAAAAATGAACCAGGAAAAAACAAAACCCACTCCATTACAAGCAGCCTGCCACCACATCCCTTGGAATCAGAGCCAATAATTCATGCAGAGTGATGCTGCTTAGCAAATTGTTTTATGCTCTTCCCCTTACATTCATCATGAAAAATAGCTCAGGCTCAAAGAAGCTTCAAAATTAAAGAATTAAGACTCGAAGACCTGACTGAAAGAAAACTCATCAGCTCATATATTTTGTCAGTGTAACTTAGAACAATATTTTGTTCCTTAAATCAACATGAATCATATAAGAGAAAAAATTGCTCCCTGTTATTTTTCATGGTGAAAAATACATAATATAGGATCTGCCATGAAGAATATGTAGAGCAGAAGTTTCCTATAGTCAGTACTCATTGCAGTCTAAAGAGATCCTCTGTATAAAATGCGTGATTTAAAAAATTCATCAGTCTTATCTCCAGTTTCCATGGAAATTAGAATATTTACCAAAAGACTGATTCAGGATAAAATTTCAGGATGAATTACATCTAATGCAATTGGCTTGCTTTTTGGAACATAATATAGATGTTGAAGCTAAAGAATGAAGAAAAATTGAAGTCTGAAGTTGGATAAAAGCTATCATAAAAATACCATATGATCTCACCTTTAAGTGAAACCTAATCAACAAAACAAACAAGCAAGCAAAATATAACCAGAGACATTGAAATTAAGAACAAACTGACAGTAATAAGAAGGGGGTGGGAGGGGACAATGGAGGGAAAGAGGGGAAGGGCTTTCAGAAACAACTGTGAAGAACATATGGACAAAACCAAGCAGGGGTGGAATCAGGGGAGGGAGGTGGGCATGGCTGGGGTGAGGTCATGGGGGGGGAATGCAGACAACTGTACTTGAACAACAATAAAATAATTTTAAAAATTATCATAGTAATAATTATTTTAGTGAATGAATCTCCCCAAGTTTAAGGAGAGATCTATGCTTAAATTGCAGAGACTGGTAGGTGAAAACATTAGTGATAAGAACTCTTTCTTTTTTTTTCTAAACATAGTGCAAGTTTTAAATCAATTAGTATGAGTAAGCAGTCTGTAAGTAAGGACTGTAATGAAAACAGAAAAACCATCTAAACAAACACATGTTTTGGACTTAAAACATAAATGAAAGAAAGGCCCTCCTTAATGAATTCACCTAATCCTCTAATATGAGTCTTAACTGCTCTTGGAGTTTAGTTGTCACATAAAATTATGATGTTGGTAGCTGGATGAGGCCTTAGAGATATTCCACATTGATGGTTCCCATACCTGGCTGATGGTGAAAATCATATACAGCAGTGCTTCCCAAACTGTACTGTGCATTCAAATCACCTAGAGATTTTGTTAAAATGAATACTGTATTCTGTTTCAGTAATTCTGAGATGAGGCCTGATGTTCCACATTTCTAACACTTTTCCAGGTGGTGCTATGCTGCTGGTCTGTGCACCACATTTTGTGTATTAAAAAATGAGAGTTTTATAAAAAATATACAGAATTTTAGATCTCACTCTTAGAGATTCCAACTTAGTGCAGTAGGACTTGAAAAGTTTCCTAATTTATAGATAAGGAAACTGACATTCAAAAAGGTGTAATGGCAACATGGGGAACAACATAGTTAATGGTCAAGCCAATAGTTGACTAAAGGCCTCCTAATCTCAGGCCATTGCTGTTTCATTTACATGATGTCTCCCATATTTTTGGAACCTTCCATGTTTACCCTCAGGATGTGTCTCCTGTGTAGCTGCACAGGGTTCCATGCCAAGAAGGGCCTGTGTTTGGGGTTTAATGCTCTATGGAAATTCATCCTAATTTTATTTTTGAATTTATGTTTTGTAATTGAAGTCCAATGGGACAGTGGAGCATGTGTAGAGCAAGGGCTTGGAGTCTCAGCTCACACATGGTCTTGCCTCCTGAAGTTTCTTGAGCACTCTACAATGGATTTCTGGCTTCCTCCTACCTATGGTAGCCCAGGCTATGCTTGACTTCCCTCTTCCCACCTCTATCTCAGACTGCGGTCAGCCTCCACCAGGAGCACTGAGAAAATCACATTGATAAGAAGAAGCTTGTGTCCCTTCAACATCCTTCTTTCATGGAGACCTGGGTGTACATGTGGGGATGATCAGAATTGAGAGTATCCCTTGGTGTCTCAGGGCAGGGCATGATGGCAATGTCTCCACACCAGGCTAACAGAGCAGTGGTGTATTTGGCTGGTGACTTGGCAGAACCTCTCAAACTCTCCATTCAAGTGAAGTATGCCTCTGTATGCCTCTGAGCAAGTACCAAGTACCAAGTATGCCTCTGAGCAAAGGTTTCAATCTCTTGGGGCCACCCACTTCTCATGAATGGAGACATGGTCCTTGGGAAGAGGAGAGTGATGTCTTCACTCTTGGCTGGTGCCCTGAGTTTTCTTTTAGCATTGGGTTTCACAACTACATAGCTCGGACAGTTTACAGCATTGTTTGGTGAACCAATTCCTTAACAGGGCTGCAGCCAGAGGATATCCTGGACTATCCTTAAGGATCTGCTTTTTCTTCAGCTTTTATAGCCCTTTCTCCAGGTAGTCACCAGATAATTTACTTAAGCAAATGAAACCTTTAAGCTTACCACTGTAAACAGTCCTTTCATGGTGATGCAACTATTGGTTTGCTTTTCAAATTTGTACTTAATTGTGTGTGGTGAAGAAGAGAGTGAGCCAGCTTGATACACCTGATGGTTGGTTGCATGAAGGAGGGAAGTAGTACACTTCCTGAGGAATATCTTGTCAGGGTGCTTTCCTGGGGCAGGAATGGCAGCTTGTTTTTTTAGAAAAGGATGAGGTGCACCACAGAGGACCCACAAGCTGCCATGAGAGATTTCTCCCATCCTCTGCCCTTGAGCACTGTGCACAATGTCACTCTATCAGCAGGTCCAGTAACTGACTTACTCAAATGGGCAGCGTGGTGTCTATGAGAGAGCACCATTACAGAACTTACTGAAAATTCTAACCCTAGATTAGGTGGTCTCTGAATGTACAAGAGAAATTAGTGGAGCAATTGCTGAAAATGGTTGGTGGGGCTAGTACTCTCAGAAACCCCTTCTCTAAAAAAAAACCAGCGCAAATAATTGCATTCAATAATTTTCAAATCACCCTCTGAAGCTTAAAGAGGAAGAAGTTCATCTCCATAACAGTGTAACAGGTTCCAGAATTGTGGTGAGAAAATGTAATCTTTTAATAAAGATGAGAAACAGACATGCTTTTATAGCTTTTCATCTGTACTGTTAATGCTAACCTGGAAACTGAACCACCAAGGAAAAGAGTGCAATGAAATTTAGGAATGTATTCTTGATGGCTCAAGATTAGTGTTTCAAAATTTGTTTGGGTAAAAGTAATCTATAAATTATTTAAATAGCTTATTTGTGGCACTATTTTGCTTAAAGTTTTTAATTTAAATGCCTGTTATATTTTATACAATTATATTCTACATATGTGGATATATTCTGCACATAATCATAAGCTTTTCTTATTTAATTGATTTGATCCATTTTATGATATTGAAACATTTTTATATTTTTAGATAAACCTTACCCATTTTTCCTTTGCTATATTACCAGATTCACTTTTATACCTTTTCAATTTTTATACCTTTTAAAATAAGTGCTATTTTTTTATGGAAGATTTTTAAAAATTTTATTTAGTTAGTTTTCAAGTACAGTTTTTTTGCCTATTTCTCCCATCCCAGGCCCCCTGCCCTGTCTCCCCACCTCCCTCCTATTTCTCCCCCTGCCCAGTCCTCATCCCTGTGTCTTTCATACTTGTTCCTCAAAATCCCTCCCCATTTTTCCCCTTAAATTCCCTTCCCTCTCCCCTCTCTGGTCACTGTCCCCTTGTTCTCTATTTCAATGTCTTTGTTTTTTTTTCTGCTTGCTTGTTTGTTTTGTTGTTTAGCTCCCTGTTAAAGGTGAGATCATATGGTATTTGTCTTTCAACACCTGGCCTATTTCACTCAGCATAATGTTTTCCAGTTCCATCCATGTTGTTGCAAAGGGTAGTAGCTCCTTCTTTCTCTCTGCTGCATAGAATTCCATTGTGTATATGTACCACAATTTTTGGATCCATTCATTTACTGACAGGCACCTAGGTTGCTTCCAACTCTTGGCTATTGTAAATTGTGCTGCTATGAACATTGTGGTGCATAGGTTCTTCGAAATTGCTGTTTTAGGATTCTTAGGATATAATCCTAGCAGTGGAATTGCTGGGTCAAAAGGCAGGTCAATTTTTATTTTTCTGAGAAAATTCCATACTGTTTTCCATAATGATTGTACCAGTCTGCAATCCCACCAACAGTGAACTAAGGACCCCTTTTCCCAACAACCCCTCCAAAATTTGTTGTTTGTTGCTTTGTTTATGATAGCCATCCTGACTGGTGTAAAGTGGTATCTCATTGTGGTTTTAATTTGCATCTCTGATAGCTAACAATATTGAGCATCTCCTCATGTGTCTCTGGATATTCTGTATGTCCTCCTTGGAGAAGTGTCTGTTCAAGTCCTTTTCCCATTTTTTAATTGGGTTAGATGTCTTCCTAGAGTGGAGTCCTGTAAGTTCTTTGTATATTTTGGAGATTAAACCTTTGTCTCAGGTATCATTGGCAAATATGTTTTCCCATACAGTTGTTTGTCTTTTAAATTTAATATTGTTTTCTTTAGCCATGCAGAAGCTTTTTATTTTGACGAGATCCCATTTGTTTATTCTTTCCTTTATATTCCTTGCTTTAGGAGACATATCAGTAATAATGTTGCTGCGTGGAATATCTGAGATGTCCTTGCCAATGTTCTCCTCTAGGACTTTAATGGTGTCACCGCTTATATTTCAGTCTTCTATCCACCTTGAATTTATTTTGGTGTATGGTGTAAGTTGGTGCTCAAGTTTCATTTTTTGCACGTAGCTGTCCAGTTCTCCCAGCACCATTTGTTGAAGAGGCTATCTTTACTCCATTTTATGTTACTGCCCCCTTTGTCAAATATTAATTGACTGTAGAGAGTTGGGTTGATTTCTGGGCTCTCTGTTCTGTTCCATTGGTCCATGTGCCTGTTTTAAGCCAGTACCAGGCTGTTTTGATTACAGTGGTTTTGTAATACAGTTTGATATCAGGTAGTGTGATCCCTCCTACTTTTTTCTTCTTTCTCAAAAGAGCAGCTGCTATTCGGGCTTGTTTATGACCCCATATAAATTTTTGAAGTGTTTGTTCTATGTCTGTGAATATTCCATTGGTACTTTAATAGGTATTGCATTGAATCTGTATATTGCTTTGGGTAGTATGGACATTTTGATGATGTTAATTCTTCCAATCCATGAACACGGTATATGTTTCCATTTGTTTGTGTCTTCCCTGATTTCTTTCTTCAGTGCTGTGTAGTTTTCTGCATACAGGTCTTTTACCTCCTTGGTTAGGTTTATTCCCAGAT
This sequence comes from Artibeus jamaicensis, assembly GCF_021234435.1. Lineage (NCBI taxonomy): Eukaryota > Metazoa > Chordata > Mammalia > Chiroptera > Phyllostomidae > Artibeus > Artibeus jamaicensis. Next base: position 68,068,043 of record NW_026522030.1, on the reverse strand, counting down.
ATTTTATTTTTCATTTTGCTACATCGAATGGGATTTTTTCCTTGATTTCTGCTTCTGCTGATTCATTGTTGGTATACAAAAATGCCTTTGATTTCTGGATATCGACTTTGTATCCTGCTGTTTTGCCAATTCATTAATTAGTTTGAGCAGTTTTTGGGTAGAGTCTATAGGATTTTCCATGTACACTATCATGTCATCTGCAAACAGTGGCAGTTTTGCTTCCTCCTTTCCTATTTGGATGCCTTTTATTTCCTTTACTTTCCTGATCACTGTGGCTAAAACTTCCAATACTATATTGAATAGAAGTGGTAAAAGTGGACATCCTTGTCTTGTTCCTGATCTTAGTGGAAAAGCTTTTAGTTTTTGCCCATTGAGTATGATGTTGGCTGTAGGTCTCTCATATATGGCCTTTATTATATTGAGGAATGCTCCCTGTATTCCCACTTTGCTGAGTGTTTTTATCATAAATGGGTGTTGTACCTTATCAAAAGCTTTTTCCGAGTCTATTGATATGATCATGTGGTTTTTGTCTTTGCTTTTGTTTATGTGAGGAATTACATTTACTGATTTGCGAATGTTGAACCATCCTTGCATCCCTGGGATGAATCCCACTTGGTCATGGTGTATAATCTTTTTGATATATTGTTGGATGCGATTGGCCAATATTTTGTTGAGGATTTTAGTGTCTATGTTCATCAGCGATATTGGCCTGAAGTTTTCTTTCTTTGTTGTATCTCTATTTGGTTTTGAAATTAGGATGATGCTGGCTTCATAAAAAGAGTTTGGGAGTTTTCCATCCTTTTGGATTTTTTGGAATAGTCTGTGAAGAATGGGGTTTAGCTCTTCCTTAAATGCTTTGTAGAATTCTCCTGTGAAACCATCTGGTCTGGGGCTTTTGTGTGATAGGAGTTTTTTGATTACTGCTTCAATTTCTTTTGCTGTTATTGGTATATTCAGGTGTTCTACTTCTTTTTCATTGAGTTTTGGGAGATTATATTTTTCTAGAAATGTGTCCATTTCCCCTAGGTTTTCAAATTTCTTGGCATACATTTCTTCATAGTAATTTCTTACAATCCCTTCTATTTCTGTGGTATCAGTTGTAATCTCTCCTCTTTCATTTCTGATTGTGTTTATTTGTGTCCGTTCCCTTCTTTTCTTGATGAGCCTACTTAAAGGCTTGTCTATTTTGTTTATCTTCTCAAAGAACCAACTCCTGGATTCATTGATCCTTAGAATTGTGCTTTTAGTCTCTCTGTCACTTAGTTCTGCTCTGATCTTAGTTATTTCCTTCCTTCTGCTTGCTCTGGGCTGTCTTTGTTGCTGTTCCTCAAGTTTTTGCAGGCGTAGAGTAAGGTTGTTTGTTTGAAATGTTTCTATCTTCTTTAGGTAGGCCTGTATTGCTATAAACTTCCCTCTCAGAACTGCCTTTTCTGTGTCCCATAAGTTTTGGGTTGTTGTGAGATAGTTTTCATTTGTTTCCAGAAACTTTTTGATTTCTTCCCTAATTTCATTCTTGACCCATTTGTTGTTTAATAGCATACCATTCAGTCTCAATGATTTTGGGTGTTTGGGGTTTTTTCCTTTGGGGTTGGCTTCCAGTTTCAGTCCCTTGTTGTCCAAGGAAATGCTTGGTATGATTTCAATTTTCTTGAAATTTTTGAGGCTCGTTTTGTGTCCTATCATGTGGTCTATCTTTGAGAATGTTCCATGTGCATTTGAAAAGAATGTGTATTTAGCTTCTTTGGGGCAAAGGGCTCTGTATATATCAGTTAGGTCCATTTCATCTAGGGTGTTGTTTAATGCCACAATATCTTTATTGATATTTTGTTTGGAAGATCTGTCCATTTTTGATAGTGGGGTGTTAAAATCCCCTACTATAATTGTGTTGCTGTCAATATCATTCTTGAAGTCCTCTAAGATTTTCTTTATATATTTTGGTGCTCCTATGTTGGGTGCATATATATTTATGATGTTAATGTCTTCTTGGTGGATTCTTCACTTGAGTATAATGAAGTGTCCTTCTGGGTCACTCTTTATGGCCTTTTTTTTGAAGTCTATTTTGTCTGATACTAGAATTGCTACCCCATCTTTTTTTCTTGTCCATTTGCTTTGAAAATTTGTTTCTAGCCTTTCACTTTTAGTCTGTGATGGTCTTTTGTCCTGAGGTGGGTCTTTTGTAGGCAGCATATTTGTGTGGCATGCTTTCTTATCCATTCAGCTATTCTGTGTCCTTTGATTGGAGCGTTTAATCCATTTACATTTAAGGTTATTATTTATAGGTACTTATTTGTTGCCATTTTTGTACCTGTGTTCCTCTCTGTCTGTCTCTTTTCCTTCCTTTCCTTAAAGCAGACATTTTAGTATTCCTTTAGAGCTGGCTTGGTGGCAGCAAATTCTTTTAGACTTCTTTTGTCTTGGAAGCTCTTTATTTGGCCTTCTATCTTGATTGAGAGCCTTGCTGGGTAAAGTAGCCTTGGTTGTAGGCCTCTGTATCTCATTACTTGGAATATTTCTTGCCATTCTCTTCTTGCTTGGAGTGTTTCCATTGAGAAGTCAGTGGCTAACCTTATTGGGGCTCCCTTGTATGTTATTTCTTTTTTCTCCCTTGCTGACTTTAAGATTCTCTCTTTGTCTTGGAATTTTGCCATTTTAATGATGATGTGTCTTGAAGTGGACCTCCTTGGTTTCCTCTTGAATGGGACTCTGTGTGATTCCTGGATTTGTGTGACTTTTTCTTTTATCAAATTGGGAAAATTTTCTCTCATTACTCTTTCAAATATGTTTTCTATCTCTTGTTCTTCTTCTTCTCCTTCTGGTATTCCTATTATTCGGATATTATTACGTTTTATATTGTCTTGCATTTCTCTTAATCCCTCTTCATTCTTTCTGAGCCTCTTTTCATTTTCTTTCTCTTTCTGTGAGATGCTTTCTACGTTGTCCTCCAATTCACTAATCCGATCTTCTGTTTCATCTACCCTATTTTTAATGCTTTCTACTGTGTTTTTTAATTCAGAAATTGTATTCTTCATTTCCTCTTGGCCCTTGCTAATAATTTCCATTTCCTTTTTCATGTTGATATAGTTTGCAGTGAGATCATTATAGCTCCCCTTTAGTTTCTGGTAGCTGTTTGTGAGCTCTTTGAACTTCCTGATCACCAGTGCTTTGAATTCAGTATCTGATAGTTGACTTGCCTCTATTTCATCTAACATTCTTTCTGAGGGTTCCTCCTTTCCTTTCATTTGGGGATTATTTCTTTGTCTTCTCATTGTTTGTGAGACTCTTCTTGTTAACCTCAGCTTCTTAGATTAATCTGTTTTGACACCCTGGGTTTATGGTGTGAACTTTTGTGGTGGAATGCCTGTGAATTTCAGTGGGGCAGTCTCTTTTGGTTATCTTGTCATTCTCTGCTTCCACCTACTCAAATATGCAGTAACTTTTGGCTTCTCTCCTACAGCAATGTGCAATTTGTCTCTCTGACTCTACTATTGGGAGGCCTCTTCTATGGGTCCAGCTCTGGTCTTTTCATATTTTCAAGTTGATTGTGACTCTTGTGGGTAAAAGAAAGAAATGACAAGGAAAGAAATAAAAGGAAGAAAGAAAAAATGGCAGGGGAATGGAAGAAAGAGCAATAAGTTTAGAAAGAAAAGAAAAAGAAATAAAACAGAAAATCTGGGAAAAGAGGACAAAAGTATGGAAAGATGAAACAGTAATAAAATTTAAAAGAAATAACAGATTACTTTAAAAAAGCAAAAAGATAGAGAGAAGGAATGGAGAAGGAAGAAAAGTAAAAATAAAAGAAAGAATAAAAGTAAAATAAATAAAGTAAAAACAAAAACAAGAAACGAAAAGCACACAAACAAAAATAATCCCCCAAAAACAACATCAGAAACGGAAATGTCACTTGTTGGCTTCAAACTAGCCGAACCGGTTTTTCTGGTTGCAGTTGGCTGAGGGTCGATTGTTGTGATTTTTTCAGCCAGCCCCTCTCAGGATCCAGACACTTGGTGCCTCTCCCCAGCTCCCTACAATGGGGAACTAGGACTTCCTCACAGCGCTCCCCTCCCAGGGGTTACCGCCATAGGCTGGTTTGCTGTGTTTGCAGGCACCTGCACTGGCCTAGTTGCCTGGTTCCCTCGGGATTGAGCACAGGTTTTCCCCCGTTCCGTTGGGAAGCCTCAGACCCTCTGCCCAATCCTGGGCTTGCTGGCAAGCTGGGTGTGAAGCAGACCAGGCTGTTGTGTCTATTGGATTCAGAGCCCCAGGCTGTACCTCTCAGTTCTCCTGGGCTGGCAACCACAGAGTCCTTGGTTGGGGCCCTTTGTCCTCTGCACCCTCTCTGCAAACTCTATCAAACAAATCTCTCCTGGCACCCCACCTTGCTTGGCCAGAAAGGGAGGGGGTTGAGGGTCTCAGCTCTTTTCCCAGGACCCCTCAGTGCCCCGGGCTTCCAGATAGTCTGAGGGGGGTGGACTGGATGCCGCAAGCCGATCTGAGGACTGGGCACCGACCTAGAAACTCTGTGTGCACGTCATGGCAAGCTGCATGGTGTGTATCCCTCTGCTCCTGTGTTTGTCTGGGTCCCCTGGCCAACCTCTGCCAAAAAAAACTAGGGATGGAGCAGCACCACTCCGGGTGCTAGACCCAGAACTGTGTGCAGGCTGAAATCTCCTCTGCTCCCCTTTGGTTGGGTCTCTTGGCAGGTCCCAGCCCAAAAATCCCAGGGAGGGAGCCTGCTGTCCTAGGTGCTGTTAGGCACTCTCCCATACACGCTTCCCACCAAGCGCAGGACCTCCGAACTATGCACAGGCTGAAATCACCTCTGCTCCCCTCTGGTTGGGCTACTTGGCAGGTCCCAGCCCAAAAATCCTAGGGAGGGAGCTGTCCGGGTGCTGAAGGCTGTCCCATGCGCCATTGGGCTCTCGCCACTGGGCGCTGGTTCCCCTACCCTGCACCGGCTGTTTCTCTTTGCTCCGTCCCAGAGACTACTGTACCACTGCTGTCTCCCTACTGTCTGGTTCCTCTGTGACCGATGAGGTCTCTTATTTTCATATATGCTTGGCAACTGCTGGCTTGCTGGTTTCACCTCCTCTGATCGGACAGGTTTCTCTCCCTTTTGTACTAGGAACTGGTATCTGCTCCGTCCTAGTCCATCGTCATCTTGAAAGCCTCCTAATAAGTGGTATTTTTTTCTTGTAAAAATAAAAAGTTTCTGGCATTAGAATTTTACTGGCTTCATGAATAAAGTAACTGTCTTTTATTTTCTCTGGCCAGGAATAATTTAAATATTATGAAATTATCTGTTCTGTACCTGTGAGCCCATTAGGTGTGGCCTGCAGGCCACATGCAGCACAGATGGCTGTGAATGGGGTCCAATGCAAAACTGTAAGTCTACTTAAAACATTATGACAGTTTTTTGTGATTGTGTGTAGCAATGTATTTAATGTGTGGCCCAAGACAACTCTTCCAGTGTGGCCCAGAGATGCCAAAAGGTTGGATACCCCTGTCAGAGTAGACCTAAAAATCTCATTCCTTAAAATTCTTGATATATTTATTCAAGTTTTCTACCCCAAATTTAGTAAAGTTTAGATCAAATTTAGTGAATCATTTTTTCTACATTTTCAAACTTGTCATTAATAGTCCTTGTGATGTTTTATCATCTTAATTTTTCTTGTAGGTTTGTTTCTTTTTTCATTTCTACCTCTGTTTTTTCTTAATCAGGATTCAACAGTTTTTCTATTTTATTTGTATTTTCAATGGGTTTTATAATTTATTATTTCAGCTTTTCTTCCATTTTTATTAATTTTATGTTTTATCATTACCTATTCTCTCTTCTAGGTTTCCTTTGGTTTATTTTATTGTTCTTTTTACGACCTTCAAAAATTACCAGTTTTCTTATGTTTCAGTCCATGTTCTATCATATGTAAAGCTAAACCTTTCCTCTGAATATAGCTTTTGCTGTAATTTTTTAAATATATTTTGTTAGTTCTTCTTTGATCCATGGATAGTAAGAGTACTGATATTTTGGCACTATAATTACAATGTACTTTTTATTTGATTTGATTATTGTCAGAGAATATGACCTAAGATATCTCTATTTTTTAAATCTAAAACTTTTTTTACCAAATACATGACATTTCTTCATAAATGGACATAATGAATAATATATATCTATTTACACTGTTTATGGATCCATGTACGCATATATGTTAGAATGTATCACTGTTAGTTTCAGTTTCCTTACTTGCTTTTGACCTTTAACTTTAAAATAATTTTATGAAATGTATACTTTGATTTGTATCATTTTTCCCTTACATTTGTAATATATTTTACATACAGCTACATACTGGACTATGGTTGCAACAGCAACATAAATTGTGTCTATTACAATTTAAGAACTTCCTTCTTTACACTGTTGACTGCTTTTAATCTCATTTCTAAGCTTTTTCTGATGAAACATTGACATTCTTGCCTTTTCACTATTTGCATTTATTGAGTATCTCTTGATTTATCCCATTATTTTCAGCTGTTCTTTATCATTTGGTCTGAAGCAAGTTTTCTTATAAGCAGCACATTGCTTAATTTTGTTTTTAAAGCTAATTTGATAGCTTTTGTCTTTTTATGAAAAAATTCAGAGAACTGTTTTTGAGATGAACCAGAGCACAGAAGGGAAAATGCTTCTGCATATTTAAGTAGCTTGTGTTCTAAAGCTATGGAAACTGCCAAGTTGAGGAACTAAGTAGCTTCTTATACAGAAAATTGTTTCTATAGGGAATGCTCCATGAATTTTAATTAATTGTTTTACACATTAAGAGAGTCACTAAGATGTTCTTGTAACATTGTTCTGATATCAAGGAGTGTTCTATGGGGAAGAAATAAAAAGCTAAACAGGAATGACAGTAAGATGAGACAAGAATAGAAGGAAAAAGCAAGTGATCAACCAGATAATATAAGTCACCACTGAGCCAATTAAGGCGCAGGAGGGGCAGAGGACTGTTCCAGGTAAACCTATTGGAGGGTTAGACAACTAGTGTAAGTTCTTGCACAATTAATATAATCCCAGGTGTAAACTGAGTAACACCAAGAGGTGTCCTCCTGCCACTCACCCACCAGTTAACAAGGTAAGAATATTGTAGGCAGTAAAAATAACAGGGAATGCCAAAAGCAGGGTGAATCCTGGTTTTGTGAAACCCTAAGCTTAAGCTGTTTGCGGGGGAACACTCTTTAAGGAAAATAATATAAAATTAGGTACAAACTTGAACATTTATTAAGATAAGAAGAAGAATCACAACAAATGACTGGATCCTTAGAGATTCTTCTCTTTATTATTAGATCTTTTTGGACAAGTGACCAGAATTACTTACATAGATATGCTTCCTGATTATGTCAGAATGTTCTTTTTCTATGTAGAATACTTGTCGATTCTCAACTCTGCAGGGAGCGGGTAAGTGAGAGGCCCTGAAGCTTAAACTAAACAAGCCTCAAGGTAAATCTTCCTCTGGTCAAAATGTTGGCTTCTATCTCAGTAAGGGTAAGGGATATATCTGCTCAACACAGACTAATCCAGGAATGAAGAAGGCAATCCTAAAACAAGGACAAGATGCAGCCCCAAATCAGTAAACTCAAATTTATCCATTCAAAAGTAGGGTGATTTGAGGACTCGGGTGTCAATGCATAATTTCTGAAGTTTTGGAATTGGTTAAGGTACACCCTGTTGATTACAAGAGAAACACAGGGGGTTTTCTAATTCCCCTAATTCCTGGGGAAAATACACTGGAGAGCAAGATTTTACGAATGCTCAGAATTTGGCAGCATTATTCACTTTCTTCCCCACAAAAGGTAAGACTTAATTACACAGAGGGGAGCTAAATTAATGGACCACTTGGTGGGCTTACCCTAGAGCAATCATAAGCTTCAGAAGCTGTGTACACACACACACACATCTATATATATGTATACATATATTTGTGAAGGTTCTACAGAGTACAGTGGAAAGATTGCTGACCCTACAAGAATGTATTAGTCACCACTGTCCTGGCAATCAGTGAGGGTAGTGTAAGGAGCATGTTCCATTCAAGAAATCAGATCAAGTTCTTTAGAGTTCAGTGTCCCAGCACAAGATAATGTGAAATTTTAAGGAAGTAGATTAATTGAAATCTCTTACCCCAGAAGAGGAGGGGCTACTTTTTGATGGGTTTAAGTCCATGGAACCAAACTGAGAACTTTCTGGTGAGGTACCTTCTGAAATATCCAGACTTCATCTGAGCTTCCTTCTGAAAGCCTACTACCTTTGACCCATTCCTTTGATGGGCTGGAGAGATTAGACTCCTTTAATTGAAGGTATGGCTTAGATTAGCTGAGGAACTGGGTGCACTTGAATCTGGTAATATAGTAACATCTCAGCCTCATCTAGGGTTGTGATAGAAATAATGTCAGCTGTACCAGAATTATGCTCAGTGACTTAAGTCTAAATCCCGTGTATCTTGTGGGAGTCCTTGGGGAGCTTATGTGTAAACCTCATCTCTTCCATACATGCTTAGTCTATAATAATAGAGCTCTCTCTCCATTCTTGACATATCTGATTTCCTGCAAGAACTTGAATTTTAACTTGAGTTAGGTATTTACAACTTATTGAGCCTATTAGAACCCTCTTTCTGCAATATGGACCTCACCCTCTTAGCTTTATCTGGGTCCTGTTTTATACTTAATGGACCCCAATATCCAAAGAGAGCCCTAGACCTACAGTCTCCTGAAAGAAAAGTTTTTGAAATTTGAAAATGTTTGTTCCTGTTAATTGTACACCTATACTCTCTCCACTGGCAGCCCCAGATCAAAATTCCTATAACTGAGCTCATGTGGTTTATGGACTCACTAACATTTTATACAGGAAAGCTCACAAACAGGTAAATTAAGATGGTTTTAGGTTTAATATAATTTTTCCATGTAAAATACTCAACATAGCATTTTATGTTTCCTACTGAAATGAGAAGGCCAATGAGAAATGGCTTAATGTTTATGAAAATCTGAAGTAATTAAGATCATTATGCCCTGATTTGATTGTATCTGAAGTTCAATCTGGGCGCAGTTTGAAAGATTTGATCTCTACTAATCTCACTAATTATGACATTTATAAGAACTAAGTCTGAGGAGTATGAACCATTCTACTTTTGTATGTGGATTTTTTTGTGGGATAAAGCATCTAATAAATCTTTGGGTAAGTTTTTGCACCTGTTCATATCTATCAGAAACTTTTTGTGTAAAAATCTCACATTAACAAAATTTTTATTTAATTTAACATTTACTTATAGAGAATGTGAAAAGAAAACGCTAAGGCAAAACTGTATTTTAAAACACTGTTTACCACACACACTTCTATTAAAAAAATGTCTTTACTCTTGTTACATGTTGTGATTTTTCTCTAAGTTCTGATTTTTATTTGTGTGGCCCAGCTACCAGATCTTAGGATCATAGTTATAGACAATATTTGGGGTTAATAAGGCATTCACCATATTTGTAAAAGTGGAGGAAGTATTTAGTGGAATGAAAGGTGCAATTCTAAATTTTTAAATGAAGATTAAGATTTTTAATCTAAGTATAGGAAAGTTGAAACGAGAACCAAAAGATTCAAGGGTGGATTGTAAAACTATAGCCAACTCTGTAGCTGTCAGGCTACTTGTAAATTATATTGTGTATAACATAATAAATATAATTTATTGGATTCTTACTATGCTTCAGGTACTATTTTAATAATTTTGCATGAACTAAGTCATTGAAACAGCCTAGTAATGTAAACAGGATCATTAACTACATTTTCCAGCTATAATATTTTTAAATATAAAATTAATAGACATATTATAAAGCAAATTTTGCTTCAATAATGTTTTAAGTCTCAAATTGGAAATATTACTTTTGAGCATAGCACCTGTCAATACTATTTAGGATAAAATACCTTAACAATTATAACTATTATTTTAATATTTTTTGCTGTAAAATGGTATCAAGACTCTAGAGAAATGACATACATAATTTGAGATATTTTTTTGTGGTTGTTTTTGCTATACTCATCATAAACTAGAAAATTAAATAAAAGGTATGGATACTTACTAAATAAAAGATGACTTTATACATTTGCCATCAGGTTTTTAATTGTGTCAGTTTTGCCTGGAAATTTATTTTAACAACATTAAGTAATATCTAGAATATGATCTGCATACAATATAATGATCAAAATTCATAAATGCTCAGGCACCACTGTTGTCACTCACAAAGAACTATTTTATACTATCAAGGTGGACAGAGTCTAATGCTCATATATGCCTAATAGGTTCACAAGAAAAATATTTCCAACTCATATTTGAACATCAATATTCATGCATTTCAAAGAACACTATACTTAAGCTATGATTGTAGAACTATTTATTAAAGAACATTTTCTCTGCCATCTATTATGTCAATTGCTTCCCTAGCAATTTGCATTTATGAACCTTAGTTTCCAAGGCCTTTTATAATGACAACATAAATGAATGAAGAGAGCCTTTTCAGCCTTCCCTTTATATGAAAATGGTTAAGGGCACCTTTTAAATGTTCCCATTGTTCTATCACTGTGTACTTCCTCTGAGAATAATTGCATTACCTTTGCCTACTCTAGGATATCCTTGAAAATAAAAATCAAGGTTTTATTCAGAGGTAAATGTTCTGCAAACCTGAGACAGATATCATTTACTTCCTAATTTCCTTGCTCAAGACCATGACCTTTATTATTATGTCTTGGAAAACAGCTTTCAGATAGTTGCATTCTGGTGACTGAAAGTGAAATGTTTTGTTTAAACCACTACAAACAAATCTCATAAGAACTCTATTTACATGTTAATGACTAGCAGAGCAGGCTGAAGTTACTATCAAGGTCCCGCACAGAATTTGCACTAGTTCACGTGGTATGTCGAAAATGGCTCCTAAAATATCCAAATGCATGAATGATGCTCTCTTTTAACATTAACTTAATTCTCTTATATAATGTGGCTATTGGATGGAGTATTACACATCAGCACCATTCCTTGGTTCCTGGTCCCTGGCCAGGATTCTCTCATGGTCAGGGCATCCTTCCCTTGCAATGAGGTAGGAGATGATGGATGTGATATAAATCACCACTCTTACACCATAAGTTATTTTTGCTGGGTCCTTGCCAAGGCTCTTAACCAAGGAAATTTCCGTGGGTCAGGTTGAGCAGTAAGATGCCCTTCAAACAGAAAGGATATGCAAATTTTAGTAATTGTATCTGTAACAATAATTTATTCCTTTCATGGATTTATTCTCATATAATTTCTAAATTAGAACAGTCATTTCCCCACAGGACCACCTCACCCAAAATAATGCATATCTCATCAACTCATTCATTCTTTGGAGCTCCTCAGAGAACTGAGAGAATGTGGTTTCATCATTATTCACTTAGTTGCATTATCTGAGTTGGAAAGATAAAGTTTAGTACTGAAAGTAAAGGCAATTTTTGGTCTTCCATAAGTTCTAAGTTCCCTTTTGTTTATTTAAATAAAAGTGTACGTTAAATTTCTAGTTAAATATAGCATATTAAAAAACCTTGTTCATCTTCTTTCTGTCCTAAGAACACACTAAATGACATTGCAAAAATGATAACAAAGTAATAAGTCCATATAGACAAATATTAAAGAAAATGAGATAGTAGCATAAAAACTTTTGGGGGGGGAGAACATGAAAGATATAACAGGTTTATCGGGGCAGACGAACCCAACCTTTGTGCCTCTAGACAGGAACACTAATGATGAGTGAGCATATTTGCCCCTTTAGCATTGTGCCTAGGACTTGGAGGCATGAAATTCTCCAGTGGGCAAGGGTCAAACAAGGGAACTGATTGAAAGCAGTATAGGAAGCAGTCAGAACCCCTGATTTCTCTCTTACTTCTGTAAGCCAGGTAAATTACTCTCTTCTCCAAATTTTTACACTTTGGAGGAACTAACCTGGTCAAATTCTAGACAACCAACATCAAAAAGTCAGGAATAAAGGCCCACAACTAAAAAACACAGAAAATATGAAAGTGTTCAGAGCTACACTGAATAGTGCATGATGGAATTCCAGGATGTCTTCACGTGGAATAGTGGTGCCTTGAGCTCTTCTCAACCACCTAGCTCCCAGAAGATCAGTAAATTTTACCACCATGCTACCTTCATGCCTAAAAAGAATACCAGGAGTTTTAAAAGATTTTACATATTCAAATTTGAGAGTTTCCCCAATGAACCAGACAAGTCACCTCTTAATTACCACATAGTGAAACAGCATGAGGTAGGGATCCAACCTTATTCTTTTGTATGTTGATATGCAGATGTCCCAGCCCCATTTGTTGAAAAGACTCCCACTGTCTTTTGTCTCTCTCCATCCATCCTCTTACTGCTTGTCCTGGAGTCATGTTCAGCTGTTGGATTGCACGGCAGAAAGGTAAGCTAAAGCTCTGTATTTCTAACAATTAGTTCTAGAATATTAAGCCTTTATAACCTAGAGAGTATTTTCCCCAAGTGGCATGGGTTTGATTATAAACAGATACTGTTACCGAACAAGAGGTCCGAGGGAGGGGCAATACAATATTTGGCCCACCTAGGGATGCCAAAAACTGCTATACAACAGGGGCCCCTCCCAAGGACAAAATACTAATATCTACTGGGCTCTTCTGTCCGCCGCCAATTGGAAAGACATCTCTCAATGCCAGAGATTTGTGAAAACTAAACAAAATGTTTATTTAATGTTATTCAGGCCTAACGCCTCCACTAAAATATCAAAGTCCTTTAGGGTATACTCCTACACCCACACAGCTCCCTTCTCCCACTGTCCCAACTCTGGGTACCATTGATATGGGAAACTTTGAAAAACCTCTGTTTAACCTTTATTTGCCCAGGCCCCAGGCGCCCTAGAGAGAATGATGGGGCCGTCTGGGAGGGCGGGTGGCCGGATAGTGAGGACTGGAAATGAAGGGAGAGGTCCTAGGAGACTTTGACTCACCTAGGACCCCTGCTGGGAATGCTGATAGCGGGATAGCTAGTAGGGCTGAGACTAGCACCCCTGCTGATAGAACAATTGTCACATTCTGCTTCTGTATCCCGCTTTTGTCATGTGGACAGGAAGACCCCGTAGACTATATAAACCCGAAGAATCCTTTGTTTGGGGCTCAGAATTTGGAAATGACTCCTCTGAGCCCGTGCACGTTAAACAATAAACCTCGTACTCCAGAATCCCTCGGTGTCTGGTTGCTTCGTCTTCCTATAACACCGTAAATCAGGAAAAGAGCAAACGTCTGTGTTGCAGGCCGCTGGCACCATCAGCTGTGTCACCGTGAAGGCAGGATCTGTAGTTAATCCAAAGTACTGTGGTACCCTCTCATGGTCCACTGGCAAGAGTCCTTTGTACCCAGTTCCAGTCAAAGTCTCTCCTGCTTTCCAGGCCACGCGGCCAAAGGGGGCACCCCAAAGCTGTGTGGGCCTCTTCTGCCAAAGCTGCAGGGGTTCACACTCCACCAAAAGCATGTGGCTTTCTTCTTCACCTGGCTGCAGGGACCTCCATTCTGGCAAAGATGCATGGTTTTCTCTTTCATTTGAGCAGTTATTGCCTCATGTCCTGGAGCCAGTCTTTTCCAAGCTCTCCCACAGACCCTCTTCCCCCAGGAGTGCAGACCCTAGTTACATCCTGAGTCCAAGTCCACTCCCTTCTCCCTGGCTCCAAACTTGGCCACAGCTATTTATCATATCTATGAAACCAGTTAAAGGTTATAGATATGTTAAATAATCATTCCAGAGGTTAGCTGCAAAACTATTGCTATGCAAAACAGCTCTCAATGGCCCTGCTCCATTCATCCCTTCCCCCTGGGGAGGGGGGGTGAGGACATCTTATATGTCTCTCCAATATTCCTATACACTTTGAATTCTGGACACCATTCCAAATCTTTTTTTGCCCCCCCTCCCTTGGCTGCACCCTGTATCAATACCAAAGTTTTGGTAACAGAAATATGGTGTAGAACCTTGCATAAATCCGAAACTGCACAATCAAAACAGGTTCATATAGCACTGCAAAATCTGTGAAAAAAAAATGAACTGACATTGGAATCACAGACCACAAGAAGTGGGTTAGAACTTTTAGTCTGAAATTAACTTAATTGATTGCCTGCTGAATGGAAGGAAAGTATTAACATTTTCCATAGAATTTTTAAAAAGATGTAAGAATCTAATAGCATAGTATTTCAAATATCCATGCTTTAATGCAAAATTACTTGATATTTTAAACAGGATGAAAAGTATCTCAACAACTGACAGCAATCCCAAGATAATCAAATGCTGGAATTATGATTCAAAAACTTATGAAGCAGCCATGATAATCATGCTCCAAGAGTTAAGAGGCAGCATTCTTGAAATAAATGAAAAGATAGAACATCTCAGCAGAAAAATAAAAAGTATAAGTCAAGACAAAATGTGAATTTCACAACTGAAAAACAAGAAAAGAAATTAAAAACACACTTGACAAACTGAACAGAAGAATGGGGATGACAAAAGGGTTAGTTAACTTGAACCTAGATCAATATCAATTATCTAATTTTGTTACCGAACAAGAGGAGGAGGTCCGAGGGAGGGGCAATACAATATTTGGCCCACCTAGGGATGCCCAAAACTGCTATACAACAGGGGCCCCTCCCGAAAACCAAAATACTAAAATCTATTGGGCCCTTCTGTCCGCCGCCAATTGGAAAGACATCTCTCAATGCCAGAGATTTGTGAAAAGGAAACAAAATGTTTATTTAATGCTATTTAGGCCTAATGCCACCACTAAAATATCAAAGTCCTTTAGGATATACACCTACACCCACACAGCACTCCCTTCTCCCACTGTCCCAACTCCGGGTACCGTAAATCAGGAAAAGAGCACACGTCTGTGTTGCAGGCCGCTGGCACCGTCAGCTGTGTCATTGTGCAGGATCTCGAGTTAATCCAAAGTACTGTGGTACCCTCTCATGGTCCACTGGCAAGAGTCCTTTGTACCCAGTTCCAGTCAAAGTCTATTGCTTTTCAGGCCCCGCGGCCAAAGGGGGCACCCCAAAGCCGCGTGGGCCTCTTCTACCAAAGCTGCAGGAGTCCGCACTCCACCAAAAGCATGTGGCTGTCTTCTTCACCTGGCTGCAGGAATCTCCATTCTGGCAAAGCTGCGTGGTTTTTCCCTTTCACCTGGGAAAGAGGGGATCCACACTCCGCCAAAACCACGTGGCTCCCTCTTTCACCCCACCAACAGGGGGTCCTCACTCTGCTGAAACCGCGTGGCTCTCTCCCAGGCCTTCTCACTCAGGAGCACAGCCTCTAGTTACATCCTGAGTCCAAGCCCTTCTCACTCCGGAGAGCAGCCCTTAGTTCCCATCCTGAGTCCTCCTAGTTCCATCCTGAGTCCAAACCCTTCTCACTCAGGAGAGCAGCTCATAGATCCCATCTTGAGTCCCAGCTACCCCCTTCTCCAGTTCCCATCCTGCTCTCTTCTTCCTGGCTCCAAACTTGGCCACTGCTATTTAACATATCTATGAAACCAGTTAAAGGTTATAGATATGTTAAATAACCATTCCTCCGGAGGTTAGCTCCAAAACTGTTGCTATGCAAAATAGCTCTCAATGGCCTGGCTCCATTCATCCCTTCCCCCTGGGGGGGGGGGCGGTGAGGACATCTTATATGTCTCTCCAATATTTCCACACACTTTGAATTCTGGACACCCTTCCAAATCCCTTTTTTTGGGGGCCCCTCTGGCTGCACCCTGTATCAATTTGAACAGACAAAAAAATTTAAAAAAATAAAAAATTTTCATTCTGAAGGAATTGTAGAAAGGGAAAAGGAAAGGGAAAGATGTGTAAAAATCTAATATTCATATTATTAGAATCCCAGAAGAAAATAAACAGGGTGGTTTATAAAAAGTATTTAAAGGAGTAATGTCTGAAAACTTTGTAAAATACATAAAATACATACAATTATAGGTGTATGAAGCTCAGTAAAACTGAACAGGATAAATTCAAAGAAGACTGCCCAGACATATAATCAAACTGCTAAAAACTAAACACAACCTTTTCCTTTAACCTCCCCCCAAATTCATGAAAATAGTCAGAGAAAAACAGCATAACACATGTAGGGGATCAGTGATTTGAATGACAATGGACTTGTCATCAGAAACCAGGCAGGCCCCAAAGTAGGACATATGGTTTCGTTTTGTTTTGTTTATTTGTTTATTGTCTTACAGGTATGATTATTCACAAAGGAAACTATTTTTACAATATACAGTATGTTCCACATTTCAACCTATCAGAGCTGCAATTTATAGCTCTACTGACCGTCCACCTGCTGTGCACCCCATGATCAGCTGATTAGTGATGACCGTAAGCAGGTGCAGGACAGGAAATTTTAAAAAACTTTACTTCTTTTATCAGCACTCCTGATTTTGTAAACATTGAAACCTGGGAAATAATACAAAATTCTACCTAGATCTCCTGGTAAAACTAGGTGTAGTAGGGCTTCATAGGGACCCAAACCTTTTTAATGAAGCCTTGAGGCATCTCACTGCAGGACCAAGGGCTCAGGCTGCCATCACCCATATGGCCAACAACTTGGGAAATTCACCAAATACACAGGCACTACATGTAGCACATCAGTTTTAATGAGTTTAAAGAAAACTACTGTCAACCCAGAATTCTATATCCAGTGAAAATAACTTTTAGAAATGAAGGTGAAATAAAGACATTCTCAGATAAAGTAAAACTAAGAGAATTCTTCAACACATTTGCTCTAAACAAATACAAAGGGAAATTGTTAAATAATAAGAAAATCATATCAGAGGAAAACTTTGCCCTTCTGAAATGAAGAAAGAGCAACAGGATTGATAAGTAAAATATGTCTTAAAATAGCCCTGGCTGGTGTAGCTCAGTGGATTGAGCTCGGGCCTGGGAACCAAGCAACCACGGTTCGATTCCCAGTCAGGGCACATGCCTGGGTTGCAGGCTAGTTCCCAGCAGGGGACACATGGGAGGCAACCATACATTAGTATTTCTCTCCCTCGCTCCTTCCCTTCCCCTCTAAAGATAAATAAAAATATTTAAAAAATATGTCTTAAAATATTTCCTCTTAAGTTATTTAAAATATATATGATGGTTGAAAGCATAACTTGAAACATTGCCTGGTGTCTTTTTAAAAATGTGTATAACACTCTCCAGTTCCATCCATGCTGTTGCTAAAGGTAGGGGTTCCTTCTTCATTTCTGTTGCATAGTAATTCCACTGTGTAAATGTACTACAGTTTTTTGATTTGGCTATTGTGAATAATGCTGCTATGGCTATTGTGAATAATGCTGCTATGGACACTGGGGTGCCTAGGTTCTTCTGAACTGGTGATTCAGAATTCTTAGCATATAATCCCAGCAGTGGGATTGCTGGATTAAAAGGCAGTCCCATCTTTAGTAAATTCCATACTGTTTTCCACAGTGACTGCACCAGTGTGCATTCCCACCGATACTCTACTAGGGTTCCCTTTTCTCCATAACCTTGCAAGCACTTGTTTGTTGATTTTTTAATGGTGAATATTCTGACTTGTGTGAAGTGGCATTTTTTTGTGGTTTTAATTTCCATCTCTCTGATGGCTAGTAATGTTGAATATTTTTTCATGTATGTATGGGCCCCTTGTATGTCTTCCTTGGAGAAATATCTGTTCCAGTCCTTTGCCCATTTTTTAATTGGATTGTTTGTCTTCCTGATGTGGAGTTGTGTGAGTTCTTCATATGTTTTGGAGTGAAAGACTAATACCATATGATCTCACATATAAGTGGGACCTAATCTCCAAAACAAACAAATGAGCAAAATAGAACCATAAACATGAAAATAAAGAACAAACTGACAGTGACCAGAGGAGAAAGGGGAGGAGAATGATGGGGGAATTAAGGAGAAAGGGCAAGTCAAGGAATACGAATAGAAGATTAATGGGCATGAACAATGGGGGTGTGTTGACTACGGGAATTGTGGGGGATGAGGCAATGGAGAACAATGGTAGAAAAGGCAGGACAACTGTAACTGAACAATAATAAAAAAATTCAAAATGTATATAAGTTGCAATATACATGACAATAAATGTATAAAGGAAGGAAATTCAAGGATCTACATGATGGTAAGCTTCCTACATTCAATTTGAAGCAGAAAAATATTTATTTTAAATAGACTGTGCAGAAATAAGTAAATAGTTTGCAATCTTTAGAAAAATCTCTAAGAATATGCTCAGATATAGTAAAAAAACTAAAAGAAAAATTAAAGGAATAGTAGAGATCTTCAAATAATCTAAACAAGTCATGAAAGAGAATAGAAAAATTTAAAACAGAGGGGACAATCTAGTAAATAATAAAATGAATGACCTATTAAAATATACTAATAATTACACTAAATGCAAGGTGCTAAGCACATCAACTGAAAAACAGAGATTTTTGCAAATGACTGAAAAATTAAATATGAGTCAGCTATATGCTCTCCATAAGAAATCACTTTAAGTATAATGTATGTGTATATTAAAAATAAAAAAAAATGTGGGGAAAGATATTTCATGCAACCATTAATAAAACAAAAACTAAAGTAGCTATAGAAATATAAGAAATAAGTAGACTTCATAGCAAAGAAAATTAATAAGGAAAAAAGAGGGAAATTATATAATGATAATGGTTTAATTGACCAAGGAAAAGAACAACTAAAAATTTATTTACATATAATAAGAGATCTTCAAACTACATGAAACAAAAGCTGACAAAAATATAAAGAACATATAAGTTCAAAATTAGAGTTTGATATGGCAATAGCTCTCTCTCAAAAACAGGTGAAGCTGGTAGACAGAAAATCAGTGAGAATATAGAGGTACTAACATCATGTGTCAATTAAGTCTAAAAGTGAGTCAAAGAGGTAGTCTCAAGGACAATTAGAAAGTATAGTATTTTAAACAGAACAAAAATGAAAATACAAGATACAAAAATTTGTGAGATACAGCTAATGAAGTACAGAGAGTAAAATATATAGCATTAAATGCTTATATTAGAAAATAAGAAAGGTCTCAATCAGTAATTTAAGCTTCATCTACAGAGAGAAAAAGAACAAAATAATCCCATAGCCAGCAGAAAGAAGGAATTAAGATCAGATCAGTAAAACTGGACACAGAAAAATATTATGAAAATACCAATAAGCACAAAAGCTATTTTTTGGAAAAGATCAATTATATTGACAAATGCCTAGTAGAACTGATAGGAAAAAAGATAAAAATGACCAATATGAGAAACAAAATGGAAGCTATTACTACATACCACACAGCAATTAATAGAATAGTAAGAGAATCGTACAAACAACTCTATCCACATAATTTTGACAACTTTAATAAAATGGATCAATTCCCTGAAAGCTACAATCTGCCAAAACTCCCCAAATTGAAACAGAAAATGTGACCAAAACTCTGGATGAAGGACAGGCTTCAGACAGGCAAAGCTGGGACAGATGTGTTTATTGTGCATGTTGAAGGTATTGTGAACTTGAGGATTTCTTTCTAGCCATATTATATGGCTAGAAAAGTAAAATTTAAAAGTAAATTAAAATGAGCTTTTCCTAACTCTTTCTAACTCAGGGAACCAAGTTTTTCAACATTTACATATATATAACTATAGAGGCAGGCTTAGCAACTTTGGAATCATACATTTTAGATTATTTTATACACGTAATTGGAGGATTCCGTGGAGTCGGAACCCACTGTATTTTAGTCATTTGGTAAATAAGTACTGAGACCTTATATTTTTAGACTATTCAAAGGATATAGCAGGGACATACCCTATATAAGAGACATACACCAGTGCTCATTCTGGATTTTCCCAACGTCGCTGTGGTCAGTGGCAGCAAATGTCACATGATTAAATTACTACAAGCAAAGAAGCATTGCTGTACTGTATTAAAGAGAGTGAGGGGAACACCATTTTCATCATGATTTTATTAAAATCAGAATTTTTAAATATTATTCTTTGGTTCCATTTTATTTAGCTCTAGTAACTTCATATCTGGAGATTTTCGCTCAGCTCTAGCTGATATCAAGACATGAGGCACAGAGTTCTCTAATAACTTATATTCAAATTATTTATAGAACTGGGATTTGCAAGTGAAAGGTGAAACCTGAGCAGACTTGAAGTGTCACTGGCTGAATAGTAATTGGTCTCAAGTCATGAGATGAAAATTTAATTGATTATATTAAGGATGATTAATTTTCTTGCCAATCATGTAATAATCCTTGGATTGCTATGATTCTAAACTCATCTGTTTAAGCATTTTTCAACTATTAAGTTTAGGGAAGATGTGCATTTATATAACACATATGTTTTCATGGGTTCGGTAAAAAAAATATGTATTTAAACATTTCATTCAAGAGGTACTCATTCTTGTGTGGACATATTAGCATAAGATTCTTTATGTACAGTGGCTTTTGTAGAGAGACAAATAAGTCTGAAAACCAACTCTGCCACCTCACCAACTGTGAGACCTTAGATAACTCTTTGACCTCTTAAAACTTCTGTTTTATGATTTGTAAAATCTAAAAGGGTTATTATGGAGATGAATAGCATTAATAGAGGAGATACATGTAAAGTGTGTGTTAATATCATTTTCCAGCTTCCTCCACATGGTAAGAAATATAGCTGGCTACTAGAGGTTCTGACCCACCACATTTAGGGCTTTGTGGTCACAGAAAAGAGAGCTCTTATCCCCTCTGTTGACTTCTCATAGGTCCTGAGAGCATTTTAATTTTATTTTCTAATTTAATGAAGGAGTGGGGTCCAGACCCACCATCACTAATTCCACTGAGTGTTCTATATGGACACTTTAACTGCCCAAAGCAACTGTTACTTGAGCATGAGTATTCCTTTTTGGAAAAATGGCCTTTTAGCCTGGATTTTTGAGATGCTAACTCTAAATTACCCAGATTTTGCAGGGACTGGGTGGTCAGTGGATATTTTTACAAATATTATTAAGATGGAAAATCAACATGGGACTCTTCTCTTAGAAATAGGAGGGGAAGATAAAGAAACTAACATTTATTGAGGGTGTAGTATGTGGAGTTCTAAAATATTCTTCCGAGATTTGCCAACATAATATCTGGGATGGTGGATATCATAAAAAATCATACCTTACATGGCAAAAGGAATTTTATAAATAAAGTCACTAAACAGTTGACTTGACTTAATCAAAAAGCAGGTCACTGTGGTGGGCATGATCTAATCACACAAATGACTTTTTCTAAGATTATTGGATTTTTCTAATCTTTATTGTATTTTTTCCATTACCATTTAGTCCCATTACACCTCCCTCCTGCTGGCAATCACAACGCTGTTGTCCATGCCACAAGTCCTTTTTCTTTTCTCCATCCCTTCACTCTCTAACCTTCTTCATCCCTTATCATCTGCTCTTCATTTATCAGTCTGTCCCCATTGTCCTTGAAGTTCAGTTTGTTCATTAGATTCCACATATGAGTGAAATCGTACGGTATTTGTCTTTCTCTGACTGGCTTATTTCACTTAAGCTGATGTTCCCCAAGTCTATCCATACTGTTGCAAAATATAAAATTATCTTCTTTTTTACAGCCAAGTAGTAGTGCACTGTGCAAATGACCCATAGTTGTTTAATTCACACATCTACTGATTGACACTTGGGCTACTTCCACATTTTGGTGATTATAAATAATGCTGCAGTGAACATAGGGGTCCTTGTTGGTCTTTCAAATTAGTGTTTTGGGTTCATTTAGATATGTTTCCAGAAGTGGGATCCCTGGTCAAAAAGTAGGGCTATTTTTAATTTTTTTAGGTATCTCCATAGTATCTGCACCAATCTGCATTCCCACCGACAAAGGGTACCCCTTTCTCTACATCCTTGCCAGCACTTATTGCTTGTTGATTTATTGATAGCAGACATTCTGACAGGTGTGAGGTGATATCTCATTGTGGTCTTAATTTGTATTTCTCTGATGATTAGTGACATTGATCACCTTTTCATATATCTATTTGCCTCCTGCATGTCCTCCTTGGAGAAGTGGCTATTCAATTCCTTTGCCCATCTCTTTAAATTGAATTATTGTTTGTTTTTTTGGTATTGAGTTTTTTAAGTACTTTATAAATTTTGGATATTAATACCTTATCAGATGTATCAGTTAATACATTCTCTCACTCTGAAGGTTGTCTTTTTATTTTGTTGATGATTGCCTTTAAGGTGCAAAAGCTTTTGAGTTTTTCATAGTCGTTTGTTTCTTTTTTTCCCTTGCCTGGAGCGATATATCTGTTAAATAATTACTTTAAGCAATGTCTGAGATTTTGGTGCCTGTAATTTCTTCTATAATTTTTATGCTTTGGAGTCAAATAGTTAAGTCTTTAATCCATTTTGAGTTTATTCTGGTGTGTGTGTAAGAAGGTGTATAGTTTCATTTTTCTGCATGTATCCATTCAGTTTTCCCAACACCATTTATTGAATAAATTATTTTTAGCTCATTGTATGTGTTTGCTTCCTCTGTCAAAAATTAATTGACTATAAAATTGTGGGTTTATTTCTGTGCTATACCCTGTTCCATTGATCTATGTATTTGTTTTTATACAAGTATCATGTGGCTTTGATTACTATGGCCTTATAGTATAGTTTGGTAGTAGGCAGCAAGATTTCTCCAACTTTGTTCTTTCTCAGGATCACTGTTGTTATATGGGGGCTTTTGTGGTTTCATATAAATTTTTGAAACATCTGGTCAGTTTTGTGTAATATGTCATTGCTATATTGGTAGGAATTGTGTTGAATGTATAGATTGATTTTGTTTGTATGGCCATTTTAAAGATGTTAATTATTCCTCGCCATGAACATGGTATATGCTTCCACTTACTTGTGTCATCTTTCTTCAGTGTCTCATAATTTGCTGTATATAGGTCTTCTACATCTTGGTTAGGCTTATTCCTAATTATTTTATTCTTTTTGAAACAATTGACAATAGGATTGTATTCTGAATTTCCCTTTCTGTTAGTTCATTACTGACATATAAAAATAAAACTGCTTTCTGGATATTAATGTTGTACTCTGCTACTTTGCTGATTCATTTATCACTCCTAGTAGTTTTCTTGGTGTTATCTTTGTACAATAATTCCATCTGAAAATAAAGGAAATTTTACTTCTTCCTTTCCAATCTGGATGCCTTTTATTTCTTTTTCTTGTCTGATTATTGTGGCTTGGACTTCCAGTGCTACAATGACTAAGAGAAGTGAAAAGAGGTATCTCTAAATGTTTGCCAGTATTAAGGGGAACACTTGTAGCTTCTGCCCACTGAGTATGATGCTGAGAGTGGGTTTGTCATATATGGCCTTTTTATGTTTGTCATCTATGGTCTTTATTATGTTTAGGTTTATTCCCTCTATTTCCACTTTGCTGAGAGTTTTTATTAGAAATGGTGCTGGGTTTTATCAAATACTTTTTCTGCATCTACTGATATAATCATGTGGCTTTTATCCTTTATTTTGTGTATGTGGTGAATTGCACTTGATTTGTTGTACAAACCTTGCATTCCCAGAGTAAATCTCACTTGATCATGCCACGTGATCTTTTCAATGCATTGCTAGGTTCAGTTTGGTAATATTTCTTTTGAGGTTTTAGCATCTATGTTCTTCAAGGATATCGACCTATACTTATCTTCTTAGTAGCATTTTCATCTGCTTTTTGTATTAGAATTTTGGCCTTGTAAATAGGTTGGGAGCCTTTCTCTACTCTTTTTTTTTTGAAGACTTTGAAAAAACTATTGTTTCAAATATGAAAACATGGGGAATACTAAAATAACATTAAAACATGTTTTTTTCCAGAATGCTTTGCTTTATGTTTTTTTAAATTTTATTCAGTTATTTTTCAAGTACAGTTTCTTTGTCTATTTCTCCCATCCCAGCCTCCCCCACCCCTTGCTCCCCACCTTCCTCCCATTTCCACCCCCCTTAGTTCTCCTCCCTGTGTCCTTCCTATTTGTTCCTCCAAATTCCTCCCCCCTTTTCCCATTAACTTCCCTTCCCTCTCCCCTCTGGTCACTGTCCCCAGGTTCTCTATTTCAGTGTCTTTGGGGTTTTTTTGTTTTCTGCTTGCTTGTTTGTTTTGTTGTTTAGCTTCCTGTTAAAGGTGAGATCATATGATATTTGTCTTTCAACACCTGGCCTATTTCACTCAGCATAATGCTTTCCAGTTCCATCCATGTTGTTGCAAAGGGTAGGAGCTCCTTCTTTCTCTCTGCTGCATAGAATTTCATTATGTATATGTACCACCATTTTTTGATCCATTCATTTACTGATGGGCACCTAGGTTGCTTCCAAGTCTTGGCTATTGTAAATTGTGCTGCTATGAACATTGTGGTGCAGAGGTTATTTGAAATTGATGTTTTAGGATTCTTAGGATATAATCCTAGCAGTGGAATTGCTGGATCAAAAGGCAGGTCAATTTTTATTTTTCTGAAAAAATTCCATACTGTTTTCCATAATGGTTGTACCAGTCTGCAATCCCACCAACAGTGAACTAAGGACCCCTTTTCCCAACAACCTCTCCAAAATTTGTTGTTTGTTGCTTTGTTTATGATAGCCATCCTGATCAGTGTAAAGTGGTATCTCATTGTGGTTTTAATTTGCATCTCTCTGATAGCTAACGATATTGAGCATCTCTTTATGTGTCTCTGGATGTTCTGTATGTCCTCCTCAGAGAAGTGTCTGTTCAAGTCCTTTTCCCATTTTTTAATTGGGTTGGTTCTCTTTTTAGAGTGGAGTCGTGTAAGTTCTTTGTATATTTTGGAGATTGAACCTCTGTCTGAAGTATCATTGGCAAATATGTTTTCCCATACAGTTGGTTGTCTTTCTAATTTCATACTGTTTTCTTTAGCCAAGCAGAAGCTTTTTATTTTGATAAGATCCCATTTGTTTATTCTTTCCTTTATATTCCTTGCTCTAGGAGACATATCAGTAATAATGTTGCTGCATGAAATATCTGAGATTTTCTTGCCAATGTAATCTTCTAGGACTTTAATGGTGTCACGGCTTATATTTAAGTCTTTTATCCACCTTAAATTTATTTTGGTGTATGGTGTAAATTGGTGCTCAAGTTTCATTTTTTTGCACATAGCTGTCCAGTTCTCCCAACACCATTTGTTGAAGAGTCTATCTTTACTCCATTTTATGTTATTTCCCCCTTTGTCGAATATTAATTGACAGTAGAGAGTTGGGTTGATTTCTGGGCTTTCCATTCTGTTCCATTGGTCTATGTGCCTGTTTTTATGCCAGTAGCAGGCTGTTTTGATTACAGTGGCCTTGTGTACAATTTGATATCAGGTATTGTGATTCCTCCTACTTTGTTCTCCTTTCTCAAAAGTGCAGCTGCTATTTGGGCTGGATTATGGTTCTGTATAAATTCTTGGAGTGTTTGTTCTATGTCCGTGAAACATGCCATTGGTACTTTAATAGGTATTGCATTGAATCTGTATATTGCTTTGGGTAGTATGGACATTTTGATGATGTTAATTCTTCCAATCCATGAACAAGGTATATGTTTCCATTTGTTTGTGTCTTCCCTGATTTCTTTCTTCAGTGCTGTGTAGTTTTCTGCATACAGGTCTTTTACCTCCTTGGTTAGGTTTATTCCCAGATATTTTATTTTTGTTTTTGCTATATCAAATGGGATTTTTTCCTTGATTTCTGCTTCTGCTGATTCATTGCTGGTATACAAAAATGCCTTTGATTTCTGTATATTGACTTTGTAACCCGCTGTTTTGCCAAATTCACTAATTAGTTCAAGCAATTTTTGGGTAGAGTCTATAGGATTTTCTATGTACACTATCATGTCATCTGCAAACAATGACAGTTTTGCTTCCTCCTTTCCTATTTGGATGCCTTTTATTTCCTTTTCTTTCCTAATCACTGTAGCTAAAACTTCCAGTACTATATTGAATAGAAGTGGTGAAAGTGGACATCCTTGTCTTGTTCCTGATCTTAGTGGAAAAGCTTTTAATTTTTGCCCATTGAGTATGATGTTGGCTGTAGGTCTCTCATGTATGGCCTTTATTATATTGAGGAATGCTCCCTGTATTCCCACTTTGCTGAGTGTTTTTATCATAAATGGGTGTTGCACCTTATCAAAAGATTTTTCTGAGTCTATTGGTATGATCATGTGGTTTTTGTCTTTGCTTTTGTTTATGTGATGTATTACATTTACTGATTTGCAAATATTGAACCATCCTTGCATCCCTGGGCTGAATCCCCCTTGGTCATGGTGTATGATCTTTTTGATATATTGTTGGATGCAATTTGCCAGTATTTTGTTGAGGATTTTAGTGTCTATGTTCATCAGCGATATTGGCCTGAAGTTTTCTTTCTTTGTTATGTCTGTATCTGGTTTTGGAATTAGGATAATGCTGGCTTCATAAAAAGAATTTGGGAGTTTTCCATCCTTCTGGATTTTGGAATAGTCTTTGGAGAATAGGGGTTAGCTCTTCCTTAAATCCTTTGTAGAATTCTCCTGTGAAATCATCTGGTCCAGAGCTTTTGTATGATGGGTGTTTTTTTTATTACTCCTTCAATTTCTTTTGCTGTTATTGGTGTGTTTAGATTTTCTGCTTCTTTTTCATTGAGTTTTGGAAGATTGTATTTTTCTAGAAATGTGTCCATTTCCCCAAGGTTGTCAAGTTTCTTGGCATACAGTTCTTCATAGTAATTTCTTACAATCCCTTCTATTTCTGTGGTATCAGTTGTAATCTCTCCTCTTTCATTTTTGATTGTGTTTATTTGTGTCCTCTCTCTTTTTTTCTTGATGAGCCTACTTAAAGGCTTGTCTATTTTGTTTATCTTCTCAAAGAACCAACTCCTGGATTCATTGATCCTTAGAATTGTGCTTTTAGTTTCTATGTCATTTAATTCTGCTCTAATCTTGGTTATTTCCTTCCTTCTGCTTGCTCTGGGCTGTCTTTGTTGTCGTTCCTCGAGTTCTTGCAGGTGTAGGGTTAGGTTGTTTGTTTGAAATGTTTCTATCTTCTTTAGATAGGCCCGTATTGCTATAAACTTCCCTCTCAGGACTGCCTTCACTGTGTCCCATAAGTTTTGGATTGTTGTGAGATCGTTTTCATTTGTTTCCAGAAACGTTTTGATTTCTTCCCTAATTTCATTCTTGACCCATTTGTTGTTTAATAGCATACCATTCAGTCTCCATGATTTTGGGTGCTTTGGGTTTTTCCCTTTGGGGTTGGTTTCCAGTTTCAGTCCCTTGTGGTCAGAGAAGATGCTTGGTATGATTTCAATTTTCTTGAATTTGTTGAGGCTTGTTTTGTGTCCTATCATGTGGTCTATCTTTGAGAATGTTCCATGTGCATTTGAAAAGAATGTGTATTTAGCTTCTTTGGGATGAAGGGCTCTCTATATATCAGTTAAGTCCATTTCATCAAGGATGTTGTTTAATGCCGCGATATCTTTGTTGATATTTTGTTTGGAAGATCTGTCCATTTTTGATAGTGGGGTGTTAAAATTCCCTACTATAATTGTGTTGCTGTCAATATTTTTCTTGACATCCTATAAGATTTTCTTGATATATTTGCATGCCCCTATGTTTGGTGCATATATATTTACAATGTTAATGTCTTCTTGGTGGATTTTTCCCTTGAGTATAATGAAGTGACCTTCTGGGTCTCTCTTTATGGCCCTTTTTTTGAAGTATATTTTGTCTGATATGAGAATTGCTGCCCCAGCTTTTTTTTCTTGTTTGTTTGCTTGGAAAACTTGTTTCCAGCCTTTCACTTTTAGTCTGTGATGGTCTTTTGTCCTGAAGTGGGTCTCTTGTAGGCAGCATATGTGTGGGTCATACTTTGTTTTCCGTTCAGCTATTCTGTGTCTTTTGATTGGAGCATTTAATCCACTTACGTTTAAGGTTATTATTGATAGGTACTTATTCATTGCCATTTTTGTACCTGTGTGCCTCTCTCTCTCCCTCTTTTCCTTCCTTTCCTTAAAGCAGTCCTTTTAGTGTTTCTCGTAGAGCTGGTTTGGTGGAGACATATTCTTTTAGACTTCTTTTGTCTTGGAAGCTCTTTATTTGGCCTTCTATCTTTATTGAAAGCCTTGCTGGGTAAAGTAGTCTTGGTTGTAGGCCTCTGGTTCTCATTACTTGGAATATTTCTTGCCATTCTCTTCTTGTTTGGAGTGTTTCCATTGAGAAGTTAGTAGCTAACCTTATTGGGGCTCCCTTGTATGTTATTTCTTTTTTCTCCCTTGGTGCCTTTAAGATTCCTCTTTGTCTTGGAATTTTGCCATTTTAATGATGATGTGTCTTGAAGTGGGCCTCCTTGGGTTCCTCTTGATTGCGACTCTGTGTGATACCTGGATTTGTGTGACTTTCTCTCATTAAATTAGGGAAATTTTCTCTCATTACTCTTTCAAATACATTTTCTATCCCTTGTTCTTCTTCTCCTTCTGGTATTCCTATTATTCGGATATTATTACGTTTCATATTGTCTTGCATTTCTCTTAAGCCCTCTTCATTGTGTGTATCTTTTGATGAGAGGTTCATTTCTTGGAGGTAGCACATATACTGGTATTGTTTTCTTATCCATTCAGCTACCATAATTCATTTCGTTGGGGAATTTAAGTCATTGACGTTTAAGGTGATTATATGTATTTACTGTCATTGTATTGTTAGACTGTTTTCTTCTGTTTTTTTTTTCTTCCCTTTTCTTCTCCTCCTCCTCCTCCTTGTCTTCCTTCTCCTCCTTCTGCTTCTTCCTCTTCTTCTTCAAGCAAGAACTTTAGCATTTATTGCAGTACTAGTTTTTTCTTAAAAAACTCCTTTAACTTTTCCTTGTCTTTGAAGCTCCTTATTTGTTCTTCAATTTTAAATTATAGCCTTGCTGTGTAAAGTAGCCTTGGTTTTAGATCTTTGCTTTTCATCACCATGAATATTTCACAATACTCCCTTCAGGCCTGAAATATTTCTGTTGAATAATCAAAATTGAATTGAAATTGAAGACAGTATAATTTGTGCTCCCTTGTGCTCCTGCATCTTTTAGTATTCTCTCTTTCTCTTTACTCCTTATTATTTTAATTATGCTGTTTTTCAGTGTAGGCATCTTTGGGTCCAACTTGTTTGGGTCTCTGTGATATTCCTGGACTTGTGTGTCTTTTTTCTTCACCAGATTAGATACGTTTTCTGTCATTATTTCTTCAAATAGGTTCTCAATCCCTTGCTCACTCTCTTCTCTTTCTGGTAATGCCTTGATGCAGATGTAGGTACATTTCATATTGTCCAAAATGTTTCTTAAGCTCTCTTCATTTTTTAAATTCTTTTTTTCTTTTTACTGCTATACCTGGGTGGTTTTTCTTCTACCTTTCTTCCAAATCACTGATTTGATGCTCTGCTTCATCTAGCCTACTATTTATTCCTTCCAGTGTGTTGTTTTTTTCATATATTTCAATCTTTACTTCTTACTGATTTCTTTTTATTGTTTTGTCTTTTTTGCTGCTCAATATCCTTATAATTATTACTCTAAACCCTCTATCTGATAAATTACTTGCTTTCATTTCATCTAGTTCTTCTTCTGAAGAGTTTTCTTATTCTTTCATTCGGGGTCTGTTTCTTTGTTTGCCTACTTTGGTTGCACACACAAGCTATTTACTAACATAACATTCTCTCTGGTTGATCAAGAAGGTAAAGTCAGAAAGAATCAAAATACTGAAGAAGGGGCCTTGCAAGGACTCCCAGGAGCTGAGCATGACCTCTAGCCAACAGCTAGGAAGGTAACTGGGATGACCACAAGGAATGAGCTTGAAAGAGGATTCCAAGCTCTAGAGACCCTAATTAGAGAACCCAGATAAACTTTCCAGATTTCTTACTTCCAGAACTGTGAGCTAATAGATGAGGGTTAAGTCACTATATTTGTGGTAGTTCATCACATAAGTATAAAAATGAATAAAACTGTGTATCTAGTACAGTACTTGGGCATTATCCTCAGTATTTTCTTTGTAGCATTTAATTTAATTATTATAGCAATCCTATAAGAAACGGATGCTTATAACTGTTTTATAAATGGGAAACTGGTGCATGTACTTTATATGACTTGTCTAGGTGTCATAAGTTGTAAATGGCAGAACCCAGATTGGGAGTCATAGGCTATCTATGTAAGTGAAAGCAGCTTTAATTACACTACTCTCAAGAGTCTAGCAGAATAACTAGCAATGATACCATCTATCCTGAGAATGTCACTCCAGAGGAGTGCCCCAAAAAGAAACATTTTCCCCTTGAATTTCTCTGCAATAGTACTGTGAAGACAGATCAGGCCTTAAGGCTAAAATGATTAATTTCCTCTCTGTCTCCTTTGATGTAACATGCCTTCTCTTTAATATTTAATTTCTGAACCATGATTTAGAAGTGACTCCTTCTTTATGTAGGGTTATGTTTTTATTTTTTGCTAGGACTTGTCTTTAAGTGCTTCAGTAATTTGCTTTACCTCTACAGAATAGCACGAATTCCTGCTGACAGCTTAACTATTTGTACTTAAATATACCTATAGGGTTCACCCCACCTTATCACTAACTAAAGGGAAATAAATTTCAGCTTCTAATACCACATGAAATTCATATGATTTTTAAATGCAAATATTTCAGAAGAAAGCCTAGCCTAGTTCACATAAGATTTATTATATCCATCTGTTAAGTTCTCTATTTGATTACTTGGATCATTGGCACAATTAATTAACAGAGTTATAAAAATCTTCACAGACAGACAATATAGCCCAAAATAATCATCTAAGTCCAATTAAAATTCAACAGTTATTATAGATATTCATATAGTAATTTTATTTTCCAGTATTTTGTTTTATTTAAAAATAAAATATAACACTTGCTCTATAAATCTGGGGACACTGATTAAGAAGATACCTACCAAGAGGAACTTCTAGTGATAAACAAGGCACAAATTTACAAAAATACAGAGCCTAAGAGCTGTTTCTACACAAAAGTCTCACCAGTAAACCAAACTTCAGGGAGAAACTTGCATTCGACTGCTTGACTCCTGCACTGAATCACCTGCCTTACTGTGTCTGCCATTTGAGCCATTCTTCTAAAATCCTATTATTTCAATCAATAGGACTGAGACTTTCCCCATCCAATAATAGCTGCTACCCCAAGAGCATGTTTGCCAACCAGTCAGACCATCTCCATTCTGATCAGGGTAGTGCTTTTTGGACCAATCAAAATGCAAAGATTTGGAGTCTTCATGTGCATGAGAATGGACCAGTCAGGGCCCACAGACAGGGACGTCTGTTGAACGAAGCAAGTTCTCCTTTGGCTGGGGGGAGCACACTTTCCCTTTCCAATGCAGATTGCATTTCCTTGGCTGGAGCTGAAGCATGCAATAGACAGCATCAATCATATCATGGGATTAAAGCAGAGAGGAGCAGGCAATGCAGAGTAAAGCAGAATAGGGCAAAGCAGGAGTAGCAGAGCAGACTGGTGCAGAACAGAGCAGAGCAGAACCATCTAGCCAGAGAGGGGCCAGGCCTCAGGACCTCCTTTCCCCAAGGCCTCCTCACAGCATTACTGCTTCATAACTGATCTGTAATGTTATTAAGTTGTTCCACAGCCATTCTGTTTTCACCACCTTGCTGTATCACAATTGAGCTATTTGCACAGAATAAAGTTTATAGCACCTAAAATTGAGGATTCCTGTTGGTGTCGAATTGATGCCAATGACCATCAGTTGACAAATCTTAATTTGATCTCAAATATGTCTAGAGTGAATTTCAGTGATTTTTATTTAAAGATATAAATAAAGTGGCATTTATTTATATAAATAAATTAAAAAGTGGCATTATCTTCAAATAGAGGAACTACACAAGTTATACAAAAATAAAGACTCATTAATGTATCATGGTAGTAAAGGAAAATTGGCCACATATAAATATCTAAGTAAAATTAAATGATGAATGAATTCAAATATAGTCATACCATGGAAATTAGTCATCCAAAGTGATGCTTATGGAGAACAAGGTCACAGGAGAGAGTACTTATGTTTAAATATTAGCAGAAAATCATAATAATTAAACTTGCAAACACTGGGTTTATAATTCTATAAATAAACAATAAATCTAAGAAGTACAAAGCATTAGGTTAATATCTTTTATATACTTTCAGTCAGGACTCATATTATTTAATTTTGAGTCCTAACTGAAAAATTTTATACAGCAGAACAAAGGATGATTAAAAATCATTTTTATAATATTCTTCAGGAAGATCAAACTTCAACACACATGCCAGGCTCAAATAACTAGTTTACATGCCATTACATAGAATTAAAATGGACTTATTTTATCCATTCCTACTCATTAGCCATATTATTAGTCTAGAATATTCTGACTCTGTATCATGAGTCCACAGGTGAGTATGAGAGGGTGGCATTTCGCTACTAACACAGTTACTATGATGATAAAAACATGCATACGTATTTCGGCAGAATATTTTGTATTTTACCTGATTTAACTCATTATACCACTTGTGGGCCTTCCATACACCATTAGGAAATTTTTGTAAAATTTAATTATTTAAGTGGAGACAGGAATACTTATTATAATTTACTGAATGTGTACTATAAACCTGTTATTAAGTCTAGTTTAACACATCTCATTTAATCCCACAAAAATTATCCTTGTCTATTTTAAATACTATTCTGTTGGCCAAAAAATTTATTTGTTTTCCATAAGATGGCTCTTGTAGCAAGCACTTAGTTATCTTTAACTTCTTTTTTTAATATTTTGTTTATTTATTTTTCGAGAGAGGGGAAGGGTAGGATAAAGAGTGGGAGAGAAACATCAATGTGTGGTTGCCTCTCATGTGTCCCCTGGCGGGAACTGGCCTGCAACCCAGGCATGTCCCCTAACTGGGAATCGAACCGCGATACTCTGGTTCGCAGGCCCGAGCTCAATCCACTGAGCTATGCCAGCCAGGGTCTTTAACTTCTTTTGAAACAATTTTTTAAGATTGTGTTGCAACAGCTATCATATCAGTGTGCATTTAAAAAACATCAAAATTGGTGAATTTATGTGTAGCCATTTTAATATTGAAGACAGAATAAAATAGACAACATTTTCAGCATATTGTGCTTTATTATTTCAAGAAAGGTAAAAATACAACTGAAACACAGAAAAAATGATTTGTGCCATGTATGGAGAAGGTGCTGTGAATGATGAAATGTGTCAAAAGTGGTTTGTGATTTCTTGCTGGACCATGCTTCACAGTTGGGTAGGCCAGTTGAAGTTGACAGTGATCATACTGAAACATTAACTGAAGACAACATTATACCACACAGGAGATGGCTGACATACTCAAAATATCCAAATCAATAAAGTTATTGGTGAAAATGAAAAAAATCTGTCATTTACTTTACAGAAAAAGACTAAATGAACTTTTTGGCCAACCCAATATGTAAGAATTGTGTCTTTGAAAAGGTGGGCAACTGACCAAAGTCATTGTGTTGCCGGTAGCTAAGCCTAGATCTAATCTCAGGTTTACATCACTCTTGAGGTAGGGCTTCAAACCTACTGTTTTCTATAAAATTTTCCTATGCTGTACAACGATGGGTGTATCTTGTTTTATGTGGTATACGAAGGCAATAGTCCTGTGCATTTACTATTAATTTTTAAAATTGGAGAAGCCACTGTGTGAGAAGCATTTAAGCATCACTTGTAACTTCATTCAATGTTGATATTCTTGTTTTATTGTTACAGAAGCAATTAAAGTTACCTGAAAAATGGGACATACATTCTCTCTTCTGGCCATGGTCTCAGTATTCTGAACAGAGGCTTCCATTTAGGACAGCATGGATGGATCTAGAGGACTTCACTTATAAGGATTTTCCTTAGAATGCTAAGTGAAATAAGTCAGTCAGAGAAAGACAAGTACCATGTGATTTCACTTCTATATGGAATCTAAAGAATACTGTAAACAAACAAAATAGAAATAGGCTCATAGATACAGAGAACAAACTAATGTTTGCCAGAAGGGAGGGTGTTGGTGGGGGTGGGTGAAAAAGGTAAAGGGATTCAAAACTACAGATCTGTAGTTACAAAATAGTTATAGGGATGTAAAGTACATTGTAGGAAATATCGTCAATAATATTGTAATAACTATGTACGGTGTTAGCTGGGTACTTGAAATACCAGGGGGTACATTTTTTAAAATACAGAATATGATTATCTAACTATTATGCTGTACAACTGAAAATAATACAAGATAATATTGCATCCAAATTGTAATTTAAATTTTTTTTAAATAAAAACATTAGAGGTTGTTTTAGCTAGGGGAGAATTTGAACAGATGTGAGTTTAGTAAGACATTGAAAGTCGGCAACATGCTTCAGCTTGATCCCTACTCATAGTGAGTTGTGTTCTCAGAACACTGGAGCTTCCCAGTTTGGGTGTTGGGGAGCAGGAGAATTCCCATCCCGCTACTTTAGATCTTTTGACTGGAACCAGCTATAATAAAATTGACACAAGACTAGGTTAACAGGAGCAAAATTCCAAATTCATACATGCACACAGGAGAATCACAGTATGATGCTCAGGTCATAAAATGAAGCTCAAAGAAATGATTGAATCTGGTACCTTTTTTATACTTTGTAAACAGAGACAATAAATTTGTGAGAAATTGACAGGACAAGAAAGTGCTCCTTAGAAAGAATGTGTGCAGGATTGGTTATTTGTTAGTGAGGAATCTAAATAAAGTTTGGGCTTGGTAGTAAATTAGTGAAGGCATTATGAGGTTTGTTTATACACGATTCTTAGTCTGGATTCCTACTGTTAGCCCTCAGAAGCAGGGAAGGCACCTATCATGGAGATTTATTTCCTGCTTTTAGAGGGATAGAGAAGTCAAAAACATCTTCCTGCTCTTGTTGCATCTTAGGTGATTTTAGTTCAAAACAATCAATATGCCATTATAGAATATCTTGGGGCACCTGCCCTGGGCCTCAACACAAGTGACTCAGGAAAAAGCAATGTCCAAACATGATGGTGTGTATATCATGGCTGTGATACAAACTCACAGAAATGTGGATGCAGCAGCTTAAGGCACTGAAGGTGTGGGGGATGTTCACTGTCTTAAGTTGCATGCAACTGCACTGAGGAGTTGGGGGAGGTGATAAACTTGCTAAGAGAAAAGGTGAAATGAAGAGCCAAAACCAGACTTCCTGGCCAGGTTCACATCCGAGGTCTCTAGTTATGTCTTTCACAGAAAGGAGGATGTTCACGTACTCACATATCACAATTTTTTAAAAAGTCAACTTTCCATAAAGTTTACAGACTCTTCATCAAAGTTTTAGCCATATGATTATCCAATAACTCTAAGGAGATAGAAAAAAAAGGTAGAAGAAAGTAGTAAAATAGTAAAGAGAGAAAATGATGGTGTTGAGGGTTGGGGAGAAGAAGCAGAGAGAAGGAGAAAGAATATGCACATGGTTTGGAATCATATGACCCCATCTAACACTTCACTGATACAAACTGTCCATGCCTGTAAACTCTTCGGTGAAAACATAATGGGCAGATCCAGGTACTTGTAACTTTATAAAAGTTTCCACATTCTAGCCTACATGCCCCCAAAACAAATATCTTTCTAATCCTTGGATGATAATTAAATTTATGTCACGTGCTAATGAGGCTGGCTGTTTTCATTTTTCTATAATCCTTTTGTAGTTTTTATAGGTAAACAGCCAATGTTATCAATCAAATAATTAAGTGGATTTTTCCTCTTTGGCTTAATAGATCTGTTCACGTCGAACCACCCTTTCCTACTTGCTGCCCCTTTGTGCCTTGCATCTTGTGTTAGGTGGAAGACTCTGTGATGAATAAGGAGTCCCTAACCTGTGGAGCTTGGCTTAATAGAGGAGATAAATAAACCAACCAGTAATAATAATAATAAAATAAATTGAGATAAGTGCTATGAAAAAGTATTTATAAATTAGGAACAAGCAAGGAATCTAGTTATAGGGCTAAGTTAGAGTGCCAGGAGCACTTACCAGAGTGATCAGAAGTATTTTCAGAGAGGAAGAAAAACATGAAAACTTTGGCAGGCAAGAAAAAATGTATCTTGTCAACAAATTTTATAAAGAAATTCCTCAGTTT
Organism: Artibeus jamaicensis; assembly: GCF_021234435.1. Classification (NCBI taxonomy): domain Eukaryota; kingdom Metazoa; phylum Chordata; class Mammalia; order Chiroptera; family Phyllostomidae; genus Artibeus; species Artibeus jamaicensis. The sequence continues at coordinate 68,031,825 of NW_026522030.1, read as the reverse complement.
CTTAAGATCTTCCCCATTATTTACTCACAAGTCACTTGTTAGGCTAAGGACAAAAATAAATGCCCCCGGCAGGTCCTTCATGGGTGGTTTAACATTTTATTTGGAGGTACATAATGTCTATTGTTTGGTTTTTGCCTCTGTGGCCTCAACTAATACTGAGACAGAAGGATCTGCTTTTCCCATCAAATTACACTTAAATACAAAGCATACTCTATGGCACTGCAGCAAAACCGAATGTTAGATAACCTGTTACTCTTCTGACTTACAGACTGGCCTCAATGAGTTGGCCTCACCACTTTTCTCGTATGCAAATTGAATTTGCCAAATTTTAAAGACACAGACTTAATTTCTTTTGGAATCAGGACTTCAGGGTATTCAATAAGATACTTCAGGTGGGAATACAGAGTTACCAACTGTCCCAGGACCTATATTAGAGAGGAATAAAGTGTGAAATCAGGTCCATATGTAGTTTTTCTTTAAACCATATGAATTGCTGATATTTAACCTCTTTGTGACCCTAGAATAATACAATTTTATATGATTCAAACTAATAATATAAGCCCAGGGATTACACACACAGTCTATATCAGATAATTTTAAGGACGGTACATTTTTAACTATGGTTGGTAGCAGAAAGTTGTCTTCTTAAGTAAGGTGGGGTACAGTGAAATATTTTCTTTAGGGAGTACAGTGACTTGAATTACCTAGGAAATGTGTTCAAATTTTATATAAGACAAAATATGAGGAATCTCAGCTTCTCAGGATGGCAAAAAATTAGATCACCTTAAAATAACATTAGATATTGGTTTGATGTATGTGTATACATATATACATACATACATGCATACACACACACACACACACATATATATATATATATATATATATATATATATATATATTACACATACATATATAAGCTTAGTGTTTTGGTAGTATTTATATACTTAGATTATAGTAGTAAAATATATGAATTATCTTTGAGCAAAGACTGACTGTACTCCAGACAGGACAGAAATAGATAAAATATCAGTGCATTTTCATTTCTATTTAAGTAACCATGTGCTTTCCAATTTTTTTTTATATAAATGAGAGACAGAATGGATCAAGCTGGAGGAACAACAAAGATAATCCAGAGAAAGTAGAAGGAAGGAAGTAACCAAGATCAGAGAAGAATTAAATGACATAAGAGACTAAAATAATAATTCTGAGGATCAATAAATTCAGGAGCTGGTTCTTTGAAAAGATGAACAAAACTGACAAGCCTTTAAGCAGATTCACCAAGAAAAAAAGACATAGGACCCAAATAAACACATTCAGAAATGAAACAGGAGAGATTACAACTGATACACAGAAACACAAAGGATTGTAAGATATTACTGTGAAGAACTGTATGCTAAGAAATTTGAAAACCTAGGTGAAATGGACAAATTTCTAGAAAAATGTAATCTTCCAAAACTCAATGAAAAAGAAGAAGCAGAAAACCCGAACAGACCAATAGCCACTGATGAAATTGAAGCAGTAATAAAAAAAGCTCCTGACACACAAAAGCCCTGGACTGGATGGTTTAACAGGGGGTTCTACAAAGCATTTAAGGAAAGGCTAACTAACCCCTATCCTTCACAGACTATTCCAGAAAATCCAAGAAGACAGAGACTCCCAAACTCTTTTTATGAAACAAGCATTATTTTTTTCTTATGAAGCTTAAACCTGAGTGAAACTCAGGTATTATCCAATCTACACATTTGGGATAAAAATACATAAAATATTTTATAATTTACAATTATTTTAATTAATTGCTATTTTATTATTGGTTAAATAATGATTGCTATTTTATAATTATTTGCTAAATAGTTGCCCTCTGTCCTAATTTTCAGGATATTCATCATCTCTTCCTTAAGACTAAGTCAACTTTCACTGTAATTCCACAAAAGTTATATAGAAATATGTGGCTGCCTCATTCTAAAGGTATTAGTCCTCCTTCCAATGGCAATAGGTGCAGAACTGAGGTGTCAGGTTAGTACACCAGCACTAGGGTTTCCATCACACCTACCAGTTGCTGCTAAACATTGCTCTAGGACAGGACACAGCATGCATGTCCACCAATGCAGGGATTTCCAGATCCACATCAGCACCCCATCAGAACCACAGACTTGAGCTCCAAGGTTTTAGCTCTTTTAGTTCTTAAACATATGATCAGTCCTGTCTGCAAAGCATGACACTATATTCCAATAACTATTTTAGTGGCCCTTCATCCTTGGCCATGCAAACACTAGGCCATTTTGTGGAGCATTTATTTTTGTCCCTCACTCTCTCTCAACTCAACAGGAGTTATTACTTTCAACCACATTGTATCGGAATAATACTAATCCTTTTTTTTATTGATTATGCTGTTACAGTTGTTCTATTCCCCCCTTCATTCCCCTCCACTCTGCACACCCCATCCCCCATCATCCTCCCCTTTAGTTTATGAGCACGTGTCTCAAGTTCTCTAGATTCTATATTTCCCCTACTATTCTTGCCCTCCCCCCTATCTATTTTCTACCTACGGTCTATGCTACTCATTTTCTGTACCTTCTCCCCCCTTCTCCTTCTCCCACTCCCCCGTTGCTGGCCCTCCTTGAGATCTTCATTTCTATGTTTCCACTCCTGATCTAGCTGTCCTTTTAGTTTGCTTTTGTTTTAGGTGTGGTTGTTAATAACTGTCAGTTTGCTGTCCTTTCACTGTTCATGTTTCTTTAACTTCTTTTTCTTCAATAAGTCCCTTTAACATTTCATATAATAAGGGCTTGGTGATGATGAACTCCTTGAATTTGATCTTATCTGAGAAGCACTTTATCTGTCCTTCCATTCTAAATGAAAGTTTTGCTGGATAGAACAATCTTGGTTGTAGGTCTTTGGATTTCAGGACTTGGAATACCTCTTTGCAGCCCCTTCTTGCCTGTAAGGTCTCTTTTGAGAAATCCGCTGACAGTCTGATGTGGACTCCTTTGTAGGTGACTGTCCCCTTATCTCTTGCTGCTTCTAGGATTCTCTCCTTCATTTTAATCTTGGCGAATGTAATTATGATGTGCCTTGGTGTGTTCCTTCTTGGGTCCAACTTCTTTGGGACTCTCTGAGCTTCCTGGATTTCCTGGAAGTCTATTTCCTTTGCCAGATTGGGGAAATTCTCCTTTATTATTTGTTCAAGTAAGTTTTCCACTGGTGGCTGTGCCTTTCCCCCTTCTGGTACCCCTATAATTTGGATATTGGAGAGTTTAAAGATGTCCTGGAGGTTCCTAAGACTCTCCTCATTTCTTTGAATTCTTGCTTCTTGACTCTTTTCTGGTTGGCCATTATTTCCTTTCTTCTGGTCCACTCCATTGATTTGAGTCCCAGTTTCCTTTTCATTGCTATTGGTGTCCTGTGCAATTCCATTCATTTCAATTAGTTTTGCCTTCATATGTTTGTCTAATTTGTGGCTATAATCAACCAGTTCTGTGAGGATCCTGATCACCAGGGTTTTAAACCGTGCATCTGAGAGTTTTGCTATTTCTTCATCACTTAGATTTATAGGCTCTGGGGCTTTGAGATCTTCTTGAGCCATTTTTAATCTGTTCGCACCCTTTAAGTGTGAGGAGCGGAGCCTTGGACTCCCAGGTCGCTGGGTTGTGACGCTGTATGTGGGGGCGTGGTCAGAGCGGAAACGGAGGCACCCTATGCTGTTTCGTGTCATGGGTGAGGAGCAGAGGCTTAGGTGGTTCACTTGGGCCGGGCCACTCAGAGTCACTGGGTTATGACGCTGTATGTGGAGGTGAGGTCAGAGAAGGGAAATGGCAGCGCCCTCCCTGCCGCTAGCCGCGGGGACCCGTTGTGTCCCGGTCCAATCGCCCACTCCCTCACTTGTCTATCCACGCACCAATGCACGACCACAGTCAACCCGCAGCCCTGCTCCCTCACTGTTTCCCCGCGGTCGCTCACTAGGTCCAACCCTGCTCCTGGATTCCATGCGCCTGAGTCCGTCTCACCGAGTTTTCCTGTGCAACCCCGCTCCACCAGCTGCTGGTTTCACCCCTTACCAGTCAGGCTGAAGAATTTGTTGTTAACAGATTTCCGAAAAGTTCAATTTTCAGTGTTATGGCTATGTTTTCTGTTGCTAATATTTAGTTGTCTCTAAACTTGGTTGTGTGAGAAGGCACAGAACATCCACCTATGCCTCCATCTTGGCGGAAGTCCCTAATCCTTCCTGAAACAGTTTCTTCTCTAGCTTTCATCCACATGTTGTTTATTTTTGGGGGGTGGGAATTGACTTCAACTGCCCCTTCTTCAAAGTCTACTTTCCTGGCTCCTGTAAGTTCTCTGAATGATTTGACCTCTATCTACCTCTTGTTTTCTCTATAAATTGTCTCTTTCTTGGGGAATTATTTCTAACTCTAAAGGCTCTAAATGTTATATATATGCTGATGGCTTTCAAATTTATTGTTCTGGATTTGGCCTGTACTTTGCGTTTCATACCACTACTAGACATTTCCATGTGGCTGTTGCCTGTTGTGTGCGGGTAGGGGGTGAGGGGTGTGTTCTTGCTGCAAAGAATGGAAACCACTCTAGCTGATTAATGCAGAAAATGATTTAGTAAAGGATATTGGGTAGTGCCTAGACTTTCTAGGAATAGTAGAAAATCAGGTTTAGGGAATATGTGGCCTGGAAGAATACCACGTCTCACTGCCATGGTGCTGCCCCAACAAACACTGTGCTGCCACAGGAGGCAGGTGGGTCAACACATCCTGCTGAGTCAAGGCACCGGACTCCAGAGCACCTGATGTTGCTCCTTCACAAAGACAGATACAGACAGGCAGATTCTACTCTTGTTTGCTTCCTCAAGTATCTATGTTCAACCCCCAAGTCTTGGAGGGTACACCTGATGGTCAGATTTTAGGTCACATAATAGGCCTAGGTACAGTGGAACCTGGGAATGTAAGTTCTTAGGTTTTTACCTTTGGAGAAGAGATTCCAAGAATACAAGAATACAAGAATTCAAAAGCAGGCCCCAGCCTGAGCATCATCCTGTGCACCAAAATTTTCGGTTTGATTCCCCGTCATGGCACATATACTTAGGTTGCGAATTTGGTTCTGGTCAGGGCATGTATAAGAGGCAGCCAATTGATGTGTCTCTCTCACAGCAGTCTTTCTCTCTCCCTCTTTCTCGAATCAGTAATTATATCCTCAAGTGAGGGTTAAAATAAAAAAAAGGCTGAGCAGCCAGATAACATGACAAATATCCACTAAAATGAGTGATAATTATTGTATATTTAACTTGGTCAAGCTAGACCATTGACTTTGTCTTAAAAATTATCTCACTATCATCTTACCATCTGCTCTCATTTGCTCACACCCCTTATTTATTCTACTAGTAAATTCTCTTAGTTTTTGGAACAAAATCTACCCCAAATCTGACTACAACTTCTGTATTCACTACTGAATGCATGTTCCAAAGCATGGTCATCTTTTATTGAACTATTCCAAGAGCATCCCAATAGTTCCCCTTATCTCCTTCTAGTCCATTTAGTAATGGACCAATCATGAGAAAGGGTAAAATTAAATCTCACAAGAAAAATGATCCAAATCTTTATCTCCTTCTTTATGGCACCTATACAGCCTTGCCTGCCCAGAAAAATAGAGAGAAGGTAGAAATGCTCAGAGAATTTCCTCTCACACCTTTTCTCCACGTAGGGCAGCTGTGTGAGCTTTGCATTTACATGAAGGGGCTAGACTAGTCACCCTCTCCCAAGAAATTCTGTCCCCTGTGAAGGACTGTGTTGACTCACAGGAAAGAGCAATCAAATTCCTCACTAAAACCTTCTTCTTCTTTAGGGTACACTGGAAAACATGTGATTAATAATGGTAATCATTTACAAGGAGACTCATCCTCTCATAGATAACAGAATTACAGATGCTCCCATCTAAGATAAATAACATTAATTAAATACTTTCCTCTTTCAATATAAAATGTAGTGATTTATATCTCAGTAAAGGAAGAACACTCAATTCTTAGGCACCACTGCAGTGAGGTTATTTCTGAAATTTTAATGCCTCACCCTCTTGTTCTGTACACCAATCTTTCAGATTTGCTTTTCTTTCTACTTTACTCATAAAAGTTTATTCTCAAAGAAGTTTTTTACCTCAAATAACTTCATTTTTTTTTCTGACTCACCAAGATGCTACTCTGTGGCTTGCTTATATGAATTCTATGGGGTCAGAATGCTGTATAAAAATTATTGCATTCAATCTGTCTATGGTGCAACAAACAGTTCTCATATAAATAGAAGGTCACCTGTTATACATCATTAAGGTCTCAAGAGAAGCTTTCCTGAACTCCTCTAGTGTTACCTTCCTGAATATAGGTAAATACAGATAACCACAGTATAGCCCATTCAGTATTGCTTTCTAGTTTAAGTTTTCCTTTCTGCAGATACCACATGTAAGAAAATGTTGCATTATTTATACTAGGGTATCTTCAATAGCAAATACCTTTCTTTTCAGGCTTTGCAAAATTCTCTAATAGTCTTCTTAATTTAAGAATTCAAAATGCTTTACTCTTTAGAAATTTTAGTAAAGTTCAAACAAAGTAAAACTCATAGTCTGGTACTTAAAATAAAATGGTATGTCTGTTTGGCTTTTCATAGCATAGTCCATTGAGACAGAATCTCTTAACTTGATGCTGCAAAATTTATATTTATTTGCTAAACATGAAGTGGCTCCCAGGAGTTGTAATAAAGACTTAGACAGTTTGTGCTTATTAGCATGTGTATCTGTTGAAAAGACAGTGACTCAGCTTGAAGGGACAGGTTAAACCAAGTGGAATGCTAAGACATTACAAGATTCATCACACTTTTTTCTTTAGCAACAGGAAAAAATTCATAAACTGGATTCTGAGGCATCCAAATACATCTAAACTAACTGTAGTCACCATAATATATTTGTATTACCACTGGAGACTTTGAGTGGAGTTTCACAAATTTGGAATGCTGCAATTTTTTTTAGAGAAGCTCATGAATGTAATAGTACTTATTTGACAGCAAGTCATTAATAGTCCATCAGTCACCTAAAAGCAAGGTTTTTTTTTTTTCATTTGAGTAGCTGCCTGGGTAAGCTGCTCCGGTGATATACTGCCTGCATGATTGTATTTGCAAATATGTTAGTGTTCAGTTAACGTGTGCTATCCTAAGCATGGCTGGGCAGAAAAAACCCAGGCTGTTTTTAAATCTAATAGACTTTGAGAACCTTGAATATAATTTGAAGCTCAAAACCCTAGGGATGGAAGTTCTGCTATGACTAGTTGCAAAAACATTTCTACAGCAGAAACCTTCCCCAAGAATAGCTTCAGTTCACATACCGACTTGTCCAAATGTCAAAGACTAGGTCAGTAAGGGATTTTAAGGCAGCGGAGTATAATAAGGGTTAAATGTGAGGCTTGGATTCAGACAGGCCTGATTTCAACCTTGCTTGAGTCCAAGTGTTTTCTCATATATAAAATGGAACAATAGTGCCAATCTCATGATATTATTTTTTTTTATTTTTATTAAATTTATTGAACTAACTGGTTAATAACATGCATTTCATATATACATTATAATTTGACATATGGATACTCTACTACGTGCTCACCACTAATAAGTTAGTTTCCTTCTCTTACCATATATTTGACTCACTTTACCCAGTTTGCCTCCCCCCCTCCCTTTCCTCTCTGGTAACCACCATTCCATTGTCTGTATCTATGAGTTTGTTTTTGTTTTGTTCCATTAGTTTGTTACTTTTTTATTGCCTGTCACATAGTAATGAGGTCATACAGTTTTTTATCCTTTTCTGTCTGACTCATTTCGCCTAGTGCATTACCCACAAGATCCATTTTATTGTTACAAATGGAAATATATTATCTTTTTTATGGCTGAGTGGCATTCCATTGTATGTATATTCATCATAATGTTTTAAAGACTAAAGAATAGGATGCACAGTGCTATGATCATCAAATGTTCCTGCTGCCATGGATTGGTGTTGTGACTGTAGCTAGCTGGGTTCTTTTTAAACCTACACGCCTATAAATGATCTCCTAAAATTCCTAAGAAGAATTTTTCTCTGTGTTGAAAAGGTATAATCTACATAATCGTCTCTGTAGTAGAGTTCCACATATCAGGAGGAAGCTTTGTCCCCAAGGGTTAGAGTTATATTCAAAACCATATAAAGCTGTATATTAGAAACTCAGCTCCTAGTCCTCCCCCTCCCTAAAGGCCCCTACATGTCCCTGCCCTGACACAAGGGCTCTGATAGAGGGACAGTCCATTCCTCAGCATAGACAGTTCCATGCCAACTCAGCTGGGTCTCTGGCGTTAAAGCTAATGTCACTCTCACAGTCACTTCATGCGAGTCTGTCCCAGGAAAGCTGGACTGGGTGGGTTCTCTTTTATTCTCTCCTTCCAATACCCCAGCCCCCCTCTCAGATTAGTGCTGGAACCAGTCTGCAGCCCTTCTCTTTTCATGCTAATGCCATTTTCGTTTACGGCCTCCATTACTCTCACCTGCCACTGAACATCAGTTAACAGTATTCTGACCTACTCCGGCACAGTTTCCTAACTCTGACTCACAGTATCTCTGTTTCTTCCCTTGCAGGAGGCTCCTGGGCTCCAAATGCAAATGGGTAAACCTCTTCTCCAGAGGTCTGCATGTCAAGAGGTGATGGGAGAACTGTTACTAAGGCAGAAAATTGGCTCTGAGTTGACATTCTGATTAGACCTGTATACACAGAAATGTCTAGCATAATTTTCATGCTTTAATTAATCAATCACCATTTTATATCATTTCACCTAATTGCCAGATAAATATCATGTGAATGAAATATTGTCATCTCCACTTTATAGCTGAGGGAGTTGAAGCAGAGTTCAGTTACATGCCCAGAGTCACTCAACTAAGAATTGAGAGTGTTGAAACCTGAATTCAGTTGTAATAAATCCAGCAACTTCAGAAATATACTTCAGTAATACAGTAGCCCATTTTTAAGTTATATTTAAAGTAATATTTTATGTATAAGATATATAGTTTCCTGCTTTTTCATTTTTATTAGATCATTTTAAGATAATATTTTTAAGCTGACTGCCTGGCTGAAACAGCTAAATATCAATATTAATTGAGTATAAAATATAGTGATTTATATGAATAAAGACAGATTTATAAAAATAACATTACTCTGATTTATTAAAGAACCATTTAATGTAAAGCTAGTGTTTCCTCCTCACTTGATGAAGAACTACTTGCTCTAAATCTTGTCTCAAGTCTTCTTACCCCAGGGACTCAGACGTCAGAGGGTCTTCTCAGTGCCACTTGCTCTGCCTCAGTCCATCTCAGTCATGAACTTGTAAATGACACAGTTGTGGGTTTAGAGTTAATGAGGAGAAAGTACCATCTTTAGCTTTCTTGTGTTTTTGATTAGTATAACATACTGGAACGAGTATGGTCATGAAGCTTGTCAGATATGGATCTCCTCTTCACAAACTGGCAAATTATTTAAACTCTCTGAGTCTAATTTCCTCACTCATTAAACATAATAGTTAAAATAAGTAACCCAGTTTACAAATTACTCTTCTAGAAACTGAATCCTTGTCTATTTGATTCCTAAGCTAACGCTCAGTCCACTAGACCACGAGGTTTTCTGAGATCGCTCTCTGGCCCTAGCGAACTAATTTTCAAAAATAAAGTTGTAAGATGGCAATTCAAAATCTGACAGAGTCTTTGCCCTAAGAATCATGTCATTTTTAATACCTTATATGAAGGATTCTATTCCTTGGTAGAGAGTATAACATTTTTTAAATATTTTATTTATTTATTTTTAGAGAGAGATGAAGGGAAGGAGAAAGGGAGAGAAACATCATTGTGTGGTTGCCTGTCAAGTGCCCCCTACTGGGCACATGGCCTGCAACACAGGCACCTGTGCTGACTGGGAGTTGAACCTGCAACCTTTTGGTTTGCAGGTCAGCACTCAATCTACTGAGCCACACCACCCAGGGTAGAGTATAAAGTTTTGAACATTATGCTTTCCTTAGTAAAGAAGTCATAAGTATCCTCAGATTTTCAAAGGAGTACTTGTCTAAAAATGTTAAGAACCAGTTCCTTATAATTCAAAATATATCCCACCTCCCAACATAGCAAAACAGACTAGAGAGGTAAAAACAATCAGCAAGAATATGTCACATATGACAGAGGGCTTCAAGATACTAACTTTGGGAGTTGTAAAGAAGAATCCAAAGCAAAAGGAAAACAATTAAATGATCTAAGATATATTAGAAGGAAATTTTCCTTGTGTGAGAATAAAATTCACAAAATGAAAATGACTTAGAGTAAGTCTAGCAAAATTAAAGAAACTAGGACAATACTTACATGTATGCTAGAAAAATAGTAATTATATTTTTAAAAACAAAGGTTATGAATATATAGGACACTTCAGCTCCCTGCTCTCCTTCCCTCCCCATACAACTTTTATTATAAAGAAGAAATACCAGTCTATTGTCAGTCAGTTTGTCATGTTAACTTCATAAAAACATGTATTTCCTTTATAAAAATTACTGTTATATGTAATTATTAACAGGCATCATAAACCGGAAAATTAATGGCAGACTGTATTATGGACTAAGAACTGGTGTTTTATATTAAGAATTTTTATAAAGCAATCATAATATCAAACATCTTAATAAAATTTTGCAACAGAAAATTGGATGTCACAGGAAGAAATATACAAATGAGACTTAAGTAGCAACCCCTCAATAAATGCTTATAAATACATGGGTAAATAAATAAAATATTTGATTAGAAATACGTTTGTGGCAAAATAGGCACTTAATAAATATTTTAAGTGAAAAATGAATAGGTGTAAGATACTCTGACAAAAGATCTAAAAAACAAAGCAGAAAAAAATTTGCCTCTTTTACATTAAAAGACAAAAATGTTTCCATGTTAAAATCCAATGCTGGCAGAACAGAGAAAAAATTGACATCCTATATTTTATATTTGAAAATATAATTTGTTAAAAATACTTACAGAGATAAATTTACATTCATTATGAAAATCTTATACTTTTTTAGGAACTATCAATTCCATTTATTTTATAAAGATGTGTGTGAAAGAACATTCAGTGAAAGATAATCCATAACATTAAAATTGAGAAAAATTTTAAGGTCAGCAGCAGATTATTTAAACAAAGTTTTTAATCAGAATTTTAGAGGGATACTCAAAGATACCGAAAAGTCTTTGCAAAGATATACTCAATGAAAAATAAAAATAAGGATAACATAATCTTAATTACATTTTATATGCATATATTTTATGTATTCATAGAAGATTAGAAAGATAAATACCTTCATGTTAACTGTTTACATCTGGATTATGGGATTTCTATTGGTGTGTACACACTAGAGTTCACACTAAAATTCTTCCAAATTTTTATAATGAACATATTTTATTTAGGTAATAAAAATAGATATCTCTATAAATGTTATAAATGCATAATATAATAAAATAAAACGAAGGATGGCGAGGTGAACACAATCTCAATGCACATGTGTTTGTATTCTCTCAGGACTGCCGGAGGCTCTACTGGGAAGCAGGCACATTGTGTGTTCTGCCTAACTGGCGATGGATTTTAGTGTAAAATGAGTTCTTCAAATGGCCATAGAGGTCATTATGTTCAATTACCACGAGATAAAGACTTCTTTACTTTGAGAGTTGACATTGAGCCAGAATTTGAACCAGGCAACATTTTAGGAACTGCATGTGGGTCACTTCATTTCATTCACACAATAGATCTAAGAGGTAGATATTATTATCATGCCCATTTTTTGATGAAGAAGAGTGAATTTAAAGAATTTAAGAGTATTATTTAAGCTCAGTAGCTAGCATACAGAAAAAAATAGATTTAGATTCAAGTAATCTGATGCTCCTATGAGGAATGTTTATAAGATTATTTTTATTTTTGAAATTTAGTGAAGTAAATTTAGTTCCTTCACTGTTTAAAACTCGAGGCTAATCGTGCAGCATGTCTACAGGGACTGACAGAGAACTCATATCGCTTTTGGAGTTGGAGGAGAATAATTTAAACTGACATGGCTGCCTCAAATCTCTCTGCTTTAGAATTCATTAAGGGAGATTCTCAAACCAATTTGCTCAGGAACTGCAGGTATGAGACATTGTCCTGTCAAAGTGCTGTCAAATCATGCCAGGCCTCACAACAGTTCATTCCAAGAGACACCTGCCAAAATAACAGACCAGCAATCTAGCACTCCCACAGTCACAAGGAAGAAGAGTGTTTATTTCTCATAGACAGCCACTTCGTTTTGATTTTTAATGTTTTAAGGGTGATGACTAATTTCATTCTCTAAATAAAAAGGGCTGGGGATATTAGTTTCAATCCTGTGTAAATTTCTTTATAAATGGTGGCTGGTTTGGGGAAAACATTTTCTTCTTTGAGTATAAATGTTGAAATTTCTCACCTTGAGTACATATAACCTCTTTGTTTCTCCTTTCTGATTGTTTGAGCTAGAAATTAGCAGCTGTTAAACTAATATCAGAGTGTACTACAGTATTGAATTGAGAGTATATGAATTTAGAAACTTGAAGATATGTGATTATTTCCCCTTCTTTTTTAAATTAATTTGCTCATGTCATTCAAGATCCCAGAAAAATTTTTAAAAAAAGAAGGAAAGAAAGGCTACATAATAGTGGAAAAGAGAACAAACAAGAGCTCTCATTTATTCCCCCCTGAATTCATTCAACAAGCATTTACTGAAAATTACTGTATTAGGTGTTGGGGATACAAAGATGAGTATCCCAGGGATCTCGCCAGGCAGGAGCTTAGGGTCTAGATAAAGCCACAGAAACACAACTAATAATTAAACATGTCATGTGGCCTCAAGTCCTGTTTAGAATGAGGGGAGGGTGGGCATTATAAACACACACATACACAGTGAAAAATGGGGCAGAAGCAGAATCCCCTAACCATTTGGGGAACATAAGGAAGGCATCTAAGAGGAGGCAAAGCTCGAGTCATGTGGCAATTAGATAAAAAGTGGAAGAAAAAGGAAAAGAAAGAAAGAAGAGGAGGAGGAAGATAAGGTATTTTTTAACTGAGGAGAATTTAGGCCTGATGCATTCACATTTTTTTAGAAAGTTATGCATATCCTTTGACACAGAAGCTACATTTAGTAATTTATACTGAGGAAATTGTCCTATATATTCACAAATGTTTAGATACATTTTGCTGTTATTTATAGTAGCATAGAATGCTAAACAAAACATATGACCATAATGGTGTTTTTAATATGACATAACCATAAAATGAATATTATTCCATTGCTAAATATGATGCTTGAAAAAATAAATAATAGCATAGAAAAAACACTTCCAATATATAGCCTTAAAGTGAAAAAAGCGTATCCCATTATCATATAACTTTTGTAAAAATAAATTATGAAGTACATATGCACATTATAATTTCTACTTTTGAAGTATACCACTCCACTTAAACATGCATATTTTGTCCAAATTTCTGAAATCAGGCTGTGTCTTAAAATTGCTGACAAGGGGTTTTTGGGCAGCCACCAAGCCAGGGAGGGAGGTGAGACATGGCTGTCATTATGGGCCCCTGTGGCAACCTTGGGGTGTCTAAGGAGAACTTGTGTACTATCACTTAAATCATATTAATTGGCAGCATCTCAAATATTTAAAAGTTAAATATGGTTTCTTAATTTTTACTAAAAATAACTTCCAAAATATTACAGTGGGATGAAACATTGAAAAGTTATTGTTTGTTTGTTTGTTTGTTTTTAAGATTTTACTTATTTATTTTTAGAGAGAGATGAAGGTAAAGAGAAAGAGGAAACATCAGTGTGTGGTTGCCTCTTCCTCGCCCCCTCGTGGGAACCTGGACTGACTGAACTGAACCAGACATTCACAGAAGGTAACTATGTAAAGCAATGGATGTGGTAATAATTATTTCACAAAATATATCCAATCATCACCTTGTAGGCTTTAAAATTTACAACTTTATTTGTCCATTGTACTTCAATAGAGGTAGAACAAGAAAAGAATCTTGGAATTTTCAAAGACATCACTCAAGTGCCAGACATCCTCTGTCAAAATCTTCCATCAGACTTTCAGAAAGATTTTTAAATATCCTGTACAGTTATTCAATTTAAATTTTTTAAAAGTAGGCCTTTAATGGATTTGGAAATGGAGTTGAAAATCCAGCATTATTAATATTCCTTGAAATTGCATCAGTGATCACACAGGACCTCAAAAGGTCAAGCACCTGAGCAGGAATTAGGAAAAGTAGTGTTCCTATATGGTGCTTACACCCCAGTCTGTGTCCAGAAGAACTCACGTGATGTGTGTCTCTGGGTGGGAAGGAGGTTTAGATTCAAACTTTGTGATACAAAGATAAAAATTCTGTAAATAAATAAGGAGCGACCAAAAAACAGAATTTATTTATAAAAATTTGTGTTTATTCTTATATGTTTAAACTTCAGTCACCTCCAAAGCACTCTCCATTTGATGCAATACACCCATTGAGACTTTGCCACTGCTCAAAACAGTTTTTGAATTTATTCATTTTGATGCCTTTTAGTGTTTTGTTTCTTATTTCACCTCTTCCACATTGGCAAAACATTTCCCTTTGAGGACTTTTTTTCTTAAACTGAGGAAGAAAACAAACAAACAAACAAAAAGTCACCTGGTGTGATATTGGGTGAATAGGGAAGCTGGTGCTCAGGGGTCATGCTGGTTTTGGCCAAAAGCTGCTGAACACTCAGCACAGTGTGGGCAGGTAGGTGTGCTTGTTAAAACACCCATCATGAAATGGGCAAACGTGTTGAAAGAGCCTTCCAAAAAGATTCACTATAGCTGAATGTAGCCTCTCACAAGAATGCCAGCTGGACCACTGATACAGATGGGTTCCTAGAATACTCACCTTGTAGGGTAAGCCTGTGCTACAATGGGCCCCTCCTCCAGAAGATAATTCCGGTTTTTGTGTTTTTGGGGGGTTTTCCTCATATCAATAGACTCAGTGTTTCTCAGTAAGATTTTTTCTCTACATTAAATGTTAAGGTTTTTTTTTCAAAAAGTTGTTATTGAATCATTAAATGGTGTTGCATAAAATGGTATATTAGAATACATATACTAGAATCCAAAAAAATGTAATATATTATATTTATATTCATTATATATGGAGTCATACATTGTTTATACCCACATGGTGAAGTCTTACAATATTATATACCAGAAAATGTGATTACATTTCATATATGAAACAGATCTATTTTCTTCTTTTCTTTTTTCCTCAGTGTTAGGGACTTATCTAAGAAAAAGAAGTTAAAGAAACATGAACAGTGAAAGGATTAGAAATAAAAGGAAGAGATAGGAGTGGAAACATAGAAATGAAGATCTCAAGGAGGGTTAGCAACAGGGAAGTGGGAAAGGAGAAGGGGGAGAAGGTACAGAAAGGTAGAAGAAAGGGGGGAAGGCAGGGGGGCTTGGGTCATAAAGGGGGGTATGGTGGGGATGGGGGTAGGGTGGAGGGGGGGTATATCAATAAAAAAATTTAAAAAAAGAAAAAAAACTTAAAGAATTATTAAAATTAATATTTATATAACATATTTTAAATCATATTCTTCTTTAAGTCAGCCTTAGTTTTTATCTTAAATTTTCACCTTATGATATCACTTTTGATCTATTTTATAAAATTCATATTATACAAAATTATAGAACTATGCTCTTATATTACTTTATTGCTCTATTTCTCTCCTCTCACAGAATACATTATTTTGCATTATTTGTTTTCTCATTCTTAAGTAAGAAGAGATAATTTAGATATTGTACTTAAGTAAAAATGTTCTCCTTGGGTTCCCTCTCTTTTCAACTGCTTTATAAATGTTGATCTCATCATCTCTGGAGTCCAGTAATCATTATAGGAAGTGAAGGAGAAACAGGGCAATAGGCAATCCAGCATGGAATGTGGTGAGTTTCTGGTTATGTTGGTTGACGCTTCTGGACCTGGCTTTCCGTTCATCACTCTCAAGCCCAAGTTTAGAAATTGAGTGAAACAGATCTGGCCCCCTTTCTCAGTCTTCTTGCTTTTCTTTGACTTGGTAGTATTTCAAAATATTTTTATAAATTTCCTCATTTTAAAACCTTATAACTTCCCTGACATGACCTCTACTTGGTCTGGTAGATTAGTCTTTTTAACATGCTGTTTAAATATGTTTTTTGCTATTTTATTTACAATATTTTCTTTTATATTCCTTAATGAGTTTTGTCTGTGTTTATTTATTTCTGCTGATAGTCATTTTTGGCTTCAAGGATTTTCTAGTTTCAGAAAGTGAATTGAATAGTCCCTTGTCTTTTCCTATGCTCCAAAGAAAATTATACATAATTGAAATTGCCCCTTCTTAAAAATATGAATAATTTGTTGTTAAAACTATCAAACAATCTCTGGTGAAAGTTATTGAAAAAACTATTTTTGTATGATTTTAAGATAGAAGTGCAGGAGATAGAAATATTTGGCTATGTATAAAAAGAAGAAAAAATTCAGTACATAATATAATAGTTGGTAATTTTGAAGTTATTTGGGGTGATATTTTATTTGTTATTTCTCTATGCTTTCCAAATTTTATCTTATGAATATGTTAAAGTTAAATCTATCACTAGAGGTTATAGATCCCTGTGTTACTTAACTCAGATATGCTTTTTGAGCCTTCAAACTATCTTTCCACCAATTCTCAATTTTATGTAATATTTCATACATATTAAAACAAAGGACTAAATTTTATTCTGCTGAACTTGGCACATAAACATTTAAATCAACAATTAAGAAAACCACTAAAAGCATAATTAATTACATAAAATAATTCATTCTAAACATGGCATATATTGTTAAAGTGCTAATATTAGAATAGCTACATAAAAACCAACCTGTTTAATGGATCATGAGTCTCAGGAACATAGACTTGCAATATATCAAGAAGAAAATCCTTTTTTTTTAAAGATTTTATTCATTTATTTTTAGATGGGAAGGGAAGGAGAGAGGGAGAGAAATATCAATGTATGGTTGCCTCTCGTGCATCCCCCACTGGGAACTGGCCTGCAACCCAGGCATGTGCCCTGACTGGAAATTGAACCACGATCCCTTAGTTTGCAGGCTCGTACTCAGTCCACTGAGCTATACCAGCCAGGGCCTGACATGCCTTTTTGATGGAGAGTCTTTAAAGTATAAGATTAAATGAAGAGCAAATTTTGTCTTGTAAAATAATGCCCCAGAGAAGAGGTAGGTACTTTAGATGAAAGTTATTGAGTATTTCATGTCACAAAATGATTTATGAATTTATTGTAATTGTAATCAAAATCTCAATTTAAATGGCAGTGTAAAACCTGATATTGTAGGAGGGCTTTCCCTATTAATTTTCAAGATTTATTATAATGTTAGAGTAATTAAGATAGTGTGATATTAGTGCAGAGGTAGACATATCAGAAAAAAGGAACAAGGAAGGATCCATATATACTTAATAAAGCACATACTTAATAAAGTATAAAGGGTCTTTTAATAAGTGATGCTGGGGCAATTAGATATTCATATGGAAAAAAGGTATGATTGGATATGACACCATACACAAAAGTCAATGAATAGGTGCTTCCAGATCAAAATGGGAAATACAAACTATAGGCTTTGGGAAGATAATATAGAATATCTTTATTACCTAGGTATATGCTGGACTCTGACCCTGGGGGGCCCATATGTCATGGCTGAGATGAACAAATTCACACAGACTACAGAAATCCTGTGGGGAAAAGGGATGGCACAGGTACTCTCTCAGTGAGAGAGAGGGCCCTGACCCCTGCCTGGACAGACTTTTATTGCTTTTCTGGGCACATTACATCAAGGATGGTCCTCACTTACTATGCACAGGTTTGCTTTAGGTGGTTACAGATACAAAGGAGAGGAAGTTGCTAATTACTAAAAAAAAAAGGAATATTTGCAAATGTAAAGGAAAAAGTGGTTGAACTGGTTACACTCCATCCTTGGGAACTATAGCACAGATTTTAGGAAGTTACTTTAAAGATATGCAGTAAACATTTTCTGCCTCAATTCAGGGTGAGGGAGTTTTAGCAAAAGCAAGCCTCATACAGCCTAGGTACAATGCTGGTCTGATTCCCCACAGGAGAACTCATCCATGGGCATGGGTCCTATGTGCCAACCTTGTTCCCAGTTGGTTTTCCAAATCAGGGGCTGGGCTGCATTCCTCAATGCCAAGCGGAATGGTCCCCTATAGGTATAGAGAGATATATGACAAGATAAAAATGTCTATACATTAGGAAAAATAATAAATCCAACTACAGTAAAATTTAGTGTTTCCAATCATCAGAAGATATCATAAGATGATGCAAGCCCAAGAATGAG
This sequence comes from Artibeus jamaicensis, assembly GCF_021234435.1. Taxonomy (NCBI): domain Eukaryota; kingdom Metazoa; phylum Chordata; class Mammalia; order Chiroptera; family Phyllostomidae; genus Artibeus; species Artibeus jamaicensis. The sequence continues at coordinate 68,013,359 of NW_026522030.1, read as the reverse complement.
AGAAAATACTTACAATACATATGACCAATAAATGACTTACATACAAAATACTTACAAATTAATGTTTTTTAAAAAGAAAAAACATTAGAAATATGGACTAATACTTGAATGGGCATTAAATGATTTATAGACATAGGTTAAAGTACTCAACTTTAATAATAAATTAATTTTAAAAATATGGCCACCAGATTGTCAAAGATTAAAAATGAGATTGTAGAGCAACAGGAATTTTCATGCACTACTAGGTAACACACAAACTGGTATTACAATTTTGGGAAACATTTTCTAGTAAGTTTAATGACCTGCACCCTTTATAACTTAGTCATTTTGTTTTTTGGGGTACACCCTCAAGAAATATATGACCATATGTTAGGAAATGTGTATAAATATGTTCCCAGAAGCATGCTTTGCAATAGGTTAAAACTTAATCAACTGAAATCTGTTGATAGAAAACTGGATAAATGACTTCCATATTTTTCACACTATGGCATTTATGCAATGGGGTAATCAATAAAAGTGAATATGCTAAGCAATATGCAACATAATAAATAAATTTTAAAAATAAAATATGGAATAAAAGAATTCAAGCACTAATGACTACGTATAAAGTTTAAAAACATGAAAAACCAGCCCATGACCTTTGGGGATGTTCTTATAGGTTAAAACCTAAAAGAAAAGGAAGTTAGTAAGGAGAGTTATGATACTGGTTACTTGGATGGGAGAGTGAAGAGATTGTAATGACAGAGAGCATCAGAAATGAAGAAAATGTTCTATCCTGTGACTGCATGGTGGTTACACAGGTGCTCATGGAATAAATATTCATCATTTAGGTTTCATGAACTATTCTAAGTGTGTGTGTTTTTCACACAAAAAGAAAAATAATAATTGGATTTTTAGAGATGGCAGCCAAGTAAGTGGAAGCTGAGTCCACTTGCTCTGCAGAAACTTGGACACTTGGCTGATCTTCCAAAAAATAAACTGAAGAGTCAACAGAATCTTAACTGATAGAAAGTCTGGAAACCAAGAAGTACAGAAGATGCTTCATAATGGGCAGTAAGGAGATTTTATAGGTTGAAGGGGAAACACCCCATGCGTGGCACCTGCAGCCATGGACAGCCTGGTCAGAGACCTCAGCTTTGCAGCTCCCTCCAAGGTCAGGGAACCCCTAGACCTGTGCCAAGACTGATATGGATACATAAAGTCTCGGAGATCCAGATTACACACACACACTCATGCACACACACACATACACACACACACAGTGAGCTGTGCACCCATACTACAGCAGCAAGTGCCAACAGAGAGAGTGCCAGAGAGAGGATTCTATCCCTATGTGGGTCAGGTGGAGGGAGTTAGTCACAGCCAGCCATGACTGTGAGAGACTCTTGGATTTTTGGAGAGGTAATGTGTATGGAAAGATGGACTACTTAATGCTACAGTGGGAGTGCCAGGACAGTCTTTTTTAAAAGGGGAGCTAAGGTGTGCTAGGCAGGGACCCTGCACATAGCTGCCCTGCCAGCAAGGGAAAAGGATTGAGTAGTTTACTCCCACTCAGTGCAGCTGGGCAGAAAGACCAGAAAGGTGCACAGTGAGGGGATTTCTCAGCACCAACTTAGTGCAGCTGGCTGCACACAGAGAGTGGAGACTGTCTGCTGCTCAGGACTCTGTCTGCTGAGAGGACAGTTGGCTGGGAATTAGAAGAGCAGGGGGTAAGCACCTGAGATTATTTACAGCCAGAGAGAGCTCCCTTCCCTGGCAGATATGGAACCTCTAGAAGGGAAGGTCACACCCAGTGCCCACCTCCTGCAGGACTGAAAGAACCACCAAAAGGGGAGATCTGCAAAACAGACAGGTCAGGCTCAAGAAGTCCCTGCAGAGCACATTTCTGGAAGAGAAAGACAGAAAGAAGAATGCCTAAAGGGCTCATTTTGAACTTCTCACAGGGAGACAAAGTACGCTGGTTCCTGGGGCCCTGTTCCACTGAGGCCAGCAAAGCAGAGAGATCAGAAATTGGTGCATCAGGGGCCCAACCAGACTCAGCTCACACACAGAGCTACCATCAACACCAAGCAGGAAAGAGCTAGCTCTCTTAACAGGTTAGCCCCTTCCTTGAAACGGAGAGCTAATTCATCAGAAACTATACGTTATTGTAGATGAACTGGGACAGACTAAGACAGGTTGTGCAGGTGCAGGGGGAACACACCCACAACTTTCCCAGAAGACAGAAAAAGTGCCTCCCAGGAGGGACCCAGGGGTCCCACCCTCCCAATTGCAACAGAATATTCCTCTAGTGGCAGGTGAAAATACAGATGATGCTGTTAGAAGTTGGATGACCCACTCTGGGACCTTGAACTGATAAAGAAACAAATGCAGATGCAGAAAAAGAAGTCAGAAGGTGAACAACACCAAACTGTTGAGAAGAATTTCACCCAATTTTTCTTCAGAATTTGCATTTTTTCCTTTCACATAGCCTTTTAATATTTATTTTGCTTCAATTGTATTCCAACTAAGTCACTATTTCTTTATCTTTATTTTTTATTCTTTTTACTGTAATTTTATATTACTTTTTATTCTATTTTTATTTCAAATCTCACATTGTACCCTTCCCTTGTTTTACTCCATTTCCCTTTTTTCTGTCCTCTTTTACTTTTGTTGTAAATTTTATGTTCCCCCACATTACCCCTTGTTTCTATCCCTTACTCTTACTATTTTCTCCTACCTCTATGCTCTCAAAAGCATTCTTCCTTCATCCAATCAGCTCACATTCTCTTTTTTCTCCTTATAATATTCTTATTTCCTTTCCACATTTATAAATTGTGGCTTGTTTGGCATGGTGATATTGTTATTGCCATTCTTCTACAATGGTACTCCTATTTCTTTTAATTTATCATAGGTTATTCTCCCCCTGTCTTACTCTGTTTTGCCTTCCTCCTGCCCTTGCTTATTTCAGTTAGGAATTTTATCTTTTTACATTCTTAGCCTGGATTCTGTTCCTTACTTTTATTATTTTTCATCCCCCATCCTCTCACATTCCCTTTTCTTTACTGTAGACATCTCATATTCTATTTATCTTTTATTTAATATCCTTATTCTCTTTCCACCCTTATTAACCTTTGCTCAGCTGTCATTGTTATTGACCCTGTTGTGCTTTTCTGCAATTTTATCATTTTAGGTTCACTACCTTTTTAATTTTATTTCAAGCCTCATAGTATTCTCTTCCCTTTTCTTACTCCATTTTTCCATTGTCTTGCCCTGTTTCACTTACATTTTAAATTATATTTTCTCCCTTTCTTTACCTTGTTTCTGTTCCCTACTCTTACTATTTCTCCTCTCTCTTCCCACTCAAAATAATTTTTCTCCTTTAGTCATCTCATATTCTTGTCACCTGTCTTATACTATTCTTAACCTCTCTCTACCTTTACTAATTTTTGATAAATTGCTGATGATACACTGATTAGGTAGGGGTATTTTTGTTGGCATGGGTTTGGCTTTCTGAGTGGCACTGCTTTGTTAAGCATTACCTGTACAATAGCATACAGTATGTGGCAGGGGTTGTGACTCCCAGTCTGCCAGCTGGAGGGGAGAGTCCACCAATGTGAATGAGCCACCACTGATCAAAGCAGTTACAAGAGAGCCCATATGAATTGAATTAAGGGAAACTTTAGAGCATCCAGATCAAAAGATCAAAGAGACGTACCACTATGTCCCACAGAACTCCTACCTCAGAAGTCTACCCAAATAAAACAAGCAGCAAAAGCAGAGCAACATAAGTTGCAGACACAAAAAAGTCACCTAAAATGGGGCAACAAAGTAACAATCCCCAACCAAAAAGAAAGGAGAAATACCCAATGTAATCTATAGAATCAACACAACTCCTATTAGAATACCAATGTCATATTTAACAGATATAGAACAAATATTTTGAAAAAGTATATGGAACCAAAAAAAGACCTCAGATAGCCTCATCAATCTTGAGATAAAAGAACAAAGTAGGAGGGATCATGATACCCAATATCAAACTATACTACAAGGCTGCTGTAAACAAAACAGTCTGGTACTGTAAGAACAGAGACATAAATCAATGGAACAGAATAGAGAACCCAGAAATAAACCCAATTCTCTATGGACAATTAATATTTGATAAAGGGGCATGAGCATACGGTGGACTAAAGATAGCCTCTTCAATAAATGGTGTTGGGAGAACTGGACTGGACATGCAAAAAAAAATGAAACTAGGTGACCAATTTATACCATACAGCAGAATAAACTCAAAATGGATAAAAACTTCAATATGAGTTGTGATGCCATAAACATCTTAGAAGAAACAGGCAGGAAAAATTCAGATATCCCATGTGGCAAGATTTTTGCTGATATATCTCCTAGAACAAGGTAAATAAAGGAAAATATAAACAAGTGGGACTACATCAAACTAAAAATTTTCTGCATGAATGAAGAAAACATCATTAAAATAAAAAGGGAACTGACTGTATGGGAAGCCATATTTGTCATCAATACATAGGACAAGAGTTTAATCTCCAAAATATATAAAGAACTCATATGACTCAACAGCAGGAAGACAAACAATCGAATTAACAAATGGGCAAAGGATCTGAATGGACACCTTTCCAGAGAGGACATAAAGAGGACCCATAGACATATGAAAATATGCTCAACATCACTATTTATCAGAGAGAGTCAAATTAAAAGTACAATGAGATATCACCTCACACCAATCCGAATGGCCATCATAAACAAATCAATAAACGAGTGAGGGTGAGGTTGTAGAGAAAAGGGAACCCTAGTGCTCTGTTGGTGGGAATGTAGAATATTGCAGCCACTGTGGAGAACAGTATGGAATTTCCTTAAAAGCTAAAAATTGAACTGCCTTTTGACCCAGTTGACTTGAACACCAGCCCGCAGTGTCCACAGTTATGGATGAGATAAGATACATTCACATAGACTACTGAGTCCTGTGGAGGAAAAGGGGTGGCATGGCTACTTTCTCAAGGGGAGAGCATGCCCACCCTTGCCTTGACAGGTTTTTATTGGGTTTCAATTTGCACAGGAATATAGGTAAAGTTCATTAATTATTGTGAGGCAGTAAGGATCAAACAATAGATAGCATACAAAGAGCTATGAGGGCTTATTTTGAGTCAGGGTCTGTTAGCTAAAGGGCTACAAAACTTTGGGAAACAAACTCATTTCCTCCTCGGGCCCTTATCATTTAATTGAGAGCATTCTTAGCAAAGCAGGTTTCATAGGAGTTTATGTATTCTTTCTTAGTCCTGATCGCTGTAGGGAACCCACCCTTTCCAGCACAAGGCTGCACTGCCCTCTGTCATTGTTTCAGGCTTAAGTCAGGCAGGGTAAGTAAGGCAGCCGAGAGGTTAGGAGACTTCTCACAGGCAGAATGAGAATTCAGGCTATGTCAAAGCCAAGAGGCGAGGGTCCATCACCCCCTTTTGCTATATGTCCCCAAGTTTTTTTCTGGGGCTTCCACATGATTGTTCCTGTCTTAGGTCGTTTCCCCCTTGGGGAATCTTACCCATCATTGGCTAACCGATCAAGCACTGGGGGCCAGTTATGGATGAAGTAAAAGGAGCAGAAGTGGCCCTCCTGCCAGGGAGATAAACTTTGTCTCCTTAGTGGCTTGTGGTCTAAAGGTCACTCACTCAACCTTAGCCATGGGGGCGGGGAGTGGGTGGTTTACAGCTCTTGAAACCCGGCAGGGTAGTTTCCTACACCCAGTGATTCTGCTGCTGGGAATATACCCTAAGAATCCTAAATCACTGATTCAAAAGAACTTATGCACTGCTATATTTTTAGCAGCTCTATTTATAATAGCCATGCTCTGGAAACAGTCTAAGTGCCCATCAGTAAATGAGTGGATCAAGAAACTGTGGTATATTTTCACTATGCAGCAGAAAGAAGGAACTCCTACCATATGTGACAAGATGCATGGAAATGGAGAGTATTACGCTGAGTTAAATAAATCTGTTGGTGAAAGACAAATACTATATGATCTCACCTATGAGAGGAATCTAATGAACAAAATAAACTAACAAAACAGAACCAGAGACATGGAAAAATGGAACTGATTGAAAGTGACCAGAAGGGATTGGGGAGGGGAATAATGGTAGAAAGAAGGGGAAGGTACTAGACAAAGAACTTGAATAAAGGAACCATGGGCATGGACTACAGTGTGAAAATTTACTGTGGAAGTGGGGAGATGGGTGGGCAGAGGTGTGCCATTGGGGAAAAACTGGCACAACTGTAATAGAATAACAATTACATATTATTTCATAAAAAATTTCTCCAAGCCCTGGCTGGTATAGCTCAGTAGATTGAGCACAGGTCTGTGAAGCAAAGGGTCGCCAGTTCGATTCCCAGTCAGGGCACATGCCTGGGTTGCAAGCCAGGTCCCCAAAAGGGGACACATGAGAGGCAACCATGCATTGATGTTTCTCTCCCTCTCTTTCTCCTTCCCTTCCCCTCTCTCTAAAAATACATAAATAAAATATATTTTTAAAAACTTCTCCAAAAAACAATTTGAAAAACTTTTCATTTCTTTACTCATTCTGGTCCAGTTTAAATATAATGAGAAATATCTATTCCCTGAAGATCTGATACATTCACTTGCAATTCTCTAGACTTAGGTTTTCTTTTAAAAACAATTATTGGAAAATGTCATCTTTCTTTTTTTCTTCATATTTATCAATCTGTTTAGGTGTCTATGCCTTGAAATGATTATTTCATTTTCCAAGAAAGTTATCTTTTGGGATGCTTTTTCAATGGTATTACCACAGAGTTGTTCGGGGACACTCAAACACTTCAGATGTTACATGTGCTTGTGGTATTGCTGTCTCTTGGTGTTCCTCAGTGTTGCTGCTTACATACCTAATGTATTTCCTAGTGATAGAATTTTTCAGTTTTTTTCTGCTGCAAACACTGCTGTGAAGAACATTGTTGCACTCATATCTTTTCTTATTAGTGTTTTTATTTCTGTATTAGTATTTTATTTCATTTATTTGCCACATACTTAATTTCATACTATAACTGGTAAATATATTAGTATCAATTTCTTTATATTCTCCTTACATTTTAATATTACCATATATTTTAATTTTGCAAATTTGATGAGTAAATGTTAAATTCTTATTTTATAATTTGCATTTTTCTAATTATCAGTAAGCCTAAAATATTTTTATGTATTTATTGTTCATTATTACCATTTACATTTTCTCTCATATAAATTTGCTTTTTACTTTTTCCTTGATTTGTTTATTTACTATAAACTTGCAATTTGGTGAACAAGAATATTAACTCTTTGTCTGTATACATGTTACAAAAAATTTATCCACCCTATCAGCATTTTTCTTTTCAGTTTATCTTTGCTGTCATGCTGATATCTCTTTTTTCATAGAAGACTTTCTATGTTTATAATTTTATTTTTTTATTTAAGAATTTTGGAGATTTGACTTGGGATGTTGAACACACAATACAATATACAGACTATGTATTGTAGAATTATACACTTGAAACCTATTTAATTTTATTAACCAGTGTAAGCCCAATAAATTCAATAAAAATAAAATAAAAATAAATATTTAAATAGAGTAAAATCAAAGAATTTTAGATTTGTTTTACTTTCTAAAAAAACTTTACTCATCCCAAAACATGGGCATTTTATTTTCTTCAATATCAACAACTAATTATATATATATATATATGAAATTTATTTCTCTTTATAATGTAATGAAGAATACATTCTTTTATTATTAGTAACTATATATTTGTATCCTCATCCAAGGACATTTCTTCTTCATTGCTTTTTAGAAAGAGAGAGAGAGAGGAAGAAAGTGAGAGAAACATTGATTCAAAAGAGAATCATGGATTGTTTACCTCCCATATGCAACCAGATGGGTAACTGTATGTGGCCAGACATGGTATCAAACCCAAAATCGAGGTATGTATCCTGACCACTAATGGAACCCACAATTTTTTTAGTTACAGGACAACACTCCAACTAAGCTCCACAGGCTGGAGCTAAATATTTTGCTTGAGGATGTTGGGAAGATGGTGATGGAGTAGGACAGAGCAGATTCTAGCTCCTGTACTAGTGGGTGAAAATCCTGGCAGATCTATAGAGAAACAGCACAATAAACCATTGGTTACCCAGCATTTATGAAATCAAAACACCAGAGATTGTCACTGATGCTGAAATACCAGACAGCGGTAGAGTCAGTTATGGGAGCTGGGACACCAGAGGCCCCTGTGCCACCACGATAGAGACTGGCCTGGGCACCGGGGAGTCAGCTATGGGAGCCGGACAATCCAAACCCCTGTGACAGACCTGGGCACCAGAAGAGTCAGCTACGGGAGCCAAGACATTCTTGGCCCCTGTGCTGCTGCCATAGCGACAGGCCTGGGAGCCAGGCAGTCAGCTACAAGAACCAAGACACTGGAGGCCCCTGTGCCACCACCATAGAGATGGGGCTGGGCGCCCGGGAGTCAGCTACAGGAGCCGGGATATACTTGGCCCCTGAGCTGCTGCCATAGCGACAGGACTGGGCACTGGGGAGTCAGCTATGGGAGCTGGGCAACTCTCGGCTCTTGTGCCACTGCTGTAGAAATGGGTGTGGGCGCTGAAGGAGTGGGCTACAGGAGCCAGGACACTCAGCAGTGGTAGACGACCAGCGCGTGGACCAGCACGAGGACCAGCTTGAGAGTAGGTGGAGACGGAGAACAGCAAGATACCTGAAGGAGTATGCACCATTGAAATGCACAGGTATTATACCACGGAGGTTCACACCATAAACCCAGGGAGTCAGAAGAGATCAATTTTACAAGCTGAGACTAACAAGAAGAGTCTCAAACAATGGGAAGACAAAGAAACAATCCCCAAATGAAAGAAAAAGCAGAAACTTCAGAAAGAATGTTAGATGAAACAGAGGCTAATCAACTATCAGATAGTGAATTCAAAGCACTGGTTATTACAAAGTTCAAAAAGCTCACAATGAGCTACAGAAACTACAGGGGAACTACAATGATCTCTATGCAAATTACATCAACATGAAAAAGGAAATGGAAACTATCAGCAAGGGACAAGAGGAAATGAAGAATACAATTTCTGAATTAAAGAACACAGTAGAAAGTTTCGAAAGTAGGATAGATGAGGTGGAGGATAGGATTAGTGAGTTGGAGGACAAAGTAGAAAGCATCTTGCAGAACGAACAGGAAAGGAAAAAGAGGCTCACAAAAAATGAAGAGGGATTAAGAGAAAGGCAAGACAATATGAAACGTAATAATATCCGAACAATAGGAATATCAGAAAAAGAAGAAGAAGAACAAGGGATACAGAACATGTTTGAAAGAGTAACGAGAGAAAATTTTCCTAATTTGATGAGAGAAAAAGTCACACAAATCCAGGAATCACAGAGAGTCCCAATCAAGAGGCACCTAAGGAGGCCCACTTCAAAACACATCGTCATCAAAATGGCAAAATTCCATTTTGAGACAAAGAGAAAATCTTAAAGGCAGTAAGGGAGAAAAAAGAAGTAACATACAAGGGATTCCCAATAAGGTTAGCTACTCACTTCTCAATGGAAACATTCCAAGCAAGAAGAGAATGGCAAGAAATATTTCAAGTAATGAGAACTAGAGGCCTACAACCAAGGCTACTTTACCCAGCAAGGCTCTCAATCAAGATAGAAGGCCAAATAAAGAGCTTCCAAGACAAAAGAAGTCTAAAAGAATATGCCTCCACCAAATCAGTCCTACAAGAAATACTAAAAGGACTGCTTTAAGGAAAAGAAAAAAAAGTGAGTGACAGAGAGGAACACAGGTACAAAAATGGCAATGAATAAGTACCTATAAATAATAACCTTAAATGTAAATGGATTAAAGGCTCCAATCAAAAGACACAGAATAGCTGAATGGATAACAAAGCATGACCCACACATATGCTGCCTACAAGAGACCCACCTGAGGACAAAAGACCATCACAGTCTAAAAGTGAAAGGCTAGAAACAAGTTTTTCAAGCAAACGGACAAGAAAAAAAAGCTGGGATAGCAATTCTCATATCGGACAAAATAAATTTCAAAAAAAGGGCCATAAAGAGAGACCCAGAAGGTCACTTCATAATACTCAAGGGAAGAATCCACCAAGAAGACATTAACATTGTAAATATATATGCACCCTGCTGCAGTCCGGCCACAGCAGGTCTAAGGGTCCCCTCAAGGTGAAGGTAGGAGTCGGCATGGAAATCAGGCAACTACACAGCTCAAGGCAGGTGATGCTCTGAAGACCTTTGCAGAAAGTAAGGCTGAAGCTTTTATACTATTCTAGCTGGCAAGCAATTTCAGCTGGCAAGCGATTTCGGATTCGTTGGCTTTTGCAGTTACTGTTACTATGCTTCTTGGTCTGAACAGGAACTTGGCTGTCTGCCTTTGTTAGGCTGTCGCAGGGGGCCTATTCTTATTCTGCGTATTAGATATGTCTAAAATTGACTTGGGGCGTAAACATGCCCTCCATGCCACATCCACCAGGTTGGAAAATGCTTCCTTGCAGTCTTGGACCTCCCCTCCTGACTTTGTCAAGGAAGGGATCAAACTGTGGACGTGGCAGCACCCAATGTAGGAGCAAACAAATATATAAAGAAAATCTTAGAGGAATTCAAGAAAGATATTGAATATAGTAGTGGATTTTAACACCCCACTGTCAAAAATGGACAGATCTTCCAAACAAAATATAAACAAAGATATTGCAGCATTAAACAACATCCTTGATGAAATGGACTTAACTTATATATACAGAGCCCTTCATCCCACAGAAGCTAAATACACATTCTTTTCAAATGCACATGGAACATTCTCAAAGATAGACCACATGATAGGACACAAAACGAGCCTCAAAAATTTCAGGAAAATTGAAATCATACCAAGCATTTTCTCTGACCGTAAGGGACTGAAATTGGAAACTAACCGCAAGGGAAAAAACCCAAAACACCCAAAAACATGGAAACTGAATGGAATGCTATTAAACAATGAATGGGTCAAGAATGAAATTAGGGAAGAAATCAAAACATTTCTGGAAACAAATGAAAACGATTTCACAACAACCCCAAACTTATGGGACACAGCCAAGGCAGTACTGAGAGCGAAGTTTATAGCAATACAGGCCTACCTAAAGAAGATAGAAACATTTCAAACAAACAATCTAACCCTAGGCCTGTCTTTGTTGTCGAGGAACGACAACAAAGACAGCCCAGAGCAAGCAGAAGGAAGGAAATAACCAAGATTAGAGCAGAATTAAATGACATAGAGACTAAAAGCACAATTCTAAGGATCAATGAATCCAGGAGTTGGTTCTTTGAGAAGATAAACAAAATAGACAAGCCTTTAAGTAGGCTCATCATAAAAAGAAGAGAGAGGGAACAAATAAACAATCAGAAATGAAAGAGGATAGATTACAACTGATACCACAGAAATAGAAGGGATTGTAAGAAATTACTATGAAGAACTGTATGCCAAGAAACTTAAAAACCTTGGAGAAATGGACACATTTCTAGAAAAATACAATCTTCCAAAACTCAATGAAAAAGAAGCAGAAAATCTAAACACATCAATAAGAGCAAAAATAATTGAATCAGTAATCAAAAAACTCCCATCACACAAAAGCCCTGGACCAGATGGGTTCACAGGAGAATTCTACAAAGCATTTAAGGAAGAGCTAACCCCTATTCCCCACAGACTATTCCAAAAAATCCAGAAGAATAGAAAACTCCCAAATTCTTTTTATGAAGCCAGCATCATCCTAATTCCAAAACCAGACAGAGACACAACAAAGAAAGAAAACTTCAGGCCAATATCGCTGATGAACATAGACACTAAAATCCTCAACAAAATATTGGCAAATTGCATCCAACAATATATCAAAAAGATCATACACCGTGACAAGTGGGATTCATCCCAGGGATGCAAGGACAGTCCGATATTCACAAATCAGTAAATGTAATACATCACATAAACAAAAGCAAAGACAAAAACCTGATCATATCGATAGACTCAGAAAAAGATTTTGATAAGGTACAACACCCATTTATGACAAAAACACTCAGCAAAGTGGGAATAGAGGAAGCATTCCTCAATATAATAAAGGCCATATATGAGAGACCTACAGCCAACATTATACTCAATGGGCAAAAACTAAAAGCTTTTCCACCATGATCAGGAACAAGACAAGGTTGTCCACTTTCACCACTTCTATTCAATATAGTATTGGAAGTTTTAGCCACAGCAATCAGGCAAGAAAAGGAAATAAAAGGCATCCAAACAGGAAAAGAGGAAGCAAAACTGTCACTGTTTGCAGATGACATGATAGTGTACATGGAAAATCCTATAGACTGTACCAAAAAACTGCTCGAACAAATTAATGAATTTGGCAAAACAGTGGGTTACAAAGTCAATATCCGGAAATCAAAGGCATTTTTTGTATACCAACAATGAATCAGCACAAGCAGAAATCAAGAAAAAAATCCCATTTGATATAGCAAAAAGAAAAATAAAATATCTGGGGATAAACCTAACTAAGGAGGTAAAAAACCTGTATGCAGAAAACTACACAGCCCTGAAGAAATAAATTAAGGAAGACACAAACAAATGGAAACATATACCTTGTTCATGGATTGGAAGAATTAACATCATCAAAATGTCCATACTACCCAAAGCAATATACAGATTCAATGCAATACCTATTAAAGTACCAATGGCATATTTCATAGACATAGAACAAATACTTAAAAATTTATATGGAACCATAAACGACCCTGAAGAGCAGCTGCACTTTTGAGAAAGAAGAACAAAGTAGGAGGAATCACAATACCTGATATCAAACTGTATTACAAGACCACTATAATCAAAACAGCCTGGTACTGGCATGAAAACAGGCACATAGACCAATGGATCAGAACGGAGAGCCCAGAAATAAACCCAACTCTCTACAGTCAATTAATATTTGACAAAGGGGGCAGTAACATAAAATGGAGTAAAGATAGCCTCTTTAACAAATGGTGTTGGGAGAACTGGACAGCTATGTGAAAAAAAAATGAAACTTGAGCACCAACTTACACCATATACCAAAATAAATTCCAGGTGGATAAAAGACTGAAATATAAGCCGTGACACCAGTAAAGTCCTAGAGGAGAACATTGGCAAGAAAATCTCAGATATTTCATTCAGTAACATTATTACTGATACGTCCCCTAGAGCAAGGAGTATAAAGGAAAGGATAAACAAATGGGATCTCATCAAAATAAAAAGCTTCTGCATGGCTAAAGAAAACAGTATTAAATTAAAAAGACAACCAACTGTGTAGGAAAACATATTTGCCAATGATACCTCAGACAAAGGTTTAATCTCCAAAATATACAAAGAACTTAACACGACTCCAGTCTAAAAAGACAACCAACCCAATTAAAAAATGGGAAAAGAACTTGAACAGACACTTCTCTGAGGAGGACATACAGAACATCCAGAGACACATAAAGAGATGCTCAATATCGTTAGCTATCAGAGAGATGCAAATTAAAACCACAATGAGATACCACTTTACACTGGTCAGGATGGCTATCATAAACAAAGCAACAAACAACAAATTTTGGAGAGGTTGTTGGGAAAAGGGGTCCTTAGTTCACTGTTGGTGGGATTGCAGACTGGTATAACCATTATGGAAAACAGTATGGAATTTTCTCAGAAAAATAAAAATTGACCTGCCTTTTGATTCAGCAATTCCACTGCTAGGATTATATCCTAAGAATCCTAAAACATCAATTTCAAAGAACCTATGCACCACAATGTTCATAGCAGCACAATTTACAATAGCCAAGACTTGGAAGCAACCTAGATGCCCATCAGTAAATGAATGGATCAAAAAATGGTGGTACATATACATAATGAAATTCTATGCAGCAGAGAGAAAGAAGGAGCTCCTACCCTTTGCAACAGCATGGATGGAACTGGAAAGCATTATGCTGAGTGAAATAGGCCAGGGGTTGAAAGACAAATACCATATGATCTCACCTTTAACAGGAAGCTAAACAATAAAACAAACAAGCAAGCAGAAAAAACACAAAGACACTTAAATAGAGAACAAGGGGACAGTGACCAGAGGGGAGAGGGAAGGGAATTTAAGGTGGAAAAGGGGGAGGGATTTGGAGGAACAAATAGGAAGGACACAGGGAGTAGAACTAAGGGGGGTGGAAATGGGAGGGAGGTGGAGAGCACGGAGAGGGGGGAGGGCTGGGATGGGAGAAATAGACAAAAAACTGTACTTGAAAAATAACTAAATATAATTTTTAAAAATCTTAACAAAAAAGAAAATGGAGACAACTACTTGAACAATAAAAAATCTAAAATTAAAAAAAACAAAATAAAAAATAAATATTTTGCTTTATTCAGCTTTTTTATTAGTATTTTATATACATCTGGCCTTTCTATTGCTGACTGTGCTAGAAGAGGTATAATTAAGCATTTAAAAGTGAGCTCTTTGAAATTGTTTGGGTCCAGTTACTTGCCACATGTGACTAGGAACAAATCAACTTTATTTCTGATTTTTATTCGTTCAGCTTTTTAAAAAAATCTTTAATAGTCATTTTATTCCTATTTAAAATTTTCTTTAATTGAACAGGTAGACAGCTTTTCTTCTTAATAATTAATATATTTAATAATAGAGTTTTTCCACTAATTTTTGACTTTATTGAAACAATAATTGTTAATATGTAATAATATCTTTCTTTTATTTCTAAGAATTTTATGATTGCCCAGTTGATCTCTTTTAGAGCCAAGAGTTATACAGGAGATTTACTCTTACACAAATAAATAAATAAATGTTTACCTATCTAGATATGTAAACATATAATTTTCTGTATAAATAAATGTTTACTTGCTACATTAATCTCAGAGTTTAATATTTGATTCCAAGACATCATTGAGGGTCTCTTTGTTGCCTAATATGTGATTTAGTTTTATAAATGCTACAGGGGCATTATAAAATAAGTTACTTTTCAAATATCCTTGAGATTTATAATGTTTAATAGAGTTTATTGGCTAGATTTGTATTTATGATCCATATCTTCCATAACTTTTTTACAATCATGTTTTATCCCTTGAAGTGTTATATGAAGTCATCTGACTCCTATTGCTGTTGCAGAATAAAATGTTATAATTTTAGAATGCCATGGTAGGGCAATAAGAAAATGGTTAAACTTTTAAAAGAATTTAATCTTTGACCCTGTAAAGAAGTTGACTATTACAAATTACAAACTACACAAGGCTGCACTTCCAAGAAAAGCTTCAGTCCATGAAATTAAATTATGAATTGAGAAGGTATTCTGTCTAATACTGACAGATATTAATTAAAGAAATAATCGTCTGGATAATTTTTTCAAAATCTCTTTTATTTCTTTTGTTTCACAGGCTGGCTCAAGGTTTGTAACCTGGCTTCTATACTGATCACAAATACTTTTATATTCTCTCTCAAATGAAAAGTAGCACACAAACATGCTACTAGAATCATGTCTATTTAATTAAAATAACTTGGACTTATTTAAAGATACAATTATATATTTTGATAAGTTGCACTTGAATTAGGGAACTGTCAGTTTGAAAGTAATTTAGTGCTGTGTTTCTCAAATTATAATTCTCATTTCCCAGTGACTTATGATAATATACAAAGGTGTAGGTTAAGCCACAGTATAATCATGAAATACCTTCTGGAAGCATCAATTATGTTCAGAAATATTTTCTGTAGCTCTCAGTGTGGGACTGTCTGGTGAAGCTGGAATGAAGAAAGTAGGTGTTACTCATATATAAAGAAACCTATTTGTATTGTATGTTTCTTTTGGACCAAGTGTTTATGAAACATTTTTTTTAGTTATAATATTTTTATTAATCTTTCCTGAATTTTCTAGTAATTATATCATCTGAAGGTAAAAGTATATATCAATTTTTCCAAATTTATGCCCCTTTATTCCTTTTAAAAACGTTCTTGTTTAAATTACTATTATCAGAAAAATATTTACTAATGATTTTGGTTATATTTTTAGTTTTGTTATCCTAAATTTAGTTAAAATGCTTTAAGAATTTCTTAATTAAGTATGATGACAGACTTCCGACCACAATGGAGGCTTAGGTAGACACACTGTGCCTCCTCACCCAACCAAAAGAAGGACAACAAATTTAAAAACAAACAAAAAAACAGGACTGACAGAAAATCAAACTATATGGAAGTCCAACAACCAAAGAATTAAAGAAAAAAATCTTCATTCAGACTTGTGGGAGGGATGGATATGGGAAGGCAGGTGGAGAAGACTCCTGGCAAGGTGGCAGATTGTGAACTGAGACATCCCACGTTTGAGTGCAGATAAACCAGGAGGAACAACTAGGGAACAAGATAGACCACACAACCCAGGGTCCCAGTGTGGGGAAATAAAGCCTCAAACCTCTGATTGAAAACACCTGTGGGGATTGACACGGCAGTGAGAGAAACTCCCAGCCTCACAGAAGAGTTCATGGGAGAGAGCCACAGGCTCCTAGAATGTACACAAGCCCATGCACCTGGGGAATCAGCACCAGAAGGGCCTAATTTGATTACAGGTATTGGGAGAAGTGACTGAAAACCAGCAGAGAGCACAGCAAGCAGCACTGTTCCCTCTTGAACCCCTCCCCCACATACAGCCTCACAATGCAGCAATGTGGGTTGCCCTACCCTGGTGAACACCTAAGGTTTCACCACTTAATATATGACAAGCATGCAGAGACAAAAAATAAATAAAAGAAGAAATCGAAAGAAGAAATCAAAGCTCCAGGAAAAATACAACTAAGTGATGAAGAGATAGCCAACTTATCAGATGCACAGTTCAAAACACTGGTAATCAGCATGCTCACAGAATTGGTTGAATATGGTCACAAATTGGAGGAAAAAGTGAAGGCTATGCTAAGTGAAATAAAGGAAAATGTATAGGGAACCAACAGTGAAAGGAAGGAAACTGGGACTCAAATCAACCATGTGGATCAGAAGAAAAAAACAAAAACATTCAACCAGAACAGAATGAAGAAATAAGAATTCAAAAAAAATGAGGAGAGGCTTAGGAACCTCCAGGAAATCTTTAAACATTCCAACATCCAAATCATAGGGGTACTAGAAGGAGAAGAAGAGCAAGAAATTGAAAACTTTTTTAAAACAAATAATGAAGGAAAACTCTTCTAATCTGGTGAAGGAAATAGACTTCCAGGAAATTGAGTAACCCAGAAAGGTCCAAAGAAGTTGAACCCAAAGAGGAACTTACCAAGGCACATTATAATTAAGTTGCCCAAGATTACAGATAATCATCAAGAAAAAAGGAGACAGTTGCCTGCAAAGGAGTGCCCATAAACTATCAGCTGATTTCTCAACAGAGACCTTACAGGCAGGAAGGGGCTGGGAAGAAATATTTGAAGTCATGAAAGGCAAGGACCCATACCCAAGATAACTCTATCCAGCAAAGCTATCATTTAGACTGGAAGGGCAGATAAAGTGCTTCAAGATAAGGTCAAGTTAAAGGAGTTCATCATTACCAAGCTTTTATTATATGAAATGTTAAAGGGACTTATCTAAGAAATATATAAAAAAACTATGAACAGTAAAATGACAACAAACTCATAACTATCAACAACAGAAACAAAAACCAAGCAAACTAGAACAGGAATAGGTCCACAGAAATGGAGATCACATGGAGGGTTATCAGCAAGGGAATGGGTGGGGAGAGAGGGGGAAAGAGTACAGAGAATAAGTAGCATAAATGTTAGGTAGAAGATAGATAGGGGCTGGTAAGAATAATATGGAAAATGTAGAAGCCAAAGAACTTATATATATGACCCATGGACATGAACTAAAGAGGGGGAATGTGGGTGGGAGGTGGTGTGCAGAGCAGAGGGGAATAAAGGTGGGAAAATCTGACAACTCTGATAGCATCATCAATAAAATATATATTTAAAAATATAATAACAGATAACTTTCATTACATTAAGGAAATATTCTTTTATTTAATTTTATATTTAATGGGAACTAAATATTATAGAATAATTTTGGTATTGACTCAGAATGTATGATATGCTTTTGTTTACCTATTTAAAACTAATTAGTTCTATTTTATGTGGCAGCATTTACCTATCAACCTTTCACATAACTATAGCAGAATGCTTTTATCATTGTGAACAAGGAGATAATTTTCCTTATTTTAATATTTCTTTGTTCATTGCAGTCATTTGTAGTGGAGAGGTTGACAGTTAAACTCTTGTTCTCATAATGTCATCTTTTCCATAAATTAACATATGTATTATAAGAATAAAAAACTCATTGAGAAATATATTTTTCAATGTTTTTTTTATAATTGGGATGTAGATACAGAAGAATTTCTTTCTTATATATATATATTCTAGGATCTCACAAAGCTCACTAATATGATGGAATTTTGATGAAAAATTTAGGTATAAATGTTAAGTATTTGTTTATGTAAATGGAGTTTTGGGACACACAAATATTTCTATACCAGAGAAAAAGTCTGTGTCTTCTAAAACTGTGAAAAATTTTTCTCCCAATTTTATCTAACATTATATTATTATGAGTATTAGCAACATAGTAAATAGCTACCTTAATTTCTTTGACATATTGTGTTTTGTTTTTAAGTATATTTTATTGATTATGCTATTATTTTTTCCCAATTTGTTTCTTCCCTTTATCCCCCCTCTGCCCTGTGCACCTCCACCATCCAGCATTCCTCCATCTTAGTTCATGTCCATGGGTTGTAAATATAAGTTCTTTGGCTTCTCTGTTTCCTATATTATTCTTAACCTACCCTTGTCTTTTTTATGTCTACCATTTATGCTTCTTATTCCTGATACCTCCCCCTTCAATTCTCTCCTTCTTCCTCCCTACTGCTAACCCTCCATGTGATCTCCATTTCTGTGAACCTGTTCCTGTTCTAGTTTGTTTAATTTTTGTTTCTCTTTTTTGATTCAGTTTTTGATAGTTATGAGTTTTTTGTCATTTTACTGTTCATAGTTTTTGATCTTCTATTTCTTAGATAAGACCCTTTAACATTTCATATAATAAGAGCTTGGTGATGATGAACTCCTTTAACTTGACCTTCTCTGGGGAGCCCACCTTGCTTTGGGTCCTCTCTGCCTGGCTGCCCATCTCTGCCCCTCCTGCAGGTTTGGATGATTGTTTAACTTCTTTGTTGTTGCAATTACATGCAGTTTGATTTTCTGGCAGTTCTGGTTGTTTATTGTTTTTAAATTGGTTGTTATCCTTCTTTTGGTTGTGAGAGGAAGAAAAGTGTTTCTACCTACGCTTCCATCTTGGCTGGAACCTTTTCTCTTTAACTTTTTTAAAGGAAGATGATAGCAAACTTTAAGGTCATTTTTATAATTCACTTTTTTGGATGTTCACTTTAACATCAGTGATGGTATGCTCTCTGAGAGGACTCTGATTAGCTATCTGTAATGACACAGAAGTCCTTTGAGTTCTATTTTCTTGCAGGGCCAACGAAACTAGTTTCTAAGCTAATTTTTTCCTCCTATTCATCCTCAGTTTCTGTTCATTATTCTCCAGAGATTCTTACTCTCTCTTAAGAATGTGTGTGTGTGTGTGTGTGTGTGTGTGTGTGTGTGTGTGGCATGTGTTTTAAGAGTACATTTCTTTGGAATCCAATTATGATTTAATGTTTAAGCATGCATATGCCAAGGGTTAGGTTTTAGAGACCTTAAATATATAGTAATGTTTTAAAGTAGAGTGACCTCATGCTGAGGATATTCAGGGTCCACAGTAATTTTGAGTGATCACAATAAGCTGTCAGTTATCATGGGCCCTCTGGTCTCAAAGTGCTCTTTGCTGTAGGACATAACTTCTGGGGTTAGACCTAAAAAGAAAGGTGAATGGGAGCATCAGCCTATTTGGCCATAATTTATAACATAGATTCTGGCCCCTTTTCATTGCTAAGTGATGAGACTGTGCTGAGTAAGAAGCCCTAGGTTTGCCATAAAAAGACAATTTGTCCCTGAGGAAAAGATACAAGAAGCACAATATTTGATGAAGTTTCATAAAAAAAGAGTATACTATGAATTGAAACTAGAGAAAAATCTTGGCTAAGCTAAGTACTTATTATGTGGAAAAGAACTATCCAAAAATTCAATAGAAAGTAAAAAAAAATCCAATTTTGAGAGTAAAGAATTGACCGTTTGCAAAAGAATTTGGGTTGAATGGCCACTTTTGTTGTGGAACTGCATTCACTTCACATAATTAATCCACTGAGAGGATCACACTGAGATTTCTGGCAAGCCCACCAACTCTCCCCATACAATAAACACTCAATGACTATGATGCCTAGAAAATTTATTCAACTTGATATTTAAAAAAAAATTCTCTCCACATAGAAAAAAAAACTAGTACTGTGGAAAAAGTAGATAAGGACAAGATTTCTGAGTAGATAAGAACAAGATTTCAATATCATGATTTTAATTCTTAGAGTGTAGACAGCTGGCTGAAATGAAAAGAATTTGTTCATAGCAAATATTTATGAAGGCCCCTCCCCTTTACTCACCACACATCTGCTAGACACTTAGAACAACTGGTTTCAAGTCAGTTATACATCATGTGCTGTCTGTGTGACTTTTATCAGGTTGCTACTTTTTCATCCCAGTTTATTTCTAAAAGAATAACATTCAAATTGCACAGGGGTTAAAAATAAAAAGTATCAGAGACACGCAAATTAAAACCACAATGTTATATCACCTCATATTTGTCAGAATGGCTACCATCAAAAAATTAACAAACAACAAGTGTTGGTGACAATGTGGATGAAATGAAACCCAAGTGCACTGTTGGTGGGAATGCAGTCTGGAACAGCCCCTATGGAAAGCAATGTGGGGTATCCTCAAGAAACTATGAATGAAATTTCTATTTGACCCAGAGATTATGCTCCTGGGAATATATCCTAAGAATCCTGAAACACCAATATAAAAATATGCACCCTTATAGTCATAGTAGCACTGTTTACAATAGCCAGTATCTGGAAACAGCATAGATGTTGGTTGATACATGAACAGATGAAAGAGTTGTGGTATTTATATAACTGAATACTATGCAGCAATAAAAAAGAAGAAACTCTTACCTCTTGTGACAGCATGGATGGACCTGGAGAATATTATGCTAAGTGAAATAAGCCAGTCAGTGAAAAACAAATACCACATGATCTCACTTATATGTGGAATCTAATAAAATAATAAAAACAAAATAGCAATGGAAGCCTTAATACAAAGAACAGACTGACAGCTGTAAGAGGGGATTAACCAAAGAACATTAATGCATAACTTGTAGACACAAACAACTATATAGGGATTGACTTAGAGGGGGTAGAGGGTGGAGCTGGGTGGAGGTGGAAACATGGAGAAAAAGTAGAAACAACTATAATTGTATAAACAATTAAAAAAGAAAAGCAGATAGAAGATTAAAGGCAAAAATAAATAAGAAAATAAATAAATAGTATTTGATATAAATGGTTCTATTCACTCTTTTCATGCTTATGGCAGAAAATATTGTCCAAATATGATATGCAAATTCATATTTGCATATCATAGTTAGTTCAGATGAGGCTTCCCAAACTTTCATGTTTCTACAGCTTCTATAAATAGGTTCGAGTTTAAAAGCAAAATTGACCCATTATCAGCTCTCCATTATAGGTATAGGTTCATGTCATATCCCACAATTAGGGAAATAAGCAAACAAACAAAAACAAAGCAATAGACCTTTAAACTCAAGAAAAGCAAAAGAACAGAATCACTGTGTTTAGTTCTAGTCTCAAATTTTAAGCATTCTCATAAGTTACTAATTTCCTAACAAAAACATCTTTATCCTCAATTTTTGTGATGCTAATACTGAGGCTATATCAGGACCTTCTTGAATGTGATAATTGTGTGAGAATATTGCTCTTTTTTTCTACCATGAATAGACTAAATTTGATAATTGTGTAATTCTAAAGATGTTTTAAAAATACATGTTGTGTTTTTATTTAATTAACCAATTTTTCTGAAATCTGGTTCCCTTGCAGACTGTTTTCATAAATACATGACTTCCTTTCCCTAATGTTTTTGCATCTGTATCTTCTTCCCATGGGAACTAAAACATGAAATGATATCTAGCTATTATGTTTGTGCTAGTAGAATCTGGAATATCATTTTCTGTTTAAAAAGACTAGGATTATGCTCTTTAGGTAGTAGGAAAATAGGATTTTCCACTTCTGGTTTCCAGTTCATCTATCTCATTTCTAATAGACACAGGGTAAAGGGGAGAAAAAATTTTATTGTTAGAATTTGGAATATTTGGGTTTCATAAATTACATAGTTTTATAGAATCAAAAAGTATGTAGTTTTATAGAATATATAAATAAATTATTATATAGGTTATTATAGTTTATTATATGATAAGAATTATATAGTTTTATAGAAATTTTAAGGAACCTGTTTTTCAAAGTTTAAACAGAAGCAAGTCATACCTGTGGCTCATAACTAAAATACTTTAGAACAGGCTGACAGTGACCAGAAGGGAGAGGGGAGGGAATTTTAGGGAAAAGGGGAATGGTTCACAGAAACAAGTATAGAGGACAAATGGACAACAACTAAGGGGGGTGGAAATAGGAGGGAGGTGGGGAGCACTGGGAGGTGGGCTGGGATGGGAGTAAAAGACAGAAAACTCTACTTGAGCAACAATGAAAATAAATTTTAAAATAAAAATAAAAAATAAAATACTTTAGAATGATATACTCTATATTTATAAACAATATATTCTGATGTTCTCATAAAAACTAAACCTATTGTGTAGTACTTTCCCCACTCTGTTTAATTATTTTAAACATATGTTAGGCAAAATTATTTCTGGTAACAAAATGGATCATCACCTCTTCTTCAGTTCTCCAGGTCAAATTAAATATTATGTTCATGAATTAATATTTTAATCACTAAATTCATGTTCATATGAAAAATGCTTCATGATACATAAATATGTCCTTTTTGACCACTGGAGTAACATATTTACACTTTCATTTGCTCTGGGGGTTAAAAAGAATGGTGACCCCTGAGTCTGAGTAGGACAGATGAGGAGTCCCAATGCTTGGATCGTATTGGGAGTTAAAGGACAAACTTGTTCTTAGGGTTTTAGTTTGGGAAAAGCAATCTGAAGAGGAAGAGTTGGGGGCACCTGTTTTGAACTAGAAAAGAAAAACTCAGTACATCAAGGTATGGCTGGATTTAACTCTTTCATGCATCCTGAGAAGTCAGAGGAAGTGAGGACACAAACAAGAATGGCTGGAATTGAATGGAGTTGTTCTCATGACAGCTAGAAAATGTGGAAGGGGGAGTTCTAGAAGAGAAGAAATAACAGTGATATGTTGTCTATGCCTTTTGTCCTTAATATTTGAGTTGTGAGTGGGAAAGCCCCAGCAGAAACCATTTCTTCTCAGTTGCTGTTGAAACAGAATAGTTTGGACCACAAGGGTTAGGGAGTGTCTGGGTCTTGCCGTTGTCACCTGGTGTTGAATCTAAGGAAAGGAAGCCCGTGAACCTCTCCAATGAATGCATGGAGAAAGATTTCTGGTGTAAGTTTAGTAGAGGGAAAAGGACATCATTATACTACATCAGATTTAAAATTCAGTCTTAGAAGAAAAGACATTTCCCCATGGAATCTGGCTGAGGTAAGATTTATTTCAAATCAAGTTTCTGGCTTCCTCTGTGGGGGTAACTTTTCCCATAAGGCCCCGCATTCACCACGCCTGAAAGTAAACACTACTAAGACATGATCTGCTTGGCGAGGAGAGGTGGCCAGTTTCTCAGAGGCCTCTAGCTCTAGCCCCTTCCTCCAGGGGCTTTTATTGGGTTGTAATACATATGAATACAGGGTAGTAAAGATCAAACAGTAGATAACATTTCAAAGAAATCTGAGGGCTTAGTCTGAGTCTGAGTCTGTCAGAAAGGGAATTTGGCAGAAACTTTTAGGGTTTCCTGCTCAGACCCTTAACATATGAATGAAAACACTCTTAGCAGAGCAGGTTTCACAGGTTTTTCAGGAATTCTTTGTGAAGCCATATTTTCCCCAGGATCTGCTATGGCAAGGCAAGGAGCTACACCCCTCCCCATCAAGTATTCAGGCTTAAGTGGATTAAAGCCGGGAAGTGCTTCTCCCAGAGGAGATGGAGACCCCGGCTATGTCACATAGCTGGGGGGGTCAAGGGTCCATTGCTCGCTCTTTGTTGCAGCTCCCTGAGTCCTTCTATGAAGGCCTCTCAAGTGATCGAGTCTGGCCTAGGTTGCTCCCCGCTGTGATGGGTCTTACCCGTCATTGACTTCTGACCAAACTTTGGGGACAGGGGGAGTAAACTGAGGCAGTGTCTCCTACTGGAGACAAGCTTTTGTCTCCTGTGGCTCGCATTCTGGAGGTCACTCACTCATCCTTAGCCATGGAGGGTAGAGTTACAATTCCTGAAACCAGGCAAAGCAGTCCATAACATTCCCTCCCATAGAACAGCTCATACCACAATAATCCAGAGTTCAGGCTTTTGAGGGGAAGCTTCATAGGGAGTTTAAAAGAACACAGATGGAGTTGAGATAAGCCAAGCAGAGGTGAGTGAAGCCTAAAGGCTTGCCGGGCTTAGCACTGGGGGTACAAACGGGGAATGTATATTCCAGAGCCTCAGGGGCCTTACATGATACGTGTTGTGGGATTCAGTATTGCCTCTTGCTCTTGGCCACCTTAGTCTCAGATTTGAGGGTTATAGAAATTAAAGCTATTGCAATTTTTATGCTTTCTTCAGAGTTTGACACTTTCACTCAACTTGTCAAAGCTGCAAGCCTGAAAGCTTTCTGATGCAAACTTGTCAGTGCATCTTTGTGCCTTTTGAATATTTGGAAGAGCAGATACTTTATCTATGTTGGATATCTACAGATATCTACAGGTCTTCTGAGTCTATTGTAGAATAGACCTAGAATAGGTCTAGGCCTATTCTAGACCTGGTCTAGAATAGGGGCCAGGTCCTATGTGGGTATGGAGGTGTCTCCAGGTTCAGGGCTCTGAGATGAGGATGTGGAGGACTCATGTTGAAGGGACATTGTGTAGAATAAACAAAAAAAAAAGTATAGACTGAAAATGTGCCTAGTACACAATCAGCTTCATCAAAGTTTTGAAGTAGGCAATGCTTAGATTTGGCCTCTTCCACCTCTCCCTAACAGTAAGGCCTCTCTTGAATTGGCCAGTTCTTTGTTACTCCTCAGACAGTACATGATTGTGCTATAATCTAAGTGAAAATTAATAAGGTATTAAATAATAGCCTAAGCTGCAAGCCTTTTTAGAGAAGTCAGTCAGGCACATTTGGAGAGTCTCCTCAGAGAATTTCCACACTAAAAGTAGTAAGTTTTGAAAGTGCAATGACTGACCAATGGTAATGGCTGCTGGGCCTGATTCTCCTTGCCCATTTACCTAGTCTTGATGGCTACCTGAACTTGTGACTAATGAGCTGGAATCATGGCTCAGGTGTTATTATTTATCCCTGTCAATCAAACCTTCCCCTAAATTCCCAAGGTGACCTTTCAATGGGAATGTATAGTCTGGCTATGTGCTTTTACTGTTATACTAAACAGAACAAATCCTAAATAACAGAAGAACTAACAGTGATATGTTGGTTATAAAAATTATAGCTTTGGGGCCATTTTTTAAAAAAGCTTTGCATATTGATGTAAAAATTTGATACACAGAAATTTTTTTCTGAAGGTTTATGCTGAGATGGGAACTTTCTGAAAGAACTTTAGAATGGAAGAAGACATCAGGCTTTCTGCTTAGATATGAGTGTCCACAGAACTTCTGAGTTCCTGATTTCTAGAGAATGCAGCTAGCATCTCATCCCCTCCATCCCTGCCTCTAAAGAAGACAGAGACTTGGAGCACCTGCTTGTATGTGTGCATAATGGCAGATGATATTCAGATATTCAGAGTGACTATATAATTATTCACAATTCACCCTGGAAGGCTTTTAAAGCAAAAGTGAATACTCTTTGTAATTGAACTGAGAGAGCAGGAGTAAACCAAGAATGTTCCAAACAAATTGAGACATATTATCTCCCTAATGTTACACTTTGTCTAGCTGGGTAGGAGTTTGTAGTACCTCCTGGGTCTATTGACTTCAGCAAAGGACTGGTTTAGATTGCCCCAAAGTGCTCTCTGGAAAATGGCCTATGCCAGTACACACAGAGTCTGGCAGAATCACTACTCCTCTGCTATGATACCTTCTCTTCCTACTTGTGGTGAAATAGGTCAGAACAATTTATTCATGCACAAAAAAGAAGAGTGTTCTGAGTAGTGAAGAAATATGGACCCTGACTTCGAGTTCTTCAGAATTATATAGATTTTATCAGAAGCCTTCTAATGTTCATTTGGGGAAGCAACTCATGATTTCATAGCCTCCTAGTAGCTCCTACTGAGTATTGGGCTGGC
The DNA here is from genome assembly GCF_021234435.1 of Artibeus jamaicensis. Taxonomy (NCBI): domain Eukaryota; kingdom Metazoa; phylum Chordata; class Mammalia; order Chiroptera; family Phyllostomidae; genus Artibeus; species Artibeus jamaicensis. Next base: position 67,986,788 of record NW_026522030.1, on the reverse strand, counting down.
CAAAAAGTCTGTTTAGTTTTTTATGTAAAATAAGAGACATTTTTCATTTCATCAATAACTTTATTTAACTGGCTATTTTGAGTATGTTGGCTAAGTTCTGCTATTGGCTTCTGGTGAATAGAGGCCAGGGGGGGCTGCTAAATATCTTCTAATGCATGAGACAGCCCCACAGCAAGGAATTATTTGGCCAAAATGTCAATAGTACCAAGAAACTTTGCAAACCAGTTTTGACACATTCGATCAGTCACAGCACTTTCTCCATACACTGCACAAATCTTTTATTTTGCATTTTAGTTGAGTTTTTACCTTTCTTGAAATAATAAAGCAAAATATGCTATACATTTTCTTCCATCTTCTATATTAAAATGGTGGCACAAAAATTCACCAATTTTGATTTTTTTCTTTAATGCATGCTGATATGACAGCTGTCACAATACTATCTAACAAAATTGTTTCAAATGAAGTTAAAGGCAACTAAGCACTACTAGAGCTATAGTATTGAGAAGACTAAACAAACTTTTTGGCCCACCCAAAGCCTAGAACAGGAATTAGGAAATTCCTGATTGGTAAATGATTTATATAGCACTTGCTGCTAGCATGTGGGTGGCTACATCCTAACTTCACAGTTTGGGACTGGTGTCCTAAGAATTCCAAGCATGGCCTCTGGTGTCAGACTTGCCTGGGTATTAACTTGATCACTTATTACCTGTGAGGGCAAAGCACTTAATTTTCCTGTACCTCGGTTCTTTCAACTGTGAAATTACAATAATAATACCCATGGGCTTGTTTAAAGGATTATATATCTATAACAGTACCTGAATAAATGCTAGCTCTTACCAGTCAAGGTTACCAATGGTCCCTACACCCTCAGATCATCACAAAGAGCAGGGCTGGAACAGCAGCAGCCCGGCAGACAAAGACTTCCCTCATCTCTGAACACCGGTGTGTTACCATCTCCCAGTGCAATTTATCTTAACCATTTTTTTCTGCACCATTACTAAGGGCTTGGTAAGGCACCCAAATCAGCTGGGATTTGTGGGTAGGAGATATATAACCTTAGCAAAATTATTAGGAGTTTACTAAAATCCCTTGTCTTAACTTGGCATAATTTTGGTTCATTGAGATCAGCAGTGGGAGAGAAATTTGAGCACAAGAAGTCTATAAGCCATTCAGAGTGTTATCCTGTTGCCTTTTAATTCTCTATTTAGAATAGTACTGAACAACATTCAGATAGCACCACAGTAGATTTAGCACACTGCATGTGAGGCATATTCTTTGTAAAGTGTTAGCAGGTTTTTCTCCCCACATTTGTGGCAAACACCCACAGATAAACTTCTCTACCATAAAGATAATTCTAAGTAAACTGCTTTTTGGCTCCTTTTATTATCCCTGAGGATAGAAATAAGTTGAGTTCAATAAGTGGCTCCATTATTTTAGACTAACATTAGAAAATAAGCTGGCAGGATTTTTGAACTAAGATTCTCAGAGGAACTTTCAAACATATATTCCATTTGCTACAACAATGGAAAACTTATCATTCTGAGAACAGATGTGTACAAATTTTGGTGTGATATTCTCGAGAACAAAACCTAACTGTCACAGTTGTTTGCTTCTCTTTAAAAAGGGAAAGAACTTTAAATAAATGGCAATGGTTATAAGGTCCTTCAAGCCTATAAGATGGAATTTCACTAAGATTTCAGTGAAACTTTGCCATTCAGAGTAACATTGGATATGCAAAAGATGAAAGCAATTCAGAGTTGTTGTTTCCCCTTCTCCTTACACATAATATTGTTGTACCAGGGCTTAGCAGAAGTGGCTCCATAAATAAATGCTCAAGTGAAATGCTTTTTAGCTTCAGCCCCCGCTTCCTTCCACCAGGGTGCTCTGACCTCAAAATTGGGGTCTCTGTCAATTCAGGTTGATCTCGGGGCTTCCTTGGATGTGGAATGATCTCGGGGCTTCCTTGGATGTGGAATCTGGAGAAGGCTCACCAGGGATGATGACTGTGTGTGTTATCTGGGAAGTCTAGCTGCAGTGGGCACCATGACACCACTGTGACTGTTCCCTACTTTTCCCCAGAAGGGAAGATGGGGTTGCTAATCAGCACCACATTCCTGTGGGGGTATTCTTAGCTCTGCCTTTGGGTCCCTTAATTTGACATTCTTGTCTTCATGTCTAGGTGCACCCTCCCTTCCTCACCGTTAGTCTTTAGATAGCCTGGATAGTCTTTAGATAGTCTTTCTGCTCCTCTCTCCTTCCTCCCCACTATTGTAATTGCCTGGAAACTACAATACTTTTCCCTTCATTCCTAGCCCCCAGCGTTCTGGCTTCTGTTCTGATCAACGCGCGGAGTTCACATGATGTTTGAAAGGTGGAAGAAGAGAAGCCACTTCTTTCTTGTGCAGCAATGGTGAGTAGGCACATAGGCTTCAGCTGACAGCCACTGTGGGGGGTTCACAAGAGTTTTGGGGTATCTATCTGTGACTCAGTGATAATGGTTTCCTGCAACTCTTGTACATTCAGCTACCTGAAAGCTGACAGAGGCTGTCCTGACCTTTACTCTCCCGTTTTTGTCATCTCCTCCAATTATTCCGAGTCTCTGATACTTGGTATTAAGTTATTTCTGTGTAAAACACTTAAGAGTGGTTTCTATATTCCAAACCCAGCTATGATTGATAAAGGAGCTAAGTTGTAGATAGATAGCCTATGCCTGATTAAATAGGAAACCCCATCAGGTAGTACCCTTAGCATTATCCCCACATGCTAGGATTTATGATGATGAGAGACCACCTCTCAGTCTCCGGCTTTGGGACCAGGATTCTTCCAGAAAGGCTTGTCCTGCCTCTTCTCTACATGGACTGAAGGAGAGTATTTCTTTTACTTTTCTTAATAGCATCCTCTAAGAAGTATTATTTTTTTGCTCAATAAAAAAGGAAACTGGATATCAGAGTGTTTTAGTAGCAGAAATTCTGCTAAGAAGCAGAAGCCTGATTTGCACTAGGTTCTCTGTGTTATTTTCACCACACTTCCAAATTCCCATCTAGAAAAGACCTTCTAGGAATCCCTTCAATCTAACTCTAATCTTATGTTCTCCTTTGGTATGTTGACTATAGGGTTTTTTTTGTTGCTGTTGTTAGTGTCAGATTTAAAATTTCCCCTTCTAGAATATTTTTTAATTTGAAAAAAACTGGACTAATATTTAAGATATTTTAAAGTATCACCTAATGAGCAGTTACAAGTATCAGACACTGTGCTGTTTCAATTACTCATTGAATCGTTAAAGTAATCCAGGTAGTCATTCATTCTTTTTCTGTTTTACAAAAATAAAAAGAGACACACAAAAATGAAGTTCAGGGTCATATAGCTGGCTTATAGCAAAGCCGGATGGAAATCCACTTTTCTCCATTTCAATGCTTTTGTTGTCATTAAAAAATATCTATTGAGGACTCACTTCAGGCTGGGCATTCATTTAGCTGCATTGCTGGTAGTTTCTGGGACTCGGGGAGATAAGTATCACATAAATAGCAATGCGGAATAGGAAACAGAGCAGATGATGGAGTTCAGTTTGAAAAATGTGTGGTAAATAACAGGTACTCATATTTCATCAATAAAAGTTGTTATGCTTATTTAAGAACAAAATTAAAAAATTTTTCTTTGAATTCATGGGTATTACTTTTTCAAATACCTACAAATTTTTCAGGATATAGATATGTATTAAATAGTTTCCAACTATTTAATAAATGGAGCTGTTTGCTTAAGAAGGCTATGAAAAAAATTACTGTGATACTAAAGATATCATGAACTGAAAAAGTTTGGAATCCTCTGGGCTATAGGATAGAAGTGAAATAGCGTTTAACTTTAAATTAACTGATGTGGTCTTAAAATCTAATCATTCCCTCTAAATTTCATGTTTTCCTCTTTCCTCAAAGCATGTCTCAATCTTCTTTAAATGACTGTGCTCTACACTTTACTTTAACATTTTCCTAAAAGCAAAGAGGTACAGAGAAATACAGGCAAGGTTTTCTTGTTTATAAAATGTTATCTTCCAATTGCTACTGCTAGTCTTATATAACTTTTTCATTTTGCAAACCTTTATAAAAATGGCCCCATCCATAGGAAAATTAATTATGAAAAAAGGAATTAGGAATGGATAAAGAATTGATGCTTTATAAAATGCTCTGATCTCAATCCCCCTGAGCTGATGGGCCCACCCCCCACTCACTCCTGGGGCTGTCCAGTGGGGGAGCCTGTGAAGCATCTGGAGTTTGTTCCCCATCCTTTTCCCACAGAGATCTTAGGCTTGAGCTAAGGTCCCAAATTCGTGTGCTTTCTAAAGCACACAGTGATTTTCTAAAATTGCTTCCTTAAGAACTCAGAGTCTGTTTATTTCTACAAGGAACTTGTTTAGTATAGTATTTGGCATTATTTTTTTTCTACAAGGTAAATTGTATTTACCTGAATTTATTCTCTTGCTGGTCGATATTTGTGTTCAGGTTCTTATGAATTTTCTGACATCGTCCTCACAAAAATTTCTGAGTTTATGAACCAATAAAATCTTGTTATAAGCAATTTCTGGACATTCGGTTTAAACTAAATATATCTGCTTTTGTGGCCATTTTCTTAAACAATTGTTAGTGCTTTCCTTCCAAAACCCCTAAATCCTCCTCAAAGCATTTTAATAAGCTCCTGAGGTAGCAGAGTGTAAAGGCTTTCTTTTTAAAGGGGAGAAATGGAAGTGCCAAGAGACTTAACAAAGTATGGGAACAGCATTAACCTGGACTCAATTTTTAATACCACTGTGTCTCCAGCATTTGGCACTTGCCTGGTGCTCAGTAAAGAGAGGGAGGGGGCAGAAGGAATGGAGGAAAGAAGAAAAAAAAGAAGGGAGAAAACAAGAGAAAAAAGAGAGAAAGTAAGTGAAAAAGGTTGGCCCCAAATTTTATTTGTTGAAACTTGATGACTACAGTAATTAGACCCCAGTTTTAGAGTATTACTTTTGAATGATGATAACTACTGACCTTGGATGGCAAAGGAGTAACCCCGATAACGGTATCTGTCTGCTTGCCAAACTCTGGAAAATAAAGGAAGTAGCAGAATCAGCAATTAAGTAAATCCATCAGCCTCCATTTAAAACCCATTACTATTCTCTCAAGGTAAAAATGTGCAGAAGAAATGAAACAATGTAAGGATTAGTTAGACTCAAAGAAACAGCAGACAGACTAGCGCAGGTGCTCAGGGACACCACTCACTCCCACAGCACTGAAGAGCATGCTTACACAAACAACATGGCTCAAATATTCCGAGTCATACTGAATCGTTCTTTCCCACAATCACTGTCAACTGATCAGATTTGGCCTCACTGGTATTTCCTCCTTAGAATGTGAGTCCTGGGGAATCAGGGAGTATGCTGTTAACCGTGCATGCCTTTTACTTCTCTGGGGTAAACAGTTTTGTTCATTGAAAGCCTCTGTAACCAGTGGATCTATAATGTCCACTCCTGTTTCTCCTATGAGTGATGAGATGTATTGGCAGGTTCTCCTTAAATGTTGTTGGCCAAACTCTGCACTCTAAGTACTTGGGGGTTTATGTAATTTACATCTCATACCAATCACTCATTACCACTCACTAACTCATGCTATGTCTCTTGTGAAATTGTCCTCAAGGAAACTGCCCTCAAAACTGATAGTCTCTTTACAGTGAAATGCATTAATTATTATTCTATTCAATAATTAATTTTAAAGTAAAAAATAAGTCTTCCTTTTTTTTGGCTTTACTGTCTCATGTAACATCTGACCACCATGATTTCTTAAAACTTTCATCTGTATTGACTTCAGTGCATTGTGTTATCTGAGGTCCTATATCCATCCCTCTCCTTGGCTCCTGCTTTCTCTTATGTATCCTTGAACAGCATATTCCACAAACTTCTCTCCTTTATCTTTTCCTTATACTCTCATGGAGAGAGGCTTAATTCTTCATATATCTGGCTGTTTTTTTTTAAATGATTCGTAGGAGGCAAATAACTAGTTCAAAGAGTGTGTCTTTTAAAAACTCTTCATTCATGTTGCAAATTGCTTCCTAGGAATCTTACCCATATTAGTTTGTGTTTCCACTTGTAATATATTAGAATGCCTGCCTTGATGTGCCCAGATCAATATAGAATGCTAGTTTTAAAATATATAATAATTTCCTGAGTGAAATTAATACTACAGTGCTTTTTCTCAGGTACCCAGACATCTTGAAATGCTACATGCTCCAAGATGCCCCCATCCTTTCTGCCATTTTTATGCTGTGTATCTCTGAGTGACTACAAAGAGAGAGAAACTGTCAGGGGGCCAAGAGATCAGATGGCCCCAAAAAGGACAATGATCAAATTTGATCTGGTTCACAAGATAGTATCATCTGCTAGGGACCGTGACCCCTTTTGGTGACCCAGGTAGACCTATGAGTCCTGAAAGCAGATAAGACAGTGGGAATGAGTCAGTGTTTCCCCAAACTTCTTCACTCATTTTGACTTGCTGTAGTTCAGAAAGAGCTTCATGGACTACAGAAGTGAAGAAGGCACTATTCATCATTTAAGATACAGGACTAGTACCATTCAACTTAGTGATTTTATACACCCTCATAAATGTTGGAACCAGGCATGCTAAGCAGACAGTCTCCTGCCACACAACCCTGGGAAGAAGTCTCAAAGTCCCTCAATTTACTTCAGAATTTTTTCCAGCACAAATATGTTATGGAAGATACAATCTTCTCACAGGAGAATTTACAAAGACATGTAAGATGTCGTTTAAGTAGTGCTTCTAATTGAAGTTAAAGAGTTAAAACAGATATCAAAATGACTAAAGCATATACATGACAATTATTCAAGGATCATGAAGTTAAGTTCAAATAACGAATGTGAATTTACAAAATAAGAATAGGAAGGAAAATTCATAATCTGATGGAAGTGGAAAAATTTTCACAAATAATATTGCATTTGATATAAACATAAAACAATGGACAAGATTTTCACAAGCAGGTCCAAAGTCTGATATGGGGAAAAGGAGCATTTCAAATTGAAAAACTTGTGCATGAGCAAAAGTTATGGATTCCTCTCCTGACTGGTAGGTTTGTATACAAAATGTGGATGTTAAATGTCAAAATGTTAAACCAAATCACTTTCAGTAGCCATTGGAAGCTATTGACAAGACCTGAATTAGAAAAAGATTTGATGTTGGGTTTCATCATGAAGTGGTGTTCTGGTAGTAATGTGAAGTCTACATTAGAATAAAGACTGGGAGTGTGATGCCCACTTGCAAGGCTATTATTCCATTAGTTCAGGAAAAGGCCAAAATATACTTGAATTAGGCAAGCAAGAATGACAGGAAAATGAAGGAAGACATGCAGAAAGGCCTAGTGGAAACAAAATCTAATGATTTATAACTTAATTAAATTTGGGACAAAGGTGTAGATTTCAAGTCCAGGAGCTCAGGAGACTGTTAATATTATGGTCTTATTAATAAATAATAAAAAGAAAAATCATGTAGAAAAGAGGTGAATTTGAATTTGAACATAATACTTTTAATCTATCAGTTTTCATTTCATTCATTGCCTAACTAAACAATTAAAAACAAAGTTTTGGGTATTAGGAGAGAAAAAGCAATTAGACACATTTAGGACCATTAGTGTGATCGATCATAAGATGTGTACATGACCCAAGATGGGTGAATCAGATTCATTTCTTAGGAAAAGAAGAAAGGAGGGAATGGGCGATCTTATTTTGCTGACAGCCACATGTCCTGCAATGTGGAACAAGATGGTCTGAGAGAATAAAGCCAGCAGAGAAAGGAATGCAGGTGAGGACGGGAGGGAGAGAGTCCTGGCTGCACTTGCTTCCTTCCAAATGACTGCATCCCTTTCTGTGGTTACTTGAGCATCATAATAAATTTGTCCCTATACCTAAACTAGTTTAAAGTGAATTGCTATAATTTGTAACCAAAGAAATCCTGACTATTCACACTATTAAAAGTCAGAACCAAACTTAAAATAGTTCATTCCAATTTCAAATTTGTTATAAGATTTATTCTGTCATTCACTCACTCTTTATTAAGTGTCTGATCTGTTGTGGGTGTTGCAATAGTCTCTGAAGATAAATTGGATGTTGATATGGATGAAAGACTGAATGCAGCAGGAAGTAGGTCTGGTCCTGTTGTGAAGACAAAACCTAATTTATGAATGGGCAGAGTTCCAAACACTTTTTTGTAAATTGGCTATTTGACAGGAGAAATTACTCCTCAGAAACCTTATTGTGAATGGTAGTCATGTGCTTAGGAGAGCTTTAAAAAGCCCATTTCATATATAATGCGATGGAGGAGACATAAAAACAATAGTGCGACCACATGTGGCACATTTTTCTAAAACAGCTCATTCTGAGCACCATCAGGACATCAGGTGTAGATATGACTGCGGTGGATTCTCATGGATTAGAAGGAGTCATGCGTTCACCTCTTGAAAGCCCTGTAGCAACTGCTGTGTATGGAATGAGATTTTTAAAATTTGTGATGTGTAAGAAGGACAAAGGCACTTTACTGATGGCAGAGAGCCTCCTATACATCCCAACTATGATGAAAAGTAACTTCTCAGCCTTTATATGTGGTTGAGCACCCAAGTGTTGTTTTTTAAAAGGTATATGTAAGTCAGGTATTTCAGAGGGAGGCAGATACAGCAAACAAGTGAATTTAAATTCCTACTGTTTTGCACTAAGGACAAATATATCGTGATGGTGTAATTGCAAGGTTTTGTATTCTGAACTAAATTATAAATGAAAATGAGGCAAAGATTACACATATTCACCTATTTATTTCATGCATGCATTCACATGTGCAGCAAAATGTCAAGCCCTTAGGGGTATAAAAGTAAGTAAACTCAGGAACTCACAGTCTAATAATAGAACAAAATATTGGGTTGGCCAAAAAGCCCATTACTTTTTTTCTATAAAAAAAGATATAAGATTTTAAAGATTTTATTTATTTATTCTTAGAGAGAGGAGAAGGGAGGAAGAAAGAGAGGGAGAAAAACATTAATGTGTGAAAGATACACTAACTGGTTGCCTCTCACATACCTCCAACTGGGGACCTGGCCCACAACCCAGGAATGTGCCCTGACCAGGAGTCAAAACAGTGACCTTTCTTCTTGAACTCTATCCACTGAGCCACACTAGCCAGGAAAAAAATACACAGTTTTGGCTTTCACCAATAATTTCTTTGATTTGGATATTTTGAGTATGTTGGCTATCTTTGCTATTGGCTTCTAGTGGGTAGAGGCTAAATGTCTTCCAAAGCATAAAACAGCCCCACCAGGAAAGAATTATTTGGCCAAAATGTCAGTACTACCAAGAACTTTGCAAACCAGTTTTTGACACAATGGATTAGTCACAGCACCTTCTCCAAACACTGTACAGGTCATTTTTTGTTTTTGCATTTTAGTTGTGCTTTTACCTTTCTTGAAATAATAAAGCATCACACTCCAAAAATGTTGTGTATATTCTTCCATCTTCAATATTAAAATGGCTGCATAAAAATTCACCATTTTTTATGTTTTTTTAAATGCACGCTGATATGATAGCTGTCACAATACGATCTAACAAAATTGTTTCAAATAAAGTTAAAAACAACTAAACACTACTAGAGCCTTATATGAAAACAACTAAACAAGTGTTTTGGCTCACTGAATAATTTATTAAACAAAGAAGCAATGTATTATTGGAACACAGAAGCCCTTAACACAGTTGTGTATTGTTTCAAGCAGCCCCTATTTTTCTCAATATGGCTTATTAACCCCAGGCACAAATATATATTTAACTCCTTGCTTATCTTTGTTTCTTCACTTGAATATAAATTCAACAGGGCAGGAAAAAATAAATTCAGGCCTTCTCAGATACTTTCAGGAAAAAATATGAAGACTGAGTGCTGTTGACCTGTCTGTCATGAACAAAGGCAGGGATGGAAAAAGGACATCTCAAGTAGTGTGTCTCACAGAACCCTATGGAAAAATGATTATGTTATGATAACAGATACAAATAGTAACAACAAATATTACTATAGGGCTGATGATATACAAAGCACTGCTCTGAGCCCTTAGGTTACATCAACATGTGCAACCTTGACAAGCCTGGAGAATGGTGCTATTGTGATTCCTACCTTAGAGGAGAGGACACTGAAGTGCAGGGAGATATTAAGCAACTTGACAAATCTCATGTGGCTAGTAGGGACATAAGCCAGGATTTGAACCCAGATAGTCTGGTAGAAGATAAGATTAGAAATGTCAGACAAGGACCGGATCACAAAGGTCTTGAATGTCATGCTAAGGAATCTGGCTTATGTTTAGAGACAATGGGGAATCTGTGTAGGAATATTTCCACAGGGGATCTACCTGATGTGGTCTGCCTTTTAGAAGGAGTGTTCTGGAGTAGAGTACAGAATAGACCTTAGGAGAAGAGGACTGGGAAAATGGAAAGTAGCAAAGAGATGATTGCAGCAGTTCATGGGAGAAACAATGAGTCTGAATTAGAACTGGCAAAGGAGATACAAAGGAAAGAGTCAATATTTAGAAAGAGTCACTATAAGGAGAGAAGCAAAAAGGAAAATAAAATAGTTTGTCAACTTATACTTCCACTTACAAAGTTGCAGGCTGTCCATTTCATAGCCACCTTACCCACACTGAATGATAGTATAATTTTAAATTCTTTCCAGTTCAATACATCAAAGTTGTTTCTGTTTTTCATTTCTTTTTTTAAAAAAATATTTTATTTATTTATCTGTAGAGGGGAAGGGAAGGAGAGAGGGAGAGAAATATCAATGTGTGGTTGCCTCCCATGCACCCCCCACTGGGAACTGGCCTGCAACCCAGGCATGTGCCCCGATTGGGAATCAAACTCCTATCCTTTGGTTCACAAGCCCGTGCTCAACCCACTGAGCTATGCCAGCCAGGGCTGTTTTTCATTTCTTTGGTCATTGATTCTTTATGTTTAGAAGCCATTTATACCTTTCCATATGTGAAATATTCTTTGCCTATTTTTATCATAATGTACTTTCTTCTATATCCCTAAAATCTCTGGTATTCTTAATATGTCCTATTTCTTGTCTCTGAGCACTGTGGGGACAGTCAATCTGGTTAGGACCTGATTGGAAACCCTCCTATCAGGAGATGCAAGTCAGGCAGTATCTGAATTAAACAATAAATAAGGAACTCCTTCCCTTTTTTGACAGCATGGTTCTTACTGGAGATAATTATGCTATGTGAAATAAGCCATTTGGTGAAAGACAAATACCATATAATCTCACTTATAAGAGGAATCTAATGAACAAAATAAACTAGTGGGCAAAATAGAACCAGAGACATGGAAACATTGAACAGACTGACAGCTGCCAGAAGCAATAAGTAAGGGAGGACCAGAATGGCAGAAAGAAGGGGAACATTATTAGTCAAAGAACATGCATGAATGACCCAAGGACATGGACAATGGTGTGGGGATTGGCTGTGGGAGTGGGGGTGAGCTGGGCAGGAGATGGCAAAGGGGAAATATTGGAACAACTGTAATCAAAATTGGAAGTTAATTTTATGAAATGTGAGTTTCTATTGAACAAGTGGATTGAACTAGGTTAAGAGAATATAACATTGGAAGTGATTATTTGAAAATCGCCAGCATGTCATAATGACTAAAACCATTTTGTGGAAAATAACACCAAGGAAGAGTTTATGGAATTAGAATAGAAAAATTAAAAGTCTTGGACAGAACCCTGGAGTTGTCCATTCATGGTTCTTGAGGGCCAGAGGAGAAGACTTTGAAAGGGAAACACAGTTTAGTTATTATGCTGAGCAAAATAAATTTTCTAGACCAAAAGAGTAGTGGAGAGATGAAGTAAGAGAAAGTATAAACTGCAAAGTTTGTAGTAAGCCATTAAGCAGCCTTTGGCAAGCTTAGCCCTAGAGGAGTTTATGGGCTGTTAGGTAAAACTGGATTTTAGTATGTTCGGGAGTAAATAAAATAATGAGGACTGATACCCTTCGAGTATGCTATTCCCCCCAAAGGTTTGTTAATGAAAGGAAGTAGGAAGACCAGGATGATGACACAAAGAGATGAAGAGTCAAAAAGGAGCTATAGTTTTAAGATGAAGAAACCTGATTATTTTCATTGTGAGAAGGGAAGACAAGCAAGAATGGCCATTTGCAAATATAGAAGGTGGAACATATCCTGGAGGAAATGTGAGAGGATGAGATCTAGGTGACAGGCAGACAACTGTTCTTGGACAGAATAAAATATATGGAGATGGACAGGCATGTTGTTGAATTCGTGTCAATACAGCAAGTATGTATTGAAAATCCAGGTGTGGGGACACTGTATGTGATTCCACAGACACAAAGAACATATAAATCACCATTTATGTTCCAAGAAGCTTATAGTCTAGTGAGCAGCTTGGTGATTGGGGGATGGAAAGGAAGAAGAGGCATCTCCTGAGAGATGTGCTGATTTTTTTTCTATGAAGCAGGTAGTAAAGTTATCACTAAAACTGAAGAGGAGTAGGGGTAGGAAAGGGACTTGAAGATATGGGAGAGAAATTTGGAAATACTAGTGATTATAATGAGTAAAGAAATGGCTCAAGTCCAAGTAACATGATTACCAGAGGGTAAAAGGGCCCAGAAGAAATAAAATAAAATAAAAGACATTCTTATTTGGGGTCTGTTCTGTGTGGTTTCCACCAACATTTCCCTGGAGGAAGATGGCGAGTGTATATTAACGCTGGTTTAGAGAAAGGAAACTGAAAGGTGGAATGAGCATGATAGAAAGGAAAAGGGTAAAGGGGATTTCATTCAGAGATCATTACAGTGGTAAAATATTTGTTCTGGGCTGCACAGGGAAGAAACTGATATAGCAGATTGGTAGTAGGGGATGAAGGAGAATGTGTAGAGACAGGAGCTCTTGATGAAGTTCAAGAGCAGGTCTCATTAGCAGTAAACAAATGGAGGATCAGAAGCAGAGACATTTACCTTAGGAACCTAGACAACAGGGTTAAATATCAAGGATGGGTAGGTGAAGTAAAGTAAAAAGAAAAATAATCATGAGAGAGAAAAAAAGACTCACATTTGCTGTGCGCCTGTTTTGTCTTAGGCACTAAAGATGGGATTCAGACATTGAACGTCAGGAACTTAGCTGGCTCACTCATTTTAATACCAGGGTCTTCGAGGACAATGGTAGGGAGTTGAGGTAGAAGGAAAGACTGAAACGTATGCCAAATACTGTGTTGAGTAGTGGAGAGAGACCTAGTCTCTGAATAGCAGCAGTAAATTTTGTGTGAGGCAAGGCATAAAAAAACAAATCACGAGACCTGCAGGAAAAAGTGTTTTTGAGAGAGCATGAAAAAAATCAGTTATCTAGAATTGATATAGGACTTGAGGAACTCCAAATGCACTTACTTGCCCTGCAGTGTACACAAGAGTAAGCATTTAACTTGTGTGTCTGTGGTAGATGGGGTTGGCTGATCTGGTTCAATCAACTTATCTAAGCCATCTCTGTATAATATGTTTGTTGCCCTCCCCTCCCTAAAACCACTAAGATATCCCAGTCATGTTCTCATAGCAACAGCAGAGCCGCAAGAGAACACAAGCCAGCTACAAAAACATTTGTTCAGCTTCCCCTGCATTAGGACTGACTGCTATATCCCATTAGCCAAAGCAAGGCACATTACCAAACCCAACATCAGTGTGGTGAGAAATTGTACTATTTCCATGACAGTAAAAGAAAAGAGAGAATAAATTGACAGACCATAGGAGTGGAGTTACTTAACAGTCAGTTGTAGGTCTGGAGAGTATAAGTAAAGAGAGAGATGTCCAGAGGTGGGAGAAACATGCTGAAAGGTGTACCAAGCAGAATGGAGACAGATTCTGATGCACCTGTATTTTGCAGTGTCCAATGTGGAGTTCAGAGAAAAGGAAGGATTGGAATTAGCTGAGCTGAAGGCTCCTATTGGAACTCTGGTGAGATGCTGTTTTGGAAAACTTTGTTTTAGCAGTGTTGTTCCGCAGCTTGACAGGGCATTTCCCACATTCCAAGAGAAATGGTGAATGATAAATCAGTCATACCAATGCAATATCCAAGTAGTCTGTACTCCTTTGAGATTTCAGCCATGCCATATATATCTCTCATCTAAGATGTTCCTGGATTATTTAGTAGAATCGGGCTCTCTCAACTCCTGCTGGATGGTGGAGGTACCAACTGAGGTGGAAGGTGGGATCTGCCCATATGAGAACTTCTCCAGTTACCACATGCGATTAAATCCATCTGTATTCTGATTATAGATTGAAAAGCACCTGAGCGTTTTGATTCTGGGATTTGTTAAATCTTACTTAGCTACCCAATTTCTAGCACCAAATTAAGGAAATAGACTCCTTTAAATATTTTACTTGATAATTCTTGCTTAGATTTAAAAGGAATATTAACACAGGTATGGGTTGCTAAAAAAAAACAAATGATAAGTAAACACCTGGGAACTTTTTGGCTGGCCACATTTGCAGCCCTAAGCCAGCCAACATTCTTCAGTGAGAGTCCTCCAAGGATTAGCCTGTTCTTGTTTTCACCATTCCACACATAAATATTAATTACCCTTAAATACAACCCATTTACTACTATCAATAATGAAAAATTTAAAATGTCAAGACAGTGTGAGACAAACGTGAATCTAAATTATTATATTGTGTTGTTTGCTCTCTACAGTGGTGGTGAGGCTGGCAGTTTCTGATCTGGGGGGATCGGTGTGCAGGTATCACCTGTGCATGATAAGTACTATATGCCAGAGAAGACTCTTGAATTTTTCAAGAGGTGTTAATGACTCCCAGAGCAATGGGGTGTGATAGCATGGATCTTGTTGAGAGAATATATACTAGGTGTTACAGAGAAAAAAGACTATCTGTTTAAAATGTAGAGAGGGGCTAAATACTAAACATTCAGTCTGAACTGTTTGGGTGGTCAGTGGTGAAGTTAATTTACGAAATGAGGTTTTTTTCACCTTTTAACCTGACAAAATGGTAACTAAAAGGGTAAAGAAGAAATGAAGTTGTAGAATTATATTATCTAACTTATGTTTATAAAGGCCACTGACATACTTCATCATTCTTTTTCTAAAGAAAAAAGCACAGAAATGGTGTCTGAAGGCCATGTGAGATTAGTTGAAATGAATTAAGCAGCAAAGACAATAAGAACATAACAAAAATATAACCTGAATTACTTAAGTTACGCAGGTAAAGAATGCTAAAAAATTGTTACTAATCTTACTATGATGCATATAATAATGCATGAGGGGCTAAAACTTTGTGGTCTTTAAGACATAAATTATCTGAAATAAAAGTAATAAAAATACTATAAACGTTTGGGAGAGATAAAAAATATAGAGACTAAAATGAACAGTTAAAATTTTGTTGTCCAAAATGATTTTTACCCAGTGTCAACTGACTATAAAACCAGTAAGATTTCCTCACAGAGAATTTATAAGGTATCAAAATATAATATAGCCTTAAAGAAATACCATCAACACTATTTTTGTCTACTCCATGAAATGCTGCATTTTTCAAGGTCTAGAGATTTCACTTTGTATTGTATTTAAATAACATTTTGAATTAACAAAGTTAAGTCAATGATTAGGAGGTACTTGTATTGAACAGGAAACAATGCTAGAGAGGAGACTACTTTTGTACATCTTGTAACTCTTCATCCTGTGACTATTGAGTTATTGGGCATGATATCATTGTAGCATTTTAAGGAATCAAATTTCTATAAAACATGACCCTCATTTAATAATCAGTGTGTTTTGGAACATAAATATTGGTTATTCATATTTTCAATATGCAATATTATTTTTCTGTTTAATCCTTTTTAACTAGAATTGCATTTTCTCTCAGAGCCACACTGCAACCACTACAGAAAACAAAACAAACACACTTTTTTCTGTTTCTAATTTATCGAGGATAATTTTGCTCATCATTGTACAAATGACATTCCATATATATATATAGTTTCTTGCAGCCTGTCAAGGCCAGGCAGGTTCACCTGAGATTCAGGCAGATGGAAGAAAAGTCACGGAGCCATGGGTTTGCCTGACATGCCTTATTCAAGGGTGGACAATCCATACATGCTGCAAGGTGTGTGTCCAATGAGAAGGCCCTACCCTCTTAAATACTAGTCACAAACAAAGCCAGCAGAGAGCCAAACACAGGTTATATAACATAGTGAGATTCTATGCATGTGAGCCCACTCAAGGCTATGGAAAAACATATTGTCCCAGTCTCAAGGCTACAAGAACACTACTTCTTTTGGTTCCCCAGACATCTGGGTGAAGAAGCCAGACTGCTTCCATTTATTTGACACATTAATTTCAGAGGGAGAAAGAGAGAAATGGGAGGGGGAAAGAAAGAGAGAAACATCAATTTGTTGCTCCACTTATTTATGCATTCATTGGTTGATTCTTGTACAGGGGATTGAACATACAACTTTGGAGTATTAGTGCTCTAACCAACTGAGATATGTGGAGAGAGCCTACAAATGACATTCTTGTTTAATATCAGCATTTGTAAACCAACTTAACACATTATAGAAGTGTCTTTTATTTAAAACAGAGGACATAACTTAGACATTTTATGTATTACTATGTTTATTTATTTGACCTTACTTATGTTATTTCATGTAATATTTTCTGATTTTATGCTTTCTTGTTTTATCATGTTTCCTACATTTTCATTGCTGAAACCTTTATTGTTTCTATTAATGTCTTATGCAGAAAATAAAAAGTAAGACAGCATTTGATATACAATTGTTAGAATTTATAGAGAAGCAAATTCTAGCCTGGCACTCCAGAAATAATTTTATGAATGTTGAAGAACTGACCAACCAAAGGAGCTTTTACCTCTGAAATCACGCAGAAATATCATGTGTAAGAATATACTGGTGAGTGCTGTCCAACATGTAGGAAGCTGGAGGCTACCACTGTCTCTGGGGCTAATGCTGCTGCCACCACCTCACCTGGGGAACTGGAGCCTGGACGCTGGACCCTACTTGCCAATAGCTAAAATAGAAAAAAGAGGCCAGAGGTAACCTATAATTCACTTCCACTCTCCAAATTTTGTGCTTTTATTTAATTGGCAAGATCCAGTTTTCATCCCAAACCCTCACTGTGAAGGAATCTGGGAATACATTGCTCTGCTCTGGAGGCCTTGCGCAGAAAGGACCATAGAAAGAGGGTGGAATGGAAATGGAGGTGCCAATCCACAGTGTCAGTCGTAAAATGATTATGTTCTATTCATAGCCTTACTTGAATTGTTTGAATCTTATTTGAATGATTTAAAATTTAGTGACCAGAGGGGAGAGGGAAGGGAAGTTAAGGGGAAAAAGGGGGAGGGATTTGGAGGAACAAATAGGAAGGACACAGGGACGAGAACTAAGGGGGGTGGAAATGGGAGGGAGGTGGGGAGCAAGGGGCGGGGGAGGCTGGGATGGGAGAAATAGACCAAAAAACTGTACTTGAAAAATAACTAAATAAAATTTAAAAAAATTTTTCTGTTGTATAAAATCGTTCTTAAGCTCTAATTCCTTAATTGTGAGAGATAAGTGATAATTCTCAGGCTTTGTTTATGTGTTATTTCCTAATATTACACTTTACATTTTATACATATATAAAGCAGAATGCAACATTATATACACATGAAGAAATACATATTTATATATATCATATATCTTAAAATAATAATTTTTGACATTTTCTTGTTAGTTGATATGCCTGTTAGAGCCACCTTCTTTTGTCCCACTGATATTTTGAAAATTTTTCTAAGTTCTTTAATAGCTTTTTAAAAACTGCATTTGAGATATTTTGTGTGTACACGGTTATAATTTATTGAACTAAGAATATGAAATACACTGTAACAGCACATTCCTTACCCAGAAAGATTATAATTCATGTATCTTAAAGTTATTTCTCATTATAGGAGGTTTTTTGTATGTTTTTATTATAAGTTAAAATCTGGATAATTTCTTCAAAGTAGCTTAAAGCAGAGTGATGTGGCCTTCGTGGAGCTTTTCTCAAAATAATCATGATCCGGATCCTTTACGATATCTTTTACATAGTTACTATACTCTGTAAGCATCACAATGGTCTGTAATTTAAATCAACTCAGTAAATGTTCATTGTGTATTTTCTGTATTCAAGACTAGAATGAGCCCTGGAACTGCAGCAGAAAATGCCTCCCCTCTTAGCCTCGCTCCATGGAGTCTTGCTCATTCTAATATAAATCAATGAGTACTGTGGCAATAAAATGAAATATCATAGAGAAGTGTCATTTATTCTGCTTGGAGGTTAATAATCAGGACAGATTTCACAGACTGCAACAGTTCACAAGATCTCTCAATTTCCTTGTTAAAAAAATAAAACAGAAGACAGTGTAGAACTGTCGTTTTAATGAAAAAGAAAACTATAATAAATGCAAAGCATTTCACACCTGTGATTTTTATTTGTGTGAACACCTGTAAAAAATAAAAAATGATGATGATGGTGATAATGATGTTAGTGGACATTACTGGTTGCCTACCCAGCAACTAACTGGCTGGGAATCCTTCCTTTTTTTTCTAACACCTCAATTTTCCTATTAGTATCTATTTCTTACCTGGTGTTTAGCAACTCATGTGGTGTTGGAAGCTCAGCTCAGGTGTGAGCTTTAAAAAAATTAAAGTCAATTAACTAAATCCCACCACCAACCAGTGATTGGTTTAAGAACCTAAACCTGCGGTAAACTTGATAGGGCATTCCTAGGCCGCCCAGGTAGGTTCAGGAGACAGCACAAGACTAGATTTGGGCCAATGAAATGTGAGAGTGGCCTGTAGCTCCTCAAGGCCCAGCAGATTCACACAGGATTCAGAGAGATGGAAGAATATACGCAGAACCGTTGGGACGTCTGACCCGCCTTTATTCTGGGATGGGGAGACTCTCGGGTGCCACAAGCTGCGAGTCCCACCGCCGGAAGTCCTGACTCCCATATTTGCTAAGTGCACCCAAAGCCTGCAAGGTGCCAATACTGACCTTCAGTTATGTAAGAGATTCAGTTTTCGCACGCACGCAGGCCCTCGCCCAAGGCCATGCAAACACTGCCAAGCCCTGCGTCCACACTGCCCAGACATCCGGGGGAGGGAGCCTGACTGCCTGCAGTTTGCCTACAAAGGGGGATTTGATTTTGAAAAGAGGGTTCTAGAAAACTTATTCTTAAGGGAAAACTTTAACAGAGCACTGCTGGCCATTGACAGGGATACTAGGAATACTATATCCATTTTATTACCAGCCTGAAGATGAAGCTCTCAAACAGAGATCTTCCCCACAACCTCTTCCAAATGGAATCATGAGATCATGGAGACAAGAGCCATTGAATTACATAAGTCCTAAAATTCCTGTGACCTATGGATATTCAGGTAAGAAAAACTATAAATGTTCTTATTATTTAAGCCAGTTTGATTTTACTTTTTCATTGTTTATAAAAACATTCCAAATTAGCTTAATAGTTATTATCTGTGTATTAAAAAGCTAACTTATGAAGTAAAATGAAAAAAATATTTTTAAAAGAATATAAACAAAAATAGTAAAAACAAACAAGGCTAAAACCAGAACATCTAAAATACTACAAAGCTAAAATAGATAATTAAAAATCTAAGTAGAAAACAATTGTCACAAATCAATTTAGCAAAAAATCCCAAAACTGGGCAGAAGTGACAAAATCATTGAGAAATCATTAAAAAATTCTAATGACTCTACTTGGTGTGGCTCTATTGGTTAAAGTGTTGTCCCATAAAATAAAAGGTTACAGATTGGATTCCTGGTCAGGGCATGTGCCTGGGTTGCAGATTCTGTCCCCGGTTGGGGAACACATGGGAGGCAAAGGATACATGTTTCTCACATCGATGTACATCTCTTTCTCTCTGTCCCTCTTTCTGCCTTCCTTTCTTTCTCTTCCTCTCTCCTCTCCCTCTCTTTGGAACGACAGATGTATCCTTGGGTAAGGATTAAAATAAAATACTAGTGAACTTGTTTAGCTGTTTCAGTTTAAATGAACAGCTAATATGCACACTATGTTAGAAGTGATGAACATGTCACATAAGGGGTGTTTCAGCCAAGGGTACATAAACATATCTGTGCAGTTTTGTTTTTAAACAGCTCATTCCTGATTTTAACCCTGGCAATTTTGATAAGACAGTGTGGCTGAGTCTCTGGACTGCGCAATGTAATGAACTGTTCAGAACTACACAAGCTTGGATTTCAGTGTGTTTCTTCCTGTTCTCTTTCTATATGTGTTTCGACATAGCTAAATGTGTGTGGCTTGTATCTCGCTATTTCTCTGTGTGTCTTTGTCTGTACATGTGAGGGTTTTTTTTTAATGCCTAAGAAGTGTGTCTTTGAGTTTCCCTTTCTGTTTTTCTTTGTTTCTCATTGTCTGTTTATCTATTCTATGTCTATGTGTATCTTTTTGCCTCTTTCTCTGTATCTGTGCGTTTACTCTTTGGGTCTCCATATAGCTCTGTGTAGCCATTTCTCTGTGTTTAATTGTTTGTCTCTGTGTGAATCTTTCTTTATGTATATCATTCTTTTGTATCTTTCTTCTTGACGTTGTTAACTGAGAGCAGTAACATACTCAGTTTTTGCCCAAAACAAAGAAAAACATGTAGAAGCCACATACAAATGCCAGGACTTTAACTGACATATTTCTTAAAGAGGCTTGGTCAGCCAATAGAAATCTTCCCCTTCTTCCTGCCACCATCACCACCCTTCAGTTAAGTCATTATACAATAAATATTGTATTTTTTATTGAGTTCCTTATTCAGTAGGGATGGCCCTTGTCTTTACAATGATCTCACAGTATCAGACACACCTGTTTAGCCCTCTCCTGAAACTCACACAGTGCAAGACAAAACTCCCAACAACTCCCAACAAATTTGCAGGACAAATTTGTTAATCATTTTGATGATCCTAATCATAAAATAATCCTGCTTGAATACAGATATTATTACATAGTCATGTCACTTCTCATTCTTATTGACTTTTAGGACATGGCCATCAAGCATAGCCACACCATATACCCATCAAGGGACACCTGCAGTTTCCTTCATCTGAAAAGCAATTTTGTGCAATACTTACTTCACAGTTTGGCAGGCAGCACCCTCTTCTGCCCTATTTCACACTTGCATCTAAAATATTATGCGCATTTTTCTTTATGAATTCCTCAAATTAGGAATTCCTGAAGTATGAATGCCTGGAGTTAGGTAGCTCTTTCTTCTTAGTTGCTCACAGGAGTGCTTTTGATGTGGACCTTCCTTAATTATATTCTGCTCCAGGTCATATCTTTATTTCTTCTCTGACCACTCACCCTTCTCTTCAGGCTTTGGAATTTCCAACATTAACACCCTAGTCTCCATTTCTTTATGAATACCCCCATAGCATTTTCTGATAAAATACACTTTGGAAATTTCCAGTGGTAGCTTTAAAAGATATTAACCCCCAGAGAGTCAGGTAATAAAGGATGACAGTGATCTCTAAATCTCTGGAAAGCAAGGGCTTGGATGCTAAAGCCTATTTTTAAGCCGGGTGCTGGCTGTGTAGACTCAGAGGAGGTAACTTTTCTAGGCTGCTGTCTCCATATGGAAAATGAAGAATTAGACCTTATAATTGTTAAGTTACAGATGGATTCTAAAAATTTCTAGTCATCATAAAAACAAATTTTTACTGAATTGAAAACATGTATTACCCTTCATTTCATGACATTTAAGGAATTAATCACAATCCCCCATGCTCATGTTCCCAATCAAACATTTGTTTACTTTTGCAAAATAAATTTGCATTTATATTTTGCATGTGGTTTGTAATTTGGTTTAGTTGGTGTTTCTAATTTAGACTTTTGTAAAACTTTTACTGAAAAATAATCCAATTGAATAGAACTCATTTCATTGCTAAGAGGCAGACTAAGCCCTTAATTTCATCTCATTATAAATCCCAGCAACTCAGTTTATATTCATTTATTTACAGTACATTAGTTCCTTTTTTCACACATGAGAAATTTGAATCTAACATATTTAGGCTAGAGCAAATTTACATAGATCAAATGCAATATTTGGCTTTTTAATCATAAAACAACGAAGCTATTTAAGACAATGGGACAACAAGTACAATAATGCATTTTGCTAAAAGGAAACTTGTTATCTTCTTGGAATTATAGAACACTAAATCTTCATTTTTTGCTGAAAAATTAGTTCAGTTCATGAGTATAACCAAATATTGTAATAAACAGTAAAAACCAGAACAAATTGTAAATACTAGACACTTGGTTAATTAACACTTAACCAAGTATCTAGTATTTACAATTGAGAGAAGAGTATAATATTGATAAAATAATGTTGTAATTATTTCAGTGGCCTTATCCAACAACATAAATCTTGGGTTTTGAGATTTCTGACATTCAGGAAAAGGGGGATGATGCCATCACTACTTAAGGCTCAAGTCATTATACAGAAGGCTTTGTGATAGCACAAAACACTCAACTAAATTAAGTAAAACAGAAAACATATAAGTGGAATAAAATCCCATAATTTAAATGTTTCTGACTTACTATATCTTTGATTTTTTCCATTTAACTGCTATATAATAACAGTGAATTAAAACATTACTACAATTGGGATTTTCCATTCCTCTGAGTATTTGTTACAGAATTTTTGCTTTATGTAGTAGAATGCCTTGCTATTTGTTGGATATAAACAGATTCAGTGTTGTCATGTTTATTTGTCACTTTCATCATTATACAAGTCTGCCTTCTTATTTCATTTTATTACATTTCCCTAAATTTTTACTGATTTACCATATTTTTTGGACTACAAGACATACATCCCCCCCACCTAAATTTAGGAGAAATTATGGTTGTTAATGTTGCTGCTGAGTTCTGTTTACATTTATATTGGTGAAATATTATTTATGTTATTAAATATTTTACCACATTTTTTCCTTCAAAATTTTTTCCTGTTTTCCTATAAAACCTAGGTGCATCTTATGGTATGAAAAATATGGTAAATATGGGAAGGAGAAGAACAATGGTGACAATATTAACATCTTGCAGATAGTTTTGTTTCATTCTAACCTTTGAATTTTAAGTAGGTCTTTTGGTCACAGGTGGGCACAGGTAGCCAGGTTCTTGGTGATCGGGACAAAGATTTGAACTGAACACCCAGAGTTTACAGCAGAGAACATAGAGCAGGCCAACTCCAAGCAGAGATTGACCTCTTGAGCTAGAGGGACTCCTTCTTGAATCCACCCTAGTTTTGTCAGGCTTTTACTGTGACAAGTAGTTGTAAAGCTACTGCACATGTGGTCTCCCATGGTTTTCCTGAATTGGCTTCCAGGGAAGGAGGTCCCACAATGTTACCTAGTTGACCCTCCTTCTCCTGGGGTCCCCTCTACTAGGTTCGCCTTTCCCTTCACCAGAGAATTATAGCTCTCCATGTCAGAGATTGGTGAAAAGGAAAGGATTTATTCAAGTTATTCAGACTTAAGAGTAATGACTTAATGTCTTCATCAAAATCCCGAAGTCCCTTAAAATACCCACAAACACACACAGTCCTTCTTTTCCCCTTTGCCCAGTCCAAGGTACCGTATCTCAGGAAAAGAAATAGAAAGGTGCATGGTGGTTCCCTGCTAAAGCTGAGTGATAGTTCTTTGCTAAAGTTGCATGATGATTCTTCTTATGGCTGTGGAGGGGGCGTCCCCCACTCTGGCCAAAGCCACATGGTTCTCTCTGCTAAAGCTACATGGTGATTCTCTGTCACATGGCTGTGAGAGTCCCCATTCTGGCCAAACACATGTGGTTCTATCTTCAATGGCTGCTGCATCTATCTGCCTTTAAATCCCCCAGCCAATCTTCTTCTGCAGTTCCATTTCCAACTCCTCCCACAATTGGCTACACCCACCAGGGCTCCCATATTCTCCTAGCTTTACTGGGAAGCCATAGTGAGTCTGGGCAGGTGTGGCCCCATGGCGTGGAGCTGATCATGTTCAAACTCTCACACAGGTGCTGTAGGGAGGGCTGGGGAGTTGCCTCCTACTTACAATCTTGAGTGGAAGTCAGTCTCTTCTTCCTGGCTCAAAGCATGGCCACAGCTATTTAACATATCTATGAAACCAGTTAAAGGTTACAGATATATTAAATGCCCATTCTAGCAGTTGTCTTCGAAACTGTTGCTATGCAAAACAACTCAATGGCCCTGCTCCATGTCTCCCATGCCCCCAGTGCAGACTTGTGGGTGTGAGGACATCCCATATTTTTTTAATATTTCCTGGACACCTTGAGTTCTGGACCCCATTACAAATCCTTCTTTTGGGGCCCCCCTGGCTTCATCCTCCTACATTTTCTATATAGACAATTTTAGATATATTATTTTATTTTTTTAATTATACAGTTGATCTATGTCTTGCTTTTAGACTCTTTGTAACTCGCCTTTTATGAATCTCTACAAATAAGAAGTATGCATCTTAAACGTCATGATATTATCAAGAATTGTGCTAAACACTAGGGATACTTCAATAAAGGCATTGGCTCCAGGTTTTATTCAGCTTTTTATCTTGTATTGAGTTAACCATGATTCTTCAAATTTATAAATTAAATCAATTTATATATTTATATACATGGAATTGATCTGTAAACTTCTTGAGCTATTATTAATCCTTTATATAACTCAAATTGCCACAATAACTGTGGATCCAATCCTATGAGAAAGAGAAGTTCTGACTTTATGGCCCTGTTTTTTCACTCTTCCACCATCCTATTAATCAGATTCGAACTGTGAAAAAGTGCTGTGGGTTTTTGTACTGTGTATTTTCATCATGTGTTTGTTTCAACACTTACAGCTTCTCGCCAGCTGCAGTTAATTGCTTTCCATGTCCTTATTTACTGATGTCTTTGACAATGGATTTGTCAGCATCCATTTTCATCAACAACATTCCTCTTCAAAAATTTCTTTCTGTAATTCATTCAATCTTTTATACCTGGAGGTATTCCCAAAAGCAAATTTGCTGAAAGGGCATATTTTATAACTATTAAGATTGTTAGTTTAGGCAGCAAGGAGTTAACAAAAGAGAAGGGAGCAGCTGGAACTGATTAAATCTAGAAATTACAGCTTCAGACACTCAGGAAACAGCCACATTCTCTGCCAAACTGATGCTAATTCCTAAATGGGCAGGAAGAATCTCAGGAAGAATTGGCTTTTCCAATCTTCCTGGGGGACAACCACCTGGGATAATGGGGAAGAGAAATAAAACAGCAGGGGAAATTCCTTTCCTAGGTGAATGTGCAGTAGGAGCCAAGATGGCAATTGCAGAAGAGAGGTGTCTAGCCTGGGAAAAGGATCAAACTGGGTGAGGGCATGAAACCCCAGAAGATTCTTGAAAGGAACTGGTGGGGGGGTTGGCCCAGCATAGCATGTGAAGGATTGGGAAGGAGATTGGTTAGTTTGAAAGAAAGCCTACTCATTCCTGAAAACTGAGAAAACATGTGGAGGACTATCAGTGATCTCAGAGCAGCCTGTTCGCCCTCTACATCCCCTCGGGGCTGGGGGAGGGGTGTCATTTCTCTTCACCCCAGTACATCTGGCCACTATGCTGAAACTTCTCCCAAGTGTGTGCCCTTTGATAGTTCTATCTCATGACACCACAAGAACCCATTTACACTGGCAACATAAAGACATATCTGATAATTCATTCTTTTGCTTTAATATATGAGTATCAGTATGGCTGCATAGGCAAATCTTGAAACATGCCTTTCCTCCCACAGTTTTTCATATAACTCTATTTTTTAATCTATTTCCAGGTAGCATGCCTTTTCTCCTTAGTAGCTTGTACATTTATTTTGTATTGTTTATAGTTTTATGAGACAATATGGCAGTCATGAGGGCTATCACAAACATCCTGCTTCTCCATTTTTCTAGGCATTTAATAGCATTGTATTTCTCTGTCCCCTTTTAATCTAGACATGACCATGTAATTTGCTTTGGCTGACAAAAAGTGAATGCAAGTGACATGGTCTTGCTCTGTGAAAGCTATGAAGACATGTGCAAATCACCTAATTGTTAGTGGAAAATTGGTCAGACAAAGTCCCTGAAGGACTTAAGAAGGCAGCATTTGCCTCTCCTCCAAATAGTCCTCAATGAACCTGTAGCATAAGCAAGAATTTAGCTTTTCTATGTTCATATTTGGGAGTTGTTTTGTTACTTCAGCATAACGACTATATTGACTGATAAGGACCATATTTTTGTGATCATTCTTTGTTAATATTAGATGCAACCCAGTGAATCCTATTTATTTGCAGATAATTTTTTCTTAGTCAACAGGAAATATTGTCAACCATATATATATGCTTATCAGTCTTTAGCTAGTTAGCCCTTCCCTAATTTCAACAAAAAATTTAGACCTTGTAATGCAGTTTTTATTACCCAGTATCTGCAAAATCTGCTGTCTGGTATCACATTAAGGATATGATCTATTAAGCACCAATTACTTATATTTAAAGTTTATAGGTAAGAAAATTTGTGAACAAATTCATGAAGACTACCAGTGTCCAAGAAATAAAGGGAAGTATAACAAACTAATAAGTCAACAGACTGGTGAGTCAAACTTGAGAAGACTGGCAAAAAAACCCACAAAACACTGGAGAATGAGTGAAGGCTGATGATCAGTTTGTCAGGGTTAGAACGTGTCAGATACTTTTTGTATTTTATATAATTTATCTTTAAGAAAATCTGCATACATTCATTTCTACAGATGAGAAAACTGTGTTAGGAGAGTTTGAAAAATTTGATCAGAATCTCACATCGCAAGTAACCTGCAGAGTTTATAAATTGGACTTGTCATTAGCACCTTGCTTTCTGGGAAGAAGGAGGTTTTTCACTTAGGGCCAAGGAATATGGTCTCTAAGTACCTTAGCAATGCCTTTCTTTGTCTACTGTGTGTTCAAATGGTTCCCCTCCATGTATTTCCTTATACTTCCATGAAGGGGTAGGGCAGACACAGCAGAGGACAGCATTTCCAGGTCTAGGTTTAAGCTCTGATTGACTTTCTTGCTCTCCATACATTCATTAGGTAATATATGAGGTCTGTCTTGAAGGTCTCTAGACACATATTATGAAAAATAGAGACATTTATTGAAGGAGATACAAGATACAAGAAACACTGTACAAAATGCAAGGGTGTCTCAGTCCCTTTTAGTCCTCTCCCAGTCTCCATGAGCTGTCTCATCGTATTTCCCTGAATCTCATCAATAGTTTGAAATCTCTTCCCTTTCAAAGGTGATTTTAGTTTTGGGAAAAGCCAGAAGTTGCAGGCGGCCAAATCTGGACTGAAGGGAGGCTGAGTCACCTGGGCGATTTGATGTTTTGTCAAAAAAACTGTGCACAGAGATGTGATGCATGTGATGGCGCGTTGTTGTGATGAAGCTGCCAATCACCAGTTGCCCATAGCTGTGGCCTTCTGAATAGTCTCCACAGAGAAATGTTCAAGCTTAATGCAAAATTTGATGTGGATTCATTGCTCTACTCACTCAGTCATTTTAAATGCAATAGCTACACAATACACATGCTCAGTCAATGTTGTCTATCTCCTCTACTGACTAGGTCAGTGAAGTCGTTCATGTTCACACATATGCATTCCAGTCTAATCTCCTTGGTTGCCAGGTTACCTTGATGTCATGAAAACCATTCTCATTATATTTACAGTGGCTGGACTTTTTCTGGACAGATGTCTTATTCATGGTCCCTACTTTTATTCCAGACTTTCCCGCTGAGGCTCACTCAGAACCAGTCTGTGACAATTCACACTCTTTTGTTGGAAAGTGACTATTGACCAGGTACTAATAAAAAGTTCTCCAATTCTTTCTAACGGATAAAATATTTTAGTACCAAGGTTCATTCCCATTTTTATTTTTTTACGAAAGTGGTTATTTTCAGGGAAATTGAATGTGGAGAGACAGTCTATATCTTAGCTGATATAAGGCATAAATAAAATTGATACAGGAAGCTAGAGATGAGAAGAAAGGAAGCCCTAAAGGCAAATATCTAGGGATTAACAAAAATTCTTGGAAGAAATGTAGACTTTCAAGGACTGTGAAATTGTTAGTTCCAAGCCCAAAATCCAGGAATTAATGGAAGAACCAGAGGGCAATCTGTATGAGGTATGAAATAAGTAGAAAATTGTTTTACATTATAGCTAAGTTATGGTAAAAGGAGTTAACTGGAAAATAAGAATGCATGGGGAAAGATGCAGAAATTTAAAGTCAGGAGAGAGAAAGGAATTCTGGAGAAAGGAATCTCAGGGACTAGGCGATGGGGCAGGGCTATTGTTTCAGGTTCCTCATAGATATACTATAGAGTAATGAGGTCATCTAATGTCTTTGGCTTTTATTGCTGATGGTGAAAAGTTTTGGGTGGTTTAATGTCTTCTCATTTACTTTCAAGGTCCACAATTTATTATGCTGTGACTTGAAGAAGATTTTAAAATTCATTGTGTTTTTCTATCTGAATATTGTTTTTTAATCAATGCTGGACAATTTGCAGCATTAAAATACTAGTTTTGCTCTCTTCACATTATTCTATGTGGACTTCCAATTAAATGCTATTAGGACTTCTCAGGTCGTTGGTTTCACTTGATCTCTCCTTCACAGTTTTGCTTTCTTTCTGTGAATTGCATTATGAATAATGTCTT
Source organism: Artibeus jamaicensis (assembly GCF_021234435.1). NCBI lineage: Eukaryota > Metazoa > Chordata > Mammalia > Chiroptera > Phyllostomidae > Artibeus > Artibeus jamaicensis. The sequence continues at coordinate 67,958,001 of NW_026522030.1, read as the reverse complement.
CATATTCCTCTTATAGTTTGCTGATATTCTCTGCAGCTATGCATTATCTGTCATTTAAAGATGTCCTATAGATTTTAAACTTTGGTGATTATATTTTTATCCTTTTAAAAACATCCTCATTTCTTTATATTTTCATTCTCTTCTATTATTTCTTTAAGCACTTTAACCATACTTACATTGCACGTTATTTCTTAAATTTTCAATATCTTCTTTATGTGCATAATTCTGCAGTCAGTAGTGTCTGTTGAATAGGCTATTGCAATTCCTCATCTGTTTCCTAAATTTAATTATAAATGATTTGGTGGAACTCTAATTTTGGGAATCCTCAGGGCCTGTGTTGAGAAGACTCATCTTTGTTTTTGCCAGGCAAGACAGCTTTCAGAATCTGGAGAAAAACTTTCTCACTTTGCTCCTTGGATTCAGATTTCACAGCATGAAAGTGTGGTGTCAACCAGATCCCAGGGCTGCATGAGAGAAGAGCTATGGATGCAGATTATTAGGGAAGACAACGTTACTTTCACGCCAGAGTCCAGCAGACAGTTTCATTTGGTCAGCATACAAATGTTTCTATGTGCCCATTTTTAATCAAGACAGTTATTTGGGGTACCAGTCTTTTTTTTTATTTTTTATTTTATTGATTATGCCATTACAGTTGTTCTATTCCCCCCTTCATTCCCCTCCACCCTGCCTCCCCATCCCCACCATTACCCCCCCTTTAGTTTATGACCATGTGTCTCAAGTCCTTTAGATTCTATATTTCCCATACTATTCTTGCCCCCCCCATCTATTTTCTATCTATTGTCTATGCTACTTATTTTCTTTACCTTCTCCCCCCTTCTCCTCCTCCCACTCCCCTGTTGCTAACCCTCCTTGAGATATTATATGAAATGTTAAAGGGACTCATATAAGAAAAAGAAGTTAAAAAAAAAACATGAACAGTGAAAGGACAGCAAACTCAGTTATTAACAACCACGCCTAAAACAAAAGCAAACTAAAAGGACAGCTAGATCAGGAGTGGGGTACCGGTCTTGATGTGGATGGTGTGTCTCAGGTTTAGCTCCCTGACTGGTCAGGTCTGAATGTGATGTCTCAGGGGGGTTGTTCCGTCCAGAGGGAGGTTTCTGGGTTAGAAACCAGGTTGAAGCAAGCCTGGGCTTTGGTGTGGATTTTCCACTCCAGTTTTAGCTCTAACTTTTTTGTACTGTTTTGTTTATGTTTTGTGAGTTTTTGTTGGGGGTAGTGGTATAGTTCATGTAGGACTTACCTGTTTTGTAAGCTCTGCAATGCTTTAAAAAATATATTAGCTCTAATTTAAGCAGCATTTAGGTGTTTTTCAGAGGAAAGGCATTCTAGAATATTTTCTTATTTAATGACTGCAACAGAAATTGATGAATTTTGTTTTTTTTAATGAATTTCATATCAAGCTTATTAGCAAATTTGAAATATAACTCATACAAAATAGTGGTGGGGCTTTGCTCTAACTACATGTGTTTTCAGAATAAGATAAATATTTCAAGCGTAAAACAGTTCTGTAAGTTATAAGAAAAATCAATTTCAGAATTTACAATATAATGACTTTGTAACTAACTATTCATTATGATGCTAAATTATATTTTAGAATTGGTTTCTTTCTTATGTAACATACCACTTTACCTGCAGTGTAATAATTACTTCAATGTCTTAAAGTAATTTTTTCTTCATATTGTTTCAGCATTTGATAACCTTGTGTGTCAGGTGCTCTTATGTATCTGCGGTTTCTCTTCCGTTTCCTTCCAATGTCTGTGTGTGTGCGTGTTTAAATAATCAAATATGTTTTCCCTTAGAGTTTTTAAACAAGTACTATGCATTACTTTCATTGATCTAGTCATTACCTTTAATTTAAAATAATATTTGTTTTGCACAAATTGTATACAGAGAAATTTGACTAGTGAAATAATCTCTTATTCCACACCCCTGAAAAACTCATTTGCTTTAATATAAAAATAATGTATTAATATGAAAAAATTTAAATTACACAAAGCTGTAAAATGAAAATAAACTTCTCTGTATTTCAACCTTCTTTCCCCAAGAGTCACCACTGAAGGTTTTTTATTTTTAGTATTGTTTCTATGTATATGTGTATTATAATAATAGATATGAAAAGATGCCAAGACAACCTATAATATTATGTTACATATTACTTAAATTATAAGTAGTGTTATCCTTACTAGATCACATTCTGTATTTATTCTGTTTGTTTTCTTTTCTTCTTTTGGGGAGATTAATATCCCTTAGAGATTGTCCCACATCAACATATAGATACATACCCATATTTTGCTATGTACAATGCACAGTTTTTTGCCCAAATTTTTTAAAGTAATTTTATTTAGTTATTTTTCAACTACAGTTTTTTTTGTCTATTTCTTCCATCCCAACGCCCCCCACCCCATGCTCCCCACCTCCTTCCCATTTCCACCCCCCCCCCCCAGTTCTCATCCCTGTGACCTTCCTAATTTGCTTCTCCAAATCCCTCCCCTTTTCCCCCTTAAATTCCCTTCCCTCTCCCCTCTCTGGTCACTGTCCCCTTGTTCTCTATCTCAGTGTCTTTGTTTTTATTCTGCTTGCTTGTTTGTTTTGTTGTTTAGCTTCCTGTTAAAGGTGAGATCATATGGTATTTGTCTTTCAACCCCTGGCCTATTTCACTCAGCATAATGCTTTCCAGTTCCATCCGTGTTGTTGCAAAGGGTAGGAGCTCCTTCTTTCTTTCTACTGCATAGAATTCCATTGTGTAAATGTACCACAATTTTTTGATCCATTCATTAACTAATGGGTACCTAGGTTGCTTCCAAGTCTTGGCTATTGTAAATTGTGCTGCTATAAACATTGTGGAGCATAGGTTCTTTGAAATTGATGTTTTAGGATTCTTAGGATATAATCCTAGCAGTGGAATTGCTGGATCAAAAGGCAGGTCGATTTTTATTTTTCTGAGAAAATTCCATACTGTTTTCCATAATGGTTATACCAGTCTGCAATCCCACCAACAGTGAACTAAGGACCCCTTTTCCCTACAACCTCTCCAACATTTGTTGTTGCTTTGTTTATGATAGCCATCCTGACCAGTGTAAAGTGGTATCTCATTGTGGGTTTAATTTGCATCTCTCTGATAACTAACGATATTGAGCATCTCTTCATGTGTCTCTGAACATTCTGTATGTCCTCCTTGGAGAAGTGTCTGTTCAAGTCCTTTTCCCATTTTTTAATTGGGTTAGATGTCTTCTTAGAGTGGAGTCATGTAGTTCTTTGTACATTTTGGAGATTAAACCTTTGTCTGAGGTATCATTAGCAAATATGTTTTCCCATACAGTTGGTTGTCTTTTTAATTTAATACTGTTTTCTTTAGCCATGCAGAAGCTTTTTATTTTGATGAGATCCCATTCGTTTATTCTTTCCTTTATATTCCTTGCTCTAGGGGACATTCGATAAAAATGTTGCTGTGTAAAATATCTGAGATTTTCTTGCCAATGTTCTCCTCTAGGACTTTACTGGTGTCACCGCTTATATTTCAGTCTTTTATCCACCTTGAATTTATTTTGGTGTATGGTGTAAGTTTGTGCTCAAGTTTCATTTTTTTGCATGTAGCTGTCCAGTTCTCCCAACACCATTTGCTGAAGAGGCTATCTTTACTCCATTTTATGTTACTGCCCCCTTTGTCGAATATTAATTGACTGTAGAGAGTTGGGTTGATTTCTGGGCTCTCTGTTCTGTTCCATTGGTCTATGTGCCTGTTTTTATGCCAGTACCAGGCTGTTTTGATTACAGTGTTTTGCCCAAATTTTTGAAGGAAAAATAAAGTTGCGCATTATACACAAATAAAACTAGTTCCATATCTAAAAAAAATGTTTTTAATTATTTTATTTATATGTATGTGTTAAAAGTTTAGCTCTAGAAAGCAACAACACTGTCTGTATGCAAAATAATACCCTGAATATGACAATCACTTTTGTTTCTAAATATAAATAAATAAAAATTGAATGATAAAAAATTAAAACAAAAGATTTTTCCTGAAAGTTTGTGCCAAATCCATGGGTGCACATTATACATGGGAAAATACAATATGTGTCTGTTTAATTTTAAGCCTCATAGTATTTTATGTTTAAATAAACTATTATACATTTGACCAGTTATTGGCTGATAAACATTTTAGGTTAATTCCTGGATTTCTTTCACCATAACTAAGGCACTGCAAGTAAGATTGTACATTTTCTTAGCACATTTTCACAAACATATCCTAGCAGGAGAATTCCTGGGTCGGAATATCTCAGAAGAGATCTGCACTGAGTTGTGGGATCCACACATTCTCTTCCTCGGGGAGTCTGGACGAACATGTCCTTTGTTCACTGCAGCCTCAGTTGCCTCAAGCGCACTATTTACAGATCCCCACACCTATCCTTTCTTCCTCCTTGTTCTGTTATGAAGTTAAACAGAAATAGTAGCTGCCAGTTTAGAAATACTATACAGGACAGGGTTGGGCAAGAGTAGGTTAATAGTTGTGAGTATGTGAAACACAGTTTATTTTTTGTATTATTATTTACTAATCATTGTGTTATTTTCCATAAAGACAACTGGAAAGCTCCATTTTGCGCTGCCCTGTGTGTGAATGCTAATACATGACCTATGTTTGGTGAATGTCAGAAATAACTATTTACTTTTATTCTTTAACTGTATTTATTAATGAAACTAGAGAGGGGGTGAAATAATAGACTAATAGAAAAACCTACCTGTGGGGATCTTTGGTTCAGAATAAATATGGTAAGGGTTGAGGAAAACAACAGAATTAAATCATGTTAGCATATTTATACTATTGGCTGAACTACATTTAAAATGAATTGATATAATTTAATATCAAAAGATACTTGTATAGTTTAAAAATAAGAAAATAAAGATTAAACGAATCATCTAACACAAGGGGAAAAAACCAAGAATATAGAATTACATAGTTATTGCTATTGGTCCTTCAATTTAACCATGAAGACCCATATTCCTATAATATCGTCAGTGACTGGAAGCTGTGTATTATATCAGTGCCTCACTGGTTTTTAACTCCTCATTCCTAAGCCTCTGCCTTCTTCCTTCCCACCACCACTGGGCAGCAGACTTCTTTGGCAGTAGAATTTTATCTTGTGCTGGCTAACAGAGTCTCTGCATCTACCATTTCTTGTGAGACCACACTGAACACAAATAAACAAGTCCTCCTCATACATTAAAAGGAGACCAAAACAGGACAAAATGAAATTGGGGCCAAAAGGTTAAGAGAGGAAAAATGTAGTCACTCTTTTTTCAGATGAGTACACGGTGGTGTCGGTCTCAGCAGTTACAGACTTCTGGTGAGCCAGGTTTCTGTGCTTCTTCCCTGCGCCTCGATAATTTGATCCTCGTGTACTTGTCCTTGAATTTTCGATTTTTTTTCTGAATCTCTGGGTCAAAATGTTTCAGGTAAAACTTTCCATCTTCTGTAATAAATTCCCAAATTCAAACTGCTGCTGTTTCAGTGCTAAAGTGTTTCTTACCCATACCCTGACACTACAAGTTCAGAGCCAATGCAAGGTGAAGCTCAGGAGAGAGCTCATAGGTCAAAAGAGCACCAACCTCAGGGTTTGTACATGTACACCCAGGAGAGCACACATATTTATTAATAAATGCTTCTGTCTTCCCACTTCTGTTTGAACAGCTATGATATATCTACCTTCCTAGCATTTCTGCTCTCTTATTTGCATTCTTCTATATTTAATGGTAAACGTGAGTGTGTATATCCAACTAAAAGATATGCACGCACACAAATATTTATATGTGTATTTATAAACACAAACACATATGTGTATCAGGTTGTATGCATATGTTTCACTATATTCATATCACTATTTCAGTTTTATGGTAACTACAAATATGAGGCCACGTGACTCAGGTCATGACACCTGTATTCTAATACCAAAGAGAGGGGAAATGAGCAAGACATACTTGTTACACTTAAATACAATACTGCCTTTTTGAAGTGTCACAGAATTTGCTAGGGTAAACTGAATTATCACATGACTAAATGGATATATTTTACTGCAGGATAAAATTGCAGATTCATTTTGGAGAAGCAGAAACAAGATGACTTATTTTCTCTCTTTAGCAGTCACTTAGAAAAACAAACTAAAGATAATTTGAAGGACACAAATGTCATTTAACAAACTATTCTTTGCAATGTTAAAGATATTGGTACAGTAATCTAAGGGAGAAAAGAGTCTGTACAGGCTAATAAATGCTGTATCATTTATTTTACATTGCCGAAATAGAAGGCAAGCACATTTGTTTTTTTCTAAATAAGTTTTTCCCCATAGTAATCATTTGTTTCTCATATTGAATTCACATAATCTGTGTATCAGTATGTTTGTTAAAATTAGTTTTTTATCCTTCTCATTTATCTGTAAAGAAACCACACAGTGTTTTCTCAAAGCCAAAATTGTTTATGATAGTGGTTGTCTCTTCATAGTGTCCCTGAAGTACTTATCCAATCATTGCCACTTATTTAATTAATTTTGTAAACCAGCTTTTGGATCTTGACTCAGATGAAATTAGTCAAAATCACTGATCTTTATTTCTCCTTCCTTGAAAAGAGTAGCAAAAGCTGTCCCTGACTCCTCACAATTGCTGTGAGCCCTGTTAGAGGAAATGTGAATGTATTGGTTTTGCTGATGACAATCATGTGCATATTTTGACAATTATGACTAAGACAAGGATAAATAAAGGTCCACACATCAAAATAAGGTGGCTAACCACTGAAGCAATGCCCATTCCAGCCTGTGAATTTCAGTGCCCATACCAGCAGAAGTGAATTTTTATTAATGTGGCCTAAATACTTCCCAGAACACTTAAAAGATTTATATCCAACACTAAGATAAGGCAATAATCATGATGGCACCACTCACTAAAGCATATCAGTAATTGTTTCTACTAGACAGTGGAAAATGAACAGTAGAGCAGATCCCAATTATATAAAACTGAATTTTTTTTAAAGGTTAATACTTACTTTTATCTTTTCTGGGTCATTATTCTAGCCATGGTGCCTATTCCTCACCCTATTCTTCTCTCTATAGCAGAGAACTGATTTTTGAAAACTACATTTCTTGATTCCATTGTCTATTCAGTTCCACTTATAATTTATGTCCTGTCAGCCAAAGTGGCAGGAGGTTCAAGTGGGGTAAGGGCAGCAAGGCTAATCCTCAGCTTCTCTGCTTAAGGTGGAATGTTTAGCTATGGCCATCTTTCACAATTTGCATTCTTTTTAGATAGCCCCAGCTTGTCACCAGTTCTTTCCTCAATGGTCTCATTTCCACCAGGAAACTCATGCTATTGGCCCAACTCCTGCCAGTGGGTTTCTCTTCCAGAGTTTCAGCCTCCAGCTGGCGGCCACTTCTGCATGGCTCATCTCCTGGGACCTTGCACAGACCCTTCACTTGGGTTTCAGCTCCCTAATGATGATCCAGACTTCTGGACTTCAATATCATTTTCTCTTCCTCTCTTGGTACCTCTGGTTTGAGGAGTAACTTGCAGATAGTTTATGTCTGGGGACCTCATCTTTCCATGTTTTCAGCATTTCCAAAAACTCTGACTAGTTTGCTGAATTAAAGTCTCTACATGGTTCTGTTTTCCAAGCTAAACACAGACTTAATTGTTATCACATAATAAGTGGAGTGCATCCAGCTCATTTAAAAAGGAAGCATCACAACCCAGTGACACCGCCCTGGTGGCCATGCCCCACCCCTAAGGCTCCCCTCCTCATAATTAACAGACCAAAAATAGCTCAAGAAGATCTCAAAGCCCCAGAGCCCATAACTCTAAGTGAGGAAGAAATAGCAAAACTTTCAGATGCACAGTTCAAAACACTGGTGATCAGGATGCTCACAGAACTGGTTGATTTTAGTCACAAATTAGAGGAACATATGAAGGCTAAACTAATTGAAATAAAGGGAATTGCACAGGAAACCTATAGTGATGAAAAGAAAACTGGGATTCAAATCAAGGGAGTGAACCGGAAGGAAGGAAAAAATGACCAAACAAGAAAATATGAAGAAACAAGAATTCAAAAAAATGAGGAGATACTTAGGAACCTCTAGGACATTTTTAAATGCTCCAACATCTGAATTATAGGGGTACCAGAAGGGGGAAAGGAACATCCACCAGTGGAAAACTTATTTGAACAAATAATAAAGGAGAATTTCCCCAATATGGCCAAGGAAACAGACTTCCAGGAAATCCAGGAAGCTCAAAGAGTCCCAAAGAAGTTGGACCCAAGAAGAAACACACCAAGGTACATCATTATTACATTAGCCAAGATTAAAATGAAGGAGAGAATCCTAGAAGTAGCAAGAACTAAGGGGACAGTCACCTACAAAGGAGTTCCCATCAGACTGTCAGAGGATTTCTCCAAAGAGACCTTACAGGCAAGAAGAGGCTGGAAAGAGGTATTTCAAGTCATGAAATCCAAAGACCTACAACCAAGATTACTCTATCCAGCAAAACTTTCATTTAGAATGGAAGGACAGATAAAGTGCTTCTCAGATAAGATCAAATTCAAGGAGTTCATCATCACCAAGCCCTTATTATATGAAGTGTTAAAGGAACTTATCTAAGAAAAAGAAGATTAAAAATATGAACAGTGAAAGGACAGCAAACTCACAGTTATTAACAACCACACCTAAAACAAAAGCAAACTAAAAGGGCAACTAGATCAGGAGTGGAAACAAGAAATGAAGATCTCATGGAGGGTTAGCAACAGGGGAGTGGGAGGTGGCAAAGGGGGGAGAAGGTACAGAAAATAAGTAGCATAGATGGTAGGTAGAAAATAGGGGGAGGGCAAGAATAGTATGGAAGATATAGAATCTAAAGAACTTGAGACACATGGTCATAAACTAAAGGGAGGGAATGGTGGGGGTGGGGAAATGCAGGGTGGAGGGGAATGAAGGGGGGAATAGAACAACTGTAATGGCATAATTAATAAAATACAAATTTTAAAAAAATAAAAAGGAAGAGCCAGTCCTGGATGGTGTAGCTCAGTGGATTGAACATAGGCTGGGAACCAAGGGTCACCAGTCTGATTTCCCATCAGGGCACATTCCTGAGTTGCAGGCCAGATCCCCACTAGGGGGCACATGAGAGGCACCCACATATTGATGTTTTTTTCTCTCTCTTTCTTCTTCCCTTCCCTTCTAAACATAAACAAAATCTTTTTAATTTTTTTTTAAAAAGGAAGACCCAGATTGAAAGGAAAGAATGGGTGAAGAAAACAAATCTCTATTTTAACCAAATGCAATGACATTGTATATACCATGAGAACCTTTTCTTTAGACCTAAGTACTACAATGAGATTTTGATAGGGATTTTGTGAGAAAATCAACTATAAGTTTTCATTTTAAAACTTGTATAGTTTGCTCATTAATCGGTTCCTCATTATAAAATCAGATTTTTTTCACCAAGGTTATTTGTAGATTATTTTGCCTAAATCCCATCTGCTCTTTATGGAGAATAGTTAGGCTAAATTTGCCAAGAAATAAATTAGTTTATATTTTTAGCAGATTTTCCAGTAAATCAATGGGCTAATTATTTAGGGAAGATGAGAAATTTCTATGTAAAACTTAGATAACTGTTGTGAACACATCATAGCATGTTGACTTCTATAGAGTTAATATAAATGGATGCACTGACAAAGAAATATAACTAGAATACATTTCATATACAGTTATTTTTCCAGCATTACTTATATGAACTAAAAATGGAAACACTCTCTCTCTAGCAGTGGGGGGCATGGAAGGATTATATAAAGTAGGGGATGTTTGGCTGGGTAAGCCTGTTTGAATGGTGAGCAGGCTGCCTTGGTGCTGTGATGAGAGGCTTGAGCTTGGCTGTGTGGCCCAACACCTACCATATGGATAGACTTACAATTCCTCAAATTTTGGGAAAAGCATGATAGTGTTCTTGCAGTATTTCTGAAAGTATAATAGACCCTCATTGAAGAAATAGAAAGTGTAGAAAAGGTGGGTTGCCAGGGCTTCTGATTTGATGATAATAATTATTTCCATGAAAACAACCACCATTTATTAAGCATCATGCCACAGTTAGTGTGTCAGGGATTTTAAATATACGAATTCATTTAATTTATATAATTTATAACATAAAATTATTTATAATTTGCAAGGTAAACAGTATTGCCCTTATCTTACAATGACAGAACTGAGGATCAGAGAGGTTAAATAATGTGTCACGGAGTAGACAGCTAGTTCAGTGGAAAAGCCAAGTTATGAAAATAGGACTTCCTGACTCCAAAGCTGATGTACTTTCCATTAAGCCATATGGTAAAATACTACTATTTTATCATCAGCCACTTGGATAGTAAAGCTGTCAAATGACTCATCTGTAGCTGAGATAAGATGTGGGAATAGTTTGTAATTGTGCCCCTACAAAAATGCTAGATATTGGTATTATGTGGCTGTGATAGGCAGAATAATGGCCCCCCAAAATCTCCACATCATTATTCCAGGACCCCATGAATATATTACTTTATGTGGAAAAAGTGACTTTTCAGATGTGATATTGTTAAGAATTTTTAAAATCGGGGAGGCAAGACGGCGAGGGAGCAGGATGGCGCAGATTGCAGTTCCTTGTACACAAGGGAGAGAAACCTGTGGGCGGAGGAGAAGCCAGCAAGCCAGCAGTTGACCAGCATATATGAAAATAAGGGACCAGAAATCTCCATGGTCATGGAGGAACCAGACAGTAGGGAGTCAGCAGCAATACAGTAGAGTCTCTGAGACGGAGCAAAGAGAGGAACAGCAGGGAATCCGGGGGTGCAGAGTCCGGGACTGGTGCTTGGTGCACAGCGCCCCTTGAGGAGCGCCCAGAGTTCTGGACCAGTGACCCGTGCAAACCCCTATTTTGGGTTCATCTGGAGGCTGCAGCCTCACAAAAAAAAGACAGGAGCTGAAGGGTTTTTGGCTGGTGCATGGTTGGGGGGCCAGCGCCCTCAAGCAGTGTATCTGGGCAATCGTCGGGTGCACTTGGGCCAACGTTCCCTGTGCTGCTCCCTCCCTAGGATTTCGCCGGGCCTGCCAGGGGACCTAAACAAAGACAGGAGCAGAAGGCGCACAATTCTGGGGATCAGTACACAACCAGCAGCCCGCCTTGACGTGCGAGTGCACAGCGTTTTTCCAGTGCCCAGCCCTCAGATCGGCTCCCAGCTTTCAGTTCATCTCCCTCAGACTATATGGAAGCCATGGTCCTGCCCGAGGGGTTCTGGGGAAAGAGCTGAGATCCTCAACTCCCTCTTTTTCTGGCCAAGCAAGGTTGGGTGCCAGGAGAGACTTGTTTGCTAGAGTTTACAGAGAGGGTGCTGAGGACAAAGGGCCCCAACAGAGGACTCTGTGTTTGCCAGCCCTGGAGATCAGATGGGTACAGTGTGGGGTTCTGAATCCAATAGACACAACTGCCTGATTTGCACCACATCCAAACTGGCAGCGAATCCAAGGTTCAGCAGAGGGCCTGGAGCTTCCCCACAGAACGGGGGCAGATCTGTGCTCTATGCTCAATGAACTAGGAACCAGGCAACTTGGGCGCAAGCACCTGCGTGCACCCTGCAACCCAACCCACAGCAGTAACCCCTGGGAAAAGAGTGTTGGGAGGAAATCCTAGTTTCCCATTATAGGGAGATCCTGAGAGGTGCCAACAGAAAAACCGGTTCGGCCAGTGTGAAACCAACAAGCAACGTTTTCTTCTTCTTCTTCTCCTCCTCCTCCTCCTCCTCCTCCTCCTCCTCCTCCTCCTCCTCCTCCTCCTCCTCCTTCTTCTCCTTCTTCTTCTTCTTCTTCTTCTTCTTCTTCTTCTTCTTCTTCCTCTCTTTTCTTTTTTTTTAAATTTTATTTTACTTAATTTTATTTCTTATTTTTATTCTTTTTTAAACTTTTCTTTCTTTTTTCTTTCCTTTTCTTCATCTTTTTGCTTTTTTAAAGTAATCTGTTATTTCTTTTAAATTTTATTGCTGTTTTATCTTTTGATACTTTTGTCCTTTTTTTTTCAAATTTTCTGCTTTATTTCTTCTTCCTTTCTTTGCAAACTTATCACTCTTTCCTCCATTTCCCTACTTTCCTTTTTTCTTCCTTTTATTTCTTTCCTTGTCTTTTCTTTGTTTTACCCACAAGAAACACAAACAACTTGAAAATACAAAAAGGCCAGAGCTGGACCCATAGAAGAGTCCTCCCAACAATAGAGTCAGAGAGACAAATTGCAATTTGATGCAGGAAAGAAGCCACAAGTTGCTGCATATCTGAGTAGGTGGAAGCAGAGAATGACAGGATAACAGAAAGAGACTGTACCACTGAATTTCACAGGCATTCCACCACAGAAGTTCACACCATAAACCCAGAAATTTAAAACAGATCAATCTAAGAAGCTGAGACTAACAAGAAGAGTCTCAGAAACAATGGGAAGACAAATAAACAATCCCCAAATGAAAGGAAAGGAGGAACCCTCAGAAAGAATGTTAGATGAAATAGAGGCAAGTCAACTATCAGACATTGAATTCAAAGCACTGGTTATCAGGAAGTTCAAAGAGCTCACAGAGCTACCAGAAACTACAGGGGAGCTATAATGATCTCACCGCAAACTATATCAACATGAAAAAGGAAATGAAAACTATTAGCAAGGGCCAAGAGGAAATGAAGAATACAATTTCTGAATTGAAGAACACAGTTGAAAGTATTAAAAATAGAGTTAATGAGACAAAAGATAGGATTAGTGAGTTGGAGGACAAAGTAGAAAGCATCTCACAGAAAGAACAGAAAAGGGAAAAGAGGCTCAGAAAGAATGAAGAGGGATTAAAAGAAATGCAAGACAATATGGAATGTAAGAATATCCGAATAATAGGAATACCAGAAGGAGAAGAAGAACAAGGGATAGAAAACGTATCTGAAAGAGTAATGAGAGAAAACTTCCCTAATTTGATGAGAGGAAAAAAAAACCACACAAATCCAGGAATCTCAGAGAGTGCCAATCAAGAGGAACCCAATGAGGTCCACTTCATCATCAAAATGGCAAAATTCCAAGACACATCATCATCAAAATGGCAAAATTCCAAGACAAAGAGAGAATCTTAAAGACAGAAAGGGGGAAAAAAAGAAGTAACATACAAGGGAGTCCCAATAAGGTTAACTACTGACTTCTCAATGGAAACACTCCAAGCAAGAAGAGAATGGCAAGAAATATTCCAAGTAATGAGATCCAGAGGCCTACAACCAAGGCTACTTTACCCAGCAAGGCTCTCAATAAAGATAGAAGGCCAAATAAGGAACATCCAAGGCAAAAGAAGTCTAAAAGAATATGCTTCCACCAAACTAGCCCTACAAGAATTACTAAAAGGACTGCTTTAAGGAAAGGAAGGAAAAGAGAGAAGCAGAGAGGAATACAGGTACAAAAATGGCAATGAATAAGTACCTATCAATAATAACCTTAAATGTAAGTAGATTAAATGCTCCAATCAAAAGACACAGAATTGTTGCATGAAAAAGAAAGCATGACCCACACATATGCTGCCTACAAGAGACCTACCTCAGGATAAAAAACCATCACAGACTAAAAGTGAAAGGCTGGAAACAAATTTTCCAAGGAAATGGACAGGAAAACAGAGGTGGAGTAGCAATTCTCATATCTGACAAAAAGGACTTCAAAAAAAGGGCCATAAAGAGAGACCCAGAATGTCTCTTCATAATATTCAAGGGAAGAATCCACCAAGAAGACATTAACATCATAAATATATATGCACCCAACATAGGAGCACCCAAATATATAAAGAAAATCTTAGGGGAATTCAAGAAAGATATTGACAGCAACACAATTATAGTAGGGGTTTTTAAGACCCCACTATCAAAAATGGACAGATCTTCCAAACAAAATATCAACAAAGATATTGCGGCATTAAACAACACCCTTGATGAAATTGACTTAACTGATATATACAGAGCCCTTCATCCCACAGAAGCTAAATACACATTCCTTTCAAATGCAAATTGAACATTCTCAAAGATAGACTACATGATAGGACACAAAACAAGCCTCAACAAATTCAAGAAAATTGAAATCATACCAAGCATTTTCTCTAACCATAAGGGACTGAAATTGGAAACCAACCCCAAAGGAAAAAACCCAAAACACCCAAAATCATGGAGACTGAATGGTATGCTATTAAACAACAAGTGGGTCAAGAATGAAATTAGAGAAGAAATTAAAACATTTCTGGAAACAAATGAAAACGATCTCACAACAACCCCAAACTTATGGGACACAGCCAAGGCAGTCCTGAGAGGGAAGTTTATAGCAATACAGGCCTACCTAAAGAAGATAGAAACATTTCAAACAAACAACCTTACTCTACGCCTGCAAGAACTCGAGGAACAACAACAAACACAGCCCAGAGCAAGAAGAAGGAAGGAAATAACCAAGATCAGGGCAGAATTAAATGACATAGAAACTGAAAGCACAATTCTAAGGATCAATGAATCCAGGAGTTGGTTCTTTTGAGAAGATAAACAAAATAGACAAGCCTTTAAGTAGGCTCATCAAGAAAAGAAGAGAGAGGACTCAAATAAACACAATCGGAAATGAAAGAGGAGAGATTACAACTGATACCACAGAAATAGAAGGGATTGTAAAAAATTACTATGAAGAACTGTATGCCAAGAAATTTGAAAGCCTAGGGGAAATGAACACATTTCTAGAAAAATACAATCTTCCAAAAACTCAGTGTAAAAGAAGCAGAAAATATGAACACACCAATAACAGCAAAAGAAATTGAAGCAGTAATCAAAAAACTCCCATCACACAAAAGCCCTGGACCAGATGGTTTCACAGGAGAATTCTACAAACATTTAAGGAAGAGCTAACCCCTATTCTCCACAGACTATTCCAAAAAATCCAGAAGGATGGAAAACTCCCAAATTCTTTTCATGAAGCCAGTATCATCCTAATTTCAAAACCAGATAAATACACAACAAAGAAAGAAAACTTCAGGCCAATATCGCTGATGAACATAGGCGCTAAAATCCTCAACAAAATATTGGCAAATCGCATCCAACAATATATCAAAAAGATCATACACCATGACCAAGGGGGATTCATCCCAGGAATGCAAGGTTGGTTCAACAGTCGCAAATCAGTAAATGTAATACATCACATAAACAAAAGTAAAAACAAAAACCACATGATCATATCAATAGACTTGGAAAAAGGTTTTGATAAGGTACAACACCCATTTATGATAAAAACACTCAGCAAAGTGGGAATAGAGGGAGCATTCCTCAATATAATAAAGGCCATATATGAGAGATCTACAGCCAATATCATACTCAATGGGCAAAAATTAAAAGCTTTTCCACTAAGATCAGGAACAAGACAAGTATGTCCACTTTCACCACTTCTATTCAATATAGTTTTGGAAGTTTTGGCCACAGCGATCAGACAAGAAAAGGAAATAAAAGGCATCCAAATAGGAAAGGAGGAAACAAAACTGTCACTGTTTGCAGATGACATGATAGTGTTCATGGAAAATCCTATAGACTCTACCAAAAACTGCCCGAACTAATTAATGAATTTGTCAAAACAGCCAGTTACAAAGTCAATATCCAGAAATCAAAGGCATCAGCAGAATCAATCAATGAATCAGCAGAAGCAGAAATCAAGAAAAAATCCCATTCGATATAGCAAAAAGAAAAATAAAATATCTGGAAATAAACCTAACCAAGGAGGTAAAAGACCTGTATGCAGAAAACTACACAACACTGAAGAGAGAAATCAGGGAAGACACAAACAAATGGAAACATATACGTTGTTCATGGATTGGAAGAATTAACATCATCAAAATGTCCATACTACCCAAAGTAATATACAGATTCAATGCAATATATAGGTACTAGCTATTAAAGTACCAATGGCATATTTCACAGACATAGAACAAACACTTCAAAAATTTATATGCAGCCATAAATGAGCCCGAATAGCAGCTGCACTTTTGAGAAAGAAGAACAAAGTAGGAGGAATCACAATACCTGATATCAAACTGTATTACAAGGCCACTGTAATCAAAACAGCCTGGTGCTGGCATAAAAACAGGCACATAGACCCATGGATCAGAACAGAGAGCCCAGAAATAAACCCAACTCTCTACAGTCAATTAATATTCAACAAAGAGGGCAGTAACATAAAATGGAGTAAAGGTAGCCTCTTCAACAAATGATGTTGGGAGAACTGGACAGCTACGTGCAAAAAAAAAGAAACTTGAGCACCAACTTACACCATACACCAAAATAAATTCCAGGTGGATAAAAGACTTAAATATAAGCCGTGACACCATTAAAGACCTAGAGGAGAACATCAGCAATCTTTACCGATATGTTCCCTAGAGCAAGGAATATAAAGGAAAGAATAAACAAATGGGATCTCATCAAAATAAAAAGCTTCTGCATGGCTAAAGAAAACAGTATAAAATTAGCAAGACAACCAACTGTATGGGAAAACATATTTGCCAATGATACCTCAGACAAAAGTTTAATCTCAATATATACAAAGAACTTACAGGACTTCACTCTAAGAAGACTTCTAACCCAATTAAAAAATGGGAAAAGGACTTGAACAGACACTTCTCCAAGGAGGACATACAGAATATTCAGAGACACATGAAGAGATGCTCAATATCGCTAGCCATCAGAGAGATGCAAATTAAACCCACAATGAGATACCACTTTACACCAGTCAGGATGGCTATCATAAACAAAGCAACAAACAACAAATGTTGGAGAGGTTGTGGGGAAAAGGGGTCCTTAGTTCACTGCTGGTGGGATTGCAGACTGGTACAATCATTATGGAAAACAGTATGGAATTTTCTCAGAAAAATAAAAATCGACCTGCCTTTTGACCCAGCAATTCCACTGGTAGGATTATATCCCAAGAATCCTAAAACATCAATTTCAAAGAACCTATGCACCACAATGTTCATAGCAGCACAATTTACAATAGCCAAGAGTTGGAAGCAACCTAGGTGCCCGACAGTAAATGAATGGATCCAAAAATTGTGGTACATATACACAATGGAATTCTATGCAGCAGAGAGAAAGAAGGAACTACTCCCCTTTGCAACAACATGGATGGAACTGGAAAGCATTATGCTGAGTGAAATAAGCCAGGTGCTGAAAGACAAATACCATATGATCTCACCTTTAACAGGAAGCTAAACAACAAAACAAACAAGCAAGCAGAAAAAAAACAAAGACACTGAAATAGAGAACAAGAGGACAGTGACCAGAGGGGAGAGGGAAGGAAATTTAAGAAAGAAAAAGGGGGAGGGATTTGGAGGAACAAATATGAAGGACACAGGGATGAGATGGGGGCGGTGGAAATGGGAGGGAAGTGGGAAGCACAGGGTAGGGGAGTCTGGGATGGGAGAAATAGACAAAAAACTGTATTTGAAAAATAACTAAATAAAATTATTGAGAAAAAAAGAAAAAGAAAGAATCTTTAAAATCATTTTATTCATTTATCTCTAGAGGAGAAGGAAAAGACAGTGGGAGAAAAATATCAATGTATGGTTGCCTCTCATGTGTCCCCCGCTGGGAACTAGTCTGCAACCCAGGCATGCGCCCTGACTGGAAATTGAACTGAGATCCCTTAGTTCACAGGACCACGCTCAATCCACTGAGTTACACCAGCCAGGGCTTGTTAAGAATTTTGATATGGGGATATTATCCTCATTACTCACGTGGGTCCAGTGTTGTCTCAAGGGTCCTCATAGGAGGAGGTAGACCGAAGACTCAGAGTCAGAGAAAGAGATGTGGTGATGGAAGCAGAAGTTGTAATGATATGAGGATATGGTCTTGAGCCAAGGAATGTGGGCAGCATCAAAAAGCTGGAAAGGCAAGGAAACATTCTCCCCTACACTTTTCAGAAAGAATGCAGCTCTGCTGACCCACTGGGGACTGCAGGCCTTCAGAATTGTAACAGTAAATGTGTCCTGTTTTAATTCTCTCAGTGTGTGGTAACTTATAGCACTATTTAGAAACTAATACATTTATTTAACTTGTTTTATTTGAACTATGCATCTAAATAGTCTGTGAGCTCTTTATTTAATTATTTTATATGGATGCACATTTCATTATCCTATTTTATTGTCATGAAAGTAAACTAATTGGAGACAAAAAATCAAATCTCTACATCAATAATTCCCTGGGTCAGTACGCTTCTGTTAATGGGGACATTCAGATAAATAAATAATCTTACATAATGACAAAAAGTGATTCCATTAGATAGGCAGCTAATGATACTGTTAGGGATGAATTCTTGGAGCTGTGTATCATGTTAAATGTTCCAGCTGAGAGATAAGAGAGGAACTCTGTGGCTAAAGGATACAGGATTCAATTAGAGTGTAGACAGATGATACTGGTCACCCTGAGAGGCTCTTGACCAGCAACAGGAAATATTCATTATATCTTTCTGTGTATCAGTTTTCTCATGATGTATTTTTACCCAGAGGGCCTTATGCATTCATACAAAAAGATAAATACATACACACTTAGTGGTTATTTATTCTCTGTTGCTTCTAAGATGCAGTGACTGCCTGGTTTGTGGCATATAAACACAGCCAAGTTCTGGACTGATTAAGTGCCAGGCTTAAAACAAGAACTAATTATTTCAGCAGAAGTAGCACATGATATCCTTAAGTCCTCTACTGGGGGTCAAGTAGACCCAGAAGGAAGCAATGCCCTTATCCTTTCCTTTCCGTACTAATTCCCAAGAAATAACTCTCACAGAGCACAGGGATTTTTCAAACTGATTGCAGTTGGAGGTAGATATAGAGGCAATGGATTCTCTCTCTCTCTCTCTCTCTTTTTTTTTTTTTTTTTGGCAATGGATTCTCTTGGATCAGAGTTTAGCTGGATAGTGTGTAACTGCTACAGTCCTGTTCTCTGAGTAGGATACTTCTTTTATAGAATTAGTATTTCTCTCAGCACCACTCAGTTTAATAAGGAAGATGAAAATGTGCTTCCCAGGGCAAATTAGAAAAATTATCTAAGAGGGATAGTAATAATGTTTCAAAAGTTCTTTAAGTATGTGTTATATGGTGTTAAGTGAATTATGTAATCATTCTTTCTTTTCTTACTTTTGGGGCTGTGTGTCACAGAGATTTCAATATGCTGATGGTGACTAGGGCCATCATGGATATTAACTTCTGTCACTATAGTGGTGACCATTGTCAAGCAACCTCACAAGATTTAAAAGCAAGTTTCCTCCTGGCATCTGAAAGTCTAATTGGTGAGATCCCATCTTGTAGGTGTGTAGTTAAAATTCATGGAGAATAGCCCTGGCTGGTGTAGGTCAGTAGATTTGAGTGTGGGCCTGCAATCTAAATAACCGTGGTTTGATCCCCAGTCAGGGCACATGCCTGGGTTGCAGGCCAGTTCCCAGCAGGGGACACGTGAGAGGTAACTGTACATTGATATTTCTCTCCCTCTCTCCTTCCCTTCCACTCTAAACATAAATAAATAAAATATTTAAAAAATTTATGGAGCATAGAATCACACTTTAACCCTTTATTAGAACTTACAACAGACATTTGATGAATTTCTATAATTAGTGATGAATAATGACTAAATGCTTTTCAATTTGTTCTTACACGTGTAAGAGATAATGTAATAAATATCTTAGGTACTTACATATTTCAGTTAGTATATCATAGGTTGACAATATTAGAGGTTTTTAGGGTTGTCAGTAATGAAGATGATTACAATATGGCCGAAAGAAAATAAAAAAGATGAACAGTGAAAGGACAGCAAACTCACAGTTATTAAGAACCACACCTAAAACAAAACCAAACTAAGAGGACAGCTAGCTCAGGAGCAGAACCATAGAAATGAAGATCACAAGGAGGGTTAGCAACAGGGGAGTGGGAGGAGGAAAAGGGGGGAGAAGGTACAGAAAATAAGTAACATAGGTGGTAGGTAGAAAATAGATAGGGGGAGGGCAAGAATAGTATGGGAAATATAAAATCTAAAGAAATTGAGACATGTGGTCATAAACTAGAGGGGGGAATGGTGGGGGAGGGTGTGCAGGGTAGAGGGGAATGAAGGGGGGGATAGAACAACTGTAATGGCATAATCAATAAAATATATTTTTAAATTAATTAATTAATTAATCTTAATTACTTAATGTGCTGTATATAATATGATGTAGAATCTTTTTTTGTGTGTGTGGTTCTATATTTAGTGGATGGTAATATTTTTGAAGGTAGGAAAAGGCTGTCATTTTTCTCATTTCATATTCCAGTTGAAAAATCTGAGGGAATTTAGGTATGTAAGGTTTAATTGCTTATTTTATCATAAACTTATCTGCTCTCATAGAAAACTATGTATAATAAAAAGTATCAAATATGATTTATACTTGACATATAATTAGAAAATAATGATAATTATGCAAGAAATAGTAAAGAGCTTGGCTAAAATTCAGTAGGCATTGAAAAAACATATTTCAAAATACATAAATATAAAAAATGGATTTATTTTAAACTATTAGTGATTATCAAATTCTCCTGTATGTTTTAATGTACTGCTTTAAAAAATAAAAAATCAGTAGTAAATATAATTGCTATTTTTTGTGATTATAAAAATTTTTGTTAACATAATTATAAAAATAATATTGTCAAGTATAAAATATTATTCATAGATTTCATGATTGAATACATAAAAAAATCCTGACTAGTCAACTCACAACTATTAGATATAATTTAAAAGTTCACTTAAGGAGCCCTGGCTGGTGTTGCTCAGGGGATTGAGCACCAGCCTGAGAACCAAAGCGTCTCTAGTTAGATTCCCAGTTAGGGCACATGCCTGCGTTGCAGGGGCCAGGTTCCCAGTAGGGGGCGTGCGAGAGGCAACCACACATTGATATTTCTCTTCCTCTTTCTCTTCTCCCTTCCCCTCTCTAAAAGTAAATAAAATCTTAAAAAAATAAAAATAAAAGTTCACTTAAGGAACTAAGAGGAAACAATTAAAATAAAAGTACTCCCGAATTCCAGCAATATCTACCAAAATATATAATTTATAAATGCCATTTACAATATAACAAAATGATAAGTATTCTGGGGAATAGGGAATAAGCAATCTGGGTGAAATGTGTATATATATGTGTGTATATATAAAAAACAGAAAATGTGTGTGTGTGTGTGTGTGTATGTGTGTATGTCGAAGTTGCAAAATAGGGACATGCTCAAGGACACATCAGAGTGGCAGTCCATGGAGGTGGGTGGAGGAGAGATTTGTTATGAATGGAACAGAAATGATGTAAGAACAGAGCCTTGACCATAACAATAGAAATGGCACATCACGGACAGGAGGGTATGTTTAATTCATGTCCTTGTCCCTGAAGTTAATATAAAAGAGAGAATAAAAGATAACTGAAAAGTTGAAACATAATCTTATTTCCACTAAATGTTATAAAGTACACATTTTGCCAAGTAAATTTGTAGTTTGAATATTGCACCAATCAGCATTTAAACAAATGTCTTCTTTGACATTTATAAGGCTACCTAGAAGTAGTACTGAGCAAGTAAGTATATAAAAAAAATAAAATATTTGTCAATGATAATATTATGATCTCATACAAGGGGGCTAGAAAATGTATAGGAAAAGGAGGAAATAAGGAGAAAACCACAATTGATATAAACAAATGAATCATATTTAAAAAGGGAATATAAATAGAAAAGCTTGAGGTCCTGTCATTGCTAGCTTCATTTTACAGAAAAGCAAAATCTAGATTAGGTAAGTCACCTGAGGGCTCACCTCCAATCAACAATTTCCCTACTCCCTTCCATTGATGAATGCTGAATTAAATGCCAGGCATTTCAAAAATAGATGACAATATTCTTCCTCTGGCCTTACATGTTGTTTAGTATGAAATCTAGAAAGCAGTCATACAAGTAGGCAAAACAGATTTCAAGGCAGGTCTTTGACATAAACTTTTACATGAATTCCATTGTGACATTATGTTCCACACCAGAATATGAGTAATAACATACTTGGAGGAGAGAGGGATGGAGGATTAATTAATTAGTTAAATTTTATTAGTTACCAAAGAAATGCAATTAACCTTTTTTACCCTTAATTAGCAAATATGAAAGCAGTATTTATAACACTGAGAGTTCTTGAGATTGAAAAAATAAACTGGAAGAGTTATTCATCACTTTCACCTGTGGCTGTATTCCAAAGAACTGTTCCTATTCATACAATTTGGCAATGAATTTTAAGAGTCATTACGTATTCATATAATTTAACTAAATAATGCTATTATTTTGTAATCTAATTTTTAAAAGTACTTAGAATGAGAGGCATATATATTAATAAAATATTTATTTTTAATAATAATTAAATATAAAGGGGAAAGAAAGGGATAAATACTGAATAGTGAGGGAATATTTTAATCAATGACAGTGTAAATATTCAATGAAATATCAAAACACTATTGGAAATATGATGAGAGCATGAGAGAAAGAGAAGAAAGAAACCATGGAAATAAACCTGTTATTGGGTGTTAGTACATTTACTTCATTTTTGATTTCTTCATTTTTGATTATTTTATAATAAAATAATTTGTTCTAAATTAAAAATATGCCAAATAACACTAAATAAAATATATTAGTTTAAGATGATGGATTAAGGAAGAATGTTATGTAAACTTTCACACTGAGTGTCCTCATGAGAGATTAAAAATAATACAGAATTTTTTTTATGTTTATGGGTACTTTATTCAGGTGGCCAGCGATCTGAGAAGATGGTGGGTTTGTATCCTATAGACCATCTTAAAATTCATTTTAAAATGTCCCTTTAAAAAAATACACATTTAACTTTGTTTATCATTGTCATTTAAAGCTTGATTTTAGAAAACACAAAAAGACATTTTTAGGAATTCTGTATCACCAAAACTTAAACAGTGGAAATAGCAATGGCTTTGTAAGTATAAATTAAATTAAATAAAATAATATACATGAAATCAAATAATTGGAGTTTTTTTTCAATATGGAAATTATACAAATGAAATAAATTGCAAAAGGACCTAATAGCATTATTTTGTTGCTGTGGCTTATCAGTTACTTTAGGACCTGAATAAAAATTCCGAATTGTCAGACTTCTTCTGCTGTTTCTTTTTTCTCTTTTTTTAAGTATTTTTTATTGATTATGCTATTACAGTTTTCCCAATTTTCCCCTCTTTGTTCCCCCTCCATCCCACCCCTCCAACCTTCCCACATTCCTCTGCTTGGTTCATGTCCATATAAGTTCTTTGAGTCCTCTGTTTCCTATACCCTTTTTGGCCTGCCCATTTATTTATGCCTATCAATTATGCTTCTTCTTCCCTGCACCTTTACCCCTCATTCTTCCCTTCCCACTCCCCACTGAACCCCCTCTGTGTGATGTCCATTTCTCTGATTATGCTCCTGTTCTGGTTGTTTGCTTAGTTTTTGTTTTCATTGTTTTTCTTTTTTTTTAATGTTGACTTATTGATTAGTTCTGAGTTTGTTGTCACCTTACTGTTCATAGTTTTTTATCTTGTTCTTAGATGAGTCCCTGTAACATTTCATATATAATGACTTGGTGATGATGAACTCCTTTAACTTGACCTTATCTGGGAAGCACTTTATCTGCCCTTCTGTTCTAAATGAAAGCTTTGCTGGATAGAGTAATCTTGGATGTAGGTCCTTGTCTTTCATGATTTCGAATACTTCTTTCAGGCCCCTTCTTGCCTGTAAGTTTCATTGTGAGAAATCACTTGATAATCTAATGGGAACTCCTCTGTAGGTAACTGTCTCCTTTTCTTTTGCTGCTTTTAGGATTTTCTCTTTGTCTTTAATCTTGGAAAACTTAATAATGATGTGCCTTGGTGTGTTCCTCTTGGGTCTAAGTTCTTTGGGGCTCTCTGGGCTTCCTGGGCCTCCTGGAAGTCTATTTCCTTTGCCAGATTGAGGAATTTCTCCTTTATTATTTGTTCAAGTAAGCTTCCAATGTCTTGCTGTTGTCCTTCTCCTTCTGGCACCCCTATAATTGGTAATTGGAACATTTCAGGTTGTCCCAGAGAATCCTCAGCCTCTCTTTGTTTTCTTGGATTCTTGTTTCTTCATTCTGATCCAGTTGAATGCGTTTCTCCTCCTTTTGTTCCAAATCATTGCTTTGAATCCTGATTTCCTTCCTGTCACTGTTGGTTCCCTGAATATTTTGCTTTATTTCATTTTGGGTATCTGTCATTTGTTCTTTCATTTTTTGACCAAGCTCTGTGAGCATTCTGATTTCAAGGCTTTAAATTCTCCATCAGCTAGATTGGCAGTCTTCTCATTGCTTAGTTCTGAGGCTTTGCTTTGTTCTTTCATTTGGGCCATATTTCTTTGTCTTGGTACACCTGATAGGATATAAGGGGGTGGGGCCTTAGGTATTCACCTGGGCAGGGCAAGCCTCTTTGCTGTGCTTCAGTTCTGCCTGTGGGGGAGGGGCCAGAGAGGGAACAGTGCAGCTCGCCTGCTCATCTTTAGTGCGCAACAGACTCTTGTGTGAGACTGGAAGTATCTCCCACCGTGGCAACCCCAGCCTTAGCCCACAGTCAGCTCTGAGTCTTCTTTCCCCTTAAGTCAGCCTGTCCCTGCACAGCTCGCAGCAGAGCTCTGCTGCCAGTCCTGCCCCTCAATTGCTTTGCTGGTTTTTTTCTGAGTCGGCCCATGAAGTCCACCTTACAGGTCTGGTTGTTCTGGTTGATTTTTTCTTTAATTCCTTGGTTGTCGGAGTTCCATGCAGTTTGATTTTCTGGCACTTCTGGTTGTTTATTGATTTTAGATTGGTTGTTATCCTCCTTTTGGTCGTGTGAGGAAGTGAAGGGTTTCTACCTGGGCCTCCGTCTTGGCTAGAACTCTGATGTAGAATTTTTAAGCATCTTCTAAATCTCCAACCGCATCTGAAAATTAGCCAAAAAAAAGAAATTTGTTTCATTTTATTTTTAAGGTTTTACTTGCTAATTTTTAGAGAGAGGAAAGGCAGGGATAAAGAGAGGGAGAGAAACATTGATCAGTTGCCTCTTGTACATGCCCTGTATGTATAAGAAACTGCAACCCAGGCATGTGCCCTGACTGGGAATTGAACCTACCAGTGACCTTGTGCTTTGTGGGACAACACCCAACAGACTGAGCCACACTGGTGAGGGTGAAACTTGTTTTAGTTTTAATTCCAAGATGGCTTTCCTAGTTTTATCCACTTTAATAACCTTTTAGGCCTTCAAAATTTTCTGATCTTAAAATTTTAGATTTTAAGGAAATTGACTTGATCCTCTAACTGAAATGAATCATCAGACAAACAAGGACTAAGCTTTTGCAGCACATGGACATCCCCCCTGCCCATCTAATGCTCTTTGAGAAAGATGAGGATATCTTATTTCTCTTTTTGCTTGACCTGCTCTCTGTTTTTGATCATATATCTTGTGTAGAACTTCTATAGGGATGCTATGTTCATTTTTTTCCCAGGTGGCATTTCAGAAATCTTTCTCTTTGATCTCCTCTCATCCTGGGCATTCCTTTTCTACAACAAATGTAGAATTGATGGTCATTTTAGTTCCAGCCATGTGCTTGCCTCTGGAAAGTAAATTAAAATTTTATATTAAATTTTTATTCCATACTTGAGGCTGATATTTCATTTGTTCACTTATTTACTCTTTTTATAATGTTTTTGCTAAGTACCTACAATGTGCCAGACTTCAGATTCTTCTTCACCATAGATCCATCAATCAGATGAATTAACACTTATGGTCAACACATATCCCGCATTCCTTTCCCCATTCTGTTTTCTTTTTTTCTTTCCTTGTTTTACGGCATTCTCTCAGAGAGCCCATCATTAGTTTCTGTAGAGTGATTTATGGAAACCTCACTGCTAGTAAAGTGGTTTTATACCCTCAAGTTTTTCCTTAACTTTTATATTTATCTTTGAATTGTACCTATCTTTCCCTTTACTCTACTAGTCTAAACAACCACTCAATCAGAGACCTTAATTTACTTCCTCACATTCACGCCTAATTTTGTACTTAAAAGCATCATGTATAGTCAGCATGTCTCTGGCTTCTGTGTAAGCCCTATATTTTGCACCTTCATTCTGTAATGCTCTTTATACTTAAGTACATTAATTTAGTCCATATCACAGGTTCTTCAGCACCTTAGCTTCTGGTTTAGTTCACAACGAGAGGGTTTATGATCTCACCACTGCCAGACAGCTTCAGGTTTCTGTCTAATCCAAGGATTTACATTGCCACTTAGCAATAATCCAGTCATCTAACTTCATTTAAGAACTTTTTTCCCCTTTTTTTAAATTTAATTTATGGGGGTGACACTGGTTAACAAAATTATACAGGTCTCAGGGGCACAATTTCACATCATCTGTATACTGTATTTCGTGTTCACCACTCCAAGTCAAGTCTCTTTTCATCACTATTTATTCCTCCTTAACTGTCCTCTACTTTCCCCCACCCCTGCACCCCTACCCTCTCTTACCACACTGTCATCCATATCTGTTAGTTTAAGTAGTCGAGTAGATTAAAAAACTGTGGTACATATACACAGTGGAATAGTAGTTGGCCACAAAAAGGAGGAAATCTTCTCTTTTATGACCACATTGATAGATGTGGAGAGCATTATGCTAAGTGAAATAACCCAGTCAAACAAAGACAAATACCATATGATTTTACTCATATGTGGAATATAAGGAACAAAATAAACTGATGAACAAAAATAGAGACAGACTTAGATAGAGAGCAGGTTGACAGCTGTTGGAGGTTTTGGGGGCTGGAGTGGAGGTGGAAGGATTGAGCAAAAGAGAAAACAATAGAAAAACTACATTTGAGATCTTTAATACCACATAGAGCTGTTCTTATTGAAATGTTCTCGCTAAGATTCTCAGGCCACATTTCATGTCTTACCTTCCTTGTGAACTTTTTCCCTTCACTGCTATTTAACATAGTGCTTGGTAAGATACAGGAAAGTCAACACAGATAATGTTTGGTTGAAGAAGTCATGACCTTGCTGGCTTCACTGCCCTTCACGCTTCATCAGCCTAGATCTTAAGGTAAATAATTTTAATGACATTCTCACCAGCACCATTGGTCTACATAGTATTTAATTCTTTCATTGATGTATCAATAGGGAAAAAAGTGAATGATTCAGAGATTTCAAATTGGGATAAAATTATATACACAAGTGGACCAACCTTCTACAAAATTTTAATTTTGATATTGTGATACTGTTCAATTAAGTGTTAAAAAATTCAATTAAGCCCCAGGTGGTATGACTCAGTTGGTTGGGCATTGTCCTAAAAACGGAAATGTCACCAGTTCAATTCCTGGTAGGGCACATGCCTGGGTTGCACGTTTGATCCCAGGTCAGGGTGAATATGGAAAGCAACCAGTTGATGTTTCCCTCTCATGTCAATGTTTTTAGCCTTGACTTTCTCTCTTCCTTCCCTTCCCTCTAAACTCAAAATTAAATTAAGCTTAAAAATTCAATCAATAATATAAGGATATTGTAATTATTTTGCTCACATTAGTAAAGACTTTATATCATTTATATAAATAAAACAATACCAGAAGTATTCAGAAGAACCATATTAAATTATGTAATATCTCACCACCAAAAATTTTTAACAGTGTTAACATTTTGTAACACCGTAAAAGTGTGCAGCCAAGAGACGGGTCCCCAAAAGGATTTGGAATGGGGTCCAGAACTCAAGGTGTCCAGGGAATGTTAAGATGTCATCCCCCTCCCCCCACAGGTGTGAATTGGGGGAAGGGACATATGGAGCAGGAACATGCAGAGCTGTTTTGTACACCAACAGCTTTGCAGCTAAACTCTGGCATGGTCATTTAACATGTGTATAACCTTTAACTGGTTATATAGATATGTCAGATAGCTGTGGCCATGCTCTGGCCAGGGGGAAGGAAGTGACTTCCACCCAAGATGTAACTGGGGGCAGGTCCCCTAGGTTACAGTGCCTGCGTGACAGTTTGGAAATGATTGGCTCCATGACGTGGGGACACACCTGCCCAGACTCACGATGGGAGCCCAGTAAACTTGGAATAGTACAGGAATGCTGGCAAGTATAGCTGATTGTGGGAGGAGTTGGAAATGGGGCTGCAAAGGAGGACTGGTGCGGGGATTTAAACCCAGACATGGCAGCCATTAAAGGAGAGGGAACTATGCGGCTGTGACAGTGCAAGTGAAGAAAGCCATGTGCTTCTGGCAGAGTGGGGACCCCCACAGCCATGTAAGATAAGGAGAGGGAACCACACGGCTGTGGCAATGCAGAGAGAAAGCCACGTGCTTCTGGCAGAGTGGGTACACTGGCAGGTGGGGGTAGAGAGAATCACCATGCGGCTTTATCAGAGAATCGCCACTCTGCTCTACCAGAGTGCCGACCCTACACTCTCCGCAGCTTTGCAGGGAGATGCATGCAGTTTTGACCAGAGTGCAGACCCCTGCAGCTCTGGTAGAAGAAGATCACATGGCTTTGCGGTGCTCCCTTTGGCTGAGTGGCCTGGGAAGCAGGAAAGACTTTGCCTGGAAAAATGGGTACAAAGAACTCTTAGCCGGTAGGCCATGAGAAGGTGCCACATGGCTTTGGAGTAATTACAGATCCTGCCTGGACAGTGAAACAACTGATGATGCCAGCAGCCTGAAACACTGATGCCTGCTTCTTTTCCTGAGTTACTGTACCCCAAATTAGGGCAGGGGGAGAAGGAAGCACTGTGTGCATCTGTGGGTATCTTAAAGGACTTCGATATTTTAATGAGGACTTTGGGTCACTCTTTAAATCTGTATAGCTTTACATAAACCTTTCCTTTCCTTTTCACAAATCTCTGGTACTGAGCAACATCTTTCCTCTGGTGGTGGACAACTGAGCCCAGTAGGTGTTCTTGTTGGTATTAGTATACCGTCCTTGGGGTGAGGGGCCCTGTTTTTCTGTAACAGTTTTTGGCACCCCTGGGTGGGCCAAATGTTTCTCCCCCTTTGACCTCTGTTCTGTAACAACACTATTCTAGTTATTCTTTGATGCATGAAGAAAGTCATAGTGCCATAAAAATATAATCTCACACTAAAATGTAGTAAACATCATTCTATCTGAATTTAACATAAGAAAAAATGTGAGGTGGAACTAAAAGAATTGCTGTTTCAATAAGTATTTTTCATAGGAGAGGATAGTAGAACCTTATATGATTTCACTTATCCTGTGTTAAGAGGTTAGAGCTTAGGAATTTCAACTACAGTTCAACTATAAAAATATCAAATTTATCACTGCTATGAAAGATGAGAATATTACCATCTAAATATTTTTCCATATTCTGATTCTTTTTTATGTTTATTTTGTTTGCTTACTCATCTGTTGAGGCAATGACAATGTACACTGTGTTATGTAAACATAATTAACACTGTTGATTTTATTGCAGTGTTCACTACCTACCATTTTATTAATCAGTGTATATTTTTGATGTTTGTGTTAGAACCAGATCTTCCCTTGCTTTGTGGCCTTCAGCTTGATGCTTACCACGTCCTTCATTAATCTATAATAATAGTACCTGCCTAATGGGGTTGTTTTCCCAAGGCAAATAGCATGATATATAAAAGTCATTGGGATTCTGTTTTATTCGAGCTTTGTTTTCTGTTACTCATCACAGTTTCCCTCTGTCTTGTATGTTTTTGCGGCTTTTCATGGCTATTTTTCCCCATTGGTTTATGCCCAATATCCAGACTAATTATTTGACATGGTATAGGTTAATTTTCCTAGACAATTTTTCTACTTTATCTGGGCACTGACCTGTAGTTTGAGTGATAGATATTGCTTTTTAGTGACTTTAACTAACCTAGGATATCGGAAGTTTGTAAGAACATAGCTCTGCTGGGGCTGCATGCAGCCCTTGCTGTAAACCTGAATTCTGATGTCTCTTTTGTTGTCCCTTTAAATATTTTACATTAGGAACTATTCTACTCAACCCAGATTATAATCTATACCCACTGGCTATGGCTTATTCTCCCAATTCTTCCCAGTGCCTTAGTAAAGAACAAGCCCCAATATCCCTTCTTATATTTGGGAATTTTAATTGACTTATACTAAACCTACTGTGTTAGTTCTCAGGAACTCCTTTTCTCTCTCCCTCTTTTTTGTTTGGCTTTATCTTGTTTTGGTTTCAGGTGTATATCTTAGTAGTTATAAAATCCTATACTTTGCACAGTGTCCCCTTTATATTTCAAGTACTGCAGCTGGCATAACACTAGGTAGTATAGTTTGGTATCAGGTTGCTGTGTGTTCATTTTCATTTGTCTCAAGAAAACTTTTTATTTCTTTCTTGATATTGTTAACATTCATTGTTTAGTAACATGTTATTTAGCCTCCAAGTGTTTGTGTGGTTTCAGCTTTTTTCTTGTGATTGATTTCTACTTTCACATGAGTGAGATTGCAGATGATACTTGGTATGACTTTTTGTGTCCTAGCATGTGGTCTATCCTAGAAAATGTTCCAGGAACACTTCAGAAAACGTATGTTCTGCTGTTTGGATGAAATGCTCTGAAAATATCAATTAACTCCATCTGGTAGAGCATATCTTGTAGGCGGCATATTTGTAAGTATTGATTTTTTATCCATTCAGCTACCGTATGTCTTTTGATTGGTGAACTTAATCCAGTTACATTTAAAGTGATTATCAATACATATGTGTTTATCATCATTTTATTCTTTATAGCTATGTTCTTCTTCCTCTTCTCCTCCTCTCTTCTTCTTCTTCATCATCTTTTCTTTCTCCTCCTGCTGCTCCTCCTGCTGTCTTTCCTTCTCTTCAGATAAGACCCTTGAACATTTCTTGTAATACTGGTTTGGTGGTAGTAAACTCCTTTAGCTTTTCCTTGTCTGGGAAGCTCTTTATTTCACCTTCAATTCTGAATGATAGACTTGCTGGGTTGAGTAGTCTTGGGTGAAAGTCCTTGCTTTATATCACTTTGAATATTTCATGTCAATCCCTTCTGGTTGAAATGTTCCTGCTGAGAAATAACCTGATAGTTATATGGAGCTCCCTTATAGGTAACTGACTTTCTTTTGCTGCTTTTAAGATTCTCTCTTTGTCTTTCATCTTTGACATTTTAATTATAATTAATTTAAATTGTGGGCCTCTAAAATGTGTTTTGATGTGGGCCTCTTTGGGTCATCTTCATTGTGACCCTCTGTACTTAATGTACCTGTGTGTCTTTTCTTTCAAGTTAAAGAAGTTTTCAGTCATTATTTTATCAAATATGTTCTTGATTATTTTCTCTCTTCTTTGTCTGATACCTCTGTTATATGGGTGTTTTTACACTTCATATTGTCCCAGAGGTTCTTCAGACTATCCTTGTTTTTAAATTTTTCTTTTTCTTTTTTGCTTCTATGATTATGTGTTTGCTGATACC
Source organism: Artibeus jamaicensis (assembly GCF_021234435.1). NCBI lineage: Eukaryota > Metazoa > Chordata > Mammalia > Chiroptera > Phyllostomidae > Artibeus > Artibeus jamaicensis. The sequence goes on along the minus strand of NW_026522030.1, from coordinate 67,926,452 downwards.
TTGTCTTCCAAACTGCGGTTTCAATCCTGTTTCATCCAGCCTGTTCTTGATTCTTTCTAGTGTATTATTCATTTCAGACATTATATTCTTCATTTATTATTAGTTCTTTTTTATGGTTTCAATGTCCTCACTAAGTTCCTTGAACCATTGTTTTGAACTCTATATCTGGTAGCTTGCTTGCCTCCATTTTTTTAGTTCTTTTTCTGGGGATTTCTTCTGTTCTTTCATTTGGGGCATGTTTATTTGTTTCCTTATTTTGACTGCTTTTCTGCATTTGTTCCTGTGTATTAGGTGGTTCTGCTATGCCTTTGTATGGTGGCCTTATGTAGTAGGTATCTTGGGAGGCTCAAAGGTGCAATCTCTGTTATTGTCTAAACTAGGTGCTCCAGGAATGTCCATGTGTGGGTTACATGAGCCCTCTTGTTGTAATTTTGCTGTTGGCCCATCTGTGTGTGTGATTGCCTCTCCAGCTGGCTATGAATTTTGTTCCCCCTACCTGGAGCACAATGTATCAGATGCTATGTGGAGGGCTAACTCCAAAAAGCTGAATTCTTCCCAACAGTGTCTGGTGTCTGCTGAGATCTCCATTTGTGTGTGCTATTTGTTGAGCTAATAGGATTGTGCTTTGATGTGGTTTGAACCACTGGTTGTGTTGGTTCTGGGTCCCTTTGGGTGTGACCCAGTGATGATGGATGTCACACACTACCAGTGATGGGCCCTGAACTACCTGTTTGGAGCTACAAAACAATCCAGTTTATGGCTGTCTCTGCTTGTTCTGTGTGTTCATGGGAGAGGCCTAGCGATGCACCAAGCCAGAATCTACCAGCACTGAGTCCAGGGACAGGTCGGCAAAAGGCCTAAGGCTCCCCAAGATCTTCTGTCAACTGTTAGCTGCCTATTAGGCTCAGTCACTGAAGAAGCCTTTGGTGGTACATGAGTTACTAGAGCTGGTCTCTCAGTGAGTCACCAGGTAGAGGACAACGGGATTCACTAGACTGATACAGATTCAAATTCATGCCAGTGCTGGGTTTGAGTCCACTCAGCAGCAGTCTAAGGGTACACCAAGGTTAGTGGCACTGGCTATGCATCCACAGACCTTTGCAGGGGAGCATAGTCTCAGGGATTCATCAGGGTCAGGCCAGCAGTATGTGTCAGGCCCAAATAAATCAAGATTTGACTGTGTGAAGGGAGGGCTCTGCACAGCTACAATGGTGCAGGTCTGGTGTCCTCAAGGAAAATGGCCTTATCAGAGTCACAAACTCAGTGTTCCCTGAAGTCTGCCTGGACCTCTTGGACAGTCTTTTGCATTGGGAATTTTTCAGGATTTTAGATTCGCTGGTTTTTCTGAACTCTCTTTATAAGGTGAAGTTGAGATAAGAACCTCTTTCTGTCACTTTTTTGAAGTTGCTGGTATAAGAATAAAATTTCTTTGCTTCTGTGCTTTAAGAGGTGAGAGTCAAATAGCAGGTGTATGCTTACCTAAGAACAGCAATAATGTGTAGATCATTCTATAGTCCATTACTGGCCATTAATTCAGAGGGCCTTTGGATCCTATCTGATGTTCCCCCAAACCAAATTTATGGATTAGGACTCCTGATTCAGTATGAGGTAAGTTATGTCAGGGGAAACTGGTGAGGAAAGGAGGACAAGAGGGTAGAGAAGGGGTGAATCTCAGGTAAAATCCCATAGAATGTTGCTTCAGTCTGATCCTGTAGAGGAACTTGAGGCAAGGGAACAAGAGGGTTTCCATACTTTCAAACTTCCCTGACTTTTCAGTTGTGGACAAAAGTATTTAAATTATTATGATCTAAGTAGCTGAGAGTGGACCTTGTAAAAGAGCCTCAGGTGCTGACCTTTGGAATTCCAGTGAAACAAGACAGGAGTGGAAATGTACTACCAGTGATGGGCCCTGGTAGTTGTTTTTATCACTGAAAAGAAGAATGTGAGGGGATCTGGACCAAGCTCCAACATTGTCTACTACAAATTTTCTGATGACACAGTCAGAGTTTTCCTTTAGGTTTCCTTGGGTTTCCCTATATTTGTGTCTTCCCCTTTTTACATTCACTACACATGGTCTTAGAAAAACAGTGAGCCTACTTGTAGATAACACTTTAAAAATTCAATGCAGACACAGTAATGGTGACTAGCCTTCGGTCCATACAGTTAACTTGCTGATTATTTGCATAAAGCACTCTTTATGTTATCAATGCTATCAATGAATCTTATTATTTGTATCTGGACTTACAAAGACATAGGATGACAGTGACCACTATAGATCAGGGTGTTCGTAACCTCCCACACCAGGTGTTGCCCTAAGAAGCTAAATTCCTTATTTAAGACATTTGTACTCACAAATTCACATTGATATTTTTGGGCATACATTTTTATTCCCTTTGTATTATAGAATTACCACTATCTTCCTCATTCTAAAGGATGTTTTGGCTATTTCAAGTCTTTTGCATTTTTATATACATTTTAGATTTGTTTTATCTATTTTTTTCTAAATGAGCTGCATAAATTTTGATAGAGACTTGCATTTAATCTATTAATTTGAAGAAAATGGACACCTTAACATATTGAGTCTTTAAGTTGTTGAACATGGTATACCTTACTTATCTACATTTTCTTTAACTTCTTTCAGCAGTGTTTCATAGTTTTAAGTGCTGAAGTTTTGAAACTCTTTTGTTTGAGTGAGTTCTATGTGTTTGCTATATTCTAATACTATTGTAAACAACATTATTTTAAATTTCCTTTTCAAGTCTTCATTGCTTGGGTATACAAATACAATTGATTTTTGTACTTAAACTTTATGACTGCTAAGTTCATGTTGAAGTAAGAAAAATATAGTTCAAACACTTGTATTTAATATTTTATTGAGGCTTCTAGCTAGTGCAGTAATGCAAAAATAAATAAACAGCCATATAAATATAAAAAATCACTGTTTTCAAGTGACATGATTATGTTCATTTAGTTTTTGCTATATTTTTTCAGAAAAGGGCTTATTTTTCAGTGTTTTCACAACCTCCATATAACCAATATCTCAAATTTTAAGAAAGCAATGCATGCTGTCATTTCATATGTTTTAGATAAAATTGCATAAGAAGTTTTAATTATTACATAAAATAGACCATTACTTTAGAAAGGCAAGCCCTGGCTGGTGTAGCTCAGTGGATGAAGCGCAGGCCTGCGAACCGAATAACTTTGGTTCGATTCCCAGCCAGGGCACATTGCCTGGGTTGCAGGCCAGTTCCCGGCAGGGGATGCATGAGAGACAACCATACATTGGTATTCTCTCCCTCTCTCCTTCTCTTCTCCTCTAAAGATAAATGAATAAAATCTTTTAAAAAATATAGAAAGGCAAAGCACAACATAAGAATCCCATGATTCAGGGATTGTAGTACAAATGTATAGATTAGATAATTTTCACAAGTAGTTTCTAGAGGAAGAGTGAATGAAGTATTACACATTTAGGTTAAACTAATCACCCTAAAAAATAGCATTGACTTCATTGAGAAAATACTGTGAATAGAAGAAAGAAAAATCTGTACATGGAAAGGATGCATGATTAATGGTGGAGAAAGGTGATTGTGTATTTGTAAAGTATAAGATAAGATATATAATCAACTTTTCAGCTTTTTTAACTTCTAAAAATATATATTTAAGTTTCCTAAGACTGTCAACACCATTTTGATGATTAAGTTCAATGAATTTAGAACTTGATTTTGAAACTTTGAAATCATTTGTATACTTGGATGATCATTGTAATTTGAACTATTGGACATCTTGATATATTTATGATCTTCTTTGTGATGTAGAAATTAACTTACAGAAAAGGTTACTAATATGCCTAAAGTCAACAATTGGGAAGTAGATATGGGACTCAAAATCTGGTAAATTCTCTCTTCGCTGAAATGCCAACAAATTGACCAAAAAGATATGTTAAAAGTATTGAAATAAGGATATGAGTTGGGCTTTACAATTCATTTCATGCTCAATATTATGTAAACTTCTGTTCCCTTAAGTAGAAAAACAAATAGGAAGTTTAGAAAGAGATTTAGAGGTTCATTTGTGGTGCTTAGTGGTTAAAATTGTTTTTGAATGCTACATTGATGCACATCAAACTAGCAGTAGGGTACTTGACCTAGTTTCTAAATGTCGAATCTTATTTTGAGTGTTTAAGCATTTGCAGCTTTGGACTTGCCTATTTTACAGATTTTAGAGCAAACTGAAAAAGTGATTTTCTGATTGAACACATGGAAACTGTTACTTAAGGCATATTAGTAAAATACCAAAGGAGAAATCACTTTAATCTCTCTAGGGAAGAAGAGGAAATGGAGTAAATGCTTAAAGATGGCATTTAGATTTCATAAGAAAATTAAATTTGCACACACACACAAACTCATGCTCTCAAACACATGGCCTTGTAAAAAAAAATTCACCCTGATTTCTCATCTGGAGTACTGTGTTTTATGTACTGATATTCATATCATGAATACATAATGTCTATTATATATTAAAAATAATTTGATATTACTAAATTAACTCAAGTGTTTTATTGAATATAGAAAAATAAAAATTACGAAGAGGGTTTCAATTATGTTTTTATTAAATTTATTGGGGTGACATTGATTAAAAAGATTACATAGGCTTCAAGTGTACATTTCTATGATACATGATTTGTATATTGTATTGTGTGCCCACCACCCAAAGTCAAATCATATTCCATAACCATATATTTGGCCCCCATTACTTTTTTCAACCCTTCCCCCCTTTCCTCTGGTAACCACCATACTGTTGTGTATAAGTTTCAATTTTATATCCCACATATGAGTAAAATTATATGGTTCTTAAGTTTTTTGACTGCCTTTTTTTACACTTAGCATGATGTTCTCAAGGTCCACTCATGTCACTATTGGCAGTATTTCATGTTTTCTTAGTGCTGAATAGTATTTCATTGTATACATGTATCACATCTTTATCCAATCATCTACTGGAAGACATATTGATCGGCCACCACGAATAATGCTGCAACAAATATGGAAGTGCATATATCTTTGTGCATTATTGTTTTCAAAATTGGGGGATAGAAACCAAGAAGAGGGAATGCTGCATCATATGGTAACTCTATTGTTAATATTTTGAGGAACCTCTGTACTATGAAAGAAGATAATATTTTAAAATAAGTAAAAAGATGTTGTATTTTAACTTAGTAGGACTAAACTTAGAGCTCAAGTAATTATATAAGCTAAAATAAGAGTGTTATTTTAAGAGGAGTCTAGACCAATAAAATAATAATAACTCTAGATCATGTTATTAAGGAAAATAAGTTTATCCAAGTGTATTATACATCTCTCATGGAAGATAATCATACTTATTAAAAACAACTCTTAATTTTACTGTCAGAGAAGAACTGGGCAGAAGAAACTTTTGGTCTCACTAGAAAAGATGCTTGCTCTTCATACCACAACTCAGTTTTCTCATTTATCAATTGGGAATATTCTTGTTTACTATATTGAACAATATACTTATAATAAGTATATCATAAACTTATACTTATTGTATAAGTTTTATTTATACATATATTAATATAGTGACTGAGTACGTCTTTGTGCTGAAAAGTAGAAAGATATTAATGACCCTGGTGAAGTTCCAGCCCCTGTGGACCTTGTACTCTTTTTGGAGGACACAGGTGCTAATACTGCTTTATGCAATCAATTATTTACAAGTGTCATATTGCTAAAAAGGACCAAATTCCTCTCTGAATCAGGCAGGTAGTGAAAGTGACCTTGAGGCAATGACACTTCAAATGAAGTCTGAAGGATAAGTTTGAATTAATTAGCCTCAGGGGGAATAAGCTCAAAGCAAAGGAAGAGGTGTGCTCCAATGCTCTGAGGTGAGAAAAATAAGCCTGTATTATGAAAACTGCAATGTGAATGTGAGGCCTGCTGAAGAAGGCTGGGTGGCTAACTCAGGTCCTCACCAGATCTTTATACTAAGAGCAGTGAGTATCTTCTGAAGGCTTTTATGCAAAAATGTGGAATGATTAGGTATGTGTTTTTAATGAATCTCCCTGGATACACTTTGGATAGTGAACTGAAGAATGGTAGGAGTGGATTCAGTGAAATAATTATAGAGGCTACTTTAGTTGACCAAGTAAGAAATGATGGTAGCCAGAATAGGGTGGTAGTAACAAAGACACAGGAAGGCACCCTATAAATGGCCACTATTGCTGTCATTGCCATTGATTGAAATGGTACTCTGTGTTAAATACAGTTGGGTTTTCAAAATGAAACCTTAAGCTTAAGTTTCCACTTGTCCATAATGCTTTGATTATTGACATCAAGATGAGCTGAGTGAAGATGCTGCTTGCTATCAGTCGTTCAAAAAATGCATAAGTAGGGGTAGAAAAAAGCATGGTAGAAATAACTATTATGTTATTTAATACTAATAGCCCATGATATTAAAAAGTAAGGTGGTTTCATTTTATCAGCTACTGGATGATGAATAGTGTGCCTGGAATTTTTGAAATTTATGTTTGGTCCTTTAGTTTGGGCAGCAAGATTTCAGTTAAGAGGTATTGCCTCTTATAAATTTTATATAGAAGGAAATGATCTTGTGAGGAAAGGGTAATCAGTCTTCTTTTTTGAGAGTTATCTATTCAATTAGGTAAAAACACCTACTTATTTGGAGACATTATTTGGAGGCATCTCTCTCCAAGGTATTTCCTGATTTGGTTGAATCTTTACTTAGGAGCCTAGCTGGCATGTCACAGCATAGGGGAAAACAGATGTAACCTAGATAAATATACGGTAAGCCTTGCTAGAGAAAGTAAGCCAGCTTAAGATGCAAGTAAAATAAACATCCCAACCCTTGGGATAAATTAGAAGACAAATCGTATTCAAACAATATATCATTCTTTTTAGCTTCCACAGAAGCCAAAGCAATTATTTATTATTTATGTTTTACATATAAACTGCAGAATCCACCTTTATATTTAAGACCATTAAGTATAATCAGAAGTGCAGCAGAGATCAAGTGGTTTTGACTCATATTCCTTTATAGATGCTCCAAGAAGGTACAGCCCAGGGGGAAACTAGAGTAGAAGACCAGTAAGACAAAAAGTCTAAGAAGTCTTCCAAGGAAAAGGAGTGAGCATCCATCTGCTCTTCCAGGCACGGAGTCTTTCCTACAGCCGAACTCTCTGGGGGAGGAGGAAGGGGACATTTGTCATATGACTCCTCAGTCTTGAGGCAGTAGAGAATTTCCCAGAGGAATTAAATTCCTTTATCCAGGCTGCAGTGTTCTTGTGACTCAGGTTTATCAAAATCTTAACAGACGTGAGTGACATCAATGAACATGACAGTCTTTGTCAGAACCTCTGAAAATTTACCCCTCTACAAAAGCAATGAAACCACTGACAAACAGATCAAGATTAAAAAATTTAAAACACTGGAAGTTAACCAAAGATTTATAGCAACCAGAGAGTGTTTACTGAAGACAAATGGCAGAATATCAAGAAGAACATCAAGTTTTGTGATTTAATAACTCACCCTAATCCCATTCTTTGTTCCATGGCTCAGGGGTAGCCTTGAAAAAGAACTGCTAACATTTCCAGTTGTGAGAGGTGGCAGGAGATGGAGCACTTTCAAAGACTCATTTCCAAACAACTGTCATTGTTTGACCTATCTAGTGGTTCCCTTGAAAATCCCACTCAAAATGTTTGCCTTTGTTTAATCTGATAGAACTTTCCTAGTGTTAAAAACCTCTTCCTAGTGTCGGAGATGGGGGTGGGGATGACACTCAGAGAAAATGATAGTCTACCAAAAATCTTAAAAAGAACTAGAAGTCCATGGAACTTTGAAAACTTCTAATATATTCCTAGTGATTGGCCACTGGGAATTTAGACAACCATTGACATGCCCGGGTGTAGGTGTTACCGAACAAGAGGTCCCAGGGAGGGGGGCAATATAATATTTGGCCCACCTAGGGATGCCTAAAACTGCTATACAACAGGGGCCCCTCCCAAAAACAGAATACTAATATCTATTGGGCTCTTCTGTCCGCTGCCAATTGGAAAGACATCTCTCAATGCCAGAGATTTGTGAAAAGGAAACAAAATGTTTATTTAATGCTATTCAGGCCTAATGCCTCCACTAAAATATCAAAGTCCTTTAGGTTGTACACCTACACCCACACAGTGCTCCCTTCTCCTACTGTTCCAACTCGGGGTACCGTAAATCAGGAAAAGAGCACATGTCTGTGTTGCAGGCCGCTGGCACCATCAGCTGTGTCGCCATGCAGGCAGGATCTCTCTAGTTAATCCAAAGTACTGTGGTACCCTCTCATGGTCCACTGGCAAGAGTTCTTTGTACCAACTTCCAGTCAAAGTCTCTCTTGCTTTCTAGGCCACGCAGCCAAACGGGCACCCCAAAGCTGCAGGGGTTTGCACTCCACCAAAAGCATGTGGCTTTCTTCTTCACCTGGCTGCAGGGATCTCCATTTTGGCAAAGCTGCGTGGTTTTCCCTTTCACCTGGGCAGTTACCCCTTCATGTTCTGGAGCCCATCTTTTCCAAACTCTCACACCAGTGCCCCTCACTCAAGGAGCACAGCCCCTTATTACTATCCTCAGTCCCAGCCACTACCTTCTCCCTGGCTCCAAACTTGGCCACTGCTATTTAACATATCTATGAAACCAGTTAAAGGTTATAGATATGTTAAATAATCATTCCAGAGGTTAGCTGCAAAACTATTGCTATGCAAAACAGCTCTCAATGGCCCTGCTCCATTGTCCCTTCCCCCTGGGGGGGGGTGGTAAGGACATCTTACATGTCTCTCCAATATTCCTATACACTGAATTCTGGACACCATTCCAAATCTTTTTTTGGGGCCCCTCCTGGCTGCACCCTGTATCATGGGGGCGGCTTCTTTCGCAAGGTCCCCCTGGTGCCATGGACACACGTGAATGAGTAAATATGGCCGAGACATGCTGAGATCTGTTTGGGAATGGAGGAGTGAGCTGTGGCCAGTTTCTCTGTGGAGAAAGAGGCCTGCAGTGGCCAGTTTCTCCGAGGAGAAAAAGGCCCGGAGCACCTTTCTCCATAGCCTTTTATTGGGTTGTAATACACAGGAATACAAGGCGGCAAGGATCAAACAGTAGATAACATTACAAAGAGATCTGAGTCAGTGTCTGTCAGGAAGAGAGTTGCAGAAACTTTGGGAGACATACTCATTTCCTCTCGGACCCTTATCATATGAATGAAAGCACTTTTAGCAGATTTCACAGGTTAATTAGCAAGTCTTTGTGATACCAGATTTTCCCCCAGGGCACACTCTAGCAAGGCAATGATCTGCACCTCTCCCCATCAGGTATTCAGGCTTAAGGGGATTAGAGCCAGGAAGCACTTCTGCCAGAGAACATGGGGACTCAGGCTTTGACAAAGCTGGGGGGCGAGAGTCCATTGCTCTCTGTTGTAGCCCTCTGAGTCCTTCCATGAAGGCCTCCCAAGTCTGGCTTATGTTGACCCCCGCTGTGAGGGGTCTTACCTGTCATTGACTTCTGACCAAGCTTTGGGGGCAGGGAGAAGCACTGAGGCAGTTTTTGCTACCAGAGACAGGCTTTGTCTCCTGTTGCTGGCATTCCAAAGGTCGTCTCTCACCCTTAGCCACAAGGGGTAGAGATACAGTTCCTAAAATTAGGCAGAGTGGTCTCCAACACCTGGGCCTGTAAAAACTTCAAAAGGTTCTAAATTTTCACCTTAAGCTGATCCTGAGGCTGTGAAAGACAAAGTTGTAAACTGACTAATTGTTAGAGGTATGTGCCAACACACACTGAGCCCAAGGGAGCAAAGACTGGGAGATTTATTGGTTTCAAATATTTACAGAAATTTGTCCAATAATTCTTTGGGCACTAAATGAATTGCCTGGAGATTTCAGTACCATAGTATATTATTGAAAATGTCTAGTTTTCAAAAAAAAGAAAGAAAGAAAAGCAGGAAGGATGAAAGAGAAAAAGAAATAATAGCTCATATGCAGCAAAGATTTTGTATACTATTGAAATTAAGATGGAATAAATTTGAACTATATTATAAATTATGTTAATTATAATTACTAAGACAACCATTAATAAAATAATTTACAGTTTTAGAGTACAAAAAAGTTAAAAAGATCAAAATAGTTTATCAAAAAATATACATTTAATGGAAAAGAAAGCAGTAATAGAGGAATTGAGGAGAAAAAATATGGCACTTAGAAAAATATAGTCAAATGACAGAATTATATCCAGCCTTATCAGAAATGATATTAAATATAAATAACTTAAACTCTCTAATAAAAAAAACAAAGATTGGCAGAATGTCCGAAAAATGTGATCCAACTGCATGCCATCTATAAGAAACTCACTTAATATTCAAAGACAAAATAAAAACAGGCTAAATATATGTTTATATGTATGCAAACTATGACAAAATAGACTTTGAAACAAAAATTATTACTAGAAACAAAGGTAATTTTATAATGATAAAAGGGTCAATCACCATGAATATATAACATTCATAAACATATATTCACCTAACAACAGAACCCAAAAATATATACAAAAAGCTTGCAGAATTGATAGTAGTGGATAATAATAATAATAACAGCAAATACATCCCATGCGCACACACTGAGAACCACCGAGCAATAAAAACTGAATGAAGAAAGAGGCCTAAACTGCTATAGTATTTTTCAAAAAGTAGTGACCAATTTGAGTACCTGAACCACATGCCCCTTGAGTAATACATATTCTTGTCCAACACCCTTAATTCTACCTTTAGGATTCCCTCTCTGCCCTTGCTTTTGCAAGGTTGTGGAATGAGCTGTTCTGAGTGGGCTGAATATCCCCACTGCACTGAGAATCTGCCAGGCAGATAACTGATGGTGATATGTGACTGTAAGCTACAAACTGACAAAGTAAAAGTGTCTGAGCTCAGCTTCTGGAGCTAAGGCCAAATGTAAGGTGTGATTTGGTTGGAGGCCTAGGCAGCTTGATGCCATTCAGCCATTGGCTGAAGCAAGGATGGTTGCCAAAAAGATGGTGCTCCAAACTGATGCTAAAGCTTTCACAGTGAAGCTTAGGCAGCAGCTGAGGAAAGACAGAAACCCAGGTCATGCCTCTGACCAGAGAACTGGCCACGGTGAACCCATATTTAAAAGCAGCCCAGAGTCTGAGGCCATAGCTGAGACAAATGTTGAATCCATTCTTGGACTCTGTTGTGTAAAGACTAAGTTCAAGGCAAGGGCAGAGGAAAGGACTGGCAGTGGTTTCAGGGTTGGAGCTGGCATTAGAATTGCCCTGTGGTTCAAATGCAAACTGCAGGCCAGACCTGACACTAGCACAATGCAGAGGAGCTGGTTACAGGCATAGTGAATATGGTAAATACCACTGAATTTTATGCTAAAATGGTTAGTTTTGTTATTTAAATTTCACCGAAATAAAAAAGATATTTGTAGTGATATCCATCTTTAGGGTGCTTATAATCTAGATGAAGAGATAAAAATAATTTAAATAAATAAATTTATTATTTTTTTAATTTAAAAAGGTAATAGAATCCAAAAATAAAATAACAGTCAAAATATGAAATTGTCTTTTAGTTCAGTTGTGGAAAATATATTCACTCTATAAATTTAACAATACATGATAATTAAATTTGTCATTTTTTTGTATTTGATAGAAAAAATCTCCAAATTATGGCAGGAATTAATTTATCTTGACCATTATCTAAACTGAGAATCTGATGGGTTTAATTTTAGATCGAATACATTTTTAAGACCGAGCCTTTTTTTTGTGGCTGAAGTCAGAAATTATAAAAGAGGATTAGAGAGAGGGCCCTTGCTGTGGAACTTTAATTTGCCAAATTGTTAAAATTAAGGATTCTTCCATAGCTAGCACTGTTAGTAGTACTTCTACTACACCCAAGATCTCAGTTTTTAAATGGGAATGATCTCCATCTTGATTATTGACAACAATGATCCTTACCTCTTATTATTAGGCCAAGAACTTTAAATGACTTCGGTAATTTGAGTAAAGTTATACTAACCATCAATCAAGTGATTGACAACATTGTCTTTTCTCTTTCAGATTTAGCTATGGCACTGGCCAGATTAAGATGGTTTAACTGCTAAAGTATTATTGATATTGACATAAAAACAAATAGCAAACAAGGTAGTTATTATTTCCAAATATATCATTTTTTAGTCAGAGGAAGGAGAAAAACAAATTAAACATTTTGAAAGGATTGTTTAGTAAAATAAGCACCATCCCTTAACTAGAAAGAGAAAATACTGATGCCTCAAAATAACATAAATTACAGTTTCTGAAGGAGACCGATGATACTCTCTGAGCATTCATTCAAAGTTCACTTTCTATCCCCACTTCCTATCCCCTTATAGTTCATGAATACAAAATATATACTAAGAAATATTCAATGTTGGCTGCTTATTCTAATGATGTCAATGTGAGGGAAAAAGAGTCTATGATTGATGGCCAATTTCTGGTCCTCCATATGCTCCCAATAAGTCTCAAGAATAGTTTTGGGGAGAGGAAAGATGGCAGCTAGGTAAGAGGGAGCAGATTTCACTTACCTCTGCACGTGGGAGAAAAGCCTGGCCGATCTATGGAGGAACAGAGCAGACAGCCACCAGTATCACAGCACATATGAAAATAGGAAATCAAAAATTGTAGTGGACATTGAAAAAACAGATGGTAAGGAGCCGCTGGGCCCACCACAGAGCTCTTGGGAGAGAGTTGGTTTAGTGCTCCCTCCCCAGTCAAACACAGTTTGAGAAGCACGGGGAGAGACCTGGTTACTTGAAGTGGTAGAGAAGGGAGTAAGGACTGAGTGGCAAACACACAGGGGCTGTGAGCACCCATGTATAGCCCTGGGAAGAGTATGCGCCCGAGCTGGCGTGACTGGAGGCGGCCTGGCTGGGCACAGGCACCCGCAACCCTGGGAGGGAGCTTTGTGGAATGCCCAGGGCATACACCCATGGACCCAGAGAGAGTGCATGTGCCTCAGGAGGCCTGGAGCCCACACTCAGGGCCCTGGAGAGGGGCACCAGGCTAGCTCTGGGAAGAGTGCACGCGAGGTTGACTGAGTGCTGAACAAGAAGGGAGAAAAGCATACCAGTCACCCCTAAGCCTACTGCAGCCAACAAGAACAGAAAAACCAGTTTAGTCAGTTTGAAACCAGCAAGAGGCTTTTTTGTTGTTGTTGGCTTATTTTGTTTTTGTTTGTTTGATTTTTAAAGTAATTTTTTATTTTTTAATTTTTATTATTCTTTATCTCTCAATTCTTTTTGCTCCTCTTTCCTCTTTTATTCCTTCTTCCTTTCTTTCCAATTTTATTTTTTCTTCCTTCCTTAATCTGCTTTTTTTTTTTTTTATTTTGAAATACCCACAAGTGAGACAAAAAATCCTGGAACTGTGAAAAGACCAGAGTTGGACCCACAAAGGGGGCATCCCAACAGCTAAGACAGAGACAAATTTCACTTTGATATTACAGAGAACCTGCAAGTTATTGCATATTTATATTATATTTTTTATTATTCTTACATCTTTTTAAAATAATATTTTGTATTCCTCTTCTTTCTGTTTAGTCTTCTTTGGTTGGCTGGTTATGTTGTATCATTTGACAGGTTTTCCCTATTCTCTCATTCATAGCGTATTGCTAATTTACTGTCCTTCGCTTCACCTGTGTTCCATTAGCACACTACTCAAGGTCCTATACTCCCGATTCTTGTTATCTAGATCTCAAAGATTCTGTCATATGATTGTTACTCTAATATATTGTAAATAATAGCTATTCCATACTAAATACTACACAACACCCCTCCCAGATCTTAACCCACTTCACCGTTTCCTGAACTCTATTACTGTAGTGGTTAACTCTATTCTCTCACACACTATATCTATTTACTATCCTTTATTCTCACTTTACCTCAGAATCTGACCTCCCACAACCTCACTGCTTTCTAGATCCAACTCACAATCCTTTCCTCCCCAACAAGAGTCTTACCTTCTTTCCATTCTTTCTAAAAGGTGGCTAGTTGGGCAGAAGATCATGGTTAACATTATACATAGCCAAAGGATCTCCTATCTCTTCTCTATTGGCTGCTACTGTAAATAGCACAGGATACTCTATTCCTGTGTTAAACCATTTTGCCTTCCCCCTCCAAGTAATCACAAAAAAGAGTAGGTGGAATGGCGAACACCAGGATACCCAAAGGATACTGCACCACTGAATCTCACAGGTATTCTACCACAGAAGTTCACACCATAAACCCAGGGAGCCAGAACAGATCAATTTAAGAAGCTGAGGCTAATAAGAAGAGACTCACAAACAATGGGAGGACAAAGAAACAGTCCCCAAATGAAAGGAAAGAAGGAAATTGCAGAAAGAATGCTAAATAAAATAGAGGCAACTCAGCTGTCGGATAGTGAGTTCAAAAGCAGGATACATGAAACAGAAGATCAGATCAGTGAGCTGGAGGACAAAGTAGATAAAAACACCTAGAAAGAGCAAGAAAAGGAAGAGAGTCTCAGAAAGAATGAAGAGGGATTAGGAGAAATGCAAGATAATGTGAAACATAATAATATCCAAATAATAGGTATACCAGAAGGAGAAAAACAAGAGAAAGGGACAGAAAACCTATTTGAAAAAGTAATGAGGGAAAACTTTGCTAATTTGATGACAGAAAAAGTCACACAAATCAGGAAACACAGAGTCCCAACCAAGAGGAAAACAAAGAGGCCCACTGCAAGACACATCATCATTAAAATGGCAAAATTCCAAGACAAAGAGAGAATCTTAAAGGCACCATGGGATAAACAGGAAGTAACGTACAAGGGATCCCTGAAAAGGTTAGCAGCTGACTTCTCAATGGAAATGCTCCAAGCCAGAAGAGAATGGCAAGAAATATTCCAAGTAATGAGAACCAGAGGCCTGCAACCAAGGCTACTTTACCCAGCAAGGATCTCAATCAAGATAGAAGGCTGAATAAAGAGCTTCCAAGACAAAAGAAGTCTAAAAAAATACACCTCCACCAAACCAGCTCTGTGAGAGATGCTAAAAGGACTGCTTTAAGGAAAGGAAGGAAAAGAGAGAGACTGAGAGGAACACAGGTACAAAGGTAGTAATGAATAAGTACCTATCAATGATAACCATAAATGTAAATGGATTAAATGCTCCAATCAAAAGACATAGAATAGCTGAATGGATAAGAAAGCACATATGCTGCCTACAAGAGACCCACCTCAGGACAAAAAACCTACACAGACTGAAAGTAAAGGGCTGGAAACTAATTTTCTAAGCAAACAGACAGAAAAAAAAGATGGGATAGTAATAGTCATATAAGACAAAATAGACTTAAAAAATGGCCATGAATAGAGACCCAGAAGGTCACTTCATAATACTCAAGGGACAAATCCACCAAGAAGACATAAACATTGTAAATATATATGCACCCACCATAGTACCACCCAAATACATAAAGAAAATTCTGGAGGACGTCAAGAAAGATATTGACAGCAACACAATTATAGTAGGGGATTTTAATACTTCACTGTCAAAAAAATGGACAGATCTTCCAAACAAAATATTAACAAAGATATTGTGGCATTGAACAATGTCCTAGATGAAATAGATTTAACTAATATATATAGAACCCTTCATCCCAAGGAAGCTAGATACACATTCTTCTCAAATGTACATGGAATATTTTCAAAGTAGACCACGTGATATGACACAAAACAAGCCTCAGCAAATTTAAGAAAATTGAATTCATACCAAGAATTTCCTCTGACCATAAGGGACTGAAACTAGAAACCAATCTCAAGGGAAAAAAACTCCAAACACACAAACTCATGGAGATTGAACAGCATGCTATTAAATGACAAGTGGATCAAGAATGAAATTAGGGAAGAAATCAAAACGTTTTTGGAAACAAAAAAAACCTCACAACAACTCAAAATATATGGGACACAGAGAAGGCAGTACTGAGAAGGAAGTTCATAGCAAAACAAGCCTATCTAAAAAAAATAGAAACAATTCAAACAGACAACCTAACCCTGTTCCTACAGGAACTCAAAGAACAACAGAGACCAGAGCAACTAGAAGGAAGGAAATAAACAAGATCAGAGCAGAATTAAATTACATAGAGACTAAAAGCACAATTCTAAGGATCAATTAATCCTAGAGCTGGTTCTTTGAAAAGAGAAACAAAATTGATAAGCCTTTAAGCAGGCTTATCAAAAAAAAAAGAGAGAGAGAGAGAGAGAGGGCCCAAATAAACACAATCAGAAATGAAAGAGGAGAGATTACAATTGACACCACAGAAATACAAAGGATTGTATGAAGTTACTATAAAGAAGTGTATGCCAAGAAATTTGAAACCTAGGTGAAACACACAAATTTCTAGAAAAATATAATCTTCCAAAACTAAATGAAGAAGAAGCAAAAAGCCTGAACAGACCAATAACATCAGAATAAATTGAAGCAGTAATCAAAAAACTCCCGACACACAAAAGCTCTGGACCAGATGGTTTCACAGGGGAATTCTACAAAGCATTTAAAGAGAACTAACCCCTTTTCTTCACAGATTATTGGGAAAAATTCAAAATGATGAAAGACTTCCAAACTCTTTTTATCAAGCCAACATCATCCTAATTCCAAAACCAGATAAATACACAACAAAGAAAGAAAACTCAAGGCCAATATTGCTGATAAATATAGACATTAAAATCCTCAACAAAATATTGGAAAATGGCATCCAACAATACATTAAAAAGATAATAAACCATGACCAAGTGGGATTCATCCCAGGGATGCAAGGTTGGTTCAACATTCACAAATCAGTAAATGTAACACAACACGTAAACAAAAGGAGAGACAAAAATCACATGATCATATCAATAGATGCAGAAAAAGCATTTGATAAGGTATAGCACCCTTTTATTATAAAAACACTCAGCAAAGTGGAAATAGAAGGAGTATTCCTCAACATAATAAAGGCCATATATGAGAGACCTGTAGCCAACATCATAACCAATGGGCAAAAACTAAAAGCTTTTCCACTAAGATTAGGAACAAGACAAGGTTGTCCACTTTCACCACTTCTATTCAATATAGTATTGGAAGTTTTAGCCACAGTAGTCAGACAAGAAAAGGAAATAAAAGGCATCCAAATCAAAAAGGAGGGGAAAAGATCTGTCATTGTTTCTAGATGACATGATAGTGTACATAGAAAATCCTGTAGACTCCACTCAAAAACTGCTCGACCAAATAAATGAATTCAGCAAAACAGTGGGATACAATGTCAATATCCAGAAATCAAAGGCATTTTGGTATACCAACAACGAAACAGCAGAAGCAGAAATCAAGAAAAAAATCCCATTTGATATAGCAAAAAGAAAAATAAAATACCTAGAGATAAATCTAACCAAGTAGGTAAAAGACCTGTATGCAGAAAAGTGCACAATACTGAAGAAAGAACTCAAGGAAGAGACAAACAAATGGAAACAAATACCATGTTCAGGGATCAGAAGAATTAACATAATCAAAATGTCCATACTACCCAAAGCAAGTTACAGGTTCATTGCAACACCTATTAAAGTACCAATGGCATATTTTGCAGGCATAGAACAAGCACTTCAAAAATTCATATGGAACTATAAATGACCCTGAATAACTGCTGCGATTTTGAGAAAGAAGAGCAAAGTAAGAGGGATTACAATACCTAATACCAAAGTATATTACAAGTTCACTGTAATCAAAACAGCCTGGAACTGGCATAAAAACAGTCACATGGACCAGGGGAACAGAACAGAGAGCCTCCAAAATAAACCCAAGTCTCTGTGGTCAACTAATATTCAACAAAGGGGGCAGTGACATAAAATGGAGTAAAGATAGCCTCTTCAACAAATGGTGTTGGGAAAACTGGACAGTTACGTGCAAAAAAAATGAAACTCAAACACCAACTTACACCATACACAAAAATAAATTAAAGGTGGATAAAAGACTTAAATATGAGCCATAACACCATTAAAGTCCTAGAGGAGAACATAGGCAGGAAATTCTCAAATATTTCACACACCAACATTTTTACTGCTATGTTTGTTCCCTAGAGCAAGGGACATAAAGAAAAGAATAAACAAATGAGATCTCACCAAAATAAAGAGCTTCTGCATGGCTAAAAAAAACAGTATTAAATAAAAAGAGAACCGACTATATGGGAAAAAATATTTGCCAATGATACCTCAGACAAGGGTTTAATCTCCAAAATATATAAAGAACGTATATGACTCCACTCTAAGAAGACAAGCAACCCAATTAAAAAATGGGTGAAGGACTTAAACAGACACTTCTCCAAGGAGGAAATACAGAGGATCCAGAGACACATGAAAAGATTCTCAATATTGATAACTATCAAAGAGACACAAATTAAAACCACAATGAGATACTACTTCATGCCAGTCAGAATGGCCATCATAAACAGCAACAAACAACAAGTGTTGGAGAGGTTGTGGGGAAAAGGGAACCCTAGTGCAGTGTTGGTGGGATTGCAGACTGGTACAACCACTGTGGAAAACAGTATGGAAATTTCTCAGAAAACTAAAAATGGAACTGCCTTTTGACCTAGCAATTTAACTGGGAGGATTATACCCTAAAAGCCCTGAAACACCAATCTAAAAGAACCTATGCACCCCAATGTTCATAGCAGCACAATTTACAATAGCCAAGTGATGGAAGCAACCTAGGTACTCATCAGTCAATGAATGGATCTAAAAACTATGGTACATTTACACAGTGGAATTCCATGCAGCAGAAAGAAAGAAGGAGCTCCTACACTTTGCAACAACATGGATGGAAGTGGAAAGCATTATGCTGAGTGAAATAAGCCAGGCAGTGAAAGACAAATACCATATGATCTCACCTTTAACAGGATCCTAAACAACAAAACAACAAACAAGCAAAATATAACCAAAGGCACTGAAATAGAGAACAAGCTGACAATGTCCAGAAGAGTGAGGGGAGGGAACTTTGGGGGAATTTCATGGGAAAAGTGGAAGGGTTTACAGGAGCAAGTATAAAGGATACATGGACAAAAACTAGTGGGGGTGGAAATGGGAGGGAGTGGGGAAGGGCTGGGTGGGTGGGCTGGGATGGAGATAAAATACATAAAAGTGTACTTGAACAACAATTAAAATTAAAAAAAAATTAATGGTTTTGGTTTTTCAGACCTGCATCAACCCCTTCTGTAAATAGAAGAACTGATACAGATATTGCCCATAGTGTTCTCTGCGTTAAAGTTGCATCATTTCAGAGATTGTGAATATCAAAACTTGATCTAAAAATTTAAGTATTTTTAATCTTGATGTTGGAAATATTTTTCTTTGGTGTCTTATTTCTGATAGTGAACACATACATCACAAATTTTCTTCTTATCATTCATTATTTTGATTTCCACTTAGCCATTTGAGACTAGATTTTTGTGCATTTCTGATGAAATTGTTATTTGAATTGTCAAAGAAAAAGAAACAGAAAGATCATGAAAACTACACGAATATGTTACAGTCTAATCTGATTAAACACACACACACACAAAGAGCAAGCCAAAGATAGGAATGTTCAACTCTGGGAGAGATTAGACACACTCCTCAAAGAAAAGAAGATTAAAAACAAAACAAGAAAACAGAAAAAGAAAAATCTCTTGGAACTTCTTTATGTTGTTATAGTTAATGACAACATGAATTGAGTGAAACAATAAAATTTATTAGAGTGGGTATGTGTACACATACATGCACCTGCTGAGCACAGAATAGATGGAAGTGGAGATGAGAGAGCTCAGGAAACAAGGATTCAATAATCCATACAAATGGAAAACCAACAAAGACCAAGGAACAGGCAGAAACAGTTGAGGATTAACTTAATTACAAAAGAAAGGCTGAATTACTGCACAATTTAGAGAGGTAAAAGATAAAAAAACAAGTATAATAGGTAATAGATACAAAGATAAGATAAAATTGTGAAGACAAAGACAAATAATTATTGGAATTTTTAATGGCTTGAAATTAAAAGGGAAAGGTTATAAAACATAATAGGACAAAAACATATTGAAGGCTATATTAAAAAAAGAAACATTTTAATGATAAACCAAATCTACATTATAAAATGCATTCTCCATTTCAGAAAAAATCACTCATAATTTGTCATAGTTAATAATTTTCTTAAGGTTACAAAGGTCTAATTTCTTGTATTATGACAGGCTCAAAAAGATCAGTAATAAGAAAAACATAAATTATTTTTAAATGAGCAAAGAATAGAAATAATTTTGAAAAAAGTAAAAAGTGACCAAAAATTAAAAGGATGTGGAAACATAAACATAATTAAAGAACTTTATATCAAATAATTAAATACTAATTTTCAAACATTCATGTTGCCAAATTTTAAAGAGTCTAAATGTAAGTGTTTCTAGCAGAATATAGGAATACACACTATCATAAAAACTGTTGGTGAGAAAATAGATTTAAGTAAGCACAATATTTGAGTGGAGGGTTTAAAAATAGCTCTTAGTATTGATCATGATGAGGGAGACATATTGATTAGAGAAATCTATTATGTAGGGAAAGAAAAAGGCATAACATTTAGCTAGATGAATTAATTAAACTAATTAGGAAAACTATACACATAAGGAAAATTTTTATTCATATTTTATTTCCCTACAAGAGAAAAATAATACAAACCAAAATTAAAGAGTGAGAGAAAACAAACAAAACAATGAAATAGTTGCCTAATTTTGTCATAAGAGCAAAGGCAGCTTAGAGTCTATCCAGATATACTGTCAAGCAGATGAGAGTTCAGTGCAAGCTTCATTGTGCACACTTCAAACACTTGCCAAGTGGACAGTCTTCAAGATAACAGCGTTAGAAGAAACAAACAAACATAAAAGAAATATGAAAATTAATTCTCCAGTAATTAAAGTCAGAGCCACTTAGCTTCATCCTATGGTAAGTCTGGGGGTTGAGGAGGACAGAATTTGGGAAGGATTTCAAAATGACATTCTTCAAGATTGAAGTCAAGAATCAAAAGTTTGACTTAAGCACAGATAGGTTAACTTGAGTCTGCATGCATCAGGAAGCAAAGGTGTTTTCTGGCAGACTGGTTTATTGCTTCTTTCTCAGATGGCTGCAGTTATTTAATATGAGTAGTAATAACAGACATATATTGATATCTATATCAAGCCATATCTTTATCTATCTACAGATGGTGCTGTTCACTAATTAGATGCATCACCTAAATAAGGCTTACTTTTTTAGAAAATTTAAAGGTGGAGTGCTCTTCTAGTTATAAAAGCTAACCCCACATGTTATAAACAACTAATTAGATAATATTTAGGAATTTTACAGAAGACACAAAATACTTTCTTGGCTATAGTGTCAAAAATTCTTTAACTATTCTTTAACAAATTTCTCCTTCACAAAGTATATTTTTCAAATTTAAGATAAGTTTAATAATAAAATTGAAATTTTAATGACAATTAGATCCATGAATCTTCTTTTATTTTCACTATTAATATTTAAAGTAAAATTAAAATTATTAGAAACAAGTTTACTGTCTTATATTTTTCATATTCTTAGATAAAACATAAATATAACCAAAATCAATGTTATATGTATCATCCTCTGAGACCATTATAATTGTTAATTTTCTGAGACCAGATGTTAATCTGAATATACTTAACTATATTTAAAAATGGTTAAGATGGTTAAAAATATTATGTACTAGTAATGTAAAATTGATAGACAATAAAGCTGTAATTGGTCATTTTCAGATAGAATGATAATATTGTGGCCCTTTCTTTACCATTACCAAACAGAACAAAGGCACTAATACTTACAGTATTAACTGTAATATGTTTAAACATTGTTGATTTTTTATTTAGAAGGTAAATATGAGATTTATATAATCACTCATGAAAATATAGCAAATTTCTTTCTTTGACTATCACCTTTAGTGTTTAGTTTGCTCATATTTTTACGTAATTTTTGTAACATGTTACATGGATGTCATGAATCAATTCTACAAGGTTATTGTTGAGGTAGAAGTGTGGGCTTTAAGTAATAACTGTGATCTATCTACCTCTCTGTCTATGTATCCATGTCATCTATCTATCCATCATCTACCTATCTGTCATCTGTCCCTGATATTGATGGTCATTATGACATAGAAAGCAGGTTAATATTTCTTGCCTCCTGCTCAATATCAGACACACATTATCTATTTTCATTTTTACAACAACCTATGGAAAATTTCTGTTACCTTCAGGCAGATGATGGAGTCAGATAGGATCAGAAAATTTGATAAATGTTTTATACCTTGAATAACAGTAAAGTCAAAATTCACATGTAGAACTTATGGACACACAGCTCATGCTCACTCCCTCACATCATTCCTATTTTCCAAGTTGCATCAGATGACAACCCAGACTGGGAGGGCTCATAGCTATAAGAAATGAGGTCATAGGCAGAAACCAGCATTCAGAACATCAGTACTCAGTATATCAGTGTCCCTTTCCTCCTTCAAAACAACAAGTCAGGAATGAGAGTTTACTTGTTAGTCAGAAATATAAATAAAGAAGCCCAATAAAGTCTGAAAATTATCTCAAGGATAAGAGTCTTTTTGTGGGAAGACCCACTTCCCAACATGCAGTTGGGCTAGACTACTGGAGGTGATGGAGAGCAAGATAGTTGGTGGGAGAAACACCTCAGTAGTTGATATACCCCTGAGAACAAGGGTATGATCATACATTTGGATGTTTTGTAAACCTCTGGCAGTTTGCAGATTAGCTTTGTAGCTCAATTACTACCACCGTGGTCCAGGACATTTCAGCTTTGCACCTGGACAATTTACTCCTTCATCTCTTAACTCTTACACAGTTAGTATGTACCAGACACTTGTGATGCAGTAATAATCCATATGAACATGGTACTTGCCCTCATGGACTTTATAAAGTCTTCATGGCTGGATGTTGTAGACAGGTAAACAGAAGTTTACAACACAGTGGGAAAGTAAGTTATAGAAAAAGGAGGTATCTTACTTTAAGATTTGGCTTTGGGTGGTGGGCACACAATGCAATATACAGATGATGTATCATACAATTGTACATTTGAAACCTACATAATTTTATTTACTATTGTCACCTCAACAAATTTAATTAAAAGATTAAAATTATTTTTCAATTACAGTTGACATATATTAGTGCTAGGTATAGGTTTCTTCCTTTTTTCAGTAACAAGAGCAGATGGAATGCAGAGCATTCTGTCTTGTCTGGGGATAGCCAAAACAAACAAACAAAAAACAAAAAGACAAAAAACGAAGCAAGTTAAGTGTTGATTGTATTAAAACAATGTTATTTGTGGTAATGATACATGACAGATACAAGATAATATGAGTACTATGGAGTAGTAGGATGATTGATTGAATGGCACATTAGTTGTCATTGAGTATCAATTTTTATATAGTTAATTTTGTAATATACTATAGGAAAAAAAGAAGGTAGAATATACAATCTTTGTTCTCAAGGAGATTCCACTTAATTTCATGAAGGAATTTTCAGCTTTGGTCATTGCAGACTTAGACATTAAAAAGGATTCCCACAGGCACAGCCATTTCTTGTGGGCTTGGGATCTGGACAATAAACTGTGAAGGCATATGCTAACGTAAAACCCTAAGTGTTTAATTAAATGAAGCACAAAATGTGTAATAAAACATAAAAATATTCATCACATTGACACATGAAAATAAAAGCATATATTACAGAGTATAATATGATACAAGTTTTGGGAAAGATACCTTTTATATATATATATATATATGCAAGGAAGAAAACCAAAAAGCCATCATAGTAGGCCCTTAGTAATATTTGTTGAAAATATAAATGACCAAATGAATAAGAATATGTTAATATTGATTTTCTTTGAGTATTGGAATTATGATTCATTTTCATTCTGCTTTCTTTTTAGCCCAAACATTACATAATAAAAACATTTTACAATTAAAAATTAAACATTGTTTTAAAATGTTCTTAAGGAGAGAATAATCACAACTCAGTTTAAGAAGTATCTGCAGAACAAGTTAAGGTAGGGATAAATTACTTTCTTCATGACCGATAAGGCAGGGAAAACAATGCAATTTATGCGCTGATTATATATATATATATATATATATATATATATATATATATATATATATATATAGATAATATATATATATATATCAGTCTCAAATCCTCTTTAGCAGCAGCTGTAAAAGCTAGGTGGTTAGTTTACATCTACTACTCTGTCTTGCCACTGTCAGTAAATTTAGGGGAGGATGAAAATCTTGCTTCACCCTAACGAGGGAACCTCTTGAATTATTAAATTAATGGCTTTCTACTCTTCATATGTCAAACCAACCCTACTGACACACTATCAGGAAAAGCCTAGGATATTTCCTTACCATATTTTAAACTGAGGTTAGATA
The DNA here is from genome assembly GCF_021234435.1 of Artibeus jamaicensis. NCBI lineage: Eukaryota > Metazoa > Chordata > Mammalia > Chiroptera > Phyllostomidae > Artibeus > Artibeus jamaicensis. Next base: position 67,901,894 of record NW_026522030.1, on the reverse strand, counting down.
TTGTGCTGTATTCATCTTTTTATTTAGAACACCCAACACAGTATTAGGCAAATGATGGGTATTTTTAAAAATCCTGTTGCATTTTGCTTACACTGCTTTTCCAATATTGGCCCTGAATTACTGTACATCCTTTGTTATTTTCTAGTCTAGATTCCTAGGCTATCAAAAGTAAATCTATAGGGTAGCCAACTTTGTCCGTAGCTCCAGATGCTGTCCAGGGAGCAAAAGATGGGCATTCTGTGTAACAGATCTATGCAGTTATTATCATAACTAGAAGGAGCATTATAGATGGAGAGAGAATAACAAGAGATTGGTACCAGTTTGTACTGCACACACCTGTGTATGCATATACACATTCACACATTTTGCAGGAAGGGTACAGATTCTGTTAGAATTAACCAGGAAACAATGATTTGATACAAATATAATCAGAAAACTCTAACTGGCAAGCCAAAACACTTCCGGAAATCTGATACCTGAATACAAGTTTTCTTATTGCATGTCTGTAAGCAAACTTATGATTTTGCTTTGACTCTTGTTTGATGCACCATTACCTCCCTGAAGCAGGTATTTCATGTAATTCTGTGTCCTCCATGTTTGAATTGTCTTTCTGTATCTTAAAATCAATGAAGCTATGTGACAGGTTGGCTATTATATTGCCTAACCTCCCCTAGGGGTTAATTCCACATCTCATTAACAGTAAATATATTTATCACATTAAATTAGCATCAGATCAAATGGAGATATCAACCCAATTTTTCAATGAACAGAGTCCAAGAATCGTATAATGGATGAGGTATTGTGATGCTGCTAATTAATTTTTTTACTCTTTTTTATTCCAAAATCTATAACAGCTTATTTTACTTTTTAATTAGTTCAGAGTTAGAGTCATTCTAAGAAGCTCTCTTATTCTATACCTTTAAAAAATTCAGGACCTATTTTTTTTCTCATGGAGAAATCATAAACATAAGCTCATGTGGAATTTTTATATATACTCTTTTTCTTGAAACTCAAGCCAAGAATTGCATTTGAAGTAAGATTTATATAAGCTTTAATGAGAGTTTAAGAAAAAAATATGATAAGATATTTAGAATTTTAATTAAAACATTATAATTTACTTTCATTTTTTACATTCTTTGCTTTTTTAATATTCAAAAGTATAGAAAATATGGGTTTGTTGGTTGCCTGTGAGCTTATTTCTCAAATGTATAAAATTCTTTTATTTCCTGTACTATTGCTCTTTTGAAATAGGCTCTAAATTAAGACAGAGGTGCTATAAAGCAGTAGTTAGTAAAATTGTGGAAATGATTGATAGGCTACAAGAGATTTGTAGAAGTGTCCTGTTAGTGTTGGACTAGTGATAATGAGGAGATTTCTAGTTTGGCTTTTGCTACTAAATAAATGTATCACTGTGGAATAACTATTTGATCTTTCACCTTCTGTGTATTTTTGTAAAACAAGAGCCATGGATGAAATCATCTTCATGGAACATAGTATGAGACTGAGATTCTAAATCAGGTGCTTGTATAAATGTTACTGACTTTAGTTACAATATTATATTTTATTACTATGGAAATCTATGTTTAATTAATATGGGGTATGGAAGTTAGTCATAAACATGAATAAGTAAATAGGTGATGTTTAATGTTAGATTCAGAGAAAAGAATGTAAGCACCTGGCAAATTTTTCATTTCCGTCTTTCAGCCTTGTGGTAATGACAGATATCATTAATTGATCATATCCAATGGCTTTTTTGAGGATCCTGAGGTCAAATACTCAAATACTAAAGTGTGAGCTACCTATTGGTGTTAAACATTGAAAGACAGGGTGATAAAAGATTATTCAAGATCACAGTATTATGTGGATGATAGACACAGGGGTTAAGGCTTGAACCAAGGTAATGAATTTTTCATCAGTAACAAGTAAAATTTATTAATTAATAGATTGATAATCATTAATATTTCACCTATATTTTAGGTGGTGATGGGTAACATATAAAAAAGGCAACAAAATCTAAAATAGCAAGCCAATCTAGGGCAACACAAACACACCCACACAGGCTATACTCGTTGGTTAGCTATCACAACAGTAATGCTGTGCAACCAAGTCACAAAAACCTCAGTGACATTCAAAAACTGATTGAGTTCACTCACGGTGGCTATAACAAGGGGGTGGTGTGTCTCTGCTGATCTCAGCTGGACTGTCGTGCACATCTCTGGCTCAGGTAATCTAGGCCACAACAGCCAAAGAGGCTTTAGTTTGTGCACTGGTTCTTCAGTTTGTTGCTTGTTTCCCATTTGCCTTGGACCAGCATATTACTCATGAATATTCTTCCCAAAGCAATTACAGCACAAGAATGAATATTGAAATTGATAAAACTTTTTTATGCCTAGGTTCTGAATTGGCACTCTTTATTTTTCCTCAATCAATTGGCCAAAGAAAGACATATGGTTGAACCCCAAATCTGGGGGAGGTAATTCAAACTCACATGACAAAAGATATAGTTACAGAAAAGAATGAAAAATTAAGGTCAATAATACAATCTACCACACTATATATTATTAGCTATATTCCAAAAATTATTGATAATTCTTCAGAAATAATCTGAATTTAAAATGGTAATAATAATGAGACTTTGCAAAGGACATAAGAGAACAACATAATTAGAAAATAAAAATGATTATGATACTCATATATAGTAGGCTCATGGTAAGATTTTTTTTGGAAATGTTGAAAGAGAAACTCATAGTACATTTGTACACTATGAAAGAAAGAAATGTGTTTATTATAGACTTCAGAAAGTGAATTATATTGTGGATAAACATACTGTTCCACATCGAATAAACTAAGTAAAAACCTTCACTCTTAAGAACTTACATCCTTTATTTATAGAAGGCTTTATAAAAATGTAAAATGTAAGTATAATAATGCATTTCTATTTGCTTTTAATGGAAAAATAAACTTGAGAAATTACTAGATACTATTTTTTCTTGGTTTTAAGTTCATTCCTAATAGTCCCTTAAGATATGTTTCATGATGATTAATTCAAGTAAAAAGCAGAAAAAAAACAATTAAAATTGTGAATTTATTTTGACACACAGGTTAGCAAATACTAGAAATGTTGGACTGGATCGTTGTTTGATAGACAGAGATAGGCTTCAATTCATTGCATGGAGCACATTCTGCTTGTAATCATTAATATTTCACTTTTCACATATAATTAGGAAATCCTCTCATGTGCAATTTCTGCTCCTCTGAAGTCTGTTGTTTGGAGGACACCGATAACTTTTAAGCTTACAGTCCATCTTCTGTGAATGTTAGTCTTCAAGCACAAATGAAGCTTGGCTACTTCGGATTGACTATAGATTCTGCCTTGGTAGTAGTGAAGCCACGTGGAAGTTTATTAGTGGAATTACTGCTATTTAGACTGACTTTCTATTTTTTCTCATCACTTCAAGGTGGATTAGTGTAGTAATAAACACACACTTGATCAAATTTATCATTAGACAGAAGAAATGTTACCTTTATTCAGAGATGTATAACTCTATATAAAATTAAAGCCCCTGAGATGGGTTTGAAGTGAGACAAAGACATGGTATGTGAATATTATCATTTCTACAACAGTTATCATTTAGAGATTTAGAAAGTTATAGGCCAAAGAGTAATTTGTTTTTTGTGTTCCCTTTACCTGAGGAATATATCCTTGAGTATTCCTCTTTTACTTGTTTGTGTGGTTTTGAAAAAATATATCTTATACATAAATACAAAGAAGAATTTATAATGATATATATTACAGCAATTTTTAAAGTAGTAAAATTGAAAATGTTCATATGTATGAAAGGGAGTAATCAAAATGCAATGCTATATGATGGCATATCCTACAAAAAATAAGAATACTGAGAGATTGTGTGTATTTAATGTATGTCTGTGTATAAATGATCTGTCACATGCATACACATATATAACCAATATAGGAAAATACTTGGAAAAATTTTGGAGCGTATGAGAGTGGTAGTCAAGGAGCATTTCAGCTTCATGAACATGTTCTGTATTTGACTAGCATAAATAATAAATATTTTCATGGAAATGTTGATTTAAAATTAATTTTGTAGGTGAAAAAATAGTTCCTAAAAAGAGTGGATATGAAGTTAACTTATTAAATGCATTAGTCTTGGAATCAAGTTCACCACTTATAAACATGTGACCTTTGATAAGTCACTATGTTTATCCATTTTTTCATGTAGTCATGGTTAAAATGGATATATTAACATTTCTTGTTTTCTAAAAATGCGTGTCAGCTATCTGCTATGACATGTCTCACCTCTTAGCTCACACTGACTCAAAGAAGCTTGTTAGGGACCTTGATTCAGCTTCAGAGGGGAGGCCCGTGGAACCCTATTCACTGGAGTAGAGCATGCGCACATCACAAAGTACAGGGAGACCATGTGGAGGCTTCTTGGAGGTCTCCAGAGAAATGGGTAATGCCTACTATCCGTGCTGGCTTTACCTCCTTTCCTGTTTGACTCTTCCCGTCTTCCTTGCAATTATTGTTTCTTAGGATTGCATTAGAAAATGCAATCTACCTGTGCTCAGGCTGTTTGTCTCAGGCACTGTTTTGGGGGAAACAAGTAAAAAAGCAGGATGTGAAAAAAATTCACCCCGGTAAGTGTTCATAAGAAAAGTTAGTGTACTGAATAGTAGATATTATCATTGTTATAAAAACACAAAGTTGAAGTAACTTTTAGAGGATTGTGGAGGTATAATTGATACACAATAACTGTGTAGTACATTTAAAGTGTATCATTTGCAATCTACTCGCTTCTCTACTACTCTCAATTCACAACCACCGATCTTGTTTCTCTCATTGTCCGTTTATTTTTATTTTCTACAAATGTATACTAGATGGAATCATACATTATGTGCTCTTTTCTGTCTAGTTTCCTTCACTTATTATAATTTTGAAATTTAATCATGTTGTTGAATGTATCAATAGTTCATTTCTCTTTATTGGTGAGAAGCATTTCATTATATGGCACACCACAATTTCTTTATTGGTTTACCTCTTGATGGACTTTTGGATCATTTCCACTTTGGTGCTTTTACAAATAAAGTGGTTATAACATTCACATGCAAGCCTTTGAATGAATATATGCTTTTATTTCCTATAAGTAAAATTTAGTACCCTGGCCAGTGTCGCTTGGCTGGTCAGAGCATTTTCCCTTAAACTGAAGGGTCACAGGTTCAATTCCTGGTCAGAGCACATGTCTAGGAGGCAGGTGGTGTTTATGAGAGGCAACTGAGTGATGTTTCTCTCACATTGATGTTCCTCTCCTCTCTCTGGAATCAATAAATATATACACAAATAAAAATAATAATACCTAGGTGTGGAGTGAGGTTGTATGGTGGGTATATTTTAAACTATTTTTAAAAATATTTTATTTATTTATCTTTAGAGGGGAAGGGGAGGAGACAGAGAGAGAAATATCAATGTATGGTTGCCTCTAGTGCACCCCTTGCTGGGAACTGGCCTGCAACCCAGGCATGTGCCCTGACTGGGAATCGAACCACAATCCTTTGGTTTGCAGGCCCTCGCTCAATCCACTGAGCTACACCAGCCAGGGTGACTTTTTAAGAATGTGCCAAATGCTTTCCTAAGTTGTAACATTTTTACATTTTTTTCTATCAGAATGAGAGTTCTAGTTTCCCCACAACTTGTCTAAAAATGATTTATTTATTTACTTGCTTACTTATTTATTGTTCGATTACATTTTTTCTGCCTTTTCCTCCATTGCTAACTCTATCCCAACTCCCCCAATTCATAGTTTGTGTTTTTCTTTTCCTTTTAGCCATCCTAGTGGGTATGTAGTAGCATCTCATTGTGAAATTAATTCATATTTTTGTAATGGCTAAGAATATTGAACATCCTTTCATGTGTGTGTCTGTCATTCATTTCTTTTTTGGTGGAAGTCACAGTATCTTTTTCCTTCTTTATTGTTCATAATTTTTATGATTTTAAATATTTACATCTAATTATATATTAAATAAATTATAAATTAAAATGATTATAAATCAGTTATTTGAGTAAATAACTAATTATTAGATTAAATATGTTAATTATATATAAACTTATAAGTTAAATAATTAAATATTTACTTCAAATTTATAATAAGGCAACCAATAAAAGAAGACAATTATTTGAAATTTTGGATAAAATCCTGCATAAGTACCTATTTTATAAATATTTGCTCTTAGTCTGTGGCTTGTCTATGTGTTTTGAGACTGTCTTTTGAAGAATAAGAGTTTTTAATTATGATGAAGTCCAATTTATCATATTATACTCAACACATTTTATTTGTAATATTTACAAAATCTTTGCCTAACCTTATTAATTAAAGTTTTCTCTGGTTTTCTTATAGACACTGCATAGTTCTAGCTATAGGTGAATCTGGCTGCCTTGGCCTCTCTGGTCCCCAAATTCTGTTTGACATCAGGAGATCGCCATTCTCTGTGCATCTCCTTCCCTGTGCTGAAGTCTGGAAACACTTTAGGAATAAGCTACAGCAATATTAGGGCACAGCTCATTTGTGTTCTTTCCCTCAGAAATAGTGTTCTGTACTATCTTTTGTCCAATGTCTGAAAAGCACTATTTTGTGTATTTTTCTGGCCTTTTAATTGTTTAAAGTGGGAGGTATATCCAGTGCTGTTTCTATATCATGAGAGCAAGCCTGAAATCTTGAACTTCCTTTGGAAAGTTTAACAAATCATGTTTTTAGGTCCCTTGGGAATAGATAGGTCCTTTCTATTCTTTCTTTTAACTTTTGCTTCAAAATGCTTGAGCTCCATAGTTAATTAGGAATTATCTAATCCTATTTTAGAAGACTTCCCATTTATATAAAGATGCTACTTTAGTATTTAATAATAAAATTATAGTGTTGATGGTGGTCATTATTATTGAGTACTCATGTCAAGTCTAGTTCAAAGTGCTTTGCATGTATTATCTCATTTATTGCAACAGACCCACGAGGTAGGCAATATTACTCATTTTATTTTACACTAGGGAAAACTGAGCCTACTGACCTAATATGTTATATTTCAGACACAGGTAGTCTTTCTCTCTCTTAACCTTATTATTTTATAGTTTTCAAATTTTATTCATTCAATTCAGGTTTGTTCTTGATACTAGAGGTTCTTCAGTGAACAAAGAAAACTGCTAATCTGTTTGTCCTTTGCTTATTTTGTAAGTATTTACTGAAGATTTACTGATGACTTGGTAAAATTTTCAGATCCTGGTGGATATAAAAGACATAGTTCTTGCTCCTATGTATTTTAGACTCTGGTGAGAAAAACAGGACAAAGAGAATACTTCTGAAGACTTGAAAAGAAAGAGAATATTCTGAAACCATGAACTGCAGTGAAGTAAACTTGGCATAGACACAAGAGATGAAAACTGTCAAGCAAAGAAGGAGATGCTATTGGTGGAGGGAAGAACAGTGTTTTTATGCTGACAACCAAAGTTCCTGGACAAGGAATGCAGCTTTGCCTCCAGATTATAAGAGGAGCCTGCTTTTTCCAGCGATAATGGGAAAACCTTTGAAGACCATGACAATTTAATATCTAAGATGTACTGAGTATTTACTAAATGCTAATTATGGTTCTAAAAACTTTAAAAATAATACTCATTTAATTAGCATGATAATGTATTGAAATGATTGTTATTATTATCACCATATTATAGTTGAGGAAATTGAGACTAAATGAATGTTAACTTCATAGGTAGGAAAAATACAGCTCTACTCAAATCCAGGCATTCTGATCCCGTAATCTTAACTACTAGAAACAAGTTTAATGTTAGGAAGTTAAAGCAGAGGTTTAAGCTTTAGAGAGAAAAGACTCTCATTGGGAAAAATGAACAGAAATGCTTAGAACTGAAGGACTAGAAAATTCAAAGTGCCTTTGTTGTTTTGGTGGACGTAGGAGTTGTATTGGCACTAGGTTTAGATGGAAGAGATGTCTTAAAATATTTAAAGACCTAATAATTAAAGAAGGATGTGTCTTGTGCAAATAGTATAATTTAAAGCCCCATATGAATTAATTGTATACTTTAAAGCCCCTCAGAATTACATTTTGAGTACTGAGCAAAAATAGTTTTGACACAGAATTTTGTCTATTTGCCTAATAAGTCACTTTAGGTTAGATCAACATTTCTCAAAACTTTTATTTCTATTATGACATGCTGTTAAAATGGAACGTTATATTTTAAGAAGTTTACTTTTGCTTCGAAATAGCATGCATACCCATGCATATGTACCATATACATAAATATGTATATGTATTATATAATATAAATACACACATGTACATGAATGCATGCACACACATGCATATAACAAAGCCTGTCAGAGCAGAATAGGCAAATATAATGATGAAATCTCAAGCAAACAATACAGAAATTTTGTGGGTTATTTTTTAATCCTTATCTAAAGACTTTTTCCCATCAAAGAGAGAGAGAGAGAGAGAGAGAGAGAGAGAGAGAGATCAGAGAAACATTCATGTGAGATTGAGTAGGGATCAATCCTGCAACCTAGGTATATGCCCTGACTGGGAGTGGAATCCCCAAATCTTTTGTTGTGTGGGATAATGCTCCAACTAACTGAGCCGCCTGGCCTGCGTGAATCTCTGTAGGTAAACCTACATTAAAATGAAAACCTCTAAGACCTTTTGAGTATGTAAATTAATACAGATAGTATACTCAACAAGTCTATTTAAACAACGATAGGGGCTTATACATTTAAAAAGTATGTTAACTATGAATTTCATTGCCTTTGCCACCTAAAGTTCCAGAACTCATTAGTGTCAGAAATGCAAATTATTGAGAACTACTGTACAAATCTGTTGGGTTCCAATAATGAATTCAAGGTAATTAGGAAAGGACGAAAATCATGAAAGAAGACATTCAAGTACCCTTTGCTTAGGTTTCTAAGCCTGAGTGAGTAAAGAATTGTATTTGGAAGCACATATAAATGAACCCCCTGTTTATAATTCAAGCTATTTGCCAACTCTATGTAAAGGGAAGAGGAAGAATAAGTAACAATAACAGTACCAGAGAGAGAACGAATAAATGAATGAATTTTAAACAGAACAAAAAATACCATCTGATTTAATGATGAGTATACCAGTATGTCCTGGACTGAGTTAAAGATAAAAGGCCGAAATCTCCAAGTCTTATGGTGGAGTCTTGGTTTTAGTGTTTCTCTCATATTCTGGGCATTTAATTATGTTCAATATTATTCTATTTTTAAGTATATAGTAATATTTCACAATATGTTCCTTAAATTCAAACTATATACTTTAATCAATTATCCTTTTTAAGGATGAGATATATAATTCCTCATCTGCTTTATCTATTGAATGTTTTTAAGGAAAAAAGTTCCAACATACAAATATACACAATACACATTTAACCAACCACAGCTCTATTACATTTGAACATTTTCCCACACCCACTCAATCTTTTTACACTTCCAAAAAATGTGTGTTAAATTTAATGTTCAAAGTGCCCAAGAACGTTTTAACAATTTTAAATTATTCTGTAAAGGAACATAAATAATATGCCATTGTTTTCCATGGTGTTACTTTTATAGAAATGGTAATATACTGCATATAATCCTTCTATAACTTGATTTTTCATTCGGTATCTTGACACTTATCAACAATGAACATTTAGCCAACATTCATTTACTTGTTTTATAGTGTCATATAAACACCCTGTAGTTTATATATCCATTGTTCTGTGGATGAGCACTGAGCTTTTATTTTCAGTTTTTTACCATTTCAAGAAATGTTACAATGCACAGTCTTATACAATTTTATTTTTTTGTTCAAGAGAGTAAGTTTCTCTAGGTTTAGGTAAATAATCCTTCATATGTCTCTAGAAAAACTTTGGTGCTAAAAACTTTTTAATATATTTAATTTGATTAACCATTTATTTTACAGTTGGGCTTTTTGTGGCAAATTTAGAAATTCTCTGCTGTAATACACATATTCTAGATATTTCAGAGGTTTCTTTTACCTCTAAATTTAGGTCTTTAAAGCAGCAAGAATCTAATTTTATTTTTTTCTTAATGAGTATACGACTCAGCAGAATGATTTATTGTGCAGTCCATTCTTTCTTTGCTAATTATGATACCATGTTTGTCTCTCTTTTGTTGTATTGGTCCATTGACTTAGATTTGTTTGACTAGCATGCTATATCAGGCATTATATGAGTCTTGAGATTTAGTAGGGGTAGAAATATCACTTCTATTTGGCTTGTTCTTTTGAAGGAATGTCTTGGTTATTCTTGATGCTTTGGACTGCCATATAATTTGTAGAATCAATGGGCAATTCCAAAAGAAAACAAAATTTTAGAATTTTATTTTTTTTTAATATTTTTATTGATTATGCTATTACAGTTGCCCATTTCCCTCCTTCACTCCCCTCTACCCTGCACACCCTCTCCCATCCATATTTCTCCCCTTTAGTTCATGTCCATGTGTCATAAGTTCTTTAGCTTCTACATTTCCCATACTATTCTTGCCCTCCCCCTGTCTATTTTCTACCTATCATCTATGCTACTTGTTCTCTGTAACTTTCTCCCCCTCTCTCCTCCTCCCACTCCCCGTTGCTAACCCTCCATGTGATCTCCATTTCTGTGATTCTGTTCCTGTTCTAGTTGTTTGCTTAGTTTGTTTTTGTTTTAGATGTGGTTGTTAATAATTGTGAGTTTGCTGTCATTTCTCTACATCTAAGATTGCTCTATCCAGCAAAGCTTTCATTTAGAATGGAAGAGCAGAAAAAGTACTTATCAGATAAGGTCATTAAAAGAAGTTCATCATCACCAAGCCCTTATTATATGAAATGTTAAAGGGATTTATCTAAGAAAAAGAAGATAAGAATTTTAATTTTTATAAATTAATTTCTGCATACATACTTGACATAAGGTTTTAAATTCTACATAAGCTGACCATTTATTCAGGAATTATTTATTATCTATAAGTAAAATTTTCTCCATGTAGATTTTACATATACTTAATTTTTTCTTTTTTTTTCATTACCATTTAGGCCCCTTATATCCCCTTCCTCTGCTATCATCACACTGTTGTCCATGTTCAAGAGACCTTATATTTTTGTTCAATCTGTCTGTCCCAAACCACCACCCCATAGCTGTCAAGCTGCTCTCTGCCCATTTACTTGTTAGTTCAGTTTGTTCATTAGATTGCACGTATAAATGCGATCATATGGTATTTATTTTTCTCTGACTAACTTTTTTCACTTAGCATAATGTTCTCCAGATCCATCTATGCTACTGCAAAGGGTAAATTTTCCTTATTTTTTACAGCCAAGTAGTATTCCACAGTGTAAATGTGTCATAGTTGTTTTATCCACTCATCTACTGATGAACACTTGGGCTGCTTCCATATCTTGGTGACTATAATTAATGCTGCAGTGAACATAGGGGTGCTTGTGTTCTTTCAAATTAGTGTTTTGGGTTTGTTTGGATACATTCCAAGAAGTGGGATTACTAGGATAAAAGGCAGATTCATTTTTAATTTTTTGATGTATCTCCATACTGCTTTCATCGGTGGCTACACCAGTCTTCATTCCCAACAGCAGTGCTAAATGGTTCGCCTTTCTCCTCATCCTCACCAGTGCTGCTTTTTTGTTGATTTATAGATGATGGCCATTCTGAAAGGGGTGAGATAATATCTCATTGTGGTTTTAATTTGCATTTCTCTGATGATTAGTGACATTGAGTACCTTTTTATATGTCTACTGGCTATGTGTTGTCCTCTTTGGGGATGTGTCTATTCAGGTCCTTTACCCATTTTATTTTACCATCCGATTTATGTATTTTATGGTTTCAAATAACCCCTCTTTTTAAACATACTTTAATGATTATGCTATTACAGGTATCCCATTTTTTCTTGCCCATTTTTAAATTGGGTTGTTTATTATTGTTGTTGTTGTTGGTTTTGTTTGATGTTGAGTTTTATAAGTTCTCTGTAAATTTTGGACATTAATCCCTATCAGATGTAATGGTGAATACGTTCTCCTATTTTCATGGGTTGTGTTTTTATTTTGTTGATGTTTTCCTTTGTTATGCAAAAACATTTTAGATCGATATAATTCCATTTGTTTATTTCTTTTATTTCCATTGCCTAAGAAGCTATATCAAATAAAATATTTTTAAGAGCAATATATGAGATTTTACTGCCTGTTTTCTTCTAGGATTTTTGTGATTTTGGGTTTAGCATTGAAGTTTTTACTTCATTTTGAAGTTATTTTTGTGTGTGGTGTGAGGTGCCCTACTCTTCAGACCAAGATGGAGGTATAGGTAGACACACTATATCTACTCCCACAATCAAAAGAAGTACAACAATAATTTAGAAACAAAAAACAACCAGAACTGACAGAAAATCCAACTGTATGTAAGTCTGACAATGAAGGAGTTAGAGAAGAAACATCCATCCAGACCAGCAGGAGAGGTGGAGATGGGCAGCTGGGTGGAGAGGACTCACAGCGAAGTGTAGGTGCAGGACCTGGGCAGGCAAAGCAGCAGCTGTTAGACCAGTGAGGCAGCAGCTGGTGGAGTGGGTGGTTCCATATTCATGTGCAGGTAAGCTGGGAGGAACGAGTGGGGAGCGAGACCTCCATGCTTGGGGTCCCAATTGAAGCAGGAAATAAAGCCTCAAAACACTGATTGAAAACACTTGTCAGGGTTGAGGCAGCAACAGGAGAAACTCCCAGCCTCACAGGAGAGCCCATTGGAGAGACCCACAGAGCCCCAGAATGTACATAAGCCAACCGCTTTGGGAATCAGCAACATAAGGGCCACTTTGCTTATGGGTAGTGGGGGAAGTGACTGAAATCTGACAGAGAGCAGAGTAAGTGCCATTGTTCCCTCTGGACTTCTCCCCCTCATACAGCATCAGAAAGCAGCAATGTGGGTTGCCCTGCCCTGGTGAACACCTAAGGCTCTGCCCCTTACTATGTAACAGGCCTTCAGAAACAAACAAAAAAAAATATGGCCCAAATGAAAGAACAGATAAAATCTCCAGAAAAATACAACTAAGCAATGAAGAGATAGCCAACCTATCAGATGCACAGTTCAAAACACTGGTAATCAGTATGTTCACAGGGTTGGTTGAATTTGGTCTCAAATTAGATAAAGAAATGAAGGCTATGCTAAGTGAAATGAAGGAAAATGTACAGGGAACCAATAGTGATGGGAAGGAAACTGGGACTCAAATCAAAGGAGTGGACCAGAAGGAAGAAAAATACATCAACCAAAAAAGATTGAAGAAACAAATATTCAGAAAAATGTGGAGAGGCATAGGAACCCCCAGGACATCTTTAAATGTTCCATCATCTGAATTACAGGGATGCCAGAAGGAGAAGAGGAAGAGCAACAAGTGGAAAACTTATTTGAACAAATGATGGAGGAGAACTCCCTCAGTATGGCAAAAGGAAATAGACTTCCAGGAAGTCCAGGAAGCTCAGAGAGTTCCAAAGAAGTTGGACCCAAGGAGGAACACACCAAGGCACATCATAATTACATTTACCCAAGATTAAAAATAAGAAGAAACTCTTAGAAGTAGCAAGAGAAAAGAAGACTACAAATTAGTTCCCACAAGATTGTGAGCTGATTTCTTAAAAGAGACCCTCCAGGCAAGAAGGGGCTAGAAAGAAGTATTCCAAGTCATGAAAGGTGAGGGCCTACATCCAAATTGCTCTATCCAGCAAAGCTTTCATTTAGAATAGAAGGGCAGATAAAATGCTTCTCAGATAAGGTCAAGTTAAATGGGTTCATCATCACCAATCCCTTATTACATGAAATGTTAAAGGGACTTATCTAAGAAAAAGAAGACAAAAAGTATGAACAATAAATTGACAGCAAATTCTATTAGCAACCACTCCCAAAACAAAAACCAAAACAAACTAAGCAAACAACTAGAACAGGAACAGGGCCACAGAAATGGAGATCACATGGAGGGTTATTACAGGAGAGTGGGAGGGAGAAATTGGGGTAAAAGGTACAGAGAATAAGTCACATAAATTGTAGGTAGGAAATAGGGGGAGATTAAGAATAGTATGGGAAACGTAGAAGCCAAAGAACTTATATGTATGACCCATGGACATGAACTAAAGGGGGGAAATGTGGATGGGAGGGGGTGTGCAGGGTGGAGGGGAATAAAGGGGGGATGGAACAACTGTAATAGCATAATCAAAAATATATTTCTAAAATAGAAGGTGGCCTAGTTTTATTTTTCTGCATGTATCTGTCCAATTTTCTCAACACCATTTATTGAATAAATTATCTTTAGCCCATTTGTGTACTTGCTTCTTCTGTTGAATATCAATTGACTATAAAATTGCATATTTACTTCTCGGCTGCTCTCTATTCTATTCCATTGACCTATGAGTTTTTTTTATGCCAATACCATGATGTTTTGATTACTATGGCCATATGGTATAGCTTCATATCAGGTTGTGTGATTTCTTCAACTTTGTTATTTTTTCTCAAGATTGCTGTTATGCAGGATCTTTTGTGATTCCATATAAATTTTTGAAATATTTGTTCTAGTTCTGTTACATACATCATGGGAATCTTGATAGGAATGGTGTTGAATCTATAGATTGTTTTAGGTAGCATGGACATTTCAATGATGTTAATTCTTCCTATCCATGAACATGGTATGTGCTTTCATTATTTGTCTTCAATTTCTTTCTTCATTGTCTTATAATTTTCCAAGTACAGGTCTTTTAACTCCTTGGTTAGTTTTATTCCTAGGTATTTTATTCTTTTTGTAGTGATTGTGAATGGGAATATTTTCTTAATTTTCCTTTCTGATAATTCATTATTGGCATATAAATATGAAACTGGTTTCTAGATATTAACTTTTATCCTGCTAATGTGCTGAATTCATTGGTCAGCTCTGGTAGTTTCGTCATGGAATTTCCAGGGTTCTCTATGTGCAGTATCATATAATGTGCAATTATTTGTCTTTATAGACAGTTTTACTTCTTCTTTTCCAATTTGTATGCATTTTATTTCTTCTTATTGTTTGAATGCTATAGCTAGTACTTCCAGTACAATGTTGAGTAAGAGAGGTGAAAGCGAACATCCCTTTTATTCCTGATAATAAGAGGAAAGCTTGTAGTTTTTGACCATTGAGTATGATGCTGGCAGTGGGTTTGTCACCTATGATCTTTATTATATTTAGTTATGTTCCCTCTATTTCCGTTTTGCTGAGAATTTTTATCATAAATGGATTTTATCAAATGTTTTTTCTGCATTTGTTGATATGATCATGTGGCTTTTATCCTCTAATAAATGTGAGCAATCACTTATTGACTTGTGAATGTGGCACCAACCTTGCCTTCCTTGAGTAAAACCCACTTGATCATGTTGTATGATCTTTTGATGCCTTGTTGTATTCAGTTTGCTATTTTGTTGGGATTTAGAGCATCTATATTCATTAAGGATATTGGCTTATAATTTCCTTTATTGGTAGTGTCTTTATCTGGTTTCGGAATTAGAATAATGATGGCCTTATATGACTTTGCCAGCCTTGCCACCTTTTGAATATTTGAATATCTTTGAAATAATTTTGGAAGGAGAGGTGTTAGTTCTTCACAGAATATTTGGTAAAATTAACCTGTGAAGCTATTGGTCCAGTACTTTTGTTTGTTGGGAATTGATAACTGCTTCAGTTTCACTACATGTAAACTGTCTACTGAGATTCTCTGATTTTTCCTGATTTAGTTTTTTAAAATTATATGTTTCTAGATATTTATCCATTTCATCATGTTGTCCAATTTTTGGTATACTGTTGCTCATAATATTTTTCTTATGATCTTTTTTATATCTTTCATGTCAGTTGTTATTTATCCTCTTTCATTTCTGATTTTATTTATTTGAGTCCTCTTTCTTTTCTTGGTGAATCTGGTTAAAAATTTGCCAATCATGTTTATATTTTCAAAGAATTGTCTCTTGGATTCACTGATTTTTTAATAGATTTTTTAGACTATTTCATTTATCTCTGGTCTGATCTTTATTGCTTCCTTTTGTCGACCATTTTTAGGTTTTGTTTGTTTTTTTCTTTTAAGGTTCTTTTAAGTATAAAGTTTGATTATTTATTTGAGCTATTTCTTATTTCTTGAGATAGGCCTGTGATGCTATGGATTTTCCTCTTAGAAGTGCTTTATTAGTATCCCACAGATTTTGAATTGTTGTGTCCTCATTTTCATTTGTTTCGAGGTGTCTTTAGATTTTTTTTAATATTATTTACCCATTCATTGTTTAATAACGTGTTACTTAGCTTCCATGTCTTTGTGTGTTTTCAGTGTTCTTGTGATTGATTTTCAGTTTTATAACATTGTGGTCAGATAAATGCTTGATATGATTTCAATCTTCTTAAATTTTTAAGACTTGTTTTGTGTCCTAACATGTGAAACTATTCTATGTGTCCTACCTAGAAAATATTTTATGTGTAATCAAAAAGTATGTATATTTTGCTGCTTTGGGGTAAAATGCACTATAATATCAATTAAATTTATTTGAGCTAATATTGTGTAAGACCACTGCCTCCTTGTTGATTTTCTATCTTCAAGATCTATCCATGGAAGTCAATGGGGTGTTAAAATCCTTGACTATGAATGTATCTATATATCCTTTTTGTCCATCAAGATTTGCTTTACATATTTATTTTTCATATAAATATGTAAAATGAGTTGCTCCTCTGTTGAGTGTGTAAATGTTTACTAGGGTTTCATCTTCTTGTTGAACTGTTCCTTTTATCATTATGTAAAGTCCTTCTTTGTCTCACTATAGCCTTGGTTTTAAAGTCTCTGTTGTTAGATATAAGTACTGCTACCCCAACTTTTTTTCCCTTTCCATTTTCGTGAAATATCTTTTTCTATCCCTTTACTTTTAGTCAGTGTGTATCTTTTGATCTGAGGTGGGTCTCCTGAAGGCTACATATGTATGGGTCTTGTTTACTTGTCCACTCAGCCACCCTATGTCTTTTGGTTGAAGCATTTAAGCCAATTACATTTAAGGTGATTATTAATAGATATGTATTTATTGCCATTTTAAAAACTATTTTCTTCTGTTTTTTTTCATATTCTTCTTATCCTTCTTCAAGCAAGCCCTTTAACATTTGTTGCAGCACTGGTTTGGTGTTAACAAACACCATTAGTTTTCCTTTTCTTGGAAAATATTTCTCCTTCTATTTTAAATGGTAGTCTTGTTGGGTAAACTAGCCTTTGTTGTAGGTCCTTGCTTTGCACTTCTTTGAATATTTTATATCAATCCCTTCTGTTTTGAGATGACTCTGCAAATAAATCAACTCACAGTCTTATAGTAGCTCCCCTGTGGGTAGCTAACTGTCACTGTTTTGCTGCTATTAAGATTCTCTCTTTGTTTTTAACCTTTGTGATTTTTATTACAGTGTGTCCTGGTGTGGAGCTTTATGGGTTTAACTTGTTTGGAATGTTCTGTACTTCCTGGAATTGTGTGTGTGTGTTTCTTCTTTTCCAGAATAGGGAAGTTTTCAGTCATTATTTCTTCAGATAAGTTCTCGAAACCTTGGTCTCTCTGTTCTCTCGCTGGTAGTCCTCTGATGTAGATATTGTTACACTTCATGTTGTCCCAAGTGTTCCTTAAATGATCTTCACATTTAAATATTTTTTCTCTTCGCTGCTCTAAATGTCTTCCAGATCACTGATTCAGTTCTCTGCGTCATCCAACCTATTGTTTATTCCTTCTAATGTATCATTCATTTCAAACATTTTAAACAAATATGCTTTGCAAGTTGTAAAGTACTCTAAAACATAAGATAATAATAACACTAATAATGCAGTTTTAACATATGCCAATGGTTTTGTTTAAGTCTTTAAAAAATCCTGCAGGCTAAAGAAAAACTTATATTACTTTATTTTTTTCATTTTTTTATTTCATTTTATTTTTTTAGTGTTGTTGAGTTACAGTTGTTCTAACTTTCCCTCCATTACCCTCCCCTGGCCTACCCACTCCCATGTCCCCCATTCAATCCCCCCTGTTGTCTTTGTCCATGGTTTCTTACACATGTCCCTTGACTATCCTTCCCCTTCTTTGCCCCATTACCCCTCTTACCTCTCCCCTCTGGTTAATGTCAATTTGTTCCTTATTTCCATGTTTCTGGTTATATTTTTTCTCATTTGTTTATTTTTGTTGATTAGGTTCTACTTATAGGTGAGATCATATGGTATTTGTCCCTCTTTGCCTGGCTTGTTTCACTTAGCATAATTCTCTCCAGATCCAGCTATGCTGTTTTGAAGGGTAGGAGTTTCTTCTTTCTGTTGCACAGTAGTCTGTTTTGTAAATGTACCACAGTTTTTCAATCCATTCATTTACTGATGGGCACTTAGGCTGTTTCCAGCACTTGGCTATTATAAATTGTGCTGCTATGAACATTGGGGTGTATAGGTACTTTTTTGAATTGGTGTTTCAGAATTATTAAGGTATAATGCCAGTAATGGGATCACTGGGTCAAAAGGTAATTCCATTTTTCGTTTTCTGAGGAAATTTTATACTGTTTTCCACAGTGGCTGCACCAGTGTGCACTTCCACCAACACTGTACTAGGGTTCTCCACATCCTCACCAGCACTTGTTGATTGTTGACTTGTTCATGATAGCCACTCTGGCTGGTGTAAAGTGGTACCCATATACTAAAAGAAATATAATGGCAGCCTTTTTATGTAAAAGAGGCAGAAACCCTAGAGTTTGGCATTAGTAAATGACTGCTGATTATAGAGTAAAAAGAAAAGCATCCCGACTTCCGCCAAGATGGAGGCATAGGTGGATGTGCCGTGCCTTCTCACACAACCAAGTTTAGAGACAACTAAATATTAGCAACAGAAAACACAGCAAGAACACGGAAAATTGAACTTTTCGGAAGTCCGTTAACAACAAATTCTTCAGCCTGACTGGTAAGGGGCGAAACCAGCAGCTGGTGAAGCAGGATTGCACAGGAGGACTCGGTCGGCCGGACTCAGGTGTGGAATCCAGACGCGCGGAATCCAGGTGCAGGGTTGGACCTAGTGAGCGACTGAGCGAGCCACCAGGCGAGCGACCTCAGGGGAGACAGAAGGGGAGCGGTGCTGCGTGTTGACTGTGGTCACACATTTGTGCGCGGGCGGACAGGCAAGGGAGTGGGTGGTTGGACTGGCCCGGTCCCCGAGGCAAGCGGCAGTGGAGGGCGCCACCATTTCCCGCTCTGACCCCACCTCCATATACAGCGTCATAACCCAGCGACTCTGAGTGGCCCGGCCCAGGTGAACCACCTAAGACACTAATCCTCACCCAGCTGTGAGAAACAGCAGAGGGGGTCGCCATTTCCCCGACCACGCCCCCACATACAGCATCACAACCCAGCTACCTGGGAGTCCAAGTCACCGCTTCTCACACTTAAAGGGCCAGAACAGACCAAAAATGTCGCCAGATCTCAAAGCCCCAGAGCCCATAGATCTAAGCGATGAAGAAATAGCAAAACTCTCAGATGCACAGTTTAAAACACTGGTCATCAGGATCCTCACAGAACTGATTGATTATACTGACAAATTAGACAAATATATGAAGGTGAAACTAATTGAAATGAATGGAATTGCACAGGACACCAATAGCAATGAAAAGGAAACTGGGACTCAAATCAATGGAGTGGACCAGAAGAAAGCAAATAATGGCCAAAGAGAAAAGAGTCAGGAAGCAAGAATTCAAAGAAATGAGGAGAGTCTTAGGAACCTCCAGGACATCTTTAAACGCTCCAACATCCGAATTATAGGGGTACCAGAAGGGGGAAAGGCACAGCCACCAGTCGAAAACTTATTTGAACAAATAATAAAGGAGAATTTCCCCAATCTGGCAAAGGAAATAGACTTCCGAGAAATCCAGGAAGCTCAGAGAGTCCCAAAGAAGTTGGATGCAAGAAGGAACACACCAAGGCACATCATAATTATATTAGCCAAAATTAAAATGAAGGAGAGAATCCTAGAAGCAGCAAGAGCTAAGGGGACAGTCACCTACAAAGGAGTCCCCATCAGACTGTCAGCGGATTTCTCAAAAGAGACCTTACAGGCAAGAAGGGGCTGGAAAGAGGTATTCCAAGTCATGAAATCCAAAGACCTACAACCAAGATTGCTCTATCCAGCAAAACTTTCATTTAGAATGGAAGGACAGATAAGGTGCTTCTCAGATAAGATCAAATTCAAGGAGTTCATCATCACCAAGCCCTTATTATATGAAATGTTAAAGGGACTTATCTAAGAAAAAGAAGTTAAAGAAACATGAACAGTGAAAGGACAACAAACTCACAGTTATTAACAACCACACCTAAAACGAAAGCAAACTAAAAGGACAGCTAGATCAGGAGTGGAAACATAGAAATAAAGATCTCAAGGAGGGTTAGCAACAGGGGAGTGGGAGGAGGAGAAGGGGGGAGAAGGTACAGAAAATAAGTAGCATAGACAGTAGATAGAAAATAGATGGGGGGACAAGAATAGCATGGGAAATATAGAATCTAAAGGAATTGAGACACATGGTCATAAACTAAAGGGGGGTAATGGTGGGGATGGGGGGATAGGGTGGAGGGGAATGAAGGGGGGAATAGAACAACTGTAACAGCATAATCAATAAAAAAATTTAAAAAAATAAAATAAAATAAAATAAAAAGAAAAGCATCCCCACTAAATCTCAACCAATTTTCAAGTTTCCACAAAATCTAATTATTTCCATTCCCTTCACAGGATTTTCATAAATGTTCTCTGAAGACTGTTGTTTGAAATTTGGAGATATATGTAATACCATACTATGAATATTAGAGGAAAAGTGAATGAACAAAGAAATGTCACATAAATATACCATATAAACCATTAACGAAGGTTGTATTCTGTGCATCTCCCTGTAGCTTATGAAAACTATGCTAAGTCTATTCCACTTATCAGCCCCCAACCTAGGATTTTGGTAACCCTTATCAGCCACAACATCCTTCTTAATAAGATAGTTATTATAAATCGTTTTTATAAATTATTATAAAATAAAAATACCTCTATTAAAACAAATTAAAATTTGTAATAGAGTAAACATTAAAATCCATAGATTTAAAAATTTAGGTTTCATTAATCTTTGAAATGTTAATACATCTATGGATTTAAAATTATATTGACATATTGCCAGTCTGAAAGAAGTTGTATGGCTGATAGAGTACATTAATATAATGAAAGTACCCCTGGGTGGTGTAGTTCAGTAGACTGAGCATGGGCCTGCAAACCAAATGACTGCCAGTCCAATTCCCAGTCAGAGCACATGCCTAGGTGGGCCAAGTCCCCAGTATGGGGTATGTGAAAGGCAACCACACATTGATGTTTTTCTCCCTCTCTCTCTAAAAATAAATAAATAAATAAAATCTTTAAAAAAATAAATTAAATAATGAAAGTATAATTTCTGAATGAATATAAATCTCATTTAAACACAAATATAATTTCTTTCTTTAAACTTAAAATGCCATTTACATTTCTTTATTTCTGGATACTTGGCTTTTATAAGATTTTAACTTTTGTGGAAGCTGTGCATTTATTCAGAAATTATTTATTATCTATAAGTAAAATTTCCTCTATTTAGGTTTTACATGTATTCAATTTAATTTATCTTTAAATGTCTATTTTTGTTTGTTTTTATTACTCCTATTTACTTCAATATACTGTAATTTAAAGTTATAATCAGTTGCTGTACAGAAAAGTAGTATTTGCATATTTATTTATAATAGCACTGCTAATCATGTATGTTTAGACTTTTGTATTTTATAGAGATTTATCTAATCATGTATGTATAGACTTTTGTATTTTATAGAGATTATAAATTAATAAACACATAAAATTAGGCTTTTAATTTTTTCCAGCATGGTCTTATGTTTCTTCTTGGGTTGAAACAAAGAACATTGAATTGGAGCAGTGAGAGAGTCATCCTTGTCTTGATTTTAATTTAATTGTATAGTAGTATAAAATTGTATAGTCTGAGGTAAATATTTGAATTATATTTTCCATTTAAAATATATTTAAAATAATCTTAGGTTTAAAAATTGTGTTAATTACCATTTTGTTTTAGTAAAACTGCGTTTCCTGTATATTGAGGGTGATAATGCATAAACTCAAAGGGAACTTTTTTAAATTAAAATTTTTAATTATATTTTACTGCTTATGCTATTATCATTGTCCCAGTTCTCTTCCTTTTGCCTCCCTCCACCTAAAATCCCCCACTCCCTAGTCAATTCCTACACTATTGTTCATGCCTATGGGTCATGTGTGTAACTTCTTTTGCTATTCAATGTCCTATATTAAATTTTACATCCCCATGGCTATTTGGTAACTACCTATGCATACTTAACCCCCTCACCTCTTCACTCATTCCCCCACACCGTATTCCCATCTGACAATCATCAAAATGCTCTCTGTATTTATGATTCTGTCTCTGATTTTCTTGTTTACTTAGTTTGTTTTTTAGATTCAATTGTTGATAGATATGTATTTATTGCTATTTTATTCTTTTTAAGATTGACCTTTTTCTTAAATAAGTCCCTTTAACATTTCATATAATAATGGTTTGGTGATGATGAACTCCTTTGTTTTTTTCTTGTCTGGAAAGCTTTTTATCCATGCTTCAATTATAAAGGATAGCTTTGCTGGGTAGAGCAAACTTGGCTGTAGGTGCCTGCTTTTCATAACTTTGAATATCTCCTATCAATCTTTTCTAGCCTGCAGTTTCTTTGAGAAATCAATTGACAGTCTTAAGAGAACTCTCCTCTAGGTAACTAACTGCTTTCTCTTGCTGCTTTTAAGTTTCTCTCTTTATCTTTAACCTTTGGCATTTTAATTATGCTGTGTCTTGGCATAGGCCTTTTTGCATCCATCTTGTTTGGGACTCTCCTGAGCTTGTGTGTCTATTTCCTTCACCAAATTAGGGAGTTTTCTTTCATTATCTTTTCTAATAAATTTTCAATTTCTTGCTCTTTCTCTTCTCCTTCTGTCAGCTCTATACTCGCAAATATGGGAGCATTTAAAGTCATCCCAGAAGTTGCTTATAGAATCCTCATTTTTTTAATTAAGTTTTTATTCTTCTTGTTCTGATTGGTTGTTTTGTGCTTCCTTATTTTGCAAATTATTATATTGATTCTCAGCTTTATCCACTCTACTTCTGTTTCCCTGTAAATGTTCTTTACTTTAATTACTGTACCCTTTGTTTTTGACTTGACTTTTTTTTAATACTGTTGAATTTCTCACTAAGTTCCTTTAGCATTCTTGTAACCATTGTTTTGAACTCTGCATTTGACAGATTGCTCATCCCCATTTTGTTTAGTTCTTTTTCTGAAGTTTGATCTATTCTTTAATTTGGGCATATCTCTTTGTCTCCTCATTTTGGCAGCCACCGTGTTGTTGTTCTTATTTGGTACAGCTGCTATGACTCCTTGTCTTGGTAGTTTAGCCTAATGTAGTAGTTGTCTTATAGATTCAAATGGCATAGCCTCCCCTCTAACCTAAGCTGGGTAGTCATGGTATACCTTTTGTGTGGGCTGAGTACATCTTCTTCTTGTTTTTGAGCCTTGATTGTTGTTGGTAAGTCAATGGGTGAAATTTACCCAAGCCAGTCAATTGCAGGGATTGGTTGTGAACACGGATCATCGACATTTACCCTCTGTGGAGGACCAGCTGTACAAGGGAAGGCGGCGGTGCTCTAATGTGGTCTGTAGCTGTCCACTGGGTGCCAGGCTCTGGGGTTTCTTGGGTGGTTCAGACCAAATTCAGTCCCCACCTATTTTCTGCTTGGCGTCACCTTCCATGAGCTCTAAAACAATCTGAGATGGCTACATCTTGAAGTGGGTTTAGAAATTCCCGGGTGAAAATAACTGTGAATCTAGGCTTGCTGCTCCTAGTGCTGGCCTGGAACCACTTAGCAAGAGGTACAGGGGCTCACTGAGGCTGGCTGTTGCTTATTTGATAGGATTTAGAAAGTTAGTGAAGCATAAGCCAAGATCAGCCATTCGTCAGTTAACAGCTTGGATGGACTCATAAGTTGGGTAGTACAGAGTTTCAGGGGATCTTTAGGTGGGGGAAGAAGTATTAGCCAGGTTGGTGGAGTCTCAGATATAGCACCTGCCTTCTGGTTCTGTGGCTCTTTGAGGGGAGAGTTCAGAAAAGTGACAATGGCATCTGCCCACCTTTTTGTGTGGGAGAGTTTTTCCCCATCTCTTGTCTTGATTCCAGATATTTTGGTTCCTCCCTGTATGCCACTGGTACTTTCAAGCTACTACCCCAGTGCTGAAGCTCAGAGGGAGTGAGTCTGAGTACATCTGTGTGTGGGTTCTTTAAGAGAAAGTACTTGGGACTCCATAAGTTTCTTCCACCAACTCAGTCCCTGCTGGTTTTTACACCTAGAAGTTATTGGGACTTACTGTACTGGCACTGGAACTCTGGCCTAGGGGTCCCAGGGATCCCTAGGTATAGGGCTGGGATTCATAGCTCCTGAGATATCCCTCCTGAAGTTTTATCCACCACATGTGGATATGGGTCCAGTCTGTTCCATATGTCTGTCCCCCCTACCGGTCTGGTGATTGTGATTTCTTTAATTCTTTAGTTGTCAGACTTCCACTGAACCAGTTTTCTGACAGTTCCAGAACTGGAACTGTCTGAGTTCCACTGAACTCAGAACCAGTTCTGAGTGATGGTTGTTCTATATTTTAGTTGTAATTTTTTTATTTTTTTAATTTATTTTTTTTATTGATTATGCTGTTACAGTTGTTCTATTCCCCCCTTTATTTCCCTCCACCCTGCACACCCGTCCCCACCATTACCCCCTTTAGTTTATGACCATGTGTCTCAAGTTCTTTAGATTCTATATTTCCCATACTATTCTTGCCCCCCATCTATTTTCTATCTACTGTCTATGCTACTTATTTTCTGTACCTTCTCCCCCCTTCTCCTCCTCCCACTCCCCTGTTGCTAACCCTCCTTGAGATCTTCATTTCTATGTTTCCACTCCTGATCTAGCTGTCCTTTCAGTTTGCTTTTGTTTTAGGTGTGGTTGGTAATTTTGATGTGGTTATGGGAGGAAGTGAGATGTGTTTACCTATGCTGCTATCTTGACCAGAAGTCCCTAAAATGAAGTTTAAAAAAATTGGAATATAATTGGTGCATTAATCAAAATATATCTCAGTTTTAGAGATATAATAAAATTTTAGGATATTTCTAAAAGTCAGAAATATGTAAGGTAGGAATAATTTGTTCTTAAAAGTAATTTTAGTATGTCTATAGATGTTTATATAACCACAAAAATGTGAAATAATACTCACAAAATTAATAAATTACTTCAAATAATTGCTATTCTAAGAAAATTCTAACTTATGCAGATTATTAACTTTACATGTTTGAATTGTTTTACTTATTCAAATAAGCAAGAATTACTTTCATGATTTAAAACATCAAATAAAGCAAAACAAGCACATAAATAGCCATAGTTATTTAACAGATCATTCAATAGGATGTTATGGTCATGTTTATGTATTCCATGAGTGATTAGAATAAATTTAGTATACATTTCCTTTCAACTGTGATTTCAACATTCCCAAAACAGAATGACAGCCATGTTTCTTTCGTTTGCTGAGACCACATTTGTATTTACTTTCCATACCTGTTTTGAAGTTTATTGAGCTCCAGTAGAGATTCATTGAGTTCTGGAGGGGACGTGACTGACATCTTACTTTTTGAGGTGTGCGTGGCGTGAGAGAAAGATCACACCAAAAGATATAGTCATAGGGAGAACATCTAATTTCTCAGGTAGAAACCTAGAAGCAGGAAGTCCAGAAAAAAGTCACAGGCATTACATATCACACTCTATATCCCAAGAATTATCCATTTGTCCTTCCTTAGGAAGACAAAAATAGAAAAAAGTGAAAGTTGACTTCTAAGTGGTGTACTTTGGGGTAACATATAAATTAAATACAACTAAGTCATTGATGATTTTTTTAAATTAAAAAATCCTGAACTTACACATTTTGAAATTTTACTGAGACTTTTTAAATGTTCTGTATAAACCTAGAAGTAAATTATTATGATGATTTATTCTTATATATTAATAATGCACTTTTAAATGTTTTAAATACCAAATATTAATTATTCTAGGTGTAAGGAAATCAAAGAAGAAAATGCATTTTTTTTACCTTGAGGAACACTTTATAAATACATTCCCTGACTTCTTCCTAATAATTTTCTACATTGAAACTATTCAGTCCTATTCTTTTTTTTAAAAAAAATTTTTATTTATTTATTTTAAGAGAGAGGGGAAGGGAAGGAGAAAGAGAGGGAGAGAAACATCAATCTGTGATTGCCTCTCACATGGGTCCCATTGGGGACCTGGCCTGCAACTCAGGCATGTGCCCTGACTGGGAATTGAACCAGTGACCCTTTAGTTCACAGCCCATGCTCAATCCACTGAGCTACACCAGCCAGGGCCAGTGCTATTCTTTTCTCATATGAAAGCATCTTAAAATACATGTTTTCTATAAATAACACATTTTTATTATCTTCCATGGAGTGGCCCTTGTGCTGAACGCTTGTTTTGTAATATCATTTGCCTTTTTGCTTTATAATTACTTTAGTATTTATTCGTATTATTTTCTTATAAATAAAATGTTTGGAGATCAAAAGGGGAAGGGATGTTTTATAAAAATATACATTTAGTAAAAGATAAAAAGATCTGAGACTTAAAATAGCTGTGTATGTTTATTCATGGATTAGTAAATTAATCCTTCTGTGTCAATTACATAATCCCTGTGGTTTTCATGTTTTATATTTAAAATAGGGTACTAAGAATTTTCACTTCAAAGAGTTGTTTTGCAGGAGGGAGAAGGTGGGTAGAGGTGGAAGAGGGTATAGAGGGAATAAGTGGTGATGGAAAAATACACTTAAAATGAACTATTAAATAATTAAATAATAAAATCTTTTCATGTTAATACATATAAAACCACATAGTTTATTTTTAGATGCCACTTTTATAGACAATGGACACTGAGATTTCTAGTGTTTTATTTTTAATGGTGTTAAAATTTATTAGCATAAGTTTATATTATTAGAACTCATGGCTCATAGTGTTTGTCCATCTTTAATTTCATTAGATTAGTTTGGTAGGTTCTGCCCCATTATCCACAAAAATATGGTGTTAATTTATTCTCCCACAAATGTTATGTGAAAATGTACATCTTCCTTACTGTTGACATTATGAGATATCTTCAATCTTTAATATTTTTTTGTTAATCTGCATGTAAAAAATAGTTTCTCATTGTTGTTTTGTATTTCCTTATTACTGGGGAGGTTGAATATTTTTTCATATGTTCATCAGTCATTTGTATATTTTCTGTGAATTTCTTATTCACTTTTTTCCTTGTACACAAAGATTAAACATTTTCCTCTTGTTTGCTTTTTCTTTTTGGATTGCTTGGTATGAACTATTTTTTATTGTTTATCAACAGTGTTACTGTTTTGCATTCCCTTGAATACAGCAATTTTACATCTAGGAAGGAAATCATTGGTAAATGGGCAATAATGAATGTCCAAATTGCTTAACACATTGTTTATAATGGTAAGACACTTCAAAATCTAACGGTGGAAACTTGGGTCAATACATTATGGCAAATCTAAACAATGGAATGTAATTATGAATAGTGATATATTTCTTAAGTGCTATATTTACTGATGTAGAAAGATATTTATAACATGAAATTAAAAAATATTTAAAAACAAAAGTCTAAAGATTAATTGAAAAAAATATAAAAATGCTTTGTTCACTGAAAGAGTAATAAAATCTTATTTAAGCCATGGAATCACCTTTAGGGCCATTATAAACTTGCAGTTTTAGGGTGAAAAAAATTGGGGAATCTAATGTACAGCATGATGATTATAGTTAACCACATTGTATTATATTCTTGAATGT
Source organism: Artibeus jamaicensis (assembly GCF_021234435.1). Taxonomy (NCBI): domain Eukaryota; kingdom Metazoa; phylum Chordata; class Mammalia; order Chiroptera; family Phyllostomidae; genus Artibeus; species Artibeus jamaicensis. Next base: position 67,873,839 of record NW_026522030.1, on the reverse strand, counting down.
TTCTAAGAGAATAGATCTTAAATTCTCATACCACACACACACACAAAAACCAGTAATTATCTGAGGTGATGGGACTGTTAGCTAATGCTAGGGTGATGATCATTTCACAGTATATGTGTATCAGGTAACATGCTATACATGTTGACATGCAGTGTTATATGTCAACTATAACCAATAAAAGTGGAAAAATATATAGAGGATAGTATTATTCTTATAGTATTCCTTATAGCAGTTCAGAAGACAGTTCCCTATCAACTTAGCATTTTCTATAGATATAACTATATAACATCTGTAATGAAAAACTCATGTTTCAAGACAAATTAAAAATCAAATATTTATTGAACATCTTCTATGTACTAAGTGCTGTGCTGGGAAGGCCCTGGAGATACAGCAGATGCTGTCTCTGCCTTCATGGAGCTCACAAGTATTATATCAAAGTAATTGCCCCAAAACACCAAATTCTGAATAAATCATGGAAACATTGCAGGAAATTTACCATGTATACACAGATGAATATATTATGTCATTCATAACCAGGGCAAAATATAGGCATCAAAACAGCTCTTCTTAGGGGAGAAATTTATGCTGTTGGTTACACAGAAATATAAACTCTACCACAGGCAAATGTGCCATAATAGCGATTGCCACTCTGGGTACTTGTAGGCGAGGCCCAAGCAAAGTTTCCCAAAGGGATAACTCTTTGTCAGATTAAGTGAGAGAATCTGGAATACCACACATCAAAGGACTTCCAAAGTGTACTGGCCATCTCTTTCTAATTAGATTTGCATGTTCATGTAGTAATCCTCCTCAACACATTGATCTGAGAACTCCTACAGAAGAGATGGCTTGCATTCTATATTATAAAACATACTATACATCTTCTAAATCATAATATAAATAAAAGAATGTGTCACCCTAAGAAGGAGCCAAAGCAGAAAATCCACATGATTCCAGATATATGAAAATGACATATAGTACAATTCAATTCCCATTCCTACTTTATAAGAAAGAAAACATATCTTAATAAAAATATTCCTTTGATATGACATTTGGAATAATTCAGTTGCTTCCAAATTAAGTGCAATACTGAATATTTATAAATCCACAGTCATCATCCTTAATCATTAAGGGATAGAAGCATTCTTACAAATATCAGGGAAAAAGGGAGGTGACATTTTTGATTATTTACATTGCTTGTGATGTACTAGTCATGTTAATTAAGGAAGAGAAGGAAATACTAGGCACACACATGAAAAAAGAAGAAACATGATTATCATTATTTGCAGATGATCAGGATGCACTCCTGGAAATCCCTAGCCTAGCAAAAGACATTGTACACTGTTAGAAAACTTAAATAGGTCAATAAATTTACTGGCCACAAGATTAATATATAAAACTATATAGGTTTACAAAATAGAAAACAGAGATCCATTGAAAATGTGCATACACACTTACCATGTTAGTGAATTATTTTTCTTTTTTGGAGCAGAGAGCTTTCTAATTGGGGAGGTTTGTTTATTTTATTTTATTTTATTTTTTTGCAATTCATTGCATGTTAGTACATATGATGTATGCACAGCCCTTCTCTTATTTAGTTGTTTATTTGTTGCCCTTTACCTCAGCATCCACTTATTACTCCCCTAACATCCCAATAAATACTATCTTAGTCTGTTTAATGTGTTCTTGCAAAAATACTGTGGGTACATAAATGCTTGTTCATTATTTCTTGATGTTCATATATACACTCTCCCAGTGACAACAATGAATTGATTTTTCAATTAAAACATTATTTGCTCTCAAATATGTTTATTTCTGACTTTACATATGTAGGGCTATGTTCTGATTGCCTCCTTTTTTACCCTATTATGAGTGAAGGATATCTGCCCTAAATAGTGTGAGGTGGCCAAAGACATGACACTAAATATTGGAAAGATGAGAGTCACAGCAGTTTATTAGCCACATATATACTGCATGCTATGCTTGGCCACTTGAAGGTTGTACTGAAGAGTAAAGTGAAGCCCAGTAGGGGATGTTGGAGGCAAGCTTTGTAGTAACAATTGGATCAAGTGCTCCCTAATTTCTGTGAGAGGATGTTATTGGCTTATTTGAATAATTCTGTTTGTTACCAAAGAAGTTAAGCCCATTGGATTAATGGGTAGAGTGCAGTTGTCCAGCTGGTAGGGGAACTAGCTGGGTGGAGAGGCTTACCGCTCTGTGGTGAACACGTCTGGCCCCAGCAAGCGATTCTGTAGTTAGGCATTTAACATCTGCAAATATACACAGATGTCAAGACAGCACTTGAAACTTTAGGCTTTATGATCCATCTTGGAATTCTAAACATATTTCTTGCATCAAAGTCTTCCGGAGGCACCATAAAATCATGCTTTTTATTGTTTCCCTAATCATCCTGAACAACATCCTATTAGTGCCAAAAGTCAGATCAACTTTTCTCCTGTTTCACTGCATTCATTCCAATGCAACATGGGTCTGCTCTCGCATTTCTGTTTTTAAATACATAAAATATTCCTATATGCTAATTTTCTTGCTAGATCTGGTGCAAGACTTATTTTATTCAGAAGAAGAGAAGTGGTTCATAAAAGGGTGTGGTTTCTTATCATTTTGATTACAATGGGTCTAGAAAGGTTAAGTGGTTTGTGGCCTTTTCTTCCTATCCTTGAAAACCAATTCACATACTAGAGAAGAAATCATTTGATCTGCAGATAATAGAGGGCTGAAGACATTGTATGATGATGGGAAGTTTGCAGTTTCCTAATGAGGAAGAAAGCCAGGCCTACTTTTGAAAATAGTTACTAAAATGAAGAGAGGATCGCTTCATTCAGAGGATTTAATGGAGAAGAAAAGTAAGTGCTTTCCTGCACAGTATAAATTGTCTCTCAATAGCTCTCATTAGAGAGCTATTTGAAGGGATTATCTGGGTGAACAAGGTGGGCTGTATCTGAATGGTACCTGCAGCGTGTAGCACGAAGGAAGGGAGAGTACAGTGGGAGGCAGGGATTACACTGGAACCACCTGGGGGTCATGAGAAAACGAGGGCACAGGAGAGTCATGTGTGTGAGGAAGCCTTGATGGCTGTGCTTTCTGAGTATCAAAAGGGAGATACTTTAGCTGTGTCATTCAATTAAGTGTTTTGTAACCAGTGATTTCTCATTAGTGTTATCCTCTTTAGCAAGTGATCCAAGATGGGATGCTCAACTGCTGCAGGGATTCAGAAAAATGGACTGAACGATACCTGAGCACCTCTCCTCTGCATTTTACAGTATGGACAGACTCTACATACATGTTTTATGCAGTTCTAGGGAGGTACATAGTGGTGATATCTACCTCACAGCTTTTTATCTACACTATCTATACTCATTTATAGTTGTCTACTTAGTATTGCATTTGGATATACAGCATGTCTTATTTATTCAATGTATAAAAGGGGTTTTCTAAATCACGAAGTATTCTACACGTTATTCTCAACATATATGCTTAAATCAGGCTGATTTTATAGAGGAGCAGAGGGAGGAAAAAGGAAGTGATTAATATTCACTGAATAACTGAGTGTGCCTCATTTATAATAAATGTCTTATTAGATTAATCAGAAATCCTGAGTTCAACATCTATGTCACACTAGTTGAGAGACTATTGTCAAGTTTTCTACCATTTCTGAAACCAGGTTTCCTCAGTTGTGAATGGCTGTCATGGGACTGAAATGATAGTTTGATAAAGTATTTGATAAAGAGAAAATAGTTGACTTATTTGAACATCTAACTCAGTGCCTTGTTTAATGGATGATCCATACTCGTGAAAACCAAAGAATAATAATTTATTATAATAAAATATGGTATGTTAATCTTAAATATTTTCATTTAAAAATATTACCTAAATAGAACATGTAGAAAAGACTAAAACAAACCCTAGCACAGAGTAGAAAATTGGTGGGTTTTATCAGACTGTATTTTAGTAGGGGAAAATACAAATTTATTTACAAATATGTAAAACTCAGTTAAGATGAAAGTCTAAAACAGGCATTACTGTTGACCAGATAGTATCTTACATAAAAGGTACTTGTAGTATTTGGCAAAATGTTTAAAGACATATTTTTCTAGAATTAGGATCATGGAAAGATAATTTCCCTGAGAGTTACAGAACCTGGCTCCATTCCAGGCTCTGTCATTTATGTGCTCTGGTGACCTTCAAGTGTCACACATACTCTCTGTCCTTTCTTTCCCCACCTGCAAAGTGAGGGGGTGGCTTAGTTGGGGCTTATTGCATATAGAATAATGGCCCTTAAAGGTGTTCACATTCTAATCCCCAATTAGTGCAAATATATACATGTGTGAATATATTTAACCTACTGGCAAAAGGGACTTTTCAAATGTGATCAAGTTAAGGCTTTTTTATGGGAAGCCTATTCTGGATGATGTGGGTGAATACAGACTATACAAAAGAAAAAGATAGAAAATCAGAGTCAAAGGAGGAGGTGAGATAATGGTAGCTGAGATAAAAGGGCCTAATCTGAGGAACTGAGTGCCCCCTAGAAGGTGGGAAGAGCTATTGTAAATGTGTTTATTTATTTACCTGACAATGAGCATTTGGGTTGCTTCCAGGTTTTTGGCTTTTACAAATATGGATGTAATAAATATTTGTGTAAAAGTCTATTTGTGGATAGCAGCTTTTGTTTCTTCTGGCAGATACCTGGGGATTAAATATCTGGGTCATATGTAGGTGTATGTGTAACTTTTTAAGAAACTGTCAAACTGTTTTCCAAAGGGGTTCGAACATTTTACACTCCCACAAGCAGTGAATGACACCTCCAATTGTTAGACTCTTTACCAGCAAGCACTTCATATGATCAGACTTCTTAATTTATGTATTCTAATGGATGTGTAGGAATTCTGTTGTTCTTTTAATTTGCAATTGCATTTCCCTATGACTAATGATGTTGAACACAGTTTCATGAGCTAATTTGTCATCCATATATATATTTTAGTGGTGTATTCAAAATTAGTTATCATTTTATTTTTATTGTTTGTTTTATTATTTTAGAGTTTTGAGAACTCTGTATATTCTGCATATAAGCCCTTTGTGATATATGAGATTTGTGAATATTTTCTTCTAGTCAATACCTTGTCTATTCATTCTATTGAGCATACGTTTCGATTTAAATCATTTAAAGTTTGAGATCTGATTTATTCAACAGAAACAAAAAACATTTATATTGACTGATGTTATTAATACTTTCAGTACTCTTTATTCTTTCTTCTAGATCCATAATTCTATTTAATATATTTTTTTGTTTAAAGTGCTTCTCTCACCTGAGTTTTTATAACTGACAAAGCTGATTTCTTGATTGCAAACAATAAAAAATAGCAACTTTTTTTTTCTATAGCAACATCTACTAATCCTACTTTAGCTTCTCCAAATTACTGGTCCAATTTATACTAGTAGTATTTCCCAGATATGGGAAACTAGTAGCATTTCCCAGATATGTATATGCCACAGGAAAAAAACCTTAATTCCAATGTTTTTTCCCAATGAGAACTAGAGAGTTATATACTGCAATTAACTATATCACTATAATTTTTAAAAATAAAATTATATCAGAACAAGAGGCTTTTCTTAACAATTAAAATATGTATAATTTTTCAAAAAATCATATTTTTTTTACTTCTCAAGAAATTGTGAAAGTCTTGCCTAGGTTCAAAACTTGCCTGCGAGTCATATGTGAAAGCCACCATCACACAGTACACATGAAAGAGTCACAGCTTACATCACCTGCACATCTCATGAATCCTGAAGTGATTCCCCAGTCCAGTTTCTACATGATGTGTTATTGCTCCTGGTTTTCAGGATATGGAGAGTGACATATAGGCTTAGGTTCTTCATTCAGTTTCCAAAAGAAGACAATAAGTTTCCCAGACTGGGGAAGATATGCAAACTGGTCTTTGAAAATGTGTAATTGATATAGATAATTAAGGCATTAACCTATGTTTACCAATGTCTTATTTACTCAATTGGTATGAAGGAAAACTTACAGCACAAGTTAAAAAGCTCTTCAAGCTTCTAATTTCCCAAGTTTCTTTAGCTCTTTCAAAATTATGGGTCTGAACCTGCTTATTTACAAAACAAATAAACATACACATTTTTTTTTTTTTTTTTTTTTTTTTTTTTCAATTGTTTTTTTTTTTTTTTTTTTTTTTTTTTTTTTTTTTTTTTTTTCCCCCCCCCCTCTCCCCTACCTTTTCTTTTTTCTTTTTTTTTTTTTTTTTTTTTTTTTTTTCTTTCTTTTTTTTTTTTTGTTTAGCACAATTGTTTTAATTCTTAGACCAACTATATAAAGTATTACCACCTTAATAACCCATTTTTTTTAGTTAAAACAAAAAGGATTCAGACATAATTTTTTTGGACATAACCAGTTAAGTTTTCCCAACTATCCAGACTTTCTGCATCTTTTTCATGAGAAATCATTAACTAAGGTCAAGGTCACATCAAGTCATTATTTTTTAAATATTACTATTGCTTTGGTTATTCCCAAAGACATTAATCCTTTCACATTCCTGAAATGAGGATGGTAAATTATTTCTAGGCTTCATTTTTCTGGAGCCAATGAATTGCAGTGATTTAAAGACCAGTTATTATTTCTATCTACTCACTTCATAGTAAAGTGTGTACTTTTATGGTGAAGCAGAGAATGATCAGATTGAACCACTGCAGTTTTTTTACTTCAATAGTAATTTGTCTTTGCCATATAAATTGGAGGGAGGAAAATAATTTTCACTGCTGGAGCATAAAGCAAATTAGACATAATGGTACATAAAAGGCAAACCATAAGTACTCTCTTGAAAATTAATGCCTACACAAGATCTGAAGCCATTAAAAAAAACCTGTCACAACATTTTCAATCTATTTTAGTTTCTATGCTCGGGCAATATAGCTCCTCTCTGTTACCCCATTCTGAGAAGCTGGTGCCAATAATTAAGTAAATTGACTTACAGTCATCTAATATGGCACAAAGCCAACTGTATGTACCCTTTCACATAAAAAATTACTATTATATTTTCTAACCCTAGAATTTTTTTGACAAAATGGTTTTATTCCAAAATTTATTTTTTTCAGTGGAATCTGTGACCTCTCCTCTGTAAAAGGTAGCTTCTGTTCACAGAAATGTTGGCCTAAAAATTGTGCTTGTAGTCATGTTTCTTTTATTTGTTTTCAGCAAGAGCAAAATACATTAGGGTACTAGTATTCATATAATGTGATTATAAGATTTGTCCCTAAACGGAGTCTCATGTGGTGTGTTAGAGATTTCAATGCAAATTTGCTAGAACTTCAGGCACTGTTCTAAATCTGAGACCGGCTAAGGCTGTGCTGGCTGTGTGTGACCATTGCCTATTGCAGACAGCTGGAACCCTGTTCTAATTTTATATACATTATATACATATACATATACATATACATATACATATACATATACATATACATAATTACATGTATTACCTGGTTTTAAATTTAGCTAAACATTTATGTGTGTGTGTGTGTGTGTGTATGTGGTGGAGATATGTATGTAGCTGCATTTATTCTCCAAATGTATAGCAATTATTCCAGAAATAACATTGTGTTCCTATTAACATGATTTGTATATATGTAATAGGCAGTGGATGGCACATATAAATGAAACCAAAAGCAAGGGTGATAAAGGAAGACATTGATAAATTGACCATACTGAATTATATTCCTCATTATGACAAAAATCACCATAAAATTTTAAATAACTGTTTGGATAAATATTTTGGATAAACATTGTTTTTTCATTGAAGAGAAAAGTTAATATTCAGAGTTCATAAAGAGCTCTTAAACTAAGTAAAAATTACAAACAGTAGAAAGTAGACATATAATAATTTATTCTCTGAAGAAGAAATATAAATGGGCATTAAACATATGAAGGGATGCTTAACCTTGCTTGCATTCTGAAAAGTGAATTAAAATAGTTCTTTTTTTAGATTTTATTTATTTATCTTTAAAGGGAAAGGGAAGGAGAGAGGGAGAGAAATATCAATGTATGGTTGCCTCTCGTGGATCCCTTCCTGGGAACTGGCCTGCAACCCAGGCATGTGCCCTGACTGGGAATCGAACTGCAATTGTCTGGTTTGCAGGCCCATGCTCAATCCACTGAGCTACACCAGCCAGGGTTAAAATAGTTCTGATATACCCACTTGCATATATCATATATAATATTGCCAGAAATTTAAAAAACTAGTAATATCAAGGGATTGAGGAATAGGTACTCATAAACTTTCCCTGTGGAAATAAATTTAGAATATCCAGTTGGACAGTCTTACTCTGGCTATTAAAATTAAGACTATGTATACTCAAGTATTCCAGTTTGTTGTCTCTCCTGTGATTTGCTTATATTTGATGCTTATACAAAGATGTTAGATGTAAGATTATTAATAAAGTAAAATATTAGTAACTTGCTATATATCAAACAATAGGTGTTAAACTTTAGTACATGCACACTATGAAATTCTATGCAATAATTAAAGAAGAGACATACAGGGTAGGAAATTATTTATATAGTATAAACCCTTTATGTAAATAGAAAAGAACAAAAGTTACATATATATATTTAATAAAGCTTTTGTTAACAAATGGGACAAATTAGGAAGAATCACATTTGTCTGTTTAAACATTAGAAGTCACCTCTGGTAAGAACACTAACAGGTACTTTGACTGTATTTGTATTATTTGATTATTCTGACTGTGTGAAAGCAGTAATACATTATTTACATAGATCCACCCAGATAATTCCAGATGTGATATCTTTATAAATAAGCTTGGCATTGCTCTAATTATGAATTTGAATACAGACTTTGTTGTTGTTCAAACCTAAAAGTCATATATCTATTGTCTTACCTTCTGAATAGATCACCTCTCCTACTTTTAGTTAAAATAAATTAAAGAGGTTTCTTAATCATGTTGGTATCTCACAGCAGCTGCAGTTATATTAAAGACATTGTGCTAAATGGACCTTGTGAAGCAAGCATTCTAGATATGCCATTATGACACATGCTTGTCAAAGGGTGGGAGATGAACATGTATGAAAAACAAGATCTTTGAAACCTTGAATTTTCCCTCTTATGCCAGGATATCTTTACTGAAGGGAGGAATAAGGTTTTGTGCTTGGTACTGCATAGCAGTAAAATAATCCTCAGTGGGCTTCTCTGGATTTTTTAGGAAATGGTGTTTGGGTGTGTCACTTCAGTGGGGCCTGGACAAAGAAAGGACTTTCACAACAGGTCTGAGTTGGTACAAGATACTGAACAACCTGGGTTTCATGACTCAGTAGATTCATTGTTATTGGAAGGGTGTGACTTAGACAAATATTCTATTAAGAGACTTGGACAAGTCTTAAACCTCTGTAGAGTTTACAGTACAGAGGACATGGTTTATTTTATGACAAATGTCCATCAAAAGCTGGGTATTACTTGGTGTGAAGTGGCATCTCATTGTGGTTTTAATTTGCATCTCTTTGATGGCTAGCGATGCTGAGCATCTTTTCATATGTCTCTGGGCCCTTTATATGTCCTTCTTGGAGAAGTGTCTGTTCAAGACGTTTGCACATTTATTAATTGGATTGTTTGTCTTCCTGGAGGGGAGTTGTCAGTAGATGAATGGATCAAAAAACAATGGTACATTTACCCAATGGAATACTACACAGTGGAAAGAAAGAAGGAACTCCTACCCATTGTGACAGCATGGATGGAACTGGAGAGCATTATGCTAAGTGGAATAATCCAGGCAGTAAAAGGCAAATACCATATAATCTAACCTATAAGTGGAACCCAATCAACAAAACAAGCAAGCAAAATATAACCAAAGACATTGAAATTAAGAACAAACTGACAGTAATCAAAGTGGAAGTTGGAGGGGATAATGGGGGAACAAGTGGGGAGGGTTTTCAGGAACATCTATAAAAGACACATGGATAAAACCAAAGTGGTGTTGGATTAAAGGTAGGAGGTAGGGATGGCTGGGATGGGGGGAGTGGAGCAGAGGAAATGGAGACAACTGTATTGAACGACATTTTTTTTTAAAAAGAATAGAATGTCAACAGAGCAAAAAGTGAATTATCCTGGTAGCTTCTGGCTGTTCCTCCAGATCTGATTTCTACTCTGCTCTTTTGTTCTCTGTACTGTGAAGAGGCTGATTTCTATGACAGGCATCTTGTCCTCTATCTTCCTGATTAGGTTTAGCCAATGAGAATCAACAATTGGAAACTAGAGGAAGAGAGGAGTCAAACTGATATTTATTACCCCAGTTTTCCTCTAGCTGGTGCTGGCACTGCTACCAGCTGGTGTTGGCACTGAACTGGAAACAGTCAAGTAAATATCTCCGTACAGCTGTCTCATGGGCTCCCAGTAACCACTTAGTTCCCTACCTTATTAAAGTATCCACTGTATACAAAGAGTTTTTCAAAAGTTTTGAAGAGAAATACTATGCCATTTTGATGTGGTGTCTCTAAATTGTGACTCATTTTATTTTATTTATTTTTTTGAAATATACTTTATTGATTATGCCATTACAGTTCTATTTCCCCCATTCATTCCCCACCACCCTGCACACCCCTCCCCCACCATTCCCCCCTTTAGTTTATGACCACCTGTCTCAAGTTCTTTAGATTCTATATTTCCCATACTATTCTTGCCCTCCCCCTATCTATTTTCTACATACCATCTATGCTACTTATTTTCTGTGCCTTCTCCCCCCTTCTCCTTCTCCCACTCCCCTGTTGCTAACCCTCCATGTGATCTTCATTTCTATGGTTCTGCTCCTAATCTAGCTGTCCTCTTAGTTTGTTTTTGTTTTAGGTGTGGTTCTTAGTAACTGTGAGTTTGCTGTCCTTTCACTGTTCATCTTTTTTATCTTCTTTTTCTTAGGTAAGTCCCTTTAACATTTCATATAATAAGGGCTTGGTGATGTTGAACTCCTTGAATTTGATCTTATCTGAGAAGCACTTTATCTGTCCTTCCACTCTAAATGAAAGCTTTGCTGGATAGAGCAATCTTGGATATAGGTCTTTGGATTTCATGACTTGGAATACCTCTTTGCAGCCCCTTCTTGCCTGTAAGGTCTCTTTTGAAAAATCAGCTGACAGTCTGATAGGCACTCCTTTGTAGGTGACTGTCCCCTTATCTCTTGCTGCTTCTAGGATTCTCTCCTTCATTTGAATCTTGGCTAATGTAATGATGATGTGCCTTGGTGTGTTCCTTCTTGGGTCCAACTTCTTTGGGACTCTCTGAACTTCCTGGATTTCCCGGAAGTCTATTTCCTTTGCCAGATTGGGGAAATTCTCCTTTATTATTTGTCCAAATAAGTTTTCCACTCGTGGTTGTTCCTCTTCCCCTTCTGGTACCCCTATTATTCGGATATTGGAACATTTAAAGATGTCCTGGAGGTTCCTAAGCCTCTCCTCATATTTTTGAATTCTTGTTTCTTCATTCTTTTCTGTTTGGTCATTTTTTTCCTCCTTCTGGTCCACTCCTTTGATTCGTGTCCCAGTTTCCTTTCCATTACTATTGGTTTCCTGTGCATTTCCATTCATTTCAATTAGTTTAGCCTTCATATGTTCCTCTAATTTGTGACTATAATCAACCAGTTCTGTGAACATCCTGATCACCAGTGTTTTGAACTGTGCATCTAAAAGTTTGGCAGTTTCTTCATCGCTTAGATTTATCGGCTCTGGGGCTCTGAGTTGTCTTGAGTCATGTTTTGATCTGTTCATGCCTGTTACGTATGAGGAGGTGTTCACCAGGGTGGGGCTACCCAGGTCGCTGGTTTGTGATGCTGTATGTGGGGGTGGGTCAGAGAGAGGTCACCCAGGTCACTGGTTTGTGAAGCTGTATGTGGGGGTGGGGTCAGAGAGGGACAATGGTGGTCCCCTCTGCCACTTTCCACCACTGGGGCCTGCACAGTCTGTCTCACTGCTTCACTCTTTCACCGGTTTATCAGCGTTCGACTGTGCGACTGTGGTCAGCCCTCAGTGAGTCCACTGCCTTGCGCCCTCAGTGGGTCCACCTGCTGCTCCACACCTGGGATCTGCCTATGGCTGCTGCCATGCCTGGGTTGCGTGCCTGGGTTGGTCTCAGTGGATCTTTCCTGCCCGACCCCACTCTGTTGCTGGCTCTGCCCCTCTTACCAGTTTGGTTGAAGGGTTTGTTGTTGTCAGACTTCTGTGTAGTTCAATTTTCTGTAGTTTGACTGTGTTTTTATTGCTAAAACTTTGTTGTTTTTAAACTTGGTTGTGTGAGAAGGTGCAGTGCTTCCACCTACACCTCCATTTTGGCAGAAGTCTAAATTGTGGCTCACTTTAAATTGAAGAAATTCTTCTTATGTGGATGTGATATGTTCAAAAAATTTAGGAAATTCTTTTGCCCTTCATTACCACCAGTCTTATACTGTTCCATGATCACTTTCCTGGGGAAGGCTGGATTTCTTGAAGAAAATATCAAATTGCATTGCATGTATTATTACAAAAATAATTAAATTTATGCTAAAAACAAAATATGACTCAATCCTAAGTCTCTGAAGTTTCTGGGACAAGTAAGTTGTAAGATAATTGTCTTGAAATCTATAGGAGGTCAGACGGGAGCTTCGTGAACCAGTCCTCATTTCTCCTACATTTTCCTGTGAAAGTGTTTATTTCTTGATTTTGGGATAAGAACCTCCAGTCTTTAAATACTACATATAATATTTAGTGAGTTTTTTTATTGATGCCTTTAATGAAGAAAAGGGAATTGATTTCTAGTCCAAATTTATTGAGAGTTTTTGCCTGAATTGCATGTTGTATTTTTCTCAAGTATTTTTTCTTCATTTACTGAGATAATTGTATATATATTTGTACTCTGCTAAAATGGTAAATAAAATATATTATTTTTGAATGATAAACCAGACTTTTATATCTTCGACAAGTCCTACTAAGTCATGATGTATTCAAATCAATAAAAGTTTATTAAAGATTTATTTTTGTTTGTGGGACCATTGTCTCTAACTTTGTTATCTTAAAATATTTTTGTCTTGTTGAGCACCAGGTCAATTCCAGACTTATACAATGACTTGGAAAGTATTCTGTCCCCTTTAATTTTCTGGAAGACTTTATACAGAATTGGTAATATTTCTTCCTTAAATACCATTCAGAATTCACCAGGGAAGCCATCCGGGCCTGGAGTTTTCTTTGTTGGAAAGTTTTTAATAAAAAATTCAATTTCTTTAAAATATGGATATATTCACATTATCTGCTTATCAAAGTGAACTTTGTTAGTTTATATCTGTTGAGAATTTTTAAAATTTCATCTAAATTGAAAAGACTATTGACAAAAATGTTATTATTTTTGATTCTTAACCTTTTAGTATCTGTAAATATTATGCTAATATCTTTCTTTCATAGTTGATATTGATAATCTCTGTTTTTTCCCTTTTAATTCCTAATCAGTCTGGCTGGAGGTGTTTTTTTTCTTTTGCAGTTTCACTAATCCAAAATTGTTAGCATTTGGTTTCATTGATTTTTCTCTCCTGTATTTCTATTTTTTATTTCCTTGATTCTTGCTACTACCTTTCAGGGCAGATCTTCAATTTATGATTAATTCTAACAATTTTAAAATGCCTGGGAAAATCTTTTTTATTGTTGTATGAACACTTACATGAAATTTATATCTTAACAAAATTTTAAGTGCACAATACAGTATTGTTAACTCTAGCCACGCTAACTATAGCAATCTCTGGATCTTATTTATGTGGTATAATCTAAACTTTAAACTTGTTGAGAAGCAACCCTTATATTCCCCTTACTCCAGGCTCTGGCAACCACTTAATTCTACTTCCTGTTTCTATGAGTTTGACTGTTTTTGATAACTCATGTAAATGGAATCATGGAGTTTTTGTCTTTCTATGACTGGTTTATTTCACCTATCATACTGTCCCCAAGGTTCATTCACATTGTAACATACAGCAGAATTCCTTCTTTTAAAGGCTGGCTAATATTTCTTTGTATGTCTATATTATATTACCATTATCTATTCATCCATCCACAGATATTTAGTTTGTTGCCACATGCTATCTATTGTGAGTACAGTCATACCTCAAAGGTGTTCCAGATTGGGTTCAACATGAAGGTAATAAAGCAAGTGTCACAATAAAGGAGAATGTAATTTTTTTATTCTGGTGGAGTGCTTGCCTCCCATTTGCAACAAATCCAATATTTGTGAAGTGCAATAAGCCAAGCACAGTAAAATAAGGCAAGCTTGTTATGGTGCAATGGACTTGTGAGTGCAAACATCTCTACAAGATCCTGGTTTCAATTCTTTTGGATATATACCCAGAAGTGGGATTGTTGGACCATATATTTTATTTTTAATTTAATATTGAGTGTGGAACTTTAATATTTGAGGAATCTCTACCTTTTTTTGCATATCACCTATATAATTTTAGATTCCCACCAGTGTTGAACAAGGGCTCTAATTTTTTTACATTCTCATCAACCCTTGTTTTTTGATAACAGCCATCTTAACACATGTGATTAGTTATGTTCAACATTTTTCTCTTGTATCTGTTGTCCATTTATATGTTCCTCTTTGAAGAAGTGTTTATTTAGGTTCTTTGTCCATTTTTCAAATTCAGTAATTTAAAATTTTTTGTTTGTGTTTTTGCTTTTCAATTGTGGAAATATACAGTGTGGGGAGAAAGTAGGTTTACAAATGTCCATATGGAAAATAATACAATATTTAATAACTAATTATACAAGAGCCCTGGCTGAATGGCCCAGTTGATTGGAGCATATACCAGAAGGTTGCAGGTTCAATTCCCAGTCAGGGCACATACCTAAATTGCAGGTTTTAGCCCGAGTCAGGATGCACACATGAAACAATGGATCAATGCTTCTTTCTCATATTGATGTTAATCTCTCTCTTCCCCTTCCTCTCTCTCTAAAATCAATAAATATATTGGGTGAGGATTATAAATACATACATACATAAAATAATAATAATAATAAAATAATGACATCTGTGTTTCACATACTCACAACTGTAAATCTACTTTTACCCATCCTCTATTTATATGTTTTGGAAATTAACCCCTTATTAGATAGATGGTTTTCAAGTATTTTCTCCAATTCCATAGGCTGCCTTATCACTTTGTACATTATTTTCTTTGTTTTGTAGAAATATTTAGTTTGAAATAAGTACCATTGTCCTATCTGTACTTTTGTTGCCTGTGTTTTGGGGGTTATATCCACAAAATCACTGTCTAGACCAATATCATGAAGGTTTTCTTCTATGTTTTAAAGTAAAAGTTTTAGCCCCGGCTGGTGTAGCTCAGTGGATTGAGCGCTGACCTGTGAACCAAAGGATCACAGTTCGATTCCCGGTCAGGGCACATGCCTAGGTTGCAGGCCAGTTCCCAGCAGGGGACACAGGAGAGGCAACCATACATTGATATTTCTCTCCCTCTCTCCTTTCCTTCCCCTTTAAAGATAAATAAATAATAACAATAATAAAAACCTTTTAAAAAAATTTTATAGTTTCAAGTCTATGTTTAAGTATTTAATCCATATTTAGTGTTGGGAACCACTCTGCCTGGTTTCAGAAGCTGTAACAACCCTATGGCTAAGGCTGAGTGAGCAACCTTTGGACCATAAGCTACTAAGGAGACAAAGTTTATCTCCCTGGCAGGGGTGCCCTTCTGCTCCTTTCACCCTGCCTGGGCCCCAATGACGGGTTAGCCAATGACGGGTAGATTCCCCAAGGAGGAATGACCTAAGACAGGCATGATTGTGTGGAAGCCCCAGGGAAGGACTTGGGGGGCTATGGAGAAAGGGGGTGATGGACCCCCGCCCCGCAGCTTTGACAAAGTCTGAGTTCTCAGTCTGTATGTGAGAAGTCTCCTAAATTTCTTGGCTATCTTGCCTCCTCTACCTGACTTAAGCCTGAAACAATGACAGAGGGTGGTGCAGCCCTGTGCTGGAAAGGGCGGGCTCCTGGGGTGATTAGGCCTGAGAAAGGATATGTAAAGTCTTATGAAACCTGCCTTGCTAAGAATGCTCTTAGTTAAATGATAAAGGCCCAAGAAGGAAATGAGTTTGTTTCCCAAAGTTTTGTAGCCCTTTAGCTAACATACCCTGACTCAGAATAGGTCTTCAGAATTCTTTGTATGCTATCTGTTGTTTGATCCCTACTGCCTGAAAATGATTAATGGACTTTACCTGTATTACTGTGCTGACTGAACCCAATAAAATCCTGTTCAGGCAAGGGCCAGCACACATTCCCCTTGAGGGAGTAGCTGTGCCATTCTTTTTCTTCCACGGGACTGGGTAGTGCATGTGAATTTGCCTCATGTCTCATCCATAACACTGTGGACACTGCGGGCTGGTGTCTGTGTCACTGTAGATTATTTTTTTGAAGTGCAGTGTAAACTAAGAGTCCAGTTTAGTTCTCTGCATTTGGTGTATCTAGTGTCCCTAACAACATTTGTTGTAAAGAATACTCTCTCCCCATTGTCTATTCATGACATCTTTGTTGAAAATTAGTTGACTGTGTATTCATGGGTTTGTTTCTGGAATCTTGACCTGGTTCCATTTTTTTATATGTCTGTTTTTTGTGCCAGTACCATAGTGTTTTACTTTCTGTAAATCAACTCTGATTCTAATCTATGTTTCTCTGTGTATAATGTGACTTTTCTCTCTTTTAAGATTATCTCTTTATTACAGGCTCAAAAAATGTTATGATGTGCCTTGGTGTAGTTCCATTATTTTTCTTTTTCTTTTTTCTAACTTCTTATATCTTTAGGTTTATAGTTTTCATGAAATTTTATTTCTTTATATTTTTTCTAGCTTCCCTCTTTTTTCTTGCCTACAGTGACTAAGTCATACATACATTAGAGTGCTTAAATCTTTCTCATAATATAATTCTTAACTTTAAGTCTTTTTTTACTTTTAGATGCTTTATATTGTTATAATTTAATTTAAATAACCCTTTATTTGTCTTAGATATTATTTTTCATCTCTTAAAGTTTGATTGGTATCTTTTTTATATCTTCTATAACTCTGTCTCAATTTTTTCTCCACTTTTCGGATATATGTGGGATAGTTATCACAGTAAAAATGTATCATTGTGTAGTAACTCTCTCTTCTGTGTCATTTTGTAACTGTTTCTATTTATCTACCTCCTTATTGGTTGTACTTTTCTGCTTTTTTGCATGCTTAATAATTTGTATTAGAGTACAGAATCATAGGTGATTCTGACAGCCTCATTTCCTCTCCATCCATTTTGACATCCTCAGTGAGCTAGAAATGTCTGTTTATTTGTTTAAAACAGGAACACACAGGCTGCACTGAAATACTTAAGAGCAGCAGGTGTGTTTCCTTTAATGTGCTGTCTCTTATTAAGCCCTTTATACAGCCGACATTCCATTTATAAATTCTCATTTTATGCTTATTGTTTTCTGAGATTCAAGGGTTTTAAGTCATGACTAGTAAAAGCATCTGGTCTCTGTAGACCAGAAAATCTGTTTAATCCCAAAGAAATTGTAACATTTTTGTCACCATGGACATATTGAAAATCAAGTAAAGGCAAAAGCACTGCATTATAATGAGTGTCTGTGTTCTATTCTTGTTCGTTTCTCCACAGCCAACTCAGCTACTTCTGACAGCAAATCCTTCTTGTTAGAACTTGATATTTTCTTCTGTTCAAAATGTAAATTTAAAAATATTGTCTTGGCCTTTAACAAGTACTCTTTTTGAAACCTAAATCTTAATGTCCTTTGTGTTAAGAAAATATATCTAAACATTGATTTAGTTTTCATTTTTAGTGAAAAAAATTTCATGAATCTAAATACTTATATCTTTTCTACCTTTGACCCTCATCACAATTTGTTAACTCTATTTATTCACAGGAAAAAAGTTTCTCTCAACAAGGTTTTCTTCTGAAAGTCTTCAAATGATATTACGATTAATTTGATATACCAATCATATAGGGCCTACCTATATCCATCCATTTCCTTTCATAAATAAACATTTTCTAAAGTTGTACTTCGGGCTGCTATATCAGAATGCCATAGACTGGTAGCTTAAACAACAAGCATTCATATCTTATAGTTCTGGAGGCTGGGAAGTCCAAGGTCAAGGCATTGGAATATTCAGTGCCTGGTGAAGGCCCTCTTTTGCTTTACAGATGGCCCCCTTCTTGCTATATTCTTACATGGCAGAGTGCAAGACTATCCCTCTCTTGTCTCTTCTCATAAAGCCAGAAATACCTTCATTAAGGTGCTACATCCACAACCTGCTTACTGCTCCAAAGCCCCTCCTTCATATACTATCTCACTGGGGATTAGGGCTTCCACATATGTATTGGGAACAGCATACATTTTGAATCCATAGCATAAGGTGTCACAGTGAATTTGTCTCACTGAGCTGGCCAGATGGCCATTGTGTGACTGACAATTCGCACTGCCGAGTGGCTGAGTACTTACTTCTGTGACTTTCTGCAGTGCACTTCGATCCTCAGATATTTTATACCAGATGGAATTTCAAACATGGAAATGTTTTCTAGAAAAATTATGTCCTTTCCATTTTAGAAAACATACTTTTGAAAATGTAGAACTATTGGTTGATTGAATTAATAACCTTGCTAAAGTGCACAGTTAATTCATATTTGTGATTATAACTATATCAAAAATTAAAGTTCAGATGCCTGGATTCTAGTCCCAGTACTGACTCTAACTTGCAGTGTGATCTCCTGAAATTGTATCCCCACCCTGAGACTTAGTCCTCTCTTTAGTAAAATACAGGAATTACACTATATTTTCTATAAGTCTCTTTTACTATCTAAATTCCATATCTGTGGGTTACTTATTTGGTTAAAAAGGAAGGAAAGGAATTTATGTGAGGCTCATTATGTGAGATATAGATCAACTATGAGAAATCAAATGGGACGTGGAAGGCCGTTTCAATCTACCACATGAGGTCCAAATGCACAGTCCTAAACTAGTCCCAGTGTGGTCTTGGTGAGCCATTTCTTTAATTTTCCTTTTACGATGTAGGGTACATGATGAATGTGTTAAGAATTTTTATGGAAATATTTGCTTTTTCAGGGTTGATTTTGGCTGCCTCAATTGCCTTGGTAGGTGGTTGATTGATATATTGATAGAAAGCTATTTTTCAAAATTACTTAGTAATTGCAGGTTTATAACTCATTTGTCACCACACACCATCCTCTTTCTGCGATGACTATTTTATTATGTATTTACATGTGTATTGATTTATTACAGTAGTGATATAAGACAGCTAGCAGGGGGTACATAACATCTAGCAAAATAACACCAGTGAGGGGCAGTTAAGAAAGGAAATAAAAGTACCAAGGGAAATATAGAAAGAAAGGCAAATAAATAAATAAGTATCATGAGATCTGAAATAAAAACCCTAGGTAAACAAGTTTTGGGAGCTCCTTGGGTTGAAATGAGATCCTGAAAAATCTCACAGAACCTAGTGTCCATCAGATACACAAACATTTATTGTTCAGGAGAAGCATGCTAATTTCTGATTCTTAGACAATGCAGAAGAACAGAAAACTGGAAAATCTTAATACTTTGGTTCAAATCATAGAGTTGCTCATACACTAGCTGTGTAACCTTGGGAATGTTAATTTATTGCTTTGTGCCTAATAGCTTCATTTGTTAAATGAGGATGAGAATAACATTTCCCTAAGGGGTTGTTTTGAGGATTAAATGAAATAATGCATGCAAAGGACAGTCTCTAAGACAAAGGACGCAGTATAAATGCAGTTTCTATTTTTTCAAAAGAAGGAATAAATTGATTCAAGAATCCCTACTTAAAAACACTGTATATGCAAAGTTAGGAATATACCAACATTTGTGCTCTTATTAAAGACACTTGGTAAACACCTTGTTCACCCTTGGTTTCAGGGATGTGATAAGCACTGAGTGAGAGCCTTTTAGCCAAGGCCTTTGAAAGGACAGACCCCACCATCGTGTGTCTCCACAGTAAATCCATCCAAAATACACCACTGGAATAAAACATAAAATAATCTAACTGATTAACTAGCTCTACATATCTTGATGTATACACTTCTTTTTTTAAACTTTTTTTCAACTATAGTTACATTCAATATCATTATATATTAGTGTCCGGTATATAGCATAGGGGTTAGAAAATTATGTACTTCATAAAGTGTTTCCCCGATACTTCTAGTACTCACCTACCTAGCAACACACACAATTATTACAATATTATTTACTGTATTCTCTATGCTGTAATTTACATTCTAAGGCTATTTTGTAACTGCCAATCTGCACTTCTTAATTCCTTCAGCTTTTTCATCCAATCCACCAAACCCCTATTCCCTTAGTCTCTTCTCTGTGTCTATGAGTTTGTTTGGACAGCATGATGGACCTAGAGGGTATTATGTATACATGTCCTTCACTAATGATTTAGCACTATAAATGTATCATAATTTCCATAAAATAGCATGAAAGATGCAAGCTGGTGTGAATTGGGTTGAATCTTTTCTCATCCTCCTTCTTATTTTCTTGTCATAAATCTCTTGCTTCCTAAAGTTAGAAAGATCAGTGCATCACTAGTCAGCGAGGAAGTATATCACAGGTACTTCCTCCAAAGTGAGCAGTGCAGGAACTTGGGCCTTTCTGAGATTCTGTGGTTCTTTGATTCTGCTTGGCCTCTTGGAGCTGAAGAGAAAAAAAGAAAAGATAATAGACATAAAAAAGAAACAAAAAACATGGTGTCAGTAAACCTGAGATTTTTGTTTAACCCCTTCTAGTCATTTGCCCTATAAACTTGGACTACTCTCCAGACCCCTTAGTATTTGTTTTGTTTTGTAAATCAGGAATGAGACCTTCTCACTTCTCTTAGGAATGGCACCATGGATTTTAACTCTCTTTTATATGTATGCTATGTATTGGGAAAGAAAAGGACATATAAATATTTAGGTGCTGTAGATGCAATGTACTATAACTTTGTTTCCATGCAGTTTCACATTCTGGAATTCTGGCTTCTATTAAATGAGCTGCGTGGTCAAGGACTCCCATGTCCAGGGTAGCTTAAGGTCCCAGAGGGTGCTTCAACTTCCAACTTCCTTTTTCTTCTTTGGGGTGTGTGTGCATGTGTGCACACACATATATATATATGTATATTCACATATGATAAGAGATTTGTTCAAACTTTACTCTTCAGAGTTTTGAGTAATCTGGGCTGAGGTTTAATTGTATAATAAATTGCACAATCACAATGATGACACATTATATGATTTGTTAGAATGAGGAAGAAGACAAATTGTTTCCAAGAGCCCCAAGAGCTGACATGTCATCTGCTCGTGAAGCACTATTTGAAACAATGTATATGTTCTTACAAACACTGTACTTACTTTCTAGTTAGTGAGTCAGTCCAGCGTGAGAAGAGAGATTGAAGTAAAATAAATCAAATCAACCTGAACTTGTTTGGTGATATTTGTAACATAGTCCAATCAGGAAGCCCTCTTTAGCAATGTGCTATGGTTGAATGAGCCTATGCTTAATAATGTTGTACACTCTTGAGGGGGAATGCAGACTGGTGCAGACACTGGAGAAGGTAGAATGGAGTTTCTTCAAAAAATTAATAATGGAAGTTCCTTTTGTTCCTGTGATCCCACATCAAGAAATATATGCTAAAAATCCAAAAACACTAATTTGAAAGACTAGGTGCACCCTTATGTTCACTGCAGCCTTACTTACAATACTCAAGGTCTGTAAACAGCCCAAGTTCCCATCAGTAGATGAGTGGATAAAAAAGCTGTGATACATTTACACAATGAAATACTACATAGCAGAAAGAAAGAAGGAACTCTTATTTTTTGTGAGAGCATGAATGGACTTGGAGAGCATTATACTAAGTGAAATAAGCCAGTCAGTGAAAGACAAATACCATACTATCTCACTTATATGTGGAATCTAATGAACAGAATAAACTGACAAATGAAATAGAAACAGAGGCACAGAACCATAGAACAAACTAGCAGCTGTCAGAGGAGAAGGGGGAGAAGGGATTGGGTAAAAGAAGGCAAAACAATTTATCAATAAACATATATATACATAATTAATGGGCACTGACAACTGTATGGTGATAGCCAAAGGGAAAGTGGGGCAGCAGTTGGGTGGAAGGAGGTTAAGGGGGGGACAGATGAAGAAATATGTCATAATGTCAACAATAAATAAAATTTCAAAAGTAAAAATAGAAAAATAAATATACTGCAAGTTTTCCATAGTAGCAGGCAGGTACTATTCTATATGCTCACTTAACACTCATAAGGACCCAATGAGAAGACGCTGTCATCATCTGTGCTATACTTTTAGGGAAATTAAGGGACTGAGAGTTCTACTACATTGCCCAGAATTACATAGTTAGTACAAGTTTTCAGATTTGAGAGGTTGACAAGTTTTTAGTAAGTATAATTTATTATTTCCAGGGCTCTTAAAAATAGGTTTAAAAAGGTAAGACCTTTACGTGTTTCAAAAAATGGATGGGATCAAGATGATGTATATGCTCATATATAAAACATTCCTTCTCATTCTCTTGCCGCCTGTCACCTTCCTGACACTAGTCTCTTTACTTTCTCATGTACACCTTTCCGGCATCGCAAATGCTTCTTGTCTGTCTTTTCTTTTTTAATCCCCAAAACGAATCTAAAATATATACTGCTTTGTGTCTTATTTTTGAGGTGGAAAGTGTTGTTATAATAGCTCATGGCCAGCCATTAAGGTATTTTGTTTTTTCATTACAGAGATAGATGAGAATAATTTAACAAGCCCATGTTCCTAGACATTTAGTTTGCATAGCAGTTCTTGTTTTTATACTTTATGCAGAAGCACTTTGCACACATGTCATTTGTCATTTAATTTTTCAGTGTAGGTTTTTGGCAACAGCTTCATTGAGACAAAATAGACACATAATACATTGCAAATATTTAACTTTCACAGTTTCATGGGTGGTCACTAATGTATAGAACCATGAAACTATTACCGCAGTCAATGCAATGAACATATTTATATATCATCCCCAAAGGTTTCCTCATTTCTCCTTGTAATCCTTTACTCTCTTTCCTCCCTACCTTCCCCCAACCTCAGACAGCCACTAATCATCTTACTTTCATTGTGGATTAATTTTCATTTTTCATAATTCCATACAAATGAAATCATACACTATGTACTTTTTTGTTTGGCCCAGTTTTTTAAAAGATATTATTTATTTATTTTAGACAGAGAGGCAGGAAGGGAGAAAGAGAGGAAGAGAAACATCAATGTGTGGTTGCCTCTTTCATGCCTCTTACTGGGAACCTGACCTGGCTTGCTACCCAGGTATCTACCCTGACTAGGAATTAAACTGGCAACCCTTTGATTGCCAGTTCACAGGCTGATGCTAAATCCACTGAGTCACACCAGCCAGAGCAGCTCAGCTTCTTTTAGTAAAAAAAATATTGTGAGATTTATCCATGTTGTTGTATTTATCAATAATAGTTATCTGCTTCTTTTTTATTAAGTTAATACGTTCTATTGTTTTCTATTCTCTCACTTCTGTCTTAATTTTTTTTTGTATCTTTCCTTCTAATTACTTAGGTTTGGTTTTCCCCTTGTTTTTCTAGTTTTTTAAGCTAGAAAAGACTACTAATTCAAAAATGTTTTTCTTCTTCTTAATTGGGGTTGGTGGTCAGTACTCTACAGATTTCTCTTAAATACTGATTAGTAGCATCTATAATATTTGATATTTTAAATTTTTTATTCAATTCAAATTATTTTAAAATTCCCTTTTGATTTATTTTTGGCACAGTTTATTTATAAATGTGTTATTTAGTTTCAAAATATTGTGGGGATTGGTTCCTGAGATATTTTCACTATTGATTTCTAATTTAATTCATTTGTGGTGAGAGAATATATTCTTCATAGCTTGCATTTTGCAAAATTCTGTCGAGACTTATTTTATGGTCCTAAATATTATCTATCTTGTTACATTTTCTTATAAATTTAAAATGAATGTGTATTTTGCTTTTGGGAGGAATATTGTATGAGTACTAATTAAATCAAGTTGACTATAGTTTAAATTTTCTATATGCTTACTGATCTCGTGTCTATTTTCATGTCAATTATTGAGAAGGGAATATTGAAATTTTAAATTATAATTGTGAATTTACTATTTCTTTTTGGACTTCTGTGATTTTGAAGCTCTGTTATTGAGAGAATAAAGTTTAGGGTTGTGATACCTTCTTAATAAAATGTTCCATTTATTTTACAAAATTACCTTTAAAAACTTCTTGATAATATTAATTGTTCTGAAATAATTTTTAAATATTAATATCAATTACAGCTTTTCTTGGACTAATATTAGCATATATATTTTTTTAATTTTTAACTTTTAACCTATTTTTATACCTGTATTTAAAGTTCTTTTTATGTAGCCTACACATATTTGCATTTTACTTTTTAATTAGTCTGACAAATTTTTATTCTTTTTTTAAAATTTAATTATTGTTCAAGTACAGTGTTCTGTCTTGTACTCCCATCCAAGCCGACCTCTCCAGGACTCCCCACCTCCCTCCCATTTTCATGATTCTTAATTGTGGTATTTTGGTGATTTAAAATTAAATTGATTATAGATATGATTTGCTTTACATCTACTTTATAGTTATTTTTATTTGCCCCATCTTCTGTTATTTTAATTTTTACATTTATGCCTTTATTTTGAGTATTTTTATGACTTTATCTCCTTCATTGGCTTGTCAGCTTTAACTCTTGTTTTGTACTGTGGTGGGCAAATATAGCTTCATAGTTTTTCATATGGAAAGAATATATATTGCAAGAATAAACTGTGTGATTTTTATGTACACACAACTGTAAAACCTTACTTTTAAAAAAAAGATTTTATTTATTTTTAGAGAGAGGAGAAGGGAAGGAGAAAGACAGGGGATAGGAACATCAATGTGTGGCTACCTCTCATGTGCCCCCCCCCACACTGGGGACCTGACCTACAACCCAGACATATGCCCTAGACTGGAAATAAAACCAGTGACCCTCAGATTCACAGGGGCCAGGGCTGTAAACCTTACATATGCCCACCCTCTATGTGACTGCTTTAGGGCTTCTAGTTTACAGAAGAGTGTGTACCTATTTTCACATGGTATTGTGCCACTTTACAAATAATAAAAGAATCTTTCAACAGTAAACTTCCTTTCCCAATTTTTGTGCTACTTTGGCATATTTTGTTTTTATACAGGTTAAAAAGTCATGCTACATTGTCCCTGATTTTATTTAAAAAGTTAATTATATTATAAGTAGATTTTGAAATAAAGCTTATTTAAATATTTGTACATGTAGTTGCCCTTTCTGATGGTCTTTATTTCTTTGTATAGTTCTATATTTATACCAGTAATTACTTTCCTTTTGCTGGGAGTACTTCTTTTAACTTTTTTATTATGAGAGTCTAGTGCCATGAATATTTTCAGCTTTTGCATTTTTGCTGCTTATAGAATAATAGGTTACAAATTCTTATTTGTCTTCCAGAACATTAAAGTACATCTGAGGAAACTCTGCATGGCTAGGAGAGAGTCATTCTAAAGTATTAGGGGAAACAGCTCCTGGCACTCCCGCCACAGCAGGAACAGAGCATGTCCATCAATAAGTCTGGAAAACCACTTACTGACCAGGCATTTAATAAAGTGCGCAGAAGGCTGTGTCGCCAACAGGGGATCATCAGTCTTTGTCTGAGCACTGCTGGTTCTAACAAATCTTGAAAGCAAGACTCAAAGACTACACTTTTTTTATGGTGCTTAACCACATCGAAGAACAAAGCTCAAGAATACTTATGGAAACACAAAAATATTGGACATGCAACAGATTGAATAAAATTGACCATTTTATGTATTCAATCCACTGCTACCATATATGCAAATAAGCAAGAAAATGCAACCCCTATGATAATATCAGTCAATAACTTGAAACTTACCTAGAATTAAAACAGATATTATAATTAAAATATAATAACTAAAAGTTATTAAAACACATTAATATGTTCAGAAATCCATCAGAGACATAGGAGATATATAAAAGACCTAAAATGAACTTCCAGAGATGAAAAACACAATGTGTGAGAAGAAAAATTAATAGAATGACAGATAGGTAGAATTGGTCATATTTATTAGAAGAAAAAGGTCAGGTTCAAAAAACAGTGCTGGGCAAACTATAAAATCTGTACATCTTCTCTCAGTAATCTTCAAGTCTCGTATGCCAATTATTTCTCTCAAAATAAAGAAAACATCACCAGAAAGGCTGTTGTACAAAAGACTTGGATAATGTTGCTCTTTTGAAACTTACTTATTTCCCATTATCATGTATTTGGGGCATTTCTGTTTTAAATGTTCATTCTATCACTGTTTAAAAATGATTGCTTACTGTACATTTTAAGAACTGTAACTTAAAGATAACTATTTTATGAACATTTGTTTAGTTTCTATGTATTTTTTTCTAATATAGGTCCACAATGTCATGTTTGCAATTTTGAAATTTAAAAAAAAACACTTCAAATTAAAAGTATAGCCTCATTAATTTGGAAATCAAGGGTGACCTTACCTGAATTCATTTGGCATTAAAACATGACCAGAATTTACTTGAAATTATTTAGGTCTGTATGTATTCCACTTAGTGTGAATATACACAGTTCTGTTGAAGAAATATTAATTAGTGTTGTTTTGTAATGAAACACTTCACATGCCTTTGATGAGTTACATAATATATGTACCATATAAATTTGCTAAAATCAGAAAGTAATTCAGATTATAAATTGTTCCCAAGAGTGGATCTTTTAAAACTCTGCAGTAAGTATCCTTAAATATATATCTATAAACACATATTACTTTAAAAATTCCTAGATTTGAAATTGATAGTTAAAAGAAAGCAAAATTTTCTGTAGTTATTTCAAAATTGCTCTCCCAAAACATACCAATTTATACTTCCTCTGATACTAATCTTATTTATCTCTGTCAGACTTAAAAGTTGAAAATCTATGGCTACTTTATTCTTTAAATAACATGACTGACTAGTTTTATAACCTTATTAAGTATCTATGTCTGTTCTTATATAAGTTAACTTTATCTTTTTATTCAATTTTCCACTAGTTTGAAAATTTTGTTGAATGTATATGTCTGCATTTAATTGCAAATTGTCTTCTGACCTTGTTAGTGGTATCAATTTTATTTGTTTTGTGATTGAGCTTGCCCCAACAAATTTTTAAAAATA
This sequence comes from Artibeus jamaicensis, assembly GCF_021234435.1. NCBI lineage: Eukaryota > Metazoa > Chordata > Mammalia > Chiroptera > Phyllostomidae > Artibeus > Artibeus jamaicensis. The sequence goes on along the minus strand of NW_026522030.1, from coordinate 67,846,494 downwards.
TCTTGTTTGACCACATATGTGTGTCTAGGTGTGTGTATATATACATACACTTTATCATTCTTATTCAGTTTTGTTATTAAAACATATTTCCCACTAGAGGATTTTTACAATATTTTCATTACTATTTTTCTCATGATTGGAGAGTTTCTTATAGTTTATATGCTGTATATATTGAAAAATATTTCCAAATTTATATTTGTCTGCTTTCTTGACATTATTTTTTATCTTCTTTCTTAATTTGATTAGTTAACTTTTTTCTTTACTGATTCAAGGTTTTCCTCAGAAAAGTATGCCCATTCAACGACTTTGATGGTCTTTTACCATCCAGTGCTTTAAAGAATGCCTGAAAAATGTCAAGACTAATAGAAAAATGTGGAAAATAATAATTATATGTATGTGTATGTGTGTATAGTAAATAGAAGTGAAAATTAATTTAAATAAAATCATGGAAATTACCCCAAATTAGATAAGTTGTTGATTTAGGTGAGAGTATTATATTTAGGTCACTACACTTAATAAGAAGCTGACAAACATATTGCTTACAGAAGTAACTTACTTAATTTGTAGGTGAGTCAGATTATTAAGAAAGTAGTTGCAGAAGATCTCATAGCTAACAATTCTGATATCTTTCTTGCTCTTCATAATGAGCATAATAGAGCTAGTAAAATTATTAAAAATTAATTAATAATTATTATTAAATTTAACTTACTGTGAAATTTCCTGAGTGCTTGCTCAGTTTTACTAACTCCTAAACAGATTGTCTAATCAGATTCACATATTTTTCTTTTTTAAAAATATATTTTATTGATTATGCCATTACAGTTGTTCTATTTTCCCCCTTCATTTCCCTCCACTCTGCACACCCCATCCTCCATCATCCCCCCCTTTAGTTTATGAGCATGTGTCTCAAGTTCTTTAGATTCTGTATTTCCCATACTATTCTTGCCCTCCCCCCTATCTATTTTCTACCTACCGTCTATGCTACTTATTTTCTGTACCTTCTCCCCCCTTCTCCCACTCCCCTGTTGCTAACCCTCCATGTGATCTTCATTTCTATGGTTCTACTCCTGATCTAGCTGTCCTCTTAGTTTGCTTTTGTTTTAGGTGTGGTTGTTAATAACTGTCAGTTTGCTGTCCTTTCACTGTTCACCTTTTTGATCTTCTTCTTCTTAGGTAAGTCCCTTTAACATTTCATATAATAAGGGCTTGGTGATGTTGAACTCCTTGAATTTGATCTTATCTGAGAAGCACTTTATCTGCCCTTCCATTCTAAGTGAAAGCTTTGCTGGGTAGAGCAATCTTGGATATAGGTCTTTGGATTTCATGACTTGGAATACTTCTTTCCAGCCCCTTCTTGCCTGTAGAGTCTCTTTTGAGAAATCTGTTGACAGTCTGATGGGAACTCCTTTGTAGAAGAAGCTCAGAGAGTCCCAAAGAAGTTGGGCCCAAGAAGGAACACACCAAGGCACATCATAATTATATTAGCCAAGATTAAAATGAAGGAGAGAATCCTAAGAAGCAGCAAGAGATAAGGGGACAGATTCACATATTTTTCTTTACTTCAATTTGTTGAACCTCAACTCAAACAAGTTTAAGTTGAGTTACCTAATATCACCTTCTTACCATCTTCCCACCATCAACTACTATTAAGATCAAGATACTAGAATACTACCCAACATCACAAAATAATCCTTGTTCCCTATTTTGACTGTAGTCCCCATAGATTTGTTTTCCTTTTTTAATTATCTTTATGTAATTTAAATCATATTGTATATACCCTTTTATGTACCTGTTCAACATTATATCTTTTTAGATTTACCCATAGAGAAATATCAGGGCACTTCAAGGTTTGGAGCCTTGTCTGGGGTCTGCATGTTTATATATAAAAGTTCTCTTTTTTAAAAGAGCAGAATATTAATAAAGAGACATGACTGTATTTGCCAGGGGCAAGGCAAGGGATCCCTTAGAGATGAGCACATTAAACTTGAGGTGCTCTGCACCATTCTCTCTGTTCACCAACCTAGGCTCCTTGGGTAAGCTCTTGCCTAAAGATCACTGACTCTCTGGACTTGAGTCCTTAATCCTCCCAAATCATAGAGAAAGAGGCAAATGCTGGGGCAGAAGTGAGAGAAAGAAGTAATGTGATGTATGTAGCTTTGTATTTTTAATTTATTATTTTTTGGCATACAGATTTCCCATGGACTACATGGAGGCCATGGAAAACAAAGTGTCCCGAGTAATTTCCTTTCCTAAGACATAGAATATAGACTTTTTTGTTTGTGTTTTTGACAGTAAAGAAAATCTAGATAGTCACACTGAGTGAAGGCTGGGGTGGAGGTGGTAAATATGTTGTTCATGAGGTACTGAGGTAAACAATTCAGTCAAAAGCAGAGAAGAACCTCCTATGGCTTTCTTAAGAAACCACCAAAGTACCTGCATGAAAGACACATTGAATGGCATGCCACATGCAGATTAGCGATGGCCAAAAAGTGTTAGCAAGGCTAGATGTTACAAGCAGCAGAGATAGGGAACTACCACATCACCAGAGGTGGGCAAAGTAGACATTGCTGCATCCTCTCTCTACCTTTATGTGCATCTCATCACTGTTGGAGTTAACATGTGGAAAGGAAAGATAACAAAGCAGAAAGTTTCCAGTACAGCCAGGTTGTAAAATGCTACTCATTTTAAAGATTCAGTGTCATGAAGCACTTACCCCCTACCCATATTTCAGCTCTCTAAATTGCTACTACCTGCTCTGGCCTGTGCTGGGAGAGGAGAGGAGGTTAAGTACTTCATGACACTGATTCTTGAAAATGGTTAGCATTGAGATTTTAGGAACCAGAGTGAAACCTCTAATGACTAAAATATTTTGAGCATTTATGAAAGTCAACTTAATATTTTTAACAGGTATGACAAGATATATTATTGAGTGTTTTTAATCCATATCATTGAATTAGGCTTTTTTACGCTTGTGTATTTAAAATAATTTTTAAAGCTTCCCATCAGATTCTAATGTGCAGCTGGTATTCAGAAACACTGCTCTGGACATTAATTTCCTTCCCTTTGGGGTCATTGTCATCGTCATCATTATCATCACCATCACTGAGTGCCACTGCTGCTGCATGAGGTCTCTGGTGGTTTCAAGCTAATGCCAACCCCCTACCCCAATTTCTGCCTCCCTTCTCCTCCACCAGCCTTAATTTGTAAACCAGATTAAGGCCACTCATACAAAAGGAGTCTGAACAGATTGCTCATTCACACTGAAATTTTGCATCTCATAGAAAATGTTCAGTTCTTGAAGTTTTTGCACTATTCATTCAATTTTTACTGGAGACCTCTAGGTATAAGGAAATGAGTACATTGGCATCCACATGAGTCTTTTTGTGCACAAATTCTGGATTCTATAAATACCATGAAATGTTAGTGGGTCAATTAATGTTGAACTAGTGTCACGAGTTACTCTGGGAACTCTGCTTTGGTGCCAGTCTGATGTCAAGGTTCCCAGCTCAAATTTTCAGTATCACTCTTGATTTGTAATCCTTGCTTATAATTCTGACTTACTCAAATGTGTGAGTTTGAGTCTCCCTTCTGACTCAGGACTGCCCATCTTTCGCACATACTTTGTTATCTAATTCTACTCCAAATATTTTATTCAGAATATTTAGGCCAATGTGCTCTGTGGACAAGTGAAATCAACAAAAAACATGAGTTGGTTAGAAACAGAAAATCAGTTTCCTGACCTCAGACCAATGAATCAGAATCTCTGAGGAGGCAACCCAGAAACCTGTGTTTTAACAAGATCTTCTGAGAATTTTATGCCCATCGGAATTTCAGGAGCACTGTTCTAGGCTATCCTATACATAATGTTTCTAATAAACTTTGAAATCTCAATGACGTAAAAGAATAAAGGTTTATTTCTGGAATCGTTTCAGTCAGTGTGAGTAGGTGGCTTTCCTTGTGCAGCGTGACCTAAGGTCAGGGGTTCAAGCTCGCTTCAGCTCATGCTGCCATCAACGCGAATTCCCCAGGACCACTGTAGTCTGGGAACGGCACTGACGCAGTCTCTACCACCCGCTGGTATCGGCCTTTGCTGGCTCACTCCACTCCCCCTTAAGGTTTCAGTAAATGTTTCACCTCTTCCTGTAAATCTGATGCTAACCCCCATGTTTGCACCTTGATGTATTTGAGAAGAATTAAGGTTTAATTTTGATTAAAATATTTTACATCTTATGTTTGATATATGTAGTATCAACAACTTGCCCCTTAATTCTGTCTAAGAATGTATACTCTCAGAATTTCCATGATCACATTATGACAAACCATACAGCACCCTCATTTTAATTTAATTTATTAGATAATTTATACATATTTTGATGACTATTGCTCAGATTTTCAGCCTCATTCTTAGCCTACTTTACTGAGGCACTTCTTTGTCTATCTTTTTTGGTAAGGGCTTTTGCCATTTCTGAATGTATTGGTTTTTCCCTGAGACTATGATTGTCTTTTGACTGCTTCTCAGTGAGTTTTGGGGTTAGATATAGCTGGGAATACATTGATGCAGGGTGCAGCTAAGAGGGGTACCCCAAAAAGGAATTTGGAATGGGGTCCAGAACTCAAGGTGTCTAGGAAATATTAGAGAGACATATACGATGTCCTCACCCCTTCCCCCCACAGATGTGAGTTGGGGGAAGGGACACATGGAGCAGGAACATGCAGGGCTGTTTTGTACAGCCACAGCCTTGGAGCTAATCCATGGCATGGTCATTTAACGTATCTGTAGCCTTTGGCATGTCACTTGGACATGTTAAATAGCTGTGGCCAGGCTTAGAGCCAGGGAGATGGAAGTCATTTCCCCCCAAGGTGGAACTTGGGGGCAGGTCCCCTGAGTTACAGCACTTGCGTGGGAGCTTGGAGAAGATTGGCTCCAGGACATGGGACCATACCTGCCCATTCTCATGATGGCAGCCTAGTAAACTTGGAATAATAAGGAATGCTGGCAGGTGTAACTGATTGTGGGAGGAGTTGGAAATGGGGGTACAGAGGGAGATTGGCATGGGGATTTAAACCCAGACATGGTAGTTATTGGGAGAGAACCACGAGGCTTAGCCAGAGTGAAGACCCGACTCTTTGCTTGGCCAGGAAAAGAGATACACGTGACTGGACCAGAGTGTAGACCCCTGCAACTTTGGTAGAAGAAGACCATGTGGCTTCGGGGCATTCCCTTTGGCCACGTGACCTGGAAGGCAAGAGAGACTTTGCCTGGAAAATGGGTACAAAGCACTCTTGCCAGTAGACCATGAGAAGGTGCCACATGGCTTTGGATTAATTAGAGATCCTGCCTGGACATTGGCACAGTGGACGGTGGCAGGAGCCTGGATCCCAGACATTTCCTTTATTTCCTGAATTATAGTATCCTGAATTAGGGCAGAGGGAGAAGGAAGTGCTGTGTGCATCTGTGGATATCCTAAAGAACTTTGACATTTTAATGAAGATGTTAGGTCACTACTTTAAGTTCGTATAGCTTTAAATAAACATTTCCTTTCCTTTTCACAAATCTCTGGCATTGAGAGATGTCTTTCTGATTGGCAGCGGACAATTGAGCCCAGTAGGAGGTCCGGACGGTATTAGTATACCATCCTCTGGAGTCCAGACCCCTGTGTGTCTGTTCTGTAACAATATTACTATTTATATTCACCATATTTTATATTTTTGAGCTTACTTAGTTTTCTCTCAGGCTTAGATAGGCCTTCCTTTCTTGAATATTTTGAAAATGTTCTTTGGGTTCCTCTATAACAATGAAGGTTGAACCACAAAAAAAAAGTGTTAGGAATTCAAGAACTTCTGATGGGTATTATAGATCAAATAAGCCTGAGAAAAGAAGAATGTTCTCTACAAAGAGCTAAAATGACTGGTTTATGAAAGGCCAAAAGACAAAGTCATGGCACCATTGACACAGGAGTCCTTTAATAAGCCAACCTACGATCTGTGAGGAGCTGACAAAAGGGACACTTAAGAGAAATAAGGCTCATTTTACAGTGGTCACTCAGAACACAGGGTTGTTATTTGATTCAGGTTCATAGCCAGATAAATTTACTGTTATTTTTTTTCTGGACTATGTGCCTCCAAAAATGGGATCCTATTAAATAAATTTCATGGTTAGAAAACCCCTAAGAATTTTTTTTCTCTCCAGTACACCTTATGTTTTATACCCTAAATAGAATTTGACAATTAGACTGAAAACCTTGTTAGGTTACTTAATGCCACTTCTCTCTCACTGTTGTAGTTATTGGGTTGGCTGAAAATCCGCTTAGTTTTTTCCATAAAATAAAAGACACATTCTTTTATTTTCACCAATAACTTTGTTGACTTGTGTATTTTTGGTATGTCAGCCTTCTCCCACATGGTATGTCACTGATTTTTCTTAATTAATGTCTTCATTCAATCACTAAACTTCAACTATTTTACCTGAGCATGGGGCATCATCCAGCAAGTAATCTCCCTCATGAAACTTCTCAAACCACTTTTGTCACTTTCGATCAGTCACAGCACCTTCAGACAATGCACAAGTCATTTCTTTGTGTTTCAGTTGCGTTTTTATCTTTCTTGAAATAATATAGCATAATATGCCAAAAATGTTGCATATATTCTTCTATCTTCAATATTGAAATGGGTCCACAAAAATTCACCAATTTTGATTAGTTTTTTTTTAATGTATGCTGATACAACAGCTGTCACAGTACAATCTAACAAAATTGCTTCAAATGAAGTTACAGACAACCTGGCTCTACTGAGCCATTTTATGGAAAAAAAAAGGGGAATTTTTTGGCCAACCCAATAATATTAAAAGTGCAAGATCCCTTTCGGCAGCTTCTACGTCCTTCCACCCAGGATATTTGTTTGACTGCCTCTATAATCTCAGGCAGATTCCATAACAATGGCCTTTGTCTTGCTCAATCTCTATGCCATTCATTACCTGTTTTATCTCAGCCTTCTTTCACAAATGACATGGCTAAATCCATCCTCGTTTTCCTTTGTCTACACCCAAACTCTTGCTGATAAGTTTGATTGCACACCTAAGCTCCACCCAACACTGAATAAATAGGACTCAGTGTAAAATTGATTTGATTAAAGAAATATTATGTTATTGTCAGATAATCCACTAAATTTCAATCATTTTCACTTGAGATTTTTTTAACTCCAAAAATCAGTAGCTTCATAGACTATTTACCATAGAAAAAGAAACTGAACTTTATTTAATTGAAACTTTATGCCAAATTGAAAAACATTATAAATTTATAATTATAAAAATTGTGAAAGTTATATATACAATTAATTCACATATTAATTATTCAATCAATACAAAAATATAATGTTATCTCCTCTTTTAATCCACAGAGGGAACTTGATTTATATAGCTCCTTGCAGAAATTCTTACTGATACTGTATTCTTTATTCATAATGCTTTTTATAAAATGCCATTCATGTTGCTGTGCTCTTTATTACTTGACAATATGTCTTAAGGATTTTTCCATTTTAAGGCACACGGATCTTTTTCACCTCTTTAAGGGCAGCTGGGGGTTTCTGTGTGTGCTTGTATGAACTGACTCACCTAGTTCAGAGCAGAGACAGGTTCTCAGTCTGCTTGATCCCAAAGCTGAGCTCTTTTCTTCTGTACCATAATGCCTAGAAAATCAGTGTCCACCTCCTAAATTTAACAAATGAAATTAGTGAGACCCTAGTAGGATAAGTAACTTGCCAAAAGTTATCACAGAATTCATGGGAGTGTTGAAACTGGTGTCAGGTGCTGCTTTTTCTCTGCCTACCCCGCCGCTCACTGAGTTCCAATGCAGCACACTTTCTGGAGTTAGATGTACATGACGAGTCTGTTAAACAGATGATCACTCGGAAACTTAAATGGAGTTAGACATAAAAGAGTGTGCATATGTGGTGTTGTTGAATATAAATCACAACACTGCTAGGGGCAAGCACACTTATTGTTAGAAACCAGAAGAGCAAGGGATTGTTAATATGTTTCAGGGAAATTCGGTTGAGGAAAGCACTCAGTTGAAGTTCACAGTATGTCTCCTACAAAGAATTCTTTACATTTTCTGTTTGGTTTTAACTACTTTGCTATCCCCTACTTGATTTTGTCTGTCCCATTCTTATTTCCTGTGTTTCCTTATGGGCTTAGCGATGCATTTCAAAATGATCATTGTAAAGTATCCAGTGTCGGAGTTTGCATCGGAAACCTTTTCAGACAACTTAGCCATAACTCTAAAGTAGAAGTCCCTCTAGTTTTTTCCTTTAGTGATTTTCATTCAAGTATATTCACAGTAAACTTAAAAAATACTGAATGAAAATTTGTGAATTTTAAACTGAACACAAAATATAACTAACACCAGGTTGAAAGATAGAATCCTGTCAGCATGTTAGAAGCCACCCCTTTCCTCTTTCAATCATTATACACAGTGCCACAAAGATAACCACTATGCTGACTTCTAATGCCATACGTGAGTTTTTTGTGTGCTTTATAAAATGGAATCAAATAGAATGTATGCTACTTGTCAAGCTTGTCACATTCTACATATTGATTGTGAGACGTACATATATTTTATACATGTGTAGCTATTCATTCTTACTGCTATATAAGATTTCATTGTGTGCCAACATGAGAATTTATACTTTCATTTTTTAATATTTATTGATTTTAGAAAGAGAGAGAAAAGGAGAGGGGGGAGGGCAGGAAATAGAGAAACATCAATTTTTTTTGTTCCAATTATCTATGCATTTGTTGGTAGAGAAAGTTTATTGTTCCTGATGGACATTTGGTTAATACGTTCTAATCATTTTTGTACATGTCTTTTGGTAAATATATAAACATACATATATATATATATATACATTTTAATATATGTATCTATAAGTATAATTTCTATGCCATTAATGTGTATATTTTCCCCCTATATTCTATTGAGTTGTTTGCATGTTATTGATTTTTAGAGTTCTTTATGTTTTCTGGGTATTTGTTCTTCGTAATATATACCTATTGAAAATCTGTGGCTTGTCTTTTTAGTCTTAATGTTACTTTTGGATAAATCAAAATTATTAGTTTTAATAGCCTAATTTTTCAAACTTTTCCTTTATAGTTCTATTCACTGCTTTTTTTTATGTCTCTGTAAGAAATATTTGCCTACCACAAAATTGTAAAGAAATTCTATACTTTCCTTTAAAAGAATTAATTACCCTTCACATTCGGATCTATAATTTACCTGGAATTGATTTTTGTATGGCCTGATTTCTTTCTTTCTTTTTTTTTTTTAATGCTGATCTCACCAGATATGGTGTGATTATTTATGTAAGTATAGCAAGAATGGTAATTTAACATATAGGCCATTAAAAAGTGGTTTCACCAGAAGTTTTCATAAAGAATCTCATATTAGATTTTTAAAACTCCCTTGAGGCTAGATTTTACCTGTATTATCTCTCAACATGGAGAAATTGTTTCTTCTCAATTACCCCCAAATATCCTAAGGTCCCCGAGCCAACCTGAAATGTACTTTCCTTAATCATCTGTTAGGCTGTGAATCTTTTTTTTTTTATTCTTTTTTTTAAATTAATTTTATTTAGTTATTTTTCAAGTACAGTTTTTTGTCTATTTTTCCCATCCCAGTCGCCCCGGCCCCTTGCTCACCACCTCCCTCCCATTTCCACCCCCCTTAGTTCTCGTCCCTGTGTCCTTCCTATTTGTTCCTCCAAATCCCTCCCCCTTTTTCCCCTTAACTTCCCTTCCTTCTCCCCTCTGGTCACTATCCCCTTGTTCTCTATTTCAGTGTCTTTGTTCTTTGCTTTTTCTGCTTGCTTGTTTGTTTTGTTGTTTAGCTTCCTGTTAAAGGTGAGATCATATGGTATTTGTCTTTCAGCACCTGGCCTATTTCACTCAGCATAATGCTTTCCAGTTCCATCCATGTTGTTGCAAAAGGTAGTAGCTCCTTCTTTCTCTCTGCAGCATAGAATTCCATTGTGTATATATACCAGAATTTTTGGATCCATTCATTTAATGATGGGCATCTAGGTTGCTTCCAACTCTTGGCTATTGTAAATTGTGCTGCTATGAACATTGTGGTGCATAGGTTCTTTGATATTGATGTTTTAGGATTCTTAGGATATAATCCCAGCAGTGGAATTGCTGGGTCAAAAGGCAGGTCGATTTTTATTTTTCTGAGAAAAATTCCATACTGTTTTCCATAATGGTTGTACCAGTCTGCAATCCCACCAACAGTGAACTAAGGACCCCTTTTCCCCACAACCTCTCCAACATTTGCTGTTTGTTGCTTTGTTTATGATAGCCATCTGACTGGTGTAAAGTGGTATCTCATTGTGGTTTTAATTTGCATCTCTCTGATAGCTAACGATATTGAGCATCTCTTCATGTGTCTCTGAATATTCTGTATGTCCTCCTTGGAGAAGTGTTTGTTCAAGTCCTTTTCCCATTTTTTAATTGGGTTGCGTGTCTTCTTAGAGTGGAGTCGTGTAAGTTCTTTGTATATATTGAGATTAAATTTTTGTCTGAGGTATCATTGGCAAATATGTTTTCCCATACGGTTGGTTGTCTTGCTAATTTAATACTGTTTTCTTTAGCCATGCAGAAGCTTTTTATTTTGATGAGATCCCATTTGTTTATTCTTTCCTTTACATTCCTTGCTCTAGGGGACATATCAGTAAAGAAGTTGCTGCGTGAAATATCTGAGATTTTCTTGCCAATGTTCTCCTCTAGGACTTTAATGGTGTTATGACTTACATTTAAGTCTTTTATCCACCTTGAATTTATTTTGGTGTATGGTGTAAGTCTGGGCTCAAGTTTCATTTTTTTGCACGTAGCTGTCCAGTTCTTCCAACACCATTTGTTGAAGAGGCTATCTTTACTCCATTTTATGTTACTGCCCCCTTTCTCGAATATTAATTGACTGTAGAGAGTTGGGTTTATTTCTGGGGTCTCTGTTCTGTTCCATTGGTCTATGTGCCTGTTTTTACACCAGTACCAGGATGTTTTGATTACAGTGGCCTTGTAGTACAGTTCGATATCAGGAATTTTGATCCCCCCTACTTTGTTCTTCTTTCTCAAAAGAGCAGCTGCTATTCGGGCTCATTTATGGTTCCATATAAATTTTCGAAGTGTTTGTTCTATGTCTGTGAAATATGCCACTGGTACTTTAGTAGGTATTGCATTGAATCTGTATATTGCTTTGGGTAGTATGGACATTTTGATGATGTTAATTCTTCCAATCCACGAACAAGGTATATGTTTCCATTTGTTTGTGTCTTCCTTGATTTCGTTCTTCAGGGCTGTGTAGTTTTCTGCATACAGGTTTTTTACCTCCTTAGTTAGGTTTATTCCCAGATATTTTATTTTTCTTTTTGCTATATCGAATGGGATTTTTTTCTTGATTTCTGCTTCTGCTGATTCACTGTTGGTATACAAAAATGCCTTTGATTTCTGGATATTGACTTTGTAACCAGCTGTTTTGCCAAACTCATTAATTAGTTTGAGCAGTTTTTGGGTAGAGTCTATAGGATTTTCCATGTACACTATCATGTCATCTGCAAACAATGACAGTTTTGCTTCCTCCTTTCCTATTTGGATGCCTTTTATTTCCTTTTCTTGCCTGATTGCTGTGGCTAAAACTTCCAATACTATATTGAATAGAAGTGGTGAAAGTGGACAATCTTGTCTTGTTCCTGATCTTAGTGGAAAAGCTTTTAGTTTTTTCCCATTGAGTATGATATTGGCTGTAGGTCTCTCATATATGGCCTTTATTATTTTGAGAAATGCTCCCTGTATTCCCACTTTGCTGAGTGTTTTTATCATAAATGGGTGTTGTACCTTATCGAAAGCTTTTTCCGCATCTATTGATATGATCATGTGATTTTTGTCTTTGCTTTTGTTTATGTGATGTATTACATTTACTGATTTGCGAATATTGAACCATCCTTGCATCCCTGGGATGAATCCCACTTGATCGTGGTGTATGATCTTTTTGATATATTGTTGGATGCGAATTGCCAATATTTTGTTGAGGATTTTAGCATCTATGTTCATCAGCAATATTGGCCTGAAGTTTTCTTTCTTTGTTGTGTCTCTATCTGGTTTTGAAATTAAGATGATGCTGGCTTCATGAAAAGAATTTGGGAGTTTTCCATCCTTCTGGATTTTTTGGAATAGTCTGTGGAGAATAGGGGTTAGCTCTTCTTTAAATGCTTTGTAGAATTCTCCTGTGAAACCATCTGGTCCAGGGCTTTTGTGTGATGGGAGTTTTTTGATTACTGCTTCAATTTCTTTTGCTGTTATTGGTGTATTTAGATTTTCTGCTTCTTTTTCACTGAGTTTTGGAAGATTGTATTTTTCTAGAAATGTGTCCATTTCCCCTAGGCTTTCAAATTTCTTGGCATACAGTTCTTCATAGTAATTTGTTACAATCCCTTCTATTTCTGTGGTATCAGTTGTAATCTCTCCTTTTTCATTTCTGATTGTGTTTATTTGTGTCCTCTCTCTTCTTTTCTTGATGAGCCTACTTAAAGGCTTGTCTATTTTGTTTATCTTCTCAAAGAACCAACTCCTGGATTCATTGATCCTTAGAATTGTGCTTTTAGTTTCTATGTTATTTAATTCTGCTCTAATCTTGGTTATTTCCTTCCTTCTGCTTGTTCTGGGCTTTCTTTGTTGTTGTTCCTCGAGTTCTTGCAGGCGTAGGGTTAGGTTGTTTGTTTGAAATATTTCTATTTTCCTTAGGTAGGCCTGTATTGCCATAAACTTCCCTCTCAGGACTGCCTTGGCTGTGTCCCATAAGTTTTGGGTTGTTGTGAGTTCATTTTCATTTGTTTCCAGAAATGTTTTGATGTCTTCCCTAATTTCATTCTTGACCCATTCGTTGTTTAATAGCATACCATTCAGTCTCCATGTTTTGGGGTGCTTTGGGTTTTTTTCTTTGGGGTTGGTTTCTAATTTCAGTCCCTTGTGGTCAGAGAAGATGCTTGGTATGATTTCAATTTTCTTGAATTTGTTGAGGCTCGTTTTGTGTCCTATCATGTGGTCTGTCTTTGAAAATGTTCCATGTGCGTTTGAAAAGAATGTGTATTTAGCTTGTTTGGGATGAAGGGTTCTATATATATCAGTTAAAGTCCATTTCATCTAGGGTGTTGTTTAATGCCACAATATCTTTGTTGATAATTTGTTTGGAAGATCTGTCCATTTTTGATAGTGGGGTGTTAAAATCCCCTACTATAATTGTGTTGCTGTCAATATCTTTCTTGAAGTCCTCTAAGATTTTCTTGATATATTTGGGTGCCCCTATGTTTGGTTCATATATGTTTACAAAGTTAATGTCTTCTTGGTGGATTCTTCCCTTGAGTATAATGAAGTGACCTTCTGGGTCTCTCTTTATGGCCTTCTTTTTGAAGTCTATTTTGTCTGATATGAGAATTGATACTCCAGCTTTTTTTTCTTGTCCGTTTGCTTGGAAAACTTGTTTCCAGCCTTTCACTTTTAGTCTGTGATGGTCTTTTGTCCTGAGGTGGGTCTCTTGTAGGCAGCATATGTGTGGGTCATGCTTTCTTATCCATTGAGCTATTCTGTGTCTTTTGATTGGAGCATTTAATCCATTTACATTTAAGGTTATTATTGATAGGTACTTATTCATTGCCATTTTTGTACCTGTGTTCCTCCCTGTCTCTCTTTTCCTTCCTTTCCTTAAAGCATTCCTTTTAGTATTTCTTGTAGAGCTAGTTTGGTGGAGGCATATTATTTTAGACTTCTTTTGTCTTGGAAGCTCTTTATTTGGCCATCTATCTTGATTGAGAGCCTTGCTGGGTAAAGTAGCCTTGATTGTAGGCCTCTGGTTCTCATTACTTGAAATATTTCTTGCCATTCTCTTCTTGCTTGAAGTGTTTCCATTGAGAAGTCAGTAGCTAACCTTATTGGGGCTCCCTTATATGTTATTTCTTTTTTCTCCCTTGCTGCCTTTAAGATTCTCTCTTTGTCTTGGAATTTTGCCATTTTGATGATGATGTGTCTTGAAGTGGGCCTCCTTGGGTTCCTCTTGGTTGGGACTCTCTGTGATTCCTGGATTTGTGAGACTTTTTCTCTTATCAAATTAGGAAAATTTTCTCTCATTACTCGTTCAAATACGTTTTCTATCCCTTATTCTTCTTCTCCTTCTGGTATTCCTATTATTCGGATATTATTACGTTTCATATTGTCTTGCATTTCTCTTAATCCCTCTTCATTCTTTCTGAGCCTCTTTTCTTTTTCTTGCTCTTTCTGTGAGATGCTTTCTACATTGTCCTCCAACTCACTAATCCTATCCTCCGCTTCATCTATCCTACTTTGGAAACTTTCTACTGTGTACTTCAATTCGGAAATTGTGTTCTTCATTTCCTCTTGTCTCTTGCTGATAGTTTCCATTTCCTTTTTGATGTTGCTGTAGTTTGCAGAGATCATTGTAGTTTCCCTGTAGTTTCTGGTAGTTCACTGTGAGCTCTTTGAACTTCGTAATAACCAGTGCTTTGAATTCACTGTCTGATAATTGATCAGCCTCTATTTCATCTAACATTCTTTCTGAAGTTTCTGCTTTTTCTTTCATTTGGGGATTGTTTCTTTGTCTTCCCATTGTTTGAGACTCTTCTTGTTAGTGTCTGCTTCTAAAATTGATCTGTTCTGAAACCCTGGTTTTATGGTGTAAACTTCTGTGGTATGATCCTTGTGAAGTTCAGTGGTGCAGACTCCTTGAAGTTTCTTGATGTTCTTCATCTCCACCTACACTCACGCTGGTCCTCGCATTGGTCCCTGCGTTGGTCACCTACCACTGCTGAATGTCCTGGCTCTAGTAGCCACCTCCTCAAGCACCCAGGCCCGTTACTACGTTACTACAGCAGCGGCACAGAGGCTGGGAATGTCCCGGCTCCCGTATCTGGCTCTCTCTACCACCCAGGGCCGTCACAGGGGTTTGGAGTGTCCTGGTTTCCGTACCTGACTCCCTGGAGCCTAGTCCTGTCTCTATGGCAGTGGCACAGAGGCTTAGAATGTCCCAACTCCTGTACCTGACTCCCCGGTGTCCAGTCCTGTTGCTATGGCAGCGGCACAGGATCTGTGAATGTCCCGGCTCCTGTACCTGGCTCCTCAGGGCCCAGGCCTGTCTCTATTGGCGGTGTCACAGGGGCCTTTGGTGTCCCAGCCCCTGCAACTGACCCTTCTGTTGCCCAGGCCGGTAGCTATGGCATCGGCACAAGGGCCGAAATTGTCCCCGATCCGGTTCCTGACTTCTCTGTCTCCCAGGACTGTCACAGGGGCTTGGAGTGTCCAGCTTCGGTACCTGACTCCCTGGCTCCCAGGCCTGTTGCTCTGGCGGCAGCACAGGGGCCGCGTGAGACCCAGCTCCAGTAGCTGACTCTGCCGCCGTCTGGTGTTTCAGCGTCGGTCACAATCTCTGGTCTTTTAATTTCATAAATGCTGGGTAAGCGATAGTTTATTGTGCTGTTCTCTATAGATCTGCCAGGATTTTCACCCATGAGTACAAGAGCTAGTATCAGCTCCATCTTACTCTGTGGCCATCTTCCCAGCATCCTGGCCTGATTTATTTCAATGCAACCAAGTGACATATATCCATCATTGTTCTGTGAAAATTGCTGTACTTTTGTGAAGATCATCAGGTAATGCTAGGTCTGTTCATCTCACTCTGCTGATTAAAAATATATAATGTATTTCCATGGGCACTATGAATTTTAAACTACTTAGCAATTGTGCCTCACATTAATTCTCTAGCATTATGACCAGTCACCCTATGTCCTTCCATAATGAATCAGCCATGTCCCTTTCAAGCTAATGTATAGGTGTGTTAGTGATGCTTTTTCCTCTGTATTGCTCTTGCTCTTTCATTAAATAAAGAGCCCTATTCATGTTGTCTGCTCTAGAAGTAAACAAACATTCCAGTTCCAACACCTTCTCCTTGAGGCAAATTTGTCCAATTTTATTATTCCCTTAGCTGTTTTACTTATTCTGATATTTCCTAGACTTATTTTTATATCATCTCAATAAACTAGATATTATTAGTATCCTCATTTTATAGATGGATTTAAGAATGAAAGTGAAATTGCCCAGTAATTAAGATACCAAACATTTAAAAGGATGTGGAGGCTTCATGGATATGTTACTGTCCTTTTCTAAGTTTATGTAGCAGGTTTTTCAGCATTCATCATCATCTCAGGGACACTGGTATTTTCCTAAAAGGTAATGCCAATGGTATTACGTTTGGTAATACCAAAAGGTAAAAGAAAGGAACCAAAAGATAATGCTGAGGTTGTAAATAAACTCATTGCTAGGCTTCCTTCAACCAAAGTGAAAATATGTTCAGACTCTCAAATTATATAAATGGAATTACAAAGGAGGAAATGAAGATTGGATCTTCATTCCATGAAGTGATCTTCATTCCTGAAGCCCAGGCCTGTATAGCTCTCTTCCTCTCAGTGTGTCTGATAGCCAAGTGTGAGGAATGCCTTGATATTTGGTGGACAATAATATGTATAATGACTGAATCTTCTCCATTTTTTCATTTTAATAATAACAAGATGAATATTTAAGAATTATGGTTATATTGTGACACCTAGAATTTCATGAAAAAAGTTCTCAGAAAAAATGACTCTATAAATCTCTTCACATGCCTTACTACAATATTTAGGCCCTCAGATTTCTAAAATGATGTATTGTCCATATATTGAGAAAGCATATAAGCTATGAATGAGTCATTCTTCATTTGGCAATAGGGATTTTATTAATATTGTTACCACCATTTTTTGCAGTATATCATACTTTTTTGTCATGATAATTCAAGTTGTTTCTGTAGAAGCATTATGCTGAGTGAAATAAGCCGGGTGGTGAAAAACAAATACCATATGATCTCACCTTTAACAGGAAGCTAAACAACAAAACAAATAAGCAAGCAAAATAAAAGAGACACTGAAATCGAGAACAGGGGGACAGCAACCGGAGGGGAGAGGGGAGGGAATTTCAGGAGAAAAATGGGAAGGATTTACAGGAACTAGTATAATGGACACATGAACAACAATTAAGGGGGGTGGGAATGGGAGGGAGGTGGGGGGAATGGGGGGGTGGGCTGGGATGGCAGTAAAAGACAGAATACTGTGGTTGAAAATAATTAAATAAGAATAAAAAAGAATTAATAAAAAAGAAAAGCACAATATAATACAGTATTACCATATCTTATGATATGCTATAATTTTATTTAGCCAGTAAACTCTTTAGCATGGCTTATGTTCATACTCTTATTACATCTTTT
This sequence comes from Artibeus jamaicensis, assembly GCF_021234435.1. Classification (NCBI taxonomy): domain Eukaryota; kingdom Metazoa; phylum Chordata; class Mammalia; order Chiroptera; family Phyllostomidae; genus Artibeus; species Artibeus jamaicensis. Next base: position 67,829,149 of record NW_026522030.1, on the reverse strand, counting down.
TAAGAAAGTGAAGCTTAATGAGCATGTGATTTTACTACTCTCTGAGTGGTGTCAAATAGGATTTGAAAGAACATTTGGGCAAGAATAAAAATGACTATACTCTGGAAGAAAAGAGGTATAAGCCCATCTTTTCAGAAGGTATTCTGATACTTTAGGTTTTCTTTTATTTACCTTCATCCTACATTTCTGTAAGTCAAACATTTCCCTCCATATAACCCTATTTCCTCAGTTTGAACATCTTTACATTTATATTTTGTGTAATTATTTTTAAGAATCCCCTATTAAAATACTTGAAAGAATTTTATACTTATATTGCATTTTTCCATCTTGAATTGTGATTATTGAGAAAGAATTGTCTGGTGAGTGTTTGTGTGGTGACTTAGTTTATAGCATACATTGCCACGCATATACTGCTCATATTTATGTAGAAAATATATTTTGTTTTATCATTTTGGTTATTCCCTCTGCTTTAGATCAGATCATTCTCATTCTAATATTTATGCTTTGTTTTATCATTTTTTTTCTAGTCTTGTCATGGCTGATTTCTGAAATCCAAACAACAGAACAGTGATAAATTAACTGATGTTAGTAGAGCTGGACAATTTTGAAATTTGAACTTGAAAACTGAGTATACTCTTGTTTATACAGAAGCCCCTCAAGTTAAGCCAACTGTGAATACTCTGTGAGGCTATTTTGCAAAAATAAAAGTCCTATTTTAGGGTGGGGTTTCATGTAAAGACAGGAAGAACTTACTTTTATGTAGTGCCATAGTCAAAAGGCCAAATACAGTCTGTTTCTTGTTGGAAATGCTATGCTAAAAGTGATCACTTAAATATATTTTACTAAATGCTCATACATTTTAAAATATATTTTATTAATTATGCCATTACAGTTGTTCTATTTCCCCCTTCATTCCCCTCCACTCTGCACACCCCTCCCCCACCATTCCACCCCTTTAGTTTATGACCATGTGTCTCAAGTTCTTTAGATTCTATATTTCCCCTACTATTCTTGCCCTCCCCCTATCTATTTTCTACCTACTGCCTATGCTACTTATTTTCTGAACCTTCTCCCCCCTTCTCCTTCTCCCACTCCCCTGTTGCTAACCCTCTGTGTGATCTTCATTTCTAGATTCTGCTCCTGATCTAGCTGTCCTCTTAGTTTGCTTTTGTTTTAGGTGTGGTTGTTAATAACTGTCAGTTTGCTGTCCTTTCGCTGTTCACCTTTTTTATCTTCTTCTTCTTAGGTAGGTCCCTTTAACATTTCATATAATAAGGGCTTGGTGATGATGAACTCCTGGAATTTGATCTTATCAAGGAAGCACTTTATCTGCCCTTCCATTCTAAATGAAAGCTTTGCTGGATAGAGCAATCTTGGATATAGGTCTTTGGATTTCATGAGTTGGAATACTTCTTTCCAGCCCCTTTTTGCCTGTAAGGTCTCTTTTGAGAAATCCGCTGACAGTCTGATGGGAACTCCTTTGTAGGTGACTGTCCTCTTATCTCTTGCTGCTTCTAGGATTCTCTCCTTCATTTGAATCTTGGCTAATGTAATGATGATGTGCCTTGGTGTCCAACTTCTTGGGTCCAACTTCTTTGGGACTCTCTGAACTTCCTGGATTTCCCGGAAGTCTATTTCCTTTGCCAGATTGGGGAAATTCTCCTTCATTATTTGTTCAAATAAGTTTTCCACTTGCGGCTGTTCCTCTACCCCTTCTGGTACCCATATAATTTGGATGTTGGAACATCCAAAGATGTCCTGGAGGTTCCTAAACCTCTCCTCATTTTTTTGAATTCTTGTTTTTTCATCCGTTTTTGTTTGGTCATTTTTTTCCTCTTTCTGGTCCACTCCTTTGATTTGAGTCCCAGTTTCCTTTCCATTACTATTGGTTTCCTGTGCATTTCCATTCATTTCAATTAGTTTAGCCTTCATATGTTCCTCTAATTTGTGACTAAAATCAACCAGTTCTGTGAGCATCCTGATCACCAGTGTTTTGAACTGTGCATCTGAAAGTTTAGCTAGTTCTTCATTGCTTAGATTTATCGGCTCTGGGGCTCTGAGTTGTTCTTGAGCCATGTTTTGATCTGTTCGTACCTGTTACATATGAGGAGCAGAGCTACCCAGGTCGCTGGTTTGTGATGCTGCATGTGGGGGCGGGGTCAGAGAGGGACAATGGTGGTTCCTGCCACTGGGGCCTGCGTGGTCCGTCTCACTGCTAGCTCCTTCACTGGTTTATCTGAGCACGAATGTGTGATGGCGATCAGCCCTTAGTGAGTCCACTGCCTTGCGCCCTCAGTGGGTCCGCCCGCTTCTCCACACCTGGGATCCACCCACGGCTGCTGGCCCACCTGGGTCACTTGCCTGGGTTGGTCTGGTGGATCTTTCCTGCCCGACCCTGTTCTGTTGCTCGTTCTGCCCCTCTTACCGGTTTGGCTGAAGGGTTTGTTGTTGTCAGACTTCCGTGTAGTTCAATTATCTGTGGTTTGGCTACATTTTTGTTGCTAAAACTTTGTTGTTTTTAAACTTGGTTGTGCGAGAAGGTGCAGTGCTTACACCTACGCCTCCATCTTGGCAGAAGTCTCTAAATGCTCATACATTTTTTAGTAATTTTTTACTAAATGCTCCAAAAGTTCTGTCTCTAATAAGGGAATATTACAACTTGAAATCTGGCAACTCCCAATTTAAACCCCTGCATGTAATTTTTCTATATCTTTAACTTATGAAATGGAATTTTAAAAAGGCTTTTTATTCAGATTACATAGGATCATATATAATATGCTTAATTCAGGCAATCTAATTTGTGAGCAGTCATAAGAAGGGCACACATGTAAACATAAAGCAAATGCAAGATAAAGTAATTAGTGACCAGCTCCTTGAAACTCCAGAATCAGAGCTAATGCCCACCAGTGGCCCAGCCTCATGCCAGACATCACTTACCTCAAAATAATATAAATGTACATTTTATTCAATATAATTTTTTGAATCCACATGAAGTATTATATAGGTTTTTACTGTAAAAATGTTACTTGTGGATCAATACTAAGGCAAAAAGATGTGAATTCAATGTTCTAAACCAGAGTTTGGAAAACTACAGCTCATTGGCTAAATCTAGGCATGCCCATTCACTCACATGTTGTCTATGACTCCTTACAATCACCACAGGGATGAGTAGTTGCAAAAGAGACTGTATGTCACAGAAATCCTAAATCAGTATATGATCCTTTACAGAAAAAATAAATTACTGACCCAGTATCTGGGCTTCCACACCCACATGCAGCAGGGAGAAAGGGGGTTGAATAAAAGCTCATTTATTTCTTATCTTGCACTACTTATGAGAGGTTTAAATTAGCCAGCTGGCATAATTTTAGTATAAGGCATATCTAGGAAATGAATCAATGTTAAATCTCATAGTTGCTGGATCAAACCAGCTCAAAAACAAATATTTCTTGTCACTAGTCCACTAACTTTAAAATAAAATTTTGATACAGAAGATGAAATCCACTTTCATACATTCCCAATTAAAAATGAATTGATAGGCTCTGGTTTCAGTAAAAAAGGAATACTTATACTCCATTGTAACTTCCTCATTGATACCAGGTAAAAACCTTGTTTTTGTCATTTATCACAGCTATTGATTTGTGGGTATTTTATCATCCTTGAATCCCTAGAATAAATCCCACTTGATCATGGTGTATAATCTTTATAACATATTGCTGGATCTGATTTGCTAATATTTTGTTGAGGATTTTAGCATCTATGTTCATCAGAGATACTGGCTTGTAATTTTCTTTGTTGTTGTTGTGTATTTACCTGGCTTTGGAATTAGAGTAACTATGGCCTAAGAATAAGTTTGGAAGTCTTTTCTCTTGAATTTTTGGGGTAGTTTGAGGAGAATAAATGTTAGTTTTTCTCTGAATGATTGGTAAAATTCACTTGTGAAGCCATACGAAACAGAGTTTTTGTGTGCTAGAAGTTTTTTGATTACTGCTTCAATTTCAGTAGCTGTTATTGGTCTAGTCTATTCAGGTTTTGTGCTTTTTCCTGATTCAGTTTTGGAAGATTGTGTGTTTTTAAAAATTTACCCATTTTTCCCAGGTCATCCAATTTCTTTGCATATGATTGTTCATAATAATTCTTACAATCCTCTGTATTTCTGTGGTATGTGTTATTTTTCCTCTTTCGTTTCTGATTTTATTTATTTGGGTTCTTCTTTCTCTCTTTCACTTTCTCTTCTCTCTTTCTCTCTCTCTCAATGAGACTGGTCAAGGTTTGTTTATCTTTTCAAAGAACAAGATATACATTGATTCATTGATTTTTGAATTTTTTGGTCTCTATGCCATTTATTTCTGCTCTGATCTTCATTACTTCCTTCCTTCTACTCACTCTGGACTTTGTTTGTTGTTGTTTTTCTAGTTATTTTTGGTGTAAGGATAGGTTGTTTATTTGAGACTTTTCTGTCTCCTTAAGCAGCCTGGTAGTGGTTTGAATTACCCTCTCAGGACTGTTCTCACTGTTTCCCACATATTTTGGGTTGTGTGTTCATTTTCATTTGATTCCAGGTACTCCTTGATTTATCTCTTGATATCATTGTTAACTCATTCATTGTTTTTTAAAAAATTGTATTATTATTTTATTGTATTTCTTCCCATTACCATTTTGTCTCCACCTGTTATTTAGCCTCCATGTATTAGATTGTTTTGGAGGGTTTCTTTCTTGAGGTTGATTTCTAGTTTCAAGCCATTGTGATCCAAGAAAATGCTTGATATGACTTCAATTTTCTTGAATTTTTAAGGCTTATTTTTTGTCCTAACATGTAGTCTGTGTCTGTGAGTTCCATGTGCATTTGAGGAGAAAGTATATTCTGCTTCTTCAGGTTGAAATGTTCTGTAAATATGAAGTAAATTAATTTGATCTAGTGTGCTGTTTTATGTTACTATATCCTTATTGATTTTTTATCCAGAAGATTGGTCCTTTGTTGACAGTGGGGTATTAAAATCCCCTACTATGACTGTATTGCTGTTACTCTAGTTCTTAAAGTCCTCTAAGATTTCATTATATATTTAGTTGCTCCTGTATTGGGTGCACTTATTTCTATAAGGGTTGAATCTTCTTGTTGGACTGACCCTTTAAGTATTTTGTAGTGACCTTATTTGTCTTTTGTTATGGTCTTTGTTTTGGATCTATTTTGTCAGTTAGAAGTATCACTACCTCGACTTTCCTTCTGCCTGTACTTGAATGAAATAATTTTTCTATTCCTTTACTTTTAGCCTGTGTAAATCTTTTGTTCTGAGGTGGATCTGTTGTAGACAACATATATGAATGTTGTGTTTTCTTATCCTTTTCAGCTACCCTATGTCTTATTATTGGAACATTTAATCCGTTTACCTTTAAGGTTATTATTGATAGGTACTTATTCATTGCCACTTTTCTTTTTGTACCTGTGTTCTTTTCTCTCTCTATTTCTTCTTTTTAAAGCAGTCCCTTTAGCATCTTTTGTAATGCTGGTTTGGTGAAAATGTACTCCTTAAAATTTTTTTTATGGTCTGGGAAGCTCTTTCTTTCACCTTCCATTTTCAATGAGAGCCGTGCTGGACAGGGTAGTCTTGGTTTCAGATTGTTACTTCTCATTACTTGGAATATTTCATGCCAGTCCCCTCTGGCCTGTAGTGTTTCTTTTGAGAAATCAGCCAACAGTCTTACTGAAGCTCCCTTGTAGGTAACTAACTGTTTCTCTCTTGCTGCCTTTAAGATTTTCTCTTTGTCTTTTAAATTTGCCATTTTAATTGTGATGTGTCTTGGTGTAGGCCACTTTGGGTTCATCTTGATTGGTACTCTTGGTGCTTCTTGAACCTGTGTGACTCTCTCTCAACAAATTAGGAAATGCTTCCATCATTATTTCTTCAAACAGGCTTCTATCCTAGGTTCCCCTTTTTCTCCTAGTATTCCTATGATGCAAATACTGTTACATTTCATGTTGTCTCATAGTTCTCTTAGACTATCCTCTTCTTTTTAAGTCTTTTTTTTCATTTTCTTGCTCTATTTTTCTCACCTTGTCTTCCAAATCTCTGATTTGATTTTCTGCTTTGCCTAGCCTGATTTTAAAAAATATTTTATTTATTTATTTTTATAGAGAGGGGAAGGGAAGGAGAAAGATTGAGAGAGAAACATCAATGTGTGGTTGCCTCCCATGTGTCCCCTACTGGGGACCTGGCCTGCAACCCAGGCATGTGCCCTGACTGGGAATCCAACCAGCGACCCTTTGCTTCACAGGCCCATGCTCAATCCACTGAGCTACACCAGCCAGGGCCTGATTTTAATTCCTTCTATTATATTTTTTACTTCAGATATTGCATTTTTAATTTCCCACTGGTTTTTATTCATAGCTTCTATGACCTTTTTCATGCTGCTGCAGTACTTATTAAGTTCTGGAACATCCTTATAGCTATTACTTTGAATTCTATGTCTGATAATTTGTTTGCCTGAATTTCATTTAGCTTTTCTTTTTTTCCCCCCCTGGGGACTCCTAATTTTCTTTTGTTTGGAGATGGTTTCTTTGTCTCCCCATTTGACCTGTCTCTTTTTCTTTGTTCTTATGTATTATATAGATATTTTTTGACTCCCTGTCTTCTGGGTGGGCTTATGTGGTAGGAGTCCTATGGCACCTAGTGGTGCAGACTCCTTGGACTCTTAATCTAGCTGCTCTAGGAATGCCCTTTGTGTGGGGCATGTGGACTTTCCTGTTGTATTTGGGTCCTGAATGCTGTTGGCTTATTAATTGGTGGTTTTTTCCTTCTGGCTGGCTGACTGAGAGGCTGAACCCTCATCATCTCTTGTATGCTGTGTCACAGGTTCTGGCAGAACAAAGCAAAACAACACAAAAAATTAAACCAAAAGAAGCAACACCCCCAAACAACAATAGCAATATCAATAAAAGACAAAAGATTATAAAGTAATAAAAGAGAAATGGAATGTTAGAGAAAAAGGGGAAGAGTAAAAAATTAAGAGAAGAACAAAGGACAGAAAAGTGATTATGGAAGGTGAAAAGGGAAGAGAGCTAATACTAATAATGAATTAATAAAGGAAAACAGGAAAAAGGCAGAAAGAGAAAGAATAACAAAAATAAAAATGGCAAGGAGAAGGGAACTATAGGGTAATCACAGTTAAGAATAAGAGAAGAGATATGAAGGAAAATAGAAGAATAAAAATAGAAAAATAGAGCAACAAAAATAGAATTTAAAAGTCTATGAAAAAGAAAAAAATAACAAAAATAATGAAAAAGAACAAAGTGGAATTTAGGTCACAGAGTTCAGTACTTGCCTGCTGGGTTCTCCCTTTGGATATGACTCTGTCATTGTCTGAGTCTGGTGTAAGCCAATGTCAGGTGCTGTCCACATCTAGTCCTCAGCACCCTATTTGAAGCGACGAGTGATCCATAGTTTGTGGATGATTTTGCCTGGCTTAGCTGCATCTAGGATGGGTCCAGCTGCTCAGTAATGCCATGTTTTATCAGCACTGGGCCCAGGGGTGTGTCAGCAAACATCCCAAGTCATCATAGGATCTGCCTCTGCCTGTCTCTGCCTTTTGACATGCTGTCAGTGTAGAATAGTCACAGACTTGACTGTTTCTGAGAGGCCTTCTTGGCAGGATTGGGGGATTGTACTCCTGCTGGGTCTCTTTTTGGATACAGCTCTGATGTTTTCTGAGGCTGGTGTAAGCCAGTGTTGGGTGCTGACCACTTCTAGCCTTCACCAGCCTGTTCAAATCTACAAGTAATCCATCTTGTGGGTGGTTCCTCTTGATTTGACTGCACCCAGGTTGGGCCAAGCTGCTCTGTAAATCTGGGTTTTATCAGCAGTGGGTCCAGGGTATGTCAACAAATGACTCAAGTCACCACAGGATCCACCTCTGCCTGTCTCTTCCTGATGGCCTGCTGTCAGTTTTAGAATAGTCCAATACACAACTGTTTATGAGAGGGCTTCTGGTTGAATCAAAGAATTGAGAGGAATGGGACTCCTGGATCTCCCATGGCAGGTGCCTTGCAAACTTCAGGGAAGATGGTGGACGTGATTCCCTGCCCCTGAGCCACTGGTCTGAGACTGGTATTTTCTGTCTGTAATCTGCAGGGTAGGGCCCCTAGTAGGCTAATGTGAGGGTTCTCCAGAGCCCATATTTTTGTTGTGATGGAAATCAGGAAGTTGTCTCTATGGCTCTCCTGTGAGGGGAAGTACCAGTTTGTTTCCTGGGAAAGTATATAGTATGGCTGTACCTTATAGCCCACCTCTGATACCCTCTGAGTCTGCATATATTGCTGTCTCTTCAGGAGGGGTTAAGATGCAGGATAGGAGAAAAGAAAGAAGAAAAAAACATAAAAGTAAACAAAAACAAGAAAAGAAAGAAAAAGAAAAAAGATGCAGGGTGGGTTGAGCAGGATTTCAGAGTTTGAAAGGAGAGGTATCCTACAGGGTAAGGCCTTTCTTTTCCACTGGGAGGAGCTTGCTCTTCTCAAGGAAGATGACTGTCACAGAATCCAGGTATGTCCCAGCACATAAATTCCCACGACTGCTCCCCTACATCTCTCCCCAGTAATTCCCTCTCCAGATTCTCCTCTCACACCTCCAGTTCATGCCACCCTCCCTCTGCTAGGGCCCACAGTAAATGCTCATGAACCTAAAATCTGGGCTTTGGCCCCTTGAAGAATTAAGAAACAAAAATAGTGGCTTCGTCTCCAGCAGGTCTCACCTTTCACAGTGAGGTGCTATATGGTCTGCTAGTCCCTGCACTGGCACTCTGTGCTTGGGACCCTGGTTTGTGGTCTTGGGATCTCTTCTCTTAAGGGGAACCTCCCACAGCCATGCTGCCCTCTCAGCTTTCTGCCCCTGTGAATGGGCCGGCCCCTTACGTGACCTAACCGTCACTACTCACTATGAGTAGTGGGGGTTTTTCCTCATCCTTGGTTAAAAGTCATTTTTGGGAGTAGTCTTCTGTTTATTTCAGGTGTCTAGTCCTCTCTTTAGTTTTATTTCCAATTTGGTTCTGGGAGGAGGTGCACAATATATCCTTGCACTCTGTTGCCTATAAGAGAGGTACTCTTGTACCTATTATGTGAATTAAATAGATTTCTGTTAAAAACAAACAAAAAAATGTCATATGAGTTGTGTTTAGCCATTCACAGGATTATTGTGAAAACTAGAAAAAAAATTTAGATCCATATGAAATAGTTTATGTGAGAAAAAGTACTTTAAAATTGAATTTGAGATATGAACTACTTGAGCAATAAAAAAGTCATTTTAACATTTAAAAGCATTTTAGGTTTAGTAATAATGATATATTTTAATAAAATTCATATTTACTTAGGTTTCATTTGGTTTGTAGCAATTGGTTTGAAAAATAAAACAGCTTTTCTAAAGAAACCCATATTATATAACAGAGAAGGCCCTTTGGCATGAGGGATGTTTATAAATGGAAGCAAAATAATTTAAGTCAATGTGCAACCATGGCAAACATTTTGGCATAAATATCAAAATTCTTAACCTATTCCAGTAAGTGAGAGTTTGAAGAATATCTTCCAAGAACTTTGACAGAGAGTATCTTTCCATTTTCTATTTCTGAAATAGTTCATTCACACTTTTTTCCCAGTTCTTTTTAATTTGACTGAATAGCTTCCTTGTTATAAAACATGTTGATAATGTTGTTGGAATAAAAATAATCAAGTGGTTCAAATACCTAAAATCTATGGACTATGATTTTCTTAATTTCACACAGCTTTGCACTCACATCTTCTGGTTGGGCATGGAGATGGATAGGAGTAAAAAGAGCATGGAGTGTCGGTTCTGCTTATGTTCTCCACTCCTGATGGGTGTAGTGAACTGAGACTTTTAAGGTACTGCGAACAGTTTGGAATTCAGTTCACTTAATAAAATATGGACTGACTGCTATGTGCTGGGCTTTGATCAAACCTTTGAATTTAGAGAGGTGTTAAACCTCATGTGTGCCCTCCAGAAGAGGTAGGTGTAATGCAAATAACATAATAATACAAGGGCCATAATAGAGAAACAAATTTAGTGATATGAAGATATAGATGAAAGAATAACCAACTTTTCTGGGGCTTTTGGGGAGAACAGAGGCTGACACAATGTGACATTGAATTGATCCTTGAAGCACTGGATAAAAAGGTCAACATGAAGAGAGTGGAGCCATAAAAGACTGTATTATATGAGAGAGGACACAGATAGCATTACAGACTGTACTGAAATCACTCAGATAACAGGCAATAAAGGTCCAAATCAAGGTATCTTCCATGGAGATAAGTGAGATAAAAACATGTTTTGGAATTATTTGGGAATTATAGCATACAGAATTTGATGACTAAATAATAGAAGCAGGATGACTCTCCTTTGTTATTTTTTATTATTGGTCAATGGTAGGTGCCATTAATACATGCCTTGGAAACTTTAACTCTTCAATTGATAACTAACTGCTATACAATATTATATTTAGTGCCATTTTAATTACATTTGGTTTGATGAAATGCTCCAAAATACATAGAAACAGCATTCCTATATCTAATAAAATATTGAAGAAGTTTAATGTTACCGTATGATTATTTGTTTATCACTGTCTTGCCTCAAAAAATATATATGTAGAGTTAATATCTTATGGATTTGCATTAGTCTTATCGAAAATCCAAATTACATAGCTATCCTGACACTAGGAAACACATTCTATCACAAAGATGCTATGAAGTGTTGTTTTAAACCAACGTTCTAACTAATATCCTCAGAGTACAAAGCCTGATTTCAAGGACATATAAGTTTCCTCATAGTAATTCATGTACAATACAAGGCTATAGACATTTATATTCAATAAAATTCAGGTACACAATCTTTTCATAAAACTCTTAAATGCCAAAAAAAAAACCCCTCAGAAAATTTTAATCTTATTCCAAATGGGATCAGACCCACATTCTGAGTCAAATAACTAAAAATGAGGCAGTTGTCTGGAAATAAAATAAATAAATTTCTAATGTATATAACATTCATTAAAGTTATTTTTGGAAATCTAGTAAAACTCATCATAAGCAAGTCTGAAAACTAGACAAATAATATTATTGTAAATCATCCCAAAGGTCAAAATTAAATTATAGTAAATAGAATAAATAAATAAATTTTTGCTAATATAATTGTTTTCAAATTTAAAAACAAACCTTATTAACATTAGGAGATAGAGGGTCTAGCACAAATAATGCCCTTTTTATTATAAAATCATGAATATGTAATTCTGTAACATAAAAATACCACACTCAAACACACCATATGACATTTTAGGTGAAATATTCAAATTAAAACGATAAATTATTGCACCTATATCATTAACCTACCACCATACCCAAGTATGTGTTACTTCTTCCAGACCCTGTATATTATGTACCTTACTAGGAAGAATAAATATTAATTCCTAACAATTTACAGAATTAATTTAATTCTTATTAACTTCACTTGATAACTTTTATCTAATGTTCTCTTCTGAAAACTATCAAACATGCAGAAAAACTGAAATAGTTTTTCAGTGAATAGTTATATATCTACTATCTCTATTCTCTTAACTTGCTTTATCACACAGCCATCATGGTATCAACTTTTAAATTCATCCATCAATATTGTATTTTTTGATGTATTTCAAAGCTAATCAGGACTTTCTAGGCAAGATGGAATAACAAGGACTACCTTTACCTGCACCAAAAGAAAAGCACAAAAAACATACAAAATAATAATTTTCGTGACACCAGAGATCAGGAAATGAAGGGCAATAAACATTGTCCCACAATTGCCCAAGTTTACTGGCTTGAGGATGATGTAGACTGTGGTTCAGGGGCTGAGACGCCAGAGGGAGCCTCACAGATGCGCTGAGTAGGGGACACTGAGTGAGAGTTTGGGGAATCAACCTGGGTGAAGTTCCTGGAAAGACAGAGATGACCAAAGCACACTCAGGAAGAAATGCATGTCCTGATAACCCTAGATGTACAATAAATTGAATTTGTAGATAAATATCCCCATAGAAGAAAGTTCTAGGCTCAGATATTTTCACTGGTAAATTCTACCAAATATTTAAGGAAGAAATATTACCAATTGAAGAGGAGGGAACACTTTCTAAATTAGTCAACTAGACCAGCATTCCCTAGGTAGGGACCAAAATGAAAAAAACAAATTACAAGAAAAAAAATCTACTTGTCAATATCCCTCATAAACATAGACATAATGTAAACAATTCTGAAAAAATGTTTTAGTATGTCAAATTTAATAATAAATACAACTAATATAAAGGAAATACATCATGACCAAATGAGATTTATTACAGGAACCCAAAGTTGGTGTTGCATTTCAAAATTAATCCATGTAATTTATTGTCATAAAAACCTAAAAAAATGCTATCATCACAGTTAACACTATAAACATTTGATAAAATCCATGATCTATTTCTGAACAAAGCATTCAGTAAATTAGTCATAGAAGGGATTGTCTTCAAAATCATAGAGTATCTTGAAAAACAAAACTATGGCTAACATAGTGGTGAAAGACAGTACTTTCACCTTTAGATGAGGAGCAATCAGTTATGGTCTCTTCTTGCTACTTCTATTCTACACCAGACTGGAGGTTCTCGCCAGTGAATTGAGAAAGAAAAAATAAAATTTTCATATTGGATAGAAAGAGGTAAAAAAAAAAGTCTTTATTTTCAGAATACATAATGATCTATGTAGAAAATCTCATGGACTTTAAAAATAAAAAGCTGAGCCCTGGCTGGTGTAGCTCAGTGGATTGAGCACAGGCCTGTGAACCAGGGGATCGCAGTTCTATTCCCAGTCGGGGAACATACCTGAGTTTCAGGCTGGTTCCCTGTAGGCCAGTTCCCAGCAGGGGTCCCATGAAAGGCAACCATACATTGATGTTTCTCTCCCTCTCTCCTTTCCCTCTAAAGATAAATAAATAAATAAAATAAAATAAAAGGCTGATAAGTATGTTTAGCAAGCCTGCAGGAAGTGTTGATTGGTATGCAAAATTAATTATATTTCTATACTGGCAACAAACAAGTAGAGGCAACATGTGTGAAATACATAGGAATAAATCTGCCAAAATATATGAGAAACTTTATGAGAAACTTGTACACTGGAAATTACAAAGCAGTAGTGAGCTGAATTCAGAAACCCTAAATAGAAACATACTGTGTTCATGAATATGAAGACCCAGAGTTAAAATGTTAATTCCCCCCAAATTGATGTATGGATTAATACAAGTTCAGTCAAAATCCCAGGTGTGCTACACCTGGCTGGTGTAGCACAGTGGACTAAACACTAACCTGAAAACTAAAAGGTACCTGGTTCAGTCCTTGTCAGTGCACATGCCTGGGTTGAGGTCCAGGTCCCCACTTGGGGGCAAGCAAGAGGCAACCAATCGATGTATCTCTCATACATTGATGCTTCTCTCCCTTTCTTTCTCCCTCCTTCTTCTCTCTCTGAAAATAAAATCTTTTTAAAAATCCCAATATATATTTCTGAAAATTGACAAGCTTATTCTAAAATGTATAAGAAATGTATAATAAAATCAAAACAACTAAATAGCCAAGGCAGATTTAAAAAAGAACAAAATTGGAGAACTAATGCTATCTGATTTCAAGAAATATGGTATCAATGTAAAAATAGACTAATGCAGTTGACCCACACATATATAGAGTATGGATTTTCATAAAAGGTACAAAAGCAATTCAATGTAGAAAGAATAGTTTTTTAAAATATCCAATGATGTTGAAACAATTGGAATCCAATAGGCAAAAATAATATAATAATAATAATAAATTTGACCCATACTTTACACCATATGCAAAAATTAACTAAAAATGGATTACAAAAGATAATTCACAACCAATGAGTCATAAATGTAGTTTTTGTAAAAGTTGAACAGTAATTGTATTTCATTGCCTTTTACATGAATGAGGCAGCTTGTTAGAATATCCAGTAACAAGCAGCTTTGGCTTTACTCTGTAAGTATAAAGAAGGCATCATGGCTTTTCCAGAGGATCAGTGACTTACATGTGCATGAGAAGATAACTGGTACCAGCATGACTGATGAATAAGGAAGACTGAGATTGGAGACATAAGTCTGTTCTGAGACTATGTTAGTAGTTTAATTTGCAAATAATAATAGGCTGAAATAAGGTAGGATCAGTGGAAACAAATAGATAAAAGGAGAAAAATTTAAGGAGTTTTCAGCCATTAGAGGCTGCCTGAATATGGTGGGTAAAGGATTCCATATCTTGAGGAAGCAAGTGCCTGGTACTCATGACCCAGGAAAGCAAAAGAGGTGGAAGAGGAGGGATTTTTGTGAATGTTTTGTTTTCCTTTGGTTGGTGGATGGTTAATGAATATAGGTTTAACTATTTTGAGATTGAGGGAAAGATATAAAGAAGTATAGGATATTCAAATAAAGATTTCAGTATTTACACTTGATGTGTTGGTATACATACATGTGAGTGTATAATTGTCAATATACTTATGGCCATTTGACTACACAAATTTTACTTGTTAGTTAATTTCCAACCTTTGCTCACTAAATTTGAAGCTCTAATAGAACTTTTTTTGTGTGGTCTGGTTTTCTGCTGTTTCCCAAGGTTCTAAATCATGCCTCACACATTCACCAATAAATATAGAATTGCTGAGTGTATGAATGCATGTGGTTGTAGAAGAGATATAATTTTATGAGTCACTAGGGTGTTTTTTAAAGAAATTCATAAAGTAGATATGATGGTCTATGGAATGTTTACAAAATGCTTAAACTGAAAGACTGGAAACCTGGCTTCCGGTCATGACCAGTGCTACTAACTATATAACCCTAGACAAGTCCTTGGACTTTGTAGATCTGAGTTCCATACAGAGATGAGATACTAGACAAACCACTAAAATTAATAGAAATGAAATTTTTATCATCAAGAAAAAATGGTATAATGAATCAGGGAACAACAGAGGAGAAAATATGAACACAAAAACAGAGAGGTTTACAGGGTTGTCCAACCTGAAGCCCTGTGGGCTGTGTGCAGCCCAGGATGTCTGTGAATGTGGCCCAACACAAAATCACAACTTTACTTAAAATATTATGAGATTTTTTTTGTGATTATGAGCTGCAGTATATTTAATGTGTGGCCCAAGACAACTATTCTTCTTCTGGTGTGGCACAAAGATGCCAAAAGTTTGGACACCTCTATAACAAATATTAAGGTATTAGTGGGAGTCATGTATCCAGATTTATACTGTATAACAGGAAAATGTGCAGGAAAAGGCAGCGCCAGCTCCTTCTGGATCTAGTAGTAAAAAGTAGAGATTTAAGAATGTTAAAGAAGAAAATAGATGAGTGGGTCTCAATCCTGGCTGTATACTGGAATCACCTGAGAAGTTTTAGGAACCTCAGACACCAGGTGCCACACCCAGAGATTCTAGTTTAATTGGTACCCAAGTAATTCTAATGTATTGAAATTGAGAGACAGTGTGTACAGATTGGATCAGTTTGATTCAAGATTCTAGCCCATGGAGGGGAAAAAATAACTGATATTTCTGACACGGCTCTAATTTTCGAACCAGATATCACTACTGGAGGGCAGATATACTTCATTAAAACAGGAGAGTAAATAAAAAAGGAGGAAGGTTTAGACTCCAGAAAATAGGCAATTAAACCAGGAGAAAGACAAAGGGAATTCCAAGGATCCAATCAGAAGTGAGTTCAAAGATAATGACTTTGCAGTAGAATTAGAAGGAACGCACTCCATATAACAAGAGCATGGATGTTTCAGAGAGTTAGTGAATTGACAGTGTGAATGATGTGATGACCATATGTAACATTCCATTTAAAGACTTTAAGACTTCAGGAAGGTGTATGAAGAATTGACAACGTGTACAAGTAAACATTAATGATGAACAAATAAAACATTAAATAAACAAAGCAATTCTGGATTATGAATAGTATTTGTATAGGATATTTATATGCACACATGTATATATATGTATATAAATTTTTAAAAACTGAATATACTTGTGTCAGGAGGATGTTGTGAAAAGCAGAGAATATGATAGTGTAAAGGGCAACTGGATTATCATTTTTGTGATTTAGAAACAATAGGTAATATAGATAACTGGTGAGACAACGGGGTATAGATTCTCCACTGAATATAGACTTGTGGAGAATGTGTGACAGTCATAAAAAAATCTTAAAGAGAGGGAGGTAGAAGCCTCTATGGAGGGCTCTGCAGCAGGGTTTCTCTCAAAACAAATATTTTGTTATAAACATTTATAAATTGACTTGTACCATTATGATACAATAGATAGTAACTTAAAATAAGAGGGTTGAATGAGGTGATTTTGACTATCCTTTAAAGTCTAAGACTACAAAGTCAAATAACCCAAGTGCTATTTTTACCTGTGATTCTTTTTCTTGCAAACTATACTTTCTTTTTTAAAGAATTTATTTAGTTCTTTTTAGAGAAATAGGAAGGGAGGGAGAAAGATAGGGAAAGAAAGGAACGTTAATGTATGGTTGACTTTTGCACACCAGCTACTGGGGTCCTGGCCTGCAACCCCCAGGCATGTGCCCTGACTGGGAATTGAACCTGAAACTCTTTGCTTCACAGGCCTGCACTCAATCCATTGAACTATACCAGCCAGGGCCAAACTATGTTTTCTTCACAGCAAAATCTCTTCTGAATGCTTTTGACAAGCATAGTTGAGTACAGAGTACTGGGTACACAGAAATACGTAAAAATCTTATCTCTCATTTCAGATTACTTACAAACATATCTGTTTCTATTGGTAGACACAAGCAATATAATCAGGGAGAGATTTTGAAAAGGTTTTGGAGTCACAAAAATGTTCTTATGTCCCAGCTTTTCCCTCACATTAGCTCTCTGTCAGTGAGCCATGCCTGACATGTAATTCCCAACAACATTATTTATAGCTGTCCTTGTCCCCAGATTCTTTCTCAGTTCTGACTCGGAAAACAGATTACGACCTATGTTTCACTGAGTTGTATGAACATTTAGTGCTAGTAGTATTTCAAGGAAGAAGCAGTAACTCAGCCATACAAGAAGTTGACAATATCCTTACAGGGGAGCCGCAGCTTCTCAGACGTTCACAAAATAGGGCTGTGTGTCTGACGTCCTCAGGTCTATGTCAGCAAAGGTTCTTCCATCCTCAACATAAAAGACACATTAGTAACCTCTGCATCCCATACCCAGTGTGAGACCCTGAAGGGGTTATCCTGATTTTTACATTGGCATCATGACTGACAGTCTGTTTCTGACCACTTCAGTATTTGTTTATCCAGTATATCCAGTATGACAGAAAAATGATAGTAAACTTCTGGGAATAATTTTTTTCTTTATTGAGTTTTTTAGAATTGTTAGCTTTTAACTGATGCTAAAAATTTAGAAACAGAGGTTTTTGGGTTTTTTTGTGAATAAGAATTAAGAAATTTGTTAAACTTAGAAATACATGTGGGTTTAAGGGGTAATTTTATGAAATCAGACAGGATGAATAGACTTTCTTCTAATCTACCTTTCTAGGATAATTATTTATATTTCAGAAGAATAAAATTCTTTACTCCAAACCAGTTTTTTGCAGTTAATGTCATTATTTATGTGTACAGGTAGAAATAAGGGCATTTTCACATGACACAAAATAGAGTTGTATTTTTTTAACTGAAGAACAGACTAAAGTTTGCTAGTGGAACTGCTTTGGTAAATACCATCAATTCTGATGACAGATTATTTTCAATAATCCCAGGCAATTTTGTTACATTGCCATTATGTTTAGGTGATGGCAAATTAAAATGATAAAATGTCTTTATCTCTTTCCTGCAGCTGTTTTAGCAATCCCATAAAATGAGTTTATACTGTCAGCTTCCAGAGCTGTATAAATACAGGTGGCATTGTTCCTTAAGTATTCTACTAGTCACCATCCTGTGTAGACAATCTAATGGTCTATCCTAAAGAAAATGTTTCAGGGTCTGTTTTTCAATTACTTGAAAAATAGACACATCCATTGTTTTGCCTGGTATCAGGGGCATCTCACCATATATATTATGGTAAATTACTATAATAGGAGCACTTGGCATGTTGCATTAAAGCAAGAAGAAAAACAGATTGGATGGAAATAAGGAAAATTCATTCTTCCTCGTCTCAGCTGTGTACGCCATGACTACCACCAGGGGAGCTTATTAACCTTTCTCCCATTGTAAATGTTTCCAGAGAGCAGGAATGAATTGAACAAGCTGTGCAGTCAAACCACCTTTCCCTCATTCCCTACTGAAGATAAATGTTTCTTTCTTAGACCATTTAAAACTGTTGATTCAAATACAAATTTGGATTTAGTTTTGTTCTCAATATAATTAATTGTATATGCAGTTTGTTTTCATTTATGTAAGCACTTTTAACTGTTGTTTAGGAGGCTGATGTTTTTTTGCTTAGGTACAACTTATAAGACCCTTTGTACTAAGCTTATAGTTTCACTCCTTTCACAAATATTTTACTGAATTCTTACCATGCTTGGCACTGTGGTTTGAAGCATCAACACTGAATTCATTAGGGATAAAGTTTGTAGATTCAGAGAGGGTCTAGCATTCCTTTACTCCCCTTGAACCTGAGCTCTTTTCCAACAAAACACACTCCACAGTGTTCAATATTCACTTCTTTATGGGTAAGTTTTTTGGAACGTGCTTGTCTTTGACAAGTGTGTCTTTGCAATGTTCATATCATCGTTGCAGATTCTTGTTCAGTGTCTTTCTTATTTCTCACCACCTTTCTCCAAATAAGCAAACGGCAGAGAGATTGTCATTATTCCAAAAATAGGGTAGGATATCTGCTTCTGAAGTTTGGAAAGAGCTAGTATGGATCTGGTTTTGCCTCCATCAGACTCATGTGTACGTCCAAAGGAGAGATCTTACATTCTGCTGGCTATTTCACCTCAGTCTGTTTGGAAACAGTACACCTCAGCATGTCAGAATGGCCTCGTTTCTTGAGGGAATACGGTAGATTCCAGGTAATAGATGTTCATTATTGTAACAAATGAAAGAGAAATTGGAAACAATTGGCTTCAGGTCAGTTTCAAATCACTTCTTTTCCTGTGACTGTTCCTTTGTAATTTGGACTTATGATGCTAAAGGACATAGTACTCCTTCTGGACCTTATGTATCTTGATCTGGGACACAGGAAAGAGAGCAGAGGAGATAAGATCAAGGGACCTGAAATCATAAGAACAGAGCTTAAATTCTTTACTCTGTACTTTCTCTTCCAGGCAAGTTATTTAATCTCATGTGCTTATGGGAGAGTCACAACGAAATGAACTATTCAAAGCAGGTATCACGTTTCTTAGCATATGTTAAGTGTTTTCACAATGTGCAAAAGAGGAAAACAGCAAATGACACTAATATCACCTTGGTGCAACTTTTAACTTAAAATCTTAATGTTTTTTTGAGGATCCCTGAAAATAGTCTAGCTTCTTAAAAGCCCTTCGTGCCAGCCCTGAACTGGACAAGACCAGTCCAGTTCATAAAATGCCATCAGCATTTTATCCTGGGAAAATTCTAGTTCAGAACTATCTACAGGATTCATATGCTTCAAAGAAAGTTCTCACAATTTAACCTGATAGTTACTGTTTTTTTTCTTTGCAAACACTGAAAATTAGTCTTACATGCTCTTTTTTACTCTATTCAAGTGATTTTATTTTTATATTATTTTTTATTTTAATTGTTGTTCAAGTACAGTTTTCTGTCTTTTACTCCCATCCCAGCCCACCCATCCAGCCCCCCCACCTCCCTCCCATTTCCAAGCCCCCCAGTTTTTGTCCATGTATCTTTTATACTTGTTCCTGTAAACCCTTCCCCTTTTCCTCTGAAATTCCCTCCCATCTCCCCTCTAGACACTGTCAGACTGTTCTCTATTTCAGTGTCTTTGGTTATATTTTGCTTGTTTGATTGTTTTGTTGTATAGGTTCCTATTAAAGATGAGACCATGTGGTATTTGTCTTTCACCACCTGGTTTATTTCACTTAGCATAATGCTTTCCAGTTCCATCTATGCTGTTGCAAAGGG
This sequence comes from Artibeus jamaicensis, assembly GCF_021234435.1. Lineage (NCBI taxonomy): Eukaryota > Metazoa > Chordata > Mammalia > Chiroptera > Phyllostomidae > Artibeus > Artibeus jamaicensis. The sequence continues at coordinate 67,809,029 of NW_026522030.1, read as the reverse complement.
TAGGAGCTCCTTCTTTCTTTCTGCTCTATAGAATTCCATTGTGTAAATGTACCATAGTTTTTTTATCCATTTATTTACTGATGGTCACCTAGGTTGCTTCCAACATTTGGCTATTGTAAATTGTGCTGCTATGAACATTGGGGTGCATAGGTTCTTTTGGATTGGTGTTTCAGGGTTCTTAGGGTATAATGCTCCCAGTAAAATTGCTGGGTCAAAAGGTAGTTCCATTTGTAGTTTTCTGAGAAATTTCCATACTGTTTTCTGTAGTGGTTGTGTCAGTCTGCAATCACACAAACAATGAACTAGGATCCCTTTTTCCCCACTACCTCTTCAACACTTGTTTGTTACCTTGTTTATGATGGCCATTCTGACCAGTGTGAAGTGGTATCTCATTGTGGTTTTAATTTGCATCTCTCTGATAGCAGTGATATTGAGCATCTTTTCATGTGTCTCTGGATCCTCTGTATGTCCTCCTTGGAGAAGTATCTGTTTAAGTCCTTTGCCCATTTTTTAATTGGACTATTTGTCTTCTTAGAGTGGAGTCATGTAAATTCTTTATATATTTTAGAGATTAAACCCTTATCCGAGGTATCATTGGCAAATATGTTTTCCCATACAGTTGGTTCTCTTTTTATTATTTTAATACTGTTTTCTTTAGCCATGCAGAAGCTTTTTATTTTGATGAGATCCCATTTGTTTATTATTTCTTTTATGTCCCTTGCTCTAGGGGACATATAAGTAAAAATGTTTGTGTGTGAAATATCTGAGAATTTTCTGCCTATGTTCTCCTTTAGGACTTTAATGGTGTTACAGCTTATATTTATGTCTTTTATCCACCTTGAATACTCTTACATGCTTTGAGACCCACCAATAAAAGTGACTAAAACAATTCTTTTAAATCTTGGAAAAATGTTCACTATTCAAGATTTCAGAAATTGCTATTAACCAAAAGCAAGTGCTATGTTCTAAAAAATCCCCAATACCTCTTGCATTGTAGCTAAGATAGTGTTTTGGTTTTTTTGGGGTTTTTTTGTTATTTTTTTTGGTTTTTATTGACATAAAACAAAAAAGAATCTCGTTATTATAATTTAATTTCTAGTTGCATTTACTGGCTTAGGGCCTAAGTGCAGCATTAAAGCTACAAGGTACCAGGAATTTCAACAGTTATTTAAAAGATGAGGTATCTAAAGATGCTTTCAAAGAACAGAACAGTTGCCTTGTGTGCTAACATAAAGCTTTTGTGTCTAGATAGATATAACTATTCTCTGTGGACTTGTAGAGAGAAGACATTATTTTCTTGTTCATACTAGATAGTTATTTCTCACCGTACTTAGTGTTTTTAGGGTTGTGTAAAATGGTGTTGTCAGCTGTCCAATTTGCAGTGCCTATTATAGATCCTGATGGAAACTATTTTTGAAAAGGAAGTCAACCTGTACATCTATGTCTATGACTATAACCATGTCTGTCTTTCTGTGCATATCTGTGTATCTGTCTATGGACTTAACTTTAGAAATGAGAGAGATTAATAAATGCTGAGAAAATCTTATATTCAAGTTTCCCATGAAGTTGACAAAATTATGCAGAATCATTTTCTATAGAACACTTCCGAATAGGAGTGAGAAAAATGGCATGTTTACTCAGCACATACACCAAAGCTGTCTTTTATAAACTACTGAATATAGTGTGTCCTTTGTGGTATTTTCACAGTTATTACTGATTTAGTAATTGAATTAGCATTTCTAGTTTATTAGCAACAATACAGCCATCAGTTGGAACACTAATTACATTTTTATACTGGGCTGATGCTGAGACCTGTGATCAAAAATTTGTTTCTATTTTATATTGAACAGTCCATAATATAGTAGTCATTTGACCAGATTTGTTCATATTTCCTGGCATATTTTTTCAATATATTCCACTGAGGAGTGTTTCAGTAAATAACAATGACATAGTTAACTTACATAATTCATGAACACATTGGCATGGAGACATTTCTTATTATTGTTTTATTAAATTTATTGAGGTGACATTGGTTAATAAAATTATGTAGGCTTCAGGTTTGTAATTCTATATTACATCATTCGTGTGTTCACCACCTGAAATCAAGTCTGCTTCCATCACCATTCATCTCCCCTTTAACCTCTTGGGTCTCCCCTCAGTCCCCCTTCCCTCTGGCAATCACCATATTAGATTTTATATTTTCTCTAATATTGGACGATACATACTGATGACTTTTGTTCCTACTTTTTACTAATGGTAGTTGCATTGGAACCTAGATTAATTTGCTAACTTTAAAACTGCAAGGTTAATGTAGAAAATTAAGCAGCACCATCCCCCCCTTTACTATACAGGACCATGGGCTGGCTGGAACAACACTCCTCACATTTAGCTGCACAGCGTAATCAGCAGCAATGTCTGAGTCCTACGTAAAAGACTATAATTCATTAGATGTGTGGTCCAGCTTGGGTAAGGGGATTTTTTAAATCCCAACTTATTTTAATATGCAGCAGAACTTGGGACCTATTGATAAGAACATAGTCCTGTTAAAGAAGGGTATGCAACAGCAAAGAACAACTTATTTCCCTCTCCTCCCTCCTCTTCTTTCTTACTGGAAATATTTAACAGTTATCAAATATCTGCTAAGGGAATGTACTAGCCAGTGAAGATGCAAGGAAACAAAACGGTCCTTGTTCACATGTTCATTAAGTTAGTTCTGGCCCTGGATTTGACCGTGGCCTCAGCAGCTCCCATATCCCCTAGCATGTGAACCCCAGCCACGACACGAGCACATTTCTCCTTGTCCTCAGTATGTCATCCTCTGCAGTGCTATAGTGACTGCTCACAGGTGATTGCCTGTCCTGTGTTGACTTACTTCCTACTACCTCTTTTGATCTCAGTTTGACTATGATCCCACTGCCTTGACTTTCACGGCTGCATCCAAACCCTTCTTGTCATACCACACACCTCACTCTGGATGCACATATCATAGATGTATTATGTTCTTATGTGTTTGATGTTTCTTTTTAAGCTAGACAGAAAGTATTAGCAAGGAGCCTACTACTGGGTTCCTTAATAAATGCTTAATTAAATATTTATTGATTTAAGAAAATAATAATAAATGTGAGTGAATATAAGTTTATCCTGGTTAATTTTTTGCTACATGAAAAACTACCCGAAAACTTAGTTGCCTAAAGCAAAAACCACTTTATGATGTTTTGTGACTCTGAGGGTTGACTGGGCTCACCTGTGTGTGTCTTTTATTCCACGTGATGTCAACTGAGATTCTAGCTGTCTGAGGCTCACCTGGGCTAGAATATTTCAAGATGGCTCCTTCAGATATCTGATGTCTTAGGAGAGGAGGGCAGGAAAGCTGGTTTCAGCTGGGGAACTAGGGCTGCTTGGCCTGTGTCCTATGTAGTTCCAGGTTCTTTTCTTTTCCACTTGGTCTCTCCAGAAAGTAATTAGATGTTTTCATAGAAGCTCATGACTTCTAAAATGAGCATTCTAAGATAGGAAGCAGAAACTGCCAGATCTCTTAAAGACTGGGTGAAAAGCTGATTCAGTGCCGCTCTTGCCATATTCTGTTTGTCAAAGAGTCATACATCAATTCCAGAATCACTGATAAGGAAATAAAAACAAAAATCCCCCCCCCCAAAAAAAACCAAAGAGACCTCCCTTCTTTATGGGAGAGTCATAAAGAATTTGAGACCATGTTTAATCAGCATAGAAACTAAACCCACAATTTAAAACATTTTTAACTTTTTCTTTTCTTTTTTTTTTCAGGAAAGAGTATTTTTATTTTAGTTTTTATTTTATTGTGGTAAAAACACTTAATGTGAAATTTACCCTTTTAATAGATTACGCATATAATACATTATTGTTAACTGTTGGTACAATGATGTACAAATATTTCTAGAACATATTAATCTTGTATAACTGAAACTTTGGGCCCATTAACAACATTCCATTTCCCCCTTCCCCCTACTTCCTAGAAGCTACCTATGTACTCTCTGTTTAGGAGTCTGATTATTTTAGATAACTCATAGAAGTGAAGTCATGTAGTATTTGTTCTTCTCTCCCTGGCTTATTTCACTTACCACAATGTCCTCAGGGTTCACTCATATTTTCACATATTATAAAACTTACTTCCTTTTTAAAGCTGAAGAATATCCCATTCTATGCATGTACCACATCTTCATCTGCTCAATAATCAATAGACATTTAGGTTGTTGCCACATCTTGGTTATTGAAAATAGTGAGGCAATCATCATGGGAGGGCAAATGTCTGTCTAAGATCTTTATTTAATTTTGGGAGGAGTAAATATCTAGGAGTGGGATTGCTGATCATATGGTAGTTCTACTTTTAGTTCTGCTTTTGAGGAACCCCCATACTGTTTTCCATAGTGGCTGCACCATTTGACATCCCTACCAATAGTGCAACAGTGTTCCCTTTACTCTACATTATCACCAACACTTAGAAAAAGAAACAATCAACATAGTACAAAGGCAATTAACAGAATGGGAAAAATGCAACCATACATCCAATACGAGGTTAATATCCAAAATATATAATTCCAATAACTCAATAGCAAAAGCATAACTATTAAAACATGGGGTAAAAAGTTGAAAAGACATTTCTCTATAAAGAAGACACATGGCCAACAGATACATGAAAAGGTATTCAACATCACTAAGCATCAGGCAGATGCAAATTAAAAGCACAATCAGATATTGCTTCACACCTGTTAGGATAGCTATTATTAAAAAACACAAGACAGGTGTTAGTGAGGGTGTAGAGACAGTAGAACTCTCTCTACTTTAAAACACATTAAACTTGACACAGAGCATCCATTCTGCCAGGCTGCCGGAAGCATTAATATTAGCTATTCTTGGGGAGCCCATTACCACAATTTACTGTAATGTTGAGAAATTGAGGGGGCTTTTTGACCAGCATCTAGCAGTTATCTTTGTTAACAGGAAGAACACATTGTGACAACAAGCCTGGCCCTTTCAGGGACAGCTGGTGTGTGACCTGTGTGCCACGGGCATGGGTATATATGAGTGGAAATGACCATACCTGGATCTGGCTTCCCTTGCAGCATTGCCCGTCATTCTATTCTGAGGTCTTTTCCTTTCCTGGGTTTTGCTAGGATAGAGGGAATGGCCTCTGCTTTGTGGTAGGAGGAATGGATACTGCTGACTCTAATCACATAACTTTATTACATATTCTTTGGTTTGCTTTAGGACTGGGAGTAGGTACTTTTTGTTGTTGTTCTGCTATAACTCAGTCTTCTTCCCTTTGTTTAAGTTTTTATTTTTATATCATTTCAGAACTTTTTAAAAAATAGTACTAAGTATTCCTATACTCCATCAAAACTCTCTGAATGTTAAGATTTGTCTCTCTCACTCTAGCTCTTTCTCTGTGTCCACTTTGTTATACAATTCATATTATTTTGTGTGGAACAGTCCATGTCTCCTATGTGGTACAGTTAATTGTGTATTTCCTAAAAGCAAAAACATTCCATATTTAACTACAATACAATAGTTAAAATCAGGGTGTTACCACTGTTACATATTCAGGGTTCTTCAATTGTTCCAACATTATCCTGTACAGTGAAAGAAAATTCCAAACCATGAATTGCATTCAGGTATCATGTCTCTGTAGTCTCCTTTATTCCAGAAACAGTTTTCATTTTTTTCTTTTGTCTTTAATGGTATTAGCATGTTTGAAGAGCACTGGCCTGATATTTTGTACAATGACCATAAGTTTAGGTTTGTCTGATGTTTTCTCATCATTGAGTCCATGTATTCAGTTTATAGAAGAATGCCACAGAAGTGCTGTTGTGTCTTCTTAGTTCGTGTCAGAAAGAGTTAGTGATGACATTAGCTCTCATCAGTTGGGGTTCCTGCCAAGGTTTTGGATAATGAAGGTGCTATCTTCTCTTGTGCTTAATGATAAATGTATTTATGATTAATAACTGCTTTGAGGACAGATAAGTAACCTACTATTTATTTCACTTTCACTTTTAACATCTGTTGATTTTTTTGTTGGAATCAATTTTTATTGTGATGGTTGCGAAATGGTGATCCCCTTTGTCTTTCACTCCACCTGTGCCGGTTTGCACTGTGGGATATGAGCCAGGTACTGAACACTGTGTCTAAGTAGGGCATGTTAGGGTGACTCTGTTAAACAGGCAGAAACAAGGATAAGTAGGTCCAGGGGACATTTTCCTGAGCCTGAAATGAGCAACTCATTGTCATGATTCTTTTATAAACAGAGATGCCATATCCCAAGTCAAACTTTAAGTTATCACCTATACTTTTATCTGGTGGTGGTTACATAGATATCTTTATAGATGCAGATATAATATATGGGTATATGTATATATAATTGTATGGTGCTTAATATTGTATTCTTTATGCAAAATATACTCCATAATTAAAGAGTAACATGGCAAAAAGAAAGAAACCAACAAACCCCTTAATTGCTTTGTTACATAGCAGTATATATGGCTTTATACATTGCACAAAACTTAAGAAAATATGCTCAACCCTGAATCATTCAATGGTACAAAATTAGAACTGTAGCTCTGTAAAAGTATTTAATAGTCATTTAACAACATTAAATTGCTTCCAGATGAAAAAAAATTGAAGCCAATGATTTTCAAGTAGTCTTTTTTCTAAAAGAAAAATAGAATGATTTTCTTCAAAAGAAATTAGCTTTTTATATTATGTTTATAAATTCAAAGATTTTACATATTAATATAAAATATTTTAAGAATAAAATATTTATTTTTTTTCTAAAATGGACATTCACTACTCAATTTCTTTAGGTAGGCAATTACCTTTTGACTTTATAGTGTGATTTGATTTACAATAAGACAATGATTTTAGTAGCTTAATTGGGTATTCTCAATTTGCCTCTCCTCCCCATTAGGCTCTGCCCTGCTCCTGTGCCTGAGGCTGCCCTTCAGGTGAACCACCAGGGCTTCTTTGAACTGTCACTTCCAATTGAGTTCAGCCAATGGAGAAACAGAGTGAGGGAGACCAAGGACCGGCTGTTTTTTTGTCCTAAGACCACTAGGCCTTGGTGCCCTGGTTTTGGTCTGATTCTCCCTCTAAAATTACATTTCCTTTCAGGAAGTGTTATGGCCCCAGCTCCTCAGACTCCTATTGTTCCCTTCCTTACTCTTTTAAACCCAGAACTTTTTATTCCTTCCCCGTAGCCCTTGCTATAGAGCCTGCGGTGAAATCTGACAGTAATTCCTAGTTATGGAACTACTTGTGGAAGTACCTAGTTATAGAAGCATGTGGATATATTTTTCTATTCTATACAACCGCAAGTTATGTTAATTTGATTTATGCAAAACTATTTTCCAAATATTGCTGAAAGAGGAACTTAGGGTAGAAAGTTCAGATAACATTTTAATACTTTTCAAAACTTTTATCTGCAGCGTGAGTTTTAACATGGCTAATTTTCCCATACATAAGTTTCTTTTAGCTGAAATACAACTCTAATAAAATACTTCTCTAATATATACATGGGTATTGTTGGAGAGAAATAGAAGAGGGAATAGAACCTTCAGAGACACTCTTCTGTGGGAAAGTGATTAAGCACTGGAATGAATATCATAGTCAAAGTCTTGCCTCATTTGTCTTACTGATGCTGCCTCATTTAGACAAAATGCCTCTTTATATTGTAGGCAATTAGGCAATGAATTAGAAGAATGGTTGAAAGGAAAAAAGTAGATTAGAGAGTCATTCCAGTGAAGCTGGGGAGTGAATGGATATTTGAGTTAGTCTCAGATTCATTAGTCTCAGAGTCCATTACTATAAAAGTCAGAATCATCCTCATGTAAATGCATTTATTACACTTAAATAAACCAAGAAAGGTTCATTTTCAAATGGACCAGATGTCCCGTTTTTCTCTGGTGGTAATATAAATCTGAAGTATATCTGTGCTGGACATCTGTCAAAAATGCAGACTTGTTTAAGGGAATCACCAACAGAACAAAATGAAGCACTTTGAAGATCGCATCAGTAAGCAAAGGATTGCTCATTCTCTTGAATGATGAATTAAACACCCCAAACAAAACTAAAGATTTTTATAAATATTTATATTATGAGGTAAACTTTTATAATAAAAATATGTCCAATATGTGGAATTTAAAATACACACAAATGGCTAATAAGTACAGGAAGTACTTTTTATTATTACTATAGTCTTATTTTTTCTAATTTAAAAGTTCACAAATATAAAAATGGCAATCAACTAATAATTTTTAACTATTTGCATCTTCACATAAAATGAACAAACAAGCAAACAATCAAACAAACAAAACCCCCCATAGCCTTCAAAGGAAAAAAATGGTATCGAAACTTATTTGACCAAACAGGATTTAAATCTCCAAAAGATTAATAAAATTTTCCTAAAGTTAAAAAAATAAAACTTTGCTGGCAGTAGGTTAAAAACAAAACTTAGCTTTCCCAAAATGTGTTTCTATTATATTTTCTATTTTATATTACTAGATATTTGCTTTTAAGTTCTTGTTAAAAAATGCTTGTGTAATTACACTGGACAAAAATACAACCATGTGCATTCTTTAATCACTATTTCTTCCTGTCATTGAAAATTTTTTTTTCTGGATGTTAGTAGCAGAAGATGATGGTTGCAACCTACTGAGGTCAAAACGGTATGTTGTAAATAAAGTGCTATCAGTTCAGTGGCTGAGGACTTTGTAGTTCAATCCCACACTTAACCAAAAAAATTTATAACACCACAAAATGTTCATTTCTCACTTGGAAAACTATTTAAGACTTTTAATGATTAGTGCTAGATTTTAAAAGCAACTAAACATATGGCAAACTGAAGTAGTAGCAGTAACACATGATTTTTCCCCAATTATAAGCTAATTTTCTTGTAGTTGCTTGGCTGAATTTTTTTCTTCTCAATGGTCAATGAATTTATTTAAGAAGGTATTTGAGTTCATTTTTTTGGTTTCTTTCCTTTTTGTGTTTACTTATTTAATATTTTTACTTTGCTAAATGAAATATTTTTATCATAGGGAATAAAAAGAGCAATACTGTTGGTGTCACACAGGATTTTGCAACAATTTAGTTGTCAGATTTTTTTAAAGATTGTATTTATTTATTTTAGATAGGGGAAGGGAGAGAGAAAGAGAGGGAGAGAAACAGCAATGTGTGGTTGCCTCTTGTGTGCCCCCTACTGGGGACCTGGCCCCACAACTCAGGCAATTGCCCTGACTGGGAATCAAACCTGTGGTCCTTTGATTTGCAGTCCACACTCAGTCCACTGAGCCACACCAGCTAGGGCTAGCTGTCAGATTTTGCAATGATGTCCAACGATTGAATCTCTCACGTCAGAGAGTTATAGAAGGTCAAGAGATGAGTGCTAGCAGTCCCGTGAGAAATAAGAGGAGGATTAGAGATTGCTTGGATGAGCCTCCCAAGTTTGTTTCCCAGTTTTAAGAGAGCTTCTTGTCTGCAGTTAGAATAAATTGTTTTGACTAAAAGAATGATGATGTGAGGTTATATTAATGTTAAAATATTGTTCATTTTATTATACTTATGAATTGTTTTATTTTTAAATGTCTGTATTAAATTCATTATAAAGTTTTTCTAAATAGACAATTTTATGAAACATACCTATATTTTTAAAGGAAAAAGTTTAGTTAGAAGTACCATTGTTTTACATATTTGCAACTGCTGTGTGCTTACATGCTCTGTGTGCTGCAACGTTTCATTTCAGTGTATGAAAAAATGCAGCCTTATTGAAACATGTAGTGAAAAACTTAGGGATATTCTTAAAACTTTCGGGTAGTGAAGACTATTCTTTGATACCAAAACTTGGCAAGTGATAGTTTCATAATGGTTGGCCACAATGTGAAATCTGAAACTGCAAGCATGAACCTTTAGTACTATGTTACATAAAAAATCCCTTGGTCTCCTCTGTCCTTTTCATAGATCTTTTACTTGTGTGTGAGTTGGGGAAAAATTTTTGGTTCACTAAATTATGCAATCTATCCAAATATTGACACATTTCATTATATAATATCAAAATATCACACATTAATATCACTACTGATCTCATTAGAACATTCTATAAATATTAGCATGTTGAGGTCATTGTGGCAGATATAAGTTTTCCAAAATTCTAATTTTTGTTTGAGTTATACCTCTGTCAACAAATACCTATCAATTGTTTTTCTGGAAGTGATAAACTTCTTTTGTTCATGTTCAAGAAGATGTCACCTACTCAAATTTTGATAACTCTTTTGTCAATATTTTTAAGTAAAAATAGTGTTCCATGAAAAAAAGAAACTAGTTCACTTCTCAACTCAAACTATTGCACAAATGCTTTTTCTCAAAACAACCATAATGTCCCAGAAAGCAGAAGTTGTTATTTTTCAGATTTCTTATTTCATCACACTATGGATTATGCACCATCAGTGGAAATGTCAGCAGAGTGAAAAAGGTAAACTGTTCTTACTATTATTACGAAAATAGTTTTACCTTCATGGAGCCAGTGAAGGACCACGGAGCCCAGCAGAGCTTTGCGGACCACACTTTGACAAGCTGCTGTGTTAGTGCACCAGCCTTCACAGCAAACCCGTAAGGTAGAAACTGTGATTTTCCTCAGTTTACATTTTCTTTTATTTTACAGATAAAAGTAATAGGAATTATCAGTAACTTGCTCACTCTGCTGACCTGGACATCCCTGTATTAGATATGAGTTTCCATACAAAAGCTGGGGTTGAATTCTTTAAATAATGAATAATTGAACATTGACATACACATTGGCACAGTGTTAAAAACCAAATGTCTGTGAAAGTTGACACAGTGACTCTGAAAACATAAAAATTCTATCAAGACTGTAGATGCCTGCTTCTGTCTATGATGGACCAGAAGGAACAATACCTGCCATCATTTGCTAGACAATTAAAACACAGAGCTATAAATATAGTTGTAAAAAATATATATAGCATATATTATATTGTAAATATATATTAAATTTCAAATATATTGTGAAATATACACATATTTCACAACAATTTCCAGGTATTGGATATACAAGATGTGATCTCTGAGAGGGGAAACAAGTGCCCACTTTCTCCTTGGCTTTTAAAATATAATAATATAGACAGGGCTGTTTTTAGTAATATGGAATTTTTTACAAATTTATATATATTTTAATGCATTTTCTAGCATACTTCTAATAAATTATTTATGAATAGGAAAAATTCAGGTTAAAATGATGCTTGTTCATTCTCACAAATGAATTGAAATTCTGTTGTTTAAAATAAGAATATAACATTGACTTCTGAAAATGACTTCTGGGAGAAATGTACCATCAGTATCTCCATATTTTTTTGATAACTAGAAGTTTTGACGAAGTTCCATGCTCATGTTTCTTGCAGCGTAGCGATAAATAGGTTTCACACCACAGAAAAATATAAAATATCAAACAAAAATAATAAAATGTGTCTTGTAGTGATAATAGCATCCTGTGTAAAAAATGCATTACCTTGTAGATATCCCATTTGCCAGACCCCAATCTGATATTTTGGAAAAATCACACACACATGCATTCAAACACAAATGGCATGCTAATTTGCCTTTCAGCAAATAATCAAATTTGAGATTACTTGAGTCAATATTTTCAATGATCTACAACTTTTTCAAAATCTATAGTATACGAAGAAAATTTTGGACAACTTATATTTTTTGTTTTTTATTTTATTTTTTACAGATTTTTATTGTATTTTTACTATTACCATTTAGACCCTCTTTATCCATCTCCCTGAACAACTTATATTAAGACAAAAAAAATTTACAACACTCATTTTTACAAATGTATCTCAGAAGCAAGGTTAATAAAAGCATTTGGAGTAAGTTAAACTGTTTCCTTTAAGAGATCACCTACATAAAAGAAATAAACCAGCCTTTTCCATTTCTTTACCTTTCATCTGAACTCAAAGTAGTCAGTTCTATCAAGGTCAATTTTTTGTCATTTGTGTTATATCAGAAAGCTCTTTTGCAAAAATAATATACCACTAAATGATTTTAGCTGTTAGTCTTTAATGTATATTAAATGTCAAGCAACCAATTTTACTTATACAATTCAATTTGATTTGACTTGATTTAATACATTTTTCCTCTGTCTTATTTCAGCTTTTGGAGAAATTTGAACGTTGAACCATTTCTAATTTCTTTGGATTTTTCAATGACATCAGACTCCTTCTCTATAGGATTTTTGGACAGAAAAATCTCAGTACAAGCTCTCTTTCTTTTACTGACTTTTAAAGCATATACAAAGGTCTGTCCAGAAAAAACACCAACGATCATTAATAAAAAGAGAACAGTTTGGGTGATATCAATGTAACCTGGCAGGCAAGGAGAGCGGAGTGGAATGCATATGTGTGAAGAATGACCACTTCACTGTACTAGTCAGTGGGGGCAGTAGATGCCATTGAGTGAGCATGTGTACTGTGCGGCCATCACATTCAATATGACTGAACAAGTAAAGCCATGAATCTACCTCAAATTTTGTATTAAGCTTGAACATTCCTCTGTGGAAACTATTCATATGACTCATAAGTGCACAGCTATTAGCAACTGGTGATTGGCAGCTTCATTGTAACAACACGCCTGCTCATACATCACATCTGGTGCAGAGTTTTTTGGTGAAGCATCAAATTATCCAGGTGACTCAGCCCTCCTATAGCTCAGGTTTTCCCTGTGACTTCTGGCTTTTTCCAAAACTAAAACCACCTTTGAAAAGAAAGAGATTTCAGACCTTTGATGTAATTTGAAGAAAATACAATGGGGAACTGATAGCAATTGGAACTGTGTGGGGTATCAAGGTGCCTACTTTGAAGGGGACTGAGACATCTTTTTCCTATGTACAATGTTTCTTGTATCTTGTATCTTCTTCAATAAATCTCTCTATTTTTCATATGGCGTGGCTGGATACCTTCTGGACAGACCTCATACATATCATCCACTTCTTATGTGCCAGCACTATGCTTTGCCAATGATGCTATACTGGTGAATAATACAAAGGTGTTTTCTATTCTACACCCATGCATGTCCAATTTAGTAGGAAAAGCTAATAATAAACAAGCTCTTACTATATACATGGATGTAATAAAGCAGAAGGTCACAGCTTTGTTGGAGCATGTGCTGTGAGGGTTCACCTCCTTCTTATGAAGATCAGCTTTGGAGTCAGGGACCAGATGATAGAGTTAGCAAAGTAATAAGAAGTCTGTAAAAGTCTTTGTAGTCAAGATAGAGTATAATTTAGAACAAATGAAATTTGAATTAGCTGAGACCAAAGACCTGAGAATTAGGCATTGACATTTTCTGTTAAGAGAAATTTTATATAGCAAGTTTAGATTTTATCCTAAAGTCTATTGGACTTTATTGAACAATGTTAAGTATGAGAATAATATAGTTAAAAATAGTTTTGGGTATGCTGCTTTGGAGGTAGTAGGAGGAATAATCTGTGCTGTGTTAGGTTACATGGGTGTAGGGGAAGAGAAACAGGATGCCCCCTCAGCTGTTCAAGTGACAAAACCTGATGGCTTAGGCTAGCCCAACAGTACTTCATGTAGTAAGGTCTGTGCTTCAAACAAACAACTTAACTTCTTACACAAAACCCATGAAATGCGATTTACCTGCAGAGTCCCTTGTAATTCCTTCACATTACAAAAAAGGTTGTAACCAAAGAATGCCTTGGAAACTTGATTTTTTTTTACTTTAATCCTCTTAACTCTTGAAATAAGATGTTGTCTACTAGATATTTTTTTTTTTGGCTGTTTGCCTCTGTTTAGCTTATTGAAACAGTACCTTTAAGGTGGTTGGAGAGGCTTGGTAGTAGCAAATAAAATTCGGTATGTAAGTGATTTTTTTCTATTTTGTCCATGGTCAATTTGTAATACTATGCCTATGATTAATAAATACCCTATTTTAGTAGATTCAGTAAATTGATACACAGATAGAGGCATAGATATATATGTCTATATATTTAGTACTTGTAAGTAAAGAAATTTTATTAACTAAATAAAGAAGCCACGTTTTTAGTTATAGGAAAATTGCCTTGCAAATAATATTTCCATTATCAGAGAGTATTATAGGGAGCATTTTGCAATCATTATCTCATTAAATACATGAAATAGATGTTTCATCTCCTTGAACTTTTTAAATTAGTATTCTTCCTTAATCTAAATAGTAAAGACAACTGACCAATTAACAATGCTTTTTGGTGGGTATCGATTACTAATTATAAGATAAATTATAATTTTAAATTCTCATCATGGGGGGAAGTTTAGAATCACTTAAAAGAACATAGTAAGAAATGTATCTTTTAGTAACTTTATTGGCATTTTGGAGATCTAACAAATATCATAACAAAGCAGATAAATGATATATACTTTTGCAAAGGCAAAAGACTGATGGAAATGAGCTTTTGTTATTGTGAGATGCTTTTTCATTTTTAACTGACCCTGATGATCACAAACACACCACTGCTAATGCTTATATTTATGTCAGATAAGATTGCATTTCTAAACCATTCAAACACATGCAAGGGTAAATGAAAAACAAAGCACATGGTCAAACTGTCACAGGCAAGCTGACATTTGGAAAAGAAGGCTACTGGATTCTAGATATTTGGGCATTGCCCCCTAAGGGAAATAAGTAATTCTTGCCCTGTGGCACAGACATGCTTCCCTCTTTTAAAATTTTTTAAATAAAATATATTTTCAATAATTCTATTATATAAATTTGTATGCAGATGTGTATATATATACACAAACATATGTATTTTTTAATGAATTTTATAAATAATATTTATTTGTAATAACATTTTGCAACTTATTTGTAAGAAATCAATTGAAAAAAGGAAAAGGGTAATCTGGGTACAAAATCCAGTGGAACTGACAATTGATAATTTAGTCTATCCATCTTATTTTTCAAATAAGAAACAAATATATCACTTATTAAGAAATATAATCTAGTCCTAATAAGTCCACATTTAGTGTTTTTTCCCATGACATGATCGTGTGTCTTTTGTAGTCATTGCTTAACTAACATTTAAGCCATTAATAGAAGTCTTTGAACTTATAATTGGTCACATTTTACCCAATAAAAACAATATCTATTGGCTTGGAAGACAATAAAAAATGTAACTATGGTTGAATAGTTGTGCAATTACATTAGGTCTTTAGAATAGCTTATGAAGTGTTTCACTAATTTTTGAATGAGGAAAGAATGAAGGAACAATTTATTAAATGAATCCCTCTCACCAGTTGTCAAAGGTGGCTCCATGGGGGACTCAATTCCCCTGCACAGATGACATGAGCATACAGAAACACCCAGATGGTTGCTCTGAATGTCCCAGGCTGCCCATCACAGAAGCCCCGGGGCAGGAATCATCAGGTGCACAGGCTAACACCAGTCAAGGCACTGTTACGTTGCACCTGGATGAAACTGGACAGTCTGTACAAAAGCACTTATTTGAATAAGAGGTGGGACAGAGATTTGCAGTTGCAGTGTGCAAAAAAAGTCTGATAGAAATGGTATCAGGATCATTCTGTAGCTAAGTATCTAGAAGCTTAGGAAGCTTTAGTTGCCCAAAGCCATATGCTGGAAAGTAGCAGAGCCTGATTTCTGTATGATTCTAGAACCCATGCTTAGGATCATGGGGTGCGCTTTCTCAGGCATATATAACCATTAAGAAAAACTTCCATGATATGTACACAGCAGAACTTTTCCAGGTTGACGTAGCTGTAACTTTTTATACTGCTCTTAAAATCATGATCATGATAAGGAAGCAGGGCTCTGTGAATTCCTGCGGAGCACTTTCTAGATGAGGAGGCAAAGCTCATCCAGAAGATGGCAGCCCACCTGACTAACCTTGCAGGCTGCCTAGCCCCAGGTCGGGTGGATGAATAAGTTTCAAAGGCTCACCCTCAAGCATAACCGGGAGCCCCCAGAGCCCAGTGAACCCATGTACATCCATCTGCCTGGTGTCAGGATTTCTGTTGAAGCCTCCCCCTCAAGTCACTAGGCCGCTTTTTAACCTCTCTTGAGCTGTGTCCCAAGCAATGGACCAAATGGAAATAAAGCTTTATGCCAGCACAAAAAAAAAAAGGTACAGGGTTATGGTCAATAACAAAACAATTCTTAAGAGCTCCTGCAGTGACTGAATTTATAAAGGTATCTACTTCGTAGAAGACCTTAGAAATCTAATTATGAACCAATGACCAGATATATGAATGCATTTTATGTCCCCAGGGTAGGAAGAAAAGAGCTGTCCAGCAGGCAGTCGAAGTTTTCTTGGTGAGCAAACCCAGCTCAGCCCCAAGGCTGCACCATGATTTCCCTAATAGGCCTGACAAGATGGCACAGGGTCATCTCAGATGCCAGAGAAACATGGTGGGCACTTCCACAGTAAAAGAGAGCTTGACCTTGCCATATTGGAGGGCTCGCATTTCCACTGCCTTCAAAACTACTTGGCACTAAGGGGCTCATGATGAAAGCCCCGTGGCCTGGTCTTCCCAGTGCTTGGGGCCTTGGTCTGAGTATGAAGGGAAGCGTGAGGACCTTATATTCTCTCCACTAAAGTCACTGTTCTTTCCTTTTGATCTTGAAAGTTACTTTTAGAACTTTCAACATGCATTTGCTATTCTTAAAAAAATATGTCAATGCTAAGAATTCTAATTTTCTGCATCAAATAGCTTAAGTTTAAATCCAAGTTATTAACTCACAAGGACAGAATGCAAAAAGAATTTCTATGCAAGACAGGGTAGAATCACAGTGGCAGCTCAGCATTTGCACAAGTGCCAGTGACCTGCTATCTTATCTCCTCTATGTCTACCAGAGTGACTCTGTCCTCACAACCTGAAAACAAGGGGGCAACCATGGGTTTGATACAGGTAGCCTTTACCTATAACTATAGCATTATTTGAATCTTAATTACAATCCACAATGTCAAAAGAATACCTCCTTTTACTACCTCTATCCTGGATTCTGAAAACTTTAGGGCTATAATTAAAATTCAAAAATAAAGTTTTACCAAAATATAAAAAAAACTTTCACAGTAAGGGCAATGCATTTTCAAGTCTCCTATTTTTTCTCCATGAATTGAAGTTCTCAATATAGTTTCAATTATGTTAAATATAAGCAATAATTGGTGTTTAGGCAGGTGGTTGTCAAAGCAATACTATTAAACTAAGAATGACTATACATGCTTTTTATTTTATTCAAAAGTATAAAAATATAATATTTTTATACCTAGTGGTGTTATTTATTCTTTTCCCCTCTCAGTCCTGTACCCCATATGGTTGAGGACAGAATGTCCACTCTTCTATGTAGTTCTGACTTGCATGAAATTGAAGAAGATGACCTCATGTGAGTGCTTTGTGGGGAGGGATGTTTGTATCTGTGAGTTATGCTTACTGATAAAGCATCAGTAGTTCAGTTTCCAAGTGTTCCCTCCTATTTCCAGAGTAAATACACCTATTTCAGCAGGTTGTCCTACCTCTATTCTCATGTGTCCTTAGGAATAGCGCAGAGATGGCGACATATTTACTTTCCTTCACTCTTTGACCATTATCTATTTTTCATATAATGTGTTGGAAATTATGTTCTAATCACGGTTTGGCAAATATTTGTCCATTCGCTCATTCTTTATTGTGTATATAGATCACTCATTAATATATATGTGACTAGTTAATTCATAATCATGGCTAATATTTATTGTTTTTATATGACAGAAATGCCATGCTAACTAAAAAGGTGTCAAAAATAATCCTCTGCCCTATAAAATTTGCCAGTGAAGTATAAATACAGATGGCCCCATTTTCTAAGCATTTGCACTACAAGATTACCAAGCATGATTAGAGAGGGATACACAGAGCACAGAGGAGCACCAAGAGGGGGCCCCACAGGAGTGGGTGAGACATGTTTAGCAGAATCAAAGGCCAAGAAAACAGCCTGAGAACCTTAAAATACATCATCAGACTAACTGTCATAAAATTGATTAGAAGTTAAGGTTGATCCTTAAAAATTGTGATCGTATAATTACAGAGTACAGACTTCTAACATGTTTATGATAATAAATCCCATCTCTTTTAGAAGCCCATTCTGGCACATGCGTACTCCCTGGGTCCTTAAGGAACGGATGCCATGTATTGACTGTGTGTGGACCTTTACTTCTAACTAATTCAACCTCTAACCCACAGATTCCCTTAATAAAATCAAACTGATTGTCCAGAAACCTTACTCACCCTTCACCGTGTAAAGAGCAAATACGATCTCTTTGTCCGTTGCAGTGTTTCAACTCCAGTGGTAAAGTGTGTCCTTTTGAACAGCATTAAGAACCATCCGTCAAGACACTTATTTCTCTAATCCAAATTTTGAGAATGTATTTTTTTTCTTTATGCAACAAAATTTTTGATATGGCTCATTAGTTTATATGTAGATAGAGTAATATAACCATGCTAAGAATTTCAAGTCAAGGTCCTAAGTTATTGGATTAAAAAAGACAAAGAAAATACTAAACTACTGTGTTAGAGATTTTGACTTTTTTATTTTTATTTTTAATTAAAGTTATTGGAGTTGTAATAGTTAAAATTATATGAGGGTACACCCCCCAAACAGAATTTATTTATAAAAATTATGTATTTATTCTTACATGTTTAAACCTCAGTCACATTCAAGCATTCTCCATTTGATTCGATAAACCTATCGAGAAGTTTTTTTTCTCACTGCTCAAAACAGTTTTTGAACTTGTTGATTTTGATGCCTTTTAGGCTTCTGCTGGTTTTTTTTGTTTGTTTGTTTCACCTTGTCCACATTGGCAAGGCGTTTCCCTTTGAGGACTTTATTCATCTGGGCAAACAAACAAACAACAGAAAGTTGCTCAGAGCAAGATTGGGTAAACAGGGAGGGTGGGGCATGGGAATCATGCTGTTTTTAGTCAAAAACTGCTGAACATTAAGCACAGTGAGGGCAGGTTTACTTGTAAATCACCCATCATGAAATGGGCAAACACGTTGAAAACTTGAAAGCATCTTCAAAAAAAATACTCTGAAGCCAAACACAGCCTCTCATAACAGTGCCAGCTGGTACACTGACACAGATGGATTCCTAGAACACTCACCTAGTGGGGGAAGCATTACTGTAAGGGGCCCGCCCACAGAAGTTAATTCTGTTGTTGTTGTTGTTGGCCCCCCTTGGTATAAGTTTCAAGTGTACAATGCTATGACATATGTCCATATATTACATTGTGTGCCCACTAGCCAAAGTCAAATCACCTTTAGTCACCATATATTTGACCCCTTCAACCTTTTACTAGCCTTACTCCCAGGCTATTATCAATAAGACAAGAAATAACAAGTGTTGAAGTTATGGAGGAAAAAGAACCTTCATTCACTGCTTGTGAGAATGTAAACTGAAGATTTCGACTTTTAACATGAAGTTACTCCAGGAAAAAGAACTCATTTTAATAGGTCCTTTCAAAGCATCTGGCATAATAATTCATAGTTGGAATACTCTATATTATGACATCTGGACCATGTTATCATTATATGCAGTTATCAGTGAGGAAATAGAGATAGTAAGATGCTAAATTAGACTGTAAGGTATCAAATCACATGCCCAGTGTGACAAAATGAAGGGTGTGGACTGTGTGGCACAAAGTACTGAAAATATCCACTGTTTTTCTTTTCTTACTACTCGTGTTAATTTTTTCCCTAGAGTAAGGCAAAAGAAAGTAGGCTAATCCTACAAAAATAAATTGATTTCAGATATGTTGAAATGGATTTTTTTATTTAGTTTCATTCAGAAAAAAATATATCCTTTTAAATTCTGACTGTATATAATAAATCAGGGTGATAAAGATAAACAATATAAAATAAAAATATTCTGAAATCTCAGTATCTTGAAACACAGTACACTGGTATTTTTCTGGTTATCCTCCATTATATATCTTGATGAGCATGAACACACACACAATGTCACAATTATTCATGGAGTCACATTACACATTGGATTCTATGGAGGCCAACTTTTTTAGGGCCTTTTTTTTGGGCATATCTAGCCCATTTTGTCCTTTTTCCATTTCCCAGGTGACTAGTACATCACAACTTTTCTTTATGCCCTGTAATTGTATACAAATACCTATATATATACTCACATTTGGCAATTGCTATTCTTCCTTTATAAAAATTGGCTAATACTACATATATTTCTCTGCAACTAAATTTACTCACTTTACCCTAATGACAGTTACCTTAAGTGGTATTTTAATGCATTTTATGGGTGCTTAATTTTTGTGAAATTAATGTTACAGTTTATTCCATAATTTTTCTGTTCTTTAAATGGCTCTTTTCCTTCAAGGTTTTTGTTTTGTTTTGTTTTTGTAGTAACAAACTATGTTACAGCAAACATTCAGGTGTTTGTACATGTATGCATTATGTGGACTGCAATGAATGTGTATTCTTAAGAACTGGGTATCTGTGGATGTGTACACATTTTTTACTTTTTATTTTTTAATATATTTTATTGATTTTGCTATTACAGTTGTCCCATCCTGCCCCTTTATAACTCTTCACCCTGCACACCCCCTCCCACCCACATTCCCCCTGTTTAGTTCATGTCGATGGGTCATACATATACATCCTTTGGCTTCTACATTTCCTGTACTATTCTTAACCTCCCCTTGTCTATTTTCTACTTACCATCTATGCTACTTCTTCTCTGTACCTTTTCCCCTCTCTCTCCCCCTCCCACTCCCCTATTGATGACCTTCCATGTGATTTCCATTTCTATGGTTCTGTTCCTGTTCTAGTTGTTTGCTTAGTTTGTTTTTGTTCTAGGTGTGGTTGTTAATGATTGAGTTTGCTGTCATTTTACTCTTCATATTTTTTATCTCCTTTTTTTAGATAAATCCCTTTAACATTTCATGTGATAAGGGCTTGGTGATGATGAACTTCTTTAACTTGACCTTCTCTGAGAAGCACTTTATCTCCCTTTCCATTCTAAATGACAGCTTTGCTGGATAGAGTAAACTAGGATGTAGGTCCTTGCCTTTCATGACTTGGAATACATCTTTCCAGCCCTTCTTGCCTGCAATGTTTCCTTTGAGAAATCAGCTGACAGTCTGATAGGAACTCCTTTGTAGGTAACTGTCTCCTATTCTCTTGCTGCTTCTAAGATTCTCTCCTTATCTTTAATTTTAGATACTGTGACTATCATGTGCCTGGGTGCATTATCCTTGGGTGCAATTTCTTTGGGACTCTCTGAGCTTCCTGGACTTCCTGGAAGTCTGTTTCCTTTGTCATATTTGGGAAATTTGCCTTCATTATTTGTTCAAATAAGTTTTTGATTTGTTGCTTCTCCTCTTCTCCTTCTGGTACCACTATGATTTGGATGTTGAAATTTTAAAGATGTGTGAAAGTTTCCTAAGCCTCTCCTCATTTTTTGTTTTGTTTTGAATTCTTTTTTCTTCATTCTGTTTTGGTTGGCTGTTTCTCTCTTCCTTCTGGTCCACACTATTGATTTGAATCTCAGTTTCCTTCCCATCACTGTTGGTTCCCTGTAAATTTTTCTATATTTCATTTAGCATAGCCTTCATTTTTTTAAATCAAATTTGCAACCAAATTCAACCAATTCCGTGAGCATCCTGATTACCAGTGTTTTGAACTGTGCATCTGGCAGGTTGGCTGTCTCTTCATTGCTTTTGTTGTATTTTTTTCTGGAGATTTGATCTGTTCTTTCATTTGGGCATTTTTTTTTTTTTTTGGTCTCTGAGGGCCTGTTAAGGTAGTAAGGGGCAGAGCCTTAGGTGTTCACCAAGGTGGGGCAACCCATGGTGCTGGGTTGTGACTCTGTGTGTTAGACAGGGGTCTGAGAGGGAACAATGCTGCTTATTCCACTCTCTGATGGTTTTCAGTTACTCCCTGTACTACCCATAAGAAAATTGGGCCCTTCTGGTGCTGATTACAGGGTGGGTGTGTTTGTGTACAATCTAGTACCTTGTGGATCTCTCCCATGAACTCTCCTGTGAGGCTGGGATTTTCTCTCACTGCTGCCTCAACCCCCACAGGTATTTTCAGTTAGAGGTTTAAGGCTCTATTTCCCCATGCTGAAGCCCTGGGCTGGGCAATCTGTCTCACTTCCCAGTTGTTCCTCCTGATTTATCTGCATGAGAATGTGGAACCTCCTGCTCCACAATCCTCCACCTCACTGGGTTGGCCAGCCACTGTCTTCCCTGCCTAGGTCCACCAGACACTGCCCTGGCGTGAGTCCTCTCTGCCTGTCCTTCTGTCTCCATTCCTCCTGTCGGTCTGATGGTTGTTTCTTCTTTAACTCCTTGGTTGTTGGACTTCCTTACAGTTTGATTTTCTATCAGTTCTGGTTGTTTTTTTGTTTTTAAATAATTGTTGTCCTTCTTTCGGTTGTGTGAGGAGGCACAGTGTGTCTACCTATGTTTCCATCCTGGCCAGAAGAATAAATAACAGCTTTATTGACATATAATTTATTGATCATGAAGATTCGCCCTCTTACAGTATGTAATTTAGTAATTTTTAGTATATTCATAGGTATGTGCAAATATTGCCATTATCTAAATTTGGAAGTTTTCTCTCATCCTGATATCAAATGCTGTTGTACATCAGCAGTCACTCCCTATTCCCCTTTCCCTCATACCCTGTTTGTTAATGTATGTTTGAATATTTTGAAAATTTCATGTAATTGACATCACACATTTGGTTGGCCAAAAAGTGTTTGTTTGTTTTCTAAAATGACTCTAATAGCACTTAGTTGTCTTTAACTTCATTTGAAACAATTTTGTTGGATTGTATTGTGAGACAGCTGTCATATAAGCATGCATTAAAAAATTATCCAAATTGGTGAATTTTTGTATAGTCATTTTAATATTGAAGATAGAAAAAAATCACGCAATATTTTTGGCATACTATGTTTTATTATTTCAAGAAAGGTAAAAACACAAGTGAAATACAAAAAAAATTGTTCAGTGTAGGAAAAAGGTGCTGTGACTGACTGAACATGTGAAAAGTGATTTGCAAAGTTAGCTTCATGTTGGGGATTTCTTCTTGGATGATGCTCTATTATCGGTTAGACCAGTTGAAGTTGCTAGTGATCAAATCAGGACATTAGTAGTAGAGATCAATCAACATTACATTATGTGGCAGAGAGCCAACATGCTTAAAATATACAAATCAATAAAGTTATTGGTGAAAATGAAAAATGTGTGTTTTACTTTACAGAAAAAAAACTAAATGGATTTTTGGTCAACCCAATAATATGTGGTCTATTGTGACTGGCTTTGTTCACTTAACATCAATGTTTTTAAAATTTACCTTGTTGTAACACATATAAGTAGAATACTTTATTCCTTTTTATGGCCAAATAAGATTCATTTGTAAGAATATACCATATGTTTTTATCTGTTCATTAGTTGATGGACATTTTAATTGTTTCCATTTTTTGCTGTAATATACAACTATAATGCTACTATGAATATTGGTGTACAATTTTTGTGTGGAAGTTTGCTTTCAGTGCTCTTGTGTATGTACCACAGAGTAAAATAGCTGGATCATACAGAAACTCTATGTTTATGATTTGAAGGACTGGCCCAACTGTTTTCCAAAATGTCTAAACTCTTACAATCCCACTAGAAGGTTAGAACTATTTCTCCAGATCCTCACCTCCACTTGTTATTTCCTGTCTTTTAAATTGTAGCCATTCTGAGGAGGGTGTGAAATAATCTCTCTGTGATTTTGATCGGAATTTTACTAATTATTACAGATATCTGTCTTTTCTTAGAATAAATCTTTTGTCCTTTTAAAATTTATTTATTCGTTGAGTTATGTCTTCTTTATATGTTCTTTTTAAGTATATTTTATTAATTATGCTATTACAATTGCCACAGTTTTTTTTTTCTCCTCTTGACCCCCCTCCCTACACACTCCCCACCCTCCAACATTCCCAGCCTCCTTAGCCCATACCCATGGGTCATAAACAAGTTCTTTGGCCTCTCTATTTCCTATACTATTCTTAACCTCCCCCTGTCTATTTTGTGCTTACCTATTATGCTTCTTATTCCCTGTGCCTTTTCCCTTCATTCTCCCCCCATCTCCCTCCCCACTGGTAACTCTCCATGTAATCTCTATTTCTGTGATTCTGTTCCTGTTCTAGTTGTTTGCTTAGTTTTTGTTTTTGTTTTTTAGGTTCAGTTGTTGATAGTTGTGTTTGTTGTCCTTTTACTGTTCATAGTTTTTGATCTTCTATTTCTTAGATAAGTTCCTTTAAATTTTCATATAATAAAGACTTGGTGATGATTAATTCCTTTAACTTTACTTTATCTGGGAAACACTTTATCTGCCCTTCCATAAGAACTAAGTGATGAGGAGATAGAAGACCTATCTGAGGCAGAGTTCAAAACAATGGTAATCAGGATGTTCACAGAATTAATTGAGCTCAGTCACTAAATGAAGGGAGAAATGGAGGCTACACAAAGTGAAATAAAGGAAAATACACAAGGAACTGACAGTGAAGAGAAGAAAACTGGGACTCACATCAATGATATGTAAGAAAAGGAAGAAACATCCAACTGTAACAGAATGAAGAAATAAGAATTCAAATCATTGAGGAGAGGCTTGGGAACATCTGAGACAACTTCAGTTGCTCCAACATCTGAATCATGGGGGTGCCAGAAGAAGAGGAGCAAGAAATTAAAAACTTATTTCAACAAAGAGTACTCTTTATATATTCTGTATCTAAAAACCTTATCAGATATGTGATTTGCAAATACTTTATTCCATTCTATGGGTTTTGTTTTCACTTTATTAGTGGTACCATTCAATACATTTTTAAAAAATGGATGAATACTAGTATACCTATATATATTTTTTGGTTGCTTGGACTTTGGTGTTATAGCTAAGAAACAATTGCCTAATCCAACATCATTAATATAAACATCCTATTTTTGTGGAAAATATTAACATTTTCATTAGATTTCTTTTATGAGATTATATGGTATCTGTCTTTCACTGACTGGCTTATTTCAGTTTAGCATGATAGTCTCTAGTTCCATACATTCTGTTGCAAAAGGTAGGAGTTCCTCCTTTGTTTCTGCTGCATAGTATTCCATTGTGTAAATGTATCAGTTTTTTTTTCCACATATCTACTGATGGGCATTTAGGTTGTTTTAAATAGAACTCTCGGATATTTTAAATATCATTGCTATAAATATTGGGGTGCATAAGTAGTTTTGAATTGGTGTTTTAGGATTCTTAGGGTATACTCCCAGCACTGGAATCTCTGGGTTGAAAAGTAGTTCCATTTTTAGTTTTCTGAGGAAATTCCATGCTGTTCTCTACAGTGGCTGCACCAGTCTGCATTCCCACTAACAGTGAGTGCACTAGGGTTATGAACAAAATAAACTAATCAATGAAATAGAACCAGAAGCATAGAATCAGAGAATAGAATGACAGCAGTAAGAAAGGAGGTAGGGGTAGGGACTGTTTGACAAAAGGTGAAGGCATTAGTCAAAGAACACATATTAAGGGATGCATGGACATGAACAATTGGGTGAGGATTGACTATGGAACTGGGCGGTGGGCTGAGTGGAGGGCAGCAAAGGGGAAATAACTGAAACAACTTTAAAACAAAAATAATTAATATTTTCAGACCTTTCTTTTAGGTCTTTAGAAAGTGTTCCATCTACCCTTCTTCTCTTGTTACACTGAAGATTTCAAGTCTCAGCAAACACACTGTTTCCTCTATGTAGCTTATTTGATATTTCTTCCCTACTCCTACCTCCTACCCACTACCCTCCTTAATTAATTTTGAGTTAGTTTTTTGTATGCAATGTGACCTAAGGGTCAAAATTTAATCTTTTGCAGGTGGATATCCAGTTGTGCTAGCACCATTTATTGAAAGAGCTGTGTTTTCCCTATTGAACTGTTTGGGCACTGATATCTAAAATAAACTGACCATAAAAAGAGGATTTATTTTTGGGCTTTCAGTTATTTTCCATTGATTTATTTACCTTCATGTCAATGTTGCACTGTCTAGATTTCCATAGATTTGTTTTAATTTTGGAAAAGGGAAATATGAGTCCTCCTTGCTTATTTTTCTGTTTCAGAAATGTTTTGGCTCTTCTGAATTCCTTGTGTTTTCATATGAAATTTAAAATTAATTTATCAATTTCTCAAAAAAAAAAAGCCAGCTAGGGTTTTGACAGCAACTAAGTCAAAACTTTAGATTAAATTGAGAACATTGCTATTTTAACATTATAAACTTTTTTAATCCAAGATTTTGGAGATCTTTTCATTCATTTCTTAATTTCTTTCAATATTTTATAATTTTTAAGACTCCAGTGTTTCTGCGGGAAGCCACAAGTCCCTGTGTTTGCTTGCCTGTCTCTGTGATCTCAGGGACAACAGCTTCCACTTCTCCCCTCTCCTGATCCAAGAAGTGAGAGGCTATTTTCAAGCTCCTGACTTACCAAACTAGAAACCAAAAGTCCTTTTTTTTTTAATTTTTTAAACACTATGTTTATTAGTTTCTAGAAGATGTGAAAAAAAAGTTTATTTTATTTTTTTCTAATAATTTCCTGAGGGATGGTTTCTACTGACTATTTTTTTCCTTGTGTATGGGCAATACTTTCCTGTTTCTTTGTGTTTTCTCATATATATTTATTTATTCGTTTTGAGTAATATTATGTTGCAACCTGGAAATATGATTTCCCTTCTTCTTATGGTTTCTTGTGGAACTAATTCTTAAAAGTTGACATTCCTTTTCATGTATATTCACTGTCTGTCTTAGCCTTCGCTTGCTGTTTGCCCAGGCCCCAAGGTCAGCCAGAGGTCAGAACTTAGGGCATGCACATAGCCCTACGAGGCATGTGGACTTCTGTATTCCCTGGAATATGTCAGATCATTTCGAAGCCTCCTGTGATTTTTCTTTCAGCAGAGTTTCTTTCTGAATTCTTTGATGAGACATGCATTTGACCTAACTGTTTTTACCACCTTGGAAGGTTGTGATTTTACCAGATGCCACTGATTGTTTCTGACAGAAGACTTTGGGATTGAACTGTTTACACTAAATAGGTTCTGAGTCAGGTCAAATAAAAAGAAGTCCTGTGAATGGAGAATTTTCAGGGATCTTCAGAAAGCTCAAATAGTAACTGTTTTCTTGGTGTGAGACTTTTCAGAAATCCCCAGACCTGTTCTGTACCTGCTATAGAGGCTACAGGTTACCTGGTATATAACTGTAATAGTTATTAGTTTGGTTTTCAAGGTTACTCTAGAGCTGGGGAGCAGAGATGGGAATAGCATGGATGAAAATACTGTAGGCCCTGGCTGTACACATCAAGTTGTTAGAGCATGATCCTTACATGCCAAGTTTACAGGTTTGACCCCTGGTCAAGTGACATACAAGAAGCAACCAATGAATGCATAAATAAGGGAAACAACAAATCAATATGTCTCTCTTTCTCACTAAAATCAATAAATAAAAATTATAAATTAAATAAAATGCTACAAAAAGCTCTTACCAAGAGGCAGATATTATTCTAATGAGTAATAGGAAGCTGTGGGTGTTAGAACATAAAGAGGGTAACAAATTGTTCTTTGCAAAGTTATAAGCCTTTTTTCAATTTAAAGTTTTTAAAAAGTTGGTTTTCACAATTTTTGCCAGTATTCTTAGTACTTTTACAGATGAAAGTTTTGTATATTTTTGCTTTGCCATCCCCAAAGCACCTCAGTGTAAGCATATTTTTTCTAGGGTGCTGATTTTATTTCTAAGGGTTAGAAGTCTAAGAGTAGAATTGCCAGTTTAGGGATACAAATATATTTAACTATATTAATTATTGAATTTTAATTTCTACAATAGCTCTAAAAATGTACATTTTATTAAAAACCTTTGATATAAGCATTTTTTTCTCTTTTTATTTTAATCTGAGGAATTGAATTTATTGAAATTAAAATTATTTTCATTGGTTGTTTTGAATATTGAGGTTTTGATTCCTCAGGAATTTTCTTTGTCTATTCATCTACTAGGTCGTCTTTTTTCTTTATATTGAATATTTTGGAGGAGACTTCCAGATAATAAGGAGACATAATACATATGCTTTTCTTCCTCACACAACCAAAAGAAGTATGGCAACCAATTTAAAAACAAAAAATAGGCAGAACAGCCAGAAAATTGAACTATACAAGAAGTCTGACAACCAAGGAGTTAAAGAAGAAAAATTTACCCAGACTGGCAGGAGGGATGGAGATAGGCAACCAGGGTGGACAGGATGAGCTGCAAGATAGGCGGCAGCTGGCAGACTGAATGGTCCCACATTCTCATGCAAATAAAACAGGAGGAACAGCTAGGGAGTGAGACAGTCCATGTAACCCAGGGTTATAGTGTGGG
The DNA here is from genome assembly GCF_021234435.1 of Artibeus jamaicensis. NCBI lineage: Eukaryota > Metazoa > Chordata > Mammalia > Chiroptera > Phyllostomidae > Artibeus > Artibeus jamaicensis. The sequence continues at coordinate 67,780,553 of NW_026522030.1, read as the reverse complement.
GAAATAAAACCTCAGAACCTCTGGCTGTAAAAATATGTGAGGGTGGTGGAGGTAGGAGAAACTCCCAGTCTCACAGGAGATTCTCTTAGAGGAAACCACAGGGATCCTAGAACATGCACAAACCCATCCACCTGGGAATCAGAAGGGCCCAATTTGCTTGTGGGTAGCAGGGGAGAGTGACTAAAAGCTGGGTGAGAGCTGAGCAGCATTGTTTCCTCTCTGACCCTCCCACATGTTCAGTACCACAAGTAGTGAAGTGAGTTGCCCTGTCCTGGCAAGTACTGAAGGCTCTGCCCCTTACATGTATAACAGGCACACCAAGACAAAGAAAAATGGCCCCATTGAAAGAACAGATCACAACTCCAGAAAAAAAACAAAGTGATGAGGAAATAGCAAACCTATCAGAAGTAGAGTTCAAAACACTGGTAATCAGTATGCTCTCAGAAATGGTTGAGTATGGTTTCAAAATAGAGGGAAAAGTGAAGGCTATACAAAGTGAAATAAAAGAAAATATACAGGGAAGCAACAATGAAAGGTGGGAAATGACCTTAAATCAATGATTTGGAACAGAAGGAAGAAATAAACATTCATTTAGAACAGAATTAAGAAACAAAAATTCAAAAAATGAGGACAGGCTTAGGACCTCTGTGACTATTTTAAATGTTCCACCATCTGAATAATATCTGTGCCAGAAGGAGAAGAGGAAGAGCATGAAATTTAAAACTTTTTTGAAAAAAATAATGAAGGAAAACTTTCACAATCTGGTGAAGGGATTAGACATGTAAGTCAAGGAAGCTCAGAGAGTCCCAAAGAAGGTGGACCCAAGGAGAAACACACAAAGACACATCATAATTATATCACCAAAGATAAAAGCAGCAAGAGAAAAAGAGTTACTGACAAAGGAGTTCCCATAAGGCTATCAGCTGATTTCTCAAAAGAGACCTTACAGGCAAGAAGGGGCTGGAAAGAAGTATTCCAACTCATGAAAGACAAGGACCTACATCCAAGATTGCTCTATCCAGCAAAGCTGTCATTTAGAATGTCAAGTCAGATAAAATGCTTCCCAGAAAAGGTCAAGTTAAAGAAGTTCATCATCACCCATTCCTTATTACATGAAATGTTAAAGGGTCTTATCTAAGAAAAAAAGAAGATGAAAACTATGAACATTGAAATGACAACAAACTCACAGTTATCAACTACTAAACTTAAAACACAAAAACAAAACAAACTAAGCAAACAACTAGAACAGGAACAGAATAACAGAAATGGAGATCATATGGATCGTTATAAGCAGTGGAGGGATGTGAGGGGAAAGAGTGAAGGATGAGGTACAGGGAATAAGAAGCATAATTGGTAGGTACAAAATAGACGGGGGGGGGTAAGAATACCGTGAAAAATGGAGAAGCCAAAGAACTTATATGTATGGCCCATGGGCATGAACTAAGAAGGGGAAATGCTGGAGGGAAGGGGAAGAAAGGGTAGAGGGTGATGAGAGGCTGAAAAGGGGGACAATTATAATAGCATAATCAATAAAATATTTGCATCAAGACAAAATAAATGTCCCAAATGAAAGAATGGATCAAAGCTACAGAAAAAAAATACAACTAAGCAACAAAAAGATAGCCAGCCTATCAGATGCACAGTTCAAAACACTGCTAATCAGGATGCTCACAGAATTGGTTGAATTTGGTCACAAATTAAATGAAAAAAACGAAGGCTATACTAGGTGAAATGAAGAAAAATGTACAGGGAACAGGTAGAGATGGGAAGGAAACTGGGACTCAAATCAATGGTGTGGACCAGAAGAAAGAAAGAAACATCCAACTAGAAAAGAATTAAAAAGCAATCATTCAAAAATTGAGGAGAAGCTTAGAAAACTCAAAGACATCTTTAAACACTCCAACATTCAAATTATAGGGGTACCAGAAGGATAAGAGTAAGAGCAACAAGTGGAAAAGTTATTTGAACAAATAATAAAAGAGAACTTCCTCATTCTGGCCAAGAAAATGGTCTTCCAGGAAGTTTAGAAAGCTCAGAGAGTCCCAAAGAAGTTGGACCCAAGGAGGAACACAGCAAGGTACAGCAGAATTACATTAGCCAAGATTAAAATGAAAGAGAGAATTCTCAAAGCAGCAAGAGGTAAGGGGACAGTCACCTACAAAGGAGTTCCCATCAGACTGTCAGCTGATTTCTCAAAAGAGACCTTACAGGCAAGAAGGGCTGGAAAGATGTATTCCAAGTTATGGAAGGCAAGGACTTACATCCACGATTGATCTATCCAGCAAAGCTGTCATTTAGAATGGAAGGACAGATAAAGTGCTTCTCGGATAAGGCCAAGTTCAAGGAGTTCATCATCACCAAGCCCTATTACATGAAATGTTAAAGAGACTTATCTAAGAAAAAGAAGATAAAAAACATGTACAGTAAAATGACAGCAAACTCACAATCATTAACAACCACACCTAAAACAAAAACAAAAACAAACTAAGCAAACAACTAAAACAGAAACAGAATTACAGAAATGAAGATCACATGGAGGGTTATCAACAGGGGAGTAGGAGGAGAAGAGAGGGGGAAAAGGTACAGAGAATAAGTATCATGGGTGGTAGGTAGAAAATAAACAAGGGGAGGTTAAGAATAGTATGGGAAATGTAGCAGCCAAGAATTTATGACACATGGATATGAACTAAAGGTAGGGAATGTGGGTGGGAGAGGGTGTGCAGGGTGGAAGGAGGTGAAGGGGGGAAATGGTGCAACTGTAATGGCATTATCAATAAGATATATTTTTTAAAATATTCAAAATGTTTTGGAACTTAGTTTTTATTTGTAATATTTCATGTATCAGTAAACTGTTGAATACATTAAATAGAATTTTCTTATAGTGGGAGAATACCATATCTTGAAAATTTTTCTAAATTTTTTTCTAACAAAAAGAGGATCATAGAAAAATAATTGTGTCAAAAGTGATGAGAATATAATTTGAAATATTTGTTATGAAGAAGAAATTGAATCAAGAAAAATTATATGCATTCAGAGCAAGTTTCTCTCATAAGAAAATGTTTAAAGTTCAATGTATCAGATTTCTATTTCATTTTCTAGGTTTACATAAAGATTTGAGAAATTAATTTTTTTCTCCTCTTCAATGCCCACTACCTTGAATTTACCAAAATAAATCTCATTATGGCCTTCATACAAAATAACCTGATTTAAAAATTAAACAAAGGGCTTGAATAGATATTTCTTTATAAAAGGAATACAGTTCGCCAACAAATACATGAAAAAATATTCAACATCACTGGTTATCAGATAAATGCACAGCAAATCCACAATGAGATATCATTCCACACCTATTACCATGGCTATTATCAAAAAAGAATGTAAGAATGTTTGACAAGAATTGGATAGATTGGAATTCTTGTGTACAATTGGTGGGAATGTGAAGTGTTGAAGCAGTTATTAAAAAAATGCATAGAGTTTCCTAAGAAAATTAAAAGTAGAGCCATGATATCACCTAGCAATCCAAATTCTGAGTATATATCCAAAAGAATTAATATTAGGGTCTCAAAAAGAAATAAAATAACTCCCAGGAAAGAAAAAATTTAATTTTTTAAGTTAGTAGGTTACTAGGGGATAAAAAATGCTCTTTAGAGAGAAACCACTGGAGCCAAAATTACAATACATTTTTTCAAGAAAAAGTATGCAGCTGAGTAGGTCATTTTTCATAAGTATTGTGGGTGACAAAGAAAAGAAAGATTTTTTAAAGGTTGCTGTAAATATTTGTAATGTACATACTCTTTAAGGTCTCTGTATTTAGTTTTTTCATTCAGCTATTTTAAGTATCATGCTTTCATTTTTATTTTTGCCTTTTTAGACACATTTTTTTGTTTTCAATGTTAATTTGTATGATATTATACCTAAAATAAAGAAAAATAAAGTTAGCTTATAAATTATAATTGTACTTCTAGATATATAAAACATGTTAATGCAGGCTATCTCTAGGTAATGAAATTATACACTATGAATTATTTTAAATATTTTCTGCTTTTCTGTGTTATCCTAGTTCTTAAAGACAGCATGTGCGATTTGTATAATCACACAAACTGTATATTCCCACAGTATAAAAATTACTTATACTAATAAAATATTTACATAATCACTAAGAAGAAAACAGGTTAACTAGAATGCTTAATCCCACTTGTAGAAAATTCTCTTGATCCAGTAATATTTTATAATTTTGACTATAAACAAAAAGGCAATTGCAAAGTGAATTTCATCCATTTGGACTGATGAGGTTTTTAAGTTGATAAATCTAGGGAATTTGGGATATACAGCATTTCTATATTTTAGCAGGGTCTTCTCATGCAACCCCCAAAGACTTGACTGAGAAGAGTTGACTGGATTTCAGTGTGGATAGATGGGGTCATAGTGTCTAAGTAACCATTAGGAAGCGGATGGTAGAGTGTCTGCTGTCTACCCTTGGGAGTTTCTGTGGAGGAGTTCTAAATCTAACCATATGTTAGTTAACAATTTCATTAATAAAAACAGATGATCTACCTATCAAAATTTAAGTAATAAGGTACCCAACCTAGCTGACAACAGCTCAAGTCAGCTTTTCAAAATAAAGCTCTGAAGCTGAAAAATGGTTGCATTTTCCTGAATTTATAGAGATGGGTGTTAATATTTTTAACTAGGAAAGGGGCTTCAAGTCTAGGATTGCTTATCCATTATAAAGATATTAGGGAGGTGACATTAGAAAGCTTGATGGATAATAAAGCAAACAAATAAAAATAAAATATATAAAACCTAATAATGTCTTGAGTTTTTATCTGACAACAGTTAAAACCTCATTTTCAAGGCTACAAATGAGGGTGTGTGCTCATATAATTTACAACTTAGTTTATAACGTTTCCAAACCACAATGTGACCTAATGGTAAAATGTGTGGATTATTTCTATAAGTGTCTTTCTTCCCAAGTGCTTGTAAATTGTAGGTAGGTTCATTGAGAGGCTTCTGTATAGATTCATAGGGCTATCAATTTTCTGGTTAATTGGCCCTGTACTTGATGATTCCAAACATGTTCAGCTCCATTAAATGCAATGTCATTCTTTTCCCAGGGGCCATTGAGTTCAATGTCCATAAAAAGCCTGTCATATAAAAGGAAGAGTTTCTATAACCCTTTCTATAACCCTTTCTACAACCTTTTCCTCTACTACCCCATACAAATCACAAAGAAAATCATAATTTTGGGAGTAGAAAATGCTTTTCAGAGCACAACACAAAGCCTTTGGATCCTAAAGGGGAAAAATACAAACACACTACAACATATGCACAAGAAATAAAGGAAAAAGAAAAAACATTTACAAGAGATTTGAAAAGGACTAATAATACTTATATATAAGCAATATGTAATTTATAAAAGAATGACTTAAAAGGTATAAACAAAATAATAAAAAGAATATTAATGCAAAGAGGAACTTAAAATACTTGATTTTTGCTTCTTATACTTTTGTTTTCAGCAAATTATTTGCATTATCTTTAATAAAAATATATTTTAAAGCTTTTACCCTCTCCACTTTTATTGTCTGTTTGCTCTTTTCCTCTTTAGTAGTTTATAAATAAAAAATGCATTTATTCATAAAAATGCTTCAATCGTGTGTGTATGTGTGTGTGTGTGTTATTCCTCAGGGAATACATTTATCTGGAAGCATTTCATTGGCCCTTACACACTTCTATTTCCAACAATCCTAGGACACACAGTTAGTTACTAAATACAAGACTATGTTAAAAGTAAAGAGAATATGTTCTGGCTCTAGATTAAGAATGTGATAATTTTGCTGACCCTTTAGAAGATCCCCAGGGTGGAAATGAGGGGAAATGGTGGAAAAACTAATGAGGAGAAAGAAAAACAATGATCACGTTCCAGTTTCCTAGGTGCTGACCCTGGTGGGTGATAGACATCACTGATTTAAAGAAAGGCCAAGAACTCTTTGTTTCAGGACCCGCTAATTTCAGCAGAAGCATTGGTTACATGGATCTGGCTGAGATGTCAATTCTAAGAACAATAGATAAAAATATATTTACAGCTAAAAGCTGTGTCCAGCAAAATCCTATGGGGAAAAGCATGCAGGCGGGACTCATACAGCAAGTAGGGCATATGGGTAGGTAGGGAGTGCTGGTGATGGGGTTAGAGCAGTAAATTGCGGATGAAGGGTGAATTAGAGGAAATAAGTCATGGTGTGACTTAGGGTTGGTAGGTTGCTGCTGTAGGCACACATGGATAGCATTGCAGTTTTTGGAGAATTACTCACATTGGAAGAATGTTCATTTACTCTCTTCACTGTTGGAGTAATCGTGTTTGCCTACAATACTTTAAAAGTCATAAGGAAAAATGACTCCACAACTAGAACAGGGAAAGGGCAAGCTGAGTGTACTTCTACATCTGGCTTCTTTCACTCAGCATGTATTTTCAAGTATTACCCGTAATTAGCAACACTGCATATTTTATTTTTTCAGTATCATGTTCTATTAAAATAAAACTCATAATCTGATCTGAGGATGCTGGCACTAGTTCAGTTGAAGGGATTAAATGAAGTTCACCTCTTCATGCTTCCAATATTCCATCCAAAGAGAGCTAACAACAAAACTGCAAAATTCCTTCGTCTCCCTTTTTAAATATATCATATGCAAAACTAATTTTACTGTAATTATATTAATAATATATGCTTTAAAAAATTCAGTGTAGTGGTAACTTCACATGAAAAACCAAGTTTGCATTCTATTCAGTTCTTGGCTTTTTCTGATGTTGCTAGCAAGAATAGAAATGGAGAGAGTTTATAGCAAATTTAAAGTATTTATGTTTGAAATGTTGATATTGTTGAGTTAAGAGATGTGTACTGGGTATGTTGGAATAAATATATTTTTTTCATATTTAAAGGGGAGATGGCCATAGAAACCAATTGGAAAAGTGTCTGTAAAGTGTTCAGTATTATACAGCAAAAAGAACAAATAATACATTGGATATGTTCCCAATTTTAACAAAAAGAAAAAAGATACTTCTACAAACACATCTCACCCATGTGTGTATTTGTGAGTGTGTTGTTAGAGAGAGAATATAGGTGTGTATATACACATATTCATGTGTACATATACATAAAACTGACAGCTTTATTTCCTCTGGGAAGTAAGATAGTACTTATAAATCAGGGATGGTTTCATGATTTATTTTATGTGTAACTGTATGGTTTTAATTTAACTTTTAAAAATGCCTTCATTTGGGCCTGACTGGATGGCTCAATTGGTTGGAGCATTGCCCTGTGAACCAAAAGGTTACAGGTTCAATTCCCAGTGAAGGCACATACCTAGATCAGAAGTTCAGTCCCTGGTCCAGGTGCCTATGGGAGGTAACTGATTGATGTTTCTCTCTCACATCAACCTTTCTCTCTCTCTCACCCTCTCTCTCTAAAATCAATAAAAATATCTTTGACTGAAGATTAAAAATAATTTAATTTAAAAAATGCCTTCATCTGTCACCCATGGAGCAAAAGTATATACAAATAAACGTGTGCCTTCCTTTAAAACACTATATCAAAGCACATGTTATGGTCTTTGCTCAGAAATGTAGTTAGTAGCTGAATTTCCAAGTAGAAACATTATTCTTCATATGAAATATTACATTTTATGAACACCCATATACTATAGATGGTAAGGTAAGTATGTATAGTTTTCTGAGAAAACAGTTTGACAGTAAGTATTAAGCACTCAAAATTTTAAAGATTATCCTACCTCTGTTTTAGGAGAATAACAGGATGTACTTGAAAGCATATAACTAGTTGGCAGGGATGCTACAATTCTAATTCAGGGTAGACTGGATGCAGTCATAACTATTCACTGCAGTGCTATGCATTATAACCAAGCAGCGTAAACGACCGAAATTGCCGTTAGGCAGATGGTTAAATAAATTATAGTTAAGTCCCCACAATGCCTTTTAAGCCAGTACTTATTGACATGGGCACTTGGTAATGAAATTACGATTTTTGTTTTTTTAACAGAATTGCAAATGGCATTCACAAAATATTATCTCTCTTATGAATATATACTCCTATATGGAAGAATATGGGAAGAACATATAATAAATTATTATGCACTTTTATCTGTGTATGGTGATGAGTTATATATAATTTTAATGTTTTTCAAATATATCAATAATATTTAATTAGAAAAAATGAGATTATATTTTTTGTAATCAAAAATAAACTCAGAAAAGAATGTTTTTTAAATTATAATATATTTCCTATAAGATTTATTTGCAATTCATAAAGATTATAGAGTGATTAGGGTACCTATTGGCCTTGAGTTACCTGCTCTCGATGAAGTTCTTAAAGATAAACATATTTCCACATTAATCATGAAGATAAATTCTTTGATAATATTTATGTAGAAAAATAATTTTTATTTACTATTGAGCAGAGGAGTTATTTCTCATTTTCCATAAGAGGTAGTAAATCTCAAGTGTTTTACAACTACTATGCCAATGGACCACATTTCTCCATCAAAGAATGCACCAAACTGTGAGAATGTATAATCCCTGCAAATGCTCCTATAGAAAAATGCCAATAGCTCCCACCCATAAAATGGGAAAGATGCACTGTCATGAATGGTAACAGGGAAGCACTATCTCAACAGAATGGCATTTTTAGAATTTCCACTGGGTAAAATAAAGAGGTCAGGGTAGATTTTTTAAATGACATTCATAAAAATTTATAACCTTGAATGTTAAGTACATATTATTATTGTTTTATCATTTTCCTTTAGACCCATTTATATCATCAGAGACCATTTTACTAACTCATTAATACCTGCCTTGTGCCAGGCACTGTTCTAAACCTTGGGAATACAAATTTAATTGGCTCTAGAGAAACTCACAGTCAAGAAGATCTTATTTCACCTACATTTAAAATGTATTTGAAACAATTACAGAAAAAAAAGCACACGAGGCAATTACGATGCCTGTGCCTGCCTTTGTTACCAGGAAACAATTAGATTTAAAGTATAAATTTACTGAATCCTGAATCAAGTCTTGTTCTTTCTCTGGCTCTAATCTGGCATCTTGACACAAGCAGATTTGTTGACACAAAACAATGAGCAGGGTAAAGCTAATTTGGTGGCTGGTAAGTGAAGCAGGTAATTCCCACTTCAAGCATCCAATTATCAAAATGTCCATCATCTCATTACAAATGTTGGAAAGAAGAGTAGGCTTCCTGGGAGTCTTGCTGACTTTAATGGCATGCACATATGAGATCTGCCTCAAGGGAACATAGTAGGATATCTTACTTAATATCAATTATTATTACTGCATTAACTATTATTAATTCTTTTACCAATATGTGGTGAAACAGATATAAATTATCAATAAATGTATGTAGTCTCTAGCTCTTGAATATAAAAATAAGCAAAATAAAATTATTATCATAATGATAAACATTTAAAGCATCATAGTACCCAGTGCAGGTAAGGGCAGGAGAATTGTCTACTTTCTTTTACTGTTGGTTATTTTGCAAATTGGTAAACCTGTTTTTGTCGAGCAATGTGACAGTGACTCTCAGGTGTTAAGGTAGAGCTTCTACCCATTCCCCCACTGGAACCCCTGCCACCGTAGGCTTTGTTTTCCTTGTGCTCTCATCTCTGGTCTGTTTCATTATGGCTATCTGCTTCTTTTTGTGGCCAAAATGTTGACAGAGTCCTTACTTACTGTGGGAGAGAGTACACTTAATTCCTTTCATTGTGGAAGTTGCTCTCTCACAATAGGGTATTCTGCGTCATTTGGGATGTGTTCAGAATGTTTCTTATCTCTTTTATATACCAAAATCATTCACTTCGATTTTGTTGCCTATACACACAATGCAATGGGTTTCTTTCTTCTACTCTTTAAAATGGTTAGATCAGACTGTGGTGGAATATTCTTTTCTTTAATCTGGTCCCAGATCATCTCAATGCTACAAAGATGAAAGGGGGCTGGCATGTGCATACATACTCTCAAATTCAAGCTGAAGTCATTCTCATGTGCCTCGGTTCCTCTGTAAGTGACATTTAGCCCTTCTGCCCGAACTTAGGAAGATCTTCCAGAACGTGGGCCACTCGGGACTAGAGTGAGGTAGCTGCTCTAAGTCTTTACTCTGCTATTTCCCAGATTGCTTTTGTGTTAGGACCAGATGCAGAGAGAAAGAAATTCAGTACTGCAGGGAAAGGGAATCTTAGCAGAGTCATGGAGGTTAGAAATAACCTTAGGTGAGGAGAAAGAATATAGTTCAGCACATTCACTGAGGGAGGTCCCAAAGTATCAGTGGGCCAGAGCAGGTTACGAAATGAGCCCACATGCAGAGTACTATGGATATGGAGACACAGTGATGGCATCAGCAAAGTTCGTACAAGTCTCAGAATGTGTTTCCAGCACCAGTCCTGTGAGATGGGAGTGTGCTCTGACAGGGAGTGTACTGCCAGTCACACAGTAAGTGTCTGATAATGATATTTTAAAACCACATTGTATTTAATTTACCATGTGGTTCCAATTTAAAAATTCTAAAGGAGGCATGTGAGCACTAGTAAAGAGGTTCAAGAGAGGGTGCTTCCCTAAAAAAGACCCAAGAGCCTTTTTGCTTATAAATTTTATTGCTTGGTTTAAGCCCATATTTTTACAAAAACTGAAATATATTTTATTCCAGCTTTCAGACCTGGTCATCATCAACCCATATTGTGTTTCCAGAACAATGTTAAAATTTGTGTTGCTAAAGTTGCCACTATTAGCTTGAGTCAAATTTTATGTAAAGCTTGTCTTTATTTTGACTTTTTATGCTTATTTAAAATTATAGAGAGAATTTCTATTTCTCCATATTCTCGAAGTCTAAACAACAATTTTTCTAAAGAGGAATACCTTAGGGCCAGTAGTTACAGCAATTATCAATTATATTTCTCTTCATTTAATTGTTTGCAAAATTAGCTTTTTAAAGTACCATTTAATTCTCTTTCCAGTCTCATTTCTCAAGAAGGTAATTAATGAACCAACTATAATTAAACATGAATGACAAAGCATAGGGAACTTTTAAATTAAATCATCATCGAACTTTTTCACTATCAATTGGTACTCCAGTACTGCAGGGCACTGAATACATCAGAGAGCTCTGCACTCCTGCTGAAGCCCTCCCTCCCCGCTTTTGGCACTGCTTGCAGTTATATATCTAATTTACTAATGTAAATACAATGCCCCATCTGAGTTAATTTCTCAAGCTTATGGGCTATCAAAAATGCATTTAAAAATATTCAAGGAGATGCAAAATCATATGTGTTGACATTGATCTATCCAATTCTATGAAGTGACCTATGATCCTGAGACTTAAGCCCTGGTGAGAAACTGTGTCCTGAGACTGTTAACTACCATTTCATACTCTAGGTGGCAACTATACCTACAGCCCATACTCCATGCAACTTTAAGAAATACAAAAAATTGCTTCCCTCCAGAAAAATATTGGGCACTGAAAAACATATCTGAATCCCACTTCTAGAGTGGTATAGATACATAAAATATGAAATGTCTATTATTTTGAGTGTGGTGATGGTTTCATAGGTATATGTATGTGTTCAAACTTATCAAATTATCCACATTAAATATGTGAGTTTTTTGTATATAGAGTATCCCCTGATAAAGCTGTTTTTAAAGAATAGAATTGCTAGGTATATTTCCTTCTTGTCTCTTTGCAAATATTACCACGACTTTAGCAACTTAAAACAAAACTCCTTTATTAACTCAGTTCTATAGGGCAGATACTGGGCATAGCATAGCTAGATTTCCTGTTTGAATTCTCAGTAGGCTGAAATCTAGGTGTCAACAGGTTTTGCCCTAACCTGGCGTTTTCTTCTGAGCTCACATGATTGAGTCAGAATTCACCTCCTTGCAGATGTAGGATTAAGGTTCTTAATTATTTGATGCCTGTCAGCTGGATGTTTACTTTCTGTATTTCTTTTCACAGGACCCTCTCAACCTTAAAACATGCAATAGAGAATCTTTCTGAAATACTGTTAGGACTGCCACAATAAAACTCCACAAACCAGGTGGCTTAAACAACAGACATTTATTTTCTAACAGTTCTGGAGACTAGAAGTTCAAGATCAAGGTGCTTTCAGTGTTGGTTTACAGTGATGTCCCACTTCCTGGCTTGTAGATGGCCACCTTCTTGCTGTGACCGCACACAACGTTTTCTTTGTATGTGAATGAGTGTCAGAAGTGGTCTCTAGTGTCTCTTCCTCTTATAAAGGCACTAGTGAAGTGTGTCTTATTAAATTAAGGCCCCACACTTATGACCTCATTTAACCTTTATTACCTCCTTATAGGCCCTATCTCCAAGTACAGTCAAAATGGGGGTTAAGGTTTAAATATATTAATTTTGGGAAAACACAATTCAGTGTGCAATAAATGCTCATGCCAAATCATTTTCATGCTTTGAAACTCTCACTGGAGAAAGTCTAGCATCTTTTAAGGGCCCATCTGATTAGGCCAGACCCACTGAAAATAATCTCCCTATTTTAAAGTCAACTGATTTGCGACCTTTATTAGATCTGAAAAGCTCCTTCAGAGCATAGCCTAGACTAGTCTTAAGTTAAATAGTTGGAAGTTCATAGATGAATGGAGAAGGTGTGTTGTTCCATCAGGAGGGTGAGGATCTTGGGGCCCATCTTTGAATTTGGCTCACCACATGGAGTCAAAGGAAATAATGCAAGTTGCCACATGGCTTTGGTGTGACCTTCCAAAGTTTGCAGTGGGACTGAACATTCAGTGTCAGCCTGCCACTAACTGACTGCACAAGTCACATTACCTCTCTGGACTTGAGCTTTCTGTTCTGGGAAATGAGTCTAATGACTCCTATTGTGATTTTCCAACCAGGCATGTTACTTTTCAGGAAGCAATAATCATGTTTTTGTGCTGCTCAATTCTCTCCTTCTAAAAAGTGTCGTGAAGCTGAGAATTTCTCATGATTTCTAATATGTCCCTGTAGCTTCTTTAGATTGGTAGTAGCTCATGTCCATGAGGCCATATTTCAACTACATGATCATCATTTGGTGGGATTTTAGTACTTTTTTAGTGTTCCCCTTGTAATTTAATAGTGACCTTCAGAAGAACAGAACACAGCATGGCAGTATAGGGTCCTGCTCAGTGATTGTCTGGTGCTTGCTTCCTGACTGAACAACTACTGCATGACTCTTCAGGGTTCATGACCCAGCTTTCACTATTCTAATTGATCAGTACCACCTCTGATTTTCTTTTAGATGCTGCCACCTAAATGCTTACTGATGCATTGTCAGCAGCTCCCCTTGAATTTACACAGCACCGCAAGTCATCTTGACTGCCCAAAGCAAAAGAAAAAGTCATTCACTTTCATTTTGGTCCTTAGTTTCTAGTGATTCCTGAAACAACAAAAACAACAAAACTCTCCAGCTTTTCAGACAAACTGTGAATGATCCATCATAAATTCCTCTCTCCAGGTATACATCTTTATGAGTTATTTTAGGAGCACAGGGCCTTTCTACATTATTTAAATGGACCCTGAGCACTCGTTTATGGTAAGAGAATGTGTTTGGAACCAATGCTGAGCAATTGATTATTCTAACATACAATCATAATTTTCACTTTTGTATTTGCATTATAGTCCTGGTTTTACCTACCCAGACTAGCAGGTGAAAATAACAATTGTTCATGCAAACTTCTAATGGGCTTTTGCAAGGTGTCAGGTCCTGGACTAAGCACTTTATAGATATGGTCTCATTTAATCCTGATAGAAGCATAATTAAGCAGATACTGTGATTATCCTACTTTACATATAAGGAAACTAATTACAGAGAGCCTAAGTAGCCATGTCCAGCTAATAGAAATAATAAGTTACAAAAAAATGAACCAATTATTTCTGAAACCAGAGACTGATCTCTGTGGAAACACATCATGAGATATTCTAATAGATGTTTGGGGCTTTTTTTTTTGCCTAGAAGCATAATAACATGGTATCATGAGTAGAGTAAACGATACGAATCTATACAGACTGGATTCAATTCCATTTCAGTTACTTACTAATTTTGTGACCATGTTTAAAGTACTTACTCTTTATTATTTGGTTTATTCTTTTTTTATCTCTCAATGAAAAAAGTAAAACATTCCATGATGGGTATATTATTTTTATTTCACATGACATATGCAGTCAATTAAGAAGGACTATCTGGATATCTGTATTGAGATCGATGCTGTTGCAGTTCCAAGGAGAAACTATACTGACAGGTTAGTGATTTGCAATGGAGACTGAATTGAATAAAGTCATCATGGGTGTTACCTACTTGTAATCCCTAGGCCAGAGCAAAATGCAACCTGAGAGATAAGATATAAGGGTTCCTTCTCCTATTACCAGGTTTTCTAATTCTAGGAGTATATATTTAGAATGCAATTTATCATTTAAGCTTCTTCTATTATTCAAACATTGTTAACTATGTAAAAACAGATGAAGTATAATCCCCGGTTTTTAAAAATTCATGTTTAAGTTTACTGGGATGGAAGAAGAAAGAAAAAAGTCAGATAAGGGCTAACTTTTATTGATGGGTAGTATTATAAAAAAAAAATTCTCAAACCACTATCTTATATTAGAGCAATCATTTATATCTTAAGTCTAGAAAGTTCATGGAAATTAACACCTAAAATTTGAGTAGGAGCAAAGCATAATCTGACAAGTAAAAATTAATTTTCTTTCCTCTTAATGTTTTCAGCACATGTAACCTCTTTAATATTTACATAAACCCCTTTAATATTTATATTTATTTTCTTTTCCCTTGTTTATTTTCTTAGTTGTTTATCTTACCCCAAAGCCCTTGCCCAGTGTGCCAAAAAAATCAAAGGAAAAAAATCTTTGAGTAAACATTTAGAAGGGATTTCATTTGTCTTCTGGTCTTGTATATAGTGTGGCCTCCTCTTTGTGCTCGAGTTAGACTGTGTGCAGAAGTGACTTGGGAGGACAGCTATCAGAATAAGCTTAGAAAGAGCTACATTTCCAAGCACCCTCTAGAGGTGTGCTCACATATTTGGGATGTCTAGCTAGTATACCCAATAGCACCAATATCCTGTTTGCCATCTTTGCACACCAGGATGGTTGAGAACCAGCTCAGCTTCCTTTTCTAACATGTGAATTTTTTCATGTAGTATCAAGTCTGTAGAGTGAATAAAACAGGTCACATTCTAGACTTCAAATATGTTAGGAAAGGGGGATAATATCTTTTCTTCAGAACAGGATTTTCTTTCTAAAGACTATTGGGTCACTAGATAGTCTTGAATATACATAGCAGTTTAACCAAGCCACAGTTACATAAGTAGGCAAGTTACCATTCACAGCCTCTGGGGCTCTCAGACAACTACCCCTAATTACAATGACTAGTTTTAGCTCCTCACCTAGAAGCTTGATGGTATGAGTTGGCTTTTGAAAGCAGGGAACACGTGTATTTACGTGTGTGCTTTATGCATTGTTTACCTAATACACCTCACTTTGTGTTTGGGTATCTTGGAAGTTTAGCAGATTCTAGTATACTTGAAATGTTTAATTGGAGAATAATGATTGTAATTCTGGCTTTAACATTAATTATGAAAAAGACATGCAGTTCTTTCATGGCATTTCTAACTTCGTGAATTACTCCATTTTAAAAAGAATATTCCATGTTAATGCATTCGGGGTTTTTTTTAGAGGAATATTGAACTTCTTTCAGGGAGATATTGAGTCTCTTTCAGAGATTCTATTTTTTTTATTGCCATGACTAAATACTTCCTCATCTTCTTTCAAAGACTTAAATAATAAGATAGCGTGGGCATCTTTGAAATATGTCTTGTTATTAATAAAATATGATCTTGTTAACTATGTCTTTTCCTGAGCTATGTATTACTTGAGTCTAACAGAAAAGTTCTAATAACTTCACTCCAGAGGAGAGAGGGGAGGGAATTTAAGGGGAAAAAATGGGAGAGATTTAGAGGAACAAGTATAAAGGACACTGGGACAATAACTAAGGGGGGTGGAAGTGGGAGGGAGGTGGGGAGCACGGGGCAGGGTGGGCTGGGATGGGAGAAATAGACAGAAAACTGTACTTGAAAAATAACTAAATAAAAAGAAATTTTATAAAGGTGGCTTGATTACATATAAGCAGATGTATATTAACAGCCTGCTTCTCCTTGGAATAACTTTGCCTAAATTTAGACTTTAATATAATTGCTGCAATTAAAAAAAACTTTATCCATCAAATATTCATGTATGGCATCTATGTGCCAGACTCTGTCTAAAAATTAGGGATATTGTAGAGGACACACACACTCACACACACACAACTTAGGAACAATCTGTATTATGTTTTTATTGCCACTGTAACAAATGATCACAAACTTAGTGTTTTTTTTAAACAAATATATATATTATCTCTCAGTTTCTTTGGTCAGGACTCAGAGTGGCTCATTTGGTTTTCTAGTTAGAGTCCTACAAGGCCAAAATCAAGATACCAGCAAGAGATGTTCTAGTTTGGAAACTCTGAGGGAGAATCTGCTTCCAAGCTCATTCACCCTGTTGGCAGAATTCAGTTCCACATGATTATAGACTGAAGTCTCAGCCTCCTTGCTGATGGTTCTCAGCTTCCAGGCACTGATGACATTTCCTGATTCATGCTTCCTCATCAAAGCCAATATGGACAGTTCTTCTCATATTTCAAATTTATCTTCCCCATCTACCCCATCTCTCCTGCTTTATTTTTCTGCTTCATCTCTATCTTATTACTTTGCCTCTTCTATGTTTAAGGGCTCATGGGATTACATCCACACACCAGAAAATCCAGGCTTAATTGACATTATTTAAATGTCAATCTTATCTGCAAAGGCCCTTCATAGCAGTACCCCACCTTAGTGTTTGGTTGAATAGCCAGGAAATCAGAATCCTGGGGGTAGGCATGCAGAATTCTACCTACTATACTGCTTATATTTTCTGTGACATTTTTTTGAAGTTTTGTTTTGATACAGTAGCCTGACTCACAGAATATCAATATGCATGTGGTAATTAGAAATTTTTTGCAGTATTTTGTCATTGTCTTGTTTCAAACATCCACATCAACATAGAGGCACTCTATTTTTACTTTATAACAAGTAAACCAATAATGAAATTGTCAGAGTAAACTCATCTTTTATTTTATCTAGTTCTCAATAATAGTGATGCTGATAGTGAGTCAGCTTTATAAAAATTAAAAGATAATGAGAGAGTAATAGGTATATAATGACTATTAACTGATATGTGACTCAGATGGGGTCTTATTGTTCCAAAGATTTTCTAAGGATTTTCATTGAATTTGACTGAAAAATACTTGAAAAATGAAAAATATACTGTGAGCCATTAAAGACACTTGAACAATCTGACAGACATTCCTGATCTCAAATATTTTATGTCACAACTATTTCCTCAGGTAGAAGGGTCATTGTCTCAATCTTGCTGAGAATGATCCCAAACTCTTCAAAATATAACACGTTTTGTCATATGAGTGGTTATCCTTGATGAGTCATATTCTGACCTTCCTTTTCTGTAATCTTAATTTTGAGGGTAGGTAGAGGTGGGGGGTCACAGTAATGGGGGTAATTAAGTCAATGATAATGGAAGGAGAAGGAGAATATACATGATGTGTATGTATTTGCCAGAATAGGTGCAAAGTGGAATGTTCAAATAGTAAAAGTAGAAAGTAGAAAAGATTTTGGATAAACTACACAATTATAATGCAAAAGTTATTAATTAGAGTTGTATAGTTATTTATTTATAGTGCTTAAATACAAGGTTAAGTTTTTATATTTTTATGTTAGTTTTATAGGAAATAATGGAATGTATTTTGTAGGTTATAAAATAATAACAAGTGTTCTTATGTCAAGGAAAAATGTTTGCTAAATGTAGTTTCTTTTAAAGTATTTTCTTAGCCTTGTGAATACTTTTCCTTCTTTCAAAATTCATTAATAACATTTTGAGATTAAAATAGTTTTCGTGCGTACATAGAACTTATTACCTTTATTGAAGACTGCCAATAATGGCATTGGTATTGTGAAGGACACTTTGGATCTTTCAGGCTACAGAAAAAAACTTGAAACCTGAACGATCTTTTTTTCAATTACACAGAAAATAACCTTTGAGGCCGAGGTGTATGGTGATGTGCATATGTATGTGTGAGAGAGAGTGAGTATGGATATACATGTAAGTCAGGATAAACTTAATATCTGAAATCAGACTTTATACATATTCAACATTTAAAATAAGTTATTGAGTGTATAACATGTATGCAGCACATAGGTACCAGAGGACATAATTTTGAAACAAAGAAGATAGGCATGACTCCTGACCCTTGAGAATTAATTAGGTGAAAAATTGTTCAAAATAAAGAATGTGTGTAAGGACCTGTATGTGAAAGCTTATAAAAGGAGCATTAGACTGACCCATCTAAATTCTAGGGGCAAATAAAAAATAACATAATTTCACAATATTTTGGCTTTATTTTTATTATATGTTTGCTTTTTATTTTCCCTTATAAAAAAGTAAATATTCCAAGATTTGTTGCTGGTACTTGTTTATAGAGAGAACACACACACACACACACACACACACACTAAATTAGTTTACAGATGACCTTTAATTATTTTAATAAAGGCAATTATTTTAATTGACTTATGAGAAAATGTTAATAGATCATGAAAACTAACAATGCCCAATACCCATTACTAATAGTTTCCTTTGGCATTTGAAGATAACACAGGAAATGTAGAAGTTACTGACTCATTACAGTCAATTTAAATGTCTTTCCAATTCTGTTTTCTATGCTTATTCAGTCTCTGTAATGAATAGAAGTTCTAACGGAAATAATATGAATTAGTACAGAGGCTGAGATTGAATTAGTTTCACAGAATCTTGCATTGATGAGCTTTCTAAGGAAATGAGAATATGTGATACAGTAGCATTAGAATATTATTGGCCACTCCCATACTGAAATGCTTAGGATGAGTTCAGTTTGTTTTTACACATCTTCATATTATTAAAAAAAAAACAATGATTGAAAGACCAGAATAAATGTAGTTGAGTAGCTGCACATATTTCTATTGAAGTAATGTATATATTATTCCATGCGGAATTATAGATTACAGAGTTGTAATATCAGAGTAGCAAGGACCAAGTGTCTACTCAAATTATTTTTTAAATATATTTTATTGATTATGCTATTACACTTGTCCCATTTTCCCCCTTCACTCCCCTCCACCCTGCACACCCTCTTCCGCCCACATTCCCTCTCTTTAGTTCATGTTCATGGGTCATAAGTTCTTGGCTTCTACATTTCCCATACTATCCTTAACCTCCCTTGTCTATTTTCTACCTCCCATGTATGATACTTATTCTCTGTACCCTTTCCCCCCTCTTCTCCTCCCACTTCCCTGTTGATAACCCTCCATGTGATCTCCATTTCTGTTATTTTTTCCTGTTCTAGTTGTTTGCTTAATTTGTTTTTGTTTTTGGTATGGTTGTTAATGATTGTTGTGAATTTGCTGTCATTTTACTTCTTCATGTTTTTTATCTTCTTTTTCTTAGATAAGTCTCTTTAACATTTCATGTAATAAGGACTTGGTGAGGGTGAACTCCTTTCACTTGACTTTTTCTGGGAAGCACTCTATAGGCTCTTCCATTCTAAATGACAGCTTTGCTGGATAGAGTAATCTTGGATGTAAGTCCTTTCTTTCCATAACTTGGAATACATCTTTCCAGCCCTTCTTGCCTATAAGATTTCTTGAGAAATCAGCTGACAGTCTTACAAAAACTTCTTTGTAGGTGACTGTCCTCTTATCTCTTGCTGCTTCTAGGATTCTCTCTTTCATTTTAATCTTGGCTAATGTAATTCTGCTGTGCCTTGCTGTGTTCCTCCCTGGGTCCAACTTCTTTGGGACTCTCTGAACTTTCTGGACTTCCTGGAAGACCATTTTCTTAGCCAGAATGGGGAAGTTCTCCTTTATTATTTGTTCAAATAACTTTTCCATTTGTTGCTCTTCCTCTTCTCCTTCTGGTACTCCTATAATTTGAATGTTGGAACATTTAAACATGTCCTAGAGTTTCCTAAGCCTCTCCTCATTTTTTCTGGATGATTGTTTCTTCATTCTTTTCTAGTTGAATGTTTCTTTCTTCCTTCTGGTCCACACCATTTATTTGAGTCTCAGTTTTCTTCCCATCACTATCTGTTCCCTGTACATTTAACTTCATTTCACCTAGAATAGCCTTCATTTTTTCATCTAATTTTTGACCAAATTCAACCAATTCTGTGAGCATCCTGATTAGCAGTGTTTTGAACTGTGCATCTGATAGGTTGGTCATCTTTTTGTTGCTTAGTTGTATTTTTTCTAGAGCTTTTATCTGTTCTTTCGTTTGGGCTATTTTTTTTGTCTTGACATGCCTGTTACATAGTGAGGAGTGGAGCCTTAGGTATTCACTAGGTTGGGGCAACCCACATTGGGGCTTCGTGACATTGTATTTGGGGCAGGGGTCCAAAAGGAAACAATGGTGCTTGCTCTGCTCTCTGCCAGATTTCAGTCACTTCTCCCACTTCCCACAAGCAAATTGGGCCCTTCTGGTGCTAATCCATGTGGGTGGGTTTATGTACGTCCTGGGACCCCATGGATCTCTCCAACAAACTCTCCTGTGAGGCTGGGAGTTTCTCCAGGCACCTCAACCTCCACAGGTGTTTTTAGTCCGTGTTTTGAGTTTTTATTTCTCCATACTTGGACCCTGGGTTGTGTGGTTTCATTCCACTCCCTGGTGTATCTGCGGGTGAATCTAGGACCACCTGGCTGTCCAGCCGCCTTGTACACAGCGCCCCTCCACAATCCACCACCTTGCTTTGTCTGACAAATGCTGCTTCATTTTCCCGGGGTCTACCAGCCACCCTGCTGTGAGCCCTCTGCATCCTGGCTCCCCAACTGTGCCCCTCCTACCAGTCTGTATGAATGTGTCTACTTTAACTCCTTGGTTGTCAGACTTCTATACAGTTCAATTTTCTGTCAGTGCTGGTTGTTTTTGTTTTTAAAGTGTTGTTGTCCTTATTTTGGTTGTGCAAGGAGGTACAATGTGTCTGCCTATGCCTCCATCTTGGCCGGAAGTCTGTCTACTCAAATTATTCATTCTGTTCTTTGTAGCAATAGTTAGTCTACATTTCCCAGGCCCTTTTGCTGTTCAATATGGTCATACATCTAAGTTCTCATCAGTGAATCTGAGTGCTGGTGTTATAAACATCTCTCTTGCATAGACTGTAAAAGACTCTGACAGAATCTCCCTCATGCTCTTTCTCCTCTGTCAGCTGGATACAGATGGAGATAAAGCTTGTAATGGACAGAGATGAAGAAAACGAGATCCCTGAATACTTCTGGGAGGAAGGCCAGCCTACTGAAGAGAGTACACACAATACTGTTATATGAGCAAATAATACTTTTTCAAACCATTGAAATTTTAGAATATTTATTATCAATAAATATTACTAGAGTATTCCCACTCAATCCAGAAAAATATAATCTTAAAACATTTTAAAGATTAATATTTACTATTATTTTATTATATTCTGTGACTCAGAACTCATAAGAACAGTAATCAAAATATAGCTCTAAGTGGTAAGAATATTTTTATTTAGTTAAGTCTAACTTAGCCTATTAGCATTCACAGTGGTTTCAACTTTTTAAAAAATCAATACAAATTGTTGTGATTAATTCAACATGATTTTTTCTTTTATAGTGTCCCTGTGTTTATTTAGGCAGATAATATTGAATATTCCACTCATTAATTAATATACTCTGAACAGATCCTCTCTTAAATGCTGGAAGTGAAATGACAAAATTAGGCGTGGCTATGCCTTCAGGAGTCTGCAACTTGGAACAGCTAGATAGTAAACGAACAATTACTCTTTGTCCTATCAGGAACAGTGTGTGAAAAATGGTTAGTTTTCTAAAATTTCTCTTCTTTCATCACCGTAATAAATTTATAGATTTCACAAAGTAGAAAGTAATGAATGTTACTTAATCAATGACCATAAGTCATTCACAGAACTGAGGCCTAGAGAAGGTCCTGGTTATTCTATATTCACCTATATTGTTATTCTTTTACTGAAAAAATATTTAAACAGTAAAATCCTATCACCCAACTTACATTAGTAAGAAAACTTTGATATACTGAACTGAAGCATTATTTTAGGCTATTTTACAAATGTTGAAAATTTCTCACTTTTTTTAGGAAAACCTAAATTGTATCAGTAAGTTATTCATGCATGTTTTAAAATGTGAAGTATCTAGGGTTTAACTCACAGATGTTTAGGATCACCTGCATAGCTCCTTCTTAATATCCCTTGTAGAGTCAGGTCTTTATACAGCTATGTGTGGGCTTTGGCACTAATTGGTCTCGGTATTTTGTCCAGTGCATACAACTATACAACTACTCTGTGATTCATTTTGTTTTGTTATTGATCCATGGGAATACAAATCAATTAAGAATGATTCATATCAAACTGAGAGAAAATTTTTAAAAATCAGATTTAAAAAGTGTAGGTTCATTGAGCTCACCAGTGGGCTCAGTGGGCACAGGAAGGCCAGTGGTGAGTGGCCACTCACATCTGATTGACTCCCTCAGCAGTGACATCATGGCCACATGTTTCATGATTATCTTTGCACCTGAGTGCTTTTCACCTCACTGTCCCCAAATGGCTTCTTTTTTCAAGAAGCAATGTTTTGTTTAGGGAATTCCACATACCATAGTTTGGCCAGGAGTTTTTCAGCTGGCTCCTGGTAGCTATAAGGATAATGTAAGCTTTATACACTATTATCCCAAATGAAACCTCATCTCTGTTAGAGATAAAAATGCTAGGTGAATGGGTATTGAAGGGGCCGATAGCAGTGTCTGATAGATCCAGGTATTGCCTTACAGGTCAATGCGAGAATTAAACTAGCATAGTGCCCTGAACCTAGTAAACTCTCAATACATTGAGCCATAACTATTATGATCTACCCATTGAATGAATGCTATAGTATATATATTTAATATTAAACATTAATGTAAAATATTGATATAAGATGAATATGTCTGCATATTCCCTGGAGTACATGGTAGGCTTTTACTTCCTTGTCTTCTTGAAATATGACCAATCAAACACAAGCAGAAGTGGCATATGTTACTTCTGGGTGGAGGGTGTCCAACCTGTGGCCCACAGGCCACATGGGGCTCAGGGTAGCTATGAATATGGCCCAACACAAAATTGTAAATTTACTTAAAACATTATGAGATTTTTTGTTATTATGTGTTGCAATGTTTTTCTTGAATGGCCCAAGACAACTCTTCCTCCAGTGTGACTAAGAGACACCGAAAAGTTGGGCAGCTCTGGAAAGCTAATATGCAACTTGCTACACTTTCATTTCCTCACCTGGCAGATGGGCAACATTCTAGGTGCTGGAGTCCTGTGGAGAGGGTGTTGTAGATGGAGCAGGATGTTCTACTGCCAAACCATGAAGTACCTAGAGCATGGGTGAAAAATAAAACTTGTAGTTTTAAGCTACCAACATTTGGAATTGTTTATTAACCATAGCATAGCCCAGCCTATCCTGTTTGACACATATATTTCATTAAATTATTTTGCTAAATAATCCTTGCTGTTTTTGCCCTATACAAGTGAGTTTACAGAGAGTCAGAGGTTAATGATCTGCATACAGTCACACGACCAAGCAAACAAAGAATCCAGATTTGCACCCTAGCTTCTTTGTTTCCACAGGTCATTCCAGTGAGGACCGCTGGCTGGAGTCAGGACAGTAATTAAAATGGAAGACAGCTTTAGGATATGAATTTTTACTCTGCATTCTTTTATGAAGACTTTTATCATCCCTGGACTTGATATTTCATTTTCTCACTGATAATTTTCTAATGACTAGTACCTTTAATATGGAACATTAAGATAAAAATAAAAGGAAATGAAACACCTTAGGATTTATGGTTATTTTAACTTTTTTCAAAGTTTCTCCTTATTCTTTTACCTATAGATTAAGGACCATACTTCTTAAAATGCTTTTTAAAAATGTTTTTTATAAAGTATTTTGAGAATATCACATTAATGATTTATGTCATATGAACTGTGTTCTTAATTTTACATACATTATGCTATTTTTTAAAATTATTCTCAACCATTTACTACCTAGCTAATTAGAACAAAAATATATATCTTAGGCCATCAAGTATTTCTTTTATAATTATAAAGAATAGGAAGCAAAAGCAGCACTTATTTTCCATGTGTACAGAATGTATTTTATCTTTGCAGGATAAGTAGGAACATCTATAGGGATTGAATACCTTTACTGCCTTTTGAGCTTATTATTTCACACCGAACCTTTAAGGGGTTGAACATTTACTGTATTCTCAGTGTATCAAATTGCCTTTTGTCACACCTAATTCAGGAAGTATTTTCTAGCACCAGTCAATGTTTTTATATTACCCAATGTCTATTTTCTTAAATAAAAAGGGGAATTTTTATACCTCTGATTGTAAATGATCTCTACTTGAAGAAGACTCTTCAGGAAGAGAGGAAAACTGGTCATTTATTTAACAGTCATGTTGAGAAACACCGTCCCAGCCACTGAGGGTACAAACAAAAATATAAGCTGACCTGTGCCCTCAAGTGAAGCAGTGGAGAAAAAAATGGTAAAAAATATAACTATCAAACAATGTGTTGGGGCTATTATGAAAGTATACGCCTGGGTAAATACTCATCTAGGCTTTACTGCAAGGGGTTATGCAAAAGAAGGAATGAGAAGCCCTTTCAGGTTGTTTTGATCACCAATGGTTAGGAAAGCAAAGAACATTAAGGGGAGAAAGTACATATCATGGATTATGGTTTGGTGGTATATTAAATGCTACCTTCAAGAAAAAAAAATCATTTTTACCAGGTGCCACGTCAGCTTCGAGGTTGCCTTCAATGGGCTGCATGTAATTTTAGGACTATATAAATGTAACTACTCCTTAACAGTTAAGCGGGAGGTCGGGCACTGCCTCTGGGTAGAAACAAGGTGCTGGGCCGGATAAAACAAGGTAGAGGCCTGGATTTGGGCCTTCAGCTTGTGTTTGCCACCTGTGTACTAGAGGTAGGACTTCTACATATGAATTTTGGGGAGGCAAAATTCAATCCATAACACCTACAGATGGAGGACAGAGAGAGCAATTGCACAGGGACCAGAGGAAATTTGGGGGAGTGGAAGAAATGTTTATTATTTTGCTTATGATGATGGATTCATGTGAGTATACATATGTCAAAATTGATCAAATTGTACACTTTAAATGTATTCAGCTTATTATGTGTCAATTGTACATAAAAGATATGCATTGAGCTCTTGTAAAATCTGATACAGGAGAAGATTATATCTTTTCAATATCATTTTAATATAGCTGGATATATTCCAAGCCTGCTGTTAGATATCAGTTATTTTCTTTTTTTGAGTGACTTTGTGGGCATTTTTTAGTCAAAGATATACATACCTCCCTCTAAAATCAGAGATCTCAAAATGTTCTTATGAAAATGTTGTATATATTTTAAAAAATGAAATGAGCAGTATTATTATAATTCTGTTCAAAGTATTTATTGTGTGTCCAATCAATGACAGCAATCACTGATTAGAGCAATTTTCAGGAGAAACAAATTAATAAGACAGGACTCTGGCCCTCAGGGAACTTAGGATGTAAGGACATGACTCCCTTTTATGAATTCCATGCAGGAGACCTCATTTAACTTTCCATTAAATACTTCCCCAGACATACAACCTTTTAAAACAGTTCAGCCCGGTTTGGAGATATGTCAATTTTTAGACTGCAATGGAGCACAAAAGGCAAGAATCGATGAAAATAGCTTTAGCATAGATAATACAACCAGGGATGAATAACTGCTGAACTGTAACATAGATTATTCTGTGTAATGACATTACTGTGCACCAGCATGGTCTTAATCACATTGTTAAGAAATATTGCCTAATAACCGATGGGCTATTATTGATGGGGTCAGTCTTAAGAGCACAATGGCAGACTATTACATACTGAGGAGACTGATATTTCTTTCTTGACAAGTTTGGTTCAAATATAAACATAAGGCAGGGGAGGATCAGGGAGCATTCAATGCCAGGCAACACATTTATTTCTTAGATTATTTAACAAAGAAGACATGGATTTTGTTTTCCATTATTTTTCCATATTAATTTAGTCTACTATTTTTTCTATGTTAGTAGAGACTATATGTAGCTGACACTAGATGGTATTGTGACTCCTTCAATTGCACTGACTTCCTGAGTGAGAGGCACTTTCTGTCTATGTGTAATTTGTGTGCAAGATGTTTTAATGTGAGATCAGTGCCTCCTAAAAAAATAGCTCTATATTTATTAAATAAGGCTTAGGAAAATATAAGGCCAGCTTCTTTGTTTTTAGTTGTAAACTTAAATGAATATGTTTGCAACACTCATGGACTATATACTTAAATACTAATATTAGTACCTTGTCAATAAAATGCTACTAAGAAAATTTTTAAAAAGAGTATAATAAGACAAATGAAAAAAAGGAATTGCACTATCAGTTGATGTTATGTTTAAAGTGTTGCAGAAGCAAGTTAATCTTTCTCTGAAACCACATCATGAAAAACCAATGATCTATTTGTTTCTTATTTTTTACATTTTAATGAGTCTTCAAATCAAAATTTTATTTTGCAAATGAAAAACTAGCATTTAAGTTTAATGCTGAAGTTTGAATACAAGACTAACCAAATAATTTTGTTACTGACTAGAATATCATTAATAATAACATTTTGTAACCACATTGTATTCAGAAGTTTGTAACATCAAAAAACATTAATTTCTAGTACAGATATTTGGTTTACTTGGTCTCTTGTCTCAAAAACTTTTCTTTTGCATTTTCATTTCAAAAATTATCTGCCCAGTTCTAGCTGGTTGGTTCAGTTGGTTGGAGCCTCATCCTATACACCAAAAGGTAGTAGGTGCAATTCCCAGTCAGGGCACATACCTAGGTTGCAGGTTGATCTCTGTTTGGAGCAGGTATGGAAGACAACCAGTTGATGCTTCTTTCTCACATAGGTCTGTCTCTCTCTTTCTCTCTCTTTCCTAATCTCTCCTCCCTTACTCTTACTACCTCTCTCTCTGAAATCAATGGATATATCCTTAGGTGAAGATTAAAAAAGAAAAAAAAGTCTGCCCATATTTTAAGGTCCTATTTAGTGTCAGCTTTTTAATGAACCCACTCCAATCTTTGTGTGTAAGTGAATCCCATCATACAAAGTACATTTCTTGTAGAACTTAGGGTAGCTCATTAGGTCACCGTTGCCTGGGAAAACATGCATCTACTGTATAAACATATAAACATATTAGATCTTAGGACAATATCTTGCTCATTTTGACTTGGTGTTCTTAATATAGGATAAACAGTGAAGTCTTTAATAAATGTTTATAAATTGACATTCTTACTTAAAAAAACACATATGACAGAAATCTTGAACACAGCTCATATTTACCATATTTACTATTCTGTGAATCAAGACTCTGAAACTACAAAAATTACTGTTCACTCTGTATTCATAAGCAAGGAGTTTTTATGAGAAATCTGCAGTTTAATAGAAAAATGTAATTTATTTTCAAACTTTTCAACATATTCAGATGATAAACCCCCGGAAGTCAGGATTCCTTTATTCAATTCAAGACTTCTATATATTTCCATATAAAATGCTTTATGCCTTTGTTCATAAGCCTTTTTCAAAGGCAATTAAAAATGGCCATCTTCCAAGTGTTGTTACGACAACATATAGGAGAGCCTGTTAAGAAACTAATTAAGCTTTGGATATAAATTAGTTCAGGCAGCTAAATGTCCGAAAGGAAAAAGGGCAGCAGTTCTATCACTTACAAAATGTACACGGTAGACAATTGCCCTTTCTTGATTAGATATTCCGGAGAAATAGGGTCCAAGAGAATGAGTGATTCCATAGCTGGTGGCTGCAGTAATTAACCAGGAGCATTGAGATGTTAGGACGACTAGAAGTCTTGGGTTACCATTCCAGGAATGTCTAGTGTTAATATAAATTTAGCAGGAGTCTGTAAAGAACCAAAGAGTAAGTATTTTCAGATTTGCCAGCCATAAGTTTGCAGTTACACTATTCAAATATGTCACTATTGCCAAAAGCCATCAATGATAAATAGACAAATGGAGTGGCCAGATTAGACAATGGGGCTGTATTTTGCTGCCCCATGGTTAATACAGTATAAATAAATATTTATTTTATGTTAGCAGGTCTGCATAAAATAATAGATTTAAATATGTTGATAGATGCTATATTTTAGTAAGACAATAACCACACTCAAATTTAAGCAATTATATATTACATTTATTTCAACTCTTATACAGACTTTATGAAGCCTTTTTCAAACTTTTCAGTCTACATTAACCTCTTCTCATTTCTCCTGTTCATATCATGCACCCTTTGCCAGAATATGTGTCTTACAGGTATCCAGTCTATATACATATTTTCCCTCAGTAAAATGTAAGCTCCATGAAATTAGGGATTATACATTATTTATTTTTGTTCTAAAATTTTGAAATATGAGAGCACATTTTGATATAATATTCTATGGAGTCCCAGATACATGTAATTGCATTTTAGCATTCATTGAAGAGTACATAGTGAAAAAGCTATTAATTTAGTAATGTTTAAAACAAATTGTGTTTAATTAGTTATAATATCAAAAAGGACTGAGAAAGACAAAATATTACCTGGTAAACATTATTTATTCAGCTCATAAATAATATGTGGTGCAATTATGGATTTTGTGAAATTTGCAAAACTCCACAGTACACTAGAGTGAGGCAGGCCTACTCTCCAGAGTTAACTTTAATACAGAATTTTCAATAATGGTTGGAAATATTTCTGTAACACAATTTACTACAATATGTGTCTATTTAGTGTAAGGTTATGAGCGCTTAAATTTTATTAAGCATCTAACCAAAAGAAATAAAGGTGAGACCATATACAAATACAAAAGAATTTTTAATAATAATGAAAAATTAGAATTATTAAAAATGTCTAAAGCCATTACAGTGAGTGTAGAGTATTAAAATGAGAACAGGAGCATGGCCAAAATGGAATTGGAGAATAACATGTAATAAAATTATGTACATAATCTTGGATCCTGAAGAGCTGGATACTTGGAATCGCCTGCAGGTGAAGTGAGTATAATAAGGACTCACTGTGTTCACCTGAGAGGCTGAGTAGGAACTGAAAACAGTTGCTTGAAGGTTAAAATAATCTTAGATCATCTGAGACACTATTCCTGTTTTCTTAAGTTTGTAAGTTAATAAGATAAAGATTTGTGAATAGGGCTGGTAAGTAAAATAATGTTAATATTAATTTCATATTAATTTCAGGATAATATATGTGTATATTATTTAGTGCCTGGTGTTTAGGGAACCTAACATTTTAATCTTGGAACTTCAGTTTGAAATATGTCTTTAATATTAAATTTATTATGTGAATTTAGAAAAGATAAATAAAACCTGACTAAATGTATTAATTCTTTTAATATCTAAAATAAATTTAAGCCCTGGCTGGAGTAGCTCAGTGGATTGAGCACAGTACTGAGAACCAGAGGATCACAGTTCGATTCCCAGTCAGGGCACAGGTCTGGGTTGCAGTCCGGTTCCCAGCAGGGGACGCATGAAAGGCAACCATACATTGATGTTTCTCTCCCTCTCTCCTTTCCCTCTAAAAGATAAATAAATAAAATCTTTAAATAAATAAATAAATAAATAAATGAATGAATTTATTCACTATATGTTTAATTCATTAGCTTGATAAGGTTTGATTAAGGGCTCATAAGTGTCTTGTTTTTTCAGGTTCTATTCTTTCAGGCATTCAAATAACTCAAAAGAAAAAACAAAATATTTTTTAATCTATAATTGTAGTTTAAAATATTTAAGGAAATTTGTCCAATTTTGTGAATGAGGTTAAACATTTAAATTAACAAAACAAACAAGCAAGAAAAATACAAGCAGAGATGTTGAAATAAAGAACAAACTGACAGTAACCAGAGGGGAGGTTAACAGGGGTAAAATAGGTGAAGGACCATCAAGGAATGTGTGTAAAAGACAAAGGGGGTAGGTTCAAAGGTGGGAGGTGGAGATGGGTGGGGTGGGGTGAAAATGAACACAACTGTACTTGAACAAGTAAAAAGTAAATTTTAAAGAGAAAAAAACAAATAAAACTTTTAACTTGAGACGATCTTTGTTTAAAGAAGAAAAATAAGGTTCAGAAAGTTTGTGGCTTAAAAAAGATCACTATTAATTTTAAAGTAATGTAAATCTAAAGAGATCCCTCTTCAGAAAAACTGTATGACCGACACTGGTTGGTGGGTGATGTTGGTCAATGGATATAAACTTCCCATTATAAGATAAACAAATTATGGAGATCTGATGCATAGAATAGTGATTATAGACAATAATACTGTACTGTATACTTGAGATTTGTTAGGAGAATAGATCTTAGGTATCCTTACCACACACATAATAAAGGTAGTGATGTAAGGTAATGGAGGTGTTAATTAACTTGATGTGGTAATTAATTCCCAATGTATATGTATATTAAATCACATTGTACACTTTTAAAAGGTCTCACTGTACAACACAAACTGTTTTTTAGTTTAAATGAGTTGAAAAAATTTAAAACATCACATTGTACAAGCTAAATATATAATTTTTGTCAGTCATACCTCAATAAAGCAAGGAGAAATAGATACTGGCATCTAATGATAGCAGAAAACTTACATCAATGAGTGATGTACATTTGGTGGTGATGATACTGATGAGAGCTGATATTTATTGCATTTTTATTAGGTGCTAACCCCAAATAAAGCAAGACCTCTTTAATTTTTCCAATACTTTGAGTTATGTGTTGACATTATATTTTTAATTTATAGAAGAGAAACTGGGGCTTATTATGAGTAAGTCATTTGGCTAAAGTCACATAGCTAGGAAGTCATAAAATTTAAAAAGTAATAAAATGAGAGCACAGTGAAAAGGAAAATGCCTAAGAACTTTCACATTTTCCAGTACATTTTTTCTAGAAAATATTTTAAAAATGGACTATACATTGACTTTTTAAAAATAATAAATGAAACCATTTCTTCCCAAAAAAATCTAAAAGAGAAGTGTTGGTAAGCTTGAATTTTAAAAACCACTTTTTATTTTTTTGGTAATTGTTTGTCATTTCAGAAAGAAGTAAAGTCTGAGGCAAGATGCAGAGAAAAATCTCTAAATTCAAGAGTAATATTTTTGTTTTTTTCTGATAAATTGGCTTGAAATAGATCATGGAAGATGGCAATGGAGTAGGACAGAGCGGATTCCACTTCCCCCTACACGTGGGAGAAAAACCTGGCCGATCTACAGAGGAACAGAGCAAACAGACAATAAGAAGATGAAATTTTCTTAAAATGAAAATGAAACCCAGCATACCTGAAAATAAGAGACGAGAAATTATAGCGGACACTGAAAAACCAGACAGTAAGGAGACTGCTGCAAGACAATAGGGTCCCAGGGACTGGTGCGGAGACAAGGGCAGTGGCAGCCTCCACCTGCACCCGGCGCCCGGCACCGGGTATACCACGGACTCTTTGGGAGCCTAGTGCCTTGGGAGAGAGCCAGGTCATCAGCTCCCTCCACCCCCAGACCAAGCAGGGTTTGGGAAACATCAGGAGAGACCTGGTTGCTTGAAGTTGCAGAAAGCGGAATAAGGACAAAGAGGCAAACACAAGGGTTGTGATCATCTGCGGAGTTGTGGTCACTGGCTTGGGAGAATTGAGAATCACAGTGTCGGACTCTGACCCAGATAGTGACTGGTCTGGCTAAAGAATTGGGTTGTACTGAGCAGCAGGCTTGGGTAGGAGGAATTTCACGAAAAGTAAACTGTTTGAAGGATCCTTCTGTGACAGCCACTTTGCCTACACCCCACCCAGTCTGGCAGCGATCCTGAGGTTGGGCAGAAGGCCTTTTGTTCCCCCATAGCACTGGGAAAGGTTCCCACCCCAGGCAGCCTGGCCAGGTGCGTGTGTCTGTACTCCAGTCCACGGTGATGATCCCCTGGGGAAAGAGTGCTCTGAAGAAGACCTGAATCCCCTGCGTGGGGTGCTGGGGAGAGGTACCAGACTAGCTCTTGGGAGAGTGCTCCCAGGACTGAGTACACATCGGGAAGGGAGAAAGGCCACACCAATTGCCTCTCAGCCTGCTGTAGCCAGCGAGACCAGAAAAATCAGTTTGGCCAGCTTGAAACCAACAAGAGATTTTTTTAAGTAATATTTAATTTTTAAAATTTCATCGTTTTAACTTTCAATACCTTTTACCTCTCTTTGCTTCTTTCTTGTTTTATTCCTTCTTCCTTTCTCTCCAAAGTTATTCCTTCTTCCTTCCTTCTCCTGCCCTTATTTCTCTTTTACCCACAAGTGAGACAAACAACTTGGAACTGCGAAAAGACAAGAGTTGGACCCAAAGAGGGGGCATTCCAACAGCAGAGACAGAAAGACAAATTTCACTTTGCCATAGCAGAGAAACAACATGCTGCTGCATATTTGTGTTATTATTATTTTCATTATTCTTACATCTTTTATTTTTAATAGTATCTGTATTCTTCCTCTTTCTGTGTAGTCTTCTTTGCCTTGGCTGGCTATATTGTATCATTTGATAAGTTTTCCCTGTTCTCTCTTCCACAGTTTATTGCTAATTTACTATCCTTCATGTCACTTACCTTCCTGTAGCACACCACTCAAAGTTCTATACCCCCTATTCATGTTGCCCAGATCACATAGATTCTGTCATATGATTGTTGCACTAATATTATTGTAAATAATAGCTGTTCCATATGATTGTAAATACTTCACAACACCCCTCCCAGATCTTAGCCCACTTCAAAGTTTCCTGAACTCTATCACTGTAGTGGTTAACTCTATTCTCTCACACACTATACCTATTTACTATCCTTCACTCTCACCTTACCTCAGAATCTGACCTCCCACAACCTCACTGCTTTCTAGATCCAACTCACAAGCCTTCTCTTTCCAACGAGTCTGATCTTGTTTCGATCCTTTTTTAAAAGTGGCTAGGTGGATTGAAGATTATGGTTAACACTATACGTAGCCTAAAGATCTCCTATCTCTTCTCTACTGGCTGCCACAGTAAATATCACAGAATACTCTCCTGCTGTCATAAACCATTTTGCCTTCCCCTCCAACTGATCACACACACACACACACACAGTAGGTGAAAGCGGTGAACACCAGGATACCCACTGGAAGAGGAAACCCAACAAAAAAAGAAACTACCAACAGATAACAACAGAAGAAGTTGAAGGAGGGAGTGGAAACCACAAAAACTTCAATCCAGGACCTGTCTGGAAATAAAACTAAATAGTGGAGAAACAATCCAGTACAAACAACAGAACGAAAGTAAAAGAAAATCCTCAAACCCTTGTACACATGGAAGAACTAGCTTCAACACAACTTGTCCTCACAAGGACAACAAAATGCAAGAGGTGGTTGACAGAGTGACCCTCGCTTAACCAGTTGGTGGGAAGGACACACCGAAGAAAGACCTAACAATAATCAAAACCCAAAGACAAACACAGAGCCAACTTAAAGAACAGCCCAAGACCACTTAGCTCACTAGATAAAGGAGACTCCATTGCTGAATATCACAGATAATATGCCACAGAAGTTCACACCATAAATCCAGGAAGCTATAACAAATCAATTTAAGAAGTTGTAGCTAACAAGAAGAGTTTCACAAACAATGGGAAGACAAAGAAACAATCTCCAAATGAAAGAAAAGGAGGAAGCCTCAGAAAAAATGCTAGATGAAATAGAGGCAAGTCAACTATCAGATACTGAATTCAAAGCACTGGTTATCAGGAAGTTCAAAGAGCTCACAATGAGCTACCAGAAACTGCAGGGGAACTTCAATGAACTCACTGCAAACTATATCAACATGAAAAAGGAAATAGAAACTATCAACAAGGGACAAGAGGAAATGAAAAATACAATTTCTGAACTGAAGAACACAATAGAAAGAATTAAAAGCAGAATCGATGAAGCAGAAGATTGAATCAATGAGTTGGAGGACAAAGTAGAAAAAAAAACAAACTCCCAGAAAGAGCAAGAAAAGGAAAAGAGGCTCAGAAAGAATGAAGAGAAATTAAGAGAAATGCAAGACAATATGAAAAGTAATAATATCTGAATAATAGGAATGCCAGAAGGAGAAGAAGAGCAAAGGATAGAAAACCTATTTGAAAAAGTAAGGATAAAAAACCTCCCTAATTTGATGAGAGAAAAGATCACACAAATCCAGGAATCATAGAGTCCCAAACAAGAGGAACCCAATGAGGCCCACTTTAAGACACATCATCATCAAAATGGCAAAATTCCAAGACAAAGAAAGAATCTTAAAGGCAGCAAGGGAGAAAAAGGAACCAACATACAAGGGAGACCCAATAAGGTTAGCTGCACACATCTCAATGGAAACACTACAAGCAAGAAGAGAATGGCAAGACATATTGCAAGTAATGAGCACCAGAAGCCTGCTACAAAGGACACTTTACCCAGCAAGACTCAATCAAGATAGAAAGCCAAATTAAGAGCTTCCAGGACACAAGAAGTCTAAAAGAATACACCTCCACCAAACCATCTCTGCAAGAGATGCTAAAAGAAATGCTTTAAGGAAATGAAGGAAAAGTGAGAGACAGAGAGGAACACAGGTAGAAAATGGCAATGAATAAGTACCTATCAATAATAACCTCAAATGTAAATGGATTAAATTCTCCAATCAAAAGACATAGAATAGCTGAATGGATAAGAAAGCATAACCCACACATAATACTAGCTACAAGAGACCCATCTCAGGACAAAAGACCTACACAGACTAAAAGTGAAGGGCTGGAAACAAATTTTCCAAGCAAATGGACAGGAAAAAAAAGCCAGGGTAGCAAATACTCATATCAGACAAAATAGACTTCAAAAAAAGGGCCATAAAGAGAGACCCAGAAGGTCACTTCATAATACTCAAGGGAGAAATCCACCAAGAAGATGTAAACATGGTAAATATATATATGCAACTAACATAGGAACTCCCAAATATATAATGAAAATTTTAGAGGACTTCAAGAAAGATATTGACAGCAACATAATTATAGTAGGGGATTTTAACACCCACTGTCAAAATGGCCAGCTCTTCCAAACAAAATGCCAACAAAGATATTGTGGCATTGAACAACGCCCTAGATGAAATGGAATTAACTGATATATTTAGAGCCCTTCATCCCCAAAAATCTAAACACACATTCTTTTCAAATGAACATGAAGCATTTTTAAAGATAGACCACATGATAGGACATAAAATAAGCCTCAACAAATTCAAGAAAATTGAAATCATACCAAGTGTTTTCTTTGGCCACAAGGGAATGAAATTGGAAACC
Organism: Artibeus jamaicensis; assembly: GCF_021234435.1. Lineage (NCBI taxonomy): Eukaryota > Metazoa > Chordata > Mammalia > Chiroptera > Phyllostomidae > Artibeus > Artibeus jamaicensis. Next base: position 67,744,931 of record NW_026522030.1, on the reverse strand, counting down.
AACCCCTAGGGAAAAGATTCAAAACACTCAAAATCATAGAGGTTGTATAGTATGCTATTGAACAACAAATGGGTCAAGAATGAAATTAGGGAAGAAATAAAAAAGTTTCTGGAAACAAATGAAAATGAACTCATGACAACCCAAAACTTATGGGACACATGGAAAGCAGCCCTGAGAGGGAAGTTCATAGCAATACAGGCCTACCTAAAGAAGATAGAAACATTTCAAACAAACAACCTAACCCTACGCCTACAAGAACTCGAGTAACAACAACAAAGACAGCCCAGAGCAGGCAGAAGGAAGGAAATAACCAAGATCATAGTAGAATTAAATGGCATAGAGACTAAAAGCACAATTCTAAGGATTAATGAATCCAGGAGCTGGTTTTTTGAAAAGATAAACAAAATTAACAAGCCTTTAAGCAAGCTCATCAAGAAAAAAAGAGAGAGGACCCAAATAAACACAATCAGAAATGAAAGAGGAGAGATTACAACTGATGCCACAGAAATAGAAGGGATTGTAAGAAATTACTATGAAGAACTGTATGCCAAGAAATTTGAAAACCTGGGTGAAATGGAACAATTTCTGAGAAAATATAATCTACCAAAACTCAGTTAAGAAGAAGCAGAAAGCCTGAATAGACCAATAACAGCAGATGAAATTGAAGCAGTAATCATAAAACTCCTGACACACAAAAGCCCTGAACCAGATGGTTTCACGGAAGAATTCTACAAAGCATTTAAGAAAGAGCTAACCCACTTTTCTTCACAGATTATTGGAAGAAAATCAAAATGATGGAAGACTTCCAAACTCTTTTTTATGAAGCCAGAATCATCCTAATCCCAAAACCAGATAAATAAACAATGAAGAAAGAAAACTTCTGGCCAATATCGCTGATGAATATGAATGCTAAAATCCTCAACAAAATATTGGCAAACTGTATCCAACAATACATTAAAAAGATCATACACCATGACCAAGTGGGATTCATCCCAGGGATACAAGAATGGTTCAATATTCACAAATCAGTAAATGTAATATATCACATAAACAAAAGCAAAGACAAAAATCACATGGTCATATCAATAGATGCAGAAAAAGCTTTTGATAAGGTACAGCGCCCATTTATGATACAAACACTCAGCAAAGTGGGAATAGAGGGAGTATTTCTCAATATAATAAAGGCCATATATGAGAAACATACAGCCAATATCATACTCAATGGGCAAAAACTAAAAGCTGTTCCACTAAGATCAGGGACAATACAAGGATGTCCACTTTCACCACTTCTTTCCAGTATAGTTTTGGAAATTTTAGCCACAGCAGTGAGACAAGAAAAGGAAATAAAAGGCATCCAAATCAAAAAGAAGGAAACAAAACTGTCACTGTTTGTAGATAACATGACAGTGTACATGGAAAATCCTATAGAATCTACCCAAAAACTGCTTGGCCTAGTAAATGAATTTAGCAAAAGGGTGGGATACAAAGTCAGTATCCAGAAATCAAAGGCATTTTTGTATACCAACAATGAAACAGCAAAAGCAGCAATCAAGATAAAAAATTCCATTTGATATAGCAAAAAGAAAAATAAAGTACCTAGGAATAAACCTAACCAAGGAGGTAAAAGATCTGTATGCAGAAAACTCCACAACACTGCAGAAAGAAATCAAGGAAGACACAAACAAATAGAAACATATATTGTGTTTACGGATTGGAAGAATTATCATCAAAATGTCCATACTACCCAAAGCTATATACAGATTCAATGCAATATCCATTGAAGTGCCAATGACATATTTCACAGACACAGAACAAACACTTAAAAAATTTGTATGGAACCATAAATAATCCCAAATAGCAGCTGCAATTTTGAGAAAGAAGAACAAAGTAAGAGGGATCACAATACCCGATACCAAACTGCACTACGAGGTCACTGTAACCAAAACAGTTTGGTACTGGCATTAAAGTCACATAGACCAATGGAACAGAACAGAGAGCCCAGAAATAAACCCAAGTCTCTACAGTCAATTAATATTCAACAAAGGGGGCAGCAACAAAAGATGGAGTAAAAATAGACTCTTCAACAAATGGTTTTGGGAGACCTGGACAGCTACATGTAAAAAAATGAAACTCAAGCACCAACTTACACCATACACCAAAATAAGATCAAGGTGGGTAAGACTTAAATATAAGCAATGACATCATAAAAGTCCTAGAGGAGAACATTGGCAGGAAGGTCTCAGATATTTCACACACCAATTTCTTTATGTCTTCTAGAGCAAGGGGCATAAAGAAAAGAAGAAACAAATGGGATCTCATCCAAATAAAAAGCTTCTGCATGGCTAAAGAAAATAGTATTAAAATAAAAAGAGAACCAACTGTATGGGAGAACATATTTGCCAATGATACTTCAGACAAGGGTTTAATCTCCAAAATATATGAAGAGCTTACACAACTCCACTCCAAGAAGACAAGCAACCTAATGAAAAAGTGGGCAAAGGACTTGAATGGAAATTTTTCCAAGGAGGACATACAGAGTATCCAGAGACACATGAAAAGATGCTCGATATTGCTAGCTATCAAAGAGATAAAAATTAAAACCACAATGAGATACCACTTCACACGAGTCAGAATGACCATCATAAACAAAGCAACAAACAAGTGTTGGAGAGGTTGTGGAGGAAAGGGGAGCCTAGTTCACTGTTGGTGAGACTGCAGACTGGTACAACCATTATAGAAAACAGTATGGAATTTTCTAAGAAAACTAAAAATGAATCTTCTTTTGACCCAGCAATTCCACTGCTAGAATTATATCCTAAGAACCCTTAAACACCAATCTAAACAAATCTATGCACCCCAATGTTCATAGCAGCACAATTTACAATAGCCAAGAGTTGGAAGCAACCTAGGTGCCCATCAGTAAATGAATGGATCAAAAAATTATGGTACATACACACAACAGAATTCCATGCAGCAGAAAGAAAGAAGGCACTTCTACCCTTTGCAACAGGTTGAATGGAACTGGAAAGCGTTATGCTGAGTGAAATAAGCCAGGTGGTGAAAGACAAATACCATGTGAACTCACCTTTAACAGGAACCTAAACAACAAAAGAAATAAGCAAGCAAAACATAACCAAATACACTAAAATAGAGAACAGGCTGACAGTGACCAGAGTGGAGAAGGGAGGGAATTTCAGGGGAAAAAGGGAAGAGTTTACAGGAACTAGTGTAAAGGACACATGGACAGAACTAAAGGGGGGGGTGAAAATGGGAGGGAGGTGGGGAGCACTGGGGGGGTGAGCTGTGATGGGAGTAAAAACAGAAAACTGTACTTGAACAACAATGAAATTAATTAATTAAAAAATACATAAATTTTAATGGAAAAAAATTGGCTTGAAGCAAATCTTCATATATACATAAAGTTTCACCTCCATATATATGGTATATTTGGGTATGCAGACAGAACACTGGAAAAATAAAGCTAAGTATCTAACGATAATTTTGTAAGTGCAAAAAAGGGTTTAACAATGCAATAACAATATTTACATTGGCTTATTGTCAGTGATGCTGTCTTGGTATTGGTTTTGTTGTTAATAAAATTTGTATTGAGATATAGATGTTATCTGTAGGCAATATATACCAAATACTTTCTAATAAAGGAATTAAATCCAAAATGAATGAATAATTTGCACTGCATATAAATGAGCATCCTACATCCTTAGATACTCAGTACTGATAAGAGCTGGATAGGCAAAGTTTTTTTTTTTTTAAAGCAGATTCAAATATGGACCAAGGACAAATCATGAAAATCCTTCTCCTCTTTCATCTCACCTCCCATACTAAATGTACACAAACACAAGAGGCACATGTTATGATCCACATTTATGTTAATGTAAGAAATCATAGTCAAATATGTGTATACATACTCCCATATTTGCTTTCAACATCAATTTTAAACAGAACACAAAGGAAAAGAAACTATTGTTTCATGAATAAAGATGATATACAACAAACTTTGGCTCCCCTGAAAGAGAATAAAAACTTTCAAGTCATCGGTCAACAAGTGTTCATTGAATCCTCTACAAATAAAAGAGAACCATAATTCATCTACCCAATTCTATAACAGTAGGAAAAAAAGATTTCTAAAACCACACTCCTCTGTTACACAAATTTTCACCTGGAAAGTTACTCTCATTTCCACTTAGAAACTGTCCAAAGTAAGCATACATGTTTGTTAATGGTAACAATCATATTTGTTAAAACAAACCATCCAGATTGTATGAATATTTTTCTTCAAGTAAAATGAGAAATGGTGGAGTTGAAACTAACATTGGGAAAGATTCTGGAGAGCATGAATAGACTTCTCATTTGTAGAAATGGAAATGAAGGCTGAGGCAGAGGGTGACTCGCCTGCCGTGGCATTAAAGGTGTGCCCAGAGGTACACAGAGAAATCCGAAGCAAGGGCTGGAAGGCAAACAGGTACAAGGCAGTTGATAAAATCTCTGACCAGTCAAGGGCTGACCACTAAGCAAACAAAGCAAGGATTTCATGGGCTACACTTTACAAGAATACAGGCTCAACAAAATTAGTCAAGACAAGTCACTAAACAAGCAAACAGCAGAATTAATAACAAGAACAAGCAGCAAGAATGTCCAAACCTGGGGAATGGAAGGTTGAGGAACAAAGTACTCACATTATATTATTGACGTGTCCAATTTTCAATGAAAACCCATGAGAAATTAAAAGAAACAAGGACGTGTACTGACTCTTCTTTAAAAAAAAAAACAAAACTACGCTATTCTACGATGAAAAGGTGAAGGTCAGAATTTTTAAGGAGAACAAAGAATCTCATTTTACATTAGAAGGGACTTGAATGTGATTTAGATTCTTAGATTTTTATAGAAAACTGACTCAGGGACTGTTAAGACATTAATAAAAATTAAAGCCATAACAGCTGTTTATTTAAAATCATCAGGCTATTAGTGTGGACATATTAATTAAAAAGGAACATTTTGGAAATAAAGGATGTAGAAAAAAAGAAAATATCTGCTGTCAGAATTCAGTGCATGATTTTTTGTTTAACTTATGATTGAAGGTAGTTTGGGCATGTCTATGCTTTATTGTACTTGCTGTTATCTCTTATAAAAGACAGATTGTATATAAAATTGACCTAAATCACCATCTAGTGAGTACAATAATTCAACAAGAGAATTCACAATACTGACACAATGTACCATATAAAAACATAACCTTCCCAAACAGATTAAGTGCAGTTGGGAAGGAACTTCTTTTATCTTAGTTTTAACACATTTTAAAGAAAATGTATGAAAAAGGTTTCTTATAATATGTGAGAATTTCAAGATAATGAAGATTTTATAACTATTCTAGATATTTGTGAAATATCTATGATGTGTTTTTTATTTGAAATTCTAAATGTAAAAAGACAGCTTAATTTAATTTGCCTCATAATGAGTGAAAAATATGGTTAATCCTAGTGATGCCACATCTAATAACTAGTGATGCTGTAACAGGGTACAGCCAGGAGGCCTTCAAAATAGGAATTTGTAATGGGATCCAGAACTCAGGGTGTCCAGGAAATATTTTAAAATATAGGATGTCTTTAGCCCCACAAATCTGAACTGGGGCTAGGGGTTGGGACACAAGGAGCAGGGCCATTGAGAGTTCTTTGGCATAGCAACAGTTTTGAAAATAACTTCAGGAATGGTCATTTAATATATCTATAGCTTTTTATTAGTTTCTTGGGTATGTTAAATAGCTCTGGCCAGGCTTTGAGCCAGAGAGATGGGAATGACTTCAACCCATGACATAACTGGCAAGCAACTCCCCCTGGTTACAGAGCTTAGAGATGTGAGCTTAGAGATGATTAGCTCCACACCATGCGGCCATGCCGGCCTGGACTTACTATGGCAGCCCAGACAAGCTGGAAAAATGTGGGAATACTGGAAGGTGTAGCCGATTGTGGGAGGAGTTGGAAATGGGGATGCAGAGGAAGACTGCCACTGGGATTTAAACCCAGGCAAAGCATCCATGCTAGGAGACCACGTGGCTTTGGCAAGAAACGGGGGCCATGTAGTTTTGGTGAGAGTGGAACCACACTGCTTTGGGGCTCCTTTTGCCATGCAGCTTAGGGAGCTGGAAGGCTCTTAGGAAGCTGAGAGAGCTACAGATCTCTCTCTCTTAATAGTTTGGAAGAATGCAGGAGAGAGGGAAAGGGGTAAAAGGACTTTCGCTGGTGGGCCATTATAAAGGTGCCACGTGGGTTTAGATTGAGAACTGGATATCCTGGCAACACAGCTGATGGTGCTGGGAACTGAGGGAGGCTGGCTAGTTGAGCGCAAATTACTAGAAAGAACCAAGGGGCTACCTGAGCCATGGATTTCTACTCCTTTTCCTGAGACACAGTACCCCAGACTAGGAAAAGACGGGAAGGAAGGACTGTGTGTGTTTGTGAGTGTTTTAAGGGTCTCCGGAATTTTAAAGAAGACATTAAGTCATTACCCTTAAGTTTGTATAACCTCTTAATAAATAATTCCTTTCCTTTTCACCAACCTCTGGCATTGAGTTATAATTCCCTGGTAGCAGGAATGGCCAACCTAGTACAGGGGGACTTGGAAGAAAGTGGAGTCCATTAGGCAACAGTATTTTGTTCCCCCCATGGCTCTATTCTGTAACAATGCTGTTTAATCTTGTAATCTGAGTCTGTGTGTGAGTGTATACTAGATTTTATATTTCTACCTCTAAGATTAAATCTCATTTGATAAGAAATGTTTTCACATGTGACTTAGATGTTAACATAGTCTTGAAAATTTTGCAACAAGTGAAGTAGAATTTTGGAGCTCAAAATGAATAACTCTTCTTGTCCAAATATTTCACATTAAAAATGAGGAAGTGCAAATTATTTAACCCATTTTATCTAAATCACCATCAGATATTGACTTACTTGAAAATGAAATCCATATATTTTGAGGCTCAGAGTTAATAAATAAAATCTTTATAACATTATAAACATGCCTTGATTGCAGGTTCTGAACCTTTATCTTAGTGACTTTGAAGTTCCTATTATTCCTTAATATGAGGCCCTCTGATTTTCAACTCTGCCAGCTATTGTCACATAAGAAAAGGGTAACCATACCAGTCATTTTAAGGAAAGAGTTTTAAGATAGGAAAGTGTTTAAACCTATATTGAATACCTGACTAGGCAAAAAGGGATTACAGAGGTAACAGCAGGAAAAACTCTAGCACCCCTCAGGCTAAGGGTGGAAAGGTGGGGGTCAGAGCCCCAAGGGGGCAGCCTGCCCAACAAGTACTGCTGCCTCAGAAGTTGAGAACCTGAGTCTCAGACCTATAATGAATTATGCTGTCCAGATAGTATTTGTATATCTGAAAAATATATAATAAGCTTTTTTAGGGGTACCTGAAATATACAGGTAATTATAACCACCTACTCCTCTGGGAGGTAATTACTATACTAGGGTAATGGACCACTACTGGGTGATTCTTGCAGTAAGATGGGCAAACAGGCACAGTTCGTTCTTTCCCCTCCAGCCTTATGCTCTCCCTCTGGTGCCTTCTTGTGGTGGAGCCTACCAGGAAACCAGTCAGCAAAGAAGGAATGTCATTTACAGAATCCCAGCCCAGCATCACGAGGTAGGTTGGGTTTTGCCTGATGAAACTGGAGATGGCGGGTCCTGCGTTTTCTCAGATCAGTAAGAATTTGACTAAAGACCCTTTTTCCTTTCTCACCAATCTCTGCCTCTGGAATTTGTCTATTGGCGATGGTGGGCAGCCAAATCCCACTTTGGTTCAGTAAAACTATTATCTGAAAGTGTTGGCATAGGCAGCTAATTAGGTAATGACAAAAGGAAAGGGAGACAGCTAGTTTAGCCTGACTAACTAGGAAGGGGTAGCTTCATAGATACCCCAGCAACAGCCACATCCTCTGCTAAAGGGATTTAATCCCTGAGCAAGCAGGAGAGACTGTCTTTCCAATCTCCCAGGGGAACGATGGCCTGGGTTACTAGGTGGAGGGATAAAACAGGAAGGGGGCAATTCCTCTGCTGGGTGCATGCAGTCAGTAGAAGCCGGTTGACAAAGCAGAATTTGGAGGCATGCACATTAGGAGCCAAAATGGCAACCTAAAGTGGAAGAGTCTAATCTGGAAAAAAGATCAGCCTGGAAAGATTCAGAAAAAAAATGGGGTAGTTTGAAAGAAAGCCTGATCTCTCCCAAACCCAAGGGGATATATAATCCCCTTGGTTTAACAAAGGCCCCAGGCATTGGCACGCTTCTCTGCTTTCTCTCTGTAGCAGCAGTGAGTGCATACCTGGGCATGACAGCTGCAGAGGCCAAAGCACAATGTCAAAAGTGGGATGGAGGAGAACAGAGACTAAGCTGGACTACTAAGGCTTTGTGCCTGGGTAATGACAGAGCATCTCTGGGCACTGGTCCTTCTTCTGGGCTTGGCGAGGACAAGTGCAAGCCTGTGGCCCCAGAGATTGGATTGCTTCCACAGCAAGACAAAGCTAAACCACCTGGTTGTAGATGAGGCAATGCAGCAGCCTCTTCAGGGACATCTATGACCTGTGTGCCCCTCCAAATGAATTTTGCCACTACACCTCAAATCACCCTATGCAATGCACACTCCAACCAATGGGGTCCATGTGTTGTGGCTGCGACAAACAGACAAACAAATTCACATGGACTACAGAAGTCCTGTGGAGAAAAAGGGATGGCATGGTCACTCTCTGAGTGAGAGAGTGCCACAGCCCCTGCCTGGACAGGCTTTTATTACTTTTCTGGGAACATTACATTGAGGATGGTCCTCATTTACTATGCACAGGATCGATTTAGGTGAATACCTTTTACAGATGACAAAGAAAAGTATGTAGCTGAATACTTCGAAGAAAAGGATGTTGCAAATGCCAGGGGAAAAGCAGTTGAACTAGTTACACTCAGTCCTTGGGAGGATTAGCACAGACTTTAGGAAGTTACTTTAGAGATAGGCAGTAAACATTTGCTGCTTCAGTTCATGGTGAGGGAGTTTTAGCAAAAACAAGCCTCAAAGCATCCTAGGTACCATGCAGGCCCAGTTCCTCATGGGAAAGCCAATCTGTGGTCCTGGCTCCTGTGTGCTACCTTGTGCCTGATGGTTTTCCAAATCAGGGCTGAGCTGACATGTGGATCAGTTCCCTATACCTATTCATGTATCGTTGACATGGATTTCCTGCATTACCATAGAGGAACACATCTCCAGAGAAGTCCAGTAGACCAGCCTTGGTCCCAGTCCACATCAGCAACAGAAGGATAATAAACCCCTCTCATTTTCTAGAAAGGACTAAATGGTTACAGTCCAGATAAGACCACCATGTGAAACTCCAATAATGGGTCTGTATCCAATTCCAGCACCTGTGTGTGATGGGGGAGGGTCTTCCATACTACCAAGAAATTCTCTAATACCAGCTGGGAATCTTACAATTCAAGTCAATTCTGACACTATCTTATGATAACATCATATTCCTCAGGTTAAGGATTCAGTCCCACAAGACTTCCCCCTGCTTCGATTTCCATCACAAGTCCAGGTTGTAAACTGTGCTTCTGACCAAAGAGGTATAAATCAGTGTTCCCACGAACCATTCAAGAAGCCAGTTTGGCACAAGCAGTCATACAAACATGAGCAGAGTAGGAGGGCCAGGTACCTGGCAACAGGCAAAACTGCTGGGACTCACCCCTGCATGATCTTTTTCTTTTCTAGCATTTTACTGGTCATGCGGTTGAGCTTTTGAATCACTAGTCATGCAGTTTGGACCTCCTAAACTTTCATATCGCTAGTCATGTAGTAACCCCTTAAAGGGGAAATAAGGGGCAAGAGACAAGCTTCATAGGACTCGTACGAGGACAAAAGATGACAGAGAAGGCTCCAATAAGTCAACCGAAAGAAGGAAGTCATTAGGGCCTCTCAGCTAGCCCAGTCTGGCTAGCAAAGGAGCCTTTGCCAACATCCCCAGGCAGCTCCTTCAGCCACCCACTCGATTCTTTTATTTCATGTATACTTTCTCTTTACTAAATACACTTTCCCTTTTGATTTGAGTTCCTTGGCTCTCAATTTTTCTTTTAGTAGTACTCAAGTACTGAGGTCTAACATTGGCCACTAACAAGCTTACTCACTAGACTCTCTGTATGTTACAGAGAATATTCAGAATAGGAATTGTCACCAAACAAGAGGTCCGAGGGAGGGGCAATACAATATTTGGCCCACCTAGGGATGCCCAAAACTGCTATACAACAGGGGCCCCTCCCAAAAACAAAATACTAATATCTACTGGGCTCTTCTGTCTGCCGCCAATTGGAAAGACATCTCTCAATGCCAGAGATTTGTGAAAAGGAAACAAAATGTTTATTTAATGCTACTCAGGCCTAATGCCTCTACTAAAATATTAAAGTCCTTTAGGTTGTGCACCTACACCCACACAGCACTCCCTTCTCCCACTGTCCCAACTCCGGGTACCATAAATCAGGAAAAGAGCACACATCTGTGTTTCAGGCTGCTGGCACCATCAGCTGTGTCACCGTGCAGGATCTCGAGTTAATCCAAAGTACTGTGGTACCCTCTCATGGTCCACCGGCAAGAGTCCTCTGCACCCAGTTCCAGTCAAAGTCTCTCCTGCTTTTTCAGGCCCCGCGGCCAAAGGGGACACTCCAAAGCCGCGCAGGCCTCCTCCACCAAAGCTGCAGGAGTCCGCACTCCACCAAAAGCATGTGGCTGTCTTCTTCACCTGGCTGCAGGGATCTCCATTCTGGCAAAGCTGCGTGGTTTTCCCTTTCACCTGGGCAGTTATCCCCTCATGTCCTGGAGCCCATCTTTTCCAAGCTCCCACCCAGGCCTTCTCACTCAGGAGCACAGCCCCTCATTCCATCCTGAGTCCAAACCTTTCTCACTCAGGAGAGCAGCCCCTAGTTTCCTCCTGAGTCCTGAAGCCCTTCTCACTCAGGAGTGCAGTCCCTGGTTACATCCTCCTGAGTCCCCGCTAGTTCCATCCTCAGTCCCTCCCCCAACCTTCTCCCTGGCTCCAAACTTGGCCACAGCTATTTAACATATCTATGAAACCAGTTAAAGGTTTTATATATATATATGTTAAATAATCATTCCAGAGGTTAGCTGCAAAACTGTTGCTATGCAAAACAGCTCTCAATGGCCTGGCTCCATTCATCCCTTCCCCCTGGGGGGGGGGCGGTGAGGACATCTTATATGTCTCTCCAATATTTCTATACACTTTGAATTCTGGACACCATTCCAAATCTGTTTTTTTGCCCCCCCCCTTCCCCAGCTGCACCCTGTATCAGAATCAACAGCCAGAAAAACAAACAGTTTGAGGTCCTACACAAAGTAGCTTACATCCTGCTGTAGTTTGAGCCCTGGCTTGGGGCACATAGAAACATTGTTATCATCAAGCTGAAAGCTCTCCAAACCCATTCCTTTGGAGCTTCATTACATAGGCATGATTGATTAAATCATTGATCTAGGAAATTGATTCAACCTCTGGCCCTTCTCCCTTCCCAGGAGATTTGGGGCCGAGGGTGGAGTGTTGGGAAGACACTGAAAGTTTCAACCCTGCAGTCACATTGGTTCCCCTGGAATCCAGCCCCTTTCTTTCTGTTACTTAGGTGCTTTCCAAAAGTGGCTTCATTAACACAACATAAGACACCTTATGGCTCCCATCACTTAGGAAATTACCATGTTTTTAAAAGCTCCATGTCAGAAAAGGGAAGGAAGACTAAGTATCTATTTCTTATCTTACTTTATTTTTATCCTTGTATTTTATTTATTTATTTAACTTTTTTTTACTATTGTTCAAATAGTCTTCTGTCTTTTCCCCCACCCTCCCCACCGCCCTCACCCTCCCCAGCTGCTCCCCTTGTTTCTACTCCCTTTGTTATTGTCCAGGTGTGCTTTATAATTGTTCCTGTAAGCCCTTCACCCTTTCCCCATTATTCCCTCCCCTCTCCACTCTGGTCACTGTCAGTCTGTTCTCAATTTCTTTTTTTAAATCACAATGACATACTTGAGATGCCAAGAAGTCTGAAGTGGCAATCTTTCTAGGCATTTACATGTCAAAAGGATGTAGCCTAGAATTTGGAGACACCTCTACATTATAAAAGCTGAAAACATGTAAGTCCATCTGGAAACTACCAAGATATTTTATTTATACACTGAAGAGCTTAGAGTTAGGAAAAGCACCTTGTAGGAGGGAAGGGAAACAGCTGCCTTCTTCCTCTTAATAAGTACAGAAAGATAATTTGTACCACTGACTCACCTATGGGTATCTAGCTACTTGCATAGAATTCTTGCCCTGGTTATCATCACATGACTAGAGGGGTAACGACTAGGGCAAGGGGGTCGACACATGTGACACATTTAAAAAGAAATCTGTCTCTGACACATTATACCTTGTATGCATGCACATGTACGATAACATACATGGAGATGGACATAAAATCCCCAGCAATATGACCCATTATACAAAATCATTCTTTCATGGTTCAAATTAATTATCTAGTACTTACTCAGATTTACTCCCTGTTACGGTTCTTTCATAAAGTCCATAAGGACAGGAAGGTAAATATCTAACTATAATTTTCTCTTTTGTTTTATCATTTGAGATCGTTCAGTGTGATCCTGCTGATTTGTAGCAATATTCTTGTTGTCATTGCTACTTTTTCTATAACATGAAATATGCATTAGCTAATTGTGTAGGTGTCTTAAACGTTCAGGAGAGGAAATGTCCCCTCTTGTGTGGTTTGACGAAAGGAAAGGAGATGAACACAGAGAGGTGAGGAGTGAACATGAGGGGTGGCATGATGTCACCAGCTTGTGAACCTAGGTGACAGGGATGCTCAAGTTCATAGTATATTTTTGTAATTTTTGGATGGGTGATTTTTAAAATTAATGTTTATACCTTTCTCAAATGAAGTGTTGAACTCTCTTTTATTTTTATGCCATTAATATTTTTTAAACTTCTACTATATTTCAGAATCTGGGCTTGGTGGTGGACAAATATCTGTGAACAAAACGAACAAAGTCAGAACAGGAAAATAAACATGAAAGAAATAAATGTGCCATATAGCAGTTCCTTACACAGCTTTTGAGGAACAAAGCAGGGTAGGGTGGTTGGGGAAGATATCTCTGACAAGATTATATTTGCAGAAGCTCCTAAAGGGAGTGAGGGGATGTGCCATATGGTTTTATAAGAAAGAACATTCCAGATAGAGAGAAAAGCATGTAGAAAGCCCCAGGCCTTAGATATTCGATAAGATATGTGCACTCCCTGAATTTGTTTCTCAGTTTCCCTCTTATCTACAAGGCAACTGCTCCATCTTGACTTTTCTTTCTACGAACTCTGTTCTCAGCCTCCTCCCGGTGATGAGGTGACTGCAGTAGATTCAGGAGGTGAGTGTTCATGAGCTAACCCACTCAGCCAGGAGGGTGTGACACAGGGGTTGACTCAGGGCTGGAGCGCATGCTCCATTCCTCAAGACATGAGTGGAGGGGACAAAGCGAAGTGTAGGAACTGAAAGTCATAGTGGGTAGTGTCCCAGTGGAACATTTGGGGTGAAGTTTCCAAAAATGTGTAACATTTTCTGAAAGCCAAAGCCAATCGTTGTTAACTATAACTCCCTTTAGAATGTTTATTTTTCCTAATACAGGAATATGGAGAAAATATGAGGTATGAAGTGAATTCTACTTGGATAATATTTTTCAAAATATATTTCACATTAAAAGAAACTTGTTGGTATAAATATTTCTTTTTCAGCCCTGGCTGGTGTAGCTCCGTGGATTGAGCAAGGGCCTGTGGAGCAAAGGGTCATCAGTTCAATTCCCAGTCAGGGTACATGACTGGGTTGCGGGCCAGATCCCTGGTAGGGGACACATGAGAGGCAACCACACATTGATGTTTCTTTCCCACTCTTTCTCCTTCCCTTCCCCTCTCTCTAAAAGTAAATAAATAAAAATATTTTTAAAATATTGTTTTTTCAGATTCTACTTTGGGTATAATGAATGGTGAACCCAAGATGGCCATCTGAATCATGGCAGCAAAAGCAGGATATGCTGGAATGAATGAGGTGTTATTGCACAATTTATATTCATGATTTATGTGGGGCTGGTTTATCAGAAAAGTCATATAAGCACTTGGTTACTAGTAGAGGAAGAGTATAAGCATTATGCACTGTGAGAATTTCTTGTAATAATTTTCTACCACATACACTATACCGACTTAAAGTCTAAGAAACTTTCCCATAGTACATTTTGCCCTACAAACCTTTTTGTTCCTCCTTACATCCTTATTCATCAATTAGATCAGCCAGTATGAGAGACAAAGCCAAACCGTCTCATTGATGTTACCTGTGTGAATATGGGGATGGTGATGGCAAGTGAGAAACTAGCCAAGCTATTGTTCCACACCTCTGATCTCACACTATTGTGGAAAATTTGCTCAAAATGAGTAGGTAGGTAAGTGATCAAAGGGGACCCACCTGTTTTCTTACTTTTCTTCTTCTGCCAATATAGTAGGAATTCATTCTCCTAAGAATTGTGAGGAAGAGAGCTTTTCATTTTTTTCAACCCACACTCATCTCTTTTTATAGAAGAAAATGTGATCAGTGATAAATCATTGGGAAAGGTAGAAAAAACACTAGTGAATGGGAGAAGTTAATTTATCTACCCTTTTCCCTTCCCATCTCTCTTTATATGGCTTGACATGGTTCACACGTGTTCTTCTTCCCTGTTCCTGCTGTTTCTGTGACATGATAAGTTAAATCAGGCAGCTCTGCCTCTTAAAAACAAGCTAACCATTGCCCAGCAAGTAGTTAGGGACTAATGTACAAGACAATTAATCAAACAAAAATAAGTAGAAAGAAGATTGATACAACAAGTCTGAGATGTGTTTTCTGGTTCTGATATAGTAATAATTAAGCTTATTCTATTTTCATCTCAAAACTTCTGTGCCTATTTTTAGTCAGTTCAAAAACTTGTAAGAAAAAACAATGTAATTTATCAGAATTTTCATGTACCTAACAATCTTTTGTGTGTTTTATAACTCTATTTTCAGTGATGGATATCCCTTATTCTTGTAGTACATGGTACTGGGAATAATAGTAGCAGCAGTAGTTAGATGTCATATTTAAGAGCCTCAGATATCTGATGCATTGTGATAAGAATTGCATAGTCATGTTACCAAACAAAAAAAAATTAGAGATTGGTTGCTTGACACCATAAAATCCTAAGTTGTGAGATAGATGCTGGTGTAAAAGGAAAGAGGTTTTATTTGGATGCTGTGGTATCTGGGAAAATGGGGGACTCCTGTCTCAAAGCTCGTCTCTTCAACAAGACCAAGACAAGTGCCAGTGTCCAGTTTCTGCTGCACTTTAAAGTACAGTCTTTGGGAGGCAATAGGCAGATCTAAGCAGTTAGTCCACATCAGATGGCTTAGCTTGTTCATTTCAGGCTCCCTCCTGGAGCTTGGGCGTGGAGCCCCTGTGGCCAGGCCATGCAGCTACTAGGCCCATAAGATCACTCAAACTCACCAGCAAGGTGGAGAAGGCATCACCAGGTGGAGAAGAGTAAGAGAGGCTCGCTCCTGGAGGTTATGAACCATGTGTCTGCTAAGGCCCCGTAACCCATGGAGAGGACACTGTACCAGTCCAGGTCACCAGGCCAGTGATCCACAAGCCAGAGAGAGTGTTTCTTTGTTCCCCTGGCACGATATTACTTGGGTGTGGGACAGACAAATGCTTTCTCATACTTTGGCTGGGTCTACCTCCCAACAAATCCCTTCTTTCCCCAGGCTAGGCTGACAGGCCTCTTTGGTCCAGACTTCTATGGTGCACGTGCCTGCCTTTCCTGGTCCTACTCCTAATCAGGTACTGGAAGGGAGGATGAGGTTTGCCTCTATCCAATTATCTTGCTAGACTTGCAGCACTGAGTGTAAAAAACTTTCCCTGCAGCCATACTGGTCAGTGGGGGTGACTCCTCCGAACTATCATCTCTGTGCACCCCACACCGTAGTTCCCAACGTGCAGTGAGCTGCCTGCACTAAGGGCGCATTGGCAGAGAGTAATCAAACCCAAGGTCTAAGCAAAGGAACACTGTAAATTCCACATGGTCTCTCAGGCAGGGGCAGGGCATCTGTGCTGGTGCAGAGCGTCTACAAGGCACTGCTTGGTTACACAGGCAATGCAGCCTCACACCCTGTGGAGGTGAAACCTGCACTACAAAACTCAGTGTCCCTGACGTGACCCTGAGCATTTCATGAAGACATTCTCTGACCAGCTGAACACCCTCAGTACTTGAACCTCCAACTTCATCCCCAAGGAAAGTGGCTCAGTGCACAAGCAGCTCCCAGGTCCCATTCCCATGGCCTACTTCTATCCCCTTGGCAGCTCCTCCTGTTCCCCACCCTCGGCTGCTCCCAGTGCTGCTATGAGCTGAAGCCTCCTTGGCAGTCTAGACAGACTGTCTACTCGTATCAGTCATGATTTATTTAATCATAATAGTAATCCTATGAAGTTTGAGCAAGCAAGTCAAGATTAATCCTAATTACATTAAGTGGCCTGTGTTTCCTTGCCTTACTGTTGTACTTACTAATTTACTGAGCCATGAAAGTGAGGTTATGACATTTGATTTGAGTAAATAGCAGTACAGAGTACAATAAGTAGAATATGGTTATAAAGTCATCAGGAGCTATGTTCTAAAAGTTGGAGGATGAGTGTCAGAATTTAACAGGAATTGAACACATGGTAATTCCTCTGTGTGTGTATGTGTGTGTGTGTGTGTGTGTGTGAGAGAGAGAGAGAGAGAGAGAGAGAGATCAAGGGATTGAGTCTAGAGATGTAGAGACCAAGTTTTAAAACAAGCATTAAATGGAAAACAGTGAATTCAATGAAAATATAAAAGCTAGAGGGAAAGAAATGTTAAAATAAACTAGAAATGCAATGTGTTTTTTTTTTAACAATGAAAGAGGTGTTCTTTGTAGCTTACCCTTCTCTATTTTAGTGTCTTAAAATAATATATCCATGTTCCAGTGACCTTACTTAGTATTTTTATAGTAAAAAATTCTGAATCTGGGTAATGTCAAAATAGAATCATTGAGTAACAGTTTCTGAGTTCCATGTTAAAATGGAAGTAAAATTTTGGGAGTAATGTTTTGTCTATGAGGGAGAAAATTATTACAAATAAAATTATCTCTGGACCTGAGAAATAATGGGTATGACAAAGACAATGTCATGGAGAGATTTTCATTGTTTTTTCCTAAAGAAATTAATTGAGAATTAAACAGACAATGATTAATTAGCTATAAAATAATTAAATAAATAATTGGATATTCAGGTATTGTTTAAAACCAGATTATCAGAAAGCAAAAAATTTACCAGTCATCTTTCACAGAACCCATCTGTATCATTGCAGAGTCAAAAACCCCAATGATTTAAAAGAAGCAAACAAACAAATACATATTTAATGCTAAATATATAATAAGGTCAGTGAAGGTTACTTTGTAATCTTACCTATTTCCATGAGAAATATTTACGAGAATTGATCTTTTTGTTTCTCAGATAAACTTTAAGAATTGACAAATAGGTTAAAATATGCTCCAACCTTTTTTGAAGAAATTAATTTTTTTTTAACTAATCCCTGTAAAGTCCCATTTGTCGGGACTTGCTTCAGTCCAAGATCCTTACTAAGAAATGATCTCTACATGCTAGCTTTACTGTTTGCTGACTCTTAAAAACATATAATTTATATGTGGAAATAAATACACTGATAAACAAGCTTTAGTTTTTACATTTTTTGAAAGATTTGATCATTTATATGTGTTCTTCTCCAAAATGGAAAAAATTCTGCCATTTATATGTTCAGCTTTCCAAATTTATTCTATACATACATTTTTCATTGTTAGTAATTTTAATATTTTCTTTTGTATAATTTTAGTCTATTTAACTAGCAACTAATTTTTATATATCTTATAGTGTTTATACTTATGTTTATAATTTTCTATACTTGTTAAACTTAATTATTAAACTATTGCATCTTTTCACCTTGACCTTAATTGTGAGAATGGGTGGACTATGGACTAAATTGTGTCCTCACTTCCTATCACTGTCCAAATTTATGTGTCAAACCTTTAACCCCCTTTGTCAGAGTGCTTGAAGTTAAGGTCTTTGGAAGGTAATTACACCTAGATGAGGTCATGAGGGGGGAGTCTTCATGATGGGAATCCTGCCCTTGAGAGAAAAGATTCCAGAGAGCTTGCTCCTTCAATCTCTCCATCTGCACTGCACTGATAAAAGGTTATGTGGACATAGGAGAAAGGGACTGTCTGAGATCCAGGAAGACAACCCTCACTAGAACCCAAGCACACTGGCATTCTGATCTCAGATTTTCAGTTTCCTGAGTTATGAGAAAATAAATGTCTTTCTTTGAGACGCCTTATCTGTAGAAATTTATTATTGCAACAGGTGTGGAACAAGGTTCAGAGCAGGGTGTAGGCTGAGAAGCCCCAAAGTCCCCACAACCATACTTTGGGGGATGGAGGAAGAGAGGTATTTGCATATCAGTAACACCTGCATAGGCTCATAGACATGTTAAGTAGCTGCAGCGGACTCTCAGAGCCAGGAAGATAGGTGTGACTTTGATTGTGCGCTGGACTGGTGAGGCTTGCTGTGCCTGTGAATGAAAAGAAAGGTGGTTCCCCTACCTCAAGGCTAAGCCTGCCCATACTAATGATGGCAGCTGGAAAAAGGCAGAAGAAACCAGAGTACTGGCAGAGGTAGCCAATAGTGGGATGAGTCAGAAATGGGGTTGTGGAGGAGGAGCAAGGTGAGGATTTAAACTCAAGTGCAGCAGTCTTGTGGGGCCTCTTGATCTTGTGGCTTGGGAGTGGTCTTAGCTGCATGATTTAGAAAGGAGAAGGAGGGTTTCTGTCATGTAGGATATAGTTTATAGTGAGGAAGGTGGCCACGTGACCTGGGGAGCTGCAAAGGACTTCCTTCAAAGATTCTGTCCTGCACCCCCTGGATTTTACCTGGGCTATTAACATTTCTGCCCTTCCTGAGTTTCACCACGATTCAGAGAAGCATGACACATCCATTTTTGGAGTACAAAAATGGAGGCCGATGAACAAGTATTTCAGGTTCTGAAGGAGAGAGCTGCTGCGTGAGGATGGTGACTTTGGTACCTTTCCAGAGGGACTGAAGAAGTGTTAGCGCAGCTGGCTTATGATGAGGTTGTGGGAAACTTTGGGGGCTTTTGGCTAGTAGCCTGGTGGGGAAACAAGGGACGTGCTGGGAAAGGAGGGCTCTGAGCTAAGATACTCTGAGCACGCCCAAGGTTGAAATGTTTTAAATAAAGATCTGCTACTTCCAACATTAATTGTTCGGACATTCACCAAGGCGATGTATGGACAGCCCCGGTCTGCTCACTTATGGTTTGGGTGAGCTCTGTAACATCATGGCATTCCAAACAGACTCTCCAGGGACTAATTTCTTAACACATTAAGTAGTTGTACATAATTTTCAAGTTCTAGTTTAAATAAAACATTGAAAATTTTATTAATAATTTTTAAATTTATACATATAAATGCCATTAAAATATACTTTAATCTATAGTAATTTAAAGTATTAAAGTTAACATTTAAGATAGTAAATTTTGACTGTTTTACATTTTTTGCATTCTCAGAATGTAAAACTTTCTCAGAAGTTACATTTAATGTAACACTTTCAACATGTTAATTTTTTTCTTCTAAATCCTATTTTAATCTTAAATGTCCATTACAAAAATATTTTGGTTATTCCAATTAATACACTGATTTATTATAGAAACTTTGAAATGAACTTTAATGCTAATACTCCCAATCAGATAAAAATTTTTATTTGAAAACATTAATGTTTATTTTAATATATTAATGCTGTGTTGCTCTTCTTCTGCAGTTTGCTGCTATTCTCACTTAAGTAGAATCTCATTATCAAATACTGTTTTAAATGTAAATAATTTGAAAAATGACAAACAAATTAGTACACTAGATTAAACAATCATGACACTTTGTGGTGTAAAATAGTTAAATTCATAGGACTTTTATTCTTTTTAAAATTAATAAACATTTAAATGTTTAATGCCTCATAAATATTATTCAATGCCATTTCACATTTCTGCAATGGACTGAAATGTTCAGAATGATGTTTGACCATGGGTCCATGGCCCAGCTAATCGACAGATAAAATTAGCCATCACATGTTTGCTTTCTGTCACGCCATGCCAACTCTAGATTATATGTGATTATGTAATATGGTAATTGGTGATAAGAAGGACTGCATAATGAAACCATGGCTGCAGGTTAATGTACCAATATCTGGTGAAGAAGTCATTGATTTATGCAATGCTCAAGTTCACACTTAGCAAGTGGAAGAATTGTTACTGAACTTAAGAAAGTGAAACTTGATTCTTTTTGAAAATATCAAAGTGATGCGGACCCTAGCTCATGGGGTCCACAAAGTTGTGGATGTGACATGAGACATTCACACCTACTACTGTGTCCTGTGGAGGCAAAGTGTGAGCATGGCTTTTTCTCTCAAGGGGAGAAAAAAGCCGCAGACTCCACCATGACAGACCTTTATTTCTTTTCTGGGCACATTACATGATGGTCCTCATTTACTATGCACAGGTTAGCTTTATGTGGTTACTTTTTACAGAAAATAGAAGAGCCCATTCTGCTAATCACATCACAGAAGAAGGATATTTGCAAATGAAAAGAAAAAAGCAGTTGAACCAGTTACGGTCGTCCTTGGAAGGTTTAGCATGGATTTTAGGAAGTTACAGTAAACACCTGCTGTCTCAATTCAGGGTGAGAGAGTTTGTTGTAGATCGTTCTGCCTGGTTCTAGGAATTGTATTCCAACTCCCTGTGGCTAAAGGTTAGCAACTACCTCTGGAATGCAAGCTGCAGGAGAAAAAGCTTGTCTCTGGTAGCAAACGCTGCCTCAGTTTCCTCTCCCTGCCCCCAAAGCTTGGTCAGAAGTTTATGACAAGACCCCTCACAGTGGGGGGCAACCTAAGCCAGACTTGATCACTTGGGAGGCCTTCATGGAAGGACTGCAAAGAGCAATGGACTCTTGCCCCCCCACTTTGACATAGCCCGAGTCCCCATGTTCTTTGGGAGAAGAACAATGGCTCCAATCCCCTTAAGCCTGAATACCTGTTGGGGAGAGGTGCAGCTCCTTGCCTTGCTAGAGCTTGTCCTGGGGAACAATCTGGCATCAAAAGACTTCCTGATAAACCTGTGAAATCTGCTCTGCTAAGAGTGCTTTAATTCATATGTTAAGGGTTGGAGCAGGAAACCCTAAAACTCTGTTTCTGACAGATTATGACTCATAATAAGCCCTCAGATTTCTTTGAAATGTTATCTACTGTTTGATCGTTGCTGCCCTGTATTCCTGTGTATTAGAACCCAATAAAAGGCCCTGGAGGAGGGGGCTCGAGGCCTTTTTCTCCTTGGAAAAACTGGCCACTGCTGGCCTTTTTCTTTTGAGAAACTGGCCACTGCCCATGGCTTTTTCATTCTGGGAAAGTGGCCACTTCTCCTCCCTAAGCAGATCACATTATGTCTCAGTCATGATTACTTTCATCCGTGGCAGCTGGGGGGACTTGTAAGGAAAGTCCCCCCCACAGCAGTTTTAGCAAAAGCAAGTCTCAAAGTGGCTTAGGTACATTGTAGGTCTGATTCTCCATGGGAGAACCTATCCGTGGGTGTGGGTCCTGTGCATCAGACCTTGTTTTTCAATGGGAGCTGGGCCCACACCACACAGAACAGTCTCCTACTTCAAAGGAATATGCAGGTGACTAGGCTGCAGAGTCTAGACTAGCCTTCTAGGCTAGACTTCTAAACCTTCTGTTTCATCAAGGCACAACTCTGAATATATGTGGAGAGGGAATTTGAGACACTTGACAGCTCACAAATCTTCCTGACGCCTCTTTTAGCCACCCTGGATCTGGCTCAGCTGGGTGCCCATAACACATGAAATGTTGTACTATATAAAAATATCCCCCGATTCTCTCTCCCTAGTGGCACAACCATCTAATAATTAAAGTTCTTCTGGCATCCCCCACACTTATTAAGAAGGTTTTGACTTAGGGTGGGAGATCCCAAGAGCCAGAAACAAAAGAGTGCTCAGGAAACGTGCAAATTCCTGAAGGGACAGCTACAAAGGAGACATCACATGAATGACAAACTGAAAAGATGGACACATTTTAAGACATACAGAATCATGGAAAATGATAGGTGAGGGAAAGTTGATGAACAAAAACAAAAATTGTCATCATTTTATTGTTTGAAATGATGAAGGGTTTTTTTTTTTTTTTTTTTGCTCTCAAATCTTTATTTATTTATTTATTTATTTATTTATTTATTTTAAATTTTATTTAGTTATTTTTCAAGTACAGTTTTTTGTCTATTTTTCCCATCCCAGCCTCCCCCTGCCCCTTGCTCCCCACCTCCCTCCCATTTCCACCCCGCTTTAGTTCTCGTCCCTGTGTCCTTCCTATTTGTTCCTCCAAATCCCTCCCCCTTTTTCCCCTTAACTTCCCTTCCTTCTCCCCTCTGGTCACTATCCCCTTGTTCTCTATTTCAGTGTCTTTGTTTTTTGGGTTTTTTTTTTTCTGCTTACTTGTTTGTTTTGTTGTTTAGCTTCCTGTTAAAGGTGAGATCATATGGTATTTGTCTTTCAGCACCTGGCCTATTTCACTCAGCATAATGCTTTCCAGTTCCATCCATGTTGTTGCAAAGGGTAGTAGCTCCTTCTTTCTCTCTGCAGCATAGAATTCCATTGTGTATATGTACCACAATTTTTGGATCCATTCACTTACTGATGGGCACCTAGGTTGCTTCCAACTCTTGGCTATTGTAAATTGTGCTGCTATGAACATTGTGGTGCATAGGTTCTTTGATATTGATGTTTTAGGATTCTTAGGATATAATCCTAGCAGTGGAATTGCTGGGTCAAAAGGCAGGTCGATTTTTATTTTTCTGAGAAAAATCCATACTGTTTTCCATAATGGTTGTACCAGTCTGCACTCCCACCAACAGTGAACTAAGGACCCCGTTTCCCCACAACCCCCTCCAACATTTGTTGTTTGTTGCTTTGTTTATGATAGCCATCCTGACTGGTGTAAAGTGGTATCTCATTGTGGTTTTAATTTGCATCTCTCTGATAGCTAATGATATTGAGCATCTCTTCATGTGTCTCTGAATGCTCTGTATGTCCTCCTTGGAGAAGTGTTTGTTCAAGTCCTTTTCCCATTTTCTAATTGGGTTGGGTGTCTTCTTAGAGTGGAGTCGTGTAAGTTCTTTGTATATTTTAGAGATTAAACCTTTGTCTGAGGTATCATTGGCAAATATGTTTTCCCATATAGTTGGTTGTCTTGCTAATTTAATACTGTTTTCTTTAGCCATGCAGAAACTTTTTATTTTGATGAGATCCCATTTGTTTATTCTTTCCTTTACATTCCTTGCTCTAGGGAACATATCAGTAAAGAAGTTGCTGCGTGAAATATCTGAGATTTTCTTGCCAATGTTCTCCTCTAGGACTTTAATGGTGTTATGACTTACATTTAAGTCTTTTATCCACCTTGAATTTATTTTGGTGTATGGTGTAAGTCTGTGCTCAAGTTTCATTTTTTTTGCATGTAGCTGTCCAGTTCTCCCAACACCATTTGTTGAAGAGGCTATCTTTACTCCATTTTATGTTACTGCCCCCTTTGTCGAATATTAATTGACTGTAGAGGGTTGGGTTGATTTCTGGGCTCTCTGTTCTGTTCCATTGGTCTATGTGCCTGTTTTTATGACAGTACCAGGCTGTTTTGATTACAGTGGCCTTGTAATACAGTTTGATATCAGGTATTGTGATCCCCCCTACTTTGTTCTTCTTTTTCAAAAGAGCAGCTGCTATTCGAGCTAGTTTATGGTTCCATATAAATTTTCGAAGTGTTTGTTCTATGTCTGTGAAATATGCCATTGGTACTTTAATAGGTATTGCATTGAATCTGTATATTGCTTTGGGTAGTATGGACATTTTGATAATGTTAATTCTTCCAATCCATGAACAAGGTATATGTTTCCATTTGTTTGTGTCTTCCTTGATTTCATTCTTCAGGGCTGTGTAGTTTTCTGCATACAGGTTTTTTACCTCCTTGGTTAGGTTTATTCCCAGATATTTTATTTTTCTTTTTGCTATATCAAATGGGATTTTTCTCTTTATTTCTGCTTCTGCTGATTCACTGTTGGTATACAAAAATGCCTTTGATTTCTGGATATTGACTTTATAACCAGCTGTTTTGCCAAACTCATCAATTAGTTTGAGGAGTTTTTGGGTAGAGTCTATAGGATTTTCCATGTACACTATCATGTCATCTGCAAACAGTGACAGTTTTGCTTCCTCCTTTCCTATTTGGATGCCTTTTATTTCCTTTTCTTGCCTGATTGCTGTGGCTAAAACTTCCAATACTATATTGAATAGAAGTGGTGAAAGTGGACACCCTTGTCTTGTTCCTGATCTTAGTGGAAAAGCTTTTAGTTTTTTCCCGTTGAGTATGATATTGGCTGTAGGTCTCTCATATATGGCCTTTATTATTTTGAGAAATGCTCCTTGTATTCCCACTTTGCTGAGTGTTTTTATCATAAATGGGTGTTGTACCTTATCGAAAGCTTTTTCTGCATCTATTGATATGATCATGTGTTTTTTGTCTTTGCTTTTGTTTATATGATGTATTACATTTACTGATTTGCGAATATTGAACCATCCTTGCATTCCTGGGATGAATCCTACTTGATCATGGTGTATGATCTTTTTGATATGTTGTTGGATGCGATTTGCCAATATTTTGTTGAGGATTTTAGCATCTATGTTCATCAGCGATATTGGCCTGAAGTTTTCTTTCTTTGTTGTGTCTCTATCTGGTTTTGGAATTAAGATGATGCTGGCTTCATAAAAAGAATTTGGGAGTTTTCCATTCTTCTGAATTTTTTTGAAATAGTCTGTGGAGAATAGGGGTTAGCTCTTCCTTAAATGCTTTGTAGAATTCTCCTGTGAAACCATCTGGTCCGGGGCTTTTGTGTGATGGGAGTTTTTTGATTACTGCTTCAATTTCTTTTGCTGTTATTGGTGAATTTAGATTTTCTGCTTCTTTTTCACTGAATTTTGGAAGATTGTATTTTTCTAGAAATGTGTCCATTTCCCCTAGGTTTTCAAATTTCTTGGCATACAGTTCTTCATAGTAATTTCTTACAATCTCTTCTATTTCTGTGGTATCAGTTGTAATCTCTCCTTTTTCATTTCTGATTGTGTTTATTTGTGTCCTCTCTCTTCTTTTCTTGATGAGCCTACTTAAAGGCTTGTCTATTTTGTTTATCTTCTCAAAGAACCAACTCCTGGATTCATTGATCCTTAAAATTGTGCTTTTAGTTTCTATGTCATTTAATTCTGCTCTAATCTTGGTTATTTCCTTCCTTCTGCTTGCTCTGGGCTGTCTTTGTTGTTGTTCCTCAAGTTCTTGCAGGCGTAGGGTTAGGTTGTTTGTTTGAAATGTTTCTATATTCTTTAGGTAGGCCTGTATTGCTATAAACTTCCCTCTCAGGACTGCCTTCGCTGTGTCCCATAAGTTTTGGGTTGTTGTGCGATCATTTTCATTTGTTTCCAGAAATGTTTTGATTTCTTCCCTAATTTCATTCTTGACCCATTCATTGTTTAATAGCATACCATTCAGTCTCCATGTTTTTGGGTGCTTTGGGTTTTTTTCTTTGGGGTTGGTTTCTAATTTCAGTGCCTTGTGGTCAGAGAAGATGCTTGGTATGATTTCAATTTTCTTGAATTTGTTGAGGCTCCTTTTGTGTCCTATCATGTGGTCTATCTTTGAGAATGTTCCATGTACATTTGAAAAGAATGTGTATTTAGCTTCTTTGGGATGAAGGGCTCTATATATATCAGTTAAGTCCATTTCATCTAGGGTGTTGTTTAATGCCACAATATCTTTTTTGATAATTTGTTTGGAAGATCTGTCCATTTTTGATAGTGGGGTGTTCAAATCCCCTACTATGATTGTGTTGCTGTCAATATCTTTCTTGAAGTCCTCTAAGATTTTCTTGATATATTTGGGTGCCCCTATGTTTGGTGCATATATGTTTACAATGTTAATGTCTTCTTGGTGGATTCTTCCCTTGAGTATAATGAAATGACCTTCTGGGTCTCTCTTTACAGCCTTTTTTTTGAAGTCTATTTTGTCTGATATGAGAATTGCTACCCCAGTTTTTTTTTCTTGTCCGTTTGCTTGGAAAACTTGTTTCCAGCCTTTCACTTTTAGTCTGTGATGGTCTTTTGTCCTGAGGTGAGTCTCTTGTAGGCAGCATATGTGTGGGTCATGCTTTCTTATCCATTGAGCTATTCTGTGTCTTTTGATTGGAGAATTTAATCCATTTACATTTAAGGTTATTATTGATAGGTACTTATTCATTGCCATTTTTGTACCTGTGTTCCTCTCTGTCTCCCTCTTATCCTTCCTTCCCTTAAAGCAGTCCTTTTAGTATTTCTTGTAGAGCTGGTTTGGTGGAGGCATATTCTTTTAGACTTCTTTTGTCTTGGAAGCTCTTTATTTGGCCTTCTATCTTGATTGAGAGCCTTTCTGGGTAAAGTAGCCTTGGTTGTAGGCCTCTGGTTCTCATTACTTGAAATATTTCTTGCCATTCTCTTCTTGCTTGAAGTGTTTCCATTGAGAAGTCGGTAGCTAACCTTATTGGGGCTCCCTTGTATGTTATTTCTTTTTTCTCCCTTGCTGCCTTTAAGATTCTCTCTTTGTCTTGGAATTTTGCCATTTTGATGATGATGTGTCTTGAGGTGGGCCTCCTTGGGTTCCTCTTGATTGGGACTCTCTGTGATTCCTGGATTTGTGAGACTTTTTCTCTTATCAAATTAGGAAAATTTTCTCTCATTACTCGTTCAAATACGTTTTCTATCCCTTGTTCTTCTTCTTCTCCTTCTGGTATTCCTATTATTCGTATATTATTACGTTTCATATTGTCTTGCATTTCTCTTAATCCCTCTTCATTCTTTCTGAGCCTCTTTTCATTTTCTTGCTCTTTCTGTGAGATGCTTTCTACCCTGTCCTCCAACTCACTAATCCTATCCTCCGCTTCATCTATCCTACTTTGGAAACTTTCTACTGTGTACTTCAATTCGGAAATTGTATTCTTCATTTCCTCTTGTCTCTTGCTGATGGTTTCCATTTCCTTTTTGATGTTGCTGTAGTTTGCAGAGAGATCATTATAATTTCCCTGTAGTTTCTGGTAGCTCACTGTGAGCTCTTTGAGCTCTTTGAACTTCGTAATAACCAGTGCTTTGAATTCACTGTCTGATAGTTGATCAGCGTCTATTTCATCTAACATTCTTTCTGAAGTTTCTGCTTTTTCTTTCATTTGGGGATTGTTTCTTTGTCTTCCCATTGTTTGAGACTCTTCTTGTTAGTCTCTGCTTCCAAAATTGATCTGTTCTGAAACACTGGTTTTATGGTGTAAACTTCTGTGGTATGTTCCTTGTGAAGTTCAGTGGTACAGACTCCTTGAAGTTTCTTGATGTTCTTCGTCTCCACCTGCACTCACGCTGGTCCCTCGCACTGGTCTCTGCGTTGGTCGCCTACCACTGCTGAATGTCCCGGCTCTAGTAGCCGCCTCCTCAAGCACCCAGGCCCATTACTAGGGCAGTGGCACAGAGGCTGGGAATGTCCTGGCTCCCGTATCTGGCTCTCTCTGCCGCCCAGGGCCATCACAGGGGCTTGGAGTGTCCCGGTTTCCGTACCTGACTCCCCGGCGTCTAGTCCTGTCTCTATGGCAGTGGCACAGAGGCTTAGAAAGTCCCAACTCCCGTACCTGATTCCCCAGTGTCCAATCCCCTTGCTATGGCAGCAGCACAGGGGTTGTGACCCTCCCAGTTCCCGTAGAGGGATCCTCTGCCACCCCATGCTGTCTCAGGGGTTTGGAGTGTCCAGGCTTCCGTACCTGACTCCCCGACGTCCAGTCCCGTCGTTATGGCAGCGGCACAGGATTTGAGAGCTTCCCGGCTCCCGTAGCTGGCTCCTCAGCTGTGTCACAGGGGTTTGGAGAGTCCCGGCTTCCGTACCTGACTCCCCGGCGTCCAGTCCCATCGCTATAGCAGCGGCACAGGATTTGAGAGCTTCCCGGCTCCGTAGCTGGCTCCTCAGCTGCGTCACAGGGGTTTGGAGAGTCCAGGCTTCCGTACCTGACTCCCCGGCGTCCAGTCCTGTCGCTATGGCAGCCGCCCAGGATTTGAGAGCTTCCCGGCTCCCGTAGCTGGCTCCTCAGCTGCGTCACAGGGGTTTGGAGTGTCCGGGCTTCCGTACCTGGCTCCCCGGCGTCCAGTCCCATCGCTATGGCAGCGGCCCAGGATTTGAGAGCTTCCCGGCTCCCGTAGCTGGCTCCTCAGGGTCCAGGCCTGTCTCTATGGCGGCGTCACAGGGGCCTTTGGTGTCCCAGCTCCTGCAACTGACCCTTCCGTTGCCCAGGCTAGTAGCTATGGCATCGGCACAAGGGTGTCCCCGCTCCGGTTCCTGACTCCTCTGTCTCCCAGGACTGTCACAGGGGCTTGGAGTGTCCGGCTTCGTACCTGAGGCCCCGGCTCCCAGGCCTGTTGCTCTGGCGGCAGTACAGGGGCCGCGTGAGACCCAGCTCCGGTAGCTGACTCTGCCGCCGTCTGGTGTTTCAGCGTCGGTCACAATCTCTGGTCTTTTAATTTCATAGATGCTGGGTAACCGATGGTTTATTGTGCTGTTTCTCCATAGATCTGCCAGGATTTTCACCCATGAGTACAGGAGCTAGTATCCGCTCCATCTTACTCCGTCGCCATCTTCCTCACCCTCGGGTTTTGTTATTTTTCACTGACTGTTCATTTCTTTTTCAAAAATTAAATTATTTTTTTGTATTTTTCCATTGCCACTTAGTCCCCTTGTATCCTCCTGCCCCAAGCAATCACCACACTGTTGTCCATGTTCATGAGTCCTTTTTCCTTTTTATTCAATCCCTTAACACCCTATCCTCCTGCGCTGTCAGCTGACATCTGCTCTCCATCTATGAGTCTGTCTCAGTTTTCCTCATTAGTTCAGTTTGTTCATTAGATTCCACATACGAGTGAAATCATATGGCATTTGTCTTTTCTTGACTGGCTTATTTCACTTAGCATAGTGTTCTCCAGGTCCATCTGTACTGTCACAAAACATAAAATTTCCTTCTTTTTTTTTTATAGCCGAGGAGTATTCCACTGTGTAAATGTGCCATAGTTGTTTTAGCCATCATCTGTTGTTATGTCCATCATATAGTACTGGTGGATACTTAGACTGTTTCTATATCTTGGAGATTATAAATAACACTGCAGTGAACATAGGGGTGCTTGTGTTCTTTCGAATTAGTGTTTTGGATTCCTTTGGATATATTCCCAGACATGGGATTTCTGAATCAAAAGGCAGATCCATTTTAATTTTTGAGGTATCTCCACATCGCTTTCCACAGTGGCTGCACCAGTCTACATTCCCAACAGCGGTGCAGAAGGGTTCCTCTTTCTCCACATCCTCTTCAGCACTTGTTTGTTGATATATTGATGATGGCCATTCTGGCAGGTGTGAGATGGTATCTCCTTGTGACTTCAATTTGTGTTTCTCTGATGATTAGTGACATTGAGTGTCTTTTCATGTATCTAATGGCAATCTGTAGGTCCTCTGTTAATTTTTTAAATTATACTGTAAAGTTACATATTTTTTTCTATATTAATGTAGGACCTCACTTATAATGTTATTGATAGATTCTTGAAAACAGACTTTAAGCAAAACAATGTATAACAAAACCCGTTTTATTATAGGTAAATCGATATACAGAGATATGCCATAGGAATTTTACTCTTGTTTATATTAACTAGCTTATGGCAAAACTGGGTAGGTCACCATTTTTAATATTTTATTTATTTATTTATTTATTTTTATTTTTAAGGGAAAGAGAGAGGGAGACACAGAGAAGCATTACTTTGTTGTTCCACTTATTTGTACATTTGTTGGCTGCTACTTATATGTGTGCTGATCTAGAAGGAACCCACAACCTTAGTGTATCCAAATGATACTCTAATAACCTGAGCACCCAGCCAAGGCCTGTCTGCAGTTGCATTTTTTAAAGGCTATCAGTGGTGTTAAGTGATACTGTATTATTTTCATGGGCCTATGTTGTTTAATCAATATATTCATGCTTTTGTTTTTAAAGCTGAAAATTCACAGAGCAATATATGATTATTGTACTGATGTTAACAGAGTAGATGTTTGACAAAATTTTGAGATATTTAATCTGTCTTTGTAAAAATCTAATTATAATTATCCTGTGATACCTATTTTATAATAAAACTTTAACTCTTATTATGTATGACAAAACAGTATTTGATATCTAGTTGGAAAAAGTTTTATCATTAAGGACTATCAGAAATCTAGTGAATATTTTCTCAGAATTATTAACATTAGATAAACCTAGGTTTAGTTTATGACTGAACAGTTTCTATTTTTATAAAACTGAACATATCTCTAGAAAGTATATTCCAATTAGCTATCAAAAGTTTTTTTTTAAGAGAGACCATAAGGAAGCACTGTATTTAAAACAATTTTGCATAAGATCACATGTATCTTCGGAAATTGCTGTATGTTACAGAAAGCATAATGAAAGTAAGAAAGTTATATGTTAAAACATAGAGTAGAGCATCAATAATAATTACTGACAAAATAAGGGTTGTGTCATGGAAATAAAGCCAAACATGGAATGAAATATATATTGAAAGTAATAGATGATTTTATAAATTACATTTTTTTTGGTAGAGAAGTATGTACACTTCTCCATAGTAAGTGGAATGAAATCTGGTTTTAAAGAAACACACTATTATCAAATATGAGGTAATCCCTAACGAAAGGAGCCAATAGCATGATATATTGTATAACATGTATTCAAAGCACTGAAAGAAGTAACATTAAGGTGATAGAAAGTCATGTTCAGGGCAGTATGGCTAATCAACTTCTTCATGTCACTTGAAGTGATTTTAACAATGCCTTGTATGCAAGAAGGGGAAGTCAAACAGTTGTGGTTGTGAGTTGTGAGTTGTGGTTGTGTGTTCTTTGGCCCAAATGAGGCTTTGTATGATCAAGAATTGTTATGGCAGTGCTGCCTACTCAGTCCTAAAGTTCAAAAACTTCAAAGATTTTTAAGCTTACTTTGAACATTTAGCATTAATGGAGAAAATCATATTATTAGGTTCACATTTATGACTTTCGATCACAAGCTGGCCTTTGATGTGTGGCAATCCCAGTATCTATGCTTCGACTACCTCCTTTCTCTTTCCCACAGTAGATATTCCAGATTTGGATGACTAAATACAATTAATCTATCATTCATTCTCAGAATTTTAAACATTTTTAAAAAGCAATGTTATGCTTTTTAGAAAAAAATCGGGCCTATGGGCTTCAAATACTGTTTTTCTTTCCTTTTTAATGGTAAGCCTTTTAGGTACAAGCTGTGTCTCCATGCTGAGGGTTTAAATGCACCAGAGTAGCAGTATCCTCTTCCATCAGCCTTCGTCTGCAACTGGCCAGGCCATCCTCCCGTGCGGTGCAGAGTCCTCATGCAGGGAATCAGTCACATGTGCTGTCAGACCAGCCCAGTCTGCTACCATATGGCACCTGTCAGACACTGCTGTTGTTACCTCTGCTAGGAAATGCCTGTCCACCAGGCCTCTCTGCTCCTCCTGGGCACCAGTGCCACAGCCACGTGTGCTGCCATATTGGCAGTGTCTCAGCACAAGGGCTGAGTACTTCTGCTGCTGTCATTTGATAAGAGAATGTCTTCCAACCATTGCTGACGTCACCTGGATAAACACTGGACCACCTGGCCCTGTGTGTGGCTCCTGCCATCTTTCCAAGAGCTGCTGGAAAGGAATGTGCAAGATTAAAGCCTATCATGTGGTCTGTGAAAACATGGGGAGAATGAACTCCACTTTATTTCTTAATATTATATCCTGACAGATCATCTTGTTTCTTACTGCTATTCACTGAAATTTATCCATCTATTATTCAAAGCTCAGTTTTTGCCTAAGTCACAGACTTGAGTTCCTGAGAGTTTGAAGATGCTCAGATTTGAATGACAAAACTTACAGGAATGATTTCATGTATGAAGTGTAAATGGAAAAAAAGAATAAATAAATACGTAAGTTACTTGCTTTTGGTCAGGTTTCCTCAGCAGACCCTGAGACCGGAATTTGTGAGCAAATACTTTATTACGTGGTTGGAGAAAGCAGAAAGGCAGTGCAGAAAACAAGAGGAGGAGGCCAAACAACGGGTGTGATTTAGGTCAAATCTCAGCTCCAGCCTGATTCCCTGGCGAGCTCTGATGTGCAAATGATGCCCCAGTGTCTTCCTAAGTTCAAAGGGGCTTTCATTCTTTCCATTAGTCCTTGACTAAGGCTGTCCTGGTGTGGGCCTGGAAGAAGCCAATTCTGCATACTCCAGTTGTCTGAGTAGGTAAAGTGGCTCCAGCAGCCCAAGGCAGTCCTCTAAAGGCAGTCACAGAGGCTGGTTATTTGAGGCAAAAGCACACGAGAGCCACAGGAAGTGTGCACTGGAATGGTTAAGGCCATCCCGGGAGATCACGGCAGAGACCCAACAGGGTCCACCGCACTGCTTCCTAATATGAGAACAAACCGATCCTGGAGCCAGGAGAACCAAACGAGACCCAAGAGCTTTTAAAATTTTACATGCATTAGCGTTCAAAGAAGGCACTGTTTTCTCAACTAAACTTGACTAAAAGATTTTCCATGATTTTTCTTAAAAAAACATGCATTTTGAAACCGAAGGGGCCTTAGCGACTATGGACGACCTTCCACATTTCGACCTGCTTGAGATTTAATGCCTTGCAACTATGTAGAAAAGTATTACCTCCTAGATGTTAGAGACATCACTAGTAGGGCAGTTATAATCGTTGTTACATTGTTAACATCTTTCATATTGTTTTTGTAATAATTATCTAACTTGAAAAGTATATAAGAAAAGGAAAACAAAAAAATTAACAGATGTACATGTTCTTATAAATCGTTTACTTATTTATTTTTTAATTTTAACTGTTTTCAAGTACTCTTTTCTGCCCTTTACCCCCATTTCAGCACACTCCCAGCCCTTCCCACCTCTCCAATTTTCCACTCCTCCTTGTTATGGTCCATGTGTCCTTCATACTAGTTCCTTCAAACCCTTCCCCTCTTCCCCTGAGATTCACTACCCCTTCCCTCTGGTCACTGTCAGCCTGTTCTCTATTTCAGTGTCTTTAGTTATGTTTTGCTTGTTTGTTTGTTTTTTTGTTTAAGTTCCTGTTAAAGGTGAGACATATGGTATTTGTATTTCACCGCCTGGCTTATTTCACTTAGCATAATGCTTTCCAGTTCCATACATGTTGTCGCAAAGGGTAGGAGCTCCTTTTTTCTTTCTGCTGCATAGAATTCCATTGTGTAAATGTGCCATAGTTTTGGGGCCCATTCATTTACTGATGGTTACTTAGGTTGCTTTCAACATTTGGCTATTGTAAATTGGGCTGCTATGAACATTGGGGTGCATAGGTTCTATTGGATTGGTGTTTCAGGGCTCTTAGGGGATAATCCTCCCATTGAAATTGCTGGGTCAAAAGGCAGTTCCATTTTTAATTTTCTGAGAAAATTTCATACTGTTCTTCATAGTGGTTGTACCAGTCTACAATCCTACCAACAGTGCACTAGGGTTCCCTTTTCTCCACAACCTCTCCAACATTTGTTGCTTGTTGCTTTGTTTATGATGGCCATTCTGACTGGCGTGAAGTGGTATCTTGTGGTTTTAATTTGCATCTCTCTGATAGCTAGCAATACTGAGCATCTTTTCATGTGTCTCTGGATCTTCTGTATTTCTTAGCAATAGTTTAAAGAGACATTAACATTTGATCAAAATTGGTTCAGTTTTCTTTTCTGTACCAAAATGATAATGCTGTAAATTCACCTAAAGTGTCATAGTTAATTTTCACCCATCCTCCCAGCAATTACTTCCCCTCCAGAAGGGATAATTTTCTAAAGAAGACATGCATTATTTCTTAGCTTTTTTCTTTCTTCTTTTTGGTAAGTTTGTTACATTTGTATGTTGAGGTATATACATAAATATTATCACACTGCATATATAATTTTGCTATGAACTTGTTTTGCTCAACATTTTTAGATAAATTCTTTTGATACTTTTAGATCTAATTTATTCATTTAAGCAGCTGTATAATGCTGTGTTTCATAACATTTTCTCAGTGAAGTACACAGTTATGCTGTGTTCCTATTTTACTGTTAATCAAAACAGTGCCAGTTAGATTTTATGCCTGCCGTATACCTAAACAAAGTTTTCCTATAGCAGATGTGATGTTACCAAGTTGTAACAGACATGCATCTCCCACTTTTCTTGGTTTATTTTTTTACAAATATATTTTAAAGAAACTCTTTACTGACAAATAATTGTAAATTTTCTTTAAAAATCTCATAATATTTAATTAAATTTATTATTTAATATTTCTAAAGTATTATCTTTAAGATAATGGACAATTATGATTTGGGTTATGTGTATTTATTCATTTGATGACTTTTATTTAAATTAAATTTAAATTTCACTTGCTGTGAATTATGATAGTATTAAGGATATAGAAGCCTAATATTAAGATTGAGTTAGCTGCAGATTTTGAGGGGCCAAAAGCTTTCAATGTTTTCCCATATTTCAGTCTTAGGGTATCTACTAAAGCAGAATATTTTTCATGATTAGCCATATGTAGGTTTATAGGTAGATTTTGTTTTTCTTCTCCACTAAATACATTTGATCACCTGTTAAATAAACCTGCCTCAAGACTGTTGTTCAGATATAGCCCTCCAACCATTACTTCCAAGGCTATGGTTGGAACTGGATTACAAATGTATGCTTTTAGAGCTACCCCAAATTTAATTATTCTTCATGAAAATCTGTCAAAGAACAAACTCTTCAGTGCAGATGGCTAGATGCTGGCAATTATAGAACGCCAAAAGTTCTCTAATACAACATAAGAGATTCATGGTTCCAAGCTTTCTTGATTATATTTCTTCCAAGACTTTCTTTTTTTCTGTATAATAGACAGGCTGTGGGTTGGCAGGGGTATGAAAATAGTGAAAAGGGCCTTGCTTTGTTAACTGAATTAAGAACTATGGTAATTATATTTTCTAAACCTCTGGATCAGGTTTGGTCTGGAGTGTTGTCTGAAACCTATGGCAAAGGGCTATGCATATGGCCAGTAAAATCTCTAAGTATTCTGATGCCTTATAATACAGTCTCTGTCTTAACCTTAAGTATCTCAGAAATTCAGAGTTTATAACTTCATTGGGAAGTGAGCACTAAGATGAAACATAGAAAGATTTTGGATACAAAATTTATGATGGATTAAAAATAAAACCAATTTGTGTAATATCCAGGGTACTTTCATATACATTTATTAATAGTAACCCCCACCTCTAGCAGTTGGTAGATGTTATTATTCCCATTTTACAGATGAGAAGGTTGAGGCTCATAGAGATTAAATCACTTGCCTAAGACCACAGAGCTTGGTTCCAGGTTCAATTATTTCATGCCTAGGACTTATACCTTAATGTTGTCAGATGTCATTTAACTTTTAAGAATTATGTTACAGCAAACCTTGTTGAAGTCAATTTAAGTATGTGCAGAACCTTCTGTTTTCTTCCAAACTCTCAGATTAAATCAATGGTCTTGATCCTGCTATGGGACTCAGATGGAGGGGTTCAATTTTGTCACCTTTCTTGTTTTCTGACCTACACATATACAAGGTCTTGTTACGGGGATGGAATTTAAAAGCTGCCACATTACAGCCTATCTGGAGACAATGGTGTAGGATTTAAGAGCAAACTGTAGCCTCTGGTTCAATTCCCAGCTCTGGCATTTGTTATTAACATGGCTGTACACAAATGACCTCACTTCAATTTCTTCTCCCGTAAAATGGTTTTAATAACAACCCCCCTCTGAACAGAGTTGTTCTGATAATTAAATGAGTATTGGAATCTTCGTAGAGTATCAGAGAATAGTGCTTGCTATATAGTAGGTATTATATATTAGTTTGATATTATTATTATTCCAGTTGGAAATAATTGTTATTAAGTAGGACATATTTCAGCATAGATTCTCTGAGGGGTGGTGCATATCTGGGCTGTTCAGTTTATGCACCAGAATACTGTTTATAAAATATCTATCAAGGCTTCCCAAAGTTCTTCTTCTGGGGCTTTTAAAAAAATAATTTAGTAGGGTGACCTTGGTACATAATTATATGTTTCAAGTGTGAAATTCAATGATAAATCATCTGTATATTGCATTGTGTTTGCACCCAAAACCAAGTCTCTTTTTGTTACCATATATTTGATCCCCTTTACTCCAGCCAATAAGTGGTAGAGTTGAGCATGGCAGTTATGACACAACAATATGAACAAAGTAGAGTTTTCCAAGTTAAAGTAATATCAGGTAAACACAGAGTTCTGGGGCATTAACTGCAGTGAGGCTCTGCTGCCTAAGGAACTGGTGAAACACTTAATAGGATAGGGCTGTTTAATGTCTACCAATCACTTATCCCTGAGTCTGTGATGCATGAATAAAAACAAATGATGAAGTTTCTAACAAAATGCGGATAAAATCCAATTTTTTGCATTATTTAATAATGAAGATATAATAAAACACACAAAGCTCTGTGTCCATGTCCTCATCTCTATTCACCACCCAACAACTCTACAGTTTGATTTCTTTCTTCATGGTTCTTTTCCATTAAAACATGAAACACAAAAAACAACTATAGGAGCATTAAGAACTAAACTACACCAAGAGATCATTTGTGTGACTGACTGTAGCTGTAATAATAAGATAACCACTGCACTGTTAAAACAATGAGTCCTTTTTGTCCTTTTTACTCAGGCTGTTGGTGGTATTAAACACTGCTGGCCATTCCCCTTGTAGGGCTCTCTGACCACCCATTTTGTCCTATGTGAGATTTTGTCTTCTTCTGCCTAACAAAGTATAGTTCTGTGCAATCAGTACCCTCATTTTTATTATCCCTTCACTGATTATGACATCTTCAGTAACTTTATCTGCCTTCCTGATTTAACTGCCATTTATACATTGATAATGTTGAAATAGATGTACTTAGTTTTTATTCCTCTGATGGAAGGAAGACCAATGTGAGCTTTTCCAGAAAATACAGCTTTAGCCTTGCATATGTTGAGAAGTCCTTAAAAATATAGCTCTGGCTGGTGTAGCTCAGTGGATTGAGCATGGGCCTGTAAACCAAACAACGCGATTCAATTACCAGTCAGGGCACATGCCTGGACTGCAGGCCAGTTCCCAGCAGGGGACACACAGGAGGCAACCATACATTGATATTTCTCTCCCTCTCTCCTTCCCTTCCCCTCCAAAGATAAATAAATAAAATCTTTATATATATATATATATATATATATATATATATATATATATATATAGAAAAATTATTTCCGATTTGTCTTTGTGACTTTCACATATTGGCTTTGTGACGCATATTGGCTTGGCCAAAAAGTTCATTTGGATTTTTCCATAAGATGGATTTTTCATGCAAAATGATTTTTTAAATTGTATTTTGACAGCTGTCATATCAGCATGCATTAAAAAAAAACATCAAAATTGGTGAATTTCCGTGTAGCCATTTTAATATTGAACCTGGAAGAAAATAAATGACATTTTGGCATATTATGCTTTATTATTTCAAGAAAGGTAAAAATGCAACTGACACACACAAAAATGATTTGTGCAGTGTATGGAGAAGGTGCTGTGACTTACTGAACATGTCAACAGTGGTTTGAGAAGTTTCATGCTAGAGATTTCTTAGTGGATCATACTCCATGGTTGGGTAGACCAGTTGGAGTTGATAGAAATCAAATCAAGATGTTAATTGAGAATAATCAGTCTTATACCAAGTGGGAGATAGCCAACATACTCAAAATATCCAAATCAAGAAAGTTACTGGTGAAAATGAAAAATGTGTCTTTTATTTTATGGAAAAAGCTGAATGAACTTTTCAGCCAACCCAATATTACTTAACAATGTTCAGGACTTAGATGGTACTCAATACATATTTAATGGAAGACTTTAATTTCTTAAATAATTATAAAATGCAAAAGCAGCTACTCTATTTTTCTGTTTTAATTAAAAACTATACATGTATTAATGTCAAGCATAAATTTTCAGAAAA
The DNA here is from genome assembly GCF_021234435.1 of Artibeus jamaicensis. Lineage (NCBI taxonomy): Eukaryota > Metazoa > Chordata > Mammalia > Chiroptera > Phyllostomidae > Artibeus > Artibeus jamaicensis. The sequence continues at coordinate 67,706,502 of NW_026522030.1, read as the reverse complement.
AAATATCTTCTCACAAATTGAAAAACTTTCATCATTGTTTATAAAATATAGCAACAGAACTCTGTGTGTCCCTGAAGAGCAAGCCATGTGTTCCTAACACATTCTCAGAACTGCAATTCATTATCCAGCTGTTCTGCAGTTTATGTAAATTGCTATTCCTGAAAAACTTATGGTTGTAATCAGTCACTCAAAAGATCAGTTAGTGCAGTTGGATCGATAGTACTCCCAGTAAAGCCAATGTTCCACGTCTCTATTTCCATTGCTGATTTGTGATCCTGGAAATGACCCCATGTTTGCTATGTCTTGTTCTTTCTAATGTTAAAATGAGTCCTTAATTTGTAGTACAAAGATTATTTGAGATACAACTTTCTAAGGAAAATATAAATTATATTGATAATTAAGTAAATTATTCCATTTAGGGTGGTTTTACTGTAAATTATGAATTCATGAGACTTCAGTAGTAGAAACATAATTGTGGTGAAAGTGATATGCTGAATGATTTCCCACTCCCCCCACCAACACACCCAGATTCCTAAAAATAAGCTAATGAAATAGGTATTATTTCTCTGCTTTGGAAATGTGGAGATTGCACAAGGAGTCTGAGAAGAATAGGTTAAAGTAGAGGTATAGTGGGTAGTGATGCTAATGGGGAAAGAGCAGAGAACAAGAATAAAATAGTTTCAAGGAAATTGGAGGAATCAAGAGCCTCTTGAAAAAATAAGTGGTCCATAACATCAAATAGCAAAGAGAAGTTTTGTGTGATAAGACAGGAAAGTAACTTTTAGGTTAGGTAGTTAGAGAGTTCTGGTGAACTTATTAAACTCTATTTTTGTAGAAAGGCAGAGGAGGGACCAGGGTCCTAGGAGTGAAGGAATGTTGTGGGGGTGAGGAAGCTGATCAGAAAATACAAGCAAATATGCACCACCTGGGAAAGTTGGTGCCAGGTAAGACACACACAAAAAATAATTTCTCAAGGACAGTAGCTTCTCAAGAGAGTTTTTAATTGTGGCTTTCAGTGTATTTTGCTTTTTGGGGGGGGTAGTTTTAAAAATAATACTACTCTAGGAAATTCGTGTGATTATAGCAGGAATCAGGAGAGGTGGAGAACTGAAGACCCAATAAGTAGGTGTGATGACAGAGAAAGACCCCAAGGTGGTGAGAAGGTGTTAGGGACTAAATGAAGGGTTTGGTGTCAGTTAGGAATAATAAGCAACGCATAAAGTGTCAGGGATAGGTAGAGAAAAGAATTTTAAAAAGTAAGTTGGGAGGAGATTGGAAAGTTGACTTCTCTTAAGGGCAAAACACAAGGCCCGGAATCCCAGGACCCTGTATTCCTGGGGCTCGTGGTCTGATCAGTGATCACACTTTGTGCTAAACTTCACTGAATGAGGATATTAGTGGCCCTGCAACAGAATATTTCAGATAATCATGGAGAATTCCAACCCAGGTAGGCAGAGACATGGCAAGCCAGTTGTGTAGGGAAGGATTAATTGGATTGCTGAAAATCTTTCCATTAAAACAACAACAAAAACAAAATAAAACAAACAAAAAACACACCTATTTTGGTTACGGCCCTCGGCTGGCCCCTGGGACATAGACTCAGATATGTCTGAGTTTGAGATGAGCACTTCTGTGTGCCTGTTAACTGTGACTGGATAAGTTCACCCCAATAATGTGAGTGACAGGGGCTGACTAAATGCCCAGTAACAATCCTAGACACTTAGGTTTGAGTGACCTTCCCACATTTGCCAACACTTTGTCTATATCGTCACATATTCCTGCTGGGAGAATTGTGCCCTCATGGGACTTCACTGGCAGGGAACACCTGAAAGTTTGCTTGCTCTTGGTTTCTCCTGGACTTTACTTCCTGTATGTTTTCCCTTTGTCGATTTCAATCTCTATCCTTTCACTGTAATGAACCGTTTCTAGGAATATAATGGCTGTCCTGACCTGAGTCCTGTGAGTCCTAGTGAATGGTCAAGGCTGAAGGCGACCTCGGGATCCCCAACTCACAAGTCAAGCATTATTTACTACTTTTTAGAAGGCATCTGTCCTTATGATTTTGTCATTTGATTGTTTATTATTTATTTGTGTATGGAGTGCTTGCTATGGTCCAAGCATTGTACTAGGTTCAAAACATGTGGTGAGCCTAGGTCTACAGTGCAGCCTTATAGAACTTGGAAGAACTATAGAGGAAACTAAGTAAGAGAAAACTAACAACCTCAGGTATGATAAATGCTAAATAGTAAATACAAACAAACTCACCAAGAGATACCCTGGCTGCAGGGAACTGAAGATTATGTGATCTCTGTAGGGAGAGATGCTTGCTAGAAGAATCATGAAATCATCCATTGGAAGAAGGAAACTTAAAAGACCTTGATAGTGGGAATATATATATATATGTATATATATGTATATATATATATAGTATATAATGTATGTAGTCACTATATACATATAGTGACTACAAAATAAACTAGTGAGAAAAATTGGTGAGAATTAAAATCAGAGCTTAAATATGTAGGTAGTCTAAGAATACATTTAAAAATATTCCATAGTGACATGAATAATCACTCTGACCTTAGCACATGGAAATGTTTTATTTTTTAAAGTATTTTATTAATTCATTTTTAAAGAAGGGGAGGGAGAAAGAGGGAGAGAAACATCAGTCCTGACAGGGACCAAATCTGCAACCCAGACATGGGTCCTGACTGGGAATCAAACCAGCACCCTTTCACTTTGCAGGACAACACCCAATTAACTGAACCACAGCAGTTAGGGCTGGGCCGTTTTTATTTTAAATTTAACTTTGTCTCTAAACTCTGATATTTCACTATGGTGTTTTGATTTGATATGGTAACTATTAATCATTGCTATGACATTAACTAAAATTCTTTGTATTTGAACTAAAGGCACATGGTAAATACAATGCATTTGGACATATGTCTTAATCTCTATATTTTCTACAGTAGCAAAGATTATATGAATTTCTAGTATAGTTACCATAGAATTATAATAATTTCAAAATCTCCATGGTAAATACTTCTTATTCAATTGAAAGCAATTAAGGGATATATAAATAGGATATACAAAATCATCTAGAAGCTTTTCACATTGAATTACTGTCTTGTTTAAATACTTCTTGATATAGACACCCATTAATGACATCCTTCTTTCCTCAAGCACCTGTTCCTGGTAAAAACAAGGACTATATTGATTTGCTGCAATTTATCTTCTCTCAGGATTTTTGTCTTGACAATGTGAGAAGATTAATTGGAATTAATGGCATTTGCACAGCTAATTAAAGTCACTCTTCTTAAAGTCAAATCAATCCCTTTAATCAGAGGAGTGACAAAGCTTTGCTTATATGTGTGATAGTCTGCATGTAAATGTTGCCTAGAATCTTTGCAAGCATTGGGCATAAAATACAGTACCTGCTTAGGTTGGAAAGGAATTTTTCTAGTACTTAGTAATTTATAAAATTTTTTCTTATGCCAATTACATATACACAACGAATATTTGTAATCAAATGCATTTCAATAGAATTTACATGAATTTTATATATAGCTTCTGTTTCAAGCTCCTTATAGTGATTGACATGTGTAAATTCTCAGAATAGTTCTTAAGCAAAGTTTACATAAGCAAGAGGAAACAGAAGTTATCAAATTAATGCTTAGTTTTTTGCCTTGTGGCTCAGTGGATTGAGCACTGGACTGCGAATCAAGGGGTCACAAATTCAATTCCTATTCGGGGCACATGCCTGGGTTGCAGGCCAGGTCTCCAGTAGGGGACGCTCAAGTGGCAACCACACATTGATGTTTATCTTCCTCTCTTTCTCTCTCCTTCCCCCTCTCTAGAAATAAATAAATAAATAAAATTTTTAAAAATTTGATGCTTAGTTTTTCATTGTTTGATTTTAGTAAATTCTGCCAGCTCCTTTCTTCACATTGGTTATGCGGCTATAGCAAAAGTGTTCACCAAAGACTGAATAATTTGGACAAAAAAAAAGACATTTCTGAGTGAAGTTTGGAGAAATGGATCAGTCAACATTTTTGTCTATATTGCTGTTTGCTGTCAATGCAGCAATGATATGACATCACATACAGGAGTAGAGTGAGGGGATAGGGACCTGCACATTCTCTTCCTCCATTTGTCAGAACTAAATATCTTAATATCCTAGACACGAGTGGAACGTAGTGAATGTATGAAAAATAAAGCAGTGTAGTATTGGGGATCAGCTAAAACATTCTGTAGTATAAGTGGCAGTAATCTGTGCTCTGTGATAGTATAAATATCAAACACAAAATATCCAAGTCTATGTTTTAGTAGTGGATACTTCCTAGGCACACCTTACGCTCTTGGCCTGTACACAACCCAGTCATAGCTGTAATGGCTTCCAACACTTTAGTACTACATATCTTATCTCAAATATTTAGAGATATTGTCTTCCTTCCAGGAGTTTCTCAAATTCTGACAAGGAACCAATGCATTCATGTACCTGCAACTCCAACATTTAGGAAAGTAATGCCTTATGGATCAATTCAAACAACAGGGGACAAGAAGTGATAGATGAATGTGTAATACATTCTGTAGGCTCTTCAGGAGGTTCTGATTGTATCAACACTTCAGTGGCTCACAGACGGAGCCAACTAAACAAGTTTTGTCCTGGTTATCATGCTGCTTCCCCTTCTTCCTTTTGGTTTCTTATCCCTCACTCTTGCTTTTTGGGCCACTTTTCAATTAATTTATCTCTACACACACCTTTATTTCAACCTCTATGCTCCTGGAATACAAGTTATGACAGTTGTGATGAATGTACTTGATGGTATAATATTGCATTAAAATAAAATCTTATGAGAAAAATCTTGTGAGAAATAGTGTGAAGTATTAAAAAATGTAATGATTAAGGAAAATAACTCAAGATTTTTCAAGATTTTAAAGCCACACAGAACAACTAACATTTTGTGGGGTTATTTTGGGAAGGAGAGGGGGTGGTGCAGGGGAATGGAATTCCTAATGCATCAACACGTAAAAATCAATGTATTGGCCTTTGAGAATTTATACATTGCAGTGCAATTCACACATTGGTTTGAATTTATTCAAATGATCTATTGATGATAAGGAGCTTTTTAATGCATATTTTGCATTTATTAATAATATGAGATATGGATATGAATTTGGAATCTGGTGATCTCCAGTTACTGAAGTATCAATAATATGTGGATAATATCCACCTTACACTAGTTTTAGGGCATTTCTGAGATTTAAATGAATGTTTTTTTCTCCTTGCAAAGTTACCTATTCACATAGAAAATATATGTAAACATATAGCTAAGTGTTCAGCTAATAAATGCTAATTCAACTAAATATTTAAGACCATACATGAACTGAAATCCATAATAACTATGTCTTCCCATAGTATTTCAGTTGTTTCATCCCAGTTCATCAATCCAGTTAAGTCACAAAATTTGGTGACTCCTCGCCGTGATTTTATCTAGTTACGTGGAATGAATAACAAGAGATGTAGAGACTTCTTTTTCTCTCCTCAATAATGAGAAGTCTGGTTTCAAATCAAAGCCATAATTTTCTGAATAAGGATGGTTGGAAGGAGTTGCTGTTCTTTCTCAACAGAGGGGTATATGTGAAAAGAAAATATAAAATAGTAGACACATCAGAATTCTTAGAAATTATCTAAGACACATAAGTTATCATTCCAAGTTCACTCTTGGGGTTTCTTCTTTTTATTGCAAATATTTTTTTGTAAATTTGAGATGTGGAAGAGATATAGCAATGCCAATTTAGTAAAAGATGAATAAAAAACAGAAGCAGACAAACTAAAAAATACTTTCTGATATTTTACAGTGTCAATACTATAATGAAACACATTGGAGGTTTTTTTTTTTTTTTTTCCGGATATGTGTACTGGAGTGTCTTGTAAAGCAGAACTTGGAATTGTTTCTAACTACTTCCATGTCTGTAGTTATTTCAATACTTGTTAAGTCTTTAGCTTGTGTGGACAGTAGAAATTTCCTAATAATGGGAGGAAACATAAGAGTGTCTTCCTTAGTAACAAAAGTAAATATCAAAGGAGACAGCCATTACATGAAGAAAAGAGGGCTTCTATTTTTTTCTTCTAGTGGACAAGAATGACTTCTTGATTTCTATTTTTTTTTTTTTTAGTAATCCTCAAATGGAAAGTTCAGGCAAAGTTAATAAAACACTGAAAGTCCAATGAGCATCTTCTCTGGAAACCCAACTTTACTACATACATCCTCTTCCTGATTATAATATGTAATTATGAAGTCTACTGCACACCAAGAACTAATCATGTAGGTATAATCCATGGAACCCAATGTATTATTTTCCATCTTCACCCAGGGAAGATACAAAAAGTTATATTAAAATAGAAAAAATAATTTTCTATTTATCATTATATAAAATAAATATAGCCTGGGATTTGGAATGAACCTTGATTTAAGGGGAAGATTTGATTAAAAATGTTGAGCAGGTTGGGTACTTACAAAAAACTTCAAATTATGTTCCAATTAGTGTTTATCTCAATTATTAAAAAGATTGATCATTATAGTACTACGAAGAACAAATAAATGCAAATACCAATGTATAGTAGTAACAAGACTATAGATTTTAAAACTAAATGCCCTGGCATGCAATTGCTTCTTTTTTGTCACTGTGAGTTATATTCTATATGTTTCACTCTCAGGAAATTGAGATTGTTGGGAACCACCCTGCCTAGTTTTAGGAGCTGTAACCCCCCATGACTAAGGCTGAGTGAGCAACTTTCAGACCATAAGCCACTAAGGAGACAATGCTTATCTCCCTGGCAGAAGAGCCACTTCTGCTCCTTCTTTCAAGACTGGCCCCCGATGCTTGACCAGTTAGCCAATGATGGGTAAGATTCCCCAAGCGGGGAATGACCTAAGTCAGGCATGATCACATGGAGGCCCCAGAGAAGGACTTGGGGGGCTATGGAGAAAGGGGGTGATGGACCCTCACCCCTCGGCTTTGATGAAGCCTGACTTCCCTGAGTCTGAGAGAAGTCCCCCAAAATTTCTTGGCTATCTGCCTCCTCTGCCTGACTTAAGCCTAAATAATGACAGAGGGCGGTGCAGCCCTGTGCTGGAGAGAGCAGACTCCCTGGGTGATCAGGCCTTAGAAAGGGTATGTAAAATCCTGTGAAGCCTGCTTTGCTAAGAATGCTGTTAGTTAAATGATAAAGGTCCAAGCAGGAAATGAGTTTGTTCCCCAAAGTTTTGTAGCCTTTTAGCTCATAGACCTTGACTCAGAAGAAGCCTTAATAGTTCTTTGTATGCTCTCTATTCTTTGATCCTTACTGTCTGACAATGATTAATGAGCTGTGCCTGTATTCCTGTGCAAATTAAACCCAATAAAAGCTTGTCTAGGCAAGGGTCAGGGCTCTCTCCCCTTGAGAGAGTGGCCAGGCCATTCTGAGGTGTTCCCTCCTTGAGGGACTAGCCATGCCATCCCTTATCCTCCACAGGACTCGGTAGTCCCTGTGGATTAGTCTCATGTCTCATCCATAATGCCGCAGGCACTGTTGGCCAGTGCACGTGTCAAGAGATACATTATTTCCCTAGTGAAATAAAAATTTCCCCACATATACATTATCGCAGGTAATATTTCAACCAAATTATAAATATGCTGTATGGATTAATTTTTTTCTTTTTTGAAAACTAGATATAAGTGGGTCTTGTCAAGAAGCCTTCTTTTGATAACTTATCTTAAATTTATTTTCCCCTGATTATCTTGTTTGATTCTGCACTATACTTTCTTTCATCTTCCAAACAAGAATGATTTCTGACATCCTCCCAGTGAAACTATTGGTCACCGGGGATTGTGTCTTTGGCCAGTTCTTTTAGCCACCCCCACTAAGACTCTTACTTATGAGATTTCTTTCTATGTGGTTATTTCTCTCATGAAACAGACTTTCCCATACATAGTCATATAGTCATGCATTCCGTCAGTTGTTTCAACTAAAATAAGTGCATTGCTGTTATTAAACCTTTAGCATTTCACTTCATTCTTTGTAGCTCTATGTTTCCATATAAATTCACATTTAATTTGTTTCTCATTAACACTCCCCAAATCATTCAGTAATAATGTTTTCTATCTTCTTTGCTCATTTAATATCTATTACCAGTTATGCATTCCTGGAGATATTAGATTGTATCCTTTCCAGCAGAATTCTATTTTGTTATTTTGGATTCAGAGTTCTGTGACTTTTGCATCTATTTCAGTTGATTTCTCTCAATTACCAATTTTTCAAAAGTTCTAGACTTAATATTATTGAAAATATTATGCATGTACCATGTATTTGCTGCTACCTATCATGCTAGTGCTTTGACATAAGACCAAAGGGAATGCAACCTGTAGGCTCTAGCCAAAGTTCTCCTGTATGTATTACCTCCTACTTGTCATCACCTTTCATTTTCCTCAAGGTTTTCTTTTTTCAATAAAACAGATTTTTGCCTTAATGCTATGTGAAAAAATATTAAACAAAAAGAGTTATATGGAAAAATAAATGCAGTTTATGCTTTAGGGTGATAACAATAACTAATAATAATAGCAGTAACATCTATTCATTGAGCTCAAATCATGTGTTTTGCAATGTTACAAGGACTTTATATATGTTATTTTAGCTAAGGCTCATGATACCTCTTTAAGTCAGTGACTGTTTTAATTCCCATTTTTGCAGATAAGTAAATTGAACTGAAAGATTCAGTAACTTTTCAAAAGTCTCACAGCTAGTAAGTGGAAGATCAGAAAGTCTGTTTTTAACCAGTATGCCATTATTCTTTCATTGTGCTATTTATTGTTATTTTATGCTTGTAAAAGAATACACACAAAACTCAAAATCATTGCCCACCCTCCCATAGTAGGAAAATAAGCCATAAAAAGAAACAATGGCTTCTATCTTAGACTTAATATGATTTTCTCAGTCTTTGAAACTTTCTTATTAGAAAAAAATTAAAAGCAACCATTTTACTTTTTGGTCCCAGTATTTATTTTCCAGATTTCATATTCATCTATTAATACACTCTCCTCTTTTTTGTGGTTGTCTCTTCATACTGACAACTTTATAAAATCATATTTTATTTTCTCAGGTTAAATTTAAAAAGTTGCTTACCATTAGTACCTGCAGTGATCTTCAAATAATGCAATTAAATACAGAATTTTATGAATAAGAAAATTTTTGATGGTTTATTATTATATTCTACCAATCATAAACAAGACAATTTCTCATATTGCTGAATATGAATATAAGTACTCATGAATGAGAAAATTATTACAAAGTAACGATTAAGAAACTCAATAAACTACATTTATCTCCTTTTTCAAATCATGTTTTTCTCTGTGATGAGTATAAAAGACATATCTAAGTAAATCTTTCTTTTCTGGAATGGTTGCCAAGGTGTTACAATTCGGTTGTTACAGCAAATATGAAAATCCTGTTTTTCTTTTAGGTTTTTGTTTATAACATACATTCTAAATACTACCTAATGTTGACAAAATATCAAAGTACATTGTTTACAGTGGTATTCATTGTGGAACTCTTCCTGAAAAAGAAAACTACAAGAATAACATATAAGAAATGAGCACTCATTCTCCAAGAAGAGAGATATCACAAATTATGATCATGAACTAAAATTAGATTATGTTAACATCTGGCCAGATGCCAGCCTCTGATCATCAACATCAAACACCTTTTAGTTTTCTTGTGATCACTTTCATTTTTAACCAATTTCAATCCTAATTTTGTGAATTACCAAAGTAGACAAGCATGAAATAGATTTTTCATAGTAAAGAGATATTCTTGTGAATAATAATGTTGTGTGATGGTGTTACTTTTCTAGATTTGTTTTAATTTCACTATGTAACCCCTCTTTCACTGTAATAGAAATGTGTACCTCTTGCTTTTCCCATGTTAGGTGGGACAATAGAACTGACCTCAGGCCAATGAAAAATGGGTATAAGTGATGTTACCACCTTTACATTAAAATCATTTTCACATAATTCCACTTTCTTTTCCCTTCTGTTGACACGCTTGAAGCCAAGTGTGATAGATGGTTAAATGGTGGGTCATAAATCATAAGAGGCCAATGTTTCCTTAGCCTCTTTTTCCAACACACACACATAAACACACATATCACTGGACTGTGATGGGATTGAGAAATAATGTTGCTACTTGTGAGCCGCTGAGATTTGGGGTGTTGGAATAATAAGTATTCCTTGAATAATACAGTTAAAGTTATTCCAACTGAAATATAAGTTTGTATATTAATTAAGAGTATGGATTTTGTGTAAGAAGTATCCAAGTCCACACTCTGGTTTTCTTTTTGTTAGTTGTGTGATAAATTAGTTAAACTCTTTGTCTCATTTCTATCATCTTCAAAATTAGGAAAATAGCTATATGACAGGCTTATTTTAAGTATTAACTAATACTATACAAGGTCTGTCCAGAAGGTATCCAGCCATGTAATATGAAAAAATAGAGACATTTATTGAAGAAGATACAAGAGACAAGAAACATTGCATATAGGACAATGACTCCCCAGTCCCCTTAAAATTAGGCAACTTGGGTCCTCAAACAATTCTTCCAATCAGCTGTCCCATTATATTTTCCTGAATTTCATGGACAGTCTGAAATCTCTTCCCTTTCAAAGGTGATTTTAGTTTTGGAGAAACCCAGAAGTTGCAGGGCACCAAATCTGAGCTGTAGGGTAAGTGAGTCATCTGAGTGATTTGATGTTTTGCCAAATAACTCTGCACAAGTCGTAATGTACGAGGAGGTGTGATGAAGCTGCCCATAGCCGTGGCCTTTCTGAATCACCTGAAGAGTAGCTACGGAACAATGTTCACGCAAAATTTGATGCAGATTCATTGCTCTACTTGCCTAATCACTTTGAATGCTATGGCCACACATACTCACTGAATGGTGTCTATAGCCCCCATTGACTAGTACAGTGAAGTTGTCATTGTTTGTGTATGTGCATTCCAGCCCACTCTCCTTGGCTGCCAGGTTACATCATTGTCACACAATACATTCTCATTATATTAACAATGGCTGGACATTTTCCAGAGACATCGACCTCATATCTAGTACATATTTGGTAGATGTTAGCTTTTTAAAAACATTTTTTAAAAATAAGAATTGCAGTTTATTTAGTTCATGCTCCATCCTTGAAAAGACAAAATTGAGAGAATTAAGTAAATGAACATCATCAGTAGGAAATGGTGGAATGGAAATCCCCATGTGAAAACTCAGAATTTCATTATGTTTCAGCCTTGTAAAAATTTAGAGAACATTTATCCACTTTATTTCTGATTACTTTAATAGAACTTGGGATTCTTTTCCCCAACCCAAAATCTCTATTAATTTCTTTATCTTCAGGTATGTCCCAGATCTCCCCAGACCAGGGGAAATTTCTGGGTTTCTAGCTGACGAGAAGATCATATTTCAGTGTGCAGCATCTGTGTCTTTCCTAGTTATTCACGGCACCCTCAGTCTCCTGTTTACTCTCAGAGCCTGTGTTTCCCTTTAATGCTACTGCAATAATCACATGCACTCTTCTTATAAACCCCCAGAATCCCTGAATGCAGATTAAAAAAATACTTTCTTTAACATGCTACATATTTCACCACTCTTATGCCACAGGCAACAGTTCTAAGACATTTTCTTTGGGCACAATTATCTTAAGAATATTGCTTTTCTTAGGCTATTTATGGTTCACATTCTGTAGACTAGTTTCAGGGAGCTTGCAGTGGGTATTGCTTGGAAAAACAAGCATTCTTTCATACTTTGAACTCTTCTTACTTCCAGGCAAGAACAAAGATTTACATATGGAAACAAAATTTCCAACAAAAATGTCAACTACAAATTCATGTCTTTTCTTTTTCCACTGTATGTTAATCCACTAAATATTAAAATTTTGCTTGACCTCCTGAAGTTTGTTGAGGTAAATCTAGACAGAGAAATCTGGGCATATGAGAATATGTGAGCAGTTCAACTTACTTGGAATTTAGTGTAATGGAAAATACACCAGAAAGAGATAAGAGTGCTGTATAGTAAAGAAGATATTAATAGATATCTCATATCACAGGCATTGTTGTAAAGACAGTAAGGACTTTGGGGACAACTTTAACACTACAGAGGCCACAGTCTGTATTACAGCATAGATCCTGTATATCCAAGAGATATGTTCATTATTACTATGTGCTGAAATGCAAAAACAAAAACAAAAACAAAAAACCCAAACCTGCAATTTTGTATTTATTATATTTATATAATAAAACACACAATTTTTATCTATTTTCTGTTACGTTCTAGAAATTATTAAATAAAAAAGTGTAAAAACATAATAAAATTTTTCTTCCAAATAACAGAAACATGGATATTGCTTAAAAAGTACAACCAAAAACATGTCTGTAACATTAATTAATAAGAATCTTCAATAGCTGGCTTTGCAAAACCTTTGTAATAATCATTGCAAACAATATCGCCATGCTTAAAGCATGAATACTGTTCACAACCCTTGCAAAAAGTATTTTGATAAACAATCATTTTGGATGCATAGCACCTAGCACATTTTATTTCTGCTTGTCCAGGGAGTTGTATCTATGCTGTCATTAGAATTTCCCCCAATTTGTCTTTGAAATAGATGATGTTTCAGGTTTAAAGGCTTATGCACTACTGTAGAGATTTCTGAATGTTTTTTATTTATTCTGACACTAACTGCATTACAACATTTCTAATAAATATTCTACACCTTATTTTTGCATTGCTGTTCAGCATGTGAATAGTCTGAGGACTTATTGCTGCAATGTTCAAAGTTGTATACAATATAACCATAGATCATCTTCTGGTGTTCTTCACCACATTACATGTACCTATCATTTGGTCCATAGTGTTAAGTCCTGACTTCCTTTGGTTGTAATATTTTATTATGTCAGGCTTTTGCAAACATAAATTTACAGCATCGTTAAAATTCATACTTGAAACTAAAATTACACTTTTTCTCTTTTGCATATATAAAATACAAGTGTGCAGTCTGTACCAAAAGCAAATAAGCTGGATTTTTCAGTCCTATTTCTAAAAGACACAAATTCATGGGATAGTTGGGATTTATTCTTGTGAAAAGCACCTAGATATGGAAGTTGCTTCTTTTTCAAGTTGGAGATAAGATTTATATCAGTGAACCAGTTATCTGCTGTAACGTTATATCCTGATAAATAAATGGGCTCCAAAAGTTTCTTGATTACTTCTGCTAGTTTTTAGTAACCAAGTAAGGACCTTCAGGATGCTTACCAGCATATATTTCAAGATTTCCTGTGAAAAATACTTTTGAATCAAACATAGCAAACATTTTTATACCATAGTTACTGGGCTTGGATGAAATATATTGTCTGAACCCACATTTGCTTCTAAATCTAGGGAACGTTTCATCTATTGTTATATTCTGTCTCATAGAGTAATTTATAATTTTCTGCAAATGCTGAGGAAATGTCTCTCACAGATGCTAATTTGTCCACTTTCAAGTGCACTAAGCGAGAAAGTTTCTCATCAAACCTGATAACATTATGACTAAATCAAAATCTCTGTAAAGATATCCTAAATCTAAAGAGTTCAACCCCACTGCCATCCATAGCCCATCAATTCTGCAAGTCTAGCCGATTGCTGCAATGTAAACCACGTAGATATGAGGACTAAACATTCTTTCAATTCAGTTTTGTATGTGCAGTAACATCTCTTCTCAAGAAAACCAGGTTGAGATAGAATCTATGTATTTATTTGTATATAACAAAATTAGATGCAAAACGTAATTTGTGATAAAGCAGATTCAAATTTCAAGTTCTGTCTTGGCATTTTTTGTGTGTTTGGCTGAACTAACAAAAGTTGACACAAAATATCCTGTGGCTATTTTCTAATTTTTCTTCTTATTAGATTTTTTCTTCCGTTTTAATTCTTTATCCTTTCTAAAAAATACTTTTATCATTTTTAATTGTCATTCTAATACAGTTGTCTCAATTTTTCTCTTTGCCTTCCTCCACCCATCTCACCCCCAGGGTCCACAGTCAATCCCCACACTGTTGTCATGTCCATGGGTCGTTCATACACATTCTTTGACTAGTCCCTTCCCCTTCTTTCCAGCATTATTGCCCTCGCCCCTCTACTCTGATCACTGTGAATCTGTTCCATACTTGTGGTTATACTTTGTTCATTAGTTTATTATTTTTATTAGATTCCTGTGTAGGTGAGATCACATGCTATTTGTCTTACACCAATTGGCTTATTTTACTTAGCATAATGCTCTCAAGTTCCATCCATGCTGTTGCAAAGGGTAGGAGTTCCTTCTTCCTTTCTGTTGTGTAGTATTCTATTGTGTAAATGTACCACAGTTTTTCATCTATTCATTTACTGATGGGCACTTGGGCTGTTTCAGCACTTGGCTATTGTAAACAGTGCTGCTATGAACATAGGGTGCACAAGTTTTTGAATTGATGTTTCAGGATTCTTAGGGTGTAGTCCCAGCAGCGGAATCACTAGGACAAAAGGTAGTTCCATTTTTACTTTTTAAGGAAATTTCACACTATTTTCCACAATGGCTGTACCAGTCTGCATTCCCACCAACAGTGCACTAGGGTTCCCTTTTCTCCTCATCTTCATCAGCAGTTCTTTGTTGATTTGTTAATGATAACCATTTTGGCAGGTGTGAGGTGATATCTCACTGGGATTTTAATTTGCATTTCTCTGATGGTTAGTGATGTTTAATACTTTTTAATATTTGGGGGGCCATCTGTGTGTCCTCCTTGGAGAAGTGCCCATCAGATCCTTTGCCCATTTTTTAATTGGATTATTTGTCTGCCTGGTATTGAGTCATATGAGTTTTTTTTTATATTTTGGAGATCAAACCCTTTTTTAGTGTAACACTAGCAAATGTATTCTCCCTTACAGTCAGTTTTCTTTTCATTTTGATGATGGTGCCATATCTGTGAAATATGCCACTGGTATTTTAATAGGAATTATATTAAATCTATAGATTGCTTTGGGTAGTATAGACATTTAAATGATGTTAATTCTTCCAATCCTGAACATGGTATATGTTTCCATTTATTTGTATATTCCTTAATTTCTTTCTTCAATATTCTATAATTTTACAAGTACAGGCTTTTACCTCCTTGGTTAAATTTATTCATAGGTATTTTATATTTCTTTTTTGCTATATTAAATGGGATTTTTTCCTCATTTCTCTTTCTGATATTTCATGGTTGGTGTGCAAAATACCATCTATTTCTGAATATTGACTTTTATATCCTTCTGTATTGCTAAATTCATTTTTTAGATAGAGTAGTTTTTTGATGGAGACTATAGAGTTTTCTATGTACACTATCATGTCATCTGCTAATCATGACAGTTTTACTTCCTTTCCAATTTGGATGATTTTTATTTCTTTTTCATGTCTGATCACTGCAGCTAGAACTTCTAGTACTATGCTGAATGAGAGTAGTGAAAGTGGACACCCTTGTCTTGTTTCTGATATTAAGGGGAAAGTTTTTAGTTTTTGCCCATTGAGTATGATGCTGACAGTGGGTTTGTCATATATTATGGCCATTTTGCTGAGAGTTTATATCGTAAATGGGTGTTGAATTTTATCAAATGCTTTTTCTGCATCTATTGATATGATTATGTGGTTTTTATCCTTCATTTTGTTTATTTGATGAATCGTACTTAATGATTTGGAATATTGTAAAAACCTTACATTCCCAGAATAAATCCCACTTGATCATTGTGTATGATCTTTTTGATTTGTTGCTGTATTTGATACGCTAACATTTTGTTGAGGATTTTAGCATCTATTTTCATCAGGAATACAGGCCAATAATTTTATTGTTTTTTAGTATCTAATCTAATTTTGGAATTAGGATAATGCTGACCTAGTTAAGATCAGCTTGAGAAACTTCTTTCCTCTTGAAAGTTTTGAACAGTTTGAGAAGGAGAGATGTTAGTTCTAGGAATGTTTGGCAAAATTCACTTGTGAAGACTTCTGGTCCAGGACTTCTGTGCGTTAGAGTTTTTTGATTACTGATTCAATTTCACTAGCTGTTGTCAATCTATTCAGACTTTCTGATTCTTGATTCAGTTTCAGAGGATTGTATGTTTCCAGAAATTTGTTCATTTTGCCAAGGTCCAATTTCTTGGCATATAGTTTTTTTCATACTAATTTCTTACAATCCTTTGTATTTCTGTAGTATTTGTTGTAACTTCTCTTTTATTTCTGAGTTTATTTATTTGGGTCCTCTCTCTTTTTTTCTTGATGAATCTGGTTAAAGGTTTGTCAACTTTGTTTATCTTTTCAAAGAACCAGCTCCTGGATTTAGTGATCCCATGAATTGTTTTTATAGTATCTATGCATTTTAATTCTGCCCTAATCTTCATTGTTTCCTTCCTTCTATTCACTCTTGGCATTGCTTGTAGTTATTCCTCCAGCTCTTGTAGATGTAAGTTTAGATTGTTTGTTTGAGGTTTTCTACCTTTTTTAGGTGGCCTATTTTGCTATAAACTTCCCTCAGTGTTGCTTTCATTGTGGCCCTTAGGTTTTGGGTTGTTGTGTGTTCATTTTCACTTGTTTCATGATAATATTCTATTTCTTCTTTGATCTTATTGTTGACCTTTTCATAATTTAATGACATATTATTCAGTATCCAAGTTTTTAATGTTTTTGAGTTTTTTCCTTGAGGTTATTTTCTAGTTTCAATCCACTGTGATCTGAGCACATGTGTGATATCATTCCAACTTTCTTGTATTTGTTGAGACTTTTTGTGTGTGTCCTCCATGTGGTCTATCCTTGTTAACATTCCATGTGCATTTGAAAGGAATGTATATTTTGCTTCATTGGGATTAACATTTCTGCATATGTAAATTAAGTCCATTTTATTTAGAGTGTCATTCAGTAGCACAACATCCTTGTTAACTCTTTGTTTGGAACATCTATCCATTGTTGACAGTAGGGTTTTAAAATTCCCTATAATGACTGTGTTGGTTTCAATATTTTTCTTGAAGTCCTCCAACTTTTTATTTACATATTTAGTTGCTCATAGTTTGAGTTCATGCATGTTTACAAGGTTTATATTCTCCTATTGAACTACTCCCTTAAGTATTAGGTAGTGACCTTCTTTGTCCCTTATTATGGCTTTTGTTTTGACGTATATTTTGTCTGATATAAGTATTGCTACTTCAACTTTCTTTTCATGTCTGTTTGCTTGAAATATCATTTTCCATCTTTTCACTTCAAACTGTGTAGATCTTTTGTTCTTATGTGGGTTTCTTGTAGACAGCATGTGTGCAGGTTATGTTTTCTTATCCATTCAGCAATACTATGTCTTTTGATTGGATCATTTAATCCATTTACATTTATGGTTATTTTTAATTAGTACTTATTCATTGCCATTTTTCTATGCCTGTGCCCACTCTCTCTCTCTCTGTCTTTCTCTCACTCTCTCTCCTTTTTCTAACAGCAGGAGCCTCTTTAGTATCTCTTGCAGTGGTGGAGATATACTCATTTAGCTTTTTTTTTGTCTGAGAATCTTTTTTTTTTTTTGCCTTTCATTTTAAATGAGAACCTTGCTGGATAAAGTAGCTTTGGTTGTAGCTCCTTGTCTTTCATTACCTGGAATATTTCATGCCAATTCCTTCTGGCTTGTAGTGTTTTTATTGAAAAATTAGCTGATAGCCTATCAGAGTTCCTTAGTGTGTTACTAGCTGTTTCTCCCTTCCTGTTTTAAAGATTATCTCTCTGTCTTTAAATTTGTCATTTTAATTATTATGCATCTTGGAGTTGGCCTATTGGGTTCATCTTGATTGGGATCCTCTGTGGTTTCTGAACTTGCATGACTTTTTCCCTCACCAAGTTACAAAAATTTTCTGTCATTATTTTTTTCAAGTAAGTTTTCTATCCCTTGTTCTTTTTCTTCTCCTTCTTATATTTCTATGATGTGAATGTTGTTTTTGCTTCATGTTGTCCCAAAGCTCCCTTATGCTATTTGTTCTTTTAGAATCTGTTTGCATTTTGTTGTTCTGACTAGGTAATTCTTTCTACCTTCTCTTTCAGCTTGCTGATTTGGTCCTCTGCTTCATCTAGCCTGTTTTTAATTTCTCCTAGTATATTTTTCATTTCACATATTACATTCTTCATTTCTTCCATGTTCTTATTCATAGTGTCTATGTCTCTTTTCACTCTGCTGTATTTGCCACCAAATTTTTGTAGCTCCCATAAACTTCCCTATAGTTCTCATTGAGTTCCTTGGGCATCCTTATATACATTATTTTGAACTCTATATTTCATTGATTGCTTTCCTCAATTTAGTTTAGCTCTTTTTTCTGGGGACTCCTCCTTTCCTTTTGATTGTGGGTTCTCCCTTTGTCCTTCCATTTTATGCGACTCTTTTCGTTTGTTTCTGCATCTCAGGTTGTTCTGCTTGGCCTGCCTGTCTTTGTGGGATGGATTTCTATGGTAGGAGTTCTGAGGGACTCAGTGGTGCAGTCTCTTTGATGTACTGATCTGGATGCTCTAGGGTTGCCCTTTATTAATTTTATGTGGGCTCTCTTGTTGCAATTGGGCTTTGATATTGATAGTTCATTCATTGATATGTTATACCCTCTGGCTGGCTGATTGTGAGTCATAACCCCTGCCACTTCTTGTATGCTATTGTACAGGTGCTGGTTAACAAAGCAATGCTACCCAGAAAACCAAACCCACACCAAAAGACACCCTACCACATTGACAATCTCATCAGTAATTGAGCAAAGATTAATAAGGGTGAAGAAATATTAAAACTATTATAAGTTAGGGAAAAGGAAATGTGAAATGACTAAAGAAGAGAAAAATGATCAAGAAGAGAGTAGGGAAATAATAAGTAAGAAATAGTAATAAGGCAAACAAAGGGAGAAAATAAAATTTAAAATGAACGTAAAACAGTGGAGGGCAATGGAAAAATGTAGTAAGAAAGGGAAGAGTATAATATGAAGATTGAAATAAGATTAAAAATAGTGAGACAAAGGGAGCAAAATTGCAGAAAAATCACAACAGGGTAAATAACAACAATAGCTGGGCAAAAGGTGGAATTAATAAGGGTGGAAAGAGAATAAGAATATTATATGAAAGAGAAAAGAGAGTGTGAGATGTCTACAGTAAAGAAAAATGATTTTGAGAGTATAGATAAATGAAAATAATAAGAACAAGAAATAGAACCCAGGCTAAGAAAGTGAAAAAGTAAAATTCCAAACTCAAATAAGCAAAGGCAGAATGAAGGCAAAAATGGGGTAAGATGGAGGAGAGTAAACTGTGAGATTTAAAATTAAAAAAAATAGTGATCAAATAGGAATCCAATTGAATAAGAGTAATAACTATAACATTCATGCCAAACAAACCACAAGTTATAAAGGTGGAAATAAAATTTGAATATTATAAGAAGGAGAAAGAGATTGTGAACTGGCTAAAAGAAGGAAGAATCATTAGGGGAAAAAAGAGGAAGGAGAAATAGTAAGAGTAAGGGATGTGAACAAGGTGTTGCTTGGGAGAAACATAATTTATAAGGAAAATAAGAAAAGGCAGAAAGAAGGCAAAAAATGAAATAGAACAAGAAAATGGTACAAGTGAGATTTGAAATAAAATAAAAATATAAAAATTTAAATTAAAAAAGTAAAATAAAGGACAAAGAATAGTGAATTACTTGGAATACAATTAAAGCAGCAGAAGAAATAGTAAAAGGCTGTGTAGAAGAAAAATAATGCAAATTCTGAAGAAGAACAAGGTGGGATTTATCTTAGCAGAGTTTGGTGTTTGCCTTCTGTCTTCTCTTTCTGAATCTACCTCCATCTGTTAATCAACTCAATGTCCTAGGGTCTGTCATCCAACTTCTGACAGTACCACCTGTATCACCTTCACCTATTTCTAGAGGCAGGTGGCTTCTGTTGTGATTGGGAGGGTGGGTCCTCTGGGTCTCCCCTAGGAGGCATTGTTCAGTCTTCTGGAAAGATTGTGGGTGTTTCTCCTGCCCCTGCACCACCCATCTTGGTCTGTCAAAGCTTATTTCCAACAATGTATAGTTTCTGATGAATTAGCTGTTTATTTCAAGGGAGGGGCCAATGTGTGTAAGAGGGTCAACTCTTTCCTAATTGGTTGATGGCATTACTGTGTGAGAACCAAGACTGGCCCCAATTTCTTCTCCTTGCTCCAATTTCTGATCTCCTGCCTTGCTGACCTCAGTGGAATAGGGCCCTTTGGAACCAGTGTATTTTGTCTTCCTGAGACAAGTTTAAAATGGGCCCTTTAGGAGTTTCTCTTTCTGTCTTTCTCTTGCAGAACACACTGTGCAGGGAGTTCTTGAGCCTGTCCTATATATTTTGCTGAGCTTCACTGTTGGATAAGTTGGGGTGGTGCTTATAATCCTGCAGAAGATGGGAGCTGGATGAGTCCTTTTCTTCCCAAAGGTTTGATGTCTGTCAGCCAGGGAAGGAGGTTATGCCTGGCTATAAATAGTCTCAGGTGTCCAACTCTTGTCCATCCAGCTTCCAGCCCACTGACCTCACAGCAGACATAATCCAGAACTCTGCACTTTGCACAGCCTCCAAACTGCTACCTGCATCAGGCTGGGGCTGAGAAATCCCGTTGCTTTGCACCTTTCTGCTCTCTCTGCCCAGCTCTATTTAGTAGGAGCAAACCACACTTTCAATCTTGTCCCTTTGCTGGCAGGGCAGCTGCACACAGGGTCCTTGCCCAGCATGCTTCAGCTCCATTTTTAAAAGGTCTTTCTCAGTGCAGTACTGAGTCACTGTCTGATTTTCCACACATGTACCCTCTCCAAAAAGACAAACCTCTGGCAGTCCTGGCTGGCCACAGCCTGCCTCCCCCTGACCCTGGTGCGGGTAGAGTCCCTCTCTTTCTCTGGCACTCTCCTGGTTGGTGTTTGCTCCTAAAGCTATGGGTATGCTGCTCACTGTGTGTGTGTAGCCTGGATCTCCCAACTTTGTATACCCAAGTCATAGGCTCCTGTCCCAAGGTTCTCTGCTCTGGAAGGGGAGTGAGCCACAAAGCTTCCATCTCTGACCAGGCTTTCTGTGGCTGCAGATGTCACACATGGAGTATTTCCCCTTCAACCTATAAAATCTTCATACTGCCCCTTGTGAAGTGTCTTCTATTCTTTTTGGCTTCCAAACTTCATATCAGTTAAAATTCCATTGAATATTCAGTTCAATTGTGACGGGGGCACCATCCCACAGTGTCTGCAGCATTATGGATGAAACAAGATACATTCATATGGACTACCAAGTCCTGTGGAGGAAAAGGAACGGTGCAGCCACTCTCTCAAGAGGAGAGTGCCCCGACAGTCTTTTATTTGGGTTCAATTTGCACAATAATAAAGCTCAATCATTTTCAGGCAGAAATGATTAAACAATAGATAATATTCAAAGAACTCTGAGGGCTTATCCTGAGTCAGGGTCATATAGTTAAAGGGCAATAAAACTTTGGGGAAACAAACTCATTTCTGGCTTAGACCCTTATCATTTAAATTGATGGTATTAGCAAAGTAGGTTTCATAGGACTTTATGCATTCTTTCTCAGGCCTGATCACCCTAGGGAACCTGCCCTTTCCAACACTGCCCTTTCCAACACAGCACCCTGTGTTGGAAAGGGCAGCCACCACCTGCATTGTTTTAGGCTTAATCTGTTGTTTCAGACTTAAGTCAGGCAAGGGAGGTAAGGCAGACAAGAGATAGGAGACTTCTTGCAGACAGAATGGGGACTCAGGCAACAGCAAAACCGAGGGGCAGGGGTCCGTCGCCCATTTTTCTATAGCAGCCTAAGTCCTTCCCCGAGGGCCCCTTTGTGACTGTGCCTATCTTGGGTCATCCCTTGCTTGAGGAATCTTACCCATTATTGGCTAACTGATCAAGCATTGGGGGCCTGACACGGTGAAGTAAAAGGAACTGAAGGGCACCCCTGCCAAGGAGATAAACTTTGTCTCCTTAATGGCTGTTGGTTCAAAGGTTGATCACTCAACCTTAGCCATGGGAGTGTGAGTGGTGCTACAGCTTCTGAACCAGGCTGGGCAGTTCCCAATACATTTGCTGGCAGATCAGCTGAGTATCTTATCTGAGTTGGGAGTAAGAGCAAATGGACTCAGCTTCCAACTACTTGGTCACTATATTCTTCCCCCATTAAAAATACTCTTCATTCATGTCTAATTCATCTTTACTTTCTTCACTAGAAACATCTTGCTTGGTATTGAATTTTCTGAATGAACTTCTACATAATTTTCATGTTCCCAATCATTTTCATTTTCATATTTGACTCTATGTTTCTAATCATTAGACTTCAGTAGCATTTGTTGAAGCTCTTCATCATATCTTGGATTATCAAATTAATACATTTTTCCAGCCATTTTCAATGGTAAATGAAAAAAAAACCCACAAAGACTTAGAAGTTCACATACACACAAAAAAACCCTACACCAACACTGACTTTGGAGTTCACTGTATCTCTCAGATACAATTTACTATCAAATATTCACACACCTTTATGAAATGTGTTATAATCAAACTGATGGCTTAAACATTATGGCTTAACATTAGTCATGTGCAAATGCACAGCTACTCATGACCTTGAACCTATGTATCCAATGCATGTAATAATATTTAATAAAATATTTCATTTGTATCTTTGAGATCAGCTGCTACCTGAGCTGAATAGGAAAGGTTTGTGCCCGGAAGCTGTAGATAGATTTTTTCCAATATGTTTATTTACTGATTTAAAGATCAAAGAACCATCACATTTTAGAAATAGGAAGGTCTTGAATATGTTATTCATTTTCTCAACTTATATAGGCAGAATTATATAGTGCTCAGGTTCCAGATGCTCCATGACTTGTCCAGTGCTTCCCAGCTGGTTACCAGAGTTGGGGCTAGAATGTAGCCTTCTGATTTCAGACATGTGTCTCCTCTAGTTACTTACTTTTCTACTTAATTCTTCCTTTTAAAATTTACACTTGCAGCATTTTTCAAAAACAGATAGATTTATATGAATGGTGTTACTTTTTAATTTTTTTAATAATTCTGGTAGGATAAAATGTGAATAATATAAATATTAAAATAAGATTCTTTGTAGAATAATGTATGAATACATTATTATTCACTGTAACCTAATAGGTCTGTTTGATATTTAAAGCACTCTACAGGTTCTAACCTGACCGTCCTTAAAGTGTCTATCAATTTATGTATGCTTCTACCAGTCTAGGCCTATAATCTTGCTTATCATCTAACTCTGCATCTTTCTAAATCTCTCTCTCTCTTTTTCTCTATCTACAATTTACCTATCAGTAGATTCTTCTACTGAATTAGAGAACTGTATGAAAGCCTTCCTTATAACTATACCTACAGCCAAACTAAAATTCACACCTGGCAGTATTATCCTGCTATTCAAATCATTTGTATTAGCTCATCTGAGTTTTTTTCTTTTTTTTTTTTTATCACAGTAATAGGAAGGAAGGATCCTGGATGAGGACATACCAGATCCTTCCTTCCTTCCTTCCTTCCTTCCTTCCTTCCTTCCTTCCTTCCTTCCTTCCTTCCTTCCTTCCTTCCTTCTTTCTTTCTTTCTTTCTTTCTTCTTCTCTCTCTCTCTCTCTCTCTCTCTCTCCTTCCTTCCTTCCTTCCTTCCTTCCTTCCTTCCTTCCTTCCTTCCTTCCTTCCTTCCTTCCTTCCTTCCTTCCTTCCTTCCTTCCTTTCTTTCTTTCTTTCTTTCTTTCTTTCTTTCTTTCTTTCTTTCTTTCTTTCTTTCTTTCTTTCCTTTCTCATGGCCAGAATACCCTTTTTCCCATGTATTCTTTACCATCTCCTCTATGATGTGAAAAAAGACACAACTAACCTGAATGGGCAGAAATTTGGTTTCTTCCAGATCCATGCTCTGAAATTGTATCAGTTTGAAAAAAAAAAGTTTCATAAGGTCATGCCTAGCTTACTTTTTCTTTGGCCCAAGAAAGAAGAAGAACACAGATTTATTTGGTGAACTCTTCAATATTTGTCTTAGAAGTTTATTTGAAATATACTCCAAATGTTCATGTTCTGAAATAATTCTCCCAGGATGCTTTAGTATCACCAACACCAAATCATTCAGCAGCATAAAGTTTCTTCCCCTGGTGTCATTTCCACATTATGATGTTTTCAAGGCAACACATCAAATAAAGCTTAAACATCTCAGAATTCATTTTTCAGTAGGGCTTCTTTAGTCTAAGAACCCCCAAGTTTAGGGAAAGTGAGGAGACCCTCACTTATCTGTACTTTAAGAAGATACTATAACCTTCTATAAGCCCTTATTTCTATATTATATGCCCTAAAGATATTTTGTCTGATTATTAACAAATCATCTTTCTGTAAAAATTTGCTGGCTACATAAAAAAGTAAAGTAAATAAAAATCACCCAGCTCACTTTTTCACTCTGACTCATACTTGCTTTGGTCTCTAATAGTTATTACTACGCATTTGAGGCTGTGCCCATGTTCTTGTTTTGCACTAATAACCAAAACATAAAAATCCAAGATTCATTTGAAGTATAAGGTTTAGAAAGAGGTAGGAAGTTATGCTTAGATTTCTGGTGTAAACTTATTAAAATAGATTTTTACCAGACTCTTATATGGGGATAATAAATAATTTGATTTAAAAAATAACATGGTATATAATTTTCAAAAATGACTATGGTTTCTTACATATGTCAACACGGACAATGAGAGGTGAGATACGAAGTAATGGATAGGTTAGTGTTTGTACAGCTCTGTGTCTCGCTCTAACAAGGCTGACAAAATGAGGTGTGGCAGTAATGGAGAAGGATGGCAAATTATTTAGAATATAGTATTGGATAATGGGCATGGCTGCCACATACATTAATTCTAGAAAAAATGGCTTACATGTGAGAATAGATTTTTTATGTTTGTTTCTGTAATTAGAATGATAAAATCCTGGAGTTGGAAGAGCAACTTGGCTAGGCTATTTTAATGTCCAGTTAGGTATTCAAATGCTATTGTATGTGTTGCCATAATTTTAAGTTAAGAAAATTATCCTCAATGATGTGGGTGGGCCTCTTCCACTCAGTTGAAAGGCTTGAAGGGTGAAACCAGAAATTCCCTGAAGAAGAATAAATTCTGTCTCAAGACTACAGCATCAGCTTCTGTCTCTGACTGAGACTCTCCAGCCCTCTGGCCCATCCTACAGATTTCAGATTTGCTTGCCTTTACAGTCCTATGAGCCAATTCCTTAAAAGGAAGATCTTTGTGTCTGTGCGTCCATCCACTCATCCATCTATTCATTCATACATCTAGATAATCTATCTATGGATTTACCTGCCCATGCTTATCAATCTAATTTCCTATCATCCATCTACCATCTGTCTATCTAATTAACTACCTATCATTTATTAATAGATACTTCTCTTACTGGTTCAATTTCTTATGAGAATCCTAACTTATATTTCTATCCAGTCTGATTTCCTACCCAATGCAAAAATCTCTTTTACATATCTGACAAAAAGCTCTTTCAGTTTTTCCTTTGAGTATTTTTATTTATGGAAAGACTGTTTTGAGAGGTAGCCTTTTGGATTGTTGTATTAATGGAACAATTTCAATGTTCTACATTTTAAGCTTTAAACTAAAATTATTAACTCCTGTTTAACTCACCTATGGTCTTCAAAATTTATCTTAATATGCTTAGGGTCCCTTTTTTGTTCATTAGCTATTATGATACCCAATGAACAAATTGGCATAAGTATGCAGTGTATTGAGGTACCACAAAAACATACTCTCTTCTTATAATTAAAGTTATTTGAGGCTAAGGACTGTGAAGGACTGTGCTGTATTCATGTGCTTATCTTGTGCATTTTTAGATACTCAAAATCACTGTTGAATTTTATGTCAATCTTGGGGTTAGTGAGATCTGCCATACTATTACTTGTTGTTTCTTTTTTCTTTCTTTCTTTCTTTCTTTCTTTCTTTCTTTCTTTCTTTCTTTCTTTCTTTCTTTCTTTCTTTCTTTCTTTCTTTCTTTCTTTCTTTCTTTCTTTCTTTCTTTCTTCCTTCCTTCCTTCCTTCCTTCCTTCCTTCCTTCCTTTCTTTCTTTCTTTCTTTCTTTCTTTCTTTCTTTCTCTCTCTCTCCTTCCTTCCTCCTCCTTCCTTCCTTCCTTCCTTCCTTCCTCCTTCCTTCCTTCCTTCCTTCCTTCCTTCCTTCCTTCCTTCCTTCCTTCCTTCCTTCCTTCCTTCCTTCCTTCCTTCCTTCCTAGCTTTGACTTCTAGTTAAAATGCCATTCAAATATCCATATCACACCCCACACCATTTACATCAGTCTTTCTTGCACTGGTCCAGGTGTGTGAGTCTTCTAGGAGCTCCTCAGATGACGGTCGGCCTGAGCCAGGGTGAGCATGCACTGCCGTGGGACACCAGAGAAGCTCCTCCTGCCTCTCCCCACAATGGCACTTTAATATCTGGAAGATATTTTTATATCCTCCTGTCTCTTTCCCAAATGAACCATTGTATTTATAACAAACATTTATTAGTGTTTATCTAGAACCTGCACTGTGCAGTTTATCATTCTCTGGGGCTTATATTAACTGATCAGAAGCTTCATTAAATGTGGCATTCTCAGTATATAGTTTCAGTGAACTTTTCAGAGATTAACAGCCTCCCAACTGAGATTCAGAATTTATGAGACAAAAGATCTGTTGTTATGGAATCAAATTTTGTTTGTCTTGTTTGAAAGTGATACTCACAGTAGTTGCCATTGGCTATTGTGTCCTAGTTTACTGTTTAATAACTTTTTAAATATGTTCCTTTTCTAATTGAATATTAGTCTGAGATTATTACACAAAAAACATACAGTGTGAAATCTGAAACATCATGAATGTTTTCTGGTTCTACCAATTGGTAACCAATTGGTTGCCTAAGAAAAGCAGCAATAGTCAGTAGAGATTTGTTTCCCCTATCTGTAATAGGGGTGAATGCAGCAATATTATCCTGCATTATTTGTGAAGATTATAAATAACATTTGTAAAGGATTTAGTATAGAATCTGGCATTTAGAAGATGACCATTAAATTGTATCTATCATCACATCATACATGGATTTAAAACAGCCATATCTCTTCTATTTCAATCTCCAATGAACTATGCCACAACGGTTTTCTACCAATAACTGAAGTATTAGTAAATTAAGTTTTGATATTATGCTGTTTTGGAAGGTAGAGAGGTCAACATGGACTGTAAGCACCTACTTTGCAGAACTCATCCAACACTTCCTGGCTAGTGCAGACACACTTGGGTTTTGTATCTATCCCAGACAGTGCTGGCAAACTCAGCAGAGCCTAACTAGGGCTCAGGCTGATTTTGTACTTGCTGCACCATTAGATTAGAATCACAAAGTATGGGGTTAAGGGTGGGTCTGCAAGGAAACAAAAGCAGGTACAGGTTCCCCATTCTACTATTTAACAAAAAGGCATGGTGGCAGCTAGGACACTCTGCTTGATTACCAAATTTGGGTTAATGTTTCAAAAAAGGGATCATTTATCTCTGTGAGTTTCATTTTCTTTTGGGAGGGGGGATGAGAATTAAAAGTATAAATAGGACAACCTTGTATGTGAGGGAATATTCAGATGATTTTGATTCCTGGTAGCAGAAACTGGGAGCCAGCTTTTGTACAGGTGTTGCTGGAAAAGAACTCAGGTTCTCAGGAGATGTTCTTCAGGGGAAGAAAGTCACTGTTTCTGTTGAAATATTTATTGGATAAATTCACTCTATTTCGAGCACAATAACCTGAGTTTCCAGAAAGTTAGGCAACCCAGAGTGAGCCTTCAGGGATCTATACATTCTTTTTCACCTGGTATCCTCACCTGAAAAAAAAAAGAGCTAATAAAAATGACATCTTAAATTTGCTGAATGTCTTAAGTGAAACATTAAAAAATGTGTGGCTTGCACAGGGATTGCCTTGAATATATGGCATCTATCAATATGTTGAAAAGATATGGCATATATATTAAACCATATTATAATATAAATAATAGATTTTATTTCAAAGCAGCTATTAGCACACTTGCCATTTCATCAAGACTCCAACATGCTTTTCTTTATATATGTGTTTGTATAAATTGCTGCCTCTTTTTGAAATAATATAATTACATGACTCAAGTAAAAGTCATATAAAAAACCTTTATACAGATAAATCTTCTTTTCTGGTCAAGCATTTTGAAATTATGAAATTTACTTTGGAATAATTGTATATTTATTTACATGTAGTTATAAGAAATAATGCAGAGGAATTCTGTGAATACTTTACCCAGTTTCTCTAAATGGTAACTTCTTCCAAAACTAGAGTAATTGTGTAGTTTTTAATGCAAGCTAATCTTATTGAAATGTTGAAGACATTTTTTTTTTTTTTTTTGCAGGCAGTTCTGCTTACCTACTTGGCTTAAATAAGATATTGAAACCTAGTTTTTGATCCTCACTGTAATAAAATCCTCATTCTCTTTGCTTTAATGACTATTTCACTCATTGGCCTCTGTCTTACTTAAAGTAACTTTTAAATTTAATCTTTATTGTATTATTCTCCATTACCATTTAGTCCCCCTTCACTCCTCTCCCTGAGTACTATTACCCTCTCATCTCCACTTACCAGTAGGAATAACCATTTTTATAATTGTAGGATTTTATCACACTTCCATTGTTTCTTTAGACAAATGCAAACAAATAAATTTATCTATGTTCTTATATATACAGGCTTCTTACATATGAGAAACAACATAT
Source organism: Artibeus jamaicensis (assembly GCF_021234435.1). Taxonomy (NCBI): domain Eukaryota; kingdom Metazoa; phylum Chordata; class Mammalia; order Chiroptera; family Phyllostomidae; genus Artibeus; species Artibeus jamaicensis. The sequence continues at coordinate 67,677,630 of NW_026522030.1, read as the reverse complement.
TGCATACAGTGTTCTGCTGAAAGTTTTGATAGTTTTTTACAGTGTTCTCACTGGGAGTAGACGTGAGGAGGAAGTAAGAATATGAGAGATTGTTTTTCTTTACTATTGGCTTATTTTTTTAATTCCCTAGCAGTGGCCTTACTCTCCCCTTTTCATGATCATCTCTTAGTATTCTCCGTTACTGACCTTGCTGTAAGTTGTCATCACTTCTCGCCTCTTGTGCCTAACACCATGCTGGGCACATGGAAGGAGAAAATAACAATGTGTTAGTTGAATGAGTGACAAAAACATGAAATACCCCAGGGTCTGAAATACCCCAGGGTTTTTGTGAGGCACACCACAGCACTTCTACCAAAGCATTTATTTCTGTTGCAAATTAATATCTTTAAGAATTTCATTAGTTTTATGAGTGGGGGGGGCTCTGCCTGAAGGACCCCTTCAACAGCCAAGGATGAGAATAAATCTACCAAGATAAGATCTGCTTGGGGAGGAAAGGTGACTGATCTCTCAAAGGAGAAGGGCCAACAGCCTGTTCCTCAATGGGCTTTTATTGGGTTTAATTTGCATAGGAATACAGGGTGTATACATAAAGATCATCAATCATTGTCAGGAAGAAATGATCAAACAATAGATAACATTCAGAGAACTCAGAGAACTCTGACTCAGGGTCACATAGCTGAAGGGCAATAAAACTTTGGGGAAACAAACTCATTTCATACTTGGACATTTATCATTTAAATTTAGGGTTTTAGTGAAGTAGGTTACATAGGATTTTATGCATTCTTTCTTAGGCCTGTTCACTCCAAGGAACCTGCCCTTTTCCAGCACAGGGCTGCACCCATCTCTGGCATTGTTCAGGCAGGGGAAGTAAGGTGTAGGGGAAGTGAGGCAGCCAAGAGGTTAAGAGACTTCTTGTAGACAGAATGAGGACTCAGGCTATGTCAAAGCCAAGGGGTGAAGGTCCATTGCCCCCTTTTTCTATAGCTCACAAGTCCTTCCTGGAAGGGCTTTTTGTGGATGTGCCTGTCTTAGGCCATCTCTCCTTTGAGGAATCTTACCCATCATTGTCTAACCAGTCATCCCCCCGGGGCCAAGCAGGATGAAGAGAAAGGGGGCAGAGGCAGCACCCCTACAAAGAGGATAAGTTTTGTCTCCTCAGTGGCTTATGGTCCCAAGGTCTTTTTACTCAGCCTTAGCCATGGGGATTATAGCTTCTGAAACCAGAAGGGCATTTCCCAACATGTGGAAATAGTATTTTAATGTGTCAAAGAAGTAAGGAAAATGCATTATTTTTTGCAATGAGACATTTTCAGGTGCTCATAATTGTGCTATATACTCAGACAATTTTCAAATATATTAAAAATTATTGATGAGGCATTAGGCAAAGCCCATTATGAAAATTATATATTTAAAATATAATTTAACTCCAAAGACCCAATTTTATCATACTTTAACTATTAATCATGTGGTTTAGTATTTTATTTTTAGGTAGAAAAGAAATAAATAGAAACACAGATTTTTTTAGTACCCAATTGTATCCTAGTTCATTTCTGCCTAGCCAGAATGTAAATAAATCATTGAGAAAAGATATTGGGTTATTTTGTGGGGTAGATTTGGAGTCTATGATGACAGTTAACATAATTTTAATTAAAGAGAAACTGAAATTTAATCACTTGGTCAAAATTATACTGTCCATTTAGAATTTGAAATACTCAAATTAAATGATGATAGCACTACATTTAAATTTTTACCTCCAATTCTGTTGAAGGATAAGGCTTCAAAATCTCTAGTAACTCCTTCATAGTGAAGGCTTAATGGGGTTTTCCTGTTTATATTTTATTGTTTATACTATTACAGTTGTCACAACTTTTTCCCCTGATTTCCCACCTCAACTAATCACCCTCTCCCCTCTTCCCTCAGTCCATCAGCCACACCATTGTCCCTTGTCTCTGTCCATGGGTCATGCATATATATTTTTGAGCTAATTCCTTCACCTTCTTTGCCTTCTTTATTCCATTTCCCTCCTTTCACCTCCCCTCTGACACCTGTCAATCTGTTTTGTGTTTCTGTGCCTCTGTCTCTATTTTGTTCATCAGTTTGTTTTGTTCATTAGATTCCACATATAAGTGAGATCATATGGTATTTGTCTATCACTGACTGGCTCATTTCACTTAACATAATACTCTCTAAACTCTTTCCCAAAAATAATTCCTGCTCATCGGATGAGAGCAATTCTAAGTAGATTTTGTTTTGGTATACCCACATTCAGTGAAATTTGCAGAATTCTATGTTTAAATTATGGATATATATATATATATATATATATATATATATACATACAGTTTTATTAGATTACTATTAGGTGATCTCAAACACTTAAAATGTCAGATAACTTTCAAAACTATGAAAATCTTAGAACCTGATTTTGTCATGAGTACCATTACTTAATCATTAAAAGAAATAATAATAATAATAAATGGCAGTTGATGTTTATTTTCAAAGAAAAAGCAAAAATTTCTGAACTGTGAGGACACTCTTTAAACTCCTGTTATTCAGGCTCTCATGAAATCAGCAGTTCAGTATTCTGTATCACACTGCAAGTTTTACCAGTGCACATGCAATTAGTTGCTTGTTCACATCTAAGAAATATAAATATTTGAAGAATTTTTTATTTTCATGTGACTTGCAAGGTGTAGACAAGTAAATCTTGGAGATCTAATGTAAAATAAATAAACATAGAAAACAATAATGTACTATAATCATCAAGCTTGTTAAGAGTTTAATCTTAATTATTCCCACCACAAAAAAGAAATGATAATTATGTGATATAATACTGGTACTACCAATAGAATGGTAATCATATTACAGTATATAAATGTACCAAATCAATATGTTGCACACTTAATTTTATAAAATTTTGTATGCTAAATATATTTTCCTTAATATTTATTTATTATGTACAATTTTTAATTTTTATACTTTATGCTATTACAGTTGTCCCAATTTTTTCCTTTTTGTGTCCCTCCATTAGGCACCCACCCCACTCCCTCAGGCAATCCCTACATGATACTTCATGTCCATGTGGCCTACATATATATTCTTTGGCTACTCTATTCCTTGTGCTATACTTTACATCCCTATGACTATTCTGTAACTACCAATTTGTACTTTTTAATCACTTTTTTTTTTGCCTAACCCCCTGAAATCCCAACCCATCTGGTAGATATCAAAATGTTCATTGTATCTATGATTCTACTTCTGTTCTGCTTGTTTGTTTATTTTGTTTCATAGATTCAATTGTTAATAGATATGTATTTATTGCCATTTTATCATTCATATTTTTATCTTCTTCTTAAAGAAGACCCTTTTCAAAATTTATTTATTTTTACTGCTGTTAAAGTACAGTTTTATGTCTTTTATTCCCACCCCAGGCCACCCCCAGCCCTCCTCACCTCCCTTCATTTCCACTCCCCTTAGTTTTTGTCCATGTGTTCTTTATACTTGTTCCTGTAAACCTTTCTTCCCCTTCTCCCCTGAAATTCCCTCACCTCTTCCCTCTGGTCCCTGTCAGTCTGTTTTTTATTTCAGTGTCTTTGGTTATATTTTGATTGTTTGTTTGTTTTCTTGTTTAGGTTCCTGTTAAAGGTGAGATCATATGGTATTTGTCTTTCACCACCTGGCTTATTTCACTCAGCATAATGTTTTCCAGTTCCATCCATGCTGTTGCAAAGGGTAGGAGCTCCTTCTTCCTTTCTGCTGCATAGAATTCCATTGTGTAAATGTACCATAGTTTTTGGACCCATTCATTTACTGATGGGCACTTATGGTGCTTCCATCACTTAGTTGTTGTAAATTGTGCTGCTATGAATATGGGGGTGCATAGGTTCTTTTGAATTGGTGTTTCAGGGTTCTTAGGATATAATCCTAGCAGTGGAATCGCTGGGTCAAAAGGCAGATCCATTTTTAGTTTCCTGAGAAAATTCCATACTGTTTTCCATAGTGGTTGTAACAGTCTGCAATCCCATCAACAGTGAACTAGGGTCCCCTAAAGAAGACCCTTTAACATTTTTATATAATACGAGTTTACTATATCTGTGTGATTTTTGATCCTGGTCAAATAAAGATAAACCTTGAACACAGGATTTTTGAGGTAACTGCCAAACACCTCAAATAATAAAAGTTATGTGGGAACTGGGTTTTGTAGAAGCTCTAAATCTTTCTTCGGAGGCTGTTAGAATGCTGACTTTTATTGTGATTTGGGGACTATTGGTTTTCAAGGCTATCACAATTCAGAGATCTGGATTTATTAGGGTAATTAGTATACTACAAAGCTCTCGGTTCTTATCAAGATGCAGCTGTTTTTCTTGACTAGTCACTTCCCAGTGTTGCAAGCTTTTTAAAAATTTTCCAGAGTTCATAAATAGATGATTTTAACAATTTTTACTAGTGTTCTCATTGCTATGAATGAGAGAATTTTTAGAGATCATTATTCACCATTTGCAGTGACCACTTTCTTTCTTAATATATGTATTTGCTTTCTTATTTTCCAATTTGACTCATTCAAGCCTTATTAGACAAAAACTCATTCTTTCTCTCACCACTGTTATCAGATGGAATACTTCACTGATAAAATAAATGGAATCTGGAGGTGCTAAATTGTACACATATGTAATTACATTACCACCTACCCTGCTTTTCTAATGAAAGAAATATCTGTCTTATTGAAGTCCAATACAATCACCCGTGCTGTAAATCTTATCTCTTTCATCCTCTAGAGTTTAATTTTTTCAAAATTATTCTGTCTTTTGAATTATCATGCATTCCTTCTCTACTATGTCATAACCAAGGATCTGCAACTATGTTGTAATATAATCTTTATCAAAATTCTAACCTATCAATTTCACTCTTAGGTACATACCCAAGAGAAAGTACAAACATATGTCCACACAAAAATTTGTATGTGAATATTCCTAGCAGCATCATGATAGCCAAAAATGAAAACAATCCAAACATACATCACTTGATATAGCCATACAATGGAATATTATCTATCCTGAAAAGGTGAAGAAGTACTAACATATGCTACAACACAGATGAACTTTGAAAATATTATGAAACAGAAAGAAGCCAGAAAGAAAAGGACACACATTTTATGATTCCATTTATATAAAATGTCCAAAATAGGTAAATTCATGAGGACAGGAAGCAGATAAGTGATTGCCATGGGCTAAGGAGAAATGGGGACAACTGTTTAATGGGTACAGGAATTCTTCTGAGGATGTTTAAAATTTCTGTAATTACAAGTAGTAGCTGCATAACATTGTGAATATACTGGAAGCAACTCTAAAATGGTTAAAATACTGAGTGTTATATGAATTTCACATCAGTTAAAAATAAAGCAAAATTTCTTCTCTTTTTTTACCCTTACATCCAGACCTGTTCCTTGATTTTAAATAAAGAGAATGAAAAGGAGGAAGGGAGAGACAGAGAGGAAAAAGCACTGATGTGATAGAGAAATATCCATTGGTTGCCTCTTGTAAGAGCCCCAACTAGGGATCAAACCCACAAAAACCTGGATATGTACCCTGAACACAAACTTCCGGTATACAGGATGACAATACTAAAACAGTGCTCTTGCCCTGAACAAGCTGGCCAGGGCAACAAACTTTCTTCTCGAAAAAAAAAATTTATTTTTCCCCTCCTTGGACCATTCATTTTCCTACTTTTTTTGATTCCTTACTATTAACTGAATTATTACTCTACTGACCTTTTTTTGCCTAACTTTCACAGATTTGCTGTATTTAACTCACCCCATTTTCTTAATTCCAATTTCCAAAAAAGGAGCCTTTCTTGAGCTGTGTTAGCTCTGGGGGCCAACAGGGGTTGGAAGGTCTTGAATAAAGACAGGCAGGGGGTGGTTGAATTATCAATAAAAGCAGGAATGAATTTTACAGATTTATGTCTGGAAGGCCCAAAAGCAGCAATAATTTGACATATCAATTATCCTTAATATCAATATAATTCAATAATTCCTTAATTATATAAAATAAAAAGAAGGGAAAGGAAAAGGAAGCTCACACCATCTTGTGTTTGTGATGTGTAGGATCATGAAGACAAAAACAATACCATTCCAATACCCCCCTAGATCCAGGTTTAAACACTTTTTAAGTGGAATAATCTCTGAGAAGACTGAGCAGTGGGCCTTCAACTGCAACTTTAGGTTTTATGTTTGGGCTATCCAGAACTGTATTCCCAATGTCCAAACCTCTTAAACTAAAGTAAAATCACAGATTAATTTAACTTTTTCTAACACCTTTTACCTTAGCAATGAGACATAAGAGTCTCTATTCTCTAGGAAAAATATGTAATACTATCCAATCATTGCTTTCTGTGCCATATCCAGTATTACAATGAAAGGATATAAATTATATGAAGAAACAATATGAAGCATATATTTAAGGGGAATTTATTCCACAAAAACCAACACAGGCATGACTTGGATATTAGATGTAGCAGACAACTCTACAGTATCTATTATTAATTTGCTTAAAGAATTACTGGAAAATGTAGAAAATGAGTGAATAAATGTGGAAATGAAAACCATAAAAAAGCAATAGAAATTCTGAACCTGAAAAATATAAAATAACTGAAACCTAAAACTGAAAAATCTGTCAGGAGAATGTCAACCATGGAAGAAAGAATTAGTGTAAAGACAGGTAAAATTAATGCCAAAAAATGAGGCAAAAAGAACAAAGACAACAACAATAACAACAAAACACTTTGAATTGAGTCAGTACGGATGACAGTATCAAGCCTTAATATATGTGTAATTTGAACCCCAGAAAGGGTAAAGTGGGGGTGAAAAACATATTGAAAAAATATTGACCTAGACCTACTCAGTTTGATGAAAACCTTAATTCACAAATCACAAATGGACTAAATGTTCAGAAATTCACACCTATGCACACCATTATCAAGTTACAGTGCACTAGATAAAAGAGTAGATTTTAACACTATTTAGGGTCATTGGTTATTTATTCTACACAGGGAAACAACAATTAGAATAACCATTCAATTTTTATCTAACAACTCAAGCCAGAAAACAATGGAGTGATATCCATCAAGAGAGAGCTAGGTATGTCTTTGAGAAATTATTAATTAAGTAAGCCAAATTGAAGGAAGACTTTCAAATATTGTTTAAGGATTAGAGGTGAGACTGCAGGTAAATTGCAGGAAGTATGGCAGAGACACAAGTGGAGAGTCAAGAAACAGTGATGAGGTACAGAAACAATCAACAAGATGGAGGATAAATGAACAAGAGAGGGAGTTTAAAGCATATGGAATGCAGACTTACACATATACAAATGCTTTTGGACAAAAGCATCAGTATAATTCAATGGGGAAAGAAATCTTTAAACAGATGGCAATGGACTAATAGACTATCTGTATGAAGAAAGTTGAAACATGACTTATACTTCTTATTATACAGAAAAATTACTGTATAAAAATTAACTAAAGATAGATTATAGACCTTTAGGTAAAAGCTAAATTTATGAAGTTAATAGAAAAAAACACGGAATATCATGAGAGTGTGAAATGTGGCTTCAGATTTTAAAGAATGCAAAAGCACTGAACTGCTCTTTATCAAAATTAAATATATATCCACCTATGAACCAAAAGTTTCATTCCTGATATTTACTCAAAAGATATAAAAGCACAAAATTACATGTATAAAATGTTTATCACAGTCCATTTATTATACAAAAAAAACCTGGGAATTTCCTTGTTTCTATAAACTAGAGAAAAATAAACAGATGGATATAATGATAAAAACATATCATTCAGCATTGGAAGGAAGAAACAAACAAAAAGGAATAAATACATGCAATGACATGAATGAATTAGAAAAAAGTATCTTCTTCAAACCCTCATCCTTGATTGTATTTCTAATTTCATAAAGTGAAAGAATTATATAAGTGGATTGTATTTTATTGTAAAATTTCCTAAATATTTTAAAAATATATATGCTACAGAGTATTGTTTTTGTCGTGTTAAGATATACACATAAAACATGCAAACTTTGCTTGCTGCTACATAAAACAAACAGATAAATGATCTCACCTTTAACAAGATCCTAAACAGCAAAACAAACAAACAAGCAAAATCTAACCAAAGACACTGAAATAAAGAACAGGCTGACAGTGGCCAGAGGGGAGAGGAGAGGGAATTTCAGGGGAAAAGGGGAAGAAAGGTTTACAGGAACAAGTATAAGGACACATGGACAAAAACCAAGGTGGGTGGAAATGGGAGGGAGGGAGGGAGGTAGGGGAGTGGCCTGGGATGGGAGTAAAAGACAGAAAACTAGTTGAACAACAATTAAAATAAAATTTAAAACCCTGTTCTTTAACCATATTTTTTGATGATCAAAAAGGGATGTTTCAATAGAAGACAAGCAACCCAATTAAAAAAATGGGCAAAGGATTTGAACAGACACTTCTCCAAGGAGAACATAGAGAGGATCCAGAGACGCATGAAAAGGTGCTCAATATTGCTAGCTGTCAGAGAGATGAAAATTAAAACCACAATGAGATACCACTTCACAGTGGTCAGAATGGCCATCATAAACAAAGCCAACAACAAGTGCTGGAGAGGTTGTGGAGAAAAAGGAACCCTAGTGCACTGTTGGTGGGATTGCAGACTGTTACAACCACTATGAAAAACAGTATGGAATTTTCTCAGAAAACTAAAAATGGATCTGCCTTTTGACCCAGCAATTCCACTGCTAGGATTATATCCTAAGAACCCTGAAACACCAATTCAAAAGAACCTATGCACCGCCATGTTCATAGCAGCACAATTTACAAATAGCCAATTGTTGGAAGCAACCTAAGTACCCGTCAGTAAATGAATGGATCAAAAAACTATGGTACATTTACACAATGGAATTCTATGCAGCAGAAAGAAAGAAGGAGCTCTTACCCTTTGTGACAGCATGGATGGAAGTGGAGCGCATTATGCTGAGTGAAATAAGCCATGTGATGAAAGACAAATACCATATGATCTTACCTTTAACAAGAACCTAAACAACAAAACAACAAACAAGCAAACACACTAAAATCGAGAGCAGGCTGACAGTTACCAGGGAGCAGAGGGGAGAGAATTTCAGGGGAAATGGAGAAGGGTTTACAGGAACAAGTATAAAGGACACATGGACAAAAGCTAGTGAGGGGTGGATATGGGAGGAAGGTGGGAAGGGCTGGGTGGCATGGCTTAGATGGGAGTAAAAGACAGAAACCTGTACTTGAACAACAATTAATAAAAAAAGAAAATAATAATTTTAATGAAAATTGGGTGGCTTTATACACAGTTTTGTTTTTTTTATTATGTTTTAGGAAATTAGAGGTTGGTATGGTAATATAATGCAGTATAATTTTTAATGTGGTGGAAACAAGTTATAGTTTTTTGAAAAAATATTTAATTTTTATAAGCAGTTTACTAATATTAAGCAAGATATGGATGTAGTTGATTCAACCTTCATGTGTCCCTATTTGATCCCATGAAGTGTCCCAAAGAAGTCTCCATGAGAGGGCATGTACAAGTAAGTAATAATGCCACAGACATCCAAGTAACAGATTTTCTTTTTAACATACCTCTCTTTTTTTCAAATACCAAAGCAGTGGTTTCTTCTCAATTAGGATATGCAGATATATAGGTTATCTCTTTCACCTTCCATAACTATGCAGTATTGTGCTTATGCCATGTTGTTTCTTGCCATATGAAGCTAGAGAGAAGAAGTGTTGGGAGAACATAGCTGACCTGGCTGTCACTGAGTGAGAGCTTGCCTTAGACTGATTGTTGTTCCAGTAACCTGGAGAAAGAGTACCACCATGATTTTTAAATTTTATTCTCCATCTCTAATTATGCACAACTACCTGACCATGACAGTTCATCAGGATAAATGATTTCAATGAGTGCTATATGATACTAATATATATATATAATGGGATGCCAAAATTTATATAAGAGCAATCCAATTTTATACAGGGGAAACTAAATGGATTTCCATGGAGGAGCTAACCAACAAAATCTGATAGCCCTTGTCATTTTAAACATATGCTTTAAAGTGCTACAAACTATAATAAATATGTCAAAAAAAACGAGTTTTGAAATCTCTTTTCCCCAGTTTCAGGGACGATTTCTTAAATATTTCATAAAGTCCTTTGGTCTGCTATATGTTATATGTTGGCGGATTTTTACATGACTCCATAAACCTTAAATTGACATGTGAACCATGTATATAATCTCACATTTATCAACATATTCACTCGTGAATTTTGCCAATTACCTTTTGTGCCTAGAGTCTCTATCATAGGTCATTGTGTTGTTTCTGGTTAAATGGAGAAATGCATCTCATAAAATACGAGTATGTTATAAAGAAAAGTAGAATAAACTCACTTTATATATGTTCAAGTTTGTTCATGTTTCCTCTAAGATTGTTTTAAATCATTTTTGTTTATGGATTTGATTTCTTTTTACTACAAGCTCAAATACTATTATTACCTTTCCAGGTGCTATAATTTTTATTTAATGATGACAGCATAATGACAACATAATCAAAATTTTAAATTATTTACTAGGTCTACATTCTTTCTTATTTCCTCAAAATATAGAAACATTGCCAATTTTATGAAATGTTTAAAGAAGATGTAAATATGAAACCATTTTTATGAGTCTTATTTTATAAGGAAGAAAAAATCCAATAACTGATGAAGAAAAATAATAAAAATTGAAGCAAGAGCACTATTTCACTGTGTGTGCATGTGTGTGTAGTTCTGTGTTTGTAAGTAAACATATGTTTTCAACCCTGTGATTATTATTTATCTATTTGTTCTTTTAAAAAAGTACATTTCCAATACTCTAGATCTTAAGCCATATATTTTCAGAGAAAAATTCAAGTGGGACAGAACAAAAATCATTTTTAAATTTCATCTGATCTCAATCCACTTAATCTCAATGTCAGCTACCCAATAACACTCTTCCCTTAAACCTGGTTATCAGTATAAAAGCCCTACTTGCCAGACAGCAGAGAAAATCTTTCTGAACACAGACTCCGGTTTTTAGCAAGTCAGAGAGCTGATATGATATATTTGTTTGATCTGAAATAGAGTTGTGATTTTTGTGGCTGTATTTGTTCATATTGTGTTTATTTCCTGGAAAACAGAAGTTTTAAATCTGTCTATGTAACTTATAATGGCTTTAGATCAGTTCCATGGAGACTTTTATTTCAAAGAGTTTAACATTGGGTAAATAAAAAAGTATTCACATAAAACCATTTCACAATGTTTTTCTAGCAACACTGAAGAACTTGTTGGAATCCATATATCCCTGTTGCAAAATATGCTTTTTGCTGAAATGAAGTTCAGCTTGCAGTCAACTGCCTGGGAATAGACTGAAAGACCAGAAACCAGCTCTTGCCCTTTCCAACTTAGCCAGAGAAGGTAGCATTGCATATGAAGCCAGCAGAACAAAAGCAGATCTTCTGACCCAAGTGCATATGAAGCCCATAACAGTTTTAAACCTCTATTAAGTGATTCACATCACAAAATAGTTTTATTGAAGCATTAGTTGAGACAACACTGGTCTCCTGTCAATTTACTAAAGGGGCCATTGCATCTAGAATGTCGACCGCAGTGTATAGTTTGTGACAAGAAGGGATGCAGTTAAAATTCCTTCCCTTCCACCTGTGATTATAAGCATAGTTCCTTTCCTCAGTCAACTTCACAGATTTAAATAAAAAATAGCGGTGCCATGTTACACCAAGATGAATGAATAGAGGATTTTTCTACTTTAGCAAAAGAAGAACTGTGTGCTTTTTTAAAAAAAAATTTATTTATTTATCTTTAGAAGGGAAGGGAAGGAGGAAGGGAGAGAAATATCAATGTATGGTTGCTTCTCATGCAGCCCCTGCTAGGAACTGGCCCCTCCTGGGAATTGGCCTGCAACCCAGGCATGTGCCCTGACGGGGAATCGAACTGCGATCTTTTGGTTCACAGGCCCGTGCTCAATCCACTGAGCTACACCAGCCAGGGCTGTGTGCTTTTTTTTAAACTATCAGTTTTTAAGCAGCATAACTGATTGATGCTCTCAAAAGGATACTTTCTGTGTCTTGCTAAAAACACAGGTGTGTATATATCTGAGAGAAGCTCATCAGCACAACATGTCCTACAATGTGATGTTTTCCATTTCAAACAGAAAATACCTGTCCAGGACTTTTGCTTTTCATCCCAATAGTGGATCATGTGCACCATTCCAAGAAATATCACTTCACTTTGCAGCTTTCCATTAAAACAAAGAGTGAATTTGTCTTATAGGGAGCTGTATTCATATTTACCAAGGGTTGCATTTACATATTACAAGCTCCCCGCTGCTCTGAGAATACATGGAGAGCTGTCAGTCCTCTGTGTTTCTTGTCTATTCAATTCAAACAGCTCAGAAATGGGCTAGGCCCAGCCTATACACCAAGCATTGCAGAGCAGTTCATATCTTTTGCAAGAGTTAAATCATGATATTTTTTTAAGTTGTGTTACTAGTTCAAAACCAATGGCATATTAAAACAAAAGAAGAGTACTTTTCCCTGGCTGGTGGTGCTCAGTTGGTTGGAGTCCTGTCCTATAGGCATGGATTATGGGTTTCGTTCCGTCAGAACACATGCTTACATTTTGAGTTTACTGCCTGATCAGGAGCATTCATCTCTGGTCCATGCTCATACGGGAGGCAACAAATCAATGCTTTTTCTTTAGCATAGATGTTCTTTTCTCTCCCCATTCCTCTTTCCATTCCACTCTCTCTAAAGCAATGAAAAAATGTCTTTGGGTAAAGAAAATAGATAAACAAACTAATAAAACAAAATTATTTGTCATTATGAGGTAAATTTTTATATGATGACTATTGTTACTTTTTCAATTAATCTCTTTGTATTTATTTCTTTGGGAAAATTTAGTACTTTTTGCTTTTTGGCTTAAGGAGAAGTTATTTCATAAGGTTGAGATTCAATCTATGCTTGCTAGTTTTACTGGTGGCTCCAGCTTTCTTACTTGTTACACATTATCTTAATTAACCATGAGACAGACACAGCCAAGATTAAATTATCAAAGTATTAGAGACAATCATACAATTTTACTTTGTTCTCTCTCTTTTTGTGTTATGATATCAAAAGTCAGTTTTTAGTAAATTTTGCTTCTATAGAATCTCCATAAATACATTGAAAAATAGGCTTGTGGTCTTATATAAAATATACAATAAAGTGCTTTAAAATACTTAAAAATGTTAGGCTCTATACCATCAAAGAGCAAGTTTCTCACACTAATTTGAGGAATATATGCACTCCTGTATTCATAGTATTGCTATTTATGATAGCCAAGATTTAGAAATAGTGCAAGTGTCCACTAGTAAGAGTAGATTTAAAAAAGTGGTAGTACATTTACACAATAGAATATTACACAACTATAAACTAGAAGACAATCTTACCTTTTATAAAAGCATGGATGGACCTGAAGAGTATTACGCTAAGTGAAACAAGCCAGTCAGAGAAAGATAGATACCATATAATTTCATTTATGTGGAAAATCTAATGAACAAAATTAACTGATCAAAAAATAGAAAAATAGAAACAGAGGCATGGGTACATGGAACAGACTGCAAGATGTCTGAGGAGAGGGGGAAAGGCAGGACTGGATGAAAGAAGGTAAAGGGGTTAGCCGAAAGACCTCTAGGCATGACTTATGGGCTGGAACAACGGTGTGGTGATGGCCAGAGGGAATGGGTGGCAGGGCTGGGTGTAGGTAGGCAAAGTGGGGGGGAAAGAGAAACATCTGTAATATTGCCAACAATAACAATAAATTTACAAAACAGCAAATTTATTATAATCTCAGTTCTTGTTTCCTGTTTATCCAATCATCAGTTGTATCATTCAGTTGGTGTGTGTTAATTTATCTGATTAGTATGCTAAATGTGACAATATAAAAATGGTTAAGATGTGATCACTTCCTTTAGGAGTTGACTGTGTTATGTAATCTAAACTCTTTGTACATTTAATCTCAATATTCATAACTTTTTAAGATTTTCTATTTTTAATTTTATTGTATTTTTTACATTACCATTTAACCCCTATATAGTTTCCTCCCTCTCACTATTACCACCCTCTTGTCTATGTCCATTAATGCTTTTTCCTTTTGTCTTGATCCTTCCACCCTCTGACCTCCCCTCCTAACAGTTGTCATCCTGCTTCCTACCTACAAGTCCATCTCTATTTTTGTTTGTTAGTTCATTTTGTTTGTTAGATTCCACATATAAGTGAAACCACATGGTAATTGTCTTTCTCTGACTGGCTTATTTCACTTAGCATAGTGTTCTCCAAGTCCATCCACACCATCACAAAGGGTAAAATTTTCTTCTTTTTTTGTGGTCAAGTAGTATTCCATTATGTAAATGTCCATAGTTGTTTTATCTACTCATCTACTGATGGACACTTGGGCTCCTTCCATATCTTGGTAATTGTAAATAATGCTGCAATGAACCTGGAGGTGCTGATATTCTTTTGAATTAATGTTTTGGGTTTCTTCAGATATATTCCCAGAAGTGGGATCTCAATCTTCATAGACTTCTTTTTTTAAAGATTTCATTATTATTTTTAGAGAGAGGGAAAAGGTGGGGGAAAGAGAGGGGGAGAACCATCAGTTGGTTGCCTCTAATAGGCACCCCAAGCCAGGACTGAACTCACAACCCAGGCATGTGCTCTTACTGGAACCCCACTGGTGACCTTTCCCTTTGTGAGATAAGGCCCAGCAAACTGAGCCACACTGGTCAAGGCCATCTTCATAAACTTCTTGCATTAACTGCTACATCAAGAGGGGAGACACTAAGAAAAATATGACCAGACATCTAATAAAAGGGACATAATATTGTGGAAAAGTAGGGTATCAGAAGGGCAGGATTTGAATATCTAGATTACAATGTCTTCAATTTGCACAATAAAAATAACTTAATTATTGAAAACACTAAAAGTGATATACAGGGTTAAAACAACATTTGGCATACACTTTGCCTTTACTAAAAATAGTAGAAATCATAATTGATAACATCATTGCCAGATACTTCTGAAGATAAACCAAGAACTTGCCTCTCAGTTAAAGTATTTTGCCCCCTTTTAAGCTATTTTTCCCCCTTTGCTATGTTCTAGTGGCATTGAACTAACTCCTGACAGGGCTGATTTATTAGGTCTTTTTACTTTTTGTTAATTTTTATATTGACTAAAAGAGAACAGCAGAAAAAAAAACAGACAAGGAGAAAGAAATGGAGTTTTGTAAACATAGGGACTCTAAATCATTTATTTATGTGATTCAGAGCCAAAAAGTATCTGCCACATAGTCCGTTCACAAAAAAAGTTTTATTCAAGTAAAACAAACAAGATATCCTGATGCCTCTAATTTGCTAGGTATAGTGGTAAGGAAAAAATTATTTTATCATTTTTTGAACAAATGAAAAATTTTAGGAATCATAGTTGATAATCAAATGTCAAACTTCTCTAAATAACTTGTATTTGTTCTGCTATTTTTGAATAATACAGGAAAGAAAAATGTGATTCAGAGAAGTACCATTCAGAAAAAAGCCACTGCACTCATCTGAAAGCTGGCCCACTTCCCATGACGTCCATTGGAGTCATTGCCACTTATTTTGAGCCAGGCTATGGTAAGTAGAATATACACTATTATGGTGTGTTTTTACATGAAATATAGTAACACTGATGACAATTATAAGACCTAATATTTCTGGAGTTAATTCACAGCTGTGAGTCAGGCACTGTTCAATATGTTTACATATATAATATTATTTATTCCCATGAATACTGTAATAAAGCACATATATCATTATTTTCAATTAAAGCAATTGAAGCAAATGGAGGTTTGGTAATTTGCCCAAAGTAACGCAGTTGTTGCTACACACAAGAAGTAGAATTTGAGCACTGGCACTCTTACTCCAAGATCTATAACTGTAATCATTAGGTTTTAAAATGTGAAAGGAGTGAAATATTCTTCTGTTTGTTGCATGAGTTTACATCTAATTCTAAAAAAGGCAATAAGAACATTGACAAATATCTTTTTAGTGGTTATTCCTAATTAATTTTACTTGCTCACCAAAAATAAACCTCATTACTATTATGTCCACCCTCCGCTCTCCTGCCTAACAATCACACGTTTCAAGCAACCTGATCCATATAAACTTCAATAATCTGAGACATTTTTAACATATTCATACTTGAAAAATACAGTCCCTGCCCAACCATTTTTAACGTCAAATGAGATAGGGGACAATAGACGAGAGTGGGCTAACCCGAGAGCCTGCTTAGTCAGCCTGAGCCCTGCCTCGCCTGGAGGGCACCGGGCACCAGCTTCCTGGTGCCCAAGCCTGCACCTGGCAGGCAGGTGCTCCTTCCTCAGTCTGGTTAAAAATTCTGGTAAGGTGATGGGGAGTTAATTGTTCTAATGCATGTGGAGTTTTAGTGTGGGATGTTGAAAAAGTTCTGGAAATGGATGGTGGTGTTGGTTGCATGACAGTGTGAATGTGCTCAATGCCACTGAATTGTATGGTTAAAAATGGTTACTTTTGTGTTGTGTCTATTTTACCACAATAAGAAATATTCCTAGTGAGGTCAGGCCCCCATTTGTTCTAGACAACTTGGCTTGTGACTGCCAAACCCCCCTTTCCTGCTCCAGGAACCTTTGCAGGAAGTAATGGAATAAATAACAGTTCTTCTTAGAAAACTCAGGGTCATCTACTCTAGACTTCTGGGGGTACCTACTAACAAATCATTCCAGGAAGTGGGTAGATTGAGCCTAGAAGACAGCACAATTTTTAAAAAAGAACAGTAGTTTGTCAAAGTGCTAGCAAGATGACTCAAGGTGTATGTAGAATGCTACTGTTTACCTAGGAAGCAGGAATGCAAACAATCATGTACTTATTTTTTTTCCAATGGAAGGATAAATAAAATAGTTATCTGTGGGAGCCAAGAAAAATATAGAAAGTACAAGAATAACAGCTAGATTTCTCTGATGATATCTTGTTTGTAGATTGGACTTTGGAATGATGTAAATTTTACATATTTATGAAAAAATCAAAAATTTAAAAAGCCAAATTCAACAAATCAATGTATTTCTCAATCTGGTGACCTACTCATGTAAAGGGAAATTAAGTCAGGGAAAGGGAAAGATGACTTTAAAACATAATTACTTGACTCCACATCCCCTAGGTGTATACTGGAAGGATGCCAGGAAGGTTAAAAACAGACTGCCGTTCAGTAATCAGTGTTAGTAGTAAGTATGTTAATGACCTTAAGCATTAAGTTTTTCAGTATAAAAGAGATAAATATAAAAATCAAAGAAGTTAAGCAATATTACATTGGAATTAGAATTAGCATTTAGAAATCCTTTTTCTTGAAAAAAATTCAAGGTCTGTATACTCAAGATGCCCAACAAACAAGGACCAACCTGGTGAGCGACCACTGCAGTAAGTGCTAGGTGGCCTCTGTCTAATTCATGCGGGAACGACCGGAAATAGCCTTATGTCCTTCCTCCCCCCAGTGCTTTTCTGTTAACGTCAGTGCAGGGAACCATGGAAATTCAGGTGCCCATATATCACTACCCTCAAGGGTTTGTGAGTTAATGCTCCATGTTCCAAAATTCTACCAGCGGAGGATGAAAGCTGATAAATGAATATTCCTCCTTTGCCCCACCAAGATGAACTATCCTGAGACTCAGTCTATATAGCTTCTCAGAAATCAAGTCACACAGAACGGACCAATCAGGTCGCTGAAGCAGCAGCCTCTTGTTCTCTCAAGGGCCAGGCTCCCTTGAATGGACTCTCTCTTCTTTGTCCAGCCCCCTTCCATCCTGAGCTCCTCAACAAAGCCTGTGTCCCATCTCTGCTTCCCTGGAAACCCAAGCTAAGATCTATATAAACTTTATCTCGAATAATTAAATAGTTGGTGAGAAAATTATGCTAGCCAATAAATAAGGGATGGCAAAATTTGAATATCAGCATTTTCAAGACCCTAATAAAATAATGGACCAAGGCAGTGGTCATCGATGGCCACTAACATTATGGAAAAGATCACCAGACATTATGGGCCACCTAATGGAAACAACAACACAATGACACATTCTTATCCCTCCCAAAAAGAACCCTGAGTCTGATCAAGCTTCTAGATCCAACTGCCTGCTTATAGGAAGTGTGGCGATAGAAGAATGTGTTAAACAGCACTACTACTGGGGTATGATCAACAAAACCCAGAATACGGGAAACTCGAAAAGACAAATGGCCCACTTTCCTCAACAAGTAGCAAGGCATTAAAAACGACAGGGGAGAGAAACCTTTAGATTCAAAGACTGAAGTAGAGTCAGGGACGTACAACGTGCATTTCTTGTGTATTCCTGATTCAAACCAACCGACCTCTAAAAAAATTGATGAGATATGTGGAGGAAACTTGATATTCCTCGTTAGGAAAAAATTAAAAATATATTAACCCACAGCACTGATTTAATCTAGCATACAGAGTAGATGTTGCTACTTATGTGTGGTTGGGTGGCTTACTTATTTTATATCTAATACATATGAATATATGCATATACACAAAAATAAAATATCTCTTTGAAAAAAATAAAGTCAGATGAGATAAACATAAGCATGTTGGTAGTAAGATGACTGCCTAACAACCTATGTGTTAATTATATATTGCCTACACTTTGAGCTTGTCTAAAACAAACTTTATCACAATCATTAAATTCTACCCTTACAAGTTTTGAAATACTTAAGAGGGATGTTTGAATAAGGTGCCTGAATGTTCTGGTGAAATTAATGTGTACTACTATTCTTCCAGTTTAACATGTTTAACCATTAACCAGTTTAACATGACTTACATCAAAACATCCATTATGGGAAACAGTAGTCCTGTGTCAGTTATCACTATTACTGGGTGTTTCTTTTGGTTAGCTTTTAAATAGTGTATATCTAAGTTACATTGTTTTTAAAACATTACCATCTTCACAGTGTTATTGGTAGAACACATCATTTGAAATATGTAGTGTTTAGCTTACTACGTGCTACACTAGAAGTACTCAGTAATGACTGGTGATGATAATAAGACCACCAGTTGATCAGAAGATATAAATGTTTCATTACAAGTATACTCTAAAATGAACAAGTTCTTTTTGCTGGGTTCTGTCAAGCAGTCTGGTTTATCAAGCAAGACATCTTATAAAGTAAAAGTGCAACATATTATTTGGAGTGAGAATGTCTAAAATCTAGTGGCTCTTGAGTGAGCATGGAGAAGTCTCTTATTGATCATGAACCAGCACACTACTGAAGAATTCTGGTCCTGGCTTCCTTTCTGACACCCTCTCTCTTCATCCTCCATGTCCTTGGTACACTTCAGCTGACTTTTTAAAAACAGTTTTATTAAGTTATAAATGATATACAAAAACTACATTTAGTTAACATTGGTTGACTTTTGTCTCTTCTGAAACCTACCTAATATGTTAGTCTATAGAACAGTTACTTGGGAAAATTCCCATAACATCTACTCACCCAGATCTACTTCTAGCTGATTTCATTTCTTCATTCAAATTCTAATGTTTAAAGTCACCTTTTCATGGGAGGTCTTCACTGGTTAACCTATATAAACCTGACTCAGTTCCCAATTTTACTAACTCCTTAGCAATTGTCACTATCTGAAATTATCTTCTGTATCACTTTGTTCGTATGTTATTGTCTGTTTATCCCTGATAGAAGGCCATTTCTATGAAGGTGCAGACCTTGTCCATCTTTTTAATGCAGTATATCCTGACACAAAGTAGATTCTGAATAAACACAAATTGAATGGAAGAAAGAAAGATTACCCTATTATTCTGAGACAGTTACTGAGGACAAATACAATTACAGATAAGAAAAGCATCTCCTGAAATGTAATGCACATTAAAAATTACTCGTATTAGATCTTATTACTTCCATGTTACTTGACCAAGGTTACAGAGCTATTGCATAAGATAAACAGAATCTGAACTCAGGCAGTCCAACTCAAGGACGTATAATCACATTCACATTGCTGCAGATCATGTGCAAATCACAGAAGCTAGACAATGTAATGATGGTCAACTTTTGCAAACAAAATAAACATTTATTTCTTAGATTAATTTGGTGCATCAAAGGGATTTAAGCCTATTGAAGCTTCCAATTGCATAAATAAATAAAACAACAAATCAATGAAAATAATCGCCAGTGGGTAGAGTCTAACATGATGTGGGAAACTGATTTATTTTAAGAACTTGGTATAGGACATTTAACTTTTTATTAATATCTAAGCTCTCTTTGATTGCCAAAGCTGGCTGAGATCATCACAATAAACTATTCTTTATTTTTTACCTTCCTAATGATATGTCAGGTAAGGACTTATTGGTGAAACAAGTAGTAGAAAGACTATAACTTCTCAACCAATTCATCCATAACTTTCAGAGAGAAATGTGGCTATATTTTGATTTTTGTGTTAACGCATATTTGCCTAAAGTGAAGTCTTTTGGGAATTCAGTCACAGCTGCTAGAAAGAAAATGACTTAAGCAAACCATATGTGCTTATTTTATAATTGTTTCAGGCACTCGACAAAAATTTTTATTTAACCTTAAAATATTTTTTTTATGTAACTGGCTTAGATGAATGTAAGTGTTGTGAGTTTTTTCATGATATAATCAGGACATTAGGTAAATACGATTTTTCCTCAACCACTCTGTGTTATTTTAATGTTCACTTATTTATATAATTCTTATATAACAATGAGTGAATTTTTATTTATATCTAAATCAAACTTATATTTGGGTTTCTTCATTGGTCACTTTATTAAGTTTTTCATGGAGACATAACTTTGAAGAGCTAATAATCCATCTAGAGAATAATGAAAATCTATTGGGAGAATGAAGCATTAAGAAATTCAAAATTTCACTTTCAGTCAAACATGGTAAATAATTAAGCAATAAAAACTGCATAACAAGAAAATCCTTATAAATGTCTGTGAAAATGAGATTCAGATCTTATATAATGACTTTACTCATATGTTAAGATGAGAACAAAGTAGTATACTCAGAATGCTGAGAGGGCTTAGATGTGTTTCATCCAACACTAAGGAAGCAGGGCATTTAACCTAAGAAAGAGGTGGCTACAGAAAGACTTATTATTACTCTCAAACATTGGAAGAAATGCCATTTAAAAAGCCACACCACCTTCTTTGATCTATTCTTTGGAGAGCAAATGTTGTGTTAGTAGGTGGTAAGTTTCCAATAATTGGAAATGTTTAAGTGTGAATAGAAGACTGCTTCCTAGAAATGTTATAAGTAGGAATCATTTTGAGGAGGTTGAGAAAATGAACTTTTTCTTTCAAGTCCTGGATCTTTTGAAATAATAACTGGCAGGACCAGAGCTCTGGAATGTCAGAAGAGCTGAGATATAGAGCTAGTTCTCTTATAAACATTGAGGGTCTTAGGCCATGTAATTTAAGCACAATTTTATTATCTTTAGTGTCCCCTTTAGATCCAGCCAAGTACTCAAATGGAACTACTCTTTGGGATAACTTTTTTGAAAAGTGTAAGTTTTGCTTGAATTACCTGGGACAAGCCAGGGCTGGATGTATCCAGCAGAGTTGCCCCACATTAGTGAATGTCAGGGCCTATTGTCCACCACTCTCCAATCTACATCTACATGTTCTCTGAATTCTAGCTCCATGCAAGAGGTTGACCACATGACCCAATGAGCTTCATAATTGTCTTATACAGTTGTCTAAGGTCCTTATGCTCCAGTCCAGGTCTGTCAACTGACTCAATTATTTCCACTGACCAGCATGATATTTTTCAATAGATTTTATGTGCTGGGATTTCTAAATGGTGCTTTCTGATTCTTAATTATTTAAAAAAAAAGAAGGTTGGGCTCAGGGTCTGGATTACCAATAACCCACTACCAAATGTTGGACTTAAGCTATCTGTGTGATTTCATGCGTAAATTCTTTTTTAAAAGTATATTTTATTGATTATGCCAGTACAGTTGTTCTATTTCCCCCCTTCATTCCCCTCCACCCTGCACACCCCCTCCTCCACCACTCCCCTCTTTAGTTTATGACCACGTGTCTCAAGTTCTTTAGATTCTATATTTTCCCTACTATCCTTGCCCTCCCCTATCTATTTTCTACCTACTGTCTATGCTACTTATTTTCTGTACCTTCTCCCCCCATCTCCTTCTCCCACTCCCCTGTTGCTAACCCTCCATGTGATCTTCATTTCTATGGTTCTGCTCCTGATCTAGCTGTCCTTTTAGTTTGCTTTTGTTTTAGGTGTGGTTGTTGATAACTGTGAGTTTGCTGTCCTTTTACTGTTCATCTTTTTTCTCTTCTTTTTCTTAGGTAAGTCCCTTTTACATTTCATATAATAAGGGCTTGGTGATGATGAACTCCTTGAATTTGATCTTATCTGAGAAGCACTTTATCTACCCTTCCATTCTAAATGAAAGCTTTTCTGGATAGAGCAATCTTGGATGCAGGTCTTTGGTTTTCATGACTTGGAATACCTCTTTCCAGCCCCTTTTTGCATGTAAGGTCTCTTTTGAGAAATCCGCTGACAGTCTGATGGGAACTCCTTTGTAGGTGACTGTCCCCTTATCTCTTGCTGCTTCTAGAATTCTCTCCTTCATTTTAATCTTGACTAATGTAATGATGATGTGCCTTGGTGTGTTCCTTCTTGGGTCCAACTTCTTTGGAACTCTCTGAGCTTCCTCAATTTCCTGGAAGTCTATTTCCTTTGCCAGATTGAGGAAGTTCTTCTTTATTATTTGTTCAAATAAGTTTTCCACTTGTGGCTGTTCCTCTTTCCCTTCTAGTACCCCTATAATTTGGATGTTGGAGCGTTTAAAGATGTCCTGAAGGTTCCTAAGCCTCTCCTCATTTTTTTGAATTCTTATTTCTTCATCCTTTTCTGTTTGGTCATTTTCTTCCTCTTTCTGGTCCACTCCTTTGATTTGAGTCCCAGTTTCCTTTCCATTACTATTGGTTTCCTATTGTTATTTATGTATGTTTCAAATGTGGTGTAGCCTCTAGTATACAGTAACTGAGAGCATCAGGACTAGCAGTAGGTATCTATTACTCTGTGAATTCCATGCTACTGGCACTCATGGTAGTCACTCAACCCCCTTTACAGTCTCTGTGCCCAATGCTGGAGCAGAGCCTATGTCTTTCAAAGACCTTTATGACTTTTTCTCCTCAAAGACAATGAAACTTTAAGTTGATGTCTTTTCTTGTATCCAATCTCAGCAATATTGTACTATTCCCAGGTTAGTCTTAAGTCATGCTAGATAAAGAGTAGGCACTCCTCACATCAGTTAAACCAATTATTCTGAGAAAAAAAGAAGATAAAAACACAAACAGCAAAATGACAACAAACTCACAACTATCAACAACTGAACCTAAAAATAAAAACAAACTAAGCAAACAACAGGAACTGATTCACAGAAATGGAGATCACATGGAGGATTATCAGTAGGAATAGGGAGCTGAGAGAATGAGGGAAAAGGTACAAAAAATAAGAAGCATAAATGGTAGGTAGAAAGTAGACAGGGGGATGGTAAGAATAGTAGGAAATATAGAAGCCAAAGAACTTATATGTATGACCATAGACATGAACCAAGGTGGGCAAATGATGGTGAGTGGAGTACAAAGCAGAGGGCAATAAAAAGGAACAAATTGGACAACTGTAATAGCATAATCAATAAAATATATTTAAAATAAAAAAACAAAACAATTATTCTGCCCATGAGATCTTTGTCTATCCTTCCACTATTGGTTGTGTGTGGAAAGTAGGGGTATGGCCAACATTGTAATAAATTACCTTCTAAAAAATCTTTGGTTGAGACCTAAAGAGTTAAGGAGAATGCATTGTTGGAAGATGTGTTATTCTATGTTTATCCTATATAAAATTATGAATGGTACAATTAACTTGACAGTAAAATAATAATTGCTTAAATAATTTATGTTTAATGTAAATGACATAGTATTTGTGGCCCAAATTGTCAATAACGCAGAGTAGTAACTTTTGAGTTGACGGAAGTCAATATTCATAGTTAGCACAATGGACACTACAGCATTATAAGAAATTGTGCAATTATCAGTATGTAAATCATATTAGAGAACTATAAGGATGAGAAGTTCCATATTATTTCAATGAACACTGGTTATATAAAACCTGGTACTGTGAACAATAAGTATTGATGCATTTTCTCTAGCTAGGCAATTTAAAATTAACCAGGAGCAGCATATTTCCCAAGTAGAAAATAAAAAAGATAATTTATGGATTTGAGGAGAAAGAGGTGAACTTGGTCACTATATAGAATCTTCATGTCTAATGACTGGACAATAATAAATACAAGGAACTCTTCCCTACCTATCATTTTATATTTTTATTAATAACTTACTAATTTGGGGTTCCATGAGTTTTCTAATAAAATTTAATCAAAGTACTTATTTGGGAACCCCACAAATAAGTTGGTCAGTGCTCCATATGCCCTAGGGGTGGTACTGCTCATCTATTTTAGAAATTGGATTTGATAAAATCCAATTTCTCTTCCCTGGATTTGATAAAAAAGCTGCCATCCTGTATAAACATTTATCCTATCTTTCTTAAATATATTTGTGCCTCATTTTTAGCAAAAAGAATAAGGAAGCAAATAATAAGCTTGATGTACAAATGAAGTAGAATATTGTGTGATGGGCAAGGCCAAAAATCTGGATCAGATTTCAGTTCTGGTAAAAATAATAATTGGATCTCTCTTGAGTCTGTTAACCCATTGTATATCTCACTAGCAAATAACTTATGTAAAGAATTTCTGTATAAATAAAACATCAAATGTAAGTTATGGCATAAGTAGATATGACTTTGAAGATTTTTATTAGTTTCTCATGGTTAAAGTTATAGAGCTCACCAAGAGTATAGAATCTATTCAGTATTTACCATGGTAGGTGAACCCATGGCCCTGGGAGAGTTTGTATGCACTTAATCTAGAGTCTAGGGAGGAAAGGGTATCTTTGCTGGAGGTTGTTCTTGGTTACCATAGCCAGAGTGATAGTAATTAGCATACAATTAGCCAATTGATTTATTGCTGCACCATTCAACCCACTGGGCAGTTCTTCAGGTGGGTCTGGCCATAGATACAGGTAGTGGTTACTCTTCCATTTACAAAGGCGTCTTTCTTTTGCATGTATGTCCAGTATGAATTCCTTAAATAAAAAACAAACAAAATTCTAAGAATAATTAAAGTATCAAAATATTCATCAATAATTTAAATTTCCCAACTTTTTAGGTTTCTTACCACATGAAACAAGTTAAGCCCACAACTTCAACCAGGGTCTAATAGGGTTGACTAGCATTGAATTAATACATTAGTATTAATGTTTTTCTCTGAGCATATTGTGACTCAGAAGAGAAAGGAGAAGATGCAGCAGCCATGGGTGTTGTCATTAAGTTTGGAGTGGGAGCTGGGGAACTGTGGGTGATTTGTAGGAGCAATGTTGATATAGGAGCTCTGAAGATATCACAAAACATGTCAGGTTTCATAATGAAATGGGAAGATTCAGAGATTATATAGCATAGTGGATACATATGCATGTTGGTGTATGACAACTTGACTTTAAAACAATGACTTGCTTGCTTTTCCACGTAGAACAGACCAACTGTGTATGGTTGTGCAGGGTGTGCACTGCCCAGATTCTCTCAGTTGGCTGATCATTCAGCCAATGATCTACTTGCACTCAAAGAGAGGGAAACCTTTTTCTTATCCCCACAAAGTTGTTTATTTGTTTGTTTGTTTTTACCTTGAAGATACTAGTTAATATCTTTGAGGTTCAGTTCCTTATCTTTGAGATATGCTTAGCAACACTTGTCTTGCAGGTTTGTGAAGGTTACAGAGAATATGTGTAAAGAACCTCCCAAAATACATGCACCTAATTAAAGGCTGTTGGAGTAACAGGACTGTTGTTTTGTGCTCAGCTCTGTGTTTGTATGGAGGATTCTCTGCATTATATGATATCTTCTGGGAAATTATGAGTTATTTGTGAAAAATGTTCATATTAACCATGTTCAGTAGGAGAGGAAGGGTAGCCAAAGGAATCAATCTGTCATGACAGAGGTTGGGGTTGTAAAATACACTATTTTACAAATAGTGTATTACTATTTGTAAAATTATACTTCTTTGAAAACATATTTAAAAAATCCTTTGTTTAGGAAAAGTTCATATCTACTATGATTAATCATATGCAAAACAGTCCTTGAAAGGAGGCCTGTGATGAAAGATAGCAACATGTCATCAGCACAGAAAGAACATAGTGGAGTGGACTTTTGAGTTAGATCTCAGATTATATTCTTTTTCTGCTGTTTCCTAGCTTCATGTCTTTAAAGGTTATTCCTGGAGCTCTAGATTCCTTAGTAAACACAGGTTATATAATAGACTATATAATGGAAGTATCTTGTGCTTTTTCTGTGATAATTAAATGAGCTCATAACATAAATAACTTCTAAAATACTAATAGTTTTATTATTATCATCATAGAGCAGAAGCAACCACTTTGACTTTCCATTTCTGAATTTTTAATTTTTCTAGAATAAACATGAATCATAACAGAAAAAATATAGTCATAATTATAAAAATATGGAAGGCAGGTGAAAGCTGTGATTGTATGTAAGGAGGCAGATCTTTTTTCAAAATCAAAAACAGTAGAACATTTTCAGGGTCATGTCAGTTGGAGCAGTGATTTTTTATGTAAGTAGATTTTCTCTTTAATTAAAAAAATTGTATATCCTCACTTGACGACATTTTCATTTGCATTTATAGAAAGAATGAGGGAAGGAGAGAGAGAGAAGCATCAATGTGATAGAAGCATCCATTGCCTGCCTTCATGTGCACCCAGGCCAGAGATCCATGCTGGGACCAGGCATCCCATGTGTCCCGGCTGGGGATTGGATGCACCTGCGCCTGGACCTGGGGTAAACCCACAGCCTAGATATGCACCCTGGCTGGTAATAAAACCCTCAAGCCTTGGGTTACAGGATGATACTCCAACCATGGAGCCAACACAAACCAGATTGAGATTTTTTTCAAGTATTGGGAAATTTTTTCAATTAGCAATAATCGTGTTTCAGATAAAATTCATTGACTACAATACTGCCACTGTGTGAAGCTGAGATTTTTTTCACATAAATGCTTCTATGTACCTATTTTTCAATGACCCGCTGAGGTAGTGTCTGAGTCACCAACAGAGAGGAAAAAAGTAATGACCAGGGTAAGGTTGCCAGATTTAGGGGAAAAATAACAAGATGGGCAGTTAAATTTGAATTTTAGATAAACGATGAGTGTAAAATTTCACTATAAATATGCCTCATGTAATACTTAAGCTAAAATAGTATTCATTGTTTTACGAAATAAAATTTAACTGGGCACTTTGTAATTTATCTGCCAAGTCTACCCAAGGGCTTAGTCATTGAAAAACACACATCAGTTATCTTTCTTAAGGCAAGGGATCTATCTCCCAAGGTTGAGCTAATTTCTCCCTAAGCTACTAAAAGAGGAAACAGAGCAAGCCACCAAGGCCATCTACACCTTTCTCTTTACTTAAGGAGTAATGAAGTTAAAAAAAAAAGCAAAACAAAATAAACACACAAAAAAAACTGAGCAGAGATGTGACAATGTGACATCACAAGGCTCAGCCTTTGGTGCAGTAGCATAAAACAGGGAGTGATGAAACAAGGAGGTACTTGCCATGTAGTATCAGCAAGGCTAGCAATGTCTTAGAATGCTCTTTTAATCAAAGTTTCATGGCGAGCATAAATTCATTTTTTCTAAGAGATCAAGGCATGAGAGAGGTTACTCTTCAAATTTACAAGCCTAAGCAAACTCTGTTAATGTGGGGAGTTAGGAAGGGAAAGCACATTAGGGAAAGGAGTTGAATGCTGTCAACAGCGGGACCTCAAATGAGACGTATGTAAATCTGGAGTGTATCTGGGACCAGGAGCACTAAGTGCTCAGGAAGGTACATCTACATTTGCATTCTATAGTGTCCTCCAGTGTTTTTAAAGGGACCATCTCTAATATTCTGAGGTGAAGACAGTTTTTGTATAGTTGAAGATTTGGTCAGCTAAGTAGTTATTCAGATTAGTGATTACCTAAGTAGTAACTAACAGCATGTTAATATACCAAGAGAAAGTTACTTTGTGGATTGAAATAAATGAAAAGGTGGAAGGTAATTCCCATTCCACTTTCATCATCAATATTTTCCATTTGAGTGAAAGAAAATTTAGGTTGACGGTCCTGATTGTTTTATTATTTATTTAAACTTTGTAAGCATTACTTTGAACACTGTAGAATTATTTTTATGTAAAATTTAAAAATTACTATGTAGGTGGGCTCTAAGCTTTAATCTTAAATCTGGTTTTTTTTTGTGTATGATAAGGAAAGTGCTTTAGCATGCATTAGTGTGTAAAAGATTGTGCCTTTTAGTATATTTTGGAGAGAAGAAGTTTTAGAGCAATTAATAATGCATTAGTTGACAGTTTATAATTGCTTTTTTAAAAAAAAATTCAAACGTCTCACCATACCACTTTGTGATTTCTCCCTCAGCCATCTGCCAAGCTAGGGTCCTTAAACATGTTTTGTTTTACATATGTGGCCTACTTTTAAAGTCTCAACATTTTTTTCTGGCTCTGCTTTGAATAGACACTAAATTCAAATTACTGAATATGTTAATGCGCCACAGTTTTATATAAATATAAGCATTGCAGAAAATTTAGATACTGTTATTACTTGAGAAATATTGCTTGTTAAACTGTATTTAGTTGAGTGCATTCTTCTTGATAAAGTAATCTTAATATTTATCTTGTATTTAAGAGACTATGTCTGATAGCTAGAAAATAAGTCAGTTTTAAGGTTGTCCTTAATTTTTGGTTATTCTCAAATTTTCGTGAAAAAATATTTTTTCTGCATCCACTAGTGACAGGCCAGTCTCACAAACATACTTTCTGAAAGTAAAAAGAATAAAATTATTTTATTTATTTGTTTGTTTGTTTGTTTTTAATTGTTGTGCAAGTACAGTTTTCTGTCTTTTACTCGCGTTCCAGCCCCCCCACCCAGTGCTCCCCACCTCCCTCCCATTTCCAACCCCTCCCCCTAGTTTTTGTTCATGTGTCCCTTATACTTGTTCCTGTGAACCCTTCCCCTTTTCCCCTGAAATTCCCTCCCCTCTCCCTTCTGGTCACGGTCAGCCTGTTCTCTATTTCAGTGTCTTTGGTTATATTTTTCTTGTTTGTTTTGTTATTTAGGTTTCTGTTAAAAGTGAGATCATATGGTATTTTTCTAAGTAAAATAAGCCAGGTGGTTAAAGACAAAAGAGGATAAAATTCTTGTTTCCCAGGCTCACATGGTAGATATAAACAGATTCTGTTTCAGAAGGGATCACATACTGTATTTTTCGGACTAT
Organism: Artibeus jamaicensis; assembly: GCF_021234435.1. Taxonomy (NCBI): domain Eukaryota; kingdom Metazoa; phylum Chordata; class Mammalia; order Chiroptera; family Phyllostomidae; genus Artibeus; species Artibeus jamaicensis. Next base: position 67,648,030 of record NW_026522030.1, on the reverse strand, counting down.
ACAACACACTTTCCCTCAAATTTGGGAAGAAATGGGTGTGTGTCTTATAGTCTGAATGTAGCTTACCTGGCTAGTAAATGTAGTTCACATTTACATTGGTGAAATATTGTTATTTATGTTATTAAATATTTTACCACATTTTTTGCTTCAGAATTTTTTTTCTTATTTTCCTTCTCTAAAACCTAGGTGTGTCTTATGATCTGGTGCATTTTATAATCCTAAAAATATGGTATATAACAGAGAAAGCCTCTTAACCTTTACTGAGCACAGCAGCAGGCTAAAAAATGCCAGTGATCCACCAAAGATGGCCCAGGTACTAATCCATGGAACCTGTGTTACTTTATTTGAAAAAAAAAAGTGTGATGAAGAATCTTGAGATAAGGAGATCATCCTGGAGTGCCTGGGTGGACCTAGAATGCCAACGAGAGTGTCCTTATAACAGAGACACATAAAAGATGAAGAGAAGATGGCTTTATGAAGATAAAGGCAAAGAATGGAGAGACATGGACCCAAGCAGAGGAACTGCCAAAAACTGGAATGATTTTTTCTTTTTTTCTTTTCTTTTTTCTTCTTTCCTTCCTTCCTATTTATTTTTGAATTTATTGAAGTGACATTGGTTAATAAAATTATATATGTTTTGGGTATACAATTCTGTAATACATCATCTGTATATTGTATTGCTTGTTTACCACCCCAACTCAAGTCTCCTTTCATCACCATCTATCTCTCCCTTTACCCTCTTCTACCTCATCCCACTCCCCTTTCCCCCCAGTAATCACCATACTGTGGTCAGTGACTTGAGTTTTTTTGTTTGCTTTTCCTTCAACCCTTCACTTTCTTTTTTCACCCAGGCTTATAACACGCCTCACCTCTGAAAGCTCTCAGTCTTTTCTCTATCTATATAAACTCCATTTCTATTTTGTTTGTTAGATTATTTTGCCTATTAGATTCCATACATGTGTGAAAGCATATGGCACTTGTCTTTCTCTAACTGGCTTATTTCATTTAGCATAGTGCTCTCCAGGTCCATCCAAGTTGTTGTAAAGTGTAAGATTTTCTTCTTTTTTTTTTTACAGCTGAGTAGTATTCTATTCTGCAAATGCACCAAAGCTTTTTTATTTGCTAATCTTCTGGTGCACTCATGGACTGCTTTCAAATCTTGGCTATTATAAATGAGGCTACCACAAAAACATAGGGGTACATATATTCTTTCACATTAGTATTTCAGTTTTCTTTGGATAAATTCCCAGAAGTGGAATCACTGGGTCTTTAGGCAGTTCTGTTTTTAAGGTATCTGCATACTGCTTTCCACTGTGGCTGCACCAGTCTGCATTCCTACCCATAGTGCACAAGTGTTCCCTTTTCTTCACATCTTTCCAACACTTGATGTTTATTGATTTAATCATGATAACCATTCTGACAGTTGCGAGGTGATATATCTCATTGTGATTTTTCTTTTCTCTGACAATTAGTAATGTTGAGCATCTTTTCATGTGCCTGTTGGCCATCTATATATCATCTCTGGAGAAGTGTCTATGCTGGTCCTTTGCCCATTTTTAAATTACATTGTTTGGGATTTTGTTTGTGTGTGTGTTTCTGTTGTTTTCTGAGTCCTTTATAAGTTTTGGGTATTAACCACTTATTAGATGTATCATTGTTGAATATGTTTTCCTATTTAGTGGGTTGTCATTTCATTTTGTTAATGGTTTCCTTCAGCATGAAAATGATTTCCTTTAGTTTAATGCAGCCCCATTTGTTTATTTTTTCTTTTGTTTCATTTGAATAATGATTTTCTTTCATATTAATGATCCAAATGGTTTCTTGTTTTAAAGTGATAGAAAATATATAATCTATGTATCTCTTTTTCCATTCACTTTTATTTTGCTTGTGACATGCTAACAAAACACATTGTATCCTGAATTTGATTTTGTGATTAGTATCTCATCATATTAGGTATAGAGTTTACCAAGGTTTTAGTAAATTATAAATCAGCTCCATAAAGTTCATTCTCCTTGCTCATTGGTCTACCTTCCTGCTTTTAGATTCAGCCCTCCTCTCTAGTTTCCATGTGTGGATTTCCGGGAGGAAGGAGTCTGTTCTATAATTTATAGATAATCTTTAGCATAATCAGGTAAAATTAATAGGTAGGATACACTCAGTGATTAGAGAGGTTCTTTCTCTGTAGACATTATTTAAAATATTCATTAAAATTGAACAAAGTCATTCAAAGTAGTATAAAGAAAATGCTTGCTTTATTATGTAAAATGTATGTTTTGTATACTTTTATTCCCATGAACATAAACTTATTCATAAATTCATAGTTCTTTGTTATTAGAGAAACAGTGATTCTCCCCAACCTGCTAGGTTAAGTCATAGTCATTGCTCCGGGGGAGGTTTGATGCCATTTTTCTTGTGCTGCATCTAATAAACTGACCCCTTTTTTTCTGAGTCCTGTGGTGTCTGATCACCTGCCATTTACTGTTGGGATGTTGTTTCTTCATTTCATGACCTGAATTGTGATTTCGACATAGTCGGTTTTTGCAGACTATCTAAATGTCAAAGTTCACCTTGTATGCAGCCTTTTGGGCAGCTTGGTTGATTTCCTTATACTGTTCTGCTGTGAGCAATCCAAATGCCTTCTTTACTTCTTAAGTCAGGAATGTCTTTTGCCATTGTGCTTGGCATGGCAGTTTTCTCTCCATAGAGTGCCCAGGTCTGCTTCATCAGCATCCTGCTTATACTATGGGAATAGCAATTATATTTTCCTCCTGGCGTAAAAAATCACCTCTTAACTAAAACTGGGTTTGACTGTGAAGACTGCCACAATGCTTGCTGACAACACAACTTTGGTGGCAATATCTTTTTATCCATGAGATACAATAGAGTAAAAGGCATAAAGCATAACTTTACAGCTTGACAAATGTTACTCTCTAGATAAAGAATGTTTTCATCCTCTTCTGTAGGTTGACTCTTTCAAAATCAATGTACCCCCTTTCCCAGGGATTCTTTTTCCCTTCCTCTCTTGGAACATATAAGAGACTTGGGAAGGTAAGAACTGAACTATGTGATACTGGTTGGATTCTAGGCTTTTTAAAAAAGGAGTGTGGTAACTCTAAGAACACAGAAGTTTTTTTTTAAGTTTTGTCAGTTGTATGCTTTGAGGTTTAAGACATATATGTACTTGCTCTTCCACACTGACCCTGAGCTGTAAACACATTTAAGGGAGCATTTTGATGACTGAAGTATAAGTAACAGAACCTTGGAAACAACAGCAAGGAGAGCTTCAAATTGGTCCACAGCATCAGCAACTTGTGCCTTTGAATGGCCCACACAGCCTTGGACAATGAACATCTTTGTGGGGAAAATGAAGCATAAACCTGTGGTCTTTCCTCAAGCTTCCCAAAGTTATTAAGTATGTAGTCCCACATGTCTCTAAGTAAGAGAAAATAGTTCCTGCAAAAGTTATGGACTAAATTTCTCATTAACCATTCAGGGCGAGGGCAGACATAAGGAAGTACTTAAAACCAACTGAGCTCAATTTGGAACACATGGAGAGAGTTCATAATCTCAAGTGTTGCTAATCAAATTTATACCTGTTTTACATTTTGTAGTAACTGACTCTATGAGATTGTGACTATACTCTTGAATAAACCGTCTACATTAACAGTATATTATCTTACATTCTTTATTTTTGTTCACAGCACTTAACAATATGTAATGTAATAATATGTTTATCGCTTTCATCTACTAATTTTAAGCCCTGGAAAGGAAGAAGTTCTGTCTTCCTTATTCACTGCTCTTTCCTCAGGGCTTACAATAGTGCCTGGCATATAGAAGGTACCCAATAAATATTTGTTGATTAAATAAATAGTGTTCAGAGATTCTTATGGTAAAAAGTAGAAGGAGATCCCCTGACTTGTATGGCTCAGTTGATTGAGTGTCCTCTGGCAAAGCAAAAGGTCACTGTTTTGATTCCTGGTCAAAGCACATGCCTAGATTGCTGGCAGGTTCCTGGTTGGAGCGCATGCCAGAGGCAACCAATTGATGTTTCCCTCACACATCAATGTTTCTCTCCCTCTCTTTCTCCTGCCTGTCCCCACTCTCTAATAACAAAGAACTTAAAAAAAATAAGAAATAATGATTACGTCAAAATATTTAGTTTTTTATATCTTGACAAGTTTAAGCTATTTATGAAATGAAAAATGCTTCCTGGACTTGTTAAAAATAGTGATATATCATTGTTTTGTATTTTGCTTTAACTCTCCTTTTGATTTATCCAATATCCCAATTTGCTTTCAATTTCTGACTTATCTTTGTTCAGCAGATGATCCTCCTGGCATGTAACAGGAATTGGGAAGGTGCATGATTTTATCAGCTAACTCCATTTATTTGATAATCTTAGACTTCTAGTAAGTCTGGAGTGACCTCATTTATGTCCCTCTTTGCATACGACTCATATATCTTGCAGTTTTTAATAAATCTGTATTTTGCGTTGTCTTTATTCTTGATTAAACAAAGTAATGATAGATCATTTTATGAATATTTAATATTCTTTACTTTCATTTTCTATTTGATATATTTAATTGATGCCAGCATTGGAGTCTAACTTGTGGGTTGACCTCCACGACTATAACACTTAAAACTATCCCTGCACAGTATTATATACAGAGAGAACACAAACATTTCCCCAACTGTGACTGTCCACATTAGCTCTCTTAATATTTTTGCTATCTAAGCTGATAGTCAAAATTTACAACAACCAGCCCTCCAGGACTTTAGGAAAAATTCAAATGACGTTCAGATACACATGAAGAACACAAGTAGAATACAATAAAAGTATTTCATCTTCTTCCTTTTTAAATTTTCTTTTTCAAATATCAAACTTGGTAAAATTAACCTGTCCTCTTTTAAACATTAGAAAGAAAGAAAACGAAACAAGATCTGAACTTTTCCCTTAGCCTGTTTTCTCTTCTAGGTTCTTAAATATCATTTCTTATCTCTATACTTCTCGCATTGCTAAGCCTATTCCTCTGCTCTGTCAAATGTCCTTGATTATTAGTTCCTTAACAATAGACTCATTTCTATACAATTAAATTAACTTTTGTACATCCGTACCATATACTCTCTCTCTCTCATTTTAGTTATTTAGGGAAAAATTGTGCGGCTTTTATCTACTATCAGTCCTTTCCATCATGTACTAGAAGGACTCATTTCTTCCTTGCATATACTTCTCCAGCAACAGTTTCCTTCTGTTTCTTAATTTTCAAGTTTTTTGTTTTGGGAGGTCATTCTCATTAGCTTAAGAATGTGCCATTAATTTTTTCCATTTAATTTTTTTCTTGACCTCACAGTTATCTCCAAATGCTGTCCATTTCTCTTTTCCCCATTAGGAAAAGTCCTCAAAAAATTAAGTATACTTGCAGTTTCCAATTCCTCTCTTCTTATTCTTTCTTGAATCAACTTCATTTGAGCGTTTATTCTCTAGTTCCACAGAAACAGCTCTTGTAAAGGCCAATTATCACCACTTCATTATGTCCAAAAGTTAGTTCTAAGTCCTCTTCTTATATAACTTGTTAGCATTTGACATAACCAATTGCATCCTCCTTCTTAAAACATTTTTTTCCATTTGTTTTCCAGTCAAATGTCTATTTGTTGCAATGGCTGCTTGTCTTTAGTTCACATTGTTTTTTTCTTCTGGACCTTCCTGGTCTCTTCGGAACAACACATAACATAAATAATTACAGAATCACAAAAGGTTATTTTTTAAAAAGGCAAAGGATTTATACGACCTAAAGAGAAACCAGAGTGTACACTTGAAACCTCTATAATCTTATTAACCATTATCACCCAAATAAATTTAATTTAAAAAAAGAAATGAAAAATTAAAAACAAGAGTTTATAGAATTAAAGGCTATACAGAAGAAAATCTAGAAAATTAGTATTGAAAGAATTATTTAAATGGAGCATTTAACATCCTCTCATTGCATGACACAAAGAAAAAAGGGAATATAAAAATATGGCTAATAGCACAATTATAATGCCCATACATTACAGACGTGTTCCAAATTAGCCCTGGCTGACTGTTTTTTAGGAGGAGCTACCAAACCTTCTGATATGTGTGTGACTGTTCACCTCACTTACATATAGTCTACTCACAAACAGAAGATCTTGTTGATTTGTTTATATTCTTTTGTTATTACTGCCTGTTTTTCTCTGTTAGAAGAAAATAATAGGAGAACATAGGAGAGATTCCACTAGCTCTAAGGAAAGAGCAGTCATTTCAGCAGCCACCAGTCTATAAAGATTTGCCTATCTTCCTCAAACATTGGATATGTACTGTGGGTGCAGAAAGCCAGTGGAGAAAGAAATTAACAACATACCACAATGAAGTAGAATCTAACATTTTAGGTGGGATTACTGGACATCTCCAGGTCAGAACAGAAAAAATAAAACTTAACTACTGAAATTTTCCATGCCAGTGGTTTTGGTTGTAGGTAATGTATGGAAATTTACATGTGCGTTTTCTCAGAAATTCTCATTGTCAATAAATAGCATATACACTTTAATATTTGGAATGTATTTACTTATTGATGTTAATTCTTTGAATATAATTAGACAATGCCAGTAGTAAAGATTTGGGAAAGATGAAAAAGAATGATAAGAATATTCCATAATTATTCTATGTAGGCAATGTGAGTATAGAAGCAGAACCCTTGATAATCCAAATAGAAGCCTTTTACACTGGGAAGACTGATATAGACCTGCCTTAGCAAGCATGGTAAGTGTCTTCTAGTTACCAACTTTATGGCCCTGTCAGGTTTCATTGTTGTTTCAAAGGTGAATAAGTACCAGTATTACATTATTAGATGAGAAATCATAATAGCAGTTCTTATGAAAAACACCTTAACACCGTGCATGTAAATGTCCATTATCTTTAGTAATGCAAATGCTCTCTGACATTCACATTAAGTACTTACATTTTAATGTACTCTCTTGTCCCTAATCTATAATTTTGACCACTTTGTTTAGCGTAGGATTTGAATCATTATTATTAGGAGAATGTTCTTTCCAACTTAGAGTCAATTAATTCACTGGACATTTTTGTCTGCATAATGATCACTTGATTAGATACACCTAAAAATCATGAAAGAAAACTATCTAAACAAGAAATTTTAAATATTTTGCTGCTCAGACAAGTGTAAACATGAAGGATACTAGGAACACTCATGCTATAAAAATCAAGCTATTTATTTAAAACCTGGATTGTCAATAATACTTATCGACATTGTGTTCTCACAGCAGAGAACAGAATTCTCCTATTAAACTGAACAGAAACTATGCCTCAAAGAATCAGTGAATAATTTTATATAATAACTTGAATAGCTGATTTAAGTGATATCCACCTGTTCAGATTTTCTTAACCACTAAATAAACAATGATATGGGAAATTTGATCTTTCTACTGTAATATTCATTTAGAATTTGCAGTGCATAAGGTATGGAGAACATAATCAATTAAAATATTGTTGAGATGAGGGGAGGCTAGAAAGAATATCTAGTAATTTTAGTGATTAATTAGAGTATAGAAAGGTAGGAATTCAAAAAATCTCAAAACTAACAGATAAATTAAGCTACTTAGCAAATTTTAATTTAATTGATCAGTATTTAAATAATTTATCAGGTATCCATTAGTGGAATGCATTTTCTAAGGTACATTAAGGCAAATGTTATGAAAAATATATTATGAGACCTGTCTCTGTCGTCTTATTCTTAAATTAGGGCAATATGTGCTTTGATGTTCACTTCTGGTAGTCAATAATACAATGTCTATAGGGGTATTTTAAATATATATTTAATTATTCATGTTGGATATAGTAATTTATTAGATCATCTATTAGAGATTAGTTGGAAATACAACATTATATTACAGGTAAATGTAGTAAGCCTATGTTGTGAATATAAATCAGTGCTAATAAAAGTGGAAAGGATTCTATTAATATAGAGAATGAAAAGTAGACTCCTGTATTCGTTTTTGTCTCTTTTTTATCAAATGACGATAAGTATTGAAATTAATATTGCTTCAAATAATATATATATATATATATATATATATATATATATATAAAACAGAATAAGTTTTGTATCAGTGAATGTTTGATTAGGATGATTTGAACTAAAATAAATATTGAATATAGACTTTTAGTACTTCAGGCACTTCGCACAGGTGAAATTCGGTAATAATTAGTTTTAACAGTGACAATCAGCTTGTACCTACTGGTAAGAGTGATGAAAGTGAGTTAAAAACAGTTAAAATTAAGTTTATTTTCTTATATATACATTAAATAATGAAGTGACAGGATATAGTTAATTAGAATTTTATTTGTTTTGGAACACCATACTTAAGGTAGGAAAATAATTTTTAAAGTTGAAATGTTTTGAGACTTTTGGCATAAAAAAACCATACATATACCTACTACTCTTATAAGCATTTTAAGCTTACAGCAGGTTTCTAAGGTGCAAATATAAAATGTAGTGCTTAATGTAAATATTTACATTTAATAAAGCATTATAATAAATAAAATAATATCATCCCTACTAAATAGTACAGTGAAGTTATCATATTGAATAAATTTTAGAAATTAGAAGGGCTATTATAAATTCTAGTGAGAGGCTCAGTGTTGATAGGCATTTTAGGGAGTTATGTTGTACCTCATAATCAAAGGCATCAAAATTATTTGTCTCATTGTTAAACTACCTAATTTTACTCTTACAAGTCTTTTTGTGGGCTAATTTTGTGATCATAATATAATACGAATAATTTTTATTTTAATTGTGTTTATTTTAATTTTATTTCATTTATTTACCTCATTTATAGCTTCCAGAGAAGCTCAAGATAGTGTTAGTAAGAATACAATTTTGGGGTCAAACAGTAACGGTTTGATTAATTCTAGGAAGGATTTTAATGTAAATTACAGACAGTTCTAGATTTTCAAATCAAATCCCCATAGACTTGCTTTTCCTATATTTAGGTAGTAATTGTAGTAATCTGAATGTGAAATTACTAATACAGAAGCTAATAATGTCCAATAGTCTTGACACTAATACATTAATTACTCTCCCTTGGCATTATAGCAAAACTAACAGATTGAGTTTGTTAGTAACTGGTATAAGAAGCATAAGACCACTATCAATATGGTGTTACATAAAGAAATAGGTGACAATGAAAAGGGTCATTATTGGACTCAGTTTCAAAACTGAGCTGGACAGGTGTGAAGTAAAATTTTATTTGGCACACAAATCATATAATAGGGTAGTGCCTTACCAGCAATTACTGATAAATTGTTGTAATTATATAAAATATATTTTTATAAATAATATTGAGTCACAGATGTTATCAGAATTACTATTTAATGTTTCATAATAATTATAATATAAATATTTAGGATAACCTTGATAAATAATACTTGTGGCTTTTAAAAACTTATTTCTTTTAGACAATTGCAATTCAGCAGATAGATTCTCCAGGAGCTAGATATAAATAGTGTTTCTAACATTTGTGAGCCTCAAAAAATGTATTTCCTTTAGGTTATGGAGACTCAGCGGATAGATACTCCAGCAGCTAGAAAGATAAAAATGTTAAGAAATGATACTACTATTGGATTTAGCTGTTTAGTAGTTTAATTCATGATATGATAAGCTTCTGTCAAATTCTGGCCTACGGGCCACAAGAGACTTGAGTGGCTAACAGCTCAAAAATATTCTGCAATAAAAATACTTTTAATTTATTGAGGATTATTTTATATAAAAGTTTTTCTGTACACCTAATATATAGGGACCTTTCAAAGTATCCTTAGACGCTATTCCTTCATTATTAGCATACTGTTAGTGTATTGTTTAATAGTCTGTGTATCAATAGTGTTGATGATTTTAAATGATATCATCAATGGTTCCAATAAAGCCTCTGTTAGTGGACAGGAATTTAACTTTATTACATGGTAAACAAGTGTGTGGAAAGTTATTAAGTATTATCTGTAAATATAGGCTTCCAAAGGAGGTGAAGATATATGATTGAATTAGGACCACAGTGAACACTAAAACTGTAAGTACTAGATTAATAAACATGATTGAGACTGGTAAGCTAAAGTAGCTCCTCCAATTAGGTGAACAAGCATGTGACAAGTTATCCTATTTGCTGTAAATGATATCACTAAGGCTTGGATAGATGAATATAGAAGTTATGACAATTATAGGTGGGTATAAATAAATGAGTTTTCTCAAGACAGAAAACACATTTATGAGGCTTCAGTTTTACAGTGAAAACAAGTGATGATTGCTCCTCACATAGTGAGATGACCCTCCCTAGGTTTACTGTGAGTTGCATGACTGTGGCAGATCTGTAAGGTTCACAAAAAGTAACCCTATTATTGCTGGGTGATAAAGAAGGTGAGTAAGAATGATCATTTGTTTTGTTACTCAATTTTGGCATTTTAATTGTTTTGGGCAAGGATGATAGTTCAAAATATAACAGCATTTTCATTGACAAATAATACTGGTAGGATTATTCATAAGTTACTAAATGGTTTATGGTGTTTATGTAATAGTAGTAGCATGTTATTGGCAAGGGATTTAAGTTCTCAATCTTTAATTTAAAATGTTAATGATAAATTAGCTGCCCAATGAATTCGCTGTATTGATGTGGGTCCGTATTCAAAATCTTCTAAAGCTGCTCTCTCAGGCACAATGTCGATGAAGCACTGTTTATAATAAAAACCGCATCTAGTGGATGATAATATTTTTCACTTTATTTGTCTTGGAACAACAACTGTTTTTAAACCTAAAAAAGGAATATCTTGTGGATAAACCACATTTTTTATGAGACTAATGTTTAGATTGATGTCTGTGAGAATCTTTACATGACTATCAATTTCTAGGAGACTAAAATCCTGTGAGTCAAAATCAAAGTTAACACCTTCATTGTTTATATAATTATAATTTAATTTACTGGTATCCTATTGTTCCTACAGATAGGAGTGGGCTATTGTTTTTTCCCAATAATTACATCATACATAATAATTGAAGAACAATAAGAGTTAAGATAAAGATAAAATGGCTTATACTGTTTCTAACAGATATTTTGTAATTTTATGAGTTAATGGAAAATTAATATCAGATGTATAACATATGTTAAAAATAACTTAAGGAATATTAAAATTTTAAGACCTCATTTGAGCAAATATCTATTTGAATTGTGCAACGCCAAACCGGAAGTAGTTGGTAATGCTCCACCAATAGGAATTTGGGGAGGGACTTTGATAGATAGGAGGACCAAAGCAAAGTACTGATCAGCTATAGCTTTAAGCCTAGTTGACTGTTTGTTATGTATTGTCCTTAAGTGTTCTGATTTTGTAATATTAAGGCATTTGTATGCTTAGATTTTGATTTGCTTACATAAGCCACCACATTTGAGCCATATCAATCTACTGATCTCCTTGTTTAATTGATTTAACATACATAGTACTAAAAAGCTAATTATACATGCTATTATAAGACTTGGAAATAGAAGGATTATTTTATAATGGAAAATATATATCTTGAAAGCCTTGTTGGAATAGATATGCTGTGGAACAATTAATTTTAATTTATAAATTAATTTTGATAAAGTTAAGTTTCTTTAAAGTTCTTCCTAAGGTAAATTCAAAGTTGAACTTAAATTCTACTTTGGGTAACCAACTATCACCTAGTGCAATTTTTTACCACTACCCGTAAATACTTTTCATTATTTTGTCATACTCAAATGTTTTTACCAATACCTTATTTGACAAGAAAAGCTCATAAAGGTTATGATGTTGTCTTCAAATCAATTACTGTTGAATGGATTTGATTCCTTCTTTTCTTGATATTTATGTGTTTATGGTGGTGTATTATTTAAAAGCACAATGTGTTGTTGGTAAGCACCTGGGAAGTCACTCAGTGTTTATAGTAAACTTTAATGTTTTTTTTTAATTTTTGAGGTAAAACACTGTTTATTATTATTGCTGTCAGTGAAGTAATCATTATATAGCTAAGAAAGTGTTTTATGTTGTTTTAATGTCAGTATAGGCTGGATATTATCACTGAGTACCAGAAAGGCCAAGAGAATGTTGGGGAAAATTTAATTAATGCCTACAAATAATTGTTGGCCTTTGCCTCACATAAGGTATAGCATGTACCTTGAAAATAATGGGAATTAGTACAGAAAGCTGTCTATGATAGGGAATACTGCTTCTATAGACAGAGGTGATAGAAATGGGCAACAACATAATACGTATTTTATAGAACAATATATAAATAATTCCTGTTAACCTATTTGCAGTAAGTGTGAAAATAAAGCCTATAACTCATGGGCTAGCTGGTGATCATTTATTAATTCACTTCTTTAATCCTCATCAAAGGGTGTGTTTATTGCCTTTATAAAGAAAGGAAATGGGGAGGAGGAGGAGGAGAAGGGGGAGAGAGAGACACACACAGATGTGAGAGAGAAACATTGATCAATTTCCTCCTGTACATGCCCGACCAAGGACGAAACCCACAATCTAGGTCTGTGTGTTCCCTGACCAGGGATCAAACCAGCAACATTTTGGTGTATAAGATGACACTCCAACCGATACAGGGTGCAGCCAGGGGGGCCCCCCCCAAAAAAGATTTGGAATGGTGTCCAGAATTCAAAATGTATAGGAATATTGGAGAGACATATAAGATGCCCTCACACCCCCCCCCCCCCAGGGCAGGGGACAAATAGAACCTGGGCCACTGAGAGCTGTTTTGCATAGCAACAGTTTTGGAGCTAACCTCTGGAATGGTTATTTAACATATCTATAACCTTTAACTGGTTTCATAGATATGTTAAATAGCTGTGGCCAAGTTTGGAGCCAGGGAGAAGGGAGTAGAGGGGACTCAAGATGGTTACTAGGGGCTGCGCTCCTGAGTGAGGAGTGCCTGTGTGGGAGCTTGGAAAAGATGGGCTCCAAGACATGAGGGGATCACTGCCCAGGTGAAAGGGAAAACCATGCAGCTTTGCCAGAATGGAGATCCCTGCAGCCAGGTGAAGAAGAAAGCCACATGCTTTTGGTGGAGTGCGGACTCCTGCAGCTTTGGTAGAAGAGGCCCACGCAGCTTTGGGGTGCCCCCTTTGGCTGCGGGGCCTGAAAAAGCAAGAGAGACTTTGACTGGAACTGGGTACAAAGGACTCTTGCCAGTGGACCATGAGAGGGTACCACAGTACTTTGGATTAACTCGAGATCTTGCACAGTGACACAGCTGACTGTGCCAGTGACCTGCAACACAGACGTGTGCTCTTTTCCTGATTTACGATACCCGGAGTTGGGACAGTGGGAGAAGGGAGCTGTGTGGATGTAGGTGTATACCCTAAAGGACTTTGATATTTTAGTGGAGGCATTAGGCCTAAATAGCATTAAATAAACATTTTGTTTCCTTTTCACAAATCTCTGGCTTTAAGAGATGTCTTTCCAATTGGCGGCGGACAGAAGAGCCCAGTAGATTTTAGTATTTTGTTTTGGGGAGGGGCCCCTGTTGTATAGCAGTTTTGGGCATCCCTAGGTGGGCCAAATATTGTATTGCCCCTCCCTCGGACCTCTTGTTCGGTAGCACAACCAACTGAGCAACCTGGCTAGGACTGTTACTTCATTCTTGTAACATAGTTAGTATAATTGCTGTGTACTATGCACATAGTATAAATACTGTTAGTTGCAAAAATGAGATATGCTTGCATATCTACTTCAATACTGGGGTACAATTTTCATGTATATAATAAAGCCTAAAATACCGATTGATAGTTCTTCTCAGACTATTTTTAAGCAGCTAAAATATTTTATTCCTGAACAATATTATAGTACCTGGAATTATTCCACAGTATCTGTACTTCAGGATGTCTAATTAATCAGAATAAATGTTGATATTAAATTTAGGTCTCCACCTACTGCTGTATCACAAAGGTAATACTTAGATTCTATTTATTGCTTCTGAATTATCAAAAGTGTTAATTAAAATAAACATGCAATAATTAATATAAATTATTATATATTTTATTATGTTGTTTTGAGCAATTACTCAAGATCTGATCATTTAATGGCTTATCAGTGCTCTGAGGTCACCTGAACCCAAATATTTCAGGTTATGCTTACTCCAATTACTTAGATAACTGGTTTTCAAATTCAATTAACAAATTTAAGTTTTATTAATTCTTTTAGTAAATGGAGGGAAGGTTTAATGTTTTATTAAATTACTTTAACTTCTTCTAGTGATTCATTATTTCATTTATGTTATAGGTTAACAATATATTAAAGTGAGACATTAAAATTTTACTTTTTTAATTATCAGTGTCATTCATTTTTGTAACTGATTATGCAAAAAAATATTTACTTATATAAATTTTCATCTGTATACATAGGCTAATCTAATATGGTATTAGGAAGGGGTTTTGCTTATAGGTATTTAGTTATGGTTGAGCTAGAATCCATTTGTAACTGGTGCTGCTATTAAGCCACTTGTAAATTTGTGAGCAGTTATTCTTTAGGAAAGGTTTTATCCTATTTCAAATGATCTGTACATCTTCTGATTACCATTTAAATTTATATTAGGATGGGTTCTTCCTAAGGTAAATTCAAAGTTGAATTTAAATTCTGCTCTGGGTAACCAGCTATCATCTAACTCAATTTCTTACCACTACTTGTAAGTACTTTTCGTTATTTTGTCACAGAGAAGAATTTTTTCATATTAACTATTTGCAAGTAGCTCATATATTTTCTGTATTTTAAATGTTAAAGTTCTCTGTTTATGTTCTAGTCAATTTATTATGCTCAAATATAAGATTCAATATTTCCCTTTGTGTTCTGAATGTGTAATGAGAAACACTATATATATTGCGCTCAATAACATTATGTTTGGTGTACTACTGGGTCAGTGCTATTTCCCAACAGAAATAGCAAAATAAACTTTGCCCATTTTTTAGTTGGATTGTTTGTCTTCCTGGTTTTGATCCATATGAATCCTTCATATATTTTAGAGATTAAACCATTTTCTGATGTATTATTGGCAAACATGTTCTCCCGTATAGTCGGTTCCCCTTTCATTCTGATGATGGTTTCTTTTGCTGTTTAGGAGCTTTTTAATTTGATGTAGTCCCACTTGTTTATTTTTTCCTTTATTTCTCTTTCCCTAGGAGGTATATCAGCAAAAATATTGTTACATGGGATAGCTGAAATTTTACTGCCTAAGTTTTTTGCTAGGACTTTTATGATATCACAACTTATATTTGAGTCTTTTAACCATTTTGAGTTTATTCTTGTGTATGGTATAGGTTGGTGGTCTAATTTCTTTCTTTCTTTCTTTCTTTCTTTCTTTCTTTCTTTCTTTCTTTCTTTCTCTCTCTCTCTCTCTCTCTTTTTCTTATCTTTCTTCAGTCTAGTTCTCCCAACAAACAATACAGTTAAAAAATGGGCAAAGAACTTGAATAGACACTTCTCCAAGGAGGACATACCAATGGCCCATAGGCATATGAAAAGATATTTAACGTCACTAGCCAACAGAGATGCAATTAAAACCACAATGAGATATCTCTTCACTCCTGTCAGGATGGCCATCATTATTAATAAATTAACAAACAACACATGCTGGCAAGGATGGAAAGAAAAGGGAACCCTAGTATACTGTTGGTGGGAATGCAGACTGGTACAGCCACTGTCAAAAACAGTATGGAATCTTCTCAAAAAATTAAGAAATGGAGATCAACCCCTTGTCTGATGTATGATTGGCAAATATGCCCTCTCACATGGCCAGTTTCTTTTCATTTTGATGATGGTTTCTTTAGGCATGCAGAAGCTTTTTAATTTGATGTAGTCCCATTGGTTTATTTTTTCCTTAATTTCCCTTACCCTAGGAGATATAATGGCAAAAATATTGCTACATGAGATATATAAAAATTTTCCTCGCTATGTTTTCCTCTATAACTTTTTTGATGTTACAGCTTATATTTAAGTCTTTCATCCATTTTGTGTTTATTCTGTTGTGTGGTGTATGTTGGTAGTCTAGTTTCTTTCTTTCTTTTTTTTTTTGCATGTACCAGTCCAGTTCTCCCAACACCATTTATTGAAGGGCCTATTTTTACTCCATTGAATACTCATGACCCCTTTGTTACATATTAATTGGCCATAGAGACTTGGGTTTATTTCTAGGCTCTCTATTCTGTTCTATTTGTCTATCTGCCTGTTCTTATGCCAGTACCAAACTGTTTTGATTACAGTGGCTTTACAGGGTATTGTGATCCCTCCAACTTTGTTCTTCTTTCTGAAGATTGCTGAAGGTATTCAGGGATTTTTGTTGTTGTCGTTCCATATAAACTTTTGAAATATTTTTTCTAGATCTGTTAAATATGCCATTGGTTCTTGTGACAGCATGGATGGGACTAGAAAATATTATGCTAAGTGAAATAAGCCAATCAGTGAAAGGCCAATACCATATGATATCACTGATAAGAGAAATCTAATGGACAAAATAAGCTAATGAACAAAATATAAGCACAGGCATGGAAAGAGACTGACAGTGACCAGAGGGGACAGAGGAGGGGCATCATGATGAAAAGAAGGGAAAGGACTAGTCAAAGAACATGCATGAATGACCCATAGACATAAACAATGCTGTAGAGATTGACTGTGGAAGTGGGGGTGGGCTGGGAAGAGACGGGCTAAGGGGGAAATACTGGGACATCTGTAATAAAGTAATAATTTTAAAAATCCTTAAAAATAGCTAACGGAATATACATAAAGATACATACTGTCAGAGAAAGAAAAACTAGTTTCCAGCAGCATGCAAATTATCCTTCTGCTTTACAGGGTGCCCACCAACGTATCCACCTCCGGTAACAGGTGGTGTACCCTCTCAGGAAATTCTCATCTCTCACATCAGTGAATTCACCCTGTGATGCCAGCTGCCTCCAGAAATTTTGCTCATTTCACCTTGGGTATGAAATGCCACTTGAAGTCAGATTTGTCCAGGATGAATGCTGGCCTCATTGATCTGGAGGCACCCAGAAAAGCCATGGGGCCTCTCTCCTCCCACTTGTGGGTTCAGCTGGTTGTAGGTGAGCAATTGCACAAGGAAAAACATAACCAGAATGAGGCCAGCACTCTGCCTGCCACACTTCCCGGATCTCCTCTCATTATGCTGCTGGACACCTGGAAGGATCAGATGCCTGAATTTGATGGTACTATTTCCTTTTAAAAAACAAAACATAAAATCCTTTATAACACATTTATTTAACATTTAAATTGTTCTCTTACCTAGTATACTTTTTTAATATTTGGTCTAATATTACTATAGTTGTTTTTGCTTTAATAGTTGTAATTGTATTTTTTTCTTTTCTACTTGATCTAGGATTGGTTCATAGTAGTTTCATATTTACTTTAAATTCCCCAACAACATTCTTGTTTATGGTGTTTTAAATTTAAATTGTGTTAGACTTTGTTTTGCCCAAATGACTTTCTAGTATACTTACTGTGTTATTGTATTACGTTTCAGATTAATAGTACAAAATTAATATTTTGTATTATTTGCATTCTGGTTGGGTTTTTATTTGAGGTAGGTGAGCTATGTGCACATTTGAAGACCTGGTTTAATTATGTTTTATTGTTAATTTACTTTTAAACAGAACCATACATGTAAAGGTTCTGTTAATGGACTCAAAATGATTATTTATACCTCATCCTCTACCTGAGCTAACATTGTTATGATAACCTGTTTTATTGTATCACCCTTTTTAGAGTTTGCTGAAATGGTATCATATTGGTTAAATCAGCAAATGGTAATGAAGATTTATTGCTTATCTAACAGGGTTCTTTGGAGAAATTTAAAACATTGCAAAATATTTTCAACCTTCAGCTACTACTAATAGTTCTCTGGAGCACTTTTAAAAATTTTTATAAATAACAAAGTATGTTCTAATGCACTTAACCTAGCCATGAAAATTTATGAATGGGCTTTCTACATATAGTTCCACAAAAGATTGATTTCACATATCTTTAGATAATTTGATGTTAAGTGATTTTATTTTGAAATCAATATCAGTTTTTTTTAATCTTATCTATAGAATAGTTGAACTGGGAGAATTATTTTCTTTTATTTTTATTACAATTATTATTGTTTTTCAAGAACAGTTTTATGCCTTTTCCCCCACCCCTTTCTACCACCTCAGCCCTCCTCACCCTCACCCCCCATTTCCACCCCCCTTGTTATTGTCCATATATATGTCCTTTATAATTGTTCCTGTAAACCTTTTACCCTTTTCTCCCTTTTATCCCCTCCCCTCTACCTTCTGATCACTGTCAGCCTGTTCTCAATTTCAACGTCTCTGACTATACTTTGCTTGCTTGTTCATTTCATTGATTAAGTTCCTGTTAATGGAGAGATCATATGGTATTTGTCTTTCATTGTCTTGCTTACTTCACTTAGCATAATGCTCTCCAGTTCCATCTATGCTGTCACAAAGGGTAAAAGCTCCTTCTTTCTTTCTGCTGCATAGAATTCCATTGTGTAATGCACCATAGTTTTTTGTATCCATTCATTTACTGATGGGCACTTGGGTTGCTTCCAGCACTTGGCTATTGCAAATTGTGCTGCTATGAACATTGGGGTGAGTAATTTCTTTCAGATGGGTGTTTCAGGGTTCTTAGGATATAATCCTAGCAGTGGAATTGCCGGGGCAAAATAATTTTCTATTCTTAGTTTTCTGAGGAAACAGCAATTCCATACTCTTTTCCACAGTAGTTGCACAAGTCTGCAATCACACCAAGAGTGCACTAGGGTTACCTTTTCTGCACACCCTCTCCAACATTTGCTGTTGGTTGCTCTGTTTATGATGGCCATTCTGACTGATATATCTCCAGAAAGAACAAGCAATAAAAATGAGTGAATATTGTTAAGGATATTATAAAACCTTCTGAAATCCAAATAAATAACTTTTACATCCATTGGTTGCATATTCATCCCTAGTAAAGTGAGAATGTCTATGGTGTTTGGATATTTTTTCAAGGTGTTAACCTCAAATAGAACAATGTTGTTCTCATTTTGGAACTAGGAAAAAGAATAAGATAAGTTTTGAATTGATTTTTTGAAAATACACTTCAATTAAATTTGTTTTATTTTGTTAATCAATATTAATACATTCATGTATTTCTTCTACTTTTTTAACACATGCATACATTTAAGTGGAGGGAAAGAATAAAGAAAAAAGAAGAGAGAGTTGGAGAAAATCCTGGAAAGGGTGCAGTTGGGATTTTTAAAGCTCCGAGAACTGCTTCTGTCAACACTTGTAAATTAGTAAAAGCACAAGTCTTACTGAGGGCTCCTCCACCTTGTTTGGTACACCAGGATGTGGAACTTGACACGGGTAGTGAGAAAGTAAAAAACGACTGTAGCAGCTCACTGCTGAAACTTGACAGCTTAGCCATAGGGTTTTCAACTAAATATAAACAACTTTCTCAGAATATAATCAATACTCAGACAAGACCTCCATGTGACCACAATAGAGTAAGACAGAAAAAAAGGACACTTAGCAATCACAGACATAGCTAAACATTTCCTTTTCAGGAAAGCATAAGTGACCAATGTTTATTTAGCAGTGACAATTCTAGCTCCACTTTGAACCATCTGCCCCCTAGTTAAATAATGTAAAAACAGCCAGTGACTTGTTCCAGCTATCTGACAGCAGCACATCCCAAATCATCGACATGTCTCTAAATCCTTTTTTGACTTTCTCAGCATTAGTCCAGATGCAGTAAGCTTCTCCTAACTCTGTTTTACAGAGGTGCATCAGTGTTTCTGTAATGCATGTTCTCTCTACTGCAAAAAGCTAAATACATCTCAATTTATTTGGTTACAGGTAAATGGTGGTTCTTGGTTTATAGGCTTTGACAGTCATGGCAGGAGTTTAGCCTGTCTAGTTAGGCTGGAATGAGATTATAAAGGCATACTAGAATGTGTAAGGCCAAGAACATGTCCTTTGATCTACTTTGTTATGGATTATTATTGGAAGATGTAGCACAGATGGAGGTATATTTCAGAAGTATTTAAATATGGTTTTGGTAGTAGTCTGGAAGATGAATTGGTGTAGGGGTAATATCAAAAGGAAACTGGAGACAGTTTTAGCAATCTTGACAAGAGGTGATGAGGACTATTAAAGACTGCCAGTATGCATAAAATGAAGTAGAAGGAGAGGAAAAGTACAGAGTTTAGTAACTGATTCTGGAAAGGCAATGTGGGGTGGACAGTTTTGGGGAGGGTTGAATAAGTTGGAGTTGCTTGTGACACTAAGTTTGATAATAATTCAGGTGGGAACTCAGTTCATTGATCTGAAACTCAGAAAAGTGTGTTTGAGTTGGAAATACAAATTTGGTTGTGATCAGCAGAGGGATGACAATTACAACCATTTAATTGTTACCTGACATTTGCCATATTTTGCCATGTACAATGCATATATTTTTGGCTAAATTTGTGAGGGAAAAATAAGAATATGCATTATACATGGTAGTACTAATTATCTATCTATACAAATGTTTTTAATTATTTTATTTATGCTTTGTGTTAAGAGTAACTCTAGAAAACAATAATGATATCTATATGCAAAATAATACCCTGGAATGAGATAATCAATTTTGTTTCTAAATATAAATAAATAATTGAATTAAAATTAAAAATGAAAGATTTTTTCTGAAAGTTTGGGCTGAAAACATGGGGGTGCATTATACATGGGAGCGCATTATGCACAGCAAAATATAATACTTATGTCCTATACTGCATTAAATCAGAGGGCTCTGCTATCCTATTAATAGTCCTTACACTCTCCTTCTAGCAACTAATTGATGCTTTTCAATTTAAAAATATCAAATGAAATTGAATAGGATAATTTGCATTTGTTTTAAGAAGAAGGCAAGTAGCTAGATTCAGATACATCTCAGCTATGAGGTAAGATAATAGACATCATCTCCTGTTCATGAATCAGGCTGTCAAGCAAAAAATTGCTCAGCTAATTTCTCAGATCCAGTCAACCCCATGGCAGTGATGGAGATCAGAAAAATAGATGCATAAATGGAGGATTTTCTTTCCTCCTTTTCAGGGGGAATAATAGTTAATAATTCTTAAAAGGTAGCTATAAGAAAGAGAACTTAGGTAATCCATGGTCAGAGAAATTTTAATAATGATTTATTTCCACATTCATTTAACTTCAAAGATTTTTTT
The DNA here is from genome assembly GCF_021234435.1 of Artibeus jamaicensis. Classification (NCBI taxonomy): domain Eukaryota; kingdom Metazoa; phylum Chordata; class Mammalia; order Chiroptera; family Phyllostomidae; genus Artibeus; species Artibeus jamaicensis. Next base: position 67,626,746 of record NW_026522030.1, on the reverse strand, counting down.
CAAGACATCCAAAATCTTAAAGACAAGTGAATCCTCCCAGAATAAAACATTCTTAGGTCATTATTAGGGAAAGCCTTTTTAAAGCAGAATTTTGTTGTTAATGTTTGTTTTTGTCCCTAGTACTTGGAGACCATGAGAATTTATTATTTGATTTTACCCTTATTTTTTAATCACAACTTTGGACGATAAGAGAGAGTATGTTGTAAGTATAACAATATTGGACATTTTTACAGTAGAAACTGTGTTACATACCTTACATATATTTTCAAATATTATTATGAAAATAGCTAATAGGTAATGGAATTGTCTCCAAAGATAGAACTCTTAAGTACTACATTTTTATTTGCATAAATTGTTTTCCTCTGCTGAGAAAAACAAATGTGTATGACCAAATCATTATACTGTCCAGAAGGTATCCAGCTATGTACTGTGAAAAATAGAAGCATTTACTGGAGATGATACAAGATACTAGAAGCATTGTACATAGGACAATGAAGACTCAGTCCCCTTCAAAGTAGGCACCTTGGAACCTCACACAGTTCTACCAATTGCTATCATCTGCCCCATCACATTTTTCTGAATCTCATCGATGGTCTGAAATCATTTCCTTTTCAAAGGTGATGTTAGTCTTGGGAAAAGCCAGAAGTCACAGGGCATCGAATCTGGGCTGTAAGGGGGCTGAGGCACCTGGGTGAGTTGATATTTCACCAAAAATCTCTGCACAAGATGGTGATGCATGAGTGGGTGAGTTGTCATGATGAAGCTGCCAATCAACCGTTGCCCATAGCTGTGGCCTCTGAATCATCAAAATAATTTCTGCAGGTTTATGTTCAAACTTAATGCAAAATTAGATATAGATTTCTGGCCGTACTCACTCAGTTATTATGGATGTGAAGGCCACACAGTATACATATTCACTCAATGGCGTCTACCACCCCTACAGATGGTAGAGTGAAGTTGTTATTGTTCACACATGAGTGAGCATTCCAGCCCACTCTCCTTGGCTGCCTGTTTACATGGATGTTGCGCAAACCATTCTCGTTATATTAACAATGGCTGGACTATTTATGGACAGACCTCATATTTTTCATATTTGATAGCAAACTGATATTGCAATTTTCTTTCTATTTTTGATTGGTTACAAAATGTAATCACTTTCTGCCAAATTTAAAATTGTATATAAATTAATCTCTCACATTTTATACAGTATTGTGGTTTAAATTAGGAAGTTCTTTCATTATCTTTTATAATTACTCCTCCTTCTAGGTATATTCTCTCAAACAGCAAATAGCTTTAACCTGGATGGGTTGACCTTTTACTTTTCTGCTGTTTATTTAGTTTTAACGTGTATAGCATGAGGAAAGTTCTCTTTGATCTATCACTTTATAGTTTCCTTCTCCTTAGGCCACATTTGGCATCCCGCCTCTGAACCTTGGTATACTGATTTAAAACGGTTTCCTGGACTCCACATTACTTATACTAAATCAGCATCTCTGGGCGTGAAGCCTGTAAAAATGTGAATTTTATCAAGGATTCCAAGCAAATTTAATGCATACTATAGATGAACAACCATAGCTTTAGGGAGAGATTATTGGACATAACTTTCTAGATTTTTTTTATCCAACTGTGAATCTTTATTTCTTGAAAAAATATATAATTAGTTTACTTGTTTTTGTTTACTCTGAAATGACAAGTAATGCACTATCATTCCATAGTCCTTGTTTTGCAAAATGCTTTTAGTATTGCATAATCAATATATTAGTACAATTATACATACAAAACTTGTGTGTGCAAAGATGCATTTTATTTAACATATGATTCAGTGTTAGAATTTGCAAAATGAATCACCACTTTTAGAGAAGAACAAAGAAGAGTCACAGCTATTAGCACAGGGATAAAAGTTTTATTCTGAAAGGATGAAAATGACAGCAGGCAGTTCTTACCATGTCACCAAAAAAAAAGTTTTTTTTTATTTATTTTATAGCTAATGTAACTGAAAGAAAGAAAAAAGTTACTACAATCACATAAACTAAAGGCATCTTGATTCAGCTTATCAATTTCCTTGGAAGAAAAATAGTGTTCCACATGTAAAACTAATATAAACATGAAATTACTTTGTGTTGGTGAGGTCTTTGGTTATTTTTATTAACTGATACTGTATCCTCTACCCATAAAACATTGCTCAGCATCTTGGCTCCATGTCGATGTGCCCCGTGCACTTGCATGTGGCCCCAAATTTGGAAGGACCCCACGCTTGGGTTTTTTTTAAAGATTTTATTTCTTTATCTTTAGAGGGGAAGGGAAGGAGAGAGGGAGAGAAACCTCAATGTATGGTTGCCTTTTGTGCGTCCCCTGCTGGGAACTGGCCTGCAGGAAACTGACCTGCAACCCAGGCATGTGCCCTGACTAGGAATTGAACCGTGATTGTCTGGTTCACAGGCCCGTGCTCAATCCACTGAGCTACTCCAGCCAGGCCCCACGCTTGGGATTTAATACTCTGTGGTTGCCAGTTGGAAATGTACTTCTTGAATGTAATTGTTAACGATATTCTCTTTGAATTTTGTTCATAGGTGGTGTCCATTTACATAATGAAGAGTGTGTGGGGCTTGGAGCCTATGCTCCAAGGGTCTGCCTCCTGCTACCTCTCTACCACCTCTAGCAGGTTCTCGGCTACCTGCTTCCCTGACCTGGAAGATCCCAGATTCTGTCTAAGTGTCCCTATTGCACTCAGCCCCTGACACCTTGGGTAGGTCATGACAATGGCGGGCCCTGGACTGGAATGATCAAAATGCATTTGGAGGGTGACTCAGTGGAATTGAACCTCTTCTACCACCTCATCAGGTACCAAAGGTGATTAAATGTTACAGGCTGTTTCTAAACATCTCCATTTTATAACCATCAACTTTTTCTCATATTTGTACTAATTTTAAGATATAAGTTTTAAGATCTAGTCCTTAACCTCCTGGATTCTGCAGTGGCCTAGCTGGTTTCTGACCAGTTCTCTTTCCTCATTTCAGTCATTCCAGGCTCCAGGGTTAGGCTGTCTCTCTCCTAGCAAACCCTTTCATTTCTCTCTCTTTCTCTCTCTATCTTTACCTCTACATCTCTCTATCACTATCTCTCTGTCTCTGTCCTTATATATCTTTGTTTTGTAGCAGAATGTGTTATATGAAAGCACAGTCCTTTTATGGAAGCAATAATTTACAAGTTGTGTTTTAAAGACATGTAGTTGTGAATTAGAAATAATGGGCTTTCGAAGATATTTTAGTTTTGAGAAAATATATTTATACTTTTAAGAAAGTATTTGATTTAAATCATTTATTTATAAATTATAATGCTACAATAAGTATTTCCATCCAGTTACTGCAGAAGGTGTATCTTAAAATTGATATGTAAGGATCTGAATTTCTTAATCAAAATTCTACTAAGCCTACTCAATTTTTCAGAACATGAAAATATTTTTCTCAGACATCTCATTTTAATGAAAAAATGTACGCTCACAAATTGTCCAGCTAGTTTTTTCCTCCCCTATTCAACTTGGCTGAACCCAAATATCCTGGAAGTAGGCCATTTTATAATGAAAAAATAGATTTTAGTTTTAGAATTCAAATGTAAATTTTCATGTTATTTCATTTTGATTACTTTTCTCTAAATTTTTTTTGCACAGCATGGATTGTTGATACTCCACATCCAGCTTGGTGTGAGGAAGTAAGTAGGCATAAGCAAGCATAGTGAAGTAGAAAAACAAAGGAAATGAGAAGGGAGAATAAAAAAGAAAAGAATTTTCATGGGAAATAATGAGAAAAAGGCTACAAATCACCATCAGCACATTCTACTGGATACCAAGTTACCTAATTTCTAAGTCTGAATCTATATATAGACAAAGGTCAAATCCAGATTAAATCACTAAACTAAAATCTGCACAGAATTTCTAATGCTTATGCATTCTTTAAATACTTATCTATTACTCAAAAAACTATTTCAGATAAATTACTGATTTAACAAGTTATAATTTTATTTGTGATTAACAATCCAGCTCTTTCAGCATGTATAGAGTGGTTCCCAGGAAATATATGTAATTATTTGAAAAGTAAAATTGTAAAAATAAGATTTTTCAAGTACTCCTAAGAATTGTTAAAAGTGAGTATTCATTTGCTGACCAGTCATTGACATTTATTTACCATCTTCTTTGTAGTCTCCAGAGATGGTGGAGAATTTATAAAATTTGAAGATATACCAAACTTCAAGGAAGTTGCAAACAAATACCAGAGTATTTGCAGCTCACATGTGTAAGCCAGGCTACTAAAAAGAGCCCAATGGGATAATGGAACAATTATAATTAGTATGTGTGAAGTGCTCACTTTGTGTGAGGCTTTATACCAGGCAGGCACCAGAGATGGAAAGGTGAATGAGAAACAATAGTCTGGATGCTGGAGTACATGAGAGGATTGGAATTAAATGAAGTTAACATGGAAAACTGTAACCGGAATTATCTCTCCCACATATTCTGGGATAAATAAGAAAAAAATGGGAATGAAATTAGTATCATTTTATTCATTGAGCATATAAACCATACAATAATAATACCTGATGTTTATAGATGTTTCAGTGGGTGCTAGGAGCTTAGTTAAAAGTTTTAAATTAATTATTTAATTTAATGTACAGAAAATAAAGACTACCCTTATCCTTTCATTCCAGATTTTTGCCCTGAGGCTCAGAGAGGTAACTCTAAATTTACACAGGTATTAGTAGGCTGTACCCTTGATAGCTACACTGCAATCTAAGAGTTAGATGTGAGAAAAATAATGAAGGAATTCAAACCATAGTAACAGTATCAGGTCACAAAACTTGAACAAGAAAAGAATGCTATTAAAAATAACATCTACATGATTTTAAATGACCTGTTTTTTTTTCCTACTAAACCAAAGCTGCCCCCTGATAATATTAAAGTGGAAGTTTGGGATGATGAGCAAAAGCTAGAACTGAGTGCTATAAAGTAAACTGGGCACCAGGGTGAGAAATCAGTGGGAGGCAGAGTGTAATTTCCAGTTATGCAGGCTGTATATTTTTATATTACTGTTTGACACCTTTTCTACATTTTAATTTTCATGAATTCTGGAAGAATTAACTTAATGAAAAAGCATATTTAATCTTTCAGAAGAAGAAAAGGGTATTTATTTTTATTTCTCTATACAAATATCATGGACTCTACAGTGGCTAGAATATAAATAAATACTCTAAGTAAATAACAGTCTAAACCTCTCAAGAAATATGAGTTCTTTAGATCTTTAAGGCAGATAGTGTGGTTTCCAGAACTAATGATGTGCAGTTACTCTGCACTTAGAGAGAAGTAACTCATTATCCTCCTATACACTGGAGAACTTACACTTCATGCATTGATGCTTGTGATGCTGCCCTGATGCATTAACAAGAGATATTTGTTGAAATAGTGGCTGTCACACATCTGCGTATGGGATGGGGAGGGGTATTCTATTAGTTACACTTTGTAGCCATTCTAGGTTAAGATGTTTTCTGAGATATAATGCTCAGTATTTATTCTGTTAGTGGTAATAGTAAAACATTATTATTCTTTCAATCTTGTTTTGAAAGGCATCTGAACTAAAAATTAAAATATAAATGTTATCTTATTGTTTCTAGTGTTTAGTAATAATATTTAATTTTCAAACACACCTACTACAGCCAAGGTAATTATAATATTACAAATCACTGAAATATAATAGTGATAATGATCTATTGATTGTCACTTGCTCCATTTAAAATCTTTGCATGCTTTATCATATTTTTAAAGGTGTTATTGTTGTTAATCCTATTTTGCGAGTAATATTCTGTGGCTGAGACAGTTTGATAATTACCCAAAGCCACAGAGAGTGTTTGCCTTGGGACTGTATACATAGACTCCATGCTCACTGCTATCATATTCATTCTTGAGATTTTAACGTTGTACATTTCTTAGCCAGATTATGTTCTTTTCTATAAAACTGTATTACCTAAATAATTCAGAATTTCAACAAAATGACTACATTTATTTTTATAATCACAGACTGGTATTGAGGTAACAGAACAGCAATAATTGTATTCATTGCTCCCAAAACAAGTAAAAGTGAAAAAAATCACTTTCACATGTAATGAATGTGCGCTGTTCACTCTTCACCAACAGTAAATGTTTTAAATTCCCACACAGTTCCACACCCTCATACTCTACCAGTCAAGGCAAGTGGCTATTTAATATACCACCAGGCCAGATCTGTTCAAACACATATTCAGTAACATGTTAAATATATATCTATCTCATACAGCCTTTCATTTGAATGTTTTCTTTTAGGAGGAAGTTAAATGATTTATGGACAGTAAATATTATTATGCATTGGAACCAACTGAGTTTGCATCATAATCTTAATCTTCTCCTACTGTTTTCCTTATCTATCATATCTTTCCCCCACTTTTTTTACTTGTACTTTCAGCCCTGGTTATTTTGTTTACTTCCACATAAGATTTTCCTCTACCCTGTTATGCAGTAAAATTATTTTCATATATTTTCCTTTATTTTAGTGGCCACTTTGTACAATAAAGCTGTTACTTGTTGACAGCAGTATTTTCATGTCTTCTAGATTTTTAAAAAAATATAGCCCTTGGCTGGGCTAGGATGCTTTTTTCTGGCTTGGAAGTGATACTAAAAGCAAAGTAAGAAAATGGTGCACAGTGTTTATAGGGTGCAGTGGGCTCCTTGCAATTCCCATTTGTTTCCTTTTAAGGAGGAACACAGACTTTCACTTCTCTTTGTGATAGCCCTTGGCCACTTTTATGTTTTCAGTTTATTTTTCTTAAAAAAGTCCTGGCCTGCCAGAATACACATCATAAGATATTCATCTCTTGGTTACTAGTATCTCTTTGGTCACTCTATCTACTTACCTACCTATCTACCATCTTTTTTCCCCCCAACTTTCACTCTGGCACTGTCTGCAGGGAACTCAATTCAGTGCCTAGAATAAATTTTGATAAGTGTTTTTAGAAAGAATTATTCCTGAAATTCCTCTGAGCACTCGAATATCTGAAAATGGTTTTCAGTTGCCTTTTACATAAAAGACAAATTGGATAAATACATTTCTGGTCCATTAGTTTACTGTAAAATTTTATAATTATTGTTCATTATATGCTGGGATTCCACATTATAAAGAATAATTCTGTAAATGGACTGATTTGAATCCTCTTTATAGATACTCTTTTATTGTTATTATTATTTGCTTTAGTGTTTGTAGGATTCTTTACTTTACAAATACCAAGAAAAAATTTTAAGAAAACAAAAACAGACCAAAAGGAGAAAGAAAAAAAAGTTTTACAAGATTTTATGATATCTAGATTCCAGCCTTTCTTCAGCTTAAGAAAGGGTTTATTACTATAACTGCCAATCAGCTTTCTGTTTACTCTAGCCTTATACTTCTTATCCACATATTGAGCATGCAGTAACTAAATAAGTAATCTTTTTACTTAAATATGCCTTTTTTCCCTTTCTATAAAATATTTTGCTTTATTATTTTACTTTATTATTATTATTATATGATGTGTACATGGGCCCACAGTGTCCGTGTTATTATGGATGAAATGAGACATTCACACAGACTACTTAGTCCTGTGGAGGAAAAGGGTGGGCATGACTTTTCACTCAAGAGGAGCAAAAGCCCTTAGCCATTGCTGGGACAGGCTTTTATTGGCTTTCTCAGCATGTTAAGTGATGGTCCTCATTTACTATGCACAGGTTGCTTTAGGTGATTATCTTTTACGGAAAATAAAGGAGCCAATGCTGCCAATCACATCACAGAAGAGGGATATTTGCAAATGAAAAGGGAAAAGGGGTTGAACCCGTTACACTCATCCTTGGAAGGTTTAGCATGGATTTTAGGAAGTTACTTTGTAGTAAATTGTTTGCCACAGGCTGGGTGAGGAAGTTCTTAGCAAAAACAAGACAAAGGGTCTTGGGCACAGTGCAGGCCTGATTCCCGACAGATGAACCTATCCATGAGCGTGAGTCCTGTGCATCTCAGAGTGGGAACTGGGCCCACGCCATGCAGAAGGGTCTCCTACAATTATTTCTTAAATCTTCTGTAGTATTTTACTACTATAACATTTGTGATATTAGCTACTTTATCATTTCTGTTTTCTCCCAGTCTTTCCTTATTCTTTAGATAAGAGAAAGAAGTAGATAGGTATAGATATAGTAATAATTATAGATGAATATGCATATGGATGTATAGTAGATATGAATAAAGATTTATCACTCTTCCTTGATCTTAAATGGAGTTGTTTATTAGAATTCATAATTAGAGAATAGAGAATATAAAAGTCTACCTATAATATATCTTTTCTATAATGAATATTTTTCAATAATCTTACCTTTCCTCTTATCTAACTTACTTTATTTCTTTTATAGTTTCACTCTATATGTTAATCCTTTTTACATACCCTTATGTTAGACAGTTTTCTATTAACACATTTTTGTTTGAGAAGTTCTCTCATGTATTCTTCAAAATATTTTGCAAAATTTTCTTGGGATAAATATCTTTTAACCAGAACAATGTTAGATTCCTCCCTTAAAAACATAATTTAGAGAAATGGATAATGAAATTCTGTGTTATTAGTTCAGGGATTGTGCCATAGGGTAGGTAGGAGAAAGCTAAGGCTGAATTCAGCAGTTGACTATCTCCTCATTCATACTCTTTTTGCTTGTTTGCTAATCCATATCCCAGGGACCAACTCTGATTATCAGTGTTTTTGTGGCTTTTTTTGTTTTTTGGCCTTATAAACACTGCTTTTTTTGTAGCTGAAATCTTTTCTAGCATTAACAAGTGTTAAATCATTTTAAAATGATTTGATGTTAGAAAACTATTTCTTGTGAGGTTTCTTTATCCCACAAATGCAGACCTCTAAATTGCTTTAACCAGGCCTACATTTGAGTATCACGTGAAGCTACTTCTCAATGAAGTTTCTGTACCCTCTCCATTACTCACAGATACATATGCTGAGGAAGTTTTACAAGGCCTGTAGTACTTCCACTTAGTTTTTTAGCTGCATCATACTGCTACCATTAAAAAGTGATGAGTTAACTCAAGAAATCCCTTTCGATCATTTGTTATTTGCATTACATGTAACACAAATGTTTAAAAATATAGAATTATAAGATTAAGAAAACTTGTTTGACTATCTCAGAAAAACATTAAAATTTTATTTGATTTTTGAAGGCATGTGAAATACAAACTCATATATACAAGTGCTCAGAAATATACTAGCTTTATATTACTCTGGAGGAAAAAACAAAAACAACAACAACAAAAACCTGAAGACACACTCCACGAGAAAGAGACATGATTGAAAATGAAGGAATCAATAATGTGCAGAGCACTGTATTTATTTGGGAATAGAATATCAGGAATGTTTTTTTGAATTATAAATTAAGACTTTCACAACTTAAGTCCACTTTGCTCTTAGCTAAAACAAAATCTGACCAGGTGGATATAATATAATTGAACATATATGAAGGTTTTGAGTGAAGAATTAATGTATACTTATAGGTGTGTAATTGGAATTTCCAAATACATGTGTGGCTGACAGTGACTAGGAAAAGAGAAAAATATCAGGGCTCAGCCTTGAGAAAGCCCAACATTAAATGTGGATAGTCAGGCAGAAGAGTCAGCAAAGTGGCCTGAGGAGAGTGCTCAGAAAGATAATAATAGGAGTGCATGGTTCTCCAGAGGCCAAAGCAGAATTGCCTTTCAGGGAGGACCTCATCCAAAGACACTGATGATTAATGAAGAAGGATGTGGTCAGTGGTGGTAAAGAACACAGAACATTAATGTAACATTATACAGAAAAATACCCATTCTCTTTGTCAAAATTCTCTGTTGCGCTGGTGATCTGTTGGGGAGTTAGACATAAATCACAATGAATTTTAGAAAGAATAGTGAAAAAGAGAATGGTATAAAACTTCCAAAAATTTGGTAATAAAGTGAAGTAAAATTAGTTAGTAACTTGAGGTGAGGGGCCTTACAAGGACTTATTTTTTTAAAGATGTAACAGCAGAAACAAAATACAGAAGAATTTTAGACAGTTTGTGAGTTATAATAATTATGAGATTAAATTAGAAACTGTATAAAAGTATGAATGCTGCTATTAATAATATAAAATACTGTTAAAAATTGATATATGTATATATGAGTTCTGTTCATAAAAAGTCCAGCTATTGACAAAATGGGAATGGTTTGTGTGACATTGATGTAACCTGGCAGCCAAGGAGGGTGAACTGGAGTACACACATGTGTGAACAATAGTTACTTCAGTGTTCTAATTAATAGGAGGACTAGATGCTGTTAGGTAAGTATGTGTACTATGTGGCCATCAAATTCAAAATGACTGACTTTGTAGAGCAATGAATCTGCATCAAATTTTGCATTAAGCTTGAACATTCTTCTGTGGAAACCAGTTGGGTGATTCAGAAGGCTTTTGAGGATGATGCAATGAGTGAAGCTCAAATAAAAGTGTGGCACAAATGCTTCAAAGATGGTTGAGGATCTGTTAAAAGTGATCCATGTTCTGGAAGGCCTGCAACAAGCAGAATGCCTGAGAATGTTGAGCATGTATGGGCTGCAATCAACATACAACTTTTCTCAAAACTAAAATAAGTTTTGAAAGGGAAGAGATTTTAGAGTGTTAATGAGATTCAGGAAAATATGATGGGGCAGTTGATGGCACTTCCAACAAAGGATTTTGCAGAGCTTTTTTTTTTTATGGATACATATTTATAGTGTTCTGAAAGATTAGATTTCACTACAGTCTCCTTACTTATCCTTGAATAAATTATCTGAACTCTTTTCTTTCTACCTTCCTTCTGATTTCTAGCTGGGCTCTTTTTTTTTATTGTATTTAGGTATTTTTGGAGTACAGTTTTTTTGTCTATTTCTCCCAACCCAGCCCCCACTGCCCCCCCTTCCTGCTCCCCACTTCCCTCCCATTTCCACCCCCTTTAGTTCTCCTCCCTGTGTCCTTCTTATTTGTTCCTCCAAATTCCTCCCCTTTTTTCCCCTTAAATTCCCTTCCCTCTCCCATCTGATCACTGTCCCCTTGGTCTCTATTTCAGTGTCTTTGTTTTTATTCTGCTTGTTTGTTTGTTTTGTTGTTTGGCTTCCTGTTAAAGGTGAGATCATATGGTATTTGTCTTTCAACACCTGGCCTATTTCACTCAGCATAATGCTTTCCAGTTTCATCCATGTTGTTGCAAAGGGTAGTAGCTCCTTCTTTCTCTCTGCTGCATAAAATTCCATTGTGTATATGTACCACCATTTTTGATCCATTCATTTAAATGGGCACCTAGGTTGCTTCCAACTCTTGGCTATTGTAAATTGTGCTGCTATGAACATTGTGGTGCAGAGGTTCTTTGAAATTGATGTTTTAGGATTCTTAGGATATAATCCTAGCAGTGGAATTGCTGGGTCAAAAGGCAGGCCGATTTTTATTTTTCTGAGAAAATTCCATACTGTTTTCCATAATGGTTGTACCAGTCTGCAATCCCACCAACAGTGAACTAAGGACCCCTTTTCCCCACACCCTCTCCAATATTTGTTGTTTGTTGCTTTGTCTATTATAGCCATCCTGACTGGTGTTAAGTGGTATCTCATTGTGGTTTTAATTTGCATCTCTCTGATAGTTAACGATATTGAGCATCTCTTCATGTGTCTCTGGATATTCTGTATGTCCTCCTTGGAGAAGTGTCTGTTCAAGTCCTTTTCCCATTTTTTAATTGGGTTGGGTGTCTTCTTAGAGTGGAGTCATGTAAGTTCTTTGTATATTTTGGAGATTAAGCCTTTGTCTGAGGTATCATTGGCAAATATGTTTTCCCATACAGTTGGTTGTCTTCTTAATTTAATACTGTTTTCTTTAGCCATGCAGAGGCTTTTTATTTTGATGAGATCCCATTTGTTTATTTTTTCCTTTATATTCCTTGCTCTAGGGGACATATTGGTAAAAATTTTGCTGTGTGAAATATCTGAGATTTTCTTGCCTGTGTTCTCCTCTAGGACTTTAATGGTGTCACGGCTTATATTTAAGTCTTTTATCCACCTTGAATTTATTTTGGTGTATGGTATAAGTTGATGCTCAAGTTTCATTTTTTTGCACTTAGCTGTCCAATTCTCCCAAACACCATTTGTTGAAGAGGCTACCTTTACTCCATTTTATGTTACTGCCCCCTTTGTCGAATATTAATTGACTGTGAAGAGTTGGGTTGATTTCTGGGCTCTCTGTTCTGTTCCATTGGTCTATGTGCCTGTTTTTATGCCAGTACCAGGCTGTTTTGATTACAGTGGCCTTGTAATACAATTTGATATCAGGTATTGTGATCCCTCCTACTTCATTTTTCTTTCTCAAAAGTGCAGCTGCTATTCGGGTTCGCTTATGGTTCCATATAACTTTTTGAAGTGTTTGTTCTATGTCTGTGAAATATGCCATTGGAACTTTAATAGGTATTGCATTGAATCTGTATATTGCTTTGGGTTGTATGGACATTTTGATGATGTTAAATCTTCCAATCCATGAACAAGGTATATGTTTCCATTTGTTTGTGTCTTCCCTGATTTCTTCCTTCAGTGCTGTGTAGTTTTCTGCATACAGGCCTTTTAGCTCCTTAGTTAGGTTTATTCTCAGAAATATTTTATTTTTCTTTTTGTTATATCGAATGGAATTTTTTCCTTGATTTCTGCTTCTGCTGATTCATTGTTGGTATACAAAAATGCCTTTGATTTCCAGATATTGACTTTGTAACCCGCTGTTTTGCCAAATTCATTAATTAGTTTGAGCAGTTTTTGGGTACAGTCTATAGGATTTTCCATGTACACTATCATGTCATCTGCAAAGAGTGACAGTTTTGTTTCCCCCTTTCTGATTTGGATGCCTTTTATTTTCTTTTCCTGCCTGAATGCTGTGGCCAAAACTTCCAAAACTATATTGAATAGAAGTGATGAAAGTGAACATCCATGTCTTGTTTCTGATCTTAGTGGAAAAGCTTTTAGTTTTTGCCCATTGAGTATGATAATTGCTGTAGGTCTCTCATATATGGCCTTTATTATATTGAGGAATGCTTCCTCTATTCCCACTTTGCTGAGTGTTTTTGTCATAAATGGGTGTTGTACCTTATCAAAGGCTTTTCCCGCATCTATTGATACGATCATGTGGTTTTTGTCTTTGCTTTTGTTTATGTGATGTATTACATTTACTGATTTGCGAATATTGAACCATCCTTGCATCCTTGGGATGAATCCCACTTGGTCACGGTGTATGACCTTTTTGATATGTTGTTGGATGCGATTTGCCAGTATTTTGTTGAGGATTTTAGTGTCTATGTTCATCAGCGATATTGGCCTGCAGTTCTCTTTCTTTCTTGTGCCTCTATCTGGTTTTGGAATTAGGATGATGCAGGCTTCATAAAAAGAATTTGGGAGTTTTCCATTTTTTGGGTTTTTTGGAATAGTCTTTGGAGAATAGGGGTTAGCTCTTCCTTAAATGCTTTGTAGAATTCTCCTGTGAAACCATCTGGTCCAGGGCTTTTGTGTGATGGGAGTTTTTTTTTATTATTGATTCAGTTTCTTTTGCTGTTATTGGTGTGTTTAGATTTTCTGCTTCTTTTTCATTGAGTTTTGGAAGATTGTATTTTTCTAGAAATGTGTCCATTTCCCCTAGGTTTTCAAATTTCTTGGCATACAGTTCTTCATAGTAATTTCTTACAATCCCTTCTATTTCTGTGGTATCAATTGTAATCTCTCCTCTTTCATTTCTGATTGTGTTTATTTGTGTCTGTTCCCTTCTTTTCTTGATGAGCCTACTTAAAGGTTTGTCTATTTTGTTTATCTTTTCAAAGAACCAACTCCTGGATTCATTGATCCTTAGAATTGTCCTTTTAGTTTCTATCTCATTTAATTCTGCTCTAATCTTGGTTATTTCCTTCCTTCTGCTTGCTCTGGGCTGTCTTTGTTGTTGTTCCTCAAGTTCTTGCAGGCGTAGAGTAAGGTTGTTTGTTTGACATGTTTCTATCTTCTTTAGGTAGGCCTGTATTGCTATAAACTTCCCTTTCAGGACTGCCTTGGCTGTGTCCCATAAGTTTGAGGTTGTTGTGAGATCATTTTCATTTGTTTCCAGAAATGTTTTGATTTCTTCCCTAATTTCATTCTTGACCCATTCGTTGTTTAATAGCATACCATTCAGTCTCCATGATTTTGGGTGCTTTGGGTTTTTTCCTTGGGGGTTGGTTTCCAATTTCAGTCCCTTATAGTCAGAGAAGATGCTTGGTATGATTTCAATATTCTTGAATTTGGCGAGGCTCGTTTTGTGTCCTATCATGTGGTCTATCTTTGAAAATGTTCCATGTGCATTTGAAAAGAATGTGTATTTAGCTTCTTTGGGATGAAGGGCTGTATATATATCAGTTAAGTCCATTTCATCTAGGGTGTTGTTTAATGCCACAATATTTTTGTTGATATTTTGTTTGGAAGATCTGTCCATTTTTGATAGTGGGGTGTTAAAATCCCCTACTATAATTTTGTTGTTGTTAATATCTTTCTTGAAATCCTGTAAGATTTTCTTAATATATTTGGGTGCCCCTATGTTTGGTTCATATATATTTGCGATGTTAATGCCTTCTTGGTGGATTCTTCCCTTGAGTATAATGAAGTGACCTTCTGGGTCTCTCTTTATGGCCCTTTATTTGAAGTCTATTTTGTCTGATATGAGAATTGCTACCCCAACCTTTTTTTCTTGTCCGTTTGCTTGGAAAACTTGTTTCCAGCCTTTCACTTTTAGTCTGTGTAGGTCTTATGGGCTGAAGTGGGTCTCTTGTAGGCAGCATATGTGTAGGTCATACTTTCTTATCCATTCAGCTATTCTATGTTTTTTATTAGAGCATTTAATCCATTTACGTTTAAGGTTATTATTGATAGGTACTTATTCATTGCCATTTTTGTACCTGTGTTCCTCTCTGTCTCCCTCTTTTCCTTCCTTCCCTTAAAGCAGTCCTTTTAGTATTTCTTGTAGAGCTGGTTTAGTGCAGGCGTATTCTTTTAGACTTTTTTTTTTGTCTTGGAAGCTCTTTATTTGGACTTCTATCTTGATTGAGAGCCTTGCTGGGTGAAGTAGCCTTGGTTGTAGGCCTCTGGTTCTCATTACTTGGAATATTTCTTGCCATTCTCTTCTTGCTTGAAGTGTTTCCATTGAGAAGTCAGTAGCTAACCTTATTGGGGCTCCCTTGTATGTTTCTTTTTTCTCCCTTGCTGCCTTTAAGATTCTCTGTTTGTCTTGGAATTTTGCCATTTTGATGATGATGTGTCTTGAAGTGGGCCTCCTTGGGTTCCTCTTGATTGGGACTCTGCGATTCCTGGATTTGTGTGACTTTTCTCTCATCAAATTAGGAAACTTTTCTTTCATTACTCTTTCAAATATGTTTTCTATCCCTTGTTGTTCTTCTCCTTCTGGTATTCCTGTTATTCGGATATTATTATGTTTCATATTGTCTCGCATTTCTCTAATCCCTCTGCATTCTTTCTGAACCTCTTTTCATTTTCTTGCTCTTTCTGTGAGATGCTTTCTACTTTGTCCTCTAACTCGCTAATCCTATCCACCGCTTCGTCTATCCTACTTTTGAAACTATCTACTGTGTTCTTCAATTCAGAAATTGTGTTCTTCATTTCCTCTTGTCTCTTGCTGATATTTTCTATTTCCTTTTTCATTTTGATGTAGTTTGTAGAGAGATCATTGTAGTTCCCCTGTAGTTTCTGGTAGCTCGTTGTGAGCTCTTTGAACTTCGTAATAACCAGTGCTTTGAATTCACTATCTGATAGTTGACTAGCCTCTATTTCATCTAACATTCTTTCTGAAGTTTCTGCTTTTTCTTTCATTTGGTGATTTTTTCTTTGTCTTCCCATTGTTTGAGACTCTTCCTTTTAGTCTCAGTTTCTAAAATTGATCTGTTCTGACTCCCTGGGTTTATGGTGTGAACTTCTGTGGTATGATACCTGTGAAGTTCAGTGGTGCAGACTCCTTCAGGTATCTTGATGTTCTCCATCTCCACTTACTCTCACACTGGTCTTCACGCTGTTCCCCGGACTGGTCGCCTACCATTGCTGAGTGTCCCGGCTCCCATAGCTGACTTCCCGGAGACCAGGCCCGTCACTATGGCCGCGGCACAGGGGCGGAGAGTGTCCCAGCTGCTGTAGCTGACTCTTCTGGCACCCAGGTTCATCACAGGGGCTTGGAGTGTCTGGCTCCTGTACCTTACTCCCTGGCTCCCAGGCCCGTTGCTATGGCGGCGGCACAGGGGCTGCATGTGTCCCAGCTCCCATAGCTGACTCTGCCTCTGTCTGGTGTTTCAGAGTAGGTTGCAATCTCTGGTCTTTTAATTTCATTAATGCTGGGTAATGGATGGTTTATTGTGCTGTTTCTCTATAGATCTGCCAGGATTTTTAGCCACGAGTACGGGAGCTAGAATCCGCTTTGTCCTACTCCGTCGCCATCTTCCCAGCATCCCCCCCTTTTTAAAAAATTTTTTTAAAAATATCTTTTATTGATTATGCCATTACAGTTCTATCCTCCCCTTAATTCCCCTGCACCCTGTACACCCTCCCCCACCATTCTCCCCCTTTAGTTTATGACCACATGTCTCAAGTTCTTTAGATTCTATATTTCCCACACTATTCTTGCCCTCCCCCCATCTATTTTCTACCTACCATCTATGCTACTTATTTTCTGTACCTTCTCCCCCCTTCTTATTATATGAAATGTTGAAGGAATTTACCTAAGAAAAAGAAGATAAAAAAGATGAACAGGGAAAGGACAGCAAACTCACAGTTGTTAACAACCACACCTAAAACAAAAGCAAACTAAGAGGACAGCTAGATCAGGAGTGGAACCATAGAAATGAAGATCACATGGAAGGTTAGCAACAGGGGAGTGGGAGATGCAGAGCTTTTGAACAGTGAAAAAGATGCTAGGAGAACTGTGTGAGGTAGCAAGGTACTTACTCTGACGGGGACTGAGGCATCATTGTCCTATGTACAATGTTTCTTGTACCACCTTGTGTAAAATTCTCTATTTTTTGTATTACATGGTTATATATTTTATGGACAGACCACAAGGTGTGTGTGTGTGTGTGTGTGTGTGTGTGTGTGTATAATATTAAAATACTTCTTTTTTACTGATATTTCCAAATTTTTACTGTATGCCTTCATATAATTCTAAAATATGTAATATTTAGAATATTTTATAATTCTAAAATATGTAATATGTAAACATTTGTTTATAAATTATAAATAAAAGCATTTTAAAGAGATATGTCAGAGTGGAACTGTTGATGGTTTTGTATTTTGTTCATCTTTTTAGGTATTTTCTACAATAAGTGTATACTACTTTCATACAAAAATTAATTACTTTTAAAAGGGCAGGGACTCTAACAGGAATTATAGCATCTAAATTTGTGTTTTATTGACTTATTATGTTCTTTTACGTTATGTGGTTTGTGAAAGCACTATTTAAAGATTTCCTGTGGCTTATAGTATAATAAATTTAGGGATAAATGTATGAGGTCTCAATGGAAGAAGCTGCAAACTATTATGTGGCATTTGATTAGTAGTCTCTGACTGACATTCCCTCAACTACAAAGTACCTGTAAACTACAGGGGAAAAAAAGAGATAAGTTTTCTTAATTTTTAAAATTTCTTTATTAATGTTCAAATACAGTGGTCTCCATTTTCCGACCACTTCACCCACCCCTCCCACCCCCACCACCCATCTCAATCCTACCCCCTTTGGCTTTGTCCATGGGTCCTCCATACATGTTCCTTGATGATCCTTCTACTTCTTTCCCCCATTATTTCCCTCCCTCCTCCCCTCTGCTTACTGTCAGTTCTTAATTTCAATGTCTCTGGTTATATTTTGCTTGCTTATTTGTTTTGTTAATTGGGTTCCACTCATTGGTGAGATCATATGTTTAAAGTAGTTTCAGAATTGGAAAGTTCCACTAATTCTAATCCCGATTATCTCAAATATGTGAGTAAACAGCTGCTGCCCTGCCTCACCTTCACCCTGAGTGATGAAGGTGAGGCAGTTTATGCTGTCTCTCTTACACCCTTGAATCCAATAGGCAGCTTCTATTCTACATCAGAGTGGCATTTTCACTAAAATAATGAAAACATACATTTACAAAAATTAAGGGCTTTTTTCCCTTTCATTTATTTCTTCTTCCTTTTTTATCATTATATTTGTTATTTCTAGATTAGACAAGGTTTTACTAAGTATGAATGAAAATGAGAAAAATAACAGAATAAGAAAATTAAATATCACTAAATTCCAGTAAATAAAATATATCTTCATGTCAAATATAAATAATGAAGTCATGTTTACCTTGCAGAATAAGTGAATGGGAACATCATAATGAATTCTCAAAGAGAAAGATCAAGAAAGTGCAAATTAATATTAAAAGACTTTAGAAAATTTTTGAACATATAAAACTGAAACAAGCAGTGACTTTAATGTCAAACTACTAGGTCTCCTATAAATAATAAGTACCAAGCCAAATTTGGCATATTAAAGGACAAATTCTGATTAAAGTACATATGGATGATATGTGGGAGAAGACTAAGGAGCTTAAATCTAATTTTAAAAAAGATATACCTTTAATTGAGGTAAAAGTAGTTTAATACTTGAAATTGGATGAATGTTTGACAACATGATAATATTTATCAAAAGAAATACTTAAGACCCATTAAAACACTTAACAAGAGTGGCAAAGAATAATATTTTTAACACTATATAATCCAGTAATTCAACATTTAGAAATATGTTTTAAAGAAGTTATAAAATATTTTTATGAAAGTTTGTGTGCATATTCATGATATTCTTAATTAAACATTAAACATCGAGAACCCTCTGAATTTTCAAAATTAGTAAAGGAAATAATACTACATAATTACAAAATAATATTGGGAGTTTAAAAAGTACTTTAAAATAATTTTATTTTATGGGAAAATATTTACTACAACATAATGTTAAAATGGAAAAAAGAAATGTCTAAACTACATATGTAAATATTCCTAATTTTGCAAATGTATATAAATATGTGATATTTGATTAAGAATTATATATTAAAAAAAAAAAGAAAAGTTACCTTTGTAAAGAGCAAGAGTACCCAGGGTCTTTCTTATACAATTAAGGGCCACAAACATTTTACTGCCAGAAATATAAAAGCAAAAATCTTATGGATGAAGATATGGAAAATTAGGCTAAACATGGCCTGTTGTAAAAGTTGGGACCATTTTGTAAAATCCTGAGCTAGGTTCCTGTACAGTTCCACGATGGACCGCACTGGCCTTTTTTTAGGTTATTGGCACTATCCAAGTTGAAGGCATGGAGGAGACCAGAGACCAATGTGTGTTCCAGAGAAAGACCTATCATTTAGCTTTATTCTCATGGGTTCATTCTTCTTCCTGGGTTCTGTATTGTCCTTCATTTCTCTTCCACCCTGTCCATCTTTCCTCCATACTGTCATTTCTGCTAACCTTAGGCCTTGAACCAGATTTAGCTGCAATGGACTGACGCCAGCTGCTTAGTGAGCTCCCGCAATCATGAGAGGTCTAATGCATTCCTACAGTCTGTTGGACCACTCTTAGTACTTCTGCCTCTCATGCTTCATAGTCCCATTTACCAATTTTAAATACAATGAATACAATGATCAATTGTCATGAATGGCATAATGTATGTTGTAATTTAGCAAAAGTACATTATAACTATACTGTCATATCAAGTCACTGAAGTAAGCCATGGTGCAGAAAAATGACTGTTATATAAGGCTAATAAAAATCATATTTCTAAAGAGTTATGGTGAAAAGATTAAAAACAGAATTCTACTTCTATTACTTCCTCCCTGTCCATTACTTCTCTCACCTGCTCACAAACATCTATGTTCTCAAGGGGGGGAGGGTTCCTCTCTTTTCTGATACAACCTGGGGATTAGAAACACTTGAACATAGTACGCTAAAAAATAGTTTCTGACATCACTGCTATACTATTTCCCCCCTCTTTTGTTGAGAAACTATACCTGGAAGTCATGAGGTTCTATCTGCAGACCGACAAATATATTTACTTTCACTTCTACCTTTACCACTTGCTGAGGGGCAGGAGGTCTCTGCTCTCATGACTTTGGATTGTGTTCAAGCAAATACTGACATGGAGAGGAATATTCTCAAACATGCCTTTTCCTTCTTATGTTCAGGAGTTTCCTGAAATATCTGAATTTCAGGAGGGCCATAATTTCAAATTATTTTTTTACCTACACATTTTTCTTTATTCTTCTCTCAGTTTGCAAACTCCATTGACTCTCTGGAGGTGTGAAGAACATGAAAAGGGGGGTTTTGTATATATGAGATTTCTCTCTGGAGGCATGATTAATTTTTCTGGAGGATAGAACATATTTTAGATAAATGGCTCTAATTTAGACAGGAGTCCATACATTTTAAGAATTAGAAAGTCTTGAATATATAATGCAAAGTGAATTGTCAAGCAAGAAATCAATAACAGCCCTACAAAACTATTCATTTTATTTAAAAAAATAAAATATGAGTATAAATCATTGTTGGTCATCCATTTCTATAGGAATCTGATAAATCTAATATGAGTTTTTAGATTTATGAGGTATGGAAGAAGTTTCTATTCACAACACATGAAGTCTTGCATTTTCTCTGCTTTGTTCCCAATTTTATTGGCAAACTGACATCATAGTATCACCTCAATCTAATTGAAAACATTTAAGTAGTACTAAACATCTGTGATACTTCACTACATGTAAAGTCAGAGAAATGCTCTGTTATTGTCAAGATCAATACCAGAAATATCTTGTTATAATACAAATGATTTAGCCCTGAAGAATTATGTAGCTATTTAATGTTTTTTGGTAAAAGATAATTCAATACTAAATATAACCCTTTAGGTATGAATCATGCTTTAATTAGGATAAAACAATAGATTTAGTGATGGGAAAAATCAGGGATCTGACTAAAGGACAGAGGTTATTTTTGTAAACTATTGCATAGGTTTAGCCACAGCTAAAATATATAGAATTGATTCTTGTTATTTTCAGGGGTTATGTTCTACAAGTCACCATGCACACTGAGTTTGTGAATAAGTAACTATTGCTCCAAGGGGAAATAAAAACCAGGATTATAACTTCCTGCAAATCTTGTCACAGCATTTTTTTTCAACTGGAACACCATGTGTTATCTAGGTTTGGTTTTAACATTCTTGTAACACAAGTTGGTCTACTCCTCCATGTAACTGTCTTCACAGGTATTAAAAATGTCCTGCAGCTTCTTAATTTGCAGAACCTTCCTCACCTGCAGGTTTAACATGTTTCGTACCATATCACCTTTTGAAACGTGAGCCAGCCAGCCCTATGAGGGAAGGGCTTAACGTTTTCTTAAACCTAGGTAATGTGACAGGTATTTTCTTTAGCTTTTAGGTCAACAGTGCTGTCCAGATATGCTTGTTTAAAAATAATTAGTCATTGTCTCATGAATCCACAAATGTAGCTACTTTTCACAGCCTCCTCACACCCTATAGATGTGACTTTAGCACTTTTCAGGGCCACTTTACATACAGGTTGGTGAATTTCCTCTTCTTTTCCATTGATATATCTTGTTGATTCATTAGCATTAAACGAACAGCCAACAGCATTATAATCCATTCCTGAACAAAGCTTATCTAGCACTTTTCTTTTCATAAGACACTTCTCAATTTTCTCACACTTAAGAACATGAGACAGCACCTCAGAGGTGTGCCTGGGGACCCTTGTAAACAGCAGACTAACAGAAAACACAGAAATGGCATTTCATAGACTTTACAAGGACACTTGTTTTCAGTGCAAGAACTGAAACCAGAAGACAGAAAGTGATGCCATGTCTACTTCAGTTGGAAATATTTACGTAGGGTGACTCAAAATTTTTTGTTACTTAGCAAATATCTAACATCTGAGCGTGATAGCTCTCCAAGTATCGATTCAGAGGTTACAGCACTAATAAATTATAGCGATTAGGGGAATTCATAAACATGGAATCTGAAGATAATGAGGATTGATTGTATTCATGATAAAGGTCCCACCAAAGAGAGAGCTTTGTTGAGCATGCTTAACTGTGAAACAAAGTTGCACTTTGATGGCACTCTTCTTTCCTAGTGGATTTGGAATGTTATTCTTTAACTGTTCTTATTACTACCTAATAGAATACAGATGTTTTCTCCAGGTAGAACTGAACCAGGACATTTTATCTTGCATAATTGAAGTTTTGTACCCATTGAATGACAACTCTTCATTTGCCCTTCTCTCTAGCCCTTGGCAAATACCATTCCATTCTAAGATTTTAACTATAGATACCTCATATAAGTGGAATCATGCAGTATCGTCCTTCTGCAACCAGCTTATTTCACTTATAATGCCCCCTAGGTTTATGCATGTTTTCACAAATGGTAAGGTTCCCTTCTTTTTAAAAGAATGATGTTTTACATTTTCTTTATCCATTCATTTGTTCATGGATATTTGTTTTGTTTATATATCTTTACTATATTAAATATGTTGAACATAGGAGTGGATACAGATGTCTCTTCAAGATCTCGATTTCAATTCTTTTGGACCATATGCTTAGAAGTGGAATTGCTAAATCATATAGTAATTCTATTTCTAACAATTAGAGAAACCTACATATGTCAACTGTACCATTTTACATTCACATTAGCAGTTTAAAAGAATTCCAATTTCTGCACATCCTTGACAACATGTTATCTTTTTCCCCTGGTAATGGACATCCTAACAGGTGTGAGGTGACATCTTATTGTGGGGGTTTTGATTTGCATTTCTCTGACAATCAGTGATGCTGAACATCTTTTTACTTATTAATCAGATTTTTTTGCTATTGCATTGGAGTTGTTATGTATTTTGAATATTAATCCTTTATTAAGATAATGACTTGCAAATATTTCTCCCTCTCCATTGCTTGCCTTTTGATTCTTGATGGTTTTATTTGCTGTGCAAAGTTGTTTAGCTTGGTGCAGTACTCCTTGTCTATTTTTGTTTTGGTGCCTATGCTTTAGGCATCATTTCAAAAAATTGCTAAAGCCCATGTCAAGAAGCTTTTTAAAAATATTTTTTTCTTCAAATGTTACATTTAAGTCTTCAACTCATCTTGAGTTGACTTTTGTGTATGGTATAAGATAGGGGTGCAATTTCATTCTTTTTTATATGTGGGTGTTCAGTTTCCCCAACACCATTTTTTTAAGAGACTATCCTTTTCTGATTGTGTATTCTGGAAACTTTTGTTAACAGCTATGCCTGCATTGGGGAAAGCCAGAGGAAACTCTGATGGAGGTTCTTAATGGTCCTTATTGCAAATCAGTTGCTGTCTGAACTGGGTATTGGGGCAAAAAACTAATTGAATCATGTAGTAGTGATACAGGGTGCAGCCAAGGGGGGCTCCCCAAAAAGGATTTGGAATGGTGTCCAGAATTCAAAGTGTATGGGAATAATGGAGAGACATATAAGATGTCCTCACCCCCCCACAGGTGTGATTTGGGGGGGAAGGGACAGTTTTGTACAGCCACAGCCTTGCAGCTAATCCATGGCATTGTCTTTTAACATATCTATAGCCTTTAGCGGTCACTTGGATATGTTAAATGGCTGTGGCCAGGCTTGGAGCTAGGGGGATGAAGTCACTTCCCCCCAAGAGGTAACTGGGGGCAGGTCCTCCCCAAGTTACAGCACCTGCGTAGGGGCTTGGAGAAGATTGGCTCGAGGGCATGGGATGATTACTGCCCAGACTAATGATGGCAGCCCAGTAAACTTGTATTAATACAGAAATACTGGCAGGTGTAACTGATCTTGGGAGGAGTCGGAAATAGGGGTACAGAGGAAGATGAGTGCTAGGATTTAAAAGCCAGATGCGTAGTAGCTGCTTCCATCTGAAGTTTGGTTTAAGTGGCTGGAGCTCTGGCACATGAACATGAGCAGTTGTTCCTGGTAAAGGGGATGATTAGAGGTCTTGGGGCCAAAATGATTGCAATCTATTCTCAAACCTTAAATGGGTAAGAAGCCCAGCTCTGGTATTATACCTCTTGGGAAAAAAATCTAACAAAGATAAAAAAGAAAAAGTTTGTATTTAAAAGAAAGTAAATAATGTGGAAACAAATACACAAAATATTCTCAAATTAATAGTCAAAATTTTACCTGAAATACTTTATTATCTTTACTTGAAAAAATTGTGGCATTGGGATTTTTCCCCCTTCGTAGTATATTCTGCCATTTAATTGGATGTTTGGACCCTCACCCTTTTCCACAGTTCTACACCCACTACCTCCTCATCCATAGATTTGTGTGTATGTTTCTCTAAAGCATGTATTTCACTATGTTGGATGAGAACTTCATGGCACAACATGATACATTATCAGGAGTAGATTATTTTTAATAAATCTTGGGAAATGATTGTACTTTCCAGAAGAAAAGTGTCCAAAATTAGAGGAATTCAACCATATAAACAGACTTTTGATAAACGTATTTAATTGTTTTTTTATAAAAGTTGCATTTTTTCTTCTTTTATACTTGACAACACTGCATTCTGTATACACCCAGGGGACTGTAACATTTAAAAGCATTATCTCATTTGCAAGTGTCCCAGAAATACAACTGAGCATATGGGTAAATTCGGAAATTTCCCCAAGGCCTAACTAATATGCAGCATGCAGCATGGAATGTGGAGCCCACCTCGAGTCAGAAGTCCCTGGTATGATTCTGCTCCTTTCCTCAGTAGGGTAGTTTGATAACAGGCCCCACAGAGGTGGCGAAGAAAAGGTAATGTTAAAAGTGAACAGTTAGCTTTGTTGTATTCTGTTGTAATTGTTTCTGAACATAGCAAAGGATGTAATTAAAGGAAAGAGCAGGTAGAGTGGTATGATGCCTATTCAAAAGTGTGACAAAAATTATTCAAAATGTAATAATCTTCATAGCAAAATTTTTTTAGCTTTTTTCCTTCAGTGAAATTTGAAAGAGAAAACAGAATGAAATCTCGTTGTTAAATTGTTGACTTGTTCATAGAAGAAATATAACATATTAGGTCAAATAAATATTTCCTACCAATAGAGTTCATGAGAATTTTTAGAAATATATGGATCTTTAATGTAGATACTAGTAAAAAAATGGTTCTATTATTTTTGGTAAACGCCATGAATTTTCCTTATAGATAGATTTTTTTCAGTAAAATATTTATTAGGTTTCCTAGTTTTATCACAGTCATATTTTCTGCACTTTTATGAACAACTAGAGATAATCTGAATGTCTTATTTTAGAAATTAGGAAACCAAAGCACACAAAAAATTGCTCGGTTGATTTGTTAACGCAAAGGCCAGAACAAGGATGGAAACTTTTTGACTTCATTGTTTTTTATGCTCTGCCAGAGGTTCTTTCTGCTAAATGTTGAAACTAAATGTTAATCACAAGGGCCTTCTGGTACTGCCAGATTATGTTTTTGAGATTTTTTTCAGATTTTCCTAGAACCTTTTGTCAATATTCTTCATAGGTTGTTCCTAAAAAATTTGAATATTGGGCATGTGCTCCAGTATTAGGGATTTTTTTAAATGATTTTTCTGTAATTAGCATTAATTACTCTTTTCACCTATAAAATGTTATAAATCACTTTCAAAGTGATATTCCAATTAATGATGTGCAATTATGTGTTTGATTGCTTATCATCTCTGAATATCCTGAGAATTAAAGTAGTTCAATAATATAAAAACTGTGATCAACATAATTCTGGCATAAGTAGTAGAATATAATTCTTCTGTTTTGTTTGCTTTCTTATACAGTAAGTCTATCAATATTTTTCACTCCTATGTATTTCAACAAAATGCAAATGACTATATCTTATCCTTATATGTATGTCTTGTTATCTTGTGGTATTTATAAAAAATAATAAAAATAAAATATCTATTATCATTACAGAATTAAGAATATTTCAAATTGCTTATTTGGATCATTTCTGAATTCAACCTGAAAGTTATAACTTTCTTATCAATAGGTGTCATCATTTGACTAATTTTGAAGAAAGTTTTATTTATTTGATGCTTAATAGAAGAAATGAGATATTATTTTAAGTGTTTTGATATAGTCCAAGGACAGACTAGCTTCAAAGAAGTTAAATTTCTCTTGCATGTGATCTTTTATCACTGTCAAAGTGAGTGTGATAGTGTGGCTTTGTCATTCCTTCAGAGAGAAATCTTCAATATGTGTGTGGAAATGAGAACATGAATAATGGAATGTTGTGTAACTGTCCATTATAAAGTCTGCTTTAGAGCTCTATGTTTTTATGTTTTAGTGACCCATAACTTTGAGTATACAACAAATTCAACTTTGTAATTAATTTAAATGCTATATATTGTCTGAAGCTATCAGTTACATATTGCAAAAACATATTTAAAAGATATGCAAAATGAAACTAGGTAGGACAACAGTAATACAGAAGTTTATTTAAAAGTTGATTTGGGCCCTGGCTGGTGTAGCTCAGTGGATTGAGTGTGGGCCTGCTAACCAAAGGCTCATGGTTCGATTCCCAGTCAGGGCACATGCCTGGGTTTCAGGCCAGTTCCCAACAGGGGACGCATGAAAGGCAACCATACATTGATATTTCTCTCCCTCTCTCCTTCCCTTCCCCTCTAAAGAGAAATAAATAAAATGTTAAAAAAAGAAACATTAAAAAAATTAAAAATAAAAACTGATTTGGACTCATTGATTTTGCAACTGAGGCCAATTAAAGGAGAACAAGTAGATGTGACTAGAAAGAGCTGTATGTCAACACCTATTTCTTTTTAGATTTGTTTGAGAACTAGTTAAATGTTTGTGAAATGGCTAATGTCAAGACATTCTCAGAGAAAATTTATTTAAATTAAAAATATCGATTAAATTTATTGCCTGTAGCATTTATGGAATGAACTTTTACCAGGAAGAGAACTACTCTTTGCCTGTACTCTGTGCAAGTTGGACATCAGTGATTCTTAGAGGATTACTCTAATAGATCTGACCACAGTAGCATTGTGCTAAAAATTTCAATTCACCCTTAAGATAAAATATGGTGCTTTCACCTTAAAAGTGACAATAAGTAATTGGAATGAACTTTGCATAGCTTATTAAACTTTGAATTTTGGTGCCTATTTTTAACTCTGTTGCCTTAGCAATAATTTACATTTCTATTTGTTTTCATTTTTGAAATTTTATCAGCATTACTTCAATGTTTAGAATTACAACAATCGATAATTTGGTAACAATATTCTCTGAAAAACTGTATACGTTGGACAACTCTTCATTCTACCATTTTACCACATACACAAATTAGAGTGGTTGGATAAATCTTAATTTTTTCAAGAAGCTAGAGTTTCACAATGTAGGATCAGTTAAGATTCCAATAGCTAAGAATGAAAGCTTTGTTTCTCATGGGTTAATTATGTAAATTGCATTCTATTTTAGGATCAACTTTACTGGTTTGAATACATATATTTTGCATATTTACTACTTGTACATGTGAAGAGTTTCTACCATGGGTGTCATCACAATCTACTACTGGGTATTAGAGTGCTGAAAAAACTAGACAGCACATTCATGAAGCTTGATTTATGGAAGAAGTAGCAAATTAATATGCATATATACATATATACTATGTACACACATATGTACGTATGCATATCAAAATGCATTGATGAATGCTGTGAAGAAACGAAACAAAGGAATATCATCCTCGATGAGGTTATCAAGGTATATATGGTGATCACTGGATTATGGTATGTAAATGTAATTGGACTTTATATGGTGGTTGGTCATATTTAATGAAGCTACATGCATGTGCGATGTAAATGTGCACCCATGTTTTTGGTCCAAACTTTCAGAAGAAAATCTTTCATTTTCATTTTTATTTATTTATTTATTATATTTAGATACTTGTTTTTACATTGTAAAGGAATTTTAGCACTTATTTTTGAACATCTGATGGTACAATAAATTTCATGTAACAAATAATTACAAAACACAAGAACAGATATGTTACAAGAAATTTTATGTACCAGTAACAAATTAGTACTACCCATGTATAATGCACATCCTTATTTTTCTCTCAAAACTTTGGGTAAAAAAAGTGTGCGTTATACATCACAAAACATGGTGACTGGTAAGGCAAATTTCTCATAGCTGCAAAAATGCTCAGGACCAGATTCCTCTTGAGCCTAAGCATATAAAAACTAGACATTAGATTAAATAGTTAAAAAAGCACAAAAAGAAATAAGTGAATACCTTTTGTAGTTGAATAGAATAATATTCAATAATATTTGTAGTTGAAGAAGAATAATAAACATATAGTTATGTGTGTATGTATGTATGTATTTATTTGTTGTTTGAGAAAGGAAAACAGGTAAGTAGAATGAGAAAAATATCTCAGCAATATTGCTGCTAAATTAGATTATAGGGCATGACTCAGAAACATCCTTCTTTATTTTTTTCAGGGTTAGATCTCAAGATAGAATTAGGCCATTCAAGCACGGCTGATGATGCAGAATCAGAGCCCTCCCCTATAGGCTACTACTGTCCTTATAAAATGTAATTGGATTTTAACAAGTCTGAGTGCTTATTTTGCTCAAAACATACAATAGATTTTCATATGCCGCTATCCTTTATAATTTTACTGCATGGAGAAAACTTTCCCTTGGATCACTATTCCAGGTCACTGTGATTTTTGCTTACTTTAGGATAAGAGGCATGCTTGCAGTCACTTTAAAGTCACAAACAAAATGTCAAATCTGTAAAAAGAATGCCTAGGTCAAAAAATAATACAAACTGTGAGCTTGGTTTACTTCCAAGTATTCTCTTTTCTCCTAGGATCACATGCTGTTAGAGAACAATGCATTCGGCTCCCTCTCTACTTGTTTTCTGTTTTCTTCACTAGTTGCTATTTGATGGAGGTGGGGGGCAAATTTTCTAGCATTCTTAATTAGTTCAGTTTTTCTTACACATCAGCGCCAGCACCTCCTGTCACAGAATTCTGTTGAAGTCTCTGTCTTAGAACTGGTCAAAAAAGCATGACCTTTGACTTCCTGAGTCATTCAAATCTAAGTGTTAGACTTAGTAATAAGCTCATAGGAACACATTTGTTTGAGAACAGAAACAGCTTATTTGCTTCGATTTCACAATTTAATCACGGGGTACAAACTACATTAAGTTAAATACTACCGAGACTCAGACTTTTCTTTGAATGATAGTAGATAGAGAAGAAATCAATGAAAGTCATTGTTTTTTTAAATCTTTTGTTCACATCTAGTGCATGCAATTGGATTGCTGTGGATAAGAGTAGAGATGTTTGTTCATTCAGGTTGCTGTAACAGAATACCATTGATTGAGTGGCTTATTAAAAAAAAAACATTTATCATAGTTATGGAGGCTGGGAAGTTCAAGATCAAGATGCCCCAATATTCAGTGTCTTGTCTGGCTTCCTGGTTCACAGTATTGTTCTTGCTGTGTCCTCACATGGTGTAAGGAACAAAGGAGCTCTCTGGAATCATTCTTATGAGGGCACTAAGTCTATGCACGAGGGCTTCATTGTTATGGCTTACTCACTACCCAAAGGCTTTAACGCCTGATGCCATCACACTGAGGGCTAGGGTTGGCACATATGATTTTTGGCGAAACATTCATTATTCATTCAGTTCATTGCAGATGCTAATGGCTGCTCTTGGATCTTGAAGAACTAACTTCCTGGGTGGTACGTTTTTCCCAGGTGGAGGAGTGAGACCAGAATCAGTCAAGGACTCAGCTTCCTTCCAGTTCCCTCTTGGCTTCTAAGAGTCGAGAGCTTGCTACCTACTTTCCATCTCCCTTATTTTCAATTTGGAAATGTGTGAAAATTTTCAGTTGGTGTATTCACTTCTATCATTAGTTTTCCCAAGCCTCATATTACAAGCTAGAACTTAACATTTTATTGATTTAACTATATTCTGTGGTTCATGGGACTCATTAAAATGAAAACTTTAATAAAAATTTCATCTACAGTGTAAAAGAAATCTCTCCAAGACAACAGTCAAAATGAATCAGGCTAAAAATTTCAGGCTTATCCTCACTAGAAAAATAAAATTAAAAAGTGACCAATATAAGCCATAATTTTTAGGCTCCATGATAAGAACTATAAGGATAGTTCAATACATTATACATGCTCAGTATGAGCATTTTGACTAAAAATAATTGAATAGATTATGTGTTAATACTTCTCCTGGATAGTTTCTTGAGGAGTATAAAGCATACCTTACTTTTGCTATTTTCTCTATCATACTCAGCTTTTCCAAGACATGGAATATTGACAAGGTATCCCAGCATTATAAACAAATAGATATAATAAATCAGTACTTGTCAATCAGACCAAGCAATTGATAAAATATTTATCTGATGTCTCCAAATTTAACACACTTTTAGTACATATTATATACTTGATAAAACTAAATTATTTCAAATTAATCTGTTGCATATTGTACACTTATTCTATGCAAAACTAACCGAGAAAGAAAAAGTTAGAAAGTGCCACTTGTTTCAACAGATTATTTAAATTTTAGTAGCTAGGATGAGAGAAACAGACAATAATTATGCAAGATGAAATAAACTAAAAATCACAAGACAGAGAATATGTTACAGAAACTCAAAGAAGTAAATACACATATTTAAAATTTACTTTTCTCTTCCCTCTATGGCAGCTTTTTCATTGCTTTTAGAGAGAGGGAGGGATTGGGGAGAGAGACAGAGAGAAGCAGAAACGTCGATGTGAGATAATCATCGATTGGTTGCCTTCTCATACATGCCTGGGCTGGGGATTGAAACTGCAACCTGGGTATATGCCCTGACCAGGAATCAAACCAATGACGTTTCGGTTTATGGGACAATGCTTCAACCAACTGAGCCACACCATCCAAAGTCTAGAAATATATATTTTATATACATTTATATAAAGAAATATGTATTTTGAATCAATATGTTTTCATATATGTAAGTTTAAAATTATAAGGCAAAAATGTAAGCTGTACAAATGTTGAGTCAATATAAACACAGTAAATATAGTTAAAATGAAGAAATATAATGGTTTACATATATTGAGATTCAGTAATGCAGGAATAATTAGATGGCTAATTAATTCAATAAACATATGTTAAGCTGCTGGATTTAAGATAAATAAGATTAGCATAACCATTAGCTTTTGATCACTCATACTTTAGAGGAAGAAACAAATTAGTAAACAACTATTTATAAGAAGTTTGATAAATTGAAAGAGGAATACTACGAATGTAGGTACAGCTAACTCAGATTTTGTGAATCAGGTAAAGCTTTCCTGAGCCACAAAAAAGGAAAAAAGGTAGATTTTATATTGGGCTCTGAAATGACTGGGAATTATCCTGTTGAAGTGAGAGGGCTGGTACAGCGTGAACATACTTCTGGGCAAGCATATGAGCTGATCTATAAAGGCACCATGGACCTGCATTATAAATGTCTGTGTAACTATTTTCTGATTCCTTCATTTGACATTTGTAACAATATTCTGTATTTTCGTCTCTCTGCCACATCCTTTGTCTCTGCTAGCATTATCAATGTTATTGCGTTGTCTTTTATTTTTGACTCTACTTTTGGCTTTATGACAATAAAATTCATATGTCTTTACAGGGAAGTATAATGATAACAATGGAATTTTGAAGTATTTTGCCTTCCAAATTGCTTAGGATAAACATGCAGTTACAGCAAAATATGAGTAAAAATATTACATAGCTAATATTAAATAGCTAAGATTGTTAATGAAACTGTATGATAAGTGATCTCCATGATCCTCATAATAAGGGGCAGGGTAAAACCACGTAGCGCCTAGACCTCACAAAGAAATAACCCAGGTTACTAGCAGCACATGGCTGGTGGAGGGAAGAAAAAGAGGAACTTCAACCAGCCAGAGCACAGGAACAGAGTTGCCAACAGATATCCACTTCCAAATTGAGAGGACCTCTTATCAGCAAGTACCTCAGGTAAAATAACCAAGGAAATAGGGAGTCCTCCACAAACAGTTTTCTAAACAGTTTTATTTAAATATAATTTACATCCCATAAAATTTATCTGCTTAAGTGTACAATTTAAATTTTAGTAAGTTTATAGGGTTGTACAACTATCACAATAATGCATTTTAGAATATTTTCAACACTCCAAAAAGATTACTTGTAAGTTTCTTAAACACCCCACATTCTCACCTTTGATTCCTGATATCACTAACATACTTTCTATACTTTTTATGGACAATTCATGTCAATGGAATCATAAAATATATGGGAATTTTTTGTGCCTGGATTATTTTTGATACTATAATGTCTTACATATGACAAATATGAGTACTTTCCTCCTTTTTATTGCTGAATAGTACTCCACCGAATGGCTACACCAATTTTGCTATTCACTCAGTGGTTGAAAGATGTTTGGTTCTTAATTTGGGGGTGTTATGATTGTGTTGCTATAAAACTCACATGTAAGTCTTCCTGTGTGCCTGTATTTTCATTGCTTTTGGTTAAATTCCCAGGAGTGGTATACCTGGGTTATGTGGTAAATTTACATTTGAGTTTGTAAGAAAATATTAAAGTGTTTCACAAAGGCACTGCACCATTCTACATTTTCTCCTGCAGTGTATGAGGACAGCTCTTACACACACCCACCAATAGATAGTCTCTGTCTTTTTGACTAGAGCCAGTCTAGTGGGTATTCAGTGGCCTGCTATTATGATTTTAATTTATATTCTCTCAAATATGATGTTGAGCATCTTTTCCTGTGCCCCATGGCTAATGTCATATTTCTGATGAAATGTCTGTTCAAATCTTTTGCCCATTATTAAATTAGATCATTTGTCTTTGAGTTATTTAGTTATAAGATTACACTTGACCTTTGAACAACATGGATTTGAACTGTATGAATCCATTATATGTAGATATTTTTCAATAAATACTGCAATGTATTTTCTCTTCCTTATGATTTTCTTTCTAACATTTTCTTTCTCTAGTTTACCTTTTCATAAAGATACAGTATATAATACAAAAAAGATAAAAATATGTGTTAATCAATTGCTTATATTATTGGTACAACTTCTAGTCAACAGCAGGCTATTAGTAAAGTCTTTGGGGAGTCGAAAGTTATATTTGGATTGACAGGTGGGGTCAGCACAGCTAAGCCCCATGTTGTTCAGAAGTCAACTGTACTTAATGAATTTTAAATACAAGTCCTTAATAAGATATAGGATTTGCAAATAGTTTCTCTCAGACTGCATCTTTTTATTTTCTTAAGGATCTACTTTGAAGTGCAAAAGTTTTTAACTGACCAAGTTTAATTTATATTTTTCTTTTATGCATGGCCCTTTTAAAATGATATATAAGAAATATTTTCTTAGCCCAGAGTCAAATGTGTTCTTATTATGTTCTTCAAAAAGCTTTATAGTTTTAGCTCTTTCATGTAGGCCTCAGGTCCATTTTGAATTCATTTTTGAGTAAAGTGTGAAAAAATACTTTAAACTCATCTTTTTGTATGTGGACATTCAATTATCTCAATACCACTTATTCTAAAGACTAGTGTTTCTCCATTGAGCTAATTGCCTTCGAACCTTTGTTAATAATAATTACATAAATATAAGACTTTATTTCTGGACTCTCATTTCCCTTGCTCCATATGCCCACCCTTCTCTCCCGACCACGCCGTCTTGGTTACTTTAGCTTTGCAGGATGTCTGGAATTGGGAAGTGGAAGTACTCCAATTGTGTTGTTCTTCTTCAAGATTGTTTTTGTTTTGTGGTCTTTGCCTTTGATATACAATTTAAGACCAACTTCTAAATTTCTGATGGAATAAAAGCCTACTGGGATTTTGATAAGGATTACTTTGAATGCCTAATCTGCCACTCAGGGAATAATTGCAATCTTGATATACTTAAGTCTCCCAATCCATGTACATGAAACTTTTGTCAGCAGTATTTTTAAATTTTTATTGTATGGGTCTCAGTTCTTTCAGCATTTTTTTTCTATTTCTTCTGCTAATGTATGTGAAATTGTTTCTTAATTCTATTTTTGAATTATTGTTAATATATATAAATCACAGGTGGCAAACACAAGGCCCATGGGCCGAATCCAGCCCTCCACCTTGTTTTATCCGGCCTCAGCACCTTGTTTCTACACAGCAGCAGCACCGAGCTCTCAATTAACTGTTTAGGAGTAAGTTACATTTATACAATCCAAAAATTATATTCGGTCCTTTGAAGTCAACTGCCAGGCTGATATGGCCCCTGGTGAATATGAGTTTGATGCACCTATGATGTAAATACATTGGACATTTATATTCATTTTTATTCTGCAATCTTGCCGAATTTATTTTTAAATTCTAATAGTTGATTGTTTTTACATATTTCTTAGAGTTTTATCTGTGAATAGAAATAGTTTTTTTTTCTTTCTTTTCAACCTGGGTAACTTACATTTTGTTTTCCTGATTCTGAGATCGGGCGCCTTTGCTTTGTTTGTATTCTTTAGTCAGAGAGCACACAGCCTTTCACCATGAAGTGTGCAGTTAGCTGTCAGTGTCTGTAGGGTCCCATTATCAGGACGAATAGGAATAAGGTCTTCCTATTCTTATATTTTGATTTTTTTGAACTTCAACTCAATTTTATGTGCACAAGAGTTGAAAAATCTGAGCCATGTTAAAGAAAAATTGATTCTAAAATTTATAGAACCTATAAATAATCAGAGGGCAAACCTTGTATTAAACAGATTCGCTAGCAAGTAAAAATCTTGCAGTTTAAACAAAAGCTTGTTCCACCTTAGGTATAAGAAAAACACTTTTAAGGCGCCTCTGCCTTCACAGATACCCACATTTGCAATGCATGCACACCTGCTATGTGTTGTTTGTTAGTGAAAACACCCCAGCTGATTTACAAAGCTCTGATGGCATCTGTTTCCTCTTTATCACAGGGACGCCCCCTCCCCCACTGGATAACTTAGTTTAGATTTTCTATCTCTTCACAGCAATGAACTGGAAAATTATACACAGTAAAAATTAGCAATAATTCCATTTCTGTGGCAGTACAAGTATTCACTTTTAAAATTTTCAAATTAATATTTTCCATTAATAACTGGTCAGTTAATTCACCGGAAGTGGTGACTTTACATAGTGATACCAGATTTGCAGAAACAGTTAAAGATTACTGTAAATCAGGTTTATGTTAAATAACTGCAGCTTATTCCTCTACACAGATCCTTGTTTGAATCTTTTAAGATGTGAATATGCTTTTAGAGTAAGATGTGAATTAACTTTCCCAATATGGAAACAAATGACCCTTCTTAATAATTGCTGGTTTGTGGCCAACAACATTATCAAAAGCACTGGTTGGTTACTAAGTAAAAATGTATTTTAAAGATTAATTTACAATAAACATTAAAGCTCTACAGTTTAAACGAAATATACATCAACCATATCCAATTCCCAACTTAAAATGAAAATATTAACTACTCGAAGCTAAAATTTTTAAAAATGTCACACAAGGTACCCATTGTTTTAGGGGATCTTCTTCTGTATTAATATTGGATTTGGTCTAATGCCCTTTTCTGCATTTATTGAGGCTTCTGTCCTTTATTATAGTAATATAATGTATGGCATTAATTGATTTTCTGGTGTTAAGGTAACTATGTATTCCTGGGACAAATTCAAAATGGTCTCATTCTTTCTAAATATTTTTATATTATGTTTGATAATATATACTCACCTTAGCACATTTGTACTTATTTGGTACATAATAAGAATTTATATATCATACCTTTGAATAAAAGGTGTTCTCTAAGAAAATGTATTAAAATGTATGTGTCTTTGCTTTAACCCCCAAGATACGGTTGAAAATCTTGTGATATATTTTGGTGTGTTAACAAAGGGAGAGGAAAATGACCTGATTTATTCAGAAAAACAAAGGCTTACTCTTGCATGTGAAAAGAGTGCTAAGCATAAAATGTTGGTTTTGTCAACAAGGAATTGAAAGTGGGAGTAGCTGTTACATAGAAAACCAGCAGGGTATGAAACACACTAGTGTCTAAAAGAAAATGCATCTCTTGCTGACCAGTGTGGCTGAGTTGGTTGGATGTCCTCCCACACAGCAGAAAATCACTAGTTTGATTCCTAATCAGAACACATGCTTGGTTTGTGGACCTGGTCTTCATCTGGGATGCGTGCGAGAGGCAACCAATCCATGTTTCTGTGTCACATCAATATTTCTCTCCCTGTCTTTCTCCCTTCCTTCCCCTCTCTCTAAAATAAATAAATAAAATTCTTAAAGTAAATATATAAATAAAAGAAAATGCATCTTCATTTTGAAGGTTTGTTAAAACATTTGAAAGGTATCTCTGCCTAGTATATTTTAAAGTGAATTTAAATGGTTTTGGGATTGAACCATGTTCAACATTTTTCCTAATGGGAGTAGATGACAATTTCAGTGAGCCCTAAGTGAAATGAGGAAGATGAAAATGTATAATGTGTTATTGGGTATGATTTAGAGGTAAGAAGTTATTGAACATGATAATGAGAAAAAGTAAGTTTGATCTTAGTTTTTTACATTTGGGAGAACTGATAGGGACAGAGATGAAAAAAACGAGACTAAGATAAACAAGCTTACAGTCTAGTAGGTGAAATCATACACAGTAAGTCCATTAATAGTTCAGCCTTGAACAAAGACAATCATAACAAGATTATGATAAGAATGCAATGGGGAATACCTAGTTGACATATAAAAAATAGTTCAGGTATTAAATGAGGTGATTTGGAGAACTACTGCCAGAAATGCCTTTGAAAATTATTTTACAGCAATACCAAATTTGGATCAATGGAAAGGACTGGTGAGGATATTCCTTTTTGTAGCACTGTAAGGACAAAGATGGAAAAGCTAAAATGATCAAAGAGCAATCAATGCTACTAGATTCATAAAGATGACAACAGTAGCTCATAACTGAGATTTTTTTACTTCATTGTTGTTCAAGTACAGTTTTCTGCCTTTTACTCCCATCCCATCCCACCCCCCCAGTGCTCCCCACCTCCCTCCCATTTCCACCCCCCCCTTAGTTTTTGTCCATGTGTCCTTTATACTTATTCCTGTGAATCCTTCCCCTTTGCCCCTGAAATTCCCTCCCTTCTCCCCTCTCCCCTCTGGTCCCCGTCCCCCTGTTCTCTATTTCAGTGTCTTTGGTTATATTTTGCTTGTTTGTTTATTTTGTTGTTTAGGTTCCTGTTAAAGGTGAGATCCTATTGTATTTGTCTTTCACCACCTGGCTTATTTCACTCCAAAAACTATGGTACATTTACACAATGGAATTCTTTGCAGCAGAAAAAAAGGAGCTACTACCCTTTGCAACGGCATGGATGGAACTGGAAAGCATTATGCTGAGTGAAATAATTGAGATCTCTATGAGCCAAATACTCTTTGAAATGCTTCACATGTGTTGTCAGTATTTACTAAGAACGCTGTTAGGCAAGTATTGTCATTCTGCTCCATTATGTGTGAGTCTAAGGCAAATAAATAATATAAAATTTGCTCAATAATTTAGAAAATATTAACATTCTTAAATAATATATTTCTGGAAGGAAAATTAGATATTAATTTGGAAAACTTGGTTAGGTAAAGCAGCCTTTTAACGTTTTGCACATAAATTGAGGATGCTGAATGTGAGCTCAGAGTGCATGCTCTAGGTGCCAGTTCCATCACACTCTGAAATTTGTCAGAAATGCAAAATAGTTAAATACTAGGCTAGGAAAGAGAACAGTTAAAAGGCTCTTGAATCCACTCAGTCAGGAGATAAGGACCTGAACTGCCACAGTAGATGCCAGATTGTAAAGAAAAGAAGTACAACAAAGAATGGAGTGAAAGTAGTATGTGAAAAATGATCAAATTAGAGAAGCAATTTTCAGCTGGTGTGCTGCAAGAAATTTTAAAACATGTGATACTTGACAATTTAGTCAGGGGCACTGACCTGCTTTTACTCAGATTGTCAGATTTTTTAAAAGTGACAATAGCCAGCACAACAATAGCCTTCTGATATAAATGAATCAAGATTATATCTATTTTTTGACAGGTTGGCAAAAAATATATATTCTTGGTGAGCCACAGAATTTTAGTAATTAGTTTGTGTGTGCTATGAGATGAAAAAGCTTGGACATTGCTGGATTAGAGTGTTCAGATCCACATTTGAATGTTTTTACCTCTGCCTGTCTATATATGCATAAGCAGCAATAAAACAAGTTCTACACCATGACATTATAAACCCTACTTGAGGCCTGAAAATCTATTGCATATCTCTATTTACACCTATTTCTCCACTAATCACAATGAAATAATATTCTTAGAACATTAATTAATGTAAGTTAAACACACACAAAATTTGCCTTCAGTAAATATATGGTCTCATCAAACCATTTATGTTGGATTTTTTCCCAGAATTCAGTAAGAATTTAGTAAGATTATATTGTTGGGATAATTCAAATTGTTGCAGATATTGTTTTCAACCATTAGATTATGAATATTGTTTCATTAATTTCAGTGCTAATATCTGCATATCTGTCATGTATGTTTTAATCACTGAATCATTCCTTTCTGTGATTCGACATGGAGATTCAGTGTTTGAAAACATTCAGGAGAACTGTTTCTCATATCTAAATTCATAGTCTCCTCTTATCTCCATGTAATCATCTTTGTCAGATCGGTATTTTTCGTCCATTTTTAATTCTTCTTGGAACTGACAACAATTACCATCTCTATTATCCATGATGACTAAAATTATCCTTTTTGTTTTCATTTTAACATAAATTTACATTCCTATTTTATGATTCATTTCAAGACTAGATCAAGCTCTGGAAACTTTGTTTTATTTCTCTATAGTATAAGTAGTCTAGTCTGTTTCTTTTAGAGTAGTTGTCCATAAAGGCCAGGTATAAAAGGTAAGATCCATTGGATGCCATATATTTCTGAATTTAGATTGTATATTAAATACTATAATATTAACCACCCCATGATCTTGTATTTAAATTGTTTTTAATTCCTTTGTTATTTAAATTGATTCTTTTTAGTGAATCCTTATTTTTTTATATCTATGGCCTTGAATCTTCTTTTGACAAGAGTTAGCATAGTTCCTGTTTAGAAGATATTTTTTGGCAGACATATTGCCTGTCATGTATTTACTACTTTGTGGTATGAGCACAAGCACATAGTAGTAGTGCAAGGAACTATTTTTTGAGATATTCATAAGACCTAAATCCTATATGGCAGTAAAATAAAATTAGGGATTTGAAAATAAAGTTATTTCTCTATCAGTTGAACTGTTCTACAGATTTCTCTGGTGGATAACATGTTGATTTATTATCATTTAAACAAATTTATTGGCTAAATCTGTTTAGATTTTACTCTAAGCCACTATACTTAAAGTTGGGAGGTAGACCCTAAGCTTCTGTTATCTACCAAAAATCTATTTAAAAGATAGAGAAACTTTTTTTTCTATCTTTTTATGAAAGATAGAGAAAAACTCACAGTTGTGGGTGTTGGCTATTAACGGATATAAGTCTGGTAATTTTATACACCATTATTTGAATCGTGCAGTTATGTATTTTTTTAAAAGTTCTATTTTTATAATTGTTTTAGATTTATACAACAGTTATAAAGATAGTATAGCTATTTCCCATATGCCTGACACTTAATTTCTCCTAGTACCAGCATTTTACCTTAGTATGCTACATTGTTACAGTTAATTAACCAATACTGTTACTGTTTAATACATTAAACAATACTGTTACTTTAATACATATACTGTTATATGTATTAAAGTTACAGTTTATTTATACTTCCTTAATTTTTACTTAATGTCTTTTTTCTCCTTTTCAGGGTCCTATTTACAATATTTCATCACATTTAGTTGTATAGCTTCCTTGACTCCTTTTCTATAACCTTGATAATTTTGAGGAATCCTGATTAGTATATTGCAGGATGTCCCTCTTGATGGTGGTCTGATGTTTTTGTTTTTGTTTTTTTTATCATGATCAGATGGGGTTTATGGGTTTGGGGGGAGACATTCTCAAAGGCAAAGTATTATTTTCATCACATCATATCAAGGAACATGCTATCAACATGATGTATAACTGGTGATGTTGACGTTGTTCTGGCTGAGGTAGTGTTGGCCAGGTTTCTTACCTGTAAAGATTTTCCATACTGTGTTTTTGGAGAGGAAGTCACTATGTGCAGCAAAAAGAATCTACATTAATTGTTTGGAATTTTTCTGCATAGGGAATCTTTCTCTTCATCCCTTTTATTATATTAGTATGTACTCATAGGTATTTATTTTGTACATTGGGTTTTAATCTAATATTACTTTCATTAAATTTGTTGCTCATTTGGTCCAGTTTGGCTATTAGGAGTTGTTTCAGTTGGATCGTGTGCCCCTTCGACATATCCCATTTACCTGTCTGTCTATGTATCTCTATCTATCCATCTATCTATCTATCTATCTATCTATCTATCTATCTATCTATCTGAGAATGAGAACATTTAATTACTTTTAGCACTGCAAGATGTACTACAAGGATCATTTCTGCCCCACTCGTAGAATTAGCCATTTCTCTGTGGTTCTTATTATTGGAGAATAATATTAGAAACCAAGATCTAGATAATAGGTGTGCTCATTGCCAAAAAGATATATAATTTCTTTTAGGCTTTCTCACAGAGCTGAGAAATACATATATGTATATTAATCCAAGTAAGATGGGAGCTGTAATTTTTTAGATGTCCCTTAGAAAATTAAAACACTTCCCCTCAATCCTGGTTTCTGAGAGATTTTTATCATCAGTGTGTGTTGAATTTTGTCAAATGAGTCTTATCATCATTGGACATAATCATATGATTTCTCCTCTTTTAGCCTGTTGAATGGTAAATTAAATTTATTCATTTTTAATGTTAAAATAGCACTGCATACTTAAAAGAAGTCTCACTTGGTTGCATGTATAATAATGTTTTTATATTATTTAATTAATTTCTAATATATTTTGAGTAGTTTTCCTTATTTTTTTCCATAAGAGATATTGGTCTGCAAATTTTTTTCTTGTAAAGACTTTGTATGCTTTTGGTATTAGGTAGTGCTTGCTTTATAGAATCAGATGGGAAGGAACTACTTGCTCTGCTTATATATTCTTGTTCTGAAGGAGATTATAGATAATTGGTACCATTTGGTTCTTAAATTATTGGTAGAATTCACCATTGAAACCACCTTAGTCTGGTATTTTCTTTTTTATTGTTATTAATTATTGATTCTATGTTTTAAATAGATGCAAGCCTGTTCAGATTGTCTGTTTCACTTTGTGACTTTTGATAGTTTACATTAAGGTATCAGTCCATTTTATCAAATTATGAAATTTGTAGGCATATATTGTTCATAATATTTCTATTTTTTAAGAAAGACTTTTTTAAAAAGAATTCTTTTATTCAAAGCAAAATTAAGAGTAAAGTACAGAGATTTTCTGTATACCTCCTGTCCCCACACATGTATGTCCTACGCCATTATTTTATTGTAGAGTTTCAGTTCTTTGTACATCTTGGATAACAGTCCTTTACCAGAAGTGTCTTCTGTAAATATTTTTTTTTCAGTCTGTGGCTTGTTTTTTTTTTATTCTATTGACATTGTCTTTTGCAGCAGAAGTTTTAAATTTTAATGAAGTTTTGCTTATAGAGTATTTCTTCTACATACTGTGCCTTTGGTGCTGTGTCTTTATAGTCCACACCATACCCAGGTTTTCTCCTGTGTTATCTTTTGGGGGTTCATAGTTTTGTTAATAGTATAAGGTGTGTGCCTAGAATTATTTGTGTGTGTGTGTGTGTGTAGATATCCAGCTGTTCTGTCACTATTTGTTTAAAAGGTTTATCTTTGCTCTATTGTATTACCTTTGGTCCTTTGTCCAAGATCAGTTGACTATATTTATTTGGCTGTCTCTCTGTGCTGTTCCATTGATGTATTCATCTGTTTTTTCTTTAATAACACACTGTCATGATTACTAATATTCTTTTTCTTATTCACTCAATGTTCATTAAATAAGTAGTGATAACCTTTCTTATATTTCTGATATTAGTAATTTGTCATTTCTTTCTTTTTCTTCTTGCCTAGTTTGGCTAGCGGTTACTCAATTTTAATAATCTATTAAAAAACCAGCTTTAATTGTCATTGATTTTTCTATATTATTTTATATTAATATTTCCAATTTCATCATGTTCTAATGTCTTTAGGCTAAAATTAATTTTTTCTCTAGTTTTATAAGCTGAAATCTTATATTATTTCTTTAAGGTCACCCTTCTTTTCTAATATATCCATTAAATGTTACAAATTTCTATTTATGCACTCCATTTAACCAATTTTGATAACCTGTATATTCATTTTAATTTGCTTTAAACTAATTTAAATTTATCTTGAAATTTAATTTTGACTCATATGTTATTTAGAAGACTTTGTTTCATCTCAAAATACTTGGAGATTTTTAAGCTGTATTTCTTGTATTGATTTTTCATTTAATTTTCTTGTGGTCTAAGGGTATACTTTGCATAATTTCCTTACTTTTAATTTTATTAAGGTGTACTTTGGCCCAGAATATGGTCTATATTGGTGAATATTTCTTGTGATCTGAAGCTAAAGTGTATTTTACTATTGTTCGATGAAGTATTATATAAATATTAATTATATCAACTTGATTGATAGTGATGTTTCAGTGAATTCTGATAGAATTGAAAAAAATAGATAATTCTACTTTTATAGTTGGAAAGTTTGACAAGGCTTTTTGATAAATTGACGGTTGATTAATCAAGCAGGCAGGAAATCAGTAAGATATTTTTGAAAAGCAAGGAGGCTTGAGTGGCTGGAGGAGAGTGATCATGTGGAGGAAATGTGTTAAATCTTGGGAGGGTAGGCAGACCATGTGGCCTGAAATGATATGTGAAGGAAGGGATTAATTTGGAGGAAAGATGATGAGCTCATTTTTTATAGATGATAAGTTCAAAGTGAATATTAGAGATTCAAGTGAAGATGTCAAATAGACATCTGGGATATTAGCATCTACATTTTACAGCCTCTAAGAAATACAATGCCTCTATGAAATTCTATTAAATAATCATCAATGACTGAACTTTTCATGCCCTCCCACGAGTGGGAAATGCATTATGAATGTCTTCCAGAATTAAGGCCCACTTGGGAATTTTTTTATCAATTGAAAATAGAGTAAATCAACATGATTTTTTTCTTATTCCTGCTTATCTTCAGCTTAAGGTAGGTGCAGAAGATGTTGAAGTTATTCTTTTTCCTTTGTTTTCTTTTATTTTTGTGGAAGTTATCCCTAACTAGGTTGAATGTTGAAAAGGAATACTAGTGTATGAAAATTGTGCCTATATTCAAGAGAAAAAATTGTTTGTGGACAATAGATTCTAAATACTTTGAGGAAGATTATCAAGGCATGAGGAATATAAATATATGATATGGTCAATGAAGGACTAGTCTGAATATTGTTGGTAAATTATTTGTTAGAGTACTAGTAAAAGTAAGTTCTGAAGACAGGAAGCATTAGTAAGAGCATATGATGCATGAATGAGTATACTGACACCTTATTGGACATGCTAGTAATGAAAAGGTGGGCTGTGGCTATAGATGTGAGTGGCTAACACAGGGTTGAAGACCACATCATTGAAAGAAAAGAGTTCAATTATGAAATTTTAGTATATTGGAGGAAGCATCAAAGTGGGTATTAAAATGACCAAGGATGAAGATAACAGTACTGAGCAAATGGAGAGTGACCCATATGCTAAAATCAACAAGGAATGAAATGTAGAGACCTGGATGGGGCTGCTTAAAAGGCAGAACAGAGTGAAGCAGCATCTAGTATAATCTGATAAAGTGCAAATCAAAATTCAAGAACTTTAAGGAGGAAAAGGGAAAGTGTTCTGGAACTAGGGATGAGGAATAGAAGGGTAACCTGCCCTGTCTTCAAGTTAAATTGTAGAGGTGTATAGAAAAAAATGATTGAATAACTTGACAAAATCACAGACGGCAGAGCTAAACTTACATTCAGATCTTCCTGTCTTGATAAGTATACTCTTTTCACTTCTTCTTGGCAATGTGAAAAAAATAAGAAAAGAGAAAAATTAACAAATGATTCATTGTTCAAACCTATTGTGAATGAGGCTGAGAAATGTAATGTCAAGTGGGACCAAGAAAATAAAATGGTCTGCTCAAGCCTTTTGCCCATTTTTTAATTGGGTTGTTTGTCTCCGTGGAGTGGATTCGTGAAATGGAGACAACTGTACTTGAACAACAGTCATCAATCAACCTAAAAAAAAAGAAAAGAAAATGAAATGGAGTTTTGAGTATCTCACCAATCTGCTAC
This sequence comes from Artibeus jamaicensis, assembly GCF_021234435.1. Taxonomy (NCBI): domain Eukaryota; kingdom Metazoa; phylum Chordata; class Mammalia; order Chiroptera; family Phyllostomidae; genus Artibeus; species Artibeus jamaicensis. The sequence continues at coordinate 67,582,165 of NW_026522030.1, read as the reverse complement.
AGATAGATATAGTCTATTTACATTCTTATGAAAAAAAACAAAGTTCTGGGATAGGAGGGTGTGAAAAGGAAATTATGAAATTACATACAGATTTGTTGAGAAAAAAATAGGAAGAAGTATTTAAATATATCAGTGAGGCAGACAGGAAGCTGTCAGATGAGTTCAAAAATAAAAACAGCAACTTGTATGTCAAGAAATCTTGATCGATTTCAGTTGTTTGGCAGAGTTTCATTATTAATGCAGGACATGGACAACAGGGTGGGGAATGATTGTGGCAGTGGGACAGGGAGGGCAGGGGAGAGCAATGGGGGGAAAAATGGGACAACAGTAATAGAACAACAATAAAATAAAAAGATAACAATATTTTTAAATAAAAAAGAAAACGTTATAGAAAAATGTTAAAATAATATAATATGTTATTGTAGAATATGCCAATATAGAAAAATTTTAGAGTATAATGTTTAGAACAAGATTTAAGAGTCTCCCACATGTAAGATCACTATAGACTTTTGTTTTTCAGAAATATGAAAACACTTAGAAGTATGCCCTACTTTATGAGACGATGAGAAGTCCTGAAATGTATCTGAAATGAAACTGAAAGGAAAAACATTGTGTAGAAGATTACCTGCATAAGTAAATACTTAGCAGGGTAGTGAGGGCTAGACACCCAGTGTGGAATGAAACACAACTTGGAACAGTGGCATATATAGTTTCAATGTTACCTTTAGTTTCAATGTTTTTGGTGTCCCTTAGAGGTTAGGTAATACAGTATAAGTTGGTATAGCAAACAGGATTTGTTTTCTATAACATTTATATAAGAATATTTAGCTTTGAGAGATAAGCCTAAATCAGTCATTCTGGTTATTTCTCGCATATTCCACTAATACTAGTAATAGTTGAGATATTCTTGGGTATATTTTATTATGTACACAAGACTCATGGTAACTTAGTCTAACAAAATAATAGAAAAGTGAATGACATTTCTATGCATTGCAACCTTTAACAGATTTTTTAATATGTGTTTTCTGCCCTGCAAAAATGTTAACAATACATCTTAAGTAATGTTTACAAGAAAGCATAGTATTCATTACAGCATTTCATAAGTACTGGGCACATAATAAACAAAATAGAATCTTTTGCCTATTATACTATTTTTAAATAGCTATGTATTTTCATAAGAAAGTTTCTAAAAGGACTATAAAAACAGTCTCTACAGAACAATAGTTTTAGGGTATTTTGAAGTTTCTATTTTATTTTGTATCTCTGGATATTTTAATGTTTGTAAAATTAACATGTTTTGGACAAGAAGGGAAATAATATAATATATTAAAGGCTTATAAAAATGAAGAAAAATATAAAGAGGCCATGCCAAAAGTGATGAGTACACTATTTAAAACTTATTTTTTGCAATTTTTTTAACCACACACAAAGCAGATAAGAAATCACTGAAAATAGCAGCACCATATTCTTCAGCCCATGGTCCACAGTGAGCCAGTAATGTGTCAAATTCCTACAGCCCAGGTTCCCAAAGTAGGTCCTAGATACTCTGATGCCTTAGTCAGAAAGATCTTTCAAATCTACAAGGGACATCAAATTAAATCACTGGATGCCACACCTTTTTCTAGAATACCAAGAACTATAGGCATCTGGAATAATGGGGATTATGGGGAAATATAACAACTGAAATTGAGGTATAGAGTAAAATAATGTAACTATGGAATCCCAATCTTTACAATTTAGTAAAAAAGTGTTGAAGGATCTTGTGTTTTATTTATTTTTTAATTTTTCCAAATTTTGTAATTCATATTGAAGTTGCAGAATAATAATGGAGATTTATTTATTTATTTATCCTTTCAGTAGATTTAGTAATTTTTTATTTACATTTTACCATGCATGTATAATTCAGTATTTATTTTTTAGAATATTTTCAAAAGGCATCTTGTCAATTTTGCCCTAAATATTTCAATGTTTATCTACTAATTGGTATTTTCTTCTTTATAAACACACGACTATAAAAGTATCTTGCACAAAGTTATTGTCTTATTTAAGAAAAAGTAATACTTTAAAAGTACAACTTGCTAAACAAGCCATACTTAAATTTCAAATTTTTAAATAAAAAAATCCTTTATAACTTTCTTTTCTATGAATGATTCAATTATTTTTCATTCCCTGCATTTGGATATTTCATCTGTTCACTTTCATTGAGACTAGTTATTATGCCTTAATTTTTATAAGACTTTATTTATATATGGGAGGGCAAGGGAGGAAGCAAGAGAGGGAGATAAATTTTGATGCAAGAGAGAAAGATCATTTGGCTGCTTCTAGCACACACCCCAACTGGAACTGAACCTGCAGCTTAGGTAGTATCCTGACCTAGAATTGAACTGGTAACCTTACACTTTGCGATGGTACAATGCCGAACCAACTAATACACATGGGTCAATGTGTCTCAGGACAATGCTACCTTTTTAAGCAAAAAGGACAATGCCACCTTTTTAAGCAAAAAGGACAATGCCACCTTTTTAAGCAAAATTTTTATTTGAAAAGTTTTAGATTTCTGAGAATTTGAGGGAAGATGGCAGTGACATAGATGAGAGCAGAGTCCACTTCCCCCTGAGCACAAGGGGAAACACCTAGCTGATCTTCTGAGGAACACAGCCAACAGTATCCCAGCATATATGAAGATTGTAGACCAAAAATTATAGAGGACATTTAAAAGTCAGATGATCACAAAAAAGAGTAACTGGAAGCTATGAACCCCAGGATACCTGCTAGAAGAAGAAGCCCATTGAAAAAGGAACCACCAACAGATAATGACAGAAGAAGGTGAAGGAGGGAGTAGAAGCCACATTAACTCAACCCAGCACCTACCTTGAAATACAACTAAATGGTGGAGAAATTACTCAGAACAAACAGCCGAACAAGAGCAAGAGAGAATCCTCAACACCTTGTATACATGGAAGAACCAGCTTCCGCTCAACCTGTCCACACCTGAACAACAGAATTCAAGAGGTGGTGGATGGAGTGACCCTCAGTGAACCAGCTGGAGGGAAAGACCCACCAAAGAAAGACCCAACAACAATCAAAACCCAAGGACTTACAGAGAGCCAACATAAATGACAGCCCAAGACCAGTAAACTCAGGAGATGGAGACTGTACCACTGAATGTCACAGGTCTTCTACCATAGAAGTTCACACCATAAATTCAGGAAGTGAGAACAGATAAATTGAAGAAGCAGAGACTAACAAGAAGAGTCTTGCAAACAATGGGAAGGCAAAGAAACAATCCCCAAAAGAAAAGAAAGGAGGAAGCCTCAGAAAGAATTGTAAAAGAAACAGAGGGAAGTCAACTATCAGATACTGAGTTCAAAGCAATGGTTATAGGGAAGCTCAATGAGCTCACAGAGAATTACCAAAAACCACAGGGAAACTAAAATGAACTAGCTGCAAACTATATCAACATGAAAAAGGAAATAGAAACAATCAACAAGGGCCAAGAAGAATAAAAAATACAATTTCTGAATTGAAAAACAGAGTAGAAGGAATCAAAAATAGGCTAGATAAAGCAGAGAATCAGATCAGTGACCTGGAGGACAAGGTAGAAAAAACACCCAGAATGGGCAAAAAAAGAAAAAGAAGCTCAGAGAGAGTGAAGAGGGGTTAAGGAAAACACAAGACAACATGTAACGTAATAATAGATATATAATAGGGATACCAGAAGAAGAAGAAGAGCAAGGGATAGAAAACCTGTTTGAAAAAGTAATGATGAAAAACTTCCCTAATTTGATGAGAGAAAAAGTCACACAAATTCAGGAAACATAGAGAGTCCCAATCAAGAGGAACCCAAAGAGGCCCACTTCAAGATACATCATCATAATTAAAATGGCAAAATGCCAAGATAAAGAGAGAATCTTAAGGGCAACAAGGGAGAAACAAGAAGAAACTTGCAAAGAAGCCCTGATAAGACTAGCAGCTGAATTCTTAATGGAAATATTTCAAGCCAGAAGGGAATGGAAGGCAATATTCTGAGCAATGAGAACCAGAGGACTGCAACCAAGACTACTTTACCCATCAAGGCTCTCAATTAAAATGGAAGGCCAAATAAGGAGTTTCTCAGACAAAAGAAGACTCAAAGAATATACCTCCTCCAAACCAGCTCTGCAAAAGATGCTAACAGGTCTGCTTTAAGAACAGGGGGAAAAGAGTAAGAGAGAGAGCAAGGAACACAGGTATGAAAAAATGGCAATGAATAAGTACCTATCATAATAACCTTAAACATAGATGGATTAAATGCCCCCCATCAAAAGACACAGAATAGCAGAATGGATAAGAAAACATGATCCACACATATGCTGCCTACAAGAGACCCACTGAAGAACAAATTACCTACACCGACTGAAAGTGAAGGGCTGAAAACAAATATTCCAAGCAAATGAACAGGAAAAAAAAAAGCCAGGGTAGCAATACTCATATCAGACAAAATAGACTTCAAAAAAAAGGGTCCTAAAGAGAGACCCAGAATGTCACTTCATAATATTCAAGGGAAGTATTATGTCTCCATCAAGAAAACATAAACATTGTATATGTACCCAGCATAGGAGCACCCAAATACACAAAGAAAATCTTGGAGGACTTCTAGGAAGATATTGACAGCAACACAATTATAGTAGGGGATTTAAACACCCCATTGTCAACAATGGATAGATCTTCCAAACAAAATGTCAACAAAGATATTGTGTCATTGAACAATGCCCTAGATCAAATGAACTTAACTAATACATATAGAGCCTTTCATCCCAAAGAAGCTAAATACACATTCTTTTTAAATGTACATGGAACATTATCAAAGATAGACTACTTGATAGGACACAAAAGAGCCTCAACAAATTCAAGAAAGTTGAAATCACATCAAGCAGTTTCTCTGACCACAAGGAACTGAAACTGGAAACCAACATCAAGGAAGAAAAACTCAAAAACACCCAGACTCATGGAGATTGAATAGCATACTATTAAAGAATGAATGTGTCAAGAATGAGATTTGGTACGAAATCAAAAAGTTTCTGGAAACAAATAAAAATGAACTCACAACAATCCAAAACTTCTGGGACACAGAAAAGGTAGTCCTGAGAGGGGAGTTCATAGTGATATAGGCCTACCTAAAAAAAATAGAAGCATTTAAAATAAACAACCTAACCCTATGCCTACAAGAACTTGAGGAGTAATAACAAAGACAGCCCAGAGCAAGTAGAAGAAAAGAAATAACCAAGATCAGGGTAGTATTAAATGACAAAGAGAATAAAAGCACAATTCTAAGGATCAATGAATCCAGGAGCTGGTTCTTTGTAAAGATAAACAAAATTGACAAGCCTTTAAGCAGGCTATTAAGAAAAAAGAGAGGGGACACAAATAAACACAATCAGAAATGAAAGAGGAGAGATTACAACTGACCCCACAGAAATACAAAGAACTGTAAGAAATTACTATGAAGAACTGTGTGCCAAGAAATTTGAAAACCTGGGTGAAATGGACCAGTTTCTTGAAAAATATAGTCTTCCAAAACTGAATGAAGAAGAAGCAGAAAACCTGAACAGTCCAATAAGAACTTATGATATTGAAACAGTAATCAAAATCTTCCAAGACACAAAAGCCCTGGACCTGATAGTTTCAGAGGAAAATTTTACAAAGCAATTAAGGGAAAACTAACCCACATCCTCCACAGATTACTCCAAAAAATTCAAGAAGATGAAAGAACCCCAAACCCTTTTTATGAAGCCAGTATCATCCTAATCTCAAAACCAAATAAAGACACAAGAAAGAAAGATATCAGGCCAATATCACTGATAAACATAAATGATAAAATCCTCTACAAAATATTGGCAAACCACATCAAGCAATATGTTAAAAAGATCACACATCATGATCAAGTGGGATACATCCCAGGGATGAAAGGATGATATAATATTCACAAATCAATAAACATAATACACCAAATAAACAAAACAAAAGACAAAAATCATATGATTATATCAATAGATGTGGAAAAAGCATTTGATAAGGTACAACACCCACTTATAAAAACACTCAGCAAAGTGGGAATAGAGGGAGCATTCCTCAACATAATAAAGGCCACATATCAGACACCTATAGCTAACATCATGCTCAATGGACAAAAATTTAGAGCTTTTCCAGTAAGATCAGGAACAAGACAAAGATGTCTGCTTTTACCACTCCTATTCATCATAGTACTGGAAGTCCTAGCCACAGCAATCAGACAATACAAGGGAAAAAAGGCATCCAAAATGGAAAGGAGGAGGAAAAACTGTCATTGTTTGCAAATGACATGATAGTGTACATAAAAAAAACCCCTATAGACTCCACCAATAAACTTTTGGGAATCACCCTAACTGGTTTCAGAAGCTGTAATTCCCTATGGCTAAAGCTCAGTTAAAAAAACCTTGGAACCATAAGCCATTAAGGAGACAAAGTTTATCTTCCTTGTAAGGGCACCGCCTCTGCCCCCTTTTACTTTACTCTGGTTGTTTCCCAGCTGGATGACTGGTTAGCCAATGATGGGTAAGATTCCTCACAGAAGGGATGACCTATGACAAGCATGGTCATGAAGGGGTCTTCAGGGAAGGACTTGGGGTTATAGAAGAAGGGAGTGATGATCCCTCACCCCTCAGTTTTAACATAGCCTGAGTCCTCATTTTGTGTGCAAGAACTCTCCTAATGTCTTGGCTGCCTTACTTCCCCTACTCAACTTAAGCCTGAAACAATGCTGGAGAAGAGCGTGACTCTATGCTTCAAAGGGTGGCTTCCCTGGGGTGATCAGGCCTAAGAAAGAATGTATAAAATCCTTTGAAACCTGCTTAGTTAAGAATACCCTCAATTTAACCGATAAGGGTCTAAGCATTAAATGAGTTTGTTCCCCAAAGTTTTATGGCCCTTTAGCTATCTGACCCTGGTTCAAAATAAGCCCTGAGTTTTTTTTTTAAAGATACACTCATATCATTTGAGCTTTTTTTTTTTAAAGATTTTATTTATCTTTAGAGGGGAAGGGGGGAAGGAGAGAGGGAGAGAAATATCAATGTATGGTTGCCTTTTGTGTGTCCCCTGCTGGGAACTGGCCTGCAGGGAACTGGCCTGCAACCCAGGCATGTGTCCTGACTGGGAATCGAACCGCGATAGTGTGGTTCCCAGGCCCGCGCTCAATCCACTGAGCTACACCAGCCAGGGCAGTTTTTTTAATGTTACCTATTGTTTTATCATTTCTGCCTGACAATGATTGATGAGCTTTACATATACACTCTGTATTCCTATGCAAATTAGACCCCATAAAAACCCATTGAGGAACAGGCTCGTAGTCCTCCTTTGAGAGATTGGTCACCTTTTTCTTCCCTAGTATATCATGCCTTGGTAGACTTATTCTCATCTGTGGTGGATGGTGGGCTTGGTGTGCAAAGTTTCCCCACAAAAATCTGCTCGACCTAATAAATGAATTTGTCAAAACACTGGGATACAAAGTTAATACTGAGAAATCAAAGGGATTTTGGTATACCAACAATGAACTATCAGAAAGAGAAATCAGGGAAAAAAATCCCATTTGATATAGCCTCAAGAAAAATAAAATACCTAGGAATAAACCTAACCAAGGAAGTAAAAGACCTATCCTCAGAAAACTACATAACACTAAAGAAAGAAATTAAGGAAGACACAAATGAAAACATATACTATGTTCATGGATGGGTAGAATTAATGTCATCAAAGTCTCCATACTACCCAAGGCAGTTTATAGATTCAATGCAATACCTATTAAAATACTAATGGCATATTTCACAGATTTAGAACAAACACTTCAAACATGTATATGGAACCATAAATAACCCTGAAAACTGCAGCAATTTTGAGAAAGAAGAACAAAGCAGGAGGTATCACAATACCCGATATCAAACTGTATTACAAGGCTGCTGTAATCAAAGCATCCTGGTACTGGCATAAAAATAGACACATCAACCAATGGAACAGAAGAGAGAGCCCATAAATTAACCCAAGTCTCTATGGTCAATTAATATTTGACAAAGGGGGAAGAAGCATAAAATGGAGTAAAAATAACCTCTTCAACAATTGGTGTTGGGAGATCTGGACAGCTACATGCAATAAAAATGAAATTCAATAACCAACTTATACCATACACAAAAATAAATTCAATGTGGATAACATACTTAAATATAAGTCCTGACACTATAAAAGTCCTAGAGGAAAACATTGGCAGGAAAATCTCAGACATTCCATGCAGCAACATCTTCACTGATATGTCCGTCCCCTAAAGCAAGGGGCATAAATGAAAGAATAAACAAATGGGACCTCATCAAATAAAAAAACCTTCTGCATGACTAAAGAAAACAGCATTAAAATGAAAAGAGAGCCACCTATATGGGAAAACATATTTTCCAATGATACCTTAGAGAAGGGTATGGTCTCCAAAATATATAAAGAACTCCTAGGACTCCACTCCAGGAAGACAAAAAACCCAACTAAATATGGACAAAAAACTCAAACAGACACTTCTTCAAGGAGGATATACAGAGGTCCCAGAAATATGTGAAAAAATGCTTACCATCACTAGCCATCAGAGAGATGCAAATTAAAACCACAATGAGATACCACCTCACACTGGTCAGAATGTTCATCATAAACAAATCAACAAGCAAGTATTGGAGAGGTTGCCGAGAAAAGGGAACCCTCGTGCACTGTTGGTGGGAATGCAGACTGGTGCAGCCACTATGAAAAACAGTGTGGAATTTCCTCCGAAAACTAAAAATGGGACTGACCTTTAACCCAGCAATTCCACCACTGGGATTATACCCTAAGAACCCTGAAACACCAATCCAAAAGAACCTATGCACCCCAATGTTCTCAGCAGCACAATTTACAATAGCCACATGCTGGAAGCAGCCTAGGTGCCATCAGTAAATGAGTAGATAAAAAAACTGTGTGGTACATTTACACAATGTAATTCTATGCAGCAGAGGGAAAGAAGGAGTTCCTACCCTCTGCAATAGTATGGAAAAACTGGAGAGTATTGTGCTAAGTGAAATAAGCTAGGCAGTGAGGGACAAATACCATATGATCTCACCTTTAACTGGAATGTAAACAACAAAAGAAAAAGGCAAACAAAATATAACCAGAGACATTGAAATTAAGAACACTCTAACAATAGCCAAAGGGAAGTAGGGAGGGGATGGTGTGGAGAAGGGTTTTCAGGAACTACTATAAAGGACACATGGACAAAACCAAGGGGGAGGATGGAAGCAGGGAGGAGGTGGGTTTGGCTGGGGTGGTGGGGAGTGGCAGGCAGAAAATACAGACAATTGTAACTGAACAAAAATTAAGTAATTTAAAAATAAATATGTTTTAGATTTCTAAAAAAATTTTTGAAGATAGCGTAGAGTTTGAGTTCTCATATACTGAACACTGTTTTCCTTATAGACATTTATATAAGTATGGTAAATTTGATACAAACAGTGAATTAATATTGATACATTATTATTAACTGAGTCATGAATATTTAGATTTTCATAGTGTATTTTTTTCCTAAGCTTTTTATGTTCCAGAATCCCAGCCAGGATAAATTTAGTTACCAAACTTTTTTCAGGTCTACAGTTTATTTTCAAATAGTTCAGAAAAAAATATTTACATCTATATTTATCTTTCTTTTTTTTTTTATTTAGTTACTTTTCAAGTACATTTTTTTTTCTCTTCCCCCCCCCCCCCCGCCCGATCTCCCCCCTCCCTCCCATTCCCCCCCCCCCCCAGTCCTCATCTCTGTGTCTTTCATACTTGTTCCTCGAAATCCCTCCCCCTTTTTCCCCTTAAGTTCCCTTCCCTCTCCCCTCTGGTCGCTGCCCACTTGTTCTCTATTTCAGCGTCTTTGTTTTTATTCTGTTTGCTTGTTTGTTTTATTCTTTAGCTTCCTGTCAAAGGTGAGATCATATGGTATTTGTCCTTCAATGCCTGGCCTATTTCACTCAGCATAATGCTTTCCAGTTCCATCCATGTTGTTGCAAAAGGTAGTAGCTCCTTCTTTCTCTCTGCTGCATAAAATTCCATGGTGTATATGTACCACAATTTTTGGATCCATTCATTTACTGATGGGCACCTAGGTTGCTTCCAACTCTTGGCTATTGTAAATTGTGCTGCTATGAACATTGTGGTGCATAGGTTCTTTGAAATTGATGTTTTAGGATTCTTGGGGTATAATCCTAGCAGTGGAATTGCTGGGTCAAAAGGCAGGTCAATTTTTATTTTTCTGAGAAAATTCCATACTGTTTTCCATAATGGTTGTACCAGTCTGCAATCCCACCAACAGTGAACTAAGGTCCCCTTTTCCCCACAACCTCTCCAACATTTGTTGTTTGTTGCTTTGTCTATTATAGCCATCCTGACTGGTGTGAAGTGGTATCTCATTGTGGTTTTAATTTGCATCTCTCTGATAGCTAACGATATTGAGCATCTCTTCATGTGTCTCTGGATATTCTGTATGTCCTCTTTAGAGAAGTGTCTGTTCAAGTCCTTTTCCCATTTTTTAATTGGGTTCGATGTCTTCCCAGAGTGGAGTCGTGTAAGTTCTTTGTATATTTTGGAGATTAAACCTTTGTCTGAGGTATCATTGGCAAATATGTTTTCCCATACAGTTGGTTGTCTTTTTAATTTAATACTGTTTTCTTTAGCCATGCAGAAGCTTTTTATTTTGATGAGATCCCATTTGTTTATTCTTTCCTTTATATTCCTTGCTCTAGGGCACATATCCGTAAAAATGTTGCTGCGTGGAATATCTGAGATTTTCTTGCCAATGTTCTCCTCTAGGACTTTAATGGTGTCATGGCTTATATTTAAGTCTTTTATCCACCTTGAATTTATTTTGGTGTATGGTGTAAGTTGGTGCTCAAGTTTCATTTTTTTGCACGTAGCTGTCCAGTTCTCCCAACACCATTTGCTGAAGAGGCTATCTTTACTCCATTTTATGTTACTGCCCCCTTTGTCGAATATTAATTGACTGTAGAGAGTTGGGTTGATTTCTGGGCTCTCTGTTCTGTTCCATTGGTCTATGTGCCTGTTTTTATGCCAGTACCAGGCTGTTTTGATTACAGTGGCTTTGTAATACAGTTTGATATCGGGTATTGTGATCCCTCCTACTTTGTTCTTCTTTCTCAAAAGAGCAGCTGCTATTCGGGCTCGTTTATGATTCCATATAAGTTTTTGAAGTGTTTGTTCTATGTCTGTGAAATATGCCATTGGTACTTTAATAGGTATTGCATTGAATCTGTATATTGCTTTGGGTAGTATGGACATTTTGATGATGTTAATTCTTCCAATCCATGAACACGGTATATGTTTCCATTTGTTTGTGTCTTCCTTAATTTCTTTCTTCAGTGCTGTGTAGTTTTCTGCATACAGGTCTTTTACCTCTTTGGTTAGGTTTATTCCCAGATATTTTATTTTTCTTTTTGCTATATCGAATGGGATTTTTTCCTTGATTTCTGCTTCTGCTGATTCATTGTTTGTATACAAAAATGCCTTTGATTTCTGGATATTGACTTTGTATCCTGCTGTTTTGCCAAATTCATTAATTAGTTTGAGCAGTTTTTGGGTAGAGTCTATAGGATTTTCCATGTACACTATCATGTCATCTGCAAACAGTGACAATTTTGTTTCCTCCTTTCCTATTTGGATGCCTTTTATTTCCTTTTCCTGCCTGATCGCTGTGGCCAAAACTTCCAATACTATATTGAATAGGAGTGGTGAAAGTGGACATCCTTGTCTTGTTCCTGATCTTAGTGGAAAAGCTTTTAGTTTTTGCCCATTGAGTATGATATTGTCTGTAGGTTTCTCATAAATGGCCTTTATTATATTGAGGAATGTTCCCTCTATTCCCATTTTGCTGAGTGTTTTTATCATAAATGGGTGTTGTACCTTATGGAAAGCTTTTTCTGCGTCTATTGATATGATCATGTGGTTTTTGTCTTTGCTTTTGTTTATGTGATGAATTACATTTACTGTTTTGCGAATGTTGAACCATCCTTGCATCCCTGGGATGAATCCCACTTGGTCAGGGTGTATAATCTTTTGGATATATTGTTGGATGCGATTTGCTAATATTTTGTTGAGGATTTTAGCGTCTATGTTCATCAGCGATATTGGCCTGAAGTTTTCTTTCTTTGTTGTATCTCTATCTGGTTTTGGAATTAGGATGATGCTGGCTTCATAAAAGGAGTTAGGGAGTTTTCCATCCTTTTGGATTTTTTTGGAATAGTCTGTGAAGAATGGGGGTTAGCTCTTCCTTAAATGCTTTGTAGAATTCTCCTGTGAATCCATCTGGTCCAGGGCTTTTGTGTGATGGGAGTTTTTTGATTACTGCTTCAATTTCTTTTGCTGTTATTGGTCTATTCAGCTGTTCTACTTCTTTTTCATTGAGTTTTGGGAGATTATATTTTTCTAGAAATGTGTCCATTTCCCCTAGGTTCTCAAATTTCTTGGCATACAGTTCTTCATAGTAATTTCTTACAATCCTCTCTATTTCTGTGGTATCAGTTGTAATCTCTCCTCTTTCATTTCTGATTGTGTTTATTTGTGTCCGTTCCCTTCTTTTCTTGATGAGCCTACTTAAAGGCTTGTCTATTTTGTTTATTTTTTCAAAGAACCAACTCCTGGATTCATTGATCTTTAGAATTGTACTTTTAGTCTCTATGTCATTTAGTTCTGCTCTGATCTTAGTTATTTCCTTCCTTCTACTTGCTTTGGGCTGTTTTTGTTGTTGTTCCTCGAGTTCTTGCAGGCGTAGAGTAAGTTCATTTGTTTGAAATGTTTCTGTTTTCTTTAGGTAGGCCTGTATTGCTATAAACTTCCCTCTCAGGACTGCCTTGGCTGTATCCCATAAGTTTTGGGTTGTTGTGAGATCATTTTCATTTGTTTCCAGAAACTTTTTGATTTCTTCCCTAATTTCATTCTTGACCCATTCATTGTTTAATAGCATACCGTTCAGTCTCCATGATTTTGGGTGTTTTGGGTTTTTTCCTTTGGGGTTGGTTTCCAGTTTCAGTCCCTTATGGTCAGAGAAAATGCTTGGTTATATTTATCTTTCTATAAAATAAATAATGATAAAGCAAATATAGCAAAATGTTAACAATTACTGAAACTAGGTAACGTGCAAATGGGAGTGCTTTGTACTAATCTTGTAACATATCTGTAAGCTTAAAAGTGTTTGAAAATTAAGATAATAATCAAACCAATAGACCACAATAGTAAGTGACTGGGAAGATGACCCCAGACATTCACACTCAGCTCCATTCTCTAATTATGTTACGCTTCTCCCATTTTGAAGGTCACTTTTCTTTAAAGTATAGTGGTTTGAACATTTTTCTTGATTTATTTTTTATATTATTTTTATAATAGTGTTTACACTATTATATATATCTCCATCCCCCACTATACCTACCTCCTCACTATCTTGGATCCCTCTTCCCTGTGACCAACATTACACTGTAGTCTGTGTCCATGGGTTTGGCATATGTGTTCTTTGGCTAATCCTTTCACCATTGTGCATCCAGTCATCCTCACCTCCCTCTCCTCTGAGAGCTGTCAGTTTGTTCCATGAATCCATGCCTCTGTTTCTGTTTTGATAGTCAGTTTATTTTATCTATTAGATTCCACATATGTCTGAAATTGTATGGCATTTGTCATTTACCAACTTGTTTATTTCACTTAGCATAATAATCTCCAAGTCCATGCGAGCTGTCACAAAAGGTAAGAGTTTCTTCTTCTTCTTTTTCCTCCTTCTCCCCTTCTTCCTCCTCCTCTTCTTCTTCTTCTTCTTCTTCTTCTTCTTCTTCTTCTTCTTCTTCTTCTTCTTCTTCTTCTTCTTCTTCTTCACATCTGTGTAGTATACCATTGTGTGGATGTATTAGGTTGGCCAAAAAGTCCATTTAGCTTTTTCCGTAAAATAAGAGACATATTTTTCATTTTCACTAATAACTTTACTGATATGAATATTTTGAATATGATGGCTATCTCCTGCATGATAGAACATTGTTCTCAATTAATGTCTCAATTTGATCACTATCAACTTCAACTGGTCTACCTGACCATGGAGCACAGTCCAGCAAGAAATATCCATCATGAAATTTTGCAAACCACTTTTGAAACATTTAATCTGTCACAGCACCTTCTCCATATACTGCACAAATCTATTTTTGTGTTTCAGTTGCATTTTTACCTTTCTTAAAATAATAAAGCGTAATATGCTGAAGTTATTGTATATTTTCTTCCATCTTCAGTATTAAAATGGCTGTACAAAAATTCACTAAGTTTGATGTTTTTTTCCACACATGCTGATATGACAGTTGTCACAATACAATCTAACAAAATTGTTTCAGATGAAGTTAAAGACAACAAAGTTCTATTAGAGCCATCTTATAAGAGGTGGGGGAAACAAAAAAAAAACTTTTTTGGCCAACCCAGTACTACAGCTTTTTTTACCTACTCATTTGTTTCCAGATCTTGGCTATTATAAATAATACTGCAATAAACATAGGGGTGCATATATTCTTTCAAATTGGTGTTTCAGGATTTTAGAATATATTCCCAGATGTGGGATTGCTGGGTCCATAGGCAGACCCATTTTTAATTTGAGGAAACATCATACTCTTTCGACAGTGGCTAGAGCAGTTTGCATTTCCACCAACAGGGTACTAGTGGCCCCTTTTTTCTCACATTCTCACCAGTACTTATTGTTTGTTGATTTATTGGTGATAGCCATTCTTACCAGTGTGAAGTGATATCTCATTGTGGTTTTAGTTTCCATTTCTCTGCTGCTATCATATGTCTATTGGTCATCTTTATGTCCTCTTTGGAGGAGTGTTTATTCAGGTCCTTTGCCCATCTTTAATTGGATTGTTTGTCTTCCTGGTTTTGAGTTGTACAAATTCTCCATATATTTTGGAAATTAACCCCTTATCAGATTTATCATTAACAAATATGCTCTCCCATACAGTGGGTTTCCCTTTCATTTTGTTGATGGTTTCTTTTACTGTGCAGAAACTTTTTAATTTATGTAGTTCCATTGGTTTATTTTTCCCTTTGTTTACCTTGCCCTAGGGAATGTATTGGCAAAAATATTGCTGTGAGAGATGTCTAAGATTTTACTAGCTATGTTTTGTTTTAGTGTTGGTATGGTTTTGCTACTTACACTTAAGTCTGTTTATCCATTTTGTGTTTATTCTTATGCATGGTCTAAATTGGTGATTTAGGTTTTTAAAATTATTTTTCATGAAACTGTACATTTTTCCTAACATCATTTATTGAGGAAACTGTCTACTCCATTGTAGGCTCTTAGCTCCTTTGTGAAATATTACTTCACCATAAAGACATAGTTTGACTTCTGGGCTCTCTGTTCTTTTTCATTGATCTATATGCTTTCTCTTATGTGAATACCAAGATGTTTTGATTATGATGGACTTGTACTAGAGTTTGATGTCAGATATTGTGATGCCTTCAACTTTGTCCTCTTTTGTGATTTTATGTAATTTTTTGGAATATTTGTTCTAGGTCTGAGAAATATGTCATTGGCCATTTTAATGATATCAGTTCTTCCAGTCCATGAACACAATATGGGCTTCTACTTATTTGTGTGTTCCTCAATTTCTTTCATCAGTGTTCCATAGTTTTCTGAGTACAGGTCTTTTACCTTCTCGGTTAAAATTATTTCTAGGTACATTATTTTTGATGTTTTAATAGTAAATGTAATTGCCTTATTAGTTTCTCTTTCTGATGGTTCATTATTGGTATATAAAAATTCCTGAATATTAATTTGTGTTCTGCTACTTTGCCATATTTATTTATTAGATCTAGTAGCAAACAAAAGTCCTGGACCAGATGGCTTCACAGGTGAATTCTATTGAACATCCAAAGTAGCAGTAGCACCTTCTAATACCATTCCAAAAAAAGGAGGAAGGGAAGACTCCCATGCTCATTTTACAAGGCCAGCATAATCCTAATTCCAAAAAGAGAAAAAAACACTACAAAGAAAGAGAATTATAGGCCAATATCCCTGGTGAATATAGATGCTAAAATCCCCAACAAAATATTATGAAACTAAATCCAGCAACACATTAAAAATATATACCATGATCAAGTGAGATTTATCCCAGGGATGCAAGGTATATCTAATATTCTGAACTCAAGAAATAAAATGCATCACATAAAATGAAAAATAATAATCACACAATCATATCAATAGATGCAGAAATAGCATTTGATAAAATTCAGCACCAAACTGTAATAAAAACTCTCAATAAAGTGAGGATATAGGAATACATCAAGATAATAAAGGTTTTATATGAAAAGCCTATAGCCAACATCATACTCAATGGGCAAAACCTAAAAGTGTTTCCCTTAGGATTACAAACAAAACAGGGTTGTCTGCTTTTACCGCTCTTATTCAACATAGTCCTGGTAGTTGTGGCCATAACAATCAGACAAGAAAAAGAAAAAAATGCATGCAAACTAGAAAGG
Organism: Artibeus jamaicensis; assembly: GCF_021234435.1. NCBI lineage: Eukaryota > Metazoa > Chordata > Mammalia > Chiroptera > Phyllostomidae > Artibeus > Artibeus jamaicensis. Next base: position 67,565,596 of record NW_026522030.1, on the reverse strand, counting down.
AGAAAGTAAAACTGTCATTATTCATAGATGACATAATATTCTACATAAAAAATTCTTAAAACTACACCAAAAAACTTTTAGATCTAATAGTTATTTTATTTTTATGGTATAGAGTAAGTGGAGGCAGTCTGGATTCCTCACCCGGGTGTCTGGGTAACTAAGGGAAGCAGTGTTCCCACAGCACTGAATGGGCTTGATAAGTGGTTTTCTCATAGCCTTGAGACTGGCTCCAATAGACTGCTGCCATAAGATGAAGTGGGCTTGCATGTGCAGAGTTATGCTATGTTATATAATTTTCTGGCTGGAAGCAGGCTTCATTTGCCTCTACTACTTAAGCAAGTAGGGTTTTCTCACTAGAGGAAATGCAGCTTGCAAACGTGTGTCTCGCTCACCTGTGAATAAAGGCATGTCAAGCATCTCCACAGCTCAGCACATTTTCTTTTGTATCCCCAGAGCAAGAGTGACCTGCAAGGCCTTGGCAGGCTGTAACATATATGGGCTCCTTTTAGCTGTGAAAGTTTCACAATCTTTCTCTGTTTTGATAACCTAAACAACTTTTAGAATTATTGGTTAGATTTTGGTAGAATTTTCCTTCACTGGGAATTGTCTGATTTTTTGGTCATAATTTTATAGTGGTTATTGGCTTTTATTGCTATATCCTCAAGTTCAGATTCTATTCACAGCTGTGTATAGTCCACCAGTTCCACCAAAGGATTTCTTCAAAATTGTTCATTTCTGTTACAGTGCTTTTGATTTCTGGTATTTTTGTTTGCTTGGTTAGTTGGTTATTTCTTCTTTCTTCCTTTCATCTCTCTCTCTCTCTCTCTCTGCTGGCATTGTCCATGTGTTTTTGCATGCTGTATATTTTATTTATTACAACTGTACTTAGCAGTTGTTTTAAATTCTGGTCTGATAATGCCAATATTCCTGCTGTATCTGATTGTGGTTCTGATACTTAATCTATGTCCTCAAATGGTGTTTTTTTTTAAATTATTTTGCCTTTTGCTAGGCTCTGTAATTGCTTCTTGGCAGACAGACATGATCTGTGTAAAAAGAAATGCTGTAAACATGCATGTAGTATTGCTGTGTTATGGTTGGGGGATCGGACACATTCTATGATTTGGTCCGTCTGCCTCTGGAGGGTGAATTCACAAGTGCTTCTCAGCTTATTTCTGTCCCCTTGGTTGATAGGAGATGGCTGAACTAGGCCTCAGTAAGGTATTTCCCTTCTCTTCAGTAGAAGGCTACAGTTGACTAGAGCTGGGTATTTCCCTCCCCCTGGTCAGTTAGGCAATGGTAAAGTCTCAGCAGGTGAAGCTCTCCTTAACTGCTTTCTTCTCAAGATCTTGTTAAGAACATAGTGCTCTGGTGTATTTCAAAGTTCTTACTCACCCCCACGCCCCCCACCCACTGTCACTAGCTCCACCCAGATGCATTAGGACCATCTCTAATTTTCTCTAGTGTGTATTGTGAAAACCTGATTGAGCTCCTGGAAGCAAATCTCACAAAATTATGGGAACCAGTATGACTGGATTCTGCTGAACTCTTTAACTCGCAGAATTGTCCGCATTGAACCTCCAGAAATTCATCAATTACAAATCAGTTTTTAGTTTTCCTACTTGGCACAAGCTCCTGCTGCAGCTTCCATTCAGAATTCTCTGCTCCAGTAAGTCATGATTCCTTGTGTTCTCCTGTGTCCACTACTGGGCACAACGGCTTGCCTGGTATCCTCCTTTCTTACAGCTCCACAAAAAGTTGTTGATTTTTTAGTCTGTTCAGTGTTTTACTTGTTGTTAGAATGGAATGGTGACTTCGAGCTTCTTATCTGTGGATATGGAAACACATTAGTTAATTTTTAAGGACTTTATCTTAAGCATATTTTCATATGGGCACAAGTATACTATAGAGCATAATCGTTCTTAGGTGTACTCATTTCAATTCTGTCATCTTGATATGTATGTGGCCTAGTATGAGCTTCCCTTTCCTGCTTTGAATTTAGATGATAATACTTAAGTTATAACTATACTTTCTATCAATATTATTTTTTTCATGTCTCTTCTACCTTCTGACTTGTGATCAAATGCTACTTCATTAAATATATGGTGATCTTTTCTCTCCATTGATACAAATGCACTTTTAAATTTCTTTTTCTGTAATGTAGACTTGGAGGTTTTATTTATTAAAATACTCAAAAACTATTTGGGATTTTTATTTATTTATTTTATTTTCATGAGTAAAAAAGCTGGTAATAAAAAGCCTGGGGTTCTTTTAAAATTTAGTTGTCCAAAGCCCTTAGCTGAGGGATTTTGTAGTAGATTTGAGCTTTCCGATATGGATTGTTTGAGGAGGTACTGACCATACTTTCTCTGCAGATATTCAAGTATATATTTGACATCCAGGTGGTAGAGATATTGTAGAAAAAACTGGAAAACCACATGAGAATTAGAGTACTCGCATCCTAAGGCCTCTTCCTGACCTATGTGCCTGTAAATTTATACATTGATTTTTATTTGCTACAGTCATCAATTTCACTTGAATCAGCTTTCATAATCACATAATTTTTTTGCTGCCCCCAAAACTAGAGTTATGGTCAGGCAAAATATTGGTCCTTGCTGTTAAATGACCAAGAATATCACTTAAAACAAATAAATAAACTCACTTTAAATATTTTTAACTAATATTTACACAAATATAATTTCCTCATTAAAAATTTTAGTATCATTTGTTGATACCATTATAGTAGCTGTGGAGTAGAAAAAGTGATGGAAACTCACTTCACCTGTGCAGGCGCTTAACTTGCTATAGAAGACAGCAGAACTGAAATATGGAAGCAAAGACAAGCTGACTTGTAAACAGCTGACTTTGACTTGTGAGGGTGAGAGTGAAATATCATTGTGGAGGATGGAACAGAAGAGTGATACAAAGAAACAGTGTAAAAGATTTGTGAGTGATATGAAGTAATATATAACTTTTATGATATAAAATTGATGTAAATGGGTTGAGCTATCTGGAAGCATTGAAGCTCCAAAGTAGCAGAATTGGAGACAACCTCAAGGAGTGATTGAAGGGCTTTGAAAAGAAGTTGCTTTGAACTATGTGCACTTTTAAAAATGATGCAATTTAGTTTCAAATTCTCTAGCATTTATTCATGTGATTTTCAGGGCAGCTAGTAAATGAGATCTACACTGATAGTAAATTGAATTTTCAATAAAACACTCAAGCATTCATTTTAAGTAAATAAAACAGCAATTTTTATGAAATAAAACACTTTAAAAAGGCATTACATTAGCTTTACTGATATCAGAGTTGGTGGCTAGTCATACTAGCTTGTTCACTTTATGCCACTGTGTTTCTACTCTCCAGTCCTTTCGATTAATTTTGTTTGAAATGAAGTTTATAAAACATGGTGGTGTCTTTTAAGTCTCTTCCAGTTATTCATAAGTAGAATATGCATTGGTAGGTAAATCTTGTGCAACCTTTTATCTATCACCCGTTCTTTGGAAATAATGAATGCATTATTAATCTTTGTGGTGGATTCCATGGCCATGATTGAATTGACTGTCTTTTTTGGTGCTGTGAACTTTACTAATTCAATATATTTAATTGTTTGAAAAATAGACTTGACTTTCCTTGATGTAAGATGAATTAGTAACCCCAGGATATCATGATGTTAATTTTTAAAGTAAAAAAATAACAATTTAGCTAGGAGAGTATTCAGTAGTCTCTTTTTTCCCCACTTTGGTTTACAGGATACAGAAAGATTATGTGAAAACAAGTGTAGTGTTTAATCTGAATTACCAAATATGCAGTTAAACAATGAATGCCAATATCATACATTTTCATAAAATTTTATAGAGCCCTTGGAATCCTCAAACAGGAAGAAATGGGGAGTTTTGTTTGTTTGCTTGTTTTTTTTTCTTTTTAAAGTAGATGCATGGGTTAATGGACTCATGCATCCATGTAAATGATTATTTCCATCTCAATTAGAACTGTTATACAGGATTAAAAATTGTGAGGCTGGATGTGGTTTTAACAGCTTAACCAGTTGAGAGTAAACAAAAATACTCTGTGGAACAAACTAGAGGTTCTCAGCAGGATTCTAGAAATAACTTTTTGTTAAGTAAAAGTTTTATGAAGTCTAGGGTTGGCAAGATATTTATTTAAGATTACTATGTGTTAATCACCTTTAAATCTTTAACATCTTTTTTATGTGTTCATAAAAACATGTTTGTTTAAAAATTCCTAGTGAAGTGTTGATTTTTTTCAACCACAAATCTTTAAAGAAAGATTTTTCTGCAAATGAGCATTACACTAGGCACTTGGATTATTCTAGTAAAAATGTAATCAATTATAAAAATAAAATTAGGGATTTCCTTGGTTGTTTTTGAGAGCAGTAGTTTAAACATTTGTGTCAAGTTTTATATAATTTTAAAATAAAAATAATATAAGTTGGGAAAAGGACTTGAACAGACACTTCTCTAAAGAGGACATACAGAACATCCAGAGACACATGAAGAGATGCTCAATATCGTTAGCTATCAGAGAGATGCAAATTAAAACCACAATGAGATACCACTTTACACCAGTCAGGATGGCTATAATAGACAAAGCAACAAACAACAAATGTTGGAGAGGGTGTGGGGAAAAGGGGACCTTAGTTCACTGTTGGTGGGATTGTAGACTGGTACAACCATTATGGAAAACAGTATGGAATTTTCTCCGAAAAATAAAAATTGACCTGCCTTTTGACCCAGCAATTCCACTGCTAGGATTATACCCCAAGAATCCTAAAACATCAATTTCAAAGAACCTATGCACCACAATGTTCATAGCAGCACAATTTACAATAGCCAAGAGTTGGAAGCAACCTAGGTGCCCATCAGTAAATGAATGGATCCAAAAATTGTGGTACATATACACCATGGAATTTTATGCAGCAGAGAGAAAGAAGGAGCTACTACCTTTTGCAACAACATGGATGGAACTGGAAAGCATTATGCTGAGTGAAATAGGCCAGGCATTGAAGGACAAATACCATATGATCTCACCTTTGACAGGAAGCTAAAGAATAAAACAAATAAGCAAACAGAATAAAAACAAAGACGCTGAAATAGAGAACAAGTGGGCAGTGACCAGAGGGGAGAGGGAAGGGAACTTAAGGGGAAAAAGGGGGAGGGATTTTGAGGAACAAGTATGAATGACACAGAGATGAGGACTTGGGGGGGGGGGAATGGGAGGGAGGGGGGAGACCGGGCGGGGGGGGGGGAAGAGGGAAAAAAAATGTGCTTGAAAAGTAACCAAATAAAATTATTTAAAAAAATATATATATATAAGTATATAAAATATAATGTTATTATTTCAATGGAGTCCTGGTGTTCTTAGATTTTCTTCACTTATTTGCTCTTGGAATATGCATAAATATGTCTTTGTTTTACTGTCTAATTATATCTGATTACTTTATATTTGAAACTGGACACTAACATGCATATTTCTTTATGAATTATCAAACACTTGTTTTCATTCAGAATTTTCAGTTCATGAAGATATATGAATATAATTTCTACATTAAACAATTCTTCTAATACACTATCAGCAAAGAAAATGATACAGCTGTGAAAATTAATAAACAAAAACCTTATTTAACATGGAGACAGGTGGCTAGGCAAGAAAACTTTTATGTATGTCACTCAGAACACACTACCAACTCCAACAAGAGGAGGCTTACCTGGCATCTCCTACAGGAAGTGATGCTATTCTACTACCTAGCAGGAGGAAGAAAGATTTCTTCTCGCCCAGTAACAGCTCAGCAAATGAGAGAATGCCATCTGCTTTCTCCAATGGACTCTTTACAACAGCTTCTGAGAAGTCTTTTGATTTGTTGACTTGGACATAGTTTATTATTAGACCACATGTCCCAAATGAAATTCTTTTTTTTCAACATATAATAAATATAACATTATTTTTATGAGATATTAAGGTCCCTCAAGCTTTATGGACATTAACTGGATTTTAAAAGAGGTAATGAGTAAATAGTTCTTGAAAAAGAGAATTTGTGTGCTTTACAAGGGGATTCATATCACTGATTTTAAGAACAGGTGCTTGACCAGCCATTAGGAGAACAATTCTACCCTGGTCTGTTCTACATGTTACTGAGGCATGTGGCAATTCCATGTAAGTTTAAACTTCCTTTTTTAATCTTTTTTTCACCCCTGCCAACCTCTGACAATCACCACATCATGGTCCATGAGTCCTTTTTCCTTTTTTTTCAATTCCAGCACCCCCTAAGCTGGTGTTTTTAATTTGCATGTGTCTATGCTTATGTCTATTGGCCATGTGTATGTCCTTTTTAAGGAAGTGTCTATTCAGGTCCTTCACACATTTTTAAATTGGATTTTTTGTTTTTTGGGTGTTAAGTTTTGTAAGTACTTTAAAATTTTAGATGTTAACCACATATCATATGTATCAGTGAATGTGTTCTCCCATTCAGAGGGTTGTCTTTTTATTTTCTTGATGGATCCCTAGCTGTGCAAAAAGCTTTTAATTTGATATAGTTACATTTGTTATTTTTTTCTTTTGTTTCTGATGATATATATCAGAAAAAAATTGCTACAAACAATGTCTGAGATTTTACTGCCTGTGTTTTCTTCTAGGATTTTTGTGGTTTCAAATCTAACATTTAAATCTTTAGTCTATTTTAAATTTACCCTTGTTTGTGGTATAAGAAGGTGATCTAGTTACATTTTTCTGCGTATATCTGTCCAATTTTCCCAACACCTTTTATTGAATAAACTATCTTTAGCCCATTCTATGTGCTTGCCTCCTCCATTAAATATTAATTGACTATAAAGGCATGGGTTTATTTTGTGACTGTCTATCCTGTTCCATTGGTCCATGTGTATTTTTTATGCCAGTACTATGCTGTTTTGATTACTGTGACATTATTGTATTGTTTGATTTGAGGTATCAATGATTCCCCTGACTTTGTTCTTTCTCAGAATCATTGTTGCTGTTTGGGGTCTTTTGTGGTTCTATATAATTTTTGGAAATATTTGTTCTAGTTCTGTGTTTCCTGGGCTTCTACGTCTTTTTCCTTCACCAAGTTAGGGAATGTTTTGACCATTATTTCTAAAGCAAGTTTTTGATCCCTTGCTTACTTTTCATGTATCCTCATGATGAATATGTTGGTATACTTTTGTTGTCCCAAAAGTTCCTTAAACTGTTCTCATTTTTTTAATTTTTGCTGCTCTGCTTGGGTGTTTTTTTCTACCTTGTATTTTATGTTGATCATCTAATCCTCTACTTCATCTAATATACTATTTATTACTTCCTGTGTATTATTTACTTCAGATATTGCATTCTCTTTTTCTGACTGGTCCTTTTTCGTGGTTTCTTAGTCTTTCTTCATGCTACTGAGTAGTATCCTTATAATCATTACTTTGAACTCTACATCTGATAAATTGCTTGCCTCCATTTTATTCAGCTTTTTGTTTTTTTTTTTTTTTTTTTTTGGAAAATTGTCTTTTGCGCAACCCTGGGGGGCGGGTGTGTGGTTGTTGTTGCGGCTCATTTTTCTCTTTTTCTTGAGAATCTTGTTGTGGACCACTCTGCCTGGTTTCAGGAATTGTAACTCTACCCCCCATGGCTAAGGATGAGTGAGTGACCTCTGGAATTAAAGCCACAGGAGACAAAGCTTGTCTCTGGTAGCACATGCTGCCTCAGTGTCCTTTCCCTGCCCCTAAAGCTTGGTCTATGTTATTGATGGGTAAGTCTCCTCACAGCGGGGAGCAACCTAAGCCAGACATGATCACTTGGGAGGACATCATGGTAGGACTCGTGGGGGGGGGCTGCAACAAAGAATGAGCAATGGACCCTTGCCCCCCAGCTATGTGACATAGCCCTAGTCCCTGTGTCCTCTGGGAGAAGTGCTTACTAGCTCTAATCCCCTTAAGCCTGAATACCTGATGGGGAGGGGTGCAGCTCCTTGCCTTGCCAGAGTGGATCCTGGGGGGAAAATCTGACATCACAAAGACTTCCTGATAAACCTGTGAAACCGGCTCTGCTAAAAGTGCTTTCATTCATATGTTAAGGATCCAAGCAGGAAACCCTAAAGTTTCAGCAAAACTCCCTGTTTGACAGACTCTGACTCAGACTAAGTCCTCAGATTTCTTTTAGGGGCAAGGATCTACTGTTTGATCCTTGCTGCCCTGTATTCCTGTGTATTACAACTCAATAGAAGCCCTTGGAGGAAGTGGCTCGAGGCCTTCCCCCCACCCCCACCCCGAGAAACTGGCCACTGCTCATGGCCCTTCCCTTTTGAGGGATTGGCCTCGTCTCCTCCCCAAGCAGATCATGTCTTATTTACTTTCATCTGTGGTGGATGGGGGGACTTGCAGGAAAAGTCACCCCCACGGAATCTCTTGTTCTTTCACTTGGGATCTGTTTCTTTGTATTCCCCTTGGTTGCTTCTTTGTATTTGTTTCTATGTATTAGGTAGATCTGCCAAGACTCCAGTTCAGCCCTGTGTCAAACACTGCCTGTGACTGGTCCTGGGCAACTTGTTTAGAGCTATTAGCAATCCACAGCTTGTGACTTCCTCTTCTGGGCCTGGGTGTGTGTAGAAAGGACTAGACTATGCACCAAGGCTGGCTTTTCTGATTACAAAGATCAAAGTGAGGCAGGACTACTGCATAAAATATTGGAGAGGTCACCATGGCATGGTTGAGAGAGACCAACACCCTGCCCAGGGAAGGGTCTGCTGATGTCTCAAAGATCCCAGAGATCTGCCTTCACCTATAGGATTTCTGTTACACTTAATCATTGAAAGTGCCTTCAGTTGTACTTCAGCAGCTAGGCTTAGGCTCCACAGTGTTAGGTAAGAAGGATTCCTGCAGTTGAGGCTATCGCTTCCCTCCAAGCTGATGTCTCATGGAGGGGAGTGCCCTGCCTGAGATCCATAGCTTCTGCAGTGTGGGGAATGACTAAACAGAGGGATGCTGGTGGCTGAACCTGCAGCTTTCTCCCCAGAGCCATCAACCCTAGACTCTCCTCATGTAGCTTTACTCTACACTGCCCTCCCTCTGCCAGTGCCCAGGGTAAGTGGTTGCAAACAAAATTTTGTGCACTGGCCCTTTAAGAGGCCTATTCATCTCCAGCCATATCTCCCTGGTGGACAGAAACCCTGCTACTTTTCACAGCAGGATGTTAATTGGGCTCCTTTTCTGGTTTTTGTGCTGTGGGATGGGAGGCCAGCCCGGGGTCTATTCTCCACACTTCTCAGAGGGAACACCGTGACCTCTGAAATATCCCTCTAGAATACCAGTTGCCACCTGTGAGAAACCAGCCAGTCCTCCCACACTTCCACACTTGCTACCCGTCTCATTGCAGTGATGTGGTTCCTTTAGTAAAGTCGTGGATTATAAGACTTCTCCTCAGCTAGTGTTCAGTTAGATATTCAGGATGATTTTCCATAATCTAGCTGTAATTCCTGTTTGGTCCTTGGAAGAGGTTAGTATAGTGTCCACTTAATCCCCTGCTATCTTGGATCTCTTCCAAATGCAATTTACTTTTCCAAATAAACTGATTTTTCTTCTCGAGAAATATTTAGCTGCTTGTTTAAGATCAACACACCATGAGGCAGATTTAAAGAATAAATTTTTGTTTGTTTGTTTGGAAGCAGTCTTAAAAGTACCCAAATTAAATTTGTATTTTAATAAATATAAATATGTTAAAGATAGAAGTATTATATTTGAGATGTTTAAGTGTTATAACATAGTCTAGAGCATATATATTTGTGTGTATAAGAAGGCATTAGAACATATTATTGAACACTTATGTACCTCAGAATACTACATATATAATGAAAAAATATAGTGGCACATTTACAGTAGTAGAATAAAACAAGCATAATTAATATAAAAAATTCACTTAAGGCCATGGCTGGTGTAGCTCAGTGGATTGAGCACAGAACTGTGAACCAAAGGATCGTGCTTCAATTCCCAGTCAGGGCACATGCCTGGATTGCAGGCCAGTTCCCAACAGGGGACACATGAGAGACAACTATATATTGATATTTCTCTCCCTCTCTCCTTCCCTTCCCCTCTAAAAATAAATAAATAAAATCTTTAAAAAATAAAAAATAAAGTAAAAGTTAAAAAAATTCACTTAAGTCACCAATCAATCCAAAATATCATTTCAATTGCAAATAATATAAAAATGTTGATGCTATTTCTCTTCCATGCCAAGCCTTCAGAATTGGCTATGTATTTTACAATTACCACATATTTCATTTCAGACTAGCTACATTTTAAGTGTTCAATAGTGATGTGTGGATGTGTGGTTAGTGGTTCTTATCAGCCAGCATGGTTCTGTAGAAAGAAGGAAAAGATGTTTCTTGACATAAACTGTAAAAAATGGAAGGAACAAACATTTTCCTGCTAGGTAAATATTTAACCATACTACTCAGGTGGAAACAGAAACTTTAAATTTATAATAAACAATAGTCTTATAAACATGTAATCTCATAAATATTCATCTATAAAATTCAAGTTGTTATTTAAAGCTAGTACAAACTTAAAACTGTTGTGAGTATAATAATATTCCACTTGATATACAATGATAATTCTAAAATATTTCTGTGATTTGCATCTGAAAAATACCTGAGTATTGAACTAAAATAAATCAGAAAATCATACCGAAGATTGATGGCTTTGAACTTTAAATAAGAAAAAGTTATTTAATCTCTCCGAATCTGAGTTTTCTCATGTCTAAAGTGATTGTACCTTCTTTTCAGAATTGTGACAATTAAAGAGTATAATCTAAGACACCATTTCAATTTCTATATAACAATGAGTTTGTCGATTCACATATAATATGTGTCAAGTAATAGATCTTAATACATACTAGTGTTGCTTTTTTTCTAAAATATATTTTATTCAATAGTTTGGCTTTGCTTTGATTTTTGTAATCTCAGAAACAGTCTGAACCATATCAAACACAGATTTTATGATTATGGAATACTGTTTGCTCTTAGCAAATTAAATGTATCAACTTCTTGTGTAAAATATTTGTCAATTAATGGCAATACTGGGTACTTTACAATAAAATAAAGACATTTATAAACACACTAACTTCTATTATAAAAAATCTCACTTGTATTTTATTTTGTTAGTCAATATAAGCCACTAGTAAATCAGGTAGTAAACACAGGAGCCATAAAGTCAATGGAGTAAGTTTCTTAATAATTTTATATCTTACACTTCCATTAAAAATTTTAACAATCTTATTATCTACAATTTAGCTTTCCTATTTTTTACCATATTTTTGGAAGTAGAAAAAAGAATATTGTCCTATTTCCATAATAATTCTCCTTGTACAGTTGTGATAATTTATATTTTCAAGAAATTAGTTTATATCATCCAAGTTACCAAATTTGTGTGCATAGTGTTCATGAAATTTCACCCTCCCTTTTTTTCAGAATGTTTGTAGTATTAGGAGTAATCAACCCTCTTTCATTTTGACATTAGTAATTTGTGTTTCCTCTCTATCTCTCTTCTTTTTCTTTTTTAGATAGCTTAACTGTAGGTGTATGAATTTAATTTATCTTTTGAAAGATCAGGTTTTTATTTTGTTGATTCTCCCAATTGTTTTCTTGTTTTCAATTTTATTGATTTCTTCTTCTTTGTAAGTTTGTTTTTGGACTTCCTGCCAAGATGGAGGTATAGGTAGACATACTGTACCTCCTCACACAACCAAAAGAAGGACAACAGCAAATCTGAAAATAAAAAAAACAACAGAACTGACAGAAAATTGAACTGTATGGAAGTCCAACAACCAAGGAGTTAAAGAAGAAATATTCATGCAGACCATTAGGAGGGGCAGAGATGGGCAGCTGGGTGGAGAGGACATGCAGAAAGGTGGTGGCTGGAGGAACAGATGAGGTGGTAGCTTGCAGACCAGGCAGTTCCACATTTGAGTGCAGATGAACTGGGAGGAACAACTGGGGAGTGAGATAGACCACACAACCCAGGGTTCCAGTGCAGAGAAATAAAACCTCAAAGCTTCTGACTGAAAACACCTGTGTGGGTTGAGGTGGCAGTGGGAGAAACTCCCAGCCTCACAGGAGAGTTCACTGGGAAGACCCACAGGGTCCTAGAATGTACACAAGCCTGCCCACTTGGGAATGAGCACCAGAAAGGACCAATTTGATTGTGGGTAGCTGGGGAAGTTACTGAAAACAGAGAGAAAAGTAAGCAGCACTGTTCCCTCTCGGGCCCCTCCCCCATGACAGCATCACAACGAATTGAAGTGTGTTGCCCTGCCCTGGTGAACACCCAAGGCTCCACCCCTTACTTAGTAATGGGCATGCCAAGACAAAGAAAAAATGCTACAAAATGAAAGAACAGTTCAAAGCTCCAGAAAAAAATATACCTAAGCGATGAAGAGATAGCCAATCTATCAGATGCAGAGTTCAAAACCCTGGTTATCCTGATGCTCCGGGAGCTCACTGGGTACTTCACCAGCATAAAAAAGACCCAGGCAGCAATGAAGGTTGCATTATGTGAAATAAAGAAAAACCTACAGGGAACCAACAGTGACAGGAAGGAAACCAGGACTCAAATCAACAGTTTGGACCAGAAGGAAGAAATAAACAACCAACCATAACGTAATGAATAAACAAGAATAAAAAAAAAAAAGAAGAGAGGCTTAAAAACCTCCAGGACATCTTTAAATGTTCCAGCATCTGAATAATAGGGGTGCCAGAAGGAGAAGGGGAAGAAAAATAAATTGAAAACTTATTTGAAAACATAATGAAGAAGAACTTCCTCAATCTGGTGAAGAACATAGGCTTTCAGAAAGTCCAAGAAGCTAAGAGAATCCCCAAAATATTGGACCCTAGAAGGAACAAACCAAGGCACATCATAAGTACATTATCCAAGATCAAAGATGAGGAGAGAACCTTAAAAGTAGCAAGAGCAAATGTGAGAGTTACCTACAAAGGAGTGCCCATAAGAGTGTCAGCTGATTTCTTAAAAGAAACCTTGCAGCCAAAAAGGGGCTGGAAAGAGGTATTTGAAGTCATGAAAGGCAAGAACCTACGCCCAAGATTGCTCTATCCAGCAAAGCCATCATTTAGAATGGAAGATAAAGTGCTTCCCAGATAAGATCAAGTTAAAAGTTTACCACCCTTTATTATATGAAACATTAAAGGGACTTATCTAAGATAAGGTAAAAATATGAACAGTAACATGACAACAAACTGACAGTTATTAACAACAGAACCTTAAAAACAAACAAACAAAAAACCAAAAAAACTAAGCAAACAACTAGAACAGGAACTGAATGGAGATCACATAGAGGGTTATCAGTGGTGTAATGGGAGAAGTAGAGAGGGGGAAAAGATACAGAGAATAAGTAGCATAAATGGTAGTAGAAAATAGACAGGAGGAGGTTAAGAATAGCATAGTAAATGGAGAAGCCAAAGAACTTGGACATGAACTGAAGCAGGGGAATGCAGGTGGAAGAGGGTGTGCAGGATGGAGGGGAACAAAGGGGGGGATAAGACAATTGTAATGGCATAATCAATAAAATATGTTTTTTTAAATTATTTTTGCCTCTTTAAGTGTAGTTTACTCTTCTTACTATTTACAAAATGGAAGCTTGTATTGTTTATTTTTTAACTTTTTTATTTTCCAATGTATGTGTTTAATGATATAAATTTTCTTCTGTTCACAGCCTTCATTTGCTCCCACAAATTTTTTTGTAAATTGTATTTTAATTTGGCTAAAATTTTTATTAATGTTAGCAAGGTATATTTTTTTCATCGCTTATATCCTATCTGCATATTTTCAATGAATTTCTTATAAATGGCATGTAGTTAGGCCTTGTTTTTTAATCCATTGTAAAAATCTTTGTCTTTTTTTAAAAGATTTTATTTATTTATCTTTAGAGGGGAAAGGAAGGAGAGAGGGAGAGAAATATCAGGAGAGAGTATGGAGTATGGAGGAGAGAGTATGGTTGCCTCTTGTAGGTCCCCTGCTGGGAACTGGCCTGCAACTCAGGCATGTGTCCTGATTGGGAATTGAAGCACAATCCTTTGGTTCACAGGCCCACACTCAATCCACTGAGCTACAGCAGCCAGGGCAATCTTTGTCTTTGAATTGCTCTATGTAGACCGTTTTCATTTACTATAGTATAGACATAAATTTATATCTACATGTTCATTCATGGCTAAAGAAAACTATTAAAATAAAAAGAGAACCAACCATATATGAAAACATATTTGCCAATGATACCTCAGACAAGGATTTAATCTCCAAAATATATAAAAAACTCACAGGACTCTATTCCAGGAAGACAAGCAACCCAATTAAAAACTGGGCAAAGGACTTGAACAGACACTTCTCCAAAGAGGACATAAGGAGGACCCAAGGCACATGAAAAGATGCTCAGTATTCCTAGCTATCAGAGAGATGCAAATTATAACCACAATAAGAATATGGTTTTAACCAATCAGAATGCCCATCATAAACAAACAACAAGTGTTGGAGAGGTTGTGGAGAAAAGGGAACCCTAGTGCACTGTTGGTGGGATTGCAGACTGGTACAACCACCATGGAAACTAGCTTAGAATTTTCTCAGAAAACTAAAAATGGATCTGCCTTTTGACCCAGCAATTCCATGGCTAGGATTATATCCTAAGAACACTGGAACACCAATCCAGAAGAACCTATGAACCCCAATGTTCATAGCAGCACACTTTATAATAGCCAAGTGCTGGAAGCAACCTAGATACCCATCAGTAAATGAGTGGATAAAAAACTTAAAAAAATATGAACAGTGAAAGGACAGAAAACTCACAGTTATTAACAACCATACCTAAAACAAAAGCAAACTAAGTGGACAACTAGATCAGGAGCGAAACCATAGCAATGGAGATCACAGGAGGATAAACAACAGGGGAGTGGAAGAAGAAGAAGCAGGGAGAAGGCACAGAGAATAAATAGCACAGATGGATGGTAGGTGGAAAATAGACGGGGGGAGGGCAAGAATAATACAGGAAATGTAGAAGCTAAAGAATGTGAGATACGTGGACATGAACTAAAGGGGGGAAATTGGGGGGTGTGCAGGGTGGAGGGGAATGAAAGGGGAAAATGGGAAAACTGTAATGGCATAATCAATAAAATATATTAAAAAATTAAACTATGGTACATTTACACAATGGAATTCTATGCAGCAGAAAGGAGTTCCTACACTTTCCTACAACATGGATTCATTGGAAAGCATTATGCTGAGTGAAATGAGCCAGGTGGTGAGGGACAAATACCATGTGATCTCACCTTTAACAGGAACCTAGTCAACAAAACAAACAAGCAAGCAAAATATAACTAGACAGTGAAATTGATATTAGGCTGACGGTGACCAGAGGGGGAGGGAAGGGAATTTCAGGGGAGAAGGGGAAGGGTTTGTTGAAACAAGTATAAAGTATACATAGACAATAACAAGGGCAGGGTGGAAGGGGGTGGGGAGGCCTGGGGGGTGGAAGGGAGGTGGGAAGGCCTGGGGGGTGGGCTGAGATGGGGGTAAAAGAAAACTGTCGAACAACAATTAAAAAAAGTTCCAAAATGGAAAAAAGTCTACATGTTCACAATAGTTTCTTCATTGAACTTTTTCTTTTTCTTTTTCTCCGCTTTCCCTAGTTTAATTGAATATCTGTTTCCATATTCTTTCCTCACTTATCTTATTAATTATATTTTGTTATTTAAATACTTCATTTTAGAGCAGTTTTAGGTTGTTTGAGAATAAGGTCTAATTATGAATCCAACAGCTCTTCTTCTCTTCAACCATGAGCATGTAGCAATTTCAAGTGTCTTTCCACTCATACTATAATTATGCCCAGTTTTACATGACAGCTGCTTACTGAATGAATTACAAGATGACTGCATAAAGAACAAATATGGGGAATTATCTTTAGCCATGAGCTCAATCATGTTTTCTGACCGTTATGACAATCATTTCCTTTCCTTTTACCACTATTGCTTTGCAATGGAGAAACTCCATGTGGAGGGTGCCTTGTTAATTTTACTACTGCCACCGCCTTCTGCATACACTCTTTTAAGATAAAAAATCTTCACAGTTCTTTAAAAAAGAAGATAAATCTCCAAGGGATGTGGAGCCCACTAGTTAAATCTAAATTATACAGCCACTCCACTCCCAGAAGAAAATCTGTTGTTGAAGATCTTTTTAAATTCTCCTAGACAGCAAGTCAGGGTTTTCCACCTACATTTCCAGTATACACACTCTGCTTCTACCTATTGCTTCAGATTTGTCTTCCTCTATCTCACTTTATTGACAAAACATGTCAATTAAATTATTGTCAGCACATAATAAATTAAATATATAATATACACAAAAATTATGAGATATGACCCTGTAAAAATATAATGCACTTTAAAAAAGAACAGTGTCTGGAAATGTAATATCCATATAACTGCCATGTCTATTTAATACATACATCATTTTCTCATCACCACCTGTCTTTGAGAATAAATGCATTATAAGTACTACACCTGAAAGTTAGTATGTATCCCTCCATTCCATCAAAAGCTGATTTATGTATGCCTATTCAATTCATGATTTAACCCAAACTAAAAGTGCATTTTGTCTACTCTGTGTAATAGGATGTAACTTGGAGCTGACTAGAAAACCTCTTACTGCTATAATCTGAGTTATTAGAAAATATTTTTTTTATTTAGGAGATTTTGATACCATCCATAATTATTGAGTTGTGATTATTATTTAGAAAGTAAATGCAAGAAATAATTCATGGAGTTTCTTTACTTTTTTATTGTATTTTTCCATCATCAATTAGTTACTTTATAACCCCCTAGCCCCCTGCAATCACCACACTGCTGTCCATGTCCATGAGTCCTTTTTCCTGTTTGCTCAGTCCTTCCACCCCTTACCCTCCCCACCCATTAGCTGTCATCATGCTCTCTATCTATAAGTCTGCCTTTATTTTGCTTGTTCATTTTGTACATTATATTCCACATTTGAGTGAAATCTTAAGGTATTTTTGTTTCTCTGACTGGCTTATTTCACTTAGCATAATGTTCTCCGGGTCCATCCATACTGTCACAAGAGGTCAAACTTTCTTCCTTTTTGTGGCCGAGTAGTATTCCATGGTGTAAAAGTCCCATAGTTGTTTTATCCACTCATCTACTGATAGACACTTGGGCTATTTCCATATCTTGGTAATTGTAAATAAGGCTGCAGTGAACATAAGGGTGCTTATGATCTTTCAAATTAGTGTTTAGGGTTCCTTCAGACACATTTCCCGAAGTGGGATTGCTGGGTCAAAAGGTAGTTACATTTTTAATTTTCTGAGGTATCTTTGCTTTCTAAGGTGACTGCATCAATCTGCACTCTCACCAAAAGTTCAGAAGTGTTCCCTTCTCCCCACATCCTTTCTAGCACTTGCTGTTTGTTCATTTAGTAATGATAGTCATTCTTATATCTTATCTGCTGTTGAGCATCTTTTCATATGTCTATTATCCATGTGTATGTCCTTTTTGGAGAAGTGTCTATTCAGGTCCTTTGCCCATTTTTGAATTGGGTAGGGTTTTTTTGGGGGGGAAGGTGTTGAGTTTTGTAAGTTCTTTATAATTTTGGATGTTAACCCCTTATTAGATGCATTGACAAATATTCTCTCCCATTCTGTGGGTTGTCTTTTTACTTTGTTGATGTTTTCCTTTGCTGTGCAAAAAAAATGTTTAGTTTGATATAGTCCACCCTTTTTTTCCTTTTGTTTCCCTTGCCTGGGGTGATGTATCAAATAAAACATTGCTTGGAATTATGTCTGAGATTTTGTTGCCTATGTTTTTTTCTTAGGATTTTTTATGGTTTCGGGTATTTAAATACCTGAATCAGGGTTTAAATCTTTGGTCCATTTTGAATGTATTCTTGTATGTGGTATAAGAAGGTAGTTTCATTTTTTTTGCATGTATCTGTCCAATTTTCCCAACATCATTTATAAACTTTCTTTAGCCCTTGTATGTACTTGCTTCTTGTCAAATATCAATTGAATATAAAAGCATAGGTTTATTTCTAGGCTATCTATTCTGTTTCATTGATTTATATGTATGTTTCTATGCCAGTATCATGCTGTTTTGATTACTATGGCCTTTTGATATAGTTTGATATTAGGTAGTGTGTTTTCTCCAACTTTGTTCTTCTTTCTCAAGATTGCTGTATCTTTGAGGGGCCTTTTGTGGTTTCATATAAATTTTTGAAATATTTGTTCTAGTTCTGTGAAATATATCATTGGAAAATTGATGGGAATTGCATTGAATTTATAGATTGCTTTATATAGTACGGACTTTGTAATGATGTTAATTCTTTCTATTCATGAACACAATATGTGTTTCTACTTTTGCATATTAATTTATTTCCTAGTGTCTTATAATTTTATGAGTACAGGTCTTTTACCTCCTTGGTTAGGTTTATTCCTAGGTATTTAATTCTTCTTGAAGTAATTGACAATGGGATTATTTTTCTAATTTTCTTTTCTGTTACTTCATTATTGGCATATAAAAAATACAACCAATTTCTGCATATTAACTTTGTATCCTGCTACTTTTCTGAATTCATTGATCAACTCTAGTAGCTTCTTGGTGTAGTCTTTGGGGTTCTCTGTGAACAGCATCATGTCCTCTGCAATAAAGGCAATTTTACTCATAGATGGAGAACATATGACAGCTAGCAAGGAGAGGGAGGTTAGGAGGTGGAGGGATTGAGCAAGAAAGAAAAAGGATTTGTGGACATGGAAAACAGGGTGGTGGTTGCTGGGTGGAAGAGGCTATAAAGGGGCTAAATAATAATGCAAAACATATAACAAAGATTATATATTGAAAAATAAAATACAAAAAAAACCCACTTTACTCCTTCCAGTCCAATTTGGATGACTTTTACTTTTTCTTGTTGCCTGATTACTGTGGCTATGACCTGAGTTACTATGTTGAATAAGGAGGTGAAAACAAGTCATCCCTGTCTTGTTCTGATCTTGAGGTGAATCCTTGTAGTTTTTGCCTAGTGAGAGTGAGGCTGGCAGTGGGTTTGTCACATGTCGTGGCCACTTTGCTGAGAGTTTTTATCATAAATGGGTGCTGGATTTCATCAAATGCTTTTTCTGTATCTATTGATATGATCGTGCGTGTTTTATGCTTTATTTTATTTATCGGTTGAATCACGTTTAATGATCTGTGATATCATACCAATCTTACATTCCCAGAATAAATCTCACTTGATCATCATGTATGATCTTTTTGATTCATTACTGTATTTGGTTTGCTAATATTTTGTTGAGGATTTTAGCATCTATTTTCATCAGGAATATTGGCCTATAATTTTCTTGTTATTTAGTGCCTTATGTGGTTTGTGAATTCATAAAATCAACTTGAGGGTCTTCCTTCTTCTTGAAATTTTTGAAATAGTCTGAGAAGGAGAGATGTTAGTTCTTCTCTGAATACTTTGAGAAGGGTTATTTTTCTTGTTGGATTAATCTTATTAATGTGATTTGGCAAAATTCACCTGTGAAGCCATCCAGTCCAGGGCTTTGGTTTGTTTGGGATTTTTTATTAGTGCTTCAGTTTCACTATGTATAATCTGTCTATTCAGATTCTCTGAGCTTCCTGATTTAGTTTTGGAACATTGTATTTTTCTAGGAATGTATCCATTCTGTCAAAGTTGATTCATGCGTTGTCACATAGTTGTTTATATCATTTTCTTACAATTCTTCGTATTTCTTTGGTGTCAGTTGTTATTTCTCCTTTCTCATTCCTGATTTTATTTATTTGGGACCTCTTTCTTTTTTTCTTGATGAGTCTGATTAAAAGTGTGTCAATCGTGTTTATCCTTTCAAATAATCAGCTCTTAGATTCATTGATCTTTTGTATTATTTTTTTAGACTCTGTTTTGTTCATCTGCCCCAATCTTTACCTGGTTACTTCTACTCACTTTGGGCTTTGTTTGTTGTTCTTTTTCAAGTTTCTTTAAGTGTAAATTTGAATTGTTTATTTGAGCTTTTTTTTCTTTGAGATAAGCTTGTAATGCTACAAATTTCCCTTTTAGGATTGTTTTCACTATGTCCCACAAATTTTGGATTGTTGTGTTCTCATTTTTGTTTGTTTCAAGGTATCTTTTGATTTCTTTCTTTAATTCATTGACCCATTCATTGTTTAATAACATGTTATTTAGCTTCCATGTATTTGTGTATTTTTAGTGTTCTTATGATTAATATATATAGTTTCATAGCATTGTGGTCAGAGAATATGCTTGATATGATTTAATTTTTTTTAAATTTATAAAGACTTGTTTTATGTTATAACATGTGGTCTATCCTAGAAAATGTTACATGCACATTTGAAAAATATGTATAGTCTACTCTTTTTGGGTGAAATGCTCTGAAGATATCAATTAAATCCATTTGATCCAGTGTGTCATTTAAAGTAGTTGTCCCCTTGTTGATTTTTTTGTCTGGAAGATTGATCCACTGAGTCAAAGGGGTGTTAAAATCCCTGACTATGACTGTATATCTGTCAGTCTCTCCCTTTATATCGATCAAGGTTTGCTTTATATATTTAGGTGTTCTTATGTTGGGTGTATAAATATTTTCTAGGGTTATTTCTTCTGTTAGATTAATCCCTTTATCATTATGTGGTATCTTTATCTATTACTATAGATTTGGTTTTAGAGTATATTTTGTCAGATATAAGTGTGGCTTCACCAACTTTTCTTTTCTTTCCATTTGCATGAAATACTTTTTTCATCCTTTTAATTTTAGTCTGTGTGTATCTTTTGATCTGAGGTGAGTCTCTTTGAGGCAGCATATATATGGCTATTTTCTTATTCATTCAGCTGCCCTATGTGTTTTGGTTGGTTCATTGAAGCCACATATATTTAAAGTTATTGTTATGTATTTAGTGCTGTTTTATTGTTAGCCTATTTTCCTTTTTTGCTCTCTTTTTGTTTCTTCATCTTTTTAAACCAAGCCCCTTATCATTTATTGTAGTACTGGTTTGGTGTTAACAAAACATTTAGCTTTTTCTTGTCTGGGAGTTTTTTTTTATTTGTTATCAATTTTAAATGACAGCCTGGCTGAGCAAAGTAGGCTTGGTTATAGGTCCTTCCTTTTAATCGCCTTGAATATTTCCCGCCCCTCCATTCTGGCCTGAAATGTTTCTGTTTAGAAATCAGATGACAGTCTAATTGGTGCTCCCTTATAGGTGACTACCTACATTTCTCTTGCAGCTTTTAGGATTCTCTCCTTGTCTTTAGGCCTTGCCGTTTTAATTATGATGTATCTTCTTTGTGTATGCCTCTTTAGATCCAACTAGTTTGGGATTCTCTGAGCTTCTTGGACTTGTGTGTCTTTTTCCTTCACCAGATTAGGGAAATTTCTGGTCATTATTTCTTCAAACAAATCTTGACACCTTGCTAGCTCTCCTTCTGGTATTTCCATGATGCAGATGTTGTTATGCTTCAAGTTTTCTCACAGGTTTCTTAAGCTCTCCTCGTTTTTTTTCATTCTTTTTGGTGGTGTTGTTGCTCTGCTTGGGTGTTTTTTCTAGCTTGTCTTCTAAATCACTGATTTGACTCCCTGCTCCATCTAACCTACTGTTTATTCCTTCTCGTGTATTATTTATTTTAGATATTGCATTCTTTATTTTTGGCTGATCCTTTTAATGGTTTCTGTGTATTTTTTCATGCTATTGAGTATCCTCATAATCATTACCCTAACTCTGTTCTGATATATTGCTTGCTTCAATTTCATCGAATTCTTTTGGAGAATTCTTTTGTTCTTTTATTTGAGGCTTGTTTCTTTGTCTTCCCATCATGAGTGCCTCTTTGTGTTTTGTTGGGAACTGTCCTGCTTGGTTTTAGGAGCTGTAACCCCATCAACAGGTGGCAAGGCCCCATGGCTAGGGGATCTTGGGACCATAAGCCATTAAGGAGACAAAACTTGTCCTCCCAGCAGGGATGCAGCCTCTGCCCCCTTTATTTCACCCTAGTTGGCCCCTGGAAGATGTCTGGGTAGTCAATGATTTGTAAGATTACTCAAGGAAGAATCAATCGGAGATAGGCACAGTCATGAAGGGGCAATCAGAGAAGGACTTAGGGGATTGTGGAAGAGGAAAAAAAGACCCTTCTTCCTCAGCTTTATCATAGCCTGAGTCCCTATTCTATCTTTAAAAAGTCTCCTAATCTCTTGGCTGCCTTGCTTCCCCCACCCAGTTCAGGCCTGAAACAAAGCTGAAGGGGGATGCAGCTCTGTATGGGGACCATGGCTTCTGGGGGCAATCAGGGCAATAAAAAAATACATAAAATCCCGTGAAGACTGCTTTGCTAAGAATGCCCTCGATTTAAACATTAAGGGTCCAAGCACAAAATGAGTTTGCTTTCCAAGGTTTTATAGTTGATTGGCATTATCCTGTCTACCAGACCCTGACTCAAAATGACCCTCATAATCCCAGAAATGCTATCTGTAAACCATACCTCCTTTCTTTAATATGCATCCCTATACTGAATAAAAGCCCAATTGAGAAAGAGTCTCCAGACCTTTCTCCTCTGAGAGACTGGTTAGCCTTTTCCCCTCAAGCAGATCATGTCTCGGTAGACATATTTTCATTCACAGCAGCCAGGGGGAGCTCTGCAGGACAGAAAGCCCCACAGTATTTATTTACATGTATTAGGTAGATCTGTAAGACTTCGTGCAACATTTTGTCAGACACTGCCTGTGACTGGCCCTGGGCAACTTGTTGGAGCTGTTAGTGTTCAACACCTATGGCTCCCTCTGTTGGGCTAGGGTATGTACAGAAAGAACCAGGCTGTACACCAAGGCTGGATTTTATTAGCACCGGGCCTGGGAGAGGGTCAGCTATAATCTAAGAAGCCCCAGAAATCTGCCCTCTGCCTACAGGCTTTCTATACGGTTAATCAGTGAATGTCTTCCACCTGTTCTCCTCAGCAGAAGAAGGACTTTAGCACCACAGGGTTGGGCAGAGTAATTCCTCTTGGCCGGGCTATTGCTTTTCCTCATGCTGATGCCATTCAGAGAAGAGTGCTCTGCCTGAAAAAGATGACCCCTGCAGTACACGGAGTGACTCAGCACAGGGATTCTTGTGGCTGATCTGCAGTTCTCATCCCAGAGCCACCAATCCCTGATTCCCCATTACACATCTCTAGTCCATTCTGCTCTCCCTCTGCTGAATCCCAGGGTAAGTGGCTGCAAATGGAATTGTATGGGTTGGCATTTTAAGAAGCTCTCTGTGTCTCCAGCCATCTCTCCCTGGTGGACAGAAACCCCACTGCTATTCATAGCCCTATGTTTTTTCAGTTTCTTCTCTGGTTCTGTTGCTATAGGCTGGGGAGCCCGGCATGGGATTTAGTGTCCACACTTCTTAGAGGGACCCCACCAACCTCTGAAATATCCCTTGAGAACTTCAGGTCCCACCTTTGGGAGCCCAGCCAACCCTCTTATGCCTCAGCACTCCCTATCAGTCATGTTGTGGTGATGTGGCATCTTCCATCTGTCTGTGGTTATAAGGCTTCTCTCCAGCTAGTGTTCAATTGGTTATTCAGGATGTTTTTTCTATAATTTAGTTGTAATTCTAGTTTTGTTCTGGGAGGAAATTAGTGTAGCTTCTACTTACTCATCTGCCTTCTTGGGTCTCTCCCATTTGTAGTTTGATGGCGAACAGTTAAATTGGGGAATTTCCTGCTGTAGCCAAAATGTAATGTTGAGTTACCAGGCTTTTGAAATAATGAATGGAATGGAATATTTTTTTTTTTGCTTCACAATGTGATTTGTTTTTTACTGACTCAAACAAAGCTTAATTTTTTACTATATAGGTAATTATAAGATTTAAAACTTCATTATTTATTACCCAGTTAGGGAAGCTATGTATTTAATGCACTAAAGATTATAGCAATTTGAGGAATTTGAAGGTTTTGTTTTCTATTACCATGTGTTACAGAAATAGTGTTGAAAGACTATGTCCTAATCAGATTTGTTTAATAGAGTTTGTAGACAAATAACATTTACAGGTAATCATTTCTGCCACTTTTGAGTTTCTATCTAAGCAGGTGACTGTGTAAATAAGCTGGCTTTTCCCCTGATGGGTCGTATAATTTAATGCCAGAAAACACTGCTGAGCAAATTAAGACATAATATTCTATTTTGCTCATGAGTTTATATCAAGAGAAGATATTGATTCAGAATTTTATAGTAATGTGGCTCTTATTTCTCCAGAGTTCATCTGTTACTCTACACACAGAATATCATGTCTCTATCTCTTCTGAAATTTAATATTTCAGTTTTATTTTTTCTCATTTTTTATTATTGTTCAAATACAGTTATCTCCATTTTCTCCTTACAGCACTTCCTCACCCTACTGACCCCCAATTCCCACCCTCAATTCTGCCCCACTTTGGTTTTTCCATGGGTCCTTTATACATGTGTCTTGACAACCCTTCCCCTTCTTTTCCCCCATTATCCCCCTCCCTCCTTCTCTCTGGTTATTGTCAGTTTGTTCTTTATTTAAATATCTCCCATTATATTTTGCTTGCTTATTTTTTCTGTTGATTAGGTTCCACTTATAAGTGAGATCATATGGTATTTGTCTTTCACCACCTGGCTCATTTCACTTAGCATTATGCTCTCCAGTTTCATCCATGCTGTTGTGAAGGGTAGGAGCTCCTTCTTTCTTTCTGCTGCATAGTATTTCAGTGTATAAATGTGTAGGGTTTTATGAAAAACCCTATTTATAGACTCCACCAATATAATTTTTATTTTTTTCCTCTTTATTGACTTTATTGGGTTGACACTGGTTAACAAAATTATATCAGTTTCAGGTGCAAAATCTACAACACATTATCTATACACTCTATTGTGTGTCCGCCAACCCAAGCCTTTGTCCATCAGTGTTTACCATTCCCACACCCTCTTTTAACTTCCTCCTGCTGCCTGACAATCATCACACTATTGTGTGTGTTCACAAGTTTTTTCTTTTTTTGTTTTTTCTCCATAATTTGACCCTCTGCCCCCATCAGCTGTCAGCCTGCTCTATATATGAGTCTTTCTCTATTTCGCTTGTTATTTCATTCTGTTCATTAGATTCCACAATGAGGTGCATCACATAGTACTTGTCTTTCTCTGACTAGCTTATTTCACTTACTGTAATGCTTTCTAGATCCATCTGTACTGTCGTACCACATAAGGTTGCCATGTACTGATGGGCACATGGGTTTCTTTTCAATCTTGGGTAAGAGCCAGATGAAGGTAGGCACTACCTTCGAGCCTGTGAGACAGAGGCACTATCTTTCTTGATGGTTATCTTTTCAGGTGGTTCTCAGGTCCTTGGGGAAGAGATTCCTCGGTTTAAAAGCTGGCAAGATGCTTAATGTTTTTAGAAGATGCACAGACTTCTCAAAGGGTACAGAGAAAAAAATCACGATTACAAGTTTTCTGAAGTAAATGTTCTAAGAGAAGGAAAGCCTCTTCCCTATTTTAACTAGAGAAAAATTTTCATTAATTTTTGAGGTAATATTGAGTACTAAATTATATAGGTTTTAAGTGTATATTTCTATGATACAATATTAGTACATCACATTGTATGCCCATCACCCAAAGTCGAATCTCCTCCTGTCCTTATATACTTGGCCCCTTTTACCCTTTCCTACTCTCCGACCCCCTTCCCTTTGGCAACCACCATACTGTTGCCTGTTTTTGTTTGTTCATTAGTTGTTTTCAGTTTTATATCTTATATATGAGTTAAATCATATGGTTCTATGACTTTGTCCATCTAACTTACTTCTCTTAGCATGATTCTCTAAAGATCCAACCACATTGTCTCAAATGGTATTTCACTTTTTCTTATGACTGAGTAGTATTCCATTGTATATTCATAATATGTACCACATCTTCTCTATTTAATCCTCTATTGAGGGACACTTTGGTTGTTTTCATGCCTTGGCCTCAATGAATAATGAATTTTTTTTTTACCCTTACAATACACATTTAAGTTGTCATGCCTTTTTAATTAACTAACTCTCTAATGTTATGAAACTATATTTATTTGTAATACTTCTCAAGTGAAATTTTATTTTGAATTTATATTAGCATACCAGTTTTCTTATCTTTACTTTGTGATATATCTTTTCCCATCTTGTTAATTTTTCTCTGCTCGTTTTTGGATTTTTAATTTAACTAAACATGTATTATTTGTCTGTACTGTTTCCTATATTGATTTTCTTTTTTCTATTATGCCCACTGTGATGTTAATCTTATCACGGAATTAAAATTTTTGAAATTTTAGTTTTCAGTGCTAAGTTGTCCATTTTTTTTTACAAATCTTAGATCTCTCTTTATATTTTCTATTTACTCACCTAGTTTACTCATTGTTTTTTAAACTCTACAAAACAGGGCCCCAAATGAAATTTATTTTTTAAAAATTGTGCATTTATTCTTACATGTTTGAACTTCAGTCACCTTCAAAGTACTTTCCACATGATGCAATTCATCTATTGAGACTTCTTTCCACTGCTCTAAACAGTTTTTTAACTCATTGATTTTGATGCCTTTTAGTACTTCTACCTTTTTTTGTGTTCTCTCTTCCACATTGGCAAAATGTTTTCTTTTAAGAACATTTTTTATCCAGGAAATGAAACAAAAAATAAGTTACTCAGGGTGAGATCTGGTGAATAGAGAGGATGGGGCATGGGGATCATGCTGTTGTTTTGGTCAAAAACTGCTGGATACTAAGTGCAGTGAGGGCAGGTGCACTCATAAATCACCCATCCAGAACTTGGAAAACCTGACAAAAGAGTCTTAAAAAAAAATTCACAGAAGCTTAACCAGTCTCTCGCAAGAATGCCAGCTGGTACACTATGCAGATGGGTTCCTAGAACACTCACCTAGTAGGAGAAACATGCTGCCCATCCTCCAGAAGGTAATTCCATTTTGGGGGGAATCCCCCCTTATATTTAGTGTGATCCCTTACATACCCTTCTGTGCTAATTTTAACTTTATAACTTGTAGATTTTTTTTGCCTACTGACAACTAGTATTTTTCTTGCCCATGGTTCATATTTCCCTGTTTTTCCAGATGGGTGATAACTTTGTATTATACAGTAAATTTTTTATTAATATATTATAGAAACCCTGACTCTGTTTGATTCCTATGTTAGTAACTCTTTAGGAGGTCACCTTGGACTCCTGTAGATATATATATATATATATTTAGGGTGGTTCTATTTCAATTTGCCCATAATCCTACAGTTAATCCCCACAATCCAATAGTGAATCCCATAGTCTAGAAATACATGTTTTTGCTCCTAAGACAGTGCTCTTTGGTGTTTCAATGAAAAACAAGAGGTATTTTCTAAACTATGTTTCACTTGAGGAGATGCAAATTCTGCCTTCCCTGTGATACAATAATTTTAATCTCTGCTGAGCTCTTTCACCCTTCCACATTTTGTTTTTTTCTTGCACTCTAAAATCTTGCCTATGTGTGGTTTTAGGGTTTAGTCAAGTATTTAGTCAAAGTTTTTACATGGAGTCTGGAGCTCCCTCCACAATGACTGTCTTTTTCCTGATTTATCTAGTCATGATACCCAACTACTTAGGCATCCCCAGTCTCCTGTGGTTTAGGGGGCAATCAGACTGTGGGTCTTGATTTGAATCCTGTCAGTAGAGCATGTCATAGACATTATGGTTTCCTCAGTGGAAAATCCATGTAAATTTGGATTTTGTGAGTGTGGTTCCTTTTTTACTAGCGTCTGATCCCATCTAGTGTTCCCCTGCTTTTGTTTCCTATTCAGTAACTTCAAATTCAACTGCCAAGTATGCAATTGCCAAAGGACTGTTACTCCAGTGGAACATATGCTACCATCACCAGAACTAAAACTTGTATTATTTTTGTCTTTGTATATAAATTCATTTTCTTTTAAAAATTTTGGAAACATACATTCAATCCATGAAGAACTCTGGATTATTTAATAGAACTTTAATTTTTAGGCTATTTTACCATTAATAGTAATGTTTACTATATGGGAATTCTAATGAGGTTAATGATCATGAATTTCTAGTTATAATTTCAAAAATAAATATTTGCTCTTGTTTTTAATGAGTAACCAGAGAAGGATATAAATATTTTTTCAGCAGCAGTTTGGTCTCAACAACAGCTTTAAGTTCAGGTTCACTTTGAGTTCAAGTAGATAAACTGCTTGAACTATTATTCAGCTCAGATATAATTAAACTCCTTGTTAGAGCATATTAGTTTACTCCAGAAAAAATGTTGTTTTAAGGAGAAAAGTGTATTGGAATACAAACAAAGACAACAGAAAACACCAAATAGAAGGATCAATATATTTCCCAGAAACTAACAAATTATTGACACATGTATATGCATTTTCATGGAAGAAAACAAAGACCTACAATTGGTGAAATAAAACTTTAGAAGGGAAGTTTCTTTTTTTAATTATTTATTTATTTTTATTGATTATGCCATTACAGTTGTTCTATTCCCCCCTTCATTCCCCTCCACCCTACCTCCCCATCCCCACCATTACCCCCCTGTAGTTTATGACCATGTGTCTCAAGTTCTTTAGATTCTGTATTTCCCATACTATTCTTGCCACCCCCATCTATTTTCTATCTACTGTCTATGCTACTTATTCTCTGTACCTTCTCCCCCCTTCTCCTCTTCCCACTCCCCTGTTGCTAACCCTCCTTGAGATCTTCATTTCTACGTTTCCACTCCTGATCTAGCTGCCCTTTTAGTTTGCTTTTGTTTTAGGTATGGTTGTTAATAACTGTGAGAGAAGGGAAGTTTCTTAACTAACGTGAAGATTAAAAAGGAATTTTAAAAAGTGAGAGTCTTATATCTGGGCATAGTATGGTCAACCTATAGTTTTGGAAATCTTTCATTTCATTTTAGAGAACTCTTTCATTTCTTTTATCTGTAATACGGTGCCACATTGTTCTGCCCGGTAGATAATACCATCGCTTTCTCATCATGCTCACAAGAGGGAGCGTGAAAGTAAAGCAGTGTGACAAGTGTGATATTCCCAACTATTTAACCTCACCAGTCACACACTGGTTCATAGTCCCTATATAAGTCCTGTTCCACACCATCTCCCAGGTATCCAGGGTGGGTATAGTAGCAGCACTTCATAATGAAGTAATGATTGTCTTTTTTTTCTGTCCCCAGTTCCTTAAAATTCCATATTGCCTAGTTTTGTTCTGCTCCAGCTTTGACCTTGAAGAGTCACCCTCTATACTCCACTTGCCCCAAAGAGTTTCTCTTACCTAACAATGACCTGAGTGGGGTTTTAATTCAGGACAGCTCCTAAAACACTGAGTCTGTTAACCATACCTCTCCTCTCTGCCATATACCACAAGTGATTCAATAGCAAAGGCTAGGCTGTCCTCTTTCCCCATAACTCCTAATTCAGCAAGGAAAAAACAAGTATCTTAATTTTTTGTCTTATTTATTGCATTAGTGAACTTTTTTCTTCCTAATTTAAGACACACACACAGAAATTCTAATATGGCATTTACATAATCTCTGGATTTTCTAGAATTTTCAGGGATAGGGGAAACTAGAAAGAGGATCATGCATTTATAAAACTACATTAGATCTCTCAGGTTTTCCTAATTTAAGACAGAAGCCATCCTCTCATTCTTGTATATCATAGATACTATAAAAAGAAATTAATACAATAAAATGCTTTCTTAGCAGAATGCACATTCTAGAATTTAATGCACTATTGATTTCTTGCCAAAAGGAGACGGATATTGAACTATCCTTACTTAAGAAGAATTACACTTCGAAGACTGGCTGTCAGTTCACAGTGTGAAGAAAAGGTTTCAAAAAAACAAGCTGTTGTTGAACTACAAGATGTATGAGAATGTGAAAACTATAAATTCCATGTTTTTCACTTTTTTCATTTTTAAGTGGACATTTATAAAGTAAATTCATGTTTCTTAAGTTTTGACATGACAGTCAAAGAAAATAAGCCAAATTGTCGCAGCAGTTATAATTATGCCAAACTGACATATCTTGGTTTGATTCTTCATATGGACAAGAAACAAGCATTAGGAAAATACAGGATAAACAGTCCACCAGAAATTAGCTAAAAGTTGTTAAATTCAAGGTCACTAATGGCACAATTCTTAAGATTCTTCTTACTCTGTCATTCAAAGAATCATGTGATGTTGCCCTAATATGACTTTCCATCTTTTTAAAGCCATTCAACTGAAATTATACTACAGTTTCGCTAATTTTATTTTCTTGCCTTCCTTCCTCCCTTTCTTCTCCATCTAATTTCATTATTCTATACATAAATGAAATACACTGTTTTCCTCTGTTCACTTTTTGTTTTATGGTCCATCCAATTCTGAATTGTTCAAAATCTACTCATCATTCAAGGCTTAAGTCAATTTAATGCTACCACTTACACAAATATCTCCAGAGACATAAGTGGTTCTTTTCTCTGAACTAGTAATGAACTTTTCTTTAGCAATCTATTTATGCCTAATATTGTATTACACAATTTATGATAAAATCTAATCAGATCTTCCCTGATTTTAAGTATCAGGGTGAATTTACCTTTACATATCTTATAACGGGCATCTCAAGCACAAAAACACTGAACCTCATGGACAATGGAGTGCATTGCTACAAGGATTCCAGGGATCACTCAAGGTGTCTGGATTTATAGCAAAATAAAGAAATCATGGGAAGACAAGTTGTTGTATAAATTTAACAGTTTTCAAATTTCTTCAGAGAATCTTGGAGGAAATTTTGAAGCAATTAGGGCCATCTGCCTTAACTCAGCACTACTTTTACTAATTGCTATACTTAGTGTACTTTGGGAGCAATATGAGACTCTGTGTGATGCTTTACATTTCTCTTAGATATTAAATTCTAGTTACAGTAAGTCCTCCATATCCGTGGGTTCTCCATCCTTGGAATCAACAACCACAGATCAAAAATATTTGGAAAACTATGTTATATTATTGCTGGTGTGTATTATATAGTTAGGCCTATGAAGATTTTGCCCTGAACATGTACAGACTTTATTTTCTTGTCATTATTTCCTAAACAATATAGTATAACAACTACATACATGGAATTTACACTGTATTAGCTATTGTAAGTAAGCCCAAGATGATATGAAGTATATATTGGAGGATGTGCATAGGTTACATACAAATTGTACACCAATTTATAAAATGACTTGTGAATTTTGCTATATATAGCGGATCCTGGGACTAATATCAATGAATGCCAATGAAGTGATTATATTTTCAGATCACCCTGCCATGTGGGTATACCAGAGCTTGCTGAGAAAAGGAAAAAGTTCAATTCATGTAGAAATTCTGACAATTCAGTACAAAATGCTTTGTTTCATAAAGAATAAAATAATAATCCTAATTAGTTATTGGGTACTAATAATTCATAATGACCATTAATAATTATCTAATGCAGTCAGTAGGAATCTGTATGTGACAAAGGAGATGTGGCGTGATTTCAAGGAGATTTATATGGATTTCTTTTTTTAAAAGATAAAAATTCTTGAGCCATGGCTAGTGTAGCTTAGTGGATTGAGCACAGGCCTGTGAACCAGAGCATCATGGTTCGATTCCCAGTCAGGGCGCATGCCTGGGTTGTAGGCCAGTTCCCAGCAGAGGACACACGAAAGGCAACCATACATTGATATTTCTCTCCCTCTCTCCTTCCCTTCCCCTCTAAAGATAAATAAATAAAATCTTTTAAAAATTAAAAAAATAAAGATTTTTTAAAAAATATTTTATTTTTAGAGACAGGAGAAAGAAAGGCAAAACAGAGGAAGCTAAACATCAATGTATGGTTGCCTCTCATGTGCTCCCTCCTGGGGACCTGGCCTGCAACCCAGGCTTTTTGGTAAGCAGGCCGACACTCAATCCACTGAGCCAACTCAGCTAGGGCAGATTTCTTTTTCCTAATGTGATTTTCAATATACACTTAGCAATCATATTAGCATAAACTACCACCATAACCCAGGTTTAATGTAATAAGGATTAGAAATTTTTCTCTAAGGTAAGGTTTTGTCTGTATTTTTAAATGTAGTAAGTTGAACAATTTTTACAACTTTTTGTCTTAAGGTCAACTACACAAAGTGGGTCTTCTAAAATAAACTGAGATTGGTTTGGTTCTGCAGTAAAAAGATTTACACATTTTAGTTAGTTCAAAGATTTTATAGTCTTTGAGAATCAATGCTAGGTCACCCACAATATCAAAGGGATCATTGTTGTCTCATCTAAATAAACTTATTCCTCTGATAAGAGATTGTAATTATGGAGGTTATGAACAAATATTGTTAATTAATTTACATCAATTTGAGATCTCCTGTACTCAACATTATAAGAAATTAGGTGAGGAATTACTTTCTGAGGAGTTAATTCTCTAGGTCACTAAAATTATTTCATCTAAACACATATGTTTATTTTTACATTTTGATAAAATTTTTATGAATTTATTTTCTTGGCTTTGTAAACATTGTATTGAAGATAAAATCTTGAACGAGGTAGAAACTTTTTTTTGAAAATTTTTTTTTATTTTATTATTTTTTATTTTATTTATTTTTTATTGATCATGCCATTACAGTTGTTCTATCCCCCCTTCATTCCCCTCCATCCTACCCCCTGTCCCTACCATTACCCCCCCCTTTAGTTTATGACCATGTGTCTCAAGTTCTTTAGATTCTGTATTTCCCATACTATTCTTGTCCCCCCATCTATTTTCTACCTACCGTCTATGCTACTTATTTTCTGTACCTTCTCCCCCCTTCTCCTCTTCCCACTCCCCTGTTGCTAACCCTCCTTGAGATCTTCATTTCTATGTTTCCACTCCTGATCTAGCTGTCCTTTTAGTTTGCTTTCGTTTTAGGTGTGGTTGTCAATAACTGTGAGTTTGCTGTCCTTTCACTGTTCATGTTTTTTTTAACTTCTTTTTCTTAGATAAGTCCCTTTAACATTTCTTATAATAAGGGCTTGGTGATGATGAACTCCTTGAATTTGATCTTATCTGAGAAGCACTTTATCTGCCCTTCCATTCTAAATGAAAGCTTTGCTGGATAGAGCAACCTTGGTTGTAGGTCTTTGGATTTCATGACTTGGAATACCTCTTTCCAGCCCCTTCTTGCCTGTAAGGTCTCTTTGGAGAAATCTGCTGACAGTCTGATGGGAACTCCTTTGTAGGTGACTGTTCCCTTATCTCTTGCTTCTTCTTGGATTCTCTCTTTCATTTGCATCTTGGCTAATGTAATTCTGATGTGCCTTGGTGTGTTTCTTCTTGGGTCCAACTTCTTTGGGACTCTCTGAGCTTCCTGGATTTTCTGGAAGTCTATTTCCTTTGCCAGACTGGGGACATTCTCCTTTATTATTTGTTCAAATAAGTTTTCCACTGGTGGCTGTTCCTTTCCCCCTTCTGGTACCCCTATAATTCGGATGTTGGAGCATTTAAAGATGTCCTGGAGGTTCCTAAGACTCTCCTCATTTTTTTGAATTCTTGCTTCTTCACTCTTTTCTGTTTGGCCATTATTTGCTTTCTTCTAGTCCACTCCATTGATTTGAGTCCCAGTTTCCTTTTCATCACTATTGGTTTCCTGTGCAATTCCATTCATTTCAATTAGTTTAGCCTTCATATGTTTCTCTAATTTGTGGCTATAATCAACCAGTTCTGTGAGGATCCTGATCACCAGTGTTTTAAACTGTGCGCTTGAGAGTTTTGCTATTTC
The DNA here is from genome assembly GCF_021234435.1 of Artibeus jamaicensis. Lineage (NCBI taxonomy): Eukaryota > Metazoa > Chordata > Mammalia > Chiroptera > Phyllostomidae > Artibeus > Artibeus jamaicensis. The sequence continues at coordinate 67,531,761 of NW_026522030.1, read as the reverse complement.
TTCATTGCTTAGATTTATAGGCTCTGGGGCTTTGAGATCTTCTTGAGCCATTTTTGGTCTGTTTGTGCCTGTTAAATGTGAAGAGCGGAGGCTTGGACTCCCAGGTTGCTGGGTTGTGATGCTGTATGTGGGGGCGTAGTCAGAGCGGGGAAATGGTGGCCCCATCTGCATTTCACGCCGCTGGGTGAGGAGCAGAGCCTTAGGTGGTTCACCAGGGCCGGGCCACTCAGGTCGCTGGGTTATGACTCTATATGTGGAGACGGGGTTAAAGTGGGGGCCTGCTGGGTCCCATCTAATCTCCCACTCCCTCACTTGTCTATCCACGCACAAATTCGTGACCACGGTCAACCCGCAGCCCTGTTCCCCGAGTTTGCTCACTGTGTCTCTCAGTAGGTCCAACCCTGCGCCTGGAATCTGCGTGCCTGAGTCCGTCTGACCGAGTTTCCCTGTGCTACCCTGCTCCACCAGCTGCTGGTTTCACCCCTCTTACCGGTCAGGCTGAAGAATTTGTTGTTATCAGACTTCCGAAAAGTTCAATTTTCAGTGTTCTGGCTGTGTTTTCTGTTGCTATTATTTAGTTGTCTCTAAACTTGGTTGTGTGAGAAAGCACATTGTCTCCACCTATGCCTCCATCTTGGCGGAAGTCTCAAGGTAGAAACTTTAAAATGTTTATGATTTTACAGATAAAGAAAATAAGGACTGCCAATGGCCAAACCAACACTATTAATGGAGGTTCCTTATTCCTTTTGATATTGCATGTTGATTCCCAATAATTGTATGTATACTTATTATACCAAAATGATGTCTTCCATTATCAAAAATATCCTATCTTCTGTTTGAGTAGTGTAAGTCCTAAGGATATTTGGATATGATATGGTTGTTGTGCTTTAAAGTAACTTAGAAATAGAAACCTTGTGCCCTGGCTGGTATGGCTCAGTGGACTGAGTGCTGGCCTGTGAACCAAAGGGTCACTGGTTCAATTCCCAGACATGCTTGGGTGGCAGCCCAGGTCCCCAGTAGGTGTGTGAGAGGCAACCACACATTGATGTTTTTCTCTTTCTCCCTCCCTTCCCTTCTCTTTAAAAATAAATGAACTTATTTTTTTAAAAAAAGAAATACTAACCTTGAAAAAGTTGGTGATTTTAGTTTCAGATTTATGACCAATTTTTAAATAAATAGATGATAGTGGAGATAATTAACATTTTACTTAGTAATTAGGTATCAAGATAGTGTTAGACATATTTCAAATGGAAAATGTAAGGCTAAGATATGAATTTCTGTACCTCTAACTAGCTCTGTGGGCTATAACCTCAGTTTTTTCAGAAAAAAATAAAAGGCATACTCTGAACAACCACTATTAGTTCAGTTTTAAGCCTATGTCCATCTTCTTGAAATTGATGTATTGTTTGGCCTAAATCGGAGGTAAGTGTTGGTTGCCCTGCTCAAAACTAAGTAAAATTTCTGCAGAGATGGGTCAGAGAACCTGCATTTTGAACGAGCAACAAAAGGGTTTTTTCTTTTTTTTTTTTAATGCATTGATTTTAGAAGGAGATGGGGAGTGAGAAAGAGATGTTGGGGAAAAGAGAGAGAAACATTGATTTGTCACGAGCTACCTGGTCAGGGCCGAAAGGATTCTTATGAATATTAAAAATAAGAACACTGGCCATTGTGGCTGCCTAACCAGGCATTAACAAAATATAGACATTTTGTTCATTGAATTTTGGATCAGAGCTTAAACGAGGAAAAACATCCTCCATGATCCCATCAGTAGTGGATCCAGGCTTTATATTTGGAATCTGACACTTGAGGTCACATATGTGAAGGTAGGAACAACCATATTTCAGTCCTTCTAGACTACTCACCCTCTAAAAATAGAACTTTTTTTTCCCTATCTTGAGACACATGATTGTTCCAAGTCCTTGTGGCTAAGTTTCAACTACGTCATCAACTATTATGGGGATCAACTCTTATATTATAAAATCATGAAGTTCTCACAGGCTACAAAGAGGCAGAGAACTACTGAGTTAATTTGTTCATTTATTCAGTGAATATTTATTCAGAACCTATGAGGTACTGGAAATAGTAAAAATCAAAAAAAACTCATAAAAATTGTTATTCTTTTAGAAATTACATTTTTATTGGTTGGAGATTCATAAGTGTATACCCTGATTTAATACAATGTACAAAAGGACTTAAAAGAGATGAGAAAACAAAATATGTGGCTATCTGGAATAAAAGTATTCCTGGTAAAGGAAGCAGCAAGCAGAGCACTTTAAGAGAAAGCATTCTGGATATGTTTGAAAAACAGTGGTTGTGACTGGAGTAAAATAATCCGAGGACACTAGTCATAGCAGAGAGGTAACGGGGCCATGACAAGTTAATGGAAAGAGCTGGTTGGCCTATCTAAGAACTTCAAATTTTACTCCAAGTAAAATAGGAAGCTTATGGAGGGTTTTGAGTGGAGCAGTGATAATGTTTTTATGTTTTAAAAAGCCACTATAATACTATGTTGAATAGACCATAGGGAGATAAGGAAGGACATAATGTGGACCGCTGATGTAATCCATGTAAGAAATGATGAGTTAGACCAGAGCAGTAACAGTGGAGGTGGTAATATGTGGTCAGGTATGCATTTTCTATTTATTTTCTCTGTGATTTTATTGACCAAAGTAGAGTCATTGAATCAGTAATATTGTAGCAACTCAGAAAGAGTATAGGTACTCTCTGTTGGGCAGAATTTAAGACAGTACCTCAGAGTTGGCTAGGTTCCCTTGTGATCACCTCCACATATCGTTGTCGTACAGTATGTGTTGAATTCCTAAATAAAACTATTATCAGAAGAAATGTGGTTTTATCTTATAAAACGAGTATATTACAACTGCAGTAGTGAATTAAAATGAATAACAAGATCAGAAGTTGATTTATATGTGTTTTAAAGTTTTACAAACAATTATATCTAAAATATATATTTGGAGAAGTATAATAACAAAGAGTATAGAATAACAACCTTGGCAATAAAACTATTAACAGAGCAGGTAGCTAGTCTATTTTTATACACAAGGTTAAAATCAATGGTAATTTGTAATGCCTAGGTAATTTTTTTTCTGTGAAATACTCTTCCTTTCCAAAGAAGTATAGTCTTTCTTCTTTTTCCTTTTCTTTTATTTGTATTCTTGTTCATTCTATTACAGTTGTCCCATTTCCCTCCTTTTCCCCCTTCACCCCATTCTGCCCCCCCAGTCAGTCCCCACACCATTGTCCATGTCCAAGGGTCATTCATACATGTTCTCTGACTAATCCCTTTGCCTTCTTTCTGGCATCCCTCCTTACCTGCTTTCCTCTGGCAGCTGTCAGTCTGTTCCCTGTTTCTATGTTTCTGGTCTTCTTTCATTTTAAGCACTACAAAAAGCTTATAAACATAATCTTTACTTAATTTCAAAAATTCTACAGTAAAGGGATTGGTCTTGGAGGCCCCACATAGCAGGAAAACAGAGAAAATTCCATTTGGCACATAAAATTCTATGTGTGAGTCCCAGTACTGTATTTTATTAAATCTATACTACTTTTGACTTTAAAGAAATATGTGAAAAATAGTCTTAGAATTAATACAATATAGTGTTTCATTTGATAATCTTCTTTATAAAGGCAAGAAACACGTCACATTATTTATTTATTAAAGTTTAAAACTTTAGTGATTGCCCACATGTGTAAAACATTATATTAGCTTCTGTGAAGAAGCCCATGTTTAGCAAAGAACATTACATTTCTAAAGTAAACGAAAAACTTATATGAAAATAAAGTGCTTAAAATATTGAAACATAATATAAATAGGTAAGATATGTTAGTATGATACCACCTATTAGGCAGATTATGAAGACTTTTTTTGATAAAATCTTCCCTATCTTCTTTAAAAATTGATGAGATACTGGAAATGCAGAGATTGGGCAAAGAGAAATAATATAAAAATGCAGAAATGGCATGCCCATGAAATTATTAATAATTTATTCATTTTTGTCTAAAACTTTTGCTAAACAATACTTGTTCATTTAACTCACTTAAAGATGTTTCTATCTCCTTTAGATGCAAAAAGTTTATGATACAAAATATGTGTATATGTGTATTTGTAAGTAAGGAGAATTAGAAAATAAACACTCATGTACCAGTATTGGGAACTGCCCTGCCTGGTTTTAGGAATTGTAACTGCTTCCCATGGCTGAGTGAGTGACCTCGGGAATGAGGAGGCAAATCTTGTCTCTGGCAGCAAGCACTGCTTCTGCTCCTTCCCCTTCCCCCAAAGCTTGGTCGATGTCCATGGTGGGTTCCCCTGCCCCTCAGAGAGGGGCAACCCAGGCCAGACATGATCACTTGGGAGGCCATCATGTGCTGGAAAGGGTAGCTATCCAGGGTAAATCAGGAATAAGAAAGAATATGTAAAAATCTTGTGAAACCTGCTTTGTTTAGAATGCTCTCATTTAAATGATAAGGGTCCAAGCAAGAAGTTTGTTCCTCAAAGTTTCATGGCTTGTGAGCTATCTGACCCTGACTGAGAATAAGCCCTCATGGTTCTTTGAATGCTATCTATTGTTTAATCCTTACCTGTGTTCTTGTGCAAAGCAACCCAATAAAAGCCCCTTGAGTAGGGGGCTTGTGGCCCTTCCCCTTTGAGGGATCAGCCACCTTTCCTCCTCAAGCAGATCATGTCTTGGTAGTGTTTACTTTCATCTGTGGCGGATGGGGGGATGTGTGGGAAAAGTCACCTCCCACATATCAGCATCATATTTAAGGAATAAACTGTTATGTAAATTATCATGAAGCTCCTTCAAACTCTGTAGGGCTCCCCTCATATGGCCTTAGAACCCAGAGAAAGTAATGACTCTGAATTTCGTTTCCCGAATTCTTATTTTCCCTATATCTTTTGCATATACAAGTAAAATAATAGTGTTTCATTTTGCTTATTTTTTAAAGATTTTATTTATTTATCTTTAGAGGGGAAGGGAAGGAGAGAGGAAGAGAAATATCAATGTATGGTTGCCTCTCATGCATCCCTTGATGGAAACTGGCCTGCAACCCAGGCATGTGCGTTGACTGGGAATCGAACTATGATCCTTTGGTTCATAGGCCCGTGCTCAATTCACTGAGCTACACCAGCCAGGGCTTATTTTTAAACTTTATATAAATTGTATATGTACTGGATTATTTTTATTTTCCCCTTTAGCTCAAACACCTCTAGTGTTAATACATGTGACTGGAGTATACTGGTTTTTATTCATTTTGAAGGATATAGCATATCCATGATATTATATTGTATCAAATTAACTACAGAGTAATTTCAAATTTGTTTTCAGTAGCTTTATCTTGTCAAGTATTTGAATAATTTTATCAAATTTAATACATATTGTGTTACAATGCACTTCAAATTTTCACTAAATTAAAAAAAACCTCAAACATTGGGACTTGAAACACAATGAATGATGTTTATTTGTGTAACAGCTTCTTATTGTCCTACCCAGAATAATAACTGTTAATATCTGTTTTTTCTTTTTGGTGGTAGGGACCCGTTGTTTTATATAAGTAGCTTGATGGCTTAATGTAAATTAATGACCTAGCTAGTAAAATCTTTGAAATGGATATGACTTCTTAATAAAATATAGCTTGGGGATATATAAAGGTTGCAATAAAATTATGAGTATTTCTGAGTCATTAGAATGATATAGTAATCAGTAGGAGCCATTAAGAAAACTTCAGTTAAAAGTTACTAGTTCTTAATGATTATTTTGGTTTACTTAATTCTGTCTTCTCACAAAACCCCACCCCATTTCTCTTGAAATGACTAAAAAAATTGCAAAAGAAAATGTGCTAAAGCAGTTGAAATAGGAAAGGGTATCTTTCATATGCCAGTTGAATTAAACATCTTTCCCTTTTTTTCCCTGCAAGATATGTTCAAACAAGTTTATATTTGGGCAGGAAATATTGGACTGTAATTTATTATTATAAACAAAATGGATTGACTTGTGAAGAAAGAAGAGATATTCCAAATTCCTCTGGCTCTGTGTCCTAACAGCTACAATTTGGTCAGGTCTTGGGGATTTTTTTGATTTTTAGTTTGACTACCTAAGGACTAAGTATGTGACCCAGAAAGTATACTTGCAACTGGGACAGAGAGAATATAAACTGTTTACTCTTGGCAACTTGGGTTCTACATAAAGCAGGAGCATTTTCACGGTGTGATTCTGCTGAGGATAATCACGGCATTTAAAGAAGTAAGAAAGTTTCTGTGCTATGTTTATGGTGCCCTTGAAACCAGCACAGAAAAACTTTAACTGTCAGTGAAGTTAGCTTTGATGACAAAGGCTTATTTACTAACAAACTGTCAAACTAAAGCTATGGGAAAGCTCAATGGATAAAGCTGACAGATTAATACAAATTATTTTAGTGGAACAGACAAGTAGAATACTTGTAATTTAGAATAAAATACTGAATGTTCAGTTTTTATTTTTATTCATTTGTTAGAAAATATTTATTGAGTGACTGCTTGATGCCAGAAATTATTCTAGACACAGAGAATAGAGCAACAAACAAGAGTCCCTACTCTACAAAAACAATAGATAAATTTATAGCATGTTAAGCAATCATAGTGCTAAAAAGATTAACACAGAGTAAAGAGCTAAAGGAGTGACAGTGGGATATATATATATATATATATATATATATATATATATATAAACAATTAAGAGAACCTTGATTTTGGATGAAAAGCTAAATTGATTTTTGATAAAAAGCTACGTTTCTGCTGTATGCAAAGTAGGAAAAAGGGTATGACCTGCAAATAAGAGACTAAATACACAAAAACACAAAATAAAAAGACCATTCAGAAATAATTGAATATGGCGTGTGTGTGTGTGTGTGTGTGTGTGTGTGTGTGTGAGGGAGAGAGAGGAAGGGAGGGAGGGAAGGAGTAGGAGAAGGGAGGGAGGGGGATGTGTAACTATACATGTACTTAATGACATGAGAAAACACATATAATAAAAGAAAAGTCACTAAGTTGGAAATAACCTGGAATATGTAGATGGAGTGAGCTCACTAATTATAGATGCAATTAATGGAAAACCTCATATTTATTGTGTATATATATTATTATATAATATATGCTGTGAAGATTATTTTTTGTCTTCATTATATCATTTCCTTCTCTCCCTCCTTGTCCTTCTCTCTCCTTTCTCTCTCCTCTCCATTTATTTTCTATCAGCAATCTCATGGCATAGCTCAACTGAATTTTTTTTTCTGAGAGGAAACTGAAAGTTAAAGAGTTTGTCAACTTCCCATAGTGCCGTAACAATCAAGAGTCAAATCCCAGCTTCAAACTCATATGTGTCTTATTCTAGAGCCTAGGCTGTAAACATTACCCTGTGCCTACAATTTAAAAATTGTGAAGGCAAAAAATAAATCTATTCATAAAGAAAAAAGTGATAACATTAGACCTCACTTCATGAACTGTCAAAACAGAATGTTTTATGTTCATAGTGATTTCTAGAAGGTGATGTTGTGGAAGGTTTCAAATTGAGAACTACATTAAAAAACATTATCAATGATATGTAAAGTCAATAGAAACACAGGTAGAGTGTGAAAGGACTCAGAATGTATCTCCAGAGTTTCATATATGAACATTGATCAGAAAATATAGCATGCAACTTAGAAATGAGCATAATATAGGAAGCAAGAATAAGAAAAAGATGTCATAAAATAAATGCCAGTACAAGGAAAACAGATAACCTTATTCTTTTAGCTTAATGTGAACATGGAATATAACATAAATATCAAAATTAATTGATGAAATAGTACAGGAACAAAAATGTGAATATGAAAGACCATCTAGAAAATACAGGGTGGTAGGATGAGACCAAAAAGCAAGCAATGTAGCTTAAAATGTTAAAATTCTCATGCTATAATACAACACTGGTTTTATTAGGTTCCCTTCGTGACAGAGAAATATAAGTTTAACTATTCAGACATTAAAGGTATCAACAGCCTAAAGAAATGCATCTATTTATAGCAATAAAAGAAGCAAAATGATAGTATAAACAAGCTATCAAAAAGTTAAGACTCAAAAAAAAGTGAAAATTGAACCAATTGGGAAGGAAAAACGAACAAGTTAGTAAGGCATTATTAAAAAAAAATCAAGAGATGTTAAAATGGACGAAGAAGAAGTTCAGTATAGTGGTTTAGAAAAAATATGTAAAAGTATAATTTGCTAAGTAAACTACAAGTGTTTTAATCTTGCCATAATTAATAATATGCAAGTCAAGACAAATAATGAAATATAATTAAAATTACCATGGTTAGTCTTTGTGGCGAGGCACATCTACTATCAATGAAAGCATAAAATGGCAATCCTTCAGTAAGATAATTTGGGGTTTTTGTTTTATTGAGAGCTTTAAAATATGTAGTTTCAGCTATTTAAGTAATTTTTATATGAGAATTTATCTTATAAAAGCATTAGACATACTCAGAATATTTCATATATTAAAATTTTGAGAGAGGAAAATGTTAAAAATATAACTAACATAACTGTTAAAGCCATGCTTTTGTAGGCTATGGTCTATGCTCAGACATTATTATGTAATATTAAGTAAAAAGATGTGATCTAAAACTCTGTATAGATCATGACACACATTTCAGATAATATATCTTAATAGCTTCACATGTGTATACAATGATGAAATTGTTTTTCCTTTGGTGGTAGGAAACTAACTGAATTTTTGTTTCAGGTTTTGTGAATGTGTGTGTTTATAGGTCAAACCAGAAACAATATTTACAATGAAAATTTTAATATAAAATTGTTGTGATTAGAAAAAAGTATATTGACCCTATAGATACAATAATAAAATGACTCTAATCAAACCTTTCTCCAAATATGGTGTTCATTATCATGTCTTACTCGTCAGGGTCTTCTACAACTCAGGAGATTGCACTTTCTTTTTTTTTTTAAATGTTTTTATTGTTGTTCAAGTACAGTTTTCTGCCTTTCCCCTCACCCCTCCTGACCATCCCCCGCCCTCTCCACCTCCCTCCCCCATTCCACCCCCCTTGTTGTTGTCCAGATGTCCTTTATAATTGTTCCTATAAGCTCTTCACCCTTTTCCTCCATTATCCCCCTCCTCTCTCCTTCTTAACTAATGCAGGGGCTATTAGCAGAGTTCAAAAGGTGTTAACTGTAACACATATGCCCTGAAACTAGAACAGCACTATGATCTTGTAAAAAATTTACATAAATCCAAGTCAGTGTATTTGTTAACCTCCAGAGTTTTGTAACTGAAACTACTTGGAAGTCTCCCGGAAATCCCCTGATATCAGCTCTTTGGCATAATTTTGTAGCGTGTCAGCATATTAAGTTGTTAGCACATTTATCAGAAGATGTGGCTCTACAGCTCTTATGGGTATTTTAGGTGCCGTGCAGCATCCAAATCATAGTACTCTTCTAGTAAATGAGAGACTAAGAGACCGTAACAATAATAGGTTGTTACAGCAGTGCCCTTTTCCCAAAGATCTCACTCTCTAAGAGCCTAGTTAATGTTGTTAGGCCTCTGAGATGAGTAAAGAGTAAGGATAATTTATCCATTTACAATATTGAGTATAATTTACAATAGTACAGATAATTTCTCCATTTACAATATTGTATCTCAATATATTTATTGAGATACAATAAAACTGTATCTGAAGCAGCAGCAATCATAATCAGAAAGTGATGGTGGAAGACAAACTACAAATATTTGTCAATTTTTAATGCCTATCACGAAACATTTATTGGTTGTGATTGTACAATAAGAAAGTGAGCGCAAACATAGTTCACAAAGAGCTAAGTCTATTGCAATATCATGCACCATATTGATTTAATGTCTTGTTATGTCATAACATTAAAGAAAAATACAAGAATCGGATTGGAAAATACGTGACAAAAATGCTACTTATATTGAACCAGGGTAGTCAGAAGTTAGAAAATTCCTTGGCCAGTGGAATGGGGAAGCTGAGACAGAGAGCTGATTCAAACTGTCCTCATCTATTCCCTGACTCACCTGCCTCCTTCTCCCTTGCATGCCCTTGTCCTTGAGCATTAACCCTCCAGACCAGGAGATTCTGATTAGTATCAGATAATCTTAGTAACAAAGCCTTAGTTCTGTTGACCATAGAGATAGAGTTTTGCTCAAATGAGAGATAACATATAGGCCTCAGTCGTGTTTCAGCTCCAGGCCCAGAAAAGCAGCAAAACCAGATGAAGTGATCCCATGGCTGACATCAGGACCAGATACAGTGACCAGTGACCATACCCTAGCACAGATCAATCAGTAGAGACCAGGACCTTGACCCTATGTGCTCATTTTGATGAAACAGGATATTAAAGGACATGCCTAGAAAGCTAATGAACATTCTATTGAGATTCTCCCCTCATACTTTCCATAAAATTCTTGCCTTTAGGAAACAGATAAAAACCTTTAAGAGAAGGGACTCAGTGCATGCTCTCTTTCTAGAGCACACTCTTGGCTTGTATCTTTGCTTTGTTTCTCCTAAGCTCTAAGCATCCCCACAAGACTTGCAACCAGGAGAGCAGTGGGCAGGGGTAGCTTGTACTGGGCTAATCCCCTAAACTGGTCTCCAAGGGCCCTTCTTTTGCCTCTGTAACTTGTTTCCTGAGTCCTCACAGCCCAGCTGGCTCACTTCTAAGAGGCCAGTGCAGCTGTCTGAGCAGCTTGCTTGAATCTTCTATTCAATTGTACTTTTGCTTTGTGTGCTAAATAAACTTCCTCTTGTATTAGAGTTCTTGGCTCTGAATTCTTTCTTTGTTCAACTCAAGAACCAAGAGCCAACATCACCAATACCAATATCAGTTGTATAAGTGATGAAAATGAATTTGGGACTTATAAGTCAATTTTCAGAGAACTGGTTACATTATCTTACCTGATGTACAGAGACATTAAGGATGCATGTCAACCTCAGTGGACAGGGAATAATCTAGTTTTAAATGGTAGGGGCTTAATGCTAGTTGCAGTGTGTTAATACATTTTTATCATTGTGAGTGAGGCGTTAGGTTACACAAAAAATTATCACATGGAAGGAATCTATAGTGATAAAGTCCACATGGATTGACATATTCAGGATCTAAAATAGTTTCAGAGAAATGGACGAGTGGAGCAAGTCTAACTGGGTCAATTTTCTTGAGATTAACGCAAAGATTTGTACTTATATTTTAAAATGTTTGCAGAAATAAAGAGTTGGCTAAATGGGAATATAATAACCAGCCTAAACTAAGATGTGGTTGCAAAAGCATTATCTACTACATTTATAGGCTGCCTTACTATAATAAAACAAAAATAATCATAATGATTTTAATAATAATTAAATTATCCATGTTTTTATACATCACTTCCTGTTTAGAATAACACTGTGTTAGAGAATACAGTACTGCAAGGCAGTCAGATTTCTCCTTGTCATCACACGCTCACTCTACATTTTAGGACTAGGAAGTATATTGGGCCTCTTCCGCTTGTATCAAGAGAATGTAAGATGATTTGTGAATAATTGAGACTATGGAAGGGCATTCTTAGTATCACATTAAGGTAACACTTCCATTCCTTGTAAACAGAATAAAAGTGATGATTTGGGGAAATAAATAGGGGGTTTTGTGAAGGAAATTAGTCCTTGTGAAAACAAGGCAGTGTTGGTTGTTCGGTGAGACTTGCCCAGACAAGTACATCCATCCATTTGACCAAGACGTAGCACTCCATTTAGAAACTGTAAATTCAGATAACCATGTATTTTAATAAAAGTTTCATTGAAAATTAGAGGTCTCAAGAAATATGAAAAACATGCGCTGACTGATATGGCTCAGTAGATTGGGCATCGTTCTCCAAAACAAAATATCACCAGTTTGATTTCCAGTCAGGGCATATGCCTGGGTAGCAGGCCCAGTCCCAGTTTAGAGGTTTGTGAGAGGCAGCCATTTGATTTTTCTCTCCCTCCCTTTCCCTCTTCCTTCCCCTCTCTCTAAAAATAAATAAAATCTTTTTAAAATTTAGAAAAACATATTTTTTGCAAAAGAGAATGTTGCAAAAAAGACATGCTGACATTAAAAAAAAGACAATTTTTCTATCACACGGAGGGATTACTACCTACTGACATTTATCTTAGAAAGGAAAATGTTAGATGACAAGACAAAGTATTTCCAATACAGATAGTTTTAATACCCAAGGTGACCTATAAAAATCTGTACAATCTGGTCCTATTTTCTTTTCTACTTTCTCTCCTGCTAATTTCCTGAATCTTGTCCTGCTCCAGCCACTGGCCTATCAGCTGTTTCCAGAACTGGAACTGTACTAGTTAATAGCTCTTCTGAGGTGATCTTTTAAAAAAATGCCTTCATGGTTCCTCCACCTTATTCAAATATTACTACTCAAATATCTCCACCTCAAAGGAAATCACTCAAATACTTTTTGTCCCAAATTTTAGATTCTACTCCCCACTTTACTTTTCTTTGTTACTCATTAGCATCTGGCATATTTTTAATTTTATTTATTTATGTATTTATGTTTATATTTATTTATTTATTGTCGTCTTCCTAAGTCCTATGCATACAGAGATTTTTATCTGTTTAGTTAATCGTTGTGTTTTAAATGACTATGGTCATTCTCTCTTACATAATATGTATCTAATATATATCTGTTATTAAATATAACATGTAGATTATTTTTCACATATGTGGTCAATATAGCCATTTCATTTTGGTAGTTCCATTTCACAAATTAAGTTTTGTTTTTCTTGTTTTATATTAATATTAAAGGATTTAGTTAATCCTTTAATATTTTAAAATATGGCATATTTTATAAACAGGCATTATATGAATAGCTGCTAAATTGATTATATTATATTTTACAATACTTCCAATATGGTAAAAGCTCATGAAAGATGGCAAATTCTGTTAAAATCCACAAATTATCAATCACTTTGACTTTGCTGTTTTTACATTATATTATTAAACAATAAAATTATAACTATAAAATAAAACAACAGGAGAGAATAAATGGAGATATTTAATTTATATTAAACACTAAATCTCAGCAATAAATGAGAACTGGAGCCACATGAACAGGGAGAGACCTGCAGAAAGTAGTTGCATTTGCCTTGCACATCCACGCTGTGGTTTTCTCTTCCTTTATCTCTAATACTGCAATTCAAAGATACTGCAAATGTTGCAGGGACCTACAGAGAATGAAATGAGGAGGTGGACCAGATACCATGTATTTTTTTCTTCTAGAATTCTCCTTTACTATGTTTTTATCTCTCCCCACTTCTGCTTTTCTGCCTCTTGCTCAGAATGTTGTACTTTCTCTCACATGTATTTTTCAGACTCTTGATGAACTCATCTCTCTCAGCTCTCAGAAAGGCTTTTGAAACACAGAAGTGGAATTGTTTAGGAGGATGGTTGCATTAAGAATAAGAAATAGGCAGCCAAAGGGCAGTTCCTGAGTGATAGGCAGTTGACAGAAGGCCGTGGACCTTTTATAGAAAAAGACAGGAAGCTAGATTTCTGTTATCAACAACACAAGCGGCAAGGAAGGTGTCCAGAGTTTCAATATAAATTACTGCATTCTGTGTGGCAGGCCATGAGTCAACATTCTAAATAGTTACCAGTAATCAAACTCTTAGAGACATATCTCTTGTTGCCAGATCCGGATTTCCCATTACTCTGAATGCTCTGATTCAAAGCCCTAGGCTCTCGGTACTAGTAAATTTGCCTTTCCCATTTCTAAGTTGCTGCTATAGGTAAAAGCAACTGCTGGGACAGTCTTGCACCGGAGATCATTTTCTCTTTTTTTGTTTTGTATTTTTTTGCAAGAGGAAATAACCAAATTTAATTGCATATGCATATATGGGAACCCCACATACATGAGAGGTTCAGAGACAGTAGGTTAAAATGAGGCACATATAACATTCTGAGCTCAGGATGAGGTCAGATGCCTCGGGGCCTCAGAGGACAAAAAGGTTCATTTGCACAATGATGCGAGATGTTCAGTAATTAGAAATTTGCCCTGCCCTATAGATATATCATAAAAAAAGTTATTTCTGGTGATAACACTTTTATGGGCAAGGCCCCTAATACAAATTCTATTTTTAAATATATTTTATTGATTATGCTATTACAGTTGTCCTGTCTTTCCCCTCTTTATTCTCTCTGCACCCCTCCCACCTGCATCCCCTGCTCCTTAGTTCATGTCCATTGGTGGTACATGAAAGTTCCTTGGCTTCTACATTTCCTATACTATCCTTAACCTCCCCTGTCATTTTGTACCTACTAATTATGCTACTTATTCCCTGTACATTTTCCCCCTTTACCCCCTCCCATCCTGCTGATAACCCTCCACATGATCTCCATCACAGAGATGTGGTCTTCATTTCTGTGATTCTGTCCCTGTTTTATTGCTTGCTTTGTTTATTTTTGTTTTTGATTTTTAGGTTCAGTTGTTGATAGTTGTGTTTGTTGTCATTTTACTGTTCATAGTTTTGATCTTCTTTTTTTTTAGATAAGTCCCTTTAGCATTTCATATTATAAGGGCTTGATATTGATGAACTCCTTTAATTTGACCTTCTTTGGGAAGTACATTATCTGTCCTTCAATTTGAATTGATAGCTTTGCTGGATAGAGCTATCTTGGATGCAGGTCCTTGCCTTTCATGACTTCAAATACTTCTTTCCCTCTCTTTCTTGCCTGTAAGGTTTCTTTTGAGAAATCAGCTATTAGTCTTATGGGAGAATTTGGACCCAAGAAACCACAAACCAAGGTATATCATAATTACGTTACCCAAGATTAAAGATAAGGAGAGAATCATTGTCTTTGGTTTTTAGAACAGTCTATGGGGTTATTTCTGTTGAGTACTTCTGTAGTATATCTCCCTTTTCTGTGAATGTACAAGCAAGGAGGGGAATGCAAGTTTTATATTATTTTTTCTCAACTCATATAGTCAGAATAAGGCAGAGATTCTGTGCTTAGGGTAAACCATCTTTTCACCTTACTTTTAACTGCATAATTCACACATAATGATCTGTAAATGCCTGTTTTCAGAGAAATTTAACCTTCTAATAAATAAATATATGAAGTATTATGTCAAAAATAATAATTGTCCTGAAGAAAATGTAAGGAGGATAAGGTGCCAGATGGTGATGTTAATTTACATCATTTGATCACAGTTTTCTCTGAAAAGTGATATTTGATGAGAGATTTGAGTTTCTGTACTAGATAACACCCTGCTGCATGACAGGGAATGTTTATCACTTCTCTAAACCTAGTGCCTAAACAGTGATGACACTTATTATTGGTTAAAGATATTTGTTGAAAACTTTTATAAATTAATATTTTCTTCAGCCTGGTCTTTTAAAAGGGCCTTCAATTTGGTACAAAAATAAAAATATTCCTGTTAAAATTGTTAATTATATAATCTGGTTCTAAAAGTTTCATCATAAGCCACCCAGATATATTGGCTAATTGAAGCAATTAATTACCAAAAAGATTCTGTCTTTTTGTTTAAAGCAAAAAGGACCTCACAGAAATTACAAAGTGACACAGTAGACACAGTCAACATGGAGAGAGCCCTTTACCCTTTCAGTTTGATTCATTTAATTTGGATTTATTTCTTCTGCCTTTTGGAGGAATGGCTATTTTTCCACTCATATGTAACAGAAAAAAAATTCTTTGGTGTATTTTTATTTCTCCTAAAAGAAAAGAGGACTATGAATATTAGATTCAAGCCAACCTTTTCAAAATCTTTCAGGTGTATGTCTTACATATAAAATAGCAAAGCAAAGAATAATGGCAAGAAGACATTTGAGGCGTTTAGAGATTAATAGGTTTTGGAGTCTTTCACCTCCAAGTCAGTACTTCAATTTGACCCAGTTTAAAGTGGTCAAGGTGAAGCGGTTCTGTTGAATATATTTATATTTCTATTTTAGTTCCAAAAAGTAGTGTTTAAAGGCATATAGGACAATAAGAAGGGCCAGCAGATAGGTTAATTGAATTGAAATACATTTTAAGACATAGGTAGCACTTAATTGTTTTCTTTTCCTAAGCACATAAATTAATCCAAATATTTTCTATAAAAATTTTATTCACATTTTAAGCATAATGTATGGAGTGAATTTGGAATAATTTGTAACTCTTTTATTTCTTAAATGAGTGCCTTGGTACAGATAACAGGTAGTTTGAATAAGAAGATATTTTTTCAAGTGCAGAACAATAGAAATTAAAATAGAGACAGTAGTTGGATAACACTTAGACTTTGCATAGCAACAATTCATGTAATTTTACTATGTAGCTTTTCATCACTCACCTCTAGGGGGGGTCTAGATTAGCTGATACAGTATCTGTGTTTTGGGGAGGGGGCAAAAAGCAAAAGGCAACTTCAAAATGGCCTTAGTTTTTAGTGTTTAAGTGGATAGAAGCAGAAAAGATAGAGCCAAAAAGTGGTTTTGTTAAAGTGCTCCATAGAATTTAGGCAGAGAAAAATAGCATGCCGAGCACATAATTATGTAAACATCTAAGTGCATGCATATAACTGGGCACTCACAGTTGTTTCTACCTTAAAATGTGGCTGTTAATTCTTGTTGGGAACCACTCTGCCTGGGTTCAGAAATTGTAACTGCCTCCCATGGCTAAGGATGAGTGAGTGACCTCTGGAATGTGAGCCACCAAGGAGAAAAAGCTTGTCTCTGCTTACTCCCCTGCCCTCAATGCATGGTCGCTTAGTCCATGACTGGTAAAACTCCTCAGAGGATGGGCAACCTAAGCCAGACATGATCACTTGGGAGACTCTCAAAGAAGGGCTCAGGGGGCTGCAACAAGGAGGGAGTGATGAACCCTCAACCCCCGGCTATTTTGACATAGCCCAAGTCCCCATGTCCTCTGAGAGAAGTGCTTCCTGGGTCTAATCCACTTAGGCCTGAAAACCTGTGATGGGGGAGGTGGTGCAGCCTCTTGCCCAGCTAGAGCAGGGTCTGGGGTGATCGGGCGTAAGAAAGAGTTCCTAAAAGTCCTGGGAAGCCTGCTCTGCTAAGAGTGCTTTCATTCATATGATAAGGATCTGAGCAGGAAATGAGTATGTCTTCCAAAGTTTCTGCAGCCCCCTTACCGGACAGACACTGACTCAGACTAAGCCCTCAGATTTCTTTGAAATGTTATCTACTGTTTGATCCTTACCACCTGTATTACTGTGTATTACAACCCAATAAAAGCCCCTTGAAAAAGGGGCTCCTTGCCTTTTTCCTCTGTGAAAGTGGTCACCTCTCCTCCCCAAGCAGATTATGTCTTGGTAGTGTTACTTTCATCTGTGGTGGACTGGGGGATTTGGGGGCAAAGTGGCCTTCAAAAATTCTGTCATTTTCTGAAGAGAAAATATACATAATATCAGACATGCGAAGCAAATAATAAGATAAAAGATGAGAGTTTATACTTTTTTATGCATTAAATTATATTTTTGCTTTTCTATGTTTCCCATTATTCATGAGTTTGTAATTCATTAAGCTCATTCACTCATTGATTATCTCTACTTTTCTTCTGGCTTTTGTTTATTTATATTTTTGTTAAATATTTTATTTTTATTCTCTTACAGTGTTTTTGATTTTTCCCCCATAGCCCTCCTCCACCCAATCCACCCCCCACTTCCACAGTCATTCTCAACCCTGTTGTCTATGTCCATTGGTCATTCATGTATGTTCTGGACTATTACCTTCCCCTTCTTTCCACCCTTACCCTTCTCCCCCCACCCCTCTGGTCACTGTCAATCTGTTCCTCGTTTCCATGTCTCTGGTTCTACTTTGCTTGTTAGTTTATTTTGTTCATTAGGTTCCTCCTATAGGTGAGATTATGTATTTGTCTTTCACCGACTGGCTTATTTCACTTAGAATAATATTCTCCAGTTCCATCCATGTTGTTGGGAAAGGTAGGAGTTTCTTCTTTCTTTCTGCTGCATAATATTCCATTTTGTAAATGCATCACAGTTTTTTGATCCACTCATTTACTGATGGGTGCTTACACTGTTTCTAGCACATGGCTATTGTATATAGTGCTGCTATGAACACAGGAGTACATAAATTCTTTTGAGTTGATGTTTTCATATTCATAGAATATATTCCCAGCAGTGGAATCAGTGATCAAAAGGAAGTTAATTCCATTTTTTTTTGAGGAAATTCTATACTGTTTTCCACAGTGTTTGCACCAGTCTGTATTCCCACCAACAGTGCACTAGGGTTCCCTTTTCTCCACCTCCATGGTAGCACTTGTTGTTTATTGATTTATTTATGATGACTATTCTGACTGTTGTGAGATTATTCTCCTTGTGGTTTTAATTTACATCTCTGTGATGGCTAGTGGTGTTGAGAATCTTTTCATAGGTCTCTGGGCCCTCTGTATATTCTCTTGGAGAAGTGTTTATTCAGATCCCCTGCCCATTTCTTAATTGGATTTTTTGACTTTCTGGTGTAGAGTCATGTGAGTTCTTTATGTATTTTGGAGATTAAACCCTTGCCTGAGGTATCATTGGTAAATATGTTCTCCCATATGGTCTGTTCTCTTTATTTTGATAATGGTTTCTTTTGTGGTGCAGAAGGTTTTTAATTTGATGTAGTCCAATTTGTTGATTTTTTCTTTATTTCCTTTGCACTAGGAGATGTATCATCAAAAATATTGCTACGTGGGATATCTAAAATTTTACTGCCTATTTTCTTCTAGGGCTTTAATAGTGTCACAACTTATATGTACGTCTTTTATCCATTTTTTGTTTCTTCTGGTGTATGGTATAAGTTGGTGGTCTGGTTTGAGTTCTTTTGCATATACCAGTCCAGTTTTTTCAAAACCATTTATTGAAGAGGCTATTTTTACTTCATTTTGTGCTTCTGAGCCCTTTGTCAAATATTAATTAATAATAGAGACTCGTGTTTATTTCTGGGTTCTCTACTCCATTTCATGGATCTATATGTTTGTTCTTATGCCTGTACCAGACTGTTTTAGTTACAGTGGCCTTGTAGTATAGTTTGATATAAGGTATTGTGATCCCTATTACTTTATTCTTTTTTCTCAAGGTTGCTGTGGATATTTGGGGTCTTTTTTGGTTCCATATACATTTTTAGAATACTGTTCTAGATCTGTGAAATATGACATCGATGTGTTAATAGATATTGTGTTGAATTTATAGATTGCCCTGGGTAGTATGGATATTTTAATTATGTTAATTCTTCCAATTTGTGAGCATGATATATGCTTCCATTTATTTCTATCTTCCTTAATGCCTTTCTTCAGTGTTCTGTAGTTTTCCAAGTACAGATCTTTTACCTCCTTGGTTAAGTTTATTCCTTGGTACTTTATTTTACTTGTTGCTATAGTAAATAAGATTGTTTTCCTAATTTCTATTTCTAATATTTTATTGTTAGTGTACATAAATGCCCTTGAATTTTGAATATTGATTTTGAATCCTGCTGTATTGCCAAATTTAATTATTAAGTCAGGTTGTTTTTTGGTGGAGCCTATAGGGTTTTCTATGTACAATATCACGTCATCCGCAAATAATGACAGATTACTTCCTCTTTTCCTATTGTAGACCACTCTGCCTAGTTTTAGGAATTGTATCTCTACCCCTTGTGGCTAAGGCTGAGAGACTACCTTTGGAATGCCAGACACAGGAGACAAAGCTTGTCTCTGGTAGCAAATGCTGCCTCAGTTCCTCTCCCTGCCCCAAAAGCTTGGTCGGAAGTCAATGATGGTAAGACCCCTCACAGCGGGGGCCAACCTAAGCCAGACTTGATCATTTGGGAGGCCTTCATAGAAGGACTCGGGGGGCTGCAACAAAGAGCAATGGACTCTTGCCCCCCCGGCTTTGACAAAGCCCGAGTCCTCATGTCTCCTGGGAGAAATGCTTCCTGGCTCTAATCCCCTTAAGCCTGAATACCTGATGGGGAGAGGTGCAGCTCCTTGCATTGCTAGAGTATGTCCTGGGGGGAAATCTGGCATCATAAAGACTTGCTGATAAACCTGTGAAATCTGCTCTGCTAAGAGTGCTTTCATTCATATGATAAGGGTCCAAGAGGAAATGAGTATGTCTCCCAAAGTTTCTGCAACTTTCTTCCTGACAGACACTGACTCAGACTCTGAAGCCCTCAGATCTCTTTGAAATGTTATCTACTGTTTCATCCTTGCCACTCTGTATTTCTGTATATTACAACCCAATAAAAGGCTAGGAAGAGGGTGCTCTGGGCCTTTTTCTTCTTGGAAAAACTGGCTGCTGCTGGCCTTTGTCTCCCCTGAGAAACTGGCCACAGCCCACTCCTCCATCCCAAACAGATATCAGCATCTCTCGGTCATATTTATCCATTCACGCGTGTCTGTGGCACTGGGGGAACTTGCGAAGTAGTCGCCCCTACATTTTCCAATTTGGATGCCTTTTGTTTCTTTTTCTTGTCTGATTGCTGTGGCTTCAACTTCTGATACTCTATTGAATAAGAGTGGTAAAAGCAGACACCCTTACCTTGTTTCTGATATTAAGGAAAATTATTTTAGCTTTTGCTCTTTGAGTATGATGTTGGCTGAAGGTTTCTCAATTATAGCTTTTTTGTGTTGAAGTATGTTCCCTCTATTCCCACTCTGTTGAGTGTTTTTATAAATGGGTGCTGAATTTTATTTAATGCTTTTCTAGTATTTATTGATATGATCATGTGATTTTTTATCTTTCACTTTGTTTACATGATGTGTTATTTATAGATTTACAAATATTGTACCATTCTTGCATGCTTGGGATGTATTCCGGTTGGTCACAGTTTATGAAGTTTCTAATGTATGGCTGGATCCAGACTGGTGATATTTTGTTGAGTATTTTAGCATCTATGTTCATCAGAAAGAAATTTTGGTCTGTGTTTTTTTTTTTTTTTCCTGTTGTGTCTTTAAATGATTTTGGGATACGGATAATACTGGCTTTAAAAAAGAGTTCAGAAGTCTTCACTCTTCTTAAAATTTTAGGATAAAAATTTAAATTTTTAGAATAGTTTAAGGAGAATAGGAGTTAGATCTTAAAATGTCTGGTGGAATTCACCTGTGAAGTTATCCAGTCCAGGGATTTGTGTGCTGGGAGGTTTTTTTTTTTTAATTTTTTTTATTGTTGCTTTCATTAGTTCTTATTGGTCTAATTAGGCTTTCTACTTCTTCTTGATTGAGTTTTGGAAGATTGTATCTTTCTAAAAATTTGTCCATTTTGCTCAAGTTGTCCAATTTCTTGTCATACATTTGTAGTAATTTCTTACAATTCTTTATATTTCCATGGTCTCAGTTTTAACTTCTCTTTGTTTCTGATTTTATTGATCTGGGTCTTCTCTCTATTTTTCTTGATGAATCTGATTACCAACTTGTCAATTTTGTTTATCTTTCCCAAGAACCAGCTACAGGATTCATTAATGTTTTAATTTTTTTTGCCTCTATATCATTTAATTCTTCTCTGATCCTGATTATTTTCTTTCTTCTACTCACTCTGGGCTTTGTTTATTGTTTTTTCCTCTAGTTCTTTTAGATATAGGGTTAGGGTATTTATTGAGATTTTTCTGTTCTCTTTAGGTAGGCCTGCATTACTATGAACTTCCATCTTATAACTGCCTTCTTGTATCCCATAGGATTTGAGTTGTGTGTTCATTTTCATTGGTTTCCATAGGTTTATAAAATTTTTTTCTTGATCTCATTATTTATCCATTCATTATGTAATAACCTGTTATTCAGACTTTATGTATTTGAATGTTTTTGAGTTTTTTTATTTAGGTTAATTTCTAGTTTCAAGCCATTGTTATCTGAGCTTATGCTTGAAATTCTTTCAATTTTCTTGAATTTGTTGTAGTGTGTTTTGTGTCCTACCATGTGGTCTATCTTTTAAACTGTTCTTTGTACATTTGAGAAAATATATATATTTGGTTTGTTTGTATTAAAAATTCCTGTATATATCAATTAAATCCATATGATCTGGAGTGTAGTTCAGTGCTTCAATGTCCTTGTTGATTCTATTTGGAACATCTCTTAATTTCTGACAGTGAAGTGTTAAAATCCCCTACAATGACTGTTTTGCTGTCAATATGTTTCTTAAAGTCCTCCAAAAATTTTCTGATATATTTAGTTGCTCCTATGTTTGGTGCATATATGTTTATAAGGGTTATATCTTCTTGTTGGACTACTCCCTTAAGTATTATAGTGACCTTGTTTTTCTCTTGTTTTGCCTATATTTTGAATTCTATTTTGTCTGATATAATTACTGCTACCCCACCTTTTTTCATGTCTGTTTGCTTGAAATATTTTCTCTATCCACTTACTTTCAGTCTATATAGATCTTTTCTTCTGAGATTGCTCTCTTGTAGATAGCACATATATGGCTCACATTTTCTTATTCATTCAAATGCTCTATGTCTTTTGATTTGAGCATTAAATCCATTTACATTTTAGATTATTATTGATAGATATTTATTCATTGCCATTTTCCCTTTTTATCTGTGTTTCTCTCTCTGTTTTCCAGCTTCTTAACTCAGTCCCTTTAGCATCTCTTGCAATGCTTATTTGTTGGAGATATTATTTTAGCCTTTTTTTCCCTTGGGATTCCTTTTTTCACTTTCTATTTTAAATGAGAGCCTTGCTGGATAGAGTAGTCTTGGTTGCAGGCCTTTGCTTTTCTTGACATTTCTTTTTGTTTTGTGGTGTTTCTGTTGAAAAATCAGCTGTTAGCCTTATTGGAGCTCCCTTGTATGCTACTAGCTGTTTTTTCCTTGCCGTCTTTAAGATTCTCTGTTTATCCTTAAGTTTTACCACTTTAATTATGATGAGTCATAGAGTGGATCTCTTTGGGTTCTTTTGATTGGATGGGTGATTTTGTCTTTTTCAAGCAGGTTTTCCATCTGTTGCTCCTCTTCTTCTCTCTTTGGTATCCCAAGATGCAAATATGTTATATTTTAGGTAGTCCTGGTGCTTCTTTAAAAGATCTTAATGCTTTTTGAGGCTTTTTTTTTCATTTTTCTGCTCTTTCTGGGATTTTTTTCCTACTTTGTCCTCCAACTCGCTGATTTGATTCTATGTTTCATCTAGCCTGGTTTTAATTCCCTCTAGGTTATTCTTTTTTAAAAAAAAATATTTATTTTATTTATCTTTAGAGGGGAAGAAGAGAGGGAGAAAAACATCAATGTATGGTTGCCTTTCATGCATCCCCTGGCCTGCTGGGAACTGGCCTGCAGGGAACCAGCCTGAAACCCAGGCATGTGCCCTGACTGGGAATCGAACCACAATCCTTTGGTTCACAGGCCTGTGCTCAATCCACTGAGCTACACCAGCCAGGGCAATTCCCTCTGGGTTATTCTTAATTTCAGATATTTTATTCTTTATTTCCTCCTGGCTTTTATTGATAGTTCCTATGTCCTTTCTCATACTTATGTAGTCCCAGTAAGTTCCTTGTGGCTTCCATAGAGTTCCTTGTAGTTTTCACTGAGTTCCTTGAGCATTCATAAAATCATTATTTTGAACTCAATGTCTGATAGTTTGCTTGCCTCAATTACATTTGGCACTTTTTTTCTGGGGGATTCCTCTTTTCCTTCTGATTGGGATGTGTTTCTTTTTCTCTCCATTTTAGGTGACTATTCTTGTTTGGTTCTGCTTATTAGATTTATTTGCTTTGACTATCTCTCCTGTCTCTGTGGGGTGTCCTTCTATGGTAGAAGACCTGTGGGACTCAGTGGTGCTGTCTCCTTGATCTCCTGAGCTAGATGTTCTTGGGATACACTTTATGCCATTTATGTGGGCTCTCTTATTGTATTGGGGCTATGGTTGTTGTTGGGCCATTCTTTGTTTATTCTTTCCTCCAGCTGGCTGATGAAAAGCCAGACTTACCACCTTGTCTTGTGTGCTGTTTTACAGGTGCTGCCAGAACAAAACAAACTACCCAGAAAACAAGCCCCCACACACATCCACACTATCAGCTGCAAATGCACCAATATTAATAAAGTTGTAAAGAGATTAACACTATTATTAAAAATGAAAAATGAATATGAGATGACTGAAAGAAATATGATTTTAGAGGGTAGAGGGAAAAGAAATAATAAGAGTAGAGAATAGAAGCAAGGCAAAGAAGGAAAGAAAAACATATTTACATTGTAAATAGAAAAGATGAAGAAGGCAAAATGGTGCATTTAAATTTCTTTAGAGTGAAAATAATAGAAACAAAATTGGAGGAAAAGATCCACCACAGCAATATCAGCAACAAATGAGCAAAGATTAATACAGGTGGAATGGAAATAAGAAGGAAAGTAGAAAGAAAAAGAAGCTTATGAGATGTCTAAAGAAAAGAAAAGTGATTTTTGAGGGAATAAAGGGAGAAGAAATAATAAGAGTGATTAATTAAAAAAGAGCAAAAAGAGATAAAAAGTAAAATTTAAAGGAAAGGACAGGAGAAAGGCAAAACGAGTAAGAGAAGAAAACAATAAAGTTTGAGATTTGAAATAGAAAAACAGTAAACATATAGAAATAAAATTGTAGAAATGCAAGGACTACCATATCAACAACCGATGAGCAAAGATTAATAAAGGTGGAGAGAGAATAAGGGTATTTTAGTAATGGGAAAGAGAATGTGAGATGACTAATTACAAGAAAAATGTTTTTGAAAGTTTGAAGTGGGGAGAAATGTTGAGAGTGTAAAAGAGAAACAGACCATAGCAAGACATAAAATAAAAATTAAAACAAAAATTTAAAAAACAGGAAGGAAGAGCAAAATGGGGAAATAGAAGGGAGGAGTAAATTATGAGATTTGAAATGAACTAAAATTAAAAAATCCTAGCAAAATAATCGGAACAAACAGGAAAAATAAATGAATGTTAAAAAGCTACGCAGGAAAAATAAATCAACCTGGGAATCAACCTAACCAAGGAGGCAAAAGACCTTTACTCAGAAAACTACATAACACTAAAGAAAGAAATTAAGAAAGACACAAATAAATGGAAGCATATTAAGGGATTGGAAGAATTAACATCATCAAAATGTCCATAGTACCCAAAACAATAAACAGATTCACTGGGATCTTTATTAAAATACCAATGACACATTTCACAGATATAGAACAAACATTTCAAAATTTTATATGGAACTATAAATGACCCAGAATAGCCACAGAAATTTTGAGAAAGAACAAAGTATGAGGGATCACAGTACCTGACATCAAACTGTATTATAAGGCCACAGTAATCAAAGTAGTCTGGTATGGGCACAAGAACAGACACATAAATTAATGGAACAGAATAGAGAGCCCAGAAATAAACTCACATCTCTATGGTCAATTAATATTTGACAAATGGAGCAAAAGCATTAAATAGAGTAAAAAATAGCCTCTTTAACAAATGGTGTTGAAGATCTAGACAGCCACATGCAAAAAAATAAAACTTAACTACCAACTCACACCATATACAAAAATAAACTCAAGGAGAATGAAAGACACAACACCATAAAAGTCCTAGAGAAGAGCATACCCAGGAAAATCTCAGATATTCCATTCAGCAATATGTTCGTTGATATGCCCCCTACAGCAAGGGTCATAAGGGAAAGAATAAACAAAGGGATTTTATCAAAATTAAAAGGTTCTGCACAGCTAAACAAATCAGCAAAATGAAAAGGGAACCAAATGTATAGGAAAATGTATTTGTCAGTGATACCATGGACAAGGGGTTGATCTACAAAATATATAAAGAATTCACAGGACTCCACTCCAGGAAGAGAAAAAAACAAATTAAGAAATGGGCAAAGGACCTAAAGAGACGCTTCTCCAAGAAGGACATGTAAAGGGCCCAGAGACATATGAAAGGATGCCCAGCATCACTGGCCATCAGAGAGATGCAAATTAAAACCACAATGAGATACCATTTCCACTGGTCAGAATGGCTATCATTAATAAATAAATAAACAACAAGTCCTGATGAGGTTGTGGAGAAAAGGCAACCCTAGTCACTATTGGTGGGAATGCAGACTGGTACAGCCACCATGGAAAACAGTATGGAATTTCCTCAGAAAACTAAAAGTGGAACTGATTTTTGACCCACCAATTCCACTGCTAGGATTATACCCTAAGAACCCTGAAAAAACAATCCAAAAGAATCTATGCACCCCAATGTTTAAAGCAGCACAATTTACAATAGCCAAGAGCCAATCAACCTAAATTCTCATCTGTAAATAAGTGGATTAAAAAATTGTGGTACATTTGCACAGTGGAATACTATGCAGTAAAAAGAAAGAAGGAACTCCTACCCTTTGCAACAGCATGGATGGAACTGAGGAGCATTATGCAGTGTGAAATAGTGCAATTAGTGAAATACAAATACCATGTGATCTCAAGTATGAGCAGAAGCTGACCAACAAAACAAACAAGCAAGCAAAATATAAACAGAGACCTTGAAATAAAGAATAGCCTGACAGTAATTAGAGAGGAGGTATGAGAGTGATAATGAAGAAAATAGGGGGATATTCATCAAGGAACATGTATAAAGGACACATGGACAAAACCAAACATGGGAGGTGGGGTTGGGTTGGTGGTGGGAAGGAATGGGGGTAAATGGAGACAACTGTACTTGAAAAGCAACTTTAAAAAAGAAAGGAAAATACAGACTTCATTTTAGTTTTTATTTTAAAGCTATGCAGGAGAGAAAATAATGCAAATAATAAAGAAGACCACAGTGGAATTCGTCTCAGTTGAGTCCAGTGTTTGCCACTGTCTTCTCTTTCTGGATCCGCCCCTGGTAATGTTAGATGGTGTTCTTGCCTGACTCTAGTTCACCTGTTTGAGCTACAGGCAATCCACAGTCTGTATCTGTCTCCTTCAGATTCAGCTGGTCCCTACTCTTCTGCCCTGCTGGCTTTCTGTCAGCTCAGGGCCCAGGAGTGGTTCATTTAATGACCTGAGAAGACTGCAAGTACCTTCTTCACCTGCCTCCAGAGGAGGCTTCTGGTAAGATTGTGAGGGTAGGAACCCTGGGTCACCCCTGAGGGTAACTACTCAGTCTTCAGGGAAGTTGCTTGGAGTGTTTCCTCATCTCCTCACCACACATCTTGGTCTGTTCCAGATTCTTTCCAATATGTGATTTCTGGTTATTAGCTCTCTATTTCCTGTGAGGGGCCAATTTGTGTAAAGGGGGCAGATCTTTCCTGCTTGGCACAGACAGCAGCCCTGTCAAGGAGCCAAGGCTGGGTGGGGACCCTGAGGCCCCCTTGTTGCACTTGTCTCTAATCTCTCTGCTCTGGTGGTTTCAGTGGATCAGGGCCTGAGGAAGAGTGTAGCTCTTAGTTTCTGGTAGAAAGGGGCCTTTCAGAGCTTTTCCTCCTTTCCTTTTGACTATGTGACCAGCAGAGGGCTCCTGAGCCTGGCCTCACTGATCTGCAGAGCCTGTAATCCTGCCTGTGGGGGTTGGGCACACCCGTAAAGAGGGGATCAGCCTAGCTGCAACAAATCTCAGCCGTTCAGGTCCTGGCCATCCAGTCCCCAGCCTGCCACTCTAGCAGGAGACTCAGGCCTGAACTCTCCATCCTGCATCACCAGCTGTGTTGGGTCCCACAGTCCATTCAATGTGACACTATCACTCTGGTTTCTTTGTTGACAGAGCTACTGCGCCCATGCACACATGTGCACATGAGCACTGGGTCCCTGTGGAGCCTCCAGTCTGTCATAAACTCCTCTTTTAATAGAGTTTCTAGGTGGCCCTCACAATGTAGCAACAAGCCCTGGTGGGAGGACCTGTTCTCCACTTATTCCCCTTCCCCCAAAAGCTCAAAGTCTCTCTAGGTCAGAGCTGACAACAGCCTGCCAGAGCCTCCAACAGTTTTATTCTCTGGATCTATTCTGGATGTCCCGGGGAAGAGTCCATCAGTGATACTATAGCACAGGATGGTGGTGGGGTGCTCTTGCCACTCCCTCCAGTGATTCTTAATCTTGGGTGGGTTTGGTCCCACAACACTGTCTCTGCAGCCAGCATCTCTGCCATCTCTCTCTGCCCCCAGAGGTTGTGGCTCCTGAGCCAATCAGCAGCCTCCTCAACCAACTCTCTCCTGTCCATGTTTCCAGTGGTGCCTGGGGTCGGGAAGGCAACAGCACCCTTCCCAGTAAGTTCTACAGTCCCTAGTTCCTGGCTCCTGGTAGTGGCAGGGTGCACAGCCCTGCCCTTGGTAGAGGGCACAAAGACATACGTGGGTGCAAACGTAGGGGCACTCCACAGG
The DNA here is from genome assembly GCF_021234435.1 of Artibeus jamaicensis. Lineage (NCBI taxonomy): Eukaryota > Metazoa > Chordata > Mammalia > Chiroptera > Phyllostomidae > Artibeus > Artibeus jamaicensis. The sequence goes on along the minus strand of NW_026522030.1, from coordinate 67,503,473 downwards.
CTTCTTCCTGAGGAGGATGCTTTAAATTCCTCAGAAGGGATCCCACTCCAAATCTGGACAGCTAGAAGTGCCTGGCTGGGCAGCAGCAGCTGCTCTGCCAGGAGAGCCTGGTCTGCCTGCTCCTGAGTGCCCTGTAGGTGGGTATGTTATAGAACAGAGGTCCAAGGGGGCAATATTTGGCCCACCCAGGGACGCCAAAAACTGTTACAGAACAACAGCCCCCCACCAAGGACAGTTTACTAATACCATCTAGACCAGCTACTGGGCTGGTCTGTCCACCACCAGAGGAAAGACATCTCTCAATGCCAGAGATTTGTGAAAAGGAAAGGTTTATTTAAAGCTTTATAGACTTAAAGTAGTGACGCTATGTCCCCGATTAAAATATCAAAGTCCTTTAGGATAACCACAGATGCCCATAGTGCTTCCTTCTCCCCCTGCCCTAGTTTGGGTACCATAACTCAGGAAAAGAAGAATATGTCCATGCTTCAGACCGCTGGCACCGTCAGCTATGTTGCCATCCAGGCAGGATCTCTAATTACTCCAAAGTCATGTGGCACCTTTTCATGGCTTACTGGAGAGAGTTCTTTCACCCTTCTTCTAGGCAAAGTCTCTTCTTTCCTTCACAAGAGCTGCTGAGAGGTTGAGGTCTCCACTCTGACAAAGCCCAGTGGTGATTCTGTGTGCCCCCAGCTGCAGGGGTCCCCACTCTGTCCAAAAGTATGTGGCTCTCTCTGCCCTGCCATAGCCGTGAAGTTCCCTCTTCACATGGCTGTAGGGGTCCCCACTCTGGCAAAGCTGCATGGTACTCCCCTCCACCTGGCCAAGAAGGGGTCCTCACTCTGCCAAAAGGGGTCTTCACTCTGCATTGAGGGGTGGTACTTCCTCAATGGCTGCCGTGTCTGGATTTAAATCCTCACGTCAGTCCTCCTTTGCAGTGCAATTTCTGTCTGCTCCCACAACTGGCTACACCTGCCAGCACTCCCATATATTCCAAGTCTACTGGGCTGCCATCATGAGTCTGGGCAGGTATGGCCCCATGTCGTGGAGCCAATCCTGTCCAAGCTCCCACACAGACTCTGTAACTCAGGGGACCTGCCCCCAGTTACATCTTGGGTGGAAGTCACTTTTATTCCCCTGGCTCAGAGCATGGCTACAGCTATTTATCATATCTGTGCAGCCAGTTAAAGATTATGGATATGTTAAATGACCATGCCAGAGGTTAGCTGCAAAGCCTTTGCTGTACAAAACAGCTCTCAATGGCCCTGCTCCATTTGTCCCTTCCCCAACTCGCACCTGTGTGTGTGGGGGGGGGGTGAGGACATCTTAATATTTCCTGGACACCTTGAGTTCTGGACCACAGACCCCATTCCAAATCTTTTATTGGGCCCCCCCTCTTGGCTGTGCCCTGTTAAAGGTAGGTTCTTGCCTCCTCACAAACAAGCCCTGCACACTCTTCCACGTACAGACTCACACATGCTCTCACTCACTCTCAGCTGAATTTTCAAGTTGATTACTCTGTGGTTTACCTGCAAGACCCACCTAGGTTGGGAGCAAGTGTTTGGAGTTTTCATCTACCCTGCAGCCATCTTGGATCCCCTTACTTTTTCTGACTTTTAAAAACCTGCAAAATATTTATAAATCATACAAAATATGTGTACTTAATATCTTAATTGCATATATATCATTAACATTTTACAATGTTTAGATGACTCTTTAGAGGAGTCTTCAAATATACTATAAATGTGTGATCTTAAAAATGTAAACATATTTGGAATTTTAATATGTTAAATATAAAATGGGGCATAGGACTATCAGGTTTTCAACATAGTACCAATTTATATGAAGAACTGAAAAAAGAGATATTTTAATCTCTTCTTGACAAATGAGTATTTCTCCTTGTTCATAAACATAATGCAGTGATTTTCAACCAGTGTGCTGCAAGAATTTTTTAAAACAAAAAATACCTGACTATTTAGTCAAGGGCATTGACCTTTTTTCTGAGTGTCAAATAAAAAACACAATTGCTGTCCAGTGTGAATGCCTTGCCTTGAACCATAAATATATAGGTCATATAATAGAATTGTATCTTATTGGGCACACTGTATAATAAGTTTGCATCCAATTGGTTAATTCTTGGTACCAGAAATCTTTATATACAAGTATAGGCAACTGATTTTTTAAAACATTACTTTGGAAGATTATGTTTTTTGTAAATCAATTAAAATTATACCCCAATTTGTCAGGTCAGTGAAAAATATGTTTTTCTTGTGTTCTGCAGAATTTTAGGAATTAGTTTATGTGTCCCATGAAATAAAAAAGGTTGAAAATTGCTGAGCTAATGAATCAATAAATATGCATTGAACTCATAATTTATGTTTTTAAGTACAGCCCTACACATAACCATGAAACTATGTACATATCTAGAAGAAAATTTTAAAAAATATATGCAACTTTCTAAATGAAAAGTTATAAAGAATAAAACTGTATTGAAAGAACAGAAATAATCTCTATGCCCCATACAATGGAGCATAACTAAAATAAAGAGAGGTTAATAAATGTTAAAATGAAAACAAAAAATACAGAGGCCACCATCTAATTGGACATGATATAGACCAAGAGAAAACATACTATTCAATATAAAGAAGACTTTATAAAGCTAAAGGCAAAAATTCACAGTGAAGAAATTTGTTAATATATGTGTACCCCAAAATATAACAATGAAAAGAGAATATAATAAAATGCAAGAAGAATCAGAAGAAATATTAGTACATACCTTTCATTTTAATATAGATTCAGAAATAAACTAATATTAGAAATGCAAGAGAGAGTGAAAACATAATCACTAAGGTAGACATTAGAGCTGCGTGGTGAACTCTAAACTCTAGCACCAGCACATAGGACTTTTAAAAACACTGGTAATATATTAAGCCATAAAGAAAATCTGCATAACATAAAATAAGGAGATGATGCAAACATTCTACGAATATAATGAAATAGAAGTAGAATCTATCAAAATAAAAAAATACTTATGCAATACAAATTTTTAAAAATAAAATAATCTTCCCCCCCAAATAATTAATCTTAAAGAACAGAAACTCAAAACATTCAGAAAATTTGAAACAAAAATGTAGATGGAAGAAACTTAACAGTTATAAAAGTAGGATCTAATGTTATTATTGACAAAAATGTAGCACTAACAAACAGATGAGCTGAACACTTTTTAAAAGCTCATAAAATAATCAAATAATGAAGTAATTATGTGAAACAAAGGGGAGAAACATATATATATGCAAAGTAAGTCATGAAGAAGAAGTAATGGCCATCAAAACAAAGGATGTTCCAAAAATCACAAGAGACCACTGTGTACAACTGTATAAAAATAAATTTGAAAATCTAGATTAAATGCGTGACTTCCTAGAAAAGAAAATGTATACAAAATGAGATATACTCCATAGATACAAAGTTCAAATAGAATAATTTCATAGAAGAAATAGAGAAATGTGGCAAAGAACTCTCATGCACCAAAGTATCAGGCCCAAATAGCCATGGATATTCTCAAACACTTTTAAAGATACATTAAAATTTAAATGATACTTAAATTACCTGAAAGCATGGAGAAATAAAACATCTAAAAATTTTATATAGCAGTCATAAGAATTATAACAAAATGTGAAAAATGTTAAACACAAGACAAAACTGTTGAACAACCTCACATATAAAGAGCAGAGCGAAAAAATCTGAAATCAATTAGAGAGAATCCAAGAATACATTAAAATTATAACACATTATGGCCAAGTGGGGCTTGTTCTAGAAGGGCTATGACAATTAATTATTAATAACCTTTACTATGCAACAAGTTAATTGGTATGATAGGAAAAAATTATGTGATTTTTTAAAAAAAATTCCAAAACCCATTTCTTAAATAATACTACTTAGTAAAGGAGGAACATATGGATTTTTACATGATAACATACCAGTGGTGGCTCATGTACTACTTCATAGATATTATTAGATACTTGTCCATAATTTCAAGAAAACTGACCTATCTATGTTTTGCTACTATTTAATGTGTTTGTAGAAGTATTAGTCAATGTACTAGGCAAAGGAAAACTCTTAGAGGTATAAATATTGAAGAGTAAGAGAGAAAAATTGCACTTACTTTATCAGGGAGAAAGAGATTACCTAGACTACTGTACTTATTTTTCTCTTTGATAAAGTGGACATTAGTCTTGATAACATGTGGTTATACCACCTTGAGATAGTGGAATGGGAAAGAGGACAAGAGAACATCACATTTAAGGCACATACTCTACTGGTAGAGCAGCCTTGTCCCTGAATCCATTAGTGTGACTTACCTGCACAATCACACGGTTTCCTTGCCATTATCAAATGGATTTCACTTGGTACCATTAAGTTAAAAAGCCTGTAATTTACGTCTTTTAAAACTAACAAATTAATCATGGATACTGGGCATGTTAGATTACAAGTTAATATTCAAGAACTTCTATGCATATTTGTTTTCATTTTCATGCATTCTGTATTTCTAACTTCATCTTTATATGCAATGTCAGTGACACCCTTATCATTTTACATAGAGACCTAATGAAGAGAAGCTTGTGGAAAATACAAGCATCCTACAGAAGCTTTAGAAGATTGTTTTTAAAAGAAGTACGGCCATAACTCACCATGTGCTCTTTACTTTTTCTTTTCTAGGCATCTGTTTCATTATCTGTGAAATTATGCTACATCTCATACTCACACTGTTTGTGGGTTGAATGAAAATAGCATTGACATCACAAAATGGAGTGCTCTATATAAATAAGGTATATTATTTTTACAAAAATGAATTATTTAGGAAAATTGGAAATAACCACTTAAGGGGTGGAACATAACAGCTGTTGAACAGTACACTTATAGAACTAAAGTACATTTGGAAAAGGGTGCCAGGATCTGCTGTCTAATTTTATTTTTCAAAATGAAATTACTGGAAGAATCTAGCTCTACAGCACGATCCAATTATCTAAATGTGAATTGGCCTGGGAACAAAGGTTAATAACCTCATCTCTTTCAGGGTCTTGGTCTTAATTCAATTCCAAAAAATGAGCTGATTTACACATTACCAAAATGCAACACACATTAGTAATGCTTAAATTATCTAGTGACCAAATCCTCTGCTTTATTCTTGGGACCCAGAGTTTTGTTTTGTTTCTGTTTTCCCATAGTTAGAACTGAAAAAAATTATACTATCCAGAGCTAGACTAATCAGATTATTGAAGCCCACAACCTTAACAATTAATTGGCAAAACTTGATGAACTTCACATCAACCACAAAAATAGCTATGAAAGAGTCGTTGTTATTATTCTTTTAAAAAATCTAGATCAATTTATGTGTCATTAAGCAGAAATTTTCTATTTTCCACCACTCCATTATTAATTTTCTCAACCTTAAGGTACTCAGGAGATCAAATGTAATTCAGTTATGGGGAGACTAGATAAATGCCACTTGAAAAGATTGCATTATTAATCAGGTTTGACTGGGTCAAACACTTAACTTTTATGCATACGACATTTTTGAAGTTTTTCTACTTGATACTACCTTTCCTCTTTTTATTAGCATTAACATAGGTCCTTGAGTAGCTACAAGAAAAATAATGCCCCTTGAAACTGGTCCTGGAGGGGTAGAGTAAAGGAGAAATGGACCATTTTTAGTTAAATCCACTGAGAGTTATGGTTTTAACCACAGCATAAACTAGCCATTTACATTATACTCCTTGATAGTAATAAAAATGAGGTGTACACATAGGTTACAAGGTAAGAAGACATACTCAAAACTTTAAACACATAAAAATAAGTTGAACCAGGATAATCTAAACAACTCTTTCAATGTTGATTATAACTGATTTTAAATTTGTCTTTACCAGGGAAGTAATAATAAATAGTAAATCAGCATTTTAGTTAACACAAAAAACATCTAACATACAGATTAGATAACTCATTTTAATATATTTTGAAAAGTTTACAAGAGAACTTTATGAATACCGCTATTGTCTATCTTACTATATACATGTGCTGAGAAAAGGTAAGAATCATTAAAATTTTCAACATGCTAATAAATTAAGCACACTTCTGAGTGTTAACAGAATGGTGTGAAAGTTCAAATGTTGGGTACATTTACATTCTATGTTTCATATTTCTGAAATATATTCATTTTTGTAAGAAGTATCTGCCTTACTATATGCAAGGAAGTATAAAGGTTAAAACACAGGACTTTATAATAAAGACTACACAAAATTTGTTTTACTTAATCAAGTTTATGTATCATATTTTGATACCCATAGCAAAATGTTGGAAGAAAAAGTTCAGATACTGCTAAATAAAAAAATATAGAGGTAAAAATGTAAGTAATCAGCTTTCGAATCGCTGATATTCCAATCAATAAGGACTCAGCAAATCAAGCTAATGATTTTGGCATTTTCAACAAGGAAGTGTTCTCTGTTGGAATATATCATTCTCCTTCAGGTGACATATACAGTTGAAATTAAGGTGGCAATCAGTAAAAAAATATACATTGAATTTTTTGAAATGGGCACAATTTCCTCTTTACATGAATGTCATAAGTACTTAGCACTCTGTTGGGGCCCAATAAGATGTTCTTCTCACTGGTCCTGGCAAGTCACTAATTAGTATTATCATAGATGAAATTCACAGTAAAACAGAGTTCTCTCTTAAATATGCAAAATTCATAAAAGTCCTGAAGTTTGGCGGAATATGAAAAGCAAGACAAATGGAATAACAAAACAGCTCTCTTCACTTCGGTTGTTATCCTGCAGCCTTTCTGAAAAATGAACAACAGCTTCCATCACGAACAATTCTGATAAACCCAAGAACTTTGCTTCCTTTTACTCCAGAATCGCCCATGGAGAGCCCCAGAAAAAAAAAAAACCCAAACATTGTTACCTTATCTTACTTTAATAGTGCTTTCTTTAACTTTCTCTTCAGATAAATCGTATTGTAAGTGAAGAGAAAGTCAGATTTACTGTGAAACTAATTAACTGAAGCTTTGGGTTGTTTGTGCACATGTCCATAAAGTGTTCCAGGTGGAGGGTGGAAGCCAGATTGCATCTGTGAAGCATTTCTAAGCAATCTTTTCTGGTAGAATGGCTAAACAAACCACAGAAGATAGTTATGTACTTAGTTTTTCAATGCTTCTGTTAATTTTTTTTCTCATTCTAGGTAAACTTGAAAAGAGGTGGTATGGCTAACTTCATTCAGCAATATCTTAAGGAAGAAAGTTTAGGCGTATAGCTATGAGGGAACATCTGGTGTCCATGACAAAATAATAAAAAAATACATTTATGTTCTAGAATAACAAGGATCTGTCTGAATTTTAAATCTCTATTAAAGATGTGTAATTATAAATGTCAATGTATAATATGTGTGAGTACACAAAATAATTTTAGAATTTACTATCTGGACCATATAATCAATATTTCTAGGCTGTTTCTTTTTATGTTAGCTCCAGTGGCACCTGTGACAATACTTCTGGCTCTATGTGATGCCCAAAAGGAATTAAACACAGGAGTTCAAGTCCTTGCAATGTAAAAAAAAAAATAATAAGCAGTTATTTCTCAGAGTTCCACATATAAGGATACCATGGCATTTTGCAAATAAGACTTTGCTCAGCTCCATGTTGATGTGTTCAGTAAAAACACAGAAAAAAATGACTTGATTTTATGACTGCAGTACATCAAAAGCTATGGTTTCTCTTTTTTCTTTTTTTCAGGTAGCTTACCACATTTTTAAAATTTTTTTCTATTTAATTATTTTTCAAGTACAGTTTTCTATTTCTCCCATTCCAGCCCACCCCGCTCTGTGCCCCCCACCTCCCTCCCATTTCCACCCCCCTTAGTTCTCATCCCTGTGTCCTTTATAGTTGCTCCTCTAAATCCTTCCTCTTTTTCCCCTTAAATTCCCTCCCCTCTCCCCTCTGGTTGCTGTCCCCCTGTTCTCTATTTCAGTGCCTTTGTTTTGATTTTGCTTGCTTGTTTGTTTTGTTGTGTAGCTTCCTGTCAAAGGTGAGATCATATGGTATTTGTCTTTCAACACCTGGCCTATTTCACTCAGCATAATGCTTTCCAGTTCCATCCATGCTGTTGCAAAGGGTAGTAGCTCCTTCTTACTCTCTGCTGCATAGAATTTCATTGTGTATATGTACCATAATTTTTTGATCCATTCATTTACTGATGGGTCAGTAAAAGCTATAGTTTCAATGCAGTATTTTTGTTTATTTTTCTCTTTGGGTAATTTTACTTAATTTTTCTCCTTTTAAACACTAAATCACCTTTACATGTAGTAATGGCAAATAAGAAGGTGAAGTCACTTGCTTCCAGGTCAGTCATTACAATGAAGACACTTTATTTCCTCTTCTTTAGAAAATTAAAGTATAAAAGACTACAGATCTAAGAAATTAGGTTAAATACAAAACAAACAAAAAACCCCAAAGCGTACTAGACACATTATGCCATTTCTGACTTTGTGGTGTCAGCGAATATTTATTCTGCCTTGGTGGTGTGCTCACTTATATAAGTTTTTGAGTAATATAAAGTGTTTCTAGAGGATTTTTTTACAACCCAATTATTCAACCAGAATGTGGAGAGACAGTGAAATCTGTGTCCTGGAGAGGCAGAGCATGGATGTGGTTTGAGGGGTGACACATTTGGTGAGACACGTGAGTCCAGTCGGAGACCCTGTCACCCTCCATGTACTTTTCTAGGTATTGGTTTTATGTTCTCCTCAGAGAAGTAGGACTGTTGTTCTCAAAAGACAACAGAGCTTTTCTTGCCTGGGCTTCGATAAGAAAAATAGTCACTAGAAATCATGAAAACTCTAAAGAATGGTCACTCATCATATTCCTCCACAAATGAAAATTTCAATTCACTTTGTACCCAAATCAATGCTACAGTCCAATTTTTCAAATAAACCCAAGGATAGGGTGGTTTTTGCACACAGGGAGAGTGCAGTCATCCATGGTTTAGTCAGTTCCATCTTAGAAAAAAGGTTTATGTTGCACAGAGCTGGGAAAAAAAGCTGACTAGAATTCTGTTAGATTTCTTTCACTCTAATGGAAAGTAAACAGAGTAAGTGATTACTTCTAAATTACTAATTAAAAAAAAGAGAAAAATCGGTGAACAGTTGTTAGATGAAATGTCACACTGCAGTACCTTCTATAACTTATTAAATAAAATAACACAGTTTTGATTTTATATTTTTCCAAAAATAAGAGAAGCATGATGGGTTTTATGATGAATGTTAAGGCACTTAGATTTACAAGAGGTAACTTAATCGAAAAACTTCCAAAAGATTTCTCAGCTTTTCTCTATCCATAGTATTTCCTTTAGTGATTCTCATCTATTACTCTGACTGATAAAAACATTTCTGTGCAGAAGGCTCCCAAATGGACTCTCTGACTGAAACCCAGATTTATATATGCAGTAGACGACTTTACCAATTCCATTTTATTTTCAGAATGACCAAGACAAGAACTCATGATTTCACCCCTTTACAGACCCTAATGTATTCTCCCAGTTTTCCCATTACAACAAATAAAAGCGTCCAGTAGCTTTACACCAAACTGGCAGAATTCTTCCTTTCATCAAATCCCATATCTAAGATTTCAGTAATCACATATGGAATGAGTCACTTCTCTCAGCTTTCACAGCTACTGTCAGGGTTCAAATCACTGCTATTCCCACCCCCTTACTTTACTTTATTGTTGTACTGTTCTGTCTTTAGCTCCCCTACAGTCCATTGTCTACACATCTGCTAGAATAGTCTCAAAAACTCCAACAAATCTAGATTACTTCCCACAGTAAAAGTCCTCTGCCTCTTTATCATATCACTTGACATAAAGTTCATTCTTCTTAGCGTGGTCTGTAAGTACCTAATGATTTGGTCATCTAACTCTGAACTTGTTTCCTGACACAAATACCATGAATACTTCCATAAATACCTAGGCTCAGATTCTTGCTCTCTTTATGTTCTTTGAACAGTGATTGCATTGCCACTGTAGAACTTTTGCATTTGTTTGCCCAAATGTCCTTTTCTTCAACTAGACCAGGCTTTTTCTTATCTTTTACAACTCAGGTTAAATCGTTCCTTGCCAGCAAGGCCTCCCATTATTGCCCCCTCTTAATACCTCCCTACTGTTCCCCATTGTAACCATCTATCACACCACCTAGGTTTCCATTTTCATTACTTTTATCACTGTTTGAACTTATGCTACACATTTGAAAATGTGTCTGTCTGTACACTACAACATTGGTGACTAGAATGTGTGTGCACAATTATAGGGCAAGTAGTAGAAGAAGAAAATATTTGTTAAAAATAAGTAATTTTTTATTTTTTAATGTATTCCTAATCCACCAATAAGTTGATTTACTTGTATTTTATATGAATTCCTCTTATTTTTTTATTCTCCTGTTTTGGAATTTATAGCTGCTCCCATTAATTTTTATTATAATTAGGACTTTCTAGAAAATATTTACTATATTTTTACATGACTCGAGGGAAAATGTATACCACTCTCTATACTGGAAGCTACCTTTAAATTATGAGTTTCCTTATATCTGGCCAACTCTTTTCTGTAATTCTCTTCAGTATTTGCCAATAAGGTAATCAAATATGTATTTGATTGTTGTTTAATTTATGTTTATTTGGTTTCTGACTTGTTTAGATGGTTATATAAGTCTTTGTGAAGGACTTGTGACAACTTTTTAAAAGATTTGTTTATTTTATTTAAATGCTGAAAATATAAGAATATATATTTTGTGGGGGCAACTTTGCCCTCAAAGTCCCCCTGTCTACCACATATGAAAGTGAAACTACCAAGACATGATCTGCTTGGGGAGGAGAAAGGTCAAGAGCCCGTTCCGTCAATGGCTTATATTGGGTTGTAATACACAGGAATACAGGTAAAGCTCATCAATCAATGTCAGGCAGCAAAGATCAAACAGTAGATAACATTTCAAAGAAATCTGAGGGCTTAGTATGAGTCAGTGTCGGTCAGGTAAGTGGGTTGTAAAAACTTTGGGAGACATACTCATTTCCTGCTCAGACCCTTATCATATGAATGAAAGCACTCTTAGCAGAGCAGGCTTCCCAGGACTTTTAGGAACTCTTTCTTATGCTCGATTATCCCAGATCCCGCTCTAGCTGGGCAGGAGGCTGCACCATCTCCCCCATCACAGGTTTTCAGGCTTAAGTGGATTAGAGCCAAGAAGCACTTCTCCCAGAGGTCATGGGGACTTGGGCTAAGTCAGAATAGCCAGGGGGCAAGGGTCCATCGCACCCTTTTTGTTGCAGCCCCCCGAGTCCTTCCATGATGGCCTCCCAAGTGATCATGTCCTGCTTAGGTTGCCCCTCCTCTGAGGAGTTGTACCTGTCTCTGACTAACCGACCAAGCATTGGAGGCAAGGGAAGAAGCAGAAGCAGAAGCAGCCATTGCTACCAGAGATAAGTTTTGTCTCCTTAGTGGCTCACAGTCTGGAGGTTGTTCACTCAGCCTTAGCCATGAGGGGCAGTTACAGCTCCTGAAACCAGGCAGAGTGGTTCCCAACAATATTTTAAACATGAAACATGTCCAAATTGTAAAAATGTAAGGGGTTTAATGTAAATGGTTTATATACCATTCTACATAAGAAACTTTACAGAAAATAATTTCACACATTCTTTCTTGACCTAGTTTAACCCCAGAAATTTTAGCAGAATCACAACTCTGCTTTTCTATAACTTCATTCCTATCTTAGATTCAGATTTTTTTTGGTACAGACATTCTTATGACTAAATTTTATTTTTTAATTTGTTAGGATAGAGAGATAAAAGTAGGAATATAATTTTGACTCCACACATTTAAATAATTGAAAAGAAACAAAGGGAAATATTTAGATAAGACAGACTGTAAGTGTGTATGATTGCAACATACCCCATACAAATACCCCTTGACAACATACCCCAGACAAATCTTAACACAGAGTAATAAGTAAAAGTATCTGGCTTGTGGTATGTAGAAAGTAATAATACAAAAGTACATATTTGTTAGGTTAGACTTTGTGGTGATAAGAAACAATCCCCAAATCTGTATCTTAACATAACAGAAGTTCATCTGTGTATTCTAGGTGTTCTTTGCTCCACACTGTCACTCAGAGATCCATCGAAGCTTTAACATCTAGTGACTTCATGATGTGGGATCTGCACTCTGCCAGTTGCTGTACTCTGAATATAGTATGGAGGCATCATACTAACCCTTCCATGCTTTAGTATAAAATAGACATGCATGACATCTCTGTTCACCATCCATTCGACAAAATGAATCATTAGCTACCTTGGGATCAGACAGAGAAGTGAAAATCTGTACCTGTACTACCTCTGCCACAGAGTATAGGTAATGCCACAGTAATATGATTTCCAGCAGAATTAATAATAAAAAAGGTACAATTTATATATATATATTTTAAAAGATTTTATTTATTTATCTTTAGAGGGGAAGGGGGGAAGGAGAGAGGGAGAGAATCATCAATGTATGGTTGCCTTAGTGCATCCCCTGCTGGGAACTGGCCTGCAGGGAACCGGCCTGCAACCCAGGCATGTGCCCTGACTGGGAATCGAACCGCGATTGTATGGTTCGCAGGCCCGCACTCAATCCACTGAGCTACACCAGCCAGGGCTAATTTATATATTTTAACAAAACATTTCCCAAGTCCCTTATTTTATATTGGAGGTATATAATATAGATATATACAAGTCTCAAAAGTTTTGCATCACTATATGATCTAGAAACAACAGGGTAAGTGATTAATTATTGTGAAATAGAAAGAGGGATTTTTTTTCCTTTGGGAGCATTCTATTCAATTTAAATTAGTGATTAAGATAAGATATGTACTTTAATAAATTTTCTACTGATAAAAATATTCTGTTCATAAATTGAGAATTTATGAATATTAGTTCAGTGAATCCTAGAAGGAAATTGCCATTTTATTGTCAAGTTATCATTAATAACATATATATATCAATTTTTTATTGATTTCAGACAGAAAAAGAAAGAAAAAAAACATCAATTCTGTTGTCCCACTTATTTATGCATTTATTGGTTGATTCTTGTATGTGCTCAGACCAGGGATCAAACCCACAAACCTGGTATAACGGGCTGACACTCTAACCAACTGAGATACCTGGCTGCGGATATAGTTAATCACAAGTATGTTTTTACCTCTTACATAGAGAGTAATTGTTTTATATGTCAAAACATTACTTTCTCTGGCTTTCTGATGATTAGAGAAATAGATTTTATTCCATTTGTTTAATCATTTTGATTACTTATTATGAAATTGTTATGTTTATAGATACTTTTATTGGTTTTAAAGTTGTTATACATTCTATTTTTACATTTTCATATGATAATTTTATATTATCAATTATTTTTTCAGCATGAAAAATATCTAACCAGTATAGTACTTAGGAGTGATAAAAAAGAAGTAAATGTAAAATTTAGTGAATATGTGTACATGATCTGGGTCACAATACTGTATTCATGTGCTATATTTTTATATGACTTGAATATTTAAGTATATTTCATTGCTAGATTGTTCACTGTTTTCTTGTTTCTCCATCTAATTTTTAGAGTATAATCTTAACTTTATTTCAATTTATTTTTATTTTTGTTTATGCAGTTAAAGTTGTCCCAGTTTTTCCATCTTTGCCCTTTTCTGCCCAGCCCATCCATCACGGCTGTAGTCAGTCCCCACACCGTTGTCCATATCCATTGCTCCTTCATATCTGTTCTTTGACTAATTCCTTCATCCTCTTTCAAGCAATACCTCCCTCCCTCCACCCCTCTTACAGCTTTCAGTCTGTTCCATGATCCTACATCTCTGTTTTCATTTTAAGCATTAGTTTATTTTGTTCATTAGATTCCTCTTATAAGTGAAATCATATGGTATTTTTCTTTCACCAATTGCCTTATTTCACTTAATATAGTAGTCTCCAGTTTCATCTATAATTGAAAAAGGTGGAAATTCCTTCTTTTTTTCTGTTGCATGGTACTTTATTGTGTAAATGTACCACAATTTTGAAAACTCGTCTACTGTTGGGCACTTAAACTGTTTCCAACTCTTGACTATAGTGAATAGTGCTGCTATGAACATAGGGGTACATAGTCTTTTGAATTGGTGTTTCTGCATCCTTAGGGTATATTCCCAGCTGTGGAATTACTGGGTCCAAGAGTAGTTCTATTTTTAATTTTATTTGAGGAACTCTGATTCTGTTTTTCACAGTGGCTGCCACAGTCTGTATTCCCACCAACAGTGCAGTAGGGTTCCCTTTTCTCCATATCTTTGCCAGCACTTGTGGTTTGTTGCTTTATTAATGATAGCCATTTGGGAAGGTGTGAAGTGCTATGTCATTGTTGTTTTAATTTGCACTTCCCTGATGGCTACTGATGTTGTGCATTTTTTTAATTTTGTTGTGAGCCATCTGTATGTCCCTCTCGGAGAAGCATCTATTCCAGTCTCCTGTCCATTTTTTAATTGGATTATTTTACTTCCTGGTATTGAGTCATATGAGTCCTTCATGTATTTTGGAGATTAAACACTTGTCTGATGTATCAATGGCAAATATGTTCTCCTATACAGCTGGTACCCTTTTCACTTTGATGATCACTTCTTTAGTGGTGCAGAAACTTTTTAATTTGATGAGAAAAAAACTTTTTTTCCCTTTATTCCTTTGCCCTGGAAGATATATCAGCAAAAATATTGCTATCTGAAATTTTACTGCCTATGTTTTCTTCTAGGACTTTTATGTTGTTACAATGTATATTTAAGTCTTTTATCCATTTTGTGTTTATTCTGGTATGGTGTAAGTTGGTAGTCTAGTTTCATTATTTTTGCATGTGCCAGTTCATTTCTCTCATAACCATTTATTGAAGAGGCTATTTTTACTCCACTATATGCTCATGACAACTTTGTCAAATGTTAATTGACCATAGAGACATGGGTTTATTTCTGGGCTCTCTATTCTTTTTCATTTGTTTGTTTATTTTAATTTATTTTTTTAACTTTTTAAAATTGTTGTTCGAGTATAGTTTTCTGACTTTTCTCCCCACCCGTCCCCACCAGCTCAGCCCTCCTCACCTCCCTCCACTATTTCCACCCTCCTTGCTATTGTCCATGTGTCCTTTATAATTGTTCCTGTAAACCCTTCCCCTTTTCCCCTATAAACTCCTCCCCTCTTCCCTCTGGTCACTGTCAGCCTGTTCTTAATTTCAATGTCTTTGGTTATGTTTTGCTTGCTTGTTCATTTTGCTGACTAGGTTCCTGTTAAAAGTTCCATTGATATATATGTCTGTTCTTATGCCTATACCAAACTGTTCTAATTACACTGGCCTTGTAGTATAGTTTGATATCAGGTATTGTGATCTCTTATAGGGAACTATTCTGCCTGTCATGGGAATGTAGCCCAGATCCCACACAGAAAAGCCAGTGGGAAGCGAGGTACTGGCATACAGGAGCCATGCCTGCGGATTGCTTCTCCCATGAGGAATCAGGCCTACATTTTACCTAGGCTGCTATGAGACTTGCTTTTGCTAAAACTCCCTCACCCTGAATTGGGGCAGCAAGGGGTTACTGCAGCTTCACCTCCCAAGGTGAAGTTGCAGCCACAACACACATGGATCACCTCCCAAGGTGAATCTGAGCTAAACCTCCCAAGTAGGGAGTGTAGACAGTTCAACCACCTTTCCCTTTCCATTTGCAAATATCCTTCTTTGATGTAATTAGTGACATCCTCTCCTTTGTTGTTTGTAAATGGTAACCACCTAATTTGAACCTGTGCATGGTACATGAGAACCATCCCCAATGTAATGTCCCCAGAAAAACAGTAATAGTCTATCTAGGAAGGGGTCAGGGCCCTCTCACTTACAGAGCGGCCATGCCATCTCTTTTCTCCACAGGATTTCTGTAGTCCGTGTCTTCATCACAGCTACAACACACATGGATCCTGAGGGCCAGGATCCACATCAGTCCCTCAATTTTGTTCTTCTTTCTCAAGATTGCTAAGGTTATTCAGGGTCTTTTGGGTTCCATATACATTTTTAGAATATTTGTTCTAGATTTGTGAAATATGCCATTGGTATTTTAAGAATTGTGTTGAATCTATAGAATGCTTTGGATAATATGGACATTTTAATGATGTTAATTCTTTCGATTCATGAACGCAGTATATGCTTCCACTTATTTGTATGCCCCTCAACTTTTTTTAGTGTTTTATAGTTTCCTGAGTACAGGTCTTTTACCTCCATGGTTAAATTTATTCCGAGTGCTTTATTTATTTATTTTTTGAGTGGCTATGATAAATGGAATTTTTTCTTAATTATTCTGATAGTTCATTGTTGATGTACAAAAATGCCATCAATTTATGAATATTGACTTGGTATTCCACTATTTTGCCAAAATCACTTATTGAGATGTGTAGTTTTTTGGTGGAATCTATAGGATTTTCTATGTACACTATTTTGTCATCTGCCAATAATGACAGTTTTAATTCCTTCTTTTTATTTTGGATGCCTTTTCTTTCTTCTTCTTGTCTGATCACTGTGGCTACAAGTTCCAGAACTATGTTAAAGAAGACTGGGGAAAGCAGACTTTTCCTGATCTTAAAGGAAACACTTTTAGTTTTTGCCCATTGAATATAATGTTGGAAGTAGGTTATTTGTATATGGCCTTTATTATGTTGAGGTAAACTCCCTCTATAATCACCTTCCTGAGTGTTTCTTATCATAGAAGTATGCTGGATTTTCTCAACATTTTTTCAGCAACTATTGATATGATCATGTGATTTTTTTTTTGCCCCAAATGGTTTTCTGTGTTATTGGTCCATTTGCCCCAAATGGTTTATGTGATATATTATGTTTATTGATTTGTGAATATTGTACCATCCTTGTATCACTGGAATAAATCCCACTTGATCATGGTGTATGATATTTGAAAATGGCTCTGAATTCAGTTTGCTAGTATTTTGTTGAGAATTTTAGCATCTATGTTCATCAGAGATATTGGCCTGTAATTTTCCTCCTTGTTGTGCCTTTACATGGTTTTTGGATTAGGATAACACTGGCCTCATAAAAAGCATTTGGGAGCTTCCATTTTCTTGAATTTTTTGAAATAGTTTGAGAAGGATAGGTGTTAGTTCTTCTTTAAATGTTTGGTAAAATTTGCCTGTGAAGCTATCTGGTTCAAGGCTTTTTTTGTGTTCCAGGAGTTTTTTGAATACTGCTTCAATTTCACTTTTTGTTATTGGTCTATTCATGTCTAATGCTTCTTCTTCATTTTGTTTTGGAAGATTTTATGTTTCTAGAAATTTGTACATTTTGTCCAGGCTTTCCAATTTCTTGGCACATAGTTGTCAATAGTAATTTCTTAAATCCTTTGTATTTCTGTGGTATTAGTTGTTACTTCTCCTGTTTCATTTTTATTTTTTTTATTTGGGTCTTCTCTTTTTTCTTGATGAGTCTGATTAAGAGTTTGTCAATTTTGTTTATCTTTTCAATGAACCAGCTCCTGGGTACATTGATTTTTGAATTGTTGTTTTAGTCTCTATGCCATTTAATTCTGCTCTGATCTTGATTATTTCCTTCCTTCTACTTGCTGTGGGCTTTATTATTATTTTTTCTATTTCTTTCAGATGTAGGATTTGGTTGTTCATTTGAGATTTTTCTGTCTGCCTTAGTTAGACCTGTATTGCTATGAACTTTTCTCTCAGGACTACCTTTGCTGTATGTCATGTGCTTTGGGTTACTGAGTGTTCATTTTCATTTGTTTCCAAGTACTTTTTGATTTCCTGAGGTGGATGCTATAGGGATGCCCTGTATGTAGTTTATGTGAGCCATCCTGCTGTATTTGAGGTTGATTTTTGGTCTCATTTTTTGGTGGGTTCTTCCCTCTGGCTGGCTACTTGAGAGTCTCAACCCATACCATGTCTTGTATGTTGTTTTACAGGTGCTGACAGAACAAACAAAATAACACAGAAAACAAAATTCACACCAGCATAAATATTTCTCAACAACAACAGCAATGTCATTGTCAAATGAGAAAAGATTAATAACAGTGAAAATAGAAAAATATTATAAGAAAGTAAAAAAGAGTATGAGATAATTAAAAGGAAAAATGAAATTGAGAAGGTAGAGGGAGGAGAAATAATAAGAGCAGAAAATAGAATCAAAGAGAAGAAAAAATATATACAACACAAATAAGAAAGGAAAAGAAGAAGGCAAAATGGAGTAAAAAAATGTAGAGGGTAAAATATGAGGTTTGATACTCAAAAAAACTGAAAAAAATAGGAACAAAATCAAATAAAAACAACTACAGCAATGTCAATAACAAGTGGGCAAAGATTAATAAAGGTGGAAAGAGAATAAGAATATTGTAAGAAAGAAAAAAGAATATGAGATGACTAAAGGAAAGAAAATGATTCTGATAGTATAGAGGAAGGAGAAATAATAAAAGTGAGGAATAGAAAGGTGAAGAAAGGGAGAAGTAAAATTTAAAACAAAAATAAGAAGAAGGAAGAAGACAAAATGGAGTAAGAAAAGGAAGATGAACTTTCAAAATGAGATTTGAAATTTAAAAATAGTAAAAAATAGTAACAAAAGTGAAGAAAAAGAAAAAACCTTAAAAAGCTATGCAAAAAATAATGCAAATAATGAAAAAGAACAATATGAAATTTGTCTCAGCAGAGTTTAGTGCTTACGTGCTAGCTTCTCCTTCTGGATACCTCTCTGATAAAGTGAAATGCTGTCTCCATTTGGCCCTAGGCAGCCTGTTTGAGGCTACAGGAGTTCCAGTCTGTGGCTATCACCTACATGCTTGACTGCATCTAGGATGAACCTTGCTGCTCTGCAATGCTGGCTTTCTATCAGCATAAGGCCCAGGGTTGGGTCATCTCACATCTGAAAGCACAGCATGTACCATCTCTACCTCCTCTTTTTCCTACCACTAGTTTTAGCCTTACTGCTGACCTGTCAGTTTTTATTTATTTATTTATTTATTTTTTTGAAATTTGCCAATGGTTTGTTTTATTTTTATTTATTTATTTATTTATTTATTTAGTTATTTTTCAAGTACAGTTTTTTTGTCTATTTTTTCCATCCCAGCCTCCCCCGCTCCTTGCTCCCCACCTCTCTCCCATTTCCACCCCCCTTAGTTCTCATCCCTGTGTCCTTTCTGTCAGTTTTTAAAAGGGCTTCTGATGCAATCACGAGGATGGGACCCCTGTATGTCCCCTGGGAGGGACTGTTCAGACTTCAGAGAAGAATTTGGGAGTGTTCCCCTGCCCCTGTGCCATGTCTTGGTTTGTCCCAGATTATTTCTAGTAATGTACCATTTCTGATGAGTTAGCTGTCTGTTTCATATGAAGGACCAATATGAGTAAAAGGTTTAGCTCTTTCCTGCTTTGTACCGATGACAACTCTGTATATGAGCAGAGGCTGGGTGGGTCCTTAAATATTCCTTGTTGTGTGAATTTCTGATCTCTCTGCCCAGCAGGTTTTAGTGAAAGAGACTTGGGGAGCCAGGTTGGCTTGGCAAGCTGAAAAAGATCTGAAAGGCTCCTTTTGGAGTGTTTCTTTCCCCTGAGGAAATGTGCCCAGTAAGGGGATCTTGAGCCTGGCAAGAGTGTTCTGCAGAGTTTTCCTGTTGGATATAATGTTTGGAAGTGTACGGGAGGGGGGTGGCAATGCCTTTCTCTTCCCAGAGGTTTGTACTGCGTGTGTGTGGGCAGGGGAGATGGGGGTCTGCCTGGCTGTACATAATTTTAGGCAGTCAACTCTTGCCTGCTACAGCTATGGACATGCTGCTCACTGTGTTTGTAACCTGGGTTTCCCAGCTTCCGTATATCCTCCCAAATCAGTCCCAGTTATGGTTGGAGGTACCTGTGTGGGACTGAGGCCCCCTACTCTGACAGGGGAGGAGCTCCAAAGCTTCATTTTCTCTCTGCTTCCCCCGCTGCTTCAGGCATGCCATGCACAAAGTATTTTCCCTTCAACCTATAAAATCTCCTTACAAGGCTGTATGAGGCATCTCCTATACTTTTTGGCTTTAAGACTTCATATCAGCTAAGATTCCATTGATTGTTCAGGTTAATTGTTGGAAGATCAGCTGAAAATCCTCACTGGGGACAAGATCAAGTGGACTCAGCTTCCACCTACTCAGCCACCATCTTCCAGAATCTCTAACTTTTAAATCATTAAGATTTTGTTCTAGCAAGAAGAAGTAGAAGCAAATCTGCTATAAAAGTTGTAAGAGAAACTGTGAAGTGTAAAACAAAACCAGAAAAAGAAGATACCTTTCAGGAGAAATATTGATGAGAGACGGTATCATACAATGTCAAAGGCTGGTGTGAGTTAGCCTTAACAAAAGGGCAAGACCTCAAGAAGCCAGAACAGGAACACTTGATTTCCCCAGAGATGAAGGTAAATGAAAGAAAGCAGATGATTTTATGTCTTGGACATTTAAAGGAAGAAGGATGAATTAGGAGTTGATAAAGGGGAAAGTACAGGGCAAAAAACTGACCTTAATAACAATTTGAATTTGATCATTTATATTTTATAAATTATTTAACTATAGCATGGCCATCTAGTATTTATTTAGAGAGTAATATATTTACTTTTCTACCAATTTCCAGGCACTAGTCAGTATGTATAAGAGAGGAGGGAGGAGGGAAGAGGGGAATGAGGGAGAGGAGAGGAGAGGAGGGAGGAAGGGGAGAGAGAGTGATAGAGATAGATAGAGATAGAGATGATAGAGATAGGGATAGAGATAGAGATTGAGATGATAGAGATAGATAGAGGAAAAGAGAGATTGATTATCTCTTCTGGAAAATCCCAGTTTGGTTTTTGGTCTCTTATGAAAGACCCAGTGACATAATTGCCATTCTATTTAATCTATTCTTCCAAGAAATATTACTAATTCCAAGAAACAACAACAAAAAAACTGACTGGAAATGCATTCCTTTTATTCAAAAATCCTCTTCATGATTATGTGCATGGTTTGAGATTTTTCTAGAAAATAAACATTTTAGAAAAGGAATCTGTTTGCACGAACAGTGCAAAATCAAATTATTTTGATTCCACACATATCTGAGGAGCTAAATTGACATTGCTTCATAATAGTTAACCTTTATACTATTTTCTATAATATGCCCCACTTTAGACAGTTTTGCTTTGAATACTGCCTAGTTCCTCAGAGTCCTGTAGCTCAGAAATTTGGGATTGATAGCTTTTTTCACTTTTAACTCTTTAAAAAATATTTATTTATTTATTTATTTATTTATTTATTTATTTATTTATTTAAAGAGAGGGAGAGAAACATCGATTTGTGGTTGCCTCTCATTTACTCCCTACTGGGGACCTGGCCTGCAACCAAGCATGTGCCCTGATTGACAATCCAACCAGCTTTGGTTTGTGGGCCAGCATGCAATCCACTGAGCCACATGAGCTGGGCTTCTTATATTCACTAAATTCTGTCACATCTTCCTTTAAAAACTCTTTAGGATTCATTGCTTTACTGTCATTTCCAAATAATATGCAGGCATTTTTATTTTGATTGTATTTTACTTCATTGTATTTCACTTCATTGCACTTCACATGTATCAAGTTTTTTTACAAATTGAAGAAAAGACCTTCCACCAGCAAAATGGTCATGACTTACTTTTTTGTAATACTTGTTTTATTACAGTGGTCTGGAACTAAACCTGAAGTATCTCCCAAGTTTACCTATGTTCAGTTTTTGTGTTTACAAATTCCTTTGGAAGTGCTCTTTGATCTCTATTGTTTAGGTTTCTACTTCCACTCAATCATGTTAAAATTTTCAGTACAATTTAGAGATTACTGTTCCCCAAATAATTTATATTGTAGCATTCCACAGTTTTTGTGGTGAATGGGAATATGGTTTGAGTTCAGATTATGACACCATCATTATGATCAAGCCATTTAAACCTTTCAAAGCATCAATTTTCTCATTAAAATTTTCAGAAAATGTCTGAAATCTCAGTCAGCATTAGTACACAATGATACTATATTATCATTGTCAATCAAGTTAAGCCTGAGATATGTTTTTCAAGTTTATTTTCAAATGAACCCATTTTAAACTTTCAATCTAATTTCTGTTATCATCCTACATGTATTCTTGAATGTAACTAATCACCTTCTATAACCGAACTCCATGTTTATTTGTGTTGATTTTGACTTTGACAATATTATGGCATGTGCCAGAATGCTTTCACCCTATCTCTGAATTTCCTTCTACGTCAAAGTCCACAAAATAATCTTCACTGGCTACACTCTACAATAGTAAATGTATCTCATTTTCCTCTCACAGAATGTTCTTTGCTTCTCTTTCCATATTGCTATATCTGATCTTTTTCAGAATCCTGAGCTAAATTAAGTGCATTAGAAACTACATTTACTCACTGTGTTTCTTCCCTAAATACTTTCTTCTTTGGAAACTAAAATAGCATTCTGGTTTTCCATCTTAGAGATTTTCCTTTTCATACATTTTTAAAAATTGTTAATTGTTCATATTTTTCATATCTGGGAGGGGTCTCAGGATGCATTTCCTCTTTAATAGGTAGTTCACTCTGAGTTAAGGATTCCTTCAGTTTAGTGCCTATGTTTTAAGACAACATCAATTTGCATTTTCCTGGTTACATACTATCTGTATTTTTTTGTATAATTTCTACTCTATCTCTAAATAGTTGAAACTTTTTATTGTGATCATCAAAATGAAATGAGCTCATTTACAAAATAATATGCAAGATGAACAGAAAAAATGAAAGTCATTTGAAATTACATTTCTGAAGAAAAGTACTCATATCATTATATTAAAGATGTTTCTAAAGATTATGCTTTTCATATACTTTAATTCATTTGTGAGCATTTGTACGTGTCTGTGTATGTTTGAGAGAGGGAGGTAGAGAGAGATTTTTCCCCCTCAAGCATTTTAATGACTACAACATTAAAAGGATGGAGGTACTATACCTTATTCATTCAATAAGCTCCTGTAATGGATGGATTGCTTCCCAATTTTTTAAAAATATTTTATTTATTTACTTATTTATTTTAGAGAGAGGGGAAGGGAGGGAGAAAGAGAGGGAAAGAAACATCAGTATGTGGTTGCCTCTCACATGCCCCCTACTGGGCACCTGGTCTGCAGCCCAGGCACGTGCCCTGACTGGGAATTAAATCAATGATCCTTTAGTCATAGGCCAGTGCTTAATCCACTGAGCTACTCCAGCCAGGGCTGCTTCTCAATTTTTAACATATCTTTCTATATGTTATTTCTAGAAAGATAGTAAAAAAAGAAAGTATATCAGATACAAAAACAAGGAAAATTAAAAATTTTGCTATGTAAAATCGCACAACTGGTATGGAGAATGAAATTGTGATGTGAACAAAGTAGATAATACTATAGTTCTTACTTCATACCCAAGCTTTGCTTTAGGGAACATTAACCATGGGTCATTATTTCTTCTGCGTAGAATTTTTAATTTTTATTTTTTTAATATTTTATTTATTTACTTATAGAGGGAGGGGAAGGGAGGGAGAAAATGAAGGAGAGAAGCATCAATATGTGGTTGCCTCTCACGTGCTCCCTACTGGGGACCTGGCCCATAACCAAAGCATGTGCCTTGACTGGAAATGGAACCAGTGACTCTTTGGTTCACAAGCCCACACCCATTCCACTGAGCCACATCAGCCAGAGCTTGTGTAGAATTATCTTTATGCATACTCTGAATTGGAAAGAAAACTAAAATATATTAAGGTTATCTACTTAAATATCTGCTGCTTCATTTAACTTAATTTTTTAAAGATATATTTTATTAATTATGCCATTACAGTTGTTCTATGTCCCCCCTTCATTCCCCTCCATCCTGCACAACTCTTCCTCCACCAGTCCCCCCCTTTAGTTTATGACCACATGTCTCAAGCTCTTTAGATTCTATATTTCCCATACTATTCTTGCTCTCCCCCCTATTTTCTACCTACTGTCTATGCTACTTATTTTCTGTACCTTTTCCCTCCTTCTCCTTCTCCCACTCCCCTGTTGCTAACCCTCCATGTGATCTTCATTTCTATGGTTCCACTCCTGATCTAGCTGTCCTCTTAATTTGCTTTTGTTTTAGGTGTGGTTGTTAATAACTGTGAGTTTGCGGTCCTTTCATTGTTCATCTTTTTTATCTTCTTTTTCTTAGGTAAGTCCCTTTAACATTTCATATAATGAGGGCTTGGTGATGATGAACTTCTTGAATTTGATCTTATCTGAGAAGCAGTTTGTCTGCCCTTCCATTCTAAATGAAAGCTTTGCTGGATAGATCAGTCTTGGTTGTAGGTCTTTGGATTTCATGACTTGGAATACTTCTTTCCAGCCCCTTCTTGCCTGTAAGGTCTCTTTTAAGAAATCTGCTGAGTCTGATGGGAACTCCTTTGTAGGTGACTGTCCCCTTATCTCTTGCTGCTTCTAGGATTCTCTCCTTCATTTTAATCTTGGCTAATGTAATGATGATGTGCCTTGGTGTGTTCCTTCTTGGGTCCAACTTCTTTGGGACTCTCTCAGCTCCCTGGATTTCCTGGAAGTCTATTTCCTTTGCCAGATTGGGGACGTTCTCCTTTATTATTTGCTCAAATAAGTTTTCCACTCATAGCTGTTCCTCTTCCCCTTCTGGTACCCCTATAATTCGGATGTTGGAATGTTTAAAGATGTCCTGAAGGTTACTAAGCCTCTCCTCATTTTTTTGAATTCTTGTTTCTTCATCCTTTTCTGTTTGGTCATTTTTTTCCTCCTTCTGGTCCACTCCTTTGATTTGAGTCCCAGTATCCTTTCCATTACTATTGGTTTCCTGTGTATTTCCATCTATTTCAATTAGTTTAGCCTTCATTTGTTCCTCTAGTTTGTGACTAAAATCAACCAGTTCTGTGAGCATCCTGATCACCAGTGTTTTGAACTGTGCATCTGAAAGTTTGGCAATTTCTTCATCACTTAGATTTATGGGCTCTGGGGCTCTGAGTTGTTCTTGAGCCACATTTTGATCTGTTAGTGCCTGTTATGTATGAGGAGCGGAGCCTTAGGTGTTCAGCAGGGCAGGGCTACTCAGGTCGCTGGTTTGTAAGGCCGTATGTGGGGGCGGGGTCAGAGAGGGACAATGGCGGTTCCCTCTGCTGCTTCCTGCTGGTCCATCTCACTGCTAGCTCCTTCACCATTTTATTGGTTTGGCTGAAGGGTTGGTTGTTGTTAGACTTCTGTGTAGTTCAATTTTCTGTGGTTTGGCTGCGTTTTTATTGCTAAAACTTTGTTGTTTTTAAACTTAGTTGTGTAAGAAGATGCAGTGCTTCCACCTATGCCTCCATCTTGGTGGAAGTCCCATTTAACTTAATTTTAACACGATGATAATAATTTGTGCTCTCAAGGTCATTGTGGTGATTAGAAACCAGAACATGTATATTATATGTCAATAAGTGTTAAACTGATACTCAAATCCAGTTATAGTATATGCTTGGGTTAGAAATTATATTGATAACTTGGAAATAAGTATGTAGTTTTATTTATTTATTTTTTAGCATTATTTTTTATTTAAAGATTTTATTTTATTATTTTTAGAGAAAGGAGAAGGTATGGAGAAGGAGAGGGGAAGAAGCATCAATGTGTGGTTGCCTCTCATATGCACTTCATCTGGGGACCTGGCCTGCAACCCAGGCATGTGCCCTGATTGAGAATCAAACTGGCTACCCTTTGTTTTGCAGGCCAGCACTCCAGCCACTGAGCCACACCAGCCAGGGCATATTTTTAAATTTTTTAAACATTTTTAAATTTAAAGATTTTGCATATATGTTTTTAAAAAAACTTGTACCTTAAGGGAAATTGAGCAAATACAAACACATCAGCAATTATTAATTGTCTAGGTTGCTATTATAATATTTAGTAATTAACTGAAAAATAAATGCAGGATAAATAAAGGTATTAAATTGTTTTGGTCAAAAGAAAATAGTGATCTTGACAAATTTTTATAATGAGTCCAAAATTCATGTCAACTTCATGTTCTAAAGGAAGTATTAATTAATAATTATGTACTTATTTTATTACAATATATTGTACCAAAAATGCCTTTATATTTAATTACTTTCCCCAATCAAGAAAAAAGATAAGTTCACGGAGATGAATACATTCATTCCCATAACTGAAAAAGCCCACGGTTGTTCTATTATTAATGAAAAACAATTAATTGCTATCAGTTAATTATCTTGAGTTTAACCAGAACATCTCATTGTCTGTGGGTGTATTAACAATGCACAGTTCCTAGACATGTAAGGTAATCATGCTCTTCAGTATAAAGTGTCTCTGAAGCCAGCCAGCCCTTTTACTTTTGTCAGAAATGCTTCCCTTTCAGGATCATTTCTTTTTCTATTACAAAATTTACTGAGTAAAATAGACAATAATTAGAGTTATCATTATACTTCATGAGAAATGATATAGTTAAAATATTCTGTGATGATTTTTGAAAAGATAACTTTACAAATAGATTTTAAAATATTCAATTTGTACTAAGGAAATCATTTTCTAACATGGTAAAACACTTCTTTACTATCTCTTTATTTATTGTGGTTTATTAAAACCATAGTTTAATTCCTGTAGCTCTTCAGTGGACTTGTTCAGCCTAATTGTCTAACAGATCACTGTCGTTAAGTAAAATTAAAATGTAGGATGAGATCTGATCTCTTAAACCTTTATTAAATTGTACATTTGCATTTGATATACAAATATGTAAAAGTGAAAAGGCTTTATTCATTTATTTTTTACAATTATTGTGAGAGGAAAAGGTCCATCACTAGATAAGAAGAGATAAATTTAAATTTCTCTGTGTAATAAGAAATAGATGTACATAGCGAATATATAATTGAATTCAGTGACTTCTGATTTCTCTTTTTCCCAAGCCTGTTTTCAACTTCTCCTTCTAGTCATCTTAAACTCTTTTGTCTTGATAATCCATGAGATTCTCAACCATCCCCAAACTTTTACCTGGCAGTAAACAAAATGAAGGTCAAAGATCAATAGTGTAGATTTTACATTCCTGATTCTACACTCTGATCAGTTAACAAAAAGTGTTTTTCTTTACCTTTGGAGAAGATGCATTATACATCTATCTCAGCATAAGGTAGTAGAGATTCTTTCTTTCTGTTTTGATTTTTTTCCCCCATACTCATCTGGTTTTCCAAATCCTTTGATTCTGGGAGGATTGAATTAATGAAAATAAAATATAACCTGTGTATAGAGAAGACAGGAGAAGGTAAAAAGTCCATCTATATTAAGATTACACCTTTTGAGTTTCACAAGGGACACTATAGACACTTTTAATCAATATTTTAAGTATATATTTAATATATGTATTAAAAATTAATATGTTATATTTATAAATCATATAAATCTTAAAGAGCATACATTATAACATCATAATAAATATTATTTAGTATTTTATTAAATATATGATTACATTTGCATATGATAATATAATAATATTTAGTTCACTGAATATAATATAAATAATATCATAATTAGTAAATATTTAAAATAAATACTATATTAAATATAATGTTTAATGTAAATATTTGATGTATAAATTATATATACTACATATATAATTTAAGGTCTCTGACCTCAGTATTCTGAATAGTGTGACTTAAAGTAGAAATAAATACAAGGAGTATTAAAGATGTTATTAGAGACCTAACCATGAAGTGGGAGTTATTCTTTCTGGCTGTGAGGATTAAGAAATAATTCTCATAGGCAAGAAATTTGTGAATAAGATTTTAGTTATGAGGGAAGGACAGGGAGGAAAAATCACTTACCAGATATATAGAATAATATAAAGAATATATTATTGAATTTGTTCATCTTTTGGAAAAAGTTTGGAGTCAAGGATTGTTCACAATCTATTTTACCTGCTATTTTACAAGTAGATTGTCTCACTTGGTTTCCTCACAGCTTCCCTGGAAGTTATTTTTATCCCCATTTTATAAAGTGAAAGCTCCATTTGTCTTTAAGTAAATTGTCAATCATCAACTAGTGCTAGCTAACTAAATGTGAGACTAGTAATCAAAACCAGGCTTTCTCCCTCAAAAATTCATTCTTCCAAAAGTCACACTGCCACCTAAAACTAGTGACGTCAAGATGTGATCTGGCTGTGAAAGTAAAGGTCGGACTTTGAAAGCAGTCACGCCTTTACTTTCACACCTTTGCTTTACTTTCAAGGACTTTGAAAGCAGAAGTGATCACTTAGGTGTAGATCACATGGAGGAGTAAGCCTTACTTTTTGTTTTCCTCTATACATCTAAAATCTATTTCCAAAAGCAAATACATTTGTGTTCAATAAGATATTTTATTTTTGCCAAGCTCAATATTCTTATCACACAGTGAGTACCAACGTACCTCAAAAATAAGTAAACTGGGACATTGCCAGACCCCCGAAAGGCCCTTTTTGTAACAACCTGATTACTGTACACTCTCACCTCAAATGTAATCACTGTCATGACTGGTCGGGTAATCACTTTCTTGCTTTCCATTATTAGACTTACAATATCAGCATGAATCCCTACGTATTATAGATCAATTTTGTCTTCTTAAAAATTTTTGTCTAACAAAATCATATATCATTAGCTTTTTCATGTACATTTTATGTGCTTGTTACATTTGTAAGATGCATTTATCCATGCTTTTGTATGTAAGTGCATTTTCTTCATTTTCATTATCTTTGGTATTGTATTAATTGTATAAATCATGATTTAGTTATCTATTCTACTTTTTTCAGATATATTGAGGTATAATATCTATTCTACTCTTGGTTTATACATGAATTACATTTATTTGCTTTTGGTTATTAAAAACAATGCTTTTGGTAATATTTGCATACATGGCTTTCAGTAAGTTTGTGAATATATTCTGTTGGATATGTACCAGGAAAGTAGTTGAATGCTCTTAGAGTATACATATTTTCAATGATGATGGATGATTGAAAACTCTCTTTTGAAGTACAGCATTATAACAGTTTACTCTTCTTGCTAGCTCTTCTCACTGGTTTGAAACCTCACCAACACTAAGAATTAAAAAACATTTTCATGTCCAAACTTCTGGTTGATATCTAGTATTATCTGTTGGTGTTATCTCATTTAACTTACATTATCTTCATTACTAATGAGGTGGAACATCATATGTTGGATATTCTTTATGCTGATCATTCTCTATCAGTGGACATCTGTTTCCAGAAATCCATTTTCTGCCTTTTCTGTTTTGGCTAGGCTGGTATGAGTTTGACTCCTATATCTCACAACTCTGTACATTTCTTTTATTTAAGTATCTGGTTGGATTTTGCCAGTAATAGATGTTATCAAAAGTTAGGAGTGGCAGCGGAGCAAATAATTAGAGTAATTATTTCCCCCACTGGTATTGCCAATGTTTTGAGGTTGCACCTCTTGTTAGATGGCTTCTCTTCTGGGCGTCAGGGTATTTTCATGTGCTGGCAACACTGTTCTTTGCTTTTGTCCTGTCAGGTCAGGGTGGTAATATCTTCTTGTTTTTAGTTTTGAGCATTTTATGATCCGTAGTAGTAGCAAACACATTTGTAAATAATCTCTTCCTGAAATTCTCCTTAGTTAACATTTTAGCATACTATCATTTGTTTTCTAATGGATCCCAAATGTTATGGTCACTGAAGTAGATCTTCCAAGTGGGTTAGTTAGTTATGTGAAGAGTGTATTTGTAGGCTCCTTGTTGGGTAGAAAAGGTACCATTGTAATTTGCAAATACAGTAACAGTATCTTTTTCTGCAAATTATTGATTGTGTCATAGGATGGACTGATTTTGAAGGTTAAGGCATTAGAGGATACTGTGGCTGTGATAATTAGTAGATCTGGCAACAATAATGATTATAATAATTGTGTGGGCCCTGACCACTGTGGCTCAGTTGGTTGAGCGTTGTCCTGCAAAGTAAAAGGTTTCTGGTTGGCTTCCCGGTCAGGGCACATGCCTAGGTTGTGGGTCTGTCCTTGGTTGAGGCGTGTATGAGAGGCAACCATGTGATGTTTCCTTCTCACATCAGTGTTTCTCTCCACCCTTTCCTCCCTCCCTTCCCCTCTCTTTAAATTTTTTTAAAAAAATTAATAATAAAATTAAAATAAAATTGTGTGATGTGATAGATTGTGACTTCCCAGAGATACACCAAGAGCAAAAGTTAAGTTCAGGCATTGAACTCCCAATCCAAGGAATGAGTTTTTCAGATTATTTTTTCGGAGGAAGCTTTAAAAATATCTTTACTTTTTCTTTCTTCTTTTTTATTTGATTAGAACATTGATATTCTCTTCTCTTAGCAAATTTCAACTATAAACATAGTGCTATCCGTTAGTCACCAGGTTGTACATCAGATCCTCAAACCTTACTTATCTCATAAATCAAAGTTTGTATCCTTTACCAACCTCTTTATTTTTGTCATCTCCAGCTTCTCTGGTGACTACTTTTCTGCTCTCTGCTTCTACCAGTGTGACTTTTCTTTGTTTTTTAGATTTCACATGTAATTGTATCATGCAGTATGAGCCTTTCTCTGTCTGGCTTATTTCTCTTAGTATAATGCACTCAAGTTCCAACATATTGTCTCAAAATGCATGCTTTTCTTCTTTTTTGATGCTAAGTAATGTTTCATTGTAAGCATATGCCATATTTTCTTCATCCATTCATCTGTGGATGGACACTTAACATAGTTTCCAAACACTGGCTACTTGCTAATAAAGCAATGAATATGGAAGTACGGGTATATCTTTGAGAAAATGATTTTGTTTTCTTTAGATATGCACCCAGAAGTGGGAATGTTGGATCACCTGGTAGTTCTATTTTTTAAATTTCCTGAGGACTCTTCATACTGTTTTCCATGGTGGCTGTACACCCACAGTGTACACACATTTCCTTTCCTCCACATCCTCGCCAGCACGTGCCTCATGACTTTTTGATAACAGCCATTCCAACATGTATGAGGTGATATCTCATTGTGGTTTTGATTTGCAGTTCCTGACGATTAGTGATGTTTAGCACCCTTTCATGTTTAAGTGTTAGGGATTTGTATATCTTTTTTTAAAATGTCTATTCAACTGTTTCTCCCATTTATTTAATTTAAAAAATATCGAGTTGTATATGTTCTGTGTATATTTAGGACATTAACCACTTTTTTATACATGGTTTTTAAATATTTTCTTCCATTCCATAGGTCGTCTTTTCATTCCATTGAGTATATTCTTAGCTGGACAAAATCTTTTTAGTTTGATGTAGTCTTAGTTGTTTATTTTTGGTTTTGGTGTCAAATCTAAAATAAGTATTTCCAAGATTGATGTTAACAAACTTACTCTTATATTTTAAGAATTTATATTTTCAGGCATTATGTACAAGTCTTTATTTTGAATTTATTTTTATGTATGATATATGTTGGGGTTCAGCTTCATCTTTTGCATGTGACAACTTCATTTTCCCCACATCATTTATTGAAGGAACTATTTTTCCTCAATGTATATCTTGTCTCTTGTGGTGCAAATTAGTTGATCATATATGAGGTCTGTCCAGAAGAAGTCCAGCCATTGTTAATATAACAAGAATAGTTCACCGTCAATGTAACCTGGCAGCCAAGGAGAGTAGACTGGAATGCACATGTGTGAACAATGACCACTTCACTGTACTAGTCAGTGGGAGTGGTAGATGCAGTTGAGTGATCATGTGTACTGTGTGGCCTTGCATTCAAAATGACAGAGTAGAGCAAAAAATATGCATCAAATTTTGCTTGAAGTTTAAACTATTTGGATGATTCAGACCATTGCAGTTAGGGGCAACTGGTGATTGGCAGCTTCATGATGACAACCTACTGCTCAGGCATCACATCTTATGTTGAGTTTTTTGGCAAAACATCAAATCATGCAGGTGACTCAGCCCCTATACAGCCCAGATTTGGCATGCTGTGACTTCTGGATTTTCTCAAAATTAAAATTACCTTTGAAAGGAAAGTGATTTCAGACCATTGATGAGATTCAGGAAAATACAGTGGGTAGCTGATGATGATTGGGGGAACTGTGTGAGGTCCCAGGGTGCCTGCTTTGAAGGGGACTGAGGCATCATTGTCCTGCATACAATGTTCCTTGTATCTTGTATCTTCTTCAATAAATTTTTCTGTTTTTTTCATAATATATGGCTGTACGCTTTCTGGACAGACCTCTTATACCTGTATTTGTTTCTGGGCTCTCTATTATGTTCCACTGATCTATATGTCTTTTATGTCTATACTACACTCTTTTGATATTATAATATTTTAAACATATGTTAATATTCTGTTTAGCTTGCACACTTCATGATATTATTGAGAGAAACTTGTAAGAGGGAAGTATTAATTAATAAGAAACACCTCAGGATAGTTAACTATTTTCTGATGTAGGAAGATCTAAGGAATTTTGATTATTACTGTTTTTATCAAGATTGATATTAGAATTAGTTCTCTTGGATGGTGTGGAGGTGTTTTAACACATATGCACATATTCCCTGTTATTCATTAATAATGATTTTCAAGGACAGTATATGAAAATCTAAAACAAATACAGATAATATTTGCTTTTCTGAAACATTTTCAAATATAATTAAAACTTCAACTATTTATTAATCTGTTATATTCAGTAGCAAAAGAGTATTGTGTCATTCAAGGCCACAATATACAGTGGAAGTGATGTCATTGAGTGTGGTCGGTAGGATACACGAATGTCTCACGTGAGATGGACAGCAATTTAAACATTTCACCTAAAATGTCTTATGGTGTGCTTGAATGTGATATTGTTGTTACAGAATTATGGGCTTATGGTTTTGTAATAAAGTTTTTTTACATAATAAGAAGGGGCATTATTTGTACCATGTATTTGGAGCCTGTATTCAAGGATAGTATGGTTTTTTCAAGATTGATTTTGTTTTAAAGGATAAGTATAATACTTTTTATGTGCTATTTAAAAAGTGGTTGGCGTATCTGTTATGTGAGCATACAAAAGTAAATATTCTTAATTTTGGAAAATAGTCCTTTTTATAATCAGAGCTGACACTGTATATTTTTAATAACTAATTGCTTAAAACTAATCAAGCAAATTATTAGGTATATACATCAATAACAAAAAAAGTAAAACTAAAACAACAACAGAAATACCTGGGTGCTCTGAATACAACTCTCTTTTGTACAGTTTGTACTTTCACATAATTCATCTTGTGTTTTTGGCTGTTCACAATTTATAATATTCCATGGAAAAGCACTAGCCTTACTTATTGTTTCATGATAACAGAAACATGCTAAGCTTTTTAGTAAAATCAAAGCTGTAATATTATTGTACTAATGGAAAGAATTTAACTTTTATGCCTAAGCATTATTGTTTACAAGAAATGAGATGATGCCAAAAACAGCAGTGATTTTGCCATGTTTTAAAATAATATCTTCTTAACGAATTAATACTTTAAATTTAAGACAGAATTGTATCAACTAATTATAGGTTTATATGACGATTAGAGAAAAACTTTTTGTTTTAGTACATATCTTTATTACTATATGAGAGAGTTTTTATAAATGCAATATACAAGAATACATATATATTGACAATACATATAGCAGGAGATATTTCTCACTGTCAAGTAGATAGTTAAGGACAAAGAGAATTAAAATTGAATGTGTATTATTCGAATTCCAATACACTGGAAATGATCAACAGCAGCAAAATTTATTTTAACTAGGCACTGCTATTGAATGGAATCTGTATGAACCAATAATGTATAGCACTTAAAACTGTGGGCCCTGGCTAGTGTAGCTCAGTGAACTGAGCGCAGGCCTGTAAAGGAAAGGGTCGCTGGTTCGATTCCTGGTCAGGGCACATGCCTGGGTTGCGGGCCGGGTCCCCTGTGGGGGACACAGGAGAGGCAACCACATGTTGATGTTTCTCTCCCTCTCTTTCTCCTTCCTGTCCCCTCTCTCTAAAAATAAATAAATAAAATATTTTTTAAAACCTGTGGGATAATTTAAAAGTCAGAATAAGTATCTAAGAACCTGGGGAAGAGGAATTCAATCTAGTTATGAGACAGAAAATAAGTGATTCCTTTTGACAGATTAAATATATATATATGATATGTGTTTATATATAAACATGTATATTAGTTAATAAGGTCTGTTCACAGATATGAAGAGGAAAAGTACTTGGTAAGGGAAATAAACAGCTTGGAACCAGGAGAGGTATGTTTTAGTTTTAACTCTGTAACAAGTGACTTCAGGGAAAGATATCTTTAATATTCCTGTACTTCATTTTGTACACTTGTTTACTAGAAATAAAACTCCCACCCTTAAGTAATTAACTGTTTGATTGAAGATTAAGTTAGAAAAAACATGTGAAAGTACCTTGTAAACCACAATGTGCTATATATCATTATTTTAACACTATTGAGAAACATTTGCTACTCTGTTATTATACACTGCATAACAGGATCCTCAGTTTAAATATCACTCCTACTTTAGATAGAGGCACTGTTACGCTATACCATGATGGCTAATTACATAAATTTATTCAACTATGAAATTACTTTGCAATTACATAAAGGGACAGATTTTTTATGTTGGTTCTTGCAAATGAATACATTTGTGTAAATAGTGACCTTCATAGGATACTTCATTTTATTTCTTTCTTTATTCTTTTCCTAATAAAATATTAATTGCAGGCATAACTATTACTTGTAAATGCAATAAGATTTATCTGATTTCACACCTGTGGTCAAGGACAGTAACAATGAAACAGGATACTGTTAATGAAGAACATAAACTTAAAAAATGTAAATGTTGTTTCTGTGGGTTAAATAGTTATATTTTTTCATTTAAATTACTAGCACCAAACCATTAATGTGAAAAAAATAGGTATTAGTGTGGTGATCTTTCTAACCTAGTATGTTCTCTGGGATCTATCTTAAAGGTATTATAAACATAAGGGTCCATGTCACAAAGATACTAATAATCTCATAAGAATATAATTTGAAAATTAAAAATAACAATATACTATAACAATAAAATTTGAAAACAATTTAGGACACCAACACTCACTAAATTATATAGAAACTTATTAATATTTGAAGAAATGCTAAGTAAAATAAACACAAAGTACAATTTTATTAATTAACTTGATAGCATGAAATAATTTCATAGATAAATATATATGGATAAAAAATTACTAAGAAATAAATTTAAGTAAAATCATACTACAAGGTGGTTTGGAAATATTAAAAGGAACTTACATTTCTATAACTATTAATCTAATATTTATACTTCTAAGAATTTATCCTGAGAAAACAATCAGGAATATGTACAGATACAAGAATTTGCTTTACATTTACAAGATTCTCATTTTTTAAAGCAGACATACTAGGAAAAATTAATAAATACATGAGAATGTAAAAATTAATATTTCTGAATGATGGAATTATGTGCATTTTATAAGAAAATATTCTTACATAATTTTATGTTATTTAAAAGTAATAATTTGCAAAGCAAGAACAGAAATATGCAGCACAGCTGGGATTCTAACCTAGGTCCCTCTGACTCATGGCCATTAACTTATACTTGACACAGCAGTAATATGTGGATTACAGGAGATGGGTGTAAACACAGCGTATTCCTGAAATTCACTGAATGCTCAATAAACAGCTGTGGTTGCTTGGTTTGTGTTGGTGATAGAGTTCCTGGTGGTAGTAATAGAATCAATGGCAGTTGGAGAACAAACAAACAAAAAATGGAATGGAATGGAAACAAACAGACAAACAAACAAAACTGCCAGTGGGAGTGGCAACAGTACCAGTCATAACAGAACATATAGATATAATTAAGGTTACTAGTCATTGACAGTAGATAGTCAAACCAGAAAAGCAATAGAGTGGTGAATGTTTAGCTTGAAATGTGATACATTGTAAAAAAGCAAGCCTGAGATGCCGCATAATAATTTTGTGGCCTTGATCAATCTATTTGATATTGAACCCGGTTCCTCACCTATAACCCAGCATATATACTATATTTATCTTGACCATTTGTTATTCTCATGTTAGAATGAAATATTATATAAAATGTGACTGTTGTATCCGCCGTCACGAGAAACAGAGGTTCGGAGACTTTCAGAATTTTCAAGATGTTACTTTATGGGCCAAGTTTTACCTGCGCAGGGGCGAGCTCTCTGAGTGTCCGAGGACACTATGCTCAGGAGAGCTGCAGATGAGAGCCGCGCCCCAGCGCTTACAGCTATGTCCTTATATAGGGGTATGCAAGCAAGTGTTGAACAGAAGCAGATGTGGCTGTTAGCTATTGGCTAGCTCTAAAGAGCTGATTGCCATTGGCTTATTAGGGAAATTGGCGGTGAGCCCTTTTAGGAAGTAAAAATTTCCATGTTCCTGGTCAGCCTAACTTTATCCGGGGCTCGTTAGGGATTGTCCCTTTTCAACATCTGTTTTGGACCTCAACAGTGACAAGCACACAAAACAACAACAGATGCTCAGTATAAGGAAATAGTTTTTCTTTTGTTTTGTTTCCTTAGAATACTGTATGAATGATTTTGTTTTTAAGAAAAATAAATGTTCTTTTAATAAAATGCTCATATGATATTAAAATCTAAAATCTCATATGCCAACGTAAATATAGAACTTGACATTTTTAAGCACAGTGACATCGTACCCTGTACTCTTTCCTACATTATGGTTCCATTTTTTTTAGTATGTTATTCTCTTAATTCAGAGGCAATGACCTCCAAGAAAGAGACTAGGAATAATTACCACTAGCACTTGACACAGTATCCTCAGTATCCCTCATTAGAGTTTTATTCCTCTTGGGATTTTTCTTAAGATTTATGAACCCCTTCTCTCTTTCTCTCTCATTCCCATTTTATTTTCCTTATGATTACTTTCACCTAGTGGTGATTTTAAAAAGAAAAAACCCTGTGACCATGAATGGCATTGCTATATATTAAAGGAGATGAGATATAGAAACCAGTTTGTAGTTCAACAGTTTTCAGGATTTATTCATTGATAAAGAAGTTCATCAGCTCAGCATAAGGGAAAGCCATATTAAGAGACTCATGAATCCAAACTTGAAAGATAGTTTTAAGCAAACCCTTCTGATTAAAATGAAAAGAAAACACTAAGTCCTGAATCAGGAAAAGTACTAGCAAAAGCATTAGTTTATTTAGAGAGGACAAAGGATTAATCAAGTGCTATAAAGACTTTGTGATAAGAAATGAAAATAATCCTGAAAGGAAGCATATTACCTAATAGTTTTAGAATGAAATAGTACAGAAAGACCAGTATATTAGCCATGGATTCAAAAGCCTGTCTTCGTAACGAAGCAGAATATTCATGTCATATTCTTATGCTAGAGTGGTTTTATATCTCTGTTATATCTCCTACCTTCAAAAAGAGACAGAAATTAAGTGGTGATTTGTTTTCCTTGCTTTTGTATCCACTTTTAGCATACATATGAAATGGAACACTAAGGACATTGAAACATAAGTTAATGAAATGTTCATTCAATTTAAACAACGTTTACATATAATATGTGATTTTAAACATTATTTAAGCCCTGAGTGGTGCGGCTTAGTGGGTTGGGCATTGTCCTGCAAAGCAAAAGTTCGCCCAGTTTGATTCCCTGTCAGGGGGCACATGCCTTGGCTGAGGGCCAGGTCCGTAGTTGCAGGTGTGCAAGAGGCAACCTATAGATGTTTCTTTCATACATGGGTGTTTCTCTCCCTCCCATTCCCTTTCTCTAAAAATAAATTATAAGTTAATCTAATTTAAAAATATATAAGTATAATTTAATATCTCATAAGGTAGTTAGAAAATACCACCCACTTATTCAATTGGTGGAAATCAAAGTCAACCCCCCCAAACCTCTCCAATTTAAAATACTAAAATGAAACTAAATAATCGTGGGAAATATACTGTCACAACTTATGTTAAGCTCAGTCAGTTTATGAGTCAGCACTTAACACAAATGCCCTCCTTGATGCTATATTGCCACATCAGATACTGTTCCAATGGCTTAGGGTATCTTCAGTTGAAGAGTAGCTTAACATTTATCCTTTTCCCAGACTGTACGCATTGTGGGGTTTGATCAAAGGACTTTGCGCAGCTTCCTTTGTAAATCATAATGCACTTCTGTCTTCACTTTCCTAAAAATCACTGTGATAAGTAAGCATACCTGTAAGGTTCCCTATGTCTCATTCTGATCCAAGGTTCAATATATCAGAATTATTTGCATATTAGCCTGTTTACTTGCTATTTTCATCTTCACCATTGGTTTCACCATGCTGGAGACCTGTAACTGAATTTCCCTGGGACTCTGAGCATGAAATGGGGTCCATGCCATGATGCCAATACCGACTGATTCTATAATGTTTACTTTAGTACACTCTACTTGCACATTTTTTGTTCCCGTTTGTAGCTCCATATTCTCCTAGATTCTTTGGATTATGCATCTAAGATTATCAAAGATATGCATTTCAATCTGTCATAAGAATCCACAGTATGCCATTAAGGACCGAATGATATACTTGTCAACTATTAGCTTAAATTAATTAGCTTAAATTAATTATTAGCTTAAATTAATTTGTTACAATGTATACATTGTCTTTTGAGTATTTGACTGTCAGTCAATTACTTTGTTTGAATGTGGAGAAATGTAGTTCTGTAGACAGTTCAGTTAATATATTGGTCTGATGTTTTGCAGCTTACTCTACTGAAGCCACAATGTGATCTTCCTGCATTTGCTGACTCCCACTCTTCCTTTATTAATACTACCTTCTCGCTATTTCAACTATTCTTCCTGTTGACCCTAACTCCAATGGCCAGTTTTGTTTTGGGATGAAACCTTTCAGTTTTCTATTTTTCAGTATTGTTTGGAATATTTAAATAATAGGACAAATATATAGATACTTTGCACACTTTTGCTAGCCGTAGTCTTTGAAGAAATAGATTCTTTATATCGATTCACAAATATTTCCTTGCTCATGTAAATAAGAGGTATCAAAACAACTTACTGACTAGTTTTCTTGGTTATTTTTTGTCTTAAACACACTCTTGACTGCTTCACAATATGTTCTCGTTCAAATTTTAATATAGTCTTTTGGTTTAATACTCTTTAACAATGTAATGATACCAGTTGTCTGATAAAATTTAACTCCCTTCTCAATATTTTAAAGTCCAAATAGCTTAACTCACAGCAGTTGCCATAGTCCCAATGTCCAGGCTTAAAAACCAAAGTGAGCTTTCCCATCTCCAGGGGCCTGAATGCAGACGGTGAACACATGCACATCTGCTGAGATGTGCCGAACGTGCTGGGTCTGCATTAAATAATCAGACAGTGTTCTTATCCTTGACCCACAGCAAAATCATGAACAATTTTGGACATTAAAACGAATAAACCCTCAGAAGTCAATATAATAAGTAGAGTATAATATTTGGGTATGTATGTGTAATATTTGTGAGTAGTTTGCTTACATGTATATGTATGTATAAAGGAGACATTAGGAAGGAAATACTCAGATACCAGAAAGATTACCTTTGAGTGTCATGATTATAGAGAAAAATATTTTTCTTTTATGCATTTTAGTATTTTTCAAAACTGAACATGTATTACCTCAATATGAAAAAGTGGTATAAAATAATAGCTTTGAAAATAAAAAAAATAAACATATAAATAGTGCTGTTCTACTTTAAGTGCTGAATTTGAGTTTTGATTTTTTGTCAATTATCTTTCCCCAAAATATCATTGAGGAAAATAAGCATTGATCTCTTCCTCTTCTTCAAGGCTTGTTTTCATCTAAGTTTTGTACTACCATTTTTGTTAAAATAAATGTCCTAAGACTAAGCTATAGAGAATAAAGCACATTTTGTTTTGGTTTTACCAAAAATTATAGATGAAATGTCAATTTGACTATATAAATTTTAAGGCACCTCAACATGTATACAACACTTCAGCAAATGTGAAAATTTATGTATAAGGATTTCTATTAAGTATTATTTATAACAGGAAAATTTGTGAAATCAAGTTTTGCTACATAAAAATTTGATTTTCTATATCTAAGAATCATAACAAAGTAATAATGGAAACACAAGGACTATATTTAATAATCTTTAACTTATTAAATATAATAATTTAAAGATAAATAATCTTTATTATCAACATTTATTATACCAATTTATTATTTAGAAACATTTTTAAACTCTTTAATTATGAGACTTGATAAAAATTTATGAATGATACATCTATTCAATGATATATTACTAGTCAAATTCTAAAGTGGATTTTCATGGAACCATAAAATGGAGGTGATACCATAGGTATTGATGCAAAACAATATCCATGCTTCAGTGTGAGGGGGTAGTGAATTACAGAACTATTGAGATCACCAATGATCCCATTTTGTTCTAATATATGCTTGTAAACATATTGATATTTTCAGAAAGAGAGAACAGGGAGAGAGGGACGAGGGTAGGGAGATGGAGTGAAGAAGGCAAGAGAGACAAAAGTTAGCAAGGAGACAGGAGGAAGAGTTGTGAGGCAAGGATGAGTAAAGTCAGGTGAAGTTCAGCTGAAACTAGAGAAAGAACAGGGAGAATCTGTATACAAATGGACTAAAATGTTACTAATGGATTTGACAAAAATATTATTTTATTTTTAACTTTATATGTTTTAGTGATGCTAGCAATGCTTCAAGTTAGACATATTACTTTATAATAAAATGTGAAGGTTTTTTAACCATAAAATGAAAGGACATCCCACAAAGGGGAAAAATTCCACATATAATAAAGGGTTGCTAACTTTACAATAAAAATAAACTCAAAATCAATTTGGCATTACAAATAAAAGGACACAAATAGACTCTTACAGAAAATAAATAGCTAAAAACATGGGAACATATGTCCCCCCTCAGGTGTGACAAAATGAATTAAAACATTGATTAGATATTTGTATATTTAATTTTAGCAAAAATGTTTGAAATATACTATTAGTGGTGACAAGAATTTTCCTACACTGTTACGAATTTAAGCAAATTCTTATTTGGGGAATATATGAAAAATCACAAATAATTTGATCGAATAATTACTCATGTAGATATGTATTTTAAGAATACCATAAGAAATGTGAACTAAGATTTCTTTACAGTATTGTTAATCACATAGATATATTAATAAAAGTTAACTCTGACTGGTGTGGCTCAGTGGGTTGAGCAACAGCCTGCGAACCAAAGGGTCACTGGTTTGTTTCCCACTCAGGGTCCATGCCTGGGCTGTGGGCCAGGTCCCCAGTGGGGGATGCATGAGAGGCAATCACACACTGATGTTTCTCTCCCTTTTTTTCTCCCTCCCTTCCACGCTCTCTAAAAATAAATAAATAAAATATTAAAAAAAACTAAAGCTTATATTTTCTACAAGATAATGATGCTTAAATAAATACATTATAGAGAAATTGTGCAGCCAGCCAGTGATTTTTTTGAAAAGTAATACTGAATGGCATAGAGGAAGAATAAAATAAAATTCAAATAAGAAAATATGGTAAATTGTTTAAGTAGTAATTTTCCTATAGAGATTATTTGTGTGCATGTATATACATGCATGATCTATCTTATTTTGAGAAACCCTTTATATTATTCAAAATAATTACAATAAAAGGAATAATATTTTACAAATAGATTTCCATAGAGATCATTCCATTGCAAATTCTCTTATCCTTGATAATAACAATGTATCCTGTTATAAATTATGCAAAGTAATTTTAGATGGGAAAAGTATTTCTGAACTACACTTCTCTGCTCATAATCAACAGTCCTTGGCCAGGGGGAGACACTGATTCCTCCTCTGAGAGATGAGGGACAGCATGCACAGGCATGGGAAGTGGTAGCCAAGCCCCCATTCTCCTAACTGGTGACTACTGAGCCTTGGCTGACTTATTGAACCTCTGTATTTCTCTCGGTTACTGCAGCTATAAAATGGGAGATATAA
This sequence comes from Artibeus jamaicensis, assembly GCF_021234435.1. Lineage (NCBI taxonomy): Eukaryota > Metazoa > Chordata > Mammalia > Chiroptera > Phyllostomidae > Artibeus > Artibeus jamaicensis. The sequence continues at coordinate 67,461,315 of NW_026522030.1, read as the reverse complement.
TTATACTTTATAAACTTGTTGTGAAAAGTACAAGTGTTAATACATTTAAAAACACTTAGAGTTGAGATTAACAATGACTAAGCACTAAGTAAATCTTATCATTGCTTTTACATTATATTATTAAACATGATAGCTTCCTGAATCTGTATTAGATAAAAGAATCATTATTTTTACTAAAAAATATAAGATAAAAATAAACTAACTATTCAAATTTAACTGGGGGCCATGGACGAGTGACATTATTGATACCTATTTTTTAAATTTTTAAAAAATATTATATTGATTATGCTATTACAGTTGTTCTATTTCCCCCCTTCATTCCCCTCCACCCTGCACACCCCCTCCCCCACCATTCCCCCCCTTTAGTTTATGACCACATGTCTCAAGTTCTTTAGATTCTATATTTCCTCTACTATCCTTGCCCTCCATCTATTTTCTACTTGCCATCTATGCTACTTATTTTCTGTAACTTCTCCCCCCTTCTCCCCCTACTTCCCTATTGCTAACCCGCCATGTGATCTTCATTTCTATGGTTCTGCTCCTGATCTAGCTGTCCTCTTAGTTTGCTTTTGTTTTAGGTGTGGTTGTTGATAACTGTGAGTTTGCTGTCCTTTCACTGTTCATCTTTTTTATCTTCTTTTTCTTAGATAAGTCCCTTTAACATTTCTTATAATAAGGGCTTGGTGATGATGAACTCCTTGAATTTGATCTTATCTGAGAAGCACTTTATCTGCCCTTCCATTCTAAATGAAAGCTTTGCTGGATAGATCAATCTTGGTTGTAGGTCTTTGGATTTCATGACTTGGAATACTTCTTTCCAGCCCCTTCTTGCCTGTAAGGTTTCTTTTGAGAAATCAGCTTGACGGTCTGATGGGAACTCCTTTGTAGGTGACTGTCCCCTTATTTCTTGCTGCTTCTAGGATTCTCTCCTTCATTTTAATCTTGGCTAATATAATGATGATGTGCCTTGGTGTGTTCCTTCTTGGGTCCAACTTCTTTGGGACTCTCTGAGCTTCCTGGATTTCTTGGAAGTCTATTTCCTTTGCCAGATTGGGGAAGTTCTCCTTTATTATTTGCTCAAATAAGTTTTCCACTGGTGGCTGTTCCTCTTCCCCTTTTGGTACCCCTATAATTCGGATATTGGAACATTTAAAGATGTCCTGGAGGTTCCTAAGCCTCTCTTCATTTTTTTGAATTCTTGTTTCTTCATTTTTTTCTGTTTGGTAATTTTTTTCCTCCTTTTGTTCCACTCCTTTGATTTGAGTCCCAGTTTCCTTTCCATTACTATTGGTTTCCTGTGCATTTCCATTAATTTCAATTAGTTTAACCTTCATATGTTCCTCTAGTTTGTGACTAAAATCAACCAGTTCTGTGAGCATCCTGATCACCAGTGTTTTAAGCTGTGTGTCTGAAAGTTTGGCTATTTCTTCGTCGCTTAGATTTAAGGGCTCTGGGGCTCTGAGTTGTTCTGGAGCCATGTTTTGATCTGTTTGTGCCTGTTATGTATGAGGAGCAGAGCTTTAGGTGTTCACCAGGGCAGGGCCACCCAGGTCGTGGCCACCCAGGTCGCTGGTTTGTGATGCTGTATGTGGGGGCGGGGTCAGAGAGGGGCAATGGTGGTCTCCTATGCTGCTTCCCGCCACTGGGGCCTGCACTGTCTTTCTCACCACTGGCTTGTTCACCGGTTTATCTGTGCTCCAGTGTGTGACTGTGGTCAGCCCTCAGTGAGTCCACCGCCTTGAGCCCTCACTCAGTGGGTCCGCCCGCTTCTCCACACCTGGGATCCACCCACGGCTGCCAGCGTGTCTGGGTTGCGTGCCTGGATTGGGCTGGTGGATCTTTTCTGCCCGACCCCACTCTGCTGCTGGCTCTGCCCCTCTTATCGGTTTGACTGAAGGGTTCGTTATTGTCAGACTTCCGTATAGTTCAATTTTTTGTGGTTTTGGCTGCATTTTTGTTGCTAAACCTTTGTCGTTTTTAAACTTGGTTGTGTGAGGAGGCACAGTGCTTCCACCTACGCCTCCAACTTGGCAGAAGTCCTATTGATACCATTTAAAAGACATTTCATTGAAATGATTTCCAATCAATAGCACTTTCCTACTGACTTTACTAATTGATATAATATCAAACATATTGTGATTTTTATCCACTATTTCATTAAAGCTATTCTATGTCAGATCGTATCTATCTATACATACATAAACATATATAAACATATATATTTATACATGAGTGTATACTTGATTTAGAAGATACAAACTATTTCTATATGATATTGTCACATATGAAATGTATAAATATATATATACATATACAAATACAGTATATACTCATATATCATTGGAATTTTTGCTTTAGTCAGATTAATGTCCATCCTTATTCCTTCTTCTTTAACCTGAAGTTGGAGATACTTCTTTCATTGAAACAATAGGTGAGCACATGCTGGAGGGATTAGAGGATCAAGTGCAAAATTGTGCTTATGTGTTATGGATCAGAATTCAAACATACATGTTTGACTAATGATGCAAGGCTGGAAAATAGGTCTGCAGAGCAAACGAGTCTCAGCATCTGCCCTGTCCACTGAAGCTTTCATTAATTAAAAACATTTAGTTTAACAAAATGTCATCTATTTGATGCTGTTCTGTGTCAGGTCCAGCTGTCCAGTTGTGGCAAAGAATATGAGGTTAAATACCAACAACGAGAAACTCAGTAGCAATGCAACATGGTTCACACCAATATGGATAAATGTTTATGGGAATTAGAATTTGAATTTGTGTTTTAAATTTAGGGCACAATGAAAATATTTGGTGAAATGTGTTACAGTAAAGCCTATTAAGGGAAAAGAAGTACTCAATTCACGTTATTTCCCCCCTGCATGCTGCTGCTGTCCTCCAGTGTGACATATTCTAGCAGCATGGGTTGCTAAAATCTTGCCAAGTGTTGTGTCGTAATCTCCTTTGCCAACACCCAGAAAGATTCAAGGGAAAAAAAGTGTTGTTATTCTTCAGTTCTACACTGTAAGAAGTATTTGTTTTTTCACTTGCTCATGAAACATTACCAATTTAGAATCTAAACTTGTGAGAGTGAAAAATAACTACTAACAAATAATGAAATAAAAGTAACTTGTTTACTTACATAAAGGCTCTTACACCACACATGAAGCAAATGCTTTTCAAAGATTTTCTTTAATTAGGAAGTAGAGGTTATATTTGTTATATCTGCAGAAATGATTTGGGGAAAGTAAAAAGTGCTCGGGCATTTAGGAAAAAGAGTATTTCAGCAACAAAACTGGTGTTGAAGACAGTTGCTTATTTGTAATGGAGTGAATATTTGGGGATTTTTAATGTTCAGCTTTTCCTGTGGCAATTTGCACAGGTGCTGAGAAATTGTGGACACTTTGTTTTATTCTTTTTAGTTTTTCATACATGTTAGTTAAATCTCCCTATTATTTGTATGTTTTATTTTGCTTTGTTTTGTTTCATGGACATTGGAGATCCCAAAAAGGAATGGTTTGTTTTTAAGTTGTCTTCCTTCTTGGTGGCAATAACAGTAACAGTTGACACTGACATATGCCAGGGACTGTAACAAACAATAAATACTATATATATAATTTGTTTAATGCTCACAACAACACTACGAAGTAGATACTATTATCACCTCCTTTTGGAATATGAGGAAGTGGACACACAGAGAAATTAAGCAATTTGCCAAACATAACACAGTTAGTGGCAGGACAAGAATTGAAGCCCGGAATATCTGGCTCCCCACCCTGTTTGCTCTTAATCTTTAGCCATTCTACAAAGTGCGAGCACTGCCAGAAATGGAGTTCTGTACTGCTAAAGGTAGCTCTTCCCGGGATGAAAGAATATTCTGTTAGCAAAATGAAAGTGAACTTATAAAAAAATATATGTGTAAAGGAGAGGTCAGCACAATGCAGAAAAGAAACAGAGATGTGGAAAGAGGAAACACATGGACAAATCAAGACATCATCATAAAAGCCAACTGAGGTTATACCATGGTCAAGTACAAGAGCACAGGCTTAGGGAGTTTTGAGGAAGTCTTGAATCGAAAATGTCCCGTGTGATTTGTAGTACTTCCTTTACTGTTGTCCTTATGAGTGGTGGGTTTCCTGAGGGCTTTACCTTTGTGATTACAATACAATTGCCTTCCCAAAAGACCGAGCAGCTGTGCAACTCTCTTTAGAAAACACATGTTCAGAGGGGATGCGGTGACGGAGAACCTGGGTTGTCATATTTAGATTAGTGTTAAATGGGATATTTGAAGCTGGGAGAGTTGGAAGATGCATGATAGTCTGAGTAAATAAAGGTACGCTACACTGTAGCTGGAAGGGCCAGGACAGAAGCTATTTGACAAAAAGATGCTGTTACTCTTTAGGTAAATATTCAAGTTTTCTTTTTCTTGTGCTTCTGTCATTTTTATAGTGCATATTTTAATTTGATAAATATCTCAACCACACACACACACAAAAAAAAAAACCACATGTAGACACAACCTATAGTCCTGTCCTTTCAGGCCAAAAAATAAACTTTTTAAAAAAACTCAGATATACTCTCATCCAAAGCTGAAAGAAAAATGGAAATTGAAGTTTTGAGATCAATAAATCATTCAAACAAACAAACAATTTGGCAGACAATCTGCAAAGCAACGTAAGTCAAGAGTAATATTGGGTTAATGACAGATTCTAATAGCAGAAGGGGAGGTGGACAGCAGGCCACAGGGAGGCCTGCATGATCTCACTACACCGTGGCCTGACTTTCTGGGTGCAACAGAAAACATTACCCACATATAATTCAGTTTGCTATGCTTTTATTTATAGGCATTTCCTTACAGAAAGATAAAATAACCTAGATGTGGTTAAAGAAATTATTGTGCATTCATATAACATATTTAAATGACATTATCCATGGAGGAGCGGTTGGGGAGAGAGGTTTGGGAGTGCCCCTTAGCCAGGGCCCAACTTGAAGGGGCGGGCGGCCTGGACAGGAACAAGGGGCTTGTCATGGCAGGGCTTCATTCAAGGACCAGAAAGTGAGTGGGAGCTGTCACTGCCTGTAGGGCAGTGTGTTCCTCACCTGTAGTAAAAGAATGATAGGAGCATTTTAACATTTATACTTAATATAAATCTTATTTATAAACATTAAAATGATATTGGAAATCTATAGTTATTTTTTACAACATGCCTCAGATATTCTATCTCTTAATTTATGATTACCTATGGGTATAAAATATATACCATAGTGAAAAACAACACAATATAACTTACAGTGAACATGTATGCCCAATGCATAATCAAATATCCTACAAATCAGCACTTTTTATGTATTGTCTCCAATTTTCTGAACTGAAATAAAGTTATAAAATTATATGTGACTTTAAGGAATGATGAATTAAATTAACTTTATCTGCATATAAGAATATATTCTACCCTAAGAGAAACAAGAAAATTATCCCTAAATATTTTGATTAATAAACTGTTTTTATACAGGGTCCAGCACAAATAATGCCCCCTCTTTATTATAAAATCATAAGCATGTAATTCTGTAATATAACAATATCACAGTCAAGCATGCCATATAACATTTTAGGTGAAATGTTAAAATTAAAACTATAAATTATTAGACCCATGTTATTACCCTACCAACCACACACAAGCAGGTGTTACTTCTGCTGGACCCTGTATTTTGTCAACTTAATAAATCAAAATGAACATAGTTTTTCAACATATTCTCTTCATTAGATACATAAATAAAATTTTGGGGGGATAGGGATAATTCTGTTAGCCATGTTGAGCTAAGTTTTATACATTTATACACAATTTAGTCATAGTCCTCAAAAATAAAATAAAAACATATTAGAAATAGCTTAATAAAGAAAGTCATGAAAACCTAAAGGAAAAAAACACCCACTCTAAATATTAGTTACTAGATGTAATACTAAAGATTTTAAAATTTCTCCCAAATGAATTGATCATCTTTATGCAATTAATATAATATTTAGTTTAAAAATAATTTCATATATAATCACAAAAGTAATGGAACAAAGAACATACCAAAAATAAAATGAGGTAGTTTAACTGATGGCACATAATATATTATTTTCCAAAAGCAATTCAACACATTAAAGAATTACAAATCAGTAGAGAAATGACTATTTTTAAAATATAGTACTGGACAATTATGAAAACGAGAAAACAGGTATAATACAAAATAACACATGAAAAAGTTAATTCTATACCCAACATCTTAAAAAAAATATCAGATGGCCTGAAGAGATAAATGAACAATATAAATAAAATGTTTTAAAACATTTGTTTTAAAAATTAAAGGTGAATGTTAGGTGCATATTTATATCTTTGAGTACCTTAGGCTCTTTTTATATAAAATAAATGAATCATTTAACAATGACTACAAACTGGATGCAGAAGATTCTAAGAAAAAAAAAGATGACCAATTTGACTCTTATCTTGCGTACTATCAATTCAGGATCTGCTGTTTCTCCAAAATAAGTAGCTGCTGAACTGCAAGGAATGGAATGCAAGTCAAAGTCTTAGGTGCTACTAAAGTTTTAACAGGGAGCAGAAATCTTCTGTGTATTGACTGGGCTAGCATCCAGAAATTGACATTAATAAGAATTAAGTTTCCTGGTTTGTGTGGGTTAGTGGATTGAGTGTGGGCCTGAGAACCAAAGGGTTGCTGCTTTGATTCCCAGTCAGGGCACATGCCTGGGTTATGGGCCAGGTCCCCAGCAGGGGTGGTGCATGTGAGGTGCAACCACACAATGATGTTTCTCTCTCTCTCTTTCTCCTTCCCTTCCCTTATCTCTAGAAAATACATAAATAAAATCTTTAAAAAATAAGAATTAAGTGTTGATTTCAGAGATGCTTTATCTCAGATTTCTAACTTCTAGAAAGGATGGCTTAGGAAAGAGGTATCTCCTCTGTCCTTAGTTTTAGAGAGGCCAAGGAGTGGCTGAATGATTGAGTTAGGAAATAAGCACATCTTATCTCTGAGGCCACAAGCCACAGAAGAAATTGAGGAACAGGAAACTTTTCTCTAACACCTCACTGAAGGACGTGCCACATGCCTGCTTTCTCAACCACATGTCAAAGTTAGAGGAAATGCTTTAACTTGTACTGTAGATTTGAGAACTAAGTAGCAGACCAAGGTAAATAAAAACACATTCAAAAGAGACCAGAAATCTGAGAGAAAAAGACACCAAATGAACAGAACACACAGTCAGTAATGTAGAGTTTGGAATATGACACAGAACAATTGAACAGCACATATTTTATATCAAAATATGACAACCGTTCAAAAGAAATGTGGAAAAATAAACTGAGAAAACTTGAAACATAATGCAGTTTACCTTATTATGTAAATGCATCTTGCAAATTACTAGCAAAATGGCAGTTCCAATTTTTAAAAACAGAGCAAAGAAACTAACCCTAAGGCCAAAACCCTATCACAAATATATCCAGTTTTACTAACAACCAACAATAGCCAATTAAAATGTAATATATATTTGAGCTATTAAATACCATATTTCATCAGACTAAGAGGACACTATGTCTAAAATGTACCAGTATGTTTTGTAAACATTGACAAAAATAAATTACCAGTCATACTCTATTATGGCTCAATGATATAAATCCATTAATAGTAAATTGATCTCAAATTCAGAGATTGTAACACATGAAAAAGTGGATGTAATAGATAGAATATGACATAAAAAATTAGTGGTTAAATGTTTTTTTATGTTTCTCTACCCTGCCTTCAATAAATTTTTACAAAAATTTAATTGTAAAAATGAAAGCAAAATAGGTAAAAAAAAGTACAGTAACATAAGGAACAAAATACAGAATTTGCTTGTGTCATATCTGATAAAATGGGTTCACTAATTAGAAGTATTAGAAGTTTATATCAGAATACTTCATTGTTTTAAATGCATTGCAAATTATTCTGCTTAGGTTACATACAACAATTTACACTGAGCATCCACATCAGCCCTGTGTGTTCATGCATCCTTTCTGATAAGAAGCACGTGGCTGTGTGGCCCTAACAGCCACATGGCCCTCGGCTGTGCAAGTGCACATGCAGGCTCCGGGAGGAGGGAGCCTGAAACAGACTGCAGCAGGAAGCACATTAAGCTGGTTGGATGCCGCACTGGACTGGACTGGACTTTAATGTGGAGTAGGAACTCTGGACACTGGCTTTAGTTTTGGCCTTGCTGAGGACACAGTTGGACTTCTTTCACGGTGGGACAGAGGGAAATAGGACATTGGAAACTCAAGAGACAGCTTCTATCTCCACATGAATAAACCACATCATACCACAGTCTCACATGTGTGGATCCTTGAAATGCTTCCTTCGTGATCCTGTGGAAGGACCTAATTCCCACATACAATGGTATACTTCAAAGATTTAATTAAATTCTCAAACCTTTCTTTTAAAAATATATAAGTATATATATATAATCAATAGCATAATCTATATATATATACATATATATTGATTATGCTATTACAATTGCCCCATTTTTTCTCCCCCTTATTCCCCTCCACCCTGCACTCTCCCTCACACCCTCATTCCTCCCAATTTGGCTCATGTCCATGGGTTGCACCTGTAAGCTCTTTGGCTTCTGCATTTCCTATACTATTTTTAACCTCCCCCTGTCTATTTTGTAGCTACCAATTATGCTACTTGTTCTCTGTACCTTTTTCCCCATTCTCCCCCATCCCTCTCCTCACTGATAATCCTCCATGTGATCTGCACTTGAGTGATTCTCTTCCTGTTCTAGTTGTTTCCTTAGTTTGTTTTTTGTTTTTATTTTTAGGTTTAGTTGATAGTTGTGAGTTTGTTGTCACTTTACTGTAAATAGTTTTGAACATCTTCTTTTTCTAAGTCCCTTTAACATTTCATATACTAAGGGTACACTGAGGGCTTGGTGATGAAGAATTTCTTTAACTTGACCTTATCTGGGAAGGTTTTTATCTGCCCTTCCATTCTAAATAATAGCTTTGCTGGATAGAGTAATCATGGATGCAGGTCCTTGCCTTTCATTACTTTGAATGTATCATAAATAGATCTTCTATCAGAGTGTTACATTTTGTTTTAAGAATAATGATTCCATAATTCTGGAAATATTATGTTCAACATCAGGAATTCAAACAATGCAGAAAATGCAAAGGAATAGTACACTATTACTTGAAATTCCTTCAACTGAGAAGTAAACTCAGTTGCATATATTTTCAGGCACTTCTTTACATCTACACAGATGGAAACATACTGAGAGAACTAGACAGATGTGCAAACATTCAAATGAAAATTATATACTATACAACTGTGTTTAATATAAAATGATCAAATTTAGTTTTGCTTTAATTTATAAGAAAACAATAAAAGTGAAACCAAATTAATTTTGAGTTTCACATAAATATTTATTCTTCTTAATAGATTGTGTTTACTTGAATATTCCTCCAAGGCAAGTTGAAAAGATTATAGAACACATTTATACATCATAGTCATTTTTAAATACCATGTTTCAAATTTAGAAAGAGCTATTTTATCCCCTGCTATGTAAGAGAAACAAATTGCCTCTCTCACATCGATTTCCAGTACCCAGCCCAGCCCTTGTGTTTGAATGTTAACATTTTTATTTTAATAAGGTATATTTTTTCTATTATATACAATGTTAACACATTTCCTCTGAGTTGCTAATATTAATCCTGGATGTGGACTCCATATCACATGTCAGAGAGTCATTCTTCCGGGTTTATGTATTTGATAATCACTAGATTGTCTGGGTTGTGATATAAAATTCCCTCTCCCTCTCTCTCTCTGTGACTTAGACTTTATTTAGGAATGACTATCTATTGCCTTTAGTGTTTAACACTCCTTAATTGAGTATTTGTTCTTTCAGTCATTTTTTTTTCTTCTTAACTTTGCAGAGAGCTCCATTTTAAAAAATTTATATCTTATTTTTTATATTGAAATGTGGAAATATCACAGAAATACATGCAGAAAGTTTGGAAGCAAGGAGCTTAGCTGACTCAATGTAAATATTAAATTCTGCTTTGGGGGTTTATTGTTTATTTCAGTGCATTTCCAGAAATGAAATTAGAGCTATGATGGTTTCATGTCAATTGTGGCTTCTTTTCACTCTCACTAGGAACCTGGAATCAGCCACTATATGTTGCATAGGCTGTATATAAAAAACATCTTCCTTTAGGTTTTTTAATGAATCACCTTGACTTCTATGCTAATATCAGTGAAGGAAATAATTCTAGCACCTTGAAGTTGATAAGTTACTACTTTAGTGTTAAAAATGCTTACTGCCTTAGAAACTTAATGATTGAGGTCTTACTTTTTAGTCTTTTAAATGTTTCTAGAGTATGTTTTGTTATACTAAGCTCTCCCTACCGCCTTTCTTAGATTGACTAGTACTCTTTGCCTGCTGTGTCCCAGCCACTTACTTCAGTAACCTCTTAAAACCTGAGAGATTGCACATGGCAACTGTTTATACTTACGGCAAGGCAAAAAGAATCCTTTTGTAAACTTTCCTACCTCATGATTTAAAACATATGCTACTAAATTATTAGAGGAAAAATAAGAGATTGGTTGCTGGCAATTTTCAGCACACAGACAACTACCTCCTAAGTAGTTTCCCAAGCAATAAATATATTTTATACAGATTATCCACAAAAAAGCAGTTCCCTGCTTCTCTTAACGGTGACAAGGCCTTGGAGTATTGCAGGCTGCTACACAGGGAACAAAGTCATATTCCCAGGACATGACAAAAAGGAAAAGGCTAGTTTGACAAAAGGAAAAGATAGAAACCAGTAAAAGCTAATTAAATGCCTTAATTAGAATATGGACAAACTGGTGTTTTTTTAGATTTAGTTCTGGAAACTTATCATGCAAACAAAGATTATAAGAAGAGTATCTAAAATTTCAGAGAATAGTTTTACATAGTCAAAATAATAAAAACAACAATTTGTTTACAAATAATTGATGTGTCAAACTGAACTTTTCCTCATCTAGTAATTATACCATCACTCTGTGGAAAGTTACTAAGCATGAGTTTATTTATTTTGTCTTTAGTTGATAAACAATAAGTAAAACTAAAAAAAAACCCTCCTGAATTTATGAAGATTCTATGATTTTTAATCTTTATTAATTCAGGCTTGTTTTCTAATCAAATAATTATTAATTTATTTTATATAAATATTTAGCATCTGCTGTGCATAATAAGCTTCTGCAACATATTATATAAAAGTTTTATTAAAGCATAATTCTATTATATATACAAATTTTCTCCGTAAAGTAATGGAGAACTTAAAATTACATATGTGAAAGAACAGGGAGAGAACACGTGCATGCACAGGGAGTAGATTCTGGCTCCGCAGGCCGGAGCTCAGCAGGCAGCCCGCGTCCTAGCGCGCACTCAGCTCTCCACTGTGGTTCGTAGTTCTCTAGGGCTGCAGACGTGAATTCTCATCTTTTCCAAAGTGAAGTCAGTAAAAGCTAATTAAATCAGTAAAAGTGAATCTGGCTTTGGAGACTAGTTATGACAAAGAAATACTGAAGAGATAGGTATAGAGATCAAATTCTTAAAATATTGAATCATAAGAGATTCATTTTTAATACTAGAATATGACTATTTGTTATCAAATGTTCCTGGAAATTATATTTTTTATTGGTTTGTCAAATATTTATTGACATTATGAAATAATCTAAACTAGTTCATTAGTTATATGCTTTCATTTCTTAATAATACAATGTTACTTGGAAAATTACAAGGCACAACTATTTCTTCCATAAGAAATTTCCATAAGAAATTGTGTCATTTCTTCCACAATTATACCAGATAAAAGTCACCCATAAGATTCTACTTTGAATCATTGTTAAGAAAACAAGCCAAAAAGTTTCTATTCTTTTATATAGGCTCAAACTTCAAGGAAAATATTGTATACCTACTACTTGAAATTTAGGGAACAAATTTGTCATATAAGAGTACTTGATACTGATTGAAAAAATGCATATGTCAATCATAGAAGTAGCAGTTTACTTATGGACATGTGGGTTTCCTTCTTATGTCATTCATAGTGACAGTTTTTTTGTGTGTGTGTATGTATACAAAGGAGGACTTTACTCTTTCTATTAATTTGTATTATTAAATTACATGAGCTACAAAAGAATTTGAGTCAAAGAGGAATATTATTTTTACACCCTTGATGAAGCAATCATCAAGTGGAGAGTTGATAATAAATGAAATTGAAGAGCTGGGCTGTTGGACAAACTAGTTACTGTTAAATACAATATTATCCTTATTTTATAGATGAGAAAAAAGGCATTATTATTTCCAAGTAATCTGCCCATGTCAGTATGTCAGGTAAGTAGTATAGTCAAACTTTGCACCCAGACCACTGTGCTCAAAGGCCCAATGTCAATGCTGATGTATGCTTCTTCATTAAGTAGATGAGAAAAATAAGGAGGAGGCAACAATAATAATAACAATAATTATAAGAATAGATAAATATTAATGGAAAAAGAGGACCAGAACTAAGGTGAGGCAAGCTAGATACCTAGGTTGCAAAATTTTAGTTGGCATTCACTTTTAGGTACTTGCAATGCTGACCTGGCATCTACTCAAGAAAGAAAATTCCTCCTTCAATTTTATTCTTTTTTTTAGTGAGAAAAAAAATGCCATTTACTTTGGGTATCAGTGACCAAGAAAATAGAACACATGGTGCATGCTTTTTTGAGTGTGTGCACATTTGTTAAACTTCCAAATAAGACCTGAGGTCTATGGACCTGAGGATGACCATGTGGAAGGTTATATGCTAAGAGAATCCTTAGGACACTTACAAAGCAATATTCCCTACAATGTTGAAGAAAAATAAATAAGAAAGTGGTAGAGTAGGTGAGTGCATGTCAGATACAGAGCAAAGAGTTTACTTAAGACAATGGGAAAGAGCTTGTCAACTATATGATTTTGTAACCTCAAGTACATTATGTAGAGTTGATTATATTTTCCAGAGAAAAATGTGACCATTTGATAGTGGGTGGTAAGTGGTATAAGAAGGACATGAAGGAGTCTCTTTTAAGAGAAGTAGAGGCAACATTTAGGGGTCATGGTGCTCTTTGCATTAAGTGCACTTTAATGTAATGTTAAATGTGAAGTTCTAACAGAAAAAAATCCTTTAGAGCCATATACAAGATAACATAAGTGAACTAAAAAATACTTGGGAAAAATCCATATAAATGATAAGAATACAGACTTGAAGATTCTACTCATATAATCCTTTCCCTTAGAATGTGAATGTAGAACAAAAAATTCTGACTCATCCAAATATGGAACAATTCTACATTGTTCCATCAGACATTCTCTAACTGGAAACTGTGTGTCAAGTAAATTAGTGGGTGTTCCTTAGCCTGGAACCAAAGCCTGGAACCAATGCTGAAATGTCACTTGTAATGGCATCTTTATGTAATAGTGCTATTGGGTGAGAAAATGTTGTACTGAAAAGCAAGAACAAAACAAAAAAAATACAATCTGCCAAAGGAGTTGTCTGAAGTGTAGTAAACTTTGAAAGCCATTTTAGCAAAACTTTGCAAAAACAGTTGTGATGACAGAAAAATACATACATCCAGAATCTAGCCATTTCTTCCATGCCCTTTGTAATCCTCATGCTCTGAACCGCAATTTGCTTTTCTGTACCACTTGTAAACTGGTCCCCTAACCCTTATGCAAAGTTTCCTCACTGGTGGGAGCCAAAGTGATCCTTATCATATATAATATTCTTTAATGACTTTCCATTGATTTTGGCATAAAATCCATCTCCTTTGGTGACATATTCTTCAATGGCCCACTCTACTTTAGCACTCACTCTCTCTGGTCTCCCCACACTGGCCTTGCTGTTACTCAGCTCCTCAAAACCTCTACTGCAGCACAGCCTTTGCATTAACCATTCTCTCCAGCTACATGCTTCCCCCCAGAGACTTACATGGGTAACTTTCTCATCTCCTTCATATCTTTACTCAAGTGTTACCTTATTTAAGAAATGTTTTCTGACTGCATTGTTCAAATAACAATCCCATGCCCACCCAAAGGATTCTTATTATCCTATCCCTGCTATATAAAGTTCAGACACATTTAACACTAGCTGACTTACTGAATAATATATTATCAATTTGTTTTGTCTTTCTTTTCTACAATGTACGATATCAGACCAGAAATTTTTTGTGTTGCTATTGAGTTCCCAAAGCCTGTAACATGGCATTACTTTAGACTAGTAAGGACACAATACACATGTTGAGAAAAGAATTCTTTGGCCTTTTGGTGGAAATTACTTTACAGTAACAGAAAATGTATCTATATTCTAAGAGATAAATGATTTTGAGAGCTGGAGAAAGAAGTTGCTGTTGGCAGGATCCCTGCTTCCAAGAGACTACGAGACCCAAATGAATAGGGGCTGTTTTGTGGTTTCATTCTTCAACTACATCTTTCCAGTAAGGAGTTAGCCCATGGAAAGCACTTATTAGAAGTGGTTCTTGAGAAATGTATTTTTGGTTCAGTTTTTTCTAACTCAATATATAAAGCTTTTCTAACAAAGGTACACAGGATATTATTAGTTCAGGGGATGCCCAGAAAGTAGTATATTACTATACTTTTTGCTTTATTATTGCCTTTCTTGAATTTTAAAGGATGACATTCCTTATTCAAAAATAAGAAAAGGAATAGAGATGCATAGTAGGGCCAACTTTAAATAATCAGCTTCCTTATTATGAAATGATGGGTACTAAATTTCTATATTTCTTTTAAATTTTATTTCTTTATCTTTAGAGGGGAAGGGAAAGAGAGGGAGAGAGGGAGAGAAATATCAATGTATGGTTGCCTCTTGTGTGTCCCCTGCTGGGAACTGGCCTGCAACCCAGGCATGTCCCCTGACTGGGAATTGAACCCCAATACTCTGGTTTGCAGGCCCGCAGTCAGTCCACTGAGCTACACCAGCCAGGGCTTAAATTTCTATATTTCTTATTTAGGAGACAGGTGCAGTCTTTCAGAATGGTGAGTTATTTCATGAGGATCAGCATATATAGGTCAATAATTATTTTTTCTCATCTAACTAATAGTTAAAGAAAATTATTTCAGTTTATTGTTGGTGTGACAGGATAGTAAAAAGCTAGGAAAATGAACAAGAAGAATGGGTAAACTGAAATAAGAAAATTAGATAAGGCCAAACAGTTTGAGCAACTTACAACTGGCTGGTGAATCACAAGACCTTATCTCCCCTAACTAGGACACTTGAGAATGAGTGGTTTATACCTCTTCTCTCTAACCAAATAATACATGTCTTAACTCTCCCTGACCTGGGAAAATAGAGAACAATGACCCAATTAATGTCATTTTTACCAGCTAAACGCAAGAACAGATGAAGTCAGGGTAACACACAACAACAACAAATCAAAAGCCAGACAGACCCAAGATAAAAGTAAAAAGTATAATAGACCAAAGAATATTCCCAAACCACGCTATGTGTTGATTTTGAAGCATCAGCATATTAACAATGCCCCTGGAAAGCCAATGAATATTCTGCTGAAACCCTCCTCCTGAGATTCTCACCAGCAGAAAAGAGATTTAAAAAAATCAGGATAAAGACTCAGGGTGGGCTTCTCTAGAGCATGCCCATGTCCCTTCCTGGGAATGAAATTTTTATGTCCTCATAAACAATGTGGATGCCCAAGGGACTTGTAGCCAGGGGAGCAGAGGGCACCTGATCCTGTCTTCATAGCCACCCTATTCTCTCACTTTGCAGTGAGCTAAAAGCAGCCCTGACTTGGCTCACCTGTCTCTGTGGCTGTCACTTTCCAATGAGCCAACAGCAGCTCCGCTTTGGCTCTCTCCTTTCCTATAACTTTCTAGGGAGCCAAAGCAGAGCACCACTTTGGCTCTGTCCTGTTACTTCTTTTCCCCTAAGTCCTTTCTTTGTCTCACTGTCTCTAGCCTTAAAGACATACTCTCAAAATTATCTGGACAGGTGTTGTGAAATCTTTCCTACATGAACCCAAGAACACACTACAGGCTGACCTGAGACAGATGCACTCTGGGCTGGTTCCTGTCCAGTAACACTGGGATATGCATAATTTTTAGTATGCAAAACTGTAAGATAATTATTTTATCTGTCTTTTTAGGTTTTGGGGGTGGTACACTGGCAGACTGCTCATGAGTGGTTGATACTCTGCTCAATTAAACTGGAAATAGGCCTTTCTTTTTAAAACTAGTAGTACTGATATTACTAAATCATTTAAAATGTATTAAACAAAAGATACTGCTTCAGCATATCACTAAGAAAACTGTTGCTTGTAACATACAAACAAGGGCTAAATTACATAAAAGATAGTATAAATGCATAATTTATATGTATAGTTTTGTTGGTTCAGTACAAGTCTCTTACATATATCAGTAATATTAGTGATGTTTTACATCTGTGAAAGAGAAGGAAGGGAGAAAGGGTGGGAGGGAGGGAGAGGAAAAAGGAAGGAAGGAAAGGAGGGAGGAAAGAAGAAAGGATAAAAGGAAGACAAGAAGGAGGAAAGGAAAAAATACTTCAAATAATTCATTGATACAGGTAATATTTGTGATAGTTAATTTACATCTAAATAAGCAAGTTAGTTAACTATAGGCTTAGTCTGGTAATTAAGATCATGATAATCATTATTTGTAACTGAGGAATAAAGAGGATTCAGAAAGGGACAATGGCCTCTGCCCACCTTTCTGTCTGGAAGAAAGCTATCTCCCAGCTGACCTTGATGCTGGAAACTTCCATTCCTTCTTATAGGTCACTGGTGCCTTTAAGCTGCTACACCAGTGCTGGAGCTCAGAGAGAGTGAGTCTGAGTAAGTCCATATGTGGATTCTCTAAAAAGAACTGCTTGTGATTCAAGAAGTTTCTTCCATTAACTTAAACCCCACTGGATTTTGCAGCCAGAAGTTGTGGGGACTTTTTCTGGCACTGGAACTCTGGGCTGGGGGCCTGGTGTGGGACTGGGACTCCTTGTTCCTGAGATATCCTCCCAAAATTTTATCCACTACACATGGATATGGGACCACCATGTTCCATGTCTCTGCCTCTCCTACCAGTCAGGATGGATGTCATTTCTTTAACTCCATAGTTTTTGGACTTCCATTCAACTTGATTTCTGATGGTTCTAAGTGATGGTTTTTCTATAGTTTAGTTGTAAGTTTCTTGTGTTTATTTGAGAAAGTGAATGTGTTTACCTAAGCCGCCTTCTTGACCAGAAGAGCAACCTTCCCCACACAGAGTCACAGAGACAGCAGATGGGTGCTCTGAGACTCCATCAACCTGGCTAACACTGTTTGCCCTGCCCTGAAGATTTCCTGATATTGTGTACCAGGGCCCAAATTATGGCCCAAATAAGCTGTTAATAGTACTCTTCCATATGAATGACTGGATTTGGTTCATGTTTCAAAATTTTCTAAGTCCTCTCAAACAAAGCAATAGCTGGCCTCAGTGAGAACCCAGCCCCCATTCCTCTTGCTAAGTGGCCCTAGGCCTGGCACTAACAGTAGGCAGCCTAGATTCACAGCTTGGTTTTGCATGGGTATCTCTAATCCCAGCACAACTAGTAGTCATCTGCAGAATGATTTATAGCTCATGCAGGGTGGCCCTGGGCAGAACACAGAGGAGGTAGGATCTTTGCCTGCATCACCTGGGAAACTGTAGAACCTGCACATCCAGTGGACAACTAATGTCATAGCATGACCATTTGCCATTGCAGACCCTCCACAGAGGGCAGAGATTGCTAGTCAGTGAGCAGTTAGTCCTTGCAGCTGAATGGCCTGGGTAAATCTCTCTCATTGACCCGCCAACAGCAATCAGAGCTCAACTACAAGAAGCAGGTGTACTCAACCCATACAAAGGGTACTCCTCAAGTACACAGCTATAGTGCTAGGGGAATCAGAGCCACTAGACCCTTCAGAACACTTAGTATAGTAGGCCATGCTGCCAAGACAGGGAGTCATAACAACTCTAATACATAGATAAAAACACAAGGAGGCTGTCAAAATAAGGAGACAAAAATACATGGCCCAAAGGAAAGAACAGATCAGAACTCCAGAAAAAGTATTTAAAAAATGGAGAGAAGCACTCTGTCAGATGTAGAGTTCAAAACGCTGGTTTTAAAAATGCTCAAGTAATTTAGTGAGGACCTCAACAGCTTAAAAATGACCTAATCAGAAATGAAGAATACACTAATTAAAATTTTAAAAAATGATAGGGACACAACAGTAGAGTGGATGAAGCCCAGAAACTAATTAATAATATGAAACATAAGGAAGCAAAAAACAAAATGATGAGAAAACAAAAAGAAAAACAAAATAATGAGAAAAACAAAAAGAAAAAAATTCCCAAAAGAGAATAGTGTAAGCAGCCTCTGGGATAACTTCAACATACAAACATCCACATCATAGGGATGCCAGAAGAAAAAGAAAAAGAGCAAGAAATTGAAAATTTATTTAAAAAAATAATGAAAGAAAACTTCCTTAATTTGGTGAAAGAAATAGACATGCAAGTCCACGAAGCACAGAGAGTCCCAATTATGATGGATGCAAAGAGTCCCACTCCAAGAAACAACATAACAAAATGATAAAGGTTAAAGATAAAGAGATTATTTTAAATACAGCAATAGAAAAGCAATTAGTTACCTACAGGGGAGTTCCCATAGCTGTCAGGTCATTTCTCAAAAGAAACTTTACAGGCTAGAAGAGACTGGAAAGAAATATTCAGTGTCAAAAGGCAGTTCCATTTTTAATTTTCTGAAGAAATTTTATACTGTTTTTCATAATAGCTGCACCAGTTTGCATTCCTACCAACAGTGCACTAAGGTTCCCTTTTCTCTACATCATTTCCACCACTCACTTGTTGATTTGTTTATGATGGCCATTCTCCTGCTGGAATTACACCCTAAGAAACCTGAAACACCAATTCAAAAGAACCTATCCACCCCAATGTTCATAGCAACACAATTACAATAGTCAAGTGCTAGAAGCAACCTAAGTGCCCATCAGTAGAAGAATGGATCAAAAAACTGTGGTACATTTACAGAATGGACTACTACCCAGCAGAAAGGAAAAAGCTCTTATCCTTTGCAACAGAATTGATGAAACTGGAGAGCATTATGCTAAGTGAAATAAGCTAGATAGAAAGCATTTTCATGTTCGGCAGAACTAAAAAGTTTATGGGGGAATGGGTGAAGAGTTGAGGAGATAAAGAAGTACAAATAGGTAGTTAGAGAATAGCCATAGGAATGTAAAGTACACAGTATGGAAACTGGAGTAGCCAAGGAACTTACACGCATTACCCATGGATATGAATAATGGGTATAGGGATTGCCTGAGGGAGTGAGGGGTACAGCATGCAGGCAGAAAAGGAGGAAAAATTGGGACAACTCTGGTAGCATAATTAATAAAATGTAATTTAAAAATACATAGAGAGGATGCTAAATACACATGGAAATATATGAAATATAGCACTTACTGAAAATATAAATAAAAATATAATCAGAAAAAAGCATCATATCAATAACTATGGATTTACCAACATTTTTTATACGAAGATTGTGTGTCTGTGTAATGAGCCCATGTGTATGCTGTTAAAAGTTCTCTGCAGAAAGATGCAGGCCTACTTTTTAAAATATTAATTGTGGATATTTGTTTGGTATGTTCTAAATTGATATTAAATGGAATAATTACAGAGTATATTATTAAAATCCATTTGACCCACTAAAGTGTGTTATTTAAGGCAATAGGAACTTAAATATATATATATATACTTATAAAAAATTAGGTTGTGTAAAGTTGGCAGCGAGATAGGTGGGAATGGAGTCCACTTCCCTCTGTACACTAGTGGAATACCTAGCTGATTTTCTGAGGAACAGAGTGAACAGCCAATGGTATCCCAGCATATATAAAAATTGGAGACCAAAACTCTAGAGGACATTGAAAAATCAGATGGTTGGTACTTTAAAAACAATTGAATACACCCCTCTTGTATTGGACCCTCCAACTGAACACAAACAAACAGTGGAAAAACAAAGAAACAACCCCAAAAATGAAAGAAAAGGAGGAAGCCTCAAAAAGAATGCTAAATGAAATAGAGGCAAATAAACTATCAGATATGGAGTTCAAAGTAATGGTTATCAGAAAGCTCAATGAGCTCATGGAGAATTACCAAAAACTACAGAGAAATTACAATGAAATTACTGCAAACTATATCAACATAAAAAAGGAACTAGAAACTATCAATGACAGCCAGTAAATGAAGAATACAATTTCTGAACTGAAGAACACAGTAAAAAGAACCAAAAGCAGGAGTGATGAAGCAGAGGATCTGATCAGCGACTTGAAGGACAAGGTAGAAAGAAACACCCAGAAAGAGCAAGAAAAGGAAAAGAGGTTCACAAAGAATGAAGAGGGGTTCATAGAAATGCAGGACAACATGAAACATAATAATATCTATATAATAGGGATACCAGAAGAAGAAGAAGAGCACAGGATAGAAAACCTCTTTGAAAAAGTAATTATGGAAAACTTCCCTAATTTGATGAGAAGAAAGCCAAACAAATCTAGGAAAAACAAAGAGTCCCAACCAAGAGGACACAAAAAGACCCACTTCAAGACACATCATAATTAAAATGGCAAAATTCCAAGACAAAGAGAGAATCTTAAAGGCAGCAAAGGTAAAACAGAGATTAACATACAAGGGAGTCCCAATAAGACTAGCAGCTGACTTCTCAATGGAAACACTCCAAGCCAGAAAGGAATGGAAAGAAATATTCTAAGTAATGAAAACCAAGAGCCTGCAACCAAAACTGGATAAGAAGCATGACCCACACATAAGCTGCCTACCAGAGACTCACAGCAGAACAAAACACCTACACAGACTGAAAGCAAAGGGCTTCAAACAAATTTATCAAAAAAATGGACAGGAAATAAAAGCCAGGGTAACAATACTTATATCAGACAAAATAGACTTCAAAAAAAGGAGCCTTAAAAGAGACCAAGAAAGTCACTCAAGGGAAGAATTCATCAAAAAGACATAAACATTATAAATATACATGCACCCAACATAGGAGCACCAAAATAGATAAAGAAAATCTTGGAAGAATTAGAAAAAGATATTGACAGCAACATAATTATAGTAGGGGTTTTTAACATCCCAATGCCAACAATAGATAGATCTTGTAAACAAAATATCAACAAAGATATTGCAGCACTGAACAATGTCCAAGATCAAATGGACTTAATTGATATACACAGAGCCTTTCACCTCAAAGCAGCAAAATACACATTCTTTTCAAATGCACATGGGATATTTTCAAAGATAGACTGAATGATAAGACATAGCAAGTCTCAACAAATTCAAGAAAATTGAAATCATATTAAGCATTTTCTCTGACCACAAGGGACCGAATCTAAAAATTAACCTTGAGGAAAAAACTCAAAAACACCCAGACTCATGGAGATTGAAAACATGCTATTAAACAGTGAATGAGTCAAGGATGAGATTAAGGAAGAAATCAGAAATTTCTAAAAAAAATAAAAATACTGACAACAATCCAAAACTTATGGGACACAGTGAAGGCAGTCCTGAGAGGGAAGTTCATAGTGATACTGGCTTACCTAAAAAAAGATAGAAACATTTCAAACACACAACCTAACCCTACTCCTAAAAGAACTTGAGGAACGGCAACAATGACAGCCCAGAGCAAGTAGCAATAAGGAAATAACCAAGATCAGAGCAGAATTATATGACATAGAGACTAAAAGCACAATTCTAAGGATCAGTGAATCCATGAGATGATTCTTTTAAAGGTAAACAAAATTGAAAAGCCTTTAAGCAGATTCATCAAGAAAAAAAGAGACAGCACCAAAATAAACACAATCAGAAATGAAAGAGGAGAGATTACAACTGACCCCACAGAAATACAAAGGACTGTAAGAATTTACTACGAAGAACTGTATGCCAAGAAATTTGAAAACCTGGGTGAAATGGACCAATTTCTTGAAAAATATAATCTTCCAAAACTGAATGCAGAAGAAGCAAAAAGCCTGAATGGACCAATAACAGCTGACCAAATTGAAGCAGTAATCAGAAAGCTTCCAATATACAAAAGCCCTGGACCAGAAGGTTTCACCTGAGAATTTTACAAAGCATTTAAGGAAGACCTAACCCCTATCCTTCACAGATTATTCCAAAAAATCCAAGAATATGGAAGACTCCTGAATTCTTTTTATGAATCCAGCAACATCCTAATTCCCAAAACAGATAAAGGCATATAAAGAAATAAAACTTCTGGCTAATATATCTGATGAACATAGATGCTAAAATCCTCAAAAAATATATTGGCAAACCACATCCAATAATACATGAAAAAGACCATACACTATGATTAAGTGGGATTCATCCAGGAATGCAAGGATGGTACAATATTCACAAATCAATAAATGTAATATGTCACATAAGCACATCAAAAAACAAAAATTACATGATCATATTCATAGATGTGGAAAAAGGATTTGATAAGGTACAGCAACTATTTATGATATAAACACTCATAAAGGTGGGAAGAGAGGGAGCATTCCTCACATAATAAAGGCTAAATATGAGAAATCTACAGCCAACATCATATGCAATGAGCAAAAAACAAAAAGCTTTCCCACCAAGATCAGGAACAAGACAAGAATGCCTGCTTTTACCACTCCTACTCAACATAGTACTGAAAGTCCTAGCAACAACAATCAAACAAAAAAAAGGAAATAAAAGGCATCCAAATTGGAAAGGAGGAAGCAAAACTGTCATTGTTTGCAGATGACATGATAGTATACACAGAAAATTCTATAGACTTCACACACACACACACACACACACACACATACACACACACAAACTGCTTGACCTAATTAGTGAATTTGGCAAAACAGCAGGATACAAACTCAATATTCAGAAATCAAAAGCATTTTTGTACATCAACAATGAAAGATGAAAAACAGAAATCAGGGAAAAATTTCATTTGATATACCAACAAGAAAAATTGTTTACCTCCTAACAAAGGAGGTAAAAGACCTATACTCAAAAAACTATACAACACTAAAGAAAGAAATTAAGAAAGAAACAAACAAATGGAAACATATACTGTGCTCATGAATTAGAATAATTAACATAATAAAAATGGCCATACTAACCAAATCAATTTATAGATTCAATGCAATACCTATTAAAGCATCAATGACAAATATTGCAGATATAGAACAAACATTTCAGAAATTTATGTGGAACCATAAACAACCCTGAATTTCTGCAGCAATTTTGAGAAAGAAGAACAAAGTAGAAAGGATCATAATACTTGACATCAGATGGTATTCAAAGGCTGCTGCAATGAAAACAGCCTGGTACTGGCATAAGAACAGACACACAGATAAATGGAACAGAATAGAGAGCCCAGAAATAAACCCAAGTCTCTGTGGTCAATTGATGTTCAATAGAAGGGGCAAGAAGAATAAAATGGAGTAAAAATAACCTCTTCAACAAATGGTGTTGGGAGATCTGGACAGCTACATGCAAAAAAAAATGAAACTTTCTCAGCAACTTACACCACACACAAAAATTAATTCAAGGTGGATAAAATACTTAAATATAAGTTGTGACACCATAAAAGTTCTAGAGAAAAATATTGGCAGGAAAATATCTTATTTTGCAAGCAGCAACATCTTCACTGATATGTCCCCTAAAGCAAGGGGCATGAAGGAAAGAATAAACAAATGGGACCTCTTCAAATTAAAAAGCTTCTACATGGCTAAAGAAAATAGCATTAAGATGAAATGAACCAACTGTATGGGAAAATGTATTTGCCAATGATACCTCAGAGAAAGCTTTGATCTCCAAAATATATAAAGAACTCAAGCAGCTCCACTTCAGGAAGACTAAAAACCTAATTAAAAAGTGGGCAAAAGACTTGAACAGACCCTTCTCCAAAGAGTATGTACAGAGGGCTCAGAGACATATGAAAAGATGCTCAGCATCACTAGCCATCAGAGAAATGCAAATTAAAATTACAGTGAGATACCACTTTATACCAGTCAGAATGGCCATCATAAACAAGTCAACAAACAAGTGTTGGAGATGATGTGGAGAAAAGGGAATCCTACTGCCTTGTTGGTGGGAATGCAGACTGGTACAACCACTGTAGAAAATAGATGGAATTCATTCAGAAAACAAAAAAAAATGGGATTGCCTTTTGACCTGGCAATTCTACTGCTAGGATTATATCCTAAGAACCCGGAAACACCAATCCGAAGGAACCTATTTACCCCAATGTTCATAGCAGCACAGTTTACAATAGCCAACTTCTGGAAGCAACCTAAGTTCCCAACAGTAAATGAGTGGGTCAAAAAACTGGGGCACATTTACACAATAGAATACTATCCAGTAGAAAGAAAGAAGGAGCTTCTATCCTTAGCAACAGCATGGATGGAATTGGAGAGCATTATGCTAAATGAAATAAGCCAAAGAGTTGAGGGACAAATACCATATGATCTCACCTTTAACTGGAACATAATCAACAAAAGAAAAAAGCAAGCAAAATATAACCAGAAACATTAAAATTGAGAACAATCTGACAGTTACCAGGGCTGAGGTAGGAGGGGATAATGAGGGAAAGGGTTTTCAGGAACCTTGGAAACATGGACATAAAAGACACATGGACAAAACCAAGGGGAAGGGTGGGAGCAAGGGAGGGAGGTGGTTTTGGCCGGGGTGAGAGGGAATGGTGGAGGAAATGCAGACAACTATAATTGAACAATAATAAAATAATTATTAAAAAGATTTAAATTTATTTTTATAAACATATAACCATTCTACTTTATGCACACATCACAATTTAAACAGAAATGGCTTAACTGGTATATATGAATATCTATTAAGATTGCTTTTGCCAATATCAATGACACAAATGAAAGTGTCATTCTTTACAGTATTTTATTGTTTATGCTACTATAGTTGTCCCTACTTTTTCCCCTTTGCCCCTCTTGACCCAGCCCCCACTTCCACAGTCAGTCCTCTCACCAATGTTTGTGTTCATGAGTCACACATGTAATCTACATATGTTCTTTCACCATTTGCCTTCTTTCATTCAGTTTCTACCCACTGCCCTCTGACAGCTGTCAGTCTGTTCCATATATTTACACTTTTGTTTCTATTTTGTTTGTTATATTCCACATATATTGAGATCATATGGTATTTGTCTTTTTCTGAGTAGGTTATTTCACTTAGCATGATAGTATCCAGGTCCACCCATGTTGTTATAAAGGATAAGATTTCCTTTTTTTTTTTACTGCTCTGTGGCATTCCATTGTGTAAATATACCATGGGTTGTGGTACCTTTAACTGACTTACATGTAGGTGGACACAGGACTAAAAACCCTTGTATTCACTGACTCAAATATGAAACCTAAAACAAAGATAAAATTATTCCTTACAGTTTTCTGTGTCTTTGTCTCACATAACCACATACGTTTTGTTATATATTTAAATAAATTATTCATACACAGACAACACAGAAAGTATTTCCTGAGGCAACACATACCTTACAAGCATCCATGAGAAGACACTACCTTCCTCACACTGAGGAAATCTCTAGGATAGGCATCACCCTGATTTTCTTATCACTTCAAGTGAATCTAATTTTCCATTGTTAGCATCTGTAGATGTCTTAGCTTTTAAAAGAATTTATGTAAACTTTTAAAGAATATTGTTATTTTTCTAGAATCTGACCATGGTTTCTTCCATTTTTGTTTTAATCTCATCCATATGGAAACTAGAATAGGTGCTCACAAAATGTTATTAATTTTTGATTGTATTAAAAGCTAAGGCTTATTTTATAAATGTATGGATAATCTCTAAGCCACATGGTAGTCTGAATGATGGGGACACCAGCCCACAGTGAGACATTCACATGGACTACTGAGTCGTGTGGAGGCAAAGGGCAAGCAAGGCTTCTCTCTCAAGGGGAGCAAAAGCCATGGCCCTTGCCGCGACCAGCCTTTATTGGGTTTCTCAGCACATTACATGATGGCCCTCATTTACTAAGAACAGGTTGTTTTAGGCGATTACCTTTCACAGAAAACAAAGGAGCCAATGCCAGTAATCACATCACAGAAGAAGGATATTTGCAAATGAAAAGGGCAAAGTAGTTGGGCCAATTACACTGGTCCTTGCAAGGTTTAAAGTGGATTTTAGGAAGTTATTTGCAGTAAATGTTTGCCACTGGGGGCTGGGCCCATACCACGTAGAATAGCCTCCTACATCTGAGAGATTTTAAATAATTTTCAATAATAGTCTTCTCTAGTGCCTGAGGTTTTACCAATTTGATAGAAACCACATGTGAGATTTAATGTGCATCTTTTTCTTTTTAAAAAATATTTTATTTATTTATTTTTAGAGAGAGGGGAAGGGACGGAAAAAGAGTGGGGGAGAAACATCAATGTGTGGTTGCCCCTCACATGCCCACAACTGGGGACCTGGCTTGCAACCCAAGCATGTGCCCTGACTAGGAATTGAACTGGTGACCCTTTGCTTCACAGCCCTGTGCTCAATCCACTGAGCTACACCAGCCAGGGCAAATCTTTTCATTACGTTTCAAATTTAAAAAAATATTTATTTATTTATTTAAAAATTATATACAATGTATGTATATGAATACATATGTAAATATTATATTTATGTATCAATCATATATATTTATGTATCATTTGCTTTTTCAGTTCTTTAGAGATCTACCACCATCAAATACATTTTATTCTCTTACACAAATTACCAAACCACCTCTGCAATCAATATACACCTTGTGGGTTGTTTTTTTTAATTTTGTTGTATGTTTGCTGTTCAAAATCAACTTTATTAAATATCTTTAAATTTATTGGTATCATTACATATTTTGCATCTAATTTCTAAAGACTGTATATATATATATGTCAAAAATTATAGGCAAGTTTCATTTCTATAATTATTACCAAGTTATTATTTCTAAAAACGTTAGTTATTGGCCAGCTAATAGTGTAAGAGGTTTGTTTTTGGCCACTGTGTCTAATTTCCATTTCCATCACTACAGTCTCTGTGACTTCAAGTGAATGGTTTATTTTCTCTGTGCTTCAGTTTCCTCATCTCTAAATACAGAACAATAATTGAACCCACAACAGAAAATGTCTGTAAGGATTTAATTATATAAGAAAAGTGTGGAGAAACTGCATACATATTGATAAATGTTAGGTAACATATCTGTAGAGTTAATGTGGATATCTTAAATTTCTGGCTACGCTGCTGCTTACTCTACTTATATGCTCATTTTGATAATATTTTTAAACAGCTGAGGATTCACAAGAAGATAACTATAATTTTTATTTTAAATTAGAAATTTTCATTTATATTTCTTTCACTATATACAATTTACAAGTAAAATTTGTAATTTCCATAAATAATGAGTTTTCATGAAGTATAATGCTACTGATTGATTGGAATTATTATTTTTTTCTATTGAGCAGTTTTATTTAGAATGTAGCTTTTTTTTTGTATTATTTCCTGCAGAAGATATAAAAGACATTTGATTTATGGCAAATGGTAATTTTAATATTTCTTCCTGGTATCCAACTAGGTGTTTTAGGACAGAAAATGTCATGCTTATTTAAGCACTATTTTTTTCTGAGTAAGATCTATTAAACTATTGTGTAGTAAATGAAGCATCTAAGATATAATGAAATGTTTATTCACTTGTTTAGCTTAGAACAAAAATATGCAATACTGCTTCTTTGGTATTTTTCTCTATAGGGTGCTTATGCTCATTCTCTAGAAACTGGCTTTTTTTATTTTAATGTTTTATGGCTACATTGAATTCATGCAACACTTCTGTATTTCTTTTCAAATGAATTTGATTGTGTTACCATAAAGTAGGCTTGTCCCCAGGTGATAATCAGAAAAGGCAAATCTTGTAGAGGCAGAGAATGAGAGAATCATAGTGGAAAAATTATCTTACAGAGCATTCTGTCAATAAAAGCAATGCTTTTTAATGTGAGTAAACAGACCAAGGATACTTAAGGTGTTTGCCTGAGCATACAAAGCTAATGAAAAACATATTTGGAATAAGAATCCAGATTTTCCCCATTTAAAGCCTATTCCACAGTGATGACAGCATTTTTTAAAAATTAATGTATAAACCCGTATGTCACTTAAACTATGTATTTGAATAAACTGCCTTAAGAATTTGAATATTTTCACAATAAGTACACTAATATCTTCTCACTCTCTAAAAAACAATATAATATGAAGAATATTTGACTGATTACACTTAACATATGTAGCTATGTGGTAGAAAGTGCTTGTAAAAATGTGTAATACTGATATGCTCTCAAATAATCACTTTATATAGGTCTTTTTCTTCAATTGTCTCTAAATCCATCTCATTTTTAAATTACCTGACTAGGTAAAAACCTAACAACTGAAACCTAATACCAAAAAGTATTATGACTCTTTTTGAAAAATCTGCTCTTCTAAAAAAATATATATAGTTTTACTCACTTTTCTTGCCTTCTATTTTAATTACATCATTTACAAAATGGGTCCACTTCTGGATCCTGGGCTGTGGGTTCACTAGAGAAACCCCTCTGTATGACATTACTCTGGGACCCAGCCTGACGGGGCATCTACATCATAGGGAATGTTCTTTTTATAACCAACAGCAGTGGCAAAACGTGAAAAACCCAAATGCACAAATATATCTCAAATCTCTGTTACCCTGATAGCTTCCAATATCCTATTGAACAAAGCAAGATACACGGGCAAGACCTAGTCCAGTGATGGGAAAGAATATTCTTTCCACCGTAAGTTTGTGGCAAGTGTTGGATATACTATACAACTAACCAGGAGTCAAGAATGGTTTAAATAGTTTCATCTACCATTCATATTTACCCTCACTTTCATCCAGTCTTGAAATTACTTATTACCATAAGCAGGGTTGGGCAATAGTAGGTTATCAGCTGTTCATATGGAAAGTAATATAATAATACATAATACAAAAATAAATTGTTTTTCATACTCACAACTATAAACCTACTTTTGCCACCCCTGTATGTATTGCTTAAGTTCAAGAATCCTATTTTCTGTTCAGATAGGGCTACACTTTAGTCTTCCAAAATTCTTAGCTAAGAAATTATTCCTGATAGTATTTTCTGAATCATGGATATGCAATGTCTTTAAGTAACAAGTTTCTGTTACTTAATATCTTGAATAGAAGAACTTTGATAATGAACTGTACATTTCCTGACATTCTTCATCCTAGCAGACTAAATGTAACTTGACTGTTTAAATAAGTCAAGGTAATAATTATACATAACAATTACTTTTCTGTGATTGATTGACAATTGATTAACATTTTTCTGTGGAATAACACCTTTTCATAACTAAGTCTGTGCATTTTGAGTAGTTGCTTATTTTTGTAGGTATTTTTCTTTTCCTTTTTTTTAGCTTTTTGAATTTGTTTGTAGTGAAGCATATAATATTGTAGTAAATTGTGACATTTCATTTAATAGTTATAAACTTGAAAACCAAATGCCCTAATCAAATGTAATTTATTTTCTAATAATAACAATAAGCAGATTCTGAAGGAAGGCCAGTGAATGTGTGTATGATTAAATTACATAAGTTTTAGTGTATAAGGTATGCAATATATAATTTCACAGTTAATCAATTTAAATTCTTTCTGGATAAATTCCAAATAAGAGAGCTATTGCTAATTCATTCTTTATTGCTTCACCTAATAAGTAATATTAATATTAAATAGTATACTTGTATGATCATCTATCTGGTTGCTATCAATGCATGGGAAGAGGCTTCAAAGTGATGAGTTATAATGATATTCTAATTCTCAACACTTTTAATCCTATACCCCTTTGATATGAACTAGGATAACTGATAATTTAAATTCATTTTACAGCTTTTCTTTGTACCACAAAACCTATTTATTGTTACTGAAGAAACTATTTCTATTTATAACAGGCATCTCCTGGAACATTAATATCTATGGGAAAAGCTAAATAAGCCCCTTCATTTCAGCATATCAATTGTATAATGAATGAGGATATTTTTCATATATTGATTTTTACTATAATGATGAGATTAAAAGAGCATCTGACTTAAATTTAGGTTTTACTTTTTATAGTGCTGTCAAAGAAAAGTTGAGGAACAGGCAAGCTGTTAAAATTATAATGGTAATGATTATGCTGCTGCTGATGATAGTATTCATAATCATCATCATCATCATCATTATTATTTACTGTATTATAGACAATTTTTAAGTGCTTTACCTGAGTCTTGGCCCTAATTTATCATACTAAATCCATGGGATAGTATTATTATATCTTCATTTTTTAGGTAATAAATATTTTGTACTATTATTTATAGCCTCACTTTTATTGTATTTTTTCCATTATCATTTAGTTCCCTAAAACCCCTCACCCCCACAATCACCACACTGTTGTCCATATTCATGAGTCCTTTTCCTTTTTGCTCATTCCCTACCCCCGTAGCTATCATCTTGATCTCTATCTATGATTCTGTGTCTATTTTGCTTGTTAGTTCAGCTTGTTCCTTAGATTCCACATATAAGTGAAATCATATGGTATTTGTCATTCTCTCATTGGCTTATTTCACTTAGCATAATGTTCTCCAAGTTCATCCATGCTGTCACGAAGGGTAAAATTTTCTTCTTTTTTTATGGATGAGTAATATTCCATGTAAATGTCCCATAGTTGTTTTATCCACTCATCTATTGATAGGCTGCCTCCATGTCTTGGTGGTTGTACAAAATACTGCAATGAACATAGGGGTGCTTATGTTCTTTTGATTTAGTGTTGGGTCTCTTCAGATATATTCCCAGAAATAGGATCACTGGGTCTAAAGGGTAGACCTCATGTTAAGATACAAAACAAGTTTACAAAAATGTAAGAATATTAAAATCATATCAAACATCTTCTCTGACCACAATGCTGTGAAACTAGATATCAACTGGAAGAAGAATACTGAAAAATACACAAAGATAAGGAAGCTAAATAACATGTTATTAAACAATGAACAGGTCAACAATGAGATCAAGGAAGAAATCAAAAGATAGCTTGAAACAAATGCAAATGAGGACACAACAATCCAAAGTCTGTGGGACACTGGGAAGGCAATTTTAAGACAGAATTCAAGGCATTACAGGTCTTTTCTTTGGGGGACAGTGAGAAAAAACTCAAATAAACAATCTAACTTAACCCTTAAAGGAACCTGAAAAAGAACAACGAACAAAGCCTTAAAGTGAGTAGAAGGAAAGAAATGATAAATATCAGAGTAGAAATAAATGGAATAGAGTCAAAAAATGATACAAAAACCAATGAAGCCAAGACCTGTTTTTTTGAAGAGATAAACAAGATTGACAAACCTTTAACAGGACTCCTCAAGAAAAAAGAGAGAGGGCCCAATTAATAAAATCAGAAATGAAAAGGAATTAACAACTAACACCAAAAAATGCAAAGGATTGTAAGACTATATTATAAATAACTATATGCCAACAAACTGGAAAACCTGGATGAAATGGATAAATTTATAGAAATATACAATTTTCCAAAACTAAATCAGAAAGAATCAGAGAATCTGAATAGACAGATTCCACATGGTGGGACTGAAGCAACTACCAAAAACAAAAGCCTAGGGCTGGATGGCTTCACAGGTGAATTTTAGCTTATATTCCAAGAAGAAATAACACCTCTTCTTCTGAAACTATTTCAGAAAGTCAAGATGAGGGAAGGCCCCCAAGCTCATTTTAGGAGGCCAGAATTGTCCTAATTCTAAAACCAGGTAAAGGCACTACAGAAAAGGAAAATTACAGGCCAATATTCCTCATGAACATAGATGCTAAAATCCTCAACAAAACATTAGCAAATGTATCAAAAAGATCATCCAACATGATCAAGTAAGATTTATTGTGGGAATGCCAGATTAGTACATTTATAAATCAATAAATGTGATTCACCTCATAAACACAATGAAAAATGAAACCACATGATAATATCAATAGATGAAAAAATCTGATAAAATCCAGCACCCATGTATGAGAAAAACTCTCAGCCAAGTGGAATTAGAGGGAACATACCTAAGCATAGTAAAAGCCATATATCACAAACCCACTGCCAGCATTGTTCCCCTTAAGATTGGGGACAAGAAAGGGATGTTTGCTTTCACCTCTCTTACTCAATCTAATATTGAAAGTCCTAGTCATAGCAATCAAAGAAGAAGAATGAATAATAGTCTTATTTTTAGATAAGAAATCTGAAGGTCAAAATATGTTGTTAATTTCAATAACAAATGGTGTAACTGTTGTCGAAAACAGGATATATCTAATCTGACAGATTATGTCCTTAATAATATGTACTAATGCCTCTTAAAGGCACTCTTTTTTCTTTTAGTCAATGATAACTATGACTCAATTCATTTGATGGTTTGAATCATTATTAAGGATATTTCCTGAATCATTTTTATAATCGTCAGGTTAAAAATAAGATTCTAATGTAATTCATTGTACCATATTTACATTGTAATTGGGTTGATTTTTGTGTCTATTTTCCATTTAAAAATAATTAAAAATGGCCTTTATATAAAGGGAATATTATGAAAAGAAATGAAGTATATATGCATGTTTAGATCACACTTACAAGGTTGTATTTAGTCACTACTTACATGTGAATGATCTTCTTTGAATCTGGACCAGTTTTATGAAACATATAGTATTTTAAAACCTCTGTAGAACAGGAATGCTAACATTTAAGTTCTCCAAGGGACTAAATGGAATGTACATTAGATTTTATACAATTCTCTATGTTCTATATTCTGCATATTCCACCAGTTTTTAGTGTTCCGTTTTTTATTTTCTGTACACTCATTTTAAATAACTTTTGCTACAAAACTGTTTACGTTAACCTTAACTTATAGAAGACTTTAACCATTTTTGTACTAGTGTGGATAAAAACAAATAAAAACAATGAGGATATATAACGCTGCCACAAAAAGGTTAAAATCAACTGAAGAGAACTCATCTCTTCTCCAGCATTATAGTTTTGTGAAATTTTTTTCCTGGAAAATGTGTCCTATCTTGATTTAAACAAATTGTAACTCTGCATCCCTAGTAAAATAAAATTTTAAGACACCTTATTTTTACTATCGAAAGCACATTTACAAGAAAGATAAAACCTTGAAGGTTTTCTTAATTTTAAGAGCATCTGCATAGTCATTAGAGCTCAATCAGTGATCATTTAATGAGTTGATTATCAGTAACACTGTTGAATAAAATGACACTAATGACATCATAGGTTAAAAAACAGCTACACAAATTTTTTTAACATTCTAAGCAATGTACATTCCTCTAATAAGTTTACTGTATTCTAATATTCTTGCTCAATATAAAAATTTTAGTATTGTGAGAATTCTTTAATCCTTTTTTAGCAAAACATTTTAAATGAAAATTGAACTTTTTCTTCTCAAGATATAAATTGAAATAATTCTATATTAAGATAGAATTAGCGTATAAATCTTGGCTAACATTTTCTTTGCCTTCTATCATAATGTAAATTACAGTTGAAGGTATGTCTTCCCTAAGAATTTTGATCATCTGCTTTTCACTCTTTCTAATTATTATCTCTGACAATAGCTAAAAGAAGCTTGTATGTGTCAGATTCTGATTTATGACAAATGCTCAGTTAAGTAACTCAGGGTTAATTATTTTTAGTTTCTACTTACTTTAGGACATTTTTGGACAAGTATCCAACTTAAGGCATAGAAGAGAATTATATTAATCATTTTATTGTGGGTCTATGTGTTTGAATTAAGCAACATTAACTATATGATAGCAATCAGATTTATCCTGAAAAATATGATATTTTCAAATTCAATCTTTCTGATGCTTAATCTTTATTAGCAATTAATTTTATAACTTTTGTTATACAGTCTATTGATTATGTTATAATTTAACTTTAAAATTATTAGTTGACTAAAGAGGCATTTACCTCAGATTATTTATTCCTTTGGTTAAATAAACTTTTAGTGGCAATTATTTTGGCATTAATCGATAATATGGAAAGGAAAATTAACTGAAGTAATTTGCACTTGAAATCACCCTGCTTATGCTAATTACAGAATAAGAAGTATATCTGTAATAACCGTCCTTTCAAATAAACACAGTGGAAAATCGGTCATCAGCAATTTTCCCAGGGGTATTGGTTCATCCTTATGATGATCACCATCATCATCTCATTATAGGTCATTAATTAAAGTGGTAGTTTATTAATTTACAAATAGATCTCATGTATTGTATTTTTATACCATTTACACTGTCATCAACATTGTGGAATTGAATAGGCTGAAGTAACTTATTTTCTATAGTTGATAAACTCAGCCTCAGAATGGTTGAGTAGCTTGGATCTAAGCATTCAGAGATAAGTGGTAGAAACAGGATGGCTGAGCCTTCAACTGGCTCTTACTACTGTTGACCATTTTACATATTCTGCCAAGATAGGCATATTGACACGAGGAAATTAATTTGCTTGATGTTGCATGGTTAGCATGAGGTAGCTCCAGGGTTGTAAGTACAGGGATATGTAATGCGGTGCAGAGAGATTTTCTTCCTGATAAATCACATGCACAATCACTCCTAGGCAAAAATATTCCCAAGTGCATACCATGTGCACTTTCCTTCCAATGCATAATACTTTGAGACATATGCAGTTGCAGGATAGAATCTTTGAAATTTAACAGAGGTTGTTTTAATCACCATAACTTATAAATTTAAAAAAGTAATAGTGAATGGTAAAAACAGAAAAAAAATTGTAGGAAATGAAAAGGAATTAGAATTCGTGGCCAAAACCAGACACGTGGGGCCTATTATACTGTTGTTGGAGCATTTGGACTCCTTGGCTATTGGATTATCACTAGGATGGACTGCTCTGGAAAATGATCTTCGAAAGATGAACA
Organism: Artibeus jamaicensis; assembly: GCF_021234435.1. Classification (NCBI taxonomy): domain Eukaryota; kingdom Metazoa; phylum Chordata; class Mammalia; order Chiroptera; family Phyllostomidae; genus Artibeus; species Artibeus jamaicensis. The sequence continues at coordinate 67,426,167 of NW_026522030.1, read as the reverse complement.
ATGGTTTATAAAATAAACAACTTATGGCTTTATTTTATAGGGATAGTAGGGTTTACGTGGAGCTAAGGAAAATTATCTCTGACATTCTGTCACAGGAATCCAGGGAAGCTGATAAATTAGGAGTCGGTATAACCTAAGGCTTTTAGAAGTGGAAACAGATGCGTGCCTCATGGTAGCCCAGAACTTTCAAGTCATTCATAGGCTTTGCTCACAAAAAATTTACATACTTGGTTATCCCTGAGAATATAAGAAGTAGTTGTTTGAATTTGTTACTCTTTGTAAAATGGCAACTATGAGTTAACCTTTTTTAAAATGATTTTTATGAGAGGTCACTAAAGAGAGTAAGTCCTAAATAAGTGTCTTCAGGCCCTGGCTGGTGTAGCTCAGTGGATTGAGCGCGGGCCTGCGAACCTGACAATCAGACAATCGTGGTTCTATTCCCAGTTAGGGCACATGCCTGGGTTGCAGGCCAGTTCCCTGCAGGCCAGTTCCCAGCAGAGGATGCACAAAAGGCAACCATACATTGATGTTTCTCTCCCTCTCTCCTTCCCTTCCCCTCTAAGAGATCAATAAAGAGAATAAGTCCTAAAAAAGTGTCTTCACTGTATCTATCAGTTTGTTTCTATTTGTTTAGATTCTAATATACTGTAGATTCATCTATGTTGTTGCAAGTGACATGATTTCAATCTTTTTATTGGCTAATACTCAGTTGTATGTGTATATATGTTTCTGTATAATACAAACATATATATACATAATACAAATATAATACATAATATCTCCTTTATCCAATTGTCTATCTGTGTACATCTAGCTTGCTTCCATGTTTAGGCTATTGGTACAGTCAACATAGGGGTACACATAGTTTTTCTAATTGGTGGCTTAATTTTCTTCTAATAAATACCCAGAAGTAGAATGGGTATTTGGAAGTTCTATTTTTAGCTTTGGGTCCTATTGTTACCATACAGCCAAGTCGGTCTGCTGCCCACTGTCCATAAACTTTGGAGGCAGAAGTTTGGTTGAAAAGGAAAAACTTTTTTTTTTTAATTTAAAAAGGCTACACAATTTTGGAAGAATAACAGACTTTTGCTTCAAATCCCATTCCCTTTAAAACTCTGAAAGGCAAATAAGCCCTCCACTCTTGCCAGCTCAGTTCAAGGATGTGCTTGGAATTTCTTCTCCCATTTAAAAATACCACCCTTTGGGAAATACAGGTGGCTTGCTGGTTCCTGGAACTAGGCATCTTTTGGAGTCTGTGTGTGCTGATGTTCTTCTCGTGGCATGCTGCACTTACCTCTGGCCACTGTCTGCCACTTGTTGTGCAAGACGAGGGGGTGTGAGGCTTGTCAGAACAGATGGTCCCCAGGGCCTGCTAGCCTGGGAACGCTCTGGCCCCACCACCAGTCTTGTGAAGGGAGAAAAACAGTGCAAGTTTCTGTGCATACTTCATTTTAATTATTTCCCCCCCAGATCTTATGCACTGTGGGAGTGCCCAAATTCCCAGCCAAATCAGACTAATGTCCACTGTGCACATGAACCCACAATGTGCCTCCGATCTTCTTCCCCTGCAAGATCCAGAAGCAGGTTAGGAGGGTTTTCTCATATACAGGAACACAGCATCTCTGCCCAGGGTGGGGCATCACCTTGTTACCTGTGTGTGTGACCTTTTCAGCCCCTTGCAGGCTCTGTGCAAAACTGTCACAAGTTATGTGAGTTGTTTATTTTTTCCCCAGAGGTATGTAAGCCTATCAACTCCCAGCTCTGGTTTCAATCCTAGGCTGCCTTCTGTACTTCCTAAACCCTCTGGGGGGTCACTCCCTTCTTCACTGAAGGCAAGATGTCAGCGGGGAAGGCACACCCCACTGCCTTAGGGTTTCCTCTGACCCCTCCCCTTTTCAGGGGAATGCAGCCTCTTGTGTCACATAGAGTTCCCTTGCCCCCCAGTAATCTGGCCAATGCCCCTATTACACTATGGTAGCTCTATTTTTAGTTTTCGACGATTCTTCAAACTGTCTCTCATAGTGACTGTACCAAATCACAATCTCACCAACAGTGCACTGAGATTCCCTTTTCTCCGCAACCTCCCCAAGACTTATTTTTTTTATAATAGCCATTCTGACAAATGTGAAAACCAAAATCTATTTTGGTTTTGATTTTCATTTTTCTGATGACTGATGATGTTGAACATTTTTCTTTTGGTCATCTGCATGACCGCTTTGAAAAAAATAACTGTTTGGGTCCTCTGCTTATTTTTTAAGTGAATTGTTTGCTTTTCTTGTATTGAGTTGTATGTCTTCTTTATACATTTTGGGTATTAATAATCTCTTATGGGCTATATCATTTACAAATATCTTCTCCCATCAGTAGGCTTTCTTAATTTTGTTGGTTTTCTTTGTGCTGCAAATGCATTTTAGACTGGCATAATCTCATTTGTTTATTTTTGCTTTAGAGAACTGATGGGGATAGGGATGTAGGGATGGGTGAAAAAAGGTGAAGGGCAATAACAAGTACAAAATTTCAGTTATACAATAAGTAAGTCTTGGAGACATAATGTATAGCATAGAAAGTATGGTCAATAATATCATAATAACTTTGTATGATGTCAGATAATTAGGCTTTTGATAATCAAATTATAAGGTATATAAATGTCAATTCACTGTGTGGTATACCTGAAACCCATATAATATCATATGTCAACTACACTTTAATAATAAGTAAGTATTTTAAGTAAATAAATAAATAAGGAAGGAAGCAATCAAAGAGGCTTAGTCAGAGGGAGGTAATGATTAGACTTCACTCATGCATGAAGCCTGCTGGCCATCTGAACCAACTGCATTGGGGAATTTAGAACGTCTTGGCACAAAACACAGAGACATGAAGAGCCTGAATTCTCCTGATATGGCCACTGTTTGCCTGCCATCTTAATTTATTTCATTCACTTGCCAAGGAATTAGTACAAAACAGTTTTTGAACAGTGTGTCCACATATTCCTATACATCCTAAAATGGGATTGAAAAGCATTAAATAGGATTGGATTGTCAATAAGAGGTATGTGAAAACATCAACATAAAAAATGATCTATTCAAACAAATTCTTGATGAGGCCCTGAATAATTTAGGCAAAAACCTGAGGTTATTTTTTTCTGGACTTTTAAAGATATAAAAAAATCATTAGGAGGTTATTCAGGCCAAGATATGAAGACTATTCAATGCAGTAATTAAGAATCAAGAATGTAATCAACACAGTTGTGTTTTTATATACTAACAATGAACAAAAAATAAAAATGAAAATTCAATTTACAATAGTATCTAAAATAATACAATACTTACATAGGAAGCAAGAGACTTTTACCCTAAAGACAACAAAATATTGCTGAAAGAAAATTAAAGAGGGCAGAGAAAAATGATAAGATATCACAGTCACAGATCAGAAGACTTAATATTGTTAAAATGTCCATAATGCACATAGTGTTTATATATTTAATGCAATCCCTATCAAATTCAAATGGCATTTTTGCAGAAATAGAAAAAAAACCTACAATTTGTATGAGTCTTAATAGACTCCATGTAGCCAAACACTCTTAGAGAAGAAAAGCAAAGCTGGGAGCCTCATATTTCCTAATTTTGAAACACTTTACAAATCTACAATAATAAGAACAATTTTGTACTTGCATAAAGACATACAGACCATTGGAACAGAATAGAAAGCCCAGTAATAACTGTTCCTGTGTATGATCAAGCTTTTTTTAAAAAAGGTTTTATTTATTTATCTTTAGAGAGGAAGGGAAGGAGAGAGGGAGAGAAACATCAATGTGTGGTTGACTCTTGTGTGTCCCCTACTGGGAACTGGCCTGCAACCCAGGCATGTCCCCTGACTGGGAATCGAACTGTGATCCTTTGATTTGCAGGCCCATGCTCAATCCACTGAGCTACACCAGCCAGGGCTGATCAAGCTTTTTAACAAGGGCGCTAATATTACTCAATGGGAAAAGGATAGTCTCTTTTTTTTACATATATTTTATTGATTATGCTATTACAGTTTCCCCCTTTTCCCCCTTTATTTCCCTCCACCCCACCCATGTGCCCTGCCTTTAGTTCGTATCCATGGGTTCTGCATATAAATACTTTGGATTCCCTATTTTCTATACTATTATTAACCTCCCCCTGTTTATTTTATACCTCTCATTTATGCTACTTATTCCCTGTATCTTTTCTTCTAGTCTCCCTCTCCCACTCTCCTGTTGATAACCCTCCATGTGATCTCCATTTCTGTGATTCTATTCCTGTTCTAGAAGTTTGCTTAGTTTGTTTTTGTTTTTGTATATTTTTAGATTTGGTTGTTAATAGTTGAAAGTTTGTTATCACTTTACTGTTCATACTTTTTATCTTATTTTCTTAGATAAGTCCCTTTAACATTTCATATACTAAGGAATTGATGATGATGAACTCCTTTAATTTGACCTTATCTGGGAAGCACTTTATCTGCTCTTCGATACTAAATGATAGCTTTGCTGGATAGAGTGACCTTGGATGTAAGTCCTTGCTTTTCATTACTTTGAATACTTCTTTCCATCAGGAAAAGAAGAAACCATCAGGGTTTCTTTTAAGAAATCAGCTGATAGTCTTATGGAAACTCCTGTGTAGGTAGGTAACTGTCTCCCTTTTTTCTTGCTGCTTTTAAGATTCTCTATCTTTAATCTTGGCTAATGTAATCATGATGTTCCTTGGTGTGTTATTCTTTGGTTTCAACTTCTTTGGGACTCTCTGAGCTTCCTGGATTTCCTAGAAGTCTATTTCCTTTGCCAAATTGGGGAAGTTCTCCATTATTTTTTCAAATCGGTTTTCAATTTCTTTTTCTTTCTCTTCTCCTTCTGGCAATATCCTATGATCCAGATGTTGGAACATTTACACTTGTCCTAGAGGTTCCTAAGTCTCTCCTATTTTTTTTTCAAATTCTTGTTTCTTTATTCTGTTCTGGTTAACTGTTTATTTCTTCCTTCTGGTCCAAACCATTGATTTGAGTCCTAGTTTCCTTCCTGTCACTGTCGTTTTCCTGTATCTTTTCCTTTATTTCACTTTTCATAGCCTTCATTTTTTCCTCTATTTTGCAACCATACTCAACCAATTCCTTGAGCATCCTGATTATCAGTGTTTTGAACTGTGCATCTGATAGGTTGGCTATCTCTTCATTGCTTAGTTGTATTTTTGTCTGGAGCTTTGATCTGTTCTTTCATTTGGGCCATTTTTTTTGTCTTGGTTCACCTTTTACTAGTAAGAGGTGGAGCCCTAGGTATTCGACAGGGTGGGGCAATCCATGATACTATGCTGTGGTGCTGTATGTGGGGGAGGGGTCTGAGAGGAAACAGTGATGCTTGTTCAGCTCTCTGCTGGCTTTCAGTCACTCCTGCTGCTACTCACAAGCAAATCGGGCCCTTCTGGTGTCGATTCCTGAATGGGTGGGTTTGTGTATGTGCTAGGACCCTGTGGGTCTCTCCAATGAACTCTCTCCTATAAGGCTGAGAGTTTATCCTTCCACCTCAACCCTCACAGGAATTTCAGTCTGAAGTTTTGAGGCTTTATTTCCCTGCTGGAACCCTGGGTTGGGTGGTCTGTCTTGCTCCCCAGTTGTTCCTCTCCGTTTATCTGCATGGAAATGTGGGACCCTGTGGTCTGCCAACTGCCATCTTGTACCTAGTCCTCTCTGCCCAGCTGCCGTCTCTGCTTCTCCTACCAGTCTGGATGAATGTTTCTTCTTTAACTCCTTGGTTGTCAGACTTTCATACAGTTTGATTTTCTGTCAGTTGTTTTTTTTATTTTTAAATTTGTTGTTGTCTGTCTCGTTGTGCAAGGAGGCAAAATGTACTAACCTATGCCTCCATCTTGACCAGAATTCCATGACAGTCTCTTCAAGAAATGGTGCTCAGAGCCCTGGCTGGTTAGCTCAGTGGACTGAGCATGGCCTGTGAAACAAAGGGTCGCTAGTTAAATTCCCAGTCAGTGCACATGCCTGGGTTGCAGGCCAGGTCCCCAGTAGGGGGCTCATGAGAGGCAACCACACATTGATGTTTCTTTCCCTTTGTCCCTCCTTCTGTTCCCTCTCTCTAAAAATGAATAAATAAAATCTTTAAAAATGCATTTGTAATGAAATGTTTAAAAAATGTTACTCAAAAAACTGAATATATACATAAAAAAGAATGAAGTTGGACCTCTATTTTAACTATATACATAAATTAACTTAAAATGGATTAAAGATGTAAACATAAAACCTGAAATTATGAAACTCCTAGAAGAAAGTGTAGGGGGAAAAACTTTATATCATTGGTCTTGGCAATTATTTTTTATTATGACCGCAAAAGCCCAGAAAACAAAAGCGAAAAGAAATACACAGATGAAAATAGAGCAAACTAAAGTCATTGTAGCAAAGGAAATAGTCAACAAAGTGAAAAGACAACAAATGGAATAGGAGAAAACATTTGCAGCCATATAATAGTTGCAATATAATAGCTTCCATATATGAAAAAAATAGATTAATATTACTCAATTCTAAGAGTTTGGGGACCTTGAATGTTTCATTAAGTGATAGAGGTTATAAAGGATGATTTTTCAGAAAATTATAGAGGTTACAAATGGATGATTTTGCATCTTCATATATTAAAAGTAATTTTGACTTTATCTTAGGTCCTCTTATTTCCAACAAAATCAAACCATTTTTGTCTATAGAGACCATGGAATACATGCCTTAGTTTTGTCATAATATGGAATGATAGATGTTTGGGTTGAGGATGTTGTGTAATTTAGGAGATAGAGCCCGTTGAGCTGATGAAAGTGGTGGTGATTTAGACACAAGCTAAACACCATTCTAAATTAAACAAGGAGTAAAGATTTATTTATTTCATTCAGATAATTATCTTGGGGCATCATATACAATTGGCAATGATGTGTTATACCTCAGCATTCTACAATGGTGATAAGTTGAATCATTACTGTTGGAAGAGTATGGCACTATGAGGTCAATGCCATTGATTCACAAGAATAGTAAAATAGTCAAATGTATTAATTTGTCATATAATTAAAATAATGATTCACTGAAATTTTACTCAAATTTGAGGTATTATCTGATGTGCAGAGTATGAATTACAAATACACAAACATAAAATGTGTAGGCATTAAATGACACAAAGAAATTGTGAATTATTAGAGATATTCCACATAACCTTCTTTCACATGCACTTATCTACATCTAACAAATGTTAAAGTTATTGGGGAATGACTGTTATATATGTGTGTGTGTATAGTTTGATCAGGTGATTTCTATAACTAGTAAACGTCTGTGACATACATAATGAGGGAAAGAATAAGTTAAAGTATTGTTACATCTTAATTTTATTCATTATAGTTTACAATGAAATTTAAAATTTTTTCAGTAATCTTCCAGGCATTGTAGACTATGTAATAGCCCTCTGGGGAATTTCAGCTGTGTAAACATCTGGCAGGCAGTGTAAGCTGCCAGATAGAGGGCATCAACATTTTAATAGGTTTTTTTAGTGAACATCTTCTTGTGTAAAATATTGAGACATATCTTAAATCATGTAGATTCAGAACAATCTTTAGAAAATTCAGACATTAAATCATTGTTAATTATGTAGAAGACAAAGAAATCAAGCTTTTCTTAACTGGCTAAATATAGATTAGTACATCATATATAGCATATCAATATTTTCATATTTAGCATTCATATACTGTTTGCAAATGTACATGGAAGAATTCAACAGTTTGATAAACAGTGTATCAAGTACACAATAGTGTTCTTACTATCTCTCTTCTGTCTCTCAATCTCTCTGTCATTTTCACCTGAAGTATGAAATTAAATCATTTAAGTGATAAGACTTTTGTGCAGAAGTAATTAGAGAGGAGGATGATATTTATCCACTTGGTTGAGTTAATGTTGCACTTAGAATTATTTTATAATATAAAAGAAAATAACTTTAATTTATAGAATATAACCCAAAAAATGAACCTGTGTTAGTCTACTCAGTCTCCCATAGCAGGTACCACAGACTGGAAGGCTTAAACAACAGAAATTTGTTTTCTTACAGTTCTAAATGGTAGAAGTCCTAGATCAGGGTACAGACAAGTTTGGTTTCTGTTAAGACCTTTATTCTTGGTTTTCAGAAGATACTTTCTCACTGTGTCCTCTCATAGCCTTTTCTTTTTCTCCCTGTTTGGACAAGAAAAGGGGTGGGGAGGGTAGTTCAGTTGATGTATCATTATTTCTGGTATTTTCTTTTTTAATTTTTACTACTTTTGACATCTACAGTAAGAAAATTTATTATCAGCCACTGGTTTGGTATAAATGTGTTGGCATGACTGCTGGTACTTTAAGATCATCACCTTTGCCAGGCAAGTGAAGATACAATAAAAATAGATTTCAAGCCATGTACCACCAAGTCATTCAACATTAACCACTCAGGAACAACAGCATTTGAAGCAACAGTTACCACTTGAAAAATAAATGCCAGTTTTGAGGGTTAAATGAAAACCACTTAGTCTAAGTTTTAATGATTTTTTAGTGGTTCAGTATAGAACACAAATATTTATGTTTATTTTTATTTTTAATTGAATATAAAATATATCTAAAATGTATTTTATAATAATTTGTTTTCAAATAATAACCACTGTATGTTCTTTTGTTAAAAATATGTGGGAATATAAATTAAATATTTCTTGAAAAATTATTATTGACATAAAATTATTATTGACAAAATTATAAGTGACATAACGGAGGTTCCTTAGAAATCAAATGGTATTCTTTTAAATCTTTAATGGATTAGTCAGTTATGGTTACAATTAAGTCATTTATCTTTGAATTTAGGAAAAAAAAATATAAGGTCAAAACCAACCAAATTCCTTGAGCAAGCAAAGCCACATTTGTCCCCATTACTTACTCCTTTGAAATTGTTTCTCTAGCAGATGCTCAGAAATTTTATTTATCCTGTAAGCTTAGTCTTCAGGTACCCGTTGCTTAAAAAATAAAACAAACAAACAAAAAAAACATGGGAATTACTTAAAATACAGACAGTTTGAAGGCTGGTTATTAGCTTTATTAAGGATTTAACAAAGCATACTGTCTGGTTCAAAGAAAAAAAGGAACTAGCTGTGAACTAGTTATTTATTTTCTGCCTGAACACAGAACAATGAAGAAGGGAAGCCAGCACTGTCCTATAATAAGACTCTTCCTGCAGACTTCCTGCAAGCACGTCTGCACCTAGATTGTGTGCTTAAAGGCTCTGTCACAGTATGCTTGTAGAGGGTACATTTAGTGGGGTGGCGTTGGTTAACAAAATTATATGGGATTTAGGTGTACAATTCTATGATCTATTACCTGTACATTGTATTGTGTGTTCACCACCTCACATTGGTCTTCTTCCATCCTTTTAACCCCCCTTAATTTTCTACTTCCTTCTTCTACCCCACTTCCCCTCTAGTAATCACCGTACTGTCTCTGTTTTGTTTGTTCATTTGTTTGTTTGTTTGTCGGTGTGTTGCTTATAAAGATGCTATTCCTATCAGATTATGGCCCTATTCTTGTGAACTCATTTAATCCTAATTGCTTTCTTAAAAACCCTATCTCCAAATTCAGGCACATTCAGGAGTAAGACTTTAACTCAGGAATTTATGGAGACACAATTCCATTTATAACAGAATCTAACTCTCAATTTTAGTATGAAAAATGACAAGAAGGGGGAAAAACCATGTGTTATTATTGAAAAAGACCACTTTTATTAAATAAACTGTAATTCATAGTCTAAAATATGAAGCAACATTAGTTTTCTTCCCATAGCTTCTTCAAATCCTCTCTCAGTGTTAGTTTATGCACACCTGTGTAAAACACACACACATTGCAAAGCTTTTTGAGTCATGTTATTTTAGTCAAAAGAATGGTCTCATTTAAGAATTTAGGCATATAACCCAGTTAAATAATCAAAATTCTGAGTTACATTTAAGTTAAAGCATCTCCCTTTTTCCAGTATAGCTTTTTTTTTCTATGGCTGTTTGGCTTCCTTGCCTCTCTACTCCATCAGTCCATTTCTTTTTTTAAAAACTTCAGAAAGTAAATATTTACAATAAGACTCCTTGTAACTCCTTTCATTGCTTAAGATGAAGAGGACCCCCCCCCCCACACACACACATAAACTTCCCAATGCCGCTCTACAAACCACTCATCCTCCCAGGACTTACCACCTTTGTCAAAGATATAGAAAGACATATTCTGTTTAATTTTCTTTCTATTTACTACTGCAACTGCTGGTATTACCAAAGGGTGGAGGAGATCTTTTATACTGGGAGAAATTCTAGAATTTTAGCATATCTCCAGTGGCTTTGAAACTTACCTCAGATGTGGTGGTTTCTGATATGAATATAATGTTCTTAGCCCTTATGACATTTTATTCTAGTGTTATGCTTTTGATAAATTTAAGTGTGGTATAATAAAAAGTAACTTTTTCCTATGATATGTGTACATTAGAAATGACATTTTAAAGCCCTGGCCAAGTAGCTTAGTTGGTTAGACCATCATCTGTATGTGCCAGGGTTGGGAGTTTGATCTCTGGTCAGGGCACAGATAAGAAACAACCAATGAATGTATAAATAAGTGAAACAACAAGGCAATGTTTCTCTCTCTCTCTCCCTTCCTCCCTCAAATCAGTAAAAAAAATAACATGTTTTGGTATAAGATTTGCTTTTGTGTATTTTTATGTGCTATTCTGATGCCTACTAATTTAAATATTGGCAATGTGCTCATATGTTTTCTAGAAAATATTATGTGTCTACTCTAATGCAATTAGCTTTTTCTGAATAAGAAAAAGATAGAATGCACAGACACATTAAAGAGCTTTAATGTTATCATCCTTATAGCAAAGGGCAATACATTAACTTAGAAAAACGCTCGAAGGAAGAATGAAATCAATTTCTTTTTTTTATACTTTTTTAGATCTGTAAGCTTTTCACATACAAAAAACACAGACTATATTGTGCTGTATTTATTTTAAAGAGGTTACAATTTTTTTCAGCTCTATCCATACTACTTTCTCATTTTTCTTCTACTAAAAAAATAAACAATACAATTAAAAAATGAGCAAAGAGCTTGAAGAGACATTTCTCAAAAGAAAATATACAGATTGTCAATAGACATATAAATAGATGCTTCACATCGCTAATTGTGAAAATGAAAACCACAATGAGATTAAAACCTCACACCTGTCAGAATGTCTATTATTAATAAATCAACAAACAAGTGCTGGCAAAGATGTGTAGAAAAGTGAACCCTCAGTACTTTTGGTCAGAATGAGGAATGTTTTCCACCACTGAGGAGTTACCTCAAAATAGCCAAGGTTTGGAAGCAGCCAATGTGTCCATCAGTAGATAAGTGGATAAAATAGCTGAACTATATTTTCACAATAGAATACTACTCTGTGGTTAAAAAAGAAAATCTTACCTTTTGCTGCAGGATGGATGGACCTGGAGGGTATCATGCTAAGTGAAATCAGTGACTTGTATGTAGAACCTTATGAACTAACAAATAAAATAGAAACAGACTCAGCTTTCAGAGGGGAAGGGGTAGGAAGGCTGGTAAAAAAATTGAAGAGATGGAAAATGGTGGTGAGATAGAACTGGAGTGGAACCCAGTTCTCCCTGTTCTCAGCTGGAACACCTAGCCAATCTCCTGAGGAACAGAGTGAACAACCAATGGAATCTCACCTTGTATGAAGTTTAGAGGCAAAACATTGCAGAGGACATTGAAAAACAGTGAAGAGATTGTGCTGGGATGGTAAGGTCCCTGGAATTTGCCCAGACACCAAGGCTGCTTCAGCCCCAGCCTGGGGAAGTGCCTGCCAAAGGATACAGGAAGGAGAGTCAGAGCATGAGCTCCCTCCCCTACCACAGCAGGGAGGGCTGCCAGGCACCAGGAGGTACCTGGAAGCTGGAAGTTGCTGGGGGGAATAGAGACACAGTGGGAGACATGCAGAGGCTGTACACATCCACTGGGGCTGTGGATGCTGCTACCAGAGAAACTGGGGTGCCAGGCAACACCTGAAGAAGGGAAGGGTTGGGTCCTGTCGGACCCTTACTCAGATAGTATCCAGACTGGTTAGAAAGTTGGTCTGTGTGAAGAGCTGCATGCTTGTTAAAAACTGTGGGCAGCTGTTTTGTAAGGAACTCTCTACCAGTGGCTGACTTGACCAGCGGGTGATTTCAGCTGCACAAGCCCAGGCTCCCAGAGTGAATGGCTGAGCAGAACAGTGTACCCCACTTGTCTCAGGCTCCGCACTGGAGATTGATTCACTCTGTAAGAAGCTGAGTGGGTGATTTGAGCCTAGCAGGTCACAGGGGACCTGGGCTGGAGGCCGGGAAACTGTAAACATTGCAATCCAGACCTGGGTTGGTCTCAAGACCACAGGAAGGGAGAAAAGCAAAACCCAGCCCCCATCTTCCTGTGGCATCTAGGAAGACCAGCAGAACTCACTGAACAGGTTTAAAGTCAGCCGGAGGCTTATTAGTATCTTTTTTTTTCCTTGTTGGATCCTCTCTCTTTTTTCTTCCTTTTTTATTGTTCCCCCAAGTGAAACAATAAGACATGGAGTTATGAAGGTTATAGAAACAGATAAAAAGGGGGACCACAAGGCTAACCCCCAAAGCTAAGAAACTGAGACAAATGTCACTTTGCTTTCCCATAGAGATGGCATTTTATTGTTTCTGTGTATTATTATCATCTTTTCATTATGTTTACTACTTTTATTTTATTAGTATTTTTAAAATTTATCTTACTTATGTTTAGTTTTCCTCTTTTTATTTCTTTGTATAATTGCATTGTTTGGCTAGCTTTTCTTATTCTCTCTTTATTGTATTTTAATTTTCCTTCTTTCACTTCACCTGTGTTCCAATAACACACAACTCTTGATCAGGTACTTTCTATTCTGGTCATCCAAATTATATATTTCTTGTCATATTATTGTTGTTCCATACAATTGTACATACTACACAGCAACCTTCCATGATCTTAGCCCACTTCACTTCCATCCTGAGCATTATTATTATTATGGTTAACTCTATTCTTTCTCACATTATGCCTACTTTCTATCCTTTACTCTTACTATATATTTCATCATCTAACTTTGCATAAGTGCTTCATTTTCTGGATTCAGCTAACAATCATCCTCCCCTTTAACAAGAGTCTTATCTCTCTTTCACCTTTTATAAAAAGTGACTAGTTGTGTGAAATATCACAGTTAATGCTATACTTATCCAAATAATATCCTATCTCTTCTCTTCTTGGTAGTTGGTACTTTATATCCCATAAAATTCTCTCCTACTGTCTTAGTCCATTTTGCCTACCCCCTGCCACTGATCACATACAAAAATAGGTGGGAGTTGCTAACATTAGTATACCTACGGGAGGAGAAAAGCCCCCAATAAAGGAACCAGCAAAAAGATAAAAAGCCAAGTACAACAAGAGAGCCAGAACAAACGGAAGAAAGAGTAAACCTAGAGCGTCCAGACAAGGAGATCAAAGAGACCACACCACTGAATTTCATAGAATTTCTACCATAGAATTTCACTCTAGAAAGGCAGCTAGCAAAGTAAAACATCAGGAACTGCAGAAACAAAGAACCACCTGCAATGGGGAGAGAAAAAAGCACATTCAATCAAAGGAAATGGAGGACTCCCCATTAAAAGAGCTAAATGAAATGGAGGTAACCAAACTATCAGATGTAGAATTCAAAATAATGGTTATAAAGATGCTCAAGGAACTCAAAGACAACTATAAGAAACTTAGCAAGAACTACATCAGCATGAAAATGGAAATAGAAACTATAAATAAAAACAGTAAGAAAATGAACAATTAAATCTCAGAAATTAAAAAAAAAACATGAAAGGAATTGCAAGCAGGCTGAATGAAGCAGAGGATCAAATCAGCGAGCTAGAGGACAAAGTAGAAAAAACACCCAGAAGGAGCATGAAAAAGAAAAGAGACTCAGAAAGAAGAGGGTTAAAGGAGTTGCAGACAACATGAAACGTAATACTACCAATATAATGGGGATACCAGAAGGAGAAGAAGAAGAGCAAGGGGTAGAAAAAGTAATTATGGAAAACTTTCCTAATTTGATGAGAGAAAAAAAATCACAAAATCTAGGAAACACAGTGTCAAGAATATGCCTGATCAAGAATATGCCAAAGAGTCCCACTTCAAGACACATCACAATTAAAATGGCAGAATTCCAAGACAAAGAGAGAATCAAAGGCAGCAAGGGTAAAACAGGAAGTAACATACTAGGGAGCCCCAATAAGGTTAGCAGCTGACTTCTCAATGGCTCTAAGCCAGAAGAGAATGACAAATAATATTGCAAGTAATGAGAACCAGAGCTCTGCAACCAAGGCTACTTTACCCAGCAAGGCTCTCAATAAAGATAGAAGGCCAAATAAAGAGCTTCTAAGACAAAAGAAGTCTAAAGGAATACGCTTCCACCAAACCAGCCCTACAAGAATTACTAAAAGGACTGCTTTAAGGAAAGGAAGGAAAAGAGAGAGGCAGAGAGGAACACAGGCATGGAAAAAAGGCAATGAATAAGTACCTGTCAATAATAACATTAAATGCAAATGGATTAAATGCTCTAATAAAAAACATAGAATAGCTGAATGGATAAGAAGGTATGACCTACACATATGTTGCCTACAAGAGACCCACTTCAGCCCATAAGACCTACACAGACTGAAAGTAAAGGGCTGGAAACAAAATTTCTAAGCAAATATACAGGGGGAAAAAAGCCAAGGTAGCAATATTCATATCAGACAAAACAACTTCAAAAGAGGGGGGGCATAAAAACAGACTCAAAAAGTCACTTCATAATACTCAAGGGAAAAATCCATCAAGAAGACATAAACATTGTAAATATATATGCATCTAACATAGGAGCACCCAAATACATAAAGAAAATATTGGAGGACTTCTAGAAAGATATTGATAGCAACACAACTATAGTAGGTGATTTCAACACCCCACTGTAAAAAATAAGACAGATCTTCCAAACAAAATATCAGGATTGAAGCACAGAACAATGTCCTAGATCAAAGAAACTTAATTGATATACACAGAGCCTTTCATCCCAAAGAAGCAAAATGTGCATTCTTTGCAAATGCACATGAAACATTTTCAAAGATAGACCACATAATAGGACACAAAACAAGCCTCAACAAATTTAAGAAAATTGAAATCATTTTAAGCATTTTCCCTGGCCACAAGGGACTTAAACTAGAAATTAACCTCAAGAAAGAAACTCAAAACACTCAAATTTATGGGGACTGAATAGCATTGTATTAAACAATGAATAGGTCAAAAATGAAATCAAGGTGGAAATCAAAAAGTTCCCGAAAACACATGAACATCAACTCACAACAATCCAAAACTTATGGGACACAGCCAAGTCAGTCCTGAAAGGGAAGTTCATGGCCATACAAATCTACCTAAAAAAGATAGAAACATTTCAAATAAACAACATCTACAAGAACTTGAGGAGAAACAACAATGACAGCCCAGAGCAAGTAAAAGAAAGGAAATAACCAAGATCAGAGCAGAATTATATGACATGGAGATTAAAAGCACAATTCTAAGAATAAATAAATCCAGAAGCTGATTCTTTGAAAAGATAAACAAGACTGACAAACTTTTAAGCAGACTCATCAAGAAAAAAAGGAGAGAGGACCCAAATAAACACAATTAGAAATGAAAGAGGAGAGATTTCAACTGATACCACAGAAATACAAAGGATTGTAAGAAATTACTATGAAGAACTGTATGCCAAGAAATTTGAAAACCTAGGGGAAATGGACACATTTCTAGAAAAAATATAATCTTCCAAAACTCAATGAAAAGGAAGAAGCAGAAAATCCAAACAGACCAATAGCAACTGATGAAATTGAAGCAGTAATCAAAAAGCTTCCAAGACACAAAGCCCTGGACTGGAAGGTTTCACCTGAAAATTTCACAAAGCATTTAAGGAAGAACTAACCCCTATCCTATACAAAGTTTAAAAAAAAATCCAAGTGGAAAACTCTCAAACTCTTTTTATGAAGCCAGCATCATCCTAATCTCAAAATCAGATAAAGACACAACAATGAAAAAAAAACTTTTTAGGCCAATATTGCTGATCAACACAGATGCTAAAATCCTCAACAAAATATTGGCAAACCACATCCAACAATACATTAAAAAATCATACACCATGATCAAGTGGGATTCATCCTAGGGAGGCAAGGATGGCACAATATTCTCAATCAATACATGTAATACATCATATAAACAAAACAAAATACAAAAATCACATGATTATATCAATAGATGTAGAAAAAGCATTTGATAAGGTACAGCACCCATTTATGATAAAAACACTTAGCACAGTGGGAATAGAGGGAGCATTCCTCAATATCATAAAGGCTGTATATGAGAAACCTACAGCCAACATCATACACAATGAGCAAAAATAAAAAGGTTTTCCACTAAGATCAGGAACAAGACAAGAATGCCTGTTTTCAACACTCCTATTGAGCAGAGTATTGGAAATCCTAGCCACAGCAATCAGAAGAAAAAGGAATAAAAAGCACCCAAATTGGAAAGGATGAAGCAAAATTGTCACTGTGTGCAGATGACATGATAGTGTACACAGAAAGTCCTATAGACTTAACAAAAAAAACAACTAAAACTAATTAGTAAATTTAGTAAAACAGTGGGATACAAAGTCGCTACTTAAAAATCAAAGGCATGTTTGTATACCAAAAGTGATACATCAGAAGCAGAAATCAGGGAAAAAATCTCATTCGTGTAGCAACAAGAAAAATAAAATACCTAGGAATAAACCTAACCAAGGAGGTAAAAGACCTGTACTCAGAAAACTACACAATATTAAAGAAAGAAATTAAAGAAGACTCAAATGGAAACATATATTTTGTTCATGGGTTAGAAGAATTAACATCATCATAATGTCCATACTACCTAAAGCAATTTATAGATTCAATGAAATACCTATTAAGGTACCAAGGGCATATTTCACAGATGTAGAACAAACACTTCAAAAATTTATATGGAACCATAAATGACCCTGAATAGCTGCAGCAATTTTGAGAAAGAATAACAAAGTAGTAGGGATCACAATACCTGATATCAAACTGTATTACAAGGCCACTGTAATCAAAATAGCCTGGTACTGGCATAAGAACAGACACATAGACTAATGGAACAGAATTAAGAAACCAGAATTAAACCCAAGTCTTTATGGTCAGTTTGTTAGAGGAAATTGGCAGTTATTTTAAAACAGCACCGCACCCAGGAAATGACTTGTTGTTTTTCCTTTGTTTCTTGCTTGTCCCTGTGCACCAGAGATAACGATTGCTAGAGATAACATTTGTGCACTAGAGACACCATTGTGTCTTTGTGTGGTAGAGGTAACATTTTGCTTCTGTAAGCTGCTTCTTGCTTTCCCACCAGAAGTAATGGTCTAAGTGACAGAACACCCCTCATATAAGCAATTGCTCCCCGCTCGCTGATTGAGGCCCAGAACTTGGAGACTGTCTCCTCTGGGTTCACGAGCGTAAATAAAGGAACCTTCGCTTCCTCCAGTGTTCGGCTTGAGTTCTTCCTGTAACATTTTGGTTCCTTGACCTGGAAATGACTCACAGAAACAGGTGTTTGCCTCCGGTGAGGTGGCTTCGGGAGCTCTGTGGAGCCCTGTGACAGAGAGGAAGTGTGTGCCCCAGTTATTTTGGGTTCTCACCCATCCCAGACTCTGCAGTTAGCTGCCGGCGAGACCCACTCTCTACCTGGGCTGGAGAGGGAGCGAACTGGCCCAGCTTGGGGAGCTGCACAGCCTTTGGATTGGTAAGTGCCCTGGGAACTAGGACTGGAGACTAGACCCACCCCTTGTGGTGGAAGGAGAGACTGATCACCTCTCAGGCAGACAATTAACTGTAAGTCCTTTAAAGGCCAATTGGCTACTTGGTAGGGGAAACGTATCCCCACATGGTTAAGGCAGTACTACTCCGGCGGGACTGCATAAACTCTTGGATGTTTGTTGGAGGTTTGTCTGTATGTTTGTGTGAGTGACTGAGTAGTGGCTCCACGGGTGAAAAACCTACAGAGTCTGAGTGGGCCCCAACCTGCGGTTCTCTTGTCTGTCATATGGCACAACAGCTGGGAGTTTAACCCAGATTCTATGTGGGCAGCCTTAGTTAAGACAGACTCAAGTCCCTCATGAGAGGAGAGGCCAGGGGGGCGAAATGAAACCCCCTTCCCTTTGTTTGTCTGCGCTGTTGTGGGAGGGACATCATGGGCACAGGACCCTCAATAGTACTAGACCGCATGTTGCAGAACTTTGATCGGTTTCGGGGAGAACCCAAACATGACTCAAGACCAGTTAGAAACTTTCTGTACATCAGAGTGGCCAACATTTGGGGTAGGCTGGCCCCCTGAGGGAACCCTGAACTTAAGGATAATTCGGGCAGTACATCTAAAAGTCAGAGGCAATCCAGAACACCCAGATCAGTACACTTACATAGACAGATGGCAGGAATTAGCTCAGGACATGCCGTCACGGCTCCGGCAGTGTGCAGGTCAGAAGCCTAAGACGGCAGGAAAGGCTGGCTGTAGGCAAAGAGTGGCACAATCCAGTGTTTTAGTCGCCCAGTCAAGAGAAACACGCCGCTACCCCCTCCCCCCCATTTTCAAAGGAGAGCCAGAGGAAGAGCCGCCTATTAGTCTACCTCCCCCACATGTTCTGGGAACTCTCTCACAGGCCCCAGAGATTGAAACTTCACTGCCCTCAGTCTCCTCTGTGCCAGCTCCAGCTGAGCCACCTGCCTCTCCAGTTATGACAAGGCTCCAACCCTGACCTGCTGTCCAGTTGTCCTTCAGGGAGATTCAGGCTCTGCCGCAAATTAGGCCAGATGGCACTGAACAGCCAGGGCGGACCACTGTCTATTACTGATACAGGGTGCAGCTGGGGGGGGCCCAAAAAAAAGATTTGGAATGGTGTCCAGAATCCAAAGTGTATAGGAATATTGGAGAGACATATAAGATGTCCTCACTCCCCCCCCCCCAGGGGGAAGGGACGAATGGAGCAGGGCCACTGAGAGCTGTTTTGCATAGCAATAGTTTTGCAGCTAACCTCTGGAATGATTATTTAACATATCTATAACCTTTAACTGGTTTCATAGATATGTTAAATAGCCATGGCCAAGTTTTGAGCAGAGAGAAGGGAGTAGCGGGGACTCAGGATGAAACTAGGGGCTGTGCCCTTGAGTGAGAAAGGCCTGTGTGAGAGCTTGGAAAAGATGGGCTCTGGGACATGAGGGGAGAACTGCCCAGGTGAAAGGGAAAACCACATAGCTTTGCCAGAATGGAGATTCCTGCAGCCAGGTGAAGAAGAAAGCCACATGCTTTTGGTGGAGTGTGAACCCCTTCAGCTTTGGTAGAAGAGGCCCACGCGGCTTTGGGGTGCCCCCTTTGGCCGAGTGGCCTGGAAAGCAGGAGAGACTTTGACTGGAACTGGGTACAAAGAACTCTTGCCAGTGGACCATGAGAGGGTACCATAGTACTTCAGATTAACTCGAGATCCTGCACAGTGACACAGCTGACGATTCCAGCGGCCTGAAAAACAGATGTGTGCTCTTTTCCTGATTTACGGTACCAGGAGTTGGGACAGTGGGAGAAGGGAGAGCTGTGTGGGTGTAGGAGTATACCCTAAATGACTTTGATATTTTAGTGGAGGCATTAGGCCTGAATAGCATTAAATAAACATTTTGTTTCCTTTTCACAAATCTCTGGCATTGAGAGATGTCTTTCCAATTGGCGGCGGACAGAAGAGCCCAGTAGATATTAGTATTTTGTCCTTGGGAGGGGCCCCTGTTGTGTAGCAGTTTTGGCATCCCTAAATCGGCCAAATATTGTACCCCCCCCCCGGACCTCTTGTTCGGTAACATTATCAGCCCTTCACCACCACAGACCTGCTAAACTGGAAGCACCATACACCATCCTACTCAGAGAAGCCCCAGGCCCTGATAGACTTCATGGAGTCCATTATGCAGACCCACCACCCCACCTGGCATGACTGCCAGCAACTGCTCCTCACCCTGTTTAACAGAGAGGAGTGGAGGCATATCCTCCAGGAAACCCACCAATACTTAGAGACTGTAGCACCAGTGGGCATCCTTGACCCAGTCCAGTGGGCATCCTTGACCCAGTCCAGTGGTCCAGGATGGAGGCTCCTGAGGCCCAGCCTGACTGGAAACACAATACAGAGGGAGGAAGTAATGTGGGAAGCTTTGGAAAACCTTTCCTCACCTAAGACCCCAGGCGCCATAGGAGAACAATAAGGCCGTCTAAGAAAGCAAATAGCTGGATAGTCAGTAGGACTGGAACTAGCACCCCTGCTGATAGAACCAATTATCACATTCTGCTTCTGTATCCCACTTTTGTCACGTAGACAGGAAGACCGCTAAGCTATATAACCCCCCAAGAATCCTTTGTTCGGGGCTCAGAATTTGGAGACTGACTCTTCTGGGCCTGTGCACGTTAATAATAAACCTCGTACTCCAGAGTCCCTCCGTGTCTGGTTGCTTCATTTTCCTATAACAGAAGGGCCGCCCTCCAGCATTACCGGGATGCCCTCCGAGGGATCCGAGCAGGGCCTGAAGACCAAAAAACATGTCGAGAGTAGCTGATGTCACCTAGCACCCCGGTGAGTGCCCAGGGGATCTTTATGAGTGCCTGTGTGAGGCTTATCGGGTCTACACCCTGTTCTATCTGGAAGTGGTACAGGGTGCAGCCAAGGGAGGCCCCAAAAAAAGATTTGTAATGGTGTCCAGAATTCAAAGTACATAGAAATATTGGAGAGATATATAAGATGTCCTCACTCCCCCCCCCCCAGGGGGAAGGGACGAATGGAGCTGGGCCATTGAGAGCTGTTTTGCATAGCAACAGTTTTGCAGCTAACCTCTAGAATGATTATTTAACATATCTATAACCTTTAACTGGTTTCATAGAAATGTTAAATAGCTGTGGCCAAGTTTTGAGCCAGGGAGAAAGGAGTAGATGGTACCTAGGATGGTACCATCCTAGTGTGAGAGCTTGGAAAAGATGGGCTCCGGGACATGAGGTGATAACTGCCCAGGTGAAAGAGAAAACCATGCAGCTTTGCTAGAATGGAGATCCCTGCAGCCAGGTGAAGAAGAAAGCCACATGCTTTTGGTGGAGTGCGAACCCCTGCAGCTTTGGTAGAAGAGGCCCACGCGGCTTTGGGGTGCCCCCTTTGGCCGAGTGGCCTGGAAAGCAGGAGAGACTTTGACTGGGACTTGGTAGAAAAAACTCTTGCCAGTGGACCGTGAGAAGGTGCTACATGACTGGATTAACGAGAGATCCTGCCTACATGGTGATACAGCTGATGGTGCCAGCGGCCTGAAACATAGACAGGTACTCCTTTCTTGATTTACGGTACCTGGAGTTGGGACAGTGGGAGAAGGGAGTGCTGTGTGGATGTATGTGTATATACTTTAGTGGAGGTGTTAGGCCTGAATAGCATTAAATAAACATTTTGCTTCCTTTTCACAAATCTCTGGCATTGAGAGATGTCTTTCCAATTGGCAGCGGACAGAAGAGCCCAGTAGATATCAGTATACTGTCCTTGGGAGGGGCCCCTGTTGTGTAGCAGTTTTGGCATCCCTAGGTGGGCCAAATGCTGGCCCCCTCTCTTGGACCTCTTGTTCTGTAACAGAAGGGCCGGATAACCAGAGGATGATCAACACAGCGTTTGTCTCCCAGTCAGCCTTAGACATCTGGAAGAAACTGCAGAAACTTGAAGGGTTCGCCGGCGTGAATATAAGCCAGTTAATAGAGGTTGCTAACAAGGTCAACAACAACAGCAGGGAGGAGGCGGCAGCAAGAGAGGCCCAGAAAAAGATAAGGAAGAGGGCATCTCTTCTGTCAGGCACTCTTGGTAACCCCCTACTGAGCAAGAAAGGGCTGACTCAAGGAGGAGGAAAACAGCCATCTGAGAAAGGAAATAGACCAGCACCCTGGAGCATAGACCCAGACCAGTGTGCCTATTGCAAAGAGAAAGGGCACTGGAAAAGGGAGTGCCCCTATAATAAGAAAAGGAGAAGGCCGACAGGTGTGCAACAGGGACCAGGGTCACAGGTACCTACAGTCCTCAGCCTGGCTGGCTTGGACTCAGACTAGGAGGGACAGGGCTCACTGAATCTCGGCCCCATGAGCCCACGGTTAAAGTGACAGTAGGGGCCCAAACACTACCATTTATGATAGACGCCGGGGGCAGAACACTCGGTGGTGACTACCCCCACTGCACCACTGTCGGGCTGTGAAATCGCTATAGTCGGAGCCACGGGATGGCCCAGTAGCCCCAAACAATTCTGCCAGGCCTGAACTGTTGAACGTTGGGCCACCAGGTAATGCAGGAGTTCCTGTGCCTACCAGAATGCCCTGTACTGCTCCTAGGGCGGGACTTGCTCACAAAACTAGGAGTCCGTGTTATTTTCCATCCATCGGGAGAAGCCGAGCTACAAGTTGGAACCCCAAGGCTCGTTGCAGTCTGGTGCCCCGGGAGGAAGAGTATCGGTTCTATCAGGGGGCTGAACGGGACTAGAAGGGAAAGGCAGAAGATAAGTCAACCTGCGAGAAAAATATCCCAGAGTGTGGGTGGAAGATAACCCACTGGGACTGGCAGAAAACCATCTGCCTATACTAATAGGTCTAAAACCAGGAGCCAGCCCGAGGCAAGTCCACCAATACTCCATCTCCAGAGAGGCCAGGATAGGCATTGCAGAAGTCATCTGCAAGCATCTACGAGAAGAGATACTTGTACCGTGCCAGTCCCCATGGAACAGCCCCCTTCTGCCAGTACGGAAGCCACATGGAAGTGGGTATAGGCCAGTCTAGGACCTGAGGGCAGCGAACGAGGCAACAATCATGCTACGCCCGGTAGTACCAAACCCATGTACCCTCCTTAGTCAGCTCCCGCCAGGAGCCGTGTGTGGTTCACCTGTCTGGATCTAAAAGATGCCTTTTTCTGCCTCTGGATTGTAAAGGCGAGTCAGCCGCTCTTTGCCTTTGAATGGGAGGATCCACGAACTGTGTCAAAAACCCAGTTAACCTGGATCAGACTGTTGCAAGACTTCAAAAACTCTCCCACACTCTCTTCAGAGAAACTCTGGCCACCACTCGGACCTAAGGCCGTTCACCGAGAGGGAGACTGACCTGGTGTTGCTACAATATGTAGATGACCTCCTATTAGTATCACCGACCCGAGACTGGTGCTGGGAGGGCACTTGCAGGCTGCTCGAACTGCTGACTAGGACAGGGTACCAGGTGTCGTGGAAAAAGGCACAAATATGCCAGACTCCGGTGAAGTATCTAGGGTTTATCATCTCTCAGGGAAAGCAAGTCCTAGGCCAAGAGAGAAAGAAAGTAATCATAGCCCTACCAACCCCAAAGACTCGGAAGGACCCCAGAGAGTTCCTGGGGGCAGCTGGGTTCTGCCCAATCGATCCCGGGATACGCTGCCCTGGCTAAACCCTTATATCCAGTATTAAAGGGGCTGGACATGATGTCTCTCTCTTGGGACACTGAGCAAGAGAAAGCTTTCAGGTCATAAAGGACCACCTCAGTTGAGCCCCAGCACTGGGGCTTCCAGACCCCAGCCGACCCTTCAATCTATATATGCATGAAAAAGAGAAAGTAGCTCTGGGCGTTCTCACCCAGCAAGTTGGGCCCTGGCAGCAGCCAGTAGCTTACTTATCCAAACAACTGGACAATGTAGCAGCAGGCTGGCCACCTTGCCTCAGGGCCGCAGCGGCTGCAGTCTCCTTCCTGCAGGAGGCTGACAAGCTCACACTAGGACAGGAGATCAGAATCTATATGACACAGGCAGTGACCATCCTCCTCACTGGACAGAGACACAAATGGCTCTCTAACCCAAGACCGACTCAATATCAGGGCCTCCTTCATGAAAATCCCTGCATAAAAGTCAAAACTTTCCGGCAGATTAACCCAGCCACCTTTCTCCTGATGGAGTTGGGATAACCTGATCATGACTGCCTCAGAGTGACGGAGGAGATCCATGCCAGCCGGCCTGACCCGAGAGACCAGCCCCTAATAAATCCAGAGCTGACATTCTATACCCATGGGAGCAGCTACATGACAGAGGGGAAGTGAGCAGCAGGGAATGCTGTAGTAGACAACCAAAAAACAAGGAGAGGCCAAGTCACTGCCAGCGGGGTAGTCAGCCCAGAGAGTAGAACTGTGGGCATTAATCACAGCCCTAGAACTAGCAGAAGGGAAAAGAGTCAATATATATACTAACTCAAGGTATGCTTTTACCACTCTTCACATACATGGGGCAATCTAACCGGAGAGAGGACTATTGACAGTCAAAGGGAAAGACACAGAAAATAAGGCTGAAATACTTCGACTATTAGAAGCAGTCCGGGCCCCCCAAGAAGTGGCTGTAGTGCACCGCAGGGGCCACCAGGGAGAGGAAACCGAAGTCGCCCGGGGAAACCAGAGGGCTGGCCAGGCAGCAAAAGTGGCGGCAACAAGCCCAGAGGTGACAACCATGTTGCCGGCCTTGCAGGGACCCCTGATAGACCTGGATATAAATCAGCCAGACTACACCCCAGAGGAGCAGAAGTGGGCAGCGAAAGAGGGCTGCCTACAAACAGCCTCCGGTACATGGAAGCTGCCAGATGGCCAGATCCACATCCCACAGGGCCAAGCCAGCAACCTGGTCAGGCAACGCCGTGCCCTCACTCACCTGGGAAAAACATCCCTAGAGACTCTGCTTAAGAGATACTATCACTTCCCCAACATGTCTAAGCTGTGTGCTACAGCCTCAGCACAGTGTGCCCGGAACAGTGCAGCAGGCCAGGAGGAAGAATAAGGATAGGAGGCGGTGTAGTATCCTGGTACATGGAGCCAAGAGGCTTCATGTCAAGCACCTCTATATCCTCAGATTGTGTTAGAAGATCGTCGCTTTGCAGCTGGGGAGGGAAACTATATCAGTCAGGGATTGTAGCAAAGAAAGTTAAAGAAATCAGGGAGAACATAAATTGCCGTGCCAAAGAAATAGAAAATTAGAATTAGAGAAATTGGGGAATAAATCCTCAAGCCTGGCTCCAGTGGCTGCTTCCCTTTCTGGGACCCCTAATTATTATCTTCCTAGGAATAAATAAGCTTTGGGCCCTGCATATTGAAGACTGTAATCCAGATGCTAGAGGCCGCAGTGACTAGACAGGCCACAGCAAAAGTCCTTGCCCTCCAACAATACCAACATAGGTACCAAAACTTACTGAAGTCTAGAAGCCTAGATAACAGCCAGCTATAGTTGATGCTAAAGTAGCCAATAATGACCTGCAGCATCAAAAGGGGGGAATGTTAGAGGAAATTGGCAGTTATTTTAAAACATAGCATAGCACCCAGGAAATGACTTGTTTTTTCCCTTTGTTTCTTGCTTGTCCCTGCATGCCAGAGATAACAATTGCTAGAGATAACATTTGTGCACTAGTGACAACATTGTGTCTCTGTGTGCTAGAGGTAACATTTTGCTTCTGTAAGCTGCTTCTTGCTTTCCCAGCAGAAGTAATGGTCTAAGTGATGGAGCACCCCTCGCCCTATATAAACAATTGCCCCCCCGCTCGCTGATCGGGGCCTAGAATTTGGAGACTGTCTCCTCTGTGTTTACGAACGTAAATAAAGGAACCACTTCACTTCCTCCAGTGTTCAACCTGAGTTCTTCCCGAACAAGTCCATATTTGACAAAGGGGGCAACAGCATATAATGGAGTAAAAATAGCCTCTTTAACAAGTGGTGTTGAAAGATCTGAACAGCTACATGCAACAAAAATGAAATTTGAGCACCAATTTTCACCATACACAAAAATAAATTTAAGGTGGATAAAAAAAATGTAAATATGTCATGACACCAGGAAAGTCCTAGAAAAGAACATAGGTGGGAAAATCTCAGACATTCCGCACAGCAGCATTTTCACTAATATGTCCCCTAGAGCAAGGGAGATGGAGGAAGGAATAAACAAATAGGATTTCATCAAAATGAAAAGCTTCTGCACGGCTAAAGAAAACAGCATTAAATTGAAAAGAGAACCCACCATATGGAAAAACATATTGGCCAATGATGCCTCAGACAAGAGTTTAATCTCCAAAATATATAAAGAACTCACAGGACTCCACTCTAAGAAGACAAGCAACCCAATTAAAAAATGGGCAAAGGACTTGAACAGATACTTCTCCAAGGAGGACATACAGAGAGTCCAGAGTCATATGAAAAGATGCTAATATCTATAGCTATCAGAGACATGAAAATTAAAACCATAATAAGATACCACTTCATACTTTTGAGAATGGCCGTCGTAAGCAAAGCAGCAAACAAGAAGTGTTGGAGAGGTTATAAAGAAAAGGGAACCCTCATACACTATTTGTGGGAATGCAGATTGGTGCAACCATTGTGGAAAGCAGTATAGAATCCCCACAGAAAACTAAATATGGAACTGCTTTTTGACCCAGCAATTCCAATGCTAGGATTATATCCTAAGAACCCTGAAACACCAATCCAAAAGAACCTATGCACCCCAGTATTCATCAGCACAATTTTTAATAACAAAATGCCGGAAGCAACCTAAGTTCTGATAAGTAAATGAATGGATAAAAAAACTATGGTACATTTACACAATGGGATTCTATGCTGCAGAAAGAAAGAAGGAGCTCCGACCCTTTGCCACAGCATGGATGGAACTGGAGAGCATTATGCTAAGTGCAATAAGCCAGGTGGTGAAAGACAAATACCACATGATCTCACCTTAACAGGAACCTAATCAACAAAATGAACAAGCAAGCAAAATGTAACCAAAGACATTGAAATTGAGAACAGGCTGAGAGTGACCAGAAGGGACAGGAGAGGAGATTATAAAAGAGAAGGGTGAAGGGTTTGCAGGCACAATTATAAAGGATAAATGGACAATAACAAGGGAAGATGAAAACAGGGGAGGGAGGTGACGAGGGCTGGGGCGGGGAGAGGGGTGGCAGAAAAGGCAGAAAATTGTATTTCAACAACAATAAGCAATGTTAAAAAAGAAGTGCAAGAGATTAAGAAAAGAAAGAAACATTATAGGCAGCAGTAAGGTCATTACCAGAGGGAAATGGGGTGAGGGATAGACAGGAGAGGATAAAGAGGGTGATATATGTGGATAGAAAGACACACAATATAGTATACAAATGATATATTATAGAATCGTACACCTTAAACCTATATAATATTATTAACTGATGTAACCCCAATAAATTCAATAAAAACTGATTAACATCAGGTTGTCTATTAACTTGCAATTTTGAATTTTATCTATTACCAATCTTTTTTATTAGCTGTTAATTTATGTACATTCTAACTACTTTTATTCTATCTTCTTATAAGCAACAATGCAAAACAAAGCACTAGCCCTGTCGCTGAACCACTGAATGTTGCTCGATATAGTGAAGAGACACTTGGCTACCTGAAGATACACTGTTTCATTTGGATTTTTTTCAAAGTCAAGAAAATGGTTGAATGGCCAGCTCCAAACCATTTCTCTCTCATAAAAAAAACAAAACATTAAAAAACAAGCAGACAGTGTCTGTATTAACCAGTCTGGATCATTATAACAAAGTGCCACCGATTGCCTGCTGTATAAATAACACACGTATTTCTCACAGTTCTGAAGGTCAGAAATACGAGGTTGACCTGAGGGCCCTCTTCTCCATGCAGACTGCTGATGCCTCGTTTTATTCTTACCTAGTGGAAAACGGAGAAAGGAAGCAAGCTTTTTTATGATTTGTATAAGGTCATTAATCCCACTCACAGGGGCTCCACCCTCATTATCTCATGTAATTCTATTTACCTTCCAAGGATTCTCCTTCCCAATATCAACACATTGAGAAGATGTGAATTTTGGGAGGACATGTGAATACAAATGATGTATTACAGAATCGTATACCATGTGATTCAACATGTGAGTTTTGGGAGGATGCAAACATTCAGTCTATTCAGTAAGCACCAGCTGTGTCAGAAGGTGAAACACAGTCCAAGGTTTTACAGCAAGCCAGCAAATACTGAATCAGGAAAAAGGCAACTTAGAACTGGCAAAGCTTTACAACCCTTGTACGTGTTCTTGTCTTGTGTCTCCTGGGCTCAGTGGTGGGCTTGGAGATCGCGGCCCATGTTGTCAGTGTGAGATCCAGAGGAAGCAGAGACGACATTATTCATGAATTACTGTGTTTGCCTTTTCTACTTGTCTAGAAGCTACCAATAGGACTGACAAAGTGCACTCATTCCGGTTTCATCTCACTTGGATCCCTCTCAGGGTGGAAAAGTGGGCATTGCTTGAAGATATAAGGCGAATAAAAAAAACCTCACAGCCACCTGAAGTAAAAGATTACAGTTGAGACAAAATAGACCACTTAAAACATGAGATGCAAAGCAGGGGAGAGTGTTCCTCTGAGAAATTATCCCTAATTTCTCACAATGCCCATGTGCACTGGGGAATTTAGAAAAGCACAGGCGTGCCCAGTACAGGATGTATGCTCAGAAAAGACATGAGAAGGCCCTCAGCTTCTCACTGGCTGTAGTCCTGAGCCTTCAAGGTGAGCTCTGTCAACATCTGGTGAGTCACAAGCTAGAGTAGTAGTAGGAGCTTTATGGACTACACATAACAAGAAATATTTGTTTTAAAAAATAAAAAAAAACTAAAACAAGGGTGGGGGATGATTACAGCCTTCAAAAATCAACAAGAAGCACTGGGGAAAGGAGAAGTCTTGATTTCCAGAATTACCAAGTCATGTTATTCAGTTGTCCAGTTTTCAATATACAATTTGTCCCCCAACAAATTATACATGAAACAGGAAAATAATTTGCCCATTCAATGGAGAAAATAATCAATTAACAGAAAACATCACTGAGGAAGCCCAGTCTTTGGAATTCATTGACAATTAATTTAAATCCGATGGTTTAAGTATTCTGAAAATTTAAAGAAAACCATGGAAAATGAAGAAACCACTTAGGCAGTTTCTAAATCTTGGTTATTGCGAATAGAACTTCTATAAGTATAAGGGTGCATATATTTTTTTTGGATTGGTGTTTTGAGATCCTTGAGGTATATTCCCAGAAGTGAAATCACTGGGTCAAAAGGGAGTTACATTTTTAATTTTTAAAGGATATTCTATATTGTTTTCTATCTGTGAAGGAAAAATACTGCATGATCTCACTTATATGTAGAATTTAATAAACACAACAAATGAACAAATAAAATAGTAATAGAAGCTGCCAGGAAGAAGGTAGGGACAGGATGAAAGATGATGAAGGGATTAACCAAAGAACATTTATACACAACCTGTGGGCAAGGACAACAATATGGAGATTGGCTTGAGGTAGAGAGAAGGTAGGGCTGGAGGTGGAGAAAGGGAGAAAAAATGGTAACAGTAACAGCAAGAACAACAAAACTAAAACTAAAAAAAAAAAAAAAAAGAAGAATCAAAGAAACCAGGAAATCAATATATGAATTAAAGGAGATTATTAGTAAAGAAAAAACTGCATATAAAAGACCCAAATAGGGCCCTGGCTGGTGTAGCTCAGTGGATTGAACATGGGCCTGTGAAGCAAAGGATCGCCGGTTCAATCCCCAGTCAGGGCACATGCCTGGATTGCAGGCCAGGTCCCCAGTAGGGGACACATGAGAGGCAACCACACATTGATGTTTCTTTCCCACTCTTTCTCCTTCCAATCCCCTCTCTCTAAAAATAAATAATATATATATATATTTATATATATTATATATTTTTAAATGACACAAATAGGAATCCAGGAGGTAAAAAGTGAAATAACTGAAATTAGGAATATTTAGATTCCCTTGAGATACAGGCAAACTTTAATCTTAAAACTGAAAACCATGTAACTATATATATGTCTGACTGTTTTCATTTGGATTCTGAATTCTGGGAACCTCAGAAATAAATATATGGCCTTCATACTGAAAATTGAGTCTTTAATACTCAATATGAATAATTAATTTTTATCCCCTAGGACATTACGTTAAAAGAAATGTAAGAAACAAAGCAAACAAAGTGAAGGAAGGGAAGAAGCTTGAGAAAAAAGCAGTGATGGTAATTTATTATGTCTCCTACAATTTGCAGCATGGTTCCATGCAAAGGCTAGGACTTTAAAAATGTTCATTGCTTATTCCCTTAGAATATATTATCTGTCTTCCTTCTAATTGTTTTATCTGAGCTTTTCTGTAACATGCTTTCAAGTTTACTTATAAAATCCAAACAATATTTATATTCAATACAATAGTCTTTTTTTTTACAAACATTCTCCCCTTTCTTCTTTTGTTGTTTTTAAGTTTCTACTCTCTAATGTTTTTCACTAGAAGAACTGATAGAATTGATGGATTGAGACTATGTGTATATTCTCAATATATATATATTTACAATGTGTATATATCTATATATATCCATATCCATATATACGTACCCATATATATATATTCTAATGTGTAATTTCCTTTGCTTAAGAGAAAGTCAAAATAATAATCTTAGCAACCTCACAGTGAATTATTGAGTTCCCAAAAAGGAAAAATAAAATGGTAGCTTTTTAATTTTATGTGTCTGTATAAAGACCTATTATTTTAAAAATCATAATCCCATTTTATTATTTAGAAGATTTTTGAGACATGTTTAAATTCTGAAAAATAAGGTCCTCAACTTGGTATAAGTAAAAGTCATTCTTTGAAATCTTATCTGTATTGGTGTCAAGAGAGATAATGTTCAAATTTGCCAGACATTTTAAAACAAAATCCCACAACTTAACTTCAAGAAACACCAGTAGGAAGCTTTTTAACCTGGAAACAGCAGTTTTCTGTAGTAATATTTTGAGTTATTATACTGAGCAAACACTCTGCTCATCTTAGTAAAATAAGTGTTTGAATTTTCTGTGGCCTTTTCTTTCCTATATCTGTCCACAAATAGATAGTTAGTACTCTGAAGAAATGGGTGTGTGCATGTAAGAAGGAGAGTGAGTGAAAGAGAGAGAGAGTGGTGTTTGTGAAGAGGGCATGGTAATGTATATGTATTACAGCATATGTGTAGAGAAGTGGAGAAAAGTACAAAATAAAGCAAATGATTACAGCCTGTTTACATTTACTTTGCAAAAAATATTTGTGTATTATATTCAGTGATATCCTATTAAAATATCTATATATAATTAATAGTACAATGGAAAAGTATCTTTAGAATATGTTTGATTGTTTTCACAATGCATGGACATTGAAGAGAGAAGTGACATATTTTTGTTACATGAAAAAAGAACACAGAGATGAAAACCACAGTGGTTATCAATGGATTCAAACGGACTGAACAGGGAAACCTGTGGGAGAAATCATTCTTTCTCAATTATTTAGTGTGCTTTTTTTGTGTGTGTCATCAAAGACACAAATATTTTCTTTTTTTTTTTTTTTTTTTTTTTTTTTTTTTTTTGCATACTCGTTCGCGCGTTGGTGGCTCCTATTTGTTGGTATTGTTCAGTGGTGTGAAACAAGAAGGCAATAGTTTACTCTCAGAACTCTTCTAAGACTCAGATTCTCTATTTTAATCCCAAATGAGAAGATAATATAAGCAAAACTTCTCAGCATTGAGTTAACTGGTATAGCCAGGTAGATATCTGGTTCTCAATTTTTGTTCCAGTTTTTTTTTTCCATTAAAGTACTTGTTAAAGGGGAATGATCTTCAAAATGTCGGTGGACCTCTAGTTAGTAAATAAAGACATGAACTCCTTGATAGAACCCATACCTTAGTATAAAAAAAATATAATCAACTTTATAAGTCACATGGTTCAAAATTTAATCTCCACCAATGGATTAATAGCAGAAGAAAAAAGATGAATGATGTGGATTGTACTGAAAACAAGTTTTCCCTTACATTTTTAAAGTTTCTTATGTGCCAATTGCACATTTCAAAAGTGTGAATTATCAAACTGTATGGATAATTGACTCTTTAAACAGAAGTGAAGAATGCCAAGGGGAAAGTGAGCACAATTCAGTGATCCAGAAAGTGACTATTCTCGTTTTGATTGTTCAGACAGCAACAAAATCTTAAAAGCCTCAATAAGCATTATAAATGCAACTGATAATATGACAATAAAAGATATGTTCTATGACAGACTGAGATGTTAAGAGGTCCTGATATTTTCTTTACTATTTTTCTGATTTCTATGTTTTAAGAAATGTGATATCATGTGTTCAAGGACACGTTAGTTTTCAGCAGTGTTGCCAAATGAACTAACAGACCTCACTCCTTTCAAATAAGGCCACAGATTTACTAATGAGTCCTCTTGTACCACCTGCATTTTTCTGAGGTTTCCATGGAAGTAGAGTCTGCTAAGCCTTAGCTCCTCATATGCTTCTCGCTTCTGTTTTCTCTGGCCCAGATTCTAATTTTCTTCTGCCCTCTGTGGCTGTCCTGTATCAACAGTTGCTCACGCATCTCTTTTCAACCAAACTTTCAAAGTTTTATTCAATCCATACTGTATTTCTTCTCACCCATCCAACTTTGGGTGTTTTCATACATGGCTTTCACTCATTTGTTTTATTTGCTCCTGGTGTTTTATTTATTTATTACTTGTCTTATTTTTTATTTTATATACCAAATATCTATTATGCATTGGCCACTGTCCTTTTAGAGATACACCAGCATCTCTAAGAGCACAGTGGCAGCAAAACTCCCTGCCCATAGAGGTTAAGTTTAAGCATGGAACACAGATAATAAAAAAAGTACACATCAGGTAGCAGAAAGACTTGTAAAAAAATAAGGCAGATTTAGGTGGTAGAAAGTTTCAAGGAGTGTGTTGTCGCTTTATAGTGACAGAGAAGTGGTCAGAGAAGACTTGTATGATAGAGTAACATTTCAGCGGTGATCTTAAAACGATGTGAACAAATGACCTGGGTGATATTTTGGGGAAAATTCCAAACAGAAGAGTATGTGTTAGACCCCTGATGTGGCAACATGCATTGGATGTGCTGGGACATCAAGCAGGACAGTGTGGTCATAATAAAGTAAATATTTGGGGAACAGTAAGAGATGAGAGAGACATCATTTTAGGGGATTTTGGCCATTATAAAGTGAGATTTTATTCAGCATGATGTGGGTAATCCATGATGAGTTTTGAACAGAGGTGTGCCGTGATCTGATTTTGCAATAAAAGAATTCTGGTGGATCTATGGAGTTTAAAATATAGGTTTGCAAGTGTCTAAGCAGATGACCAAGTAAAAATCTATTACAATAGTCAAAACAAGGGCCAATGGTGTTTGGACTAAGATGAAAGCAGAAGTGACAAAATTACCAATTGTAGAGACACGTGAAGGCTATAGCTGACCTGCTTTCCCACCAACAGTGCAGATTGGTACAGCCATTGTGGACAGCAGTGTGGAGACACCTCAAAAAATTAAAATGGATCTATCTTATGACTCAGAAATTCCACTTCTTGGAATTTACCCAAAGAAACCCAAAACACTAATTTGAAAGAACCTAAGAACCTGCGTGTTCATCGCAATGTTATTTTTAATTGCCAAGATGTGGAAGCAGCCCAACTGTCCATCGGTAGATGAGTGGATAAAACAACTATGGGACATTTACACATTGGAATACTACTTGGCTATAAAACAGAAGAAAATTTGACCCTTTGCCAAAAGCATGGTTGAACTCGGAGAACATTATGCTAAGTGGAATGAACCAATCAGAGAAAGACAAATACCATGTGATTTCACTCACATGTGGAATCTAATGAGCAAACCAAACTAACAAGCAAAAAAGAGACAGACTCATAGATAGCAGTCTGACAGCTCTGTGGATGGGTGTGAGGGGTAGAGAGATCAAGCTAAAAGGAAAAAGGGTTCACGGACATGGACAACAGTGTGGCGATTGCAAGCTGGATGGGAGTGTAAGGGGATACATGGCAATGGAAAAGTACAATAAAAGATTTTTTAAAAAGGTAGCTGAAAGAAACTAAAACTCTATAGTGTCACCTTAGAGCTCTTTATGTGCCTCCAGCATACACTTGATAGACTTAAGTAATGTTTTTTTCCATCATATGCTATTGAAACCTCAAACTTTTTATGCTTAGAACTAATGGTATCAGCTTCTACATACAACTCGATCCAGGCCCAGTGTCTCTTCCTGATTGAGCTAATAGATGACTCTAAAACCATTAACTTTTCACATGTCATAGGTGGCTAAAATAATGCTCTATCTCAGAAAGGCTTTAAGAATTTAATGAAAACGTTTATTGATGAGTTTTTCTGTCTTACTTTTCTTTACTGTTGCCCACCATCACTCCCCCACCTACAGTGTAATTTATGGATACTGAATTTATTGAGTCACAGTTTGAAAATGTCTCTTATTGCCATAAGCATTTTAGAAATAAGTTTAAATATAGCTTATCGGTCCCCAACCCTCCAAAAAATAGAGATTCTGGTTTGTTAGGCCTGGAATGAAGAAATGACATGTAGTTCTTTCTTCCTTTTTCCTCAAAGATTCTCCAGGTATTTCTAATTCTATAGATCAGCCAGGTTTTCTATTCACTGACACAGACTTCCTTCCTTAAAGGAAACTGGCTCTCAGTATCTTACCTCTGTTTTCTCTGCCTGAATATTCTTTGCTATGCCTGTTAACTTGAAAAACTCTTAGTTTTCCCCAAAACATAATGAAACATTACCTTCTTAGAGAAGTTCCTTAAGCCCCTCAATCATTTTATTGTTTTCTTCTTTATACTGAGACTTTAGCTTGAAGAGTTTTCTTTTTCTATATGTATCATGTATATATATATATATATATGATACATATATATGTGTATATATATAATTTACTTATGAATTTTCTCATCAGTGGAAGGCAAAAGCAGATGGTAAAACATCAGCAGATACCTGTCTTTTTTACTGCTATTTTCTGGCATTATATGCCACATAAATTTATGTTAAGCTTTCTTGCAAGTTGCAATCACTCAGTGGCTTTGGAATATGGTGCTTATTAAAAGAATTAAATGAAGGGAAGATGGAAGAAAGAAAAGAGGGAAGAAGGGAAAGATGAAAGTAAGTGATGAGGAAAGAAATAGAGGTTGCCTGCCCATCTTCTACTCACAGATGGTCCTATTCAATAATCTTATTTGTAGGATTTAAACTTATGTTACCATATTTTGTTTCATGGTAAGTGACCAAATAAATAAGCACCTTAATATTTCATTTCAACAATGGTAAAATATTATGATTTTTTACCTACATTGTTATTGGCATGATGCTTTCTATTTTACATGGAGAAAAATACATTCTCACTTCTTTCTATTTGTGACTGCATGTAATTTTTCTGATGCCCAACTTATATATGCTTTAGGTACAATCATTTACATTCATTTAGAGTGATTAATGAATGGAAAAGCCATGCATGTTATGAGATTTTGATGAGTTTGTTGTTGTTTTATTCAGGGGGAAATTTGTGGGGAAGAAGGTGCAAATGGAGCATAACAATAACACATTAAAGAACTGAACCCTGGATGCAGTTTTATTATTTTTTTCATTTACTTAAAAAAATTGTTGCTGTTCTATTACAGTTGTTCCAGTTTTTCCCCATTGCTCTCTCTTGCCCCACCCACCCCACTCCCATCCCCTGCTCCCACAGTCAGTTCCTACCCTGTTGTCCATGTCCCTGTGTCATTTATGCCTGTTCCTTGGATCTACAGTTTTGAATCATGAGTCTCTTTGAACTAACACTGCTAGAGTTCCAGAGCAGTAAAAGTTTTGAACTATTGAAGTGAAAATTCCTTGAACAATATTCTTAGAGAAGAGATAGGTCAGGTTTATTGCTACAGACCAAATTATTTGATTTCTTCTCAATCTCATAATAGTGCTCATGTTAAGGACACAGATATATATATATATATATATATATATATATATATATATATATATGAGTACATAAAGTGTATATTTATATGAAATAGGAATATTGAACAACTAGCATTTTACCTGAGGTTGGCCATAAAGTCATAATTTATTGTGGATTACTGAATGTTTTAGCATCATTGACAAGTGATGACAGGCTTTTATACCCTACATCTAAAAACACATAAAAATGAAAAATGCAATGCTGTATTTTAAGAATTATGTCATAGCCATATATCATATTCTATGTTTCATTGATAGTCCTACTCTAAAAGGTCACTTACATATTATGTCTCAATGAATGATGACTATTTAATTTAATAATAATTAACTCCCTATTTATTATTTTGAAAAATACTTTATTCATAAAACATTAATTTAGAGATTATTTTCTTTTAAATGCCTAAATAAGTAAAGACATGATATTTTTAGGAATCAAAGAAAAATTACATTTATTAAAATACATTCACCATTAAAGTAACACCAAAGTCATGAAAAAAGTAAATTTGTGGTTCCCATAACATTTTGTACCATATGGAAACTAAATTTTCTGTCAGCAGTGTATTCACAATGTGAATGAAGTTGGAGTAAGACTATGATCATAATAAATTTCAGAATATTTGATATAATTATTATTCTTTGCATATCGAAGTAATTAATGCTTAAAATTTTTTAATTAGGCAAATAATTAATTTTGTAACATATAAATATTGTTAAATAACAAAAACAAAAAATTCACCCTCTATTACACTGTTGTTTAAAACCATACCATTACTTTTTCCTATTATTTTTATTTTTTTCATTACCATTTACCTGCCTCATTCACCACGACCTAACACTTGCACACCCTGAAATCATAACCCTGTTATCCATGTCTATGAGTTCTTTCTTTTTTCCTTTTTTGCTCAATCCCTTCACTTTCCAAACGTGTCCTCAGAGCTGTAAGCTTGTTCTCTATGAGCCTGTCTTGATTTTGCTTGTTAGTTCAGTTTGTTCATTAAGTTCTATATATGAGTGAAGTTATACGGAAATTATCTTTCTCTGGCTAGCCTATTTCACTTAGCAAAATGTTCTCCAGGTCCATCCATTCTGTTGAAAAGAATAAGTTTTTTTTCCCTTTTTTATGACAAAACAATATTCCATAATATAAAGGTACCACAGCTATTTTACCCACTCATCTACTGATGGACAGTGGGTTGCTTTCAAATCTTGGCTCCTGTAAATAACACAGCAGTAAACATAGGGATTCATATATTCTTTCAAATTAGTGTTTCAGGTTTCTTCACATAAATTACCAGGTAGCCTACTATTTAAATAAAATGAAACAAACCTACTTCTGATGTATGACCTTGGATGAGTATTCCTCATTCATAGATGAGCACAGAGCCCCATTTCTGATGAGGATTGTAAGCAATTAGACTAAGATAAATAACATGTAAACTTAGCATAGGTATGCTTTTCTCTGATGTGTTGCTTGTCCAGAGGGTAAAATCTTACTTTACGTTTACATTTATCTTTATAGAAAATATTTATATAATAATGTACTTGATTGGATCTAAACCAAGTAAAGATATCTCTCACATTTCATCTATCACATTCAGCTTAAGCTATAAGGCCATGATTTATCAGGAACATAATTTACCACATTGGTAAATTAAGATAGAAGAGTGTTTCTGTTGTTTTCTTTGTACACTGAAACCAATATACATATTCCATTTCCTTTTCTAATGAGCTTATAAGTGAATCAGTAGTGACTTTTGATCCTTAAAGATGTGCTGGGAAAGCTTGGCATAAACAATTTTCCATCACAGTAAATTACTCAAGTGACCTGTTCCACTAACTACAAAATATTTTTCAAATGTAGCCAAAATACCTAGAAAGTTGGTTTCCTACATAATAAACAAAAATTTAATTGATTATAAAAGGTAAAAATTGTATTTACTCTCTGAACATAATACAACTAAAATTTAATAAGAAAAAGAAACCAAGTAAGAAAAAAACTCAATACTATAAACTTTATTTTGAATGCTTTTTTCTCATTAATTTGGGGTCATAAATGATTGAAAAATACCATTAGAAGAAATTTAGAAAAAAAAAGTTAAAACAATTAAAAGTATTAAATATATGAAACTTGAGCAAAACTTTGAAAAAAATCTCTGTAACTATGAATGTTTTGATTGAAATTATTAAACAATTGAAAATCAATTAAAATACTTTAATTAAGTACCTAAAAGCTGCATGGACATAACCTAAAGGTGTTATTAATAAAATATATAAAAGCATGAATTAATGAATTCAAAAACTGAAAATAATTGTAAGTGTAAAATAAAATATAAAGTTCAATTGTAGAGATGAATAAAATAACTTGGAGTGATCTAACATAAAGTTGTTCTAATTCAGGTACAGATGGAGACACTGCGTGATCTAATTCAGAAGATCTGTTATATTTAATATTCAGTGAATATCCTTCATAGCCTACAATGTTTCTAGCCATTTCCTTAATTGCGGGTTGTCTCAGTTGGTAATGTTAAATCTGAACTGTCACTGAAGTGTCCAGTTTGTAGACACTTTGGGGTAAATACAGGTTAATTTTAATACAGCATAGCTCTTACCAAGGATTCAAACCTTTTAAAACATATTACCTATTGTTTATAGTTAATTTTGATCTGGAAAATCTATTATTTTATGATCTATTATCTGTGGCCATTTCTGCTGATATTTAGTGATGATCATGATAATTATATCTTAAATAAGTTAATTGCATAATTATATTATATTATATGATTAACATAGCTAAATAACATATAATCAAAACCATAATTAATTTGATAAAATATTATGCTTAATTAAATCCATGTTTACACTACTTAAAATAATAGTCTATATCATTACTGTATGTTTTACTTTTAAAATTACTTTAAAAATGCTGATCTAAACTATAAATCATTACATTGTGCCAGGCTTAAAAATGCCATTATGCTGTGAAGATTATAATGCAAAGGAACCTTATTTTTTCACATCCAAGGAATTCAAGAATTCTTTATTATTAAAATAAGATACATCTAAATTTTTTCATGTACTCAAAACATTACAAACTAATTAATCAATAATAATAATGAGGCGACAGATTGAGGTATATGTCTCTAGGATGGGAGAATTTCTTCCCTTGCATTCCCAACTAGTGTAGAGCCTTCTGTTCAAAAGCACAAATCTTGGCTTGTTCAGGCCTGATAAAATCTGCTGGCCTCAACCTGATGACTGCCTGAGACCCCACCCCAGCACAAAGGTATGGAAGAATCCAGCAGGTGGCAGCTAGACTTGGTATGTTCTGAAACATTTGCTGAGTAGCCTCAGACTCATCTCTGGTACCAAGTTTGAACCTGTATCAATCTGGTGAACACTCTTCACTCTTATGACATGAAACTCACTTGGTGACTCACTTAGAAGATGCAACTTGAGTACTGCCAGAA
Source organism: Artibeus jamaicensis (assembly GCF_021234435.1). Lineage (NCBI taxonomy): Eukaryota > Metazoa > Chordata > Mammalia > Chiroptera > Phyllostomidae > Artibeus > Artibeus jamaicensis. Next base: position 67,386,618 of record NW_026522030.1, on the reverse strand, counting down.
GCTCTTTCACTGGTGAGCCTAATGGGCAGCCAGAAGGTGAAAGCAGGTGGAGGTGGATCTCAGGGTTCCTTGTGGTTTTTGCCGACCTTCGCCCAGGCCTTGGTGCTGGTAAAAGGCAGCCTTGCGGTATTTCTTAATCTTTTCTTCACACATTCCAACCCAATAGAAAGCAGGCGCAAACTGTGGATCACTTTGTAGCTTGAAACAGGTTGCTCAAGGCCAAGTACAGGCAACATCTAACATGGATCTTCACTAGAGCCTCTCCCAACAGACTGCAGAATTAACATACCCAGTTGCCAAATTCAGATGGTATTAGGGCAGAATCCAATTAACTTCACAAGGGACATATCCAAAGGGAGATCTTGGCCGGCACCAGAACCTGCTGAGGCAAATCTGTTCTGTGTGATGAGCAACTTCACAGCATCTCATAATCTGTAGTTAGGTTGATTCTCACAGTCAACCAGCCTGAAGGTTGACCCTGAACACACATGATCCATAGCGATCAAAACTCAATTGTAACATAACCCCCAAGGATCATTCTTGGAGCACCCAGGGCAGGTGATCAAGGAAATAGTGCCACAGGGTCCCAAAGTACACATACTATTTAAGGCCACCCTACCAAGAGAGTCAAAACAGATCTACCTAGTAGTAGAAACAAACACAAAGAGGTGGTCAAAATGGAGAGACAAAGAAACAAATGAAAGAACAGGAGAAATCTCTAAAAGAGAGAGAGAGAGAGAGAGAGCTAAATTAAATGGAGGCAAGTGATTTACCCAGATATGGACTTAAAAAAAAAAAACGGTTTCAAAGGATACTCAGGAAACTTGGTGAGAACTACAAGGAAATCAGTAAAAACTACAACAGCATAATGAAGGACATAGAAATTTGAAAGACGAACCAGTTAGAAATGAAGGATACAATATCTGAAAAAAAGAATACACTTGAAAGAATAAATGTAGTTGGTTTGACTCAGTAGAGGATACAATCAGTGATTTGGAAAACAAAGTAGATGTGTCCTTAAATGATTCACTAGGTCAGATGGATTTAATTGATGTCTCCAGAGCATTTTACCCAAAAGCAGCAGAATGTACACTCTTTTCAGGTGACACAGAAAATTTTCTAAGATAGACCACTTGTCAGTAAACAAAACAATTCTCAATAAATTTAAATAAATTGAAATCATATCAAACATCTTTTCTGGCCATAATGGTATGAAACCAGAAATCAATCAAAGAAAAACTGAAAAACACACAAAGACATGGAAGCTAAATAATTGTTACTATACAATTAATGGGTCAACAAAGAGATCAAGGAGATATCAAAAGTTAGCTGGAAATAAATGCACATGAACACACAGCAAACCAAAATCTGTGAGAAACAGCAAAAGCAGTCTTAGGAGGGAATACATAGCACTGCAGGTCTATCTCAAGAAACAAGAAGAGGCTCAAATAAATCATCTAACTTTACACTTAAAGGAAATAGAAAAAGATCAAACAAAGACCAAAATTAATAAAAGGAAGGAAATAATAAAGATCAGAGTAGATGAAATAGAACCTAAAAAAATATTACCAAAGATCAGTGAAACCAAGAGCTGATTCTTTGACAGGTAAACAAAATTGAAAAACTTTTAATTAGACTCAACAGGAAAAAAAATAGAAAGGACCAAAATACAGTGGAACATCAGTTTTTAAATTTAATTTGTTCCAAAAGGCTTTTCCGGAAGCGATTTGTTTGAAAAACTGTATCATACTCATATTGGCACTTTCTATCCTTTTTTGTTGCCTGGGAGATGCATGACTGTTCATGCAAGTGTCAGCATGAAAGGGTCCGTGGGTCAAGAAATGAAGCAGGAAAAGTACCAGTTGACTCCACAGAAATACAAGTGATTATAAGAAAACAATTACAAACAGATATTTGTGAACAAATTAGAAAATCTAGACAATATGGATGAAATTCCTAGAAACATACTCTTCCAAAACCGAATCAGGAAGAATCACAGAATCTGAATAGACAAATTACAATTAGTGAAATGGAAGCAGTAATAAAAAAAAAACTCCCAACAAATAAATATCATGGACCAGATGGCTTCATAGGAGAATTTTACCAAACATTCAAAAGGAACAAATACCAATACATCTCAAACTGTTCTCAAAACTTCAGGAGGAGGGAAGACTCTCAAGCATATTTTCTGAGGCCAGAATTTTTCTAATTGTAAAACTAGATAAAGACACTGTTAAAACAGAAAATTATAGGCCGACATTCCTGATGAACATAGATGCAAACATGCCTAACAAAATATTAGCAAACTGGATCCAGAAATACATTAAAAGGATCATACACCATCATCAACTGGGATTTATTCCTAGGATAAAAGGTGGGTACCATATCCACATATCGATAAATGTGGTACACCACATAAACAAAAGTAGAAGTCACATAATTATATCAATAGATGCAAATAAAGCATTTGAAAAAAATCCAGCAACTATTTATGGTAAAAAATCCCAATAAAGTAGGAATAGAGGGAAAATACTTGAAAAAAATAAAGGCCATATACGACAAACCCACCGCCAACATTATACTTAATTGGCAAAATCTAAAAGCAGTCCCTTAAAATCAGGAATAACACAGCAATGTCTGGTTTTACCACTCTTATTCAATGTAGTGCTGGAAGTCTTAGCCACGGCAATCAAACAACAACAAAAAAATTAAAATCATACAAGTTGAAAAAGGAAAATTAAAACTGTCAATATTTGCAGATGAGATGATACCATATATAGAGAAGCCTAAAGAGTCTAATAGAAAAACTATAAGAAATGGTAAATGAATTCAGTAAATATCCAGAAATAAGTAGCATTTCTATACAATGATAATGAACTATCATAGAAGGAAACTAAGATAACAATCCCATTTAAAATTGCTTTAAAAAATTAAAAAAAAACAACCTAGGAATAAATTTAACCAAGGATGTAAATACCTGTACTCAGAAAATTTTAAGGCACTGAAGAAAGCAATCAAAGAAGATACAAATAACGAAAGCATATAACATGTTCATTGGAAAGAAGAGTTAGCATCATTAAAATGTCAGTATTACCCAAAACAATCTATAGCGTCAGTGTAATTGTTATCAAGATACTACTGGCATATTTCACAGAACTACAACAAATATATCAAATATTTATATGGAACCACAAAAAATCCTCAATAACCACAAAAATATTGAGAAATAAAAAGAAAGTTGGAAGATTCACACTACCTGGCATCAAAATATACTATAAGGCCACAGCAATCAAAACAGTATGGCACTGACATAAAAGCAAATATGTAGATCAATGAAACAGAATAGAGAGCCCAGAAATAAACACACACTGTTGTGGTCAACTAAAAATTGACAAATGAGGCAAGAACATATAATGGGATAAAGATAGACTATGTAATATGTTGTGCTGTGAAAATTGGAGATACACAGAAATAAAATGAAACTAGACCACATTATACCATACAAAAAAATAAACTCAAAATGGGATTTCATTTAAGCTCAAACCATAAAAATCATAGATGAAAACATACACAGTAAAATTTTGGATATTTCTCATAGCAATATTTTTTCTGACACATCTACTTAGGTAGGGGAAACAAAACAAAAAATAAATGGGTCTGCCTCAAACTCAAAAGTTTTTCACTGCAAAGGACACCAATGGAAAATGAAAAGACAAACCAGTGAATGGGAGCATGTTTTCACCAACATATCTAATTAGGGTTCAATATCCAAAACATAAAAGGAACTTATAAGTCCAGTTAAAAAATGGACAAAGAACACTTCTTCAAAGAGGACAGATGACCAATAGATATGTGAAAGTATGCTAAACATCAATAACAATCAGTGAAATGCAAATTAAAGCCACAATGAGTTATCACTTCACATCTGTCAAAATAGCTATCATCAATAAATCAACAAATGACAAGGGTTGGTGAGTATGTGTAGAAAAACCTCATGCATTATCAGTGGCATTGCAGATTGGTGCAGCTACTGGAGAAAGCAATAAAGAATTATGTCAATGACCAGAGAGGAGAGGGGAGGGAATTTAAGGGGGAAAAAGGGGAGGAATTTAGAGGAACAAGTATGAAAGACACAAGGACAAGAACTAAGGGGGGTGGAAATGGGAGGGAGGTGGGGAGCACAGGGCAGGTTGCGCTGGGATGGGAGAAATAGACAGAAAATTGTACTTGAAAGATAAGTAAATAAAATTTAAAAAAAGAATTATCTCAAAAAATTAAAAATGAAACTGCTTTGTGATGCAGTGGTTCCACTTCTGGGAGTATATTTAAAGAAACCCAAAACACTAATTTGTAAGAATATTTGTAACCTTATGTTCACTAAAGCCTTATTTCCAAGAGCGAAGTTTTGGAAGCAGCCCAAGTGACCAACTGTAGATGAGTGGATAAAAAAGCTATGGTACAAGTACGGAATAAAATACTCTTAAGCCATAAAAAAAAAAGAAGTAAATCTTGCCTTTTGGGATAGCATGGATGGATCTGGAGATTATTATGCTAAGTGAAATAAATCAAACTAAGAAAAATGCATACAGTATGATTTCACTTCTATGTGCAATATAATGAATAAAATAAACTTTAAAATAATATGAAAAAGGCTAAAAGAGAAGCCATTACTTTATAAACATGGCATGTGGGGGAATGTGTGAAAAGGTGAGAGTATTAAGAAGTACAAATAGGTAGCTGCAGAATAGCTATGGGGATGTAAAATACAGTATGGGAAATGGAGTAGCCAAAGAACTTATATGCCTGACCCATGAACATGAACAATGGTGTGGGGACTGTCTGAGGGAGTAGGGGCTGCTGGGTGGAGTGGGGAAAGAGGGAAGATTCGGAACAACTGTAATAGCATGATCAGTAAAATATAAAAGATCTTTGAATCAAAAATTGACATTCAAATGTCTGATGAAAACTGGAAAAAGAAAAATATCTATTTTATTCTTCAAAATATGGTGTTTATAAAATATGCAGTTAGAAATATTTGTATTTCTAGACACTCAAATATTAAAATTATATATGTGTTCATTTAAAAAAATTAAATATTTTATTTATTTATTTTTAGAGAGAGGGGAAAGGAAGGAGAAAGAGGGAGAGAAACATCAATGTGTGGTTGCCACTCACACACCCCCTACTGAGGACCTGTCCTGAAATCCAGGCACGTGCCCTCTGGGAATCGAACCAGCAATTTTTTGATTTGCAGGCCAGAACTCAATCCACTGAACCACACCAGCCAGGGCTATTATATACATATTATGCATAATATATGTTATTTTGTAATATACATCATATAATAAATGTATAGTGTATATTGATTATATATTTGTATTTATGTGTAATAACTAAATGTATTATATTAATTATATATTGTATATAATTATTGTACACAATCTATAATATAATATTATTATATTATATACACAATATAATATTGTATATAATATTTATTATTTTATGTATAATTCAGTTTCTGATCATGTAAAATGTCTTTCAATTGTTATTTATTAATGACAGCTTTATTATATTTTGCATTTAAGTGATTCTGGTGGGATGGAAAAGAGAATTTTTGAACAGCCCTATGGTTTTTATGTAGGAGAGTAGTATGACATAAGAGTTGAGTTGTTTGTTTTTTTTTAATGCACTATTTTGCTAATAGTTTTAAGGTCACAGGAATGTTGAGCAGAAGGTAAAGCTATTTCCCACATATCCTCTGCCCCTACAGATACCCCAGTGGGACATTTAATGCAATTGACAAACCCATAATACTATGACAAATCATTAGTATCCAAAGTTCATAATTTACACTAGTGTTTACTATTGGTGTTGTATATTCTATGGGTTTGAACAAATTTATGGCATATATCCATCCTATAGAGCATTGTAACTTCTAAAAATCTCTTCACTTTCAATTCATCCCTCCCAACTCTGAATGCCATGCAAATACTGATTTTTTCCTGTCTTCATAGTTTCCCCTTTTCTAGAATGTCATGTTGCTGGAATCACACAATATGTAGCCTTTCCAGATTTACTTCTTTCATTTTTTAACATGCATATGCTGTTGTCTGCAAGTAACACAGTTTATACATTTGCCTACTGAAGAATATAAATCTTGGTTTCTTCCAAGTTTGAGCAATTACGAATAAAACTATAAATGTCTGTGGGTAGGTATTTGTGCTGACATATTGTTAGGAACCGCTCTGCCTGGTTTCAGGAGTTGTAACTGTCCCCCATGGCTAAGGCTGAGTGAGTAACCTCTGGATTGTGAGCCACTAAGGAGACAGCTTATCTTCCTGGCAGCAGCCCTGCTTCTGCTTTATCCCCTGCTCCCAACGCTTTGTTGGTTATCCAGAGACAGGTACAGCTCCTCAGAGGAGCAACTTAAACCAGAAATGATCACTTGGGAGGCCCTCGAGGAAGGACTCGTGGGGGCTGCAACAAAGAGGGAGTGATGGACCCCCCTGCCCGCCAGCTATTCTGACATAGCCCGAGTCCCTATGTCCTCTGGGAGAAGTGCTTCCTGGCTCTTATTCAATTAAGCCGGAAAACCTGTGATGGGGGAGGTGGTGTAGCCCCTTGCCAGCTAGAGTGGGATTTGGGGTGATCAGGCATAAGAAAGAATCCCTAAAAGTCCTGTGAAGCCTGCTTTGCTAAGAGTGTTTTCATTTATACGATAAGGGTCAAAGCAGGAAATGAATATGTCTCTAAAAGTTTTTGCAACCTCCTTACCTGACAGACACTGACTTAGACTAAGCCCTCAGATCTTTTTGAAATATTGTCTACTGTTTGATCCTTGCCGCCTGACATTGATTGAGGAGCTTTACCTGTATTCTGTGTATTACAACCCAATAAAAGCTGTTGAGGAAGGGGCTCTTGGTCTTTTTCCTCTGAGAGACTGACCACCTCTCCTCCTCAAGCAGATCATGTCTTGGTAGTTTCACTTTAATTCATGTTGGACAGGAAAACTTTGTGGGCAAAGTTGCCCCAATAAAATATTTCAACTCCTTTAGGTAAATATGATTTTTTCATTATACAATTAAAGTATGTTTAGTAAGAGTTTGTTTTTTAACTTATTTTTAACATTATTTACATGACACATTTTTATCACTATGAAGATGTCTACATTAAGGCACCGTTACATTATGCCTATGTCAGGGCCTGGGCCTGACATTAGACATTTGTTTTTAATCAAGAAAGAGGGGACATAATTCAAAGCCCAGAAGAACTGTACTCTGACCCAGATTTTAGATAGATCTAGCAAGAATGGGTTCAGTTTGCCAGCAGGACTCCTTGGATATCAAATTGTTAAGAGAGAGAGAGTGTCCAAGAGGCAGGGTAATTGTAACTAGAAAATGGACTTTAGCTCAAGGAATAATAATTATTCAATAAGATGAAGGAAATTAATAGACACTTCATCTTAAGAATAAGCAATAAAAGTGTTCAGAAGAGTTTCAGCCCTGGATGGTGAAGCTCAGTGGATTGAGTACGGGCCTGCAAACCAGAGGATCGCAGTTCCATTCCCAGTCAGGGCACACGCCTGGGTTTCAGGCTAGTTCCCATCAGGGGACACATGAGAGGCAACCACACGTTGATGTTTCTCTCCCACTCTTTCTCCTTCCCTTCCCCTCTCTCTAAAAATAAATAAATAAATAAAATATTTTTAAAAAGAGTTTCAAAGGATTGAAAGGAACATTGAAGTATAAGTCACAGTCCCTTTAATTTTTTCTGTCTCCAGTGATATTTATCCTTGGAAATTTAGAGACATTGACTCTGCAGTTGAGATTACAGCTATGGAAAAAAAAAGAACAATGCTGGGATTATACAGTCAGGCAAAACCTGGTAAATGCATCCCAGTTTAGTTACAAGTGAAAACATAAGCATATAACCTTGCATTTTATATGAAAAAAAGTTATAAATATTTCTGTATTCAAGATACTGGATAGAGCTGTCACTGTTAATATAGTTGTCAGTGATTAATTAGACCATGTCTTACATGCCTTTGCTGGGAACCAAAATTCTCCATGTTTCCTATTAACAGAATTAATTTCTGTTACTCTTTCAATGTCATTCTTTTAAAGAAGATGAATTTAAAGTTAATTAGCATGACTAGATCAAATGATACATAAAGATAGAACTTCAAAAGAACCTGCTCTGTATGACCTAATTTCTTCCCTGAGATGAATGAACTTGGCATTAAAATATATGCATGTAATAGAGCTAGTGTTTCAGGGTGATGGAGTATACACATACAGTATTAGACAATTATATACCCTGCAATCAGTTTCTTACATGAGTTCAGCAATAGTAGTGACAAGCAGATGGTGCTATTTAAAGCCAGGTTGAAATTCCCATTCAGTATAGGAATTATTAGATCGGTTTCTCAATATATGCTTTCTAAGTCAGGCAGAAGCTTGAACACTAAGTGGATTTTTTCTATGCTGTTCCAGACTCTAATAATGAGGCTATCTTACCATATATCTCTTTGATGAGAAAAAACATGTTTTTCTTGATGAATGATTGAAGGACTGGACTGCTGGTTTCAAAATGGCAGTTAGATGCCAACCTGCTTACAATCCTTGACATCTATTGAAGTAAATGTACATGAAATCCAGAAAAAAAAACACTGCATTATTACTAGAAAATGGGTAAATATGCTATTAATTGGTCAGAAATATTAGTGGATATCTAAAAATATGTTGCAGATGGAATTTAATTGAGACAAACAAAACTGGTTGAATCTCAAAATTTACAGAGACAGAAGACTGTGGATGAATATGTGAGTGGAGCGCAGTAGCACAATAGTACTGCAGCTTCAGAGCAGTGGAGGCTTAGCGCAAGCTTACAGTATGAAACAGCACATGGGCACTACCTGAAGAAATGCGACAATGACAGATGAGAGTAGCTGTGGCAGACCATGCTGCCCACAAAGCCTAAGATAGTTACTACTCTCCATTAAAGACAGTTTGTCAACCAAGTAGAGGATTCAATTTACATTTATACACTAGCCTTGTACCGAAGAATTTGGTAATTTACTAATCAATACTGATGGTTTTTCTCTGGAACATTTTGGATTTTATATGTATGCAATTATGTCATCTTGTAATAATGACAACTTTACTTATGAAGTTTCAAACTTCATATTTTTATTTTTATTGTCTGTACTATATAGTTCCTTCATTTGAATAGAAGTAATAATAGTGCATGTTTCTATCTTGGTTTGAATTTAAGGGAGGATAATTCAGTATTTGATCTATACATATTAATATGAATATTGATATATGTTTTTTATTTTTAAGATTGTATTTATTTTTATTTTGTTCATATTTTTATTGTTGTTCAAGTACTGTCGCCTCCATTTCCCCTCACCACTCCCCACCCTTTTTATAGATACCTGTTATCAGAGTAAGATTTTTTCTTCTGTTTCTACTCGGCTAAGAGCTTCATTCTCATATATTCATATGTACATCATTGTTGAGCTGAAGCTACCAATCACTGGTTGCCCATGACTGCAGCCTTCTGCATATTCCAAGTAGTTTCCTTGGAGAAATGTTTAAGCTTAACACAAAATTGAATGCAGATTCATTGCTCTACTCACTCAGTCATTTGAGTGTGACAGCCACACAGTACACATACTCACTCAACGGTGTCTACTGCCCCCACTGACTAGTACAGTGAAGTTGTCATTATTCACACCTGTGCATTCCAGTCCACACTACTTGGCTACCAGGTTATGGGGTTGTCATGTAACCATTCTAATTATATTAATAATAGTTGGACTTTTTCTGACAGATTTCACACTTATAAATATATAGGCAAGGTATGCAAGGGATATTGTTGAAGTTTATAGAAGAAAATGTTTAAGTTATGTCTCTTAAGTGGGATAGAAAATCTTAGAGTGAGACACATTTTTCATTTTGTACTGTTTTATATGTATACATGTTAGGAATTATTTTTTATTTTTAAATACAAATGAGAATAAACAACTGTTAAATTTAAAATAAAAGTGCATGTCACAGCATTATATGTACTTTATAATTATAAATGTAAATCAACTTATTTTTATTTAAAATATTACAGACCCCTTACTATAAACAAAGAACTCTATGAGAGCATCACACATTGTAACTCATGAAAAAAAATACTTAAGAGAAATGTACTCCAAATACTCAGAATATCATTTTGCATGCACTGGGTTATGAAAAAAATTAAAGAATTTTATACTTTTAAATTTTATTAAATTCTATTAATTATTTGATTTTAAATTAACATTTAGAAAGTATTAATTTACCTTATACTTAATATGAATAGACAATAGACATATTTAATTTTTGCAGACATTTTATGATTTCCATTTCCAGGAAAGAAGATCATGATGATTTGCTTTGTTTTGCTTTGGGGATTTATATTTAAATGTGAGAATTCGAAGTCATCAAATGTTAGGTTCGGCTTAGACGTGATTAGATCATCTCATTATTTGTCATGGTTGTTCTCTGTGTACACAGGTCCCTATTATTTTTTAGGTTCAATTATTATAGTTGTTTAGAATGTGTGAAGAGGATCTGTTTTTGAGATTGATTTCTTTATGTGGTAGTTTGCTATGTCTCACAGCGACAACATACTGCCACCCATACTTGTGCAGTCCCAATAAACACCAGATTCATTAAGAAGATGCAGATTGATTATTATACTTACATTTTCACGCAGTGGGAGGGGTGGAGTGGAGTCACTCACTGTACACTTGAGTCACTTGGTCAGCTTTCCAATCTCATGTTGAGAGAAAGCAGCTAAAGCATCCATAATATAATTACTTTCTCAGCCATACTGCCCAATGTAATTATAGGTATTTTATGAATGTACATATATCTCACATTAATCATTAAAACTGAATAAATGGTCAATATTGATAGGATTTAACCAGGATGCTCCCTTCCAGGCTTCTTCTGAAGCTCAGTGAGTGCCATACAAACTGAGGGAATATGATATGGCCATAAAAGTATCTTAAAATATTTTGATGAGTCTTCTGTTCCTTTATATTTTCTCAATGTTTAAGATTATTTTTTTCAGTGGAAATGCAAATATTGTTCTACCACCTGCTTATATCTAATACCTGCTTTTGATTTGCCACTGGTTTATTACCACTGTGGTTTACTTGGTAATAACCTAGAACTCTTTTTGGAGAAAGTGACTTTTATTACCATTGCTGGAAAAGACTTTTTCTCTACTACTTATGTCTTACTGTCACAAAGCATGTTTTGTTAGATCTTAATTATTGCTTCAGGCAAAACAGGTGGACTCCCTTCCGTGTCTGAGTCCATAGCTGATCTAGGTTCTCTGAAGAAGGTAAAGCTGAAACCTTCTGGTGCTTTCTGCTGGTGCTAACTTCTCATTTTGCACTTGTTTTTCATTCTAGTTCATCATAGCTACTTCATGCTGCGTAGTCACATAGCCACCACGATGACACTTACCATTACAAATAAAAACCCAGCTTGAGAGCTTACCTGCATTTGTAGGGAGAGAATGTTGGAGAGAAAATGAAGAGAAAAAAAGACAATGATTTTACAATATATTTACAAGTGTTTCATATGCTTTTATTCTTTTTTCACTACTTAAGGTGTTCATATACATACAGATACTGATTTTTAAATAAATTTCAGAAAGCAACTTTGACATGTGATAGTTGTAAAAATATATAAAGAATGATTTGACGACCAATAGGAAGTTTATTAATCTTCTCTATTGAAAAAGAATTAAAAATGTGAATGGAAATAAAAACATTATTTAGGTGACTCAATATAGCTTGTATGTTGTATATGTACATATGTATGTATAAATAACTTACATTTATTCAATTAAGCAATCAGAATACCTGTCATCCTTCTTTAGGCAAATCCATATAGAAATATTGTGGGCTTTTTTGGTTGGTATTGCTAATTATTTTATACATTTCTATCTTTTTTCACATTTTCTACAAAGATCATACTTTAAATATTATAACCCAATCTCTATTTAAAGAAGGATTATTATTTTGGGGTATTATGTATAAATAACTTAAACACAAGGTAAAAAATTATCATATACGCTGAACTGTCACAAAGGATAGTTCAAGATAGTTGGGCTACGAATCATAGCTTGCTTCCTCCATTACTTTTCTGGGCTTCCTAGATTTTCTATTACAGATATATATATATTATATAAAATCAGGAACATTTAAGTTTATTTGAGAAGAAAATAAATTTAAACTAATAGAAATCATTTTTGACAAATGGGATAATGTGAGGCTAATTCAAAGTTCATTAAAGCTAGGAAAGTAATTTACCTGAGCATTTCGTAGTTAAAGAAAATTATACAGAAGGGTGGTTATAATGAAAATCACAGCCCCAAAATGTGGAATACATTTCAAACAATTTAGAGAAAAGATATAAAAGGGTTTAGGGCCTGAGATATAAAATAATAAAAGATATAAAAGAAATAATAATAAAAGATATAAACTTTAAAAAATAATTTAAAGTTTTCTGCTTAGTTTTCTGAAGCAAATTCTACTGTAGTATTTTGATGAACTAAAAAAAGAAAAACATAGGTATAAAAATGCAAGTTCTGAGAGAGTCTATATGATTTTTAATGATTAGGAAAAATTATGGAAAAAATGACATAAAAATTAAGAAAAGTAAAAAAAGGGTTATATTTTATTGTACAATCTCCAGGATGTGCACTAAATATATTATATAAATTTATTAATACTGGTTTCAAAGGCGAAACAACTTAATAAATGTTTTCTATCTTGAGGCTGATGAGTAATTATCAACCTTGATAAAGTTTTATGTGTTTCAACAATGAGAAATTGACTTGTAATACTAAAATGTAGTTCCAACCCAGAATTTCTCTAAATCTATCACTTTCCATTTTTATATGTAAAAAATACACAAAATTATTTTGTAATGATTTAAGTGTACTTTCAAGTAAAAGCTATAGTCATAATTCATATTTGATATTAATAGCATTCCTAAATGCAGAAGAGATATGTATTGGAGCCAGAGAATAAGGTTTTGTGATTCTTTTTATTATATATATTTTTAATAATTGTTAGTATGAGGATGAAAGACACAGATCTACTTTATTTTCTTGACTATGATCTTAGAAACTTTGCTGTGCTAATCATTATACTTGATTTGTATTTTTTAGTTTCTTGATTCTGTTTATGAAAGCTGTGCTCAGTAAATATTTCTTAAAAAGAAAACAACTTATTTAAAAATAATAGTGTATACACATCTGCATTCCCCTTAACATGACAATAATTTTATGTGTAAGACCTTGTGACTGCAAAAATTAGTACATGATTTTAAATATACACATTGCATAGTTTCTGTGTGGAATAGCTCGTGCACCAGATTCTGTGTCACTGACAGCATGTAGAGCACCAAATGCAATTAAAAATAAACTACCTGCTGTTGCAGTCGAATTGTCACCAGAGCAGCACTTAAGCAATTTGAGCAATGCAGGTGTACAAGCATAATGATGTCCCCTCAGAACTCTTCTTCAGGTATTATCCAGTGTCAATGGAAAGCGGTAAAACTCCACAGGTAGAGAGAATACTATCATTTCTTTAATTTAAATTTTATTTTCTAAGTATCTTTTAGTGGCATTATAGAGGAAAGTACTGATAATTTATTCAGCTATCTATAATTTAATGTATGCTATAATTTCTGCTCTGTATAAAATCATTGATTTCTCTATGATTTCCTTTTCCAATAAAGAATAGAGTGAGGTTTAAATAGGAAAATCATACTCTAAAAATACAAGTAAAATCAATTTATTCTTTGATATGAGTAATTTTTAAGGTTAAAATAGAGTAAATTATCATCCATATTAATTCACCTAAAGTAATTCACTTAATCTGCTTGTCTTCCTGAAATTATTGTTTGCTTTTGTAAAATGATGTCTCACTATCTTTACACAGAAAGTTAAAAAAAGAAAGATTAATTAAATTTATTGAAGATTATATAAATTTATTTCTGATTCTTAGATTTTAATCAATAATTTTGAGGATGTCAGTCAGATACTTAACATCTTTTTATTTTCATATTTTCATAATTTGTTATATACATTCAGTTAGTTTATGCCCTATTGATTGTAAATATATTTAAAATTAAAAATTACTTATATTTGTATAATTTCTCTTATTTCTTTATTTATTTTTAAAGATTTTATTTATTTATTTTTAGAGGGAGGGGAAGGAAGGAAGAGAGGGGGAGAAACACATGTGCGGTTGCTTCTCCCACACCCCCTGCAACCCAGGCATGTGCCCTGACTACTGGGAATCGAACCAGCAATCCCTTTGCTTGGCAGGCCGGTACTCAGACCACTGAGCTACACCAGCCATGGCTGTATAATTTCTTTCATAATTGATGACTCAGTTCTTTGTGTATTTAAAACCATTAGTCCACTGCTGTGAAATAAGTGCTTATAAATTCAACCATTCATTATCATAATTATTTGTTTTGGAAATATGATTGTAGAAGTTGGAACTTGAAGTGTAATTGGTCAGATGTGAAAATAGATAATAGCAGAGCAGAGTTGACCAAAATCATAAGGAAAATAACTTGAGTAAAAACAAACTCAAGACATCTGTATATAAATTGCTCTATTACATACTCCCAAAAAATTTTATTTGGAACTACATTGCCAGGAATATACAGTTACATCATTTATTTTCATAGTATATGAAAATACACTATATTTTCTAATAGTATATGCATATAAACTTTCAATCTATATTACATTACATGTACATGTGTTTAAGGTATTTGTTCTTGAATTATTAATTTTTCTCTCATATTCTATTAAATTCCTATTACACTTAATTCTATTTTATCTGCTGTAACTTTAATTATATTGTTGTTTTTCTTAGCATATGTCTGCCTGATTTATAAGCTTCCATTTATAAAATTACACCTTTTTTCTTGTCTTTTTGGGAGGGTTATATATTTTCTAACATAAATATTAAAAATATTTAATCTAATTTGTGACCCTTCTTTTCCCAAAGAATTATATTTAACTTCCTTACTTTTACTATGCTTTCTATATATAGAATACATTTACATACATATATAATAACCTTATAAATTATTACTTATTCTTCCTGTAAAATGTACTGACTGATCAATATTTTCTTCATTTGAGTAAATTAATCTATTTAAATTTTTATTTGACTCCCAGAACCCTATCTTTAGATTTTCTTATTAACCATCCTATAGTTATTCTTTAATTATCTTCTTCTAACACCTGCATTTACGTTTTTGATAAATATTTGATAGTAATTAATAAATACATATCCCAATGATGAAAATAAGCTCGTTAAAGCTTGTTAACTACTTTTCTTTAATAAATATTTTATTTCATTATTTTTAGAGAGAGGGGAAGGGAGGGAGAATGAGAGGGATGTGAGGGAGAAACATCCCACAGTCCAGGCATGTGTCTCAAATGGGCATTGAACCAGCACCTTTTCCCTTTGTGGGACAACACTCAACCAGCTAAGCCAAACCAGTCACAGCCTGGCTATTGCTTTAAACTCTCCCCAAACCTCAAAGTACTCAATAAAAAAAAAGTGATTTAAAAAAATTTAACACCAGATTGATATTTTAAACTGATTAATCAACTATTATTTAGAGTTCCCATCATTTTATTTATTTATTTTTATATTCTAAAATGTTTTTGAGCACTTTTAATTGAATTTATTGGGGTGGTATTGATTAATAAAATTATATAGATTTCATGTATTCAGTTATACAACACATCATCCGTATATTGTATTGTGTGTTTACCACCCCAAGTCAAGTCTTATTCCATCATTATTTATCCCCCTTTTCCTCCACTACTTAACCCCACCCCTTTGCTATGGCAATCACCACACCGTTGTCTCTGTCCACGAGTCTTTTGTTTCTTTGCTTAATCTCCTCACCCTTCTTGACATTTTACCTCTTTCAGTCTGGTCTCTGTACCTCAATCTGTCTCCGCTTTGTTAGTTTATTTTGTTCATTAGATTCTACATACAAATGAAATCATATGGTACTTGTTTGTCTCTGAGTGGCTTATTTTACTTAACATAATGTTCTTCATGTCCATCTATATTGTCACAAAAGGTAAGATTTCCTTCTTTTTATGGCTGAATACTACTCCACTGTCTAAACGTACCACAGTTGAGTGGCATTTTGAGCCACTCAACTACTGATGCTTGGGCTGCTTCCAAACCTTGACTATGGAAAATGACACTGCAATGAACATAATGATTCCAATTAGTGTTTTGAGGTTCTCTAGATATATTTCTGCAAGTGGAATTGCTGCATCATAAGGCCGTTACATTTTTTTTTTTTATTTTTCAAGGTAACTCCATACTGCTTTCTACAATAGCTGCACAAATCTGGATTTCCACCAACAGAGCACTAGGCTTTCCTTTTCTCCACAAGCTCACCAACACTTATTATTTGTTGATTTATTGATGATGGCCATTCTGACAGGTATGAGGTGATATCTCATTGTGGTTTTAATTTTCATTTGTCTGATGATTAGTGAGTGACATTGAACATCCTTTCTTATGTCTACTAACCATTTTTTGCTCTCTTCAGAGATGTGTTTATTCGGATTCTTTGCCCATTTCTTAATTGAATTGTTTATTTTTGGGGGTTTGAGTTTTATGAGTTCCTTATAAATTTTGAATATTCAACTCTCATCAAATGTATTGGCAAAACTGTTTTCCTATTTACTGGATCATCTCTGCATTTTGTTGATGGTTTCCTTTGTCATGTAAAAACATTTTAGTATGATGGGGTCCCATTTGTTTATTTTTCTTTTGCTTCCCTTACCCAAGGAGATATATAAGAAAATAATATTGCTACTAGAAATGTCTGAGATATTACTCCCTATGTTTTCATCTAGGATTTTTATTGTTTCAAGTCAAATATTTAAGTATTTAATCCATTTGAGATTATTCTTGTGTATGGTGTAAGACAATAGTCTAGTTTAATTTGTTTTGCATGTATGTGTCCAATTTTTGCAACATCATTTATTGAATAGACTACTTAACTCATTGGAGATTTTTGCCTTCTTTGTCAAATTTTAATTGACTTTAAATATGTGAATTTATTTCTCAGCTCTCTGTTCTTTTCCCTTGATCTCTATGTCTGTTTTTATGCTAGTACCATGCTGTTTGATTACTATGGCTTTGTAGTATAGTTTGATTTCAGATAGCATGATTGATCTGTCTTTGTTCTTTTTTCCAAAGATTGCTTTGGCTCTTCAGGGCCCTTCATGATTCCATATATATTGCTGGGATGCCTGTTCTAGATCTGTGATATATGCTGTTGACATCTTGATAAGAATTGTGTTGAATCTATAAATTACTTTGGGTAAAAATGGAAAATTTAATGGGCTTCCTACACATAAACATGGTATATGTTTGCACTTATTTGCATCTTCTTTAATTTGCTTATTCAGTGTCTTAAAATTTTCTAAGTACAGGTCTTTACATTCTTGGTTAAATTTGTTCCTATGTATTTTTATATTTTTTTAATTTTTGATGCTACTGTAAATAGAATTGTTTTCTTAGTTGCCTTTCTGATAGTTCATTATTGATGTTGAAAAATGAAACTGATTTCTGGATATTAATTTTGTATCCTGCTACTATACTGAATTCATTTATTTGTTTCTATTTTTTGATGGAAATTTTAGGGTTCTCTATATACAGTACGATCTCATGTGCACATGATAGTTTTACTTCTTTCTTTCCAGTTTGGATGTCTTTTGTTCTTCCTCTTGTCTGATTTTGGTGGCCAGAACTTCTAGTACTATGCTGCATAAGAATAGTGAAGGTGAGCATTCCCATCTTGTCCCTGATCTCAAGGAAAGTGCTTTAAGCTGTTGCCCATTGAAAATGATGTTGGTTGTGGGTTTGTCATATATGGCCTTTATTATGTTAATATATCTCTCCTCTATTTCCACTTTGTTAAAAGTTTTTGTACTAAATGAGTGCTGGATTTTATTTAATTCTTTGTTATGCAGCTCTTGATATGATCACGTGATTTTTACCCTTCATTTTTTTATGTGGTGTATCACAGTTTTTTGGTTCACAGATATTGTTCCAACCTTACACGCCTGAAATAAACTGCACTTGTTGATGCTGTATGATCCTTTAATGTACTTCTGGATTCATTTTGATAATACTTTATTGAAGACTTTAGCATCTATGCTTATTAGAGATATTGGCCTATAGTTTTCTTCTTTGTAGTGCCTTGATGTAATTTTGGAGCTAGGATGATGCTCACCTTATAAAATGAGATTGGAGTCCTCACTCCTCTTGATTTTTTTTGGAATAGTTTGGAAAGTATAGGTGTTAGTTTTTCTTTGAATGTTTGGTAAAATTTACATGTGAAGCCATCTAGTACTGGCCATTTGTTTGTTGGGATTTTTAAATTACTGTTTCAATTTCATTAGCTGTAATTGGCCCATTCAGATTTTCTGATTCAGTTTTGGAAAATTGTATGGTTCTAGAAGTTTTATGCTTTTTGTTCATTGTCCAATTGGTTGGAATACATGGAACAAGTCTAGCCATAGTTAATATAATGAGAATGGTTTGTTTGCTATCAATGTAACCTGGCAGCCAAGGAAAGTGCATTGTGATGCACAGGCATGAACAATGATGACTTCACTGTATTTCTCATTGTGGAGACACCATTGAGTGAGCATGTGTACTATGTAGCCATCACATTCAAAATTACTGAGTGAGTAGAGCAACAAAGCTGCATCAAATTTTGCATTCAGCTTGAGCATTCCTCCAAAGTAAGTATTTGGGTGGTTCAGAACACTTTAAGGGATAGTGCAATGAGTGCAGCATGAATAAAAGTGTGGCACAAATACTTCAAAGATGGTCAGGAATCTGTTGAAAGTGATCCATATTCTGGAAGGCCTGCAACAAGAAGAATACCTGAGAATGTTGAACATGCACAGGCTGCAATCAACAAAGACCCGTGACTGACAATATGAAAAACGTAAGCTATTCTGGGGACTTCAAAAAACACTGTGTCTGACATTTTGGTGTAGCATCTTGGCATGAAACATATTGTGGTAAAATCATTCCACATCGTCTGCCACGAGAGCAGAGGAACATCATGCTGCAGTTGCTAATGACTTGATTTTAACCCTTACCAATGAACCAGATTTCCTCAGGAAGATTCGAACCAGAGATGGATGCTGGGTCTAAAGTGATGATCCCAATGGAAGTTGTCTAGTTCTCTATACCCAAAGAAGGCATGACAGAGTAGCAGCAAGATCAAGACAATGTTAATTGTGTGTTTTTTAAAATTGTGAATATGTTGTCCATCATGAGTATGTCCCCCTAGGCCAAACAATTAATGAGTACTACATCAATATTCTTCATTTTTTGAGAGGTGCAGTGTAATGTAAATTGCCGCAGCTATGAGCAGCTGGTGATTGGCATCTTCAGCACAACAACATGCCAACTCACACATCACATCTTATGCAGAGTTTTTGGGTAAAACATCAAATCATCAGGTGACTCAGCCCTCCCACAGCCCAGATTTTATGCGCTGTGACTTCTTTCTTTTCCCAAAACTAAAGCCACCTTTGAAAGAGAAGAGATTCCAGACCTTTGATGAGATTCAGGAAAACACAATGGGGCAGCTGATGGCAATTGAGAGAACTGCGTGAGGACCTACAATGCCTACTTTCAAGGGGACTGAGGCATTATTGTCCTGTGTACAATATTTTTGTATCTAGTATCTTCTTCAATAAATGTCTGTATTTTTCATATTACATGGCTGATACATTCTGGACATATCTCATATATGAGTATATGCATACATGTTTGTGCATGAATGTGTGTGTCATATTTAGACAGCATTTTTAAATAAAAATATGTGTTCATAGTATTTCCTTACAATCATTTGTATTTTGTGATATCATTTTTTATTTCTCCTCTTTTATTTTTGTTTTTATTTATTTCGATTCTGTCCTTATTCTTGATGTTTCTAGTTAAAAATTTGTCAGTGTTGTTTATCTCTTCAAAGAAACAGCTCTTTGTTTTATTGATCTTTTGTATTATGTCTTTAGATGGTTTAATTTATTTCTGCTCCGATCTTTATTATTTTATTTCTTCTACATATTTTGGCTTTGTTTTTCTTCTTTTCTACTATTTTTAAGTGCAAAATTTGTTTGTCTATTAAAGATATTTCTTGTTTCTTGAGGTAACCCTGTAATGAATGCTATGAATTTCCCTGTTTGGACATTTGTCTCCCTCTTCATTTGTCTCAAGGTAACTTGTGATGTCTTCCTTGAACCCATTGTTTACCAGTCCTGTGTTTCATAACATATTTTTCAGCTTCTGTGTCTTTGTGTGTTTATCACTTTTTTCCCTTGTGATTAACCTTCGGTTTCATACCATTATAGTGAGAGAAGATGCTTGATATGATTTCAGTTTCCTTAAACTTATTGATGTTTGTTTTGTGTGTAACACATGCTCTATCTTAGAAGATATTTTATGTGCACTTGAAAAGAATGTACAAGGCTGGATAAAAGTAGTTTTATATTTGTCAGTACATGAAACACAGATTTTATTCTTTTATTATTATTTATTATTTATTGTATTGTACCTATACAACTGTGAGCCCACTGTAGTTTTAACAACTACTGTATATTCTGCTGCTTTAGGGTGAAATGCCCTAAGATATCAATTAAATTAATGTGATGTAGTGTGTCAGTTAAGGACACTGTTGCCTTATAGATTTTCTGTCTGGAAGATCTCTCCATTGATGTCAATGGGGTGTTAAAAATCTTTCAGTACGAATGTATTATTATTGATCTCTCCCTTTATGTCCATCAAAATTTGCTCTATATACTTAGGTGCTCCTATGTTGGGTGTATAAATGTTTACAAGCGTTATGTCCTCTCATTGGATTATTCCCTTTATCACTATGTAGTGCCCTTCTTCTTCTCTTGCTATAGACTTTGTTTTAAAGTTTATTTAGTCTAGCCCTGGCTGGTGTGGCTCAGTGGACTGAGCATCAACTTGAGAACCCAAAGGTCAATGGTTTGATTCTCAGCCAGGGCACATGCTTGAATTGTGGGCTAGATCCCCAGTTGTGGCCCTATGAGAGGCACCCCTTGATGTTTCTATCCCTCTCTTTCTCCCTCCTTCCCCCCCCTCTCTAAAAATATAATAAATAAAAAAATCTTTAAAAAAATGAAGTTTATTTAGTCAAATGTAAGTATTAATGCCCCACCTTTTTCATTTGCATGAAAAATATTTTTTCATCCCTTTTAGTCTGTGTGTATGTTTCATTCTGAGGTAGGTCTCTTGTTGAAAGCATACATATAGTTCTTGTTTACTTATCCATTCAGCTATCTTCTCTTTTAATTGAAGAATGTAAACTATTTACATTTAAATTTTTATCAATAAGTACATGTTTATTGCCATTTTCCTCTTTATAATTGTGTTCCTCTGTTTTTAAAATATTTTTGGTTATGCTATTATAGTTGTCCCAATTTTGCTTCTTTGCCTTCTTTCACCCAGCACTCCTTACTCCCTCAGGCAATCTCTCCCACTTTGTGTCCATGAGTCATGCACATAAGTTCTTGGCAACTCCATTTCCTATACTGTTCTTAATATCACTCTGGCTATTGTGTAAGTACTAATGTGTACTTCTTAATCCCTTCATCTTTTCCCCAAAACACCCCTCCTACCTGGCAACCATCCAACTGCTCTCCATATCTATGATTCTATTTCTGTTCTGTCTGTTGGTTTAGTTTTTTTAAAGGTTCAATTGTTGATAGTTATATATTTATTACAATTTTAATGTTCATAGTTTTGATCTTTTTCTTAAATAAGTACCTTTAACATTTTATGTAATAATGGTTTTGTGATGATGACCTCCTTTAGCTTTATCTTGTCTTGGAAGCATTTTATCTGCCCTCCCATTCTAAATGATATCTTTGCTGGATAGAGTAGTCTAAGTTGAAGGTCTTTGCTTTTCGTCACTTCAAATATTTCTAGCCAGTCCCTTCCAGCCTGCAAAGTTTCTTTTGAGAAATCAGCTGACAGTCTTATGAATACTGCTTTGTAGATAAGTATCTGCTTTTCTTTTGCCACTTTTAAGATTCTCTGTCCTTAACCTTTGGCAATTTAATTATGATGTGTCTTGGTGTGGTCCTCTTTGTGACCATTTTGTTTGAAACTTGCTGTGTTTCCTGGACTTTCATGTCTATTTCCTTCACCATTAGAAAAGTTTACTTTAATTATATTTTCAAATAGATTTCCAGTTCCTTGCTCTTTCTTTTATGCTTCTGGAACCCCTATGATGTGAATGTTGATATGGATATACTTGAAGTTTCCCCAAAGGGTCATTACCATATCCTTATTTTTTTAATTCTTTTTTCTTCTTGCTGTTTCCATTGGAAAACTTTTGCTTCTGTATGTTCCAAATCATTGATTTTATTCTTCATCCACTCCACTGTTAATTCTTTGTAAATTGTTCTTTATTTCAATTAGTGAATCCTTCATTTCTGATTGGATCATTTTATGTTGTTAATGTTCTCTATAAGTTTCTTGAGCAACATTATAACCAGTGTTTCGAACTCCATGTCTGATAGATTGCTTATCTTAATTTAGTTTAGTTTTTTTTTTTTACTGGAATTTTATCTGTTCTTTCATTTGGCCATATTTCTTCATCTCCTCATTTTGGCAGCCTCTCTGTGTCTGTTTCTATGTTATAGGTCAAGCTGCTTTGACTTCCTGTCTTGGTAGCATGGCCTAACATAGTATGTGACCTGTAAGGTCCAGTGGCCCAACCTCCCCTATTACCCAAGCTGGATACTCAAGGTGACTCCTCCTTGTGGTCCGAGTACTCCCTCTTCTTGCAGTTGAGACTTGATTGCTGTCTGCAGGTTAATGGGAGGGATTTACCAAGGCCAGTCAGCTGATAATGACCACTGGCCACCAATCACCTCCATCATGGCTCATGGAGATTATTGGGTGGTGGTGCTCTGATACAATATGTAATTATCTCCTGGGTGTGTTCAGGCTCTGAGGATTCCCAGCTGGTGCATGTCAAGGCCAGCCACCACCTGTGTTCTGTCTGGAGCCACATATTATAAGCTATAAAGCAATCTTCAAATGGCTGCTGCTAGTGCTAGGCCTGGGGCCAGTTAGCAAGAGGTATGAGGGTTGGGCTTAGCTGTTGCTTGTTTGAGGGTATTTGGGAAGGTCTGAAGCCTGTATCCAGACGAGACATTAATATAAAAAAGCCACTGTTAACAGCTTGGGTAAGTTCATAAGCTGGATGGGGCAGAGTCTTTGGTAGTCACCAGATGGGGGAAACTCTGTGAATTAAGCTGATGGAAGCTTGCTGCTGCACTGTAACTCTGTGTGGGGAAGGGCTCAGAAATGGAACAATGACCACTGCCTCCAGTGATATTTGGGGGGAAACTGTCTCAGAGTTCTCACCCCGATGCCAGGCACTTCAGTTCCTCCACATCTGCCACTGGTGCCCTTCCACCTGCTGCCCCCATGCTGGAGTCCAGATGGAATGAGTCTAATTAAGTGCATGTGCAGTGGAGGCCCGGTAAGAGGAGAAGCCTGAAAATCCCATAGTTTCCAGTGCTGACTCCCCCCGCCCAGTTTTTAAAACCAGAAATTATGGGAACTTATCTCTCTAACACTGGAACACTGGGCTGGGTGGTCTGGTGTGGGATTGCTATCCCTCATTCCTGAGATATCTCTCCTGATTTTTATCCAACACATGTGGGTGTTGAATCAGCCCATTCCATACATCTGCTTCTCTGCAATTCCTTGAGTCTGTGCCTCTTCCTTTCCTACCCATCTGGATGAATGTAGTATCTTTAATTCCCTCATTGTCCAACTTCTACACAGCTTAATTTTCTGATGGTTCTGAATAATAGTTGTTCTGTAGTTTAGTTGTAATTTTTTAGTTCTGTAATTAGTTGTAATTTCTGTAGTTGTGCAAGGAAGATAACTGAGTTAACCTATGCCTCCATCTTGACCATCTTTTTCTTCTTCTCCTCTTTCTCCTTCAAGAAGACTTTTTAACATTTCTTGTAATACTGATTTGACGATAATCAACTTTTTTAACTTTTTCTTATCTCAGAAGCTCTGTATTTCTCTTTTGATTTTAAATGATAGTCTTGCTGGGCAGTGTAGCCTTGGTTGTAGGTCTTTGCTTTTCATTACTTTGAGTATTTCATGTCCATACCTTCTGGTCTGAACCATGTTGAGAAATCAGCTAACAGTCTTATGAGAGTTCCCTAGTAGGTCACTCTCTCTTGCTGCTTTTAAAATTCCCTCTTTGTTTAAACTTTTCTCTTTTTCATTGTGGTGTGTCTTAGAGTGAGCCTCTTTGGGTTTATCTTATATGGGATTCTCTCTGTTTCCTGGAATTGCGCCTTTTTCTTTCACCAGGTTAAGGAAGTTTTCAGTCATGATTCCTTCAAATAAGTTCTCAATCCCTTGCTTACTCTCTTTTCTTTCTAGTACCACTATAATGTGAAGGTTGTGATGCTTCAAATTATCCCTTAAAATATCTTTGCTTTCTTAAATTCTTTTTTTTCACTGCTCTTATTGGGTTTGTTTGCTTTGTTTCCTTCCAAACACTTCATGCAATCCACTGTTTATTCTGTCTAGTGTATTCTTCATCTTAGATATTATATTCTTCATTTATAACAGCTTTTTTATGGTTTCAATGTCTTTTTTATTCTGCTGAAGTTCTTAATAAGTTTCTTGAGCATACTAATAAAACATTAAAAAAACCTCTATAGCTAGGTAAATTTCTTTTCTCCATTTAATTAATTTATTTTTTATGTTTTATTCTTGTTTAATTACAATTGTCCTCATTTTTCCCCTATTACTCTACCCTGCCTTACCCACCCTCACTTTCCCCATTCAATCTTGCCTCCCATTGTCTTTGTCCCTAGGTCCTTCATATATGTTCCTTGACTTGACCCTTCCCCTGCTTCCCCCCATTATTCCCCTCCCCACTACTCTATGGTCACTGTCAGTTTGTTTTCCATTTTCATGCTCTGGTTCTATTTTGCTTGTTTGTTTGCTTTGTTGATTAGGTTCCATTTATAGGTGAGATCATATGATATTTGCCTGTCACTGTCTGGTTCATTTCACTTAGCATAACACTCTCCAGTTCCATCCATTCTTTCTTTCTGCTGCATAGTATTCCATTGTATAAATGCACAGGATTTTTTGATCCATTCATTCATTAATGGGCACTTAGGCTGTTTCCAGCACTTGCCTATGGTAGATAGTGAGGCTATGAACATTGGAGTGCATAGGTCCTTTAAAGTGGTGTTTCAGAAATCTTAGGGTATTCCATTTTCAGGGTTTTTTTTAAAGGAAATTCTACACTGTTTTCCACAGTGACTGCACCAGTCTGCATTGCCACCAGCAGTGTACTGGGATTCCCTTTTTTTCCACAGCCTCATCTGCACTTGTTTGTTGGTTTGTGTATGTTGGCCATTCTGAAGTGGTATCTCACTGTGGCTTTAATTTGCATCTTTCTGATGTCTAGTGATTCTGAGTATCTTTTCATATATCTCTGGGTCCTCTGTGCATCCTCTTTAGAGAAATTTCTGTTCAGGTCCTTTGCCCATTTTTAATTGGATTGTGTCTTCCTGGCATGGAATCATGTGAGTTCTTTATATATTTTGGAGATGAAACCCTTGTCTGAGGTATCATTGGCAAATATACATTCCCATACAGTTGGTTCTTTTTTCATTTGTTTGATGTTTTCTTAGCCATGCAGAAGCTTTTTAATTTGATATAGTCCCATTTGTTTATACTTTTCTTTGTATCCCTTGCTCTAAAGGATATATTGGTGAAAATACTGGTGCATGGAATATGTGAAATTTTCCTGCCTATAATCTCCTCTAGGATTTTTATGGTGTTAAGACTTATGTTTAAGTCTTTTATCCACCTTAAGTTTATTTTTGTGTATAGTGTAAGTTGGTGGTTGAGTTTTATTTTTTTTATATGTAGCTGTCCAGATCTCCCAATACCATTTGTTGAAGAGGCTATTTTTAATTCATTGTATGCTCAGCCCCCCTTGGTCAAATATTAATTGAGTATAAAGACATGGGTTTATTGCTGGGCTCTCTATTCTGTCCCATTGGTCCATGTGTCTGTTCTGAAGCCAGTACCAGGCTGTTTTGATTACAGTGGCCAATATCACTGATAAACATAGATGCCAAAATCCTCAGCAAAATCTTGGTGAATTTTATCCAGCAATATATTAAAAAATCATATACCATAATAAGTGGTATTCATCCCAGGGATGCAAGGAGGGTTCTATATCTGCAAGTCAATAAATAGAATATATTACATAAACAAAAGGAAGGAAAAAATCACATGACCATGTCAATAGAGGCAGAAGAAACATTTGATAAGGTATAGCACCCATTTATGATAAAAATAATCAGCAAAGTGGGAATAGAGGGAGCATTCCTCAATATAATAAAGGCCATATATGAGAAACCTACAGCCAACATCATACTCAACAAGAAAAAAACTAAAAGCTTTCCCACTAAGATCAGGAATAAGACAAGAATATCTGCTTTCACCATTTCTATTTGACACAGTATTGGAAGTCCTAGCCACAGCAATCAGACAAAAAATAAAAATAGAAGGCATCCAATTTGGAAAAGGGGAAGTAATACTGTCACTGTTTGCAGATGGCATGTTAGTGTACATAGAGAACCCTCTAGACTCCACCAAAAAAACTATTCAACCCAATAAGTGAATTTGGTGAAACAGCGGGATACAAAGTCAATATTCAGAAATCAAAGGCATTTTTGTACACCAACAATAAAATATCAGAAACAGAAATCAGGAAAAAATTCCATTTGATATAGCAACCAGAAAAATAAAGTACCTAGGAATGAACCTAACCAAGAAGGTAATAGACCCATACTCAGAAAACTACACAACACCAAAGAAGGAAATTAAGGAAGACACAAAGAAATGGAACCATGTACCATGCTCATGGGTTGGAAGAATTAACACCATCAAAATGTCCATACTACCCAAAACAATTTACAGATTCAATGCAATCCCTATTAAAGTACTGATAGCATATTTCACAGATATAAAACAAATATTTCAGAAATTTATATGGAACCATGAATGACCCTAAATATTCTCAACAATTATGACTCCATTTTATTCAGTTCTTTGAAGAGATATTTCTATTTTTCTTTCATTTGGGTCAGGTTTCTGTATTTTCTAATTATTGACAGCCTCTTTGTGTTTATTTCTATATTTTAAGTATATCTTCCATGTCTCCCAGTCTTGCTAGGTTGGTTTTATGTACTAGGTGTCCTGCAGAACCCAGTGCCACTTGATTGCCTGAAGTGGGTGCTCTACAAATATGTCTTGTGTGGGTTATGTGAACCCTTTTATTGTAGTTATTTTTTTGTCTTAACTCCTTTACTTTTTTACCCGGTCCTCATACTACCTCCCCTCTGATATCAATTAGTTTGTTTCTATTTCATTTTCTAGTTTATAAACACTATTTTGAAAGAATACATATACCCCTATGTTTATTGTAGCATTATTTATAGTATCCAAGACTTGGAAGAAGCCTAAATGCCCTTCGATAGATATGTGGATTAAAAAACAACAACAATGGTATATCTACACAATGGAACACTTCTCAATCATGAAAAAGAAGGAAACCTTACCTTTTGCAACAGCATGGATGGACTAGTGTATATTATGCAAGGTGAATGAGCTTGTCAGAGAAAGACAAATACCATATGATTTTTATTTATATGTAGAATCTAATGTAGTTGAGTCTTGATTGCTATTGACTCCTTCCTGTGTTGAGTAGACCCTCAGAATGGCTGAGTATGAAAATCAACCCAAATTGCAAAGTACATGTTGCTGTGCAGCTGCTCACCACATGATGTGAATTCACTTTAGCAGGGTCTGTTACTTGCCAATATCTCCCAATGAATATGCCACTGTTGTAGCTAATTTGGTCCTGCTTTGATGTTGGCTGAAACTGGCCATAGGGGTTAGGTCTTATTGGTAGAAACTCTGGTGTGGGTCAATGTCAGATGCTGCTTGTGACTAGTCCTGAATAACTGGTTTGGAGCTAAAAAGTGATTCACAGGAAGAGGGATACACATAACATTTGGCTGTAAAAATCAGCAAGCATTCTGTCCAATAGAGAGAGATAAGTGGTTGCTGTAGACACAGGTGCCCTCTCAAAAGTCCAAAGTACAAAATCTTGTTTACAGCCATTCACTCTAGGCTCTGGTGGAGGAACAATGGAGTGGACTAGAGTTGTGTGAGGAGAGATTGGGCCTTGTGGCTGTGAAGAGAGAAATGAAGGGGCCACTGCCAGAATTCCTGTTCTAAGTCTGTTTCCCATACCACAGATGCCATGTATCTTGGGTAAAGTGCACCCTCCTTATGACATCAGCTGGGGGAATGTAATAGCTCCACATTCTGGGCTACCTGTTGTCCCATCCTGCTGAGCTCATGCTGATGAGTCAGCTGCCTTGGCTAGGGTATAGAGGCCCAGGCCTGCTCAGGGCTTGTCAGTGACTGAGTTGTGTGGGTTTGGGTCAGTTGTCATTCTACCCGCTTTCCCATAAATCTGACCAGTGCATCTCCTCCTCATGTGATATCTTTTAGCCCCAATATCCAGGTTCCTGGTGGTCCCATCCTCTCAACTCCTGGTAGTCCTGCCCTGCCAACTGTTGGCTACCTGGGAGGTCTGTGTAGAATCTGACTGAGTCATGTGGCTCTTGGGTGAGGGCTACTTCCCCAATTTTCCTCCCAGCCTGACCTGCCCATCGTCTACATGGGAGATCCACTAGCACCAACCTCATAACTCCCAGGGACACTGCCCTACTAAGCTCAAGCTCTTGGCAAATGCTGGCATAGGCTGAGTTGTACAGCTCTAGCACAAGAACCGGTTTTCTCTCACACACCTGACTGGTGCAGAGTCTTCCCTTAACACTGCCAAATCTTGGTCTGTTTGGGCTTGATGAACTCTGCTGGTCTCGCCATGATGACTCTGAGATCTGGCCCCCTACCCTTACAAAAGCCTTCAGGCATCCAGTGGGGAGGGTCAGCTAGACTTGGTGTATGCTGGAACTTTTGCTAAGTAGCTTCAGAACCAGTGCTGGAACCAAGTTTGAACCTGTGTCAGCCTAGTGAATATCACACAGCCATACCTAGAAATTCACTGAAAACATACCTCAGCAACTAAAGTACTGCCAGAAGCTTATTAGTACCAGGATTGAGCTTAACAGGCAGCCAGCAGGCAGAAGCAATTGAAGACAGATCTCAAGGTGCCTTGGCCTTTTGATGAACTGCCCCCTAGCTTAGTGTTAGTGGAAGCCAGATTTGGTGCCCAGCTTGGCCCTTCCCATGCACATATTTTGGTGCTCTGGGCTGGGAAGCCAACATGGGTTTGAGAACCCAATCTCTCCAGGGGGAATATTTGCTGCTGAGCTACCCCTCTGAAATCTCAGCTGCCATCTATGGGAATGGGGCTAAACTTTTTGTGTCTCTATCCTTCCTACCAGTTTTGAAATGGCTTTTTCTGTATATCTTTGGTTATAAGACTTCTGTTCAGCTAGACTTCAATTGGTTATTCAGGTGGATTTTTCTATGTTTTAGTTGTGATTCCAGTTTGGTCTTGGGAGAAGATGAGCTTAGCTTTTACCTAATTTTCTTCTATCTTGGATCTCCCCTGAAGCTGCATTTTCAAGAAATTATTTCAGATATCGTTACTGGGAATAACATTTCTGCATATTGGCCTGTAAATAAATGACAATGTTTTGATCCCTTAGACTTGATTAATATTTTTTCTGGACAGAGAATTTATTTTTTTCTCAAAAATTTTAATTGTCTTCCTAATTGCATTCTAACAACCTACTTATTGATGAGAAGTTAATTGAAGTCTGAGTCAATTTTTGTGCAGCTTATTTTTGTTCTGTTTGTTTGTTTTGGTCTACTACTCTTGTAATTTTCTTTTCATATTTGGAGTTCTCAAGTTTTACTGGGTTAAATCTTGGGGTCCTTCTTTACTTTTAGAAGACTTTGTAATATGTCTTTATTTTCTCACCATTACCGCCACTGTTTTTATTTTTTGGAACAGTTAGTTATCCATCTCCTTGTGGCTTTGCTATGCTTTCTGAGATGATTTCATGGCTGATTAGCCAATTCAATAATGCTCTTTTCCAAATTTTGATATTTGAAATGATTTTATCTATTTATTTTTTAGAGAGAGTGGAAATTAAGGGAGAAAGAGAGGGAGAGAAACATT
This sequence comes from Artibeus jamaicensis, assembly GCF_021234435.1. Lineage (NCBI taxonomy): Eukaryota > Metazoa > Chordata > Mammalia > Chiroptera > Phyllostomidae > Artibeus > Artibeus jamaicensis. The sequence goes on along the minus strand of NW_026522030.1, from coordinate 67,356,205 downwards.
AATATGAGAAAGAAAGATCAATCATTTGCCTCTCGTATGTGTACCGGCCAGGAACAGAATCCTCAAGCAAGTGCCTTGACTGGGAATCAAACTGGTAACCTTTAGCTTTAAGGGATATACCCAGCCAACTGAGTCACATTGGTCAGGGCTGAAATTTTTTAATACATATTTTTTAAAAACACAGAGGAGATTGTAAAAATATAACTCCCACTTCCATTAATAAAAGTTCAATATATTAATTTTTCTTCCCATAATTTTTATATAAGACAAAAAGATAACATAGCTTAAAATTTATGAGTAAATATTCTTATAGCTATGAGAATAAATGATGTACATATATATTCTAAGCAATGTAATCCAGAATAGAATTTTTAGGAGTATGTATTATATGTAATAATTCAGATACATATATTTTTTCTTTTAAAAAATATTTTATTTATTTTTAGAGAAAGGGGAAGGGAATGAGACAAAGAGGAAGAGAAATATTAATGTGTGGTTGCCTCTCATATGGCCCCCACTGGGGACCTGTCCTGCAACCCAAGCATGTGCCCTGACTGGGAATCGAACTAGTGACACTTTGGTTCACAGCCTGCGTTCAATCCACTGGGCTACAGCAGCCAGGGCCAGATACATATATTTCTAATTATTTTTTATTCTGGTTATTCTTCTTTTAGATTTCTGGTCAACTTTTTAATAATATTATCCATTTTTACCTGTGAACTATTAGATCAGAAGTTCCAACTTTTCATATCTTTATAATAACTTAATAAATACATTATTATTTTTTAAATTTTTCTTAGTGTTTCTTCAAAGGCAACTATTTCTTAAATGTAGTACAAGTTCTCTCAGTTAGTATTTATATATCTTACTGGTTTTCTGTTTCATATATTATATATTAATGTTACAATCATGTGCATGTATTTATATATTCATGTGTGAAATTATCATTTTTATGTGGGACTATCTATTCAAAGCCTGTTCATATTAATAAATATATTATGTTATATACAATATTTTGTATTTTACACAAATTTTATTTTTGATTTTCAAAAATATTTATGGCTTCTGTTCTATATCAGATTATTTTTATGGATGTGATATCAGCTTCAGAATGTTTAATATGCATATATGCTAATCCTGGTAAGCTGCTAAGGAGTAAAATAAACCATCCAAAATAAGTGCTTTTAAAACAATGATAACTTTGTTCTCATCAATTTGCTTTTTTTCATTTTTAAGCATTTTTTATTCAATTATTGTTCAAGTACAGTTTTCTGTCTTTTACTCCCATCCCAGTCCACCCCCCCAATGCTCTCCACTTCCCTCCCATTTCCGCCCCCCTTAGTTTTTGTCCATGTGTCCTTTATACTTGTTCCTGTGAATCCTTCCCCTTTTCCCTGAAATTCTCTCCCCTCTCCCCTCTGGTCCCTGTTAGCCTGTTCTGTCTTTCAGTGTCTTTGGTCATATTTTTCTTGCTTATTTGTTTTGTAGTTTAGGTTCCTGTTAAAGGTGAGATCGTACGGTATTTGTATTTCACTGCCTGGCTTATTTCACTCAGCATAATGCTTTCCAGTTCCATCCATGCTGTTGCAATGTGTAGGAGCTCCTTCTTTCTTTCTGCTGCATAGAATTCCATTATGTAAACATACCATAGTTTTTTGATCCATTCATTTACTGATGGGCTCCTAGGCTGCTTCCAACTCTTGGCTATTATAAATTGTGCTGCTATGAACATTGGAGTGCATAGGTTCTTTTGGATTGGTGTTTCGGAGTTCTTAGGATATAACCCTAGCAATGGAATTGCTGGGTCAAAAGGCATATTCATTTTTAGTTTTCTGAGAAAATTCCATACTGTTTTCCATAATGGTTGTACCAGTCTGCAATCCCACCAACAGTGAACTAGGGTCCCCTTTTCCCCACACCCTCTCCAACATTTGTTGTTTGTTGCTTTGTTTATGATGGCCATCCTGACTGGTGTAAAGTGGTATCTCATTGTGGTTTTAATTTGCATCTCTCTGGTAGCTAGAAATATTGAGCATCTTTTCATGTGTCTCTGGATCCTCTGTATGTCCTCCTTGGAGAAGTGTCTGTTTAAGTCCTTTTCACATTTTTTAATTGGGTTGCCTGTCTTCTTAGAGTGGAGTTGTGTAAGTTCTTTGTATATTTTGGAGATTAAACCTTTGTCTGAGGTATCATTAGCAAATATGTTTTTTCATATAGTTGGTTCTCTTTTTATTTAATACTGTTTTCTTTAGCCATGCAAAAGCTTTTTATTTTGATGAGATCCCATTTGTTTATTCTTTCCTTTATGTTCCTTGCTCTAGGGGACATATCAGTAAAAATGTTGCTGCGTGAAATATCTGAGATTTTTCTGCCAATATTCTCTCTATTTTAATGGTGTCATGGCTTATATTTAAGTCTTTTATTCACCTTGAATTCATTTTCGTGTATGGTGTAAGTTGATGCACAAATTTCTTTCTTTCTTTTTTTTTTTTGCATGTAGCTGTCCAGTTCTCCCAACACCATTTGTTGAAGAGGCTATTATTAATCCATTTTATGTTACTGCCCCCTTTGTCGAATATTAATTGACTGTAGAGAGTTGAGTTGATTTCTGGGCTCTCTGTTCTGTTCCATTGGTCTATGTGCCTGTTTTTATGCCAGTACCAGGCTGTTTTGATTACAGTGGCCTTGTAATACAGTTTGAGTATCAGGTATTGTGATCCCTCCTACTTTGTTCTTCTTTCTCAAAATAGCAGCTGCTATTCGGGCTCGTTTATGATTCCATATAAATTTTTGAAGTGTTTGTTCTATGTCTGTGAAATATGCCATTGGTACTTTAATAGGTATTGCATTGAATCTGTAAATTGCTTTGGATAGTATGGACATTTTGATGATGTTAATTCTTCCAATCCGTGAACACGGTATATGTTTCCATTTGTTTGTGTCTTTTGAACAAAGCTTAGCAAGAACAGTTAGTCTTTGCTTTCATTGACATTATCTGGTTTATTAAAAAGCTGGAAGTTAAAGCACTTCAAAGTTTGCTTACTAACACATCTAGCAACTGACACTGTTGATAGGCAATGCCAAGGTTCTGGAAAAGGAAATTGTACTGAAACATTGTTAAAGACATTATGAAAAATATAATCTATCACAGTCTACATTTTTACCAAAATTGTTTTTATCCTTCCCACATGCTAAATATAACACCTTGTGCACCAACTCTAAAACCCTGAATCTCATTGCATCAGATAATTAGACTCAGGTTCAGGCTGGGGATCTTTTCAGCTAAACCAGGTATAGGTATAAGCAGATTTTTTAAAGTGTGGTATTTTATTTATTTATTTTTCTTTTAAAGAAAATTTAATGTTTTATTGTTTATGCTATTACGGTTGTCCCATTCCCCCTCCCCCTTCCACCTGGGCTGTTGCCCATTTCCATAGTCAATCCTCCTACCATTGTCCACATAATTGGCTCTGTCATGTGTGTTCTTTAATCTCTTCACCTTCTTTCAATCAGTTCCCACCTTCTCCCTCCTCTTTTACAGCTGTCAGCCCATTCCATGCCTCTGGTTCTAATTTACTCTTAGTTTATTATGTTCATTGAATTTCTCTTATAGATGAGATCATTTGATATTTCCTCTCATCAACTAACTTATTTTGCTTAGCATAATAGTCTCCAGTTCTATACATACTGTGTCAAAAGTCAGATATTCCTTCTTTTTTCTGCTGCATAGTATTCCATTGTGGAAATGTAACAAGGGTTTTCTGATCCACTCATCTGCTAATGGGCACTTAAGCTGTTTCCAGATCTTGGCTATTGTAAACAGTGCTGCTATGTACATAAGAGTGCATAAATTATTTGAATTGGTGTTTCAGGATTCTTGGGGTGTAGGTGTATTCCAAGCAATGGGTCAAAAGGTAGTTCCATTTTTTATTTTTTGAGGAAACTCCATACTGTTTTCCACAGTGGTTGCATCAGTCTGCATACCCAACAGTGATTTAGGGTTCCCTTTTCTTTACTTCCTTGCCAGAACCAGTTTATTGATTTATTAATGATAGACATTTTGGCAGGTATGAGGTGATACCTAATTTTGGTTTTAATTTACATCTCTGTTGGATAATGTTGTTAATCATCTTTTTCACATATCTATGGGCTACTTGTATGTTGTCTTCCTGGTGTTGCATCTTGTGAGGTTTTTATATATTTTGGAGATTAAACCCTTGTCCAATGTATCATAGGCAAATATGTTCTCCCATACAGTTGTTTCCTGTTTCATTTTGATGATGATTTCTTTAGCTGTGTAGCTTTTTAATTTGATGTAGTCCCATTTATTTGTTTTTTCTTTATTCCCAAGGAGATGTATTGACAAAAATATTACTACACAAGATATATGAATTTTGCTGCCTTTGTTTTACACTAGGATTTTTATGGTATCACAACTTATATGTAAGTCTTTTATCTATTTTTCATTTATTCTGGTGAATGGTGTATGTTGGTGGTCTATTTTCATTTTCTTTTGCATGTACCAGTCCAGTTCTCCCAACCACATTTATTGAGAAACTGTCTTTACTCCATTGTATGCTTGTACCACCTTTGTCAAATATTAATTGACCATAAATACATGGGTTTATTTTGGGGCTCTCTATTCTGTTCCATTGATCTATGTGTCTGTTCTTATGCCAGTACCAGACTGTTTTGATTACAATAGGCTTGTTGTATTACAGTAGTTTGATAGCAGGTATTGTAATCCCTCCAACTTTGTTCTTCTTTCTCAGGATTGCTGAGGCCATCCAGGGTCTTTTTTTGTTTTATATGAATTTTTGGAATATTTGTTCTAGATCTGTGAAATACACCATTGGTGTTTTAATAAGAATTGCATTGAATCCATAGATTGCTTTAGATAGTACAAACATTTTGATGATGTTAATTTTTCTAATCCATGAACAGGGTACATGCTTCCATTTGTTTGTATTCTCCTCAATTTCTTTCTTTTGGGTTCCATAGTTCACTGTAGCAACAAAAATAAATAAATAAAGCACCTAGTAATAAATTTAACCATGGAGGTAAAATACTTGTACTTGGGTATGGTACTTTATTGGAGTGCCATTGATTTTCTGTCTATCTGAAAATATGTGAACTATATTAGAAATTATCTGTTTCCTATATGTACGAAATGCAATAGAAAGATAAGAATTAAATAACTGCATTAGACCTTCCCTCTCTAAGAAGAGGGAAATGGAGACATGAGGCAGTCACTGGTTGTAGCAATTCTGAAATGCACCTGAAGTGCTGATTGTCAGTTACTTGCTCCTCTAGTCACAACCCAGTCCTAATTCTGGGGAAGGACTCCCCAGGCTCTGCTCTTTGCTTTCTGAAAAATTTTTAAACTACTCCTGAGTCATACTACCTGTTACAGAAAAAAAATATTCATGTTTACAACTGAGTAATTTTTTTCAGCCTGCTTTCTGATTTGTAGTTTAAAGGGTTTAACTTCTTTTTTTTTTCCTTTTCCTTCTTCTTGTACTGGTCATCTCATTCAGTACAAGATGATGTAATTTGTTTTAAAACTTTGTTGGTGTATATTAGTTGTACTACAGCCCCTTAGACAAAAGTCACAGCCAGAAACTTGTTCAGAATAAGCTCTTCTTTATTCTGCACTTTAAAAATGTTCTACCATTTTCATCTGGACTTTATCTGTTCTTACATGAATCTGTACATTATTTTTATCATTATTCTTTTATATGCAGACTGCTATTTTCCTCTGGATTTTTTTGCCTGTCCATTTGTCTCTGTCTATCATTTATCTAACATCTGTCTATTATCTATCTATCCATTCATGTTTTAGGTTTATGAAATTTTACAGTAATGCCTCAGAGTAGAATTTTCATTGTATCAGTTTTTCATGGTGTTCACTGAGCTTATATAGCTTCTAATTAATAAATGTTTGGCAGTTATTTCCTTACTTTTTTTCTGCCCCATTTATTCTCTTTTTTTGTCCTATGCTCAATTGATATTACCCTTCTTTGACCACAGAACTTTAAATATGTTTTGTTAGTACTCTTTCCTTTATTTTGTTTCTTCAAATTAGATCAATTTATTGTCTTACATTTTGCATTTACTTACTTCTGCAGCTTCCAATCTTCTGTTAAGCCCATTCAGTGATTTTTTTTTGTTTGAGATAATATAATTTTAAGTTATAGATGTTGTATTTGAGTCTTTGTTATAGTGACCAGCTTTCTGCTACTTCCCATTGTAACATACCCCAATGCGAGCAAATGTCGGAAGCCTTCAGGAGTTTATGATGGAACTTTATTGGCCAAAGTTTCAAAGTTTTACCTGCGCAGGGGCAAACTCTCGGGGTGTCTCTGGAGACATGGTGCCAAAATGGCTGCAGATGAGAGTCGTGCCTGGCGCTTACAGCCTGGGGTTTTTATTGGGGTGAGCAAGCAAGCAAATACAGAAGCAGACGTAGCTGTTAGCAATTGGCTATCCCGAGAGAACACACATGGCTATGTTCTCTGCTTGCAACAATGGATACTTTTCTGCAAGGACAAGGTCATGCACAAGACGGTTTATCTTGTTCAGCACTCTTTGTACTTTCTGTACTTTTCTATCTCCCTTGCTGAGACAGTCTGGTGCCTGCCTCGTCCTCCCTGCTAATTTTATCTAATTCCGGCCTAACCTAACACCATCTTTTTGTTCATTTTGAAAATATTTTTTTAATTTTCTTAACTATATTTCTCATACACTTAAAAAATGTTATAGGCTAATCCTAATATCTGTATCATCATGATACAGATATTATTTTCATTAACTGACTTTTTCACTATATTTTCCAAGTTATTTGCTCATTGGGGATTTTTACCTGCAGTCTACACATTTTTAATGATGGATTCTGAATTCTGTTTTCTTCCTTGAAAAGTATTGAGTTTTATCACTAGCAGTCATTTAAGTTATTGGCAATCCTTTGCATGTGTTATGTTTTTTCTTATTACTTCTTAGGACTAGCTTACTTTAATTTTCTTCTTAGCCTCAGGGCTTAATCTTTACTCTAGCTTTTCGTGTTTACTCACAGAGTATGGCCATTCTGAACTTTACATATAATTCACAAGGCCTTTACTTTCTAGGTAGGTCACTAAGCAGAATGCTTCCAGCCTTAGCAATCTCTATCCCCATTTACTTTTCAGCTTCTAAGTGGCAACAATTTCCTGAGTAAAGACTCCTTTTGTAAATGATAAACTCTGTCAAATACTTATTGGAAACTCCACGCAGACCTCCTGTGGCAGCCTCTGCATTTTTTTGTGTGTGATCTCTGGGGCCTCCATAACACATTTTAGTTTCTTTAGTTTGAAACATAACTTCATTCTCTACCACCTCAACTGAATGCATCCACTGTGTTCTGCCTGTGCTCCACTTTGTTCAGCTGTGGTCCAGAAAGCACCTCAATGCTGAAAGATGGAATGAACATCAGTCCAGGGAACATAATCTTGAGCAGACTTTTGACTAATAACTGAAAACTAAAGGATTGCCTTTTTGCTTTGCCAAGATTTTTAGTTACTTGTAGTTGGAGGGTTAATTTGGTACAACTACACTAGAAGAAGAGACTCTATCTCGTTTATAGATTTTTAGATGTAAATCTTTACAGAGTTTCTAATTAAAAATAGAAGATTTTGAGTAAAAAATAAAATAACTATTAACTGTACAAAGATTACCAAAACTAAATAGGTTTGAAAGGACTTTATATAATAAAATACCCCAGTGACACTTTGAAAAAGTAGTAGCATTTTTGTTTTAAAGCCATTAAAGCCTGACACTGCATGAATATTTTTGGACCACACACACACACACACACATTGTTATAAATACATGCATACGTGCATACATCTAATTCTAGTTCTTTAAACAAGGAACACAACATTTCAGAGAAGTGTTAAAAGCTAACCACTTTGATATATGAATAATAATAGAAAAGATGATGTTAAATGAATATGTTTTATTTTTAAGACTACTGCATTTCAGAGTGATAATATTAACATTTATTTGATATTTCTACCCCCAAAATGGTTAACAGCTCTAATCTAGTATAATTTGTTACAGTATACTTTTTCAGATATATATATTATTTTTCAATGTCTAGGAGAATTAAGTTTTTTATTGTTGGAATACATGACCTTTCACTTCTTTTTATGTTAATTACAACATACATCTTCAAATTACTTAAACTTCCTAACATACTACCTCTTATGATTAAATGAAGTAATAGATGTAAAAGATGCCTAGTAGAGTCACTGGTACAAAAGGAACTGGTTAATTTTAGTTTTCATCATTGTAGTGTGAGAAATCAAGTTATTTGGTAAAGCACACAGAAATAACTTATTTTCATTTTTATTGCTCTTTATTTGTAATAGCTTTTTTAGAAAATATTTTCTTTATTTTTAGAAGGAGAAAGAGAGGGAGAGAAACATCAGTGTGTAGTTGCTTCCCACACCCCCCACACTGGGGACCTGGCCCACAACCCAGATATGTGCCCTGACTGGGAATCAGACTGGTGATCCTTTGGTTTGCTGGCTGGTGCTCCATCGACTGAGCCAGCACATTGAAAGCTTCTTATTTTTAAATGCATAACATCATTTCCTTATAATACCCACTCATATTATTGATCAACTTTGTAAATGTTTTTAAAAATCCACTGCTTTGACTACATGTGCAGAATCCTGAATCACCAATTCGAAAGAACCTATGCACCCCAACATTCAAAGCCATGTTATTTACAATAGTCACATGCTGAAAACAGCCTGAGTACCCATCAGTAAGTGAGTGGATCCAAAAACTGTCGTACATTTATAAAATGGAATACCATGCAGCAGAAAAAAGAAGGAACTCCTACCTTTTTGTGACAGCATGGATGGAACTGGAGAGCATCATGCTAAGTGAAATAAGCCAGGCAGTGAAAGATAAATACCATATGATCTCATCTATAGGTAAAACCTAATCAACAAAACAAATAAGTGAGCAAAATAGAACAGAGGTTGGGAAATAAAGAACAAACTGACAGTGACCAGAGAGGAAGGGGGGGATAACAGGGTAAAGAAGGGAAAGGGCCAAACAGTGGAATAAGAATAGAGGACCTGTGGGCATGGACAATAGAGGGGATTGACTATAGGAGCGGGGGGATACGGGAGAACAATGGGGAAAAAGGCTGGGCAACTGTAACTGAATAACTACAAAAACAAAGCATTGAGAAGGATCAGTGGAGTTCCAGAATTGTAAAATGAAAGAGTGATTCACTTTGTATATTGCAACACAGCAGAAATCATTGGGAAAGTGAACTATTGTTGATAGTGTAATTGTTATTATGTTTATATACTGAATGCCAAAATATACTCTCCCTGATGCTTTCTGACATCACTCAATGAAACCATTGTCAAAGTTTAAGTCTAGGTTAATAGTTATTGTCAGAGCTAGGATCTGGAGACAGGTCTGGAGCATAGATCATAATTTTGCCATTTCTATATGTTCCAGGATCCATGGTAAGGTGTTTTTACAACTCTGAGATACCTGGAAAAGCATTAAGAAAAACACAATGCAAAAAACCCCACAATGCATTTGAATAGACTGGTAGATAATTAATATTTTATATAGTTAAGACATTTGTGTTCAAAATAAAATTTGAGGTTTAGGTATTGTGATAGCTACAACTGGAGAAATAAGTTATTTCTTCCCTGATATCAAAACCTATAGGGGCAATCTCCCCTCAATACAATAGTGAAACAAATAACTCTGCTTTATTCATTTCTTATTTACTCTGCAGAATTTCTCATGAGTGGTAATTAATATTTAGGATAGGTAAGAATTTTTACTTTGTTGTGTGGTTCAGTTACCCCAAGGTTTGTTTCCTTCTAATTTATTTCCAAAGAAAATAATATATATTTTATACTATGATGAAAATTTTGTATAGAAAAGCAACAGAAGAGGACAAACATTATATTTCTATAAACTGGCATTTTTTAAGCTCTTGACGAGATAGGAGTGAATAAAAAAATAGATGCAATCAACTTGAGGGAAAAATGTTGTTCTGTGCTAACGACTGAATTGTAAGTTGTAAGCAATATTCTGGTTTATTGCACATATGTAGCAAATTTTTAAGAAACAAGAAGTTTATTATGCCAAGGAAAACATGAGTCGATGATTTTAGGGGATTTAATAATATCCATGAAAACTGTACTTTGATATACTGGCTGTGATATATCTTGAAAAGTGTCATGTGGAACTTGCTGAATTATACTATGGAAGGCTGCAGTTATTAAAGCAGAGAAAAAATTTTAAATGTAGGTCATTGTGTTCTTTTATACAATCAAATAGAAGTAGCCAGAGAGCTTTTTATGACACTTAGACAAGTAAAATAAAAGCCACATTATTAATTTATTTGAAGATACAACTCATAATAGTTACTGCATAAGTGACCCTATTATCTAAATGTCAGTTAATAAAGAGTGAATCTTCAAAAATCTAGAGATCACTTATTTATAATTATATATTTGATATAAAAGTGAGCTATTTGAAATAATGCTTGGAGTTCTCTTTTAACTTTTCTGGAGAGTAGTGTGGTTTGAACAAGTGAGGTAATAGTGATACTGATAGTATTGTGGTAGCAGTAGTAATGGTAGAGTAAGAGTCAATACTACAGTGCATTTCACATGAATCAAATAAAGACATTCAGCATTGCCCCTACATGTGTCTATTAAAGATAGGGTGCACCTGTGGAGAGTGCAGAAGCTCAGAGATTTGTTGGTGAACTCTAGCTTCTTTTTCTGAAGAAAGTTGCCAATACTCTCAATCATGGTAAGTGACTAAATTGACAGAGGTCAATTAGTCCTCTAATTGACCTCCTCCTTTAACTGGACAGAGGTCTTTGTTGAAGCACAAGATCCCAACAGGTCTGAAAGAACTAGCGTAAACAGTTTCTTAAAGATTTGCAGGGCCTCTTCTCCCAGCACCATTTGTTGGAGAGGCTATCTTTACTCCATTTTATGTTACTGCTCCCTTTGTCAAATATCAATTGACAGTAGAGAGTTGGGTTGATTTCTGGACTCTCTGTTCTGTTCCATTGGTCCATGTGCCTGTTTTTATGCCAGTACCAGGCTGTTTTGATTACAGTGGCCTTGTAATACAATTTGGTATCAGGTATTGTGATCCCTCCTACTTTGTTCTTCTTTCTCAGAAGTGCAGCTGCTATTCAGGGTTGTTTATGGTTCCATATAAATTTTTGAAGTGTTTGTTCTATGTCTGTGAAATATGCCATCGGTACTTTAATAGGTATTGCATTGAATCTGTATATTACTTTGGGTAGTATGGATATTCTGATGATGTTAATTCTTCCAATCCATGAACACGGTATATGTTTCCATTTGTTTGTGTCTTCCTTGATTTCTTTCTTCAGTGTTGTGTAGTTTTCTGCATACAGATCTTTCACCACCTTGGTTAGATTTATTCCCAGATATTTTATTTTTATTTTTGCTATATCGAATGGTATTTTTTTCTTGATTTCTGCTTCTGCTGATTTATTGTTAGTATACAAAAATGCCTTTGATTTCTGGATATTGACTTTGTATCCTGCTGTTTTGCCAAATTCATTAATTAGTTTGAGCAGTTTTTGGGTAGAGTCTATAGGATTTTCCATGTACACTGTCATGTCATCTGCAAACAATGACTGTTTTGCTTCCTCCTTTCCAATTTGGATGCCTTTTATTTCCTTTTCTTGCCTGATCACTGTGGCCAAAACTTCCAAAACTATATTGAATAGAAGTGGTGAAAGTGGACAACCTTGTCTTGCTCCTGATCATACTGGAAAAGCTTTTAGTTTTTGCCCATTGAGTATGATATTGGCTGTAGGTCTCTCATAAATGGCCTTTATTATATTGAGGAATGCTCCCTCTATTCCCACTTTGCTGAGTGTTTTTATCATAAATGGGTCCGTATCATTAGCTATCAGAGAGATGCAAATTAAAACTACAATGAGATACCACTTTACACTGGTCAGGATGGCTATCATAAACAAAGCAACAAACAACAAATGCTGGAGAGGGTGTGGGGAAAATGGGTCCTTAGTTCACTGTTGGTGGGATTGCAGACTGGTACAACCATTATGGAAAACAGTATGGAATTTTCTCAGAAAAATAAAAATTGACCTGCCTTTTGACCCAGCAATTCCACTGCTAGGATTATATCCCAAGAATCCTAAAACATCAATTTCAAAGAACCTATGCACCACAATGTTCATAGCAGCACAATTTACAATAGCCAAGAGTTGGAAGCAACCGTCAGTAAATGAATGGATCAAAAAATTTTGGTACATATACACAATGGAATTCTATGCAGCAGAAAGAAAGAAGGAGCTCCTACCCTTTGCAACAACATGGATGGAACTGGAAAGCATTATGCTGAGTGAAATAGGCCAGGCATTGAAAGACAAATACTATATGATCTCACCTTTAACAGGAAGCTAAACAACAAAACAGACAAGCAAACAGAATAAAAAGAAAGACACTGAAATAGAGAACAAGTGGGCAGTGACCAGAGGGAAGAGGGAAGGGAATTTAAGGGGAAAAAAAGGAAGGGATTTTGAGGAACAAGTATGAAAGACACAGGGATGAGGACTGTGGTGGGGGGGTGGAAATGGGAGGGAGGTTGGGAGCACGGGGCAGGGGGGCTGGGATGGGAGAAATAGACAAAAAACTGTACTTGAAAAATAGCTAAATAAAATTAAAAAATAAATAAATAAATGGTTAAAATTGTGAAAAAAAAGATTTGCAGGGCCTCAAATGCAAGTTGTTTGTTAAATTATGAAGTTGTATTGGAAGGGACTAAAGAAGTCTAATCAAAGCACTTAGTATCATATACTAAGAAAGTATGATAAAGCTAGCATTATTATTAGCACTATTATTATTTTTATTGTTACCCAAAGACGTTTTTTATTTCTTTTAGAGATAGAAAAAGGAAGAGAAAGAAACACCAATGTGAGAAGAGAGAAGCATAGATTGGTTGCCTCCCATTTGTGCCCTGGTTAGGGATCAAACATGCCCAGACCAAATATATAACACAAAACCTAGGCATGTGTCCTGACTGGGAATCAAACCCAGAACCTTTTGATGCTCCAGCCAATTGAGCCACTCTGGCCAGTGCAGCATTATTTTTTTAATATTCTCCCACTGCAGAGGACCCAGAGATTCTAATTTAGGATTCACTAGAGGAAGAGTTCCCATTGAACATATTAATGTTACCATTCAAAGAGTGTGATTTTGCTTTATTAGATCCCACATGTAAGTGAGAAAATACAGTACTTATCTTTCTCTATTAACTTATCTCACATCTCATCATGTCCTCAAGTTACATCCATATTGTCGCAAATAGCAGGATATTTTGCTTTCTCATGGCTGAATTCTATTTCATTTTTTTATCCATTCACAGATTGATGGACATTTAAGTTGTTTTCATGTCTAAAGAAATGAGTGGAACAGTGGTTGCCAGGGCCTGGAAGGTTGGGGAAATAAGATGACGATGGTCAAAGCATACATGAGAAATAAGTTTTAAGTTCTGTGGATTTCATATTCAATGTGATAACTAAAGTTAAAAATGCTGTATTATATACTTCAAATTTGCTAAGAGAGTAGATCTTAAATATTCTTACCACACACAGAAATTTTGTAATTATGTGAAGTGATGGATTAATTTACTTTATCATGGTAATCTTTTCATAATATAGGCATGTATTAAATCATTCCATTGTACAACTTAGACTTACACAATTTTATATGCCAATATATCTCAATAAATATAAAAAAAACAAGGCAGTGAACTTTTAAAACTTACTCCACCAGCATTCACTGGGCACACAGCTGTCCTTCCTTCTTGTGAGCCTGTTGTACTTATTTAGTACAGACAATGGAGCAAAACTAATGTAATAATAGCTTAATCAAGAGAAAAATAGGAGTGTAGTTATCTATACTACAGAAATAAATGTGAAATAGAGGTAGAAAGATGCCTTATCAAAAGTTTAACCTAGGTTTGATTTAGCTCAGACATGATAGAATTAGAGGAGTCAGTATTCAGCAGAAAAAAAAAATGAACCTTTCTAGATGAAAGATAATCTAACTGGTGTATTTTAAAAAAAGTAAAAGTAGTCTACAACATTCAATAAAATAATTTCTAGGCATACCAAATGATAGGAATTAATTACTAAACCAAAAGAAAAAGAAGATAACAGAAATCTAGTTATTGAAATAATCAAAGACATGAAAGGAGTTATAATATTAATATGTTAAAATATACATATGGCAGATTCATAGGTAATTTCATAGATAATTATTTATTAAAACATACAAAAATTTAATTAAAATATATCTAATATAGAAAATTAAACACAGAAGAAAAGAAGGTGGGTTAACTGGAAGATAGATCAGTCGAAAATATTCTAAATAAAACACAGATAAAAAATCTGGTTTGAAGGCACATTGAGAAGATTATTTTAGAGAAAATTAGAATTTGACTAATTCATTTAGATTATTATATAGAGGGAAACTGTTTAGTTATTACTTGAAGTCTAACAAGAAATGATTGGAGAGTTGTAAGCTGTGGAGTAAATTAGCAGATATGATTCCGAAGATTCCTCTGGCTGCTGCGGACGATCGTCAAGGGAGACCTGGTACAGCACCTGAGCGGCAGCACAGGCACAAAAGAGTGGTGGTTTGGGTCATGGGCTGTATTTCTATAATTTTAATTAAAACATTTTAGTATTTAAGTGTACTCTTTGTTTTGATTGTCCTTAATTTGTACCATTCCCCCTTCATTCATGATCAATATTTAAACATTAATTAATAAAAAAATTATGGATATATTCTTGATTCTGGAATTTGTGTTTCTGTTGTTATAACCATTTCCTATTCATGACAAGACTTAAATTGTGTGTGCCTGTGTGTGCGTAATATATACCTAGTGGATATCAGAGATCTCAAGATGATCCATTGATAAAGATAATGTAAAAAAAGGGGGTATTTGATTTTCAAGGTGTTTGTTTCTTATTGCCCTTTATTTTTTTCTATTAATATCTGTAGTCTTTGACTTTCAGCCAAGATGAAGGCATAGGTAGACACACTGTGCCTCCTTATACAACCAAAAGACAGACAACAACAAATTTAAAAACCAACCAGAACTGACAGAAAGTCAAACTGTATGGAAGTATGACAACCAAGGAGTTACAGAAGAAACAAGGTGGCAGCTGGCAGAGCAGGCAAAGAGGTGGCTTGTGGACTGGGAAGTCGCACATTCACATGCAGATAAACTGGAAGAAATAACTGGAGCAAGACAGACTGTGCAATCCAGAGTTTCAGTGTGGGGAATAAAGCCTCAAAACCTCTCACTGAAAACACCTGTGGGGGTTGAGGCAGCAGTGGATGAAACTCCCAGCCTCACAGGAGAGTTCATTGGAGAAACCCACATGGTCCTAGAACATACACAAAACCACCCACCCAGGAATCAGCACCAGAGGCCCCAGTTTGATTGTGGGTATCTGCGGAAGTGACTAAAAACTGGCTGAGAGTAGAGCAAGTGGCACTGGTTCCTCTTGGACCCCTCCCTCACATACAGTATCACAAGGCAGCTAAGTAGTTGCCCCACACTGGTGAACACCTAAAGCTCTGTCCTTTAGTACATAACAGGTATGCTGAGACAAAAAAAAAGTGGGCCAAATGAAAGAATAGATTAAAGTACCAGAAAAAATACAACTAAGAAATGAAGAGATAGCCAACCTATCAGATGCACAGTTCAAAACGTTGGTAATCAGGATGCTCACAGAATTGGTTGAGTGTGGCTACAAATTAGAGAATAAAATGAAGACTATAAAAAGTTAAATGAAGGAAAATGTATAGGGAACCAACATTGAATGGAAAGAAACTAGGACTCAAATCAAGGGTTTTGACCAGAAGGAAGAAATAAACAGTCAACTAGAAAGAATGAAGAGAATTTTTTTAAATGAGGAGAGGCTTAGGAACCTCCAGGACATCTTTAAATGTTCCAGCATCTGAATCATAGGGGTGCAAGAAGGAGAAGGGGAAGAAAAGGAAATTTAAAACTTATTTGAAAACATAATGAAGAAGAACTTCCTCAATCTGGTGAAGAAAATAGACTTTCAGGAAGTCTAGGAAGCTAAGAGAGTCCCAAAGAAGTTGGACCCAAGAAGGAACAAACCAAGGCACATCTAATTACATTACCCAAGATCAAAGATGAGGAGAGAATCTTAAAAACAGCAAGAGAAAAGGAGACAGTTACCTACAAAGGAGTGCCCATAAGAGTGTCAGCTGATTTCTTAAAAGAAACCTTGCAGGCAAGAAGGGGCTGGGAAGAAGTATTCCAAGTCATGAAAGGGAAGGACCTACACCAAGATTACTCTACCCAACAAAGCTATCATTTAGAATGGAAGGGCAGATAAAGTGCTTCTTAGATAAGGTCAAGTTAAAGGAGTTCATCATCACCCAGCCCTTATTATAGAAAATGTTAAAGGGACTTATCCAAGAAAGAAAAGATAAAAAAATAAGAACAGTAGAATGACAATAAATAGTTATTAACAACCAAACCTAAACAAACAAACAAACAAATAGTAGAAAGAAGGAAGGAGCTCCTACCCTTCGTAACAGCATGGCTGGAAATGGAAAGCATTATGCTAAGTGAAATAAGCCAGGTGGTGAAAGACAAATACCATATAATGTCATCTTTAACCGGAACCTAAACAACAAGACAAACAAACAAGCAAAATATAACCAAAGACACTGAAATAGAGAACAGGCTGACAGAGACCAGAGGGGAGAAAGGAGGGAATTTCAGGGGAAAAGGGGAAGGGTTTACAGGAATAAGTATAAAGGACACATGGACAAAACTTAAGGGGGGTGGAAATGGGAGGGTGGTAGGGAGGCCCCAGATGGGGTAGGTTGGGATGGGAGTAAACGACAAAAACTGTACTTGAACAACAATTTAAATAAAATAAAAAAAATAGATAAAAAACAAAAGCAAACTAAGCAAACAACTAGAACAGGAACAGGATCACATAAATGGAGATCACAAGGAGGGTTATCAGTGGGGGAGTGGGATGGGGAGAGAAGGGAAAAGGGTACAGAGAATAAGTAGCATGAATGGTAGGTAGAAAATAAACAGGGAGAGGTTAAGAATAGCATAGAAAGTGTAGAAGCCAAAGAACTTATATGCACAACCCATGGTCATGAACTAAAGGGGGGAATAAAGGTGGGAGGGGGTGTACAGGGCAGAAGGGGAGAAAGGGCGGAAATGAGACAACTGTAATAGCATAATCAATAAAATACATTTAAAAACAAGCAAAATAGTAGAAAAAATAAACAGCAACTGCTCTTTACAAAAATATTATATTTATATATTTATATATTTGTATATTTGTATATTTGTATATTTATATATTTATATATATAGTCTTTCAGGTTTTTTTCAGATGCATATCCAGAAATGGAATTGCTGGGTTTTAAAGTAGTTCCATTTTTAACTTTTTGAGAAAGCTTCACTCTGTTTTCCATAGTGGTTACACCCATCTGTATTCCCACCAACAGTGCAGAAGTGTTCCCTTTTCTCCGTATGCTGGCCAATACTTGATGTTTGTAGATTTACTGGTAGCCATTGTGACAGGTGGTAATCTCATTGTGGCTCTATTTTACATTTCTCTGGTTAGTAGTTCATTGAACATCTTTTCATATGTCCACTGGCCACAGATTAGAGGAGCCATAAGTCTTCTTTGGAGAGGTGTCTACTCAGGTCTTCTGATCATTTATAATGATTTTGGTTATTGTTGTTGTTGAGTAGTATGACTTGTGTATACATTTTGACTATTAACCCTTTTTCAGATGTGTCACTGGTGAATATGTTCTCCCATTTAGTGGGTTGTCTTTTTATTTTGGTGGAGGCTTTATTTGCCATGGAAAATTTTTTAGTTTGATATAGCCCAACTTGTTTATTTTTCTTTTGTTTTCCTTGCTTAAGAAAATATTTTAGAAAACATGGTGCTAAGAGAAATGCCTGAATTTTTACTGCATATGTTCTCTCCTAGGATTTTTATGGTTTCATAACTTGCATTTAAGTCTTTAATCTATTTTAAGTGTATTATGGTGTATGTTGTAAGTTGGCAGTCTAGTGCCATTTTTTATGTGTTTCTGTCCAGTTTTCCAGACACTGTTTTTTGAATAAACTGCTCTTACCCCATTGTATATTCTTGTCTCCTGTGTCAATTATTAACTGACCATATAGAGGTGGGATTCTTTGTGGGGCTTTTTATTCTGTTCCATTGATCAATATGTCTGTTTTTATGCCATTACCATGCTGTATTGACTACTATGTCTTGTAGAATAGTTTGATATTAGCATGATACTTTCAACCCCAAACACTAAATTGAAAGAATATTTGAGATCCTATATTCACCACAGCATTATTTACAACAACTAAAATTGCAACCTATGACTATCCATAGATGAGTAGATAAAAAAGCCAGATATACAATGGAATGTTACTCAGACATAAAAAAATAAAGATTTTTTAAAGAAATGGAAACCATTTGTGACAGCATGGATACACTGAGAGGGTATTATGCTAAGTTAAATAAGTCAGTCTGAAAAAGTCAATTATTGCATGATTTCACTTATATGTGGAACCTAAAAAAGAAAATAAATGAACAAACAAAATTGAAAAATACTCATATACACTAAGGGTGGACCTGTGATTGTCAGAACAGAGGGATTTGGGGGACTGGGTGAAAGAGGTGAAGGGATTAATAACTACAAATTGGTAGATACAATATAGTCACAGAGATGTAAAGTATAGCATAGGGAACATAGTCGATAATATTGTGATAACTATTTGTGGTGCCAGGTGTATACTGGAAATATCAGAGAGAAACACTTTAGAAAATATATGATTGGCTAACCAATATTCTGTACACTCGAAACTAATACAAAATAATATTGAATATGGAAACAAACAAACCAAAGCAAAACATGATGAGGTTGAAATGTCACCAAATAAAAAAAGTATATCCAAACAAAACAACACACAATGTCTTTAGTCTTTTTTTCATCTACCAGCTATAAATCAAATACACTTCAAAACACTATTTCTGTCATCCAAAAATTTGGTTGCATTAATTCCAACAAAACTAACTATATTACTCTCTCCCAACTCTTCGCTAAAGTGATAAACGTCAGCTATGACTTCAAAAAATGTATAAAATAAGAAAATGAATTCTAGTAATTAGACTACTAACAACATTATTATTTTAACTGTCTCGATGGAGAAACAGAAAGTGAGTGAGAGAGAAGAAAAGATAAGAGAAGGAGTGAAAAATGAGAGGACAAAATGACTAGGAACCCAAACAGAAAGCTCAGAGATTGCATTAACCTAGCATGCCTATAAGTGTGTTTGTGTGTATCTCAGACAGTTTTTCAAGGGGTGGGAAGAACAAGGAATACAGTGTGGTGTGATAAAATAATCTTGAAAAGGGCTCCTGCCCAAACAAGTTTTTTTAAAGCTAAAGTTCCCATATTAAACATTGTATAGGTACTTCTGTGAGAAGCTAGTGCTGTGTCTAACATGAGGTGTAATCTACAATGAATGAAACATTTTGGCCACTTTTCCAGACCTCTGTGTAATAAAGGGTCTCCTGCTGTCCCCATTGTCACATTAGCTTGGATTAGTTCATCTACTCATTATCTGTCAACCAGGAGATAACTGGGTCAAAGAAAAAGAAAACAAGTATGTTTTATTGCAGGTGAAAAGCCAGATAAGCTCATATCTCTAAGTTCTATATTAGAAATGTATCCAATAGGTGAGAGCAGGAATTTCTAGGCACTTTTTAGCCCTGAATTCTTTATGTGGCAGGTGGACAAAATCTCCAGCAGACAATTGAAGACAAGATGCAGAATCCCCCTGTCCTGGCTGGATAGCTCAGTGGGTTAGAGGATTGTCTTGATACGCCAAAATTGTGGGTTTGATTCCCATTCAGTGTGTATACAAGAATCAAACAACGAATCCCTAAATAAATGGATCAAAAAATCAATGTCTCTGTTTCTCCCTTCCTTTGACCCCCTAAAGTCAATTTTTAAAAAAAATGCAGAAACTGAAAGATAAATTTGGCCAGCTGAGAATTTTGGCTGGCGGAAGCCCTATGGATAAGCAAAATGAAAGGCTATAGCTATAGTTTTCCTAGAATTAAATCTAGCACTTCTATAGAGTTCACCCTAAACAGTGAGAGGGTTCCTGTATTGTGACAGAAGCAAATCCATTTAGATGAAAATGTCTTTTTTTGGGGGGGGGTAAAATCTAAAGCACATTTTTTTCTGTAATTTAATGTGGTTACTTTTCCCTTTCCTATCAGGTTCTAAAATATCTATTCCCAGATATAACTATTTTTGTTGTCTCTCTGGTTGCAAAATATGTGATTTTGGTATCACTCCACTGCAGTGGACTGATGCTATGTAAGATATTACTTAAATATGAATCTACACTAAGAAGTTGCAATTACAGTTAAAGAAAATATTACTTTAAAATAATTCTTTGAAAGTAACCATGAAATAATGTCACAATAAATGTGTAGATCTCTAAATCAATCAATGTCTCTAACATTAAAAAGAATCTAGCCATGATAGAATCTGAAAACCATGAATATATAATGTGCATATATGATTAAATGCCTTTTTCTATAATAACAAACAAATGTAGAAATACATTAGTTAACAGCATCTCATGAATATTAGTTTATGTATCTAAAGTATATTTTATTAGGCTTTATAAGTATTTGGGCCTAATCTATTTAAACATTGCTTCAATAAACTTTTTAAAGTCCACTCCCCACATCTCAGTTAAACCATTTTTCTACTATATACTTAATTTGTGGTATCATTTTTCTAAAACTTCAAATCTGATGGAGGTAGACCTCCATTAAAAGTCCAGGGTGTGTTACTATTGCTCTCAGATCAAGTCCCAATGCCTCACCATGGTTTACTTGTTGTTATATAACTATTCAAGATGGTTCTCAATTTTGTCATTCCAGGTTCATCTGTCACCTTATATTCTAGGTCAAGACTTGGAACTGCCCTTGTGTGTTGCTTTAGTTATAAAACTAAAACCCCTATGATATTAATTCATGCATATAGGCCATAGTGAGAGTGTAAAGAGAGTAGTTCTCTATCACCAAAGTTAAATTGCTGTTTGGGCTTAGCTAGTTTGCAATCGACTGCAAATCTAATATAAATTACATGTGTTAATACATACATATACACTGAAAGAAACATGGTATCAGGGAAAGAAAATGGGTGATGTGTTACAATTGTACATAAGTGTACAGGACCCTATTTCAGTTTGCTCACCTCAGTGAAAGCCTGATCACAAAAGGCACAGAGTGAAAAAGTTTGTTGAATGAGTGAATACATAAAATTAATGCCCAAAATTCTAGTTCAATGTATGATTCTTTGACTTTCATTTAGTATTTGTTAGCTAACTCCTCAATGTGTTATGAAATTCCCTCTTACTATTAATTTTACTCTTCTCAGTAGAGTTGATTTTACATAATTTCTAAGGGGGAAAATGTAAACACTAAAAATATAGAAAAAGCTCTGACTGGTGTGGCTCAGTGGAATGAGTGGGGGCTTGTGAACCACAAGGTCGCTGGTTCAATTCCCAGTCGGGGCACATGCCTGGGTTATAGGCCAGGTCCCCAGTAGGAGGCATATGAGAGGCAACCACACATTGATGTTTCTTTCCCTTTCTCCCTGCTTCCCCCTCTCTCTAAAGATAAACAAATAAAGTCTTTAAAATATATATAGAAAAATGCTAACTATACTTGTTATTTGTCTCAATTTTTATTCTAGTCTTGTCAAATATATGATAAAAACAATGAACAGGCTGCATTTGGGATTCTGAATATAAAAACATTACATTGTGTGTGCATGATAGATAAAAGCATGCTAAATAGTTTATATAAAATGATACCTACAAATATATATCTCTTCAAAGCCACAAAGTATTTTAATGACCTATTCTGCCTTAAATTGTTTCCAATCATAGGAAATTAAGGCACCATTTGTTTTTTAGATTCTAAGATTTGCTGTTCATTTTAACCTAATGTAGAGAAGAGGTCCACCAAAAGTTCAATAATAAAATATCTTTTTATATTATGAATTTTGTTATACAGTTAGTTAAATCACATTATTCTACATATATTTAGGTCTGCATTTCTCTCAATTCAGTCATTTCATTGTGTAGGCATTGGGTCTCTTTGGAAGCAATTCCCTGTGCCCAATGCCTGTTCATGCCTTTTAAGTCTCTCAGGGTAAGCATATTATATTTGAATCAACTTATGAGCTTTTGGAAGAATGATTAGCATATGTCAGGAGAATCCTGAGGCCTTTGCCACAGATTCTCAATCCCTCATTAAGAGAACATAGGCTTAATAAATATGTGTTCAATACATTTTATGGATAAAGGCAAATGATGATGGTTAAGGAGCCTGGGGTCAGACAGAAAATGAACTTGTTACATCATTGACTATGTGCCCCTAAACTTTACTTCTCTCATGTTAAAGTGGAAAAAATTATTTGGGTTGTTTACAGTACTAAAAAAGATAGTGGGAATAATACACAATATGTCTTAATTATGGAAATAAGTAATATATGGAAAGTATTTTAACAGTGGCACATAGTAGGTTTCAGTAAGTGTTTATTGTTATTAATGGGAGTATTATCAACCTTGTATATATATTCAAACCAGCTCTTTAGAAATTTCTTCACTCTCATTTTCTAAACCATTTGTAATGCAAATGTTTGGAAGAGATATCCAATCAGGAGCATAGGACTAGTGAGACAGGCAAGACCTGAGGAAACTCTCAGGACACAGTACATCACCAGGCACTGAAGGAGCACTGAGCCTAAATTGCTTTGACTTCAGAACATTGCTGTGGTTTCTGCTTTTGCTGAATTTCCTAGTCATATCCAGGAACCCTTAGCAGTCAATAAGAAATTCCAGAATTTTTATGTCTATGATCTGAGAGATATTCAGTCTAGATGTCTCTGTTCATGTTGAACACAGGAAGCAGGTACTCAGGAAAAGTTTATGCAGATGAGAGTAAACCTGGCAATCAGAGCATGATGGTCAGAGCAGACTAGATGGTCTGTCAAAATTAGGAACCTCAAGCACAATTGGAATCCTTAGGAAGAAGTAGCTGATACTGTGATACTGTGAGTAGCTGATACTCTCTAAACCTTGGGGTTATTAGCTAACTTTTCCTACCCTTTGTGTTTCATCTGAAAATGTGCATATCTCCTTAAAGGTCGAAAATATTTTCTGATATGAGAGCAAACTCCAAATCCAATATAGATGCTATAAAAGAAATCATGTGGAAGAAACATAAACAAATCAGCTTGCAGTGCACTCATGCAATAATTTCACACTGAATAGGTACAGAGTACATTGCTGTGGGAAAGGATCATGGGAAATGAAAGCTGTGCAGAACCTCTTTCTCGCTTGTGTAACATGGAAATACCTGAGAGGAATGTGTCAGAATGCTTTTTACTGTTTTCCTTTAAGCAGAAACTTGTCCTTATTACTTTGACATTGACAGAAATAGAAACTATTCTAAGTTGCTCTCAGTGCCTAAGGGAAAGTTGGAGAAAAGTCTAAAACCTTGACCACAAGCCTTGAGGAATATATACATTTTTAATCAAGGGTGAGGTGTTCCTCACGTTATTGCTATTTGAGTTCCTAGGTATTCAGGTTTTAAAACAAAAAATCCCGGAAGGCCCCTGACAACATGTAGCCCTACTGTCGATCACTTAAGTGGATCCAGATGAAGGCTTTTTATATGGTAACAGAGATTCAGTTACATTCTGTGGGGAAACCCTAGCAAATAGTCACCAGTGATTGGCTACAAAATGTCACCGACAAACTTTAAATATATGAGGGAAATATTTTTTTCAGGGGGAGAAGCTCTCCTGGAATGAAACAATGCACAGAGGAAGGGATGCTTGTTGCCACTTCCCTGATGACCTGGTTTCCCTGCTGTAGAGAAAAGTAAAAGGAGGCACAGGTCTGTTAAAACATTCATAGACAATCTTGTTTAAAATGGGTAATATGTAAAATGGTGATTTCCTCACAATGTCTATAATATTGTTTCAGTCGTGAGGAGTGAATACTTAATGAGCAGAACTCCGAATTCTCTAGGGGAAGACCAAAACTATATATTTTAAGCATGCACTTATGTTGTAATATTCATTGGAGGCGTCCAAAGACTACCCACATGACCTCAATGATTTTATTTTAATATGATGTGCTCATGAAAACATTTTAGAACAAATTGGCACATCTGTTTAGAATTAGTATCACATGTCTTTACCAGCGATGAGCAGGTTTCACAAAAGACTGCATCCCTAGTTTAATGCTGCCCATATGGCTGCAAGATGGTTGTTTTTGTCAAGATTACCTGGTTTTAGGTAATTCAGTTATTGTCATCTTTTTTTTGTGCATGTGATTTTGTACATACTAATTTTTGAATCTACATTTCCTCCGATGCTCACCCAAAATAATAAAATAATTTAGTTCTACGAAAGGTTACATTGGAAATGAAGAGGATAAATCTCAAACTATGTATTCAGTGTTATACAAACAGATGAATGTCTCTGATTCAGAAAATACTTTAAACCCTCTAAACCTTATCTTCCTCTCTATGGAATGTGATATTAACACATAATACAGGATTACCATTAGGATTAATTGCCATTAGGATTATGTGAAATTATGTATTGTATTTGAGGCAATAACCGTAATGCCCATCACAAATAGCCTTTCACATACAAACGGTAGCTGATATTATTGTTATTAATGAGATTAGAGTTATCATTCTCTTCTCCCATCTCTCCCATGAGGTAGGGGTCTTCTCTTTTGACTTTACCACGTTCTTTTTATTAGAAATGTTCTTGGCTATGAATGTACCAGGATGCAGAGGGAGAAGATGTTACTTACTCCTTGAAAACAATCTTGCTCACCCCTGAGATAGGGCATGTCTGTGGTTAAAAAGACTAAAAATGATTCTGGCATAACTGGTATTAAATTATGGAAAATTTATATTTTCAAATATAAGAATATAAGAGAAAGAAATTATAAACACAAAATACAGAATTTAAAGCAATTACTTCATGTAGAATAAGATAAAGTTCATGATCTCATGAAGTCAGACTCTCCAAAGTACATGATTAGCTAAGATTACAGCTCATTTTTCCATAAACTTTCACTTTTAAGGTATTATAAGTATAACCACTTTATAGTAATGAAGAAAGAGGTACTTAACAGTCTCCACTTTAGAGACTTAAACAAAATAATTTAATTTCTTCAAATTTTGCTCTAAAATGTAAATTGCATATATTCCTTACTAATCTTTAAAAAGTACACATTTCAGAATTTTTATGCTGATTATTTCTCAATAAAGTGCATCTTCATAGTCTACCTAAATTTTCTACTGTTTATGATTGAAAAACCTTTTTCTCTCACTTAGATATGATTTTTATAGTTGAAGTTAACTAAATGAACTATAAAATACTTAAATACCATGTGCTGGAAATTATGTTCAGTGTTTCTTCAGCATTGTTGCTGAACCCCAATTTTTGAGTCCATCTTCCTGTGTGCTCTGGCTGAGAGAGATGCAGGAGCAGGAGTTTGTGGTGAAGGGAGGAAGTAGTTTATTACTACAGGATTGGCCAATCTGTTGAATGGGCAAGTTCATTCTTGAAGACCCTTTTCCCAATGCCATGTAGATTACAGACTATATAGGGCAAAATCACAAGACACTGTGTGGGTTAGAGGTTCAGAGTTGTATTAGGAACTAATTGGTCAGAGGTGAGGTAAGGGTAATAGATCATTTCTTCAGGTCTGAGGACCGCTCAGGGGGCTGCCTTTGCATCCCTGTTTCATTTCATGGAAAAGTAGCCAGAGGGTCATTCCACTTCAGGGGTCAGGGGATGAAACACATTTTAGGTCAAGGTGTTATCTTTAGCTTTCCAGAGGTCCAGACTGTGTGACCTTGAGTCAGGTCCAGGTTATTGTCTTCTGCTGCCTCAAAGGTAAATACCTGTCAGAATAAAAGTCTATGTCTATGAGGTGTGAATAGAGAAAGGAAAAAAAAACTGGTTTCTATAGCATAGATAGTCTCAAAGCAAAGAAAAATCAGGAGGATCCTTGACTACAAAATCTAAGAAACACTTGAATAGAAATGAATTCTACTAATCTTTTTTTAAAAAGTCTTCAGTAAATAAGTTACATGCTTAATCAATTTCTGAATGTTTGGCTTTTTCCTGAATAAAAATAATTTTATATACATTGGTGAGTTTTATTTTTGCCTTAATGTTGCAAAATACATATTGCTTTCTTCTTAGTTTCATGCTATTTAAAACTAAAGTTTATATTATCTCAAATTAAAAACAAATAGATTTTTAGATCAAATTTAAAATAGTAGAGTGAAATTCTTTGACATTTGCAGACTCCCTTCTAAAGTGCTACTCATTTTAAGAATGATTTTTATGTAAAACACAAATTGTATTGCTTTTGTGGGAGCTAAACAATATTTTTTCTTTCACCTTTTAATTTATTTTAGCTGGGCTAATAATCAAATTAATGAAAACAGATTAACAGCAGAAAATTTTATTAAACATCCAAAGTTTATTACAGATGTATATGCTGGGGGTGTCATAAGATATGAGACCCCAAAACACATTGGGTAGTTGAAGGTTATATGTCATTAGGAACAAAGGAGGAATGGGGTAGGGGTCTGAGATTTCCAAGGAAGTAGGCAATTTACAGAGAGCTGAGGAAGAGGGGAACACATATGTCAGGTAAATTCTTGTTAGGCAAGCCAGAAACGATGGGATGGGAAAGGGGTGTAAGTGGGAAAGGGGTGGGATCTAGCTCCCTGGTCCTGCCTATAGTATACCTACTTATCACACTTAATTCAAATTAGTCTAAGGTGAATATCCCAAGATTCTCTCCTCTAGCAGGCTGATCCATCTAAGTAGGCAGGGAAGGGGGTTGGTCTAATTGGTTCCCTCTGAGTCTTCTGTTGCCTAATAACCAGCTTAAAATCAATATCATGAAAGACACATATTTAGGTTTTTGACCTAAACCTTTGGTCATATTTTGACCAAAGTCAAACTTTGGTCTCCTTCACTTTTACAAGTGAAAGAGTAACAAATTCAAGCTAATGAATAAATAATTCCAAGTTGATTACTTACAGAGCAAGTCTCACTAAATATTTTCAAATAATCAAAAGTAAGATAAAATATAAGATTTTATTATAGTCTCCTAGTGGCAAATCAGGGAATGCAATGATTGACCAATGAGTTTGAGTGTATCTTTATTGTCCTCTCTGGCAAATAGAAACCACCATTTAACCAATCATTTTGCAAGTATAAACAATCTTATATAAATCTAGGAATAAGAGAAAGCCCTCTACTTCTGCATGTAACAAATTGCTTTTACCAACAAATATGGTAAGCAGGAATTTGTCATTACATATGCATTCATATTTTCTCATTTAAGTTTTGTCAATGTAAGAAATGTCTAAAACTGCAGGGGATTTTTATGAGCTTATTTGAGTCAAACTGACAGTTGCCAGGAAGGAAAATTTCAACAAATTGAGAAAATGCTCCTGAGAATGACAATTTTGCAGCTTATTTTATTATATGTTAGAATCAAAGGAGGAAATTTAAGGAGGGTTATGTGAAATCCATTGAGACCTTTCTCCCACTTTGAGAGAAAAGTAAAACTGAGATACTGATACTTCTTTTACAGTGGTTGATATAGGATAGTAAATAGTTAACATTTACAGCACATAGAGTTGGAGGTATTCGGGAAACAAGATAACAATGAGGGCCTCTGAGGTCTCCTGCTCTGGTGCTGGAGGTTGTGCCCTGACAAGTCTGGACAAGATTCCTCTGACATTTCAAAGGTATATTATTTCAGATGCAAAAGACAATAGACAGGCTCACTTAAGGTAAAAACTGACCTTTGTCAGGGAAGACACGGGCCTGTGTAACCCAGTGCTGGTCTGGATGCCTGCCACTGTGAAAGCCAGTATGGGAAAGGCAGGTGCTGATGTAAAGGAAGGTGGTTCATTCAGATGCCAGCCACCTGGAAGATGGGGGACTCACGTCTCAAAGCCCATCTCCACACCTTGTTGGAAACAGACATAGCTATAAGGAGGGAAAGGGGAACAGAACAAAGAGATCAACGGAAAGGGGTTAAAAATTCTCTATGTGGAGACTAGCACAGTCCATGTTGATAAGGCTAGTGACGACAGTCCAGTGAATGTCATCCTGGTTTAGTCATCTTGGATTTACATCATCTTGACTTGTAATCCTCCTGACTCCACATCTGAAGGTCAGCAAATCTCCGGGAGGTGGGATATATAAAGGTCAGAGTTTGTATCTTTTGAAATCATTCCTAGGATTCTTATACAAACATGATGTTTATCTCCAAACTATGAATTAATCAGTCAGTACTTAGAATAAATGGCATCCAAAGAGTGGTGGGGTGCATCACCATTTCCCACCATTAGGGGCCCAGGATATGACTACACCCTATGACCTCCTTTTATTTTAGGAATTTTCATGTTCACACAATCCTATGTGATTACTTTTGGTCTCTGCATTTTTATGGTCTGCCATGTAGGCTTCCCTTGAGCTTGTCGGGTTTAGTATGTGGCCCATGTTCATCCACAGTACACAGAAATATTGATAAATAGTTTGAAATTATCTCCACCAGCATAATACCTAGGCCATAGTAACTATCCATGATGTAAATAATCGTTGTGTTTGAATCTCCTATCCATCTTTGTTTTAACAAGGCTTCTATGTTGCTAAGAAGAAATTTCTGGTGAGAGATATCTGATATCCTTTTACAAATCAAGATAACCATATAAAACAATGGAATTTAGAGGCAAAGAATGCCTTAGGTACTATTATTTCATGTCTTATATTTTATTAATGATGGAACTGTATCCTGCATGTATGAAAGAGATTTTCAGAGTAAAATATCTAGAAAATGACAGATACTGAAGCTCATTTCTTTTGATGCCTGGGCCTGTTTTTTTCTTCAAAACACTTTTCTTGGTTATACTGATGCACAAGGAACTCACAGTATTCATCTGTGATATTGTGATATACTAAGAAATATATAGTTGCTCTTCCTCTCTGTTTCTGGCACAGAGCTCCTAAACCCTCAGGGTTTCCTGAGTAATGCAAGCCACAGACAGGTATCTTCTGTGTGTTAATGAAATGACTTTTAGAATGTGCATAAACCGAGGAGCTGGTTGCCAGGAGAACCAACAATGTGATTAGTGGGTTGAAACTTTCATTGCCATCTCACCCACTCAGTCTCTGGGGAGAGGAAAGGAGAGGCTGGGAGTTAGATCCATTGACTATGGACAATGATTTAATGAATTGTGCCTGTGTAATGAAGCCACCATAACAACTCGAAAGGACTGGATTCAGAGAGCTTCCAGTTGCTGAACAAGTAGAGGCCCTGACAGGATGGCAGTCCCAGAGAGGGCAGGGGAGTATTATGCCCCCTCCTACATACTTGTCCTGTGACTCTTCCTTCTGGATGTTCACCTCTACCCTTTATCATATGCTTTTAAAACAATCTAGTAAATGTGTTCCCCTGTGTTCTGTGAGCTGCTGTATCAAATTAGTAGAATACAATGAGGAGGTTGCGGGAACCTCCAATATGTAGCTAGTTAGTCAGAGGCACAGGCAATAACCTGAATCTGTGCTTGGCATCTGCTGTGGGGTGAGGTGGATGGGGTGGCGGCAGTCTCGGAGGACTGAATTCTTAGTCTCGGAGGACTGTGGGATCTGATGCTACCTCTGGGTAGAGAAAAGTCAGATTCGAGCTGAATTGCAGGACCCCCAGCTGGTGTCTCAGAGTTGCTTGGCGTGGGGGAAACCTCCACAAATTTGGTGACCAGAAGTGTCAGAAGTGAAGTGCTGTGTGTGAGAGGGTAGTAGTGTGAGAGACACAGGGAAGAGCCATGCAGGAGACAAATGGAACTGAGGTTTTTCTCCTACAACAGCTTAGAAGAACAGAGGCAAAACCTTTACAACATTGTGCTATTTTGCCTCTATATTGGTGTGAACATGAACAAGCATTCTTATTCCTTAGTAAGAATCTCTATTGCGGGCAATGTTAAAGACCAGTAATTCTCAAAGATGCTTGGGAATGGAGACACATACAAGGGGAGGCAGGTACCAAGAATAACTTCTGTTGCGATGACTTGAATGTGATTTTGCAGTCACTATTAGTTTACCCAAATCATTCAGTTTGGATGAAGTCTGAGACAAACTCAGAATAGTTTGACAGTGGATGCTTCTTCAAATTTCCTGATAGGTGAATAGAGGTACAAATTTATTTTAAGATAAACTGTACCAAGAATTGCTCACTTTGGTACTTCCACCCAGGAATTCAGAGGTTTTACTTAACCTCAATAATCTTTTATCTGTATTTTCTTCTTTCTACACGAAAAAGTTGAGTTCTCAGTGACCCTAGGGTAAAGACTCACTCACTTTATCCCACAATAAACATGCAGCAGAATCAGTGTAAAAATACAAACACTACCACCAAGAAAAGAAGTACTGAAAAAAAGTTAAAGATTATTCCTTTCATTATTTGTATTCTTAGGGCCTATTCTACTGGGGATGCATGAGGAAATTGTTGTATCTTAATGTCTTTAACACAAAGTAGTTTTATCTGTGGTTACTACACTGAATTAATACACAGGTTCCTTTGTTTAATAGCACTTTCAATATTTAGGAGCTACTTTGATGTAATTCTGTTATATAAATATGTAAGACATTTACAAGATCTGACACCAAATCTGCAAAACAAGTAATTTTAGAGAATTTTAGTTTCCATCCCTGTACTCTCAAGCCTGAATTTTCCCCCTAGAAGTGACCATTATTTTAAATTTAATTTTTATTTGTTTCTCTATTAAAAAGAAGGAAATAGGTATGTGTACTCATATTCTTTTCTTTCTTTTAGATAAACAGCTGCATATTATATGTACTTTTCTCTAACTTTTTTTATAATTTAATATATTCTAACATACTCATTCAATGGCAGTATATAGAAAGATTCTTTGTTGTTTTACTAAACTGAGGTTTATTGAGCTAATATTCACATTATATAAAATTCATCCTTTTATAATGTTCACTTCAGTTTCCTTTAGTATCCTGAGTTGTGAGACCATCGCCACTATCTAATTATAGAATATTTTTATCCCCCACAAAGAAATTTCATATTCATTAGTTGTTACTCTTGTTTTCCTATTACTCCAGCCCTTGGCAACCAATAGTCTGCTTTCTGTCTCCGTGAGTTTTTCTCATTTTGATCACTTAATATAAATTGAGTATATGATATCTTCTGTTGTGACTTTCTTTAATTTAGTATAACCTTTTCAAGGTTCATCTGTGTTGTAGTGTGTATAAATACTTCATTCCTTTTTATTTCCAAGTAATAGTCCATGTTTGCTGATACTACATTTAGTTTATGCATTAATCACTGGGTAGGTATTTACATTGTCTTGAATTTTCAGTTACTTTGAATAATGCTGCTATGACATTCATGTGGAAGTTTATGTGTGAACATATGTGTTCAATTTCCTGGGTTGTACTTAGGAGTGGAATAGCTGGATCACATGTTATCTCTATGTTTAACATTCTGAGGAACTGCTAAATAATTTTTCCAATGTGGCTGTACAATTTTGCAATATAGAGAGCTTCAATTTCTTTTCATTCGCACTAATGTTCATTATGTTATCTGTCTTTTTGATTATTAGTCATCCTAGTGGGTACATGGTGGCAACTCGGTGTAGTTTTAACTTATATTTAGATAGTGATTGATGATATTTAATATCTTTTCTTGTGCCTTTTGGCCATTTGTATACATTCTTAAAGAAATGTTTATACAAAAGCTTTTGATTATTTTTAAGTGAGTCATTTGTCATCTTATCATTGAGTTGTAAGATTTCTTTATATATTCTGGGTACTATGACTTTGTTAAATATTTTATTTAAAAATATTTTCTCCTATAACTTGTCTTTTCACTTTCTTTTTAAAAAGATTGTATTTATTTATTTTTAGAGAAAGGGGGAGGGGAAGAGAAAGACAGGGGGAGAAACATTAGTATGTGGTTGCTTCTCCCATGCCCCCTACTGGGGACTTGGCCCACAACCCAGGCATGAGCCCTGACTGGGAATGGAACCAGCAATCCCTTAGTTTGCAGGCTGGTACTCAGTCCACTAAGCCACACCATCCAGGGTTCTTTTTACTTTCTTGATAGAGTTTTATACTTTAACTTTCACATTTAGCTCTGTTACCATTTTGATGTTACTTTTATTGTATTGTGTAAACTAGGGGTGCACAATTTTATTCTTTTGCATGTGGGTATCCAGTTGTTCCAGCACCATTTATTAAAAGATTATTTTTAAACAGAGTTTTAAAAGCTTACTTAGCCTAAGAAGGTAGCCTAAGAGACATGCGGAAATGTCTCTTGGGGAATCAGAACTAAACCTGTCAAGGAACATATACTGACCTTATGAAATACTTATTGTTGATTGTATTATTAAAGGAACAATACCCATAACCTGAGGTTAAATAAGACAATAGGTACATATGCAAAAAGGCTTTACTAAGATATCTATTTAATACATTATTACCAAATAAGGCAACTTAAATAAATTCATTTAGAATATATCTAATTCTACAGATATGACTATGTATTTTTTTCAGAAGTTGCAGAGACACCTTTAGAAAACAGGCATACTATGTTTTTTCTAAAATCACCGTGATGAGTGAAATGCACATTGCACAGAAGACTTTAGCATAAAAATATAAAATAAACATGATATCCATTTGCCATCTGCTGTGTGGTAAATATATTGTTGTTTCCCCTTTTCAAAAGCCCCAAATGAATTTTGTAATTGCCTCATTACCTGCAATATGTAATACATCCATGGCCATTCTGGTGATAATAACACATGGCTTCTTTATCAAAGCAAAGAGCAAAATGAAGAGAGGTGAAATCACGTAATGAACCTATACACATCTGTATTTAAAGAAAGATGTCTCTTGTAATAACACTGTTCTTAGTTTTCAGTGCAGTTTTCAGAGATTTAACTAATGGTATCTGCTTCAAACCTGTAAGTGCATCACTGAGACTATAACGTATACTTTGCTAAAAATCAGATCAGAGACAGAGCAAAGTTTTAGCATAAAGGATGGTTAGGATATTTCTCCAATGCATTCTTCCTCTATCTGTTAGCTTCACTTCTACTCTCCTGTCTTTTAGAATAGATATATAAGTGCATGATAAAATGCAGACCACTGTTGAGAGAGCCACTTTACCATTATATTCTCTTTGCTTTGTAATAGCCAATAACTAAATATATAATCTCTGTCATCACATATGCTTACCTAGACATTTCCATATAGCACACTAACTCCCTAACACGTAGTTATAGATGCTATTTTGGTACTAGGAGTCACATTTATTCTCAAGAGAAATATTTTGATGAACCCTGGTTTGTTTATTTCTGATTTTATTAGGACTCTTTAAAGTTAGTAAACATTTAACAGCAGGTGTATTGTATAAATGTGCACATGAATCTTGAGTGAACCCATAATGAGAATTTCTTCCACACTGACCATGTAAACAGAGATCTTCAATAATGAGGCACAAATGTATTACATACATTCCTCCAGGCCTGGATTTATCTATTTTTAAATACAATTTGCATGCATCTATATAGAACCTTGGGATGAAGACTCTTTGTTTTGATCCAGTTTTCTCTTTTATTCCTCACTGATTTCATCATACTTTACTAGAGTGTTCTTCTCTCTCCTAATTTTCTTTTAAAACTCCCCTGTTAGAACCATGAATCTTATACTACTACACATTATACTTTTTTAAACCAAATTTGTTTCCTACTAGCTATTCATGGCTCCACTTTATCCAATGAAGAGGGTAAAGGAATAAGGATCATGTCCTTAGAAAGTTACTATTTTAAGTAGGAGAGAAAAAGGTACTTGAATCAGAAAGGTTATAAAAAAGAGAGGGGCAAATATGTATGAAAAAAACATATACACATACACATATGCATAAATACATACATTCCTAAAGTATGCAAATCATAACTGCATCTCCAATGGATTTTTATAGAATAAGCACAAACATGTCTCTAATATCTGGATCAAGATATAATTAATTATTGGTATGATTTTTAAGAGTTTTTATCTATTTATTTTTAGAGAGAGGGAAAGGGAGGGAGAAAGAGAGAGAGAAACATTGATGTGTGGTTGCCTCTCACGTGGCCCCCACTTGGGACCTGGCCTGCAACCCAGGCAGGTGACCTGACTGGAAATCCAGTTGCAAACTTCTAGGTCAGAGCCCATGCTCAATCCACTGAGTTACACCAGGCAGGGCTGGTAACTAGTAACTAGTCACTAGTATGACTTTTGAAACCATGTCAAACTATATATATTTATGCAGAATTATTGTTATATGTCTGCCATTTTCTGCTCAGCCTTATGTTTCTGAGATTTGTCAATATTATTATATGAAGTTGTAGAATATTTTTTTCATTTATGAATAGTATTTCATGAACACTTTATACAGTGTATTGCTGTTGGGCATTTCTGAATTGTTTACTGCTTTTAGATATTAGTAATAGGCCTGCTATAAATATATGTTTTGAGAGAAAAAGTTCTATACCCATTTCAATTGGGCATATATTTACCTGGAATGAAATGCTTAGGTCATGAAGCACAATGAAGCACAAACATTCCAAACAATTTTCCAAAGAGTTGGTAATATCAGCACAAGAGTTCAGATTCCATCACAGCATAGATCATATCAGCTATTTTCTGTATTTTTATGTTAGCCATTCTGGTGGATGTATGTTGGTATTTCACCACGCACTGACATCATACTGTGACTTTAATTTTAATTTTCCTAATGAGTAATGTATTTGATTATTTTTATTAAGTTTATGAATCATTTGAATAGTCATTTATGCAAAGTGTCTGTTGTAGAAGGTGGCTTATCTTCTCTTGAAGCATCTTTTTTTATTGGTTTGTAAGGACTGTTTAAATGTTATGAATATGAGTCTTTACAGGATATATATTATAATTCTCATTGTATATCTTGCATTGTCTAAAATGAACATAATCTATTAAAAAGTGTGACAAATATTTGAATAAACATGAACAAAACAAAGCAAAATAGAACCAGAGACATGGAAATAAGGAACAAATTGACAGTGATCAGAGGGAAGTGGGAAGGGGAAAAATGTAGGAACAAAGGAGAAGAGTCTAGTCAAGAAAAAAAAAACAAGATACACAAATAGCCAATAATACATGAAAGATTACTCAACACCAGTAATCATTATGGAAATGGAAATCAAAACAAACATCAAAACACTGCATACTCACTAGGAAGGCTTAAAACACGATAAATATGTTGAGGGTATTGTGAAATTGGAATAATCATATATTGCCGGTGATGTTTATAATGGTAAAGCTGCTTTATAAAACAAATTTTCAGTTTCTCACACTATTAAGCACAGTGTTATCTAATTTTCCAGCAAAATATTACTCCTAGGTATATGAGGTCTGTCTGGAAAAAGTCCAACCATTGTTAATTTAATGAGAACAATTTGCTCAACATTTATGTAACCTGGCAGCCAGTTGAGTGGGCTGGAATGCACATGCTAGAACAATGATGATTTCACTATACTAGTCAGTGGGGGCGGTAGACAAAATTGAGTGAGCATGTGTGCTCTGTGGCCGTCACATTCAAATGACTGGAAGAGTAG
Organism: Artibeus jamaicensis; assembly: GCF_021234435.1. Classification (NCBI taxonomy): domain Eukaryota; kingdom Metazoa; phylum Chordata; class Mammalia; order Chiroptera; family Phyllostomidae; genus Artibeus; species Artibeus jamaicensis. The sequence continues at coordinate 67,320,243 of NW_026522030.1, read as the reverse complement.
AGTAATGAATCTGCATCCAATATTGCGTTAAGCTTGAACATTCTTGTATGGAAGTTATTCAGATGATTCTGAAGGCTGAAGCTATGGGCAATTGGTGATTGACAGCTTTATCATGACAACATGCCCAATCATACATCACATGCAAAGTTTGGGGGGGAAACATCAAATCACCCAGGTGAGTTGGCCCCTGTATAGCCCAGATTTGGCACCCTGCAACATCTGGCTTTTCCCAAAACTAAAATCACTTTTGAACAGGAAGAGATTTCAAACCACTGAGACTCAGAAAAATACAATGGGGCAGCTGATGGCAATTGGGCGTACTGTGTAAGGTCCCAAGATGCCTACTTTGAAGGGGACTAAGATGTCATTTTCCTATGTACAATGTTTCTTGTATCTTGTTCCTTCTTCAGTAAATGTCCCTGTCTTTCATATTATATGGCTGGATACTTTATGGACATACCTCAAATATATCAGAGGTAAGTGAGAACATATGTACCCCCAAATTTGTTCATGACTATTTATAGCAGTATTATTCATTAGAGTCAAGGGTGGAAACAACCCAAATGTCTATCAAGTGATGAATGTTAAGTTCAATGTGGACTAGCAGTACAATGGGATATTATTTGGAAACACAAAGCATAAAGCTGGTACATGCTAAAACATGTATGGACCTTAAAAACTTTATGCTGGTTGAAAAAAGCCAGTCATTTAAGACCACATTTGCATGGTTTTATTTATATGAAATATTCAAAATAGACAAATACACAGAAACAGAATCTAGATTAGTGGTTACCAAGCACATTAAAAATGAGAGCAAGAGAGGTGATTTCTAAGGAATATAGGATTTTTTTGAGGGGTGACAAAAATGCTCTAAGGTTATAGAGTGGTGATAACTTTAAAACTCTTTGAATAAACTAAAAAATTCTAAGTAATATAGTTTTAAAAGGTGAATCTATGATCTTGGTCTCAAAACCTATTTAACTGAAAATGATCTGAATACCATCGGTGGGAGAATGAATAATTATCATAACTATAAAATGGAATATTTAAAATAGATATGCCAGAATTTGTATACTAACAGCAATAAATTTTAGAACAGAGTATTTAGTGGAGAAGGCAAGTTTAAATAGATGGGAATGATAAACACTAATTTCAGTCTAGTAATTTTATTTCTAGGGTTTGGCGAAAGAGATTGAGACATAGTACAGAAGACTCTTCACTAGGGTTAATAATGCTTTTTTTCTTAAATTAATTGTGGCCACATGAAATTTGATTGTATTTTTCTTAACAGCTCTTCTTTTTTAAATTTTTTTTAAAGATTTTATTTACTTATCTTTAGAGGGGAAGGGAAGGAGAGAGGAAGAGAAACATTAATGTATGGTTGCCTTTTGTGCATCCCCTGCTGGGAACTGGCCTGCAGGGAACAGGCCTACAACCCCGGTATGTGCCCTGACTGGGAATTGAACCGTGATTGTCTGGTTCGCAGGCCCGCGCTCAATCCACTGAGCTACACCAGTCAGGGCTAACAGCTCTTCTTATATTTAAAATATTTATGACTAAAAACAACAGTAATATTAGAGGACAGGAGACTTAATAGTAAGAATCAAAATCAATTAAATTCAGGTTATATGTAAAATTATGTTCTGTTTGATTCAATAAGTAGAACAATTTTTTATACATAAATAACAGAGCTTAATTTGGGAGAAAAATCTGTAGATTTATTAACATGAGTATTAAAATTGAAAACAGCACATTTCGTAGTCTCTGAGACATGTCCAGTTGTCTCAGACTTTTACTGCTGGCACTTCAGTTTCAGCCAAGATATGATAAGTCATATAATAATATCATCTTTTTTTCTAAATAATTGCCCATGAAAATTTTGTATTTGTTCTTGTTGGGAACCGCCCTGCCTGGTTTAGGAATTGTAACTGACCCTCATGGCTAAGCAAGTGACCTCCGGAATTCAGGCCGCAGGAGACAAAGCTTGTTTTTGGCAGGAGATGCGGCCACTGCTTCATCTCCCTGCCCCCAAAGCATGGTTGATGTCCATGATGGGTACGACCCCTCAGAGAGGGGCAACCTAGGCCAGACACAATCACTTCGGGGGTCATCATGTAAGGACTTGGGGGGCTGCAACAAAGAGCAATGGACTCTCACCCCTCAGCTTTGACATAGTCCAAGTCCTCATGTTCTCTGGGAGAAGCACTTCGTGGCTCTAATCCCCTTAAGCCTGCATACCTGTTGGGGAAAGGTGCAGCTCCTTGCCTTGCTAGAGCATGTCCTGGGGAACAATCTGGAATCATAAAGACTTCCTGATAAACCTGTGAAATCTGCTCTGCTAAGAGTGCTTTCATTCACATGATAAGGGTCCGAGAGGAAATGAGTATGTCTCCCCAAAGTTCTGCAACCCTCTTTTCTGACTGACACTGACTCACTAAGCCCTCAGATTTCTTTGAAATGTTATCTATTGTTTGATTCTTGCCGCTCAGTATTCCTGTGTAGTACAACCCGATAAAGGCCCTTGGAGGAAGGGGCTCAATGCCTTTTTCCCCTGAGAAACTGGCCACTGCTCACAGCCTTTTTCCCCTGGGAAAATGGCCACCTCTCCTCCCCAAGCAGATCACATCATAGCTCTGTCATGTTTACTCTCATCCATGGTGGCTGGGGGTTCTTGAGAGGAAAGTCATCTCCACATGTTTCACCTAGCTCAGTGATTCTATAACCCAGGTATACATTAGAATCATCTGAGGAATTTTAAATGTGCCACCTAAGCCCCACCTGCAGATACTCTAATTTAATTATTTCTGGGAGTGGCCTAAGCATTAGCTGCTTTCAAAAAGTGCTCCAGGTTCTAATGGGAGATCAGATCTGGGAGCTGTGATCTCAACTTTATGCATCCTACTTATTTCCTGTGCTCTGTAATTTTTTTGTTCCATTCCCAGCTGTTTCTCTCTCCTTTTGAGTCACTGGTATTGATTGCATTTTTTTTTCTTACCTCTTACTCCCACCTCTCAATTGATGAGATTCAATGGTTATTTATTGAGCAACTCTCATGAGTAAGACACTGCACCAGGTGCTTTGGGTGCACAATATCATATATTAGACATTGAATTGCTCCTCTAGTATCTCTAGATTTATACCCCATGTCTCCCCAAGTTTTTGCAGGACCACAGAATTAATTTCATCCCCAGATTCCCTCTGTCATGGACCTGTTTCCTTCTTGCTTTGTCAATAAGATTACTTGATCTCAGCATCCTCCACAACTCTGTAAGGGAAATGTTCTTGTACACCTTGACTTCCTCTAACCCTCACAGCTCATTCCACAAGGGGAGTAGCTTTAGACATTTGCTAATAAAATACCTGGTACTATTGCCGATAAAATGGCCCGAGTGGTATAGTATTTAGTTAGAGCAAGAGGAGAAAAAGAGTGTACCAGATCCAACCACTTGCAAACCTTTGGTTCCCCATGACCAGCAGATCCACTCTGAAGCCAACTGGGGTCATGCTGCTACATACACTACACCTAGTACTGCAGTCTAAGCATCCTGATCTCCACCTCATTAAGCCCGAAATGCAGAAAGCTGGGGTTGGTAATTGATGTGCACATGTTTAAGCAAAGCAAAGCAGTATAAACAAAGGCCAAAATAAGGATATATCTTCCCTTGCAAGTTAACAAGCCTGCAAGGCTGTGAGGAGTCTTGATCTCCGAAAAAGGAAATGTTCCAGTCCCAAGGCTGCTCAAGAAATCATGCACGAGGCAGGAAGTGCAACACATGCTCAGGCTTAAAACACAATAACCTAGTGGATTAACTTGCTAGAGCTGTTATAACAAAGGACCACAAATTAGGTGGCTTTAAACAATAAAAATGTGTTTTCTCACAGTTCTAGAGGCTAGAAGTCCAAAATTAAGATGTCTACAGTATATGTTCCTCCTGAGGGCCGTGACTGAGAATCTATCCTGTGGCCATCTTCAAGCCCCTGGCAGCTTCAGGTGTCCCTTGCTTGGAGATGGCATACTCCCTGTGTCTTCATATTGTTTTCCCCCATCTGAGTATCTTCGTTCAAATTCCCACTTTTTATAAAGACACCAAGCATATTGGATTGGAGCCCACTCTAATAAACTCATTTTAGTTTAATTATATCTGGGAAAACCCTCTATCCAAATAAGATGATATTCTGAGATACTAGAGGTTAGGACTGCCCAATACATGTGTGTGGAGGGAGGAGCAGTGAAGGGTGGGACACTATCAGCTCATAAAATGTGGCATATGAAATTTTGAATGTCTAGGATGTTATGCCTATACTGTAGTTTTCACAAGTTATTCCTTTTTTTTTTAGTTTTTAATTGTTGTTGAAGTACGGTTATCTCCATTTTCCCCAACATTCCCCCCACCCCAGCCATCCCCACTTCCCGTCCTTGATCCTAGCCCACTTTAGTTTTGCTCCTGTGTCCTTTATACATGTTCCTGACAACCATTCTCCCCTTTCCCTCCATCGATAGCAGAGAAATGAGCCTGGTTCTCTGCCTGAATCATTATTAAGATTCAGCAACAATGGAAACAGGAAAAGAGATGCTTTTTTGTTGTTGTTTATTTTTTTCCTGTAAACTAGTATTTCCCACTAATCTAAAAGACAAGTAGATGTTTTAAAAATTGTCACCTTCATGTTCTCAATCACAGCAAATGTTTAATGACTGAGCAAAGCCAAGCTTTTCTAATATTTTTATATAAATATGGGTATTGTTTTTTATAATTCATATAAGCTTGCTTGTAAAGAAGTTGGTGCTCTTTGACATATGCTTTCATTGGACAAATGGGTAGGCCACTAGAGGTTAGTTTGAATGACAGCCTTACAGGTTTTTCAGAAGCTATGAAATTGGCCCCAATACTGCAACACGTTGGAGCCATGAACATACTGCTACTATTCTAATGCTCAGCTACTTGGCAACTTAGACACTCCTTATATTTGCTTCCATATGAACCCACTGATGTTAACTTTTGGGTCAAAAGTTTATCAGTGATGTCGTCAGTCTTGCATAGGACGGCAACATCATGTAATACCAAGAATGGCAGCTGCTATGAATAGAACTCTTCAGGGCGAGGACAGAAGTGTGAATGCTGCTATGCAGTAAGGCCCTGAAGATTTCCCTGGGAAGGTGACACAACTTGACGTAGCCTATTTGGAACACTAAAGAGTATGGACTATCGTACAAGTAACTGAACTGTATTCTAATAACCTACTAATTAACTCTATAGTTCTGGGGGAGTGAAAGAATAAGATTATGAAATTCAGTTATATAAAAACTGATTTAACACTAAATATAAGATACAACTTAATGTAGATATTGAAAATAACTTTCATGTCTTTTCATAGTGTAAAATGGCCTATTGGAAGTTTTCCCAAAGTAAAATTTTCACTAGAATCCTGGAGTGTAAATGTCAATAATTGAGTGATTTGATTTTAATCATTTTCTAGTAATACATTTCACAGATACAGATAAATTACTTAAGGATCAAACATTATCTGTTTTGATTTGTTAACCAGACCAAAATGTGGTATAGGATTTGGATGTTCCTGGAAGGAGTTCTTAGATACCCATCATTCATGCAATTTAAAATCATTGTTATTCAAAGGTGAAATATCTTTTCAGGGAACCTAAATAACTTCTGACTTTGAGTAATGAAAACCATTATTTTCACTTCGAGTCCTTCTATGGTTGCTTATGATTTCCCCATGCCCTATATAAAAGAATTTTATATTTTGTTTACACTTTCAATGTTCTACATGGTTTGAGCACTTGATTGAGAATGGAGTGGAAGTGCGGAATTTGAGCAAACCACACAAATTTTGGCTTTGTCATTTTGTCTTGTGACTTTGGATATGCATGTTTTTAGCCCCTTTTACCATATGCACACATAATGGCAGTAAAAAATGTCTAACTTAAAGATTTGTGCTGAAAATTCAATAACATCCCTAAAAGTAGCAGATTGCTTAATACAGAATACGTGATTAAGAAAGACCCTTTTCTAATACTCATGCTCCTTCTTTACAGTCTACATTGTCCTCTCTGTTGATGATCCACAAGAACTCTCACACTTCATGTTCCTTTAATCCTCATCTTCACAAATCTTAAAATGTATAGTTAGTTCCAGGACATTAAACTATTCTAAGAAAAAACCAAGGGTGCTTTTCTTAAAAAAATATTGTGAGTCAATAGATCATATATTTAGCTCCTCAAGCAGCAGGAGAATTGTTTACTAGTACTTCTAGTTACTATGTCCTCCCAAGAGTACTCTTGGCTACACACTCAGCTTCCTAACCTTCCTATACACAATGGGTACACTCAATGATATCCATTATAAACCCATACCAGATTTTCTGCTGAACTTATTTTAATAATGAACTCTATCATTTCCTCTGTTAATATTCTGTGCTAAAATATTCCTGTCTCTGAACCTGCCAGGAATCTTAAAGGGTAAATCTTTTAAAAATCCATTATACCAGTCTTTTCAGTGGCAAATCTCTACTGAATGACAATGCTCTAAACATTTTCATAATCATTATCATTTCCTATTCCCATAACAATCCTGTAAGACAGGTACCATTATTTCCATTTTTGGTCAGATTCAGAGAAATTATTGCTGATTATAAACTAACAACTAAAAATTATCATTGATTATAATTCAAGATCATGTAAAAATCCACAGTCTTAATTTTATAACATGTTAGTTGATCTGACTCCCATGTCTTCCCTACCACTGTAGTTCAAAACAGAACTTCTTAGGCTAAATTCAATAAGATTTTATCAACTCTCTCCCCTTAGTCTTTCATTGGCTTCCAAAGTTGATCAAATCACTTCATAAAACTCCCTTGAACAACATCAGGCTTCATAATCCACTTTGATGTTTCCATGACGCTGAATCCCGATTTTTTTCCTACTAATTTTAGGCATTTCACTACCTGCTTTCCTATTCTTTTTTCTTTAGTACTTTAGAGATTTCAACTCTCAGACCAGGTAGATGACTTTCAAGCCTCTCTCTCTCTCTCTTTTTATTTTTAATTTTATTGTTCATGCTATTACAGTTTCTGCTTTATCACCCTTTCTCCACTTTCACCCGGCTCAACCCTATCCCCACCCCAAGCCCATAATTATAATGTTGTCCCTGTTCTTGGGTTGTGCATAAGTATTCTTTGATTAATTCCTTCAACATCTTTTATCTTCCCCTTCTTTTTGTCAGCTGTCAGTCTGTTTTATGCATCTAAGATTCTGTTACTATTTAGTTCATTGTTTTATTTTGTTCATTATATTCCACATATAAGTGAGATCATGTGAATTTTAGTGAATTAAGTGGCTTAATTCACTTAATGTAATTTTCTCCAGGTCCATTCATGCTGTTGCAAAATTTAACTTTCTTTTTTACATCTGTTATATAGCATTCCATTGTGTACCACAGCTTTTCTACCTACCTGTCTACTGATAAGCACCTAAGCTATTTCTAAATCCTGGCTATTATAAATGGTCCTGCGATAAACGTAGAAGTGCATATATTTTTGTACATGTATTTCAGAAAATTCAAGTCTTTATCTCAAGCCTTACCTGCCCCCAGACAGATCCCTCCAAACTGTCTAGGCCCTAACCCTCAGAACCTGTGAATATGTACCTTATATGACAAAAGAAATCTTGCAGATATAAATTAAGGATCTTGAGATAGGAGAAGGATACTGGATTATTCAAGTAGGCCCATTGTAATCACTAGGTTATTAAAGAAGGAAGCAGGACTAGAAGATATAACAACACAAACAATAGTTTGGAGTGACACAAGAAATGTACCTGAGCCAAAGAATGGTGAAGTGACCTCAAAAGCTGAAAAGATTGTGGAAATAGATCTCCTCTCATTGCCTTCAGAGGAAACCAGCTTTGCCAAAACTTCAACTTTATAGCTCTATGAGAATCACTTTGGACTTCTGGCTTTCAGAACTATGAGACAAAATTTTTGCATTGTTTTAAAACACTAAGTTTGTGGATAAATATCATAGCAGCAATAAGAAACATATATAATATCTATTTCTAAAGATCATTTGCATTGGCATGAAAATTAATAGCTCCAAAATGGAACTTCTGTCTCTCAAACCAAATGTTATATTCAGTTCTTTCTTACTTAAGAAATCAAATAGTCCTGCAACTCTTACTTACTAAGAAACCAAATAGTCCCACAACTCTTACTCTTTTCTTCGTTAAGTCACTTTCTTTCTCTGTCGTACTTCAAAATGCTAGCTTAAGCTCCAATTAAATAATAAGCTCATGTCTGAACTACTGCTGCAGAGAATTCTTATCTGATTCCTTTCCACCAAGCTTTCTCAAGTTACATCAACCTTCTGTAGGTTTCACATTTTCCCCTGATCTAAAATTTTCAAAGCCTGCTCATCGCTTATCAAGTAGTTACAGTTTCTTTAAGTGGCCATTCAAGGAGGTCTTCATCATCCAGTATAAATTTATGTATTATCCATTCTCAAGAAGGAAAATTGGTACATCTTCTGTTTCAAGACAGATAACACTCTTCATATCATATCTGTATTAAATAATTTTATGAATTATTGTTTTAATAATAAAATTGTTAAGATACATATTAAAAGGTATGATTCTAAAAAAGGGAAGAATGACTTTGACTTAATAATCTTGGAATCTCTGCATGTTGAATGAAATAGTATTGAATAATATTATTGATTGAGCAAAAGAACAATATACATTAAGAACTAAGTATGACTATTTAATAAGAATTGGCATAATTGATTCATTATTTAGTCGAGAGAAAACCAAGACAATGGAGCTATCCAGAAAAGGGGTGAAGTTTTTGAAATATTTTATATAGTAAAAATTATGCATAACTAAACACAAATGAATATATGAAATTAAGGAGTCAAAACTTTCAATACATATATTGTCATTCATTTATTAATTTATGTATAAATATAAGCTATATCATACCAGGCATTTTGTTAAGTTCTGTGTAATAAAAAAATCTTCACATGGAAGGATCTTGCAGTCTAATAATTAGGATTTTTGGTTTTGACATTTAAAGTTATCTAAACTAAGCTGAGGACAATTAAAATGACAAATTATAAATATATATACTATATAATATATATAATTTGTCACACTGTGACATGTATATATTATTTTGTCAGATCCAAGTCACCTATAATATTTTAATGCTAAAACTGATTTCTTTAAAATTTTTAAATTTGATAGCCTAAACTCTAAACAAAGTTGCATAGGACATAAATATAGACTCATAGAGTCACATTAATTTGCATGTAACTGCAACATTTATGCATGAATTCCTTATGTATTTCCACTAATAATTTACATAGTCCATTCTTCAGTACTTCACAGAGGAGGTGACTCATCCTTTCTTACAGTGGTCCATGCCACCCTTAAAAAATATGGACCTTCCAGATCATTCCTTTTGATAAATCTGGACTCATTATTTAGGTTAAGAGTCAAATCAATTTTTTTTATTCCATAGAACTTAACACAATGCCTGGTATGATATAGTTTATATTTATAAATAAATTAATAAATGAATGACAAATGCATATTGAAAGTTTTGACTCCTTAATTTCATATATTCCTTTGTGTATAGTTATGCATAAATTTTTACTGTATAAAATATTTCAAAAACTTCACCCCTTTTCTGGATAGCTCCATTGTCTTGGTTTTCTCTCAAGACTAAATAATAAATCAATTATGCCAATACTTAGTAAATCTCTCAAAAATTATAAGCTTATATAGTCCAAACATCAAAAAGGAAGCCTGGGCCCTAGCCTGGATGCTCAGTTGGTTGGAGCATCATCTTGTACACCAAAAGTTTGGGGGTTTGATTCAGGGCACCTACTTAGGTTGTGCATTCAGTCCCCAGTTGAGGCATGTATGAGAAGCAACTGATCAATGTTTCTCTCTCACATTGCTGTTTCTCACTTTTTCTCTCCCTCTCTCTCACCCTCCCTCTTTCTCTGTCATTACCCTTTCTTCCTTCCTCTATCTAAAAAATTATCAATATCCTAATGTGAGGATTTAAAAAAAAGGAAGCCTGGTATACAGTATCAATGCATATAATCCAAACTCAGGCAAGGAGGAAGGCCAGCTGCACAAAGATGATTGATGATCATGTCCTCTCACCAATGAGACCTGATTGCCATAGTCTTTCTGTTCATCAGCCGTCTACAAACTCAATACTTTATCCTTCTTCCTTATATTAGATTTACCAAAACAGCACTTTCTTATACGTAGAGGTGTCTTTCATAGGTGTATATAGTTGGAATTATTGGAATTATATGAGAAAAACATGCCTATTTATAGCAGGGTCAGAGGTTCTCTCACATTATATTAACAATTGTGAATAAAATGTGTCTTTACTTTTTCTGTAAATAATCATATTTTTCTTGTACAACCTTAATCCATGAGTTAGCAGGACATTACAATTAGATACTGGTTTTCCCAATCCAGTAAACACACTACTCTATGATTATATTGTCAGGCCTCTCATTTTGGTGACTCAGTTTCTCAGATTTCTGCTACATCTCCCTCTCCTTATTCCATTCCCAAATGGGAGTGGTGCTAAGTTGCTTCATGTTAATGAGGACTGAAGTGGTCCCCTGTCCTTTTCTGACATCTGTATTTGGGTATGAACTGTCTGGTATCTGTTCAGGTGGGATTGTTAGAGTCACATTCTTGGAATTTGGTATGTAAGGAAGATGACAGCTGATGCAATGCATATTTTGTTTCCTTTATGGCAATCCATGGAAATTGCTGTTATTTATTTGGCATTCCTCTCAACCCATCCAAACCTCCAGGATTTGGCTTAGAGAGAGAAGGTGAGGCACATGACTCTCACCACTTCCTTCTCCTACCTTAGTCCTTTTTTCCCCATTCCTATAATTCACTTGTCCAGAATCAGTGTATCACTTCGTCTATAGATATCCTCACAATTAATAAAATTATCTTAATTGACCTCCAGGTATGACTCTAATTTGTTAAAGGAAAAGGCATGAAATTTTGAAATCTTATCATTATTTATAACATCCAGCTGTTAAAATATCATCTATCTGGCATAGCCCCCAAAAACTTAACTTTGAGACATAATCCTACACTTATCACTTTGTCCCAAAAGAAACCGCACTCATCTTCTTTAGGTAAGTAAGACTCATGCCAAAGCTTCAAGACTGCACCAGATCAGAATTTCAGAGATGACTAAAGTATTTTAACTTAATATTTAAAAAAATATTTTCCTGACTATAATTTTATTATTTGCATAGAAATCTATGGAATTCCATCTATAATGGAGAGTAGTATACTGTGACCCTTGGACATTTTTTGTGTTAGCCTTACTTCTTGCTGAGAATAGATTTTACATTTTTTAAATTAAATTTGGTGGGGGGCATTGGTTAAAAACATTATATAGATTTCCACTCCACAATTCTATGATACTTCATCTGTTTATTGCATTGTGTACCCACCACCCAAAGTGAAATCTTCCATCACCATATTTTTGACCCCCTTTACCTTTTACTACCCCCTACCCTCTGGTAACCACCATACTATTGTCTTGTCTATATTTTTGTTTTGTTTGTTTTTCTTGTTTGTTCATTTTTTGCTTCAATATAAGTTCATTAACTGTAACAAATGTATCATGCTTATACAAGGTGTTAATCATACAAGAATGGGGACTCTGTATTAATGTTACCATTTTTCTGTAAGTTTAAAAGTGTTCTAAAAATTAAAGTATATTTTTAAAAATAGTTCTCTCAGGAGCTCCTACCCTTTGTGACAGCATGAATGGAACTGGAGAGCATTATGCAAAGTGAAATAAGCCAGGTGGTGAAAGAGAAATAACATATGATCTCACCTATAAGTGAAACCTAACCAACAAAACAAACAAGCAAGAACAATATAGCCTGTCACATTGACATTAAGAACAAACTGACAGTAACAAGAGGGGACAGAGGAGAAGATAATGGGGGAAAAGGAGGAAGGGTTTTCAGGAACATGTGCTAAGGACACATGGACAAAACCAAAGAGGGGTAAGATCAAGGAGAGAAGGAGATGGCTGGGGTGGGGGCGAGTGGTTGTGGAGACATGGAGACAACTGTACTTGAACAACAGTAAAGAAAAAGTTAAAACAAATTCTTTTAAATGGTAAAAGTGACATTTATTTATTTTTTATTAATGAGAATATTTTAATCACTTTATTTTTACTCTTAGTTTAACCTGTAATATTCACTCTGACCAAGCATTTAAACTCTTAAGGGAAATTCTCAATGTAAATTTGAAAGGTACAGAGAGCAACCAAGGTTTCTCATTTCAAAGGTGCCTTAGATATCAGTCCTACATAGTTTTATAAGAACATCTTCCAATGAGAAACCAAAAGTTATCTTCTTGAAGAATCAACCAGAATCAGGTTATTTTCTCTTTCAAATCATATTGTGAAATACATATCATTGATTACTAAGTAAACATGGAGTCATTAAGTAAACAACCTTATTTCTTGTAAAGACCCCTTGTAGGTATGGTTTCAGGTCACAGTGTCAGCTTTGCTTTCATCGCTTCTTTACTGTGGTGCTCAGAAATGAGTGTAGTGCTTTAGGTTTGACTATCACTAGGGTAAATTAGAACCAGAAAGGCTGCAGAACAAAGTTTCCCCGGTATTATTCAGCTAAGATCTACATCTAAGATTAGACAGACTAGGTGAGGCATCCCCATCTTGATGATCATATACCTGTCCATTTTTAAAGATCTTCTTTGACTTCTTTTTATTAATATTTTATAGTTTTATGAGTAGAGTGTATACATATTTTATAGATTTACAACTATTTTTCATTGATTAAAATATATTGTATTTTAAATTTGTATCTGATTTCAAGTACATTTGATTTCCATACATTTATTACATATCCTATAACTTATAAAACTTATTTATTAATTCTCAAAATGTGTAATTGGTTCCTGGGATATTCTTCATATCCAGTTGTGCCATCTGCATATAGAGACACTTTTTCTCATTTTCCAATCTGTTTTGACTTATTGAATTGGCTAGAACTTCTATTACTATTTTTAATAATGGTAAGAATAGACATCCATTGTCTTGTTTCTCATCTTAGGAGAAATCACTTAGTGTTTCACCATAAAGTATAATGTTAATAGTAGTTGATTTTGTAGATTCTCTTTATCATGTTGAAAATATTCTCCTCTATTTCTATTTTTTTCTAAGTTTCCGTCATGAAATGTTATTGAGTATTGCCAAAATTTTAAAAAATACTTTTCTGAATCATGAAATGTCCCTCTACGTATTGCTGAATATTATTCACTAACATTTTGGAAAGGGATCTTGCATCATTTTAATGAGAACTCTCATTGGCCTTTTCTTTTTGCGATGCCTTCATCTTGTTTTGGTATCAGAGTAATATGAGCTTCATGATACTAATTGAGAAGTATAATCTCCTATTTTATCTTCTGGAAGAGATTGTAGAATTAGTGCTAATAATTTCTTAAGCGGTTGATAGAATCCTCTAGTGAAAATTTTGGAGTTGGACATTTATTTGAGGCAATTTTTTAAAAAAAAGATTATTAATTAAATTGTATTAAGAGTTACAGGGCTATTGTGATAACTTGTTTTATATTGGGTAAATTGCTATGCTTTGTTTTTGTTTGTGTTTTTTTTTGAGAAAGTGGGTCATTGCATCAGAGTTGTCAAATGTATGTGTGTAGAGATGTTGGCAGCATATCCTTACTATTCTTTTGGTATCTTCAGGGCATGTAGTAACATCTTCCATTTAATTTCTAATATTGGTAATTTGAGTCTCTCTTTTTTCTATTTATTATTTTTGCTAGAGGTTTGCCAATTTTATTACTTTTTTCAAGTACCAGATCTTTGTTTTATTTATTTTTTATTATTTCTTTATTTTTTAAATAATGCAAATGATATCTACTTTCACGTTTAATACACTTTTTTTGTGTGTGTTTTTGCTCTTCTTTTTCATTCCAACATGGAGCTCACGTGTTTATTTGAGTTGTTTTCTGTTTTGTAACAAGTGTAATTAGATATAAATGTTCCTCTTGGCACCACTATAGTTATGTCTCACAAATTTTGATGTTTTATGTTTATTAATTTCAATGAATTTTTTATTTCCCTTATACTTCCTCTTTGACAGCTGTATTAGTTAAAAGTGTTTTGTGTTTTTTTGGTTTATTGTTGTTATTGTTGTTTTCAGTTTCCAGGTGTTTGGGAGGTTGGCTTGCTATCTTTCAATGATTAATTTCTAGTTTGTTTATATTGTGATCAAAGAATGTGCTCTATATATGTTCAAGTCTTTTAAATTTTCTGTTTTTTTTAAATATTGGAATATATACACTGGGTACTTGAACAGGCTGCAATGTTTTCGTTGTGTGAAATACTGCTTAAATGTCAATTAAATATGTTGTTTTATGCTCTTGTTGAGTCCTTTTATATTCTTGCAGATTTATTCTCTGGTGTTCTATCAATTGTTACTAGAGGTGCAAGGAAGTCTTCAACTGAATTTGTGGATTTGTATATATCTCATTTTAGTTCTATTTTATAATTTGTCACATTGTTGCTTGATATATGCTCATCTAGGATTCTATGTCTAATTGGTGGATTGTTCTTTTTTAATCTTTATATAATGGCTCTGGAACTATTCTTTTATTTTAAATCATATTCATTTTGTATTCATAATGATACTTTTGCTTTCTTTGATCAATATTATAGGGCATATACTGTATTTTCTATCTTTTTAATTTAACTTGTTTATTTTGTGATTTGTTTTACTATTAATATGGTTATACTTTCACATTTGAAATGAGTAGTAGAGAACATATGTTTGGGTCATTTTTTTATACACTCTGCCATACTTTAGTATATTTTAGAAAGTTTAGGGGACTTCCGCCAAGATGGAGGTATAGGTGGATGTGCCATGCCTTCTCACACCACCAAGTTTAGGGACAACTAAATATTAGCATCAGAAAACACAACCAGAACACGGAAAACTGAACTTTTCGGAAGTCCGCTAACAACAAATTCTTCAGCCCAACCGGTAAGGGGCGAAATGGGCGTCTGGTGAGGAGTTACAAAGGAGGGCTCGGTTGGACCCCGGCGTGGAATCCAGATGCGCGAATCCAGACGCACGGGTTCCAAACGCAGGATTGGACCTAGTGAGCGACCGAGCAACCCACCGGGTGAGCGACTGCAGAGGAGACAGTGGGGAGGCGGTGCAGCGTGTTAACTGCGGTTGCCTAATTGCGCGCAGAGCGAGGGAGTGGGCGGTTGGACCGGCCGCGGCAGCGATAGAGGGCAGTTGCGGCGATAGAGGGCGCCACCATTTCCCCGCTCTGACCACGCCCCCACATGCAGCGTCACAACCCAGCGACCTGGGAGTCCAAGGCGCCCGCTTCTCACATTTAAAGGGCCAGAACAGACCAAAAATGTCGCAGGAAGACCTCAAAGCCCCAGAGATAAATCTAAGCAACGAAGAAATAGCAAAACTCTCAGACACACAGTTTAAAACACTGGTCATCAGCTTCCTCACAGATCTGGTTGATTATAGCCACAAATTAGAGAAACATATGAAGGCTAAATTAAGGGAAATGAATGGAATTCCACAGGAAACCCATAGAGATGAAAAGGAAACTGGGACTCAAATCAATGGAGTGGACCAGAAGAAAGCAAATAATGGCCAAACAGAAAAGAGTCAAGAAGCAAGAATTCAAAGAAATGAGGAGAGTCTAAGGAACCTCCAGGACATCTTTAAACACTCCAATATCCGAATTATAGGGGTACCAGAAGGGGGAAAGACACAACCACCAGTGGAAAAATTATTTGAACAAATAATAAAAGAAAATTTCCCCAATCTGGCAAAGGAAATAGACTTCCAAGAAATCCAAGAAGCTCAGAGAGTACCAAAAAGGTTGGACTCAAGAAGAAACACACCAAGGCATATCATAATTACATTAGCCAAAATTAAAATGAAGGAGAGAATCCTAGAAGCAGCAAGAGCTAAGGGGACAATCACCTACAAAGGAGTCCCCATCAGACTGTCAGCAGATTTCTGAAAAGAGACCTTACAGGCAAGAAGGGGCTGGAAAGAAATATTCCAAGTCATGAAATCTAAAGACCTACAACCAAGATTGCTCTATCCAGCAAAACTTTCATTTAGAATGGAAGGACAGATAAGGTGCTTCTCAGATAAGACCAAATTCAAGGAGTTCATCATCACCAAGCCCTTATTATATGAAATGTTAAAGGGACTTATCTTAGAAAAAAGAAGTTAAAGAAACATGAACAGTGAAAGAACAACAAACTCACAGTTATTAACAACCACACCTAAAACGAAAGCAAACTAAAAGAACAGCTAGATCAGGAGTGGAAATATAGAAATGAAAATCTCAAGGAGGGTTAGCAACAGGGGAGTGGGAGGAGGAGATGGGGGGAGAAGGTACAGAAAATAAATAGCATAGACAGTAGATAGAAAATAGATGGGGGGGCAAGAATAGCATGGAAATATAGAACCTAAAGGACTTGAGACACATGGACATAAACTAAAGGGGGGTAATGGTGGGGATGGGGGGGCAGGGTGGAGGGGAATGAAGGGGGGAATAGAACAACTGTAACAGCATAATCAATTAAAAAATAAATAAAATTAAAAAAAGAAAGTTTATGTTTAATATAATTATTGATAGGTTGGGTCCTAAATACACTATTGCACTATTTTACTTTTTGTTTTCTTTCTTTTTTCTGTTTTATACTTTCAAGTTTTATTTTCTTCTGATTTCTTATGGGTTTCTGAAACAACTCCAGAATTCTGTTTGATTTATCTATAGTATTTTTTAGTGTATTTCCATGTATGGTATTTTAATTGGTTTCTCTAGGTATATAACTTATCACAGTCTACTAGTGTTGTCACTTAACCAGTTTGAAGGAAGAGTAGAAATCTTTTTATACTTTATCTCCCATTTCCCTCTTTATTTATAATATAATTGTCTTAAATTTTACTCTCCTCATAATTTTTCATCTTTTATTGTATTTTCCTTTACTATGTATTCCCCATTATACCCTCCCAGAATCACCACACTATTGTCCATGTCCATGAGTCCTTTTTCATTTTTGGTCAATCGCTCTACTACCTAACCACCCCCAGAACTGTCAGCCTGCTCTCTATTCACGAGTTTGCCTCTGTTTTGCTTGTTAGTTCATTTCGTTCATTACATTTCACATATGAGTGAAATAATATGGTATTTATCTTTCTATGACTGGCTTTTTTCACTTAGCATAATGCCCTCCAGGTCCATCCATGCTGTTGCAAAGGGTATACAATTTTCTTCTTTTCTATGGCTGAGTAGTATTCTATTGTGTATATGACCATAATTGCTTTTTCCGCTCATCTACTGAAAGACGCTCAAGTTACTTACAGATCTTGGTGATTGTATATAACACTGCAATAAACATAGGGGTGTTTAAATATTTTCATATTAGCATTTCAGGAAAAACCACTGAATGGGAGAACATATTTGCCAATACATCTGTTAAGGGGTTAATATCCAACATTTATTTTAAAAACTTATAAAATACAGCAACTAAAACAACAAACCCATTTAAAAATTGGGCAAAGGACTTGAGTATACATTTCTTTAAAGGACACACAGATGGTCAAAGGACATATGAAAAGATGATCGACATCACTAATCAGGAGAAAAATGCAAATTAAAACCACAATGAGATATTACCTCACACTGGTCAGAATAAGTATTATCAATAAATCAACACAAAACAAGGTCTGGCAAAGATGTGGGAAAAGGGGAACCTTTTGCACTGTTGGTAGGAATGAAGATTGGTTCAGCCACTGTGGAAAACAGTAGGGAGATACCTCAAAAAATTAAAAGTGGAACTGTCTGATAACCCAGCAATTCCATTTCTGATAATTTACCTGAAAATACTCTCTATATCATTTAAATCACATATGACATTATATTCTTCACTTTAACCATAAAACACAGTTAAAAAACTCGGGCTTTGGCTGGTGTAGCTCAGTTGACTGAGCTTGGGCTGTGAATAAAAGGGTCGAGGTTAGATTTCCAGTCAGGGCATATACCTGGGGTAGGCCAGGTCCCCAGTGGGGGCCATGTAAGAGTCAGCCACACATGGATGTTTCTCTCCCTCTCTTTCTCCTTCCCTTCCCCTCTCTCAAAAAATAAAAAATAAATAAAAAAAATATTTTTAAAAACTCAAAAGGAAGTGCCATGCCTGTTCTATTCATCCACATTACACAAAATAAGTTATTTTCTCTTTCCTGATGTCCCAAGATGACTACTCTTTTTCTTTCCCCTAAGTTAAAAGAACTTCCTGTAACTTTTATTTTTTAGGGTAGACATGATAGTGACAACATCTTATTATTTTCTTAGTCTAAGAATATCCTAAATTCTCCATCACCATGAATTACGTTTTTGTTGGGTATAAAATCCTAGAAGATCCTGTAATAGCTGTGTGTGTTTGTGAGTTTGTAAGTAAGCCAAGCTTGAGAACCTGGATTACTGATGGCGTATTTTTGGACTACAGATCAACAAGTTCAAGATCCAGGAAAAGCCAGTGTTTCAATTCAAGTCAGAAAGCAGGAAAAAACTACTGTCCCAGTTCAAATAGAGTCATGGTGGGGGAATTTTGTTCTACTTAGTCTTTCAACTGATTGGATTAGGCCCAACCACATTAGGGAGGGCAATCTGCTGTATTTAGCCTACTAATTTGAATGTTAATCTCATCCAAAATCACCCTTACAGAAACACCAAGAATAATACTTGATCAAATATCTGGGACCCTGTGGCTCAATAAAACTGACACATAAAGTTAACTATCATACCCAACAATGAAGTTTAGTTGACAATAACAATTTATTTTTTAAATATATTTCATTGATTATGCCATTACAGTTGTTCCATTTCCCCCCTTCATTCCCCTCCACCCTGCACACCCCTCCCCCACCATTCCCCCCTTTAGCTTATGGCCACGTGTCTCAAGTTCTTTAGATTCTATATTTCTCCTACTATTCTTACTCTCCCCCCATCTATTTTCTACCTACTGTCTATGCTACTTATTTTCTGTACCTTCTCCCTCCTTCTCCTCCTCCCACTCTCCTGTTGCTAACCCTCCATGTGATCTTCATTTCTATGGTTTTGCTCCTGATCTAGTTGTCTGCTTAGTTTGCTTTTGTTTTAGGTGTGGTTTTTAATAACTGTGAGTTTGCTGTCCTTTCACTGTTCATCTTTTCTTATCTTCTTTTTCTTAAGTAAGTCCCTTTTACATTTCATAGAATAAGGGCTTGGTGATGATGAACTCCTTGAATTTGATCTTATCTGAGAAGCACTTTATCTGTCCTTCTATTCTAAATGAAATCTTTGCTGGATAGATCAATCTTGGAAAATAACAATTTATTTTAAGAAATACTCAACATCCATTAACAATGATGCTTATGAATTCTATGTAGGCACAAGAATTTTTGCTACCTAAAGAGTAAAAGTAAAAATTGTATGGACTATATTTAATACCAAATGGTACATGTCTGTAAATGAAATTTAAAAACACTTAATTGAAGAAATGATCATTGAGATTGTAAGTAAAGTTTTTAGTTATTTTATTTTTAATAATAAAATATGGTTGCTTTTTATAATGAACCATTAACTATAGGAAAATACCAGTATTTTCATAGCCATTCTTCCAGAAGTCAATTAAAAGTTTTAAAAACTTAGTTATGAAGACAATGTCCATAATCTCAATGCACGTTCATGATTATAGTCAATATTTTAGTCTATTTCTAAAGGCTAAAGCAATGCAGCATATCTTTGTAATTAATTAAATTGCAGTCAAACCTTGGTTCTTGAACAATTTTGTTCTCAACACAAATTACCTTGTCTAACCAAATTTTGGATCTTGATTCTCCACCTGACAGTGCTCTCACACTTGTATGATCAGTCACATGTCTCTCAGGCAATAAAGGAGTTTTTGTTTTCAAACAAATCACTTTTTGAATGGTTTTATGAAAAAAATTAAGTTTGAGAACCAAAGTTCTACTGTAATATTTATTAACTGCCAGGTTGGCTGCCAGGGTGTTTCATGTGATAGGATTATAGCAGTAATCTACAATGATAACAAAATCCTTCACTCTTTGTTTTATTTTTTAAAAAAATGTGTGACAGGAATTTTTATGTTATTACATAATTTTATAATGACTTTTAAATATATATATTGCATTCCACATAATTCATATAATAAAAATCATTTTATCCAATAATGAATGTTACACATATATTTAATAATAATTATATTAAATATAAACTGCATATTTGTTCATATAATTTTATTTTAGGCTTATATTTTAATCCTAAAATATACCAGAAGTTGAATCAGTATGACTAAATGAACATATACTTTGAGTCTGTGAACTTATTTTGATAAATTTTATATCCAAATCACCTGTTCATGTTTCTAATAGCAGCATATGCAAGGGTCCCTTTTATCTTATACTGGTCTGGATAGAGTTTTATGCACTTATTTTCTAATTACCGTAGTTAGCAACTGCCATTCACTCCAGTGTTCTCTTTCTTTTAGTGTTTCTGTTTTCTGTATTAAGATCCTTATGTCTTCTACTATTTTTGTTTTCTTAATTTACAATACTCTGTTTATAGTTTTTTAATTATCTATTAACGTCTTATAAATTTTAAGCTCTAAATACAATGTTAATTGCATACTTTTTAGATTTTTTTTAATAATGATTGCCTCTTGACATGGAATTTATTGCTCTTATTGTTATCACCACTACTATTGACAGCACAAGCAGTGTTTTCATGTAGTCAAGTCTGTCAACCATCCAGTGTGCTGATTTGTAAGCTGGAAAGTTACATTTTTTATGCATGTTTGCTGAATATTCTTATCTTTGGAACTTTGAGAAGTTACTATATTCATATTAAATCTGAAATCATTGTCAGCATTAGTGTGAGGTGAAAATATAAGGTTTTTCCCCTTTCAATTTCTAACCAATTCTTCGGGCACTTTCAATTTACTAATTTTTGTTAATTTGATTAACATGACCTCTTATTATACAATTATTATCTACTTTAAGGAGAACCTTTTAAGCAGACATAATTTGTATTTTAGTATTGTGTAGGGTACCGGTTTGTTTTAGTCTGGCAAATGTGACTCAGCTCTGTATGGAAAACCTACAGATGTGAAGTGGTGGGCAGGAGCCAGACCTTCAAACAGAGTTTTCCCATGGGAATCGGGCCTAGAAAATGCATACAGACTATTATGGCTTGTTCTTGCTAAAACTCCATTACCCTGGTCTAAAACAACAAATGTATATTGTCTATCTTCAAGGTAATTTCCAAAGTCTGTATGAGCTTTCCCAAGGACAGAGCTAATCAGCTCACTGCCATTCCCCTCTGCATGTTATTTTCATTTCCTTGATTGTACCTAAAATTTAGATAATAATATTCTATGTAAGAGATAGTAAATGTTTATTTGATGTAAGACCCTAGAAAAACAATAAAAGCTTGTTTAGGCAAGGGTTGAGGCGCTCTCTCTTGAGAGTGTGGCAGAGGCATTCACAGGCACTCTCCCCTTGAGAGAGTAGCCGAGCCACTCCCTTTGTCTCCACAGGATTGTTGTCATCTGTGCATTTACTCTCACCTTCAGTCACAACAGGTGGACTCTGCTGGCTAAAGTCTACCACAGTATTGCATATATTTCAACTGAAGTTTTTTTTCTTCTGAGCATTTTATTTTCATTGATCATAGAGTGATAAAGATGGCTATCTAAACATCCAGATGAGTTAATGAACCCTGATAGTTAGTAGAGTAGAGGTGTCAGGGCAGTTCAATTACCTTCACTTCCTATTTCAAATATATAGCAGAGATAATTATTAAACATTTTAAAGGTAAAATGTAATCAATCGCTTATAACCATTAAACTCAAGACTAATTCATTTTATTTGTTCATAAATTTCTGTAACTTCCTCCATTTTGGAAGTCTCTTACTATCTACCTACACTTGTAATAAAAATTCTGGTTCTATTTTTGATGTGTCACTTGCTGACATCTTTCAAGCCCCATCTCTCCTTTTTCCTATTCTATGTAGAAAATCTGATGAGAAAAACTGAGTGTTCTGTCCTACCACACTAGTGAGAAGTTCCAAGTACTCAGGCACATCTGAGAAACATCAACCCTGCTGTTCCCTTAATCACCATAAACCCCTAACCAGTCACCCCACCATTCTCACAAACCATATTTGGACATTGTTTGCAGAAAATATTTTTTTATTTTCTTGATGCGTGTGTGGTAACTTCAGTCTCAATATCCACACCATTTGGGGACCCATCCTGCTTCTCTGAGGTGACTACAACACACCAAAAAAATTTCTACAGTAACGACACAGGTATAGTTCTGGCCATCCAATTGGTATTGTTGATAATGAAATCTAAAAAACCATTTCTTCCAAGCAGTTGGGCTAATTTCCATTCTAAAATTTAAATATAAGTTTCAACTAAAGAGAAAATTATGATCATTAAATTGCCCAATAGGAGCAGGGTGGTAAGTCCTTCTTTCATGAATATTAAAAATTTGGAAAAATTCAGTTATATCTTTGTACAAGAGAGTGGTAATAAAAATATTAAAAAAGAAATAAATCAGGGGTGAAGGGGCTAATGGGAAAGAAGGGGAAGGGTCATTAAGGAACATGTATAAAGGTCCATGGACAATGCCAAAGGTGGGGAGAATTGAGGGTGGGAAGTTGGGGTTGGTGGGGTGAGTGAGAGTATGGGGAGCAAATGGAGACCCCTGTACCTGAACAACAACTAAACAAGAAATGTAACAAATAAAAAAAAAAGAAATGAATGAGATGAGAACTTAAGTAGTCATACAGTTTATAAACACATTTGTGAATATCTGTAGAAATTGTACATGAAATGAACATAGATAATTACAAAGAATTTTTGTGTTTTAGAAAAGGACACAGATGATGACAATAATGTATATTTTGAAAAGCCTTTATACAAAGAAGTGAACAATAAAAAATGTACAGGTCTATGAAATTTCAAAGCCTGGGCATATTGCTTTAAGCTATGCTAAAAATAGTATAAGGAAAAACTTAATTTTTTTCTCTCTTCTCTTGATTTCTTTTTCCATTTATTTTTTCCTTCCCTCTTCATTTTTACATGTGTGCCCCTTATTCTTTGAGTGACATGAGTCTACTTACTGCAAAATGCAATTAAAGTAATATTTGAGTCTTTGATTTGCTGCAATTTCCTTCAAGCCATGTACATATGTAATTTCAAAATTTAGAAATACATTTTAGAATACCATTTTATTGTTATTTACCATATCACTCATCATAGACAGGAATAAGCCAAGTTCAAATCACAGAACAATATTCAGAAGTAGACATCCGAATATAACTAATGAGATTTCAACCAAATTTTCCACTTTGAAATTCAATTTTTCAAAGATTAGCTCGTTTCTTATCTCTATATTTCTAATCCTCATCTTTCATTCAGCATTGGTGCTAATACGTCTTTTTAGACAAATATCTTTAGCACTTTTTTTACTGCTCTATCTGAAAAAAACAGTGTCCCTTGGAGGAATCCTAGATACAACTATATAAATAAAGAAGCAAGTAAGTAAAGAAAGCCATGACTTAGCCCATTACTTTTCCTGGTGCCACTACTTCACATCAGTCAGTTTTTAATCAGGAAAGAAGAAAGTCTCTTTTCTTTTTCTCTTTCTATATTCCTTCCATTTCTCCTAATTCTACTGTTTTTGTTAGTTTAGTGTTGCCTATGCACAAGTGACATTGAGGTTAATTGAAACAGGAGCACATGAACGGTCATACCAATATTCTGCTGGTTGCAGGAAATAAAAAATAGTACATCTTTGGACAGGTAAGTAAGATATTTAAGGGTTGTCAAAATTTCAAACTCTAATTGCATGACCTAACTTCTAAGAATGGAGTGACAACATATAGTGTGAGAGATGGAAAACTTACATGTAAGATATTATAATGTCTCTCATATACAATAATTTTCTCATTAAAATCAAGTGAAATTTAGAATATTGTTATGACATAAAATGTGATGTAATTAAGAAATGAAGGCTCTAAATTTCACACATGCTAATTAAGAATTATATACAATTATATAGTAGTGTTTATACAATTTAAAATGAGTTCTTGTATTACTCTAACTATACAAAATGAAAAAAATGTGTTACTCTTCTCAATTTGATGACTAAGAAAGTCATTTTCATCATTGAGGAATTGTTCCCTGAAGTTAGATTCAGTAGGACAAAAAGGTTTAGGGTATTTTTTAACAGGACGTAATTTCTCTTTAGCTAAACATTCACGCATATCCAAATGCAGATGTAGTCACCCGTGATTAAAGTGGGTGAAAAAACATTATCCTTGAGAGGAAGTTGATTATTATGAATTTAATTTGGGACCACAGGAACCAGGGGAGCAACTGACGAAGTATAGGAAGCTCCAGAAACTTGGGTAGTATTCCACCCTAACAGCCATCTAAAATAAAGGGATATTGGATGTTGGACATCCATAATGTCTTGAGGGTTTTGGAAGAGGGTTGTAGTCAGCCAAATAATCTGAGTACCATGAACAGATTAGCTACATGATCAATGTCCTTGTCTTAAAAATCTAGTTCCAGTGAAACACTTTTGAATATAAAAATATTTGGAAGTTCAGGATATCAGAGAAGCTGCTTGCTTTGGGGGCATTCTCTGTCATACAAAGATGAGGAAAGATTGGGATAAGGTTCCTATGAGTTGGAGGGGAGCAAAGAAGATTCAAGTCACATAGTAGAGAAAAGCTGAGGTCATTTTCTTTCTATAGGAGATGTCTGAGGAAAAAGAAGCTACAAATGACCAACCCCAGTGCTCTGCAGGACTCGCAAGTCCACCACAGTCTTCATGAGGAAACCATGTCATGCATTTGCTGTCTGCCTGAGTAATGGCTGCTGCCTTCCATGCTGGTTTATTTTCTTTCTCACCTTTGCTGGTTTGTTATAATTTGGAAAGTGAAGGGTAGAAAGAGAAATATATATAACCTAACAAAGAGGAAAATATACTCTATAAAGTTATTGTCTGAGTGAGACTAGAATTTCTCTTTAAATTTAAGGAACTAGACTGATGCCAACATGGATATCAACATTCACTGAGAACCTCTATGATAAAACCTGAAATTATATATCACAGAAGATAAATTATACATTAAATAGATGGATAGATACATAATATTCAGGTTTGGGATCATATCAGGATCGTGAGATTTTTTTTTTCTCAGAGGGAACAAAAATCCTTTAACTGAGGACTCACTCTGTTGAGGAGATGTGATAGAATAAGGGAAATGGCAAAAAGAAAGACACACTGATTTTGGGTGTGTATGAAACGGTGGGGACCAGGGGTCTTGCTGGAAGCAGAAGTGATTGAGTGGTCAACTATAAGAGACAAAAATAACTGCCTGACCAGGGACCTGAAAGTGTTTGGAGGGTAAAAGAATGAAGAGCACTGAGTTCCACGGGTAACAGCTACTCTCATGAAGAAGCCCTATATTTCCAGCCTAATGTGGAGCAGTGGTCTGACCAAAAGGGACCTGTGCTTCTGATGGGTTTCCTAGCAGTGGTGGCTGGGAATAGTGAACAAAAAAACAAAACAAAAAACATCTCTGTCCCCAGGCTTTCATTAATGCTGGTGTCTACATATGGAAGCCTCTAGCAGAGTGCCTAATAATTTGTAAATGTGCAATATCCCTGTGTGTTTAAATGAGAGAATTTAATTTTAAAATATTAAATTAAATTTATTCTTCCTTTTTTTTTCTTCTTAGCTTATCTGACTACAACATAACCCCCATGCTGTATCTTCTGGAGGTAGCCTGATAAAAAACACCATAACTGTAGACATGATTCTTTTTTTTATCTCCTATGATACCTATAATTTTGCTCTAACCAACCATTAGAGGGAGGGGTTGCCTAAAAATATATTATATGCAAGTTTACATGATAAAGAGTATTCAGCTAAGTTAAAGGTGGGATTTAACACTCAAGAAGAGAGGTGAAAGGTTCTTGGAGTCCTAAGGGGAATTCCCCTTCCTTCTGCCAGTCATGTGGGTTACACATCATCAGCTCCCAAAATGAGACCTATGTGGAAAAGGAAGACATCCAGCAAAAGGCATAGGTGGAAACTCTCTCACCCTACAACATATTGTCAGCTATTCTCAGCTCAAAGTTTCAAAGAAAGAAGAGTAGCTTCAGCTGGTAGGAGTTACTGTCAACATCCCCACCTGAAATTTAGAGAGGGGTGTACAGGAAGGTGAAAGAAGGCAGCTCTCATTGTGAAACAAGGTAAGGGCTTGAGGATTAAGAGGGCAACTTTGAACTGGGCTCAGCAAACTTGATGCTTCCAGTAGAAATGTTACCATGTTTGGGCACTGCCAAATAAAGGACGTCTCTCCTTGCCTTGACTGGTTCCTTGGAGTTCTAGAGTTTTCATGTGAATTATTAGGAATATGGTTTTGCCCAAGATAGAAACATTTCAAAAACTTATTAAAGTGTATCTAAAGCTGAATCTTATTATTTCCTGTCTTGTATAATACCATGACAACAAAAGGAGAATGCTAATAAGTAGGAGATGTAAACAATGAACTATACAGAAGAGAATACTAGAATGCTTAACAAAGGAAGTCAGAAGATTTATGGATTATATGGGGATTAGGGAGAATGGAAAACACAGCTATGATTTATAAATAAGACTCTGACTAGGTAAGTTCTTCATGTAAATCTGTGTCTCATAAAGGAAGCTGAAGTAAACACAGGATAAAATGTCAAAGACTCTGACTAGGTAAGTTCTTCATGTAAATCTGTGCCTCATAAAGGAAGCTGAAGTAAACACAGGATAAAATGTCACTCAGGAGTTAACTGTGGAGCCCTTTGGCTCCCCAAACAGTCCCTCAGCAAGCTATTTCTTGTGGGGGTGACTTTTTTGAGAGTCCCCCCTGTGCCAGGGACACTCATGAGTGAATAAATATGGCTGAGAGATGCTGGATCTGCTTTGGAATGGAAGGAGTGGGCTGTGGTCAGTGTCTCAGGGAAGACAAAGGCCAGCAGCGGCCAGTTTCTTCAAGAAGAAAAAGACCCCGAGGGCCCTCTTCCACAGCCTTTTATTGGGTTGTAATACACATGAATACAGGGCGGCAAGGATCAAACAGTAGATAACATTTCAAAGAGATCTGAGGGCTTCAGAGTCTGAGCCAGTGTCTGTCAGGAAGAGAGTTGCAGAAACTTTGGGAGACATACTCATTTTCTCTCAGACCCTTATCATATGAATGAAAGCAATTCTTAGCAGAGCAGATTTCACAGGTTTATCAGCAAGTCTTTGTGATGCCAGATTTTCCCCCAGGACACAGTCTAGAGAGGCAAGGAGCTGTACCTCTCCCCATCAGGTATTCAGGCTTAAGGGTATTAGCGCCAGGAAGTGCTTCTCCCAGAGAACATGGGGACTTGGGCTTTGTCAAAGCTGGGGGCGAGAGTTCATTGCTCTTTGTTGCAGCCCCCTGAGTCCTTCCATGAAGGTCTCCCAAGTGATCCAGTCTGGCTTAGGTTGCTCCCCACTGTGAGGGGTCTTGCCAGTAATTGACTTCTGACCAAGCTTTGGGGGCAGGGAGAGGAACTGAGGCAGCCTTTGCTACCAGAGACAAGCTTTGTCTCCTGCGGCTCGCATTCCAAAGGTTGTCTCTTGCCCTTAGCCACAAGGGGTAGAGATACAATTCCTAAAATCAGGCAGAGCGGTCTACAACAATTTCTCACACCTATAACAGGTTTGGGGTTTAGAGCAAGTCACTCTGGTTGCTCCCTGTCAATTATTAAATACTTAACATTTTTCTACACCCCCTCCTCAAAAACGGTAGCATAAAGGCCAAACTTAAAAGGCAAAATAGAAAAAGTTGCTAATTAGGATGTATGATACTTATTGTATGTAGACCCTCACACATTTTTGCAGTCATTTTGCTAAAGGCTAAGGATTACCTATCTGAAATTAAACCTAAGATTTTATTTTAGGTATATCTCAGATGTGGCTTTTTTTACATTTGTTCTCTGGTTTTTGGCTTGATATAGTGATTTCTACTTGCATCACTCCAGGGACACCAGCTGCATAGGGAAATAATAAGGGAAGAGATATTAACAAAGGATTAGAGTAGTGATGCCCATGTACAGACGCCCAGGAATCATCCCTCTGAATGAACAGCAAGAGTAGCGGAAAGCACTAACGTGACTAAGGAACAGAAGGAGGAGAAAGAAGGTGAGAGGGCAAAGCAGAGGTAAGAGAAAGGTGGAAGGTTCTAGGAGAGAGAAGGAGCATGGACAGTCTGGAGGAGAGGTAGGGCAGAATTGAGTTGCAGCAAAGACCAAACAGAGGGCCAAGGTCAGGCCATCACAACAGCTGATGGAAGTAGTACTGGGTCTAGTGTGTAGAGCTGGTGTAGTCAGTCCTCTGCAAAGATCTTGGTAGAAAAAAGTGCTCTGTCCAATGTCATTTCTATAGATGAAAAATGAAAGTAAAAGATGTATGCTCTGTCCCCTCAGGTAATACATGCATAGGAAATGAAATGGTAGTGAATGAGAATGTCAAAGCCCAGAAGAAACGTTGTAAAGAAGTAAAGAGAAGCTGAGGAGCTAAACCAGCAGCAGCAGAGAAGCCACAATTGCTGGACAGTTTGTAATCCCTTCTGAAGTGGAAAATCCAAGCCTGCCTGCATATCTGATTTTAGTACAGGTTGTGGCTCCTGCTGTAGGTCAGAAATGCCCAGCCAGGCATTTCCTGCAAAGGTTTTGAGTCACCAGCTTTCTTCCAGATTTCTATTATCTAGAAAAAACATAGAAGTAGTTGACTAGAGAAGTTTACAGCTGCTCAAGAAAATTATTTCTGAGAATATTTGATCTAAATACTCCTTGGGACCTCAGAATTAAAGCAGGGTCCCTGAAAACGTCAGCTGTGTCAATGCATAAAGAGATATCATTTTTGATTAGCTGATGCCCATGTGGAATTTAGGTTGTACATAAAAAATACATGTAATTCCTTAATCTTACACTTTTGTCTTAACTCTGACAGTGTCATGAGAAACAGTCACCGACAGCAGAAAGGAAAGGACAAGACAATGTATTTTCTTTCCGTGAGTACTTTTCTCTGTGGCAGTGATTAGCCCCCTTGGGAAAAAGAAAAGCCTCTGAATTGTCCTTTATACCTCTTTCAGAGTCTTTGAGGATTTCTGAGAGATTAATCACTTAGAGGTTTGCCTGTTTTATACGTGTTTTCCCATGGAATTGGAGGATTTTTATATCCTCAAAAAAATTGAGGCCTACAGGCCAGAATGTAGCTGGAACACAAAAGTGTGGAAAAGGCAGCCTTGGGTAACAGACCTCTGCACCTCCAGGCTTGCCAAGGCTTCAAGGATCTCCTTTCTTTGGTGTCCCACTGCATTAAACCTCAAATGTGAGAGCTCTTGCATAATCAGAAGCAGAAGGGGCTTGCATTTTATCCTTCCAAGTGTGTGTTTGGTTGCCTAGAGCTAGGAAGGAAGACATATTACTTTTTTTGGAGAGAAGGCCATACATCCCCAAATGGGAACAGAGCAGCCAGCTGCTTTAGCATGAAAAGGCCACAGGGTATCCTCTGGGTCCAGTCAGGCCCAGAATATGAGCTTGGGAATAGCACATCCATGAGAGAGGCAAATCTGAGACAGTTTGAAAGAAGGGGAAATTTACACAACTCCGACAACAACAAAAAACTCTATTACTGAATTTTGCGAGAACCAATTCTCTCAAGTGTTAAAGGTACCAGAGAACTGGTCATAGATTAAGGAAGATTCAAATTACTCTAAGTTTTTTTTTCTTAGTAACATGTTTTATCTTTGAAGATTTTGGTAACAAGGCTATGAATAGGAACCTGGTTATCTGGAAAAAGTCCTAATCTATAATGAACCTATTTTACTTTAGCTCAACTGAGGTCTGTATCTTAGAATCATAAGTGTTCATAAGAGTAGAACATAAGCCTAGTGTTCAGGTCAAGAGAAGAACAACTTTGGAATCAGACACACCTGAATAAAAATTTAAATGCTTTTACTTACTGATTGTTAGATCTTATATGATTTTCTTGCTTCCCCATTTCTCAGTGTTTTCATTTGTAAAATGGGAATAATGATAAAGTAATTGCTGTGAAACATATATGTTTCTAAATTATTCAGCACAGTGTATTGCACACAGTTAGCAAACTTCCAAAAATAATAGTTATTGTTTTATTTTTTTCTTGATACGTCCTTCAGAGTATTGTTTCCAGAAATGGTTATTAAATCTCAAAATTGATAATGTAAGATGAGTTTTGAGGTGGCAAACAGGGTGAGATAGTTGGGAACCATTTCAGATGAATCATAACTAAACAATGAGGTAAAACTGGACTTAGAGAAATAGAGACTCATGTCAGAAAGTCTCTTTGTGTAAATATAGAACCCTGTCTTACTGGAAGATAGCTATAAGAATAGAGGTTGGTTTATTTATTTATTTATTTATTTCTCTCTGCCTTTTCCCCAACCCCTCCTCTCCACCCCAGACTTCCCCGCCTCCCTCCCCCATCTCCAACTCCCTTGTTATTGTCCATATATCCTTTATAATTGTTCCTGTAAACCCTTCACCCTTTTCACCCATTATCCCCTCCCCTCTCCCCTCTGCTAAATAGTCAAATTTTAGCACCCCAAAAAGGAGTTCAACAACATGTGTGATGTGGGTAAGTAGTAAATGATGAGCACCCTCAATGGAGAGCCAAATGAGGATATTTCTGGGTAGAACAAATGTTAGAAATTTATTTTTAGTCCTTTTACTTTATAAATTATATATAGGACAAACTACTAATAGTATATGATACAGACATGTCATTAACATTTTAATTTAGACGTGTTATATATTTCAAAAGTATAAATAAAATGAGCCTTCTCATATTTTATTACCTCTTTTTACTTGCTTAATATAACATAAAAATATTAAGAGAATGTAATGTCAATCATAGGAATGACTTTAATTCCTACATACTACAGATGTACTTAATCATTGAATTTGGTGTCTTCTGTACACAGCCACCCTGCTAGATAACAACAGTCCTGTTCCCTCAAAGAGCTAACATTCTATTGTGAAAGACTGACTATACAATAAGTTAAAAAATAGTCCTCATTATTAAGGAAATGAAAATTAAAACCAAGTTAAATACCAGTAAGTGCTTAGTCAAGTGGCTATAATCCAAAGATATACCAAAGACATAGAGAAATATTTTAATTACCTTCCCTGTCATTGGTGGCCCCTTTCCTACTAGATGTGTGCTGTTCCTCCATCCCTGTTCCTGTCCTTTTCTCCATAACCTCCACTCAGGTAAGCAATTGATGTATTAATCTTTCACACACTTCTAAATCCTGAATCAAAACATTGACAGCATATATATTCATGAACATAAAATATTGTGTATATATATACATATATACACATATATGAATTAGATTACCAAGGAATGTATTTGTATATACACACATATATATGTAGTTACATATTATATAAACATTATATATTTTTCATGTATGCATTAGTGTAAACAAATATGAAACTGTGTATATGTACTTATACAATTCAGTTGCTGTGCGTGTGGTTGAAGAAATTTAAAAAATATTTTCTTAAATTTTACTTTTCCTTGACACCTATATAATTTTATCAACTAATATCACCCCATTAAATTTAATAAAAATAAAGAAATAAAATAAAATAATTACTTTCCTTGCTAGAGCTTAATTGTTTTATTCACAGAAATATTTTCTGAATGTCAGTGAAAGCTTCACAATTTATTATAAATTGCAAAATAAAAGAACAATATTCTGATGTGATAAAACGCAAGTTTTACCTATCTTCACACTCTTTAAAATATTTTGTAAATGTAACTTTAAAAAATCAGTCTATTTTAACATAAAGCAGGAGAGCCCATATTAATATCTCATATGAACTCAATAGCATGCAGAATTTTGTGCCTCTCTACACAAGGACTTCTTCAAATATATCATCTACCTGGAAGGTCAAACAAAATCAGTTTTAAAAAATCTTGATCTGATACATGCTTATAAAGAAGAGATGACAGTCCTCAGCCATCGCAGCAATAACTTAATTTACTTAAGAGAGAGAGGCAAGTGACAGGTACAGAATATTTCTGTCAAGCCTTGGAGACCTTGAGATGAAAGTGAAACTTTTTATATAAACAAAGGTCATATCCTTAGCACTTTTAAGAAGTCCTCCTTCATGATCTCTCTTCATTAATCATGTCAAATAAATTCCATGAATCTGAATTTTTTAGTTTTTTTAATTGTTGTTCAAATACAGTCTTCTGCCTTTTCCCCCCACTCTTCCCCATCCCTCCTCACCTCCCTCTGGAATTTTTAGTTTTAATGGAGTCAGAACCTTAAAAAAATAAGGCAAAAAGGCCAAGAATTATGAAACTATGAATAATTATGTCCAAATTATGGATTATTTAAAATGATAAGTTAAATATCTTTGTTTTATTTCCTATTTGCAACATTATAAAATTTCTGTAATCTTCTAAGACATATAGAAATGGCCAGTCTATTGTAAGATTATTACAGCATATTCTAAACTGTGTTGTTGACTATTATTTGTCCTCATTTACTATTATGAGACATATTTTAGTGAAACAGTAATCAAATAATTTCAGAAATAGTTATGCACTGTAATCCATATTATGATGGCTAAATACAGGATGCAATGGATAGCAAAGTAAGAGCAGGTGTACAATTGGTTACAGGAAAATTATTTTTTAAGGAAACAGACCTCAATAAGATGGATAACATAGCTGGAATGCATTGAAGAGGGCAACAGGAAATGGCAATGTGTAAGGGGCCAGCTTGACACACTTGTTGGGCATGGAAAGAATTTTATATATTTTTCAAGGAATATTATGCAGGAGTTTAAGCAGTGCATTGACTTTTTGCCCATGGCTCAATAACATCTTTATGCATTAAATTTTTTTTAAATCATAGGATAACAGTCTTCTTTGAAGCTCAAGAGGTTAGCAAAGGAAAATGATGCTTTAGGCAAAATGAATAATCTGTATGTTATCTCATTTTTAAGAAAAGTTTTGATTTCTGAATATGTTAAGTACTATATTTAAACCTCTACAAAAATAGTGAAGGAAAAATAAATTACAGATGCAAAATCATCACAGAAAATAGGCATTAAAGAAATTAAGAGAGGATAGCAGAATATCTACAGGAACATCAGCCCTGAGCTATTAATTCCTCAGATGAAATAGATGTTCTTGGGAGCCTTACTTTGTGTACATGTGATAGTGTCATTCATATTACTTTTTCTTTTGAATTTCCATGTGATTTATTACAATCATATAAAATTGGTCTATTTACTTCTAATTAAAGACCATTTCTAAAGCAGAGAAATATTGAGAGAGCAAACAAAATTTAAGCAGCTTTGTCCTTTAATGAAACCACTTTGAACTATTCCTGTGCTTTGCCACCATGTTCCCTTTCTATTAAATACGTAGTGCTATTCGTGTCCAGAAAAGAATGTAGTTTTTACAGAGCTCGGGAAGCCCCTCCTCTATCTACCACCTTTTTCTCTTCCATGGGTACGTAGTTTCTGTTTTTTCTTAAAGATTTTATTTATTTATTTAGAGAGAGAAAGTAAGGAAGGGGGAAAGAGGGAGAGAAATATTGATGTATGAGAGAGACAACTGGACACTTGACCCTCAAATCAGGCGTGTGTCCTGACTGGGAATTGAACCTGTGACTTTTTGGTTTGCAAGCTGGCACTTTCTCTGTTGAGCCACATCAGCCAAGGCTGTAGTTTCAGTTTTAAGAATATGATCTTATTAACCAATGTCACCCAAATATTTTTTTAAAAATGTACGCTATTGGATTAATTAAAAATAACACATGTCCTTAAGTCAGAAAATCACCATTGCATTTTAATACTGCATATTATATAGATATATAATAGAAATATTTTATTGGCAAAAAACCATGTGCTAAACTATGGCTTATATGATTTTACTTCATCTTTGTGGTATAATTCTGTTCTATTTCCAAGGAAATGGAGGCCAGAGAGTGTATTTTACTTGTTAGAGCAAGCCGGTTATAAAGCCTATACACTGACCTATGTGTCTGCTTTTATTGTGCTCTCCATCATACCTTTAACATTTGTTTTCATCACATAATTCCTTATGTTCGACTTTCTCTTTCATCAAGCTTATGTCTTTAACTCCTTTGCCTTGTCTCATTCTTCAGTTTATTCCCACTATTGACTCTATTTTCTGTCTTTATCCCTGTATAGGGATAAAGGGCTTTATAAGCCCTGAATAGGTCTACACTCAACCAGCTACAATATATATGATTTTCACTGTAAGTTATGGAAATGTTGCTTTAAAACCTTGCATATTTCTAACCAGACTAGGTTATAGAGCCACTTACACTATTAAATAATTATGCCAACATGTGTCTCATGGAACTCTGGTTCTTGAAAATGGAACACCGAAAATCAAACAAATTTAGAAAATTTGGCTTTTATGTCTTTCTTCACATTAGGTTACTCCCAGTAAACATTAACATATTAAATTTCATAGGTATTGTACAATAACATAATTTATCCATAGAGAAATGGCATTCGTTTGTATTAGAGCTGTTTTTTAGATATGCATCTCTGCCCTACTTATTGGCACTCACTTGCATTATGCTCATGGCTTACTAATCTTGTATTACAACATGGGCTAGATAAGTTTAAGAATAGTTATTTTAGAAGTATATGCACAAGTATCTGTTTTTATGCCTGTCATTATGCTTATTTTCCATGCATTGCTGTGACGATAAAAGTCCTGTATAACCTGGGGAAATTAAACATTCAATATTTTTTTATTTCTATGGGCTGATCTGCTCTTCATCTAGATAAAACCAGAATTTTAGATGGCACATGTGATCTATAAGTTGCCTTCTCATTTATCTAATATGCCAAGCATAATAATATTTAACCATTTATAATTATGACCTTAATTATGTATAAATCTTTAAGAAAATCTTAAAGAAAAATTATAAAAGGGTATAAAATCTGTGTGATTTTTTAAATGTGTATGATATACTTAAGTTGCTAGATGGGAAACATGAACAATTATAACAGTAGCAAGAGGCAATTATATTTCTCAAATGTGTTTGATTTCTGTAAATCAACAGAAGAAATAATGCGTTTAAGACTATTATCATAATAACCATTATCTTTTAATATTTTTCTTTTGATAATACTGAAGAATCAACTCAAAAACTAATAAGCAACTAGGCTAGCAATCTAGGTTTTGATTGATTGAGAAAACTAGTTTACTTCTTCAGAATTCTACAACCCAAACAATTATTGCCTAAATATATGCAAACTCAAATCCAAGATCCCACAGAGAGAATTATAGAATTCCATGAAAAAGAAATGTGCAGCAGTGCATGACCAACTAGATGCACTTTGTTGAGGCATTTGCTGGGGCATGACCATTCTCTCTGGGGAAATATGCAGAGCATCCATGTAAATTCAATTGCTTTCGTGAGCAATGACCCATAATATGTCTAAATGTGAGGTTACCTGGTCATCCTATTGAACATGGCTTTAGAGAAATCTGTAACTTTAATAGAGTTCACTATACAGAAAGATGAATAAGTATACACAGGAGGTTTTTTTCACAGCCGGGGAGAGAAATACAAATAACTGAATTTAAGACAAGAATTAAATTTACCTAGTCTATGAAAGGCTCAAGACAAAATGTGCTTCGACAGTAATACAATTTAAGTAATTCATCTTTAGAAATAATGGTCAAAGACACAGTATATCCTCAAATTATGTCATTTCCTCCAACATCATTTCATTGTAATGTTGATGAAAAAAATCAGTTCCTGGCTGGAACCACTGTCTGTGTGGAGTTTGAATGTTCTTGAAGGATTTACATGAGTTTTCCCTGGGTACTGAGTTTCCTCTCACATTCCAAAGATGCGCATATGAAGTAACATGCTGTGTCTCTATCATCTGAGTCTAATTGAGCATGGGTGTAAGCATGATGCACCCTGTCCATCACTGGGGTCTCACCTTGCACCCTGAGCTGCTGGGAGAAGCTCTGGCCACCTGAGACCCTTAACTGAAATAAGCAGGTTGGAAAATCTTTATCATTTTTAAATTAACCTTTCTTAAGTATATGTAGAGCTCACCTTATTTTGATGTTTCATGTAAGTGCTTTGGACACTTATTTAGAAGTTTGGTAATGCTTTTATGCCCAGAAATATACCATAGGATCTTAACTCTTGTTTAGATGTATAGGCCCATTTCCTTATACTTTATTTCACATAAAGTCATAGTCTCCAATAATTTATTATGGATATGGAAAACTTATTGTACACTTATTTTTAAGGGAAAGGAAAAATAAAACTTCTCTTGGTGGGTTAAAATGATCCTAGGACCACTATCAGCCAAATATGTTTAATCTAGTAGAAATGCCACAAAGGGTCTGGAGTAGAGAAACAGTGAAGGGAGGAGACTCTCAATGAGGCTACTATAGGCCCACCACCTGTTATATTGTTAGGGGGAGGGGGGGGGGGAAATTTTAAAAAAATAATCTAAATCGGGCTTTTTATGGAGGTGTGACTTCTTAATAAATAAGAAATTTATTGTGTAATCTTTTCTTGACTTGTGCTGGAAATTTTATTGTTCATTGTATACCAACCACAAATTAGAACAGTGTGGTCAGTGATTGAATTGAGCTGGGGAAGCCTAAGTTTTGGACCCATCTCCACATATTTTGGCTCCATTGGTTGTCATAATTTTTATATATAGATGAATTCATATTTATGCAATTTTCTTATATGTTTCTATAATGTGCTTATTTCATATATTAGCATATTTTTCTAAAATAAATGCATGTTTTTAAGTTTCTATTACTTGATTACTTTTTATGACAAGAGTGAAACTGATTTTACATGATCTTTTAAACTTAGTCAATACCCTGTGTAATTTTCTTATTGCATAAATAACAACTTTCTTTATTGATCACCCACTTCATCATCCACACTATCTTTACCTTCTTTCTATATATTGATTTAAAAATTTTTGCTACATGCACACAAAATACCATATGGTGCCAGGAATTTCCCTTAACTCTGGCTAGTAAAAGACATGAAAATGTTCATATTTTTTACATTAAGATAAATAAACAAATGTCTGAGTAAAACTGGGTTGAGCTTTCTAAAAAGAAAACCTTAACCTTTATCTTAATGAGTGTATAGGAGGGGAATACATGAATGGGACTGTATGAAACTAAAATCTCCTGTATAGCAAAAGAAACCTCAACAAAACAAAAAGACAACCACCTGGATGGGAGAAGATATTTCTATAAGGGTTTAACATTCAAAATATAGAAATAAAGAAATGCCACTCAACAGCAATAAAACAAACCAAATAAAATTGGGCAGAGGACCTGAACAGCCACTTTTCCCAAAAGACATACAGATGGCCAATAGACATATGAAAAGACGCTCAACTTCATTAGCTGTTAGGGAAACGTAAATCAAAACCACAATGAGATACTACCTCACACCTATTAGAATGGCTTTTATTAACAAGATAAATAATAAGTATTGTAGAGGTTGTGGAGAAGAAGGAAACTTCATTCACTGTGGCTGGGAATATAAACTGGTACAGTGACTACAGAAAACAGTATGTAAGTTACTCCAAAAATTAATTAAGGATAGTTACCATATAATCCAGCAAACTCTTTTGAATATCAACACAAAAAGTTTGAACACATTTATTTGTAAAGATATATGTGTCCCTATATTCACTGCAGCAGTATTCATGGTAGCCAAGACATGGAAATGACAGAAGGGTCCTTTGATAAATGATGAGTAAAGACATGGTATAAATATACAATGGAATACCACTCAGCTATAAGAAAAGGTGAAATACTGGCATTTGCAACAACATGGATGGACCTTGAAAATATCATGCTAAGCAAAATATGCCACATAGAAAAAGTCAAGGAACATATGATTTTATTCATTTGAGATATAAAACTGAAGGTAGCAAATGAACAAATAAGATAAACAAAGCAAACAAACAAAAACTCATAGTCTCAAAGAATAGTATGGTGGTTACCAGAAGAGAAGGGGAGGTACTAAAAGGTAACTGGGGTCAAATATATGGTGAGGGAAGGAGATTTGATTCTAGGATTTAAACTCACAATGCACTATACATATTAAGTCTTATAGAATTGCATACTTGAAACATATAATTTATTAACCAATGTCACCCCTGTAAGTTCAATTAAAGAATAAACAGATAGAAGCTTGTTTAATGGGGAAGTCAGCCTAGTAAAACATCCCAGGCAGCAGAGATAGCTTGTGGAGCAAAGAGGCCTTGAATTGAATGGCACATTTGTGCTCCACAAATACAATGCTTTGACCAGGTAAAGAGGGGATAGTGAGGAGAGAACATTAGCCATAAGCCCGATAGCTCTATGTCACAGGCTGAAATCTGTGAAGGAAAAATACCAGAAACCATTTTGCCTAGATTCATTTCTGCTCAATGTTTTTTTTCAAAACTTTCACTTTAACTGACATTAATTACAGCTAATACGCAAGATCAATCTGCAGCCTTAACCAGGTATGGTTCTTCTTCAGCACCTTCCACCTGCATCTGCATTTTCAGGATCAAACACATATGGAGCAGAGAGACACAGGTAAGGCACATCGGCTCATTCCACTCTACAGCTCACTGATTTTTTCACACACTTTTTTTCTACAATGAACGTGGGGCTGAAAATCAGGCAACGATTTCTCTACTTTCAGCCATTCAATCATCTGGCTCAGAGACCTTGAGCCAAAGTATCTTCTTTTTGGCATTATGGAAATATGAACAGGCAGTTATCAAAGTTGTTTATCTGTGTTGCAGTCCTATATTAAAATAAAATGGCACATTAAAATATAATATGTAAAAGCAGATGGAAGCCAAACATCTCAAGTCAAACTCCATTGGAGATTCATGACCTTTGGATCTCACATCACCTCTGCACTATACATCTGCAGTGTACTCAGGAGTCATTTTCTCAAGGCCCATGAAGCTCAGATACACACAGGTCAAAAACCCTTTCAGCCCGCTGCTTCCTAGAATGTTCCTTCTACTCCCATCTGAAGGACCTAGTTTGTTAATGAATAACGCTGTATTCTCCACTACCTCAAGTACAACACTTCTCCATCGACAATGGTCTATAGTAAATGGTGCCTCTAGAAAGGGCCTCAGATACCATTGTTTCACCTTGTTTTGTTGAGGGGAAGTCACATAACCAAGTTTATAAAAATAATTTTAATATGTGTCTTTCTCCACTTGAGAGCCTCCACAGAGTACAAGGGATCCACACTCAGGATACCTGGATGAGGAGCAATCATTCCTGTAATATTTCTCTGGCTTTTTATCTCTCTGTAAAGCACTCTCTTGGTATTCCCTGAGAGACAGGGAAGGAAGAGAGAGAAGAGGGAGACAGAGAAATCTCATTGTTCCATTTATTTATGCATTCATTGGTTATTTTTGTATGTGCCCTGGCTGGGGATCAAACCCACAACCTGCACATATCAGGACTAAGCTCCAGCCAGTCGAGTGACCCAGCAAGAAGGTTCCCTAAACATTTCAATCTCCACTATCTAGGCTATCAAAAATGGCAAAACCTATGGATAAATTCCCATGGCTTCTTCCACTTGAAACAGATCATCACCAATTTTTTTGTTAGCAACATAGTAGCCAAGTGAATAATTTTTTTTATCTCCACACAATTACCTATATTGTAGATTCTAAGGATACTTGGCAGTAGTTGATCTCATGTGGGGAATATTATTTTAATGCACTTTAAGTTGCTTTCACATATGACTACTAAAAAAGAACACATTTTCTTATATTTATTGGTGACTTAGGCTTTCTCCACTATAATTGGTTATTCATTTTTTGGTGCTGATTCTTCAATATTTTGAAGGGGTTTTCTCTTTTAAATACATATGTTGGATATTTAATCTTTATTATTCATTTGTATTATGGTGTTATTATTTACATTTGTTTCTATATTATGTTTTAAGAGGATAAATTAATAATTGTAATGTTATACTATTTTGTTGTGATTTCTCTTAAAAGTTGTGTTTGTTTTTCTTACTTTGGTATTCAGCAGTCTATTTGCCATCCCTTTATTGAGAAAGATTTTGTCATATAACAAATTATTATATATTATTGTACCTGTTTATGTGTTTTTATGTTCATTTGCCTTAGTCTAACTGCAGTATTGAACAATGTTTATTCCTAAAGTTTTATTATGAACTTGAAAACTAATAAGGGATTCTCCTCATCCTTTTGGGTTTCATGAAAACTCTAGATTAATTTTTAAAGTAATTATTATATTTTAGATAGTGTGTCTTTCCACCCTTGAATATATAACAACTACTTATTCATTAGCTTTTGTTACATTTTTTTATATTGCTTTGTCACTTTTTTTCAGAAAGTCCAGAAATATTTTTTTAAATTTATTCTAGGTAACTTAGAGTTATTGCTGCTGTTGTCAAAAGGGACTTTCTTTTTCTAGTATAGCTTAAAGTTTTATAACTAATTTAAATCACCATGTTTTTTACCTCCTTGGTTAGGTTTATTCCCAGATATTTAATTTTTCTTTTTGCTATATCAAATGGGATTTTTTCTTGATTTCTGTTTCTGCTGTTTCATTGTTAGTATACAAAAATGCCTTTGATTTCTGGATATTGACTTTGTATTCCACTGTTTTACCAAATTCATTTATTGGGTCATGTAGCTTTTGGGTGGAGTCTATAGGATTTTCTATGTACACTATCATGTTATCTTCAAACAATGATAGTTTTGTTTCCTCCTTTCTGATTTGGATGCCTTTTATTTCCTTTTCTTACCTGATCGCTGTAGCTAAAATTTCCAACACTATATTGAATAGAAGTGGTGAAAAGTGGACTACCTTGTCTTGTTCCTGATCTTAGTGGAAACGATTTTAGTTTTTGCCCATTGAGTATGATGTCGAATAAACCTAACCAAGGAGGTAAAAGACCTGTATACAGAAAACTACATAACACTGAAAATAGAAATCAAGGAAGACACAAACAAATGGAAACATATACCATGTTCATGGATTGGAAGAATTAACATAATCAAAATGCCCATACTACCCAAAGCAATTTACAGATTCAATGCAATACCTATTGAAGTACCAATGGCATATTTCACAGACAGAGAACAAACACTTCAAAAATTTATATGGAACCATAAATGACCCTGACTAGCAGCTGCAATTTTGAGAAAGAAGAACAAAGTAGGAGGAATCACGATACTTGATACCAAACTGTATTACAAGGCTACCATAATCAAAACAGCCTGGTACTGGCATACAAACAGGCATATAGACCAATGGAACAGAATGGAGAGCCCAGAAATAAACCAAAGTCTCTATGAGCAATTAATATTCAACAAAGGGGGTGGTGACATAAAATGGAGTAAAAATAGCCTCTTCAACAAATGGTGTTGAGAGAACTGGACAGCTATATGCAAAAAAAAAAGAAACTTGAGCACCAACTTACACTATACACTAAAATAAATTCAAGGTGGATAAAAGACTTAAATATAAGCTGTGACACCATTAAAATACTAGAGGAAAACATTGGCAGAAAAATCTCAGATATGTCCTCTAGAGCAAGGGATACCAAAGAAAGAATAAACAAATGGGATCTCATCAAAATAAAAAGGTTCTGCATGGCTAAAGAAAACAGTATTAAGATAAAAAGAGAACCAACTGAATGGGAAAACATATTTGCCAATGATACCTCAGACAAAGTTTTAATC
The DNA here is from genome assembly GCF_021234435.1 of Artibeus jamaicensis. NCBI lineage: Eukaryota > Metazoa > Chordata > Mammalia > Chiroptera > Phyllostomidae > Artibeus > Artibeus jamaicensis. The sequence goes on along the minus strand of NW_026522030.1, from coordinate 67,278,174 downwards.
TCCAAAATATACAAAAAACTCACATGGCTCCACTCTAAGAAGACAAAAACCAATTGAAAAAATGGGAAAAGGACTTAACAGACACTTCTCCAAGGAGGACATGCAGAGGATCCAGAGACATATGAAAAGATGCTCAATATCACTAGCTATCAGAGATATGCAAATTAAAACCACAATGAGATACCACCTTACACCAGTCAGAATGGCCATCATAAAGCAACAAACAACAAATATTGGAGAGGTTGTGGGGAAAATGGAACACTAGTTCACTGTTGGTGGGATTACAGACTGGTACAACCATTATGAAAAACAGTATGGAATTTTCTCAGAAAACTGAAAATGAATATGCCTTTTGACCCAGCAATTCCACTGTCAGGAGTATATCCTAAGAACCCTGAAACACCAATCCAAAAGAACCTATGCACCACAATGTTCATAGCAGCACAATTTACAATAGCCAGGGGTTGGAAGCAACCTAGGTGCCCAGTAAATGAATGGATCCAAAAACTACGGTACATTTACACAGTGGAATTCTATACAGCAGTAAGAAAGAAGAATCTCCTACACTTTGCAACAGCATGGATGGAACTGGAAAGCATTATGCTGAGTGAAATAAGCCAGGCAGTGAAAGACAAATACCATATAATCTCATCTTTAACAGGAACCTAAACAACAAAACAAACACGAAGAAAAATATAACCAAAGACACTTAAATAGAGAACAGGCTGACAGAGACCAGAGGGGAGAGGGGAGAGAATTTCAGGGGAAAAGGGGAAGGATTCACAGGAAGAAGTATAAAGGCACACGACACATGGACAAAAACTAAGGGGGGTGGAAATGGGAGAGAGGTGGGGAACACTTGTGGGCTGGGCTGGGATGGGAGTAAAAGGCAGAAAACTGTACTTGAACAATAATTAAATTAAAAATGCTTAAAAATAAAATAAAACTATACATTTTCACTTAAAAATAAATAAATAACCATGTATTTTATCTGCTTTTATATTTAAATAATAGATTTTCCAATGTTTTCCAACATACTTAAGGAATACATTATGTTTTGCATTATTATTTATTTTTATTTAAAAAATAATAAATAAAAAACTACCACAGAACATTTTTTCATTCTATCAGTAAACCACTATAAGTACAGTAATTGCTTTTGTCATCATATTTTCTTTTGTTGTAGCTGAAATTCAAATAAAAGTATCAATACTCCATGCATTCTTTTCTGTTTTTCTTCTTTTGTTCAGCATCATACTTTGGGGATTCAGCCATATGACAACATTATCAGTAGACTGTTATGTTATTTATTACTGTGTAATAGAGTGCCATTAAAAACATATTTTAAATCATTCTTTTCTTGGCTATTTTGATTCATTTCTATTTTTATCTGTTATGGATACACATGCTATAAATATTTGTGTAAATATTTATTGCTGGATTTTTACACTAATTTTTATAAGAGTGGTATCTGAGTCAGAGAAGATACGTTTAGCTTTAGTAGATGTTGCTAAGAATGTTTTCAAAATTGACCAACAAATTAATAATTTCATCAACAATGTATGAGGGTTCAAGTAGCACTATTTTTCTCATTAATACATTATATTTTAAATTCTTAATTTTTGTCATTCTGTTGAGGGTGTTCTGTTATCTCATTGTAATTTCAATATTTCCTTTTCTCATGATTAGTAATGTTGAATATATTTTCATATGTGTATTACTCATTTATATGTTTTCATTTGCAAAGTGTTTATAAAATTTTACCTACTTTAAATAGTATTTTTGGCGTTTTATTGATTTCTAGTGCTCTTTATATATTCTGGATACAAATTGCTTTCAGATAGATTTATCCAGAATACTTTTTTCTCTAAATCACCTGTTGGCTTTAAGAATGATTTCTTTTGCAGTTTTCTTTCTCCCTTCCTTTCTCCCTCCCTCCATTTTTCTGTTTCTCTTCCTTTCTTTCTCTCTCTCTTTCTTTCTTTCCTTCCTTCCCATTTTTCTTCCCTCCTTTCTTCTCTCTCTTTTCTTCTTTTTCTCCTTTTCCTTCTCTCACTCTCTTTCTTGTTGGTTTATAATATTATATTATTTTCTACTGTATAATACAGTGATTAAAAATTTATACACCTTACAGTGTGTTAGGCAATCTGTCTAATCACCACCTGACACTGTGTGAAGTTGTCACAGTGTTAACTCTATTTGCCTTTCCCTGTAAATTCCTATCCAGTACACTGCACCTCTGAAACTATAATAAAATAATATTGAATGTCAACTGTCATCATTCTTAAAAAGAATTAGTTTTGATGCATAGGATTATATCATCAGCAAGCTGCAGTATAAGTAAACAATTGAAATTATTTTGAAAATTTACACTATGATTATCCTAAAGAAATTTAAAGTAATCTTTATCCATTTTCTTTTAAATATGTGTCCTGGATGGTGTAGCTCAGTGGATTGAGTGTGGGCCTGGGAACCAAACAACCTCGGCTCAATTTCCAGTCAGGGTACATGCCTGGGTTGCAGGCTAGTTCCCAGCAGGAGAGGCACGAGAGGCAACCATACATTGATATTTCTCTCCCTCTTTCCTTTTTTTGCCCTCTAAAAATAAATAAATAAAATACTTAAATATATATTGAAAGGGACAAAATTTAAAAATAAACATGTAATTTAATAATTTTATAAATGATAACATGTCACCATATATAAACTGAAATGCATTATGTGAATAAGTAAACAAAATATGAAACAATTAAAGAGCTGAATAAATTTCCTTTTAGACACACTTAGATGTTATAATTATTTATTTTCATCTTTATCAACTGTATATATATTCTTTGGTTAAATTTTCCTTTAACTACAGAAGTTATGTCAGATATCATCATAGAAAATTATGGTAAAGAAAAAGAATTAATTAAATGCCATTTTAATCAATGAAAAATTTCTGTTTAGTGAAATAGAATTGTTATACTGACCCATAGAGAAATATTATGTTAAAAAGGGAGACAGGTAATGTAAAGTATACAACCAAATATTTCTAAAATATATTCTAGTGCATTCTAAATAATAACATCATTTACTAAGTGTATTTTGAGTTATTTGTTTGAATTATTTATTCTACACTTTTGTCTGGAGCTGGAGAAACAGGGATAACATTCCAGATTTAGGAAAGTTAACATTAATTAACCAAAAGTTATTGGAAGAAGGAATAACTAAAAAGAGGTGTTCAAGGCAGTAGGTGTCTAGGTCTTCTTAATGCTAAATCCTATAGTATTGTTGTTTGGTTGCTTGCTTTTGTTTTTACCAGTTATCACATTTGAAGGGATCTATTTCTTTTTTAAATGAGCATTTCAGAGAATACCCGTCTCATCCAAAATCTTCATTACATTTTCTTAATTCTCAGGATAAAATTCTGTCTTCTTTATGATCCTCTTAGCCATAGTGTTCATTTCTCATTTCCTTACCATGCTGCTCTACCAGTGCTTCCTTTCTTCATCAGCTAATGACAACTTATCCTTCATGACATGGTCCACAAACCATCTCTTCTGTTTTGCTACTACTTTCACTTGTTGACATGTTGTGCTTATGAAGCCTAGTCACAGCTGTCTCAGAGCACAGTGCAACTGTATGAATAGTTCTAATACCTGTTTTTTGTTCAATTAGTAAAAAGTTTTACTACAGGAACAGTGATTTTTATTTAGTAGAATTATATGAGGTCTGTCTAGACAGTATCCAGCCATGCAATAATATGAAAAATAGAGACATTTATTGAAGAAGATACAAGAGACAAGAACTGTTGTACATAGGACAATGACTCCTCAGTCCCCTTCAAACTAGGCAACTTGGGACCTCACACAGTTCTCCCAGTCACCATCAGCCTGTCCTGTTGTATTTTCCTGAATCTCATTGACAGTCTGAAATCTCTTCCCTTTGCAAGGTGATTTTAGTTTGAGGAAAAAGCAGAAGTCTCAGGGTGCCAAATCTGGGCCGTAGGCTGGGCTGAGTCACCTGGGTGATTGGGTGTTTCACCAAAAACTTCTGCATGAGACATGATGCATAAGCAGGCGAGTTGTTGTGACAAAGCTGCCAATCACCAGTTGCCCATAGCTGTGGCCTTTAGAATCATCTGAGTAGTTTCTGTGGAGGAATGTTCAAACTTAATATAAAATTTAATGCAGATTTGAAGGTTTGCTGCTCTGCCTGTTCAGTCATTTTTAATGTAATGGCCACACAGTGCACATGCTCACTCAATTGCATCTACTGCCCCTACTGACTAGTATAGGGAAGTCGTTATTGTTCACCCATGCACATTCCAGTCCACTCTCCTGGCTTCCAGGTTACATCAATGTTGTGCAAACTGTTCTCATTATATTAACAATGGCTGAGCTTTTTCTGGATAGGCATCATACATGTGTATATATATCATATATAATACATATTATTTAGTACAGAAATTATATGTATATATCATATATAATGTATATTATCTCATATACATATAACAAATCCATCTTTTAGGGTTTTGCATTATAAGCTCCCTTTTTCTTGAAATTACAGCGTTATTGATATATAATTCACATGCCATGATGCTCAAACATTTAAAAGGTGATTCTCAGTGAGTTTTAGTGTATTTAAAGATTTACAAAGCCATCACTTCTATCTAATTCTAGAACATCGTAATCACTCTCAAAAGAAATACCATATTCATTAGCATTCACTCCCTATGTTTCTTTTCTCCAGCCCCAGGTGATGACTAATCTATTTTCTGTTTCTCTGTATTTGCTAATTCTGTATAATTAATATAAATTAAATCATGCATTACACATCCTTCTGTGAATATCCTCTTTCACTTAGCATTGTGCTTAAAAGGTTGATCCATGCTGTAACATATATCAGTCTGTCGGTCATTTTTCTCATCAAATATTTCTTTATAAGGACATCCATGTTCTTTTTCTCCAAAGAGTCATTTTTGTTGTTTACATTTTTGTTTATTATGAATGGTACTTCTATAGCCATTTGTTCATTTCTCTTGTGTAAGATATTTATGGTGGTTATTGGTGAGTCATAAGGTAACTCTACACATAGCATTTTGTGAAAATGCCAAACTATTTTTATAATTTAATGTTTTAAAAAATTTTTAAAGATTTTATTTATTTATCTTTAGAGGGGAAGAGAAGGAGAGAGAGAGAGAACTATCAGTGTATGGTTGCCTCTTGCGCTTCCCCTGCTGGGAACTGGCCTGCAATCCAGGCATGTGCCCTGACTGGGAATCGAACTGTGATCCTTTGGTTCCTAGGCCTGTGTTCAATCCACTGAGCTACACCAGCCAGAGCTAACTTTTAAAAAAATTTTTAAATCAATTAAAGTTATTTTAGGTGACCCTTTAATTTTAATCCTTTAAAAACGTTAATTCATTGTTTTCTTTTTTCAATTTTTTTTCTGTTCAAGTACAGTTGTCTGCATTTTCCCCTCACCATCCCCCCTCCACTCCAGACAGACATCCCCACCTTTGACTCTTGATTCTACCCTAGTTTGGCTTTGTCTATGTGTCCTTTACACGTGTTCATGAAAACCCTTCCCCCTTTTACTTCCATTATTTTCTCCCACCTCCCCTCTCATTACTGTCAGTTTGTTCTTAATTTCAATGTCTCTGGTTATATTTCGCTTGCTTGTTTGTTTTGTTGATCAGGTTCCACTTACAGGTAAGATCATATGGTATTTCTCTTTCACCACCTGGCTTACTTCACTCATTATATGAGTGCTCTCCAGCACTCTCCAGCATAATGCTCTCCAGACCCATCCATGCTGTTGCCAAGGGTAGAAGCTTATTCTTTCTTTCTACTGCATAGAATTCCATTGTGTAAATGCCCCATATTTTTTGATCCATTCATTTACTGATGGGCACTTAGGTGGCTTCCAGCACTTGGCTATTATAAATCGCACTTCTATGAACATTGGGGTGTATAGGTGCTTTTGGATTGGTGTTTTAGGATTCTTAGGATATAATCCTAGCAGTGGAATTGCTGGGTCAAAAGGCAGTTCCATTTTTAATTTTCTGAGGAAATTCCATACTGTTTTCCACAGTGGCTGCACCAATCTTCATTCACACCAACAGTACACTAGGGTTCCCTTTTATCCACAACCTGGCCAGCACTTGTTGTTTGTTGATTTGGTTATGATGGCCATTCTCACTGTTATGAAGTGGTATCTCATTGTGGTGTTAATTTGCATCTCTCTGATGGCTAGTGATGCTGAGCATCTTTTCATATGTCTCTGGGCCCTCTGTATGTCCTCCGTGGACAAATGTTTGTTCAGGTCCTTTGCTCATTTTTTTAATTAATTTTTTTTGTCTTCCTGGAAAGGAGTCATGTGAGGTTTTTATATATTTTGGAGATGAAACACTTGCCTGAGGTATCATTTACAAATATTTGAATGAAAATTTTTACCTTTATTTTCAGGTTATTATTTGTAAGTGTATGTAAATATAACTTGTTTTTGCATATAATCTTGTAACCCTGTAGAACTTCTTTATTAGATTTCATAGATTATTTTAGTGAATTCCTCCGTTTTCTACATAAAATAATAGCCTCAATGGAAAGAAATAATTTTAAATTTTTCCTTTTTCCGATGTTTCTTCTTTATTACTTGACCTTCTCCTGCTCCTTTGCTACAATTTCCAGTATAATGTTGGATAGAAATGTCAAGAACACCTGTATCTTTGTAGTTTTCCTAATCCTCTCAGGAAAACATTTCACCATTAAGCATTATGTTAGTTGTGCATTTTTTTGTTTGTTTTGTAGATGCTCCTATTCAGGTTGAAAAAACCCATTTCTATTCAAAATCTTTTAGCATGTTTATCTTGAAAGGCTGTTATTTTCCTTAATTCTCTTTCTTCATTTTTTCAGATGACCTTGTTTGCTTATTTGTTTGTTTTTGCTTTGTTCTATTTATATGGTATACTGTATTGATTTTCTTGAGGTATATTAATTCAATGATTATTCCTGAGATAAATCCTACTTGGTATGGCTTTATAAACCCCTTTAAAAATTGCTGGCTTTGGTTTTCTACTTAAAAATTTTTTCACCTATGTGCATAAGGATATTGGTCTGCACTTTTGTTTTATTTTTGTGATGTCTTGCTTTGGTCTTAGGGTAATTATGGTCCCAAACAAACAGGAGTTATTTTCACCTCTTTTGTGTTATTAATTAATCTGCAAAGAACTGATGTTAATGCTTTTATAAAGTTTGGTAGAATTTACCAATTAAGTCATCTGGGTTATCTTTGTGCAAATACTCATGAAACCATTGCCAAAAAAAGAAGAAAAAGAGTTCTTAGGCTACTTGAGAAATGTTAGATGGAATATAGTACCAGTAATAGCTAAGACATTGAATTATTTATTGCTGCATAAAAATGATCCCCTGGCTCTGGCTGGTGTAGCTCAGTGGATTGAGCGTGGGCCTGCGAACCACATGATCACGGCGGTTTGATTCCCAGTCAGGGCGCATGCCTAGGTTGCAGGCCAGTTCCCGGCAAAGGACTCATGAGAGGCAATCATACATTGATATCTCTCTCCTTCTTTCCTTCCCTTCCTCTATAAAGATAAATAAATACAATTTAAAAAAAAATAAATGATGCCCTAAATTTAGTTACTTAAAACAATAAACTTTAATTGTCTCACATTTTTTTGTCAATCAGAAGTTCATAAACAGTTTGGCTCCATGTATGTAAAGCTCACTCCTGTTAGATATGGGCAGAGTGCCTCAGTTCCTGATCTTTATTGAGTGCTGACAAGAGGTTTTAGTGGTTTGACATTGGATCTTTCTATACGCTGCCTAAGTATCCACATAACACAGCAGCTGGCTTTCCACAGAACAAGCTAGCCAAAACAGACATGGATGAAAACTACAATCTCTCCTCTTACCTGGAGTAAGAAGGCAGAATTTGTCATTTCTACAACCCTATTCGCTAGAAACAAGTCATGAATCTGGCAACACTAAAGGGTAGGGGAATTAGGCTCCTCCCATCTGTTAAATAGTCATAAAATAATTTGAGTATATTTTTTGTTTTTATTACATTTATTAGAGTGACATTGGTTAATAAGAATACATATCTATTAAGTGTATATTTCTGTGATACATGATCTTTATATTGCATTGTATGCCCCCCACCTAAAGTCAAATCACCTTCCATCACCATATATTTGACCACCTTTACCCTTTACTACCTCACACCCACCCCTTCCTTCTGGTAACCACCATCCTGTTGTCTATGTCTACAAGTTTCTGTTCATTATTATTACTTGTTTATTTGTTGCTTTCAGTTTTATATCCCAATATGAGTGAAATTATATGCTCCTTAACTTTTTCTGTCTGACTTAGTGCATATTTTAAAACCACCACACGTATGTTAAACATTTACTACAATTCAGGCACATTACTAACCATCTTACCATGTAGTAATATATGTAAATATTTACAAAAATCCTATACTTAAATGGTAAAGGAACTTTAAATTTTACATATAAGGAAATTATCCTTTCAAAATATATGTTAATTGTCAAAGTCATACTTAACACCAATGTTGTTACCTCAGGCATGATAATAAGTAAATTACTTATTATCATGACACTATTCAACCTTCCCAAAATAACATCATTTTTAAAAGTATTTTATTTATTTATTTTAAGAGATGGGGAGGGAGGGAGAGAGGGAGAGAAACATCAATGTGTCATTGCCTCTCATAAGCTCCCTACTGGAGACTGGTCTACAACCCGGGCATGAGTTCTGACTGGGAATTGAACCAATGACACCTTGGTTCACAGGCCAGCACTCAGTTCACTGAGCCACACCAGCCAGGGTCCAAAATAGCATCATTGAATTTACCTTCCAAGTCATGAAGACTATTAAAAATGTTCAAGATTGTGCATATGCAGTGTAGCATGAGACGTCAGAGAGAGGGAAGCTACAGCTTCAATCACAGAATCTCTCAATATTAAAAATATTCTTATTTGAATTAGAAAGTTCAAAGCCAAGAAAGTTCAAAACATTCTTATTTGAATTCAGGAGGACAGACTTCCTACAAATCATGGAAATTTAATTTTTATTGTTCATAAATGAGAAAGATCTAAATCTGACTCTGGCTTCAATGTTTTAGAACCTATAGCTGAGTAAAACTAAGATTTGTACAGATTTTTGATCATCCTCTTATTTGTCATACATATCAGGAAGCACTCCCAGCCATTTAAGATGCAATGGGAGACAGTTTTGTCTCATTTGTAAGCAAAAGAATTTACAATCCAAGATCTTCAGGACATGAAGAAATCAGAAAACAGTATTTCTGTATAAAGATAATTAACTTTCAAATTTAATTATCAATTAATTGAATAATCAGAATTATTAAATTCTGATACAGCATGGTCAGAATATGAACCACTTAGAAAATTCTTTGTTTGTGGTTTAACTGTCAGCTCAGATTTATAAAGCATTCTTCTTTGATAGAATTCTCTTCACTGAGAATATTCCTATTCATTCAAACTCTTTCAGTTTTGGATCTGGAAATGAGTCTCTATTATGAAAATGAAGTGTCTTAATTTTTAATTTGTGTGGATCACCTCTGGGGTGAAAAACTATGAAAGAAACAGGAAGGATAACAAAAGAGCAATCATAAAATCCAGATAATATTTTAAAGGCTGCAGTTGAGGCTTTGAATAGTCACAATAACCCTTGGACACATGTCATTCCATATCCCAAAAGCATTTGCCTTTGCAAGATAAGTCAAACTTGTGGCCTAGGCCATTGGGATAATGGCACATCAGTAACCAATTAGTTTTACTTATTAATCCTCCTTAGACTCTCTAAAATCTATTTAATGTAGTAATAGTAGTAATAATAATAATAGAAGATAATTAATAGCAAAATTTTATATCATCAATGGGAGGAAGCATGAAGATAACATTCTATTATCTGCTACTTAGCACCTTATTTTATTCATATTAAATAGAGAAAATTCTTTTATTTTTATATAAAAGAACAAAGAATAGTGAGATGTATGGTGTAAAGCATGGACTTTAGTGTCACATGGAACACAGTATAAAATCTCGGTACTGTTTGAAATTCCATCATCTGAATCAGACTGATTCCTAATAAACCGTACTTTGAAAATGCCTCTTTCACAATTTGTTGTGTGGATTAAATGACAAATTCTGCATAAAGTACTTAGAAAATGGACTGATATGAATATCTGGACTAAATAGTTACTCTTAAATCCATCGCCAGTGCCCTGATGACTTCAAAGAAAAAGTCATATTTACTATCAAGTATTATTTGAAATGTTTTACTTTAAATAAGCAATTATAATACTAAAAAAAGTATTGTGTACTTAGAAATGTCTTCATACAATAAAGCCAACACATGGTAGACCACCTTGTAAACAAAATCAATATCATTGCCCTGGCTGGTGTAGCTCAGTGGATTGAGCACGGGCCTGCGAACCAGACAATCGCGGTTCGATTCCCAGTCAGGGCACATGCCAGGGTTGCAGGCAGGTTCCCTGCAGGCCAGTTCCCAGCAGGGGATGCATGAAGATAAATAAATAAAATCTTAAAAAAAATCAATATCATTGATGTGTCCAGAGATAATGTCTATATTTGTTGATTATTTTTTTACCTGAAATACATATTATGCACATAAAAGTCCCCAGTAATTAAACCAAATTTCAACCAAATTTCTGTCACTCTTCATGCAGTTAAAAAATTTTCATTTATACTTATAATAAAGAATTTTGACATATCGTTAAATTAGTATTGATGTATGTTTTGTGAGGTTTACTTATATACTATTTTACACATGCAGCCTGATATACTTCACATTTCACAATGCCAATGGCTTTAGAATGTTTGGGCAAAGCAAGTAATCAAGAGTTAGCAAATATATACAAAAAATCTTGAATATCTAGAAGAGAACCAAGTATAGCAATTAAAGCATGGAACCGAAGGGGACCAAACAGATAAAAAATTAAAGTAAGTTTTTAATGAGAGCTGTAAGAAAAGCTATTTGAAAAAATCTGTGCCCACTAATTCAAAACCAGAACAAACTAGAATACATGAATGCAAAATTATAGTCCGATATTTTATTTTAATATCCATGATAAATTCTATGTGAAATATTACTTAAAAACATTGCTCCATTACAAGAAATAATACTACACTATAGTCAAGTAGAAATTGCAGCCATAATTCAATAATAGTTAAATACTTACAATCCATATGTATTTTCATATATTATTTGGTGGCCAAAAGTAAATTATAGTTTGTTTCAACAGAGCCAAATAAATATATATATTTGATAAAATTCAGTATTGTTGATAAAATGTTTATGAAACACATATATACACATGTACAAATAGTGATGAATGCAACATTTATTAGAATGCCATATTTGATAAGTTTATTATCATCTGATTACTTGCTACTAGCATACACATGAAAACATCGTTCAGTTCTCATATTCCTCTTGTATGAGCAGTTCATCATGCAGGAGGAATTTCTCATGTTCTGCTATTTATATATTTTCCTATCTATAGTAAAACTAAGTCGATGAATCTTATCCATTGTATTAGGATTTATTTTAACTTACAAGCATTTTAAATAGAAATTATTGGTACAACTAAGGCCTAAAAACTATCTGACAATATTACAAAGTAAATTTTAGTCAAAATTAGAAAAGAGACCTTGCCAAGATTATATATATGTATTACACAAAATTTCAAACAATAATAAAACTCTAATATATGAAAACATTTAGACACATAATTATGTACATATATGCATGTAATAAATATACATATCAATATCTAAATTATAGAATAAAATATAAAAGCCATATGCTATAATTTTAAAGCTAGGTTAAAACTGATTTAAATCATATTTAAGCATCAAGAACAATGCAGAAGAAGACAGCTTTGTCTAAAGTTTTATTAGGATGAAATTCAACATATGTATAATCCGGTTTTATGTATTCAGGCTAAAAGCCAAATATAAAAACTTTAGTAACTTTTTTCTAATGACATAATAGCTCATTGTTTTTCATTAATTTCATTAGCTATTTTAATGCAGATGGGAAAAGATTTGAAGAAGCAACTATTCGTTAACATTACTTGCATTTTTAAGTCCAACCCAATTAATTAAAATTTATAAAAATATATTGTACAAAATTCACAGAATATATAACATATTGTGATATTCTAATATGTGGAATTACAGTTACTCCTATTAAAATATTATTAAAATATGTGAGAAATTATTGATATAAAATTTAAAATATTGATATAATATTTGATATAAAATTAAAATATGCTACATTAGAATTGAATATAGTACTGAGACTTTAGTTCATGTTATGTTCTTTATTACATTATTTCCATATTCTTTGTTATTGTATTTGAGCAGCTTATCCTAATTTAAACCAAATGAAAACTATTTAAAGAATGATATAGTTGGAGAGAATCAACCAATTCACTATGGAGGCTCCAATAATAAAAATTGTCAAACATGTTTGTGATTCTGCTTATGAGATCATGACAAAGGCTATGATAATATATTTGTGCTGAAGCAATATTTTCCTTTGTGTGTAAGCCTATTTCTTTCAATTTGAAGTTTCATTTCCTTTATTTAATATGTTCACATTCATGTAATATTACTTGGCTAAGAAAATATACTCCTCTAAAGCATGATTTTTTTGTGTATTAAAAAATGTATAAGAATGTTGGGAACAGCTTTGCCTGGTTTCAGGAATTGTAACTGCCTCCTATAGATAAGGATGAGTGAGCAACCTCTGGAATGCAAGCCACAAATAGACAAAGCTTGTCTCTGGTAGCAAACACTTCCTCTGCTTCATCCCCCTGCCCCCAAAGTATGGTTGGATGGTCAGAAACAGGTAAGACCCCTTAGAGGAGGAGCAACCTAGGCCAGACATGATCACTTGGGAGGCCATCAGGGAAGGACTCGGGGGGCTGCAACAGAAAGAGGGTGATGGACCCTTGCCCCCCCGGCTTTGACATAGCCTGAGTCCCCATGCCCTCTGGGAGAAGTGCTTCCTGGCTCTAATCCATTTCAGCCTAAAAACCTATGATGGGGAAAGAGGTTCAGCCCTGTGGTGGAAATGGCGAGTTCCCCCCATGATCTGGCAAAGGAAAGAATTCCTAACAATCCTGTAAAGCCTGCTTGCTTAGAATGCTTTTAGTTAAATGATAAAGGCCTGAGCAGAAAGCGAGTTTATGTTTCCAAAGTTCTGAGAACTTTTAGCTGACAGACCCTGACTTAGAAGAAGCCCTAATGGTTCTTTGTATACTACCTACTGTTCACTACCTGACAATGATTAATAAGTTGTACCTGAACTCCTGTGTGAAAAACCTGATAAAAGCCTGTCTAGGCAAGGGTCAGTGTGCTCTTCCCTTCAGATACTCTCCCCTTGAGAGGGTGGTCAGGCCACATTGAGGGAGTAGCTGAGCCATCCCTTTTCCTCCATGGGACTCGGTAGTCCATGTGAGTTTTTCTCATGTCTCATCCATGATGCTGCGGGCATTGATGGTAAGTGCAGGCATCATAAGAATATATAAGATTTTACTATGTAGAGGTTTCAGTGTCATATTTTGTCACATAACTCTGAAATACCAATTTTATCTTCAAACATTATAGTAGTTCTATTTATATTTATATATAAAATTAAATTATGTCATAATATAAAATATTTAGAATGTATGATTGCATTTTGAAATATTAGCATCACAATCTTGAAAGACATGGTTTTAAAACTGTGCCATCATCCTGGCTGGTGTGGCTCAGTGGATTGAACATGGGCTGTGAAGCAAAGGGTCACTGGTTTGATTCCCAGTCAGGGCACATGCCTGGGTTTCAGGCCAGGTGCTCAGTAGGGGGCTCATGAGAGGCAACCACACATTGATGTTTCTCTTCCAGTCTTTCTCCTTCCCATCCCCTCTCTCTAAAAATAATCAAGTAAAATATTTTTAAAAACTGTTCCATAAAAGATACTAAACTCCAGTTCATTTTTTCTCATATGAAGTCAATAACACCTAATTCATAGGGTTATTTAAAAATTAAACATGTATTTAGCAGGTAATTTCCATTTAATTTTAATGGAAAATACATAGAAAACATAGAATATAAAATATTTAAAACTGTACAGAATAAATCCCCAAACTAATAAAACTTAGATTTTAATAAACTAAATGAGAAAACACTCCAATACAATGGTGTTTATCTCTAAATAAAAAAAAAATAATGTGATTATTTCTTCTAAAAACTTGTCTGCATTGTTCAAACTCCCTCTAATATGGGCACTCTTAAACTGAAACGTATTTATTTTGTTGAAACACACAGTAATCTGTGGAAGGAGGGGTCATGTGATGAAATGAGAAAGAAACAAGAAAGATAGTGTGGGGGGCACATCTCAGAACAAACTTCAGGACGATTCTTAGAGTGGCCTGAATTGCCCTGCATGCTGTGAACTGTGTACTTTGTCATTTGTAGAAATCACCATATTTAACATATTGTAAAAGGATAAAAAAGGATGTAGTTGAATTAAATAGGTTAAGAAATTAAGGTTTTTGTTACATAAGGAGACAGAAAGAATGAGAGAGAAGATAAAGGCATCGACATAGACTTAGATAAAGATACAGGTAGATAGATATGCACAAACTACTTCCTGCCAGCAATAAAATAAGAAATAGTGGGAAACTTGAAAATATTTTGTGTTTTTTAACAGAGTAAAATTTATTGTTAAAATGAGCAGATTTTCTCCTGAGCTTATTAAATATAGTCTATTAAGGCTATGCCTCCTCCACAATTAAAAAGTCTACAGTTTATAGACAGCCTTTTTAAGACTATAGGAATTAAAGAACATAAGAAAACAAAGTCTTTCAACTCTTGTACTTTCTTCTCAGAATTAATCTCCACAATTTTAGACCCTTATCTCAACCAACCTAAAACATAGAAAACCTACATGTTTACACCTTTACTATCTTTCTCTTCTTAGCATAAAGATACTCCTTAGCACACCTTTTGCACCCTCCCACATTAAACCATGTCCTCCATGAATAGTTTTTTTTAGTCTGTTCATTTGATTCTCTGCATCATTATTTGCATTTTGAAGATTCCACTTTTTATCACAAGTCACTTAAATTTGTGTCAGTGCTTCCATTGAACTGTAGGGAAGCATCTTACCTCTCTCAGAACTGCTCTTCTGTAACATAATTATTGGCACATAACAGGTGAGCTATAATAGGTATTTGATTAATACATAAGTGAAATAATAGCATTTCTCCATGAATAATAGTATTGAACATTGCTTTATGTGATTATTTTTTATTTAAATATCTTTGGTGCAATATCTGTTCAGATAGTTTGACCATTTCTGAGCTGTTTGCTTTCTGGATACAAGTGTGTTACAAGATATTTGATTTGCAGATGCTTTTCTCCCACTCTGGGATTTGTCTTTTTATTTTCAACAAGTACGGATTTCTTTTTATTTTATTTTTTTAATTAGTTATTTTCAAGTACAGTATTCTGACTTTTACTCCCATTCCAGCCCATCCCCCACGGTCCCCACCTGCCTCCCATTTCTCCCCCCTGCCCTTAGTTGTTGTCCATGTCTCCTTTATACTAATTCCTGTAAATCCTTCCCCTGTTTCCCCTGAAATTCGCTACCATTTTCCATCTGGTCACTGTCCTTCTGTTCTTTATTTCAGTGTTATTGTTTTTATTTGCTTGCTTATTTGCTTTGTTGTTTAGCTTCCTGTTAAAGGTTACATCATATGGTATTTGTCTTTCACCGCCTGGCTTATTTCACTCAGCATAATGCTTTCCGGTTCCATCCAAGCTGTTGCAAAAGGTAGGAGTTCCTTCTTTTTTTTTTTGCTGCATAGAATTTCATTGTGTATATGTACCATAATTTTTTGATCCATTCATTTACTGACAGGCTCCTAGGTTGCTTCCAGCTCTTGGCTATTGTAAATTGTGCTGCTATGTACATTGGGGTGCATAGGTTCTTTTGGATTGGGGTTTTAGGGTTCTTAGGATATAATCTCAGCAGTGGAATATCTGGGTCAAAAGGCAGGTCCATTTTTAGTTTTCTGAGAAAAGTCTGTATTGTTTTCCATAATGATTGTACCAGTCTGCAATCCCACCAACAGTGAACTAGGGACCCCTTTTCCCCACAACCTCTCCAACATTTGTTGTTTGTGGCTTTGTTTATGATAACCATTCTGACTGGTGTAAAGTGGTATCTCATTGTGGTTTTAATTTGCATCTCTCTGACAGCTGGCGATATTGAGCATCTTTTCACGTGTCTCTGGATCCTCTGTATGTCCTCCTTGGACCAGTGTCTGTTCAAGTCCTTTTCCCATTTTTTAATTGTGTTAGTTGTCTTCTTAGAGTGGAGTTATGCAAGTTCTTTATATATTTTGGAGATTAAACCCTTCTCTGAGGTATCATCGGCAATTATGTTTTCCCATACAGTCGGTTGTCTTTTCTATTTTAATACTGTTTTCTTCAGCCATGCAGAAGCTTTTTATTTTGATGAGATCCCATTTCTTTATTCTTTCCTTTATGATCCTTGCTCTAGGGGACATATCAGTAAAAAAGTTGCTGTGTGAAATATCTGAGGTTTTCTTGCCAATGTTCTCCTCTAGGACTTTAATGGTGTCACAGCTCATATCCACCTTGAATTTATTTTGGTGTATGGTGTAAGTTGGTGCTCAAGTTTCATTTTTTTGCATGTAGCTGTCCAGTTCTCCCAACACCATTTGTTGAAGAGGCTATTTGTACTCCATTTTATGTTACTGCCCCCTTTGTCGAATATTAATTGACTATAGAGAGTTGGGTTGATTTCTGGGCTCTCTGTTCTGTTCCATTGGTCTATGTGCCTGTTTTTATTGCCAATACCAGGCTGTTTTGATTACAGTGGCCGTTTAATACAATTTGATATCATGTATTGTGATTCCTCCTACTTTGTTCTTCCTTCTCAAAATAGCAACTGCTATTTGGGGTCATTTATGGTTCCATATAAATTTTTGAAGTTTTTGTTTTATGTCTGTGAAATATGCCATTGGTACTTTAATAGGTATTGCATTGAATCTGTAAATTGCTTTAGATAGTATAGACATTTTGATGATGTTAATTCTTCCAATCCATGAACACAGTATATGTTTCCATTTTTTTGTGTGTCTTCCTTGATTTCTTTCTTCAGTGCTGTGTAGTTTTTTTTCATAAAGGTCTTTTACCTCCTTGATTAGGTTGATTCACAGATATTTTATTTTTATTTTTGCTATATCAAATGAAATTTGTTTCTCGATTTCTGCTTTTGTTGATTCATCATTAGTATACAAAAGTGCCTTTGATTTCTGGATATTGATTTTGTAACCTGCTGTGTTACCAAACTCATTGATTAGTTCAAGCAGTTTTTGGGTAGAGTCTATAGGATTTTCCATGTACACTATCATGTCATCTGCAAACAGTGACAGTTTTGCTTCCTCCTTTCCAATTTTGATGCCTTTTATTTCCTTTTCTTGTCTGATCTCTGTGGCTAAAACTTCCAATACTATATTGAATAGAAGTGGTGAAAGTAGACATTCTTGTCTTGTCCCTGATCTTAGTGGAAAAGCTTTTAGTTTTTGCCCATTGAGTATGATGGTGGCTGTAGGTCTCTCATATATGGCCTTTATTATATTGAGGAACACTCCCTCTATATCCACTTTGCTGAGTGTTTTATCATAAATGGGTGTCGTACCTTATCAAAAGCTTTTCCTGCATCTATTGATATGATCATGTGATTTGTGTCTTTGCTTTTGTTTATGTGATGTATTACATTTACTGATTTGTGAATGTTGAGCCATTTTTGCATCCCTGGGATGAATCCCACTGGGTCATGGTGTATGATCTTTTTAATGTATTGTTGGATGCAGTTTGCCAATATTTTGTTGAGGATTTTAGCATGTATGTTCATCAGGGATATTGGCCTGAAGTTTTTTTTTTTCTTTGTTGTGTTTCTATCTGGTTTTGGAATTAGGATGATGCTGGCCTCATAAAAAGAATTTGGGAGTTTTCCATCCTTCTGGATTTTTTGGAATAGTCTGTGAAGAATAGGGATTAGCTCTTCCTTAAATGCTTTGTAGAATTCTCCTGTGAAACTGTCTGGTCCAGGGCTTTTGTGTGATGGAAGTTTTTTGATTATTGCTTCTATTTCTTTTGCTGTTATTGGTCTGCTCAGGCTTTCTGCTTCTCCTTCATTGAGTTTAGGAAGATTATATTTTTCTATAAATTTGTCTATTTCACCTAGGTTTTCAAATTTCTTGGCATACAGTTCTTCATAGTAATTTCTTACAATCCCTTCTATTTCTGTGGTACCAGTTGTAATCTCTCCTCTTTCATTTCTGGTAGTTTATATGTGTCCTCTTTTTCTTTATGAGCCTACTTAAAGGCTTGTCTATTTTGTTTCTCTTTTCAAAAGACCAGATCATTAATCCTAAGAATTGTGCTTTTAGTCTTTATGTCATTTAATTCTGCTCTGATCTTGGTTATTTCCTTTCTTCTACTTGCTCTGGGCTGTCTTTGGTGTTGTTCCTTGAGTTCTTGCAGGCATAGGGTTAGGTTTCTTGTTTGAAATGTTTCTATCTTCTTTAAGTGAGACTGTATTGCTATGAACTTCCCTCTCAGGACTGCCTTTGCTGTGTCCCATAAGTTTTGGGTTGTTGTGAATATTTTCAGTAAGTATGGATTTCTAATTTTGAGAATTCCAAGGTGATATTTTTTCCTTTTATACATTGTTTTGGTTACTTACCTAAGAAATCTTTGCCTAACTGAAGATCACTAATATTTCATCTTGTTTTATTATAGAAACTTTATATTTTTAGGTTTGCATTTAGCTTAATAATCTTTCTGACTTATTTGTCCTCAGAGTGTGGGTTCATATGGATATCCAGTTGTTTCAGAACAATTTCTTGACATGCCCTTCTCCACTGAATTGGCTTTGCACTTTTGTAGATAATCAAAAGACAAGATGGACCTACGTGCCTATTCCTGTATTCCACATTCTGTTCCATGGACCCATTTTCTCTCTTCTTGACAATTTTACAATGCCTGGATTACCATAGTTTTACTGTGGCTTGGAGTCAGGTAGAGTCAGTCCTCTTTCTTAGTTCTTCTTCAATCATCTACTGACTTTGATAAATCTTTTTTCTCTCCTTATAATCTTTAAAATTAGTTTGTTGATATAAAATAACTTCATGGGATTTAGATTGGTATTTTGTGAAATCTATATATTAGTTTGGGAAAAACTGACATCTTAATAATAATAAGCCTTTAAATAATCTAAGTCTTAAATTAGAATGTTTAGAATGTCTTTAATTCTCATACAGATCATACACAAGGGTATGCTTTTTCTTAGATTTATAACAAAGTATGTACTATTTTTTAGTACTAATGATACTGTGTTTTTCCCAAATATAATTTTTGTTGCTAGTATATAATAAAGCAATTGACTTTTGTATATTAATCTCAAATCCTGCAAACTTGTCAATGAGTTCATTAACTTAATGAATGTTTTTGTTGATTTTGAGAGTTTTCAACATAAAAAATAATGACACCTATGAATGAAATTATTTTATTTTTTACTTCTCAATCTGTATGATTCTTATTTATTTTTCCTGTCTTATTATGTTATCTAAGACTTCTAGTACAGTGCTAAATATTATGTGTAAAAACACACATATTTGCCAGTTTCTAACCTTCTTGGGAAAGCACTTAGTTTCCCATATTAAATATGATGCCAGCTCTATGTGAGAAGAGGCTTAGGAACCTCTGGGACAATTTTAATTGGTCCAATATCCAAATAATAGGGGTGCCAGGAGGAAAAGAAAAACAAGAAATTGAAAATTTATTTGAAAAAATAGTGAAGTAAAACTTCTACAATGTGATGAATGGAATGAACATGCCAGTCCAGGAAGCTCAGAGGATCCAAAAACATTTGGACCTATGAAAGAACATGCTAAGACACATCACATTAAAGTACCCAAGATTTAAAAATAAGGAGAAAATCTTAAAAGCAGCAAGAGAAGAGAGTTACCCTCAACCAAATTCCCATAAGACTATCTGCTGATTTCTCAAAAGAAACCTTGTAGGCAAAAGGGTTCAAAAGAAGTGCTCAACGTCATTAAAGGAAAGGACCTACATCCAAGATTACTATACCCAGAAAAGCTGTCATTTAGAATGGAAGGGCAGATAAAGTGCTTCCCAGGTAAGGTCAACAGGGCATAGAACCCACAACCTAAGTGTGTGTCTGATCTGGGATTGAACCTTAACCTTTTCGTGTATGGGATGACACTCCAGCTAACTGAGCCACTGGACCAAAGTGGAGTATTGATACACTAAAATCTTAGAGACTGAAGTTTTTAAGTTTCTTGAAGATAGGCCATCTTAAAATGCAAAGATGTTTACTGTTGATATCACAGATTTTCTGATTGTTGTTTTAAAATTTTTTAATGTATAACAATGGTTGTCATTTCATTGTCATTTTTAGTTTCTGTCATACATATAGATCTCATTTTTCCTCTAGTATTTTCTGAAGCATAGAAGTCCAGATAACACCTATATAGGTCATGAGAAAATAGCCACTATCTAGCAGTACACTGAAAACACCTCAGTATTATTTAGATTAATATAGACACAGGGATTAAACTTTTGTTTACAAAAAAAGCTTGAAAATGACTGAGTGTCAGAGACATTGCAGCAACTTTCATCAGTGTCATGTTTACAAGTCAGTATGGTTTCTTTTTCTTCATCTGATAGGGATACAGAGCTGACTTTCAGATGAGTCAGTTACAAATCAGAGAGGAGAGAGTTTTTGATGCAGAAAAGGTGATGATTAGCACTTTTGCAAAGTGAACAATTTATTATATATTTGGCTATATTTCATTCAATTATGTGCAAGAAATTAATCTTCCCCCCAAAACATCTTTCTGGAAAAATCAGGCTTTAGCCATGCATTTAAATAATTGTAAAAAGTAAGATAATTGTAAACTTCTACTATTATTTTGCATAAGTTAATTTTCTATGTTAGCAGATAATGGGTATGTATCTCAGATGCAGTGATAAAAAGAAACAAACATAATGAAGTTTATTGAATACATTCACTCTAAATCTTCTTTTTATGCCAAGTATAGAAAGAAGTTTAGCTAGTCAGATAAATCTCTAACATATTCTTTTATGCAAGTTGACTTTATAATAACATTCTTTATTTAATTCCTTTTTCATTGTAAACATAGTGCATATCAGACCATGAACTAGGTTTTTGAAAGATTTCAAATTCATATAAATTTACAAGTTACTCAGGTTTAGCAATCTCTAAAACATATATGCATTTAAATGAAGTGAATGATTTGGAGTAAGTGACAGAATGGAAACCAGCAAAGTAAGGAGTCATTAACCCCATCTGGGATTTTCTGAGGAAATAAAGTTGGGCTTATACGAAGAAGAGTAGAGGAGATCATAAAGCCCACAGAGATGGGAAAAGCTTAGATGTTGTGAATAGTACTATGAATAAGAAGGTGATGTTACCCTTATACAATTATATCTACTAAAATGCATGTCAAATTTTGTGATCACGGGAGGATGTGTTGGT
This sequence comes from Artibeus jamaicensis, assembly GCF_021234435.1. NCBI lineage: Eukaryota > Metazoa > Chordata > Mammalia > Chiroptera > Phyllostomidae > Artibeus > Artibeus jamaicensis. The sequence goes on along the minus strand of NW_026522030.1, from coordinate 67,256,488 downwards.
TGTTAAGGTAGTTATTAAGGTGGCAACCAGACAAAGGATTTTTATATAATGCTTAAATTATTAAATATAAGGTTTGAATCAGCTGAGAACTATAGCAAGATTTAACAAGAGATGTAATATACTTTTTATGATATTATTTTTCATAATCGAGGATACAATGTTAGTGAAATAGTTAATTTTTATTTTCAAAAATAAATGTTTTTGCATGTTGATCTCCCTCATGCTAACCATTACTGAGTCATTAGCTTTCATATAGCTTCATATTTCATATTCAAATTAATAGAAAATTAATATAAATTTAAATGGAATTAGGAGAAATTATGAACACAACATTTTAAAACTTAAATATAAATATTTTTTTACTTCTCTATGCTGTTGCCAATTACCCAGGTGATATTTTGTCTTTGTTTATTTTGCCTTAGGTAATTAGAGGGGAACTGGAATTTGTTATTTATGCAATCATATGTTTATTGCCCTTTTAATAGCACCCACTGAGTTTGATTAAACTTTTATCCAACTTCAGTTCCAAATAAATGAAGTTTAATAATCAAAAATCAAGTTTTACTGTTTTATTTTTCTTATTTTGAAAAGTTGAGATATACTGTGGCAGGGTCTTCAGAGTACCCACTTGCTGTCTAACTTTGCAAATTTAATTTTGATTATTAAATTATATTGTGGCTCTTACAGTTTGCAAACCTCTGAATAGCAGTGAGCCAGATGCTGTTGCCTGATTAGATACTGAGATATTTTCATCACCAGCTGTAGCATCATAAACCTGCTCTTTTAATACTTCACTTTAAACTTTCCATCTGCTTTTAGCATCTGGTCAGTTTTGTCTAGGTTTTCATTTTATTTTATTTCTTCTTCATTGCCCCACATATATCATTGCTTAAATGAAATTTCTCTATTAGTCCTTATGACCAAACCAGATACCATTATTATTTTTTCTTATTTTAAAACATACATTATTTAAGAAATAATGGTAGCGATACTGATGTTTCTATGCAGTTTTCATTTTCCAGTATATCTATGGTGCATAATATGAACAGACAGCATGTTATGGTAATTAATATGACAATATTCACTAAAGAAAATTTAATAAACTGACTCAGTAACATGAGGATTTACCTTGTTCTTTTTAAAGGAGTGTATTAATACTTGCTATTCTTTTAATTTAAGTTAGCATTTATTTAAATGATATTGTTTTGATTATTTTTGCACTGAGCTCTTGACTTAGAATTCAACCAAAACTTACTTCCGCTGGTGTTTCATAAGTATTTCATACGTACGTCAAGAAATTACTCTTGACTTTCCTGCATGCTCTATGCTGAAACTGAAGAAGGCAGGGAGCTATTTTTGTAGAGAGTTTATTCACCCTCAGTGTATCTAGGGATTCAAGACAGACTTCTTGTAGTTTAGCAATTAATATGCAGGGGATCTGGCATAAACTGGAAAGCAGTGGGACCTACTGAGATTTTCTGAAGAGCTGTGTGGATAGAGTTCGTGCAGTAACCAGAATAAGAGTTGGTTTAGTTCCATTTGTAAGAGTAGTAACGTTTGGTAATGAGGTAGAGGCACACCAATGTAGTGATACATTTGATTTAAACATTCAGTAAAAGAAAGTAAAAAACTTTAAGTTATGTAATCTAGGTCAAGCCTGTAAAACAACCAAACCTCCTGCTTTCAGTCAATATTTACTTGATTCTCTTTTCCTGATTTTAAAGTCAGAATTAAAATAGATTTTTAAAAGTATATTTTGACAGATGTAAATGTTAAAGAAAAAATATTTCACTCTTTCTCAATGTCGCATCCATCCTCCTATCAGAGGTAGGGGACATCTCTGTGGTAATAAAACCATATATCACTGCTATAATTCCCTTATATATGTACTTCTTGAATAGTTATTTTCATAGGAGAGTTTTCTCTATGCAATTAGTCACAATACCCTTGGGAAAAGCTCCTGGAAGAGTACAACTCACAGTTTACGGGGAAAAAATATCAGACTTTATGTGTATGTACATAGACATCAGTTTTCCTAGTCATTCTCCCTTACTGATTCCCTTGAGAGACAGTAGAATTATCTTACTGAAGGCCACTCTGAAACAGTATAAGGGCCTTATCAAAACTGCATTTATCTTCAATAAGCCTGTGAGAACTTTAATTCAATGGCTTTTATTATAGACAACTTTCATCTTAGAGAAGTTTTTTTCGTACTGTTTTTAAGTTGACCAAATAAGAGGGACTAGAATAATGCAGATTTTGTTAACCAGAAAAACTGTGACTTTGCAATGCATAGGATAAGTGTCAATAAAACAATTGAACTGGGTTGACAACAGTTGTTATTAGACAAGGATATTGAGTGTGTCACATGGGAAATTACCATAGATAGCTGGGTCCGTGACTTGACGAGAATTGAGGGTTACAGATAAACTGTTTCTGGAAGTGATTTTGTTTTTTCCATAAATCTATTTTTAAAAATTTATAAATGGAGTAAAATTGTGGTACACATGATGCCATTTTTCTTCAAGAAGGTAGCAAATCATTCAAAATAATAATAATAATGATAGTAATAATAATAATCTACACATCTAAGTATTTAGAAGGTAGTTTAAGAGGGGACAATTTAAAGATACCAGATTTTTTCTTTAAATTATTTTATTATTTCTGTTATTACAGCCGTCCCAATTTTCCCCTTTTACTTCCTCTTCCCAGCCCCCTCTCCCATTCCTACAGCCAATCCCCACACACTGCCCATGTCCACAGTTCATACATATATATTATTTGACTAATCCTTTCATCTTCTTTCAAACAGTGCTCATCTCCCCATTCCCTCTTATAGCTAGCTGTCAGTCTGTTCCATGTTTCTATGCCTTTGACTTTATCTTGCTCAATAGTTCATTTTTTTCATTAGATTCCATGTAAAGTGAGATTATATGGTATGTCTTTCATTAAATGGCTTATTTAACTTATCATAATAAGCCCTATAATGCTTATTAAAGCTGTTGCAAAAGGTAAGAATTATTATTTTTATTTTTTACTATGTAGTATTTTATTGTGTAAATATACCACTGCTTTTTTATCCATTCATCTACTGATGGGCACTTACACTATTCCCAACGCTGAGCTATTATAAATAATGGTGCTATAAACATTGGGGTGCATACACTCTTTTAAACTGGTGTTTCGGGATTCTTAGTAATATATTCCCAGAAGTGGAATCACTGGGTCAAAAGGCAGTTCCATATTTAATTTTCTGTGGTAATGTCATACTTTTTTGCAGATTGGTTGGCACCAGTCTGCATTTCCATCAACAGTGAAGATACCGTATTCTGAGAGTTTACTGTAATTTTAGTATTTTTTCACATTTCAAGAAAAGGAAAAGATTAATGAAACTTTTAACCTTGCTCTATGAATGTTCACTTTACTGTGTTCCATACGTATTACCATTCACATTGTTAATTCTATCTTCATTTGGTGTTGAATATCTTTCCCTGGCTGCTTTAAAGGTATAACTCAGATTTTTTTTCATTTTGTTAAAATATATTTTATTATTTATGCCATTACAGTTCTATTTCCCCCCTTCTTTCCCCTCTACCCTGCACACCCCCTCCCCCACCATTCCCCCCTTTAGTTTATGACCAAGTGTCTCAAGTTCTTTAGATTCTATATTTCCCATACTATTCTTGCCCTCCCCCTATCTATTTTCTACCTACTGTCTATGCTACTTATTTTCTGTACCTTCTCCCCCCTTCTCCTTCTCCCACTCCCCTGTTGCTAACCCTCCATGTGATCTTCATTTCTATGGTTCTGCTCCTGATCTAGCTGTCCTCTTAGTTTACTTTTGTTTTAGGTGTGGTTGTTAATAACTGTGAGTTTGCTGTCCTTTCACTGTTCATCTTTTTTATCTTCTTTTTCTTAGGTAAGTCCCTTTAACATTTCATATAACAAGGGCTTGGTGATGATGAACTCCTTGAATTTGATCTTATCTGAGAAGCACTTTATCTGTCCTTCTATTCTAAATGAAAGCTTTGCTGGATAGAGCAATCTTGGATGTAGGTCTTTGGATTTCATGACTTGGAATACTTCTTTTCAGCCCCTTCTTGCCTGTAAGGTCTCTTTTGAGAAATCTGCTGACAGTCTGATGGGAACTCCTTTGTAGGTGACTGGCCCCTTATCTCTTGCTGCTTCTAGGATTCTCTCCTTCATTTTAATCTTGGCTAATGTATGATGTGCCTTGGTGTGTTCCTTCTTGAGTCCAACTTCTTTGGGACTCTCTGAGCTTCCTGGATTTCCTGGAAATCTATTTCCTTTACCAGATTGGGGAAATTCTCCTTTATTATTTGTTCAAATAAATTTTCCACTCATGGTTGTTCCTCTTCCCCTTCTGTTACCCCTATAATTTGGATATTGGAACATTTAAAGATGTCCTGGAGGTTCCTAAGCCTCTCCTCATATTTTTGAATTTTTGTTTCTTCATCCTTTTCTGTTTGGTCATTTTTTTCTTCTTTCTGGTCCACTCCTTGATCTGAGTCCCAGTTTCTTTTCCATTACTATTGGTTTGCTGTTCATTCCCATTCATTTCAATTAGTTTATCCTCCATATGTTCCTCTAATTTGTGACTATAATCAACCAGTTCTGTGAGCATCCTGATCACCAGTGTTTTGAACTATGCATCTGAAAGTTTGGCAATTTCTTAATCACTTAGATTTATGGGCTCTGGGGCTCTGAGTTGTTCTTGAGCCATGTTTTGATCTATTAGTGCCTGTTACATTAGAGGAGGTGTTCACTAGGGTGGGGCAACCCAGGTCCCTGGTTTGTGACACTGTATGTTGGGGCGGGTCAGAGAGAGGCCACCCAGGTCACTGGTTTGTGATGCTATATGTGGGGGCAGGGTCAGAGAGGGACAATGGTGGTCCCCTCTGCCACTTTCCGCCACTGGGGCCTGCATGGTCTGTCTCACCGCTCACTCCTTCACCGGTTTATCTGTGCTCTAATGTGTCAGCCCTCAGTGAGTCCATCGCCTTGCACCCTCAGTGGGTCCACTATTACTCAACACGTGGGATCTGCCCACAGCTGCCAGCGTGCCTGGGTTGCGCGCCCGAGTTGGTCCGGTGGATCTTTCCTGCCCAACCCTGCTCTGCTGCTGGCTCTGCCCTTCTTACCGATTTGGCTGAAGGGTTCATTGTTGTCAAACTTCTGTATAGTTCAATTTTCTGTGGTTTGGCTGAATTTTTGTTGCTAAAACCTTATTGTTTTTAAACTTGGTTGTGTGAGAAGGCACAGTGCTTCCACCTATGCCTCCATCTTGGTGGAAGTCCCTCAGATTTATTTTTATAACAGATCAGTAATACCACATTGAATTCTGCACTATAATTTATGTGTTTAGTTCATAACCTGTCCTGTTTTCTATGATTACCTAATAACCACATAGAGAAACTAGACACTACTGTACACATACCAATAAATCTCTCAACATTTCAAGTGCTTGTTTTAGAGCTTTTTGTAACATTAGGAAGGAATATTAACATACTTTTTGGGGTCACCTCATCCAACAAGTATCATCGTTACTTGATAGTTTTAGAAAAAATATTCGCGGTCATAGCTATTCACATTACTCATTATTCAATTGTTCTCGAAATGTTTTCTATATAACAAAACTGAGCAAAAAGATCAAGAAGAAAATACATAGAATCTTTCATTCTACTATTTAAAAATTGAGAAGATATGTATGTATATACATATTTTTATATCAAGTGCTTTTCTGTCAAAGATAAAAACTTATGAAAAAATATTTTATTTTCCCATTAAACATAAACTTGCCTTTAATCATATGTGTCCTATCTAATATTCCACCAGTTATATAATGTGTATTATTACTCACTAATTTTCAGCATACAATGGAAGGGGCTTTCCTTCCTCAGAGAATGAAAGTAACCCATAATACAAACTTAAATCTCCATGAGAAACTCTGCTTATCTTGCACAGTAATATATTCCCAGCATGAGCACATTTTCTAGCACCCGTGTCAGCACAGTCTGAAAGTTTGTCCATTTTTACTAAATAATGGTTTTCTCTACAAAACATCCAACATTGAAGTTTTTCATGACTATTATTGCCTCAGATAAAAGTTTGTCTCAGCTTAAAAGAAAACTCAGTTTTGACTTTTAGTGTATAACAAAGACTGTTTACCAAGAGCTAAAGTACTTTTTATTTATAAACAATAATGTTTTAACAGGAAATACAGAATACTTGTGTGTATTTCTCAGGAAAGTATCTTAGAAAATGCTGGTGTGCCTTTAAAAATGGGGGGATAGGAAGTACATTATTAATGATAATGTGTGATATTAATGTGGATGAGATAATGACATACCAAAAATGCTATGGAAAAATAGCTAATATTTGAATGTTAAAAAAATATTGTGAATGTCTGGTTTGGGGTTTTGAACCCACCAGCTGTGACAGAACCTTGTGAAAGTACTTTGGAAAATCTGAGGATGTCTTGAAGCAACAGATAGTGAAACAGGCCCAGAAAAAGAGAGTGACTTAACAAAGTTCTCCCCGCCTCTCTTTCTCCTCTGACAGCTATTAGTCTGTTAAAGAGGCTATATTTAAGGGGCATCCAAAATGGCAGAGGAGTAAGTGGAAGCTACATAAGGACCCATCTGGAATTACAATTAAGTTGTACAGAAATCATCCAGAATAAACGACTGAACAATAGTGGGAGAGAAGCTTTATAACCAGGGGGAAACAGAGGAAACAGCTTCACCATACCTGTCTAGCATGGATGCAGAGGAGACCTGAGAGGGCTGGATGCACTCCTATAAGTGGCAGCTGAAGTGCTGGAGGAATATTTCAGTGGCAAGGGGGTTCCCTTTGAGAAGTGTTGGGTTTAAACCCTAAGATGTGCTCCCCAACCTACATCACCAGAGCCTGAAAATAACCCAGAATAACATCCAGCTGTGAAAAGATAATGCATAAAATTGTATTTGTAGCCACCTACTCTGGGACCTGGGAAAGCAGGTCCATAGTGGATAGAGATGCTTGAGAAGAGACTAGGGAGTGACCACCAGGATCCTAGTACTGAGTCACTCCCCATACTAAAAGAGATGTCTTGCTCAGGTAGACCACTCCCCTCCAGGTAGCATCAGTGTTAGGAGAAGCAATAGCCTCAACTGTAGGGATTACTCTGTGGTGTTTAAATCTGACTGTAGATTACAAAGTGACTAGATTAACAACTGAAAGAGTCAGCCATTGACTGGATCTTTGGTAGTCTTGAAAAGGATACCTAAGGCCAGACTGGGATACCATTAGATATCATCAGAGGTGGATCTAGAAAGAAAAACAAAATAGTGGTCAATGCTAGATACTTCCAAGACATATTCCACTGTGGTCTTCTTTGTGATTTGTGATTTTTTCTCTCCTGGATAGCTTTTTAACATTTGTATCTTATCCTTCAATTTTGTACATATTAAGCCACTAGATTTTATATTATACTTTATTGAAAATCACATATTTTGTTCCTCTCTGCTCTTACCCATTTATTTTCTTTTTTTTCCTTCTTATTTTTTATTTCAAATTTTGTTTTCTATCTTCCTGTAACTCCTTATCATTCCACACTTTTACTATGTATTCCCCATCCAGTCTCTCAAAACCATTTTTCATGTCACGGGTCAACTCACATCCCTTTTCTCTCTTAAAATACCACTGTTCTGTATCCACGTTTATCAGTCTTTGCTTGTTGGTTGTGTTTGGTGTGGTTGTTATTGCATGTCTTCAATTTTATTTTGCACTATAGACATTCAGTATTTTGTTATTTCAAATGTCAAAATTTTACTGCTCCTTCTCCAACTCCATTCTGTCTTCTTCCATTTTTTTTGTCTCAAATTTTTATTTTACCTGTTTTAACCTGGTTTTCATTCCTCACTCATAGTATTCCTTCTACCTTTGTCATCTCAAAATCATTTTCCTTTCCTCTAAACATCTCTTAAGCTCCTCTTTCTTTTTTTCCTTTTATTCCCATTCCACTGATATTAATCTTAGTTCACTTGTTGATATTACTGAGCTGTAGCTTTTTCTACAATTTGGCTCTTATTTTTTTATTTACTTATTTTCCTTTCTCTCACTAGATATATTTAATTTTTCATTAACCTAATACTATATACATTCCTTCCCTGGCTCCATTCCACCTTCTTCATTTTTTAATAATTTACACTGTAAATTTTACGTTCTTTGCCTTGTTGTGATTCCCTACTTTATCTATCTATCTATCTATCTATCTATCTATCTATCTATCTATCTATCTATCTATCATCTATCTATCTATCATCTATCTATCATTTATTTACAATTCTCCTTTAAGTATAGTTTTCCATCTTTTATTCCCATCCCAGCCCACCCACCCAGGACTCTCACCTCCCTCCCATTTCCATGTCCCCACCTAGTTTTTTTCCATTTGTTTTTTATATTTGTTTTTTTGAAAACACTTCCCCTTTTCCTCTAAAGTTCCCTCCTCTATCTCCTCTGGACACTGTCAGCCTGTTGTCTATTTCAATGTCTTTGGTTATATTTTGCTTGTTTGATTGTTTTGCTGTTTAGGTTGCTAGTAAAGGTGAGATTGCATGGTATTTGTCTTTCACCACCTGGCTTATCTCACTCAGCATAATACTTTTTAGTCCCATCCATGCTGTTGCAAAGGGTAGGATTTCCTTCATGCTTACTGCTGCATAGAATCCCACTGTGTAAATGTACCATAGTTTTTGGACCCATTCATTTACTGATGGACACCGAGGCTGCTTCCGGCACTTGGCTGTTGGAAATTGTGCTGCTATGAACATTGGGGTGCATAGGTTTTTTGAAATTAGTGCTTCAGAGTTTTTAGGGTATAATTCTAGCAGTGGAATTGCTGGGTCAAAAGGCAAATCCATTTTTTAGTTTTCTTAGAAAATTGCATACTGTTTTACACAGTGGTTGTACCAGTCTAAATCCCACCAACAGTGTACTTGGGTTCCCATTTCTCCACAACCTCTCCAACATTTGTTGTTTGTTGCTTTGTTTATGATGGCCATTCTGACTGGTGTAAAGTAGTATCTCATTGTGGTTTAATTTGCATCTCTCTGATAGCTAATGATACTGAGCATCTTTTCATGTGTCTCTGGGTCCTCTGTATTTCCTCATTTGAGAAGTGTCTGTTCAAGTCCTTTGCTCATTTTTTAATTGGGTTGCTTGTCTTCTTAGAGTGGAGTCATGTGAGTTCTTTGTATATTTTGGAGATTAACCCCTTGTCTGAGGTATCATTGGCAAATATGTTTTCCCACATGGTTGGCTATCTTTTTATTTTAATACTGTTCTTTTTATCTGTGCAGAAGCTTTTTTATTTTTATGAAATCCCATTTCTTTATTCTTTTCTTTTATGTCTCTTGCTCTAGGGGACATATCAGTAAAAATGTTGCTGAGTGAAATATCTGAGATTTTCCTGCCTATGTTCTCCTCTGGGACTTTAATGGTATTACAGCTTATATTTAAGTCTTTTATCCACCTTGAATTTATTTTGGTGTATGGTGTATATTGGTGCTTGAGTTTCATTTTTCTGCACATTGCTGTCCAGTTTTCCCAACACCATTTGTTGAAGAGGCTCTTTTTACTCCATTTTATGTTGCTGCCCCCTTTGTCGAATATTAATTGCCCGCAGAGACTTGGGTTTATTTCTGGGCCCTCTGTTCTTTTCCATTGCTCTATGTGCCTGTTTTTATGCCAATACCAGACTGTTTTAATTACAGTGGCCTTGTAATACAGTTTGGTATCAGGCATTGTGATTCCCTCCTACTTTGCTCTTCTTTCTCAAAATTGCAGCAGCTATTTGGAGTCATTTATGGTTCCATAAAAATTACTGAAGTGTTTGTTCTATGTGAAATATGCCATTGGTACTTTAATAAATATTGCATTAAATCTGGAAATTGCTTTGGGTAGTATGGACATTTTGAAGGTGTTAATTTTTCCAATCCATGAACACAATATATGTTTCCATTTGTTTGTGTCTTCCTTGATTTCTTTCTTCAGTGCTGTGTAGTTTTCTGCGTACAGGTCTTTTACATCCTTGGTTAGGTTTATTCCTAAGTATTTTATTTTTCTTTTTGGTATATCGAATGGGATTCTTTCATAATTTCTGCTTCTGCTGATTCATTGTTGGTATACAAAAATGCCTTTGATTTCTGAATATTGACCTTGTAGTCCACTGTTTTGCCAAATTCATTTATTAGGTTGAGCAGTTTTGGGGTGGAATCTATAGGATATTCTGTGTGTACAATCATGTCATCTACAAACAATGACAGTTTTGTTTCCTCCTTTCAAATTGGATGCATTTTATTTCCTTTTCTTGTATGATTGCTGTGGTCAGGACTTCCAAAACTATTTTGAATAGAAGTGGTGAAAGTGGACAAACTGTCTTGATATTAGTGGAAAAGCTTTTAGTTTTTGCCCATTATGATGTGGGCTGTAGGTCTCTCTCATATATGCTCTTTAATATATTGAGGAATGTTCCCTCTATTCCCACTTTTCTGAGTGTTTTGATCATAAATGCATGTTGTACCTTATCAAAAGCCTTTTCAGCACCTATTACTATGATTATCTAATTTTTGTCTTTGCTTTTGTTTATGTGATGTATTACATTTACTGATTTGCAAATGTTGAACCGTCCTTGCATCCCTGGGATGAATCCCACTTGGTCATGGTGTACGATCTTTTTACTGTATTGTTGGATGTGATTTGCCAATATTTTGTTGAGGATTTTGGCAGATATGTTCATCAGCAATATTGGCCTGAAGTTTCCTTTCTTATTGTGTCTTTATCTGGTTTTGGGATTAGGATGATGTTGGCTTTATAAAAAAGAGTTTGAAAGTCCTCCATCATTTTGTAGGTTTTGGAATAATCTGTAAAGGGTAGGGGTTAACTCTTTCTTAAATGCTTTGTAGAATTGTCCTGTGAAACCATCTGGTCCAGGGCTTTGGTGTGTCTGGAGTTTTTTGGTTACTGCTTCAACGTATTCTGCTGTTATTAGTCTGTCCAGGCTTTCAGCTTCTTCTTCATTGACTTTTAGAAGATTACATTTTTCTAGAAATTTTTTCATTTCACCTAGGTTTTCAAATTTCTTGGCATCAAGTCCTTCATAGTAGTTTATTACAATGATATGTATTTCTGTGGGGTCAGTTGTAATCTCTCATTTCTGATTGTTTATTTATGTCTTCTCCTTTTTTTCTTGATGAGCCTACTTAAAGGCTTGTTGGTTTTGTTTATCTTTAAAAAAAAACAACTCCTAGATTCATTGATCCCTAGAATTGTGCTTTTCTTCTCTCTGTCACTTAATTCTGCTCTGATCTTGGTTATTTCCTTCCTTCTACTTGCTCTGGCTGTCTTTGTTGTTGTTCCTCAAGTTCTTCAAGGCATAGGGTTAGGTTGTTTGAAATGTTTCCATCTTTTTTAGGTAGGTCTGTATTGCTATCAACTTCCCTCTCAGGACTGCCTTCGCTGTGTCCCATAAAGTTTGAGCTATTATGACTTCATTTTCATTTGTTTTGAGAAACTTTTTTTATTTATTCCCTAATTTCATTTTTGACCCATTCATTGTTTAATAATATGCTATTCAATCTCCATTATTTTGAGTGTTTGTTTGTTTTTTTCCCTTGGGGTTGGTTTCCAGTTTTAGTCCCTTGTCATCAGAAAAAATGTTTGGTATGATTTCAATTTTCTTGAATTTGTTGAGGCTTCTTTTGTGTCTTATCATGTGGTCTATCTTTGAAAATGTTTCAGGTACATTTGCAAAGAATGTGTATTTAGCTTCTTTGGGATGAAGGTCTCTATGTATACCAGTTAAGTCTATTTCATCTATGGCATTGTTCAATGCCAGAATATCTTTGTTGGTATTTTGTTTGGAAGATCTGTCCATTTTTGATGGTGGAGTGTTAAAATCCCCTATTATAATTGTGTTGCTGTCAATATCTTTCTTGAACTCCTCTAAGATTTTCTTTATGTATCTGAGTGCTCCTATGTTGGCTGCATATATATTTACAATGTTTACATCTTCTGGGTGGATTCTTCCCTTGAGTATTATGAAGTGACCTTCTGGGTCTCTGTTTATGGCCCTCTTTTGAAGTCTATTTTGTCTGATATGAGTATTGCTACCCCAGTTTTTTTCCTGTCCATTTGGTTGAAAAATCTGATTTAAGCCCTTCACTTTTTGCCTATGTAGGCCTTTTGTCTTGAGGTAGGTCTTTTCTTGGCAGCATATGTGTGGGTCATGCTTTCCCATTCATTCATTTATTCTATGTCTTTTTTATTGGAGCATTTAATCCATTTACATTTAAGGTTATTATTGATAGGTACTTATTCTTTGCCATTTTTGTACCTGTATTTCTCTCTATCTCCCTCTTTTCCTTCCTTTCCTTAAAGCACTCTCTTTAGCATGTGTTGCAGAGGTTGTTTGGTGGAGGTGTATTGTTTTAGACTTCTTTTGTCTTAGAAGCTCTTTATTTCACTTTCTACTTTGATTGAGATTCTTGCTGGATAAAGTGGCCTTGGTTGCAGACCTCTGGTTCTCTTTCCTTGGAATATTTCTTGCCATTCTCTTCTTGCTTGGAGCATTTCCATTGAGAAGTCCGCAGCTAACCCTTTTAAGGCTCCCTTGTACGTTACTTCCTGTTTATCCCTTGCTGCCTTTAAGATTCTCTCTTTGCCTTGAAATTTTACCATTTCAATGATGATGTGTCTTGAACTAGGCCTTTTTGGGTTCCTCTTGATTGGGACTCTGTGTTTCCTGTATATGTGTGACTTTTTCTCTCATCAAATTAGGGAAGTTTTCCATCATTACTTTTTCAAATAGGTTTTCTATCCCTTGTTCTTCTTCTTCTCCTTCTGGTGTCACTATTATTTGGATATTATTGTGTTTCATATTGTCTTGCATTTCTCTTAATTCCTCTTCATTCTTTCTGAGCCTCTTTTCCTTTTCTTGCTCTTTCTGTGAGTTTTTTTCTGTTTTGTCCTCCAACTCACTGATCCAATCTATTGCTCATGGATCCTGGTTTTGATTTCTCCCACTGTGTTATTCAGTTCAGAAATTGTATTCTTCATTTCCTCTTGACCTGTGTTGATAGTTTCTATTTTCTTTTTTATGTTTATATAGTTTACAGTGAGTTCATTGTAGTTCCCCTGTAGTTTCTGGTAGCTCATTGTGAGCTATATGAACTTCCTGATAACCAGTGTTTTGAATTCAATATCTGATAGCTGAGTTGTGTCTATTTCATCTAGCATTCTTTCTGAGCCTTCTCCTTTTCTTTCATTTGGGGATAGTTTCTTTGTTTTCCCATTGTTTGTGAGACTCTTCTTGTTATCATCAGCTTCTTAAATTGATCTGTTCTGACTCCCTGGGTTTATGGTGTGAACTTCTGTAGTAGAATACCTGTGAGATTCAGTGGTACAGTTTCCTTTGGGTATCTTGATGTTCACAGCTTCCACCTACTCTTTTTTTGATCAGTTAGAGGGGGAAGACAAAATGGTTTAAGATAGCAAGAGAGTATTTTATGCTATTTACAGTAGCAGCCCATAGAAAAGAGATAGGAGATCCTTTAGCTACGTATGGTGTTAACGGTGATCTTCAACCCAACTAGCCTCTTTTTAGAAAGGATGCAAATAAGATAAGACTCTTGTTTGGGAGGAAAGGATTGTGAGTTGGATCTAGAAAGCAGTGAGGTTGTAGGAGGTTAGATTTTGAGGTAAAGTTAGAATAAATGGTAGTAAATAGGTGTAGTGTGTGAGAGAATAGAGTTAACCACTACTGTAAATAGTTCAGGAAACTTTGAAGTGGGCAGAGATATGGAAGGGGTGTTGTGTAGTATTTACAATAGTATGAAACAGCTATTATTTACATTTTTATTAGAGCAACAATCATAAGACAGAATCTATAATATCTAGATACCAAAATTAGGGAGTATCGGACCCTCAGTAGTGTGCTAATGGAACATGGGTGAAGTGAAAGACAGTAAATTAGCAATACACTGTGGAAGAGAGAACAGGGGAAACCTGTCAAATGATACAATATAACCAACAAGCAATGAAGACTAAACAGAAAGAAGAGGAATACAAAAATATTATTCAAATAAAAGATCTAAGAATAATGAAAATAATAATACAAATATGTGATATCTTGCAGGTTCTCTGTAATAGCAAAGTGATATTTGTCTCTCTGTCTCAGCTATTGGGATGCCCCCTCTTTGGGTCCAACTCTGGTCTTTTCACAGTTCTGGAGTTTTTGTCTCATTTGTGGGTATTTTAAAAAAAGCATAGTAAGGAAGGTAGAAGAGATAAAATTAGAAAGAAAGAAAGAAGTATAGCATAAGAAAGAAAGAAAGATAAGCTAAAAGATTTGAAAGATAAAAAATAATAAAAGTTAAAAAATAAAAAATTACTTAAAAATCAAACAATCAAACAAAACACACACACACACACACACACACACACACACACACACACACACACCTCTTGTTGGTTTCAAACTGGCCAGACTGGGTTTTCTGTTTTTGCTGGCTGTAGCAGGCTGAGGGGTAGGTTTACAGATGTGGTCTCCGGTCTCCTGAGGCACAAGCATGCGGCTCACTCCAAGTTTACCAGTCAGGTCTCTGGTCTCCAGCATAGCCTATTTTTATTATTGTTTCTTCCTGTACACCCTTGCAACATTATTTTTCTGCCCTGGCTGCTGTAGCTCAATGGATTGAGCATGGGCCTGTGGACCAGAGGATTGTGGTTTGATTTCCAGTCAGGGTACGTGCCTGGGTTTCAGGCCAGTTCCCAGCAGGAGACCCACCAGAGGCAACCATACATTGATGTTTTCTCCCTCTCTCCTTCCCCTTCCCTCTAAAAATAAATAAATAAAATCTTAAAAACTTGAGAACAATCATTTTTCTTTCAGTAAGTCATCTCGTATTTGCTTTTCTTGTCTTATAATAGCCTAATCTCTTTAAATCTTATTAATACTAGTTATGTGCTGTTGATAGTGTGATTGTGAACAGGGATTATTTTTTGTGAGTGTGGGTTTGTTTCCTGGGTTGTGTGGTTTTGTTCTTATAGCACTGGCATAATAGCATACAAAATATGGTGGACAGAGTACTCTCAGTCATCCAGCCCACGCAGAGGGAAGGAACCACCAAAGAATTACCCAACAGCAATCAAAATGAAATTGCAACCAGACCGCCAATATAAATGGCTTAAAGGGCATCCCAAGAACATTAAATTCAGGACATCAAAGAGACTGCACCACTGAATCCCACAGACCTCCTATCATAAAAGGACACACCGTGAATACAAAGAATCAAAACAGATAAATCTAATAAGCAGAAATGAACAAGAAAAGTCACCTAAAATAGGGAGACAAAGAAACAATACCCAGTTGAAAGAAAAGGATGAATCCTCAGAAAAAAAAATGCTAAGTGAAATAGAGGCAAATAAATTATCAGACATTGAGTTTAAAATAATGGTTATAAAGAAGTTCAAGGAGCTCAGTGAGAACCACAGGGAAAGACCCCTAGAGAAGCTACAAGGAACTTACTGAGAACTATATCATCATGAAAAGGGACATAGCAACTATGAATAAGAGCCAAGAAATGAAGAAAATAATATCTGAACTGTAGAACATAGTAGAAGAAATTAAAATCAGGCTAGATGAAGTAGAGAATTGAATCAGCAAGCTGAAAAATAAGGTAGTAAAAAATTTCCAGACAGATCAACAAAAAAAAAGGTATCAAAAAGAATGAAGAAGGTTTTAGGGAATTGCAGGACAACATGAAACCTAATAATATCCATATCATAGAAATACCAGAAGAAGAAGAAGAGGACAAAGACAGAAAACCTGCTTGAAAAAGTAATGACAGAAAACTTCCCTAATTTGATGAGAAAAAATGTCATACAAGTACAGGAAGTACAGTGGGTCTGAATTAAGATATATCCAAAGAGGTCCAACCCAAGACACATCATAATAAAAATGGCAAAATTTAAAGACAAAGAGAGAAACTAAAGGCAGCAATGTAGAAACAAGTAGCAACATACAAGGGAGCCCAGATAAGGCTATCAGTTGATTGATACTCAGCAGAAACAATATAAGCCTGATAGATATGACAAGAAATATTCCAAATAAGGAAAAGCAAAAACCAACAGTCAAAACTACTCTACCCAGCAAGATTTTCACTTAAAATAGAAGGCAAAATAAGAAGCTTCACAGACAAAAAGAGAAAAAGGCTGAAAGAACACACCTCCAACAAACCAGTGTGGCAAGAGATGCTAAGGGGACTATTTTAAGAAGTTGAAGGAAAAGAGACACAGAGAGAAACACAAGTAGAAACAGAAAAAAAAATGGCAATGAATAAGTACCTCTCAATAATAACCTTAAATATAAATGGATTAAATGTTCCAATTGAAAGACATGGGTAGCTGAATAGAAACATGACCTGCACATATGTTGTCTACAAGAGACCTACCTCAGAACAAAAGATCTACATAGACTGAAAGTAAGGGATGAAAAAATATTCTAAGCAAAAGGACATGGAAAAAAGTTGGCATAGCAATACTTATATCAAACAAATATATATTTCAAAACAAATAACATGTAAAGAGACAAAAGAGGGTGCTATATAATACTTAAGGGAAAATTCATCCAGAAGATATAACTCTGGTAAACATATGTGCACCCAACAAAGGAATACCAAAATATATATGGAAAAATCTTGGAGGACTTCAAGAAAGATATTGACAGCAACACATTCATAGTAGGGGGTTTTAACACCCTATTATCAACAATGGATAGATCTTCCAAGCAAAAAATCAACAAAGATATTGTGGCCTTGAAAAACACTCTAGATCAAATTCAATTAACTGATATATACAGAACTTTTTGCCTAAAGAGGCAAAATATATATTATTTTCAAATGTACATGAAACACTTCCAAAGATAAACCACATGGTTGGACACAAAACAAGCCTCAGTAAACTCCAGAACCATCTTCTCAGATCACAATGTCATGAAATTAGAAACCAAACTCAAGGAAAAAATTCAAAAACACTCATCTTAATAGGGACTGAATAACATGCTATTAAATAATGAATGGGTTCACAATGAGATCAAGAAAGATATCAAAAAAGTTTCTGGAAACAAATGGAAATGAACATAGAATAGAACAAAACCTATGGGACTCAGAGAAAACAATTCTGAGAAGGAAGTTCATAATGATACAGACTTACCTAACAAAGATAGAAATATTTCAAATAAACAACCTAACCCTGCATCTACAAGTACTAGAGAAATAACCACCAACAAATTACAAAGTGAGTAGAAGAAAGGAAAAAAATAAGATCAGAGTAGAATTAAATGACATAGAGACTAAACCAACAATACAAAAAAAAATCAATAAATCCAGGAGCTGGTTCTTTGAAAAGATAAACAAAATTGACCAGGTTTTAAGCAAACTCATCAAAAACAAAGAGAGGGACCAAATAAACAGCATTAGAAGTGAAACAGGAGAAATTACAACTAATATCACAGAAATACAAAGGATTATAATAAATTATATGCACAAATATATATCAAGAAATTTGACAACCTGTGCTAATTGGTCAAATTTCTAGAAACATAAAATCTTCCAAAAGTAAACCAAGAAGAAGCAGAAAGCCTAAAGAGACCTATAACAATTAGCGAAATTGAAGAAGTAACCAAAACACACCCATCACACTAAAGTCCTGGAACAGATGGCTTCACAAGAAATTTTTCGCCAAATATTTAGGGAGGAGCTAACTCTTATCCTTGTCAAACAGTTCCAAAAATTTCAAAAAGTTGAAAAATTCCCAAACTCTTTATATGAGGCCAGCATCACCCTTATCCCAAAATTATAGAAAGACATAAGAAAGAAAGAAACTGCAGGCTAATATTGCTGATGAACATAGATGCTAAAATCCTTAACAAAATACTGGCAAATCACATCTAGCAATATATTAAAAAGATCATGTACCGTGATCAAGTGGAATTCATCCCAGGGATGCAAGGATGGTACAATATTCTCAAAACAATAAATTTAATACATCACATGAACAAAATGAAAGGCAAAAATCACATGATTACATCAACAGATGCAGAAAAGCATTTGATAAGGTACAGCACTCATTTATGATAAAAATGCTCAGGAAATGGAAATAGAGGAAAAATATTCCAACGTAATAAAGGCCATATATGAGAAACCTACAGCCAATATCATACTCAAAGGGGAAAAAGTTAAATCATTTTCCTTAAGGTCAGGAACAAGACAAGCATGTCTGCTTTCATCACTTTTATTCAATATAACATTATTTCTAGTCACAGTGATCAGGCATGAAAAAGAAATAAAAGGCATCATATTGGAAAGAAAGAAAGTAAAATTGTCATTGTTTGTAGTTGATATGACAGTGTACATAGGAAACCCTATAGGCTCCACCAATAAACTTCTGGCCCTACTAAGTGAGTTTGGCAAAATAAAAGGATACAAAGTCAGTATTCAGAAATTGAAGGCATTTTCTACCAATAATGAAAAACAAGAACTAGGAGATATACCTCACTTACTATAGTCACAAGAAATATAAAATATCTAGGAATAAACTTTACCAACATGGTAAAAGACCTGTACTTGGCAAACTACAGAATACTGAAGAAAGAAATTAAGGAACACACAAACAAATGGAAACATATAGTGTTCATGGATTGGGAAAATCTACATCACTAAAATGTTCATATTACCCACAGCAATATATAGATTCAGCACTATCCCTATTAAAATATTAATTACATATTTAAATTTTAGAACAAATATTTCAAATATTATATGGAAACAAAATGACCCCAATTAGCCTCAACAATCTTGACAAAGAAGAACAAAGCACTGCTGGGATTATACCCTAAGATCCCTGAAACACCAGTCCAAAAGAACCTATGCACCCCAATGTTCAAAGCAGCATGGTTTACAATGGCCAAGTGCTGTAAGCAATCTAAGTGACCTTCAGTAAATGAGTGGATCAAAAAAAACTATGATATATTTACACAATGGAATACTATGCATCAGAAAGAAAGAAGGAACTCCTACCCTTCCTGACAGCATGGATGGAACTGAAGACCATTATGATAAGTGAAATAAGCCAGGAGGTAAAAACAAATACCATATGATCTCACCTTTAACTGGACCCTAATGAACAAAATGAACAAACAAACCAAAATATAACCAAAGACATTGAAATCAAGAACAGGCTGACAGTGACCAGAGGGTAGAGATGAAGGTATAATGGGGGAGAAGGGTAAAAGTTTTGTAGGAACAATTATAAAGGACACATGGACACTAATAAGGAGGGGTGGAAACAGCGAAAGGAGGTGGGGAAGGCTGGGGTGGTGGGGAAGAGTTGGGGGAAAAGGCAGAAAACTGTACTCGAAAAACAATAACAAAATTTGTTCAAAAAAGAACTTCTAAAGAGCTATAGAACAGATAATTCAAATGGTGTGTGTGAGGGACTGAGGAGACTTTTTCAACACCAATTCTTATTTCTTATTATGCGTAAAAGAAAGAAACCTCCCATTTCCTTTGCACCACTCCCTATTTCGTGCCTATGTAAGTCCTAGAGTGATTTCCCAGAGGTGTCCCAAACTGCTGGATCAGAAAAGCACACAAGCAGAAAACCAGAGTTACATGGAACAGGTGAAGTGGATGCAGGCATGTTGCAGTTGTAAGAGATAGACAGTAACATCACACTTGCATTAAAGTTATCAAGCATCTCCTCTGACCACAATGCCATTAAACTATAAATAAGTTACAAGAAGAATACTTGAATACAAGTATTCTTGTATTCAAGAATACAAGAAGTAAGTTACAAGAAAAATACACAAATACATGAAAGCTAAATAACATGTTATTAAACAATGAATAGGTCAATGATAAGAACAAAGAAGAACTCACAAAATATCTTGAAATAAAGATTAAATTATAAAAGGAGTAATTTGCCACTTGTAGGTCACAGATATATTCTCCCCCAATTTCTTTGTTTTTAATTTTTCGAGTACAGTTGTCTCTGTTTTCTCCCCACCCTGCTCCCCCACCCCACCCATTCCTGCCTCCCACCCTCAAACCTACCCCCTTTTGGCTCTGTCCATGTGTCCTTTATACATGTTTCTTGATGGCCCTTTCCCTGTTTTTCTCCATTATCCATCTCCCCCCTCCCCTCTGGTCACTATCAGTTTATTCTTTATTTCCATGTTTCTGGTTATATTTTGCTTGCTTATTTGTTTTGTTGATGAGATTCCACTTATAGGTGAGATCATAATGGTGACAAGGTAGAAACAGGACAGATTTATATTACATGGTATCGATGATACTAGCTCACTGTATACAGAAAAATGAAACTAGATTACTAAATGATAAAAGATTTAAAACTAAATTTAATATCAGAAAGTGTGGGATCATATGGAAAGACAAATGCCATTATCTGAGAATGACTCATATAAAATATAAAATAACAAATACTCTACAATGTGATATTAATTTACATTGATATGTTAAGGATTACCTTGAGTGACAAATTTTAACACTTGCACTGGCTTTTTTGTTTGGTTAATATGAGTAACATTGTGGATAACTAGTGCAAAGGACTAATAATCAAAAGGAAGTAGTTAAGAGATATCATAAAAAGGCTTTGAATTATCTATGTTCCTTAGTACTACAGACGGAGGCGTGATTCTTCTAATTGCTCGAGACTATTAGGATTGTGGTGCATTTGACCCAGGAGACAGCAAATGAAATAAAATGAGCGTTTCTTAAACCACTCTTAGTTGTTGTTTTTAAATTACTTCTGACACAATGTGTTTTTTACATAGTGAAGCATTGAAGCAGACAGACCTCAATCTTACTGATTTGGAAGCTACTAAGGAAATCGAGTCAAACATGTTGCTCTCAGCAAATTCGCTTTGTGTAAGAATGTTATGACCTTTATAATCCATCATTGAAACGAGAATTTCATCAGTCCCTTGCCTTGTACAGAGTT
The DNA here is from genome assembly GCF_021234435.1 of Artibeus jamaicensis. NCBI lineage: Eukaryota > Metazoa > Chordata > Mammalia > Chiroptera > Phyllostomidae > Artibeus > Artibeus jamaicensis. The sequence continues at coordinate 67,235,407 of NW_026522030.1, read as the reverse complement.
GGTGCTACTTCCTAGACTAGTCAATTAGTCAGCAGTATTCCACTGTTTATCTCTGCTTTGGGATTTTTGTGTTTTTCTCCATGTTTGTCCAATAAGTTTCCTATACTTTACATTTGTACACTAATATAGTCTTGTCCCCATAATAGACATTACTTCAGAGAGTACCCAAATCTCTTATTTTTTTAATGGGACATTCACTATTTTTTTATACTTTTAAATTTAGTTACTTAGAATTAGAAATGCTGAAACAAAATTACATAATTTATTAATAGATTATTATTCAGTGGATGCTCACATTTTAAATTATCTTAATATTGATTGATTTTAGACATAAATATTAGATCTAAATAGGAAAGCAATAAGAAGTGTTCACATGAAGCTTTTAGCTCTCTTTCTCTAGATATATATAAACTTGAGCAAAATCTGCCATAAACTACCAATGCCTTTCTTAGGTTATGATTAACCTCATTTAGATTTATGATGTAGGTGATTTTCCACCATGGAAACTGTTTCTATATTAATCAGTGATCAAATTGGTCATTATTGGTCAAGTAAAACATGAGTTACTAAATAGGTCATTTTAGCCATTGAAGCCTAGTATTTTTAAATTTTTACCTTCATATTGATAACCATACGTGTTCTAAGGTTAAAAGTGTTCTATTACTACTTATTAATGACAAACACATGACTTGGGGATTACAAGAGGTAAGATTTTCCAAAAGTGAATACCTGCTACAAAAGTCCTTTTTTTAAACTGACTTCTTTGTGTTGTAGTAGTATATTAGATAGAAAAGAAAAAAATTTACCACCGACCATAGTTTAGGAAGTTTTCCCAACAACCTAGTTGTTTTATACATTATCTTTCATTTTAAGTATGTTATTGTAAAATATTGAAAGATAAGGAAGATGTTTTAATATTCAAATTTGCAGAGAAAATTATTTTTTTTACACTAAGGAACGTATCCCATGTAAATTTATTTCAAAAGTCTAAATGAAACTAACATTACTTCCTTTTAGCAAATAGTTCTAATTGATAAATTATATTAAATATCATTAATTCATACATTTAAATTGCAACTTTCACAATTCTACTTGTGGAACATTTTATTTTTATTCTTATCTATATTTACACCTCTGTATTTATAACTTGTAATTTGGAAACCTAAAAGAAAATACTTCTATATAAGTCAATAGTCAAAAAGAAAATTTTAATGAAAATTTAAAACATATTTACAACATATTGAAATTTGATTTTTTAAAAAAATTAAGACTTCTCAGGAGGTTTAATAGGTTGTTAAGTATAATGGTGCTACACACAGATGCAAAAAATGAAGTGTACACAGTGTTACTCAGGTTTCTTTGATGAGGGGTCTTTCCTTTCTCTCTCTCCCTGTCTCCTTCTCATTTTTCAATAATTGTAAAGAAGTGTGTGTCTGTGTGTATGGAAGAAGGGGTGTCAGATCTCCCTTAGACTCTCAACTCATTGCCTGTCAAATTTGCTCTTACTGAAAGGTATCTTTAGGTTTTGGCCTAACTTTTGTTTCATTTATAAAATTTTCCTTTTTGAACCCAACAAAGGTGCAAAAATCCAGGATTTTGGTCACTCCTTCTTTATTTTGGCCATAAGCAAAAGGAGCTTGTATTAGTAAAGCTCTATTTATCAATTTATCAAAATTTTTTTTCCTTTCAGGTGGACTGTCATCAGGGAAACAAAACAAAACAAAACAAAACTTGTATTTTTTAAAACCATACCTAATACTGCATAATTAACCAACACATTCATACATCATGAAATTTTTCTGCCTCAGTCCTAATTTTGCAGCTAGATGAGATACCTGAGTTCTCACCTACAACAGACCACAGATTCCCAGCAGTTTCGCTAACACATAAGGATTCCAGCTTGTACTGTTGAAGAGGAGGAGAAGTCCCAGCTACCCTTTGTCCTGCCTCCTTAATTTAGTTAGTTCAAATTTCAGGACCTGTGACTACCGGCCCTTATTTCCCTGCACCGAATTCTAAATCAGTTTGGGTGCTTTTGCTCAGAAGTTATGGATGTGTCACATAAATTGAGGTTGCTTACACGAATGTAACCCTTATACAGAGTCCTGGCATTTACTGTGATTACACCAGCAAAGTCACACTTCCAGCCCTAAATTAATCACGTGAGCCAGGGAAATGGAACTTGTTGACAGACAATCTCATCCAAATTCACATGGACTCAAATTCGTAGCTTGAGTATAGCCACTTTTCAATGAGTAAAATTAGGCACAGTTTGAGGAATGGGAAGCTTAGAATTCAAGCAACAGGTATGTGCTATCTCTATAAATAACTCTGTGTCTTACAGATATTTTAAATAATATTTAACTATATTCCTTAGAGTCCACATAATATTTTACACCAATTATATTAAAAAGTAATTCCCTATGGAAAGTAGGCCTAAGCAGCCCAAGTAAGAATAGTTTATAAATATTATGTACCTGCCATACCAAATTAAAACAAAAGAAAATAAAATAGACCAGACTTCTGGCAGAGGCCATGCAAATTAAATTGACAATTAATTTGCTTTCTTCATCTTTTATTGTATAAGATCTTTGAACTGTAAATTAAATGTATTTGCAACATAAATAAGGCAAAATGCAAAAGTCTTTGACTAAATGATGTTGGAAAATGCCTAAAGATCCATTAAGGCCTGTTTGTGAAAAGATAATTATCCTTAAAGAGGTTGCTAAGTTGTCAAGGCTATAAATCTCAACATCACATTTGGAAGAAAATATTGGCTTTGAAATAAGTGATCTGGGTTTGAAATACTCAGTCGTTATTTTTATTTCGTAAATAAAAAAACAAGTGTGGGTCAAAACATATTGAATTATACCATGCAGATATTTATACTTGGAAAGCAGAGTTGTTAAGATGAAATAATAAGACAAATAAATTAACTTAGCAAACAACCAAATACATAGGTAGGAGTGTTTCCATTTTTTATGTTAAATACTATGTTTTGTTAGAATTAGAATCGAAAAGGACTAATGACATTTAATTAATTCATTGTATTTCTTACTCATCTTTGCTTTTTTATGATTCTTATAAAGCTATTCCTATTGTCTCTGCATCCTCACCTTCACCTGCTATGATGGTGTTTGGGAACAACCACTAACTTGCCAATTGAGTCATGTTTAAAAATACTCCTAGGACACATGGATATGAACAACAGTGTGGTGACTGCAGGGGAAGGTGGGTGTAGGAGACTAAATGGTAATGAAAAATGCGATAAAAATGATAAAGAAAAAATAAATAAAAATCTTCCTTCGTGGAGAATTTCAGACCATCCTGCATCATACTGTCTTTATAATAGAATTAAAACTCTGACTCGCCACAGCAACCCTGGGTGTATTAATAACTCATTCATGCCTCAACAATAGTATTAAGTTCATACATTTTATTTTACACCTCAATATAGATTTTTGTTTTCCTGAAATCAAAACCACCAGCAGACTTACATCTCCAGTTCATACCCTAGGGGGCGCCAAAAGATAGTCCCTGAGACTCCAGGCCAGAATGTTCTCAGTGTCAATTTTGTGTACCTCAGGAAATTTCAGAAAAAAATAGATTTGCTTTGTCAAGTAAACCATATTTTCTTCTGCTTCTCAGCTCAGAAAACCACCCTTCAAGAGAATAGTTCTGGGGACTATAATTATAAAGAAAGTTTCCATTTAATGACTGTATTCCTCAGAGTCACTGTTCTCCCTCATTAAGTCTTATGTCTTTCATTTACCAATGTATTGGATCAACAGATTTTATTAAATCTCTGCTAATTACCAGAGTCCAGGCCAGGTACTGTGTGTATAGTGATGTCCATAGCAGACCTGGTACCTGGTAGTACTGAATTTACTATGTTGATGGCGTCAGTCACTTCAGAGAGGCTTTTTGGCAAGTGCATTTGATTTAATAGCCTTCACATTTGGAGAGTTTGACATTGTGTTAATCCTTCATGAAATCTTAATGGAAATTCTAAAATACTTATATTTATTTGTGTATATGTGACTAATGAAACATAAATAAATTTAAGGTAAAGACTAACATCTTCAATTAGATTGTTTTCTGATTCTCCATTGACTAAGTCCTTTAGAAACTTCCTCCAGTTCTTCTGACACCACCCGAGTCCTTCCACCAAAGCACTGCTTATACATCTTAGGCATTAATTATATTTGTAAGCCTGGAAAGAAATCACCTTCATGTTTTAAAGATACATAAGTATGTGGGGGAGCTTTGCATAAGGAAAGGTCATTCTGGACCTTCAGTGAAAGAGATATTCAGAGCAATCAGAAAGGACTCTACAAATGTACAGAAAGATTAGCATAGGGCTAAATCTTTGTTTTGATTCCTTTTCCAGTGTATTTAGATGGTGAACTCAGTAAGTAGCAATTCAAGTCATGGAATCTTGGAAATGTCTGCTATGGTTTGTTTAAAAGATGTTGACCTGTATGTTGTACTAGATGAGTCACCAAATCATGTGACTGTAGAAGTGACATTTTAATATCTTCCAGGTTACTGTACCTTAAAAAAAGGGAGACACCTCTGAAGAAGAAACTTAGTGTTCTAAAAGTAAGATCAAACACGATGGATAGATTCAGTCTTAATTATGTTTTTGTTTTAAAATATAGAAGGTAGGATTTTTGTTGGCAACCATGAGTTGCCAGGAGAATAGTAGTAGAGATGACAAATAAAGTTAGAGGTCATAGCTGAAAGGGGGTTCCTAGTAATAAATTGGTGTATATCTGATGTTTTGTCTTTCCATTAATTTTAATCTGCCCTGACCTTTTTGTTTTTTAAAGTGGTTTATTTCTATGCTTTTTGCACCATTCACACAGTTGATTAGATTTGAGGCCAAAATTAAACCAATTATTTTTTCAGTGGTTTTTGTTTTTTGTAACTGGCATGATTTAAAAATAGTGACAATCTCTTTGACCATGTGATTCAGAAAAAAAAAGTAGATGAGGAAAGAGAGAAAAATGAAGTAGACATATTGAGAAAGAAGGAGTCAACTGACTGAAATTTCTTATTAGATTTTGGAGTCATTTCTCACTCCCAGGTGTACGTAGTTTTGCCCTTAATTCTCATATACTTATAAAAATTCTGATTGTCCATATTCTATTTCAAGAGTGTCCTTAGATCACTTATCACAAGATTTTGAACTTTATGTTGACACTATAAAGTAACTACTTTCAAAGAGGTTAATAGTGTTTTTTACAGATCTTAATGTTTGTCCTGTAGAAATTCAGCTGATTAGAAAATTGTCTGGTGATACTACTTGTAGGCAATAATTTATTTTAAATTTAGAGTGGGTAATTTGGTCTATCTGATGATAGTTTCTCTTTTTGGACTTTGATGTGATACTATCAATAATACTTCCAAGTGAAATACTAAATAAAACAAATACCAAATGCAACGTGGAATTTTTATTGACAGTAGAAAGGTCATTTCAAATTTTTTAAAAATGTCTTTCTTTGTTTAACTATTCAATTACCCCATTAATCAAATCCCATCATAAACATTCCCTGAATGATTCAACCTTGCAGTGATTTAAAATTGATTACAGGTAATACCCAGGTGTGAATGCTGTGGCAAAATCAATTATTACAGGGTTGCTTGTTTAGTCCCATAGGGTTCTAAAATATAAAGATAGGATATGAAAAAATATACATATAAAGATGATTGCACTGGTGAAAATGGCCATGATAAACAAATTTACAAACAGTAAGTGTTGGCGAAGTTGTGGAGAAAGGGAACCCTAGCACACTGTTGGTGGGAATGCAGATTGGTACAGTCACTGTGGAAAACACTATGGAATTTCCTCAGAAAACTAAAAGCGAAACTGACTTTTGACCTGGTATTTCCATTGCTAGGACTAAACCCTAAGAACCCTGAAACACCAATTCAAAAGAACCTATACACCCCAATGTTTACAGCACCACAATTTACAATAAACAAATGCTGGAAGCAACCTAAGTGCCCACCAGTAAATGAATGGATCAAAATACTATGGTACATTTACACAGTGGAATACTACACAGCAAAAGAAAAAAAGAGCTCCTACCCTTGGTGACAATATGGGTGGAACTAGAGAGTGTTATGCTAAGTGAAATAAGCCAGATGATGAAAGATGAATACAATGTGATCTCACTTTTAACTGGAACCTAATCAACAAACACAAAAGTAAGCAAAATATAGCCTGAGACATTGAAATTAAGAACAAGCTGACAGTAACCAGAGGGGAGGTAGGAGGGAATAACTGAGGGAAAAGGGGGAAGTGTTTTCATGAACATGTAGGACACATGAACAAAACCAAAGGGGGTTAGGATCAAAGGTGGAAAGTAGGGATGGCTGGGGTAGAAGGGTGTGAGAGGGTTAAATAAAGACAACTGTACTTGAACAACAATAAAAAATATGAAAAATAAATAAATAAAAAGAATTGCCAATACAGCTAAAAACCTGGTAGTTAAAAAATAAGAACAGAGGAAATAAAAATGTAATAAATATGGGAAATGAATGTAAATGAAAAAAATTAAAAATAAAAAGATGATGGATATATCATATCCAATGAGTCAGATTTGGAGGTCAACTATGAAAAACTGTAGGACATACAATCAGCAGGGGTTTTTTTTTGTGCTTTTAAAGTTCAAAAGTAAGCGTATGAATCACCTAGATAGCAGTCATTTCATTTGAATTTTTGCTGTCAGGAATCACATTAACTAACTCTGTACTGCAGCAGAGAAATAGAACTTGAAGTTGTGGCGGTCTATGGTCAGGGCTGGTCACAGAAAACCTGGAGCTGAATGTAAAGCAGAAACTTCTAGTCCATGTAGAATGAATGCAGAGGAGAGAGTGACCCTATTCAGACAAAGCAAGAAATTAAATGCCTATAATTCAAGAATTTAATCTAGTGTGTGTAGCCTGGTGAAAGGTTTATTTTCAAGTATTGTATAAGTCATAGTATACTGAGATGAAACCGCAGATTAGTTCTTTGCTGATATGAATCTACAGATTTTCTGATTTAGTGAAGTCACACTACTACACCTGAGAAAACTCCATGAGACCTGGGGGAGGAAATGACAGTGAGGCCCAATCAGCTATATACTGTCTATAACTTTGTCTTATTAGCTACTTTAAGAGTAAGCCAGAATAAAAGCAAATTTGAAACATCCAAATTGTCATTCATCCCCAACATTTCATGAATACTGACTCTGTAATCTGGTCCAGTGTAGAGGTCAGTAAATACATATAGATATAGATGATAGATATAGATAGATATTGATGTAGATATATTTCTCTTTTATATATTTCTCTTTTCTCACTTTATGTGAGTGTTATGTACACTCACATACACATATACACACAAATAGACACATGAAACTTTGTTTGTAATGAGTTTGGAAAGAGGTAAAGGAAAGTATAATGGGTGTAATGCTTCTCTTCATCCCTCCAATATCAGAAAGAAAATACAATAAGTGGGTTTTGCTTGAAGTCTTTTTATGAACTATTATTAGGACAGAGGGGTAACTTCTAGAATCTAGGACACTGGATTTTGCTCACATTGGATCTTCTTAGGCTTCAAGGTCAAATAACCTGTATTTCACAGATGTATCTCGTAGGTATTAGAAGGAAGAAGTGTTTACACTGTGGGCTCACAAGTAAAGATCACAACAGGGTAAAAAACCTTTCTTTTGAAAGTGGAAGTTAATTGTCAATTTTTTGTTTGTTTAAGAAAGACTCATATAGTATTAGAAGTCATAGCCATGGTGTTTAGACAAGAAAAAGAAATAAAAGGCATCCAAAAAAGAAAGGAAGAAGAAAAACTGTCATCGTTTGCAGATGACATGACTGTGTACATAGAAAATCCTATATACCCTACCAAAAAAACAATTCAACCTAATATGTGAGTTTGGCAAAGCAGCAGGATACAAAATCAATATTCAGATATTAAAGGCATTTTTGTACACCAACAATGAGATATCAGAAACAGAAATCAGGAAAAAATCCCATTTGATATAGCAATAAGAAAAAAATAAAGTACCTGGGAATAAACCTAACCAAGGAGGTAAAAGATGTATACTCAGAAAACTATACAACTCTGAAGGAAGACATAAACAAATGGGAGCGTATACCATGTTCATGGATCGGAAGAATTAACATCATCAAAGTGTCCATACTACCCAAAGCAATTTATAGATTCAATGCAATACATATTAAAGTATCAATGATTTATTGCACAGATATAGAACAAATATTTCAAAAAATATATGGAACCATGAACAACCCAAAATAACCATAGCAATTTTGAGAAAGAAAAATGAAGTAGGAGGGATCACAATACTTGACATCAAACTACATTACAAGGCCACAGTAGTCAAAACAGTCTGGTATTGGCATATGAGCAGACACATAGACCAATGGAACAAAATAGAAAGCCCAGAAATAAACCCAAGCTTCTATGATCAATTAATGTTTGACAAGGGGGAGAAAGCATAAAACAGAGTAAAAATTACTTCTTCAATAAATAGTGTTGGGAGATCTGGACAACTACTCACAAAAAAATTGAAAATCAACCATTAACTTACACGATTCACAAAAGTAAACTCAAGATGGACAAAAGACTTAAATATAAGTTAGCACACCATAAAATTCCTAGAGGAGAACATAGCCAAGAACATCTCAAATATTCCATGCAGTAATGCTTCACTGATATGTCCCCTAGAGCAAGGGACATAAAGGAAAAAATAAACAAGTCGGACTTCATCAAAATAAAAAGCTTCTGCACAGCTAAAGAAAACATCAGTGAAATGAAAGGGGAATCAACTATATGGGAAAATATATTTGCCAATGATACCTCAGACAGGGGTTTGATCTCCAAAATATATAGAGAACTCATATGACTCTACTCTAAAAAGACAAACAGCCCAATTAAGAAATGGGCAAAAGATCTGAACAGGATCTTTTTCAAGGAAGACATACAAAAGGACCAGAGACATATAAAAGGATCACTAGCCACCAGAGAAATGCAAATTAAAAATAAATTGCAATGAGATACCACTTCACACCAGTCAGAATGGCCATCACAACTAAATTAACAAACAACAAGTGCTGGGGAAATTGTGGAGAAAGGGAACCCTAGCACACTGTTGGTGGGAATGCAGATTGGTACAGTCACTGTGGAAAACACTATGGAATTTCCTCAAAAAACTAAAAATGAAACTGTCTTTTGACCTGGCAGTTCTACTGCTAGGACTATACCCTAAAAATCCTGAAACACCAATTCAAAAGAACCTATGCACCCCAATGTTCATAGCAGTACAATTTACAATAGACAAATGCTGGAAGCAACCTAAGTGCCCACCAGTAAATGAAAAAAAGTATGGTACACTTACACAATGAAATTATATGCAGCAGGAAAAAAAAAAGAAAGGATGGAGCTCCTACCCTTTGTGACAGCATTTGTGGATCTGGAAAACTGTATGCTAAGTGAAATAAGCCAGGTGGTGAAGGACAAATACCATGTGATCTCACCTATAAGTGAAGCTTAATAAAAAAAAAATAGCAAGCAAAATCTAACCAGAGATATGGAAATAACAAATTGACAGTACCCAGAAAGGAGGGGGAGGGGATAACAGGGGGAAAAGGGGAAAGGTCATCAAGGAACACGTGTAAAGGATATATGGGTAAAGCCAAAGTGGGGTAGGAATGAGGTTGGGAGTTAGAGTTGGGTGGAACAGGGAGGTGGTGATTGAGAAATGGAGACAACTGTACTTGAACAAAAATAGAAAAAGAAAATGTTGATAAACAAATATTCTTTTTTAAAAAGAAAGACCTACATAGATGTCAAAGAAGTAGTAATGGAGTTATGACCCTGCCTGTTTAGAATCAAGGAAGCAGATATAAAGCCTAAGGCAAATCTAGTTGCAGAAACCTAGAGAAAAGTTAAAAAAAAAAGGTGATTGGGATTGATGATTACGGGGATCAAGTTTTAACAGCAGAGGTATGCCAATATCCACACTGAGATAAAGTGTTTTGCTTAAGTTACGGTGAGGGATTCTTCTCTTAGCTATCTGGGGGCTATCTTTTAATAATTATTTTAATCAATATACTGTAGACAAATATTTTATACTATTATTGCTGCTAGGCTAAACCAAACTCAGTAAGTTTCTAACTGTCCAATCCATCCTCTTCCCCAGAGGCAAAACTTTTAATAATGCTAGCTATTATTTTAGTAGCTTTCTTCATATTTCCACGTGCATATACTGAAAGTATTATCAGTTTTAGATATTAGATATTTATATTATTGGACATAAAATTTTAAACCTACTTATCCATTAAATCTATTTATCTTGCATTTTCTCTTCTCCTTTTCTCCCCATCTTCCCAATATGACATAATAAATATTCAGTAAGTAAATACTGATTTGATAAGTGTTGATTACTGCTGAAAAAATGTTTAGCATGATTATGCTTTCTTGTGTTTATATATTTTTAGTTTATGTAAGTGGCATTACTGCTTGTTTTTCTTCATAATCTTATTTTCTTGAATCCCTAGTTTTATTCTTTATCCATCTAATAACTTTTAAAAATGGTTTTCAATATAATTTTCCACATGGAGAGGTGAGTCAGGGAATCTACTGACTCCTTATTTCTCTGCTTTCCTCTGTTACATTTTGGATGGATGCCTCTCTAGTGACTGTACAATTGCCAATATGGATGTTTAATCAGGCTGCATTATGTGTTACATTATGGCTTCTGGTATCTTCCCTTTTCCTTGGTTTACTTTGTCAATATGATGGAGTATATTTTTCAATAGAATCCAATAGCCTCTAATTTTACTACTTAACTGAAATTTAGACAGTACATATACAAGTATATATTTTTCAATTATTTAGACTATGTTTTTTTTGTGTGTTTGTAAAACACAAAACAGCAAGTGTTAAATGTTAAATACACAAAAGTGTAGAATTAAAACATCTCAGGAGAAACTAAAAAATACATAAAAATGGGTAAATGGAGTACCATCCTAAAACATTTTTAGTAATTTTTTTTTAATTCAAAGCAGGAAAATGGGACTTCTGATTTCTGGTCAGGCATTTAAAAACCCTTGGAAGTTGCCACTCTATTCTAATAAGTGAAAAACTAAACAAACTGAGACATCAACAGCTTCTGAGATTCATAAGAGAAGTGAAGTCACAGTGCAAAGAGTTGCCCCTGCCTTGGAGAGAACTATAGGCTAATACAGAAAGTTACAGCTTCCAGGAGTGAAGACCCTCTGCAAGAACAAATGCCATGATAAGGTAGTGTGACCCCATAATCCAGAATTTGAGGGAGGCTCACTGTATAGTGAACTCTCTTCTCTGAGAGTTCAAGACTACAGGGGAACCCAGTCGTAACTAGGGGTATCTCACACTTTTGTGAATTTTGCCACCAGGAGCCGGACTTGGTTCTCACAGTGAAAATTAGAGAAACTTTTCCTTGTATTTCTGCCAGATAGAGGGGAAAGGGATAATAAATTAGGCAAAGCTGCTTCCCAAATATCTATTCAAATTGTTGCTTTTTTAATCAAGTAATATTTTCTAGATTTTTTACAATATATCACTCTGTAACTGTTAATATTTATTAGTTTAATCAATTAAATATTTTGAAGAATAACCAGGATCTTAAGAAAATGGAACATGCCCTGGCTGGTGTAACTCTGTGAATTGAGTGCTGGCCTGCAAACCAAAGGGTGCTGGTTCAATTCCCAGTCAGGGCACATGTCTGGGTTTCAGGCCAGGTCCCGAGTAGGAGGCATGAGAGGCAATCACACATTGATGTTTCTTTCTCTCTCTTTTTCCTCCCTTCCCATCTTTCTAAAAATAAATAAGTACAATAAAATAAATTTAAAAAATAAAATATAACATGTATTTTTATTTCTCACTTAAATGATGTTTATTCCAGTTTTTCTGCAAAGATGAGCCATCATCTGTAGTAACATGCAAAATAAAAGTTCTAAATAGAACAAATTTTTTCTTTAATCTGTTTGAATCTAATACATATTGATAAATATGTATTTATTGCCATTTTATTTTTAAGTATTTTTATTATCTTCTTTTTTTTAAAGAGAGTGGAAGGGAAGCAGAAATAGAAACATCAATATGTGGTTGCCTCTTGCACACCCCCTATTGGGGCCAGGGACTGCAACCCAGCCATGTGCCCTGACTGGGGATTGAACTGGCGACCCTTTGGTTTGTAAAGGCTGGCACTCAGTCCCCTGAACCACACCAGCCAGGGACTTCTAGCAAGCCCACTAACCTTTGCTCAGTAGTGATTTGGTGTTAACAAACACGTATATCATTTTCTTGTCTGGGAAGCAGTTTTTCTCTTTCAACTTTAAATGATAGCGTTGCTGGGTGAGGTAGCTTTGGTTGTAGGTGCTTGCTTTTCATCACCTTGAATATTTCATGTCAATCCCTCCTGGACTCAAATGTTCCTGTTGAAAAATCAGGTAACAGTCTACTTGGAGCTCCCTTTAGGTAACTAACTGCTTTAGGTAACTCCCTTTAGATTTTTGTTGTTGTTTTTTTACCTTGTTTTCCAAATTGGTTATTCAGTCCTCTGCTTCATCTAACCTACAGTTTTTTTTCTTTCCAGTGTATTATTTATTTCAGATATTGCATTCCTTGTTTCTGACTAGTCCTTTTTTATGGTTTATATGTATTTTTCCATGCTGTTGATTATTCTTATAATGATTACTCTAAACTCTATATATGATACATTGCTTGCCTCCATTTCATTCAGTTCTTTTTTTCTGGAGAGATCTCTTGTTCTTTCATTTGTGACCTACTTCTTTATTTTTCCATTTTGGCTGTTTGTTTGCATTTGTTTTTAAATATTAGATAGATCTGCAAAGACTAGGACTTAGCCCTATGTCAGATGCTGCCTGTGACTGGTCCTGGACAACCTGTAGGAGCTGTCAGGAATTCATAGTTTGTGGATCTCTGTTCTGGGCCTGGGTATGTGCAGAAAAAATACCAGGCTGTGCACCCAGTCTGGCTTTTATCAGCTTCATGCCCTGCAGAGAGTCAGCAAAAGATTCAGATCTCCCTGACATTCACCTTCACTATTAGGCTTATCCCCTGATATAGCCTTCAATTGTACTCAGCAAGCCTGGCTTAAGTTCCACAGGGAGGGATAAAAGTGATTCCTGTAGGTGGCACTATTGCTCCCTGTTAGGCTGATGCCACTTGGAGTGGAGTGCTCTGGCTGAGAAAAATGGCTTCTGAATTATAAAGAGTGACTTGGCACAGAAATCTTAGTAGCTGATTGTTTAGCTCTATCCCCAGAACTACCAACCCTAGACTCTCACATGTCTCTAGTCTACTCTGCCTTTCTTCTGCCTGGGCCTAGTGTAAGTAGCCGCAAATGAAATTTTGTGTGTTGGCCTTGAATAGATTCATCTCCAAAGAGGACATACAAAGGGCCAATAGATATATGAAAAGGTGCTCAATGTCACTAATTATCAGAAAAATACAAGTTGAAACCACAATGAGATACCACCTCACACCATTCAGAATGTCTATCATCAATAAACAGGCAAATAACATGTGCTAGCAAGGATGTTGAGAAAGGGAAAACTTTTTGCACTATTGATGGGGAAGCAGATGGTACAGCCACTGTGGAAAGCAGTATGGAGATATGTCAAATAATTAAAAATGGATCTGCTGTTTGACCCATTGATTCCACTTCTGGGAATATATCTGAAGAAACCCAAAATACTGATTTGAAAGAACATAAGCACCTCTTTGCTCATTGCAATGTTATTAATAGTTACTATGATATGGAAGCAGCCCAAGTGTCCATCAGTAGATGGGTGGATTAAACAACTATGGTACATATACAAAATGGAATACTACTACTCATCCATAAAAAAGAAAATTTTACCCTTTGTGACCTGGAGAATAAATGGACCATAAATGGACTTGGAGAATATTATGGTAAGTGAAATAAGCCAGTCAGAGAAACATAAATACCATGTAATCTCACTCAAATGTGGAATCTAATGAACTAACAAACAAAACAGGGACAGATTTATATGTATCAGGATGACAGCTATGGTGGGAGGCAGTTAGGGGTGGAGGGATAGAGCAAAAAGGAAAAAAAAGATTCATGGACATGAAAAACAGTGTGATGACTACTGGGTGGTGGTGGGGAATAATAATATAAATGGTAATGGAAAAATACAATAAAAATATATAGAGAGATTATTTTTCTGGCACTATGGAGCAGAAAATTATTATATTCCATAACCTGAAAAAATGAGTTTTTGAAAATGATGCTTTGTGTGAGAATTATAGATTTTCTAAGTTTAGGTAATTTTCATTTAATATATTAGGAATTTGATTTAGAAGAAGTAACATTGAGACTGGTAGGAAAGGTAGAGACACAAAAAAGGCTAGTCTCACAAAAAAAACCCACAAAAATGAAGTAACAGAAACAAAAAAATTAGATTTAACATATTAATGCATGGATAAGAAAAGTCAGAGGACTTGATGATATAAAATGAAAAACTACACATTGTACAAAAATAATTGATCTACATGTATGTGTAAATTTATAACACTATTGCTTAAGTAATTGTGGCATTACATTTTTAACATTTAAAGCAAAATGCAAGTTTGAGCTTAAAACATTAAAATGCTTTTAAAAATGCATCTGATGATTGTTTTCCATTGTTAATATTCTATGAATAAATTGCTTCAAGTATTGAAAATAAAGTGTTTATTGATTAAATAAAATGTGATATTTGCTTTATACACCCCAGAGAACCCATGGATATCATTTTCCCATCACTGTACTGAAAATTCTAATGGATGTGCAATAAAGTTAATAGATCATGATATTGCTACACTTTTATTATTTACAATTTTACCTCTATTCTATAGTTTTATTGTTGATGGATTTTCATCAAGCCCCATTTAATATCTTGAGATTCAAATTAGAAAATATTATGGCAGGTTTCTTTTTCTATTAGTGTTTACTTTTGTTTCTTTTTCCCTTAATTATTGAATGTTAATAATTTTTGCTCTGGGAGGACTTAATAAATACAATAATTGGGTAATGTCAATATTTTTTCTTTTGAAAGTATGGGAACTTTTTAGGTTTGTTGGATTTAACTATCAGGTGGAAAAAATGCAAATGCTTGAGGCCTAAATATATTTATATTTATTATTCGCATTCTTACATGAAATCTAGCATATAATTGAGAGAAAATAAAATAATTTGTAATTGAGCTTTGGCACATTTTGCCCAAGCACAGAATTGTCTTTCTGGGTCAGTTTGCTAACTTTTTTATGTCTGTAGAAATGTAAATGACTCTCTTTGGCAACAAATACAGATAAGATTATAACATTTGGTTTTCTTGAGACTTCAGATTACTTTCCTTCTTTTATATAGAAATGCCATTTGCCATTACCTGTTGATATATCCATGCTTTGGAATCGTTCCCTTATGGATTCACTCAGTTTCTTATCTACCCAACATTGAGGAGGCAGCTCCCATGTGTCAGGAATTGGAGCTGACAACGGGAATGCAAAGAGAAAAAATCCAAATTGCTGTTTTCAAAATGGAAGAATAACCAATAGTAACCAGAAGTTTTCACAGTGGTAAGTAAAGTGACTAGACATGGAATCAGAAGAGCTCTAAAACAAGTGTTTGCATGGGCAAGGATACCCAGGAAAGCATCTTCTAGGCAATATCTGCTTTTAGTCTTAAAGGGTGGCTGAGAGTGCAAGAGCAGCAGAAAGTGGACAGCCAATTTACTTAGCATATAGCACTAGAATATGAAGGTCAGACAGGCCCATTATAGCATACTGCATGCATCATAGAAGTTAATTTAAACTCATTATAAGTTTAGTATAAAGTATAAGGTACAGAGAGAGAGTCAGGAAGCTATATTTCATGCTGTAAAAATGGGCCATCATTCATTATATTTATGTGTTTATCTTGCATATATACCTTCCATATGTACAAGGTTTATTCAGAAAGTATCCAGCCATATGCTATGACAAGTAGAGACATTTATTGAAGGTACAAGATACAAGAAACATTGTACATAGAGCGATAAAGCCTCAGTCTCCTTCTAAGTTGGCACCTTGGGACCTCCTAATTACCATCAGCTGCCCTGTCATTATTTCCTGGATCTTGTCACTGGTCTGACATCTCTTCCCTCTCAAAGATGATTTTAGTTTTGGGAAAAGCCAGAGGTTATAGGGTGTAAAATCTGGGGTGTAGGAGACATGAGTCACCTGGATCATTTGATGTTTTGCCAAAAAACTGCACCAGATGTGATGCATGAGCAGGTATGTTTTCGTGATGAAGCTGCTAATCACAAGTTGCCCATAGCTGCAGCCTTGTGAATCATCTGAATGGTTTCTGTGGAGGAATGTTCAAGCTTAGTGCAAAATTTGATACAGGTCCGTTGCCTTATTGGCTCAGTCATTTTGAATAGGACGGCTGCATAGTGCACATGCTCACTCAACAGCATCTACTGTCCCCCACTGACAAGTACAGTGAAGTCATCATTGTTCTGACATGCACATTCTAGCCAATTCTCCTTGGCTGCCAGGTTACATCAATTTTGGGCAAATCATTCTCATTATATTAACAATGATGGACTTTTTCTGGACAGACCATGTATATATCTTGTATATCAATGCCAACATTCAAAATCCTAAG
Source organism: Artibeus jamaicensis (assembly GCF_021234435.1). NCBI lineage: Eukaryota > Metazoa > Chordata > Mammalia > Chiroptera > Phyllostomidae > Artibeus > Artibeus jamaicensis. The sequence goes on along the minus strand of NW_026522030.1, from coordinate 67,218,659 downwards.
TCCTTTTCCAATCAATGCCCCTGATGACTAGGAGGTAACTTTAGTCATCACTAACTTCTGTTACTTTAGTGAATGACAGCTCAGTTAATAAGGAAGGAAAGGAAAGAAAAAGATTTTTGACTATGGAGTTAAAAGATACTTTGATGGTTTGACAGTTTTCTTTGGTCCCTTAAAAAAAGCAAAATAAAATTCCTTTCAGCAGTCTCATTAGCTTATAAACTTGCGTTGCCCTTCACTTGCTTGTACCTAATCAACTCCTTCATTCTACCCCTCGTTCAGTTATTTCAGAGACACTTGACAATCATCAAATTCAGTTCTTTCTCTGGCTAGTGTGGAGCGGGGGAAGAAACTTGATTTTCTCTCCACTTTTCCCCCCCTTGTTTTAAAAAAAAATAGTTCTTCAAGAAATTTGCACTCACTTTTCTTCTGTTTGGAAATCTCATCTCTCCATATTTGATGTTGCCCCTCAATTTTAGTATTCTCTTCTGCTGAGATCTTTCCTAGCCACTCTGCTTAAAAGCAATATATCTAGTGATTGTCCATAACATTATCCTATTGATTTTCGCAGCATCAGTTAATATCCAAAAGTATCTTTTTATTGAGACATCTATTTATTGTGTCTTTGATTACACATGAAACAAAAATGTAATTTTTTCTAGAGAAAGGTCTCTATATTTTGCTATTTTTTCTATCCTAAGTATCTAGAATATGATCTGATGCATAAGGGGATTTATTAAATGTAGTTGACTAAATTCAATGCACATTGATTTACAGGCAGGAAAAGAGAAGAGGAAAAGGTGAAAGAGAACAATGTTCAAGGTTTTCTATTTCCTATCTCCTTGGATCCATAAGATGACTCTGTTTGGATGGGCATGGACAATAGGGGGGCCATTTGACTGTGGAAGTTGTGGGGAGATGGGTAGGAGAGAGCAAGGGAGAAAATGGCAGGCAGGGCAACTATCACCAAACTACAATATAAAATAAAATGTTACAATTTCATCTATTTACTTACTAAAAAAAAGATGACTCTATTTGGTTATCAGCTCTACATAAATTTATATTTTGGCTATCACATATTTTATTGACTTTATACATTAAGTATGCTTACCATTTTCATCACATATATTTAAAATAGTTTCTCAGTATACTATTTTTCAAATTCATATTTATAGGGCTATTTGATTTATAGAGTAGTTTTTTTCTTTTTCTAGTACTTGAGTCTTTCAGTTATTTATATTACTTATTAAAATAATTGATCCACTTACCTGTTGAAGGACACTTTGGTTGTTTCTAAGCCTTGACCAGTGTGAATAATGCTGCAATAAACACCAGGGAGCATACATCTTTGCCAAGAAACGTTTTCCAATTTTTCAGGTAGATGCCCAGAAGAGGGGTTGCAGGGTCATATGTTACCCTAGTCTTAATTTTTTGAAGAACCTCTGTCCTGTTTCCATTCTTGCTGTACCAGTTTACATTCACACCAGCAGTGAATGAGGACTCCTTAAATAAGATGTAATATGAATATACAACGGAATATTACTAAGCCATAAGAAAAGATGAAAAATGCCATTTGAAACAACATAGGGAGATCTTGAGAATATCATGACAGACCTGAAAGTTTCACCTAAAATAATAAAATCCCCATATATATTTAACCCAAAGCATCAAGCTTTAAGCTTGACGAGGTCCTTCCAGAACTTCATTTTTTAAAAAATACAAATGTAACTTTCACCAATGACTCAGAGCTATTTGGTCTTTCTAAACAACTCCTATTTCTGCTTTCATATTTCCTTGCATATAAATTATACTGAATGATAGCCATAATACATATACATGTATATATATATGTACATTTTATTTAACTTTAACATTTTTCATTATAATATTTGCAGCTCTTGCTGCATTCCTGAGATGTTTTAAAAATATGAATAATACAAACTGCTCACAAATGTCTAGTGCATTATGCACATGAGAATTAAGACACATGAAATGATGGTTTATATGTGAAAAATAAAAATATGAGCTTTTTAAAATTCTATTTACAACCGCCTTAATTTTATATAAATAAACACCTCTTTGTTCTCCAGGCATCATGTATTTTCTTTGTAAATAGCTTGATTTTTATACATCCAGAAATGTCATTTCAGGTTTATAAGAGATATTCCTACTGTAATAATGACCTGTGTGAGACTGGCCACCTATACTGGCCTGGGAGTCTCCCAGACCCAGAGCTGAGCTGCAGGATGAGACTGTCCAGAAAGTCAGACTAATATATTTATAAGAAATTGATTATTAACTGCATTGTCAGAGAAATAAGTAAATAAAGTATGCTAATTGTTTTAAATAATAGTTTTGTTATCCTCAAAACAAGTATGAGTTACCTGAATTAGCAGACTCCTAAATGAGCATGTTTTTAAAGTAAGTAGTATTTTCAGCCAAAACACAGTAGATTCACTTATGTCTAGATGTATTCAATATGAAACTATTTCTTAAAGAACTGGATCTAGTCATGTAGATTAACTTTGCTCACACAGATAATACTGAAGATAATTTATTTTTATCCTAACTTCTATTACCTATTTGACAGAGGAATCTTCCAAGATTACATACTTAGCCTAGTTGTCATGCCATTCTTTCTTTAGTAAACTATAATGTATACCCTGTTACTGATCCATTGTGATTTTCTGGGGCAAAAATCTAAGCTGGAATTAGTATTCCTGGGTTACATGTCAACTGAGCAGTAGTCATTTTCAAGGAATAAATATTATCTAATAGATGTTTACATCAAATTGGGATGTAATTCAGATTACTTATAGACAAGAAAAATAGTGCTCAGATTTTTATTTTCAGAACAATTTTACAATTTTAAAAATTATTACGCCAGTAGTGGCTATCATAAACAAAGCAACAAACAACAAATGTTGGAGGGGTTGTGGGGAAACGGGGTCCTTAGTTCACTGTTGGTGGGAGTGCAGACTGGTACAACCATTATGGAAAACAGTATGGATTTTTCTCAGAAAAATAAAAATCGACCTGCCTTTTGACCCAGCAATTCCACTGCTAGGATTATATCCTAAGAATCCTAAAACATCAATATCAAAGAACCTATGCACCACAATGTTCATAGCAGCACAATTTACAATAGCCAAGAGTTGGAAGCAACCTAGGTGCCCATCAGTAAATGAATGGATCCAAAAATTGTGGTACATATACACAATGGAATTCTATGCTGCAGAGAGAAAGAAGGAGCTACTACCCTTTGCAACAACATGGATGGAACTGGAAAGCATTATGCTGAGTGAAATAGGCCAGGTGCTGAAAGACAAATACCATATGATCTCACCTTTAACAGGAAGCTAAACAACAAAACAAACAAGTAAGCAGAAAAAAAAAACCCCAAAAAACAAAGACACTGAAATAGAGAACAAGGGGATAGTGACCAGAGGGGAGAAGGAAGGGAAGTTAAGGGGAAAAAGGGGAGGGATTTGGAGGAACAAATAGGAAGGACACAGGGACGAGAGCTAAGGGGGGAGGAAATGGGAGGGAGGTGGGGAGCAAGGGGCAGGGGAGGCTGGGATGGGAAAAATAGACAAAAAACTGTACTTGAAAAATAACTAAATAAAATAAAAAAAAAAATTATTACAAGCCCAAGAGATTCATTTATATGTGTTATATCTATTGTTATTTATTCTATACAAAATTAAAACAAGAAAAATTAAAAATATTTAAAATTTGCAATACTTTATTTTAAATAACATGATAAGTTTGTTATCTATTAACATGCACTCAATTTTTGTAAAATATATTTTATTCATTTTATTTTTGATTTTACTTTTTATTGTTGTTCTATGATAGTTGTCCCAGGTTTTCCCTCATTGTTTTCCCCTATCCCACCCATCCCCCTAGTTCTAACATTATTTTTATTGTTGACACTATTACAGATGTCCCCATTTCCCCCTCTCTTGGCCACCTTCCCGCAACCCCCACTCTTCCCTCAGGCCGTCACCACACTGCTGCCTGTGTCTATAGTCATACACATATGTTCTTTGGCTAACCCCTTCACCTTCTTTTATCCAGTTCTCCTCCACCCCCTTCTCTTCTGACAGCTGTAAGTCTGTTTCATGTGTCTGTGCCTCTGTTTCAATTTTGTTGGTCAGTTTATTTTGTTTATTACACTCCACATATAAATGAGATCATATAGTATTTGTGTTTTTCTCACTGGCTTATTTTACTTAACAATAATATCCAGATCCATTCACACTGTCACAAAAGGTAATATTTCCTTCATTTTTATGGCTGGAAAGTAGTATTCCACTGTGTAAATGTACCACAGCTCTTTTATATGCTCATTAAAATAAGACATTTAGTAAACAGAATGTCATTGTTTGATATTTCTTTTCTTTGTTATCATGTGAACTTATGCATTCAGTCTGTTGTAATATTATATACCATTTAGCCTTTGGAAAATTTGTACAGTTGTAAAAGAACAATAAAAATAGAAAATATTATCTTCATACCATTATTATACAGAGATTTAACTTCATTAACCTCTTGAATATGGTCCTAGACTCACATGAGGACTACTGAACTGTAGTATCATCAAACAATATTTGAAAACTAATAGGCATAGAAATATGTCACAAGTTTTGTTCATAGTGACAAAAAAGAAGTACTAAAATGATGAATCAATAATAGAAAGTTTAAAAAAATTGTTTATCATTAATTGACTTAATAAAAACTCTCTGGATTAAAGCCCAACTCCCTTCTTCCATGAGCAGAGACCTAATGATTGCCTTGTGAACCAAGATTCAAGATGATCCTGCAATGGGCAGTTTTCTGGCATGGGCTAAAAATTAATGCTAAAAGTTTATAAATTAAAACAAATAGCTAAATAAATAATTGTAAGAGAAAAAATAAAGATAGTGTCCTGTGACAAGGCCAAATCTGATATTTCAACTGGAATCTAATGACAATCTCAATAAAAGAAGAGAAGTAAAAGTGTGAATCAAGGCAAGGGATGTCAGAGCAACTCTTGGAGGGATGCCCATTTTGAGCAAGGGTGCTTAAGAGCTTTGCTAGGAGGCTAAAATCCTGGAAAACTTTTTGAAAGTTCCAGAACAAAGGAACTGGTCTTAAGTGTTGACACTTGAATAAACAGATTGGTGACATTAACAACAGGAATTATTTAAGAAAATGCTTTAGAAATTTCTAAAGTGTTAATTTCTTGATCCATTTTTAAAGCAGGCAGACTAATAATTACATTTTCCAACAACATCACCCCTTGAAAAATAAAAACTGGGAAGTCATGCCAACTGGCATCATATTCTCAGTAAAAATAAAATTCAGATAAATAATTAAAAAATTACCTTTTTATGTGTAATTATAAGCCAGAAGGCAATTATTTGCCTATTTTATCCATCTGTTTCAACTTGATATAAAATTAATTATTAAATTCCAAAGTAAGTTTGTATGTTTTAATACTGAAAAGATTTGGTCTTTGCTTATTGTCTTTGATATTAAAAAATAAATTTAACTAATTCTATACTTGTCCACAACATACTACAAAAACAAATACTGCGGATTCCTTCTGATATCAATGTTTGTCTGATATCTCAGAATGTGAGAGTCCCTAAAAAGCATTAAAATGTTCCCAGATAACAACATTTGGCTGTATACAAGTGATCTGATGACCAACAATTATAGGATTATTCTTTTAGTATACAATGGGAAACCTGATTAGCACTTAAATTTACAGATAATATAGTACTTTGAGGATCCTTATGTAAGGCAATACTAGAGTTGTAATGAAGTTGAAAACAGGAAACTATCCTAGGAAATTAAATGTCATCACTAAGAATAAACATTTATGGAAGATCTGTGTGTAGGTTCATTGATGTAAGAGCTAAGTATAATAGATATAATCTTGCTCTGATACCACCACTATCTGAGACTTACAAAATTATGTCTCGGTGTTTGACTCTGGTAGATGTATTTATGAAAAGAAGGATTTACCTGTCTGTGATAGGCTAGATCCCTAAGGTACCCTTATTTTAAAAGCATGGTTGAATTGCATCAGTTTACCTGAGGAAAAATTCACTGAATAACCGCTTCTAAAATTGGGTTTTGGGAATAGGTAAAATTGATGAGAAACATATATACTACAGGACTGGGGTAGGTCTGTTGTGAGTATTTTGACATAGACAATAGAAATGGTATAGAGAAAAGCACAGTGTAGAAAATGGGCAAACCGATAAGAAATATAATAAATACAAGTATTGAGTAATATAGCAGTGATGTGTGCATTGCTAGGGGGTGTGAAACAGTAAATAAATTTTTATTAACAAAGAAAGACCTAGATATAGAAATGTTTAAATGGGTACTCTGATGAGTTTAAATTAAGCTTAACCATTAAAAACTTCTGATCATACACTATCATGCAAGAAACATTATTTTTTAAACTTTTTAAAAAGGCTTTATTTATTTCTACAGAGAGGGGAAGGGAGGGAGAAAGAGAGGGAGAGAAACATTGGTTGGCAAACCCAGGCATGTGCCCTGATGCATTTTAACCGTGATGTGTCTTGACTGGAACTCTCTGGGTTCAAATTGCCTGGGGCTGCCTGTGCTTCCTGGACTTGTTTGTCTCTCTCCTTCACTGGGGCTAGGAAATTTTCCATCATTATTTTTTTTCAAACAGGTTTTCAACATCTTGCTCCCTCTTTCCTCCTCCCAGCACCCTCCTTATGTAAATGCTGGTATGCCTGAAGTTGTTCCAGAGGCTCCTTTTACCTTCCTCATTTTTAAAATTCCTTTTTCTTTTTAAAAAATATATTTTATTAATTATGCCATTATAGTTGTTCTATTTTCTCCCTTCTTTCCCCTCTACCCTGCACACCCCTCCCCCACCATCCCCCCTTTAGTTTATGACCACGTGTCTCAAGTTCTTTAGATTCTATATTTCCCCTCCCCCTATCTATTTTCTATTCTTTAGATTCTATATTTCCCCTCCCCCCTATCTATTTTCTAACTACCATCTATGCTACTTATTTTCTGTACCTTCTCCCCCCTTCTCCTTCTCCCACTCCCCTGTTGCTAACCCTCCATGTGATCTTCATTTCTATGGTTCTGCTCCTGATCTAGCTGTCCTCTTAGTTTGCTTTTGTTTTAGGTGTGGTTGTTAATAAGTGTGAGTTTGCTGTCCTTTCACTGTTCATTTTTTTATCTTCTTTTTCTTAGGTAAGTCCCTTTAACATTTCATATAAGAAGGGCTTGGTGATGATGAACTCCTTGAATTTGATCTTATCTGAGAAGCACTTTATCTGTCCTTCCATTCTAAATGAAAGCTTTGCTGGATAGAGCAATCTTGGAAATAGGTCTTTGGATTTCATGACTTGGAATATTTCTTTCCAGCCCCTTCTTGCCTGTAGGGTCTCTTTTGAGAAATCTGCTGACAGTCTGATGGGAACTCCTTTGTAGGTGACTGTCCCCTTATCCCTTGCTGCTTCTAGGATTCTCTCCTTCATTTGCATCTTGGCTAATATAATTATGATGTGCCTTGGTGTGTTCCTTCTTGGGTCCAACTTCTTTGGGACTCTCTGAGCTTCCTGGATTTCCTTTACCAGATTGGGGAAATCCTCCTTTATTATTTGTTCAAATAAGTTTTCCACTCGTGGCTGTTCCTCTTCCCCTTCTGGTACCCCTATAATTCGGATGTTGGAGCGTTTAAAGATGTCCTGAAGGTTTCTAAGCCTCTCCTCATTTTTTTGAATTCTTGTTTCTTCATCCTTTTCTGTTTGGCCATTTTTTTCTTCCTTCCTGTCCACTCGTTTGATTTGAGTCCCAGTTTCCTTTCCATTACTATTGGTTTCCTGTGTATTTCCCTTCATTTCAATTAGTTTAGCTTCCATATGTTCCTCTAATTTCTGACTAAAATCAACCAGTTCTATGAGCATCCTGATCACCAGTGCTTTGAACTGTGCATCTGAAAGTTTGGCTATTTCTTCATTGCTTAGATTTATTGGCTCTGGGGCTCTGAGTTGTTCTTGAGCCATGTTTTGATCTGTTAGTGCCTGTTACACATGAGGAGCGCAGCCTTAGTTGTTCACCAGGGCAGGGCTACCCGGGTTGCTGTTTTGTTATGCCATGTGGGGGTGTGGTCAAAGAGGGGCCACCCAGGTTGCTGGTTTGTGATGCTGCATGTGGGGGCGGGGTCAGAGAGATACAATGGCGGTTCTCTCTGCCACTTTCTGCCGTTGGGGCCTGCGCAGTTCGTCTCACAACTGCTAGCTCCTTTACCAGTTATCTGCGCTTGAATGTGTGACCATGGTCAGCCCTCAGTGAGTCCACCGCCTTGCGCCCTCAGTGGGTCTGCCATTACTCCACACCTGGGATCCACCGATGGCTGATGCCTCACCTGGGTCGAGAGCCCGAGTAGGTCCGGTGGATTTTTCCTGCAGGACCTGGCTCTGCTGCTGGCTCTGCCCCTCTTACCAGTTTGGCTGAAGGGTTCGTTGTTGTCAGACTTCTGTGTAGTTCAATTTTCTGTGGTTTGGCTGTGCTTTTGTTGCTAAAACTTTGTTGTTTTTAAACTTGGTTGTGTGAGAAGGTGCAGTACTTTCACCTACGCCTCCATTTCATCTATCGATGTACACTTGGGCTGCTGCCATATGGTGGTACTCAGTGGAATACTACTAAGCCATAAAAAATTACCCTTTGTGACAGTGTGGATGGACCTGGAGAACATTATGCTAAGTGAAATAAGCCAGCCAGAGAAATAGACATATCATATGATTTCACTCATATGTAGAATAATGAACACACTGAACTAAAACACAAAATAGAGACAGACTCATACTCATAGATACAGAGCAGGATGACAGCCATGGGTGGTGGGGTTGGTTGGAAGGATTGAGCAAAAAGAAAAAGGGACTCACGGACATGGACCACAGTGTGTGGATTGCAGTGAAGAGGGTAATACAAAGAAGATAAATGGTATAAAAATAAATAAAAATAATTTACTTATTTACTTATACAGATATAGAGAGCTGTATGCACAGGAGGCTTGGAGAAAAAAATGAAATTGTTGTTTTAAATAGTTACCTTGTAAACTATGTAACATTCCCATGAGGTACATATTTCAATTCATTAGTATGCATAAAAATGTTATTATATTTATTTTATTCCCAAACTCTTAATAATTACCTTTCTTTTAAATGTGTGTTGCATATTAGTTGACTAACTAATGTTTATATTTTATAAATAAGTATACATAGAAATGGTTGATCAATAAAATATTTGATAACAGTAGTATGTGGTCATAAAAGTTTGCAGGTAATATTTAGATGAAGCTAAACTAATATGTTATAATTGATATCGAATTATGGAGCCAAAAATAAAATTTCACGTAAAAAGGCCAAATTTGACAAATGTCATAAGGGAAAGTAGAACTGAATGCAGTGAGGTATTGGGAATGGATGAAGGGGGTGAAACAGTGAAAGCTAATGCTAAGCTTTTATCCACAGAGAACTGAGAGCTTGATGCCATGCATCGTAATTTAGATTTTCAAGGATAAACTCTGACTATAACTGGTCAGTTTTGTTTGGAATGTTTTGTTTACAACCATATTAATTGTCAAATGTTCACAAAATGCCCTATTTTTTTAAAGATTTTATTTATTTATTTTTAGACACAAGAGAAGGAAAGGAGAGAGAGAGATAGACAGACATGTGCCCTGACTGGGAATTGAACCAGAGACCTTTTGGTTCACAGGCCTGCGCTCAATCCACTGACCTACACCAGCCAGGGCCACAAAATGCCCTATTTTTAAAATTTCAAATCAAGAGGAAAATGTTATTTGAACATCTGTTATGTCCTGAATGATGCTGAGAATAAAGAAAAGGATAAAAGGGAAACTGAACAAGCACAACAGAGACAGACTCATAGATGGAAAGCAGAATGACAGCTGTGAGGGGAGAGCTTAGGGGAGGGGAAAGAGCAACAAGGGAAAAGTACTCATGGACATGGACAGCCGTGTGGTGATTGTGGAGGGGTGTATAAGGGGACTAAATGATAATGGAAAAAATACAATAAAATTGGTTAAAAAAAGACAATGGGTGAATATACACATAAATGTGTATATGTGCCACAAACAAAGATAATGTCTTATGAGATTCCAGTATAAGTTTTTTAAAAATTGTTATAAGAATGTAGATGCTGGAGTCACTGATTTTGTCTGGGGACATCAGAAAAAAACTGGCACTTTTACACAGAATTCGAATTCTTCCTATATTTGTCATTTGGATACTTACTGCATTTTTAAATTTTTTATTTACATTTATTGATTTTAAAGAGAGAGGAAGGGGGAGAAAGCAAGAGAGAGAAAGACACTGATTTATTATTCCCATTATCTACTCATTCACCGGTTGATTCTTGTACGCGCCCAAACCTTGGCATGTTTGGACATTGCTCTATCCCAAGGGTCCCCAACCCCCAGGAAGCCAACCGGTATTGGTCTGTGGTCTGTTAAGTGGCTGCTCATCTGAGTTCTGTCTTCTGTGCCCCTACCCCACTACCCTCTTCTGCAAAAACAGTCCCTGGTGCCGAAAAGGTTGGGAATTGCTTCTCTAACTGACTGAATTACCTAGCCAGGACCTCAATATTTACTACTTTTGACAAAATTATGAGAAATAAAAAAGCAGTCTCTTGCCTGAAGGAAATATAATAGTCTTTTCTGCATTTGCCAATATTAAATATTGAACTGTTCATTTGTCTGGTAGCTGTTATACTTTGTTTTCCAACCTGAAAATGATAGGCAATTTTAATAAACAAGTAATGTTACTGAAGTACTTGATCCTGTACAGTGGTGAGCAAAAGTAGGCTCAATTGCCAGCCATCATTATTTAAAAGAAAAAAATATTAAAGAATAATAATGTAAATAATTCAAATAAATAGTAAAATATTTAACAAATAAATAATGGAAGAATGAATTATATTTTATGTACTCACAACTACAAACTTACTTTTGCCCAGCCCAGTATGTAAAGCTATAGCCAACTATGTATAAAGATGTAAAAGTATAAAGTTATGTAAAATGCTAACTTTAACCAAAAATAAGTCATAACATTTTATTAAAGATTCACAATGTAGTTATAGCTATTGCTAGTAGCACTTAATGCTAAATATTGCCATAAAATAATCCTTGTTACATTTACTGCACTATTATTATCTTTATGTCATTTATAAACTTACATGAGAAATCTAGCTAATAAATTTAATAATTTTTTCTCTTGTGTTCTCTCTCTATATATACAGTACACATGCACACACACACACTACCCAAGAGAAACTTAATAGCTTGACTTATGATATATTTTTAAATCTGAAGCTTGTAAATGAAGTTGGTTATTTTATATTTTTTCTACTACTAGTAACAGAATTTATTTGATGTGAACTTTATTTAGAATGTATTCCAACAAATCAACTCATAATTTTAGAGAAAATTGTGATGTTTTATAAAATTAATTTTGTGTTTCTATGAGAGTAGAGATGCATGTATACTTCCTTCATTTGGAATAAAGTATACAAATTTAAATTTTCAAATATGTTCTTCTAAGTCAGTGGATGAGATTTTAACTTGTTGAAATTGAAAAATTAAATTACATGGGTGTACATGTTAATATAAAATGTGTGCAAAAATTCAAATACTATTTAAATATAATTTTATATCATGTGAGATAAAAATTTTCTGTTATATATGTAGCTAAACACATATCAACTTAGCCTTTTTTTGATTAGTCACATATCATTGATCAAAATTAAGTTCTCATTTTTGCCTGCATCTTTCTGAAACTCAGCTCATTAACATCTGAATGCTTCCATTATTTAACTGAAAATTCAATCTTAAACTGAAGATGTAAAGGCAGGTCTAACAGGCACCAGACTGAAGTACTTGATACGCCTCTAGAAATAGCGGCATGAAGATATTTTATCCTAATCGGTGAAAAAGTAAAAAATATAAGTAGACTCAAGAAGGATTTTGATATATTTTAGAATGAGGGATCAATACATAGTTGAAGTTCAATTCACAGTCATAAGTGATAGTATCATGTGTAGTAGAACAAAGCATGTCACATAAGTTTGCTCTGATGATGAACTGCTAGTGGTTTCCTGGAGAGTGTGTTCAGGAGAATGAGACAAATTGCAAGTGCAATGGAATGGGCTCAAGATTAATAAAATTGCCATGGATGAATCTGGGCTAGTGCTAGCATGGATGCTATTCATTTTGGTGTCCAACATTCATTTCCTCTTTCCCTAGTAAATAGTATGTGTATTCTTCTGTGCCTAACACCTCATCCTCCATATTTAATTCATGAGTTTTATGTAGAGCTGACTCAAATTCCAAACTCCAAAAATTGGCAAAGACCATGGCCTTGATAAAAGAAACAGAACACAATTTCCTCTGGTACCGGAGATCAGTCAGGCATGAGCATTTGACCTTGTTGATGACAGTAAGACCTACTTATATTTTTGCTTGTTTTTTTAAAAAGTTCATTATCTTTTTTCATAAAATAAACTTGTTAGAATATGAGCCTATAGCTACAAAAAAATCCATAGAATTCTAGAATAAATCCAAGTGGTAAGAGGAGTGAAAAAAAATAGAACAAAACTTATTTCCGATTACATAAATTCAAATAAGCTAAACACATAGATAGATACCCATATAAATCTCAGTTATTTGAACAAATAAATTCATTTTTACACGGAACAGATGGTATGGATTTGTCATCCCTTGCAGAGCACAGTCTTAAAATAAATAGTGTGTTTCCTCTGATCACAGCCAGTGTCACTGCAGTATTTGTGTTCATTGCTTACCTGGCAGACATTGCTTTAACAGTAGCCTGTGTATGTATCAGACCAAAGCAAATTTGGTAGGTTCACAGTCTCATGAATATGAGAGAGGTGAATATTCTTTTTGTATTAGGTGCTTGTTAGCGGTCAGGTGCATGCATAACAGAGCCCAGTCATGCTCTGCTATGGGTCATGCCCTGCAGAGAAAAAAGTTCTGCAAAAAGTGGGTGGGGCCCGGCTGTGGAGAGAAGGTGTGAGGATGTGATTTTCTCTCTTCCCTTATAATAAATCTTTTTAAAAAGGGGGGAAAGTACATTATCTAAGAAGTTGTCTGGTTTGGCCTTCTGCCAAACATGTACATGTCCTTAAAGTGTCTCCATTTAAAATGTATACATTCTGGAATGTCAGCAGTTATTAATCCATTTCTTCCCAGCAGGAAATAGTAGCTGATAGAGAGGCAGCTGGAACTGGGTACTGAAATAAATGAGTGAAGAAATAGAAATCGGTGACTTGTCTTCAAAGGAGAGTGAAGGCAGAAGCTCGTGCTGACGGGATGCAAAATGTTGTCCACACTAAATCGCCTAGTTCATAGCTTGCTATAGCTCTGTCATGTTATATTTTTAATTCTGTGGACTATGATAAGCATGTCTTATACTTTCAGTCCTTGATTTGTGCCAAGACCTGCAATTAGTATACATTAGTATAATGGAATGCAGGAGTACATTATTGAGAAACTCTTCAGGGACACTCGCATGCACAAGTACATATGAACTTCCTGCCATAGATTTATAGGGGGAAAATGAATACTTATGCTCTTCTACTTAATAGTTTTTCTTCTCCATAGTCTTCAACTCCACAAGATGTGATGGATATCTGTGCACATCTCTGTGTGTGAATGTGTGTCTCAAAGAGAGTGAGGACAATTTTTCAAGTTGGGGCTGAGACAAGTTGGCACAGGGCACAACCGTGAGGAAATCTTTGGGTATTTTAAATTTCAGGTCCATCAAAGAGAGTAGAGTAGATTACCTAAAAGGTGTGAGAGAATAGATCTTGTATGTTTGAGCATTACATAAGTATGGTATATCTTTTTCAGGAACAGAATTTGGTGCTGGGAGGTTGAGTGGGTTCTTTGGAAATACACAGATAAAGTGAAAGTTGAAATTTCTCTTATGGCAATACCTGAAACCCACTCAAACACTGTGTCCTGGAATAGACAGATCCTTGAATAGTGATGGCTGGATGTATGACTATAAAATCTTGTTCTTGTGTACTGGTGCTTCTGGAGTGAAAGTGGAGATAAGTTAAAGGTAAGTCTGAATCCCCACATAACTAAAGTAAAGGAAAAAATAACCATGGTCAATATTTAGCAAATTCTGGTGTCTGAATGTACATGAGTATTCCTACCCCAGAAGTTCCCAGAGCACTCATTTCAGGTCCACAGGCAATTCCTTTCTTCAAAAGAAATTCTTTTTTTTTAATTGTTTTTCAAGTACAGTTTGCTGCCTTTTCCCCTCACCCCTCCCTAATACCCCAGCCCTTCCTGCCTCCCTCCTTCATTCCCACCCCACCTTGTTGTTGTCCATTTGTTCTTTGTAATTGTTTCTGTAAACCTTTTCCTCTTTTCCCCCTTGATCCCCTCCCCTCTCCCTTCTGATCAGGAAGGAAAGACAATAAAAAAAGAAATGTTTTCAGGAAAGAAAACACCTCTATTATCACGAAATTAGCTAAGGCACATAAAGAGGTATGAAAAACAGTTTCCAGGAAGACTGGGCCCTGGGCCCTGTCACATGCTTCTTTCCTCCTATGGCTTCTCTTCACGTGAAGGCCAGCAACACACAGAAATGTCCCCTATGGAAAATTCAGTCTTTGATTTGTATTTCCACATTTATAGGTAACCTGGACAATTTTTTTAAGTTAGAAAAATAGTACTTTTATTTTTTAATCTTTTTAAAAATTTTTACTTATTTTAATTGTCGTTCAAATACAGTTTTCTGTCTTTTACTCCCATCCCAGCTCACTGACCCCCCAGTGCTCCCCACCTACCCCCCATTTCCACCCCCTTAGTTATTGTCCATGTGCCCTTTATATCAGTTCCTGTAAATCCTTCACCTTTTCCCCTGAAATTTCCTCCCCTCTCCTCTCTGGTCACTGTCAGCCTGTTCTCTATTCCAATGTCTGGTTATATTTTGCTTGCTTGTTTGTTTTGTTCTTTAGCTTCCTGTTAAAGGTGAGAGCATATGGTATTTGTCTTTCAACACCTGGCTTATTTCACTCAACATAATGTTTTTCATTTTTAGCCATGCTGTTGCAAAAGGTCGGAGATCCTTTCTTTCTGCTGCATAGAATTCTATTGTGTATATGTACCACAATTTTTTGATCCATTCATTTACTGATGAGCACCTAGGTTGCTTCCAAATCTTGACTATTGTAAATTGTGCTGCTATGAACACTGGGGTGCCTAGGTAGTTTTGTAATTTAATTTGCTTCTCTCTGATAGCTAGCAACATTGAACATCTTTTCATGTGACTCTGGATCCTCTGTATGTCCTCCTTAGAGAAAAGTCTGTTTGCTAACTTTTTAATTGGGTTGCTTGTCTTTTTAGAGTGGAGTCATGTAAGTTCTTTGTATATTTTGGAGATTAAACCTTTGACTTAGGTACCATTGGCAAATATGTTTTTCCATACAGTTGGTTGTCTTTTTATTTTAATATTGTTTTTCTTAGCTGTGCAGAAGCTTTTTATTTTGATGAGATCCCATTTGTTTATTCTTTCTTTTATGTCCCTTGCTCTAGGGGACATATCAGTAAAAATGTTGCTGCATGAAATATCTGAGATTTTCCTGCCTATGTTCTCCTCTAGGACTTTAATGGTATCACAGCTTATATTTAAGTATTTTATCCACCTTGAATTTATTTTGGTGTATGGTGTAAGTAGTGCTCAAGTTTCATTTTTTTTGCACATAGCTGTCCAGTTCTCCCAACACCATTTGTTGAAGAGGCTATTCTTATTCCATTTTGTGTTGCTACCCCTTTGTTGAATATTAATTGACCATGGAGACTTGGGTTTATTTCTGGGCTCCCTGTTCTGTTCCATTGGTCTATGTGCCTGTTTTTATGCCAGCTCCAGGTTGTTTTGATTACAGAGACCTTGTAATACAGTTTGGTATCAGGTATTGTGATATCTCCTTCTTTGTTCTTCTTTTTCAAAATTGCAGCTGCTATTCAGGGTTGTTTATGGTTCCACATAAATTTTTGAAGTGTTTGTTCTATGTCTGTAAAATATGCAATTGGTAATTTAACAGGTATTGCATTAAATCTGGAAATTGCTTTGGGTAGTATGGAAATTTTGATGATGTTAATTCTTCTAATCCATAAACATGGTATATGTTTCCATTTGATTGTATCTTCCTTCAGTGTTGTGTAATTTTCTGTATACAGGTCTTTTACCTCTTTGGTTAGGTTTCTTCCTAGGTATTTTATTTTTCTTTTTGCTGTTTCATTGTTGGTATACAAAAACACCTTTGATTTCTGAATATTGACTTTGTATCCCACTGTTTTGCTGAATTTATTTATTAGGTCGAGCAGTTTTGGGGTGGAGTCTATAGGATTTTCCATGTACACTATCATGTCATCTGCAAACAGTGACAGTTTTGTTTCCTCCTTTCCTATTTGGATGCCTTTTATTTCCTTTTTCTGCCTGATCACTGTGGCTAAAACTTCCAATACTATATTGAATGGAAGTGGTGGAAGTGGACAATCATGTCTTGTTCCTTATCTTAGTAGAAAAAAATTTTAGTTTTTTCCCATTGAGTATGATGTTGGCTGTAGATCTCATATATGTCCTTTACTATGTTGAGGAATGCTCCCTCTATTCCCAGTTTGCTGAGTGTTTTTATCATAAGTGGGTGCTGTACCTTATGAAATGCTTTTTATGCATCTATTGCTACGATTATGTGATTTTTGTCTTTGCTTTTGTTTATGTGATGTATTACATTTACTGATTTGTGAATATTGAACCATCCTTGCATCCCTGGGGTGAATCCCACTTGGTCATGGTGTATGATCTTTTAAATGTATTGTTGCATGCGATTTGCCAATATTTTGTTGAGGATTTTAGCATCTATCTTCATCAGCAATATTGGCCTGAAGTTTTCTTTCTTTGTTGTGTCTTTATCTGGTTTGGGGATTAGGATGATGCTGGCTTCATAAAAAGAGTTTGGGTGTCTTCCATCATTTTGGATTTTTTGGAACAGTCTGTGGAGCATAGGGGTTAGCTTTTCCTTAAATGCTATGTAGAATTGTCCTGTGAAACCATCTGATCCTCGTCTTTGGTGTGTGGGGAGTTTTTTGATTACTGCTTCAACTTTTTCTGCTATTATTGGTCTGTTCAGGCTTTCTGCTTCTTTTTCATTGACTTTTGGAAGATTATATTTTTCTAGAAATTTGTCCATTTCACCTAGGTTTTCAAATTTCTTGACATAAAGTTCTTCATAGTAGTTTCTTACAATGCTTTGTATTTCTGTGGTGTCAGTTGTAATTTCTCCTCTTTCATTTTTTATTGTGTTTATTTGGGTCATCTCTCTTTTTTTCTTGATGAGCCTTCTTAAGGCTTGTCTAATTTTTTATCTTTTCAAAGAGCTAGCTTCTGGATTCATTGATCCTTAGAATTGTGCTTTTCTTTTCTATGTCATTTAATTCTGCTCTCATATTGGTTATTTCCTTCATCCTACTTGCTGTGGGCTGTCTTTGTTGTTGTTCCTCGAGTTCTTGTAGGCGTAGGGTTATGTTGTTTGTTTGAAATGTTTTTATTTTTTTATTTAGGTAGGCCTGTATTGCTATAAACTTCCCTCTCAGGACTGTCTTCACTGTTCCCCATAAGTTTTGGATTGTTGTGAGTTCATTTTCATTTGTTTCCAGAAACTTTTTGATGTCTTCCCTACTTTCATTCTTGACCAATTTTAACATACTATTCAATCTCCATGATTTTGAATGTTTTTGTTTTTTCCCTTGGGGTTGGTTACTAGTTACAGTCCCTTTTGTTCATAGAAAATGTTTGGTATAATTTCAATTTTCTTGAATTTGTTGAGGCTCGTTTTGTGTCCTATCATGTGATCTATCTTTGAAAATGCTCCATGTGCATTTGAAAAGAATGTGTATTTAGCTTCTTTGGGATGAAGGGCTCTCTATATATCAGTTAAGTCCATTTCATCTAGGGCGTTGTTCAATGCCACAATATCTTTGTTGCTATGTTGTTTGGAAAACCTGTCCATTTTTTTACAGTGGGGTGTTAAAATCTCTTACTATAATTGTGTTGCTGTAAATATCTTTCTTGAAGTCCTCTAAGATTTTCTTTGTATATTTGAGTGCTCTTTGTTGGGTGCACATATATTTACAATATTTATGTCTTCTTGGTGGATTCTTCCCTTGAGTATTAAGAAGTGACCTTCTGGGTCTCTTTTTATGGCCCCTTTTTTGAAATCTATTTTGTCTGATGTGAGTATTGCTACCCCGGCTTTTTTATCCTGTCTGTTTGCTTGGAAAGTCTGTTTTCAGCCCTTCACATTTTGTCTGTGTGGGTCTTTTGTCCTGAGGTGAATCTTTTGTAGGCATCATATATGTGGGTCATGTATGCTTATCCAATCAGCTATTCTATGTCTTTTGATTGGAGCATTTAATCTATTAACATTTAAGCTTATTATTGATAGGTACTTATTCATTGTCATTTTTGTACCTGTGTTCCTCTCTGTGTCTCTCTTTTCCTTTCTTTCCTCAAAGCAGTCTCTTTAGCATCTCTTGCAGTGCTGGTTTGGTGGAGGTGTATTGTTTTAGACTTTTTTTGTCCTGGAAGCTCTTTATTTGGACTTCTATCTTGATTGAGAGCCTTGCTGGGTAAAGTAGCCTTGGTTGTAGACCTCTGGTTCTCATTACTTGGAATATTTTGTGCCATTCTTTTCTAGCTTGGAGAATTTCCATTGAGAAGTCTGCAGCTAACCTCATTAAGACTCCCTTGTATGTTACTTTTTGTTTCTCCCTTGCTGCCTTTAAGATTCTCTCTTTGTTTTGGAATTTTGCCATTTTAATTATGATGTGTCTTGGAGTGGGCCTCTTTGGGTTCATCTTGATTGGGACTCTCTGTGTTTCCTGAATTTGTGTGACTTTTCCTCTCACCAAATTAGGGAAGCTTTCCATTACTAGTTTTTCAAATAGGTTTACTATCCCTTGCTCTTCTTCTCCTTCTGGTGTTCCTATTATTCGTAAATTCTTACCTTTTGTATTGTCTTGCATTTCTCTTAATTCCTCCTCATTCTTTGTGTGCCTCTCTTCTTTTACTTGTTCTTTATGGGAGTTTTTTTTCTACTTTATCCTCCAACTCAATGATCCTATCTTCTGCTTCATTGATCCTGCTTTTGATTCCTTCCACTGTGTTCTTCAGTTCAGAAATTTTATTCTTTATTTCCTCTTGGCCCTCGTTGTAGTTTCTATTTCCTTTTTCATATTCATTTAGTTTGCATTGAGTTCATTTTAGCTCCCCTGTAGTTTCTGGTAGCTGATTGTGAGCTCTTTGAACTTCCGGATAACCAGTGCTTTGAATTCAATATCTGATAGCTGACTTGCCTCTATTTCATCTAGCATTCTTTCTGAGGCTTCCTGCTTTTCTTTCATTTGGGAATTGGTCTTTTGTTTTCCTATTGTTTCTGAGACTCTTCTTGTTAGCTTCAGCTTCTTAAATTGATCTCTTCTGGCTTCCTGGGTTCATGGTATGAATTTCTGTGGTAGAATTCCTGTGAGATTTAGTGGTGTGGTCTCCTTGATCTCCCAAGCTCACTGATCTTGGGCTGTCCTTTAAGTTGGCTCTGTGTTTGTTTTTGGGTTTTGATCATTTTGGGGTTCTTCTATTGTGGGTCCTTCCCACCAGTTGTTTAACTGATAGTCACTCTGTCCACCACCTCTTGTAATTTGTTGTGCTGGTGAGGGCAGGGTGTGTTGGAGCTAGTTCTTCTGTGTGTATAAGATTTTGAGGATTCTCTTTTGCTCTTGTTCAGTTGTTTGTACTGGGTAGTTTCTCCACTATTTAGTTGTGTTTCCAGACAGGTCCTGGATTGAGTTCTGTGTGGTTTCCACTCCCTCCTTCACCTTCTTCTGTTGTTATCTGTTGGTGGTTCTTTTGTTGCTGGGTTTCCTCTTTAAGTGGGTATCCTGGTGTTCACTGCTTCCACCTACTCTTTTTTTGTGACCAGTTGAAGGGGAAGGCAAAATGGTTTATGACAGCAGGAGAGGATTCTATATTTACAGTAGCAGCCTGTAGAAAAGACATAGGAGATTCTTTGGCTATGTTTAGTATTAACTGTGATCTTAAACCCAACGAGGTACTTTTAAGAAAGAATGGAAAAAATAAGACTTTTGTTGGGGAGGGAAGGATTGTGAGTTGGATCTAGAAAGTAGCGAGGTTGTGGGAGGTCAGATTCTGAGGTAAGGGGAGAGTAGAGGATAGTAAACAGGTGTAGTGTGTGAGAGAATAGAGTTAACCACTAGAGTAATAGAGTTCAGGAAACTGTGAAGTGGGCTAAGATTTGGGAAGGGTCTTGTGAAGTATTTATAATTGTATGAAACAGCTATTATTTACAACAATATTAGAACAACAATGATATGACAGAATCTATGTGATCTGGATAACATAAATGAGGGTATAGAACTCTGAGTAGTGTGCTAAAAGATATCAAATTAGCAATACATTGTGGAAGAGAGAACAGGGGAAACCTGTCAAATGATACAATATAACCAGCCAAGCATAGAAGACTATACAGAAAGAAGAATACAAAAATACTATTAAAATAAAAGATGTAAGAATAATAAAAATAATAATACATATATGCAGTAGCTTGTAGTTTCTCTGCAATAGCAAAGTGAAATTTGTCTCACTGTCTCAACTATTGGGATGCCCCCTTTTTGGGCCCAACTCTAGTTCTTTCACAGTTCTAAATTTTTGTCTCACTTGTGGGTATTAAAAAAAAGGCAGAAAAGGGAGGAAGAAGATATAATATTGGAAGGAAAGGAAGGAGGAATAAAATAAGAAAGAAAGAAAGAGAGGAAAAAGTTATTGAAAGATAAAAACAATGATAAAAATAAAAATAATAAAAAATTACTTAAAAAAAGCACCTCTTGTTGCTTTCAAACTGGCCAAACTGGTTTTTCTGGTCTTGCTGGCTGCAGCAGACTGAGGGGCAATTGATGTGGCTTTTCTTGTGTGCTCAGGCAGTCTTGCAAGCACTCTCCCAAGAGCTAGTCTGGTGCCTTTCCCTAGGGCCCCAGGTGGGGGGACCCAGGTCTTCTTTAGAGTGTTCTTTTCCTGGGGGGTCATTGCTGTGGGCTGTGGTTTGGGTGGGTATGTGTGCAGACCAGGCTGCCTGGGTCCCGTGGGCTTGTGCTCCAACCCTTCCAAGTGCTTTGGGGAAACTCAGGGACTTTAGTGCAACCTTGGGATTGCTGCTCAACTGGGTGGGGAGTAAACTGAGCAGCTGTTACAGAGGATAATCCCCCAAACAGTTTCACTTTTTGAGAAACTCTTCCCAGTCAAGTCTGCTGCTCAGTACATCCCAATTCTCCAGCCAGATTGATGACTATTATGGTCAGTGGGAATCACTGCAGGGCTTTCAACTATCTCAAGCCAGCAACCACAGACTCTGTGGGTGATCACAACCCTTTTGTGTTTGCCTCTTTGTCCTTATTCTCCTCTCTGCAACTTCAAGCAACAAGGTCTCTCCTGGTGCTGCTCAAACCCTGCTTGGCCAGGGAGGGAGGGAGCAGTTGACCCAGCTCTCTCCCAAGGACTCTGTGGAAGGCCAACAGCTCCCAAAGAGTTGGTGGTAGAACCAGGGCCAGACTGGGTGTCTGGCCTGGGGCTACAACCGCGTCCCGTGCTGGTCCCTGGGATCTTATTGTCCTGCAGTAGTCTCCTTACTTTCTGATTTTTCAGTGTTCGCTACAACTTCTGGTCTCTTATTTTCATATATGCTGGGGTACTGTTGGCTCTTTGCTCTGTTCCTCTGTAGATTGGCTAGGTTTTTCTTCTTTGTGTAGGGGGAAGTGGAATCTGCTCCCTCCTACTCCATCACAATTTTCCAACCTCTGAGAACTTTTTAAAAAATTTAGATTTTCAGGTTCCACTCCTATGATTTTGATTCAGGATATACACTTGGGTGTTTGGGAACATGCATTCTTAACAAACCTTTCAGGAGACATTGGCAGACAGAGGCTTAGAAACCACTGACTCTGTACATGGAATTCCAGGGAAAACAAACAAAAATCTAGATTATTCTGATCAAATAGCCAGTTGGAGATAAAAGAAAAAAAAACAGAGGACAGTTTATTTGAAGTAATTAAAAATGTAAAAGAAAACTGATATTTTCTACTGTAGGATTGCACACGGATTTTAATTTTTTTTTGTTTTTAGAAGAAAAATATGGATTGTATTTCAACCTACTGATATCCCTAAAAATGCATGTTTTTAAACTCAATCTGTTTTTAATTTTCTAATTTTTATAAACTTGCTTTAAAAAATCACAATTGGCAAAACAATGGCTGAATCAATAATTTTGATATCCATATAAATTCTCCATTAGTTTTGAATCTTATTACATCCTTGATATTTTATATCACAATTAGAAATGAACTATCATTTTAATGTGAGTTTTTCTGAGAGTAGCATTGAGACACTTTTTGTTTATTATGTTTTTTGTTTGTCTAATTTAGGATTTATATTTCTATAGATTCTGCTGTAGCTACTGCTGAAGCTACTGCTCACAGGACTAGCTGAATTCACTCAATTGTTTTTACTTCACAGTCAACTCACAAGACTGTTTCAAATAAATTGGGAGAATAATGGACTCTCCTGATTCATCATTTTGGTAAAGGTATCATAAGAGAGAAAGATTAAAAGCCCAAGTACTGTGAGGCTGATGAAGAACAGCTTTCCCAACTCCTTTGTGATAGTTACTTTCTTCTGGTTTCTATAAAATAATGACCAAATCTTCTTTTCATGAACATTTGTGTTTTTATTAAAAGAAAAAAAATAAATCTATGATGTATTCACAAAGTCTCAGATGCCATCTACATATATTTAAATAAAACCACAGATATAATAAAAATACAATCATTTCTGGCAATTAAATTTTGTGTATATATATTTCTTTTTTGTTCCACATTGAGGCTTTTCATCGGTTGATTAAAGCAGGTTGAAAATTGGATTAAAATCATGTGTTCATGCCCACTTAACATTTGTCAGTTAAGAAACACTTTCAGACCTGAGCTAGGTAGCTCAGTTGGTTAGCATCATCCAGATACAAGGTTGGGGGTTCTGTCTTTGGTCAGGGCACACAGAAAAAGCAACAGATAAATGCATAAATGTGGAACGACAAATCAATCTCTCTTTCTCTCCCTCATTTCTCTTTCAAAAACCAATAAAAGTTAAGCAAATACTTTCACAGAAATAAATGCCTAACAGTTAATCTGTATAACTTGACCCCAGCTCCAAGTCAACTTTAATTAATTTATCTTATTACTAAATAGCTAAAGATTATAGGACAACACACTTGCTGCCTAAACCAGGCTATCAAAGGGTGTCCCCAGGACAGCAGCTGCAAACACCAGGGCTTCTCCAGGGGAGAAGCTGGAGATCTGGAGGAGGCAGCAGGAGGGCACAAAGATAATGCCTTCGGCTTGATGGACGTAGGTGGAGAGTGTAAAGATGATGCCCTCCGATCAGCAGGCCTCTACATGTATGCCAAACCAGATGCCTCCCTTCAGGCTGATGCTTCTAGACCAGCAAATAAACTGACCTCACAAAATCTGAGCACGCCTTCATTGGATTCTTCAGAGCTGAGCCCTGGCACAGGTGGGTCCATGGGCAGTCCTTTAAGAGCTGTTTCTTCATTTAAATTAACTTCGTGAATCTCCTGAGCATGAGCCTGTTATTGGTTTTCAATGGCAGATATTTTGAGGACTCCTCTCTCAGGAGCAGGTCTTAAAAGTTGAGGTGTCCAATGTAGGGTTCAACCCCTTTGTTCCTCAGGGGGAAGCTCTGGGTTGTGTGTTTCCTTCCACAACTGTGGGTTGTGGCATGTGGGTGAAGTGGGGGGTTTCCAGTGACATTGTGTCCCAGCCTGTCAGATGTGAGCCTTCTCTCATTTGTCAGATGTGTAGGAGTTGCACTGACATCTTTTAATTTTTTTCAGAGGAAGTGGCTCCATTGCTTCAGATTCACTGTGGCTATGAGAGGAGGTGAGGTCAGGATCCTTCTATGTCAATACGTTGAGCTGGAGCTACCCTCCTAAATTCTTAAACCCTGCCAACCACTAATCCAGTCTTCATTTTTTTAGTCTTGTTATAGTAATAATTTTATATAATTGAATCCTTTAGTATGGAATCTTTCAGATGAGCTTTTCCACTGAGCATCATTATCAGGGGATCTACCAAGTCATTGCATGTATCAAGAGTTTGTTCATTTCATTATTGAGTAGCATTCCATGTTATGAATGTCAACAGTTTGTTTAAAAATTCACCCGTTGCTGTAAACAAGATTATTTCCAGGTTCTGGCACTTATGAACAAAGCTGATTTGTGTACTTATGTATGAGTTTTGGCAGGAATAAGTTTTTATTCCTCTAGTATAAATACTCAAGTTTAAAATTGCTGGGTCAAATGATAAGTTTACATTTAGCTTTTCAAAACACTTTGAAAAGTGTTTTTGAAAATGCCTATGCTTTTATAACAGTGTCTGAACCATTTAACATACCAGCAAGACATGAATAGTGATACAGTTTCTCTGTACCATTTTAGCATTTGGTTTTGTCACTATTTTTAAATTGTAGACATTCTGATAGATATGTAGTTATGTTTTGTTTTCATTATAATTCACATATTCCTAAGGACAAATACTTTTGGGTATATCTTCTGTTGGTTATTTGCCACCTGGATGTCCTCTACTGTGAAGTGTCTTTTGCCAAATTTTTAGTCAGATTTTTTTTTCTGTTGTGTTTGGAGTGTTCTTTATATATTCTACATACCAGTTCTTTTTCAGACATGTATATTACAGATATTTTTCTTACTGTTTAGCTTGTATTTTAGCCTCAACAGAGCATTTCACAGATAAAATGTTTTGAATTTTGATGATGTCCAATTTATATATACATATTTTATTTTCTAGATTGTGCATTTGGTATCAAACCTGTGAAATTTCTGCCTAATTGGAGATGCCAAAGAGTTTCTCCTATGGCTTTAAAAAATGTGTAATTGTTTCATATTTTTCACTGTGTAATCTATGTTCTCATTACCGCCAGTTGGGTCTGGAAATGCAGGCTCCTCATGCAGTCTCCACTGATGACACAGATGGGACAGCGCCTGTTATCAAATGACCAAACCTAAGTTCTGTCTCCCTCCTTGGCCTTCTCTGACCGACTGTATGGAGAAAGTGGAGGTTGTAATGCCTACATAAAAGATGGCGATCATGGAAGTCTGGAGAGCCTTAGGTGACATGAATGGGTTAAAGTGATTGTTTGCTTGTTTTTAGTGTTTGGCTAAAATAGAGCAGTTATTGACTAAAACTTTTCTGTTCTAAGACTACACTGCCTTTTTCATGGTGTCTTAGACAGAATGAAAAAAAAAACTTTGGGGGGGCTTTTTTTGACCGTTTCATTTGTGGTTTTCAGGTACTGCCTTTTCCAGCAATGTATCTGAGACATGTGAGGCAAAAAAGAAACATAGAAGTTAACTGTCATTGCAAAATAAAAATAAATTTTAAAACTTTAAAAAAAATGTAGGGAACTTACCACTGTGTTGCTCCTTGGGTTTCAAGCTTCCTAGCCAATCTGCCTTCTTCTTTCCATATTTCAGAGTTATAATTGTCTTATATTTAATATCAAGGGTTTTTAGTTGTATTTAGTGGAAAAGAATAGGAGAAAATACATCTGCAGGACTCTATTTTACATGATATTTAGTATATTATTTAAATTTTTTAATTGATTTTCAGTATCTGATATAACAAAAGATAGTCAATAATTTGCACTTTTTAAAATAGCATATATTTTTAAATAGTTGAATTGATTCTTGATCTCATAGCAATTTTTAATGTTGACTAAATTTGTGATGCAATAAAACATTTCCATAAAACATGTTCACTTGCTCTTTGAATAATAAACCATATGCAACTGCATAATGACTTATACCAGCATTTCATATAGCAGTTTTTGAAATATGTTTTCAAAGTCATAATTTGTACATACACCTCAACAAAGATATTATATTATAAAAATTTATTTCAACATCATTATAAATTTATTTACATATTGTTATGATTATTATTTATTTTTAACTTAGTAATAAATTGACATATTTCTGGGCTATATTCAATGCCTCTTAATAAGTTGACTCTTTATTATTTTTTTCTGTATAAGGGCTTTAATGTACTAAGCAAACTTTTGCATAATAATAGGTAGATTTTATTTAATTTTAGCCTAGATCCAAGAACACACTTTCAGTCATTTCTAAGGCCATCATGAGGTCTCGGACAGTTCAATATACTTTGTAGAAATAACTACTGATCTTGGAATCCAATTATATAAGACATGCAGTTTATTTACACATTTTTGAAAATAATATTTAGAACCACTACAAACATTTCAAACAAATATAGTTTTCTGTGTCTGATAAGGACCTCTTGCTTGACCTCTCTTCCAAGCAGCAGTTAATCTTTGTTGGTAATTCTGACTTGCATGCTTAATATAAAAATCAAACCAAGGAAGCTCCAAGGGTTGTTATGGCAATCAAAAGGGTTCTTTGGAATTTAAAACTCTGTTATTCTTTAAAACTCTGATATGTATATGGGAGAATAATAAAACAGAGAGGAGGAAATTAGGCATAAGTCATCTAGAAATAATAAGGTAGAATTAATATACCACAATTGAAGTTGGGTGGCATTGTTGTTAATTCTATGGAAAAAGAAGGGACTCTGGGGGAAATGTATGGAGAAAAAGGAAGAAAAGGATTAAAATATTTAATACCATCAATGTAGCTTACATTTCCATACATTTGGTGGAACTATTTGGGTCACTAAGTTAATCAATGTGCTTCTTTGTTTCATCAACTTCTGCAGTATGTATAACCAAGTGGTTAGGCTAGAAACTCTATTTTTAGGATTTTATCAATTTTTCTTGTTGTAACCCTTCTGGTAAGATATATGTGTAAATATAGTCCTTTATGGGGATGGGATTCTCAGTAACTTGGTTTTGTTTTCAATTAAAATTTGTAGAAAAAGTGCTTCCAAAAGGATTCAAAGTTAAAATTGTATAAAAGATATAACAAAATCCAAGATCTACAAAGAAATCTTAAAACTAAACATTAAGAAAATAAGTTACTCTTCAGGCTAAAGTTTTGGAACTGTATCATTAGCCAGATGCTGGCAATGAGAATCCATTCACTGATGGTTGTTTTGAGCATAAATAGAAAATAGCCCAATGTAGCAAGGTGATTGTTCAAACCTTCACTGGTTGTGAACTATTACATTAGGCTAATAGTCTAGCAATTTATTCAATGTAGTAACATTTGAAACATTTAGGTGATACAGAAAAAGAAAATGAGAGGTCTGGCTGTTTATGGAACAAGTAATGCTCTTAAGAAAGATGATAAAAATAGATATTGATTAATCATCAATGAAAGTTTAAGGTGAAAGCCAATGGACCTTCTTGGGGGACATATAAAGAGATCAGAGCATTGCTATGCTGGAGATCAGGAAAAGCTTAGTAATCTAGAACTTAAACCTAAGTGTATAAAAGCTCCAACAAATACTGTATAACCAAAAGCAAGTCTGCCTGCCTGCTGCAATGAAAGCCAAAACTCTAGAGGCAGGTGCTGATGTAAAGGAAAGTTACTTATTTGCACATGCTGGCCATATGGAAGATGGGGGACTCATGTCTTAAAGCTCAACTATTGGGAAAATGGGGGACCCATGTCAAAAAGCCCATCTCCTGGAAAGATGGGGAAGTCATGTCACAAAGGCCATCTCTACATCTCAGTGGAGGCAGAGGTTTTTAAAATGAGGGAGAGTGGAACAGAACAAAGAGATCAAGGGAAGGGGTTGAAATGTTCTCTACGTGCAGGTGAGCACAATTCATTCCAATAAGCAAGTGATGGTCTGGTGTGACTCATCCTGGTTTAGTCATCCTGGATCTAGTCACCCTGGCTCCATGGTCAAAATCAGCAAATCTCCCAGAACTGGGACACTTGAAAGTCAGAGTCTACATCATCTGAAGTTAGTCCTTAGGATTCTTTTACAAACATGCTCTTTATCTATATGCTACATACTGATCAGAGTCAGCATTTACAGAAACAAGTCAAACGAGTGGAGGGGTAGGTTACAATTTCACGCTATTGTATTATTCCACTGTTACAATCACATTCTCAATCCTGACAGGCCTGTCATGGTCAGAAAAGCACCCAGATTAGAGAAGGAAAAAATCTAGACATGAGACAAGGATATCTGAGTTTATCCATCTGAAATTATTTAATCTGAGGTATTTAAAAATGCAGAAGTGGCCCACTTCTCCATCTAGTTTGAAGAGTGGTACAGTTTGTTGCAAACCAGGTGGCATGAACCCTTTGAGATCTGAACCCTCCCCTCTCCTGGCTAATGGGCCAATAACTTGGCGAAAGCTCCTTGCACTACTATTTCAGGAAATATATGAGTACAGGGACTTTGAGATAAATGAGAGTCTGGCTAAGGACCATGTACTGAGCCAACCAGCATTATTTTACTATAGTTACTATTTATTAGGTGAATAGTAACCAGGATTTTTGTGGAAAAGCTGCATCAGAGAGTGGGAATGAATCCTGTCTTCCTGGGGAACTCCTGAGCTTATGGCTCTTCTGCGTTGAGTTGGTCCATGCTCATTCATTCCCATCTCTTTTGTCCACCATTGTCTTGCATATAGATGGGTTGAGATGTCAAAAATGGTACCCAGGAGTCATGAAAGCACTGCTATGCAGGTGTATCATCCATGCTGTGTTGAATAAACCTAATGCTTCTTGAAATATTTTATGTCATGAGTTTTGTTATGTCTCCAAACCTCGGCTAATGTTTGATCAAAGTGATTACTGCAGAACCTGAATCCAGAAATTATTGAGATTGTCATCCTCCAAAGACTTTTACAGATTTTATTTATTTATTTTTAGAGAGAGAGGAGGGGAGAGAGAAAGAAAGGAAGAGAAACATTGATGTGAAAAAGAAACATCAATCAACTGCCTCTTGTACACACTTTGACCTGTAACAGAACCTACAGCCTAGAAGTATGCCCTAATCAACAATCAAAGCAGAGATCTTTGCTTTGTGGGAAGACTCCTGAACAACTGAGTCATACGAGTCAGGACATGCACATCATTCTTAAGTGTTTTGAAATTTTAAATGCATACATTCCCATGAAATATGTGCTATTTCAAAGTTACATATGGATATTAAGTAAAATATCTAGATTTAAAATGACTTAGCTTTTAAAATATTTAACATTTTAATTTCATACATAATCTATTGAAAGTTTATTTATAGAGTATCAGAGATGTACTGGAGTAGATATTTTCAGGCTGAGGCTGAGATCCCTCAGTTTGGAGGAAGTATTTCAACTGTTTCTTCCTGAGATTTTTAAACAGGTAATAATTCCATCATAATACCATGATAAAAAATGATGAAGTTAATTGGGCTACAAGAAAGTATGATTAGTTTAATTTTCAGAAAGGTAAGAGTGTTCCACTTAAGGTCTATTTTATATACTATACTTTTAGGTTCAAACAAAGGTTAATAAAGGTGAAAATGAAAATTACATATGATGAGACGTTTTAGCAGTCTTCTAAGAGTTTTTGTCATGTTGATTTACCAGTTTCTTGATTTTTTTGACCCCAAAGCTTTATAGTTGATGAATTGTGCTTTGAAATATATTATTAAAGTGAACGTTTCATTGTAAAGACATTCTGTAAAGAAACTTGACCCATATCAATATATGATGTCTTTTCTTAATAATTTAACAAACATTGACTTCCTGGTGTGAAATGAGCCAATCTATGTAATTTTAAAAATGTATAAGATTCACTAGGTAACTATCAATTTTAAATA
This sequence comes from Artibeus jamaicensis, assembly GCF_021234435.1. Lineage (NCBI taxonomy): Eukaryota > Metazoa > Chordata > Mammalia > Chiroptera > Phyllostomidae > Artibeus > Artibeus jamaicensis. The sequence goes on along the minus strand of NW_026522030.1, from coordinate 67,188,667 downwards.
AGAACAGTATATCAAATCCTGAAGCTTCAGTTTTTCTATTTGAAATGTGGCTAATATCTCCAGTTACAGTTCTCTTATCATGTGTCCCAACTGAATTGACATTTCAGGTCTTCTATGCTCTTCCTTTCTAAGTAGATTTGCTAAATAGATAAAAAAAAGTCATACTGAAGAATTCATCTTTAGTCAATTTGAAACAGTCTGAGTCAAATTTATTCTTGGATTTTATTTTTTTTCTGTAGTAGAGAAGCACAAACAGTGCTAGAACAATTAATTTATGATCATACTTGCAGAATTCTGACTTAAATAGGTCTCAGAGATTTACTTGGAGCTTGTAAATAAAAATATCCTGAAAAAACAAAGCAGGGAGAAAATTCATCCTAAAGGAAAAGTCAGGTAATAAGCCTGACCCAGTAATCAAAATCTGTCCCTAGACATGAGACATAAAAAATTTTAGTGTGGCAATGGAAATATGAAGGCCACCTAACTTTGAGACCCTGCCTTAAGCCCAGGAGCCTTAAAAGATGGTGTATGGAATCTCAAAAGCCTAGGTGTCTAATTTTATCATTCTTCCCACTGAGAGTATGTTAGTAGAGAGACAGAATGATGAATATCAGGATACCTAAGTCCAGGCAGGCTCTGCTGTGATTCTGCTTCCTTTCCAGAGATGGTGGGAAAAAAGGGGACTCAGTCACATGGTCTATCTAGCCCAGGAGGTAAGTTTAGCATAGTTTTTTGGGGGGGATTGGGGGGAAGGTAAAAGAGTGTAAAGGAGGGATGAATGGTGATATAAGGAGATTTGACTTAGGTTGTGAACACACAATACAATATACAGATGATATATTACAAAATTTTATCCCTGAAACATATATAATTGTATTAACTCATATCACCCCAGTAAATTTAATAAAAAGTAAAAAAAAGAAAGAAAGAAAATTTCAGAGAAAAGGTAACTCGTTATCTTCTTTCTTTATATCGCATTCAGCAATATTTGAAAAGAGCAAGTAAAGCATTTTTCTAAAATTAAAAGGGTCATGTAATTCATTTCTGGAGACACAGGAAAAAGCAAGTCAGCAGGATTGCCCCTGCCTGGCAAAGTCTCTGATGTGCAGACTAGAGGCATGTTTTGCCATATAGGCATGCTACATGTTACTGTGTAAACTGGGTCACCACTTTAGATTTAACAATCATGTGCCTCTTGTTTAACTTTCAAGGAACCCATGTCTAGGTCTTGAGAAGCAATTATTCTATGGTCATAAGGATTTGTTTTTAAATATGGGAACTGTAGTTTCACTAATTTTAGATACATGGCAGTTCTGCCGTGTTACTCCCTGATAGGAAGTAAAACAAAATTAAAGCAGTGGTAGGTAAAGACAAAGATATTCCTCCAACTTCACTATAGTACATAGAAGGGCCATAGAACTATAAAGTTCACAAGGAGTCGCTGGCAGAAATTAAGTGCAAGCAGAAATGTAGCAGAAAAGATGATTGAGAGAGGGACCTGGGTGAGATGATGTTGCTTAAGAAAGTGACACTGTTGAGCATAAACAGTGAGACTTAAGTGGATGAGCTAAATTGAGAAGAAACAGAAATGGTACTTAGTTGAAGTATTTGTGTCATTCAAAAACTGCAGTATCTAGTGCAAATAACAGAGATAGTATCTAAAGAGTTTGATGGTAAGTGATGATCTGAAAACCTATGTGAACTAAAGCAGAAAATTAGGAGGGGGCATACAACAATAAAAACACTAAAAATTCTGTGGTGTACCAGACTACACTTCATGAGAATATTAAAAAGTCCCTGTGGCCTAGGTTGAACAACATTGATTCTTGCTGCTTCTCCAAACCACAATTCCCTTTCTCAGTTGAGTCCTTCTAAACTAAAATGAATACAATAACCCTGTTATTTTATCATTTTATTAAGAAGAATTCTAGTTAGACTGTGTACACATGCTATTGTATGAGTGTTTGTGTTCTCACAAAGTTTGTACACTGACATTCTAACCCCCAAAGATGATGGTGTTAAGAGGTGGGATTTTCAGAGGTGCATAAGACATGAGGGTGAATTCCTCAATGATTGGATTAGTGCCCTTATAAGAGAGAATCCAGAGAGATCTCCAGCCTTATTCCACCATGTGAAGACATAGCAAGAAGCCACCATCTATGAACCAGAAAGTGAGCCCTTATTAGACACCACTTCTGCAGGTGCTCTGATCTTGGACTTCCAAAATCCAGAACTATAGGGAATGATTTTGTTGTTTACAAGCCACCCGGTCTGTAGCATTTTGTCACAGCAGTCCAAATGGACTAGAACAACATAGAAGAGCCCTCAGATGTTTCAGAAATGTAGAAAAAGAAGAAAAAAATGAAGGAAAAAAGACAGGGAGGAGGATGTGGATAAGGAGAAAAATAGGAATAAATGTGAACTGGTTTGGATAGCTTTGCTGAAAGGTATGGCAATAAATCTTCATGTATCAATAAAAATTATGTATTTACTGTTCTCTAAATTAAGTATTTATATTTTTCTAGTAATTAATCAGGGGAAGTTTATAATTTATAAAAGCCTGATGGTTATATGAGTATAAAAAGCAAGTATAAATACTAAGCTTTAATTTTAAGCACTTGAGAGTGTTCTAATAGGTTCTAGAAGTTTTAGCTTTTTTAAAATATATATTGTATTTATTTTATTTTTGGAGTAAGGGGAAGGGATGAGGATAGAGAGGGAGAGAAACATCAATGTGTTTCCGTCGCACACCACCTACTGGGGGACCTGGCCAGCAACCCAGGCACGTGCTGGGACTGGAAATTAAACCAGCGACCCTTTGTTCACAGGCCCATGCTCAATCCACTGAGTTACACCAGCTGGGTCTATAATATGTTTTAGCTTTTACTGATCACCTACATCATTAGGAAACACTAAGTTTCTATACATTTTAAACAAAACTTACCAATGATTATAAAATATATTAATACATATTTTACACTTGAGAAACAAATATTCAAAGACATTGGGTAACTTGAATGCTTAACCTAGCTATGATAATTTGGTAATAAATAAACACTTTGCATATATATATATATGAATATATGTGAGAAAATTTCTCACAGTTGCATGAAACAACCAGTTTGCTTTGATAGTGAAAATCTGTTCTAGTTCAACTTGTACACAAATCTATTTTTATTAACTCTCCATTTCATTTGGACTTAACTAAGTCATGTGATCTGTCAATGATCCAAAAAAAAGAGTCTAATGTGAATTATTCATTGGGATGGGTGGGCAAACACTAAAGACCTGAACCTCTGCTTCTGCTACCTAATACACAAGCATTTGTTCAATCTGGCTATAGTCACTTTTATTAAAGAGCTTTCTGAAAAATAGAACTAGCCCATCTCTTCACATTTTAAAGTTTTCTTTGCAATTACTCCATTGGGAAAATTGCCCTGCCATTGTATTACTTTGCAGTACTTTCTCTGAAATGATGTGGTAACAATAGTTTATTTTTCCAGTTAAGACTGGATAAGACAAGTGATGATTCATAAAAGTGTGTTTTGTAAGAACAGTAATGTGTAATATGTAATATGACCATATTTATTAATTTGCCTTAAGCTATTATAACTTAATAATTTTATTCACATTTTTTCTTTTTTAAATGCATGCATATACATTAACTTTCACATATAATTTAATTTTAAAATTAGATATCAGAATTCCTTTTCCAAGGTCAATAAGCAATGCCCTAAATCAAGGCACAAGCCCTTTCCTTCAGCCACTCAGAAAGAGGTTAACCACTCAGGTTTTTAAACTATCTCATTACAAAGCCTGTCACTTTACAACATACTCTGGACATTTTGAATTTTTATGCTGTCTTTCTTCTTTTTTTTTTAAGATTTTATTTATATATTTATCTTTAGAGGGGAAGGAGAGAGGGAGAGAAACATCAATGTATGGTTGCCTGCTGTCTTTCTTAAAATGCTGTCTTTTTTACTCTAGTGCAGAGTTTCTCAACCTTAGTACTGTTGATGTTTTGGACCAGAGAGTTCTTTGTTGTAAGGCTATAGGAGTCCTGCTTATTGTAGGCTCTTTAGCATCATGCTTGGCCTCTGCCAAATAAATACTAGCAGTATCTACTCCCTTCCAAAGTTATGAGCACCAAAAATGTTTCCAGACTTTGCCAAGCGCCCTGTGGCTGGGCAACTTCTACTTCCCCCATCCTCCCAGCTGAGAAGCACTGTCTTAGTGATCTGGATTACAAAGCATTTATTTTACTCAGTAGATATGTGTTCTTTGTTCCCATGATTCTTCTTTAATATGAATCATATTTTCTAAAAACTGGCACTGTGGTTTTAAAATGAACATCATTCATTACATATCATTAATGTTATATGTGTTAATGTATAATGTTATATGTAATGTTAATGTATAATGTTAGCTATACAACAGGCATATTCTAGCTCTTATATAAAGCAAAAGTGGATGTGGATCTAGGAAGATTATTTAATGAACAATTTTAACTATTAACATGAGGAAAACATGAATGGGACCACATATTAATTGTGACTAACTTACATGATACAAGAAATTTTCCCCAGATAATTGCCATATAAAGTGAGCTTAGCACATTGTGTGAATCTAGCAAAGAAAGGTTATTACCTTATGAGTTCGGAAAATCAGTTCCTGTAGATGATAATGATGATGATGAAGCTGACATGTATTTGTTACTGAATTTGTGCTGGGCGTTTTGCCAAACACTTAACTGCCATTCAACTTAATATTTGTATTTTATAATTAACATTTCTAATTAAATATAATCATCAATAACTTTGAAATAATTTTTATCATTGCCATTTTAGAAATACAGACAGTGTGATATAGGGAGGTAAATAACTTGCTTGAAGTCATGCAGATTAAGTTGTTTAGTTAGGTGTGAATCTCACTTCTGAAAGTCTCCAGAGTCAGGGTTCTTAAATATTGTACTATATTATATTATGTTTCTATATTATATCACTTTATAAGTTTACAATATCTGGAACAAAGATATAGAAAGTGTTCAAAGATGGGGATGAGAGTCTATGAGGTAAGGAGAGGATTCAGAATAGACTTGAAAGGTAATTGGTGAACAGATATTGACAAGCCATATTAGAGAGTTTGGGCATTATCTTAAATGCAATAGAAAACTTAAAACAAGTTGTAATGGAGCTAAGGTCATTAAATTAGCATTTTTTAAAAAATTCTTTTTGTTTTGAGAAAGCAGCATTGATTAGAGGAGGTGGGAAGTTAGAGCCAAGATGGAGGTAAGAAATGAATGTGATATACTTGGCTGATGGTAGTCAACTGGGAGTTAACTGGATGTACTTGAAATTTAGTTGGGAAATTGAATAGGAAGGGAGTGCTGATTGATTTTCTCAGGAAGCTTTCTCTGAGATGGCAATGAATATTCAGTTAGGTGATTAGGGAGTGCTTTTGAGAATAAATAACACATGTGACGTTAAAGAAAGACATGAGAGGGTAAAGTTTGAGCAGAGACTGAAGTTAGGCTGTAATTCAGCATCAAGAAATGATTTAACTATAACTGACTTGAGCATTCAGAGTAGTTCTGGGCTGGAGTGCAAGTGTCTGGCCTTCATATCTCTGCACTGAGTAGTCTCTAAGGCAGGATGTCCGGGGAAGGGGTAAGTGGAGAAGATCTCAGCTGGGCACAATCTCTGAAGAGAGCTATTGATTACAACTGATGACTATTAGCTGGCAGCTCTTCTAGACTCTAGATCAGAGGTGTCAAACTCATTTTCAGTCTTGAGGATGCCTTCAAAGGGCCAAATGTAATTTTAGGACTGTGTTAATGTAACTACTCCTTAACAGCTAAATGAGATCTCAGGGCTGCCACTGGGTAGAAATGAAGTGCCAGCCAGATAAAACAAGGTGGAGGGCTGGATATGGCCCTTGGGCCTTGTGTTTGCCACTTGTACTTTAGATCCTTTAGTCCCGAAGAGCTAATTTGATGGTGCATTGCACTATTCAGAATAGAAGGATCTGGGTGAAGGTCAGAAAATGAGGGTAAAAAGGTGTCATGACCTGGTTAATGGTTTCAGAAACATAGCAAATGGCCTGTTCAGATGCTGTGATAATCATCAAGAATCGATCCTATATGTGAAGAAATATTATTAGTTTATCTTGGATAGATTTGAAATTAAGGTCTGAAGGGTCTGAAGTTTAGCAGATAGGTATGATAAAGAGTTGAGATTCACCAATATGCAGATATAATTGCCCACATGGAATGAATAAAATTGCTCAGAAATAATGTTTAGACAGAGAAATGAGTGTCCATATATCCAAACCAGAATAATTTTATTTGGTGTTATTTACTTTTATATCTGGCAGATATTTAATGTCCTGTCTTTATTTTATTATCATGTTTTATTCACAATCAGTCACAGGCAAGAAGGGAACAGTATTTCTCAAAAACATCAGATGATTATCTAAGAAACAATAGTCACTGAGAGAATGTTGTAGTATATGGTTGGTTACCAGGTAGATGTGCAGAAGTTCAGACTAGATTCCTGTATTTTGGTTCTTGATTTCTTTTGATTATCCAGAAACTGTTAGTATCACAGTTGATTTTTCTGTTTTATATTTTTCTAAACACTTGTTCCACTTCATGTCCTATTTTAAATATCTCAACTTTGAAATAGCACTGTCTCAGAAAACATATGGTAATATCTAAAATAGTTTGGGGTAAGGTAAAACTGCAAAAATATATTTTACTTCTGCCATTTCTTCAGTTTCTTTGCTCTTTTATTTTTTCTATGCTTGTTTTTCTTTCCGATGGCTCCATAGACCTTTTAAAATTGAAACTTTTGAATTGAATGCTATAATTATTTCTGATTAATATAGCATTCTATTAAGCTTATTAAGGATGTTAATTTTCTTCTCACTAAAATTATTCAATTGTCAAACAAATAATAATAAGGTTAACAGATATTTTTATCATGAAAGCTTGAAAATCATTATTCATATATATATGAATATGAATTTTATATATATATATATATATATCAGCTGTCATGTGCCAATGAGATAATTTAAATGCCACATGCTACTTTGATTTTTTAAATTTTACCTTGGGTAATGTATGTTTCATCTTTTAAAAATAGAGCTTCTGTAAAAATCTCTAAATATATTGCAAAAATGTTTAACATTCATTTATGGTCATATTTATATTGGTTCAGTAAAGTGATTTTATTTAAATCTTAGTAACTTTAAAATCAGGTCAGTAATTTTCTTAATTCAAGGAGATGTTAATATTGAAACCAAAATGGGTTTTGGCTGAATTAAATTGTCATTATGTATTGATAACACACATCAAAATGAATTGTTTAGTAATAATCTAGGGACATATCACAAAGGAACAGATGTCATCAAGTAGATAATACTTCACTAGAAGATACGGATCAGAACAAAAGACTATAATTTAAGAAAGAAGCATCACAATTAAGCTATACTGTAAAATCAGAAAGCTTTTAAAACAAAATTTAAGTATCAAAATACCAATTCAAAACATATGGACTCTTGTAATGTGGGAAAAAAGAATAAAAAGAATAAAGGTAAAATTGTGAACCAGGAAATATGACAACTTTCCAAAAGACTAAAATAATTGGCAAGTCTGAGGGTAAGACTACCTGGTAAGTTATCTTAGTCACATTGCTTGTATCTGAGGCCAAAATCCTCAATCAGGTAGGTCAGGAAGGATAGAAAGGCTAAAGTAAATACAAGAGCAGCTAGACAAATGATCTGCCCCTTTTGTAAGAGGTTGAGCCTATAGAGGAAATTTGGAGAGACCTGGGCAAGTAGAAATACCAGGATCAGGAAATGGCAACACTGAATTAATGTCAATGGTTTTAAATTTTGAACAAGAAGGAATTAAAGAAAGGTTTCTCAGTGCTGATGTTACTTAAAACGTTAGCTAAGGAGATGTCTGGCTCCAAATTATAGTATGTTTTAAATCACATAATATTTGTACATATAATTAAATTATATGTCATATATATATATATTTACCTGTGTGTATATAATAAAACATAATTAGCTAAGCAAACTCTATTCCCACTAGAAAATGGGATATAATGAGGGCCATTAAAAACATCAGTGTAGGCAAGTCCGGCCAAGGTGGAGGTGTAGGTAGATACATTTTGCCTCCTCACACAACCAAAAGAACAACAACACATTTAAAAACAAAAAATAATGAAAACTGCCAGCACATTAAACTGTATGGAAATCTGACAACCAAGGAGTTAAATAAGAAACATTCATCCAGACTAGTAGGAGGGATGGAGACAGGCAGCTGGGGTGGAGAGGACTCACAACAAGGTGGAGGCTGGAGGAGCAGGGCTGGTGAGGAGGGAGCAGCTGATGGAGTAGGTGGTCCTGCATTTGTGTGCGAATAAACCAGGAGAAAGAACTGGGGAGTGAGACAGACCTCACAACCCAGAGTTGTAATCTGGGGAAATTAAGCCTCAAAGCTTGTGACTGAAAAAACCTGTGGTAGTTGAGGCAACAGGAGAAACTCCCATCCTCACAGGAGAGTTCATTGCAGAGACTCACCGGCTCCTAGAATGTCCACAAGCCCATCCACCTGGGAATCAACAACGGAAGGGCCCAATTTGCTTGTGGGTAGGGGAGGAAGTGATTGAAATCTGGCAGAGAGTTAAGCAATCTACATTTTCCCCTCTCAGACTCTTTTCTCACTAGAGTGCCACAACCCAGTCATGTGGGTGGTCCCACCCTGGTGAATACCTAAGAGTCCACCCCTTATTATGTAACAGGTGCACTGAGACAACAAAAGTATGCCCCAAATGAAAGAACAGATTAAAGCTTCAGAAAAAAAACACAACTAAGCAATGAAGTGATAACCAACCTGTCAGATGCACAGTTCAAAACACTGGTAATCGGGATGCTCACAGAACTGGTTGAGTATAGTCACAAAATAGAGGAAAAAGTGAAAACTATGAAAATTGAAGTAAAAGGAACCAACAATGATGGGAAGAAAACCAGGACTCAACTCAGCATGGAGCAGAAGGAAGCAATAAACATTCAACTAGAACAGGATGAAGACACAAGAATTAAAAAAAAAAATGAGGAGAGGCTTAGGAACCTCTAGGACAATGTTGAATGTTTCAGTATCCAAATCATAGGGGTGCCAGAAGGAGAAGGGGAAGAGCAAGAAATGAAAAACTTATTTGATAATGTAATGAAGGAGATCTTAATAGACTTCCAGGAAGTCCAAGGAGCTCAGAGTCCCCAAAAAGTTGGACCCAAGGAAACACACCCTAAGGCACATCATAATTACGTTACCCAAGGTTAAAAATAAGGAGGGTATCTTAAAAGCAGCAAGAGAAAAGGAGATAGTTACCTACAAAGGAGTTCCATAAGAATATCAGGTGATTTCTCAAAAGAAACCTCACAGGCAAGAAGGGACTGGAAAGAAGTATTAGAACTCATGAAAAGTGAGGACTCTTGAGGACTTAAACCCAAGAGTACTCTAACCAGCAAAGCTATCATTTAGAATGGGAAAGAAGACAAAGTTCTTTCCAGATAGGGTCAATTTACAGGAGTTTGTCATCACCGAGCCCTTATTATATGAAATGTTAAAGAGACTTATCTAAGAAAAAGAAGAAGATAGAAACTATGAACCAAAAAATGACAATAAACTCATAACTATCGATGACAAAACCTAAAAAAAGAAAAACAAAAACAAAAATGAACCAAGCAAGCAACTAGAACAGGAACAGAGTCACAGAAATACAGATTACATAGATAGTTATCAGTGGGGTGGGGAAGGGATGAATGTGAGAAAAAGTACAAAGAAAAAGAAGTGTAAATGGTATGTACAAAATAGAAAGGGGGATATTAAGAATAGTAGGGTTAAAGGAGAAGCCAAAGAACTCATGTATGACCCATGGAAGTGAACTAAGGTAGGGGAATAATGATAGGGGTGGTATAGGGTGGAGGAAAATAAACTGGTGAAAAAATTGGACATCCATAATAGTATTATCCATAAAATATATTTTAAAAAGAAAAACATCAGTGTTTCCTCCCTTGCATGCATTTTATAATTCTGAATATGTATATGTATATGTATGTGTATAATATGTGTATAATATATGTCAATGTGATATAAATTATGTATAATGCTTATGTTTGACCACATATAAACATAACCTAATACATCTAATTTTTTTCTATTTGGAGTTTATAAAAATGGTATAAACTCTGCATTTTCTGAAGATTTTGTGTATGTTTATGATACATATAAGATACTTAAAATATTATATTGGTAATTTTGCTGTTTTAAGCTTTATAAAACTTGTACTCTATCTATTCCTCAGATCATTGCTTTTTCTTTACTCTACCCATCCATTTTGTAGCTAATGTTTATTAATTTTTACTATAATAATACTCTGAAATAGAAAGTCTGCAACTTGAAAAATAATATTCTACTCCAATGGGCATTTGAGGTTTTCTTATTCTTATTCTTTTCTTAATTATTGGGAAAGTTGCTGGTTAGCCATACAATATAATTTTGTTTCCATTGTGATGTAATGTGATTAATCAATTTCATTCTCACCAGTAACATTAGTTGTTTTAATATATTAAAAATTTCAAAGTTTGATGATGCCAGACTTAATTCTTCTAGTCAAGTGGGAGGGAATCTGTAACTTGTGCTGTCTCAATTTATATTCCCTTAGTTGCTGATGAATTCATATATCCCTTTATGTTCTGTTCACCATTATGGTTTGTGTGCGTGTATGTGTGCATGTGAAGGTCAAGTCCTTTGTCAATATTTACATTAGATTGTTATCCTCTTTCTTGTTGTATTGTAGCAATTTTTAAGTATATATTCAGGATTCTACTTCTAATATTTTTCAATTATTATGATTTAAGTATGTTCTGATATTTTGTGGCTTTTCATTTGTCAAAGCCTTCCATCTAACAACCATGAGGAACAAACACAACAGTAGTTGAATGTTTGTTTACCCATTACTCACTGCAGTGAGTGAGACTAAGTATTCTCAAATATACATATCTACAGTCAAATCCCAAGATCCTGTACTGATATGAAAAGAAACTTCTCAGATGTGATTAAGTTAAAGATCTTGAGATGGAGAAATTATAGTGTTTAACTGCTGGGTCCTAAATGGAATCATGTGTCCTTGTAACATAGAGGCAGAGGAAGATTTGATTATAGAAGAGGAGGCAATGTGACTGTCGTACTAGAGATTGGGGTAATATATACACAAGCCAAAGAATGTTGGCAGCCACTAGGAGATGGGAAAAGAAATTGATTTTCCCATAGACCCTCTAGAATGCACCAAATCTACCAACATCCTGATGTTAGCCTGACTCATTGTGGACCATTATACATAACAAAACATTAATTTCAGTTTAAAAATAGAGCAGATGTTTTAACAAACAGTCAATAGGACCTAGGTTCATTCTCATGATTCCAAATGTAGCTAGCTGAACAAATAAAAAAAACTACATGGCTATTTTTATTTCTTTTGCCATTATCAACTCTTCCTAGTGATATTTTTGTAAACACTGCAAAGGTATTTGGGTTATTTTTTATATCACATTGCCTGTGAAATTTGTTAACTATTCACTTTTTAAATCTAAGGGCTTGAAACTATTTTGATATATAATAATATCTTTGACCTAGTATTTGCTATTAGAATAGTTTGGACCATGGATCAAAAAGCTGTGGTACATTTACTCAATGGAATACTACACAACAAAAAGAAATTAGTTCCGACCCTTTGCAACAGTGTGGATGGATATGGAGAGCACTATGCTAAGTGAAGTAAGTCAGGCAATGAAAGACAAATAGAATATGATCTCACCTATATAAGTGGAACCCAATCAATGAAACAAGTAAACAAGCAAAATATAACCAGAGACACTTAAATATAGAACAAATTGACGGTAACTAGAGGGGAGAAGGGGGAGGAAAGAAAAGAAAAGGTCATCAAGGAACATGTATAAAGGATCTGTGGACAAAGCTCTGGGGGGAGGAAGAATTGAGGGTGAGAGGTGAAGGTAGGTAGGAAAGGGGAAAGTGGTGGCAGGAAAATGGAGACAACTTCACTTGAACAACAATAAGAAATAAAGAAGTAAAGTAAATACCTAGTGAGCTCTTCAAATGATTAACTGTGGAAACCTACTTGGCATGAAACGGTTGAGAAAAGTTTCAGCCTTTCCTATAATCTTAGACAGTAGAATTTGCCTCAAATAAGGCAGAGGATAAATTTAAAGTATATCTTTGAAATGGAAGACTATCTATACAATAAATCAATGACATTTACTAATAACTAGTAATAAAATTAGTTTCAAATATGGAAGAATCACTCAGAAAAACAGCTACATGGTTTTTAACTCCTTAGAACTCATTGCTATCCTAGAAAGAACTATGAAGAACACAGTGATAGATCATCACATTACAAGTCCTATATGGCTAGTGTCTAGGCTCTTATGTAGGTTTCACTCATATGACACTGGCCTTTGCCAGTGTATTGTTACTTTTGTTAATGGGGCACCAGAAAAATATGATACAAACAGAAGCTTAATAAGTTTCTGAGCATGGGGATTTGATCACTTGAAACATTCCTGTAACCATGTAAGGAACCTGTGGCTCTACTACAACATGAGGAGACTATGTGGAGAAACCAGTGTCAGCCTTCATCCAGATTCAGACATATGAGTGAGGCCATCTTCAACCCTCTATCTACAGGTAGGATGTCTCAGTACCCTTGGAGAGCCACTAATAATTTTGTCATCAAGAATAGATTTCATTAGAGTTTGGAGGGAGATGACAGAGGAGTGAATGGAAGTCACACTAACCTCCTCCTTAGACCAATATGGAATTACAACTAAATTGTGGAGAAATTACCCAGGACAAACAAATGAACAATAGTGAAAGAGAAGCCTTATAACCTCAGGCAGACAGAAGAATCAACTTCAGCACAACCTGTCTGGTAAGGAGTGCAGTAGAGACTTGAGAGGGCTGGCTGGGTGCCCATGGGCAGCAGCACCAGAAGAAAATTAAGTGGCCAGTTAGATCTTCCTGAGAAGAATGAGGTCTTGACCCTAAACTAAAATTCCCAGCCTAGGGTATGAGAGCCCAAAAAAGCACACAGATAACAAGCAGCAGCAAAAAGTGCCAGGGTTGGTCATTGCTGGGTATGGATGGCCAGAGATGCAAAGAGCTTTTTAAAGGGCCACCACAAAAATTTTCATTAACAGCCACTTAACCTAGGCTCCTGCAAAGGCTAGGGCAGAGTGGGCTAGAGACACCTGAATAGAAACTGGAAACAGAAGCTTTATTTATTTATTTGTTTGTTTGTTTATTATAGTTTTTTACAAAGATTTTATTTATTTTTTTAGAGAGAAAGAAAGGGAAGGAGAAAGGGAGGGAGAGAAACATCAATGTGTGCTTGTTTCTCATGTGCTCTCAACTAGGGATCTGGCCCACAGCCCAGGCATGTGCCCATACTGGTAACCAAACTAGTGACCCTTTGGTTCACAGACCTGCACTCAATCCACTGAGCTACACCAGCCAGGGCTGGGAATGGAAGCTTTAGGGAGAAAACTGAGAGAGTAATTGCCAAGACTCTGGTGCTGAATCATCTCCCATAGGGCAGTAGCCATTGTGGTCAGGCAGACCACTCCCCTGAATCACAACAGCCTGAGGGTAAACAATATCCCTGACCCCAGGAGGGATTCTGCCCCCACCCTACAGTGCTTAAATTTGACTGCTGAGTGCAGAGTGACTAGATTAACTATGGAAGGAGACAGTGTCAGACAGTAGATACATAGAAGTCTCTAACTAGTGCCTAAAGTCAGACAAAATCAACATCTGACATCACCAGAGGGGGAATCCAGAAAGAAAAAAAATAGTAGTAAATACTAGGGGCTACCTGGATGAAATCCACTGTGGGCTTCTCCATGATTTGTTATATTTTCTTTCCAGCATAGCTTTTTAACATTCATTTCTTGTCTAGCAAGTTTGTGCATATAAAGTAACTAAATTTTATACTGTACTTTATTTCAATTCACATATTTTAACCCTCCCTTCTTTTACCTCATTTTACCTTCTTCTCTCCTCTCATTATTTTCATTTTAAATTTTGTTTTCTCTTTTACTACAATATGTTGCCATTCCACACTCTTACTATTTCTTCCCCTGTCCAGACACACAAAACCAATTTTCTTGTCAATAGTCATCTCACATCTTTTTTCCCCAGTCTTATGTCTCCACCCACATTATGTCTCCATCTTTAGCAGTCATTACTCATTGGTTGTGGGCATGGAAGTTTTTCTTACATGTTTTTTGCAATTTTATCTCTGGATCTTCACTAATTTTGTATTTAAAGTTTTAAATTTTACTGGTCTCCTCTCCTAGTCATTTTTTTGTGTCAAATTTTTAATTCTTCTCTGTCTCAGCCTATTTTTATCTCTTCTATTTCTCATACATTCTGCTCTTTTATTTTATGTCATTCTCCTTTTTAATTTTTTCTTTAATTTCAAATTTAATTTTTTCCCTGTCTTAGCCTGGTATTTGTCCCTCATTCAGTATTCCTCCTCCCTCTATTATTTCAAAATTACTTTCCATTCCTCTACACAGCTCTTAAGCTTTTCTTTCTTTCTTTTTTCCCTCTTATTCCCATACAAACTATAATAATTTTAGCTCATTTATTGTTGATAGTACTGTGGTGGATCTTCTCTCCAATTTGGCTCCTATGTTTTTATTACTTATTTACTTTTTTCTTCCATTTTCTTTCTCTCTCCATTTTCTTTTATTTCATTTTTTATTTTTGTTTAAATATACTGCTATATGCTTCCCTTCTTATATGCCATTCTACACTTTCCATTTTCTTTTTTATTAATGACATAAATTTTACTTTCTCTCTTTGCATTGCTCCTACTACCAACTCTTAATAGTGCTCCTACCTCTACTCTCTAAAAATCATTTTTCTTTCAATAGGTCATCTCATATTCACTCTCCTTTCTTGTAATAGTCTTAATCTCTTTATATTCATACTAACATTGGTTCATTTACTGTTGATAGTGGAATTGTGGGGTGGAGTTCTTTTTATGAGTGTGACTTTGTTTTCTGGGCTTTGTGGTTTTCTTCTGGCAGTACATAGACAAGAACATAAAAGAAATGGTGGGCAGAGTGACCCTCAGTCAACCACCTGGAGGGAAGGATCCATTAAAGAATGACCTAGCAACAACCAAAACCCAATTACATCCATAGAGTCAACATTAATAGCATAAAGGGCATCCCAAGAGCATCAAGTTCAGAATAAGGAGACTGCACACTGAATCTCATGGGTCTCTTATCATAGAAGTTCATACCACAGACTCAGGGAGTCAAAACAGATTAATTTAAGAAGAAGAGGCAAACAACAAGAGTCTCACAAAAAATAGAAGGACAAAAAATAACCTCCAATCAAAAGAAAAAGAGGAATCCTCACAAAGAGTGCTAAATGAAATAGAGGCAAGTCAACTATCAGATATTGAGCTCAAAACAATGGTTATAAGGAAGCTCAATGAGCTCGGTGTAAATTACCAAAACTACAGGGAAACTATGAGAAACTTACTACATACTATAACAGCATGAAAAAGGACATAGAAACAATCAACAATGGTGAAGATGAAAGGAATAATACAATTTCTAAATTGAAGAAAACAGTAGAAGGTATCAGAAGCAGTCTAGAGGAAGCAGAGGATTGAATCAGTGAGCTGGAAAACAAGGTAGAAAGAAACTCCAAGGAAGAGCAAGAAAAGGAAAAAAGACTAAAAATAATGAAGAGGGATTAAGGGAATGGATAATATGAAATATAATAATATCATGTACTGGGGTACCAAAAGGAACAGAAGAGGAGCAATGAAGAGAAAACCTGTTTGAAAAAGTCATGATAGAAAATTTCTCTAAATTCATGAGAGAAAAAGTCTAACAAGTCCAGGAAGTACAAAGGGCCCCAATCAAGAGGAACCCAGAAAAGGCCCACTCCAAGACACATCATAATAAAACAGCAAAATTCAAAGACAAAGAGAGAATCTTAAAGACAATGAAGGAGAAACAGGAAGTAATAAACAAGGGAGCCATGATAAGGATAGCAGCTGACTTCTCAGTGGAAACACTACAAACCAGAAGGTAATGGCAAGAAATATTCCAAGTGATGAAAAGCAACCACGTCTTGGCCTGCAACTAAGACTGCTCAACCCAGCAAGGCTCTCAGTTAAAGTGGCAGGTGAAATAAGGAGCTTCTGGAACAAAATAATACACCTTCACCAAACCAGCATTGCGAGAGATGCTAAAGGGATTGCTTTAGGAAGATGAAAAAAAAAAAGAATGAGAGAGAAGAATGCAGGTACAAAGAGAGTAAAATGGCAATGAATATGTACCTACCAGTAATAACTGTAAGTGTAAATGGATTAAATGCTCCAATCAAAAGACCCAGGGTAGCTGAATGGATAAGGAAACATGACACAGACATATGCTTTATAAAAGAGATCTTCCTCAGAACTAAAGACCTACACAAACTGAAAGTGAATGATTGGGAAAAATATTCCAAGCAGACAGGAAAAAGAGCCAGGGTAGAAATAATTATATCAGACAAGATAGATGTCAAAACAGAGGCCATAAAGAGGCAAAGAAGGACACTTTATACTACTCAAGAAAAGAATCCATCAAGAATACACAAATATTATAAACATATATACACCCAACATAGAAACACCCAAATATGAAAGGAAAATCTTGGAGGACTTGAAGAAAGATATAAACAGCAAAACAATTCTAGTAGGGGATTTTACCACTCCACTATAAATAATAGACAAATCTTCAAAAAAATCAATAAGGATATTTTGAAACCGAACAATGCTTTAGATCAAATGGAATTAACTGATATACATGTGCGTGTGTACACACACACATATAAAACTTTTTATCCCAAAGAAGCAAAATATTCATTCTTTTCAAATGCATATGGAACATTTTCAAAGATAGGTCACATGATAGGACACAAAACAAGCCTCAACAAATTTAAGAAAATTGAAATCATATCAAGCATTTTCTCTGACCACAATGGCTTGGAACTAAAAACCACCCTCAAGGAAAAAATTTTTAAAATATTCAAATTCAAGGAGACTGAATAGTATGATATTAAATAATAAATGAGTTAATAATGAGATCAAGGAAGAAATCAAAAAGTTTCTGAAACAAATGAAAATGAACACACAACAGTACCCAAAATATGGGACACATGGAAGTCATTCTTGAGAGGGAATTTCATAGCAATAGAGGCCTATCTAAAAGAGATAGAAGCATTTCAAATAAACAACCTAATTCTACATCTACAAGAACTGGGGGAACAACAAATGCAGCCCAGAGCAAGTAGGAGGTAGGAAATAATCAAGATCAGAACAGAATTAAATGACACAGAGACTAAAAGAACAATTCAAAGGATCAATAAATCCAGGAAATGGTTCTTTGAAAAGATAAACAAAACTGACAAGTCTTTAAGCAGGCTCATCAAGAAAAAAAGAGAGAGGACCCAAATAAACACAATCAGAAATGAAAGAGGAGGGATTATAAGTGATATCACAAAAGTACAAAGGATTATAAGAAATTAATATGAAGAACTATATTCCAAGAAATATGAAAACATGGGTGAAGTGGACAAATATCTAGAAACATATAATCTTCCAAAACTGAGTCAAGAAGAAGCACACAGCCTGAGCAGACTGATAACAGGTAGCGGAATTGAAGTGGTAATCAAAAGACTCCTGCAACACAAAAGCCCTGGACTGGATGGCTTCACAGGCAAATAGTGCATAATAATTAAGGAAAAGCTAATCCCTATCCTTCAAAGAATTTTCCAAAAAATCCAAGAATAGGGGAGACTCCCAAACTATTTTTGAGGCTAGCATCATCCTAATCCCAAAACCAGACAAGGACACAACAAAGAAAGTAAACTAAAGGCCATTATTGATGATAAACTTAGATGCTGAAATCATGAACAAAATATTGGCAAACTGCATTTGGCAATACATTAAAATGATAATACACCATGATCAAGTGGGATTCATCCCAGGAATGCAAGGATAGTAAAATATTTGCAAATCAATAAACAAAATATATCACATAAACAACAGGAAAGACAAAAATCATATGATCATATCAAGAGATGTGTAAAAAAGTATTTGATTAGGTACAGCACCCATCTATGATAAAAACACTCATCAAAGTGGGAGTAAAGGAAGCATACCTCACATTAATAAAGGCCATATATGAAAACCCAACAGCCAACATCACATCCAACAGGCCAAATCTAAAGTATTTCCCACTGAGATCACAAACAAGATGAGGATCTCCACTTTCACCACTTCTAATCCATGTAGTATTGGAAGTCCTAGCCACAGCAATCAGACAAGAAAAATAAATAAAAGGCATCCAAACTAGAAAGGAAGAAGTACAACCATCATTGTTTGCAGATGACATGCTAGTATATGTAGAAAACTCTATAGATTCCACCCAAAACCGACTTAACCTAATAAGTGAATTTGACAACACAGCATGATATAAAGTCAATATTCAGAAATTGAAGGCAGTTTTTGTAAATCAACAATGAAATATCAGTAACAGGAATCAGGAGAAAAACCCATTTGCTAAAGCAACCAGAAAAATAAAGTACCTAGAAATAAACCTAACCAAGGAGGCAAAAGACCTTTACCCGGAAAACTACATAACACTAAAGACAGAAATTAAGAAAGACACAAATAAATGGAAGCATATTAAGGGATTGGAAGAATTAACATCATCAAAATGTCCATAGTACCCAAAACAATTAACAGATTCACTGGGATCTCTATTAAAATACCAATGACATATTTCACAGATATAGAACAAATATTTCAAAAATTATGTGGAACCATAAATAACCCCAAATAGCTTCAACAATTTTGTAAAAGAAAGAACAAATTAGGAGGCATCACCATACCTGATATCAAACTGTATTACAAAGTCACAGTAATCAAAACAGTCCATTACTGGTACAAGGGCAGACACATAGATCAATGGAACAGAATAGAGAGCCCAGATATAAACCCAAGTCTCTATGGTTAATTAATATTCAACAAAGGGGGTAGAATCATAAAATGAAGTAAAAATAACCTCTTCAACAAATTGCGTCAGATCTGGACAGTGACATGCATAAAAATGAAACTCAACTACTAAGTTACACCATACACAAAAATAAACTTAAGGATTAAAGACTTAAATATAAGTCACAACACCATAAATGTTCTAGAGAGGAAGATAGGCAGGAAATTCTGAGATATTCCATGCAGTGATATATCATGGATCTGTCTCCTACAGCAAGGGACATAAAGGAAACAAGAAACAAATGGAACTTCATCAAAATAAAAAGCTTCTGCACGGTTAAATAAAACATCAGCAAAATGGAAAGTGAACCAACTGTATGGGAAAATAAGTTTGCCAAGAATACATCGGATAGGGGTTTGATCTCCAAAATATATAAAAAAGTAACATGACTCTGCTCCAGAAAGACAAACAGCCCAATTAAAAAGTGGACAAAGGACCTAAACAGACACTTCTCTGAGGAGGACATACAGAGGGCCCAGAGATATATAAGAGGATAGTCATCACCAGTAACCATCAGAGAGTTGAAAATGAAACACACAATGACATATCACTTCACAGGAGTCAGAAGGGCCATCATAAACAAAGCAACAAACAAGTGTTGGAGAGGTTGTGGAGAGAAGGGAACTCTAGTACATTTTTTTGTGGGAATGCAGACTGGTGCAGCTCCTGTGGAAAACAATATGGAATTTTCTCCAAAAACTAAAAATGGAACTGCCCTTTGACCCACCAATTCCACTGCTGGGGTTATTCCCCAAGAATCCTGAAACAGTAATTAAAAAGAACCTATGTATCTTAATGTTCATAGCAGCAAAATTTATGATAGCCAACTACTGGGAGCAACCTAAGTGCCCATCAGTAAATAAGTAGACAAAAGAGCTGTGGTACATTTACACAATGGAATGCTATGAAGCAGAAAGAAAGATGGAGTCTCTACCCTTTGGACAGCACGGATGGATCTGGAGAACATTTTGCTAAGTGAAATAAACCAGGCAGTGAAAGACAAATGCCATATGATCTCACCTATAAGTGAAACCTAATCAACAAAACAAACCAAGCAAGCAAAATATAACCTGAGACATTTTAATAAAGAAAAACTGATAGAAACCAGAGGGAAGGGGGTAGGCAAATAATTGGGGAAAGAAGGAAAAGGATCATCAAGGAATATGTATAAATGACCTATGGACAAAACCAAAGGGAGAAAGGAATGAGAATGGGAGGTGGGGTGGGTAAGACAGGAGAAAGTGGAGGTGGGAAAATGGAGACAACTGTACTTGAACAACAATAAAAAACAATAATATATTTAATTGGAATATATGACTTATACAATAAATATTTAAGTTTAAAGTAAATTTTATATTATCAATTTGAGTAAAAAGTCCCTCAATCACACTGTTAAATTATCTGTATTTATATTTATCCACTCACTTATACATGTAGTGTTTCCCTTAATTAACCCAAAGAAATTCATAAATATCAGTAGATAATTATGGTAGTTTGTTGTCCTTGATATGATTATGTCTTAGAAAACTTTTCTCACCAACAATTTCTTCACCCTCAGAAAAAAAAGCAGTGCAAATATTTCTTTTTTCTTTTTTGCCCTTTGCAGAGTAAATTACCAATAGAATGAACACAATGTATTGTATAATTCAGTGTGATTCACTGTATGAGACAAATACTGTTAATGACTATGGTCAAAATTACTCTAGAAGGTACTCTGATAAGAAACTTTCTGAAAGTTTCTTATCAGAAGGTTGTATCTGGGCATAGCCTAAATCTAGAAAATAAAAAAGGACATACTAAAATTGTTATGTTAGAATAACATAAAGTTAGATCCATTTTATAATATACTCGTAAACATCCACATAATGGATTATTATACATAAATTAATATGAAATTATATAGCCAAGATGATTGCAGCATCTAGTGGATTTTGGTGAGATTGTCTCTATACCTAGCATAAAACCTGGAAACCTTAAGTGTTGGCAGGCTTTATTTTATTACCAAAATATTTACCAAAAATTAATTTAAAAGATAAAACATATTTATTGCTTTATGTAAAAATAAAGCAATCCTTTAGAAAAAATTTTAAAATTCTAACCTAACAGATTACAAAGAAGAAACTTAAATTACCAATAAAACTTCACAAACCCTATGAATTAATAAAACATAGAAAGTTACAACAATGAAATATCATTAATAAAAGTGGAAAGTTTAAACACTACATTGTTTACAGAGGACACTGATAACGAGATTTTAATTATGTAAATTTTAACTGAATAAGTTTTTTTAGACAAAATGTCAACATTTAAAAAAATTTGAAATGATCTTATATTTAAAAATTCTTATTATCTTACTCCAGGTATTAAAGATATAACCAATAACCAAGTGGTATGTTGGAGTCAAGTTATATCAGCTCACATGAACTGACTGTTAAATTTGTAGAAATTTTGTGATCTGGTTTATAAACATAGTTAATTTTAAAATTAAATTACTTAAATTTAGAACTAAATGGTATTAAAAACAAAATTAAACCTGTACCTCATGAATTAATGGTCTCAAAGTTATTGACATTTGTTCTTCTGTGTCTGTGTAGTGAAAATATTCTATATTAGAGTATATTAGGACTTGATTTTACTTATGATGTCATGTTGGTAGCTTGATATGAGCCACAATGGGAGTAATATTTATCATCGACACTATGTTTATTTTTGTATAAATAAATTATGAAATATTTCAAAAGTAATAAAATAGTTACTATGGACATAGGATAATAATAGATTAGATGAAGGCTGGAAATAGAAGTAAATATTTCACTTTAATCTTTTGGTCTGTTTTTTTTTAACAAGTAAATAAAATAAGCTCATTAAGTTCAAAATTGCTAGAAACTAAAACTAGCACATTTTAAACTAAAACATTTTTTGTTTTTTATAAAAAATTCCCATGAGAACCATAAATATGTATTTAAAATAAACAAGACTTCAACATTCTACATATTTTCTCTAAGCAGAATATTATTTTAGGTATGGGAAAGAAAAACTTTTCACACATTCTTCTAAGAACAGGTATAGAAATGGTGGTATTAAATTGTATTAGATTTAGATGTGGTGATAGAGTTTAAGGTAATTACTTTGTTACTGAAAATGTTGCCTACCACAGTGGTTCCTTTGAAATATTTTAAGCTGAAAAAGTACTGAAATTGTCTGTGAAAAATCTTGCCAAATTTGGAAGTAGACTAATGTAGCACTCCTTTCATGTTTTAATCATCACATGTTCTTGGACTTTACATTATTTCAGTTTTTTTAAATATTTTATTTATTTATCTTTAGAGGGGAAGGGAAGGAGAGAAGGAGTGAAACATCAATGTATGGTTGCCTTTTGTGCATCCTCTGCTGGGAACTGGCCTGAAGGGAACCGGCCTGCAACCCTGGCATGTGCCCTGACTGGGAATCGAACCGCGATTGTCTGGTTCGCAGGCCCGCACTCAATCCACTGAGCTACACCAGCCAGGGCCTCAGTTTTTTTTTTTTTTTTTTTTAATTAAATAGGTTTGTAAACCACCATACATTCTAGTTGCACATTGAGATTCATCACACAAGCCAACTTCCAGTGATACTTCTTTGAATAAAGCCAAACATTTAATAGACCACCATAATGTAAAATCATGAATATTCTGAAATGAAATAAAATGACTCTGTAGGGGCAATTTGACACTTTGCACTTGAATCTTTTATTTTCCTATTGTTTCATTTACAATCTAATATTAAAATATTAATATAAAAAATGAAGAGATTATGAAAAATTTATTACTTTTTAAAGTATACTCTGTGCAGAATACAGAAAATGAAGTAGTGATTCAAGCAAAATTTATTTCTTGAAACCTATTTGTATTTATCTATTTAGTGTATTCCTTACTGAGCAGAGAAAAATTTTAATAAAATAAATATTATATTGTCATTCTTTATTTTAATTCTAAGAGCTGGAACACACTCAGTATTTTGGGGGTATTTTTCAGAAGTCAGAGAATTCTACACCCTGAAGAGGCATAATTAGAACTAATTTTGAATTCCTTTTACTTCCTTGGCTGTATAAATTTATTTTTGATTCCCAGGGTGCAATTCATGTTTTTCTTGAGTTAGACATCTAATACTTCAGAAGATCAAAGTTTGCTCATAGTCTAAGGAAGAGCAATCAGTACGTTTGACCAAAGTCAAGAAATTATAGAGTAAACTTAAGGAGAAAGTTTGCTCATAGTCTAAGGAAGAGCAATCAGTACGTTTGACCAAAGTCAAGAAATTATAGAGTGAACTTAAGGAGAAATAAATATATGTGTTTATTCACATTTCACTTATTTTTTATATCTTCCCTTTGATTTATGGTTGTATCAGGCCTTCAGGTGCACATTTATTTTTGGCTCAAGGACCCCAGGGGTGATATTTCTTTTGATTTAAGTTATATGGATATTCTTTTTCTGTTCAGCATTTGCTTTTGGAAAGGGAGATCAAGTTTATCTTACATTCCACATGAATTATATTAAAACATTTATCTCAGCTTAGAAATTTAGAATGCATTTCTGTTCTTCCAACAAATCCACATAATATTAATGAAATAACTAATATATTTTCTTACATATTCTATAGATTTGGGGCTAACAGGAAACCTTATGAAATTGAAAAATAAAGCTTTCTGTGTCTTGCAAATTGGTGTCAATCATCTCTCAAACATGCTCAAGAAAGTCAGATTGACAATTGTCACATGTCTGAGGATAAAGAAATTATCTCATTCATATAACATTTTTACATGCATATTATGACACTTCTGAATATGCATTCAGAATGAAGTAATTCTAATTTGTAATTGGTTATTCATCTTCCTTTTTAATTTCCTTGAATACTTTTCTTTTAATCCTCACACAAGGATATGTTTTATTATTAATTGATTTTAGAGAGAGGAAGAGAGAGAGATTCAGGTGAGAGAAAAATATCAATGTACACCTTGATCAGGGGTCAAACCCACACCCTCTCTGTGTATATAAGGATTCTCCACACAACTGACCTACCCAGCCAAGGCACATTTAAAAAAAAAAAGAATCATTGAGGGTGGAGGCAAGGATGGGTGGGCAGGGTGGCATGGTGGGATGACAATGGAGACAACTGTACTTGAACAATAATAAAAAAATTTTAAGATTAAAACATTTAAAAAAGGATCTTTATGAAAGCTGATTTTCTTGTCTTTTAAAAGTGTGTGTTTTTGGCCCTGGCTAGTGTAGCTCAGTGGATTGAGCATGGGCCTGTGAAGCAAAGGGTCACCGGTTTGATTCCCAGTCAGGGCACATGCCTGGGTTGCGGGCTACTTCCCCAGTAGGGGATACATGAGAGGTAATCACACATTCATGTTTCTCTCCCACTCTTTCTCCTTCCCTTCTCCTCTCTCTAAAAATAAATAAATAAAATATTTTTTAAAAAATGTATGTTTTTGCTCTCAGTGCCTTCGTGCCTTGGGATTGGAGGTGTCTACCTTGTTCCATATTGTGGCTTTGAATCATGGTTCATGGCTTCTATATATAAAAACACTATTTGAAATGCATATGTTATATTTCTGTATTTGATGCCCACAATTTTTGCAGTTTTTACTGACCTCCCAGTTACATAGAAGGTGGGTGCAAAAGTAGGTTTACAATTGTGAGCACACAAAACACATTTTATTCTTATGCTATTATGTATTCATTATTATATTATTTTCTATACCAAATGCAAACTTTTGCCCCATCCTGTCATTTTTCTAATATGTTAACCCTTTATATATTGTTTTCCCCTCTACTTCCTTCCTGGTATCATTGCTGGAGACTCTACTAGCTACATACACTACCCATACTTTTATTCATTGTCCTTGACCACCTCACCTCCAAAGATCTCTTTTCCTTCCCATATAATAATCCACTTTCATAACTTTAATTCAGGATTCACAAATAATAACCACATTTTAATCCCTGATTTTTAAACACCTCAATTCCTTACCTCATATTGCAGTGTGTTCTCAATGGATTCTGAATAACTTTATCCAATGGAATTATCAGTTCCTGACTTATTTTAGTCCAACCATCCTATTAGTGGCCCAGATTCCAGGCCCTCTCTTCCATTCATACTTTAACTCTGAAATTATTTTTATCTTCATCTCCATTATAAATACTGCCTTGATTTTCATTAATTGCCATCATAATAAAAATGCATTACCATCATAATAAAAATGCATTGCATCTCCCATTATAAAGTTAAAATGATCTTTCCTTTGAGTTCCCCTCTACCTTCTGCTCAATTCTAACTTTTACAAGATAGATTCCCCGAAATAGTGACTATACTAAAGTACCTATTTCCCACATTTCACAATCCTTTCTCTAACAAAATTTTTTTAAAAACTATCATCTTTATCACTGAAACCATTTTAATCAAGATCATCAAGGACAACTCTTGCCAACTACAAAAATCAAATCTCATTTTATTGTCATAGTATCTTTCTAGCAGTATCCGCCTCTTAACTCTTGGCTTTTGGGATCCCACACTCTTCATATTTTCATCTTACCTATGCTACTCCCTCTAATTCTCCTTTTCTGAAACTCCTTGTCAAAAACATTTAAGACATTTTGGGGAAAAACCCTTTGTCATCTTTTTTCCCTATTTACATCATAGGCAAGATGATTTCATTAAGGTGTGAGGCTTTCAATATCACAGGTACATGACTAAATTTTAGATATACAGGGTTCTTACTTCTCAGCTGAGCTCTGGATCCATATGTTCCACTGCCTTTTAAACAGCTGTACTAGGGAGTCTCAGAACTGTCCTGGGTCTTTTTCTTTATTCTCCACCTCACACCCAATTCATCCCTAAGTCATACTTTCTCTACATAAAAAGTACTTCTCAGATGTGATTGCTTTAAGCCTACCTTAAATAAATTTCCTGTAACGTTATCATGTCTTCCTGATTAATTATCCAGCTGTCACCCCTACACCCATTGTGTCTTTTACCCACACTACATGTGGAGAGATATTTTTAAAGGAAAACTGATCATCTAATTTTGCTCTGTAAACTAGGAATATCCATGGCCCAAATCCTGACTGCCTTCATGTCTTATCTTTTTCAGGCTCACTTTGCTTTAGCCACATTGACCTCTTGCTATTTTTAAACCTGTCACCTATTTCTTCTGTTTTTGTCTTTGCTATTGCAGTTTCTACTGTCATAAATTTTCTCACAGGTATCTTACCACTTGGTAGTTTCACATGCTTCAGGCATCTTAAGATGTTACCTCTTTAGGTATGTCTTCCCTAATCACCTGTGTAAAACCTTATTACTCTTCACTGCCTCACTTGTCTTCAATTTTTTCATAGATTTTTATCACAACTAGAAATTAACTATCCATTTATTTCATTTCTAAATTATCTCCCTTCTGCCCTGTGACTTAAATTTCATGATAGTTGGTCTTGGTTTTCTTCATGTCTGTATTTCCAGAGTCTAGAACAGAGCTTTACAGATAGTAAGTACTTGATTAATATTTATTAAACCAATTAATTCTTACTGTACTTTGCTTGATCCAAGGTGAGATGAGTAAATGTTTAGGCAGAAGCCTTTGAAAACAAAAACCCCCAGTTTTTCTTGTTTATATATGTTTCTGCATGTAGAGCATGGTTTATTAATTCTTTTACTTGTGAGAATTTCTAGAAAACATACATCTTAAAAAATTCTACAGAAAGACACCAAATGCAAGGATGTGTTATTGAAAAACATAAGTCCTTAATAGCTATTTGTTCACTGATAAAATAATAATATTTAAATATGCAATCTACTTTTCCTTGGAAAGAGCTCTAGGTGCTCCATGACAATGGATGTTCTATTCATATAATATTTAGAAAACTACCAATTATAAGTGATACTACCTGAATCCTTCACTATTTTCTTGCATTTTTTTTAGAATAAGATTGGTTGTGGGTAATTGTATTCAACATATCACTTAGTTCATTAAAGATCAACTACCTGCCCAGTCTTGATTCATTTATTTAAAATACTAATGCATTCATTCTAGCAAAGTAACATATCTACAAAATAATTATTTCAATGGAAGAAAATACTTCTAATCTCTCTCTCTCTTCTGAATATATATATATATATATATTCAGAAGATGGGGGACAAGTAGGTGGGCGCTGAACCAATTTAATTGTGCACCCATTATGGATTTTTGGCTGATGTGATAAGTGAACTGAACAATCAAGAGAATCTCAGCTGCTTTGGATTTTTGAAACCAGGGAGTACAGAGGATGCTTTGCACCCTGTAGTAAGAGATTATATAATTTTATAAGAGATTATATAAGGAGAGATTATATAAGAGACATACCATCTTTGAGGTGCCTGCAGCAGAGGAGAGATCATACAGAAAACACAGCTTAGTGCAGGGGTGCCAAACTCATTTTCACTGGAGACCACATCAGCCTTGTGGTTGCCTTCAAAGGGCCAGATGTAATTTTAGGACTGTATAAATGTAACTACTCCTTACTAGGGGCAAGGAGTTTGGCATTGCAGCTGGGTAGAAACAAGGTGCCAGGTCAGATAAAACAAGGTGGAGGGCCGGATTCAGCCTACAGGCCTGGTGTTTGCCACCTGTAGCTTAGTGAATCCCTTTCCTCTTTAAGTGGGGCCCTGGTCCCACACAGGGAAATCACCAACCCTAATTTGGAAAGACTTGGAAAGATACACAAAGTCTGGGAGACATAGGCTACATAAACACAGAGTGAGCAGCACCTCCATAGCTGCAGGGCCAAGTGAATGAGTTCCAGAGAGAAACTCCATCTCCTAAAACTGTCAGAGTCACTGGTAGGCTGTGGACAGCACTGACTGAAAGAGACTTTGTGCTTTTTTGGGAGGTGGAGCACGTAGAAACAGCCCAGGGCTTGTTGCTGCAGTCAAAGGGCCACATTGAAATCCTTTAAAAGATGAGTTGAGGTGAGGCTTTGCAGGGACCTTGTACTCAGGGGTATGTTCAGTGGCTCTCTCAACAAAGAAACAAGAGTGAAAATGCAGTTTGACCCCACTGAGTCCAGCTTTGCGGGAAGAACAAAAAGTGTCATGCTAGCAGGCAGCCACAGACTGCGGATCACTTGTAGTCTCAAAGAGGCTGTTTAAGGGTAGACTAGGGAATCATCTGATATTACCAGTGGTGGATCCAGAAAGAGAAGACAGCAGCAAACATTAGACTCTTCAGAGGTGAAAGCCACCCATCTTCATTATTGGCATTATTTCTCTTCTGTAGAGTTTCAACATTTTCTTTTTCCCTTCAAGTTTGTTCCTATTTTATTATTTTCTATATATTTTGTTCATTTCAAATCTCATATTTTACTCGTCCCTTCTATTACTCCATTTTGCCTTCTTCCTTCCTCTTCTTATTCTTATTTTTTCTCTTGCTATTTATCCTCCTCCAGCCTCTCAAAACCACTTTTCTTGCCATTAGTCATCCCACATTTTTCCCTTTGTTATAATATGCTTATTTTCTCTCTCCCTTTATTAATCTTTGTTGGCTGTTGGTATGGTGGTTGTTGTTTCGTTTCTTCAACTTTCATCTTAGATGTTCAGTATTTTTGTATTTCAATCTCAAATTTTAGTGTTCCCCTCTTGCACTCAATTTTGCTTTCCTCCTGCCCTTTCTTTGTCCATTTTAAATTTATTTTATGTTTTCCCCTCTCTTAAACTGGTTTTCATTCCTCATTCTTATTATGTCTTCTCACTCTTTTCTCTCAAAATCACTTTCTTTCCTTTAAAAATGACACATTTTTCTTTTTTCCTTCATATTCCCCTTCTGCCTGTATTAATCTTTGATCATTTGTTATTGATATCTCTGTGGTGAATGTTATTCTTCAATTCTGTTCCTATTTTTTACTACTTTTTATTTTTAAGCTTCATATTATACTCTTCCTTTTTCTTATTTTTCCCTTCTTCCCTCCCTTTTATCTTATGATGTAAATTTTAATCACTTTCCTTCTTTCCATACTCTTATTTCTCTTATTCTTGTAATTCATAGTCTTATTCTTGTATCTATTCCACTTTCTTATTTTTATCCTCCCTATACCTTCTCAAAATCATTTTTCTTTCCATCAGTCATCTTGTATTTCTTTTTTCTTTCACCTTTATTAGTATTTGTTCATTTGTTGTTGATAATGTGGTTGTGGTTTGGGGTTATTTATTCAGGTGTTGACATTACTTTGGGGTTGTTTTGTTTTTTTCTGGCAAGACCTGTAGAATGGCATACAACATGTGGTGGGCAGTGTGACTCTCAGTTAGTCAGCCAGAGAGAAGAAACCAACAAAGAATGACCTAGTGAAAACCAAAACCCAATCACAACAAGACAGCTCACATAACTGGCATAAAGAACATCCCAACAGTATGTAGCTCAGGAGATCAAGGGGTCCCAATGTTCTCTTTCCACAGAAGGCCACCCCATGAATACAGGGAAAGCAGATAAACCTAATGAGCAGAAAGAAATAAAAAGAGTCACCTAAAATAAAGAGACAGAAAAAACAACCCCCAATAGAAAAGAAAGGAAGAATCCCTAGAAACAGTACTAAATGAAATTGAGGCAAGCAATCTATCAGACATAGAGTTCAAAGTAATGCTTATAAGAATGCTTAATGGACTCAGTGAGAACTACAAGGAACTCTGTGGAAGCTACAAAGAACTTACTGTGAAATACATAGCATGAAAAATGACATAGACACTATGAATGAGAGCCAGGAGGACATGTTGAATACAATATCCAAAATGAAGTCTGTACTAGAGGGAAATAAAATCAGGCTAGATGAAGCAGGGAATAGATTCAGCAAGTTGGAGGGAAAGATAGAAAAAACACCAAAACAGAGCAAAAAAAGAGAAGATTCAAAGGATACAAATATAGTTTAAGGGAGTTTCGATATAACATGGAACATAATATTGATATCATATGCTTACCAGAACATAAGAAAAAGAGCAAGATATTGAAACCTGTTAGAGAAAGTAATAAGAGAAAGCTTCCTTAACTTAGTAAGGGGAACAGTTACTGAAGTCCAGGGAGCACAGAGAGGCTCAAACAAGATGAATTTAAAGAAGTCTACTCCAAGACACATCATAATTAAACTGGTAAAAATTAAAGACAAAGAGAGAATCTTAAAGGTAGCAAGGGAGAAACAGCTAGTAATACACAAGGGAGGTTGAATAAGGCAGTCAATGGATTTCTCAATAGAAACACTACCAGCCAGAATGGAATGGCACCAGATATACCAAATAATGAAAAGTAAAGGCCTGCACTACACCAAGACTACACTACCCAACAAGGCTCTCATTTAAAATAAAAGGTGAAATAAGGAGATTCCCAGAGGGGAAAAAGGCTAAAATACTACATCTTTGCCAAACCATCATTGCAAGAGATGCAAAGGGGCTGTTTTAAGAAGATGAAGAAAGAGAGAGAGAAAAGAGAAATACAGATGCAAAAGAAAAAATGGCAAGTAATAAGTACCAATCTGTATAAATCTTAAAGGTAAATGGATTAAATGCTTCAATCAAAAGTCATAGGGTACGTGAATAGATGAGAAAATGTTACTATTTGCTTTCTACAAAATACCCACTTCAGAATAAAAGATCTACACAGGCTGAAAGTGAAGGGATAGAAAAAATGTTCTAAGCAAATGGACATGAAAGAAAATCTGGGGTAGCAATATTTATATCAGAAAAATAGACTTTGAAACAAAATTCATAGTCAGAGACAAAGAAGGTCACTACATAATACTTAAGGGAATGATCTAACAAGAGGATAAAATCTTTGTAAATATATATGCACCCAAAATAAGAGCACCTAAATATATAAGGAAAATCTTGGAGAACTTTAATAAAGATGTTGATGGCAACACAATCATGGTAGGAAATTTTAACACCCTACTGTCAAAAATAGATGGATCTTCCAAAGAATCAACAAAGATATTGTGGCATTTAATGATACTCTAGATCAAATTAACATAATTGATATATACAAACATTTTACCCAAAAGAACAAGGTACACATTCTTTTCCACTGAACCACACCAGCCAGGGCTAAAGTATACATTCTTTTCAAATATGCATGAGACATTTTTAAATATATACCACCTGATAAGACACAATACAAGCCTGAACAAATGAAAAGAAATTGAAATCATATCAAGAATTTTCTTAGATCACAATGGCTTGAAACTGAAAACCAACCCCAAGGAAAAAAACTAAAAAATATTCAAATTCATGGAGCTGGAATAACATACTATTAAACAATGAATGGGTTAATAATGAGATCATGATTGGACATAAATATTCAAATGAGATGTACTACATAAAATCAGAGGAGACTAACAAGCCCTTTTCTTCATCAATTTCGAGTTTTTTTATTGTGTCTCTCTGATATCCCTTCTTATCATTTTTATCTTCTCTTAATTTATAAATTTCTTAGACATAATACTCAAGTGTGCTTTGTTTGTATTTTTGTTTATGATACACATATAGAAGATTTTCCTTAAAATTACAAGAAAGGTAAGCAAAAAGTTTCATATGAAAAACAAAAAACGCTATGATAGCCACATACAATTTTGCCTACACAGACAATTCACAGGCTATATAATTTCTCTTAGTTTTTATTTGTCTCTTATTTCACCTAAATATTAGTTTGAATCATAACATTGCTTTTAGAGGGTGAAATTTCTTTAGGTTGAATACTGACACTTCTGCTAATAATGAATCGACTTAAAACAATATGCCGAGGAGCTATTAGTAATTGTGAATGCTGGAAAACCTACTGGATGGGAATTTTAATATCAAATTTAGACATAAAATTTGAGCAATGTTTTTGGAGTATAATATACTTGAAGCAATATCTACCCATATGAAAGTCAAGAATCATTTGAGTGAAGAATTTGAAAAAAATTGCAAAAAAAATCATTGCAATATTAAGATGAGTATAAATTGTCCTGGAAATATGGCTAAGACCTAAAGGGCCTTATATCTTCATGTTTTCAAAAAATCAACACACCAGGTTCTGGGATTTCACAAGTAGCATATACTCTGCCATGTGTAACTCATCCTAACTACACTAACAAATTTATTTTCTGTATATATTGAAGACAAAGGGAGATTGAGAGATACTTGAATGATCACCTTTTTGGTGAAAGTTTCCCAAAGAACCCAAAGAATAATTAATTTCCAAGAGCCAACTGAGAGGAAGTACTCACAAAAGTTGGAGAAATGTCTGATAGAGGTGTGGACTGGCATTTCTTTCCCAGTCTGGGCATCTAATTAGGTGTTATACATTCTCATACTTTCATTTATTACCAGAACAAATACAGCATAATTGAAAAGAGGTGGGATGAAAAGAGGATTAGCAGTGAAATAGCATGAAGATTGATTCTTTGGCTTGTGTAACCTACAGAATTAGTACTGTAGATTGAATGTATACCATAAAAGGTAACTAAGCTTTAGTGATCTAGTCATTTTTGCAGAGCACGTTAACAATAAGTGTTGCACAATGGACTATCACCTATAATGTATGAGGGGAGACATAGGAGTTTGATTTTAAGACATGCTCCCATAACAGAGAACTTTGCAATGAGGAGGTCTTTCAAGGTACTCTAGGAGACCCATATTTATGCACAAAAGAAAGTTAGTCTTGAACACCTTTAATATAGTTTCCATGGCTAGGGATAGTGCATCAGAGAAGTAGAAAACAAACTAGAACAAGACCCCCAAAAAAAACTATTGCTACTTCCCTCAGTAAGTGAATTTACCCTTTTTCTCCTTCTCTTCACATAGTAGTGGAAACTTTCCAGAGCTTAAAGTATGTAGGTGAGTAATGTATGTAAAGGGAAGGTTATATTCCAGTACCAACTCCCAAAGCCTCAACCCACACATTAAGCATATACCGAGGCAGAGGACAACTTTGAATTTGTCTTGAGCTGGTAAATTAAAAGTTTGCTAAAGTTTAATGATTAAAAATGATTGATAATTTATGAGTCCTAATTAAGTTGTTGCTAAGATACTGAAAAAAAAACCTTGACAAATAATGGTTGAAAGTAATGATTGGAGAAAATAAATTCACTCCATATTTTATACACCAGGATAGTAAAACTTTCCACCAAACTCATTATATTAGTAAAGACACAGTAACAAATAATGGATTATTGAATAAATATCAGGCAATTGAACTTATGGTTTTCTTTATCAGGGAACAAAGCAAGAGGTAGAATGAAAGGTTTACAAAGGTTTGCTGAAGCTCTACTTTCATTACTTTACTAGAAAGCAGTCCTCTCTGAAGAGTTATTAACCTGATAGGTGTGTTCCCCTCAGATCAAAAAGACTGTGATAAAAGGCATTTTTGCCTCACCTTACCAGAACCCAACTGACCAAGATGACAGGGAAGATAAAATAAGTACTTGCCTCAACACATAAAAAGTCCTGGCTGTGCAGTCAGATTGATAAAAAGACAAAAGTTTAGTGAACAGTTTTGACTTGGTCCAGATCACCAGAAATGGTGGGATCCCTTCTTAATTTTGTTTACTTCACGTAAACCCCAGTGACTTCATTCATTGGATTATGGAAACTATAAGTTATTCATTCAGAGTGATTGTGTCTGTATATATGTGTGCATTTCTGGAGTAACAATTTTGATATGGTAATTTTAACAAACTCTTAATCTTAAGGACATTGTTTATTAATTTGATTTTATTATATTAACCTGACCAGAAATCATAATATTTATGTTTATATCCAAAGGAATCAAGTTCCCATTATACTAAGCAAAGTTAAAACAATGTCACATATTTTGACTTTTGGAATTTCTAGGTAACAAGACATTCATAATTATAATAGTCCATAGCAGTAATTTCTAAAATTATCCAGTACAATTTTACTTATCTTGATCATGAAATGAAAGGATTTTCTGTGGAAGAGTGAAAATTCCCTCTCATAAGAATGATTTCTAACTTTTAGGAAAGTCAACTCAATAATCCAATGTTCTTTTGAAAAGCCTGCCTCCTGGAAATATATTTAGTAATTTTGTACTATGTAATTTTTTTTATTCATCTCCAAATAAACATGGCAAGTAAAT
Source organism: Artibeus jamaicensis (assembly GCF_021234435.1). NCBI lineage: Eukaryota > Metazoa > Chordata > Mammalia > Chiroptera > Phyllostomidae > Artibeus > Artibeus jamaicensis. The sequence goes on along the minus strand of NW_026522030.1, from coordinate 67,154,321 downwards.
GTGATCCTGGGAAGTAAATGTAATTGAAGAGCTGGCCTTTAATGTCAGGCTGACTTTCATTTTTGTACTTGTATTTGAAATATAGTGTGCAGCAACATGCACATTCATTCTGCTTATGGTAATATTTGTTGTTTCCCTGTGGTGGTAGTTGGGACTTTCATTTTCATTATAATTCCAAATACATACACTGACATTTAAATATTACAGACAGATCTAACACATGGGAGTTCTGAATATATTTTGGCTTGGGAATTGAATACCTCCAGCAATGATTAGGTGTCTTAGTAAGTGTTGACCTGATGATTTTGTTTCTTAAAAGTTATCATGTTCAATTCCAGTAGAGGTAGCTTAACTCTTCAAAAGTCATTAAAACGATTCCAGGGATTTAAGAGACTCAGTGGGTGATTTTGAAAGAATTAAAATTTAACCCTTAAGATATAAGTGATATGAATTGTCAAACAATACTTAGAAATAGCTGATAATTATACTTTTAAATTCCTTGATAGAATATTAATAAAAATAAATGATTATATATACTTATAAATATTTACATTATATATGTAAATGTGTATGTACATATATAGAATGTATACAAATATACATGTATATGTAATATATATAAATACATGTAAAATAAAATGGGAACATGCAATATATATTTTTAAAATCTTCTGATAGTTGCGATAACTCTCCATAAATGTTTAAATCTATGACTTTACTTAAGCACCTAGATTGCCTTATGAACAACTTATTCAGCCATCACTCATGAGAAATAATTTTCTTAAGAAATATAATCAACAAATTCTTTCTTTCTTTTTTTTAGATGTTTTTATTATGATTTACTTATCTTTAGAAGGGAAGGGGAGGAGAGAGGGAGAGAAATATCAATGTATGGTTGCCTCTCGTGGGTCCCCTGCTGGGAACTGGCCTGCAACCCAAGCATGTGCCCTGACTGGGAATCGAACCGCGATACTCTGGTTCGCAGGCCTGTGCTCAATCCAATGAGCTACACCAGCCAGGGTGATTATTTCTTTTTTTTTAATATATATATTCTCTCTTCATTTATTTTTTCTGGTTATTAAGATGTTCTTTTTAAAAAATATTTTTTATTGATTATGTCATTACAGTTATCCCATTTCTTCTCCTTCATTCCCCTCCACCCTGCACACTCACTCCTCCCATTTCCCCCCTTTAGTTCATGTCCCTGTGTCACAAGTTCTTTAGATTCTATATTTCCCATGCTATTCTTGCCCCCCCATCTATTTTCTATCTACTGTCTATGCTACTTAGTCTCTGTACCTTCTCCCCCCTTCTCCTCCTCCCACTCCCCTGTTGCTAACCCTCCATGTGATCTCCATTTATATGGTTCTGCTCCTGATCTAGCTGTCCTCTTAATTTGCTTTTGTTTTAGGTGTGGTTGTAAATAACTGTGAGTTTGCTGTCCTTTCACTGTTCACCTTTTTTTATGTTCTTTTTCTTAATAAGTCCTTTTAACATTTCATATAATAAGGGCTTGGTGATGATGAACTCCTTGAACTTGACCTTATCTAAGAAGCACTTCATCTGCCCTTCCATTCTAAATGAAAGCTTTGCTGGATAGAGCAATCTTGGAAATAGGTCTTTGGATTTCATGACTTGGAATACTTCTTTCCAGTCCCTTATTGCCTACAAGGTCTCTTGAGAAATCCAGTGACAGTCTGATGGGAACTCCTTTGTAGGTGACTGTCCTCTCTTGCTGCTTCTGGGATACTCTCCTTCATTTCAATCTTGGTTAATGTAATTATGATGTGGGTTGGTGTGTTCCTTCTTGGGTCCAACTTCTTTGGTACTCTCTGAGCTTCCTGGATTTCCTGGAAGTCTATTTCCTTTGCCAGATTGGGAAAATTTTCCTTTATTATTTGTTCAAATAAGTTTTACACTTGTTGCTGTTCCTCTTTCCCTTGTGGTACCCCTATAATTCAGATGTTGGAATATTTAAAGATGTCCTGGAGGTTTCTAAGCCTCTTCTCAATTTTTGAATTCTTGTTTCTTCATTCTTTTCTGTTTGGTCATTTTTTTCTTCCTTCTGGTCCACTCGACTGATTTTAGTCCCAGTTTCCTTCCCATCACTATTGGGAAGGAAATGCCCTTCCCTGTGCATTTTGCTTAGTGAAGCCTTTATTTTTTCATCTAATTTGCGACTAAAATTGATCAGTTCTGTGGACATCCTGATCACCAGTATTCTGAACTGTGCATCTGATAGGTTGGCTATCTCTTGGTTGCTTAGAAGTATCGGCTCTGGGGCTTTGAGCTGTTTTTCTTCTTGAACCATAATGTTTTGGTTTGCTTGCACTTGTTAGGTATGAGGTGCAGAGCCTTAGGTGTTCCAAAGGACCAGGCAACCCAGTTGCTGGGGTGTGGTGCTGTATGTGGGGGTACGGTCAGAGAGGGGCAATGGTGTTTTTTTCTGCTCTCTCTTGGATTTTGGTCCCCTCTGCTGCTTCCCACAAGCAAATTGGGCCCTTCTGGTACTGGTTCCCAGATGTGTGGGTTTGTGCACCCTCCGGAACCCTGTGGATCTCTCAAACAAACTGTCTATGAGCCTGGGAGCCTCTCCTGGCATCTTGTCCCCTGAAAGTTTTTTCAATTGTTGCTTTTAGGCTTTATTTCCAGGTGCTGAGGCCCTGGGTTGCATGGTCTGTCTTACTGCTCACTCCTTTTTCTGGCTTATCTGTGCTGAATTTGTGACTGTAGTCAGCCACCCACCTTGTGCCCCTACTGGGTCTACCTGTTGCCACCCTGCACCTGGGATCTGCCAACCACTGCCAGTGCTCCTGGATCGGTCTGGCCACTTATTCCTTTGTGGCCCCTCTCCAATAGCCTCTGACTCTGCCTCTCTTACCAGTCTAGTTGAATGGTTTGTTGTTGTTGGACTTTGGCACAGTTTAATTTTCTCTCTGTTTTGGTCTCATTCTGGTTTTTAGATATTTGTTGTTCATAAACTTGGTTGTGCAAGGAGGTACAGTGTTTCCACCTATGCCTCCATTTTGGCCAGAAGTCAGATTATTTTGTGTAAGAACTTTGAAGTTAAAAATTCTGTTTCCTCATAAAACTTTGTACCTTACCAGATACTGATCTTTAATTTTAAGACAACTATGACCACTACAAAGTTGTTGATGGCATGTGATTACTTTATAGAAGTCTTAAGTCTCTAGCCTTATGGCAAAACATTTAGTACACTAAGTTCAATCTCATACTATTTTATATATATTCACTCCTGGTAGCTGAAAGTTATATCATTTTCAATTCACTTGGTTGTGTATGTTCCATTAAATTTAATTTCCATTGTATCATATGCTTATATCATAATTGGTAATGTTTTGTATAGGAAAATCATTGTACTATCCTTTTCCTAACACTGTCATTTCACACATCCTTGAGTTATTAGAATTCATTCTCTGGTCATTGATCACAAAAAAATTGAGCCAGTACTCTAATGTAAGATCATTGCAGTGAAAAAAATAAATTGATATGGTCTCTAAATAAAAATTAATGAACCCTTTGAAACATGGGGAAATCATGCATCTATATATTTTTAAAATGTGTATTGTATTTTTTCATTACTACTTATCCTTCATATACCCCCCTCCACTACAATCACATTTTTGTCTATGAGTCCTTTCTTATTTTTGCTTGATCTCCAACTCCTAATCCCTCCCTGAGAGCTGTTAGCCTGTGGTCTATCAGAATCTGTCTCTGTTTTGCTTGTTAGTTCATTAGATTCTACATATGAGTTAAATCATATGGTATTTGTCTTTCTCTGATTGGCTTATTTCATGTAGTATAATCTCCAAATTCATCCATGGTGTAGCAAAGGATAAAATATTCTTTTTTATAGCTGAGTAATATTTCATGATGTATATGTCCCATAGCTGTTTTATGCACTCATCTACTGATGGAAATTTGGGATGCTTCCATATCTTGGCAATTGCTAATAATGCTGCATTGAACATAGAGGAGTTTATGTTCTTTTAAATTAGTGTTTCAGGTGTCTTCAGATATATTTCCAGAAGTAGAATCACTGAATCATAAGGCAGTTGTATATTTTTTATGTATCTCCATACTGCTTTCTACAGTACTGCACCATTCTGCATTCCCATCAACAGTGCAAAAGTGTTTGCCTTTCTCTATACCCTCACCAGAACTTGTTGTGTATTGATTTATTGACAGCCATTCTGACAGGTGTGAGATGGTATCTCATTGTGTTTTTAATTTGTGTTTCTCTGATGACTAGTGGTATGAGCATCTTTTCATATGTTTATTGGCCCTCTGTATTTACTCTTTGGGGAAAATGTCTATTCAGGTCATTTGTCCATTTTTCAATTGGATTGTCTTTTTTTTTGGTGTTGAGTTTTGCAAGGTTTTTATAAATTTTGCATATTAGCCACTTATTAGATGTATTTGTAAATATGTTCTCCCATTCATTAGACTGTCTTTTTAAAATTTTTATTTATTTATTTTTAGAGAGAAGGGAAGAGAAGGTGAAAGAGAGGGAGAGAAACATCGATGTATTTTTTCCTCTTATGAACCCCCTACCGGGGACCTGGACCACAACCCAGGCATGTACCCTGACTAAAAATCGAACTGGTGACCCTTTGCTACATAATCCAGCACTCAACCCACTGAGCCACACTAGCCAGGGCCAGTGGACTTTTTACTTTATTGATGGTTTCCTTTGCTGTGCAAAAACCATCTAGTTTATGAATTCCCAGTTGTTTATTTTCTCTTTTGTCTCCCTTGCCTAGGGAGATATATGAGATAAACTATTGCTACAAGCAATGTCTGAGATTTTGCTCCCTATGTTCTTTTTCTAAAATTTTTATGATTTCTTTTTAACATTTTTATTATTGATCAAGTACAGTTTTATGTCTTTTCCCACCACCCCCCATCATCCCAGCCCTTTCCCACCTCCCTCCCCTGTTTCAACCCCCTCTTGTTATTGTCCATGTGTCCTTTATAACTGTTCCTGCAAACCCTTCACTCTTTTCCCCTGTAATCCCTTCCCCTCTCCCCTCTGGTCACTGTCAGCCTGTTCTCAATTTCAGTGTCTTTGGTTATATTTTGCTTGCTTATTTGTTTTGTTGATTAGGTTCTTGTTAAAGGTGAGGTCATGTGGTATTTTTCTTTCACCACCTGGCTTATCTCATTTAGCATAATGCTCTCCAGTTTCATCCATGCTGTTGCAAAGGGTAGGAGCTCCTTCTTTCTTTCTGCTGCATAGAATTCCATTGTGTAAGTGTATCATAGTTTTTTCATCCATTCATTTACTGATGGGCACTTAGGTTTTATTTCTGATCTAACATTTAAGTCTTGAGTCCATTTTGAATTCATCACTGTGTGTAGTATAAGAATGTGGTCTAATTTCATTTTTCTGCACATATCTGTTCATTTTTTCCAACACCACTTATTAAATAAACTATCTTTAGTCCATTGTATGTGCTTACTTCCTCTGTAAAATATTAATTGACTATAAAGCTGTGGGTTTATTTCTGGGCTCTCCATTCTGTTCCATTGACCTATGTGTCTGTTTGTTTACTAGCACCATGCTGTGTTGATTACTATGGCCTTAAAGCACTATTTAAATTATATAGTTCGATTCCTCCGACTTTGTTCTTCTTTTTCAGAATCACTGTTGCTATGTGGAGCCTTTTGTGATTCCATATACACTTTTGAAATACTTGTTCTATATCTGTGAAATGCTTCATTTGTATCTTGATAGGAATTGCATTGAATCTATAGATAGCTTTGGGTGGTATGGACATTTAAATGATGTTAATTCTTTCTATCCATGAACATGGTGTGTGCTTCCACTTATTTGTACTTTCTTCAGTGTCTTATTATTTTCTGCATTAGGTAATTAACATCTTTGGTTAGCTTTATTCTTACTTATATTATTCTTTTGGAAGTAATCATAACTGAGATTGTTTTCTTAATATTCCTTTCTGATAGTTCAGATTGGTGTATACAAAAAAATTGATTTCTGGGTATTAATTTTGTATCCTGCTACTTTACTGAAAGTAAAGTATTTATTTATCACTTATAATAGTTTATTTGTGGAATCTTTATGATCCTCTCTATAAGTATCATGTCACCTGCAAATGGACAGTTTTATATCTTATTTTATCATTTGGAAGCCTTTTATTTTTTTTTTCTTGTCTGATTGCTGTGGCTAGGACTTGTGGTACTATGTTGAATATGAGAGGTGACCATGTATATTCCTGTCTTGTTTCTGATCTTAAGGAAAATGGTTGTAGTTTTTGCCCTAGAGTAGGATGCTGACAGCTGGTTTGCTATGTGTGGCCTCTCTTAGGTTTATGTATATTTCCTCTATTTCCACTTTGATGAGAGTTTTTATCACAAATGGGCTTTGGATTTTATCAAATGCTTTTTCTGCATCTGTTGGTATGATCATGTGGTTTTTATTCTTCATGTTGTTTATACAGTGTATCACATTTATTAATTGGCAAATGTTGCACTAACCTTGCATTCCCAGAATATATCCTACTTGATCAAGGTGTATGTATATCTTTTTTGATATATTGCTGTATTCAGTCTGCTAATACTTTGCTGAGGATTTTAGCACCTGTGTTTATAAAGAATACTGGCCTACAATTTTCTTTCTTTTTAGCATCTTTATCTGCATTTGGAATTAAGATAATGCTGGTCTCCTAAAATGAGCTTGTGAGCCTTTCATTCTCTTGAATTTTATGAAGTAGTTTGAGATGGAGAGGTGTTAGTTTTCTTAGTACTTTTGGCAAAATTCATCTGTAAAGTCTTCCAATCCTGGGCTTTTGTTTGTTGGGAGATTTTTGACCACTGCTTCAATTTCAATAGTTGTGACATATCTATTCAGATTCTCTATTTCTTCCTGATTTAGTTTTTGAAGTTTGTATATTTCTAGGAATTTACACATTTTATCCAGATTGTCCAATTTTTTTCATATAGTTAGTTGTTCATAATATTTTTACACTCCTTTGTATTTCTCCTATTTCATTTCTGATTTTATTTATTTGGGTCCTTTTTCTTTTTTTCTTGATGAGTCTGGTTAAATGTTTGTCAATCTTGTTTTATCTTTTCAAAAAACAACTCTTGGATACATTGATCTTTTGCATCATTTTTAGACTCTATTTATATGTGCTCTGATCCTTACTATTTCCTTCCTTCTATTCGCTTTGCTCTTTGCTGTTATTTTTCAATTCTCTTTAAGTGTAAAGTTCAATTGTTTAATTAAACTTTTTAAAAATTTTTTTCTTTTTCTTTTCTTCTTTTTTTTAAAGATAATCCTGTAATGCTATGACCTTCCCTCTTAGGATTGCTTTCCCTGTGTCCCATAAACTTTGGGTTGTTGTGATCTAATTTTTATTTGTTTCAAGGTATCTTTTGATTTATTTCCTTGATCTCCTTGTTGACCCATTCATTGTTTTTTTTAATTTTTTGTTTTTCAATCATAGCTGTCCCAATTTTTCCCCCGTTGCTCTCCCCTGCCCTGCCTACTCCCCTTCTCCCACATTCACTCCTCCTTCCTCCATTGTCCTTGTCCATGGCTCCTTTATACATATTCCTTGACTTGACCCTTCCCTTTCTTTCCTGCATTATTTTTCTCAGCCCTCCCCTCTAGTCACTGTCAGTTCGTTGTTTATTTCCATATGTCTGGTTCTATTTTGTTTTCTTTTTTGTTGATTAGGTTCTGCTTCTAAGTGAGATAATATGTTTTTGTATATTTTTCAGTGTTCTTGTGATTGATTTCTAGTTTCATACCACTGTGGTCAAAGAATTATTGATATGATATCAACTTTTAAATTATTGAGATTATACTTGTGTCCTAAACAAGGCTGGCTTTTATTAGTACCAGATCCAGGGAAGGGGAAGGGTCAGCTAAAATCTATGAGCTCCCAGAGTTCTGCCATGGCCTATTGGCTTTCTGTTAGGCTTTGTCTTCGAAATGCCCTCAAACTATATTTCTTAGCAGCCTGGCTTAAGCTCCACAGGATGGGGCAATAGTGATTCCTGAGGTTGAGGCTATTGCTTCCCCTCAGGCTGATTTCACTTGGAGGGAATGATCTGCCTAAGCATGATGGCTTCTGTAATACGGGGTATGTCTCAGCACCATGATCCTGCTGGCTGATCATTCAGCTCTCTCACCAGAACTACCAACCCAGATTCTCCTCACATGTCACTAGTCCACTCTGACTTCCCTCTGCCCACACCCAGGATAAGCGGCAGCAAACAAATTTCTGTGCATTGGCCCTTGAAGAAGTTTGTTGTGTCTCTAGCCATCTATCCCTGTTGGACAGAAACCCTGCTGCTTTTTATAACCCAATGTTATAAAACCCAATGTCTGGTTCTGGTGTTTCATGCTGTGGAGGTGAGCCTGGGGTTTATACCACACACTTCTCATAAGAAACCACCACCCTTGGCCACTGAAATATCCCTCCAGGGATACTTCATATGCTGCAGGTAGAAGCCAAGCCCCGCCAGCCTTTTCACACCCCCACAGTCCCTGACAGTCTCATTGTGGTGATTTTTAAAAATAAATCCTTGGTTAAAAGGCTTTTCTTCCGCTAGTGTTCAGTTGGCTATTCAGGATGATTTTCTATAATTTAGCTGTAATTCTAGTTTGGTCCTGGGAGGAAATTAATGTATCTTCTGCATACTCTACTGCCATTTTGGTTCTCTACATGTATTTTAATTATAATAGCATGTGCTTTAAACACTAATTGTGAAAAAGACTGTACACAATTTATGTTGAAGGACTGTTGAGAACTCAGCTCTGGAACTTCCTTTATTATTATTAATGTGCTTAGCAGCCAATGAGACATGATCAAGAGGATAATCATACTATTTTTAAGTAACTGCTTTTATTATAAAGCAAGACATTTTTTGCATGTATTCAAACACTGTTATTAACATTTTACTAAACAAGTCTTTAACAATTAAATTGCCTTCATGTTATTCAAACCCCCATAAGCTAAAATGCATTTTGAATTTCATCAATTTAGTTTCATAATTACAGTTCAACCACTATAAAAGTGCATATGAGTAATTTTCACAAGTATGTGTTAGGTAGTGTTAACTTGATAAAAATTGTAGTTCTCTATCATCTACCTTTTACAGAACTTTCTTCTGGAGCTTGACCACTACAATAGGTTATCTTCTTCTTTTTAGATAAACAATGATATGCATGTAGGAATAAAATGGAAATAATGTATTTTTATTCCTTTAAACAACTCCATAGACTTTAACACACACACACACACACACACACACACACACACATACACACACCCTTTTCCTGATATAAAGAATACCAAGGAATTGCTAGTTTTGAAACTGTATAAAGCAGAGACAAGAGAGAGCCATAGCTTAAATATAAGGAGCTGATAAAATTCAAAGAAAGTCAGAGACATAAAAATTAGTGATCACTTTACATACTGGAAAAGGGTTTTATTAGTGATTACACTGGTGCAATAGGCCTGAAACCCACTTACAAACACTGTCCTCATTGCCACTGACCATTAAATTTCAATGCAAAATATTATTGGAATGTTTTCTTTACTCAGCTGTACTGTGTACACATTTCTATACTACATTAGACTATTTAATTTCATAAAAATATTGAGAACGGATAGGTGTATTTTCATTTGTAGTTTCCAGCACCTAACAAAGCACCTGATAAAAAGTAAGCATTAAATAAGTTTTGCTTAACATACAAGTAATGAGTTACCATACATAATCAATAAAGTTTTTTCTAGATCTAAAAAGTCTATAATTTAAAATATTTGGGCATCCTTGATATGGCAGCTAAATCAACTATGTTATGAGAATTGACTTTCTCTTTTACTCTAAGTTCACTCCACTTAGATTATTTAGGCCAGTTAAGGAAGTGAAATTCTAAGTTGATTCTCTAAAAGTTTCTCTTTTTTTGTTATAAAGACTAAATGTGTTTAATTTTTAAAATGTTTACAACAGTACTGGCATATGAACAGTATTGCAGTAAGTGCTGCAAGTATTAGCTGTTAAGTAAATTAGGTTAGTTATTTTTGCTAAAAAAATATCTCAAGAAGGCACAAGCACTTTCTATCCTTTTCCCAGGCCATGTTTGGGTCTGCAGGCTTCATGTTAGACGCACTGGATAAGGCATATACATGCCATACACTCTCCTAGGTACTCTAAGTTCTATTCTTCAGGCAAATTAGACCACTTGAAACCTGTATATTTGGTAGACTTTTCAGGATCACCTTCCCTGAGTTTTTTAAATATATTTTATTGATTATGCCATTACAGTTGTTCTTTTCCCTCATTCATTCCCCTCCATCCTGCACACCCCTCCCACACAATCCCCCTTTAGTTTATGACCACATGTCTCAAGTTCTTTAGATTCTGTATTTCCCATACTATTCTTGCCCTCTCCCCTATCTATTTTCTACCTACCATCTATGCTACTTATTTTCTGTACCTTCTCCCCCCTTCTTCTCCCACTCCCCTGTTGCTAACCCTCCTTGTGATCTTCATTTCTATGGTTCTGCTCCTGATCTAGCTGCCCTCTTAGTTTGGTTTTGTTTTCGGTGTGGTTCTTAATAACTTGAGTTTGCTGTCCTTTCACTGTTCATCTTTTTTATCTTCTTTTTCTTAGGTAAGTCCCTTTAACAGTTCATATAATAAGGGCTTGGTGATGATGAACTCCTTGAATTTGATCTTATCTGAGAATCACTTTATCTGCCCTTCCATTCTAAATGAAAGCTTTGCTGGATAGAGCACTCTTGGATATAGGTCCTTACCTTTCATTATTTAGAAATCCAGGAAACTCAGAGAGTCCCAAAGAAGTTGGACCCAAGAAGGAATACACCAAGGCACATCATAATTACATTACCCAAGATTAAAATGAAGGAGAGAATCCTAGAAGCAGCAAGAGATAAGGGGATAGTCACCTACAAAGGAGTTCCCATCAGCAGATTTCTCAAAAGAGACCTTACAGGCAAGAAGGGGCTGGAAAGAAGTATTCTAAAAGTTTCTTAAATAAGTCAAAACTATCTAGTGAGAGGAAAGATATTATCTACACTTTATAACTGGATATAACATTTCTTCATGTACCATATAACTGGTCAAACTAAAATAATGGGCACTTAGAATATACCCATCAAAAGCAGAAAGATACATTATACTCTTTAACAAGATGGATTAAGCTATCAGAATTTTTCAGAACATGTTATATAGACTGTTACTATATATATAACAATTTTTATATATAAAAAACTTGAATGTTACATAATGTTATGCATACTTTTAAAAAGAGTTTTCTGAACTAAAGGAATATTTCTTCACTTCTTTTTGAGAATTATTTCAATTAGCTTTAAAATACAAGAAAAACAAAAACTTTACAATTATTAGTATTTCTAGGTTTTTGCAAATAAAATCTCAAAATCCCAATAAGGCTAGCTTCTTTTAATTGTTTTCTTTTTATTTAGGATGGAAATGAAGTTAAATTCATACTATTTATTGCTCACATCTTAGTTCTACATGCAGTGTCATATTTTCCCCATCCACACTGCCATGTCTACTTCTCCCATTTTTCTACCTCTCACTGTCTTTTTTGTTTTTTTTCTTTTTCTGCAGTTATAGTTTCCTTTCCATTCTCTTAATTCTAGTTTTTTTAAATTTTACATATTTATTTTTAGAGAGAGGGAAAGGGATAGAGAAAGAGTGGGAGAGAAACATCCATGTGTGTTTGCGTTTTGTGTACCCACCACTGGGAGCCTGGCTCACAGCTCAGGCATGTGCCCTGACTGGGAATGGAACTGGCAGCCTTTCGGTTTGGAGGCTGGTGCTCAATCCGCTGAACTACACTGGACAGGTTCATTCTAGTTTTTATTGAATTTTGATTGATCCTTTTCCTGGTATTCTTAAGAGTTGATTGTAAGAAATCTGATGATGAAATATTTTATATGTAAACTTAGGCAAACTTTTCAAGCCATTTGTACTTAATGTAAGTAGTAGTGTAGTTAAGTTTACATCTTTGCTCTTTGTTTTATGTTTGTTCTATTTGTACTATATTATTTTTACCCTTTTAAATTAGTTTGATTATTTATTTTGTTCCTCTATTAATTTTCTTTTTAAATTTTTATTTAGTTATTTTTCAAGTACAGTTTTCTGTTTATTTTTCCCATTCCAGCTCACCCCTCCCCCATGCACCCCACTGCCATCCCATTTCCACCCCCCTTAGTTATTGTCCCTGTGTCCTTTATACTTGTTCCTCTAAATCCCTCCCATTTTTCCCCTTAAATTCCCTCCCTTCTCCCCTCTGGTCACTGTCCCCCTGTTTTTTGTGGAGAACAGGAGTGGAGTTTTGGAGATTAAACCTTTGTCTGAGATATCATTGGCAAATATGTTTTCCCATACAGTTGGTTGTCTTTTTAATTGAATACTATTTTCTTTAGCCACACAGAAACTTTTTATTTTGATGAGATCCCATTTGTTTATTCTTTTTTTAATATTCCTTGCTCTAGGGGACATATCAGTAAAAATGTTGCTGCGTGAAGTATCTGAGATTTTCCTGCCAATGTTCTCCTCTAGTACTTAACTTTCTTATTATATATTCCTTTAGAATTTTATACTAAATAATATTATATTATTGTATTATAGAAACTATAATATAATCAACTAATTAAAGTCTATCGTAAGTTAATTTATGAATTTTTTAACATTTCAAATTTATTTAGTGTTTCTTGCCACTTAAGTTACTATCACCATGTATTTTATTTATAGTTCTATTTTAAGGCACACAAGTCATTGTTATTCGTAGTGTGTAAATTCAGTATTCACTTGGACTTCTTTAAATATTCATTCTTTCCCTTTTCTTTGCTAGTTATTTCTCAGATTTCAGCATGCTTCCATCTTGAATCATTTTTCTTCTGCCAGAGGATCACTCTTCTGTGCTGCCCTTGGCTTTGGCCTATGGATAATGAATTCTCTCAGGTTTTTATAGTGGTGGGGGTCTAACTATACATTTGTTCTGTCTCCATTATTAAATATTTTCACTTAATATATAAAGATTGACAGTGAATTTTCTAGCATTTGTGTATTGGGTGTTAACCCATTTTTAGTTTCCTTGAACCCCTTGGGTTTTAGCACTCCGGAAGTTTTGGCTAAAACCCTAAAAGTTCTCTTGCTAAGAAGACCCTGAACTCAAAATATTTTTCTAGGTCTAAGAGATAATTTTAAACTCTGGTTATTTTTTAGCTTTTAATCCTCCACTTTCTTTACCACTTCTCAGTCTTTAGATTTCTCAAGAGTAAATGCTACACCAAATGTTAGAGTTTCTTCTCTGGGCCTCCCTTATTTTTTGGATCTTGGCCCTTCAATTCCTGACTACCTTGAAGCTTCTCGACATCTTCAAATAGTTGTTTTTTATTTGTTTTATTTTACCTTTTTTCCAAACTTTTCAGGTTGAATGTTATAGAAGAGTTATTTTTTCACCAGCTATTTGATTCTTGTGAGCCACAGCAGAAGGCAGCAGAAATCTTCTGAGAGTTCTTCTTGTGTCTAGTTTTCACTTGTTATAGTCAATGATTTTTTTTCCTTTTCAATAATGGGTAGCAATAAGTCCATTAACATTTACTGGGACATGAGACATAATATCTTAAGACTTCACTGAATCCATTATCCAACTGCCACATGAAATTTTATCAAAAATTATTTGCTTTTAAAGAATAACATTCATATCTTACTTGTTTAATTTTCACAAGCATTAAAAGTGGAGTTTGGCTCACCCAGGCAAATAATTGCTTTGTACATGCCTCTGAAAGTCTTATCTTTCTTTTTGCATAAACATATATTACAAATGTAACATGTAAAATAATGTTTGAAACAACTATTATTATACTAATATTGTTAAATTAACCTTTAATTTCTCACAAACTCTTCCATCTTTTTTCTTTACCATTGATTTATACCTAATTATTAATTGTGCCCTCCAAAAACTTAGAAAGATTAAATATATAAAGTTATAATGTAAGATGTCCCATTGCTTATGAAATGTAATATTATATTCTTAAATCTTGAAAGAAGAAACCATAAATCCATACATAGTTTTGAGGTTGATATTCTTGCTACCTTGAAATTGTACAAAGCACAGCAGTTAACAAGATGTACAGTGAATGTTCCTTGTTCTTACAGAACATGTTATTTTCTATCTCTTAATTTAAGGTATCTTTGAGAAAGTAATGTGCTGTATTTAACTCAGGAGAGAATTACTGAGCCTACCAATCACTGTGCTACATGATATACAAATAATAATGAAACAGTTATTACTATACTTGCTATCTTGTAATGTGTAATCAAAAGTAGAAGGGGGAGATAACATTTATTTTCTATTTTGATTTCTTAAGAGATGAAATCAAAATTAAATACACTTTAGTAGGATCATATCCTTACTTAACATTCAGTAAACAGTATTTAATCAAAAGACTTTTGCAAATGAAATGAAATTTAGAAATCAAATACCAATTTTTCATTTTAATAGCTAGCTAACCTAAAGGTAATAGTGGATATGACACAGAATATATAAAGGTATTAGCACAATTCTCATATTAACCATCTATTTTTAGTAGTTAAAATTTTATATATCTCACAAGTTTCATTTATTTTTCACTATATTGTGCTATACAAAACAAAAACAAATTAATAAAGATCACACCACCTTTACCTCTACAAATGTATCCTACATATACTAACACACAAGGCAAAAATCATATGCATGAGACAACGTTTCAGCCTTGTATCAGAAATCTATGTGGAAACATATAATGTCTGTCAGAATTAGTCATTAATGCAGGGTTGCATAAATTATTACAGCAAACATGAAATGGAATAGTCTGAATCCATAAAAGGATGAGGCAGAACCAAAAGTATTTACTATTTAGAAATGACCTTGAGAGCTTATTTAGAGGTTCTAGTAGAGGAGCGCAGCTACTTGTATATCTTTGACTGAAGACCAGTCTTCTCCTCTAGCTGGGAAGGCTGTCCTCTTCCACCAAGTGCACAGCTTCACATGAATCAGTGAGGGAGGACAGAGACACGTACCTAGCCAGCCAGATCAGCTGAATGAACCCTGGTGATCGGTGGAGTGACAGATGTTACAGTATGAACAAATACAGCCAGGGGGGAGAATTGAATGCGGAAAGTGGGCAGTGGGCAGGGCAGGGGAGAGTAATGGGAGAAAATGGGGACAAATATAATTGAACAACAATAAAACAAATAAAAAAGAAATGAAAGTTAAGCTTGAGTGGACAAAAACCCAACTGAATAACAATGTACATTATATTCTTTTATTTCTGGAAAAATTATGAATAAACACACCTGCACATAGCAAAAACCTATGTACATAGACATGTATATTCATAAACAATGTATAAAGTTTTGGATATTTTGGTGATACTGGGAATATCTGTGCAGTGAAAATGAAGCCTGTAATGGAGGTATTTTATTTATATATTCTTTTCACTGTTTATACTATTTTTCATGTGCTTTTTGAAAATCAATTTCAGAAGTGAGTATAGGGAAAGATGAGTTATCACCTGTTTAGACATAATCAAAACAACACAAAACCCACTGAAATATATATAAAGTTCCTTAATCATAACACATGTAAAAATAAAAGAGAAAAGGGATTAACATTGCATTGGTATTCTAGACTTTGATTCACAGGATGGTGTATTTAGGATGTTTAATATTAGAAAAGATGCAAGGAAACACTCTAGTTTAAATTTGCTATGCCATTAAGTTTACTGCTATATTCTTACTGGTATATAAGTCAAAATTAAGCAGTCATGCTCACAGAGGTATTTTGAAATGGTAGTTTGGTTTCATGAGTTTTTAAAAAAATGTTAGTAGCAGTGACTATTCTCAACCCATTCTGATAGAAAAGTACATATAAATAACCAGAAATAATGTTAATACAGTAACTTGAGCTATTTTATTTTCTTTCTAAGTTGGAGTAAAACTACAACTTCCTCCAACTATCCTTATGATCAAGAGTGCACATTTCCTTGTTTTTAGACTTGGCAAGAGACAAATTATGGATAGGAACATGGAAGATACCCGAGCTAAATTGACAATAAAATCTCAATTACTTTTGATGTCAATCACTTTATGTTGTAATTAAATGAGCTAGCAACAAGTACTGCTTAATTTCGGGTTGCCACAGAACATTATAAAATGAATCAAATCAGAAGGCTTGACTATAAAAACTTACTAGAGAAAAACTGATCTAGTGTCTGTCCTTCCTTTGAAGATACAGATTCAATCCAATCTGTATCAACATACAAATTGCATATTTCAGAGAACTAGAACAAAGAATCCTCAAATTATATACAACCACAAAAGATCCCAAATAGCCAGTGCAATTTTGAAAAATAAGAAGAAAACTGGAGGCCTCACCCTTCCCACTTGGAAACTATGCTATAAAGAGATAATAATCAAAACAATATGATAGTGGCACAAACCAGAAACACCAATCAATGGAGTAGACTAGAGAATTTTAAATTTTTAATTCAATTGTTAATATTTATTTTTAGGAAAAAAACCTATGATCATATTCCAGGTTGTTATGTTTTGCATACGAATATCATTATTGCTTTCTAGAATTATACTTTCAATGCATAAGAATAAGTAAAAGAATGAAAAGCATCATATGGCTATATAGATATGGAATTAGTACTTTCCATATGTAATGCACATCCTTAATTTTCCCTCAAAACTTTGGGTCTAAAAATGCATTATACACAGTGAAATACAGTATTTATCCATCTGGTATAGTATTTAACTTTTACTGTTTGTCTACCTCTACTGGAATATAAGCTCTGTGGAATCAGAGAAGTGTGTCTTTTTTATTCAAGTCTCTATGCCAAGCAATAGAACTGTGCCTGGCAAATAGTAAACACTCAATAAACATCTGTGGAATATTGAATTAATAGGTGCACTTCAAATAGAAATCTAATGACACAATCTACTTTTCTACATCCCATAAGTTCTTTCAAGGCAAAAATGTCATATTTAAATTTGTTTTCTATGCTCCTAATGCATTTCCTTGAATAAAGCTATGCTCAATAAATGTTTATAAATTGATTAAATGAGTCATTTATAGAAAGCCCAATGTAAAATTCTCAAGTTATGGATTAATTTAAGTCCAGTGTGACCACAAAATTGAAAGCTTCTAACTGCAGGGATTGAACTCATTTTCTTCTTGGCAAGAAAAAAACATATTAATTTTTTTCTTCTATGTAATCAAACCTCATCCTTCTCTTGAAAGCTTAAATTTGACTTTGTTATGATGAAAGGGAAGAGAGTGATAATAAATACATCATATCAAATATATAAAACAGGATGTTAGGTGTTAAATGAAAGAGGAAAGTAAATCAAGAGAAAGGGATAGAAGTAATTATGAAGCAAAAGATGATTGTGGCTTAGAAATCTCCAAAACATGGTTTCTGACACTAAAATATAATAATAGTAATTGATTTAGAAGGTGGTTCTTAGGATTAAATATGTTAATAAGTGTAAAATATTTAGCCTAGTGTCTGGACTGTAGTTGATTCAATAACTGTTAAATATAATATGTAGGACTTAGATAAATATGTAGCAAATAATCATTATTTTATCAAAATTATTATTAATAACAGACTTAAGGGCATTGAGTAGCATAAATACTGTTCTACTCAAGTGCCTGCAATAATCCAAAAATTATTATGAAAGGCAGGATTCTGTCCTGACTGTGAAAGAAAAGCAGATTTGGAAAAACCACTGAGACCAGAGATATACACAAATATGTTAACAGAGGATAACTTCTGATTTTTCCAATTCTGTTGGCTTTTAAGGTATCAATTACTACTGACTAATTGAAATGTCTAGAGTAAGACAACATTGCAAACTAATTTTTAATGCTTTTTTTCTTGACATTTTTCTTAGTCTGCATATTTGGTGCAGTTGCTTAGACAGACTATAACCCTTCAGTATTGCAATCTCCAGATTACTACTTTCAATAAATTGAGATTTGTGAACTTCAAAATATTATTTTACAAATAAAAATCTATAGCACTAATTTAAATAATTCATAAAATGCTATTCTTTAGGCATCCAGTTTCTATCTCTTTCATATCAGTATCTTTCCTTCTGTCTAGTGTAAATTTGTTGGTACTAGAATAAAAGAAAACTATGTGTAACACAGAGTTATCACAATATGTATAACATTACAAATATATACATATATATAAACATTTATTTATATAACAGAATGAATATTTAGTATGTCATCACCCACATTAAATTTTCATAACATCAGCTGAATGAGAAACAAACAATAAAAGGCTTCTGAATAAATTAGATGTGTTCAAATTTCCAAAGTACCAATCCATATTTTTTATTTCTCATATTTGTAATATAGTTAAATTGTGGAACTTGTTCTACAAATGCATGTACACTAATCATATCAAATTATGCATTTATTTAGCAGATGTCAAATACTAGGTACTATATTAAACGGGAATAAAAAATTTAGAATATGTTTAAAGCCTGCAGGAATAAAGTTAATTTCACCCTTTCAGTTAACAGAATATGCACTAGATATATTTATTTCAATAGTAGAGAGTGAACCCTCAATATCAACAATATCTTTGTGGTATATACATGTTATGTGGAAAAAGTAGAGGATGTGGGAATTTTGTTTACAGGATGGTGTGAAAAGTTCTTCTGTCTCTTCATTTAATGATGTTAGAATCTTTTCTGTTTGATTGGGTGACAAAGTACTCTATTATTTTTTGTACTTTTATTCCTGTCCCAGCTGCTAAGGAATTTTTTTCCTCTCAAAGCTAAATCTTCTCTTTCCACTTGAATGTTCTCTTCTGACTTAGGTGCATGAATGATTTCTCCAGACCTCCAGACCTCTTTTTCCCGGTCACTTTGCTTTCCCTAGGGCAAGCCATAGGGTCTCAAGGATTTAGGAGAGTGAAATAATACCAGAGAAAACAGGAAGACTTGAAGGTAGTTATACAGCAGCTTCGCACTGGACGGCTGGAATCTTGAATCTGCCGTTCATTAACCTCATGGATGAGATCAAAGGACAAGTAAACGTCTTGACCATTCTGTTTCATCCTTTAAACGAGGTTGAAAAAATAACAGTGCTTGCTACATAGGAATGTTGTGATGATCAAATGAGGTGATACTGTTTCCTATTAATATTATGAATACGGTCTCAGTAAACTCTTTCAGGAAAACTGTCAACTCAGTTTTTACCTAGAGGGGAAACCACAGGAATTACAGTGATTCGTGTCTGACTCTCCATGCAATCTGAAAAATATATGAATTCACTGTCAGAAATCACTCAAAGAACATAAATTGAGAGAACTTTGACATGAATTAATCATCAATCCAGAGTATTTTGACTTGGCTTTTGGTCTTCGTAAGATTCAATGTTTTCTTTCACTAAAGAACATGGTTCTGTTTTATTTGCTTATCACAATATTTTACTTTAGTTTATCTGTTGTACTCCTTGATTTAATTTCTGTTTCCTGTGATTTCTCTTGATATCATCCACGTGATGCAGTTTCCCTGATACTCTTTAAAAGAAGCTGATCTTACCATAGACCACTATTTGCAGATGAGTGAGCTGCCACAGAGCAGGAGGCATTGCAATGGGTCTTTACATAGCTAATAGAATTGTATTCTGCTCAAGTGCATAATGCTATTTTGTTTGTCTTTACCATAATACCAGAAATATGAGAAAGCATATTTGAAAGGGAGCATGATTCCAAAGAGGGAAAAGCCAACACATGGCTAGGAAGAAGCTGACTAAGTAGCAGGACTATTGTAATAATAACATCTAGCACAGAAAATCAAAGCCTTGAGTAAACAAACACACAACCTGCTCCAGGCCTAGTCAGTCTTCTTTCTGTCTGGCGAGACAACAGGGCATTCTGGGCTGAGGTTTGCCTGGTAGAATTAGGCTTCCATGCTCTGCTAATAAAACAAATCATTCTGTTGCCTGAAGGTAAAAAGGTCAATCTGAGATTAAATTAGTCAAGTGCTTGATGTCAGTGTGTGATGCTGTTCCTGTGACTTTGTTAACTCCATTATTTTGTTCTCACTGGAGCCCTCTGGAACATGAAGTCTATTCCTTACTTAAACTTTGCTGATGAAGGGTTCTTTTCCTTTCTGATTTCTAATAGTATATATTTTTCTCACTCTGGCACCAAGTCTTTTACAATTTCACGCTCCCTCTTTTTTAATGATAAGCTATTTTACAGATAGAACTTTGACAGGTGAACTAAACTGTTATCTACAATATGATATCTAATCATGTACAGACCTGTTTAAAGGATACTGATGATGTCGTTGCTCAGAACACCTGCTAAATTTCTCATATGGTTGTTTTAAAATGAAGGTTAAGTAACATATTTATAGCAGCTTAATTGAAAGAACTGCCACACACATTAAATGTCTATAGCACACCAGTAATGCCCATGCTTTTCAGTTTTTGGTGATGCTTATCAGAGTTGTCACTGTCTTTTTATCATTAAAATATCTGGCTTACAGGGACCAGTTATAGCTTTATTAAAAATCAGCAGCACAACTTTGATGGAGGATACTTATAGCTCATTTCTTCAAATAAAATTGTAGTTTTATGAGGGGTAGGTATATCCTTGAAAAAGTAAAATAATAAATTTTACCACATGGTTAAAACTTATCATTTAATGAAATCATTTGTTTTTATACCATAAAAAGGTATAAGAAATGAAAAGTCTCTAGCTTTGGTTTCTCTCAAAAAGCAAATCAAATTCCTGGGATGCCAAAGCTGCAGTAATACCTTTGCTATGGAGTGTGTCCCCAGTTCATTACTCCTGTACTGACTGCCAGCTCCTTGCTTACCACAGCATAAAGAGTGCTTTCCCATTTATATTCTATTCTCCAGCTTGAGGGAAAGGGGTGCAAACATCACAACAAGCACAGTGAGAAAGATGATTTTAATATCTTTGCAACTGCTCCTTGAAACATTCTTGAAATACCTCTTTTCACGGTCCTTTCATAACACTTCCCAGCCTGGGTCATGTGCACCTAATCTTAGGGGAATGGGAGCCTCAATAAGGAAATTGAAAAAGCTCCCAGCCAGGGAGCTATACGCATCTGTTAGAGATGTTAAAAGAATGATAGATTCCAGATTTACTTCTGAGCTTGCTTTCACAACCTCTATATTTACATAGGTGAGGTGAACCCAGAGCGAGACTCTGCGGTCAAAGAGCATGTTTTTACCCAGTACGTCAACCATGAGAGGAAGAAAAGACAACTTTCATCTAATACCTAGAGTTGAGAACCCAGAGCAGAAGGTACAGTCTCAGTTTGCTCCACTTTAGCCTCCTGTGACTTGTGAGACTGGATTAATTAACTCCAGTTTTATGTCAAAGATATTTGATAAATGCCCACTAATCATCGGTTATGGTGTGATTTTAAAACATTTAGAAAAAGCTGTTGGACACAAGTCATAGGGACTAATCACATCATTGCAAAAACAGGTATTTTTCAAATGGGAAGCAGCTCAAGTAACAAAGCATGTTTTAAAGTGGGGTGTTATCTGATTCACTCCAGGCAGAAATATACTACTATGGGATTTGTTTTCTTTCATGACGATGAACCATGTTTTTCTCTAATTTAGGTGGCAACACATCTTTTAGAAAGAAAATGCTCTGCTACCTCCTGAGTGCAAAAAGAAAGGGTGAATGAAAGTGATTGTAATGTGATGAGGTAGACTAGAATAGAATGTTTGATCTAGAAGAGTAATGACTCATTGCGAAGGTGAACAGAGGCACAGAGTATTGAAGTGTTTTGCTCAAGGGCACCGAGATGGTTGGGATGGGCTGGCGTTGTGTTATCCATGGTACTAAGAATCTTATGTTTATAGACATCTAGGCTTCTGGTCTCACCCTTTTTATTATTTCATACAGAATCCATCATCACTAAATCTATACTGGAAAAGCCATAAAGAATATCTCCTGCATTGTACTTTCTCTAGGAAAATTCAGTTTTCATCCTTGATTCAATGTTCAGTTTGTGCAGGAGAAGAATGTTAGAAGAACCAGCTGGAGAGCAAGGCTGTTCCACTGCAACTTATACTCTAGTGTTATCTGCAAAGGAGGCTGTGGGGCTGATAGAAGTTTTCTTTATGAGAATAAACCCCTTTATCACAAGCATTGCATTATACTATTTACTGGTAATATATTGAATAAATGTAAAAGCAGCACATAAAAATGATTCTTGGTTCCTAAATCTCATATTTACATAAGCATGCAAACAACAAGATATTAGAATAGTATAGTGGAATAATGTTGGAGTTTTACTCTTTTATAACTGGTTTAAAATATGCTTTAAAACTAAAATAGCATTCTCATTTTAATACAGGCATTTAATATCCAAAATGCAGTGAACAGAGATTATCCTTTAATAGTTAACTGAGTACCTAATTTGGGTTTCTTAAATGCAATTATTACCTGGTTGTATGTTAAAGTCTACATTACAAAGGTTTTAATACAAGGACAATAACCAAATTTTTCACCCAAACAAAGGAGTGGTTGTTTCTTGTCATTCTATAGGTGATGGAAATAATGGGTATATGATGAGCTCCCTGTTTGAGTTAGAATAACACATATGGTTCTGGTTTTCCAAATTTACCAGACAAATAGTAGGTTATCTTTTGAAGAAATGCTGTATACATATTCATTTCCTCATAGTCCTGTGCCTATAAGCTTTTAGAATTTGGAAATTCAGTGCTACAATACTTCCTTTAAAGGCTGTCCCTGTATTCTTCTTACTTCCAAATTATTCCTTGTTCAGTCTACAAAGTGTAAGCTAGGCTCCTCAGAGTGAGCTCATGCATCCAAGGCAACTCAGAGGCTACCAGCTGGGGAGAGGTGGGGGAGGTACACAGGTGCTGTCTACTCTTGCAAAAAGCCTGCAGGTCAGAGTACACTGAGAAGTCCACAGTTTGTTAGCAGCAATTATTTCCCCTTGATGTGATAACAAAAGTTATATGTATCTAATGGCACAAGTTCTGCTAGGCCAACATGTATGTTTTGCATTTAAATAAATAGGAAAATAGATTACTTATTATTAAATCAATGCCAGTTAGTGGCATAACGTTTCACGGTGCAGAACCAAATGAAGAGAAATACTAAAGCATGTATGTTGGTAAGTAAATTAGTGATTACTGTTCTAAACCCTTTTTTAAAGATAATTTTTAAAAATATTTTATTTATTCTTAGAGAGAGAGAGGAAAGGAGGGAGAATGAGAAGGAGAGCAGCATCAGTGTGTGAGAGGATCATCTATCCATTGCATCTGCCTGAGCCCCAACCAGGATGGTCCACAGCTCAGATGTGTGTCCTGACCAGAAATCAAACCAGTGACCTTTTGCTTTGTGGACAACACCCAACCAACTGAGCCACACTGGTCAGGGCTGCTCTAAACCCTTTTCTTATATAGCATTTGATCGCACTGCTTATTATCTGTCAGAACACTGTCAAATGAAGAAATGAATAAGTGTATGAGTCAGGATCTATTTTGCATTTGCTCTGAAGGTTGATCCTTAGTCAATGCAAGAGAACATGACTCAGTTACAAATGGTGTGTGTCTATGCTACTGGTATGTGTGAAAACTCAATGCAAGGTTGTCTAATAACTATGCTGTATATTTTAAAGCAATACAAAGTAGTATTAAATGGTAAACTATAAATGAAAAACTTATAAAGGAATTTGAAAATCAAAATCTGGTGTATAATTAGGGTTTCATATGCAAAAATCCACTAATCAGGATTAATTAAAATACAGCATTTTGCAACCAGAGTACTATATGACTTTAGTTTCGGATTTGATCGCTGCCTTGTTTCTTCTCATCATGTGTGTGTGCCTAATCTCCGCAGCCAATTTATCATTTACTTACATGCTTAGGAAATGCATTTCTTAACCCAACATTCATGGAGGAGTCAGTTCCTATATGTTAGTTAATTCACTCTTTCACTGAACAAAGAGGGTGAACTCAATGCCAAATGAATGAAGGCACAGTGTGTTTTTTAAGGAGCTCACAATCTAATAAGTTGAATGACTGAAGATTATGATTGAACTGACCATGTGAATTAATAAATGATAAATAAATAATTAGCAACTAAGTTAAAACTGTGCTATGCATGACACCCACCCCCACATCAGGTGCTGACAGAGCACCAATCTTTGAGGCTGTGGGTGCTTCATGTTAAAGTATGTGTAATACTTTCAGCACATTTTGGTTGTACTATTTAGATATCATCCATTACATAATTCCCTTTGTATTTTCACCCATTAACATGTCTGTTTTAAATAAAACATTAATCCTATATTATTCAGTATTGTTATCAAAAACAAAAAATGGTTTTCATTATTTCAAGTTGTAATTTGATAACATTTGGGAAAAATTCCTCTCCCTCCCGTAGAGCATTACTGACAGATTGCTTTTCTTAGAAAAAATATCAACTGAATGCTGTCAGAGAGAACAGAGAACAAAAGATCTCATGTAAAATATTTTTTAAAATTATTTTATTGTGTTCAATTACAGTTGTCTGTATTTTTCCCCAGCCCTTCCCCTACCACCTCCAAACCCAACTCCCTCCCTTGCTTCCACCCTCCCCCTTGGAACTGGAGAACATTGTGCTAAGTAAAATAAGCCAGGCAGTGAGGGACAAATACCATATGATCTCACCTTTAACTGGATCATGTAAAAGACTTTTTATATTATTCCTCAACTCTCCTCCAAAAATCTATGCTAAAAGAGTCAGGAATATTACACTTGGAAATGCTTGTAAACATTGAATGACCCCAAACTTTCAGTCTAATAACTGTCTGAAGTACATTATTTTCTTTTCTGCTTGAGCAAGGCTAAAGAGTTTTCATTGATGGGGACTTATTTTAGAATTATTTTAGAATTTTAGTCTACATCTAATATTCATTGAACCTCAAGTTAAATAAATGTTCACATTGGTAAAATTATGGGCCACACAGCTTCTTTTATTTTTCAAAACAGTATTTTAGCTATAGTCATTATGCTGTACATTAGTTACAAATATAGCTATATAATTTATAACAAAAACTACTTTGTAAAAATACAGAATGAATAATAGACCCTTGATATAAAAACATTTATGGAATGAGTAAGTCCTTTTCTTTTTAATATACAATGATAGACACTATTTTTATCCTTGAAAAACTTCTCAGTAAAATGACCACCATGACCTATGATTTATATGTGACTCGAAGGCAGTCGGGAAACTTGATAGTTGGCAGAAAATGAAAGACATTTATTTTCTAAATAATCTTTATCTTTCCCAAATATTGTATCAATATTTCACTTTTATTTCATGATTCTTAAATAACTAGTGAGCTACTGTCTAGTGAGCAAGCACCTCCTGATGACCCTGACTGCAGTCATGACCTTCATGTTGTAGCTGAGAACGCCAGCACCGGAGAAGTTAAGTGATCAATGCAAGGTCACACACACTGTTTAAGTCAAACTAAAGCACAGTTCTTGTTTTTCTTCAAAAGGTTTTGAAATCTTCACCTTTGAATAAGTTATATAACTTCATGTTTCAGCAGTCACTTTGTGTTTCATGTACGTTTGCAGCTATGATACAAGGTGGCCAATGACCTTGCACAGATCTCAACAAAACAGTTTAGGTATGTTATGGTGTTATTGCTCCCTGTCATGTCCTCGGCCCTGTTCCTCCCCAGCCCATCAATTGCTTTTTCCCCATGGCTTCACTCCTCCCAAAAGCCTACCTTGATTGAGCCTTCTGCTTCTGCACGCCCTCTCCCGTGAAGGTTCTCTCTGCTCTCTCTGTCAGTCTGTGCTTTGTCATGCTCTGCTCTGCTGATGAGATGCCGGTGACTGGGCCAAATTCATCTGCACCTTTCTGTGAAGAAAACGTGAAATTACACAATTCTAAACTGAATCCATGTCCAGAACTGAGGCAAACAGCAACATTATGGTGCGTTTGTCCCTGAGATTCCTTATTGTAATAGAAACAAGAGAAAACAGCTTACCAGTAATAGATATCAATCGAGTTATTCAGAATGGTTTCCCAGATGAAATATAAATATTCTTTTTATATCCATGAGTAGCTCTGTAAATTCCCTAAACAAGAAAATATGTGTTAAGACTCTTTTTCCTCCCATTATACTATTATATTTTGTCCTGTCAGATTTATAGCCAAGAAGAAATTTAGTAAATGAGTATGTCTATTAAGAACTGACCATATCCTATTTTGTCTATTGCTTTACAATATGTAGCACAACCTCACTGACAGTATCATATTTGATTCCCAGCATCACTGAGAGGAAAGCAGGGAAGAAAATTATTTCGGTATACCTTATAAATCCTCTTAGCTTCTCTCTGGCAGCATTGTCACTTTTACATACCTATATCACACTTCTTTATGTATTTCATACTTTGGTAAATTATAATCACAAAGTTTGGATAAATAGATACTACCTCCTGCTTCAACAGAGGTATTGTTTTATTTCAGTTCACATAAAAATGAAAGAAATAATTGCAAGTGTTTCAGCTTAAAGAGATCCTAATTTATTCCTGATTCAATTGTTATCATGCTGATGAATAAAAAAATAAAATTTTGTGACTAGTTGTCTAAGAGGAGTTTTGTATGAAATATAATAGCTGTTCTATTTGAATTTACTTAGAAATCACAAGAGAACATTGAAATTTTATGGCAGATGATACATTGTTTTGGTTTCAATAATGGGGGGATTTGGGACAAGCAAAGTAGCATTCTGTAGGAATCACTGAATATTTGTTGCTTTGCTACCGATCATATTGGAGTGGTTGAGATTTCACTGCCCTGGTGTAAGTTATATTACATACAGTCCATTTATTTCTCAGGGTGGTACTTCATTAGCATCCAGTTCTGGGATTTGCATGAGAATGAATCAGCCTGAGCATAAAAGACTAATGGAGTTCAAAATCAACATGGCATTTGAAAGCTTTAGTTCAGAATCAGTGAGGTGAGGAGGTGGAAGTTAATGTTGCATTCTGTTCTGCTCAGGGGAAGCTGATAACAGATATTTGGTGTGTGTGTGTTTTCATCTCGATCTGTTGATGCTGGGCTTTAGCTCTCTATCTATTTTAGCTTAGCCACATGTTTGTGTTGATGCTAAATCAAAGTTGTAACACAGACATGAAAGGAAAATGGTAACTTTAGCCGTTTTAGAAAAGGAAATAAAACGTGATGGGGTTAGGGATTTGTTATAAAGCACCAAAACTGCACAAAGTCATGTGAAGGCACTTACAGCTGACTCAATTTCTCAGGGCCACTGAAGTATCAGCTGCGCCCACTACCACCCAAGGACACTTTATGTAAAATTTGATCAGATTACCCAATGGAAGCATTCTGCATCTATACACAACTATGTTAATAGTATCCTGTTTTATAATAGTAGTAAATTGTTTAAAGATTATTCTAGGTTAAAAACAATACTTATTTTAAAAGATTATCTAAATAAAGCTATCTACAGCAAGAAATAAAATTATAACACTCAAGAATGTTTAATGATTGTTAAAAAGTTGCCAGCTCAAATTTTTTGGTTTATACAGGAATCCAATGGTCAAGAACTTGAATCCTGGTCACATAAAACCTTACCTACCTGAAATAAGGAGTTGCATATATTTTTTCCTCAGAAGTGGAGTTCAGGAAGGTACCATCCAGTCAAGGAGAATGATGCAGCACGGTGAAAAATTATGCTACAAGTTCCAGAGACCTGGCAGCAGCGGAGGCTCAGAGTTGTGAATCAGCTGGTGTCTGCTTGCTCTGAGGAGGAAAGGGCTGTGAGATTAAAAAATAAAGGACCTCAGAACCTTGGCTACAGTATTCCACTCCCCCGGCCCACACTTAAAAATGTTTCATT
Organism: Artibeus jamaicensis; assembly: GCF_021234435.1. Lineage (NCBI taxonomy): Eukaryota > Metazoa > Chordata > Mammalia > Chiroptera > Phyllostomidae > Artibeus > Artibeus jamaicensis. The sequence continues at coordinate 67,126,304 of NW_026522030.1, read as the reverse complement.
TGAGGAAAGAGGGGCACTTGCCTGCAGGAGAGGAAAAAGGAATGAGTTACAAAGCAACAAAATTTCAAAAAAAAAAAAAAAAAGAAAGAAAGAAAGCATGAACCAGCAACAATAGGAAAAATGTGGCAAAACTTACTTCATTGGTAGTTGAGTTGAGTATGAGGAGAAATTCAAAGCTCTGAGATATAGAGACAAGCAAAGAAAGAGAAAAAAATCACAAATGATGACAGAACAGTAGTGACCCTTCTAATTAGCTGGTATGAAGATCAACTACCACCCTAGAAAGAAGACTCCTTATCACCCTTGAACACTCCTACAAAGTTAACTGAGTGGGTAACCAGTAAGGTCAACCTCTTGGCAATTGGAAATTATTAATGCATATGATGTTTGTCCAAACTATAAAGTGATCTTTTTTTCAGACCCTCAGACCAGTGGGTCCTTGAACATCACAAATGATACTTCAGTCAATATGGCCAGCTGATCTCTTGCTAGTTCATTTCAATAACGGAACTTCTCCAATGCCTGCCCTCACCTTGAAAGAACACATCTGACAGGTTCAGAAGCCTATGCATAATGGAGTTCTCCACACACAGAATAAGTTTAGTGTAAAATCTGGAAAACCTTTTTTTTAAAATAGGTAGTCTCAATACTCCTCAATTTCAAGTTCTTCTCCAGATGTATCTTCTATCTCCTTGCCTTAGTGTTACCAGACCTTGAATGCCAGGTTCTTGAGTCCCAAGGTCATAGAAATGAGTGCTGAACTCAGGACAAGATCAGGCAGATAGAGGTTTTTGAAAAGCCCTTGTGCACAGGGAGTCAATTAGAAAAGAGAAGCCCACCCCCAAGTGGTTCTTGTGGATGACTTACAGAGGGGCATTGGGGGTGGATGTGGAGCTTGGAAATGAGGATGAGGTCAGTTGTCCTCTGATCACTTGTTGATCCTGGGGTCATACAAGATGCCCTCCATGGTCTGTGGACCACTCAAAGGGCCTGTAAAATGATTCTGGTACAAATATTCTACTTACCATTTAACTGACAAAATAACTCTTGCAAAACATACTGTTAAGAAGAGATGTTATCATTGTACATTCTTTCTTTAAAGGATGCAGTTAGGTTAATTTCAACTGCAGAATTTTATTGAAAACAGGGAGTCACAGTCAGGCCTATAAGATGGAGTTCTTTAGAAAAAGATGGAGTCCCCTAAAGACAGTGTTACCCCTACACTGTCTCAGCATATACATGATCCATTTTTTCAAGGAATTGCTTTTTCTCAAGCCTATATCCATCTATATCCATTGTCTAAATGATTGGCAATATCATCCATATAGTTGTTCAAATCAAAATATAAGAATATATTTGGATATCTTTTTTGCCCTGATTTTTCAGGTCTAATTCATTTCTCAATTTCTAAGCATTCTCTATTATACATTTATTCTATTTCCCTACATTGATTCTACATTTTATTATTCCCTATTCCAGGGCCTGTTCAGCTGTCCTCTATGGTGTTTATATAGCCTCTGGAGAAGTTTCTCTGTGTCAATTTTTGTTTCTCTTTAATCAGCTCTCCTTAAAGTAGTCACAGCAATTATTTATCATTTCAAAAAGCAAATGTTATAATGTTACACCATTCTTCTCTCTCTCTCAAAACTTTAGTTTCTTCCAAATACCCAAAAAGAAAATGTCAAAATTCTTAAAATGGCCTACAAAGTAATGCTTAATCTTACTTTTCTGTTCAGAAGTTATCTCTGTTTTGCCTTCATTTTTCAGAGGGTGCTCACTTTTGATTGACTCATTCATTTAATCTTTCTCTTTAAAATTTAAAACAGTTCTATTGAAATTCTGTATACAAGTCTATGCATATTTAATGTGTTTCACATATGCAAACAGCTGGGGTACTATTATGCAATCGACATAATAGACATAGCTAACACTTCCCAGAGTTTGTGTCCCTCTTCTTGTGCACATGTGTAAAAAGAACACTGACCATGAGATCTTTGGCAGTGCCCAGTACTGTCTTGTTAACTTGAAGCTCTGTGGTATACAGCAGATCTCTTGAACTTAGTCACTGTGTACAACAAATTTTATACCCACTGAACATCACCTCCCCATTACCCCTCCGCGCAGCCTCTGGAAATTACTGTCCTACTTTCTGCTTCTATGATTTTGATTATCTAATATAAATCATGTAAGTGGAATCATGCTGGATATTATTTTATTGTATGCATATATGACATTTTATATATGCACTCCTTGTCTGTGGACATTTATGTTGACTTCTCTTCTTGGCTATTGTACTTCAATGAACATGGGCATGCAAATATTTCTCTGAGATCCTGGTTTCAGTTATTTTGGATAAAGACCCTGAAGTGAGATTGCTGGATCATACTGTAGTTCAATTTCTTAATTTTTTTTGAGGAACCTACATACTGTTTTCTATAGCAGCTATACCATTTTTTTTAATAATTTTATATTCCCATCAACAGTGTATAAAAGTTCCAATTTATCCAAAGCCTTACCAGCTCTGTAATCCTTTTTTCTTGTCTTTTTTTCTTTCATTTCTCACTCTCTCTCTCTCTGTCCATGATAATAGCCAACCTAACAGAAGTGAGAGGTGATATCTCATTGGGGTTTTGATTTGTGTTTCCCTGATGGCTAGTTCTGTTTACCATATTTTCTTTTTTTATTTTTAGTTTTTAAAAATTTCATTTGTGTTTTTTCCACTATCATTGAACTGTCTTACAAACCTCTCCCCACTGCAATCATCGCACTCCTATCCACATCCATGAGTCCTTTTTCCTCTTGGCTCAATTCGTCTCCCCACACTCCCTGTGCACCATAGCTCTCATCCTGCTCTCAGTCTATGAGTATGTCCGTCTTTATTTTGCTTTTTAGTTCAGTATGTTCACTGCATTCAACATACAGGTGAAATCATGTGGTATTTGTCTCAATCTGACTGGCTTATTTCAGTTAGCATATGTTCTCCAGGTTTATCCATGCTGTCGCAAAGGGTAAAATTTTCTTCTGTTTTATGGCCAAATAGTACTCCGTTGTATAAATGTGCCATAGTTGTTTTATCCACTCATCTACTGATGGACAGTTGGGCTGCTTCCATATCTTGGTAATTGTAAATAACACTTCAATGAACATAGAGGAGATTCTGTTCTTTCAAATTAGTCTTTCAGATTTCTTCATATATATTCACAGAAGTGGGATCTCTGAGTCAAAAGATAGATCCATTTTTAATTTTTGGAGGTATCTTCATACTGCTTTCCAGAGTGAAACACCAGTCTGCATTCCCAGCAACAATACAAAAAGAGTTCCCTTTTCTCCATGTCTTCAGTAACACTGTTTATTGATTTATTGATGATAGCCATTCTTACAGGTATAAGGTGATATCTTATTGTGTTTTTAATTTGCATTTCCCTAATGGCTAATGATATTGAGTGTCTTTTCATATGTCTGTGGACAATCTGTATGTATTCTTCTGAGAATTGTCTATTCAGGCCCTTGACCACTTTTTTAATTGGGTGGTTTGATTTTTGGTATTGAGTTTTTTAAGTTCTTTATAAATTTAGGGTATCAATCCCTTATCAGATATATCAGCAAATATGTTTTACCATTCTGTGTTTCTTTTATTCTGTTGATCCTTATCCTTGTTGTACAAAAACTTTTTCAATTTGAGGTAGTCCCATTTTTTTAAAAAAATTTTGCTTTTATTTCCCTTGCCTGGGGATATATATCAGATAAAATATTGCTATGAGCAATGTCTGAGATTTACTGCCTGTTTCCTTCTAGAATTTTTATGGGTTTGGGTATAATATTTAAGTCTTTAACTTACTTTGCACTTATTCTTGTTTGTGGTAAAAGAAGGTGGTCTAGTTTCATTTTTTAATATTTTAAAAAAAATATTGATTATGCCATTACAGTTGTTCTATTCCCCCCTTTATTCCCCTCCACCCTGCACACCCATTTCCCCACCATCCCCCCTTTAGTTTATGACCATGTGTCTCAAGTTCTTTAGATTCTATATTTCCCATACTATTCTTGCCCTCCCCCCTATCTATTTTCTACTTACTGTCTATGCTACTTATTTTCTGTACCTTCTCCCCCCTTTTCCTCCTCCCACTCCCCTGTTGCTAACCCTCCATGTGATCTCCATTTCTTTGTTTCCACTCCTGATCTAGCTGTCCTTTTAGTTTGCTTTTGTTTTAGGTGTGGTTGTTAATAATAGTGAGTTTGCTGTCCTTTCACCTTTCATATTTTTTATCTTCTTTTTCTTAGATAAATCCCTTTAACATTTCATAAGGGCTTGGTTTCATTTTTATGCACATATCTGTCCAATTTTCTCCACACCATTTACTGAATAAATTGTCTTTAGCCCATTTTCTATGCTTGCTTCCTGTGCCAAATATCAATTGACTATTAAGGTGTGCGCTCATTCTGGGCTCTCTATTCTGATCTACCGATCTACATGTCTGTGTTTATGCCAGTACCATGCTGTTTTGATTACTATGACTTTATAGTATAGTTTGATATTAAGCAGCATGATTCCTCCAACTCTGTTCTTCTTTCTCAGAACCACTGTTGCTGTGTGGGCCTTGTGTGCCTCCATATAAATTTTTGAAATATTTGTTCTAGTTCTATGAAATGTGATTGAAATTTTGATAGAACTTGTGTTGAATCTATAGATTTCTTTGGGTAGCAAATACATATTAATGATGTTAATTCTTCCTACCCATGAACACAGTATGTGCTTCCACTTATTTGTGTCTTCTTTAATTTCTTTATTCAGTGTCTTATAATTTTATGAGTACAGTTGTTTCACATCTTTGGTTAGATTTATCCCTAGGTATTTTTTTCTTTTTTAAGCAATTGCAAATGGGATTGTTGCCTTAATTTTCCTTTCTATTAGTTCAATAATGGCTATAAAATGCAACAAATTTCTAAATATTAATTTTGTATTCTGCTACTTTGCTGAATGCATTTATCAATTCTAATAGTTTTTGTGTGTGTGTGTGTGTGTGTAATCCTTGGTGTTCTCTGTATACAGTATCCTGCCATCTGCAAATAAAGACATTTTTACTTTTTCCTTTCCAATTTGCATGCTTCTTATTTCTTCTTCTTGTCAGATTGCTATGGCTAGGAGTTCTAGTACTATGTTAAATAAGAGTTGAAAATGAACATCCCCATCTTGTTCCTGATATTAAGGGGAAAGCTGGTAGTTTTTGACCACTGAGTGTGATGCTGACAGTGGGTTTGTCCTATATAACCATCATTATGTTTAAGTACAATCACCTTATTTCTACTTTGCTAAGAGTTTGCTAGATTTTATCACATGCTTTTTCTGCATCTGTTGATAATATCATGTAGTTTTCATCATTCATAGGTTCCCATGGGGGGCAGCTGAAGTTTTTCATGGATATTTAAGCATTTCCCCCTGAAAAGTATGGAGCCTAAAGCCCAAGCCAAGCCCTCCTACCTACAGCACCAGAGCCATAAAGAAACCTAGATAACATCCAGCTACTAAAAATAGTGCAGTTTCTGTCTACCAGGAAAAGATGAATAAAGATGAAGAGAGCTTCTTAATGGGCTAACACAAAAACTCCATTTACAGCCACTTACCGTGGACCCTGGCAAGGGAGGCCAGAGTGTATGAGACATGTTGAGGCCAGCTTTGGCCTCATAGCTCTGGGGAGAAACCTGAAGAAACATGCCCCCGGATCCCTGTGCTGAGTTATTCCCCATACTGCAGAACCATGTTTCCTAGGCAGATAGCTCTCTTTTAAGCGGCATCAGCCTGAGAGGAAGCAATTTTCCTGACCACAGAAATTACAGTTCCCTACCCTGTGGAGCTTAAGCTTGGCTGTTGAGTACTGCTGGAGGCTATCTCATTAATTAAGTTTAATGAGTAAGGCATACCTCTGGAAGCTCTGAGACTTTAGCTGAGTCTCCCCAATCCTGATAGTAATAAAGCCAACCTTAGTGTGAAGCCTAGTCTTCTCTGCACACAAATAGGTCCAGTATAGGGAACTACAACCTGTAGATTTCTGATGGCTGTAAACAGGTTGCCCAGGGCCAGTCACAGGCAGTCTCTGACACTGATCTGAACCAGAGTCTTTATAGGTCTACCTGATACATAGAAACAAACACAAAAAGGCAACCAAAATTAGAAGATAAGCAAATAGCCTCCAAATGAAAGAACAAGAAGATCCTCCAGAAGAAGAATTAAATGTAAGGGAGGCAAGCAATTTATCAGATATAGAGTTTACAGTAATAATTATAAGGATACCCAAGAACATAAAAAATACATAGAAGCCCCCAAAATTAACAGTCAGGAATAAATAATATAATATTTGATGTAAATAATACACTGGAATGAATAAATAGTAGGTTAGATAAAGAAGAGGATCAAATAAGCAATTTGGAAAATAAGGTAGGAAAAAAAATCTAAGCAAAGCAAAAAATAAATAAATAAATAAATAAATAAATAAATAAATAAATAAGTTAGGAGAGCTTAAGAAATCTTTGGGATAACATGAAGTATAATCACATCCACATCGTGGGAATCCCAGAAGGAAAACAGAGTGAGCCAGGGTTCAAGTACTTATTTGAAGACACAATGACAGAAAACCACTCATCTGGTGAAAGAAAAAGATACACAAGTCCAGAAGTCACATAAAGCCCCAAACAAGACATACTCAAAGAGGCCTACACCAAAATACATCATAATTAACATGGCAAAGCTTAAAGACAGGGAGAGAATCTTAAAAGCTGCAAGAGAAAAGCAGGTAGTTATTTACAAGGGAGCTCCAATTAGACTGTCATCTGATTTCTCAACTGAAACATTTCAAGCCAGAAGGAAGGGGTGTGAAATATTCAGGATAATGAAGAGCAAGGACCTATAACCAAGGCTACTTCATCCAGCAAAGCTTCCCAGACAAGAAAAAGCTAAAGGAGTTTCTTAACTGCAAATCAGTGCTGCAACAAATGTTAATGGGCTTGATTGAAGCAGGAGGAGAAGAATGAAAAAAGAAAAGAAAAGAAAAGGGAAGAGAAAAGAAAAATATAAAAATAGTCTAGCAATACAATGGCACTAAATACATATTTATCAAAAATCACATTAAATGTAAATGGCTTAAATGCTCCAACAAAAGACAGTGTAGCTGAATGGAAAAGGAAAAAAAAAACTATATATACTACCTCCAAGAGACCCACCAGTGATTAAAAGATATGCACAGAGTAAATTTAAAGGGATGAAAAAGGTATTTTATGTAAATGGAAAGGAAAACAAAATCCTGGGGTAGCAATACTTATATCAGACAAAATATACTTTAAAACCAAAGCTGTTGTAGTAAAAGACACAGAAGGACACTACGTAATGATAAAAGGAACAATCCAGCAAAAGGACATAACCCTAGTAAATATGTATGTACACAACACAGAAACACCCAAATAAGTAAAGCAAATCTTGATGGATATAAAAAGAGAGATCAACAAAGATACAGTAGAAGGGGATTTTAACATCCCATTGACATTGATGGACAGATATTCCAGACAGAGTATCAACAATGAGTCAGCAGCCTTAAATGACACAGTAGATCAAATAGATTTAATGATATCTTCAGAGAATTTCACCCCAAAACAGCAGAATACATATACTTTTCAAGGTGCACATGGAACACATTTTAGGATATACTACACAATCAATCAATCAGTCAATTAGTCATAAGAAACACTGAAAAATGCACAAAAGCCTGGAAGCCCATAACCTGTTTTTAAACAATGAATGGGTCAACACAGAGATCAAGGAAGAAATCGAAAGTTAGCTTGAAACAAAAATGAGAACACAGCAACCCAAAATCTGTGGGACACAGGGAAAGCAACCCTAATAGGGAAATTCATGACATTACAGGCCTATCTCAAAAAACAAGAAAATAAAACCCTCAAATAGACAACCTAACTTCCTACTTAAAGGGATTTGATAAAAAAAAACAACAAATAAAGCTTAAAGTTAGTAAAAGAAAGGAAATCAAATAAGTATCAGAACAAAAATAAATAAAATAGAGTATAAAAAAGACACACAAGATCAATGAATCCAAGAGCTGGTTCTTTAAAAAGATAAAGAAGATTGACAAACCCTTAACCAGACTGATCAAGAAAAAAAGAGAGGACACAAATAAATAAAATCAGAAATGAAAAGGAGAAATAACACCTGACACCAGAGAAATACAAAGGGTTGTAAGAAAATATTGTGAACACCTGTATGTCAACAAATTGATCAACTTGGATGAAATGGATAAATTCCTAGAAACATAACATCTTCCACAACTAAATCAAGAAGAAGCAGAGAATCTGAATAGATGGATTATACCTAGTGAAATTGAAGCAGTAATCAAACAACTCCCAACAAACGAAAACCCTGGACCAGATGGTTTCACAAATAAACTTTACCAAACATTCAGGGAAGAACCAACACCTCTGCTTTTCAAAGTATTGCAAAAACTTCAAGAGAAGGGGATGCTCCCAGGCTCATTTTATGAAGTCAGCATTATCTTAATTCCAAAACCAGATAAAGACACTGAAAAAAGGGAAATTACAGACCAATATCATTGATAAACATATGTTTACCCTTTTTTCATATACCAAATAATTTTGTTACAACAAGAAAATCACTTGAATTTTAAACACTAATCATTTTTTTACATGAAGTACTGTGACTCAGTTACCAACTTGAGTTTTGGAATATTAGTAGTTAACTACACATAATTCTATATATATATTTATTTAAATATTTCAATTTTTAATTAGCTGAAAGTAACATCTATTTAAACAGGAGATGTCCTGGTTGGTGTAGCTCAGTGGATTGAGTGTGTGCCTGTGAATTGAAAGGTCATTGGTTCAATTCCCAGTTGAGGCACATGCCTGGGTTGTAGGCCAGGTTCCCAGTGGGGAGTATATGAGAGGCAACCACACATTGATGTTTCTCTCTCTTTCTCCATCCCTTCCCTTATCTCTAATTTATGTAATATCTGTTTATGTAATATCTGTTTTTTAGTCTTTCTCAATTAAATTTTTTCTCATGTTTTAGGAATGTCATAAACCATAAAATGTGTGATATTAAGAAATACATAGATAAATTTAGGGATGTATGCAAACATCTTGGTGTTTACATACAATTATTTTGTTCAAACCAAATTTCATAAAACATAAAACCTTGAATATAACAAGTAAAAAAATACATATAATAGTGTTGTAAAAGAACTGTTTCTAGATGGAGTACCTTGTTTTTTAATGTAGTTTGTGAATATGGTCCCAAAACATGTTTTGGGGTCTTTTTTTAGTGTTAAAACAGGGTCTCAAATAGATACATATTGTCTCAAACAGCTGTTATGCTGCTTACTCTACAAAGTATATATGACAACACAGATAAAATTTGGTACTCTACTAATATCTGCCTCACTGAAGCATTATAAGAATTATACTTAATAGTGACTTTAAGTGTTTATCACAGCCTCAGCCCACTATCTACTTGATTGGATAATTATTATTTAACCTCACATGATTTCTATCTTACCAGGATAGCACACTGTACACAATAATCACTTAAACATCTTACCATGCAGTGGCAGTTCAATGAAGATTATTTTCTTATAAATCAATGGTTAATCAATAAGGAAGAATCAGTAATATCTGTTAATGTATTGTATCTATCTATCTATCTATCTATCTATCTATCTATCTATCTATCTATCTATCTATCTAATCTATAATTCTTGTTTTATGAAACTTTTATGACACCCCATATATCTGCAGATTTTGGAGGAGGAATGCTAAATAAACCCTCTGTTAAACCAAACTATACAACACTGACTGTCCCAGCCTTCATAAATCTTAACCAATTCATTGAGTGGTCACATTGGATTTGTCTATATGACAGAAAGGTTGGCAAGATGTAGGTTTGTTCAAGTCCATGTGATGCAAACCCCAGCCAGAGGGGTTCATGTGTTGTGGCTGTGACAAGTAAATTCACACAGACTAAAGCAGTCCTGTGGAGAAAAAGGGACAGCATGGCCACTCCCTGAGTGAGAGAGGGCCATGACCCTTACCCAGACAGGCTTTTATTGCTTTCCTGGGCACATTACACAGAGGATGGTCCTCATTTACTGTGCACAGGTTCTCTTTAGGTGGTTACCTTTCACAGAAAACAAAGGAGAGGATGCTGCTAATCGTATCACAGAAGAAGGATCTTTGCAAATGGGAAGGGAAAAGTGATTGAACTGGTTACACCCCATATTTGGGTGGTTTAGCTCAGATTTTAGGAAGTTACTTGAAAGATACACAGTAAACACTTTCTGCCTCAATTCAGGGTGAGGGAGTTTTAGGAAAAGCAAGCCTCATAGCAGCCTAGGTACAATGAAGGCCTGATTCCCCATGGGAAAACCTGTCCATGGGTCTGGGTCCTGTGTGCCAGACCTTGCTCCCCACCTGCCTTTCTGAGTGGGGGTTGGGTTACATTTCCCACTGTCACAAAGAATGGTCTCGTATATGCATGTCCATGATCTTGTGCATAATAAGACTAAGCTGACTGATGTCCTTGACTGTAAACTTGTGGTCAGAATTCCTATACATTAATCTTTTACCTGCATATCTATATGCAATTTTGCTTTTTCACCAACATTTCTTTGCTTTATTTTCTCCCTAACTCACTTTTTGCTCTATAATTTGTGGTAATGACTGTTTGTGATGTTATATTTGTATAATATTTTACTTTTTATCATGTAGATTTACATATATGATTTGATTTAAGCCCAGAATAGCTTCATGATAACCAGGGCTTTGGAAACATAGAAACTAAGATTTAATACATCTCCTAGAAGTGGATCTTGAGATCCTGCTAGGAAGTTCTAGCCAATTATTTACCTTAACCAATTCTTGATTAAGGACCAATCTCATTCTGGGAAGACTGGTTTCTTACAGAATACATATTGATAATTGAAGAATGAAGGGAGAAAGCACTTAACCATCAATATGACAGATGGTAAAGCATTCTATGCCTCACAGTCATACAAGTTAGGTTATTTTTCTTAATCTAATACAATGGGTACCTGAAAACCAGTTTGACGATTAAAGTAGCCTATATTCTGGTTTACTGAAAATAATCCCTATTGCATAGAATTGTGGGAAATGCTGTATGTAACAAGTTTTACCTGATGCATCTTGCATGGTAGAGGATCTATAGATACAATTTCTCTTAATATTGAGGGAACTCTGGGAAGTTCTATTTGTTTTTACAATATGCCCCCAGAAGTTCATAACTGTGTCACAGCTTGAAAAAATATTGGGCAATATGCTGCCCCATGGCAAAGGGAAGAATCCAAGACATTATACTGCAGCATTTCACACAGCAGGCAATTTAAGAATCTAGGTTTTGAAATCCATCTTGTGAAATAGTTTCTAGGGTAGGTATAGGGTGTTTATTTTAGTAAATGCAAAAACCAATATTTTACCCTGTCTTATTCAGTCTCACTATGCATCCATGATAAATGAGAAGGTCAAATAAAAATAACCTCAGAGTTTTGATATGTAGACCTAACGAGTGATTATTCAGAAACATAATGTTTAATCTCAAACTTCTAGTTCCCAAGGCTTTGCAGGGTTACCTGACTGAGTGAATTATCTAATTTCTTTGTGAAGAGGGCAATTATTAGTTTCTGTTTTTCTGGCCCTCATGGATGCCGCAGTTTGAAAACTTGGTCATTTATCTTCAGTGTGATCACAATTACGGTCACCTAGGGCCTTTTTGGAATTGCAGCTCAAATAAACTACAGATTCCTGAACTAAGCATTAGCATTGCCAGGTTTAAATCACTTTCTCTATTTGAGTAGTTTCACAGGACATGTGAGCTAAAAATCCCAATTCTGTTATGTTTGTGGCGGAGATTTGTGAGGACTTCTTTTTTTTAAATAGAGTCTATAGAAGCAGCAGCATTATTGAGATTGCCTATAATCCTTACTTGAATAAATAATAACTAAAACATACTTAAAATAATATTTTAAACAATAAAGCACTGTGTTGTATAGAGAAGGCAGGTTCACTCACCTTCATTAGAATGGCATCCGCTGTCCACAGAAATATCGATGATTCTTGCTGACCCTGCTAAACTATCACTAATACACTTTCTTTAAGTGATTGGCAAAATAGATTGAAAGTGATGTGAAATGAGGAAGTTCAGATGTGAATGTATTGAGACGTTCTTATCATTACAACAGAGAAGCTAAACACCCAATAAAATTCTGAAGTAGAAATATAACATGCAAAAGTCAGCATAACACAAAGTGTGACAGTATAAAATAGATTTTAGAAATATGTCTAAATAGCCAAAGTGAAATAAAAATCCTTCTCAGGAATAGAATTGTCAAAGTAGAAATGCTTAATGTTTGGCATCGTAGATACATATTTAACTACTTATTTCAATCTTGGGTTAGAGAGAGATCAAACAGAATAGCTAAGAACATTTTCATTGTAAATATAACAGAAATTTAGGAGAAAGGAGAAGAGAGACAAGATAAAGAGGGGAAGGACCTAGAGAGCTTTAGTAATTGGAAAATGGAGTTAGGAATTTCTAGGGTCAGTGATGGAACTAAACTAAATGAATTGTCACAAAAGATGCTTAATGCACAATTCCTTAAATTGTTGACAGAAAATCCTTCTCCCTCTCAGGATATGTGTGTATAGTTGTGTATAAATGAAAGAAACAACTGAGTGAATCTAAACAAGAGAATAATCATAGATACATAAGGCTTAATTGGAATGGAAAATTACAAGGGGAAAGAATCAGAAAATCAGAGGATATAGTAGCAATCATAAAATTATAAATCCATGGAAATACTTAGGAATCTAAGGAACAATGGGAAACATAATTGTGATCTGGACGAAATTAGTATCCATTGAATTCTGCTTTTCTGCACTTAAGATTTGTCAATTATATGAAAGACAGTTTTATTTTAATTGTCAAGTTGTATTTAGTTGGAATTTCATTGTCATAGTTTCAAGCCACTTGAAAACCACAGTATCTGTTGCTTAGCTCTATCCCCTAAGAACAACTTGCTGGACTTCATTTTTGTAGATTTTTTCTGTTTCTGCAGATGCCCTTTCCTCATATGTTTGACTTTATTCCTTAAGGGAAATTCTGAATCATTGGTTTTAGCTGTCATGGCAACTTTGTCTTACTATTTTTAGTCTCTCTATTCTCTAAGCCTTTGCCACCAACTATCTTTCTTAACATTTTAAACCACATATCCCTTTTAAAGAAACTGTGATGGATCACTCCATAGCAAAATATGTTGACCTTTTCATTGTTATATTTGAGGGCATTGTGACTTTTCAGGTTGACCCTTTGTTTCATCTTTGCCCTTGTGGGAAAACTTAAATCACCACATGCAAAGAAACAAGAAGGCTAGGGAAGAACCGAGTATAACACAACACAGACCTAGTCAGTGAAAACATACCTTAGAGCAGCGGAAGGCAATTTGCTATATTTTTCTCATTGGTTAAGGAGGGAAGAAATACTCACCATCTAACTCACAATAAATAGTACTGATGCCTGTCTTTAATAAAAATAAAATGAACAATAATTAAAACTTCTCATTATAAAAATTAGTTCCGTAATATGTTTACCCTTAACCATCAGACAGGCATAGCATACACACATATACAACATATACACATGCACACTTACAATGGCAGAAGCTATAAAGAGTAAAATTGGCTGGTTGTTCTGACTCAATAGGTTAAAGCATTATCTGGTAAACTGAAAAGTCGTGGGTTCAATTCCCGGTCAAGGCAGAAACCTATGTTGTGGATTTGGTTCTGGATCAGGGTGTGTATGACAGGCAACCAATCCATGGTTCTCTGTCACATCATTGTTTCTCTCTCTTTCTCTCTCTCTCCCTCCCCTTCTCTCTAAAATCATTAAGCACATCCTCAGATGAGGATAAAAAACAATTATATTTTTTAAAAAGTAAGATTTGAAAGTAAAAAAAAGCGATACACAAAATAAAAATTTTTAAATATTTACAAAAAACAAATTATTTACATTTGTAAAAATATTTACAAAAAACAAATTATTTTACTAACAGTGTTTAAGTGAAATAAACAAAAATAAATAAATATTGTTTATAGCTTTTTAAATAAATATTGAAAAGTGTTATTATTTTGGGATACTAAACTTGGTCTTTAAAAATATGGTGTTAAAATACTATCAGAGTCAAAATAAAAATGTTCTGTCTAAATATCTGGTCATCCTTCTCACTGCTTAAATAATTCCTTAAGAATGCTTGAAGCACAAAATTCAAATTACTGTTCTAAATAGCCTCAGGGAACTTCTCAAGTTATATTTCTTAATCACTTCCCAAATCTTTACCATCATCCTTAGACCACACTAATATGATCATACTGAAAATCATATCTTTATTTTTACAATCTCATAATTTATAGTCCTAAACATTTCCTTAGAACCTCTTCATCTACCCCCGTTTCTCTGCCTGGCAAATATTTACCCCTGAAGATTCAGCTCATCTTCTTGACTGCAAATAATTTATTTCCACCATATGAGTATATTACTGACATAAATAGGGGTTTATCTTTCCACATAAAACATCCACCACTAATTGTAAATTTAATAAGAACCAAAATTAAGAATTAAGGAATATACAAATTGTGTAAAATTTATATGTTCCTCTCAACATTTTGCGACTATTTCATTCACATTCCAAAAATATTTAAAAAAAAATAAAATTAATCCATAGAGTTTTAGGAGCTTCACAACTGATACTCACTGGTGATTTTCAAAACCTCTTGATGCCCTGGGACTTATTTTTGTTTATTCCTTCTCTGTTCTCATCTTTAATAATGATAGTCATAACAACCTCAGGGAATTGATATGCACAAGAATAGGTACAAAGGGCTTAGAGTTGTGGTAGGTATAAAGTAAGCATTCCATATATTATTGATGTTATTATGTTTAAATTAATTTTATGTCTTTAATATTGATGGCAGTTTTTGTTGGAACGTGGGGATTTCCCAAGACTATTGAATAAAAAAGCAGACACACCAGAATTGTTCTGCTGCTGTGTTCATAGCCTGATGCACTGTAGGGTATAATTGGAATTTTAAAATCTAGTGGTAAACTACGGTGGTAACTATATGAAGAGATGGAGCACTGTAAAATTCAACTGAAAGGAATTATGGTTTTCTTGGCTATTTTCAATGAACTAGTTTGAAAGGTAATTGTTTTTTATTTTAATAGTTTGCCAAGACAATATCTTCAGGAAGCTAAAAACATTTTTTTTCTGTTTTTCATCCAAGTCCTTTACTCCTCAGTCATTGTGCCGAACTATTAAAATGATAATTGAATCACATGATGAGTACAGAACTTTGGTTAATTCTTTGCTAACAAATAAATGAAAATTTTTCAGAGACAGTGATGAAGTTTGATTTCTGCCATGTAGAGGCTCTAGCATTTGATAGTTTATTTCTTAATGTAAAACTGAAAGCAGACATTTTCAATGATTACTCAATACACTAAGAGGAGATATTTTCCTTCTAAAATCTTATTCTTTAAAGCCACACACCTTCATGGATCTCAGCTTTTGGCAAGGAAATCCACCATGGCAAGTTTTGTGGTTGCTCCTAAATGCCTGGCTGGTATCAGCTGTTCTGGGGATATGCAATAATTTCTGTGTACAATATAGTGATTTGACATTTATACATTACAATGTGATCACTCCATTAATTTTAGTAATCAAATCATTTGTCACTGTGTAAACTTATCATAATATTATTGACTATGTTCCCTTTCACACTTTAAAATCATCCCCATCCCTCCTTACTAGCAACCATCCCTTTTGTCTCTGACTTTATGAGTCTGATTTTGTTTAATTTTTTTCAGCTTCCAGATATCAGTGAAATATATAATACTTGTATTTCACTGTCTGACTTATTTCACTCACCATAGTACCCTCTTGCTTCATCCATGTTGTCACAGAAGGCAGGATTTTTTTGGTTGTTTTCTTTTTTTATCACTGCATAACATTTCATTGTGTCTTCTTTATCCATTGATCTATCATGGACAGCAAGATTTCTTCCATGCCTTGCCTATTGTAAGTAATGTTGCAATGAATATAGGTGTCCATATATCTTTTTTTTTAAATAGTATTTGTTTGTTTGTTTGGATAAATATCCAAGAGTGGAATTTCTGAGTTGTATTGTAGGTCTGTTTTTAGTTTTTTGAGAAATCTCCATACATGAATTGAAGGATTCATATTGTTAAAATGAATATGTTATTCAGATAAATCTAGAGATTCAGCTCAATCCCTATCAAAATATCAGTGACAACCTTCTAAGAACCAGGACAAATAATTGCAAAATTTTCTGGAACCACAAAAGACCATGAGAAGTTGAAGCAATCTTGAGAAGAACAAGGCTGGATGTATCACACTCCCTGATTTCAAACTACACTATATAACTGTAACAATTAAAACAGCATGGTTTGGGCACAAAAACAAACACATAGATCAAAGGAAGAGAATAGAAAATCCAGAAAGAAATAATTACTGTATGGTCAACAAACCTACAACAAAGCAGCAAGAATATACAATGAAGAAAGAACAGTCTGTTCAACAACTGGTGTTGTGAAAACTGGACAGATACATACAGAAAAATAAAGCTGGACCACTCTTCTACCATATATTAATACAAAAATAAACTCAAAATGAATAAGAGACTTAAATATAAGGCTATTCCTTTTAATAAGAGAAAAATGTGTTTGGAAACCTTATGTATTTTTTATTTTTTGAGCATGATTTAGAACAACACTAATTCAGAATACAGCATTATTCAGGCATCACCAAGACTCTGGATTTAGGCAGGAAGAGTAGTGGTAATGTAAACAGATGTGTACACAGTTATATTATTTCCAAAATAGTATCCCTCAGGTTTTTTAATGTCAATTTATGGCATAGCCTATAAACGTGTTAACACAAGTGATTTTATAAAGACAATGATTCCATCATTCATTCATTCATTCATTCATTCAATCATTCATTCAGGCCCTGGCTCACGTAGCTCAGTGGATTGAGCGGGGGCCTGTGAAGCAAAGGGTCACTGGTTCGGTTTCTGGTCAGGGCACAGCCTGGGTTACAGGCCGGGTACCCAGTAGGGGACACATGAGAGGCAACCACACATTGATGTTTCTCTTCCACTCTTTGTCCTTCCCTTCCCCTCTCTCTAAAAATAAATAAATAAATAAAATATGAAAAAATAATTTATTCGGCAATTTTTACTGTAAGAGGCAGTGGCAAATATAAATCTTAGAGAAGAAATGTAACTATCCAGAAACAGATGTAGAGGCCAACTCAAAAAATTATCCTGGAATATAATAACAACCAGATTTGAAGATTTATAAATGTTCTGGAATGTCATCATGCATGTTGACTTCTTGGCATGTTCTAAACTGTTTCTAGACATGCTGAATTTCACATATTATGAAACCTGTCTCCCCAGGCAGAGAGAAGCATAGCTGGCTTCCTACCCTCTTCTGAGGTCAGGTAGCAGGAGTGTTCAGAAAAGATCAATATGCAGGAAACACCTATGCTGATAAACAGGAGACTTGCTTTCAGTAGTAGCAGTTCATTGGAGTTTTTACTGCCCAAAACCCAGCATCACCATGAACTTCAGGATGAGTGACCACCAGCTTGAATTTTATAACTATGTGATGCTTGAATATGGACTTTATAATTTTATTATTTCAAGTAGATTGTCCTTTGGATAAGTCACTTAAACATTGGAATGGCTCCTTGAAGCTCAGAATATTTATTTTAAAATGTGAATATTAATAACTTCCTAAGCAAATGGTTGTGAGGGTTTAATAGAATGACTTTTGCAAAATGACTCAAAAGTATCTGGAACATATAAAATGCTCACCGAATTGTGGCTGCTGTCACTGATATGTCAATAGCAGCAGCGGCGATGGCTGTAATATCCTGACCTGAGAAAAGTTCTTTGTTATACTAGTTAACTTACTCTCACAGAAACCCCAATGAGTATTATAATTTTCAGTTATACTAGTGAGCAATATGATGTTGAAGGTTTAAGTACCCTATTCAAAATCACACCGATTTAAAAAAGCAATGGATATTTCTTCAAAACCTCTCCTCCCCATTCCCTCCAATACTGCTTACCCAGATCAAAGCCTAACAAACACAAAGGTCTGAGTTAGTCTGCATCAGTGGTCAAGGTTTACATGAGCAAAGGACAGGGAAGCCACAGGGTCAGGGCAAGTGTATATTATCACCAGAACAAATAGGCCAATATTTTCAGAGGACTGACTATGGTTCATGTATGGCTATCAGTTCTTCATGTATATGATTTCATTAAATTGTCACAGCAAACCAAAAATGCAATTTCTATCAATAAAGTAATTATCGACCTTTTATGCAAAAACTGAGACAGAGACAATTTTAAAGGTCACAGAGCTAAAGCTTGATGATGTTGGAAAATGTAGCTAACCAGTCTGATTTTCAAGTGTGTGTATATTAAGCAACCATCACCTCATCTTCAATTTGCTATGGTAACAAATTTCGTCTCTAGTGTCAAACTGGATTGTTTTATGTGACAGTTAAGAAATGACAATATGGAATTTTTCCTCATTTAAAGGATGTAGGTGCTCTCATTTTGTTTTTGTTTTGGGGGAGGTTTTTGTTTTGTTTTGTTTTGGAATAGATACCAAACTTCTCTATTCCCTGGTTTGTTGCGTGCTCATATCTTTTGATGACTCATAGCTCTCGAGCACATAGTATGAAAAACAACGATAAAGAAATGTTCACTGGGCAAAGGAAGGCTGTCAGGGGGTAGAGAAATATGAATATTCACTGCAAAAGTGAAAAAAGAAAATAATCTATGTGGGGTGGGAAGAGTGGATACTGTTTTTTTGATTCCTGACACAGCCCAAGGCAGATGATCAAACCTGGGTAGCAATGGCTATGTGCAGAAGGAAGGAGATGAATGTTCTCTCTCAAGAATATCCCCGAAATTTAAAGTTAGGCTTGGAAAGGAGGTAGTAGAAAGTTCTTTAAATATGTGAATTATGATTTATATATACCACCTAAGTAAAACAATACTTTTCTTGTGTGTGTGTGTGTGTGTGTGTGTGCATGTCTATGAAATGGCATAAACCTTTGAAGTGAAGAGCATGGTTCTGGACAGTTTCCAACCATATAATAAATTTTAATAATTATTACTGATATGTCTATCATAAATTCTTGTTTATCTGGAATGGACCATTATTAAAGAGCCAGGGGAAAACTCTTTTAATCTTTAGATTACAGATGTCTGTAGTCTTTACATTTTCATATAGCTTATATTTCTCACTAAAGCTCTCCCCTATTTTCTTTCCTATATTGTTTTTTTCCCCTGTGTTCTCCATAGACTAAAATCATCGGTTTAAATGCAACCACAAATTTGAAAGAAAATAGCACCTTGGTTAATATGTAGAAAAATATTTTTAGATATTTTAAAAAGTAATTTCTAATTTGTTTTTTGCTAAAATGATATTTGTATATATGATGGCAATAAACTTACTCTTTTAGTAGTATAATTTCTTTCCAATCAAAATATGTAAAATATACTTATCACCATGTGTATGAGTTATGAATGAAGCAACACATAGAAATCTATTTGTGTACTTACAATAGATGAAACAAATAGGAGTAAGTACCTAAAACAGGTGAGAAATTAGTCTGGCTGCAGTTCGACTACAGAAATAACATAATTTTTCCTTTACTGTTAAAGACTTTATGCCATTAACAGTTATTTATTGATAGATTGTGCTAAACATTATGTTTCACATTCTCCCAATTCTTGATTTTTATATGCCCAGAAGGAAGTAATCTAGCCACAAATGAGATAAATGTGTGAAAGTATTTTCTCTAGTTTTTAGTTAATAATATTTTGAGTTTAATTCCTTTATCAAACATATTCGGCTCAGTAGAGGAGAAAATCTAGCAGGCCAAATGCCTTACTTGTATTTTTCGTTTTCGATTTGCTAAGTGTTTTAAAAGAAGAAAGTACTAATAAGAAAAATAGAAATTATGGTAATGATTAAGATAATCCATTCATCTTTTTCTTTGTGTTTTTTCTTCTCCTCCTACATACTCTTTTTTTCTAACTGTGGAGTCTACAGAGGCAACAGAAAGAGCCATACTAACTAATTACCTACTAATTTGGAAAGAGGGGGCTTTATTTAAAAAGTTTAGCAATCATGACCTGAGATTTGAAATATAATTGTTAAATACGAACTGTATGTGTGGGCTTTTATTTTACTGGGTCTTTATCTTTAGTATTCCTTACTATGATTTTCTCTGCATATCTTCAGTTTTTACTTAAGACATTACATTTTTTTACTAATTTATAGTACTTCATTATCTATAAACACATGAGATTGTTGGTGATATTTGAGCCAATTATTTCCTTTTGCCTACTCCTAGATAAATCATATATACACATATATATGTAAATGTATATATACTTATCAACATGGCATCCTGCTGTTTTTAAACCTTTAATGCATAAAACATATTATGGAGTTAGATGCAGATTAAATAGATAGATAGAGAGACAATTTTTTTATTCCATTTAAGTGACTCCCTAGTACAGAAGTACATTTTATGTGTGAACTCTTTAACCTGGCTCTTATTGATAGAAAATGTTTATATTTCCAATTTTGGTCGGCTATAAACAATAATGAAATTAAGTATCTGTGCAAGTATACCTTTTCACTTGTATTATTGTCTTCTTAATATCAATTTTTCAAACTTTTATTGCTATATCAAGTATATTTATAATCTAATACTAATTTCCAAAGTAACCACCCAAATTGAATATTGTAATTAATACTCTGAAGAAATGATCATAAAATATCTCTTTCTACATATCTTCAACTCTAGATTATAGCTTCGCATTTTAAACTCTAATAATCTCATAATTGCAAATTAATGCCTCATCATTGTAATGTGCATTTGTTTTAATAATAAAGATTTTGAACCACTTCTTACTTTGTTTGGTCACTGAATAGTTCCTTTTGTGAAACATATTTTTTTACTTTGAATAATTTTTACATGGATGATGTAGTTTTTCTAATTGATCTGTGGTTGTTTGACTTAATATTTCCAGTTAACTGCTCTTCCCTTGCACTGAGATTTTTTTTTTACTCATTCTTCAAACATTGAGCTTGACCATGTGATTTGCTTTGACCATGAATGGGAGTAGATCAGATGGGTGGTGTGTAGGTCAGAAGCTCTGGGAGTCGTTAATAGTCCTGCTACTGCATTTATCTTTCTGCCCAGGTCCCTTTCCTCCTAGAGACATTTCTCCTTCTTCTGGTTTGCAAGGTAACACATGAAAAGACTAAGCGTTTAATGTAAGCCACTGAAGTTTTGGGGATTATTTCTTAATGCACCATAACCTAGCCTATGTTTATTAATTTTAAAATATGTTTGCTCATTAAGGGCTGCAGCTCTGTTTGTTGCTTTTTTTGAGTTTTGTCTTCTCCACAGTGCTTGCTTCCAATGTACACAGCTACCAATGAAAAATTTGAATATTAAATGTAAACATTCAGTATTTCAAGTCTTTATTTTTAGATTAGAGTCTAACTTTTTTCCAATAAGTCTATGCTTTTTAGGCTTTTAAAAATCTGTGACAAGGTTATTATTATAGGTGTTCTATCTGGTGTTATCTGTATGTGCATTTCTCTTTAAAAATTACAAATAAACTGACACCTGAAGGAAAACTAATAGAAAGTCTCATGTTATTTAATGTTACTGCAAAATTAATTTTTGTAAAAAACTGAAACATTTTCTCTTTCATTTCCTACTAACTCACTTGAGCTTCCTAAGTACTTTTTAACATTTGTGCTATGATCTGCTAATCCAACTCCTCCTAATTTGATAAGGCCCAATTTAAGTTTTATTTTCCCAGTAGTACAGAAATATAAATTATTCATATTTTCAACCTCATTACAATTGAAAGTTATCACAAGATATGTTCACTTCTATATTCTAACTCATTTCTCATCTTTCAAATTATTAAATAAGAACATGTGTGACAAATATGAAGGAAATAATTTTGTGGCTGGTTGAAAAATGACAATACATAGTCATTAATTTAATTTAACCAAAAAAAGTTGCTACTGATGTAGCCTCAATTAAAAAAAAAATTATGTAACTAAAAATTATTAAGGATGTATAACACCAACATTTATCATGTATCATATAAATAAATTTTATCATTTATGTAAGATGATATAATATCATAAATGGCAAAGCAATATGAAAAAATTACCTTATGATTAAAATGAATTTATACCAAATACATACCCAAAATATAAAAGTTTCACATTTTCTTCTGTGTATAAGGAAAGAATAATTGGTAATAACATTAGTGGAAATACCATAAATAAATTGTACATTATTTTAAGTGAATGTGTCACTTTTTCTTTTATTACCTCTAAGAAAAATCAGTCTTATTAAAACTAAGTTAAAAATAAAAACAATGTTTAACTGTTACTAGAAAGATCTCCACAATATTATTGGACATAAATTGCAATAAAAAACTACTTCTAGTTGAATATGACATAAAAATGTCAAAATATTTTCCCAGAGATAATATATATATGAAAAGGTACTTGGGATATTAGTTTCTTTTTATTTTAATTGACTCAAAGAGTAAAAATCAAAATATTTATGTTTAGAAAAAATAGTTTTTGCAGCATCTTAGTTCATGTAAAAGGAAGTCTCCCATGTATGAGTGGGTCGTATTCCAAATAATAATGTATAAATCAGTTATACGAAAATTGGAATATATTTTTCATTGTGTGATATAATAAGTGGTGGTTATGTTACTTAGTAAATAGCTTCACAAATTCAGAATGCAAATAGTTATATTTGTTTTCTTTTACTTGTTTCCTATTTGTACCCATGACAACACTCTGGTCTATTAAAAGGAACTGTGAAAAACCCAATAGAGGGGCTGAAAAAACAAAACTACAGACTGGAATAAAATATTGCAAATTACATATCTGATAAAGGTTTTATATCAGGCATATGTAAAGAATTCTCAAGAACCAAAATTTAAAATCCAATTAGAAAATCAGCAAAAGTCATGTATAGATATTTCACCAAAGAGAAGATTTAGATGGCAAATAAACATGAAAATGTTCAATATTATTTATCATTAGGGATATGAAAATTAAAATATATACATATATAAAACAATCACCGTGCACATATTCAAATATCTTTTTTTAATTATGACAAAACAAAATGCTGATGAGAATGTGGATAAACTAGATCTTTTATACACTTCTGATGATAATATGAAATGGGCAGACACTCTGAGAATAACTTTGCAGTTTCTTATAAAATTATATATGTGCAAATTATACAACTTAGTAATCACATTCTTGGGCAGTTATTCCAGAGAAAATATAGCTTACATTTTCATTAAAACTTGTATATGAATGTTTATACCAGATTTTTGTAGTAACCAAAACTGGAAACACCTGAATGCCCTTCAGTGGGTAAATGTGTAAATAACTATGGTACATCCACACCATGAAATTTTACTCAACAAGAAAGAAAAGAATGAAGAAAGGAAAGAAAGAAAGAAAGAAAGAAAGAAAGAAAGAAAGAAAGAAAGAAAGAAAGAAAGAAAGAAAGAAAGAAAGAAGGAAGGAAGGAAGGAAAATACAATTTTTAAAAAATATTTTACTTACCTATTTCTAGAGAGAGTGGAAGGGAGGGAGAAGAAGAGGGATAGAAACATCCATGTGTGGTTGCTTTTCATGCACCCCAACATCAATGTGTGGTTGTTCTCATGCACCGGTTACTGGAGACCTGGCCCACAAGCTATGTGCATGCCCTGATTGGAAATCTAACTGGTGACTCTTTGGTTGGCAGGCCAACACTAAATCCATTGAGCTACAACAGCCAGGGCCAAACACTATATTAATACATACAATAAAAAAAAGATAGATTTCTAGTACATAATGACCGGTGAAAATATCAATTTCTGAAGTTTAAATACTGCAAGATTTATGTAACATATAGCATTCTTAAAGCTATAGTTGTAGAAGATAAATTAGTAGTTGTTAGGAAACAGGAACTAGGTATGGGTTTGTGATTGTAAGGCTATTGCGTGAAGGAGTCCTCTTGTGTTAATGGAAGAGTTCATGTATATAATAAAATTTCTTAAAACTATGTACATGCACACACACAAATGCATGTAAAAGGAATTTTAAAAACTGAATATGGTCAGTAGTCTACTTAAATTGCATTGAGGCCAATTTTCTAGTATTGGTATTGGTATAGCTCTATAAGATATCACCATTGAAGAAATTTGATTCTATCAACAATAATTTTATACTTGAGCAGTTCTCAGAATCATGGATTCATGAAAGTGTTAACATCTGTCTTTCAAAGACCCACCACTATCATTCCACCAACCAACCTACAGGTCATCTATCTTTTAGTATTCTTTACATCTAAACAGAATGTCTAATTACCCACTTTTTTTTAACCAATGAGGCTAGTTCTCCATTCATCTCAGGATACTTTCCAGTGACTGCATGCAATCAGTACAGCCAGCGTTATGAGGAGGCTACTCCCTTTCCAAGACATTCCAAGTTGATATTACTTTGCTTGTTTACCCTTCAAAAAAAACTGCATTTGTTAATTCTAGTCTGAATTATGTCTAGTCTAAATATGTCTGTGGGGAGAAAAAAGACATAGGCAAAATTTAAAACTTTCTACTCTGATTAACTATCCTACCATATCAAGATGCCAAATGAATTTACAAAAAAGACTATTAAACCTAATTCTTTCAGGATTATTAAACAGCCATTACATGAGGACTGAATGAAGACATAAAGGACAAAATTTTCAGGAGACAGATTTGACCATTTTTCAAAAACAAAAAGTGTCTGTAGATTCAATCTGTATGTATGATAATTGGCACTGCTAAATAGTGATTTCCCAGAAAATTTTTGAAGAACTGGATATATATGTTTTGATCATTTTAAAGAGGCATTACTATTTGGATTTTCTTTTATCTTACCATTTTTGTGTGTTGGGGCTCTTGGTTTTAAATGACCAAAGCACTTTATGTTGGTATTATGTTATTTTGATTACTACAGCCTTATAATGTATTTTGATTATCAGATAGCATGATTCCTCCAACTTTGCTCTTCTCTTTCAAGATTGCTGTTGCTATTCAGGGACTTTTGTGGTTCCATACAAATTTTTGAAATATTTGTTCTCATTCTGTGAAATATGTCATTGGCATCTTGATAAGAATTACACTGAATCTGTAGATTGCTTTGGGTGGAATGGGCATTTTAACTAATCCCTAAAATGTCCACTTTAATTAATTCTGCCTATCCATGAACACTATATGTGCTTCCGCTTATTTATATCTTCTTCAGTTTCTTTCTTCAGTGTCTTATAATTTTCTAATTACAGGTTTTTACACCCTTGGCTAGATTTATTCCCAGGTGTTTTACCCAACAATTCCACTGCTGGGAATTTCTCTGAATACACCTTAAACACCAATTTAAAAGAATATAAGTAACTCTATGTTCATTGCAGCATTAGTTATAGTTGCCAAGATTTGGAAGCAGCCCAAGTGTCTAGGAGTAGATGAGTCGATAAAACAACTGGTATATTTACATGATGCAATACTACTTGGCCATAAAAGATAAGACATCTTTATCTTTTGTGACGGTATGAATAGACCTAGAGATTTTTTATGTTAAGTGAATAAGCCAGCCAGAGAAAGAGAAATATCATATGATTTCACTCATATGTGGAATCTAATGAATGAACTGAACTAACAAGCAAATAGACACAGACTCACAGATAGAGAACAAGTTTTACCTGGCAGTGGCTTGTGGAGAAATGTTGACCCACAGCATCTGTGGTGCACAGCTAAGTCATTGTACTCACTCATGGAAGTTACTGTAAAGGACTCAGGCCCTTTTGGACACTGATTTTCTTCTGCATATCTGCACTCTTAGTCCAGGTGCCTCCATTGGGAAATCTCATTTGGGGAAGCTTGCAGACACTTTTCTCCCATCAGCCTGGGTTTGAGGGACATTTTCATTCCTAGCCCTTCCTCTTTCAACTCTCTACAGTTCCTGGGGCCGTAAAATGGCAGAACCTTTTATTTGAAGCTCCTTCTTGAGAGTATCTCCGTGTTGTTCCACCTGACCCTGGCAGTTCTCTAGGAAAAAAGAAACAGTGGAGAAACTGTTCCTCTCTCTAGATTTAGCCTCTTATTTACACTATAGCAGTAAGTGATTAAAGGCTGAGCTCTTTCTTTCATTTTGGCTTGTTATTTTAATTGACTAGTCCACACCTAGTAGCTCAGCCCTCTCCAGGTTAGCTCTACTCTTGACAGTATCACTACTATCAAAGAAATGTACAGAAGAGACAAGCTGGTTACCCTAATATGACCCTTCAAATGAGTACAGGCAATATAAGTGAACTAGGGAAAGATGAACCCTTATAAAAGTGTATGTAATAACACCCAGTTCAAGTATTGCACAAGTAATATTGCTTTTGTGGAAAACCTATTTTAAATTGTTTTAATATAGTAATTACCACAAAGATATGAAATATATACCAACAAGAGGGAAACATAGCACTGAGCATTCCATGAGCCTGCTCAGAAGGGGATGCAATATATTTTCTACAACAATGTTATTTATCTACTGAAAAGAATGATAAATATTAAATCAACACATGTTCAAATTAAAAGGTATTCTTCTAAAGATTGTAATGTCCAGTGATTTATATGCTAATAAGAAGATATATATGATCTGGTGTCACTTTGGCATTTACATATTCAATTAGAATAAAAATGGCTTGAACTCACATCTACGTTCTGTGAACTATATAATGCCCAGTGCGAGATGTCTACTAGTGGCTAACAGTCTCTTGTCAAAGTTCCCTGCTAATCGATTTCTTGTTCTTCTTTTGATAATATTTGCACTTCCAATGATGCCTAGAACCCCTTCTATGCCTATGTTTTGGTAAATGTGAAACATGTTTCTTTCTTTCAATATTCATTAAAAATACTACACAATTTTCTAGTATAGTTCTAGATTTGAGAGAAAAGATAAACCATAATATATGAATAAAAACTATAATATAAAATATTATTCATTCTTAAAAATCCCCTCAGCTGTATGTTTCACAATTTCTGTGGGCTTGCTTTTCCTTTTTGTTGCCCCATTCAGGCCACAACTAGAGAGTGTTATTTCTATACTTATTCATATCTGTTGGAGTTTTTTCTATACAAAGGTATTTCTCTCCATGAGAAGAATCTGCAATGGCCTCTTAATTAATTATCTATTTATTTTCTGTCGTGCTATGAGAGCACTCTCAAACAAGAGCTAAAATTAAGTAATGCAATCCATTTAATAAAGGTCACATCTGAGGTGCAATAGCTCCAGGATGAATAAACACTCCAGTGTGTCAAGCAGTGGTGAGTAGAGAAAGATGTGTATTTACACAATGAAATATGTAAAAGTCTGTGGCAAGAATCCTTAACTCAGTACCATTGATAAATAGAAAAAGTAGTATTTATTTATTGCTTTCTATGTGCCAGGCAGTGTCAGAATATCCCCTATTTTATTTATTTTAATCTCTACGACTATATTGTTAGTTAAGATTACTATCTCTGTGAACAGATTTGTGACAATTTGCACCCCAAAATAAAATAACTTGCCCATAGACTTACACCTCATGAAATAACAGAGCTAAGAGCCAAAAATTGCATTCTGATTACAGGCCCAACTTACATCCAAAGATCATGATTTTGGGCTATTTGTGGAAATAAAGTCATCAATAGGATGAATATTCTTTTAGCACTGCA
This sequence comes from Artibeus jamaicensis, assembly GCF_021234435.1. Taxonomy (NCBI): domain Eukaryota; kingdom Metazoa; phylum Chordata; class Mammalia; order Chiroptera; family Phyllostomidae; genus Artibeus; species Artibeus jamaicensis. The sequence goes on along the minus strand of NW_026522030.1, from coordinate 67,098,317 downwards.
TTTTATCAGTTTCTAAAATAATTATCTTAAATGGAAATTATGAAAAGAAAATTTACATTATTATAAAGTGTTAGTAATTATTTAAATAAGATGTTCTGTCCTAGCCTGTAAAGTCAGTATATAACTTTCCAATCCTTTATTCAAAGAATATTAATTGTTATGCTCTCCTCCATGGTGAAATATGTAGTCTTCAGGGAAACTTTCAGGGAGTATATTGAGAAATGAATGTTTATTAAGAAAATTCATGTTGAAAGTCAATAAAATGTCTTTTTTCTAGACTTTTGTTTCCTGTCTTTGCTTTCATACACTTTATTATTACTTCTTAGCTTCTGAATAAGATTAATCAGTGAGTTAATTACAGGGGTGCCTGAGTATGGATAGTGGGAAGTGTTAGTGTGAGTCAGTGCGCCATAAATCAAACAGCAGGTGAACTCTTGTCAAACACAGTTCTCTGACTGACAAATTATAATAATTAAAAAATAAATAAACTAGACTCGTTTATTTAAAAGTATACAACATGAGTAATAACTTTGATAATATATAGAATATGGCTGTACAGCACATTTTTCCTTTCATTTAGAAAATTAAAAATATAGCATGCAAGGTATTCCACTAGGCAGTATGGGAGATTTAAGTATGAAAAATACAAGGTATTTGTCAAATACATTGACATCAAGTAGAGGAAATAAAATGTATCACTAAACCATTGCATAGAAATTAATAGCAAATGTTTATCATCATTTGGAAGAGAAAAAATGTTTCCTAGAGTAATGATCTGGATAATGAAGATTCTTTGAAAGTGTTTTCATGCAACCATGCTATGATTTTAAAAAATGGCTTTGGAGGTGGCTATTGCAATATAACCATGCCTCCTATTTTCCACTCAAACAAAGAAATAAAAACAGTCATCTGTACTTTCTTACTTTCATTCAGTGTCCACACAATTCAATAGCCATCATTGTAAATTCTTATTATTAATTCCATCTCTTTTTTCTTTCACTTTATTATCTCTTTAGTATGTGCCAGTTATTACAATAAGCCCTGAGAATGGACAAGAATTAGCCAAAGTTTCCTTCCTCAAGGAGATCTTACTCTAGACCAGCAATTTCAACTGTTCAACCACAAGAGGCACACAGGTGCACTGGAAGATTTTTTAAGATACCTGACTGTGGGGGCTTCTTCTTCGCGAGTCCCCCGCCACCACCACTCCCGCCCGGTGCCATGGACATAAGTGAATGAATAATGACTGAGACATGCTGGATCTGTTTGGGGAGGAGGAGCGGGCTGTGGCCAGTATCTCAGGGGAGACAAAGGCCGGCAGCGGCCAGTTTCTCTGAGAAGAAAAAGGCCCCAAGAGCCCCCTTCCATAGCCTTTTATTGGGTTGTAATACACAGGAATACAGGGTGGCAAGGATCAAACAGTAGATAACATTTCAAAGAGATCTGAGGGCTTCAGAGTCTGAGTCAGTCTGTCTGGAAGAGAGTTGCAGAAACTTTGGGAGACATACTCATTTCCTCTCAGACACTTAATATATGAATGAAAGCACTCCTAGCAGAGCAGATTTTACAGGTCTGTCAGGAAGTCTTCATGATGCCAGATTTTTCCCCCAGGACACACTCTAGCAAGGCAAGGAGCTGCACCTCTCCCCAACAGGTATTCAGGCTTAAGGGGATTAGAGCTAGGAAGTACTTCTCCCGAAGAACATGGGGACTCCGGCTATGTCACATCCTTGGGTGAGAGTCCATTGCTCTTTGTTGCAACCCCTAAGTCCTTCCATGATGGCCTCCCAAGTGATCAAGTCTGGTTTAGGTTGCCCCCTGCTGTGAGGGGTCTTACCTGTCATTGATTTCTGATCAAGCTCTGGGGGCAGGGAGAGGAACTGAGGCAGGGTTTGCTACCAGAGACAGGCTTTGTCTCCTATGGCTGGCATTCCAAAGGTTGTCTCTTGCCCTTAGCCACAAGGGGTAGGGATACAATTCTTAAAATCAGGCAGAGTGGTCTATTTTAGTCAGGGGTGCTGATCTCATTTTCCTTAAGTTGTCAAATAAAATAACAATAACCAACACATCAGAAGCCTTTTCAGTGTGAATGAATACAAATTATACATATTTTTGTCAAATTGGCAAGGAATCTATTTTCGGGTGTGCCACAGAATTTAGTAATTCACTTATTTGTGCCATGAGATTAAAAAGGTTAAAAGTTGCTACTCTAGAGAATCAATGTCAGAAACACCTTTCAGATTTTTTTCTTGCTGCCCCTATTTTGCTCACTGTTTTAGTATATCATCACCTGTTTACAGGATTAGGAACTAATAGATTCCTAGACTGTTCCCACATTAAACCTGCACATTGGCTCTCTCTGTTGGCTGGAGCAGGAGCTATATTACTATAATCAGGAACTATTGAAAAAGGATATAAGCCAAAATGTTGACAACAGTTATGTGTGTAAGTGAATAGCAGAATACATGCAAAAATATCTATGTGATAATTTTCATCAAGGGGATATTTATAATAGTGAAATAGAAGGCATAATTTAAATCTATTAACATTAGGTTAATTTAATAAATAGTACATAATTATTAAACATTATGATGCATTTATACTTTCTGACCTCATAAAGATATCCATGATGTATTTTTAAATGTGTGCGTATGAAAGAGAAAAGGAAATAAAATCCTAGAGGAATATGTATCAAATTAAGATTGATTATATCTGTGTCAAAAAACATAATTGTAACTAAAGTTAGCAATTGATCATTTTTTCAAGATCACTTATTATAATGATTTATCAAAAATCCTAATATAAATTTAAATTACAATGTTATTAATTAAATATAAAATAAATCTATTCACATTATGAATTTGAGTTCTCATATAAATATTACAACAGCACTATTTATATAGTATATAATAAGAATTTGAGTTATATATTCTTAGAAAAATGCTTTTCCATTTATTCATCTATATTATAAAAATAAATTTTCTGTCACTGTTTTTGTTTACATTATTATAACTACTCATTTTAAACACTAATGCAGTTGGCTCAAAGTGTTTAGCAAATTGTAGGCATTATTATCTAGTCAGGAAATCCACTATGTATAGAATATATATTTGTTGGACAAGTTTATAATTCTGTGCACATGAATTTATTTTCTTTTTTCATCTAAAGAAGATAAGTGAGTTTTACAGATTTAGGCTAACTGCGAAAATCTCTTTATTGTTGCAATGATCATGTAAATAATTAGAAAATGTAGGTCTATAACCATGGCAGATGATTTATATATAACATCTAAATAAAAATGTATATGATAAATTTTTATTTTTGTGAAAGTGACTACTAACATTAGATTATATATGATGAGCAGGAATAAAGGTTTCAGTAGGATTAACCAACAATATAAATATGATCACAATATGAGTATCCCTGGGGATATTTAAAAAATATTTTGTTTTATTCAGGTCATTTAATCACAGAGCTAAAGCATTTTATTTTCAAAGAAATAATCACGAAGTACTGCCAAATAGAAAGAGTTAAGCTCTGAGTATAGAAAAGAGCCAAAATATATTTATATGAATTTCCACCAACCCTCCAATCCTCTATCATTTAAATTATTAAATTATTTATTATTTTCTCATTATTAGATTTAATTTCATTTAGTGTTTCATTTAGTGTTTCATTTAGTGTTTCATTTAGTGTTTTGATCTTTTTTTCTGATTATGTCTATTTTCAACAAACATCAAAATCTCCCACATCTTCCTTCTCTTTACTTATTTACAACTCATCAGTTTCTACATTTAGTTTTTCTTCCATCAAAGTCTCCTCCCTCTCTTCTAAACCTTTCCACTGTGATAGCTCAAACCTGTCTTTTTACTTTCTTTCAGGGATTCCAATTGTCTGTCTTTGACCATGTGAGCCATCTCACAGTTTAATACACTTTTTGTCTTTCTGTGCATCATTTTATATCATTTGTATTTATATATCCTCAACTTCAGTAATCTTTATTCCATAGTGTCTAATGTGCCATTAATACCATTTCAGTCAATTGGAGTCTTTATCCCAGACATTGTCATTTTTGTTTCATGAAAATTTGATTTGGGACATTTTTCAATAGCTTTAATTAAGTATTTTAGCATATGAAATACAGTTACTAAAGTTGTTTTAATATCCTTATCAACTAACATTAATACCTGCATCAGTTCTCGTTGGTTTCAGCTGAACAATTTTTTTCTTCATTAAGAGTCATGTATTCTTGCTTTTTTGCACATCAGTGAGAATGTTAGGGTAAGGGACAAAACCATTTACATGGGAAATTGAATGCCATTGAGATTGGTGGTTGAGCAGCAGGCAACAAAATTTCTAACTCATAGTGTCTACAGGATCATCAAATATAAGGTCGAGTAACTGCCGTGTGATGAAAGGGATTTTAACTGGTGTGCTGGATCCAGTACCCACCATTTCAGGCCCAAGAGATTTTCTGAGTCAAGATCATGACTGACCTATAATTCCAGATAATATACCTTGTTTGTACCAAGACTTAAACTAGAAGCTGGAACAGTATCTGTCTTCTGAACAGAAAGAATTGACAAAGCAAACTGGAAAGTGTCTCAGATAGAAGTCCAGAAGCATATGGTTGAGTTTCAGAGAAAGGCTGCAGCTTGAGAAGAATATGGTACTTACTCAGCACTGCTCGGCACTGTATGCCTCAGCTTTCTGCTGTTCCTTGTGCTACCCCAGGTTTCCCTGTTTAAGCTCCATCTGCTCCAGATTCAACTTTAACTATTGCTACACTCAGGACTTCAAAGTAACTTGTTTGTTTGTGTAGAATTAATGGAGGAGCTGGAAGAAGCTTTATTAAGGTAGGGACAGAGTAACCTTTAGGTTATGGTGAATTTCTCCTCATCATGTAGGCAATATTCTTATGTGGATTCTATTTGATGGCTCATGTATTCAAGATCTTTCTACTCTGGGGGTTGTGAACACAAACTCTGGAAATTACTCTGCTACTCCTCGCCAGTGGTTCTTTCCTTGGTCTCACTGTTCCCTGACACATCATACCAGCATTCAGTGAAAGACTTGAAGATACCCTTCTGCAAATCTCCAAAGTGCACTCGAGCTTACTCTCTCTCTCCCCACCCTTCTCTCTATCTAATCATAATCCTGTGCTGCCTCTGTGTCCCTGTCTGAAAATCATTGTTATGTACTTTCTGTGTTTTCTGGTGGTTTAAGGTGTGAAGGTAATCCTATTCCTGCCCTTACATCTTGGTAGGAGGTGGAGACAATATTTTAGGACCACTTTCACTCTAGTGTCTAATGATAATAAAGACAAATGTGCAATTTAGAATAGTTGGCTGGGATCTGTTTTAAAATCTCTAAGATTACAGGTAGTTAGTGGCAAAAAGATATAAAGAAAAAAGGGCCCTGGCTGGTGTAGCTCAGTGGATTGAGCGCGGGCCTGGGAACCAAGCAACCATGGTTCGATTCCCAGTCAGGGCACATGCCTGGGTTGCAGGCCAGTTCCCATCAGGGGACTCACAAGGGGCAACCATACATTGATATTTCTCTCCCTCTCTCCTTCCCTTCCCCTCTAAAGATAAATAAATTAAAATCTTTAATAAAAAAAAAGAAAAAAGGAAGGCCAGCAAACTTTAAAGTGGTAAAAGAAATAAAACTTTATAATTGAGAGAGGAAAACAGAAAACATAAAGTCCCAAGGTTCTTGTTGGGACAACTCAATGGGAAATTGGGAGATTCACTCAACAGGAAATATAGTTTTCCAAATGAAGTCAAGCCATGAAGACATGAAGTGATGTGTTGAATTGGTAGAGTGTTCAAGAGTACTATTGCACAAAATACATGTAGAGAGTTCTAAGTGACCTTGGAGTGGTTTAGGAAGGCTTTTTGGTTGTGGGAAGACTAGATAGTTCTTCCTTTAAAGTTCAGAGTGCTTATTTTTCTTGATGGAAGGACACGTCATTTGCACAATTATGAAAAAGCAGAGAAATTTTTTTTTTACTTCTTTGTTAAATTTTCAGGACTGTAAACACTTAAAAAGGGAGCCAGAATCATTTTATTTAAAACAATAAAAACAACAAAAAGTTAACTTCCAGATAAAGTAGAAGTTAATTATGTTTATGACAATGTTTGCAATACTGTGATTCTTTGGCAAGTAAGGAAAGAGGAGGGCTCTATTTCTTTCTGAAGAGGTGTTCATCATTTACCTTTTGTTTGTACATTTATACTTGTACGATTCTGACAAAATGCATCAATAATATAATCCTCTTTCTGATGTTTGCTTTGATTTTAATCTTGTAAAAAGAAACAGTAGTGTATGCTTCTGTATTAAACTGGTCAAAGGTGACCTGGAGATGATTTTACACTCTGTTTTCTTTCACTTACATCGTACAAAATTTTTTCCAACAGATAAGGCAGTGGAACTGGTGCAGACTCATTTGTACCCATTTTATGATCGGTGCATGTAAAGTTTAAAAGAGTCGAGTTCTTACAACATCAGATAAAGGTATGAAGCATTGATATAAAAACCCAGAATTTCTGATTTTAAATGCAGTATTCTTCCCTATCTTAGAAGTATTTCAGTTTGCAGGTTGGCTACAGCAGGAATTCCACTGTTTTTGATAAAATCAAGGACATATCATAGCTCTATTCTTGATTATATTTGAGATAAAATGAAAGTTTAGTCTGCATTTATTTTTTAACTAAAGTGTCAGTTTGAATATTGATCTCATTTAAAGACTATTCCTAGAAATTTTAGAAAGAAAATTAAAGTCTTTACTTGCAGAATACTATCTGCATTTGTTTTGACAACTAATTAGTTTACATATGTAAAATAAGCCTACCATTCTGTATATATAATTAAGATGCAATACTCGGATAGCACTGACTGCTTAATTAAAGCAATTACTATAGTATTGGATCATACATTTTAGGCTATACTATAATTGACAGTCATTGAGAAAAATATTTTTCATATAATCAAACACAAAACATATTTGTATGCTTTAATTAGTTTCATTCATTCTTAACATTGTAGATGCCTTTAAAAAGAACAAAAAAACTTGTAGCTCATCTGGTTCTCAAGCCTTGATGCACATCAGAGAAAAGGATTTTCACATGCTGTGACCTATTATTCAAAAAACAAAGTCCCCAGTAGAACACATTCTATTAGAATTTCCCTCTAATATGCTGGTCTTAGGGACATTTAGTGCCGGTAGGCTACTGGCTGAGGGCTCAGAGAACTAGACCCTGCCAGTGTCTCCATCTTCTCATTAGAGAGCCATTATTCTTCTCACCCCAACCGATTAGCATCTAGAAGAGTGGTGGCATTAGTGTGGGCTTTGCAATGGCTTAAACTTGGATTCAAATTTCAATCTCAACAATTTTTTCCTGGTAATAGGGTAGGGCGCTTACTTTTTTTAAGGTTTGGTCTCAGTAATAATAAACTTATATCTGCCTACTGAATAGGGGTAGATCCAAGTTTTGAGGTACCTAAAGCTAAACTTTTGGGAGTGCTTTTTAAAGGAAAACAAAATAAGATAGGAATGGTGTAAATATTTATTTAGAACTAACAAAGAAATATACATTTGAAAAAGCTGACAAAAGTCACATACACAGTAAAATCTAAATTCTTTTTTAAAATTAACTCCTGACACGTCTTTTATTGTATTTTTGCTTTAGCTTTGACTGCGTATTCTCTGATTACGTCTTTATAAAACTTTTCTGTTTAATATTTAAGTATATTTTCTTGATTATGTTATTACAGTTGTCCCATTTTTTCTCCCCTTTATCCACCACCCCTTCTTCCAACATCACCCTCCTTAGCCCATGTCCATGCATTGTAGGTATAATTTCCTTGGCTTCTCCATTCCCTATATTACTCTTGTCATTACCCTGTCTATTTTTTGCCTACCAATTATGTTCTTATACCTGTACCTTTTCCCCCATTCTCCCCTCTCCATCTCCCTGATAATACCCCACCATGTGATCTCCATTTTTGTGATTCTGTTCCTTAGTTGTTTGCTTAGTTTGTTTTTATTTTTGTTTTTTAGGTTCATTTTTTGATAGTTGTGAGTTTGTTGTCATTTTACTGTCCATAGCTTTAATCTTCTTCTTTTTCTTAGATAAGTCCCTTTAACATTTCATAGAATAAGGGCTTGTTGATGATGAACTCCTTGAATTTGACCTTATCTGAGAAGCACTTTACCTGCCCTTCCATTCTAAATGAAAGCTTTGCTGGATAGAGAAAGCTAGGTTGCAAGTCCTTGCTTGTCATGACTTTGAATACTTCTTTCCAGACCCTTCTTTCCTGGAGGGTTTTCTTTGAGAAATCACCTGATAGTCTTACGGGAACTCCTTTGTAGGTAACTCTCTCCTTTTCTCTTGCTGCTTTTAAGATTCTCCCCTCATCTTTAATCTTGGGTAATGTAATTGTGATGTGTCTTAGTGTCTTTCTCCTTGGATCCATTTTCTTTGGGACTCTCCGAGCTTCCTGGACTTCCTGGAAGTCTATTTTCTTTGCCAGATTGGGGAAATTTTCCTTCATTATTTGTTCAAATAAGTTTGCAGTTTTGTGCCCTTCCTCTTCTCCTTCTGGCATCCCTATGATTTGGATGTTGGAACATTTAAAGTTGTCCCAGAGGTTCCTAAGCCTCTCCTCACTTTTTTCAAATTCTTGTTTCTTCATTCTGCTCTGGTTGATGTTTGTTTCTTCCTTCCTTTCCAAATATTTGATTTGAGTTCCAGTCCCTTTCCTTTCACTGTTGGTTCCCTGTATATTTTTATTTCTTTCATTTTGTATAGACTTTACTTCTCCCTCAACTTTGCGACTATTCTCAATCATTTCTGTGAGCATTTGGATCACTAGTGTTTTGAACTCTGCATCTGCTAGGTTGTCTATCTCCTCATCACTTAATTTATTTTCTGGAGCTTTGATGTGTTCTTTCATTTGGGTTATATTTATTTGTCTCAGGTCACCTACTACATTTTAAGGGGAAAAACCTTAGGTATTCACCAGAGTGGGGCAACCCACTTTGCTATATTGTGGGGCTATATTGTGGGAGGGGTCAAAGAAGGAACAAAACCTCTTCCTTGGCTCTCGCCCTGCTTTTGGTCACTTCCCTTGCTTCACACAGATGGAAGGGGCCCTTCCAGGTGTTTATTCCAGGTGGGTAGGCATGTGTATATTTAGGACCCCTAGGTCCCTATAATGAACTCTCTTGTGAGAGTGGGAGTTTCTCCCAGTACCGCAACCCTCACATATTTTTACATCCAGAAGTTTTGAGGCTTTAGTTTTCAGTGCTGGAATCCTAGGTTGTGCTATCTGTCTCACTCCCCAGTTGTCCTTCTGGCTTATCCACATGCAAATGTTGGACTGCCTAGTTCACCATAAAATTCCTCATCACACATGCTCTTTGCCCTGGTTGCCTGTCTCTGTTCTTCTACCAGTCTCGATGAATGTTTCTTTAACTCCTTGGTTGTCAGACTTCCATACAGTTCAATTTGCTGGCAGTTCTGGTTGTTTTTTGTGTGTGTATGCTTGTTTAAATTTGTTGTTATCCTTCTTTTGGTTGCATGAGGAAACAAAGCATGTCTACCTATGCCTCTATCTTGGCCAGAAGCCCTATAACACTTTTTGAATTAATATTTTCTTTAGAGAGAATGAAAATATCATTGAGACTTTTCATTAGCAAGGTTTATCATTCTAAAATTAATAATGAGAATGTAGAAAAGGTTCTTTCATTTTAATAAATAAGTATTTCATGGGGACTTTAAAGATTATTTTAAAATTTGGGAAATTTTCATCATTTCTTTTGTTTTAAGATATTTCAGATGTATTCTCTGTAGTATTGCAGCAGGTCTGTGTCTATAAACACAATAATTTAAAAAGGTACCGTTTCATATAATTATTTTTAATAAATATATGATTCCTTTGTCATCATATACATAATCAAGTATATGCCTGAATGAAATATTCTATTGTAATTAGATGCTGATGAGAAATAAATAGTTCTACTGTAACTTTATACACTTTATGGGTGCAAGAATATTCCAACAAATAAGCCTTTTGAGCTTTGTACTTTTCATACCTCTGTTACTTGCATACATCTATTGTTAAGTGTCATGGGACACATTTACATACCAACATGTTCTATGTATGATCCTAAGTCTTTGTGACATCATGATGGTGATTCAGCACCATGGCCCTCAGTAGTATCTCAATTACTATATGAAGTATTCATTCATGAAAAGGGCTTTATCTACCAAATACAAATTTTATATTTCTCCAACTCCACTTCTGCTACTCAGGTAGCAAAATTGCCCATGGCTGGTTTAATGCTTTCTGAAACAAGGTAAGGCAAAGTATAGGTAAAATAGAAGTTAATGATGTATAAAAATATTTGCATAATCTCTTTAAAATACAACAAATTGTGCAACAAATACTTTTTGTTTGAAGAGATTATCAATCTTAAGTGGTTGCGATTTACATGTTTTAATTGTTTAAATTTAACATTATTGTAGAGCAATGTGAAGCAATTGCTAGTGTGTCACTGAAGCCAGAAAAACCATTGTTCATGCTGCCTGTCACCTACCAGACCCAATAAGCAGAGACAGGAGTGGATCTTTCTGGGCACTTTATTCAGATGGCCAGGGATCTGAGAGGATGGCGGGTATGTACCCTAAAAGACCATCTTACATTTCTTTTCAACCAGCCTTTTTTATAAGGGGGAAAAGTGTAGGTAAGGAATTTGGAATTCAAGACAGAGGTTGATCACGTAAAAGCTGTAGTCTGGCAATTTCCCTAACAGCCTTCTATCTGTTGATTAGTTATTTTCTGGGTCCTGTGTCCTGCATCCTGGGTGATTTTCTTCATGTTCTAGGTGGAGCGCTGTCTTTACCTGATATACAAGGGCTCAGATACCATTGTGAATTGTTGCAGTCTTCTTGGGGCACAAAGGTGAAAAAGTCAGGATGGGCCATACATTCAATTTCTGAAACAATAACTTTTTACATGCATTAATTACTAGGCTTATTAACTATTACCTTGAACTAAAATTTTCCAGCTCTGGGGGCTCCCCATCATTATCTTTAGAAGAGTCTGTGTAAGCAAAGGACCCTGAAGCTTAAGGTTCATTTTGTACATGTAAAATCTGCCTCTGGTTTTATGTGTGTTTAATGTGTAAATTAAAGAGTACATTCAACTATGTATATTTTTCATAGTATTCCCACAAAGACTTACATAATATAAGAAAAAGTACCACCTATAATTTTAATATTTCAAATTTAGAAATTCCAATACTAATTAAAAAAAGGGTTCTAGATAAAATCTCAGTAAGATTCTTCTTGGTTAATTTTTTTAAGACAGAGAATAACTTTATTAAAGTGCCACAATACATATTTTAATTACTAACCTCAGATTAACAACTGATTAAAACATACACACATCCTTGTAAAGTTAAATATTTTCTACTTTTCCTGAAAGATTTTTGACAAATTTGTCATAAAAATTCAATGAGATGATATGAAGAAAGTGATCTAATAAAACATTAAGTTATTATCAAATTTTGATTATCCTATCATAAATATCTCAATAATGAAAACATCTCTTGAAAAGAATATCCTTCCAGTTTTAAAAGTGAACTCTGTTAGATAATGATTTTGCATGTAATTACAGAGGTCCTATAATATTATTTTTGTCAACTTCCTGAAATCCTGTATGTTAGACAAAATTTGCCTTTTCACTCCCTAATTGATTTGTATTATATTTCCATTATTTTTGACATTTACTGTATTGAAAAATTATACTGGCCAACCAGGCAGCAATGGACATTAGTGTAAAGTAGGAATGGCTGATTTGGGGAAGAATGTATGGGTTCACCAAGTGGTTCATTCGTTTTTTTCCATTTGATGGTTCTAGTAGCTCTTAGTTGTCTCTGGCTTCATTCAAAACAAACTTGTTAAATTTTATTGTTGACAATTGTCATCTCAGTGTGCATTAAAAAAATTAACAAAATTGATGAATTTTGTGTAGCCATCTTAATATTAAAGATGGAGAAAATACCCAATATTTCTGGCATGTTATGCTTTATTATTTCAAGAAAAGTAAAAATACAACTGAAACATAGAAAATGATTTGTACAATGACACAAATAATTGTGTCCAAGAGGTTTGCAAAGTTCTGTGCTGGAGATTTCTCACTGTACCATGCTCCACAGGTAGATAAATCAGTTGAAGTTGATAGCCATCAGACCGAGATGTTGAGAAAAATCAACATTATACCATGTGGGAGATACATAACATACTTAAAATCTCCAAATCAATAAAGTTATTGGTGCAAATGAAAAAATGTGTCTTTTATTTTATGGAAAAAACACACACACTTTTTGATCAACCCAGTATTAGTCACCTTGGGTAGTCTGTAACCACAGAGTGCGTGGTTTGCACAATAGAAATTTATTTTGTCACAGTTTTGGAGGCTGCAAGTCCAAGGTCAAGGTCCTGGCAGTGTTGATTTCTGGTGAGACCTCTCTTCCTGCCTTACAGAGTGCTGCCTTCTCATTGTGTCCTCACATGGCCATTTTTTTGTGTATGTATGGAGAGACAGGTCTTTGGTGTGTGTTCCTCTTCATATAGGGACAGCAGCCCCAAAGGATTAGGGATTCACCTCTATAAACTCATTTAACCTGAATGACTTCTTAAAGGCCCTATCTCAAAATATAATCATATTATATATAATATTATATAATTATATTATATAATCATATTATATATATATATATATATATATATATATATATATATATACACACATATGTGGGGGGGTGGGTGTATATTCCCTGACTGGGGATCAAACTATGACTCTTTAGTTTGCGGGCCCACACTCAACCCACTGAGTTACACAAGCCAGGGCGTAACTATTGTAATTTTATATTTCTTATCTGGTCATTTGAGTTCTTGTATCTTATATGACTTTTGTTATGATTCTGCTTTTCTTTTTAGACTTTTATTTTCTTGACATTTAACATGTTTTGTAATTTATTGTTGAAACTGAGTAAAGGTAAATATGCCTTTACTGTGAGGTTTTATACAATCTGTCTGAGCATTGGATTGTGTTTAATGTTTGCTGTAGCTGTAAGTGCCCGAAGCTTTATATATAACTGTTCTTATTTTCACCTCCCCTGTAGTGTTTGGGCTTCCTTATCAACTGCTCCTCGGGTAGACCCTGTGTCTTGTAGGTTTTCCAGCCACCGTTATTACACGGCAGCACTGTTCATGTAGTGGTAATACGTAGAGCAGGGGTCACCAACCTCCAGGCTGTACCCTTTAGGCCTTTAGGAACTGGGCTGTACAGTAGGAGGTGAGTTTGAATGTAATGCACTTGAATCATCCCAAAATATCACCCCCCATTCCCATCTTTACAATAACTGTCTTCTATAAAACTGGTCCATGGAGACAAAGGTTGGGACCTCTGGTATAGAGAAAATAAAGCATTCTAAAATCTTATTTTTAAATCTCAGTGCTTTTGTTTTAAGTGGTCTAATTTGTGTACCTAAGCTGTGACCTTCGCAAGTCCCTTTTAACTCTCCAGACCTTAAGTTTAATGGGAAGGCTGGAGGAGACTAGAGATGGAGAAACCCCTTTCTCACAGGTGGGAAAAAAGATCGCAGCAAAATCAGTTCCCCTGGAGAGTAGGCTTTTGTTGTGGAGAGCAATCTGGGTATGTTTCAATGATTACTTTCCCCTGGCTCTATCCGTATCATTAGGAAATCTTTCCTGGCTTTTCACTTTGAGAACCTCATAGAGCCCCGAGAAATAAATATGTGGGAGCCTTCATAAAGTCCCCAAAGTGTCTTGCTCTCAGTCAGTACATACTAACATCCAGGAACTCTCCAGAGGTTTCCAGTCTGGTGAACAGATCTTAGCTGTGACTCTGGATTTTCCTCTCTCTCTAGATCTCAGGACATGATTTTCCCTGTGGTGATCTCAATCCTCTGATGTATCTGAGGAAAGTCATTGCTTTTCAGTGACATTTCCATTTGCATCTCTTCCTTAGTGTAATAATAGTAGTGATGACTTTTAAGCTCTTTATATGTTGGAGCTGAAACCAGAAGTTACATCAAAATTTTGCTTCTCAAAAACTTAGACTAAATTATATATGACACTGGATTAGTTTTTCATAAATATGGGTATTACTTGCAAGCTTACTTTGCAGCAGACATTTGCTAAGCATATATATGCCCTATTTGATAGAAAAAACAACATTCACAGTGTTTGAAAATATATAGTTTGGAACTAGGCTGCCTGGAATTATCCCAAGCTTTATTACATAACATGGGACTTTGGAAAAGTTAATGTTTCTGTACCTCAGTTATATTATCTTTTCATGAGGATAATAATAAGACCTATCTCATATAGTTGCTATGATGATTTAATAAGTTAACACATGAAGAATGATTGGGATACAGTGTGTGCTATGTGCTTGCTATTATCTCCTTTAATTCTCTGATAATTGCCTAGAATAAATATACTTTTTTTTACAGAGAATAAAACAAAGTCACAGATGGTTCAAATAACTTAATAAGTGCTATTAAATGACCAGTCCACATTCCTAAATCATACCTATGACTTGAATATAAAAGTATCCATCCTAATTCTTATAATTGGCCACAAAAATTGTAATTCAATGAAATGCATCCAGCCTACAGTTATGGAATAATGCTATTAGAAATTAATTTTTATGTGTGTCATGAAAAATTATATGTATCTCCCAGACTAGGCTTACTCTGCACAATTTGGTTTGGTAAGTAAATGTCTATATTTTAGTAAATCTCAAAGAGTTCTGCAGAGTCCCAATAATTTTTACTGTTTAAATATTCAGTTTTCACAGGATAACCCATCAGATATTGAAATTGTTAAAATGTACTGGCACTTGGGGGACCTGAGCCACTGTCTGTGCTGTACAAAGAGGCCTGATCATGAGGTTCCCTATTATCAGAGGCAACTGACACATAGCCGCCAGCAACCTGCTGAAAACCAGTTGAACCCCATAGCCCCTCCCCCTCCCCCTTGAGCATTCCCCAGAAACAAGGCCCATAAATCTCTTGGACATTCTGTTGCCATATCAGCCATCCCTAACCAGAAGACATTCTTGTTTCACAAACACCTACACCCTGGACATCTGGAACAGACCAGCAGGGTGACTTACCCACCCCTGCGGGCCTGCTCTACACCCTTAAAAAACCCTCTACTCCTTCCTTTGGGGCTTCAGTCTGTTCTGGCTCAGCCCACCTGATCACAGTGTCTGCCCTCTAATAAAAGCCCTTAACTGGACTTCTCTGGCTCAAAGTCTTTTCTTAGCCACCTAAACTACCTAACGGAAATGATGTTTTAAAATAGCAAGATCATGCAGGGCTCCCAAAGGCCAAAGCATTCTCAAGTCCCTCCATGTACTCCCACCAAGTTCTCCAGGGAACCGAAGTATTTGTTGTTCTTATCTGTTCTTTCTCTTTTATTGCAATTTTTCTTCCCATTCTTTCATCCTTGTATTTGTCTCAGATCACCTCCTGTGCTTCAAATCAGTTAAGTGTCTTTTTGAAAATCTCTGCTGGTATCATCAGTGGGAGTACCACACGATTGATAATATGATAAAAACTGTATGAATAATCACTGCTTACATACACCATGAGAGATTTTCACGTGCCATTGTCATGACTGGCATAAGATATCTCTTTGCCAAATGTTTTGATTGCTGAGAGATTTTGGAGGTTGATCTGCTTTTCTCAATATAGCAGAAACTCAAAAGCATGATTTTAATTCTCAGGCAAACCATAAAACCCACTGTGAGAGAAAAGAAAACTGCCATACTCTTCTGCAAGGGATTCTCATTGGGTGAATCTTTAAAAATCCCATAGATTAAGAATTACATTGCCTTTGATGTGGCCCTCTTTCAGGGGACTCACCACTTTCCTCAGTCTCTTAATACTGTATTAACTTCAGATATACTACATCCCAGTAGAATTTCATGAAATTTTGGTAGAATCCCAACATATGAATAACTTTTTCTTTCCCCCAGCAGATATTCAAACCCTCTTCCTGAGCATTTACTTCATCAAAATTTGACCCCAACCTATTAGTACTTCAGTGTGTGCTTCATGATAGCTTGAAGGAGACACAGCATTCTAAACACTTGTATTTTTATGTTATTTTTCCTTTTGGGAAACAATACTACTATTTAAAAAAACTAATTTAAATAAAAATGAGGCACTGTAGTGTGAAGTTGCTTAGGGATGCACATGTGGGAGTACGCACACTCTGTGGGTGCCTTGAGGGAAAAGTTTTGGCTGAGCAGAGGGATGATTTTTTTGTTGTTGTTGATGCGTTGAGGTAGGTGTCATTCTAATCAATTTAAAATTAAGGATTAAAGCTAATGTGTGCAACTGGACAGCCCATTTTCCCCGTGTACATATCCGATTTTATTAATTCACACAGAATAGCTTGCAACTCCCCCGGTCAGTAAAAAATCTTAAATCCTTATTTAGTCATGGGTAAAGCATGTGAAAAAATTGTTTTCTATGGACAAAAGCAGGTGGACACTGTGGGTGAAGTTGATTGACATCTCATCAAAAGAAAGGACAATAGGGTTTTCTGAACTTCAACCCAGCCTGTTGTAAGGAAAGGGGAAGTCCGGGGACAGAACTAGATTCAGCATTATGATTTAAGTGTCAAACAATTATTTTGTTACCACAAAAAGAGACTATAGATGTTTCTAGATCCCATCCTGTCCTAGTTCCCATGAGAGAGAGAGAGAGAGAGAGTGTGTGTGTGAATTAAAAGAGCAGTTATCAGTGAGAGGTTTTAGTACTTTCAACAGGCATCTCTCTCTCTCTCTCTCTTTCAAATTATATGAGACTATTGAAAAAGTTACAGAGGTAGTAAAAGTGGGCCAGCCAGGTTGTGTATATATAGGCTCAGGAAACAAGTTACAAAGCAGAAGAACTCCTGGAGTTTAGGAGAAAGAAGATTTGAGTGGGCGTGCTCTGAAAAGAGAGAGACCCTGGGTCCTTAGTCTTGAGGATTTCAAAGTCTAGGAGTTTAGAGAAGGTCTTATCTTAAAAAAATATCCACTAGCTTTATGCTGATGCACAAAAAAAGAGATTTATTCCCTTGAGTTCATCCCTCCTTGCCACTAATTATAATTTGACAGGTATTTCAATTGATGTTAATAATAGCTACAGATTATCCTTAATATTAATGGTGTTTATTTTGAGTTATCAATCTGTTATTACTGAATTTGTTGGACATTTGAACATACCCTTAAGTATTTTTTCAAAATATGTGGAGATTGATATATCAGAAATATCAATGGAGTGTGTGAGAGTCAACCAAGAGCAAAGCCTGAAGCCATTAGAAATTGAGATTTTAATAAAGAGATAAATTCAGTCTTATTCCTGGGGTTATGAAGCCAGTTCAAACCATTATCACCCTGATAACATTTCAAATAATCATTAAAAATGCAATGACAAGAAAAAATGAGTTAAGCATTATAGATGTCACATTTGTGTGTATGTTAGCTGACTTCTCACAACATAAAAAATCCACTGGGTGCTTTTTAATATATAAGTTCACTGACACCACTGTCATACAACCGGTGACAACTGGACAATACTTTCTTTCCTCTTTGGTAGCTGAAAGTAATTCCTTTGTCTACAAGAGACTGTAACTCACAGAAAGGCATATCCATCATCTGCTACTAAGGAGCATGTTGTCAAAGTATCAGTTTTCACATTAACCAGACTTGAATTTAAATCTATGTACTAGCTTGGCTTCTCCTTCATTATATCACTAGTCATGTTGCTTAACTTGTTTCTTTATCTGTGAAATGGGATAAATTCTTCTAGAATGCAAGATGTCATGACAATTGAAGAGTAAGTTCAGCAAATCACAGTGTAATGAATGAAATTTGCTATTTGACCTATTTGTGGCTCTCATCTTACAGACATCATTTCCAAAGTGTGTGGAGTCCCTAGTGATACTCTGAGTCTTATTAAAAATAAGTCATCTTGGTTCCATATTATTCCCTTCTTATAGATTTTTGGAATTTTACACATTAAAATGAGGTGCAAGGATGATTTTTTGGCTTGTTTATTTAGGAACAGAGACAAATCTTTTGGCTCTGGTATTCTACTGTTGTTCTGTAGAATTATTGTTAGCATGAATCCTGCACAAAATTTTGGAAATTTATTGGTTATTTAAGTTCTGCTTATTTTCCTGCAATACCATTTAGAAATGGTATTCAATCACAGATCAGAATTGCCAAACCATTTGATGTTTTCAGACACATGTTACAAATTCAACAAAAAGCCATATAATTTATACAGGTAAATAGGGTTAAAAAATAAACTCAGATAGTTATAATATTTCATATCTAATAAGGCTATAAAATATATCAATGAATAAATTTTCATACTGTTTGTAATTATGAAAAATTACATGGACAGAATTTTGATTAATAAACTTTAGAAGTTTGGTAGTATTATTTTAATAACTAAAACTTTAATTTTCATTTTTTTAAGATTTTATTTATTTATTTTTAGAGGGGAAGGAGAGAGGGAGAGAAACATCAATGCATGGTTGCCTCTTGTGCTTCCCCTGCTGGGAAATAGCCTGCAGGGAACTGGCCTGCAACCCAGGCATGTGCCCTGACTGGGAATCAAACCGCAATCCTCTGGTTCACAGGCCCACGCTCAATCCATTGAGCTACACTAGCCAGGGCTAATTTTCTTTTTTTATTAACATTAATTTCTTAGATGTAGAAACTGTAAGGATACATACTTCTTTGCACATGATAATAATCTTTATTTACTGCTTATTAAAATGGAATATAAGATAATCTACTAGTTATTGGTTGATGACATAAAAATGAAAAGTTAGACATTAAAAAGATGAAAGTGAAGATGAAAGTGGCTAAGTTCAGACTTGAACTAAGGAATTATAAATTTTAACCATGGAAAATCGTATAATGGCATCCTGGAATTTGAATATAGTTAGAAATAGGTTTAACTATATGTATTTAAAAAGCAATGTAGGCTTAAATGAGGTAATGGTTTATTTTTGTCACACCTAAACAGTGACAGTCAAGAGATGCTATGGCAGCTCCCAGTATCATCAGGGACCAAGGCTTCTCTCCTTCTGTTCCTTGCTTGTTCATTGAACATGGCTTTATTTCTCAAAGTTATTGTCGAAAAGGAGTTGCCACATCAAGGTCCAGAGGCCAAACCTGCTGTCTGCCAGAGTTTGCATGTAAAGTTGCATATAAAGTTTTGGAGCAGAACCATGCCCGTGCGCTGTGTATTGTTATTAAAGTCTGCCTTTACACTCCCACAGCGGCACTGCATAGTTATGAAATGGACTGTAGGCCTGCAAACCAAATGAGTTTTCTCTTGGCCTTTTCTAAAACTTATACACATATTGAGATATTTTACTCCATTTTCTATGTCTTTGACAGTTGGTGTATATTTCAGTTTGAATTTCCCACTTCGAGGCTCACTGGCCACATGTGGCAAGAGGCTGGCATATGGAATAGAAATGGTCCAAGATGTTAGAGGAGCGCCACCCACCTTCTTTGTTTCCTTTATAGCCAGAAGGAAGGTAAGAAGTTTTGATAAGAGCAAACAGATAGAATAAATATAAAACGAAAAACCAGATTCTACATAAAAGTACAATTATATCAATATTTATCCTAAAGCATGTAATTTATAGATCTTGGCAGATGTTATACAACTGGATAAAAAGCAAAACTAAAACTAAAACTGTATATTTCCTTAAAGAAAACAACTTAAAATTTAAACACACAAATAAGTGAACAGTAAAAGGAAGAAAAGCATATACTGTGTTAACAGTAACCAAAGAAAGCTGATGATGCAGACACTGGCAGCAGTGCCCATGGTGTTATGGACGAGATGAGACAAATTCACACGGACTACAGCAATCTGTGGAGAAAAAGGGATGACTCAGCAGCTTTCTCAGTGAGAGTGCTGGCCCCCTCCTTGCCTGGATAAGCTTTTATTGCTTTCCTGGGCACAGTTACGTTGAGGATGGTCCTCGTTTACTATGCTTACATTTGCTTTAGGTGGTTACCTTTTACAGAAAACAAAGGAGAAGATGTTGCTAATTACACCAAAAAGAATGGTATTTGCAAATGCAAAGGGAAAAGTGGTTGAACTGTTTACAGTTATCCTTGGGATGTTTAGTATAGATTTTAGGAAGTAACTTTAAAGGTATGCGGTAAACATTTTCTGCCTTAATTCAGGGTGAGGGAGTTTTAGCAAAAAGCAAGCCTCATAGTGGCCTAGGTACGATGCAGGCCTGATTCCCCACAGGAGAACCTGTCCCCGGTGTGTGTCCTGGGTGCTGGATCTCCCTTTTCACTGGCCTTTCTGAGTGGGGGCTGAGCTACATTGCCCATGCCACGCAGAACAGTCTCCTATAAGCTGAGGTGATTATATTAATGTTAGTCAAAATAGGTTTCATAGCAAAAATGTTAGCAAGTCTAAGAAGTTTATTTAATAGAGATGGATTAATTAATTTAGCATGGGAACATAATATTCATAAGTGTTATGTCATCTAATAACACAGTTGTGACCTCATTGACATTTATAGAATTCTCCACTAACAACAACAGAATACAAATAGTTTTCAAGTGTAGAAAAGAAAATTTACCAAAGTGGACCATTTTTTTACAATAAATCAAATCTAAACAATGCTCCAGAAGAATCAAGTCACAGAAAACTTGTTCTAAGACCTCAAATATAATAATTAGAAATGAATAAATAATAAATTTTTTAAATTCTCAAATATTTAGAAACTAAATAATATACATTTAAACCAATACTTTAACAATATAATCAAAATGACAATTAGAAAATATTTTGACTTAATGAAAACAAATACACTACATACCAAAATTTGTAAGGTGCAGGTAAAGTAATCCTCTGAGTAAAATTTATAGGATTAAATGCCTATATTACAAAAGAGAAAGGTCTTGTATAATTACTCTCCACTTTTAAATACCAGGTTAAAAAGTAGATGAAATTAAAAAAAAACATTAAGTAAGCAGTACAAAGTAAATAACAAAATTCAGTATAAAAATTAATAAAATAGAAAACAAAGAAATAATAAGTAAATGAAGGAAACCGAAAGCATGTCCTTCCTGACTGAAATATAGATTGATAAACTTATAACCAAACTTATCAGGAAAAATAAGAAAGAAGACACATGTTACTAATATAAGAAATGAGAGGTAACATTGAAAATTCTACTGATATTTAAAGTATGTTATGGAATATTATCAGTAACTTTATGCCAAAAAATTTTACATAAAATGGACAGATTGCTCAAAAATGACAAATCCAAAGCTAACTCAGAAGGACATTAGCTGAATTAGCTTGTCTGTATTTAACAAATCAGGTTTGTAGTTGAAAAGATGGCATAAATGGCTTCACTGGTACTACCCATATAATTTTAAATAAGAATATTAGTTAACTCTTTTAAAAAATTGAAGAAACAGAAATACTTCCCAACTTCTTTTATGAAGTCAATATTGCTCTTATATTAACTCATGACTATCTTTTTAATAATCCTGTAAGACAAATTCGAGGTAGGTAGGAAGGTGTGTGTATAATATGTATATATACACACACATATACACACACATATATACACACATACATACATACATAGGTAAACATTGATAAATGTACATACTCTGATAAATATACATTGATAAATAAACACTAATAAACATAAACATTAATCTATAGCTAGAACATATGCAAAACTCAGTCAATATAGAACATAGACTTAAATGCAAAACCTAAAACTGTAAAACTTATGGAAGATAATATGAAAAATATTTTTATTTTTGTGATACTCATGGGCAAATATTCCTTTGATACAATAACATAAGCATGAGTCTTTATGAGAAAAGAAAAAAAGGTTTTCTTTTCTCATAAAGAAAAGGCAACAACTATAATAGTATAAACAATAATAAAATAAAGACAAAAAGGAAATTTAATAACACAAGAAAGTTAAATTTGATTTCATCAAAATATAAAAATGTCTGTTCTTCGAAAGATAGTGTTAAAAGAATAAAATGACAAGCTAGTCTGGAAGAAATTACTTGTAAGTCACAAGTCTGACAAAAGGCATACTTGTGATATTTATAAAATTCTCAAAACTTAATAATACGCAAAATTCCTAAAAACAAGAGAGAGAAAATGAGTTAAAATGCACTTTATCAAAGAAGCTATATGAATGACAAATAAGTACATAACCTATGCACAATTGTAGTCCTTAGGGAAATGCAAATTTAAACTATAATGAGACGACAACACATCACACTTACTGGATTATTTAAATTAGAAAAGACTGACCATATGGAGTGTTCAGGATTATGTGGAGTAACTGGAACCCTCACACACAGCTGGCAGAAATGTACCTGTTATAAGTATTTTGGAAAAGCATTTGAATATTTTTAAAAATGTTATGCCTATACCTTCCATATTAGCCAACGATTCCACTCTTAAATATTTACCCAAGGAAGCCAATCAGAAAAAGACAAATACTGTATGATTTCACTCAGACATGGAATCTAATGAAAAAATGAATTAACAAGGAAAATAGAGACAGACTCATAGATGGAGAGCAAGATGAGAGCTAGGTTGGGGGGGAGATTAGGCCGTGGAGGGATTGAGCAAAAAGGTAAAATGACACATGGGCATGGACACCAGCGTGGTGATTGCTGGGGGGAAGGCAGTATAAGGGGATTAAATGGTAGTGGAAAAATACGATAGAAAAAAATGTTAAAAAATATTTACCCAAGGGAAATTTAGGCATATATTTACACACACACACACATACATATATTCATAGCTTCTATACTTGCCAGAAATGTTTATAACAAGTATCCACCAATAAGCAAAATGACAAATAAATTCTGTCATGGATGGCCATAAGTTAAATATTTATCAAGAGCAAGAAGGAATAAACAAAATGTCCTAAAAACATGGGTGAGGATCAAGGTAATTTTACTATTTGAAGACAACCCAGACCCTCTGCCAAAGTACATTCTGTATGATTGTATTTATATAAGGTTTTACAAACACAAGATCTGATAGAACATCAGCAGTCATCTTCGGATGAGCAGATGAAGAAGAACAGATTTTACAGACTAATGAGAAAGACAAGGGTGGTAGATATGTTAATAATCTTGATTGCGATGATGATTTCTCAGGGGTGTATATATTGTTCAAAAGAACTGCTGAAAAAATACACCATATATTTGATCTCATCAGTCTAAATAGAACACATTTGAATGTAAAAGTTATATAGGATAGGTTAATGTCACATATCCAAATGTATATATTCATAGACTGGCTGGAAAAAAATGTGTTTTGGTTTACAAATGTATAGAAAATAGCAAGCTTGTTATATAGATGCTATGGACTGAAATGTAGTACCCAAATTCATATGTTGAAGCCCTAACCCCAGTGGGACTGTACTGGAGAGAGAGTCTGCCTCAGGCTGGCTGGTAGTGTGTGGCTTCTTGATCTCATGTAGAAAAGATTTCACAGTAGGAATCCAGGTGATTTTGAGATTATGTCTATTAAAGCTGGGACAGTGAACAAAGAAAGGATTTAGGATAGAAGATGTAACAGGAGAGCCTAGGTAGTGCCCTGCTTTGGGTCCCTGGAAAAGTTGTAGGAAAGGAGTGAGCCAAGGAGAGGCTGCTATCCGTTCACTGGGAAGTCAGAGAAAAGGCGGTTGTGGAGATAGGATTGTGGGGTAAGCCCAGGTCGAGCAGCTCCCCTGGTTGCAGGGGACCCTTAGAGTTTAGGGTTAACTGGCTGGCTGTAAGTTGCTCAAACTGTTTGGCTTTGTTTAATTTTCTTGCAGCAGTTTCCCTGTTTCAGTTGCCCAGGAATTTTTCTAGCTTCTTACTATCCTGTTCAGGACTGTATATGAAGCAGGGATCTTTAGGATGTATAAAGGTTAAATGAAATCATAACAGTGAGGCTTTAATCAGAAAGGACTGTGACATTTTAAGAAGAGAAAGAGACTTCTCTCTCTCACTTTCTCTCACCCCCCCCTTTTTTTCTCTCCCTTACTACCTCCCTTGCTCTGTCCCTGTCTCTCCGCCATGTGAACAGCCTGTGAGTAGATGGCCTTTTGTCTGCCTGAAGGGAGCTCTCATGAGAACCTGACCATTCTAGCATCCTGATCTCAGACTTCTAGCTGTCAGGGAGAAAATTCATTTTTGTTATCTAAGCTACCTAGTCTATGATACTTTATTAAGACAGCCCAAGCTGACAAAATACAATAAATATATTTAATGTGTATCCCATGATTTCTGAAGCCTGCAAATTAAGTCTTAAAGTTTAGAATGGTTGTCAAATCTGAGTTAACAACCACAACAGAAAAGAATCCTTAAAATTTATTTAATGTGGGCACCAATTTTATATCACAGAGTAGGACGTAGTCATCAGTTGTATTTTATTAAATTAACATATGTATATGGGTGTGTATTTCCATCTCCTATATATAGTATATATTATCTTTTATTTTTGTGTTTTTCAAATGCTTCCTAGAAAAAAAGAGAGGTTGAGGAATAAAGAAAACTGAGCCAAACTCGTTGCCCTAAATAGCATTAAGCTCTGTGTATGTGACATGTGAAAATGAATCTGACATAGTGTATTACAGAATCAGTAAACTGGCTTCATGCAGGTTAGGAGGAAAACCTGGCTTGTCTGCTAACATCACTGAAAGCACTTATATGAAGGAAAAGATAAGCCCTGCCTGGTGTCATACACACCATTATCTGTTGTTAGGACAAGGAACCCCAACTGCAAGCAATTGGGCACATAGAAACAAAATCGTTTACCCATGATTTTATGCACATGCTTTATTTTTACAAAACCCTTTTTCGCTTTTGCCTCTAAAAAAGTACGTCCTGAGATTTTCCAGCAGTGCATAATGAGTAAAACCATACCTCATGGAGGAATGTGTATATTTAGGTCGGTCACGTAGTCTGGTTCAACACAAGGATGACTCTCACAATACTTCATTGGCTCAACATACATTCGAGGGTCTAGGATCAAGAATCAAGTTATGAAGTTGTGTTCTTTGTATATTTACTGATGGGATTGTGGCATGTGCTTCTGGGAGGTGGAAAAAGGTACTGACCAACTATTAGAAAAGTATGAGTTCTTGAAGTCACTCGCTAGAGACCTTAGTATGCCAGGCCATATATTGCCGGAGAAAGTTACCAAGCTCTTTTAATTATGTGTTACATTTGTACTGTAATTAAAATGTGTATCGCTGTGCATCTCTTCATCTCACTTAAAGAGCAAGACTATTCTGTGCTGGGTGCAGTGCTACATCCTGGGTTTTTCTTGTTGCATAAGAGCCAGTCCTTTGTATTAGAAAGCTCTTATTTTAAAGGTGGAGACAAGGACTGACAACAAGTGCGTAGTACTCCATGGCCAGGTTGTGATATATTTGTTTGAACAAAAGATTGCTAGTTGTTTATCTTATGCAAATTAAAAGAGGCTCAAAGGAGGTGGTACTATGTAAGAGAAACAATTATTGCAATAAAAGTTAGAAATAATATTATCTTCATCTATAGCAAATAGTGAGATAATAAGAGAATGTTAAAAACAATATTGCAGCATAAGTAGACTTTTGGTGTTTCATTTTTCTTCAGAGTAAATAACATTTAATTTATAGTTTTATTTGTTGAATTAACTAATATCATAAAGCACGCATGTCACATGGTCAATCCAGACATCTCATTTTGCATTTCTGATTTGCAAGTAATGTGTTATTTGAACATTATATGTACATAACCAAATAGTTTCCATTAGTTCAACAGAAAAAAAAGCAACTTTTAGAAATTGACATGCCACTAATATATCTCCTTTTCAGTTCAGTTTATATATATATTTGTGTAACCACATTGCAATCTTTGAATTTCATAATTACTGATCCTGCCTTTGCATTGCTTAATAGACCACTTGCATTTTGTTGTTGATCTGTTTATTTTTCCCTTTATGTAAACATAGTAGTTGTTTGTATAAATAAATGGAGAGAGTAAAAACTAAATTTATACTTTGTAGAAATGAAATCATTACAGTAAGCCCTATATGCACTACTTACGAACCTAGTCAGATGTATTGAATCGCAGTACTGTCTGTCACCTTCATCTACTTGCACAGAGTGAGGAAATGAGGCAGAACTGATGTGAGTGGAAATTCAGAAAGGCCGAGTTTTGATTCAGGCTCCTAAAATTAGGCAGCCATGGTGATCAGTTTTTGTTACTGGGTAGGTTACAGAAATAGCCAAATGTTAAATACACAAAACATAAATTAAATGAAACTACAGTCTTAAAATCACCAGTGAGTACTTTATCTCCTCAGGACACAGGAAATAAGCAATCTTTCAGGCTCAACCTTTCAATTAATGACATGGAAGGAAATCTGTTGTATGGAACAATTTAAGATGAGCAAACACAGTATGTTTTAAAGTGAAATCAAGTAGCTAAAAGTCCCTTGTGTCAAATTCCATTTTTAACTGCATACTTGATTTGTTATGATGTAGAATAAAGTTACAGATGGCTATTGGGGTCTCAAGAGTCATTCTGGAACTGAGACAAGCTTCTTTATCTAAGACATGGGGATAACAAGTCTTATTTTCAAGTTGGTAAGGTTAAAGTAAGAAAATATATATGAAAGATCTGAAACATAGAGTGTTAAACACAAGGCAATTTCTTCTTTTTTAGCTTAAGATTCCTTCCTAGTAACTGGAAACACATTATTCTTAAGCACTCCAGAAGAATTCACTAACTTTTGCCTCTTCAATTAAGTGACTATGTAATTACAGAAACCAAATCCACTCTAAGTAATTAGCAAAGAACAATGTGATAGAATTTCTGCCATTCAAAGTAATTTTGCAGTAACAATAACCAAAATGAAGTTTCCAGTTTATGCAATGAAATGTAAGCATAGTGTCTTTTTAAGTTTCTAAATAAGTAAAAAGATGAACATGAAAATTATGGTCCAGACAGTGATTACTTTTGATGTAAAAATGTGCATTTTCCAGAGTGGGGAAATGGAGATGATCTGTAGGGAAGAATAGAAAACAAGTTTCTGTTAAGGTCAGAAGAAATTAGAGAAATTGCTGACAGAACCTTTATAAACAAACACAAATGGCAGAGTAAAACATCCTTCCAAAATTATCTAATCATTCAAGGTTAACAAAATAAAAAAGTTTCAAGATTTTCAATGGCAGAGAAGCAGGGATTTAGCCCAGTATAATGAAAAAAAAACAAAAAACAAACAAACATGTATTAAATACTTATCACCTGGCAAATACTGTACTGAGCATGAAATAGGAGACATTGACAATCCCTCTCCTATAAAAACTAGTATTCCAGTGGGGAAGAAAGGCAAGTCAGCCAGTATTTCTAATTTTCATTTTACAAGTTTTCCAACTAATGCCCAGACTCTAAGCTTGATGAAGATATTTTTGATGTTTTAATCTTGTGTTGGTTGTTTAGTTTTATCTTAGCTGATCTACAATACCTCAATGTATATTATTGGTACATGTTAGATATTAAATAAACATATATTCAATAATTTAGTAATCATAAAAAATGAAACATCATTCTCGTTAAAGGAAAATAATTTTTATTTTCTAAGGAAATGCTCTCCAAACTTTATTCCATCTACTCTGTTGGAAAATCATGTGCATAAGCCATAGATATATGGATATTTATATACTTGCATACATGTACTACAGGTAATATATGAAAAACATTAGAGAACGTAAACAAAACAGAGAAAAATAATTGAAAATAGAAGATATTATTTTTTCCATTCAGCTGTAAATTTTGTTGCATGTCATTTGGAGTAATGACATTAGTTTGTTTTATTTTTACTTTGTTATAAAGGAACAAATGTGGGAGAAAAAGTGTTATCTGATGTTTATATGACTTAGTGTACATTTTGTGTGGCCCACATTTTTTCAATATATAATCCTAATAGTGAGAACTAGCAGAATATATGCTGTACAATTGCTAAAATCGAGTAAATGACCTAATATATTTCGCTTGGGCAAAATCGGTCATGAAAAGAGTATGAAATGGCAGTTATAATGGTATTGATTGGATCTTAGGGTGAGTTAATTCCCAATTTGTGGATAAAAGAAAGCTTTTCCTGGAGATAATAGGAAAAGGTTCCCTTATGAAATGTGTTACATTATTTAACCTTTGAACATACTTAGAATCTTTTTTTTACTGCAGATTTCTCAGGGCCCAATTAAACAACAGATACTGAATAAAGAAAACAGAAAAGAAATGCATTTTAATATTAGTGGAAATTATTAGGAAACAAAATTGTACTTGATTAGATTTCAACTTTTATTGAAGATTTCTGTAACAAAAATGATTACTTTATTTCACAATTCTTTCCAAAGTGATGTGATTTGTAGAATATGGCCAACATAGTAAACCAAGTATATTTATACCAAGTAAATTTATACCACTAACTTAAATGTAAGGGCCTAGTCCAAGATAGAGTTACTACATACCAATTAGCATCTCTGTAATAAAGGCCAGGAAATCCTGCGCTTTGAAGTTCTCAAAAGAAAACTACTACCTATAACCACTTAATGGCTTAAGGACCATGTTTGAAAAGTGTTCTTTACTGTTTTATGAGCATTGTTTGGCCCTACAGGTCTCTGTTATTTGTTCCAGAGATCCTGTTTACCTTTAATTATGTGTACTAATCTTCCTAATGCCTTTAGGAATGGTTTTAAGCCAGTTCTGAAAGTGAGCTGCTCAATGGAGTGATGGTACACCTGGGAAACTGGCACTGGGTTCTTCCTAACAGAGAGGATGCAGGATGTCCAGGGAGAAGTTGCAGGAAACAGCAGCTTATTCTGAGTGTCCCCTGCCTGGAGGAGTCCAACCGCAATTTCCCAGATCAACCATCATTGCAGCCAGCCTGCTGTCAAGCCTGGCTGATATTTGTTCCAAAGGCATTATGATATGGATCACAGTAGTAAATTTGGTCTTGGGCATCTGAGATAATAGAATAAGTAGAATTTCCCCAACGGATCCAAAAATTAAAGGATATCCATCTCTTCTATCCCATTCCTTCTCTGGCAATAGTTTTCTCTTGTTGGCATTATCCCATGCCACACATGGCAGTCCCAGCACAGTCAGTGCCACACCACCTTTACCACACATAGTCTTGGGAAACAGTCTTAGGACAGTAATTTTGTAAAACTCCCATTAGTGAGGTGTTAGATATGTACATCCTTGCTTAACTACTGTGTGCAAGGTGATGCAATACTCTGATTAGGAAGAGACTATTTTCAATATTAAGTGTTCAGAAGAAGGTGAGTATACCCAAGCCAGATATATTTTATGATCAAGGAGGACTATTAATTTTTGAAAAATCATTTTCTGTTATCTGAAGTCAAAACAGACAATAGGTAATTAAAGTTATCAGATGCCCTCTACACAGTAAAATTTTAGGACACTTCTCTTTCAGGGAACTCCCATCTGAATGGCACACAATTGCATTACAATATCACCCTTCATGGGGGGAAATCTTGATGTAGTCTGGTCTGTGTCCAGGAGCACCTCTTATGGAATAGTTTTTTTTTTTCCCTAAATGTGCTCTAACAGTATTTGTCATATATCTACCAACTGTCTTAAACACACCTGCTTTTCAAAAGCATTGGCTGTTTATTATTATAGAATTAACATTTGTATCACTATATAATGTTTAATAATTGATATACTTAAGAAATTGAATTGAGACTCTCATTAGGTATATATTATATTGACATCTAATAGAGATTTTTTTTCCTATCAAAATCATTTTTTTCTCAAATGACATTCTTTTGAACTGTGAATCAGCAAATCATTCATATTTTATGGTAGTACGTGATTCTGAAATTCAGAAATCACAGCAGTGAAAGAAAAAAGGAACTTTAAAATCACCACAAAGTCAAGCTTACAACTTCCTGTCATGGGATGTGGGCTGCAGAGAGGGCAGAGGGCAAAAGAGAGAAACAGAGGAAGAGAGAGAAGTATCTTTATTGTAAGAAAATACTAATAACAGTTATGATGCTATATTGAAATATTAAAATATTTCTGATTGCTGATAAAAATTTCCAAATATTTGTAATTAAAATATTTCCATTCTTATCATGTTTTGTAAATATGTATCTTCTTTTTATTTGATTTATTTTAAAGGTACCATTTAAATTAGCAAGGAACCTTTACTTAATATCAAAAATGGAAATTACCAAATGGGGTTTGAAACAGTTAGGTATATATTTAGTATATAATTGCGTATAGATACATAGAAAATAGAGATGAACTTGTACACGCTTAAAGTATATGTACAGAACTACTAGAGGGAATCTAATAACTAGGCAATATCTTACATTGACTTAATTGATGTTAGACTATTATTCTGTATTTTCTAACTTTTAAAGCTATTATTACTTTGTATGATAATTTTCCTTTGATTTTTCTTGTAGGCATAAAGTTAATAATTTTAATTTTTTTAACTTTATGTACTATTGTAAACTATACTAAAACCTCAAAAACCTAGTAAATTATGTTATCACTAGCAAAATTTCTTACTTCTGAATTGCTAACCTTTTATATTTGATATAATTCTTTACATTATTAAAGTATTGGTTAAAGAGTATATTGATCACTTGGATGGGGCAATATTATTTTGGAAAGTATGATGTTATTATGAGGACATTTTTTTTCTTTACATATTAACCTTTTTTTGCACATGATCACAAAAATGACATTGACACCAACTCATTAAAACTTAGTTGATTGAAGGTTATCATTTCTGGAGCTCTAGCAATCTGTGATATAAGACAAGAAGTTCACAGAAATTTTATTATGAAATGAAAGTAAGTTGTACAAAAATAGTTTGTTTACTTGAAATCATTTTACTAATACCTTACAAAAATCCTGACAAGCTTTTTCTTGTAGTTTTTAAGATACCACTTCTTTAGAACATACATAAAACAGGACTTTACCAGTCTGGTAGGTCTGCCATAACAAAGCGCTGGAAGCTGGGTGACTTAAAATGACAGAAGAAGCTTATTGCCTCTCAATTCTGGAATCTAGAAGTTCAAAATCAAGGTGTCAGGAAACCATGCTACTTCCTTATCTCCTTCTTTATTTCCAAGAATTGGAAATTCTTGGTGTATTTTGACTTCCAACTATTTCAGCCCAGTCTCTGACATGGTCATCTTTATATCGTGTTTCCTCTTGTGCACTTCTGTCTCTATGTTCAAATGTCCCCCTTTTATAGGGACACCAGTCATATCGCATTAGATCCTAACTTAATGACCTCATTTGAACCTTATTACGTCTGTGAAAATCTGAGATATTATCGTTTAGGACTTCAATATATCATTTGAGGCTACACAATTTGACCCGTAACAGGGGGATAATAGGAAAACATAGTGAAAGGAAATAGTAATAATCTGGTTACATTTAATACCAGAGCATGAGAACTTCACCCCGAGCTCTTCACTAAAAAAAAAAAAAAAAAAAAAAAAAAAGTAAGAAAAACCCCTCAGCATAAATGAAGAGAAGAAATATCTTATAAATTTCAATAAGACATAATAGAAAAACTGGTATCAAAACAATTAATATTTAATGTCTACAGTGATTCCAAGTTATCAATAAATTATTTTACATACTTTATTTTGATGTGCAGTAAAATTGATAAAAATCCTAAATATATTTGGAAAATACTTAATTTTTTATGTGTAGAGCCCCTTGATTATTTTTAGGTTATTGGGGAAGTGGTTTAATAAAAATTATATTACTTCCCATTGGTGCTAAAAATTAATTTTTCTCATCACATTTTGAAATTTGTTCTATAACTTTAAAACTAAAGAAAAACTTAACATGTAATGAAATAAATGTGAAACAGAGAAATACACAAAGAAAAAAACTAGTTAGAATGCACTCAAATCATTTGATGTTTTTCAAGGTAACATATAAATGGCAGCCCTGAGAAAAATATAATATAGTGTCCTGTTGAGTGTTAAAATGTACATTCTCATAAAAAGGAAGCAAATACAACTAATACAGAAATAGTCACTAAAAGTAAGAAAGAAATTTAAAAAGTATTTGAATGATTACATCTAGAAGCACTTTTCCAATTGTCCGTGAGATCAAAAATGCCATTCCCACTTACTCCTGACTACCTTATCACACCTAAATTTTTTCTAGGTAAACAGGTTATAGAAAGAACAAAATCTAATATTTTTTCAAATATGATAATTTTCACTCTTGTTTAAAACCCTTTGATGTTTCTTTCTCTCTCCCTTTTTTTGTCCAATTGCGCTTTCAAAGCCTTTGGATATTTGACTCAATTTTCCCCTTTTTTCTTCCAGCCTAGTAACTCAGTCAACCTTCTATACAGATGGTGTTAGTGAAGGTCTCAGAATGTACCTTACTTTGTTAAACGTAGCACCTTTGCGAAACAATCTCATTTGACTTAAACAGATTGGCTCATTTCACAGAGGTAATTTCTGTTCACATCCAATATTTCTTCTCAGCATCATCTGGTCCAGGAGCCTTAGCAGAAGATTCAGTATTGTTGTTGAATACTTTCTGCTTTGAGCCCTTCCACAGTACCCTGTACCGTAGTACTTCTTACCTGCATTAAATCTGACCATAATATTGTATTCTTTCTTATACTATGTAATTAAGGACAGATGCATGCCTTAATGTTTTATTCTAAGAATTAAAGCATTGCTTGACATACAGCGTGGGTTGAATAAATAAATGTATACATGAAATTTTATTTCTAATATCATTATATTCTCTGTTTATGGGATAGAAGTGAATTCCTTGAAGACAATGCACATTCTTCCAAAGTCTTTCAAATAAATTAAATTGTAATCATACCTTATTTTATCTATAGTCAGGTACAAAATTTGTTTTCAATCTACAAGTTCACCTGAATTTATTTTATTTTATTTATTTTATTGTAATCTTAACCTGAGGACGTCTTTCCATTCCTTTCAGAGAGAGATGAAGGGAGGTAAGCAGAGAGAGACAGAGGCAGAGATGGAGAATCATTGACCAGTTGCCTTCTCTTTCTGGTATGGGCCCTGACCAGGGATTGAACCCACAACTTGGCCAGTGCCCTGGTGGGGAATCAAACCTATAACCCTTTGGTCTATGGAATGACACTTCAACTGAGCCACCCTGGCCAGGGCAGGTGATTTTATTTTTAAATTCATTATTAGCTACATAAAACTTTTACTTTCCTAATGACTAGAGAAATATATTAAAACTTTTTTTAATCTGAACTTCCAACTGACTTTCGAGAATTCTTTCACTCTGTAATCTAAAAGATTGATTTAAAATTATGATTATATTTCATCATTGAGTTTATTTGGAATAGTATGTATTACATTTTTCAGCAAAAGTGCATATCTCAGCATAATGCAAATAATATTAAATGGTATTTAACACAGAGTAAGGTGAATTCAAGGGATTATAATTAAAGAAAAGGTTTCAAAAAACCCAAACTCTTTAAATAATATTATTTGCTTTCTAATTTTTAAAGTGTCATGTGACTCACAGACAAAAGTTAGTGTAATACATTATAAAATAATAAAATAATAATTCCTACTTCTGTAAAGAGCTCAGCAGAAGCCACTTAACATTTTATGCTATCTTTATGAAACCATATGAATTTTGTACACATAGGCAGTAATGTTTGTGATAGTTATGCTCAACATTTTCAGTAACATCGGTGCAATGTAATAGTACTATTATACCTAATATCCCTCATCTCTGACTTGTTATGACATTTTATATGAGAATATTATATTCTTTGATGACACTCTTGCCTGAGTCTTAATTTGGTCAGTAAAATTGTGAGCATGAGTGATGGGCACCATGTCTTTTCTGAGCAGAAGCTTTCAGGGTTAACTTGGTGCTTGTCATGTTCCTTTTTCTCTATATTAACGTGGATATAGCCCTGGTATGCTGGGCATTAAGCACATACAGAGTTGACCACTTGAGATCTTTCCTTCATCCTGGCTGTGTCAACTCCAACTCACTTCTTAACTTTTCTGATCACATATATACATGTATATTAATATATACATATATATGAATATAAGTACATCTATTTAATTTGGTGACATGAATGGTGATATATTTTCATGTCATTTTGATGCATAATTATGAAACTAAGTATCTGGAAATTAGTGGGAAGCTATAAATGATGGAAAATCTCCATTCTTTTTTTTCAGTTTACATTTATTTATTAAAGTATATTTTATTGATTATGCTGCTACAGTTGCCCCATTTTTTTCTCCCCTTTATCCCTCTCCACCTTGAACCCCCCCTCACACCAGCATTCCTCCTAGCCCTTAGATCATGTCCATGGGACATAATTATAAGTTCTTTGGCTTCTCCATTTCCCATACTACTCTTAACCTCCCCCACCTATTTTGTACCTACAGATTATGCTTCTTATTCCCTGTAGCTTTTCCCACATTCTCCCCCTCTACCTTCCCAGCTGATAACCCTCCATGTGATCTCCATTTCTGTGATTTGTTCCTGTTCTAGTTGTTTGCTTAGTTTTTGTTTTTAGGTTCAGTTGTTGATAATTGTGTTTGTTGTCATTTACTATTCATATTTTTGATCATCTTATTTTTCTTAGATAAGTCCCTTTACTATTACATATAATAAGGGTTTGGTGATGATGACCTCCATTAACTTGGCTTTATCTGGGAAGCACTTTATCTGCCCTTCCATTCTAAATGACTGCTTTGCTGGGTAGAGTAATTTTGAATGTAGGTGCTCGTCTTTCAGGACTTTGAATACTTCTTTCCAGCCCCCTCTTGCCTGTAAGGTTTCTTTTGAGTAACTAGTGTATGGGAACTCCTTTGTAAGAAACTGTCTCCTTTTCTCTTGCTGCTTTTAAGATCTCTCCTTATCTTTTATCTTGCATAATTTAATTATGATGTGTCTTGGTGTGTTGCTCCTTGGTCCAATTTCTTTGAAATTTAGCCAGAAGAAAATTACTCTATGTTATTCTTTGGTATAAACTTATACATTTTTAGCATTCAGAAAACAATGGAAATTAATGTAAATTATATATATATATATATATATATGCACATATATTCAACAAATATCAATATTTATTACTAATTAAAACAAAGATTATAATAAGTAATTAATTATTACTATATTATATTCTTCTGCTTCATCTTTATTTCAAAATAAATGACAAAATTACATTTAATTTCTAAATACATTAATATGCATTTCCAAAATTTATTTTCAAAACAGTGCAATTATCATAGCTAACAAATACTTTTTTAATTCAGTTAATATTCCATGCACTTGAAATCTTTACTAATTATTTATAAAATACTTGTATATTTTGTTTGTTAAGGTTAGGTCTCAAATAAGGTCTTCATATTATCATTTTTATGTTTCTTAAGTCCATATTTTGTGAAACTTTTTGAGAAAATTTCCATATATAAAGAAAAGTAGAAACAGATAGTATAATGCAAATCTATTTACCTGGAATTTAACAAAATCTCTATGTCTATCTATCCACTCATCCTAACCCCTATCTATTACAAAACAAATTGCTGTGGTCCTAACACAACCCCCAAAAGTTCATTACACATCTCAAAGACAGGATGTTCTCAATATGTCCCATATTACAAACACCTAAAAGTAATAAATCTTCCTAATTTCTAACACACAGTCCCTTTTAACATTTCAAAGGTGGTGTTACTTGGCTGGGATGGCAGAGGGGTATATGCTGGACCGTGAGTGATGTAGAAGAAAAAAGCCCACATAAGAGTCTGCTGTGCAGGTTACCACAGCGCCCATATTGACACATTCTTATGATCAACTGGGAGACAAACCCTTAAACACAGCTTGAAAAAGGAGTACATAACAAATGCACATCATTCAGGGTGTTGTTAGACTACAATGAGAAGATAAAAGACATCTATTGTTGGTGAAAATAACAGTAAAAAATTGAAAGTAGTTATTGACCTCTTCAGGAGGAATGAACAGAAGTAATTAGAGAGACAGTTGTTTATTGGAGGGTGGGATCATATGATAAAGTTTAGTGACATATATGGAGGTGGCCCAAGGAGGTTTCTGGTTTTATTACCAGATAATCCATAATGGGATCCTGGTCTCTTATAAAATGGCCTGGCAAGAGTAAATTCAGTAACAATAAGCATTGTTAGACACTGGGCAGGCTAGTGACCATTAATTGTCCCTCATGGACCTCCTGATTGTAGAATAGAGAGCTTCCCACTTTCTGAAAACTCGGAGAATGAAGGTGAGATACAAAGACAGTTTCTTAAATGCTGCATTTCATGGTTTAATTTGTAAGTAAGGTATAATAAGAAATTGAAGGGGCAGAAGAACCAATAAAAATTTAAAGCATATTTTAGGAGTGAATATTTGTGGAGGAAAGGTGGGTTTCTAAAGATAATTTTAAAATAAAATTAATCCATTGTGCTCATGTTTTGAAAGAGTGTTCTTTTCTCCCTGGTAGTTAAGTGGCACAATACAATTTCTTAAACATTGTTGGAAGTGGTAGTCTGTGGTGATGGCTGCTGATGTATTGCTCTAATACTTTTTTTAGAGTGACAGCACTCTTGATGATGAATTATACTAATATTATAGTTTATCACATGAGCAGTACTCTGATGATGCATTACAGCAATATATCATCAAAGCAGTTGTGTTTATTTTCTGTCTCACTAATCTAAGTCAAGTCAAAAATTCTGTTAAAGGCTAAATCTTTGAGTCCAGTATGGCTTTCAATCTGTTTGTTCTGGGGAGGAAAAAAGGTTTTGAAAAAGAGAGTGTCACTTTTAGTCACTACAAAAAATGAAAAGAATGACAAAAATCATTATTTAGCTTTAGTTTTTAACATTTGCAATTCAAAACCTCTCTTTAAAAAATGCTAGCATATATAGTTTTATTTTGTATCAGCAGAACTAAATTTTACATCAACTGTATCTACAATAACTTTCATGTTCTGATAGAAGACACTGAATAATTCTAAACATAGAGATAGTGCTTTTCTTTGTAATTCAGGGACTATGATAAATGAAATGAAATCAAATGCGTTTTATTTATTGTCTTAATTTAAGAAAACTAAAAACAACCCCTGGCTGGTGTAGCTCAGTGGATTGAGCACGGGCCTGCGAACCAGACAATCACGGTTCGATTCCCAGTCAGGGCACATACCGGGGTTGCAGACCAGTTCCCTGCAGGCCACTTCCCAGCAGGGGACACACGAAAGGCAACCATACATTGATGTTTCTCTCCCTCTCTCCTTCCCTTCCCCTCTAAAGATAAATAAATAAAATCTTAAAAAAAAAAAAAAAAAAAAAGAAAACTAAAAACAACTATTATGCAATGAGGAGCTAATTAGCTCCTGAAAGTACTTCATTTTTTTTTCTAGTAACCAGAAAACTTTCATATAGATGATTATATGATTAAGAAAACTAAGAAAAGTGACTTAATTCTTTTCTAAAAATATTTTAGCCTGGGCTGGTGTAGCTCAGTGGATTAAGGACAGGCCTTCGAACCAAAGCATCATGTGCCCTGACTGGTTCAATTCCCATGTCCCCAGTTGGGGGTATGCCAAAGGCAACCACAAGTTGATATTTCACTCCCCTTCTCCCCCACCAAAAAATAAATAAGTAAAATCTTTAAAAATAAATAAATAAAAAGTTTGAAATATATTTTAGTAATATTTTTATTGTTGACACTATTACACATGTGTCTATTCCTCCCCCTTTGCCCACCTCCCTTCCTTCACCCCCCTTCTGTCAGGCCATCACCACACTGTTGTCTGTGTCCATGGGTCATGCAAATATGGTCATTGGCTAAAACCCTCAAATTTCTTCATCCAATCCTCCCTCCCCCGACCCCTCTTACAGCTGTCAGTCTATACTGTGTATCTATGATTCTGTTTCTATTTTGTTCATCAGTTTATTTATTTCATTAGATTACACATATAACTGTGATTGTATCATATGATATTTGTCTTTCACTGACTGGCTTCTTTCACTTAGCATAATACTCTCTAGGTTCATCCATGCTGTGGGAAAGGGTAAGAGTTTCTTCTTTTTACGGCTGCATAATATTCCACTGTGTAAATGAACCACAGCATTTTATCAACTCATCTACTAATGGGTACATGGGCTGTTTCTAGATATTGGCTATTTTAAATAACACTTCTGTAAACATAGGAAAGAATAAATTCTTTTTAAGTGGTGTTTTGCATTTCTTCAGATATATTCCCAGAAATGAGATAGCTGGGTCAAAAAGCAGTTTTATTTTTAATTTTTTTAGGAGACTCCATACTCTTTTCCACAGAGGCTGCATCAGTCTCTATTCCCACGAACAGTGCACTAGGGTTCCCTTTTCTCCACATTTCTGCCAGCACTTGTTGTTTGTTGATTTATTGATGGTAGCCATTTTGGCAGGTGTGAGAAGATATCTCATTGTGGTTTTAATCTGCATTTCTCTGATGATTAGTTATGTTGAGCATTTTTTATATGTCCATTGGCCATCTGAATAGATGGTTCTCTGAATAAATTGGTTCTCTTTGGAGAAGTATCTATTTAGGTGTGGGGAAACTTTGCCTGCAAAGTCCCCCTGTCCTCCACAGATGAAATTGAAACTACCAAGACATGATCTGCTTGGGGAGGAAAGGTGGCCAATCTCTCAAAGGAGAAGAGCCAAGAGCCCCTTCCTCAAAGGGTTTTTCTTGGGTTCGTTTGCACGAGAATACAGGTAAGGATCAAACAATAGATAGCATTCAAAGAACTATAAGGGCTTATTCTCAGTCAGGGTCAGATAGCTAATGAGCCATAAAACTTTGAGGAACAAGCTTCTTGCTTGGACCCTTGTTAAACAAAGCAGGTTTCATAGAATTTTACATATTCTTTCTTAGGCCTGATCATCCCGAGAGAACCCACCCTTTTCAGCACAGGGCTGCACCACCTTCCCCATCATAGGTTTTTAGGCTTAAGTGGATTAGAGTCAGGAAGCACTTCTCTCAGAGGGAAATGGGGACTCGGGCTATGTCAGAATAGCCAGAGGGTGAGGGTCTCTCACTTCCTCTTTGTTGCAGCCCCCCAAGTCCTTCCATGATGGCCTTCCAAATTAATCATGTCTGGCCTAGGTTGCCTCTTTTCTGAGGGGTTGTACTTATCATCGACTAATCGACCAAGCATTGGGGACAGGGGACAAGCTTTGTCTCCTTAGTGGCTCGGATTCTGGAGGTCACTCGCTCAGCCTTAGCCATGGGGGGGGGGGGCAGCTACAACTCCTGAAACCAGGCAGAGCGGTTCCCAGCATCCAGTTCCTTTTCCCAGTTTTTAATTGGTTGTTTGTCTTCCTGGTGTTGACTTTTATAAGTTTTTACACATTTCTGGAAATTAACCCCATATTATTGGCAAATATATTCTCCCATACACTTGGTTCCCTTTTCATTTTTTTGATATTGTTACTGAACAAGAGGTCTGAGGGAGGGGCAATACAATATTTGGCCCACCTAGGGATGCCCAAAACTGCTATACAACAGGGGCCCCTCCCAAAAAAACAAAATACTAATAGCTACTGGGCTCTTCTGTCCGCCGCCAATTGGAAAGACATCTCTCAATGCCAGAGATTTGTGAAAAGGAAGCACAATGTTTATTTAATGCTATTCAGGCCTAATGCCTCCACTAAAATATCAAAGTCCTTTAGGTTGTACACCTACACCCACACAGCACTCCCTTCTCCCACTGTCCCAACTCCGGGTACTGTAAATCAGGAAAAGAGCACATGTCTGTGTTGCAGGCCGCTGGCACCGTCAGCTGTGTCACTGTGAAGGATCTCGAGTTAATCCAAAGTACTGTGGTACCCTCTCATGGTCCACTGGCAAGAGTCCTTTGTACCCAGTTCCAGTCAAAGTCTCTCTTGCTTTTCAGGCCCCGCGGCCAAAGGGGGGCACCCCAAAGCCGCGTGGGCCTCTTTTACCAAAGCTGCAGGAGTCCGCACTCCACCAAAAGCATGTGGCTTTCTTCTTCACCTGGCTGCAGGGATCTTCATTCTGGCAAAGCTGCGTGGTTCTTCCTTTTAACCTGGGAAAGAGGGGGTCCGCACCCTGCCGAAACCACGTGGCTCCCCCTTCATCTGGCCAAGCGGGGGCCCTTCATGTCTTGGATCCAGTCTTTTCCAAGCTCCCACACAGGCACTCCTCACTCCGGAGCGCAGCCCCTAGTTCCATCCTCTGTCCCCGCTAGTTCCATCTTGAGTCCCCAAGCTGTTCCCTTCTCCCTGGCTCCAAACTTGGCCACTCC
This sequence comes from Artibeus jamaicensis, assembly GCF_021234435.1. Classification (NCBI taxonomy): domain Eukaryota; kingdom Metazoa; phylum Chordata; class Mammalia; order Chiroptera; family Phyllostomidae; genus Artibeus; species Artibeus jamaicensis. Next base: position 67,057,827 of record NW_026522030.1, on the reverse strand, counting down.
TATTTAACATATCTATGAAACCACTTAAAGGTTATAGATATGTTAAATAACCATTCCTCCAGAGGTTAGCTGCAAAACTGTTGCTATGCAAAATAGCTCCCAATGGCCCTGGCTCCATTCATCCCTTCCCCCTGGGGGGGGGGGGGGCGGTGAGGACATCTTATATGTCTCTCCAATATTCCTATACACTTTGAATTCTGGACACCATTCCAAATCTGTTTTTTTCGGGGGGCCCCCTTGGCTGCACCCTGTATCATCTTGACTAATAACGAACTCATTACCCACATTCACTTCAGAAAAATATTTTTGTTGATTACACTGCATATTGTGTATGATACTAGAAAGTGAAAAATCACCAGGACGCAAATCATGAAAGATAATATGTAAGTTAGATGACTTAAATGTGGACCAAAAGAAGCTGAAACTTTATAAAATAAAGGGTAATAATTGTTTAACTTTAAAGTAAGTTACATTTCTAGAAACTTAAAAAAATTAATGGGTATCTCAAAATTCAGATGTAATACTTTTTAAAAAATACTTTATTTGTTTATTTATTTTAAACAGAGGGGAAGGGAAGGAGAAACAAATGGGGAAAAACATTAATGTGTAATTGCCTCTTGGTCACTGTGTGCCCTGCACTAGGTACTTGGCCCACAACCCAGGCTACCCAGGCTACCCTGACTGGGAATCGAACTGGCAACTGTTTGGTTCACAGTCAGGTGCTTGATCCACTGAGCCACACCAGCCAGGGCTAATACTTTTACATTACATGAAAGTAGAGCATTTCAGACCAAAAAAGAGTGTCATGATCTTGACACCTTTGCTAATAAACCGAAGTTGTAACTCTATATAAAAAAATAAGTAACAACAAAAATGTATATACCAGAAAGTATATGTATAGTGACCAGTTCAATTATATTTGTTTTCTTGATTCACTTTAACAAATACCACATTAAGACATTAATCTAAATGTGTGGCAGATAAAGGTTTTATTTTTTTTTTGCCTTCTTTTAAAATGATAATCCCATAAAGCATGATGTTTAATCAGGTAACAAAATCAGTGAGAAGGTGCAACTACATTATTGTTTACTTATTAAGTCAAGAAAATTGACAAAACTAACAATAAGTAAAATCCACAAATATTATAATTAACAGTTATAATATATTTGGAGAGCCAATATAATGATAATTTTTAAAAACTGCTGTATAAATTTCTATAAAGTTCATAATGCAGTAGTATTTGAGGTTTTATTTTGTCTTTATATGAACTCTGCAAGGTGACTAGCACATGGCTTAACATTTGGGACTTTGAATTCCAACAAATATTGGTTTGAATATGAGCTTTTTCATTTATCATATGTTTTGTCTTGTGCTAGTTAAGTGTGTAACTCTCTTAATATCTCTAACCCTCATTTATTCTTAGCTGAAAAACCAAGAGTAAGAATACATACTTAATGTAGATGATGTGTTAATTAAGAAGATAACATGCTTTTTAAAGGCTTACTGCAGTATTTTGGACATTGTAAGCGCTCAAAATATACTATTATTATTTTTTTTTGTTTCTTCTGCATTTTCATGTTATGAAAGCTAAGGATTAATTTCTCTCAAGGGCATCCAGAAAGGGAAAGTGGTTTACCAAGTAGGTTTCTTGACTGTCATATGGCTGCTTCTGATAAACAATTCTTCTTCTATAAACTTGCATCGGTCAGTCTTGGGATTGGTAGCAATGGCTTAATTTGTTTGTTTTTCTGAAACAAGTGAAGACCTCACTTAGCTGTGTTAATTTAGAGAAAGCTTCTTAGATAAGAGATGTTTTTCATTTTTCCTAAGTGTTGTGGTAAGACACTTCACTGCATCAATAATTAAAGTTTTTCCTTTTTTTTGTATATAAAACCTAACTCCATTGGTTGGGATGGAAAAGTAATATTTATAATGGTTTGTTTTTATTTATTTATTTTATTAATTTATCTTTAGAAGGGAAGGAGAGAAGGAGAGAAACATCAATGTATGGTTGCTTCTGGTGCATCTCCTGCTGGGAACTGGCCCCTGCTGGGAACTGGCCTGCAACCCAGGAATGTGCCCTGACGGGGTATTGAACTGCAATCTTCTGGTTCGCAGGCCCATGCTCAATCCATTGAGCTACACTAGCCAGGGCTTATAATGGTTTATTTTACCACTTGGAATAGAGCCCAAGGTTTGGAGTTTAAGATGTGACTGGGTTGGGATGAAGAAGAGTACAGCATGTTTATAAAAAGAGAAAGATGCATCTAGTTTCTCACACACAGCACACTACAAAGAGATTTTCTCCAAGATTCCTGAAGATCGGAGAGAGCAGTGTAGAATAATCACTAAGAATTATGAGTCTTCAGTGCCTTTAAAAAATTAATTGCTGTTTATATTCAATACTATTTTGTACCGGTGTCAGGTGTACAGCTTAGTGGTCAGTCACATGCCCTATAATTGGATACCATTTTAAGAGATAAATAAGAACAAGGACAAGCAAGACTAGGCTTTGAGGGGTCTACTGTCCCATGTGCTCATGTAAGCATGGAATGACCAGTGTGACCTACGCCGCACAGGGCCTGTCCCCAATTCTGCACTAAAAATATATGAGTGTATGTATGTGTGTGTGTGTGTTTGCATACACACACACACACTGCACAGAAGGAAGAGTACAGGGGACCTGAATAAGCAATTTCCTGTGTGGTGGGATTTAAAGAAAATGACATTTGAATTAGAATGAATTTTTTAAATTAATTGGGGAGGCTGAATACCTTGATGGTAGCTCAGAATCAATTGCCAATTTGGCTGATGTCCAATTCCTACAAGTTGTGGCACAAACTCACACAAGTTCTTTAACCTCATTCATGTGATAACATTAACAATACTTATAAGAGTGATTCTTTGGGGATAAGTTAAATATTATAACAATATAAAGTTAACATGGTACCAATTTAATAAATATATATATGCCAATTTGGGTGACATAAAATAATTTCTATTTCTTACAATAGTAAAGTTGCTATGTCACATTAAATAATTATAAATTTTTACACGTAATAGCTGCAAGTGTGAACCAGGACTGAAATAACAAGGGGTATTTCTCAGACTTATTTATGATAATTCAAAATAATTGAGTTTCTAGTCACTGTGTACATGTGTAGTTATGAAACTAAACACTGATACTATAACTTAATAAAATGAAGCTACAAACCAGACTGGAGTAGTTGTACAATTTTATTAGTAAATATAAGTAATTGTCTATTCTCCCTAAAATACATATTCAAACAAAAATAATAATTTAATTTACAGAACATGTAATCCTGTGTTTAGTTTGAGAACTTTTATTCCTTAGGAAGAGCTATAGATTCACTGTTGATAATTATCCAGCTGTAGCCTGCTTAAATATTTTGGTAATATATGTAATCTCAGACCATGAAAGATTTTGACCAATTTTAATTTTTAGATAGATTTGAAAATATAACATTTCTAAAGAAGAAGCTCATATATATATATGTGTATATATATGAAATTTATTAATCTCAAAGTCAATTTTTTCTGAGCAGATCTACAAATGTTGTCAGACGATTGAAAATGAAATAATGAAGCCCTGGCTTATGTGGCTCAGTGGATTGAGCCCAAGCTGTGAACCAAAAGGTCACCGCTTCAGTTCCCAGTCAGGGTACATGCCTGGGTTGTGGGCCAGGTCCCCAGTTGGTAGCAAAGCAACTGATCCATGTATCTCTCACACAACGATCTTTCTGTCTCCCTTTCTCCGTCCCTTCACCTTTCTCTAAAAGTAAATAAATAAAATCTTTGAAGAGAAATAAAAGGAATGATAATCATAAAACCCTTTGATTGTTAGTTTAAACTGCGTACTCGTATGTTTTAAAAAATTCCAGCCTTTCTGTATTACAAACAAATCTTATATAAAAGTCCTTTTGATGTGTACATTTCCAATTACACAAATTTTTTAAAGATTTTATTTATTTATCTTTAGAGGGGAAGGGAAGGAGAGAGGGAGAGAACTATCAGTGTATGGTTGCCTCTTGCGCTTCCCCTGCTGGGAACTGGCCTGCAACCCAGGCATGTGCCCTGACTGGGAATCGAACCTCTGTTGTTTAGTTTGCAGACCCATGCTCAATCCACTGAGCTACACCAGACAAGGTCAATTACACAAATTTTAAAGTATATTTTAGGAGTGAATATCTGTTACAAAATCTAATAGTTAAGTTTAAAACTTTATGCAAATGAAATTACATTTATAAAATTATAAGATCATTTATTTTGTCTACTGAAATGGAGTGTTTTTATAGTCTTTTTCTTTTCTAGAGCATTCATTCTTTTTTAATTGCATTTAGAAATGGCATAAGTTAGACATAAGCATAGGCTATGTTTTATCATTCTAGATTACAAAAGGTCTCAGAATATTTGATTTTGAAGGGACTTTGCAGCCGCTAATCTATGCTCTTAATTTTACAGTGAAGGAAACAGTCTCCAAAAGCGACTTGCAGAAAGTCAGACTAGCCATTTGCATAGATAGAAATAGAAATCAAGCCCGTTTTTTTCCGGGTTGTGAAAACAATGTATTCATTTTATAACGTGTAAAATTTCTGAAATTACTTACAAAGTTGTAATCAAACCCCTTGGAATGGGAGTGTCTGTGGCAGAAGGGCTGTTGGGTAGGAGGGCCACCTTTCTTTAACGTGAACGGGTTTACTAGTTGCCTAATGAAGCTGCTGCCTAAACGTGTGTTTCCTCACCACCGCCAGCTGCCATTTTGGCCATGAGCTAGAGACAATAAAATGTCAGTGTAACGACTTTGAAATTTATTATTTCCTCATGAAATGAGTTGCTTAAATAAGCCTTATAAACAGCTATAAACAGAAACAAGTGAATAAATAGCTCCCGGTGCTTTGATGTAAACATTAAACAGTGATGTTACTTTATTTTTTTAATACATGGATTCTTTATATTTCAAACAATTAAGTTGCATGCAGGGCAGAAGGAGATGATGAATGCAACCATTAGCAAAATACTATTAGTGCAATAGGTCTGTGTGGCAGGGAACACACCTGGACCTAAGTCCAATCCTGGATTTAGGGCTAAACATTATATTTAAATGAAAGAAACACAGCTGCAGTGTTACATTAATACCAACATGGCAGTTTTGTAGTTATCTGAGAAATTGGATGTGACCTAAATTCTAAGAGAGGGTCTGCACCAGTGCACATTTTGAGACAGCTCACCGTACTTCTCCGAGTTTGAGTGAAGCATGAATGAGATTAGACAGGGAAAAGGCCTCATCCCATTTTCCTCAGGGGATTCATTTTGATTTTCGTTTTCCAGGCTTTTCATCCTTTTGTCTTTTCTGTATCATCCCCCAAATTGTGTTACTATCCAGATTCCAGGTTATTTTTATACAGCTTCTGTATTTCTAATTTTATAGTCTACAGAGGTCATCATCTTCTTATTAGCCTAAAAGCATAATGTAAGCTTCCTACTAAGGCATCTTCGTGAATTACACAGACTTATAAATATGTTTTCCTCCAAGGACTTCTCAACATCTTTGGAGGGCACTTACGTATTCCCTCAGACATCACGCTGCCCTGACTGGCGTGGCTCAGTTGGTTGGGCATCACCCCAGAAGGTGAAGGGTCGTCAGTTTGATTCCTGGCCAGGGCACATGCCTGGGTTGCCAATCTGCTCCCAGTCTGGGTCAGGCTCATATGAGAGGCGATCAATTGATGTTCTCTCTCCTTTGGATGTTTCTCGGCCACTCTTTCTCCCTCCCTCCCCATTTATCTAAATGTAAATAAATAAAACCTTAAGCAAAAAGACATCATGTTTGCTTAAGACCACTATTCTTGCTTCTACTGTAGATTAAAAAGAGTGCTGATAATTGCCATGTGCTTTAGCTTAACTCAACAGAAGAACCTCAGCAAGCACTGAGCTTGAAATTATCTGGAGTGTGGCTCTGCAACTGCTTAACGACTTGGCCACTCAGGTTTGGCCATTCCTCCTTTTGTCATTACAGACAGGACTGGGAGAGCACCACGGAATACGCCTAAAACTCTGTTGTTGACTGCTATCCATATCTTGACCTCCAGACTCCTAACTTTCTGTTAAAGAAATTCTCAGAGTTTGATTTACCGTATTGTCAATGATGCGACTACATTTTTGCAGGCTCAGAGATCAGTTCAAATTGTACTTTAGTGCCATTCATATAACCATAGCATGAAAGTAGGCCAATTATAGCATATTGAATTCTTAAATGACACCGAAAATGAAGTGATCAAAACATGGTTCAGGATTATTGTTAAGCCCACTGAGTACAAATGCTGCTGCATATTATTGTACTTGCACATAAGAAAGTAGGGTGGCATCCACAGAAAGACCCAATGATAGCAGGGAATCAGAGAGCAGACAATTAAATATGCCTGGTGGTAATAAATTTGCTCTCAAGTAGATTTAAGTAGCCTTTCTTCCTGTAGCCCCATTATAGCTGATTTTTCTGGTCAGGTGCACTATTGATCTATTTGCGCTGAAGCCATTTCTTTCTTATTAGCTTTCTAAACTTTTCTTTGCCTCAATTTTCCTGAGATACAAAAGCCTCACAAGATTATAGAAGACGTGTTGCCTAGCAACAGTCTCACTCCTGTAACTGTAATGGTTGAAAACACAATGACACCTTTTTTTTGTGAAGTCAGATATTTTTACATTTTAATGTCCACTTGATTTAATCACCAAAGTGATATATTTAGTTATTTTTAATTATATCTATCCTACATGAATTGTTTCAATTTCGGGATTTGTACATAGCTGTATGGAGAGAGAATAGTGGTATCCTTTCCAAATAGTTCCAGACACTTGTTCCGTTCCTCATTACAAAAAGACCAGTGAGAATCAAAAAGTGCCTGTTTTTTCCTTTTTAATTTTCAGAGTTGCTTTTCACACCTGAAAAGAGGAATCTTGGCACTTCTTGTAGCACTAATAGCTACCTGATATTATGTTCTCAAGGATTCAAGAGTTTGGAAGTGTATAGATAAACAAATTCTCTGTAGTAAATTTTCCATAACAATGGAAAGTTACTTTTATAAGATATTTGTTTTTCATCCACATCTGTATACCAGATACACTATTTGTACTTATTTGATTAATAGTATCTTATGTGTTTTGTCTGTAATGTTTAAATACAATTTATAGGTATGCAAAAATATAGTCATATAATGATATTTTTATTACAACATAATTTTGTACAAAACTCAAATACAGCACAAGATTGGAATGTAGAAATAAGAGAAAAACAGATGAATATAACATTTACAGCTGTTTCAGAAAAAATAAAATATATATTCTATATTAGAAAATATTACTTCTACCATTGGGGACAGAACAAGGTATCTGCCCCTGTCTATCAACCCATCATCCATCCACCCACCCACCCACCCATCCATCCAACTATCTGAGACAGGGTATGTGGCAAAGCAGCCCAACAAAGGAAGCAAATGTTGCTGCTCTCTCTGTCTCACTGCTTCACTAGCAGACTCACTTTCACTTTAAACTCTATGCTGGCCTGTATCTAAATTCTTTCCTGCATGAAGCCAGGAACCCAGACTGGGTCACAGACCCTCAGGTCCCCTGATGCTCAAACACCTGCATCATCTGTGTCTCTATTTCTTTTATTTGCATACCACAGTGACTAGGTAATAGAAGCAATCTAACAGGGTGCAGCCAAGAGGGGCCCTCCAAAAGGGATTTGGAATGGGGTCCAGAACTCAGGGTGTCCAGGAAATATTAGAAAGACATATAAGATGTCTTCACCCCTCCTCCCCCCACAGGTGTGAGTTGGGGGATGGGACAAATGGAGCAGGGCCATTGAGAGCTGTTTTGTACAGCCACAGCTTTGCAGCTAACCTCTGCCATGGTCATTTAACCTTTAACTGGTTACATAGATATGTTAAATAGCTGTGACCATGCTCTGAGCCAGGGGGATGGAAGTGACTTCTCCCCAAGAGGTAATCGGAGGCAGGTCCCCTGAGTTACAGCACCTGCGTGAGAGCTTGGAGAAGATTGGCTCCAAGACACAGGCCACACCTGCCCAGACTCATGATGGCAGCCCAGTAAACTTGTAATAATATGGGAATGCTGGCAAGTGTAGCCAGTCGTAGGAGGAGTGGGAAATGGGTTGCAAAGGAGGACTGACACGGGTATTTAAACCCAGATACTACAGCCATTGAAAGAGAGGGAACCACACAGCTGTGGCAGTGCAGAGAGAGAGCCATCTGCTTTTGGACAGAGCAGGAACCCCCACAGCTGGGGATAGAGAGAATCACCATGCGGCTTTTTAGCAGAGAATCGCCAGTTGGCTTTGCCAGAGTGGCGACCTTACCCTCTCCACAGCTCCGGTGGATGAAGGAACCCTGAGGTTTTGAGCAGAGTGCAGACCCCTGCAGCTTTGGTAGAAGAGAACCACGTGGCTTTGGGGTGCTCCCTTTGGCCACATGGCCTGGGAAGCAGGAGAGACTTTGCCTGGAAGAAGGGTGAAAGAGCTCTTTGCCAATAGGCCATTAGAAGGTGCCACATGGCTTTGGATTAACTGGAGATCCTGCCTGGATAGCGACACAGCAGCTTGAAACACGGACCTGTGCTTCTTTCCCTGAGTTACAGTACCCCCGAATTAGGGCACACAGAGAAGGAACCGCTGTGGGCTTCTGTGCGTATCCAAAAAAACTTTGATATTTTAATGGAGATATTGGGTCACTACTTTAAGTCTGTATAGTTTTAAATAAACCTTTCCTTTCCTTTTCACAAATCTCTGGCATTGAGAGATGTCTTTCCTCTGGTGGCAGACATAACAAACCTGGGGGGTCTTTTTGTTATTAGTATACCGTCCTGGGGGGGCCTCTGTTCTGTAACAGTTTTTGGCATCCCTGGGTGGGCCAAATATTGCCCCCCCTTGGACGTCACTTCTGTAACAGCTATACATAATTCTGCACTGAAATGGCTCTTGTCAAATGACTTCCTTGTATGTAGGAGGAAATTCACTTGACTCAGTCCTCAGAGCTGACCATAAGCCAGACATAATCATGCTCAGCATCTCCTTATGATTTGTTACATTTAGTGGCATTTTAGAAGAGAAAAGGGACATGTGTTCCATGGCAAGGTTTAACTGGAATACCGCATTCTTATTTTAGGACTAGTTCAAATTTATTATCAATGTGAAAATCCTTTTTATATAACTCTGAAGTTTAACCACATTTAAATGTTTTAATGCACCTGTTACTAAGTGACCAAGGATGTATAATATTGGAAAAGCAATTACTCATGTCAGACACCTACTTTGTGTGTTGCATCAACACTTAAAGCAACAGAGATTTTCTTTAGCGTTTCTGGAGGCTAGAAATCTAAACAAAGGTGTCAGCCATACCGTGCTTTTTGTGAAGTTTCTAGGGGGGGATTCTTTCCTGCCTCTCCAGTGTGTGGTAGCTTGTGGCTTGGATCAGCATTACCCCAGTATCTGCCCCCATCTTTACACAATGTGGTCCTTCTGTCTCTGACTTCACCTGAATACGTTGTCCTAAGAATGCCAGTTGTGTTAGGTTAGGAGCTTACTCTACTTGGGTGTGAATTTCTTATTCCAAAGGAGGTCACCTACTAAGGTGCTGGGGATTAAGACTTCAGTGTATCTTTTTGGAGAACAGAATTTAACATGTAACAGATGATGAAGGTTACAGAACTGGGAGACACCCAGGGCTGGAAAGCTTTGACTAAGTGTACTTAGAACTACCTTAAAGAAATGAAGGATATTATGTTCAATTCTAATTTTTTAAAAAGATATTATCACAAAGAGGAAGATGAAAAAATTTTAAATTGGGAATCGAATAAAAACATTGCTTTTCTTTCTGATTTTCTGAAAATTTAAATAATTAAAATAATAATGTTAACATAATAAAATGCAGTTTTTGACCCCTGAAGAGAGAAAGAAAAAAATCTAGTAGTCAAGTTTTTTTAAATACTTAAAATAATTATTTAATATAACCAAAAGTCCAGTCATAGATCAAATTTCAGCCCTGGCTCATGTGGCTCAGTGGATTGAGTGCCAACCTGCTAACCAAAGGGTCGCAGGTTCGATTCCCACGCAGGGCACATGCCTCGCTTGCAGTCTGGGTCACGATTATGGGGTATGAGAGAAGCAACCGGACATTGATGTTACTCACCCTCTCTTTCTCCTCTCTAAAAAAAAAAAAAAAATAGAAGATGCATGGTTGTTAAACTGAGGTGATATACTGAGGTGATATGCAGTACACAGTGCATCCAATTTGACAAATGCATGCAGTGCTGTAACCACTACTGATGACAGGTCACACCTGGGGAAGCCAAAGGAAGCCTCAGCCTGATCCAGATTCTTGTCACAGAACAAGAAACAATTGGAAAGGATGACTGACAGATTTATCAAAGCATAGTAAATTTATTACAGTAATAGTATGCACTCGAAAAATGAGCGGGCAACCTCAGAGTAGGAGATGCAACCTTAATTCTATCTGCAACCTCCTTGTGAAACCTTACACTTTTGAAAGTTCAGGGAATTTGGAGATAGACTTAAAAAAAAGAAAAACAGGCTAGGGTGGGGACAGGGTAATCCACACTGGTAGGGATCCTTATCTCTTCTCTCCAGACAGCAATTTATTTTTTCTTTCTTCTCAATTACTTGGAATTAGAAAGGAGGAGGCAGGGGTGGGGTGGCAAACAGGTGGTCAGTGGAGGTCTCATTTGTGTCGGTTCAGCCTTTGTTCCCTATTTTCACTTTACTACTTCACTGCCACAATCAGTTATAGAACAATCCCATCATTACTGAACCAAAGTGGGGATCGGCCACCACCAAAAGGCAAACTCGAGAGGCAGAGGCTGGTGAAAAAGAGAAAGGATTTTATTCAAATACTGACTGATCTGTGACAATGGGTGACTCCCTATTTCAAAGTTCAATTTTGAGAAAACCCAGACAAACCTCAGTCATCCTTTACAAAACCCAGACAAACTCTAGCCATTCTCAGCAAGACCAAAACAAAAGGCAGTGCCCAGAATTCCAGCTCCATTTCAAAGCACCATCCTTTGAAACCCCAGGCGGTGGCCAAGCAGTCATCCAGTTAACTTAACTTATTCCCAGGTGCTGTCTGGCGCAGGCTCCCTCCTGGATGCTGTGTATAGAGCCAGTACCACCATTGGCCGTACAGCTTGTAGGGTTGTGAGGGCCCACGCTGCTGTGCCAGAGAGCAGCGGGCAAAGGCACCGTGAATGATGCTCTACCAGGTCAGCAAGAGAGTGACTACCTCCTGCAGTCACATGGCCCATGGAGAGGAAATGTCAGTACACTATTCAAGTGCAGGTCCTGAGCAGCAGCCCTGAGCAAGAGAGGGCTTTATCTGTTCCTCTGGGTTTATATTAGTTTCGGATGTGGGATGGACTAGGTTCTTTCTCAAAGTGACTAATTCCCAAACATTTGAATTCTTCGGGTGGGTCACCTCCCAACCAATCCTTTTCTTTTTTTCTGGCTAGACTGATAACCCTCTTTGTTCCAGCACTGCCATCTGCCACCATTTTAACCTGGAACCAGAAGTGGGTAGGAGGTCTCTTTACAATTATCTTGCCAGTCTTGCACATGTTCAATATGTAACAAGGCCCAGCCAAGAGGGGGGCACCAAAAATGGATTTGGAATAGGGTCCAGAACTCAAGGTGTGCAGGAAATATTAGCAAGATATATAGGATGTCCTCCCCATGCACAGGTGTGAGTTGCAGGAAGGGGCACATGGAAAAGGAACCTGCAGAGCTGTTTTGTACAGCAACAGCTTTGCAGCTAACCTCCGGCATGGTCATTTAACATGTGTACAACCTTTAACTGGTTGCATAGATATGTTAAATAGTTGTGGCCATACTTTGAGCCAGGGGGATGGAAGTGACTTCCACCCAAGATGTAACTGGGAGTCAACTCCTACTGATTTTGGTGCCTGTGTGAGAGCTTGGAGAAGATTGGCTCCGTGCCATGGGGCCATGCCTGTCCAGACTCACTATGGCAGCCCAGTAAACCTGGAAGAATACAGGAGTTCTGACAGGTATAACTGATTGTAGGAGGAGTCAAAAATGGGGCTGCAGAGGAAGGTTGGTGTGTGCCTTTAGATGAAGATGCGGCAGCCGTGCGAAGGGAGAACCACACGGCTTGAACAAAGTGGGGATCCTTGCAGCTTTGGCGAGAGTGAGGGGACCATGTGGCTTTGGGGTGTCCCTTTTGCCATGTGGCGTAGGAAGCAGGAGAAACTTTGCCTAGAAGAAAAGGGGTAAAAGGACTCTTGCTGGTGGGCCATGAGAAGGTGCCACATGGCTTTGGATTAACTGGAGATCTGGTAGAGACACAGCTGATGGTGCCAGGAGTCTGAATTATGGACTTCTACTTCTTTTCCTGAGATATGATATCTCAAATGAGGGCGCAGGGAGAAGGAAGGACTGTTTGCGTCTGGGTATCTTATAAGACTTTACTATTTTAATGAAGTCATTGGGTCACTGTTTTAAGTATTTATAGCTTTAAATAAATATTTCCTTTCCTTTTCACAAATGGCTGGCATTGAGAGAAGACTTTCCTCTGGTGGTGGGCATAGAAAACCTAGTGGGGGTTCTTTCAGTAATAGTATATGGTTCGCCCCCCTTGGGTCTGTTCTGTAACAAGTATGACTTCCTCCTGCCACCATTTTGCCTGGGGGGCAGGGGACCATGCACTTGGTTCAATGCAGATGCTGCAAAACTCAATACCCTGGCCATGGCACTGGGCGGTTCAAGAAGGTATTGTAAGGCTGCTGTACTGCACATGCTCAGTGTCTGCTCCTAGGAGTCTGAACAGCCTGTCTATTGGTATCACCGTCACCCCCAAATTCTACTCTGTTGCTCTTTTGTAGTCAACTCCTCTCCCACTGTACCCTCAGCCCCAGAGTAAGGAGAGAGTAGGAAGCAGCAGACAAGTGAATCTACCTTAGCAGAATTATTTTAGAACTTAGGTCTATTCAATGCTTGCAATTTCTATGGTAATATAACAGGGTGCAGCCAAGAGGGGGACCACAAAAAAAGATTCGGAATGGTGTCCAGAACTCGAGATATATAGGAATTACTAGAGAGACATATAAGATGTCCTCACCAATTCCCTCCCACAGGTGTCAGTTGGGAAAGGGACAAATGAAGCAGGGCCATTGAGAGCTGTTTTGCATAGCAATAGTTTTGAAGCTACCTCTGGCATAGTCATTTAACATATCTATTGTTAGGGTGGGCCTGGTAAAAAAAAACCCTGGCTGAACTACAATCAAGATGCCCCCTGGACTACAATCAAGATGGCAGACAATCAAAATGGCACCTGGAAAAGAGGGCTGATGTCCAATCAGAGAGCTGGAAGGGCGGGACATCCACATAGCAACCTGAGTCCAAGGAAGAGACAACAAATGCTGTATTGCTGCTTTGTTCAGAGGGGACCAATCCCCAGCTCCCACAGGGAGCCAACGAAAATAAAACCCTGCCACATTCCTTGCTTGGGTGTGACTTCTCTGGCTTCACTCTGAGGACTGGGGAACCTCTCCTGGGCACAAGAACCCCAGTAAAGCTCTTTATTGCCTGACTTTGTGGTTGATAGGCATTTCTTTCTTGGCAGAGCCTAAGAAAACCTTTCATCTATAACCTTTAACTGATTTCATGGATATGTTAAATAGCCATGTCCATGCTTTGAGGCAGGGGGATGGAAGTGACTTCTACCCGTGATGTAACTGGGAGGCAACTCCCAGCCCCCGTTACAGTGACTGTGTGAGAGCTTGGAGATGATTGGCTCCCTGCCATGGGGCCACAGCTGCCCAGACTCACTATGGCAGCCCAGAAAACTTGGAATATACAGGAGTGCTGGCAGGTGTAGCTGAATATAGGAGGAGTCAGAAATGGGGCTGCAAAGGAGTACTGGCACGGGGATTTAAAACCCAGACAGAGCAGCCATTGGAGGAGTACCATGCAGCTTTGCCAGAGTGGGGACCCCCCCCCACACGGCTGGGGGTAGAGAGAATCACCATTCGGCTTTAGCAGAGAACCGCCACTTGGCTTTGCCAGAATGGCAACCCTACTCTCTCCACAGCCATGTGAAGGAAAGAACCGTGCAGTTTTGGCCAGAGTGCAGACCCCTGCAGCTTTGGTAGTACTCCCATTGGCCACATGGCCTGGGAAGCAGGAGAGACTTTGCCTGGAAAAATGGGTACAAAGAACTCTTGTCGGTGGACCGTGAGAAGGTGCCACATGATTTTGGATTAATTACAGATCATTCCTGGACAGCAACCCACCAGATGGTGCCAGCGGCCTGGAACACAGATGTGTGCTTCTTTCCCTGAGTTGCAGTACCCCAAATTAGGGCAGGAGGTGAAGAAAGGACTGTGGGCATCTTTGGGTGTCCAAAAAGACCTTGATATTTTTATGGGGACATTGAGTCACTACTTTAAGTCTGTACAGCTTTAAGTCTGTACAGCTTTCCTTTTCACAAATGTCTGGCATTGAGAGATGTTTTTCCTCTGGCGGCAGATAGATGAGCCCAGTAGATGGTCTGGACGGTATTAGTATAACATCCTTGGGAGGAGGGGCCCTGTTGTTCTGTAACAGTTTTTGGCATCCCTGAGTGGTCCAAATATTGTGCCCGCTTGGACCTCTGTTCTGTAACAGTACGGGTGGGACAATAAATTAGCAATTTTTGTCAATTTCAGGTCTTATCACAGAAACAGTAACCTTTTCTCCACCCCTTAGCGCTATAGCGGGCAGTGTGCAAATGTTGTTAGAGCAGTGTACACTGAGGTACAGAGGCAGGCTGGGAGAAAGGGTTTTGCTTTCCTTTGTCAGAGATCTGTGCTCTGATTTTGGACTGCTGCTTTTAAATCACAGAGGTGCAGAGAAGCCTCCTATATTGTTTTTGCAACTTCCCCTATTGCTGCAAGTCCTTCACCCTCAGGCTAAAGCAACTTCCTGGGAATTAAAATGGCTGGTGTCTTTTATCCCCATTCATTTTCCCCCCACCTCCCGCACTTGGGAGCCATCCAATAAAGACTGACATTTAAAAGTAACCACATGAATGTGGGAAATTAGAAGTCACTGTGCGTGCAGGAGAAGGTGATAGACGACTAAAGAGTTGGAAGATTTTAGTTTAAGGTAAATAGTTACAAGCATAGTAAGCAATGCATATGTTAAAACTTTTGTTTCAGAAACTACAGATGAGGCCCATTCTGGCTCCTGCTAAAACAGTGGACCTCCTGCGGCACAGCTAAACATTACTGCCTGGGGACAACTGGAGGCATCCAGGCCATTGTGTTTCAGGGAGTTACAGAGAGCTACCTGCCCGGGACAAGAATATTGCAGTTTCTTTCACTTAATCCTCCCTGAATTTCAAATCACTTCACTTTACTTTGTTCTCTGTTATAAAAGTCTGGTCTGGAAAAAAAAATGTAAGATGGTCTGTTCAGGTATGAGCCTGCCATCTTCTCAGATCTCTGGCCACCTGAATAAAGTGCCCATAAAGATTAAATCCCTGTCTCTGCTTGTTGGGTTTGGTAGTGACAGGCAGCCTGAATGCCTGTGTCTTTTCTGGCCTCAAAGAAAACCAGAAAAGGCTCAGAAAACATCTGAGAAACGCCCTAAAGGATTCTCTAAGAGACAACCCAGTTCCTTAAGATATTTCTGCTTCTGGAGGCTGCTTGCATTCCTTGATTGGTGGTTCCTTCCTCCCTCTTCAAAGCCAACAGCTAAGTGTCTCCAAGTCTCCTCTTGCTCTGGCACTGCTTGCCCACCTCACTTTTTCATTTTTAAGAAATTTGTGATTATATTTCCCTCCCTCCCCATAAGCATAATCCAGGATAATCTTCCCATTTGAAGGTCAGCTGATGAGCAATCTTAATTGCCTCTGCAACCTAACTTTCTCTTATCGTGGAACATATATTCGTAGGTTCTGTGGATTAGAACATGGATGGGTTTTTTGTTGTTTGTTTGTTTGTTTTAATGGTAGAGTGTTTTTTCTGCCTTCCACACTGAAAAAGAGAAGGAAAACAATTCTCTCCTTGAGGCTCCAGAAAGGAATGGTGCTCTGTTAACACTTGATTTTATCTCTATGAGACAAATGTATTACTTAAATTACCAAGTTTGCATCAGTTTTTTTACATCGAAGATCCAAGACTAATACAGACAACAATATAAGTACAATTAATTCAATAATGTATACCTGGAAGTGTGAGTAATTGTCAGATTACAGGCCTATCTCATTTTGTTGTGCTTCACAGGAGTGCTCTTTTTTTTTTAAGATTTTATTTATTTATCTTTAGAGGGGAAGGGAAAGAAAGGAGAGAAATATCGGTGTATAGTTGCCTCTTGTGCGTCCCCTGTTGGGAACTGGCCTGCAACCCAGGCATGTGCCCTTACTGGGAATCAAACTGAGATCCCTTAGTTTGCAGGCCCAGGCTCAATCCACTGAGCTACACCAGCCAGGGCAGGAGTGTTGTTTTACAAATTGAAGGCAAGACCCTCCACCAGCGAAAAGATTATGATTCACTGTGCTAATGTGCTTGCTTTATTGTGGTTTTCTGGAACCGGGCCTGTGGGAACTCCGACATATGCCTGTGCTGTAGAAGACTTCATGATAATGCTTAAATTATTTTGTAAAAATAAAAAAAAGTCAATAGCTTTTTCCTTAAAACTAAAATATTCAAAGTTTTATTTTAGAGCAAATAAATATAAAAGAGGATTCTGGAAATGGAGAGGAATGACACAAATTGTGCCTTCAGTAGGTCAGGAGAGTCTTGCACTAGATGTTATGAAATCTGGTCAGGGAATGTAGTTTTGCAGTGATAAAATAGATCTGTGATTTCCAGACAGGCCCCCCCCCAGGGCAGTGCTGGCCAGTGACAGAGTTTTCACTGGTCTTCCCTGCAGGCAGTCATTTAGAAAATCTTAATTTATTTCCTGAAGAGAATTTCTTCTCTATTGGCAGGTTATACATTTTTGTTTATAAAATATTGGCAATGTAACTTGTACTTCACAATTAAAATTGTGAATATTCTTACTGTACTATTACAAAAGGTATTGAAATTAAACTGAATATCTCAGGAGATCATTTAATTTCTTGCATTTTAATTTATTTATCTGTAACTATGGTATCCTCATGTTCCAGCTCCAGTGTCCTTTATGTGCAGAAAAGAATTTTTCCATTTTACATTTTCCAGCACACAGGCAAGTTCAAATGTTTCCAGATGAATGTACTTAATTTTATAGATCTCACTTGAAAGGTTGTCCTTTAAAAATGGTCATTAATATAGCAAATATAGTAATAAATTATGTTCTATTGTATTATTCCTAAGTACAGCTTTTAAGACAAACAAAAAATAGATCATTTGTCTTCATGTAGCAATAATCTACCCTCTCATTTTATCATTCTTTTTAAATTAAAATCCTTGTATATTTTGAATAATGTTTTATAGTATAAGATGTTCCAGGTCATCAAATTAGTCAAATGTATGGGAACTGGATATTCAACTCAGGTAATAGGAACTCAAGTTACCTTTCTTGCTTTTGTTCCTCTATTTCTTGACTAAAGATGTTTCTTCTTAGTTCTCTAGTATAAATATGATAATTTTTTGTAGTAGAATATTTATTACTCACAAATCTCTAATGTTTAATATACTTTCATTGAATGCTGGCTACTCATGGGGATAAGGATACATTTCTGTAGTTTTACTAAATTAAAATACTCACATATAAAGAACAAATATATATAAGTAATAAAGAAAAAACATTGAATTCACAAAAATTGAATAATTTGTTTTCTTTTTTTAGAAAGAAGCACATATTATTGTCTCAATCATATGCCCAACTACTAGTAATCTAAGAGACTGAAGCTGAGTAATTTATGTATGCATATTTCCAGGAATAAATGAATGGATAAGTACAATCACATGAATTACAAATTTGTAGATATAGTTGGTCTTTGCCTATCAAATATGCATTTATATTCTAAATATACAATACAGACTCACAAGTTAACAGGTTTGCAATTAACATATATTAGTCTATTCCTAGTCTGAAGATTTTATAATAATTTTATTATTTTTTAAAATCTTTTTATTTATTTATCTTTAGAGATAAAGGGAAGGAGAGAAATATCAATGTATGGTTGCCTCTTGTGAGTCCCCTGCTGGGAACTGGCCTGCAACCCAGGCATGTGCCCTGACTGGGAATCGAACCGTGATAGTGTGGTTCACAGGCCCGCACTCAATCCACTGAGCTACACCAGCCAGGGCTAAAGAATTTTAAATTGATTTTTTAGTATTTGCTGTATTGAGTAAACTTTACATATATAACCATATTTCATCTAAAAATATTCACTTTGAGATTAGTAGTTCCATACTTTTCATTTACTTTATCTTACTACATGTGTACTTCCTGAGTATTGAAGACATATAGAAATTTTCATATAAATTATGCAAATTTATTAATAATGCATTTATATGACTAGATAGTGGTTGTACTGCCAGTGCATTGTGGAGGCTTTAGAATTTCTCTGGGTAATTTGTTTTGCAAAAATATATATAGCTTAAAATTCAGACCACTAGTATATTAAACTTTCCATCAACACTTTTAGAAAATAAATTCTGTACAGACTTTGAATGCATGAAAATTTCAAAGTATAACCATTAAAATACCTTTAAAGTTATTGAGGTATTTCATCATTGAACATCCTTTATGATTTTGAATTTTTTGGTTAGAATAGCAATCACTGAATAAATATCAAAGTCCAATTGCACACAGGACTGTTTTATTCAGAATTGGGGACCTACGTGCTCACATCTGAGAATTTATTCTCTAAGGAAATATGCAGGGCTAACCTACCAAAGTCTAGTAGAGAAGAATGTAATTGTGTGATGATGTTTACATGTATTTTCAAGGCATTAAATCAGAGGAATCTGAGTGGTTTCAAGTCTGATGGGACTTTTATGGATTCTTGAAAGTGAGAAAACTTTAGGCAAAATAAAAAAATAATAGGAAGTTTCAAAAGCAAAAAATTAACAATGAGATTATGCTGATCTGTGTAGGCTTATGGTAATATAGAGATCTGTTTTATCAAAGAAAATAATGTTTTAGAAGTTCATGAAAATGTATTTAGGTGGCTTTATGAAGGGCTTTAAAAGTGAGACAAATTTTTCAGGTATTCAGGATGCAAGGGTTTTTGAATGATCTGACTTTGGAAAAGATAAATGTATTATAATATTAATATATAATACCAACACTATATTGATGTTAATATTTGATATGAGTTATGACATATTTAATATCAATTAATATGAATGTAGTATATGGTATAACATGGTAATTAACATATCACTAATACAACAGTATAACATAATTTGATTTTTTTATAAATATAAATTCAAACTTTGCCCATTTTTTTATTACTTATTTACATTTCAAAGAATCTTAGAAACCCAAAGCTTTCCATTTGGTTTCTGTATAGTTAACAGTCTTGTTTTTGTATTTTTATAATGACATCACCAATATGCTTTGGTAATTTGTGAAAATTTGGAATTGCATGTGTGGAGTGTATATGTGTGTGTTTGATTTGGATGCTGTTTTGTTGTTTGGAAGGTTCTTCATACACCAGGTAAACTCCTCAACTGATACCTGAAGTTCCCCCCAGAATGAAGCTTTCCAGAGTGGGATGGTTTATGGTGACTTTGGGCCAGTCCAATCTGCAGTTGGTGAAAGTGTATGACCTCCTCTAACCCAGACCTGTCTCCCCTGTTCTGCTTCTTGCAGATGACCGCAGCCACAGCATTTAACCCTCACATTTTCAGTCCGGCTCTTAATATAAATGTCTCTCAAATTCCAAAAGACAGACCAACTCTTCAAACTGGTTCTGCTATTATATCACTTAATTTGCCTGGGAGTGGTTGGGGCAGACACTATGCTCCATCAAGTCTTGCTAAAGATTCTAACTACAAAATTTCTGTATCTTTAATATCTCTAAGTCACTTCTTACATATTGCTAATGGCACCGTGATTTTCTTTTGGCACCATCTTTGGAAACAGTATGCCTGTAATACTGGGATTATGCTATTCTTTTTTTCTAATTGGTGACTCAGACAAATTCTAGTATTAGACATATTTTATTTTAACTTACAGTAACACTAACAGGGAATAATCACAAATTTTGGAGCAGATTAAAGGTAAAAAAATTAATTGGTGGTATTATTTATTGTGGATTGGAAGAAAAAGTATTATTTCTTATCCTGGAATGGTTCCTTTATCATTCTTTGTATTTCATGATCTTTATATTTTTGGCAAATACAGACTATTTGTAGGATAACCTCAAATTTGGAGTTGTCTGATATTTCCTTATGATTGATTCTGATCATGTATTCTTGGCAGAAAGTCACAGAAGTGATTTGATGTTCTTCTCTGTGTTTCATATCAGGGGCACTTACTTCCTTTTACTAATGATATAGATTTTGTTATTTGTTTGAGGATTTATTACAATTCACCGCAGAAAAGTTGATATTTTTACTTTCTATATTAATAAGTACTATGTGGGGATACACTTTTAAAACAAACATGTAGCCTTTCCTTTGTGCAACTTTTATCCATTTTACATACATTTTTTAAAAATATTTTATTTCTTTATCTTTAGAGGGGAAGGGAAGGGAAGAGGGAGAGAAACATCAATGTATAGTTGCCTCTAGTGTGTCCCCTGCTGGGAACTGGCCTGCAAGGAACTGGTCTGCAACCCAGGCATGTGCCCTGACTGGGAATTGAACCGCGATTGTCTGGTTCACAGGCTCACGCTCAATCCACTGAGCTACACCAGCCAGGGCCCATTTATTTTTATTGAATTATTATTTTCATGGTTGTCAAATGGTGATTTTCCAACTTCATCATTTTTAAGGTTTGTCTGTTGGTATTCTGAGTAAGATGTAAATAAGAAATTTTCTCTTTTTTCATGTATTTATTTATATAAAATTTAACTCATGAATTTAAGTTTATTTGTTGGAATGGTCAAGCTGTCACCCATTTGTCTAGTGAAAACACCTTCAAACTGGCTTCTAAAATTTTTTGACATATCTATCATTTGAGCACATTTTTAATTTCTGGGACAATGTATTATGGGTTAAATTTGTGCTTCCATTTCCTCAGTTCCAGAGTCAGTCGTTTCTTCATGGAGTCCTATTTATTTTGGTAAAAACAATCATTTGGGAAATAAGATTTGGGTACTAGATATGCTCATATTTGCTGGGAATTTTTCTATACATTTTCAGTGAAATAGAAAATATATGTGTATGTATAGTTTTGTATTTGTTTGTGTTTGTGTATTTTCTTCACTAATTTGTATCTCTCCATCTATCTATTTATCTAGCCAGCCAGCCAGCCATCTATTCATCCATCCACCTGATATCTATATTTGGTTCTAATAATTCAAAGTATATATACTATTATGTTATGGAAGCATTGCTCCTACGAGAAAGAGAGAATAAGGTTCCTAAAAACCTCTGGAAATATTTTCACCAGCTGATCAAAGCATAGCCTTGTTTTGTGTATCTTTTTGTTTTAAGACACTTTCTAACACTGAGCTCACAGCCAATACCTCTAGCATAAGCATTTTCTCTGTTAAGCTTATCTGTCTTCTTGCACTTTAGAACATTTAGCCAGCACTGCAGCGGTTCAGTTTGGAATCATTTAAGCAGTAAAATCACAAAAAACCCACAAAATATGTTTAAATTACACTAAATAACTTGTGAGAAAGATGGTTGTTTACAGGCTGAGAGTTGAAATAAGAATAAAAAGTATTGCCTCATTAGACTTTAACTGGGAACAGATACAGTTGGACAAATCTAATGTTTTGTCATTCTAAGCATATCTGTGAGTTACTAAGAAATCAAAGTATGATTTTGGAGTTACAAGTAAATTTCAGTAAGTAGGAGATGTCTCAAATATAGTATCAGTAAATAATGAACATCAATTGTTCATGTACAATTGTTCAATTGTACATTTTTATATAAGGTTTGATATGCAGACAGCATTAAAATGAAAACAAACCAACTGTATAGAAAAACATATTTGCAAATGATACCTCAGATAAGGGTTTAATCTCTAAAATACATAAAGAACTCACATTACTACACTCCAGGAAGACAAAAAAAACAACAAAAAAAACAATGACAAAATGGGCAAAGGACTTGAACAGACAGTTCTCTAAATAGGACATAAAGAGGGCCTAGAGACAGGAAAGGGTGCTCAGCATCACTAGCCTATGCAAGTTAAAACACTGCAAGTTAACCTCACTGCAAGTTAAAACAATAGTGAGATACCACTTCACACCAGTCAGACTGGCCATCATAAACAAATCAACAAAGAACAAGTGCTGATGAAGTTGTGGAGAAAGGGGAACCCTAGTGCACTGTTGTTGGGAATGCAGACTGGTGCAGCTACTGTGGAAAACTATGAAATTTCCTCAAGAAACTAAAAATGGAACTGCCTTTTGAGCAAGCAATGCCATTGTTGGGATTATATCCTAAGAACCCTGAAATACCGATTCGAAAGAACCTATGCACCCCAATGCTCATAGCAGCACAACTCACAATAGTCAAGTGCTAGAAGCAACCTAAGTGCCCATCAGTAAATAAGTGGTTCAATTAATTGTGGTACATATACACAATGGAATACTACACAACAGATAGTAAAAAGGAGCTCCTGCCCTTCGTGACAGCACAGATAAAACCAGAAAGCATTATGCTAAGTGCAACAAGCCAGGCAGAGAAAGAGAAATACCATATGATCTCACCTATAAGTGGAACCTAATCAACAAAATAAACAAGCAAGCAAAACACAACCAGAGACAGTGAAATAAAGAACAATCTGACAGTAACCAAAGAGGAGCAGGGAGAGGGATAATAGGGGATAATAGAAGGGGCCATCAAGGGCACATGGAGAAAGCCAAGTTGGGGGGTGGGTTCAAGGGTGGGAAGTGTGGATGGTTGGGGTGAGAAGCATGGTGGACTGAAAATGAAAATAATTGTACTTGAACAACAATAAAAAATTAAAATATGTAATAAAAATTTGATACACTTTTCATTTACTAGGCGTAGTAATATTGTTACAGATAGAAAGCACAGATAGAATTGTTACTCTGTGGAAGTATATATTGTAACAGAGTAAGCAAATGTGGTGGTTAATTTTACGTGTCCACTTATTAGGCTACAATGCCTAGATGTTTGGTCAAGCACCAGTCTCCGTGTTGCTGTGAAGGTGTTTTTTTAGATGGAATTAACATCTAAAAACAAAGACTCTGAGTAAAACACATTACTTTCCAAAATGTACGTGGGCCTCATCTAAATATTTGAAGGATTCAAGAAAAAATAAAAGTAAAAGTAAAAACCCCTAGGTCTCTTGAAGAAGAAATTCTGCCACAAGAGTGCCTTCAGACTCGAGGGGCAACCTCACTCTGCCCTGGGTCTCCAGGCTACAGGCTTATCCAGCAGATTTCAGGGTTGTCAGCACTCACAATCATGTGAACTGATTCTTAAATCTCTCCACATGCACACACTCTAATGGTTTGGTTTTATGGAGAACCCTGACTAACACAGGGTTAGTGTCAATATTGATTACCTCGTTTTAACAACCCACTTTATATACAATAATAGCAAGTGCTAAAAAATTAGTGGGCATTCTCCATGATAAACACACATATGGAATAGACAAAATGAAATACAGATTATACACAAGTTAAAAAATAAGTCAAACTTTAGGACTTAATTATAAAATTTCAGATAGCTGTCACATTTCACACTATAGTGAAAGACAACTTGGCCAGAAATAACTTTGTTTAAATACTGTTTCCTTCTTATTTAGCTCTGAGATAACTTCACATTAGCTGATCAAAAACCTTGTACACAAAAGGGTTTATGATCTGTAAAATGATTGATTTTTATTGATGCTGCTTTGTTTTAGGAGGGTGACCTATTAACTAATTTATAGTCCTTGAATTGATATATTCATGTCTAAAATTGTCACCATTTACAAGAGAGCTCTTAAAATATATTGATCTACTTTAATGCAGAATATACCTTCCTGATTTATAACAGCTCACTTGTACATGAAGGTGATCACATGCATAAGCAGACTGTACCCTAGCTATTAATCATAAGTAGATACAGAGCTACAATCCTGAGATTTAAGTGCACATCACTTATTTTTAATCATCTCTCTGGCAGCAAGGGATAGCACCAGCTGGTACAATGCACAGCTAATAATATGCACCTAATAAACTCAGTTAAATATAGAATTAATTCATGACCAAATGGTAATCTCTCAAAATGATGTAAGAAATTCTTCCTATATTTAATGGACTTTAGGAAACAATTGCAAATATTGGCGTCCAAATTTAATGGTTTGCTTAGTATGAACTTATACCTCCAGAAAATAAGGAATTGGTTGTCTAAGAATGTATGCAAACATAAAGTATTGAATGTATAGTGTCAACCTAGAGTTGTCATCAGTTCAGTGCAAACAGAATATGTGATGTGGTTAGGGGAGTAAGACTTTACTCAGTGCAAACAGCCCAATTGTGAAATAGTGTGCTGTCAAAAAGCTCAGTACTGATGCAGCTCAATTATAATAGGAACTGCTGTGAAACAGCTTGGGTGAGATGGCTCAGGGTAGGCAGCCTCAGTTTTACAGCTCAGTGTTAAAACTCAGCTCCTGTGTTACGGTTCAGCTGATGCTGCAGTGTTAGCTAGGGAAACAGACTTTGATGGAAATCAAAAGTGTGCTGCACTGAGACAGAGGGGAAGCTGGCTTATGTAAAGAGTTACCAGCTCAAGTTGCTCATTCCTTTGTTCGAATGCAGAATATGACTCCAAATACTTACAGTTTGATTGGTCCAAATTTTGGACCGATATTCTGGTTGGTTGAAATGTAGTCAGTTTGATTGGCCAGTGAATATGCAAATGTGGATACAGCTGTGCAGCTCCAATTGAATGGGGAAATTCTCAGTGCTACTGGTCAAATTTTATTTGTAAGGTTCTCTTGTAAGGATTAAGTCAGGTGGAAAGAACCATAGGCTGGGCAGCCCAGTCTGTGGCTTTTCTCTGAAATCCAGTGTGTGCGAGGGACCTCTGTAAATAATGACTGCAGGACACTGATAATCAATTTGAGCCCGATCAATGATAAGAAATCTGTTTTGGCAACTATGTTCTTGGGTGGACAATAGAAATACACAGAGATCTACACCTGGATAAGACACTGAGGATTCTTAATGGAATTTAGGTAAGAAAACTAATTTGGGAAGCAACATTTATAAAGTATAGAATACCATATGATCTCACCTTTAACTGGAACCTGAACAACAAAACATGCAAGCAAAATGTAACCAAAGACACTGAAATAGAGAACAGGCTGACAGTGACCAGAGGGGAGAGGGGAAGGAATTTCAGGGGAAAAAGGGGAGGGTTTACAGAAACTAATATAAATGACACATGAACAAAAACTAAGGGGGTGGAAATGGGAGGGAAGTGGGGAGCACTGGGGGAGGTGGGCTGGGCTGGGAATAAAAGACAGAAAACTGTACTTGAACAACAATTAAACAAATAAATAAAATAATAAAAAATGAAAAAATAAAAAAGAATTATACAGCAGGAGAAATTATAGAGTACAATAAAATAACAGAATTATCACAAGAAAATCTGAGCACATTTAAAGCAAAATGTATAGAATCCTTAAAATAAGAAAATATGTGTGTCCCATAAGGCTTTTTAAAACATTTAATACTTAGCTATTTAGTCAGAGGCACTGACCATTTTCTCTCTAGACTGTCAAATTAAAGAAATGATAAAAGTCAATACAACAATAGCTTTCTGGTATGAGTGAATCAGAATTAAACTTATTTTTGTCAAATTGGCAAAAACAAATTTTTTGGCGTGCTACAGCATTTTAGTAAATACCTGTGCCATGAGATTAAAAAAGGTTGAAATCTCTGAATCAGATTAATCTTAGTCCTACCCCACTTCTTAAGAAAGTAGAAATAGTTTTTATTTATTTCAATATTTTCTTCACAATTTTAATCAAAATGTTGACTTATCTCCTTTCTCTGATAGCAAGAAATTACCCATAACCAAACAAATGAATAAACAAATTGTGTCACCCCAAAATATGTTGCAGTCCTAACCTTCGTGCATGTGAATGTGACTGAATTTGAAACGTATCTTTGCTGATGATAAAGTCCAGCTATCATCATTAAAAGGCCTTACATTATATTGCATAGAGGAAACATCATGTGAAAACAGGAGACTCATCTACAAGCCAAGACACCTCTGAAACAATCGGAAGCTAGGAGAGGTGCCTGGGACAGATTCTCTCCCATATCCCTCAGAAGGAGCCGGTCTTGCTGAATCCTTGCTTTTGGACTGCTAGCTCACAGTTCTGTGAAAGAAGTTTCTGATGCTTAAGCAGTCCAGCTTTGGGTGCTTTGTTATGACAGGTCCAGGAAACTAATTTAAGGTATACTTAACACATGTTAATGTGTATATACAAATCGCTATGAAATAAACTATTTTAATATTAAATGTAAAAGTTTAAAAGTTACAGTTGCTGAGTTAACCTCAGTAGAATCACCTTGTCAGTCTTCCATACATGTTAGCAAGTGCTTTTAACATGACTTATGAAAAGGAGGTGAAGAATTCTAAAGAAAATATTTTTCTATTTAAGAAAAAAACCAAAAAATACTGTACAATGTTATGAACAAGTTTCAAGTCTATTTAAGTTTATGTAGTCAGCTTATATAATTTTATTTCTGAACATGTCTCCAGATAAAGATTTTTAAAAATAAGTATTGTGCTAACATATCTTCATCTGTTTTTTTTTTCACTGAAATATTTTCTCAGCTCTTATGCATAAATCTGCATATGAGCCTCTATTTACTCACTAGTTATTTCTGGGACCATGGTCAATTTTGCTTTGTATATAACAGGTCAAATTTTTTCATTGTCTGCTATTTATATTTCAGATACTTAACCCCCATCCACAACACTCTGTAAAGAAATACCTTTCAAATATCTATTTTTTTCAAAATAGTATTTAACATTTCCTTTTTAGCAGTTGAAACAATTCTATTTTTGAGGTATTATTTTCATGATAAAAAATACCCAATATAATTTTATTTCAGCATAATTTTAATTAATATATTCCTGGTATTATGTGGTACTTCCATCTTATTAGCTTTTGTTTTTAATTTTTACTTCCTTAAATTTACATTTAATTCCCTCTGAACATTTTTGCATGAAAGTCCACACAAGTGGTTGGTAATTTGTTATTTGATGCTTTGGCAACAACTGCAGTGGTAGTAAAAAGTGATCAGGTGTGACGGGCTGAGTAATAGTCCCCAAAGATACTCAGATATTAACCCCTAGGACTGTACATGTTACCTTATATGGCAAACTGACTCTGCAGATATGGAGTTAAAGGTTTTGAGATAGGTGATTATCCAACATTATCAGGTGGGCCATAAAAATAGTCACAAGAAAAGGAGATAAGAGGAGATTTGACCAAACCCTAAGAGGAGAAGATGATTCACGATGCTGCTTCAGGCTTGGGACACGGAGAAAGGAGCCATGGGCCACGGGACGCCAGCAACGCAGCTCCGGAGGTTGGAAAAAGCAGAGAAACAGATTCTACTCTGCACCTTCCAGAGAAGACTGGCTCTGCCACCCCTTCGATTTTGGTCTATTGGAACCATTTTTGACTTCTGGCTTCTAGAACTGTAAGCTAATCAGTTTATTTTTATTTGAAACAGCAAATGTGTGTTGCTTTCAACCACCAGTCTGTGCTAATTTGTTACACACCATGGAAAATTAATAGAGTAAGGCTCCTTGGAAGGGGCCCATAACTGCTTATGAAGAATGTGGGGCCTCCCTGAACAGCAAAGCACTGGGCACAGATGCTGTGTGGGTTCATTTGCATCAGGAAAAGGGATATGAAAAGAGATGAGGCCTGCGACTTGAAGGGTACAGTTGAGGTAGGGAGAACTGAGGGAGCGAGAATAGAATAATGGTCATATTATTGCTCAGTCTTGGGGAGGATATAGAGGAATTTCTTCTAATGGCAATTCCTCCATACCCTCCCCCTCTCTGAGTCCCCTATGAAAGCAGTTTTTATAAGCTCCTATGAAAATTCTCTTTCAGCTGTAGATCTGAGTGTGCTCAGGGTGTGTAAATTGGATGTTCATGTGACAAAATACAACAGAGTAGGAGAGAACCTTCTGTCTCCTTGGTCATGCAAATGACCAAGCCCAATTAAAGTCCAGTTTAAGCCCAATTAAAATCTTAGTAAAAAAAAAGACTCCCTCTATGTATTATAAAATATTTGCAGTTTGGTGCCTCAAAAGACCCTTCATTGTTACTAAATCCTTATTTTATGATGGTAGCCTCCATACAGGACAATGGTGAAGCATTTCTTCTAAGAGGATTGTCAGGCAGCTGGCATAGCTGATGGGATGTGGATTCAGAGAATCAGGGATCTGCTCATGAACCCAAGCATGGCAGACGTGAGAGCTCCAAGTAATAAATGGAGAGGTTTTAATGGAAATGTGGAAGTCCTGTGTCATCAGGTGGGATTACAGCATGTAACTGGGACTCAATCTGAACTAGTTAACCCCTCTTTTCAGACTCATGTGTAACTAAATATTTAAGCATATTGGACTTTTGTTGTTGTGTAGAGTCATGAAGCTTCCTTCCTTAAAAATTGCTTGGTGGGGCACACTGTATTTTTCAATCATTTCTACACACTAGTCAAATAATTGCCAATATTGGCAATACATTTTCAATCTGTGACATTAAAGCAGTAAAAGTAATAGGCTGTCAGAATTCTGACAAAGTATCACTGTGCTAAGTTTAAGGACCCTATTGCTAGTTAATGAAGGATTGTTTATGCACAGAAAAGTGCTCCAAAAATGTATTTTGCAGTCATGTAAAGAAAAATCTGTCTCTCTTGCCTTGTCAAACCCTTTCTAAGTGCAGTTCTCCATCTTCCAGTCAACACCTCTAGCAAAAAAAAGCCCACACTGGCCAGGTATAGATGGAAAGAGCACACACAAACTGTAGTCAATTCATTAAGATTTGTGTGCTGGCTTGTAAAGAATATTTGTAAACGGTAAAATTTTGAGTTTTATAAAATGAGCAACAGTCAAAACTTTTATTTAACACATACATTAGGGAAGGAGCTAATGAAATATTATAATCAGTTTAAAGAAGGCCTACACACACACACACACACACACACACACACAGAAAGACAATCAGGAATGATAAATGAATTTCCCAGGAGATGCAAAATATTTAAAATATGTAGGACTATAAAATATAATGTTGAAATCACTTTTTCAAATGGACAGAAAACAGTTGTAGAATTCCTAAAATATGCATTTTATGGAAAAAAATCCCATTTGCACTACCTTAAGTTTTCTGTAACTTAGAGTCAAAGAAAATGAAAGTTACACAACCACAAAGTGTAATAATTCCAAAAAAAAGACAAAGACAAACATAATATTGAAAAGACCCCTGACATTTTTCGCTCATTTTAAAGATTCGCATTTGTCCTCACACATCTCCTTCACACAGCACTTGTGTGAACTTGGTCAGATCATTGTGACTCTTTAAAAATCAAACTCATACCATAAGAATAAAATAATTTTCAGATCACAGGATTATAAGGTAGAATAACTAATTACAGTGTATAAAACCACATTGTATTTAAAATTACTTTTGTTAGTTCTATAAGCAAATTTAATGTTTATGAACATTCTACATTTCTTTTTTTTAAATGTTTTATTTATTTATTTTTAGAGAGGTGGAGGGAGAAAGTGAGGGAGAGAAACATCAGTGTGTGGTTGCCTCTCACATGCTCCCTACTGTGGATGTGGCACTCAGCCCAGGTAAGTGCCCTGACTGGGAATGGAACCAGCAACCCTTTGGTTCTCAGACAGACGCTCAGTCCACTGAGCCACACCAGCCAGGGCACATTTTCTTAAGAAACATGTTGCTTTCATATCTACAATAACAATTTGTACTTTCCCATGAAAATGCTGGAAGTCCAATTTCCCAAAAATTCTCTTTCAATATTAAAGGGCCTGTTAGTATAGTTTCTAAAAGGTATCATCATATCACCTTCACTTAATATTTGAAGACAACATTTTAAAAATAGAATATTTTTATTTTAACAGATGTTATGATAATCTCAGATAAGTTTTTACTAATTATAATACAGATTAATGTTGAAAAGTTCTTTAAACACTTTAGTCCTTGGAAACTTAAATTGATGATATACTCTTTACTCATTTACTCAACAAATACATTAATGATTAATCATATACCAGCTACTAGGCAGTAAATAAAAACTAGGTGGTTCTTGCCCTGGCTGGTGTGGCTCAGTTAGTCGGAGTGGCATTGCCCACACTGAAGCGTCAACAGTTGGAGTCCCCATCAGGGTATTTGCCTAGGTTGTGGGTTCAATCCTCGTGGGGGTATGTAGAGGGGGCAACCAATCAATGTTTCTGCCTCTCCCTCTCCCTCTCCCATACTCTCTCCTTTCTTTAAAAATCAATGAACATGTTCCTAAATGAGAATGAAAAGAAAAAAGGCTTGCTCTCATTAGGTCAAAGTTTAGAAAAGAGGCACACAGGCCCTAGCTGGGTGGTTCAGTTGGTTGGAGCCTAGTCCCATACACCAGAGGGTTGTGGGTTCGATTCCCAGTCATGGCACATACCTTGCCGTATGTTCCATTCCCTAGGTGGGGAGTCTTGGGAGGCAACCAATCAATGTTTCTCTTTCACATTGATGCTTTCTTCCTCTCTCTCTCCCCCTTTCTATCTCTCTAAAATCAATAATAAAAGAAATTTGAAAGGAGGCATACAAAACCAACTAAACAGCTAAGTGAACTATTTACAAGCTGCAGTGCAGTTAAGAAAATATTCTTTTTAAAATGTTTATGAAGGAAACTATTTCAGATAAGGTAGTCAGGAGAAATATCTGCATTGTTTCTGAAAATATTAATAAAACTGTAACTGTGTATAGGTTAGATAAAATGCTTTTCTTGGAGTTGAAACTGAAAACGCAAAATATTTTAAAATAAAAAAGTTTGCTATATTGAAAAAATATGAAAACAAACAAAAAATCATGTGCCCCCAATTTGGTTGTTAAGAGAAATGAATAAAAGCACATGAAGTCACAGAGGTAGCTATGAACAAGAACATGCAAAATCTAATTATCTTAGTAAGATATTTGTATTCTAGTTTATGTGATATAAAAAAGGCATTGAATAATTTTGAGGAGTTGTTTAACTTAACATTTTTGAAAGATTGGCCTTTAAGTAAAAACAAATAAAAGCGGATTCGGGGCTACCCTGAGGAAAATGTATTGGCAGTGTAATTATGATTCAAGATTGTTATCAGGGATTGATTCAAAAGTTGTAGAAATAATCTAGGTATTTGATAATAATGTCTGAGACCAGAATATTGACAGTTGAGTTGAATTTGGTTTTTATTATATAAGTAGAAAATACACAATTTATTTACAAAGTGAATGGGGTAGAGTGAGAGAAGGAATGTATCAAGGATGATCTTTTAGCGTCTTAACTGACATAATAGAAATAATTTAGGACGATTTACTAACATAGGTGTGGGTTAAGGTGATATTAGAAAATCTGTGGACGTGTGTGTATGTGTAAAATAAGAGATCAACTTGAAATTTCTAAACTTCAGAATGTGGAAGCAATCTCAATGATGTAAAAACAAAAAAATAAGACATCTGAATGCTGGATTTAGGCAAAAAGAAGGCATACACATTTGAGAGTTATTGACACAAGATCGGCTGACCTATTCAGGTAGAGAAGAGAGGAACACCTGGGGCACCCATGGGGAGCTCATTTCGTTAAGCTTGCTAATAATACAGCATATTTGAATGCTAAGAAAACATTTTAGACTGCTTGAGGGTGTAGGGCAGAGTGGGGATAAGTAAAGGAAGATATTTTTTTATTATAAAAAATTTACACATAAGTAAAAGTAGAAACACTAGTACGATAAAATCCCATATCTTTCTAATCTGGTTTCAGGTTTGCAACATATGGCTAATCTTATTTCAGTCAGACTCCCTATGCTTCATCTCTCTCCTACTCCCAGCTGTTATTAGAAAAAAATACCCCAAATCTTATTTTTCTACAAATGCCTAAATAATTTAAATATTGAGAAAGTTAACAGAATCATATCTAGAACACAGTAATACATGCCCAGATATAAATGCCTGGTCAGTTTTGAAACAAAAGTTCATGGTAGAAGCTTAAAATTATAGAATAATTCTAAATCAGCTACCATAGAGAGTAAGAGCAATTATAAAGGAAAAAAAACAATCATTATCTTTGAAGAGATAACTTCTGTTATTTTTATAAAAAAATATACTTGTTCATTATGAAAAAATAAGCAAAAACCCCAGCATTGACCCATTGAGAAATGAAGATGGTATGTTCGTGTGTGTGAATAGACTACTGTCTACAGTATAAATATAGATAAAAGGGGGATGATGATTGTATTTTCTAAACATTTCTTTGGATTCTCTGAGAGTTTAAATATGTCAATGCAGTTCCATTAATTTCAATTAACCTCTGTCATAATTACATTCTTACACTTATAAATTAAGTTGACATTTACATGTCTTTTGTAAAGATAGTCACCCTTCTAAATAATAATGAATAGGGAATTTCTTTTTTAACACTAGGAATGACTCCTTCCCAAAGTAATGAGATATATACATAGATATAGAGATGTATAGATAAATAGATACATGCAATTTCAAGTCAAAAGTGATTTGTGAAGAAGATATGTATAAACAGACATCAGCATATTCAGGGTTTACCATTGTAGGGACAAGGGGAGTTATTTAAGCAGAACTACTGATTTTTAATGGCACCATTGTCCTGGTTCTAGTTCCTGCAATGCCTGCATGAGACTGCAAAAATGTTCTAGACTTGGATAATCAGCAGTGACTCCCTTAAGTGTGCCACATTCATTTTGTATTCTGAAGACCATAAGCTTTTGCTACACCCCTGCTATGGTAGGATGTACTCAGCTAAGAATAAATCAGGGTCATAACAAAATTTGAAATAAGTCACATAGAAAAGCCTCACACTGGCATTTTTTGATTCACTAGCAGGCGTAAGTGGGGTGCATATTTATTTCTGAGTAAATAATTTACAGTAAAAGAAAAGTGAACTGCTATAAATAGGGGTTGAAATTTATTTTACATTAGTGAGCCATCATAGCCTCAAATTAAGGAGTTTGTTTAAAATCTTATCTTTCCTTAATTTTATTCTATACTAAGTTTGTAAGATATTAACTTTAATGAACACTTAATATAAGTGTAATGGTTATTTCAGCAAGTCATGTGTCACTATCACAATGTAAAAACAACAGCTACAACCACCACTCTGCCCATCGAGGTGAGACATATGATCACTGGATAATGAAATGGTGTACTGTCCCAAGTCCATGAATAGTGGATCCATGGGCTCTCAACTATTCTGCCTTGACTGAGAAAAAAACATATCACCAAAGCCTATCCAGTAACCAGGTAGTCAGAGACATGGTGGTTAAACTGATAATTTACTTTACCTGAAAAAAATGTGTGTGTATATCTGTATAAACCATGAGGAATGGCCAATGCTTTGGCTCATTGGTTAAGTCTGGAAGGGAATAGGATTAGAAATTTGGGGTTAAGAATTTCTGGTAAACAGATATATGGCTTATTATTTTAAGTAACTGTAATGGTTGATTGACTTGGTCCAGTAAAAGCTGTATTGATCAATATTCACACCACTTATATTTCAGATGCTTTATGTAGTCATAATATAAATTTATATGCATAATATAACTTTATATGCATAAAATTTATATTGTTTCCAAAGCTCGACACACTGATGTTTGAATATTTATTCTTAATGGAATTCTTATGCTCAAATACTTAGTTTAAATGGTTCTAGTAGTTGGTTATAAAAGCAGAACAAACAAAACAAAAATGCTTATTATCTGGCTATGTAGTCTTCTATATACCTCTTAAATACTATTCATAATGCCATATTTTATTTTGGAAGTTTGAGAATAAAAGATACACTGAAAGAGATTGAATGGATGTAATTATAGCTCATTATCTAAATGACATGAAATTACTACAACTTTTTTGATAGTTTGCCTTTTTAAAGCTAAAGAGATGTTTTATAGCAGGATAATTTTTCAGACAAGTTATGATTTAATCAAATGTATTGCCAAGTTTTTACCCATTAATTAGTATCCATTATATAGTTCTTTCAAAAATGGTTGTATTTGATTAACCTGGTGTTTGTGGAATTCATGATATACATACAAGTTCTGTCTGGGGAAAAAATCCAGCTATTGTTAATATAATGAGAATGGTTTGTGTGACATCCATGTAACCTGACAGCCAAGGAGAGTAGACTAGAATGCACATTAGTGAACAATGATGACCTCACTGTAATAGTCACTGGGGGCAGCAGATGCTGCTGAGTGAGCTTGTGTGCTGTGTGGCTGTTATATTCAAATTGACTGAGTGAGCAGAGCAACAAATCTGCATCATATTTTGTATTAAACTCGAACATTCTTCAACAAAAACTATTCAAACAATTCAGAAAGCTGTTGGACATGATGCAATGAGTGCAGCACAAATAAAAGTGTAGCACAAACACGTCAAAGATGGTCAAGAATCTATTAAAAGTGATCCACATTCTGGAAGGCCTGCAGCGATCAGAACACCTGAGAATGTGAAACATGCACAGGCTGCAATCAAGAAAGATTGGCCACTGAGATTGTGAGAACGAGAAGCTGATCTGGGGATTCTAAAATCTACTGTCTGAGATTTTGATGCAGGATCTTGGCATGAAACTTGTCACAGCAAAAATTGTCATGGCTTTGGCTACCCCAGTAGAAGGATCATGATACTGCACTTGCTAATAACTTGGTTTGAACCACTACCAGTGAATCAGATTTGCTCCCTGTGACTTTTGGCCTTTATGAAAACTAAAATCACCTTTAAAAGGGAAGAGATTTCAGACCATCAGTGAGATTCAGGAAAATATGAAGGGGCAGATGATGGTGATTCCAGCAAAGGATTTTTCAGTGTTTTAAGCAGTGGAAGAGGCACTGGGAGAACTGTGTGAGGTCCCAAGGTGCCTA
Source organism: Artibeus jamaicensis (assembly GCF_021234435.1). Classification (NCBI taxonomy): domain Eukaryota; kingdom Metazoa; phylum Chordata; class Mammalia; order Chiroptera; family Phyllostomidae; genus Artibeus; species Artibeus jamaicensis. The sequence goes on along the minus strand of NW_026522030.1, from coordinate 67,022,512 downwards.
ATTTGAAGGGAACTTAGATGTCATTGTTCTATGTACAATGTGTTTGTATCTTGTAACTTCTTCAGTAAATGTCACTATTTTTCATATTACCTGGCTAGGTACTTTCTGAACAAACTGCATATATTTTGCTTTTTAAAAATATCTACTAAATAGAGACATATTTCAAAGGCCTATGAAAACTCAGGATCAGACTCATTATATCAGGGAGCTTTGAAATTTTTTAGTAGAATTAGATATTGAGAAAACAAAATTGGGTAAATCTGACAGTAAACTAAATTATGAATTATGTTAATATATTAAAATTACCACATAGCAGGATTGATTTTGCCTGTGGTTTTAAACAGATATTTATAACCTTTGCTAATAAAATTGTCTTTCTTTTTAGAATTATAATTATCTTTCTTGCCTCATTATGGTTGACTAACAGTCCTTTAATATGTTACCCTTTTTCCCTATGAGAATCTCACCACTCTCTCACTTTCATTTACCTGTTTCAGCAAGAGTTCAGGTTGCTGGTGGTTCTAATCATTAAGCCAAATTCTTGCTTGGAATTCCAAGTTAAGTCACCCTCATTTGAAAGTATAGCTAATATCTGCTTTTTTCTTTTTTTTTTTTTTATTTTTTTTTTATTTTTTTTAATTAAATTTATTTATTTTTTTGAATTGATTATGCTGTTACAGTTGTTCTATTCCCCCCTCCATTTCCCTCCACCCTGCCCCCCAACCCCACCATTACCCCCCTTTAGTTTATGTCCATGTGTCTCAAGTCCTTTAGGTTCTATATTTCCCAAACTATTCTTGCCCCCCCATCTATTTTCTATCTACTGTCTATGCTACCTGTTTTCTGTACCTTCTCCCCCCCTCCTCCTCCCATTCCCCTGTTGCTAACCCTCCTTGAGATCTTCATTTCTGTTTCCACTCCTGCTCTAGCTGTCCTTTTAGTTTGCTTTCGTTTTAGGTGTGGTTGTTAATAACTGTGGGTTTGTTGTCCTTTCACTGTTCATGTTTCTTTATCTTCTTTTTCTTAGATAAGTCCCTTTAACATTTCATATAATAACTGCTTGTTTCAAATGATAATGAAAAATTAAATTTATAAAGTGAGGCTAACTTAAGGTATACAGTGTTAGAAGAATCTTGGAGCAGGAGGATTCATTGTGTATAACATAAAAAGGGTGGGATCTGCTCATGTGGTTATATGTGATATTCTATAAAGAAACATCAAAGGATGTTAATATACTTGAGTGTGTGACTCAATGTTTTCCTTTATTCTATAATTCATTTTTAAGTAAAGGACTTTAACAAAAGTGATGAGAAATCAGTTGGAGGGGCAAATAAAAGTAAGCCATAAGAAATAATCAAATTCCTCACACCCAGGGCCAGTCAGAGTCCGTTTTTAGTGGTATATCAAAATATGCTTGCCTCTTCTGTGTGGCTAAATTCAAAAAAAAAAAAAAGGAAAAAGAAATAAGAGAGAAAAGCAGAGAAAGAGAGAAAAACGGATAAACTGAGGTGATAAAGCAATGGAAAACATAGAAAATATTCAGGAAGGCTATCTAAACATATATTTAAACTATAAATAGTTTTGGAATTTCAATGTAAGGAATATTTAGGCATTATATGAAATAGTCCATATTCACTTGGAAATAGTTACAGTAACAAATGTATAGTGAAATATGTATTATAAATTAGTCTATTAACATATATTTTATGACCTATTTGTGAGGTTTGATAAATATATTAAGTGATAATATAAAAATGTGTTGTTCAAATGTAGTGAAAATTTCCTTGACTTGATATTAATTATTGCTGAATCTTAGTTGATTAAATTCAAAATAACCTATTTTGCAGTTTATAATTTTAGTTAAATATATAATTTTTAAAAACTCTAACTTAAAAAGAAAGTTTACAAATACAAATAAAATTTATCAGTTGTAATAAGAATCTATGATCTACTGAAAATTAATAAACATAAAATGTCATTATTCTGCCCTGGCTGATGTAGCTCAGTGGATTGAGTGCAGGCCTGAACCAGAGGATCGTGGTTCGATTCCCAGTCATGGCACATGCCTGGGTTGCAGGCTAGTTCCCAGCAGGGGATGCATGAGAGGCAACCATACACTGATGTTTCTCTCCCTCTCTCCTTCCCTTCCCCTCTAAAGATAAATAAATAAAATATTTTTTAAATGTCATTATTCTAACATAAAATATGAAGTTTTATTATACATGTATATAAATGATTTGATATATGTATATATAATCATATTATATAATCTATATAATTTTATATAATATATTATCCATTATACATATAAAATATATTATATATGACTGTTTTAACATTCATTTATATACAATTAAAATACGTGCATTTATATAACTACATGATATCTAGGCTTCCTATTATTTTCTATTGACTTTTCCTCTTTCTGTCAAAATAATGATTTTTTAAATATTTGCTATAAATGATTGTTAGTAGCTGACACAGCTAATTGTCCTAATTTGGTTTTCTTTTAAAAACATTTATTAATAATTTAATTGTGTACATTAAACCACATGCATTTAAAATATACAATTCAATGAGTTCTGACAGTGTCACCTATGACAATATATCCCAATCAAGACTAAGAAATGTACATCTCCAGTGGCTGATGTGGATCAGTGGATTGAGTGCTGGCCTGCAAACCACAGGACCACTGGTTCAATTCCCAGTCAGGGCACATGCCTGGGTTGTGGGCCAAGTCCCCAGTAGAGGCTCACAAGAAGCAACCACACATTAATGTTTCTCTCCCTGTTTTCTCCCTCCCTTTGCCTCTGTCTAAAAATAAAATAAATAAATATTTTAGAAAGTAAACTTTAATGGGTTAGACCAGTAGAAGTTAAAAAAAATGTACATCACCCAAGAAAGATGGCTTATGCATTTTTATAGTTCATTCTTCCTTGCTCCTGGCCCAAACAGTGCTTACCTTTGCATTATTAGAGATTAGTTCACATTTTCTAATGTTTTAAAGATAGATAATATAAAGTCATAGAAGTTTTTTTTTTTTCTCTCTCAGCCTAATGATTTTGAGACTTCTCTATGTCATTGCATGGTATGGTGGGTTGTTACCAATTTCATCTGTTGTCTTAAATTAAAAACAAAGTGAAAAATTATAAAAGTAATTAATGAAAAAAGTGATGTGTTCCAGAGACATAAAAATTATAGAAGTTAATTACTGATATCCACACATTAAACCAGAAAAAATGATTCCCAATAGAATCATGTAATGTAGAATAAATGAGGATCAAAGGAAATTGACCATGGCATTAAATATAAATAAATGTTTATTTACAAGAGAATAATTGAAATACACTTGGAAGTTAAACTATACAGAGTACTAAGAAATGTAAAACAATATAAAATGATGTGAAAACTTGGAAGGATAAAAATGTCTAGATATTAATGTTCTATAGTAAGTCAGGATAAAATTAATCTTTTTATTATACTATAATAAGTAAAGAGTATAATTTAAATCATTTATCTAGTAAAATAGCAACAATTCTTTTATGTTTTAGAAAATGCACACCTAGTATTAAACTAAAATAAAGTTTTTAATCCACCTAAAAATAGGCTACAAGAAGAAAAAACAATGTAATAGATTTATGGTGAGGAGCTAGGTCTGATTTCATGTATATCATTAATATCAAACAAATGTGAAATATAAATTTTTATTAAAAGATTAATATTGCATACTGGAATTTTAAAATGTTCCTTCCAAAGACATGCTTTGAATATAAGGAAGCCAAATGAATGAAAGTAAAATGATGAGCTAGACAAACCATGTATATATCTGTAAAAGATATTAATATAAGATATGATATAATATATTGTAATATATTATAATATGTAATATAATATATTAATACAAGATATCCTGAATTAATATAAGATAAAGTAGACTTTTAAGAAAAAAGAACTACTTTGGGGAAAATGGGTTATTTCATATTGATGAGAATTCAATCCAACAAGGAGACAGAACTATTTTTAATCGGTACACACCCAATTAATATGGATTCAGAACATATAGGATGAACAGTGGGATATGCCTGTTTGATCTTCTTGCAAAGGTAAATTTGACTGTAGTCACTGAAAGTTAGTATTCAACTGCCGGCCCATACAAAAATTAGAAGTGGCAGAAAGCCACCTCATACAAAATAACACAAAACCTAGTTTACCTTAGCGTCACAATCATATAACATTGTGGAATCTGGTCCCCAGCTGTGTTCCATTAATTTTGCACACACCAAGTTGAGAAAGAACTATTTTGATGTCTGGTATGTATAGCGTTCACAATGAAATATTTGGTATTCAAGAGAAAACTTGGCATCCAGCTCTGTTCTGCCACTTCTTCAGAATTTGTGTTGTGGGATACTACTTCTTCATTTGTTGTGATCAGGCAGTGAAGTCTGAGTCATGTGGCTGCCTCTATAGAATGTGGTGGACCAGGAGCACTGAGTTATTCATTATCTGCCACTCTGCATTAGACCAGAATTCATTGTCTTCAGCACTTGGCTGTGGTTGTAGTTTAGGAAATGCATATCATTTCTGAGATGGTCCTACACTGATCCAGCCAAAATACAATGAATAATTTTTGAACATGTTAAATTTTATCTCCCAGATTTAAAATTCAGAACAAGAATATCCTCAAATGAGATATAGGAATGTAGATCATCATAAACTTCAGAAAACCATTGAATAAGTTTATCTGTATATATCAAACTCTGAGGCATTGGGATGTACAGCAAGGCTCACTCCTCACTTTCTAGGATAAAAATAGTAAAAGTAGAGCCATGTCCTTTCTGAAAAAGAATCTGGGACAGTAAGCAAATGTCTAGAATAGGGATTTTGAAATAGAAGCAAGACCCAAAATTTAGTTAGCAAAAGCCAAGTCATATTATTAGTATCTAGGGTATTAAAATAATAAGAAACTCAAATTGTGAGAAATTAAAGCTTCCTCAGAATAGAATTAAAATGTAGAGTAATTTGTTTTTGAGGAATATAAGGTTACCCTTGAGCTACTCAAATTCTTATTAAGTCCAGAACTGATTTAGGATACTGAGAGAAGAATTCAGTTAAAATAGAGAGACCACATGGTTTCAATAGAAACAAAAAGATAGAATAGCTACCAAGGTCCTGGTTTGACTTTCTGATGAGCCACTGTACCTTCAAACTGTGTCACTTTGCTCATTTTATTTCAATAAAAATCTTAATAATCAGATCAGTAAATTATGAAAAATTATCAATTATCAATAAATTATTCAATGCATAATTTAATGAAATGTTAAACTAGCTAGCATACACATCCTTCATGAGATAAACCATCTAAATATTTCCTTGGGTTATAGTAAATTGAATTTACTTCAAAAATTTTAATTTAATTTAATTTTAATAGTTGTAATGATTTTATTAAAGTATAATCGACATACAGATAACTGCACATATTTAATGTTTACAATTCAATGCATTTGGACATATGTAAATACTCATGGTACCTTTACAACAATGAAGGTTATAGAGGTATCCAACTCCTTCCAGAGTTTCATTATGTCCCTTTGTATTTCTGGGTGTGTGGCTTTTTTTTTTAGTAAGAATGGTTAATATGAGATCTACCTCAACAACTTTTGAAGTGAACAACATGGTGTCATTAACTGTAGGCACTACATTGTACAGCAGATCTCTAGAATGTAATCATCTCACATAACTGAAGCCTTATGCACACTGTATAAAAACTTCACATTTCCCCCAACCCACAGTCTATGGCAACCACTTATCATGTTCTCTGCATTTAAAAATTTGATTATTTTTTCATATTTTATGTCAATGAAATCATGCAGTATTTTTCTTTCTGTGCCTGGCTTATTTCAGTTAATTTAATGTTCTCCAGGTTCATCTATGTTGTCACTAATAGCAGGATTTCTTTTTTTTAAAGGCTGAATACTATTCAGCACATATTTACTTTATGATATCCATGGGGATATGAATCAAATTTCTGAAATAGCATGGTTTTATATTACTGTTATTTAATGATTACATCAGATTAAAATGTAAACACAAATTTGAATTCTTAATTGCTGATGCTATTAGATTAAAAAGCTATTGGGAAAGATACATTTCCCATCATAAATTCAGAGGCATTTCTTATTTCAGATAGATGATTCTTGTATAATTAAGAGATCATTAAATTCTATGTTTAGGAAGCAGAAATATCCTCATTAAGTTACTGTTAATGGCCTGTTATTTTTTACTGTGAAGCTTTACTTGGAAACCATCATAGACATTTATTTTCCCTGTCATCAGAGGACACTTACAAACAAGTGGCTAAATAAGGACAAATATAACACTGATATTAAAATATTGATATAGCTCTCCTTTATGTGAGAGCATAAATATTGACTTAAAAAAGAGAAGTGCAACTATTGATTTCCCTCCAAGGAGATGTATTTACGAGTATGTTTCTTGGGTCACCTACCAATACTTAAAAGTCTTAATTCTGCAATTTACAGCTTGAAAAGAAAACACAAATGTCAACACACAATAACAAGTGCAGACTTTTATTATTTCCATTAATTTGCCTCTTCAGCCTGGTAAGACTCATAATATTATTTGTCTGACTGAGCTGCTGATCCTGCTCCCCTTGGCGGATCATTATTTTATCTTATTTAGTAAATCTCTATGACAGTTTTATTGCAGGCTGAAAGCAAAATTGATCTGAGCCCAGTTTACTTAGACTATCTTTTCAAAGGATACAAATATTCCCCATTAGTGGGAACTTTGAAAAGAAACAAAATTAAGTACAATTTTAGCTTAATCCAATGCTGTCTTTTGGTGTAGCAATTTGTTCTCTTATTTTTCAAAATCAACTCTTAGATTGATGTACCCACTGAAAAAAGTAAGAGAATGTATTTGGAGTGAAAATTTTGTTCAACATACAATTCTTCATTTTAATTGACTCAAATGATTTTAAAGTTCTTCATTTTATTTTGGATTTTGAGTTTAAATACTAATCCACAGGATATGGAGTACTGCCTCCTGGGGCAGCACAGCACCTGCAGGGGCGGTCTGCGAACTTCAGTGAAGAACTTACTTCACTGATATCAATTATAATGTATTTGCACACTTACTAAAATGTCTAATTTAGAGGAGGGTTTATTTAGAGTTACAACTGTAACTGAATAACAATAAAAATAAAGTGAATGCTTTAGGAGAGAATCAATTATAGTGAATTGAAAAGTGTGTATGGATAACTTCGTCTTAATTAGCCATTTCTAGAAAAGTCTATTCAATGAATAAAAGAAGCAAGGAATACTTATGAAAATATCCAGGGAAAGTGACAAATGAAAGCAAGGGCACATTAAAAAGAACACTTCCCTTCTCCATTATTAAGAGGTAGTTTTAACCAAGTAAACAAAATAATACTTTTAGTATAGAATGGATAAAAATAATGAGGTTTTCTTGAGTCCATTAATGCTTCCTTGAGCATGGTAACAGGAGGAAAATCAAGAGATCAAAATAAAAGGAACTGGACAAAAATATTCTTAGATATTAGTATTCTGATCCTGAATACTGTAAACTTTCACTGAAGTCAGCCAGGTCAATATTTTATAGTTTTCAGCCCAACTTGACCTGTTATGTTTCTTTAATTTATTTACATTGGGCTTGCATTACACAGTGACTAGCAGATTATCTATCACCTATCTATCTATCTATCTATCTATCATCTATCTATCTAACATATCATCTATCTATATTCCACCTTCATATAACTATTTTTATGCTGCTATAATAGAATTGACCAAAGCTTAATCAAAATGTAAAAAAGACCCAACTTTTAATAATGTAAATAGAAATGACATCAATTTAGTTGAATAATCAGTAAATTTAATCAAAGTGCATTTAAGTGTCTACTTATAATGGAAATAGAGGGCAGAACCTAGTGTAACAGAAAGCTATAATCATCAGACATGAGAATCTCTAAAGAGAACCTGCTGCTTCCTAAGATAATGACTTCTTAAAGGTAAAATAAGACGGAGAAGATGTACAGGCACCAATTTATTTATCTACATAAGAGTTCTTTTTTCTGCCAATTCCTTTATCCACCCATCTGTCAATCACCCATTTATTATACAACTTCTGTAGCATAAACTTGTACAGAACAGATAAAAGACAGAATGTATAATTTCTCTTATGTATGATCTGTCTAGAGAGTTGTCATACAGGCAAAAAGGTAATCCTATGTGGAGTATGAGATGAACAAACACGTTAAATTTGAAAGTAAAGGAAATTCTTTCAGAGGAAATGGAATCTAAGATGAGAATTAAAGAATTGCCAGAAGGAAAACTGTTGGCCCGGTGTAAGGAGATATTCCAGACAAAATAAGCAGCAAGTATGTGTGTCAAAGACACAAACAAACAAACCCAGTACATTAAGAGATCATCGTTTCTTCTTTTTCTTTGTGTTAAACCACATTTGACTTCAGGTTCAGATGTTTTTGTGCTGCAAGTGTAGCTCTTTCCTTATTCATACTCTGTTTTAATTTTACCATTGAAAATGAATTTGTATGCTTAATAAAAATTTGACCTTGGAGCCAGAAAATCAATTGGTGGATCTTGGCATTGCATGTTGTTCCTATGTTTGAAAGATAAACTCATGGAAGAAGATATGATTACCCATTAAAATTATGAACATTTAGGGCTTCATGGATTACACAGCTCAATGGTTAAGAAGACAAATGACTGAAACATATGAAATGTACACTTTTTAAAAGTTTTGATGGTACTATAGTAGAGGCCAATTATATAATAATTAAAAAGGACTATATAATGTGTCAAGTTATATATAACTTGAAAGAGTTGATGCAGATAATTCCTCAGACTACAGTGAAACTGAATTCTGAAACAGAGTATACCCTAATCAACAAAACAAACAAGCACACAAAATGTAATCAGAGACACTGAAATTAAGAACAAACTGACAGTAACCAGAAGGGAGGTGGGAGGAGATAATGGGGAGGAAGGGAAGGAAGGGTTGTCAAGGAGCATGTATAATGGACACATGCACAAAGCCAAAGTGGGGCTGGATTGAGGATAGAAGGTGGGGATGGCTGGGGTAGGGGCCAGTGGTAGAGGGGAAATGGGGACAACTATACTCGGACAACAATAAAAAAGAAAAAATATATATCATTATCACTGTCCCTATCACAAATTTTGTATTTCCCGAGAAAGTAACATATAAAAAATTAAAGCAGATAATATTTACCATTGAAATACTAGCCTTTGTACTGATTTACAATAGGATTGAAAAGAAGAAATTGTGTTTATTAGTAGAAATTTCCATTCCATGTTACCATAACAATCTTAAAATGCAAAAGCAGTAGGATAAAATGAAATCATTAACTTATGAACTTCTTGATTTAATAAAAGCATTCAGGGAATTACAAATATAATTAAATTTCATTGAAATCCATCTATGAGGCCAATCTATTTTGAAGATGGGATAAAAGCAAGAAATGTAGAGTACTTTTTGGTAACATGCATAGGTGTAACTGTCTTTTAATCTTCAGAAGAATACAGTGATGCATAAATCATAAAAACATTTTAAAGATTAAAGTAAAAAATATGCAAACCTTAAATGCTTGGATGGTATCAAATTGTTTTCTGGTCTTAAAAGCTCTAGACTTATAATAAGATAAAGCTTTCAAAATATCTTTTAATTTTTTATTGTTTATGCTATTACAGTAGTCCCAATTTTTCCCCTTTAGCTCCTCCAGCCAGTACATGCCCCACTTCCACAGTCAATCCCGACACAGTTGTCCATGTCATTGGTTCCTTCGTGTATGTTCTTTCATGAATCCTTTCACTTCTTTCAATCACTCCCCATCTCTCTCTTCTCTTACTGCTGTCACTCTGTTCCATGATTCCATACCTCTGGTTCTATTTTACTCATTAGTGTTTTTTGTTCATTAGATTCCTGTTATAAGTGACATCATATGATATTTGACTTTGAATGACTGACTTATTTCACTTAGGATAATGATCTCTAGTTCCATCCATGCTGTATCAAAAGGCAGAAATTCTTTCCTTTTTCTGCTGCATAGTATTCCATGCATAAATGTACCACAATTTTTAATCCACTCATCTACTGGTGGGCACTTAGGCTATTTTCAAATCTTGGCTATTACAAATAGTGTTGCTATGAACATAGGGGTGTATAGATTCTTTTGAATTGGTGTTTCAGGATTCTTAGTCTATATTCCCAATGGTGGAAAAACCAGGTCAAAAGGCAGTTCCATTTTTAGTTTTTTGAGGAAACTCTGTACTGTTTTCCACACTGGCTTCACTAGTCTGCATTTCCACCAATAGTGCACTAAGGTTCTCTTTTCTCTACATCCTCACCAGCATTTGCTTTTTACTGATTAATTTATGATATCCATCCTGACCAGTGTGAAGCGGTATCTCACCATGGTTTTAATTTGCATCTCTCTGATGGCTAGTGATGCTGAGCATCCTTTCATATGTCAATGCACCCTCTGTATGTCTTCCTTGGAGAAGTGTCTTTTCAAGTCCCTTGCCCATTTTTAATTGAATTGTTTGTCTTCCTGGTGTGGAGTTCTGTAAGCTCTTTATATATTTTGGAGATTAAACCCTTATCCAGTGTATGGTTGGCAAGTATGTTGTCTCATACAATCAGTTCCTTTTCCATTTTGCTGATGTTTTCTTTAGCCAGGCAGAAGCTTTTTTAAATTTGATGTAGTCCCATTTACTTATTTTTCCCTTTATTTCCCTTGCCCTAACAGATATATCCACAAAAATATTGCTATGTGATATATCTGAAATTTTACTGCCTATGTTTTCTACTAAGATTTTTATGGTATCCCAACTTAAGTCTTTTATCCATTTTGACTTTGTTTTGGCATATGGAGTAAGTTAGCGGTCAAGTTTCATTTGTTTTTCATGTACCAGGTCCTATATTCCTAACATCATATATTGAGGAGACTGTGTTTACTCCATTATGTGCTCATGCCCCCTTCGTAAAATATTAATTGACCACAGAGACATGGGTTTATTTCTGGACTCTCTATTCTCTTCCACTGATCTATGTGTCTGTTATTGTGCCAGTACCAGACTGTTTTGATTACAGTGGCCTTGTACTATAGTTCGATATCAGGTGTTATGATCCCTCCATCTTTGTTCTTTTTTCTCAAGATTAATGAGGCTATTCATGGTCTTTTTTGGGTTCCATATAAGTTCTGGAATATTTGTTTTAGGTCTGTGAAATATGTCATTGGTATTTTAATAATAATTGCATTGAATCTATAGATTACTTTGGGTAGTATGGACATTTTAATGATATTAAGTCTTCCAATCCATTAACAGTTTTAACCTAAAAATAATTAATAGTTTTTATAAACATAGATGAAATTAAAATGATAAATAATTTAATGAGGATCACTTTCAATATGTGAAATGTATTGATGTCAGTATTGGAAAATATCAATATTTTGTGTATACTATTTGTCTTTCTTAACTTGGTCAGTTTTTAGGTTTTTTCAATCAAAGTACTTACATATAACCATATGTTACCTTCTCATTTTACCATATTGTGAAGAATGAGAAATTCAGACAGACAATGCTGGTAATGCTTACCATTTGGAAAAAAAATCTAATTTAATGTAATTTAAAAAGAATTAATTATAATCTAAAGTAAATGGTTAAGAGATAAATCACAAGGCATTAAGTAAACATCAATATCATTGGTTTTTACAAAAATAAACTATACATATAAAAACATAAAGTATGGTAATCAAAGTTAATATAATAATGAATCATTTACATAATGATGTTTTATTTATTTATTTGTTTTGTCATTGTAAGAATGTCCCTTACTCATGTTTTTATTTGCTTATTTGTTTTGTCACTGTAAGAAGTTCCTTACTCAGGTATTCCACTGTCATCTATTTAGGAAGTATTCGTAATGTTTCATTTGTTTATTTATTTTTTAAAAAGTGTTTATTTATTTTTAGACAGAGAGTAAGGGAGAATGAAAGAAAGAAAAGCATCAGTGTGTGGTTGCCTGTCATGTTGCCTCCAACTGGGGACTCATCTGCAACCCAGGCATGTGCCTTGACAGGGAATTGAACTGGTGACCCTTTGGTTTGCAGGCTGGTGCTCAATCCATTGAGCCACATCAGCTATGGCTGTATTTTAATTTATAAATATATTCAGAAAAGTTTTGTTAACATTTTTTCTTAAACTTTATTTGTAAACCCTTATGATCTGTTATTCAGCATGTTATTGCCTTCTCACCAAGAACAAAATTAAAAAATATAAACATATGTATAGCTCAATAAATAATATTTAAATATACATACTACCAGATAAATATACATAAGTCACAAACTTCTACAACTGTACAACAAAAATGACAATATTAAGATAGGAACAGTGGAGTCAAACTGCAAATATTGGGATACTGGCCCTTCTACTTAGTAGATTGATATCTAGGGCAAATTAGTTAAATTGCTTCCTTCAATTTGCTCATGTTTCAAATGACAAAAGTATTAGCACCTACTTCTCATTAATGTCAAAATTAATAGTATTTATATATATTATAATAAATAAAGAAAAACTCGATACATAGTAACTATTATATGTAAATAACAAGTTACAGCTCTACTGATGAATTTCACTTTATTTAATTCAATAACAACTATATAGAGCATCTTGTTCTTATCCTAAAAATGTTTTTAAAATTAGGATAAGAAAGTGAAAAGTAGAAGTTTCAGTATAATATCCTGTTTCACTAAGACCCTTGTATAGATTTTTAAATGTTAATCCCAGGGAATTCATAATAATAGTAATAGGAAACTAGCTAATCATTAATTTTCAGACCATTATGCTTAGTTGAACACAGAGTAATTTTTTTCTAACTGGCCTTTTGTTTATTATTGTCAATAAATTGTTAAATTTAAAATGTTCATTCAAATTGGAAACTTCAGATCTCTGAACTTCATCACTTTTAGGTGCGGGTAACTGTCACCAACAGTGAAGTCCTTGAGGTCAAGTATAATGCTTGCGTAATGAACACCTTACAGATTACCTTAGCACACAAAAGATGAATGATACCTGTTGGCTAAATAAACTGAATGGTTAATTACTTGAATGTATATGGAATTACTAGAATTTCTGAAAATGTTGCAAATGAAAGGACACTGTGCAAGTTTCCAAGTATTACCTGGACCTCTGTTATGTATCATTATCCTTAGTTAAGTAAATTCTGCTTAACCATCTAAATGAACAGATCCAAATATTTCTTTATATTTTTCTCAAGAATCAGATGACATCATTTGAGTGCAAGTAATAACCCATTTGACATTGATTCTCCATAGTTAACTATTTCCAGAATCCTATTACCTCCAGAGTTTCTGATTAGCACTAGCTTGGGAACATGATTATTATAGTACAATGTGATTTTCAATAATTACTAGTCTGCAGAGTGCTCAACGTGTGTATGTGTATGTAATAGGTGTGACGCAGTACAGAACAGTCAGATCTTTGATTCTACACATCTGTAAAATAGTGGATTAGAAATGTATTATTATTTCTAAGGGTTTTCTTAATACTAATAATTTTTTCTTTTATTTTTAATATTTAAGTTACAATTGATATACAGTATTACATTTGTTTCATATGTATATATTTTTTAAATAATTTATTTATTTTTAGAGATAGAGGAAGGGAGGGAGAAAGAGAGGGAGAGAAAGATCAGTGTGTGATTGCCTCCCACGTACCCTCTCCTGGGGGCCTGGCCTGCAACCCCGCCATCTGCCCTAGATTGGGAATCAAACCTGTGACCCAGTGGTTCACAAGGTGGCACTCAATCCAATATACTAATACTTTCTAATATACATATTAATGTCTAAGACTAAGATAAGAGTATGATATTTTACTAAATTAATATTACCGAAGAATGCACTTACTATTTATTTATTTTCCAAGCATATCAAAGTGTATCTGTTTTTGACAATTGTTGGTTTGCTGGGAATCAATAAATTTGTTGAGTCTTTAAAACATAAGGAAAAAATAAAATTGGAATTTTCTTTTTTTATTTTTAGGAGTTTTATTTATAAGAGTTTCTCTGCACTATTTTTTAAATTGTTGTTCAAGTACAGTTGTCTCCATGTTACCCCCACCGCTCCCCCAACCCCAGCCATCCCCACTTCCCACCCTTGATCCTACCCCTCTTTGGTTTTGTCCATGTGTCCTTTGCACGTTCCTGAAAAACCCTTTCCCTTCCCCCCATTATTCCCTCTCACCTCCCCTCTGGTTGTGAATAATAATTTTGGGTCACATCTGATTTTATTATTTCATATATATAATAACTTACCCATTCATACTGAAGACAAGATACAGGTTTTCTCTAAAAGCTGCCAACAGTGCAAATAGAGTCCATGTATATGTTGTAGAGAGTGCGTTTTGATTTAATAAGACCCTGATATTTTTATAAAACTGTAGCCACAAATATTTTATCCTTTTTACCGGGATATGTGTCCGTATGAGTTTTAGCATGATGAAAAAATAGAACTATATCACAAGAATCAATAACCACAGTCACTCTTCTGGATAACATTCTTATATAATAGAGTTTCTTATTTTTCATCAATCAAGGTTAGTCTACTCTTTTGCCCAATGTCACAAGGGCACCATCGATCAAAAAAAGATGTTTTGTTGAGCAAGTGAGTATCACAAATGACTACTCACCTGAGAAAACCTTTTATACTATTAGAGACACAAAAGATTCCATTGAATTCTCCTCTAACACAGGGGTTAAAAGACTAAGACTTCTGATAAATCTGAAAGGAGTGAAAATGTCCAATGTCACATAATTTTGAGCCTCTTCAGTTATTATGCTTATGACTTTATAGTCACTCTTCTAGGCCCAATGAGATCAATTCCAAAGATAATATATAGAACCAATATTTTGGTACTTGGATTAATTTCTTTCTTACTCTGGCATTTCTAACTTCTGATAAATTATGTAACTTATTTTATGATTTAAAACATTTAAAAATGTTTTGTATTCTCTTGAGAGAACTTTTGGGAAACTAACATTGTTTCTGAATGGAAATATACCCTCTAGAGTTACACAATGAAAAATGAAGGAACAACCAGGGACTTTCCTATTTGCCTAACACTGGTTTCTCCTTTATACAGATGATTACATTATGACCTGACAGTTATTTCCAAAATAATGTGTGGGGTTCACTTACTTTTCTTTCACTGAGTTTTTGACAATTTAGATGTCTCCCTGAGGAACATGTCTAAAGAAACTTTGTCAAAGCTCATTTCATTCTGTCCCATATTTCTACATTCCTAAAGTCTCATATTACATTTTCATCCACTAAAGCTTCATATCAATGGATAATACTTTGTTTTATTTTTTTCAGTGTGAGTGTTCTAATTTTGTGATATTCTGTTTCTGTGGAACTACTACTTCCTCCCTTCTTTAATTTACCATTGACCCTCCAAGACATCTATTCTATTTCAAGATATTTTCTTCTCCTTATGAAACATTGCCTTCCATAATTACCTCGACTTGTCCCACTCACTTTGAATTCCTTGTTTAGTGGACACTGACTTGATCCATCTGATCTCAGTTGTTGGTATTTGATGTACAAGTTGAGATTCTTTGTTTCTGAGGATGATTATATATGTGTTTGCTTATGCTAGGATTCCCACTCTTTTTTGTATTGTCTCTCTTACTGTTTGGCATGAGCTCTGAACATAGCTCTGCTGATTATATGTATGTTAAGTTTAGTGTTTTTCTCTCCTCTAATTATGCTATAGACATTTTTGTTTGCATTGCTTATCATATATTTTTTGAGATTTAGGTAATCAGTATTATCTCATGGAAAACTGGAAATTGAAAGGAGTACATTATATTATTAGCTTTATACACAGGAACTATAGTCCAGATAATCATAAATTGTTTACTCATCTTATATAACTTACATCTCTTTTACTGCCAAATTATAAAAATCTGAGGTTAAAGGATGGCTATAGGGATTTAGAACCTCTTGATATTTTTGCCACTTGGAAATAGCTTATTTATTATGTTTGTTGTGTTGACTCCTGCTCCAACTTTCCATCAGTACTTCACAAATTTGGTAATGTATCAAAATCAACTCAGAGGATATTTGAATGTACAGTTTCTGGGATCACAGTCCTAGAGATTCTAACTCCATAAGTCTTGAGGAAAGAGTAGACTTTTTATCATTTAATAACCACTATGGTCTCTTTTTTGTATATATTTTCAGGTATTTTTCTTGTATATTTTGTATATATTCTATATATTTTGTATATATTTTCTTGTATATATATTCTCGCATTTTGAGAACTGGAACAAGAACAATTACTTTTGATTTGTTTATAAGGTATGGCATGAGCCATATGGGTATTTGGGGGATGTTATAATTCCAGGACCTGGGACGGGGCTTTGAGGCTAAAGTGTGCTTGAATATTGGTGGTGTAGTGATAAAACTAATGGAAGTGCAATTCAGTGAGAAAATAAGAGGGTACCAGAAGAGAAGATAAAAAATGTAACACTATAGGTGCTAGTTAACAGGGCATTGTAAGCCATGTACATTACCTCCGTTTTATTCTAAACGAGATGGAAAATGTAGAGCATGCATTGATGTGGTATAATTTAGTAATGCCACTTTCACTAATGTTAGAAGAAGAAACTTAAGGGGAGTCAAGATAGAGGTGGGTGAATATTAAATGTTATCACATTAAATATGATGAAACTTACAATAGCACTGACAAGGGTGGTAGCATTCATTGGAGGTGCTGAGAAGTATTTGGATTTTAGATATATTTTGAAAACATAAGAAAATGTTGTTGAATTAGATATAGGTTGTTCTGGTAAAAATGTTGAATAATAATCCTAATTGTATTGATAGAAGAGTTAGAAATATGATGTTTCCTTTTGCTAAAATATGGAAAATCTGAAATGAATTAGGTTTGAGTAGGGGTTGTTAAGAGCTTGTTTTTGAATTTCTTACATTTGAGATGTTTAAAAGACATTTGAGTGAAGATGCCATGTGAAAAATTGGATATAGAAATGTGAAGTTATGAAAGTGGGTAAGGGTTAAAAATACAAATTTCGGAGTTATCAGATGACATATACCATGTAAAGCAGTAAGTTTAGACTTGCTTACTTAGGGAGTGGATCCAGGAATGAAAAGACTGAAGACCAACTTCTCTAGCATTTTCAAATCAACATATGGAAGAACTGGCCAAAGATTAAGAAGGTATGAAAAGAACCAAAAGAGAATCACATTTAGTAGAGCAATGACGTCATATTTAGGCAACTAAGATGAACACTGAGAATTGCCCAGTTGATTTGGCAACCGGCAGTACACCTATATCATCAAGAGCAGTAGTAAAACAAAGGCTCCTAAAAATGCAGTGGTTTCAAGAGTGAATATAAAAAAAATATATAGAGTAAATTAGAGATCTAATGAGTTTAACTATTTAACTCAAATATTTTAAGACACAGAGAAATACATCAGTTGGCATACAAAGTTAAAAAGACAACATCAAAATGAGATGATTTTTTAAGATTGTTGTTACAGGAAAAGAAATGTTGGTTTTCTTAGCAGAAAGTAGAGGAGTTGTAATAGTAATGAGGTATAATAAAATCAAGATCTCCTATCTTCGCATGTATCTGCTTCTTTACTAGTGAGTCCAATGTGAGGCAAGACATTTGTGTTTTAAATAATTATAGGGTATACCTCTTCCAAGAGAAATTTTTGATAGCTCAGGAAGAGCACGTAAAATTTATTGATCACACTCTCTCCCTTCTTTATGCACCCTATAAAGCTAGGGTGCATAATCCTCTCATCACAGGATCATTGTCAACATAACAATGATAAAATTCTTATATTATGTGACCCTTCTCAAATGGTAATTTGTATTTTTCGTAGTCTATTATGCTGATTCTTAGGAATTTTTAAATAGCTTTTTTTAGGCACAAGATGTTTTAAAGTAAAAATAGGAGGTCTTTCTCCTTTCATTGATTGAATGTGAATTGCTCAGCATTTCAAAGAAAAATAATCCTTGGTTCCAGGTTAAACTAATGTCTAAGGTCCCAGGACACCAAGTTGTTTCCTTAATAGCAGGCATGGTCAGTGCCATGAACAATTTTCCCTTCCTGCCCTTTTTACCTGTCTGTGACCTCATGCAGTGGGACTGCTGAAGCATGTTTCTGGAGGCAGTGGCAATGAAATCCTGCTGTATAGTCATGCAAGATTTACTTTGATCTAGTAATAGGAACCATTCTTTATTAAGACATTGAACATTTTTAAAAAGCCTATTCTTTCCTTCATTAAATAGTCCTGAAACACTTGTGACAAACCAATATATCGGAAATGTGAAGGTTTATTTTGGGTCTCCATTCTACTTCATTAATCTATATTTCTATTGTTAAGCTAATAACACTTTATCTTGATTATGGTTTGCGGTAACTTCTAAGACTGGTGGAAATGTGACTCCTGCAACTTTATTCTTCTAGGTCAAGATTGTTTCTGCTGCTTTGGGTCATTTGCATTACCATATGAACTTTAAGGATAGCTTGCCAATTTTGGCAAAAAAGGAAAGAAAGCATAAACATACAAATAAGAATTATGTTATTATAATAAGAATTATATTCAATTTGAAAATAAATTTGACAATTTTTGGCTTTTTTGCATTTTCCACATTTAAAAAAATAGTTTTCTTTTTTTACTGTTGTTCAACTACAGTTGTCCCCATTTTCTGCCCACCTTTCTCCAGTGCCCCATCACCCCTACCTTCCATTGAATTCTGCTCCTGGTTGTCTTTCCCCATGGGTCCTTTATGCATGTCCATTGATGACCCTTTGTCTTCTTTCCCCCACTGTGACACTCAATCATCCTTTTTGGTCACTGTCAGTTTGTTCTTTATTTCAATGTCCCTGTTATATTTTGTGTGCTTCTTTGTTTTGTTTTGTTGATTAGATTCCACTTATAGTTGAGAGCATATGGTATTTTTCTTTTACCACCTGGCTTATTTCACTTACCATAATTTTCTCTAGTTCCATTCATGCTGTCATGAAGGGTAGGAGACACTTCTTTTTTTCTGCTGCATAGTATTTCATTATGTAAATGTACGACAGTGTTTTGATCCACTCATTTACTGATGGACACTTAAGCTGGTTCCAGCACTTGGCTATGGTTAATTGTGCTTCTATGAACACTGAGATGCTGTTTTTGAATTGGTGTTTCAAAATTCTTAATGTGTAATACAAGCAGTGAAATTCCCAGATCAAAAGGCAGTTCCATTTTTAGTTTTATGAGGAAGTTTTATACTATTTTCCACAGTGGCCATGAAAGTCAGTCTGTATCCCCACCAACAGTGCACCTAGGGTTCTCTTTTCTCCACAACCTTGTCAGCACTTGTTTGTTGATTTGGTTATGATGGCCGATGTAATTGGTATGAAGTAGTATCTCATTGTAATCTTAATTTGCATCTGTCTGATGGCTAATGAAGCTGAATATCCTTTCATGTGTCTCTGGGCCTTCTTTATGTCCTCCTTGGAGAAATGTTTGTTCAGATCCTTTGCTCATTTTGTAATTGTATTATTTGTCTTCCTTAAGTGGAGTCATTTGAGTTCTGTATATATTTTGGAGATCAAACGCCTTTTAAAATGTCATTATCCAATTCACAAACAAGGTATCTCTCCATTTATATAGATCTTATTTCTTTCAAAAATATTGTATAGATTTTAATATAAAGATCTGACACTTCTTTTGTTAAATTTATTCCCAGGTATTTTATTTGTTTTGCTCCTATAAAAATGAGATTAATTCTCTTAATAATTCGTTTTTTAAAAGTTTAGTATTTAGCCCTGACTGGTGTAGCTTGGTGGACTGATTGCAGGCCTGCGAACCACATGATTGCAGTTCGATTCCCAGTCAGGGCACATGCCTGGGTTGCAGGCCAGTTCCCAGTGGGGGACTCAGGAGAGGCAACGATGCAATGATATTTCTCTCCTTCTCTCTTTCCCTTCTCCTTTAAAGATAAATAAATAAAATCTTTTTAAAAAGTTTAGTATTTACATAGAAATATAATTATTTTGTATATTTGTTTTATAACCAACCACATTGCCAAGATTTCTTATGATTATATATATATATATATATATATATATATATATATATACACATTTATTTTATCTTTAAATAAAGGTAATAATTTTTTAAAATATAGATACTTTTAATTTATTTTTATTGCCTAATTGTATGATGAGAACCTCCAACAAAATGCTGATTATAAATATGCAACTTCCAGCCAAAATGGAGGTGTAGGTAGACACACTGTGCCTCCTCGCATAACCAAAATAAGGACAACAACAAATTTAGAAACATAAAATAACCAGAACTAATAGAAAATTGAACTGCATTGAAGTTCGACAACCAAGGAGTTAAAGTAGAGTCATTCATCCAGACCTGTAGGAGGGGCAGAGTTGGGCAGCTGGGTAGAGAAGGGTCACAGCAAAAAAGAACGGTGGCTGGCTGACCCTGGGTGCACAAGGCAGCAGCTGATAGACCCCGGGCACACAAGATGGCACCAGGTGAACCCTGAGCATGCAAGCAGCAGCTGGCAGACCCCAAATGAGGGGTGGCAATGGACAGACCTAGTGAGGTGTGCGAGGTAGCTGGCTGACCCAGTGGTCACACATTTGCATGCAAGTAAACCAGGCGAAACTAGGGAGCAAGACAGACCTCACAACTCAGGGTCCCAGCATGGGGAAATAAAGCCTCAAAACACCAATTGAAAACCCATGTGAAGGTTGAGGTGCCAGGAGAAACCCCAAGACTCACAAGAGAGTTCATCGGTGAGACCCACAGGGTCCTAGAAAATACACAAGCCCACTTACATGGGAATCAGCACTAGAAGGGCCCTGTTTGCTTGTGAGAGGCAGGGAAAGTGACTAAAACTGGGCAGAGAGCAGAGCATGTGCCATTGTTCCCTCTCAGACCCCTTCCCTACAAACAGAGTCACAACCCAGCCACTGGGTTGACCCACCCAGGTAAGCACCTAAGGCTTTCCCCATCATTATGTAACAGGCATGTCAAGACAAAAAAAAAAAATGGCCCAAACAGAAGAACAGATCAAACCTCCAGAACAAATACAACTAAGTGACAAAGAGGTAGCAAATTATCAGATGCACAGTTCAAAGCACTGGTGATCAGGATGCTCAGAATTTGTTGAATTTGGTCACAAATTATATGAAGAAAATGAAGGCTATGCTAAATGAAATGAAAAATGTACAGGAACCAATAGTGATGGGAATAAAACTGGAACTCAAATCAATGGAATGGACCAGAGAAAGAAACAACCAAAAAATAAATAAAATTCTTCAAAAAGAATGAAGAAACATGAATTTTAAAAAATGAGGAGAAGCTTAGGAACCTCCAGGACAACTTAAAATGTTCCATCATCCAAATTACAGGAGTATAAGAAGGAGAAGAAGAGCAACAAGTGAAAAAGTTATTTGAACAAATAATAAAGGATAACTTCCCAAATCTGGCAAAGGAAATAGACTTCCAGGAAGTCCAGAAAACTCAGAGAATCCCAAAGAAGTTGAACCCAAAGAGGAACACACCAAGGCACATCATAATTATATTACCCAAGATTAAAGATAAGGAGAGAATCTTAAAAGCACAAAGAGAAAAGGAGACAGTTACTGACAAAGGAGTTCCCATAAGACTACTAGATGATTTCTCTAAAGAGACCTTACAGGCAAGAAGGGGCTGGAAAGAAGTATTCCAAGTCATGAAAGGCAAGGCCCAACATCCAAGATTACTCTACCCAGCAAGGATTTCATTTAGAATGGAAGGGCAGATAAAGTGCTTCCCAGGTAAGGTCAAGTTCAAGGAGTTCATCATCCCCAAGCCCTTATTCTATGAAATGTTAAAGGGACTTATCTAAGAAAAAGATCAAAACTATGAACAGTAAAATGACAACAAACACAACTATCAATGACTGAATCTAAAACCAAAACAAAACAAAAATAAAGCAAACAACTAGAACAAGAACAGAATCACAGAAATGGAGATAACATGGAGGGCTATCAATGGGGAGGGGAAGGGGGAGAATGAGGTAAAAGGTACAGAAAATAAGAAGCATAAATGGCAGGGACAAAATAGACAGGGGGAAGTTAAGAATTGTATAGGAAATTGAGAAGCCAAAGAACTTATATGTATGACCCATGGACATGAACTAAGGTGGGGAAATATTGGTGGGAGGGTGGTGCAAGGTGGAAGGGAATAAAGGGGAAAAAATGGAACAACAATAATAGCATGATCAACAAAATATCCTTTAAAAATCCTGATTATATATATTATAATCTTCACTTTTATGATCTATTGCTTTGTAACAAGGGTTTCAGGACTATTTAATGAGGGAAAGAATAGTCTTTCAAAGTATTGAAGACCTTAATAAAGAGTAATTCTAGTAATTACTAGCATTACTCTTTACTAAGAGTAATTAGTAAAGAGTAAGAGTAAATTAGTAAAAGTACTAGTAAATACTAGTACTTTGATCTAGTATTACTAGATCAAAGCAAACCATGCCTCCTATACAGCAGCATTTCATTGTTACTGCCTCAAATGCTGATTTTGGGAGGCAGTGTATACATGTATACACATGCATGTATGCATGCACACATAACATTGTATAATGCATTACATATAATAATGTTACATATGCATATGTATCTATAAATAAATATATAAATATATACTCTATATGTGCATATGTTTATGTATGTTTGTATATGTGTGTACACACACACACACATATATACATAGACACACACACATAATGTTAACTGTAGGTTTTTTATAGATGTTTTTTACCCAGTTAAAAGAGCTCTGTTATAGCAGGGGTGTCAAACTCGTTTTCACTGGGGGCCACATGAGCCTCAAGGTTACCTTCAAAGGGCTGAATGTAATTTCATCTCCTTAACTGTTAAGGAGTAATTTTATTTATACAGTCCTAAACTTATATTTGGCCCTTTGAAGGCAATCATGAGGCTCATGTGGCCCCTGGTGGAAATGAGTTTGACACCCCTGCACTGTGACGGAACCTGGCCTGCAGGATCCGTGTATGTTGTGGCTGCTAGAGAACAAATACACAGGGACTACAGAAGTCCTGTGGAGAAAGGGACGGCATGGCCACTCTCTGAGAGAAAAAGGGTGAGAGGGCCAGAGAGCCTAGTCCCTGCCTGGACGCGCTTTTATTGCTTTTCTGGGTACTTTACACTGAGGATGGTCCTCAGTTACTATGCACAGGTTCACTGTAGGTGATTACCTCTTACCGATAACAAAGGAAAGAATGTTGCTAATTACTTCAAAGAGAAGAATGTTGCAGATCAGGGGGAAAAGTGGTTGAACTGGTCACACTCCATACTCAGGAGATTTAGCTCAGATTTTAGGAAGTTACTTTAAAGATATGCAGTAAACACTTGCTACCTCAATTCAGGGTGAGGGAGTTTTAGCAAAAGGGAACCTCAAAGCAGCCTAGGTACAATGCAAGCCTGATTCCCCATGGGAAAACCTCTCCACGGGCACGGTCCTGCATGCCACTTGCTCCCACTGGTTTTCCCTGTGGAGACTGAGCTACAATTCCACACCATGCAAAGCAGTTCCCTAGACTGCATTATAGTATTGGTCTTTTTATCATTAAAGGTGACAGATTTTATCAAATTATGTTCTTTGAGTAGATTCACGTTACTATCTAGCGGGCTGTTACTTTAGTATGAAAGACTTCTGTAGAATTAGTTTTAGGGCAGTTCCACTAATGACTAATACTCCCAGTTTTTAGTTAAAATTGTCTAAATTTCTTTCTTTCTGGTAGAATTCATGTGGATACTGAATTCTTGGTTGATGGAACTTTTCTTTCAGGACTCTAATGATGGCCTCTTATTGTCTCCTGACCCCATCTTTTAGTATCTTATTGAAGCTGAGTTGTACACAAGGTATAGTGTTTTTCTCTTGCTTTCACATTTTCCTCTCTGTCTTTAATTTTGTCAATTTGACCATGCGTCTAGATGTGAACAACTTTGAATAACTCCATTTTGAAGTTTGTTGAGCTTATTTAATATGTTAGGTAACTTTTTGTTTTAACAGATTTTGGAAGTTGGGGCCATTATTTCTTTAGATTTTTTTCTGCCTCTTTTTATTTTTCTCTGTAGCTCTTGTTATGTATACATCAGTTTGTTTTATGGTGTAATACAGGTCCATGAGGCTCTGTTCATTTTTTTAATTAACTTTTTCTGTTTCTCTGATTGAATAATCTCTATTGAGCTATCTTCACAGTTAGGAATTATTTTTCTGCCAGATGAACGCTACTGTTGAGTGACTCCACTAAGTATATAATTTAGTTATTGTATTTTTTCCTGAAGACTTTTACATGGTTAATTTTTATAATTTTTATCCATTTAATGGTAGTGTCGATTTTGTAAAAAAAAAGTGTTGGCATACTTTCTTTACACACGGTTGCCTTTAGTTTTTTGACATGTTTATAATACTATATTTAAAGTTGTTGTCCACTAGGTTAAAAACTTGGGCCTTTTCAAAGATGTTTTAACTTTTTCCTATGTGTATATGGCATACTTTTTTCTTTCTTTTCATGTCTCAAAAATTTTTTGAACACTAGAATTCTAGCTAATGTAAAAACACTGGTGTCAGATTCCTCAACTCCCTGAACCCCAAGCTCTTGCCATTACTGGTTTTTTTTTTTGCAATCCTCATCCAAGGATGTGTCTATTTATTTTAGGGAGAGAGAGACTTAGAGAAAGACAGAGACAGGAAGACATCAATGTGAGAGAAAAACATCAATCAGTTGCCTCTCGTACTCTTCTCACCCAGGATCAAACCCACAAACGTTTGGTGTACGGGGTGATGCTCCAACCAATGCCCACTCAGCTGGGGCATTGTTGTTGTTTTAATCACTTTACTCTTTATTATTTTTCTGTATGTATTTATCAACTCTCCAAAACTAATTCTATATATTCTGTAGTCCCTGCAGTGTGTGGCCAAAGCCTTCTTTGTTAGCTAGTAGTTTTTGTTGTTAAATTCTTGTTCTCATTTTTAGGCCTAATTTCCTGTGGGCCACACTCAGATCAGTATACTTCAGTGTTAAGCCCATGATTAGTCAGATGATTTATTTAATTACCATGCCTACAAGTTTCCTATCCTTTGCAACAGACTGGGAAAGGAATACCTTCAAACTCCAAAGAGGACATAAGACAGTTTTAACTTTCACTGCCTGCTTGCGCTGTATGTCAATTTCAGCCTTTTTCTTTCTTATGCTTTTCCTGAGCATACACACAGCCTGATGCATACACCAAAACTTTCTGGTTCCCAGATACATGTTGGACTTTTCCAAAGTTCCTTATTATCAAATGGTTCTCCAGAATTCCCTTTCCAAGCCAATCTACCCAATGAAATCAGACCTGCAGGTAGGGATTTTATTTTCTTTCAGTAATGATCTGGAAATTGGCTCACCCCATTCCGCTGATCTGAGGTCTATGTCAAATAAAATAGGCATGGTGCTCTAAGAATAGAAATCTGACAGCATTCTGAAAGTTCCAACAAAATGACTGTGTTCTGGGGAGTAATGGAACTCCAAAAGAGGATGGTCGTCTTCTTTGGCTAAAAGACTGATGGCTTTTTCTGCTATCACACCACTGAAACAGGAGAGGGGGTGGGGGCACTAGCCCAAGTTGTGAGGCCACTGACTCCACTGTCTTATACAGATTAAAACTTTTATCTTGGCTAAAAATAATAGTACATTCTGTAACTTGGATTGGTTTCCAGAGCTCTAGAAAAAATTATTTTTGATATTTTGTCTATTTTTCTGTTAATTTTAAGGGAGAGCAATTTTGTACACGTGCTTTGCAGTTCTGGAAATCAGTTGCAGCCTTGCTTCTTTAATACCACAGACAATTTCAGATACCTCCCTGCTTTAAATTTTTTTTTTTTTATTAAGTAACAGGATTCAGGTGACACAGGGCAGTCTTTCATTTTGGTGCCCTTGTAGCCCCTCTGTGTCAACTGAAGTCAGAGTGATTATCATCCTGTCTTTTATGGGAAGCTCAACAAATTTCCTTAAAGGGATTTACTATCTCAGTGACTTCAATCTCATCTTTTATACCAGTATTGATCAGGATGAACAAGTTTATGCTGTGGTAACACCTTGATATGTGATATAACAGTGATTTATTTTTCACTTATACAGTTAGTTCATTTTATTTTTCTCTTACATGGTTAGTTCATTTTAGGTTGATGTAGAGGTGTTCTCTTTTATACAGTTGCTCAGGGACCCATTGTGACAGAGACTCCCCATGATGGAGCTGTACCATCTAGAACTTGCAGCATCCTTACACGGTAGGAAGAGAAGCACATGGTGGTTTCATCACTGCTTCCCCAAGCTTCAACCTAGAAGTTCATGCCAACTGCTCTCATGGCAAATTGGTTAGAATTAATCACATGGCTTTGCCTAAGTCTGAGGGAATTGAGCTATTTTTGTCTTCCTTATGACTAAAAAAAAAGTAGAAGAAATTACAATTGACTTCACTACCTTAAAGCTGCATGCTAGTTAAATGTTGGAAAATCAGATTTAAGCCATTTTTTCTTATGAGCCTCTGTGGGTAGTGGGACATTTTGCTTTTTTAATTGTGGCTTACATATTATTTATTCTTGTATTGTCAGTTTATTGGTGCCTCTGATGAAACTGAATGGCTCTTACTTTACTTTCCTAATAGACAATGTAAATATTGTATACTTATACTATTTTATCAGATGCCTTTTCAAAAATTGTCTCCATAACATCCAACAAGAACCAGCACTCTCCTCAGTCCTGATCCAGGAATAGGAGCAGTGCTATTTTTTTCCCATCTTTTTCTTCCAACTGGCTCTGAGAACAAGAAGTTGCACTGATGCAGTCTGACAGTGTGTCTGGCAACATCCACCTAAACAAGAAATGGTTTTCAAATATTATTAGCAATTAATTTTGCATCACCTTTATAAAATTAATATCTAGTCTTAGATCAGCCATTCTGTGCAATATAGAAAATTTAAATCAAAAAGACTGTCCTGGCTGAGCAAGTCTGCTTGGTCACACTACACACAGGGCCTCCATCATCCCATCATTCAGTGAAACAACAAACAGAGAAACAGAGGTCTGGTGTGTCTACTATATGCTAAGGAATGAGTTAGTATCTTAGAATATAGCAAGTGTTTAAATCACACATATTATTCTCATGCAACTTTAATCTATTTAAGTAAATATAAAACAATTTTAATACAATCACTTCATTAAGTAATTCAATATATAGAATATTTATTAGATTCCAGCCACTAAAATTTCAAAAGCAAATGGGACATGACCTCTGTCCTTAGGTTTTAAATATAAAATCCCATTGGTATATTCATTTCTATTCCCAATAACAAACAAAATTATATAAGGATTTAAATGTCACCTAACATTTCTAATGTAAATCTATATAGATTTTGTTAAGGTCTAGAAATTATGCTTCAATATTAATTTCCTCTTACATAGGCTAGAGGGGACAGAACTCCTGAAATAGAAGAGTAAGGACCTTGATAAAACCTCTGCCCAGCAAAACAAATGTTTAGTGAGAGGAAATCATAAAAATATCAGTTAAAGTTCCTAAAATTTTTCCTAAGTGCATATAAAAAATACAAAAGCATTTGTCAAGAAAATCTACTAAGTCTTGCTAAGGACAGAGAGAGTATCTAGCATTGAGCCCTCATTTTCTCACCTTCTCACCCTCCGGCTTGGTCTTATGGAAACTCTGACTTACATGGGTATGGCCAAGAGCATCAGGTTGGATAAACACAGAGTTTTATACCCGGGTACAACAGAGTCGAAATGTTGAAAGCCAAACATAAAGAGAAAACTTTAAAAGTAACAAGAGAAAAACAACTTTATTTTCCATTTTAAGAATATTTTACTTACTTTTTGCATGTTCATTATTGCTGATCTAATACAATCATTTAGACATAAGTAATTCTAAGAACCTCTTAGAAGTGGTGACCTGTAGAGGTATTATTTCCTTTCAGTGAGATGACAATGAAAAGTAGATGGCTATGTATATATTTATATTTATGTATATACAGTTTGGAGTGTGTCTACATGTAATTTGCTGGTGTTGCCTATTTTCTTTCCATAATTTTCCTTTATTAAATAAAAGCTTAATGCAACAATGTGTTCTGACTTCTTTTTTGAAACCATGACAAAGTTAATTCTGAGACAACCATAGGAGCAGCAATTTCAGATATGTTTAGAGAAAAGCCAAGCTGCAAAAAGACTTTGCAGGAGTATGTGGCCTTACAAGTAAGCTCAGTAAGAACAACAGCTGATTTATCATCAAAAAAAGCAAAATGTGCCTTAAAGAAAGGGGATAATATATTCAAAGTATAGAAAGTAAAATAAATGAATGAATGAATAATAGCAAAGTTGTAACCCTGAAAAGCCTAAGAAAATAAATATTTTCTAAATTATTTTAATATCCCCAAAAGTAAAATAACATATTCTAAAATGCATTCCTAATGTCAATAAAACCTACATTCCTCAGCTAAATACTCTCATCACCCAACCAGACAAAAATAAACAATTTTGGAGAGTTAAGAAAACACAGTAAAAAAAAACTGAGGTTGAATCTAATTTATGCCATTTCTCAGCTATCTTGTACTGGAATCTCTAAAACAGGAATGAAAATTACACATCACAGGGTCATGATGAGAAATAACTGTTTTAACGTGTGTGATGCCTAGTGGTAGGTGCTTAGTAAATTTTTGCTCTAGTAAACAAAACTACCATTTTTAATATATGATGACTATTGTACTAAGAACTTTCTATACATTTGTCTCATTTATTTTGTCCAAAGATTTCAAATGCATATTGATATCTCTATGTTCATATGGACTAATCCAATCAGCATTTTATTATAGGGCCCCACACACTTCTAAGTTCTGAGTTCTCAGACATTGGCTGCTGTTGTTATTGGTACCTAAAACCATGAAATGTGGCCAATAGCCATAAGCATTTTTGGGGTGGATGAGCTCAAATCATCACTTCATGTTAGACATAATACTGAATTATGGTGAAGTACAGGTAATTGCTAAAGTTGTTAATGTTCAATAAAACATAAGTTTTTTTATTATTTTTAAAATATTTTCTTTATTTATTTTTCAAGAGAGGGGAAGGGAAGGAGAAAGAGAGGGAGAGAAACATCAATGTGTGGTTGCCTCTCATATGTCCCCTGCCAGGAACTGGCCTGCAACCCAGGCATGTGCCCTGACTGGGAATCGAACCGCAATACTCTGGTTTGCAGGCCGGCACTCAATCCACTGAGCTACGCCAGCCAGGGCTATTATTTAAATTAACATAAAATCTTTGGATGTTTTATCTAGTTTTGCAAAATTTTGCATAATATTCCAAAGTTAATATTCTAATGAGTAAGTCTTTCCATAGCCAAAGGGAAAACAGAAAATCTGTATTTTCACCTGACTTTAATCTGAACCACTGTCTGACCTTTGGACACCATAAATTTAGCTACATACACTTCCAAAATAACCTCATGAAACTCAATATGTGGACAACTATCATATAAGTTTGTGAGATTTAAAATATACTAAAGTATGTAAGCAATAATGATATAATTAAAATTGGACATTTCCCAATAGTCACATCAATGTCATTCATTAGTCCTTGTCCCTGTTCCTACAGATGTTCACAAAGCTTGCTTGGTCACATACTAGTCAATAAAGAACCTAAAAGAAAGTAAATCTAATTTTATCTTATTAACTAAATTTCAAGGCTTGGGGGATTTTCACAAATGCTCTATAGTCTACTCTTGATTACAGTAGAATAAGGTGATGTTTTAAAGTTTAAAAAATTTATTTCAGTATCCTAAAGTGTGAAAATCTTAAAGTGTAGATCATAAAGTATGGAAATAAAAGCAAATTTGTTATATAACTGAAACTTAAAAATAAAAATCATTGGAATTCTACTACATCATAACTCAGCAACAGAGTTATAAATCAGTATAAGTTGACCATGACTTAGACCTAAATTATGTAGTGACTTCAAGCTGCAAAGAAAATATTTTAAAAGTTGACATACCTTTTGTGCCTAGAGAAGATTTTTCATCCTGGCCTTTGAAAGATGTCGAAGATGTTATCCTTCCTCTTTCTGCAAAAGGCACCCAGACAGTCTATTCCCACCTTTGTAAAGTGGCCTCCTCCCATACCTTTGCTTTCATCTAGTTGTTTTTGGTTTCAGTAGAAGTTCTCACCTGCCCATAAAATGAGTTAAAGTAAGGCCGGATGGATGCAAGAAAATGGGTCCTTTCTAGCCAACCTATGATTAATGTGTAATATTTTCAAAACTTTTTCAAAGTGTAGTTTAGTGTTATGTTCTGAGGTAAAATAAAGGCATGTTATATATGCAAACCCTAAGCTCTAGTTCTTTAATTTCAGGATGAATAACTTCAGTGAAAAATCATTGAGATAAGAGTTTTGGCAGAGTAAAGATTCAACTTTATTTTTAAATTTCTTTCTTAAAAGTCCAAAGCACTAAACTGCATAGTTATAAATTCCCAACTTACATAAAAATTCAAGCCAAGCAAGGCAAATAGTGTTCCTATAAAAATTCAAATAACTAGAGAGAGGCTCTCAATCCATTGGAAATCTTGGCAAATGTGTAAATATACTAAACAAAAGTTATTTTCTTACCAAAGCCAGATTTGGCCAGAAGCTCCCTGTACTTAAACAAACAAACAAACAAACAACAACAAAAACTGTGTTAGTACTTGAAAATTTTAAGCTTTATAAAAATATGTACATAAAGAATGATCAGGTAAATGCATATGATGTAACATATGCTAATTCTCACTCAGTGATAAAAGTTGAAAAATGTAAAACCAAATAGCAGTGGATTTGAGAGAGTTTTTAGAAACAGTGCTGAGTAGGTTGTATTTGTTTAACCACTGCCATGTGAATCAGGTGTTACCGAATGGGCAAGGGCAGGGAAAAATACTATTTTTGAATGGACCACTCCTTCTCCTGGGGTGCCTGTACTGGGTTCACCTTGCCTGCTTCCAGGTAATTACCTCTCAATGCCAGAGACTGGTAAAAAGGAAAGGAATTATTTATTCAAAAGTTATACAAACTTAAGAGTAATGACTTAATGTTTTTATTGAGACCCCAAAGTCCTTTAGAATACCCACAAAGGCACACAGTCCTTCCTCCCCCCGTGCCCGGTCTGGAGTACTGTATCTCAGGAAAATAAATAGAAGTCTGTGGATTAGGTAGCCCCTAGATTCTCAGCCATCCTGACTCGGCTGGCCGGCCTCCCTTGGTTCTCAGCACCATCACCTATGTAACTGCCATGATCTCCAGTTAATCCAAAACCACGTGGAACCTTCTCATGGCCCACCAGCAAGAGTCCTTTCACCCCTTTTCCTTCCAGCAAGATCTCTCCTGCTTCTTAATCAATGTGGGAAAAGGGAGCACCCCAAAGCCTTGTGGCCCCAACCTTTCTAAATGGCTGCTGCACGTGGGTTTAAATCCCAGCTCCAGTCTTCTTCTGCAGCCCCATTTCTGACTCCTTCTATGATCAGCTACTCCTACCAGCATTCTCATATTTTTCCAGCTTTTCTGGGCTGCCATAATAAGTCCGGCAGTTGTGGCCCAATGGCATGGAGCCAATCATCTCCAAGCTCTTTCGCAGGCACATGGTAAGCAGGGGGAGTTGGCTGCCTGTTATGTCACGGGTTGAAGTCTCTCCCATGGCTCAAAGCATGGCTACAGCTATTTAACATGTCCATGAAACCAGTTAAAAGTTACAGATTTGTTAAATGACCCATTCCTGGGGTTATAAAACTGTTGCTATGCAAAACAGCTCTTAATGGCCCTACTCCATGTGTTGCATCCCCCAGTTCAGATTTGTGGGGGTGAGGACATCCTATATTTATATATTATGTGTTACATATTATGTATTATATTATATATTATATGTTATATAAGATATCTATTTTATATATTTATGATGCATAAATACATATATTAATATTTCCTGGATACCCTGAGTTCTGGACTCCATTACAAATCTCTATTTGGGGACCCCCTTGCTGCACCCTGTTACACAATGACACCAGACTCCCACAAATTACCCCACTCTTTTTCCACTGAAACATCCACAGGCATGCACATTTTCTGCTGGCCAGCAAACATCCACTTACACGCATCCATGAGTGACAGAGTGACAGATGCATTACCAGAGAAAGAACTGTTACTGAATCTGGCATGTGGTTCTTTCACAAGATAAGCTGCACTGGGTCAGAGAACTTGATCACAATGAGAAGAAACAGCTAAATTACAATTTCAGTACTATACTGTGGAAAAAGAGCCTGTAGCCTCTAGCATTTTGTTTTATTTTTTTCTTAATGAGAAAGCACCTTTCAAAGTTTTCATCCACCATTTATAAATGCAAGCTGATATATTATCTAAGGATGGAAAGGTGGGGGTCATTTTAGTAAGTCAGACTTCAATTATGTAAGGATTTCCTTAAAGATACTGGCAAGGTGCATGTGCATGTGTGTGCATGTGTGTGGAGAGAAGGGTGTTGTACCATTTTTTGTCTACTTCTCTGGTACTAAAAGAAAAGTTGCTCCAATAATTGTATGTCTTTTCTTTAATACAAAAGAAAAAGCAGGTAATATTTCACTGGGGTAGAATTGATATTAGGCAGTAGAGTGCTTTCTTTCAAATTAAATATTTTCTTATCCTGGGGGAAGCATCTATCATTTGGCCAAATTGAATAAAATGATAGGGTGTCCGATGGAAGTAAGGTCTCCAGGAATTCTCTAGGCTGTTCCAACCCTGTCTCAGCAGAGTGCGTCCTTCTATCCTGGCAGTCTCAGAGAATGAGCAGAAGTATTCATTTGGCCTTTTTCAAATAAATATACACCCTAGTATCACTCGTATAGATATAAAAAGCAAGACTTGTGTCCTTTCCAACAACTTACTCATTGTAGCATAGATTAACATTATAGCAAACAGTTTCTCTGAGTTTTCAAATCTATTCCACTTATTCCCTTGTATATGGATACTTTTTTCTCCTCAACTCTATGACAAAAGATTTTACCTCTGAAGAACACATAAATTTATATTGCACAACTGAAACTGCTATATTTCAGGCTGTTGTTTTGCCATGGTAGAACAAGAGTCTTCTTAAAATATGTTCATAAAAAGCAACATCATATAATTACTTTTTCCATATGCAGTTTAGAGGACATTATATACTGTTTCACATATTTTTATAGTAAGGACTGCCCTTTTATTTTTATTCATTTAATATTTTTATCTCCACCATTTTAGATATTTTTACTTTATGTATTTACTTGCCATATGATTTTGCTTATATGTAGAATCTAAAGAACAAAATAAACAAACAGAACAGAAACAGATTCATAGATACAGAGAATAAACTGATGGTTGCTAGATGTGAAGGGAGTTGAGGGACTGGGTGAAAAATGTCAAGGGACTAAGAAGCACAAGCCAGCAGCCACAGAACCATCACAGGGGTGTAAAGCACAGCATAGGGAACACAGTCAAAATACTGCAATTACCATGCATGATGCCAGATGGTACCAGACCCACTAGGGGATCACCTTGCTGGTTACATAAATGTTTGATCACTATGAAATCAACATATAACATTGAATGTCAACTGTAATACAAAAACTTTTTAAAATTTAAAATAATAATACTGATATATTAAGGGCTTCATAGCAAATATATAACAACAATAGCCTAAGGCTAGAGAGAGCCACAGAAATGTATACTATAAGGTTCTTGTGTTAATGGAGAGACCCTGGTTCTTCTCACTGATACAGTAAAGAATTACAGGTCAGTGAGCCCATTAGCATGCAAGCAAAGTTTATTAGTGAATAGGGGAACAAATGCAAGGTGGCAAGAACAGGCGTGGCAAAAGCAGGGTGGCCAGAAGCCAGGTGGCCAGAGGCTTGGGTACCCAAGAAGGGGTGGGCAGGGCCCTAGTGCCCAGAGATACCCCTGCCAGAGGCCAAGTGGACAGGGTCCCCCAAGTGGCAGGAGAGCTATGAGCCAAGAGAAGAGGCTGAGAGAGGTTCCTTTGTTCTGAGGACTAATATAGTTGGTGGGGTAGGGTGAAGAAGTTACACTTTGAATGGCTGGTAAAGGTGGTGCCAGCTTCCCCTGCTGGGATGTAACTACCCAAATGTAGGTATATGTGCGAGTCTGTTAGCCTGATTCCTCAACTTGCCCTAGACTGTATTTGTTCATTTCTGCATATGTGACTGGGAGCAAGCAATTAACCAAAGTTGCTTTAGGAGTTTATTCTCTGGGCACTTTAGACCCCTACCTTTCCCCCTTCCAGGCCTTGGAATGAATGAATATACAGTCTCAAGATTGCCCTTTTCTCTGCTAGAGAAGATGACACACACAGACCGTCAAGGGTTTACTCCACCCCCAGCCACACGTTATCATAGTTTACTTGTTGCTTGGGATGCCTGACAGCTTTATCCCACCAGGCTCAGGACTCCTAGGTCATAGGTGAGACATGTCTTCCTTTGCTTTCAGCCTCCTGCATTAAGTTCTTTGTTAGATTGCAAGGGTAAGGGCCTTGCCTTTCCCTTCTGGCTGCTCATTCTTATCAGGTACCTAAGTGTTAAAAGCTGTTGCTCAGCAACCAGGACGCTGGCCGCTGGCCTGCAACAGCAGAGCAGACTCAGGGTTCTTCCTGCACTGTCCCCAGCAACACTTGCCCTGTACGCGGAGTGCTACAATATCACGTGAAGGTTGACTGTGACAAGTTACATGTGTACTATAATCCCTAATGTAGCTTAAAAACTAGATGACAAAAGTTATAGTTAATAAATCAATAAGGCAATAGAATAATAAAAAATACTTAATTACTCCAAAGAAACAGAAAAAAGAGGGAAACAGATAAACTGGAGTGAATAGAAAATTAAAAACAGCTGTATGATAGACTCAAACTTAACTATTAAAATCACATTAAATATTTCATTTTGTTCTTTTAATTTTGTATATGTTGGTTGACTTTTGTCAAATACGTTTTTAATTTTTATAGCTACTAAAATAAATGAATAAATAAAAGAGAGAGCAGGGAAGCAGTAAGAGTCTCAGGCTAAAACAGTAGCACTGGAAATGAAAAGAAATAATGCATTTAACAGATAATCCTCAATATATTGGGATGATCACTTTGCCAGATACATAAATGTCTAATTACTATGCTGTATAGCTAAAACCAACATAACGTTGCATGTCTACTCTAAGTGAAAAATAAAACTTTTAAAACAGAAATATTTCAAAAGTGAAAATTATAGTTTAGAAATTCCTCGATTAGTGGGACTGTGATTTGAATATCTCTCATACTCGAAGACATAGTGAGTATTTACAACAGATGCTCAAAAAAGGTCTGCTGATGAAATAAGCACTGTTATGACACATGACATGGTCCAAAAGGCTATTCATTGATGTTGATGGGCATTTGGATTTCCTGCAGCTTTTAAAATGTCCAAAGTCAGGGGCCATTTAGTGGTTACCTCTGCAGTTGAATAATTGCCCTGTTGCTTTAAGTTCAACCTTTGGTGTACACATGGTTTGCTTTTTTTTATCATAGTCATGATCTAATTGCATCATTGACATCTTTTCCTTGATACCTTTCACTTACCATCACCTGTGATCCATCCATGTTGAAAGCTCAGTGCTGCCTGGGGCAAAGATGTGTTTTCTTCTTGTTGTCTTGAACTCTTTTCTTGTGTAAATATAACAGTATCTCTGGTAGATGTCACCCAGGTTTTATAAAACAGTGGTACCAATTTACTTTCCTACCTGCAATGTATAATTGTTCCAATAGTGCATAATATTCTTTAGTTTTAGGCCATCTGGAGGATAATGCAGCAGTATTCCAAAATGCCTGTTTAAAAACTTTATATATATTCTTTCAATTACAGTTGATATACAACACTGTACCACTAAGTTATCACCCTGACAAACCCGGCAGCCATTTGACGCCACACATAGGCACCACAACACATGGATCGGCTCGTACTCCCCATGCTGCATCCCACACTCCTGCCACGTCTGCAGCTATCAACCTGCACCTCTAAACCCACCCGCATCTCCTCATTCATCCCTCCAACCCTCCTTCTGTCTTAAAAAAATGATCCTTTAACATTTCTTGTAATACTTGTTTGGTGGTGAAGTACTCCTTTAGCTTTTTCTTATCCAGAAAACTCTTTACCAGTTCTTCAATTCTAAATAATAGCTTTGCTGGGTAGAGTAATTTTGGTTGTAGATATTTTTGCTTTAAAAGCAGGATTTTTCTTGTAACCTACAGATTCATCCATGTTTGTTTTCTCTTGCACTTGAACACATAAAGTATTATGTATAGTTTTAAAATTAAGCACACATAGTAATTATTCTGAGTTATAAGGATCTATGCTGATATTCTCAATGTTTTTTTAATCAGATACCTATTTTAAATATATAGGTTATTTTCATAGAAGGTAGCCAGATGTTTCATTAGCTTCTATATACCAAATTTGGCTATAGTAGGACAACGTAATTAGTGATAGTCCCAAATTGATGGTGCATACCTATCACACATTAAGTATGGACAGTATCAGACTTCAAGTCTCAGTTAGCATTTTCTTTCATAGGAAGAAACTCATTGGTGGGGAATCATGCATTAAATCACAGTTAATTACTGGTAAAACACCAATAAACAGTGTCATCTATAAATTAAATTATCAATATCATTAAAGTATTTATACCTTCCTCAAGTTATGACAATTTTAGCATGTATTGATATGTATAACATTTTTTTTCTGGGTGAGCAGAAAGTTTATCATTTTAAAATTTATAAATGCTAGCATTATGCACTATAGTTCATACTTAGCAACATTTATTTGTCATTA
Organism: Artibeus jamaicensis; assembly: GCF_021234435.1. NCBI lineage: Eukaryota > Metazoa > Chordata > Mammalia > Chiroptera > Phyllostomidae > Artibeus > Artibeus jamaicensis. Next base: position 66,985,378 of record NW_026522030.1, on the reverse strand, counting down.
CCCTCACCATACTACTTTCTATTCATAAGTAAATTTTCCCTTGCATTTCTTTTCCTCTTTCTGTGTCTAGTAGTCAGTAGACTGTTACTATAAGCACTCTTCTTCAAAACCCTTCCCTCTACCCTACCATTTGTTTAATTCATATACAGAGCTACCTCTTGTTTCTGTGTCTTCAGCCATGCAGCTGAGTATTCTAGAACCCCAGTAATTTAACTCCAGTGATGTTAGGGTTAGAAGTGACAAGTGTACAAGAAATCAAATGGGCAAGCAAAACTGCTTGCCCATTCTACTAACAGTGATGTGACTTTCCTAACTTCAAACATTAGTCTGCTTCCTTCTTACTCTGAACTTCATGTCCACATTTACTTTCAGCAAATTCTAGCCTTAAATTTTACTTATAATTCAGAAATCACCAGTGATGTACTCCCAGATCTTTTATCAGAAATTCCACACTATGCTGACTATTACACAAGGCCTTTAATTACCTGAGCACATCCTAACTCTTGTCATGTTACCCTTTCCATCTGTGCATTGGGAAGTCAGTAGTTTGCTCAGCACCTTGACTTCCAAGACAGATACAACATAATAATTGAGGAGCTGCAGGTATTAGAATTATACTATGAAGTCTGCAAGAAAAAAGACAAAAGAACTTGCTGAATGAATAAATGAGTGAGTGAATGAATGAATGAATGACTTTCATGATTAATGAAGGCTGGCATATTAGGCATTTGCCAGGTTGTTGCAGAGATATAATTTGCTGCTTATATAAGAAGTACTAATTACATACTCTGTTAACTCTAAGTGACTACTAATCAGTCTTTATTCATTCTTAACAGAAATAAGAAAGACTTTGATCAATGAGTCAAGTGATGGAAGTTTTTGTTATATTTTTTCTTAATGAGGAGCTATATAAACAGTAAAACTATCAATAAAACTGAGTTATTTTTTAAGTAAAGTATTTACTTTCAGTCAGACACTGTGCTAAGTATCTTAGAAGTATTATGCAATTAAATCTCTTTTTTAAAGTTTCCTTGATTCTTTTTTTTTCCAGATCATAAATTACAGTCCACATTACTGAGTCAAGGTCTAATGCTAAATGAATAACAACAAGTGTTCATGAAATGGTACATATATGAACCAGATACTGTATTTGGGTTGAAACAGATATTGTAAATGTTTCAATAAAACTCCACCTACAGAACTAAAAAAACCTCTTCACTAAGCCCTGTGTGCTTGAGACTTCAGTGAAGACAATCTCTACAAAATACCACCAAACTGAAACCTTTAGAATTCACTTAGTACTGCTTTCCATCTATATACAGGAAATAAATTGGCTGCTATTCTAAAACTGCAAATGGACCAACTGTCCCATATCTGTTTATCTGTTGTATAGATACTTCTTTTTTTTAATGCCAGATAACAGTTTTATTTATTTTTTCTTTTTTAATTAATTTTATTTAGTTATTTTTCAAGTACAGTTTTTTTGTCTATTTCTGCCATCCCAGCCTCCCCCGCCACTTGCTCCCCACCTCCCTCCCATTTCCACCCACCTTAGTTCTTGACCCTGTGTCCTTCCTATTTGTTCCTCCAAATCCCTCCCCCTTTTTCCCCTTAACTTCCCTTCTTTTTCCCCTCTGGTCACTGTCCCCTTGTTCTCTATGTCAGTGTCGTTGCTTTTTTTTTTTTCTGCTTGCTTGTTTGTTTTGTTGTTTAGCTTCCTGTTAAAGGTGAGATCATATGGTATTTGTCTTTCAGCACCTGGCCTATTTCACTTAGCATAATACTTTCCAGTTCCATCCATGTTGTTGCAAAAGGTAGTAGCTCCTTCTTTCTCTCTGCTGCATAGAATTCCATTGTGTATATGTACCACAATTTTTTGATCCATTCATTGACTGATGGGCACCTAGGTTGCTTCCAACTCTTGGCTATTGTAAATTGTGCTGCTGAACATTGTGGTGCATAGGTTCTTTGATATTGATGTTTTAGGATTCTTAGGATATAATCCCAGCAGTGGAATTGCTGGGTCAAAAGGCAGGTCGATTTTTATTTTTCTGAGAAAATTCCATACTGTTTCCCATAATGGTTGTACCAGTCTGCAATCCCACCAACAGTGAACTAAGGACCCATTTTCCCCACACCCTCTCCAACATTTGTTGTTTGTTGCTTTGTTTATGATAGCCATCCTGACCAGTGTAAAGTGGTATCTCATTGTGGTTTTAATTTGCATCTCTCTGATAGCTAACGATATTGAGCATCTTTTCATGTGACTCTGGATGTTCTGTATGTCCTCCTTGGAGAAGTGTCTGTTCAAGTCCATTTCCCATTTTTTAATTGGGTTGGGCGTCTTCTTTAGAGTGGAGTCGTGTAAGTTCTTTGTATATTTTGGAGATTAAAGAACCTTTGTTTGACGTATCATTGGCAAATATGTTTTCCCATACAGTTGGTTGTCTTGCTACTTTAATACTGTTTTCTTTAGCCATGCAGAAGCTTTTTATTTTGATGAGATCTCATTTGTTTATTCTTTCCTTTATATTCCTTGCTCTGGGGGACATATCAGTAAAAAAGTTGCTGCATGAAATATCTGAGATTTTCTTGCCAATGTTCTCCTCTAGGACTTTAATGGTGACACGGCTTATATTTAAGTCTTTTATTGATCTTGAATTAATTTTGGTATATGGTGTAAGTTGATGCTCAAGTTTCATTTTTTTGCACGTAGCTGTCCAGTTCTCCCAGCACCATTTGAAGAGGCTATCTTTACTCCATTGTATGTTACTGCCCCCTTTGTCAAATATTAATTCACTATAGAGAGTTGGATTGATTTCTGGGCTCTCTGTTATGTTCCATTGGTCTATGTGCCTGTTTTTATCCCAGTACCAGGCTGTTTTGATTACAGTGGCCATGTAATACAGTTTGATATCAGGTATTGTGATCCCTCCTACTTTGTTCTTTCTCAAAAGTGCAGCTGCTATTTGGGGTCATTTATGGTTCCATATAAATTTTTGAAGTGTTTGTTCTATGTCTGTGAAATATGCCATTGGTACTTTAATAGGTATTGCATTGAATCTGTATATTGCTTTGGGTAGTATGGACATTTTGATGATGTTAATTCTTCCAATCCATGAACAAGATATATGTTTCCATGTGTTTGTGTATTCCTTGATTTCTTTCTTCAGGGCTATGTAGTTTTCTGCATATAGGTTTTTTACCTCCTTAGTTAGGTTTATTCCCAGATATTTTATTTTTCTTTTTGCTATATCGAATGGGATTTTTTCCTTGATTTCTGCTTCTGCTGATTCATTGTTGGTACACAAAAATGCCTTTGATTTCTGGATATTGACTTTGTAACTGGCTGTTTTGCCAAATTCATTAATTAGTTCAAGCAGTTTTTGCGTAGAGTCTATAGGATTTTCCATGTACACTATCATGTCATCTGCAAACAATGACAGTTTTGCTTCCTCCTTTCCAATTTGGATGCCTTTTATTTCCTTTTCTTGCCTGATCGCTGTGGCTAAAACTTCCAATACTATATTGAATAGAAGTGGTGAAAGTGAACATCCTTGTCTTGTTCCTGATCTTAGTGGAAAAGCTTTTAGTTTTTGCCCATTGAGTATGATACTGGCTGTAGGTCTCTCATATACGGCCTTTATTATTTTGAGAAATGCTCCCTTTATTCCCACTTAGCTGAGTGTTTTTATCATAAATGGGTGTTGTACCTTATTGAAAGCTTTTTCCGCATCTATTGATATGATCATGTGATTTTTGTCTTTGCTCTTGTTTATGTAATGTATGACATTTACTGATTTGCGAATACTGAACCATCCTTGCATCCCTGGGATGAATCCCACTTGGTCTTGGTGTATGATCTTTTTGATATATTGTTGGATGCGATTTGCCAATATTTTGTTGAGGATTTTAGCATCTATGTTCATCAGCGATATTGGCCTGAAGTTTTCTTTCTTTGTTGTGTCTCTGTCTGGTTTTGGAATTAGGATGATGCTGGCTTCATAAAAGGAGTTTGGGAGTTTTCTATCCTTTTGTTCTTTTTTTGGAATAGTCTGTGAAGAATGGGGGTTAGCTCTTCCTTAAATGCTTTGTAGAATTCTCCTGTGAATCCATCTGGTTCGGGGCTTTTGTGTGATGGGAGTTTTTTGATTATTGCTTCAATTTCTTTTGCTGTTATTGGTCTATTCAGGTGTTCTACTTCTTTTTCATTGAGTTTTGGGAGATTATATTTTTCTAGAAATGTGTCCATTTCCCCTAGGTTCTCAAATTTCTTGGCATACAGTTCTTCATAGTAATTTCTTACAATCCTTTCTATTTCTGTGGTATCAGTTGTAATCTCTCCTCTTTCATTTCTGATTGTGTTTATTTGTGTCCGTTCCCTTCTTTTCTTGATGAGCCTACTTAAAGGCTTGTCTGTTTTGTTTATTTTTTCAAAGAACCAACTCCTGGAATCATTGATCTATAGAATTGTACTTTTAGTCTCTATGTCATTTAGTTCTGCTCTGATCTTAGTTATTTCCTTCCTTCTACTTGCTTTGGGCTGTTTTTGTTGTTGTTCCTCGAGTTCTTACAGGCGTAGAGTAAGATCATTTGTTTGAAATGTTTCTGTTTTTTTTAGGTAGACCTGTATTGCTATAAAGTTCCCTCTCAGGACTGCCTTGGCTGTATCCCATAAGTTTTGGGTTGTTGTGAGATCATTTTCATTTGTTTCCAGAAACTTTTTGATTTCTTCCCTAATTTTATTCTTGACCCATTCATTGTGTAATAGCATACCGTTCAGTCTCCATGATTTTGGGTGTTTTGGGTTTTTTCCTTTGGGGTTGGTTTCCAGTTTCAGTCCCTTATGCTCAGAGAAAATGCTTGGTATGATTTCAATACTCTTGAATTTGTTGAGGCTTGTTTTGTGCCCTATCATGTGGTCTATCTTTGAGAATGTTCCATGTGCATTTGAAAAGAATGTGTATGTAGCTTCTTTGGGGTGAAGAGTTCTGTATATAACAGTTAGGTCCATTTCATCAAGGGTGTTGTTTAATGCCGCAATGTCTTTGTTGATATTTTGTTTGGAAGATCTGTCCATTTTTGATAGTGGGGTGTTAAAATCCCCCACTATAATTGTGTTGCTGTCTATATCTTTCTTGAATTCCTCTAAGATTTTCCCTATATATTTTGGTGCTCCTATGTTGGGTGCATATATATTTATGATGTTAATGTCTTCTTGGTGGATTCTTCCCTTGAGTATTATGAAGTGACCTTCTGGGTCACTCTTTATGGCTCTTTTTTTGAAGTCTATTTTGTCTGATATGAGAATTGCTACCCCAGCTTTTTTTCTTGTCCATTTGCTTGGAAAATTTGTTTCCATCCTTTCACTTTTAGTCTGTGATGGTCTTTTGTCCTGAGGTGGGTCTCTTGTAGGCAGCATATGTGTGGGTCATACTTTCTTATCCATGACGCTATTCTGTGTCTTTTGATTGGAGCATTTAATCCATTGACATTTAAGGTTATTATTGATAGGTACTTATTCATTGCCATTTTTGTACCTGTGTTCCTCTCTGTCTGTCTCTTTTCCTTCCTTTCCTTAAAGGAGACCTTTTAGTATTTCTTGTAGAGCTGGCTTGGTGGCAGCAAATTCTTTTAGACTTCTTTTGTCTTGGAAGCTCTTTATTTGGCCTTCTATCTTGATTGAGAGCCTTGCTGGGTAAAGTAGCCTTGGTTGTAGGCCTCTGTTTCTCATTACTTGGAATATTTCTTGCCAATCTCTTCTTGCTGGGAGTGTTTCCATTGAGAAGTCAGTGGCTAACCTTATTGGGACGCCCTTGTATGTTATTTCTTTTTTCTCCCTTGCTGCCTTTAAGATTCTCTCTTTGTCTTGGAATTTTGCCATTTTAATGATGATGTGTCTTGAAGTGGGCCTCTTTGGGTTCCTCTTGAATGGGACTCTGTGTGATTCCTGGATTTGTGTGACTTTTTCTTTTGTCAAATTAGGGAAATTTTCTCTCATTACTCTTTCAAATATGTTTTCTATCCCTTGTTCTTCTTCTTCTCCTTCTGGTATTCCTATTATTCGGATATTATTACGTTTCATATTGTCTTGCATTTCTCTTAATCTCTCTTCATTCTTTCTGAGCCTCTTTTCCCTTTCCTGTTCTTTCTGTGAGATGCTTTCTACTTTGTCCTCCAACTCACTAATCCTATCCTCCGCTTCATCTATCCTACTTTTGAAACTTTCTACTGTGTTCTTCAATTCGGAAATTATATTCTTCATTTCCTCTTGTCCCTTGCTGATAGTTTCCATTTCCTTTTTCATGTTGATGTAATTTGCAGAGAGATCATTGTATTTCCCCTGTAGTTTCTGATAGTTCACTGTGAGCTCTTTGAACTTTGTAATAACCAGTGCTTTGAATTCACTATCTGATAGTTGATTAGCCTCTATTTCATCTAATATTCTTTCTGAAGTTTCTGCTTTTTCTTTCATTTGGGGATTGTTTCTTTGTCTTTCCATTGTTTGAGACTCTTCTTGTTAGTCTCTTCTTCTAAAATTGATCTGTTCTGAAACCCTGGTTTTATGGTGTGAACTTCTGTGGTATGATCCTTGTGAAGTTCAGTGGTGCAGACTCGAAGTTTCTTGATGTTCTCCGTCTCTACCTACTCTCATGCTGGTCCTCGCGCTGGTCCCTGTGTTGGTCGCCTACCACTGCTGAATGTCCCGGCTCTAGTAGCCGCCTCCTCAAGTGCCCAGGCCCGTTACTAGGCAGCGGCACAGGGCCTGGGAATGTCCCAACTCCTGTTCCTGACTCCTCTGTCGCCCAGGACCGTCACAGGGGCTTGGAGTGTCCGGCTCCCGTACCTGACTCCCGGCTCCCAGGCCTGTTGCTATGGCGGCGGCACAGGGGCCACGTGTGTCCCAGCTTCAGTAGCTGACTCTGCTGCTGTCTGGTGTTTTAGTGTCGGTCACAATCTGTGGTCTTTTAATTTCATAAATACTGGGTAACTGATGGTTTATTGTGCTGTTTCTCTGTAGATCTGCCAGGATTTTCACCCATGAGTACAGGAGCTAGCATCAGCTCCATCCTACTCCGATGCCATCTTCCCAGCATCCCCCCTAGATACTTCTAAGAAATTATTCTATGTCTACTCAAATTATTAAACAAATATAATATTTTTGGAGGTTCTAGCAGGGGAGCGCAGCTACTCGTATACCCTTGACCGAAGACCGGTCCTCTCCTCTAGTTGGGAAGGTCGTCCTCTTCGACCGAGCGCGCAGCTTTGGGAGGGACGCACATGGATCGGTGAGGGAGGAAGGGGACACCCGCCTAGCCAGCCAGATCAGCCGAATCAACCCTGGTGATCAATGGGGTGACAGATGTCGCAGCCAGATCGCCCTCACAACCTAAACAAATATAATATTTTTTAAAAATCCTACTAAATGTAATTGTATTGCCTTTACTATCCATCACTCTCAATCTTTATGGATATTCTGATTTAATAGTAGTATGTACCTTTCTCTTTTTAAATTAAATTTATTGGGGTGATTTTCATTAAAACTATATAGGTTTCAAATGTACAATTTTATGGCACATGATCTGTATGTTGCATTATTTGCCCACCACCCAAAGTCAAATCTCCTCCTTCCATCATATATTTTACCCCCCATTCCCCTTACTAGTCTCTAATCCCCCTTCTCACTGGTAACCACAGTACTATTATTTGTATCTATTAGTTTTTAATAGTTTGTTTTTCTCATTTATTTATTTGCTACTTTTAGATTTATACCCAACATATGAGTCAAATTATATGGTTCCTTTTTTGTTGTTGTTCAGTTACATTTGTCCCCATTTCCCCCCATTACTCTCCCCTGCCCTGCCCACCCCCCTTCCCACATTTAATCCTCCTCACTCCCATTGTTTATGTCTATGGGTCCTTTATACAAGTTCCTTGACAAACTTTCCCCTGCTATCCCCCTTTGCCATTCGTTCTGTTTACTATCAGTTTGTTCTTTATTTCCAAGTCTCTGGTTCTATTTTGTTCACTTGTTTGGTTTATTGATAGATTGCATGAATAGATGAGATCATATGGTATTTGTCTTTCACCACATGGCTTATTTCACTTAGCATAATGCTCTCTAGTTCCATCCATACTGTCGTGAATGGTAGGAGTTCCATCTTTCTTTTTGCTGTGTAGTATTCCATCATATAAATGTACTGCAGTTTTTGATTTACTCATTTACTGGTGAACACTTAGGTTTCTCCTGGTACTTGGCTGTTGTAAATTGTGCTGTTATGAATATTGGGGTGCACAAGTTCTTTTGAATTGTAATTGAATTGAATTGAATTGAATTGAATTTGAGGATTCTTAGGGTATAATCCCAGTATTGGAAATGTCAGATCAAAAGGCAGTTCCATTTTTAGTTTTTTAAGAAAATTCCATACTGTTTTCCAAAGTGGCTGCACCAGTCTGCATTCCTCCCAACAGTGCACTAGGGTTCCCTTTTCTCCAAAGTCTCACCTGCACTTATTATTTGTTGATTTGTTTATGATGGTCATTCTGAATGGCATGAAGTTTTATCTCATTGTGGTTTTAATTTGCGTCTCTCTGATGGCTAGTGAGTCTGATCATCCTTTCATATGTCTATGGGCTCTCTGTATGTTCTCTTTGCAGAAGTGTCTGTTCAGGCCCTTTGCCCTTTTTTAATTGGATTTCTTGTCTTTCTGGTGTGGAGTCATGTGAGTTTTTTATATATCTTAGAGATCAAACCCTTGTCTGAGGTATCATTGGCAGATATATTTTCACAAATAATTGCTTTGATTTCCATTTGGCTGATGCTTTTTTTAGCTGTTCAGAAGCTTTGTAATTTGGTGTAGTCCCATTTGTTTATTGTTTTCTTTATATCCCTTGCTCTAGGAGATATATTGGTGAAAATATTGCTGCATGGAATATCTGGAATTTCCCTGCCTATGTTTTCCTCTAGGACTTTTATGATGTCACAACTTATATTTAAGTCTTTTATCCATCTCAAGCTTATTTTGGTGTATGGCTAAGTTGGTGGTTGAGTTTTGTTGTTTTGCATGTAGCTGTCCAATTCTCCCAACACCATTTGTTGAAGAGGCTAATTTTACTTCATTTTATGCTCCTGCTCCCTTTGTTGAATATTTTTTAATTTACCACAAAAACATGGGTTTATTTCTGGGATCTCTAATTTGTCCCATTTGCCTATGTGTTTGTTCTTATGCCAGTACCAGGCTGTTTTGATTATAGTGGCCCTGGAATATAGATTGATATCAGGTATTTTAATCTCTCCAACTTTGTCTTTTTTCTAAAAATGGCTCAAGCTATTTGGGGTTGTTTATGGTTCCATATAAATTTTTGAAATATTTGTTCTATATCTGTGAAACATGTCATTGATATTTTAATAGGGATTTCATTGAATCCATAAATTGCTTTCGGTAGTATAGGCATTTTGAAGATATTAATTCTTCCAATCCACATACATGGTATAGGCTTCCATTTATCTGTGTTTTCCTTAATTTTTTTTCAGTGTTCTGTAGTTTTCTGAGTATAGGTCTTTTACCTCCTTAGTTAAGTTCATTCTTAGGTATTTTATTTTTCTTCTTGATATGATAAATGAGATTTTTTCATTATCCCTGCATCTGATATTTTGTTGTTGGTGTACAAAAATGCCTTCTATTTCTGAATATTGACTTTGTATCACACTATTTTGCCAAATTCACTTGTTAGGTCAAGTAGTTTTTTATGTTTGTTTTTTTTTTAGTGAGTTTTCTAGGTGCACTTTCATGTTATCTGCAAACAGTGACATTTTACTTCCTCCTTTCTAATTAGGATGCCTTTTTTTTCTTGTCTGATTACTGTGGCTAGAATTTCCAACACTGTGTTGGATAGAAGTGGTAGAAGTGGATACCCTTGTCTTGTTCCTGATCTTAGGGGGATGGCTTTTAGTTTTTGCCTGTTGAGTATTATGTTGACTGTAGGTTTCTTGTATATGGCCTTTATTATGTTCAGTGTGCTCCCTCTACTCTCACTTTGCTGTTTTTATCATACATGGGTGCTGTACTTTATAAAATGTTTTTCTAGCATCTATTCATATGAATATGTGTTTTGTTTCTTTTATTTTGTTTATATCGTGTATTACATTTATTGTGTTGCATACAATGTACCATCTTTGCATCCTAGTGATGAATCCCACCTGAACCTGATATATGATTTTTTTAATATTGCTGGATCCAGGTTGCCAATAATTTGTTGAAGATTTTAGCATCTATGTTTATCAGTGATATTGACCTGTAGCTTTCTTTTTTTGTTGTGTCTTTTTCTGGTTTTAGAATTAGGATAAAAAGAGTGGCCTCATAGAAAGAGTTTGGGACTCTTCCCTCTTCTTGTATTTTTTGAAATAGTTTGAGGAGGAATGCGGTTACCTCTTCCTTAAATGTTTTGTAAAATTCTCCAGTGAAGCCGTCTGGCCCACAGCTTTTGTGTGCTGGGAGATTTTTGATCACTGCTTCAATTTTATTAGCTGTTATCAGTCTATTCAGGCTTTCTGACTCTTCTTTGATTCAATTTTGGAAGATTATATATTACAAATTTTTCAATTTTGACCAGTTTCTCATGTGTCTTGGTGTATAATTTTTTGTAAAAATTTATGATCCTTTGAATTTCTGCTGTATTGGTTGTAATTTCTCCTCTTTCACTTCTGATGATATTTATTTTGTCCTCTCTCTTTTGTTCTTCATGAGTCTGGTTAAAGGATTATTAATTTTGTTTATCTTTTCAAAGAACCTGCTTTTGGATTTATAAAGGTAGAAAATTGTTAAATTGACAGGGTTAATTGTACACTAATAGTATTATATAATACATTTTTAAAAGAGTAAGTTATTTTATTTCTCTGGATTTGTGAATAAAGAAAAATTAAAAATAACCATAAAGCACTATTAAAATTCAGAAGTGTGTCTTTAAAACTATATATTTGGGCTGTTAAAAATGCTTTGTAAATTTAACAAAAGAGTGTTATATGTTAAGGTGGTTGGAGTTAGAATGCTTACTTGCAAGTTATTTTTAAAACATATTTCAATACTAGGTAGTATCCTTTTGCTCCTTGAAATAAAATTATGATTTTTAAAATATTTTCTTGTATTTTCTGTCCTCTTTCTGTTTATCAGAGTGTTTTTTGCAGCTATAATACCTCTGGCTACTTAGGGTTTTTTTGTTTGGTTGGTTTGGTTTGATTTTCAATTACTTGATAGTTAACCAGGACTTCTTTTTTTTTTTCTTAAAATATATTTATGAACTGAATTTTATTATTAAATACATTAGACCAAAATATCCTGGGAATACATTTAAGTTTGAAAATATCTTTCATTTCTAGTAATAAAAAGGGTCCAGATGTGTTATACAGTTGAGCACTGCTTAATGATAGGGAAAGAATCAGTGTGCTTACACAATCATAGAGGGTATAACCTTTTATTCTCATTGGATATACAGTAAGTTTGTTCACATCAGCAATGACCTTGCTTTGGGACATTATGACGTATGTGACTTCACAAGTTATAGAAAATTCTCAGCCCTGTTATAATCTTATGGAACGATGATTGGGTATGCAGTCTCTTGTTTGTCAAAACATCATGATGAGGTACATGATATTAATATTTGTAGCTCATGCTTTTATCTTCCAGAATTTATAGGCATGGCTTAATTGTGGTGTGGTTTTGAATGATGCTTAAGAGAGATCCAGGTCCATATGTAATTTTTTTAATAGCCTGGATGACTGCAATAACTTTTCATTATTTGGATGGGTATTTTTATCAGAAGTACACATAATATAAAACTAATAAAAATTAAGCTTCAGGCTCACTCACTAACAATGTATTCACATGGATTCTATGTTAATAAAAAAATGGAAAAATAAGATATTTTATCTTCATTCACTTAAAAGTTATGTCTTTATCAGCTCTAACTGTCCCTTTATTAAAGAAAGTAAGATAGGTGTGGACTTAGGCATTTTGAGAATCATGTTAAGTAAAATTAAAGTTTACTTTGGTGTTCATTATATATTTATGCATTAACAGTCAATTCTGTGTGTAGTTAATTTATTGGCAATTGTTCTTGAGTCAAAACTATTTCCAGGAATAATCCTAATTTTCACTGTGCTTACTCATCAGGCATCCAAACATTGAGATACAGGTGCAGTGATCATAGTACAATATGAATGTGCTACATTGTACCCAGAAACTGCATTATGTGGGAAGGAAAATGGCAATTTGAGATGCATGGAGCTAGAGTCTAAACTATAGAACACTCTTTCAAATGTTCAAGAGGAGGGGCTGCAATTTTAATAGTAAAGTTTTCTTAAAATTACCAAATTTCTAAAAAACATATAATATTATTTATAATATGTTGAACATTTGAAAAATAATCTAAATTCTGAAAATTAAATAGTAACATACTAAGAAAATAAGATGAAATAATTTTCCTTTTATATATTAAAAAGCAATGCAATATTGCTATCCTGTGAAAGGCAATAAAAATTAATGTTATCAATAAATATAGGGGAGAGAAGTGTGATAATGGTCTATCAGAGGTATAATTAATTGAAATACTAATTTGTTTTTGGATTTTGTAGTATTAGTAAAAAATATTATAAGCTTTTGTTTTTTTCTTATGCTAAATATTCACCAACATACCAAATTTTGTAATCTTTTTTTTTAAAGAAAGTCATCAAACTGGATAAGCTTTAGGTCACCCTCCACTTATCTCCTTTTGACTCTCATGATCAGTCAAAATTCCCCGTTTTAAAGTTTTACTTTTCAAAATGAAGTCATTTCAGTAGAATTTGACTTCATTATATCTCCTCAACCTTTTTTAAACTTTATTTTCATTTTTGGGGTTCTCTATTTGAGAATTATTTTATAGCCTTGGCCCAAATATATGTACCCATAAATGCCTTGATATATTTGTTAATATTATGTGAATTTACTAAATCTCTAGTTTTTTCTCAGTGTCAGATATTGACTTTCAGGTCTATTTAATGTGTTCTTGGCCAGTAATGCTGAATCAGCAACACCAGAACACTCAAAAAATGGTAAAGTTTACCAGGCTTTTTGCCCCAGATGAGCTTTGACTTTTTTTCTCTTTCCAGAGCTTCGAACAACCTGACTATTAATGAAAGTATAAGAGTAAGAAATATCAGAAATTATCTTATTTTCCTTTTTTAAGAAATGCTGTTGTGAAGTACACATGGACAACTACTAAGGGGGGTGGAAAGGGAAGGGAGGTGGGGGGCGGGGGGTGCACTGGGAAGGGAGTAAAAGAAAGAATACTGTAGTTGAAAAATAATTTAAAAATAAATAAATTAATTAATTAAAAAAAAGAAATGCTGTTGTGTACAGGAAGATTTTAGAAACTTGTCATGCCAGAAATTTCCATATATTTTTCCTTTTAATGGTCACCCATATTCCAACAATTTAAAATACACTGTTTAGATTTGTGTGTGTGTGTGTGTGTGTGTGCATGTGTTTTAGGTTATTAAAAATAAGTGTTTGAGAAAACTTTATTCCATTAATTTTTAATATCTTTATATATTTGTCTTATTTTCATGTTTATGTTTAACCATATAGAGTATACTTTGTATATGTGAATTTGTATATAGAAAATTTTAGAAATTTAACATTTTAATTAGTTAATTGGCTAACCTGTGAACTTTCGCAGTGTTTTAAATAACTTGCTATCTTTATATTATCACCTATCAAGCATATTTTGCATTCTGTCCCCATTTTTCTAACAGTCATACATGTACATCTTATCTTTATTCTATTACATAAATTAGAAGAATGATTTTTAAAAGTACATCCTGCGAAACTCGTAGACAAGATGATGGTGGAACCCTGGGTTCATGCTCTTGTTAAATTCAGAGTCTCAGTTCTATGTGATTCACGTATTACATTTCTGCAAATAACGGTTTGACAAAAACATTCAATTGCTAAATTGTTTATTTTTTTAAGTATGTAAAATAATCTATACACAGGCTAACAGCAACCAAGTTTCTTTTTTTCATCTTTATAACTAGCATGTATGTCAGGTTTTTATGTATATTTTTAAAAATCTTGTTTTGATTTATTTTTCTTCTTATAATACTTGTGTTATGCAATTTTCACTATGCTTCATGATGTCTTTTAAGTGGCTGGACCTCCATTTTAGAACAGAATAGTAGTAAATTTTATATATTAATATTAAAATTTAATATTAATATTAAATATTAATATTAAGTGCTAATCAAACACATGTACACTAAGCAATTAAAGTATATAACTCTCTTCTATTATGGGCATATCTTCTTTATGCCTTTCAAATTTAAATTCCAAATTTCTCATGATATTTGGTTAGAAAATGTTTCTAACATTTTCTGCTTGGAAAATCATAGTTTCTAAACTAATTACTAACAGAAAAAAAAATCCTTTTCTGTGAAACAGCCTTTTTCTTGATCCCTCCTTCCATCTTTCCATTCATCCTCTAACCCACACCAAGAATCTTACTGGAATTACTTTTTATACAATAGATCTGAGTTATAACAAACATAATATGGTTGACAAATTAATGTGGAATGATGGCTAACCAATTGATATGTTGAGGAAGCTTTATAAATGTAATGTTGGAATACTCTCTTACTGAATATTATTATAGTTTACTTATTTGGCTATGATAAACTAAGACTAGTAAAATTTCACTCCACAAAAACTTTTATATCATTAAATGTGACTGTTAAAATATGTGGAAGCAACTCAGTATGTAGTGCTGTGTACATGTTGATTTGGTCAAATAAGTATTAAGAGAATATGTTTAGTGACTCGATTTTAATATTTCAACTTTGAAGTGTATGTTTTTGATGGTAAATGCAATGCAGTATTGATACATTTTTGACCTGTGTTCATTTTGTTGGAATATTATCCTGTGTAATTTTAGAGTTATAAATTACCTCAGTAAGTTTTATGAGGTAGGTTCAGTTTCTGAATTATTTGAATGACTAATGGTTCACAAAAAATTAAAGATACATTTTATGCTTTTGCATTTAAAATACCTTCTTCATTGAAACTGAAGTCAAAGAGAGACCGATTTCTTATTATACCAATGACAACACTAACTAGAGTACTACAATTTAAATTCACAAATGAACTCACTTATTTGGGGCATGTTTACTGAGAGTCTACCCTTTTTCTGGGCACTTGGAATATTAGGATAGAGCAGTGAACAAATGGATAACCACACATATACTGCTATATGGAGATCATAGTTTAGAAAGTGAATACTAAAAGTGTGTGTGTGTGTGT
Source organism: Artibeus jamaicensis (assembly GCF_021234435.1). Lineage (NCBI taxonomy): Eukaryota > Metazoa > Chordata > Mammalia > Chiroptera > Phyllostomidae > Artibeus > Artibeus jamaicensis. The sequence continues at coordinate 66,970,046 of NW_026522030.1, read as the reverse complement.
GTGTGTGTGTGTGTGTGTTTGTGTGTGTGTACTGTCTCAGAAAATTGTAAGTGCTGTAGGAAGAAAAATAAAGCAGGTACTTGCAGAGGGGAGTTTATTTTTAAATGGGTTGTTTAGGGAGAACTCACTGAAAATGCTATGATGGAATACAATTCAATGAAAATATGGTGGTACAAAGTCCAGAAAAAGGTGAGAACCAGTTCAAAGATAATGGTCTTGCTCCCTAACTGGTGTGGCTCAGTTGATTGATCATCCTTCCATAAGGCAAAAGGTCACTGTTTCGATTCCTGTTCAGGGCATATGCCTGAGTTTTTAGTTCAGTCCCCTGGGGGCACATGGGAGAGGCAAGTGATTGATGTTTCTGTCTCACATTGATATTTCTCTCCTTCCTCTCTCTAAAAATAAATAAATACAATGTTTAAAAAAAAAAGCCCTGGCTGGTGTGGCTCAGTGGATTGAGCATGGGCCTGCGAACAAGACAATCGGGGTTCCATTCCCAGTCGGGGCACATGCCTGGGTTGCAAGCCGATTCCCTGCAGGCCAGTTCCAAGCGGGGGATTCACAGGGTGCAGCCATACATTGATGTTTCTCTCCCTCTCTCCTTCCCTTCCCCTCTAAAGATAAATAAATAAAATCTTAAAAAAAAAGATCATGATGTTGCTATATGTTGAGGGAATGCCACAAAGTTCACTCATATGTTTCTAAGAAAGTGAGGAGATAAATAATATTGTGAATGAATTTAATGGGATGATGGGGGAAGGAAGAGAGAAATGTCATAACATAATTCATGATTGAAAAAGATAATTTTTCTGTTATAAATAGACTGATAAAGAACTGAAGTTAGATCATTCATGATAATCCAGTTAAGAATAATAATGATTGAATAAGCCCTGTGATGGTAGTAGGGTCCTTGAGAGGTGTTCGGATTCTACATACATTTCTGGAAGTTAAAGCTCAAAGAATTTTCTGGGAGAATAGATTTTTGACTCATATGAAAGACAGTAACCAAAGGTGACTCCAAGGATATTTTGACAATAGAAACATATGTGTAAGACTTTAAGAGGAGGTTTTTATTTGGTATATATGACTAGAAGCTCAATTTACATGTGTTAAATTTAAGAAAATCAGGAGACATTAAAATGGAGACATTCGGTAGGCTATATAGAAATCCAGAGCTCATACACACAAGTCTTAGTTGGAGATATGTATTTTGTATTCAAGAGCATGCCATGTGTATTACTACCCATGCAAGTAATTTAGATCACCAGGTGGCCAAATGTCAATAGAAAAGAATTCAAAGCACTTTATCTTGGCACACTCCAAATTTAACAAGTGTTTGGAGAGGATATAGAGAAAAAAGAGCCAGAAAGAGATCAAGCAAATTAAACAATTATGGCATTTTAGAAGTCAACTGTGTGAAGTGAGAAAATGTTTTAAAGAAGCATGAAGGTTTATGTCAAATATTGCTGAGAGATCAATAAATTGAAGGTGGTAAATAAACATTGGACTGTTTAAAATGGAGATTATCATTCCACTTGATTTTGGCTTTTCATTCTCATTTGTGCCCCATTTCCAAATGACAAATCCCCCAAAACAAGTCCCAGATTCCCAGGGTAAAGAAATAAACTGTACTCATGAATGGGAGGACATTCATATTTATATTTAAAAGATGGAGAACATGCAGGGATATGAATTATCATTATGGTTAACTTCATAAATAATCTCCTGGCTGTTGTAGCTCAGTGGATTGAGTGCAGGCCTGTGAACCACACTTTTACGGTTCGATTCCCAGTCAGGGCACGTGCCTGGGTTGCAGGCCAGTTCCCAGCGGGGGACACACAAGAGGCAACCATACATTGATATTTCTCTCCTTCTCTCCTTCCTTTCTCCTCTACAGATAAATGAATAAAATCTTTAAAAAATCTCCCATAAACTCAAATTATGTAATTATTACATAGTTAATGAAATGATATTATAGATTTAATGTTTAATATCAAATTAGAAATGAAAACTTCAATAAAATCAACTCATTTCTTACTAGAATGATTAACATTAAAAATATCTTAGCAAATTTTAGCAAGAAAATGGACCACTGGAACTCTTATACATAGCAAAATAGTATAGCTACTTGGACAAATATGTTGTTTGTTTGTATACTCATTTCTAAATTGAGTTAGATACTCTGAAAAAGAGTTCAAGATACACAGAAAATTTAGCCTTGGTATTTCTGGGTCCATATAATTCAGCAACTATTCTTTGTGTTTTTATTTTAAGGACATATATTGGAATATACAGAGAAGACTAAGATCCATTTTTTCCTCAAAGAATTTATAATCTAGTGTGGAGAAAATTCACAAATATTATTATCATAACATATGAGTTTATAGTTTATACAATTGAAACATAATTATGGTTCTAGAGAAGTTTTAAGAAGAGAGAGGAAAATTACCTCCAAATATACCACTAAGGGGAATATCATAAAATGAAAAGATTTATGAAGGCCAGGAAAGTAAGGAAAATGATGCTGAAAGGGTTGCCCTAACTCATCCTTTGTTTTCTACCTTGGCTTAAACATCTCTTCCCTGGTATTTTTTTACCTTATTAAATTTAATTAGTGAGAAAGAGGGTCTGCAATTAGGTGGGAAAAAGTACTAAAGGTAGATTTAGGATTTAAACCCAAGTATCTTATTCCCATTAGAGAACCATATTACACATACTTAAAAGCCCACATAATTACATAAAATAAACTCTGCATCATTCATTTCACCTGGAAACACTTTTCCAGTGAAATATTCAGTGGGCAGAAGCAAACGAGCAGACAGAAGCTAAAACCTCATCCCGAGAAAACATCTTTTCTTCTCAAGTTGTAAAGGCATGTTGACTTCAAATTCCACAATTACATGCAAAAATTAATGAAACATGTAAACAGTTAAATATTTGCACAATTTATTAATATAATACCGAGCACAGTCAATTCTGACAAAGCCTTGCCTATTTCAAACAATGATTAAATGTGTATCTCAACTCTTCAGTATCTCAGCAGGATGTACATGTCAGTTTTTAAAGTCTGCGAATTCATACCATGGTTGCTTGTTTGGGTTAAGTCCCTGATATAAATTATGTTCAGTGAAACATTTTAAGCATTATTTAGATATGTTAGGCACTTGACATGCTAACTGTTAGCTTTGAAGAGTTGGAAAGTTTATCATTAATAATATTTTACAACCACATCTTATTAAAGGCTAGGAAATTGAGAACCAGGGTGATTGAATTATTTTTTCAGAGGTATGGAGATAATTAGTAATACAGCCAGGCTATTATCTTACAGTATCATTGCCTTTTCACAACACCTTAGGTTCAGATATATATACAAACAAAATATTCTGTCTGTTTCATCATAAATCAAGTTGTTCCAGGTGACCCAAGAGGTGGACCCTGACTAGGAGGGCTGAGGGTAAGGTGTCTCTTTATAGTACTCTCAGAATCCCCAGGCCATTTGTCTTTTTCCATATTTAGGCTGGAAGATAATTGTTCCCAAATACTTCTTTATCCCTTCTCTAAGGAGACAGTCTCAGAGATTACTAAAGCAATTTGAAAAGAAATATTTTGAACCTACTTATTTAAAATAAATATAATTACCTTTCTTTTCCATTTTTCTTTTAAAAAATTTTTATTTTGTGATTACGCCATTACAGTTGTTCTATCCCCCCCTTCATTCCCCTCCACCCTGCACCCCTCATCCCTACCATTCCCCCTCTTTAGTTTATGACCATGTGTCTCAAGTTCTTTGGATTCTATATGTCCCATACTATTCTTGCCCCCCTATCTATTTTCTACCTACTGTCTATGCTACTTATTTTCTGTGCCTTCTCCCCCCTTCTCCTCCCACTCCTCTGTTGCTAACCCTCCATGAGATCTTCATTTCTATGGTTCTGCTCCTGATCTAGCTGCCCTTTTAGCTTGCTTTTGTTTTATTGTTTTTCAAGTATAGTTGTCTCCATTCTACCCTCCCTACTCTCCCCCACCCCAATCACCCCCATCTCCCACCCTCAATCCTAACCCCCTTTGGCTTTCCCCATGTGTTTTTTATACATGTTCCTTGATGACCCTTCTCCATCTTTCCCCCACTATCACCCTCTCCCCTCCTCTTTATTTATTGCCAGTTTGTTCTTTATTGCAATGTCTGGTTATATTTTGCTTGCTTTTCTTGTTTTATTTTGTCGATCAGTTTCCACTTACAGGTGAGATTATATGGTATTTGTCTTTCACTGCCTGACTTATTTCACTTAGTGCGATACTCTTCAGTTCCCTACATGCTCTCATAGAGGGTAGGAGCTCCTTCTTTTTTTTGCTGCATAGTATTCCATTGTATAAATGTACCACCATTTTTTTTTGATCCACTCATTTACTGATGGGCACTTAAGCTGCTTCCAGCACTTGGCTATGGTTAATTGTGCTTCTATGAACAGTGAGTTGCTGCTTTTGAATTGATGTTTCAAAATTCTTAAGGTATAATCTCAGCAGTGAAATTGTCACATTAAAAGGCAGTTTCATTTTTAGTTTTTTTGAGAAAATTCCACAGTGTCTGCACCAGTCTGCATTCCCACCAACAGTGTACTAGGGTTTCCTTTTCTCCACAGCCTCACCAGCATTTATTATTTGTTGATTTATTTATGATAGCCCTTCTGACTGGTGTGAAGTAGTATCTCATTGTGATTTTAATTTGCATCTATCTGATTGCTAGCAATGTTCATATGTCTCTGGGACCTCTGTATGTCCTCCTTGAAGAAGTGTCTGTTCAGGTCCTTTGCCCATTTTTTAACTGGGTTGTTTGTCTTCCTGGAATGGTGTATATGAGTTATTTATATATTTTGGAGATCAAACCATTGCCCAAGGTATCATTAGCAAGTATATTTTCCCATACAGTTGGTTCCATTTTCATTTTGCTAATATTTTCTTTTTCTGTGAAGATTTTTATTTAGATGAAGTCCCATTTGGTTATTCTTCCCTTTATCTCCCTTACTCTAGTGGACATTTCTGAAGTGAGAGAAAATTTTGGATATCTAGGGAGTAACCAAGACTTGGCAAGTTATGGGGATGAACATGTGACTACAGTGGCTCTTCCGTGTGTTAGGAAATAGATATTTATTTCTAATGGCTAATTGTAGGTATGTAAAGGTTTATGGCCTGTCAGACAACTGGAATATTAATTATAGTATTTATATTCAGGATTTAATAACAGACCTGATGGCCTAACAATATTCTTGGTTACTCTTATTTCTTGTCGTTTCCTCTGAAGTAGGCATTAAATTCTGTTTAATCTCTTGATTCCTCCAATTTGTGCTTCAGCTTCTATGTAGGTCTGTTTTTATTCATGTATTCATTTTTATCAAGTACTTGCCTTTTTAAAAGTATATTTTGTTGATTATGCTATTATAGTTGTCCCATTTTTTCTCTCCCCTGTATCCCCCCTCTGCCCAGCATCTCTCCACCTTCCAGCATACCTCCTCTTTAGTTCATATCCATGGGTCCTACATATAAGTTCTTTGGCTTCTCTATTTCCTATTACTATTTTTAACTTCCCCCTTGTCTATTTTATACCTACCAATTATGTTTCTTTTTCTCTGTACCTTTCCCCCCATTCACTTCTTCCTCCTCTCCAATGATAACCCTCTATATTATCTTCATTTCTGTGATTCTTTTGCTGTTCTAGTTATTTGCTTAGTTTTTTTTTTAGGTGAAGTTGTTGATAATTATGATTTTGTTGTCATTTCATGCACAGATTTTTCTCTTCTGTTTCTTAGATAAGCCCCTTTAACATTTCATAGAATAAGGGCTTGGTAATGATGAACTCTTTTAACTTGACCTATCTAGGAAGCATTTTATCTGCCCTTTCATTCTAAATAATAGCTTTGCTGGGTAGAGTAATATTTGATCTAGGTCCTTGCCTTTTATGACCTTGAATACTTCTTTCCAGCCCCTTCTTGCCTATGAGGTTTCTCTTGAGAAATCAGCTGATAGCCTTATGGGAACTCTGCTGTATGTAATTCTCTCCTTTCTTCTTGCTGCTTTCAAGATTTTCTCCTTATATTTAATCTTGGGTGATGTCATTATGATGTTCCTTGGTATGTGCCTCCTTGGTTCCAATTACTTTGTGGAATCTCTGAGCTTTCTAGACTTCCAGGAAGTCTATTTTGTTTTGCCAGATTGGGGAAGTTCTCCTTCATAATTTTTTAACTAAGTTTTTAATTTCTTCCCCTTCCTTTTCTGGCACCCCTATGATTTTGATGTTGGAACATTTGAAGTTGTCCTGGAGGTTCCCAAGCCTTTCCTCGTTTTTTTGAATTCTTGTTTGTTCATTCTGTTCCAGTTGAATGTTTATTTATTCCTTTTGTTTCAAAGCATTGATTTGAGTCCTGGTCTTCTCCCTTCACTGTTGATTCCCTGTATTTTTGTCTTTATTTTAATTTGTATAGTGTTCACTTCTTTATTTTGTGGCTGTACTCAATCGTATCTGTAAGCAATCTGATTACCAGTGTTTTAATCTATGCATTTGATAGGTTGGCTACCTACTTGTCATTTGGTACTATTTTTGGAGTTTTGATCTGTTCTTTCCCTTGGGCCATATTTCTTTGCCTCAGTGCACCTGTTATATTGTAAGGGGGCAGAGCCTTAGGTGTTCACCAGGGCAGGGCAACCCTCTTTGCTATATTGTGTTGCAGTCTGCAGGAGAGGTGTAAGAGAGGGAACAATGCCACTGGGTTGCTCTGCTCTAGCCCAACTTTTCAATGAACTCTCCTGTGAGACTGGCAGCTTCTTCCATGTTCGCAACCCTCACAGTATTTTACAGCTAGAGGTTTTGAGTCTTTAGTTTTTTGGTCAGCCACCTGCCTTGCTTGAGTGGTCTGCTGCCTTGTTTGGGTTTCTCTCAGCCTGGCTGCCAGTCTCTGACCCTTCTACCAGTCTGGGACAATGTTTCTTCAACTCCTTGATTGTTGGATTTCTATGCAGTTTGATATTATGTCAGTTCTGGCTGTTTATTGTTTTTAACAATAAACTGGTTGTTCTTCTTTTGGTTGTGCCTGGAAGAGAAGTGTTTCTATGTATGCCTCCATCTTAGCTGGAACTCTGGTTCTGCCTTCATAATTTTAGTTTTGCTGCATTCCCTGTGTGAATGTTATACTCACAATGGATTAGACAGTCATAATATATTTGGGAAGATTTACTTTCCTAGTGCAACAGGAATGCGTTTCCTTGTATGTCTATGGCAGTCTTTAGACAATAAGCTGATTTCTGGTTTCCAGTCCTATCCCATGTGCCAAGAATAACAAGGCCATATGACTGATTCACATCAATTTGAACATAATTATGGTGATTATATTGTTAAAAGCTAAACTTTATTAAGCACTTACTATGTACCAGCCATATTTCCAAGCACTTTGCTGATGCTAATCCACACAAACTTAATGACAATCTCTAAATTTGGAACCATTTTTATGCTCTCTGGGTTTAAGCAATTTGTACAAAATGACATAAATACTAAGGGATTACTTTTGACTTATTTCTTATTTGTATACAGGAATATTGAACACAGTATGTATTTAGCATCTCCTGGATTCTCAAGTATATGAAGGCAATTAAATTTAAAAAAACTATTAATTTAATTTAGATGTACATTACTTATAGTAGTATAGTACTTTACTGCTTATATTTATTTTAATAAATTATGTAATATTTATGTCCACGCAACTGTAATGTTCAGAACTTCTAATAGAGAAAAGCAGTAACAGAATTCGGAGGCATGATGGCTGTTCACTGCTTCATTTTCTTGGTATCTTTACTCTTCCATATACAACAGTGGCATTTTTTGTACAGAATAATCCATCTACCACCCCATGTGATTCTTATTATACTGAATTCTTTTTAAAACCACAGTAATGGGTTTGTGATCTAATCCTGGACAATATATGAACCATGGACACAGATATTGACCTAGGGATGAGCATAAAGCCCAACTTAAACCATGGAGAGCTTTCTTTCTGATATAATATCTGGATACCAGGAGAAAGAATTTCCCTCTCTCCTTTGCAGCAAGTATATTCAAATGTTCTTACCTAGAGCTCTCTCTAAGCACAATCCCACCTGATGCCATTAAAATATATTTATAATAAACCCAATGTAGTTTTTATTTATTTAAATTAAAAAAATTTTTTTCAAGTATAGTTGTCTCCATTTTCACCCCACCCTTCCCCCCAACTCCAGCCATCTCCACTTCTCACCCTCAATCCTACCCCACTTCTGTTTTTTCCATGTGTCCTTTATAAATATTCCTGAAAACTCTAGGAAAAATGACAGAGGAATGAGGAGAGAGAGAAATAAGATGAGAGTGGTAACCTTGTACTTTTCCTTTTATCTAGCATGCTTAAATTTTTTTGAAAGTACAGAGAAAATTACAAGGACACAGAACTGAACTAGAGTACGATAACACAAAAACATGACTAGAGCTTAAATTCAAGTGCTACACCAATTTATTTTCAATATTGGTAATGACATTGTCAAGAACTAGTCAAATATGTCACTAGCAATTAGCAAAGATTCCCGTCAATGTAAGAAAAGGAAAAATAAAAAGAAGCACACAACAGAATCAGAAATAATATGTATTAAGTTGTCCAGAATATGCATATATTATTTTGGAAATAGAGATTATGAAATTAGGGCTAAGCAGTTTATAAAGCTCATTTCTTTGTAATTAAAAAAATAATTTAAAACAATATGGTTTAAAATATTTTTAAAGTAATATAAAGCAAACTTATTTCTCAGCATTAGAATGCAGTTCGGCAAATTTAAGCCATCTACATTTTTGTTTTACTCTATTTTATTTATTTTTCAAAAAGTTGAAGTTTGCCACCAACACATAAGCATAAAGTCCAATCCTACTGTTACATAGGCTAAGATGATTACTTTTCTGGTGTTTTGGTAAACCTCTATAGAGAGGGAAAGGTTCTAGGTAGTATAGGGAATGAGAAAATGCATTGGAAATCAAGAAAATGAGAGTCTTACTCTGCTCTGCAAACTCACCTTTTGAGGTGTTATGGTTTTTCATTTCACTGTTTTTAGTAATACAATACATAATAGCAGAATGAGGAATCACTTGTTAATTTTTTTCACTCATTTATGCATTGACTGATGCATCAGTGAAAAACAACAAGTTTCTAAACAAATAAACTCTAAAAAAACTATTGTAAAAAAGAATAAATAATATACACTAATAAGTTAACTAATGCACAGGAAACTAAGAAAATGCATGTTTACCTCTATTAGTTCCTCACACAGGGTTTTGTAAAGCATGAGTACAAAATAATGGCAAAGTGTAATATCCCTTTTTGGTCCTCATTGAAGCTATTATTTTAATAAAAGAAACAATCTTATCTAATTAGTGTTCATTTACTATCTCAAAGTCAATAACTGTCCATGGAACTGGGACTAAAGAAATCCCTAATTTCATTCCCAGAGAACATGATCAATGGTGGGAATTTGAATCCCCCTTTTCTGTAAGTGAAACTTTATCATATGTAATTCATCTACCTAAGCTTGTATTCCCAAACCCTTTACAGATGAAATGTTTATTGTCTAAAATTGATTGGGTTTTCTCTGAAAATTTAAATCATCTCTTAATTTGATTTATTAAATAATGAATTTTATTATACTTTTTAAACATTTCAAGCTATGACATATTTAGTTTATTATAATACTTTTTAGAGATATTAATAACTGCTATACAATAGAATAGATTATATTAGGAATGGTCCTTTAAATTAGAATAAACAGTATCTTTTACATTTTTATTATGTTAATCATTTTATAGTAACAAGGAAATGAATTATGTCTGCAAAATATACTCATAAATTCTGTCTGAATCTGAAACTAGTAAATTCCACCTGATAATCTTGATTCAAAACTTGCTGAATCCCATAGTGTTTTATTTTATAAATATTCTTCCCTCTTACTGTTGAAAATCTAGAGATAAATCATTGATTACCAAGGTCATAGCTTTATTATTCAAATCAAACCTTGGAAACAATTACGCAGACATCATTTACACAGGCTTTCTATCAATCAAACTATTCACTAAAGTGTCTGCTTTGAAATGAGTTTCCCACTTAATTCTATGCTCAATGGTTTGTTGTAAGTTCATTTTTATTCATGAAAATGTAGGCTACCTCTCTACTTTTCTGGCATTTATACTAATCAATACTGATCACTCTTGTGCCTCTGTGTTAATGAAGTATAATATTAATGCAGATAATCCAAAAATAGTAGCAAAATATCATACATACTGCCTTGAAAGTCTGTTATCTTAATTTTCTCTTTTGAGTTCTACTTCACAGAAGTATTTAGGCTGGAAATCTTTATGAATAGGCCATCTGGTATGAAATTAAACTGTGTGCATATAAATTTCATTTATAAATAATCCATTACATTTATTTATTATGTCTTTTGTTTCCTTACCTAAGGAGATATATCAGAAAAAATATCACTACAATAAATATCTGAGATTTTACTACCTATGTTTTCCTCTAGGATTTTCATGGATTCAAGACTAACATTTAAATCTTTAATCTATTTTGAGTTTATTCTTGTGTATGGTATAAAAAGGTGATCTACTTGTATTTTTTGCATGTACCTGTCCAATTTTTCCAACATCACTGATTGGATAGACTGTTTACATTGCATATGTCCTTGTTTTCTTTGTCAAATTGGTCACAAAACATGGGTTTTTTTCTGGGGTCTCTGTTTTGTTCCATTGATCTATGCGATTTTTTAAATGCCAGTACCATGCTGTTTTGATTACTATGACCTTGTAGTATAGTCTGATGTCAGGTAGCAGGATTCCTTCAACTTCCTTATTCTTTTTCAAGATTACCATTGTTATTCAAGGTCTTTTGTGGTTCCATATAAGTTTTTGGAATTTTTGTTCTACTTTTGTGAAATATACCACTGGTATCTTGATAGAAATTGTGTTGAATTTACAGATTACTTTGGGAATTATAGATATTTTAATAACGTTAATTCTTCCTATTAATGAACATGGTATATGCTTCCACTTACTTGTATCATCTTTAAAATCTTTTTTCAGTATCTATTTTTTCAGTGTTTTCTAAAAAAATTATTGCTGTTCAAGTATAATTGTCTCTATTTCACCCCACCTCTCCCCCCACCCCAATCATCCTCACTTCCAACCCTTGATCTTACCCTCCTTTATTTTTGTCCATGTGTCCTTTATAGATGTTCCTGAAAACCCTCCCCCCTCCCCCCATTATCCCCTTCCACCTCCCCAGAGAGATGCAAATTAAAACAACAATGTGCTACCACTTCACACTGGTGAGAATGGCCATCATAAACAAATCAACAAGCAACAAGTGTGGGCAAGATTGTGGAGAAATGGGAACCCTACTGCTCTGTTGGTGGGAATGCAGACTGGTACAGCCACTGTGGAAAACAGTATGGAATTTCTTCAGTGTCTTATAATTTTCTGAGTACAGGTCTTATACATACTTGGTTAAATTTATTCCTAAGTATTTTTTAATTTGTTTTTGATGCACTGGTAAATGAGACTGTTGTTCATAGATTCCCTTTCTGATAGTTCATTATTAGAGTATAAAAATGCAACTGTTTTCTGGGCATTTACTTTGCATTCTTCTACTTTACTGAATTCATCTTAGTTTTAGTACTTTTTGATGGAATCGTGAGGGTTCTTTACATACAATATCATATCATCTGTAAATAATGACAATTTTATTTCTTTCTTTCCAATTTGGGTTACTATTATTTCTTCTCCTTGTTGATTGCTCTGAGTAGGACTTCCAGTGCTATGTTCAATGAGACTAGTAAAAGTGGACATCTCTGACTTGTTCCTTATCTTAAGGAAAATACTTTTAGTTTTTTGCTCATTGAACATGATATTGGCTATGGGTTTGTCATATATGGTCTTTATTATGTTGAGGTATGTTCACTCTATTTTCACTTGGCTGAGAGTCTATATCAAACTAAAAACTTTCACACAGCAAACAAAACTATCAGCAAAATAAAAAAACAACCCACTGAAGGAGAGAACATATTCAACAATGATACATCTGATGAGGGGTGAGTAGCCAAAATTTATAAAATTTATACAAATCAACACCGAAAGAAAAAAAACAATTAAAAAATAGGCAAAGCCTTCGCTGCTGTGTCTCAGTGGATTGAGTGCTGGCCTGTAAACCAAAGGGTCACCAGTTTGATTCCCAGGCAGAGCACATGCCTGGATTGAAGGCCAGGTTCCCAGTAGGGGATGCACAAGAGGCAACCACATATGGATGCTTCTCTCCCCATTTTTCTCTTCCTTTCCCTCTGTCTAAAAACAAATACTTAAAATTGCTAAAAAAATAGCAAATACCTAAATATACACTTCTCCAAAAAGAACATGCAGATAGTCTACAGTCATATGAAAAGATGCTCTATGTCACTAATCATCAAATAAATGAAAATTAAATCCACAATCAGATGTCATCTCACAGCTTTTGTCATGGCTATCATAAGTTAACAAACAACAAGTATTGTCAAGGATGTGAAGAAAAGGGAACTCCTGTGTACTGTTTGTGGGATTATAGAATGGTGTAACCACTATGAAAAAATATGATGTTTCCTCAAAAAATTAAAAATGAAACTGCCTTATGACTCAGCAATTCCATTTTTGGAAATTTATCCAAGGATGTCCGAAATACTAATTCAAAAGTCTACATCATCCTTATGCTTATTGCAGCATTATTTACAATAGCCAAGAGCTGGTAGCAGCTGAAATGCCTATCAGTAGATGAGTGGATAAAAGAATCTGTGGTATATTTACATAATGGAGTGCTGTTTGACTTAAAAAAAAAAGATATCTTACCTTTGGTGACATCATAGATGGACCTGGATTGTATTATGGTAAGGAAAATATGCCAGTTAGAGAAAGACAAATACAATACCATATGATTCACTTCTATGTGGGAAATGATGAAAAAAACAAACTGACAAACAAAATAGAAACAGACTCATATATACAGAAAATTGACTTACAGGTGTTAGTAGGGAGGGGTGTTGGGGTTAGATAAAAAAGTTGAAGAGATCAGGCAAAAACAAGCAAACCATAAGCAAAGGAACTCATTGACTCAGCAGTATGATGATTACCACAGGGAAGCAGTTGGGGGTAGAGGAGGATAAAGGGGAGATCAATGCTGATGGAAAGAAACCTAATATGGGCAGTGAACATGCAATACAATAAGCAGATGATGTATTATACAATTTTACACTTGAGACCTACATATTTTAACCATCATCCCAATAAATTCAATAAAAATGTAAAATAAATATGTAAATAAAATAAAATAAATATTACTATGTGGATTTCTATTTGAAAACCTGCCCTTTTTACCAAGTATTTTTTATTGTCTAACAATAGAACATTTTTTAATGTTCTATTACAGTAGTCCTAATTTTCTCCCATTGCTCTCTCCTGCCCCACCCACCCCTGCTCCCACAGTCAATCCCCACCCTGTTGTCCATGTCCATGGGTTGTTTATACTTGTTCTTTAACTAGGTTCTGAAAAACCTTTCTTTTTCATAGCTTCTTTGTTATCCCTGAAATCTAGGAAAAATAAATCCACATTTTAAGCATTTATTGACTATGAATTGTCCTTCCCCAGCAACCCAAATTTTATTAAATATCAACAAGACATATGTAATTCCCTGCTACAAAAGTACCATTTATTTTATTAAAAGTTAACATTCTCAATAGTCATATAATTAAAAAGAAAGAAAAAAAGAATGTTTATGTGAGTGTTGCTGTTTATATATCCACCATGTTTATAAAACAGAATGCTCTTTTCATCCCGTAGTTGATTAACCTAAATAATGGGAATCGACCTGTGAGACACGGTATGGTTCCTACTGTCATGTCACAAGCACATATTTTAGACTGTCAGGCCTGAGAGTTTGATAAAATTATCAAATAATTTAGCCCTGAGGGTAGCTAATCATTTGCTTATACTTTACCAGTTGGCCTATCCCTGTTACATACCTTGTTGGAATTGCAGAGTTTATATAGACAGACTCCTAAAAGAGAGCCAACGTTTCATCATGATGAGAGACTTGAGGGGGCAGGAAGATCTACCAATGAGCTATCAACAATTTTTAATAGGGGGTGCGTTTTTCAAATGTTGCTCATTAATGTTCTTATAGTTGAAATACAATGATGATTTTTCATGTTGTATATAACTGTTTAAGATGTTATATGTAATTAGTCATGCTTAAGCATTTTATTTTATATACTGAGAAAAGATAAAAATATAAAGGTATAAATTTTTTTCTTAAAGTGATACTATAAGTAATGGAATTAGTTTTCCTTTGCATTTGATTAAACTTCTATTAGTAACTCATAGTCATAAGCTTTGAGGATTTAAATGATTCAAAAATATGTTATAAGCTATTCATGTATAAAATTGTATCATTATTATGAGCACCTTAAAAATAACTATGTTTTTTATTTATTTAATCTTTAGACTTAATCTTTAGACAGTGATATTCTTTAGAGGAAAAAACCTAGTACATAGAGAAAGACTTACCTATTGGAATGTTCAACACAGTATTGTTTGAAGTAACAAAATTTTAGGCAAAATATTAATGTCCAACCAAAAGTGAAAGATTAAATAGTTTATGGTTAAAGGGAATGTTTTTAAATAGAAAAATAATTAAACTATATTTTACATGTTTTGATATGAAAATGTATTTTGATATTTAATATTTGACTATTTTTTAAACTGGAATTTTGAAAAGAGTATACATATAATTGTAGACTATTTCTATAAAGAAATATAAATATGAACAAAAATGGTCAGGAATGTACTGAATATTAATTTCTAGATGATACGCTTTCTTTTAACCGTTTAATGTTCGTATAATACAGATTTATGATTTGTTTACATTGGAGTCATACCATTTCTGCATTTCCCATACTTAGCTCCTCCATAGAAGATAGTCCACTTTACACCCCTTAATCACTGTAGTACAGGTTATATGAAACAACACATATTCTGAGACCTGTAGAGTGAGAAGCAAGTATTCAAGGAAGAGATAATAATAGCTATTGTGAATAAGGGATATGTTACATGGAAGGACAATCGTAAAAGAGAGATCCCCCAAAACAGAATTTTCTTTGGGAGGGTAGTTGCCTTGTAGTACAGGCCTCCCCCCACTACTTGAGTGTTGTAAGAACCCATCTGTATCAATGTACCAGCTGCCATTGTTCTGAGAGGCTGCACTGGCCTTCAATGATTTTTTTGAAGACTCTTTCAATGTATTTGACCATTGCATGATGGGTGATTTATGAGCACATCAGTTTACACCACAGCTGAGTCTTTAGCAGTTTTGACTAAAAATTTGCATAACCCCTGTGCTGCATGCTCTCCCTTTACACCCCAAGAAAAAAAATTGTCATTGTTTCCCTGGATGAAAAAAGTTCTCAAAAGAAATATTTTGCTTTTGTGGAAGAGGTGAAACAAAAATTGTCAGAAGTACTAAAAGGCATCAAAATCTACAAGTTCAAAAATGGTTTTGAACAGTGGAAAAACATCTCGATAGGTGTATCTCATCAAATGGAGAGTACTTTGAAGGTAACTGAAATTTAAATAAATGCACAACTTTTCATAAATAAATTCTATTTGGGGGGCTCCCCTTTTGCATTGGAAGAAGTATGGCTCTTTCAGCAGCTGGAGGAAAATCATACAACTGCAGCATATAAAATAAAGCAAGTTAGCCCTGAGTGGTGTGGTTCTATTGGTTGCATTGTTGTCCCGTAACCTGAGGGCTGCACCTTTAATTCTTGGTCTGGGCATATGATCCCCTGACACAGAATATAGAGGAGACAACCAATTGATGTCTTTCTCTCTCTAACTTTCTCTAAAAGGAGTGGAAAAATTGTTCTTGGATGAGGATAAATAATAATAGCAACAAGGCAAATTATGTAGGAGTCCCTACAAAGTGGTAGATTATACAGAAATCCAGAGACAAAATTAATGAATTGAAATTTTACTGCAAAAGGAATCTAATATCTTTAAAGTGTTTTTTCAAAAAAGTACAAAAGTAAATTACATTAGTTAAATATGTTTTTGGCCAGTTTCCTGTAGAGAACAAATTAGAAAATCCAGAGTTAATACACAGTAGGAAACATTCATTGTAGCACAGGTGGTAAATGAAGTTAAAGCAAAGAAATTGGGAGCAGGGGTGTTTTATATACATTACTAGATTTGAAATATTTATAGAAAGAAGAGTAAAATCATAAATATATTTTGAAGTATTTTAAGAATATTTGGGGATAGCTATAAAACAATGAACAATAACAAATTAAGAAATAAATAAAATTAACCAAAAAAAGAAGTTCAACTGATCAGTCATGTTTACAAACAAAATCATAGTTTAAATAAATGTGTTTATTGTTAGTCAGGACCCTTGAGTTTGCAATTCTGAGTTGGGATTAAAGATACATTTGTTTTATAATTCATTTATGAATAATTTACTAATATTTATGCATAAAGACACAGATTCAATAATCTAGTAAATTCAAATCTTTATAATATTCTATTACAGTAGTAAGTTGCATGCTTTATTTCTATGTATTGGTATATGAGAGTGTTCATATAATCCAATTGATTTCTTCTATGTAACAGAAGCATTGATATTCACTTAACCTTTACACTTCAAAAAACAGGTTTATGGTTTTCAATGTGATTGTTATTTAAGACTTGATTTCTCTCTGTGCATGAATATATTTAATTGAAATTCAATGTATAGAAAATTAAATAGTAGTACTTTCTGAGTTTTGCTTAGATTAATAAATAGAGTAAATATGATGTATACAACCTTTTTTATAATGTAGGGGTCAATTTGTTATTGTATTAAAATATACAGATAGACTGAATATGATTGGAAGGATGTCTTGTTGATGTTGCTGGCTAACTCTAAAGATGGCTTCCATCATCCTGACTCCTGATGTTCATATTTTTACATGATCTCCTCCCCTTATGGGTGTGGAAGTCCTGTGATGTGCTTCTAACCAGTACAATACAGCAGAAGTGATGATATGTACTTAATTACATCTACATGATAATGAGATTCACTACATAAGATTGTAGCACTCATCTTGTTAGAGTCACTTGCCTTCCTTTTTTTTTTTGTTTTGAGGAAGCAAGTGGCCATGTTGAGAAATCCAACATGTAGAGGAAAAAAACTGTGGGTGATTTCCAAAACTTTCACTAGCCTGAAGCAAGCAAGCAAGCAAGCAAAAAAAAAAAAAAAGACATTTTTAATCCCACAAGAAAACGCATTTTGCCAACAACTTGAGTGTGCATGGAAGGAGATCTTTCCTCAGTCAAGTCTCAGATAAAGTATATCCTGGTAAACACCTTGACTGCAGCTTTGCACAGAACTTAGCTAAGCTGTGTTCAGACTGAAACTACAGAAACCATAAGAAAATAAATATGTTTTGTTTTAAGTAGGTAAGTTTGGGGCAATATTTTTGCACAGCAATGGAAATTAATAGAGATAGCTAGTAAGTTTCTTTCTTCAAGGATGACCAAAATGTATAGGACATTTATCCTCCAGCACAGTGACTCTACCTACAGGAAGGTTCCCTACATTTCAAACATGTTAATGTATCAACAGAGAAAGTGAACATGATTGAAGGCAAGCTCCTCACATTTTGTGTTGCAGTAGTGAGCACTCCAAATTTTAGGTTTATGATTGATAGTCTCCTTTCACAGACAATTCTTTTTTTATTTAGCATTATACTAAATATATGGTGGCAGGGATTTATTTATCTAAAAACAGTCAACAAGTCACTTAGATGTACTTAGGACAAACAATAGGTCTACATAATACATTGCCATATCACGTTTATTATAATAATTAAAATATAAGCAAAGGTAAATGAGAATACTTTTTGACTGGTAAAATTTCAGCCTGCCCTGACAAAAAAGTTAAATCTAGAGTATAAAAGCAATAGGGTTAATTTACCATGTATTATTTAAAGATTGTTAATATGACTGTGTGCAAGAATGTGTTCTTCCCTTGAGTTGTGTTTTTTTTTTCTTAAAATTATTGAAAACATAATCAGGGTGCCACTCATGCTTCTTGGGTTTAGCATCCAGCCACTTTTTAAATTGCTCTGAAAAAGAAGCTCCTTTTCTGATCACCGACAGGAATGATGAGCATAGGACTCGTCATTGTAAATTCAAGGCTGAGAACAGATCTGTGCTGATCTGTGTAATGCAGAAGACAGCGTGAGGTTATAGGACATGGACAGCAGGCAGAGGCCAAATGGCATTTTTAAAGCATTATGAGACAGGTGAGTCATGAAACAGGGATAAGGATATATGATGTATGAAACCATGTTTGATATTATTGACTACATTCCCTATGCTGTATTTCACATCTCAAAAACTAATTTTATAATTAGAAATTTGTACTTCTTAATTCTTACCTTTTTTTCCTCATACCCATTCCCCTTCTACTCTGGGAACCAGCATTTTGTTTTCTGTATTTATGAATTTGTTTCTGTTTTGCTTGTATATCTATTTTTAGATTTCAAATATAAGTGAAATGATATGGCATTTTTCTTTCTTTTATTAATTCACTTAGTTTAATATTCCTTAGTCCATCTATATAGTAAAACGGCAATATTTTATTATTTATGGCTTAGTAATTATATATGTATGTGTGTGCATTCATATTTGTGCGTACATACACATATAGGTATAAATATACACACACATATGCCACATCTCCTTTATTCATTTATCTATCAATGGACCCTTGGGTTGCTTCCATACTGTGGCTATTGAAAATAATGCTGCAATGAACATAAAGGTATATATGTTCTCTTTCAATTAATGTTTTCATTTCCTTCAAAAATATGACCATAAATGGCATTGCAGGATCCTATATAAGATCATTTTATTTATTTTTTTAGGAAGCTCTACAAAGTTTTTACAGTAGCTGCACCAGTTTACAATCCAACAGCAGTGCATGACGATTCCTACTTTCCTATACTCTTTCCAATACTTGTAATTTGTTGTTTTTTGACAATAGTCATACTGAGAGGTATGAGATGATATCTCTTTGTGGATTTTATTTGCACTTTGTGTGTGATAGCAAACATTTTAAATGTCTGTGTCCCATCTGTATGTCTGTAGAAAAATGTCTATTCAGATCTTCTGCCACTTTTTAATTGGATTTTTAAAAAGATTTTATTTATTTATCTTTAGAGGGGAAGGGAAGGAGAAAGGGTGAGAAACATCAATGTATGGTTGCCTTTCGTGCATCCCCTGCTGGGAACTGGCCTGCAGGGAACCAGCCTGCAACCCAGGCATGTGCTCTGACTGGGAATCAAACCGAGATTGTCTGGTTTGCAGGCCCGTGCTCAATCCACTGAGCTACACCAGCCAGGTTAATTGGATTTTTTATGTTGAGTTGTATGTGTTGTTTATGTATTTTGATGATTTACCCTTTATTAGATGTCATTTGAAATATATATTCTTTCATTCAGTAAGCTGTCTTTTGTTTTGGTGATGATTTCCTTTGCTGTGCAAAAGCTTTTGTAGTTTAATACAGTCCAGTTTATTTTTTCTTTTGTTGTGCTTTTCCAGAGAGACATATCCGAAAATATTGCTAAGACCAATGTAAAGAGATTACCATCTATATTTTCTTCTAGGAGATTTTGTTAAATCTTTAATACAATTTGTTTGTTTGTTGTATATTGTGTAAGACAGCTTCATTCTGGGGGGCATGTATCTATCCAGTTTTCGGAACACCATTTATTGAAGATAATGTCATTTCCCCATTGTATATTTCTGTCTTCTTTGCTGTAGTTTATTTGACCATGTAAGTGTGAGTTTGTTTCTGAGCTTACTTTTTTAAAAATATATTTTATTGATTATGCCATTACAGTTGTTCTATTTCCCCCTTTCATTCCCCTCCACCTTGCATACCCCGCCCCCACCATTCCCTCCTTTAGTTTATGACCAAGTGTCTCAAGTTCTTTAGATTCTGTATTTCCCAAACTATTCTTGTCCTCCCCCTATCTATTTTCTACCTACTATCTGTGCTACTTATTCTCTGTACCTTCTCCCTCCTTATCCTCCTCCCACTCCCCTGTTGCTAACCCTCCATGTAATCTCCATTTCTATGGTTCTGCTCCTGATCTAGCTGTCCTCTTAGTTTGCTTTTGTTTTAGGTGTGGTTTTTAATAACTGTGAGTTTGCTGTCCTTTCACTGTTTATCTTTTTTATCTTCTTTTTCTTAGGTAAGTCCCTTTAACATTTCATATAATAAGGGCTTGGTGATGATGAATTCCTTGAATTTGGTCTTATCTGAGAAGCACTTTATCTGCCCTTCCATTCTAAATGAAAGCTTTGCTGGACAGATCAATCTTGGTTGTAGGTCTTTGGATTTCATGACTTGGAATACTTCTTTCTAGCCCCTTCTTGCCTATAAGGTCTCTTTTGAGAA
Source organism: Artibeus jamaicensis (assembly GCF_021234435.1). Taxonomy (NCBI): domain Eukaryota; kingdom Metazoa; phylum Chordata; class Mammalia; order Chiroptera; family Phyllostomidae; genus Artibeus; species Artibeus jamaicensis. The sequence continues at coordinate 66,949,466 of NW_026522030.1, read as the reverse complement.
ATCAGCTTGACGGTCTGATGGGAACTCCTTTGTAGGTGATTGTCCCCTTAGTTCTTGCTGCTTCTAGGATTCTCTCTTTCATTTTAATCTTGGCTAATATAATTATGATGTGCCTTGGTGTGTTCTTTTTCAGGTCCAACTTCCTTGAGACTCTCTGAGCTTCCTGGATTTCCTGGAAGTCTATTTCCTTTGCCAGATTGGGGACGTTCTCCTTTATTATTTGCTCAAATAAGTTTTCCACTCGTGGCTGTTCCTCTTCCCCTTCTGGTACCCCTATAATTCGATGTTGGAACATTTAAAGATGTCTTGAAGTTTCCTAAGCCTCTCCTCATTTTTTTGAATTCTTGTTTCTTCATCCTTTTCTGTTTGGTCATTTTTTTTCTTCCTTCTGGTCCACTCCTTTGATTTGAGTCCCAGTTTCCTTTCCATTACTATTGGTTTCCTGTGTACTCCCCTTCATTTCAATTAGTTTCACCTTCATATGTTCCTCTAATTTGTGGATATAATCAACCAGTTCTGTGAGCATCTTGATCACCAGTGTTTTGAACTGTGCATCTGAAAGTCTGGCTATTTCTTTGTCACTTAGATTTATTGGCTCTGGAGCTCTGAGTTTTTCTTGAGCCATGTTTTGATCTGTTCGTGCCTGTTACTTATGAGGAGCAGAACCTTAGATATTCACCAGAGCCGGGCCACCCAGGTTACTGTTTTGTGATGTTGTATGTGGGGGCGGGGTCAGAGAAGGACAATAGTGATCCCCTCTGCCGCTTCCCACTGCTGGGGCCTGGGAGGTCTGTACCACTGCTCTCTCCTTCACCAGTTTATCTGCACTCGAATGTGTGACCACGGTCAGCCCTTAGTGGGTCTGCCTGATACTTCACACCTGGGATCCACCCACTGCCTGAGCACCTGGGTTGCATGCCTGGGGTGGTCTGGTGGATCTTTCCTGTTTGACCTGGCTCTGCTGCTGGCTCTGCCCCTCCTACCGGTTTGGCTGAAGTGTTCGTTGTTGTCAGACTTCAATATAGTTCAGTTTTCTGTGGTTTGTCTGCGTTTTTATTGCTAAAACTTTGTTGTTTTTAAACTTGATTGTTCAAGAAGGCACATTGTGTCCATCTATTCCTCCATCTTCATGGAAGTCCCCTGAGTTTTCTATTCTGTTTCATTGATCTACAAGTCTGTTTTAGCATCAGTCCCATACTCTTTTGATTACTATAGGTTGGTAATATAGTTTGAAATCAGAGACCAATAAACCACCAACTTTGTTCTTTTTTCTCAAGATAGCTTTTTAATTCAGGTATTCTGTGGATCCATATAAATTCCATGATTATTCGTTCCAGTTCTGTGAAAAATGTCATTGTTATTTTGAAGGGAATTGCATTAAATTAGTAGATTGCTTTGAACACCAGGGGTATTTTAACAATATTAAATTCTACAATTTATAAGCATTGTATATTTTTCATTTATTTGTGTCATCTTCGGTTTCTTTATGAATATGTTATAGTTTTCAGAGTACAGGTTTTTTACAAGGTTAAATTTATTCTGAATCATTTTATTCATTTTATGCAGTCATTAAAGGGGTTGGTTTTTTAAGTTTCTCTTTCTGATGTTCAAGTTTATTGTATATAAATGCAACAGATTTCTGAATATATATTTTGGACCCTGAAATTTTAGAGTTTTATAGAATTCATTTATGACTTTCAATAGTTGGAGGGTTTTTTTTGTCTAACGGTTTGACTTTTCTCTACAAGTGATCATGTCACCCACAAATAGTGACCGTTTTATTGTTTTATGTCTGATTTGGATGGATTTTATTTCATTTTCATATCACATTGCTGTGGTTACTGTTCTAATACTATGTTCAATAAAAGTGGTGAAAGTCTTGGTCCTGATTTTAGAAGAAAAACTCACATTTTCACTGCTAAGTAGGATGTTAGCTATGGGTTTACCATAAATAGCCTTTATTATGTTAAGATGTATTTTCTGTATACTAAGCTTATTAAGTTTTTATCAATAGTAAATGTTGAATTTTGTCAAATATTTTTTCATCTACTGATTTGATCATATGACTTTTATCCTTGATTTTGATAATGTAGTATATCACATTGATTGATTCATGAGTATTGAACCATGCTTTCATCCCTGGAAAAAATTCATTTGATCATGTTATATGAGTCTTTTAATATTTTGTCAAGTTTAGTTTGCTAATATTTTGTTGAGGATTTTGTATCTATGTTCATCAGGGATATTATCCTTTAATTATATTTGTGTAGTGACTTTGTTTTTGTCATCAGGTTAATGCTGGTTTTGGAGAAAGAGTTTGGAAGCAGTCTGTGTTTTTAATTTTAAAAAATATTTTGAAAAGAATCTGTATTCAGTCTTCTTTAAATGTTTAGTGGAATTTACCTGTGAAGTCATCTGGTCCTGGACTTTTACTTGGAAGGAGAGTTATTTTTTTAATTAAAAAATGATTTGTTATCATTGATTTAATTTCATTACTGGCTACCGTTCTGTTCATATTTTCTGTTTATTTCTTTTTTTTAAAAAAATATTTATTTTATTTATTTATCTTTAGAGGGGAAGGAGAGAGGGAGAGAAACATCAATGTATGGTTGCCTCTAGTGCGTCCCCTGCTGGGAACTGTCCTGCAGGGAACTCTCTTGCAACCCAGGCAATGTGCCCTGACTGGGAATTGAACCGCGATCCTCTGGTTCGCAGGCCCATGCTCAATCCACTGAGCTACACCAGCCAGGGCTTTCTGTTTATTTCTTGTTCTGTATTAGACTGCTGTATATTTCCAGAAATTTATCTATTTTTTAGGTTATTGAATTTGTGGGTGTGTATTTGTTTGGTGTGTGCATATTCTTTTACAATCCTTTGTATTTTTGGTGTATTTATACCTTCTAGTCTTTCATTTCTGATTTAATAAATTTAAACCCTTTTTCTTTTTATTTTCTTGATTAGCCTGGCTAACAGCTTATGGATTTATCTTCGGAAAGAAGCTGCCTTTAGAACTGACAATCCTATCTATTGATTTAGTCTCTATTTCTTTTATTTCTGCTCTGATATTTTTAAATTTTCTTTTCTCATCTAATGATGTATTTTGATTGTTTTTATCTTTGTTTCCTTTAAGTATAGATATAAAAAACAAATTATTTATTTGGAAGTGTTCTTGTTTTCTGAAGTGGGCCTGTAGCACTATGATTTGCTAAGAACTTCTTTTCCTCATCGCATAGATTTTGGATAGATGTGTTTTCATTTCCTTTCATCTCAAGGTAATGTTTTTTGATATTTGCTTTGACCCATTGGTTGTTTAGACTCCATATGTTTGTGTGTGTGTGTGTCCTGTGTTCTTCTTGTAACTGACTTTTAGTTTTACAGTGTATGTGTGAAAACACACTTGATATAAATTAAATCTTCCTGAATTTATTGAGACTTGTTTTGTGGACTACCATCTGGTTTATCCTGGAGAATGTTCAATGGGCACTTGAAGATATGTGTCATCTGGAATTTATAGATAAGGGGTTCTGTAAATATTTATTAAGTTCATTTGTTCTAATGTGATCTTTAAAGTCGATGTTTTGTTAAAGATTTCCATCTGGATGAAAAATTCAATAATATAGGTGGCATATTAAAGCCTACTTTTATTATTTATTTTATGTCAGTATTTATTTAATACATTTAACAAACACCTATGTTGAGTTTGTAAATATTTACAAATGTTATATTTGCTACTTTGATTGACTCATTTATCTTTATGTAATGCCATTTTTGTCTTTATTCAGTGTTTGTTTAAAAGTCTATTTTGACTAATATTAATATTGCTGCCCAGTTTCCTTTATTTCTATGTGCATGGTATATCTTTTTCCATTCCTTTACTTTCAGTCTATGGGGTTCTTTTGACCTGAAGTCTCTTGCAAGAATAACATAATTTTTTAATTCTTTAATTACTCTATGTCTCTTGAATGGAACATTTAGTCCATTTACACTTAAAGTAATCATCAGTAGGTATGTACTTATTACCATTTTGTTATTGTCTTTTGGTTGTTTCTTGTGTTTCTACTCCATTTCATTTTCTTCCCTTTGTATTTTCCCATGTGGTTTGCTACTTTCAATGTTATGTTTTGGTTCCTCTTTATTTATTTTTTGGTATATCTTTTGTAGAATTTTGGTTTGTGGTTACCATGAGGTGTATATATCTGAATCTCATTGACAGTCTGAAATTTCTTCCCTTTCAAAATTGATTCTAGTTTTGGGAAAATCCAGAAGTTTCAGGGCACCAATTCTGGGTTGGAGGTGGGGCTGATTCACCTGGGTGATCTGATGTTTCACAAAAAACTCGGCACAGATGCAATGCATGAGAGGTCGCCTTGTTGTGATGAAGCTGCCAATTACCATTTGGCCATAAATGTGGCCTTCTGAATCACCCAAGTAGTTCCCATAGAAGATTATTAAAGCTTAACATAAAATTTGATGTACTTTCATTGCTCTACTCACTCAGTCATTTTGAATGCAACAACCACACAGTGCACATGCTTACTCAATAGTAGCTACTGCCCCCACTGACTAGTACAGTGAAGTCATCATTGTTCAAACACGTACATTCCAGTTGACTCTCCTTGGCTACCAGGTTACAACAATGTTATGAAACTGTACTTGTTATGTTAACAATAGCTTAACTTTTCCTAGACAAACGATCTTACAAATGTTGGTGTATTTTAAGTTAATTGGCATTTAAGCTGTAGTGAATTTTGAAAACACTTCATTTATCTCTCTTCCATGCTTCATTTTTTTATTTCATATTTTAGATTTTCTTGGTTTTCTTGCTCCTCTAACTTCTTATTGTATCTGTACAATATCTGTATTGCATTTTTTTGCTACTTTTGTCTTTTAACATTCATATTAAATTTTAAGTTGCTAATCCACTGCATTTACTACAAATTTGCTTTACCTATGAGATATTTTATGTATGTATGTATTTAATTATGTATTTACTCATTTATTTATTCCTCATTATGTCATTTTTTTCTCATTATAACCTTTCTTTTTGAGTTGATTTTGTGGAGATAAACTCATTTAGTTTTGGAAAACTTTATCTCTCCTTCAATCCTGAGTGATAACCTTGCAGAGTAGAGTAGTCTAGGTTGTGGGTTTCTTTTTTTTCACACTTTCTTTAAAGAACTAGTTATGCCCTTCTGGTGTTTAATGTTTTCGGCTGAGAAATCAACTGATAGCCTTATGGGCCTTCCTTCGTATGTGACTACTGCTTCCACAGTCTCCATTTATGTTTAACTTTTGCTTTTTTAATTACGATATGTCTTGATATTGTTCTGTTTGGACTCATTGTGTTGTAACTTTTTGCTTTCTTGACCTCATATCTGTTTTTATCCCCAGAGTAGCAGAGTCTGCCATTATTTCTTCAAATATATTTTCTGTCAAATATATTTCCTTCCTACTTCTGGGTTTCCTATAATGTGGATTTTAGTAAGCTTGGTGTAGTTTCAGAGGTCCTTAAAACAATCTCTTTTTTTTTATTATTCTTGTTTTTGGGGGGCTAGTATTCTAATTGGGTGATTTGCACTATTCTTTATTTTTTCTAGTTAGATGATTCATCCATATTATATAATTGCTGTTGATTCCCTTTAGTATTTTTTTATTTAATTTATTCTATTATTCAGCTTAGATTGGTTCTTTTGCATATTTTTTAACTATTTGTTGAAGTTCTCACTGAGTTCCTCTCTTCTTTCATATTCACTGAAAATGCATATGACTGTTACTTTGAATTCTTTATATGGCTTGTTAATTACCTTCATTTTATTAGTTTTTTTAAACTTTTGTTTGTTCTTTCATTTGAAATATATTTCTATCTTATATTATTGTAATTGGCTTTCTGTGTTTGTTTCTATGAATTAGATGAAACATCTATTTCACCCAGTCTTGTAGGACTGCTTTATATAAGAGCAACTTATTTGTACATTATGTTTGCCAATGCTCTTGGCAGGCTGGCTGGAGCCAAAGTGGGTAAGTATAGTACTCGGGTCACCCTGTGGTTCATATGGCCATGGCTGCAATGGGTGCAGGCTGAGCAATATAAGGTTTCAGGGCTGCAGGGGTGTCCTTGGTGGCTGGTTGGGGCTGCAGCAGGTACTGGTCAAGGTGGCCTGGGGCATGCTGTGGAGGTCTTGCAGGGTGGCTAACACACTTGGGACAAAGTCCTGCCAGTGCCATCTTGGTAGAGGGGGAATATAAAAAATAATTCTTGCTGACAACTTTGATCCTGGAGAATTTCCACAGATACCCACTGGTTTATCAGGTACCTTGGGGATTAGTAAATTTATTTATTTTTAATGTGCTCGTATAGTCCAGGTGACCTTTAAATTTATGTTTTATTACTCAGATGGGTAGAGTAATAAATGGGTACCCTTAGTGATACCCATCTCTACCTCAGGTTGCCCCATTATGGTGATGTTCTCATGAATACCACGTCTCTCTCTTTCTCCTATACTTCTCAGTGGGGTCCCATTCTTGGTTTGTGGAGAATCTGTTCAGTAGGCCCTCAGTTGTTCTTTAGGAGAAGTCAATTCTTATGTCAGAGTATACTTGGTGTGCTGTGTGAGCAGGTGAGTTTGGGTTCTTCTTATACCACTATTCTGAAACTGCTGACCTAAATTTCTATGTATTTTAATAATTTTTAATAATGAATACATGTGCATAGACATTAAAATGATATAAAATAACAAGTTTTGTGGGATATTATGCTCATATATTTTGTTAACTATGACCATTTTTATATGTTAAAAGTGATAATAATCAATGTGTAAACATTTTAAAGTATGTTGAATCCCACCATATTTTATAGGTCTCAATATTTTTTCTTTTTTTTCTGGTCATATAAATTTTCAGTTACCATATGTACTCACTTTCAAAATGAAAAAATATAAATAATTATTTACCTTTAATAACACATTATTACATTTCTCTACCTCAAATTAAGACATTGCTTTTCTTAGCATTGCAGTATATACCAATCTTCTATATTTGGTGACAAATTAGGAATGGTTAGCCTGGTTAGCCTGGTTAGCCTGAGACCGAAATTTTCCAGAATATAGTAATTTCACTGTTAAAATCCGGGCAGTCCCAGGAAATCAGAAGCAGTTGATTCATTTGTTCTTGTATGGATGCTTTATTCTGCTCAATGTTTTGTTGTGAGATCTATTGCCTATTCTGTAACTTCCTGATTTCTCTTTTTTGGGGCACTAGAGATGTATTGTATCTTCTAGATTCTCCGGCAGTTAAATGGAGTCGTGTACGTGGTATGAGTGGAAGTAATTGCCTCACTCTCTGGCCTGGTTCATTACCTCTTACACATACTTATTAAGGGTCTTTTCTCCTTCTGTCTGACTGGTGTGAGGAAGGCCACAGTAATGCTGAGTAGGAACTTGGCCAGTCTGGGTTCCTGAATGGGTACATGAAACAGGACCTCACCTTTGACAGGCACATTTACTTGGACTATCACTTGTGAGACATAAACTTAAATACTGAGTTTTAATAGATACTCAGTATCTATTCTGGGTCAATATGTTATAGTAGCTAGTGTTAAAAATACCTATATCAGTTTTTCAATATTTAACTGTTTGCTCAAAGAATATAACTATGCTGTTTGTGAGGTTTATATCTGAGGAAATGTAATCTGGTATTATCATAGCAATTATGGGAGTTTTATTTTTTTAGAAAATCACAGTAGAGTGAAAAAAGTAGTAAGTAGAACTAAAAATAAGCTAGTTGATTAATTAGGCCTGAATGTCAAAATCAGAATTTCTTCTCTTCTATGTGAGAAAAAAAATTACACTGAGATTTTATTACTAGTAAGAATAAGAGCAACTTAATAGCCATAAATCACTGGTATTTTGGCTTTATATGTTTAGTTTAAGATCACCCCTTATTATTTCATCTGTACATTTTATCACTTGGCAAAAAAAATGAGATTTAAAATTCAGCCATTCAAACAAGAATTTTAATTCTTTTGTCCATTGGTAATACAAAAATTTGTTTTCAAAGTACCCTGATAAATCTCTCAGCCAACAATGGTCATATCAATATGAGGTTTAGAGAAAAGAATTACTTTCAGAAAAACATATCCAGAAAAGATTAATCAAAAGTTTATCTTTATAGCATTTGAAGCGAATGTTTTCTGAATGTAAAATAATAGGATATAGATCAGTAAAGATATGACTAATATACATGATACTGATTTATTCCAAATGAAATGAAAGGTGTGTTTGAAAGGTGACTATTTTATATTAACCTAACATTCATTTCTCACTAAATACTAGATATTAAATTAATATTTAAGAGTATAACCTATAAAAATTAAATAAATTAACTGTTAACAAATAATAATTTTGGAAATCAAACCCTTGTCTGAAGTATCATTGGCAGATATGTTTTCCCATACGGTTGGCTCCCTTTCCATGTTGTTGATGTTTTCTGTAGCTGCGCAGAAGCATTTCAGTTCCATGTAGTCCCATTTGTTTAACCTTTGCTTTATACTCCTTGTCCTAGGAGATGTATCAATGAAAATATTGTTGCATAGGGTGTCCAAAATTTTCCTGTCTGATTTCTTCTGGGACTTTTAGGATGTCATGACTTACAGTTTAGTCTTTTAATCCATCTTGAGCTTATTTTGGTGTATGGTGTAGTAAGATGGTGGTCTCCTTTCATTTTTTTGCATGTATGTGTTCATACCTACAAACAACTTAACTGAAAAGGCTCTTTTTACTCCATTTTATGTTCCTGCCTGCTTTGTCAAATATCAACTGACTGTACTGACATGAGTTTATTTCTGGATTTTCTATTCATTCCCATTGGCCTATAGGTTCTAAAAGAACCTATGCACTCCAATGTTCATAACAGCATTATTTATAATAGCCTAGTGTGCTGAAAAAAGCCTAAGTGCCTATCAGTGAGTGAGTGGATCAAGAAACTATGGTACATTTACACAATCAAATAGTATGAAGCAGAAAGAAAGGAGGAACCCCTATCCTTCTTTACAATATGAATGGAACTGGAGAGAATTATGCCAAGTGAAATTAGCCAGGTTTGAAAGACAAATATTATATGATCTCATCTATAGCAGAATCTAATCAACAAAAAAAACAAATGAACAAAATATAACCAGAGATTTGGAAATAAATAATAAACAGTGACCAGAGGGGAGGGGAGAAGGAGATAACGGGAGAAGTCTAGAAGGCGCAAGAAAAGGAACATGAACAGAGGTTATGAACACAGACAATGGAGTGGGATTGATTGTGGTAGTGTGGGGATGATGGGGTAGGAGTGAGCAATAGGAAAATGTCAGACAACTATAACTGAACTACAATAAAATAAAAGAATAAAATAATTACCGTGGCCTCGCAATAAAATTTGATATCAGGCATTGTAATTCCTCCTACTTTGTTATTCTTTCTCAAAATAGCAGCTGCTATTCGGGGTCGTTCATGGTTCCATATAAATTTTTGAAGTGTTTGTTCTATGTCTGTGAAATATGCCATTGGTACTTTAATAGGTATTGCATTGAATCTGTAAATTGCTTTGGGTAGTATGGACATTTTTTAAAAATTTTTTATTTAATTATTTTTCAACTATAGTATTCTGTCTTTTACTCCCATCCCAACCTACCCTCCCTCCCCCCCCACCTTCCTCCGCTTTCCACTCCCCTTAGTTGTTGTCCATGTGTCCTTTATACTAGTTTACAGTGTGGACATTTTGATGATGTTAATTCTTTCAATCCATGAGCACGGTATATGTTCCATTTGTTTGTGTCTTCCTTGATTTCTTTCTTCAGTGTTGTGTAGTTTTCTGCATACAGGTATTTTACCTCCTTGGTTAGGTTTATTCCCAGATATTTTGTTTTTGTTAGAATGGCTATCATAAAAAAAAGTAACAAACAACAAATGTTGGAGAGGTTGTGGGGAAAAAGGGTCCCTAGTTCACGTTTCGTGGGATTGCAGACTGGTATAACCATTATGGAAAACAGTATGAAATTTTCTCAGAAAACGAAAAATAGACCTGCCTTTTGACCCAGAAATTCCACTGCTGGGATTATATCCTAAGAACCCTAAAACATCAATCCAAAAGAACATATGCACCCCAATGTTCATAGCAGCACAATTTACAATAGCCAAGGGCTGGAAGCAACCTAGGTGCCCATTGGTAAGTGAATGGATCAAAAAAATTATGACACATATACACAATGAAAGTCTATATAGCAGAAGGAAAGAATGAGCTCCTACCATTTGCAACAGCTTGGTTGGAACTGGAAAGCATTATGCTGAGTGAAATAAGCCAGGCATTGAAAGACAAACACCATATGATCTCACCTTTAACATGAAGCTAAACAACAAAACAAACAAACAAACAGAATAAAAACAAAGACACTGAAACAGAGAACAAGGGGGCAGTGACCAGAGGGGAGAGAGAAGGGAATTTAAGGGGAAAAATGGGGAGGGATTTTGAGGAACAAGTATGAAAGACACAGGGATGAGGACTGGGGGAAGGGAATGGGAGAGAGGGGGGGAGACAGGGTGGGGGGGGCTGGGATGGGAGAAATAGACAAAAAATGTACTTGAAAAATAACTAAATAAAAATTAAAAAAAAGAAAAAAAGAAAAAAACAAAATAGTGAGTATAATTCTCATAGGACGTCATACTATCTTCCCTGGAAATTAAAGAAACAGGAATAGAAATTTTAGAAGGTAAACTTTATTAATTCTCTTAGAATAATGTCAGTAAAAAATAAGCAAATATAAAAAGGAAAGCTAAATGAAACCAAGAATCAGTAATAGAAGATCCTAGTACATATAAAAGAGTCCAATATTTATAGAGAACAAGTGAGTACATAAAATCAATAAAAGCGAAAACAAAACAAAAACATTTTTATTCTAAGTAATCTGAAGCCATAGGTCAATATTGCTGTATTTATCTTATTCTTGGGAAAATTAATGCATAATTAATTGCCTCCAGCAAGATGTTTGGATTTTGAAAATTTAGTAAGGGTGTCCGACCTTTGGGATCTCTGAGCCATACTGGAGGAGGAAGCCTTGTCTTGGGCCACCCGTTAAACACACAAACACTAATGAAAACTGATGATCCAAAAAAGGTTTGAAGTAAATTTACAGTTTTGTGCTGGGCCACATGCACAGCTGGCACGTCCTCTTCCAACCATGCAGTCTGACAAGGTCCGGGCATGGAGGATTTGAGTTCAGGGAATTTGTCTCCCCAGAGGAGAACGTGGCATCCAAAATGGGTTAACAATTGGCTATTTTATTTTAATTATTTTACTCTTGCTACTGAGTATGGACATTGTACTGTACTTACTTATTCCTGTGAAAATCACCCAAGAGGAGGGAACAGTTCAGGGGAAAACATTAGTATTCCCCACGAAACTGCGTGAAAGGATGGAAAAATCTCCACAGATTCCCCTCTCCCTTATACAGGGGAGTATGACAGCCAGAGTAATATAATTGTTAACCATAAGGGAAAACATGTCAAGTTGTATAAATTACCCTGGTTTGAGCAACTTAAAGTGATCAGGACCGCCATGGTGTACCAGAAATAAGAAAAACAAGTTAGATCTCTTAAATCAACAGTTAAGGCCGGTTAATAAAGAACAGGTTGTGCTGCCAACAGTTGAGGGAATGGAAGAACAGATTAGAAAGACCTTCCCACGACTGTTCCTCACCCACAGATACAAAGGGTCTTCCAAGAAAACAAGTAAAAACTATATAGACCTCTACCCACTGCCCAGGGATATATGGTCAGGACAGTTGAGATGTACCTGCAAGGCAGAGGCAACTGTGGCTGGATTTCATGTCTATCTCTCCTTACATGTTTGTTTTGATAATCAAAAGGTGGCAAGATTGCTAGACACTTATATTCAGGTTCATTGATTAGCATAATTCCTATGAAGTTGTACAAAATAATTTCTTGACCAGAGAACAAAGTTCCCTCTAATGAAATAGTCCCTGAATGTTTAAAAGTTGTTGGAGTAACAGCCCCTCCTTTACCTTGAATAAGAATATATATCAGTTAGGCAAAGAAATTTTTAAAAAGCTGGCTAGTTATTACAAACTAAACACATAGAAACAGTTACTAAAGAGTCAGAGTTTATAGTACACATAGAAACATTTTAGACAGAAAAGGATAGATAGCTAAATTAGACATCACAAAGGCCTTATAATAAATTTCCTATTACCTCTACTCAATCTAGCATATCCTTTTGCCCCATGATAAATTCTGAGAAACTTTAATATACAATAAGACATTCAAACTCTGTACATACAGCTATTTCTAATTCTGATTTATGGCTCTCCTGGTCAAAATAATCTTTGTTTATTAATATAACTGAATCTATGGGAACTTTCATACTTTTCCTGGTTACCTTTGTATTGATTTTTTCTGCTTAACTGATCGTGCTATACTACAAATGTTAATCACTACCTAAAATGAAAATATAAAAACATGCTTGTACTTGAGTAAATGGAACAGAGCTTCACTGTCCTTTGAGGCGTGTTGTCATCTGTTGCCCATCGACAACTCCTTACTCACCTTTGGGAATCCCTGGATCCTGCTGTAGCTGGTCCGAGGCACATAGCCATCCTGGGCTTCACATGGCCTGAAAGGAATAATTTTAAATAATCACTCAAGCAGGTTAAAGGAGTTTAACAAACAAGAAGAAAAACAAAAGTAACAGATATAGAACAGAATTAATAAATATGGAATACCAAATGCCATGTACATGAAATATCAAATGCCAAGCAGCTACATCTATGAAAAGCAAGGAGGGTGGGATAAGGGTAGGAAAGGGTTAACTAGCAAAATATGTGGTGAGATCCCTGACTGACTTTGGGTGGTGGGCACACAATACAATATGCAGATCATGTATCATAGAAATGTACACTTGAAACCTATATAATCTTATTAACACATGTCACCCCAGTAAATTTAATTTAAAAGTTGCTTTTAATATTTGTAAAGAAGAAACAGATACTTTATTATAGATATCTAGCTATTGCTTTTCTTTGTTCTCTAAAAGCTTCCTCAAGTGTAGTTTTCTTGCAGTTTGATAATTTCTAGTGCCTTCCTGTTTCACTATGTTTGTGCTTTTTTCCTTTGTTAACTGAATTAATCTCACTACAAATAGACATAATTCACTCAGGCCAGACATTCAGATCTCACAGTTCATATATCACTTCTTGGAGAAATCTTCTATATTAACTTGATTATTTTTCTTTTTAGGACTTATCAACAATTGATATCTTATTTAATATAGCACTTATTTGTCATTCATAGAGACAAACTTTGAATGTTCACAGTAATATCATTAGCACATAAAACTACCTGGGAAATGGTAGAGCTAAAAAAGTCTAAGTTGAATAAATGAATTAAAAAAAATGGATGGATGGGGGAAATCAGGCAAATGAATTTGAATACAGACTGACTCAGATTTCTGTTTTAAGTAAGAAGTTAATAGATGGCTTGAAGTTATGTCAACATGCCGAATAGATAATATTAAAGATCTCCTGACAAAACAAGTAAAATTGTGAATAACAACGGTTTATAACTCTTTAAATAAATCTGTAAGCCAGTATTTTAATGAAGAATCTTAAAAAAACAAAAAACAAAACAAACAAAAAAAAGCATATGATTGCCCTGGCTGGTGTAGCTCAGTAGATTGAGCACAGGTCTGTGAACTAAAGGATCGTGGTTCAATTCCTGGTCAGGGCACATCCCTGGGTTGCAGGCCAGTTCCCAGCAGGGAATGCATAAGAGGCAACCATATTTGATATTTCTCTCTCTCTCTCTCCTTCCCTTCCCCTCTAAAGATAAATAAATAAAATCTTTAAAAAAATGTATGAATGAAGGGTGAGTTGGAACCATAGCTGTTAAGTAATCATTAAAGGAGAACTACACCCCAGAGCCTGAGGCACTTTTCACTGCAATACCATGTTAGCTTTAACAAATTTAATGATTTGCGTTTATACAGACAATATTTTCTGAACAAAAAATAAATAAATGAGATTATTTTTAAATAGATAAAAATGAATATTTGAAACTTAAAGATGTAATTATAACTAAAAGTGAAAGATCCAAAATGGAAATTAAGAATCCAGAAATAAATTAATAATTAAAACATGTATCGAAATATCTGAGAGGTAAAATTGTCTTTTAAAAGATATAGCTTTCCTTTGAGAAACAAGAAAACTATTGAACTAAGAATCTAAAGTAAGACATTAAATAAAGCAAAGAAGAATGAAGTAAAAGACAGTGGAAAGAAGGAAATACAAAGAATGGGATAGGGAATTAATAAAATTGAAAGCAAACAAAACCAACAAAATCAAAAGTCAGTTCTCCGAAATGCTTCATAATATGAACATGTATTTTTTAAGACTCATCAAATTCAAAATAAAGAGGTAAAGTAAGTAAAAACAGTATACATATATAATATAAAAATAATATTAATGAAAAAGAGACATAACCACAGAACTAATAAAAGCAAAGAATATTATGAATAAATTTGGGTTTATAAATTTAAATTATCTAAGAGACATTAAGTAGTTTGGAAAATAGAATGTCTTAAAATAACTCAAGATATTAAAAATATGAAATTCCTTATATCCATTAAACTAAAATTACAAATAGTTAAAACTCTCATAACAAAAATACCAGGATCAGCTGCTTCAACAGCCAAATTCAATCAAATATCTGTGGCTACTTCTTACCCAAAATCTTAAACAATTAAAATAGAAAAGGGAATGTCCTTAAACAAATAACAGAGCACTTATGATAAATATACATATATGTCACACAATGTTGGAATGAAAATTTTTTTCTTGCCTGTAATCAAAACAATCTCAAAGATGCCCATGATCAAATATGTAGCATTGTTTCCAGAAAAGAAATACATTTTGGAAAATAAAAATAAAAATAAAAATATCATGACACTCAAATATAGGAATATATATGTATATATATAGTAATTCAAAATAATTTAAGACATATTATTTTTCCAATTTTCATACATTTTATTAATTATTTTTAAATTTCATTATTTTGTTCTCATTTTTTCCTTTATATTAAATTTATTGGGACAAGACCTGTGCACACTTCTATAACACATCACCTGTACACTGTATCGTGTGTTCACCGCCCCAGGTCAAGTCTTCCTCCATCACCATTTATCTGCCCTATACCCTCTTCTACCTTTGTCAGTGTCCATGACTTTCCCTCCATTTTTTTCTTATTTGCTCAATTCCCGCATCTTCCCCAACCCAACCCTTCAAGCCTCTTACCGACAGCTGTAATTTTCATATATTTTATTACCTCTTCTTGCCAAGACTTTCAGTATAATGTTGTTTATAAACATTGGTACTGATTATTACTGTCTCACTGCTGTTCTCACAGGAAAAGCTTTCAAAATTCTGTGTTTTGCTACAATGTTTGCTTTAGTTTTTATTTAAGATATCTTTTATTGGATAATATATTCTTTCTTTTTCTTTTTTAGTATCGTGGTTCTATTTTGAATGAACTGTTATTGAATTTCATCAAATAATTTTTCTGCATCTTTTAAATTTCTTCTATAATTTTCATCTTCATACTGTTAACATTATGAACCAAATGCCTGTGTCTTTTATTTTTAAACTGTTTTTCAGTACATAGTACAGTTGATTATGTGATCCATTAATAAGACTCTTAAATGTATCCTGGATGCACTCTTGTGCACATGTCTCTGAAGATATGTAAAGAAATGTTTACTGAAATATTCTCCATAATTGCCCTAAAAAGGTAGGAAACCATTTACCATAAGAAATACAATGGAAAAAAAACAATTTTGCCCTGGCTTGTGTGGCTCAGTGGACTGAGTACCAGCCTGCAAATCAAAGCATTGCCAGTTCAATTCCCAGTCAGGGAAGATGCCTAGGTTGCAGGCCAGGTCCCCAGGAGGAGATGCTTGAGAGGCAACCATACACTGATGTTTCTCTCCCTCTCTTTCTCCCTTCCCTCCCCTCTCTAAAAATTAAATAAATAAAATCTTTAAAAAAATAAAAACACAATTTTGTTTCAACAAAGTACTAAAATATATGAACTACAACTGCATGTGTAGAAATGGTGAAATTGAAAAAATATTAAGCCAAACATAAAAATCACTGAAAAATACATATACTATGATTTTATTTTTATAGTTCCAATGGTAGTAATGTTAACTAAGTGTGGAGAGAAATTATGAACAGATTCAATATAATTAAAAAAATATTAGTGATAATGATTATCTTTGCAGAGGTAGGGTTGGTAATGCTTTGGGCATAGAGGGGTCATGACATGTACTGATAATATGCTATTAAGTTGGGTATATAAGTGCTTATTTTATTATAAGCCTTTTAAATGTATGCTTTTCTAAATTAATGTTATATTTCAAAATAAAAAGACTTTAAATAATAAATATATTAATATATAGCTGATTAAATTATGGTGAAATTTTCTTTTGTTAGGAAAAAGCACAGAGACTGTAGAAAACTAGCATTTTGAAAACAAATACATCATCCCTCGAATAATTTATTTTTACATTTTCTTTGATATTTTATTACAGCTTTTCATTATATATTATTCATTTTTAACTTGTTTTTGTCCATCTTGTTCACTAATTTTAGGCTCCACAATGGAGAAAATCTGTCTGCCTTGTCCAAGAAAGTGTACTATGTTTGCAGCATATAGTCTGGTATACATATTTGCTCAATATATATTTGTAAATTAGTGAATGGACTAATGCATAAAAATAGTGAAATGCAATTGGAGAAATTACCAAATATCATCAATTTACTTTCTTGTTATGGACTCTTACAGCCCATTGTTTAGGGATATTTAATTTCTCTCTAACCAAGGACACATGTGATGTAAATTAATTGCACTGCATCCTGTAAATGAAAATGATTAAAAACAAAATTGAAACTACTATAGAAATGAACTAAAAGTATAAGCTTACTTATTTGGCTGACTTTTTGCAGCTGCATTTCATAGTTCCCTTTGAATTATAGCCCAATTTAAAGGAGACATTAGCCTTTTGCAATGTCTGCAAAAATGTCTCTCTGCAGTAAAACATTAAAACATCCCACTTTTTCCTGAGGGGGGATATTATTTCTCAATTTGTTATTGCAATAACAGAGGCTATAGCTGTAAGTGATAATCTCAGAAAAGGGAATAAAATTACTGATACTTTTTTTCCTGTAATGATAGATGCTTCACCAGTACAGCAGTTTTATGCCTTTTTACAGATTCATCAACTAATTTCACTGCTTATTTTTGTCAGAAATATTCAGATGGTTTCTGAGCATATACTATAATTTTAGTTTAGAGCTTCAATGAAAAATTCAGACCTTTATTTTGTTCTGCTAATGATTAAATGGCCATGATGCAATTGTAAAAAGGTTGGCTTATGATGTGTTAATTTAGTTTTGCATTAGGGTTCTTTATACTCTCTCATTAATTCTGTAAAGAAGAAACCACTGCCTGGTATACTTTTCAACCTCCCTGTTTTCCTTACAGCAAATACTAAATTCTGGACTGTGGCTTTGCCAAAAACATTAAAGCTACTTGCAGCTGCCACATTAACATCAATACTGGTAAGTATGAAGAATCAGACATAAATATCCCTGAATAAGGTGTATTTGAATAAGCTAAAGAGTTGGTGTTCTGTGGATGCTTATATATCACAACATAGTGTCCACAAACTATATCCCACCTTAAAGGAAGGCTTCTTAAATCATACAATGCAGAGAGAGGCATTGACATAGTTAGCATCATTACGCACTAAGTGGTCACCCAGTTGAGCCTATGCTGGATCATGGGTCTCTACTGAATTAATAATGCATACTCTGTCTCCCACTACTGGTCCTCTTGCTTGAGTTGATACAATATGTAAAATGGAGCATTTATTTACGGGACAGCTAAGAACATGGTGGCATGTTTCTAAGCAACACCACACAGTAGGTCTGACTCTAAGGAAGACTTTTTTCCCCACTCTATTTTATATTTTACTGTATTTTCCATTATCAATTAGTGCCTTTATACCCTCCTCCCCTAACAATTACCACACCGTTGTCTCTGTCCATGGGACCTTTTTCCTTTTTGCTCAATCCCTGTACCTCCTAACCTCTCCTCCCCTTTCACTATCAGACAGACTCATGGAGGAAGGGCAGGATGAGAGCTAGGAGGAAGGGCTTTAAATGAAGACTGAGAAAGCTATAAAAGGCATTTTAAGACTCCAGGCATCTCCAGAGCTTTTTGAGAGTCCAAGAGAAGAATGAAGTGAATTCAGTGACAACTGGGCTTCTTGCAGGGTTTTAATTTCTGGACCACCTAAGGAAATTCTTTTTTCAATAACCTTGTGGGTACCTGACAACAAAAAGGCTCAAGACTAGTAAGAGGACAAAATCAAATTTTACCTTGAGAACTTCTATGGCACCAACACAGAGCCTCCTGGAAAAATAGGTAATGAAGTAGGTCATATGTAAGTGGTTAGAGTTGAGATCTTGCATAAATGTGAATGGGACTTATTAATAAATGTGAGCATTAATGATTATATGAACTCTTTATACCTAAAGATTGCTATAGCTTAAGGAAATCTGTGTTGCACTATTATTCATAACCATGTTCATATTTAAATATTATAAATTCAGGCTATATCCACTTAAATTATAATTTATTAGATTTAAATTTTACTATAGTTTAAAATACACTGTTTTTTTGTAAATAATGAAAATTGATAATGCAATTCAAATGTTGGAGATTGGGAGAATTTAGACAGATTTCATCAAATTCAAAAATTTTATTTTATTTTATACATTTTTTAAATTCTAGAATATTTCAAACAGAAAAAACAGGATAGAAAATATTGTAAAAACACCTATACACTCAATGACACAATTTTGCAAATGTTTACTTATATTTACTTCACATAATTTTTTAAAAACAATACTGACTAGAATCACTTAAAACAAATATAATGTTTTAATTCCATCATCTCTCCCTGGAGGTAACTAATATTTTAAAGTTAGTAAGCTGTTTTGCAGTCTACCTTTTTATGCTGTCATATTACTGTTTGAACATATAATGATATACAGTATTATCACATGCATTTAAACATTTTGTAGAAGATACATACATGTACCTTCCTGCTTTGTCTGAAGGCATTTTCTGTCTGTGGAAGTTCTGTGTCTGCCTTTTACCTTCTTTCTTTTTTTAACCTGAGAGTATTTTCTGTCTGTGGAAGAGCACTCAGCTCATCCACAGTAGGTCAGAAGTGCAGAAGAGTCAATACCCCCAGATCGGTGGATATATGAGGTTAACACTCCAACCATGATGTCATAGTCTTTACTGCTCAGAAGGAAAGTAAGTAGTAAATTGATTTAAAATATATTAACTCAGCCCTGGTTGGGAAGCTAAATTCTTACAGCATCATCTGGATATACAAAGGCTGTGGGTTTGATATGCAGTCAGGCCACATACAAGAAGCAGTCAATGAATGTGTAAATAAGTGTAACAAATCAATATTCCTCTCTCTGTTCCTCTCTCTTTCTCACTCCCCCTCTCAAATAAATAAAAATTTTAAAAACATATTAACTGTATAATTTACAGCAGGATCAAAAACAGCACACTTCACAAGGTGGTCTGGGTGCACAATGTAGGAACCCATAAAGGAGTGTGAGGTATAGAGGGAAACATGTTAAGAAGATCAAGATTCTATATCACTCTGAGTTCCATCTTCCACTGTCTCATTTGCTTTTGATGAGTCTATTCTGCAAGCATGAGTTCATTCTGAGTTATCTTTCATAAGAACTGGAGGGCTCTTAGAGAAATGAGCAAGAGGTGGCCAGTGTTTAACATACTTTATTTTGGTTTCTTCCTGTTCTTCCTTTCGTATTCCCTACTTTCTCTCTGTGCTAGTATTACAAACAAATTACTTAACCCCAAATTCTTATCCGATTGTCTGCATTTGGGGCACCTCAAACTAAGTCAACTGGTCTAAAATGCTTTATATTCGCTCATTCTCATATTTCCGGCAATTTGTTTTCATCCCAGGCATTTAAACAGCTGCCACACTGAGTCTCGGATGTTCAAGAACAAGTCATGCTAATTTACTTCTCTATGCTTTGACCTGATTTCATGTGTCATGCACATGCCTGTGCCCTCTCTGCTCCTTTACCCCTTGCCTGGATGCCCTTCACCGCTCTCTTTGAAATCCTACCTCTCGTTCAAGATCTCACTTTACTCCCTTCTTAAAGATGAATTATCTCCCCCAAATTTCTATAACACTTTGTCAATTCTAGAATTTATGACAGCATTTTGCTTGATATGCCATCATCTGTTATATATCTGTACTTCTCGGTATAATATGAATTCCTTGATAGCATGAGCCTTGTCTTAGTGCTCCTAATTCTGTGTGATTATTATAAATGTCATGTCAATATCTGTGTAATAAACTGATAATAATATAACCAGTTTAAAAATTATTCTAAAAACATTTGTAAATAAGTTTGCAACCTAGGTGCCCATCAGTAAATGAATGGATAAAAAATTATGGTACATATACACAATGGAATTCTATGCAGCAGAGAGAAAGAAGGAGCTCCTACCCTTTGCAACAGCATGGATGGAACTGGAAAGCATTATACTGAGTGAAATAAGCCAAGTGTTGAAAGACAAATACCATATGATCTCACCTTTAACAGGAAGCTAAACAACAAAACAAACGAGCAAGCAAAATAAAAACAAAGACACTGAAATAGAGAACAGGGGGACAGCTACCAGAGGGGAGGGAATTTAATGGGGAAAAGGGGAGGGATTTAGAGGAACAAGTATAAAGGACACAGGGACAATAACAAAGGGGGGTGGAAATGGGAGGGAGGTGGGGAGCACGGGGCAGGGTGGGCTGGAATAGGAGAAATACACAGAAAACTGTACTTGAAAAATAATTAAATAAAAAATAAAAATTAAAATTAAAAAATGTGTAAATAAGTTTGCGGGCTAGCTTTAACTTACTAAATAGACTTGATAAAGAAGTTGTAAATGCAACTTAAAAAATTTAATTGTTGCTGTTCTTAATTATTTTGAAACACATGACATGTAGTAAATGTAAATCATATTGTTTGCACAGCAGACAAGTGTAATATATTAAAAATTATTCATAATTGTTCATCTTTACTAATATCCACACACTTGTTTTTGCTTCACCACGTACAGAACATTCTCTCCTGTCTTCTAATTGTGCATTTAGCTGTGTCATTTGTTTGAAACCAGGGTATGTGTATGAAAATGAGAAACCAGTTATAGATCAAGGCTATAGGGGACTTGTGTGATTGTTTTTTTGTGTGTATATGCCTCTCACATTACCATGGGAATAGCTTCCCTTGGGTAGTGATTATTCCTTCAAGCTTAACCCCAGAATGACAACATATATTACAAAGACCAGAGCTATCTATAACTGTATTCTAGAGAAACACCAACTAGGAGCAGGTTTTTAGAATCTAACTCCAGTAGATTTCTAGTAGTAAATTTTATCATGCAGAAAATGTGAATCTAGCCCTGACTGGTGTGGTGTGTCTCAGTGGATTGAGCACCAGCCTGCAAATCAAAGGGTTGCAGGTTTGCTTCCCGGTCAGGGCACATACCTGGGTTGTAATATGGGTCCCCAGTGTGTGTGTGTGTGTGGGGGGGGGTGGGGACAATGTGCTTTCTAAAAATAAATGAATAAATAATAAAAATATGAATCTAAAAATATGGCATCATAAAAGAATAAAATTTTTGTTATTGCTACTTCCCCTAATTTTGCAATTTTTTTGCCAACTTACTTGATTAATTAAATTATCTGTACTATTAAATTATAAGTACTTTCAGGTCATATTTTCACCTGCCACCTCAAAAAAGATGAATGATCAGCTTTAATGATGCCATCTTATAATTAAAATCAACACAAATAATATCAAAAAGCTCAAGATATTAGAAGAGAGAAAGAGTCATTATTTTCCATTGACTCAGTCATAGGTTATCACATAACCAGCTGCATTCCATTCCAGTAATCAAATAATTCAGACATGCCTCTGGCACTGGAAAGCTAATTATGCTCTTTTTATATACTTAATAAACCCATAAATCACAATGTTTAATTTTCCAGCACAATATTGTATCTTATACTTGATATAAAGAAATAAAGCTTTCCTAGAAAGATGATTTGCAGAACTTATATTATTAAGTTAAAAGTTACTTGGCTATATATTCACATTACTATTAGATTATTATTTTTTGTCATTTGAGGTCATTTTTGATCATTCCAAGGTACACTTTTTAAAAAAAGTTAAAGCTAGAATATAACCATAATTCAAAAGTGGAACCACAGCAACACAAGGCAGTTGCAGCCATGGTCTCTTTGTCTCACCCCTGCATTTTAGCAAAAGGGAATTAAAGGTCTTTGAAACACAGTTGCGAGAAAATTGCAGCCAACTTTTTAAAATTCTGTGTGAAGAAGGTTGAGTGTATGGTTTGCTTCTGAGTTCCATTCACATAGGGCTGCAAGGTAAAATCACATGAAGTTGTTGAGGAGATTTAGAATATTTTAATGGAAATCTGGAAATATTTTTAGTATTTTGTACTTTTAAAATTATTTTGTATTCATTTCTTAAGAACATATTTGTGAATATACTTAAATAAAAATGTTTGTTCTGAAAGACGCACTCTTAGGATCATGGTATCTCAAAGTTGGAGAGCACATTAAACATAAAAGGTTATCTAATAAGCCTTTCTTTGACTCCTCCAGTTCAGATGTCAATGAATCACACGTCCTGAAGCCCAAACCTAAGACACCACAGGCTTAGTCAAGTTTTATGGAAACAGAGATATACCTATTTATTTTAGGTGCTGGTTTCACACCACAGTGACAGAGGTGAGGAGTTTCAATGGGCACTGAATGTCCTATTCAGTCTAAAATATCCGCTATTTAGCCCTTAACAAAATATGTTTACATCCTGTGACATTCAATAATATTTGATATTTATGCCTCTTGTATAGTGAAATTGTACACTATACAATGTACAATTGTACACTATATAGTGTGATACATAAAATGAGAAAAATGGATATTTAGAGATTTTAAATGGTTGCCCAAAATCATATAGTTAACTAAAGACAATTTTAGTACTTAACTGATATTGTATAGTTTTGAATTTGGTGTATTTTTCTCTACCACGAGAATGTGAAACCTGCTTTCTTAAGCTATGCAAAACACACAAAATTTAAAAATAGGGCATTTATGTTAAGAAGTTATTAGGTACCTTATATATGAAACTGAGATTTCCATTTGTATATAGGTTATTGTACATATTTTATTAAGTATGGCTTTGGGATGGGATCATTTGACTATATGATAATCATTTGTCATGATAATCATTATCATGTTCTAAGCTGAAAGTAACAGCTAAAATGACATCTCATCCAATACTCTAGTGTCAAAACTTACTGACTACCATCTTCTGTTCCCTACCACTTACTATGAAGAGGCAATCCATCTTGATTTATGAATGCTTGCTTTTGTAAAATGGCAAAACTATAGATTTCTCTCTAAGCTCTTTTTTAAAGTTTTATTTATTTATTTTTAGAGAGAGGCAAAGGGAAGGATAAAGACATGGAGAGAAACATTAATGTGTTGTTGCCTCTTGCACATCCCCTAATGGAAACTTGGCCCGAAACCCAGGATGTACTCTGACCGGGAATAGAACTGGCTACCTTTTGGTTTGCAGTCTTGTGCTCAGTCCACTGAACCATACCAGCCAGGGCTAAATTTCTCTTTAAGCTCTTATTTTTCCACTTCCCTAAATTTATTTCCTAAGAAATGAATTTTATCTATCAAAAAAGCATATTCCTTTTGATCCAGAAATTTACTTTACGGCATTTATAACATAAGTTATTCTTGCACTTGCCCTCTCCTATATATATATATATACAATAGGCAAAATTACTGCACCTAAATTCCAAATGGAAAAGGTAGTAATCTTGGTAAACCCAGCTACTTAAAGGGATAAATTATCTTTTCATAAAGTGATATTTATAACATGCATTATGAAACCAAAGTGCAAGATACACGGTGTGAGTAGTTAGTTCTCTTCCATCCCCTTCTATTCAGTGGACATAAACCAGGTCACCAGGACAGAAAATCAATTTCCTGAGCATCTACCTATCTCCTACCAATTATTGGTCAGAGGGTTTGGTGTATCTTATCTCTACAATAACGCTCAAGCTCCAGGCCTTCTGCCTCACTCCAGTGATCACAACTCTCTGTTAAGCTCTTATTTCTCTTTGCTTAACCTGAACTCCTGACAATAAGCTCCTAACCCCTATCCTAGGAAGTAGAATTTTCTTCAAGTTTTTTAATGACTTCACCCACTGCCTTCAGCAATATTTCTAAATAAACACTTGATTATATCAGTCTCTTGTTTCAAAACTTTGAATGACCTCATTGTTCCCATGATGAAATACATAACTTGCTGCCACATAGGATCCTTTCTTTCATGAATTGGCAACACTGGTTCCATTGGCAGGAGTCAGATATGTCCTATGCTGACAGGAACCTGGATGTAAACTAACAAAATGACCCTAATGGATGGCATGCCCTGTTTCATTGGGACAATGACTCCTCAGCTTTAGCCAGTCATCGTCACCTGGGGGTGAGTGCCCAGTCTTCGGCTTTATCATTATCAGTATTTCCCATGGTTAAATATGCATTCAACTCTAATGTCACTTTTCTTTTTTTTTTTTTTAAGTTTTTAGTTTTTTTTTAATTTTTTTAATTGATTATGCCATTACATTTGCTCTATTCCCCCTCCCTTCCCCTCCACCCTGCATACCCCTCCCCCACCATTTCCCCTTTAGTTCATGAACATGTGTCTCAAATTCTTTAGATTCTGTATTTCCCCTACTATTCTTACCCTCCCCCTATGTATTTTCTATCTACTGTCTATGCTACTTATTTTCTGTACCTTCTCCCCCCCTTCCCCCTCCTCCCACTCCCCTGTTGCTAACCCTCCCTGAGATCTTCATTTCTATGGTTCTGCTCCTGATCTAGCTATCCTCTTAGTTTGCTTTTGTTTTAGGTGTGGTTCTTAATAACTGTGAGTTTGCTGTCCTTTCACTGTTCATCTTTTTTATCTTCTTTTTCTTAGGTAAGTCCCTTTAACATTTCATATAATAAGGGCTTGGTGATGATGAACTCCTTGAATTTGGTCTTATCTGAGAAGCACTTTATCTGTCCTTCCATTCTAAATGAAAGTTTTGCTGGGTAGAGCAATCTTGGCTGTAGATCTTTGGTTTTCATGACTTGGAATACCTCTTTTCAGCCCCTTCTTGCCTGTAAGGTCTCTTTTGAGAAATCAGCTGACAGTCTGATGGGAACTCCTTTGTAGGTGACTGTC
Source organism: Artibeus jamaicensis (assembly GCF_021234435.1). Classification (NCBI taxonomy): domain Eukaryota; kingdom Metazoa; phylum Chordata; class Mammalia; order Chiroptera; family Phyllostomidae; genus Artibeus; species Artibeus jamaicensis. Next base: position 66,923,959 of record NW_026522030.1, on the reverse strand, counting down.
CCCTTAGCTCTTGCTGCTTCTAGGATTCTCTCCTTCATTTTAATCTTGGCTAATGTAATTATGATGTGCCTTGGTGTGTTCCTTCTTGAGTCCAACTTCTTTGGAACTCTCAGCTTCCTGGATTTCTTGGAAGTCTATTTCCTTTGCCATCTTGGGGAAATTCTCCTTTATTATTTGTTCAAATAATTTTTCAACTGGTGGTTGTGCCTTTCCCCCTTCTGGCACCCCTATAATTCGGATGTTGGAACGTTTAAAGATGTCCTGGAGGTTCCTAAGCTTCTCCTCATTTTTCTGAATTCTTATTTCTTCATTCCTTTCTATTTGATCATTTTTTTCTTCCTTCTGGTTCTCTCCCTTGATTTGAGTCCCAATTTTCTTTCCATTACTATTGGAATCTTTTGTATCCCCATTCATTTCAATTAGTTTAGCTTCCATATGTTTGTCTAATTTGTGACTAAAATCAACCAGTTCTGTAACGATCCTGATAACCAGTGTTTTGAACTGTGCATCTGAAAGACTGGCTATTTCTTCATCACTTAGGTCTATCGGTTCTGGGGCTCTGAGTTGTCCTAGAGCCATTTTTGGTCTATTCGTGCTGTTAAGTGAGCGGAGCGAAGCCTTAGTTGTTTACCAGGACGGGGCGACCCAGGTCGCTGGTTTGTGACGCTGTGTGTGGGGGCGGGGTCAGAGAGGGAGCAATGGCGTTCCTCTCCGCTAGCCCAGCGCTTCCAGTCACTCTACACGCCTGGGGTTTATCCGATCGGAATTGCTCGAGCCTGCTGCCCCGCACCGGCTTCCCTTCTCACTGGCTTCTCCGCACGTAAATGCGCGCGACTGAGCGACCCACCGCGCCCCTTCTTTGTGCGCTCCGGCAGCCAGCTGGCTCGCAATCGCGCCCACGGTTCCCTGCGTGCACCGCGCACCGCCCCGGGAATTTTTTCTTGCTAACCTGCTCCGCTGCTGGCCTCACTCCTCGTACCTGTCCAGCCGAGTATCTAGTTGTCCTTTGGACTCCGTATTGTCGATTTTCCGTGTGGCTTGGTTGTGACTCCTGTTAAAAATAGTTGTTCTTAGATTTGGTTGTGCACAGAGGCGAGGTGGATCCTCCATCTACGTCTCCATCTTGGCAGAAGTCCCTAATGTCACTTTTCTTTCATAGCTATGTCTGGCCAACTCTTTCTTCAACTCTTGCCCAAGTTGATACTAATACTTCATCTATGTTCAGAAAACTTCATATATATATCCTTACAATATCCATCACCATTCATTCTATCATTTGACATGTGCCTTTCTGTCTCAAATGTGATCTCCATGAGGGTTGGGAGTATAACATTTATTCTGTGTAATTTTCAAGGTTGAGAAAGTGTCACTAAGAAAGGCTATGAACAAAATGTTTCACAAATAGAAAAATGTGTACTTAACTCAGTCTTAATGCCAAGGAGGATGGTAAATACTTTAATGAAAAGATGGTATTTCAAATGAATTTTAAAGAGCAAATGGAAATGTCCAAATATAAGACAAAGGGATGAAAATGAAGAAAAATGATGAAAAAAAGGGATTCCATACTTAGGAAACAAACATTTTCACACTCACATAATGTAGCCATTTTGGGAGTAAAACACTATCAATAACGGTGAATTGTACTAGATGAAGAAATGTGAGAATTAATTTGTTAAAGGCTCAGACTATAGACTGAGTTAACAGTAGTAGGCATACTTTAAATGTCAATGTAAGATTCTGGGATTTTATTCTACAGGATGTGGGAAGTCACAGATAATTTTTATGTGGAATATTAGCATGACTAATTTTAAATTCCCTATTAGAAAACATAGTTCTGTTTCTGATATTCCATTGTTGGTGTACAAAAATGCCTCCAGGAAAAATATCCCATTTGCTATAGTAACCAGGAAAATAAAATATCTAGGAATTACACCTAACTAAGGGGGTAAAAGACTTATACTCAGAAAACTACACAACACTGAAAAAAATTTAGGAAGATACAAATAAATGGAAGCATATGCCACGTTCATGGACTGGAAAAACTAACATCATCAACGTGTTCATACTACCCAAAGCAATTCATAGATTCAATGTGATTCATATTAAAATATCAAAGTCATATTTCACAGATATAGAACAAACATTTCAAAAGTTTATACGACACCGTAAATGACCCTGAATAGCTGCAACAATTTTAAGAAATAAGAACAAAGTAGGAGGATCACAATAACATATCAAATTATATTGCAAGCCCACTGTAATCAAAAGAATGTGTTACTGGAACAAAAACAGACAGAAATCGATGGAACAGATTAGAGAGCCCAGAAATAAACCCATGTCTCCAGGTCAATTAATATTTGGCAAAGTGGGTAGGAGCATAAAATGGAGTGAAAAATAGCCTCTTCAGTAAATGGTTTTGGGAGATCTGGACAGCTACATGCAAAACAATGAAACTTGACCAGCAATTTAGCTATACACCAAGATAAGCTCGAGATGAATAAAAGACTTAAATATAAGTTGTGACATCATAAAAGTCCTAGAGGAAAACATAAGCAGGAAAATTTCAGATATTCTATGTAGCAATATTTTCACCAATATATCTCCTAGAGCAAGGGATATAAAGGAAACAATAAACAAATGGGACTACACCAAATTAAAAAGTTTCTGAACAGCTAAAAAAAATCAGCCAAATGAAAATCAAAGCAACTATTTGTGAAATATATCTGCCAATGATACTTCAGGCATAGGTTTGATCTCCAAAATATATAAAGAACTCACATGACTCCACACCAGGAAGACAAGAAATCCAATTAAAAAATGGGCAAAGGATCTGAACAGACACTTCTGCAAAGAGGACATACAGATAGCCCATAGATATATGAAAGGATGCTCAGCCTCACTAGCCATCAGAGAGATGCAAATTAAAACCACAGTGAGATACCACTTCATGCCATTCAGAATGACCATCATAAACAAATCGACAAACAATAAGTGCAGGTGAAACTTTGGAGAAAAGGGAACCCTATTGCACTGCTGGTGGGAATGCACAATGGCACAGACACTGTGAAAACAGTATGAAATTTCCTCAAAAAACTAAAAATGGAATTGCCTTTTGATCTGGCAATTTAACTGCTGGAAATATACTCTAAGAATCCTGAAACACCAGTTCAAAAGAACTTATGCACCACAATGTTTATAGCAGCAAAATTTACAATAGCCAAATGCTGGAAGCATCTAAGTGCCCATCAGTAAATAAGCTGATCAAAAAATTGTAGTATATTTATACACTGTGCAGCTGGAAGAAAGAAGGAGCTGCTACCTTTTGCAACAGCACGGATGGAAGTGGAGCGCATTATGCTGAGTGAAATAAGCCTGGCAGTGAAAGACAAATACCATATGATCTCCCCTATAAGTGGAATCTAATCAACAAAACAAACAACCAAATAAAATATACCCAGAAACATTGAATTAAAGAGCAAACTGACAGTAACCTGAGGGAAAGGGATGGAGGATAGTGGGGGAAAGAAAGGGAAGGGTAGTCAAGGAACATGTATAATGGATCTATGGACAAAGCCAAAGCAGGCTAGGGTTGAGGTTGGGTGGTGAGGGTGGTGAGATGGGGGAAAGAGCTCAGGGGAGAATGAACACAACCGCACTTGAACAACAATAGTAACATGTTATAAAGACAAAAAAGGAATCTGAAAAAAAGGAAAGAAAATATAGTTGTTTTTTTCAGCTATGTAAAGAATAGCTTGGAAGATAGAGCAGCTGGAGAGAGGCTGTATTTGAGGTAGATGGAAATAAACAAAATAGAAAGGATGAAGCACTGAGTTTGAAGAATGAGACATCGGAGAACCACAGATGTCTATGGAGCTTGCAGTTTGTGAACTCTTCTGTCTGGTTAGAGCTGACAAAACTTTGCCAGTCTTGTTATCTCGCTATAAATCTCACTAACTCACCCACGTGCTCATTTCCTAATCTTTAGCATGCTTCTGGGAGGATAAACTTCACACCTCTGACTCTCAGTCTATAGTAGGGACTCCATCATGTATATTCTCCATGCTCTTCTGCAGCTAGCTTTCTGGCAGCACATATATTCTATAGGACATTTCTCTGTTAATCTTCCTTAACATAGGCTGTGAGAATATTGGAGAAAGTGCCTGTGACTTGTCCTGTAGCATCTCTTCTTAACAAAGGCGTCATAGTGTCAGTAGATGTTCACTGAATAAATAAATAAAAGGACTGATAAAGTTATTGCGATAAATACAAGATACCACACACTTAATGTAACTGAAATGATTACTTTCTTTTCAATCTTTTCAGGTTTGACTATTATTTTGCCTCAACAATCTGAGCAATGTTTTTAATAATTAATTGTACAAAATGAGTCGTTAATTTTTATTTAATAAAACACATATATTGTGTGTTAAGTACTACATCTTCAAAAGCCTGATGTAGATTCATCTGTGAAACTTTAAATTTTCTCTCATAAAAGCTGCCTAAAAATGTTTTATGCAATATTGTTGTTGTATAGGACGCCCACACAGATATAGTGCTAATGATTTTCAGTCAATTGATGTATAACAGAACAAAATAAAAATTTAAGAAAACTCATTCCTTTATTACTGAATTAAAATTAGAGAAAATTAAATTTTGCATATGATTAGTAGATACATCATATTTCACATACCTCAGTTTATACTCATTACTTTACAATATAAAACTATAAAATGTTCCATTTATTTTTTTATTAAAAATGGTTAACTGTATTAACTTTACCTATTTAAGGAAGATCTGTTGTGTCAATTATGAATAAATAGTCGGCTTGCATTAGCATTTATTATTCATGGGTCTATTATAATAACAGCATAAAATGAGAACCATCTCTAATAAGTATACCACTGTTTAATGCATCATTCAATGCTACCCAGTTTAAGATCATTAAGGTTGATTGAATAATATTTATGACTTAATAATTTTAAATATACTTATTATAGAACACATAACTACAATAAAGCATGAGTAATGAAATACAAAATCACTGTTCTGAGAGGAAATAAATTAGTGTTTTAGAAAATTTGGCAGTATATAGCAAAAGATTTTGCATTATTCCTTAGTGTCTAGGGTTGTGAAAATAAATAGGTTAAACAGAGGATCTTAGGGTATTGGAAATACTCTGTATGATATAGTACAGTGATAACTATATGGCCTTATACAATTGTCCAAACACATAGAATGTGCAACATGAAGAATACCCTAATGTAACCTACAGATTTTGGTCATTATAATGTATCAATATAGGTTTATCCTTGGTAAAAAAAATAGTATCAGTCTTGTGAGTGATGTTAATATTGGGGAGGTTATGCCGCATGGAGGTAGAAAGTATGTGGAAATTTTCTGTACCTTCTTCTTAATTTCATTATAAATCTAAAATCACTCTAAAAATTGCATGATGCCAGAGTTTGGAACACCTATTTGTCTCCTTATCCATCCAGAATAACATTGTGGCAACTAGAACTTAGATTTACGTGGTGATACTGAAAATACTTTTAAAAAACAAACAAACAAAAGAAAAAAAAACATGTCCTTTGTGTAGGAGAGATTAAGAATTTTTAAAAGAGAAGGAATGTATAATATTGTTTTAACATTTAAACCAAGATAGAAGGAAACTTCAAGTCAAAATCACATGTGAGAAATCCAACAAGATGGGGTTGGTTTTTCTTCAGCATCTCTATAGATTGCATTAGGTTATTTTGTTGGCTTCAGAAGATGAAGATGCATTTACTCCTCACTGCATGGACTGCAATAGCCCTACTCTAAATCACCACAACTCTCATCTGAGAGTTGAAACAATCAGGTCTTCCTGTTTTTTTCTATTGAATCTTAGAATCACAGTATATTTTAGTGTGACATTTTTTAAAAGCAGGTTATGTTGCTTCTGTGTCCAAACACATGAGTTGCTGATACTTTTGAACTAGAAGTCACATTTTGAGTGACCTCTGAGGCCTTAGCCCATCAACAGAGCCTTATTATTCCGACAACCTCTCCTACTACTCTTCTCCTCACTTCAGCCCCACTGGCCACCAGCTTTCTCTTAAAGCTGTATGTCAGACAGCTCTAAGGATGCTCTGACTCCTATTTTTTTTGCTTTTGTTGGCCTGGAATGCTATATATTTCCATAGACAGTCACATGTTTACACCCTTGTTGCTTGCAAGTCTTAAAAATGTTACCTTCCCAATGAGGTCTACCCTAACCTTAGGGTTGAATAGACCTTTATCTCTTTTTAGCCTTCTCAACCACCATTATTCTGTTTAAATTATTTTCTTTTATATTTAGTTATCTTAAACTGTTAATATATTAAATTATGCATTTATTAATTTATTATATCCTCATTGTACTATAATTTCATAATGGTAAGGATATTAGTCTTCTATGTTCAATATTGAAAATACTAGAGTCTAGAACATTTTCAGCACACAGGAAGTATAGTACAAATACTTCTCAAGTCAATTAGTAGGTAAAGATTAACTTGAGTCTTTAGATAATAAAAAAGTACTGACCAAAATAAATTAAAGACAAAGAAAAATATCCATGCATTGAAAGAAAAGGAGAGATCCATGAATTGTAGTGAAATTAAATAAGTCTAAGGATAAACAAAGAGTCTAAAATTTTTTTGATAGAGAAAATTTTGTATAAAAATGTGAATAATTATGGTTCTAGATTCTAGGAGATAGTCAATCTATACTCTCAAACTTCTGAGTTAAATGAATTTGAACCTAGAATTCTAAAATTTGTAGAATTAATATGTAAGTATATTTTTCAAGTTTCTTAGGTCTAGGCGTTTCCTGTCACAAACCCTTTTAGAAATGATTTTAATCAAGTGTTTACATTAGCAAAATGAAACTATAACATTAGAATAATTAATTGTGGGTCAGGAAATGACCAGTTACAACTAGATGACAAAGAAAAGTCAACAATGAGAGGGGATCCAGGAATCTACAAAGTAGTTGGTTCAAATTAGTATGAGAAAGAGGAGAATTCCAACAGATTTTATGACAAAAAGACTGAAAAATCTTAATTTTATAAAGATAATGTATATAATTTTTCAATAAAAATGGAAATGCATTAAAAAATCTCTGTAAAAGATAAACTATACAAGAAATATTGAGAATATGAAGCAAAATTATGATACAATTTTGAGCTATTGGGGTGCATGAGAAAAGGCTGCCTGTTCACTCTTCATGCTTGTACTGGTCTCTTTTAGGTTTCACTAATATAGTTATAGAAAAATATTCTGTATACTACTTTCTTCTGATGGAATTACATTGCCATGTTCAGTAGAAATATATATTTAAATAATAACTTTTGGGATGCTATTTATACTGCCTTTAATATATATAATCAGTATTTATACAAGCACTAAACGTACTTACAGATGAGATAGGACATCTGTTTTCATCTATGTTTCCTAAAACAAAATATTGTGAAACTGATATATCTTTCTTACATCTAAGTAGTAAATAAGATGATATAGACTTGTGTAGAGATAATAACTTCATCCTTTATAGTAGTGTATAATTAACATATTTGTTTAAAGGTAATAATTCAAAATGGGAATGCTTAAATAAATATTTAAGAGAAACCACTAAAACCAAACAGCTAAATAATGCAAAATGGGAAATGGAGAACAGAATTATCCATTGTGTCAACTCATGGAGTAACTATCTTTTAATACAGGGTTAATAGAATGTTTTAATTACAGGGTTTATAAATGGAAGATAAAAGTCATAAATATAAAATATTATGATGATAATTATCAGAAAAACTAAAAATAAAAATGGTTAACAGTTAACGTGAAATATAGTATGGCATCTGAAAAATTTATTAATATCAATTTTGTTAATTTCTAATTTGTGAGATTTCAGATCATTTTCATTGATTTATCTTTATACTTTATTCTAAATGGCAGCTTTTCTGGTTAGAGTGATCTTGGTTGTAGGTCCTTGTTTTTCATCACTTTGACTCTTTTGTAACAATTACTTCTGGCCTGTAAAATTCCTGTTGAGAAATTAGCTGACAAGCTTATGGAAGCTCCCTGGTAGGTAACTAACTGCTTTTCTCTTACTGCTTTTAAGATTCCCTCTTTGCCATTAAACTTTTGGCATTTTTGTTAGGATGTGTCTTGCTGTGGAGCTCTTTGGATTTTCTTATTTGGGACTCTCTGTGCTGCCTGGTCTTGTATGTTTATTTCTTTCACTAGGTTAGAGACATTTTCATTCATTATTTTTTAAATATATTTTCAATTTCTTGCTTTCTCAGTTCTCCTTCCAGCACCCCCATATATGTAAATGTTGGTACACTTGAAGTTGTCCCAGAGCCTCCTTACACTATCATTTTTGAACTTTTTTTCTTTTTCTTTCATGATTGCCTTCTGCTTCCTTACCTTCCAAAACACTGATTTGATTCTTGGCTTCATCAGCTCCACTGTTGATTCTTTATAATTTATTCTTCATTTTAGTTAGGGTAGCCTTCATTTCTAATTTTTGTAATGGTTTTTATATACTTTTAAGTTTATCTTATTATATTATTTTAATTTTTATTGTATTACCTTTTTCCCATTTTTTCTCCCTTTTCCCAACTTCTTCCCTCCCCGAGTTAATCCTCATATTGTTGCCTATTTTCATGAGTTGTGCGCAAATATTCCTAGGTTAAAATCTTCACCATCTATCATCCAAACCCCTCCAGCAGCTGTCAGTCTGTTCCATGTATTTATGATCCATTCCTATTTTTTTTTGTTTATTTTCTTCATTTGAGTCCACATGTAAATGAGATCACGTGGTCATTGTCTTTTACTGACTGGCTTAATTCACTTAGCATGATATTCTCCAGGTCCATTCACACCGTCACAAAATGTAAGAGTTTCTTCTTTTTTACTGCTCTATTGTGTAAGTGCACCACAGCTTTTTTTATCTGTTCATTTACTGATGGGCACTTAGGAAGTTTCCAAATCTTTTCTATTTTAAATAGTGCTTCTAAGAATATAGGGATGCATATTTTTTTATCTTGGTGTTTTGGGATCCTTAGAATTTATTCCTGTAAGTGGAATTGTTAGGTTAAAAGAGAGTACCAATTTTTTTTTTGAGGATATTCCATATTGCTTTCCACAGTGGCTGAACCAGATTGCATTCCCACCAACAGTGCATGAGAATTCCCTTTTCCTCACATCTCTGCCCACACTTGTTATTATTGTCTTATTGATGGTAGGCATTCTGACCAAAACCAAGTGCAAGGTGGTTTAAATTTGCATTTATATGATGAGTAGGGATGTTGAACATTTTACTCATATATCCATGGACTATCAGAATGTTCATGGGCTATAAATATGTCTTCTTTGGAGAAGTATCTGTTCAGTTCTTTTGCCCATTTCTTAATTGAGTTGTTTATTTTTTTTTTCATATTGAGTTGTGTTTGTTCTTTTTACATGAATATTTTGGAGATTAAAACCTTATCAGATATACCACTGGTTAAAATGTTCTCCCATACACTGGGTTCACCCTTCATCTTGCTGATGGTTTCTTTAGCTGTGTAGAAGATTTTTAAAATTCATATTTTCATTTATTTATTTCTCCTTTTTTCAATACTCTAGGAGATATATTGGCAATAATATTGCTATATGAGATATCTGAGATTTTACTGCCTATGCCCTCTTCTAGGATTGTTATGGTTTCACAACTTATATTTAAGTATTTAATCCATTTTGAATTTATTTTTGTGTATAAGTTGGTGATCTAGTTTCATTTTTTTTCACATACCAATGAAGTTTCCTCAACACCATTTATTGAAGGGACTGTCTTTGCTCCACTGCATGCTTTTGCCAGCTTTGCTAAATATCAATTGATCATAAAGGTGTGGGCTTATTCCTGGGGTTTCCTCTTCTTTTCTATTGATCTATATGTCTTGTCTTATGCTGGAATCAGATTGTTTTCATTATAGTGGTTATACAGTATAGTTTGACAACAGTTGTGATACCTCCAGTTTTGTCCTTTGGCAAGCTTGCTGAGGATATTTGGGGTCATTTTTGGTTCTTTATAAATTTTTGAAATATTTATTTTAGTTCTGTGAAATATGCCACTGGTATTTTAATAGAAATTGTGTTGAATATATAGATTCCTTTAGTTAGAATGGACATTTCAATGATGTTAATTCTTCTACCCCATGAGCATGTTAAATGCTTCCACTTATTTGTATTCTCCTCAATTTCTTTCTTTAACAGCCTATAGTTTTCTGAGTATTGGTCTTTTACCTTATTGTTTAATTTATCCCTAGGGGAGAAAATATAAACAGCAAAATCTCAAACATTGCTCATAACAATTTTCTATCAGCTATATTTTCCCAGTCAAGGGAAACAAAAGAAAAAATAAACAAATGAAACTACATCAAACTAAAAACCTTTTATAAAGCAAAGGAAATCAACAACAAAAGAAAAAGACAGCCCACATAATTGGAGAACATATTTGCTGATAAATCTGATAGGGGATTTATATCCAAAATTTATAAAGAACTTACGAATCTCAACATGAAAAAACCAAACAACCCAATTAAAAAATGGGCAAATGACCCAAGTAAACATTTCCCCAAAGAGTAGATACAGAGGGACAATAGATATATGAAAAGATGTTCATATCACTAATCATCAGAGAAATGAAAATTAAAATCATAATGAGATACCATATCATACCTGTCAGAATATCTATCATTAATAAATCAACAAACAACAGGGGCTCACAAGGATGTGGAAAAAGGGGAACAATTTTGCACCATTGGTGGGAATGCAGACTGGTGCAACCACTGTGGAAAGCAGTATGAAGGAAGATACCTCAACAAATAAAAAATGGATGTGCCCTTTGACCCAGCAATCTTGCTTCTGGGAATATATCTAAAGGAACCCAAAATACTAATTCAAAAAACATAAGCACCCCTGTGTTCACTGCAGCATTGTTTACAATTTCCAAAATATGGAAACAGGCCAACTATCCATCAATAGATGAGTGGATGAAACAACTATGGGGTATTTGCACAGTAGAATACTATTCAGCTATAAAAACATAAGAAAATTTTACCTTTTGCTACAGTATAGATGGACCTGAAGAACATTAAGTGAAGTAAGCCAGTCAGAGAAAGACAAATACCATGTGATTTTCTCCATATGTGGGATCTAATGAACAAACTGAACCAACAAGGAAAATGAAGACAGATTCATAGATGGAGAGCAGATGACATTTGAGGGGTGGGGGCTTAAGGGTAGAGGTATTGAGCCAAAAAGAAAAAGGAATCATGCACATGGACAACAGTGTGGTGACTTCTAGAGGAAAGGGTGTATAAAGGGACTAAATGGTAATGAAAAAAAATAAAATAAACATTAAATTAAAATAAATAAGTAAATAATTTATTCCTAAGTATCCTATTTTTGTTGTTGTTGCAATAGTAAATAAAATTGCTTTCTTGGTTTATCTTTATGATAGCTCATTATTTGTGTATAAAGATGCCATCAATTTCTGAACATCACCAAATTCAATTTTAGGTGTAGCAGGTTTTCTTGGTGTGTCGTGTAGGGTTTTCTATGTATAATATTGTCCTCTGCAAATAATGACAGTTTTCTTTTCACCTTTCAATTTGTATTGAAACCTTTAATTTATTTTTTTCTTTCTGACTGTTAGGGCTAGGACCTCTAAAACTAAGTTGTATAACAGTGGAGAACATGAGCATTCCTATCTTGTTCCTGAACTTAAGAAGAAAGCTTTTAGTTTTTGCCCATTGATCATAATGTTGGCTGGAGGTTTTCAAAGATGGCTTTATTATGTTGAGGTGTGTCACTCTAGTCCCACTTTGATGAAAAAATTTTTTATCATAAGCGGGAACTCTATTTTATCAAATGTTTTTCCTGTTTCTATGGATGTGATCATGAGATTTTTGTCTTATATTTTGTTTATGCAATGTATAACATTTATTGATTTGTGAGTATTGTTCTAAATTTGCATCTCCAGGATAAATCCAATGTGATCATGATATATGATATTTTTGATGTATTGCTGGATCTAGTTTGCTAATATTTTCTTGAGAATTTTAGTATCAATGTTCATTGAGGATATTGGCCTATAGTATTCTTTCCTTTTTGTGTGTTTTTAACTTGCTTTGGAATTTGGATTATATTGGCCTAAGTATAATATTAGGATAATATTAGGATGAAAAAGAGCTTTGGAGTCTTCCCTTCTCTTGAGTTATTTTTGAAATAGATTGAGAAGGATCTGTTTTAGTTCTCATTTGAATGACTGGTAAAATTCTCCTATGAAGCCGTCTGGTTTAGGATACTTGTGTGCTGGGAGTTTTTTTGGTTACTGCTTCAATTTCATTCATTGTTTTTAGTCTATTTGGGTTTACTGCTTCTTCCTGATTCGGTTTTGAAATGTTGTATATTTCTAGAAGTTTATCAGTTTTTCCAATGTTGACCAATTTCTTGGTGTATAATTGTTCATGGTAATTTTATCTCTACTGATGTAGGTTTGGCATCCCTCATGGAAATAAGGCACCTAGCTCCCAGGGCGGAGGGGCGCTCTGGAGCTGTGATTTCTTTTTGGTCTTTCAGCTGCTGCAGCAGCCACACACAGTGTCTTTCTCTTTCCACTTTTAAACTCTTCTTACCAAGTCTTCTGAGTCTCTACAAAGCATCTTCTGTACTTCTTGGCTTTAAACCTTAAACCAGGTAAGTTTCAGTTGATTATTCAGGTTGATTATTGAAAGTTGAGCTGCATATCTGGACTGGGGATAGGAGCACATGGACACAGCTTCCTCCTACTATGCTGCCATCTTCCAATCTCTTCATGCGCATTTTTTTATTTTTAAATATCATTAAGTTCTTTGAACATTTTTGTAACTATTCTTTGGGACTCTGTATCTGGTAGTTCATTTTCTTACATTTCATTTAGGTCTTTTTCTGGAGCTTTCTCCTGTTGCTTAATGAGACCTGTTTCTTTATTTCCTCATTTGGGCTGCTCCCCTGTGTTTGTTTCTATGTACTAGGTAGAACTGCATGTCTCCTAGAATTGGAAGAGTGGCGTATGTAGTAGGTGTCCTGTAGTGCCCAGTGGCACAGCATCCCCAGCCACCCAAGCTGGGTTCTCTGGGTATGTCTCCTCTGTGACCTGTGTGCACTGTCCTGTTGTAGTTGAACTGTCATTGCTATTGGCACATCACTGGGAGAGATTAACCCTTAGGCCAATCAGCTGTGAGGATCAGCTGCAAGTACAGAGGAGAAGCTGCTGAGCAGAGCCAACCCTCCCGAGCAGCATTTGCTTCACTGGGGCTTTGGTGCCCAGTGAGTCTGTCCCTCACGAAAGTGTTAGGGTTGTACTCCAGCATGTTCTGAAGTTGTCCACTGGGTGCACTATCTCATGGGCCTCCCTGGAGGTACAAAATCAGCCACCACCTGTGCCCTACCTGGGGCCAGCTAGCACCAGATAAGAGCAATCTGCAAATGACTGCTACTTGTGCTGGGCTCAGAGGTGCCCTGGAAAAACCAAACTGCAAACCCAGGCCAGTGGCCACTAGTGTGAGGCCTGGGGCCACCTAGCACAATGTATAAGGTATTCATAAGTAGATGCTGCTTGTTTGGTAGATTTTGGAAAAATCTGAACCATGAGCCAAGAGAGGCTCTTCATGTGAAAAAAAGCACTGAAAGTGGGGTGGGGAGCTAAAATGTTGGGTGGGCCAGTTTATTAGGGAATCACCAGAATAGGACGAACTGTGTTGGCCAGGGTAATGAAGACTCAGATGTGGTGCCACATGTTGGCTCTGTGTAGAAGAGCTCAGCAAAGGAGCAATGACCTCTGCAACACTTCTGTCTGGGAAAGACATTCTTTCCCCCCCAAGCTAGACAATTCAGTTTCTCCCTGTTTGTCTGAAGGACTTTTTAAGCTGCTACCCCAGTGTTGGAGCTCAGAGGGAGTGAGTCAGTGTAAGTCTGTGTGCTTGGGCCCTCTAAGAAGAACACATGGGATTCCGGAAGCCCTCAGTCTTACTCAGCTGCAATCACATTGGTTTATACAGCTGGAGGTTATGGGGACTTCTTTTCTTTGCACTGGAACTCTAAGCTGGGATGTTCTAATGTGGGGTCGATAACCCTCATTCATTAGGGGTACCTCCACAGCTTTCCAATTCTTAATGACCACATGTGGGTGTGAGATCAACTTGTTCTCACCCCTTCTACCAGTCTCAGTGTAACTTTCTCTTTACGTCCTTAGTTATAGGACTTCTGCTTAGCTGGATTTCAGGCAGTTCTGAATATTGATTGGGCAGTAGTTTAGTTCTCATTTTGATGTGTTTTGGGGAGATGTACTACATTTATGTACATCACCATCTTGATTGGAACTCCTCATGGAATTTATTCTTCAATTTACTGTTAACTCACAGAAAAATGCTTTTTTTCTATGTGCAAATTTTGATAATCTTATATTGCTGGTCAGCTTTTATGAATTAGTCTTTAAATATATACTGAAAGTGAATGTAATATTTAATATATACTCACTGAGATACAGACTTCATGAGAAACTTTTTACCATTAAATCAATTGTTAAGCTTCATAATCAACCTAAAACTTGTCTTAATGTCAAGGACCTGTATAGGGTGCTAGCTTAAAAATCACCCTGCAGTTTGAAATGCAGTAAAGAACAATTCTTATCAGTTTTAAATGCATCAGTGTATCAGTGTATCCAGCTTGACCCATTTTTATTTTTCAATATTTAAGACAAGCCTGTGGACCCCCTGTAAAGCCAAAGCGACTGTCTGAATGTATTCTATCGGCTGGAAATCACTACACTTCCAGTTTACTACATTTCATCAATAGGGATAAAGACTGATATAAACCAAGCTCTGCAAACTTTTGTTTTTCTGTGACTCCCGTGGCCATTTCTGTGATCTATGAATAGATTGCATAATAAGCCAAGTCTCTTTGACCAATGGCAAAGATGTATAATAAAGAACAATTTATAGTTTTCATGTAGTCTATCTGTTTTAAATTAATATTCATTAGCTTCTGAATTCTTGGGACCTAGAAAAAGTAAATGCAAAAGTCAGTTGCAAATAAATGCCATTCCATCTTTATTAGCATACTCACATTCATTAATGCAAAAAAAGATTATGAGAAATATGTTGGGTTTTAATCATTCTCAGTGGGATATTATGCAAATAAACAGTGTGAGTTTTATCATGAAAAATAAGTTAGTTATTTGTGAAAATAAGGTATAGCTTCTAACCATAAATAGACAATACATATGTCTTGAGAAAATGTAAATGCATAATTATTCTTGTTTAGCTAGCAAAACCTCAACAACTTATGCCTCCTGAAGGAACTTCTACTCAATAATAATGAAGAGAAAAATTATAATATAAATTTTAAGTGCATTAGTGTTGACTATACTTTGATATTCATCTTTTACATAGGATATCTGAATAAATAAAACAAATTTTAATTAACACATTAAATACTCTATAGAATTTCAATTTTAATATTTTTGTATATATATATATGTGTGTGTATATATATATATATGTCTGTGTGTATGTGTGTATATTCCTAGCAAGTTGTTTCCACACATGCATTTAAAAATTCCTACACAAGCACAGTTATAAATTATGAGAAGTTATCAATAAATAAAGTAAAAAATTATGAGATTTTAGCTTTTTTATAAAATATCAATCCAGGAAGATACTATATGATTAAAATATTCTAAAACTTATGTCTCTCAGTTGATAAAGAGATTTTACAAGGTAAAATATATTATTATTAGTCATTGTTAAGCCTTAAGACTCTTGAGTAAAATTTTTGGTCTTTAAAAACCTTTTCTAATCCTCATCTTCACCAAATATAGAAATAATGTTATTAGTTTTTTTTTGCTAAAACTGACAATTAAAGAATGATATGTATTTAAGTATTTAGCATGTATTGCCTGGCATATAGAAGAAATGAGACATCACACAATAAATATTGTAAGTATTGCTAACATAATAATTACTATAAGTAGCAGTAATAATAGTATACTCATAGTTACATTTTCTTAGATTTGGAATGTTGTAATAAAGAATCTAATTCCCTCTTTGATGTTTGAATGTTGATTCCTCTTGAAGTCTTTCCTACCTTCTCCCTGTGGTACCACATTTAGGTAAGTAGGCTGATAAGTCAGCCCTCACCTCACATATGTGTCTCCTTATCTGACACCTATAAGAAATTTAAACTTCCCATATACAGGACTATGTCCCCATCCAAACCTCCTTGTTGCTATAAAGGCCCAACTCATTCTCTCTGGTTTTCCCACCAAGCCCTATCCTGCTTGTACCTGACCAGCTCTTACTAGGCAGCTCTTGTGTAAGTACTAAATGTTTTTTTCAAATTCTCATGGTGTGTGGAATGCCATCAACCTTGACATGTGAACAAAATTTCTGGTGTTACTCCATTGTGCTTCTATGGGGTGACCAAAAAGGTTATTGGGATACTCAAGAGGAGGCTTTAACTTGTGGCCACCAATCTTTGAGATTTTTCTTCTCTGGCTACTGGCTTACTCTGCACATAGTACACAGAATTGCTTAGCTACTCGCTGACAAGTTTGCATTTCAAATTGTGCTGTACTATACATCATTTGTGGAGACTTATTAAACCTCTTTTAAAGCTGTGATGACTTAAACCAGAAAGTATGTTTGGCATTTAAGGACGAGCACACTATTGGAGGTCTCTTTAAAGTATTCCTGGAGTTCTCTCAACTCCTATCTATCTGTGTGACATCAAATGAATTGTGCGTCTATGACCAATGCTAGGCTCAGGGAAAGGATTATTTATTCCATTTTTGACTGGCTGTGTGTCTTGACCAGCCAGGCACTGGCCTCTATCATAGAGTGCTCAGGGATTAAGAGAGGGAAAGAACCAGTGCTTTCCAGATACCTAAGTATGGCACTACATTGACGGCATGTTTCTGCAAAAAAGTCACTCAACAGTCTCACACAGAGCATACACTCATCACTGAAATCACTGAGAGGAGATGGGCTATTGCCCTACTAACAGTTCAGGGCCTTCAGTCTCAGTAAAATTCTTAGGTGTCCTATGGTCCACTGAGGCCTGCTCCATTCCTGATGTAGTTAAAAGGTAATTCTTAAATTGTCAGTACCAACCACTATCAATTAGGTATAACACCTACTAGGCTTCTTTGGATTCTGGAAACGAATTCACCTTTTATATATATGATGTCTGTCTGGAAAAAGCCCAGCCATTGTTAATATGAGGTCTGTCCAGAAGGTATCCAGCCATGTATTATGAAAACTAGAGACATTTAATGAAGAAGATACAGGAGAAAAGAGACACAGTACATAAGATAATGACATCCCAGTCCCATTCAAAGTAGGCACCTTGGGACCTCACACAGTTCTCCCAGCATCTCCTCCATTGTTCAAAACACTCTGCAAAATCTTTTGTTGGCATCACCATCAGCTGCCCCATCGTAATCTGAATGTCACTTACAGTCTTAAATTTCTTCCCTTTCAAATGTGATTTTACTTTCGGGAAAAGATGGAAGTTGCAGGGTGCAAATGTGGGCTGGAGTGGGGCTAGGTCTCTTGGGTGATTTGATGTTTCATAAAACAACCCTGCACAAGATGTGATGCATGAGCAGGCATGTTGTTGTGAAAAGGCTGCCAAACACCAGCTGCCCATAGCTGTGGCCATTGTCATTGCATTGAATCTCTCAACCAATAGAGAACATTAAGGTAGTACTCCTTATTAATTATTTGGACTGGAGGGGTGTACTCGTGATGAACAATGTCTTCCCAATCATAAAACATAGTTAACATGGTCTTGATCTTGCTATGACTTTGCCATGCCTTTTTTTGGGTGTGGAGAACCAGGTAACTTCTATTCGGGCAAATGAGTCTTCATTTCTGAATCACATACCTGTAGACCCATGATTCATCTTGGGTTATGACCTTCTTGAGGAAATCTAGTTCATTTGTAGCCATTTGAATCAAGTCATTAGCAACTGCAGCATGATGTTACTTCTGCCTCTGGTAGCAGGAGCCACAGAGCAAATTTTGCCAGGACACATTTTATGCTGAGATCCTGCATCAAAATCTCAGAGATAGAAGTTTTTGGAATCACCAGATCAGCTTCTAGTTCTTGCACTGTTAGGTGATATTTGTTGATTGCAGCCCAAACGTGTTCAACATTCTCATGTGTTCTGCTTGTTGTAGGGATTCCAGAATGTGGATCACTTTCAACAGATTCTCGACCATCTTTGAAGCATTTGTGCCACACGTTTATTTGTGCTGCACTCATTGTATCGTCCCACAAAACCTTCTAAATCATCTGAATAGTTTCTGTGGAGGAATGTTCAAGTGTAACACAAAATTTGATGCAGATTCATCACTCTACTTGCTCTGTCATTTTGAAGGCAACAGCCACAAAGTACACATGCTCACTCAGTGATGCCATGCAAACCCTCCTCACTATATTAACAGTGGCTGTACTTTTTCCAAAAAAGACCTTCATATAATGAGAATAGCTAGCATGACATAGACATAACCTGGCAGGCAAGGAGAGTGGACTGGAATGCTCATATGTGAACTATGACAACTTCATTGTACACTCAGTGAGGACAGTAGATGCTGTTGAGTGAGCATGTGTGCTGTGTGGCCATCATATTCAAAATGACTGAGTGAGTACAGCAACAAATCTGCATCAAATTTTGCATGGAGCTTGAACATTACTCCACCGAAACTAGTTGAATGATTCAGAAGGCTGCAGCTATGGGCAACTGGTGACTGGCAGCGTCAGCACAATTCAACCACTTGTACATCATGCAGAGTTTTTTTGTGAAACATCAAATCATCCGGGTGACTCATCCCCAACTGCAGCCCATATCTGGCACCCTGTACTTCTGGCTTTTCAAAAAAAAATCACCTTTGAATTGGAAGAGATTTCAGACTGTAGATGAAATTCAGTAAAATATGATGGGGCAGCTGGTGGCAACTGGGAAATCTATATTAAGTTTTAAGGTGCCTACTTTGAAGGGGACTGAGGTGTCATTGTCCTTTATATACTGTTTCTTATATCTTGTATCTTTTTCAACAAATGTCTCTATTTTTCATATTACATGGCTGGATACCTTCTGTGCAGATCTCGTATTACCAACACCTATTTATATAGTCATCCACAAATCACCTCACTTTGAATAAAACTTCTTTATAACAGAAGGCCCAAGAGTCAGTACAGATGGACGTACTGCAGGCACACTCTTTAGTATCTTCTGGAGTCTCCTCTGTAGAGAAACGTGTCACAACTGACTATCTCCTGTGTTTCTTGGAACTTCTGGACAACTCTTGATGGCTGCCAGTTGCTTCCCCTGCAAAAGGCTGGTTGCTTTGGCCTTGCATTACACAATATTGGAACAACACCTGCTAACTCCATAGCAGGCCCTCTTAGAAACTGAAGATCTCACAGGACTTAAACCTTTGATACTCTTCAGCCATCTATTTCCTACATTGTGGTTGTGGTTGGACCTCACAAGCTCAGTACAGCCACTGAGGCCACCTTGGTGAAATGGGTATTGCATCTACAGGGTAGAGCCACATCTGGGTTCTCCTATGGAAGGAGATTTTCTCTCCTGCCCTCTGTCGCTTGCCAGGTACCACAGTGCGAGAGAAGTTCACCTCCTAGATTCCTTGGCTACCTAAGGATCCCCTTGAGATCAACTGAGTGAACACTATATGGGTTTATATACTTTAAGAGAAGAAGTTCCAGGGTCACACATGACAGAGCTCCCCAGAGAAGAGCTTCTAGTTTTCTATGAGCTGGAGCATTCTTGCTAAAGTGTGCCCCCCAACATTCAGCACTATAAGCCAAACATCAGGTATTCATATTGGCATTAAAGGACTCCCTGGCCAACAAATGACCCAGTTATATATCTTCACAGAGGCCTGAGCTATTATCACTTGCTAACAATTTTCCCAGTTGTGCCTCTGCACAGAATCTGGGCCAATGTCTGCCCAATGGAAACAGAATAATTCCTTATTCAAAGCCACCCATTTTGGGATAAAAAAATTTTTGGAATTCTGTGACTGAGATAGAGAAAATTCAAATTAAGATCACATCTGTCTTTCCACTCAAGGCTAAATTTATTGCTAAATTTATATAGCAACATATACATTTTTGGTTCAATATTTTTTATCTCCCAAAGGTTGTTGGTTTTATTGCCTTTCTGAACTCATTTATTACTTTGCCTCAGGTTTCTCCCCTTACTCAGACTCCTTTCCTTATTTTGACTTGTATTATCTGCATTTGGGCTAAATATATTCTCTTGAGCTCCTGCCCCTGAGCAAGCCACATCAATCTTGTTGCCATTGTACTATATGCTTGTCACTGGCCCTATAATGCTAACCCAATTGTGGCGCACTAGTGCCACCTTCGGAATCCACAATGTTGTACAACAAAATAAAATACATTTCATGCAAGTCAAGCACTATTCTAAAATAATATTCAAATATATGATTTGAACTACTACTGCTCTCAAAGCTGTAAATGAGGGCCAAAGCTCTCTTATAGCTATAGTTGCTGATAATGACTTAACACTAGATGAACTACTGGCCAGCGACACCTTGGAAATAATATTGATTGGAAACATGGAATTTTGGTGCACTAAACTTCCTGTTGTATGTGTACACAACAACGCAGGAAAAGTTACTCAGGTGGCCTAACAAATGAGACAACAGGTTGAAGTCTACAATAATAGCACTTGGATATTTGACCAAATACTTAGCACATTCACAGACACCTTCTCTTGGCTCTCCTCAAGCATCTACTGTGATTGAATGCATATGCTCTTCCAGGGCCTCCTCATTTTCATTATAGATGGTTACTCAGGCATATGATTATCAAATATATACTTAAATTTAGCTTCAATTAAGTGAGACATGCCACATGTCAGTCATCAATCAAACATATTATTAGTCAACTCCATTATTGATATTTGACCGCTGACTTATTTTTATTCCTCACTGTCCTTTTTTTCTTTAGCCTCTTATCAGGAGAGTTGATAATAATAAAGCACAAGCACAAACACTTCCTTCTCTTGTAAAAACAGAGAATTCAAACCTTCCACACTTGCAAGCTTTTCCCTAGTCTCACCCTCTTACAACTGTAGAGGTTCCACCTACAATCTCAGCTTTGTTCAAGCCAGTCCATATCTGCTAGTTCCTACCGAGGTCTATTCACAGGCACCTCGTGTGAGTAATAAACTCTTTCTCAGATTATCTCTGTAGGTACAGTTTCAGCAGCCTTGCAACAAAACCATCTTCCAGGTGATGTCTATCTGAATTCTGCTAATTAACAAACATAGGTTCATCAGAGTGGGGAAAGCATTACACAAAGTCCAATACAATCATCACTCTAAATGAATAATTCTCAAAGTGTATTACACAGAACATAGAATTTTAGGAAAATTTTTTCAAGTTAAATGAGATGTTAAGAAAACACCTTTAGGAAATACAGAGGCAAACATAATTAAATATGTACTATAAATTTAGGTTTTTCAGAACATTTAACAATCTAATGTAATTTATAAATTGCTAAGATAGCTACCTATAGTGCATGATTTCACAAGTACATTATTTCATAAAATTGGGACTGATGTTCATTTAATACCCTCTGTTATCACCTTAAGGTGATTGCTATTTTGCTAGTGGCCATGCTAGACCAAATGTACGTGTGAGTATTTATAAATATATATGTGCGCTCATATTACATATATAATATATACAATAAAATCATATACATGTTTATATGCACAGCACACATAATACATGCTATATTAAATATATGTGTGTCTACTTATACATGTATGCATGTGTGTATGTGTATGTATAAAACTACACATATTACATTTTCATAGAATTATAGTCAGTGAAGAATGGGATGAACTAAATATTTAAACACATTTTTTGGAGTTTTCTGAGTTTTAATCTATTATTAATGCCTAATAAATTTGGTTTATGTTCTCCTCTCTTTCCTTCTTGAAAATATTTATTTTTTTTTTTGTTTAATTTTATTTAATTATTTTTCAAGTACAGATTTCTGGCTATTTCTCCCATCCCAGCCCACCCTGCCCCGTGCTCCCCACCTCCCTCCCATTTCCACCCCCCTTAGTAATTATTCCTGTGTCCTTTATAATTGTTCCTCTAAATTCCTCTCCTTTCTCCCCTCAAATTCCCTCCCCTCTCCCCTCTGATTGCTGTCCCCCTGTTCTCTATTTCAGTGCCTTTGTTTTTATTTTGCTTGCTTGTTTGTTTTGTTGTTTAGCTTCCTGTTAAAGGTGAGATCACATGGTATTTGTCTTTCAACACTTGGCCTATTTCACTCAGCATAATGCTTTCCAGTTCCATCCATGCTGTTGCAGAGGGTAGTAGCTCCTTCTTTCTCTCTGCTGCATAAAATTCCATTGTGTATATGTACCATATTTTTTGACCCATTCATTTACTGATGGGCACCTAGGTTGCTTCCAGCTCTTGGCTATTGTAAATTGTGCTGCTATGAACATTGTGTTACATAGGTTCTTTGAGATTGGTGTTTTAGGGTTGTTAGGATACAATCCTAGCAGTGGAATTGCTGGATCAAAAGGTAGGTCGATTTTTATTTTTCTGAGAAAATTCCATACTGTTTTCCATAATGGTTGTACCAGTCTGCAATCCCACAAAACGTGAACTAGGGTCCCGTTTTCCCCACAACCTCTCCAACATTTGTTGTCGGTTGCTTTGTTTATGATAGCCATTCTGACTGGTGTAAAGTGGTATCTCATTGTGGTTTTAATTTGCATCTCTCTGATGGCTAGCGATATAGAGCATCTTTTCATGTGTCTCTGGATATTCTGTATGTTCTCCTTGGAGAATTGTCTGTTCAAGTCCTTTTCCCATTTTTTAATTGGGATAGTTGTCTTCTTAGAGTGCAGTCATGTGAGTTCTTTGTACATTTTGTATATTAAACCCTTGTCTGAGGTATCATTGGCAAATACGTTTTTCCATACAGGTGGTTGTCTTGTTAATTTAATACTATTTTCTTTAGCCACACAAAAGCTTTTTATTTTGATGAGATCCCATTTGTTTATTATTTCTTTTATGTCCTTTGCTCTAGGGGACATATCAGTAAATATGTTGCTGCATGAAATATCTGAGATTTTCCTGCCTATTCTGTCCTCTAGGACTTTAATGGTGTCATGGCTTATATTTAAGTCTTTTATCCACCTTGAATTTATTTTGGTATATGGTGTAAGTTTGTGCACAAGTTTCATTTTTTTGCATGTAGCTGTCCAGTTCTCACAACACCATTTGTTAAAGAGGCTATCTTTAATCCATTTTATGTTACTGTCCCCTTTGTCTAATATTAATTGACTGTACAGAGTTGGGTTCATTTCTGGGCTCTCTCTTCTATTCCATTGGTCTATGTGCCTGTTTTTATGCCAGTATCAGGCTGTTTTGATTACAGTGGCCTTGTAATACAGTTTGGTATCAGGTATTGTGATCCCTCCTACCTTGTTCTTCTTTCTCAAAATAGCAGCTGCTATTCGGGCTCATTTATGGTTCTACATAAATTTTTGAAGTGTTTGTTCTATGTCTGTGAAATATGCCATTCGTACTTTAATAGGTATTGCATTGAATCTATAGATTGCTTTGGGTAGTATGGACATTTTGATGATGTTAATTTTTCCAATCCATGAGCACAGTATATGTTTCCATTTGCTTATGTCTTCCTTGATGTCTTTCTTCAGTGTTGTGTAGTTTTCTGCATAAAGGTATTTTACCTATTAGCTTGGGTTTAATCCTAGGTATTTTATTTTTGTTTTTGCTATATCAAATGGGATTTTTTTCTTGATTTCTGCTTCTGCTGTTTCATTGTTGGTATAAAATGCCTTTGATTTCTGGATATTGACTTTGTAACCCGCTGTTTTGCCAAATTCATTAATTAGTTCGAGCAGTTTTTGAGTAGAGTCTATAGAATTTTCCATGTATACTATCATGTCATCTGCAAACAGTGACAGTTTTGTTTCCTCCTTTACAGTTTGGATGCCTTTTATTTCTTTTTCTTGCCTGATTGCTGTGGCTAAAACTTTCAATACTATATTGAATAGAAATGGTGAAAGTGGACATCCTTGTCTTGTTCCTGATCTTAGTGGAAAAGCTTTTAGTTTTTTCCCATTGAGTATAATGTTGGCTGTAGGTCTCTCATATATGGCCTTTATTATATTGAGGAATGCTCCCTCTATTCCCATTTTGCTGAGTGCTTTTATCATGAATGGGTGTTGCAGTTTATCTAAAGCTTTTTCCGCATCTATTGATATAATCATGTGGTTTTTGTCTTTGCTTTTGTTTATGTGATGTATTACATTTACTGATTTGCGAATGTCGAACCATCCTTGCATACCTGGGATGAATCCCACTTGGTCATGGTGTATGATCTTTTTGATCTATTGTTGGATGCGATTTGCCAATATTTTGTTGAGGATTTTAGTATCTATGTTCATCAGTGATATTGGCCTGAAGTTCTCTTTCTTTGTTGTGTCTCTATCTGGTTATGGAATTAGGATGATGCTGGCTTCATAAAAAGAGTTTGGGAGTTTTTCATCCTTTTGGATTTTTTGGAATAATCTGTGAAGAATAGGGGTTAGCTCTTCCTTAAATGCTTTGTAGAATTCTCCTGTGAACCCATCTGGTCCAGGGCTTTTGTGTGATGGGAGTTTTTTTGATTACTGCTTCAATTTCATTTGCTGTTATTGGTCTGTTCAGGCTTTCTGCTTGTTCTTCATTGAGTTTTGGACGATTATATTTTTCTAGAAATGTGTCCATTTCACCCAGATTTTCACATTTCTTGGCATAGAGTTCTTCATAGTAATTTCTTACAATCCTTTGTATTTCTGTGATGTCAGTTGTAATCTCTCCTCTTTCATTTCTGATTGTATTTATTTGTGTCCTCTCTCTTCTTTCTTGATGAGCCTGCTTAAAGGCTTGTCTATTATGTTTATCTTTTCAAAAAACCAGCTCCTGGATTTATTGATTTTTAGAATTGTGCTTTTAGTCTTTATGTCATTTACTTCTGCTCTGATCTTGGTTATTTCCTTCCTTCTCCTTGATCTGGGCTGTCTTTGTTTTTTTTTCCTCAAGTTCTTGTAGGCGTAGGGTTAGGTTGTTCTCTTGAAAGGTTTCTATCTTTCTTAGGTAAGCCTGTATTGCTATGAACTTCCCTCTCAGGATTGCCTTCCCTCTGTCCCATAAATTTTGGGTTGTTATGAGTTCATTTTCATGTGTTTCCAGAAACTTTTTGATTTCTTTCCTAATTTCATTCTTGACCCATTTGTTGTTTAATAGCATGCTATTCAATCTCCATGATTTTGAATGTTTTGGGTCTTTTCTCTTGGAGTTGATTTTCAGTTTCAGTCCCTTGTGGTCAGAGAAAATGCTCAGGATGATTTCAACTTTTTAAAAATTTATTGAGGCTTGTGCTGTGTCCTATCATGTGGTCTATCTTTGAAAATGTTCCATGGTCATTTGAAAAGAAGGTGCATTTAGCTTCTTTGTAATAAAGGGATATATATATATATATATATATATATATATATATATAATCACTTAAGTCCATTTCATCTAGGATATTGTTAAATTCCACAATATCTTTGTTGATTTTTTGTTTGGAAGGTATGTCCATTTTTGACAGTGGAGTGTTATAATCCCCAACTATAATTGTGTTGCTGTTAATATCTTTCTTGAAGTCCTGTAAGATTTTCTTTATATATTTGGGTGCTCCTATGTTGGGTGCATATATATTTATGATGTTAATGTCTTCTTGGTGGATTCTTCCCTTGAGTATCATGAAGTGACCTTCTGGGTCTCTCTTTATGGACCTTTTTTTTGAAGTCTATTTTGTCTGATATGAGAATTGCTACCCCAGCTTTTTTTTTCTTGTCCTTTTGCTTGGTAAGTTTGTTTCTAGCCTTTCACTTTTAGTCTGTGGTGATCTTTTGTCCTGAGGTGGGTCTCTTGTAGGCAGCATATGTGTGGGTCATACTTTCTTATCCATTCAGCTATTCTATGTCTTTTGATTGGAGCATTTAATCCATTTACGTTTAAGGTTATTATTGATAGGTACTTATTCATTGCCATTTTTGTACCTGTGTTCCTCTCTGTCTCCCTCTTATTTTTCCTTCCCTTAAAGCAGTTCTTTTAGTATTCTTGTAGGGCTGGTTTGGTGGAGGCATAATCTTTTAGACTTCTTTTGTCTTGAAAGCTCTTTATTTGGCCTTCTATCTTGATTGAGAGCCTTGCTGAGTAAAGTAGTCTTGGTTGTAGGCCTCTAGTTCGCATTACTTGGAATATTTCTTGCCATTCTCTTCTTGCTTGGTTTCCATTGAGAAGTCAGTAGCTAACCTTATTGGGGCTCCCTTGTATGTTATTTCTTTTTTCTCCCTTGCTGTCTTTAAGATTCTCTCTTTATCTTGGAATTTTGCCATTTTGATGATGATGTGTCTTGAAGTGGGCTTCCTTGGGTTCCTCTTGATTGGAATTCTCTGTGATTCCTGAATTTGTGTGACTTTTTCCCTCATCAAATTAGGGAAATTTTCTCTCATTATTATTTCAAATAGGTTTTCTATCCCTTGTTCTTCTTCTTCTTCTTCTTCTTCTGGTATTCCTATTATTTGGATATTATTACATTTCAGATTATCTTGCATTTCTCTTAATCCCTCTTCATTCTTTCTGAGCCTTTTTTTCTTTTTCTTGCTCTTTCTGTGAGATGTTTTCCACTTTGTCCTCCAACTCGCTGATCTGATCTTCTGCTTCATGAATTCTATTTTTGATACTTTCTACTGTGTTCTTCAATTTGGAAATTGTATTCTTCATATCCTCTTGTCCCTTGCTGATAATTTCTAATTCCTTGTTCATGTTGATATAGTTTGGGTATAGTTCATTGTAGCTCCCCTGTAGTTTCTGGTAGCTCATTGTGAGCTCTTTGAACTTTCTGATAACCAGTAATTTGAATTCAATATCTGATAGTTGACTTGCCTCTATTTCATGTAACATTCTTTCTGAGGGTTCCGCCTTTTCTTTCATTTGGGGATTGTTTCTTTGTCCTCCCATTGTTTGTGAGACTCTTCTTGTTGGCCTGAGCTTCTACAATTGATCTGTTCTGACTCCCTGGATTTATGGTGTGAACTTCTGTGGTAGAATACCCGTGAATTGCAGTGGTGCAGACTCCTGCATGTATCTAGATGTTCTCCACTTCCACCTACTCCTTTTTTTGCGAGTGTGTAATCAGTTGGAGGGGGAGGGAAAATGGTTTATGACAGCAGAAGAGTATGTTATGATATTTACAATCACAGCCTGCCGTTGACCAGAACCTCAGCATCTGTCACAATCGCTGCTCTCCAAGTTTCATAAATGCTGTGGATCTATTACTTAATTATGCTGTTTCTCAGTAGCTCAGCCAGGTTTTTCAGCCATGTGCTCAGGATCTGGAGTACGTTTGGTCCTACTCCATTGCCATCTTCTTCTCCCCCCCAAACACATTTTTTAAAACACTGTTTTTTCGATGATTGATGACTATTATCTTATTATTATTTTTTCTCAAACATAAAATACTCTAGTTTTCTTGAGATTACTTTGAACTGAAATTGTCCACTTCATGACTCTGACCACTTTCACATATTTTAGTGTTGCATAATATGTGTCTTTTTGTTGCAGTTTACTTATGCATCTGTAGCTAGGACTTTACACTAGCATAAAAAGCACATAATCTTAGGTAATCACTATTGAAGATGATAATGAACAGCCTTTTTTTGGTGAATTAAAACACTTCACTATATGAGCAAGATCTTGAATGATTACAAAACACTCAACTTTTCCCAGCATGAATATACTCTATAAGCTTATCTTTCTTTTTCATAATGCCATGGTGTCTTGTCCAAAAACACATTAAAATTAAGAAATACTTCATATTGTTAACTAATATTTGCTACACATACTTTCTACATCACAACTTTAGTCTCTTATTTTAACTTTTTCTTAGTGAGTGCTAGGGTCTCAGTAATGATAGGTGTCTCTTGTGCATATTACTAATTTGAAAATCTAAAATTTCACTGAACCAAAATGGTATATACCCAATCAATAGAAAACTTCATTTCAGTCTTTTTATTTCCATGACCAGATTAAACATTTGTTTGTTTTTAAGAAGCAGAGTATGCATAGGTAGACTTTATATTGCCTGGCACTTATAAGACATTAGAAAATTGTGAAGTAGTATCCTAGCTGTTATACTTCATATTCATTTTGAGATTTTACAAGTACAAAAGATTCTGGGAAAAGTTATGACCCAATATAAGCATCATTCTAAATTAACTATCTCAAAAGACTGTCCCAATAAATTAGTCTCCTTTAATTAATTATACAGAAAAAAACATGTGTACTTTGTTAGAATTTATCAACTGAAATATTTATATTTCTAATTTTGCTTTTCATATCTTTCCCATTTATCTTTTTCAAAAAAAATCTTTCAGTTGTCATTGTATTTCACCCTTTTCATTGTTCTTGTCACTAGATCTTAAAATTCTGTCTGTATGTTTCCCATCCTTCACTCTCCAGTTTACTTGCTGGCCAAACTTCCCTAAACATTAATCTACTGGAGAACATGCAATTTTTCTTGTTTCTTTTTTCAAATTTATTTATTTGTTCCCAGTAATCTGGCTTGAAATATCAGTACTTTATGAGAGTCATTGCGCTGAATTGCCTCTGTCAGCTTATTGGTCCCTTCAGCATCTTTTGGGGGATTTTGGGGAGAAGCCTGAAGTAACATTTCACAGAATTTCTTCTATTAGATTCAGCCACAGTGATGCATTTCATCAAATATTGGAAAATGAAGAGAAATAAAAGCCAATATCCTGTGTTGGCAAATTCAGACAGTTTGGAACATTAGTAGCAGCTTCCCTTGACTTTGGACACCTGCTGAGAAACACCTGGTTCAGTGAGACGATTGAAATCACATTCACTGTGAGCAGACAGCTCCAAACATGAAGCAGCAACATCTCTTGAATTCTGCAAGTTTTCATGAGATTCATTCACTTTGATGCTATACACTGGTGGGTTTGTTGGCTGAAGAAAGTTGAGATAGTCACACTTTGTTATTTTCTGAAAGCATGTTACTGTTCTTTCCTCTTTCAAATATCCCATAGTTTGTAAAACTCTAATTTTATATATTAAATCAGTCTTTACTTAAAATGATTTTTCTTTTGGTGATCAAATTCTGATGAAGTCATCTGCTGATTGTGATATAAAATTGACTTCCTAGGCTGAATGAATCTCTTTTTCCCCAAATTTAATATTATTGACAAGATCATCATTTTGAAGCTGTTCCTGCCCCCCTTTTTATCCACACCCATGTACACTTTTGATTGTTTCCCTCCCCTGTAAGCATTCTAATATAATTGTTAACTCATTATGGATAGGTTCAGTGAAATATCTATGCATTTCCTATGTTTATGATTATTTAAGTCAATACTGTGCTTTTACCTCCTCTTCTTTTTCTCTATCACAAAGTTGGATTTTACTAGCAATTTATGTTAAATCCTTTCTTCAAATAACTTAGTTAGATCATCTTATACACAACTTAATGAAAAAGGCCATATGCCTTGGGAAGAAGTGAGTATATAGTCTGCCTATATCTTTTGTAATTACATGACCTTAAATAAACTTTACCACATTCTCATTAAAAAACTGGGAATAATATTATTCACCCCTTAATATTACAAGATTAAATAAAAATATAGATTCAGTGCAATACCAATTAAAACACCAATGACATAATTCACAGATATGGAATAAATATTTCAAAAAAAATTATGGAAGCATAAATGACTCCAAATAACTGTAGCAATTTTGAGAAAGAAGAACAAAGTAGAAGGCATCACAATACCTGATATCAGACTATGTTACAAGGCCACTGTGATCAAAACAGCCTGGTACTGGCATAAGAACAGACACATAGATCAGTGGAACAGAATAGAAAATTCACAAATAAGCCCAAGTCTCTGTGGTCAATTAATATTTGACAAAGAGGGCAGGAGCATAAAATGGAGTAAATATAGCCTCTTCTACAAATGGTGTTGGGAGATCTGGACAGCTACACACCCCAAAAAATGAAATTTGACCACCAATTTATACCATACACAAAAATAAACTCAAGATGGATAAAAGACTTAAATAAAAATCATGATAGCATAAAAGTGCTAGAGGAGACCCATACAGCAGGAGTAACCGACTCATTTTCACCAGGGACCACATCAGCCTCCTGGTTGCCTTCAAAGGGCCAAATCTAATTTCAACTCCTCAGCAGTTACATTTATACAGTCCTAAAATTATTTTGGCCCTTTGAAGGCAGCTGTGAGGCTGATGTGGCCCCTGGTACAAATGAGTTAGACACCCTTCTACACAGCAATATATTCACAAATATGTCCCCTTGGGCAAGACATATAAAGAAAAGAATAAACAAATGGGAGTATATCAAATTAAAAAGCTTCTGTACAGCTAAAGTAAACATCAGCAAAATGAAAATGGAACCAACTGTTGCAGACCCTGTTCAGCAGAGTCTGTCTGTTGTGGTATATGATAAGAATAAATT
This sequence comes from Artibeus jamaicensis, assembly GCF_021234435.1. Lineage (NCBI taxonomy): Eukaryota > Metazoa > Chordata > Mammalia > Chiroptera > Phyllostomidae > Artibeus > Artibeus jamaicensis. The sequence goes on along the minus strand of NW_026522030.1, from coordinate 66,893,219 downwards.
CACAGGCGACAACAACCCTGTGTGGAAAAAGGGAACAGGCATAACTACTCTCTCAAGAGGAGAGTGCCTATGGTGCCTCGGCCACTCCCTCAAGAGGAGAGCACCCCGACCCTTGCCTAGACAGGCTTTTATTGTTTTCCTGGGGTCTTACATCATAGAAAGATTTATTATCTATAACACAGAATATTATTGTCTACACTATAGGTACAATCAAGGAAATAAAAAATAGCATGCAAAGGGGAATGACAATGAGCTCATTAGCTCTCTCCTTGGGAGAACTCATACAGGCTTTAGAAATTACCTTGAAGATAGGCAATACACATTTGTTGTTTTAGACCAGGGTGAGGTAGTTTTAGCAAGAGCAAGCCATAACAATCTGTATGCATTTTCTAGGCCTGATCCCCATGGGAAAACTCGGTTTGAAGGTCTGGCTCCTGCCCACCACTTTACTTCTGTAGGTTTTCCATACAGAGTTGAGTCACATTTGCCAGGCCAGGACAAACTGGTCCCCTACAACCAACAATGTGAGAAAACATATTGGACAATGATATTTTGAACAAGGATTTGATCTCCAAAATATATAAAGAACTGACATGACTCCACACCAAGAAGACAAATAATTCAGTTTAAAAAATGAGCAAAAAATCTGAACAGACACTTCTCCAAGCAGGACATACAGAGGGCCCAGAGACATATGAAAGCATGCTCAGCATCACTATCACTAGCCACCAGAGAGATGAAAATTAAAACCACAATGAAATACCACTTCACACTCACCGAAATGGCCATCCTAAACCTCTCAACAAACACTAAGTGCTGGAGAGCTTGTTGAGAAAAAGGAACCCCGGTGCACTGTTGGTGGGAATGCAGACTATTGCAGCCACTGTAAAAAACAGTATGGAATTTCCTCAAAAAACTAAAGATGGAACTGGATTTTGATCCAGTGATCTCCCTGCTGGGATTATACCTTAAGAATCCTGAAATGCCAGTTCAGAAGAATGTATGTACTCCTATGTTCAGAGCAGCATTATTTATAGTAGCCAAGTGCTGGAAACAGCCTAAGTGCCCATCAATAAGTGAGTGGATCAAGAAAACTGTGGTATATTACTCAATAGAATACTATACAGCAGAAAGAAAGTAGGAATGCCTACCATTCATGACAGCACGGATGAAACTGGAAAGCATTGTGCTAAGGGAAAGCACAATGCTAATCATTCTGCCCTAGCATTGTGCTAAGGCAATGAAATACAAATACCATATGATCTCACCTGTAAGTGTAACCTAATCAACAAAACAAACAAATGAACAAAAAAACCCCAGAAACATGGAAATGAAGAACAAACTGATAGTGACCAGAGGGGAAGGGGAAGGGGGACAATAGAAGAAAGACTGGGAACACATACAAAATACCTATGTACAAGGACAGTGGGGTGGGGATTGTCTCTGTGAGCAGGGGTTGGTTGGGGCCAGGGAGTGCAATGTAGGGAAAATGGGGTAACTGAACAACAATAAAAATAATGTGGGGTTTAAAAAATAATAATAGTACTATGTTACATTAGATGGAATTGTTTAGCAAGTAATGTTTTTAATAAGATGTGCTTTTTATATAACTTAAGAAAATCTTCTTAATATTTTCTAGATATAGTTTTGAAGAAAAGGTAGAAAAATATACCTTTCTGAAATACCCCACTTTATCAATATCTTTCCTATTTCAAGTTAAAATCTTCTTTTAGATTTTAAAAGATTTTAAAATCATTTTAAAAAGATTTTATTTACTTACTTTTAGGGGGGAAGAGAGGGAGAAAGAGAAGGAGAGAATATTGATTTGCGAGAGATACACATGCCTCCAACCTGGGACCTGGCCCACAACTCAGGCATGTGCTCTTACTGGGAATTGAACCAGCGACCCTTTGGTTTGCAATCTGGCACTTAATCCCTGAACCACACCAGCCAGGTATCAAAGTGAAATCTTTTTAAAGTCTTTACACAGCTGTTGATTTACCATCTATAAAGAATGTGATACACATATGTAGTGATAGCTCTGTAACTGTACATTTGAAGTTAAGGTTGAAAGGCATTTGCCATATACTTAACTGCCCATAGTGACTGTAAAATTAAAAAAATATATAATATCAAACATTGAAATACCATGTTTTTTACTTTACCAACTTATAAATTTATAGAAAATTAATTAAAATATTCCATTAAAATCAGATAATTTCTTAATGGAACTTGGTAATTTGTTAACTGGTAATACTTTTTTGAAAGCAATAAAAGCTGTATTACTGATATGAAGAATAATTTTGACCAATCTGATTATATTTGTTCTTCATAAAGTTGAAGTTCTCAAAAAGTACAGCAAATGTGTTATCTACCAACCAAACTTGGATTAAAAGTGTATCTTAAATATTAAAAATTTTTGTCATAGTCATTATGCAGGAAAGTTTCTTTTATAGATGAATAGCAATTTTATTGTTTTATTGACACATTTATTTCATTGTTTCATATTAAATTTATTAAAAAAATAAAAGCATACAAATATTAAGATGAATGATGTTAGAATAATAAGCCTCTTTCATTAGTAGCTTTGCCAGTTACGTAAAGGTCTATTAAATTTGAAAGCTAATGTTATAATGAACTCAGATAATGACAGAGCAGATGCATAAATGAAACCTGAGATGAATAACTGATAAAATTTTGGAAAATTGCTATTGAGTCAACATTTGCTGGATAATAGTTTTAGTGTACACCTGTGCTAGCAGGGTTTAAAAAATGAAGATTAATTAAGTCTGGTTGAGAGTCCTATTCCTACTCACTAACCAAATACTGTCAGATAAAATAAATGTTTTCTAGAAAATAGAGGTCCATAAGGGTCTAGTATGTGCTGTGGAGTGGCTGACAAGTCATGACCAATAAATATTTCATCTTCTGTCCAAATACCTCAGGCTTTCTTCCATTTAAATTGTGGTCATGTGACTAGATCTGTCAGTGAATGGAAAGCAGAAATAACATGCATCATTTCTGTCTGAGGCACTTAAAAGCAATTATTGCCTCCTCCATCATTCTCTTTTCTTGCTACAGTAAATGTGGAATCCTTAAACTTAGATAACAAAGTGAAATAATGGAGTCTGGCGGCTGAATGACTCCTCAGAGAAGAGTCCCTGCTGTGTCTCACACTGGAATCTAAAAACATATGAAATTAATTTCTGTTGTTTAGGTCACTGATGTAGAGTTTGGCATTTTGTGGCAATCCATATATTCCTGTAATACAAATAATTTATATGAAGTAAAATATGTATGATGAGACTGCAGGAACTACCCAGGAAATGTATGGAAACTTTTATTACTCTGTGTTCATAAGGTGCTGCAATCAGTCAGACACAACAACAACAACAAAATAATCATAATAATATGAACATTCAGAAACATCTGTTAACTAACTAGAGAGTGTGCTTATGTTTATTTGGTTTGATGTAAAACATAGAAAATTCTCTCTAATTTTTCACAGAAATATGGAAATACAGTATCCCCCCATTCACAGGAAGTACATTCCAAGACTCCCAGTGAATGCCTGAAACCAAGGATAGTACCAAACCCTGTATATACTGTTTTTTTCTTTATATACATAGCTTTTCCCTAAGGAAGCACTTTATATTTCTCTTTGACATATCCAAATTGCCAGCATTGCTAGTCATATGCTTTGGGGCTATTATTAATTAAAATAAAAGTTGCTTGAATACAAGCACTAGGAAAGCATGACAGGAAAGCTGATAAGCCAAACGACTACTAAGTGACTAATGAGCAGGACACCCATACAACATGAACGCCCTGAACAAAGGATGATTCACGCTCAGGGCCAGAGGGAGCAGGGCTGTGTGAGATCTCATCACACTATTCACAATGTAGTGCAATTTAAAATGTATGGAGTATTTGTTTTTGGAATTTTCCAATTTGTATTTTCTATTGCAGTTGACCACATGCAACTGAACTGCGGAAAGCAAAACCTTGGCTAAGGGGTAACTCCTAGGTAAAAGGTAACTCTTGTACAGATTTTCAGATTCCTAGCATGATGCCTTTGCAGCATGAAGCCTCTAATATCTTAAGCTACAGGAATCAGTTTTCAATTTCTTTTTTTAAATTTTTTATTGATTATGCTGCTACAGTTGTTCTATTCCCCCTTTCATTCCCCTCCACCCTACCCCCCATCCCCACCATTACCCCCCTTTAGTTTATGACCATGTGTCTCAAGTTCTTTAGATTCTATATTTCCCATGCTATTCTTGCCCCCCTTCTATTTTCTATCTACTGTCTATGCTACTTATTTTCTGTACCTTCTCCCCCCTTCCCCTCCTCCCACGCCCCTGTTGCTAACCCTCCATGAGATCTTCATTTCTATGTTTCTACTCCTGATCTAGCTGTCCTCTTAGTCTGCTTTTGTTTTAGGTGTGGTTGTTAGTAACTGTGAGTTTGTTGTCCTTTCACTGTTCATGTTTCTTTAACTTCTTTTTCTTCGATAAGTCCCTTTAACATTTCATATAATAAGGGCTTGGTGATGATGAACTCCTTGAATTTGATCTTATCTGAGAAGCACCTTATCTGTCCTTCCATTCTAAATGAAAGTTTTGCTGGATAGAGCAATCTTGGTTGTAGGTCTTTGGATTTCATGACTTGGAATACCTCTTTCCAGCCCCTTCTTGCCTGTAAGGTCTCTTTTGAGAAATCCGCTGACAGTCTGATGGGGACTCCTTTGTAGGTGACTGTCCCCTTATCTCTTGCTGCTTCTAGGATTCTCTCCTTCATTTTAATCTTGGCTAATGTAATTATGATGTGCCTTGGTGTGTTTCTTCTTGGGTCCAACTTCTTTGGTACTCTCTGAGCTTCCTGGATTTCCTGGAAGTCTATTTCCTTTGCCAGATTGGGGAAATTCTCCTTTATTATTTGTTCAAATAAGTTTTCCACTGGTGGCTGTGCCTTTCCCCCTTCTGGTACCCCTATAATTTGGATGTTGGAGCATTTAAAGATGTCCTGGAGGTTCCTAAGACTCTCCTCATTTCTTTGAATTCTTGCTTCTTGACTCTTTTCTGTTTGGCCATTATTTGCTTTCTTCTGGTCCACTTCATTGATTTGAGTCCCAGTTTCCTTTTCATTGCTATTGGTGCCCTGTGCAATTCCATTCATTTCAATTAGTTTCGCCTTCATATATTTGTCTAATTTGTGGCTATAATAAACCAGTTCTGTGAGGATCCTGATGACCAGTGTTTTAAACTGTGCGTCTGAGAGTTTTGCTATTTCTTCATTGCTTAGATCTATAGGTTCTGGGGCTTTGAGATCTTCCTGCAACATTTTTGGTCTCTTCTGGCCCTTTAAGTGTGAGAAGCGGTGCCTTGGACTCCCAGGTCGCTGGGTTGTGACGCTGTATGTGGGGGCGTGGCCAGAGCGGAGAAATGTCGACCCCCTCTGCTGTTTCTCACAGCTTGGTGAGAAGCAGTGCCTTAGGTGGTTCCCCTGGGCCGGGCCACTTAGAGTCGCTGGGTTATGACGCTGTATGTGGAGGTGGGGTCAGAGCAGGGAAATGGCGCGCCCTCCACTGCCGCTTGCCGCGGGACTGCTGGGCCTGGTCCAATCGCCCACTCCCTCACCTGTCCGCCCGTGCACAAATGCGCGACCACAGTCAACACGCAGCACCGCTCCTCCGCTGTCTCCCCCGAGGTCGCTCGCCTGGTCGCTCACTCGGTCGCTCACTAGGTCCAACCCTGCGCCTAGATTCCGCGCCTGAGTCCGTCTGACGGAGACCTCCTGTGCAACCCAGCTTCACCAGCCGCTGGTTTCGCCCCTTACTGGTCAGGCTGAAGAATTTGTTGTTAACGGACTTCCAAAAAGTTCAATTTTCCGTGTTCTGGCTGTGTTTTTTGTTGCTAATATTTAGTTTTCTCTAAACTTGGTTGTGTGAGAAGGCACGGCACATCCACCTATGCCTCCATCTTGGCGGAAGTAGTTTTCAATTTCTTCAAAAGTAGCCACTTTCTTCAAAAGTGGGTTAAGAAAAGTTGTGGTATGTTTACACATTGGACTTCTATATGGCCATAAAAAAAGGCGATCTTAACCTTTTACAACAGCATGGATGCACCTGGGGAGTATTATGCTGAATGAAATAAGCCCGTCAAAGAAAGACATACCAGATGATCCCATTTACATGTGGAATCTAATGAACAAAATAAACCGATAAACAAAATTGTAGCAGGGGTATTGATACAGGGAACAGACTGAGACTGACAGCTGTCAGAGGGGATGGGGGCACTGAATAAAAGGTGAAGGGATTAGCTGAAGAACATAAATACATAATCTATAGACACTGACAACAGTGTGGTAATGGCCGAAAGGAAAGGGGAACAGAGGCTGCGTGGAAGTGGGCAAGGGTGGGTAGGGACATCAGTAATAGTATCAACAATAAAACTAAAGTTAAAAAAAAGAAATACCACACAAAAGTAACCAGATAGTTCTCTACCAATATTTGTAAAGACAAATATGGATTTCTTAATAACAAAAAATTAAAATATACATATATAATTACAAAAGATTAACTTCTATGCGTTTAAGAAAAGTATATAGAAGTTGACTTCTGAAAGGCAACTCCTCCTAGTGGCATTTACAACAACTACTGTAAAATTAGAGTTCTTTAAGAACAGGTGCCATGGTTACCATGGTCTCCACCAAGTCTATTTTCTACTTAAAATTGCAGTCATAAAAGGCTCAACTAAAAAAAAAATCACTGACAGTTACGATAACAAGAAGAAACCATGGGCCTCTGAGATCTTGCTCTGGAAGCTATCTTATCAAAAAATGGGAGTGTGGAACAAAGCAAATGCATCTCTTCCTTTTGTTTCTTTTGTCCCATCACCTTAATTTATCAGACATTTTGAATACAGATAATACCCCAGGGAACTTATCAATAATATATATTTAGAGGGACCAAACAAAACAGACACTTGGTAAGACTTTGAGGAATTCTAGTTTATATAAATCTACAAGTTAACTTGACCATCGACAAATGTTATCCCCCTTCAATTAGAACACTTTATGCTGAATTTTCCTGAAAAACGTTATCACAGAAGAAAAATAACAAAAAAAGAAACAGGAATTATAAAAATTTGTTACAAAGTACAAGTTTTGTGGCAATCCATATTTACCCCTTCCTCTCTCTAGGGCCTCTGAGCCCCTGCACAAACTCCTATTCTGTTTGAAATTTCAGGTTTAGAAGAAGGTAACTCTCAATAGCTACAGCTACCTTAGGAGTATTTTCTTAATTGAAGACAAAAATCTAGTTCTCTGGGCACCTGACCCTGCAGTCAATGCCTGGAGTGAGTTGGGGCTTAACTCAGATCTTCATCTCAGATTTACAATCTTGTTAAATGGAAAGGTTTTTATTTGCTTTCTCTTGTGTTTAAAAAATGTGTAAAATGATATGTTGAATTGTCTAAGACTTTAGGAGAGACACATTCTCTCCTAAAATTTCTGGTCCCTTAGAAAGAGAAATTAGTATAAATAAATCATTAAAAAATATGCATCAGATCTGCTGAGTTACCAGTGGATTCTGTCTGATAAGGTTAGAACATACACAAACCCACCCACCCAGAAACCAGCACTCAAAAGGGCATAATCCGCCTGTGGAAAGTGAGGGAAGTGATGGAAAGTGGAGTAACAGCCAAGCAAGAGGCATTATTCCCTCTCTGGCCCCTACACCACAGATAGCACCACCACACAGTGAAGTGGGTTGCCCCACTCTGGTGAATACATAAGCCCCCACTCCTTACAACATAACAGGTATGCAGAGACAAAGAAATATGGCTCAAAACAAAGAACGGCTCAGAACTCCAGAAAAAGAACTAAGTGAGAAGGAGATAAACAACCTATGTGATGCAGAGTTGAAAACACTGGTAATCAGGATGCTCACAGAAATTATTGAGCTCAGTTGCAAAATAAAGGAAGAAATAAAGGCTACCAAAAGTGAAATAAAAAAAAATACGGGACTTCCGCCAAGATGGAGACGTAGATGGAGGATCCACCTCGCCTCTGTGCACAACCAAATCTAAGAACAACTATTTTTAACAGCAGTCACAACCAAGCCACACGGAAAATCGACAATACGGAGTCCAAAGGACAACTAGATACTCGGCTGGACCGGTACGAGGAGCGAGGCCAATAGCGGAGCAGGTTAGCAAGAAAAAATTCCCGGGGCGGTGCGCGGCGCGCAGGCAACCGAGGGTACTGATCGCCAGCGAGCTGGCTGCCGGAGCGCACAGGGAAAAGGCGCGGCGGTCGGTTGGTGGCGGTCGGTTGGTCGGTCGCGCGCCTTTAGTGCGGAGAAGCCAGTGAGAAGGGAAGCCGGCGTGGGGCCGCAGGCTCGCGCAATTCCGATCGGATAAACCCCAGGCGTGCGGAGTGACTGGAAACACTGGGCTAGCGGAGAGGAATGCCATTGCTCCCTCTCTGACCCCGCCCCCACACACAGCATCACAAACCAGCGACCTGGGTCGCCCCGTCCTGGTAAACAACTAAGGCTTCGCTCCGCTCACTTAACAGCACGAACAGACCAAAAATGGCTCTAGGACAACTCAGAGCCCCAGAACCGATAGACCTAAGTGATGAAGAAATAGCCAGTCTTTCAGATGCACAGTTCAAAACACTGGTTATAAGGATCCTTACAGAACTGGTTGACTTTAGCCACAAATTAGAGAAACATATGGAAGCTCAATTAATTGAAATGAATGGGGATACAAAGATTCCAATAGTAATGGAAAGAAAATTGGGACTCAAATCAAGGGAGAGAACCAGACGGAAGAAAAAAATGATAAAACAGAAAGGAATGAAGAAATAAGAATTCAGAAAAATGAGGAAAAGATTAGGAACCTCCAGGACATCTTTAAACGTTCCAACATCCGAATTATAGGGGTACCAGAAAGGGGAAAGGCACAACCACCAGTTGAAAAATTATTTGAACAAATAATAAAGGAGAATTTCCCCCAAGATGGCAAAGGAAATAGACTTCCGAGAAATCCAGGAAGCTCAGAGAGTCCCAAAGAAGTTGGACTCAAGAAGGAACACACCAAGGCACATCATCATTACATTAGCCAAGATTAAAATGAAGGAGAGAATCTTAGAAGCAGCAAGAGCTAAGGGGACAGTCACCTACAAAGGAGTTCCCATCAGACTGTCAGCTGATTTCTCAAAAGAGACCTTACAGGCAAGAAGGGGCTGGAAAGAGGTATTCCAAGTCATGAAAACCAAAGATCTACAACCAAGATTGCTCTACCCAGCAAAACTTTCATTTAGAATGGAAGGGCAGATAAAGTGCTTCTCAGATAAGACCAAATTCAAGGAGTTCATCATCACCAAGCCCTTATTATATGAAATGTTAAAGGGACTTACCTAAGAAAAAGAAGATAAAAAAGATGAACAGTGAAAGGACAGCAAACTCACAGTTATTAAGAACCACACCTACAACAAAAGCAAACTAAGAGGATAGCTAGATCAGGAGCAGAACCATAGAAATGAAGATCTCAGGGAGGGTTAGAAATAGGGGAGTGGGAGGAGGGGAAGGGGGGAGAAGGTACAGAAAATAAGTAGCATAGACAGTAGATAGAAAATACATAGGGGGAGGGTAAGAATAGTAGGGGAAATACAGAATCTAAAGAAATTGAGACACATGTTCATGAACTAAAGGGGGAAATGGTGGGGGAGGGGTATGCAGGGTGGAGGGGAAGGGAGGGGGCAATAGAACAAATGTAGTGGCATAATCAATAAAAATTAAAAAAAAAATACACAAGGAACCAACAGTGACAGAAAGGAAACCAGGACTCAAATCAACAATTAGGAACAATAGAAAGACATAAATATCCAGCTAGAACACAATAAAGAAACAAAAATTCAAAAAAATGAGGAGAGGCTTAGGAACATCTGGTACAACTTTAAATACTCCAACATCCAAACCTCAAGGGTGCTGGAAGGAGAAGAGGAAGAAATTGAAAATTTATTTGAACAAATAATGAAGGAAAACTTCCCTAATCTAGCAAAGGAAATGAATTTCCAGGAAGTCCAGGAAGCTCAGAGTCCCAAAGATGTTGGACCCAAGGAGGAACACACCAACTCACATCATAATTAAGTTACTACAGGTTAAAGATAAGGAGAGAATCTTAGTGAAAAGGAAACAGTTACCTACAGAGGAGTTCCCATAAGACTATCAGCTGATTTCTCAAAAGAAACATCACAGGCAAGATGGAGCTGGAAAGAAGTATTTGAAGTCATGAAAGGCAAGGACCTACATCCAAGATTACCCTATCCAGCAAAGCTATCATTTAAGATGAAAGGGTAGAGAAAGTGCTTCCCAGATAAGGTCAAGTTAAAGGAGTTCATCATCACCAAGCCCTTATTCTATGAAATGTTAAAGGGACTTATCTAAAAAATAGAAGATCAAAAACTATGAGCAGTAAAATGGTAACAAACTTGCAACTATCAATAACTGTACCTAAAATACAAAAGCAAAAATTAAGCAAACAACTAGAACAGGAACAGAATAATAGAAATGGAGATCACATGGAGGGTTATCAATGGGGCAGGGGAGGGGGAAGAGTTGGGGAAAAGGTACAAGGAATAAGCATAATAAGTAGGCAGAAAATAGACAGGGGGAAGGTTAAGAATGGTATGGGAAATGGAGAAACCAAAGAACTCATATGTACAAGCCATGGGCATGAACTAAGAGAAGGGGAGAATACTGGCAGGTGGGGGTACAGGAAGAAGGGGGAGAAAGGAGAGAATCAATAGGACAATTGTAATAGCATAATCAACAAAATATACATTAAAAAAGACCAAATCAAATAAACTGTTCTCTTTTACAGATAACACTAATATGTTTGTAGAAAATCCAACAGAACTTTAAAAAATTCTGGAGCAAATAAGTGATTATAGCAAGTTTGCATAATACAAGATTAATATTAAAAAATTCTTATATACCAGTGATAAAGTAAAATTTGAAATTAAAAACACCATTTACATTAACCCCTCCCCCCACCAAATAAATAGGGTAGAAGTCCTAACAAAATGTGTAAGATCTGTATATGAGGAAAAGTACCTTCTCTCTAGTTTTGCTTGTTCTCAACATTTCAAATAAACAGCATCATACAATTAAAAAATTATGGAAATGTTATGGATGGGGAGAGAGAGACCCGAGTCCAGAGGCCTTCCTCCTCTGCCTCAGTTCTTGTCTCACCTCAATAGATGAATCCAGGTGAGAAAGACAATATGTATAGTGGAAATGAGATAACAAGTTTGTTCAAGAAACACATAGAAGCACAAAGCTGCAGGCAGGCACCTGGCTAGTCTAAGTGCTCTATATGTAGCTGAAAGAAAGTTGTTAGAAAGTGTGTTAGTGAGTTTGTTCTACACACTTGAGCTGAGGCTACAAGTGGGTACCTAGCTAACCTAAGTATGCAGACTCTCGGGGTTCCAGGGTAACATATACCCCAGCTGGCTTCCAGGTGCCCCTCCTTCTTCCCATTGGAAATGTCATAGAACTACATAGGCTTTCCTTCTCAGTTAGCAAATGTCCTTCTTCTTTCCCTACAGAGGTCTGCTTTCCCAGCATAGGCCTCCCTTTTTCTCCTTTGCAATTCCCACTTGCGATGTTCAGAACACCTGGCAATCTTAAGTAATATGGTTACAGAAGCCCCCTTTTCAGCTCAGTCTCAAGCACTCCCCTTGCCCTGGGCTATTTTGCTTGCAATGCTCAGGACACCTGGCAATCTTATCAACAGAGCTCAGGACTGTTCATTGGTGAGACATGCCTTCCTTTTGCCTCTAGCCTCCTTTTTTGCTAGATTGTAATGGTGAGAGATCTGCCTTTAGTTTCCGTTCGGCGGCTCACTTGTAATTCCTACCTAACAGGAAAAAATAGAAATAATTAAAGATAAAGGTTAAATTACCAATACTTATAAAATTTTAAAAATGTATGTTTTTGGAAAACCTAGAACAACAGAATAAGGCATAATGGCAAAGTCTCATTCAATACAACGGTACACAATTAACGTACATAAAAAATTACAATGTGGGGCTAGGGCCCGAGGTGGGGTGAAAATGGAGATGGCTGCACTTGAACAACAATAAATAAACAAACAAAGATGAAAATATTCTGATTATAATAAAACTTCAAGTATAGATTCAAAAGAAATACTAAATAAAGAAAACATACTATGTTCTTACATGGGAAATTTCATTAGTAAATGTAAGTTTATTCCAAATGTATTTACAAAATTTCAAAAATCCAAACACAATTCTGAAGTTTGCAAATAATTATAATGCTACCTAGAAAATTTGTTTTAAAAATAAAAATAGCCAGAAACATTCCAAAATGAAGAGTTAATGAGAAAACAATTGTCTCATCAAATGTAAAATACATTATATTATTATTTCAACTTAACAAACATAGTTCTGGTTCAGAAACAGTTCAAGTAACCAATAAATTAGATATAAGAACATTCTATCTGATAAATGTTTCATTGCAATTGAAAGACAGGAAAATGTTATATGTACATATAAATATATAATTTGTATATAATATCTGGAGTTAATGACAATGTGAATTTTTTAAAAATCACTCTCATATGTATATTTTGCAACTAAATACATTAGTAAACTAACAAAAAATAAAACCAAGTAAAAATTCAACTGGACACTTTCATCAAATATGAAATACTTTCTAGCTCATTACTATCATGTACTTTAGGAATCAATTGACAACTTAGATATGGTGCCTTCTTCATGGAGCTTATAATCTCACTTGAGAGACTGATAAATTAAACTAACTGCTTAGACCTGACTGGTGTGGCTCAGTGGATTGAGTGCTGGCCTGCAAACCAAAGGGTCACTGGTTCAATTCCCAGTCAGGGCACATGCCTGGGTTCTGGGCCAGGTCCCCAGTTGAAGGCAGTCACACATTCATGTTTCTCTCTCTGTTTCTCCCTCCATTTCTCTAAAAATAAATAGATAAAAATCTAAAAAAAAATGAACTGCTTAATAAATAAATCAGTATGGAGCACAGAAAGTTTACAATTAATTACTTGAAACACTTAGTGGGTGTCATTTCTGCAGTCCATCTTATTCGACGAAAATATGTGGTAATTCTGGACATATAATATTAATAATTCCTGGGGACTTATAGTAGGAATAGTGTGTTATAAAACAAACACAGTTAGCCCTGGCAGTGGATTGAGCGCAGGCCTGCGAACCAGAGGATCACGGTTCAATTCCCAGTCAGGGTACATGCCTGGGTTGCAAGCCAGTTCCCTGCAGGCCAGTTCCCAGCAGGGGACACATGAGAGGCAACCATACATTGATGTTTCTCTCCCTCTCCCCTTCCCCTCTAAAGATAAATAAATAAATATTTTTAAAAAAAACAAACACAGTTGTATGATGAAGATAATTATCGCTATCTTATAGAGTATTTTGATTATTTAGCAGAAGGTACAAAAATATCTGATAGAGTACCTTACAATGCACTTATGATAATTACACAGTTCATATGTAAGCTTGGCATATCAGATAATATTATTGTCACATGAGTTGTTACTGTTGTTATTCTTAATTTGCAACAAAAGAAAATTAGTCTTTCTGAGATTTAGTATTTTCCAAGTTTATATATCTCATAATGCACAAGCCAGAATTATGGCTGGTAACTCTAAGTGCCAGTCCAGTTAAATGAAAAAGAGCTTTTAATAAAATAAATGTAAATAACACCAAACACACAAAAGAATATTGATCTTTTAGTTATTCATCAAAAACCAACTTGTCTGGCTGATGACATTTTTGTTAAAAGTCCCTTAATGATTTCTAACAAACACACAGAAATAATGTACAATAAAGAAGCATGAGAGTTTGTGATTGAGTAGGTTTTCATCTCTTCATTCAACGTATGTATTGAACTCATGCTTGTCAGACACTCTGCTTGAGGATGGGAAGGTGCAAAGAAACATGAGAATCCTGCACTGAGGAATTCAGACTCAAACCACTGGAGCTCTGATTCTGCCACCCCACATTAAACTAACAGGACAACCATTTATTTCATGAAAATCAGAAAAGAAAAGTAGAAACAACTAAATTTTATTGACTCTAATTAACTTAGTTTAAGCAAATAATGAAAACAATGTTAATTGAAAAATGATTAATCTCAGTTTAGTATAAATTTACTTTAGTCCAGCCTAAATCACAAAATGTTAATTAGACTAGGAGAGATAAATTCCTTTCTTTGCCAACAGAAAATTACGTTAGGTATTTTTAAGGGGTACCTAAATTATATTCTGATACTGAGAGAACATATCTTGATCTAAGTTTATGCCATGCTCTTCTTGCTAATTAGTGGATAGAAACCTAGTACATATTGCACCTAATTCACAGCTTAAATTGCAAGTGAATTGGCTTTTTAAATTACAACTTGATTGGGTTCAAAGTATATGGTTAATATACAGTAACGGTAATCTAAAAAAAGTTAATACAAGTTTTCAAGGCTTTATGATATGATTTTTATTTTTTGTATTTTATTTTATTTTTAACTTAAATTTCCATTATAGTTGACATACATATATTAGTTTCAGGTGTACAACATAGAAATTAAACATTTATATACCTTATGAAGTGATCATCCTAATAATTTAGTTTGCACCATACAGTTACAATAATATTATTGACTATATTTCTTCTGCTGTACTTTACATCTCTATGACAATTTTATCACTGTCAACTTGTGGTTCTTAATCCTTTTCATTTTTTTATGACTATCCACCTGATCCCTCCCCTATCTGAAAGCCATTATTTTGTTCTCTGTATTAATGAGTTTGTTTCTGTTTTTTTTGCCGTTGTTGTTGTTGATTTATTTTGTTTTTAGGATTCCACATGTAAGTGAAATCTTAGGTTATTTGTATTTGTCTGAGATTTAAAGTGGAAAGTTGTTACAAGTGGAAAGAAGGGATTATAAATTGATGCAGGTTCTATGGGAAAGAGTATGGAGGATATTTATAACCATACCAACCAGTCACTTCATCAGTGGGTATTTATACAAAGAAATCCAAAAAGATGTATTCAGCCCTGTGCTCACTGAAGCACTATTTACCATAGCCAAGATATGTAAGCAGCCTCACTGTCCATCAATAGATGAGCATATGAGGAAGATATAGTACATATAAATGATGGATAACTTCTACCTTGCAATTTCAATCCTTTACAAATGAAGCCAAAATCAATACATTTGCATATATCTACCCCTTTCAGTATTTCTTATTTGAATTGTCAAATATAAGATAATGTTACTTTATATCAGTAAGAAAATAAACTTCCCATGTAACTATAATCTAAATAATAATTATAAACTGTTATTTTTATAGATACAAGATATAAAAATAAAATATTTAGAAATGTTCAAAGAGAAAATTGTTGATAAAATAGTTCTTCTATTGAATTTCTTGGGGTGCCATTGGTTAATAAAATTATATTTAGGGGTACAATTCCATAATACACCATCTGTATTGTGTTCATCACCCCAAGAAAAGTCTCCTTCCATACCCATCTATTCCCCCTTTACCTTTTTCTGCCTCTTCCCATCCCCCTTTCCTTGTGCGAAAGGAAAGTATAATCACTATACTGTTTGTTGCCTGTGCCTATGAGGGTTTTTTTTTTCCCCTAATCTCTTCACTTTTTTCATCCTAGCCCCCAACTGCAGGACCCTCTGACATCTGTCAGCTTGTTTGTTAGTTTATTTTGTTCATAATATTATACAAATAAGTGAAACTACCAGTCAGGAAAATACAAAAAAAATTTTCTATAAACAAATTATTGACATTACTTTTTTTGTTTTGGTTTAATTTTCATGTGGTTATTGTGTAATAAAAATATGTTTCACTGAATATCAACATTTTATTTCATGGTTCCTTATAAGTATTTTAAAAGAATTTTTATTACCAAGCAAATTGATAGAGTTAATTTTACTGTAATGAAGTCTTCTTTAACATTATTTTATTATTTAATCTATGATTTTAATAATAAAATAATGCTGATTTTATTTCATCAATAATTATTTAATCATTTTATTATTCATTATTTTCCTCCTTATGATAAGAAAAAACCGATTCCAAGTGGTTTAAGCAATAATGAGATATAGTCTTTGAAAACTTAAAAAATCATGTTCTGTTTGGCATTTTCATTTGTGTCAAAGCAGTGGCTCAAGTAAAATTGAGATAAATTGAATCTCTCTTTACATCTTCTGCTTCATAATTCCTCTGAGTGGATTCACTGTCATGGAAGCCTCCATACACAATGCCGCCCCCCATGACTCCAAATGCACAGTGCTTTTGTACTTAATGGTTCCAAAGAAAGATTTTCTGTCTCTTTGATCCCAACCACAATATCTTATTCAGTCTCTTTCATTTGATGATTTAAACAATTCTTCCTTAACCAATAAAAGTGAACAGACTTATACACCTCTGAATACCTGTGATTGGCCAAGAAACATTTACTTACCTGCTTTTGCAGCTGTGGGGTAGAGTCAACCTCACTCAGAACTCTTGTCACAAATGGTATTTCATTTTACTTTTAACTGCATTTGGTAAATACATGTCACATTAATAAACACTGCTATACCTATACCTATACCTATACCTATATCATCTATACCTATACCTATACCTATAATCTATCTCTATCTCTATCTCTATCTCTATCTCTATCTCTATCTATATCTCTATCTCTATCTCTATCTCTATCTATCTCTATCTCTATATCTATATCTATAACTATATCATCTATATCTATATCATCTGTTTGGTAATCACCCTGCCTGGTTTCAGAAGCTGTAACCCCCTATGGCTAAGGCTGAGTGAGCCACCTTCAAACCATAAGCCACTAAGGAGAAAAAACTTATCTCCCTGGCAGGAGCACCACTTCTGCTCCTTTTTCCGTAACTGGCCCTCAATGCTTGGCCAGTTAGCCAATGACTAATAAGATTCCTCAAGGGGGGATTGATCTAAGACAGGCATGATCACATGGAGGCCCCAGGGAAGGACTTGGGGAGCTACAGCAAAAGGGGGTTATGGACCCTTTTCCCTTGGCTTTGACATAGCCTGAGTCCTCATTCTGTCTGCAAGAAGTCTCCTAATCTCTTGGCCCCAGCCTGACTTAAGCCTGAAACAATGACAGAGGGTGGTGCAGCCCTGTGCTGGAAAGGGCAGGTTCCCCTGGTGATCAGGCCTAAGAAAGAATACATAAAATCCTGTGAAACCTGCTTTGCTAAGAATGGTCTCAATTAAATGATAATCCAAGCAGGAAATGAGTTTGTTTCCCAAAGTTTTGTAGCCCATTAGCTAACAGACCCTGACTCAAAATAAGCCCTCAGAGTTCTTTGTATGCTATTGTTTAATCCTTACTGCCTGACAATGATTAATGAACTATACCTGTATTCCTGTGCAAATTGAAACTCAACAAAAACCTGTCAAGGCAAGGGTCAGGCTATTCTCCCCTTGAGAGAGTAGCCGCGCCATCCCTTTTCCTCCCCTGGACTGAGTAGTCCATGTGAATTGGTCTCGTATCTCATCCATAATGCCGTGTACACTGCAGGCCAGTACACGCGTCCTATACAATCTATACCTATACCTTTATCTACTTCTATATCTATGTCTATATTATCTATATCTGTATATTTCTATATATGCATACATATATTAAAAACTTCATAAGTAAGAAAGGGATGAGGATGTGGTAGTAACAAAAGCACATTTAGATTATCAGAAAAAGAATGAATGCCTGTTTTTCAGGCACAAAATGTTCACTTAAACCCAAAATAGATGTTTCACCACATCCATCTGTCTAAATGAATTGTGTGAGTACCAGGACTTTGCAGGAATGGAGTAGTGGTGTCAGTTTTCTGGCTTATTTATGCCAACTACTTTACTGAATTTTGAGTTGTCTTTCCACTACTACAATTTTGAACTCAGGTTAATTTCCCTGATCATCATGTTTGGAATCTTTCTTCCCAACTTCCAAAAGCTAAATGTTAAAATCGCTGAAATGTAACCATCACTTATTAAGTGAGTAAGTGAAACACAGATATATGAAGGCAGAGAACTAGTAAAAATTTTAATATTAAAGATATTAATTGAAGAACTAAGGAGCAAGCTAGAAGCACAATCTGAAATGTTAAGCTAATGGGGAATACAGTTTAAAAAGTGCTGTTATTTGACAAAGTTCCATGCTATTTTTCACTATCTTGATATTATTCTATTATTAATATATCATATCAATATATCACTTTAAACACATTTTCAAAAGCATCTCTTCCCCTCTACCTATGGAAATAAATTTTAATTTGGCATAGTAACCTGAACACAGTTCCACCTTCCTGTCCCTATGAAAGCCCACACTCAAAAGACAGGTGCTAATGTAAAGGAAAGTGGTTTATTTTCAGGTCCTGGGTACCTGGATGATAGGGCATTCATGTCACAGAGCTCATCTCCTGGAAAGATGGGAGACTGACATCTCCATGCAGGAGAGGCTTTTATAAAAAAGAAGATGGGACCATAACTAAGAGGTCAAGGAAGGAGTACTTCACATATAGATGAACACAGTCCATTCCAAGAAGGCAAGTGACAGACTGTTTTTAGTCACTCTGGCTTCACATCCTGCTGGATTCATGTCATCCTGGATTCCTAGTTGAAGGTAAGCATATCTCCCAGAGGTGGGAATACCTGAGGAAAAAATCCTTATCTTTTTTTTGCATACTAAAATATGTCATTTATTTTTATTAATGTATGGAATTCTAAATTAATGCTTGGAAATCTATCAATATAATATACAAAACAAATTGGTAACAAAATAAAATACATTGTTATCTAACTAGATGCCCCAAAGCAATCATAGAATACAACATTAATTCTTTTTTTTACTTTAATTGTTATTTAAGTACAGTTTTCTGTCTTTTACTCCCATCCCAGTCCACGCCCCAGTGCTCCCCACCTTCCTCCCATTTCCACCCCCCTCAGTTATTGTTCATGTGTCCTTTATACTAGTTCCTGTAAATCCTTGCCCCTTTTCCCCTGAAATTTTCTCCCCTCTCTCCTCTGGTCACTGTCCGCCTGTTCTCTGTTTCAGTGCCTTTTGTTATATTTTGCTTTCTTGTTTTTTTTGTTGTTTATTTCCCTGTTAAAGGTGAGATCATACAGTATTTGTCTTTCAACACCTAGCTTATTTCACTCAGCATAATGCTTTCCAGTTCCATCCATGCTGTTGCAAAAGGTAGTAGCTTCTTCTTTCTGCTGCATAGAATTCCATTGTGTATATGTGCCATAGTTTTTTGATCCATTCATTTACTGATGGACACCTAGGTTGCTTCCAGCTCTTGGCTATTGTAAATTGTGCTGCTGTGAACCTAGGGGTGCATAGGTTCTTTGAGATGGATGTTTTAGGGTTCTTAGGATATATCCCTAGCAGTGGAATTGCTGGGTCAAAAGGCAGGTCCATTTTTAGTTTTCTGAGAAAAGTTCATACTGTTTTCCATAATGTTTGTACCAGTCTGCAATCTCACCAACAGTGAACTAAGGTCCCCTTTTCTCCACAAACTCTCTAACACTTGTTTGCTTCTTTTTTTATGATGGCTATTCTGACTAGTGTAAAGTGGTATCTCACTGTGGTTTTAATTTGTATCTCTCTGATAGCTAGCAATATTGAGTGAGCATCTTTTCATGTGTCTCTAGATCTTCTGTATGTCCTCCTTGGAGAAATGTCTGTTCAAGTCCTTTTGTCATCTTTTAATTGGGTTGGTTGTCTTCTTAGAGTGGAGTCGTGTAAGTTCTTTGTATATTTTGGACATTGAACCCTTGTCTGAGGTATCGTTGGCAAATATGTTTTCCCATACAGTTGGTTCTTTTTTATTTTAATACTGTTTCCTTTAGCTGTGTAAAAGTTTTTAATTTTGATGAGATCTCATTCGTTTATTCTTTCCTTTATGTCCCTTGCTCTGGGGGACATATCAGTAAAAATGTTACTGAAAGAAATATCTGAGATTTTCTTGCCAATGTTCTCCTCTAGGACTTTAATGGTGTCACAACTTATATTTAAGTTTGTAATTCACCTTGAATTTATTTTGGTGTATGGTGTATGTTGGTGCTCGAGTTTCATTTTCTTGCACATAGCCATCCAGGTCTCCCAACACCATTTGTTAACGAGGCTATTTTTACTCCATTTTATGTTGCTGCCCCCTTTGTCAAATATTAATCAACTGTACAGATTTGGGTTTATTTCTGGGCCCTCTGTTCTGTTCCCTTGGTCTATATGCCTGTTTTTATGCCAGTACCATGTTGTTTTGATTACAGTGACCTTATAATACAGTTTGGTAGGAGGTATTGTGATCCCTCCTACTTTGTTCTTCTTTCTCAAAATTGTAGCTGCTATTCAGGGTCATTTATGGTTCCATATAAATTTTTGAAGTGTTCTATGTCTGCGAAATATGTCATTGGTACCTTGATAGGTATTGCATTGAATCTGTAAATTGCTTTGGGCAGTATGGACATTTTGATGATGTTAATTCTTCCAATCCATGAACACAGTATGTTTCCATTTGTTTGTGTCTTTCTTGATTTCTTTCTTCAGTTTTGTGTAGTTTTCTGCATACAGGTCTTTTACCTACTTGGTTAGGTTTCTCCCTAGGTATTTTATTTTTGTTTTTGCTATATCAAATGGGATTTTTTTTCTTGATTTCTGCTTCTACTGTTTCACTGTTGGTTTACAAAAATGCCTTTGATTTCTGGATATTGATGAAGTCCATATCTTCGAAGTTAATTTCTAGGATTCTTTTACAGACATGCTGCTCATCTCCAAGGTACATGTTAGTCAGAGTCAGCACTTACAGACACAGTGGGAAAGCAGTGGTGGGTTGGGTTACAACTTCACACTGTTACACTCTCCCATTCTCAAGTGTTCTCCAAAACTCCTAACCAAAGCTAAATTTGGTTCCCATCTTTAAAAACTTAAAAAGAAACACATATAATGTGGAGATTCCCAGTTTGTTTTTAGATTTGATGCATATAGTCTCCACTACAAAATAAATTATATTTTTATACTTAACAAAACACCAGGATTATTTCCTAGCTCTACAATGACAGCAACCAATATAGACAAATGATCAATCTTTCGACCATCATGCATGCTTTTTTAAAAGATTTTATTTATTTTTAGACAGGGAAATGGAGGGAGAGAGTTAGAGAAACATCAATGTGTGGTTGCCCCTCACATGCCCCCCACTGGGGACCTGGCCTGCAACCCAGGCATGTGCCCTGACTAGGAATCGAACTGGTGACCCTTTGGTTTGCTCCCCCTGCTCAATCCACTGAGCTACACCAGCCAGGGCCACGCGTGCTTATTTTTAAAGGCTGATAGTTTCCTTATTAATACTTTTTATATTTAGATATATCACAGAGGTATTTTATATTTGAAATGAGCATATAAAACTTCTCAGTGAAGGAAGAATGTGTTTATGTTGGTAGACGATTAAACAGAGTGTTCATTTTTATCATTTCAGTAATGCGTCTTTCATTTTTTTCTCGCAGCTACAAGATACAGAGAAAAAATGTGTCTTTTATAAGTTAATTCATTTCATATAATTGAGGTGCTCACATTTACTCCAGAAATCTAGCCTGAAGGGCAATAATCACATGCAGGTGGGACCTCACTCCAGTAAAACTTCAAAGCTGATATTAAGTGTTTTCCATTTCATTTTTCCATTTCAATTCATTTGGTTTTCCACCACTGACTCCAGACTGACCAGAGTCAGTTAAGGACAGGGGAAATAAACTAAACAGCAACCTAATTCAATGTGCCTTCCCCAAAGCTTGCTTACACAGAACATGAGGTGAGGTTCTTTTGTTCAAGCAATAGTCTTCATGCATTTCATGATGTCAACACGATGAAGCAACATAAAAATAATTACTCATATTTCAGAAAGAATAAGTTATTAGGGAAATAATAGTTTTGTCTATTCTTATGTGGTCAGGATCAGTTTTTCACTTGAACATGTGATTCAGCTTTTGAGGCAACAAGACAACCAAGATCCTCCTGGGATATTTTCTTTTCTTATTTTTAACTTTCAGTTAGAGTTGACATGCAATATTTTATTAGTTTCAGATGTACAAAACAGTGATTAGACATTTATGTACCTTTGATCATCCTGGTGTACCTAGTACCCACCTGGCACTGTACATCATTTCTAAAATATTGCTGATTCTATTCCCTAGGCTATACTTTACACCCCTGTGACTGTTTTTATTAGTGGCAATTTGTGCTTCTTAATTCCTTTCAACTCTTCACCCATCTAACCCAACCTCGCTGAAGTATTTTCACAAGGTGACATTTATTGACATCTTAAATTTTTGTAGTGAGTCTACCTCTGAATTCTTGGCTTGCTTCACAATTGTAGTTCTAATAATAGAAAATATTCCACTAGATTATTAGGTTTCTTCTTTGTTCCCTTCATTTCTCTATGTAATTGGTATACTCTTCAAATTTTTCTTTCATTGAATTTGTATTTTCTAAAAATTCTTTTGTGCATTGTATAGAAATTGATTTCCCCTCTTTGAGTCTCTGCCTGCTTCTTCTATAGCTTATATTAAGGGTGACTGCCTAACTGTATTATAAACTAATTTTTAATACATCCTCCCTTTAATATTAAAAAAATAGGCTTCATTTGGTAGCAGTCAAAAAGACTAGAGAAATATTGGACTTGGGGAAAAAAACTTTAGAAAGGTAATAACTCAAGTCCACACAGGAAGAAACACACCCACATGCACTGTAAGACAAAGTGAAGTCTCCAAGTGGTGATGAACACACAGCATGCCCTAAATGTCCATAGTGACCATGCTGCTTTTTGTACCTAAAATGTCAATACATTCAGAAAAAAAGCAAGCTTTTGTAAAAAAAAATATGGATAGTTTGATTGTACTAGTAAAAGTTCATTTCATAGTAAAGTTATCAATAAGAGCTGAAAACTATTAGTGGAAAAGTTTAAATCTAATTTCAGAGCCTAAAATATTTATCTGAGTAACTTTACAGAAAAATTATATCTTGTTCTTTCTCTTTTGTTAAAAAATAAATAAACTAAGCCAACAACTCAAAAAACAAAAAGCTTAAGGGGGCTTAATAGACTTCTAAGACCATGTAATATTTTCTGTTAAGCTATAACTTATAGGAGTTTTTGTCTGAAGTTTATTCTCTAAAACAATATTCTATTTATACTCATAGTCTTTTCATTAATAAAAAAGAACTTAGCCAGTCCCAGAGTCAATCTTATCTGAATTTTACTATGTATTTCTAATGGTTAAGTTTTATTTTTCTCCATGAAAAGATATATTTTACCAAGATAACAATAATAATTTATTAAATGTGATTTTAAGAGTGAATACTAATTTTAAATATAATTAGAATTATATCCAAATTTTATTTTTGTCTCTTCTTATTTCACGTAAATATATCAATAATATCTGAGAGTACTCATAAAATCAACCTTGACATTTACCAAAATGCTCATTTTTCCCAATCAGATAACATTGTATGTTGATATTTATTTGATTGTTAGTGAGGGGAAACACATTCTTATGAATCAGCCAGCTCTGTAGTATGCTCTTGCTCTCTGTTTCCTGTTCATGTGCTGACAAAGTATTAAGATTTTCTCAGGGCTCAGTCTGGAAATCTGTTACTGATGGCTTCAGCAGCCCATTCCACAGTCCTGTGCTGTTTTGAGAATTTCTTATTCTGGTTTGTCTCTCAAGTCAAACTCATTAGTTTTATATCTTCCAACATATTTCAAAACTTTTAGTCTTCTAGTGACATCTGTATTAGGCTTCTCCAGAGAAAACAAACAAATAGAATCTAATAAATGTGTGTATGTGTGTATGTTCCCTCATGCAATTGTAAAGCTTGAGGAATGAGAATCCTGGAATGCAGGATAAAAGACTGGAGACTCAGAGAAAAGCTGATGTTCCAGTTGCTCCTGTTGGAGAGCAGTCTGGAGCCAGAATCTCTTCTTCCTTACAAGACCTCAGTCTTTTTCTCTTAAGGTCTTCAACTGATTGGATGGCACCCACTCATATCACAGAGGGCAATCTACTGTACATAAAGCCTGCTGATTTAAATTTTAATCCTATCTAAAAATGTCTTCTTGGTGACATCTACAGATGTTTGACCAAATATCCGCATACTGTGGACTAACTAAGTTGATATGTTAAATTAAACATTAAAATAACCAAGATTTTTATTCTAATTATAGACTCTACCTACTTTTAAATTGTTGCTTTATCAATTCAATGAAATTTAAGAAAGAACACAAATTTAAAATATATAAATTATCCTTATTATATGAGATGTTAAAGGCACTTATTTAAGAAAAAGAAGATTAAAACCTTGAACATTAAAATGACAACAAGCCTGGTTGGTATAGCTCAGTGGATTGAACTCTGGCCTGAGAACCAAAGGATCACGGTTTGATTCCCAGTCAGGGCACATGCCTGGGTTGCAGGCCAGTTCCCAGCAGGGGATACACGAGAGGCAATTATACATTGATATTTCTCTCCTTCTCTTCCTCTCTAAAGATAAATGAATAAAATCTTTTTTAAAAATGACAATAAATGCACAACTATCAACAACTGAATCTGAAAAACAAAAACAACTAGAACAGAAGCAGAATCAGAGATGTGGAGATCATCTGGCGGGTATCAGTGGGTAGGCGGGAGGAGGAGAATGGGGGAAAGGAACCAAGGATTAAGAAGCATAATTGGTAAGTACAAAATAGACAGGAGATGTTCGGAGCAGTATAAGAAATGGAGAAGCCAAAGAACTTATATGCACAACCCATGGAAATGAACTAAGGAGGGAATGTGGCCACCAGTTGGAGAAGGGCAAAGGAGGGAAGACTGAGACAACTGTAATAGCATAATTAATAAAACATACTTTAAAAAATGCATGAGTTCCTATATGTTTGATTATTCATTTAAATTACATTTACATTTACTTCTCTTTGTCAGTAGAAAAAATAGAATCTCCTATAATTTTAAAATCTATTAAAATACTTTATTATTAAAAGGCTATTAATTAATTTTTTATTTTTTATGAATTACAGTTTGATTGGCATGACAATATTCCATATAATTAATGACTTTGCAAAAAGTAACTTTTTGAAGCCAATTAGCAAATGAATTAGTTCTATCCTGAATTGTCTATTCAAACTCCGTCTACAGGGGCTATTTCTTTCTGAAGCCTGGACAAGAGTTTGAGCACATCCTGTGATTTTTAAGTTCACTCTCTGATAAAAAGTCACCTTTATTCATATCAAAATTAGATGAGCAATTAATATGCTAATTCCACATAAAATCAAACAAAAGTTAATTACTAATAAAAATATGCTTTTCCTTCCCCTAGACAACCCTTCTTTCTCTTAGGATTGGCCTGGGGGAAAGTAGTGAGCAGGAAATATTATATTCCTACAAATGTAAGTTGTTCATGTTTTCCTCTAATTGTGGCAGATGTTTGAATAAGCTTCTTTCTTTTGTGTCCTTTAAATATTTTCCTGTTGGTCCTTTGACCCTTGGGCATTGTCTCTTTGTACTAATCCTAGGTATGCCACCCATAAGTATCTAGTAGGACTGCATTAATGATTTATTCTCATATCAAGTCTGCATAACAAGGCATCAAGAAATTCAGTGGCTTAAGTCTGCCATTATTTATTATTGCTCATAATTTGTAAGCAGACTGTTGTTTAGGTGATCTAGGCTTTGTTTGATCTAGGCTTTTCTTTTAGTTTCAATAGCAGTGGTTGGCTATGCCTGTAAGTTCGTGTCTATAGTAAGAAGAAAATGTAGAGTCACCTATGCTAAAGCATTTCTGCTCCAAAGATTTTCTGCTTGTGTTAACTAGTTAGCTAAATCGTATGAAAGAGGAGTATAAAGGTAGCAGAGAAATATGAAGAGACTTCTGACAGTTGATATTCAGAACTGACATATTGTTACTTCTGCCACATTATATTGACCAAAGGAAATGATACAGTTTACCACAAAATCAAGAGCCTGATAATGGTATCTATTCTACTCATGATGAGACCATAGCAATGCATATGAATATAGAATGGGCCAAAGAATTGAGGCCAACAGGTCATTCTACTAGAGGTATGTATCTAGCTTTTCCCTGCTTAGGTGAACTTGCCCTCTTAGGTAGAAAACTTTTAAAACAACCCAGACACATCTTTTTATCAGAATATAAAAGATGGCTTTAGACCACCATCTATGGTATAACAATTAGGGAAATAAACAGCCATATATTTTCAACATATCATCTAGACTGCTGTGTGAAGATCTTTGAAGCTGTTGAATTATAGACAGGAACATACCCCACCCAGGGTGAAGGGGACTAATGGCTGCTTTTATCCCTGGAAACCTTGATTAAATACGGCTACAAGTAAATAATGTTTGCTGGTATCATATACAGAGAAACATTTTTAGGGTGAAGAAAATAGAAGAGCTGTAAGACTGAGAGAGTGTAGTGTGAAAACAAGATTGAGGGATTTCTTTTATGTTCGGAGACTGGAAACGTAAATGAAATTCAGAGAGAGAGAAAGAGAGATCACCATAGTCTTAAGCATTTAGAATCCAAAGTCCTGCTGGAAAGAGAAGCCTATTATACACATGATCCTGCCCACAAAACTTTTGAAACTAGAGGTGACTAGAATTTACAAAAGATTTAACCTAACCCTGATCCAGCTTTACTCTTGATTGCAAATAAGTTATTGGCCTCTCAATATGGGTGGTAGACAGGGAAAGAATGTGCTCCTTCTGTTGAAAATTATATTTATAGCATTCTTTATTATTTTAAAGAGTATTTAACACTAAATGCAAGATGTATGAAAAAGCAGCAAATTCGATTCACTTTTACAAGAGAAAAGAATTTGTGTAAGAAAAATCTAAAGATATCCATGATAAAACACTGATGGCAAGAGCTATTGAATATGTTTTTTTTAAATCATGAAAAGAATGAATAAAATTGATTTAAAATAAAAAACAACAAAACAATGAAATCACCCAAAAAGCGCCATTTATATTTTAGGACTGAAAATAAAACTACTAAATTGAGAATTCCATCAATGATCTTAAAAATTAAGAGATACAGCAGAAGAAAGTATTTAAAAATCATAAGCTAAGTCAAAGGAAATTGAAGAATTTCAAGAATAAAATTAAAGAATAGAGAAAAAATTTAAAAAATCAACAGAGCATGAGAGATATGAGAAGAAATATCAAATGGACTATAATTTGTAATGGAATCCTAAAAATAACATGTATAAGGAAGAAGATAAAGGTAATGGCGTAAACTATTCCAAAACTTATGAAAGATATATAACTACAAATTTAAGCAACTCACAAATGCTGACAAGAATAAATACAAAGATTATCACAACTTGTCCCATTAGCACAGAATGGCACAGCAAATCTGAATAATGATATATATGTTTAAAATTACAATTCTGACTGTTGGAAATGTCAGAAACGGAGTCCAAGCTATGCTACAAATATGATACATTCTAAACAGATACAAAAACAAACCAGCTAGCCAAACTATTTGGTGGCAATATAGTGAGTGGTATTGAATCATTCCACTCATTCCATTTGGAGACAAGGGTGATATAACCTGACCAGGAGTAGCACTTGCTGCAAGTATGGTTTTTTTCTCTTCTGTACACAGTCAACAATTTAGTATTTAGTCTTTTGACATGGAGTCTCTCACATAATATCCACCCAAGCCATATAACCTACTTTACATCAAAGGTGGTATGATGGTAGGCACTTGACTATTGGCTCTTCTGATCTTCCCACAGAATGCATCACATCCAGGGTCATCCTGGCCTGAGAGCATGAAAGAATGCTAACATGATGGTGCTGCTGATTCACCAGCTGCGAGATGAAATGCTTCAAAGGCAGAGTAGTGTCATTTAGAATGTTATTTTTCTATAAAGCAGGGACTATTATATGATACTGTGTTTCCAATGGTATAATATATGAGTTTTGAAATCAAGGGGTGGGAATCAAGAAGTTTGTTCATTAG
The DNA here is from genome assembly GCF_021234435.1 of Artibeus jamaicensis. Classification (NCBI taxonomy): domain Eukaryota; kingdom Metazoa; phylum Chordata; class Mammalia; order Chiroptera; family Phyllostomidae; genus Artibeus; species Artibeus jamaicensis. Next base: position 66,865,058 of record NW_026522030.1, on the reverse strand, counting down.
ATTTCATGTATAAGTGAAATCCTATGGTATTTGTCTTTCTCTGAAACAAATACAGACTCACAGATGGAGAGCAAGATGGCAGCTATTGCCGGGGGGGTAGGGGGAAGATTAGGGGGTGGAGGGATCAAGCAAAAAGGAAAAGGGACTCATGGACATGGACAACAGTGTGGTGATTGCAGAGGGGAGGGAAGTTTAAGGAGGTTAAATAGTAATAGAAAAAATGCACTAAAAATTTTAAAGTAAAGTTAAACACTTCAAAAAAAAAAGAAAAAGAAGAAAAGTAAGAGTAGGCCCCCTTATCATTAATCTAAATGATCTACTTAAGATAACTCACTTTCTTAGCCTTGTATCTACAGGCCCTGAGTGTCTAGACATCCTCAGGGAAAAGGATGGCTTTCCCTGAGGACACAGTAAGAGTCCTACTATCCTGGAATCTGTAACTTTCAGAAAGTCACTTTGAGCTTGTCTTTCCAGTAGCAAACAGATAAAGCAGTTGTTATACCTGCAGGGCTACTTGACCCAGGGCTACTCCCATCATGGGAGGCACGGCTTTTTCTACATGAGGGCAGGAAGTATGTTTAGCCTTCAGTTAATTCAATGAGACATCTGTTTGTTCTCTCATTCCCAGAGTTAACTGTAAATTGGCAAGTAAAGTAACCATGGTCTATCAAAGTCATGGCAATGAAGGACTTAGAACACTCAGGAATGATGATTTAGTAATCCCACCAGAAAACAATCTAGGCAGCAGTAGTAATAGCTACACATGAGGGAAATCTACAACAGATGACAGAGGAGAAAGATAGCATCACAATAACTGGAACATCAGGGTATAGAGTTTATATCACTAATGCTTATAATTTTCCTCCCAAGTATGACCAACCAGAACCATGTAGCACCTGAAGTTAGATGGGATAAAACTAGTTTGAAAATTAGAAGCTACATTCAGATATTACCTGAAAATTTTACAGCTGACATAGATCTTGGTATAGGGGTTAGGGAACGTTAAAATTATTTCTATTCTTTTATATTATAAATATAGACAGAATGGAGAGAGAGAATGGACTTTCTGAGCATTCAAATGCACTTAATATGTACATATTTTAGAAAAATTGGATTTGTTAGTGAAATAGTTCTAGTGCTACAAAAATCAGAAAAAAGTGTCATCTTGATCTGTTTAGTAACATTCAGTCACATATTTTAAGAGAACATTTGTTTCGATATCATTGACTACATGAACATAACTTTAATGAAGGGGGTGATGATAGTGTGCCATGAGAAATTATTTTTAGGATAAGCCTGATTAGTTTCGAAGAGCAATACATCTGGCAAGATAGAATTTAAAGTAATGCATTTAGGAGCATGACTAAAGTGTCTGAAGTACATAGGTGTTTCTTTAAATGGGGTAATCCAAGTCTCTGGTTATCTAAATAGTTGAGATTACGTAACACTCTAAGATACTGAAGAAATGTTAAAAATACTCTTCTCAACCCCGTAAGAAATAATACCCCTTCCTGGGAGTACAGTGGGTTACCAAAAGCCTGTATTTTTTCAAGTTTATAAGAGCTGCCATCAGGAAAAGGAAAGCAGTCATTTAGAAGCAGTGACAGTCATAGCTTATACATTTTAAAAACTTTGTCATATTTTCTCAACAACATAATTTGATTTTAGGCCTATGTAGGGCAGACTCAGAGAGCATAGTGGCAGAGAGATTCTATCTTTATACTTCAAATTTAGCATTTCCAAAGTCTTTCCAGATTTGTCCTTTGACAGTCTGGATTTGCTGTTCAAAAAGGATCTTTTTAGGTTAGTGTGTTGATTTTTTTCTTTCTTTGATCTGTAAGCAGTAAGAAGTATAGTTACACATGTCCTAGAAGGTTTCTGAGAATAAAGAGGAATGATTTTAAACCTGTTCACATAGGAATGGAAAATAAACTTTTAGGAGGATTCTGAGGGTTACTGTTCTTATATGGCTTTCATTTTGTTTAATATCTGTATTGCTCAAATGGAATTCTTTATTGATGACGTTAATAATAAATTTATTGAAACATAATGTCTCCTCATAGCTGTATATAATAGAAATGTAGATAAACCACAATATCTGCATTTTAATCTTTCTTAGGAGAACTTCACATAGAGTTTTGGAAATAAAAGCTTAGATGATCCAAGGATGCTTTGTTGTAGGAGGCTATGAATTGGCTTAAAAATATGTATTCCCATTGTCAGTTGTTTCCAGGGACTGATAAAGTAAGCATGATTTTAGATTAGAAGGGAATACTTGAAAGATTCATTATCAGTGAGGAAGTAATTGAAATTTGGATAACTGCTAATTCCACATTTAAAAAAAATTATTTTATTAATTATGCCATTACAGTTGCTCTATTCCCCCCTTCCTTCCCCTCCACCCTGCACCCCCCACCCCCACCATTCTCCTCTTTAGTTCATGTATGTCCATGTATCTCAAGTTCTTTAGATTTTATATTTCCCATACTATTCTTGCCCTCCCCCTATCTATTTTCTACCTACTGTCTATGCTACTTATTTTCTGTACTTTCTCCCCCCTTTTCCTCCTCCCACTCCCCTGTTGCTAACCCTCCATGAGATCTTCATTTCTATGGTTCTGCTCCTGATCTAGCTGTCCTTTTAGTTTGTTTTTGTTTTAGGTGTGGTTGTTAACAACTGTGAGTTTTCTGTCCTTTCACTGTTCATCTTTTTCATCTTCTTTTTCTTAGATAAGTCCCTTTAACATTTCATATAATAAGGGCTTGGTGATGCTGAACTCCTTGAATTTGATCTTATCTGAGAAGCACTTTATCTGTCCTTCCATTCTAAGTGAAAGCTTTGCTGGATAGAGTAATCTTGGTTGTAGGTCTTTGGATATCATGACTTGGAATACTTCTCTCCAGCCCTTTCTTGCCTGTAAGGTCTCTTTTGAGAAATCTGCTGACAGTCTGATGGGAAGTCCTTTGTAGGTGACTGTCCCCTTATCTCTTGCTGCTTCTAGGATTCTCTCCTTCATTTTAATCTTGGCTAATGTAATTATGATGTGCCTTGGTGTGTTTCTTCTTGGGTCCAACTTCTTTGGGAATCTCTGAGCTTCCTGGATTTCCTGGAAGTCTATTTCCTTTGCCAGATTGGGGAAATTTTCCTTTATTATTTGTTCAAATAAGTTTTCCACTGGTGGCTGTTCCTTTCCCCCTTCTGGTACCTCTATAGTTTGGATGTTGGAGTGTTTAATGATGTCCTGGATGTTCCTAAGTCTCTCCTCATTTTTTTAAATTTTTGTTTCTTCATATTTTCCTGTTCAGTCATTTTTTCCTTCCTTGTGTTTCACTCCCTTGATTGGAGACCCAGTTTCCTTTTCAACACTATTGGTTTCCTGTGCAATTCCCTTCATTTCAATTAGTTTAGCCTTCATATGTTCCTCTAATTTGTGACTAAAATCAACCAGTTCTTTGAGCATCCTGATCACCAGTGTTTTGAACTGTGCATCTGAAAGTTTTGCTATTTCTTCATCACTTAGAGTTATGGGCTCTGGGGATTTGAGATCTTCTTGAGCCATTTTTGGTCTGTTCGAGCCCGTTAAGTATGAGGAGCAGAAATTTAGGGGTGGGGCAGGGCCACCAGGGCGAGGTCGCTGGGTTGTGACGCTGTATGTGGGGGTAGGGTCAGAGCGGGGAAATGGCGGCCCTCTCTGCTGCCACCTGCCGCTGGGGCCCGCTGGGGCCCACTTGGTCCCATCTCACTGCCCACTCCCTCCCTGGTCTATCTGCACAGGAATGCAGCACCACAGTCAACACACCGCCTAGTGCCCTTGCCGGATCCGCGGGTCACTCACTGGGTCTCCTCGTAGCAACCCCACGCCTGGGATCCGCGCGCCTAAGTCCATCTGACTGAGTTTGCCTGTGCAACCCCGCTCCACCAGCTGCTGGTTTTGCCCCTTACTGGTCAGGCTGAAGAATTTGTTGTTAACAGACTTCCAAAAAGTTCAATTTTCTGTGTTCTGGCTGTGTTTTCTGTTGCTAATATTTTATTGTCTCTAAACTTGGTTGTGTGAGAAAGCACGGCGTCTCCACCTATGCCTCCATCTTGGCAGAAGTCCTTAATTCCACATTTTTTTGCAAGTTCAAAATATTATTGAATTTCAGATTGCAAATTTTGGAGGTTGTAATTTGCATTCTTGTGAGTTATAATGCCAAACATATTCTTACCTAAGGCATTTACTCTGGTCTATTCCTTTTCTTGAGAGGTTCTTCAAGATATTCACAAGACTAACCCCTTATTCAAGTCTTAGCTAAATATAAACTATGAAGGAAGATTTCTCTATCTTACAGTATCCTAAAAAATTACCCTCTAATAGAGATTTTTAACTATACATGCACACTAGAATAAATATCCTAGGAGAAGGCAGGCATCTGTTTAGAAGTTTTTTTATGAGATAACTTCTGCCCCTAGACGAGATAAAGTAGTGTGGATCATATTTATTCTCCTGCCTGAAACAACCAAAGTAAACACATTATTTGAAATGATCCCTTTCAAGAGAGTGAACATGAAATAATGAAAAAGAGTTATCCAAGAGAGAAATGGGGGGGGGGGAAAGAGTTTAATCCTATAACTGTCTCAAATTAAAGCCTTGAGGAATTTACAAGCCCTGCACCAGGAGTGAGTACCCTTGCAGTCTTCATGAGCTGGGAAGACAAAGTTAAATCCAGGATATGCAAAATGATTAAGGTTTCCTGGATTCACAGAGCAGAGTAACATAAGGGAGAAAACTACACCGAGGAAAAACATTAAAATCTGCAGATGACCCTGCTTGATAATTTGTTAGAATTTAGAATATTACTAATTTGTGAAAACACTACACAAGGTATGAGAAAAAAATCCTTGTTCCAGAGGAATAAAATAAAGAGAATTCAGTGCTCATTCATCATTGAGATTGGTGCCTCTTCCTACTAGCCAGACTGACACATTCATATCCACAGACACTGGGAAGCATGTAGTAGGCCAAAACTACCTCCCTAGCCCAGAGGTTCTCAAATGGTCAGGGTAGATGGGGGCAAGGCCATACACCTTAGAGGTAAATTTACAATGACTGAAGACATTTTTGGTTGTTATAACTAGGTGGGGATGCTACTGGTATTTAGTGGGTAAACAAAAGGGATACCAATAAACATCATACAATACAAAAGTGAGTGAGTCTTCCGCATAAAGAATTATCCATCCTAAAATATTAATAGTGTTGAGTTTAAGAAAATTTGTCTTAATCCCTGCTCTGGTGTGACTTAACCTGTCATAAAACAAAACCTGTAATGATTAGACTGTTTCCAAATAACTTCAGTCCGTCCATGAATTAAGATCAAGAATATTTACAGGATATAAAAATATTCATGCCCTGGCTGGTGTAGCTTAATGTATTGAGCTCAGACCTGCGAACTGAAGAATCATGGTTCGATTCTCAGTCAGGGCACATGCCTGGGTTGCAGGCCAATTCCCAGCAGGGGACTCAGGAGAGGCAACCACACATTGATATTTCTCTCCCTCTCTCCTTCCTTTCCCCTCTTTATTTATTTATAAATAAGTAAAATCTTTTAAAAAATATTTAGTAACTAATACTGTAAAACTCACAATGTAAGGCATCAATTATAAAAAATAATAGTTATGAAAGAAGTAAGTAGATATGGCCAATAATTAAGAAAATTATTAGTCATCAAAACATAACTAAAATTAACAAAAATGTTAGAATTAGCAAAAATGTATATCAAAAATATAACTTGTAAGATGCAGACACAAAGAAGACATTAAAGATACCCCAAATAGCCTTCAAGGTATAAAATTACAAGTGAGATGAATTAACAGCAAATTAGACTTTGCAGAAAAAATAAATTAGTGAACTTAAAAAATAGCAATATAAATTATCTGAAAATGAAGTACTAAGGAAAAAAGGGAGCTGAAAAAACAAGAAACAGAATACTACCAGTAAACTGTGGGATAATAATAAAAGCCTATACATGTGACTACAATCTCCAAAAGAGAGGAGAGAACTGGATTAGTAGGTAGCAGCAAAATATATGTAAAGAAATAAATGGCTTATTTTTCCTGGATTGGATAAAAACTATGACCTAAATATATAATAGCCTCAACAAACCCAAGCATGGGAAACATGAAAATAATTACATGAAGGCATGTCACAGTGAAATTCCCTAAAAGCAATGATAAAAACACCTTAGAGTTACAGAAAAAAGACATATTTTGTGCATGGAAACAAAGAATAGCATGATGGCAGATTCATTTCAGGACCTAAAGGTGAGGAGATAGTGGAATGGATTCTTTAAAATATTGGAAGAAAAGAAACAAAACAGACAACTTATAATCATATACCTAAAATAATTTTCCTTCCCAAAAAGAAACAAAATAAATATTCTTTGTGACACACAAACATCAACAGAATTTATCAATAGATTTGTACTACAAGTAAAAGATAATTCAAACCATTTAGTATAACCAAAAGCAGGTTGCACAGACAGCTACTATTCAAGCCAATACTCAGAAGGCAGGTGCTGATGTAAAGAAAAGTGGTTTATTTTCTGATGCCAGCCCACTGGAAGATGGGGGACTCATGTCTCAAAGCTCATCACCCAAGAATATGGGGTATTCACACCATCCTGGCTTCCCAGTTGAAGGTCAGAAAATATTCCAGAACTGGGATCCCTGGAGGTCGAGGTCTATGTCTTTTGAAGTTAGTTCCTAGGATTATTATACAAACAGGCTGTTCATCTACAAGTTATATGTTAGTCAGAGTTATTGCTTATAGAAAAAATGTCAAAAGTATGGTGGGGTGGGTTGCAATTTCCTAGTGTTATAATTTTTCTCTGTTGCATATCCCCAGTGCCAATTTTACTGCCATTTCCATGGAAGTTAGAGGGTTTTAGCCAAAACATTGAAGAAAACTAGAAAAATTTAGAATTTAATCTTGTTTATAGGTGAAAAATAAAATTTTTCAATTTACTGAATTAGATTTTAATATTTGTAACTGTGTATGATAGATTCAAATGAAACATCATTTTTCTCTCAAAATCACCTTCATTTTTATCAAAGAAGCAAATCAAGACCAGTTTTCAATTTGGCCTGATTATTTGCACAAACAAAACAGGTATAGCAACTCATCATTCGGGCTTTCTTAAACCTACCTTGCTGGGATATCACAAGAACTTCCAGATTGGACTCTAATTAGCCTCTAAGGACAGTGATGCCAAGCCACAGCTGTCAATGGGTTTTGCCTGCAACACCTACAGTTTTGCGTAAATTCCTCAAGTTTTTGAGGTCCCCAGAATATCTTGAAGTTCTCCCTTGCCCTCTCCCAGGACAGCAACATTTGCCCCTGACCTAGAAAGACTGCCATGAACCATGTAAATAAGCAATGTACTGGAACATGTTTCCAAGGGTTTTTTATTGTCTTTAAAGTCAGTTTCTATTCCTTAAAGGTTTTTGCTGACATCTAGAGTCTAGGTATGTCTTTTTCAGACATGACATTCTTATTCAGACTTGGCACAGCTTTAGCCACATACTTTCCAAATGCCCAATTTTTTTCTTCACACTGAGGTGGAATTATCACCCCTGACAATGCCACAAGGTTCAGGTGGTGGCATTAATTTTTCCCTTGTTCCCAGGACCACCACAGCTCTTGGGCCTCTGGGAAGAGTATTCAGAGCATTTAAAAGGACACACGGACAACCACTAAGGGGGATGGAAATGGGAGGGAGGTGGGGAGCACTGGGGGGATGGACTGGGATGGGAGTAAAAGTCAGAAAACTGTACTTGAACAATAATTAAATAAAAAAATTTTAAAAGATTGTTTTCTCAGTTTTGTTGTTTCTGAGTTTTACTGTCTGAGAGAAAATGAGATCTTTTCCCGCTCTTTAAACTATCAATTTCAGTTCTTTCTGAGTGGAATCCTCATGATGCAACAGTATCAAAACTTGCGCATTAGAGATCTTATCCCATTTACCAGACCTTTAGCAAAACAATTCTAATTAGTATGGAATGTGACCTAATGGCCTCTTTGATGGAACAGAGACTGAGCCACTTCTTCCAAAACAGAAGCAAAAATAAAATGTAAAGCACAGACGAAGTTCAAACAAGTACTCTCAAACTAAATCCTCTAAAAGGTGGGCTCTGACTAGCCTTAGAATCTTAGCTTAAAGGAAACTGGTGAGGCTCAAATGGCAGAGAAATTATCTCATACAAACCTGTACAGTGAATGACCTTTACAAGGTTCAAATGGCACAGCCCAAACAATGGAGACAGAAGATTACCGGTGTACATAGAAAAGGAAGCAAAGACAGACGGATGAAAGAAACAGATGAGAGCTCTCAAAAAGAAACACACTTTTCCTGCTGAGGACCAGACAAGCCAAACGAACAGACGATTAAAAAGCAGTATGCAACAAGAGAAGCAAACGACACCCAACAAAAAGAACACTCCAATCACATTCCACACTGGGGAACTGGGATTTTTGTTTGTTTGTTTGCTTGTATTTGAATCATGCCTATTGCTGAGTGGTGCCTATTGATTTCTACAGAAATTCAAATGGTTCAAAGAACCCAAGTGGCAGGTCAGGGGCTCCTGCTTGTGCACAACAGGTACTTAACCAGAGTGGGCTTGTCAGCCCATCAACAACCACTTTTCTTTCACCAGCCAAGTGTTTAAAGGTGCCTGATGCCTTGAGAGGAACAGCAGGAAGAATCCCTGAGATAAAGAACTCTCAGCAGTTGGTGGGAAATTCCTGCAATTCTTGCCATGGGGCCGGCCTTCCCCCAGCAACTTGGACCCCAAGCCTGGGCTCTCCAGGCTTTACCAGGGGTTCCCATCGTCCCTTCTGGAGTCACCTAAAACTGTAACCAAAAGAAGGTCTGACTTCTTGCTACTAGGAAAGCCAATACTCAAGAGGCAGGTGTAATGTGAAAGTCGTTTCTTTTCAGGAGCTGGCAACCTGGAAGATCAGAGACTCAGGTCTCAAAGCCCATCTCCTCACTGCAGTGGAGGCAGAGGTTGCTATAAAGAGGGAGAGGGAAACAGAGCAAAGAGATGGAGAAAGAGGGTTAATAAGTTCTCTACATGCAGACTAATACATCCTTTCCAGTAAGGCAAATGATGGTCAGGTGTGCATCATCCTGGTTTAGTCTTATCCTGGCTTTCCATCACCCTGGCTCCATGGTTGAAGTTTATCAAATCTCCAGGAGCTGGGATGACTGAAATTTGGAGTCTGTATCTTCTGAAGTTATTTTTTAGGATCCTATACAAACATGTTGTTTATCTACAAGCTACATATTAATCAGAGTCAGCAGTTACAGAAACAATGTCAAAAGAGTGGAAGGGTGGGTTACAATGGCCCACCATTACAATTTTTCACTGTTACATTAGGAAGATAAATAATGCTAGGAAAGGTACCTCAGTCACTACCTCCACACCTCACAGATGAATGAATGCCTGGTAAATGATTAATTAGATGATTAATTGAGAGATAAAAATAATTAATTAAATAATCTTACTGTATACTGTTTGTATTTTTGATCTTCTTTTTCTTAGGTAAGTCCCTTTAACATTTCAGATAATAAGAGCTTGGTGATGATGAACTCCTTTAACTTGACCTCATCTTGGAAACACTTTATCTGCCCTTCTATTCTAAATGATAGCTTTGTTGGATAGAGTCATCTTGGATGTAGGTCTTTGTCTTTCATGACTTTGAACACTTTTTTCAAGGCCCTTCTTGCCTCCAAGTTTTCTTTTCAGAAATCAGCTGATAGTCTAATGGGAACTGCTTTGTAGGTAATTGTCCCCTTTTCTCTTGCTGCTTTTAAGTTTCTCTCCTTATCTTTAACCTTGGGTAATATAATTATGATGTACCTTGATGTATGTTTTCTTGGATCCAACATCTTGGGACTCTCTGAGCTTTGGACTTCCTGGAAGTCTATTTCCTTTGCCAGATTAGGGACGTTCTCCTTCATTATGTTTTCAAATAAGTTTTCTATTTCTTGCTCTTCCTCTTCTCCTTCTGGCATCCCTATGATTTAAATATTGGAACATTTAAAGTTGTCCTGGAGGTTCCTAAGCCTCTCCTCGTTTTGTTGAATTATTGTTTCTTTATTTTGTTCTGGTTGAATGTCTATTTCTTCTTTGTGCTCCAAACCGTTGATTTGAATCCAGGTTTCCTTCCCATCATTGTTGGTTGCCTGTACATTTTCCTTTATTTCACTTTTCATAGCCTTCACTTTTTCCTCTGTGACTATACTCAACCATTTCTGTGAGCAGCATGATTACCAGTGTTTTGAACTATGTATCTGATAGGTTGGCTATCTCTTCATTGCTTATTTGTTGGTTTTGGGGTGTTTTTTTTTTGAGCTTTGATCTGTCTTTTTCATTTGGGCCATCCATATTTTTTATCTTGGTATGCCTGTTATGTATAAAAGAGTGGAGCCTTAGGTGTTCACCAGGGAAGGGCAACTCAGGATGCTGTGTTGTGGTGCTGTATTTAGGGGAGGGGTCCAAAAAAGAACAACACTGCTTGCCTGGCATTCAGCTGGCTTTCATTCAATTCCTCTGCTACCCACAAGCAAATTGGGCCCTTCTGGTGCTGATTCCTGTGTGAGTGGGCTTGTGTACATTCTAGAACCCTGTGGGTCTCTGCAGTGAACTCTCCTGTGAGACTGGGAGTTTCTCCTGCTGCCTCAATCTCCACAGGTTTTTTCAGTCACAGGCTTTGAGGCTTTATTTTCCCTGTAATCCTGAGACTGTAATCCTTGTTTGCTCAGTCTGTCTCGCTGCCCAGTTTTTCCTCTCAGTTTATTTGCACACAAATGCTGCCTTCTAGCCTGGTCTGCGAGCTGCCATCTTGTCTGCCCCAGTTCTCCAACAGCTGCCTTGCCTTGAGTCCTCTCTGCCCTACTGCTGGTATTCACCCTTCCCACGGATATGGATGAACATTTCTTCTTTAACTCCTTGGTTACCAGACTTCCATAAAGTTCAATTTTCTGGCAATTCTGTTTATTTTTGTTTTTAACTTTGTTGTTGCCCTTTTGGTTTTGTGAGGAGGCTAAGTATATCTATCTACACCTCCATCTTGGCCAGAAGTCTAAATCTGTTTGTTTTAATTTCATGTTTTATAAGTATGTATTCTCTCTCTCTAGCTCTAAAAATCTAACCATGAAGTATAATATTAATATTGCTATAAATAGTCCAAGTTTATTTTGTTTCAATATTTGCTATATATAAGCATTTTCATTATTTTTTCTTTTATGCCAAATTTCCTATATAGTTTCTCTTCTGAACTGTGGATGGGTATATGAAGTTTCCTACTAGAGCCCCGCTTGACTATCTGAAAGCACACATAATTTAGGATGTTACAAACCCAGTGATCTTACCACCAAAAGCCTTATGTTTCTTCTTTTTAATGGAAAGTGTAACTTTCTAGTTTCTCAGAAGACATCTATGGTTTATTTCTCCCTTAGTACACATTCAATGTTAGAATATAGTATTGCCTCTAACTTCAAAATAGAGCCAACCACTTCTCACTATATTGCTACTCTACTCCAAACTAGTATTCTGTCTCCTCTGGATTATTATTATTTTTTACTTATGTATTAAACACATCTTTCACTGAAATCTCATATACCAGCAAAAAACTTGCACAGATCTTGAGTTTATACATTTTCACCTGAAACAACTAATCAGACCATGAATTATTTTCACTGTGTGCATTCAAAAGTCCCTCTTTTGTCCTCCAGTCATCAACCACCCAAAGTTAATCATTGCTCCAAGTCTATCGCAGTAGATTAATTTCACCTGCTCACAAAATTTTTTTAAAATGTAATATATATTATGTACTTATTTAAGTCCCTCTTCTCTTGTTCAACATAAGGTTTGTGAGATTGATATGTTAATGTGTGGAGTAATAATTGTTTTATCTTCATGTCTAACTGTATAAATATACCATGATTAATTGACTTATTTTATTGTCCATGGACAACTGTATTGTTTCTAGTGTGAGACAAATAAAATTGCCATGGGCATTCTTAACCATGAAGTTTCAGACACATATACATGTATTTATGTTGGGTATGTACCAAGGGTGGAATTGTTCAGTGATAAACCTAACTTGTGTATCACATCTACAAAATGGAGGCCACCCCAGTGGCCCTGCCCACCTCACAAATCTAAACCTTAATCAGCCTGTACTTACGGGAAATATCTGTCAAGGAAACCTAACATACACTAGTCACAATCCTCCAGCTGAGCTGTAGCTAGTTCACCTTATCCTGGAAAATAGAATCTATCAACCTCAAAAAGAAATCTCCAACCACCTAGTCAACAATGTTCCCTCCTTGCCTTGTTGCCTCATCTAATGCTCTGTAAAACTCATCAGTGCCCAGATCTCTCAGGAACAGTGCTCCTCTACCTGCTGGATCCCCCAATTCATGGGTTGTTTTCCCCTGAGTAAAGGACATCAAACTCATTACTAAATTGTTTTAGGTTTCTCACTTGGCAATTTTGGCAACAAGATAGAAGCAGAAAATCACTGTTAAAGAGTCTGGGTGGGTTCCTAGAGGTAGAGGAAAGTACCTACAAAGCCATTTTGGTTCACTGCCTCTGGAGCCCTCCAGGATCAGTAAGCTTCTCTTGGATTGAGCTCTGCTTATTTCACAATTACAATTCTTTGAATTTGTTTGTCCTAATCCTTCTAGGTGAAAAATTGAGGTGTAAATTAAGAGATTTCAGATTTTTCACAGTGGGACACAGGGGAATACAGCATGTGGGTTGGTGGCAACCTCTTCTACAAGGTGAGGTGTTGGGACATTTCAGGGACTGTGCAAAAGTAGCCTAAAACAGCAAGTCTGGTTAAATTAAGGAGGGTTATTTCAATAAGGGAAAATAATGAGAGTCCTTCAATCTAAAGAAAGCAAAGCTTTCACTTGGTCAAGGTAAGATCTATGAACTTACTAACCAACTAATCATCTATATTGTGCTGGGCAAAGCCCAAAATTTCTCTATTGACATACAGAGTCAATTTGTTTGATGGTTACTTTCAACTGATTTAACTAATTTGCTGGCCTGGCTTGATTATGTGACCAGAAGAGCATAAAAAAATTCCTCCTATGAAGACCTGCATTAAGCTCTTCAAAAATAAATGTTTATCACATAAATTTTAGAAGTTAATATTGAGATTTAATGTCTCATGGAAATAAGGTTTTAAAAGCACAAAAATTTTTGTATTTTGCTAGACTTCATGTAATCACTAGATATATAGGAACCCCCTCTTCTTATAAATTTCATTTTATTTATTTTGGCTTCTTTATTTTTACCAAGAAATAATTTTTATATTGCTTTAAACACATTTTTTTTTGTTTAAGAAAAAGGAGTGTGACCATTCTAGCAATATTTGGAAATCTGTATCTTCCAATAGATTTCTTGTCCTAAAATAATTTGTAGGATTTAAATATGCTAAAATTTTGATAGAAAATATTTTTTAAGATTAAGCAATTCTATGAATGAATTTAAAATTATATTTTATATTTTATTGTTTATCTTGTATTGGAAAAATATCAGTTCTGTAAGTATGACTTAATTAGGTTGCAAAAATTGCACAATTTAAAATATTTTGCAAAATTTTAAAGTATACTTTTACTGTTTTATGTAGATCTGTGGGAAGTTAATGAAGACAGGCTCCCATTATATTTCAGCTTTAAACCTTTTAGATTTTTGTTCTTTGTTGTTTCTGAGTGTCAGAAACAGGTGATGCAGTGAGCAACCCTCATGCTAATCTCAAAGAAACAGGTACTCTTTTCAGTGTCTACTTCAAGTACAGTTCTTTGAAGTCTTTACAAGCACCTTCTAAGGACTTGAACTTCAGGTCAAAAGATTAAAGGAAAAAAATAAGAGGAAAAAAGCACCATTTCCACCCCTATTTTCTGGAAAAAGTATTGCCTGTTTGAGGCCAAAATGTATCTTCCTTCTTTTCCTTTTTTTCTTTTTGGTTATATTTGTACAGATCAATTTATGAACTGTTTATATGTGGTTTTATTTTTGCCAAAAACATACTTTATGCTGGGGATACAAAAGTGTAGAAAGCATGATTCTTAATTTCACTCTTCAAGAGTACAGTGATTACTGTTTGAGAGGTTATATGTAGTCATGCTTAAACATACTGTATTCTGATAAAGCAGAACCAGATTTGGATCTAATTTTTATCTTGATTTTATTAAGCTATTATCTGTGATAATTTAAGCATTTACATACTGGAGTATTGATTGCATCTATTTTAAAAGGGGACAGTACTTTATTTAAAATTGGTGTTAACAGTTTAATTATATAATGTAGACAAGGAAAGGGAAGTGTCTGTGGAATGTGTGGCACATAATAAGTGTTAAGTTGGGGAAGAGCTTTAAATATCTTGTTTTTTATTATTGTCATAATCACCATCATCATTAATTTTTCATTATTTTAAAAATATTTTATTTATGTATCTTTAGAGGGGAAGGGAAGGAGATAGGGAGAGAAATATCGATGCATGGTTGGCTCTGGTGCATCCCCTGCTGGGAACTAGCCTGCAACCCAGGCATGTGTCCTGACTGGGAATCGAACCGTGATCCTTTGGTTCGCAGGCCAGAGCTCAGTCCACTGAGCTACACCAGCCAGGGCAATTTCTCATTATTATAACATACTGCAATCTATCTATAATAATTATTTTGGAATTGGGCTTAATATTAGATGTGAAATGAATATAAATATATCCCTATTACTATACTAGTTTGATTATCTTACTAGAAAATACTAGTAAGGTAGCGATATTGATTGTTCACCTTTTGATGTTATAGAAAGATAAATCTGATTAGATGAATTTAATATTTTTCACAGATAATCATAATGAGCTATTAGTCACATAATTTTAAAAGTCACTATCATTATTTATTTTTTACACTTATTTGGTCTATGATACCTGTCAAAGTTTGTGTGGCTCTTCTTTTTTTTTTTATTCTTAGGACATTTTCTTACTTGTTAATAGGCAAAACTGGGAATGCTGGCGCAATCAATAAATGAATATCAAGATCTCTGACCTGATAAGTCCTAAATCAGAAGGCCACCTCTACTCTATTAGCACATAATCTATCTTCAGCACTTAAATGATAAAGCACTGTTCTAGAAGCACATGCATACATGGAATAGTACAGTCTCTGGACTCTGTGGAAGGAAGCGACTAGATCTTTCTTTTTCATCTTTGCCCATTGATTTTTTTAATTGTAGTGAAGTACTATCACATAGAATGTATCATCGTAGCCATTGTTAAGTGTACATTTCAGTGGCATTACATACATCCATTTTATGCAACCATCACCTCCATTCATCTTCAGACTCTTCATTTTGCAAATTTGAAATTCTGTACCAGTAATTAATTAAACAGTAATATGCCAATTGATTTTTGTGGTATCTCATTGTGATGTTAATTCTCATTCATTTTTTTCCTAATTTTTAAATTAATTTTATTTTTCAACTACAGTTAACATACATTATTATTAGTTGTGGGTGTACCCACACTGGGTACACACCAACACTGGGTGTACACCCCAATGATTAGACATTACATAACTCACTAAAGTGATCATCCTGATAAATCTCACACCCACCTGACATTATACACAGCTACGAAAATATATTTGACTCTATTCCATATGCTGTACTTATATTACCAATAACTAACTATTTTGTAACAACCAATTTTTACTTCTTAAACACTTCACATTTTTCATCCATACCCTCAAAACCCCTCCCCATATAATGACCATCAAAATGTTCTTTGTAACTGAGTCTGTTTCTGTTCTGCTTATTTGTTTATTGTTTAGATTCAGTTGTTGATAGATATGCATTTATTGTCATTTTATTGATCATATTTTTCATCATTGTTTTTCTTCCTCTTAAAGAAGACCCTTTAACATTTCTTATAATACTGGTTTGGTGCTTATAAACTCCTTTAAGTTTTCCTTATCTGGGGAGTTCTTTATTTGTCTTTTAATTCAAAATGATAATTTTTCTAGGTAGAGTAATCTGGGTTGTCAGTCCTTGCTTTTTTATCACCTTGAATATTTCTCGTCAATCTCTTCTGGCCTGCAAAGTTTCTATTAAGAATGCAGCTGACAGTTTTATGGGAGCACTTTTTAGATATCTAACTGCTTTTCTCTTACTGCTTTTGAGATGATCTCTTTATCTTTAACTTTTAGAATTTTAATTATAATCTGTCTTGATGTGAGCCTCTTCTGGTTCATCTTGTTTGGGACTCTCCACACTTCCCTGACTTGTATATTTATTCCCTTCACCAAATTAGGGAAGTTTTCTGTTATCATTTCTTTCAAATAGGTTTCCAACTTCTTGCTCTGTCTCATCTCCTTTTATCATTTCCATGATGTGAATGTCAGTACACTTGAAGTTGTCCCAGAAGCTCTTTATACTATTCTCATTTTTAAAATGTTTTCTCTTCTAATTGCTTCACTATATTCCAAATCACTGATTTGATTCTCTGCTTCATCTACTCTACTGTTGATTCCCTGTAGATTATTTTTCATTTGAGTTAGTGTATCCTTATTTCCAACTGGTCGTTTTTATGCTTTTGAGACTCTCACTATTTTTATTTAGCATCCTTATAGCCAATGTTTTGAACTCTGCATCTAGCAGTTAGCTTATCTCCATTTTTTTCTTTTTAGTTCTCTTTCTAGAGTTTTGTTCTATTCTTTAATTTGGGACATGTTTCTTTGTGACCTCATTTTGGCAGCTTCCCTGTAAATTAGTTGAAGTTGCTATGCCTCCCAGGCTTGGTAGTATGGCCTAATGTAGTAGCTGTTCTATAACTACTGAACTGTTTCTCCTATCACTCAAGCTGGGTACTTGAAGTGTGCTCACTATGTGGACTGTGTACACCCTCCTCTTGTAGTTGAGCCTTGATTGCTGTTGGCATATCAGTCAGAGGGATTTATCCTGAGGCTATCAGCTACAAGGATGGTCTGTCACCACTTACCACTACCCTTGAAACTGTGGAGGATTATATGTGAAAGGCCTCACTCCCAGAGCAGAATTTTCTTCAGTGGGGCTCTGGTTCCCACTGAGTCCACCCCTGAATTTGTCACTCGTGGTTGTGGTTGGGTAGTGATGCTTCAATGTGGTTTGAAGCTGTCCATTGAATGTGCTGGCTCTGGGGCCTTCCATGAGGTGCAGAACAAGGTCAGCCACTTCCTGTGTTCTGCTTGGGGACACCATCATGAGCTACAAAGTGATCTGCAGGAGGCTGTTTCTTGTGCTGGTATTGGAGGTGCCCAGCCAAGACAAAGCTGCAAACCGAAGCTGGCTGCTGATAGTGCTGGGGATGGGGCACTTAGGGCACACTGAGACCAAGTGCTCCTTGTATGAGAGATTTTAGGAAAATATGAAGAATCAGCCAAGACAGGCCCTACATGGGGAAAAGCTATTGAAAATGGCATAGATGGGCCTGAAATGTAAGTGGGATAGGGCCTGAGGGAATCACCAGGGCCTGAGAGAATCACCAGCATGAGCCAGGTTGATGGAGTATCAAATATGGTGACTTCGTCCTGGCTCTGTGGGAAGAGGGATCATGGAAAGAACAAGGGTCTCTGCCAGCACTTCTCTCTGGAAGAAAGCTTCCCAACACTCAGCTCTTGTCCTGATGATGGGCCTTTCAGTTTCTCCCTGTATATACAAGGCACCTTTCAGCTGCTGCCCCAGTGCTGAAGCCCAGAGTCAGTGAGTCTGAGTAAGTCCATGTGCAGGATCTTTAAGATGAGTTGGCTAGGACTCCTGAAGCTCTTTGTCTTCCTCATCCTCAATCCCTGCAAGTTTTTAAAGCAAGAAGTTATGGGAACTACTCTTGTTGACACTAAAACCCTGGTCTGGGAGCCATGGTATAGGGTAGGACTCTGCTCCTCACAGAGGACCTCTGCATCTGAAATAGCCCTGCCAATTTTTATCCACCACGTGTGGGTGAGGGACCAGCTCCTTCTGTGTTGCCATTCCTCCAACCACCCACATTGTGGATTCTTATTTAATTCCATAGTTATAGGAGTTCCACTCAGCCAGATTTCAGGTGGTTCTGAATGATGTTTGTTCAGTAGTTCAGTTGTAATTCTGATGTGGTTGTGGGAGGAGGTGAGTACTGTGTTTACTCATGCCACCATCTTGCCTGACAGTCAATTACCATTCTTATTCACTATTGCATATTTAACATTGGATCATATTCTTTTTAAAAAATATTTTATTTATTTACTTATTTCTAGAGAGAGGGAAAGGGAGAGAGAAAGATAGGGAGAAAAACATCAATGCATGGTTGCTTTTCCTGTGTGCCCCCTACCGGAGACCTGACCCACAACCCAGACTTGTGCCCTGACTGGGAATCAAACCTGGGACCCTTTTGTTCCCAGGTTGGCACTCAATCCACACCAGCCAGGGCTGGATCATATTCTTATTGTACTATATGAAGATTATATATAAATAAAGCTTCCACCATTCCTTCCAACTTTCTTTAAACAACTTAGTTAATATTTTTGAAAAATAATGAATCTTTGCATGAATCTCAAAACTAATATTTGTTATTGTGACATAATGTATATACTGCTAAATGCTCAAATCTTAAGTATATCTTTTAGTCTACTCTGATGTCTAAATAACAAGAGAGAAGATTTCCATTCTCCCTACAGAATTCCCATGTGCCTTTTTCCAGACAACGGCTGTACCAAGAAGAAAACTGTGATCAATTTCTATCACTATAGTTTAGTTTTACCACTTCTATAATTTCATATAAATGGAATTATAGCTGTACCACACACTATGTGCTGTCTTTTACTCCCAGCTTCATTGACTAATTATAATATTTGAGATTATTAGCATTGTTAGTGGTACAGCTAGCCCATTCCTTCTCAATCTGGCTAGTATCATCCATATTAATACATTTATTTTACTTATTGTAGAAATCTGAATTGTTTTTAGTCTGTGGCTTTTTAAAATAAATCTATAATTAACATTATTATAAAATGTATGTTGGTAGTCATTGGTTTTCAATTTCTTGGGTAAATATCTAGGAGTGAAACTGTTTAGGTTTATAGGAAACTAGAAATTAGCTCCAATATGTGAGTAACATTTTGTGTTCCCAGCCATTTTTTATGGGCCTAGTGGGTGCTCCACATCTTGTACATATGGCAATGCCAGTTGTTTTCATTTCTTCATTTTCATAACTACCTAGTGTATCTTATTTAGCTAAATTTAACTTGCTATGATGGGTAATGAAGTTGAGTTTGAACTGATAAGGTGGAGTTTAAAACTTCTATATTGTTATGGATGTTTTCTGCTTTTTCTACTTATTTTTAAAAGGAGGATGCCAATGTCTTCCATTTTAATGGAGAGATTTGTGTCTACCTCCTTTCTTCTTGTTAAATATTTTCACCTGGATTTGGGAACTTGATTTAAGGGTACTTATACATTTAGGATTATATTTTCTTGAATAATTAACCATCATTTTTGGGGAAATTACCATTATTTCCAGCAATACTCTTTATCTTGAATTTCATATTGTCTGAGATTAGTAAGGCACACTTATTTTTGGTGCTTAGTGTTTGTGTAATAGTCTTTTGTTTCCATTTCCCTTTCAGATTACTGATATCAATGTTTATGTTTGTATCTGCTAAATGCATATTTTATCTTGTTTTTAAGTGTCATGATGCTCTATATTTGAACTGGTGTCTTGATTCATTTAATTTAATTTCATTATTGATATGTTTGGATTTTAAGTCTTGATGTCTGATTTCTATTTTTTTGTACTATCTTGTTTCCTCTATTCTCAATTTCCTGCCTTATTTTCATGGTGAATCATTTATGTTATAAAATTCTTTTCATCTTCTTTAACAGATTTTTGTCTATTTTTTATTGTCTCATCTTAATTACTTTTTTGGAAGCATTACAAAATAAAAATTTATCACATATCCAAAGCTGCTATCTTAATTCACAAAAAATTTTAAAACTTCATAAGTTATAATTTATGAACTTCAATATATTTAGTGCCCTCCTGCACTTTGTTATACTTTAAACTGTTTAGAGTCTTGAAGGAGATTAATGCCATCCTTTGGATTTTAGTTCACTAGGTTAATTTGTAACCTTAGCTCTCTGATAGGTTCAAAAATGTCATTTTGTAGATTATCTACTTCGACTTTACTGCTAGATTGGAAGAAACTTTCTCTTATAATTTCCATAAGAAGAATTTATTGAAATATATAGGTTAAAAATAATTTTTAAAGAGCTACATATTTTGTACCCATTCTCTAGATCAGAGATTTTCAACTGGTATTCTACAAGAAATTTTAAAACACTCAATACCTGACTATTTAGTCAGAGTCACTAACCTCTTTTCTCTTAAATTTTCAACTTAAAAAGTGACAACACCCCTGGCTGGTGTAGCTCAGTGCATTGAGTATGGGCCTGTGAAGCAAGGGGTTGCTGGTTTGATTCCCAGTCAGGGCACATGCCTGGGTTGCAGGCCAGGTCCCCAGTAGGGGGCACAAGAGAAGCAACCACACATTGATATTTCTCTTCCACTCTTTCTTCTTCCCTTTCCCTCTCTCTAAAAATAAATTTAAAAGATATTTTTAAAAAGTGGCAACAGCCAACACAACAATTGTCATTCAGTGTGAATAAATCAAAATTATACTTATTCTTGTAAGATCAGCAAAATTGATAACATAACTTTTGGTGTACCACAGAGTTTTAATAATAAGTTTATGTGTACCATGAGATGAAAAAAGGTTAAAAATTGCTGCTCCAAATGCTTAGATGTGAGAGACACTGACATTCTGTGAAAATTTTTACCAAAGCAAGATAAGTTCTACTTTTGACTGTTTCCCTAGAATAAAAGTGGACTTTTCCACATCAAACATTGCAATTTGGGACTAGCCATGATAGCTATCTATAGCATTATTTTGCTCACTGTTTGATTTTGATAGGTTATTAGATATCAATTTCTTCCATTTATTTATTGGGCCTTATAATTCTCTTCAGCAGAGTCTATTTAATTTTTATTAAAAACAACAGAACAAAACAAACAATAACAAATAGATAATCAAAATACAGAAATTGTTCAGTTTAATATTTTAGTAAACTGTGTGCCTCATAGTTCTCCTCCTATAATATCCTTCTCTCTGAAATTAGCAACTCAATTGATTTTGTGACATAGGATGACTTTTAATTTTTTCTTAGATGTCTGGGATTGATGTAACCAAAAAGATAAAAGTGAGGAAAAACTCCCAGAAAAATCAACAGGGATATTTACAATAATTTTACAAGAATTCAGCTGAAAATATTGGTCTGTGTCTCAGGATAGAGTGGGTCAGATATAAAAATTTGGGGCAAAACATAAATGAATCAAGGGGAAGTTAAGAATAGTATAGGAAATGGAGAAGCCAAAGAACTTGTATGTAAGACCCATGGCCATGAACTAAGTGGGCAGGGGAATGCTGGTGAGAAGGGACTGCAGGGTGGAGAGGAATAAAGGGGAGAAAAATGGGACAACTGTAATAGCATAATCAATAAAATATGTTTAAAAAACCAAAGAAGAAACAAACAAACAAAAAAGATTAGAACCCTGGAGAGTATCAAATTAAAAAGTTGGTTAGAGAGAAATAGTAGAAGATATGGGTGAATAGGGAAAGAAGGGAAGAATAAGTTAGTAGTGATTTCCTGGATATTAAGGGAAGGAAATAGTTCTTAATATTAATAAAAACTTACGTTCTTATCTACTTTATAGCAGATAGAAATTAAATTGTTTTCAATTCTTGGAATTTTTACATCCAATAATAGTTTCACCTGGAAGATGGGAATTAAGCACATTTTCCCAAATGACAAAGAACCTGTAGGTCTCACACTTGTTGAGTACAGGAGACTCTGTTAGCCTGTTAGCATTTACTTCACAGTATTTACTTGAATTCTACAATGGCCAATTAACAATAGTTAAGTAACTTTCAGAGGTCATAGGACAAAGTAGTAAGCATAACAAATTTTAGTATTCAAAGTCACATTCAACCATAGCTTGTTGCTTAGTAACCGACCTTACCTGCCTTCCAAATAGCATATTGAATTTTTCTTGTAAATAACAGCCTAGTCAGTTTTTCCCTCCTGCCCCTGAGCACCAGCTGCAAAGGAGATGGTTGAGTCAGATCAGAGCATTTCTTGGAATCGCAAAAGAACCATGAGAGTCACGTAGGTGAGAGAAAAACATTATCTGCTGTGTGATCAAAGCTGCAACTGCACATCCCATCCGCAGGGAAGAAGCCAACCTCTTCAGCAAAGGAAGAGGCATAAGGAAACAAGAGACAAAGAAACTAAAATATTTCTGAGAAGCGATGCTTGAAAACTTGGAAGATTGAAATTACGTTATTAAAATTGGTGGAAATTGCATCATTAAAATTAGTGGGCACACAGTGCAATATACAAATCATGTATCATAGAAGCATACACTGGTGGCCTATATAATCTTATTAACCAATGTCACCTACTATTTAATAAAATATTTAAATATTTGTTCATAATTATAACCATTTATCTGCAATTAACAATTTTAGAAAGTCCTCAAAATGTAAAGTTTCTTCATAGCTTTAGTTCCTAAAACTCATTTGGTGGCATATCTGAATGAACCTCACCTTATTTAAACATGTTGTTGATCCATTTAGTGTTCATATTCATATGTTTTGCTACATAAATATTTAAAAGATGAATTTTATGTTGCTGTTCCTGATACTACTGTGGGGTGTTACATAATGTATGGTGTATGTTACTTTCCGAAATACAAAACATTCCAAATGGTGAAAAAGACTATATGCTTCTAGATTTTTCTTGTCTATTTTATTTTTGTTTGTGTCTTATTTTATTTTTTAATGACTGTGTAATCCTGTAACAAATTAAAAAAATAAGAAATACCTATAACCCCAGTGTTTTCAAATTAGTCAGATAAAAATACAGAGCTTACAGTTAAATTTTAATTTCAAATAAATAACATTTTTTAGCACAAGTATGTCCTATGCAATATTTGGAATATATTTGTAGTGAAAAATGTTTGTTTTTTTAATCTGAAATTCAAACTTAACTGGTGCTTGGTAGTTTACCTGGGGAACCTCAACCTAGAGTCTAAAGATAAAATAATCCTTAATACATTTATTTTATTATTAATTTTTATTTTAATATACCTAAAAGTCAATAATATTTTATGTTTTATTTTTTAATTTAAAAGAATGTTTTATTTATTTTTTAGACAGAGGGGAAGGGAGGGAAAAAGAGAGGGAGAGAAACATCAATGCATGGTTGTCTCTCACATGCCCCCTGCTAGTGATCTGGCCTGCAACTTAGGCATGTGCCCTGACTAGGAATTGAACCCATGACCCTTTGGTTCACAGGCCGGTGCTCAGTCCACCAAGCCACACCAGCCAGGGTAGAGTCAGGAATATTTTTAAATCCTCATATTTCACAGTTTGCATTTACAAAAAATGCAACTGTTGGTTATGCTTTATCAAATGATTTATTTTTTCTGGGCCTATCAATGTTCATCAATGATCCGGAAAAACTATCCTAATTTATAATTTTTTTGACCATGCATGCTGATAAGAAATAGTAACATAGTGTTAGGAGTTTGATCATGTCTTATAAGAAATGTTGTAATGTTGGTACCAAATTTAAACTGAAATGATAGAATTATTAAAGATGAAATATTGGGTTTTTATCAGCATGGACATTTAAAAAGTTATAATATAAACAAATAAGTAACATAGAAACATATTTTAATTTTTTTAATTTTATGACATTTTTCTATCACCATTTAGTCCCCTTAGACCCCTTCCCTTCCACAATCACCACACTGTTGTCCATGTGCATGAGTCCTTTTTCTTTTTTGTTCAATCCCTCCACCTCCTAACCTCCCCACAACAACTAGTTGTCATCTGCTCTCCATCTATGCATCTGTCTCTGTTTTGCATGTTAGTTCCGTTTGTTCATTAGATGCCTCATATGAGTAAAATCATATGGTATTTGTCCTTTTCTGACTGGCATATTTCACTTGGCATAAGACATAATGGAATTAGAAGTGGACTATAAAGTAGAACAATTATATTGATGCATATCTTATAATGAACATCCATTGTTTCAACCACACTGTGGGCACATTAACTAGCTTAAACCCTTTAAAGGCATGGACGTTATCACGTGGTATCTTTTCAAAAATTACCCATAGATACATATAATTTAATTACTTTTAACTTATATGACTTATTATACACATAAAAACAGTTTGGGACAGACCAAAATGTCACCATTCATTGGACTGAGTTCTGTTCAACTTCACAAAAAACAAATCAGTATTGTAGCTACATGACCAATAAAATAAATTTATTCCATACATATAACAGAAATATTAAAGTTTCTTCTCTTCTTTCCTCTCTGACTCTACACAATCAAGGCTAGAACTATAGACTTACATTTCACTCCTATTTAGAGATAAGCATATCTTTTGAAATTTATTTTTTATTTTTCATTTTTGTTAGCAAAATGAGTTTATTCAACAATAGCAGAGAGGTACAAATGGGGACAAGGAAGCTGTGGCAAAACCATAGGCAAGTCTAGATAACAAAGAAGAGGGGCTTGCTTTTATAAGGTTTTATCATTTTTTACTGTTTTTCAGTTTTAGTTATTCCCATTCCCCCCCCTCATCATTCTCCCCTTCCCTACCCACCCCCACCTCCTACATTCAATCCTCCCTATCCTGTTGTCTTCATGCTTGGGTCCTTGATACATTTTCCTTGATGACCCTTCCCCTTCTTTCCCCTGTTATCCCCTTCCCCTCTGGTTACTGTAAGTTTGTTCTTTATTTTCACATCTCTGGTTCTGTTTTGTCTGCTTATTTGTTTTATTGATTAGGATCCACTCATAGCACAGGTGGCAAACACAAGGCCAGTGGGCTGAATCTGGCCCTCCACCTTTTTTCTACCCGAAGGCAGTGCCGAGCTCCTTGCTACTAGTTAAGGAGTGATTACATTTATAGTCCTAAAATTGCATTCAGCCCTTTGAAGGCAACCTCAAGGCTGATGTGGCCCCCAGTGAAAATGAGTTTGGCACCCCTGACTTATAGGTGAGATCATATGGTATTTGTCTTTTACCCCCTGGCTTATTTCACTTAGCATGATGCTCTCCAATTCCATCCACACTGTCTCAAAGGGTAAGAGTTCCTTGTTCCTTTCTGCTGCATAGTATTCCATCATGTACATGTACCTCAATTTTTTGATCCGTTCATTTACTGATGAGAGCTTAGGCTGTTTCCAGCATTTGGCTATTGTAAATTGCACTATGAACATTGGGGTGCATAGGTTCTTTTGAATTGGCATTTTAGGATTGTTAGGGTATAATCCAGGTAGTGGAAATACCAGATCAAAGGCAGTTGCATTTTTAGTTTTTTGAGGAAATTTCATACTGTTTTCCACAGTGACTGCACCACTCTGCATTCCCACCAACAGTACACTAGGGTTCCTAAGGTTCCCTTTTCTCCACAACCTCACTAGCACTTATTGTATGTTGATTTGATTATGATAGCCGCTGTGACAGGTGTGAAGTGGTATCTCACTGTGGTTTTAGTTTGCATCTCTCTGATGGCTCATAATACTGAGCATTCTTTCATATGTCTCTGAACCCTCTGTATGTCCTCTTTGAAGAAGTGTCTGTTCAGGCCCTTTGTCCATTTTTCAATTGGATTGTTTGTCTTCTAGTGTGGAGTCGTGTGAGTTCTTATATATTTGCAAGATTAAACCCTTATCCAAGGTATCATTAGCAAATATATATTCTCATATGGTTAGTTACCTTTCCATTTTGCTAAAGCTTTCTTTAGTTGTGCAGAATCTTTTTTTACTTTGATAAAGTCTGATTTGTTTATTTTTTTTCCTATATATGTCCCTTGTTCTACAGGACATATTGGTGAATATATTGCTGCATGGAATATATGAAAATTTCCTGCCTATATTCTCCTCCAGGACTTTTATGGTATCACAACTTATATTTCAGTATTTTATCCATTTTGAATTTATTTCTGTATATGGTATAAGTTGGTCGTCGAGTTTCAATTTTTTGCATGTAGCTGTCCAGCTCTTCCAACACATTTGGAACACATTTGTTGAAGAGGCTATTTTTACTCCATTTTATGCTTCTGCCCCCTTAGTCAAATGTTAATTAACCACAGTGACTTGGGCTTATTTTGGGCCCTCTATTCTGTTCCACTGATCTATGTGTCTGTTCTTATGCCAGTACCAGGCTGTTTTGATTACAGTGGCCTTGTAATAGTTTGATATAGATATTGTGGTCCCTCCTACTTTTTCCTTCATAGAGATAAGCATTTTGTCATGGTCCTCAAAAGTATTGCTCCAAGATAATTATTGACGATGTTTCAAAGATACATTTTTATTTACATAAGAAAAAATTTTTGTTTTAGTTCAATTAAATTAATCTGAATTTCAAAAATCAAAGAAAATTGAAAGCTAATTTTTTTTGTTTTTCAGACAAATGTACCAATTAAAAAAATTTATTAACATTTCAAAACTCATAAGGGAAGAAATTTTGTGTAGATAAATATATTTTAAAAGAAATAGTATAGCCCTGGCTCATGTGGTTTAGTGGATTGTGCTGGCAAACCAAAGGATTGCTGGTTGCATTCCCAGTCAGAGCACATGCCAGGGTCTCAGGGCTGGTCCCCAGTAGAGGGTGTGCGAGAGGTAACCACACATTACTTTCTCTCTCTCTCTTTCTTCCTCCCTCCCTTCCTGTCTCTCTAAAAATAAATACATACAATCTTTTAAAAAATAAATAATATAAAAATTTTAAATCAGCATTGTTTTATTATTATTTTTTAATCCTCACTGAAGGATACTTGTTATAGTGATTTTATAATTTTTCGAATCTTATAAATGTTGATGTTATTATAGACGTCCCCCATTTTTCAGCCTTTCCCCCCTCTCCCCAGCCCTCTGTGCCCCACCCCCTACCTTCACAACATTGTTGTCCGCATCCATGGACTATACATAGTAAGCATAGATATCCTTTGGCTCATCTCTTCAGTTCACCCCTCTCCTCTTAGAATTTTCAGTCTGTTCCATGTATCCATGCATCTGAGATTTTTGTTCATAGTTTATTCTGTTCATTAGATTTTACATATGAGTGAGATGACTTATTTTTCTTAGCATAATATTCTCCAGGTCCATCTATAATGTTGCAAAGGAAAGAGGGAGAAAAAAAGAAGTATATTAATGTGGGAGAAAAAATCAGTTGCCTCCCCAAAATAGTCCAACTGGGGATTGAACCTGCATTCTGGGTATGTGCCCTGACAAAGAATTGCAGGAATTAAACCCACCCAATTTAATGTACAGAATGATGCTTCAGCCAACTGAGCTACTGGCCAGGAAAAATAGTTTTATTATTTTATTATTATTTTTTATGTATATATAATTTTTGAATGAATTTAAACTATTGATATTTATCAATTAAAAATAGTGAGTGTTTAACTATTTTTAATGCAGTTAAAAATAGTGATATTGATCTAAGAAAATTTAAAACCTAAATGAGTTGTGGCACATTTATGTTAGCCAGAGATTGCCAGAACTTTCATTACAGAGCTTGAGAGTGGCTCAAGGACAATTTTTTAAATAATAACTATTATCTTTGAATATCAAAAAGAATTTTTGAGTTATCTAAATGCAACTAGGAATATATGAGCTAAAAATCCTGTGATTACCATCAACCCAGTTCCTTAAAATGCACTGTGAGGATTCTATATTTTATTTGGTTTTTGTTGTTACAGAATTTTATAAAAGCCTCTATGAAATTTTGCTGAAAGCATTACTCACTATTCTTCTGAAGAATTTCAATTTTATATCTCACACTCTTTTTAAAAGAAATATGTACTGGTCTTGCAATATTCCATCATCCTATTCATTTTTCCTTGAACACTAAATT
The DNA here is from genome assembly GCF_021234435.1 of Artibeus jamaicensis. NCBI lineage: Eukaryota > Metazoa > Chordata > Mammalia > Chiroptera > Phyllostomidae > Artibeus > Artibeus jamaicensis. The sequence continues at coordinate 66,836,993 of NW_026522030.1, read as the reverse complement.
ATCACATCTCTAGACCCACTGTGATTGCCCTTAGCATTTTATAATGACTAAGACAAGCCTGGTCCTTCTACATTTTCTAGGGAAGAGTGTACCATACCACCCTATGTGGTGTGTGCATGTGTGTGCATGTGCGCATGTGTGTGTATCAGTGCTTTTCAACAGGTAGGCTGCAAGAACTTTTAAAACATGAAGTACCTGGCTATTTAGTCAGTGGCACTGACCTCTTTCCCTTAGATTGTCAAAAAAGAAAATGACATTAGCCCCAAAACAGAAGGGTCTGCATGAATGAAAATTTTACCAATTTTTTATCAGACTGGCAAAATATTTTTTTCTGTGCTGAAGAATTTTAGTAATTAGTTTATGTGTGCTATGAGATGAAAGAGGTTGAAAAATCGCTGATCTAGAGTGACAAATTTCTAATTCTATTGTTAGTTTACTTGAATCTTACAGTAGACATAATGCTACCTGACTTACTTATATTTTGCAGGGATTGGGTAAGTTATAATTAACAAGATGCAAAAAGTACTGTTAACACTGAATGAAGTTAAAATTGAGACATTCACAATTATTAAATTCATGAAAATGAGGATTCTTTGTTTTCTATACTTTTTATAGTACTTTTTTCAGGACCTTTGGAGATTACTGCTAGCTGTCCACAAAAGCCATTTTTTATTTTTATGGGGCACTAAGTTAGACCACATCAGCCTCTTTTGCTCTTGAGTGTGGCCATCTGCCTGGATTTGAAGTAATGAAATGAGAGTGGAGGAGATATATGCACCCAGGCTTATCAAATTGAAGTTTCCCTTGTTTGGGTCTTCATACTTTTCCTCCTTGGATGACTGGATATAGAAAATAACAAGGCTCTTGAGCATGTTGTACCCACAAAATGAATAAACCCTTGGTGTTTAAATGAGGAAAATTTGTCAATAACAAACCGAGTTTTAAGTACTAGGAAATGAAATTTGATCTGCGCTTGTATTTAAAGCATGGACATCCGTAATTAATCAGGCTCTGTTTTCTTTGAAATAGAGTCCCAGGGTTGTAACAGGGAGTCAGTGGGTAGAGAAATTCATTACCTTTGTACCATTACAGGTTTGGGGGGAATTGTGATCAGAGGATGCTTATATGTTTTGTTTTGTTTTATTTGTTTTGTTTTTTTTATTCCACATATAAGTGGAATCATTTGGTGTTTGTTTTTTGTGACCCATTTCACTTAGCATAATACCACCTGCGTTGTCACAAATTATAAGATTTTTCATTGAGGATGGATACTGAAGTTGCTTCTATATCTTGCCTATTGTAAGTAATGCTGTAAAAACATTGGGGTGATATTAAATTACTGCTTTCAAATTAGTGTTTTCATTTCCTTTAGATAAATACCCAGAAATGGAATTGCTAGGTTATGCGGTAGTTCTATTTTTAATTTTTGGAAAAGCACCTGTACTGTATTCTATAGTGTGTGTACCATTTGATATTTTCATCAACAGTGTGCAAGTACTGTTTTCTCCACAACCTCTCCAACATTTGTTATTTTTGTATTTTTGATAATAGCCATTCTGCCTGGTGTGAGGTGATATCTCACTGGGTTTTTTATTTGCATTTCCCTAATGATTAGTGATGTTGCACATCATTTCATGTTCTTCTTGACCATCTGAATGTCTTCTTTGGAAAGCTGTCAAGTTTTCTCCAAATTATTTATTTGAGTTGTTTGGTTATATTTGATATTAGGTTGTGTAAGTTTTTCATGTGTTTTGGATTTTAACCTCTTATCAGATGTATGATTTCCAAGGATCTTCTTCCACACAATAGGTTGCCTTTTTACTGGGACAGATTTGGAGATATAGAAAGCAAAGTTGGGTTTAGCAGTGGTGAAAGGGGTTGGGGGGGCATGCAGAGTAAGTAAAAGGGATTCAAGGTACAAAATTCCAGCTTAAAAATAAATAACTCATGGGAATGATCTGTGCACTCTAGAGAATATAGTTAGTAATATTTAATATCTTTGCATGATGACACATGGTAAATAGACTACCATGGTGATAATTTTATAATTTCTTTAACTATTGAATCACTACAAAATATACTGGAAACTGATGGGATATTGTATGTCAATTAAATGTCAATTAAAAGTAAAGATGCTTACCTCCAATGCAACTAAATGATAATTACCTGAGTTTCAAAGTTGCACTATTTTTGGCTAACTATTGTTAAAACCATACATAGGCAAATTTTATAAGTATCTATAAGAACAAGAAAGAGTAAGGGCTGTGTATGCTGGCTACATTATTAAAGTTTTTATAAGAATATTAATGGTCTCACTAAATTATTTCTATTTTCCAAATAAGTTTGATTCTGAGTAACTGAGGAAGAATAATCTGATTAACAGAGTAAAGCTACCTTGATTTATTATATATTTCTTCTTCATTTTTTCACTGCCTAAAAGAGCCTGAGTTTTTCCTGTTTCATTTTGAGTAGATAAAATGACATTATAGAAAACTTTACCAAAGGTCATAAAAGATGATTTAAATAATGGAATAATATATATGAAAGGTAGATGGGGAACCTACTTGAAAACACCCAAACAACATCAAATGATGTCGACATTGAAAGAGCTTAGACTTTATGAATCATGCATGTTACTGTAAAAATGTGGGTACATTTAGCCTGAATAATCTGATATAATTTGTATTTGAAAATATCACACTCATCCATATTAACATCAGGGAGACATAAAACTTTAATAATATTTTTGATGATGGATTGTTATGGTCATCATTTTGCAATATACACAAACAAACATTGAATCATTGTATTCTACACCTGAACTAATGTAGTGTTGTCAATTATTTGTCAATTAAAAAAGTATTCAATATATTTTTAAGGAAGACCTCAGAAAATGCTAATGCTTTGGTTTACTTCTGATTATTTAGAATATGTAAATTCTGTTCTATAAAAGTCATGTACTTTAGTATTCAAATTGATACATTCAAGATTCAAATTTTGATATATGTGTTAAACAATGAGATTGTTTAACATTGTGTTGTAGCCATTACAGTACAGGCCTGTTCCAAACCACCAAAAGAACCATAAACTGTACACTGTGTGCTGTGCAGGAAGGAGGGTTATAAACACTGCACATTAGAGAGAGATTTCAGTAAAGATTTCTGGGGCTAAGTGGCATGTGTCCACACATGGACTGGATACATAAGTAGATCAATTTTTATCATAAAGTATTCTAAAGAGAAGCAGATAAAGTACTCTGCATATCTGAAGATATAGAATAATTATTAAAACATAAATGAAACTTAAAATTGTATTCAAGTGCTAAAGCAAATCATCTAAATAGTAAAACTCAGTCACATCTCCTGTCCTCCCTCAGGTAGTCAGGAGAGAATTATGATTGCTCTCTACCCCTTCAACTATGTCCAAGTGCCAATGATACAAGAAATAACTCTCTAAGTAGCATGTCTCAAAGCATTGTGAAACAGTTCTTTAGAATAGCTTCCATTACTTCACTCAGGGATTTTTATGTGGAGAGTAGAGAGACTGGAGAGATAAGTGTCAGGGAAAAAGAAAAACAGTATTATCTGGTGAAGAAAGGTATTTTTTTTCCGCTAAAACTTTAGAGTTACAGAATTCATTACATTTTACTCTCAGTGTACGCTACCCAAAAATTTCAGACTGTGCTGAAAAATTGAAGTTTTTCCCTCCTTCTTTACCATATTACTTTTGTCCTGCTTTCTTTGTGATGAGTAAATTACCTCTTGGTCTTCCCTCTTCGTGGTTTTACTATAATCTTCCTGAAATTAATATGATAATAAAGACCATAGTAGTATACATAAATGAAAGCATACATTTTTAGTTATGAATGTACATATTTAGTTAATTTTTTAATTTTTTATTTTAATTATTGTTCAAGTACAATTATCTGTCTTTTACTCTCAACCTAACCCACCCCCCCAGTGCTCCCCACCTCCCTCCCTTTTCCACCCCCTTTGTTTTTGTCCATGTGTCCTTTCTACTTGTTCCTGTAAACCTTTCCCCTTTTCCACGGAAATTTAGTTAAGCAAATTGTCATTCTTCTCCTACTTTTACAAAGCAATTTACATGTTTTCTCTTTATGTTATGCATTTTTAGTAAACCTACATATTGGTTCAAAGGCTTGTTAACAACAAGTACCGAAGAAAGTCCAGATGAAGAAGAACAAGTGAGATTAAAGTCTGAGTGCAGAAAAAAATGAATGGTAGAGATTTTAACAATTTAATTCATCCCTATCCCCACCTAATCCCCAGTGGAAAGGAAAGATATCACAGTAAGAGTCTGATAATAACCTTGCTCTCTCAGTTCTGGGACATTAGACGTTGAGCCAGTTACACTGTGAGAAGAACACTGCTCAGATTTGTGCCATCTTCCATGAAAGGTTAACTTGAGCCTTCTGGGAAATGTTAACAAAATAACATCTATTTTGCTTACTTCCTGCTTTTTGGAAAAGGTCAGCTTTCCAGAAATGTTATTTCTTACTTAGCATCTAGTTTCCTTCTTTTTAGTGATCTTATTAAAATTTTCAATTTAATGAGAAAAAAAGGGTAATTGAAAATATAATAAAGACCAATAATGAGGCAAACACCATCCTCAACATACTCACACACACACACATGGGTCAATAAATCAACGTGGACTTAACACTTTAGTTTTCAAATATGTGTATATTGCTATAATTTGCATTGGTATGGAAACTGAGCAGTAAATATATCACACTGTCCCTGCACAATTAATACAAGGTTGTGGGAGGTTTAGTTTTGTCATTTCTATAGCTTAGTGGTACTCCATTTTATGTATGTACATCACTTTCATGGACAGAGAAGCTACAAAAAAATTTGGCCCTGGCTGGTGTAGCTCAGTGGATTGAGCATGGGCCTGTGAAGCAAAGGGTCACTGGTTCGATTTCCAGTCAGTGAACATGCCTGGGTTGCAGGCCAGGCCCCCAGTAGGGGACACATGAGAGGCAACCACACATTGATGTTTCTCTCCCACTCTTTCTCTTTCCCTTCCCCCTTTCTAAAAATAAATAAATAAAATATTTTTAAAAAGAAAAATTTAGATTATTTTCATGAGTATTTGTAATTCAAATCAGGGCTCTCAATTTCAATAACCTACTACATTTTATTTAAATGTTCCTTAAAACATTTTCAAAGATCAAAAGATGAATAATAAAATAATACAACCAACTCTTATTTTTATAATTTATGCTGTGTGGCAAAGCCTGCCTTTTAGGAAATTTGTGTGTAATAGATTTGTATTCTGGAATACTCTAAATCTTGTGCTTCTAAGATATTATAAAGGAATTTTTATTCACTTAAATGGCTAATTTTGTGTTTCAGACTTACTGTTTTTGCAACAATTTTTTGATTAACTGACATACGTTGGTAAGTATTAAATGTATAGCTAATATTTTTATTTTTATTTATTTTCTTTTTATTGCATTTATTGGGGTGACATTAAAAGACTACATAGGTTTCAAGTTTATAATTCTGACACATGGTCTGTATATTGCATTGTGTGGCCCCACTCAAACTCATATCTTCCAACAGCCACAATTTTGGCCCCCATTGTCCTTCACAAATGCTCTAAACCCCTTCCATCTGGTGACCACTGTACTGTTGTTGGCTGTGTCTATGAGACACAAATGATGCTTTAAAAGTTTGTTTTTGTTTGCTTTATTTTCTTGCATGCTAAGAATTTTGCTATAATTATTAAATGCTTTTTGTTTTTTATCAGTTGTGGAGTAGACATAGATGAACTCCTAAAGATATATGAATATGTTTAACTGAAATACAAAATGTATCATGTAGAAATAATTTTCAAATATAGAATTGGAAGCCTTAAAAAATGAATTTCTTGTGTTTAACTAAAAGAAACTGATTTGCAACAAAGATCTTTAATTTCTCTCTAGTATATTTTATTATTCAGAGAATTATCACAATATCTCACTGGACAAGATACTTTAATTTATTAAAAGGACTTGACACATTTGTTTAACTGATGCTCCATTGACATTACTATCTATACAATTCTAAATTTATCTGAGAACACCAGATATTGCAGAAGTAGATTTGAAATTAAATGTAAAAAGATATGCCTAATTGAAAGGATGTAAAGAAAATACTAAATTTTGCTATTTTAATATTCTCTTTAATAACTACACTTACATTAGTAAATTTTGAAAAACTACTAAATGTGTATATATTGTTAATTAATTTGTCTTATGAATTATATGTTGGTGTTTGTTTAGCAAACATATATTTCATCCATTAGGATTTAGATATCACATCAAGTACCAGGTTCTAATGGTGAGTAAAAGAGGGATAGGTCCTCACTCTTATAGAGTTCATAACCTACTGAGAGTAAAAAAATAATATGAAGTTATTTTTTTTAGTGCTTATTTTGTGTTTGGCACTACGATAAACATTTACATGCATCTTTTATAACAGTACAGGCTTTAATTTATAATATTGAACATCAAATAATTTGAAATGGAATAAGAAGTTTGCACACAAAGGCATGAATATGAGCCTTATATTAGTAAAATGATTAATATGCGGGCATAATCTATAGAGTTCAATGCATAATACATTGAATCCTGTAATATTATAATACTATTTTATGTGCTTTTTAAATTAAAAAATAAAACATATGAATCTCAAAGGACAAAATAAAAAAACCTTTTTATGTATTTATGTATCTATCAGACTATATTTCTTTCTACCTGGATAAGTTTTGTCAGTAGAAAACACTATGATTTATGCTTTTATATTTACTTTTTATATCTAATGATGCACATTTACTGATTTCCTTTCTGTGCTTTATTCTACTGAATATGTGTCATATTTTTTACTAAATGTTGGACTCCTAATCTCACGGCACCTACAAAGAACAGGCTTGGAAATTTAAAATTTCTATTTATAAAGTAGAATACAAAGTCTCTGTTGACACAATTTGTATGATGATTAATCTAAATCTTTAAATTGCTGGACATAGCAAGTAACACAGTGTCTTCAAAACACATTACCCTCTCTTGTTCTTATTTACATTATTAATTAAAAGTTTGCACTCATAATGATTTAGTAATTAAACAGAATTTTTTATGGATACACCAATAGCACTTTTAGTACTGAATAAGTAAAATTTACTTAGTTTATTTATTTGTAAAATCTCCCCTAAAAACTCTTTCTTTTCATAATCATTGTCTCTTCCTCATTTCTGTTCTCTCATCTGAAATTCTGCACACACTCTTTCTTAATAACAGAAATCTTTACTTCTAGATTCTCAATCTCCAACCTATGTTTGCTTGTTTATTTATTTATCTTTACTGATATTTTAAATCTGGCAATGTCCATGCTTCTTTTCTAATTTATTATGCATTTGGGTCCACTTTAGGTGCCTGCCAATCCATTTCCAGCTTTTTCTTTCTAATATTTTCAATGAAAAGTTTTTTTTATTTTATATATTTACCAGATGCAATGCAGAGCCTTTCCTACTTCTCTTTTCAAATTCAAGGAGTCAAGCTCCAGAGCTTATACTCTTTTACTTTTAGCTTTCATTACTAGGTTTAATATTTTTAAATGTATTTCACATATTATACAATTTGCCCATTTATTATTAAATTTATTGGGATAACATTGTTAGTAAAATTATATAGGTTTCAACTGTACAATCCCATCATCTGTATATTATGTTGTATGCCCACCCAAGTCAAACCTTCCATCAATGTATGTTTGACTCTCTTTACCCTTTACTTCCCCCAACCTCCTTCCCTCTGGTAAATATCATACATTTGTCTGTGTCTATCACTTATTTTCAAAGATATATGCACCCCTATGTTTATTGCAGATTTATTCACTGTGGCAAAGAAATGAAAACAACCAAATTATCCTTTACTAGATATTTGGATAAAGATGTGGTACATATATAAAATGGAATACTACACAGCCATAAAAAAGATAAAATACTACCATTTGCAACAACATGAATGGGTCTTGAGAATATCATGCTAAGTAAAATAAGTCAGACAGGAAAACAATGACATATTTCACTCATGCGGGATATACAAGGGTGGCAAAACGTAGGTTTACAATTGTGAGTCCATAAAACTATTTATGCTTGTATCATTATTTATTCATTATTATATTATTTATTTGTATTACAACTGTGAACCTTCTTTTGCCAACCCATGTAAAACTGAAAGCAACAAATGAACAAATAAGAAAACCTTTTGCATTTCAAAAATTCTATTCCTCAACTTTCCCACATATTTTCTAGGCTTAAATAGTTTCTTTTTTAAAAAAAGTTTAGAAAATTTTAAACTTGAGACATGTGGTCATAAACTAAAGGGGGGGAATGGTAAGGGTTGGGGGTGCAGGGTGGAGGAGAATGAAGAGGGGAATAGAACAACTGTAATGGCATAATCAATCAATCAATCAATAAATAAATAAATAAATATAAATTGTTTAAAAGTTTATTTATTTATCTTTAGAAGGGAGGGGAAGAAGGGGGGAGAGAAATATCAATGTATGGTTGCCTTTTATGTGTCCCCCCTACTGGGGGCCTGGTCTGCAACCCAGGCATGTGCCCCGATTGGGAATCAAACCAGTGACCCTTTGCTTCACAGGCTCATGCTCAATCCACTGAGCTACACCAGCCAGGGCTTAAATAGTTTCTTAATATAATTTGAGTTCTACAAAATTTATCAGACCAGTGTAACTTTTACAAAGGCAGTTCATTAGCTATTCTGAATGTAAAAAATTTTAATCTAAAAATACTAAATTAGGATTTTCAAATTCTCTAATAATATGTTTTCAGAATTTGAATATCTTAATTTGGAATTACATATTAAAAACAATAAAATAATTTTAAATCTATGGCTTTTGTCCTTTTAGGTTTATAAATTAATGACAGATACATGCAACTTAATGGTTTTAATTCTTTTATCTTTTGCATTACAAAGCACTGTACACATTAAATAAATATTCATTTAAGCAATTATTAATTTTATACTTAAATCACAAACTATGGCTTTGAGGAATTGACTTCAATGAAACATAGAACATAAATGTCTTATTAATAACCTCATAGTCTTACAACTATATGTAGATTTCTACATCCAATATAGCAATTACAGTGAAGTATCTGGGGGCAACTCTATAGTAACCAGCTCAGTGACATCTACCTATCTATTCTCTCCAGGACTTCTGCTTGTGGTTGATCACAAGCAGTGGGTGGTATTGACCTACCTCTCACTATGACCTAAGACATAAGGGGCAGCAATATGCAGAAAGTCAAAGGCCAAGGGCATGTGATAACCTTTGTCTCCAGAAGAACCCAGTCTACAGCCAGCAGTTAATGCTCTAATGATGTGCAGTACAGGGCCAACATGAACAGTTTTTATGCCACATGTCTGTAGTTTGTTCAGAATCCACAACCTCTACAAGGAAGGAGTCATGAGGGGCAAGAATGGGAGTCTCTGTTGTATTGCAATTTGGAAAGATTCTAGTCTTTAGATTCTGGGGGTATTTATTTATTTTTGTTTTTCCTTTTTCTCCAAAAACATTTTAAAATTGTTGTTCAATTATGGTTACCCCCATTTTCTCTTCATTCCTCTCCCCAACCCTACACATCATCCCTCCTCCCACATTCAATCCTTCCCCAGCTGTTTTTGTCCATGGGTCCTTTATAAGTCTGCAGTTTTTTGTGGTGATATTCTAAATGGGAAAATCTAAGAATATCAGAATAAATGAGTTTAGGAATAATTTCTAAATATAGGATATGTTGCTTCTACAACACAAAATGGCCAGTATTAAGTTGGGTTTGTTTTAATGTTGTGGCTCCTAAGAAGGTAAATAATTGTTTCTTGAAAGTGAAAGTGATGGAACAGCCCTTGACTGACTGAATAGTGTCTAGGAATCTTTACTTGGAGGTAGGACATTTTACTTAGTGTGGGTCATTGGCTTGTCCTTGTTTTTGTGTGTATTTTTATGTCCTAAATGTATAAAATATACCTTATATTTATAAGATTTTTCCTGCATAATTTTTTTTAAATTAGTATCATCATAATAGTTAAGGGTCTCCTGTGGGCAAATTTTACTTTATTAGATTTTTTTTTGTTATTGTTCAAATACAGTTGTCTCCATCTTCCTCCCACCACTTCCCCCACCCCAGCCACCCCACTTCCCACCCTTGACCTTAACCCCCTTTGACTTTGTCCATGTGGACTTCATTGGATTTTTTAATTGGATTTGCATTAGTGTTTGCATGTTTATGAGCCATGGCACTCAATGAAACTTTGTATGTTTTGCAGTTATTGATTAGGGTGATGGTGTCCCCTGGCTCTTTCAGAGTTGTGGAAGTAAAACTTTTTAGAGTCTGTGCCATAAATGGGCCACAGATATTTTATGCTATATCTCTGAAGTTCAGGTTTCATTTTGTTGACAAGATATTGATAAAATAATAGCTTTTCATGGGCTTTTAATGAGCTATCTGATTTTAGCGGTACAGACTTCAGCAACCAACCCCTTGGACTCACCCGTTGCACAGGATATCATTTTTCTCCCTGAGCACTCTAGAGAACAGTCTGATGCCTGATTAAGACAGAAAACCAATGACCATGGGGTAAGAGTCCTTACCAAAGCTTATGCTGAAATTGTCAGCTATAACTATACTAAAATTGGGGCACAAAATTTAATCCAATATACTTGATTGGCTTGTGCCAATACATATGACCCAGGACCCCCTTAATGAAGACCCTAATACTGTACATACTCTTATGCTTAAATGACAATTACCTACCAAAACTTCCAACTTAAGTTGGTTAAATGGAGATTTGGCGGGCTCAGTAACTGTAGCACAAAGCAGCACAACTCAAAGAGCATATTTGTAAGCAGGCAATGACAGAACTAAAAGTACATGATAGACAATAGGCAGCAGCTCAAAGTACATGCATGCCAGCAGGCAGCTGAGCCAAGTAATACAACAGAACAAGAAAAGAAAGACCACTTCTTAGATCATTGCCTAAGACACCCTAATTATGCAGATTGCTTTATGACTTCCCTGTGGAGGGTGGAGTCAACACTTCTCCATCCAAAACTAGTTCAGATGCTGAGACTGATAATGCTACATATGCACTCAGTATTACAATATGCTATACAGAAGTATTGCATGTTGAAGCTTTCTGGATAGAACCAGGCAGAAACCCACCCAGGCTGGTGTGGCTGGCTCAGTGGATTAAATGTCGACCTGAAAACCAAAGGGTCACCTGTTCAATTCCCAGTCAGGATCCCCTGGGTTGTGGGCCAGGTCCCTAGTAAGAGGCACAAGAGAGGCAACCACACATTGATGTTTCTCTCCTCTCTTTCTCCCTCCTTTCTTCTCTCTCTAAAAATAAATAAAGTCTTAAGAAGAAAAACTAGATAGAAACTCAAGGTGGTCTAAAAATGACTTACCAAGGCTGAGTACCTTTGTTTTTATTGTACTTAGGGTCTTGGGCCATTCTATTATTGTGGTTATGTGATTCAAACTTCCCAGTTGACACCAATGGAAAAAGGGTCCAGAGATTCTTACCTGCTTATCCAGATGTCACAAAAGAGAAAAAGGAGACATGGTGGGGTCTGAAAGATATCTCAAACATCAAAAATGGAGCTAAATATCAAGTATTTTTAGAATATGGTTCCCAAGATATATACTGGAAACATTCCATTTAATTTCTAAGGTATGGATGGAAATAACTACACACTGATAACTGGTAAAATTAATGAAATCTGCAAAATCCCCTTTGCCACATAAGTAATCACAGGTGTGATATGTTATCATGTTCATAGTCACAATTTTGATTTAATCATACTATGTGTCAAGCTATAAGCAAGTGTGGCACCAAGTGCACATGAAAATAGTAGCACAACATTGAATAATTAAGGTTCAATTAGAAATTTAATCAAGATTGAGATTAATTTGAATTGAACATGAAATTGTTCAAAAAACTCAGTCAACAACCTGAAAGAAACCCAAATATATTGCTTCCCAGATACTTCATAAAGTAAAATAACCTGGCCAAGCCCTTGGTTTCAGCCTTGTGAAACACTAAGCAGAAAGCCTGGTCATACCTACCTGTACTTTTGACCTGCAGAACTGTGAGGTAATAACTGGAATCTGTTTTAAGCTGTATAGTTTTGGGTACTTTGTTATACAGTGGTGAAAACTGATATAAGCTGCACTTACAGTTTTGGGCATTCCTTTTTGTATACATTTTTTTTAATTTTCTCTTGGATAAATAGCTAATAGAAGAATTACTAGGTTACTGGGTAGGACTATGTTTAACTGCATCAGACAATGCCTGCAAAGTATTTCCCAAAGTTATTATATCATTTTGTACTTCCACTATAAATGTGACAAAACTTTAATTTTTTTTCATTTTAGTTTTAGCTCTGTGGCTATTAAAAAACTATCTTGTTTTGTCTTTAATTTGAATTTCTGCAATTATTAATGGGGTTGAACATCTTATGTGTTTACTGGGTACATATGTTTTTGTAAATATATATTCTAAATATTTTGTCAATTTTATTAGTTTCTTTTTTTCTTATACCAATTTATTTGAGATATTTATATATCATATGTTCTAAGAAAAGTTCTCAGTCAGACATATGACTAACATGCAACTTTTATTTTCATTTGCTTAATAATGTTGTTGAAGAACAAAAGGTTTAATTTTTAATTTACTTATTTTATTGTATGTGTTTTGGGGCCCCATCTACACAACTGTGTGTCCTTCTATTTCTCAAAAATATTATATGAGAAGGATTTATAATAATCATTTGTGTACATATTGTCATACCATTTTTACTCCAATGATTCCAAAGTTTTTAAAGAATTTAATGATTTTAGAGATAGGGGAAGGGAGGGAGAAAGATTCGAAGATTTATGTGCCACAGAACATCAGTTGGTCGATTGCCTCATATGCCTCCAATCAGGGACCTGGCCCACGACACAGGCGTATGCCCTGAACTGGGGTACAAACCAGTGATATTTTGGTTTGCAGGATGACACTCAAACCACTGAGCCACACCAGTCAGGGCAGCAAGGTCAAATTTGTAACAAAATCATACTTTGGAAATTAGATATTACAACTTATTTTCTTTGAGTAAGCACTATATTATTTCATTTAGTCATTTTCATATTTTAATTAAGTATAATCTTTTAAGGATAGAAAGTTATTACTAAGATAATATTCTTTGAATCTCATCACAGTAAATTCAAATCACCTTGCACAAAAATCACAATTTCAAGATCAGAGTAACATACCAAAAAGAATACAAGATAATTTAGGTGTTCTGGTGACCAGCATCTCTATTTTTATACACAGCCTTGAATAGTGTGCGTTAAGAAATTTTCAGCTTCACTCTTATCCTTCTCACTATAACTCACCTCAAATCATACTAGTTATCTAATTGATTACCTCCACCCCCCAAAAATGTTTTAACTGCCAATATAAAAGTGACTAAAGACAATTAATTTGAGATTTACCTAAGTTATTATTCTACATTTTAGATTCGTAGACCCATGTTCAGGACCACTGGGTTATAGGTTCACATTCTGACTACACCTCCTTAAAACAATTAAACTTGCACCAGATAGTCTGTATTACATTGCCTTGGCCATTTTTAATAGGAGAGACCAAAGGACTATGCTTCAGGGTAATTTACTCTTGCCTAACATATCCTAACTACTCTACCATGTGTGCAATCATTTACATTGCAGTTAATTCACAGCATTAAACCATTGCCATTATTTTTTTTACGTTCCTCTTTTTTTGGACTTCTCTGGTTTTTAAAGATTTTATTTAGTTATTTTTAGAGACAGTGGAAAGAAAGGAGAAGAGAACATCAACGTGTGGTTTCCTCTCTTGTGCCCCTCACTCGGTACCTGGCCCGCAACCTAGGCATGTGCCCCAAATGGGAATTGAACAGGAGACCGTTTAGTTCCCAGAATGGTACTCAATCTGCTGGGCTACCCCAGCCACTATTTTCTACTTTTAAACAAACATTTTATGTGATGCTAGCCTCAATTAGCATATCAATTATACATTTATTGCAATTACTTTGTCTAAATCTGCATTCTACTAGGGCAACCAAATCAGATTCGTGCATGTGTATTTGTTTTATCTGCTTGGCTACTGTTTCGAGCAGCAAGGCATGTCCCATTTTGGTAAACTCTCCTTGCTCCTTTAATTCTATCAGCCCTTCAACTGACCATAACACATATTCTTGTGGTGTTCATGCTTGTTTGTATGAGTGTTTACTTTTTTGTTTGTGTTTTTCTTTGGAGATTAAACTATAGCCTGCCTTTCTCTCTTTACCAGCAGCCTGTAAACCTAAAAAAATTTTAGCAGTAAATCCACTTCTCTTTCAAACTGGCTATTTGTTTTAGACCTTGGATGGTGGATATACACCAATGCTGGTGCCATCTTAGTATCTTAGGAGACATCTCTGAGCCCCTGCCAGCAGGATCCTGGACAGGTAGAACCAGTACCACCTCCCCACCTCATGGACAAGCAAATACAAAGACCATGTTACCCAGTTCTACTTGATAGTCTTGATGAAACTGATTTCAAAGGAAGGAAAGAAAGAGATACAATTTTAAATGAATGTATATTTAGAGTTTCCTCTAGCATCTCATCAGTACAGTAAGGGTGGATAAACATAAATATCTGAAGAAATGGGTCCAAAAAAAAAGCACCATGAAGAAAATTATGCTATGTTTTGAAAAATTAAAAAATTTTCAAGTCATGATATAATTCATGTTTTAAAAAATTGTTTAAAAAATTAACAAGTTATTTGCATGACTTGTAAGGACTCTAGCTATATTCAAAAACACCAAAAAATATGGGGAAGCTACCCGTTACAAAAATTCAAGGACTCGATACCTTGCAGTTCCAATCAGCACAGTCATATCTCCTTTCATGCTGGGTAAGATCCTAGGCACAGGTATTAGGAGGACAGTGAAGGAAATTTAAAGAAGAACATTGTATGTTTACTTTTTTCCCAAAGGGACAAAGAAACTAAAAAAATAATTCAGCTGATAAATGGGCAGTTCATTTTTTTGCCCATTTCACCTTCGGTAGACTTAAGGATAATTTAACCTCAACTGATTAACAGTTGGAATTACTTATTTAGATCAGGGACAAAAGATCTATATGAAATTGTACATTGAACTTACTCTATACTTACAGGTTGCTTATGAAGATAAATGAAAATCTTGGTAACCTTGTGAAACTGATTATTCCTGAAAAACAAAGACAACTAAGGCCCATCTCAACTCAGAAGGTAAAGTGACAGAACTTAATTGGTTGTAAGTGAGTATATATATTCGAGATCTGTCCAGAAAGTATCTAGTCACTTTGTACATAGTGACTAGAAACATTGTACATAGCACAATGACACCTCAGCCATCTTTCAAGTAGGCACTCTGGGACCTCACACAGTTCTCTCAATCACCATCAGCTGCCTCACTGTATTTTCCTGAATCTCTTAGACAGTCTGAAACTTCTTCTCTTTGAAAGGTGATTTTGGTTTTGGGGAAAGCCAGAAGTCACAGGGTGCCAAATCTGGGCTTTAGGGGGCTGAGTCATCTGGGTTATTTGATACTTTGCCAAAAAGCTCTGCATGAGACATGATGCACGAGTGGGTGAGCTGTTGTGATGAAGTTGCCAGTCACCACTTGCCCGTAGCCGTGGCCTCTGAATCAGCCAAATAGTTTCCATGGAGGAATGTTCAAGCTTTATGCAAAAGTTGATGCAAATTTGTTGCTCTACTCAGTCAGTCATATTGAATTTGACTGCCACACAGTACACATGCTCACTCAACAGTACCTACCACCCCCACTGACTAGTACAGTGGAGTTGTTATTGTTCACACATGTGCATTCCAGTCCAAACTCTGTGTGTATGTGTGTATGTTTATCTCCTCCCAGAAAAATTATGTAGGCCCGAATGTTTTAGGGTATTTTTTATTATTATGTTAAAAGTGTCCATGGGTGTTATGTAGTGCTATTAAAACACTGCTTCCCATTTGCCCAGGTCCCTGGGATCTTTCGCATGCCTCATCCCCAGACATCACAGTGGGAAAATAGATGACCTGTCACTAATCAGAGCCAACAGATATTAGTGAGTGCCAGTCACCCAAAAGTGGACAGAGACACAAATTTATAAGGCCCAGGCTCATTAGCTATACATTTTTAGTAACTTAGCAGATCTACTCAGCAAATCTGAGTTTGCTCAATTAAAGTAGGGCTTGATAACAGTCACTGTGTTCTGAAGTCTGGCCCATTTTAACAAGGCCAGTTCCTAGATTAAAAGGCTTATATTTCTTCACACATATTCTGTGATAGTTTGATGGCAGTGGCCCCAGTTTTTACTCCTCTCTGTATAGGTGCCCTTTGTCAGGTAACTTTAGTCCTGTTTCTCTGACTCAGCAATGTGGCTGTCTTTATGCAAAGGGATTATTGCAAATGTGAACTCAGGAAGATCCTGAAAGCTTTTTCACAGCTCCATTTGCTGGTTTTGAACTTTTTCAACTCTAATAGAAGATGATGTTCATTACCTCTATTCTTCCAGATGATAGTCAAACAAGTACCTGACATGTGAGTGATCCTGAACTTGATTGGAAAATGTTACCCAGTCAAACCTAGGTAAATTGTCCACCTGTAGCTTTGTGAGTTAAACAAAAATGCATCATTTTAAGCTACTGAGACTGGAGGTTTCTTATGCAATGTCATGTGAAAAGTAGAATATGTACAGATTACCTCTCAATTGTAATGGAAACCACTGTGCTCTAAGATTATCCATACCTAAAATATAAAGTGTGAAACATTGAAAACTGTGTGGATTGTAGTGTTTTACACTACTTCTGCTTAAGTTTTCCCTAGAAAGCTTTATTTACATCTGCTCTTCTGTGACATACCCTTCTATTTAACATATTTGATTATATGTATGTGTGTGTATCTGAGAGACAGAGAAAGAGAGAGAAAAGTAGGGGAAGGGGAGAAAAAATTATAAATATGATCAACAAAGTGCATAGGGGACCGACTTGTTTTGGCCTGGCAAATGTGACTCAGCTCTGTTATATGAAATGTTAAAGGGACTTATCTAAGAAAAAGAAGATAAAAAATGAACAGTGAAAGGACAGCAAAGTCACAGTTATTAAGAACCACACCTAAAAAAAAAGCAAACTAAGAGGACAGCTAGATCAGGAGTGAACCATAGAAATGAAGATCATATATAGGGTTAGCAACAGGGGAGTGGGAGAAGGAGAAGGGGGGAGAAGGTACAGAAAATAAGTAGCATAGACGGTAGATAGAAAATAGATAGGGGGAGGGTAAGAATAATAGGGGAAATATAGAATCTAAAGAACTTGAGACACATGGTCATAAAATAAAGGGGGGGGAATTGTGGGGGAGGGGTGTGCAGGGTGGAGGGGAATGAAGGGGGAAAATAGAACAACTGTAATGGCATAATCAATAAAATATATTTTAAAAGGAAATGGAGGAGCCAAAGAACTTATCATCATGACCCATGGACATGAACAATGGTGGAGCATTGCCTGAAGGAGTGGGGATGCTGGGTGAAGCAGGACAAAGGGAGAAAATAAGGGCAACTGTAATAGCATAATTAATAAAATGTAGTTTACAAAAAAGAAAAAAGAGAAAAAAAGAAAACCTACAGAAGCAAAGTGGTGGGCAGGAGCCAGACCTTCAAACCGAGTTTTCCCGTGGGAATCAGGCCTAGAAAATGCTTACAGATTGTTATGGCTTGCTCTTGCTAAAACTCCCTCACCCTGGTCTAAAACAGCAAATGTGTATTGTCTGTCTTCAAGGTAATTTCCAAAGCCTGTCAAGGTAATCTCCCAAGGACAGAGCTAATCAGCTCATTGCCATTCCATTCTGTGTGTTATTTTTATTTTTTTGATTGTACCTAAAATGTAGACGATAATATTTTATGAAATAGATCATAAATCTTTCTATGACTTAAGACCCCAGGAAAACAATAAAAGCCTGTCTAGGCAAGGGTCGGGGCGCTCCCCTCTTGAGGGAGTGGCCGAGGCACCATAGGCACTCTCCCCTTGAGAGAGTAGTCGTGCCTGTTCCCTTTTTCTCCTCAGGACTGTTGTCGCCTGTGCATTCATTCTCACTGTAAGCCACAACAGGCAGACTCTGCTGGCCAGGATCTGCCACGAAAGTGTATAGAAAATTAGGACAATAACAGAATTCTAGGTATAATTAAATTTAGATTTACTTATAATCTTAACACCCAGAGTAATTCTGTCATTTCATTTTTGCTTATTTTATAAAGGGATGCACATAGATGCATAAATAACAAGTTTTATTTTTATTAACTTTTGTGTAAATTGTTATTAAGGCATATGTATTAAGTAGCTACCATGTCCTAGACATTGTAAGTGATGCTGCATTTAAATGAAACTGTATGTATAGTTTATAACAGTGTTTTGTTTACCAAGATTTCCTGAATAATTTTTAATTTTAGAACATTTTATACATATATTATTTTAAATTTGAATTATTTGTCTATGTATTAATTTACATGCTTTATTTAACCAAATATTAACTATGGGTCATTTTTATATATTAATTTATTTATATATTCAATTCATATAAATACTAAATAAAAACATGCCTTTACATCAAGCTATTATTACTCATGGTTTCACAGATCAGAAGGACTTCCCTTCTGGTAGATCTGACCGCCATGGTCACTGTCACTGTCGGATCTCAGGGGTATGAGTTAGTTCAGTGGGTTTATTCGAACCAGGTTTGACTTTAAGCTGAAATAATGGGGAAGAATTTGGAGTAAATGTAGTAGACTCAAGAATAGTCTCTAGGCCAAGTGAATTCAAAGACTGCTTTTGAACATTAGAACCCCAAGGGAGTAAGGTTGGTATTAAAATGAAGTGTGTTGCACTAAAGATTCCTTCCAGATAGCTAGTGACCTTTTTATGTCTATATTCATCATAACCAGGTTTCAAGCATCTACACACTCACCAGAGAAAAAAAAAACATTTACATGCTAGAGTTTTCTCTTCTCCCTATGAAATATGTGTAAAATTCAACTAGGCTGCTTTCCATTTCTATCTTGGTGACTATTGACTTGATAGATTTAATCTAAGGTTGTAATGACTGATTGTAGCATTAACATTCGAATAGGGACTCCTGGATGTGATATTACTTGAACTAAGAGAGTTAGTGCTTAATGGAGTTTCCCTGCTAAGGGAAGCAGAAAGGAGATAAATCAACCATATAATATCTATTGGCACTTAAGCCTAGTTTTCCTACATGATGCAGAATGTTTTGATTGACATTACAGTCAATTTAATCACAAAATAGCTGTCAGCTGTTTTATATTTCTGCTCATTCGTGTAACCATTTGCCCATGACATTTATAGCAAATAGTGGTTTTGAGCATTTAGGTCCTTATAATCACTGAGAAGATTGCAGTTGGATTTTGGTAATCAGCAATTAACAAAAACTGTTACAAAACATTTAAGATATACTTTGCTTATTTTGGGCATTAAAATTTTCTATTTCTTCTGTATTTTCATTTAAAAGGGATTGAACCTAAAGCTAATTGCATATTTCTGATAGTTTACCTCTATTGACGTTACAAATCCTGCTGACAGTTTGACAGTAATCCTCTCTAGCATGAATGATTCAAGGAATTGCTTGGAACTGAAATAAATTGCACCAGGAATTTAAACTACAACATTCACCTAAAATCTTTGTTTTTCTAGATGAGTAGGGACATTTTAAAATTAAAATTAATGTGCTAGAGCCTTTGGAAAAATATAAAGGGTAAGCTACCCCATAATATTTTGTAAAAGGACAAGGTCAGCCACGTGAATGAACAAGGTAGAAATTTATGGTGAAATATTAAACTTGGCAGGTAAATAGACTACCTGAAATGTATGATGGTCAAATGCAGCACTAGTAGGGATAGATTCAAGACTGAAGGTCTTAGTAACTGAATTATTGAATCTAAATCAATTCTGAAAATACCAACACGTCATGCTGTGAAATTACTTTTCTAAAGTTACTGTTCCTCTCTATAGCAGACTCCCCTCTATCCTGTTAAATTTTAAACATATCTTCCAGAAAGTAAACTAAAGAATGTATCCCAAGCTTAATCCCTGACCTAAGAGATATCTGAAAATCATAACTCTAGAGGTTTAAGGACCATTGAAACTAAACACAAGTAACATGTCATAATATTCCAAAATATTACAGAGCAGTCAAATACTATTAAACTGTATTTGATTATATTTTACTGAAAATATTTATAAATTAGCCAAAAATAAAATTATTAGAACTAGTACAGAAATATAGTATTCAGTATTTAATTAGTAACTTACAGAGTAGAAAAATAAACTGTTGCACATATGCATTTCAAGTATGAAGACAGAGAAAGTAAGCTGTCATGCTCAACAGTCCCAGCAACCTCCATATCCAAGGGAAGATGGGACAAGTGAATCAAGTCAAGCATTTTGGACGAGCAAGAACCAACAGCCAGTACAATTTCACTGAATTTAAATTGGAGAAACTAAGATTAATTTCTAAATTAGGTGTATTGAGTAATCTCAAATGTCCTACTAACACCATATTTATTATATCACTGTGGTGGCTAATTTTACATATCAACTTGGCTGGGCTAAGGGATACATTAATAGCGGGTCAAACATTATTAGTATATGTCCATGAGGGTGTTTCCATAGAATTAGAATTTGAATCAGTAGACTGAGTAAAGAGCATAGTCCTCGTCAATGTGTGTGGGCACCATGAGATCCATTAAGGAACTCAATAGAACAATAGAAGGAGAAAGGGTGAATTTATTCTTCCTGCTTGAGCTTAGACACCCATCTTCTCCTGCCCTCTCACATCAGCACTCCTGGTTCTCAGACCTTCAGAATTGCTGGCTTCCTGGGCCTCTAGCTTACAGACAGCAGATTGTTGTCTTTATCCCCCTTAATCACATTAACCAATTCCTCATAATAATTATTTTTTTACCTATCTATATATACTATTCATTCTGTTCTCTGGAGACCCCTGACTAATACAATCACATAATTCATACATAATATGATGCACAGTGATCACTCTAAGTGACAATTTCTTCAGTCTCTATTCTTCTCTTTCAGTAACAACCTCACATTAAAAACCTAACAGTTAGCCCTGGCTGTTGTAGCTCAGTGGATTGAGCATGGGCCTGTGAAGCAGAAGGTCACCTGTTCAGTTTCCAGTCAGGGCACATGTCTGGGTTGTGGACCGAGCCCCTGGTAGGGGACACATGACAGGCAATCACACATTGATGTTTCTCTCCCACTCTTTCTCCTTCCCATCCCCTCTCTCTAAAAATATATAAAATATTTTTAAAAACTAATAATCAAAGATTGACAATTTTTCACCTTTCATTTGCAAAATTTTTCAAATTTAATTTTTTTCTATTTAAAGTAACTTTGCTTTCTTTAAACTATAACACATCATGTATATTTATTTATATCTTTCATTAATTTTGAGGCTTAAAGTACTCCCCTCCTAAAGCTTCATTTTTTCTACTTTTTTATTATATCTGTACAATGATATAAATCTCCAATAAATTGTACCACTTCTTATATCATTTGAGGATTTCCCCTTATTGAGTAAAGTACTTTAAACACGGTGTGCTTAATAAAATTCTTTGATATTAAATTTAATTGGTTTGCTATTAAAGGTGGCTGAGACTTAAAAATAAGTCATGACATCATTAAATCCTAGATGAAAACATAGGCAGTAAAATTTCAGATATCCCATATAGCAATATTTTTGCAGAAATATCTCTTAAGATGAGGGAAACAAAAAATAAACAAATGGGACTATGTCAAATTAAAAAACTTCTGCATAGCTAAATAAACCATCATCAAAATGAAAAGGGAATACACTATATGGGAAAACATATATTTTATCAATGATACATCAAGCAAAACTTTAATCTCCAAAATACACATAGAATTTAAGTTATTCAACACCAGTAAGACAAACAATACAATAAAAAATGGGCAAAGGACCTGAATAGACACTTCACCAAGGAGGCCATACAGATATCCCATAGACATATGAAAAATGCTCAATGTCACTAAGCACCAGAGAGATGCAAATTAAAACCATAGTGAGATATCACCTCACACCTGCCAAAATGGCTGTTATCAATAAATCAACAAACAACGAGTGCTTCTATGAATGTGGACAAAAGGGGTTCCCAGTGCACTGTTGGTGGGAATGTAGATTGGTACAGCCACTGTGGAAAACAGTATGGAATTTCCACAGAAAAGTAAAAACTGAGCTGC
This sequence comes from Artibeus jamaicensis, assembly GCF_021234435.1. Taxonomy (NCBI): domain Eukaryota; kingdom Metazoa; phylum Chordata; class Mammalia; order Chiroptera; family Phyllostomidae; genus Artibeus; species Artibeus jamaicensis. The sequence goes on along the minus strand of NW_026522030.1, from coordinate 66,814,566 downwards.
CTTTTGTCCCAGAGATTCCACTGCTGGAAATATATCCTAAAAATCCCAAAGCACCAATTTGAAAGAGCCTATGCACCCCTATGCCATAGCAGCACTACTTATAATAGCCAAGATCTGGAAAAATCCTAAGTGCCCAACAGTAGATGAGTGGATTAAAAAGCTATAGTACACAATGAAATATTATGCAACAGTAAAAAAAGAAGGGATACCTTCTTACCTTTTGTGGTAGCGTGAATGGAACTAGAGAGTATTAGGCAAAATGAATTATGCCAGTCAGTGAAAGAAAAATACCGTATGATCTCACTTAGGTGTGGAATGTAATGAGAAAATAAACTAATAAGCAAAATATAAACAAAGGCATAGAAACATGGAATGGGCTGACAGCTGTAAGAGGGGAGGAGGTGGGGACTGCTTGACAGAAAGTGAAGAGATTATTCAAAGAACATATAAGGCAGGAACCATTGACCTGGACAAAAGGGTGGGGATTGACTGTGGATGTGGGGCATGGGCTGGGTGAAAATGAGCAAAGGGGGAAAAATTTGAACCATAATAGCATCAACAATAGATATTTAAATTAAGAATAAAAAAAGAAATAAATATTCCAGTATTTAAAAAGATATCCCTGTGTATTTTTGGATAGTCTCAACTCTTCTAAGATGTGAAATAAAAAGTAACTTGTAATCTTTGTGACATAATAATACAAATATCTTCAACTCAAAGAAAAGGTAGCTGAAACTGAATAACAGCATGCAATTGCCTTTACGAATACAGATTGCTGTTTTTATTAAATCTGGATCATGCTGTCATTTTTCTAAAATATAGGTTAGATATAACAAACATTAAATAAAACAACATTAAAAATACTTTCTTATTTATTAAAGTCCTTAAATGGTAAGTCTACCACTATTAAGAATCTTATAACTATTTATATTTTCTAATAGAATTATTAATTTTTATTTTCAAAATAAAAAACAAAAATGAATGATTTAATGTTAAAATATCTCATTGTTAGTAAATAATCTAAGTACTAAAGACACTGGTTTGAAATAGAATTTTTTTACCCTGGCTGGTATAGCTCAGTGAATTGAGCCCAGGCCTGCAAACCAGAGGATTGGGGTTCGATTCCCAGTCAGGGCACATGTCTGGGTTGCAGGCCAGTTCCCAGCAGGGGACGAACTAGAGGCAACCATGCATTCATGTTTCTCTCCCTCTCTCCTTCCCCTCTAAAGATAAATAAATAAATAAATCTTAAAAAAAAGAATTTTTTAAACCTACAGAGCTATAAATATTTAGAAATATTACCTAAAACATAAGTACTAACAGTAGAAAACAATTATTTTACTATTTCGGTTCAAAATGGCAATATCTACATATCATAAGTGTAGAATTAAGAAATAATAGACAGCCAAAATTCTAAAAAGCAGGATAAGCATGGGATATAAATCCTAATGTTTGTAAACTTCCTCTCTATAGTTCATCTGTGTTTTCAATACATGTAATATTTATTTTTAATAGAAAAATTATGAGATTTAAAATAAGCTGATTATTGCAATTGATTTGTTATAAAGAAATATTAACTTGTCAAATTGTATGTGTGTGTATCCCTGTGTATGTGTGTGTGTATATACATATACATATACATAATGTATATATGTACAGAAGAGACTATACGTGACTCATGTGTGATATCTAGTTATTTTCAGAGAGCAGAAAAGAATTACCTTTTTAATGTGAATTCTAAAATAAACAATCCCTTGCTTGTTTTTCTGATGGCTATATATGTGTTAATTAATTGGTCAAAAATCTATATGCAGTTGAAAACTTTAACTAGCTCAGAAATTTTTAAATGAGATTTTACATATGTTATTTTTATTTAATTGTATTACAAAATCAGTCTTTATATATTCAGGGATCATCATGCAAATGATCTACAGAGGTGAAAATTATTTTTTAAGTATATTTTATTGATTACGCTATTAGAGTTTTCCCAATTTCTTCCCCTTTTACCCTGCACCCCGAGCCTCCAGCATTCCCCCCACTTAGTTCATGTCCATGGGTTGCACATATAAGTTCTTTGAGTCCTCTGTTTCCTATACCATTTTTTATCTCTCCCCATCTATTTTATGCCTACCAATTATGCTTCTTCTTCCATGTACATCTTTCCCCCATTCCTCACTTCCCCCTCCCCACTGAAATCTCTCCATGTGGTGTTGATTTTTCTGATTCTGTTCCTGTTCTAGTTATTTGCTTAGTTTTTGTTTTCATTGTTTGTCTATTCTTTTAGGTTCATTTGTTGCTATTTGTGAGTTGGTTGTCATTTTACCCTTCATAGGTTTAATCATCTTTTTCTCAGATAAGTCCCTTTGTCATTTCATATAATAAGGGCTTGGTGTTGATGAACTCCTTTAACTTGACCTTATCTGGGAAGCACTTTATTTGCCCTTCCATTCTAAAGGAAAGCTGCGCTGGATAGAGTCATCTTGGATGTAGGTTCTTGACTTTCTAGTCCCTTCTTGCCTTCAAGGTTTCTTTGAGAAATCAGCTACCAGTCTTATGGGCACTCCTTTGTAAGTAACTGTCTCCTTTTCTCTTGCTGCTTTTAATATTCTCTTTTTATGTTTTATCTTGGATAACATAATGGTGATGTGCATCAGTGTGTTCCTCTTTGGTTCCAACTTCTTTGGGATTCTCTGGGCTTCCTGGACTTTGTAGAAGTCTATTTCCTTTGACAGATTGGGGAAGTTTTCTTTCATTATTTATTCAACTAAGTTTTCAATATCTTACTGTTGTTCTCCTTCTAGCACCCATTTAATTCAGATATTGGAACATTTCAGGTTGTCCCAGAGAATCCTCAGCCTCTCTTCATTTTTTGAGATTCTTATTTCTTCATTCTGATCTGGTTTAATGTTTGTTTCTTCCTTTTGTTCTAAACCATTGCTTTGAGTCCTGGTTTCCTTTCTGTCACTGTTGGTTCCCTGAATATTTTGCTTTATTTCATTTTTGGTATCTTTCATTTGTTCTTTAATTTCTTGGCCATGCTCAATCAGTTCTGTGAGCATTTTAATTACTAGGGCTTTAAATTATCCATCAGATAGGCTGGCAATCTCCTCATCACTTAGTTCTGAGGTTTTGCTCTGTTCTTTCATTTGGGCCATATTTCTTTGTTTTGGCAAAGCTGATAAGTTGTAAGGGGGCAGGGCCTTAGATATTCACTGGGGCAGTGCTTCCCTTTTTGATGCACTGTGGGCTGCCTGTGGGGGGCCAGAGAGGAAACAGTGCATCTCCCCTGCTGGTCTCTAGAGCAGTTTTCTTCTAACTCTTATGTGAGACTGGGAGAAACTCTCACCTTGGCAATCCCAGCCTTAGCCCACAGTCAGCTCCGAGTCTCAGTGTTCCCTTTAAGTCAACCCCTCCCCACACAGCCTGTCCAGCTTGGCAGCCAGCCCCACCCCTCAGTCACCTCACTGAGGTTTTTCTGAGTCAGCCCCCATGGTCCGACTTACCTGTCTGGTTGTTCTGGTTTATTTTTTCTTTAATTCTTTGGTTGTTGAAGTTCCATGCAGTTTGAAATTCTGGCACTTTTGGTTGTTTCTTGATTTTAGATTGGTTGTTATCCTCCTTTTGGTTGTGTGAGGAAGTGAAGAGTTTCTACCTATGCCTCCATCTTGGCTGGAACTCAAAATACACATTGCTTTCAAATGCACATGGAACATTTTCAAAGGTAGACCACATGGCATGACACAAAACAAGCCTTACCAAATCAAGAAAATTCAAATCATTTTGTACTTGTACTTCTAGTCAAACTTGTACTCAGAAAACTACAGAACAGTAGTGGAAGAAACAAAAAAAGATACAAATAAATGGAAGCATATACTGTGTTCATGTATTGGGAGGATTACATCATTAAAATCTTCATACTACCCAAAGTAGTCTATAGATTCAGTGTTATCCCTTTCAAAACACCAGTGACATATTTCATGGATCTAGAACAAATTTTTCACAAATTTATGTGGGACCAACAATGACCTCAAATAACCTCAGCAATCTTGAGAAAGAAGAACAAAACAAGAGGGATCGCCATACCTGATATCGAACTATACTCCAGGGCCACTGTAATCAAAACAGTCTGGTACTGGCATAAGAACAGACATGTAGAACAATAGAACAGCATAGAGATCCCAGAAGTAAACCCATATTTCTATGGTCAATTAATATTTGACAAAGGGGGCATTAGCATACAAAGGAGTAAAAGTAGCCTCCTCAGCAAATGGTGTTGGGAAAACTAGACTGGTACATGCAAAACAGTGAAACTAAACCACCAACTTACACCATACATCAGAAAAAAAAACTTTAGATGGATGAAAGACTTAAAATATAAGTCATGACACCATAAAAGTCCTAGAGGAAAACATGGGCAGTAAAATTTCAGATATCCCACACTGAGGGAAACTTCAACCTGCAAGGTTCCCTGGGCTGCCACAGATGAAAATCAAGGGTTGTCCTAGATGCAATGTTGTTGCTCCAGTAGGAAAAAGGGTGGTGATTCCCTTTGGTGAAGAATGCCCTGAGCCCTTCTCCAACATGGATTTTATTAGGGTTGGGAAGTGCAGGGGAATACAGCACACATGCATAGCTTAGTAATCAATGTCCAACCAGGCTATAGTCATAACAAAATAACATTAAATTTAGATAACAGTTGAAGAAACACAGAAATCTTTTCAGGTTGAGGTCTGTGAGACATGCCAATGACAGGTGGCTGTAAAGGCATATATCATGAAGTAGGGAGTTTCACTCCTTATGCCTTGAACTCAAATATCTGGGTTTTACCAACAGGCCTTATCGCTGAGCAAGGCCAGCTTCAAGGGACAAAAACGTACATTTCAGGCCTGATTCCCATGGGACCCTTTGTTGTTCTAATCGAGTCATGCCTGCCACCTGCGTTATGTCCTGGTTTTTCCAGGGAGACTTACCAGCCCCTTTCAGAGCTTTCATGCACGGGGCATCAATCTCCAAAACCACACAAAGCAGTCCACAACACCACATAGTAATATTTTTGCTGAATAGACCAAGGGAAATAAAAGAAAAAAATAACAAATGGGAGCATGTCAAATTAAAAGTCCTCTATAAGGCTAAAGAAAACATAATTGAAATGAAAGGGAACCAACCATATGGGAAAACATATGTGCCAAAGATACGTTGGACAGGGTTTGGTCTCCAAAACATGTAAAGAACACATGCAACTCAATACCACCAAGTAAAAAACTCCAGTTTAAAAATGAGCAAAGGACCTGAACAGACACTTCTTAAAGGAGGATATACAGAGGGCCCACAGACATATGAAAGGATGCTCAGTATCACTAGCCATCAGAGAGATGCAAAGTAAAACCACAATGAGATAACACCTCAAACGGGTCAGAATGGCCATCATGAACAAATTAACAAACAACAAATGCAGGCGAGGATGTGGAGAAAAGGGAACCCTAGTGCATTGTTGGTGGGTATGTAGATTGGTGCAGCCACTGTGGAAAACAGTATGGAATTTCCTCAGAATACTAAATATGGAACTGCCTTTTGACCCAGTGATCCTACTGTTGGGATTATACCCTAAGAATCCTAAAACACCAATTCAAAAGAACTTATATACCCCAGTGTTCACAGCGGCACAATGTACAATAGCCAAGTGCTAAAAACAGCCCTGGTGCCTATTAGTAACTGAGTGAATCAGAAAACTGTGCTACATTCACATAATGGAATACTATGCAGCAGAAAGAAAAAAGGAGCTCCTACCCTTTGTGACAGCATGGATGGAACTGTAGAATATTATGCTAAGTGAAATAAGCCAGGCAGTGAAAGACAAATTCCACATAATCTCACCTATAAGAGGAACTTAGTGAATAAAACAAACAAATAGGCGAAATAGAACCAGAGCCATGGAAACAAGGAACAGGCTGATAATGACCAAGGTGGTACAGTTGGGGGATAAGGATGGAAAAAGGAGAAAGACTAATCAAGGAACATGTATGAATTACCCATGAAATGTACAACAGGGTTTGGATTGACTGCAGGTGCAGACAGTGGGCTGGGCAGAGGAGAGAAAAGGGGGGAAGCTGTGACAACTATGAAAGAAGAACAATGAAATATTTAATAAAATAAATCACCAAAAATATTAGATGGGCAATTCCAGAAATAAATAATTTTTTTAAGTTGTTAAAGTATATTTTATTGATTATGCTATTACAGTTGTCCCAATTTTTTCTCCCTTTTATCCTGCTCTGCCATGTAACCTCTCACATTCCAGCATTTCCCCCCATTTGTTGATGTCCATGGGTTAGACATCTAAGTTCTTTAGCTTCTCCATTTTCCGTACTGTTCATATCCTCCCCCTGTTTATTTTCTATATATTATTTATACTTCTTATTCCCTGTACCTTTTTCCCTCCCTCCTTCCCTGTTGATAACCCTCTATGTGATCTCTATTTCTGTGAGTCTGTCCCTGTTCTAGTTTTTTCCTTCCTTCATTTTTTTTTGTTTTTTAGGTTCAATTGTTGATAGTTATGTGTTGATTTATTTATGTATTTGTTTATTTTGTTATGTGATTTTTTTAATTTAATTATTTGTCGACTACAGTATTCTGTCTTTTACTCCCATCCCAGTGCACCTCCCCGTGCCCCCCACCTCCCTCCCATTCCCACCCCCCTTAGTTATTGTCTGTGTGTCCTTTATACTAGTTCCTGTAAATCGTTCCACATTTTCCCCTGAAATTCCCTTCCCTCTCCCCCCTGTTCTCTATTTCAGTGTCATTATTTTTATTTTGCTTGCTTGTTTTGTTGTTTAGGTTTCTGTTAAAGGTGAGATCATATGGTATTTGTCTTTCACTGCCTGGCTTATTTCATTCAGCATAATGCTTTCCAGTTCCATCCAAGCTGTTGCAAAGGGTAGGAGCTCCTTCTTTTTTTCTGTTGCATAGAATTCCATTGTGTATATGTACCATAATTTTTTATCCATTCATTTACTAACAGGCACCTAGGTTGCTTCCAGTTCTTGCTTAGTGTAAATTGTGGTGCTAAAGCTTCTGCATGGCTAAAGAAAATAGTATTAAAATAAAAAGACAACCAACTGTATGGAAAAACATAATCGCCAATGATACCTCAGACAAGGGTTTCATATACAAAATATACAAAGAACTTACACGACTCCACTCTAAGAAGAAAAATAACCCAATTAAAAAATGGGAAAAGGACTTGAACAGACACTTCTCCAAGGAGGACATACAGAGGATCCAGAGAAAGATGAGAAGATGCTCAATATCGCTAGCTATCAGAGAGGCGCAAATTAAAACTACAATGAGATACCACTTCACGCCAATCATAATGGCTATCATAAACAAAGCAACAAACAACAAATGTTGGAGAGGGTGTGGGGAAAAGGGGTCCCTAGTTCACTGTTGGTGGGAATGCAGACTGGTACAACCATTATGGAAAACAGTATGAAATTTTCTAAGGAAACTAAAAATGGACCTGCCTTATGACCCAGCAATTCCATTGCTGGGACTATATCCTGAGAACCCTAAAACACCAATCCAAAAAGAATTTACTGTGTATAGTTTTGATCATCTTTTTCTCAGGTAAGTCTCTTTAACATTCCATTTAATAAGGGCTGGGTATAATGAGCTGCTTTAACTTGACCTTATTTGAGAAGCACTTTATCTGTCTTTCCATTCTAAATGAAAGCTTTGCTGGATAGTGTAATCTTGGATGTAGGTCCTTGCCTATCATGACTTTAAATACTTCTTTCCAGCCCCTTTGTGCCTGTAAGGAAGCAAAATGCTAAGTACTCAAAGGGGTTGTGTAGTAGTTCACCCTCTACTTTGCCTCCTCTCTTTCCTTCTCTTTTTTCAATTATTTTTTAATCCCTCAGGCTTCAATTAAAGTAATGTCTACTAGGTTGGCATTCAAATATTCTTATTTAATTCAATTTTAACTGAAAAAGCTGACATAGCTATAAAATTAAATAGTTTCATTAACGAATATATTGGAAAGTAATTTAATAAACCTGCCCTTTATCTAGCAACTATCCATGATAATGTCCTCAATTCTCTGTATGTTGTATTAGAGGAAAAAAACCTAATAAACAGGAAAATAGGATGAGGTTTTTATAGCAAACATTCCAGTGCAGCTTTACAATGACCCTGAGAAAATCATTTGCGCTTACCATGTTTCTATTTTTCTAACTACTATACCTAAAAGCCATTATAACTCATACATAGTTCTGTATAAATATTAGACATAACGCATTTATATATTGTTTTTCCTAACATGTTTAAATTGTATATAACTTATTATAATGTACAGAGTAGGTTTTTGGTGTCATAAATACTTGATTAAAATATTCACTGTGCTTTTTAGTAGCTCTGTAACCTTGAATAAAATTTAGCTTCCCTGTGCCTCAATTTCCTAAGCTTTAAAATTCAGATAATATGCATTAAATACATAGAAGGTATAAAGAGGTGCTTTGTAGATGTTAAAGTATGCAAATATTTGTTAGCTTATTATTATTTTAGTAATGCCCTGAAGCCCATGCCAGGCACCATCTAACAATGTGTGCAAACTCTTGGTGTCTCTGGGCCACACTGGAAGAAGAGAAGTCATCTTGGGTCACACATTAAGTATATTGCAACACATAATCACAAAAAGATCTCATAATGTTTAAGTAAATTTATGATTTTGTGTTGGACCACATTCACAGTCACCCTGGGCTGCATGCAGCCCACAGGCCACAGGTTGGACACTCCTTGGAACCAGTGACACTAATCTCATAATATGTGATATCTTGTAGTATAACCTTGAATTATGAGTTATAGAATTTTATATTTGAGCATATTATACAGCTTCGTTCACTCTAAATATATGGTGTGTCTTTTTAAATGTACTCATAACAGTAAGAGGAATAAGAGGAATATGCAGAATGAAAATAGATAACTGATATGTGCAAAATACCTTTTAAGAGATTGCATTTTGTAGTAGACTGCTCTGCCTGATTTTAGGAATTGTATCTCAACCCCTTGTGGCTAAGGGAGAGGGACCACCTCTGGAATGCCAGCCACAGGAGACAAAGCTTGTCTCTGGTAGCAAACGCTGCCTTAGTTCCTCTCCCTGCCCCCAGAGCTTGGTCGGAAGTCAATGACGGGTAAGACCCCTCACAGCAGGGGGCAACCTAAGCCAGACTCAATCACCTGGAAGGCCTTCATGGAAGGACTCAGGGGGCTACAACAGAGAGCAATGGACTCTCGCCCCCCAGCTTTGTCAAAGCCTGAGTCCCCATGTTCTCTGGGAGAAGCGTTTCCTGGCTCTAATCCCCTTAAGCCTGAATACCTGATGGGGGGAGGTGCAGATCATTGCCTTGCTAGAGCGTGCCCTGGGGGGAAATCTGGCATCACAAAGACTTGCTAATTAACCCGTGAAATCTGCTAAAAGTGCTTTCATTCATATGATAAGGGTCCGAGAGGAAATGAGTATGTCTCCCAAAGTTTCTGCAACTCTCTTCCTGACAGACACTGACTCAGATCTCTTTGTAATGTTATCTACTGTTTGATCCTTGCCACTCTGTATTCCTGTGTATTACACCCCAATAAAAGGCTATGGAGAAAGGTGCTCGGGGCCTTTTTCTCCTCGTAGAAACTGGCCGCTGCTGGCCTCTTTCTTCCCAGAGAAACTGGCCACAGCCCACGCCTCCTTCCCCAAACAGATCCAGCATGTCTTGGCCATATTTACTCATTCACGCGTGTCTGCGGCACCTGGGGGGACCTGGCAAAAGTGGTTGCCACCACAACGTTTATTTTTTTAAAGGTGATTCTCTTCAAATTACAAACCCAAAGGACATTATTCTTTGAATTTGGGAGTAGTATATAGCTATAGTTTTAAGATACACATTGTACTCCACCCTAGTATTATAAATAACACAAAGTATAAACTTCTGGGTGATAATTGGTAAATGTATGAAGTCAATAGGAAATTTATTATAATATCAAAATATTGTATATATATATATATATATATATATATTTATACACATACATGTTGTAGACGATCAGCTGGTAAATTGGTAAATACACACTCTCGGAGTCCGGAACCGAATTGATAAAAATTTTAATGGCCAAAGATTTTCCTGCGTAGGGGCGAACTTCCCCAACTGTGACCGGAGTCACTTAGCTACTCAGAGCTACAAAATGGAAATCGCGCCTGGCTTACAGACTACTGGGTATTTATATTTTCTAGCAAGCAAGCAAAGGCATACAGAAGCAGAGGTGGCGGTTAGCTATTGGCTTATTTAAAAACGGCCAGGGTCCCTGATTGGTGGGTGCTGCTGCTGGCGGGCACTTTCTGGCAGGCCCAGGTTAGTTACCTTATTTGGCTGGAATTTTAAACCCAATTGTTCCCGGATGTTTGTTCATTACCCTGTTCCAGGAACTGCAGATCTAGGGTTGGGTAATGCCCTAGCTGTAATTTTCCTAGCTGGGTATAACAATACACACACAAACGACTTCAAAACATCTTATAATATGTTCTTATAATGTTTACTGCAAATATACACAGTAAATGCCAACCATCAGCTTAAATAAATGTTGTCTATTTAATTACTTGGAAAGCTTCAATTAGGCTAAATTTTTTACATCCATTGTTTTTTTTTTCATTGTAATATTTCCTCATAATAATAAGGCTTAAGTAGGAACACTAGTGTTACCGAACAAGAGGAGGAGGTCCGAGGGAGGGGCAATACAATATTTGGCCCACCTAGGGATGCCCAAAACTGCTATACAACAGGGGCCCCTCCCGAAAACAAAATACTAAAATCTACTGGGCCCTTCTGTCCGCTGCCAATTGGAAAGACATCTCTCAATGCCAGAGATTTGTGAAAAGGAAACAAAATGTTTATTTAATGCTATTCAGGCCTAATGCCACCACTAAAATATCAAAGTCCTTTAGGTTGTACACCTACCCCCACACAGCTCCCTTCTCCCACTGTCCCAATTCCGGGTACCGTAAATCAGGAAAAGAGCACACGTCTGTGTTGCAGGCCGCTGGCACCGTCAGCTGTGTCACTGTGCAGGATCTCGAGTTAATCCAAAGTACTCTGGTACCCTCTCATGGTCCACTGGCAAGAGTCCTTTTGATACAGGGTGCAGCCAGGGGGGGCCCCCAAAAAAAAGATTTAGAAAGGTGTCCAGAATTCAAAGTGTATAGAAATATTGGAGAGACTTATAAGATGTCCTCACCCCCCCCCCCCCAGGGGGAAGGGATGAATGGAGCCAGGCCATTGAGAGCTATTTTGCATAGCAACAGTTTTGGAGCTAACCTCTGGAGGAATGGTTATTTAACATATCTATAACCTTTAACTGGTTTCATAGATATGTTAAATAGCAGTGGCCAAGTTTGGAGCCAAGGGAGAAGGGAGAAGGAACTAGCAGAGACTCAGGATGGGGACTCTGGATGGAACTGGAAGGACTCAGGAGGATGTAACTAGGGGCTGCTCTCCTGAGAGAAGGAACTAGCAGGGACTGAGGATGGAACTGGGAGGACTCAAGATGTAACTAGGGGCTGCGCTCCAGAGTGAGAGCGCCTAGGTGAAAGCTTGGAAAAGACTGGCTCCGAGACATGAAGGGTCCCCGCTTGGCCAGATGAAGGAGAGCCACGCGGTTTCAGCAGAGTGAGGACCCCCTCTTGGTGAGGTGAAAGAGGGAGCCACGTGGTTTTGGCAGGGTGTGGACCCCCTCTTTCCCAGGTGAAAGGGAAAAAACCACGCAGCTTTGCCAGAATGGAGATCCCTGCAGCCAGGTGAAGAGAAAGCCACATGGTTTTGGTGGAGTGCGGACTCCTGCAGCTTTGGTAGAAGAGGCCCACGCGGCTTTGGGGTGCCCCCTTAGGCCGCGGGGCCTGAAAAGCAACAGAGACTTTGACTGGAACTGGGTACAAAGGACTCTTGCCAGTGGACCATGAGAGGGTACCAGAGTACTTTGGATTAACTCGAGATCCTGCACAGTGACACAGCTGACGGTGCCAGCGGCCTGCAACACAGACGTGTGCTCTTTTCCTGATTTACGGTACCCGGAGTTGGGACAGTGGGAGAAGGGAGTGCTGTGTGGGTGTAGGTGTACAACCTAAAGGACTTTGATATTTTAGTGGAGGCATTAGGCCTGAATAGCATTAAATAAACATTTTGTTTCCTTTTCACAAATCTCTGGCTTTAAGAGATGTCTTTCCAATTGGCGGCGGACAGAAGGGCCCAGTAGATTTTAGTATTCTGTTTTTGGGAGGGGCCCCTGTTGTATAGCAGTTTTGGGCATCCCTCGGTGGGCCAAATATTGTATTGCCCCTCCCTCGGACCTCTTGTTGTTCGGTAACACTTTGTACCCAGTTCCAGTCAAAGTCTCTCCTGCTTTCCAGGCCCCGCGGCCAAAGGGGGCACCCCAAAGCTGCGTGGGCCTGAACTTCTACCAAAGCTGCAGGAGTCCGCACTCCACCAAAAGCATGTGGCTTTTTTCTTCACCTGGCTGCAGGGATCTCCATTCTGGCAAAGCTGCGTGGTTCTTCCCTTTCACCTGGGAAAGAGGGGGTCCGCACCCTGCCAAAACCACATGGCTCCCTCTTTCACCTCACCAACAGGGGGTCCTCACTCTGCTGAAACTGCATGGCTCTCTCTCATCTGGCCAAGCGGGGACCCTTTGTGTCCTGGAGCCAGTCTTTTCCAAGCTCCCACACAGGCTTTCTCACTCAGGAGCACAGCCCCTAGTTACATCCTGAGTCCAAGCCCTTCTCACTACGGAGAGCAGCCCCTAGTTTCCATCTTGAGTCCCCCAAGTTCCATCCTCAGTCCCTGCTAGTTCCATCTTACTCAGGAGTCCAGACTTTAGTTACATCCTCCCGAGTCCCAGTCCACTCACTCAGGAGAGCAGCCCTTAGTTACATTCTGAGTCTCCGCTAGTTCCTTCTCACTCAGGAGAGCAGCCCCTAGTTGCCATTCTCCTGAGTCCCTGCTAGTTCCTTCTCCCTGGCTCCAAACTTGGCCACTCCTATTTAACATATCTATGAAACCAGTTAAAGGTTATAGATATGTTAAATAATCATTCCAGAGGTTAGCTGCAAAACTGTTGCTATGCAAAACAGCTCTCAATGGCCTGGCTCCATTCATCCCTTCCCCCTGGGGGGGGGCGGTGAGGACATCTTATATGTCTCTCCAATATTCCTATACACTTTGAATTCTGGACACCTTTCCAAATCTTTTTTTGGGGGCCCCTCTGGCTGCACCCTGTATCACTAGTGTTAGGGATAACCCAGTCCCCTGGAGAAAACAATGGAGCATTTCTGGGCACTAGTGATCAAAATCTGTTCTGTAGGAATGCTCATTTGATAAGTCTGAAAAAGAAATTATTGCTTCAATATTTATATCTCTATTTCTATGTATCTAATTTAATAACTCATTGAACATGTTTATAAATCCTAATATTAGAAATCTGCTTCATATTTATTTTTCAGTTCTTACATGGTATTTAAATTCTAGACCATTATATATTACTGTTCTACTGAAGTTATAATTTGCAACTTAACTAACTCCTATTAACTAAAATTAAGCAATGTTCAATGCATATTTATCATACTATAATAAAATATTTCTTTTCATTTTGTCAGAGTATAGATTGCTGGTAAATAATCTCTGGTGATGATAAAAATATGAATAACCTTTAGGAACACAGAATTGTCTCCAGACAAGACAAGTCCTTGTCTGGAACACATTTTGTTAGATAACTGATTCAGGATGCTCCTTATAAGCCATGTGTATTTTGTTGATTTAAGGTATCCAGAATAGCATTATGCTCTTGACTCAGAAGCCAATTTTAAGGGAGTCCTGATGGTAATTGTATCATCCACATTTCATATCTGAACTTTGGCGTACAGGAGTCATTAAAGCCTCCCTATTGCTCTAGTAAATATTAAGCTTGACAGTAGTGTCATGCCAGTAAAAGAGAAAAAAAAAACAACAGTAGCATCCAAAAGTCTCTCCCAAAACAGTATTTCATGCCAGCCAGTGTTTCTCCAATATTGTTAAAATAAAATATTATATATAAAATACTTTTTAAAATTATATTTTTACTAAAAATTTATGTTTAGAGATCAATTTCACACAATATTCCAGGTGCTATCTTAGAAATTAAAAATGATTACACTGATTTGAAAGAACATATGCAACCCTATGTTCATTGTAGCATAATTTACGATAGCCAAGTTTGAACGCAGCCCAAGTGTCCATTAGTAGATGATTAGGAAAAAAACACTGTGGTATAAACACATTTACACAATGGAATACTGTATGGCCATAAAATAGAAGTAAATCTTATTTTTTGCAACAGCATGAATGGACCAAGAGGGCATTATGCTTAGAAAAATAAGTCAGTCAGAAAAAGACAGATACCATGCGATTTCACTTATATGTGGAATCTAATGAACAACAACAGCAACAACAAAAAGAAACAGACTTGTAGATACAGAGAACAGACTGATAGCTATCAGAGGGGAAGGGTTTTAGAGTCTGGGTAGAAAAGAGATTAAGCGGTACATATTGGTAGTCATAGAATATCCACAGAGGTGCACATTGCAGAATGTAGATTATGGTCAATGTCGAGAGAATGTGGGCATGGGGTTGGGCAGGTATTTGAGGCAACAGGTGGACCACGCTGTAGAGTGCATGGTTTTTTGGCTGCTTTGCTACACTTCTGAAACTGGTGAAGAATGGTATTGAATGTAAATTGTGGTTGGAAATAAAATAATATAAAAAATTTAAATGTTTCCTCTAGAAAGTCTGCTTTAAATGGTCCTTAAAAACCAGGCTTCCAATAATAGTCAACAATGAGTTTACATAAATCTACATTGAACCTTTTGGCATAGCCCACTTCCATAACGTTGCACATATTTCTATCTGTTTCACCAGAAGATAAAAATCTGAATTAATTAAACTATAATAAATGGCAAGATGTTACAGTACAGAAAATCACAAAGCATGTCTTGATTTCTTCAGGAGATAAGATTCAGAAGATTTTCTTTAGTTGGACAAGGTATCTATTAAGAGTCTTATAAAACAAAGCTGGAGACATTTAATTTTTCTTAGTACTGGGACATGTTGAGCTTATGTCTTATTGGTGCTCGAGCTTTATCATAAATCATTTATATTTTAAATTGTGTTACTTCTATTTAGAAAGATAAGTTCTGAGTGTGGAGGTAGGAGGAAACAGGCAAATAGTACTTTGAGATCTTTTCCTTTGTGAATTATTTGCTATTTTCCCCTCATTCCTTAGTCTTATTTCCTTCCTTCTTTCCTCCCTTCCTCCCTCCTTTCCTTCCTTCCCTTCCTTCCTTCACTTCCTTCCTTCCTCCCTTCCTTCCTCTTTCTAAGTATTATAATTTTGTTTATTAGAAAATCTGCACATCTAATCTATATTAGTATGACAATGCAGTGAACCTATATCAACCTAAATTTTCCTTTGGAGATTGATACTGAGAGCTGCTTTTCATTTTCACAGTTGAAGTTTTTCACATGCAGAAACTTAAGTTTCTCACGGGAGCAACAGAGACAGTCTATGGACAAATCAAACTGCACATTGCTAAGGAGAACACTCAAAGATCATAAGAACACTTCCGTTTGTTCAAGTAAACAACCATTTTGTCAATAAGTTTATTGGTTATTAAGCATTTCATAGTTGCTTATCTAGACCCAGGGATATCTCTGTATTGGTGGAGCAAGAGGGGATCTCTTGCTCGGTTCAGTCAGAAGTTGGCAAGAGAAGTTTTACATGCCAGAATTACTTTCCCAAATGGGACTGTGTGGGAAAAGGTTTAAGGGTATAGAGTTAAAAATTCCCTGAAAAGTTAGTATTGTACTTGATTACAAACAGTCACAGGTCTATAAAAATATCTTATGTTACACATGAGAAGAAAAAAAGAAAGGAACAGTATTTAAAAAAGCATATTAGCAAAACAGCTCCTAGATCACCAAAGGTGATGTTGAGAATTATGATGAACACACACACACACACACACACACACACACACACTCACACGCACACAGATGTGAGAGTGGCAAGAAATGTGACTTAGGGAAAGGCCATATTTGAGAGTTTAGTTTTTATTATGAAGACAATTAGAAATATCTGGAGGATTTTAACCTGGAAAGGGGAAATTAATTTTAAATCATTATCCTCATTTTAATGATCAAGAAGCATTGAATAAAAGATTGAATAAATAAATTATATTTGCAATGCTCTTCTATATTCACAAATTATCTTGCTTACCTAGAACACAGGTGTGTTGTCATTAAAGTAGACCTATGTGTCGGATACATGTGTCATAGGCACGCATACAAAAAATGTGGTCCTCTGTATAAAGTGGTCTAGTTGCTGTTACTAACTCAACCTGCTTAGTGTAACTAACTTTATAAGTGTAATGAAGGTACCAAAAGATACATTTAATGTGATATTTGATTGGATTCTTTTTCCTAGTAACTTAGAGTTGTGAGAAGTGGAAATTGTGTTCCCTCTGGTATCATTGTATGATATCATATCATCATATGTAGCATCACTGTATCATCATATCTAGCATCATTATACTAATCCTTGAAGACCTGAGTGAATGTGCTGTTTTTGCTCTGTAAAACAGGTAATTTTTCATTAAATTTACTTATTTTGGGATATTTTCTGACTCATTGTTTTTAACTATTACTTACAATACAGCCATAAATTATCTAGTTAACCCTCCTGAGGTTTTTGCAATGCAGTTACTGAAAAGTTTAACACTTGTGTAAAATTTGGTGTTCCACATTATTATTTTTTAATTGAATCTAGGTAAAGAGATGCTTTGAATAATTAAAATTAGAAAACTGACTTTTTTGTCACTAAGTCACATTACAGGGAATTTAATTAGTTATGTTAAATCCATTATCAATCTGCAGTTACAAAGTAGGCTGTGTTGCTTTTGTAGTAACTTTCCTGTCTTTTACTTCACTAATTAGGTAATTGATTATATGACCACTTAATACATTTGAATGACTTCATATAAGTTCATTCCAGAACTTATAGCAATAAAGTCCTTTAATGTATCAAAAATATTTAATTATTTAAATCTTACCAAGCTGATTCTCTATTCCATGCCTTTACCAAGTTCAAAGTATGGACATATTGTAGATGTTTGCTGAAAGATAACAAAGAGAATTGAGCAATAACTTTAAGCATTAAATAATTTCTAAATTTAAAAAATGCAACAAGAAAACATATTATTATATTTAAAGGTTTAAACTATACATTACTTAAATTAAAATAGATGCATTTAAAATAGTTTATATGAATATATTTGCCACATGTGTATATTATATGAAATATTCTGTATAAAATCAAAAGGTCTAGTTGCTGTTTCTTACCTAATCAATACAACTAGCTTATAAAGGTGAAGGTATGGAACAATTAATATAATGTTTTATTGGACTCTTTTCTGGTTATTTAGAGTTGTGTGACAGTGAAAATTCTGGGGTCTTTATGTCCCATACAATATAGAATTAGTACTTAGTATTTCTTAATTTCTTTTCAATTAAACTGGGAATAGAGCTATAACTGTGATGAAAGATAAGTAATGTAGCTGTTGTTAGTTCAATTTTTGCTTTCTTGTGATAGTAGATGATATATATTTAAGCTACTTTCATTGCCAAACCTCAGCAACATAATGGATTTCTGTAGCCTACAACATATAAAAATACAATTCTAAATGAAGAAAATGTTGCAATGCATATCATTGACTAAAATTAAGGGCCTAAAATGACATCAAATCAAGCATTTTTTGTCTTCATTTGTACAGTGGCATTACAATTTCAAAACTTAACAAAATAGATGTGGAGAGAAGAGGCTCTAAGGAGCAAAACATTGGGTAGGGCTGGACCACAATATGCAAACTGTGTGGTCAGAGCCCCATCCTTGGGAGGGCCCTGGTCTCGATTTAATGCCCTGGTGTTGCCTTCTGGAAATCCTTAAGATACCTGGATAAGGGTGCCTACATTTTTGTTTTACTTTGGGTCCTGCAAATTATGTGGCTAAATTTGTTCTTATATTCACAGAGTTATATTTTCTCTCTAGCTATAGGAGGCCTTTGGGGTTGGGGTGGACTCTTATAAGTAGCCTTGAGATATTTCTCACTCTAGCATGTAAACACTTTTATTTGGATTAATATATTGTAAATGGATTAAACATATTATGATTTTTTATGCTATTGAGCAAGGTACCTTTTTGAGCTTATGGCCTCTCTGTAGAGAAGAAACATATATACACACACATTATATATAGATATACATGATATATATACTGTATAGATGTGTGTGTCTCTTTGTTAAAATTATTTTAAGATAATTATGATGTAAATGAAGATCCTTCATCTTATTCCCTGTTAAAAATATGTTTTTAAAAATTGTTTAATATTTTTAAAAATTGTTTGAATTACAAATTCATTAATGAGCATCTTGGATACCAAACACCAACTAGGTGAAGTTAAATATCTATGATTTATATACCAGGAGAAAAATAGTACAGTTTATTAAACTACTTCATCTAAATGCTATTAAGTCTGGGAAAACTATGGGTTCAAATAGATTCATCCTTTCAATGCATTTATAGTCAAAAGGGTACAAATAATCTCTCTTGGTTTGCAAATTTGACTTATTTGGTAAAAATAAATATTTGCAATATATATGAAGCCTCTAGGAAATCATTTTTGCTCTATTGTGAGACCAAGATTGTTAATTTCTCCAACTTGTACATATTTTCAATATATTATTAGACTAAAACATGTTTGTAAGAATGTACAAAAATAATTATGTATCCCAATAGATTTTCCCAAAGTGAACAACAGAAAGGGGAAAAAGTATTACAGCTAACTTAGAGAACTTCTTTTGTCTCCTTCCAACCATTAACCCCCAAGAAAGAGTATCTTCTATCCTCACTTCTAGAAACATAGATCCATTAGCCTGAAACATATAATTTAAAGCATGTTATATCTACTTTTTAATACTTGGATTCCATCATTCAATGTTTTATTTATGATGCTCTTTGTTGTCATGAGTGACAACAGTCCATCCCATTTTTGTCACTAATAGGATTCTATTGTATGGATATCTCATTTGTTTTTCTATAATATTTTAGGTGGATAATACAGTTTTCTCCCTAGGATTAATATTATATATTTGTGTGTATTGTCTTTTCATATTATGGAACAAATTAAAGATTATTTGAACTAAATGTGAAATGGAGAGGATTTCCCTGTGGAGATATATGTCATAGCAAGCTTATTTTCATATAAGATGGGTTCCTTTTATAATTGTTTTAAGAACAGAATTGCCATAGTACTTTACCAATTATAAGATGTGGAATTCATCATCACCAAGCCCTTATTATATAAAATGTTAAAGGGACTTACCTAAGAAAAAGAAGTTAAAAAAAGATGAACAGTGAAAGGACAGCAAACTCACAGTTATTAACAACCATACCTAAAAGAAAAGCAAACTAAAAGGACAGCTAGATCAGGAGCAGAACCATAGAAATGAAGATCACATGGAGGGTTAGCAACAGGGGAGTGGGAGGAGGAGAAGGGGGGAGAAGGTACAGAAAATAAGTAGCATAGACAGTAGATAGAAAATAGATGGGGGGCAAGAATAGCATGGGAAATACAGAATCTAAAGAACTTGAGACACATGGACATAAACTAAAGGGGGGTAATGGTGGGGACGGGGCGGGTAGGGTGGAGGGGAATGAAGGGGGGAATAAAACAACTGTCATGGCATAATCAATAAAAAAGAATGATTCAAAAAAAAAGAAGTTTATCTAGATTTGTTTTGGGCATAATATGTAAAATACCTATTTATATAATGAGCATTTGGGAAATTTCCACAACTATGTTTATGACTGGATGACATTTATTACTGTTTTCTAGCACCATCTCTTGATGCACTTACATAAATTTTGAAAGAAACATAAGAAAAACCATTATTCTGATCAGGCACTTTGCTCCAGTTATTTTTAATTTGATTTATTTAAGCATAACTTCTCCCATAAATAAAGTACTATCCTCAAAGTTGAGTTGCAGCTCTCTGCAGTTTTACAATAATTTGATGACAGTTATTCAGAAAAATCAATATTTCTTTCAAAGTATCCAATTGTGTTCATAACTTAAAGTATTTAATAATACATGAAATAATGTAATATTTAGCCGCAAGTATTTTCTTTTTACTAATTCTTTTATAAATAAATGAACAAACTATACAGATAGCATAAGGAGCAATAATCCCATTCCTTGAATATTTACCACTTCTCACACCAATGTTTTATATTTTATTCTATATCCAAAAACTACATTTACAGATTTTAGGTAAAAATAATTCATGGCAATCTTACCCTGCTTCCCATTTTAATCTGGTTTCTACTGGGGTTCTGAATGATTGATTAAGTAAATAATTTATTATTTTACATTTATCAAGAGATACTATAAAAATCCTAGTGAAAAACACAGGCAGTAAAATTTCAATATCTCATGTACCAATATTTTTGCTGACATATCTCCTAGGACAAGGGAAATAAAGGACAAAATAAATAAATAGGACTACATCAAAGTAAAAAAATCTTCTGCACAGTTAAAGAAACCATCATCCAAATAAAAAGTGACCCCCCCCATATAGGAGAATATATTTGCCAATGATACATTGGACAAGGGTGCAACCTTCAAAATATATAAAGAACTCATAAGATGCAACACTAGGAAGACAAACAACCCAATTAAAAAATTTGAAAAGGACCTGAACAAACCCTTCTCCAAGAGGACATACAAATGGCCCATAGACATATGAAAAGATGCTCAATATCACTAACTATCAGAGAGATGCAAATCAAAATCACAATAAGATAACACTTCTCACCTCCAAAATGGTAATTATTAATAAATCAACAAAAAACAAGTGCTAGTGAGGATGTGAAGAAAGGGGAACACTAGCTCACTGTTGGTCTGTTGGTGGGAATGCAGACTGGTGCAGCAACTGTAGAAAACAGTGTGGGATGTCCTCAAAAAAATTTTTAAATGGAACTGCCTTTTACCCCAGTGATTCCGCTTCTAGGAATAAGAATCCTGAAACACCACTTCAAAGAAGTTATGCACTATATATTCATAACAGCCTTATTTACAATAGCCAAGAGTTGGAAACATCCTAGGTGCCCATCAGTAGAATGGATTAAAAAATGTGGTACATTTACATAGTGGAATACTATGCAGCTGAAAAGAAAAAGAAATTCCTACCCTTCACCAACAGCATAGATGGGAGTAAGACCATTATGTTAAGTGAAGTAAGCCGGTTGGTGAAAGACAAATACCATATGATTTCACCTATTAGTGGAACCTAATCAACAAAACAAACAACAAAACAAACAAGCAAGCAAAATGCAATCAGAGACATTGAATTAAGGAACAAGCTAACAGTAACCAGCAGGGAGGAGGGTGATAACAGGAGAAAGAAGGGGAAAGGTAGTCAAGGAATGCGTATAAAGAACCCCCGGACAAAGTCCAAGGGGGGCAGAATTGAGGGTGGGATGGGGGCTGAAGGGGAAAGTAGTATTGGGAAAATGGAGACAATTGTACTTGAACAGCAATCAAAAAAAAAAAACACTACACAACAGAAAAGAAGATGGAATTATTACCTTTTGTGACAGCATAGATAAAACCAGAGACTACTATGCTAAGTGAAATAAATCAGTCAGTGAAAGGCAAATGCCATATCATTTCACTTATAAGAGGAATCTAATGAACAAAATAACCCAGTGAGAATAATAAAACCAGAGGCATGGAATCATGGAATAGACTGGCAATGGTAAGAGGGGAACAGAAACGTGGGGACTGTTTGCAGAGGTGAAGGGATTACGCAAGGAACATAAATGCAGGATTGCATTGCAACATGGTGGGAGCTGACTCTGGTAGTAGGGGAGGTCAGGGCAGAGGAAGGCAGAGGGGGAATAATTGGAACAATTGTATAGCATGCACAATAAACCTTTAAAACAGAAATAATTTCTGAGATCATATTTTCTGACAGTTCTCATTCTGGACACTAGAGATACAATTCTCCCCAAAGACTACATTTAATCATTAATGTAATAAACATTTATTGGGAGTTTAAAATAGTATTAGGCAGTAGCAGTGATGGTTCAACCAGAACACTAGAGATTTATAAATAATCAAAAATTTTTTATATGGATTCAACTTGACACAATTGTGGGATCTGATTAAAATGATGGCTGGGTTGGAAGGGAGTGCAGAGAGGAAATGCACACAATTATACTTGAACAACAATAAAATAAAAAATATATTTATCAGGCTTTTTTTCTGGGCAGGTTGTCAAGAACAGAAACCAGATGCAAATAGGGTAAGTGAGCACAAACTGGAAATGGCAATGCTCTTCTGGAAAGTATAAGAACAACTTGAAAGCTTTTTTTAAGCCTCCAGCGTTGATGACCAGGCTGTCTTGCCATGGTGATGGGTAGTGGTGGGGATTATGCCTTACTAACTCTTGGCCCAGGATTCAGAGAAAGTGAAGATTAATTTTTGGTAGGCATTGTAGGAGCTGTGGAACCAACTGCTCACCTGTGCCAAGAGGCAAAGCTGGCAGAGAGGTGGCAGTGACCTGAAATGAAGCCTTTGGCTCTGCATTTACCTCCAGGTATAAAAAGATGGTACAACTTCCCTCATCCTTCTAAATCATGAGAAAAGGTGTTTCTTAGAGCCTGTGGTAACCTAAGCTATGAAAGAAAGGGGATTATGGGCAATTCATTCCAGCTTAGATAAGTGGACACAATAAATAACCAGGGAGACATTTTATTATGAGCTGTTGTTATGAGCTGATAAACAAGTCAGATATGGCATCTGCTCTCACAGAATTTAATATTATTGGACACCCTTATGGAGGAATGAAACACTTAACTGTCCCCAAAACAGCAAAAGCTTTGAGAGCATGGGATCGATCTAACTGGTATCTCTTATAATTAATATCTTTAATGACAGATTGTCCACACCTTATTCTTTCTCTAAACCTCAGTTCCTTGAATCATCTGAATAAATTCTAAAGATATATATTGAGTACATTTTATTTTCCTATGTATAGGATTACAGTGTTTTTTTCCTTTTGATATTCATCCTTTACTTGGTTTCCACTTGCATAATATATTTTATAAATTGTTTATTATTTTCTGAAAGAACCCTCTTTCTAGCTTTTTACCATTGCTGTAAATATTGTAAGCAAAAGTTTATCTCTATCTTCTATGACAGTGCAATTTGGGAAGAAATGAAAGGAAAATGTATGTTTTAATTCAGCCACATATACCACAAATCTTAAATGTTTATGTTTTTTCATTTATTTTCACCTCTAATAAAAGGTTAATTTTTGCTTACTAAAATGGTGGCTTGCTAATTTTTTTATTAGTGTGGTTTTCAGGAATAAAACAGAAACAACATAGGGATACAGGTTAATTAGCTTAGAATTTTTCTCACATGGCATTTTTTACAGATTATATTTTTATTATTTTAACTTACTCTGCAGCTTTTCAAATAGTGTCAGAAATCTGTCATGACAATTGTCTTTTCAGATGACTCTATAAGAAATAGAGCATTATAAGAAATGCAGATGAGTCAAAATATAACTTACTGCATTTATATATTTTAATTATCTTTTCTTTTATTTTTTTTATTTTTTTAATTTTTTAAAAGATTTTATTTATTTATCTTTAGAGGGGAAAGGAAGGAGAGAGGGAGAGAACTGGCCTGCAATCCAGGCATGTGCCCTGACCGGGAATTGAACCGTGGTTGCTTGGTTCCCAGGCCCGCGCTCAATCCACCGAGCTACACCAGCCAGGGCATCTTTTCTTTTCTGTAAAAGATAAATACCAGTCTGTGTGTCCATACATCCATACATATAAACATATGTAAATATATATGTTAATGTACACATATTATGTCATATCTTTTGTTAGTGGTATGAGTCCAGTTTCATTATTTTACATGTAAATACCTAGTTTTTTCTAGCACCATTTTTAAAAGAGGCTGTTTTTTAGCTGTTGAGTCGTCTTCAATTCCTTCTCAAATAGTAATTGGCTGTATACACGAGTATGTTTCTAGACTCTTGATTATGTTCCAGTGGTCTTTGCGTCTATTTTGTGCCAGTATCATATTGTTTTAATTACCATATCTTTGGCAGTGTTCCCTCCTCTTCATTTTTTTGAAGAATTTGGTAAGAATTGGTGTTAATTTTGTTTAAGTAACATTCACCAGTGCAAACATCTAGTTATGAACTTTTCTTTTTTGGAAAGATTTTGACTATCAATTCAATCTCCTTACTTGTTATTGGTCTTCAGATTTTCTATTTCTTAATGATTTAGTCTTGTTAGGTTGTATGTTTCTAGGAATTTACCCATTTTTCTGGGTTGCCCATTTTGTTGGGGTATAGTTTTTCATAGCAATCTTTGTTGGTTTGTATTTCTATGGTATTGGTTGTAATGTTTCCTCCTTCATTTCTAATTTTATTTATTTGAATCTTCTCTCTTTTTTTCTTGTGCAGTCTGTGGCAGGCTCCAGCCAGCAGAGTCCACCTGTTGTGGCTGAAGACAAGAATAAATGCACAGGCAACAGCAATCCTGTGGAGAAAAATGGAATAGGCACCACTACTCTCTCAAGGGGAGAGTGTCAATGAATGCCTCAGCCATTCTCTCAAGAGAAGAGCACCTCAACCCTTGCCTAGACAGGCTTTTATTGTTCTTCTCGGGTCTTGCATCAGAGAAGAATTTATTACCTATTACATAGAATATTATTGTCTACATTTTATGTACAATCAAGGAAATGAAAGTAATATGTGGAGGGGAATGGTGGCAAGCTGTGTCCTTGGGCAAATTCATACAGGCTTTGGAAATTACCTTGAAGATATACAATAGACATTTGTTGTTATAGACCAGGGCGGTGGAGTTTTAGCAAGATCAAGCCATAGCAATCTGTATGCATTTTCTAGGCCTGATTCCTATGGGAAAACTTGGTTTGAAGGTCTGTCTCCTGCCCACCACTTCACTTCTATAGGTTTTCCATATAGAGCTGAGTCACATTTGCCAGACTAAAACAAACCTGTCCCCTACAGCAGTTTATGTAAATATTTGTCCATTTCCTTACCTTTTCACAGAATCACCTCTTGATTTTGTTAACCTCTTACTCTTGTTTTCCTGTTCCCTCTTTCCATTATTTCTACTTTAATCTTCATTATTTCTTTCTTCTAATTTGGGCTTGATTATTAATTTTCTAGTTCCTTGAGAGATAAGTATTTTATTTGAGATACTTTTTGTCTGAATGCATTCATAGCTTTAAACTTCCCTCCGGACACTGCTTCTGTTGTATCCTATCAATTTTGGTATATTATTTATCTCAAGATTATTATTTTGATTTGGATTTTAATTACTTTTTTACTTTTTTTAAATAAGATTTTATTTATTTATCTTAAAGGGGAAGGGAAGGAGATAGGGAGAGAAACCTCAATGTATGGTTGCCTTTCATGCATCCCCTGCTGGGAACTGGCCTGCAGGGAACTGACCTGCAACCCAGGCATGCGCCCTGACTGGGAATCGAACCACAGTTGTCTGGTTCGCAGGCCCGTACTTTTTTTACTTTTGTTTTTCAGGAGTTTAATATGTAATTTCCATGTATTTCGGAATTTTCCAGATTTTCTGCTTTTATTGATTTTATATCATTTATGTGAGTTTTATATCATAATAGTTTAGAAAGACATTTGATATGATTTCAATCTTCTTAAATTTGGTAACATTTTTTGAACTAATATATAAGATATTTTAGAAAATTTTTTTGTGTATTTAAAAAAAATATTTATTCAGCTATTGTTGGAGGTGGAGCTAATGTCTCTTAGACCTATACTATCTGCAGTATCGTTTGAATCCACTGTTCTCTTATTGGTTCTTTATCTGGATAATCTGTTCATTGTTGGTGGGATGTTAATATCCCCAACTATTATTGTACTGCTGTTTATTTCTCATTTTAGTTCTATTACTATTTGCTTTGTTTATAAGATGCTCTAATATGGAGTCAGTCCATATAACAATTTTACATCTGTTATACCTGATACACTGACCCCTTTACCATTATATAATGACCCTCTTTGTTTCTTTTTACGATGTTTACTTCAAATTGTATTTGTTTGATATAAATATAGCTATTTCTGCTTTTGTTTGGTTTCCATTTATTTGAAATATCTTTTTCCACCACTTTACCCTTAATTTATGTGTCTTTTTAAAGCTAAAGCAAGTCTTTTTTAGGCAGGATATTATGGACTGTTGTTATTTAATACATTCAGTCATTCTCTGTCTTTTGATTGGAGAATTCAATTTATTTATGTTTAAAGTAATGATTGATTTGTGAAGAATTACTCATATCATTTTATTAATGGTATTTAGACTGTGTAGTAAATCCTTTGTTTTTGCTTTTTATCTTCCTGTCTTTTTCTGTGACTTGATAGCTTTGCATAGTGTCATGCTTTATTCCTTTATAATAATCCTTTTTGGTTATTTGTCATTTTTTATTTTAATTGCTATTCAAGTACAGTTTTCTGCCTTTTTTTAAAAGATTTTATTTATTTATCTTTAGAGGGAAAGGGAAGGAGAGAGGGAGAGAAACATCAATGTATGGTTGCCTTTCATGCATCCCCTGCTGGGAATTGGCCTGCAGGGAACTGGCCTGCAACCCAGGAATGTGCCCTGACTGGGAATCGAACCGCGATTGTCTGGGTCGCAGGCCCGTGCTCAATCCACTGAGCTACAACAGCCAGAGCAGTGCCTTTTATTCCCATCCCAGCCCACCACCCCCCAGGGCTTCCATTTCCCACTTCCCTCCCATTTCCAACACCCCCCATAGTTTTTGGCTATGTGTCCTTTATACTTGTTTTGGTTAACCCTTCCCCTTTTCCCCTGAAATTCCCTCCCCTCTTCCCTCTGGTCACTGTCAGCCTGTTCTCTATTTCAGTGTCTTTGGTTATATTTTGCTTGTTTGTTTGTTTTATTGTTCAGGTTCTTGTTAAAGGTAAGATTGCATGGTATATGTCTTTTACCACCTGGCTCATTTCACTCAGCATAATGCTCTCCAGTTCCATCCATGCTGTTGTGAAGGGTAGGAGCTCTTTCTTTCCTTCTGCTGCATAGAATTCCATTGTGTAAATGTAGCATAGTATATTTTTTATCCATTCTTCTACTGATGGGCACTTAGGTTGCTTCCAACACTTGGCTATTGTAAATTGTGCTGCTATGAACACTGGGGTGCATAGGTTCTTTTTTTAAATTTTTTTAAATTTATTTATCTTTAGAGGGGATGGAGGGAAGGAGAGAGGGAGAGAAACATCAATGTACGGTTGCCTTTCGTGCATCCCCTGCTGGGAACTGGGCTGCAGGAAACCAGCCTGCAACCCAGGCATGTGCCCTGACTGGGAATCGAACCGCGATTGTCTGTGTCTGGTTCGCAGGCCCACACTCAATTCACTGAGCTACACCAGCCAGGGCCGGTGCATAGGTTCTTTTGGATTGGTGTTTCACGGTTCTTAGGATATAATCCTAGCAGTGGAATTGCTGAGTCAAAAGGCAGACCCATTCTTAGTTTTCTTAGAAATTTTTACACTGTTTTTCATATTGGTTGTAACAGTCTGTGATCCCACCAACAGTGCACTAGGGTTCCCTTTTCTCCACAATCTCTCCAACATTTGTTGTTTATTGCTTTGTTTTTTACCACCATTCTGACAAGTGTGAAGTGGTATCTCATTGTGGTTTTAATTTTAATTTCTTTCATAGCTAGCAATATTGAGCATCTTTTCATGTGTCTCTGGATCCTCCGTATGTCCTCCTTGGAGAAGTGTCTGTTCAAGTCCTTTGCCCATGTTTTAAATTGGGTTGCTTGTCTTCTTAGAGTGGAGTCATGTAAATTCTTTGTATATTTTGGAGATTAAACCCTTGTCTGTGGTATCATTGGCAAATATGTTTTCCCATACAGTTGGTTGTCTTTTTATTTTAATACTGTTTTCTTTAGCTATGCAGAAGCTTTTATTTTGATGAGATCCCGTTTGTTTATATTTTTTATGTCCCTTGCTTTAGGGCATAGATCACTAAAAATGTTGCTGCGTGAAATATTTGAGATTTTCCTGTCAATATTCTCCTCTAGAACTTTTATGGTGTCATGGCTTATATTTAAGTCTTTTATCCACCTTGAATTTATTTTGGTGTATGGTGTTAGTTGATGCTCCAGTTTCATATTTTTGCACATAGCTGTCCAGTTCTTCCAACACCATTTGTTGAAGAGGCTATTTTTATTTCATTTTATGTTGCTTCCCCCTTTGTTGAATATTAATTTGCCATAGACACATCGGTTTATTTCTGAGCTCTCTGTTCTGTTCCACTGGTACTTGTGCCTGTTTTTATGTCAGTACCAGGCTTTTGATTACAGTGGCCTTATAATACAGTTTGGTATCAGGTATTGTGATCCCTCCTACTTTGCTCTTCTTTCCCAAAATTGCAGGAGCTATTTGGAGTCATTTGTGGTTCCATATAAATATTTGAAGTGTTTGTTCTATGTCTCTGAAATATGCCATTTCTATTTTAATAGGTACTGCATTGAATCTGTAAATTGCTTTGAATAATATGGACATTTTGATGATGTTATTTTTTCTGATCCAGGAACATGGTATATGTTTCCATTTGTATGTGTCTTCCTTGATTTCTTTCTTCAGTGTTGTGTAGTTTTCTGCATACAGGTCTTTTTTTCTCCTTGGTTAGGTTTAATCCTAGGTATTTTATTTTTCTTTTAACTGTATCAAATGGGATTTTTTTACTTGATTTCTGCTTCTGCTGTTTCATTGTTGGTATACAAAAAAAGTGCCTTTGATTTCTGAATATTGACTTTGTATCCTACTGTACTGATGAATTTATTTATTAGGTTGAGCAGTTTTTTGGTGAAGTCTATAGGATTTTCTATGTACACTATCATGTCATCTACAAACAATGACAGTTTCATTTCCTATTTGGATGCCTTTTATTTTATTTTCTTGTCTGATCACTGTGGCTAAAACTTTCAATACTAGTTGAATAGAAGTGGTGAAAGCAGACATCCTTGTCTTGTTTCTGATCTTAGTGGAAAAGATTTTAGTTTTTGCCCATTAAGTATGATGTTGGCTGTAGGTCTCTCATATATGGCCTTTATTGTGTTGAGGAATGCTCCCTCTATTCCCACTTTACTGAGTGTTTTTATTATAAATGGGTGCTGCATACTTTTGTTTATGTGGTATATTACTTTACTGATTTGTGGATGTTGAACCATCCTTGCATCCCTGGGATGAATCCCACTTTGTCATGGTGTATGATCTTTTATGTATTGTTGGATGCAGTTTGCCAATATTTTGTTGAGTAGTTTAGCATCTATGTTCATCAGCAATATTGGCTTAAAATTTTCTTTCTTTGTTATGTATTTATCTGGTTTTGGAATTAGCATGATATTGGCTTCATAAAACGGGTTTGGAAGTCTCCCATCATTTTGAATTCTTTTCAAATAATCTGTGAAAGAAAGGGGTTACCTCTTCTTTAAATGCTTTGCAGAGTTCTCCTGTGAAACTATCTAGTCCAGGGCTTTTGTGTGTCAGGAGGTTTTTTTTTTGATTACTGCTTCAACTTCTTCTGCTGTTATTGATATTTTCAGGCTTTCTGTTTTTTCTACATTGAGTTTTGGAAGATTACACTTTTCTAGAAATTTGTCCATTTCACCTAGGTTTTCAATTTTTTTCACATACAGTTCTTCATAGTAATTTCTTAAAATTCTTTGTATTTTTGTGGTGTCAGTTGTAATCTCTCCTCTTTCTTTTCTGATTGTGTTTATTTGGATCCTCTCTTTTTTTTCTTGATTACCCTGCTCAAAGGCTTGTCAATTTTGTTTATTTTTTTAAAGAACCAGCTCCTGGATTCATTGATCCCTAGAATTGTGCTTTTTAGTCTCTATGTCATTTAATTCTGCTCTGCTCTTGCTTATTTTCTTCCTTTTATTTATTTTGGGCTGTGTTTGTTATTGTTTCTTGAGTTCTTGTAAGCATAGGGTTAGGTTGTTTGTTTGAAATGTTTCTGTCTTTTTTAGGTCGACCTGTATCGCTATGAACTTCCCTCTAAGAACTGCCTTTGCTGTGTCCCATAAGTTTTGGTTTGTTGTGAGTTCATTTTTATTTGTTTCCAGAAACTTTTTGTTTTTGTTTTTGTTTTTTGACACTGAAATAGAGAACAAGGGGACAGTGACGAGAGGGGAGAGGGAAGAAAATTTAAGGGGAAAAAAAGGGGAGGGATTTGGAGGAACAAATAGGAAGGACACAGGGATGAGAACTGAGGGGGGTGGAAATGGGAGGGAGGTGGGGAGCAAGGGGCGGGGGAGGCTGGGATGGGAGAAATAGACAAAAAAACTGTACTTGAAAAATAACTAAATAAAATAAAAAAACAGAAACTTTTTTATTTTTCCCTAGTTTCATTCTTGACCCATGCATTATTTAATAGCATGCTACTCAATCTTCGTGATTTTGAATGTTTTTTTTCTTGGGGTTGGTGTCTAGTTTCATTCCTTGTGGTCGGAAAAAATGTTTGGTATAATTTCAATTTTCTTGAATTTGTTGAGGCTTGTTTTGTGTCCTATCATGTGGTCTGTCTTTGAAAATGTTTCATGTGCATTTGAAAATGAGTATTTTGCTTCTTTGGGATGAAGGGCTGTATATATATCAGTTAAGTCTATTTCATCTAGGCACTGTTCAATGCCACAATATCTTTGTTGATATTTTGTTTTGAAAATCTCTTCATTTTTGACAGTGGGGTGTTAAAATCCCTTACTATAATTGTGTTGCTGTCAATGTCTTTCTTGAAGTCCTCTAAGATTCTTTTTATGGGTTTGGGTGTTCCTATGTTGGGTGATTATATATTTACAATGTTTATGTCTTCTTGGTGGACTCTTTTCTTGAGTATTGTGAAGTGACCTTCCGGGTGTCTCTTTATGGCCCCTTTTTTAAAGTCTATTTTGTCTGATATGAGTATTGCTACCCTGGCTTTTTTTT
The DNA here is from genome assembly GCF_021234435.1 of Artibeus jamaicensis. Lineage (NCBI taxonomy): Eukaryota > Metazoa > Chordata > Mammalia > Chiroptera > Phyllostomidae > Artibeus > Artibeus jamaicensis. The sequence continues at coordinate 66,783,358 of NW_026522030.1, read as the reverse complement.
TCCTGTTTGTTTGCTTGGAAAATTTGTTTCTAGCCCTTCACTTTCAGTTTGTGTGGGTCTTTTGTCCAGAGGTAGGTCTTTTGTAGGCAATATATGTATGGGACATACTTTCTTATCCATTCAGCTATTCTATGTCTTTTGATTGGAGTATTTAATTTCTTTACATTTAAGGTTATTATCCATAGGTACTTATTCATTGCCATTTTTGTGCCCGTGTTCCTCTCTCTCTCTCTTTTTCTTCCTGTTCTTAAAGCAGTCCCTTTAGCATTTCTTGCAGAGCTTGTTTGATGGAGGTGTATTCTTTTAGACTTCTTTTGTCTTAGAAGCTCCTTATTCTATCTTCATTGAGAGCCTTGCTGGGTAAAGTAGCCTTGGTTACAGGCCTCTCATTTTCATTACTTGGAATATTTCTTGCCATTCTCTTCTGGCTTGGACCGTTTCCATGGAGAAGTCAGCTGCTAACATTTTCAGGGCTCCCTTGTATATTACTTTCTGTTTCTCCCTTGCTGTCTTTAAGATTCTCTCTGTCTTGGAATTTTGCCGTTTTTATTGTGATGTGTCTTGAAGTGGGCCTCTTTGGGTTCCTCTTGATTGGGACTCTCTATATTTCCTGGATTCTTGTGACTTTTTTATTTAATCAAATTAGGGAAATTTTCTATCATAGGTTTTGAAAATCTATCCCTTGCTCTCCTTCTCTTTCTTGTACCCCTATTATTTGGATATTATTATGTTTCATATTGTCTTGCATTTCTCTTAATCCCTCTTTATTCTTTCTGAGCTTCTTTTCCTTTTATTGCTCTTTCTGGGTGTTTTTTTCTACTTTGTCCTCCAGCTGGCTGATCCAATTTTCTGCTTTATTAATCCTGCTTTTGATTCCTTCTACTGTGTTCTTCAATTCATAAATTGTGTTCTTCCTTTTCTCTTGGCCCTTGTTGATATTTCTGTTTTCTTTTTTATGGTGATACGGTTTATAGTGAGTTCATTGTAATTTCCTGGTAGTTTCTGGTAATTCTCTTTGAGCTCATTGAGCTTCCTGATATCCATTGCTTTGACCTCAATAGTTGATAGTTGAGTTGCATCTATTTCATTTAGCATTCTTTCTGACATTTCTTCCTTTGTTTTTCATTGGGGGATTGTTTCTTTGTCTTCTCATTGTTTGGGAGACTCCTCTTGTTAACCTCAGCTTCTTAAATTGATATGTTCTGGCTCCCTGGGTTTATGGTGTGAACCTCTGTGTCAGAATACTTGTGAGATTCAGTGGTGCAGACTCCTTGATCTCCTGAGCTCAGTGGTCTTGTGCTGTAGTTTAAGTTGGCTCTGCATTTGTCTTTGAGTTTCTATTGTTGTCATGTCTTTCTTTGGTGGGTCCTTTCCACCAGCTGGTTAACTGAGAGTCACTGTGTCCACCACCTCTTGCATTTTATTGTGCTCATGAGGGCAGGTTGTGTTGAAGCTGGTTACTTCATGTGTACAAGGTTTTGAGGATTCTCTCTTGCTCTTGTTTAGTTGTTTGTACTGGGTTGTTCCTCCACTATTTGTCTGTATTTCTAGATAGGTTATGGATTGAGGTTTGTGTGGTTTCCACTCTCTCCTTCACCTTCTTCTTTTGTTATCTGCTGGTGGTTTTTTGTTATTGGGTTTCCTCTTCCAGTAGGTATCCTGGTGTTCACCACTTCCACCTACTTTTTTTGTCATCATTTGGAGGTGGAAGGCAAAATGGTTTGAGACAGCAGGCGAGTATTCTATGATCTTTCCAGTAGCAGCTGGTAGAGAAGAGATAGGAGATCCTGTGGACCTCCCACCCAACTAGCTACTTTTTAGAAAGAATCAAAAGAAGATAAGACTCTTTAGGGGAAGGGAAGGTTTGTGAGTTGGATCTAGAAAGCAGTGAGGTTGTGGGAGGTCAGATTCTGAGGTAAGGTGAGAGTAAAGGATAGTAAATAGGTGTAGTGTGTGAGAGAATAGAGTTAACCACTACAGTAATATAGTTCAGGAAACTGAAATGGGCTAAGATCTGGGAAGGGTGTTGTGAAGTATTTACAATTGTATTGAACAGCTGTTATTTATAATATTGTTAGAGAAACAAGCATATTACAAAATCTATGTGATCTGGATAACAAGAATAGGTGGTATAGGACCTTGAATAGTGTGCTAATGGAACACAAGTGATGTGAAGGACAATAAATTAGCAATACAATCTGAGAAAATGTGAAATCTGTCACATGATATCATGATAAGCAACCAAGCAAAAAAAGACCATACAGAAAGAAGAGGAATACAAAAATCCTATTAAAAGATTTAAGAATAATGAAAAAATAATAATATAAATATGCAATAACTTGAAGGTTCTCTGTAATAGCAAAGTGAAATTTGTCTCACTATCTCATGTGTTGGGATGACCCCTCTTTGGGTCTAACTCTGGTCTTTCCACAGTTTTGTTTTGGTTTGTTTTGTTGGTCTCACTTGTGGGTATTTAAAAAAAAGCAGAAGAAGTGGGGGGAGAAGAGATAAAATTGGGAAAAAAGGAATAAATAATAAAACAAGAAAAAAGCAAAGAGATGAAATAGGAATTGAAAGATAAAACAGTAATAAAAATTAAAAAATAAAAGATTACTAAAAAATAGAAATTAAAAACTCTTGTTGGTTTCAAACTGGCCAAACGTTTTTTTTCTGGTCTTTTTGGTTGCAGCAGGCTGAGGGGCAATTGGTATAGCTTTTCTCCCTTTCTGATCTGTACTCAGTCTGCCTCACCAGCAGCTCTGTACTCATTCTACTCTCCCCAGAGCTAGCCTTGTGCCTCTCCCAGATGCCTCTCTCAGAGCGCTATTTCCCCAGGGTTACCGCTGTGTGCTGGGGTGCAGGCACGAACGCGTGCCCAGCCAGGCTGCCTTGATCTCGTGGGTTCGGGCACACACCCTTCCCAGTGCTATGGGGGTGCACGGGGCCTTCCCAGCAACCTTCCGTGCAACCTCAGGATTGCTGCCTGCTGGGTTGAGAGGACGCTAGAGCAATTGTTGCAGGAGAATTCCACAAACAGTGTCTCTCTTTTCACTATTTCTTTTTGAGAAATCCTACTCAAGCCTGCCACTCTGTACAGCCCAATTCTCCAGCCAGACCAGTGACTATTGGGGTCAGTGCTCCACTGTGTGACACTTGACTCTCCTGAGCTCACAGACTCAGAGGGTGATCACAGCCCCTGTGTGTTTGCCACTTAGTCCTTACTCCCTTCTGTGTGACTTCAAACAACCAGGTCTCTCCCAGTGCTGCTCAATCATTGTTTGACCAGGGAGGGAGGGAGGGAGGGAGTAGCTGACTGGCTCTTTCCCAAGGACTCAGTGGCAGACCCAGTGTGCATTGAGGCTGGGGCTGCAGCAGCCCTGGTCCCCGCACTGGTCCGTGGGACCTTACTGTCCTGAAGCACTCTCCTTACCATCTGGTTTTTCAGTGTCCTCTACAATTCTTGGTCTCCTATTTTCATATATGCTGGGGTACTGTTGGCTGTTTGCTCTGTTCCTCCGTAGATCAGCCAGGTTTTTCTCCCTTGTTTAGGGGAAGTGGAATCTGCTCCCTCCTACCTCGCTGCCATCTTCTGTCCCTTTATAATAATCTTTTGTGTGACAGCTGCCAGCTTATTATTTGTGGTTATCATGAGCTACAATTCTTATCTTTCGCTTTCATGTCAATTGAATTAATATTCTCAGTCAATTATAGTGTTACATGATTCAGATATTACCATTACTTTTTTATAGGTAAGGAAACTTAGTCACAGAGAAGTTATTTTGTTCATTACTATAAACATACATTAATTCTATCAGAATGAATTATATAATTAGAAACCCAGACATGTGGGGCCCTTACTGGCTTCACTAAGCCCTGGGATATGGAATATCTCTAAATGTTCTAAGTCCACTTTCATGCCTGGAACCAGTGCCTAGCTCTGGTCACAAGTATTTCCTTCCACAGTTTTTTCTAAGTACTTATTTTGCTTCATGTGATTAAATGAAGCAGGTAGTACAATTGGCCAAAGCTGGAAAAATATGAGCAACAAAATAAATAATGTGGTATGGTATATAGTACAAAGTACAAAATAAATACACATGCATAGATAACCCCATCTCTTGAAAATAGAGCTTTATATCCTGTCTTCTTTGGAGAGAGTGCTGAACTTAGTGATTCACTTACAAATAACAGAATAAAGAAATGAAAATTTTTTAACTTCATAGTGTGAAATCTGGAAGACACTAACTTAACTGCATGATCAAGAACAACATCAGCAGTGATGTTATGTTGTTTTTATGTTTCTCCTAATACGATAGGAAGAGAAAGAAACTTCATTTCTTTGCTATTTCTCCCTAGAACTTACCTCCTTCATCTTAATATGAAGAAAAAATATATAAGAAAACTCAAATCAAAGGACATTATATAAAGTAACTAACCAGTACTAATCAAAGCTATCAAAGTTATGAAGAAAAAGAAAGAAAGAAATCCAGAGAAACTAAAGAAGACTAAAGTGACATGACAACTAATTCCAATATAGTGGTTCTTTGTGGACCCAACAAGAAAAAAAATAGCATTAGTTTAATAACTGGTAAAATCTAAATAATGTCTGAAATTTAGTTAATAATAATGCACTAATTCTTAGTGTTGATAGTTGCCATGATAACATAAGATACTAACACAAGGGTAATAGGTGGTGGAATCTAAAGCATCTCTTTATATTATTATCACAAATTTTCTATAAATCTAAATTATTCCATACTCAAGAGGTATATTAAAATGCATTTAAAGGGCAACACTAAAAATGTCCTATAACATAAAAATGGTGTTAGGAAAGGTCCAAAGAAATAAATGAACTGTGGATTTCAGTAACATGAATAATGAACCAATGATGTAATAATTATTCAATATCATTTATTATAGTAGATGTAATGCAAATATGAGATTTATAATAAGAGAAACCTGGTGTGATATATATATGAGAACTCTATATTACTCCTGTGGTTTTTCCGTAAAACTAACTCTATTGTGTAAAAACTAATTCTATTATATAAAAATAAAGTTCATTCCAAAAAGAGTTAAATATATGTATTTAAAGGTTATTAATAAAGTTAAAATATTTTACTGCTTTAAATGCATATAAATAACCATTAAGGCATGCTTCAATGACCTACAATTTAAACATGAATGTTTTCTTTTTACTTTAAAATTCTTTCAAGTCATGTAGATAAAATTAAGTATATTAATTAAAAATATAATTATGTAAAGATAACCCCTTTAATTTTTCAATTATTTAAATTAATTTTTTAATTAAATCGGTTTTGTTTTAAAATTTTAATTATTTATGAAAATTCAATTACTTGTGAAATTAAATTTTTTTTTTAAAAATTCAAATGTCTGAAACACTAAAAGGACATATTTCTCACTTGCATGTTAAATTCTTAATAAGTATATTAGAAGTAGACCACCGCTGTAACTCTTTTATTCAACAAACATTATGGAGCATCACAAGTTGGAAGTTACCTGATGAGGGTCTGGAGATATGTGTAAACAAGACAAGTCCCTGCTTTCATGTTGCCCATATTTATATAATTTATAAATTATATCATAAAAATAAAACACTAAGACAAGAAACTAAAGAGGGATAATATCAGTGATTTCCTTTAATTATGTAATACATATTTCTGGTTGTGAATTTAAAATACACTTTTTTTTTAAGATTTTATTTATTTATCTTTAGAGGGGAAGGGAAGGAGAGAGGGAGAGAAACATCAATGTATGGTTGCTTTTCATGCGTCCCCTGCTGGGAACTGGCCTGCAGGGAACCGGCCTGCCACCCCGGTATGTGCCCTGACTGGGAATTGAACCGCAATTGTCTGGTTCACAGGCCCACACTCAATCCACTGAGCTACACCAGCCAGGGCTTAAAATACACTTTTTAAATGTATTTTTTAAGTTGTTTAGTTACAGTTGTCCCCATTTTTCCCCTGTTGCTCTCCCCTGCCCTGCTCAACCCTACACCCAAAGATAATCCCCACCCATTGTCCTTATTCATAGGTCTTTTGCATATGTGCCCCTTCTTTCCTCCATTATCCCCTTCCACTTCCCCTCTGGTCACTGTTAGTTTGTTCTTTATTTTCATATCTCTGCTTCTTTTTAACTCATTTGTTTTATTGATTAGTTTCCACTTATAGGTAAGATCTAATGGTATTTGTCTTTCACTATCTAGCTTATTTTACTTAACATAATGCTTTCCAGTTCCTTCCATGCTGTCTTGAATAGTAGGAGCTCCTTCTTTCTTTGTGCTAGATAGTATTACATTGCATAAATGTACCACAGTTTTTTTTGATCCACTCATTTACTGATGGGCACTTAGGCTGTTTACAGCACTTGGCTATTGTAAATAACTGTTTTGTGTGTTTTTTCTTATTAACTAAAATTAGAAGGCAAGGAGAAATGAATAACACATAAATCAGAAAAAACTCAGTTTTGTTTCTTTTTTATTTTAATATTAAAAAATTAATTGCAGTTTATATTCAGTATTATTCTCTAATGGTGTGCACAATTTTTTTCAGGTGTACAATATAGTAGATAGACAATCATATATATTACAAAGTGGTCCACCCAGCATTTTAAGTACCCACCTGAGCTCCGTATATAGTTACTATGATATCGTTGACTATAGTTCTTATACTGTAGTTTACAGCCCTGTAAGTATTCTGTACCTACCAATTTGTACTTCTTGATCTTTTCAACTTTTCACCCAGTCTCTCACCACCCTCCCCCAACACACACACATACTCGAGAGATTATCAGTCTGGTTGTTGTCATTTGTTTTTTGTTTTTTTTTTCGGTTGAGGGATATATAGTTATTTACAGTATTAAACCATCAGGAATGTTTGCATGATAATCACTGGTCTTAAATCAATCTTTGAAACTGCTTTATTTCTAGTAACAGGTCAGTGAAATCAACTGAGGATTTAATATATATATCTCACTATCTGGATTTTATGAAAAAGCAAAAACATCTAATATATTTTAATTTAAATAATCATATTTTTAAAAATCTTTCTTACATAAATATATTTGGTTTTCTCTGTGGTTAATTAAACATTGGGTGTTAAAGCAAAGGAACACAAATAAAGGACTCATGGGCAAAGACAATGGGGGGATTGACTATGGGAGTGAGCAACAGAGAAAAAGGCAGGACTATTTTAAGTGAAGAGTAAATAAAAAAGTAAAATAAATTTTTAAAATGTTGGGTGTTAAGAGGAGAAACTGTAGGATTAGAGTACTTGAGTTTTGTCTATTCCTTTGACAAATCAAGCAGATAAAATGTCCTTAACTAAATATGTCTGTCCTTAAAATAGGCATAATAATAACATGTTCCTCATACTTAAATAAGATAGAATAATTGAGGTGATACACATAAATTTGTATAATAATGTTTAGCATACTATAAATTTCCACACAAGGCATTTATGAGTTTTCACCTTCACTTTAAATTATTAATAGTAACCATTCTTTGATCACTCATTTTTTGTATTGACTGACTGATGGAACATTTTTCCCTATAGGAAACCAGTTGGGAAGTTCTAATAATGTTTTCAGAGCCTAATTTGTTATATTGAGTACCTCAAGCAATGTCTTTCAAGGGACACAAGAAGGTGTCTTATTTAATTCATTAGTTTTGCACACCAGAGTTTTAGGTTCATGAAGAATTCCATTTGTATTTGCTAATATACATGTAAATTGTATCTAGCACAAAACCTGCTGGGTTTTCTTCTTTGCTAATTGTGATAGTGATGACAAATTGTAACCTGACTTATTTAATTCCAGGGAAATGTATTTTAGCAAATTAAATCAATTTCAGGCAAACTATTGAAATTTCTATGAAGATACAGTGCTATTAATATTTTAACTTATTTGTTCTTGTCATCATTGTATAAGTTGATTCTACTTTAAATGCATAAAACTAGATTTCTTTTTATTTTTGTTTAATTACAGTTACCATTCAATCTATAGCCAAAAATATAATGATAACTATATACAGGCTGTTATTATTCTTAAATATCCTGTATTTACTGTACCTCTCTTTCAAAGTTACATTAATCTTGACACCCTATGAAATATTTAGTTAGAAATAAGACCTATTTCACATTAAATGTGAATCACCTGTTTCTGAAGATTTAGAAGACTGTAAAATCATTCTGCTCTTAGAACATAACCCAGCATTTTCTTTAACAAAGAAACAGCTGTACTAAAAGTCTTTATTGCCTCCCCATGTCTTCTTGTGATAAATATTTTCATTAATAATTTATTATAATTAAAAAACAACCAGTGAAAATGTCATTTAGGGGCTTACTTATTGAACCTAATTTTTTTACCACCAATAGCAACTTGAAATGCAAATTAAAAATGGGCTTCAAATATTTTAGAGACAAAATAAGACTGAGAAAGTCCTGTGTTAATATACCAAATAAACTTTGCTTCAAAAATATTTATAATGACTCTTATAGTAAGTCACCTATAAATTACCAATTCTTAACATTAATCACAGAAAGGTATTTGCTATCAACCATTTTTATTATTCTGCATAAGAGGGAAGAAATAACTCACTCTTCAGAGGATGCTTTTTACCTTAGAATTGGTGGTTTAAAGAAATGTTATTGATTTTATTTAAAATTAAAAAGAGATGACAGTAAAAATTAAGAAAGACTATTCTACTAACAAAAGCCCAATTTAAGCTATACTTATTTAACTACTATTATGCACGAGATACTCCTTGAAAGGTTGATAATACACTCAAAATGAATAAGATGCACTGAAGAAATTTATGTTATAACAGTCAGTGTATACACACATAGCTAGTGAGTAGATAGAACTTCAGTTCTGTAAAAAGTAGTTCCTGACTTATAAAACCAACAGGTACATGTATATTAAATTTTGCTGTGCATATTGTCCTTAAACAAACAATGTTTTAAAGACCATTTTTCTCATTTAAAAATATTTTAGATTAACTTTGACATAAAATTGAAGCACATTTTAATTGTCATGATTGCCTACTCTGCTGATAGTAGTTAAATTGACTTATACTTTCAACCACCTAAAATGAAGAAAATATATTTTTTTCTAAAATAGAATACATTTGTGTCCAAACACAATTTTGAGGAGTGGACCCTAAGGATCCAGAGAGCAAATTATTAATATTATTTATTATGTCCTTCAGGTCATATATACACAAGGCCAAAAAGAACTAATTTCACCGAAGAAAAGCTTTTCCCTGTGGAACTGACACAATAATGGAGCATCTGATTGCTTTGTGAAAGTATGCGACCCAAGAGGTTTAGTAGGACCCATTTTTACTAAAAGACTAAGAAATTACAGTGAAGACAAAGAAAATTGAAAATAAATTTTTGTATTTAAATTTTAAGTGTGCTCTACCTGGTAAAGTAGTATTTTTAATGAAAACCTATTTTTCTTCCAATATATAGCAAGCTCATTGCTATATATTGGCAAGCTCATTGCTATATATTGGCAAAAAACCTGAAGAAATTATAATAGAACATAAAAACATGCATATAATGTTAAGAGTGAACTAAAAAACAAAAAATCCTCATAATCCTTTTAAAAAGCCAATTTAGTTTATATCATGTGCTATACCTCAAGAGGATTTATATTCCTTCAGTCTACAGACAATTAATCTCAATATATCCAATTAAAATTTTAGCTTTTTACCTTGAAACAATAATATATAAAATGCATTTGTGAGGAGATAAGAATTGAGCTTTAGTATCTAAAATTAAACTCTATATTTGTAAGAACAACTTTTATGCCTTTTTTCCTCATGTACAAAATAAGGATAAAATATTTTATATATATTTTTGTTTAAGAATGATATAAAATACTGAATGCAATGACTATAATGTAATGCAAATTCCTGTCATATAAGAACTTGATGAATATTATTGTAATGTATAATCATTACCTTTTTAAATTAAGTTCTGATTTATCAGTGAATGCTACTAAATAAAAGCAATTTAATGAATGTAAAATAGACTTCCCAATTGATATTACTTTCTCTTACATCTTTTCTATTAAACAGGTATATATTAGAAATGTTAATTTCCAGGAAACTATAATATATTGACAGACAAGTAAAGAATTTAAGATGTATGTTTAAATGCACATTTTTTATGTTCTTAGTACTATGGTCCAATTAAAGCTTTTATATTTATGTTTACTTGAATTTTCTTAGATTGTTAACTTAATTCATTAATTTTCTTTAAAATTCTCTTTTTAACAGACAGAATGTATGTCTAAATACCATCATTATTTCATGTCATCTAAATGATGATAAACAGTTGAACTTACTAGTATGGGTCAAATATTAATTTCATAGAATATGAGCAGTAATTTCTCAAAGAGTATGTATGTGTGTGTGTATATAAGAAAATATGAAACCATGTAACAAAGTCTCTAGCTTAAAGCCAAAGAGATGCTATCAACACATTTTTACTTGTATTACTTCACTACTGACAAACACACAATTTTTAGTTTTAAAATAGGATCTTTATAGTAAGAAAATGTGAAAATAATTTGGAAGTAGGCAGATTTTTAATTAAAAAAACAGGAATTTTCTATGTTTTGAAATGATAAGCTTTAAAAATACCTATGCTCATTATAGCATTATTCATGGTGGCCAAGACATGGGAAAAACCCTCATCCCTTAATGAATGGATGAAGAAAATGTTGTACAAATATATAATAAAGTACTTTTTCCACCATAATAAAAGATGAAATACTGCTATTTGTGACAACATGGGTGAATCTTGAGAATATCATGCTAAATAAAATAAGTCAGAAAAAGATGAGAACCTTGGGATTTTACTCATGTGGCATATAAAACTGAAAACAACAAGTGAACACAAGAAAAACAAAAACTCATAAACACAGACAACCATAAGGTGATACCAGACGGAAGGAGGTGGCGGGATCATAAAGGGTAAAGGGGATCAAATATATGGTGACATGAGCAGACTTAATGGGGTGGTGAGCACACAATGCAATATAAAATTGCATGTTATTGTTTTAAAAATTGTTATTGTTTTAAAACTGTTATTGTTCTAAAAATATACATTCTTTTCTCTTAAGTGTTCAGGTACCAATAAGTTCAGAACAAATTCTATTATAAGGATGATCATCATAATTCTAATTTTATATTGAAATGTACAAATATCTTAGTCTAAATATTTTAAAAGTTACTAAGGTATGCCTCTATGCTGAACATTTTTCTTTCCTTTTCTTTCTTTTTGTTTTTAATCTTCACCCAAGAACATGCTTATTGATTTTAGACAAATGGGGAATGAAGGGAGAGATACAGCAATATGGGAGAGAAACATTGATGGATTGCCTCTTGAGCTCACCCTAACCCAGGACTGAACCACAGCCTAAGCATGTGCCCTAACAGGGAATTGAACCTGTGGCCTTTTGGTTTACCAGATGACTCTCCAATCAATTGAGCCACACCAGCCAGGACAGTGTCTTTCTTGATGATACATAGTTATAAGTCAAAACTCACTGCATAATTTGTCTCTATAATGATTTTGATTTTATAACAAAATTAAATGCTACTAAGTCATAGTTTTTTTCCCATTTATTTGATTCCAGTATAGAATATAAATATCCAATTAAAAGTAGAAGCTTCAGTAAAAAATTCTTTCCAAGTTCAATTGTAGATGTTCAAATTATTGCTGTTTCTAGTTTGCTATTACTGGGATAAGTATTAATGAATTATTTGCAAGCCTTTTTAAAGATCTTCTGTTTCTGAAGGTTTCACTGCAGTTCATCCATCCAAAAATTTGAGATATTTTAAATTTACTTCAAATAAGATTCCACCAAAATGTAAAGAACATAACTACACTGAAAGTTAAAATATTGTTTCAAGTAAAGTTGCTAAATTTAAGAGGGAAAAAAGAGACCCAGTTAGGTTTGTATTTTACTGTAAGTATGACCTATACAATATTTGGTTTATATATAATTAATATTTATTGAATTTCATCTGAAATTATTTTATCTGTCAATGAAACTGCAGGCCACTAATTTATACTGCCATCTTTTAATGACTCAGATGCTTTTCAAATCCCTTTGATGATGGATAGAAAAGAGAGTACACACTGCCCTGCTGATATGTTTCTTAAAATATATTTCATAACAGCTTCATCACAGAAATTCTGTTCCATTTCTCCAGAACAGAGTCAGAGAAATAGGCCTCCACAGGGAAGCTAGCCTGCCATTCGATACAGAGAAAGCCAAGGAGCCAAGAATAAGTTTTGCTTATTTAAGTGGGTGAAAGAAAACAGTGACATTTGTGACACTTTTACAATTATATAAAGTTCAAATTTCTGTAAACACAAATCTATTTTATTGAAATATATCCATGCTGTTTTATTTATGTACTAGTGATGGCTGTATCCACTGTACAACAGCAAAGCTGAGTGGTCGGTTGTTATCACAGCAACAAATGACCCTCAAAGTTCTCTACAAAAAGTACGTGGATTTTGAAAACTACAGTTTCTGTTTCATGTAAATAGAGTATCTCCACTTGTTTTGAATCAATCATGCTTCATAATTATGTTCTTTATTTAACACAACATGCTTCTCTATCAAATATTATATATGTATTATCACTGTAAAATAAATTACTTTATTTTCTAATTAAACTTTTAATTGAATTTGAAATAGCCATGAAAATAATGAGATATATCTTTGAAAGAAAAAAAATCTTCCACAGCTCTAATTTATATCCATGTTTCTTTTTAAGATTTTATTTATTTTTAGAGAGATTGGAAGGGACAGAGAAAGAGAGGGTGAGAAATGTCAATGTGCAAGAGATACATGGACTCCAACTAGGGACCTGGCCTGCAACCCAGGCATGTGCCCTGGCTGGGAATTGAACCAGCAACCTTTTGGTTCACAGGATGGCGCTCGGTCCACTAAGCCACACCAACCAGGGTGACATGCATGTTTTAAATTAACTGATAGTCTTTATCTCTAATTATAATGATATCAAAGTAGTCATTAAATTTTTTGCAAAGTTCTGCATTTAGTGAAACTAGAACATTTAAGATGGGCAGCACTTCTCAGTATATGCATTAAAAATCATGACAAAAATGGGTTTCATCAATTTTAAAGCATCATTTATTTTCAAGTTTTTATAAAATTATTTTAATATATTTTATTAATTATACCATTACAGTTGTTCTATTCCCCCCTTCATTCCCCTCCACCCTGAACACCCCTCCCTCACCATTCCCCCACTTTAGTTTATGACCATGTGTCTCAAGTTCTTTAGATTCTATATTTCCCCAACTATTCTTGCCCTCCCCCATCTATTTTCCACCTACCATCTATGCTACTTATTTTCTGTACCTTCTCCCCCCTTCTCCTTTCCCCACTCCCCTGTTGCTAGCCCTCCATGTTATCTTCATTTCTATGGTTCTGCTCCTGGTCTAGTTGTCCTCTTAGTTTGCTTTTGTTTTAGGTGTGGTTGTTAATAACTGTGAGTTTGCTGTCCTTTCACTGTTCATATTTTTTTAACTTCTTTTTCTTAGGTAAGTCCCTTTAACATTTCATATAATAAGGGCTTGGTGATGATGAACTCCTTGAATTTGATCTTATCTGAGAATCACTTTATCTGCCCTTCCATTCTAAATGAAAGCTTTGCTGGATAGATCAATCTTGGATGTAGGTCTTTGGATTTCATGACTTGGAATACTTCCTTCCAGCCCCTTCTTGCCTGTAAGGTATCTTTTGAGAAATCCGCTGACAGTCTTGTATAAGACAATATGCCATTGGATATATATATGTGCTTGTCTTTCCTTTAGATATTTTTTCCAATGAAAGCTAATGTATATAAGGTAAAACTTGATACATAAGATATTTGAGTAAAATGAACACTCCTAACTCAGAAATTGCAAATATCTCAAATTAAGCTAAACAATGCTTTTCTGTCATAGATAAAAACAAGTTAACAGGCCCTGGCTGGTGTGGCTCAGTGGACTGAGTGCTGGCCTGTGAAGCAAAGGTATGCTGGCTTGATTCTCAGTCTGGGTGCATGCCTGGGTTGTGGGCCAGGTCGCTGGTGGGGGATACTCCAGAAGCAACCACACATTGATGTTTCTCTCCCTCTCTTTCTCCTTCCTTTCCCCTCTGTCTAAAAATAAACAAATATAATTTTTTTTAAAAAGAAGCAATACCGTAGGCAGAGTAATTACTATACTTATGTATAAAACATTAGTATAGAAAAATATTAAATACTTAATTTGTAGACATATTTATGGTAGAAACAGTTATTTCCAATTTCAGTAAGAAAGCTTCCTCAGTACTCAGAAACATCTAGGTAATTTATTTAGACTTTGAATATTCCACCAGAAGTTTTCAAATGTATTCAGGTCACTACATTGGTCATGATAACCCCAAACCCATACAAGATATCATTCTTATTTAATTGATCAACTCAATTATACTCTTCACTTTGTCCAACCAGATCAACAGATAAAACTTGAAAAAGTTAAACACATGAAAATGTGAACAACAAATTTATAATAAAATAAATGTTTATTCACATTACTCAGGTCATTCATGCTAACTTCTAAAAGTATAAAGCACTATCAAAAATCAAAATCTTTTTTTAAGTTTTTCTTTACACACACAATAGAATATTAAGAATTCTCTTTCTCATTTCCTTTTTTCCTGCTCAGTTTCACGTTACAGAATGCATTTAAATGTACCAGAGAAGTCAAATTAGGTTAATTAAGAGTCTTGCCCTGGCTGGTGTAGCTCAGTGGATTGAGCACTGGCCTGTGAAGCAAAGGGTTGTGGGTTCAATTCCCAGTCAGGGCACATGCCTGGGTTACAAGCCAGGTCCCCAGTAGGGGACACATGAAAGGCAACCACACATTGATGTTTCTTTCCCACTCTTTCTCCTTCCCTTCCCCTCTCTCTAAAAAATAAAGAAAGAAAATATTTTTAAAAAGAGTCTTGATTGTACTCTTAGCAGGAGCAGTCCTGACCAATTGTCATAAAAATTCTTAGTCCTTTTAATATCTGTAGATCTATTTATCTTAGAAGGGGGAGAAGAAGAGGGGGGGGGAGGCTGGGATGGTCTTATTTAAATTAAAAAAAAAAAAAAAAAGAAACACTTAATGATTTTGTTTGTTGTTTGTCTATCATTTTCTGGTAAGAGCAATCCATCTCCATGTGTGTTTCATAGCAGTTCTGATTGCACATCTCCATCTACATTTAGCCACAGTGAATAGAAGCCTGTACCTACAGCTGTGCATCTACTCATATCTTATACCTTTAAAATTTTGAAAACATAAGACTATTCTGGGGGTCAAAATTCCAGCAGAAGAGCTTATAACATGATAATTGGGTTCCATTTTTCTAGATTCATATAAATGCTACACAAGATTATTGGTGGAATATCAGGAGAATTAGAGCAGGGGATGCGTGCATATGCATAGGAAAAGTCACTGACTCTTAATTTTTGTTTATATCATTAAGGTAAGATGCAACAATAATACAGGGTGGGGCAAAAGTTGGTTTACTTTGTTCGTGTTGAAAATAATACAGTAATTAATAAATAGTACAAGAATAAACTCTATTTTAGGTACTCACAACTGTAAGACTATTTTTGTGCCACTGTGTATGCATAAATTCTTGGTAGTTTTATCTCCCAAAATATTACAGTTTTTGCTCATTTCTTACACTGAAGAGAATGACTGAAGGCAGGAATCAGCTAGACCACCCACTGAAGGTCACAGGTGCATTTAAAGAAACATGTTATTCCAGGTCACTGAAGCAGGGGAAAAGACTGTTTAAGGGTTTTAAATGCATCATTGTTCCACAAGTGAGAAATACCACTTCAGTTCACTGACCATTGACCTTAAATAATGACATGGGTCCACCTCACTGCAGTGGAGTAAGGATATATGGGGAAACCTCTGAGTTTTCAGGGATCACTATTGTATATATCTGAAATCTAAGCAAAGTTTTCAGTCCTAAATAAAAAATGCTTTTTTTGCATGATTCAGAACTCAAATAATAATGTAGTCCTTAAACAAGCATGAATGCCATGAAAAATAATTTTGCTTTTAAGTATTTCAAAGGTATTATGCAATTATGTGATTAACACAATAAATTCAATAACATAATTAGCACAATGTTTAATTATATAATTAGTATAATATAATAATTATAAAATTAGCTTAATACATCAGCAACAGTTACTACCATATCAAAAAATAGCTTACCCATGTTTTCTTTTCCCTAGAGTATAAAATATTTCCAATTTTTTCCATGGGCATATAAAATCACTTCATCATTCTCATAAATGCATGTAAAATGATCACTTCTTCAAAACACCAAAGGAGAAATTAAAGAAGTTTATTGTGACAAGAACATGGACAGTTGAAGGTTATTTTCAGTAAATGTACGCAGAAATTCTTGATTATTAAGCAGATGTCATGTTAAGATACTGTAATAGTTTTTATATTTTATACTATCATTTATAAATATATAAAATTTTGTTTGAAATTTAAATTCTTTAGTATTTGAAATTTGAATATTAAGTATCTGTGACATTATTTTTAATAAGTGGAAAACCTGAGATTAATGGTTCCTGACTCTACAGTCTTAAAAACTAGAGGAAGAATTATAAGATGATTTCACAGAAATCTGACAATTACTATATAGTTAATAAAAGCATCACAAAAACAAATTTCTTTCCTATAAAATTACATTGCAGGCTGACAATAGGAAAGTGTATAGTAAATTACTAGTTTGGTTAACACATTATTTTAGCACTAATATCATTTTATCTATTTTTATGGAAAAAATGTTACAAGTGATTACTAATCAGTAAAAAAGAAAGTAAATATACTAACTACTTCATTAATTTACTAGTCATAAAAAGAAAGTAAATTTACTACTTAATTAATTAATTAGTTTTATATATTTATTCCTGTGATTTGGCAAAATGGATGAAATAAAATCAGTTGCTATCTATGCAACCATGTGCAACAATTGAATAGAACATAGAGATTTATTCTTGAAAAGACTAAAAAAAGTAAGAGCTATTAGAGAAGTAAAGAATTTTTGATATCAATGTAAGACTTTTAGTCTCAGTTTACAGGCTTTTATAGATTAACTAGCCTGTCACAGTTATTTTAACAGAGAAGGTTACAAGGAACCACAGAAAGGTACTGATATAATGTCATTTAATGGACATATTCAGATAATACCGTAGAAATAGGCAGTACTCATCTTACTCTTGGGCAGTGGTGCTCACAATAAAATATAGTGCTTTTATTTGCATTTTATAAATATTGAATGAAGATGTTAGCTCCATTTCTACCTTTTTGGAACATGGCATAGAATCTCTGCTAGGCAGCTCCAAATTCAGTTGGTTAGTTAGCATGCCACTGCTGTTTACTGAAACTGCCTACAAGAAGGAAATTCACTGTATTCATCTGGGGGGGGACACCACAGCTGATATTCGAAATTATTAACTATGCAGACATAAATGATTTTTATATAGAATAGCATATACTTGATTAAATTTTAATACCTGGATATTATTAAATGAAGTAATTGCTAAAGCCAAGCAATAATATGACTAAAGCTCTAAAGAAACACAGATATATTAAAAAAATGGTTACCAGCTATTTCAGATTTTCAGCTATATATTCATTTATCAGAATGTAAATTATTGTGTTGAAATAACTAATATTTATAATAATGTGATTCAATTTGACTTTAGAAAAGTAATGTCATTCTCTAGAATAAATTTTGAGCATATTATAGACCAGAAAAAAGTTTTTATTAAAATAAATATGTACTATTGACTATGCTTTACAATAAATATTTCTATATCCTCTGAAATAATTATTTTGTCTGAAGGTTCTTCTTTTCTGTTTTTTCTTTCTTTCTCCCTTCCTTTCTTCTTTTTCCTCTCCCTCCTTCCTCCCTTCCTTCCTTCTTTCCTTCCTTCCTTCCTTCCTTCCTTCCTTCCTTCCTTCCTTCCTTCCTTCCTTCCTTCCTTCCTTCCTTCCTTCCTTCCTTCTTTCTTTCTTTCATGTATGTATTCACCAGTTCACTATTCCAAAATGTACTAGGTATTCATTATGTACCAAGGTCTGTATTAGTGTATAGGAAAACATAGATGAAAATATAAAAATTTGTAAGGAACTGACAAAGTAGTTAAATTTATGAGTTGCCTTGCAATTAATTTGATGAATCATCCAAAGTAAAATCATCTATTAGACAAACAAAGCAAGAAACATTATTACCCCAAACCCAGAAGTGCTTTTCTATTCCTAACACTGGTTTCAATATTTTACAATCTAAAGCTACTGGGACTAACACTACTATTTGATTTCACTTGTGCATGTTTTTTGTGCATATATGTATTCACTTCTGTTGACTATATACCTAGTCATAAAATAACTAGTTCATCGGTATGCTTATGTTCAACTTTTACAGACATTGTCAAATAATGGTACCAAGCAGATGCACTCATTTACATCCCCAGTAGCAGTGGTTCAGCTCAACATCTTTCTAGCCCCACTTACTTCTACTTAGAGAAAATCAGATATATTAAATTCTACAGTATGCAATATTTTGAGTAGGGTTTCATCCAAACAGCATACATTGCTGGTATTTATCCTGAATGTGTCAGTAGTACATTCTTATATATAAACATAGGTGCTATGCATTTTATAGACTAGTGAATGAATAACCATATCATGATACAGTTATTCAATCACCAGTCAATGTACATATGGACTATTTACAGATTTGGGCAATTGTAAATTAAGCTAGTATAAATACTCATATAAAAACTTGTATGGACATATATTTGTATATTTTTGTTCTCTTGGGTAAATAGGAATTAGATTTATGATTCATAAAGTATATGATTAACTTTATAAGAAACTACTAAATGGTTTTCTACAGAAGCTATATCACTTTTCCTTCCTAACCAGCAATAATTGAGAGTTCAGTTCTTCTCATTCTGCCAAAACATTGCATTGCTAGTGATTTTTAATATTGCATATACTAATCAATCCATAGTAGTATCTGATTGTTTTAGATGAATTTTCCAATGAGAAATAACATAAGCAAATTTTTATATATTTATCTGCATCTGTTCATATTCTTTGGTGAAGTGCCTCTTCAGATCTATTGTCCATTTTTTTAGTTGATATTTATCGCTCCCTTTTAAAAGTTACCTAAGTGTTTAGATACAAGTCCTTTGTCAAATATGTAATTAACATATTTTCCACCTGCTTGCTTATCTTTTATTATCTTAATAATGAGTTTTATAAAGCAAAGGTTGTTAAGTTTTGACATGCTTAATTTATCTTTACAAAACCAAAGGTTACATATATTTCTCCCATGTGTATTTCCAGATGCATTATAATTTTACTTTTTACATTTAGGTCCATGATCAATTCTGAGTTCATTTGTATGTGTGTGTGTGAAGGGTGAGTTATGTGTGATGGTTCATTATTTTGACATATGAAAATTCAGTTGTTCCAGTACCGTCTGTTGAAAGGCAATCATTTATTTCAGTGCATTGCCTTTTCTACTTTATGAAAAATCATTTGACATTTTTGGGTGAGTGGGTTCATTTCTGGGTTCTCTATTCTGTCCCATGGATCTGTCTCTCCTTTTGTGAATACCATACTTCCTTGGTACTGTAACCATAGAGTAAGTTTTGAAATTGCATTTTATGAGACTTTTGATATTATTTTTCTTTCTTAGAATTATATTGGTTACTCTAGTTTCTTTGCTTTTTATATACATTAAAATCATAGCATCAATATCTACTTAAAAACTTAGTGTTCTATTGATTAAGATTATAGTCACACTATAAATTGAAGAGCAGGTAATAGGCATCTTAAAATTCTTTTTCCCAATTTGGGAACACTCTTTTTGTTTCTTTACTATATATTTTTTTATCAATTTTATTAGATCTTTGTAATTTTCAACATATGAATAACTGCACATATATTTTTGATTCATTAAAATATTTTATTTTTAGAATGCTATTATAAAGGACAATTGTTGTTTGAAATGAGAACAAACTGGGAGTAACCAGAGGGGAGGTGGGAGGGGATAATGGAGGGAAAGGGGGAAGGGTTACTAGGAACATCTGTAGGTGACACATGAACAAAACCAAAGAGGGGTGGGATCTAAAGTAGGAGGTGGGGATGGCTGTGTTGGGGGGGGTGAAGGGAAAATGGAGCAACTTTATTGAACAACACTATAAAAAGTCACTAAATAAAAATCTATGTGTCATAGCTTTTTGTTAGAGAGTGTGGTACTTTTAATATCTGGCTAACAGTTAATTTGCTTTGGCATTTGCTTGCTTTCTGGGGTGCTTGAAGTTTTTCATGACATAAGTCTAGAATATCCTTTATTTTAAAGCTAGTCTGCCCATCACTTAACATGTAGTATTTCTGTGATTTTTACTTAATCCCTAGGTGTTCTCAAATTCTGTTACTATGGCTGATCAGAACTCGTCGTACTGCTCCCAGCTCTGAGTCAACTGTTAGGTTTCAGTTTAATCATCTCAGTAATATTTCATTATCTTTTAGGCAATTTTTCCCTTGTTTTGTAAGATATATACCAGGTGGTAAAAAGAAAAAGGTTTACAGTTGTGAGTATATGAAGCAAAGATTTATTCTTATATTATTATTTATTAATTATTATATTATTTTCCATATGAACAAATGTAAAAAAGCTATTTCTGCCCCACCCTGTGTGTGTTATTGAATATTCCTGGGGTGGAAATAATCTCTTATGTCTTCTTAATGGTTATATTTATAGTTTCCTTAAATATTCATGATGAAAAGTACATTATACATAGCGCATGATACTTTTCTTACCTTCAAATAATTTTATTTTACAAACTCACTTACTTATCATTTTTCACATTTTTCCTTCTCAGAAACCCAACATGCAATGTTAAAAAAACACCAAAATGTATATATTATTTTTTACTTGTTATTACTTTTTCTCATTATCTTTCCTGTTTATTTGCTTTCTCCAGCTTAAAACCAGGTTTTTTCTTATTGAGTCAGAGATATATCATTTCAAGCAGTTTCTCAACATTTCCAAGAATCAATATCACTACCTTATTGCTACTGTGATACATATTTCATTTTAGATGTCATCCTAACAGAAATGGAAATTGTCTTTTATGTATTATGAGAGTGCCAATTGATTGTAGCTGTCTTGAGCACTTGATTTTAAAAACAATAAAGATTTATGAGGCATATGCTAACTAAGGGATAAAGTGCCAGGATGTTTGGTAATATCTGCCATTATTGTGCCAATAAAAGTGGTTACATGTTTGCTTGTCATATATTAAGTAGGTAAACACCATTTGTTAACTTATACATCTTCTTGATATCAAGTTCTTTCTTACAGCTGAACTTTCAATATGGTAGCCAATAATCACATGTGACTAAAGTTAAAATTTAAATGAGTTAATATTAAACAAAATTTGAAATTCAGTTGGGGAGGTTCGCCCACCACAATTCAAGTGCTTGATAACCACACGTGTCTACTAGAACCTTGTTAGTCAACATATATAGTACCTTTTTTATCATGACAAAAAGCTTTATCATCAGAAAATATCTTAAATAATTAATTTATAAATAGTTTGATTGATCTGTAATTTGTTACTTATTTTAAAATAAAATGTTGAACCACAAATTTCTTTGTTGTTCCTATTGTTTAATTTTTCTATTGTTGTTCAAGTACAGTTGTCTCCATTTTTCCCCACCCCGCCCATCCCCACCACCCACCTTTGATTCTCTTCCCTTTGGCTTTATCCATGTGTCCTTTATAAATGTTCCTTGACAACCCTCCCCCATCTTTCCCCCGTTAACCCCCTCCCCCTCACCTCTGGTTACTGTCAGTTTGTTCTTACTTCCTTGTCTCAGATTAGGTTTTGCTTGCTTGATTGTTTTGTTGATTAGGTTCCACTTATAGGTGACATCATATGGTAATCCTCTTTCACCACTTGGCTTATTTCACTTAACATAATGCTTTCCACATACATCTGTGCTGTTGCAAAGTGTAGGAGTTCCTTCTTTCTTTCTGCCGCATAGTATTCCATTGTGTAAATGTACCACAGTTCTTTGATTCCCTAATTTACTGATGAGCACTTAGGTTGCTTCCAGCACTTGGCTATTGTAAATTGTGCTGCTGTGAACATTGGGGTGCATAGGTTCTCCTGAATTGGTGTTTCAGAATTCTTAAGGTATAATTCCATCAGTGGAATTGCTGGGTCCAAAAACAGTTCTATTTTTAGTTTTCTGAGGAAATTCCATACTATTTTCCATAGTGGCTGCACTGGTCTGCATTTCCACCAGCAATGCACTAGGGTTTCCTTTTCTTCACATCCTCATCAGCACTTGTTTTTTGCTGATTTGTTTATGATGGCCATTCCCATTGGTGGGAAGTGCCAACTCATTGTAGTTTTAATTTGCATCTATCTGATGGCTAGTGATGCTGAGCATCCTTTGGTATGTCTCTGGGCCCTCTGTATGTCCTCTTTGGAGAAAGGACTGTTCAGATATTTTGCTCATTTTTTAATTGGGTCGTTTGTCTTCCTGGAGTGGAGTCACCAACTTACACCATACACAAAAATAAACTCAAGATGGATACAAGACTTAAAAATAAGTAGCAACACCATAAAAGTCCTATAGGATAACATAGGCAGGAAAATCTTAGATATTCCATGCAGCAATGTTTTCACAGATGTTCCCCTAGAGCAAGGGACATAAAGGAAAGAATAAACAAATGGGACTTCATCAATAAAAACTTCTCTAAGGCTTAAGAAAACATCAGCAAAATGAAAAGGTAACCAACCATATGGGAAAATATAGTGGCCAATGATACCTCACGCAAGGATTTGATCTCCCAAATATATAAAGAACTCACAAAATGCCACTCCAGAAAAACTTCTTGATAGTACGTATACTACATATATGATCACCTATTTATAATTATCTTTATTTTATTCTCCCCTACCAAATGACATGATTTTTGACAGACTTCTCCATGTTTCATAGTGGCTAACATTGTGGAAATTTATTAGATGTTTCTGAAAAGGAAATTCTTAACAGTATTTTGTGTCAAAATGACAGTGCCATCATTAGCTTAAATATATACCCTGTTCATCATTTACAGGAGAAACTGCCTTTGTGTGTGAATTTAGATATTCAAACAAAATGATTGGGAAGTTCTTTCATTGTATGTGAATATCATTTTAGACAATGAACTTCTTAATAAAGAGCTCTAGGGTATAATAAAAATCAATCTGACAGAGTTTTAAAAGAGCTTTATGAGTTGACAATACAGTCAATAAAGAAATACACTACATTATAGAAATGCAGATGGTAAGTTGAACTTTATCTACATAATTTATTTAAAATATGTTAAATATTTAAACTTTAATGTATTCCTTTTTGATATGGTAAGTATTTTACAACTACTCCTTATTTTAGCTTCTGGAAAATCTTTTGTGATGAGCCAGAAAATAATATTGCATTTAAGTTTTAATATTTTCCTCTCTTGGTTGCTTCATTCTCATAGTATGTGAAAAATATAGTTTTTGCTCACCAAATTCAATTTAAATAAATTGCCTTTAAGATTTTTAGTAAACTTTTTTTAACCTGAGAGATTTTAAAGAAATGAGAAAAAAAAACTCCTATGCCAGAAACACTTGCTCTTCCAGTTAAGGATTCTTAATTGGAATCTCACTTTTAAATCATTTAGAATATATATAAAGATTTTTTAAGATTTATTTTATTTATTTTTAGAGAGAGGAAAAGAGAAGGAGAAAGAAAGGGAGAGAAACATCGATGTATGGTTGCCTCTCATGTGCCCCCTACTGGGGACCCGGCCTGCAATCTAGACATGTGCCCTAGATTGGGAATTGAATCAGCGACCCATTGGTTTGCAGGCCCATCCTCAATCCACTGAGTTATGCCAGCCAGGGCTAGAATATATGTTAATACACTTTTTAATCCCTTTATGTATATATAACTAAATATATTATACTCCCTGAATACTTGTTTTATTTATAGAATATGTACACGAGTGTGTGTGTATATCTCTAAAAACATATATTTATATATTTTTTAATTTTTATTTTCTATTTTTTATTTTTAGACAGAGGGGAAGGGAATGAGAAAGAAGGGGAGAGAAATCAATGTGTGGTTGCCTCTAATGCATCCCCTACTGGCGACCTGGTCTACAACCCAGGCACGTGCCCTGGGTGAGAATTGAGCAGGCATCCCTTTGGTTCACAGGCCACCATTCAGTCCACTGAGCAACACTTGTCAGGACTATACATATACTTTTTAACATGAATCACAAATTTTCTTGTAAATATTACTTCATAATATTCATTTACCTATTTTTTGAATTTCAAGTGTGCATTTCTATGATACAAGTTCTATATATTTCACTTTGTGTCCATTACCTATAGTCAAACTATCATCCATCACTATATATTAGGGCCTTATCCACCCCCAACTCCCACCCCCTTCCCTCTGGCAGCCGATCATTGTCTGTGTCCATGAGTTTCAATTTTATATCCCACATATGAGTGAAATTATATGGTTCTTAGCTTTTTCTGAATGATATTTCACTTCTTATAATATCTTCAAGACCCATCCATATTGTCACAAATGGCAGTACTTCTTGTTTTCTGATGGCTGAGTCGTATTCTATTATTTATATGTACTAGGTGGTCATTATGCAACGCTCTATGGAAGGATACTTCGGTTGTCTCCATATCTTGGCTGCCATGAATAATGCTGCGATGAACAGAGGACCATGTCTTTTTGAAAAAAAATGTTTTCAAGTTTTATGGGTAGATACCCAGGAGAGGGACTGCTGGGTCATATGATAACTCTATTCTTAATTTTGTAAAGAACTTCAGACTGCTTTCAATAGTGGCTGTACCAATCTACATTCCCACCAGAAGTGAATGAAGGTATCCTTTTCTCCACAACTTCTCTAACACTTGACATCACTTGTCTCGTTGATAATAGTTATTATCAGGCTATTATCAATGCTAACAGGTGTGTGGTAGCATCTCATAAAAGTTTTGATTTATATCATCTTAATAGCTTGTGAGGTTGAACATCTTTTCATATATCTGTTCACTATTTGTATGTCTTGTTGGGAGAGGTGCGTGTTCAGGTCTTCTGCCTATTTTTCAATTGTATTTGTTGATTAGTATTGAGTTATATGAGTTCTTTATATATTTTGGATATTAAGCCTTTGTAAGAGCTGTTCTTTGCAAACGGCACTTCCCATTTGGTCAGTGGCCTTTTTGTTTTGCTGTTGATTTCTTTTGCTGTGCAGAATTTTTTTAGTTTAATACAGCCCCATTATTTATGTTTGCTTTTACTTCACTCACCTTTGGAGACAAATTCATCAAGTGTTCTCCACAACCAAGCTCCATAAGTTTAGCACCTATGTTTTCTTAGATGTAGTTTTTTTTTTTTGTTTCTGTTCATATATTTAAGTCTTTGATCCACTTTGAATTAACATTTTTATTTATTTTTTAAAAAATATATATATTTTTTAATATTTTATTTATTTATCTTTAGAGGGGAAGGGAAGGAGAGAGGGAGAGAAACATCAATGTATGGTTGCCTTTCGTGCGTCCCCTGCTGGGAACTGGCCTGCAGGGAACTGGTTTGCAACCCAGGTATGTGCCCTGACTGGGAATCGAACCGCGATTGTCTGGTTCGCAGGCCCGCGCTCAGTCCACTGAGCTACACCAGCCAGGGCTATTTTTTAAAATATATTTTATTGATTGTGCCATTATAGTTGTCCTATTCCCCCCTTTATTCCCCTCCACCCTGCACATCTCTCCCCCACCATTCCCCCTTTTGTTTATGTCCATGTGTCACAAGTTCTTTAGATTCTATATTTCCCATAGTATGCTTGCCCTCCCCCTGTCTATTTTAACATTTATATACATGAGGACAAATTATAGCCTAGTTTCATTCTTTTGCATGTCGCTCTCCAGTTCTTCCAGCACCATTTATTAAAGAGGCTCTTTTCTCCACTGTGTATTTCTGCTCCTTTGTAAAAAATTATCTGCCCACATATATATGGTTTTATATCTGTGTTCTTAATATTATCCATTGATCTCTGTGTCTATTTTCTGTAAATGTCATACTTGTTTGTTTATCATAGCTCTGTAGTAGAGTTTGAAGTCATGTAGTGTGATACCTCCAGCTTTGTTCTTTATCTCAGAATTGGTTTGGCTATTCAGGGTCTTACTTGTTCCATATAAATTTTATGAATTTTTGTCCTATGCCTTTAAAAAATGATATTAGATTTTGATTGGGATTGTATTAAATCTATATATTGCTATGGGTGACTGACATTTTAACCATGTTGATTCTTCCAATCCATAAATATAGAATATCTTACCATTTTGTTATATATTTTTTCTATTTCTTTAAACAATGCATGTAGTTTTTAGTATATAGATCTTTTACATTTTATGTTGTTTACTCTTAGGTATTTCTTTTGGTTGCAATTGCAAATGGAATGGTTTCTTACATTTCTTTTCCTGAAGTTCCATTGTTAGTGTACAGGAAAGCACTGAATTGTATTACATTGACTTTGTGTCCTGCAACTTTACTGCATTTGTTTATTGTTTCTAACAGTTTTTTTTTTTGGTGGAGCATTTAGGGGTTCTATGCACAGAATCATGTCATCAGCCAAAACTGAAACTTTTACTTCTTCTTCCCCAATTCAGATGCCTTTTATTTATTTCTCTTGCCCTATTGCTCTGACTAGGACTTCCAGAAGTATGTTGAATAAGAAAGGTGGGAGTGGGCATCCTTGTCTTGTTCCTGATTTTAGAGGAAAAATTTTCAGTGCTTCAACATTGGGTCTAATATTTAAGTGTTTGTCATATGATATTTAATATATCGAATTACTTTGTTTTTTATTTTTATTGATCTTTTATTGATTATGCTATTATAGTTTTCCCAATTCCCCCCCCCATATCTCCCTTTCACCTTGCTCACCTTGCTCCAACCCTCCAGTATTCCCCCCTTATTAGTTCATGTCCATGGGTTATACATGTAAATTATTTGGGTCCTCTGTTTCTTATACCACTTTTTGATTTCTTGCATTCTACCTTATGCCTACTAACCATGATTCTTCTTCTCTGTACTTTCCCCCCTCTATTTCGCCCTTCTCCTCCTCACTGAACTCCCTCTATGTGATGTCCATTTCTCTGATTCTGTTCCTGTTCTGCTTGTTTGTTCAGTTTTTGTTTTCATTGTTTTTCTTTTCTTTTAGGTTCATTTGTTGGCAGTTGTGAGTTTGTTGTCATTTTACTTTTAATATTTTTTATTTTCTTTTTCTTATATAAGTCCCTTTAAATGTCTCATATTATAATAGTTTGGTGATGATGAACTCCTTTAACTCGACATTATCCGGGAAGCACTTTCTCTGCCCTTCCATTCTAAATGATAGCTTTGCCAGATATATAGTAATCTTTGATGTAGGTCCTTGCCTTTCATGACTTCAAATACATCTTTCCAACCCCATCTTGCCTGAAAGGTTTCTTTTGAGAAGTCAGTCGATAATCTAATAGGAACTCCTTTGTAAGTAATTCTCCCCTTTCCTCTTGCTTCTTTTAGGATTCTCTCCTTATATTTAATCTTGGGTAACTTAATGATGATGTGCATTTGTGTGTTTATATTTGGGTCCAAATGCTATGGCTGTTTTCTCTCTTTTTTCCCTTGGTAAGTCTAGTCAGGGATTTTTCAATTTTATTAATCTTTACAAAGAATCAGCTTATTATTACATTAACGTTTTAAAAGTCTTTAATTCTCAGTTTCATCCAATTCTGCTCTTATTTTTATGATTTCCTTTCTTCTGATGACTTTGGTTTGCTTTTGCTTGCTTTCTAGATATTTAGATGTAATGTTCAGTTGTTTACTTGAAATTTCTCTTGTTTCTTGAGATATGCCTGTAATAATATAAACATCCCTCTCTTACTACCTTCGCTGCATGCCAGAAGTTTTGACATATTGTGTTGTCATTCTCATTTGTGTCCATATATTTTTTATCCTACTTTTTATTTCTTTTCTGACCTAGTCATTTTTAGTAGTATGTTGTTTAACCTCCACATATCTGTAGGTTTCATTACTTACTTTTTGCAGTTCATTTCTAATTTCAAGGCATTGTTGTCAGATAATATGCTTGGTGTAATTTCAATCTTTTTGAATGTATTGAGGCCAGTTTTGTTATCCTACATATGTTCTATCCTTGAGAATATTCTATGTGCAATGGAGAAGAATGTATAATCTGATGTTCTAGGATGAAAGGCTCCATATATGTCAATTATATCCATTTTGTCTAAAGTGTCATGCAAGGCTGATATTTCTTTATTGATTTCCTGTTTGGATGATCTAACTAAAGCTGTCAATAGAGTATTAAGGTCTCCAATTTGGATTGTGCTTTGGTATGTTTCTCCCTTTAGTTCTGTGAGTAATTACTTTATGTATTTCAGTGCTCCCTAACTGGATACATATATATTAAGAAGGTTTATGTCTTCTTGATGCAGTGTCCCCTTTGTCATTATAAAATGTCCATCTTTTCTCTTGTTAACTTTGTTATCTTGAAATCTATTTTGTCAGATATAAGTATGGCTATACCTCTTTTTCTATGGAAGTTATTGCCTGGAGAATTGTTTTCCACTCTTCCACTTTGAATCTACCTTGTCTTTGAAGCTTAGATGTGTCTATTAAAGACAGCATATGTTTGGGCTGTTTTTTGATCCAATATGCTACTTTTGGCTCTTTGTTGGTGAATTCAGTCTATTGCATTTAGGGTTATTACTGATGTATGAGGATTTCCTATAGCCATTTTGCCCTTTATTTTCTGGTAGCTCTGCTCCTCCATTGGCTCTTTTCCTTTGTGTTCTTGCCCATTGATTTTGTTTGGTGGTATTCTATGCTTCTTTTCTCTATTTCCTCTTTAAGTTATATGTCTCAGTTTGGGGGATTTTGTTTCTTGGTGTCATTAGGTTTATGAAAAAGAAAATTGCACATATACCATAGGGTTTTTTTCTTTTTAGTGCATATGATCTCCATCACCCTTTGCCAGTTCAAACTTTGACCCTCCCATTTTATGTCTTTGCTGTCACAAATTATTCCTATTTATGCTATAAGGTTTTTGGTGATCTTACAGTGTTGTGACATTTTGCTCTTTGTTTCAAGTGAAGTAACTCCCTTGAGTATTTCCTGCAGTGACATTTTTCTGGTGATAAATTCCCTCAGCTTCTGTACATCTGGAAAGATCTTTATTTCTCCTTCATATGTAAAGGATAACTCTGCTGGATATCTTATTCTCAGCAGGTCATTTCTCTCTTTCAGTATTTTGAATATTTGTGTCTACTCCCTTGTAGCTTGGAGAGTTTCTGCTGAAGAGTCCGATGATACCCTGATGGGCTTTCCTTTGTAGTCACTATCATTTTTTACCCTGGCTGCTTTGAGAATTTTTTTGTAATTAATTTTTGACAGTTTTAACACCATGTACCTTAGAGAGAGCTTCTTTGGATTAAGGTAACTAAGTGTTCTGTTTGCTACTTGGATTTGAGGACCTAGTTCTTTCCATAGGTTTGGGAAGTTCTTGTCCACTATTTGTTTGAATTAGGCACTCCTTCCCTTTTCCTTCTCTTGTTCATCTGGAATACCTATAACTCTTATATTGCTTTTTCCGATGGAGGCATATAATTCTCATAAATCTCTTTTATTTTTAATGCTCTCGTCTCTCTCTTCTTCCTTCTGCATCATTCCCATTCTTTTCTCCATCTAGTCAGCTCTGCTTCCTATGCTCAGTAGTTCATTCATGATCTTCTTTATTGAATGCTTTCAATCCCTTTGGTAATCATTTTGTTCTTTAATTCGTTTTCTGACTGCGGTGAATTATCTTTATTTTCTTGCATCTCGTTGAGTATTTTCAGAACTATAATCATGAATTCTCTTCCATTTACATTACATATTTCCATGTGTTGTGGTTTGCTTTCTGAAGATTTTCATTTTCTCTTTGAATTACCTGGCTACCTTGGTCATCCATGGTAATTGATGGGCTCTTTCTTTATCTAGGCATTTATTTATTAATTACACTTCACAAGCATATTGTTATGAAGAGGTATTTCTACTATTTTCAGTAGGTTGTAAGTTTTTAATCTCTGTGACATCCCAAAGCTGACGTCTGCAGCTGCTGTCAGTATAACCACTTATAGCTTGTGATGTTTGTCAGTGGGGTTTGTTTTGGCCTCTCCGTAATGGCTACTTTAGATCTCCAGAGGGTCCCCTCCCACCATGTACTCCCACAAGGGAATCAGTCACAGAAGGAAACAGCAATTCTGACATAAAAGAACTCTGGTTGGGATACAACGTGATCCAAAGTCCAATATCAAGGGCCGCAGGAAGTAAGTTTTGGGAGTCTAAGAGGTGTCAGGGCTCTGCAACCCCCATTCTTCATCCAGAACAGTGACTGCCTGGTAGTGGGGCAACACACAGTCACAGCAGAAACCCTGCTTTTTGTCTGTGCCCAGGCTTCTCTGTTGGATCACCCACAGTTTGTACCACTCAGCCCTGCAGTACAGCCTACCATTACTCTGCTCCTTTTGGCCAAAGGAAGCACTGGCTATAGCCAGTTTCCTCCTTTCTCTAAGCTGAGCCCATTGCCAACTGCAGGCTGCAAGGTTAGGACTGCTGTCTCTCTGAGCTCTCCTCCCTCCTCACCTGCCCTGATTGCTTCCATTTGCCCATTTTTAGATGCTTCAATGTACAGATCTCTCAGCTATGCTTGTTTGTTGAGCAGAGAATCTTTTGTTGAAATATAGCAGATCAGTTTGTCAAAATTTCACAGGGAGAGACCAAGGAGATCTCTCATTGCCATTCCTCTGAGATCATTGCTTTATGTTAACAAGTTCAAGAAGCATGCTTTGAATTTATTGTGTGGCTAATGAGGAAATGTGTTGCAATTATAATATTGCTAAAATTCTAATTGTTATACTAGCATTATGAGCAGAATAAAAGAATAAATAAGTACATCTATATATATATCATCTTTGGTGGCTCTTAGCTAGTCCTGGTAATAGTGAAGGAATTGTCAACATTTTTCCTAGGAAAATTATGGGAATTTTCATTAGAGAGCAAAATTTTTAAATATTGATATAGAAAGTTTAGAAATAATTTTATTTAAAATGTTAAATGCACTTGAGATGGTTTCATGAAAAGGATATTTAGATACCTCACCCAATTTGTATTTTTAAAATTTTAATTTGTATAAGAAACCAGCCTGAGAAAAGGAAAAGTACTGATAAATGGCTAGGTTTACAAGTTGAAAAATAGCAATACATGTGTTGCAAGTGATGTATTTGAAGTTTAATTATAAATGTGTAAAACATTATGTATTATGTCTTATTTTAAAATAATTTCTGAGGAAAATATATGTTTTCTTTCAGAATAAATTTATGATTAGTAGGTCCTTTTGATCATCAGGTATTATTATGGAATAAATTATTTTTGCTGACCTTATAAAATGTGTAGTGCTGTTACTGAGTAGGAATACTTTGTATCATGACTCAATAGAAATCTTGTTTGATTCTTTGTGAAAAAGAGAAAAGTATAGCTTCCAGGCTATACTTTTTCTTTTCTAAAATTGAAACATGAATATTTTTAATTCAGAAATTTAATTAAATGGCCTAGTCAATTTTATCAACACACTGAAATAGATAAATACCTGAATATTTGTGAAGGTAGTATGCATAACTTGTTTATAAACAGTGTAGTATATAGCCATTCTGACAGGTGTGAGATGATATCTCCTTGTGGCTTTAATTTGCATTTCTCTGATATTTAGTGATGTTGAGCATCTTTTCATATGTCTACTGGCCATTGTATGCCCTTTTCGGGGAAGTGTTTACTTAGATTCTTTGCCCATTTTTAACATTTTTTTTGGCATTGAGTTTGGTAAATACTTTATAAATTTTGGATTTAATCCCTTATTAGTTGTATTGGTGAATATGTTCTCTCATTCTGTGGGTTGTTTTTTTATTTTGTTACTGATTAATTCTGCTGTGCAAAAATGTTTTAGTTTGCATGGCTAAATCAATAAATCAACCAACAACAAGTGCTGACAAGGATGTGGCAAAAGGGGGGCCCTTTTGCATAGCTGGTGGGAGTGCAGATTGGTGCAACCACTGTGGAAAGCAGTGTGGAGGAAGATACCTCAAAAATGAAAAAATGGATCTTCCTTTTGCCCAGTGATCCCACTTCTGGACATATATCCAAAGGAAACCAAAACACTAATTAGAAAGAACATAAGCACCCCTAAGTTCATTGCAGCATTATTTGTAATTGGCAAGATATGAAAGCAGCCCATGTCCCTCAGTAGATGAGTGAGTAAAACAACTATGGCACATTTATTTACACAATGGAATATTACTCAGTGATTTAAAAAAAGAAGAAGAATAAAAGTTTACCCTTTGTAACACTGTGGATGGACCTGGAGAACATTATGCTAAATGAAGTAAGCCAGTCAGAGAAAGACAAACACCGTATAATTTCACTCTTATAGGAATCTAATGAAAAAAACTGAACTAATAAGGAAAATGAAGAAAGGTTTATAGGTGGAAAGCAGGATGATAGCTAGAGTAGAATGGGTGAGGAAGTGGAAGGATAAAGTCAACAGGAAAAAGGACTCGTGGACATGGACAGCAGTGTGGTGATCACTGGGGACAGGAGAGTATAAGGGTTCTAAATGGTAATGAAAAATACAGTAAAAACTTTAAAAAAGACACTTTAAAAGAAAACAGAGTATTATATAAGACATATGCAAGCTTATTGGAGCAAAATTTAAGACAAAGGCAGTTTCTTTTATTTATTATTATTATTTTAAATATTCATTTATTTTTAGAGATGGGAGACAAAATGAAAGAGGGAGGGAAACATCGATGTGAGAGAGAAATATCCATTTGTTGTCTTTCAAACATCCCCCAACCGGGGACCAAACCTGCAACCCAGGCATGTGGCCTGACCAGGAATAAAACTGGTGACCTTTCACTTCACAGGATAATATCCAACCAACTGAGCCACACTGGTTAGGGCTAAAGCCAATTTCTTTTAAAATAAGTGGTTGGAATATACCATTTCTTCAAACACAGCACAGTGTATTACATGTGATCTATAATTTCAGGCCCGTGAGCACTGCGAAGAATTTTTCAGGTAAGGGCGCCTTCCCATGCAGTGACAACATATGTCTAAGTGCTTACGGTGTCCAGCCAGTTTGAGAAAGGTAGCACAAATATGCCCTTCTCTAGGAGCTAATAAAAACGTAATATTTTTTCAGCATGAACTGTGAGTCGGTAAAACGTAGAAGTTTTGCTAGACTTTGCTAAGGCAGTCCTGAGAGAGGGTTTTTTTTTTTTTTGAGTATATGTGCAAGCAATCTATAAACCAAGGTAAAGAGAATGGAAATTCTCCATATTTCGCCAGAAGCCTTTCATTCTCTTTTGCAGTCGACATAGGTGATTGTGTCCATTCCCCTACACTCACTCCTTTTGGGTTACGTGGACCTGATATCCATCCGGGAAACCATCCTAAACTCTTTTCTCAGCACACCCTTTTCTGTTAAATTAGATTCTAACACACTTTGTAAAATTAGAGCACAGGAATCAAACCAAAGTAACCTGATTTCTCCAGGCTGTGGTGATCACTTCATAGATTAGCCACCGAGAAGAATAAATGAGGTGCAGTAAATATCTTGTTGAGCTTGTAACTCATTTCACATACTCCCATGGGAGGAGTGGAGGGTGGAGCAGGTGCCCATATTTTAACACAGAAAGACTGAGCCTAACTTGGTGCAGCTTTAAAGAGAGACAAGAAAGGGAAACAAGCATACAAAACTGGAATTTGATGAAATCATTTGGGCCAGGAGTGGAAGCAAAGCTTTTGTTAGCACACCTTTGGGTGTTTTAAGTTTCACAAGCCTATATATATTATTTCATTTAATGTTACATACATTAGGTTGTTTTAATTTTTTTAAACTGGTGGAGATTTAACTGGTAAAAGTGTTTTTTTAAAATTATTTTGTTTCTCTTTTCACCTTTCAATCATGAACATTTAATGTAAGGTATATTGTAAAACTATTGTCCTAGAGTCCCTATTTTATAGAGGACCTTCATAAAATTAAGTGCTCTTCTGATTACACATCCATTAATTTTCAAAGGTATATTAAAAAAATAACTGACTTTATGTTTATACATTGGTGTTCCAGGCTATAATTTATCTGCTGAGTTACAGAGATAAATAAAAATGAAATGTTCACGTAATATTTCACTTGTTTTCTGCAAGGATGATGAGCATTTAGACTGTGACAAGACTGAAGATCCATATCTTAATCATTATGAGACAACTCTTTGGTAGGCAATTAAATTCAAGCCTGCTAAATAATAATAACAACAACGTTCCTTGTGTATAATTGACAATTAAAATATTTTTAAAAATAAAGACACTACGTCGGAGATATTTGGGCCTCAGGCATCTACGACACAGATATCCAATATGTATAATTATTAAAGTTACACTTAAGATGTAAACTGAAACACAGAAATAAAAATACGTGTGCCCACTGTAAAAGATTTAAGTTACAAAATCTAAAATTCTAACAACAAAAATAATATTCCTTGGGATATTTTATTACCCCATAATGAAACAAAAACACTCAGGTAACTTTTTCCAAAATTAAATGTACATGTAGATTCTTCTTGTTAAAAAATGTGAATATCTGAATATAGCTTCAAAATAATAGAATGAGGAGATACGGCTGATGAGAAAGTATATGCAAAATGTACCAAATATATATGCTTCTGAGAGTGAGGTACAAATTAGAATAGTTGTTCTTAAAAACAAGGGAATTTATTGTTCTAACTTGGGGAAGATTCTTCTATTTTAAAATTAAAAATAAATATATTTGGTGGCCAAAAGTCCCTGTGTCCACCAACCTGGTTTTAATGATTAATGACTTAATATTAAGAAGCTCAAATGATTTCATTGAGGCTCTTCTTCTTTTATCTGATATTTCTGGACTACTTTCCTCTAGAGAGTTTTTGCCTCCCCTTTTCCTACTTTAGTAGTTTATTTTTCAAAATGCTGGAAACATTGTTACTAAATGCTTCAACAGTATATAGTGAGGAAACATTTACAGTGGTGCGAGTGAGGAGAAAAGAACTCTTTCAATACATGGATATTAATCCCAGAGGAAAATCAGAAGCCTGTGTTTGGTCCTTCTTGAATCATGTGGCTATCCCACGGTCAAACTTTTTTCCTTTTTTTAAATATATTTTATTTATTATGCCATTACAGTTGTTCTATTCCCCCCATTCATTCCCCTCCACCCTACGCACCCCCTCCATTCCCCCCCTTTAGTTTATGACCACGTGTCTCAGGTTCTTTAGATTCTATATCTCCTATACTATTCTTGCCCTCCCCCTAACTATTTTATACCTACCATCTATGCTATTTATTTTCTGTACCTTTTCCCCCCTTCTTCTTCTCCCACTCCCCTGTTGCTAACCCTCCAGGTGATCTTCATTTCTATGGTTCTGCTCCTGATCTAGCTGTCCTCTTAGTTTGCTTTTGTTTTAGGTGTTGGTTGTTAATAACTGTGAGTTTGCTGTCCTTTCACTGTTCATCTTTTTTATCTCCTTTTTCTTAGGTAAGTCCCTTTAACATTTCATATAATAAGGGGTGCCAGAAGGGGAAGAGGAACAGCCATGAGTGGAAAACTTATTTGAACAAATAATAAAGGAGAATTTCCCCAACCAGGGTCAAACATTTTAATAGACATAGAAGATAATGTAAATTGCCAGGCTGGAGTCCAGATTCTCCAGTGAAGTTAGTTTGGGGGAGGAGTCTAATGCCTGATAGCAAAGGCAGAATCAACTGAAAAAGAGAAGACATTTCCTTCAAGAAAAAGTGAAGGGCTAATAATAGCATCTAGGGCCTGCAGGGAAAAAAAATTCGCTGTAGATAACACATTGGCCAACACACTCTTATAGAATGAATTTCTTTTAAGAATATGTGAAAATGAATCTTGAAATAGTTCAACAATGTGAAACTGTGAAATCTAACTGGAGAACACCGAGGTGTCTGCAAACACACACAGAATCATCAGGCGAGGAACAGCATCCCAGGGCTGATGCAGCCTTTATCCTCTCAACATCTGTTCTCAGAATCTGCTGAGTGGGGAAAAAGTTCTTCAAATTCACAAAATCCTAATATGGCAACAACAAAAATCTATAAGGATGAAATAGAAAACAAAGAACTATTTTATAAAAAGTGTTATAAACTGATGAACAAAATAGGGCCAGTGGCATGGATGCATGGACCAGTGGAACAAATTGACAGATCAAGAGGGGAGTAGGGTGGGGGAACTGAAAGAGATCAGCCAAAGGATATATATATAGCCCATGGACATAGTCAACAATGTGGCAAAGGCCAGGTGGAAGAGGGAAAAGGGGCAGGGGGATGGGAGACATCTGTTAACAGTATCAACAACAAAATTTACATTTTTACCTGTTTTCATTGTTATTTCTGAAGGCAATATCACATAGAGAAAGAAATATTAATTAAAATTAAACATTTAGAAATGGATTAACACTAAAGAGAACGTAAAATAAAATTATGTTTATAAATATGGACATCTTAATGGTTCTAAGAATGGATATAGAAGGAACAATCAGTATGATGTCCAGGACAGAATATGATGGACTTCTCAATGAACGGTGAAAGTAGGAAATTTGGAAGATGCAATTGAGGATCAGAAAACCTTAACAAGTTTTCATACCAAGTGACCTAAAAAAGAAAAATGACAAATCAATGAATTAAAAGTAGTATAGATTGACAAAATGTGTATATTGTTTATCACTTCATGTTGCAATCACATTACATTTATTATTATAAAACTGTGTTAATTCTTTATCTTTAACTTGAAACTCACCAGTGTTTTAAAGGTCATCATCATATTACTAATTTTCTCTAAAAAATTCAATGAAGCTATTTTAGACATCTTTATTTAGGTTTTTCTTGTTGTGTTTATAATTCAAGGTAAGTCTCTCATAGCTAAAACCTATTTCTTTAAAGAATAAGAGTAAATATAAGTAGTCAGTTTAATTTTAAATTCTATCTCATCCAAATTTTCTTTTTAAAGTATTTTCATTGTCCACTTGCATTGCTTATTTATTAAAAGAAACTTATCAAGAGAACTTATATTAAAGACAAAGTTTTAGATTTAGAGGAAATTATTTTAGCATACTGTCAGTATTACATTTTCATGACCCTCCCCAATAAACAGAACAAATCCCTCTATCATTACTCTCCAGAGCATTCAGGCTGTATAAGTAATATTTGCTTTCAACTGTAATGCTACTGTTCTTCACAAACGCTTGTCCCTTGTAAGTGTCTCAATGCAAATTTACTTCAAGCTGAATATCTGAATGCATTCTGCATATATGCCCATGCCTTCTTTTTGATTAGTGAAAGACTACTGTAAAGAGGCTCCTGGGAGTTTTAAGAAAAAATGCCTTTGGTTATTGTGAAAATAACAAGGGTCTTCATAAGTTTGAGAATGACTGTCAAAGTCCATTACATCTCTCACAATGTGCAGACTTGAGGCTCCTTCCATTTCGCTTTCCTCAGTTGTCATGTCTCATGTCATATTAGAAACCTATTTTCCTATTTTTAGTTGAGCTTCCTCTAAAATGAGTGGTTAGTTGCAGTACAGAGATTAGTAGTTTCTTGAAAATACATAGTAAGTGCCATAAATGTAATTTAAGAATCTTGGATGTCAGATATTAGAAAATCTGCCAAAAATAATACTTATTCCACAAATCTCACTAGCACTCTTTTGGGAGTGTGAAACCAGGGTTGTAAAGTGAAAAATCTACATTCTCACCAATATTGGAGCAGCTAAAGTTTCTCCTGAAATTACAGCTGAACTTCCTCCAGGAGCAAGTTTCAGGTTGCCCCTAGTGCTCTATCACATGGCTTCTCACTGAACAATGGTAAAGTCTAGATGTTTCATTTCTAAATTGCTAAATGTCTTGAGAGCACTGGCAATCAAGATCAAAGCTCTTACTTCCTTTAGGGAAAAAGAAGCTTATGAGGTCATACAATGTGATCTAGGCCAGAAAAGCCTTAGCTCTCTGTGAAGTACACACTTATAGTTGGTTTTCTGGGGATGAACTCAGAAATGCCAAAATGTTTAGAGGTTAGAAGACATCACGTTAACAAATAGGTTCTCCCACATCTGGTTTTAATAACAAATCTTAACTATTAGTTGTCAAACACATGTTATACCCAATAATCTGTGAAAAATAATACAAACGGAGCATCTGCATAATGCAGTCAGAACACCACCCCGGAAGAATTGTTTGCTTGTCTTACTCCACCAAATCTTTGAAATCTTTGAACTGAGCAAAATAACCTTTGGATTGGACCAAACCAACACTGCATTCTTTTTTTTAATTTAATTTTTATTGTATTTTTTCTGTTACCATTTAGTCCACTTTTATCTCCTCCCCACAGCGATCATCACATTGTATTTCAAATAACTATTCCAAATAGTTATTTGAATCAGCAGGCATCCAAATTACTAGACTGAAAATTAAAGCCATCTTCGGAGTTAGCATTACCATGTATAGCTAACAATAACTTAACCTATTTGCACCAATAGTTTCCATTCCTTGACTTGTCAACGCCAGTAGAAATTCCTTCCTTTTTTCATGCAGTTGTTTTTCTTTTTTTATGAACATCCCTTGTCTTTACCTCCTAGTGTGAATGCTATTTGAGTACTTCCCAGAAATGCAATTATTTTTTATCTCAAAACACTTGTTTTCTCTTACTTTGGCTTTTTATTTTTAGGTTAACACATCACATCTTTACATTTCAGTTCTTCCTAAACATTATTAAACACATTTCTAGTCTTTCATGTATATGAACTACAGAAGAAAACTAACTTCACTTGTTTCCTATAATCAGTAGAATTAAGCAAAATGAAAGTGCTATTTGAGAGTAGCATCTCTTCTATTTATATAAAAATATGAATATAACATTCAAGCTTCAGATACATAATTAAAATTTACTTACACATTTTATAATAAATAAATACTTCTATTAAAATTGTATATTTTTGTCATGTTTCTGATGATCTGATAACATTTTTCAAGTTTTATTCATATTATTTTAATATTTCAATCCCAAACGTGTTTATAGTACTAATCTCTTCAGTGATTGGGAAAGGTTTTAGGGAGAATGAGTCTATGCTATAATTTTTTTCAAAGTTTTATCAGAATACA
This sequence comes from Artibeus jamaicensis, assembly GCF_021234435.1. Lineage (NCBI taxonomy): Eukaryota > Metazoa > Chordata > Mammalia > Chiroptera > Phyllostomidae > Artibeus > Artibeus jamaicensis. The sequence continues at coordinate 66,743,859 of NW_026522030.1, read as the reverse complement.
GAAGCTACATTCAGTGGCTTGCTGTTCACCAGGGCCATAGGTCAATCAAAGCAGATCCCTGACTTGCCTCCATCATTCAATTTTCTTTTCACGTTTTAAAGGTAGTGGGAGTTCTAGGCAATTTGCTTAGTGAAAATAATGATGGGATACAGGGGAACATGAAAAAGATGACCCAGAAAAAAACCCATGTGGTATTATTGTCTGAACATCTTAAATCCCTATATGTTTTCGGAAGACAGACCAGATCCAAAGCACAGTGATATAATTTAGCAACTTCTACTGACACAGAAGTCAGCCAATCTGAATTAAACTATGGGTCACAAAGAAAATGTTTCTCTAAGAACACATAGTAAATCACTCAGCTGATATGAAATAGGCTTACTGACAATGTGAAGTATCAATTATCTAAGGTTTAAAGTCAGTGATACAAATTGAGTTGCAATATATGTAGTTTGTAAAAGCTTCTTTAAAAGACTGACGTTTCTTGGCAGTTAACTCTAGTTATAATTGGGTAGTTTTACTTGCTTCAAGAGGAAATTGGTAGCTATGTGATTAATTTAATAACCCCTTTTAAAGAAATACAGTTTATTTTAATTTATTTGATGTGTAGACTTAAAATCGCTTGGTAATATTTGAAAGACAACTATAAAGAAATAGTATTATAAGATTTTATAAGCAAAATAATATAGTTAAAGATATAAAAATTCTGTTCTGTCTTAATAGAATAGAAGCAACAATACCTATTATTTCTTACGCACAATAGTTTGTTAATACATTGATTTTGTTTTTAATAACATTTTAAAATTTGATTTCCAAACTGAAAATTATAAAAAATAGAAGAGATTTCACAATAGTTAAAGGTAAGAAGAAAAAAATGTCACTATTTTCTATATTAAAAGTCTTTTGCATTTTTATTAGACTAATTTTCTAGTTTTTATAATATATACCTCTTTTACAAAGTCGTAATTGGCTTAAAGTATCTAGTTAGTGCAAGATCAGGGTTAATTATAGCTACAAGCCAACACTGCAGTATTCTCTGTAATTGCCACTAGCACAATGTATTTGAATCTGGAAGCACAGTATACAAAACAGATCATTATATCTTTAACACATACATAGTTTTCTTCTTCCCAATTTCTTTCCTCCTGTCCATTCCCACCCCAACCCTCTGGCAACCAGTGACCCACCTTCAATCACTATGCATGTATTTACATTTCCATATACACAGAATCTTATAGGATATGTGCTCTTTTCAATGGTTTTGACCACTCAGAGTAATTACTTTGAGATTCAGACATGTTGCTACATGTATTAATTTTCTATTATTAATGCTGAATATTATTCCACTATGCACATTTTTATTATTAGTGATTATTATTCCACTATGCACGACAGCTTAATCATCAGTCAATGGACATATGGATTGTTTCCGGTTTTTCACTATTACAAATAAAAATGTTATGTACATTTATGCATAGGTATTTAAGTAGACATACACTTTCATGCCTTAATTTATTCAAGTGAAATAGCTTGATCTATGGTAGATGTGTGTTTAACTGAAATATAAATAAACTCACAGACTATTTTACAAGGGTTTGTACTTTTTACACTTAAACCAGCAGTGTATGGGTCCCTACCCATCTATATCCTCACTGGCATTTGATATGGTAAGTCTTTTTACTTTTTGCTCTTGAGACATATACTGACCTTTCATTGTGCTTTTAATTTGCATTTATCTAACCACTAATAATATTATTAGACATATTGCCATGTATTTATTTGCTACCTATGTCTCTTTACAGGTTTTTACTGGAATGTTTTAATTACTATACTTTATGAGTTTCTCATATGTGCTTGATAGAAACAGTTTATCACATATATGATTTACAAATGTTTCTCCAGTCTGTGATTTGACTTAATTTTCTTAACATTTTCTTTCAAAGAACAGAATCTATTCATTGTGATGAACTTCAGTCTAGCAATGTGTGTTTTACGGACTGTGCTCTTCATAGCAAATCTAAGAAATCTTTGCCTAATCTGAAGATCATATCCTATGTTTTCTTAGAAAAAATTTACCGCTTTAAATTTTGTATTTTGGTACATATGTTATCCACTTTGAGTTCTTTTGTGTTTATGACTTGGGGTCTGAATTGAAGTTGATTTGTGTGCAATATTATATTATTCCAGCATCATTTGTTGAAAAACTATCAGATTTACTACACACATTTTGAAAATTTGTTATTGGATACTCAAATGTTTAGGATTGCTCTGTTTATTTTCTAAATTGACCCTTAAATATTGACATTTTTATTCATGAAATATTCTTTGATCTGAAATTTCCTTGGATATTAAAATAGCTAATCCAGCTCTCTCATGACTAATGTCAACATGGCATATTTGTCGTATTTTATGTGTGACTTAATTTTATTCCTGTTTCAGTTGGCTTTCTTGTCCTCATCATATAGCCAATTTCTGCTTTTTATCCAGTCTGACAACCTCTTCCTGTTAATTGGGGCACTAGATCATTTATTTTTAATGTAGCTTTTGGTATGATTAGATTTAATTTTACAAGCTTACTATCTGTTTTCTGTCTGTCCCATTAGTTCTTTGTTTCAATTTTCCTTTAGTTCTGATATTTTTGGATAATTGTGTATTTTTTTTATTTTTTAACTTTTTTATTGATTAAGCCATTACATTTGTTCTATCCCCCTCCATTCCCCTCCACCGTGCATACCCCTCCCCCACAATTTCCCCCTTTAGTTCATGAACACGTGTCTCAAAATCTTTAGATTCTGTATTTCCCCTACTATTCTTACCCTCCCCCTATCTATTTTCTATCTACTGTCTATGCTATTTATTTTCTGTACCTTCTCCCCCCTTCTCCTTATCCCACTCCCCTGTTGCTAACCCTCCATGTGATCTTCATTTCTATGGTTCACTCCTGATCTAGCTGTCCTCTTAGTTTGCTTTTGTTTTAAGTGTGGTTGTAAATAACTGTGAGTTTGCTGTCCTTTCACTGTTCATCTTTTTTATCTTCTTTTTCTTAAATAAGTCCCTTTAACATTTCATATAATAAGGGCTTGGTGATGATGAACTCCTTGAATTTGGTCTTATCTGAGAAGCACTTTATCTGTCCTTCCATTCTAAATGAAAGCTTTGCTGGATAGAGCAATCTTGGTTGTACTTCTTTGGATTTCATGACTTGGAATACCTCTTTCCAGCCCCTTCTTGCCTATAAGGTTTCTTTTGAGAAATCAGCTGACAGTCTGATGGGAACTCCTTTGTAGGTGACTGTCCCCTTATCTCTTGCTGCTTCTAGGATTCTCTCCTTCATTTTAATCTTGGCTAATGTAATGATGATGTGCCTTGGTGTGTTTCTTCTTGGGTCCAACTTCTTTGGGACTCTCTGAGCTTCCTGGATTTCCTGGAAGTCTATTTCCTCTGCCAGCTTGGGGAAATTCTCTTTATTATTTGTTCAAATAAGGTTTCCACTGGTGACTCTTCCCCTTCTGGTACCCCTGTAATTCGAATGTTGGAACATTTAAAGATGTCCTGGAGGTTCCTAAGCCTCTCCTCATTTTTTTCAAATTCTTGTTTCTTCATTCTTTTCTGTTTGATCATTTTTTTCTTCCTTCTGATCCACTCCATTGATTTGAGTCCCAATCTCCTTTCCATTACTATTGGTTTCCTTTGCATTACCATTCATTTCAATTAGTTTAGCTTTCATATGTTTCTCTAATTTGTGACTAAAATCAACCAGTTCGTGAGGATCCTGATCACCAGTGTTTTGAACTGTGCATCTGAAAGTTTAGCTATTTCTTCATCACTTATATTTATGGGCTCTGGGGCTCTGAGTTGTTCTTGAGCCATTTTTGGTCTGTTCGAGCCGTTAAGAGGAGCAAAGCCTTAGTCATTTACCAGGGCAGGGCCACCCAGGTCACTGGTTTGTGACGCTGTGTGTGGGGACAGGGTCAGAAAGGGAGCAATGGCGGTGTTCTCCGCTAGCCCAGTCCGACCCGTCCCACCACTCGCTCCGCCCAGTTTATCGGATCGGAATTGTGGGAGCCTACTGCCCCGCACCTTGCGGTCTCAACGCTCACCTCTTCACTGGTTTATCTGCACGCAAATGCTCCACCGACCGACCGCACACAGCCACCCGGGCCTCTTCCCTGTGTGCACCGGTAGCCAGCCCTCCATCCGTGCCTTCCGCTGCTTGTGCACCACCAGGTCAGGGATCTTTTTGGTCAACCCGCTCCGCTGCTGGCTTCGCCCCTCTTACCAGTTTAGCTGAGCATTTTGTTTTGGTTTTTTTTTTTCGGACTCCTTATTGTCAATTTTCTGAATGGTTTGGTTGTGTTTATTGTTGTTAAAAATAGTTGTTCTTAGATTTGGTTGTGCACGGAAGTAAGGTGTTTCCACCTACACCTCCATCTTGGCGGAAGTCTTAATTGTGTATTTTTTATGATTAAATTTTACCACCTTTGTTGGCCTATTAGCATATGTGTGTGTGTGTATATATATATATATATATATATATATATATATTCCAATGTTAGTGGTTGTTTTACGGTGTATAGTGGACAACTTCAACTTATCAGAGTTGAACCTTAAATGAGAGTAAACCATTCCACGTATAAGATCATCATAACAGTAAATTTCCATTTCCTCCCCTCTTAATTTTTGTGTTACTGCTGTCATATACTTTACTTCTACATGTACTAAAAACCACATTATTTTTATTTTTGTTGAAACAATTATATTTCAAATACATTTACATAAGAAAATAATTATTTTATTTATATATAATGTCTTGTGCTATTTGTTTTTTAATCTCCATATATTCTTCCATAATAAGTTTGCTTCTGCAAACTTCCTTCAATACTTTTTGTAATGGTAATAATTTTCTTTCAGTTTCTGTGTATAGTGGAACCTCAGTTCTCACACTTAATTTATCCCAGAACTGAGTTAGAGAAATAATTTTTTGAAAACTTAATCAGTTTTTCCCATTAAAAATATGGTACCAGCATGAAACTGTTGTTGCACTGACAACCAAATTTTTGTTCAACAACTAAGGCATGTTTTCTGTGAACAACCTAGTCAAGAACCAAATTGTGCAAAATGGGAGATGATCAAGAACTGAGGTTTGACTGGACCAGAAACAGTCTTTATTTTGCCTTCATTTAAAAAATAATGTTATTGTGTATAGAATACTAAATTGACATTTGTTCCATTGTATTTTCACTTCTACTGTTTCTGACAGAAAATCTACTGTCATGTTTACCTTCGTTCTTCTGTAAATACTGTACCATTACTGTCTGCTTACCTTTGAGATTTCCTCTTTACCATTGGTTTTGAGAAATGTGATTTTGATTTGTCTTGTGTAGAATCATTCATGTGTCTTATGGTTAGAGTTTTTCCCCTCCTACCTCCATCTTCTTTCTTCGGAGACTCCAATTACATGTATATTTTGCAACTTAAAGTTTTACTACAGTGAACTGAGTCTTTTTTTCCTTTTTTTGTCCCCAAGAGAGGTTCTTCTATTTTGTCTTTATTTTAGTTATTTTTCTTGCTACTTATTCAAGTTACCTAATAATTTCTTCTATAATATCCATTGTACTTTTTATTCCAGATGCTGTAATTTTCATCTCCACAACTTTGATTTGGGTATTATTAATATAGATATTTTTTCTCTATACTTTGTTTGATTTTTAGCTTTTTAAACATTTGGAATACAGTCATAATATCTGTTCTAATGACATTAGATAGCTAGTCTGACATTTTTAAACCTATATTACTTCTTAATTGGTTTTGATGGATTGACTTTTCTCCTTATTATGGGCCATGTTATTTTTTCAATGCAAATTCTGAAATGTTTTATTGAATTTGAGAGACTGAATTTCACCTTGTCAATAATTGGATATTTTTATCCCTATATTCTTGTGTTCTATTCTATAAGGCAGTTACTTAGAAATCATTTGATCTTTTCAAATCTTGATTTTAAAATGTATTGGCGTCTTGCACATCAATGTTTCTCTTCCTCTCTTTCTCCCCCCTTCCCCTATCTCTGTAATAAATAAATGAAATCATTATTAAAATAAAAAGTATACAGTTAAGATGGCAATGTAGCTAAACACAGTTCACCTGCTTGCACAGCCATGTCAAATCACAACTAACCTATTGGACAACCATCATTCAGAACCATCAGAAATTATCTGAATGGCAGTTAAGAACTAGGGAATTAAAGAAGAAACCATATTGAACTAGTAGGATGGTTAGAGATGCAGAAGGGGCTGATCACACAACCATGTGTGGCAGATAAAAATTTGGAGAAGTATCTCAAAAGCAAGAGGTCCCAGCCCCACACCAGGCTCCCTATCCCATGGTTCCAGTGCCAGGAGTTAAGTTTTCCTAATTTCTGGCTGTAAAAACCATAGGGGATTGAAACTATGGAAGATGGAAACTTCTGGAATCCTAGGCATTTCCTCTTAAAGGGCCCATGCATGGACTTAGACTCACTGCCTCTGTGCTCCAGTGCTGGGGTGGCAGCTTGAAAACCACTAGAGTCAAACAGAGAGGAAATTAACTGTCTGTTTAACTGGCACCAGGGAAGGAGCTGGAGACAGCTTTCTCCAAGAGAGAACTGCTGGCAGAGGTCACTGTTCCAGAGGGCTCTGTTGAGCCCTCTCCCAACAGAGCTGGTAGGTGGACACCATAACGGAGACTCCATCAACCTGGCTCATACTGTTTGCCCCGCCCTAGTGATATCTTGAGGGTCTGCCCCACCCAACTTTTCTACCCACCCAAGTTGTTTCCAATGGCTTTTCCATATAAGTGTCTTCTCTTGGCCAATGTTTCAGGTTTTCCTAAATAATCTCAAACAAGAAGGATCTGGCCTCAGAGAACCCCATACTTTTGTCTAAGTTGCCCCATGCTGGCATTAGCAGCAGCTGGCCTTTTTTCACAGCTTGCCTGTGCCTGTGCACCTCAGCCCACCTCAAGTAGCAGCTATCTGTAGCTCACCGCGTAGCGAATACTCTTTTGACTCTGGATAGAATGCAAGTGGAAGCTGACCTTGGGCATGAAAATAGCAATAAAGGCTCAAATACAATAGAAGGGTATACAGCTGCCACTGAGGGCACACCCTGAGTACCCAGTTTGGGTAATAAGAAGGCTATTCCACTGGACCCTGCTTACTAAGTCATCTATCAGGCATGGGAGACATAGTAACTCAATCTAACACATAAAAACAAACACAAGGAGGCAACCAAGTGAGGAGACAAAGAAACATGGCCCAAATAAAAGAACAGAAAAAAACACAGAAAAGGAATTTAAAAAATAAAGAAAAGGAATCTGCTAAACATAGATTCAAAACACTTGCTATAAGAATGCTCAGCAACAACTTTAAGATGCTTAGTGACAAATTCAACAATATAAAGAAGATCTAGTCAGAAAACAAATGATACAGAAATTGAAATAAAGAGCATTTACAGGAATCAATGGTAGAGTAGATGGTGCTCAGAATCAAATCAGCAGTTTGGAACATAAAGAACCAAAAACAACCAATCAGAACAACAAAAAGAAAAAAAGAATTAAAAAAAATGAAGTTAGTTAAACAACCCCTGGGACAACTTCAAGCGTACCAACGTTTGCATCATAGGGATGCTAGAAGGAGAAGAGAAAGAGCAAGCTGAAAACTTATTTTAAAAAAAATATGAAAGATAGCTTTCTTATATTGGTAAAGAAAATAAACATACAAGTCAGGCACACAGAGTTCCAAACAAAATGAACTCAAAAAGCCCCACTCCAAGTCACATCATAATTAAAATGCCAAAGGTTAAAGACAAAGAAAATCTTAAAAACAGCAAGAGAAAAGCAGTTAGTTACCTCCAAGGGGTTTTCCATAAGTCTGTCAGCTGATTTCTCAATAAACTCTTTGAAGGCTCAAATGGATTGACAAGAAATATTCAAAATGATAAAAAGCAAGGACCTACAATCAAGATTACTCTACCCAGAAGAGCTATCCTTTAGAATGAAAGAACAGATAAAGAAAATCTCGTCCCAGACAAGAAAATGCTAGAAGAGTTAATCATCACCAAACCAGTATTATATGAAATGTTAAAATGTTAAAACGTCTTCTTTAAGAAGATCAACAATATGAGCAAAAAAAGTGAAATAAATAAATATCAACAATTGAAACTAAAAATGAATATCAAACAGAACAAAAATAGAATCATACATACAGAGAATGTTTGGTTGCTTTCCGGATAAGATAGGGGTAAGGGGTATGGGTGAAAAGTTGAAGGGATTAAGAAGTGGGAATTGGTAGTTACAGAATAGTCATGCCATAAGGATGTCCAACCTCTTGGCATCTCTGGGCCACACTGAAAGAAAGAGTTGTGTTGGGCCACACATTAAATACATTGCAACCCATAATCACAAAAAAAGTCTCATAATTTTTAAGTAAGTTTACAATTCTCTGTTAGGCCACATTCATAGCCATCCTGAGCCACATGTGGCCCATGGGCCACAGGTTGGACACCCCTAGTCACAGGGATATAAAGTACAGCATAGGGAATAGAGCAGTCATAGAATATATATACAGGACCCATGGACACAAACAACAGTGTGGGGATTGCCTGAGCATGGTGAGAGTTTGGTGGAAGGGGACAGAGGGTGAAAATTGGGACAACTATAGTGGCATAAACAATAAAATATAATTTAAAAAATTCTTTAGGTGTGAGCAAAGTAGTGTTTAGTTTAGGTATAATGATTTCCCTGTACTAAAACAAGAATATTATTAGTCTCATGGATTATGGACAAATCATTGTGACTGATGGAAACAGGAGCTATTCCCAGTACTGTGTGAACAACAGGTACAGTTCTCTTTAATCAGTTTGTGTCTGAATACATTTGAGGTGTTCACCTCTCCAGCCACTACACACTACTGCCACTACTAAAATATATATATGTGTGTGTGCAATCACTCTGCTTTTGAATATCTGAATGTTCCCTTCTGCAGATTTTCAGAGTTCTCATTCTCTGTTCTTCTCTACTCTTCATATTTCAGATATTTTATCTCCACCCACTTATCAGATTATCAGTTTTATCTTCTTAATTCAGGGGGAGCACCAAGCTCCATCAGCCCCCCAAACCATAAAATTCTTTATAGCAGCCTGAAACTCTCTCTAGGCAGTAAACCAGAATTATACAGCTCATCTTGTTTGTTGCTTATTATACTAGGATTAATGTGCTTTGTTGCCTCTTGTCTAATATTATACACACAGATCTTTCATATATTTTATCTGTTATTTTAGTCGTTTCATGTGTAATAATAAAACTGGTAACATTACATCCTGATTTGAAATAGAAACCTCATATCAATTAGTTTCAATAATCTTTAAAGTCATACCATAGTAGAAAAGTAACTTAAAAAGTAAATTAATATTTTAAACAGAATTTTACTTCTAATATTAGTGTACCTATTTGTGATAATTAGTTTCATGTGTCAGCTGGAATGGACTAAGGAATGACAAGATAGCTGGTAAACATTATGTCTGGGTGTGTCTTTGAGGATTTTTCTAGAAAAGTTAAACATTGAAATTACTAGATGGAGTAAACAAGATCACCCTCATGAGTGAGAGTAGGCATCCCCCAGTTTGTTGAGGGTCTGAATAGAACAAGACAACTAAAGAAAGGAAAATTTACTCTGCTCAGGTTTTGTTCTTGCCCTGGGATAGTTGTGTTCCTGGTTCAAAGGGCCTTTGCATTCAAACTTGGACTTCCACAATGGGCTTTCTTCCTTCTCAGGCCTTAACTCAGATGAATTACATCACCAGCTTTCCTGATTCTCCAGCTTACAGAAGGAATATAATGGGACTTCCCAGCCTCCATAATTATGGGATCTAATTTCTATAATAAATCTCCTAATATATAAGTATATTGCTATATATATATATTATCCTATTGTTTGTTACTCTGGAGAAACCAAATTAATACACTATCTTGACCATACCTTGCTTTCAAAAGAATGAAAATTCTGGAGCAATCTTTAAAAAATGGGAGAACTGATTATGCTGAAGAATTTAGCATATTAAAAATTCTAGGAAAAGTTATATTACTAGGAAACCAGAAAGTGAAAAAAATTGGTGTGATGTAAAGTAAAAAATATATATACTAGTACAAAAAGAGATCATAAAAAACATACATACTAATAAATATTTTAAATTTTGAATCTACTACCTTTGTTTCAAATATTTGTGAATATAATGAGGAAGGAAAATATCAAAATATAGGGATTTTCTGTAAGTCTTATGGAAATGCTCTATAGAAGAAAAATACTGTGTCACTTTTTGGAGATTGTAGTGGGTTAAATGGAACATACTCACAGGATCACCTGGTTTGAGGGCTTTTCTGAGAGTGCCCATAGTGGGAACTCCTTCATGTGACCCTTAAGTGGCCACATACTTATGTGATGTGCAAGGCTAAACTTGATTGAAATGACCTAATGAAATGACAAAAACTCTACTATAACCCATACAAATCTTAAGTTAGTACATCTAATATATTGTCCTGTTGCTGGGATGGACTTTTAAATAATTATTTTTAATATTTATTATTAAAATATTATTTACATTGAAAGATTATTTGGGCATTGTCATGAAATATCAAAGTATTTATATTTAAGAAATCACCTGATTACATATTAAAATAATAGAAAACTACTTAAAAAACTGTAAGTTCTATAGAAAAATTATTATGTGTATTAGTTTTTAAACATTTTTCTGTTTAATCTAGGTGTTTTAATATATATTTTAACTTATCATAGTGACCTAAATTTATATTATTCCAAGACAAATATAATGTAAAAGCCTTTTACATATAATTTTTATTCCTTTTGTTTCATAAAATTCTCTACAATTTTGTAATGCATTACTCTGTTAATATCATAATTTCTACCATATAGAAATTATACTATAATTAATATTATATTGTCAGTTTGCTCTTCAACTTAATATTGTAATCTTTATATTTTAGATTTTTATAGAGATTGCAATATTAAATATTTTTATTTAGGCAATCAATTATTTTTAGAAAAATGGAAAAGAATCAGGGCCCCTGACTGATGTAGCTCAGTGGATTGAGCATAGGCCTGTGAACCAAAGCATCGCTGGTTTGATTCCCAGTCAGGGCACATGCCTGGGTTACAGGCCAGGCCCCCAGTATGAGGTGTGCTAGAGGCAACCACACATTGATGTTTCGCTTCCTCTCTTTCTCCCTTCCTTCTCCATCTCTCTAAAATAAATAAATAAAATATTTTTTAAAAGAAATTTAAAAATTGGGGGTTTTGTTTCTTTTTTATCCTTTCTTGCATTCTTTATTTCATTATATATTTTCAATTTCTATCTGTTTCCATACTCCTTTTGCCTTAAGAAATTTCTTTAACATTCATTTCAGTACAAATTCATTGGCAATGAATGAACTCTTTCAGCCTTTATTTCTCTATAAATTTCTTTATTTCATTGTTTTTTATACCAATATATTTAACACATGCAGAATTTTTGGTTGAATTTTTCATTTCAGTTGTTTAAAATTTTATATCATTGGCATCTGGCTTGCAGAGTTGCTGACAGACAGCTCATTGTTAAGTTCTTGTTGTTGTTTGTTTCCTGTTAGATAATGATACTGCTTATTTTTTCTGTGGATGATTTTTGTTTTTTTTAATCTTTGGTTTTTAGCAGTTTAACTGATTATTTTCACTGTGTTTAAGTTACTTTTTGTTTAATATTTCTTGAGAGTTTTTGAGAATATTGGATCTATGATTTCTTTTTTATCAAGACTTCAAAACTGTCAGTTATCTCTTTAAAAAATATACTTATGTATGCACATATATATTTTTCTGTCCCATTATCTTTGTCATCTTCTGGGATTCCAATAAAATTTATTTTATTTAATTTTATATTATCACTCAATTATTTTATTTTTTCTTTTTTGTTTTATTTTTTAAATTATTTTGTTGTTGTTGTTCAAGCACATTTGTCTCCATTTTCACCTTGACCACAGCCCTCATCCCAGCCATCCTTGCCTCTCACCCTCAAACCTACTCCCTTTGCCTTTGTCCATGTGTCTTTTATACATGTTCCTTGATGGACCTTCCCCTATTGTCTCTCATTATCCCTCTCCCCGCTGCCCTCTGGTTGTTCTCTTTGCTCTGTATATTAATGTTTCTGATTATATTTGTTTGCTTGTTTTGTTAACTATGTTCCACTTATAGGTGAGATCATATAGTATCTGTCTTTCACTGACTGGCTTATTTTACTTAGTTAGCACAATGCTCTCTAGTTCCATCCATGCTGTCATGAAGGGTTGAAGTTCCTTCTTTCTTTCTGCTGTGTAGTATTCCATTGTGTAAATGTACCACAGTTCTTTGATCCACTCATTTACTGATGGGCATTTAGGTTGCCTCCAACATTTGGCTATTGTAAATTGTACTGCTATGAACACTGGGGTGCATAGGTTCTTTTGAGCTGGTGTTTCAGGGTTCTTAAAGTGTAATCCCAGCAGTGATATTGCTGAGTCAAAATTGAGTTTCATTTTTAATTTTCTGAGGAAATTCCATACTGTTTTCCATAGTGGCTGCACCAGTCTGCATTCCCACTAATGATGTACTAGGGTTCCCTTTTCTCCACACCCTCTCCAGCACTTGTTGTTTGTTGATTTGTTTATGATGGCCCTTCTGACCATTTAGTGTATACTAAATTCTTGAACTCCTTGAAGTTTTTTGTTTGTTTTGCTTTGCTATGCTTTACTTTGCTTCTGTTTCCTTTTATGCTTCAGTTTCAATAATTTGTATTGACCTTCTATAAATTTTACTGATTCTTTCCTTAGCTCTAACTAGCTTGTAATGAGCTCTCTGATATAGTTCTTTATCTCTGATATTATGCTTTCATTTATTTCTAGCTTTGCATTTGACTTATTTATTTATGTATATATCTGGGGAAACTCCCCCATTTGTCTATAAATGGTTTCTATTTTTTCATTAGGTCCTTTACCATTTTAATCATTATTATTTTAAAGTATTTGCATGTAAGTTCCAACATCTGGTTTATCTCTGAGTCTGATTCTATTGTGTTTTTTATGTCTTGACAATGTTTGTTTTATTTTTATTTGCTTTTATGTGAGTCTCCAAATTTCCAAAGGAATACAAAGCATCAGGTGTAAAAGAAGAGTAGTTCATGAGATAATTATTTATGTGCAAAGTTTTCTTTTTCTTTCTTGTTGTTGTTATTATTATTGTTAGTCTAGTAGTGTGGGCAGGGGCAAAGGTTGAGGTCATGTATTCAGTCACTGCTGGGGGCTGGATTTTATTGTGGTTTCTGTAATCTTCAGTGAGCCTTATCATTAAAATCCCTCCAACAGTAGTCTGCTACTGTCTTGTGCCTAGTGTGAGGCCTAAAGGTCTGGAAGGTATGTCTCAGCGCTCTTACATGATTTGCTTCCAGCAGTCTCTGCACACCTGTGTCTCAGAGAGGGTTTCTCTTCACATTCTTGCTACTCCTTTAGCTACTCATTGCTTGTGACCAGGCACAAAATTTGTGTTGGAGTCAGGAGAGATGATTCATGGCACTAGTGAGCCAGCCTCAGAGTCAGACTCAAAACACCAGGAAGATATACAATTCAATTAAAAATGGGGAAAGTCCCTGAACAGACACTTCTACAGGGAGGACACACAAAGGGCCCAAAGACATATGAAAAGATGCACTAGCCATCAGATAGATACAAATTAAAATTATCTCACTGTGCAAATTAAAAACACAGTGAGATACCATTTCATACTAGTCAGAATGGCCATCATTAACAAATCAACAAACAAGTGCTGGAGAAGTTGTGGAGAAAAGGGAATCCTAGTAAACTGTTGGTGGAAATGCAGACTGGGGCAGCCACTATGGAAAACAGTATGGAATTTCCTCAGAAAACTAAAAATGGAACTGCCTTCTGATCTGGAAACTCCATTGCTGGGATTATACCTTAAGAATCCTGAAACACCAATTCAGAAGAACCTATACACCCCAATGTTCATAGCAGCATGATTTATAATAGCCAAGTGCTGAGAGCAACCTAAATGCCCAACAGTAAATGAATGGATAAAAGAAAACTGTGATACATTTGAGCAATGGAATACAATACAGCAGAAAGAAGGAACTTCTACCCTTTATGACTACATGTATGGAACTGGAGAGTATCATGCTGAGTGAAATGAGTCAGGTGGTGACAGACAAACACCATATGATCTCACCTTTAACAGGAACCTAAACAACAAAACAAACAAGTGACCAAAATAGAACCAAAAACATGGAAATACAGAACAAATGGACATTGATTGGAGGGGAGGAGGCAGATAATACAGTAAAGAAGGGGAAGGGTGAAGTCAAGGAACATGTATACAAGACTCATGGACAAAGACAATGGGGTCGGGGAGGGAGGATTGAAAGTAGATGGGAAAAATAGACAAAAAACTGTACTTGAAAAATAACTAAATAAAATTAATTATATTAATACAGAAAAAAAGAAAGTAGAAAGTGAGGGGTGGGTAGGTTCAGAGGAGAGTAATGGGGGGAATGAGGAAAACATTTAATTGAACAATTAAAAAATAAAAATAAATAGCAAATAAATAAGTAAATAAAGAGTGAGGCATTCTTAGCTCTCCCTCTTACTCCAGAAGGAAAATTGTGTTGTTTATCTGTATTGGGTTCTTGCAAGAAGTTATTTCTTACTTTTAAACCGTCCTCACTGGTAACAAGCCTCTGCTTCATGTTATTACAAATTTCCCACCCCCACTTACATTGGCAAACAATTTTACTTTTCTCTCATTAGGAGAACTATACCTTTGCCTGAGACCACCGGCTGAAGACTTTTTGTCCTCCACAGTAATACCATGTCTCTGCATTTATTAGTTCAGGATCTTAGGATCTGATATACCCCTTGTCCCTCTGATAGGACAAAAGTATTTTGTTTCCACACTTATCCCCAGAAATAATGATCCTGTGCCTGGACCCAGGGCCAAAGGAAGAGAGGATAATGGGGGGGTTTCTGGAGTTTCTTTCTTTTCATTGTTGTTCATGCACATTTCTCTCCGTCCCCCCCACTACTCCCCACTCCTCGTCCATCCCCACCTTCTACCCTGGGTCCTACCCACCTTTGGTTTTGTCCATGGGTCCTTTGTACATGTTCCTTGACAACCCCTCCCCTTTTCACCCCAATATCTCTTTCCTCCTCCCCTCCAATTACTGTCAGTTTGTTCTTTATTTCCATGTCTCTGGTTCTCTTTTGCTTGCTTGTTCATTTTGTTGATTAGGTTCCACTTATAGGTGAACATACGATATTTCTCTTTTGCTGCCTGACTTACTTCACTTAGCATAATGCTCTGGTTTCTGGAGTTTCTTTAAAGGCTGGTGCATTTTCTCCTCCCTGTTCTTCTGAAATGTTGTACTTCTACCAACCTGTACTTGTGAAACCAGATAATTTTCTGCCTCTCCATCAACAACTTAAGTTTTCTTGATTCCTAACGGAGAAGCAAATGTTAATGTAACCATATATTTTGTTTTCATTTATCATATATAAATAATGATGGGTTGAATTAGATAATTATTTTCAATTTAAGCCTCTTGCATCTCTGACATTATTTTTCTTAAATCCCAGGTTGGTGTTCCAGCATTATATCAAATGCAGATACTCAACAGTTATGTGAAAAAATGTTTATATTGACAATAAAAGTGCAGGTATATTTGGGATACTAACCTTCTTAGCACTCACTATATGACAGTAATTCAAAATGTAAAACCCTGTCTATACTTAACAAGAAAATGGCTCTTCAGGCTACTATTTCCCTTCAACAAATATCACTCTTAATGCTTATCATCTGATACTTAGAATATTATGATAATTATGTACCTGGTATTCTTCATTCATGTTCTCCCTTCAAAATATTCCTAGAAAATTGCTTTACTGCCCTGGATGGTATAGTTCAGTGGATTGAGTGCTGGCCTGTGAACCAATGGGTTGCAGGTTTGATTCCCAGTCAGGGCACATGCCTGGATTTTGGCCCAGGTTCCCACTAGGGGGCACATGAGAGGCAACCACACGTTGGTGTTTCTCTTCCTCTCCTTCCCTTCCCTTCCCCTCTCTCTAAAAATAAACTTAAAATCTTTTAAAAAATTACTTGGACTGATGAGTGTCTTTTGGAGAATGGTAGACTCCATATTTTCCTCACAAACTCATCAGGGTTAATCCTGCCCTTAGATTATTTCTTACAATTTCTATCCCTTTCAAATCCCAGTTGAGCTGAAAGATTTCTCATAAATCTTTTCTGTGAAACAGTAAGGCCTTATTTCCTCATCTTGTCCTTTTTCTTCATGTTCATTTATGAATTCTGATATTAAAACATTCATGTGTATATTTTTCAGTCTGAATATAAAATACTCTCAGTCTGAGTATCACAGTGCCCTAACTTGAAAACACATACCTCTAACAACAGTGAAATATCATGCAAATCTTATGTACCCTCAGGCTAGCGTGAGGAGAACAACAGCATCACCATTTTATAGCTCAATTTTCCTGCTTGTATTAAAAACAGTGGTAAATATTTACCGAGAAATTATTATATGCCAGGCATTGTGATTCACTTGATATATATGATATACATATATATAAACATAATTATAAAAGCTGAATAACTGAGTGCTATTATTTCTCTTTTACAAGTAAGAATATTGACTTTTAAAGATATTGATTTATTTGCCTCCAAAGCACAAAGAAAATTGAAATTCTGCAATTCTTGATGAGCCAAACATATTATAATAGGAAACTCGGTGCTTGCCAAATGTGTGTACCCAAACTATCACAGATGTCAGGAAGCCTCTGAGTTGCTGGTGTCTAGTTCAGTACAACTCTGAGTTGTGGCTAATGTGGGGTCCTGTTTTCTATTTCATATAATTCAACTTACATGCTTTGTTTAAGACTACATGCTAGTATTTCAAGTCAACTCAAACACTTCAGCAGATTAAATTTTTTATTTACGGTTCTAAGTTTGTGTTGAAGATATGTGTCAGATAATATCTCTGTTTAATTACATCAACAAAAAATAATTCTGATGTTTTGTTACAACAGTAGTGGGTGATTCATTTCTTTCCATTCAACAAAAGGAATTCCCTCACCTAAAATAAACTAATTTGTTATTGTGATTGGGAATTAAAATAACTACAGTTTATAGAGATTTTATACGGATATGTAGGCACTAGGAAGGGGAAGGGTCCACTGAGAGTCCCGCTGTGCAATCGGAAATCCATCACCTACATCCATGGAAGGGGTGGGAGCTTGACAACATGCAAATCCCTCTGAAGAGAAGCTGCAAAGGTTGTAGCCTTTATGGAAGATGGATAAGGTCCTTCAGTGTTTTCCTGTTTCCCGAGTTATGTTACCTGAAAGGGTATTTCACTTTATAAGAATGTTTCACTTGTATTCCAAATAATATGCCAGTAAATGAAAGCTGCATTTATATATTCTTTAGTCAGCCATCTTCATTGTTGACAAATACTGAGCTGTATAAAATACCTAAGTATTCCTCTCTGTAATGCTATTAAGCCAGAATACTCTTATTCTATCACTTTAACCCAAGGATAGACCATTAATCTGCAAATTTTCAAGGTCTTAGAAAATAAGGCATTTATTTCAGATGGGAAAAATAGACAAAAAACTGTACTTGAAAAATAACTAAATAAAATTAAAAAAAAAAACAAAGCTTAGCATTAAATAATAAAAACTAACTTTAATGGACAAAAATAAAATAAAATAAAATAAAATAAAATAAAAAGAAAATAAGGCATTTATTAATAGGAAAGTAAAACTATGTTCTTCTTATCATGTTGCCACTAAATAATATTTTTTAAAGATTTTATTTATTTATTTTTAGAGAGAAGGGAAGGGAGGAAGAGAAACAATATGTGGTTGCCTCTCATGCATCCCCAACTGGGGACCTAGCCTGACATCCAGGCATGTGTCCTGACTGGGAATTGAACTGGTGACTCTTTGCTTCTCAGGCCAGTGCTCAATCCACTGAGCCACACCTGCTAAGGCTAAATAACATTTTTACCTTTTATCCATTTCTGTAAATAAAATTTTGTTCTATAGGCCCGCTTATAATTTCTGTAATAAAATTATAGAATCTAACATTTAAAAGGTTTTTATAATTACCTGAAAGAGCTTGGGAAAAAAGAAAAGAAATATTGCTTCTTGCAACTATACAAAGAAATAAAATTTTATATATTAAGCTATTTTTAAAAATCTGATTTGATAAGATATTAAATTAAGAATGTTCCCAAGAATATAAATTGTTCTCATCAGCAATATGAAGCATGTGAATAGTTATAACTGTTACTAGAATTTCTTCTGTTTATTGTTCAAAAGAAATACATTCTCTGTTAATATATTTTTTTAAAGGAAAAGGTCTTTGAGACTCTGAAGGCTTTAGAAAATGTTGCCTTGTCCTGTGAAAACAATGTCCTAGGGGAATCTGCAATTTTGTTGCCTTATTGATAAAGTTTTGACCTCATAACAACATTATAAATAATATCTCTGTATGTCTATGTGGTCTTTTAATTTTTCTGACAAATTAAAAGATAATTATTAGCACTTTCCTTTTCTCTAAAAATGATACACTTGAGAAAAACAAATATTAATATCTGCTTGTAAGTTTTGCTTAGACTTTAAAATAAAGAACAAAGATTTATTTCATGTTTAATTTATTTAGCTAACACTACAGCTAACATTTCGTGCCCAGCACATTGTTTTTCAAATCTTATAAAGCTTGGTGATATTATTAATGGAGAACCTACTGCCTCTTGGGTAGTTTAGAAAAAAACTTAAAAAGAAATGGCCCCAGGAGATCATTGATCTTATAAAATTCTGTAGCTAACTCATGTTGGTATAGCATCCCATTGAATATAAATGTAAGCAGAAGGTTAGGTTATTGATTTGAAGCACTGAATGACGATCAGAAAAAAATGCTAGTAGATTAGAAAATTAGATAAGCATTATTTGAATTTCATTTTATTATTTTTGGGTCTTATTTTCTTAAATGTTTTACTTACAGGGACTATATGACAATCCATTTTTTTTTTTTACTATCACAGGTGCCTTTTTATACTTTTATTACTAGCAATAACAATGACAAACAAAATTGCCTGGTTTTCATAAATTGTTCCTAAGAATACTGGTTAAAAATAGGGACTGTTTATAGCTTTCTTTCACTCTTTTTTGAAGAATTTTGGGCTAACTTATCCAAAATGGGGTATTTTGAAATTTTAAATCTGTGCAAGTATGTAGAATATCTCCAATAAACTCTGTAAAATATATTCTGTTTTTATGCTGGATTTACATTTCACTCATAAGATATGAAATATAAAAATAATTTTTAAACTATTTTCAGTACACAGTTCTGTGGCATGAAGAACACCCACGTTGTTGTGCAACAGTCGTCACCATCTGTTTTCAAAACATTTCTTCTTTTCCCACTAAAACTTTGTGACCGATACACATTGACTTCCTGCTCTTTCCTTCCCCTGCTCCTGATTACCCCCATTCTACTCTCTGTCTCTTTAAATTTGACTGCTCAAAGTAATCTGACTACTATTCATGTAAGTGGAATAATACAGTATGTGTCCTTTTGGGGCTGGTTTATTTTACACAATATGATGTCTTCAAGGTTCATTCACATTGTAGCATATGTTACTTTTTTCTTTCTTTTTATTGTTGAAAAATATTCTATTGCATGCATATACCATATTATGTTCATCCATTTGCCTGTCAGTAGACACTTGGATTGCTTCCTCGCTGTAGCTATTATGAGTAATGATGTGATGAACATAAATGCACATATCTGTCGGAATCCGTCTTTATTTTCTCTGATATGTGTTTGCATTTTTATCAAAGTAAAATGTATAATATTTTAACGTGTTTTCAAATGAAAAGGCATAACATTAGTAAAGTATTAGAAAGTAGGTTACAGAAAAAAAGGAGAATTCAATCAAAGTCAATAATCAATGTTTGAGAATTTTAAAAAGAATCAAAATATCAACAAAGAACTAAAAAGTTATTTGATCAATACATAGATAATATTCATATGTAGTCATATCTCTGCCTGTGAACTTGTATTTTGTATAATTTTATTTTACAGCTTTCCAAGACTATGAGCAATTTTAGAGTGTTATTATGTTGCAAAATAAATTGCAAAATGAATTACATTTGAACATACTGACCCTGAGAACAAGGTGAGCAGTATTGGTGTAATTAAAAATTATATGTTATTAGCGTATAATAGCAGAATCAGTCTTTTAAAATTAGAAAAAATATATATACATATGTACTTTCTTTAGAGATTCAATTATAGTATCCAATTGAATAGTCATTTAAAACTACTAGGCAGTAAACAGTAGGAGAAAAAATTAAAACAACAATAATATAGATAACAATAACAATAATATAGACAACAATAACAACTGTATCAAAATCTATAGTATGTAGTACTAAATCTGAAAATGATACAAAACACCTGCACACTAAGAACTACAGAAAATTGCTGAGAGTTATTAAAGGTAATTAAATAAATGGAGTTCGCAGGTCATAAAACTCAATAGTTTTTAAGGTTTATCTTCTCAACTCTATCTATTGCAATGCCAATGAAAATCCTACCTGATTTTTTCTTTTTAGAAATCAAGAAGCTGATGCTAATATTCACATGGAAATGCAAAGGACCTTAAATATCAATAATTTGAAAGGGAACAAATTTAGATAGCAAACACTGCCTGGTTTTGGGACTTATTCTAAAAGTTACAGTTATCAAGACAGTATAGTAATAGTGTAACAATAGACAAACTAAAGAAACAGTACAGAGACACCAGAAATGAATGCATACATATATATACACTAATTTTAAAAACAGGGTCAAAGGCATTTCATAGCATAAGGGTAAAGTTTTGAACAAATGATGCTGAACCAGCTTTACAGATACATATATACAATACAGATTTAGATATAGATAGATATAGGTGTCTCAGGACTTGCACCTTGGAGGCATGAATGAAGGGAGATTACAAAGGGGAAGCAGGAAGCTTTGGAGGTAAGTCAAGTTGCTTATCTTGTCCATCAAAATTAATCTGATTATACACTTTAAATATGTACAATGTGTTACACATAAACTATTCATCAATAAAGCTACAGAATGTTTTCAAAGTATACATTTTACTGTATATAAATGAACACTCCATATACAAATTAACAAAAAATGTACTTGATAAGGGTAAAAATGTGTAAATACAGGCAAGAAATAGTTCAGGAATATTTTTCTGTTCATACTGGACTTGTCTTATTCTTGATGGGCACTTGTATGTATAGTAACAGTAGAAAGATGAAAGGTCTTTGTCATACAGACAAGCAAATGATTCCTACCCAAGTGGCATGGCTAGCCTTTGAAGATTATACCTTCTAGTCCAATTGAGCATTACCAGTTTCATAACTAACCCCCAAATATTTTAATATCAGCTATAAAAACCAGCTTCTTAGATAATTTTAATGTGTTTTTGGAATATTCATCATAAATGACTTGAATGATAGTTTTGATACATGTTAATTTATGTTTCTACTTAAGTCACAATTTTACCTGTAGGAAGTTATATTTTAATAAATAAAATAATACCTGACACTTGTTTGTTTTAACATTTCAATTGTAGGGCCAAACTTTGTGCACATTTGAATTTAAATTTTAGTAGACACAGCAAATTTACAAGGAATTACATTAATAATAAAGAAAACATGTTCTTGAAAGGTCTAAAATCTGGGTGAAGCTAAAGTCTCAAGCTGCATTGTTTTTGTGTAAAATATTTAATTTAAGGGGGCTTTCTTTTAGTATTATTTGAATTTTTGGCATAATAAATAGAGCCTTATACTTTAAAAACAAGTACATCATTAAAAAGAATTGTAATAGAAATGCCTATATGTATAAATATATTATTTTGTCAGAATTTTGATCAGTCTGATGAATAATAATACTTCTATATTATTCTGCTATACTGTCAAATTGCAATGCAGTAATTTTTACTTTACACTTTTGGAAAACCAATTTTAATTTTCCAACTTTTAGCAGGTTTTCTTTTATTACTTGAACTACAATAACTTACCAAAGCCAAGTTCCTTACAATACACTATATTGTATATTTCTTTAGGCAGCTTGTTTAAAGTACAAGTAAATATCACATTCTTATGTTTTAACAGAAACCTTTACTTTTATATATTGACCACTAAACACAGGGGTTGAATTGAATTAAACTACTCTCACATACCACATGATGGAAAAAATATTTCTTCTTTACGTTAGCACCCAAAATTTTTCAAGCTAGTGTAGTATGGCAGTTAAGATTGTGAGGCACTGAGTAAGACTATATATGTCAAATCTGTAACAACTTCAAAATAGTGTACTATTTATTTAATCTGTACATTTCAATTTTTATAGTCTATAATAATGGCACCTATTACATAAGTTGTGAAACCTAAATAAAGGTTATTCTTCTTTCTAGTGGTATGGCTACTTACACACTGGAAAACAATCCTAAAAGAAATAACAACAGACAAAATATATGAATTTTTAATATATTAATTACATTAAATTAATTTATTTAAATTTATATAAATATATAAAGTTGGTAAATTTTTAGGGGTTGCCAGGGACTGGTATATAAGTTGTAACAATGTAGCAACTTAATACTAAGAGGATTCCCCACAGGTCATTTGTAGATCTGCATGGGATCTACCAAAAAGCTAGGCCAGATGCATATGAAATGCAGAATGAAATCTTTGGCCTTCTTCTGAGGCTTGTATATTTAAACACACACACACACACACACACACACACACACACATGCACCAGCCTGAGGGAGGAGACCTGCTTCAAACACATAGCTGGCTTTTTACTCAAGACATTGTTATATTTTGTAATTGAGTGGTCACGTGTCTGGAAAATTGAGCTGAACATTTTAAGGGCAAAATTACATTTCCCACAGTTGGTTAAGGCTGAGGAGAGATAAACCTGTGAACTCTTACTTGAACCCGAAGTTTACTAAGCTTCCTAAAACTGTAAATAAAAGACATCAGAACTCAATACCTCATTGAGATTATCAGTTCCTCACTGTCTTATTATGTGAATGCAGGAGCCCTCCTTGGTGGTCGATAATGGGATCAGAGGAGTCTTGTATACTCTAAGTCTGCCATGCAACCTATCATAACTAGACATATGAAGAGGCAAGTAACTATAACCAACAAGTAAGAAGAAATATAAGCAATAGAAACTGACTCACAAACAAATCAGAGTTTATATTTAGCAGATATAAACTCAAAAATAACTGTAATTAATATGTTCATGAAAATATAAAATATGGAAAATTGGAGGAATACATTGATCAGTACAAAAAGAAATGTAATTGTATAAAATAATCGAATATAATTAATACTCAAAAGGAGACAGGAGCATAAAATGGAGTAAAAATAGCCTCTTCAACAAATTGTGTTGGTAGATCAGGACAGCTACATGCAAAATTAAATGAAACTCAACCACAAACTTATACTATACACAAAAATAAATGCAAGATGGGTAAAAGACTTAAATATAAGTTGTGACACCATAAAAGTGGTAGAAGAGAATATAGGCAGGAAAATCTCAGATATTCCATGCAGAAATATTTTCACTGATATGTCCCCTAGAACAAGAGACATAAAGGAAAGGATAAACATATAGGACTTCATCAAAATAAAAAGCTTCTACATGGCTAAAGAACACATCAGCAAAATAAAAAGAGCAACAACCATATGGGAAAATATATTTGCCAATGAAATCTTGGATAAGGATTTATCTCCAAAATATATAAAGAACTCACATGAATCCACTCCAGGAAGACAAACATTTCAATTAAAAAATGGGCAAAGGGCCTGAAAAGACAGTTCCAAGGAGGACATACAGAGGGCCCAGAGACATATGAAAGGATACTCACCATCACTAGCCATCAGAGAGATGCAAATTAAAACCCCAGTGAGATACCACTTCATACCGGTCAGAGTGGCCATCAGAAACAAAGCAACAAACAACAAGTGTTGAAGAGGTTGTGGAGAAAAGGGGATCCTAGTTCATTGCTAGTGGGATTGCAGACTGGTACAATCACTATGGAAAACAGTATGGAATTTTCTCAGAAAAATAAAAATTGAACTGCCTTTTGACCCAGTAATTCCACTGCTAGGATTATATCCTAAGGACTCTGAAACACCAATTCAAAAGAACCTATGTACTCCAATGTTCACAGCAGCACAATTTACAATAGCCAAGGTTTGGAAGCATCCTAAGTTCCCATCAGTAAATGAGTGGATAAAAAACTATGGTACATTTACACAATGAAATACTATGCAGCAGAATAAAAAAAAAAAGAGAGTTCCTGTCCTTTGTGACAGCATGGATGGATTTGAAGAGCATTATGCTAAATGAAATAACCCAAATGGTGAAAGAAAAATACCATATGATCTCACTTATAAGTGAAACCCAATAAAAAAATGAACAAGCAAAATATAAGCAGACACATTGAATTAAACAGCAAACTGACAGTAACCAGAAGGGTGGAGAGGTGCATAAAGGGGGACAGATGAAGAAGAAATGTCAAGGATCAAGTATAAAGAACCCAAGGACAAAACCAAAGGTGGGTGGGATTGAGGTGGAGGTGGGTGGGGCGGGGGAGAGTGGTGGGAGGAAGGTGGAGACAGCTGTGCTTCTACAACAATTAAAATAAATAAACAAAAGTAGAACTAGAATAAAATGAAAGAAAAAAGATCTCAAACCCATGATACAATTTTTTTTTACAATGAACTATGTGACTGAAAGATAAAGAAAGCTTGGGATAATGGAAAGTGTACTGTTTTTTAGAGAGAAGCATGCAATTTTGAAGTTTTTATTCTACCATTTAATAATCAGGTGATCATTGGAAATTTATTTAAATTTTATTAAGTATATAAAGAGGATTGTAATGACTAATCTACCTATTCCAGAGAATTGTTATATGACTCTTTCGATGGTTCATTAAAGAACACTTCAAATTTAACACATATACACACAAATAATAATAAAATATATAAACTTGAAAATGAGGTAGAGAACTATGTCTCACCAATAAAGACTGGATTTCATTTTCTAAACAAGAACAAATGGATAAATATGTGTTTTCAACATTAGACAGCTGAAAGGCTCAGACAGGAGTTCCTCAACTTCTGCCTACGTGCAGTTTCCAGGCTTCAGCGCCAGAAGAAGCAAGCAGAACATGATAAAAGCATTGAGTTTAGGAGACAGAGTTTATAGTTTGAAAAAGCCAAGCTAGCTGGATCTTCAGAAAAATAGACTAAAGCAGAAAACTGCATGCAGAAAAAATAGGCTAAAGCAGAAAGATGCATGCAGGCAGAATTCTACATAGATTCCTCTACAGAATGTTATCTAACACTAAGGTGTCATGCACAGGCATAGATTCATAAGGACTTCTGGGGAACCACAGACAACTTTGGAACTGGAATTGTTCACAAGCCTCAGAAATTTTGATTCCCACTAAATACTAATAACTACATAATCCAAAAATATTTATTGTCTATGACAATTTTACATATGTTTAATGGACTGTAGTGATACAATATGTGGTCAAATTTAAAGAGATAGTTTAAAACAAAGATATCTCAGATATTTCATGCAGCAACATATTTACTGATATGTCCCCTAGAGCAGGGGACATAAAGGAAAGAATAAACAAATGGGATCTCATCAAAATTAAAAGCTTTTGCATGGCTAAAGAAAACAGTATTAAAATAAAAAGACAACCAACTGTAGGGGAAAACATATTTGCCAATGATATCTCAGACAAGGGTTTAATCTCCAAAATATAAAGAGAACTCACATGACTACACTCTAAGAAGACAAGCAACCCAATTAAAAAGTGGGCAAAGGACATGAACAAACATTTCCCCAAGGAGGACATATAGAAGATCCAGAGACACATGAACAGATGCTCAATATCACTAGCCATCAGAGAGATGCAAATTAAAACCACAGTGAGATACCACTTCATACCGGTCAGAGTGGCCATCAGAAACAAAGCAACAAACAACAAGTGTTGAAGAGGTTGTGGAGAAAAGGGGATCCTAGTTCATTGTTAGTGGGATTGCGGACTGGTACAATCACTATGGAAAACAGTATGGAATTTTCTCAGAAAAATCAAAATTGACCTGCCTTTTGATCCAGCAATTCCAATGCTAGGACTATATCCTAAGAACCCCAAAACATCAATTTCAAAGAACCTATGCACCACAATGTTCATAACAGCACAATTTACAATAGCCAAGAGCTGGAAGCAACCTAGGTGCCCGTCAGTAAATGAATGGATCAAAAAATTATGGTACATATATACAATGGAATTTTATGCAGCAGGAAGAAAGAAGGCACTTCTACCCTTTGCAACAGCATGGATGGAAATGGAAAACATTATGATGAATGAAATAAGCCAGGTGTTGAAAGACAAATACCATATGATCTCACCTTTAACAGGAAGCTAAACAACAAAACAAGCAAGCAAAATATAACCAAAGACACTGAAATTGAAAACAGGTTGACAGTGACCAGAGGGGAGGGAATTTCAAGGGGAAATGGGAGGGATTTACAGGAACTAGTATAAAAGACACATGGACAAAAACTAAGGGGCGTGGGGATGGAAGTAAAATACAGAAAACTGTACTTGAACAACAATTAAATAAAAATAAATTTTGTAGACTGCTCTCTTGGTTTTAGGAATTATATCTCCATCCCTTATGGCTAAGGTCAAGGGATCACCTTTGGAGTGCCAGCTGCAGGAGACAAAGCTTGTCTCTGGTAGCAAATGCTGCCTCAGTTTCTTCTCCCTGCCCCCAAAGCTTGGTCGGAAGTTAGTGACGAGTAAGACCCCTCACAGTGGGAGGCAACCTAAGCCAGACTTGATCACTTGGGAGGTCTTCATGGAAGGACTTCAAAGAGCAATGGACTCTTGCCCCCCGGCTTTGTCAAAGCCCGAGTCTCCACATTCTCCGGGAGAAGTACTTCCTGGCTCTAATCCTCTTAAGCCTGAATACTTGATGGGGAAAGGTGCAGCTCCTTGCCTTGCTAGAGCATGTCCTGGGGAAAAATCTGTCATCACAA
The DNA here is from genome assembly GCF_021234435.1 of Artibeus jamaicensis. Taxonomy (NCBI): domain Eukaryota; kingdom Metazoa; phylum Chordata; class Mammalia; order Chiroptera; family Phyllostomidae; genus Artibeus; species Artibeus jamaicensis. Next base: position 66,716,570 of record NW_026522030.1, on the reverse strand, counting down.
AGACTTCCTGATAAACCTGTGAAATCTGTTCTGCTAAGAGTGCTTTCATTCATATAATAAGGGTCCAAGAGGAAATGAGTATGTCTCCCAAAGTTTCTGCAACTCTCTTCCTGACAGACACTGACTCAGACTCCGAAGCCCTCAGATATGTTTGAAATGTTTTCTACTGTTTGATCCTTGCCCCTCTTTATTCCTGTGTATTACAACCCGATAAAAGGCTATGGAGGAAGGCACTCGAAGCCTTTTTTTCCTCGGAGAAACTGGCCGCTGCTGGCCTTTGCGTCCCCTGAGAAACTGACCACAGTCTACTCCTCTCTCCCCAAACAGATCACAGCATGTCTTGGACATATTTATTCACTCATGTCTGTGGCACTCGGGGGGACTTGCAGAGAACTCGCTCCCACAATAAAAATTAAAAATTAGAAAAAAAAAAAACAAAGTCCAGTTAAGCATCCCATTAGCAGGTAAACAGAGACTTTGTCTTATTTCCTTGCTGAATCATCAATGTACTGATTCAATATAATATATGAACTCAATATAATATCTATTTATGTCCAGTAATAATATGGACTGTCTGAGTCTCCATCACAAAATTTCTTAAAAGATTCCCAACTTCCTAAAAGAAAATCTTAGAAAAATTAAATGATCCACCCAGGTTATGCATATATTAATTGAAAACCAAGGTTCAAATTCATGTTTCCTGAAACCTTACCTGGAAATATTTGACTACATTACACTTTAAAACCAAATTACATTATGTGCATACTTATTAATAGGCAGAGTCCAAACCATTGTTCACATAACAAACACTTCCTAGGTAAAATGATACTCTCCAGCCTATCAATATGGTCAGCCATTCAGGAATACATAAAAAGCTTATTCAAAATCAGGCTTATGAGTACATGGGACGATGTTTGGGTAAAGTTCTTGCATTTTTCACACATCTGAAAGAGTACAAACTTGTAATTTACTTATTAACTTGCCTATATAAGTGTATATGTTCCATTAATAGTAAAATTTGCTTGATGATACATGATAGACACTTTTGCTTTTTTACATAATAAGTTATTGTTGACAATCTCTGTGGTTATCAGCTGATGTTTTTCTATTTTTCGAAAACATCACCTATGATAAGCTTAATTTTAAAATAAAAACTACATATATATATATATATATATATATATATGTAAACTCTGTTCAGCAAACTATTACAAATGCTACAGTCTTATGTACCTTAACAAATGGGGTTTTCATTTTTAACAATTAAATGAAATCAAGTATTTTTAAATGGATATACTGTTATGGAAAAAAACTCTGTTCTTGCCCATGCAGTAAAGCATTACAGATCAGCAAGTCAATTAGCATGCAAGCAAAGTTTATTAGTGATCAGTTCTTGTGGAAGAGAATAGGCCTTGCCAAGGTCAGGGAGAAAGACATAGGTAAAGTGGAGGGAGTTACATATCGATTGGTGGGTAAAGGTGGTGCCAGCTTCCCCCAGGGACAGACATGACCACCTAAATATAGGTATGTGTGTGGAGGGTTGTTAACCTGGATTCTTATCTTGCTCCAGACCACCTTTTGTCATCTGTTATAAAACACATAGGTGACTTGAGGCAGTTGATCAAACTTAGAGCAACTAACTAAAGTTATTTATAGGTTTTCCCTTGAGCACTGTGGAACTCCTCATAAAACAGATAGTGACCAGAGACAAAAAATTAGCCAAAGTTATTTTATGGGCCTTTTCTTCGAGTTCTGTGGACCCCCCCTCACTCTCCTTCAGCATTTTGCTAACTTTGAACTAATGATACCATTAGAACAAAAAATAAGTATATAAAATTTTGATTAGCTGCTTATAAGCAGACTATATAATTATAATTGAGAACTGCCAAACATAGTGCTAATAAATGACTTTAAAAAGCATACACCCCAATAAATTAGGAGAGGAGGTTGAATACCCTTGAGCTAACCACTGTCTATGACTAGTACAGGTTGCTTGACATCCAAAGTGGTTGTTTTCTTTCCACAATGATATCCTCTCCAGTTCACTGCCCACATATTTCTCATGATGTCCTTTTCTCTTGTCTCTTTTTAACATTGTCAGCACGTAAGATTACTATATTCTTTACCTGATTACTCCAATAAATGTCACCATTTTATTAGTCTGTAATGTTTGATTTAATATGTTATTATCTGCAAAATTATTAGTGTTGACTTCTCAAAATAGTTTCACAGTCTTTAATTCCCTTTAATTCAACAGTCTTTAATTGTCTACAGTCTTGTAGATAGGCTTGTTCAGGCAGATTAGGTACGTGAAATATTGTTTACTGTCCTGGTGTACTCTCCATCTATTTTACTTACTCTACCCTTCCTTTAAGGTTTTCCTGAAGTTCTTGGAATACTTTATCCTTCTAAGTATAACTTTTAGGCAAGCATGAAATCTAGTGACCTGAAGTGCTTATCTATATTTCTCTTTTCTTCCCTATACTGAGAGTTATTCAAAATCAACAAGATATATTTTTTATCTATTTATACCCCCTAAATATTTGATTTGCAGTCTATGGTAAATACTAAAGTATTTTTTCAATTACAGAAAGTATGAATATGTGTATTAAAAAAGTTTCAGTTTGTAGTCTAAACTTTTTACATAAGTTCTAAAATAAAAAGTACATAGAGCAAAGTCAAAGCTGAATAAATTTACCAAACTAAATCTTATTTTAATCAGCATGTTAATGAATTACTTTATAAGACATTGAACTGAAAAAGTAGTAGTTTTTCATGTCCTCTCACCAATTTGCAAGGTCACTAAGTATTGAAAAGCCATTCAAATGACATTCTTAGGCAATGCTGATTGTTCTATACTGAGAAATACTTAATGATCTCACCAAAATAGTTAAGTATTGTTAAATTCTTCGCACTACATGTATTCTCAACATAAAAGTAAAAACGGAATTATTTTTAAAGCATATATTCAGAAACCACAAACATATCACCAATTATGCACATATTATAGAATGAGGACAGTTCATTTTCTTGTATCTTAACTAGTGATTCAGCAAAGGATTAAGTATTCCATGCAGTCTCAAGGCTTTAAGTAGCACTAGTGTCCTTAAAATGAAGTAACTGAAAATGCACCATAGTTTAATTTTGTTATGAGACCTTTTAACTTAGAATTTTATGACTTCTGGGTTTTCAAAAAAATTTCAACAGTGAATTAATAAACTTTGTTTTCTAAAAAAAAGGATATTAATGAAATAAAAAGAAAAAGAGAAATATCAAGATTAATTCAACAAGGGGAAATTTTTATTGTGTTTGTTATTTCACACCAGTTCTCTAAACTGGAATTGAGCTATCTTTCTATGCACCAAACAAAGTATTATTAATGTTTTATTAAGACTAAATAACCCAACATGTTGCAATTAACAGCCATTCTCTTTCCTAAAGTTTGATATCCCAAATAATCTTCAACTCCTTTGGGGTCTACATAGCAAATTATTAGATATCTACAATATTTTATTCACTTCAGACATATATTTATGTTTTTCTTTACTATATTGTCAGCAGATGGATGCAGCTGGACACACATGGTTTTTCTTTCAACTTTCTCCTTAGGTATAGAATTCTGTTTAAATTCTTAGAAGAGGAAGAAAGGTTTGATTATTTCATTAAGCATTTATTTTCTGTGAGGGATATAATACATTCTTGGAATATATCACTTTATTGAAATTTCCCAGGAATATTACAAGTTATATAGTGTTATTTCTTTATCTATAGATGCCAAAGAAGGTGTATTTGTTTATTACAGCTGCCATAACAAAGCAGCACTTACTGGGTGGCTTAAAGAATAATATTTTATCTCATAGTTCTATAGGCTCAGTCTGAGATCAGACATTAACAGGGTTGGTTTCTTCTAAATACTCTGTCTTTGTCTTGTAGGTGGTGATCTCTTTTTTGTCTTTACCTGGCCTTTCTCCTTGTGCATATCTGTGCTCGAATTCCTACTCTTCTAAGGACTTCAGTCATGTTGGATTAGCACTTACACTAAGGACCTCATTTTACTTTGTTAATGTATTATCTCAGTGCAACTTAGAGCCACAATGAGATACCACTTCACACCAGTGAGAATGACCATCATTAATAAATTAACAAACATGTGCTGGTGAGATTGTGGAAAAAAGGGAACCCTAGTACACTGTTGGTGGGAATGCAGACTGGTACAGCTGCTGTGGAAAACAGTATAGAATTTCCTCAGAAAAGTAAAGAAGGAACTGCCTTTCGATCCAGCGATCCCACTGCTGGGATTATGCCTAAAGAATCCTGAAACACCATTTCAAAAGAACCAATGCACCTCAATGTTTATAGCAGCAGCATTTACAAAAGCCAACTACTGAAAACAGTCTAAGTGCCCATCAGTGTATGAGTGGATCAAAAAACTGTAGTACATTTACACAATAGAATACTACACAGCAAAAAGAAAGAAGGAACTCCTACTCTTTGCAACAGTGTGAATGGAATTGGAGAGCATTATGCTAAGTGAAATAAGCCAGGTAGTAAAAAAAAATACCAATTGACCTCATCTATAAGTGGAACCTAATTAACACAACAAACAATTGAGAAAAATAGAGCCAGAGACTTGGAAATACAGAACAAACTAAGAGTGACTGGGGGGAGGGATAATGGCAGAAATAAGGGGAAGGGGCAAGCAAAGGAACATGAATAGAGGACTCATAGGCACAGACGATGGGAGGGATTGACTGTTGGATTAGGGGGTATGGTCTACGGGTGAGCAGGGAGGAAAAGGGAAGGATAACTGCAACTGAACAACAATAAATAAGTAAGTAAATAAATAAATATCTTCAAACACAGTAATAGTCTGAGGTAGTGGAGGTAAGGACTTCAACATATGCTTTTTGAGGGGAGGGCATAATTCATCACATGACAGGAAGTCATATATCTTCAGCATATCATTTGAGTAATAAAGTGGTACAGCCACCCTGTCATAGCTCTTTGCAATAATCCCTATTTTTTTTTGATTACACATTTGGGATGACATTGGTTAATAAGATTATATAGGTTTCAAGTGTAAATTTCTGTGATACCTGACCTATATATTGCATTGTGTGCCCACCACACAAAGTCAAATCATCTTCCATAACCATACATTTGAGTATCTTACCCTTTACTACCCCCTACTCCCATTCTAATAATTATCATGATGTTATCTGTGTCTGAGTATCTGTTTGCTTATTTGTCCTGTTTGTTCATCCACCAGGGTCATTGGTAATTATTAAAGTATAGGTAAGGGGTATTTGAATGGAAGGAAAAACAAACTATTCTTTTTCTAGTACAAGTGGACTGAGTATATTTCTATCAATTAATTCATAACAGGTTCCACTTTACCAATGCAATTTGTGATCATCAACCAAAAATAATATATAATAAATGCACAGTTTTTTCTTTTCATATGCCTTCCAAAATAGCACAATTCTTTATATGGCTTGTTCTATTAGCACCCCAGAAATATTAAATTCTGGCTTTAATCAAGTAATTTGGAAAAAGATGGTGGCAAGATAGGTGGGAGCAGAGTTCAGTTCCCCCTGTGCATGTGTGAAACACCTAGCCAATCTTCAGAGGAACAGAGTAAACAGTAAACAATATCCCAGCTTATTTGAAGATTGGAGGACAAAAAGTATAAAGGACATTGAAAGAAATCTGATGAGTAGGTGGGAGCTGTTAATAACAGTATACCTGTTGAAAGAAGAAACCCACCAACAAAGAAACCACCAACAAATAACAACAGAAAAAGGTGAAGGAGAGAGTGGAAACCACACAAACCTCAACCCAGAACCAATCTGGAAATACAATTAAATGGTGGAGAAATAACCCAGAACAAACAATTGAACAAGAGCAAGAGAGAAGCCTGTCCATACCTGTCCATACCTGCACAACAGAATACAAGACATGGTGCATGGAGTGACCCTCAGTTAACCAGCTAGAGGGAAGGACCAAACAAAGAGAGACCCAACAAAAATCAAAACCCAAAAACATACACAGAGCCAACATAAATGACAGTCCAAGACCAGCAGCTCAGGAGATCAAGGAGACTGCACTACTGAATCTCACAGGTACTCTACCATAGAAGTTAAACCATAAACCAAGGGAGTCAGAAAAGACCAATTTAAGAAGCTGAGGCTAACAAGAAGAGTCTCCCAAACAACAGGAAGACAAAGAAACAATCCCAAAATGAAAGGAAAGGAGGAAGCCTTAGAAAGAATTCTAAATGAAATAGAGGCAATTGAACTATCAGATATTGAGGTCAAAGCAATGGTTATCAGGAAGCTCAGTGAGCTCACAGAGAATTGCCAGAAACTACAGGGAAACTACAATGAACTCATTACAAACTATATCAACCTGAAAAAATAGAAACTACCAACAAGGGCCAAGAGGAAAGGATGAATACAACTTCTGAACTGAAGAATACAGTAGAAGGAATCAAATGCAGAATAGATGAAGCAGAGGATCGGATCAGTGAGCTGGAGGACAAGGTAGGAAAAACACCCAGAGAGAGCAAGAAAAAGAAAAGAGGCTCAGAAGGAATGAAGAAGGGTTAAGGGAATTGCAAGACAACATAAAAGGTAATAATATCTGTATAAATGGATACCAGGAGGAGAAGAAGAACAGCAAGGGATAGAAAACCTATTTGAAGAAGTAATAAAAACTTCCCTAATTTGATGAGAGAAAAAGTCACACAAATCCAGGAAACACAGAGTCCCAATCCAGAGGAACCCAAACAGGCCCACTTTAAGACACATCGTAATAAAAATGGCAAAATTCCAAGATAAAGAGAGAGTCTTAAAGGCAGCAAGGGAGAAACAGGAAGTAACATACAAGGCAGTCCTGAAAGGGTTAGCAGCTGACATGTCCATGGAAATGCTCCAAGCCAGAAGGGTATGGTAGGAAATATTCCAAGTAATGAAAACCAGAGGGCTGCAACCAAAACTACTTTATATAGCAAGGCACTCAGTTAAAATGGAAGGCCAAATAAGAAGCTTCCCACACCAAAAAAAACCCTCAAAGAATATGCCTCCTCCAAACCAGCCCTGTTATGAGATGTTAAAGTATCTCTTTTAAGAACAGGAAGAAAAACAGAGAGAGAAACACAGGAACAAAAAGATGGCACTGAATAAGTACCTATCAGTAGTAACCTTAAACACAAATGGATTAAATGCCCCGATCAAAAGACACAGAATAGCAGAATGGATAAAAAATCATGACCCACATATATGCTGCCTATACCCATCTCAGAACAAAAGACCTTCACAGACTGAAAATGAAGGGGTAGAAACAAATACTCTTAGCAAATGAACAGGAAAAAAATAGGGGTAGCAATAAAAGGAAAAAAATACTGCTTTTCCAATAGCTATGGGGGAATGAACTAACATTCATTTTCAAGAAAAAATTAACTAACACTGCAGGTAGATATAACATAAAACTAAAATAATATTGTCAACTTATATCAGACAGAACAGATTTGAAAAACATAGAAAAAACACAGAAGGACAGTTCATAATACTCAAGGGAAGAATCCATCATGAAGACATAAACATTGTAAATATATATGCATCTAACATAGAAGCACCCAAATACATAAAAAAATCTTGGAGGACTTTAAGAAATATATTGACAGCAACACAATTATAGTATGAAATTTTTCTGCCCACTGTCAAAAATGGGCAGATTTTCCACACAAAATAGCAACAAAGATATTGTGGCACTGAATAATGCCCTACATGAAATGGACTTAACTGATATATATATAGACAGCTCTTCATCCCAAAGAAGCTAAGTATACACTAATTTCAAATGCACATGGAACATTTTCAGAGATAGACTACATGATAGGACACAAAACAAGCCTCAAAAAATTCAAGAAAATTTAAATCATATCAAGCATTTTCTCTGACTACAAGTGACTGAAACTAGACACCAACCTCAAGGAAAAAAACCCGAAACACTCAAACTCATGAAGATTGACTAGCATGCTATTAAACAATAAATGGGTCAAAATGAGATTATGGAAGAAATAAAAAAGTTTAGAAAAGTAAAGAAATAAAAGAAATCTGAAACTGTATCATCCAGGTTTTCACTATTCAATCCTTTTTGAAAAAATCATATGAAAGGAAAGTTGTCAGTGTTTCTGTTCATAAGACATGCATAAATGCAAGAGAGCCCTAGAGAATTGTGAACCAATTGAAGAAGTTTAAATTAATAGCAATAAAATATGTATCTTGTATCTTCACAAGAAAAGTCATGCATCATCTAGCATTTGCCCATTCTGAGTAAATTAGGGTCAACAAAGTAAATAGCTTATTTCTCATTTAATGCTTCTTTTTGGCCAGGTATAAAAGATTTAAAATCCAAGTTGTTTCTGAAGTATTCAATCAAATTAATTAATATGTTACAACTACAGTAATTGCTGTAAAAAGTATATTTAATATACTCTCACTCAGGTATAAAGAGCATACAGGAGTTCCTCTATATTTCAAAATTTATTTGAGTAGTTAATGTATCACTTTGTTCAAAATTTTATGTGAAAGTTAATATTTCAATAAGGTCATATATGAATGATTTTTGTTCAAAATGTGTTCTTACATTTAGCTAGGATATAATATCAAATCTCTATTTACTGAAAAAGTATGTTACTTATTGTATCTGTTTAACAATAAGCTATAATTTGAAAATGATTAGATATTTGCAAAAGAAAGCTGCTATTTTCCATGTTTCTGTGTATATATACTCTAATTTCATGTTGATATCATAATAGGTTATCTGTGTGCCATGTAATTAGATGTTATCAGCAAAATTGTTTTTTACTTAAAGCTTGTGAGATCAGCAATGCAATCTCTATAATTTGTTTACCAAGTATCCAACCAATTGGACAATGATAAATGATGCAATATCTCATTATTGGATAAAATTGCTTGAGGCTGGAAAAGTTGTGGGGATTTTCTGTTTGTTTATTTTTTGATTGTTTTGGGAGGCCCTATAAAGTTCTTTCATATTGACAGAGGGAATTTGTGAGTATTCACTCCTGCTCTGTGGTAATATTTGTAATTTTGTCAAGTTTTAAGAAGATTTTCTAGTTGTCTATAATTAATATTTCATGTGTTTATGCACCTCCAAATTCAACCAGCAGTCAGCATGATACGATGAGTGAGCCACACCTCAACATATTTTGTGGAAAAGTATGTTTTTTTCAGCATGAAAGTAATTTATTCTAGAGGCCATTATGTTATCTTAAAGCAACTATGTTAACACTTCCAAATATTTGTTTCCAGTACCTGTCAGCTTATTTAGCAATACACACATTGTGAAACTTTTTAATCACAGCCATGTCCTCCCCAATACAGTATACATTAATCTATTCTAGGTTGTTTGGATTTCATAAATCTAAATCACATACAAAGGAAAATAAATATTTTTAATTCCCCAGTGTTTGAATATTTAATTTATTTTTTAATTAGTGGGACTCAATCAGCTATAACTTTGTCCTAAATCTGCTGGGTTACCCAAAAGCAGAAATGTTACAATCTTTATGTGTTTTATCACATAGATATTCATCACCTTTATATGATAATGGCTCATTCTCTACTCAACCATCGACAATCATGGCATTTTTACAACCCCCGTCACCTCAGCAGTACACTTACATTTGATTTATTGCTTCTGTTTCCTGGCATGTTTATCTTTAGGAGGCAATGAGAACTGAGATAAAGAATATTAATGTGATTGGCTTTCAGAATAAGAGAACTTCTTCATTGTCATAGTGTGGAATGCAAAGTTGACAGCAACAACAAAAACAGCAAATTACAAAGCAAGAAAAATCCAGAATTTTGCTTATTACGCAAAATTTATTTTGCTTCATATATTTTAAAAAGAGGCTAACAAAATACTGAAAAGAGATGATGTGTTATAAGTAACATTTAAAGAGGACAACATAAAATGAATTACATAAAGATAGACATTATATAAACAGATCTTTGATATTTATGATAAATATGTGTATGAAAGAAAAAAATCAGCATATCTGACTTAAATATGTAGGATTTAGAATTCTTAGTAATTTTTAGGGAAATGGAAGATAAGGCAATTCACCTAAAATTAATAAGTAGTATATTTTTAGTCCTTTTTGCCAACACTAGCACTTGTCCATTTTCATGTTCTCCTAATTTGTATTCATTCTCATATTAAATTACATATTGAATTTTTAACTGTCTATTGCATTTTGCTGACTTAAAGGTGATCTATATATTATTGTCTTTACCAATTCTGGCCCTTATTCTACCTTTACAATTTCTTCTATTTCCTAGTTACTTGAAATTTATATTTTTCTACTTACATGTATGAGGTTATTATAAGTGGCTTCAAATTATTTTTAAATTGATGCTAACATATGTAAAATTATTAAATAATCAAGAAAAATGAATAAATACCATCTTGTTCCAGTTTCATTTTACTTTCAGATTAAGAAATTAACTAAATAAACATTATGAAATATCCACTATTTAGAATGTTAGATCCATCCTTTCTACTTTGAATCTTCCTAACTCTCATTGCCAGTAATGCATGAAATGAAATAAGTGGGGGTATTTCCATACCAACAACTTAAGCTGTTTTAATTTAAAAACTTCCTAGAGGTCAATCTCTGCTGGGAGTTGGCCTGCTCCCATGTTCTGTGGAGTGTACTATCGCTTAATAAATCTTGTCCCTCTCTATCTGCTATAAAAAATACATACATACATACATAAAAACTTTCTAGAGCTCCTGTCTTTGATGAAAACATAAACTATCCAAGTTTTAATATAATTGAGACTTTATCTAAAACTGTGACAAGAAAACACTTTATAACTGGGTTTGGCACATAAAACTCTTGGTATATGCCTACTTTCTTGTAATCTTGCTAGTAAGTAGTTGCTTTTACTGACAGATGAGTTTTGAATGGTATAATACATTATATGGTCCTATTATTTATAACAGGTACTAATTATTTTCAATCTTAATCGATCCTTTCCCATTTTTCTTGTTAATGAGGCAAGATTTAGTTTAAATTATTTTTTTAAAGAAAGGTGGTTGTATAACAGGGTGCAGCCAAGAGGGAAGCCCAAAACAGGGATTTGTAATGAGGTCCAGAAGAGCTTGGAGATGATTGGCTCCATACCACAGGGCCACGCCTGCCCAGAATGCTGACAGTTGTGGTCAATTATGGGAGGAGCGGAAAGGAGCCTGTAGAGGAAGATTGGCACTGAAATTTTAAACCCAGGCACAGCAGCCATTTGGCATCTTTTCAGGGACAACACAGCTTGGGCATCTTGTTGGGAGGACCATGTGGCTTTGGGAGAGAGTTAAGACCATATGGCTTTGGGGTTTTCCCTTTTGCCACATGGCTTACGAAGCAGGAGAGACTTTTCCTGGAAGAAAAGGGGTGCAAGGACTCTTGCTGGTGCACCATGAGAAGGTACCATAGGGCTTTGGATTAACTGGAGATCTCGGTGGCGACACAGCGGATGGTGCCATGAGCCTGGACCACACAGACTTCTACTTCTTTCCTGAGATGTAGTACCCCAGACTGGGCAAAGGGGAGAAGAAAGGACTGTGCGTGTTTGTAGGTATTCTAAAGGAATTTAGTTTGTATTGTTTCAAATAAATAATCATTCATTTCCTTTTCACCAGCCTCTGGCATTGAGAGATGTCTTTTCTCTGGCAGCAGGCAAAGCAAACCTAGTATGGGGGAGGAGCCCTCGGAGAAAAGGTGTTGTTCTTTTTTTTAATATCATTCAGCCCACTGGGGTATGTTCTGTAACAGTTTTTGGCAACCCAGATAGGATGGTAATTGCACATGGCAGACCGACCTTCTCAGGTGTGGGAGAGTGAGACTTCAGAATTCTCCCAGTCTCTGACAGTTTCTCTGCGTTCTTCCTGAGGGCATCAGTCACCTAATCAGACACCTAGTCAAGATGTAGTATATTGGAAGTGTGTCCTCCCAAAATAATAATTTCCACATGATTCAGACTCCCAGCATAGTGACACCTAGTGTGCTAATAATAATGATCAAACTAAGGCAAAATATGTTTTCAAGACTACTTTTTCTTAAAGACACATAAGAACATTTATAAACATGCATGTGAACTTTTCTTCTCAGAATATAGATCTATGTCTAAACTTCAGGGATTCTGAGTTTGAAATGTAGCCATTGAGACTTTTTGGTTTTACCGGGCTTGGTGAAATGTCTTCTTACTATTACCATTAAATAATGATGTAAATCATAGTTACCTAAAAACAGATTTATGTATGGTTCATATTTATATGGACACTTTATTGTATATAAATAAATTTATGGAGCTTGGTTATGGGGGTGATTTTATGAATTTGACCCCAGAGCAAGGAAGTAAAGAGAAAAATAAATGAACAAGAATATATCAAAATAAAAAGTTTCTGCAAGGCAAAAGAAGCCAACAATATCAACAACAACAAAAAGGAAACCAACCAAATGGGACAAGACATTTGCAAACAATAGTTCTGACAATGGGTTAATGTCAAAAATATATAAAGAACTCATGCAATTCCACACCAAACAAATAATCCAATTTAGAAAATGGAAAGATGGCACTGGCCAGGTTGCTGGGTTGATTGGAGCACCTTCCTGTATGCCAAAAGGTTGTGGGTGTGATTCCACTTGGGGTATATATGTGAAGCAACCAATTGATGTTTCTCTCTCGCATTGATGTATCAATGGTTTTTGCTCCCTATCTCTTTCTCTCTCTCTCTCACTCTCTCTCTCCATCTCTAAAATCAATAAACATATCTTTGGGTGAAAATTAAAAATAAAATGGGCTGAGGACCTACACTTCTTTCTGCCAAGAAGACATACCATTTCCCACCTGTTAGAATGGCTATTATCAACATGAGAAATGATATCAAGTGTTGGAGAGGCTGTGGAGAAAAAGAATCCTCACTCACTGCTGGTGAGAATGTAAAATGGTATAGCACCCATGGAAAACAATATGGAGGGGCCTCAAAAAATTAAGAATATGGTCACCATATGACCCAGCAGTGGATATCTCCCTAAAAATAAAAACAGAAAACATTTATTTGCAAAGATATTTGCACTGCTATATTCATTGCAGCATTAATCATGCTGGTCAAGACCTGGAAATATCCTTTTATTTCTTATACTGGCTAGGAAGTCATTTACTTCATCTCTTTTGTATGCATAGTGTGTTTAAAATTTTAAAATACCTTTAATTTAGTCAAGATTCATTTTACTATATTTATGTAAGGACTTTAGAACACATTAAATTTGATCACCTCAGTTCATGTCATTTTTATTGGTAGGACTTTAATTTTAAACCCCAGATATTAGTCATCTAGGTTTATAGCCATATTAATTTAGATTACCAAATATTTGTCACTTTTATTATCTACCATTGATTCTTATAACTCATTTTCTTTAAATCATCTTTTCTTCTCTCTGTGGATATTTGTTATTTGCTCCTTTACTAACAGAGATAAGAATTTTTGTTATTAAAAAAAAAGAATCTCTGAATGGAAAATTGCTTTCAGTTTATCCAAAAGTATTTCTTTTTAAATTTTGAATGACAATTTGCCTTGGCAAATAATTCTAGGTCTATAAATATTTCTCTTCAACATTTACAAAGTATCAGTTCAATAGCTAGGCACATAAAGTTGCCATGGGGAAGTCTACTATGTTTGAAATGAGAAAAAGATTATTTTTGTCAATTCAATCTCTGATATAAGCTAGAATTCGCCATCATTTTTGTTTTCAAAATGACACATTGTATAATTCATATATATATACATGTATATATAGTATTTTTCCATTGCCATATAACCCCCTATGCCCACAGCCCCCTGTAATCACCACACTGATGTCCATGAGTCTTTTTTTATTTTAGCTAAATCCCTTCACCCCGTAACCCCACCCCCATCTCAGCAGTAGTTGTAGGAGTGAAATAGAAATAATTCTAATCAAATCATTTTAAATTCCTAACTCTCAATTTCCTATTTTAAAGTAGAGGTACTACAATGCTTCCACTGCATAAATCTTAAAATTGTTATGAGAAATTACTTTTAAATTGATAATATTCTTGCTAAGTGTTAGGTTGTATTTATCTTACAGTTTGCCTAACAATGTAATTCACTCCAGGACCTTTTAAAAAGTGGACACCTGTAGAAGTTGCTGCTTAACTTAAAGCAACAAATCATTAGACATTTAATGAGAAGCATACATTTTTGTGTGTATCTTCATAGGGGCAGTATTGTGGCCCTAATATGACATAATTAGTCTTATTACACTCTTGCTTAAAACCTGCTTTAAAAAATGGTTCTACTTTCTCCTATGGCATAAGCCTTGCACAACTTTAAGGTGCTCTAAGAGACTGGTTCCCAAACATCAAAGTTTACTGAGTCACCAAGAAGGCATGTTAAAACTTAGATTGCTACCCATTCCACCCTGCAGTTATTCCATAACTCTGGGTCAGGGCCCCAAGTAGTTCCATTTCTAACAGTTCCCAGGGGAAACTGATGCTCATGGTCTGGGAAATACACTGTGAGATTCACTGTTCTCAGTTACATATGATCACTTGCATAAGTATTGACTGACCAATAATATTTTAAGAATTTTAAGTTTGTTAGATCAGAGAATCTTTATAACAACTTTATGAAATAGGTATGCAATCTCTCTACATTTTAATAGATTACTTGATGCCCAGTTGCTGATAAATGACAATGTTAAGCTTTGAACCCAGGCAAACTTGCTGCAGAGTCCATTTAGGATTCAAGAATTCATGACATAAAACTGCTTTTCAAGCATCAGAAAAATGTTTCTCAGTGAACCTCTCACTGAACACGGAAGACCATGTGCTATTCTCTCTCCAATGTCTCTACCTTCTCTTTGCCCCTGGAGGTTTCAGATTAACCCTGGAGTGGATCTCTTTGCTAGCTGCCTAGGCAATGGGTTTTAAGTCACACATTAAATCTGACTGGGATAAGAAAATTATTCATTTCCAAGAATGCCTATAGTCTTCATTTCTGTCGTGTTGTATTTCAGTGATTCCAAATGATGTTTCTGGATTGATTTTCTGTCATTTAACCCTGTGTCCTTTTTGCAGTTCCAGGTCTTTTCCCATGATAGCATGCTGGTCTATGTTCTTATGCTTCCTCTTTGTGTAAATGGCGAATGACTACTTATCTCTATACTCTTAAATTCTATGCAATTTCCTCCATAAAGCTTGAACATTATCTTTCATGCATTTATTTGCTATTTCTCTATTCCCACTGGCAATTCTATAAGCCAACAGCTAATGTCAGAACAGTGTGGCAGAGAGGTGTCATAGAATAGAAATTTAAGTATCAGACTGAAAAATGATTAAAACAGACATGATAGAAGGTCTCCAGTTTTCCTTGCCTTCAATGTTTGCTATACTTTTCTTTTATTCATTTCTCTCCATGATTTTTATTGTTTTGAAACTTTCCTTCACTGTCTCTGCACTTTGATACAACATAAGGCTTACAAAAAACCAAAACTTTTATAAGGAGTATTTTACCAATAATCAGGATGGTATTATGTCAGTGATACCAAAAAAGGGGTGTGAAAACCTAAATAATATTCAATATCCAAATGTTCCAACCACAAGTTTCCAGCATTGAATGATTAACACTGATGCCTGAGTCACATGACAGGAAAAACTTCCTGTCTTCTCCTTACTCTGTAGAAGTCCAACCCTGCTTCAACTCAGAGAGTAACTGGTGTTCACATGCACCAGCTGAGTAAAGCCTTTAAAATCTTATTAGAATAATTTTAAATTATTTTCTTTTGACAAAAGAGAACCCTAAAATTTAATTTTAAGTTTCTATGGAATAACTAATTCACCTAGAAAAAATTAACCCAAATTTAGGATTAAAACAATAAAAAGGACATGTGTAAAACACCTTGGTGAATGATTCCTCTTATCCTTTATTTCTCTAATGAGTCCATGATACTATAATTATTTAAATATGCATGTTTTTCTCTTAAAGAATTTTGAATTATTAGGGAACAAAAAGAATATGTTTATCAGTTTTTGTGACAGTCACCAATCCCATGCCTAGTATAAAGGATATAGTATTAGTATTATAATGTTTTCTGAATAAATGCATGGATTATGGGGAGTAATCTTTTCTCCCATATATACATACTCATAACACATACACACAAAACTTAAACACATACTGAAACTACTAATTAGATTCATGTTCCTGAAATAAAATACTATTTTTTTGGAAAGAATTAGAAAATGTCTTGCTAAACTTTCATCTCTTCTTTTCTGTTTCTTTTTAAAGTAAAAAAAAAAAACTTTCCAATAACCAGATTGTTATTCATCTCAGTGATTAAAAATTGATCACATGCCTATTCCTAAACCCATCACTGCACGAGTGAGCAAATGACCATGAGGAGGAGAACAGTGTTACTCAAATACAACTGGAAATGGAGGCAGCATTCAAAAGCAGAAGGAGGGATCAAAATGATGTTATAACTCTTGTCTGCTTTCTGTTGTATAATCTTATCTTTCCCTAAGACTATACAGGTGTATATGCTCTCACATGTATACATAAGAGTATTCAGATGATTTCAAAATTGATTTTTCTGGTGCTCACAACCCCCTTGATTTATAGATCTCAATTCTTGATTTGTGCAGAGTTTTAATTAGACAGTTGTTGGGAACCACTCTGCCTGGTTTCAGGAGTAGTAACTGCCCCCTATGACTAAGGCTGAGTGAGCGACCTCTGGAATTTGAGCCACTAAGGAGACAAAGCTTGTCTCTGGTAGCAAATGCTGCCCCCCAGCTATTCTGACATAGCCCGATTCCCCACTTCCATCTGGGAGGAGCGCTTCCTGGTTCTAATCCTCCTAAGCCTAAAACCTGTGATAGGGGAGGTGGTTCAGCCCCTTGCCTGGCTAGAGTGGGATCCGGGGTGATTGGGCATAAGAAGGAGTTCCTAAAGTCCTGTGAAGTCTGCTTTGCTAAGAGTGCTTTCATTCATATGATAAGGGTCCAAGCAGGAAATGAGAATGTCTCCCAAAGTTTCTGCAACCTCCTTACCTGATAGACACTGACTCAGACTAAGCTGTCAGATTTCTTTGAAATGTTATCTACTGTTTGATTCTTACCACCTGTATTCCTGTGTATTACAACCCAATAAAAGCTGTTGAGGAAGGGGCTCCTGGCCTTTTTCCTCTGAGAGATTGGCCACCTCCCCTCCCCAAGGAGATCATGTCTTGGTAGTTTTACTTTCATCCGTGGCAGACCGGGGGACTTGTGGACGAAGTTGCCCTCATAGACAGTGCAACCAAGATCAATGAATCAATAAATATCAGTATATCCACACAACAGAATGTGTTTCTTTCAAGTGAGTTCTTCCTAGGAGATTACACTTTGTTAGGTAAGTTCTTGCAGGATCCAGCTAAAACTTGGGTGTCATCATAGCTCCCTCTTTGTTTTCCCTAAATCATTAATTAGCCATACCACCTACATGTTCTGCCTCATAGATATATCTGGGTGCTTCAGACATATTAGACACAATTGCTTCAGTCACATTGTTTCAGTCCTGACATTTTTAAGGTAACCCTTTAACTTGTTTTGTTGATTACACGTAAATACAATTTTAATTTTATCTTGTTCTCATTTACTACAGTGTGATGTCAACCCCTTCTTCCTTTTTTTTACTTTTGGATGTAACCAGTGTTCTGGTCATATTTATCTGTTTAGAATTCCCTGAATGTCTTGTGCCCTTTGACAAATCATGCCTTTTATGCAGTGTTCCCACTGCTTGGCCTACTTTACATTCACATTCTCGCTGGCAAGATTTCTAATTACCCTTTCAGGACTCAGCAGTAATGTCATCCTTCTTTGATATCTGTCCTAGTACCCTTGGCAAGATTCATTTTCTTCCTTCTGTGTTGTCAGAATAATCTGTGCATATATCTACCATAAAACCTATCAAAACCCTTCATTGTGGCTTGTTTATGCCTTCTTCTCCCTCTCCCAGTTTGATATCTCTGCTATTTTTTGAGGTTCTGCCATGCATGGACTATGTATTTTTAACATGTTCTCCCCAGGGAGAAGCAGACAATTTCAGATATAGTAAGCTCTAAATTAATGTTTGAAATGTTTCTTGAATGCATGAACACATGCCTACTTTTATGTTACAAATATATTCCAAAGTGGCCAAACAAAAAGCTCTTGAAAATCTGCACACATTTTTAAAATAAAAAAGCTTTCATATACTTTGTTCTGTCAAATATTAATCCTCTTTAGAAATTTCCTTTTCTATATGCATAATAAATGGTTATCTTCCAAATAGAACTATATTAATTTAGCTTTATTTATATTGGTCTTTCCATTGTTCAACTGCTATATTAGTCTATTTATATGCCAAACATATTCTATCATTTTATAATACAGTTTCCTTATAAAGTCACATTATTAATATCACATTGTAAAAACTGCAGTTTTACTGAATAAAGAAATAGTTTATTATATAGTCCTATTTGTTGAGTTAAACTCCATACCACCAATGGACAGCCCAAAATAGTTCAAAGGTCACACAGGAGGCAATTTATATCTTAACACAGGGAAACACTTTACTTGGAAAAGACACACTTTGCTGGTCACCAGTGGTCAGCTGCACTTGCAATAGCTTCTGAACTATTGCTGCTGCTCCTGAATGCTGCTGTTTTTGACAGGCAGTACCACCTCCTATGGACATTGACCCTGCGGTGGCAGCATATCTCTGCCAGGTCTCACCAACCTCAGCCAAGAAGGATCACTATTTCACCAGCTACAGGAAGACATCTAATGGCTTCACAGAGCACTGGTACATTTTACCAGGCACTGTGCATTCTTAAGCACCATCATAACTGCTCATTTATCATTGATCCATTCTTCTTTAATGCATCAAGCATCCTGCTGAAGACACAAAGGCCTTCCTGGAATCACTGCACTGGGTCCAACTGCATCTCCCTGGGTGTTAAGTGCCCAGTGGGCATAGATACAAGTGTTTGTATATGCTACTAGCTCTCACCATGCATCACACTGCTGCGCTGGAGTTTTTTAAGTGTTAGGGAGATATGTTCTCTGGACTTTTCATTGTCCTTAGGTGAAGCTGTGTTCCACAGGAAAGTACTAAAAACCTAGAAAAATACCTGACTGGTGTAGATCAGTGGATTGAGCACAGGCTGTGAGCCAATAGGTCACTGGTTCAATTCCCAGTCAGGACACATGCTTAAATTGTGGGCCAGGTCCCCAGTAGGGGGTGCACAAGAGGCAACCACATATTGATGTTTCTTTCCCTTACTTTCTCCCTTCCTTCCCCTCTCTAAAAAATTAATAAAACCTAGAAAAATAGGTCAAATCAGTGTTAGTAGTGTTCCTTATGCTGCAATGTCACACAGCTCTATGAACATTTCAGTATCTGTTCCTATTCTCCAGTCACTGCCTCTTCGTCTTGTAGTCTACACTCAAACACTGGGTCTTACAAGGCTGAGTTAAGAGCAATGTTTAGTTCTTAAATATCATTGTATAATATGATCCACTCCTTTGTCTATTGATCAGGACAGCATCTGCTAAACGTTCTGTGACATATTATTGATCAGATAAATGCCTCACAGGCATTGACTACACTCTCTTACACACAGACACATATGTATGCTTGTAATCACCTCTGTGAAATGCTACAGTAAGGGAATCTGTATGTCTTTATTTAATCCATTGCATTTCATATTTATCTTTCACAGCTTGCTATGAGTGTGTGCATTTGTATTACCTCAGCATATTGACAAAGTCGGTGCTCCTCACAAACACTGGACTAAGGCTTTCCTCTGGGACCTAGTTTTCTTGACAATTTCCTCTACTAAGACTAATCTCTCCTAGGAATATAATCAATCTTTTCTGGGGAGAGACTTCTGAGACTTCTAGCACACAAAGTCATTCATCAGTTATTACCTAGGCATGGGTAAAACTCAAGAATTTTTAATAAACTAGATTTTCTCTTTCACATTTGAGGTATACCCTATCCTTATACATGCACACTCATATGTATATTTATATATGTACGTACATACACACAGGTGGATGTGTGCTCATATGTATATATTATTCATAGTCATGTGTATACACAAACACATACCTATACAAACATGAAATATAGGTAAATATACACATATAACATTGCTCTTTATGGAACAACACACACCAATAAAATTGATATCTTTTTTTTTTTTCTGTAGCTCACTATTGCTTTGATTCTGTAGTTGAAGAACAGGAGAAAAACAAGCTCACTGTGCTAATGAGATTTTCCCTCTAAAATCATGGGGTTGAGAGATTGCTACTTCAGTTCATTTAGTATCTTGGCCTTTGGTGTCTTCTGTCTTTTATATGCCAGCCGGGTATTGCATCTTTGGTTAGGCTGTACTTTTCAGCCTTGGGGAAGAAGAATGGTCCCTTTGATTCCATGCCAGCCTGGAAAGCCTGGAGTGCAGCCTTTCCACAGATGTCCATTTATAAGATGCATCTGTCCTACCTCTTGCTCTGCCAGCTGGCTTGGGGTAAGCTAACTGTCAGTGTGTGTGCGCTCTCAAGCTGCTGGGCAGCAGGCTACAGCCCCAGTGCTGTGGCTTCTAAACCTTTGGCTCATATCCCCTAGGAGACCAGAGAAACATGGGAACATTATAGAAACATTGGCCTTAGCAGACTACTTCACATTACAGGAATATCAGAAAGTATTGAAAGTTCAACATTAGTGTTGCCATATGCATCAGCAACTATTTAAAAAAAAGTAATTCAGACTAATTTTTCTGTGGTAGTTGTGCACGCATCACACTTCAGCACAGACAGTATCCTGCCATGACTTTGAGAATAATGTCAAGTGCATTTGGTAAAGAAAGAAGGCAGAGATATAACAAGGTTTCAGAGCCTGTCAGATATGAACAGGTGGTATTTCTCCAGAGAGATTTGAAGGGAAGCCTCGCAGAATGGTTGGCTTAGCATTTTTAAGTTTGAGCCCTGCCACATCTTGTGTTTTTCTGAAGAGCCAGAAACTAAAAAACTGGAATAAAGGTCAAGGTTACCTTGACCATTCATTGGCAGAATCATTCTACAAACTATTTCAGGCAGATGGATGTTTACATTGCTCCCTAGGTTTCCAGGTGGAATATGAGTATATCCTCTTCCTTTACTCTCTAATTGTCAAGGTTGCCTAAAGATGGTGTTTAAGAACCTCACCTGTGTCTGTTTCATAGTCATTCAGGTAATTGTTCAATGAAGTCTGGTTGAATTTTAGTCTCTCACTTGTTCTGGATATAAAGAAACTACTGTGAGGCAGCTGGTGGCAAGAGAAGCTGAATGAAGCAAAAGAGCAAATGTCAAGATCTAAACCTTGTTTGTGCTACAAATTTTCTAAGGCATTTTTAAACATCATACTGTTCTAATCTTATGTTAGGATTATCAATGGTGCATTTTTCATTTGCAGTATTAATAAGCATAATATCAAACAACAAATGTTTAAAGCAAAACTATAGCTTTGGCACAGCAGTATTTCTTTTTTACAGACTCAAATATCCTTTAATCATCTGTTTTCTATCATATGGCTCATACAGTCCTTATTTCTCAGTCTTTCCTATGGCCAGATGTTTTCTGTTTTATTTTTTCCCAGTTATCAGAGATCCAGTCTCAATGGAAAAATTTGTATCATTGCGTATTTACCTGCGGTTTAGCTTATCTTTGTCACTACAATGAGGCAAGACAGATGGACCTACTACTATTAAACATTGACCATAGGTAATTGCATCTTTGGATAAGCTCTAGAGATAGACCTGTGAACACTCAAGGCTTAGATTGTAAAAAAAAATGCATCAGACATAATTTAAAATAGAGTCTTAATTTTAAATTAAAAGTGTCCTGCATTTCTGTAGGTGCAGGCACCTGTACTCTGACATTTCCCTATATTTCTGCGTATCTACGATGATGGCATATGGAAAGACTTTGTAAAGCAACTTTGTACAGCATAATTTTCTGCATGAAACTGAGATAGTCTCCATTTTATTGCCAGGTGGCTTAAATTAAATGTATTGGGGGTGACTTTGTTTCAAATGCATATTTCTATGATATACGATCTGTCTATTATGTGGTGTGCACACCACTCAAAATCAAATTATTTTCTGATGAGGTGTCTTTGGTTTTATATAAGAAGCTCTCATGAGGAAGCCACCTTATAACATATTTAGTGTTTTCAGTGTAATGGAGAACACCACCTTCCTGCAGGCAGGCAAATTTTTCTTTGTTGTCCTAGACAAAATATTCTGTGTTTCTGAACAGTGATAGAGGCCTGTGATGCTGCACAAGGTCACATGGAGCTTTTCTTCTTGCTCCTCCCCACTCCTACTTGATAAGCACAACTACAATTTCTGGAAATAACACAGAGTGAATCAAAGAAGAAAGAGAAGTAATTTTGGCCATCAGGATGGATGTCAGAAGATTAGCAGAGTCACAGAGAGTCTTGCACACTCCCACCCAACATAAGAAACTTATCTAGATCTGGTGTGTCCAGAACCCTGACATGGAACAAAAGGCAACCCAGAAGGCTCACTCCCCTTCTGGAGAGAATGTAAGTCCTTCTGACAATGATAGGCAAGCTGATACTAATGAAAAAAAAAAAAAGAATCAGTTGGGAGACCTGCCAAAGAGAATGGCCAAGGAAACACCTTCTTTTCCCTTCTACACCAGGCTGAGTATTCCTTTTCCGCTGAGAAACAAAGAGGTAGAATGGTAGAGCAGGCAAGAAGAGGTACTCAGCCAACCAGAGAGCCTCTTTGTCTCTATGAACCTGAGATTTTTCTTTCACACCCAGAAACAGTAGAATGCATAGGATGGACCTATCAAAATAAGCATCCATGACTGGAAAGTCTCTTAGGTCCTAGGGATGAGATTATCACCCATCACCAAGAGCGATCTGATGACCCAGCCATGGACACCCCTTTTAGCCCTATGGGCACCACCAGCAGAGATCAGTGGGAGCCCAGCAGCATCACGCGTCAGGCATCAGCCCCGGCGTCAGGCATCATGGAGACAAAACTAGCGTTCCAACGGCTCTGAAATGAAACTGTCATTGGAATTGCAGTGTGAAAATGTAGGTCACAACCTGTCTGCTAAACTTAAACATGGTGACATACTCTTAAAAGAGAAGATTTAGGGAAGGAGAAACAATGTATTGGCTGTAGGAGATATCAGTTCAAATGACTGTGTGCTTTCATCTAAAACCATGAAGGCCAGAAGGAAGTTAGACAGTGTTTCTCAAACTCTGCAGAAAAGGAACTATCAACTATAAATTCTATGCTGACTAAAACTCATTAAAATAAAGAAAAAATAGAGACATTCTCAGGCAAGGGGAAATAAAAAGAATCTATCATTAGCAGAATGACTTTAAAGATTGACTAAAGATGGTTCAAGAGGAAAATACTGTAGTATTTAGGAAGAATAAACAATGGAAAGAACAGAGATATTTGCATGACAATAAATTATTATTTTCCCTGATGAATTTTGTAAGTTATATTTTATGATATTCAAGACAATGCACTGTTATAGGATGCCAAAGAATTCAAGGTTGCACCTTTTACCCATAAAGTTGTCCTTATTTTATGAGCCAGTGAATGATGTAATTCCAAGTTCCATTTTAGAGTTTGCTTACCCAGACCAGGTCTCACATCATTTGCTCTAGGTCAGAGTTCCCTGGGGAGAAAATAAAGATTCACATGCAGGTGTACTAGGGAGTGCCTCAGGACTGAGACCTGTGAAAAGTGAAAGATGTAGTATTGGGCAAAGGTAGGTAGTGAACAGCAGTGCAGTTGTAACAAGGATCTCGCCTAATCCTATTCATAATTGTCCATCTTAAGTCATGGAGCTGAGCCTTTTCACTCCACACTGTGGACTCTCATTCTGTATGGACTGCTCTCTGGAGGATTTGTATTATTAGAGAGGGATGTTTCAAAGGGACAGTTTCAAAGTAACTCAACTCAGTCCTCCAGAAGCAAAAGTTTTAGCAGCTCAGCATCTGAGGACTGAAGGGGGCATTCCAGTGATACATTGTATCACCCACTACTTGCCGTTTGAAATGTTGTGTGTGTGTGTGTGTGTGTGTGTGTGTGTGTGTGTTTTAGAGTATGGGGAAATATGCAAGATTAAGTGGTACAAGAGAAATTGGAAGGCTATAACCCTCCTAAAGTCATCCTAATTACCCCTTACTAGTTGTAGAAATAATAGCATCATTTTTCCAGTCCTTTCTAAATGTAACTGGAGGGCCTGTATGTGGTAGTCACTTCTAAGGAGGACTGATAAAATAGGATCTGTAAAATACATCTATACTTAGCATGGCCGTGTAAGAAGACTAGCCTCGCCACATTGCTTACCAGTTAGAGAGAAAATTTCTGATCTCAATCTGTCCATGGCTAAGAAGTTGTAGAATTCTTTGACTTTCTGTGGTATAAGAGGACCAGTGAAATCCTTGACAGACAACAAAGTGTATCCTATTTTCAACGTTATACATTCTTATTGTATTTTGGCTTAAGATTTTATAACTAACTAGTTATCTTCTAAAAGAAAAGATTACATTGTTTCTTTTATTCACAACAACCATAGAGTCTAGGACAGTACAGTGAGTCTTTGAAGGTATTTCCCCAAAACACCTTGAGGCAACATAAAGAAGAAAATGCCGGCATATTCCATCTTAGATTCTAATATTTGGTGTTAAATTTGGTATTTATTTCTTTTCTACTTAGATGTATACAAGTGATTTCACAGAGTTCACAATTTTAAAGTTTTAGCTCAAAATGTGTTTTAAAAAAGGATATTCTTATTTGGAATTTCTTATCTAACAGTAAAATGCATGAGTACTTTATTGTTAATACACCCAATTTAATGGAAGATCTTAAGTGGCACATTTTTACTTTTCAGTGTTTAATGAATTTCTTACTCATTCATGTTAATCATTATATTAGTGGAATACTGTCGGAAACAAAATATCGTTTTATCAAAGAAGTTGCTCATAGCTTTTCATTAAGTTCCAATTGTTTTTATTACCCTACCATTACTTTTATACTGTGTGAAATAATATGCTGAAAGATCATTTTGGAGAAAAGAAGCAAAATTACTCAAATTGGATTTTTAAATGAGATAGTTTCAATTTACTCTTGATTTCTGTTGAAAAGTGAATTGAGTTTTGTAAATGTGAAGTATTTTAGAAATTTTTCAAAAGATAAAACTATTACTCTATCTGCCAGAGGTGGTACAAATTAGCAAGCTGTGGCCTTATTCAACAGCACATTCAGCCACACACTCGCTACATCTTTCACAATGCTGATAACACATGCACATATTGAATCTTTGGAAAAGATATGTTTGTGATTCTAATACTTAGCTTTGAACATGGGGTCCATTCTTCTTTGTACAGTATGCAAAGAGGTTATGAATGGATAAGTGTAAGATAAAAATTAAAGGTAAAATTATTGCATCCATACATGTCATCTTAGTTTGAAATGTCAGATTCATTCTTATGTACATTCAGCCTGGATTTATTTTACATGCAGTTCAGTTAAGCATAAGAAAAGCTGAGCTATTTTCTTGAAGAAATCTAAATTCTTTTGCTGTTTCATTTAAAAACAGTTTTTTAAAAGAATAAAATTTTAAACTTGAAATCTATATTACTAATTTTTATGTAAGAAAGCCTAAAGATACTGGATTCTTCTTGTCCAAGCAGAACATGTCAAAATATTACATTTTCTTAAATGTTTGGAGGAGAGGTGACTATAATGCACTTTTTTAGTTACAATTTCTGGAGATTATTATGGATATTTGCTTCTTTTTTAAAAATTTTATTTATTTATCTTTAGAGGGGAAGGGGGGAAGCAGAGAGGGAGAGAAACATCAGTGTATGGTTGCCTTCGTGCATCCCCTGCTGGGAACTGGCCTGCAGGGAACCAGCCTGCAACCCAGGCATGTGCCCTGACTGGGAATCGAACCGCGATTATCTGGCTTCCAGGCCCGCGCTCAATCCACTGAGCTACAGCAGCCAGGTCGGATATTTGCTTCTTGATTGCAAAATTTCTTTAAAAAATTTTGCTACTTGTCAGCCATAGGTATCAAAAAGAAACACTTTTTGCCAGTTAATTTAGTCCCTGTGTTATCATTATGCAGTATGACTGAGCAGTTTTTTCTATAGTAGGTCCTCATTTAATTTTTTTAAATTTTATTAAATGCATTGGGTTGACATTTGTTCATAGGGACATAAAGGGTTTTAAGCGTACATTACTATGACACTACACAATCTCTATATTGCATAGTGAGCCCACCACCAAAAGTGAAATCACCTTCCATCACCATGTACCTGGTCTCCTTCACTTTTCAGCACACCCTCTACCCCCTTCCCTCTGGCAACCACCATACTGTTGCCTGTGTCCATGACTTTCAGTTTTATAACCCACATGTGAGCAAAGTAATAGGGTTTGCAGCTTTTTCTGACTAACTTATTTTGCTTGGCCTGATGTTCTCAAGGTCCATCCATGTTATTACTGAAATTTTTAAATATACAGGTCACCTAAGGGTAACTGAAGAACAGATATGTGGAAGGAAAATAAATATTTCATCTTTTTCAAGATATTATCAGCAGATTAATTTCTAAAGTAGCATTTCTTGAACACAAGTACTGAAACAATGGGCAAGAATTAAAAATGCTGTTTGTATATTAATATAAGAAAAGTGATTACCAATTTAAGAAGAGATGACCTACTCATGGAGGTTTTGGAGTCTTTGTCACTTTGAAGTCTTTAATTGAACATAACCTGAATATATCTATATGTATAAATGTAACTGATGCACACATATATATTATACAATCCATAATGTATATATAATTATTATGTATATAACATATATTATATATAATCAAGGAGTTTGAACATCTTATGAACAAATTCCTATGAGTAATTCAAACACCTTTCTTAATATTAATTTTGTATACATTCTAAAGCAACTTATAAATTAGAGCTAGACTTATGACATAGAACAAGCTTATTTTATTCATTACTATTTTTTAAATATATTTTATTATGTTATTACAGTGGTTCCATTTCCCCCCTTCATTTCTCTCCACCGTGCACACCTACTTCCACCCACATTCTGCCACTGTAGTTCATGTCAATGTGTCGTAAGTTCTTTAGCTTCTATATTTCCCACACTATTCTTGCCCTCCCCCTGTCTACTTCCTACCTACCATCTATGCTACTTATTCTCTGTACCTTTTCCCCCTCACCCCCCCACTCCCCTGTTGCTAACCCTCCATGTGATCTCCATTTCTGTGGTTCTGTTCCTGTTTTAGTTGTTTGCTTAGTTTGTTTTTGTCTTTGTTTTAGGTGTGGTTATTAATAATTATAAGTTTGCTGTCATTTTACTGTACATGTATTTCATCTTCTTTTTCTTAGATAAGTTCTTTGAACATTTCATATAATAAGGACATGGTGATGATGAACTCCTTGAACTTGGCCTTATCCGAGAAGCACTTTATCTGCCCTTCCATTCTAAATGAAAGCTTTGCTGGATAGAGCAATCTTGGATATAGGTCTTCGGATTTCATGACTTGGAATACTTCTTTCCAGCCCCTTCTTGCCTGCAAGGTCTCTTTTGAGCAATCAGCTGACAGTCTGATGGGACCTCCTTTTTAGGTCACTGTTCCCTTTTCTCTTGTTGCTTCTAGGATTCTCTCCTTTATTTTAATCTTGGGTAATGTAATTATGATGTGCCTTGGTGTGTTCCTTCTTGGGTCCACCTTCTTTGGGATTCCCTGAGCTTCCTGGACTTCCTGGAACTCTATGTTTTTCCAGATTGGGGAAGTTCTTTAATATTTGTTCAAATAACTTTTCCACTTGTTGCTCTTCCTCTTCTCCTTCTGGTACCCCTATAATTCGGATGTTGGAATGTTCAAAGATGTCCTGGAGGTTCCTAAGCCTCTCCTCATTTTTTAAATTCTTTTTTCTTCCTTCCTTTCTGTCTGGTCATTTCTTTCTTCCTTCTGGTCCACTCCATTTATTTGAGTCCCAGTTTTCTTCCCATCACTACTGGTTCCCCATATATGTTCCTTTATTTCAGTTAGTGTAGCCTTCATTTTTTCATCTAATTTGTGACCAAATTCAACCAATTCTGTAAGCATCCTGATCACCAGTGCTTTGACCTGTGCATCTGATAGGTTGGCTATCTCTTCATTGTTTAGTTGTAGTTGTTCTGGAGCTTTGATCTGTTTTTTTGTTTGGGCCATTTCTTTGTCTTGTTGTGTCTGTTATGTATGTGGGCAGAGCCTTAGGTGTTCACCAGGGCATGTCAACCCAGTGCCTGGATTGTAAGGCTGTATGTGGGGGCAGGGTCAGAGAGGGAGCAATTGCTCTGCTCTCTGCTGGCTTTCAGTCACTTTCCCCACTCCTCCAAGCAAAGTGTGTCCTTCTGGTACTGATTCCCATGTGGGCGGGCTTGTGTACATTCTAGGACCTTCTGGGTATCTCCAACAAACTCTCCTGTAAGGCTGGGGGTCTCTACTGGCACCTCAAACCCCATAGGTGTTTTCAATTGGTGTTTTGAGGCTTTATTTCCACCATGGGGACCCCAGGTTGCATGGTCTCTCTTGTTCCCCAGTTTCACCTGGTTAATCTGCTCAAGAATATGAGACTACTCACTCCACCAGCCACCTTGCACACCATGCTGCGCCATGCCCCTCCACAATCTGCTGCCTGGCTGAGTCTGTCCTCTGCCACTCCATGCCCAGGGTCTGCCCACTACTGTCTTTTGAACCCAGAGTACATTAGCCGCTTGCCTGCTCTCCCAGGGTCCACAAGCCACCACTTTTTTTTTGCTGGGAACCCACTCCCTGGCCACCTGACTATGCCCCTCCTACTCGTCTGGATGATCATGTCTGCTTTAACTCCCTGGTTGTCAGACATCTGTACAGTTCAATTTTCTGTCAGTTCTGGTTGTTTGTTTTTTTTTATTTCTAAATTGTTGTCCTTATTTTGGTTGTTGGAGGAGGCAAGTGTGTCTACCTATGCCTCCATCTTGGCCAGAAGTCCCTCATTACTGTTTTTTAAGTACATAATTAAATTGCTTATATTAAGACACCTGTTGGTTTGATTTCTGTATCAGAAATTCTTGTTTTACTTGAACAGACACTTCTCCAAGGAGGGTGTACAGAGGACCCAGCGACACATGAAAAGATGCTCCATATCGCTAGCTATCAGAGAGATGTAATTTAAAACATCTATGAGATACCACTTTACACCAGGCAGAATGGCTATTATAAACAAAGCAACAAACAACAAGTGTTGGAGAGGTTGTGGAGAAAAGGGGACGGTCCCTAGTTCACTGTTGGTGGGGTTGCAGACTGGTACAACCACTATGGAAAACAGTATGGAATTTTCTAAGAAATCTAAAAATGGACCTGTCTTTTGACCCAGATATTCCACTCCTGGGATTATATCCTAAGAACCCTAAAACACCAATCTCAAAGAACCAATGCACCCCAATGTTCATCACAGCACAATTTACAATAGCCAAGAGTTGGAAGCAACCTAGGTACCCATCAGTCAATGAATGGATCAAAAAATTATGGTACATATACACAATGGAATTCTATGCAGCAGAAAGAAAGAAGGTGCTCCTACCCTTTGCAACAGCATGGATGGAACAGGAAAGCATTATGCTGAGTGAAATAAGCCAGGTGGTGAAAGACATATACCGTATGATCTCACCTTTAACAGGAAGCTAAACAACAAAACAAACAAGCAAGCAAAATAAAAACAATGACACTGAAATAGAGAACAGGGGGACAGTGACCAGAGAGGAGAGGGGAGGGAATTTCAGGGAGAAAAGGGGAAGGATTTACAGGAACTAGTATAAAGGACACATGGACAACAACTAAGGGGGTGGAAATGGGGGGTAGTTGGGGAGCACTGGGGGGTGGTGAGCTGGGATGGGAGTAAAAGACAGAATACTGTACTTGAAAAATAATTTAAAAAATTAAAAAAAGAAATTCTTGTTTTTTATTGATTAAGTTTTATTTATTGATCTGGATGTTGGGTAATATTGTTCTTATTTATTAAAGAACTTTTAATTGATTTTTTTAGGAAAGTCTACATTCTGTTCTCCAAGTTTACTGCCATTCTCAATTACACACTCCGCACAGCTGCCAGAATGACCTTTGTAAACCACAAACTAATCAAGTCACTCGCCAGCTAAAAATCTTCAAGAGCTCCCCATAGTCATCCAACAGAAATTCAAACACCATAGCTTGGCCGCAGGATAGCTCGTGATCAAACCCCTGATGACTGCACTTTACTGAGGCAGATTACAAAATCTGCCCTGCTATTTCTGTCACTTGCACAATGCACTCCTCAGTCTTTCCTGAACTGTTCTCATGCCTGCATCCTTTTTGCTTCTAATTTGAATTCTTCCCCTGACTCCCAACCTGACTCTGCCTTTGAATCTTTGGAATTTTAAAATTCCTCTCTGCACTTTTCACTATTTGTTGCTGACTATGCCAGTATAGGTCCTCACCTTGATTCTTAGTGTGACACCCCTGCCATTCACTTCACAGGGGCATTTAGATGCTGTCATGCCAGCTCTATGTTTCTGCCTCCACCTCAAGTTCCAAACACACAATAGAGCGTGATACTTCTTGAATTTTAAACATATATTCTCACATTTATTCTTCAATATTAGTTAATCCAGTGTTTTGAAGACTTTTCCTACCTTCTCTGTTATAGGACAACCTGTACGAAGCTATGGGTTAATATCTATAAGTAACATTTGCAATAATAACTTTCTTTTTTTTTTTTGGGGGGGTCGCACACTGGCTCTACTTTCTTAAACAGACACCCATTTTGATCATTCTTTAACAAATATTTGTTATCTATATGTCATACACTCCTTGTTGGGGAAACTGCAGAGTACAAATTCTTTAAATCCCAATCCAACGAAGCTTATATTACACAACGTGTCAGATTGGGCATACCTGTAAATTAAATGTATATACTCTTAGCTTTAGGAAAAACACCCCGTAGCAGATTGCAGAATCTGATTATCTTTTTCTTATCAGCTATTAATCTTCTTATAAGTAAAAATAAGCCTCTAATATAGTAGAGATGATATATGTTATCTTTCTTTATTTTAATATGTTATATGGTTGTGACTGAGATTTGAAACAAAGATAAATATGATTAGACCTCATATAAAGCCTTTGTTGGTGATATAAGCTTATGTACTAAAATCCTGAAATGCTAAGCCAAAATTTTCAAGAACGAATGACAAAATAAGTGCTATTTATTCATGTAAAAACTATGAATTGAATATAAAGTTGAATATGAAAATGTTCTAATAAAAAGCTTTAGTGACAGTTAAAAAATCAGAGGTTTCACGTGAAAAATTGATACCTTGAATTCAACCAGTTAGGTTGTAGTTTTCCTTTATATTAGACATGGTAATGGAAGGGATATTACACAAAGAAAAAGAAAACATGTACTTTTTTTATAGTGTGCTTTCAGAATAATTTGAAAACTCAATTTCCTCAAACTAAGCAGTTCATATATGTCTGAAGTTTTCCTTCAAAAGCCCTTTGTTTGGTTTAAGATATTTTTCTATAAAGGAGTACATGATAATCGGTAGTCATTGTGTTATCTTATTAATAAATTAATATGAGTATACTTATAAAATGTTTTCCGACATAAGAGCTAGAAAAAATCATGCCCATTGAAAATAGTGGAGATGTGAATGATAATGGGTAAAATACAGCAAGAATATATGATAAAATAAAATATTGGAGTTGGGAAAATACAGCACTGAGTCATTCAACAGGTGCAGTCTCTCTAAGATTTCAGTTTAGTGGACATAACAAAGCAAAAGTATGAAAGCATGCATGGTTAGTATATCATTAAATAGTCCTCATGCAAAGATGCCATCAAAGGCAAAACAATATACAAGTTGGATTGACTCACACATAGTTTCATACTTACTGCATACCACTTAAAAATATGAACACGATTGTTTAATTCATTGTATTCCCAATCTGTTGATTCCTGCAACAAATAGTAATTGAACATTTAGTATGGTCAGCATCTGTCTAATTGAAGCAAAAAGTCTAACACAAGAAAAACATACGATGTAAATAATTTGGTAGAATTATAATTAGTCTTAGGGCAGAGGGATGTACAGGAGAGGGCTGAAGGGAGACAGGTAGACTCAGTGACTTCATCTGTGAGAGCTGTTCAATAGATGCACGACACATCCTTCACAGACTTGTGTAAGGATTAAACAAATATACAAATATGTGTTACAATATTTTAGCACCTTTCGCTTGGTACATACTTAATACATTTCAAAATGCAGAACAGATAAATAGTCAGAAATGTGAGAATCATATTTGAGTGGCAAAACTGAAATCAATGATTAAGGACTAACATTTGTCATCTCATGGTGGGTTTTTTTTTTTTCTTTGGTTCGGGTCCTTTTAAGAGAAAAAGGGGGCCAGGGGGGTGGGGGAAATAAAAATAGCCGCTTTTCCAAAAATTTGCCTTTCTTTTTTTTACTTTTTTTTTTCATGACAAAGCCTTTCTTTCCATTGCCTAAAATTTATATGGTGAGATCTTTTGTCCTTCAAGATAGAACATAAAATTCTTTCCAAGAAAGGGAACAGAATATGTATGAACAATAATACCTTCTCACATGAAGTTACAAATAAGAATTTCCAGGACACAAACTAACAAAATCTAACTCTTTTTATGAAGTGCACACTATGGTTTAATATTACTGCTTCATAATTTTGTTTGTTAAATGTATTTTCAGTTTAAAAGAGTTCAGGAAAAAAAAGCAAATACAAATCCTCACATGCTGTTCCGGACCCACAAACTGCAAACCTTCCATATGGCAACAGGATTGCCGTTCAATGTTCAGTGGGTGAGGGATGTTACTGATTGGCGTTAGGCATAGTGTATGCACATAACCTTGGGAAAATATTGTGAGGTAAATTGAAGAACTTATAAGAAGAGTTTTTTATCAATTTCTTATTATTTCTTCAAATCAGTAAGGATGAATTATAGCCATATTTCATGAATTCACTGAGATTTGAGCACTGGTTATATAGCACTTCTATAATGAATTAATTCGAGACTATACACAACAAGGATATGGGGCTAGTATATTTAACTGTAATTAAAATTGAGAAAACCAATATAAAGAACCATAATAATATAACATATGACATGTTTTTCAGAAGTTTCTGATTAAAATACAATGTGTGTTAAAATTAAAAATAAAACTTTCCATAAACTTAGTAATTCTATGTTTTCAAAGTTTAGGAAGGTAAAGCTAATTATTAAAAACTACCTGTAGACCACAAGGCCTGAAGGCCAAATCCGAATCCTGCCATTATCTCGTTTCATCTGGCCTGGCACCTTGTTTCTACCTGGAGGCAGCACTTAACTCTCATTTAGCTGTTAAGGAGTAGTTACATTTATCCAGTCCTAAAATTGCATTTGGCCCTTGGAAGGCATCCGCAAGGCTCATGTGACCCCTGATGAAAATGAGTTTGACACCACTGCCATAGACTATTTCTAATTCTACAATTTATGAACTGACCTAAAGTAAGAACTCGATCAAACTCTTTTATTTCCCTTTTTTCATTTCCCACATATGTCTACTTTTATTCATTGTATTTCTTCTTAACATCACCTAAAGAAAATATCAAGTGTTCAGAAAGCCAAGAACTAAAACATCATTCACTACTCTAGAACATCATTTTTCCAAAAAGTAATTTTGTCTAAGACATTTTTGTATTTAACAACTTGCTCCATTATGGGTACCTCAGTTCAGTATTTCAATTCTAGTTTTATACTTGCAGGAGTCTTTAAAAATCCCTGAGCCTAAATTTTCTAATTAAAAAAATGATCAAGATAATAAAACGAATGCAATTTTATAGGGATGCTTTTAGAATTAATGTATAATAGGATAATGAGTGTCTGACACATAATAGGTGGGAATGAGAGGGAGGTGGGGAGCACTGGGGGGTGGGCTTGGATGGGAGCAAAAGACAGAAACTGTACTTGAATAATAATTAAATTTAAAAAAAACATGAGGAAAAAATAAAATGAAAGTTGATTGGTAATAATAAAACATAGGTCTTTGTAAAGTAAAAGATTAGTATAACGTTAAATCAACTCTCTCTCTCTTTCTGTTAGAAGACTCAGGAAATAAAGGAAAAAAGATCCAGTCAAATATCCTGTATATATGCTAATGACACAAATATCCTGTAAATATGCTAATAACAGATACCTGATGCACCTTCCTTATCTATGCAATGTTTTAGCAGGATGTACAGAAAGTACCCAGCCATGTACTACGAAAAACAGACATTTATGGAAGAAGATACAAAATATAAGAAATATTGTACATAGGACAATGATGCCTCAGTCCCATTCAAAGTAGTCACCTTGGGACCTTACACAGTTTTCCCAGTCACCATTAGTTTCTCTGTCATATTTTCCTGAATGTCACTGACAGTCTGAAATCTCTTCCCTTTCAAAGATGATTTCAGTTTGGGGAACAGTCAGAAGTTGCAGTGTGCCAAATCTGGGCTGGTGGGGGGCTGAGTCACTTGGGTGATGTAATGCTTTACCAAGAAAACCGCATAAGATGTGATGCGTGAGAGGGCACCTTGTCATGATGAAGCTGCCAATCACCAGTAGACCATAGCTGCAGCATCTGAATCTTCTGAATAGTTTCCTCAGAGGAATGTTCAAGCTTAATGCAAAATTTGATGGAGGTTTGTTGCTCTACTAGCTCAGTCATTTTGAATGCAACGACCACACAGTACATATGCTCGCTCAATGGCATCTAGCAATCCCATTGACTAGTGCTGTGAAATCTTTATTATTCACGCATATGCATTCTAGTCCACTCTCCTTAGCTGCCAGGTTACACTGATGTCATAAGAATCATTCTCATTATAGTAACGATGGCCGGAATTTTGCTGGACAGGCCTCATATATGCATGGCCCATGAACATGGTCAACGGTGTGGGAATCGCTTGAAGGAGCGGGTGAGGGGGTCTGGGAGGAGGGCGTCAAAGAGGAAAAATTGGGACACCTATAATAATGTAAACAAAATATAATTTAAATTTTAAAAAGTGTACTTGATTAGACAACAAACTCACAGTTCTTAATTACCTTTTTCTTTGAATCAAGTAAGTCAGTAGGCAAAAGCAATGTCTCATTTCAAGTAACATTTTACTGTTTGCAGGGGGGGCAGTTTGTAATCATAATTATCAATTAACTGTACATTTTGTTTTTTTAGCTCATTTTACAAAAATATTGCATGGACAAAGACATTAGCTGAATTGTTTCAAGTTTCTCAGCTAGTAATTTTTATGTTATATGGTCTAGGAGATGCAGTGTATCTTTACCAGAAATAAATAAATAGAACAAGGAAAAAAACAGAAGCCTTCTTTCCTTCCTTAACTCAACTGCTGCCATGGTCCCCGTCACCCTTTAAAAGATTTGAAATGATCAAAGAAATATACATGTAGAGAGAAAAAAAACATTTGCAATAATTTGGGAAAGCTATAAGTAAAGATTTTATTGTGTCAGCCCTGACATACTTCAAAAAGTGGGCATATTAATTTTATAACTTTCAGGGAATACTATGATTAAACAAAAATCTTGAATTAAACATTAAAGGAGAAACACAACTTCATTGCTAAAGAAAGTTGTACGGGAAAGAAGATTGCATGCACAGGCCCATCATTTTTAGTATTTCTATTAAGAACCAGGACAGCTTGTACTGCAGCATGCGTCATAGAATATGGGCTCTTCCCCAAAACTAAGAGATGTGAAATAGAGACACAAGACGTGGAAAGTGATGACTGTATTACATAACTACATTGACCACATTTCTCAAATAAGTTAGAAAGTTACCGTTTGTGAAACTAAATGGTCTCAAACTTCCTTCTAGGGCTATGCAGCCATATCTCACTTTTTATTATGACTAGTCATCTTTCAATATGAACATTACCTAACCCATCTGCAGCCTCCCTCTATCTCTAAGATTGATTACGGCTGACATTCTCAGCAGCCAGAACATCTTGCAAATGGCTTCCTAGCCTGAGAGCCCACCGGAATGATGTTCACTCCACTGCCTGCCTAGCTTGTCTCCCATTTAGCCACTGAAGCATTCCCAAGAGCACTTTTATTAAATTTGGTCAAACATGTGTTCAATTAGAGGAAATCTTCTTAAAAATTGCACTAAATGTGAATGGGGAAAATGCTAAATTGCCTCTATATTTAAGCCTATTTTTAAAGGATGATGAACTTACATCTTTGAAGTTAAGCAATAAAGTAAATAATGTGCTTTTAGTTTGGCTATGCTCATATGTTATTTTCCTTCCTGCACATATTAAAATTTATTAAATAAACTGAATATAAAGTGGTAGTCCTGGTTAAAATGTCGTGTTTTATTTTCTATGTACTAATTTTATAGAAGACTATAAAAATATGTTCTCATGTAATGTACAAAATGATACGGGGGCAACAACTAAGAGTTAAAATAGGGACATCATATATTTTTCTTACTTGATAAATAAAAAACTAAAAAGTCCTTACTTGTTTTGTCAAATATAAAATATATTTAGTATTATTGACTTATTCCTTGTAAAACAAAATGAACATTTCAAACAACACATTATACAGATTATATTAAATACTGTACTGAAGATCAAATACACTTCTTTTCTTTCTATTAGAGATTATTTAATGGCAAATGCCCTTTATTGACTATTTAGTATGAGTAGTAAGATATCTGGAATTTCTGAAATAGTAAAATAAAATGTCCTAAAACATTGTATCTGTTAAATTAATAATTGGCTATATATTGAGTGGGGGGCATTGACCATGATTTATTTCTTTTTGGTTTACTGAACTGATTCTTGTTACTTCTTTATCTCACTGTGCATATAGATGCATGCAAATAATATATGGTGTTAGGTATAACCTGTATTGCACTTATAAATGACATATATTTCAACATTATTATTCATCATCCCATCGGTATTGGATATTTATTATATTCTTTCACATCTGAGGATTTTTAAAAATATTGTACTTATTTATTTTTAGAGAGAGGGGAAGGAAGGAGAAAAAGTGGGAGAGAAACATCAGTGTGTGTTTGCCTCTCATGTGTCTCCTGCTGGGAACCTGGCCTGCAGCCCAGGCATGTGCCCTGACTGGGAATCAAAGGAACAACCCTTTGGTTTGCAGACCTATGCTCAATCCACTGAGCTACACTAGCCATGGCAACATATGAGGATTTTTAACTGCTGATTTATGATTCACAAATGAAACTATAGCTACATATTTTTGGAATTGTTAAAAACTTATGTGCAAATTTTTATTATTCATTTTTAGGAAGATTATTGTAGTATCCATGATATTCTTTAGAGTCTGTGAGTCAAACACAAAGAATCAATTTTCTAAGTATTTTACAAGTGATACTTATATCATTTGGAATATACTGTACATATTTTAAAGTCAGATAATTTATTCCATATATTTAAAAACTTTAATTTACTATTATTATTCTTATTTGAATTTATTGATTTGATTTATTTTTATTCCCACTTAATGTAAACTATTTTTGAAACAGTTTGTAAAAGACTGAACTGAATATGATGAAGTCAGAGCAATGATAAAATAAGGGTTTAAAACAGAATAATAACAGATGTCTTACTGTGTTATTAAAGGGATCTGAAGTTCAGCTCCAAGTTTCCTAGAAAGTAAAGTGAAAATGTATGATCAGTTACAGAAGAGAAGATAAAATCACACTACCTTAGGTTCAGAAATTACCTTCTTTGATTTTTCCAGAGTGTAAAACAATTACAGTACAAGGTTTCTTATCCCCAACTATCCCTGGCTCCCACTCTACCTAACTTGTGTCTGCATTATACAAAGGGATCCTGATAAGAAAGAAAAAAATTCAGGGTGATAAGGAGGGAACTGGAGAGGTTATTTGGCATGCGAATGGATGAGAGATTGTAAAGATGATAAAGGAGAACACTAACACTTGAAAGAAGTTTAATGAGAGAGACAAGCTATAAAGAGAGGAGCCACAAATATAAAGACCAAAACATAAAACAATGAGAAAAGACACTTTAAATATTTTTTTCCTTTATACTTTCCAATTCACTTGCGACCTTCTAACGAAAACTATGTTTCTGAAAACCCCTAAGGCTTTCGGGGCTAGACTTTGAAGTGAAACGTGTTAAAATGAATTAAACAAGGATGCCATTTACTTGTGTGGCTCTATTGTCCTGTCAGGCCTCCCTAAACTAACCAAAATGTAAACCGGTAAATGCCTCAAGGTTATACAATTAAAACCTCAGGGCAACCACTCACAAACAGTCAATTATGCTTTAAACTATTACAAATCAATTATTTCCTTATTTTGCTCGTTTTGTTTTTTTTTTTTTCTCCACAGAAGTCTCCCTGAGCTCCTACAGGTGGGACTTTCCTAACCACTTATGGTTTGGTGCTACATGTATGTACCCAACTGACTTTGGCTCAAATAAACTTAACATTTTTTTAAAATGTCTCTATTAATCATATATTTAAAAATATGCCTCATCCTATTTCTCTTTTAACAAGTGGTTACTGTAACAAACTACCTTAAACTCAGATGTGGGTTTACAGGAAGAGAATACTTGTATTAAATGACTATTACTATTAATCTAAAATGTTATATTAGTCACCCTGGCCACTTTCTTTCCCATTGGCTCCTTGATCTTGCTGAAGGGAAGAGTCAGTGATTCTTCCATTCAAATATGTGGCCTTGGGAAATATTTAGTAAAATGAGCAATTAATGGGCATCAAAATAAACCAGAGGTTAGCTAATATGTCAGATAATAAGCCCTGGATATTGTAAGATATTTGCTACCATAAACATTCTCCTTATTTCATAACTATTTTGTGTGTGTATATACATATATATAATGTTTTTATGTGTTAGTGATACAGGGTGCAGCCAAGGGGGGGCCCCAAAAAAAGATTTGGAATGGTGTGCAGAATTCAAAGCGTATAGGAATATTGGAGAGACATATAAGATGTCCTCAACCCCCCCCCCCAGGGGGAAGAAACAAATGGAGCAGGGCCATTGAGAGCTGTTTTGCATAGCAATAGTTTTGCAGCTAACCTCTGGAATGGTTATTTAACATATCTATAACCTTTAACTGGTTTCATAGATATGTTAAATAGCTGTGGCCAAGTTTGGAGCCGGGAAGAAGGGAATGGAGGGGACTCAAGATGGAACTAGGGGCTGCGCTTCTGAGTGAGAAGGCCTGTGTGGGAGCTTGGAAAAGATGGGCTCCAGGACATGAGGGGAGAACTGCCCAGGTGAAAAGGGAAGACCACGCAGCTTTGCCAGAATGGAGATCCCTGCAGCCAGGTGAAGAAGAAAGCCACATGCTTTTGGTGGAGTGCAGACTCCTGCAGCTTTGGTAGAAGAGGCCCACGCGGCTTTGGGGTGCCCCCTTTGGCTGCGGGGCCTGAAAAGCAAGAGAGACTTTGACTGGAACTGGGTACAAAGGACTCTTGCCAGTGGACCATGAGAGGGTACCACAGTACTTTGGATTAATTTGAGATCCTGCACAGTGACACAGCTGATGGTGCCAGCGGCCTGAAACACAGACGTGTGCTCGTTTCCTGATTTACGGTACCCGGAATTGGGACAGTGGGAGAAGGGAGCTGTGTGGGGGTAGGTGTACAACCTAAAGGACTTTGATATTTTAGTGGAGGCATTAGGCCTGAATAGCATTAAATAAACATTTTGTTTCCTTTTCACAAATCTCTGGCATTGAGAGATGTCTTTCCAATTGGCGGCGGACAGAAGGGCCCAGTAGATTTTAGTATTTTGTTTTTGGGAGGGGCCCCTGTTGTATAGCAGTTTTTGGCATCCCTAGGTGGGCCAAATATTGTATTGCCCCTCCCTCGGACCTCTTGTTCGTTAACCCTAGCACATATTCAAAGTAGATGGTTTTAATATTTAATCACTATATTTTTAAATAACAGAAAATAATGAAGCTAAAATAGTATTTTTAACATTTTCTTGTATTACCTTTCAGTATCTTCCTGAGGATCTATAATTGGTAGTACTTGTAAGTGCATGTTTGTATAATTAAAATATAACATACTTACCTTCTCAAGTTATTTCATAACTTATATAATACAAAATATTATATACTATGTTATACGATATCATCTTAAACTCTTCGGGACAATTACATAACTTCCATATTTTAGAGCACAAAATTAAACAGTTGTTTCACTTAACAGTGTCTACAGTAGTTCCAGTTTGGAGAAAAATAATTAGTATCTGTAATTATTGGTATAACTCAAAGAATTCAATTATGAAATAAGGCTTATAATAATTGGATATAAAATTGAGATCAAGCCTTACTCATAAACTTAAGGACAATTATTTTATAGTCACATACAAATCAGAGTAGTGTATCACCAGCAATATATTTCCTTTTGTTTTACCTTGTATCTTAGGATGTGCTCTGGCTTAGATTAAAATATGAGATTTCAAAGTTATATTTTATCTTTACTTATTGAAAAAAGTTATTTTGATTATAAAAATTTCCATTTTATTGTCAGACTGTCATACATCTTACTTGACATCTTGCACAGAGTCATGTGCAAGTCATGTACAAATTCACAGATTCATGTTTAGTTAACTCAGCAATTCAGATAAACTATGTGCACATATATTCTTCAGCTATTATATTCCCTATGCTGTACTTTGATCCCCATGACTATTCTGTAACAACCAATCACATCAAATACACCAAGGTGTATTTCTTAATCCCTACACCTTTTTCTCCCATTCCCCTAACCACTCTTATATAGAAAACCATCAAACAGTCTCTGTATTTATGACTCTGTTTCTGTTCTCCTTGTTTGTTTATTTTGTTTTTTATAATCAACTGTTGATAGGTATGCAATTATTTTCATTCTATTATCATATTTTTGATCTCCTTCTTCTTAAAGAAGACCCTTTAGCAGTTTATATAATGTAAACTGCTGTTTTGCTGGTGATGAACACCTTTAGGGTTTTTAATTAATTAATTAATTTTTGGTGGGGGGTCTGAGAAGCCCTTTTCTGTCCTTCTATTCTAAATGATAGCTTTGCTGGATAGAGTAATCATGGTTGTAGGGCCCACTTGTCACCAGTTTGAATACTTCTTACCAATACCTTATACTCTGTAAAGAGTCTTTTGAGAAATTAGCTGAGCTCCCTTGTAGGTAACTAACTGCCTCTTACTTGCTGATTTTGATTCTCTCTTTGTCTTTTATCTTTGGCATTTTAATTATGACTTGCCTTCTTTATGCAAGAAATACAGAAAACAATTTCTGGCACAATAAAGTACACCAGAAACTACTGAACTCTGATGTCATGAAGACCTGATTTCAGGTTGTGTATTCAATATTAACTAGGTGTGTGTTTGTGACAGTTATTCTAATTCACTCTAACTCCCACTTCATTCATTTATGAAAGTAGAATAGTAAGAAATTACATTAAGTTCCTGAGATTAAAGTAGATAATACACAAATACTCCCCCATAGCATCCTGTCATTTTATACGCATTACTTACTCCATTGCTTGGATTAGCAGTATTAACAATGAGTATGGAAGCATCATTGTGATTATACAGAGAATTTCAATGTAGTACAATGGTGTAACAGTGGAGATTGTTTTAATCCTGCCTTCACAATTACATAAAAAATATAGTATCAGCCACATTACGTGGTAGCACATCACAGGAAACTCTTGATGCTTGACTTCATACTTCTTAAAAAAAAGTTTCTATGCCTATTTTATAAGGAATTATACTTTTAACTTTCTTTTTCCATTTAAACTTCAGCAACATATCAATGCAAGCTGCATGTGAAATTTGACAACTGCATTTTTACAAATAGAATTTTTCTACCCAAGGAGAAAAGTGGGAAAATTAGTTTTAGAATTTTATTATTGCTGTGGGACACAGAAATACATTTTTATAGCTCTGGGATTCCATGATGAATCACTGCAAGAGTCGATTGAAAAATAATATGTGAATAAACTAAGTACAATGAGTGGTTTTAGGAGAGTATGAAAGTGACCCCCTGTATGACATAAGTATTTAATTTCAGAGTTATTTTTCACTACTAAGATATTAGCATACAAAAAGTAATAAAATACATTATAAAATTAAGGCAAAAAGTTATTTTTAAACATTAACATATTTATGTAGTGCTAACTATGAAATGTAAACATTAATGTATAAATTCAATTAGTCCCTATATTCAGTTATTTTGGTCTGAGTTTTCTGATATTCCAAGTAAACAAAAGCTATAGGTCTTCCCTCATTTCTCAGACAATATAACATTATCTTTTAAAATCTATACATGAATAACTGGTAAAATAATTTTTAAGCACCATGTACATGGAAGACAAAATAATTAGTATTTTCTCTAAAAAATATTTACTAGTTTCTATTTATTAAAATATTTCTTGAAACTATACCTTTATTCTGTTACTCTTGCTCACTATACACTATTTCCCAATGTTGAACATTCATTACTCTTGAAATTTTGCTCTACTTTCTACCCTAATGCTGTAGCTTTTATATTTCTCTCTACATCTTTTTTAAAATATTTTTAAATTTTATTGATTATGCCATTACATTTGTTCTATTTCCCCCCTTCATTCCTCTCCACCCTGCACACCCCTCTCCCACCATTCCCACCCTTTAGTTCATGAACACGTTTCTCACGTTCTTTAGATTCTATATTCCCCTATTATTCTTACCCTCCCCCCTATCTATTTTCTATCTACTGTCTATGCTACTTATTTTCTGTACCTTCTCCCCCATTCTCCTCCTCCCACTCCCCTGTTGCTAACCCTCCATGTGATCATTTCTATGGTTCACTCCTGATCTAGCTGTCCTCTGAGTTTGCTTTTGTTTTAGGTGTGGTTGTTAATAACTGTGAGTTTGCTGTCCTTTTACTGTTCATCTTTTTTACCTTCATTTTCTTAGGTAAGTCCCTTTAACATTTCATATAATAAGGGCTTGGTGATGATGAACTCCTTGAATTTGATCTTATCTGAGAAGCCCTTTATGTCCTTCCATTCTAAATGAAAGCTTTGCTGGATAGAGCAATCTTGGTTGTAGGTCTTTGGTTTTCATGACTTGGAATACCTCTTTACAGCCCTTCTTGCCTGTAAGGTTTCTTGAGAAATCAGCTGACAGTCTGATGGGAAGTCCTTTGTAGGTGACTGTCCCCTTATCTCCCTTATCTCTTGCTGCTTCTAGGATTCTCTCCTTCATTTTAATCTTGGCTAATGGAATGATGATGTGCCTTGGTGTGTTCCTTCTTGGGTCCAACTTCTTTGGGACTCTCTGAGCTTCCTGGATTTCCTGGAAGTCTATTTCCTTTGCCAGAATGGGGAAGTTCTCTCTTATTATTTGTTAAAATAGGGTTTCCACTCATGACTGTTCCTCTTCCCCTTCTGGTACCCCTATAATTCGAATGTTGGAACGTTTAAAGATGTCCTGGAGGTTCCTAAGCCTCTCCTCATTTTTTTTGAATTCTTGTTTCTTCATTCTTTTCTGTTTGGTCATTTTTTCCTTCCTTCTGGTCTACTCCCTGATTTGAGTCCCAGTTTCCTTTCGATTACTGTTGGTTTCCTGTGCATTACCATTCATTTCAATTAGTTTAGCCTTCATATGTTTCTCTAATTTGTGACTATAATCATCCAGTTCTGTGAGCATCCTGATCACCAGTGTTTTGAACTGTGCATCTGAAAGTTTCGCTATTTCTTCATTGCTTAGATTTATCGGCTCTGGGGCTCTGAGTTGTTCTTGAGCCATTTTTGGTCTGTTCGTGCCCGTTAAGTATGAAGAGCGGAG
This sequence comes from Artibeus jamaicensis, assembly GCF_021234435.1. Classification (NCBI taxonomy): domain Eukaryota; kingdom Metazoa; phylum Chordata; class Mammalia; order Chiroptera; family Phyllostomidae; genus Artibeus; species Artibeus jamaicensis. Next base: position 66,672,443 of record NW_026522030.1, on the reverse strand, counting down.
TCGTAGTTATTTACCAGGGCGGGGCCACCTAGGTCGCTCGTTTGTGATACTGTATGTGGGGGTGGGTTCAGAGTGGGAGCAATGGCTGTCCTCTCAGCTCCCTGGTCTGCTTCACCACTTGCCCCTGCCTGTTTATCTGAGCTCAAATTTTTGAGCCCACTGCCCTGCGCCGGGTGCCTGCGTGGTCTGTCTCAATGCTCTTCTCTTCACTGGTTTATCTGCATGCAAATGCGCTACCACAGACAGACAGCTGTGCCTTCCCTGGGTCTGCAGGTAGCTACCCCACACCTGGGATCCTTGCCCTCGGCTGCCTGCGTGCTGCTAGGTCGGGGGATCTTTTTTGCCTGGCCTGCTCCACTGCTGGTTCCCCCCTCTCACCGGTTTAGCTGAGCGGTTCGTTATTTTCAACTCCGTATTGTTAGATTTTCTGTGGTTTGGTTGCATTTATTGTTGTTAAAACTTTGATATTTTTAGATTTAGATTTGGTTGTGCGAGGAAGTAAAGTGTTTCCACCTACGCCTCCATCTTGGCGGAAGTCCCCGCTCTACATCTTTGATTATGTGTCACAGTCTCCTTCATGAGTAGATCTTCCACAATCATTATTTCTAAAGCATAAATATATCCTACGATCCCATTATCATCATTCTATTGATTTATATTTTATGGCTTTTTAAATAAATTTTCAATATGCTTCATCAGATGACCTTTTTTAATTACTTATTTTAATAATCATCATAAATGAATTATTTATCTATGTATATAAGTATAGAATTGTTATTACAGAATTATTATGTTTTGATATTTCTAATTTAAACTCAAAGATTTTTACAAGAATATACTTATTATCTCATCTTAACATTTCGTACACCCATTTTATAAAATCAATGCTTTTGTAATTTGTTAATTTTTGAAAATTTCTCATTGAGATTTTAGGATACAGAACTATACTTTTAAAATTTTAATTCTGCTGCTCCTTAGGCATCCAGTTCATTATTTCATTCTCTTATTATTACAATTTCCTTCTTTCTATTCTTTTACTGTGGTAGGTCTAGTAATATTATGTTACATACTTATATTATCAATTTTCAGTCTTCTTTCATTTAAATGTAATTCTGGAAATGTCCCAAGTATTCCATCTCCCAGGTTTCATTGTGAATTTAGTGTAATGTTACCCTGGTACCCTTCTTCCAATATGATGGCCCTACAGGCTAACCTGCAGTGTAGACATGGGGAATCCATGTACTTAAACATTCACGGGGCTATTGTGACATACAGAGAAAGTTAACAAGTAATGTTTAAAAATAGAAAAATAATTAAATTGTTAACATTTATTAATAACACTATAACCATTCCTTAAGTTATTTAACAATGCTGATATTTAGTAACTCCACCTGAAAAAGGAGGTCAGTGGGTTTGGAATCTGTCAATCTTGTGAAGTCTAGAATGTGAGTCAGTGTCTCAACATAGAACATTTACAAAATTCAGTATAGGATAACTGAGGGAGTGTTTACTTTTAATCTATTTATGGAAGTGCAAAAGTATGGGAGTGATCTGTTAATAACAGCTGAACTGTTACCTCACTTGAGCTTAAAAAGAAAAAAATAATAATCAGACACTCTGACTAAACCGTCTAATTTGTTCTTTTTAAGGCTATTTTGTAGCAAGGAATTTAAAATAATAAGGAAACCAGAGGTCATCTCCTTTGATATAAATCCAAATAGACATACTTGTGGGTCAAAAAGCTGAAAAATGGAGAGTGTATCTAAGAGACAATACTACTCTTCTACTATCGGTCTCATATATACACTAACATACAGTATTTATTTACTTATGCAAATATTGCAGACTGTGTCTCTCGTTACAGCTTTTATTCATTCCGTCTTTAAATTGAAATTAACTTCATAATATTTTATTGAAATTTCTGAAGTCTCTGTCCTGTGAATGACACATTTTCAGAAGTGACATTAACTTTTGTAGCTATTACAGATGTTCTATTTAACTTTTTTCCTTTCTGAAATATTACATTTATAAAAATAGTAAATTAGCCAATAAAATGAATCATTATTAATAAACAGTAGGATTTACATTTGGGGAAAAGACAAATTAAAATTGTGAACATAATTTTTTCAGTAGAAACTAAGTTAAAAATTATTTGAGTTCAAGGTTTGTCATTATATTAACTGCTATTTTTAAACCATTGGAGGTTCCAGGAGTTTAAATATGCATTATGTATGCTATGTAATTTGCTCCAATTCTATGGTGTCAAGCTACTAAAAATACAGCTCATAATATTAAAATCAACTGAAGTTCTATTTTTTTGTCTGAATATTAGGATTTGGAATCCAAGAAAAAATGATTTCAAAGAGTATTTTCAAGTAACAATAAATAGGAGAAAACTCAAGAATTAAGTTATTTCATTCCTTAAATATAAAATATTAATTATCTGATATTAACAAAGAAAGATTACTAATAGCCCTGGCTGGGTGGTTCAGTTGGTTGGAGCATTCATTGTCCCTTACACTTAAGGATTGTGGGTTCAATTCCCAGTCTGGGCACATACCTAGGTTGTAGGTTCAATCTCCAGTGTGGGGCACATATTGGAGGCAACCAGTTGATGTTTCTCTTGCACATTAATGTCTCTCTCTTTCTCTAAAATCAATAAACATAATCACAGTAAGCATTAAAAAATTATTGATAAAAATGGGGTGGAGAGGGAGATTTGGGAAGAAAAGGCAAAAAGTTCTGCTTCAACAACAATATATATTTTTTTAAATAGTTAAAATTTATTTATTTATTTTTGCCTTTTGCAATATTCTTTTTAAAAATTTTTTATTTAGTTATTTTTCAAGTACAGTTTTTTTTTATCTATATCTCCCACCCCAGCCTCCCCCGCCCCTTACTCCCCACCTCCCTCCCATTTCCACCCCCCTTAGTTCTCGTCCCTGTGTCCTTCCTATTTGTTCCTCCAAATCCCTCCCCCTTTTTCCCTTTAACTTCCCTTCCTTCTCCCCTCTGCTCACTGTCCCGCTGTCCTCTATTTCAATGTCTGTTTTTTTTTCTGCTTGCTTGTTTGTTTTATTGTTTAGCTTCCTGTCAAAGGTGAGATCATATGGTATTTGTCTTTCAACACCTGGCCTATTTCACTCAGCATAATGCTTTCCAGTTCCATCCATGTTGTTGCAAAGGGTAGTAGCTCCTTCTTTCTCTCTGATGCATAGAATTCCACTGTGTATATGTACCACAATTTTTTGATCCATTTATTTACTGACAGGCACCTAGGTTGCTTCTAACTCTTGGCTATTGTAAATTGTGCTGCTATGAACATTGTGGTGCATAGGTTCTTTGAAATTGATGTTTTAGGATTCTTAGGATATAGTCCTAGCAGTGGAATTGCTGGATCAAAAGGCAGGTTGATTTTGATTTTTCTGAGAAAATTCCATACTGTTTTCCGTAATGGTTGTACCAGTCTGCAATACCACGAACAGTGAATTAAGGTTCCCTTTTCTCCACAACCTCTCCAACATTTGTTGTTTGTTGCTTTGTTTATGATAGCCATTCTGACTGGTGTAAAGTGGTATCTCATTGTGGTTTTAATTTGCATCTCTCTGATACCTAGTGATATTGAGCATTTCCTCATGTGTCTCTGGATCTTCTGTATGTCCTCCTTAAGGAAGTGTCTGTTCAAGTCCTTTTCCCATTTTTTAATTGGGTTAGTTGTCTTCTTAGAGTGGAGTCGTATAAGTTCTTTGTATATTTTGGAGATTAAACCTTTGTCTGAGGTATCATTGGCAAATATGTTTTCCCATACAGTTGGTTGTCTTTTTACTTTAATACTGTTTTCTTTAGCCACACAGAAACTTTTCATTTTGATGAGATCCCATTTGTTTATTCTTTCCTTTATATTCCTTGCTCTAGGGGACATATCAGTAAAAATGTTGCTGCCTGAAATATCTGAGAGTTTCCTGCCAACGTTCTTCTCTAGGACGTTAATGGTTTCAAGGCTTATATTTAAGTCTTTTATCCACTTTGAATTTCTTTTGGTATATGGTGTAAGGTGGTGCTAAAGTTTCATTTTTTTGCACATAGCTGTCCAGTTCTCCCAGCACCATTTGTTGAAAAGGCTATCTTTACTCCATTTTATGTTACTGCCCCCTTTGTCAAATATTAATTGACTGTAGAGAGTTAGGTTGATTTCTGGGCTCTCTGTTCTGTTCCATTGGTCTATGTGCCTGTTTTTATGCCAGCACCAGGCTGTTTTGATTACAGTGGCTTTGTAATACAGTTTGATATCAGGTATTGTGATTCCTCCTGCTTTGTTCTTCTTTCTCAAAAGTGCAGCTGCTATTCGGGGTCATTTATGGTTCCATATAAATTTTTGAAGTGTTTGTTCTATGTCTGTGAAATATGCCATTGGTACTTTAATAGGTATTGCATTGAATGTTTATATTGCTTTGGGTAGTATGGACATTTTGATGATGTTAATTCTTCCAATCCATGGACACGGTATATGTTTCCATTTGTTTCTGTCTTTCCTGATTTCTTTCTTCAGTGCTGTGTAGTTTTCTGCATACAGGTCTTTTACCTCCTTGGTTAGGTTTATTCCCAGATATTTTATTTTTGTTTTTACTATATCGAATGGGATTTTTTCCTTGATTTCTTCTTCTGCTGATTCATTGTTGGTATACAAAAATGCCTTTGATTTCCAGATATTGACTTTGTAACCCACTGTTTTGCCAAATTCATTAATTAGTTCGAGAAGTTTTTTGGTAGAGTCTATAGGATTTTCCATGTACACTATCATGTCATCTGCAAACAGTGACAGTTTTGTTTCCTCCTTTCCTATTTGGATGCCTTTTATTTTTTTCTTGCCTAATCTCTGCAGCTAAAACTTCCAGTACTCTATTGAATAGAAGTGGTGAAAGTGGACATCCTTTTCTTGTTCCTGATCTTAGTGGAAAAGCTTCTAGTTTTTGCCCATTGAGTGACTGTAGGTCTCTCATGTATGGCCTTTATTATATTGAGGAATGCTCCCTCTATTCCCACTTTGCTAAGTGTTTTTATCAGAAATGGGTGTTGTATCTTATCAAAAGCTTTTTCCGCATCTATTGATATGATCATGTGGTTTTTGTCTTTGCTTTTGTTTATGTGATGTATTACATTTACTGATTTGCGAATGTTGAACCATCCTTGCATCCCTGGGATGAATCCCACTTGGTCAAGGTATATGATCTTTTTGATATATTGTTGGATTCAATTTGCCAATATTTTTTTAGGGTTTTAGCGTCTATGTTCATCAGTGATATTGGCCTGAATTTTCTTTCTTTGTTGTATCTCTATCTGGTTTTTGAATTAGGATGATGTTGATTTCATAAAAAGAATTTGCGAGTTTTCCATCCTTCTGGATTTTTTGGAATAGGCTGTGAAGAATAGGAGTTAGATCTTCCTTAAATGCTTTGTAGAATTCTCTTGTGAACCCATCTGGTCCAGGGCTTTTGTGTGATGGGAGTTTTTTGATTACTGCTTCAATTTCTTTTGCTGCTATTGGTGTGTTCAAATTTTCTGCTTCTTTTTCATTGAGTTTTGGAAGATTATATTTTTCTAGAAATGTGTCTATTTCTCCTAGGTTTTCAAATTTCTTGGCATACAGTTCTTCATAATAATTTCTTACACCCCTTTCTATTTCTGTGGTAACAGTTGTAATCTCTCCTCTTTCATTTTTTATTGTGTTTGTGTCCTCTCTCTTCTTTTCTTGATGAGCCTACTTAAAGGCTTGTCTATTTTGTTTATCTTCTCAAAGAACCAACTCCTGGATTCATTGATTCTTAGAATTGTGCTTTTAGTCTCTATGTCATTTAATTCTGCTGTGATCTTGGTTATTTCCTTCCTTCTGCTTGCTCTGGGTTGTCTTTGTTGTTGTTCCTTGAGTTCTTGCAGGTGTAGGGTTAGGTAGTTTATTTGAAATGTTTCTATCTTCTTTAGGTAGGCCTGTATTGCTATAAACTTTCCTCTCTGGACTGCCTTGGCTGTGTCCCATAAGTTCTGGGTTGTTGTGAGATTGTTTTCATTTGTTTCCAGAATCATTTTGATTTCTTCCCTAATTTCATTCTTGACCCATTCATTGTTTAATATCATACCATTCAGTCTCCATGATTTTGGGTGCCTTGATTCTTTTCGATCGGGGTTGGTTTCCAGTTTTAGTCCCTTGTGGTCAGAGAAGATGCTTGGTAGGATTTCGATTTTCTTGAATTTGTTGAGGCTTGTTTTATGTCCTATCATGTGGTCTATCTTTGAAAATGTTCCAAGTGCATTTGAAAAGAATGTGTATTTAGCTTCTTTGGGATGAAGGGTTCTCTCTCTCTCTCTCTCTCTCTATATATATATATATATATATATATATAATCAGTTAATTGCATTTCATCTAGGTTGTTGTTTAATGCCACAATAGTTTTGTTGATATTTTGTTTTGAAGGTCTGTCCATTTTTGACAGTGGGGTGTTAAAATCCCCTACTATAATTGTGTTGCTTTCAATATCTTTCTTGAAGTCCTCTAAGATTTTCTTTATATATTTTGGTGCTCCTATTTTGGGTGCATATATATTTATGATGTTAATGTCTTCTTGGTAGATTCTTACCTTGAGCATTACGAAGTGTCCTTCTGGGTCTCTTTTTATGGCCCTTTTGTGAAGTCTATTTTGTCCGATATGAGAATTGCTACCCCAGATTTTTTTTCTTGTTTGTTTGCTTGGGAAATTTGTTTCCAGCCTCTCACTTTTAGTCTGTGATGGTCTTTTGTCCTGAGGTGGGTCTGTTGTAGGCAGCGTATTTGTGGGTCATGCTTTCTTATCCATTTAGTTATTCTATGTCTTTTGATTGGAGCATTTAATTCATTTGCATTGAAGGTTATTATTGATAGGTACTTGTTCATTGCCATTTTTGTACCTGTGTTCCACTCTGTCTCCCTCTTTTCCTTCCTTCCCTTAAAGCAGTCCTTTTAGTATTTCTTGTAGAGCTGGTTTGGTGGAGGCATATTCTTTTAGACTTCTTTTGTCTTGGAAGCTCTTTATTTGGCCTTTTATCTTGATTGAGAGCCTTGCTGGGTAAAGTAGCCTTAGTTGTAGGCCTCTGGTTCTCATTACTTGGAATATTTCTTGCCATTCTCTTCTTGCTTGGAGTGTTTCCATTGAGAAGTCAGTAGCTAACCTTATTGGGACTCCCTTGTATGTTACTTCTTTTTTCTCCCTTGCTGCCTTTAAGATTCTCTCTTTGTCTTGGAATTTTGCCATTTTGATGATGATGTGTCTTGAAGTGGGCCTCTTTGGGTTCCTCTTGATTGGGACTCTCTTTGATTTCTGGATTTGTGTGTCTTTTTCTCTCATCAAATTAGGGAAATTTTCTCTCATTACTCTTTCAAATAGGTTTTCTATGCCTTATGTTTCTTCTTCTCCTTCTGGTATTCCTATTATTCGAATAGTATTACGTTTCATATTGTCTTGCATTTCTCTTAATCCCTCTTCATTCTTTCTGAGCTTCTTTTCATTTTCTTGCTCTTTCTGTGAGATGCTGTCTACTTTGTTTTTCAACTCACTAATCCCATCCACTGCCTCATCTATTCTACTTTTGAAACTTTCTACTATGTTCTTCAGTTTGAAAATTGTGTTCTTCATTTCCTCTTGTCCCTTGCTGATATTTTCTATTTCCTTTTTAATGTCGATGTAGTTTGCAAAGAGATCATTATAGCTCCCCTGTAGTTTCTGGTAGTTCCTTGTGAGCTCTTTGAACTTCATAATAACCAGTGCTTTGAATTCACTATCTGATAGTTGATTAGCCTCTATTTCATCTAACATTCTTTCTGAAGTTTCTGCTTTTTCTTTCATTTGGGGATTGTTTCTTTATCTTCCCATTATTTGAGACTCTTCTTGTTAGTCTCAGCTTCTAAAATTTATCTGTTCTGACTCTCTGGGTTTATGGTGTGAACTTCTGTGGTAGAATACCTGTGGATTTCAGTGGTGCAGTCTCCTTCAGGTATCTTGATGTTCTCCATCTCCACCTATTCTCGTGCTGGTTTTCTACCACTTCTGAGTGTCCTGGCTCCTGTAGCTGAGTCCTTGGGAGCCCACGCCCATTGCTATGGCAGCAGCACAGGGCCTGGGAGTTTCCGGCCCCTGTAGCTGACTCCCCAGCGACCAGCCCCATCGTAAAATAGTCAAAGTTTAAATTAAAAAAAAAAGAAGATGTCAGAGCCACTGTCTATAGTGAGTTGAAAAGTTTTAATATAAGCTTTCCAAATGTCAAGGTGTAACAAACTCTAGAGATGATGGGAAAACATTCTGGTCTCTCAACTCTCTTCAGCCAAGTAAGCTACACAGTAGCCAGTCTCAGACATGTAGATGCCTGGTTATTAGAGTTCTAAAGTCTGTATTTTTCTATCACCAAACAAGTGAAGTTACTTCTTCAACATTTTATTCCACCCACATGGAATGAGATATTCCTTTAAAAGACTTACCTATAAATCACTCAGGGTTTTAAACTTCTCACCTATAACACCTCCATAAATATACAAAGATTTCCAACACAGGAAGCCCCACGACTTCTCAATATAAAAAATACATTTTATTCTATGAAAACACACCAAAATACTCTGAATCTAATATTGAAAGCATAGGGAGTAGAAGTGAGCGCTTGAATAGGCTATTTCTATATAACCATAAATTTTCAAAAAGCTGAGATATTTTTAATGGAAGATTATTAATTTATATAAAAATTACTAGATTTGAACATTTTTTCAGAAAGCATTTTCTCCTCTAAATTACACTCTTCATAAGAAAATCATGGAACTTTCTTTGCTCCAAATCCTTACTTTATATATGAGATAGGTAGCATAACTTAAAACAATTTCCCTTTACATTTTTGTGTCAGTAAATGCTTATTTGGTATGTAGTGCTTGAAAAATGATATTTAGACAATTTTTGAAATATACGTATTTTACTTATACTATCTAATAATGTCACCACAAATTTAAAAATCTGTGTTCTGAGAACCAATACTTATTTGGTTAAAAAAAATATGAGTGGCAATTGAAAACTAACACAGGAAGGTACCATTGGACTGTTGCTAACCACAATGTAATATATTAATGAAAAATCTGAAAAAAATGGAACTTAGAATTTTTCTATAACAAAATCTGAACTTTTAGCTTTTATTTTCTTACTTTTCCAATGACCTCAAAGGCTATGCAATGATAAACTTATAGTTTTGGGGAAACCCTTTTTGTAAGTAATTTTATGAAATAGTGTATGAAGATATTGTATATTTAGAAATTTAAAGACAAATAAATAAATAATGCTTGTAACTTAAAGAACAAGTAGTGACACACTTATAATATTTCCTTATAGTTTTAAGATGGTACTTTCTATGTTACATTGTGCAGTATTAGTTAAGAAGTCTTCCCTGCTAGGTTGAATATAACTTTATCATATATTCTAGAACTTTCCATTTTATTTTTTTCATTTTTCTTAAAAACATTCATTCATTTAATATTAATGTGTGACACACATATACTTCTGGTAAGCTTATTTTTTTGTTTAGGTTGTTGTTGTTCAAACCTAAGAGGACTCTCCAATGTCATCTAATTCTGGTTACTTAAGATTTAAGTAAATATTTAAATATTTAAGATTTTTAATTATTATGGCAAGATTTTTAATCATGCCTTCTCAATTTATTTATAATTCTTCATGCAAGAGAAGCAGTTTAAGAATTAAATATAGTAACAATTCTCTAATATTGGCTACCAGATTAAAATGAGCTTGCTAAAATATATTATTTTATAAAAATGCACATCATTTATTATCATGTAAATTTTATGTGTAACTCTTATTAACTCTTTCAGAAAGTTACTTTGTTTATGTTATACATGCTCAGCAGTTATGTTTTCTTTGCACACTATTGAGAGGCAACTCTTAATTGAGTGCTATGCTCCTTGTACGCTGTTTCCGAACTACTTTTTCAGATATGCGTGTTGTTGTGTTTTCACAAATTCACCTGCGTAGATGAATATGTCTATGTGCATGGTGCCCACACCTGCTATATTTATCTCCTGCAGATACATTGTTTTAGAGATAATGGCAACTTTTTATTACAGATGAAGATACATCTATTAATCTTGTAATGATCCTATCTCTGCATATTATTCTTATTGAATCCTTAATCATTGGGGGAGGGAGACAATAAAAAGCTAAGTTCCTAATTCAAGGTGAGATGGTTAGGGTCAATACAATGAGTGTGTTCTGCCTACCACCTTTATACCTGGCTTTTTAATATCTCAGCTAGTGAATTGAAAGAAAAATTATATCCGGATATCTAAGATGTGAACAGAAAAGAGAATTTTCTGTTGCATCCTCTGTTTGCTAGATCATGAGGACCGTGGTTCTTTGGAATTTTGAATGAGAAGAAGCATGTGCCCTTGGGACCAAGTAGAAAGGAATGAATGGCAGACCCAATATTCCTAATTGGTTTTCTTCATCACTGCCCAACTACATGGAAAAATATCTTGTGAATGGGGGTCAAGAATGTTTTAATTTTATTGGTCACACAGCAGATAAGCTAGAGTATGAAAATAAAGTATTTACCTCTAGAACAGTTATGCCTATAGATAGATCTATGTTGAATCTAAAATGCACTACCCCAAAGAGGTCAGAGCCAGTCTGTATAAAAGTCAGTGTCCAGGAATGGGTCAGAGGCAGAACTTATCCCAAATGCTCAGAAGCACTTAATTTTGTACATCAGTCTACGTCAGAGTTAAAATAGGAGAAAGAACATTTTTTAAACTTCGTTATTGCTTCCGTTCGCAGTCTTCTTCAGGTGTCAATATGACTTTATTTTACTATTTTGCGTGAAGTCATTAGGAGAAAGGAGATCACTTCACCCTCAGCCTATTCTCTGACCACGGGCTCATAACCAAGCCTCATGTACAGAATGAAAATGTACAACAAACAATCCTGGGGAAAGTAAAGGTATTTCATTTTTAGAAAATATTTTTTATTAAAAAATTATGTTTTATGGTCCTGGGCAAGTGGCTTATTGGTTGGAGCATCGTCCCCAGGTGCCAGGTTTTCAGGTTTGACACCTAGTTAGGGCACATACAGGAAGCAACCAACGAGAGGATAAACATGTGGAATAACAAAGTGACATTTCCCTTTCTCTCTCTCCTCTGCTTTTTCTAAAAAAATCAATAAAAAATTTAAATTTTTTAATTATGTCTTATCTTTGTCATCTTTTATCAAAACACTAGTGAAACAATATAGCTTTGACCCATATAGACCTGTTAAAATATTATTTTTCATATTCGGCTGACACAGAGGCCTGTGTACTGTATCTTACATTACTAGGCACGCCCTCTGACCTCAAGCCTTGTACCTGTTGTTCACTCTCTCTGGAATGCTCTTTCCCACGATATTCACTTGGTTTATTACCTAATGTTCTTCAGATTTTTCACTCCAAGTTCTCTTCAGTGATGTCTTTCCTAACTATCTATTTAAAATTATGAACCTCTTCTGATAACCTCTATACCCATCTGTTTTCTTTCTCTCCAATAACATAGCTTCAATATGTTATTTTGTTTATTTCTTATCCCTGTCATAGAATACACACTTTAGGAAACCAGAGACTTTTGTATATTCTGTTCAAGACTTTGTCTAGGACAAGGCTTAACACGTATCAGCAAATAATAATTATACCATTGTTAATAAACACATAATGAAAACATATTAAAATCAACATTCACATTTTTATTACAGCAATCTGTTCTGGCATCCCTTCACTCTTCCCAGTCTCACTACTCCCTGAATTGTCAGAGACTTCAGACCTTACAGACCTTCACACTTCAAATCTTCCCTGGGGCTCTGGCATGCTTTTCTGAGTTTAAAATTGGTTTACTGTTTGGACCATTTTCTCATCAGACATCACCAATTCCTTCCTACCAGTGTCCACTTGCTGAGCTTGCCCTGAAAATTCTAAGCTCAAGATCATTCCCTCAAACTAACATAAGTGAGTTTAGAGTTAGATTGCTTAGTGTTGATGGACCAAAAAATAAATTATACAAGCAGACCAAATCATGGCCCTGAGAACTGGGATGAACAAAGGGACAAGTAGGACTATTGGATAGGAATCCAATCCCCACACACATATACACAAGTACAGTTCAACTTTTGGAGGCTGAGATTGTGGAAATGGAAATGGTGTCTTTGGGACATGATATTGTAGAATATCTAAGGTGCTCAAAATTAGCTGGATTCCCTACTCCATCCATTCAAATGTGCTCTTGGGAATAGACAGAGGTGATCATTTAGTCCCCTACCTTCCACTGCCAGAGGCTCAATTTCTGGTCTGTTGTTGATTAATTGATTAAATCAAACATTGGAATTTTTCTTGATAAGAAGAAAATGGTGATGGCTATCTTTTCTGATGCAGAAGAGATTTTAGGACACTAAGGAAGGGCTGAAAGGAAAAATGAAACATATGTTTTGCTTTGAAAAGCTTACACACTTGTAGTTAAAATAAATTGTAGAAGTAAAATGACAGTTTTATAGACACACTTTCCCCACCCTCACACAAACACTAAATTATACATTTCTATCTAAAATACATGATTAAAACAAAAAACAACCAGAGTGACAGGAAATCAAGCTGTATGGAAGTCTGACAACCAAGGAGCTAAAGAAAAAACATTCATCCAGACTGGTAGGAGGGGCAGAGATGGGCTGCCAGGCAGAGAGAACTAGCAGCAAGGCAGTGGCTGGAGAAATGGGACAGGCAAGGCAGGTGGCAGCTGGCTGAGCACGCAATCTCACATTTGCATGAAACTGGGAGGAACAACTTGTAGCAAGACAAAACCTTGCAACCCAGCCTGTGGAAATAAAGCCTCAAACCTCTGATCAAAAATACCTGTGGGTTTAGGCTGCAGTAGGAGAAACTCCTAGCCTCACAGGAGAGTTGGTTGGAGAGACCCACAGGGCCCTAGAATGTACACAAGAAATCAGCCCACCAGAAATCAGCACCAGAAGGGCCCACTTTGGTTGTGGGTATCAGGGAAAGTGACTGAAAACTAGCAGAGAGCAGAGTAAGCAGCACTGTTCCTTCTTAGACCCCTCCCCACATCAGTGTCACAAGGCAGCAGCCTGGGTTGTCCCACCCTGGTGAACTAAGGCTCCAACCCTAACCATTTAACAGGTGCACTGAGACAAAAACAAACAAAAAAAATGGCCCAAAGCTCCAGAAAAAAATACAACTATTTTTTGAAGAGATAGCCAGTCTATCAGATGTACAACAATGAAGAAATAGCCAGTCTATCAGATGTACACTTCAAAACACTTGTAATCAGGATGCTCACATAAATGTTTGAGTATAGTCACAAAATAAAGGAAAAAGTGAAGGCTATAAAATGTGAAATAAAGGAAAATGTACAGGGAACCAACAGTGACAGGAAGGAAACTGGACTCAAATCAATGGTTTGGAGCAGAAGGAAGAAATAAACAGTCGACCAGAACAGAATGAAGAAACAAAAATTCAAAAATATGAGGAGAGGTATAAGAACCTCCAGAACATCTTTAAACATTCCAACATCAGAATTATAAGGATACTGGAAGGAGAAGAGGAAGAGCAATAAGTGGAAAAGTTATTTGAACAAATAATAAAGGAGAACTTCCCCAATCTAGCAAAGGAAATAGACTTCCAGAAAGTCCAGGAAGCTCAGAGAGTCCCAAAGAAGTTGGACCCAAGAAGGAACACACCAAGGCACATCATCATTATATTAGCCAAGATTAAAATGAAGGAGAGAATCCTAGAAGCAGTAAGAGATAAGGGGACAGTCACCTACAAAGGAGTTCCCATCAGACTGTCCCTGGATTTCTCAAAAGAGACCTTACAGGCAAGAAAGGTCTGGAAAGAAGTATTAAAAGTCCTGAAAGGTGAGGACCTACATTCAAAATTACTCTACCCAGCAAAGCTTTCATTTAGAATGGAAGGGCAGATAAAGTGCTTCCCAGGTAAAGTTAAAGGAGTTCATCATCACGAAGCCCTTATTATGTGAAACGTTAAAGGGACTTATCTAAGAAAAAGAAGATAAAAATATGAACAGTAAAATGACAACAAACTTACAATTATTAACAACCAAAACTAAAACAAGCTAAGCAAACAGCTAGAACAGGAACAGAATCACAGAAATGGAGATCATATGGAGAATTATCAGCTGGAGAGTGGGTACGGGAGAGAGAGGGAAAAGTTACAGAGAATCAGTAGCATAAATGGTAGGTAGAAAATAGACAGGGGGAGGTTAAAAATAGTATGGGAAATGTAGAAGCCAAAGAACTTATATGTGCGACCCATGGACATAAATTAAAAGAGGGTGAATGTGGGTGGGAGGAGGTATGTAGGGTAAAGGGGAATGAAAGGGGAGGGAATGGGACAACTGTAATAGCATAATCAATAAAATATATTAAAAATAGAATACATGATTTGTATAAATGTGAAAGTTTTTGTTTTGTTTGTTCTACATCATGATGGTTCACATTTGTTAGTTTCTAATTCACCCTTCATCCTTCTTTGGAACTCACACTAACATGATGCGAGATTTATCAGGCTCAACATCTGGATAAGCTCTAAATGTTGACCTTCACCCCCTTTGCCATGAAAGAGAGCATTTTAGTTTGATATAGTTTCATTGTTTATTTTTTCTTTTGTGTTCTTTGCCTGAAGAGATATATCTGGTGAAATATTGCTATAAGCAATGTTCCATATTTTCCTGCCTATGTTTTCTTCTAGGATTTTTATGTTTTCAGTTCTAATATTTAAGTCTTTGATCCATTTTGAATTTATTCTTGTGTGTGCTGTAAGAAGGTGGCCTAGTTTAATTTTCTGCATGCATATGTCCAATTTTCCTAATACCATTTATTGAATAAATTAACTTTAGCCCATTATATGTGCTTTCTTCCTCTGTCAAATATTAATTAACTATAAGGTGTGCATCTATTTCTGGGCTCTCTATTCTCTTCTACTGAGCTGTGTTTATTTCTATGACAGTACCATGCTCTTTTGATTGCTACGGTCTTATGGTTTTATTAGTCAGTGTGATTCCTCCAACTTTGTTTTTCTTTCTCAGGATTGCTGTTGCTATGTTGGGGCCTTTTGTGGCTCCATATAAATTTTTGAAATATTTGTTCTAGTTCTGTGCAATACATCATTTTCCCTTACCACATTACTTCTCATCCTGTGGAACTCAGTCATAAACAATTAAATTAATTTTAATTCTATGTGAGAGACATTTGTTCTTATTATGTATATTACTTTAATAACATAATTATATATTTTATTGGACAGGTATTCCTAACTTACAGCCTATGAAACACAACTTCAACTGCATTACAAATATTATATCATTAAATCTTTAAAACAATAAGAAGAAGGATACTATCATCCACATTTTTAGAAAGAGATTTATATTAGATAGATTACTGAACATCCTAAGAATATACCAGAAGTGAGCATAAACATTTGGGGTGAAACAAAGGGTGTGAAGCTCCTGACTATAATTTCTAAAACTACTACATAGTTTTGAAGGATAATATTTTATGGTTATTTTACTCAATAGCTATGCTATTCTTAATAACTTACACTACCTTATATGTTCCTTTTTTATTCAGCCCCATCTTTTAATCTGTTCTAAGAAATAACCATTACCAGAATTTGGTGTTTACTTCTATTTAAAACAGATGCACATTCATCTTTGATCTCAGTCTACTTGCCTCCAAAACTGTTTGACAATCTTTCAACATTGTTTAAACCACTCAATTTCTAGTACTTAGCTAAGAAAGCTTAAAACATTAGTTTAGAGATAAAGTAATTAAACATGTTACTATTGTACCTATGTTTTTATATCTATCTATGCAGTCATCCATCATTTATCTACTCTAATTTATCTATCTAATTGCTATACCTTGATTATTCTTTTTTATTTATTTTTTTAGTTTAATTATTGTTGAAGTAAAGTTTTCTGCCTTTTACCCCCATCCAAGCCCACTCCCCAGCCCTCCCCACCTCCTTCCCATTTCCACTCCCTCCCTTATTTTTGTCCATGTGTCCTTTATAGTTGTTCCTGGAAATCCTTCACCCTTTCTCCCTGAAATTCCCTCCCCTCTCCCCTCTGGTCCCTGTCAGCCTGTTCTCTATTTCAGTCTTTGGTTATATTTTGCTTGTTTGTTTGTTTTTTTTATTATTCTGTTACTTATTTTATAATGTTAAATGAATCTAATGATTCATAAATTCTACTATCAGATACACAGGTTTTAACATTATAGCCTATTGATTGTTTTTCCAAAAGAAATTATTTCTTTTGGAAATTTAACTGAACATAAGTTTTAGATGTTATATTACTTATAGGGTACTGTTCCGAGTGGTGTGGGAAATGTAGCCCAGCCCCCACTCAGACAGGTCAGTGGGAAGCAAGGTCTGGCACACAGGACCCACGCCCATGGAGGTTCTCCCTTGGGGAATCAGGCCTGCATTGTACCTATGCTGCTATGAGGCTTGCTTTTGCTAAAACTCCTTCACCCTGTATTGAGTCAGAAAATGTTTACTGCATATCTCTGAAGTAACTTTCTAAAATCTGTGTTAAACTTCCCAAGTATGGAGTGTAACCAGTTTAACCACCTTTCCCCTTGATCTGTAACATCCTTCTCTTTGAAGTAATTAGCAACATTCTTTCCTTTGTTATCTGTAAAAGGTAATCACTTGCAGTAAATCTGTACGTAGTAAATGAGGACCATCTTCATGTAATGCGCCCAGAAAGGCAATAGAAGCCTGTCCAGGCAGAGGTCAAGGCTCTCTCTCAGTTACAGCAGCCATGCCATCCCTTTTCCCCACAGGATTTCCGTAGTCCATGTGAATTTGCTCATTGTGGCCACAATACACAGACCCTGCTGGCCAGGGTCCCCATCAATTACCCTCTTCTTTTAATATTTATTTTTCTACTTTCAGACAAGCTTTCTTTTTCTAGTCTCATAAATGAAAGTTGTTTAATTGTTTGTAACCATTTTTTTCTTTTGACCAGTAATTTAAAAATCTGCTCCTATAATTTGAACTGGTGGATATGTAGTAACATTCTATTTGATGATTATTTAATTTATAAATTAAGCAAGTCATGTTATTTGGGGAAGTTGAAGATGAATATTTATGTAACAGGCTTAAGTTTGACTATTAGAAATACTTGAGAGAAGGAAAGGAAAATAAAAGGAAGGTCTATCCCAGAATATTTATGTGAACTCCTACAATAATCTCTACCCAACAGGTTTTGATTCTTTTAGTCAACCAACACATGTGGTTTATTATGCAGAAGCAGGAAAGAGGCTGTGAACATAATGGTTAGGGGACCAATTTCTGGATCAAATTGGCCAGAACCAAGTGTTCACTGCAGCAATTTGAGGCTTAAGACATGACTAACATCTGTACCCCTCAGTTCTTTCTATGTAAAATGGGAATGATGATTGTGGGGTTGTGCTGGACATGGCTCCTTCAACCTTGACAATGGAAGGCTAGCTGGACTGCCCCTGGCTAGAAGGAACGTTCATTGTTTTGGAAATGGATTTCAATTCTCTCTTCATCTCCTTTCTGGAGTCGCTTCCTGTCCTGTGTGACTGCCTCTTGACCTTTTCTCTTTGCAGGTACACACTGAGGTAATCTATTTTAGAGCCATGTGCAAGGCACGTGCCCCCTTTGTCTGGGAACTCTTAAAATAAATCTCAGAATCAGGGAGGTGTGGCCCTGCTTTGCCCATGTGCCGCAGGCAGTGTTCCCTGTAACATAAGTAATAAAGGCTAGGTCTGCTCCATCCAGTCCTCCTCATGGTTTTTTTTTGGCTTATCCAAATGAGCAGTTGAGGTCCTCAGGTTCAATCTCTTGCATTACAGTTAGTGTAGTCAGCAGGATTCAGTTACCCTGAAAACTCCTCAAGTTGAGTTGGTTGTGGGAGACATTATGCTGAGTGGAGGGAAGCCAGGAGGAATCCCAGGATGATGAGCAAATTCTATGTGGTATGAGGTGCAAATGTTGTGGATATATGGGGACCACCACAGGATTGGGGGACATGCCCTGTAAATTCTCGGTGTCCTCCTACAAGCCTTGAAGCATGTGAGGGATCAGTGTGCCCTAGGGGAAAAGAAAGACCTCTGCCATGTTGTCACTACTGTGGGCTGGTTAATGTTGACAGGGATATGGAAGGCACCTGAGAGAGAGAGAGGCAGAGGTGCATGCTGTGCATTTAGTAGAAGAACTCAAACTAGAAAGGAACATGCATCTCCTAACAACGTACAGTAAGAATGCCCTAGGGAGACAACTAGGATAGATGGGTGAGCACTTAGGAGACCTAGTGTGCAGCTTTTCCAGGGTATGGGAATAGTGACTAGCACCCATTGATATACAAATGATCATGGCACACTCTGGCTGGAATCCTGAAAACTGTGATCCTATGGCTGAAAATGAATGTGACTCAGATGAAGAGACTGTAACAGATGAGAGCAGGGAGGCTATAGAGGTAAAAGAAGAAAAACATATGGCTCATCTGATTATAACTTAGAAGACTAAGACTGAACAGCCATAGGAGCTGCAGGGCAATCCAGTGCCACCGTCCTAGCAGACCTCACATACTACAATGCACCCCTTCACCCCAGCCCAGCTAGTAAAGCTGGCTGCTAAGTTCAGACTAAAAGGGTCTAAATCCATTGCTGGGTGGCTGTTGAATTTGTGGAATATGGGTCTGATAGCATTTTGCTTATGGGGAATGAATTAAAACATATGTCTTCTGTCACCACCCATCCCTCTTTGAGACAGAGAATGCACAGGGCTAGAGACCAGCTGGTCAGACAACTATGCCCCTTATGTGGAAGGCCTATAATTTTCCTATGCCCCTAATGGAAGGCCGTAGGGCAGCAGGGCCTAATGACAGGGGCCTACCCTCCTCTAATCTGTGCTAGACTAGTTTACATGAACTCCAGAAGTTCATCGGGGAGCTAGGCATGTGTCATGCCATCTATAACCCACAATCCAATGGGCCAGATATAAAAAGAGTTACTGTGAGAATGAGGGACCAGGTTGTGCAAATAGCACCCCCAGCTTACTTCAGCACCCTGATACCTATTTTGTCAATTGAGGTGGGTGATTTTGTACAAGAAGTGACACAGACATTTGCTGACCTAGGGAAAGTAGAGCTACTGAGATGAAAGAAAGGAATAAGACAGAAAAGGACAAGGACGAAAAAAAGGAGAAACTTTAACTGTGAAGCATAACCAGAAATATCCAGTGAAAGTAACACAAACAACTATGGAATGATCTGGTAAAGGCTGGAGTAGATTAAGAAAGACAAGAAACCTAACAACATTCTTGTAAGTCTATGGCAGCAATTGAAATCTGAGCAACAGTTCTTGCCCATAATGACATCTCCTGTCTGAACATTGGAATGGATACCGCCAATTTTAAGAGTCGAATTGGCACCGCCAGAGCCAATGCCCTTCTCAGATGACTTTATGCCTGTCCCACTTGTGGAGTTGCCTCTGGTCCATCTGGAGGATGACACATAGGGAAAGGTCTTTGCATAGGGGCATGGCTGAGGGACCCGCTTACAGGGACCCAGTGGGGACTGGTGGCCACATGTAGAACTTGCTATTTGCTGGTCTCCAAAGAATGTACAAGAAGTTTGGGTTTTATTTAATACTGGTACAGAACATTCTATTATTTATAGTAACCCATAGAGATTGATAGCTACAGAGGACAATCCCTTCAGGTGTGGGCTGTAACACTGACTCTTGGAATAGGGCACTTACCACCATGCTCTATAAGGTGTCTGTTCCCCTGTCCCTGAGTATACCCTAGGAATTGACATTCTGGCTGGCATGTGTCTACAGACCACCCTAGGGGAGTTTTATCTGTGAATATGGGTTGTGAAGGCCATTTTGAAGGCACATGCCAGACACTACTGTATCACTTCTCACTCCCCACAGACTAGTGGCCACCAAAATATATCTCCTTCTGGGTGGCCATAAAGGGATGGGTTAGACCACAGAAGAATTGGTTAAGGTGAAGATCATCACATCTGCCCATGGTTACTACAACTTTCCTGTGTGGCTTGTCTGAAAGCAGGACAGAACTTGACATATGACTGTAGGTTATAGAAAACTAAATAAGGTAATTCCGCCTCTCTTTGCAGCCTTGCCTAACATAGCTATACTACTAGATCAGCTCAACCATGAGCTTGGTACATATCATTGTGTATTAGATTTAGCTAATGCCTTTTTCTCTATTGATATTGATCCTGAGAGACAGGGCAAGCTTGCCTTCACCTATGAAGGCCACCAGTGGACATTTGCCGTTCTGCCTCAAAGTTACCTGAACAGCCCTACTGTTTGCCATGGCCTTGTAGCTGATGACTTAGCTGCATGGACTGTACCATCCTCTGTGAGACTGTATCATTCAATTGATGATATGCTGACCTCTGATTCTCTTACAGAATTAGAGCACACTGCCCTTCAGCTGTTGGCTCACCTCCAGTGTTGACAATGGGCAGTTAATTCCAAAAAAATCCAGGGACCTGGATTATCTTTCAAATTCTTGAGTGTTTTTTGATTGGGTAAGACAAAGGTAGTGCCTCCTGCTGTTATGGATAAGATTCAGGCTTTTCCCAACCCACAGAGCCCAAAGCAATTGCAAGAATTTTTAGGGTTGTTGGGGTACTGATGGGTTTTTGTACCACACTTAGCTCAGCAAGTATGCCCTCTTTATTGCCTCACCCACAAAGGAGCTACCTGGGACTTGCAGGAAGAGCATGACCAGGTCTTTAAGGCTGCTAAACAAGCAGGGAAGACTGTGCAAACACTCAGGTCATAGATCAAAGGGCTGTGATTAAGATGTCACCCCTGAAGGCTATGCCTGGGGCCTCTGGCAATGGAAAGGTCACCCGGAGGTGCTAATTGGCTTCTGGTCCCGGCTCTGGAAGAAGTCAGAGCCTTGATACAGCCCAATGGAACAATGAGTAAATGGTATTTACTGGGCCCTCCTGGCTGCTGAAGTCAATACCAGATCATCTGAAGTTTGAGTTTATTACCTACCTATTACCTAGACCTCGCTGGGTGGGTACAGCACATTGTAAACTGACCCAAGAGCTCTGTAGCGCAGACAGCCACTCTGACCAAGTGGAGTGCATATCTCCCACAGAGAAGCAAACTAGGATGAGCCCTCTGAGCCAAGAATTGCAGCAGCTCCTGGGCCCAGTTACTTACCAAGATGTGGGTATGCAGGTCTCTGTTCCTCTTCCCATGCTTGGGCCTCCTATTAAAGAGGGGTGAGTCCCTGTGCCTGAGGACATCTGGTACACTGATGGCTCTTGCCAGGGCCAGCCACCCACCTGGACTGACTACCAGCCCAGCATGGACAGAATATGGATGGTAGGTGGCTCAGGACAAAGTAGTCAGTGGGCTGAGTTGAGAACTGTCTGGATAGTCATAACCCAAGAACCTGGGCTGGTGACCATCTGCACAGATAGCTGGGAAATATACAGAGGACTGACCCTCTGGCTGCCCCATTGGCAACAAGATGATTGGCAAGTGGCTCAAAAACCCCTGTGGGGGAAGGACTTATGAAAGGACATTTATGAACACAGTCTGGAAAAGGTAATGACTCTTTGCCATGTCAATGGACATCAACCTCTCTGCAGCCCTGGCAATTCCAAGGTTGACAACCTGGCAAGCATCCACTGGTTGAGAGAGGGTCCAGCAGAAGACACAACTGAAAGGCTCCACAGAAAGATGCACCATGGGGAGTCCCCACCGTGTGGGACAGAATATTTTTATGGGAAGTGGTAAAAGCCTGGGGACTACTGCTCCACTACTCTAATGTAGTCACGGCCTGTCAGCAATGCACAATCTGTGCAGAAAAGCACCCTTGTTGGCTGCCCCAAGATTCAGGTGGCCTGTGACAGGGGGACACCTGACTGACCCACTGGAAGATCAACTACATTGGCCTCTACCACTATCTGAAGGCTCACACTATGGTATGCATGGACACAACTTTCAGGCCGCACAATGAGGCATCATCTGAGACCTAAAGAAGTCCTGTGCTGCCTATGGGACCCCAGAAGTCACTGAAAGTGAGAGAGGCACCCATTTCATAGTACATCAATACAAGAATGGGCAGACACCCTCAATATAGATTGGAGATTTCATACAACCCCACTGGAGCTGGCCTCACTGAAAGGTACAACAGCCTCTTGAAAGATGCCCTAAAGACTGACTTTAGCTCATTCCAGGGTCATGCCTATCTGACTGCCTGTAAAACTTGAATGAATGGATTAGGGTAGGGCAAGCATTTTCCATCAACTTTCTCACTAAACTTTGGGCAGCACCTATACACCTGCAGGTAAGTACACAGGAGCCTCTCCTACGCCCTGGCCTGGGACAACAAAATAACACGCTCTGGCCAGTGCCCCAAGTCATACCTTCAGGGACAGCACCCTTCTCTGGCCTTGGCAGGCACAGGTGGAATCCTGCTGTGTTCAGGAACATGGGTGTTCCTTGGTGGCTCCTTAGGAGTATTGACTTCTCATGGAGATGCAGCTAGCACCCATGGTAATGGCCTCCTGGCCCCTTACCCTTGTTTGTTACAACCTACAGCAGACCTCAGTACCTACGAGAGCCCCCATAGCCTCATTTTGGCATGACACACATACCTCCCTTGGCCCTTTGAATGCAGGAGGCTCTTAGCCTAGGACCAGGTAGGGCATAGTATTAATAGCCAGGGCATCCACCGGTCAGTGTAACCATATTAAGCAAAGATCAGACTGGTATGTGTATTGCCAGATTGCCAATTCTACCTTTACTAGTTCCTATTAAACATCTCTCTTATCACCCTTATATTCTGCTCTGGAAACCCCTTTCCACAGTGGGCCAGTATGCTAGCAGATGTCAGCAACTGTTCTGATTGTTGGGTCTGCACTGAATTGCCTACTGCTGCTTCTGATGGCCTATTATGTTTGAGCCACCCTATGAACCAGACACATTAGCACCGACTGCAAGGATAGAAAGCTCCCAACATCTACTTCAAGCAGATTCATGGAAAGGTGTTTTCTCTTGTAAAGGAACAGGCTAAACATACCAAGTCATGGCTTTCATACGTAGATTGGGACGGTATAGGGTGGCTGTCAGCATTATAAGTAAAGGTCTGATAACTGGTGCCCACATGTATTGAATGTAGAAATGGTATGCTAAATGAGACTGTTCAGCTTATGGGGTGAATGTCTGCAACCCTATACAAGACAATAACTGTAATATCACTACAGACCACTGGGGGCAGCCTACTAGTGGAGAACAGGTTCACCCTGTCCCAGGGTAAGTCCTGGAGGCCTTGTGGCCAATATGGTTGATCTTACCTCCCATTTACTTAGACTGGGCATTGTACATGGGGGAAACCATACATCCTAGCATGAGCACTAAATACTCTTCCAAATGTCTATAGATATTGGAACTCATTTGGGGCGTGTTATCAAGTCAAGAGCTCTGACTGGTGGTTCTACCCCCTAGCCATTTTTGTGCCTCCTGCAAGTGTTATTCTAACCCATGAAGCAGTTAAGGCCCTAGCAGATCACACTGCAATAGCTCTTAACCACACCAGACATTCCACAGTCTTGGGCTTTGAAGAAGTAACTCTAATTAGGAAAGTTGTGCTGCAGAATAGAATGGCATTAGACCTTCTGCTGCCCAGGGGGTATCTGTGCCATTCTTTACACTGCATATTGCAATGTATATATAGCCCTGATAATTTTCACAATGTATCCCATGCCTTATCTGCCTGGGAGCTGAGATTAATCATATATCAGCCATAGCCTCTGATCCCTTTACAAGTTGGTGGATTTCTCTAGGTTCTTGATGGTGGTCTCTTCTCCTAGTTCTCTTTGGGTCTCATATTGTTGATCTTGGGATGTAGCCTTTACTATATGGGATATGTTATATGAGTGCAATGTGTCAACATGCTCACCACACAGGTCCCCTAAAAGAAGAATGTAATGCCAAGAATGTGAGGTAGAAGAGAGATGTCAGGGTGGAGTGCGGGGTCATGCTGGGCATGACTCCTCCACCCCCCATAATGGAAGGCTGGTCAGAGGGCCCCTGGCCAGAAGGAATGTGTATTGTTGTGGAAATAGATTGTAATTCTCCCCTTATCTCCTTTTGGAAGTGGCTTCCTGTCCTTTCTTGACCTTTTCTCTTTGCATGTACACACCGAGGCAAGACACATGCCCCCTTTGTCTGAGACCCCTTGAAACAAGACTCAGGCTCAGGGAGGTCCTGCTTCACCAATTGGCCACCACTGGTGCTCCCTGTGATGTGACTAATAAAGGTTTTCTCTGCTACTGGCATCCGGTCCTCTTTTATTGTTGTTATTGTTGTTTTCAGTTTATCCAAAAGAGCAGCCTAGATCCCCAGGCTCCATTGTGTTTTACAATAATTAAAATGGCTGCTTATTTTATACAATAATTATCAAAATTTACATCTTAATAAGTATTTAGCCGTTAGAAGGGTGTCTGGAATCTGGGGAATTTGGGGAACATAGAATTAGTTCATTATTTTTTATGATGTCCCTGTCTTTTTCCCCCAAATCATCTCCAGTACTATGACATGCTGGTGGAATGCCAGTGCCATTGCTGAAGTCTTCAGAAAAGTCTTCTTTTCTGGAGCTACAAATATAGACTAGGTCTCAGTCACAAGTGGTTTTCTTACATGACTAATGTAAGAACTTTCTATAATTGCTGTCTCAATTTATGTATCAACATGTACTACAACTTATTTTTTATTCCCATTATCCTTCTGACATTAACTTCACCATGGCTGTCACATCACAGTTTTCTCTTAAGTGCTTGATATTGTTGGTCATTGACCCTTAAAAGAGTTCCCCCACCCCACCGACTTCTATAATGCAATTTTATTGCTGTGAAGTTCTACCTATCTGGACACTAATGTGTTTTGTTTTTTCCAACTGGAACTTAAATATTGGCATCTCTCAAAATTCTGCAATATCTTAGTATAATTTTATTATTAATCTATATATTCTCCTTTGGTTATATAATAGACTTGTTTATAACTTTATACCTATTCCCTAATTCATCTCTCTCATGAGCACTACCTTAGAATACAGTGCTTAATGACTATATTTATAATCCACAAACTCCTTAACCCCATGGAGGACCCAGCTGATCATGGCTAATCTGAGAAATACAAAAAAACTCTTTTCTTAAATATTGTTATATATATCAGGTGCATAGGTTCAAGGTCATGACTAGCTGCATCTTTGTACATGACTAATGTTAAGCTATAACATTTAAGCCGTCAGTTTGCTTATAACATGTTTTTTTTTGTTTTTGTTTTGCTTTGTTGTTTTTACCACAACCTCCAAAGGGTTAAATTGAACCTGCTCAAAACTGTCTCCACAGCTCTAAACTTTTTCATGCAATCTGGTTTCAGCACATGGAAATAACGTCCATCTAGCTGTGTATGGCACAATCTGAGAATGGAACTCGATTCTTCACATCAATTCATTTCTGCTATACATTTAATTGTTCATGTTGGAAGAAAATTTTTGGTTCTGTTTACAAAATGAATCCTCTATAAACATTCTTTATTTTATCATGCACAATTTACAATGAAGAGTTGGAATCCTGTGCATTTCCATAACTACTGAGATTTATAGCTAAATTTAAAGTTTGACTAACACAGACCAAAAAAAAAAAACCTGATGCAGGCATTCTGGTGGTCAAGGACCGGAGGATTTGTTATCCACTGTGGATTCCCATCTGCCTGCAGGAGGGAATTTAACTATGAGTAAACATAGAGTATACCGTGGAAGTGAGTTTACCAGTAAAGCAGTGAGACAGAGAATGGGTGACTACTGCAGAGCAGTCACCCCTTTAGATACTTTGCTTCTTTGTTGAGTTTCATTTAATTAGAAGGCAAGGTATTTGATGAAGGTGAGGAATATTCAGGATCTTCCCAGGAAAAGGGTGAAGATTTCTTAGAAGAGCTTCATGGGGGCATTTTGTGGCCTTACACAGCCTCTTTATTTCTGATCACAGTGATACATTATGATGAGAGTATAATGAAACTAAGGGTTACCACAGGTGAAATCGGTTGTCATGTTGGATCGTGCTGGCCTCTGCAGGTTTTAATTCATAAATATGGTATGTGTGTGGGTGGTCTTTCTTCTTCTGGATGGCTCCTGTAGCTGTTACGGGTTGCAGCTGTTCTGCCACATACTCATATCAAAACAAACAAACAAAACCTAGCTAGGTTTAACTTTTTTGGTAATCAGTTTAATTTAACTAATCAGTTTACTCTTGGATAGTAAATACAGATTTAGTTTATTGTGTAATAAAATGATTCAATTAACCACATTTGAGGACTAAAAGGAAAAAAAGGTGACTACTTCAAAATAAAAAATTGTTGCTAAAATATTTTAAATTTCTGTTAATTTGAAGAGTTCTAAAGAAACTACTAATGTTAAGAACCATGTTACAAGAGCACACTATTAGACACATTGTGTTGGCCAGTGTTTAACATGTAGTGACCTCATAGTATTATTATAGATTATACTAAATTTTTCTTTAAATATTGAGATCATATTATTATGCTTTCATGGATTTTTCATGAGTTTTGACTGTAGCTCACTGCTTTACTCTTCAAATAGCCAAATAATATGCATTTTAGATATATTTCTTATCCATAGAAATATTAGATGGACCCTAAATATCTTAATACATAATTTAAAGTACATTTAGTCTGTTAGAGATTAAAAATCCATTGTTATTATTTTGGATATTATACCTATAGTGCTATGACAAAATTGACATTCTTTTGAAAAAGAAATACACAGATATTTTCACATATAGAATAATTGACAGTAGGTTTAAAATTTTAAGTATTTTTTGAGCTTATCCTTATTTACTGGTCATGGGATAAAATAATAAAGTCATGAAACATAATAACAAAATAATGTTTAAAACACTGAGGCTAAATTTAGTTCTAGCAAGTCAGAGATTTGTATGGTAACAGTCTACTGTTTGTTTTTTCCCCTCTGTGCATCTTGACCTGCTCCAAATTGGTACTGTCACTCTGTGTCTGACCTATAGGCTATGCATTTACCACCATCCTGGGGCAGTTCCTTGTCTTCTTTCCTGTGTTGGACTTGGGTTTCTATGTCTCATGTATTTGTTGATCATGGTTTGTTTTCTCATTTCCAGTCACCCTTTAAGAGAGGCTACATGCGGGCAGTCAATTTTTCAGGACTGGAATATTTGGTGATGTTTTTAATTTACTGAGACATATGATTAGATGTCTGCCTGAGTGTAAAATTTTATGTTACAAAATAGGCTTCTTCAAAACTTTGAAGGTATTGTTCCAATGATGTCTAGCTTCTAAAGTTGTTAAGAGAATTCAAAAGTTAAAATGACTCATAATTCCTTGTACTCTTAACTACTAGTTTCTCGGGAAAAGTCCTAAAAACTCCTCTCTGATATCTCTCTTTCTCTCCCATCTCTAGAGTTCTGAAGTGATATTCAGATAGTTCTATTTAATAAATAGAAGCAGTTAGGGCCCTTCCCTCTGGTAATGTTCTGCTTTCAAATTTAGAAATTTGTCTTGAACTATTTTGTTGATAATTTCTTTGGTCTTCCCCTCACCCCTAATTTTTATTCTGAAACTTTTAAGGTTTGGGGAAATCATGTCATGTAAATAGCATTGATTCTCTATTTCCCTTGTGCTGCTTAGGTTCCTGTTTAATTGGGTATGCCAAATTGGTTATAGATCTGTTTATTCCACCTTGTGGTTTCCAAAGGACTACTACTGTATTATCCCCTATTTTACTCCCAGTTCTCCCAATTGAAAAGGGTTTATATCTCTTTATTTCTTTTTAGTATTACTCTGCCTTTAGTCTATTTTAGATGTGTGTTTTTATCATACCACTCAGGGATAGAAATAATTTTAAAACTTTACAAAATAAAAACTTCCACTCTTACTATATGAAATATATCTTCATATTAAAATTTTTTCAGTTTGGTAGCTGGCACTCACATTTATTTACCACACAGAAAAACATTTTTTAAAGATATTATTATTTGTATGAACTAAAATCCCATTTTCCTAGTATTTCATGACATCACACTCAGCAAACAATTAAGTTTATAAGTACAACTTATGTTTTCTTTAATATGTCTTAATTATACATTTCCATTTTTTCTTAAGACTTACATCATAAAAACTATATGACATAGTTAGTTATGGAAATAAAGTCAGGACAAAAAGTTAAGAACTACATGCTTTCACTCATATGTGGGATATAAAACTGAAAGCAACAAAAGAACAAACAGAAAAAACAAACATAAGCTCATGGACAACAGCCTGATGGTTACGAGAAGGAAGAGGAGTAGGGGATAGTAAAAGGTAAAGAGATCCAATATTTGGTAATGGAAGATGATTTGACTTTGTGCAGTTAGCACACAAAGAAATATACAGATCGTGTATCATAGAAACGTGCACACACCTAAAACCTACATGATCTATTAACCGATGTTAACCCAATACATTAATGAAAGTAAAACAATGTTTTGTTTGAAAGAAAAGCTACCAAACATAAGAATAAAATGAACAAGAATACCCTGACAGAAGAGTATCTTTCAGGTGATACAGGCACAGATTTTATGACCTGGAAGTAAAAGATCCAAAGAGATAAAGTGACTTGTCAAAACCCACTGTCTAGGTGGAGGCAAAAGTCCTACAGTGAACACCGTACAGCCCCAGAGTCACATTCTGTCAGTCACTTTCATCTTTTCATACACTTGACATTTAAGACAAGTTACATGTGTGGTAGTATACTTTGTGGTTATATTTTGGTCACTTATTTTAGCTTGGTAATTCTCAGCCCTTTGGAGGTGACTAATCAAAAATTAAAGACTAATATGCATTAGTTAAACTTAATATTATTGACCTTTAATAATTATAATTTGTGTCTTAATATAACATCAACAATTATAATACAACTTTGAGAAAGAGGTAAAGTAAATATTTTCAGGAAATAACAATGTAATAATTGGAATTTTTAAGTTGAAATCAAAAGTTAAGTGATGCTATAAGTAGACATCCAAATTCTTAAAGATTTACTTATTTCAACAAAGAGAACCAATATTCCTAAAACATAATATGAATTGTGGATTAAATAATTATACCTAAACAGTCACAATAATGCTGTTTATATTAAAAATAATAGTTATATATTTATTTTACATTGCTAATTACTTTGAAAATATTTAGAAATTATTTTTCTCACAATACAAAATGATTCTGCAAGTAAAGCACTTTATATAATTATAAGACTTAGGAAAGCTAAGTAATTTGATAATTAACATAAGTACAAATAACTAGGGTCAGAATTAAATGCAAATAATATGATTTATAATAGTTTCTTTTGGAGTAATGTGTTTAAAATTGTTAAAAATCTTTTAAACTATAAATTAAACGAAGATACCATTTTCCTCATATAATTTCATATATGTATGTGTGTGTATATATATATATATATATGATTAAACATGATGAAATTATTCACATTTTAAAACAAGACTTTTTATTTCCTCAGCAGGCTATATTTCAAACATGAATGTTGAATTCATTCCAGTGATCCCTTTATATTTTGTTTAATGCATATTTGTAAATAAATTTTCTTGCTGCTGATTATTCACATTTAGCCTAATTTTGAAAATGTTGTAACTTTTGTCTCATGAACCAAAAAAAAAACCCCACAAAAACCCAAAAAACTTCCTGTCTCTCTGTGAACCTGCATAATGTTTTACTGGTAAGAAACTCACCTTGCCATCTGTGCTGACTTCCAACTTTAACTGAGGGAGAGGTGGGTAAAACAGTACACTTCAAAGTTGTTCATCAAACCCTGGCTGGGTAGCTTAGTTGGTTAGACCATTATCCCATACTCAGGTTGTGGGTTCAATTCCCAGTCAGGGAACATACATAGGTTGCAGGTTTTATCCCTGGTTACACCAAGCTTTGTGTCTTTGAGTATGATGTTGGCTGTGGGTTTGTCATATATGTCCTCTATCATGTTGAGGTGTGTTCTCTCTATTCTAATTTTGCTGAGACTTTTTAAACCATAAGTGGGTACTGGATCTTGCCAAATATTTTTGTGTATCTATTAATATGATCATTCAATTTTTATCTTTTATTTTCTTTATGTGATGTATCACAATTATTGATTTATGGGTATTGTTCCAACCTTGCATCCATGGAATAAATCTCAGTTGATCATCATGTACAATCTTTTTAATGTATTGCTGGATCTGGTTTGCTAATATTTTATTAAAGATTTTAACATCTATCTTGACCAGGTATATTGGCCTATAATTTTTTTTCTTTGTAGTATCTTCATCTGGTTTTGGAATTAGGATAATGCTCACCTCGTAAAATGAACTTAGGAGTCTTCTCTCTTACTTTTTTATTTTTTTGAGGAGTTTGAGAAAGAGCGGTGTTAGTTCTTCCCATAATTTAGGTAAAATTCACCTGTGAAGCCATATAGTCCAGGACTTTAATTTCTTGGGAGTTTTTGATTACTGCTTCAATTTTACTAGGTATAATTTGCCTACTCAGATTATTTAATTGTTTATGATTAAATTGTGGGAGATTTAATTTTTCTAGTAGTTTATCCATTTCGTGGAAATTGTCCAATTTTGTGGTGAATAGTTGTCAAAATATTTTTCTACAACTCACTGTTTTTATTTGGTGCCAGTTCTTTCTCCTTTTTATTTCTAATTTTTTTTGGGGGGGTTCCCCCTCTTTTTTCTTCATGAGTCCAGCTAATAGATTCTCAATCTTGTTTACCTTAAAAAAAAACTAGCTATTGGTTCACTGGTCTTTTGTATTGTTTTAGATTTCATTTTGTTTATTTCTGCTCTTTATTTTTCCCTTTCTTCTACTTACTTTAGGCTTCATTTGTTGTTCTTTTTTCTAGTTTCTTTAAGTGTAAGTTTAGGTTGTTTATTTTATATATTTGTTATTTCTTGAGGGAGGCTTGAATTGCTATGAATGTCCTTCTTGGGACTACTTTTGTTACATCCCATAAATCTTGGTTTGTTGTGTGTTTGTTTTTACTTGTTTCCAGGTAACTTTTGAATTTTTTCTTGATCTAATTGTTCCCCAACTAATTGTTAAATGACATGTATTCAACCTCCATGTTTTTGTGTGCTTTTTGGTTTTTTTCTTGCGGTCAATTTCTTGTTTCAGACTATTATGGTCATAGATGTTTGGTATGAATCAATCTTATTATATTTATTTAGACCATTTTGTTCTAACATGGTCTATACTAGAATGTATTCCATGTTTACTTGAAAAATCGATATTCTGCTGTTTTGGTATAAAATGCTCTGAAGATATCAATTTAATCCATGTGATCTAGTGTGTCTCTTAACACTGCTATTTTCTTGTTAGTTTTTGATCTGGAAGATCTTTCCATTGATGTCATTGGGGTGTTAAAATCCTGTACTATGACTGTAACCCAGTCTTTCCCTTCTTTATGTCCATCAAGATTTGCTTTATATATTTCAATTTTCCTGTATTTGGTGCATAAACATTTACAAGGGTTATATGGTCTTGTTGGATTGTTCCTTTTATCATTATCTAGTGACCTTTGCTTTTACTATAGCCTTTGTTTTAAAGTCTATTTTCTCAGATAGAAGTATTATTAACTATATTTATTATTCTGTTTTCATAAAACATCTTTCTTCACCCATTTACTTTTAGTCTGTGTGTATTTTTCATTTAAAGGTGGGTCTCCTGTAGACAGTATACATATGATTTGGTTTTCTTTTTTTCATTTTTTAAAATTTTATTTAGTTATTTCTCAAGTACAGCTTTTTGTCTATTTTTCCCATCCCAGCCCACCCTGCCCCCCGCCCCCTGCTCCCCACCTCCCTCCCATTTCCACCCCCCTTGGTTCTTGTCCCTGTGTTGTTCCTCCAAATCCCTTCCATTTTTTCCCCTTAACTTCCCTTCCCTCTCCCCTCTGGTCACTGTCCCCTTGTTCCTATTTCAGTGTCTTTGTTTTTATTCTGCTTGCTTGTTTGTTTTGTTGTTTAGCTTCCTGTTAAAGGTGAGATCATATGGTATTTGTGGAACAGAACAGAGAGCCCAGAAATAAACCCAACTCTCTACAGTCAATTAATATTCGACAAAGGGGACAGTAACATAAAATGGAGTAAAGATAGCCTCTTCAACAAATGGTGTTGGGAGAACTGGACAGCTACGTGCAAAAAAATGAAACTTGAGCACAAACTTACACCATACACCAAAATAAATTCAAGGTGGATAAAAGATTTAAATATAAGCTGTGACACCATTAAAGTCCTAGAGGAGAACATTGGCAAGAAAATCTCAGCTATTTCACGCAGCAACATTTTTACCAATATGTCTGTCCCCTAGAGCAAGGAATATAAAATGATTTTGTTTTCTTATCCATTCAGTTACCCCATGTCTTTTTATTGGAATATGTAAGCCATTTACATTTGAAGTTTTTATTTATAGGTGTGTATTTGTTGCCATTTTATTCTTTTAATTATCTTCCCCTTTATGTTTATGCTTTTTCTCCACCTCCTCCTCCTCTTCCTAGAAGACCCTTGACATTTTTTTTTTGTAATACCGACTTAATGGTAACAAAGTCGATTACCTTCTTATTTTTTCTTCTGGGAAGCTCACTATTTCTTTTCCAATTGCTGGTTAAAATGGTCTTGGTTGTAGGTCCTAGTTTTGCATCACTTTGAATATTTCATGCCGATCCCTTTTGATTTGAGATTTTTCTTCTGAGAAATCAGCTGACAGTCTTATGGTAGCTCCCTTGTGGGCAGCTGTCTTTCTCTTTGAACCTCTGTGATTTTTATTACAATGTGCCCTGGTGTGGGCCTTTTTTGGTTTAACTTCTTTGGACTTGCTGCACTTCATGACTTCCTGCTTGTTTTTCCTTCCTTCCTTCCTTCCTTCCTTCCTTCCTTCCTTCCTTCCTTCCTTCCTTCCTTCCTTCCTTTCTTCCTTCCTTCCTTCCTTTTCTTTCTTTCTACTTTATTTTCTCCTTCCACAGGATAGGGAAGTTTTAGCCATTATTTCTTCAAGTAGGTTCTTGATCTCTTGCTCTCTCTCTTCTCCTTCTGATGCTCCTTTTATGCAGATAATGTTATATTTCATGTTGCCCCAAGATTTCTTAAACTATCTTCATTGTCAAACACTTTTTATTGGTGCTCCAATTGAGTGTTTCCTGCTTGCTTCCTTGTCTTTCAAATCACTAATTCATTTCTCCACTTCATCCAACCTACTATTTATTCCTTCTAATATATTTTTCATTTCAGATATTTTATACAGCTATTCTTTGTAAGTTGTACTCTAAAACACAAAATAGTAACAGCAATAATAATTCATTTTTAACAAAAATGTTTTTTTATTCCATTCCATGTGCCAATGGTTTCCTTTAGGTCTTTAAAAAATCCTATAGGCTAAAGAAAACCAGATTTTCTGTTCTCTTTAATTTTATTTTTATTCAACTTATTAGGGTGACATTTTAAATAAATTATATAGTTTTCAAGTATACATTTCTATAGTATATCATCTGTATATTAAAGTATAAGGTGATGGAAGGAAATTTAACTTTGGATGGTAAACTCTGTTCTTACCAAATCCTGTCTTCCTGCTTAGACTCCATTTCCATATGCCCCCTCCACAGACCAGAAAAACAACCCTTGGTTTCATCTACATTCTTAGAAGTAGGATAGTATATTAACAAAACTTTAGATAATACATAAAGATATAAAGTAAAAAGCACCAGCAAAACTCCCAGCAAATACAAGTAAGGACTGCTATTATCTAATATATATTATGTTGCACATTTCCCATGTGCATATATACACATATAAGCACGTAAATATATAACATACATACATAAAAAACGATTACAAAATTATTATGGTATTTGCTAGCCTGATTTCATTTAAATAAAGCTATATCTTAGAAACTTTCATCTTTATTGCTCTGTAAAACTAATTTATATCATCACCTTCAATGGCCACATAATATTAGCTTACATAGATAAATTATAATATATTTCATCAGCCCTGTATTGATTTATATTTAGAATTATCTTTCTTTCTTTCTTCCTTTCCTTCTATTGTTGTTCAAGTACAGTTGACAGCATTTTCCCTCCACAACTCCCCCCCACCCCAGCCATCCTTCCTCCCTGCCCTGATCCAACCCTCCCTTAGTTTTGTCTATGTGTCCTGTATAGCTGTCCCTGAAAACTCTTCCCCCTTCCCCCCAGTTATCCCTTCCCACCTCCCCTCTGGTTATTGTCTGTTCTTACTTTCCATGTCTCTGGTTATATATTGCTTGCTTCTTTGTTTTATCGATTAAGTTCCACTTATAGGTGACATCATATGGTATTTATTTTTTACCTCCTGGCTTATTTCACTTAGTGTAATGTTCTCCAGATCCATCTATACTGTTGCAAAGGGAAGGAGCTCCTTCATTCTTCCTGCAGCGCAGTATTCCATTGTGTGAATGTACCATAATTTTTCAATCCATTCATTTACTGATAGGCACTTATGTTGCTTCCAACACTTGGCTATTGTACATTGTTCTGCTATGAACATTACTGTACATAGGTTCTTTTGGATTGGATTGGTGTTTCAAAGAAAACCAGATTTTTAAATAAGTATAATAGTCGCCTTTCTTATGTAATGGAGACAGAAGTCCTAGTCTCCAGCATTAGTAAATGACTACAAATTACAGAGTAAAAGAAAAAACATCCCCACTAAATCTCAACAAATTTTCACATTTTCAAAAAATCTACTCATCTAAATTACCTTCCTGATTTTCATAAATATTCTCTCAAGACTGTAGTTTGAAATTCAAAAATATATTTAATACTATGCTTTGAATACCAGAGGAAAAGTTAATAAACAACAACAATAGAAAAGTAAAATATGCCAGACGAACCATTTAATAATGGTTATATACTATGCATCTCACTATAACTTATGAGAACTTTTCTAAGTCTTTTCTAATTATTAGCTCCCCAAAATAGACTTCTATTAACCTTTATCAACCAAAATTTCTTTATTAATAAAACATTTATTAAAACTTGTCTCCTGTTAAAACATCTCTGTTAAAATTTGAATTAAAATTTATAATAGAATACAAGTTAAAATCCAAAGGTTTGCAAAACTTAGGTTTTCTTGATCTTTGAAAAATGGCATTGGCATATGGCAAATCTGAAAAGATTTCTGTGCCTAATAGATTATATTAAAATAATAAAAGTATAATTTCCAAAGGATATAAATAATATTTAAACACTTGAATATAATCTGTTTCTTTAAACTTAAAAAAAATCATTATTTTATTCACACTGCTTCATTGTTTTGCCTTACTCATTATAATTTTACTGTACAAATAAACAGTAATTGAAGATTCCTTTTGAAATATTTAACAATCTCCTGAATAATGACTTTTAGAGTAAATTTTATATCTATAGCTCTATGTTAGTTTTATATTTACTTCATGGATTAGAAAATGCAATTATCTTGCTTGAATAGCATTTATATCTAAATTTTTTTCTTTTGAATATCAAGTTTTCTTTCTTTCTCTTTTTGTCTAAACTATTTATTTTTAGAGAGGGGGAAGGGAGGGAGAATGAAAGAAAGAGAAACATCTCTAAATAATACAATTCTGCCTGAATAGTTACAGCTTTGTTCTATGACTAAGGGCTTGAACATTGCATACTGCTTTTATAGATTTATACTTATAGTTGGTTTTATCTGCCTTCTTCAACCAATCTCTTACTCACTTAGCCAATTTGTACTTTTCTATTAAATGCTATCTCTGGTGTCACCTACTTCAAAATATTTCTATAATATTTATTATGACTTAGATGTATCATATGTATTGAAAAACATTGTGCATACTTCTGTGATAGCATTTTCAACATTACAGTACAAACACATATTCTTATTATCCTACTTTGTTGTAACTTCTAAGGACACAGACCAAATAAGAAAGGAAAAAAAGTAATTATATGCTTGGGGGCTCTGAAATTAAACTGGCTTTAATCTGTTCTGAGGAATAAGAGACTTAATAATAAAAATCTAATTCACATAAAATGAATCCGTACTTCCAGGACCTAGTTCAATACCTCTCAAACAAATAATTATTTTTTGAAAAGATAAATACATGATTAGTTGATTGAAGAAAGTGAAGACTAAAAACAAATAAAAGGAGAAATATTTCTAAATGTGGTTATAGTTTCATAAGAATAATATATTTATGAATATATTTTATTTAATTTTTGTATTAGCCCATCAGTGTATGAGTGGGTCCAAAAAAACTGGTACATTTATACAATGAAATACTACACAGAAGGAAGTGACCCTACCCTTTGTGGCAGCATGGATGGAACAGGAGAGCATTATGCTAAGCAAAATATGCCAGGCAGTGAAAGACAAATACTATATGATGTCACTTATAAGTGGAACCTAAGAAACATTGAAACAAAGAACAAACTGACAGTAGCCAGAGGGAAGGAGAGGGGGGTATAATGGGGGAAATAGGGGAAGGGCCATCAACGCACATATATAAAGGATACATGGACAAAGCCAAAGGGGGTAGGTTCAAGGGTGGGAGGCTGGGATTTGTGAGGTGGGGAGCAGTGATGGGGTGAAAATAGAGACAACTGTACTTGAACAACAATAAAAAAGTAACAGAAAAAAGTTGAAAAATGTGATTTGGAAGTTTTATAAAATTTATAAGAAAACTTATTTGAACAATAATAAAAAAGAACTTCCCCAATCTTGCAAAAGAAATAGACTTCCAGGAAGTCCAGGAAGCTCAGAGAGTCCCAAAGAAGGTGGACCCAAGGAGAAACACACCATAATTACAGTACCCAAGATTAAAATGAAGGAGAAAATTCTAGAAGCAGCAAGAGATAAGGAGATAGTTACTTACAAAGGATTTCCCATCAGACTGTCAGCTGATTTCTCAAAAGAGACCCTACAGGCAAGAAGGGGCTGAAAAGAAATATTCCAAGTCATAAAATGCAGGGACCTACACCCAAGATTGCTCTATCCTGCAAAGCTTTATTTTAGATTAGAAGGGCAGATAAAGTGCTTCCCAGGTAAGTTCAAGTTAAAGGAGTTCATCATCACCAAGCCCTTATTATATGAAATGTTAAAGGGACTTATCTAAGAAAAAGAATATTAAAAATATGAATAGTGAAAAGACAGCAAATTCACAGTTATTAAAAACCACATCTAAAACAGAATTAAACTAAGTGGACAGCTAGATCAGGAGTGGAGCCACAGAAATGGAAATCACATGGAGGGTTAGCAACAGGGGAGTGGGAGATGGAGAAGGGGGGAGAAGGTACAGAAAATAAGTAGCATAGATGGTAGGTAGAAAATAGACAGGGGGAGGGAAAAAGTAGTATGAGAAATGTAGAAGCTAAAGAACTTATGACACATGGATGTGAACTGAAGGAGGGTAATGTGAGGGGGGGTGTGCAGGGTGGAGGAGAATGAAGGGGGGAAATGGGACAATTGTAATGGCATAATCAATAAAATATATTTAAAAAGACATTGTGTTGGCTTCAAATTAAAAACACTCAATGAAATGAAAGAAATGTAGGTTTGAACCAAGACTGTGATTGTGGACTTTTTCATTTGAAATAATAATAAATAATACAGATGCAGTACATCTATACTGACTTCAAAAACACAATGCATGAATGAATTTGAGTATAAACATTTTATAATCTAACAAAATAGTAAAATATGCAGCCTTTTATATAATCTATTGCCTGTTGGCATTTTCTAGTATCACGCTTCATCCGCCCTGGATCAAAATAATTGTGATGTTGGAATTGCAACATATAAAGCGCAACCAACTTTTCAAAGAAAAAAAAATATATACTGGCCACAATATAAACAGGGAAAGCTTGTGTTTATCTTTTTACTTTTGGGCTCCTCATAAATCTATATTTTAATACCAAGAAAACATAGAATTAGGATATTCTGCTTTTCTTTTTGGAAAAAATTACTTTGTTAAAGTTCAGTTCAGACTGGTGGTTTCCTTTAGTATTATGTGGAACAATGCTACTTATATAGTTCCTTTGGTTCACGTGACACATACATCCTCTACCCACCAGGAAAAGAATAAAATGTGTCAGTTTTTCAAAAAGTACAGCCACATGACTGGTTTCCAGAGCAAAACAAACACAAAACCTTCTTTCCCCCCAAAACAATATAACCATTTGAAAGTAAAAACTTGACCCTTTGCAACAACATGGATGGAAATGGAAAGCATTATGCTGAGTGAAATAAGCCAGGTGTTGAAAGACAAATATCATATGATCTCACCTTTAACAGGAAGCTAAACAACAAAACAAACAAGCAAGCAAAATAAAAACAAAGACACTGAAATAGAGAATGGGGGCAGCGACCAGAGGGGAGAAGGGAGGGAATTTCGGGGGAAGGATTTACAGGAACTAGTATAAAGGAAACATGGACAACAACTAAGGGGGGTGGAAATGGGAGGTAGGTGGGGAGCCCTGGGGTGGTGGGCTAGGATGGGAGTAAAAGACATAAAACTGTACTTGAACAGCAATTAATTTTTTTAAAAAGTAAAAACTTGAAAATAAAAGTTGTAGGAGCTGGGTTTTTTTCAGGATGTCACAACAATTTCCACCACATATTATCAGAACTTATATCTTTTTTATAAGGTTGATTCCAGATTGTCCCCCAAAATTCCAAATACAATGAACAGTAGTATTCTGTGAGGACAGTGGCATCCATGACCTCAGGGCAACCTTTTCTATGCTACTGACTATGCCAGTCAGGACAGGGTGCTTTTTAAGATTAATAACTGGCTGTTCTGGTTATGGTTTATTCAGTGTATCACTGTCTCTACATTCTTGCAGATTTTTATTTTGAATATAATGTTCTTTATGTATATTGCTTACACATGAAGAATGCAGTGTTTGCTTTTAATCAGGCCTGGGTCTTCCAGTTACCAGTCCCCAAACCTAGGACTTCTGTTAATCCTAACAAGCCAAAATTTCCTTATTAATAAAATAATGATTATAAATTAGCTGTCTCACGAAAATATCTCCATTAAAATTTAAATTAAAATTTATAATAAAATGCAAATGTAAACCCAAAGGTTTAAAAAAATAGTTCCTTGATCTTTGAAAAATTAAGATATCTATGGACTTAAAATGATATTGGCATGTTGTCAGTTTGAAAGAAGGTCTATGGCTATTAGATTGCATTAAAACAATGAAAGTATAATTTCCAAAGGAATATGTCATACTTAAACATTTAAATATATTTCTTTAACTTTAAAAAACTCACTTTATTTACACTGATTCATTGTTTTGCCTTGCTCATTAATAATTCCACAGCACAAATAAATAGTAATTAAAGATTCTTATTAAAAATATTCAACAATCTATTGAATAATGACAGGGTAAATTTTATGTCTATAGTTTTGTGTTATTTTATATTTATTTTGTTCATGAAAATGCAATTATCTTGTTTGAATAGCTTTTTATATCTCACCTTTTTATCTTCTGAACATCAGCCTCTCTTTAAATAAAATATTGTTTTTACTAAATAAAATAATTTCCCCTAATCATTTTGTGTATGTGATTCTAAAGGGCAAAAATAATTTTGATGGCTATTTATGGCATATCTATGTTCAAGTATCTTCTCATTTTTAGTACTTAACCATCTTAGACCACAGAATAATTATAAAGGGGTTAAAGTTGTTGACTGTAATGTAAATAGTAGATTGTATACATAAAAAAGAACAAGACCTATTTAAGATTTCAGTAAGGAAAATTCAAGCACAGTTGCCCAATTTTTAACTGCAAACATCAGCCCTGGACTTAGTGTGGCAGAAAATGGGTAAGAAAGTAGAGTACATAGACAAAGGCCTGAGTTTAGGATCAGCTATGAATCTGAAGGTCTGATCAATTGTGAGCCCACCAGAGGTGTCCAGGCTGTGAATCCTGGAAGCTGTGTGTTATGTTACATGTCAAAAAGGATTTTGCAGGTAAAGTTGTAGCCCTTAGGTTAGAACAAGCATCTCTAGTAAGTTTAATTTAAACAAATTCAACATCAGCTTGAATTATACAATAAATATTTTTGTAAGTTCAGTTTGTATTATAACTAGAAAAATGTAAAAGAGGTTTATGTGTCACCTCCAAAACTTATAGAGTGTTTTGTTCCTCACCTAACTGACTTCCTGGAGGTACACTAAAAGGTCTGAGATGATGTAACTCTTGATTACATACAAGTGATCTATGTAATGAACTATGTCTACCAAATTTGTCCTCACTCAGATGATGTCACTGAGTATCTTGAATGACTCTGGTAACTAAAAAGACCCATCTCCATTTTTCCAAAACATTTCCTGAGAATCACAAAAACTACAGTAAATAAGTAAAGAGATACCCAGATTTTAAAAATAGCAACATTAGCCCTTGAGGATCTTATAGTTGAAATATTCAAATAAGGTCAATATACAAATATCCATGATAAATAATATAAAATAAATACTTAACATTATTTGAGAAATAGTCCCAAATGAAATTTGTTTTCCTTTCATATGATAGTTAGACCTCAGTACAATTTATAGGTAGAAGTGTTGAATTAATGATTTAAGATACACTATTTTAATGTTAAGAATAACTTTATCGAAATGTTCTAAAGTGATCCACAGTTCCTTTTGGCTAGAATTACATCTTTCATTAATCGTCCAAAATTACCTACACAAAGAGAAAGAGGAGAGGCACCTTCTATATGCTCTCTAAGCCTCTTAGAAAATATGGCAGTGTTCTCTGGGCCACATACATGCAATTCTGTAAGAAGGGTGCTATTGTAGGCAGAAGGGAATGGGTACAGTTCTAAAAGGAATGCTCCACAAATGTTACCATAGCAAAACGTCCTAGGAGAGTCTCCAGTCTCATTCAGCATGCGGAGGTCATTGTTATAAACAAAAAAAAAAAACAAGGTTATCACCAAGAAAATTAATGTATGTATTGGGTATATTAAACCCTCTAAGAGCCTAGATCATTTCCTAAATTATATAAAAAGATGATCAGCTAAAGAAGGGACATAAAGAGAAAGGTACCTGGGTTTGTCTTTATCACACTCAAACATTGTCAGAAAGCAAACTAGATGTCTTCTGAAACTCAGATGTCTCGGCATGGAAAATATTTTCACTTTTTCTGATAATGACTTTCTTTAAATCACTCACTTAATTTTCAAAAATGTTATAACAATCTTCATAGGTATTTCAGTCCCATAGATATTATTTCATTTTCTCCAAGGAGCATTATATAAAGAGGAAGACTCCCTTGCCCACTGAGGTATTGATTTTCAGTTTTTGTTGCCCCACAGGTCGTGAAGCTTTGACGGACATGGGAAGTTGTGTACCAATCTTTGCTGTTCACATTTCTCCTGGTTGCTTCTTTATCAGTCCCCTCATTTTCAATTTCTCTAGCTTGTTCTGGAGATTATCAATGTGGGTTTTTAGACATCAGTTATTTTATACAGACAGAATCTTTTGTTATGATGCCTTGTTATCAGCAAATTTTTTTATTTTACTCTCCATTTCTCTTGCTATGACATTTAATTGCTCATCAACGCTTGCATGCTTCAAAATTTCACCTGGTTGGCCAAATACTCAAATTCTAGTAGCTGTTCCTGGTCAGTTGTGTACATCTGTCCAGGAGAATCCTCTAATCTAATTACTTTATTCTATACTTAGTAGCAAACTGAAGATCCTGCTGAAGTCCTGAGGTCATACAATGTGCTCGTCCTCTTTCATCTGAAACCCTCCATTTAATTCTCCACCACTTCTTAGTAGGTTAGTCCTAAAATGGCCATTTCAGCTGCCCGCCTTAAATAAATTTGATTCCTCCACCCCATTCAGGAGCCACACCTGAGCAGTAGCCAGCCTCACCACCTCAACTTGTCTGATGGGCTTCCTGGCTTCCCCTGCATCACACAGATTATTACAAGTATTTCTTCCTAGCCTGCCTCTCACAAAACAGCTAAGCCCAGTCTTGCTTTTGTCTGTTTTGTGGTTCAAAGTGAACACAAATAATCTGTTTGGTTCAAAGAAAGCGCCCCCCTCTTAAAAAGGCATTTTTTTCATGCCACATTTGGGGAGAAATATCATCCTCCTAAACTGGAATACTGGAAAGGGGATTCGAACTGAGAGTCCTGAAATCTGGAGTTGGCTCATTAGCTTAGGTAAGGCATGCTGTAAAATAAAAGCTTCATACATCATGCAGTGAGTATTTCTAACATTCTAATTTTCTTTAGTTACTGATTCATGTGATTAAATATTTTTCAACATAAAGTCTTAAAAAGTTTATATAATAATTTGTGTTTTAAAATTTTCTTGTATAATTTGGGCTAAAATCGTGGGTTTCTGAAGACACTGATATATTGTAGAGTACAACAAACTTCAGTTTCTGTGTTAAGTTAAAAATTGATAATTTTTATAGCTTGTGATAATGAACTGGATTCCAAAATAAAAAAAACCCTCTGAAGATACCACATATCCAAAGCTAAGATAAAACTGAATGACAGTTTGAGTAGTCTTTCTCATG
Source organism: Artibeus jamaicensis (assembly GCF_021234435.1). Taxonomy (NCBI): domain Eukaryota; kingdom Metazoa; phylum Chordata; class Mammalia; order Chiroptera; family Phyllostomidae; genus Artibeus; species Artibeus jamaicensis. The sequence continues at coordinate 66,629,660 of NW_026522030.1, read as the reverse complement.
CAGGAAGAGAAGAGAAGCTGCGTCCATTATTTTGGTCAGAAGTAATTAAACCTCACTTAATGGTCCTGTTCAAAGTCTGTGAAAAGTTATTAGAGGTACTAGAAGAACAAAAAAAAGGTACTAGGTAAAGGCTAAAGCCATCTCCAATGCTGTGGTTATTTTAGATGGAAAAATAGTGTGAGCTCAAGTTCTGAAGACTGTTTATATATGTATTGAACTTACTGTTGTCACGAAGTACACTTCTGTAACCTAAATCTGGGAAAGATTTTTATAGCATACACTTTGATGTTGGGATAGGTTTAAGTCTGGTTCACAGCAAAACACTAGTGTTCTTATTCTGTGCATTTTCTTCTCTTTTTTTAAGTACATTTTATTGACTATGCTATTGCAGTTCCTCCCCAATCCTACACTTCCCCTTTATACCTTTTCTGCCCTGCACCCAAACCCTCCCACATTCTCCCCCCTTAGTTCATGTCCATGGGTTATACATATAAGTTATTTGAATTCTCTGTTTCCTACAGCATTTTGGCCTTTTCCATCTATTTTATGCCTACCAATTATGCTTCTTCTTTACTGTATCTTTTCCCTACTATTTCTCCCCTCCCCCTCCCCACTGAAAACCCTCCATGTGATGTCCATTTCTCTGGTGCTGTTTCTGTTCTAGTTGTTTGCTTACTTTTTGTTTTTGTTGTTTTTCTTTTATTTCTTTAGGTTCATTTTCTTGATAGTTGTGTTTGTTTTCATTTTATTGTTAATAGTTTTTGACCATCTTCAATTTCTTAGATAAGTCCCTTTATCATTTCATAGAATAAGGGCTTGGTGATGATGAACTCCTTTAACTTGACCTTACATGGAAAGCACTTTATCTGCCCTTCCATTTTAAGTGAAAGCTTTGCTGAATACAGTAATCTTGAATGTAGGTTCTTGCCTTTCATGACTTGGAATACTTCTTTCCAGCCCCTTCTTGCCTGTAAGGTTTCTTTTGAGAAATCAGCTGACAGTCTTATGGTAACTCCATTGTAGGTGACTGTCTCCTTTTCTCTTGCTGTTTTTAAGATTCTCTCCTTATCTTTAATCTCAGGTAACATAATTATGATGTGACTTGGTGTGTTTCTCTTTGGGTCCAATTTCTTTGGGACTCTCTGAGCTTCCTGGACTTCCTGGCAGTCTATTTCCTTACCAAATTCATAAACTTTTCCTTCATTATTTGTTCAAATAAGTTTTCAATTTCTTGCTCTTCCTCTTCTCCTTCTGGCACCCCTATTATTAGGATGTTGGAAAGATTAAAGTTGTCCCAGAGGTTCAACTTTAAGGAAGTTGTATGAGGAGAGTTCTCCTCATATTTTTGAATTCTTGTTTCTTCATTCTGTTCTGGTGGAATGTTTATTTCTTCCTTCTGTTCCAGATCATTGATTGGAGCCCCAGTTTCTTTCCCTTTACCGTTGGTTCCTTGTATATCTTTCTTTATTTCACTTTGTTTAGCCTCCACTTCTTCCTCTATTTTGCAACGATACACAACCATTTCTGTGAGCTTCCTTATTACCAGTGTTTTGAACTCTGCATCAGATAGGTTGTCTATCTCCTTGTCACTTAGTCCTTTTTCTGGAGTTTTGATCTGTTCTTTCATTTGGGCCATATTTCTTGGTCTCATCACACCTTTTATACTGTAAAGTGCAGAGCCTTAGGCAGTCACCAGGGTGAGGGAACCCATATCACTATGTTGTGGTTTGTCTGTAGGGGAGAGGTCAGAGAAGGAACAATGCAGCTTGCTCATCTCTAAGTGCTTTCAGTCACTTCCCCTGCTACTCTCAAGAAGATTGTGCCCTTATGGTGCTAATTCCCAAGTGAGTGAGTTTATGTACATTCTGGAATCCTGTGGGTCTCTCCAACAAACTCTCATGACCATTTAAAAATGTTAATGTACATAACTTAATAGGGTATTTCAAATATCAACCTTATAAATACATTGATATAAATTATCAAGGGTAACTGTGCTTACAATCTAGTGATTAGGTAACTGAATAAAGTAGTTTTGAGACCACCTGTAAGCATTACCTGGAAAAGAAGGGACTTAAAAACTTGGCTATTTTCTGGTATCTTTGCCTGAGTAAGGTTTCTTACAATCTCTCTCACTGATCAATATCAATAAGGTGATATTTTTGTGCAGCAATTTATTATATCTTGGCTCATAGGAGGCATGAAGCAGCAGAAATTCTGAGACTTCTTTCTGTGAACCTTATTACACCTCAGCAGCCTGATGGTTGTCTGGAATATCTGGGAGTCTTAGGCAAATGGCTACAGAGCAAAAAGAAATGACAAAGGGCAGCTGTGCCATCAGAATTGCCATCATGTGTGGTTTTAGAAATACTACAGATCTTATTACCTCCCTTCTAATGACTTTCTTATATATTGGTGGTGCTCACAAATGACTTTAAAGATAAGCCATTCCTAATATAATTATGGGAAAAAAAGCTAAAACTACACATTCTCTGAGAAATACACTAGAATGAGTGAGTTTTAATAAAAGGAAGAATGTTACCCTGGCTGGTGTGGCTCGGTAGTTGAGTCCCAGCCTACAAACCAAAGGGTTATGAGTTCAATTTCCAGTCTAGGGGACATGCTTGGGTTTCGGGCCATGTCCCTAGTATGTTACATGCAAGAGGTAACCACACATTGTTATGTGTCTCCTTCTCTTTCTCTCCCACTTCCCCTCTCTAAAAATAAATAAGTATAGTCTTTTTTTTTAAGTAAGAATGTCTCACATATCCCTATCTGTTTTTAATGCTGGATACCTGGTATTGCATAGAACCTGGCATATCATGGACTAGATACTAATAAGGGAGATGAAGGGGAAGGAAGGGTCAGAGAGGAGCAGTTTCTTCATTTTGCATCAGTGGCTGCTCTTAGCTGATTGCTGGGAGAACTAATATCTAGAGTAGGTGAGTACTTCTAAATATGGTAGTGAATCTCAAGTAAATTAGTCTTAATCTTTCTGAGCCTTAGGTGTCCCATTTGTAAAACAGGATAGATAATAATAATTTCTACTTCTTAAGGTTGTTTTTATGATTGAAAAAGAATGTACACTTAAAGTGCCTATAATATTACCTAATAAGCACTAAATAAATAAATGTTATTTATTCATTGTTGTTATACGGTAGTGCCAAAATGAGAGCCAGCTTGGATACTAAGGTATAGCTACACAGGTATTTATATATATATAAGCTAATATATTATGATGAATTAGAAAACTCTCAAAATTCATTTATGTCATGTCAATCCTATTTCTTTTAAGTCATTAGTGATAGGGATTACATCCATTATTTGCTAAATTTATTTCATTTCTTATTTCTGATGCTTTGTGAAAGAAGGCATTGTTATATGGAGTTGTCCTTTTAATTTTTTGCTCATGAAATTTCTGAAAAAATGTTTGTATTATTCATATTAAAGAATTTTAAAATACTATGAATAAATTATGAGTCCATTCCTTTGATTCTATAGATCCAAGTTCACAGATATTTAGTTAAGTTCATGCATGTGTTACATGTGTTGAACATATCTGTTACTTAAAAATTACAAATTTCTTGGGGAAAAGATTTTTAATGTTATAATTTCAGTTTATTGTGATTCCTCTGAAGTATACTGTGCTATCTTGGAGAAGGTGGCTATGTCCCATTAGATGAAGGACTATTTTCTTACATGTCCTAAACACCTCTTACAGGGATCAAAAAGTCAAGGATTATGAGCCAATTCAGTAAGTCATAGAATATCTATAAAAATGACTTCTAGCCCTGTCTGGTGTAGCTCAGTGGATTGAGCACAGGCCTGTTAACCAAAGGATCAAGGTTCAATTCCCAGTCAGGGCACATGCCTGGGTTGCAGGTCAGTTCCCAGCAGGGGATGCAAGAGAGGCAACCATTCATTAATGTTTCTCTTCCTTTCTCCTTCCCTTCCCCTCTAAAGATAAATAAAACCCTTTTAAAAAAGAAAGAAAGAAATGACTTATAATTATAATATGACCCAGCATGGTAGATTACTAGACATATATTTTTTATAAAATTATACTTAGAAAATCTCTTTAGGTACATCTATATTGATTAAGTAAAATTCCATAAATCACCACAGTAAAGATCTCTCAGAAACACTGTACAGCTGATAAAAATAGGCATCTTCCTATAACCAGTTCAAAACTAAATCTCCCAAATTTATCTTTCTCATCTCACAAAAATATTTACTCTACTGAATGCCAGACCAACTTTGTACCAAGTCCTCATATCTTAGAATAAAGATACTTTCCTCAAATTCTTTTTGTATTTTTTAACCTTCCATAAATGAGCTTAATAATAAAAATGAAATGGATATCATTTCTGTTAGTATTTAATTGAACTAAATTTTATTGGTCAACCAACAGAACTTATTTTCTTTTCTATAATATATATTTTTATTTTTCAAATATAGTTGACATACAATACTATATTAGATTCAGGTGTATACCCCAGTGACCAGACACCACATAACCCACTAAGTGATCATCCCAATAAATCCCACACTTATGTTGCATCATACATAGCAACCAGAATACCACTGACTATATTCCCTACTCTATACCCCACACCCCATGACCATTCCATAACAGTCAATTTGTACTTCTTACTCTCTTCAACTTTTCCACTAATCAACCCAATCCCCCTCCCATCTGGCAACTGTCAAAATTTCCTCTGTATCTAATAGTCTGTTTCTGTTCTCTTTGTTAGTTTATTTATTTTTTAGATTCAATCTTTGATAAATATGGATGAGGTCTGTCTGGAAAAAGTCCAGACATTGTTACTATAATGAGAACAGTTTGTGCAACATCAGTGTAACCTGGCAGCCAAGGAAAGTGGACCAGAATGCTCATGCATGAACAAGGACAACTTCACTGTACTAGTCAGTGGGGTGGTAGATGCTATTGAGTGAGTATGTGTACTCTGTGGCCTGGCCGTCTCATTCAAAATGGCTCAGCAAGTAGAGCAACAAGTCTTCATCCAGTTTTGTGATAAGCTTGAACATTTCTCTGTGAAAACTATTCAGATGATCACAAGGCTCCAGCTATAGGCAATTGGTGATTGGCAGCTTCATATCCGCAATGCCCCCACACATGCATTATATGTCATGAGAGTTTTTTGGCAAAACATTGAATCAGCTAGGTGACTCAGCCCCCTTATGGCCCAGATTTTTCTCCCTGTGACTTCTGGCTCTTCCTAAAACTAAAATCACCTTTGAAAGGGGAGAGATTTCAGATCATTGATGAGATTCAGTAAAAGATGTTGGGGCAGCTGATGGCAATTGGGAGAACTGTGTGAGGTCCCAGGGTGCCCACTTTGAAGGGGACTGAGGAGTCATTGTCCTATGTACAATGTTTCTTGTAATCTTGTATCTTCTTCAATAAATGTTTCTATTGTTCTTATTACATGGCTGGATACCTTCTGGATAAGCCTCATATTTGTTGCCATTTTATTGTTCACATTTAATCATTTTTTCTTCTTCTTAAAGAATACCCTTTAACATTTTACATAATACTGGTTTGGTATTGATTAACTCCTTTAGTTTTTTCTCATCTGGGAAGCTCTTTATTTGTCATTGATTCTATATAATAGCTTTGATTCATAGAGTAATTTTGGTTGTAGTTCCTTGCTTCTCATTACTTTGAACATTTCTTGCCATTCCCTTCTGGTCTTCAAAGTTTCTGATGAAAAGTCAGCTGACAATCTCATGAGAACTCCCTTGTAGGTAACTAATTGTTCTTCTCTTGCGGCTTTTAAGGTTCTTTTTTTGTCTTTAACCTTTGACATTTTAATTGTGCTATACCTTGGTGTTGGCCTCTTTGGGTTCCTTTTGTTTGGTGCTCTCTGTGCTCCGTGGACTTGTATGTCTATTTCCTTCACCAAGTTAAGCAAGTTTTCTGTCGTTATTTTTCAAATACATTTTCAATTTCTTTTTTATGAAGAATATATTTTTATTTTAATTTTTTGTAAAGATTTTATTTATTTATTTATTTATTTAGTTGTTTGTTTGTTTGTTTGTTTGTTTTTAGAGAGAGGAAAAGGGACAAAAAGAGAGAGGGAGAGAAACATCAATGTGTGGTTGCCTCTTGCATACTCCCTACGAGGTATCTGGCCCACAACCCAGGCCTGCGCCCCAACTGGGAATTGAACCAGCATCACTGGCTCACAGGCCTGCATTCAGTCCACTGGGCTACACCAGCCAGGGCTTTACATTTTCAGTTTCTCGATCTGTCTTTTCTCCTTCTATCACCCCCATGGTGCAAATGTTGTTAGGCTTAAAGTTGTCCCAGAGCTTCTTACTCCAATGTAACATACTTTCATTTGTACATATCATGTGCTACTGGCAATATCTCTGTATAAAAATAATATAGGTCATATAAATCTTAAATAAATATTATAATATTTTATTATATGTACATATGGAAAACGTCTTCATCATATAATACCACCACTCTTAAGGCATCTTTTTAAAGGTTTTTGCTTAATTTATTTAGGTAACATTGATAAATAAAATTATATAGGTTTCAAGTGTATAATTCTGCAATACATTATCTGTATATTGTATCATGTGTTTACCACCCAAAGTCAAATCCCCTTCTGTCATCATATAATTGACCCTTTTTACCATTTACTACTTTCCCATTCCCTTGACCTTTGGTAACCACCATACTGTTGTCCATGTTTGAGGTTTTTTTTCTTGGTGTTCATTTGTTACTTTCAGTTTTATATTCTACACATGAATGATATCATATGGTTCTTGACTTTTAGTGATTATTTCACTTAGCCTAATATTCTCAAGATGCATTCATCTTGTCACAAATAGCAGTATTTCAACTATTTTATGGCTGAGTATTATTGTATAGCATGTATGTACCACATCTTCTTTATCAAATCTTCTATGAAAGGACACTTTGGTTATTTCCATGTCTTGGCCATCCTGAATAATATTTTGAGAAACAAAGGGGTACATATACCTTTCTAAACAAATGTTTTCAAAATTCTCAGGTAGATTCTCAAAATAGGGTTTGCTGGGTTATATCCTAATTCTATTCATAATTTTTGAGGAAACTCCATGCTGTTTTTCATAGTAGCCGTATCAATTTCCATTTCCATCAGCAGCGAATGAGGCTTCCTTTTTCTCCACAGCCTCTCCATCTTTGATATTACTTGTCTTTTTAATAATTCTAACAGGTGTGAGATAGTATCTCATTTTAGTTTCCACTTGCTTTTCCTAATAGCTGGTGAATATTTCATAAGGGTTTATTTTAACTGTTATAATTAAATATTTACATCTTACATGTAAAATTTATTTGATTTGGTGTATACCACTATATTAATTATAGTAAAGTAGAAACAAAGAGTTTTCTAGTTAACATTAAGTAAAATAGAGAAGAAAGCAATTACATGGAGCATATTAAATACTTAAGGTAGTTTTTCTATTTAAAAAGGGGCTTAACATGTAATCTCTATAGGTATTCAAGCTCATATTGTATATTGCTATTTTTATTGGTATTCAGTTGCTGAATATCAAATCACTACATGCTTAATGGCTTAAAACAATCCTCATGTATTATCTCATCTATCTTCCAAGCATGGCTTAGCAAAGTTCTCTGATCTGTTCCTTAGAAGATTGCAATCATCATCTGAGGTGCAGGTCCTTTTCCAAGCCCACTTGTATCTTTTAAAAATAAATCCTGACTTAGGTGGAAAGTATTACAATAGAATGCTTCAATTTCAGGATTTACAAAAATCAAAATCAAACAGGATTTTTTTTATCTATATGGAGAAGGAGATGTAGGGCTAGCAGAAAATTTGTGTGGGAGCATGATAGGTGGTGGAGTAAGCAGTTTGCAGTTCAGGGTAATTCAATAAGACATGTTTCGTTAGTGATGTGGGCTCTGGCCAGCTGAGTCTGTCATGTTGTGGATGCGACAAAAACATTCACATGGACTGCAGAAGTGTGGTGGAGAAATGGGACAGCATGGCCACTCTCTGAGTGAGAGAGTACCCCGACCCTTGTCTGGACAGGCTTTTATTGCTTTCTGGGAGTATTACATTAAAGAAGGTTCTCATTCATTATGCCCGGGTTTGCTTTAGGTGATTACTTTTTACAGATAACAAAGAAAAGGATGTTTCAAATACAATGGAAAAAGTGGTTGAACTGGTTACACACCGTCCTTGGAACAGTTTAAAATAGATTTTAGGAAGCTAATTCAAAGATATGCATGAAACATTTGCTGTCTTAACTCAGGGTGAGGGTTTTAGCAAAGCCTCAAATCAGCCTAGATATAATGTAGGCCTGGTTCCCCATAAGAAAGTTGATTTGTGCGCCTGGCTCCTGTGTGCTGCTTCATGCTTGTCAGTTTTCTGAACCAGGGCTGAGCTACATTCACCATTGCCACATGGGCCAGTTCTCTATACAGTAGTGAGTTCATTTTTGGAATGAGCTTTTAAGGAAGGATGATCTGTACCTTAATGCTTGCTTAATCTTTTGGCTGAGTCAAAGTTCAAAGGCTTGGGAGATAGCAGAGAAACCTCACAAAAGTTTGTAAATCAAGTCGATGACTAACTTATGGGTAATTATGAGCACTTTGTCAACTCCCGCCCTCTATTGTGTAAAAGAACCAAAAGATGTTCTTTAACAGAATTAGGAATGGAATAAGAATCATTTTAAGTTCAGATTTGCAAATGGTTTTCAGGATTGGCTTGTCTTTATGTTCTTATTGGCCTTTAAGGACTAAATGCAATTATCGAAAGTTGAATAAAGGAATAAAACCAAAATTTATAATTTGTTGAGAACCAGTTGAAAATATTTTAGGACTTCGGACCTGAATAGCCCTTGAAAACAACAGTGGAGATCTAATGAATTTCTTGTTTGTAGTTGGAGTATTTTTTTGATAACATAGATATCAGATAAGTCTCAGAGAATATATGTACAACAGTCACTTCTGACCCCTGCACATGTCCCCATGGGAAGCCACAGTCATGTCCGATATCCTAGCATTTTAGAGAACTACTTTAGGCAGTTTCTATAGTTTTCTGGTAATGATATTGGTGGTTTCAGTAATATTGTTCATAATCCTGGTTATTGCTCAGAGCTGTATTCACGAAAGCTGCACATATATGAACTGCTGTGGTAGTCAAGTCCTGTAGGTTTAATCTCAATCTCTTATACTCCTGTACTCAAGCTTCTTGAGAACCTAGTGAGAAAACCAGGCCATGTACCTCTGGAATATGAACTTTACACCTGTGATTGTAAGTATAACACGTTTGTTTACCCTTTGGATTGTCTAGTGTCCAAAAAAGTTAAATGAGATCAGTAAAGTAGTTGTTAAGAAGTTAAGAAGTCAGATGCAAGGACAATCTGACTGTGACATCTGTCACCCCCTTGATTGCCAGGGTTGATTTAGCTAATCGGGCTGGATAGGTGGGTGTCCCCTTCCTCCCTCACCGATGAAGCTGTGTGCTTGGTCAAAGAGGACGCCCTTCCCAGCTATAGGAGAGGACCGGCCTCCTGTCAAAGGTATATGAATAGCTGCACTCCCCTGCTAGAACCTTGAAACAAGCTCTCAAGGTCCATTTGTAGGAGAACATGGGGGAGTCACACTTCCAAGACTCCAGACATATCCAAATGAAGTACTGAATGTGGCAGTCTGCCTTTATTCTCTTTTCTTTCTGTTATTTTAAAAGAAGTTAAGAAGACGTTCTTTATAAAGATTGGATAGGGTTGATTAGGTTAGTTAGACCTATGAGCATAGTGTCCACAAATAATATCTCAATAGAAGTTATGCAAGATTCATGAGGATATTTGTCTATAGATTTGTATTTTGGACTTTATGTGAACTATTTTGTTTTAAAATTGTACAATCCAGTTGGAAATAAAAGAATTTCTGGGTTTTTGTTTGCAAGGCAGAAAGTTTCAAATGTATTGGCAAAATTATGCTCAGGATCATTTGGTTCTATCAGGTAAATATAACAAGGCAAGGAGTGTATATACTTGCTTCCTATAAATAACGGTGTAGGGCCCTGGCTGATGTAGCTCAGTGGATTGCACAGTGACCTGTGAACCAAAGAGTCACTGGTTCAATTCCCAGTCAGGGCAGGCCAGGTTCCCAGTAGGGAGGGCTTAAGAAGCAACCACACATTGATGTTTCTCTCGCTTTCTCCCTCCCTTCCCCCATTTCTAAAAATAAATAAATAAAATCTTAATAAAACAATGTAGGTATTAGCAAGAAAACACACTTGTAATTACAAATACTTAGTTCCATGAAAGGACCCTTGATTATGTTAAGGTAGATAAATTTCTCCTTTGAAGTACTGAAGAATATTTCTTCTGAAATTTATAGACAAATGCTTAATATCCCTTCATGAGCTTTTTAAAGGTTCCTGGAAAATAGTTTCTGTGAACTAAGGCAACTCTTTAGAGATCTTGGGCCAAACCTCAACACATAGGTATGAAACACATGGCACAGACTAAAGTCCTGTGACTGATACACTTTTACCAGAGATTGCAAACTGTAGACACTAGGGAAACAAATTAAAATGTTTGAGGCACCAGGTATTAACACACTTTGAATTCCAGATGGGGGCATCTGAGCTTTACAATACATGATCACTATGATGATTTTGACTCTACACTAATCCTTTGTAAAAGTACAATGATCAATTTAAAAAGCATTCATTGTAAAATTTGTGCAGTAAACTAGTCACTGGCTAGGTAAGTCCTCCATGATGTAATCTAAGTTTCTCCATTTTTTCCCACATATATCTGGAAATGGGTTGCTCTTAGAAAAATTTACTAAGTAGCAAAAGATATCTTTGGACAATTTGCTGTCTGATAAACCTTCTTGCCTTTTCAGCACAACTTTGTAAAAAGTAACTGACTTTTTAAAAAGTTAAGGTGATTGGTTACCTGTATTTGCAATACATATATAAGAATGGAAACATTTTATTGTATTATGTTAAAATGTGGAATATAATGAACAAGTATAATTTATTTTTTCACATATTTAAATTGGAAATACATTCTGCATATGTTGTATTAGATAATTCTATGCACTGGTATTTCAGTGGTGAAATAAAAATAATCCTTAGCTTGATATTTTAAACCAATACGAAAAATTAACAGGTGTTTCCAGGATTTTAGAGGCTCTTCTTGGTGTGAAAGACAATTAAGGTTTCTTTGATATTGTCAATGAAAATTTTTCAGATGACAGAACTCATTAAATTTATAGGCAACCATTTAAATAATTTATTTTTATATTCACTTAAATGTTAAGGTTTCAGTGCACTACTAGAAATCAGAGGTCGTTTGTTGATAACTGGTATGATTTGATAAACTTTACTTTCTAAAAATTAAGAACAGTTTGTGAAGGAGAAAAAATTTTATTCCAATTTGCTTTATATAATAATGTTCCCTAAACTGGCATGTTAAGTTCTGAAAATGAGAAAAATTTCTCAGCATGCATAAACACTAAAGATATTGTGCAAGTTCATTTGGAATATTATTTGATCTTGTGTGGGGGCAACTTCCCTCGCAAGTCCCCACAAGTGCCATGGATGAGAATGAATATGACCGAGACATGATGTGATCTACTTGGGGAGGAGAAGTGAGCAGTGGCCAGTTTCTCAGGGGAAAAAGGCCAGCAGCAGCCAGTTTCTCTGAGGAGAAAATGGCTGCGAGCCCCCTCCTCCAGGGCTTTTATTGGGTTCTAATACACAGGAATACAGGGAGCAAGGATCAAACAGTAGATAACATTTCAAAGAAATCTGAGGGTTTACTATGGGTCTGAGTCTGTCAGGAACAGAGTCTCAGGGTTTCCTGCTCGAACCCTTAACATATAAGTGAAAGCACTCTTAACAGAGAAGATCTCACAGGTTTATCAGCAAGTCTTTGTGGTGCCAGATTTCCCCACAGGAAATGCTCTAGCAAGGCAAGGAGCTGCACCTCTCCCCATCAGGTATTCAGGCTTAAGGGGATTAGAGCCAGGAAGCACTTCCAGAGAACACAGGCGCTCTTTGTTGCAGCCCCCCCCCCAGTCCTTCCATGAAGGCCTCCCAAGTGATCAAGTCTGGCTTAGGTTGCCCCTCACTGTGAGGGGTCTTACCCGTCATTGACTTCCGACCAAGCTTTGGGGGCAGGGAGAGGAACTGAGGCAGCATTTGCTACCAGAGACAAGCTTTGGTATATATATATATATATATATTTTTTTTCTCTTAACTCTCTATTGGAAAAAACAAGATACATAATCTTTAGGATTCGTCACAAGCAAGAGGAACACATCTTTGTTGCCGTCTGAGCTGATTTAATTCTGGTTTGTTCAAAACTAGTGTAGAAATTTTCAGGAAAGACAGTTCTTTTTCTTGACATCCTGAGTTATAGATCATCATTCGGTTCACTTGTGGCTGATGCAACATAATGGGAAGTCTAACGGGAAAGCCAGGAATAGCCTCCACCGGGCTCTAACAGACAGATGCTACAGAATTCCTCAACTGACACCACTTCTTTTCCTGTATTTATGCCTTGTGACTGATAAATTGTCTGGAGTTACAATAGTTATCTTGTGATCATGAGTCAACAATCTTAATTATTAAAAACCAACGACTATGTAGGTCAAGATGGAATCTGAAACAAGCCTCATTTCCTGGTAATATTATTTAAGTGATAAACTAATCCTGACAGAACCAACCTTCAGGTCTTTTATTAAGTAAATAATCCACATCAGTTATGCCTTTGCTCATTAGGTTTCTTAGCTTATAGCTGAATGTGTCTTACTATTATAAAACTACAAGGAAAAATGGAAAAAATCATAACAATAGCTTGACAAAAAAATAAAGAACTTGAACCCATGGAAATGTTAATACTGAATAGCAGTTAGATGTTGGGAGTCTGGGGCCACAGTGAGTCACACTAAGTCATGCATCAGATACAGGAAATCAAACCCTGACTCAAACTTAAGTTTGGAAGAAACTGTCCAAACATTGAAAGGTTATTGGTGTTTTACCGTAGCTGAGAAATAATAAAAACAAATTGCATTTGTGAACATATGGAACCCTGATATCTTTATAACTGAAACTAACTTGAATCATGGGAAAATTTTGCTAATTCATGGTAAACTTAGGCACTTCTACTAAATCCCTAGTGTTCCTGGTAAATAGGTCATCATTCATATCTTTACAATTCATTTTCTTTTTTGGTTGTTGGTTATTTTTTATTTTTATTTTAACTGTTCTAGCACAGTTTTCTGTCTTTTACTCCCATCTCAGCTGCGGGTTGCCATACATACGTGCTAATTTGTGATTGTATTTTCTTGCTAGACTCCACTCAGTTTAATTCATGTTAAAATGTACAGCAGGTTGCCCTGACAGGTGTGGCTATTTGTTGGGCATTGTCCTGCAATCTGAAAGTTTGCTGGTTTGATTCCCGGTCAGGGCACAGGCCTGAACTGTGAGTTTGAAGAGAGTCAACTGATCAATATTTCTCTCACTTTCTCCCTCCATTCCCCTCTCAATAAATAAATAAATAAAATCTTTTTAAAAATGTATGGCATCTTCTCCTGTCCCAGTGGCATTACCTACTTTTGATCTCTGATCCTAGGAAACATCTAGTTTCTTATACTCTATTGAATACTGAAACTTATAAGCAGTATGAAGCAATGAGAGGCAAGATAATAGAGATTTGTGATTTTGCCATAAACATTCTAATGATGCTATTTTCAAATAGAGTGTACTTATTATTAATTCGAGAAACTGTTGTCTTGGTGTATAGTTGTCCACATGGATGATTGTCAATGAATATTGATCATCATAAGAATTGGAGAAAATCCAATCCACTTCCTCTGTTTCTTTTTTCCATCTTTCTTTTTGTTTCTTATTTCGAATTGTTGATGATCACTTACTAGCATGTATTAATGAAAGTTAATAGAGATTTTTTAAAGGAAAACTGACCCTGTGTGAAAGCATGGAATTAGAAAAAACGAAATGGGAATCCAAGTTAGAAAGAATCTATAAATGTTAAAAAAGAAAAGCAGGATCAAACTAAAGTAAACCAATTTGAACAGTAAATAAACTAAAACTAAGATTTAAAAGAACTGTGAAATAAAAATGACTATAAAAAGCCCGAATCTTTTGACCACTTAATTATTATTCAAATAAAATTATCATTTAAAACTATATTCTTGTAGAGAAGTTAGGTTATGGATGGAAGTTTAATTGCCACTGACACTGGAATATGAATCCTGAGCAGGTCTGAGTTTACAGGAAAAATATATGTACACTCAAACTGATTCATCTTTCAAAATGAAGCCCATATGCATGCGTCTCTGAGGTGTTACATCTACCCCCTTTTCAGTCTGGATAAGTAAATTGTTTTTATAATCCCATAGTATTCACATTCACCGTAGTAAGTGGGAAAGGTCTTGCTGTATCTCCATGCATTGAGAGGTCTCTTTTCTGTTTTGTTTTGTTTTGTTTTTCCTACAGCAAGACTCTGGGGTAGAAGGGATTTGCCCTTTCTTATCAATCTCTGAGCAAGCCATTAGAAAATCCCTGCCCAAAAGTTTCTGGCCTGCACTCAGGGCCTGTGCAGCCCACTGTCCCTGTACCATGTTATCAGTGAGTAAACTGGAGTGGAACCAATGAGTACAACAGCTATACCTGAGAGATGGGTAAGGACTAGTGACTTAGGCAGGTATAAAGGGAGACCCTGAATTCCATGGAATGAACCTGACATAAGAAAAGAAAGGAACCTAAAGACTGCTGTACACATGTCCTTACCATGTCCCTATGCAGAATTACAGAGGAGTTTCATAATTTTAAACTTGGACTTGGTCTTGAATATCATACCCCTTTAAGTTGCTATAAAGTGTAACGCTAGAAAGGGTAGGAGTCTGGGTCACTTTGCATGCAGAAGTCTAGCTTGGACTGGGTGGGACAATTTAGAAAGTACCTAGACCATAGAGAGGTGGAAGAGAGTCAAAGTTCAGAGAGAAGGCAGACTGTGTACTGAGGGTAAAGAAGTATGTCTCACAAACAGCAGTATGGTGGTTAGCAGAGGGAAAGGGGGTGGACCTGGGTAGAAAAAGGTAAATAGGGGGTCAAATGCATGGTGACAGAATGAGACAACTTTGGGTGGTGAACACATAGTGCAGTATACAGTTGTAAAATTATACGCTTGAAACCTATATAATTTTCTTAACGAATGTCACCCCAATAAATATAATAAAATTTTAAAAGAAGTCTGTCTCTCCCCTCAGAAACTGGATATTTATTTTGTGAGTTTCTTTAGTGATTATTAGAGTCTGAAGCAGTAAGGACAGACCAGGCAGCAAGCAGAAGAAACACTCTCCCTCTTCCCTTCCAACATCAGATTGACAAAGCAGCTGTTCTGGAAAAATGAATCATAGCTTTTAGAAGGAAAAAAATAAAATAAATTAATTTTGAAATCACATGAGGGCATACACTGTTTTTTGATATGAACTATTGTTTTATAGTTAAAAAGAATCTACTCCCTGTTCTTCATTTCCCTTTTCTCCTTCCACTTGACTGGAAATTGCAGCAACTGGAACAATGTCTTGGAGGCAGGGATAAAAGCACACATTGAAGATGCAAAATTAAGCTGGTAGCCTTGGAATACCTTCCTACATTGAGACAATTATGTGAGAATTTCTTTTTAATTTTTGGCTAATATTTTCTGTGAGTTCCTTGTTGCAGCAGCTCATTCTGTACCCCAACTAATTACCTTCCAGCTGTCACAACTTGGCTGTTCCAGGGACATGACTGAAGCATACTGAGCTCCTAAGGAAATGGCAGGCTACACAAATAGTATGCAAAGTGGAGTTTTGTGGTACCCAGTTTAAAACTTGTACATGTTTAAAGAACTAAGTAATAAATAACTAACCTACAATTACATGTCCCGTTATAGTTTCAGAATCCTCACATTGTGACCCAGCAAATCTGTGGAAAATTTAGCATTCTAATCTGTAAATAGAGGCTTAGTAGTTTAGACATGCAAATAAAAGGAAACATTTTATAACATTTGCTAATAAGAAAATAATCCTAAAGACCGGGTACTGTATTGTTGCTTGGTGATTCTGTTCGTTTTTGATCGTTGGTAACTTCACTAGGGAGAGATTATTATTAAAACAAAACAGTGTCCTTTTGCCGCCCCTCAGAAATCCTTATCATCTTTCTTCTCTTTCCACATGATGATAATTCTTCACTATTTCCTGGAGTAAAAGTTTACAAAATGATAGATATTTTACACTGAGAAGAATCATCTAGAAAACTCAAAATATTATAGTATATTCTCTAATACACTAAAAAACCAAATGAGGGACATGCAGTCAATCTCCTTTAGATGAATTTTCTTTTTCTTTTGGGAAAACATTGTGTTTATTCAATTTGGCTGGAAGCAATAAAATTATTTTCCTTTTATTTTACTGTTATTTTACAAAAAAATTCACAACATAGAACCATGAATGAGAACCTTCTTGTTGATAACATTTTTTAATCCTTAACAGAGGATGTGTTTTGATTTTAGAGAGAAAGGAAGAGAGAGAGAGGGGCTGAGAGAGAGAGAGAGAGAGAGAGACATTGGTGTGAGAGAGAATCATTGATTGGCTGCATACATTTTCATA
This sequence comes from Artibeus jamaicensis, assembly GCF_021234435.1. Classification (NCBI taxonomy): domain Eukaryota; kingdom Metazoa; phylum Chordata; class Mammalia; order Chiroptera; family Phyllostomidae; genus Artibeus; species Artibeus jamaicensis. Next base: position 66,612,982 of record NW_026522030.1, on the reverse strand, counting down.
CACACCCTGACCAGTGACCACACCTGAACCTAGCTTTGTGCCATTGAACTCTCAACCTTTCAGTGTATGAGACAGTGCTCCAACCCACTGACCCGCCCAGCTAGGGCTGATAGCAATTTTTATGTCATTCCTACCACTGTTTCAAGTTTCAACACACAAAGAGAAAACAACTTTTCAGGCAGTAGACATTTCATCCAAAGTTAATCAATATGCCATTAATAGAATCATAACACAAATTCCAAAATAATTAAAATTAGTTAAATTTATTTATTTTATTCATGAACTGACTTAAAAAAACTCTATCCCATAATTATATTGCTTTAAATAACTACCAAACAATTGTTCTATTTGCAAATATGCTATTTTAATATATTAATATCTATACATTTATGTATTTAAATTTAATAAATTATTTATTTTGTCACTAAGAACATTTTCATGTGAAATACTTTAAGAATTTCACTTTTTTGTGGATTTTGTATTTACATTTTTTTGAAGTACAAACACTCAGAGAGTAGACTGAGAGCCAATATATATTGTTAAAAAACTAAGTGCATTAGTCCTCCCAAAGTACTGCCTCTGCAGATTGGAGTCAAATCTAATTCAGTGAGATGGGAGTAGAGTATCTTCTTAGTTAAGGTCATTTTTAGCAGTTCAGCATCAATTTCTCTTAGAATCTATTTTCTCATTTAAATATTTTTCTATACAAATGGAACACATATTTACTGTCCTCATTTAGAAATTAATATCTGTGACTAACAAAAACATTTTATTTATTTTTTTAACAAAAACATTTTAAATAAAATAATTTAAAATATATCAGAAATATATGTTTAAATTTTTTATTTTATTGATTGTGCCATTACAGTTGTTCTATGCCCCCCTTCATTCCCCTCCACTCTGCACCCCCACCCCCACCATTCCCTCCCTTTAGTTTATGACCATGTGTCTCAAGTTCTTTAGATTCTATATTTCCCATACTATTCTTGCCCTCCCCCTATTTTCTACCTACCATCTGTACTACTTATTTTCTGTACCTTCTCCCCCCTTCTCCTCCTCCCACTCCCCTGTTGCTAACCTTCCTTGAGATCTTCATTTCTGTGTCTCCACTCCTGATCTAGCTGTCCTTTTAGTTTGCTTATGTTTTAGGTGTGGTTGTTAATATCTGTGAGTTTGCTATCCTTTCACTGTTCATATTTTTATCTTATTTTTCTTAGATAAGTTCATATTTAAAATACATTAGACCTTCACCAATTTATATCACTTTTTAATATTCATTGAGATCTGCCATCTGAAACATTTGTTTATTTGTGGAATTCTTACATCATCTTCTATAATGCATTTTTTCTTCCCTCATTAATAGCAACAACACAATTGCAACAGTGATAACAGCAACTAGCTTTTAAGGAATAAGCATGTCAGAGATAGTCGCTAAATCTCTTGATTATTTGCCAAGTGACTGCTCCTTGGATTATCCACTGCTGATTTTCAGTTGTAGGTGGTAAATTATTAAATTAAACCACTGGTTTAGTAGTTTATTCTAAACATTTCCCCTTTCTTGATTCTCAATCTATCTTAAAACTACTGTCATATAGCTTCTCTAATTCTCTTTAAATTTCCTTATTAAGTCATGCAGAAAACATTTGAATGTCAGGGGGAATGAGTGTTGTTTATTCTTTGCCATGTGATAACTTACCATTACTACCTCCTTAAAATAATATATTCTGATTTTTGTTACACGTGATTAGACTTTTTATCTCCTATGTTACCCTTCCTCCTTCTCTTCCTCTTCTACATGCACTGGCCCTCTTTATGTATTATTGGTTACCCTAACATATAATTACTCAATTGTATTTAATATTTGGCGATTTTTCCTCCTCATTAATCTTATTTTAGGGTACCTGTTACCATGTTTTTGTTGTTTACCTCCTTAAAATTTTATTTCCAGAAACAACACTTTTTTGTAGAGATATTTATAAATATTTTTAAAACTATATATTCAAGTCTCTATTATACATGCATACTTTGATTGAGAAGCATTTTAAACTTAACATATCTCAAATGGAATGTCTCATTTTGCTCCATCCTTTTCTAAACCAGTGTTTTCTCTTGTACTGAGACAACCTTGACTTTGTCGCCCAAGCTTAAAATTCAATGTCTCTCTCAAGTTCTTTTTTTACATGCATCCTGACCAATAAATAATAAAAATTCAGCTGATTTTACATTCTATATGCCTGAAGAAATATCTTAAACTCTCCATTTCTAATAGTAAATCCATGATTCAAATCCCCACCGTTGCTTCAGTTCTGTCACCTGCCCAATTGTCCTTCTGTTGCCAGTCACATCTCTCTCAAACCTATCCTCTGACATTTTTATTGTAATGCAGATGGGGATATTCTCTGTTATTGCAGAAAAGTAACAGAAACATCAATATAAATATAAATGTCAATTCTTTTTTTATTTCTGTTGATCTTTCTAACCATCTTTAACTTACACTGTTCACATTGAAAAGCAACATTGAAACATTGGCAACATTGAAAAGCTTGGGATTTCTTACACCTAACATGTTTTTAATTTCCTCTTTATTAATTGTATTTTTTATTACCATGTATTCTCCTTACACTCTCCTCATCCCCTCAATCTCCACACTGTTGTCCATGTCCATGAGTCAGTCCATTTTCAGTTTTGCTCCATCCCTCTGCCCTCCCATTTGCAGCTGTCATCCTGCTCACTCTGAGTCTGTCTCTATATTCCTTGTTAGGTCAATTTGTTCATCCAAGTGCACATATGAATGAAATGATATGGTGTCTGTCTTTCTCTTACTGGCTTATTTCACTTAACATAATGTTCTCACAAAGGGTAAAAATTTCTTCTTTTTTATAGCCGAGTAGTATTCCATTGTTTAAATGTTTCATAGTCATTTTATCCACTCATTGTAGGAGACCATTCTGCGTGGCGTGGGCCCAGATCCCAGTGGAAAGCAAGGTCTGATGCACAGGAAGCACACTCACTGATAGGTTCTCCTGTGTGGAATTGGGTCTGCATTGTACCTAGGCTGCTTTGAGACTTGGTTTTGCTAAAACTCCTTCACCCTGAATTGAGGTAGAAATTGCCTACTTTAACTTCCTAAGTCTGTGCTAAAACTCCCCAGTATAGAGTGTAATCAGTTCAACCCCTTTTCCCTTTGCATTTGCAAATATCCTTCTTCTGTGATGTGATTAGCATCATTGGCTCCTTTGTCTTCTGTAAAAGGTACCCATCTAAAGTGAACCTGTACATAGTAAATGAGGGTGATCACGTAAAATGTCCAGAAAAGAAAAAAAGGCTGGTCATGACAAGGGCGGAGGCTTTTCCTCCTCTTGAGAGAAAAGCCATGCTGTTCCTTTTCCTCCACAGCACTCAGTAGTCTGTGTGAATTTCTCATGCCTCATCCACAATGTGGTGGGCCCCACAAGCCGAGGTTCGCATCAACTCATCTACTTGATGGACACTTGGGTTGCTTCCATCTTAATGAATGTAAATAATGCTGCAATGAACATAGGGGTGCTTATGTTCTTTTGAATTAGTGTTTTGGGGTTCCTTTGGATATATTACAAGAAGTGCAATCACTGGGTCAAAAGGCAGATTCATTTTGAATTGTTTGAGGTGTCTCCATACTGCTTTCCACAGTGGCTGCACCAGTCTGCACTCCCACCAAGAATGCAGAAGGGTTCCATATCCAAAATTTATAAAGAATTTACAAAATTAAACACTAATTTCCCCCTTTTTGAATATTTTTCCTTGCAAAAACCTCTTGGTCTGCATAAACATTACTCATAATTTAATAGTAACTTCCATTTTCTATAGTAAAACTTTTAAAATCTAAGTCCTGCCTCCACCACCACAAAAAGGATTAAATAGTTCTCCTTGGTACTCTTTTATAAAATCATGTAATATGTAGATAATGAGACTTTTTACTCCTTTTCGGTTTAGGTTCTATTTATTTATTTACTTTCACTTTAGTGCACTGCCTACGTCCACCACTACAATGCTAAAGATTAATGGTGAGAATGGACGTTTTTGCTTTTTTCTTGGTCTTAGTATAAGGTATTTATTCTTTTACTACTAAGTATGACATTGACTCTAGCTTTTGGATATTTTATATGTTACTTTTTCATATTTGTGTTCCTAGTTTCTTAAGAAATTTTATCAGAAACCAGTATTCAATTCTGTCAAATATTTTTTTACTGACATTGAGAGAATTTTTAGTTTTTGTGCTCAATTCTATCAATGCAGAATATTATAGTAATTGATTTTCTTATGTTTAGCCAACTTGGAATCTCAGGGATAAATTCCACTTGGTCACAAATTAAGAAGTTAGCAGGTTGTTTCCCACCCTCAGCCAGGGGGTGGTAGCCCACATATTTCCTGTGTTTCTAGTATTGGGTGGTCTCGCACGTGTACGCAGGTTCTGCACCATGAGGGAATGTCATCTTAATGTGGTGGTCTTTGACTCTCCTCATCTCCTTCTCAAATTTTGGGGGGCTCTACAAATTTAAAGATTGCATAAACTAGTTACCTGAAATTTCAGCTTATGCTAATTATTTGCTACCAAAATTATTTTTCTCACAGCATTCTTGGGCATGCTCTTTCTGTGGTCATCTCCAGATAATGTCAGCCTTATAGGCTGGACCATGGGGCTGAACATAGACTGGATGTGATGGGAATTATCCCTGAAAAAAATGGAAGCAACTTTTTTTTTACCAAGATTGAGTAGATTTTTTCAAATAAATATTTCTAAATTTGCCTTTTGTCTCTTGCACATTGTGTCTTTAACACTGATGACATTAATGGTTATTCTTAAACATTTTATCAAATTACACTGTTGTTTTTGGTAAGAAGATTTATCAAGTTTTTACACAGCTCTTCCAAGAGTCTTTTAATAGTAAGTTCTAATGGGGTAAATGACAGTTTGTTTGTGGGTTTTTAAATAATTTATTTAAAAATATATTTTTAAGATTTTATTTATTTATCTTTAGAGGGGAAGGGAAGGAGAGAGGGAGAGAAATATCAATGTATGGTTGCCTCTCATGCGTCCCCTGCCAGGAACTGGCCTGCAACCCAGGTATGTGTTCTTACTGGGAATTGAATCGTGATACTTTGGTTCACAGGCCCACGCTCAATCCACTGAGCTACACCAGCTAGGGCAAAATAATTTATTTAAAATATTTTATTTCTTTCTTAATGTGAAGGGAAAAGAGGGAGAAAAAGAGGAAGAGAAACAGCCATCATTTGTCTCTTGCACTCCCTCAGCTGGGACCTGGCCCACAACCCAGGCATGCGCCCTGACCAGAATCCAACCGGAGGACTTTTGGTTGGTAGGATGATGCTCAGGGCACTGAGTCACACCAGTCGAGGCTTTAATGAAAATTTTATCTTGAGGAAATTGAGATGGATATAAGAAATTTCCCAAATAGTCTAATAGTTTTAGATACAGCATCTATTTTCTAGGTAATACAATATGAAGCTTATAACATTAAATAGTTCCTGCACACACATTTCTATTTTTGTTTTGTGTAAATTTTAAATATTTTCTCTGGTTTCTGGTGATTCTGCTATTAATTTTACTATTGGTTCCCTTTTAGATAACCTAGTCTCTTTTTACTTAGCTTTTGAGTTTTTTTTTCTTTATTCTGAATGTTCTTTACAAAGTCTACGTTTCAATGCATGGAATCATTCACTCAATACTAGCAGTGAAATTTTAACATAAAAGTTTAAGACTTTATTAAATGAGAATATCTGCATTGTTGATATTTTGGGCCAGAAAATTTTTTGTTGTTGGGGCAGTCTTGTACTTTTGTAGGATGTTTAGTAACATTCTTGTCCTCTACCCGATAGATCTCAGTAGCAACTTTCCAGGCATGACAAAATCTAAGAGATGGCCAAATGTCTCCTATGGTGGAGTGGGAGACAATACTGTCCCTCACTGAGAAGTACTGATTTAAAGTATTGATACATAAATAATAAAAAAAAGAATTATTATTTTAACAGTTGTAGTTTCAGTGTCTGAAAATAATTCCTGATTACTAAAAGCATTTCTTAATAATTTATAGTCTTTTATAGCCTGATGACTTCACTATAAATTAAACCTGAGTCTTTTCCACCAGATTTCTGACATAGCTCTTGAATCATTTAGTTAATTAATATATTCAATAATTTTATTTAATTTAATGAGCATCATTGAATGCCTTCTTAAACATGTCCCAAATCTACAAGATTCTTTTTTTGTTTACTAAATTACTGGCAATGAACTTTATCCAAAGTCACATTAGAAATATAGATTGTAGGTGTTCTGTAGCTAAATTGAGAATTCATCAAGATAAATTGATTGACTCCTCATTATTTAGAAAATTGGAAACATGAAATTTATATAAAATATATTTTCTTATAGTGTATTGGTGATATAAAGGACTTTGATTTTATAAAATGCTTCTATTTTTTACATTTATACATTTTGCATTATCTTTATACATTTTGTATATCATTAATGCAGGAATCCTGCATTAATATTGTTAATTAAAAACAATTGACCCATGCTATTTAAGTTGATATATATCACACTTAATATAAGAAGTGTAAACATAATTTGCATGTACGATAACAAGAATGTCAAATTGGTATGGAGTCTCATGTCTATTTTAAAAATAGATCTATAAAATTAAAACATTATATTTATTCCAGTTATTCAGAGATGATCATTTTTTTTAAACTGATTGGCCAATGTCTATTACTTCCTTATTCTCTTCCTAATATCTGACAAAACAAATTATAAATTCTTGATTCTCATAAAAGGCATTTTCTAAAACACTTTTCTTTCTAAAGCATATGACTTATAAGTACACACATATAGGCTACTTATCTGCAGTAAGAAATATATCCAACAATGTGTTCCTGGAAAACAGAGACTATCAGTCACTGGAAGTTCCAGAACATGTAGCTATTCACCTAATGAAACAAAGAATTGAGTAAAATAAATTTAAAAAATGGTGCCATCAGGTTATTGTGTTGTATTACTTTAAGAGCTTGGTAGACCTTGTTTAAATTAGATCTATCCTATCTGACCAGTGTGTTTGTGGGGGACTGTGTGTGCAGGAAAGAGGGTGTGTTTGGGGGAAAGAATAAGAAAAACATGGAATTTGTCATTCTTTCATGCATTCATTTAAAGTATTTACAGAGTATCTTCTATGTGCTAGACACTCTACAGTGTACACTCTGTACACTCGAGCACACAGACACTACAGAGTGTCCTGGGCCTTTGAGGGACCTTGTACTACCATGTCGTCTTGTGTTTCTGGACTGTGCTCCCAACTCAGATTACTACTTAGCCTCTGCTGAAATAAGCAAACTAATATTCTAAATAGTACAGGACACATGAATGGAACCTGACATTCTACCCATGCCACACTCTTTTCTAGAATTTCAAAGGGAATGCTTATTTATAGGCTACCTGGAACTCATATCTCAATCTATAATAAATAACTTGTTTGTTTATTATTTGTATATACCACTAGCTTATAATTAATGTGATGACAAGAACATGTTAGTTGCATCCCTCTTCCCCTTTACCAACATTGAAATGCATATGTGGTGGTGGTGACCCATTTTCAACAGTGTGTCAAGGGAAAAAACTACTTCTGGATGGAATTACTGTGAAATGTCACTAGTAAAATTGTTTCAAGTCTGCAGAAATCAACACTGAAGTTTAAGTACTACATTGTTGCCTGACTAGCTACACAAACCATTAGGTCTTCTAATTACCTTTTCTCCTCATGGAGCTCTTTAAAGACTGGGAAACCAGATTAAGTTGACTGTGGACTCAGGTTTTGAAATGTGACTTAGGCAGTACATGCACTGCATCTAAAATTCCTACAGAATATCCCAAATCATGCATGACTGAGAATAACTTAGATAAAATGTTTTACATTTCTAAAAATGAAAATAAATGTATACCACCCAAATCTACGTAGTTATTAACACACTGATAATTTTCTAGTAATATAAAATCTACAGTCTTAACAGAGTGTACTGTCTTAAATAATGACAAATCCAATCAAATCATTTACAGATGAAGTGACAGTGGCGTCCATAGAAGAAACTGTAAATTATGCACTATGGTTCACCATGGAGGTAGATATGTAATATTTAATGCCTAGCAAGTGTTATTTAGTTATTTCTATTCATTATATATATATTAATAAACACCTGAGTTGTGAAGAGTGGCTGACAAATTTTAACGTGGCTGCAGAGGTTGACCTCTGCCAAAGCAGAAAATTCTTCTAGAATAAATAACACAAAGCTTCAAACCAGACACTCTTCAATAAAGTATAATCTCTAACCAATTGATCTCTGTCACTGCATTTGTAAAATAAATAGGCTGACCTATTTTGACAAAAATATGGGGAAAAAGGGAAAAGTCTTTAGGATGCAGATAAAGAGAAATTTCTTCTCTGTGTGAACTAGAAGAAATCCATAAAATTTCTTTAAGCTAGCTACATATTCTTCTATATTGAATATTTTGTTTCTCACAAGTTCCTCCATGAAAATAGAATTTTTTTGTATTTTAAAACAGAATTATTTTTTGTAGGATTTGTTTCATATGCGGTTGATATTTCACTTCCAAGTGTATAAAATAGTGATATTTTATAAATAGTGATATAAATGATGTAGTTATTTAAGTCTATGATCAGTAGCTACTAACTTTGAAGAGAAATATTTTAGTAATTTAAATAATGCACAGTCACCAATCTTGGAGGAAAGAACACTTCTTGAAAATATCATTGTCTGTATAATTTCAATTTCATAGTATAGCTTCCACGATGCTTACGGTTCCAGAAGATCACGAGCATTCAGTATTAACTGAAAAAATATTTTTATTGCTCTGGCTTAGGCTTCAAAGCATGCTACAACTCAATAACCAGGTCTGGCAAGGAATAAGCAAGATGGTGGTAGATGGAATTGGTTGAGTTCAATTGTTAGTTTCTCAGATCTGGAAGAATGCAGTTGGTCACTCAATGATTCCAGAAAATAAATCCATTTATAGCATGGACAAGGCCAGTTACTTTGGAAAATGTGGACAGTATATAGTTTCCTAGAATTTAGCTTGGTAGGAAATACATTACCTACCAAAGACACTATTCCAGAGGTCTGATATTTAGACAGGAATTTTCACCTAGCAAAAAACTAAAGAGGTATGTGGGAAAACACAGTAGAAGCCTAGTTTTCTGATTGGGACAACATGGTAAGGAATAAGAGCAGGCTAGTGACTGGGCAGCAGGGGTATACTGAGAGCTGCCCCAAAGCACCCCCCATTCTAAATCTGGAATGAACCTACCACGAGTCTAAGAATTCTGATACATTTCATTCTTGATTAGACTTTATTCTAGATTCTATGGGGCTTTGCATTTGTGCAAAAGCCATAAGTTATATTCAAATAATTATGTAACAGGCCTGAATCTGTTAGAAATATTCATAAAAACACATTATATTTTTAGAAGTGAAATATGAATTAAAAACTAGAAATATACGATCACTTTCAAAAGCATGTGGGGAAATATGTAGGTGTTTTGATAAATGCATGGTACACTTCCCAAGGACACATAGATGTTGGAAGTAATCCCTTTATTCATTAAAGTAAAATATATTTCTCACCTTCTCCTGCCCCTCCCTCTCCCCCACTCCTCCTGTCCCTTTCCTTTCTCATTTTGGGAAAATTAACCAGGAGATATATGGATAAAAGTATGGCCTAATAAATACTTTTAATATACCAAATGCTATTTATGCTCTTGAATAATGCATATTATTTCATGTTTTTCCTGTGGATTTTATTTGGAAGGTTTACTTCATGACATAGTACGATACTTTAAATTATTTTTACCAGACATTTAGCAGCCTAAATACTGCAAGGTTTAACATTGGAAAATGTTATATTTGTTTTCTGTTCCCTAACTTCATACTTAAGAAAATATGATTGTCATTTGTTATCTGGCTTCACATTCAATTCACATTTATCTTATATGAAAGGATCACACGGAATCTACCAGAGCACCATGTACTATGAGTCCATATTTTTAGAGCAGAGAGGCTATTATCAGGACATTAACTATCATATATTTCTTCACTTTGCCCCTGAAAAAACTGACAAGATTAACATTTCAGTTAATAGGTATAATGTTTCCTGTTTAGTTTTTTTTTTCTGTTGTATTTCCTGTAACTTCTTATGCAGTGGCATCAGCCAGCGTTCTCTTGAATTGATTTATGTGCCTGTGGGAGAAAACAAGCTCAAAATCTATGGGGCAGAGATTTGGTCTAAAACCTCAGAATTTGAAAGAAGTTGCAAGATGAGCCTGCACTCCCAAGGCCAAATTTCTTCTTTGGTAAAGCTTAGCTGTGGCTCTGCAGGACTTTCAACTGATTGGCTGAGGCCCATGTACTTGATCAAGGGCAGTCTACTTGAAATCAACTGATTGGAGGTGCTAACACAGCTGCAAGATGTCTTCACAGCAGCACCTGGAGGAGTGCTTGATTAAACAGCTGGATACTGTGGCTGTAGCCTTGTTGACACGTAAAACTAACAGTCACACTTCACAAACTCTTTTCTGTCCTAAAAGCTATGGCATGGGAGCAGTTTAGGACTTAACAGTATTACATTAACAATTTCAGAACGTACTTACTCCTTGATCCTTGGAATCATAGAGTACTCTGAAATTCAATCTTTAAATGCAGTGCAGGAATATAGGATCCCAAGCCTTTCTAGGTATAAATTGTCCCAGACCTGAGCCCAGTCTACCAAGTGGGACAAAAAGGGGGGAAAAAGAAAGAAAGTGATATAGACATAAGCTTAAGTCTCTGTAAGAAATAATAAAATTTTAAAGGGGTTAGTATCAAGGGTCACACAAAACCTTTAAGGTTGTATAGTAAGCACCACATGTCTTCTTGGGTAATAGTCTCTCATAGCTGATTATCAGATAATTATATCATTATAATGGGGACACTAACAAAACACAAAAGAAAAACTGAGCAGTCTAGATAACAACTGAAGTTGCCAAAATGAGGTGACTCTGGAAATATACATGCTTTCTTAGGTAAGCAGCATGTAAAAGGAAGGTTGAATTCTACTTACAGAGAAATACTTATGCTTAATTTGGAGGTCCGAGAAAACAGAGAACACAATGCCTTGGCAGAAAACCAAGCATTTTAGCATCATTGTTAAAATTGGTGAGTCTCTGAAACATTAATGGGAGGTGTGTTCCCTGAGGTGAATAGGATAGCAGCTGTCCAAACACTATGCATGTTTTCTTTAAAAATTAGGAATTTTGTTTTTTCATTTTTGTTTTTGTTTTTTGGTAAAAAGGACAACTTTTCTGCTTTGAAAAAAAATACCTCACCCTTTTATACCCAAGACCCTTTTGGAAATGTAGATGCATAGCAATGATAACTAAACACATAGTTTTTTTTTTAAATGCACATTCCTGAACAGAGAGTGACATGATGTCAAATGACCTCATATTTACATTAAGCACCACAAAGGTTAGAATTATATCTTAATTATATCTTATTTAACTTACTATACTCATACTACATAAATAGAGGCAAATGATATAGTAACTTTAATGATGCTATGTCTTTTAAAAATGACCAGATTATGTGTTGTGGACTCCAGCCAGGAGAGTCTGCCTGTGGTGGCTGATGATGAGAATGAATGCACAGGTGACAACAATCCTGTGGAGAAAAAGAGAATGGGACAGCTACTCTCTCAAGGGGAGAGTGTGTCGACCCTTGCCTAGACAGGCTTTTATTGTTTCCTTGGGTCTTACATCAGAGAAGGATTTATTACCTATTACATAGAATATTATTGTCTACATTGTAGGTACAATCAAGAAAATGAAAATAACATGCAGAGGGGAATGGCAATGGGCTGATTAGCTCTGTCCTTGGGAAAATTCACTCAGGCTTTAGAAATTACCTCAAAGATAGTGCACATTTGTTAGACCAGGGTGATGGAGTTTTAGCAAGAGCAAGCCATAACAGTCTGTATGCATTTTCTAGGCCTAATTCCCATGGGAAAACTCGGTTTGAAGGTCTGGCTCCTGCCCACCACTTCGCTCCTATCGGTTTTCCATACCGGGCTGAGTCACATTTGCCAGACTAAAACAAACTGGTCCCCTACAAGTATGCATTTCTTTATAAATGTTCATCTTTTTTCACTATTTCAGCGGTTTTCAGTTTTTATCTCTCAACTTATTTTTTAAGTTGAATCTATGCAAAAGAATTAACAAGTGATGTTGCACCTCAAAGTGGTAGTGAGGAAACTAGTTCTCATTCCGGTTTTCTTAGCGTCCCACAAAACCACCTCTGCAGTAGTCCAGTTCTGGGGAGTGTGAAAACCATTGCACTCTAAGATGCTGAATGTGCATCTTCGTGCAATTAAGTGCACAACTGATAGAAATCTTTGTTTGTATAAAACGATTTTGTAAGAAATATTTTGTTATTTGAATATTAATTGAAGAAAATCCTTGTCATGTTTTAAATCATTACTTCCTTCTTATGTGTTGTATTTCCCCCTTTCTTTCCCCACATGTTCTATTTCTCCCATCTTCTCCTTCCTTTGAACCCACTCTCTTCACCACCTCTTCTTTCTTCACCTTTCTTTCTTCTTCCTTGCCTTCTCCTCTCCAATGCAACACTCACCAAGACGTGATTATCCTACCTTCTATACTGTGGAGAATTTAGACTATTTTCTGACAAGCAATAAATACAATGAAAATATTTAACAGCACATTTTTCTTTCTCCCAGTGCAGAGGAAGTCTCTTGTATTTATAAGAACAGAATAATAGCAGCTGAGTAAAAGGTGAATTTCATATCCAAATAATGTCTTTGGTTTTCCAGAAGAATGATCCTAAGATTTTCTTTTTACTGAATTTAAAAATGATAAGAAGTTTTAATTGTATTATATATCCCTTATTTCTTTTTTCTCCTTGTTTCTTAAAAAATCAAATTTAGAATTAATATTTTGGAAAGGTTTTCTAAATGAGCTAAAACCAATTTTTTTTTGTTTAACTACACTTGAAAATATATTTTAATTTATTTAAACTCATTTCCAAATACTTCAACTATATAAAGTAATCATTACATATTCTATGAATTTGATTTATGCCTACACAAACAATTTTGTGTACTATATTTATAAAATATAAGTTGGATATTTTCTGGCAAGATGGCTATTTTAGGGTACAATTCATCATTATCATCATCTTTGTTACCATCAATATCTTAATTATGATAATAATAGCAGCTAAACTTTAATATTGCCTAATTAATTTATACATATTGCTACATGTATTTTTTCTATTTTACCAATAGAAATTCATTCTTAAATATGTAATGGTTAAATGACTTGCCTAATATAACATGGTCAATAAGTATAGAACATTAATAGATTCAAAGGCCCTGCTCAGTGGCATTTATATAGTAAGATCTACAAAAATTTGAAAAACACCCCCAACTTGTTAGTAGTATTGATTATGGTGGCGTAACTATGGATTGATCTTATAGTTATTTTTAGTATTATATTATGCAGTATTTTATAAAGTTCCTAAACTGACTACATGTTTTCCTTTAAACTAAGTCATGAAGCAGTAAAAGAATTTCCACCTCATCAAAATTAAAAGTAATGCATTTGATATATCTACCTCTAAGAAAATTATTATTTAAATTAAGTATTTTTATATTGTATTTCTTCTTGGTTTATAAGGGTCTAATAGTTGATCATTTACCTTTAGATCCATGTTTAAGTGCTAAGTAATACAGATGAAGACACCCAGTGTATTGACACTATTATTAAAGATTTGCTTTGCCTCCTTCCTTTATTCCAATACTCACATAAAGGAAACAATGAACAAAGCTGTAGCAGGAATTCAGAGATATATGTAAATGAGCTCCTCTACATTTTGTATTTGGATAGTTTCAATATATTATTTAAAACAATGGCTGAAAAATTATTTGATGTTTAACAAGACATGGTCGAACATTAAATAAATTGTTAAGGTGCTACAATATAGAAAATATAAAACCCTACTTTTTATACAATCAGGGCAGTATGAATCTACTGTGTTCTTCCTTCATTGAGCTTCCTTGGGGGGCAATTCATTGTGATACATTGATCAATTTAGCACCATCATGACAATGCCATATGGAGAACACTAACTTGAACAGTTAATTCAAGTGAAAGATGCTCTCAGATACTTCTGCAGCTCAGTTTAATACAGTAAACATACATTTTTCTAATAACTGAACAGCAGCAACAATACCTAAACTATAATGTTAAAATGACGTGCTAGAGAAAATGTTGTAAAATATGAGTGTGAAGAAGATGAGATAAATTCTGACCACTGGGCCTAGAAAAATGGAAGGGAGAGATCAGCTTTTAGGTTCCTGGAACTTCTTGAAAAATAATAAATATTTGTTATCTTATTCTTTCTATTCAGAATAGTATTATATCTTCCACATTAAAAACCCCTGGATACCTCTGTTTCAGATAAAACAAATACAGTGGTTGAAATAGTTGTTACTAGATAATGTACAGAAGAAAGGAAGGAGAGGAAGAGGTGGGTTACAGAAATTTAACTTATAGCTAATATATGACAATCACTGTGAATGCCATTCAAATCAAATAAATCTTCAAAATTTAACAAGGCTAAAGTGTCCACATTATAACAAATTCTCTATTCTAATGGCTTCTGAAGAATCATTAAATTCATAAATTTGTATTTTATTGGCAAACTAAGTAAAATAATGATGCAGATTTATTAACCCTAGACATATTTTTAAAGACTACCCAACTTGAGTTGTATGTATAAAATTCTAAGATACTGACATGTATATCTTACAGACCACTGTATAAGCAACAACTCAATACTTTAATGCAGTTTCCAAATGAGCAGTTCCCCTTACAGCTTCATTAATATAATTGGAACTAGGACTTATTTAGCTGTAGCCAAATGATTTCAAAGGCACTGATTATTTTGTGAGCCCCTTGGAACAGAGTTTCAAAGCAGAAGAAGGATGTGCAAGAAAAAAACACAATAACTGATGCAGTTGAAATTCCTTACAAATGAGAAAATTAAAATTTGGCACTAATGAGGTGGTTGCTGAAGCCCCACTTTTTCTAATTAGTGGTTCTTTTTTTTTTTTTAATTCAGTGTCAAAAGTTATAAGAAGTAGGATCTATTAGCTGAAGCATGGTATAATATGTAAAGTGGCAGAAAGCTATTTTATTGAAAGTTTTGTGAACAAAAAAAGAGGCTTTATAATAAATCTGACCAAAAGTCATCTCACGGTGCAATCTGCTACAAATTCCCAACTGGGCAGTCAGCCTCAGTCCTACAAAAAGATTTACCTTTGCCTGAAGCAAGACCTGGACATTGTTCTAGTGCATCTAGGATAACATACCTTTGAAATTCCAGTCTAATCCTGTTTTTTTTTTAGACTCTGAGAAGAGGTAACCACCCTCAAGGGAGCAAATAATCTTGTTAACTATTCTGTACCTTGCTTTCTCCTACCTTCCTAAGGTTCCTTCCTAACTCCACTGGTATAAAAGAAATTGCACTATCTTTCTCCCAAGCATTTGGAATTTTGCTTCTGGCATGTTGTCAGTTTGGCTCCAATAAACTCATAAAATTCTCTATAGGTTTTAACTTATCTTACATCAATAGTTTACATTTCAATTAAAATTCTGTGTTATGAATATATAAACTATAATTACATCAATCTTGATTTGAGGTCTGGGTTTATTTCAGAGAAACTTATATTAAATATGGCTTAATATTCAACAGATGCTCTGAAAAGATAGCACACTAATTTCAATCCCTTTCTCTTTTTCTTTCATTATAATGATTATTTATTGAATGCATGTAAGATTAGTGTGTTAGGAAGCATGGTAACAGCTTCAATCTCTGTTTCTTTTTCTCTTCTATATTTTCTACTTTGTGTTCTTCTAAACTATATTTAAAATAGCATGTATATATGTATATGTAAGGATATATTTGCTAATAAATTTTCATAATTTGCAGAATTATGAGTAAAACAGTAAGCAAATAAAAGCAATGGATGTGATATCTGTAATGGATTTTTTCAATTATTTCAGCTGTATTTTATGTCAATATAAATGTAAATATTTTTTGTATATAAAATGCTCAAGTGTTTTATTCTTTTTTCTTAAATTTATTTGAGTGACATTGGTTGATCAGACTATGAGGTCTGTCCAGAAAGTACCCAACAATGTACTGTGGAAACTAGATGAAGATACAAGATATAAGAAACACTGTTCGTAAGACAATAATGCTTTAGTCCCTTTGAAAGTAGACATGTTGGTATCTCACACAGTTCTCCCAATTGACATCAGCTGACCCATCATATTTTCCTGAATCTCATGAATTCCATCAGTGGTCTGAAATATCTTCCCTTTCAAAGGTTATTTTAGTTTTGAGAAAAGCCAGAAGTCACAAGGTGCCAAATTTGGGCTGTAGAGGGGTTAAGTTCTCTGGGTTTTCCTCCAAAAAACTCTGTATAAGATGTGATAGATGAAACGGTGCATTGTTGTGATGAAGCTGCCAACCATCAGTTGCCCATAGCTGTGGCCTTCTAAATTATCCAAATAGTTTCTGTGGAGGAATGTTCAAGATTAATGCAAAACTTGATGCAGATTCATTTCCCTACTTGCTCAGTCATTTTCAATGTGACACCCACACCATACACATGCTCATTCAACAGTGTCTACTGCCCCCTCTGACTAGTACATTGAAGTTCTCATTGTTCATACATGTGTATTCCAGTCCACTCTCCTTGGTTGCCAGGTTACACTGACATGAAAACTGTTTGTGTCATTATATTATATGATGTCATTCATATTAATATATTCATATTCATATGTTAATATGAATGATATATGATGTCATTCATTAACATATTAATGACATAAACTGTTCATGTCATTATATTAACAACTGCTGAAATTCTCTTGGACAGACCTCAGTTTGAAGTATACATTTTACGATACACCATCTATATATTGCGTTGTGTGCTCACCACCAAAAGTCAAATCATCTTCTATCTGATCCCCTTTACCCTTTACCACCCCTCATCCCCCTTTTCCCTCTGGAAACCACTGTCCTGTTGTCTGTGTCTATGAGTTTTTGTTTGTGTTTCTTATTTGCTCATTTGTTTTAGTTTAATATTCCATATATAAGTGAAATCATATGGTTCTTAACTTTTCCTGCGTGACTTACTATGTTTAGCATGATATTCTCAAAGTCCATCCATATTGTTGCAAATGGCAGTGTTTCGTCTTTCCTTATGGCTGAGTAGTATTCCATTGTGTGTATGTACCACATGTTCTCTATCCAGTCATTTATCAAAGGACACTTTGGTTGTTGCCATGTCTTGGCCACCATGAGAGTTACTATGTAACCCAGCAACTTCTCTTCTGGGTACCTGCCCCCCAAAATTGGAAACATTTATTCACAAAGATATATGTATTCTTATGTTCATTGTAGCATTGAGTTTTTCAGTGTTTGAAACTTGGAAATCACAGATAGCAGCATCACTGTGTTCTACCTTTTTTATAGTCTACTTTTTTTATAGATATACTGTTATTTACTTAATCACCACTCCCAAAGGATATTTTGAGTGTTTTAATATTGGCTCTTACTATGAGAATTAACATCCCCTAAATGTGTCATATCACACTCATGTAATTTTATCTAATATATATTAAAGGAAATAATTTTATAGTTTCCATTTCCTTAGGTTTCCAACAAGTTCTCCTTGCTTTTTACTCTCCATTGATTACCTGATTTCAGTCAATCAGGAAGGAAGTTCTTCCACTTGGACAAAGGGAAGAAAATTAAAAAAGGTGTTAAAGTATATCAAAATAAAAATATATTACCATATTTGTAAGGAATAAAAACATTTTCCTGAATTTCTCTCTCTAAGGCCATTTTTCCTCAAACAATCTACCTACATTGCTATTAATGATGCTGTTGATTGAATTTTACCATCCCCAATTCATATGTGGAAATCCTAACCCCCAGTAATGTAGTATTTAGAGGTGAGACTCTCAGAAGGCAATTTGGTTTAGATGAATTCATGAGGGTGGGGCCTTTATGATATGATTAAATCTCACAGAGGAAAAGACACTAGAGACCAAGGAACTTCTTCACTTCTCTCCCTTCACTCTACTCTCCCCTACTACTTCCCTTTCCCCAACCCCTCTGCCATGTGATGGAACAGAGAGAAGGTGGCTATCTAAAAACTAGGAAGAGAACTCGCACCAGAAACTGACCATGTAGCATCTGATCTCAGATCTACAGCCACCATTACTGTGAGAAAAAGAATTTCCGTTTTATAAGTCACCTAGCTAGTGTTTGTTATGGCAGCCCAATCTGACAAATACAAAATACTATGTCCTCTACTAGCCTTGTTGTAGTGGACTACAGAGCATGGGTGCCCTCAAAATAGGGGAATACCACCATCTTCCCCCAAATCCTACAAAAACACACAGGGGAGTAGGGAAACGAATACCCCCAAAAGTGGTAAGTACAGAGGTTGAGGCACATTGCATAACAAAAGTAGATTAATAGCCTATGCCTTCCTGAAGGGAGGAGCTGCGGAAAGAGGCTGCTGCTGCCCCAGAAAAAAACTGTGTACATGATTATGAGAACGTGCATTGGCAGAATGTCTTGGCAGAGTGACTTGTGACATACTGTGGAGGGTAGAGGGGAAGGAAGCTCGTACAGTGCTTATGTGAGCTGCAGGGGCAGATGTCCATCCTAGATGCCTGTGCATGGCTAGGAACTCTTGCCATGACTAAAGATGGCAGCCAAAAGAGGGTCAAAGACACTGAGGAGCTGACGAAAATGGTGGACACGACGGCACCATAGGAAGATCCAGATGTTCAGTCACATAGGAAGTTCTGAGCCAAGCATTTAAAATTGGAGAGGGAGGTCTGCCATGAGGTCTAAAGGTCTGCAGAGAAGTCTGCCATGAGATCTGTCTGCCTGAAGGTCTGCCCGGAGCTGTGCCTGAAGGCCAGGAGGTCTGCCAAAAGGTCAGGAAGTCTGGAGATTTTCCTGCAGAAAATGGTGGCAGACACCGCAGCACTGCAGGTGACCTGCCTGGCCAAGCACACAGCCACACTGGTGAGCCTATGGCTGGAGTAAAGGCAGCTCTAAAGTACAGAAACTGATGCTGTGAGAAGGATTCAGTCTGGTGCACCCAGATTCATGAGGGATGCTTAAAGCTGAACTGTGACATGTAATGTTGAGCCGTGAACTTATGTATTTCGGAAGAATATTCCTCTCTTGGTAAAGGGACTTTTGGTACAGCACTTTGGAGCTTGGTTCAAGCTCTCTTTCACTGGGCTATTGGCATTCGCACATTCTGGCCCCCTGATCCTGCTCCATGCACAGACAGGAGCACTTGTGGAACCAGAAAATGTGGGTCCCAACAGGAGCTTAGACCGTGCAGAGGATAAGAGCTCATTCCTGGAGGCAAGGTCCCATGCAGGAACACAAGGCTCCCTGGGCTCCAGCCTCTGGACAGTGTAGTAGGGTACTTGGTTTCTTGAACCACTACACGGAAACTGAGTACAGCACACCCCAGACTCTGAAGAAGAGAGCTGCTGCGAGAAGATGGTGACTCTGAAACCTGTAAGTTCACATTATGGAGAGGATGGAGATCTGCTTGTGTGACTGGCTTAATGACAGACAAGGATATGAGGAACTTCTGGACATGGTTTTGACTTGTATTCTTTTTGTGAGCAAGAGATGTTCTGAGTCTCATGGGAGAGAAGGCCTCCGAGCAGTAGTGTTCTCAAGCCCCACCAAGGTTGGAACCCTGCTAATAAAAACCTGTTTCCTTCAACACAATTCATTAGGTTATGTGAATTCAAAGAACCAGGGAGCCAAAACCCAGTTTTCATGGTTACTCTCCAGCTCACAACCACTCTTGCCTATTCCTCTCTTCGTGCAGCACCAGTTTTTTCGCTCTCTACTGTATCATTTAAACTAGAATATACATTTAGAAAAACACTTATTCACACCAAATCACTCTTTGGCTTCTGCCACATTTCCCTATTATTATTGAAAGTAAATCTTACTAAAAGACAAATCAATATTTACTAACTCCAATTTTTCATCTCCGGTTTTCTCTTCAACCCACTCTAATCAGGCTTCTATCTCTATGAGTAGATTGAAACAGTTCATGAGAAGTCAACAGTAACCTTCACATTTCAAAATACCAACGTTCTGATCTTACTCAACTGCTCAATAGTGTAAAGACAGTTGATCACTCCTTCTGTTGAAAGAAGGAGACAAATTAAAAAAAATATTCTCACCTCAGCTACCAGGATACCATATTCTTATGTTCTTTTCTCAACTGTTGGCCACCCATTTTCAGTCTTTTTTGCTGGATTCTATTTTTTTCTTCCTTCTAAATGTTGGAGTATCCCTAGACTTCTGCCAATGAAACTTTTCTCTTAGGTACACAGCTTCACTGGAGGATACCATCTATTTCTACCACTTAAATATTTCTCCCCTGCATTAAACACTTGTATATCAAGCCACTTATTATAAATCACCACTCTGATCTATAATCAACATCTTAAAATCACCAATCATAAAATTTAACTCATAGTTTTCTAATCAATAAATAATCACAAGTTTTTCTTGAAAAATTATGGTAATATTTTAAACTTCTTTCTTACTCCCATAAATTGTATTCAAATTATCACCATATCAGGTCTATAATTTGATTATAATACATTTTAAACCCAACCACATCTCACCTTTTTTATTGTTAACATCCCATTCTAGACAAAAATGCTGATCTTAGAATAATGTAATAACTTTTGGATTCATCATCTTAGCTTCCTCTAATCTTTTCTCCACAAACTAAAGAGATCCACTTAATTTTACTGACTCACTCAAAGTCCTCCAAAATGTTTTTGTCATATTGAAAATTCAATCTTTACCGTGGTCTGTTGTCACATCATGGTCTTATAGACAGGTAATGTCTAATTTCATAACCTACACTTTTATAAATTGCTTTATGATTTCCAACACAATGAATTCTTATTTTTTCTTAAAGAATTCAAGCTTATTCTACCCCATTACATTCTTTTTCCATCAACCTAGAAACCCATTGCCAACTTTCTTTGTATTGCTGCTTGAAAGTCTCCTCAGTAAGGACTTCCCTCACCATATTATCTCAAGTGGTACTCCCTTGGATTAGTTCTTTTACCTGCTTTAATTTTTTTTAAATTAAATTCATGGAGGCGATAATAGTTAGTAAGATTATACAGGTTTCAAGTACACAAATTGTATACATATATTCTACTGTGTGCCCACTACCCAAAGTCAAATTTCTTAGCTTTCAATTCTTCATGTAATTGTTGGGTTGGACAAAAAGTCTATTAGCTTTTTCCATAAAATAAAAGACAATTTTTTCACTAATACCTTTATCCATTTGGATATTTTGAGTATGTCGATTATCTCCCATGTGGTATGACGTTGATTGTTCTCAATTAATGTCTTGATTTTATTGCTATCATTTATAGCAATGTCTTGATTTGTTTTGCTTCATTTATACCATGTTTTAGTCTTTTCTAATACACTTGCAATGAATAATTTTGGCAATTGTTTCAATATTTCAAATCTATTTTTAGGTTTTTTTATTGTTGTTCAGATATGGTTGTCTCCATTTCATCCAACAACTACCCCACACCCCACCCATCTCCACCTTCCACCCTTGATTTTACCCCCCTTTGGCTTTGTCCATGTGTCCTTTATACATGTTGCTTAATGACCCCTCCCCTTTAAGAGAACAACATGAACAATTTTTACTCTTAAAATTGATAATCCACTTGTTAGTAATATGTCTTTATGTTATAGTTGGAGAAATGTTTTACATATAAATGTGTAATTTTAGAAAAAACTATGGCTAGAAAAAATTAAAACTAGCAATATTCTGATACCAGTTTGTTATAGTTAAGTATAGTTTCTTCTCACCAAATGGAACAAACACCTTAACAAATAAGACATACACATGGTAAACATGCATGTAAAAAAGATGCCCCATATCATATTTCATAAGGGAAATGCAAATTAAAACACTACACACCAGTAAATGGCCAAAATCTGAAATACTGATAGCACGAAATGCTGGTGAAGATTTGGAGCAATAGGAACTCTCATTTATTGCTGGTGGAAATGAAAAATGGTACAGTCACTTTGAAAAACAGTTTGGCAGTTTCTTAAAAAATCATACATACTATCACCATAAATTCTAGCAGTAGTGTTTCTTGGTATTTAACCAAAGAGGTTGAAAACTTCTTTATGCATAAACACTTTTACATGCATATTTTATAGCACCTTTTAAAAAATATTTTATTTATCTAGTTTTAGAGAAATGGGGAAGGGAGGGAGAGAGAGAGGGAGTGAAACATCAATGTGTGGTTGCCTCTAGTACACCCCATACTGAGGACCTGGCCTGCAACCCAGGCATGTGCCCTGACTGGGAATCAAACCAGCAATGCTTTGGTACTTGGGGCTGCGCTCAATCCACTGAGCTACACCGTCCAGGGTCATATTTTATAGCATCTTTATTAATGATTTCCAGAACCTGAAAGAGCTATAATATCCTTCAGTAGGTACATGGATAAATAAACTGTGGGATATCCAGATAATAAATATCATCTTGCTAAAAAGAAATGAGCTATCAACCCATGAAAAGTCATGGAGGAAACTTAGATGAATATCACCAAGTAAAATAATCAAATTTGAAAATATTATATAAAGTATATTTTCTACTATATAACATTCAAGAAAAAGCAAAACAATGGTGACAACAAAAAAATCAGTGATTTCCAGGGATATGGATAGAGCACAGAAGATGTATAGAGCAGTGAAATTAATACTCTATATGTATTATAATGATAGATACATGTTATTATATATTTGTCCAAACCTATAGAAAGTACAATATCATGAATAATTAGTAATGTAAATCATGGACTTTGGATGATTATGACATGTCAGTGTAGATTCATCGGTTGTGACAAACGTACCGCTCTGGTGGTGTGTTGTTGCGGATGTAGGCTACCTATGTTTGAGAGGAAAGGGTCTGTGTGAAATCTCTGTACCCTCCCCTCAATGCGCTGTGAACCTAAAGGTGCTCTAAAAAATATTAATAAAAATGTGTTGAAGGAAGCTAAATTAGTATCTGAGAAATTTATAACTTTAAGTGTATATTAGAAAATAAATGAAATGCATATAAAATATCTAAGCTCTCATTTTAGTAATTCAGATAATTACAGCTATTAAAATTTAAAATAGCAGAAGAAGCCCTGCCTGGTGTGGCTCACTGGGTTGAGTGCTGGGCTGCAAACCAAAGGGTCACAAGTTTGATTCCCAGTCAGGGCACATGCCTGGGTTGCAGGCCAGATCTCTAGTAAGGAGGTGTGTAAGAGGCAACCACACATTTGTATTTCTCTCCCTCTCTTTCTTCCTCCCTCTAAAAATAAATAAATAAAATCTTAAAAAATATATATAAACACCTGAGTGTTCAATAACAATGAATGGTTTAATGGTAAATTCCATCACAAAAGTAGGGTGAAAAAGAGAAAGTTGAAAGAGAAGCCTAGAGGAAGTTTTACCTCTGAGGGTCTACAATTAAACATATTATTAGTAAGAAGCCACTTCAGCAAGCTTAGCTGTTAAGAAGTAGAGTTGTGTAGGTGGAGGTAGAGATCAAAGACAACATGAATCTTTTGGGCATTTCTTCACCTGCTTGTTAACAATGTCAACATTGACAGAGTATAATCTCCTGCTTTTTATTTGCTGTCCACATCTCAAACTACTTATTTTGACCAAATTATAGTTGTGATAATACAGGAAAGAAAGTGATAGGCAATGCTGCTCTTGCTTAGTTGACCGTGGGATGATCCGGTTTAGATATTGCTTTGCTGGGTAATGCATCATTCAGAAATATTTGTCTTATTAAACTCTGTGAAAATGAATACTTGACATAAATATATAACTAATCAGATAAAATCAATGTCTTCAAAGACATCTGAGAAGCTATACTATCCATTGAAATAAAAAGGCAAGAAAGATATTTTGGAAGATAACTGTAAGTTAGCCAAACCAAGTAGAGTAGTATTTGAAATGCTGCAAAATAAAATGAAAGCAATTTTTCTGAAAGCAATAAACAAACAAAAATATCAAAAATTAATTGAAAAGGGATAAAATAATTTTATAATCCTGTGTTTCAACATTTTGTTAATGATAATTTCAACAAGAGAGAATAAAGTAGAGAGTAGGAAACAAACAAATGAATAATAGGATAAAAAAGTTTGAATAAAATAATTTCTTAACATTATCAACCCAGGGTTATCAACCCAGGGTTTCTCAATAAAAAAGAAAAAGACTTCTGAGATTCATTTCAAAATTTAAAAATACAGTAAAAAAGATTATAAGGTTTATCAGGAAGTTAAAAATAATCACACACAATGGAACAGAATTACAATTATATCAACCTCCTAAACAGCAATTCTTGAAGGTTGATTTTGGATTATCCCTTTTAAATTCTAAGGAAAAATTATTTTTACTCTAGAATTCTTATTATATGCCCAAGATTTTATCATATTTCAAGGTAAAACAGGGATTGTTTCTGACACATGAGTAAAACAATGGAACTTCATGGACTATTTTTTAGCAGATTTTGTGAGATTTGATTCACTAAAGTGAGAGGGGAAATAAAAAAGTATATAGTCAGTAGGTCTATAAAAAACTAGACTCAACACGGGAAAAAGGTGAATTTAGCCCTAAATTTACTGTTCTTCAGACTACAATGGTAAAGGTCACAAACAAAGAAATATCTAGATTTTTTAAGTGTTATATAACTTATGTGTTTAGTTATTGAATAGGCATCTGAGTGTACATATGTATTGAATATCTATAATATATTCAATATTATTTAGCAGATCAATACATAGGTATTATCCCAATTAGCAGTACACTATTTAAATAGGTACACTATTTAAATAGTCAGATCAATAATTTAACTGAAATTAAGATAGTAATATTTTCTGTCTCACAATATTTTTTTATATTTTCCACTTTTCTCATTGAATAAAAACTCCAGATCATCAATATTTTAACATGGTGACATTTCAGCTACGTTAAAAAAGACTTTTCTTAATCCTGCATCAATAACCAACCCTTACCCTTGACCTTTCAGTCAATTTCTCTCTCTGTTTGTTTCTTTCTCTTCTCTCATTTTCTGGAGGGTTCATTGAATTAAAATTGTGTTTATTCATATAATTAATTGCTATCAAAATTTAAATTGAAATCACTCAGCCTCATTATGTCACCAGTGCCCTTGTGACCACTTACATACAAATATTTGTCTTTTATTTTTTACTTTTTACAATTTTTATGCTTTAAAGTTGTTCTTACTTTTTTGTTTGCCTTTCCCACCTCTACCAACCCCACCCACATCCCTTTCCAAGCCAATCCCCATATGGTTGTCCATGTCCAAGTGTTGTACATAAATGTTCTTTGGTGAAACATTTCACCATCTTTTACCCCATCCCACCCCCTCCTTTCTAGAAGGTGTTTCTCTCTTATGTATCTAAGCTTCTGTTACTATTTTGTTCATTGGTTTATTGTATTCATTATATTCTACATATAAGTGAAATCATGTGGTATTTTTCTTTCATTAACTGATTTAATTCAGTTACCATAATTTTCTCCATGTCCATTCATAGAGAAAGCAAAAGCAAAATGTAAGAGCTTTTCTTTTTTATTGCTGAGTAGTAGTATTCCATGTGTAAACATACCACAGCTTTTCACAGAACTAAAGCAAATATTCCAAAAATGTATGTGGAACTAAAAATAGGCCCTGAATATCTTCAGTAAACTTGTGAAACAAAAACAAAACTGAAGTATTACTACCAGAGGAAATTGGCAGTTATTTTAAAACATAGCACAGCACCCAGAGAATGACTTGTTTATGACTTGTCTTTTTTTTCTTCTTGCTTCTGTAAGCTGCTTCCTGCTTTCTCACCAGAAGTAATGGTCCAAGTGACAGAACACTCCTTGCCCTATAAAGCAACTGCTCCCCTGCTACTCGGCAGGGCCCAGAATTTGGAGACTGCCTCCTCTGGGTCCACACATGTAAATAAAGGAACCACTTCGCTTCCTCCATTGTTCAGCCTGAGTTCTTCCCATAACATTATAACTCCTAATATCAAAGTATACTATAAGTCCTATGTAATGAAAATAGTGTGGTAGTGGCTCAACAGGCATATAGATCAATGGGACAGAACAGAGAGCCCAGGAATAAACCATGCCTGTATGAGCAATTGATATTTGACAAAGGTGGTGACAGCATACAATGGAGCAAAGGCAGTGTATTCAATAAAATGGTGTTGGGAAAACTGAGTTGGAACTTGCAAATAAATGAAACCAGACCACCAACTTACACCATTCACAAAAATAAATTTAAAATAGATGAAATACATAAGTATAAGTCATGAATACATAAAAATCCTAGAAAAAAGTAGTAAAATCTCAATATATGACATAGAAATAATTTTGCCAATTTGAATGACTCCTAAGGCATGAGAAACAAAACAGAAAATTAAAAAAAATGGGAGTACATAAAATTAAAAAGTTTCTGTACAGTCAAAGAAACCATTAGCGGGATGAATAGAGAACCTACTTTACAGGATAACATTTTCACCAATGATACACCTGATATGTGTTTAATATCCAAAATATACAAAGAGCTAATGTGAGTCAATGCCATGAAGACAAATAAATAAATTATAAAATGGGCAAAATACCTGAATAGATACTTCTCCACAGAGGATATACAGAGGAAACAGAGACATATGAAAAAATTCTCAACATCACTAATCATAAGAGAAATGCAATTTGAAACTTCAATGAAATATCTGTCAGAATGGCTACCATCAATTAATCAACAACAAGTATTGGTAAGGCTGTGGAGAAAGGGGAACCCTACTGCACTGTTGATAGGAATGCAGTCTGGTACAGCTGCTATGCAAAACAATATGGAATATCCTTAAAATGCATTTTTATTGTATGTTTTCCATTACCATTTACTCCCTGATACTCCATACCCCCTGCAATCACCACATTGATGTCCAGGTTCATGAGTCCTTTTACCGTTTGCTTGATCCCTCCACCTTCTAACCACCTCCTCAGCTGTCATTATGATCTGCATCTATGAGTCTGTCTCTATTTTGCTTGTTGGTGTAGTTTGTTCATTGGATTCCACATGTGAGAGAAATCTTACGGTATCTGTATTTCTCTGAGTGGCTTATTTCACTTAGTATAATGTTCTCCAAGTCCATCTGTTACCGAACAGGGGTCCAAGAGGTGCAATATTTGGCCCACCCAGGGATGCCAAAAAAAGTTAAAGAACAGATAAACCGGGCCCCAGACTTCAGAGTATGGTATACTAATACTGTCTGGACGCCCCTACTGGGCCCGATCCTCCTTGGCCAATTGGAAAAACATCTCTTAATGCCAGAGATTTGTGGAAAGGAAACAAAATGTTTATTTAATGCTATTCAGACCTAATGCCTCCATTAAAATATCAAAGTCTTTTAGGGTATACATCTACACACAAACACATACACACATACATACACACACAGTGCTCCTTTCTCCCCCTGTCCTAACTCTGGGTACCGTAAATCAGGAAAAGAGCACACGTCCATTTTTCCAGGCTGCTAGCACTGTTAGCTGTGTTGATATCTGGCAGGATCTCCAATTAATCCAAAGTCATGCAGCACCTTCCACTGGCAAGAGTTTGCTGTACCAATTTTTCCAGTCAAAGTCTCTCCTGCTTTCCAGGGAGCACCCCAAAACTGTGTGGGCCTCTTCTACCAAAGCTTCAGGGGTCCGCACTCCACCAAAAGCATGTGGCTTTCTTCTTCACCTGGCTGCAGGGGTCTTCATTATGGCAAAGCTGCATGGTTTTCCCTCTTGCCTGGGAAAGAGGGGGTCCTAACTCTGCCCAAAACCTCATGGCTCTCTCCCCAATGGCTGCTGTGTCTGGGTTTAAATCCCTGCGCCAATCTTCCTTTGTACCCCTGTTTCCAACTCCTCCCACAATCAAGTTACACCTGCCAGCATTTCTGTATTATTACAAGTTTACTGGGCTGTCATTGTTAGTCTGGGCAGGTATGGCCCCATGTCCTAGAGCCAATCTTCTCCAAGCTCCCACAAAGGTACTGTAACTCCGGGGACCTGCCCCCCAGTTACATTTTGGGGGGAAGTGACTTCATCCCCCTAGCTCCAAGCTTGTCCACAGCCATTTAACATATCCAAGTGACCTGCCAAAGGCTATAGATATGTTAAATGACCATGCCATGGATTAGCTGCAAGGCTGTGGTTGTACAAAACAGCCCTGCATGTTCCTGCTCCATGTGTCCCTTCCCCCAACTCACATCTGTGGGGGAAGGGGTGAGGACTTCTTATATGTCTCTCCAATATTCCTATACACTTTGAGTTCTGGACCCCATTCCAAATCTTTTTTGGGGGTCCCCCTCTTGGCTGCGCCCTGTATCACATTCATGCTGTCGCAAAAAGTAAGTAAATTTTTCTTTTTTATGTCTGAGTGTAGGAGACCACTCTGCATGGTCTGGACCCAGCTCCCACTCAGAGATGCACAAAACCCACACCCACAAAGAGGTCCTCCCGTGGGTAATCAGGCCTGCAATATGCCTAGGCTACTTTGAGTCTTCCTCTTTGCTAAAACCTTCTTCACCCAGATTTGTGACAAACATTTACTATAAAGTAACTTCCTACAATTCATGCTAAACCTTCCCAGGACCAGTGTAACTGGTCCAACCACTTTTGCACTTTTCATTTGCAAATATCCCTCTTCTGAGATGTGATTAGTGGCATTGGCTCCTCTGTTTTCTGTAAAAGGTAACCACCTAAAGCAACCCGTGCTTAGTAAATGAGGGCCATCATGTAATGTGCTGAGAAACCCAATAAAGGCTGGTTGCTGCAAGGGCCATGGCTTTTGCTCCCCTTGAGAGAAAAGCCTTGCTTGCCCTTTGCCTCCACAGGGTTCAGTAGTCCTTGTGAATGTCTCAGACACTGTGGGCCGATGTCCTCATCATCTGAGTAGTATTCCATTATGTAAATATCTCACAGTTGTTTTCTCCATTCATCTACTGCTGAACACTTGGGCTGCTTCCATTATTGATGATTGTAAAAAATGCTGCAATGAACATAGGTGTGCTTATGTTCTTTTGAATTCGTGTTTTTGTTTTTTGTTTTTTTAAATTTTCCCAGAAGTGGGATGGCTGGGTCAAAAGGCAGATACATTTATAATTTTTGAGCTATCTCCATAATAATTTCCATAGTGGTTGTACCAATCTCCACTCCCACCAAAAGTTCAAAATGGTTCCCTTTTCTCCACATCCTTGCCAGCACTTGTTTGTTAGTTTACTGATGATTGCCATTCTGAATGGTGTAAGGTAATATCTCATTGTGGTTTAACTTGCATTTCTCTGATGATTAGTGACACTGGGCATCTTTCACATGTCTATGTGTCATCTGAATGTCCTCTATGGAGAAGTGTCTATTCAGGTTCTTTGACCATGTATTTTTTAAATTAGATTGTTTGGTTTTTTTGTGTTGAGTTTTATAAGTTCTTTATAAATTTTGGATATTAAACTCTCACCAGATGTATTGGCAAATCTGTTCCCCATTCTGTGGGTTGTCTTTTTATTTTGTTGATGTTTTTCTTCGCTGTGCAAAAAGTTTTTAGTTTGATGTAACCCCATTTGTTTTCCTTTTGTTTCACTTGATTGAGAAGAAATATCAGATAAAATATTGCTACAAACAATGTTTGAGATTTTGCTGCCTATATTTTTCTCTAGGATTTTCTTGGGTTGATGTCTACCTTTCAAGTCCTTAATCCACTTTAAATTTATTCCAATGTGTGGCATAAAATGGTGGTCTACTTACACTTTTCTTCATATATCTGTTCCATTTTCACAACACAATTTATTTAATTAAACTATCTCTAGCCCATTGTATGTGCTTATTTCCTCCTTAGAATATTAACCAACTATAAAGGTTTGGGTTAATTTCTGACACCCTTTTTTTGTTCCATTGATCTATGTCTGTTTTTATGCCAGTACCATTTTGTTTTGATAGCTGCGATCTTATAGTCCACTTTGATATTAGGAAGTCTGATTCTACAAGTTTGCTCTTCCTTCTTTGGATAGCTGCTTCTATGCAGGATATTTTGTGGTTCTATATAAATTTTTGAAGTATTTGTTGTAGTTCTGTGAAATGCATCATTGTTATTTAAAAGGAATTATATTTAATCTATAGATTGGTTTTGGTAGCATGAACATGTTAATGATATTAGGTCTTCCTATCCATGAACATGGTATGTGTATTCACTTACTTGTATCTTCTTTAATTTCTTTATTCATTGTCTAATAATTCTCCAAGTACAGATCAATAACATACTTGATTAGATTTATTTCTAGGTATCTTATTCTTTTTTAATGCCTTTTTAATTTCTTTTATTTAATTATTTTTCAAGTACAGTTTCCTGTTTTTTACTCCCATCCAAGTCCACCCCCCCCAGTGCTCCCCACCTCCCTCCCATCTCTACCCCTCCATAGCTGTTGTCCATGTGTCCTTTATACTAGTTCCTCTAAATCCTTCCTCTTTTTCCCATGAAATTCCCTACCCTCTCCCTTTTGGTCACTGTCCCCCTGTCTCTGTCACTGTCTCTATTTGGTCACTGTCTCTATTTCAGTGCCTTTGTTTTTATTTTGCTTGTTAGTTTTGTTGTTTAGCTTCCTGTTAAAGGTGAGATCATATGATATTTGTCTTTCATCGCCTGGCTTATTTTACTCACCATAATGTTCTCCAGTTCCATCCATGCTATTGCAAAGAGTAGGAGCTCCTTCTTTCTTTCTGCTGAATAGAATTCCATTGTGTATATGTACCACAATTTTTTGATCCATTCATTTACTGATGAACACCTAGGTTGCATCCACCTCTTGGCTATTGTAAATTGTGCTGCTATGAACATTGGGGTGCATAGGTTCTTTTGGATTGGTGTTTTAGGATTCTTAGGATATAATCTCAGCAGTGGAATTGCTGGGTCAAAAGGCATGTCCATTTTTAGTTTTCTGAGAAAATTCCATACTGTTTTCCATAATGGTTGCACCAGTCTGCAATCCCACAAACAGTGAACTAGAGAAATCAAGGAAGACACAAACAAATGGAAATATATAACGTGTTCATGGATTGGAAGAATTAACATCATCAAAATGTCCATACTACACAAAGCGATTTACAGATTCAATGCAATACTTATTAAAGTACCAATGGCATATTTCACAGACATAGAATAAACACTTCAAAAATTTATATGGAACCGTAAATGACCTCGAATAGCAGCTGCAATTTTGAGAAAGAAGAACAAAGTAGGAGGGATCACAATACTTGATATCAAACTGTATTACCAGGCCACTGTATTGGCATAAAAACAGGCACATAGACCAATGGAACAGAACGGAGAGCCCAGAAATAAACCCAACTCTCTACAGTCAATTAATATTTGACAAAGGGGGCAGTAACATAAAATGGAGTAAAGATAGCCTCTTCAACAAATGGTTTTGGGAGAACTGGACAGCTACATGCAAAAAAATGAAACAAGCACAGACTTACACCATACACCAAAATAAATTCAAGGTGGATAAAAGACTTAAATATAAGCCGTAACACCATTAAAGTCCTAGAGGAGAATGTTGGCAGGAAAATCTCAGATATTTCACGCAGCAACATTTTTATTGATATGTCCCCTAGAGCAAAGAATATAAAGGAAAGAATAAACAAGTGGGTTTTCATCAAGGTATTTTAATCCTTTTGAAGCAATTGTGAAAGGGAATGTTTTCTTAATTTCCCTTATGATAGCTCATTTTTGGCATTAAAAAGCAACTGATTTCTAGATATTAATGTTGTACCCTGCTATTTTACTGAATTCATTAATCAGTTCTGGTAGTTTCTCGATAGAAGTTTTGGGTTCTCTAAAGTATCATGTGCAAATAATGACAGTTTTACTTTTTCCTTTCCAGGTTTGATGTCTTTTATTTCTTTTTCTTGTCTGATTTCTATGGCTAGGAATTGTAGACTATGTTGAATAAGTAGGTGAATCAGACATCCCTGCCTTGCAGTCTACTTTAAGAGGAGTATTGGTAGTTTCTGCTAATTTAATATAATTCTGGCAGTGGGTTTGTCATGGCCTTTTTTTTTTTTTTTTTTTTTTTTTTTTCTTTTTTTTTTTTTTCTCTCGGTGTCTTTTTATCGCCCTTTTCCACTGGGATGTTGAGGTATGTTTTTCTATTCCCACTTTGCTGAAAATTTTTATCATAAATCATTGCTTGATTTTATCAACTGCTTTTTCTGCATCTAATAATATGATCATGTAATTGTTATCCTTTATTTTGTTTATGTGGTGAATCACACTTATTTATTTGCAAATGTTGTACAAACATTGCATTCCTAGAATAAATCCCACTTGGTCACGGTGTATGATCTTTTCTGATGTATTGCTGTATTTAATTTGCTAATATTTTGTTGAGAATCTTAGCATCTGTTCTTTTGGGATACTGAGCTATACTTTTCTTTGTTTGTAGTGTTTTTATCGGGATTTGGAATTACGATAATGCTGGCCTCGTAAAATGAGCTTGGAATCTTTCCTTCCTCTTGAATTTTTTGGAATAGTTTGAGAAAGAGAAGGGTTAGTTCTTCACAGGATGTTTAGTAAAATTGACCTATAAAGACATTTGATCCAGAGCTTTTGTTTGCTGAGGGTATTTTGATTACTGCTTCAATTTCAATAGGTGTAATCTGTCTACTCAGATTCTTTGATTTTTTTGACTTTTTAAGAAGATTGTATGTTTTTAGGAATTTATCCATTTTATCCAGGTTTTCCAGTTTGTTGGCATATATTTGTTCATAATATTTTCTTGCAATTTTTTGTACTACTTTGGTGTCAGTTGTTTTTTCTTCTATTTCACTTTTGGTTTTATTTATTCGGGACTTCTTTTCTTGATGAGTCTGGTTAAAAAAGGTTTGGCAGTCTTTTCATATTTTCAAATATGTGGTACTTGGTTTGAATGATTGTATAATTTTTTTAGATTCTATTTCATTTATTTCTGCTCTGATCTTTATTATTTCCTTTCTTCTACTGATTTTGGGTTTTGTTGTTCTTTTTCAAGTTCCTTTAAGTATGATGTTATATTGCTTATTTGAGCTTTTTCTTCTTTCTTGTATTAGGCCTGCAAACTATGAATTTTCCCATAAAGACTGCTTTCCTGTGTCTCAAAGATTTTTGGTTGTTGTGTTCTCATTTTCATTTGTTTGCAGGTATCTTTTAATTACTTCCTAATCATATCCTGACTCATTTATTATTTAGTGGTGTGTTATCTTCCATTTCTTTGTGTATTTTTCAGCTTTCTTCTTTTCATTGATTCTTAGTTTAATAGAACTAAGGTCAGAGAGGTACTTGGTATGATTTCCAACTTAAATTTATGGAGACTTGCTTTGTGTCCTAACATGTGGTCTATACAAGAAAACATTCCATGAGCACTTGAAAAGTATGTGCATTCTGTAGCTTTGTGTGAAATGCTCTGTAGATATCAATTAAATCCATTTGATCCAGTGTGTCCTTTAAGGCCCCTGTCTCATTATTGATTTTCTTTCTGGGAGATCTATCCATTGAAATCAATGGGGTGTTAAAAATCCCCTATTACAACAATATTTCTGTCAATCTCTATCTTTATGTCCATCAAGATTCTCTTTATACATTTAAGTGTTCCTATGATGGGTGCATAAATTTACTAGGTTTCTATTTTCTTGTTGGGTTGTTTCCTTTATCATTATTAGTATCTTTCTTTTTGTCTCACTATAGCTTTGGTATTTATATTTGTTTTGTTGAATTTAAGTGTTGCTATCATAGTTTTTTTACCTTTCCATTTGCATGAAATATCTTTCCATCTCTTTCCTTTTATCCTATGTGTATCTTTTGAAATGAGGTGGTTCTTTTGGAGACAGCATATATATGAGTCTTGTTTTGTTACCCATTAAGCTAAGTTATCTCATTTGCTTGGAACATTTAAGTCATTTACATTTAAGCTGATATTGATAGATACATATTTATTATCATTTAATTTTTAACAACTTATTATTATTTTTTTTCTTCTTCTTCTGGCAAGCCCTTTAACATTTGTTGCAGAACTAGTTTGTTGTTAACATACTCCTTTAACTTTTTGTTGTTTGAGGAACTATATATATTTCCTTCAGTTTTCAATTCTAGCCTTGCTGAGTATCTTTGATTGTAGGTCCTTGCTTTTCATCATCTTGAATATTCACGCCAATCCCTTCTGATCTAAAATATTGTTGAGAAATCAGATGACAGCCTAATTGGAGCTCCCATGTTGGTAAGTAACTGCTTTTTTTATTGTGGTTTTTAAGATTGTCTCTTTATCTTTATACTTTGCCATTTTAAATTATGATGTGTCTTTGTGTAGACCTCTTTGGGTCCATCTTGTTTGGAACTTTGCACTTCTTCTCAGACTTGTGTGTCTTTTTCTTCACCTGATTAGGGAAGGGTTCAGTCATTATTTTTTTTCAATTTTCTTGATCCCTTGCTCTCTTCTCCTTTGGCATTCCCATGATGTGCTTGTTATTATGCTTCCAAATAAGTAATTTGTATCTCTGCTTTTTCTATCCTTCTCTTTATTTCTCCCATTGTATTATTTATTTCAGATTTGCTTTCTTTATTTCTGACTGGTGCTTTTTAATGGTTTCTATCTCTTTTTTCATACTGTTGAGTGTCCTTATAATCATTCCTCTAAACCCTATATCTGATAAATTGCTTGCCTCCATTTCATTTAGATCTACTTCGGGGGGAGTATCTTGTTCTTTCATTTGTGGCTTGGTGTTTTTGGTGTCTCTTCTGTGGCGGCCTCTTTGGATTTGTTTCTATGTATTAGGTATATCTGCAAAGACTCTTGTGCAGCCTATGTTGGGCACTACCTGCGACTGACCCTGGGCAACCGGTTTGGAGGTAATAGTGTTCCATAGAATTTGGCTACCTATGCTGGGCCTATTTGTGTGCAAAAGAACTAGTCTGCTCACCAAGGCCATCTTTTTCCATCTCAGTGCCCATTGGAAGGTGAGCTAAAATCTCAGGGCTCCCAGAGGTCTGTGGCTGCAGGCTTTATTTTTAGGCTTCATCTCTGAAATAGCCTCCTGCTTTCTCCTCAGAAGCAGGGTTTAAGCACCACAATGGGACAAGGGTGATTCCTGTAGGTGGGGCTATTGCTTCCCCTCAGGTTGATGCTGCTTGGAGGGGAGTGCTCTGCCCAAGAACAGTGGCTTCTGCAGTATCTGGAATGACTTAGCACAGAGATCCTGGAAGGTGCTTTCAGTTCTCTCCCCAGAGTCACTAACTGTAAACTCTCCTCGCATGTCTCTAGTTCACTCTGCCTTCCCTCTACTGAACCCAGGGTAAGTGGCTGCAAATGAAATTTTATGTATTGGCCCATTAAGAGACTTTCCACTTCTTAAGCCATCTCTCCTGGTAGACAGTAACCCTGCTGCTTTGCACGGCCAGATATTATTTGGTTTCCTCTCCTGGTTCTGGTGACTAGGTTGGGGTGCCCAGCTTGGGGCTTAGACCCCACACTTCTCAGGGAAAACCTCCAGCCACTGAAATGTCCCTCCAGAACTTCAGCTGCCACCAGTGGGAGCCCATCTCAACTTCATGTGCCTCTGCCCTCCCTACCCATCTCATTGTGAAGAAGTGGTTTCTTCCCTATGTCCTTGAGTATAAGGCTTCTCTTCACCTAGTGTTCAGTTGGTTATTAGGATGATTTTTCTTCAATTTAGTTGTAATTCCAGCTGGGTTCTCTGAGGAGGTTAGTGTAGCTTCCACTTATTCCTTCACTATATTGGGGTTGCCTTTTTTTAATATGTTAAACTCTTAATTATTCCTTTCCTCAAATGATTCTTCCCCTTGGCTTTTGGAACAAGAAAACATGTTATATACTTTCTCAATATTACAATTACCTGGGAAAATATTTGAAAAAGAAGCCTCTGGGGCCCTATAAACAAGGTGGGGTCATGGTTCCAATATTTCAACAGCTCAACTCCAACAGCTCAACTGTTTGGATTCAGAAAATCTAATTTATTTGCTTTTCAATTGCCTCAGGTACATAATGAAGATAATATTTGTTCCAACTTGTTAGAAAAAGATTCAGTTATTTGATTGTTTGCATTAAATAAGTGTTTTGGCTCCATTTTTCTGTCTGTAGCCTTTAGAGTCTCTGGGAAGTACAAGCTTAAAACATCCTATTTTGCTTGATCAATGTGAAATCTAAGAAAGATAAGATAAATTACCTTATGATGATCAACCTTTGGATTCTTTCTTTGTTCTTTATTATATCAGATGGACCATGATCCTACCCCATTTCACCATATTTCAAATATTAAATGATCTTAAATTTACATAGAGAGAAGAGAGAGATCACTTTTCCCCATCTTTTAATTCTAAGCACTAATTTATAGCAGGGTTGTAATGTCTACACATTAATAATAATATTTGCTTAATGTTTAAATCAATTTTCTGGGACAGAAATAATCAAAGAAGCTATTATGAAGAGTTAGGTAATTGAAACTCATCTGTTCTTAATTTGAAAATTGGGGTTAAATTCTAATCCATTTTAATATAGAACATTGATTCATTTTGGGGGTTTAACCTCTGTACTCTAATTAGTGTACAGCTTCCTAATGATGTGTCTGATATTTTTTCTTGAAAATCTGCTCATATCTTTAATTCCAGCTTTCTTTTTCAGAGTAGTATCTTTTTTTTCTTTTTAATCTATTCACTCTTTGTGAATAGCTACTTTCTTTTCTAAAGGAAACTCAGTTATTATTTTTGGTTTAGGATGTTATTAATTTCCTTCCAAATTTGTTGCCCAGATTAAAGGCTCAGTTCTCCAAAACTCACTGCAATATTTCCATTTTAAGCAATTAGTTTGGCAAAATAGATAAGTATGAGAGAAGTATGTGGATTTTAAAGCATCCTTAAAAGAAAATCACATGTTAATTTCTACCTCTTTCACAGTGTAGTCAAGCTTACATCCCAGGGTTCACATGTGGCCCAGGATGGCTACGAGTGCAGCCCAACAGAAAATCATAAATTTATTTAAAACCTTTTTGTTGCTCATCAGTTTTTGTTAAAGTTTGTGTATTTAATGTGTGGCCCAAGACAACTCTTCTTCTTCCTACAGAGCCCAGAGATTCCAGAAGGTTGGACACCTCTTCAGCTATGATGAATCTCTAGTAGCTATCTTTAAGCACATGAATAAGAGCCACAATTTATGGAGATGATCATATGATTTTGATCATTTATTATATTGTATTAATGCAAATAATATTTTAATACCAAGTAGGCCTTTTATTTCTCTAATAAATGCCACTTGGTGGTATATATTGATTTTTATGCTATTGAATTTGGTTTGCTAGAATGCTATTCAGAATTTTTGTGTATATATTAAGAGAACTTACTCTGTAATTTTCTTTTCTTATAATTTAAGTTGATCATTTTTTTGTGGTATGGTACCAAGATAATACTGGCCTCACAAAATGAGTTTTGACATGTTATTTCCTTTTATAATATTTTGGAAGACTATATGAAGACATACTTACTCTTTAAATGTTTAGTAGAGTTTGCCATCGAAGAATTTAGCTAGTAATTCAATCTGTATGTGATATAGTTCTATTCAGATTTTCTACCCTTTTTAGTAAATTTTGATAATTTATTTCTAGGAACTTAGTTATTTCATAGAAGTAATTTAATTTGCTTGCATACTGCTGTTCAAAATAGTCTTATATGATTATTATTACTGTTGTTCAGTAACAATGTTCTTTTTCTTCTGATTTTACTAATTTGAATATTTACTAATTTTACTAATTTTGATCAAATTATCTAAAGTTTTGTCAGTGTTGTTACATTAAAAATAATAAACTTTTAGTTTCCTTGACTTTAATATTTATAATTATTATACTTCTATTGACTCTATATTTCATTTGCTGTTTTTTCAATTTCTTAATTTGAAAAATTAGGTTTTTGATGAGATATTTCTTATTTCATCATATAAGTCTTTATGGCCCTAAGGCACTACCTTAGATTCATTCAGTAAGTTTGAGTGTATTATGTTTTTGTTGTTGTTTATCTCAAAGTATTTTTAGTTTTCTTTATAATTTTTAACAAATTATTTAGAAAAGTGTTAGTTTCCACATATTTATGACTCCCTCTTTCTTTCTGTCTCTGAATAAAAGTTAACTCTTTTTTTTTTTTTAATTTTATTTAGTTATTTTTCAAGTACAGTTTTTTGTCTATTTTTCAGCTCCCTCTTGCTCCCTCCCCCCCTTGTTTCTGTGTCCTTCCTATTTGTTTTCCCCTTTTTCCTTCCTTCCTTATATCCTTGTTCTCTATTTAGTGTCTTTGTTTTTTGGGTTTTTTTTTTTCTGCTTACTTGTTTGTTTTGTTGTTTAGCTTCCTGTTAAAGGTGAGATCATATGGTATTTGTCTTTAGCACCTGGCCTATTTACTGATAATGATTATATGTTGTTGAGGGTAGTAGTCTTCTTTCTGGCAGGAAAGTTAACTCTTAATCTTACTGGTGTTGTTTTATATAAGAATAGTTGTTTCCCTCCTGTTGCCTTCACTTTAGATTTGGCTTTTATTTATTTATTTATTTTTTACTGTGTTGTGCCTAGGTATGTATATCTTTGCATTTTTTGTACATGGGGTTTTTTGAACATTTTTAAAAGATTTTATTTACTTATATGCAGAAGGGGAGGGAAGGAGAGAGGGAGAGAAATAACAATGTATGGTTGCTTCTTGTGAGTCCCCTGCTGGGAACTGGCCTGCAAACCCCAGCATGTGCCTTGACTGGGAATTGAACCTTGATCCTTTGCTCTGCAGGCCTGTGCCCAATTCACTGAGCTGTACCAGCCAGGGCTGAACATTTTTGAAAGATAGATTATTTTTTAAAACAAATTTGGAAAGTTTTAGTCATTATTTCTGCCAACACTTTTTTTGTATCTTTCTCTTCTTCCATATAGTGTTTCCTTTACATATATGTTGGCTGTTATAATGGTGTCATACATTTCTCTAACATACTTTTTATTTTTCCTCATTCTTTTTCTCTGTCTTCCTTGGATTGGATAACTTTTATTGAGCTATCATCAACTTTAGTGATTCTTTTTTATGTGAATTTAAATGTACTGTTGATTTCTTCTAGTAGTTTTTTTCTTACTTTTTTTACTATACTTTCCAGCTTCTAATTTCCATTTCCAAAATACTATATATTTCTTTACTCACATTCTTTATTTTATGAGATATTGTCATCATAAATTTCTTGCTTCATTAAAAATCATTTGATATACTTCTAAGAACATATTTATTATAGCTCATTTGACCTACTTGTCTATTAAATATAGCATTAAGGCCTTTTCACAGGTAGCTTCAGTTTCTATTTTTCTCCTGTATATAGATTAAATTTCCTGTTAATTTTAATGTCTCATATTTATGCTGAAAATTGAACATTGAAAATAATATATTGTGGCAAATCAGGGTACTGAACCACATACCCTGGTGGTTTCTTGTTGTTTTGTTTTTGCTTGTTTATTTGTCTAGAAACTTGGCTGGACATTTTTAAGTAAAGTTTATTTCCATCGTATTTCGAAGACTTTCATGAATGTCTTTGGAGGATCTAGCCTTGGCCTGCACATATTCACCCTGGTGTTACAATGGTTTTTAACAGGGCTCACTTTAACTGTCTCTGTTCTTATTTCTTTCTGTTAAACACTGAGCCTCTGAGGCTATCTTTACTCTCTTATATTCTCATGCTCCCTTTCTCAAATATTAGTTGACCATAGAGACTTAGGCTTATTTCTGGTTTCTCTATTCTGTTCCTTTGATCTGTGTGTCTGTTCTAAGGTAACTACCAAACTGTTTTGATTATAGTCACCTTGTAATATAGTTCAATATTAGGTATTGTGATCCCTCCTACTTTGTTCCTCTTTCTCAAAATTGCTGAGGCTATTCAGGGTATTTTTTGTTCTATATAAACTTTTTGCAATATTTGTTTTAGATCTTTGAAATATGCCATTGGTATTTTAATAGGGATTGCTTTAATCCATAGATTGCTTTGGGTAATATGGACATTTCAATTATGTCAGTTCTTCCAATCCATGAACATGGTACATATTTCCATTTATTTGTATCTTCCTTAATTTTCTTATGTGTTCTATGGTTTTTCAAGAACAGATATTTTACCACCTTGGTTAAATTTTTTCCTAGCTACTTTATTTTTCTTGTTGCTATACTAAATGTTTTCCCCCCTAGTTTCTCTTTCTGATATTTTATTGTTGTTGTACAAAAATGCCATCAATTTCTGCATATCAACTTTGTATCCTGCTATTTTGCCAAATTCACTTATTAGTTTTTTTGGTGGAGACTATAGGATTTTCCAGGTACACTGTCATCTGCAGTGAGAGTTTTACTTCTTCCTTTCCAATTTGGATATCTTTTATTTCATTTTCTTGTCTGATCTCTGATCCTAAAACTTCCAATACTATATTGAATAAGAATGATGATAGCAGACACCCTTGTCTTATTCCTGATCTTAAGGGGAAAGCTTTAATTTTTGCCCATTTAGTATAATGTTGACTGTAGGTTTCTTCTATATATATATATGGTTTTTATTATCTTGCAGTATTTGATAGGGATTGCACTGACTCTATAGATTGATTTGGGTACCCATGGCTTTGACAGCTAAAGCAGAGAAGTGGGGTCTGTGGAGGAAACCATACAGATTCAGGGATTGGTTACATTGCCCCAACATATGAGTTAGCATCATGCTGCATGAAAACATTGCATTGAGGAAATGCAAGGCTTGCAAGAATGATTGACAGATGGAAATACCCTCCTCCATCTCTGGTCCTGGATTAAATGTTTGACTAGGAGATGCAGCTGCATGTGTACCATAAAGGTCAACATGATGGCAGGGGAAGTGCTGTTCTGTGTGTGTAGCCTGGGGAAAAGATAAGGTTGTTTTAGGGGACTGGGCCTTTCTGGAGTGCACAGAAATTTGGACCAGGAGATTTAAACCAAGGGAGGGGAGAAACACACTTTTTTTCTTTGGGACCCAGTGGTGCAGACATGTGAACCAGAGCATCTGAGGGATGTGCTGTATCCTGTAAACCACATGGTGTTGGTGGTGCCATCCCCACACACAGATCCTGTGAGGGAGTCTGAAGACAAAGAGACTTCTACTTAGCAGCCTCATACTCTAAAAAATCACTTAAGTATGGAGCAGTAATTCTAGGCATTGTTTGGGGTTTTAGTCTTTTTGGGAACAAATACACTTCTTTGACTGGGTTTTCTTTTTTAAAATTAATTTTATTTAGTTATTTTTCAAGTACAGTTTTTTTTGTCTATTTCTCCCATCCCAGCCTCACCTGCCCCTTGCTCCCCATATCCCTCCCATTCCCACCCCCCTTAGTTCTCATCCCTGTGTCCTTCCTATTTGTTCCTCCAAATCCCTCCCCCTTTTCCCCTTAAATTCCCTTCTCTCTTCCCTCTGGTCACTGTCCCCTTGTTCTCTATTTCAGTGTCTTTGTTTTTTTTTCTGCTTGTTTGTTTTGTTGTTTAGCTTCCTGTTAAAGGTGAGATCATATGGTATTTGTCTTTCAGCACCTGGCCTATTTCACTCAGCATAATGCATTCCAATTCCATCCATGTTGTCGCAAAAGGTAGTAGCTCCTTCTTTCTCTATGCTGACATGTAGTACATCCAGAGACACATGAAGAGATGCTCAATATCGTTAGCTATCAGAGAGATGCAAGTTAAAATCACAATGAGATACCACTTTACACCGGTCAGGATGGCTATCATAAACAAAGCAACAAACAACAAATGTTCGAGAGGGTGTGGGGAAAAGGGGTCCTTAGTTCACTGTTGGTGGGATTGCAGACTGGTACAACCATTATGGAAAACAGTACGGAATTTTCTCAGAAAAATAAAAATCGACCTGCCTTTTGACCCAGCAATTCCACTGCTAGGATTATATCTTAAGAATCCTAAAACATCAATATCAAAGAACCTATGCACCACAATGTTCATAGCAGCACAATTTGACTGGGTTTTCTGAAAGAGTTATGTCTGGAGCCAAGGAGTCTCCTGTCCTCCCAATTTATGCATTCTTTAATGAAGACTTCTTTTCTTCTCCACCAGCCTTTGTCTTAGAAATTTTTTTGTGGGTGGCAGTGGGCAGCTTAATGCTACTTTTATTCAAAAACAGTAAGGACATTTTAATGATGTTAATTTGTCCTATGTGTGAACTCAGTATGTGCTTCCACTTACTTGTATTGTCTTCAATTTCTTTCTTCAGTGTCTTATAATTTTCCAAGTATAGGTCTTTTACCTCCTTAGTTAGATTTACTCCTAGATATTATGTTATTTTTTAAACAATTGTGAGTGGGATAACTTTCTTAATTTTCTTTTCTGATAGTTTTTTACTAGCATGTAAATGCAGCTGATTTATGGATACTAATTTTATATTCTGCTTTTTTACTAAATTCATCTTTAAGTTCTGTTTGTTTCTTGGTGGAATTATTAGGGGTCTCTATATAGAGTGTCTTATGCAAATAATGACAGTTTTACTTTCCAATTTGGATGTCTTATTTTTTCTTGTCTGATTGCTATGGATAGAACTTCCAGTACTATGTTGGATGAGAGACATGAAAGCAGGCATCCCTGTCTCGTGACTGACCTTAGGGAACACTTTTTGTTTGTTTGTTTGTTTGTTTGTTTTTGCCCATTGAGTATGATGCTGGCAGTGGGTTATTCATATATGGCCTTTATTATATTTACTTGGGAGAAGATTCTGTTCAAGCCCTCGGCCTCATTGTTAATTGAATCATGTGCTGGGTGTAGAGTCATATGAGTTCTTTATTTATTTTGTATATTAACCCCTTTTTAGAACTGTTGTTTGCAAATATCTTCTTTTATTTGGTAATTGTTGTGTGTTCCTTTCTTTCTTTCTTTTTTTTTTTGGCTGTTTCTTTTGCTATGAATAAGCTATTCATGTATGTTTGCCTTTATTTTACTTGCCTTATGGGTCAAATTTATAAATCTCCTGTAAGGGCAAGTACTATAATTTTAGTACTCATATTTTCTCACTCATTTACAGTTAGGATTTTTTTCAGGGGGTAGTTTTTTCATCAATTCTTTGTAAGTTTTTATCAGTTCAGAACAGTTCTTTTTTTATCTTAGCTTTATTGAAATATTGACATATAATGTATTTAAACTTTATGTATTCTGATGATGGTTTCATAAACATATATTGTGAAATAATTACCACAAGAGAGGTAGTTAACAGAGCCTTCACTTCATATAATTTCCACTTATTTTGTGTTATTACATGTAAGATGTCTTTAAGCAACTTTCAAAATTATAATATACAATTAATTATAGTCACTACACAGTACAGTAGATACTCAGAATGTATTTATTTTATATCTTGAAGTTTCTACCTTTTAACTAACATCTCCTAATTCTCTCTACCTCCTAGCCTCTGGTAATCACCATTCTACTTTCTCTATCTATGAATGCAGCTTTTTCATATTCCAATAAAAGTAAAAATGTAAAATATTTGTCTTTTTTTGAAAATTTTACTTAGCATAATACCCTTAAGATCCATCCATTGTAACTGAAAGGCAAGTTTTATTTTTCAATAATTCCATTCGTTTTTATTGTATTTTGTTAATACCATTTAGTTCTCTTATACCACCCCCCCAATCAGCACACTGTTGTCCATGTCCATGAGTCTCTTTTCCCCACAACCCCTCTACCCCCCTAATCTCCAGCCCCTTCAGCTGT
This sequence comes from Artibeus jamaicensis, assembly GCF_021234435.1. Lineage (NCBI taxonomy): Eukaryota > Metazoa > Chordata > Mammalia > Chiroptera > Phyllostomidae > Artibeus > Artibeus jamaicensis. The sequence goes on along the minus strand of NW_026522030.1, from coordinate 66,568,851 downwards.
CATCTGACTGTATATCTATGAGCCTGTCTCTCTTGCACTAGTTCAGTTTGTTTATTAGATTCCATATGTGAGTAAAATCACATGGTGTTTGTCTTTCTCTGATTGGCTTATTTCACTTAGCATAATATATTCCTGGTTAATCTGTACTGGTACAAAGAATAAAATTGGCTTTTTTTATGTCCAATTTGTTTCTTTCTTATTCCACCCTGTATATGTCCCATAATTGTTTAATCCACTCATCTACTGACAAGCACTTGGGCTGCTTTCATGTTTTGGGGATTGTAAATAATGCAGCAACGAACATAGAGGTGCTTATGTTTTTTCAAATTAGTGTTTTGGATTCCTTCAGATATATTCACAGAAGTGGGATTACTTGGTCAAAAGCAGATCCATTTTCAATTCTTTGAGGTATCTCCATATTGCTTTTCACAGTGGGTGCACCAATCTGCATCCCCACCAATAGTGCAAAGGGGTGTCCCTTTTTCCACATCCTCACAAGCACTTGATTTATTAAGGATAGTCATTCTGACAATGATATCTCATTGTGGTTTTAATTTGTATTTCTCTTATGATTTGTGGTACCAAGCATCTTTTCATGTCTACTAGCCACCTGTGTGTCTTCTTTAGAAACAAGCTTTTTTTTTGGTATGGCTGTTTTATATTTGCGTGTGTCTGAGAGAGAGAGAGAGAGAGAGAGAGAATTTTCTGAATGGCTCCTCTATCTCTTTGGTGAGGCACCTTGATAAAACTATTACTGTCCTAGTATCTCCTTGCTCTCCTTGAGCTATTATTGTTCTCTTACATACTTACCACCACTATCTCCATTATTTTTAACAGCACTCTTAAACAACAGCTTTGTCTAATAGTGTTGTATGTAAAGTTACTCCTTTGTGGCTTGACTTGGATTTTACTTTATAATCAGGACGCTAGTGGTGGTAGTAGTCTCTGGTTTTCTTAAATTGTTTATCCAAGTATGAGACTGATGTCTTGTGAGTGAACTGTACTGAAGGTAATCAATACCCTAGTATTCTTGCTTGTTGTGCTTGAAATAGAGCTTCATTCTATGACTGACAGAGAGGTGATTTCTGATCTGTTTGTAATCACCTGGAATATAGGTTCTACCACACAGAGTACTGAGTAAGAGAATTGCTAAAGTTTGTTTCTCCTAAGTAGACTCCATATTTCTTGACTGAAGCCTAGGAGATTGTAAGCCTATCATTTTGATAACATTTGCTTGGAATAGAATGTCTGTTCCTTTGGTTAGTGAGGGAAAGGGAATAGGAGAAGTATGTAGTTCAAGGACCACAGACTCTCATTTTTCTTGTTGGTATTCACTAGAGTATCTTGAATAAATGTTTATTCGTTTGTTATATGCCTTTAGGGAAATTTCCAGAGACCTGGTTTATTTTTTAAGTGATTTTGACAATTATATCTGTTTTACTGAGATTTGGGTGGGGGGTCTATGTTCTCATTCTACAAATAGGTTCTTCACCATCTGATATTTCAGTGACTGGCTTTCTTAGCATTTCAATTTCTTGATAAGTTATGTCTTCTTTTTATTTACCATCTTAACTTTGATTTTTAAAATATTTTTTTAAAATTTTTATTTATTTATCTTTAGAAGGGAAGAGAAGAAGAGAGGGAGAGGAATATCAAAGTATGGTTGCCTCTCATGCGTCCCCTGCTGGGACCTGGCCTGACTGGGAATCGAACTGAGATCGTGTGGTTCCCAGGCTCTCACTCAATCCACTGAGCTACACCAGCCAGGGCTAAAATCGTTTTTATTATTATTCTATTAGCATTGTCCCAATTTCCCCCCATTTCCTTTCTCCACCCTTCCCAACCCCTATTCTCACAGTCACTTTCCACACTATTGTCCATGTCTGTGGGTCATTGATACATATTCTTTATTTAGTCCCTCCCCCTTCTTTTCACCATCATCCCTCTCTCCCATGCTCTCTGGTCACTTTCAGTCTGTTTCAGGTTTCCATGCTGTGGTTTTATTTTGCTTATTAGTTTATTTTGCTCATTAGATTCTTCCTATAGGTGAGATCATATGGTATTTGTCTTTGCTTATTTCACTTAGCATAGTAGAGCCAGTTGGACTCCCATGAGTGACAAGAAATTTGTCATGTAAAAACTATAATAAATAACTGTGATGAAAATTAAGCAATTTTAAGGAATTTGAAAGTTCTTTGCTAATTAACAGTGTATTACAGTTTATGCTTAATATGATAAAATGCTAGCTTATGTGAGTATTGTGTCTGTAAAACAAGAGGGATAAGTATTACTTCAGCCATTTAACAGATCAGATTTACATAGGTATAAGATATTTCATTAGCCCATGGATACAGTCATTTTTCCTCTATTTAAGAGGAATAGTATTTAAAGGAACATGAATATTCTTCTTATTTTAGATTACAATAATTTTTGAATCAAGTATTAAATAGTCCAAAAGTTGAACATTGATACAATTTACCCTTTCTTTCTTTAAAATATTAATGATTTCATTTTCTCCTAGTTTTCTTAATTTGTTAATCTAGATTTTTACTATTATTCAAAGTTTTCTCTAGTGCGAAATTATGAGTTCCTGACTGTGAGATACTGGATATATTCTATTTGGAACCAAACACCTCATTTTTAAAAAATGTAGTATATATTGCATTTTCCTATAATTATTTAGTACCCTGATACCCCACCTTACCCCTAAGAAACCACACCATTGTCCGTGTCTATGAGTCCTTTTTTCTTTTTGTACAGTCTTTCCACCCCTAGCCTCTGTCTGCAGCTGTCATCCTCTTCTCTATCTCTGAGTCTGGCCCCGTTTTTCTTGTTAGTTAACTTTGTTCATTGCATTCAACATATGAATGAAATCATACTGTATTTTTCTTTCTCTGACTGGCTTATTTCACTTAGCATATTGTTATCCAGTACCATTCATTCTGATGCAGGGAATATTTTTTTTCTTTTTATGGCCATGCAGTATTCCATTGTGTAAATGTACCATAGTTTTGTTTTTTTTTATCCACTCATCTATTGTTGGACACTTGGCCTACTTCCATTACTTGGCAATTGTAAATAACGACACTGAAATGAATATAGGGGTGCTTATTTTCTTTCAAATTAGTGTTTGGGTTCCTTCAGATATAATCCAAGAAGTGGGATTGGTGTATTAAAGGCAGATCCATTTTTGATTTTTTTAGGTATTTTCATAGTGCTTTCCACAGTGACTACATCAATCTGCATTCCCACCAACAGTGCAAAAGTGTTCCTCTTTCTCCACATCTGCACCAGAACTTGATGTTTGTTGATTTATTGAAGATAGTCATTCTGATGGGTGTGAGAAGATGTCTCATTGTGGCTTTAATTTAAATTTTTCTGATGATTAACTACAGTGAGCATCTTTTCATATGTCTATTGGCCAACTGTAAGTTTCTTTGGATAAGTCTTTATTCAGGTATTTCACCCATTTTTTCATTGGGTTGTTTGGGGTTTTCTGTGTGTGTGTGTGTTGACTTTTGTAGGCTCTTTATAAATGTTGGATGCTAACCCGTTATCAGATGTTTCAGTGAATATGTTTTCCCAGTCTATAAGTTGTCTTTTTATTTTATCCATGATATCCTTTGTTACGCAAAAAAAATTTAGATTGATGTGGTGCCATTTTTTTTGTTTTCTTTTGTTTCCCTTGCCTGGGGAGGTATATACAATAAACTATTGCTATGAGCAATGTTTGAGATTTTGTTGTCTATCTTTACTTCTATTATTTTTATAGTTTTAGATCTAACATTTAGTCTTTTATCCATTATGAATTTATTTTTGTGTGTGGAGTAAGAATGTTGTCTAGTTTCATTTTTCTACATGTATCTAATTTTCCAAATGACATTTATTGAATAAACTATTTTTCCCCACTGTATGTGCTAGCTGCTTCTGTTGAGTATTAATTGTGGGTTTATTTCTGAAATCTCTATTCTGTTCCATTGATCTATATGCAGACATATAGATCAATGCCTATATCATGCTGCTGTAATTACTATGGCCTTATAGTATAGTTTGATATTAGGTAGTGTGATTTCTCCAATTTTGTGCTTCTATTTCAAGATTGCTATATATCTGTGGGGCCTTTTGTGGTTCCATATACATTTTAAATTTTTTTCTAGTTATGTAAAATAAGTCATAGGAATCATGTTGAATCTATCAATTGCTTTGGGTAACAAAAAAATTTTAATGATGCTATTTCTGTTATCCATTAACATGTTATGTGGTTCCACTTATGTGTATCTTCTTCAATTTCTTCCTTAAGTGTCTTCAAATAATCTGAGTACTGATCTTTTACATCCTTTGTTGGGTTTATTCTTAAATATTTTATTCTTTATTTAGCAATTGTGAATGAGATTCTTTTCTTTTCTTTTTTTGTTAAATACTTTTAAATATTATTGTTGTTCAAGTACAGTTTTCTGCCTTTCTCCCCACCCCTTCTCATCAATGCAGCAATCCCCATCTCCCTCCCCTATTTCCACCCCCCTTGTTTTAGCCCATGTGTACTTTATAGTTGCTCCTGTAAACCCTTCACCAATCTCCCCCATTATCCCCTTCTCTCTTCTCTCTGGTTACTGACTCTCTGTTTTTAATTTCAATGTCTTTGGTTATATTTTGCTTACTTATTTGTTCTGTTGATTAGGTTCAACTTAAAGGTGAGATCATATTGATGTGGTCACCAGCCAGCAGTGTCTGTTGCTTTGTGGATGAGACAAGACAAATTTACACAGACTACTGAGTCCTGTGAAGGAAAAGGGACACATGGCCACTCAAAAGGAGAGAGCCACAACTTTTGCTTTAGTAAGTTTTTGTTGCTTTTCTGGTCAGATTATGTTGAGGATGGTCCTCATTCACTTTGCACATGTTCAGTTTAGATGTTTACCTTTTACAGAAAATGAAGGAGAGGATGCCACTAATCCTCTCCAAATATTACTCATCATAATAGACTATTTGAAAATGTAAAGGGAAAAGGGGTTGAACTGGTTACACTCGTCCTTAGAAGGTTTAGCATAGATTCTAGGAAGTCACTTTAAAGATATGCAGTAAACATTTACTGCCACAATTCAGAGTGAGGGAGTTTTAGCAATGTACCAGACCTTGCTTTCCACTGGTCTTTCCGAGTTTTGAGTGGGGCCCATGCCACACAGAATGGTCTCCTATATCATATGGTATTTTTCTTTCATCACCTGGCTTATTTCACTTAGCATAATGCTCTTCAGTTTCATCTATGCTGTCACAAAGGGTAGGAGCTCCTTCTTTCCTTCTGCTGCATAGAAGTCTATTTTGTAAAGTACTATAGTTTTTTGATCCATTCATTTACTGATGAACACTTAGGTTGCTTCCAGCACTTGGCTATTGTAAATTGTGTTGCTATGAACATTAGAGTACATAGGTTATTTTGGATTGGTGTTTCAATGTTCTTAGGATATAATCTTAATAGTGGAATTTGCTGGGTCAAAAGGCAATTTCGTTTTTAGTTTTCTGAGGAAATTCCATACTGTTTTTCATAGTGGATGCACCAGTCCACAATCCCACCAATGGTACACTAGCGTCTTCTTTTCTCCACAACCTCTCTGACATTTGTTGTTTGTTGCTTTGCTTATGATGGCCATTCTGACCAGTGTGAACTGGTATCTCATTGTGGCTTTAATTTGGATCTCTCTGATGGCTAGTGATGCTGAGCATTTTTTCATATGTCTCTGGGCCTCCTGTATGTGTACCATGGAGAAGTGTTTGTTCAAGTCCCTTGCCCATTTTTAAATTGGGTTCCTTGTCTTAGCGTAGAATCATGTGAATCTTTTATGTATTGGAAGATAAAACCCTTGTCTGAAGTATCATTGGCAAATAAGTTTTCCCATTTGGTTGGTTCTCTTCATTTTAGTACTGTTTTCTTTTGCTGTGCAGAAGCTTCTTATCTTGATGAGCTCCCATTGATTTATTATTTCCTTTATGTTCCTTGCTCTAGGAGACATATCAGTGAAAGTATTGCTGCATGAAATATCTAAGATTTTCCTTCCTATGTTCTCCTGAAGGACTTTAATGGTGTTATGGCTTATATTCAAGTCTTTTATCCATTTTGAATTTTGTGTGTGTGTGTATAGTGTAAGTTGGTGCTCAAGTTTCATTTTTTTGCATGTAGCTTCCAGTTCTCCAAACAGAATTTGTTGAAGAGGCTATTTTTTGCTCCATATTATGCTTCTGCCCACTTTGTCAAATGACCATAGAGACTTGGGTTTATTTCTTGGCTCTCTATTCCGTATCATTGGTCCATGTGTCTGTTCTTATGCCAGTACCAGTCTGTTTTGATTACAGTGGACTTGTAATATAGTTTGATATCAAGTATTGTGATTCCTTCTACTTTGTCCTTCTTCCTCAAAATTGCTACAGGTATTTGGGGCTGTTTATGGTTTCATATTAATTTTTGAAGTATTCTTCTATATCTGTGAAATATGTCATTGGTACTTCAATAGGGATTGCATTGAATCTATGAATTGCTTTGGATAGTATGGACATTTTGATGACATTAATTTGTCTGATTCATGAACATAGTATATGTTTCCATTTGTTTGTGTCTTCCTTAATTTCTTTCTCCAATGTTGTATACTTTTCAGAGTACAGGTCTTTTACCTCCTTGGTTAGGGTTATTCCTAGGTACTTTATATGTCTTGTTGCTATATCAAATGGAATCTTCCCCCCGATTTCTTTTTCTGATAATTAATTGTCAGTATACAAAAATGCTTTTGATTTCTGAATATAGACTTTGTATCTGGCTGTTTTGCCAAATTCATTTATTAGTTCAAGCAGTTTTTTGGTGGAGTCTATAAGATTTTCTATGTATACTATCACGTCATCTGCACACGATGATAATTTTGTTTCCTCTTTTTCAATTTGCATGCCTTTTATTTCCTTTTCTTGTCTGATTGCTGTGGCTAGGACTTCCAATACTATGTTGAATAGAAGTAGTGAATGTGTACAACCTTGTCTTGCTCCTGATCTTAGTGGGAAAGCTCTAAGGTTTTGCCCATTGAGTATGATGTTGGCTGTAGGTCTCTTGTATTTGGCGTTTATTAGTTTGGGGAATGCTCCCTCTTTTCCCACTTTTCTGAGTATTTTTATCATAAATTGGTGCTGTACCTTGTCAAATGCTTTTTCTGCATCTATTGATATGATCATGTAATTTTTGTCTTTGCTTTTGTTTATGCGATGTATTATGTTTATTGATTTGCTGGTATTGTACTATCCTTGCATCTATGAGATGAATCCCACTTGGTTATGATAAATAATATTTTTAATGTATTGCTGGATGTGGTTTGCTAGTATTTTGTTGAGGATTTTAGCATCTATGTACATCTGTGATATTGGCTTGAACTTTTCTTTTTTTGTTATGTCTTTATCTGTTTTGGGGATTAGGATGATGCCGGCTTCATAAAAAGAGTTTGGGAATCTTCTGTTGTCTTGAATTTTTAGCAATAGTCTGTGAAAGATAGGGGTTAGCTTTTCCTTAAATACTCTGTAGAGTTCTCTTGTGAAACCATCTGGACCGGGCTTTTGTGTGTTGGGAGTTTGTTGATTACCACCTCATTTCTGATTGCATTTGTTTGGGTCCTCTCCCTTTTTTTCTTGATGAGTCTAAGGCTTGTCAATTTTGTTTATCTTTTCAAAGAATGAGATCCTGGATTTATTGATGCTTAGAATTGTGCTTGTAATCTCTATTCATTTAATTCTGCTCTGGCCTTGGTTATCTCCTTCCTTCTATTTGCTCTGGGCTCTTTGTTGTTTTTCCTCCAGTTCTTGTGGATGTAGGATTAGGTTGTCTATTTGAAATGTTTCTATCTTTTTTAGGTAGAACTGTATCACTATGAACTTCCCTCTTAGGACTGCTTTCACAGTGTACCACATGTTTTTGGATTGTCATGAGTTCATTTTCATTTGTTTCCAGAAACTTTTTGATATCTCCCTTAATCTCATTTGTGTCCCATTCATTGTTTAATAGAATGCTATTTAGTCTCCATTAGTTGAGTGTTTTTTATATATTTTTCCTTGATGTTGGTGTCCAGTTTTAGTCCCTTGTGGTCATATAAAATGCTTGATATGGTTTCTATTTTCTTAAATTTGTTGAGACTTCTTTTGTGTACTATCATGTGGTCTGTCTTTGAAAATCTTCCATGTGCATTTCAAAATAATCTGTTTTTTGCTTCTTTGCAATGAAAGGCTCTATATATACCAGTTAAGTCCATTTGATCTAAGACATTGTTCAATGCCACAGTACCTTTGTTGATATTTTGTTTGGAAGATCTATCCATTTTTTACAGCAGGGTGTTTAAATCCCCTACTATAATTGTGTTTCTGTCTATATCTTTTTTAAGTCCTCCAAGATTCCCTTTATGTACTTGGGTGATCCTATATTGCATGTATATATATATATATATTTACAATGTTTATACTTCTTGATGGATTCTTCCCTTGAATATTATGAAGTGACCTTCTGGGTCTTTCTTCATGGACCTTTATTTGAAGTCTGTTTGTCTGATATGAATATTGTTACCCCTGCTTTTTTTCCCTCTCCATTTGCTTAGAAAATTTGTTTCCAGCCCTTCACTTTCAGTCTGTGTAGGTTTTTTGTTCTGAGGTGGGTCTCTTGTAGGCAGCATATGTGTGGGTCATGCTTTCTTATCCATTCAGCTATTCTATGTATTTTGATTGGAACATTTAATCCATTTATGATATGACTGTAAAGTACCTATTATTGATAGGTACTTATTCATTGCCATTTTTACACCTGTGTTTATTACACTTTGTGTTAGTTCACTATTTGCATATAAAAATGAAACTGATTTCTAGATATTAATTTTGTATCCTGCTACTTTGCTGAACTCATTTACCAGTTCTAGATGCTTCTTGGTGGAATCTTTGGGATTATCTCTGCACAGTATCATGTCATGTTCAAATAAAGACAATTTTACTTATTCCCAATTTGGATGCCTTTTTTAAAAGATTTTATTTATTTATCTTCAGAGGGAAAAGGAAGGAGAGAGGAAGAGAAATATCAATGCATGGTTGCCTCTCATGTGTCCCCTGCTGGGAACTGGCCTGCAGCCCAGGCATTTGCCCTGACTGGGAATTGAACCTAGATCCTTTGGTTCTCAGGCCCATGCTCAATACACTGAGCTACACCAGCCAGGCCAATTTGGATACCTTTTATTTTTTCTTCTTGTCTGATTGCTGTGCCTCAGACTTCTGTACTATGTTGAATAAAAGAGGTGAAAGCAGACATCCTGTCTTTTTCCCAGTCTAGGGAAATGCTTGTAGTTTTTGCCCATTAAGCATGATGCTGGCAGTAGGTATATCATTATGGCATTTGTTATATTTATGTATATTTTCTCTAATATCGCTTTGCTGAGAGGTTTTATCATAAATCACTACTGGATTTTATTATTAAGGTTTTTTTCTTGTATGCTTTTATATAATTGTGTGTTTGTTATCCTTCATTTCTTTATGTGGTGAATCACATTTATTTACTTGTGAATATTATACCAATCATGAATGTCAGAATAAATCCCACTCTATCATGGCGTATGACCTTTTTGATGCATTACTATATTCAATTTGATAATTTTTTTGAGGATTTTAGCATCAATGTTCATCTGGAATACTGTCCTATATTTTCCATTCTTTGTAGTGTCTGTCTGGTTTTGGAATTAGGATAGAACTGTCTTTATAAAATAAGCTTGGGAGCTTCCCTTTTGAATTTTATGAAATAGTTTGAGAAGGAGAGGTGTTAGTTGTTTTCAGAATGTTTGGTAAAATTTACCTGTGAAGCCATTCAGTCGGGGATTTTTTTTTTGTTGGGGTTTTTTTGATTAGTGTGTCAATTTCACTAGGTGTAATTTATCTATTCAGATTCTATGATTCTTCCCAATTAATTTTTGGGAGATTGTATGTTTCTAGGAATGTAATTTATTTTATACAGTTTGTTCCATTTTGTTGGCATATAGTTATTCATAATATGTTCTTACAATCCTTTGCATTTCTTTGACATCAGTTGTTATTTCTCCTGTTTCATTCTGATTTTATTTATTTGGTCTTCTCTCTCTCTTTTTTTTTTTTATAGTCTGGTTAAAGGTTTGTCGACTTTGTTTATGTTTTCAAAGAACCAGCTCTTGAATTCATTGATGTTTTGTATTAGTTTTTTAGATTCTATTTTGTTTATTTCTCTTTCAATCTTTATTATTTCCTTCCTTCTACTCACTTTGGGCTTTTGTTTGTTGTTCTTTTTCATGTTCCTTTAAATGTGAAGTTATTGTTTGATGTTTTTCTTATGTGTGTGTTTATTTTTTTTTGAGATAGGCCTGTAATGCTATGAATTTCTCTCCTATGATTGTTCTCCTGTGATTGTTGAGTCATCTTATTCATTTGTTTCAAGGTATGCTGAAACAAAGGTTTGATTTATTCCTTGGTATTTTTGTTGATCCATATCTTTCAATAGTTTTCTTTTTATTTTAGGTGTTATGTCATTGGAAATTATTTTTGAAACAGTGCCTAGGAAGTCATAGAAAGCCATGTGGAGTTTGTTGTGGTGTGGTGAGGCTTTACTTAATCACTAACTAGATTTTCTTGAAAATGATAAAAGCAAAAATCTTAAGTGCATAGTCTGACAGTGACCAGAGGGGAGAGGGAGGGAATTCCAGGTGAAAAGGGGAAGGGTTTGCAGGAACAAATATAAAGGACACATAGACAAAAACAAAAGGGGGGTTGAATCTAGAGGGAAATGGGGAGGGAATTATGCATTTAAGATTTTTGTTTTTCCATAGTTTTCAATATTCTTCTTATGCTTAATTTCTAGTTTCATAGCATTGTGTGCAAAGAAGATGCTTGATGTTTTTTTTTAATTTTATTAAATTTGTTGAGACTTGTTTTGTGTCTTCACATGTGGTCTGTCCTCAAAAAGGTTCTATGTGCATTTGAAAATTATCTATATTCTACTGCTTTGGCATGAAAATGCTCTGCAATTATCAGTTAAATTCATTTGATCTACTGTGTCATTAATGGCTACTGTCTCCTTATTGATTACCTGCCTGGAAGACCTATCCATTGAGGTCAATGGAGTGTTAAAATCCCCAACTATGATTCTATTTCTGTCAATCTCATCTTTTATGTCAATCAAGATTAGCTTTGCCTTTTTAGGTGCTTCAATTTTGGTTGTATAAATGTTTAGTAGGGATATATTCTCTTGTTTGATTTGTCCTTTATCATTATGCAGTTTTTTTGTATCTTACTATAGCCTTTAAGTCTATTTTTCAGCCATAAATACTGCTACTCCATCTTTTTTTCCTTTTCATTTGCATGTAATATATTTTTTCATCACTTTACTTTTAGTCTGTGTGTATCTTTCAATCTGAGATGTGTCTTGGAGGCAGAATGTATATGAGTCTTGTTTTCTTATCCACTCAGCTACTCTATATCTTTTGGTTGGAGCATTTAAGCTATTTACATTTAAGTTGATTATGGATAGATACATATTAATGACACTTTGTTAGACTATGTTCCTTTGTTTTTTCCTTTCCTTTTCTTTTCTGCTTCCTCTTCTTTAAGCAAGACCTTTATATTTTTTGCAGTACTGATTTGGTGTTAACAAACTTCTTTAACTTTTTCTTTTCTGGAAAACTCCATATTTTTCTTCAATTTTAAATGACAGCCTTTCTGGGTATAGTAGCCTTGGTTGTAGGTCCTTGATTTTCATCACTTTCCATATTTCACACCACTACCTTCTGGCCTGATATGTTTCTGCTGAGAAATCAGATTAAAGGGGGGAATGGTGTACAGAGTAGAGGGGAATGAAGGGGGGAAATAGAACAACTGTAATGGCATAATCAATAAAATATATATTAAAAAACAAAAAAACAGAATTTAAACTAGCAAGAAAAAAAACCCATGTAAATCCAAGGAATAAACTTAACAAAAATCTATTTTCAGAATGTGCCAGCCTTAAGAAAAACTAAAAAGTTTTCTAAGGAATACATTGGAGAGATAAATCTTGGTTTTAGATGAGAAATATAATATTTAAGAATATCAGGGGGCATGAGGGGGAAAATGGGACAACTGTAATAGTATAATCAATAAAATATATATTTTAAAAAGAATATCAGTACTTCTGACTAAATATAAAACTGAATAAAAGTTTGATTAAAATCTTCAAAAAAAAAGAAATCCGATGCCAATCTTGTTCATGGTCCTTTGTTTATAACTATCTGCATTTCTCTCATGGCTTTCGGGATTCTCTCCTTATCTTTAATCTTTGCAATTTATGTATGGTGTGTTTTGGTGTAAGCTTCTTTGGGTTCTTCTAGTTTGGAACTCTGATCTTCCTGGACTTGTCTATCTTTTTCCTTCACCAGATTAAGAAAGTTTTCAGTCATTATTTCTTCTAGTTGATTCTCAATCCCTTGCTCACTTTCTTTTACCAGTATTTCCATATGCAGATGTCGTTATGCCTTATGTTTTCCAATATGTTTCTTAAGCTCATCTCGTTTATTTAAATTCTTTTTTCTTTTTGCTGTTCTCCCTGGGTGTTTTTTGTTTCTATCCTGTCTTCCAAATCACAGATTTGATCCTTTGCTTCTTCTAACCTACTTTTTATTCTTTCCAGTGTATTACTTATTTCACATATTGCATTCTTTATTTTTGACTGGTCCTTTTTTACGATGTGTATGTCTTTTTTTCATAATCATTACTCTAAACTCTCTATCTGATAAATTGCTTGCCTTCATTCCATCTAGTTCTTCTTCTGGAGAATTTTCTTGTTCTTTAAATTGAGGTCTATTTCTTTGTCTTCCAATTTGGGCCGCTACGTTGTATTTGTGTCTATATATTAGGTAGATATACTAAGACTCTGGTGTAGGCTTTGGTCAGACCATGCTTGTGACTGGCTCTGGTCAACCTGTTTCGACCTGTGGGTGATCTACAGTGTGCGGCTCCCTCTGCTCGGCCTGTTTGTACGCAGAAAGGACCAAGCAACACACCACAACTGACTTTTATCAGCACTAAGACTGGAGAAGTTTCAGTTGGAGTCTTATAGAGCTCCGAGAGCTCCACCTTAGTTATTAAACTAATCAATAATATAGCCTTAAGCTGTAATCAGCATCCTAGCCTAAGCTACACAGGATAGGGCATAATAATTCCTGTGGGAGGGGATATTGCTTCCCCTTCAGGCTGTCGCTATTTGGAGAGGAGTGTTCTTCCTGAGATAGATGGCTTCTGCAGTATGTGAAATGCAGGGGAGCCCCGCTAGCCCTCTCACAACTCTGCACTCCCTACCAGTCACATTGTGGTCAAGTGGTTTTTTCTGTCTGTCCACGGATATAAGGCATCTCTCAAAAGAGTCTTCACTTGGTTATTCAGGATGATTTCTGCACAATTTAGTTGTAGTTTCAGGTTGGTCCTGGAAGAGGTTCATGTAGCTTCTACTTATTCCTCTGTCATCTTATATCTCCCAATATCACTTTTGTAACATGGTAAAATTATTTCTTAGTTTATAGAAAATATAGGTAAAAAATAACACTATTAATTATAGCTTGAAACACAGAGAAAACAGTTAAATTAAAACCCTGAAAATACGATACTTAAACTAAAGTGGCAAGAAATGCCAATTAAACTAATCAGTGAACCTAAGTGTTCAATAACAAAACTCAATAATAATATAGTATGATAAAATGCTGTAAGTAATGATAAATAAATTAATAAATTAACACAAACATGAAATAATATTGGGTGGATCTCACAAATATAAATTTGTCAAATGTAAATAAATCAAAAGTAAAAATAATTCATACAGTCTGATTTGATTCATAAAATAAGACAAAATGAACTATGTTGTATAGAAAAATATTCAACAATTAAGTAAAACAAAAACTAAGAGGAAGGCTATTAAATAATCTGGAATAGTGATCATATCTATGTAGTACATATATTATCTACAGAGTATTAAAGAGAATATTTTATTAATAAATTTTCACTTCACATATTGTTCATTGGCTTTATACAGTCTTTGTGTATATAATGCATCCCCCCCAAATATGTAAACTTTTGAAAATGGGAAGTTATATCTAAACTTTGGAGTCATTTGTAGGAATGGACTTCTGTGAAACTTACTAAGGACACCTTGACATAGTGTCAGATATTTTTGGAAGCAAAAAAGTGAGTACCAATTCACACTGTTTTCTTCCTTGAATCCCACTGTGTTAAATCCTCATTTTATGTCCCCATGTGTATTTGCAAGTACAATTCTGGTTTTGTGAGTATAATGTTCTCTCTACATTCTGTGACTTTGAGTTGAAGGTCTTTACTTAATGGTATTTTGTTTCCTCAGAAAAGCATCAGCTTCATGAAATGGTACCACATCAGTGAAGAATGCACATGGTGATAATTGGGCTGTTTATTTTATATCCAACTCCCAAAGTGTTCTTGAGTGGGTAAACCAACCTCTAAAAACCTGAACTTTAAAAACAAACACAGTCTTTTACATGACTACTTTTCAAAGAGTATTTTATTAAGTCAGGGTACATGATTTTAATTTTAAATGTGTTTGTGCTTCATTCTTAACTTCTTTTTGTAGAATTACAAAGTCCCTCATATGGAGATGTCATGTTTTATTTATTTTTTATTTTTTCACATTTATAGCACAGTGCCTTGGTAATTGAGTGGCCTAAGGTATTCTGTTCATATTTTAAATCATTACATGTATTTAGGGGCAAAATTGAACAAGAATGCAGAGGAAACTTTAGGAAGCGCTCTTAGTCTTTCACTCCCAATAAGCCTTATCTTCCCAGTACAGGGATATGAATTTTTTTTTTTGACCAAAACTGCCTAAAGTGGTAACGCACAGTACAAACATAAGCTATTTACATAGTTTTAAAAGTTTTAGTAGCCACATTAAAAATGTTAAATATAAATAGGTTTGATTAATTTTAATAAATATATTTTATTTTTGCCTCTCTGCTTAACCCTGAACAACATGGGTAGGGGCACCATCTCTCCTCATAACTGAAAAGCCACATATAACATTTGATTCTCCCAATACTTCAGACATTCCTCAGTATCTCAGAAGAATTTGTTTGAGGACCACACAGATACCCAAATCCTTGAATGTGAAGTTCTGATATGAAATTGTGTAAAACAATGCACACAATTGGTCCTCTGCATCTGTGGATTCCCAACAGTAGATCAAAAACTATTTTGGTTGGTTGAATCTATGGATGCAAATCCCAGGGATACAAAGAGTGAAAAATTGTACATATTTATTGAAAAAACATCTATGTATAAGTGGACCCACACAGTCTCAAATCATGTAGTTCAGTATCAACTGTGTATTCAAATATTATCATTTTAACATACAATCAAAAGTGACTAATAAATTATTTAACATTATATTTTATACCAAAATTTAGAAATTAGTTTCTCACAATCTATTTTAATTTGAACACTAAACGTTCCATGGAAATATGGCTTCTATATTTAGATTTCATAAATTTCACATTTGACAAAATTAATTTTCATGCCCAAATTTTTAAAACAGAGACTATTTTTCAATAACTGAAAAGTAATTTATAAATTTTTAGAAGACTAGATTAAACTCTGAGGGAAAGGCATACCATTTTCAAAATTATATTTTTCTAGGTTAAGTAAATATACCCTAAGTTTCTATACTTTTCTAGCTTGGTCACAAACAAGCTTTCCTTTACTTGGAGTGACAAATTTAGCTTGTCCATAAGCAGTGTGATAGTGAGAAATATAGACCATATCACCATTAATTTATTTGTTTATTAAACATTTCATAAGAATACTTTTTAATTATAGGGGTGACATTGGTTGATAAAATTATATAGGTTTCTAGTGTACATTTCTTTATTTTTCAGATCGAAGTTCTTTTTTTTTATTGTTGTTCAAGTAGAGTTTTCTCCATTTTACCCCCACCACTCATCCCACCCCAGGCATCCCTACCTCCCACCCTTGATCATACCCCTCTTGGTTTTGCCCATGTGTCCTTTAAACATATTTCAGACAACCCTTCTCCCTGTACGCACCACCCCCAGTACGTGTGTTTACTCAATGGAATCTACCATTCCTGCTGACTAGTACAGTGAAGTCATCTTAGTTCACGCATGTGCATTTCTATCCACTTTTGATGGCTGCCAGATGACATCAATGTCTGTAAACTGTTCCTGTTATATTAACAATGGCTGGACTGTTTTGGGACAGACCTTGTATAAGGTGCAATATTATATGAGAGAGGACAAATGCCCTAATATAAAAATATATATATTTCTTCAAAACATCCAAGTGTATTAAATAAAAAATTATTAAAGTGATGTCAGTGAGTTTTGATTAGTCTTTATTTCAATTCAAAGCTACTTAGAATTATAACAGGAAGCTTTTTGAGTGAAATTGACAATCTATTTCTCAAATTACAATGCAAAATCGAAGGAAATACGAAGACAATTTGGATGAAGGAGAAAGAGGGCGGAAAGATTCACAAGAGAAATATATTAAGATTTAATGAATACATAATATAATAATATAATGAAATGAAAATAGACAAAACTAAAGTAGTTATACGCATATTGAAACAGACATAAGTATATTTGCAAATTTAGTATATAGTGAATGTAGACATTCAAATCAATGAAGACAAGATAGATGAAAAATACATTACTGAAATTAGCTATCTATTTTATATGGTAGGATGAGGAAATAATACACTTCTCATCTTAATTACATTTACAAATAAACATTTCAAATCAGTTAAATTTCAGAACAATAACAAAAATTAAACAATAAACTGATAAAATATGAGAAACTTTTGGGAAACTGTTTATTATCTTGGAGCAGGTTATAAATTGTTAATTAAAAAATAAAAGCTGTTACAGAAAAAAAAGATGATGTTGGGAGATCTGTCAGGTATATGCAAAAAATGAAACTCAAATACAAACTTATACCATACAACAAAATAAATTCAAGATGGACAAAAGACTTAAATATAATTTGTTGAGACCACAAAAGTACTAGAGGAAAACTTAGGCAGGACAATTTTAGATATCCTATAAAGCAATACATTCCTTAAGGCAAGGGATATAAAGGAAAGAATAAACATATGGAACTTCATCAAATTAAAAAGCTCCTGCATGGCTAAAAAAAAATCAACAAAACAGAAAAGGAACCTTGTATGGGAAAACATGTTTTCAAATGATACCTTGGACAAGGGTTTGATCTCCAAAATATATAAAGAACTCACACAACTCTGCACCAAAAAGAAAAGCAATCTAATTGAAAAAATGGGGAAAGGTCCTGAACAGAAACTTCTCTAGGAAGGACATACAAAAGGCCCAGAGACACATGAAAAAATGCTCATCACTAGCTATCAGAGAGATGCAAATTAAAACCAGAGTGAGCTATCACTCACACTGGTCAGAGTGGCCATCATAGAAAAATCAACAAACAACGTGTTGGAGACGTTGAGGAGAAAAGGGAACCCTAGTGCACTGTTGGTGGGAATGCAGAATGGTGCAGCCACTGTGGAAAACTGTATGGAATTTCCTCAATAAACTAAAGGTGGAACTGTCTTTCTACCCAACAATCTCACTGCTTGGACTATACCCTAAGAATACTGAGTCACCATTTGAAAATAATCTATGCACCCCAATATTCATAGTGGAACAATTTACAGTAGCCAAGTTCTGGAAATAGCCTAAATGCCCATAAGTAAATGAGTGCTTCAAAAAACTATGGTACATTTACACTAAGGACTACTGTGCAGCAGAAAGGAGTTCCTACCCCTCACAACGGCATGGGTTGAACTGGAGAGCATTATGCTAAATGAAACAAGCCTGGCGGTAAAAGGAAACTACCATATGTTCATACCTATAAATGGAATCTAACCAACAAAACAAAAGAGCATACAAAATAGAGCCAGAGACATTGAAATAAAGAACAAACTGAAAATGACCAGAGGGGAGGGAGAAGGGAGATAATGTGGGAAAGAAGAGGAAGGGACAACCAAAGGAACATGGATAGAGGACTCATAGACATGGACAGTGTGTGTGTGGGGGGATTGACAGTGGGACTGGGGTGAGTGGTACAAGTTAGCAATGGGGTAAAAAGTCGGACTACTGTAACTGAACAATAATAAATAAAAAAAACAAAAAAAATAGTTTCCCATAACAGAAAGCATAGGTGACCTACATATAGTAACCTAGAGTTATAAAAAAGACTATTTTATATATTATAAATTACTTTATGATCATTAATTTGATAACTTAAATTTCTAGAAAGACACTATAAAATTTCACTGAAGAAAACTATTTGATAACCTGAATCTCTGTATTTTTTAAAAAAGATTTATTTATTCGCTTATTTATTTTTAGATAGAGGGGAAGGGAGAAAGAAAGGGAGAGAAACATCAATGTGTGGTTGCCTCTCACATATTCCCCACTGGGGACCTGGCCTGCAACCCAGTCCTTTACCCTGACTGGTAGTGGAACCAGCAACCCTTTGGTTCATAGGCTGGTGCTCAATCCACTGTGCCACTCCAGCCAGGGCAATATTTTAAACATTAAGTTTATCATTAAAAAACTTCCCCCAAAGAAAGGCACTGTATGGATTGCTTCATTATTGAAATCTAGCAAACATTTGAGAAAAAACCCACAGAATTTTACGCAACAACTTCCAGAAATTGGAAAATGAAAGAACACTTCTTTGAATTGGTTAATATGTTAGCTTCCCATCAATATAAAAATCTGGCAAAAATATTATGAGCAAGCTAAACTGCAGACCACTGTCCCTCACTAGAAATGTAAATAGACTCAACAAAGTATAGCTAAATAAAATCTAGAAATTATAAAAGGAATCATTTATTATAATCAAGTGTGATTTACTCCAGGAATGCAAGTACACTCATTATTCAAACAATTATTTTTCATTATATATACAGAAAAACAAAAACAATTTGTGACTATTTCAATAGCTATAGACAGACAGCAGTTTGGTCAACTTGGTAAAATTAACTCAGGGATATAGTTATTATATCTATTTTTTCTGAATATTTGCTATAACTTTTAACAATTCAAAATATGTAGGAATTACTGATAAATATCATTGATGTGTGTATACTTTATGAAATTCAAGAAAATATCACATATGTGGCTTTTCTCTCACCCTTGTTTTCTCACTTGCAAAACTATGTTCACAGTGGTGCTCCTGATATCGAATGTACTTGGAAGGCCAATCATTTCTCTTCTTTGTTTAAACACTAGGATAATTTGAGTGCAAATCTAGGTATACTTGTATATTTGGTGGTTGAAGGAGTTTATATCTGACATCTCCAGATATCTTTATAAAATACAACCTTGCGTTATATAATCCAATGCCAGTAAAAGAGGCATATGGGGTGGTGATTGAAATGATACATAGAGATTTAAATAGAGTAAATAACAGTGTTACAGCCATTGCATTTTGCAAATTCAGGAACCACAAAAGGACAGTAGAATTTGTAGTCATCTAGATTAGTGATCATGAATATTTAGCTTCTACTGATCCATTATGTTGTACGATTTTATCCAAAACTCTCCTAGTGAGAGAACAGAGAAACTAGGTGTTTAGGTTTCCCCCTGTTTCTTTTTTTATTTACATATTTTTATTTATTTTTTGTCAGACAAGATGAGATGAAAGAAGTGATAGAGTATCATGATTGAGAAACAGTTTTAGAGATTAACTTGAAGAAGGACATAGCTAATGAGTGATTAAGCTCACATGTGAATGTGGAGACAGTCTGAAAAAAGAGAAAATACACATATGAACAGGCCACCACTATTTCTCTCATAGTAAAACTGACACAACTGACGTGCCAGGTACTGCTCAGATTCTGTCATGTGTTGTTCTATTTCAGACGACTGGCAGGTCGTTGTTTTGATAGAATTTTCCACCCTGTATGTGGAAAACACTTACTGTTCTGGTGGTGCCAATACAGTGACTTCACCCCTGATTATCCAAAGCCCATGGAGAGTTGTGATGCAGAACTATAAAGCCTAAAAGTAATTTTTCAGGAACAGAGTAAAAACATATGAATAAGTCCACTACATGGGAATGTTAAAAGATCAGGGGCAGCAGATATATTAGACCCCAAACTGTCTTTAGAATTCTAAAGTGTAATGTAGCAGGTACAGTAGGTCTTAATTTAATTAAATAACACAAAGAAAATAAACCCTAACCAAAATAGATTCATCTTCAATATAACAGTTATAAATACATTTAAATAAGATAACTATTTACATTATTTTATGTAATAAAATCACAACAGTAAATAGTAAACAATATTAGAGGCTTTACTTCTTAAAGAGATACTTTTTACTGCCTATGCGAAATAGTTTATTCATTTTGGTATTAAAATACTAAGTAATGGTGATTCTCAGTTAACTGTATTGACATGGTAATAGCTGTGATGTAAATATAAATTAATTCTGCAAAGCCCTGTGAAAAGACTGAAAAGGAAAGGTTTACAGCTTGCCTGTGAAATCATTTATGGACAGACTGTTTATGTTTTAGCAGAAGAAAGTGACAAATCTTTCAGCAGGCATCTGGACTGATTACTGTTGTTATCTTTCTGTGTGAACCACAGCCAAGGGCATCTTTTGGTTCTGATATTTTGGTACTTTTTTAAATAATCTGACATGAGTATTCACTTAAGGAGATAAGTAGATGTACACATAATAACTTTGTTGCAAAATTCTCTCTGCTTCTACATACATGCCCACATCATGTGTTATCTTTCATTCTTCCCAGAATTTGAAGAGACTATAGAACTATGGCAAATTGGAATGGAAAAATAAAATCTCAAAAAAGAGAATGAAGGCAATAAGTCAGTATGTTCAAGGGTTCAAGGTGTGCGCTCTATTTTCTAGTGCCCTCAATATGTAGTGTGCAAATTTTTAATTAAAAATACCATAGGATAACAATATTCTATTTGGAAAGATGGTGTGGTAATGAAATTTTCTCTAGTTATCAGTGCCATCAGTATAGCATTGCTATTTTCAGGTTTATTGAGATTAATGTATAACATTGTATATGCTTAAGGTGTGTGACAGGTTGATTTGGTATCCTGAAATGATTATGAGAGTAACACTGGTTTATATTTAAACAACCCCTTATTGTTTCTTTTTCATTTTTGGTGATAACATTTATGATCTCTCTTAGCATCTCTTAAATATAATTACAGCATTATAAACTATAATTGCCATACTGTATATTAGATCCCCAAAACTTACCTGTCTTGTAACTCCAAGTCTGTACCCTTCGACCAACACCTCCCCATTTTCCCACAGCCCTACCCTTGGTAATCCCTATTCTAGTTTCTGTCTCTATGAGTTCAGCCTTTTTTTAAATTACACAAAATTGAGAACAAACTGTTTCTCTCTGTTTCACTCATTTCACTGAAAATAATGGCTCAAGTTCTATTCATGTTGTTGCAAATGGCAGGATTTCCACTTTTCTCATGGCCCAAAAATATTCCACTTTATATATTATACCACATTTATATCCATTCATTTGTAGATGAACACTTGGCCATTGCCATATCTTAACTATTGTGCATAATGCTTCAATGAACAAAGGAGTGTGATATCTCTTTGGGATAGTGCCCCCCCACCTTCGGATACATACCCAAAAGGACTGCTGGATTACATTATAGTTCTATTTCTAGTTTCTTGAGGAATGTCCAGACTGTTTTCCATTGTGACTGCAGCAACTTAACATATCCAGAAAAAATTCACAAAGTTCCCCTTTCTCCAGGTCCTTGCTGTCTCTCCTCTTTTTTTGTAATAGTCATTCTAACTGGTATGAGGTGATATCTCATTGTGATTTTGATTTTCATTTCCCTGGAGATTAGTGATACTGACTCTCTCTTCATGTAATGCTGGCCATTGGTATGCCTTCCTTAAAAAATGTCTCCAGTTTCTCTGCCCAATTTTTAAATTATTTGTTTCTTTGCTGTTAAATCTTCCCAGTTGCTTATGTATTTTGGATATTACCACTAACAAAAACATGATTGCAAATATTTTCTTCCATTCTGTAGGTTGCCTTTTTATTGTGATGATTTTATTTGCTTCACATAAGCTTTTAGTTTTGATGTAGTCCCACATATGTAATTTTGCTTTTGTTTCTTTTATTTGGGCATCATAACCAAAAAAATGTTACCCAAAAACATGTTAAGAAATTTTTTCTGTTTCCTTTTAAAAATATTTATTGTTTGTGGTGTTACAGTTGTTTCCTTTTTCAGCTTTTGCCCCCATCCACCCAGCCCATCCCCTACTTCTATAGTCAGTCCCCACACTGTTGTCCATGTCTATGGGTACTTCAAATTTTTTTGACAAATCCCATCCCCTTCTTTCAATTAGTCCCCACCTCTTCCTTTCTCTCTTATAGCTGTCAGTCTATTCCATGACCCCATGCCTCTGGCTCATTTTTCTCATTAGTTTATTATGTTTATTAGATTTGCATTATAAATGGGATCATATGATAGTTGTCTTTCACCAACTGGCTTAGCACACTTAGCATAAAGGGACTTAGGTAAGTCCCTTTAACATTTCATATAATAAGGGCTTGGTGATGATGAACTCCTTGAATTTGATCTTACCTGAGAAGCACTTTAACTGCCCTTCCATTCTAAATGAAAGCTTTGCTGGATAGAGCAATCTTGGTTGTAGGTCTTTGGATTTCATGACTTGGAATACTTCTTTCCAGCCCCTTCTTGCCTGTAAGGTCTCTTTTGAGAAATTTGCTGACAGTCTGATGGGGACTCCTTTGTAGGTGACTTCCTTCTACTCACTCTGGACATTGATTGTTGTTATATTTCCAGTTCTTTTAGGTGTAGGTTTTGGTCATTTATTTGAAAGCTTTCTATCTTTTTTAGGTTGGCCTGTATGCTATGAACTTTCTTTTCAGAACTACTTTTGCTATGTCCTCTAGGTTTTGAGTTGCTGTGTATTTGTTTTCATTTGTTTCTTGATTTCTTCCTTGATCTCATTGTTCATCCATTCATTATTTAATAACATGCTATTTAGCCTCCATGTACTTGAATGTTTTTGAGGTTTTTTTCATGATGTTGATTTCTAGTTTCAAGCCATTGTGATTTGAGAATATGCTTGGTATGACTTCAATTTTCTTGAATTTGTTAAGGCTTATTCTGTGTCCTCTATGTGGCCTATCTTGAGAATGACCCATGTTCATTTGAGAATATATATTCTGCTTCTTTGAGATAAATGTATTCTGTAAATATTATTAAATTCATTTGATCTAGTGTGTTGTTTAATGCCCCTATAACCTTGTTGATTTTTAAAAATTTATTTATTTAATTGTCGTTCAAGTAAAGTTTTCTGTTTTTTACTCCCATCCTAGTCCATCACCCCAGTGCTCCCCACCTTCTTCCCATTTTCACCCTCCTTAGTTTTTGTCCATGTGTCCTTTATACTAGTTCCTGTAAATCCTTCTTTTCTCCTGAAATTCCCTCCCCTCTCCCCTATGGTCATTGTCAGCCTTTTCTCTATTTGAGTGTCTTTGGTTATATTTTGCTTGCTTGTTTGTTTTGTTATTTAGGTTCCTGTTAAAGGTGAGATTGTATGGTATTTGTCTTTGCAGCAGAAAGAAAGAAGGAGCTCCTACCCTTTGCAACAGCAGTGATGAAACTGAAAAGCATTATGCTGAATGAAATAAGCCAGGCAGTGCAAGACAAAAACCTTGTGGAATTTTGTACCTGGAAGATCTGTCCATTTTGACAGCAGGGTGTTAAAATCACTCACAATGCCTTTATTGCTCTCTATACCTTTCTTAAAGTCATCCCAACTTTTCTTTATATTTAGGTGCTCCTATATTGGGTGTTTGTATGTTTACAAGTGTTATATTCTCTTGTTGGACTGACCCCTTAAGTATTACATAATGACCTTCTTTGTCTCTTGTTATGGTCTTTGTTTTGAAGTCTATTTTTTCAGAAAGAAGTATTGCTGCCCCAGCTTCACATTTGCCTTTTCATTAAATATTTTTTCATACTTTCATCTTTAGCCTATATAAGTCTTTAATTTTGAGGTGGGTCTCTGTAGACAACATATATGCAAGCCATATTTTATTATCCATTCAGCTACCTTATGCCTTTTTATTAGAGCATGTGATTTATTTATATTTAAGGTTTGCTTTTCATTACTTGGTATATTTTATACCACTCCCTTCTGGCCTGTAGTGTTTCTTTTGAGAAATCAGCTGACAGCCTTATTGGAGCTCCCTTATAGGTATCTGTTTCTGTCTTGCTGCCTAGATCTCTTGATTTGGATGTCCTAGAAATTTATTCTGTGTGTTATGTGGGCTCTCCTGTTCTATTTGGGTCCAGAATATTGTTGGCCTGCTTGTTGGTAGGATTTCTCCTCTGACTGGCTGACTGAGAGGCTCAACCCCACTACATATTGTACTCTGTTTTACAGGTGCTGACATAACAAACCAAACAATACAAAAAAAACCAAAACAAGCAAACCCCTAACAACAACAGTGATGTCAATGACAAAAGATCACAGAATAATACAAGTGGAAAGAGAATGGGAATATTGGGGAAAGAGGGGAAAAAAGAAAAACATAAGACAGACAGAAAAGTAATTATGGGAGGAAAACTAAGAGTGAACTAATACAAATAATGAATTGAAAGAAGAAAACAGGGCAAGGAGACAAAGAGAAAGGATATGCAAATGAAGGAAGAGGGGAATAATGGGGGAATCAAAGATATGAGTAAAATAAGGGTTATGAAAGTAAAAATAGAGTAACAAAAATAGAAGAAAAAAATAGTAAAAACAAAAAAGGCTATGAAAAAGAAAAAATTATAAAAATAATGAAAGAGAACAAGGTGGCATTTGTCTCAACAGAGTTTAGTTCTTCTTGTTGGGTTCTCTCTTTGGATACATCTCTGATGTTTTCCAAAGTTGATGTAAGCCAATGTCAGGTACAGTCCTCATCTAGCCCTCAGCAGCCTGTTCAAATCTACAACAATCCACAGATTGTGCCTGACTCCTCTGGGCTTGGCTGCACCCAGGATGGGCCAAGCTGCTCTCCAAAGCTGGGTTTTATCAGTACTGGACCCAGTAGTGCGTTAGCAAATGTCCCAAGTAAGCACAGGTTCCACATCTGTCTATCTCTGCCTGACAGGCTGCTGTCAGTGTTAGACTGGTCATAGACCCACCTGTTTCTGAGAGGAATTCAGGTGGATTTGGGGTGGATGGTACTCCTAGATTTTCTGTTTCAGGTGCCTTTCAAACTTCAGGGAAGATGGTGGGTGTGGGCTCCTGCTCTCAAGCTACTAGCCTGAGTATGTTCAAGGTTATATTACCCTTTATTAGGCAGGCAGAGCCCCTAGTAGGCTAATGCTTGTGGTCTCCAGAGCCCAGATTTTGGGTCTGCAGGAAACTGGGAGTATATTTGTATGGCTATCCCATGGTGGGGAAGCACCAGTCTTTACTGGAAAGTGTATTCCAGGAAACCTTATGGCCCATCTCTGTCACCCCCTGAATCTGCACAGTTGCTGTATCTGCAGCAGGTGTTAAGAGATGCAGGATGAGAGAAAAGAAAAAGAAAAGAAAGAAAATAGATAAAACAAGAACAAAACAAAAAGGGAGAAAAAGAAATTTAAGATAGGGTGAGCAGAATTCCAGGGTGGGGGGAGCAGCCTCCCACAGGGCAATGTAATTACTTTTCCCCTCAGAGGGACTTGCTCTTCTTGAGAAAGATGCTGCCACAGAATCCATGTACTATATTTGGACTGGTATAATGTGCTTCTGTGCATAATGTGCACCCCCATTCTTATGCACATTGTACATGGGATTATTAAACCCATGACATGTAATTTATACCCATGTATAATATGCGTCCTTATTTTTCCCTCAAAAATTTGGGTTAAGAAGTCCAAATTATAAACTGCAAAATATGATATACCCTGGCAAAAGATACTCTACAACCCTTCCCACATGTATCACCCCAGTGTGCCCTCCCACTCCAGATTCTCTACATGCAACTCCAGTACACACTGCCCTCCTTTTCTTTGGACCCAGGGTGAATGGTTGCAAACACAGAATCTGTGCTTTGGTCCCTTTAAGAATTAAGGGGGAAAAAAACAGTGGTTTTATCTCCAGTGTGTCTCCTGTCTCACCAGCAGGAAGAAACCCTGCAGCCTTTCACTGCTGGCTGTGTCATTGGCAGATCCTGGCACTGGCATTCTGTTTTGAGGAGCCTGGTTTGTGGTCCTGGCTTCTCTCCTTTCAAGGGGAAGCTCCAACAGCCATGTCACTGCTTCAGCCTGACAGCCATGTAAACAGTGATGGCCTCTTTAATGACCTCATCCTTCCTACTGTTATCATGGTGGTTTTTGGCCTGTCATTAGTTAAAAGTCTTTCTTTTGGGTAGTCTTCAGTTTATTTTGAATGACTATTCCATTCTTTAGTTATATTTCCAGTTTGGGTCTTGGAGGAAGTGTGAAATTTATCCTCCTACTCTGTCGCAATCTTGTTACCCTCTGTTTTCTTTTGTGCTGTCCAGTTTCTGTTCTTATGTTTAAGTCTTTAATCCATTTCCAGTTAATTTTTGTCATTATTCATAGCAAATATCTTGGGTCATTGAAATATATAATATTAAGTTGGCCAAAAATTTTGTTTGTTTTTTTTCTTCTGTAAGATGGCTCTAGTAGCACTTAGTTCAAATCATTGACAACTTTGATTAATTATATTGTTACAGCTATCATATCAATGTACATTTAAAAAACTTATCAAAATTGGAAAGTTTTGTGTAGTCACTTTATTTTGAAGGTGGAAGAAAATGTGTAACATTTTTGGCATATTATGCTTTATTATTTCAAGAAGCAAACAAGCTCAACTGAAACTCAAAAAAGAGATTTGTGTGATGTATTTAAAATATGTTGTGACTGATCAAATGTGTCAAAAGTGGTTTGCAAAGATTCACATTGGAGATTTATCTCTGGATGCACTTCATGGTAGGGCAGACCAGATGAAGTTTATAGCAATCAAGTTGAGTCATTAATTGAGAACAATTGATGTTATTCCATTCAGAAACTACTGCAGATGTCCAAATCAATAAAGTTATTGGTGAAAATGAAAACTGTGTCTATTATTTTATGGAAAAAACTAAATGGATGTTTTGCCAACCCAATAGATACGATTCAGAATTTAAAAGGAAAAGGACTTAACATTTTCATCATCAGGCATCTACCATCTTAGTCACAGAGGAGGTAGAAATAAGTTTTCCGAATATAACAGATAATAAAGGATTGTTTTAGGGAAACAACAGTACAATTCTGACTTAGTATTTTATATTTATATGCTTCCCTGTTTCACATGTGTCTTTAATATTTTTGTATTCAATATTTGTATTTAATATTTGTCCTAAAAAACTTAGTTATCTTCTTAGTTATTTTATTTTGGAATGAACAATTAACATGAAATTTATACTAAAAATTTTTAAATGTAAAATACATGATTGTTTATTACAGGTACAATGTTGTACAGCATAATTCTAAAGCTTATTCATCTTGCTTGACTAAAACTTTATTCCTTATTGATTAGTTATTTTACATTTATAGCAATCACTAGTCCACTCCTTAATTCTTAGAATTTGACTGTTTCACCTAAGTCATATAAATGGAATCATGCATTACTTCTCTGTGATTACCTTATTTCACTTACAATAATGTCTATAAGAATCATTTATGTTTGGCACATTACAAAATTTCCTTATTTTTTAAGAATAAATAGTATTTAATTATATACACACATATATAAATTTATATTACAGATACTTATATATGTAATATAAATATCACATTATTTTTCTTTAATTATTTGTCATGAGCATTTAGATTGATTCCACATCATCATCATGGCTAGTGTGAATAATGCTACACTCATCCTTGGCATGCTAATATTCTGTTGAGATTTGGTTTTAAATTGTTTTGGATTAATATGCAGAAATAGAATTGATGGATCATATGGTAGTTGCATTTTTAATGTTTTGAAGACCCCCATACTATTTTCCATAGAGGACATACCATTTTGTATTCTTATCAAACAGTGTACAAGTGTTCCATATTTTCCACTTTCTTCTCAACAATTGCTTTCTTTTGGTTTTTTTTGTATTATTTGTAAACAGCCATGTTGACAGGTGGGAGCTGGGATGTAGTGTCATGATCTTGACTTGCACTTCCCTGATGCTAGTTCAACTGACTATTTCTTCTTTATATATCTGGACATTTGTATGTCTTCTTTGGAGATATGCCCTTAATCTATATTTAGTTGCTTTTTGTTTATTTATGTTACCATTGAGTAATAATACTTCCTCACACATTTTGTAGATTAATCTATTATCAGTTATCATGGTTTGCAAATATTTTTCTCATGCCATAGGTTATCTTTTTATTCTGTTAGTCATTTCCTTTGCTGTGTTGAAATCTTAAATTTCATTTTGATAAATGTGGAAAATGTTTCTGTTTTAGCAATCTAATTCAAGTTTTTAGTATATTTGCTTTTTTTATGTCACCCACAAATATTTTAGGTGAATTCTCTGCCAAATTAGTTATGCTAGTGTTAAAAATAAGAATATATTTTTATCTAAAAATTATTTAAATTATTCTTCCCTATAAGAAAATAAGTGTCCTCCACAGTATTTGTCTCTACCTCCCAATTTCTTCTCTAGGCTATAACTACGGGAAAGGATTATATTCCAAAGGAGTTGCTGAACCTTGACAGCATGTATTTCAAGGAGCAAGAGAGTATACGTGAGATTCTGAGGGTGCTTAATCAAGATAGCCCAAAGATAGAATAGGGGAGATAATTCTTTGAAGATATAGGATTTAGTACTTTAGCAGTTATGTAAGAGAGTGCATAACTTGCTACTTGGATAACTCCCAGAATATAGAAGATATGAGGGCACATTCTGAGCAAGTTTTGAATGCCTGAATTAGTGAGGCAGAAGGTAGAGAAAGGAATTAAAATCTTGGGAAAGTGATTGTTCTAGAATACATGAACTCTGTGAGGCTACCATATTACAAAAGGATTATTTATTTACAATGTATATGAAGTAGGTGTTGTAGGTGGCTCTCCTCTGTGTGGCAGGACTAAAGATAGAAGAGGCCATTATAAAACAAGGCTCTCTGAAACCCATGACTAATGAAACCCTAAAATTACACAGGCCATGTTGCTAACCCAAGATATCAGATGGATTCAGTTATCATAAATGGCATAGTTGGAGTGACAATCAAGGGATCAAGAGCTGCCGAGCATTAACAAGAATAGTTAAAAAACACAAACTTTCTAGGACCAAGTATGTGATAATCCCAAAGGGTACAACTCAGCTTTGTCATTGGAGGAAATTGAGGATGCATAACCATAGAGCGCCCACCCCAATTATACGTGGTGCTCCATTGCCCAGTCTTTAGTTCTGAGCCATTTTTTTTTAGTTCCAAAACCTTTATGACAAAGTAAGCTGAGTTCCAGGAGGAAGAACCTAAATATATAGCAAATAAATACTGTAATTATTCCCCATATGCATTATAGTTTTGCCCCAGAGATATGTTAATGTTACACCTATATGTCATAGTATATTCTGAAAAGATCTGGGCCATCTGAGTATCCCATAGAACATTATGTTGATCAATTATCTTGATAGTATGTCTATTAGGCTGGATGAACATGAAATGGCTAGCACCCTAGAAAACTGGGTAAAACCTATTTCAGAAATGAAAAATAAACCTTATGAAGATTCAGTTTTCTGTGGTATTGGCAAAATTGTAAAAGAGTCCAGTGATAAAAGATGTGCTAGGACATCTCTTCAAAAATATGAGTTCATTTATTGTACCTTGAATTTTCTACCACGAAGGCATAAGTACAATACTTACTAAGATTTTTCAGATTTTGGAGACAGCATATCCCCGTACATTTAAATATTATTTCAATTCATATATTGAATAACAAAAAACTGCCATTTGAGCATGGCTCATGGCACAAAAAGTGTCCTGCAGCACACTGAGGCACTGGTACAAACATCACTGCTCTTGGACCACAAAGCTGGGTAGACCCCCTTCAATCCCAGTGGTTACACAAAGTGCCATAGGAATTTCATGGGAAGCCACCATTATATAATCACAGGATAGGCTTCTGAAAGTCCAGAAAAATACCATGCTATTTGTCAACAAAAATTATAGTTAGTTTAAAAAGTATCCTTGGTTTACTGTTGAGCCCTGATGGAAACTATGAAGTACCAAATAACTATGCAGCCAGATATGCCTATAATAATCCAGTCTATCAAACCAATTAGGTTTGATTCCTCATGAGTTTGAGGGGCTCAGGAACAATGCACTTTAAGTTGGAAGTGGTACATCCAAACCTGAGCATAAGTGTGACTAGAAGTTTTCATCATATGAGAAAACTATATGAGTTTCAAGCTATATGAGAAGGGAATCCACAGTCTTAGGTTATCAAACTTTTTGTACCTTAACTCATTTCTCTGATCATATGGGGGAATCCTTTTGATCAGCTGATAGAGATGAATAAATCTCGCAACTGGTGGGTGAATTATTTCTACTGTCATTTCACGCACAAAGTTGCCAGCTTGATGGTCTGTGGCTAAAATGGTCTGTGAAGGTACAGATGAAGTAACAGCTCAGAATTGATGTACAGGGTTGGCACACTGTTTTCTAGGACTCACTATAGGTACTGAATACCCAGTCCTCCATAGAAAAAATGTGTGAATTTAGGAGCCAAGGAGTACAAACAGTGGAAGAAATCCCCACTTACCCCCATCCTCATTCCTAGTGGCCCCCTAGAGTATTTTATGTTTCCTAAATCCATAAATCTGGCTCCTGAAGGGTTAGTTTGGTCCCCACAGAGCAGACACATTTTCTTCAGGGAGACAGAGTGTCATGGAGCTATAAACTATGGCTGCTTTCTAATTATTCCATGCTTCCTATGTCCTGTGTACAGTGGAAAAGCAGAGCACTCACTATTCTGGTTGCATCGTTAACCCAGATCATCAGGGTGAGGTTCAGCTGCTGGTACACAGTGGAGGTCAGTGTGACTACGTATGCGTGGCATCCAGGTGATCCACTTGGTATTTTCTTATCCAGTTTTCAGTGTGAATAAGCATATGTGGCAACCCTGGCTTCCAATAGACATTCCCAGGAGCATAGATTCCCAGGTTAGAGGATCTAAATGGTGCCACCAGTTAGGCCACAAACACCAACAGACTGGGGGTTGAGGGAGCCTACAGTGGAGAGTAGGGTAGCGTGACATCTGAAGACTAACTTCAGTGATGAAGGCAATAGTTTTTCTTACCTACATTCTTCTTCTGAGTTTCCCTCAGGAAAGAAAGCCTACTATAATTTCGTAAGTTCACTTTCCAGAATGTGTATGGAAAATAGATCTGAACAGTGGAAATTGAGAGGGAATCCCCCAAACTCCTCAGTAATTTGGTTTAGGACTTCTCAGTCCTGAATCACATGGTGGCTGCTATACTTGATCCCATTTACAAACCCTTACTTCTACAGGTGTTAATCCCCCATGAATACCCTGCATGCCAAACTCCTCAGTGCTTGTGCACAGAGAACTAAACTGTAACATTGCAATATAAATACATGCCTTGAAAAATCACTGTTCACATCACATCTAGAATGTTGCGTTTGATATTAGGAAGAACCTTTTAAGAAGTATAGTTCTAAGTTCTTTAATATAGTAGCAACATACCCCAATACCTATTTAAATATGATTATTAAATTAAGTGAAATAAAACAATTCAGTTCCTCAGTCACATTTGCCACATCCAAAGTACTCTAAAAAACATATGACTAATGACTGTCACAATAAAAAGAGCATATGCATAATATTTCCATACTAACAAACATGGAAAGTACTATATTGGAGAGTGATGGTATTTATAATGGTGTAAAACTGATTCAGATTATGACAGTCTCAACTCATATGAGCATGGTTAAAAAAAATAGATTGAATTTTTGCAGAAGGTAATGTTCAGGAAAGGCCATGTTAAGGCACAGTAGGGCATTAGTTTTCAAGGACTTTTATTACAGACTTCTTGCTGAATCCATGTGTCCATTATGTGCTCATATCAAAAGTGATGAATATTCCCTATCTTTCTAGATATAGGTACAAGTTATAGAAAATATCTCCTATGAATTAAAACATATCACCTTGGTTATCCCTAATACTGAAATGATAGTATTCTATATTATTAATCACAATTTTGTTAAGTACCATATCTTACCCCAAAAAGTACCATATAATAATATCTGCAATTTTCTAATGTTCCATTACATAAGAAATTTGATTTTTGAAGGGTTCAGTAAATTGCTAATTACCTGTGATTATCATAAAGATACCAAAATAGAGGAGTAGCCTATGAATTATGTCAAAATTATGTGTATAGTTATTAATTTGTAACATATAAATCTTTAAAATTTACTTTGATGTATATGAAAATGAATGATCATTTAATGTGCCTGACTGAATAGATGTTTCATAGGGGCAAACTTTTTGTAAAATAGACCACAAATACTACAAGAAATATCTTTGATTTTTTTATTGCTACAGGTGTATAGTATAGAACAGTCTACCTTTCACAGATGGAGAAAATAGATGTAGAAAGACATGTGTGTCACATACATGCAAGCATATTACATGTCTGTATTTATTTTTCTAAGAATCACCAATGCAAATGGACATGGGATTCGAATACTGCATCTCTCACCTACAACAGGTTAAACTATATGTAAACAAGAAAAAAACAAGGAAAAATAAAAGTTATAGATAGGGCATTGATAATTATTGCTCTATAATTTCACAGCACATTGAAAAGTATTGATTATATTTCAAATTTACAGCAGTGTTGTCAAAGCTTCAGTAATACTATATAAAAATAAGCTTTATACCATTTATCAAGGCTTGTAAACTATCTTCTATTGAATAAATTAGGGCTCAAATTGACTCAATAAATAATCCAAGTCAAGAGAGCACTACTAAGTATCACAATAATCTGCAAATATATGTTTTATTTCCTTTTGGAGTCATAGATAAGGACATATTAGAGTCAGGAATCTTCTGAAAACAGTCTTATTTTTGGAAAGTGAAACAATAGCATTTAGGATTTAAAGATGGCTGAAACATATGCTTAGCAAATTGGTTTATTCTCTGCTATTTGACATAACTGTAGGTCAATAAGAAACAAAAACAAGGCAAAACATACATACTGCTTAATTAAAGGTAAGTTATAGTACTCTTGAAATTTGAAAATCATTTTTGAGTTCTCCATGAAAATGTAAATACACAATGAAATATAACTCCATTATTCTAAATTGATGTTAAAGTGATTAATGACTTAAAGCCTTAAAGTTTATGTTTACATTTATGTCAAATTTCAATTAATGTAAACTTTGTTGCTGGAATAATAGAATAATCTACATTTATTTGTTTTAAGGAATAAAATGATTAAACAGATGCCCATTAGGAATTATAATCCAATGGGGAAAATAAGCATTTTTCTTTCTATATGCTTTACCATAAGCTACAAAACACATGTAAAAGACAAGAATCCTTTTGACTGTGGACAGTGACATTGAAGAAAGTCTTAGGAATGAGAACATAACTATAAATAGTTTTCTGGGGGAGAGATACAAAACTTTAGATATGAAGGAAGACTGAGAAAGAGCTACAAGATTGTAAAATATAAAATATATATAATTTAATGGAAAAACACTATGTATCTGACATTGTTGGAAATGTCTTATTTAACTTGAAAAAATACTGTGCTGCTGGAACTTTATTTTCATTATATTTATTTTTTTAAAGATTTTATTTATTTATCTTTAGAGGGGAAGGGAAGGAGAGAAAGAGAGAAATATCAATGTGTGGTTGCCTTTTGTACATCCCCTGCTGGGAACTGGCCTGCAACCCAGGCATGTGCCCTGACTGGGAATCGAACCGAGATCCTGTGGTTCGCAGGCCCACACTCAATCCACTGAGCTATGCCAGCCAGGGCTATTTTCATTTTAAATATGATGAATTGTTACATAGAAAGTGTTAGGCAGAACTCTTTAACTTCAAAGAAATTCCTTGTGCTGTGCTACGATTTTTAATCTGTGCTAGGAAACCACCTTTATTTAGATTTTATATCAGTTTAATATGCTTAATTTTCTTTAGCACATTCCATATTTTACCTCCTTGAAAAATAACTTAGTAGGATAATGATGATAATTATACCAGAAAGTTAATAATAAAACTACAGCTTTCATGATGGTGACAGTTAAGATACAGTGACAATATCTGTGAAGAATACACTCTTACCTCTAAGGTAGAAATACATTTTTGCAATAGAGCATGTTAAAGCATTAATTATGTGAATGCCAAGACTATTTAAAAATGACTTTCCTTAACTTGTCTTCCCAGACAGAAAAATAATCATTTTCTAACAGAATTTTAACATTGATATACCCTAACTCCCACCAAGAATTAGAATGCCTTAAAAAATTAAATCTACTTTAAATATAATAGATTATATTTCATTCTAGCAAGGAATAGTCCAGTGGATACAAGGGATTTAAGATTGGCATGTTTTTCTCTTATCATAAACAGATATAGCAAAGAGATAACCTGTGAATGGATTAGGAAGGAAAGTGGATTAGAAAAGGCAATTTTTGTTTTCCAGATACTGGAAAAAAGTTGAAATTACCTTTCTAATGAGTTTGGACACAACCTAAGAGGAGATAGAAGCCGTGTGAGCATAGGCTTATCATAGACAGTCATTCTTGGTGCAGGTTTATTGCTCCTTTTGTTATTACAGGAAATCTTTTTCTTTCCATTTGCATCAAAACACTCACTCCACTTCAGTGACTTGTCCTTGTCCCACTTGGATCTAATTTTAGTACTTATTTTCCATGACATCAAGGAGCTGTACAAACAAATCTGTATTACTTGCCTTGCTTCCAAATAATTTAGCATCAGAAGTAAGTTAAAAGCTGGAAGAAAAATGCAGTTTTAATCTATAATTATGTTTTCACATAATGTGCTTAGTTACTCAGGGCTCTATTATTCACATTTCCTGTATGTATAGAGGAATGGATGTTGTGAAAGTATAATATAGAAAGACAAGCCTCTAAGATTAATTTTGTTCCATGAGTTCTTATGAAAATAACTATGAAGGACACCTGGACAAAACCAAGGGGGAGTAGAAGTAGGGGAGGGAGGTGGGTTGGACAGGGTAGGAGGGGGTGGAAGGGGGTAAATGCTGACAACTATAATTGAACAACAATAAAGTAATTTAAAAAATACTTAGTGAAACAGTAATAGGTGGTCTGTGTTATAAGACTTTTTGAGTTAGCATGG
Organism: Artibeus jamaicensis; assembly: GCF_021234435.1. Lineage (NCBI taxonomy): Eukaryota > Metazoa > Chordata > Mammalia > Chiroptera > Phyllostomidae > Artibeus > Artibeus jamaicensis. The sequence goes on along the minus strand of NW_026522030.1, from coordinate 66,533,350 downwards.
ATATGAATTATGTAACTATCAGTCTCTTTATTTATTTAAACAGGTTTGGTTACAACAGTCACTCAAAAATCTTTCGCTTAGCAGTTTTATGATCTGCCAGGCATAGATTGAAGAAAATTTGAACAAACTTGATCTCTTTAACAAAAAACAAATCACAAAATGAGAGTACTTTTCATATCATTATATGAAAAAGTTATATACTGGTGAGATTTGTGCTAAAGATTCTGTTATTATAATTTCCTGCTATTAAAAATAGTTTCTAAAGTCTAAGATGAGGCACTAAAAGAGAATGAAAATAAAAGCAAGCAAACAAAAAATTTACCAACCTATAAAACACACAGTGCTATAATATATCCTAATCTTATATATTTAATGTATTTTCTGTCACGTCTTTTTCTTTTAGAGTGATTCATATTATTTACATTAGGCCTTGAGAAGAGAAAAATAAATAGATTTTCTTATAATGATCTACATCTTATTTGATGTAGGTTTTATTTGAAGTTATTTTATTATAACTTCCAAAGTAAAATAATTTTTACAATTTCCTTTTCTCTGGAAAGAGATGATGCAATTATCCTCTATATATGTAATACCGTGACAAATTGCAGAAAGTTTTTATAGGTAAAATTATGTCCTCAATTACATGTTAGTGGCTATGCAAATAATCATTTGTTAATAACATTCATTCCACAAGTGTTAGTCTAAGTTTGTAATATCATTTTTAGTGCCACAGCGAACATGTTAAAATTAATAACATGGATGTATTTCTCTTTGAAATAACAAAAGATAGGACTGGGCCTAGATTTATTTAATTTTGTCATTAACTGACAGAATCATGAAACAATAATAGACTGTTTCTAAAAGGAGAATAACTAGGAACAAACTGATTCATTCTTGCACTAACTATAAATAAGAAAAACTATAATAAGATTAAAAATAAAAACTCTGGTTACTAAGTAACTTTTCATGTCTTCCTTTCCCAAGGTTCAGGCCCCCACCATTTGACTCCAAGAGTTTGGTTATTTTCTATATTAAGACAAGTGGAATTGTGCAGCGCTTGTCTGTTAGTGACCAGCATATTTCACTTCACATAATGTCCTCAAAGTCCATCCAGATGTGGCATATTTCCTTCTTTTTTGAAGCTGCAAATTATTTCTTTGTATGGGTATACTATACTTTCTGTGCCCATTACATGTTGCCCATTATCTGTCCACAGAAATTTAGGGTGCCTTCTCTTCTTGAATGTGCAATGAACGTGGCAGTGCTTATAGCTCCTTGTAAGCCTAATCTCAATACTTTCAGACAAATAACCTGAAGTGGGATTGCTGTTTCCTATGCCAGTTACATTTATAAGTTTTTGAGGAACCTGAGTATAGTTTTACACAGTGGCTACAACATTTTGCTTAAGATGAATGAACTCTTGAGATATGTTGTAAAATGTTGTACCTATAGCTGGCCATGATATATCATACACTTAAAAACCTGTTAAACTGGTAGCTTAGGTAAAAATAAGTTCTTGCCAAAATGAAACAAAATTTATAAATGAAAACAAAAACGAGTTTTGATGACCTGAAACTATTTGAAAAATAATGATAGCAGATTAAAACGAAGAAAGTACAAATGGACAATTTGTGACCTAAAAGTGCATTGATATGTACTCGCCACTAGCTTAGTAGCCATCAGTTTAAAGAAGCAAATTATTATGGTAAAAAATTTAATTATAGCAATTACTCATAATTAGTTAATTTACTAATAGCTGATCCTTGTACAAGAGCATTTATTTCATTTCTTTATCTAAGCAACATTAGGAGAACTATTTAAATAACTGAACATCTAATCATCTTTTGGTAGTTTTAAAGATATTAAGGGAATCTCTTTTGTTATAACTTTATTTAAATGTATTTACAGAAAAAATCCCAAATCACAAATATACATAGCATATGTTTAAACAAAGTCAACATATGAGTATAACCAGTATTCAGAAAATTAGCCACATGCTCACACATGACTTTACATCCCATGCCATCACTGCTGCTCTCCCCTCCAACTCTCCATAACCATTATCTTAATTTCTAACAGCCTGGATTAGTTTTATGTATTTCAAATAAAAGAGACATCATTGGGAATATACATGCAGAATCACTAAAACTAATATATACCTGAAACTAATAAAATATTGTATGTCCACTTTATTATTATTTTAACAAAATAATTTAAAATTAAAAATAAAATAGTACAACTAGTAAAATTAAAAGATAAAAAATCAGCATTCCTGTCAAGCTATATATTTGGTAAATATGAAATTATATATTCTAATTTCTCCATGACAATTTTAGTGCAATTTAAAACACATGAAAATGTTACACAAAGCCTATAGGCAGAGGACAGAAACTGATTCCACTCATGGATTCATTTACTCATTAATCAAAACTTAGCAGACACCTTATTATATGCAAGATTGTATGAATCCTGAAACCACTAGTAACATTCATTTCCTGCCCTCAAGAGGCTTACAGAGGAGAAATCCAGAACGACAGATAAATGAATGTTTATAATTTAAATCATTCAATGTCCTAACAGTCTAGGAATATATAGCAGATGCCAAAGACATAGGTTAGAAACAAAATGAAATAATAAAAACTTTAATTCATTTTAAAGACATAATCACTAGACTAACTTTTCAGATAAGATTAGGTTATATTGTAAATTATTAACTTATATGAGTTTTAAGACATATTTAAATAAATGCCAAATACATGTTAAGATTAAATATCATATAAATATTCATAATAAAATTTGTTTTTACAGTTTAGGAGGATATTTTAAAACCCTTTTTTTCAGCTACACCAAAACAGAATTATAAAATCTATAATATAAGAAAAATCAGTTGGCCCATAGATGCAAATAACATTATTTTCATATATTTTTAAAAATGAAAAGCATTATTGGGTGGGTGGTTTTCCACTTGGGTAAATGTGCTAGATTATTAAATAAAGCATAACATATAAGATGCTCTTTATAAACCTAAAAGCATTGTATATGTATTTGTTTTTTAAAACTTTTATTAATAAGTATTCTATAAATGTAAGATCATCTACAAAGCAGAAAATAGAATGCTAGTAAAAGCTAATGATAAACCTAAGAATGTGTCCTGTATAAGAAAAAAATTTAGTTCTAATTCCCATCCATCCCATAGAATTTTTCTTAATTTTATTGCTGTTCAAGTACAGTTTTCTGCCTTTTCCCCTCATTTCTCCCCCCACCCCAGCCATCCCCACCTCTCTTCCCTGATTCTACCCCGCCTTGGTTTTGTCCATGTGTCCTTTACAGTTATTCCTGAAAACCCTTCCCCCTTTTCCCCATTATCTCCTCCCATCTACCCTCTGGTTACTGTCCATTTGTTCTTAATTTCAATGTCTCTGGTTATATTTTGCTTGCTTGTTTGTTATGTTGATTCGGTTCCACTTAAAGGTGAGATCATATAGTATTTGTCTTTTACCACTTGGCTTATTTCACCTAACATAATGCTCTCCATATCCATTTATGCTGTTGCAAAGGGTAGGAGCTCCTTCTTTCTTTCTGCTGCATAGAATTCCATTGTGTAAATGTACCATAGTTTTTTGATCCATTCATTTACTAATGGGCACTTAGGTTGCTTCCAGCACTTGGCTAATGTAAATTGTGCTGCTATGAACATTGGGGTGCACAGGTTCTTTTGGATTGGTGTTTCAGTGTTTTTAGGATATAATTCTAGCAGTGGAATTGCCAGGTCAAAAGGCAGTTCCATTTCTAGTTTGCTGAGGAAATTCCACACTGTTTTCCACAGTGGCTGTACCAGTCTGCATTCCCACCAGCAGTACACTAGTTCCCTTTCCTCCACAACCTCTTTAACACTTGTTTGTTGCTTTGTATATGATGAACACCCTCAATGGTGTGGAGTAGTATCCCATTGTGGTTTTAACTTGCATCTCTTTGATGGCTAGCAATGCTGAGCATGTTTCCATATGTCCCTGGGCCCTCTATATGTCCTCCTTGGAGAAGTGTCTCTTCAAGCCCTTTGCCCATTTTTTAATTGGGTTGTTTGTCTTCCTAGATTGGAAGCTTTTTATTATGATGATATCCCATTTATTTATTCTTTCCTTTATTTCCCTTGCTCCAGGGTACATACCAGTGAAATAAACCCAAGTCTCTATGGTCAATTAATATTTGACAAAATGGGCAGCAGCATAAATGGAGTAAAGATAGCCTCTTCAACAAATGGTGTTGGGAGAGCTGGACAGCTACATGAAAAAAAAAATGAAGCTTGATCACGAACTAATACCATACACAAAAATAAATTCAAGGTGGATAAAAAACTTAAATATAAGTTGGGACACCATGTGCCAGGGGAACATAGAAAGGAAAATCTCAGATATTCCATGAAGCAATATTTTCACTATAAGAAAATTTTATAGAAACTTTGGAGAAATCTCATTTTGCCAGAAGCCTGGCATGGGGACAGGGGTTAGCAAATTTGGTGAGGGATTCAAAAATAAAAGGTACAAACTTTCCAGTTAACAACACTGTGTTGTGTATTTGAAAAGTCTTAAGTCAATAAATAAAGTTCTCATTACAAGAAAAAAATAAATAAAAGCTTGGGTAGTAATGAATGTTTACCAGATTTATTGTGGTGATATTTATTTACATATAAATATCACATTGTTATGCTGTACATCTGTAAATAATATAGTAATATATGTCATTTGTATCTCAACTTAAAAATAAAATCTCAAAGAAGTTTTGAAAAGTAAGTGAAAGGAAAAGTTAAGAAGAAAGATATGGGAAAGACTTCCACCAAGATGGAGGCTTAGGTGGAAATATCTTGCGTCCGCGCACAACCAAATCTAAAAGCAAAGTTTTACCAACAATAGACACAACAAACCACACAGAAAATTGACAATACAGAGTCCAAAGACAACGAAATGCTCAGCTAAACAGGTAAGAGGAGCGAAGCTAGCAGCAGACCGGGTGGTGCGCAAGCAGCGGAAGGTGCAGATCCCAGGTGCGGGCTAGCTACGGGCAGACACAGGGAAGAGGCGCCGCAGGCTGTCTGCGGTCGGTGGAGCATTTGCGCGCAGATAAACCAGTGAAGAGGCGAGCATTGAGACCGCACGGTGCAGGGCATCGGGCTGTCACATTTCTGCTCAGATAAATAGGCCCGGGTGGTGGGACGGACTGGCGAGCAGCGAGGACTGCCGTTGCTCCCTCTCTGACCCCACCCCCACATACAGCATCACAAACCAGCAACCTGAGTGGCCCCACGCTGGAAAATAACTACGGCTCCACTCTTCATACTTAATGGGCACAAACAGACCAAAAATGGCTCAAGAACAACTCAGAGCCCCAGAGCCAATAAATCTAAGTGATGAAGAAATAGCCAAACTTTCAGATGCACAGTTCAAAACACTGGTGATCAGGATGCTCACAGAACTGGTTGATTATACCCACAAATTAGAGGAACATATGAAGGCGAATAATTGAAATGAATGGAAATGCACAGGAAACCAATAGTAATGGAAAGGAAACTGGGACTCAAATCAAGGGAGTAGACCAGAAGGAAGAAAAAAATGACCAAACAGAAAAGAATGAAGAAACAAGAATTCAAAAAAATGAGGAGAGGCTTAGGAACCTCCAGGACATCTTTAAATGTTCCAACATTCAAATTATAGGGGTACCAGAAGGGGAAGAGGAACAGTCACGAGTGGAAACCCTATTTTAACAAATAATAAGAAAGAACTTCCACATTCTGGCAAAGGCAATAGACTTCCAGGAAATCCAGGAAGCTCAGAGAGTCCCAAAGAAGTTGGACCCAAGAAGAAACACACCAAGGCACATCATCATTACATTAGCCAAGATTAAAATGAAGGAGAGAATCCTAGAAGCAGCAAGAGATAAGGGGACAGTCACCTACAAAGGAGTTCCCATCAGAGTGTCAGCAGATTTCTCAAAAGAGACCTTATAGGCAAGAAGGGGCTGGAAAGAGGTATTCCAAGTCATGAAAACCAAAGACCTACAACCAAGATTGCTCTATCCAGCAAAGCTTTCATTTAAAATAGAAGGACAGATAAAGTGCTTCTCAGATAAGATCAAATTCAAGGAGTTCATCATCACCAAGCCCTTATTATATGAAATGTTAAAGGGACTTACCTAAGAAAAAGAAGATAAAAAAAGATGAACAGTGAAAGGACAGCAAACTCACAGTTATCAACAACCACACCTAAAACAAAAGCAAATTAAGAGGACAGGTAGATCAGGAGTGAACCATAGAAATGAAGATCATGTGGAGGATTAGCAACAGGGGAGTGGGAGAAGGAGAAGGGGGGAGAAGGTACAGAAAATAAGTAGCACAGACAGTAGATAGAAAATAGATAGGGGGAGGGTAAGAATAGTATGGGAAATACAGACTCTAAAGAACCTGAGACACGTGTTCATGAACTAAAGGGGGGGAATGGTGGGAGAGGGGTGTGCAGGGTGGAGGGGAAAGGAGGGGGGAATAGAACAAATGTAATGGCATAATCAATAAAAAAATGTTAAAAAAAGAAGAAAGATATGAATCAATTTTGGTGAGTCTAAAGTCATATGTCTCTAGCTAAAAAGAGATGAAAACATACATTATCATGGAGTTATATTTGTAAGGATTAAAGTACCTAGTATAAGGCTCTGCACGCAAAGTTCCTAAACAAACATGAAGGACCTTGGTATAATATGAAATCAGCTAATTTTAGGAGCATGGGCACAAAGGTAAAGTTAAGATTTTCAGTTGAGAGTTTTATGGGTTGGTGTCCACTAAATACGATTGCAATGGGATGGGAAGAAACAAATCATCAGTTGTGGGGGCGACTTTCCTCAAAAGTCCCCCTGTGTGCTCCGGATGAAAGTAATTATGGCAGAGACATGGTATGATCTGCTTAGGGAGGAGGGGTGGCCAGTTTCTCAGGGGAGACAGAGGCCAGCAGCAGCCATTTTCCCCGCGGAAAAATAGGTCCTGAGCCCCCTCCTCTAGAGCCTTTTATTGGGTTCTAATACACAGGGATACAGGAAGGCAAGGATCAAACAGTAGATAACAGTTTAAAGAAATCTAAGGGGTTGCTATGAGTCAGAATCTGTCAGGAACAGAATTTTAGGGTTTCCTGCTCGAACCCTTAACACATGAATGAAAACACTCTTAGCAGAGCAGATTTCACAGGTTTATCAGAAAATCTTTGTGATGCCAGATTTTCCCCCAGGACATGCTCTAGCAAGGCAAGGAGCTGCACCTCTCCCCAACAGGTATTCAGGCTTTAGGGGCTTAGAGCCAGGAAGCGATTCTCCCAGAGAACATGGGGACTCAGGCTATGTCAAAGCTGGGGGTGGCGAGAGTCTATTGGTCCCTCTTTGTTGCAGCCCCCCAAGCCCTTCCATGAAGGCCTCCCAAGTGATGGAGTCTGGCTTAGGTTGCCCCCCCCCACTGTGAGGGGTCTTACCCATCACTGACTTCTGACCAAGCTTTGGGGGCAGGGAGAGGAAACTGAGGCAGCCTTTGCTACCAGAGACAGGCTTTGTCTCCTGTGGCTCGCATTCCAGAGGTGGTCCCTCCCCCTTAGCCACAAGGCATCGAGATATAATTCCTAGAACCAGGCAGAGCAGTCTACAACAATCAGACATTAAAATACTAAAGAAGGAAAAAGTAGGAAATGTTGTAAAACAGAAGATTACCAGGACTTAAACACAGATATTGAATTACATGCAATATTAAATGCCTTCTGTCCTTTGGATGAATTTTTTCATTAAAAGTTCTTTTATGTTTCAATTAACATGGAAAGCACTGAGAACAATATTTCAAATGAGCTCATATATTAGAAGTACATATATTTGGTTTAATGAAAAAAGTCATGTACTTGTTTTTACTAATAAAGATTTAATAATCAGGAATTAAATGCCACTCATTTGAGAACAAAGATACAAGGTGAGGCTAAAAAAATCGAACAATACACAACTTGGGTGACATCAAAACTAGATTCAAGCTTTTAATTTTTAGGACATATACTTCAATGCACATGAATGCAGAAAGTGATGGCTCTAAACTAATAATTATTTTATTTAGTAATAATTAGCATTTTATTAATGGCTATTTATTAATAAAAATGTTTACCCATTTACTGTTCTCTGTATTTACCTACCTATGAGTACTCTCTCCTACTACAAATCTATTTTTATTTACTGATTATCTTGTCTTCTTTTCTTTTTAGACAGAGTCAACCTGAACTTTCAGCTAATTATGGAATGTCAATACATGGCAGAGTGAGCGAATTGTCCACAATGCTTAAAGATAAATTATTTCTCTACTTTTTCTTAGTTTTCTTAGTAAGAGTTAGTCCTTTGTTGGGCATTCTATTGCAAATGTTTTTATCATATTACATCTTGTTTTCACTCTCTCATAGTGTCTTTTGGTAAAAGTTCTTAATTTTAACAGAGTTGTATTTTTTCCTTTATAATTACTGCCTTGTTTTACCCATGTAAGAAAATTAAGAGGATGATAGTGGTCTTTAATGCTTTCTTGCAGGAACTTTCCTGAATATGTTTCATATAAATCTAATATCAATTTGGAGTTGTAGTATATAAAGTAATATTAAGGTCAAAATTCATGTTTTTTATTTATTTAAGATATTTAGTCCCTGATAACAGAGTGCCATTTTGGGGGGTCATACATGAGGTAAATTCTTTATTTACTTGGTTTGCCTGATTTCTGTTATAAAAATATCACACTGCTTTAATTATGGTAATATTATGGTAAATCTCAATATATGATCATCTAAATGTCCTGGATTTATTTTATAATTCTTATATTGCTTTAGCTGTTTTTGTACCATTTTGTTTTCATAGGAATTTTAGAATCAACTTGACAGTCTCCACTAAACTTCTGGTAGTCTGACTGGGATTGCACTAAATCTATAGATTAATTTGGGGATGATTATTTAATTAAAATAGTGATATTTTATTAGCCATGGCATTATGCACAAGGCATTTTTAATAAGGTAAATAAAGAGATGAACAAGTATTAGTGATAACAATGATTCTGGAAGAGCAAAACGTAAATCAAAAGCTCTGAGTGTAGCTCTGTGATAAATTTTGAAGACAGGCAGTGTGATACTTCTGGCTTCATTTTTTTTTCAGGATTGCTTTGGCTATTCGGAGTCTTTTGTGTTTCCATATAAATCTAATTAATTTTTCTATATATTTTTTAAAAGTCACTGAGATTTTAATGGGGATCACATTAAATCTTTATATTGCTTTAGGTAATATAGACATTTTAACCATGTGATTCTTCCAATCCATAGACACAGAGTATCTTTCCATTTCATTATGTTTTTTTTTTTTTTTTTTTTTTTTTTTTTTTTTTTTTTTTTTTTTTTTAAATCTCTTTTAATAGTGCTGTGTAGTTTTTAGCATACAGGTTCTCCACATCCTTTGTTAAGTTTATTTCTAGATATTTCATTTTTTATTGTAGCAATTGCAAAAGGGAAAATTGTAAACACACATGCAAAAAATTTGAAACTTGATTAAGGTTTATTCTCATGTACAAAAATTACTTCAAAATGGATCAAAGATCTAAATATAAGTTCTGAAACAATGTTATATATCAAAACATAGGTACTAAATATGTTTTGTTCTTAGAGAACATTTTATGAATTTGACCCCAAAGGCAAGGAAAGTAAAAGCAAAAATAAATGAATAGGACTATATCAAATGAAAAAGCCTCTGCAGAGAAAAAGAGACCACCACCAAGACAAAAAGGCAACCAACCAAATGGGAGATGATATTTGCAAGCAATGGTGTCCAAAAAAAGGTTAGTATCCAAATATATAAGGAATTCATACAACTCAACAAATAGTCCAATTAAAATATGGGCAGAGGACCTGCATAGACACTTCTCCCAAGAAGTCATAGAAATTGCCAATAGATCTATGAAAAAATGTTCCACTTCACTAGCTATTAGGAAAATGCAAACCAAAACTACTATGAAATACCATTTCATACCTACTATAATGAATATTATTAATAAGCCAAGTAATAAAAATTGTTGGATAAGCAACTTTTGTTCTATGTATCTACCCCAAATATTTGAAAATATTTATTTGCAAAATATATGCACCTCCGTGTTCATATCAACATTATTCATGGTGGCCAAGAAATGGAAACAACAAAAGTATTTTTTGACAGATAATTGGGTAATGAAGATGGGTAGATATATACAATGGAATACTATTCATCCGTAAGAAAAGATGAAATACTGCCATTTCTGACATCACGGATGGACCTTGAGGATATTAAGCTAGGCAAAATCAGTCAGTCAGAAAAAGGGAAGGGCCATATGATTTAACTCATGTATGGGATATAAAACTGAAACTCACAGACACAGACAACATTGTGGTGGTTACCAGAGGGAAGTGGGTGGGGGGCAGGTAGTAAAGGGTAAAGGGGTCAATATATAATGGCAGAAGACAATTGACTTTGGGTGGTAAGCGTGCAATGCAATATACAAATTATGTATCATTGAATTGTACACTTTAAACCTTTATAATGTCATTCACTAATGTTATGTCAATAAATTAAATTTAAAATTCTGAAAGAATTTAAAGAAATATATAAATGTTGAATAAGAAATATGCATATGAAAAGAAATTTTAAAATTACAGATAATAAAAATAAAATAGGACGCTGGATTGCTTTCTGGTATGCCATTACTCACAGAATCTACCACTTTCTATGTACAAACATTTCATTAGTTTAAAATACCAATACACACTCCCCTGCATATCTCTTTGCTTTTGTTGTCCAATTCTTTTCCATTTGGAATTTTTTTCTAATTTACTGCTTACTGAGGATTATTATAAGAGGAGAATTAATTTAGATAATTAGCTTTGTTACTGATGGACATCAATCCAAATATAAATATTTTAATTTTACCCATATGAATTATAAATTGCATGTTTATAACAAAGTATATTTTTGAAGAATTATAAATCTTGCTTGCGCAGGGTGCTCATTTTCTTTTTTTGTAATAGTGAAGAAAACCTAGTTGGGATGGGTTAAATCAGCTTGCTGAGAGACAGCAAGGCTTTGCAATGATGTCAGTATTCCTGACATTCAAGGTGGATCCCAGCATCCTTCATTCATAAAACTAAACTCTCAACATAAAAATCTCCCTATTTAGTTCCTGGTACTGACATTCCTTGACTAATTTTTTTGAATCATATAGAAACTTGGTGTTAGTTCCCTCTTAGGCTAACCTGTACATAAAATGCGGTGTTTGTGTGAGTCTTGTTTTTCCCCTTGATCTGCTTTTATTCTCAAGTAAAGCATGCCATCAAGGGCAGCCCCTTCTTCCTAGAACTTTGGACATGCATATGGGAACTTCTATGCCCATGTTATCGTATGCAGTAATGAGAGTTTAGGGATGAGCATGAGTTTTGCTGCTTTTCTGCTTGTATTCTTCCTAGTAAACCATACATTACATCTACACACTCTGACACTAAAAGTCTGTAATAATACTTTTGCAAGATACTCTTACATTTACATATCTATATTTAGAATGAAAACACGCAAAAGTTGACATTTAAGAGAGAGGCAAAGTGCTGATGACACTTCTCTCTACTGTATCAAATATCTGCAGCTAAAATACTCACTCTAGGTTCATTTAACATTTTAAAGGACTATCATGATCACATGCTATATTTCCTGTACATAAACATTTCGGTAACAATAGAGATTCCATAGAGAGGATGGAAATCATGTAATAAAGTAGAGTGAGCACAGATTTTGTAATTAGACCTGGAATCTCAACCTGATTAAATTTATTTAGAATCTAAATATCCTAGACCAAGTCATGTAGCCATAGTGAGTTTCAGTTTCCTTATCTTTATATAGAAAAAAACAATTATTGTTATATAAGTTAGAGTGAAAAAATCATAAAAATAACAGATCTCATAGTTCTTGGGTATATATTAAGCAGTGCTCATTAAATTATATTATTTTATTTTTCTGAATAAATATATGCCCAGAGAAATATGGATATAGAAAATATAAAATGTTTACTAAGAATAACTTCAGTATGTATAGTGCATTACATCCTAATCATTTTCAGCTTAATAATTTATTTAGATACCATCTTTCAATACCCACATTGTAAGAAAATTTAAAAGCTACATAAATGATATACATGTACTTTGTTGTTTAATTCTCTTAGAAATCTATTTTATTGCTTATTGATACACAGTAATAAAGCAATAAATTTTATGCAATCCTAACATAGGGGAGAGAATACATGTTGTAAATGTTAATACAACTATTTTGGAAGCTTTTCACTTATGTATTTACCTGGAAAACATTTATATTCATTCTTGTCTTACTCATACAGAAGATACAGTGTCAGATACTAAGAATACCTGGGGCTATTGAATGAGAAATGCATCCAGTACTCAGTTCACTACAGAGTTTTCAATTCCTCCTTTTGAGTATAGAATTCAGCTGTTCCAATCCTTCCTCCAATATGTCAAATGGTTAAGTCTTAGCTCTACCATCCAGCTAGCGTGGTACACAAAATCATTCCTCCACCAAAGTTGACCAAGTTCTAATCTGTGGAATCTTCAAATATAGTACATTATATTAAAAAATTAAGTTAAATTTGCAGGTGAAATTATGTTGCTAATAAACTAATCTCAAAATGGGATGATTATACTGGATTTTGTAGGTAAATTCAATTTAATTACATGAGCCCTTAAAAGTGAAAAAAAAAAGCCAAAACTATATGTCACAGAGATGTGACAAAGGGATAACTCAACTCTGGCTTCAAAGGTTGCTTGTTTTTGAAGATGAAGGAAAGGAGCAGGGCGTCAAAGAATGTCAGTGGGTAGAAAGTGGAAAAGCTCATTAGGACAGAGCCAGAAAGGAAGTGGGACTTTCATTTCTAAAATTTTAAGGAACTGAATTGTCCCAACAACACACCCTGTAAGAAAACACACCCTGTAACAGAAAATAGGACTTTAGGGAAATAGTCTGCCAAAGTCAGATTCATACTAATTGCAACAAGTTAGTAGTCTTAAAATTGAGAAGAGAGGGCTCACAGAAATTTGAACTTAATTGGAGACTGGTCACCAACCCAAGTATCAGCTTTCATCCAGACAACTAGAATGAGGGGTGAGGCACCTGATTGCGTACTCAGAGAATACTAGCTGGGATTAATGAGTCCTCTTCTCTCATTTCTCTGTAAAGTCTCCCAGTTCTTCAGATAATACCTTGATTTCTTGGTCACCTTGCAGCCACCTCCAGCTACCTGCACAGTCATAAGCAGACACTGCAGAAATCATGGTCATAAGAGAATTAGATCATGAATGTGAAGTCTTTTATGTGGCTAAAGAAACATGGAAAATGTTTCTAATGATAAGAAAACACAGACTTAACTTTTACCTTGGTAAGTCCTAGTTTTCCCCTTTAGAGGATGTTAACAGAGCTGCTAATAATGGCCAGGAAATGGTATTTTTTGCCACTTTCTGTCTGCTTTGTATTTTCTATCCATCCATTTAGTCAATTATCTGGGGAACTGAATTTCCCCCCAATTCTCATTAGTAAAGCATCCTTGTAACAAATTCTCCTCTTTTTTTCTCATCCTCTCTTTTCTTGTTTTGGTATGCATTATTATTTGTGACTGATGGGAGTTAAAGAAAAAAACACTGTTGTCATCGATTTGTGTTAACACCAGTGTTGGATTGTTAGTGGAAATGTACGGCCTTATACTGGGTTGGCCAAAAAGTCCTGTCTTTTTCCCCATAAAGTAAAAGATACATTTTTCATTTTCACCAATAACTTTATTGATTTGGATATTTTGAGTATGTCAGCTATCTCCCTCGTGGTATAATGTTGATCGTTTTTCAGTTAATGTCTCCATCTGATGGCTATCAACTTCAACTGGTCTACCTGAATGTGGAGCATTATCCAGCAAGAAATCTCCAGCATGAAACTTTGAAAATCACTTTTTTGACATGTTTGATCAGTTACTAGTCCTAATACCCTCTCTATATACTTCACATACCTTTCCTGAAATAATAAATAATGATATGCCAAAAACATTGCATATTTTCTTCCACCTTCAATACTAAAATGGCTCCACAAAAAATTCACTAATTTTGATGTTTTTTTTAATACACACTTATACAACAGCTGTCACCATACAATTTGACAAAATTGTTTCAAATAAATTTAAAGAAAACTAAGTGCTGCCAGAGCCATCTTATGGAAAAAATCAAGTGAATTTTTTTTGCCAACCCAATACCTTGCTCCAAAACAAGCATTACTAATGATTTGAAGGATACAAACAAGAGACAGACACATGAAGCATCTCTCTGCAGGTGCCAAGTCTAAAATCGCAGTTCCCTGATTGCTTTTTTTTTCACACACTAGGACTCTTGATTTCTATGTAACTATGAAAAAAGCCACACAATTTACAGTGCTTGCAGAACCCTTTTCTCCAAGCAAGTGTTTGTTTTGTTTTGTTTTATCAGGTTTGAGTCTTTTTGGTTATATATATTTTTGTCACATAAAGAGAAAAGTTCTTCATGAATAATTTTCATTCTCTAGTCAGCTATGCCACAATAAATCCATAAATTGTTAAAATTTACCCAAGATAGACCAGGAATATGCTATTATATTTCCCCCAAAGAGTCCTCACCTATTTCAGGTAGTCAGTAGCACTGGTATGTGTCTAAGGAGAAAGGTTCTGAGGAGATGTGATGGAGCTCAGACACTCACTCATGCAGCTCTCGGGGGATGAGGGAGTCCCCGGCGTGCTGTCACCCCGTTCCTCCCCACTATGCTACAGAGAACTTCGGTGATTTACCTGGCATTTTACAACTAAGAAGTGCAAGGCCACCTATATAATCTTAATTTGGCACCTGTTCTCTTAACTACTGTTTTATATTACCTCTGTTTATATTATGTAGCTAATTTATTAAAGAAACAAGAATGCTGAGGTATTAAAGGTAGAGGTGGGGGAAATTCTGTATGAAGCAAAGAAGCATAAAAAAACACCAACTCAATTTTTTATTGAGAGAACCCAGAGAACTTTAATTTTTTATTGCTATAACCCAGGAGAATTTAGGAAAGAGACAAACTATAAAGTGAATTTGAACATACAGGGAAAGCCAAGATGATAACAAACCGTGTATGATGTGCAAATAAATTTGAACTTTATTCCACAGGCAACTTGGAACCATTAAAGCTAGGGAGTTACATCTTTGAGTGTAGAGCAATAACACTCATGGCATTACAGATTATTAAATACATGTTAAGTTTGAAAGGACTGTGGAGCATACAAATAAATATGCCCAATAATTGTTAAAATGTATAAGTGATACAGTGAGGATAGGTTTGAGCTGTGCAGTATTTAGGTAAAATGAAGGAATAAGAGTTAGTCAAGGTCATAGGAATGAAAAATAAATTTGTGAAATTATTTAGAAAATAGGAGAAAGCTGAAGGCCAGAATCATGAAAGAAACATTCATTTGAGTGTCAGGCAATAGAACGAGGACCATGAAGAAAAGTCAGAAAAGAAGAAGCAAAATAAAACTTGTCCAGAAATACCCATAAAAACTTGAAATTATCCCTAAAGAAATACAAGCATAGAATAGAAATATTAGGAGAATGGTGGGCTGCTTTTTCTTGGAAATGGAATGAATAAATAAGCAGAGATGAGTTACAAATCATAATACAAGTTGTTATGACTATATTAACATTTGTTAAGTGGAGCACAGGGGTCCAGATGAACTGTGGTTTAATGTAAGTCCATAGAAGAAATTAAATAGAGTTTATTAGTCACAGGTCCTGGAGAAAATATACAACATATCTTGATGGACCACTTGGGGAGGTCAAAGGAAGGGAGAGAGAGAGAGAGAAAGAGGGGGGTGGGGATTTGGGGCACATCTCTTTATTAGAGTCTATGGGTAAAGTAAAGTGCTTTGGGGCCCTAGAAATAAGATTGGATTGGTCAGTGGAAACCAAAATGAGCAGGGTTTTGGTGAGCTCCATGGGCGTTTTATTAAAGGGCTGAACAAAAAGTTCCTCGGGGAAGTCATATGAGAAACTTACATTTGCTTGTGACTGAGGGCTGCTGTCTAGAGCAAGCACTTGCATGAGGGGCTAGTGTCAGCTTAAGCTGTCTGCAAGCCACTTGGCCAAACAAAATGACCTCAACATGACTCATAAATAAGTTTCATACACAATTTGCAGGACTCAGTCCAAAATAAAAAATGTGAGCTCCTTACTTAAAAATCAAAGAAACATACTGTTAATTATACTAAAGAATGAAGCTCTCTTCTTCCATAGCCTTTCTCTCTTTTGATTTGCCATGGTGTGTTTTAAACATTTTTAATACTTTTAATATCTTTATGTTTTGCCATTTTTAAACTAAACTCACTGAGGTGACATTGGTTAATAAAGTTATATAGATATCAAGTGTAAAGTCTGTTGTACATTATCCGTATATTACAACAAATGAACAACATGACAAACAAACAAATACAAACTCATAGACACAGACAACAGTATGATGTTTACCAGAGGAAAAAGAGGTGGGGTAGGAGAAGGTAAAGGGCGACTAAGATATGGTGATGGACGAATAATTGACTTGGGTTGTGAGTACACAATGGTGCTTTTTAGTTGCTATTTAAAGTTATTGTTAGTGATGAAAAATAAAAATTTTATATGATTTGCACAAATTTTACTCTTCAGTTTTACAATGTGCAACTCCAGTGGTAAGTGCAAATACAGGATAAGGCAAAAGTAGGTTTACTGTTGAGAGTACATAAAACACAGAATTTATTTTTATTTTCCACATGAACAACCATAAACCTACATTGACATAATATGGAATAATCAAATTGCAAAATCTGCATGTTGTAGTTTCTACATGCACAGATATTTATTTTTCTTATAGAATAATGAAAAAGATGCACAAAACTAAGTCAGCTCTTTACATTTCACTTGATTCACGCACCTTCTATTAACACGACCTTTAGTTTACTGATGAGGAAGGAAGGACAGAAAGGAAAAGGATCTAAGAGTTACCTTTTATGTGGCTCTCACACATACTGCAGGCTTCTTCTCAGGACACACTCTCGCTTCATTGTCCAAACAGGTTTCATTTAAAACACACAGTTCAAAGATTAAGTTTTTAAGAATTTAAAGTTAGTGAGAGAGCATTATGCAAAGTATGAAACCATTGAAAAACACGGGGCCTTGTACCACCACAGAGACCACATGTTCACAAAGCTGGTTCTGAGAAGGCACATCAAGTTGAATGATGTGCATTTCTGAAATTTAGCTGAGTTGTGTACTTTTTATTCAATAATCGGTCATATGTGCTGCAGTAGATTTAGTAGTTTTGGTACATTTTAAAATTATTCTTAATCTATTGCTCTGCTTTAGTTTGATTCCTAAAAATATTTAAGTCCCATTTGTGATTTTTTCTGATTAAAAACAATATTTACATATAATATGAATGATATTTATTTTAGGTTATTCTGAATTTTAATATGCTTTCAATTTCACTAAGGTAAAAGGGCAAAGGTTAATTCTAAATTGAATATACAACCCTAGATATTTAAAAAAGAAACCACTTTTACTACCAATGTATACATAGTTACACAATTATATTTTCTTACTTTCTGAAAAAGAAAAAAACTACAAAATGCTGAAGAAATAAATTAAGAAAGACCCAAATAAATGGAAGCATATACCATGCTCATGGGTTGAAATAATTAACATAATTAAACTATCCATACTACCCAAAGCAATCTATAGATTCAATGCAATCCCTATCAAAATACCAATGACATATTTATTTCACAGATATAGAACAAATATTTCAAAAAATACATACGGAATTATAAATTACACCGAATAGTCTCAGCAATTTTGAGAAAGAAGAACAAACTAGGAGGGATCACAATACCTACAAGTCTACTGTAATCAAAACAATCTGGAAATGGCATAAGAATAGATACATAGACCAGTGGAACAAAATGGAGAGCCCAGAAATAAACCCATGTCAGCACACTCAGTTAATATTTAATAAAGGAGGTGGGAGGATAACATGAAGTAAAAATTGCCTCTTCAACAAATGGTGCTGAAAGAGCTGGACAGCTACATGCAAAAGAATGAAACTCGACCACCAACTTATACCATACACAGCAATAAACTCAAGATGGATAAAAGACTTAAATATAAGGCATGATACTATAAAAATCTTAGACAAAAACATAGGCAGGAAATTTCAAATATTTCACAGAGTGATATTTTCACTGATACATCCCCTAACTCAAGAAACATAAATAAAAGAATAAACAAAGGAGACTATATCAAACTGAAAAGCTTCAAGCTTCTGAAAACATCAACAAGATGGAAAGGAAATCAACTATATGGGAAAACATATTTGCCAATATACCTCAGACAAGGGTTTGATCTCTAAAATACATAAAGAACTCACACAACTTCACTCCACGAAGATGAGAAATCCAGTTAAAAAATGGGCAAATGACCTGAACAGACACTTCTTTAAGGAGTACCTGCAGAGGATCCAGAGACATATGAAAAGCATCACCAGCCCTCAAGGAGATGCAAATTGAAACCACAATGAGATACCACTTCACACTGGCAAGAATGGCTATCATAGACAAATCAACAAATAACAAGTGCTGACAAGGTTTTGGAGAAAAAGGAACCCTAGTGCACTCTTGGTGGACATGCACAGTGGTGCAGACACTGTGGAAAACAGTATGGAATGAAAAAAAAAAAAGAATTTAGAAATGCCTTTTGACCCAGTAAGTCCACCGCTGGGAGTATACCCTAAGAATACTGAATCACCAGTTCAAATTAACCTGTGCACCTTGATGTTCATGGCAGCATTATTTACAATTGCAAAGTGCTGGAAACAGCCTAAGCACCCATCAGTAAATGAGTGGATCAATAAACTATGGTACATTTACACAATGGAATACTACACAGCAGAAAGAATGAAGGAACTCCTACCCTTTGTGACAGCATGGATGTAACTGAAGAGAATTATGCTGAGTTAAATAAGCCAGGTAGTGAAAGACAAATATCATATGGTCTCACCTGTAACCTAGGTGGAACCTAATCAACAAAACAAACAAACCCGCAAAATATAACCAAAAACATTGAAATTAAGAACAATCTGACAGTAACCAAAGAGGCGGTGGGAGGGAATAATAGGGGGGAAAGGGGGAAAGATTTTCAGGAACAACTATTAAGGACACATGGACAAAACCAAGGGGGGTGGTGGAAGCAGGGGAAGGAGGTGGGGATGGCTGGGGTGAGGGGGGAATGGTGGTGGGGTAAATGCAGACAACTGTACTTGAACAACAATAAAGTAATTAGATATCTACTGGCTAGAATGATGTCTGCAGTTGTGTCACCCTTCCCCCCTCCTGAAGTGTTTAGTAGATTGTAAAATAGGATTCCATTGTATGAATATTTAATTCCTTTCTAGAATTAGAACTACAATTCTGAGGGAAACAGTTTATGTTTAAGCTAACATGAATTTATTTTGGAGAAGTAAAAAATGTAGGTTACATATTATTCTATGCCATTCATTTTATCACTCACACCCAGAAAAATATTGAATTGCAATAAAATTGATTGGAACAGGTTTTTTTAGAGTCACTGCATCATGATTTAAATTATTTTCAAATGTCTTTACTCTCCAAGGCTTTAAAAAATTATCTCAAAGCTTTGACAAAAAAGAAAATTTCCACAGTATCTTTGTTATAAATTCTGTATTAAAGATAAAGTATATTCTTAGCAGCATCCTTAGGTGGCAGGTAGTCTCACTTGTGGATGTTTTAATATTTGTGATGAAGATATATACCAGTTATTCTTTAAATATGCAATCAAAATGAAAAGAAGTAGAATACATATTTAAAGGTATATTTAGAAAGTAAATTTTCTATTACTTTCAAACGTATTAAATGATTCAGACCTACACTTTAGTTAGGATGATAATGTTGCAAGAGACTTTAACTCTTATGATAAAAAGAGTCTGGTTTGGCTACATTATCATAGTTCATTGTATTAACTTCTATTGGATTTTTTCTTTTTTGCATGTTTTTATTGTATTTTTATTACTATTTATTCCCCTTATACAATCTTCCACCTCTAGCCACCCTTCTTCCCCGACAGTTACCACACAGTTCTCCATGTCCAAGAGTTCTTTTTCATTTTTTGCTGGATCTTCCACCCCACCCCCCAAAACTCCATCCCCTCAACTTCTTAAAGTAACCAGTGGAAATGAAAACCTGCATCTATCTGCCTGCTCTTTCCCATGAACATTCACCAAGTATGTTCTTTTTTTTTATTATTAAATTTTATTTAGTTACTTTTCAAGTACATTTTTTTTAATCTATTTCTCCCATCCCACCCCCCCCGCCCGGTCTCCCCCCTCCCTCCCATTCCCCCCCCCCCAGTCCTCATCTCTGTGTCTTTCATACTTGTTCCTCAAAATCCCTCCCCCTTTTTCCCCTTAAGTTCCCTTCCCTCTCCCCTCTGGTCGCTGCCCACTTGTTCTCTATTTCAGCGTCTTTGTTTTTATTCTGTTTGCTTGTTTGTTTTATTCTTTAGCTTCCTGTCAAAGGTGAGATCATATGGTATTTGTCCTTCAATGCCTGGCCTATTTCACTCAGCATAATGCTTTCCAGTTCCATCCATGTTGTTGCAAAAGGTAGTAGCTCCTTCTTTCTCTCTGCTGCATAAAATTCCATGGTGTATATGTACCACAATTTTTGGATCCATTCATTTACTGATGGGCACCTAGGTTGCTTCCAACTCTTGGCTATTGTAAATTGTGCTGCTATGAACATTGTGGTGCATAGATTCTTTGAAATTGATGTTTTAGGATTCTTGGGATATACTCCTAGCAGTGGAATTGCTGGGTCAACAGGCAGGTCAATTTTTATTTTTCTGAGAAAATTCCATACTGTTTTCCATAATGGTTGTACCAGTCTGCAATCCCACCAACAGTGAACTAAGGTCCCCTTTTCCCCACACCCTCTCCAACATTTGTTGTTTGTTGCTTTGTCTATTATAGCCATCCTGACTGGTGTAAAGTGGTATCTCATTGTGGTTTTAATTTGCATCTCTCTGATAGCTAACGATATTGAGCATCTCTTCATGTGTCTCTGGATATTCTGTATGTCCTCTTTAGAGAAGTGTCTGTTCAAGTCCTTTTCCCATTTTTTAATTGGGTTCGATGTCTTCCTAGAGTGGAGTCGTGTAAGTTCTTTGTATATTTTGGAGATTAAACCTTTGTCTGAGGTATCATTGGCAAATATGTTTTCCCATACAGTTGGTTGTCTTTTTAATTTAATACTGTTTTCTTTAGCCATGCAGAAGCTTTTTATTTTGATGAGATCCCATTTGTTTATTCTTTCCTTTATATTCCTTGCTCTAGGGCACATATCCGTAAAAATGTTGCTGCGTGGAATATCTGAGATTTTCTTGCCAATGTTCTCCTCTAGGACTTTAATGGTGTCATGGCTTATATTTAAGTCTTTTATCCACCTTGAATTTATTTTGGTGTATGGTGTAAGTTGGTGCTCAAGTTTCATTTTTTTTGCACGTAGCTGTCCAGTTCTCCCAACACCATTTGCTGAAGAGGCTATCTTTACTCCATTTTATGTTACTGCCCCCTTTGTCGAATATTAATTGACTGTAGAGGGTTGGGTTGATTTCTGGGCTCTCTGTTCTGTTCCATTGGTCTATGTGCCTGTTTTTATGCCAGTACCAGGCTGTTTTGATTACAGTGGCTTTGTAATACAGTTTGATATCAGGTATTGTGATCCCTCCTACTTTGTTCTTCTTTCTCAAAAGAGCAGCTGCTATTTGGGCTCGTTTATCATTCCATATAAATTTTTGAAGTGTTTGTTCTATGTCTGTGAAATACGCCATTGGTACTTTAATAGGTATTGCATTGAATCTGTATATTGCAGCAAAATGGGAATAGAGGGAGCATTCCTCAATATAATAAAGGCCATTTATGAGAAACCTACAGCCAATATCATACTCAATGGACAAAAACTAAAAGCTTTTCCACTAAGATCAGGAACAAGACAAGGATGTCCACTTTCACCACTTCTATTCAATATAGTATTAGAAGTTTTGGCCACAGCGATCAGGCAGGAAAAGGAAATCAAAGGCATCCAAATAGGAAAGGAGGAAACAAAATTGTCACTGTTTGCAGATGACATGATAGTGTACATGGAAAATCCTATAGACTCTACCCAAAAACTGCTCAAACTAATTAATGAATTTGGCAAAACAGCAGGATACAAAGTCAATATCCAGAAATCAAAGGCATTTTTGTATACAAACAATGAATCAGCAGAAGCAGAAATCAAGGAAAAAATCCCATTCGATATAGCAAAAAGAAAAATAAAATATCTGGGAATAAACCTAACCAAAGAGGTAAAAGACCTGTATGCAGAAAACTACACAGCACTGAAGAAAGAAATCAAGGAAGACACAAACAAATGGAAACATATACCGTGTTCATGGATTGGAAGAATTAGCATCATCAAAATGTCCATACTCACCAAGTATGTTCTTAATCTTGTGAAATTTGGTGGACAGAGAGGGGAGATGCAAGGAAGCAGATGCAAAGAATCTGGTAGAGAAGAGACATGCAAGGAGATCTGTGGGAATGTATTTTGATGCATACACAACAGTGCACAGCTAAAATCTGCATTCATAACAGTAGTTTCTAGAAATCCCTTCAATACAACTTTGGCTTTGACCAAAAATAAGTAGAGTTTCTAATGGCTTGAGACAGGTAACAAGGAATGATGATATGTTCTTCGTTAAAAACAGATGGAATACTTCTTTCCAGTTCCTTCCTGCCTGCAAAGTTTCTTTTGAGAAATCAGATGATAGCATAATGGAAAGTTCTTTGTAGGTAACTGTCTCCTTTTCTATTGCTAATTTTATGATTCTCTCCTTACCTTTAATCCTGAGTAATGTAATTACGATGTGTCTTGATATGTGCATCCTTTGATCCAACTTCTTTGGGACACTCAGCTTCCTGGACTTCCTGGAAGTCTATTTCCTTTGCCAGACTGGGGAAATTCTCCTTCATTATTTGTTCAAATAACTTTTCAATTTCCTCCTCTTCCTTGTCTCCTTCTGGCACCCCTATGATTCAGATGTTCAAATGTGTAAAGTTGTCCCAAGAGTTCCTACGCCTCTCCTCATATTTTTGAATTGTTGTTTCTTCATTCTCTTCTGATTGATGGTAATTTCTTCCTTCTGGTCCAAACCATGGATTTGAGTCCCCATTTTCTTCCTGTCACTGTTGGTTCCCTGCACACTTTCCTTTATTTCACTTTTCATAGCCTTCATTTTTTCCTGTATTTTGCAACCATACTCAACCAATTCTGTGAGCATTGTTTTGCTCACAGAACACATTACCAGCATTTTGAACTGTGCATCTGATAGGTTGGCTATCTCTTCATTGCTTTCTGGTACTTTGATCTGTTCTTTCATTTGGGCCTTTTTTTTTTTTTTTGTCTAGGCATGCCTGTGGCTAGAAAGAAGTATTTGAAGCCATGAAAAGCAAGGACCTACATCCAAGATTACTCTATCCAGCAAAGCTATAATTTAGAATGGAAGGACAGATAAAGTGCCTCCAAGATAAGGTCAAGTTAAAGGAGTTCATCATCACCAAGCCCTTATTCTATGAAAGAGATTTATCTAATAAATAGAAGATAAAAATGTGAACATTAAAATGACAGCAAACTTGCAACTATGAACAACTGAACCTAAAAAACAAAAGCAAACTAAGCAAACAACTAGAACAGGAACAGAATCACAGATATGGAGATCACATGGAGGTTAATCGGGGGAGTGGGAGATGGAGAATAGGGAAAAGGTACAGGAAACAAGTAGCAAATTGTAGGTAGAAAATAGACAGGAGAGGTTAAAAATTTTATAGGAAATGGAGAAGCCAAATAACTTGTATGTATGACCCATGGACATGAACTAAAGGGGGATGTGGGTGGGAGATGGTGTGCAGAGTAGAGGGGAATAAATGGGGGAATAAGACAACTGTAGTAGCATAATAAATGATATATATATTTAAATATTTTGTGTTTTTTAAATTTATTTATTTATCTTTTTAGAAGGGAAGGGAAGGAGAGAAGGAGAGAAATATCAGTGTATGGTTGCTTCTGGTGCATCCCTTGCTGGGAACTGGCCCCTGCTGGGAACTGGCCTGCAACCCAGGCATGTGCCCTGACTGGGAATCGAACTGCAATCTTTTGGTTCACAGGCCCATGCTCAATCCACTGAGCTACACCAGCCAGGGCAATAAAATATATATTTTTTAAAATAGATGGAATAAAGTTAGATAGTAAAGAAAACTTTTCTGTTATGATACTAAAGCTGACAAGTGGGTGTTGTACAATCTCTCAACATGTCTAGAGCCAACTTTGAAATTAGTTCATTTTTTAAAAGATTTTTTTTATTTATTTTTAGAGAGAGAGGGAGAAAAGGAGAAAGAAAAGGAGAGAAACATCAATGTGTGGTTGCCTCTTGGACACCCACTACTGGGAACCTTGCCTGCAACCCAGGCATGTGCCCTGACTTGGAATTGAACCAACTACCTTTTGGTTTGCAGGCCAACATTTAATCCACTCAGCTATAGCAGCCAGGACTCAAAATGAGTTCACTTAAAGATGAACAAAGCCTCAAAGTAAGAAAAGTACAGATGAGATTAATTATTCAGCTAACAGTAGAAACCTGATAAGAACATGCTATTTTCCAGAGATAAATATTACTTTAATATGAACTGTTAACCTAGCAACTTTACCGAGCGTAAATGAAAACTAATGAGACATGAAGAAATAAGTATATCTAGCAGACAATTAACAAAGGAAACAATCAATAAGAACAGATACAGAGATAGCCCAGATGATAAAATTCGGAAACAGGGACATTAAAATAATATGTACGTGTATGTATCAATTGAAAAAGAGTACCATGAATGAACATATGGGGGAAAGTTGGCATAAAGTTATACAGGATGTAAATAAAAAGTCCCAGAAATAAACACCAGAATGAATAATTTATTAGATAGGTTAAGACCAAACTTTATGCAAAAAGAACAAACAGGAGAAGAATGTTTTTCATTCTGTTCACTTAAATGGTGTTGGAAAAACTGGCTACAAATATGTAAAAGAATGAAATTGGATGCTCATCTAACAATATATACCAAAAAGTGCAAAATAAATCAAAGTAAAAGTTAGAGATACAATTACATAACAATTAAAAGACAATAAGTTACTTTGCTTAACCTCAAAGATTTGTACTTTGAGGTTAAGGAAAGCGTTTTTAGATACAACAGAAAATGATCAATGGAACAAAAAGATGAAGTGCTTTCAATCAAAACTATAAAGGACACTATCAAGAAAATTAAAACATCACCCAAAGAACTGAAGAAAATATTTGCATATCACATTTGATAAAGAATTGTGCCCTGGCTGGTGTAGCTCAGTGGATTGAGCACGAGCCTGCGAACCAGACAATCGCGGTTCGATTCCCAGTCAGGGCACATGCCTGGGTTGCAGACCAGTTCCCTGCAGGCCAGTTCCCAGCAGGGGACGCATGAAAAGGCAACCATACATTGATGTTTCTCTCCCTCTCTCCTTCCCTTCCCTTCTAAAGATAAATAAATAAAATCTTTAAAAAAAAAAGAAATTGTATCCAAAACATATAAAGGAATTATAACTCAATTATAAAAAGACAAAAAATCACAGTTAAAATTTTGCAAAGAATATACATGTATATTTCTTCAGAGAAGATGTACAAGTTTAAAGTAGTCAAGTAAAAGTATAATTAAGACCTGGCCATTGGGTAAATGAAAAACAAAACCACAGTGAAATACAACTTTACAATTTCTAGGATGGCTACACTGAAAGAGAGAGTAAAGAGTGTTAAGAAGGACAAATTAGAAACCCTGTACCTTGCTTCTGGGAATTAAATTGTGTATCCATTTTGGAAAACTCTTTGGAAGTTACTCAAAATGTTAAACATACAGTTACCATAAAACTCAACATTTTCACACTCAAATATCTATCTAAGAAAAATGAAAACATATGTCCACACAAAAACTTGTAGATGAAAGTTCATATCAGGATTATTTACAATAGTCGAAGTGGGAAAAATGCAATGTCTATTACTGATAAATGGATATAAAATAAAGTGATATATTGCTACAATGAAATATTAGTCACCACATTTTGAAAAATGATGTACTGATAACTTCTACAATATGGATGAATCTTGACATATTTAGCTAATTGAAATAACCCAGACAAAACAGACAACATACTGTATGAATCCATTTATATGACAAATGTACAGACAAAAATAAGAATAAAGTATAATCCTAGTATTGGGAGAAAGAGGGGTTAACGGGCAGTAACCCATTAACTGCCAATGGGTACAGGGTTTTTTGGGGGTGGGTAATGAAATTTTTCTAAAATTAACTTCTAGTGATTGTTGCAAGACTCAATACCCAGAAAGACATTGAACTGTATACTTTCACTGAATCAGTGTATGGTTTGTGGATTATATCTCAATAAAGCTGTTAAAAAAGATGGCAGGGCAAGCAGACCTGGCTCAGACTGGAGTTAGGAAATGTGAGAGCAACAGGAATTATATAATAGCACCTACCTCAGGGAATTACAAAGAACCTTACAAACAAACTTAGTCACCTAGGTTTGCAGAACAGAAAGCCAAGCTAATAGAATGGACTTTTAAAGGAAAATTTACATGCATATGCACATAGACAAAGCAAGGATATTTCTAAAACTAAATTTATAAAATTTATTTTAGTCACACCTATATTGTGATATGAATTTTCAAAAACACAATTTTGTTTTCAGCTATAGAAGAAGTAATTGCACTGACACACAATTCTATACAATTTTCTTTAACTTTATAAAATGATGTAATCATACATAGATGTAAATGAGAATTACACCAATGCACTACAAAACCCATTACGGTTGTTAGAGCTCTTCACAATCATAGTGCAAAGACACGGAGATCTACTCAGGAGATAAACCTGGCCTTTCAATTTACGGCAGGACAACATACAAAGTTTTACAACCTATTTCATTAGAGTTTTTACCCTGCAGTCTATGGAGCAATTTTACATTAGTTGGCAACTTCTATTTTATTTCTGGTTTTTATCAGATCATAGAACTGTGAGATCCTAATCAAATGGCAATTTCTATAAGTAGAAAGTGCTCATTAATTTTTGCATGATCGTAAAAATAGTTCAGAGCTTTAATGCTGCCTTTGATCTAAGCATTTTTTAATGTTCTAATAAAAATATTAAAAAAGAATGAGCTTGCAAATGGTGTGCCAGGTAGAAAATGCATCATGTATTTCATTGAGTTTAAAAATATTTGTTATATAAAACTGCTATGTGTGGGTTTATCATATAAGGCAAAATAAGCAAAAAGTGTATCTTAACTGATATAAAAGTATTTTTGACATACGAGAATATAGAAAACATTCTAGATTACAAAGTGACATTTATATAAAATGAAGATGAATTAGTTATTGGAAAAAATGATTTAAATAATATCAATACAAAATTTATAAATATATATATGGCTCAAACTATACTATTTTAAAATGCCAACTGACTAAATGATCATGGATTTTTAAAAAAATGCTATTATGGATCTTTTTAAAATGTTACTTGTAATAAACTATGCCATACATAAATTAATTATTGCTTAGTGAAAAAATGAGATTCTATAAAGTATCCTTTATCTGAAAAAATTGGGTTTGTATTTTATGTACCAGCAAATGATCAAATTAGAAAAAGTAAAATAGGTCTTTAATTTTCAAAATATTTTTCATTTTATTTAATTCAATGTGACTCACTTTGCAGTTTAAAAATAGGTTAAATCTAGATATATCATCTATTGGCTGGAAGTTAAAGGAAGTAAATGATGTAGATAGGAGAGTCTGAGTTCCTTTGAAATGTATTCTGTCATTTCCAAAGGGAGAATTTTTTAAATTTAATTTATTTATATTTAGAGAGGAGAGAGAGAAATATCAATGTATGGTTGCCTCTCGTGCACCCATGCTGGGAATTTTCTTGCAACCCAGGCATGTGCCCTGCCTGGGAATCCAACTGTGATCCTCTGGTTCATAGGCCTGCCCTCAAACCACTGAGCTACACCAGCCAGGACCAGAGGGATACGTTTTTAATAGAAATGTCAAACTTTCAAAATTAGATTTTTAATTGTACATTAACATGGAACAAAGAGTGTGTAAATATATTAACTTAAATTTGTATGATAAAGAAATTATTTGC
This sequence comes from Artibeus jamaicensis, assembly GCF_021234435.1. NCBI lineage: Eukaryota > Metazoa > Chordata > Mammalia > Chiroptera > Phyllostomidae > Artibeus > Artibeus jamaicensis. Next base: position 66,504,877 of record NW_026522030.1, on the reverse strand, counting down.
AAAACCTTTATTATTATGTTTTATTAGCTGGAGGATATAATGAAGAACATGACCTTTGAAGCAGCAAGATTTGAAGTGAAAGCTTTATGCCAGCAACTACCTCATACATGAGGTATAACCTTGTGGATTAAAGAAACAGCAGAAAACAGTAAATGTGGGTTCTCCTTTGTGATAGGAAGGCTTGCAGATGAGGAATGATACTGAAGGTGGTACTGAGAGGAGAAGTGAAAACAAAGAATAGAGGAAGTGTATTTTGTGTGCTGAAGGTAATTCTAAGCAGTGACATTGAACGGGATAAAATTGATGTCATCTGCTTTTGGGGAGAAAGGGAGAATGACAGGAGAGGAGTGGCATTTTAAGACTGTTTTGCTGCTTGCATGACTATTTTAGGGTGTAGGACAATACAGGAATTATAGAGGATAATTAGTATTATTTTTTCCAACCAAAGATAATGATACTAAAGTCTGTGACCATGATAGAGTGGAGTGAGGGAAAGGGACAATTTAATGATGAAATCTAGCTGATATACTTTTCAAAGGAAGAAGTGACTAATTTAGTAACACATTAGGTGATTAAGAAAAGGAAACTTAAACTGTCTTATATCCCTAACTGTAGAGATAGAATATCTGACTAATCTTTTGTCACCCCATGTTTGTCCCCTTTTACCATTTACTATACCCCTCCTTCCTTCTGGTAACCACCATACTAGTTGTACAATGTGATTTAATTTTGGGTGGTAAGCACACAATGCAATATACTGATGATGTCTCAAAATCGTATACTTGAAAACTACGTAATGTTAATTAACCAGTGTCACCCCAATAAATTGGATTAAAAGATATTTTAAGAAAGATCATTTGATTAATGGCAGAAATTGGCTTTCTGTTCAAATCCCCCTTCCATGATCTCCTTCCAGATGCTAATGCATTCAACACTGTGAAAGTTTATGCTAAAATGTATAATACTTCAAACATTTTCAGAAAGATTTACTTTTCCTTGAAAATGATTTTAGTAGGGATAATTCTAAAACACATTTTTCTAGAAAGTGTTATATTTGTTCTACAATTTCAAAACATAATTTCAAGAGTGGTGGGGGGAAATGGATACAATTGAAACTGAACAACAATAAAAAATAAAAATAAAAAATAAACACAAAACAATAAAAAAAGATTATTCCACAGCAACAATTTCAGAACATTCAAGGGTGCTTGTCCTAGTCAATCAAAATAAAATAAAATAAAGTTTATCAAATAAATAACTCTAAGCTGCATATTTGGTTTCCTCTCTGGAAAAAGACAGGGACCCTTTTGCTTACCTTTCTAATTTTTAATATTACATAAAATGTACACATAATAAAATATGTTTTCGGTATTGATTACATACTTTATCTCTTATTTTTATATTTTCTTCCTTCTGATTGCTTTGTATTTATTCTTCTCTTTTTTAAATCTAATTTATTTACTTTTAGAGAGAGGATATGGGAGAGAAACATCAGTGTGTGGTTCTTTTGCACGCCCCAAACCAGGAACCAGGCCTGCAACTCAGGCATGTGCCCTGACTGGGAATCGAATGAGCAACCCTTTGCTTTGCAGGCTTGCACTCAATCCACTGGGCTACACCAGCCAGGGCTATTTTCCTCTTTTTAAAAAGTAGTTACTTAGGTATGGATTTGATATATTTTCTTTTCTATGATATAAGCATTTAGCGCTGTAAGTTTCTATGTCAAAACCACTTAAGCTGCATGTCCCATGATAGGCTATGTTAAGTTCTATGCATCTTTAAAATCATCCCCCAAAATGCCTCTTTTACTCATGTGTTGCTGGTGTACTCTTTAATTTTTAAGTGTTTTAAAATGTTCCTGTTGTTTCTCTGATTGATTTAATATGTTTGCCTTATGTAATTTAAATCTTTAAATGATCTGTTTTGGTGTCCCATGAATGATTTGGAAAAATTATATATACATTTATTTGGTTGTTAGCCGAAATTAAAAAATGTCACTGAGTTTCTATTGCTTGATAATATAGTTCAGTTCTGCTATATAATAGATAATTATTTGCCTATTAATTATGTTAATTACTGTGAATAGTGTGCTGAGTATACTCTTCAGATGTTTGTCTTTTACATGGTGTGCATGAGACACATTTAAAGTAACAATTCAGAGGTTGAAGTCTCACATTTTATAATCAGATTTGTTTGCTTATTTTTAATTCCTTTGTTTTGGGGTTACATGAAATTTTTTGCAGAATTCTATCTTTCTTATGGTGTTTTGAATACATATCTTTGTATAATTTTTTAGTGGCTGCTCCTGGGGTATAATATACATACATAAATTATCACACCCTACTCTTTTTTACTTTTAGTAAATGTTGAAATTTTACTTGCACTTAGTTTACTTTATTCTCCAAATTTCTTGAATACAGTTGTCTAAATATATCTTTTATATGCATAAAACACTTCACTATATGTCATAATTACTTTTTTCAACTATCACATATGATTTAATAAACTCATGAGAATGATGGTCTGTTCTATTTACTCTTCTAGTCACCTACTGTTTTGCCCTTATTTTCTTTCTGTCATGTAAACCTACTTATTTTCTTTTGAACAGGACAGTTTCCTTTAGCCATTCTTTAAGGGTAGGTCTGCTAGTGACAAATTCTCATAGTTTTTATTCTTTTGATAGTGTATTTCTATTTTGTTACTGGAGGATATTTTTGCCAAGTAAATAATTTTTGTCTGGTTATTTGTTTTGTTCAGCAGTTTAAAATTAATTCACCACCTTCTACTCATCTTCATGATTTCAGATGAGAAATCTGTCACTATTCATATTGGTTTGTTCATACAAGTAATATGTCACTTATTTCTGTTGGGTTTTAAGATTATTTTCAAGAAGTTTAACTAAGATGTGGACATTAGTTCACCCTTATCTGCAAGTGACACTTTCCAAGAGCCCCAGTGGATGCCTGAAATAACAGGTAGTACCACACCCCCATATATATTGTTTTTTTCTATATATGCTTACTTATGATAAAGTTTAATTCACAAATTACCAAAATAAGAGATCAACAACTTGTAGTAAAATAGAAATATATAACAAGGTACTATAATAAAATTTATGTGGATGTCATTTTCTCTCTGACACAACAACTTATTGTACTGTGCTCACCCTTCTTATGTAATGATATGAGAGGACACAATGCCTGCATGATGAGATGCAGTGAATGAATGACGTAGGCATTGTGAGCTAGTCTTAGGCACTAGATTTCATCATACTATTCCAAACAGTGCAAAATTTAAAACAATGCTTAATGAAATACTACTTAGTCATAAGAAAAGATGAAATGCTGCTATTTGCAACAACACGAATAAATCTTGAGAAATCATGGTAAGCAAAATGAGTCAGAAAGAAAAAGGTAAAAACCATGTGATTTCACTCATGTGTGGGATATAAAACTGAAAGCAACAAATGGACAAACAAGAAAAACAAACTAACAAAAATTGCTAGACACAGACAACAGTATGGTGGTTACCGACAGAAGAGAATGCAGAAGTGTAGTAAAGGGTTAAGGGTGTCAAATACATGATGAAAGAAGATTTGACTTTGAGTGGTGGGCACACTGTACAATATACAGATGGAGTATCATAGCTTTGTACACTCGAAACATATATACTTTTATTAACCGATGTCATCCCAATAAATTTATTATTTCAATAATACTAAAAATCTATTGAGATTTTGAATTTTGGCAGAAGCTATATATATATATGCATATACATATATATATATAGTTGTTATAAAGAGAAAATGAAATAGGGTAATATAGATATGAATTTTAATATAGCAGTCAAAATCAGTAAAAAATACTTTATTTATGGATTTCCTATTTAATATCATGTTGCTATACCTGTGGCTTTATGTCTTCCTCAAATTTGAATTTTTTAGCTATGATTTCTTCAAATACTTGTTTTTACTTTTACATTTTCTCTCATCTCTTTCTGGAATCCCAATATATAATTATTAGTTCTTATGCGCCATGAGGCTCAAGGCTATGTTTATTGTGCTGTCATATTTTCTTTTCATTTTCAGGTTAAATAATTTATATTGATCTGTTACAAAGTTCATTGATTCTTCTGCCATCTCTACTTTACTACTGAACCCATCCAACAACACTTTTATTTTGGTGATTGTATTATTCATTATTCTTAAATAGCGTAGTTAGCAATCTTTCCTTTAAAAATCTTTTCTTTTTAGAATTTATTTATTTTTAGAGAAAGGGGAAGGGAAGGAGAAACAGGTGGAGAGAAACATCAATGTGTGGTTTCCTCTCATGCATCCCATACTGGGGACCTGGCCTGCAACCCAGGCATGCACCCTGACTGGGAATTGAACGAGTGACACTTTGGTTCACCGATCCAGGCTCAGTCCACTGAGCTACATCAGCTAGGGCAAACAATGTTTTAATTGAGGTTTTTTATTCACTTGTTTTAGAATAATGTGTGATTGATTGCCAAATCACACTTGTGATAGTTGCTTTGAAGTCATAGTCAGGTAATTCCAGTATCAATTTTATCTTAGTGTTGGCATTAGTTGATTTTATTTTCTCATTAAAATGATTTTTCTGGTTCTTGGTATGGTGAGTGATTTTCAAATATCTTAGACATTTTATTTATTATGCAAGGAGACCTTTTGTTCTACTTAATGTTTAATTTTTAGCAAGCAATTATGTGTCGGTTTTGACCTAATTTGTAGGCTATATTTCCAATGACAAGTTCACTGATCCCTTTTAATGCTATAATTATTTCATTTTGCTTGAGCTCAGGTGAGGTTTGGCTGGTTTAACCTGTGGGAAAGAAGGCACTTGTCTTGTTCTCAGTGTCCTTCATTAAATGGTGCTAAATGTCACAACTGCATGACAGAGAATATTTCCCTTGACCTTTCCCCTGGCCACCAGATGTCAATGCTCTTCCCATTCTATTTTAGCAGTAATACTGAGGAAGGAAGCACTTACATGGACAACTTTTGACACTGAGTGGAAGGGCAGGAGCTGTGAGATGGAGTAGTTTCTGTTACTGGGTGGAAGTTCAGAAAATGCTAGAAATAGCTTCTGCCATTGAGTGGAGGATCAGTTGTTCTTGGACTGAATCATTATTTGATACTGTATGGAGGGCAGGAGTCACTGTGTTTGGACAACCACTACTTTTACACAGAGGATTGGAAGGCATTGGTCTGAGGTCTTCTTTTGCCCTTGGGTGGATGGCTATGAGCTGCTGGCATGATGTCACCTTCAGTGCCATAGAAGATCTCTTTTGCCTGTGGATGTGAGACATAGGTTGGGTGAGCCCACCCAGTTCCACTGTTGTTGCTGACATAGGCACATCTTGGGACTTAGGCTGGCCTTCATTCTTCAGGGAGTTTCAAGACACTGCTGACATAGGAATAGGTATTCCCATTGGCACCTCCTTAATTACCCTCTTCTTTTATTTTTGCCACCCCTCCCTATCTCCTTCCTTCCATCCTTCCATCCTTTCTTCCTTCTTCATTCTTTTGTTCCTCCCTCCCTCCCACTATCCTTTTCATTTTCTGCCTAACCAATTGGACAGTCCTGTTTGCAGCTCTCATTGTCACTCACTTTGAGCTATATGGGAGATTAAAAACTTATTCAAAATATATTCCTACCCAGTGTACCATCTCTTTTCAACTTTCAGGCTGTTTCCAGCTTTACATATTCTACGGCTATTTAATTATTCCCAGAGCACTTAGTTGTATTTGGAGTGGAATAACACAAGAAAGTGAGACTATGCCCCCTTTCCCAGAAATGAAAGTGTATCTAATCTTTTATATTTAAACAAACCAATATGTGTCAATAGTAAAGTTGCAGATGCCCACTCTGAAACTACCCAAAATAAATGTTATAATTGTATTACAATAGATCCAGATACTAATTATTAAAAAATAAGACACTGGGGACAAACATTAAGTCTTCCATGTTGCCTTTCTCTTCATAGTCCTATCTTTTCCCTCCTAGAGGCAATCACTATGATAAATTATTTCTAGAGCTCACAGATTTATTTCTTTATTATAAAAAATACACATTGTTTGAAGTTTTAAAAAAGTTGGGTCAATGTTATTATACTATGTATGATGTCTGCTGGGAGCTGATCAAACTTACATGTGCTCTTCCACTCTTTGAAAATACTACATACAGAATCACAAACACTTCTGAGGAAATCTGTATTTCTCAAATGCTTTAGAGACTAAGATTTGGGCAGATTGTAACAGCATTGGACCTGGGCTCTCAATGCTGTGTTTGATGCTTGCTTTACTGGCAAGTGCTCTGCTTCTTGGTCTTCAATGTGCATAATTCTTTACACAAAAAGGAGGTTACAGTCTCCATGCTCATATATTTCCCCAAACTCCAAAAGACATATGCCATTCTATCTCCAAAACCATTTTATTCTATTCTCATCTTTCCTCTTAGTATAAAATGTTAGGCATGGAGATCTCACTGAAAAATGCATTTAACATGACTTCTCTCACCTTGATTGTCTTTGATGTTCTTATCTTTCCACAGTTTTCATTATAGGCTATAATGAAGTGATTTGCTAGTAGCTGGTGATAATAAAGCTGGTTCTACTGTAGTCAAAAACAGAGAAGAAAATTCTGTCTTAATATTTGGAGCATATCGATATAAGGTATATTGCGCATATTTTGGGATAACATTTGGGGAGTCCAGTTTACAGCTTTAAAAGTTCAAATTTAAAAATCTGCAGACACTTTTATGGTTAATAGGGAAGAAACACAAAGTTCAAATTTTGAAACTCCAAGATTCTAAGAAACACTTTAACTTCAAAATGACTTGCATTAATGTTTAAGCCATCATCTGTTAGAATTCTACTGGGAGATCTTGTCTCATTTTGAAATGTCACGATGACTAAAATTCTCATCCACCTCCCCATCCCCATCCTGCACAAAAGCTTTGACATGAAATTTCCTGTGAATTTCTTCAGCTATTCTGACTTAAATGGGTTATACATATTTAGTCATCACTTTACAATTACAGCAAAATAGCAAACTCACTCCCACCAAAGAATGCATCTTTTGTTCTTTCAACAAAATGCCCGAGGGCAGCTGTCTGTTGACTTTAAAATTGGCACCTTGCTTAAAGCCGTGTTTACAAAGAAATCTGTCGGGTTTCCCAGCAAGTTATGGTCTCAGATTCTATAGAGAAGTCAATGCCTTTATTTTAGGGTCAGTTTTTTTTATTAAATTTTACATATTTGGCAGTTAACAATTTTCATAGCTATAGTACTACTATTATTTAAGGTTATTTCTGGTATAAATTTTGAAAAGCTGTTCTTCGTAAGGGGAGATGTTTTCAAATGTGTTATTTTGATTTCAGTAGGCTTTGTCTTACATTTTAAACATTTGTGTTAATGTTTTTATAACTTGACTTGACAAATATGTTAGAAAATTGTTCTTTCTCTGTCACTGGAAAAAGGTACGCATGTAGCACATTTATGCACGACATAGAGCACTGTGCACTTCCAAGTCTGTCACACACATCAAAGGAAATACCAGTGTTAATGTGACATTTTGACTTTGTGATCTAGAAGGTCACTTGTGTAATTAGTGCTAGATAAACCCAGAGGACATGCTGTGCTAATGTGATCATTCCAGATTCCCACTGTGGCTAACAAGTGCAAAGTTGAAGACACTTATTTATGCATTATGAAATATTGCTATCTATTTAATGAATACCTTTGATTTATTTAAACCAACACTCTTTGAGAGAATGGACTATGCCTAATTTGATAAATAATATAAAAATTATGAAAAGGGTTATGTGCAACAACATATAACTTAAAGGTAGCTACATTATTTATGGTGTAATTAACATTTGTGCCCTCCAAAATTGAGGTTTTCATGTGAATTTTTAGTTTAAAATAACTCAAGAACGTATTTTTTATTTTATTTAATTTGACTTCATGAAGAGTCTGAGTAGAATTGGGAAACTACATTATTCTAGATCATCAGCAAATATTTACCACTATCTTGAATGAATTGAGCTTAATTACACACTTTTCTATTCTTTTTTATTAATCTGTATGCTCTAGGTCTATTTATAAAGATTTATAGGTTTTCTGGAATACTCTTTAGGCACATAAACAATTAGATAATATTAAGTAATTAGATTAGAAAACCAGTAATAGTAAAAAGAACAGCACACATTTGCAATATAGGATATTTGCTTTATATGTTCACCCGAGTTATTTCCCCAAAATCACAGCCCCACTTACAGAATGCATAGTTTTAAAGACCATGTTAGAATGGTTATAATCAATAATGTGTATTGATATGTAAGAGATATCAGCAAAATAAAAGATTAAGGAACTCTGTACTATATTTTTCTACAAAATTAATGTATAAGTTGCCACAAACTGTCAGAATCAAAGTTTCTGAACTGTGGAATCTGTTGTAAAAAGAAAAAAAAAGTTTATAATAATGAAAAGAGTTCTTAATGAAGAAAATAACAGCAAAATTTTGATACAAGATTTTATGGTGCTTTAGTTTACCTTGTTATCATCTCCCACTCTCAAGCTCTGCAGAAGCCTTGAAGATAGCAGCTCATTCTCTTGGTGCAAGTTCCTTGTTCCTGCGAGTACAGGTATGAATATGGACCTTCAACATGCAAGTCAGTTAATGTAGTATGACACGTTAATAGAATAAAGAAAAAAGGATCATTTCAGTGGATGCAGAAAAAGTAACTGACAAAATCCAGCACGTTTTGATAACAGAAATACCATTTAAGAGAGGAAATGAAAGTAACTTTGTAACATGAAAAAGGATTTTATGAAAATACCTACAGGTAATATCATACTTAATGGTAAATGACTGAACCTTCCCCTCAAAATCAGGAACAAGATAAGGATGTCTGCTTTTGTCATTCCAATTATAAATGTTCTACCCAGAACAATGAAGAAATAAATAGGAATTAAGATACATTAACATTGTAAAAGAAGAGGTAGAACTATCTCAGTTTACAGAAAACACACAAACACATATACAATTATACTATTAAATGAATACTCTAATATTACAGTAATATCAGATTCATATGCAAAATCATCTGTATTTTATATATTAGCAATAAATAATCTAAAAAATTTAAAGCAATATAACTCATAATAACATGAAATAGTAATAAATTTAAATCTAAAAGTTTAAGAAGTGTACATCTAAAACTAGAAAACATTGTTGAAAGAAATTAGAGTATCTAAATAAGTCGAAAGATATTCTGGTTCATAAATGGGAAAATAATATTGTTAATATGGCAGTCCTCCCCAAGGTACTTATAGATTCACTGCAGTCCTCTCTGAAGAGATAGAAAAGTTGATCTTAAAATTCATATGAAAATTCAAGGGACCCTGTAAAGCTAAAACAAACTTAAGCAACGAACAAAATTGAAGGACTCATCCTTCTTGATTTCAAAAATTACTACAAGCCTATAGGAATCAAAATAATTCAGTACTGCATAAGAATAGAGATATAGACCAAAGAAATACAACTGACAAGCCAGAAATAAACTCATACATTGATAGCTAATTAATTTTAAATAGCATACCAAGACCATTCAACAGAGAAAGAGTAGTCTCTTCAACAATTTTGGCTGGCACAACTGAATATCCACATTTGAAAGAAAGAAGTTGGGCTCGTACCTTATACAAAAGATCTAAAAAATATTTTAAAATATATCAAAGGCCTGAATATAAAAGCTAAAACTCAAAAATGCTTAAGAAAGAAAATACAGTAGAAAATGGTCATTACCCTTGATCTGGCAATGGACGACTTTGATTTGATATCCAAAGCACAAACAACAAAAGAAAAAAATTCATAAATTGAACTTCATAAAAATTTTAAAACTTTTATATATTAAAGGACATGGTAAAAAGTGAAATAGAACTTATAGAATGAGAGAAAATATTTGCAATATATAGATGAGAGTCTAGAATATGTATAGAACTCTTACAACTCAAAAATGACAAAACTAAGTAATTAAAATATGATAGGGTACTTAAAAAGATGATTTTTCAAAAAAAGATATACATGACCAGCAAGCATGTGAAAAGATACCCCATGCCATTAGTCATTAGTCAAAGGCTAATCCAGACCACAATGTGATAACATTTCCTATCATCTAGGATGGGTACATTAAGAAACTTGGAAAATAACAGGTGCTGGAAAGTATGTGAAAAAGTCAGAGCCCTTCTATATGGTTGATAAAGATGTAAAATGTTAAAGCCACTGTAGAAAACTGGTGATTTATCAAAAAACCAAACTGAGAATTACCATATTATTATTCGATTTCACTCTTAGGTATATATCCCAAATAATTAAACACTTATGTTCAAATAAAACTTGGAACACAAATATTTATAGCAGCACTGTTTATAACAGACAGAAGGAAAACAATCCAATGACTATCAAATACTAAATTGATAAACCAAAGTGGTATATCCATATGATGGAACATTTATCAGTGATGAAAAGGAACAAAGTATTAATACATGTTAAAATGTGTATGAATCTTGAAAACATTATGCTAAGTGAAAGGAGGGAGACAAAAGATCACTTATGGTGTGATTTGATTTATGTAAACTACCAAGAATAGCAAGTACATAGAGGTAGAAATCATAATAGTGGTTGTTAGTCATGGAAGGAGGGAGAAACAGGAAGCAACTTCATGGGTATGAAGTTTCCTTTCAGGATGATAAAATGTTCTAGAGCTAGATAGTGGTGATACTTGCAAACAGTGGGGAGATACTAAAAACTACCTAATCGTACAACTTCAAAATCATTAAAACGATATATTTTACATTAATTAAATTGTGTCTCATTTAAAATGGTATGTGTATGTGTGTGTGTGTTGTGTAACAATTTAAGATAAATTTTATCTTGTAATTTGTGTGTCTTCCTGATAATACCTTTGATCACTTGGCAAATCTCTGACAACATATGTAAATACAACATTTTATCAGCAGCGGAGCTGGTGGGGGAATGGAAACCACACTAGCTGTTACAGTCAAGCATGGTAATTAAGGGCCAGAAAGCCAAATCACTCCACTTCAACCCAAACACTTCTGCCACTATTTAGCTGTTCAACTTTAGGCTAGATATGAATTTCTTATTGCCACTTGAACTCTTTAATGAGCTTGTTTTTTATAGAATTGTGGTAAGGGGTTATCTTGTTTGGTACAAATAAAATCTTAGAATTGTTCCTGTCCTGCAATAAATCTGTAGAATTATTAACTCTTGGTTTTAATACCCAAAGACAGTGCATCATGATTTAACTATAATTGCAGCAGAAACAGATAAAATTCATATCAACATCAGGTGATCTATGATATGAAGTCTATGGAATCATGATATTTTAAATTACCCTATGCTTCCACACTGAGTTTTTTTCAATGCTGCTTTAATTAATGCTACTTTAGTTCCATTAGTAACTTTTGAATTTTTTTTTTTTTGCTTCTTTCACACCAAATCTTGAAGTGAAGAAGATATATCTATGTTCAAGCTATTTTGGCCCAAGACACTGAAACATAGCTCCATAATTCTCTCCTTATCTCTCTTCTTTTTAAATCACCTGTGCATACATCTTTCTGTCAAGGCGTGTACAAGAATATATGCACACACTCAGACAGGCAGGGCCCTCCCTTCCTGACAAGACTCTTGCAGGCAAAGCCACCAAGGCATTTCATTTGATCTTGTCCACAGCCCAGACTGTGTGATTTCTCTGTACAGTTCTCCAAACTTACTCTATAATGCTATACATAAAATTTGAAAGATGGCTGTATGCCTGATTTCTCTACTTACAATTCCAAAATATAATTAAAGGACATATGATTCTGAAAAAGGAGATCTTTGGAAAGACAGATTAAGTGGAAGGCATGAGGCCAGGTATCCCTCTCTCTCTGTGTTGCTGAACACCACAGGACTAATATTAGTAACCATCCATAAATATTGCTAATACTACCTGATTTGGGATTCACTGTTTTACCCATTATGCTAGACTTCCTAAGCAAGCCATAAAGTTATTGTCATTTATTGGTTTTCCCTGTTATCCAATCATTATTTTTCACTCTGTGATTTTTTACATTCACAGGACACTTAGAGTACATAGGTTAAAAGAATGTTATATTGTGAGATTACATGCATGTATTGGCCAACATCATACCAGTGTCTAGGTATTTTTTATCTGCTAAAATGGCATCTCTACTTACAACTTTGTCTACCAAAATCTTATCTGAATTAACCCATCATAGATCATAAATATTTTCCAAAAGACTTTCCCAAAAACATTTCTATCCTGCAAACCATTTCTATCCCCAAAATATGCCCTGCAACCTCTATATTATGAAGATATTTGAAGCATAAAGGTTTGTGAGACTTATAACCAGTCATCTTCTCTCACAGATACTTGTATGTTCTTACTTCAACATGCATTTGGTAGTCAGTTAATATTCATTAGGTACCTCACTAGAAATATTACATTTCTGACACACATTTATGTTTATTGTCCAAATTATTTGATATTTATTGGAATTTTAAGCAGCAAAGAAAATTAGTAATAAATTAAAATTTACTATTAATTTACTAGTAATTTTTAAAAATTTACTATGTACTATTAAATAGTTAAATTTACTATTTACTAGTAAAATACATAAAATTTTAATAGTACATAAGCCAAATTATCACATGTACATGCAATAATATTCCTGATATTGGTGGCTTTAATAGAGAATGTGATTATATGTAGTTCTTACTAGTGAGATAAGCATAATAACTACATTAAACCTGTCATCAATAGTATCCCTCTCAACTTCCAGCCAAGATGGAGGCATAGGTGGAAACATTGTGCCTCCTCATGATATGGGAAGCTTTGAAGAACCTTTGTTTACCCAAACCCCAAGCACCCTAGGAAGAGCAATAGGGCCGTCTGGGAAAGCGAACAGCAGGATATTCTCAAGGGCTAGGACTAGCACCCCCGCTGTTAGAACTAATTTTCGCATTTAGCCTTTCTACTCTGCTTCTGCCACGTAGCTAGAACTAACTTCCGCTTTCCGCTTCTGTATCCCACTTTGCTACATAGACAGGAAGACCCTGTAGACTATATAAACCCCAAGAATCCTTTGTTCGGGGCTCAGAATTTGGAGACTGACTCCTCTGGGTCCGTGCAAGGTTAATAAACCTCGTACTCCAGAATCCCTCGGTGTCTGGTTGCTTCATTTTCCTGTAACACTCACACAAACAATATTAAGGACAACAAAGATTTAGAAACAAAAACAAAACCAGAACAGACAGAAAACTGAAGTGTATGGAAGTTTGACAATCATTTCACCAGAGCAGTAAGAGGGGGGGAGTTGGCACCAGGTGGAGAGGGGTCAAGGCAGGAAAAGGTGGTGGCTGCCAGACCCAGGAGTGCAGGTGGTGCGGTGCTGACCATAGTCGCACCTTCATGCACAAATAAACCAGGGGAAAATGGGCACAACCCAGGGCTCCAGCACCAGGAAATAAAGCCTAAAAGCACAAATTTAAAAGGTGCTGGGAGACACTCCTAGTCTCACAGGAGAATTCACTGGAGAGGCCCACAGGGTCCTGGAATGTACACAAGCCCACCCACCCAGGAACCAGCATCAGAAGGGCCCAGTTTGCTTATGGGAAGCAGCAGAAGGGACTGAAATCTGAGAGAGAGCAGAGCAAGCATCATTGTTCCCTCTCTGGCCCTGCCCCCACATACAGTGTCACAACCCAGTGACTGGGTTTCCATGCCCTGGTAAACACCTAAGGCTCCACCACTCATAACAGGCATGATCTAACCAAAAAATTATGGCTCAAACAGAAGAACAAATCAAAGCCCCAGAGCCAATACTTTTAGGCAACCAAGAGATAGCCAGCCTATTAGATGCACAGTTCAAAGCACTGGTGATGAAGATGCTCACAGAACTGGTCGATTTTGGTCACACATTAGATGAAAAAATGAAGGCTACACTAAGTGAAATGAAGGAAAGTGCACAGGGAACCAATAGTGATAGAAAGAAAACCGGGACTCAAATCAGTGGAATGAATAAAGAAACAACCAGACTGAACAGAATGAAGAAACAAGAATTCTTAGGAACCTCCAGGACATCTTTAAAGGTTCCAACATTCGAATTATAGGGGTACCATAAGGGGAAGAGGAAAAGTGACAAGTGTAAAACTTATATGAACAAAGAATAAAGGAGAACTTCCCCAATACGGCAGAGAAAATAGACTTCCAGAAAGTCCAGGAAGCTCAGAGAGTCCCAAAGAAGGTGGACCCAGAAAGGAACACACCAAGGTACATCATAATTGCATTACCCAATATTAAAATGAAGGAGAGAATTCTAGAAGCAGCGTGAGATAAGGAGACAATTACTTATAAAGGATTTCCCATCAGACTGTCAGCTGATTTCTCAAAAAGGACCTTATAGGCAAGAAGGGGCTGGAAAGAAGTATTCCAAGTCATGAAATGCAAGGACCTACACCTAAGACTGCTCTATCCAGTGAAGCTTTTATTTATAATGGAAGGGCAGATAAAGTACTTCTCAGGTAAGGTCAAGTTCAAGGAGTTCATCATCACCAAGCCCTTATTATATGAAATGTTAAAAGGCCTTATCTAAGAAAAAGAAGATAAAAAAGATAAACAGTGAAAGGACAGTAAACTCACAGTTATTAAGAACCATACCTAAAACAAAAGCAAACTAAGTGGACAGCTAAAACAGGAGCTGAGCCACAGAAATGGAGATCACATGGAGGGTTAGCAACAGGGGAGTTGGAGGAGAAGAGGGCAGGAGAAGTTACAGAGAATAAGTAGCATAGATGGTGGGGAGAAAATAGATGGGGGGGCAAGTGTAGTATAGGAAATGTGGAAGCTAAAGACCTTATGATACATGGACAGGAACTAAAGGGAGGAATGTGGGTGGGAGGGGGTGTGCAGGGTGGAGGGGAATGAAAAGGGGAAATGGGACAACTGTAATGGCATGATGAATAAAATATAATATAAAAATAGTATTTCTCTCATTAAAGAAAGTGCCAAAGGATTGGCCATGTGGTTTATATACTTTATGTACTTTAGTAATTAACACAACTGAAATTATTCTCTTCAGTAACTCCCTGACAAACTCATAGAGTCATTCTGAGACAATTCTGAAAATTAGAGGATGGTATTCATGCTGGGCAACAGAAATTGATCTCTTATTGTTGTGAAGACAATTTTATTCTATTTTTATCTTATAATTTTATAAAGTATTATTCAATCAGACAAGTATTATATGAGTGCACTTTTGCTTTACATATAATGTATATGTCTGTATATATGTGTATCTATATGTGTGCGTACACATGATATATTTACATATTAATGAGTGTGCAAAAGCTTACATTTTACAGCTAAACTAAAGATTTTCACCATTGCTGTATTCTATCCATGACATGAAACATTACAAAAAGTACTTTTCAGTAAAGAAAATACCACAATAAGGATCCTGGTACTAATGAATACAAAAGCATTTGGGACAAAGAATATATTCTCAAATTAGCATGTATATATCCGACTCTAGAATTTGTGAGGTCCGTATCAATTGTATGTTTTTTTTTATTTTTAAGTGTTGTATTTAAGGATGATGTAATTGGGTTTCCAGGTGCTCTCAGCATGACTTGTTGCTGTTGACAGTAAGTCAATAACTTTCTGTCACAACCCTTAAAGTAGTAAGAATTCTTGCAGTAATACACTTTCTCAGTGGCAGACAGATAGCTCTGCCTTGGATTCTTTGAAAGTCCTACTCAGACCAAATGTTGTTCTAGTGAGCATTATTTCCTTGGCCCATGGGTGAGTGGCCACATATGGGATAAAAAACAGTGGTCATTTTGGAACAAAAGGAGGGAGTAAGGGCACAAGACACTGACACCAATGTAGAGCAGGAAAAGCAAGTGGTGGAATTAATTATAACTGGTGGGAAATTCATACAGCAAGCAGAAAAGGAATGATTTTGTTAGCAGATGAGAAATAACAACTGGAAAATACACTGTATACATGTTTTTGCCCTCTTAACTCATTTGATTGGTTTATATTTTTAATACCTGATCTGCAAAGTAGATATTATCCTCAGATTACAGATTAGGAAACTCAGATAAATTAATAACATGTCACACCCTGAAAATGACAGAATGAGGAATGAACTTCCAGGAGTGTCTGACAAAACAAACTTTGACTTTCTAATTATGGGCAATTTCCAAAGTTGAGCTAAATTACTAATAGAACAAACTAATAATTTAGTTCTACCAATTAATAATTTACGCAATGTATAGATTGTGTGTCATAGAAATGTACATTTGAAACCTATATAATTTTACTAACTCATGACACCTCAATAAACTTAATAATGAAACATTCTCCAAGGCACGACACATGCTAAGAAAAAATATATTTTACATATTCAAATTTTAAGTTAAGGCTTTAGCAAGGATAATTTAATATTCATTTTACTGGCGGTTGATTTAATTGTTTTTGACTCAAATTTTGCACAAAAAGATGGTTTCTTGCTCGCTTCACTTTGTGCCAAGGTCTGCTCTGCAGACATGAATATTCTCTAACTGACCCCAGTTCCATGGCTCGCCTTCATTCCTTTTCTCTCTTAGCCTCTGGCTTTTTAACTATCATACATATGCAGTATTTGCTTGGAATTTTGGTATAGCTAGAGAATAATGTCTCTTATGAATGCCTGAGAAGTAGTAGAGGATTTACTAAAGTAGTCACAGAAGTGGCTTTAGTTTGTTCATATTTCTGGGATTTTGTATCCCAATAAGTATCCTGGATAGGTTTGACTGTTTCTACATTTCAAATATTCATCCTAGTTTAAACATTTAAAACCATTCAGAAATGGCAAAGGCCAGACTAATTTAGGAAATTGGTTTCATTAGATTGACCAAACAAATAGCATGGCTGTTTGTAACTAGTCGACCTGAGTGTAATCTAAGTACTACCATCATTAAAATCCCCTCTAACTCAGTATCTTTCATCACACAGCCACCTACATTCTGTAATAATCAGATCTAGTAATTAAAATGACTCGTTGCATGATTTCACACCTATTCAATCATTTCATATTATTTTGGGGTGAGGGGTGAATCCTAGGGTGCCGGGGTCTGCATATTAATTGTGTATCTGTCATCCCTATCCTAAGTTATTGTTGAGTATAAGTTTCTGATCATTGTAGTTAATATTTTCTTCTGCTGGCATTCTAAGCAATCCAAATGACTTCCCATTTAGAAGTAGATATCTCTCCCACACAACAGCTTTAAAAATTATCTTGCATATTAAAAAATTCTAATAATTAAAGCCAAATATCAACAGACCAAATGCTTGGCCCAAATCATCCCAGCTCTAATAGTCTGCATGCAAGTAACATCAGCTCTTCCCTTAGTATGAGTGAGACCCATGAACTACACTCACTGTGGGGTTCCAAAGAGATATTAGTGGCAGGGAGCTCTAACAAGGAAAAATGCAAGTGTGGGCTAGGAAAACGTAGATATTCAGGGCAGATGACTTTACGGCATTTGCTTTTCATGCTTTAGTGTGCATGCAAATTACTCTGGCTCTTGTTAAAATATACATTTTGATTCTGTAGATCTGGGATGTGGTTCACTTGTGCATTTTTAACAAACTCTCAAGTGATATTAATGTTGCTTGTCCAAGTGATACAGGGTGCAGCCGGGGCGGGGGGGGGCACCCAAAAAAAGGATTTGGAATAGTGTCCAGAATTCAAAGTGTATAGGAATATTGGAGAGACATATAAGATGTCCTCACACCTCCCCCCAGGGGGAAGAAACAAATAGAACCAGGGTCATTGAAAGTTGTTTTGCATAGCAATAGTTTTGCAGCTAACCCCTGGAATGATTATTTAACATATGTATAACCTTTAACTAGTTTCATAGATATGTTAAATAGCAGTGGCCAAGTTTGGAGCCAAGGAGAAGGGAGTAGCAGGGGAACTCAAGATGGAACTACTGGGGATGGAGGATGGAACTAGGGGGCTGCTCTCCGGAGGGAGAAGGGTGTAGCTGGGACTCAGGATGTAACAAGGGGCTTGACTCCTGAGTGAGGATGGAACTGAGGGACTCAGGATGGAAACTAGGGGCTGCGCTCCTGAGTGGAAGTGCCTGTGTGAGAGCTTGGAAAAGACTGGCTCCAAGACATGAAGGGTCCCCGCTTGGCCAGATGGGGAGAGAGCCACGCGGTTTCAGCAGAGTGAGGACCCCCTCTTGGTGAGGTGAAAGAGGGAGTCACGCAGTTTTGGCAGGGTGTGGACCCCCTCTTTCCCAGGTGAAAGGGAAGAACCACGCAGTTTTGCCAGAATGGAGATCCCTGCAGCCAGGTGAAGAAGACAGCCACATGCTTTTGGTGAAGTGCAAACCCCTGCAGCTTGGATAGAAGAGGCCCACGCCACTTTGGGGTGCCCCCTTTGGCTGCGGGGCCTGAAAAGCAACAGAGACTTTGACTGGAACTGGGTACAAAGGACTCTTGCCAGTGGACCATGAGAGGGTACCACAGTCCTTTGGATTAACTCGAGATCCTGCACAGTGACACAGCTGACGGTGCCAGCAGCCTGCAATACAGACGTGTGTTCTTTTCCTGATTTACGGTACCCGGAGTTGGGACATTGGGAGAAGGGAGCGCTATGTGGGTGTAGGTTTACAACCTGAAGGACTTTGATATTTTAGTGGTGGCATTAGGCCTGAATAGCATTAAATAAACATTTTGTTTCCTTTTCACAAATCTCTGGCATTGAGAGATGTCTTTCCAATTGGCGGTGGACAGAAGGGCCCAGTAGATTTTAGTATTTTGGTTTTGGGAGGGGCCCCTGTTGTATAGCAGTTTTGGGCATCCCTAGGTGGGCCAAATATTGTATTGTCCCTCCCTTGGACCTCTTGTTGTTCGGTAACACAAGGACCACAATATATTGAAATATCCCTCAAATTAAAATGAAGAAATAACAATAACACCTATTTCTTATCACTTCTCCAATCATAGGGAGTAAAATTCACATTTGTTACATTGTGTATCCATGTTCTAAATCACAATACTTTGTTATCTTCACATTTAACTATTTCCTTAATCATCTTTAAACCATCCATGATGTATGTTAATGTCTGGGAACTTCTCATGGACTTCAAAGTACTTGAGAACAGTCACTTTGTCTTTACACTGAGTATTCTCATGTCTTGTTATAATGCTTGAAAGCTACTCCAGACATGTTGGTTAGATAATAGATGAATAAAGCAATAGGTAAAAAATAAGTTAAAATATATTTCATCTCATTCAATGATTACTTCTAAAATTGGTACCTTTTTTTCAGTTCCTATGTGGAGAGGATATAATGAAGTGGGAATATCCAGCACAGAACAAGGAGACAGTAATGATGAAACAGGATGGCAGCATAGGTGTTGACTTAGAGCACAGATTCTGTAGTCGGAGTATCTTGTTTTCAATTCTGCTGCAATAATTACTGGCAGTGTGAACTCATAGAAGTAGCAAAACCTGTTCTTGTCTCTCATTCTTAATTTATAAAGAGAGGATAAAAGAAATTCATTCACAGTCTACATTTAAACTAAAATAATTAAGAGCACACAATCCATAATAACTTTTTATAATTTAAATGGTAATCCTTACTTTTTAAAATGTTTTAATTATGTTTAAAGTTAAGATAAAGTTCACATATTATTAGGTAACTTGGATACCAATCAATAATCCTCCAACAAAACTAGAGACTCATTGCATCACTTTATGAAAACTAAGGACCATTTCTAGGAGCTTTTTTTATTGGCAAAATTATACTAGAACTTAAATATTTAAAATACTATAATTTAGGGTTCAAAATGTCAAGATTTAGAACAAGTTGAAGATACATACTTTTCAAGAACATTGTCAACTTTAATTATATATGTTAAAACTTCACTTTTGCATAAATAATTTATTTAATTAGAACACCTAGGTGCTTTTAAATTTACATTGGACTATGGATATGTTCTTTCTATCATGAACTAATTGGCTATGTTCACTATAATTTATTTTAAGATAGTTACCTGGTACTATAGTGTAGAATTTCTCTTTCTCACAGAGCCATTATTATAGTGTCACAGTTAATAAGTTATCTGGTTGAGCTTTTGGCTTATTTTCAGTTTAATTTTAGCAAAATGCTCATAAGTGTGTTATGAGTGGATTATCTAACACTTGCAAAGTTTTAAAGAAACTAGAATCTAGCTTGCAGGTCTTTTTTAAAAAGTGATGAAAAGAGGGAATGTCATATATAAATAAGCTTGAGGTAGAAATACATTATCCTTATGCATAAGTAAAAATACTTAGAAATGAGAGCGAAGCTAACTGTTGTGATGACTGAAGGGCCTAACTGTTTCAAAGATCACATATCTGACTTTGAGCAATGATTGTGCTGGCTTTGAACCTTTAGGCAATTTTTATAATCTCTTTGGAACTTTTTGTTGTTTGATTGATTCACATGAGACTGAATTAATAAATTTAGGAGCCCTCTAAAGTCTTTATCTCTAATAATGTTCACAAGTTTGCTCCCCCCACTACCTGCTCTTCCAAATCATTTATACCAGAAAGTCATTCTACCTCTAAAAGTCTCCCAACTTACCTTCTCTACTTTTTTTTTTTGCTGCCACAACTTTAGTTCAACTCTCAACTTAGTACTTATTCTAGTAGAGTCCCAGTTATTTTTTCTTTATCTGTTCTTGATACAGGGTGCAGCCAAGGGGGGGCCCAAAAAAAAGATTTGGAATGGTGTCCAGAATTCAAAGTGTATAAGAATATTGGAGAGACATATAAGATGCCCTCACCCCCCACCCCCAAGGGACAAATGTAACAAGGCCATTGAGAGCTATTTTGCATAGCAACGGTTTTGCAGCTAACCTCTGGAATGATTATTCAACATATCTATAACCTTTAACTGGTTTCATAGATATGTTAAATAGCTGTGGCCAAGTTTGGAGTGAGAGAGAGAAGGTAGTGGCTGGGACTCAGGATGTAAGGAGGGGCTGAGCTCCTGAGTGAGAAGGCCTGTGTGAGAGCTTGGAAAAGACTGGCTCTTGGGACATGAGGGGATAACTGCCCAGGTGAGGAGAGGGCCACGCAGCTTTGCCAGAATGGAGATCCCTGCAGCCAGGTGAAGAAGAAAGCCACATGGTTTTGGTGGAGTGCGAACCCCTGCAGCTTTGGTAGAAGAGGCCCACGCGGCTTTGGGGTGCTCTCTTTGGCTGAGTGGCCTGGAAAGTAAGAGAGACTTTGACTGGAACTGGGTACAAAGAAGTCTTGTCAGTGGACCATGAGAGGGTACCACAGTACTTTGGATTAACTCGAGAGATCCTGCCTGCACGGTGACACAGCTGACGGTGCCAGTGGCCTGCAACACAGACGTGTGCTCGTTTCCTGATTTATGGTACCCGGAGTTGGGACAGTGGGAGAAGGGAGCGCTGTGTGGGTGTAGGTGTACAACCTAAAGGACTTTGATATTTTAGTGGAGGCATTAAGCCAAAATACCATTAAATAAACATTTCGTTTCCTTTTCACTAATCTCTGGCATTGAGAGATGTCTTTCCAATTGGCGGCGGACAGAAGAGCCCAGTAGATATTAGTATTCTGTTCTTGGGAGGGGCCCCTGTTGTGTAGCAGTTTTTGGCATCCCTAGGTGGGCCAAATATTGTATTGCCCCTCCCTCGGACCTCTTGTTCGGTAACATTCTTACCTCAGAAATATTGTTATTCCACAAAATAGCCAGAACTACTTTAAAATGCTGAATCAGACTATGTCATTGCCCTGCATGAAACCTCAAGTAATTTTCTAATACATTTAAAAGAGAATCATATCTATTATCATAACCCAGGGTAACTTATCTCTTCTTGTCCCCTTCTGCATCATTCACTTATTTCTCTAATACTCTTCTAATTCAATGTTTATGTCCCAGCCACACTGAACTTGAACTTGCTAAGTCCTGTCTTCCCAGAAGCATTGGATATGATGTTTGCTTTGCATAGAATACTCTTCCTCATTATTGTCACAAGGCTAGAACTGCATTGTCATAGAAATCTTAAATTCAACAACACTTGCTTAATAAAGGCTTTCTTGACCATCAAAGGTAAATTGGTAAGACTTTGGTTTCAGCTTTTCAACTTATGTAGGTTTTGAAAGTTGTCATTTCCATATTTACAGAAAGAAAAAGTGGAACAGACCAAAAAAATCAAGGATTTGGGGGGCCTCATGAAAGAATTGAGATTTAAGTTTGTAAAATGCATCTCAAATTCTGGACAGACAAGTAAATTCAGAAAGTCAGAGCTAAGATATGCTAATGTAAAGTAGAAAATGTAGGATAAATATATCTGTGGGAAAGCTTATATCGAAATTTTAAGACTTGCTGGAGACCAGTGGGAAAGTGAGAAACTCCTGGGAACTGGGGTCCTAGGTGAGGGAGGTCGCATTTTATCCCTAGGAGCACCACCATGTTCTCACAGTCAAAATGTGAGAGAGAGACCCCTGCTGGGTGTGATAGTGAGAGGAAGAAAAATAATTCTTGTGAAATACATTCAGATCCTCCTCCATTAAAAAAAGCTCCTATTCTGGTGGGCTTTACCAAAGTCTTGTCCTAGATTGGTAGGGGGAAAACATTGCCTTCAATCCAGCCCTTGTTCGTCTTTTTTGTCTCCACTAAGTGAAAGAAGAAAGAAAGCTATATGGGAAGAGGCACTTGTGAAGTTCACGGATCAGATTCAGAGGCTCTTTACAGTCACCTCACCTCCCCGACATCACCAAAGCTGCAATATAATAATGGTGGATTACAACTGAAAAAGCTTAAGACATATTTGAAAAGAAAGTATTTAGGGAGGTCCACATGTAAGAGGAAGATAAAAAAGACACTTAGGGAATGTTACTCTCTGTAATTTATAGCTACAGCAAATACTAAGCACAGTCAAATTTCTAGTGAGAGCAACATAAATTCCCCCATGAGAGGGCATTTGCCTCAGTTTTTATTATCCGTGTCTAGCTTTCAATAAAGAAATTACAAAACATGTTAAAAGGTAAGGGGAATATAGCATGAGGAGACAAAACAATCATCAAAATCACAAAGATATGATACCTATGTTGGAATAATCAAACACAAAACTTAAAATAACTGTGATTACTATATTATGGGATCCAGTGGAAAATAAAAACATAATAGGCAAGGACAAATGGATATATAAGCAAAGGATGGTAATTATAAGAAATAATGAAAAGCAAATTCTGGAAATCAAACACTGAAACAGAAATATAGAGTGTTTTTGATGGGTTAATTAGTACATGGTATATGACTGAAGAAATAAATGGTGAGCATGAAGATAGATCAGTAAAAATTTCCAAAATAAAGACGTCATCCAAGAACAGTGGGATAATTTCAAATTGTGTGATGTGCATAATTGAGAAATTATGATGAGAGAAAAATTAAAAAACACCAACCTAGAATTCTGTACCCAGTGAAATTATCATTCAAAATTGAAAGAGAAATAAAAACTTCCTCAGAAATAGAGGCAGTCCCTTTATAGAACCCCTGTACTTTAAAGAATATTTTAAAAGTTTGTTCAGATAAAAAGAAAAGTTGTAGATTAAAATATGAATCTACATAAAGAAATAAAGAACACTGACAAAATAATAAATGATAAAATAAGACTGTTACGTTTTTTAATTTATAATTAATTTTAAATTTTATTTGTTTGAATTGTGGATACAATTAACTGAGTAATTATAGCACATGAATAAATGGTACTCATGTCACAAAAGACAAAATAAAGAAACTGGAAATACTTTTTTATGAGGTACTTACACTGGACATGAAGCAGAAAAGTGTTATTTGAAGGTGGACTTAGAGTAGTTAAAATGTAATATTGTGAACCTTAGCGAAAGTACTAAGTTTTTAGAAAGAAGTGTAATTGATCCACTTTAGAAAGAGATGAAATGGAATCGTGAAATTCTCAACTCAAACAAAATAAGGCAGAAAATCTCTGGGAATAGATAGAAAACAGTTACATATGATAGATGTTAGTTAATTTTATTCATTCTTACATTAAATGTGAAGTCCCTAAGTATACCAGTTAAAAAACAAAGGTTATTAGATGATGTGTCATAGAATTGTACACTTGAAAACTATATACTCTTATTAGCTAATGTCACCCAAATAAATTTAACTGAAAAAAAATAAGAAAAAGAATAGATTATTAGAATGGGTTTATTAATAAATTAAGGCTCCTATTTAGTTGGTTGCCTTTTAGTTTTGTTGTTGGTTTCTTTTACTGTGTAAGAACCTTTTTAGTTTGATATAGTCACTTATATTTATTTTAGCTATCACTTCACTAGTCTTTGGGGTCAAAATCATAAAATCCTTTCTAAAACAAAGGTCCATAAGTTTAGTACTTATCTTTTCTTCTATGCAGTTTATTGTTTCAGGTCTTATATTTCAGTATTTGAACCATTTTGAGTTAATATTTGTATATGGGGATAAACAGTAGTTCAGTTTAATTCTACTGCATGTGGCTTTCCAATTTCCCCACCATCATTTACTGAAGAGTCTTTTTTCATTGCATATTTTTGGCACCTTTTTGAAAATTATTTGTACATGTGGGTTTTAGCTTTGTTTTATCGTTCTGTGTTTGTGTTTTTCTGCCAGTGCAATGCTGTTTTGATTATTTTCACTTTGTATTATAATTTGAAGTCAGGAAGCCTCTGGCTTCATTTTTTTTATGTGGATCGCTTTGGCTATTCAAGATATTTTGTGGTTCCATACAAATCTGACTATTATTTCTTCAATTTCATTATAAAACATCAATTGGGTATTTATGGTGATTGCATTCAATCTGTATATTGTTTTGGATAATGTGGACATTGTAACTATGTTCATTCTTCCAATCCAAGAACATAAAGGGTATATTTTTTCACCATGTCTTTTTTAATCTTTTTTTATTTATTTAATTTATTTTTTTAAGATTTTATTCATTTATCTTTAGAGGGGAAGTGATAGAGAAAGGGAGAAAAATATCAATGTATGGTTGCCCCTCGTGTGTTCCCCACTGGGAACTGGCCTGCAACACAGGCATGTGTCCTGACTGGGAATCAAACTGTGATCCCTTAGTTCGCAGGCCCTTGCTCAATCCACTGAACTATACCAGCCAGGGCTCAATCTTTTTAAATAATGTTTTATAGTTTTCAGAGTATAGGTCCTTCAAATAACTTGTTAAGTTTATTCATTGGCATTTTATTCCTTTGGTTGCAATTGCAAAGTGATTTTTTAAATTTATTTTTTTCTGAAATCTCATTGCTGGTATACAGGAATGCAGTGAATATTTGTATATCGATTTTGTATCCTTCAACATTACTGTATATGTTTATTGTTTCTAATAGTTTTGAGTGGTTTAATTATTCAAAAAATATAAAGAACTTATAAAACTTAACACCAGGAAAACAAACTATCTGATTTAAAAATGGACAGAGGACCTAAACAGACACTTCTCCCAATAAGACATACAAATGGCCAACAGATAACATGAAAAATATGTTTAGATTCACTAGCTATTAAGGAAATGCAAACAAAAGCTACAGTGAGATACCACCTCACACCTGTTTGAATGGCTATTATCAACAAGACAAACAATAACAGATGTTAAAGAAGTTGTGGCAATAAACAAAACCCTCATTCACTGCTGGTAGGAATTTTACCATGTAAAATGGTAAAATCACTATAGAAAACAGTAGGATGGTTCCTCAAAACATAGGAATAGAGTTACCATATGACCCAGCAATCTCTCTTCTGGGTATCTACCCCACACATTTGAAGACACATATTCTTAATGGTATATGCACTGCTATTTTCCTTGCACATTACTCATAGTGGCCAAGACATGGGAATGACCAAAGTGCCTTTTGATAAATGATTAAATAAAAAGATGTGGTACAGCCCTGACTGGTTTGGTTTAGTAGATTGAGTGCTGGCTGGCAAACCAAAGGGTCACTGGTTTGATTCCCATTTTAGGGCACATGCCTGGGTTGTGGGCCAGGTCCCCAGCAGGAGGGGCAGTACAAGAAGCAACCACACATTGATGTTTCTCTCCCTCTCTTTCTCTGTCCCTTCCTATTTCTAAAAGTAAATAAATAAAATCTTTTTAAAAAGATGTGGTACATATATATATTGGAGTACCACTCAACTATAAAAAAGATGAAATATTGCCATTGTGACAACATGGATGAACCTTGAGAATATCATACTCAGGAAAAAAGTCAGAGAGAAAAAGTCAAGAACCATATGATATCACTCACATGGAGTAGAAAACTGAAAGCAACAAATGAAGAAATAAGAAAAGCAAATAAAATATTATAGACACAGACAACATTATTGTAATTACCAGAGTGAAGGGTCAGTGGGAGGCTGGTAAAGGGTAAAGCGGATCAAATATACGGTGACAGAGAAAATTTGACTTTGAGTGGGAAACACACATTGCAATACGCAGATGATGTATCATGAAAGTGTACACATAAAATGTATGTAATTTTATTAACCAGTGTTCCCCTATAAATTAAATAGAAAATTGAGAAAATAAATAAAATTTGAAAATCAAAATTCAGCTATGTGCTGTCCAACAAGGAACTCACTCTAAATATAAAGATTCTGAGAGATTAACATTGAGAGAATAAAAATAGCCCTGGCTGGTGTGGCTTGGTGGATTGAGCACTGGCTTGTGAACCAAAGGGTTGCTGGTTCGATTCCCAGTAAAGGGCACATGCCTGGGTTGCTTGCCAGGTCCCTGGTTGGGGGCACATGAGAGACAACCACACATTGATGTTTCTCTCTCTCCCTCCCCCTTTCTCTAAAAATAAATAAATAAATATAAACGTAATTGTTTTAAAGAATAAAAACAATAAATATACCACCTAAAAACTTCTAAACAAAAACAATTTAGCTATAATTCCAGATTCGGTATTCATAACAGAACTATATTGCAATTAGAGGAAAGCCTCATACTAATAAAGGGGTCAATTCTCTACAAAGGCAATATGATTTTTAAATGCAATCGCACTTAACAGAGACTCACAGTATGTGAGGCAGAAACTGATATACCATGGAGAAAGAGATAGAGCTTCTATTATAGTTGAGACATCAAACCTCTCTCCCATTAGTAAGTGATAGCTGAAGCAGGTATATAATCAACCAGTATATAGTTGACCTGAACAGCAATGTCAATCAATGTGACCTAATTTACATTCATAGAATGTTCTATTGAATAGAAAAGAAATGTGAATTCTTCTCAAAGTCTCATGGAATATCCATTAACTAAGAAAGAACATAGACTGGGTCATAAAACACACCTTAACATTTTAAAACAATAGAATTTACAATAACCAAGATTTGGAAGCAACACAAGTGTTCATCAGTAGATGAGTGAATAGCAATCCCACTTCTGGGAATATATTCGAATACACCCAAAATACTAATTCCAAAGAACATAAGCACCCCTGTGTTCACTGTGGCGCTATTTACAATTACCAAGATAAGGAAGCAGCCCAAGTGCCCATCAGTAAATGACTGGATATAATAACTGTGGTACATTTACACAATGGAGTACTACTCGGCCACATAAAAAAAGAAAATTTTACCCTTTGCTACAGCAGGGTTGGTCCTGGAGAACATAGTGCTAAGTGAAACAAGCCATTCAGAGAAAGGCAATTACCATATGATTGATTACATTCATATGTGGAATCTAATAAACAAATTGAACTAACAAGCAAAATAGCGAAAGACTTATAAATAAAGATCAGGCCAGCAGCTCTCAGGGATGTTATGGGGAACAGAGTGGAGGGATCAAGGGAAAAAGAAAAAAGAGTTGAAGAATTCATGGACAAGGACAACAGTGTGGTAATCACAGTGAGGAGAGGAGAGGTAGGTAGAGGTATAGGGAAGAGGGTATAGGGAGGATAAATGGTGATGAAAAATACAATATAAATAAAATAAAAGTTTAAAAATGTATGTTCTCAGAAAATAAAGGAGTTAAACTATTAATTACTGAAAAGTATCTGGAAAAATCCCCAAATATTTGAATATTAACAACATAATTATAAATGACCATGGGGCAACATGCTTTCCCTTTAGAGAAGATGCCTATGCCTTTTCTTTCCCTCTCTTCCCTGACAGGCATAAATCTCATAAATTCCAATGGTCCCCATGAAGCTGGCAACCAGGGGAACAATAGTTAATGGTAGCTTGACCCTTGCTAAACCACTGACCCTGTCTTCAAAGTCCCCTTTTCTCTGACTTTCCAGAGAGCTAAAGCAGCCCCTCCTCAACTCACTTCTTTCCTAAAATGTTTGTAGAGAATCAAAGCAGCCCAGACAAAGCAACTCTGTTGCTTCTTCTATACTGAGCTCTTCCTTGTTTCACTGTCTCCAGCTTCATTAAATGTACCCTCGTATAAATAAATAAATAAATAAATAAATAAATAAATAACCTACCAAACTATAGGTCAATGACATCTCAAGTAAAGTTAAGAAACATTTCACTTAAATAAGTCAATTTAATTTGTGAGATTAAGATTAAACACACGCACACAACCTATTCTTAGAAATTTGTAACATTAAACACATATACTGGAAAATATTTGAAATCATTAAGCTAATTGTTTAATTCCCTTTCTATTTCCAGGATAGCAGAGTCTATCACACAAGCTTGTTTCTGTAATAATCTTATTGGCCGCAAAGTATTGTTTCAATTAGCTGAAATAATAACCCTAGCACAGACAGCCTTAAATTGAAGAAATCATACTATCTGGAAAAGTATTTTTGGTTGGCCCAAAGTTTAAATGAACTTCAGTATACTTACAGAATCTAAGAGTAAAGCAATCCACTGAAGTATATAATTTCATCTGATCATTTTCTATATCTACTACTTAATAATGTAGAGTCAACATTGTAAATTATACAATGTACCCTATTTATCTTAATTACTTGATTTATACTTATAGGTAAATTTCCTTCTTCTATAGAAATTTTATGTTTTATTTTCTCCCTATCCCTGTCTCAATTTACATTTACAGTGTTGTTGCAGAAGTACACAGAGAGACTGAAGTTTTGCAAGAAAGATTAAATGCTGCCTGAAGCCTTTAAGAAATGAAGCCTTTAGGCAGCAAGCTGATCTCCACCTGACTCAAAGCTCTGGTAATGATCCTACTGTGAAACCCATCTATTATATATAAAGGCTACAGAAAATCTTAACTGCTCACCAAAGTGCTCTTGCATGTTCTTCCTGCTTTTTAATGTTGCTCTGTGACCTAGTGATCGATAGGATTAATGTGGCTCAAGATCATATCTCCCACTCTTGGCTAACTGAACAGTAATTACAAAGACAAAGTGAAAAATGTTCTGCACTTCCCTGCATTTTATTTTTTCCTTTGCTATAACCTTCCTCAAATAAGTTCTATAGATCCAATATAGCAGTGTATCTATTTTTTTATATCTGTCATAAAAATACTATCTTAGGTTTTAAGCTGTCATGAGTTCTTATCCACAGTATTACTGTGGAAAATACTAAAGAATTCCTCAAATAGTTCCACAAGAAGATTGACATTAACTGCCTCCTTTCGGAAAGTTTTCTTTTAGTTTCAAGGGCTATACATGCTTGTTTAAAAGATTCCGGGTGTATAAATTAAAAAGTTAGATTTCTGCTTACTTGGCCTTGTACAATTTTGCTACCCCCTTCAGGGAAAATCTAATACCTACCAGTTTGGTTTTTATACCTTTTACTATGCATCCTTCTATGTATAAATGCATATATATATATATATATTTACATATTTTATTTATTCAGTTATTTAAATAGAGATAACTCATTCAATGTAATGGAAGGAATATAATGTGCTTGACCATTTCTATAGTAAGCCACTGTGATACACATACACACAAACATATATACATTTTGTAAAAGAGTTGCTGTAATATGCCCTGGCCAGTGTAGCAAAGTGGACTGAGTGCAGGCCTGCAAACCAAAGCATTGCCGGTTTGATTCCCAGTCAGGACACAGGCCTGGGTTGCAGCCATATCCCCAGTATGGGATGTGCCAGAGGCAACCACACATTGATGTTTCACTCCCTCTCTTTCTCCCTCCCTTCCCCATGTCTCTAAAATAAATAAATAAAATGTTTTTAAAAAAGACTTGCTATAATATAAGTTCCTGGAAGCATACCTGTATTTTTTGGACTATAAGATGCATTGCCTCCCTCCACCCCCCAAATTTGGGAGGAATAATGGTTGTTAATGCTGCTGTTGAGTTCTGTTTACATTTACATTGGTGAAATATTATGTTATTCATGTTATTAAATATCTTACCATATTTTTTGCTTCAAAATTTTTTCCTATTTTCTTCTAAAATTTAGATGTGTCTTATGGTCCAAAAATATGGTGATTATGGCACCAAATCATCTGTGAGTTTATTTATATTAATAATGATTGACACACAGGAGAAAAACCTGGCCAATTTATGGAGGAACAGAGCAAACAGCCAACAGTATCCCAGAATATATGAAAATGAGAGACCAAAAATTGTAGTGGACACTGAAAAGCCAGATGGTAAGGAGAGTGCTTCAGGACAGTAAGGTCCCAGGGACCAGCTCAGGGACCAGGGTGGCTGTAGCCCCAAGCCCAGTGCCTGGCACTAGGTCTACCACAGACTCCTTGGGAGCAGTGGGTCTGCTACAGAGTCCTTGGGAAAGAGTCAGGTCAACTGCTTCCTCCCTCTCAGGCCAAGTAGGGTTTGAGCAGTACCAGGAGAGATCTGGTTGCTTGGAGTTGCAGAGAGGAGAGTAAGGACAGAGAGGCAAATACACAAGGGCCGTGATCATTTGCACAGTCTGTGGTCACTGTCTTGGGAGAGTTGAGAGTCCCGCAGTGACCTGTACTGACCCTGATAGTCACTGGTTTGGTGGGAGAATTGAGCAGCAGTCTTGAGTAGGAGGAATTTCTCAGGGGAGTATTCTATGCCAGCCATCCGGCCTACTCCCCACCCAGCTGGGCAGCGATCCCTAGGTTGCTCCAAGGCCCTGAGTTCCCCCATAGCACTGGGAATGGTTTGTACCCAAACCTCCGGGACCTAGGTAACCTGGCTGGGTGTGCATTCACACCTCAGCCCACAGCAATAACCCTGGGAAAAGAGCTCTGTGAAGAAGACCTGGATCCCCTACCTAAGGCTCTGGGAAGAGGCCCCAAACGAGCTCCTGGGAAAGTGCCAGCAAGACTGGCTAAGTGCACATGGGGAAGGGAGAAAGGCCACGGGAATCGAGCCTCAGTGTGCTGCAGCCAGCGAGACCAGAAAAACCAATTTGGTCAGTTTGAAACAAGAGGTGTTTGTTTTGTTTGTTTGTTTGTTTAAGTAATATTTTATTGTTTTAATTTTATTATTGTTTTATCTTTCAATACTTTTTCCTCTCTTTCCTTATTTCTTGTTTTATTCCTTCTTCCTTTCTTTCCAATTTTATCTCCTCTGCTATTTTTCTTTTTCTTTTTAAATACCTACAGGTGAGACCAAAAAACCCGGAACTATGAAAAGACCAGAGTTAGACCCAAAGAGAGGGCATTACAACAGTAAAGACAGAGACAAATTTCACTTTGCTATTGCAGAGAAACTACAAGTTACTGCATATTTGTATTATTATTTTTCATTATTCTTATTTCTTTTATTTTAATAGTATCTGTGTATTCTTCCTCTTTCTGTATAGTTTTCTTCACTTGGCTGGTTATATTGTATCATTTGACAGGTTTCCTGTGTTCTCTCTTCCACAGGGTATTGCTAATTTACTATCCTTCACATCACTTGTGTTTCTTTAATAGCACTCAACTCAAAGTTCTATACCCCTTATTCATGTTATTCAGATCACATAGATTCTGTAATATGATTGTTGCTCTTATATTATTGTAAATAGTAGCTGTTCCATACAATTATAAATACTTCACAACACCCTTCCTAGATCTTAGCCCACTTCACAGTTTCCTGAACTCTATTACTGTAGTGGTTAACTCTATTCTCACACACTACACCTATTTACTATACTTTACTCTCATCTTACCTCATAATCTGACCTCCCACAACCTCACTGCTTTCTAGATCCAACTCACAATCCTTCCCTCCCCCAAAAGAGACTTATCTTTGTTCCATCCTTTTAAAAAAGTGGCTAGTTGGATGGAAGATCATGGTTAACACTATGCATTGCCTAAGAATCAACTATCTCTTCTGTACAGGCTGCTACTGTAATATCATAGAATACTCTCCTGCTCTCTTAAACCACTTGGCCTTCCCCTCCAACTGATCACAAAAAAAGAATAGGTGGAAGAGGTGAACACCAGGATATCCAGTGGAAGAGGAAACCCAACAACCAAAAAACCACCAACAGATAACAGCAGAATAAGGTGAAGGAGGGAGTAGAAATCACACAGATCTCAATCCAAGACCTATCTGGAAATACAACTAAATAGTAAAGAAGCTACCTAATACAAACAACTGAACAAGAGCAAAAGAGAATATTCAAAACCTTGTATGGATAAAAGAACTAGCTTCAACACAACCTGCCCTCATGAGCACAACAAATTACAAGAGGCAGTGGACAGAGTGATCATCAGTTAACCAGCTGGTGGGAAGGACCCATGAAAGAAAGACTCAACAACAATCAAAACTCAAAGAAAAATACACAGCCAACTTAAATAACAGCCCAAGACCAGTGACAGACCATTGGGAGATCAAGGAGACTGCACCACTGAATCTCACATGTTTTCTACCACAGAAGTTAACACCACAAACCCAGGGAGCCAGAACAAATCAATTTAAGAAGCTGAAGCTAACAAGAAGAGTCTCACAAACAATGGGAAGATAAAGAACCAATCCCAAAATGAAAGGAACGGAGGATGCCTCAGAAAGAATGCTAAATAAAAGAGAGGCAAGTCAGCTATCAGATATTGAATTCAAAGCACTGATTATCAGGAAGTTCAATGAGCTCACAATGAGCTACCAGAAACTACAGGGGAACTATAATGAACTCACTGCAAACTGTATCAACATGAAAAAGGAAATAGAAACTATCAGCAAGGGCCAAGAGGAAATGAAGAATACAATTTTCTTGAAGAATACAGGGGAAGGCATAAAAAGCAGAATCAATGAAGCAGAAGATCTGATCATTGAGTTAGAGGACAAAGTAGAAAAAAACTCTCAGAAAGAGCAAGAAAAGGGAAAGAGGCTAAGAAAGAATAAAGAGGGATTAAAGGTAATGCAGGACAACATGAAACATAATAATATCCATATAATTGGGATACCAGATGGAGAAGAAGAAGAGCAAAGGATAGAAAATCTGTTTCAAAAAGTAATGATGGAAAATTTTCCTAACTTCATGAGAGAAAAAGTCACACAAACCCAGGGAACACAGAGAATAACAATCAAGAGGAACCCAAAGGAGCCCACTTCAAAACATATCATCATTAAAATGCAAAATTCCAAGGCAAAGAGAGAATCTTAAAGGCAGCAAGGGAGAAACAGAAAGTAACATACAAGGGAGCCTCAATAAGATTAACTGCTGACTTCTTCTTGGAAATGCTCCAAGCCAGAAGAGAATGGCAAGAAATATTCCAAGTAATGAGAACCAGAGGCTTGCAACCAAGGCTACTTTACCAAGGCGACTTTATCAAGGCTACTTTATTTGATTGAGAGCCTTGCAAGCAGGGCTCTCAATTAGGATAGAAGGCCAAATAAAGAGCTTCCAAGACAAACGGAGTCTAAAACAATACACCTCCACCAAACCAGCTCTGCAAGAGATGCTAAATGGACTGCTCTAAGGAAAGGAAAAAAAAAAAGAGAGAGGAACACAGGTACAAAAATGGCAATGAAGAAGTACCTATCAATAATAACCTTAAACATAAATGGATTAAATGCTCCAATCAAAAGACATAGAATAGCTAAATGGATAAGAAAGCATGACCCACACATATGCTGCCTATAAGAGACTCACCTCAGGACAAAAGACCAACATAGACTAAAAGTGAAGGGCCGAAAACACATTTTCCAAGCAAACAAAACAAAACAAAAACAAAAACCAAAAAACAGGAAACAAAAAAAGACCAGGGTAGCAATACTCATATCATAGAAAATAGCCATAAAAAAAGACCATAAAGAGAGACCCAGATGGTCACTTCATAATACTCAAGGGAAGAATCCACCAAGAAGACAAAAATATTGTAAATATATATGCACCCAATATAAGAGCACCCACATATATAAAGAAAGTCTTAGAGGACTTCAAGAAAGATATTGAAAGCAACACATTATGATAGAGGATTCTAACACCCCACTGTAAAAAAAATGGACATATCTTTCAAACAAAATATCAACAAAGATATTATGGGATTGAACAATGCCCTAGATTAAATGGACTTAACTGATATATAAAGACACAGCTTTTCTGCCCAAGGAAGCAAAATACACACTATTTTCAAATGTGCATGGAACATTATCAAAGATAGACCACATGATAGGACACAAAACGAGCCTCAACAAATTCAAGAAAATTGGAATCATACCAAGCATTTTCTCCAACCACAAGAGACTGAAACTAGAAGTCAATCTCAAGGAAAAAATACCCAAAATACTCAACTCATGGAGATTTAATACCATGCTATTAAACAATGAGTAGGGTCAAGAATTAGATTAGGAAAGAAAACAAAAAGTTTCTAGAAACAAATGAAAATAAACTCACAACAATCAAAAACTTATGGGGAACGGCAAAGGTAGTCCTGAGAGGGAAGTTCATTGCAAAACAGGCCTGCCTAAAAAAGATAAAAACATGTCAAACAATCTAACCCTACACCTACAAGAACTGGAGAAACTGCAAGAAAGACAGCCCAGAGCAAGTAGAAGGAAGGAAATAACCAAGATCAGAGAAGAATTAAATGACATAGAGAGGAAAAGAACAATTCTAAAGATTAATGAATCCAGGAGCTGTTTTTTGAAAAGATAAACAAAATTGACAAACTTTAAGTAGGCTCATCAAGAAAAAAAGAGGACCCAAATAAACACAACCAGAAATGGAAGAGGAGAGATTACAACTGACACCACAGAAATACAATGGATTGTAAGAAATTACTAGGAAGAACTATATGCCAAGAAATTTGAAAACCTAGGTGAAATGAGCAAATTTCTAGAAAAATGTAGTTCTCCAAAACTCAATGTAGAAGAAACAGAAAGCCTGAACAGATCAGTTACAGCTGAAGAAGTTGAAGCAGTAATTAAAAACCTCCTCGCCCTGGCTGGTGTAGCTCAGTGGCTTGAGTGCAGGCCTGTGAATCAAAGGATCTTGGTTTGACTCCCAGTCAGGGCACATACCTGGGTTGCAGGCCAGTTCTCATCAGGGGACACATGAGAGGCAACCACACATTGATATTTCTCTCCCACTCTTTCTCTGTCCTTTCCCTCTCGCTAAAACAAAACAAAACCAAAAAAAACACTCCTGACACACAAAAGCCCTGGACTGGATGGTTTCACAGGAGAATTCTACAAAGCATTTAAGGAAGAGCTAACCTCTATTCTTCACAGACTATGCCAAATAATCCAAAATTGTGGATTACTCTGAAATGCTTTTTATGAAGCCAGCAATATCCTAATCCCTAAACCAGATAAAGACACAAAAAAGAAAGAAAACTTCAGACCAATGTCACTAATAAACATGGACACTAAAATCCTCAACAAAATATTGGCAAACTGCATCCAACAATACATTAAAAAGATCATACACCATGGCCAAATGGGATTCATTCCAGGGATGCAAGGATGGTTCAATATTCGCAAATCAGTAAATGTAATACATCACATAAACAAAAGCAAAGACAAAAATCACATGATCATATCAATAGATGTGAAAAAGCATATGATAAGGTATAGCACCCATTTATGATAAAAACACTCAGCAAAGTGGGAATAGAGGGAGCATTCCACAACATAATAAAGGCCATATATGAGAAACATACAGCCAACGTCATAGTCAATGGGCAAAAACTAAAAGCTTTTCCATTAAGATTAGGAACAAGACAAAGATGTTCACTTTCACCACTTATATTCAATATAGTATTGGAAGTTCTAGCCACAGTGATCAAACAAGAAAACAAAATAAAAGGCATCCAAACTGGAAAGGAGGAAATAAAACTTACTCTTTGCAGATGACATGATACTGTACATGGAAAATCCTATAGACTCTACCAAAAAACTGCTCAACCTAATAAATGAATTTGGCAAAACAGCAGGATACAAAACCAATATCCAGAAATCAATGGCATTTTTGTATACCAACAATGAAACATCAGAAGCAGAAATCAAGAAAAAAATCCCATTCGATATAGCAAAAACAAAAATAAAATACCTAGGATTAAACCGAAGCTAAAAGGTAAAATACCTTTATGCAGAAAACTACACAACACTGAAGAAAGACATCAAGGAAGATACAAACAAATGGAAATATATAACGTGTTCATGGATTGGAAGAATTAACATCATCAAATGTCTATACTACCCAAAGCAATTTACAGATTCAATGCAATACCTATTAAAGTACCAATGCATATTTCAGAGACAGAGAACAAACACTTCAAAAATTTATATGGAACCATAAATGAGCCCAAATAGCAGCTGCAATTTTGAGAAAGAAGAGAGAAGTCAGAGGGATCACAATACCTGATACCAAACTGTATTACAAGGCCACAGTTATCAAAACAGCCTGGTACTGGCATAAAAACAGGCACATAGACCAATGAAACAGAACAGAGAGCCCAGAAATAAACCCAAGTCTCTACGGTCAATTAATATTTGACAAAGGGGGCAGCAACATAATGGAGTAAAAATAGCCTCTTCAACAAATGGTGTTGGGAAAACTGGACAGCTGCGTGTAAAAAGAATGAAACTCGAGCACCAACTTATACCATACACCAAAATAGATTCAAGGTGGGTAAAAGACTTAAATATAAGCTGTGGCACCATTAAAGTCCTAGACGAGAACATAGGCAGGAAAATCTCAGATATTCCACGCAGCAACATTTTTAGCAATATTTTTCCTAGATCAAGGGACACAAAGGAAAGTATAAAAAAAATGTGGTCTCATCAAAATTTAAAGCTTCTGCCTGGCTAAAGAAAACAGTATTAAATTAAAAAGACAACCAACTGTATGGGAAAACATATTTGCCAATGATACCTAAGACAAGGGTTTAATCTCCAAAATATACAAAGAACTTGCACGACTCTACTCAAGAAGACACCCAACCCAACTTAAAAGGGGGCAAAGAACTTGAACTTCTCCAAGGAGGACATACAGAACATCCAGAGACACATGAAGAGATGCTCAATATTGCTAGCTATCAGAGTGATGCAAATTAAAACCACAATGAGATACCACTTTACATCAGTCAGAATGGCCATCATAAACAAAGCAACCAACAACAAGTGTTGGAGAGGGTGTGGAGAAGAGGGGACTCTAGTCCACTGCTGGTGGGATTGCAGACTGGTACAATCACTATGGAAAAAAAGTATAAAATTTTAAAGAAAACTAAAAATGGATCTGCTTTTTGACCCTGCAATTCCACTGCGAGGATTATATCCTAAGAACCCTGAAACACCAATCCAAAAGAACCTTTGCACCCCAATATTTATAGCAGCACAATTTACAATAGCCAAGTGTTGGAAGCAACCTAGGTGCCCATCAGTAAAAGAACGGATCCAAAAACGATGGTACATTTACACAATGGAATTCTATGCAGCAGAAAGAAAGAAGCTCCTGCCCTTTGCAACAGCATGCATGGAACTGGAAAGCATTATGCTGAGTGAAATAAGCCAGACAGTGAGAGACAAATACCATATGATCTCAACTGTAACAGGAAGCTAAACAACAAAGCAAACAAGCAAGCCAAATATAACCAAAGACACTGAAATAGAGAACAGGCGGACAATGACCAGAGGGGAGAGGGGAGGGAATTTCAGGGGAAAATGGGAAGGGTTTACAGGAACAAGTATAAAGGACACATGGACAAAAACTAAGGGGGGTGGAAATGGGAGTGAGGTGGGGAGCACTGTGGGGGTGAACTGGGATGGGAGTAAAAAACAGAAACCTGTACTTGAACAACAATTATAATATAGAAACATTTTTTAAGTTAAAAAAATAATGACTGAGATTACATTCAATGTAAAGTTGTATTGTGTCATCCAGATAACTTTTGTTTCTTCATATATTCTCCTCCATTTCCTACAGAAATTATTAGTTTTCTTATAAATATTTTGCACATTTAATTTTATCTTGATATAAAAATTTAAAATTTCATTGTTATTAAATGCTTTTAGGCTAAATCCTACTGTGGATATTTTATTTTATCATAAGTGCAGTCAACAACTGTTATACTATAAATATTGCCTACATCATTTTAGCCAGCATATTTTTCATTCTAGTTTTTTATTTATCTTTTGATTATATAAAATTGCTGCATATAAATGTAATTTAGAAATTTTCAGGTAA
This sequence comes from Artibeus jamaicensis, assembly GCF_021234435.1. Lineage (NCBI taxonomy): Eukaryota > Metazoa > Chordata > Mammalia > Chiroptera > Phyllostomidae > Artibeus > Artibeus jamaicensis. Next base: position 66,466,194 of record NW_026522030.1, on the reverse strand, counting down.
GAAAGTTAGGGAATATAATTACTTGATATCTCAATTTCTTTTTAAAATAAATTTAGGGTAAAATCTCTCAAGTGTTACTGATTCAAATAATGAAAAGTGGGAGATACGTGGAATATCATGTGTGGAAAATAATGTTTGGTGACATAATTAAATGAATAATTAGGTAACTGAATACATCTATCAAACAATTTTAATATGGTGCTTTGACTAATACTATCTGTTAAGCACCCACGCACAAATATCTATTCTCTTTTTCTTCCTGGCAACATGGCTGTACTTTATTTCCATTTTTTCTTGCAGTAATATACTTTCATATGTGGCTATATAATGCAGCTCCAGTGGAAGAACTTAGGCCCCAAGGTTATTGGTGTGACATCTGCATTCTGTCCTTTCCACTGACTACAACCTAAACATAGTGGTGACCCCGTATGGGACATGCAGTGCCCCAGGTGATGACAGAGCTGTGTGTGCAAAGTCACAGGACTGCTTTCAAACCTAGGACACTCACACTCAGAATTAGATATGACAGAAGCGGAAAATATATATATATATATATATATATATATATATATATATATATATATAACACACAAATAAGCAACAATAACAATAAAACAATCTTGTCATTGGGACTTTTGGTTATGGTGGTCTGCCTCAGTATAATAGTATAATAATACGTATTTTAGCCTTTCAGTATTATTACCCAGTTGACTATCCTCTATTTGAAATATATTTCCAGCGTTACTTCATGACACTGCACTTTCCAATTGTCCCCTGCAACAGCAGGCACTGCTTCTTAGTCTCTTTGTTCACACCACCTTCTCTACTTAAATTCCAAGCCTAGAGCTGACAATTTAGCTTCCCTATCTTTTCTACAAATAATCTAGCCTAAAACTATCTTATTTATACTTATGAATTTAAATACCACAGTTTATGGCAATAGCTTAAATTATATTTCCAGTCTTACCCTTTGAGTTGAAGCTTCATATAATCAACTACTTACTAAAAAATGTCAGTATGATATAGTCCCCCCCCCCCCCCAAAAAAAAAACAGTTTGAGCAACCAACCCACCTCTGACACTTAAAGAAAGGTGCAATTTGGGGCATGTTACTTAACCACTTAGTGTCCTAGTTTTTTCTTATTATAATATTGTGATAATAATAGGACTTATGGCACATAGCAATATTGATGGTGAAGCAATTTTACATAGTTTTTCCATTATTAAATACTTAAATGTGTACCTGTCACAGAGAAAAAGTTACTTAAAGTAGCACCTTCTATTTTGAATTTTTCCTGAGACAGTCTACTGATATCTAAAATTGAACTTAAAAAATAATTTATTTATTAGAGAGAGAGGAAGGGAGGGAGGAAACCTAACACCTATCAGTTGGGTTTGTACACCTTTTACTATCCATCCTTCTATATGTAATTGTATATATATTTACATATATATATGTATATATATGTTGTGTATATATATTAATATACTTTATTTTCATTCAATTTTAAATGAGAAAGAGATGTAAAGAATTAAACTGATGACATTTTGGTTTGCAGACTTGTGTTCCACCCACTGAGCCACACCAGCCAGGGCCATAATTGAACTATTAATTGTCCAAAGCCTCTTTTCTTCAACCTGGTCTTGTGCAGTAAATAGCAATTACCATGCTTCCCAAATTAGAAATTTAGGACTTATAAGTTTCCCCTATTTTTCAAGATATATCTGTATCTTTACAGCTATATAAAGAATCTACTCCAAACTTCATTCTAGTTGCATAACTACAAAATTCAGCTTGCCAAAGCTGCCCCCATCTTCCCATTGGATTACTGCTTCTATATTGATCCTTTCCTGCCACTTCATACCTCACACAATCTACTATTCACACAATAACAGGTAGCATCATCTATTTATTTTTTGGTGATTGAGTGATGCCACTTGGCCTCTGTCACTCCAGAATCCAATTATTCCTATTGTATTTATGCTTCTCAGTTTAGTGGCTGCACTGTAAGGCCTGTGGTATAAAGGAGAACAATCACACAGACCCTCAAGAACTATGATTCTCCCATCACAAATTTATTTCTCACAGTATTGTTGAAATATATGTCTTCTGGACTCTCCCAGTGTGTGTAAATCTTAAATGTCAAACCCACTCTAGCATCCCAATCTCCTTAAACCTTTGAATCCCTTCCTATATTTTAAACTAAGGCAGGTCTGGCATTTCAACTCACTTTATATGGGTTACTTATGTTTTAGTATGTTTCAATCAACCTAACAAATGGTTACAGCATTTTCTAACTCTAAGAGCCAAAACATTAAATTGCTGAGTCTCTGCTTAATGAGTCCATATCAGGAAATCAGCAAGACTAATTTTATGTTCTTTCAACCCTTATCCTAACCATAGTATCTATCTCTACTTGTTCTCCAGATTTCTGTCTGCATTAACTTAAACACTCAAGCAGTCTTTGGAGTGTGGTGCACCTTCTCATGTGCCACACGTTCATATCACACGTTTTGGGGCCAGCTGAGACAGAGTCTAGTAAGGGGTAGAAGCAGAGAGAGGGTACAGGTTGGTCCTGGGAAGAGTCACTGTTGTCTTTCAAGATGGCTACCTCAGGGGAGACCATAACAGTTTTTTCAGGCAAAACGGGATTAGTCTCCTCAGATGGAGCAGAGAGTCCACTTATACTGGCACAGAAGACATTAGAATTTAGGAGTTTGATCTTCTCAACTCAACTCTATCAGAGTTTTCCCATATATTCTCATTCCAGCTTTTCAGGACCCCATTTCTTTTTCTGAGGCAGTTAGAATGCAGTCACACTAAATAGCAATGGATTTAAACTTTTTGTTGTTATTGGTACATTTGATACATCATATATGTAACAACTCTGCCATGGTACACCACCATTCTTTTATGGGTATTGCATCTAGAGTTGCATTTATGGGAAAGCTGGCATACTAAAGAGCTTTACTGAATAGTAGTGCTTTCCCATGTTGCATGCCTATGCCCACAGTAGCTCTTTTCTATGTCCTGTAGTAAGCCATTCACTGCTACTTGTTCTGTGGTGCTAGTCTCCAGATGCAGCAATGCAAGTGGGCCCTGCATCAGCACAGCCTCACTTTTCAGTAGGTTTTTTTGTGCTTTGGCCTCAGGATGGGACGTTATTAGTGTTCTGGCCTGTCTTTCAGTGGCAGCCAAACTGTTCCTGTGTCTTGGTATGGGCCTTCCCGCTCTTCCCTCATTGTTATTACACTTCGAACTGGCCTGAGATGCTTTTCTTTTTCTCTCTTTCCAGGATTAAATTCTTTTTTTTTCCTCCATTTTTCCAAGCCACAGTGATTCTCCCAATATTCTAGCAGTTACAGGGTTTCCTTACTCTCTTCTACTAGCTTAAGACTTTTGTTTCACATGAGAGAAGGGTTAAGAGAAAGAGTTTGAGTTCGGAGGGCTTTTCTAAAGTGGAAACATTTATTTGCATCCCTGCACTACAGAGAGGTACTCTCTAATTCTTTTTCATCGGCTCTTTCTTGTGACTACCCAATGGTAGTCTGTGGGAAAAACTGTGAGTTAATGCAAAGTCCTTCTGTGTCTAGGTACCCAACTTACTTCACATAACACAATAGCCCATACTTGACCCTCAACAATTCATTAATAGTGTAGCTGATTTCTTCTTACCCATTTTATGGAGACTCCTCTTGCCTTCTGCACTTTACTAAAGTTCAGTTCACACATCTAGTCTCTCTTTGCAGGACCCTATTTCTTTCTATTAGTAGGATTTTTCAAAGAAAAAGAAACCAAATAAGATACATTTATGTGTGTGTGTATACACATACATTATATAAATATGTATTTACATATAATAAAATGTATGTGTGTATATTTTATTATATATAAATAAAATACATAAAAATAAATATAAATATAGTATTTATTTATTTATTTAAATTTTAATTGTTCTTTAAGTACAGTTTTCCATCCTTTACCCCCATCCCATCCTACCCTCAGCCCTCCACTCCTCCCTCCCACTTCCACCCCCACCCTTGTTATTGTCCATGTGTCTTTTATACTAGTTCCTGCAAACCCTTCCCCTGAAATTCCCTCCACTCTCCCTTTTGGTCACTGTCAGCTTGTTCTCAATTTCATATATAATATTGGCTCATACACCACAAAGGCTGAGACATCCTATGATATGACACCTGAAAGCTGGAGGTGCAGGAAAGTTGATTGTGTTTGAGTTCAAGCCCAAAGGTCTGAGAACCAGGGGAATTGATGATGTAAATCTTAGTCCAAGTGCAGGAGAAGACCAATGTCCAGTTCATCCAGTCAGGCAGAGAGCATATTTTTTTCTTTCCTCTTAGTTTTTATTCTGTTCAGCTCTTAACAGACTAGATAACACCTGCCCACATCAGGGAGGAAAATCTTCACTCAGTCTGAGGATTTGAAGACTAATCTCATCCAGGCACATACTCACAGACACACCTAGAAATATTGTTTTTACAAGTAGCTAGACACTCAGTATCCTGGTCAATCAGGCACATATAATTAAAGATCATATCCTCCTTGGAATTCAGATTGATTCTTTGATGGGCTCACTAACAGCACAATTTTGGAGATCATCTTTTTTTGTTATTTCAGGAGCAATGTACTTTCTGTATCTCTACAGAATAGGTGGAAGAGGAAAGAAACCCCAGATTTGTCTTTAAAAAGCATCAACAATATTATGTCATGCTCCTGCCTTTAATAATCATCCAGTGAATCACCAGATGGGTACCTCAGTTTGTTAGAGAGTCATCCCAATAACCCAAGGTTGCAGGTTTGAACTCTGTCAGGGCACATACAAGAATCAAACAATAAATGCATAAATAAGTAGAACAACAAACTGATGTTGCTCTCTCCCCATTCCCTCTCTGTCTAAAGTCAATCTATCAATTAATCAATTGATAAAGGTAAATAATGTCCTACTATATTTATGAGTACAGTTTAAAAATAAAAATACCAATAAAATCATCCAGTGAATTCCAGGTCTGCTTAACACAATTTAAACTTGTTATTATGGTCCTGAATGCTTTTTATTGTACACTCTTGTCAAGCTTTCTTTTTTCCTACAATGTTTTCTCATTCACTCAGCTCGAATACATTGTTGTACCTGCAGTCTACAATCAGTCGTTCAAATGTGCCAAAGTATCTATAACCCAAAGGTTTTATACATGTGCTTTGTTCTTAAATTCTTCCTCTCAGATTTTATACTTGCTTATTGATTCTCATACTTAAAGTTAGTGTTCAGCTTAAATATTATTTTAAGCAATGTAAGAAACTTCCTGTCCATACCATTTTGTTGCCCTTAGAGAATAATTTCTAATAATTGAATTTCTTTTTGTGTGAGTACTCAATTTCTTTGTTTTTCCAACTTGAGCACCTTGAGAATTCACACCAATTCCATTTTGCTACACGTTAAGATTTCAAAGTCTTGAACAATTTTCTATGCATAATATGCCATTGCTAAATATTTATCAGCTGCTTTAATAAGCATGGATCTTGTCATTTTTTAAGTTCTGATTATAAATTCTCTAGTTTCATTGGAGACAAGGTTGGTCTTGAAGAAAATAACTTTTCTACAAAATAATTCAGCATAAAGATTAGCTTAAAAAAACAAACAGCATGTGGCATATTTTTTATTTAATTTACCCTTGACATAGCTTTTTGTAATCCCATATGTTCAGAGCTATTAATTATTCTCCATCTTACTTTATTGTGTCTGTTATGTCTATTTATATTGAATGGATTTGCAGGAAAAAACACAAATATGACAGGTGTGGTATTAACAAAATGCATGTACTGTATGAAAAACTATTAAGTATTTTACAAAATTTAAAGTTACTCCTATGCCAGTATCATATATTCATCAAAATTATCTTTTAAGACAAGCACACTGAATTATTTTTTATATTTATTTAAGCCATACTCTCCAGTTGTGTATTGAATATTTTATATCATTTAGTTTCAGCAGAAGATCTTTAACAGTAATATGTTTGCTATTGTTCACTGTACTAAGCGATTACTAGAAATAGGAATAATGTAGACTAAGGTAGTATTTTTAAATCTTTTGCTCTTATTTAATCTTCTTTATCATACTTTCATCTCCTTCAACAGTGGTTAAAATAGCATATATCTTTTATACAGATAGCATCTAAAATTATATTTAAAAGTCCATTCGTGGCTGATGTGGCTGAGTAGATTGAGGGCTAGCCTACAAACCAAAGGATTGCTGGTTTGTTTCCCAGTCAGGACACATGCCTGGGTTGCAGGCCAGGTCTCTAGTAGGATGCATGCAAGAGGCAATCACACATTGATGTTTCTCTCCCTCTCTTTCTCCTTTCCTTCCCCTCTCCAAAAATAAATAAATAAAATATTTAAAAAAAAATAAAATAAAAGCCCTGAGATCTAATATAAATTCCAGGTCTTGAAATTTGATCCAAAGTGTTCACATGAAGACTTATACTAACATTTTCTTTATTTTCTAAATACTTCCTAGTTTGTTGTTATCATTTCCTATAATATTATTTTGTTTTTCCCACCCCACTCCGATGCCCAAAATCAAGATTTGGGAATTTATTAGATATTTTCCTTCCCTTGTGAATTATACTTTATTTTATATTAAGTCCCATTTGTTCTAACCCCACATTATTGATGCTCTTCTTCATCTCTCCATCTTCACTACCATAGTATGTAATGTGACCAGGATTCTTATTCCTTTATATTAGTCTCCTCCTCAATGGCATTCCTTCAGTGAAGTTATCTCACCTTCAATGAATTCAAATTTCTACAGTGATAGCTAAATTCAAATAGGCCTAATGCTTTTTTTCTCTACTTTTCTTCACTTCCTTGGAAGAATACACAACTCTACAACTTCTCTAGTTATTGTACTACATTTAGTTCAAGGCTCCCTATGAACAAAATGTTGAGAAAAATCATGTGGAGGAAAACTGTCAGATTTCTTTTTTTTTCTAATTATTGTGCTTGACATTAAGATTATAAAACTAAATTTTTCTTGAATTTCAAATTTTTACTGTGTACTATAATTTACTTGAAATCTTTAATGTTTCCCCAGTGATATTTATACTTTCATAGGAAAGTGGCAATCTCACAGCAGGAACAGACTTGCAGAACATTCAATGACAATTCTGGTCTAGAAGATTTGGGGAAAAGTGTATTTTTACCAGGGTTCTTATACTTTGGTTTCTCTTCAGATTGTATAAATCTTTAGCCTTTTACTAGGGTTTTTAAATCAATTCTGCAGAGTTGAATAGGTTTACTTTGTGTTCAGACATTAATACATTTGCTCAAATTTCATTTTTAAAATAGATATTGCTGAATCAAAAGACAGTTCTATTTTTAATTTTTAAGGAAACTCCATATTGTTTTTCACAGTGGCTGCAGCAGTCTGTATTCCCACCAATAGTGCACAAGAGTTTCTTTCCTTTTCTCCACCTTCTAACCAGCACTTTTTTTTATTTAATTATTGTAGTCATTCTGACAGATGTAAGGTGATATCTCATTGAGGTTTTAATTTCCATCTCTCTTATGATTAGTGACATTAAGCATTTTGTCATATGTCTATTGCCCATAAGCATGTCCTCTTGGAGAAGGGTCTATTAAGGCTCTTTGCTACTTTTTTCAATTGGGTTGTTTACCTTTCTGGTGTTGAGTTGTATAAGTTCTTTATATATTTTGGAAATTAATTCCTTATCAGATATATTATTCACTTACATGTTTTCCCATACAGTGAGTTCTCTTTTAATTTTGTTGATGATTTCTTTTGCCATGTAGAAGCTTTTTAATTTGATGTAGTTCCATTTGTTTATTTTTTACTTTGTTTTTCTTGCCTGAGGAGAAATATCAGCAAAAATATTGCTACAAGTAATGTCTGAGATTTTACTGTATATGTTTTCTTCTGTGAACTGCCTTTTGACCTAGTCCCACTTCTGGGAATATATCCTAAGAAAATTAAAACACTAATTCAAAAGAATATAAGCACCCCTATATTTATTGCAGCATTATTACCAATAGTCAATATCTGGAAGCATCCCAAGTGCCCATTAGTAGATGAGTGGATAAAAATGCTGTGGTACATTTACACAATGGAGTACTAATATGTTGTACAAAAAAAATAAAAGAAAAAAATTGTACCTTTTGTGACAACATGGGTGGACCAGGAGATTATTATGCTAAGTGTAATAACCCAATTGGTAAAAGACAGTTCCCATAGGATCTCATGCATATGTGGAACCTAATAAATAAAAAAATTGATGAGCAAAATAGAAACAGAGGCAAGAATACATAGCACAAAATGACAATTGTCAGAAAGGATGGAGATTGGGGAACTGGATGAAAGAAGGTAAAGGAATTAACCAAAAAACATGTGTACATACACACAGACAACAGTGTGGTGATAGCCAGAGGGAAAAATGTGGGGGTTAGATGGAGGTGGTCAATTGGGGAAAAATAGAGACAGAAGGAGACTTTGCTTAGGGTTATCAGCACGTGATGTTTTATTGAGATGTATACTGTAAACATGTTTGGTTTCACATACCAATGTCACTTCAACAAATTGAATTTTAAAAAGAATTAAAATAATCTAAATAAATAAATAATTTAAATACCTATCAATTTTGTGGCAGCCTATTGGCACTATATACAGGGCTATATAGAGACAAAAAAATTAGTTTGGAAAATACAAACTAAAGCGGAAGATGGGAAGGCAGATTTATATAAGACAAGATACTAAACAGGAATAATATAGAAATTAGTAGAAAGTAAAAAAAATCATACAGCTTTATTGAAAAAATAAATATAACTTGTGACACCATAAAAGTCCTAGAGGAAAACATAGGCAGGAAAATTTCAGATATTCCATATAGCAATATTTTCACCACCACATCCCCAAGGGCATGGGACATAAAGAAAAGAATAAACAAGTGGGGCTACATCAAATTAAAAAGCTTCTGCAAGGCTAAGAAAAATCAGAAAAATAAAAAGAAAACCAACAATATAGGAAAGTATATTTGCCAGTGATACTTTGACAAGAGTTTGATTTCTGAAGTATATAAAGAACTCACATGACTTCACTCTAGGGAGATGAACAATCCAATAAGAAAGTGGCCAAAGGACCTGAACAGACACTTCTCTATGGAGGACATACAGAGGGTCCGAGACACATGAAAAAAATGCTCAACATCACTAGCCTTTAGAAAGAGGCAAATTAAAGCCACAGTGAGATACCATTTCACACTAGTGAGAATGGATATCATAAACAAATCAACAAACATCAAGTGCTGGAGAGATTGTGGAGAAAAGGGAACCCTAGTGTACTGTTAATGGGAATGCAGACTGGTGGGCCACTGTGGAAAACAGTATGGAATTTTCTCATAAAAATTAAAAATGGAACTCTCTTTTGATCCAGTGAGCCCACTGCTGGGACCATACCCTAAGAATCTTGAAACACTAATTCAAAAGAATCTATACACCCCAATGTTCACAGCAACACAATTTATAATAGTCAAGTTCTGGAAACAGCTTAAGTGCCCAACAGTAAATGAGTGGATCAAAAAACTTTGATAGTTTTACCCAGTGGGATACTACACAACAGAGAGAAAGAAGGAACTCCTACCTTTTGTGACCGCATGCATGAAACTGGAGAGCATTATGGTAAGTGAAATAAGCCAGGCAGTAAAAGACAAATACCATATGATCTCACCTGTAAGTGGAACATAATCAACAAAACAAACAAACGAGCAAAATAGAACCAGTGCTGGAAATAAAGAACAAACTGACAGTGACCAGAGGGGATGTGGGAGGTGAATAATGAGGTAGGGGCAAGCAAAGAAAAATGGATAAAGGACTCATGGGCATGGAAAAATGGATAAAGGACTCATGGGGGTTGACTGTGGGAGTGGGGGAATGATGGGGTAAGGACAAGCAGTGGGAAAAAAGGCAAGACAATTGTAATTGAACAACAATAAATAAAAATAAAAATAAAAAACAAATCATTCAAAATTTTGGAATAAATAGAAGAGGGAGATTTGCAAGAGGTGTATAAAGAGAATTGCATTAATGTCACACATTTTTATATCTGTGTTACATTGGTTATTAAACAATTATTTAGCACTATTACTCTTCAAACTCTGCTGTTGAGATCAAGGTCTGAGTTTACAAACTATGGGAGAAAAATTTTGCCTTTATGAATATGGCAATGATCATAAATAATTTTTAAATGAGAATATAGGCTAAGTAAACCAAAAAACCCATGACTACTCAAAAATAATAGAAGCTACATGTCTTACCATTTCACTAATATCCACACTATTTTAAATTTGCCACAAACCATTAGTTAGATTAACTTTTATTTTATTTGAAACTTATTTTATTACTCCACGTAAACCAAATATGAAAATATCATTAATAAGCAAGACATTTTTAAAGTAAAAATGACAGCATATGAATTATACTGGTACATTTATGGCAAAATTAGCATATTCATGTGTGTATATTATATGTACCAATATTCATTAAGCTTAATGCTTGATATCCTCTACATTTATGAATTTAACTTAGTAAAAGAATTAAAAAACAAAACTCCCAAGTATGAATAGTTGTACAATTGTTCATAAATGAAAATATGTATATTATTTATTATATGGGATAGATAATTTAAGCTGGACTAGGGCAGTCACACATTAATTTTTGGATAAATATGGACAACTAACTATGATAAATAATAATTTTAATAGCTATTTAAATCTGAAACTTTCTTGGTGGTACCCAAGGCTACTTTTTTTTTTTTTGATGACTTTTAATTTGAGTTATAACTAGTTTGAGACTTGTTTTTACTAACTGATCAGAGGAACATAAAAGACCACATGGCAAATTATAAACTCTCTGAAGCCAGGCTTTATTACACAAATCTTGGTGGTTCAATTTTGAGGTAAAGTTTGATTTTGTGTGAATAAAAACCGGTATCAGGATCTAGCACCTGGTTGCTTCGTGAACTCCCAATTCATTTTTTAATCTTTTAAAAATTTTATTGTTGTTCAAATACAGTCATCTCCATTTTCCCACCACCACTTTCCCCTGCCTCACCCACTCTCCACTTCCATCCAGATTCCCAATTCTTTTAAGGGCCTTATGAGAGTATACTCTGTGGAATCCTGTGAGTCCTTTAGTTACTCAAAGCAATGAATTATTTCCAATATATAGTGGCTATAGAGAAAGTACATTAATTAAAAATTGATGTAAATGCATCAATGAACAGTAATAAATCTTTCATAGCATATTATGTATTTTTAATTATGAATTTTACTTTAACACATAGAACAAGTTTTTGATATAATGTTGAGAAAAACCATTGAACTATTACTAAATTAAAATATTAATACATTTAAACTATAGAGAGTGATGTAATATTCAAATTCTGTAAAAGGTATTGCTTATCATTGTCCTAAAATATTGTTAATTTCTACTTCCATTTCATGTCCTAATCTTTAAACTGCATGAATAATGCTAACTCAAGACTTTAATGTACCATGAAGATGTGTCCCTGTACTTTGACAGGGACTACATGTAACTTGCAAACAACTAATACAATGGTAATGAAGAAATGCATTTGTTAACAGGTGGATTGTACAGTAAAGTACTGGAAGTCATTCTGAGAAAACTTGTTCTGCTCATGTTTTTAAAATTTTATTATTACTATGACTTTCCAAGTAATCAGTTTCTAAGTTACCACATCCCAAAGAAATTCATATTACACTAGGAAAAAGAAATAGAATATCCTTCTGATTTGGACTATTTATTAATTACAAAATATTCTCAACACTCACGTTCACAAAGTCTTCATTAACTTCATGTATGTACCATTAAATCTTTTTTCTAAATTCTCTAAGGTTAATATGATACTATGGAAGAAAAAGAAGAAAATTTGAGGACATACAAAAGTTTTAATAGGCTACTTTCACTTGGCTAATGTAAAAAGTATGAGAAATTATTTGTTTCTTGGTCTTTCTCTTAATTCCTTTAAATTTGTACTTATCCTTTTATTTTTCTGTTGTAAATAGCATATTTGCAATGTTAGAAAAATTTGGAAGTACAGAATATAAAAATTGAGTATAAGTTTCATAATTATAATTAAGAATAAAACAGTATTTAATGATTCATTGAACATAAAATTTTTTACATGCGATAATTTTATTCCTTCTTCATCTACCCTGTCATTAATAAAGTATTTATTTTTAATAAAATTAATTGGGGTGACTTTGATTAATAGGATCAGATAAGTTTAAAGTATACAATTCTATGGCACATCATCTATATATTGCATTGTGTGCTCACCACCCAAAGTTGAATCTTCTTTTGTCATCATATATTTTATCCCTTTTACTACCTACCAATCCCTTCCCTCTGGTAACTACCATACTGTTTTCTGTTTCTTCATATATTTTTCTTGTAGAGTTCAAAGTGTTCCCTTCCTAATTCATGCAGGTTTGAACAGGTTTTGTCTTAAAAATATAAAACAGTCTGTAAGTGGCTTTGATTGCTTTTATAAAAGGGCTTCTATAAAGTACTGTAATTAATAATTGAATAGTATCTATTGTGTGATATTAGTATAGATGCTCCTTACTCATTATTATAAAGTCATTTTTTTAATTTCCATATTTTATATGGAATCTCTCCTCTTCCCATTCTTCACATGATTTCCCTCAAAAATTGAGTAAATGGACTCAGATGTTAGAAAAGTAATACTAAGTAGTATTAAAAACTTTAAGTTGCTGCCCAAGTGGTGTTGGAATGTAATCTTTTTGTACCATTTTTATGAACATTACATATACAAGTGGAGAAGGACTGGAAAGGGAACACAGCAAAACAGATTCAGTTTGTGTTATATCATAGTAGAATTGGAGAGGCAATCTCAATTTTTTGTTAAAATAGCTTTAATTTATGATAATGGTGTTATTAATAATAATTGCCAATATGTTGAGTAATTATTTTGTGTTCCTTACTGTTTTAAGTGCTTTCCATGAATTAAACCCATGTGCATTCTTACCAAATGAGGAAGCTGAGGTGTAAAAGACAAAAGGCATGTGTGAAAATGGTCAAATAAGATATACAAATAAGTAGAAGACAAATTATAAGTATGTATTCAAATTGAATTTATTTAAGGAACTTCTACATTCTAGAAGCTAAGTAAAGAATGTCCTGTATATATTTATTATTACCCTGAAACTTCAAAAGTTATTTATTCCTCTTGAGTAGAGCATACAATAGAAACATTTTTATAAATAAGAGTATGTCTTGTGGCCATATTATGAAATAAATGAGTGATATTTCTCATGCTGATAATAAATAGACATTTTTTCAAATTTAAAAAGAGCTATTTTATTTTCTGACTGAACTGTTATAGACAATATGCAAAATTTTATGAGAAAGTTTAGGCTTAAATTATGCATTTTTTTTAATCTTAGATCTATTTTCCATCTCTAAATGACTGATTTGGATCTTTTAAAAATATCTTCAATGTCCCTGCTTAATGTTCTCAATATGTTTCTACTTTTTATTTATATAATTTATAGTCATAACTTTTTTAATGTCTTTATAAATAACTATATAATTAGTTATTTCTTGATTCGTTTCTTTTGATTATTTTTCCTGCATCTTTTCATGTCAGTACTTTTTTTAATAACAAAAATTGTGAATTGATCTTATTGAGTGTTAGATATTTTTGTATTCTTTTTTTTTTTTTTTTAAATATTTATTTACGGAAGGAGAGAGGGAGAGAAATCGTAGGTCCCTGGTCTATAAATATGCTTTAGATTTTCTCTCTGATGCAATTAAACTACTTGCTTTTAGTTTGTCTTCTTAGGGTGTATATCAGTCAGGGTTCAACCAAAGAAGTAGCAGAACCATTAAGATAAAGAATGTAAAATATATAATATACATGGAATAGAAATAATAGCCTTATTCAATTCTAGGGCTAAGTGGCTTCTACAAAGCAAGCTTTTCATCTAATTCTAGAGCCCAAAGTATGCAGGGTAGGTAGTCAGATGAGAGGCTTAGGAGTGGTGTGGAACTTCACAAGAATAAACTAAAATCCATGTTTTTAACTTGCCTCTGACCTAGTTGAGAAAGATCTCCAGCATAAGCCAATGCACTTCATCTAACTAAACACAAACACTTCTAGCCCAGCAGTCAGAGAAACTGAATGGAAATCCAGAGGGAAGAGTGAGCAACTGCAGGTCCACAGTATACTCAGGGTCAAGGAAATGAGTCAGCCCATCAGCAACATGTGTGTCTGCAATAGAATGAATGGATGCTCCCCTTTTCTTTTAGCAATCCAACTCTCACAATAGAATTACTCAAGGAGCCTACACTAACTGGAAGCATACTAGAAAGGGAGTTCTGGGAAACAGTGTTAGAATATCCAGCACAGCCTTGCAGATCAAGTGGAATTTTGTTTTGCTATTGAGACAATATCCTTCTGAGTACTCTACCAACATATTATCAATTCCATGTTTTTCTGCTCTGAATGAGAGGAACAGAAATTATTCTTAAACGTGTACAGCTCCAGAGATAGGTCCCTCTCTTCCTTACAAATGATGTTGGGTAGTCTCCTCATACACGTTTCCTGTTTACTACTCAGCTGAAGGCTCAAAGGGCACCATCATAAGTATGTGGAGCTCCTCTCCCTACTCTTCTATCTTCTCTTCTGTTCTATCTTCTCCAATAGTCTCCCCTGATATCTTTAGCTGCTTTGGCTCCCTGAAATTCTAACTTAGTCTTCTCAATTAAACTAGGCTTCTACCTGGGTTTTCTTTCCTTGAGCTGTGTCCTGGAAACTGTTTAGTGAGCAATGGTAATTATAGGGCTTTCCTCGTTTCTTTCTCCTCTATTAAGATCACTGAAGTGGTTGGCTGATGTCCAGTTTCTGAAATTGTTTTTTGCTATATATTTTGTCAAGAATTTTTAGTTGTTTTGAAGAAAAGAAAAAGTAGTTCTTACTACTCCGTTTTGGCTGAAAGAAGTATACCTTATTAGCTTTTAATGTTATTCTGATTTGTCCTTCTCGGAGAACATAACCTTCCAGACTTTTTGTTTTTGCCAATTAAAAAAATCCTCTTTTATTTGCCCTGCCTCTTCCTACCGATGGGCCCTGAACTCTAAAATTTGTCTACAAAGATCAGTGAAACTACAGAAATGGCCACTCTATTTTTCAGAGCTTAGTATTTTCCCCCCTCATCCTGCACTGCTGCAAAATTTATTTTTCTTGTAGGGAATTATGGTGAAATTTACAGTTGTTGAGAAACCTCTGGTGTTATCACTCTGCTCTATAAAATCCCCAAACACAGAGCTTCATTTTCCTACCAAACAACAACTACCCTTTTTATTTGAAAACATTTCCATATCATGTCATGTCCCTTAGTCCACAAGTGTCCACAGTGAAAAAGTAGCTGCTAATAACTATAAATCAATTTTCACAGTCTTGTTTTTAATATAATTATGATCATTTTGTCTTTGTTATCCATCAGCTTTCAAAAATATTTAAAATATTTTTAAAAAATATAAGCTTAAAAGTGTCCTTAGTGGTTGCACTTTTATGCTATAACTACTCTATTTATCCAAAAGTAGAAGTTAACTGTTACTTTTTAAATTATATTTTTATGATATTTAGATATATATGTTTTTATAATGACATTTTGATTACATTTATGCTTTTATGGTTTTGCTATAGCCATTTAACCAGCATTATATTCACTGCAACTGGCTCATCTATTCATATTTCATGGTATCTTTATATTAAAATTTTTAAACTTTGAGATTTTAGATTTATTTAGCTCATAACATATCTTAAAAAATAACATGAATCTTCTTTCTTAGTATATGAGAAATAAGACAAACTTGTGAACAACTACCAACTTCTAGAATCTAGGTAAATAATGTATATATTTATTATAGATCTGAGGATTCTGCATTGTCATTTATTACTCTTATTGAGCAGACCGTAAAATAGATGAGTTTTTATAAATAAAAATGTGATGTATGGTCATATTATAGAATACAATATCCAGTGATATCTCTTATTTTGATATTAAATAGACTTTTTTCAAATTTAAAAGGAGCTACAAAAATTATTCTTCTGACTATGAACTCTGTAGACTATGTGCAAAACATTATGAGACTATTTATGCTTAAAATACACACTTTGATACCTAAATTAGGTGAGTATTGAAGATTCACTATACAAAGCATGGACTCTTTAGAAGGACAATATGGGACAGAAAATGAGCAAAGGCCCTGGATCCGTAAAGAGATAAGAAGAACAGGAGTCTTGATTATTGTATTTGCTTTTATAACATATGTGTACTAGGGAAGTCACTTAGCTTCCCTGAGTACAAGAATAACTATAAAATGATTCTGATTCCTGCCTTGTCTGACTTACATGCTGTTATGAGAAGTAAATGAAATAAAGGATATGAAAGCAATTTATAAACATATAACTGTGAAAACATATGTAATATATTCATTTATGAAACTGAACTTTCCAGAATTACATTTCATTTAAGTGTAGTGCTTTTTAAGTTTTCATGAAGAAAAAAGCACTGGGAACAGTATGTTCTATTATTTAATATTTTTGTTGGGGATAGGACAGATAGATGTCAGCTTTTTTCCAGATTAAGTGGTTCAGAAAACTTAAATATGCATATTTATACATAATTTTTTAAAAATTGGGACAACTGTAACAGATAATAAAATATTAAAAAATGAAATTATATTTTATTGATTATGCTAAAGAATTAGACAGCCATGTTCTTGCCTTTTTTAAACCTTCAATAATATTAACACCACAGCTCTCAAAGTGGGCTGAGTAACTAATTTTGCTTTAGAGCCACTCTGAGCCAGAGATTGTCTTTGAGGAAATCCTGGACACACACCTGTACCCTGAATAAGTATTAGAGACAAAAAAAACACATATTGTTGCTTTTCCCCAAAGACAAAGGTTCAGTCTGATAATAGCATATAGAAAAAAATAAAAACTTTACTTTCTTTGTTTTGGATTTGTGTGGAATTATATATGCCCAATATATCTCTCTATAGAATGAATATACTTTTTTTTCATGTTGGATACTAAGACTCAAATCTCATAAGACAGGCATAATATTGTAACATGACATGCTTCTCAATACCTTTGATCCCACTTGATAAAAAATTAAATCTTCAATTTCCATTATTTCTAATAAAAATACAGCTGATACTGCATCAGAGATTCAGAATTCTCAAAGACCAGACAGCTAGAAAAAAACTCTCTAGCAGATTCACTGGTATATCTGTACTTTGAGAAAAAGGGCCTTTGAAAGCAGCAGAGCTTACCTGGTGCCTGTGTTACTGCAGTTGAGTAACTTAGAAGAGTGACATGAATAAGAACCAAGGCTCTAGCTGAGACTACACTTCAAAAAGATATTTTTCTGCTTTAGTGTCTCTTTGATATAAAATGTCTACCACATTCTCAACTAACTATGTTTATAAATAATATATACAACTGGTTATGAGTTCAGGTTCTGGGTGCTAACAAATATTGTCCATAGCTAGGCTTTGCTAACTATTAGGTTAGATATCTTAAACAAAGATCAATTTTTGCATGTGTCAAATAGTGTAAAATAGAAACAAGTACCTCAGAGAGTTAATGCAATTAAAACAATGTTTGCAAAGTATTTAATACAGTTTGATATATGGCATAGATTGAAGTTCATAATTGATAAATGTTAGTATAATGATTATATAATACTATTATTTCAAAAGATTTTATCTATTCTAGACTCAACTTTGGGCGGGTCTAACAAATAACATTTTTACTCATTTCAGGTTTATGAAGGATTAGAGTAAGTCTTTGAGGCACTCCTGATTGGCCAGGGCATACAAAGAACGTGATTTTACCATTTCAGATCTAACTGGAGAGACTCAATGTTGCACTATTTTTTAAAATAGGTCCTGTTAAACAAGCATTCGCTCTAGTGGTGGTGATAGTTCACATATTTTTCATAAATATAAAGAAAATTAACTGATAATCTCAGCATTTAAACAGCAAAAGTACTTGTTTCAAATAAAACATTTTATTTAAAATGTTGTAGGCAGATGATACTCTTAATGTTCAAATTAATCTTGATTTATACTTCCCTGTTAAATTTACTCAAAATAACGCCAATTCCCATAGCAAGCAAAATAGACCCTGTATGACTGAACCCTATAGTCAGGTTAAACTCTGAGAAAAAAAAAATTAGTCCCACCCTAACATGGATATATTTAGTATGTGCGTCTTGGTTGAAACATTTCTCTTATAGCATAAAAAAGAAATGAGATCAAGGAAGTAATGCAAACCCTAACTGTATGAAAATAGGATGGTCTTACTCAAACCCATTCTTACTTTAAGAATGGCACTGAGGCAAAAGTCAGTTGTCAAGTTTACTTATAGAAAAAAATATAGATACTAAAATTATGATAATGAGTTCCTAGTCTACAGCTGTTAAAGCTAGCTAGATGATCACAGAGTTAAATAATTTTATTTGACCATACTTATGCCCAGTTTTATTATCTGAAAACATACAAATGTCCTTTATATTATATTCATATTTAACATAATAGCTAAAATAACATTTATGATAATTAAAATGCTAATTTTTAAAACAGGCCTTCTTGGAGTGTGTATTATGCCCCTGGCACTATATTTATTAATTGAATATATTTATCTGTAAATGAGTTACACAGTGCCTGGAAATAAGCATGCTAATAAATTTTTATTACCATCTGTATAAAATCATAGATTACTTCATATATGCATGGCTCAGTGAAAAAGAAATATAATTCAATATAATTACCAGTGTTTTTGTATTTCTGCTGTTAGACTATGAACTCTTAAACTAGGAGTTTATTTTGAATTTCAAGGGACTTTTTGACAGACTTTTTGAACGATGCTATATATTCAGTGATATTTGTTTAACAAAAAATAAATAAATAAATAAAAGAAGTAAACCCTGGATTGGTAAACTCCAGGAAAGAGATTTAGTCAAAGACAAGTGTTGAAAATTCAAGAACTACAAGGAAACAACTATGTAAATAGAGCAAGTCAAAACCTATTTAAATGCCACACAGTTGGCACATACAAATGTATAATGAATTCAGAGGTATTATTATGAGTCAGAATTAGATTGGGAAAAAGCTCTGCCAGTGGGACCTGCATATAAGAAATAGAGAGGTAAGAATATTGCAAGGCAGGAGAAAGCATATATCAACACTTGGAGAACTGAATAACTGTGACATCTTCATAGTCACATAGTCCTTAGTCCTTATACTATAAGGAGCAGGCTGCTATGAATTCCTAAACATCTGTGTGGGCAAGAAGGGAGAGCTGAGGTTGCAATGGAAATATTGGTCTAGTTTGATCTACTAGTAGTAGTAGATTACTACAAATGGTTATCTACTCAGGTCTTTTGAGTGAGAGTTTGCTATATATTGAGCAAAAAGAGAAAAGGACTCATGTGAGGGGGGCTCCACCCACAGTGCCCCCTTGCCCTCCAGGTATTACAATGAGAACAAGTCTACCAAGATGTGATCTGTCTGGGGAGAAAATGTGGCTGATCTCTCAAAGGAGAAGGTCCAGAAGCCTATTCTTCAATGGGCTTTTGTTGGGTTTAATTTGCATAGGAATACGGGGCATAAACTAAAGCTCATCAATCACTGTCAGGCAGTAATAATCAAACAATAGATAACATTCAGAGAACACTGAGAGCTTATTTTGAGTCAGGGTCAGGTAGCTAAAGGGCCATAAAATTTGGGAAAACTCATTTTATGCTTAGACCCTTATTATTTAAATTGAGGGTATTAGCAAAGTAAGTTTCATAGGACTTTATGAATTTTTTCTTAGGCCTGATCACCCTAGGGAACCTGCCCTTTCCAGTACAGGACCTCCAGCATTGTTTCAGGCTTAAGGCCTTCTTTCAGGCTTAAGTCAGGCAGGGGAAGTAAGGCAATCAAGAGATTAGAAGACTTCTTGCAGAAAGAATGAGGACTCAGGCTATGTCAAAGCTGAGGGGTGAGGGCCCATCCCCCCTTTTTTCTATAGCCCCCAAGTTTTTCCCTAAGGACCCTTTGTGGCCATGCCTTTCTTAGGTTGTCCCTCCCTTGAGGAATCTTACCTGTCATTGGCTAACAGGTCACCCACTTCGAGCCAAGCAGGGTGAATTGAAAGGGGGTAGAGGTGGCACCCCTGCCAGGGAGATAAGCATTGTCTCCTTAGTGGCTTATGGTCTCAGGGTCATTTAACTCAGCCTTAGCCATGGGGGGTTACAGCTTTTGAAACCAAGCAGGGCAGTTCCCAACACTCATGGACATGGATGACCATGTGGTGATTGTGGGGTGGAATAAGGTATAAGTGGACTAAATGGTAATAGAAAAAATACAAAAAATTTTAAGTTTATTATAAAAATTGTATATATACAACTATTCAGTTATATGTGGGGCAGATAGAGTGGGAAATAACTTAGGGACCTAGAGCCTATTAGGTTCTTATTTAAATTTTATATTTGGAAATAAATGTGTAGACTTATATGATAATATTGAGAATGCAAAAAAACTCATAGGTGTAGGAGGTAAAGAAGTGAAAACAGGAAGAGCTGATTAAATAAACCCAAAAATTATAAATATACTTCAAATTGGAATCCATGAACAAATTTTACAAATGCAATGATATTTTAAGGTTAAGGACCTATTATTTCTCAAAAGTTTTTTCAAAATAAAATTGTAGGATGATACTTGTTTTATCTGAACAAAAGAGAGAGATGTGGTCAAATAGGCTTAGAAATTGACAGTATAAATAACAAAACTAAACTCTTAATTCAGTGATCACTGTGATAATCTAAGACAGTGATTTTCAACCTATTTCATCTCATAGAATATATAAACTACTAAAATTCTGTGGCACAGCAGTAATTATATTTTTTGCCAATCTGACAAAAATAGTTATAATTTTTATTCATTCACACCAGATGGCTATTATTCTGTTGGCTATTGTTATTTTCTTATTTGACAATGTAGGGGAAGAGAAGCCAGAGCCCCTGACTAAATAGTCAGGTATTACATCTTTTAAAAATCCTTGTGGCACACCAGGGTGCAATGGCACAGTGGTTGAAAATCTCTGGTCTAGATATTAATACAGTGATTATTACTTTTAAAATCTATTTGGCTATAGTAAACTATACCTATTTCTGCTTCTGTTTTTCAGATAACTTCATATGGTTTTAATCTACACTTGGAGAATTCTGACCTACATCACAAAGAATAATGCATTCATAGTGTATGTACTTAACACTTTGCTTTTTAGTTGTGCTGGGGTTAGGGCACTACCTATAGCTTTAAGTCTATAGTATTATTTTTCAATATTTTAACTATTGGAAAACAATGAGTCAATCTTTTCATAAGGAAAATAACCTAAACTTTAGCAAGCCAATTTTTATATTATTTTAATAGAAAACTAATTACTAGATTAATTTGCTGCCATGAAGAATGTTTTTGTGAATTTTGTGTACATGTGTGTATACATATTTGACATATCACAAGTAAAATGACATGTAAATTTTAATGTAGTTCCATTGAAAATTAGTAAGATTATTGTGTTGTTATTAAATAAAATACTTAAAAAATCATTATCATTATTCTTATTTATTTTTATTTTTCTGAAGTGTTTTATTTATTTGAGAACTTTGTAACATAATGGAACTTCACTTCTAAAAATCATGTTTTTCACTATTGCACATTTTATATCAGGATATATTTCAGGAACTTTGTTCTATGTACTCTTTTGGCTCATTCTGACATGAAGCAGGAAATGAAGTACTCTTTTTAACCAACTTGTGCTGATAGTTTTTGAACAATGAAAATAGGTTAATTATTAAGGGTTGTCCAAAGAACTCTAAATCCATACGTGTTACCTATGTATGATAATATATTGAATAGAATGTTTAAAACTTAAAATTAACAAAAACTCCAGGTCATAAAAGTTTAAAAACTGAATGTTTTAAACTTCATCTCCAAATGTCACTGAAGATTATTTTAAAGTTCATCTATAGGTACATTTCCACTCTAAAATACTAGATTGATTATGTATCAAATACTACATCTGCTAAAAATACTGTAACTTTACATGTCAACATTGGCTCTTCATCCTCTGCAGCACGTACAAGGCTGAAGGTCCGGGCATGCTCGTGCCCCGTGCAGGAACTGAAGCCTGAGCCCTGTCTCCCAGGGAACACTGGTGAGGACTTGGGTTTAAGTTTGCAACAACTTTCAAGACCCACGAGCAGTTATTCACAAGTTAGTTTACTGACATATCAGTTTTAGACACAGTGATAAACTAAACATTAATTAATTGATGTGGATTTCCTCTCAAATAATTCAGGCCAATCTAGCAAATGGGAATCCCGCTCCTGCACTTGACTATGGACACTGTCTACAGATAATGTATATCTCTGCCATTATTTAAAATAATTTAGTTGAAAGTGTGTTTGTTACTCTCATTAAATACATTTTTGCAGTTTAATTTTTTTCCCTGGAATTTGGAGGCCTTACAAATCACTAAAGATGATACTGTATCATATTTTTCTTTATTTTATATATTATTTCATTTGTTTACTTTTTGGCTGAAGTTCTTCATAAGCACTACATTTTAACACATAGAAATAGAAGAATATATTTTCTCTCAAGACAATCTTTCTTTTAAACATTGTTTAAGCCTCTGAGAGCTGGAACTCCTTGTACATTTTGTACTGTCAGTAATTGTTAACCTCTCTTTTAAATATGTTCTTTGTCTAAAGACAGAAAACAAGCAGCATTCATTTTTATGATCACATATTTCCTGTTATTCCAATCGCTAATTTCACAATGACATAGTAAAGCTCATTTGTAACAATTTATAAACTGTGGCTGCTTTTCCAAGTGAGACTCTAGGCAAAGTGTACACATTGTTCTAGAACCAAATGTCACCGAGTGCATGCGCACCTGCATAGACACAGTAAACATCCAACTATCAAAGAGAAGTGCACTGGAGATACTCCTATGCAAAGGCCATGTGTGTGATGACATAGTTCCCTGCTTGTTGTTAACTCGAAAATTTTCAAGCATTTGGAAAATTGCAAAGACAACTGCTCCTCCCCCTCGGTGCCTTGTCTATATCTCAGAATCCTTTGTTCTTCAAGAATTAAAATTGTGGGCTGGGACTCAAGGGAGTGAAGAAGTGTACATTTGTAGCCATGTGGCATCTCTCCTGACCTGCGTCTCCCCACCACCATTGGAATTCTATTTATACTTGCCTTTTGAAGTGTGTGGTCATCCCAACACCACTGCAACAGGTTTCACAAAAGGGAAATCTTACTTATTCTCTTGCTCCCATTACTTTTCCTAGATCTATTTTTTACTTTGTTTTCACGTTAAATATTTCTGGACAATCTCATTCACTTCAAATTCTGCAAATATATTTTATGGTCTTAAGACCACAAAAACATAGCCAAGCCCAGATTGCCTTTCTCTAACAGGATCGTCCATAGGCACTTAGAATGCAATACTGTACTTCTCAAATAACATTGTTATCAACAAACTCTAGATGAAAATATATTCTTTCTTGAAATTTTATCACGTTTACCATTAACACAATTTAGTCACTTAAGGCAAATAAATCCTTGGTATTAATACTCTTTTCCATATCAATCGATGATTAAAACCTAGCCATTATAACTTTATGTTTCATATCTATTGTCCTTACTTGTCCTCTTTTGATTACTCTTCAGAAATAATTCTTATATTTCATGTGGAAGCTTATTTTTTTCTTTATTTATATTCCTTATGTTATCCATTCCACCTGCATTATTTATTATATACATAACCGTGTGTTTCAATCATTCATTTGAAAATATTAATGGGACACTTACCACTACTCTATGCCTGACATAATAGTGAAAATAAATTTCTTATTTTTGTTTAACTTGTTGTCTACTGAGGATAACAATAGTATGCTTACAAGTAAGTTGACTGAAGATACTAATAGTGACAAATATTATGGCAAATTTAAATCTGCATAATAAGATAAAGATTTTGGCAGATATGGTGAGTACAAAACTACTGTCACAAGAAGGTCAAAGAAAGCTTATAAAGGACCATTTTTTTTACCTGAAATCTAAATGATAAAGATGAAGTTACACAAAGGTGTGAATATAGAACGCTCTAATAGGAGAATAGAAATGACAAAAGCCCAGGTGGGTAACAAACTTGGCATAATAAAAAAAGAGAGAGAGAGAGAGAGTAGGATTTCTAGAGCAGTCATTTTCAACTGGCATGCCATGAGAATTTTTAAAACATGCAATGCCTGACTATTTATTTAGTCAGGGCCACTGACCTCATTTCCCTTAGATTGTCAAATAATAAAAAATGACAAGAGCCAACTCAACAATAGCTGTCCAGTGTGAATAAACCAAATTATGCCAATTTTGTCACATTAGCATAAAATATATTTTTTGGTGTGTCACAAAATTTTAGGAATTAGCTTATGTGTTCCATGAGATGTAAAAGGTTGAAAATTACTGATCTAGAGGACAGTGAAAGGTGTGAAGAGTACAAATATCAAACAGTGGCAGGAACCGCATGCTTTAAACTTTGAAAGACCTAGTAAGGAGTTCAGATTTTGGTATAAATTTAACAGTAAACTTTTGTAGATATTTAAGCCTTGACGTATGCTTTGTAAGGATGACCTAGTTTACCAAAAAAAGGACTGAAAAAATGTAGGAGCACACACAGCAAGATTGTTAATAAGTTTGTGGGATAAATGAATTAACATGATTTTATTAAATGTTTATAATCATTTACCAAATTAACTCAGCAAATATGTAGAGATAATTTATGGAGGGGTTGGCAATAGAGCTCTGCGTAGATCTCAATATAAACTCAGGGAATAAAGAAAAGTTTTTTGAAGGACAAGATGCTTGAACTCAGTTGTGAAGTTTTGGCATAAGTAGAATTACAGTAAAGACTGATCAGGAAGAGTATATGAAAAGGTATAGGGATGTGAAAAAAAGTACATTTAAAGGATTGTAAGGCAGTGTATTTACAGTGATGTACAACTAAAAGATCTAGAAGTAAACTATCTCTGTTCAAATTCTGTGTCCTCGAGTACTTGTTGTGTAGTCTCTGGTCTGCTAAATCAATGCACCTCAGTTTCACCTGTGAAAATAGGGTGACTATGTGCACAAAACTATAATCTCCTTTTTAGGATGAAATGTGGCAAAATAGTTAATACAATGTTGAGAGAGAGAAGGCAATCAATAAATGATGGGCATAATTTTTTATGGCTGGTATAGTGAGGAGTGTCTCTGGCAAAAGATCTTTTAAAGATGTGGGGGTGGGGGCAAAGTGATGCAAGGAAGCTTTTGGAGGTAATGGATATGTCTATTACTTTGTGGTTATGGTATCACAAGAATATGAATTATCAAAATTCATCAAATTCTATACATTTAAATGTGTAGTTTTTGTATATCAATTATATCCCAATAAAGTTATTAAAAAGCCTAAAATAAAATCAATAAGGTTGATAGTGAATATACAGCAAACTGTTAACCATAATAAAACAAGTCTTCAAAAGAGAAAATCTAGGGAGGGTCAAAGTAGGAATGGTAGTATTTGCTATGTAAAGTTTTGACTTCATCTTGAAAATAACTGTTGGTCATTAACAGTTTCTATGCAAACTTTATAGTCAGACAGGTTTTTCAGGGAAACCACAGTAGCCAATTCTCATAAAGACCTACCAAAGCAGGTCCTATTACCATGTTATAGTTGAGGCAATAGCAGCTCAATGAAGTTAATAACTGTTTTTGAATGCAAACTGGTAAGTGCCAGGGCCTGTCAGGTGTCAAAGCCCATCCAATTTCCACTGAGTATGGCTCCTTCTACCTAATTTGGGGTGAAAAGAACCAGTGAGCGTAGATAGGTTTCACTAGATTATGGAGTACTTCAGGAGGTACACATTTTCACAGGAAATAAGGTTGGCTAAACTTTGGACATACTCACTTTGTATTGCTATTGGGACATAAGAATGAAGAAATGGAGTATTTGTTAGAATTGTGAGAAGATTGGAATTCTACGAGAATAAGTCAAAAAACATTTAGAAAGAGGGAGGGTAAGGTTTAATTTTGATCTGATCCATAGCCATATTTATTGCTTTGTTCTTTTCCCCAGTCATCAGCTTGGTCATTCACCTCCCTAGGAACCCCTAGAAATGATACTTTTCTTTACCCCCTGATCCAGCCAGATAGTTGCCTTTTCTATTTTCTCAGTAATTTGTACAACCTGCCACATATGCCTTACTCTCATTGTAACTATTCGGTTAGTGTTTTGGGGGAATGTCTAGAATTTTGGAGCAGTGATATTCTTTGTAATATATATACTGTGGGCTCCCAGTATTTCTTTATAGATAAACTGATTAATGAAAGAGTTAAAAATATGTAATGGTCAATAACCAGAAAAGTGTGCTATTTTATAGCGGTTCTTTTAAAAAATAGCACTGTTATGTCTTACTGTTTAAAACAGGTTGAACTTCCTGAATTCACAGTTTTTCCCTCATGTATATAAGCTTTGCCCTGCAGAGTGAAAAACTATCTTGTTTCTTTAGAAAGCTGTGCTGAAGTTCAGTCTGTGCCATTCGGCATCACAGCAGGGATATCACAGCCCATCACTTTTAAAAGTTAATGTACCATCCTTCACAAGATCCTCTCTCAACTAATATTGCCAAAGGTTAAATGACATTAATAGAGAAGTTCATGACTGCATAATGCAGTTTATAATCCCGAGGACACACTTTAACAGCAACAACCATTCTTCTCATATTCCCCTTGTCTTTTAGATATAAAAATTGCTCGTGTGGAAAATTGTCACTCCCAGATGTACAATTCTTGGTGATGGAACTACATGGGGTGCAGAACAGCTAGCACCTGAGTAAAGAACAAAACAGTAGTTAAAGAAAGCAATTCAATCTAAGGACAGCAGAATTCTCACAATGGGTTTTCTCATTCCCTGCCTTCCCTACAAAACAGAGAATGTGAATGTTTTTTATTCTCTCCTTGTTTTTGTGAGTGCATTCTAAGTTTGTCACGGTTATGTTTGTGTAACATTTCTCTTGCTGTTTTTCTAGCTATTATATTCCATTCTACTGATGATAGTAGATATTAAGTATCTCATAAATGATCCAAAGCCCTAAGTGACTCCATATTTTCACTGATAGCTGTATTGTAGAGAGATATGTATGAGATACTTAAGCTGCCCTAACACTCCTTATTCAAGACTAAGGCATTTCTTTCAGTTTCTGTGTACTTGCCTACTGTAAGAAACTAAGCTAGGTATGTAAATTCTTCCAAAAACTTTATAGCTGTGCTTTAAAACTCAGATTACAATCAGGAGTAAGGAATTCTTTGGGATTCCATTCCTCTGGATGTTACTTGGCCTGGCAGTGAGGAGGATTTTTTTTTAAACAAATGTTTCATTTACTTATCTAATAGTTTATGAGGAAACAGACCCTTCTGCTATGCAAATAATTTATTTCACTCCTCCTCACAATAACTTCATGTTCCAGAATAGTGGCCCTCATTAGTTTTACCAACAACACCATTAAAAATGTAAAAATACAATAGGATATGCCAAATTGCACTTAAAAAATGTCTCCCCCAAATCTTTTATGTTCATTTGTATAGTTCAAAACTCATAATTTCTAATTCAGATCATAATCAATGGTATAAATAGTTAGAGGCAAGTGAAATATAAGTCAATGTAGTATTTAAAAATAAAGTTTTCAAGCTTCATAAATATTTCAGAAATACTCAAATTCTTTATTTTCTGAAAACATCCTTTCTTATTTTATTTATTCAAATGAGGCCACATAGAATTCTATTATGTGATGAAGAATACCCAAAGGGAATATGTAGAACTATATTACTTGAAAACAGAGTTCCAGTGTCAATTACTTGAGGAAAATTTAGATTAAATAAAGTTACAAAGTTTCTGTGGTAGCTTAATAAAAGGTTCATGATCTTTTGCTCTTCTTCCATTTAAGAGGTGAGGCTTAAACCCCCTTCTCATCAATATGGGCTTCTAATAAATAACATATGTCAAAAATGTGTCAATTCTCTATGATCTCACCTTTAAGTGGAACCTAATCAACAAAACAAACAAACAAACAAACAAAATTGAAATAAAGAACAAACTGACTGTGACCAGAGGGGAGGGTAGAGAGGGGATAACAAGGGAGGGTTAGGGTCATCAAGGTCATGGGATAACAAGGGAAGGGAAAGGGTCATCAAGGACCAGGTATAAAGGACCCATGGACAAAAAAACGGCAGTAGGATTGAGAGTGGGAAAGTGATGATGAGAAAATGGAGATAATTGTACTTGAACAACAATACAAAAAAATGCAAAGTAAAATGTGTCAATTCCTAGACTAGGTTACATCTACATTAAAAAAAAGACAGATATTTCTGCAGTAAAATAGGTTTTTTGAGAAGGACAAAGAATTGCAATTTGAAGCATTGGTCTAATAGTGAACATGTGCAACTCCAGAATAACAAAGGAGAGGAGCATTATTTTATGGATTTGAGTGGGGCTGATGTAAAGTAAAATTCCTTTGGAGGAAACTGCAAGTTCAGAGTATAGAGACTTTTCACTGGCTAATTTGTGGCAGTCTCTCACTGGCTGAGAAATCACGAATATTTTCTTTCTTCTGATGAAGTAGTAAAGTAGTATCTCTTCCTGTAGGAGTCAGTAGTTTGGGTTGAGTGACAAGTACATGACAGTTCTCTCTTCTAGCCTCCATTCTAAATGAGCTTTCTTCTTATTATTTTCACAGTTTTAGAAGGAATTTAATCCTCCTCCTTGGTTTATTCTCTCAGATTCCTTGCTGGGTAGGTGAGGAATCCAACTACCCTGTTACAAATACACTTTAGCAGATATGTGCTAAGGCTCCATGACAAGTCACTGAGTCTGTATCCTATGATCTGTGCTGATTTCCCAAGCAAAGGGATGTGTCACCTTGAAATCAGATCCTCCAGTTTCAGTGAAACTTTCAGACGATTGCCAGCCTGCATCCTCACTCCAGCTTCACGAGACACAGCAAGAGCCAGCCAGCTTAACTGCTCCCAGAGAGATGCCTGATCCAGAAAACCTGTGAGAGATTTTACATGTTTATTGCTTTTTGATGTTAAATTTTGAGGTGATTTGCTATGTGTGAATAGGTAATGAACATAAATCCTTTACACAGTACTTCTCAGAGCCTTTAATATGCAGCTAATTTTTAATTCTAAAGAAAGGACCTGCAATAGTGTGTAAAAAAATACATTTCTCCACAGCACTCATTCTTTAAGTGCATTTTGAAATTATAATTTTGCAGAACATTTTTGCCTTAAAATGTATATGTGTAAAAGGATAGATGTGTAAAAAGGGTACATGTGTAAAAATGAATATGTTCCAGTAATTATGCATAACACTTAATATTCATCAAAGTATTATATCTACTATTTATCGCATTTAGCACTTAATAGTGATAAGGCTAAAAGAAAAATATTTTCCCGAGATAAGCCAGTTATTTTTCATGGCATTTGGGTTTAAACAAAAACTTTATTGAATTTAATGAAATAGGGGACACAAGAGATAGATTCTCAACTAGCTTTGGGCATCCATTATTTTAAAGTTAACTAGAGGTGGCTTGAATTATTAGTATGTATCCTCTTTTAATTAACTGAAAATTAGGACAAAACTATTAATGAATATTCCATTTCAGTAGATATAAATATTAAAATTTTAAATAATTTCAGATTTTTCAATGGCAAAAACCCATTAATTTAAATCACAAATTATAGTTTTAAATTACTGTTCAACACTTTCTAGCTACATCAGATGTTTACACTGTCAAGAACAAAAAC
Source organism: Artibeus jamaicensis (assembly GCF_021234435.1). Classification (NCBI taxonomy): domain Eukaryota; kingdom Metazoa; phylum Chordata; class Mammalia; order Chiroptera; family Phyllostomidae; genus Artibeus; species Artibeus jamaicensis. Next base: position 66,436,153 of record NW_026522030.1, on the reverse strand, counting down.
TTCTGTTGATATATTAAGGATACCTATTATCTCAAATAACCAGAAGTCCATAGGTAACCTGCTATGGGGTACTTTAATACGATGATTCATTGACGCAAGGATATAATCAACTTCTATGCAATTCTCTTAACATGTCTCTTATGGGTGCGACTTGGACACACCAGCTCCCAGCGTCATATCCTAACACCAATATGCACAAATCCTAGAAGATGTCTTTATCATGGGTTGGTTATAAGGGCAAGAAAAATAGTCCCAAACACCTCATTTCTATCTCATTAGTTTGGTTTATGTCATTTCCATGATGTCTGGTCAGAAAAACAGCATGCCTAAGATTGATTTATAATAATTAACATTTAACCTCTTGCTCTTGTGAGGGACCCAAGGAGCATATGTCATATCATAATTTTACAAAATTAAGGTTGTATTTTTTAAAACAAAAACTTGGTGACAGAAATTTACATCTCAGACAACAAATATCTATATGTATGAGTAAATTAATTTGGGTGTTTTTATTAATGAATGGATACTGTCTTTTCCTCCAATCATTCAATATTGGTAAAACTGTTCCTATCAGAGATACTAGGGCATAAGAAATGATATGGTAATTTTCTGAATATATTTCCTTAATTTTCACTTTCATCTATTTATATAATATCCCCCAGGTCCTACCTGACTGTTAAGTTTATATACATGTCATATTTCTATTTGTGTCCTTTTCTTTTATTTTGTAACAATTGTGAAGTGAAAGCACAGGGTCCTGCCTTCCTGCAAATGTCCACATGCATATAGTTTTACTGTTACCTGTGAAGACAGGTGCTTTGAAAGCCATCTGACACTTTTGTACACAGGAGAATGCTCAGGCAATACTCTGTCATGTACTGAGTAGAATATGAACTGAACAGAGATCACTGCCAACATCAGGAAGTGGCTGCAGTTGCTATTAGAAACACAGCTCTGCATTCCGGCCTTGAATAATAGAATTTACTGTTTTAAAACTACTACAGCTATTGAGAAGTCATGTATGAATGCATACATACATGGCATACAATTAATTCAGTGAAGAAAAATATCTGTGACCTTGGTAGCAGTAAATCTTGAGGAATCTTGAGAAGGATTGCTGGAGTTATAGTGTAAGATTATTGGAATGTCATTTTGTCAGCCATTTGATGGACTATACAAGTATTCCCAGTTGAGAAACTAGGAGATTGTTTTCAATCTAGTTTAATTTAAGGACATAAATACAATTGATTTTCAGGAATTAAAACCACACCATGGTATGAACTATGACTTAGCAAGCTATCTTAAGAACATATAAATACATATGGAATTAAATAGACTTAGGAAGCACTAAGTATTTAAGCTGGTTTTGTTCTACCAAGACTTCTTTTAACATGATTCTCTTAAAATCCAGTTGTATGAGTGATTGTGAGATTATATTTTCAAAGTATATAGAACACTAGTTCCACAAGTGTTTTGGAAAATAAAAGGCCTTTGTTGTTATGAGTGGCCTGAACTGTTTATTGTAAGCTCCAGCAAAATTCACAATTAGAAAGTATGTTTAGGTTTATTCAAAAGAGACATCCGATATTATTTAAGACCTCATTGTTCAAACTCACTTGACAAATTAATATTTTACACTTCTATCACCTTTAACTTCTTTAAGGAGCCATTTACACTCCCATTCTCTCCATTGAGACCATCGGATCTGTTGTGTTTTTTTTTTCCAAAAATTAGCAACAATCTTCAAGTTTTAGATTTCATGGGTATTTCTCATGTATAACCCTCTACAAAATCATAGCCTTATTTGATCAAATTATTTCCTCCTCCATGAAAAAGAAAAATTCATCACTTGGCTTCTGGGACATACTTTCTAGGTTTTTCTTCTTACTCCCTGGTAGCTCCTTCCCAGTTTCTTGCAGGTGTCATTTTTCCAGATCTCTTAAAGTTGAAGTGCCTCAGGCTTCAATGGTTGATCATTTTGTCACTTATTTATGATCTTCAAAAATTCCATTTACATATTTATTGATTTTTAACAGGTCTTATCTTCAGCCAAAAATCGAGAGGTTTGTTTAGCTGTCATCTCCTCCTTTGTGCCTAATTGATATCCTAACTCAACATGTTTAGTGGAAATAGTCTTGTCCCCATTAACCAACAGCACCTGCAAATTCCTTCACCTCAGTTGTCAGAAACTCAGTTAAACCAGAAACCTCTGAGCCATTCTTGATCTCTCTCTCTCTTTTCCCCTGGAACCCCCAACCTTCTAGCAAATCCTATTAGCCATCATAGTCTAAGCTATTATTTCTTATCTCTTGACTGGATTACTCTAATAACTTCCTAACAGAACTAAGCATATTTGGCCACTCTTCAGGACAGAACCCAGCATGCTGAAATGCTTCCCCATTTTACACACACTAAAAGCCTGCATAAAGGACTGGCCCTATATGGTCCGGACTCTTTTTACCTTTTTGAAGCCATGCCTTATATTTCTCCTTCCTGTATACTCTATTCAACTACACTGCCTTCCTAACTATTCTTTGGACAGTCTATACAGGTAACACCTGAAGGCCTTTGCATGATCTAATGTTTCTGCCTAAAAAATTCTTCACCCATAAATATTATTTGCCTTCAAATGACTAGAAATTACAACTACACTATTTGCTGTTGTAAATAATTACTCTGGGTTTATTTATTTAATAAATTATTTGGATTCATTGTATCAGCAACAAGACCAATTTACTTGGAACTTTTGGTTCAGAAATTCTACAAATGGTCCTGGCTGGTGTAGCTCAGTGGATTGAGCACGGGCCTGTGAACCAGAGGATCCCAGTTCAATTTCCAGTCAGGGCATAACCTGGGTTGCAGGCCAGTTCCCAGCAGGGGACACACGAGAGGCAACCATATTGATATTTCTCTCCCTCTCTCCTTTCCTTCCCCTCTAAAGATAAATAAATAAAAATAAAATCTTTTTAAAAAGGATTAAAAAAAAGAAATTCTGCAGATAAGGCAGTCTTCCCCATCATCAGGTTATCATCACCTTGGTAGCACTTGTCAATCACTTTTGATATGTTAATATTGTTTAAGTATGTATCTGCCTGCTAAAATCTTCATAGCTCTTAAGTCATGCTAAACTGTCATCTTCCCATTGTAATCTTCCTTCACCACTCAATTTCATTTATTTATTTATTTAAATTACATTTATTGGGGTGACAGTTGTTAATAAAATCATGTAGGTGTCAAGTGTACAAGTTGTTAATAAAATCAAGTGTACAAGTCTATGATACGTCATCTGGATAGATATTGTACTGTATGCCCACCACTCAAAGTCAAACCTCTTCTGTCACCATGTATTTGCCACCCTTCACTGCCCCTCCCTTCCAGTAACCAGGTGCTGTTGTCTGTGTCCATGAGTCATTAATCGTTCTTCTTGTTTGTTCATTTTACACTTTCAGTTTTGTGTCTCACATGAATGAAATCATATGGTCCTTAACTATTTCTGACTTATTTTGCTTAACATGATATTCTCTAGATCTGTACATATAACAAATGTCAGTATTTTATCATTTTGGTTTTAAATTATAATCTATATAAGTTTACATGGTGATAGGTAATACTAGAATTAGGGGTATGATCACATTGTAAGGTATAAAAATGTCAAATTACTACGTTGTACACCTGAAACAAAGAAGACCAATATAGAATTGTATACCAATGATATTTTAAGATCAATGAATAAAAATTACAATCTATTGCTTGCCAACAAAGACTTTCAATTCCAAAACCCTGCTTTATTTTTGTTTCTATAGCATATAATTTTCTAATATTCTATGTACTCTATTTATTTATTATAATAATTTGCTAACTTTTCTGAGTTCCATTCTTAGAATCTAAATTTCATGAGCACAGGAAACTTTGTCTAGTTCACTGATGTTTTTAGTGCTTACATTTTCTAGTGCATGAAACACGATTATTATATTTGCTAAACAAATTAATTTAAATGTATTCATTAGCTTAATCAGTTAGTAAACTGCTCTAAAATTTTTTTACAAAACAATAAATATATATATAAAAGTCAATGACATACTTCTCACTAAAACTATAAATAAAATGAGATTGATTAAAATTTGTTAATACAAATATATTTCCTCAATACAATAAGGCATAACAGATTAATGCAATACATAACTGCCATAAAATTAACTTTAGAAAATATAATTGAAAAATTAAAAATCACAAGACACTTATTGAATATATGTGAGTAGAGGAAGTTAATAAATATTCTAGAATATATTCCATCTTTCTCTAGCTTTATTGAGATATAATTAACATACAATATTTTGTAAGTTTAAGGTATAGAACAAAATGATTTGTATGTGTTTGTTAATAATGATTTGTACATTACCAAAATATCCTGAATTAATATCTATCATGTCACATATTTAGAATTCTTTTCTTTTGCTCTGCCAATCCCTTAAAATTTTTTTCAATGGAATTTATTGGGGCGATGTTGGTCAATAAAATTATATAGGCTTTAGGTGTACAATTCTATAATATAGTATCTGTATATTGTATTGCATGTTTACCACCCCAGGTCAAGTCTCCTTTTATGACCATTTATCTCCTCTTTATCCTTTTTTACTCCCTCCACCCTCCTTTCCCTCTGGTAATCATCATGCTGTTTTCTGTGTCCATGAGGGTTTTTTTTTCATTGCTTAATCCCTTCAACTTTTTCATCCAGTATATGACACTGATTCCCTTTGACAACTGTCAGTCTCTTCTTGGTATCTGAGTCTTTCTCAGCCCAAGTGCTCAACAGTAATGAGTAGATTGAAAATCTGAGGTACATTTACACAATGGAATACTACTCAGCCATTAAAAAAAAAAAGAAAATCTTACCTTTTGTGAAGCATGGATGGACCTGGAGAGTACTATGCTAAGTGAAATAAGATAGTCACAGAAATAAAAAGTACAATGTGATCTGACTTACATGTGGAATCTAATTAACAAAATAAACTAACAAATTGTTCTTTTAATATGCTTCTCTAAAACTACACAACACTGAAGAAAGAAATTAAGGAAGGCACAAACAAAAGGAAGAATATACCATGTCCATGGATTGGAAGAATTACATTATTAAAATGTCCATACTAACCAAAGTAACTTACAGATTCAGGGCAATCCCTATTAAAATACCAGTGACATATTTCACAGATATAGAACAAATATTTCATAACTTTATATGGAACCATAAATGACCCCAAATAGTTGCAGCAATTTTGAAAAAGAACAAAGTAGGAAAGATCACAATACCTGAATCAAACAAGGCCATTGTAATCAGAACAGCCTGGTACTGGCATAAGAACAGACACATAGACCAATGGAACAGAACAGAGAGCTCATAAATAAACCCATGTTTCTATGGTTAATTAATATTTGACAAAGGGGGCAGAAGCATAAAATGGAATAAAAATAGCCTCTTCAACAAATGGTGTTGGGTGATCTGGACAGCTACATCAAAAAAAAAAAAAAAGAAAGAAACTTGACCATCAACTTAAATCATACACAAAAATAAATGCAAGGTGGATAAAAGACTTAAGTATAAGCCGTGACACCATTAAAGTCCTAGAGAAGAACGTAGGCAGGAAAATCTCAAATATTCCATGCAGCTATATTTTTACCAATATGTTCCCTACAGCAAGGGACATAAAGGAAAGAGTAAACAAATGGAATCTCATCAAATTAAAAAGCTTCTGCATGGCTAAAGAAAACATGAGCAAAATGAAAAGGGAACCAATTGTATGGGAAAATATATTTGCCAGTGATACCTCAGACAAGGTTTTAATCTTCCAAATACACAAAGAACTCACACAACTCCACTCCAGGAAGACAAACAGCCCAATTAAAAAATGGGCAGAAGATCTGAACAGACACTTCTCCAAGGAGGACAAACAGAGGGACCAGAGACATATGGCAGTTACCATAATCCCCTCAAGATGTATTCATGTTTCCACAAATGGCAGGATTTTCTTTTTTTTATGGATAAATAATGTTCCATTTATATATGTGTGGGCATCTATATCACAAAATATTTTATTTATTTATATATTCGTTGCTGAATACTTAGGTTGTTTTCATCTCTTGGCCATTCTAAATAATGCTACAGTGAACATGGGAATGCAGACATCACTATGAGACAGTGATTTAATGCCTTTCAGATGTATATGAGAAATGAAAATGCAGGATCGTATGGTAATTCTATTTTTTTGACAAATCTACTCTTTTCCATAGCGGGTATACCAGGTTAAATCCCCATCAATAGTGCAGAAATTTTCTTTTCTCCAGAGTCTCATGAAAACTTGTTATTTCTTGGCTTTTTGATGATAGCCATTCTAACATGTATGAGGAGATTTTCATTGTGGTTTTGACTCAACATTTCTCTATTAGTGATGTTGTTCAACAGATTATCATTTACATACCTTTTAGTCATTTGTAACTCATTTGAAAAATGTCTATTCAGGTTTTTTTGTCCATTACAATTTTTTTTCTGTTGAGTGAGTTTCTTATATATTTTGGCAGTTACCCATATTTTTTTGGACTATAAGACACACTTTTTAACCACATTTTTTTGCTTCAAAAATTTTTTTTCTGTTTTTCTCCTCTAAAACCTAGGTGATTCTTATGATCCAAAAAATAGATGCACCTTGGTTTTAGACAAATGTCAAGCAGTTTTTTTTCCTGTGGTTTCTTTGAGGAGTTTTAAGGTTTCAGGATTTATATTTAAGTCTGAATTTTATTTTCAGTTAATTTTTGTGAGTAGCGTAAGATAGAATCCTAGCTTTTTTTTTAATGGAAATATCCAATTCTCCCAGAACTATTTATTGAAGAGACTATCTTTTCTCCATTGAGTATTCTGGGCTCCCTTGCCAAATATTAGTTGAAAGCACATGCATGAGTTTATTTCTGTGCTCTGTATTCTGTTTAATTAATTTATGTATTTGTTTTGTGTTACTACCATACTATTTTGTTACTATAGCTTTGTCATATAGTGTTTAATGATAACAATAATGTAAAGTATTAACTAATTTAATATTAATTAATTAATTAATCCATATGCATGAGTAAGATGATATATTTTAGAAGGTAGTCATATCCAAAAGAATTGCCTGAGGTGGGAAAAAATTCAGTCAGTCACAGGAAAGCTTTTAGTTGTATTTCATTAGTGTGATTCTGAGGAAGTTATTCAGACCTTACTATCCTAAACTGTAAATCGAGAGAATACAGACGTGTCAGTGGTTTAAAGTCTATTCAGCAAAGTCTCAGATGATATAAAGAAGCACCTCAGTGCCCCAAGAGAGGTTAAGTGCATAACAGAACAAAGGGGAAAGGGTTAGCATCTCCTTCCCTATCTTCATTCAGATATAGTATGCTTTTTAGAGGCAAGTTAGATCTGCCATGAATTTTTCTTTTAAGAAAGCTGCTAGAGCACTGGCTGGTGTGGCTCAATGGATTGAATGAATGACAGCCTACAAACCAAAGGGTTGCTGGTTCCATTCCCAGTCAGGGCACATTCCTGGATTGTGATTCAAGTCCCCAGTTGTGGGCATTCGAGAGACAACACATTGATCTTTCTCTCCACTTTCTTCTTCCCTTCCCCAGCTCTAAAAACAAATAAATAAAATATTTTTTTAAAAGGAAAGAAAGCTGCTAGAAACCAAAGTTTGGACAACACTGATTTTATGACAACTAACATACCTTGCTACTTAAATATGATTTGAAAATTTGATTTACCAAAAGCCCACAATATACAATAAATTATGCTAAACTATGTTAGAAGAAATATGTGTAGGAGTGGATTTCTTCCTTTAAGGAAGTTCAGATCTAAAATGTAGAGTACTGAATCATAGTTTAATTGAATAGTGCAGAAGAAAAAAGATCGTTAATTGCCTAAAAGAAAAGCTGTATTATTTTGTTTTGGCAATCAGCCTTTTCCTAGAAAGAAAGGAAAGGCAAAAAGTTAATCTTAAAACTTAAGGAACTGGAGCTCTCAAAGAATGGCAGACTTTGAGAAGTGGGAGTGTTTAGGGATTCGTTGGACTTTGGCTGTGAAAGTAGGTAATCAAGTGATCTTTTTCTGATTGGCAGACGTTCAGAAGCCTGGACAGTGAAAAAAAGACTGTTGCTGCTTGAATGATTCGAAGAAGTGTGCTGCTGAAGAAAGCCTCTGTTGATCATGTATTACAGGCTTCAGACTGACTAAGGTGGTTACTTATTGCTATGGCCAAAAACAATCGGTCTTTTCCAAAGAAGACAGGAGCTTGTTATTCTCAAGAGAAAGAGAAAACATCTATTTTCTTCCACATTCAGCAGTGTGCCTGTCACGTTTTCTCATACTTTCTCCTTTTAGTAAAACAAAACCCTCTAAAACTAGTAGAAATCTGGTCAAAAGTAAAAGTGTATTTAATGTATGAATTGAGGAGAGGACTTAACATGCTGCTGATCACAAAGTATTTTTCTTCTTCACACATGGGATATATGAAAGGAAAAACATACACCATGCCAATGAGAATGATTATATTTTCAAAAGAATAAGCAATCTGTAAACACCACATAACTTTGGTAATTGTGATATAAAGCATTGGATGTGAATGTTGGAAATCTTCAGAAGATTGTGATCTTGGTCTGGATGTTATACTCAAAATTTTAACAGTAGATAAAATAAGTTGGAGAAATATAATAAAAATTGTGTCACATTAACACAATCTCAAAGTAACTTTAGGACACCAATAGAAAAGCTAAACATGTATAGAATCTATTTGTAATTTATTAGGGAGTGGAGCTCTTTAGAGAACATATTCATATTTAATTTATCATGTAGAGCCACTTAACTGAATGTTATTGATATCACTTGATTCCTATATAGATTGTACAGGATAAGTTTACTTACCTACAAGTCTTTTTTACAATTTTTGTTTGTAGTAAAGTAGATAATTTTCCTTTAATCCCAGTCTACTATAAATATTTTCAGGCTAAGTTTTTTTGTTTTATTTTAATGTTCTCAAAAACTAAACTGTCTTCCCTATTTGTATAATTAAAAGATTTATTATTTTGGCAATTCAAAAGATTTACCAGAATACATATAAGTATATGATATATATGTGTGTATGTGTATATATGTGTACATTCTATATATGTAGATATATATTCTCTATACAGATATATAGGTATGTGTATAAATGAGATTATATTTATATATACATAAATATACATACATGCACAATTTTATAAATATATATGAAGAAGAATTTGCTTAGGAAATGGAGGTGTTTAGCAATTATATATCTATTTTATTTACTTTACCAGTTTGGCACATCTCACATAAGAAACAGAATCTTACCTATTACATTTTCTCTTCGTTTTCTAATAAATTTGAACTTTGTTTTGTATTATATGTTAGAAATTGATCTTATATTTAAGGTTCTGCAGTAATTATTCAGCTTTATTATCTGCATTACAATTATAAGATTAACTTTATTATGTTTTCTTTTTTAATTTTAAAATCAAAATTTATTAATTATTTTTTGATGTTTTTAATTTCTTCTATTTTTATTATTGTTCAAGTACAGTTGTCTCCAGTTTTCTCCCAACACTCCCCCTTGCCCCACCCATCCCTGCCTCCCACCCTGGATCCTACTCCATTTGGCTTTGTCCATGTGTCCTTTATATATATTCCTTGATGACACTTCCCCCATTTATATGGAACCATAAACAACCCCAAATAGCTGCAGCAATTTTGAGGAAGAAGAACAAATGGGCAACACAATACCTGATATCAAACTGTATTATGAGGTCACAGTAATCAAAACAGTCTGGTACTAGCATAAGAACAGAGACATAGAGCAGTGGAATTGAGTAGAGAGCCCAGAAGTAAACTCAAGTCTCTATGGTCAATTAATATTCTACTAAAGGGGCAGGAGAGTAAAATGGAGCAAAAATAGCCTCTTCAACAAATGGTGTTGGGAGATCTAGACAACTACAGGCAAAAAAATGAAACTCATCTACCAACTTACACAATACACAAAAATAAACTCAAGATGGATAAAATACTTAAAAATAAGTAGCAACACCATAAAAGACCTACAGGAGAACATAGACAGGAAAATCTCAGATATTTCACACAGCACTATTTTCACCGGTATGTCCCCTAGAGCAAGGGACATAAAGGAAATAATAGACAAATGGTACTTTATCAAGATATTATGTTTTCTTTATTGTAAAAATATAATTATAAGTCAATGAAATAAATGCATTTTACCTTAAAGCAAGCCACCTATAGTTTTCCACCTATCTAATGTGCAAAAATCTAGTTTAATAGTAGTGTTGGCAAGGAGATACTCATGCACTACATGGAGAGAATAAATTGACTGAATGCAGTATAATTCATAATGTACAAACAGCAAAAATAATTTATTGATAGTTTACTGGATATCTCACCAAATCACTGGAAATGATGAGAACAGTTTAAAGGCTACTTATCATCCAAACCACAAGCAAAACATGCCATAGACTCAGCTCAGTAAGCACATCACTGCTCAGCCCTTCAAGCATTAGATTCAGCTGCTACAGAATGAAAGAAAAAAAGACACTTATCATCTCTGCTGGAATTATGACACTGCTTCCAGATTTGATGGATATAAAGTTGTCCTATAGCCCAGTTGTTGCTGTTACTCTCATTTCTTTTGTTTGCTCTGCTCTTTTGAAACATTTATTTCTGATTCAAAATGCCAGGATAGGTCACAAACCCTCATGCTATTCTCATGAAAAGCTCGAGTGAATATTTATTTCTTTCAGTGGGAGTTTCATTCAGATGCACACCAGACATTCACAATAACTTCCCTTCTTAGCAGATTTGCTTATCTGTAAGCAATAGAGAACAGGTATACAGAAAAAAAATACTAGAAGCATAGTGTTTTTAGTAGTTTTTAGGCTGGAACACAATCACTGAAGTTCAGAGTTTCAAAGATAGGCAAAAACTGAGGGGCCCTGTTTCTGAGGAAAATAAAATAACAGAGAGGATAGCTCATTATTCCATACCACTATCCTCTCAAAGTATTTTTATATTTTTCATATATATGGATTAAGAAACCAAGAAGGCAAATGAAAGGTGAAGCTGAATCTGAAAACTAAGCAGAATCTTTGGTTGTCTTATAGTGTTTGGGTCTTAAAAAAGTGGAGTTTAGGGCTTTCCAAGTATGAGTAGCTCTAGTAATACTCCAGGTCTCTAGTTGATTCCCCTAAATGTCTATGTACTACTGGTAGTATCAAACCATAAATAGACCAGTCCCTATAACATCTGAATGAGAGGATTTTATAGGAGTTAAAATAACCAGAAGTGGTTGACATAAAATATATTAAAAACAAAAATAAAATAAATACTATTTTATTTAAATAGTTTTATTTTTAATAAAACTAAAAATAAAAAAACTATTTTTAATAGCTGTTGAATAATTGCATCACTAATCCAAAGTAAAATTCACAAGAAATGGTGAATTGTGTGGCACTACAATTTGTAGAAAATATGAACATGTACATCTACACACACAAACACACACATATTCTCTATCTTACTTGGCTTCTAAATGGAGATAGAGTTAAAAAGTTGAAACTTTATGTATATAGTTTTTGTCACATTGGTTGCTGTACAAGTTGGTGATTATAACCTGTTCCCATAGAATCTTTCAAACACACCTCTTTAGATCTAGAGTTAATAGAGATTACTCTTATGAAGCAATGATAAAAAAGTCCTTACAGTAGATGTGAGATTATAAATAGTGCTTCTGCAAGTTTTATAATAAACGCATAGTGTACTAGTAGGCTCTGACTTCAATAATAAAATATCATAGATTGGTAGATTAAAACACAAATTTATTTCTCACCCTTCTGAAGATCAAAAGTCCAATATCAAGATGGGATTACAGTCATTGTTGAGGGCTTTCTCCTTGGGCTGTGTACATGGCCTTTCTTGAGGAGATGCCGGTGGAGAGAGAGAGGCAGAGAAAGCTCTCTGGTATCATTTCTAATAATGGTACTTAACCCAACATTTCTTTTTTTTTAATATTAAATTTTATTTAGTTACTTTTCAAGTACATTTTTTTTTAAATCTATTTCTCCCATCCCACCCCACCCCCCCCGCCTGGTCTCCGCCCCCCATTCCCCCCCCCCCCCAGTCCTCATCTCTGCGTCCCTCATACTTGTTCCTCAAAATCCCTCCCCCTTTTTCCCCTTAAGTTCCCTTCCCTCTCCCCTCTGGTCGCTGCCCACTTGTTCTCTATTTCAGTGTCTTTGTTTTTGTTCTGTTTGCTTGTTTGTTTTATTCTTTAGCTTCAGGAGCTACTACCTTTTGCAACAACATGGATGGAACTGGAAAGCATTATGCTGAGTGAAATAGGCCAGGCATTGAAGGACAAATACCAACATTTCTAATAACGGTACTTAACCCAACAGGGAGTGTCCCACTCCCTGACCTCATCTAAATCTAGTGGCCATCCAAAAGCTCTATCTTCAAATACAATACAGTGATGTTAGGGGGTTAGGAGCTCAATAGATAAATTTGGGGATGACAATTCATTCTGTACTACATATATTTCCAAAGTGTTAATACCTTCAGACCTTAAAAATATTTTTCAAACAAGAGTAACAAAAGTTATGGTAGTTTTCAAATAGTAACAAAAGTTATGGTAGATGTAGTTTCATGATTACAAAATTTATTCCATCACTTTTTTTTTAATTTTTTTATGCTTTTAATTTTTATTGTTATTTATTATTTTTTAAATTTATCTTTAGAGGGGAAGGGGGGAGGAGAGAGGGAGAGAAACATCAATGTATGGTTGCTTCTCATGTGTCCCCTGCTGGGAAATAGCCTGCAGGGAATTGGCCTGCAACCCAGGTATGTGCCCTGACTGGGAATCGAACTGCGATCCTGTGGTTCGCAGGCCCTCGCTCAATCCACTGAGCTACGCCAGCCAGGGCCGAAAAATGATATTTTATGTCACCAAGAAACACTTTAACAAAGCATATTAGACAATTTTCAAGATTCTCATCAAGTTACTCAGTCATCTAAGTGCTTATAAACCAATTTAATTATTTTCCAAAAAATCTCTACTTTTTGGTGTAATACCTTACCACTTGTCTTCAACTATGACAAGATTTGAAGATTTTAAGTTTGTTTTTAAAATAAAAAATTGTATATAAAATCATGGAGTCCATAAGAAAAAAAGATTGATCACATGTTGATTCACAGTTGGAGAGAGTGTATTACTTTATATTATCTGGAAAATATAAAGAATAAATAAAAAGAAGACATTTTCAACATTATTGAAATTACCTTCCTAATAATTATAAAATGTGTTTAAAATAAAGGAAATATGAACACCTGGATGTAAAAAACATAGTCTACAAGTGGGAAAATTAAATGAACAATTTCTAATAATTTAATAGGTAGGAAAATACATTGAATACTAAATTACTAATAATTCTTTAAAACCAAAATATTTGTCAGGAGAATTATAAAAGAAATTCTTGATTTTTCCCTGATGTATGGAAACTAATGATTTAGCACATTTTCATCCTACCATGGCTCTATTCATAATAACTTTTATATAGAACATTTAAAAACGGGGAATTATAAGACCTGTTATGAGTGCAATTTAATAATTAAGGTTGCTGTTTCTATGAGACTGGGTCTTGCATTTTACTTTGTCATTTCATATTTGAATGAAGACGTTTTAATATCTGTTTTCATGTTTGCAGTTTGATGTATCAAGTAGAGCATAATATCAAATTGCAATTTTCCCATCCACATTGTTCTTGTCTCTTTCTCCTCTATACTGTCATTTATTATCCTGCATCTCCTTTTAGTATGCTAATTTTGGTTTATGTATTTGTTTTTTCTCAAGATGAAAGTTGTCATTAGCAGGTGGAAAGTATTATTTTTATCATGTTGCCAATGTACCATAAAAATTGTTCACTTAATAAGAATTGACAAGAAATACAGAGAATGTACTCTAGAAAATCAATTAAAAAGATCACTTCTTATTTACTATTTGATTGTAAAGCAGTTTTATGATATTATGCATCGTGTCAGAATTATAAGAAGTAATTCAAATAACAATAATATTTTAAATCATGTTCCTTTCTTTACTCCTTAGTATGCCATTAAAAAGTAGTTAGCAACTATTAGGAAAGTAGAGGCTATGTAACTGTGGTGGTCACACAATGTAATATACAGGTCATGTATTATACAAATGTACACTATATGATCTTATTACCAATGTCACTCCTATAAACTTATTTTTTAAAGATTTTATTGATTTATTTTTGGAGAGAGGAGAACCAAAGGAGAGAGACAGGGAGAGAAACATCATTGTGGGATTGCCGCTCACGTGTCCCATACTGGGGACCTGGCCTGCAAAATCCAGGCAAGTGCTCTAACTGGGAACTGAACAGTGACCCTATGGTTTTCAGGCCTGTGCTCAATCTACTGGCCCACAACAGCCAAGGCACCAATAAATTTAATTTAAAAATTGAGTGTGTCCTAAATATATTAGGTAATTTAATATATTAATGTATGTACAATATTTCTTATGTCAGAGGTATCTAAAAGTATGTACATTTCCATCAGTCTCACCTTTTCAAATCCTGTATGTAGGGGACCGGTTTGTTTAAGTCTGGCAAATGTGATTCAGCTCTGTATGGAAAATCTACAGAAGCAAAGTGGTGGGCAGGAGCCAGACCTTCAAACGGAGTTTTCCTGTGGGAATCAGGCCTAGAAAATGCATGCAGACTGTTATGGCTTGCTCTTGCTAAAACTCCATCGCCCTGGTCTAAGAAAACAAATGTGTATTGTCTATCTTCAAGGTAATTTTTAAAGCCCGTATGAGTTTTCCCAAGGAAAGAGTTAATCAGATCATCGCCATTCCCCTCGGCATGTTATTTTCATTTCCTTGATTGTACCTAAAATGTAGGCAATAATATTCTATGTAATAGGTAATAAATCCTTCTCTGTTGTAAGACCCAAGGAAAACAATAAAAGCCTGTCAAAGCAAGGGTTGAGGTGCTCTCCTCTAGAGGGAGTGGCCAAGGCATCCATAGACAGGACACTCCCCTTCAGAGAGTAGCTGTGCTGGTCCTTTTTCCTCCATAGGATTGTTGTTGCCTGTGCATTCATCATCTCGCCGTAAGCCACATCAGGCAGACTCTGCTGGATGGAGTCCGCCACACACATAGTTGGATGGATTTGAATTAAAAACACTCTGTAATTAATTAGGAGTGGGAGGCTGGAGTTAGGGAAGGTGTGTCTTAACAAAAATACTTATGCTTAAAGGAATCATAATTCAGGCCAATGATAGATGCCTTTTCACCCACTTTGGAGAACAGCAGGGATAATGTAACCCCATGGTGATAAACCTTCCTCAAGTTATTTTTTTAATGTTGTGAGGCATAGTTATATACACACACATCCTGACCAACCAATCCATTTTCCTTAATAGATTTCTTTTATTAGGGACAGTATTATTTTGAAGATTGGTCTTATTTTCATGGCCTTTCAAATCCTATCATATTTGATAAGTGTCAATATTTCAGGGACCAGAATTAAAGATTCATGTTTAGTTAGAGGGGCTTCCAAATGTATTATCATATTAAATTACATTGAACAATTTTGTTTGTATTTTCTCTTTATTTTTATTCTTGACACTATTACAGGTGTCCCCATTTTCTCTCTTTTTGCCCAGTTCCATTCAGCACCCCGTTCCCACTGGCCTTCACCACACAGGGGTCTGTGTCTATGGCTTATGCATACATGATCTTCAACTAATGCTGTCACCTTCCTTCACCCAGCCCCTTCTTCCCCCTCCCTTCTAACACATGTTGGTCTGCCCCATGCGGCCATGCCTCTGTTCCTATTTTGTTTGTTAGTTATGTTGTTCATTTGATTCCACGTAGAAGTGAGATCATATGGTGTTTGTCTTTCTCTGTCTGGCTTATTCTCCTTAGCATAACAATCTCTAGATCCATCCATGCTGTCACGAAAGGAAGATTTTCTTCCTATTTAAGCTGCATAATATTTCATTGTGTAAATGTACCACAGCTTTTTTATTCACTCACCTATCAATGGGCACTTGGACTGTTTCCAGATCTTGGCTATTGTAAATGACACTGCTATGATCATACGGTTTCATATATTCTTTCGAATTGGCATTTTTTCAGGATCGTTAGGATACATCCCAGACGTTAAATCACTGAATCAAAATGCGGTTTCATTTTTAATATTTTGAGGAAACTCCATACTGTTTTCCACAGTGGCTACACCAGTTTGCCTTCCCACCAACAGTGCACTAAGGTTCCCTTTTCTCCATATCCTAACAGATATTTATTTTTTGTTGACTTGTTGATGATGGCCACTCTGACAGGTGCAAGGAGACAGCTCATTGTGGTTTTAATTTGCATCTCTCTGATGATTAGTGGTGTCAAACATTTTTTCATGTTAATCGTCCACCTGTATGTCCTCTTTGGAGAAGAGTCTATTTGTTGGAAACCACCCTGCCTGGTTTCAGGAGCTGTAAACCCCCCAGGGCTCAGTGAGTGACCTTTGGTCTGTAAGCCACTAAGGAGACAAAGCTTATCTCCCTGGCAGGAGCGCTGCTTCTGCTCCTTTTTCCATAACTGGCCTCCAGTGCTTGGTGGGTTAGCCAAAGACCCGTAAGATTCCTCAAGGGAGGATTGACCTAAGACAGGCACGATCACGTGGAGGAACCAGGGAGAGGTGGGGGGCAATGGAGAAGGGGGGGATGGACCCTCACTCCTCAGCTTTGACGAAGCCTGACTCCCCTGAGTCTGCAAGAAGTCTCTGAAAATTCTGTGGCTATCTGCCTCCTCTGCCTGACTTAAGCCTGAAACGATGAGCAAAGACTGTGCTGGAAAGGGCAGGCTCCCCGGGTGATTAGGTCTGAGAAAGGATATGTAAAATCCTATGAAGTCTGCTTTGCTAAGAATGCTCTTAGTTAAATGATAAAGGTCCAAGCAGGAAATGAGTTTGTTTCCCAAAGTTTTGTAGCCTTTTAGCTGATAGACTCTGACTCAGAAGAAGCCCTCATAGTTCTTTGTATGCTATCTACTGTTTGATCCTTACTGCCTGATAATGATTAATGAGCTGTACCTGTATTCCTGTGCAAATTATACCCAATAAAAGCTTGTCTAGGCAAGGGTCAGCATGCTCTCCCCTTAAAGAGTGGCCAGGCTGTTCTGAGGCATTCCCCCCTTGAGGGAGTAGCTGTGCGGTTCCCTCACAAAGACTCCTTTGTCCTTTTTAAATGGATTGTTTTTCTGGTGCTGAGTTACATAAGTTCTTTACATATTTTGGAAATTAACCCCTGATCAGATGTTACATTGGTGAGTATGTTCTCACCCACAGTGGGTTTTCTTTACATTTTGTTGATGGTTTCTTTTCCTGTGCAAAAGCTTTTTAGTTTGATTTAGTGCCATTTGTTTATTTTTTCCTATATATTCTTTGCCCTAGGAGATATTTTAGCATAAATACTACTGTCAGAGATGTCTGAGATTTTACTGTCTATGTTTCCTTCTAGGAATTTTATGATTTTGTGACTTACATTAAAATTTTTTATGCATTTCAAGTTTATTCTTGTGTAAGGTGTAAGTCGATGGTCTAGTTTCATTTTTTTTGCATGTATCGGTCCAATTTTCTGCAGTGTATGCTCTTGCCTCAAACTTTCATAACCTAAATTTGAATATTAGACCCCTAGTTGTTTTGGCTTTTGCATTGGAATGTTTGATACATGCTATAGAATTTCAGAGAAAATTATTTTACATACATATTATAAAATCCAGGAATTGTTCACTAATATCTGGATTAACATTCTCTGAGCATGATTAGAATCTGTAATCACATTTCCCTTTAACTTGTAATATGAATGAGTGTCATATACTAGTGATTAATAGTACACTCACAAAACAGAGCATAGCATTAACCTTTGAAAGATTACTTTAAATAAAACTTAAAACAGTGTGAGGACCTATTTAGTTTAATGTCAGTCTAGAGCTAACATGCTGGATGACATTTGCTTCTTCTTTATGATCGTTTTAGTGTCCACTGACCTAGAGAGTAAAAAAATAAATAAATAAAGCCTATTTCACCTGTTTAGTCACTGTAATCAGCATGTAACACATAAGCCACATGGACCGTTTCACTTCTTTCCCAGAAATTGAACTGCACCCTACCTGGTAGAGTTTTAGGAACATAGCTCTATGTAGTACTCCCAGCACCACATCCAGGGTTCTTACTCAGTGGGCATATATCTATGCCATCATGCAAGAGAATGAATGCTGCTCAAAGTGACAGGCAACGAAATCCCCATGTTTTAACAAAGCATTCTTAAACAAGAAAGTATGAATAAGATTTTAATGTTTATAAATTACTCAGTCTTGAAAGGGTCATAGATCTGTAAATTTCCAATTTTTTTTAATTTTATTTTTTAATATATTTTATTGATTATGCCATTACAGTTGTTATATTCCTCCCTTCATTCCCCTCCACCCTGCCAAAATTTCTAAGGTAGAACACTGTCACTAATACAGAGTCTCTTACATAATTCTCTAAGGTAGGCAGGAAGAACTCCTTTTCCAGAGAGTAGGTAGGTGTGGTGCAGGCTAAGCCTCTTTTAAATAGATGGGAATGCTCTTCAATTTATTTTTAAGCCTCTTCTACATAAATTTGAAGTTCCTCTTCAAGCACTTCCCTGCAAAATTTCATTCTGTGCCTGCCTTGGTCTTTTCATCCCAGCCCAGGACAATAAACTAGAAAACAAAGCAAAATAAAATAAAACAAAAAAAACCTCTGCACCTGGGACTGCCAGTCCTCAGGCTGCACAGAAATCCACTCTGCACTTGTGTGAAGAGCCCAGCCCTATAGAAACCAGATCCCCACAGCAGTTTGGGAAGCCATATTCTTCATTAGTGTGTGCTCCTTTGAGTCACTGAGCTCCCTCCCCCTTTCTCCTTTTCTTCCAACATGTCTTCAGTTAACCTCTCCTTTTGAATGTTTTGCCTCCTCTCTTTATTTCTTTCCTGAGGTAGGGCAAGAACCCCTTTGCTGGTGACAAGTGAGGCACCTGGAATCTATAAAAATGAACATTTATTTGGAATTCAACATTGTAGTGAAATGAAAAATACAAGTTAATGCCTTCTATCTGTATTAACAAAGTCTTATTTTTACACTTGTTTTATAAAGCAGATGCTTACGTAGTTATTTGAGGCTTGCTGGTGGGACAGTTATGGAACTGAATGTATGACTCTGCAGCATTCTGTTGTGTTTCCTTCAAAGAAAACACTCTGAAAAGGAGGGGAAGTTAGAAGGTAGCTAACCTGTTCTGTTCCTCATCAGAATATGGCAGAGGAGATTATAACCACCTGTGGTAAATGCCTGCCTGTTTAACTCTTCTTGAAATGCCCTGTGATACAAGTTTGCTGATTCTTAATTCTCAGACAGAAAGTTACAATACTAACAACTTTAAGAAGTTTGAAATTGCACCTTACAGAGTATCATCCTACACTGAAGTAATGTGTCAGTTTAGAAAATAAAATGTAAGGCAAATGAAAACACACCAATTGTGGGCTAATATTGTCCATTTCTTCTCTTAATTGTTCTGTATTTTATAATCTAATATATGAACTCAATTTAATCTCTTATATTTTTGACCAAGAATAAAAAGCATAAACCAAATTGTCATATACATCACTCAACATTTAAAGAAAAAATTACAAATATATAGTTTAAAATGTAGAATTCTTACTAAAACCTGTATTATAGTATTGCTATTCTTTACGTCTTGTCTTGGGATAGATATTATAAAATATTGATTCAAAAATATTCATTTCTCTATACAAAATTAGTGTCTTTAGGAAAATAGTGTAATGGATGACGTAATCCAGAATTATTATATTCAATCCATGCATATTTTGGGACATTTCTCAGATATAGTTTCAAAAAGAGCCTCAGTTCCTGAATTTATTTTTTTCCCTGAAATTCACCTCCTTAACATGCAAGCAGATGAATAATGTACTATCTTTTGGGAGAATGACTTTAAAATGCTCTAGGCAGAATGGAAAACAGGATTTATATAGGATAAATATGAAAATATTTAAAATCTACAGGATTCTTTAAATTTAAAATTCGCATGAAATTAAGCATTAGAACTAGTACTGAGATGTTAGATAAAAATAATTATAGTTGAACATCTCAACTGAATGAATATCTAAATGGTTTACATAGGAAAACTTAGACTTATGGCTAAACAGAATAATAAAGGCAAACAATGCTAACCTGACTGCACCCACTATGTTTTTTCAAGAGCATTAAAACATCTTCATTTCAAACTTGTGTTTAAAATCCTATTGATAACAACTCAATATTCACAGAGGCAGTTTCATAAGATAAAGTCTATGAAACTTCTAGCAGTTTTTTTTCATTTTCATCAGTAACTTCATTGATTTGGATATTTTGAGTATTTCAGCTATCTCACACATGGTATAAATTTAATGATTTATATTAATCATTATCAATGATTATTTTCAATTAATATCTTAATTTGATCACCCTCCACTTCAACTGGTCTAAGGGACCATGGAACACCATGCAGTGAGGAAACTTCAGCAATGAATCTTCACTAACCACTTTTGACATGTTTGATCAGTCACAGCACTTTCTCTATACACTGCACAAACCTTTTTTTAAATATATTTTATTGATTATGCCATTACAGTTGTTCTATCCCCCCTTCATTCCCCTCCACCCTGCACACCCCCTCCCCCACCATTCCCCCCTTTAGTTTATGACCACGTGTCTCAAGTTCTTTACATTCTATATCTCCCCTGCTATTCTTGCCCTCCCCCTATCTTTTTTCTACTTACCATCTATGCTAGTTATTTTCTGTACCTTCTCCCCCCTTATCCTTCTCCCACTCCTCTGTTGCTAACCCTCCATGTGATCTTCATTTCTATGGTTCTGCTTCTGATCTAGCTATCCTCTTAGTTTGCTTTTGTTTTAGGTGTGATTGTTAATAACTATGAGGAGAGGTTTAGGAACCTCCAGGACATCTTTAAACATTCCAACATCAGAATTATAGGGGTGCCAGAAGGGGAAGAGGAACAGCCACGAGTGGAAAACTTATTTGAACAAATAATAAAGGAGAACTTCCCCAATCTGGCAAAGGAAATAGACTTCCAGGAAATCCGGGAAGCTCAGAGAGTCCCAAAGAAGTTGGACCCAAGAAGGAACACACCAAGGCACATCATCATTATATTAGCCAAGATTCAAATGAAGGAGAGAATCCTAGAAGCAGCAAGAGATAAGGGGATTGTCACCTACAAAGGAGTTCCCATCAGACTGTCAGCAGATTTCTCAAAAGAGACCTTACAGGCAAGAAGGGGCTGGGAAGAAATATTCCAAGTAATGAAATCCAAACCTTTTTACTTTTTACATTTCAGTTGCATTTTACGTCTTCTCCTTTTTAACCCATTTTTCTTTTTTAACTGTATTTTTTGTCCCATTGCCATTTATCTCTCTTATACTCCCCTCACCCCACTGCAGTCACCACACTGTTGCCCATGTCCGTGAGTCTTTTGTCCTTTTTGCTCAATCCCTCCACCCCCACCCTCCCCCCATAGCTGTAATTCTGCTATCTATGAGTTATCTTTCTTGAAATAATAAAGCATGATACGCTGAAAATATTAGTTTTTCCATCCACAATATTAAAATGGCTACACAAAAATCAATTTTAGTAAAGTTTAAGAAAATACTATTATTTATTTATTTATATTGTTATACTATTACACTCATCCCAGTTTTTCTTCCTTTGCTCCCATCCACCCAGCCCATACCCCATTCCCATAATCAATCCCCATACCAATGTCTATGTCCATGGGTCATTCACACCTGTTCTTTAAATAGTCCCTCCCCCTTCTTTCCATCATTACCTCCCTTCAACTTCTGCTCTGGCTGCTATCAATCTGTTCCACATTTCTATGTTTCTGGTTGTATTTTGCATGTTAGCTTATTCTGTTCATTAGATTCCTCTTATAAGTGAAATCGTATGGTAATTGACTTTCACTGGCTTATTTCACTTAGTATAATATTCTCCAGTTTCATCCATGTTGTTGCAAAAGGTAGTTCTTCTTCCTTACTGCTCCATAGTATTCAATTGTGTAAATGTACCACTCATCTACTGCTGTGTGCTTAGGCTGTTTCCAGCACTTGACTATTATAAATAGCACTGCTATGAACATAGGAATGCATAGGTTCTTTTGAACTGGTGTTTTGGGGTTTAAGATATATCCCCAGCAACAGAATTACTGGGACAAAAGGCTGTTCCATTTTTTTAATTATTTGAGGGTATTCCTTACTGTTTTCCACAGTGGCTGCACCAGTCTACATTTCCAACAATAGTGCACTAGGGTTCCCTTTTCTCCACAACCTTTCCAACACTTTTTATTTGTTGATTTGTTAATGATGGTCATTCTCACTGGTGTGAAGTGGTATCCCACTATGGCTTTAATTTCCATCTCTCTGATGACTAGTGTTGTTGAACATCTTTTCATATGTCTATGTCCACCTGCATATTCTCCTTGGAGAAGTGTCTATTCAGGTCTTTGTGAAGGATATCCACAGACATACAGTTATATCAGGGGATTTTAACACCTCTGTGTCAATAATGGATAAATGGTCCAAACAAAAAATCAACAAAGATATTATTGCATGGAATGATAACCTAGATCAAATGTACTTAATTGATACTCACAGAGCATCTCACCCAAAGAAGCAAAATATACATGCTTTTCAAATGCATCTGGGTCATTTTCAAATGTAGACCACATGGTAGGATGCAAAACAAGCCTAAGCAAGTTCAAGAAAATTGAATCATATCAAGCATCTCCTCAGATCACAATGGCTTGAAACTAGAACTCAACCTCAAGGGGAAAAACTCAAAATCATTCAAATACCAAAATTTTAATTGCAGTATTTTTAAGTGTTCTAGGAAAAAAGTAGTTAAAAGCTTCTTTTTTTGAAACCAGAAAACACACAAAAATGTATTAATATATTAATCACAAAGAGAAAATACTAAAACCAACCTCACTATTAATATTGATGTAGAGATTATTGCTAAAAATTCTTAAAAGTTTTAAAAATTAAATGAAAATATGGTTCAATACTAGCAAACATAGTAATACATTTCAACATGTTAATAAATCAGCATAAAGCTCACACAATACATTCTTTAAAAATTTATTTGATAAAGTTCAATATAATGTATTCTTGATTTAAGTCATTAATTAAATAAGAGTGTATATATAAACATAATATATTAATTTATAACCCAGGATCATGCCTACTATAGTAACAGTAATTACCACTAAAGTCAGGAAGACTAACTAGCATGTGTATTATTAATACTCTCAGTATTGCACTGGAAACTCTAGTCCGTGCTATTAGAAGAAAAAAAGAGTAATGTAGAGATTTTAAATTTGTAAATAAAAATCAACTTCAAATATACAGACAATAAATTAGAAGACATGAAATGATAGACCCCATTTATAATACAAGACATAAATGGAAGCAGCTTTTATTTTTTTAACTTTTTAAAAGGCCTTGTTTATTTATTTTTAG
This sequence comes from Artibeus jamaicensis, assembly GCF_021234435.1. Classification (NCBI taxonomy): domain Eukaryota; kingdom Metazoa; phylum Chordata; class Mammalia; order Chiroptera; family Phyllostomidae; genus Artibeus; species Artibeus jamaicensis. The sequence continues at coordinate 66,412,425 of NW_026522030.1, read as the reverse complement.
GGAGAGGGGAAGGGAAGGAGAAAGAGAGAGGAAAACACTGATGTGTGGTTGCCTCTCATGTGGCCCTTACTGGGGACCTGGTCTGCAAACCAGCCATGTGCCCTGACTGGGAATCAAACCCATGACTCTTTGGTTCTCAGGTGTCTGCTGAATCCACTGAGCTACACCAGCCAGGGCAGAAACAGCTTTTAAAATGTTTATAATGGGCATGTATAACTCACTTAAATTCAATATTATTTTTAAAAAGACAATGGTTTTTGAGATAAATAAAAAGCCATATTATTGATAGCAACGAATATAAATGCACGTTGAATAATTTAACAAGAAATCTGAAAGACTTCTGCGGTTAAAATTTATAAATCAATAAAAGCTTTCTAAAATTCATAAAATAAGACATTAAATTAATAAAATGACATGCTACATGTCTCAAAAATAGCACTCTTTTTTTGTATTTTTTTAACCTTCATCATTATTTCTTCCACTATTGTTTAGTTCCCTTACACCCACATGCCCTAAAAATCACCAGACTGTTGTCCATGTCCATGAGTCCTTTTTCCTTTTTGCTCAATCCTTCTACCCACTAACTTCTCCCAGCAGTAGCTGCCATCTTGCTCTCTAAGAGTCTGTCCCCATTTTCCTTGTTAGTTCAGTTTGTTCACTGGATTTCACATACGAGGGAAGTCATATGGTATTTATCTTTCTCTGACTGGCTTATTTCTTAATGTGGAAACTGGCCCGTAGTGTCCGTGTCATTATGGATGAAATGAGACATTCACATGGACTACCGAGGCTGGTGGGAAAAAAGGGACAGCATGGATTTTTCTTTTTTAATTTATTTTTTATTGATTATGCCATTACAGTTGTTCTATTCCCCCCTTTATTCCCTTCCACCCTACCCCCCATCCCCACCATTACCCCCCTTTAGTTTATGACCATGTGTCTCAAGTTCTTTAGATTCTATATTTCCCATACTATTCTTGCCCCCCATCTATTTTCTATCTACTGTCTATGCTACTTATTTTCTGTACCTTCTCCCCCTTTCTCCTCCTCCCACTCCCCTGTTGCTAACCCTCCTTGAGATCTTCATTTCTATGTTTCCACTCCTGATGTAGCTGTCCTTTTAGTTTGCTTTTGTTTTAGGTGTGGTTGTTAATAACTGTGAGTTTGCTGTCCTTTCACTGTTCATGTTTTTTTTACTTCTTTTTCTTAGATAAGTCCCTTTAACATTTCATATAATAAGGGCTTGGTGATGATGAACTCCTTGAATTTGATCTTATCTCAGAAGCACTTTATCTGTCCTTTCATTCTAAATGAAAGTTTTGCTGGATAGAGCAATCTTGGTTGTAGGTCTTTGGATTTCATGACTTGGAATACCTCTTCCCAGCCCCTTCTTGCCTGTAAGGTCTCTTTTGAGAAATTCGCTGACAGTCTGATGGGAACTCCTTTGTAGGTGACTGTCCCCTTGTCTCTTGCTGCTCCTAGGATTCTCTCCTTCATTTGAATCTTGGCTAGTGTAATTATGATGTGCCTTGGTGTGTTCCTTCTTGGGTCCCACTTCTTTGGAACTCTTTGAGCTTCCTGGATTTCCTGGAAGTCTATTTCCTTTGCCAGACTGGGAAAATTCTCCTTTATTATTTGTTCAAATAAGTTTTCCACTGGTGGCTGTTGCTTTCCCCCTTCTGGTACCCCTATAATTCGGATGGTGGAGCGTTTAAAGATGTCCTGGAGGTTCCTAAGACTCTCCTCATTTTTTTTGAATTCTTGCTTCTTCACTCTTTTCTGTTTGGCCATTATTTGCTTTCTTCTGGTCCACTCCATTGATTTGAGTCCCAGTTTTCTTTTCATCGCTATTGGTTTCCTGTGCAATTCCATTTATTTCAATTAGTTTCGCCTTCATATGTTTCTCTAATTCGTGGCTATAATCAACCAGTTCTGTGAGGATCATGATCACCAGGGTTTTAAACTGTGCATCTGAGAGTTTTGCTATTTCTTCATCACTTAGATTTATAGGCTCTTGGGCTTTGAGATCTTCTTGAGCCATTTTTGGATTTTTCTCTCAAGGGTTCCTCTTTCTCCACATCCTTGCCAACACTTGTTTGTTGATTTATTGATAGCAGCCATTCTGAAAGGTGTGAGATGATATTTCACTGTGGTTTTAATTTACATTTCTATGATGATTAGTGACATTGAGCATCTTTTCATATGTCTACGGGTCATCTAATTGTCCTTCTTGGAAAAGTGTCAATCCAGGTAATTTCCCATTTTTTAAAGTGAGTTGTTGAGCCCTGGCTGGCGTAGCTCAGTGGATTGAGCACAGGCCTGCGAACCAGAGTATCGCGGTTCGATTCCCAGTCAGGGCACATGCCTGGGTTGCAGGCCAGTTCCCAGCAGGGGACCCGTGAGAGGCAACCGTACATTGATGTTTCTCTCCCACTCTTTCTCCTTCCCTTCCCTTCTCTCGAAAAATAAATAAATAAAATATTTTAAAAAATAAATAAAGTGAGTTGTTTATTTTTTGGCATTGAGTTTTGTAAGTACTTCATAATTTTTTGTTATTAACCCTTTATCGTATATTTCAGCAAATATGTTATCCTATTCATAGTGTTGTCTTTTTATTTTGTTGATGGTTTCCATTGCTGTGCAACAACTTTTCAGTTTGATGTAGTACCATTTGTTTATTTTTTCTTTTGTTTCCTTTGTCTAAGAAGGTATAGCTGATTTAAAAAAATCATTATGAGCAATGTCAGAGATTTTTATGCCTATTTTATTCTGCAGGTTTTATGGTTTTGGGTCTAACATTTAAGTCTTTGATCCATTTTGAATTTTTGTAAAGTACTCGTTCTCTCTAAATCAATCTGTAAAAAAATTAAAATTTAAAGACTGTTTTTGACGAACCCAGACTCAAACACTTTAAAAAATGAAATCTTTGCCCTGGTCACCCAGCTGGTGTGGCTCAGTTGCTTGGAGCATCATCTAGATGACCAAAAATATTCAGATTTGATCCCTTCTTTGGCCTTCCCAGTCAGGGGACATACCAGAATTGTGGGTTCAGTGCCGGGTAGGAGTGTGCAGAGGTGGCAACAGATTGATGATTTTTTCTCACATCGATGTTTCTCTCTCTGTCTCTCTCAAAGCAATAAAAAATGTCCTTGGGTGAGGATTTATAAATAATAATAATAAATAAAAATAAAACATATTAAAAATAAAACCTAGAAACTTGATTCTAAAATGTATCCTTTTCTATAAAAAATACACATACTAATCAAATTAAGTTACTAAACAGAAAGTCATTGATATAATAATTGACAAATAAAACATCAGTAAAAACACTTTCTATAAGGAGTCTCAAGTCCAGAAACAAGTTCAAATATTAGAGCACACGAGGATGGCTCATCATTTAATCTAATTTTGCTACCAAACCAGTAAAAAACAAATTTAAAGTATAGATTCATGGTAAAGTATATAACTAGAAGAATATGGCATACTTTTGATCTTTGTGATCCCCTATTTATGAATGAGGAACCTAAAGTTGGTTATTAGTAACTTTTCCAGTGTTACAGATATAATGAAGAGTATAGATAGAAAGAGAATCCAAGTCTACCTGAATAATCTGGAGCTTATTTTATTGCTAAGTATTTTTAGTGTCTGAAAATGTGGAATTTTCTAGTACTGGAATTCTCCAGGGACTGGTGCTGAGTGTACAAACAGGAGTTGAGTATATGTATGAAGTGCGTGTAAGAAGTCTGAAATATTTTTTACTGGCTCTGCAACATCATCAATTGATAATTCAGTTGACTCTTCAGTATATCAGAATGACTATTCCAAATTCCACCAAAATCTTCTTAAAATGTATCAGTTTGACATCACTACCCAGTTCTATTTTTCATGTTTATAGCTGTTAAAAAGAAATAGTATATACATTGACACTAACTGATAATGACATCCTCCCAGAAGCTCTTCCATTGCTATTTTTTATTATATACTTAGGATGGTGAAAGAACACTCAAGAACAGATTTAATGTGACTGAAGTCTCCCCCATAGAATCTTAAATAACACAGATTCTTCTTTGGGAAAGCAGATATAAGAGTGCCACCTTAGGAAGCCATAAAAAAGAGAACAAAGAAGTTAACAAACATGTAAATTTCTCCACAAAGCATTTCATCTTTGTGAGAATTTAATTTAAAACATTTCTGACATTCAATTATTCACTGTAGACAGACTCTAAATCAGATCATCTGCTGCCAAGCTAAAGTATCAAATAGAAAGACATAAACTTGAGTGTTTTCTGCATAATGATAGCCCATAATAATAAAAAAAAAGTTCCTGAAGGCATCATGTACTGTAGCTTTTAAGGAAGGATCTAAGATGGAAATGAAGGCCTAAACAAGCATGCTTGCAATATAGCTGAACATAGAAACAGAAATACCTTGAGAAATAAAGTTGAAATTCTTAGATTTTAATTTTCTCTGTTTGATTTAGTAGATTTTATGTTGTTAGAGCAGCATCACCCATTTATTAACACCCCTTCAAATTGTCTTATCTATTTGCATTTTATATTGTTGCCATGTTTTAATGAATATTCAAATTATATGGATTAAAATAGATTAACAACTAAGTCTAGCAATACTGCCATATACTCAGGGCAATATTATCAGGCATTAACATGGAATCTCTGTTAACTACATGGGGTTTATTCATAACACAGAGGGCTTGAATGTCACACAATGGCATTTCCTAAACCAAAATATTCTACCAATCCAGAGCCTGTAGTCTTAACTTCATACAGGCTTCATTTCTGTAGTCTAGCTATCTATAAAAGATACAAGATGGTACTACTTTATTCTCTGAATATTTGTAATGTCCTGGGCACTTGATCTTATTTTAACTGTCTTGGCTAAAGTTATCTCTCTGCTGATAAATGGTAATCAGGGTGAACAATATTTGACTTTCCTTCTCTCTGGAGCCTGAAAGAATTAGTGGCCATTTTATCAGCCTTCACCCTTGAACTCATCCCAGCAATAAAACCAAGTTGTCAGCATGACACTGGAAGTACCTTGTCCATACATATAGAATCCCTGACTTTTATGGCTGCCACCCAAGATCCCAAATTACCTAACTCTGATAACCAAGGCCTTAGGTTCATGAATCCAATAGGACTATGGCAAAGAAGCATTTGTTCATGGGCATGAGGGCACTCACAGCAGTTATTCCTCCAAAGTTCAGTGCCCAGGGAGCAACAGAAAGGCCCTCTAACAGTTTTTCACTGGAAGGTGTGTGATGGCACATTTTACAAGCTACCACCAGAAGATTCGGCTTATAATAACAATCCATTAGGGGCTTATGAAAATTCTTCTGGGAGCCCAAGTGAGCCAGTGGGCACTTGTCCCAACTCCCTCTGTCTCACTCCAGCCATGAAAACAAGTTGCATTATCTCCCTGGAAGAGGCTTATCCACACATGAGTTCCCCAACTTTTACAGTTATCATACAAGGGATGGTTGCAAAACCACCTGACTCTGATAGCCAATGTAGTTTGCATTCCACAGGACTGTAGGAAAAAAAGAAGCTGCTATTAATTGGGTGAAGAGAACCTCAACTCCCCTCCCCTCCCCTACATCTGTACACTAGAACTCAGTAAATAGGAAAAAGGCAAAAGCTCCCATCTCCTAGTTTTTCCCTTGTGAAGGGTTCAGCTACATACTGTACTCACTGTTCTCTGCGGGTCCAGTTTCTAATCAGCCTGCACATCATTGACACCTTCCAGCTTTGGGACGCCGATATGTCCTGCCACACCTTCAATTACTGGGAGCCAGTAAGAACAGAAAGGCAGTTGGACAATCACAAAGTTTTGAGAAACAATCAGGAGCTCAAGCCAATCTGACTGACAAGGTTCATCTCTTACATAAGACCAATCTGTCAAAACTGGGAAATGTGAATGTTTTGCCTATGTGGAGAGAAACCAACACAGAGAATCAAGAACAATGCGGAAACAATGGAATGTGTTCCAAGGAAAGGACACTACAATCCTCTAGCAAATGACCTTAATAAAATGAAGATGAGTAAGTGGGGACATCCAAGAAAACGGAGGAGTAATTGAAAGCTACACTAACCTCCTCCCAGAACCAATCTGGAATGATAACTAAATCATACAGAAATCATCCTGAGTAACCAACTGAACACTAGCTGGAGAGAAGCCTTATAACCATGGACAGACAGAAGAAATGACATCACCACAATGTGACTGGTAGGGGGTGTGCAGGAAGCATGAGAGGGCTGGCTAGGCTCCCTTGGGTGAAGTTCCAGAGGAATGTTTCAGCTGGGGGTTCTGCCTGAGAAGTGTGTTGCTTTAAGAAAGGGTCCAGCCCTAAATGGCATGGCTCAGTGGATTGAATGAGCATCAAAGGGTAACAGGTTCAATTCCCACTCTAGGGCACATGCCTGGGTTGTGGGCCAGGTCACCAGCGGGGGGCACATGTGAGGTAACGACACATTAATGTTTCTCTCCCTGTCTTTCTCCCTCTCTTCCTCTCTCTAAAATAAGCAAATACAATCATAAAAAAAGAAAATGTCCAATCTTTGCTCATTCAAGGTGTTGGCAAAATTTTTTATTCTTTTCGACTATAGGACTGAAAACATACTAAAGATGACTGAGTCATATACTTCAAAACAGTGAATTATATGGCATGGGAGTTACATTTTAATAGTGATGTTTAAGAAAGTTGGTGAGTCATATATATATATATATATATATATATATATAGTAATCAATGTCAATGCATATTTATAATGATTCAAGGAATCTGATGATTATGTTACCACTCATAGTATCATCATCTAATTTTTTAGGATGTCACTTAAAAGTTGGTCATAACCTTCATCTATAACTAAAGTTAAACTTGGCCCCATGTATGGTGCAAAGGTCATATCAAAATGACTAAACACAAGTGCTCAAAAGATAATGCTGTTTCCTGAAGACAGTCAGTGAAGGCCACTTAAAGGATGTGACAACTTCCAGCACAGCAAAGAATAAACCCCTGTCGTGATGTGATGGTGAGAATGACAGTGGTGATGATGTTGAAAGTGGTGTGTTGGGAATGAAACCACCTGCACCTGACACTTGGGCTCACACACTAATTTCTGCATAAGGGTAAATAGAATGCAATTAAATTGCCAGCTTAAAAACATAAAATGAGTGATACCTTCTAGAGATGTCATGAAAAATTATTGGCTGCTTGTTCTACTCTCAACAACAATTTATTTTCCCTTATTAAAGATTTAAAGAATAAATTATACAATTGGTATGAAATCTTGCCTCCTATCTGATGAATTACACATTATGAATGCATGCACTCTTATAAATGACACAGAAAATAAAAAGGACGATCATTTTAATGTTATGACCTAGTTGTGTGAGCTGAATTTTTCCTCAAGCAAAATAGGAGTTTTGATATATTGCAAAAATGACTTTCAGAAGCTTAAGGGAAAAAAAGGCCAAGGTGTGAAGGAGCAATTACTTCTACTTATCCTTAACTGTGCAAAAACAGCTCCCCTGAAATGTTCACAATATAATATTCTTCATTCAACTATTTACCCATAAATCATTTGCAAAACTTGCAATGTATCTCCTAGCTTTCAGTTTAAACGCAAAGCTCTAAAACCTCACCTGCACAGGTAGCTGAAACAAAGGAGCTGGGTTTAGAAAGACTAAATAAAAGCATGAAGAGATATGGGCATGACTTAACAACTATTCAGTGAAAGTATATGTGGTTATGTTAAAGGAAAATTACTATTGACTTTAGGATGAGAGGCAGGGAAACTTTTAGGTTAACATTCATATTTGAAGTGGTATTTTAAAATGAAGAAGTTTAAAACTTTCGAGTGGACAGTTCTGGATGGTCAGGAACAATTAGAGAAGGCCAGTTTGACAAGTAGACTTCCCAGGTCAGTGAAAGAAATCGATGAAAATGTAACTGGTGATAAAAAAGCCTATAGGAACAATTGGCTGTAAGAAGCATTTTGGTGTTTATAAAAGAAATTCCTATGGAATGGTGCAAAAAATTCAATATGTATCAAAAAAAGAATGGTATGGACAGCAGTGTGGTGATGAGCGGGGCATAAGAGAAGATAAATGACAATGGAAAAATACAATAAAAAAAGAATGCTATCTTGGGAGCCTATGCAATTCCATATTATTGGGTTGGCCAAAATAAAGTCCTTTTAGGTTTTTTTCCCATAAAATAAGACACATTTTTTATTTCCTCCAATACCTTTATTGATTTGTATATTCTGAGTGTGTTGTCTTTGCCCTGCTATTAGGTTCCAGTGTGTAGAGGCCAGGGGAGCTGCCAAACATCTTCTAATGCATAAGCCAGTCTCCTAGCAAAGAGTTATTTGACCAAAATGTCAATAGTACCAGGAACCTTTGCAAACCACTTTTGACACATTTGATCAGTCATAGCACCTTCTCCAGACACTGCACAATATTTTTGTTCCATTTCAGTTTTGTTTTTACCTTTTTTAAAATAATAAAGCATAACACACCAAAAATGTTGTGTATCTTCTTTCATCTTCAATATTAAAATGTCTACACAAAAATTCACCAACTTTGATAAGTTTTTTAAAATGCATGCTGATATTACAGCTGTCAGTATACAATCTAACAAAGTTACTTCAAATGAAGTTATAGACAACTAAGCATTACTAGACCTATGGTACAGGGAAAAAAAAGCTTCTCTGGTTAGTCCAATATATGAGTGTTTTTCCTAAAGTTCTGCCTTTCCACCAAAACTTTCATAATGATCTTGCTTTAACTATACTGTTAAAGCAATGCTTTAAGCAAAGTGAAGAGCTTAGAATTTTTATAACCTTTATGCAGTTAGTGTTTCTGTATTTTCAATTCATAATTTAATTTCACTTTTGCAGCTACTTATGGAATGGCTGTCCATAACACTGTGACACTGACCTTCATCTGTGCCATGCCCCCAAAGCTTGATTTGGCTCATGATCTCAATCAATCTTAAGAATCTTAACAAGTCACTTAACTTCCGTTAACCACACTTTCCCCAGTGAAAGATTGCATTTATTTTTATTTTTATTTTTATTTTTATTTTTTAGGAATTTATTTTTTTTAAATAATTAATTTTATTTAGTTATTTTTCAAGTACAGTTTTTTTTAAATGTGATTCATATCATCTCATGATTAGAAGATATATTAGCGTGATGCCCGAATCCCATCAGATTCCCTGTCATGGTGATAATGCTCTTTTTACAAACCCTTTTATAAATGTACAGGGTAGTCCATATTTAGACAGACCTGATTTGGGCAAATTATTTTACATTAATGCCTATATTAAATATAATTGATCATAATTAGTTAATAATACATTAAAACCTTAATTGAGCATTGATAATTTACATTATTTGAGGATAAGAACAAAATATACAAGTTCAGTTTCTCTTCTAAAGAGAAGATATTTATATGACATATGTACAAAACTGCTACATAAAGTAAATGCCCTTAACACACAAGGTATTAAAGTTCACTTATAACAAAGTAAGTTAAAATGTCAAACTGACTTCAAACTGTGTACCTTATTAGCCTATCTGCATATTCAAACCACATTAGTTTTCTCAAGGATCAGTTTTTAAGACTTTGCTGTAGGGGACCAGTTTGTCTTGGCCTGGCAAGAGTGACTCAGCTCTGTATGAAAACCTACAGTTGAGGCCCTGGCTGGTGTAGGTCAGTGAATTGAGCGCCGGCCTGAGAACCAGAGGATCATGGTTTGATTCCCAGTCAGGGCACATGCCTGGGTTGCAGGCTGGTTCCCTGCAGGCCAGTTCCCAGCAGGGGATGCACAAAAGGCAACCATACACTGATGTTTCTCTCCCTCTGTCCTTTCCCTCTAAAGATAAATAAATAAATAAAATATTAAAAAAAAAGAAAACCTACAGATGTGAAGTGGTGGGCAGGAGCCAGACCTTCAAACCGAGTTTTCCCGTGGAAATCAGGCCTAGAAAATGCACACAGATTGTTATGGCTCGCTCTTGCTAAAACTTCCTCACCCTGGTCTAAAACAACAAAGGACAAAGGTGTATTGTTTATCTTCAAGGTAAATTCCAAAGCCTGTGTGAGCTCTCCCAAGGACAGAGCTAATCAGCTCATTGCCATCCCCCTCTGCATGTTACTTTTATTTCCTTGATTGTACCTAGAATGTAGACAGTAATGACAGTAATGTTCTATGTGATAGATAATAAATCTTTCTATGATGTCAGACCCCAGGAAAACAATAAAAGCCCGTCTAGGCAAAGGTCGGGGTGCTCTCCTCTTGAGGCAGCAGCCATGCCTGTTCCCTTTTTCCACAGAGGATTGTTGTCACCTGTTGTCACATTGTTGTCACAGAGGCATTGATTCTCATCATCAGCTACAACAGGCAGACTCTGCTGGACAGGGTCTGCTACACTTTGCTAAACGTTTTTCTGACTCCCGAGACTGGAATATTCCACTTTATTCTTTCTATTCATCCAAATGCTACTCCTGCATCAGTGAGCAGGTCATTATATGCTTCCTCCACTTTTTTTTTGCATAAGTCTGAAGAAATATCTCTTGGTTTGGAAGAATTATCATATTTACTAGCCAATTATAGGTTATCTGTTCTGTTTAGGATGCTAAGTGATTTACATTTACACAACTTATTACAGACTGCTTTTTAAAAAAGTCAGAGTTAAGGTATCCTTGTCTTCCCCTTCCTGATAACATTTAGGATAAAAGTAGAAGAAATTACTGCATCTTTGGGAAAATTAGAAAATATTCAGATGTTAAAACATAACATAAAAAGAAGGGTGCTTAAAATCATTAAAAATTAAACTTGGCTAACGGAAAAAGTATATATTTTTAGATAGATTATCAGAAGAATTAAGGTTTTTTTTAAAGTAAGAAAAACCATTTTGGATTTCATGACTTGGAATACTTTTTTCCAGCCCCTTCTTGCCTGTAAGGTCTCTTTTGAGAAATCAGCTGACAGTCTGATGGGAGCTCCTTTATAGGTGACTGTCCCCTTATATCTTGCTGCTTCTTCATTTAGAATGGAAGGGCAAATAAAGTGCTTCTCACATAAGGTCAAATTCAAGGAGTTCATCATCACCAAGCCATTATTATATTAAATGTTAAAGGGACTTATCTAAGAAAGAGAAGATCAAAACTATGAATAATGAAAGGACAGCAAACTCACAGTTATTAACAACCACACCTAAAACAAAAGCAAACTAAGAGGACAGCTGGATCAGGAATGGAATCATAAAAATGGAGATCACATGGAGGGTTAGCAAAAGGGGAGTGGGAGGAGGAGACTGGGGGGAGAAGGTACAGAGAATAAATAGCATAGACGGTAGGTAGAAAATATACAAGGGGGAGGGCAAGAATAGTATGGGAAATAAAGAATCTAAAGAACTTGTGACACATGGACATAAACAAAAGGGGGGAATGGTGGGGGAGGGGGTGGGCAGGGGGGAGGGGAATAGGACAACTGTAATGGCATAATCAATAAAATATATTTAAAAAACACTTTGGATATTCACATTAATGCCCCACTGCTTGAAAGTCTACACCAGCCTGTTAGAGTAAGCTGCCAAATTCCCCTGATTCCTAATTGAAAACATGATGCGAGTAAATGACAAAGCTAGTGGGGGATATAGTCATATACTATCTTTTATATATGCATCTCTGGGTATGGAAAGGTAAAGGAGAAAATGTAGCAATAACTTGTATACTTGGATCTTAGTCACATGATGCAAAATAAATGCTAAAACACTTATGTAAAAATGCTTACTAAAAGTGAGTAAACTGTTTGTAAGAAAGCATTTGAGATATCTTATTAAAATTCAAGTTACTTAAATACTAATCCATGTAGAAAAGGGCAATTTGAAACTTAAGCATACAGAACAGACTCAAGGAAAATAAAGCAAAATTAAACAAAAAGAAAAATAAAATAAAAAATAGGTATAGAAGACAGATGAATAATAATCCAGATATGCATAATTGGTACATCTAGAGAGTAGAAAATATGAAGTTAATATATTAAAAGAAAAACATTGAATAAAAGATCTATATCTACAAATTTAAAGCAAATAGTTTTAAAGAAGCTTTGCCAAAATGATTAACAGAAATTATTCACATGGTTAAAGTTCTGATTTTGAAAGTGAATGTAAGGCTCATATGATAATAAAAGCAATTTTTTAATAAAAATGATAACTTTTCTTCACCTGTTGGTGCCCCTCCTCCCCCATAGAAAATTTACTGTCTCTAAGCTAGTTCCAGAAATTTGTCAAAGAAGGAACACAATAGAATAAAAGCATTTTGACCAAGAAATGTTATAGCTGCTGAGTTACTAGGTCTGTTACTAAGACTGCAGAGATCATGTGTTGCGTCCGACAGGCACAGTGGTGAAGGGCACTTCTGGAGAGAGTTGCTCTTGAAGATGTAATTCAGTCAAAGAGTTTCCTGGAAAATGCAATAAAATTGACTTATATAGCTCAAAAGTTAACATTGGCTATTTAATTATTGAACAAAATGTTCAATAAATGTTCAAACATTATAATTTACATGTGTGTGCATAATGGTAGAAATAACGTGTTTGTGATTAGATCATTATAATCCTTGAATTTTAATTTTACATTTTAATTTTCTCTTTTCTCTGCAAAATACATAGTTTTTTATTTTGCCTTTTGGGGGGCTAGCTATTCTTTGATAATTAGCAGTAATGAATTTTGGAGGTAAAAGAAACAATAAAAATAAGACAGAGTTAATGGGGAAGTGAAAAATCAGTATGTAGATTTCACCTTGGGGAGATATGTAGATTAGGCTTTTAAATAGGAAAATAGAATAAAACAAAACAGAAGAAAAGGTGTGAATAAAGGAGAACACCAGGAAGCTGGTACAGAGAAGAGGTATGAAACATGCAAAAAATTTATGGTATATAAAAGAAAGTTTTCAGAACAGTTGCTGTAACCTATGCAATTGTATTTACTTCATGGTGTTTGAAAAAATAAAATAGTTTAATCGATTTTGAAATACTACTCAGCTGTAAGAGAAAGAAACAGAAAAAAGGAAATGAAGGAAGGAAGGGAGGGAAGGAGGGAGGTAGAGAGGAGAAAGACAAACCTGGAAAACATTATGCTTAGTGAAATAAGCCAGTCAGAGAAGGACAAATATCATATGATTTCATGCATATGTGGAATCTAATGAACAAATTGAACTCACAAACACAGTAGAGACTGACTCATAGATAGTGAGCAGGCTGATGGCTCTGGTGGGGTAAAGCATAGAGGGACTGAGTAAAAAGGAAAAAGGACTCCGGACATGGACAACAGTGTGGTGATTGCGGGGGTGGGGGGGTGGGTATAAGGGGGCTAAATGAGAATGAAAAAATACAACAAAAAATAAAGTGAAATAAAAAGAAATTGTTTTCTGATACTGGGCCCTGTTGTTTCTGTTGTTTTAATTGTTAAAGAAACCCTAATATACTAGACAACTTTAACTATGGTTTTAATGTGGTGAAATATTTTAAAATAAATTAGGAACATAATTGGATGCATAGACTATTGTTATAGCATTGTAAGTAAATTGAATGTTTTCATCTTTTTTACTGAAAAATATTTTAATTTTACCTTTGCTTTATTTTATTTCAATTTTTCCATTGTGGCTTTCATTCAAAATTATTTTGCATTAGATTCAGATGTCAAAATAGTGACAGTGATTGGACAATTGTATACTTTACAAAGTGTTCCAGATATTCCCACATATAGTTATTACAATGGTATTGACTATATTCCCTATGCTGAACTTTGCATCCCCCTATTTTGTAACTACCAGTGTGATCCAATCTACAATTCTTTTCACATTGTTTATTTATGTGATGACTTATAAATTCACATGTGGCTACAGATAAACAGCCTATTTGCTTAAAGGATTCTAAGAGCTAATCTCAAAGGAAGCCCACTCCAGCTTTTAGTCATGTTGGCTCCAGGAAACCGACCAGCTTCAGGAGACTGACCAGTTTCATTATCTGAGCAGACTGTGCTGACTCACACAAAGCACCCTCAACAGAGCTCACAAATTCTCCCAGTTGCCTTTTTCTTTTTTTTTTTTTTTCAGAGTGGCAGCTGAAAAACAGCCTCAGTTTTATTTTTTTCATACTTTTAAAATTGTTTAAGTACAGTTTTTTGCCTTCCCCCACACCCCAGTCCAGCCATCCCCACCTCCCTCCCACCTCCCACCCCATCATTATTGTCCGTGTGTCCTCTAAGCAAAATAAGCCAGGAGGTGAAAGACAAATACCATATGATCTTACTTTTAACAGGAGCCTAATCAACAACACAAAAAATAAGCAAAATATAACCCAAAACACTGAAATTGAGTCCAGTTGCCTTTGTTCTGGCTCCCTCTTGCCTGCTGGTAAAATCCCCTGTCAAAACTTATGTATTAAGATGGTCTTCATGATAAGAATCCCCAATATTCTTAAACTGCTGGCTCTTGAATAAACCACCTTTCCTTCTATCAGCCCATCTTTTGAATATTGGATTTTGAGCAGCAAACAGAAGTACCTGGCTTCAGCATCACCAGTTTGCACTTCTTAATCCCTTCTCCTCATCCACCCAACCTCCAATACCCAACCCATCAGGCAGCTACCAGTTTGTTCTCTGCATCTATGATGTTGAATGATTGTTTATTTTGTTTTTTTTTCATTAGATTCCACATATAAGTGAAATCGTATAGTATTTGTTTTTTCTGACTGGCTTATTTCACTTAGCACAATACTCTCTAGGTCTACCTATGCTGTCACAAATTGTAGGATTTCATTCTTTGTCACTGACTGAGTATATATATATATATATATATATATATATATATATATTACTGATTTTTTATCCACTTTTCTATTGATGGTCACTTGCGCTCCCTTTATATCTTGGCTATTGTAATTAACACTGCAATGAACATAGTGGTTATATATTTTTTCAAATTAGTATTTTTGCTTTTTTCAGACATACACCCCAAAGTGGAATTGTTGGGTCATAAAACAGTCCCATATTTAATTTTTCGAGGAAGCTTCACACTGTTTTCCACAATGGCTGCACCAATATTCATTCCCACCAACAGTGCCTGAGTGGTCCCTTTTGTCCACATCCTGGCCAACATGTTGTTTGTCAATATATTGATGGCAGCCATTCTGACAGTCGTGAGGCAATATCTCATTGTGGTTTTAATTTGCATTTCTCTGATGATTATTGAGCATCTTTTTATATGTCTATTGGCCTTTCATATGTCCTCTTTGGAGAATTATCTATTTAGGTCCTTTGCCCATTTTTTACTTAGATTGTTTGGTTTATTGATGTTAAGTTTCATAAGTTATTTATGAATTCAGGACTTCAGCTCCTTATGGGATGTATCATTGGTGAATATGTTTTCCCATTCAATAGGTTAGTTTTGTTGCTCTTGTTTTTGTTGATGGTTTTCTTTGCTATGCAAAAACTTTTCAGTTAATGTATGCTATTTGTTTATTTTTAATTTTGTTTCTCTTTCCCCAAAAGATGTATGTTTTCTTTATTTCTAGAGAGTCAGTCAGTTAATTGAAAATGCATAAATAATAGAACTTTAGATATATCATTTAAAGATGAAAAGAAGCCACTAAAATATGTGAATAATAATATAAATGATGGAATTAGGTTTCAGAGTGAGAGAGCATAGTTAGCGTTACATGATTAGCCTGCGGCAATGTGGTTATGACAATTATTTTTTGTTGTCAGTGCATTTTATTAGTCTCATCCCTTTCATAACCTACCAGCACCTACCATGAATTCGCATCCCTCCAAGACCCAGATTGGAAGGAATTTTTGCTGCAGAGTCACAGCAGCTATCCCTTTTCCTCAGTGCTTGAGCCATGACACTTAAAGATGTTGAATCAACACTTCTGAGCTTAAACATGCTACTGTCCTCATTTTTAGAAAATAAAACTTAGTAGATGCTCAAATGTGTGTTGCTCACTTATAATTCTGTTTTATTTCTAATATGATAACTTATTTTAGCTATCATTTAAGGGCAGACAAAGTAGCAAAATCCATGACATTTTGCATGCACATACACACATCTGCAGAGACCTTTTTGTCATTTAAATAAATGGATAAAATTCTCCTGCAAAATATATATTGGCTTGACTTCATCAGCTGAATTAACTTTTATGTTAATATATATTCATCATGTGTTTTTGTTCACTCTATAAACTTTGGTACTGTGAACATTTTATTAAAATAAAAAATGTAGATAAGGCAAGGACCCAAGATGCTAGAGGAGTAAGTGGAGGCTACACCAACCTCCTCCCAGGACCAAACTGGAATTACAACTAAGTTAAAGTAAAATCATCCTGAATAATCAACAGAACATTAAATGGAAAGAAGCCTTATAACCAAGGACTTATTACCACAACAAGACAGGGAGGGAATGTGGAGGAATGACAGAGATGGCTGGATGCACATGGGTAACAGCTGAAGTTCCAGAGAAATATTTCAGTGGCTAGAAGGTTCCCCCTGAGAAGTGTGGGGTCTAAACCACAAGCTGGGCTCCACAACAAGAGCACAAGAACTGGAAAAGGAACTGAAATAACATCCAGCTGTGAAAAGCAGTGGGGTTTTTGTCCACCAGGGAGAGATGGCTAGAGAAGCAGAGAGCCAATGCACAAAATTTTGTTTGCAGCCACTTACTGTGCGATCCGACAGAAGTAGGGCAGGGTAGGCTAGATGTGTGAGGAGAGTCTGAGCTTGGTGACTCTGGGTAAGAGCTGAAGGGTCAGCCACCAGCATACCTTTGCTGAGTCATTCCCCATATGGCAGAATACACCTTTCTCAGGGAGAGCACTCTCCTCTATGCGTCATCAGCCTGAGGGAAGCAATAGTCCTGCCCACTGGGTAGACTGCTCTAACCCTACCTGTGGAGTTAAACCAGGCAGCTGAGCACAACTGAAGGCTACATCAGATATTAAGTGTAACAGGAAAGTGGATCTCTGGCAATTATGAGATGTTAGCTGACCCTCCTCCAGGCCCCATGCTGGCAAAAGCTGGACTTGGTGTGCAACCTGACTTTTTTTACACACATCTAGGCCCAGCAGATGGAGCTCCAAGGAGACTGACTGGGGCCAGCCACATGTAGCACCTGATGTAGGCCTGAATCAGAGTATTTTCAGATCTACCTAACACACAGAAACAGATACAGACAAGCAGCCAACATGGGAAGACAAACAAACAGTCCCCAAATTAGAGAATAAGAGAATTCTGCAGAAGAACTACATGAAATAGAGGCAAGCAATATATAAAAGAGTTTAGAGTAATGATTAAAAGGATACTCAACAACATGAAAAAAGACAGAGAAGCCTTAAAAAAAGACCAGGAAGAAATAAAGAGGTGATATCAGAAATGAATAATACACTGGAAGGAATAGATACTAGATTAGATTAAGCAGAGGATCAAATCAGTGATTTGGAAGACAAGGTAGAATAAACCATCTAAGCAGAGCAGCAAAAAGAAAAAAAATAAAAAATGAGGAGAGCTTAAGAAACTTTTGAGACAACATAAAGCATAACAACATCTACCTGATGAGTAAGCCAGAAGAAGAGAGTGAGCAAGGGATCAAGAATTATTTGAAGAAATAATGACCAAAAACTTCCCTAACCTAGTGAAGGAAATAGATACACAAGTACAAGAAACACAGAGTCCCAATCAAAATTAATCAAAAGAGGTGCCCTGGATGGTATAGCTCAGTGGATTGAGCGTGGGCCTGTGAACCAGAGGATTGAGGTTTGATTTCCAGTCAGGGCACATGCCTGGGTTGCAGGCCAGTTCCCAGTAGGGGACACAAGAGAGGCAACCATACATTGATATTTCTCTCCCTCTCTCTTTCCCTTCCCCTCTAAAGATAAATAAATTTAGAAAATCTTAAAAATTAAAAGAAGAACCAATATTAAAAAAAGGTTAATCAAAAGAGGGCTACACCAACACACATTATAATAAAAATGGCAAAGGTTAAAGACAAGGAGAGAGAGAATCATAAGAGTTACAAGAGAATAGCAGTTGGTTACTTACAAGAGAGATTCAATTAGACTGTCACCATATTTCTCAACAGAAACATCTCAGGCCAGAAGGGAATGACATGAAATACTCAGTGTGATGAAAAGCAAGTAACTATAACCAAGGCTACTTTACCCAGCAAGGCTATCATTTAAAATTGAATTGGAAATAAAGAGTTTACCAGACAAGGAAAAGCTATAGGAGTTTGCCAACACCAAATGAGTACTGCAACAAATTTTAAAGGGCTTGCTTTAAGAAGAAAAATAAGAGAGAAAACAGTTAAAAACTAAAATGGCAATAAATATGTATCTATCAATAATCACCTTAAATGAAAATGGTTTAAATCAGCATCCCCCAATCTTTTGGCACCAAGGACTGGTAGACTGGGTGGTGGATGAGAGGGGGGCCATTGTACAAGGTGGGAGGCGGAGCTCAGATGAGTTTCCCTAACTCGCCGAGGATGTGGTGGGGGGAGACAGGAAGCAGAGCTCAAATGGGCTTCACTTGCTTGCTCCTTCCAGATAAGGGAGGAGATAGGAGGCAGAGAAGAGATTTGCTTGCTGCCATTTCCTAACAGGCTGCCTGCAGCCCCGACATTGGAGCCCTGGCTTAAATGTTCCAACTAAAAGACATAAAGTAGCTTAATGGATCAAGACCCAGCCCTGGCTGGTGTAGCTCAGTGGATTGGGCGAGGGCTGTGAACGGGAAGGGGGGGGGGGGGTTTGGTTTCTGGTCAGGGCACATGCCTGGGTTGCGGGCCAGGTCCCCAGTGGGGGCCATGTGGGAGGCAACCATGCACTGATATTTTTCTCACTCTCTTTCTCCTTCCCTTCCCCTCTCTCTAAAAATTTTTAAAAAAAGAAATAAAATCTTTAAAAATAAATCAAGACCCAAACATGTATTGTTTCTAAGAGACCTACTTCAGACTGATAGGTACAACAGAATAAAAGTAAAGGGATGGGAAAGCTACTTCATGCAAGTGGAAAGGGGGGAAAAGCTTGGTATATATCTAACAAAATAGACTTTAAAACAAAGGCTATAAAAAGGGACACTAAACAATGATAAAGGGAACAATCCAGCAAGAGGATATAACCCTAGTCAACATTTATGCACTGATTATAGAAATACCTAAATATGTAAAGCAAATCCTGATGGACATAAAAGACCAACAGAAACAGAGTAGTAGTAGGGAATTTTAACACCACATTGACTTCAATGGGTAGATCTTTCAAAAAGAAAATCAATAGGAGACAGTGGCCGTAAAGAACAGACTAGGTCAAATTGATTTAATCTATGTCTACAGAGTATTTACCCCAAAGCAGCAAATATACATACTTTTCAAGTTCACATGGAATGTTTTCTTGGATAGACAAAGAATACAAAACAAGTCTTAATGAGTTTAAAAAGATTGAAATAGTTTTAAGCATCTACACTGACCATAATGCTATGAAACCAGAAATCTGAAGTCAAAGAAGAAAACTGAAAATACCCAAAGTCATGGAAGCTAAATAACATGTTATTTAAAAAA
This sequence comes from Artibeus jamaicensis, assembly GCF_021234435.1. Taxonomy (NCBI): domain Eukaryota; kingdom Metazoa; phylum Chordata; class Mammalia; order Chiroptera; family Phyllostomidae; genus Artibeus; species Artibeus jamaicensis. The sequence continues at coordinate 66,392,787 of NW_026522030.1, read as the reverse complement.
AATCAATGGACCAACAATGAGATCAAGGCAGAAATCAAAAGAAACCTTGAAGAAATAAAAATTGAAACATAAAAACCCAAACTCTGTGGGACACAAGGAAAGCAATACCAAGAAAGAAATTCTTAGCATTACAGGCATATTTCAATAAAGAAGAAAAAGCTCACATAAACAACCTAACTTTGTACTTTAAGGAACTTGAAAAAGAACAAGCAAAGCCCTAAGTAGAAGGAAAAAATCTGAACAGAAATAAACAGAATACACTTAATCTACAGAAAAAAAAAAAAAACACAAAAGATCAATGAATCTGCCCTGGCTGGTATAGCTCAGTGGATTAAGTGTGGGCCTACAAAGCAAAAGGTCATCAGTTTGATTCCCAGTCAGGACAGATGCCTGGATTGTGGGCCAGGCCCCAGTAGGGGGCACGTGAGAGACAACCGCACATTGATCTTTCTCTCCCTCTCTTTTTCCTTCCCTTCCTCTCTCTTTAAATAAATAAATAAATAAAATTTCTTAAAAAATTTTAATGAACCCAAGAGATGATTCTTAAAAAAGATTGAAAAACCTTCAACCAGACTTATAAAGAAATAAAAGAGAAAGGACCCAAATCAATGAAATCAAAAGGGAAAGAGGAGAAACAACAACTGATGCCAAAAAAATGCAAAAGATTGTAAGAAAATATTTGAATAGCTATATGCCCATAAATTGAACACCCAAGATATAATGAATAAATTCCTAAAAACAGGCAATTTTTCAAAACTAAATCTGAGTATATGAATAAACACACTTCACCTAGTGAATTAAAAAAAAACTCCCAATACACAAAAGCCCTGGGCCAGATGACTTCATAGAAATTTTACCAAACAGTATGAGAACTAACACATCTCCTTCTGAAACTATTTCAAAAAAAAAAATCAAGAAGAGGGAAAACCTCAAGCTCATTTTACAAGGACAATATTATTCTAATTCCAAAGCCAGATCAAGACCCTACAAAGAAAAAAATTAGGCCAATATCCCTGATGAACAGTTGCTAAAATCCTCAAGAAAATATTAGCAATACATCCAAAAGATCACACACCATGATCAAGTGGGATTTATTCTGGGTATCCTGGTTGGTACAACATTTGCAAATCGATAAATATGATATACCACATGAACAAAATGAAGAGGAAAAAACATGATCATATAAATAGATGCATTAAAAGCAACTAAAAAATTCAACACTCAGCAAAGTGAGAATAGAGGGAGCATACCTAAACATAATAAAGGCCACATATGACAGTTTTGGAAAGGCCACTGCCAATAGCATACTTAATAGACAAAAACTACAAGTGTTCCCCTTAAGATCAGGAAAAAGACAGAGATGTCCACTTTCACCTCTCTCATTCAACATAATACTGGAAGTTTTAGTCATACCATTCAGACAAGAAGAAGAACTTAAAGGCATCCATATTAGAAAGGAAGAAGTGAAACTGTCTTTATTTGCAGGTGACATGGTACAGTACATAGGCTACCCTAAAAATGCAACCAAGAAACTACTAGAACTGATAAATGAAGTCAGCAAAGTAGCAAAATACAAAAATAAAATCTAGGAATCAGTTGCATTTTTATATGCCAATAACAAACTAACAGAAAGGTAAATTAAGAAAACAATCCTAGTCACAATTGCTTTAAAAAGAATAAAATAACTAGGAATAAATTACCTAGCAATAAATTTAACCAAGAATATAAAAAACCTGTAGTCATAAAGTTATAAGACACTAAAGATAGAGATTGAAGAAGTTACAAGTAAATGGAAACACTTACATAAGTTGTTCATGAATAGGAAGAATTTACATTATTAAAATGTTCATGCTACAATGCAGTGTATGGATTCCATGCAATTTCCATCAATATGCCAATGATGTATTTTTTAGAACTAGAGCAAGCATTTCAAAAATTTATATGGAACAACAAAAAGTCTCACATAGAGTGATTCTGAGAAAGAAAAATGTGTTGGAGGAATCATGTTCCTAGTATCAAACTATACTCTAAGGCCATAAAAATCAAAACAGTATGTTACTCACATAAAAACTTAGATCAATGGAACAGAACAGAGAATCCAGAAATAAACCCAAACCTTTATAATCAATTAATATTTGACATAGAAAGCAAGCATATACCATGGGCTAAAGTTAGTTTATCCAATAAATGATTTGAAGAAAATTGGACAGAAATGTGCAGAAAAATGAAACTAGAGTACCTTAATATACTGCAAACTAGAATAAATTTAAAGTGGATTAAAGATTTAAATGTTAGAACTGGAACCATACAAGTTTTAGAAGAAAACATAAACAGTAAAACCTCAGACATTTCTTGTAGAAATCTTTTTTTTTCTGATATATCTCCTTAGGCCAGAGAAAGAACCATGTGGCCTTTTAACCATGTGATCCCACTTCTAAGAATATATCTGAAGGAACCCAAACACTAATTTGAAAGAACATAAGGACCCCTATATTCATGTGCAGTGTTATTTGTAATCGCCAAAATATGGAAGCAGCCTAGTGTCCATCAGTAGATGAGTGGATAAAACAACTCTTGGGCACTTACACAATGGAATAGTACTCGGCTGTAAAAAAAAGCAGAAGAAAATTTTACCCTTTGGGACAGTAGAGTATGGGCAGACCTGGATAACATTATACTAAATGGAATAAGCCAGTCATAGAAAGACAAATACCATGTGATTTCACTCATATATGAAATCTAACAAACAAACTGAACTAACAAGCAAAATGGAGGCAGACTCATAGATAGAGAGCAGGATGACAGGTGGGGATATTGGTCAGGCTGTGGAGGAAAAGAGCAAAAGGAAAGAGGACTCATGGGCATGGACAACAGTGTGGTGACTGTAGGGGAAAGGGGACTATATAGGGATAAATGGTAATGAAAAAATGAAATAAAAAATTTAGGCCAATGACCCTAAATTCAAGCTATATTTCTGAAACAATATTTTTTGTAATTTTCTGGGAAATTTTTATATGTTTCCATTGACGTAAATCTGCTGTACATGTTTTGTAGACATGCATTATATCATTTTATATCTGATGTTTACTATTGGTCCAGTTATGTCTATGTATAGTATAATGATACAGCTTTTAAATACTAACAAAAATAAGCATTAAATTATAAACCTGAAAGGAAAAAAGATGATAAGAATTTAGTGAATTTGGATAACTACCAGACATTGGGTAAGAGTTATCTAAAGATTAAGGCAAAACTCATGTCCTCAAAAAGTATATAAACCAGGAACCAGAGCATAGAAATAAAAAATGGTAATTCAATCAGATAAACTATATAATATCTAAGCAACCCCTGTAGTTTGGAAGAAATTAAAGAAAATGTTTATCCTTTTATCTAATGAGGTAAGAATAATACCATATGATCTCTCCTATAAGTGTAACCTAATCAACAAAACAAACAAGCAAAATACAACCAGAGACATTGAAATCAAGAACAAACTGACAGTAACCAGAGGGGAGATGGGAGAGGATGAGGGGAAAGGGGGAAGGGAGTGTCAGGCACATGTATGAAGGTCACATTAATAAAGCCAAAGGTGGGTAGGATTGAGGGTGGGAAGTAGGGATGGCTGGGGTTGGAAAAGTGGTGGGGGGAAAATGATGATAACTTGAACAACAATAAAAAAAAACTTGAAAAAAGAAAGACTTAATGAAGGATATAATCCATGCTGGAAATATGTGAGAGCAAAGACCAAGGGAACTAATATATAAAAGAATGAAGGTGAGATTAGTTTGGGCCTGGATTTCACTTCGATACCAGTTCTGGCACATTGGTTTTATTTACCTTGTGAGATACTCTACTGACAAACATCTGTGAAGTAGTGCCATTAGTAATTGATTGTTTCACCATTGTCAAGGAACATCACGATAATTTACCTGCTATAGCATTAACAGGGAATGTACAGGACACAGCAATTGTCCCATTTAGCTAGCCCAGAATGAGAGATAAGATTAATCTCAGTGAAACTGGAAAGGTTGGCACTGTTTAAAAGAAAGCAGAAATACTGACAATTTCCAAAGGAGATTTTTCTCTTCCAACTCCATGGCTGGGCTCCCAACAGCAGGCTTCATGTCTTACATATCTCTAAATTGTCAGTAAGTGATACAACATCTAGCTTACTGGATTGCTTCCACTTGGAATGCACCACCTATTTCCTAACCTTCCCCATAGAACTAGCAAAGTAGATTCCCTACAAAATTATGTGTGTGGAAGCAACTCAAAAACTGTAAAACACTGTGAAGGGCCTATACTGGTAGATGAGTTGCCTCACCATTTTGCTGTTTATTTTATGGCTCTCCTGAGATTATTAATGCCTATAGAATAGAAAAAATTTTTAATGCTTTCCTCTTCTGAGTAAGCCATAGTCTTAGACACAATTTGGATTTTCATAAATGCTGAAAGACTATGAAACACACCCTGAGTATTCTGTGGGAACTCAAAATTGCTTGTTTTACTGTTAAAATACTTATCTAACAATGAGATCAGAATCACAGCTATGGCAGGAAATATTCCCTATAGAAACAAGCCCCTTATTCTCCCTTTCCTTCACCCTTAAGTGTCTCTTCAAAGCAAAAACTCAGTGCACAACATTAGGACATGCAAAACAAAACAGAGACTTCTTAGAAGTAATAATAAAATAGCATGGTACTTTAAGTAAGATATTTCAAACAGTTACTTCACTTAAAGTGGGTAAACCCCTTTATCTAATTACAGTTTTTTAAGCACATTATCACGCCAAAAGAAGTTAAAAAAATTAAAGGCACATAGATCTTAGAAACAAGTAGGGATTTTTAAGGAAAATTATAGATATCTAAACCAAAGATCTGCAATTAAGAAAAATGAGGGATGCTGTTTGGGCCCCTCTGCCTTATTTGAGTATCAACAGTATCATCTAAGTCTCTGATAGAGATGCCCTTGATTATAAAGTGGAATTGAGTATGTGGGTGTACTCAATGAAATGATGAGCATTAATTCTTCAATTTATGTCAGCATAACCTCAGAGACTGTGTGCCTGCTTTCTTGTCTTTCACTTTATAAAGAGATTATTAAAGCTTATCATATTTTTGAAGGAAATGCATAGCTAACTGAGCAGTTCTTGATTATAACAAATTTATTTAAAAGCAGGAATAGAATGTTGTTCAAATGATTTTAATATCAGCTCAAGATTTCAAAGAAAGCTAAGTTATTGGAGCTCTTTTTTTTAAATATCTGAATGTCAGTAAGCTGGTTTAGCTTTTGTTAAAGTACTTATTAACTCCATTGTAATGACTTTCTCACCATGATAGTACAATAACTATAGCCAAACAGCCAACGGTGCAAAAAAGAGGCTAAGGTCAAGCTAGAATTTCTGTAAAACTCTCCATTGTACACTATTGTCCCGTTAATATTTCATAGGCCTATATGTAGCTGTTAAATTATTCAAGCCACCTCTGTTTCTTGAACATCACATCTTTTTTCATATGGGTTTTGTCAAAGGGCTTGAAATGTGGTTGTCTACAAGGAACCTGATGCCATATTAAGATGCATGAGCTGAACTCAGGAAGAACTGACAGTCTTTTCCAGAGCATTGAACAGACCTCTCATTGTGCACCCATGCTAGGGAAGAGAATACCTGTGCTGGGGGAAAAATAGCATGTCCAATAAAGTGTTGCTTTTCCCAAAGCAAATTAGTAAAGTCTTCTCTTAAAAAATATAGATTTTTGTGTTTTAACTATTTTTCTAAAATATATTCATTTCATTTAAATTATTAAAAATAAAGATGTCTCCTGTGGCTGTCTCTTTGTATCTCCTACAGTTCTGAAGGATTGCTTAAGGCTTATAAACAAATAACATTTAACTATTCTACTTGTTGAAATATATATGTATATATTTGTATATATATTTAATTAAATTAATTGGGGGTAACATTGGTTAATAAAATTATATAGGTTTTAAGTGTACAATTGTATTTTTGAACTAGAACTAAAAAAGTCAATTGGAAATTTGAATACTGAAGGTTGTTGATGCATTAAAAAAGGTAGGATCTGAACCCAAATTTGGTACTTTACTAATAACAGATCAAAGAGTGTGCTACATAGTAGGTCAAATTTCGTGACAACTTATTTCTTAAAACTCTCTTCAGAAACAGAAAAATCCAAAATAGCATTACAGATGAAGAAAATGAAGCTCAAAGTGTTATTACTACTGCAATGGCCATTCTGAAGAATTCTCTTGAACTGTAAAAGATGGTTTATGAAAAGAGACATCATAATCTATTTATGAAATTCATTCATTAATACATTTTAAAACAAATACTGTGTTTATATTTTGCTAAATTCCAAAAACTCCACACTTGATATGTTAATTTTTTTATGAATATCAAAATCATCATTATACTCTGTTGGTGCAAATAACTCTTGGAGGGATATTTTTCTATTCTCATATGTAGATTAATGTGAAAGTATAGTCAATATTTTATTCTTTCCAACATAATCTATAGATGCAATGCATTGCCAATCAAAATCCTAGCAAATTATTTTGTGAGTGTCAACAAACTGATTCTAAAATTTATATGGAGGGGCAAAGGATCCAGAAGAGCCAATATAATATTGAAGGAAAGTAACACAGTTGGAAGACTATCTATCCAATTTCAATTCTTCCTGTAAGGCTACAGTAATCAAGACAGTGTGGTATTGGAGAAGAGAGTAAATAAATAGATTAATGGACATATGTTAATACAGTCAAGTGCTCTTTGACAAAAGATCAAAGACAGTAACATGGAACACAGACACTCATTTCAACAAATGGTGCTGGAAAAACTGGAAATTAAAAATGCAAAAAAATCTGGATATAGACATTAGTACATTCACAAAATTAATTCAAAATGGGTCACAGACCTAAATGTAAGTGCCAATGCATAAAACTCCTAGAAGATAACAGGAAAAAACATAGATGTCTTTGGGTATGACAATGACTTTTAAATTTAACATGAAATAAATAATTGATTATCTGGATATCATTGATATTAAAAGTTACTGCTCTAAGTACTTTAGACAATGTCAAGAAACTGAGAAGATAAGCCACATACTGTGAGCAGATATTTGCAAAAGACACATCTGATAATGGACCAATATTCAAAGTATATAAAAAACACTTAAAGTTTGATAATAAGAAAACAGCCCAATTAAAAAGTGCACCAAAGACATTAACAGACACCTCACCAAAGAAATTGTATATATGAAAAATAAATATATGAAAAGATGATTCATATCACTTTATCAGAAAAATACAAATAAACACATCAATGAGGAGCCACTACACACCTATCAGAATGACCAAGACTCAGGGCCAATAACACTAAATTTTGACAAAAATGTGGAATGTCATGAACTCTCATTCATTGCTGATGGAAATTCAAAATGACACAGTTACTCTGGAAGCAGTTGATAGTTACTTATAAAACTCAGTGTACCCTTACCATGTAATCCAGAAAACAACACATTTGTAAAAGCTTTGTTCTAATTGCCAAAACTTGAAAGCAACCATGATGTTCTTCAGTAGAAGTGAATAAACAAACTGGTATATCCAGACAATGAAACATTACTGAACAATAAAAAGATAAGAGTTATCAAGCCATAAAAAGACATAGGGGAAGATAAATTGCATATTACTAAGCAAAAGAAGCCAATATAAAAATGCTATGTACTGCATGAACTCAACTAAATGGCATGCTGGAAAAAGCAAAAGTATAAAGATAGCAGAAAGATCAGTGGTTCTCAAGAGCTGAAGACACAGAGGGGAGGGATAAACATAAAACACAAGGGTATTGGGACAGTGAATATACTCTGTATTATATTATAATGATAGATACAGGTCATTAAACATTTGTCCAATTCAAGAAAATGTGTAACACCAAGAATGAACATAATGTGAACAGTGGACTGTGATGATTATTATGTATCGAAGTAGGTTCTATTACAGCTACTGTATCAGTCTGTTAGGGGATAGTTGATAATGGCAAAAACTAGGCAGGGATGGGGGCTATATGGTAGGTAAATCACTGTACCTTCCCCTCAATTTTGCTGTCAATGTAAAACTTCTCTAAAAATTGTTTCATTAAAAATTGTTTAATTAAAAAATCAGAGTGCTTTTAATTTATCTTTGAGTAAAAGACAGTGGCTTGAAGCTAGAAGTCCATAACTGAGGTTCAGAATTCTCACTGTAGAGATCAGGTGAAACAATAATTATAAAAGCTCTTTCTATACTTTAAATGCCATACATTTAATTGGTGAATTGTGAAACAATAATTTTACAAAATTTAGATTCTGTAAATTTCACTACTAATAAAAATACCCAAAAATCCATATCAACAAGTAACTAGCACAAATAAACTATGATTAAAGTATAAAGTCAATAAACAAGCAAGCAAAGTATAACCAGAGACATTGAAATTAAGAACAATCTGACAGTAGCCAGACAGGAGGTGGCAGAGGATAATGGGGGGCAAGGGGGAAGGGTTTTCAGGAACAACTATAAAGGACGCATGTTGAAAACCAACAGGGGTGTTAGCAGGGGAGGGAGATGGGAATGGCTGGGGTGGGGGGAGTAATGGCGGGTACACACAGACAACTCTGAATGAACAACAATAAAATAATTAAAAAATAAAACCATATATAAGCATTAGAAATAAAATAAAACAGACATCTTTATAAAAAAGTATAAAATCAATGAGTGAGTTGAAATAATTGTGAACAATTATAACATACTATACTATAAGGCATTATATAATTTCTCTATTAACATTAGCACACATTTTAAATGATAATTTTAATATTAATAGTCATGTATTAGATAGTGTAAACACTTTTACACATAAACATATTTTATTTATAAAATATAAAATTGTTTTGTGAATAAAACAGTTCTTCAGTGTGACATTTATAATGACTAATTTATAAAAAAACATGCAATTAATCCATCATAAAATGCCAGTTAAAATTATGTGATGCAATTGATAAAAATGAACAAATAAGATACAAATCATATACATTATTAAAGCATTAATTTTTAAGAAAGTAATTATACACTATTTTTATAAATAATAAATAATTTATATCTAAAATACTGTTTACAGTTGTATGTCCATTATTGTTATTTATTCAACATATATTTTGAGTGTCAGTTATGCGCCACTTTGTAGAACTTGTAGATGGAAATTGGAGCAAAATTCGCAAGACACCTGATGTCATGGCAATTGCATTTTATTTGTGGTAAGTGGGCAGTAATCAAATGGCAAATCAATAAAGAGTTCTTTAGATAGTGTATCTTCTAGTGAGTAAAAATAAATCCATATTTTGGGGGGGAGATTATTACTACAGATATGTACACAAGAAAATTTTTTCATGTGATGTAATCAGGAAAAACTTGACAGATTAATTACATTTAGGCATAACTAAAAGTAAAGAAGAAAAAATCTATTCAGCTATCTGGACAAACATTCCAAGCATAAAAAGAAAACAGAAAATGTAGAAGCCCTGCTTTTAGAGCTGCATGACAGAGAGGAGACTTTATTAAACTTCCAAATTTCACTTAGTTGTATCAATGTAAAATGTGACAAATTCCCAGAGGACATTAAAGCAACAGTGTGCTAATAAGTATTAGGCAGAGTTCCCTGTTGAAAGGAAGCTCCACAGGGAGAGGAACTTCCTTTTGGAAGGTCCCCTCCCAAAGGAAGGGGGACTGACTGATACCATTTACCAGCTTCTACATTATAAATGTGCCCACTGTGGAATGTTGTTACTGAACATGGAGGTGGGAGGTGGTTTAACCAGTCAGCTCCTGAGAGCCAGTGTGAGTCAGCTCCAACACAGAAGTGCCTTCATATCCTGGTATCTATAATAAACTTCCATAAATGCAGTGGGGAATATGGTATAATTCATTCATTTTACTCGAACTCATCACATGTGTTCAGTGGTAAAGAAATTAAAAAATATGACAAAATGAAAATGCTTTATCATAGAACACAGACAGAAGCATTTCTCTCCAAAGCAGCAGAACATACACACTTTTCAAGTGCACATGGAAAGTTTTCTAGGATAAACCATGTGTCAGGAGACAGAACAAGTCTCAATAAGTTTAAGAGGATTGAAATCATATCAAGCATCTACTCTGACTGCAATGCTATGAAACTAGTACTCAATCACAAGAAGAAAACTGAAAATCATGCAAAAACATGGAAACTAAATAATGTTATTAAACAATGAATGGGTCAACAATGAGATCAAAGAAGAAATCAAAAGATACCTTGAAACAAATGAAAATGAGGACAGAGCAGTCACAAATCTATGGGACACTGGAAAAGCAATCCTAACAGGGAAATTCATAGCATTGCAGGCTTACCTAAAAACACAACAATAAACAATAAAAATAAAACAAATAGGAAAAAAGCTCAAATAAACAAGCTTCACATTTAATAAAACATGAAAAAGAACAAAAAACAAAGCTTAAAGTGAGTAGAAGAAAGGAAGGAAACTTTAAAAATCAGAGTACAAATGAATGAAATACAGTCTAAAAAAACAATACAAAAGGTCAATGAATCCAAGAGCTGGTTCATTGAAAAGATTAAAAAGACTGACAGACTTTTAACAAGACTCATCAAGAAAAAAAAGAGAAAGAACCCAAATTAATAAAGTCAGAAATGAAAGAAGGGAAATAACAACTGACACAAAACAAATACAAAAGGATTGTAAGAAAATATTATGAACAAATACATGACAATAAACTGGACAACCTGGAGGAAATGTATTAATTCTTAGAAATGTACAGTCTTCCAAAACTAAATCATGAAAAAATCAGGAAGTCTGAATAGACAGACTACATGTGGTAATACTGAAGCAGTAATCAAAACAAGAGCCCTGGCCCTGAAGGGCTTCACAGATGAATTTATCAAACAGTACACGAACACTAACACCTCTCCTGAAACTATTTCATAAAATCAAGGGGAGGGAAGAACTCAAACTCATTTTATAAGGACAACATGATCCTAATTTCAAAACCAGATGAAAAGACTACAAAGAAAATTATAGGCCAATAACTCTGATGAACATAGATGCTAAAATCCTCAAAAATATTAGCAAACTGAATACACTATAATCAAGGTGGAATTTATTCTGGGAATGCAAGATTGGCACAACATTTGCATATCAATAAATGTGATTCACTAAATAAACAAACTGAAGGATAAAAAGTACATGATTATATCAGTAGATGCAGAAAAAGCATTTGATAAAATCCAGCATCCATTTATAATAAAAACTCTCAGCAAAATGGGAATAGAGGGAACATACTTAAATATAATAAAGGCCACATATGACAAACCCACTGCCAGCATCATCCTTAATGGGCAAAACTAAAAGTGTTTCTCTTGGCTTCAGCAACAAGATAGCAATGTCTGCTTTCACCTCTCTTATTCAACATGGTACCAAAAGTCCTACCCGCAACAATCAAACAATAATAAGAAATAAAAGACCACCAAATTGGAAAGGAAATAGTAAACTGTTTGTATTCAGAGATGACATAATACTATTCATAGAGAACCCCAAAGATCCACCAAGAAACTACTATAACAAATAAATAAATCATTAAATTTTCAGTATATAAAATTAGCACCCTGAAATTAGTTGCATTTTTATATGCTAATAACAAACTAACAGAAAGGGAAATTAAGAAAACAATGTCATTGACAATTGCTTCAAAAATAATAAAATACCTAAGAATAAACCCAACCAAGGATGCAAAAGACCTATACTTGGAAAATTGTAAGGCACTGAAGAAAAAAATTGAAGATCCTAATAGGTAGAAGCACATATCATGTTCATGGATAGAAAAAAATTAACATAATTAAAATGTCCATACTACTCAAAGAAATCTATAAATTCAACCCAATTATCTCGAGTTCAATGATGTATTTCACAAAACTAAGACAAATATTTCAAAAATTTATATAGAACAGCAAAACACCTGGCATAGCAACAGCCATCCTGAGAAAGAAGAACAAGTTGGAGGAATTGTGCTACTGAATACAAACCATACTACAAAGCCATAGCAATCAAAACAGCATGGTACTTGCATAAAAACAATACATAGATTGATGGAACAGAATAGAAAACCAAGTAATAAACCCACACCTCCTTTATAATTAAATAACATTCAACAGAGGAAGAAAGTGCATACAATGGGCTGAACATAGTTTATCAAATGAGTGATGTTGGACAAATATGTGCAGTAAAATGAAACTAGACCCCCTTAATACACCACATACAAGAATCAACTCAAAATGGATCAAGGATTTAAATGTTAAACCTGAAAACAAAAAGTCCTAGAAGAAAACAGGCAGCAAAGTCACAGACATTGCTCTTAGCAATATTTTATCAGATGTATCTCCTCAGGCAATGGAAACAAAGACAAAAAAACAAATAAAAACCTCACAAATGGGACTACATTAAACTAAAACATTGTTGCACAGCAAAAGAAATCATCAACAAAATAAAAAAGACAACCCACAGAATGGGTGAACATATTCACTGATACATCTGCTAAAGGTTTAACATCCAAAATTTATAAAGTTCTTAACAAAACTCAACACCAAAAACTAAACAACCTTTTAAAAATGGGCAAAGGACCTGAATAAATACTTCTCTAAAGAAGACATACAGATAGCCAATAGATATATGAAAAAATGCTCAACATCATTAATCATCAGAGAAATGCAAATTAAAACCACTATGAGATATCATCTCACACCTGTCAGAATGGCTATCATCAATAAATCAACAAACAGTAAGTGCTGGTGAGGATGTGGAGAAAGGGGAACTCTTTTGCACTGTTGGTGGGAATGCAGACTGGTGCAGCCACTGCGGAAGCAGTATGAGATACCTCAACAAATTAAAAATGGAGCTGCCTTTTGACCCAATGGTCCACCTTCTTGGAATATATCTGAAGGAACACAAGACACTAAAATGAAAGAACATAAGCACCTCTATGTTAATTGTAGCTTTATTTCCACTCACTAAGATATGGAAGCAGCCCAAGTACCCATCAACTGATGAGTGGATAAAACAACTATGGGACTTTTATACAATGGTATACTGTTCGACTGTAAATAGAAGAAAATTTTACCCTTTGTGCTAGTATGGATGGACCTGGAGAGCATTATTCTAAGTGAAATAAGCCAGTCAGAGAAAGACAAATATCACATGATTTCACTCATGTGTGTAATCTAATGAACAAATTGAACTGTAATGGAAATTGGGGACAGACTCATAGTATGAGAGCAGGATGACAGCTAGTGGGGGGGAGTTAGGAGGTGGAGCACTTAAGCAAAAATGTAAAAGGACTCATGGACATGGACAACAGTGTGGGATTGCTGGTGATAAGGGTTATAAGGGGACTAAAAGGTAATGAAAAATAGAATAATATTAAATAAACAACCAAAATGTAACAAAGAAGAATGAGAATTTATGCATTAATTTAAGAATCTGGCCCTAGCTGGTGTAGCTCAGTGGATTGAGCATGAGCTTGTGAAGCAAAGGGTCGCTGGTTTGATTCCCAGTCAGGGCACATGCCTGGGTTTCAGGCCAGGTCCCCTGTAGGGGACACATGAGAGGCAACCTTACATTGATGTTTCTCTCCCACTCTTTCTCCTTCCCTTCCCCTTTCTCTAAAAAGAAATAAATAAAAATATTTTTAAAAAAGGATCTGCAATTAATTTTTTTAATTGCAGAAGATTTCAAGGTAATGTCAGTGGAAAGAGCAAATTATTTTAGCCTTTTCAGTTAAAATATTTTCAGGCTTAGACCATTTAAAACATATAATTGATAGATACTTTTTGTTCCAATATTCATATACACATGTATATTTTAATCAATTATATGAGTGCATATATATATATATATATATATATATATATATATATATATATATACAGGATTGTGCAAAAGTAGATTTATAGTTGTGAGTACATGAAATAGAGTTTATTCTTGTGTTATTATTTATTCTTATATTACATACTATAAACTTACATTTGTTCATCCCTGTATGTATCATATGTATCATCTGTCCAGAAAAAGTCCATCCATTGTCAGCATAATAAGAATGGTTTGCATGATATCAATATAATTTGGCAGCCATGGAGAGTGGTCTAAAAATGCATGTGTGTGAACAATGATGACTTCACTATAGTAGTCAGTGAGGGCAGTAGAACCCATTGAGTGAGCAGTGTACTGTGTGGCCTTCACATTCAAATGACTGAGTGAGTAGAACAATGTTTATGCATCAAATTTTGTATTGAGCTTGAATGTTTCTCTACAAAAAGTCTTCAGATGATTCAGAAGTCCACAGCTCTGCGCAGCTAGTGTTTGGCAGCTTCTTCACAACAATGTGCCTGCTCATGCATCACATCTTGTACAGAGTTTTTTTGGTGAAACTCAAAGCACCCAGGTGACTCAACCCCCATACAACACAGATTTGGTGCCTTGCTACTTCTGGTTTTCCCCCAAACTAAAATCACATTTGAAAGGGAAGAGATTTCAGGCCACAGATGAGATTCAGGAAAATATGATAAGGCAACTGATTGTGATTGGAGGAACTGTGTGAGGTCCCAAGGTGCCTACTTTGAAGGGGACTGAGGCATCATTGTCCTATGTACAATGTTTTTTGTATCTTGTTTTTTCCTTGTTAAATGTCTTTATTTTTCATAGTACCCGGCTGGATATGAATACTTTCTGGACAGACTTTATATATGTATGTGCATTTAAATAAATATTTTTCAAAGATTTTATTTATTTATTTTTAGAGAGAGAAGAAAGGGATAAAGAGAGAAAGAGAAACATCAAGGTTTGGTTGCCTCTCACACACCCCACACTGAGGACTTGGCCCCCAAACCAGGCATGTTCTCTGACTGGGAATCAAACCTGTGTCCCTCTGGTTCACAGTTGTCACTCAATCCACTGAGTCATACCAGCCAGGGCAACATAAATATTTATTGACATAAACTTATGCATGTGATATTTATGTGTATACTTACATATATATATATATATATATATATATATGAATTTCTCTCTATACATGTTTATTAAACTAGTAAATTCAAAATTATACTTCCAATTTCAATAAAATATGATGAAGTTTATTCTAGCCTTCCCCTTTCCGCATCTTTAATTCTCCATCCAATGGTAAATTCCTTGCTCTCATTATCCACAATATATTTACTCATTTTTTTCAGAATACACATGGAATATGTCTAAAGCTGCCTGAACATATAGTTTAACAATTATTTTCAAAATTTATTTTAATAATTTCTCCCTCCGTACAATTAGTTTCATTTATTTTGCTTGTATTCAGTTTTGTTCCACCTATCCTATCCTTGTTGAATTTCAGTTCCTTTTGTGTGTGTGAAAGGTTACCATGATTCTGAAAGTGAGAACTATACAAAAGTTATATGCCAAAAATTGTCCTTCATTCCATTTGTGTTCCTGTGACTTGATTTTTTAGTGTCATTCTCTGTCCTTGCATAGGACCAACTTCATTATTATTAATCACCTTTT
Organism: Artibeus jamaicensis; assembly: GCF_021234435.1. NCBI lineage: Eukaryota > Metazoa > Chordata > Mammalia > Chiroptera > Phyllostomidae > Artibeus > Artibeus jamaicensis. The sequence goes on along the minus strand of NW_026522030.1, from coordinate 66,377,149 downwards.
CTGTATGTCTTGCACAAATGCACAAATACTGCATATATTTCTCAGTTTGCTTTTGTTCTTCAAAAATTACAATACTTTAAAATTTTACTTACAAAAATATTATTATAATAACAATTTTAGTATCTAATTATATAAAAGTATAAAAATTTTAGTATTTAAATATGACATATGTTACTAACAGCATTATCTCAATGTTAAATTTCCAATTATAGATTTTATTATTGTTATATAAAAGAGAATGTTCCTTTTTAATAAGAAATATACACTGAATAGTAGGTGCTAAGTGGGCATATATCTTTAATTTACTTAAATAAATCAGAAAAATATATAAATATAATTTATGTATAGGACAAAAATGTACATCATGTTTATATACATGTGTGTTTGTGTGTGTGTGTATATATATATATATATATATATATATATAATTTAAATTTTATAACAAAAGATAGGCCAAAAATAAAAATAAAGTATATTGTGAAAAGCTAGAAGCATAAAAATAAAATCAAAAGACACAACAGAATTAAGTCCAAAATATATATACATATCTTCAACCAACATATTAAAAGAAAAAAAGATTTTAAAATGAAAAGATGGACATGGGCACAAAGGCATAACAGACAAATATAAATTTAAAAAAAGAGCACAAATCATACTCTTCCAACTATATTGCATACAGTAAGTGATTTAAAAAGAAAAAGACACTGTCTCTTGATTGTACCTATTATTTATATACCCTGTAATACAGTAATAACTTTCACAGAACATAAAATAGAGCATATTTAAGAAAAAAATAAAAATATGGTAACATGAGATACATTTACTATACCTTCCTCATGAAGACAGATTAAGTAGACGAAATAAGTCAATAAACACAAGCCTGCCTAAATGCCATAATTGGTAAAGAAGATTTAAAACACCAAATTCTGAACTCCTATAATAAATTATTTTGTTCAAGGGTATATTCAGAAATATTAGTTATGTATTAGACCACAAAAAATACTCAAAACATTTAAATAATAGAAAGAATCAAAATACCATTTTTATTAAAATATATTAAAATGATAAATTAATAAGAGAATTAAGCATTCCTTTCATATGGCATTTTTAATGAAATTAAATACATGTTGGGTCAAAGGTGATATAAAAATAAGTTGACAGGCTTTTTTGACAGCAGAATGTCATGGTAATGATAGCAGCTCAGAAGAAAAGAGGTATAACATTTGTTCGAGAGAACATTTTACCATCAAATACCCAAATAAGTAAAAATAAATGAAATAAAATACATGTATTCAATACCTAGATTAAAAAAAGGAAATTAACAGTAAAAAGGGAAAGAAGCAAGAAGTTAATGAAGGTAAAGCAGATCTGTTTATGCATCAAATATAAACAGAATTAAAGAAAGCATTAAAACAAATAAATAAGTAGCAATGCCAGATGTAGAAAAATCAAATACAGAATGCACAATTAAATTTGACTCTCTGGTAAACTATAGGTAATTGTTAAGGGGAGCACAACTCATGAAATATTTGAGGCAAACTTATACTGTAATGAAATGTTTTACTGAAATTAAAATAACTGGGAAAACTGTAATTTATCTGACAGCCTAAATTTAAAGAAATGATCTGTTTTAAAAAAGTCTTCAGGCTAACTGAATGACTAAAAAATTCAACCAAAAAAAAAAAAAAAGAAAGAAAGCAAGGTTCTACAAATGAAAGAAATTGAAAATGACAACAGTGAATAATTAATAAATTGTTTGTAATGGACATATACACTGCACAATTCTAACTAAAAAACACATACCATGGCATAAAAACAGGCATACAGACCAATGGAACAGAACAGAGAGCCCAAAAATCAACCCAACCCTCTACAGTCAATTAATATTCGACAAAGGGGGCAGTAACATAAAATGGAGTAAAGATAGCCTCTTCAGCAAATGGTGTTGGGAGAACTGGACAGCTACGTGCAAAAAAATGAAACTTGAGCACCAACTTACACCATACACCAAAATAAATTCAAGGTGGGTAAAAGACTTAAATATAAGCCATGACACCATTAAAGTCCTAGAGGAGAACATTGGCAAGAAAATCTCAGATATTCCACGCAGCAACATTTTTACGGATATGTGCCCTAGAGCAAGGAATATAAAGGAAAGAATAAACAAATGGGATCTCATCAAAATAAAAAGCTTCTGCATGGCTAAAGAAAACAGTATTAAATTAAAAAGACAACCAACTGTATGGGAAAACATATTTGCCAATGATACCTCAGACAAAGGTTTAATCTCCAAAATATACAAAGAACTTACACGACTCCACTCTAGGAAGACATTTAACCCAATTAAAAAATGGGAAAAGGACTTGAACAGACACTTCTCTAAAGAGGACATACAGAATATCCAGAGACACATGAAGAGATGCTCAATATCGTTAGCTATCAGAGAGATGCAAATTAAAACCACAATGAGATACCACTTTACACCAGTCAGGATGGCTATAATAGACAAAGCAACAAACAACAAATGTTGGAGAGGGTGTGGGGAAAAGGGGACCTTAGTTCACTGTTGGTGGGATTGCAGACTGGTACAACCATTATGGAAAACAGTATGGAATTTTCTCAGAAAAATAAAAATTGACCTGCCTTTTGACCCAGCAATTCCACTGCTAGGATTATACCCCAAGAATCCTAAAACATCAATTTCAAAGAACCTATGCACCACAATGTTCATAGCAGCACAATTTACAATAGCCAAGAGTTGGAAGCAACCTAGGTGCCCATCAGTAAATGAATGGATCCAAAAATTGTGGTACATATACACCATGGAATTTTATGCAGCAGAGAGAAAGAAGGAGCTACTATCTTTTGCAACAACATGGATGGAACTGGAAAGCATTATGCTGAGTGAAATAGGCCAGGCATTAAAGGACAAATACCATATGATCTCACCTTTGACAGGAAGCTAAAGAATAAAACAAACAAGCAAACAGAATAAAAATAAAGACGCTGAAATAGAGAACAAGGGGACAGTGACCAGAGGGGAGAGGGAAGGGAACTTAAGGGGAAAAAGGGGGAGGGATTTTGAGGAACAAGTATGAAAGACACAGAGATGAGGACTGGGGGGCGGGAATGGGAGGGAGGGGGGGAGACCGGGCGGGGGGGTGGGGTGGGATGGGAGAAATAGATAAAAAAATGTACTTGAAAAGTAACTAAATAAAATTTAATATTAAAAAAAACCATACCATTTATTTATTTAATTAATTTATTGGGGTGACATTGATTAATTGGTTCATATAGGTTGCAAATGCACATTACTATAAAACATGATTATGTGTATTTCATAATGTGACCACCAACCAAGGTCCAATCATCTTCGGTCACAATATTTGGTCCTCTTTACCTTCTACCACTCTCCACCCCTTTTTCTCTGTTAAACTACCATGTTGTTGTCTGTGTCTCTGATTAGTTTTATATTTTCCATGAGTGAAATTATATGGTTGTTAACTTTTTCTGACTGACTGACTTATTTCACTTAATATAATATTCTCAAGGTCCATGTATATTGTCACAAATGACAGTATTTTATCTTTTCTTACAGCTGAGTAGTATTTCATAGTGTTTATGAACCATATCTTTTTAATCCAGCCCTCTCTCAAATGACATTTTATTTATTTTTATTCTTTTAATTTTAACTTTTTAATTGTTGTTCAAGTACAGTTGTCTCCATTTTGTGCTCACCATTCCCCCGACCCCAGCCATCTCCACTTCCGACCCTTGATGATACCCCACTTTGGTTTTGTCCATGTGCCCTGAGTAGATATTTCTGAAAACCCTTCCCCATTTTAAAGGACACTTTAGTTGAAAAGCAATTTTTAAAGAAAGATTAAACTCTCCAATATTTACTTCTGTAGAGACAGAAAAATCTAGAGAAACAAAATACCATACTAAAAAAAAGAGTACTTGATAAATAAAAGTAAAAATAATACTGCGGTACAATTCAAGTTTTCAAAAAAGTACATCCAACAGAAAGCACCAAGTTCAGATAATTTCACAGGAGTATTTTAAGAATAAGATAGTTGTTAAGCTACTTGCATTATATCAGAGCATAGAAATGGAATGAAAACTTCCACATTTGTTTTATGAAGGTATCACATATTAATTTTAAAATATGAATAGATTAGGCATGAATAGGCATCCATGGTCTGCCTTTGATCTACTTCATTTCTAGCCAAAGTTTCAGTTACTTCCTTTCACATTCACCAGACAGTGATATTTCAACCACCTTAACATTTTGTCTATTTCTGCATTTTTATTCATACTATTTCCTCTGTCTGAAACCACTTAACTCAGCTTTAATCTCTATTTGACAAAGTCTGCCATATGTAAAGGCTCTTTTTCTTTATCAGAGATTACTTTTTGTGTGTGAAATCTCATAGTCTCCCTCTTTACCTCTGTGTACTTCTTATTTTCTGTACTGAAATTCAGCTGTGTTTCTGTTTCCATTTTTTCACTAGATTTAAAACTCATTAAAAGTGTGGCAGAGCCTTGGCTGTTTAAAAGCAATTTGATTGGTTGAGTTCCTAAAAAGGAGTTCTTCCATGAGAGGATGACATCTATGGATTATCCTGATCAATCAGCCATCTTTGACTTCATATTTGCAGTAATTGGGAGTGCACCATGGTAGATAAGTCTTACTAAGTGTTAGGCAATTCCAACTAACAGACAACACTTTTCTCTGATGAGCTCATATCTTATTTCCTGTAACTTCTGCCCTCTCATTTCATGTATCCTCTGGGCCAATAGAGAGCATGTTTAAACACTCTGCTTTCATTCCATTCTTGGCTAAATTAGTTTTTAGATAAATAAATATCATGATTTTTATATTAAGTACAAAAATAAATGTATTAATAACTACTAATATGTGGCAAAATTATGTTTACAGTTGTATGTAGAACACAGTTTATTCTTGTGTTTTATTTATTAATTATTGTATTACTTTCCATATGGACCACTGTAAACCTACTTTTGCACCAGTCTGTATATTTAACTCACTTTTAAATAAAGTATTTAAAAGTAGCTATATATTTAAAAGATTTTCCAATATCTTTGGGAAGTAATTGATGTGCCTCGCTCTATAATTTTAAGGTGCATAGCATGATGGTTTGATTTGAGTGTACTGTGAAGTGATTACCACAGTAAATTCAACTAACATCCACATTCTCATATAAATACAATTAAAAAAAAAGAAAAGGAAAACATTCCCCTTGTGATGATAATTCTTTCAGGATTTACTCTAAACTTTCCTAGATGTCATGCAGCAATAAAAGCTATGTTGATCATTGTTCTGCGGCTTTATATCCCTAGTACTTATTTATCTTTTAACTAGAAGTTTTTACCTCTTGACCACCTTTTTCTAATTTCCCCACCCCCAACTCTGGTAACAAGTTTGATTTCTTTTACTGTGAATTTGCTATTGTTTTTTTTTTTATTTCACATATAAGTGAGATCATAAAGTATTTGTGTTTCACTGTCTCATTTATCTCTCTCAGCATTATGCCTTCAATGTACATTCATGTTGTCACACCTGGTAGCATCTCCTCATTTTCTTTACCCATTCATCCATCCATGGACCCTTAGGTTCTTTCCATGTCTTAGCTATTGTAAATATTGCTATGAACATGGGAGTACAGATATCTTTTGAGTTAGTGCAAAACAGATTTTTAACTCAAAAACAATTATCAGAGGAAATGGCAGATAAAAGAGAGTGCAGATCATATTATTAAATTTTGTAAAATTGTAAGAAGATATAATTTATTTATCATGGCATAAAGCAGATCAGTGGTACCCTGGGGTTGGCTAATTACAGAGAAAAAGGGCACATCTGGAGTGATGGAATTTCTGTAGTTTGACTGGAATGTACTAAACAGGTAAATATATTTATCACAATTTATTACACTATAGATGTAATGGGTACATTTTATTTTATGTTAGTCAAGCCTAAGAAGTTTATTGAAATACATGTGGTCTGTCCAGAATGTATCCAGCCATGCATTATGAAGATAGAGAAATTTTTGGAAGAAGATACAAGATAAAAGAAAACATTGTACATAGGACACCATAGTCTCCTTCCAAGTACTCACCTTGGAAACCTCACAAAGTCCTCAGTGTCTCTTCCACTGTTCAAAACACTCTACAAAATCTTTTGTTGGAATTGTCATCAGCTGCCCCAGAGTGTTTTACTGAATCTCATCAATGATCTGAAATCTCTTCCCTTTCAAAGGTTATTTTAATATTGGAAAAATTCAGAAGTCACAGGATGCCAAATCCGGGCTGAAGAAGGGGCTGAGTCACCTGGGTGATATAATGTTTCACCCAAAACTCTGCATAGACATGATGCATGAGTGGGCATGCAGTTGTGATGAAGGTTCCAATCACCAGTTGCCCATAGTAGCAACCATTTTTATTGAATCGCATATCTTGACCGAAGAAGAACATTGAAGTAATATTCTTTATTAATTGTTTGGCCTTGACAGTCATACCCTTGATGGACAACACCCTCCCAATCAAAAAACACAGTTAGCATGGTCTTGAATTGGATGCTGACTTCCAATGGGACAGCTGGGCCTTTGTTTCCCAATCAAAGCCAATCTATAGCCATAAATTCACCATACATCTCAGGTTATGATTTTCCTGAGGAAATCTTGTACATTGGTAGTAATTTGAATCAAGTCATTAGCAACTGGGGCACCATGTTCCTTCTGCTCTGGTAGCAGAAGCTTCAGAACACATTTTGCCACATGTTTCATGCCAAGATCCTGCATCAAAATCTCAGACACAGTAGGTTTCAGAATCCCCAGATCAGCTTCTAGTTCTCGCACTGTCAGTCACCAATCTTGGCTGATTGCAGCCCATACATGTTCAACACTCTCAGGTGTTTTGCTTGTTGCAGGTCTTCCAGAACATAGATCACTTTCAGCAGATCCTCAACCATTTTTGAAGCATTTGTGCCACAATTTTATTTGTGCTGCACTCATTGCATTGTCTCCAAAAGCCTTTTGAATCATCCAAATAGTTTTTGAAGAGGAATGTGCAAGCTTAGCACAAATTTTGAGTCAGATCCATTGCTCTACTTCTTCAGTCATTTTAAACACAACAGCCACACAGTACACATGCTGACTCAATGGTGTCCACTGTCCCTACTGACTAGTACAGCAAAGCTGTCATTGTTCATACATGCTCATTCCAGTCTACTTTTCTTGGGTGCCAGGTTACATCAATGCCATGCAAGCAATTCTCATATTAACAATGGCTGGACTTTTACCTTGTTCTTATTATTGAAGACAAGTAGTTACTATTATGAAATAAATAAGTAGTAGTTAATAGTTACCTGTAAATGGGTCATTTAAGAGGGAAAATTATATATATCTATGATGCAGTTATATGAAATATGTCTAAAACTTATAGGTTATATCTTAAGGTAGAATAATATTTAGGCTGATATTTCAAGTATATTGAAATAAAAAATATTCTTTCTTTTTATTTATTTATTTATTTAATTGTTGTTCAAGTACAGTTTTCTGTCTTTTACTCCCATCCCAGTCCACCCCCAAAGTGCTCCTCACCTCCCTCCCATTTCCACCCCCCTTAGTTTTTGTCCATGTGTCCTTATACTAGTTCCTGTAAACCTTTCCCCTTTTCTTCTGAAATTCTCTCCCCTCTGGTCACTGTCAGCATGTTCTCTATTTCAGTGTCTTTGGTTATATTTTGCTTGCTTGTTTGTTTTGTTGTTTAGGTTCCTGTTAAAGGTGAGATCATATGGTATTTGTCTTTCACAGCCTGGCTTATTTCACTCGGCATAATGCTTTCCAGTTCCATTCCTGCTTCTGCAAAAGGTAGGAGCTCCTTTCTTTCTGCTGCATAAAATTCCATTGTCTAAACATACCATAGTTTTTTGATTGATTCATTTACTAATGGGCACCTAGGTTGCTTCCAACTCTTGGCTATTGTAAATTGTGCTGCTATGAACATGGGGGAGCATAGTTTCTTTTGGATTGGTGTTTCAAGGTTCTTAGGGTATAATCCTAGCAGTGGAATTGCTGGGTCAAAATGCAGATCCATTTTTAGTTTTCTTAAAAAATTCTATACTGTTTTCTATACTAGCTGTATCAGTCTGCAATCCCACCAACAATAAACTAGGGTCCCCTTTTCTCCACAATCTCCTCAACACTTGTTGTCTGTTGCTTTGTTTATGATGGCCATCCTGATTGGTATAAAGTGGTATCTCATTGTGGTTTTAATTTGCGTCTCTCTGACAGCTAGCGATATCGAGCATCTTTTCATGTGTCTCTGGATCCTCTGTATGTCCTCCTTGGAGAAGTGTTTGTTCAAGTCCTTCGCCCACTTCTTAATTGGGTTGCTTGTCTTAGAGTGGAGTCGTGTAAGTTCTTTGTATCTTTTGGAAATTAAGCCCTTGTCTAAGGTATCATTGGCAATTATGTTTTTCCATACACTTGGTTCTCTTTTTATTTGAATACTGTTTTCTTTAGCCATGCAGAAGCTTTTTATTTTCTTAAATTGGTATTTAATATTCTGTTTCAAATATATCTTTCTTACAAAGAAACAGGTATAAAATCAACATTATTCAGTTAGTCTTAAAAACACTTAATTTACAAAATACCCTCCTTTATGGTGTATTTTTAGTCTTATTATAATGTTATTTAAGTACATTATCCAAATAGATATGTTAATTTGTTGACAGGCAACAGAAGTTGGTTGTCTTTAGAACATTGTAATTATCATTTCTAATTTTGTTACATTTATATTTTTCCAAGAAATGCTTTCTTTTTTTCAGTAATAAAACTCAGTAGGTAGTAAATTTTCAGGTGATTGTATCAGGCACTGATTGGAATCTTTACGTGGGGTAATTTTTGCTCTCAGGAAACAACAATTACTCTTAAATTGCACTGCCTACAGTGCATGAGGCTTTCAAGAATATAATATTTCAAAAAAGGAAAATGACTTTCAAGTTAGTCAAATGAGGTGGATTTTATGTTTACTAGATATCAAGGTAGGGTGTTATTAGCAAATGCTATAACCATTTAAAAGCATTTTGTAATTTGATAAATAACTAACATGTGGTTCTACCGCTGTGCAAATCAGAGGAATAAAAATGATGAATAAAATGAAAATAAATATTTTTGTTATCTTGAAAAGAAGTAACTAAATTTGGATAGATTCAATTTTAGGATTACTTTAAGAGCCTTAAAAATAACTCTTTATATTATATTCAATATGGCAACTTATTATGAGGGCCTAACATATAAGACTATTTATTTATCATGATGACTAACATATTCTATGCCAACAGTCTGTAAAAGCTTGCAATAATGTTAGGGGAAGTTTTATTTATGTAAAAACATATTATATATAAAATTATTAATGTGAGATATGTCACAATAGACACAATAGAAGATCTAAAATATTAAAATACAGCTATTGCCTATATGAGATAAATTTTGTAAGTTCTGTTTCTGGCAATGGTAAATTAAATTGTTTGAAACTAACATGTTTTAAGAGAAAAAATATAACGTATGGGAAATGGCTGAGAAAAAAATCTGTTTCATGGAATCAGAAAGCTGACAGTTTATAATTTGGAGAGATAAGGACAGCATTTTATTTCTTGTTTCCCCTACAAAACAATGCCATCTTTGAAAGTTGTATAGAGACCATGACCATGAGCAGTTGTTTCTGAACTCTCATACAGATGGGGAAACAAATAGTGAAGTACAGGACCTATCAAGTAGCTGGTAAATAAGCTACATTTTTAATAAAAGCCTATGAGAGAAATGTTCTAAGAGTAAGTGAAATGAACCATTGCTTATAAGTACTGAAATCTAGCTTCCAATCATTTTAATTCATGATTGGTTTAAGATGGTTTTTACCTAGCCTAACTCATAACAAAATGAAAGAATATCCTTCTATGATCTAAAATGGTATGTCCAACTCTTCATATACTCTATTTAATGAGTTAAAAATTATGAGACATACAAAAAAACTTACACTGAAAATTATAGTAACTAGAAAGAGACTCAAAGGAAATAAAGTTAATGAAATTATGTGATATAGACTTTAAAGTTACTGTGATTTACAGGTTCAAGTACATAAAACATAGATGGAGAATTTCAGAAGTAAAACAGCAAATATAAGAATAAATCACATGGAAACTTAATAAATAAAAATACTTAAACTATGTAAATATATTTAATAGCTTAAGGAGAAGTATTCTTCTGAAATGTATTTCAGAAAGAAATACTTATATTGAAGAAAAAAGAGGCAAACATAGGGAAAATATAAGAAATAATATGGGTGAAAATTTAACATGTTATTCTCTTACTTCACAGTTTCTAGAGAAGTCAAGAAAATGCCAACCAGATCTATAACCCTTAAAATTACTTTTGGCCTTCCATCTTTACAATGCCAGAACTTTTGCATAGCAAGTGTTTGCTGTTCCACTTACTATTCATCACTGTCCACAAAAGTGAAAGTCTTAGTGATTGTAATATGACAGCATGCCAGGTGTAGTCACCCCAACTTCCCCACCAATGTGGTTTTGGTACCCTTTGATCATGAAAATTCCAGAATAAAACACAGGGTGGGGCAAAAGTATGTTTACAGTTGTTCTTATTGAAAATGATACAATAGTTAATAAATAATAGTACAAGAATAAACTCTGTTTCATGTGGTCACACTGTAAGCCTATTTTCCCCCCACCCTGTATGGAGGTCCTCTTTCTAAGACTATAGTTGTTTGTAGCTGACTAATTCTTGGTTCTCCCCAAGACACTCAACAAGGACTTGAAGGTTACTTGTGAATACAAATGGGAAAATGGTGGAAGTGAAAGAGGAAAGAAAGAAAGACTAATTAAGTTTAGAACAGTGGACAACTAGAACACAATCTTCTGTGAACCTACTGAGACCTATTATAACACAACTCATAATGATTCTGCAGGAAGCCCAGACAACTGAGGCATTTGTAAACTAGCTTCTATTCCCCTTGAGCTGAGAGTCACCTAAGGAGTCACCTGAGGCACTCCTGGGTTGTGCCTGTACACAGCTTTGTACAATCCCTCAGTGTCAAAGAAAGCCCTCTGGTAGAGAAGAGAGACAAATTTTAGGAGTGCAAACTGAGGAGCCTTTATTAAGCCAGGGACTGTTTATAGCCAAGTTCAGCCGGCCTGAGAGGAAACAAAATGGGCATATGTAGACTGTTCAACAACCTAAATACCCATCAATAACAGAATGAATAAATGTATCTGAAACAATCACATAATGGAAAGCTAGACAAAAATGTAAATAAGCAATCTGTTGCTACCTAAAAGAATGTTGATGAACCTCACAAACATTATACTGAGCACCAGAAGCCAAATGGCAAATAACAACAAATAGCTCTTTTCATTAGTATGAAGTTTTAAAATGGGAGAAAGAAATCTTTGGTGTTGAAAGTGAGGATAGTATTAAATTTTGAGAAGAAAGACTGGTGATGATTGGGGAGGGGACAGAAGAGGTTCTATCTGGCTCCACCAGTAATATATTTCTTTGGCTGAGTAATAGATTTGTGTGTGCATTCATTCTGGGATAACTCACTGAGCTGTACACTTACAATTTGTGCAGTTTTTTTGCATGTAAGTGATTCTTCAATAAAGTATCTAGCTTGCCAGAATGGAGATATTACTGCCTTTGAAGTTCATGAATAGTCTAAAAATTGCTCAATTCAGTGCCCCTTATCTCAATGTGTATTGCACCCACTTATAATTCCCACTACATTGTTAAATACATTCTGTTTCTTAAATTTTCTCCTCTCTTGGCTTCTATCATATTATATTTTACTGATTTACTTTTTTTTAAAAAATAAGACTTTATTTATTTATTTTTAGGCAGAGAGGAAGGGAGGGAAGGAAACACCAATGTGTGGTTGCCTCTTGCATGCCCCCTACTGGGGACCTGGTGGCAACCCAGGCATGTATCCTGACTGGGAATCAAACCGTAAACCAGTGACCCTTTGGTTCACATTCTAGCACTCAATACACTGAGACAAACCAGCCAGGGCTGATTTACTTGTTATCATTTCTTTATTTCTGATGAACTATCTGTTTTTAGAGCTTTTCACAAAGATAAATATACTCATTCTTTCCACAAAAACCTTCCTTGACTTCTCTACAGAAATCCTATTCTCTTCTATTGTTATAAAATTGTTATTTAGAAGGTTCAAGTAATGGAAAGTCTTTTGATAAACAATGAAGAATAATATGTACATTCTTAGGGACTATAGCTGTATCTATGTATATAGGCTGGATACAAATTTATGGAAATACACACATACATACTGTCTTATAGTGACTGCCCTATAATACTATAATGACTATTTTCCAATCTCTAATACAATATTGCCAGGAAGAGTTGTTCAGTTTCAAACAGCACCTTGATGTTAATAAAAAGGCTTTGTTCCATTACCTTTAGATGACAAAAATGTTATCATCCCATGCAACAATATAAGATATTACTCATGAAATTGCTGAACCATCAAATAAAACTTTCATTCTAAAATGAATAATTTCACAGTCGATGATTCCTGAATTACTAAATATTTCAATTGCTACCACTACAAGCACTATATAATCTTGTGATAAAAACACATTTTTAATATTTACAACTAATACTTACATTTAGGTTTTAATAATTATAAATGTGGAAACAAAGTTTATGTGGCTTTGAGTGTGTTAAGGGAAAATTAAGAGAAATTTTACAGAAATGGGAGAAAGTCAAAAGTTAAAAAAGAATAATTTATTTTACACATTTAAATATTTTATATTGTTCATACTTTGTAATATATGATTCTATTTGTAACTTGTATAACATATATAAATCATATTACATTATGTAATGCAATGTAAATTTGAAAATGGAAATATAATATAAATTTAACATACCCAAGCAATAATATTTAAAGACATCAACAGTCACATACTATAGAAAAGTAAAAAATCTATTTTAATTCAGTATGTCCTGGAACTTCAGTCTTTCAAATGTTTTTAGATTTCACAAGTACATTTATAAATCTTTAAAAGTAATTTACTGAGCATTAAATAATAACTGGTATTCTCCATGTTTTCAATATTTTTTCTGTTGGATAGAAACACATTTTTTGAAAGTTTTATAACTCCAGTAAGAAATAAATAAATGTAAAATTGAAAAAAAATAAATATCAGTATACCACTGTTCTAAATAACTAAAAAGCAAGTCAAAACTATTACAAAGATTGATTAATTTTCTATTTCAGGCTGTGAAAATATCAGTACTCTCTAATGTTGTCAAGAATGCGGAAAAAGTTACCCTGTCATTTGCTGTTGGTAGGAGCATAAATGGTTTAAGCAATTTTGTGGAAATTTTTATAACCTATCAGATTTTAGTACATTTACTTTTCCTGCTAAATAAATTGCATGTCTTCTGGTATCTGTAATTTCCATGAGCCTGTTCTTCCCAGCTGCCATGCATATGAAAAAAAAAAAAAAGGAAAATGGCAGTGGTCTTTTCTGGCTTAGCAAAGAAAACTTGCAACTGATGATACTTTTAGTATCATAAATGCCAATTTGAATGTTATTCCCATGGCAAGAAGTTAGTGGGAATCACAGACTTTTAGAGCTTAGAGGTTGTGAGGTTGTTTTTACACAGAACAATCATTTCTGAAGGCTGATGTATTATAATACTTCTGTTTTGTAAGTTTTTCTCTAAGAACAAATTTCATCTGAAGAATGGTATCTGTTTTTCAGTAGCATCCTGAAATAGAGAATTCTTCAACTTTTGTCTTGCTTATATATCCTTAACTGTATAGCAGATGGACCTGCAATTTTCAGACTAAGTACTAGAAAATGGTTACTTAGAGAAAGAAGCCAACATAGGAAACCAAAACTTCCAGTGCAGAAAGTAAATCTGAGCAAATAGAATGTGGGTCATGTCTATTTTCCTACTTTAGTAAGCACAGAAGTACAGAAATTGATAGTTATAGATATAGCCTTATGTGTAGACAGAAATGCATAGTTATTCATTGTAATACTTGAATTTAAACGAATCTTATCTACATGTTCACTGATTTTGGTTTGCTTATAAATTATGATATGTCAAAACAACAAAGAAGGCTTTACGCATTCATAAATACTATAAAAAAGAAAATCACAGAACAATATAAACATTGTTTAAAAATTCTAAGAATAATGACTTTTATTTCTGTATAGTCACCCTTCCTTTCAATCATACCTCGAGTACTTGTTTCTTTCAGGCCAAGGATTCTCACATCTTGCTAGAATGCTGGCTTACAGACATACTTCAAAAATCCTCAACTGATTGCTCTTCTTGATTCCAAATTTCCCAGCTGACTATAAGAGTAATGACATACTACATAGGATTTAAGCCATAGAAAGAGAAACACTATAACACTACCTATTGTATGTTTATTTCACAATCTTCTTGGTTTGACTAAGGTGAAAAAATATATACTATATTGAAAATGAAAGCTTAAAGGAAAGAAAGAAATAAAATAATGAACCGGTGTCCTCAATAAATTAAGGAGTGCTATTGTAGATTAAGTTACAGTGTATTGTTATTATTACAGGCTAGACTGGTGTGCTAGTTAGAAGTCATGGATGAAAAAGGCTTGAAGATGCAGGTATGTAGTGTTATAATGCACACATCTCATGTACTTATTTTCTTTTCAGATACTGACAATGTGAAACTTGTAGCAACATATGTGTCCTGATTTTATGTATCAGCTTTCAGTTATATTTTTATGTGTACAATATGATATATGAACACTTAGCATCAAATTTAAAAGCATAAAAATATTTAAACTCTAGTAAATTAAACATTTCAACATTTTTAGTTTTAATGTTTTCATGAGGAAAATAGTTTTAAATTATGCATTATTTTAATAAATGGTAATAATTTTTTTCAATATTTTACATTAGGCATTTTAATTACAGAAAAATGCAAGAACCACTTCCTGGCTCATTAAGGATCACGGCTCTTCCACATCAGCTCTTCATTTACCAGCACAAATTGACTTTTGGTTGGGCTGCCCTTGAGAAATATGCCCACTTCTAGTTGACTTAGCTGTCATAGCAGGTTCATATCAGACAAAAAATGACATTAGGTATGAAATACTGGAGGCTGGGCAGATTCACTTGGAGGGAAGCTTGAAGGCAATAAACTGCTCTGTGGCTCTAGTGCTCTGGATTTATCTATATTTTTAATAGTTATATTGTCAATTGGAACAAAATTTAAAGAAAGAATATGAATGTGATATTCTTTTGACTATCTTATTCTATTATCATTCACTAAATGGAAGAGACTATGAAAGTTAAAGACAAATGTTATAAATCTCAAGTGTTAAATCATACTATGGTTTATAAAACAATGTAGTGCATCTAGTTCAGATTTCACATTTCATTTGCAAGGACATCCAAAATACACTGTAAAAATGAAGGTAATAAAGCTAACCAACACAGTCTTTTTTAAAGATGAGGAGCAGGTACAATATATTAACAGTAGACATTGTTAACTACAGAATGGGTCAGAAGAGGTATTCAGTTCATTTCAATTGATTTTATTCTAGTGGAGTAGTTTTTCAATTGGTATAATAGAAAATATGTTACCAGAAAAACTGGTAAAATAGAAAGTGGACTGATAACAATTTTTTGAACAACTGATAGCTTTAGCCATTTTGAAAGCTGAGAAAAAGTATGCCTTTTCTAGTGTTCAATTAAAAAATATTGATGTTACTCAGATGGAGTCTCTCTAATAAAACAAGAGAAATATAAACCAAATTGAAATTCTGTGGAACATTAATATAGATTTTTAACAGGAATTCCTTGAATCTAGTGTGTATACATTTTAAGGAAATAAGAAGTTATGACAGAATTCTTGTCTCAAACCAGAAGGTCAAAATTCAATTGCTTATTGGGATGGGGACAGATAATTTAAGAAAAATCAACATTTGAAAACATTGAAAGCAAGATTTTTGGCAAGAAAAATTCTGAAAGGTGCAATGGCATTTATTCCACTTCACAGTTCTAATTTTACCCTGCTTCTGAGCTTTAACAATCACTTCAAAGTCTTCTAAACCTCTTCACACATGACTGGGTCCTGTCCTGTTCCATTTAGCCCCTGTAGTAAGAAAGAAGTGATGCATGACTGAAGTTGAGAAGGAAGACATTATGCTTAGATAGTCAGGATTTTTTAGTTCAAATCTGGAATATATGAAAGTGTAAGAGTGCAAAAATATTGGTGAGGGTTGTATGTGGGGTGAAGTGAAAAGCCAACAACCAGAATCACAGCCATATGGAGAAAGATCGAAAATGAGGGAGCTAACAGAAACACCCATTTAGTGAATAAAGACATTTTCATGTCTTCAAATTTTATATTAGGAGAACAAATCTCATCAAAATACTAACTTTATAGTTTGAGAATATTATGGCCTTTCAGTAAATTTAAATTATCTTATTGTTGTTCAATTGCGGTTGTCTGCATTTTTTCCCCACCACTGCACCCCCACCTCAGCCAAACCCACCTACCTCCCTTGCTTCCACTTGCCCCCACTGCCCTTGGTTTTGTCCATGTGTCTTTTATAGTAGTTCCTGAAAACCCTTCTCCCCACTGTCCCCTCTGGCTATTGTTAGATTGCTTTTAATTTCAATGTTTCTGGTTATGTTCTGTTTGCTTTTTTCTTTTGTTGATTAGGTTCCAATTAAAAGTGAGATCATATCAAAATGGTCATCATAAACAAATCAACAAACAAGTAGGATATGGAGAAAAGGGAACCCTAGTGCACTGTTGGTAGGCATGCAGACTGGCACAGCCACTGAGGGAAATAGTGTGGAATTTCCTCAGAAAACAAAAAATGGAACTGCCTTTTGACCCAGCAATTCCACTGCTGGGATTATATCCTAAGAGCCCTGAAACACCAATTGAAAAGAACCTGTGCACCCCAATGTGCTAGCAACACAATTTACAATAGCCAAGTGCTGGAAGCAACCTAAGTGGATCCATCAGCAAATGAGTGGATCAAAAACTATGATACATTTACACAATGGAATACTATGCAGCAGAAAGAAAGAAGGAGCTCCTACCCTTTGTGACGGCATGGATAGAACTGGAAAGCATTGTGCTAATTGAAATAAACCAGGTGGTGAGGGACAAATACCATATCATCTCAGCTATAATTGGAACCTTTCAGTAAATTTAAAACATAAATACAAATGACATGCACCTTGGCTGGTATGGCTCAGTGGACTGAGTGCCAAGCTGTGAATCAAAGGGTCACTAGTTCAATTCTTAGTCAGAACACATGCCTGGATGACAGGCTAGGTTTCCAGTAGGGGGTGTGAGAGAAGCAACCACATATTGATGTTTCTCTCCCTCTTTCTCCCTCCTTTACTTGGTTCTGAAAATAAATAAATAAATAAAATCTTTTTTAAAAGACATTACATATTAAAAAACAAACAAATGAATGAATGACATGTGGATTTCAAATACTAAGAAGTTGATAACATACCGATTGGGATTTCAACCAGGTCTGTCATATATGTATGATTTTATTCTTGTAACAATAGATACATTAATTTCATGTTACACAATTACTAGGTTCCAACACTATAACCTCTAATTCTTTCTTAACAACACTATACAGATTCTGTTTTTAATATTAAAATACATTTTTATTTGTCAGCCCTTGACTTGGTTAAACTCAGTTTTACTAACAGAGTTCCTGACTAGTTAAATGAAAAAGGAACAAATTTCTAGTCTCAAAAAAAAAGTGATAATCATAGTAATAACAGTATCTTTTCCTTCCCTCTTAACTCTCTAACTGGTTATCCTATTTCTCAAAAATAAGAGCCATTTACATGTTGGCACATATTATCCCAAACCCTTTCACTATGCATAATGTAAATATATATAACATTATATGTATATTATATTATGTGATATAATTATATTATGTGGTATAATTATGAAGTATATTTTATGAGGCAAAATTCAAGTTTTCACCCAAATACCCAATAGACCCTTTTTCACATGCTAAATTAATTACATATATACTTTGAATATGCATCTCTAGGCTTATCAATACACTTTGAATGTGTACCTCTAGGCTTATCAATATGTGCTAAAAGTGTAATCTTTTCTGTGTAACATATAATCATGTTTGATCTAGAAATCTGCTTCCAAAGAGGTATGACCTTTCATATGGTAGGCACTCATTACAAATTTATTTTTTTGTATTAATGTTTCTCTTTTTTTGATGAATCTTAATAAATTACTACATCTTAACAGCTTAAAACAACACAAATTTTTTATCTCACTGTTTCCATGGGTCAGGAGTTCGGGTATAGGTTAATTGGTTGCTCTGCACAGGATCCAACAAGGCTAAAACCAAGGTGTCAGATGAAACTGGCATTACATCTAAGGCCCAGGGTCTTCTTACTTCATTGTTTGTTGACTGAATTATTTCTTGGAAGCATGGTCAAAGATCTTTGTCTCCTAGGGGCTGCTCTCCGCTCCCTGACACTTGGCTCTCTCTGATAACATGGCAGCATATGTTTTCAATTTGAGGTGCTCTCCTGCTACTGACCTCTAGGTTGCCTCTTAACAGGCTTGCCTCAGTAAGTGAGGTTCTTGCAGGAATATTTTCTTTATGATTAATTTGTAATTTAACAAACTAGAGACCTAAATCGATGTGCAAAAAATTCTTTTGTTTTTGCCATATAAAATAATCCAATAAAGGGAGTGAATAAATGTAAATTTCACAGATTAGTTAATCCAGGGCATACATACCAAGGAATAGGGATCTTGAAGAATGCTATGGGTTGAATTGTCTCAACCCAGATTTGTATATTGAAGTCCCTACCACAATACCTCAGACCATGAGCCTATTTGGAGATAGGGTATTTATAGAAGTAACCAAGTTAAAGTGACTTCATTGTGACTGGTTTCCTTATAAATAAGGGAAATTTGGACAAAGCCAGATACAAGGAGAATGCCATGTGAATATTAACACAGACATCTATAAGCCAAGGAGAGAGGACTGAAATAGATTCTTCTTTCTCAACCTGTAGAAGGGCTAACCCTGCCAGCATATTGATTTTGGACTTTTAGCCTCTGGAACTTTAAGAAAATTAATTTCTGTTGAAACACCTAGATTGTGGTATCTTGTTAGAGCAGCCCTACACACTAATACAGGGACCATTTTAGGATTTTTCTACCACACTTCTCTACCCTTCCGTATAATTTCCTACCATTATTACTAATATTTACTGCTTTATAAGTTCCTGCACTCTGGATGAGATGTTGTCAATTGCCAAAAGTATATTTTGGGGACAATAATTTAAGAGCTTTGGTTATTTATTTAAAATATTCCTACCTCAGAGCAAAATACTTGAAAAGAGCCACATATTTCTTTACATCTTGGAACCGATATGACTAAGAATTTTGTGAAGTATTGTAGATTTAAATTGCTTGTTCAGAAAGGGCAAAAATTAATTTGATTCAGCATCATTGAGTTCCTCTCCCAAGCCTTCAATAGCAACACCTAATATGATTTGTTGGATTTTATGTACACACAGGAGTACTTTATATGCATTATCATCCCATTTTACAGATAAGGAAACAAATCCCAAATGCAGCTGAATATCTTCTGAAGTACACAACTGAAATATTATGGAGATTAGTTTCAGAATGTTGATATTACCAGGGCTCCATGGCTGGACAGATTGGCACTAATCTAATGTACTAGACACTAATGAATGAATTACAATGCCAATGTATTAATATGTGAAGGGCATCTTTATCCTGGTTTCAACATAACAAAGAAGTGAGTAGCTATCAGAAGCATTTTTCAGTCAGTATAAGTTACAATTAGTTTTGACTTTCCATACACAAACTCAAAAATAAAAGGTTAGCCCTGGCTGGTGTGACTCAGTGGCTTGAGTGCCAGCCTGCGAACCATAGGGTTGCTAGTCTGATTCCCAGTCTAGGGCACATGCCTGGGTTGAGGCCCAGGTCCCCTGTAGAGAGCATGTGAGACTCAATTACACATTGATGTTTCTCTCCCTCTCTTTCTTCCTCCATTCCTCTCTCTAAAAATAAATAAATAAAACTTTTTAAAAAAAGATTAAACAAGGTAGAATTTTAATTCTCTCTCATGTAAAAACATACCTGAAAAATAGTCATTTAAGGTAATACAACTGTTTTCATCCTTCACCTATGTCTCTGAGGTTAAATATTTATCCGCAGAGCTGTGCTATTGTATTTATATTATAAGTAGTGGAATGGAGAGAAGAAAGCCTCTCTTTACTGTGCTCCTACTGAATTCTCTAATAATTTATTTCTGCTGATATCACATTGTCCAGGACTTAGATATAGGTCCAGATGTAACTACAAGAAAAGCAGAGAAATGCACTTTTAATGAACACTCTGACACATGACATAAATATGAATGAAAAGAGACAATGAGATGTTGCTATAAATAAGCAAACATTTCTGCCACAGTGATTGTACCAATTAAGAAGCAATTATCTCCTCAAAACTCCAATTCACATTGGATTAAACACAGAGGAAGTTTGATATCTCATATAGTTTGAAATCAAAAGGAAAAATGGCCTAAATTAATAGTGGAATCAGGAAGTCAATTATGCCAATAGTAACACATAGTCTTTCAGATTCTCTACTCTCTTGTCGTCAATGTTTTTTGTTTGTTTGTTTTTTGGTTTGGAAGGATTTTAATAAAATATAAAAGTGCATGACAAAAAGCATATTTATTTAATTTTCTATTTAGTCATTTGTATTTTAGAAAAGCAGTTGGTTAAATCAAGTTTCTTTTTCGTAATCAGTTGTTTATTATATGCCAGATAGGATGACATAATACTTAGTGTTGCTGGTATAAATATAATTAAATTACCTCACTTTGGGGCAATTTAATTGGCAACTTAATGTAACATTAAATGTAGCTATTCATCACTGCTGTCTTGTGCTCTATTGTTTTTGTGGTTAAAATTAAACAATGCTCACAAATATTACATTAAAACATGTTTTAATACATCACCATCACTTGTGTGATGGCCATCATCCAGTGGTTTTTCCTGTTCACTGTGATGATGCCCCACCTGGCTGAGACCACCCTGCTGCTCCCGCACCTGCTGTGAGCCCTGGTCACAGGTTGTTTCCCCAGCATCACGCACCTGGAGCATCTGGGTTTTACATCAGGCTGAGAAGGTGGCGTCCTCTCCCAAAGACTTCAGCTCCCCTCTGGGGGCCCTCCACTTGGTGACCTGAAAGGACTGTCCGAAAAGAGCCATGCTGTCTGCTCAGTATTCTAGGATGTTTGGACCATAGAGAAAGGTCTATATCCCTCCTCCAGGGTGCAGATTTTCTCTCCTGTGTTCACCACCTGAACAAGGAGTCAAGGCTGAGAAGCCAGGGCCATCCAGGACTGTCTTATTTTCTTGCCTAAGGGAGATGGAGGTGAAGGTCCAAGAGGAGTCCCCACCAGGGATGGCAAAGAACAAAGACAAACTGGTGCAGAACAAGGGAGAGAACGACCAGAACAGCCCCCCTAAAAGTGTGGATCTACCACTAACATCTATGACACTGGAGACCAAGGGAGTCCTTACTTCTTGCAAGAGATCCACAGGGGAAGTCTGGGTGAAGGCCATCCACCCAGCTTTCTAAGTTCACTGACTTTGTGTGAGGAGATGGATGCTGAGAGCAATCAGGGAGCAATTCCCCATTGCCTTCTGCCAGCAGGAAGCCCTGGGACAGACAAGTTTCCATGCCCCTCCTGCCGCTGCCTCCAATGCTGTGCGATCTGGGTGAGCTGCACCCACCTCCTAAGTTGCGTTGCCTTGCTATTGACAAAAACCTGGGCAAAAAGACCTTGGAGGACGAAACGGAGGTCATGGCTGAGTGCAGTGCCACTCAACCTGCCTCTTCTTTAGACAGAGCAGACACCCTGCTCCTGGGCGCTCAGATGGGGTAGGTCTCTGCTACCATCAGAGCCAGGAAATCTTCAAATTCGACCTCTCAGCTGGCCTTAGATGATGATGATGACAATGAAATGGACACTACTCCCCCTTGCTATGCTGCCACAATCATATGTTTTCCAGACTGTGATGTAAGATTCATGTTAGTTTACCAAATCCAATACAATGTGGGTCACAGGCACCCTGCAGTCCCTCCACCAGCTCACTCTCATTGAAGGGCCACTGCCCTACCTCAAACTATCCCCACTGACATCCAAACCACACCTTAGCCCACCTTAGGGACACCCGATGGTCCACAGAAGGAAACTTCTCCCCCAGTGCTTCTGTTAGCACTGGACTATGATTTATGACACTGGACTTGCCACCAAGGTGCCTAAAATTGGGACAAGAGCTCACTGTTTGCCATTATATCTGCATCCTCTTATGGTTCTGGGTCCTGCAGTCGCACAGATGGTGGGAGGTATGGGGTCAGTATGTCCACCCCAGGCCCCATTGTTCACAGGCATCCAGAGCATCAGCTTTTGAGATGGACTGAGGAAGGCATGCAGCAGTCCTGTAGTTTACTGTGGCCTTGTAACCAGGGGTCCATCTGGCCCAGCATGGCTGCTGCAGGAGGAAGAACATGCACCACCCCTGGACTTATTCCTCTCCCTTCCCTGCCTTCATTGTACTTTTTCACTGTATTTTTTTATTTTTATTGATTTTATTGGGATGCCATTGGTTCAAAAACCATACAGTTTTAAGTGTACAGCTCAACAAAACATCATCTGAACACTGCATCATGCATCCACCACACCAAGCAAAGTCTCTTTTCGTTCCCATTTTCCCTTCCTTTGCCTACTGTATTCATCCCCATCTGAAAGTGAATTGCCATCTTTTGATTGCCTAGTAAGTACAAAAAGTGAGAATGTGAAAAAGAAATATAGTAAATTAATTTCAGGATGACATTGACAGCAAGGACATCTGCTATCAGTTTACCAAAGAAGATCAAATCTGTGCTCTCTCTTTACTTCCTCACACAGAAAAGAAGATGTTTAGAGTAAGTATATTTTCATATCAACTGACTACATTATATATACTAGGGTTTTTCTGAGTATAAATTTAATTCTAAAAAACTATGTTCAAATTTCAACACTGAGCATCAACAGTTTTATTTTTTTTAAAGCATTCTAAGCAACAGAAGCCAAATTTTTTTAAATGCCACACATGGGTGTTTCCATTTATATAAAACACCCAGAATATGCAAATATAGAGATAGAAAGCAGATTATTGTTTTCTGAGAGCTGAAAGGAGCAGGAAATGGAAGTGACTTTTTGATAGGTACAGGTTTCTCTTCGGGGCCATAAAAATGTTCTGGAACTAGATAGTGATGATGGTCTTACAACAGCGTAAATGTACTAAACTCCATTTAATTGTATGTTTTAAAATGGCTAATTTTATATAAGATAGAGTTATACATTGATATTTTATTTATAGATTCTGTTAGTTTGTAGAAATATTGGTATACCATTGAGTGTGGTGAAATATTAAGAAGAATGTGTAAAATGACAGCACTTAACACAGTCTTAATAACAATAGAGATTAATATTTAGCATTATGGATGGATTATTTACCTGTCATAGTATTAAAAAGAAAAATAAATATGGCTATTCAATAACTAAAATATTTTTATAAATATTTGGAAAATTATATTTATAGATTTAAAATGTAGCAAAGCTGGAACAGCATCTGCAAGTGCTAACAATTTACTAAAGTTGAGGATTAAAAATTAGTAAATTCAGACCTAGCTGGTGTGACTCAGTGGATTGAGTGCAGGCTTGAGAACCACAGTGTCACTGGTTTGATTCCCAGTCAGGGCACATGCCTGGTTGTGGGCTAGGTCCACAGTTGGGGATGTGTGAAAAGCAGCCACACATTGATATTTTTCTCCCACTCTTTCTCCTTCCCTTCTTCTCTTTCTTGAAATAAATAAGTAAAATATTTTAAAAAATAATTAGTAAATTAATTAAAAGGTATGTAATAATTATAAGACACTAGAATAATCAGTGTCACAGCTCTAATCACATTCGATTTGAACAAATTGAACCTCAATGTCATTCATCAGTGGCATAAAATATAAAGTATAAGTTTTAATAGTAAACATATCTTTACATTATAAATGAGTCTAGTAGGTCAATTTTTGTTCCTACCATTTTTCTTCACCATGTATTGAGACATAAGATATATGAAAGGACATAGCCACATATTAAGCAAGTCGTTCAAGGAAATAATTATCCAACTTATTCAAATACTGCTCTACATAATTGTGTTAATGTCTCAACATTGAAAAATCTTTGTCACCATATAGTGGAATGCTTAATTTACTATACTACTTCCAAACCAAATTAAAATTATTTCATGGACAATACCCCAATGAATGAGTCAATATTGAATATGCTCTTTTCTCTACATACTTATAAAAAAAGAGCTGAACAAAATTATCTCTCCATATATGCAAACTCTAAAGACTTAAATGTATAGAGTTGTTTTTGCTTTTCTTCTTTAATTGTGTTGGGTATCTATAAGTGACATATACTGAAATTTATGCTTAGTTTTGCTATTTTGAGTTTTCTGTCTTCAACAGTGGAGTGTTTTCTAAGCATCTATGGTTTTGTTATTTTGTCTAAGAGTAGACAGATGGGTCCATGCTATGCCAATATTTTCAAGAACATAGAAATTCAGAATAAGAGATTGCTTAAAATATCCAGCAATACCTCTTTTTAAAGTCCCCAAGGATAAACTAGTTCTAACCATTCCTAAAATATAGTTGTTCATTTTTTTGTGTGTTTCATGAGATACCCTGGTATTTTTCTTTTTCTTTCATCTAAAGTTACTTATATCCATTTTTTCCTGAACTTGCTTTTTGTTCCCCTTTGAGTAGAATTTTTATATAGTTGTCACTCATTTATATACCAAGAATAATAAGCAATAATTCATGCCAATACACTAAAATTCACAAAAAATATATATTTTGTTTGGGCTTTGAACTTGGGGATAAATATATATATATTAAATGAAAAAGCTTTTGAAAAACATAATAAATTCTTCATTATTGGTGAATAAAATTCTAAATATTTTTATATTTACTGCTTGATATGTACCCAGTAATCAGAAATTTAAATATATTTTTGTTTATATACATACACAGATGTTATTATAAAACATCTAAAATGATTCCAAATTATTTTTTTAAATAATAATGTGTTTACTCTTGAAATTATGATGGGGGTTTTAAATAAAAATAGTATTAAATAACTTAATATTTTTTTTTAACTCACTGAAGAAACTGTGCTGTTCTTGGGGTCAGGAAAAAATTAGAGGTTATTTTATACTGAATAATAAATTTTTTCCCATCTAGCAGGGCCAGCTAATACATAAATCTAATTTTTTTAACTTAAGAAAAAAATACTCTGGTAACACACATTTAAACAAGTTTAAAAAAAAAAACTGTTTTCCCCAACATTAGTAAAAAATTAAAGAATGTAGAATCTAAACTATTCAAAAAGAAATGCATACAATTTCCACAGTTTTAAATAAACCCTTAATGTTTATCTCATGGCACTATATTTTGTGGAATTGTTTTACAGAAGACAGCCTGTACAAGATGCTCCCTCACACTTATTCCCATTGGCTCATCCTGTTTGAAGTTCATTATTTCACCCATTAATATAGTTTACCTTGTTGGCATGTTGGCATTCATTAATTTACCACGTAAAATTAAAGAGAAAAAGTAATAATTGTTTCTGAATTTTACTTAGATCCTCTGTAAAATGGAGATTAAGAGGGACACAAAGCACAGTTATTTGGATGTCCCCCTGCCTTACTATTTGACTGTGTCTAGTGTCTAAGATTCAGAGGAAAAATAAACAATGTTCTCATTACTACCTATTTAGTAAAATATGATGCACTGTGTCTTTTAATGCCATAATGTTTTCTTTAATAGACATTGCTGTGTTACAGTTTTATACTAGACCTTGTTCTCAGTTTAATAAAAGGACTTTGAATATGATTTCTAAGTTTCATGATACAAATTTTCATAAAAGCAAAAAAATAACCAAAGTTTATCTTTAATTCTATCCACTTTATTGGATTTTTTACCCCTCAGAAGACTTAAGAATGTTGTAAATTGACTATTGTTAGAGATTGGTCTGGCTTTTTACTAGCCGGCAAAGGTTCTTATATTTACGGTTCAATATAACAGTCACCAATTACATTAATTCAGTGCTTTACAATTTACAAAATATTTCTACCTATAGTAGGTAAGATAAAACCTATTACAGTTACAACAATCATTGTGAATAATATTATTTCATTGTATGAAAGAAGTGACCCTCTAAAGCTCATGGGGTAGGAGAATTAAGGCGTGTATTTGAGACTATTTAATATAAGTATGGCAAGTTGAAATAAAATGTCATATCAGAGGTTATCCTGTGGCAGAAAAAATTGCTTTATTCTCTTTGTGAAATATGAAACATATGCAATTTTTATTTTATTTTTTAAAGATTTTATTTATTTATTTTTAGGGAGAAGGGAAGGGAGGGAGAAAGGGAGAGAAATACCAATGTGTGGTTGCCTCTCGTGCACCTCCAACTTGGGACCTGTCCTGCAACACAGATGTGTGCCCCGACTGGGAATCAAACTGGCAACCTTTTGTTTGGTTCACAGGTCAGCAATCAATCCACTGAATCACACCAGCCAGGACAACATAGGCAATTTTTAAAAGTATATGTGCATGCTTGAGAGTATTTAGTCTTAGGAATTAGATTAAAAAATAGCCACTGTGGAAAACAATATGGAATTTCCTCAGAAAACAAAAAAATTAACTGCCTTTTGACCCAACGATTCCACTCTGAGAATATACCTGAAGAGCCCTGGAACACCAATCCAAAAGAACCTATACACCACAATATTCATAGGAGCACGATTTACAATAGCCGAGTGCAGAGAGCAACGGATCAAAAAACTATGGCACATTTACACAATGAACTATTATGTGGCAGAAAGAAAGAAGGAGATCCTGCCCTTTGTGACAGCACGGATGGAACTGGAGAGCATTATGCTGAGTGAAATAAACCAGGCAGTGAGGCACAAATACCATATTAACTCACCTTTAACTGGAACATAATCAACAAAAGAAAAAAGAAACCAAAATATAACCAGAAACACTGAAATTAAGAACAATCTAACCATAGCCAGAGGGGAGCGGGGAGGGTACAGTGGAGAGAACAAGGTTTTCAGGAGTTACTATAAAGGACACGTGGACAAAACCAAGGGGTGTTGGGAACTGCCCTGCCTGGTTTCAGGAGTTGTAACTGCCTCCCATGGCTAAGGATGAGTGAGCAACCTCCGGAATGCGAGCCACAGGGGACAAAGCTTGTCTCTGGCAGCAAGCACTGCTTCTGCTTCTTCCCTGCCCCCAAAGCTTGGTCGATGAAGGAGGTCCTGAATCTTCAGGTCCCTGTTGCAGGCACCAGATGTGGAGGCAACTTTGCTCGCAAAGTCCCCTCATCTGCCACAGATGAAAGTAAACACTACCAAGACATGATCTGCTTGGGGAGGAGAGGTGGCTGATCCCTCAAAGTGGAAGGGCCAAGAGCCCCTTCCTCAAGGGGCTTTTAGTGGGTTCATTTGCACAAGAACACAGGTAAGGATGATCAAGCAATAGATAGCATTCAAAGAACTATGAGGACTTATTCTGAGTCAGGGTCAGATAGCTAAGGAGCCATATAACTTTGAGGAACAAACTTCTTGCTTGGACCCTTATCATTTAAATGAGAGCATTCTAAACAAAGCAGGTTTCACAGGATTTTTACATATTCTTCCTTATGCCTGATCACCCCGATACCACTCTAGCCAGCAATGGGCTGCACTGCCCTCCCTGTCATAGGTTTTCAGGCTTAAATGGATTAGAGCAAGTAAGCAATTCTCCCAGATGGAAATGGGGACTCAGGCTATGTCACAATAGTGAGGGGACGAGGATCCATCACTCCCTCTTTGTCGGAGCCCCCCCCCCCAGTCCTTCCGTGATGGTCTCCCAAGTGATTGTGTCTGGTCTAGGTTGCCGCTCTCTGAGGGGTCGGCAGGACAGAGATGGGTACATCATTGGACACTGACCAATCTTTGGGGGCAGGAGAAGCAGAAGCAGTGCTTGCTGCCAGAGACAAGCTTTGTCTCCTGTGGCTTGCATTCCGGACGTCGCTCACTCATCCTTAGCCATGGGAGGCAGTTACAATTCCTGAACAGGATTTGTAGGATGGTTTCCAACAAAGGGGGAGGGTGGAAGCAAGGAAGGGGAGTGGGTTGGGCTAGGGTGGAGCAGGGATGGTGGAGAGAAAATGCAGACAACTGTAATCGAACAACAATAAAGAAATTAAAAAGTAAAAGATAAATTAAACTTCAAAAAATTAAATTAGGTATTAGCCTGTGTTTGGCAGAAAAAAACTTACGGCTCTTCTACCTCTGAAAATATAGGACTATTTACTTATTATAGAATACTTAGGATTCATGAAGTGAGAATATTTGTCATAAAATGTATCACAAAGAAATATATTATTTGTTAATTAAGAAAATTAACTCAAAAGATATCCTGGTTTATTCAAGTTACCCTGATGATATTTAGGGTACATAACATTAGTGACTAACATATAACTTCAAATCTTAGTGACTTAATATAATAAAACATTTCACTTTCACATCAAATTATGGTGTGGCTTATCAGAGAACTTTGATGCATTCTTTCAGGGACACAAGCCCATTTTACACGAGGTTCTAGGTCTGCCTGAATCACTGAGCTGGTCAATGGAGAATGAAGGAATATGCATAAGATATATGCAATATTAATTAAATATCCATGCCTGAAACTTTTTTTTTCTTTTTCTTCTTTGGGAATGAAAGTTACATAAAGGCATCTAAATGCAAGAAAGCTGACCAATATAATATTTTTCTTTGCCTATGAAGAAAAATAATAACAAATATTCACTGGAAACATACCACTGTGTCTACCAGTTTATCATTTTTGTCACCAAATACCCATTGCACTTTCATTCCAACCAGAGCAACATTGAAACATTTTCTTTTATTATTGTTCAATTACAGTTGTCTGCATTTTCCCCCATCACTGCCCCCTGACCCCTACCAAACTCACTTCCCTCCCTTGCTTCTACCCTCCCCCTTGGTTTTATCCATGTGCCCTTTATAGTGGTTCCTGAAAACCCTGCCCCCCCATTGTCCCCTCCCATTGCCCTTCTGGTTATTGTTTGATTGTTCTTAATTTCAATGTCTCTGGCTATATTTTGTTTGCTTTTTTCTTTTGTTGATTATGTTCCAGTTAAAGGTGAGATAATATGGTATTTGTCCCTCACTGCCTGGCTTATTTCACTCAGCATAATGCTCTCCAGTTCCATCCATGTTGTTGCAAAGGGTATAAGCTCCTTCTTTCTCTCTGCTGCATAGTATTCCATTATGTAAATGTGCCATAGTTTTTGAGCCACTTATTTACTTATGGGCACTTAGGTTGCTTCTAGTACTTGGCTATTGTAAATTGTGCTGCTATGAATATTGGGGTGTATTAGGTTTTTTGGATTGGTGTTTCAGGGCTCTTAGTATGAAAAGATGCTCAGCATCATTAGCCATTAGAGAGATGTGAATTAAAATCACAATGACACACCACTTCACACCAGTCAGAATAGCCATCATAAATAAATCAACAAACAAGTGTTAGAGAGGATGTGGAGAAAAGGGAACCCTATTGTACTGTTGGTGGGAATGCAGACTGGTGCAGCCACTGTGGAAAACAGAGTGGAATTTCCTCAGAAAACTAAAAATGGAACCATCTTTTGGCCCAGCAATTCCATTGAAATGTTGAAACTTTTGATGATTTTAGTTAGTTTTGCCTTCATAGGACATTCCTTTTTCAAAATTTTAAAATTGTATTTTACATCTGCATTAGTATAAAGATAAATACATTAATTTGGTGTATTAGATATTTTCTTTATCCTAAAAATGTATTTTCTATTACAGTTAAAAAACATTGGAGTGTATCTTTAAAATAAAAATCTTATCATCTACCTAAAAGTAGAGGAGCCAAAGAACTGTGCAGTTCCTGCTTCGGGGTCAAGGTCCAGGGCCTTTAGCAGGTGTGCAGTCCTCTCTGTAAGGTACAGATAGAGTTGCTCTTGTCTGGAAAACTTTGAAATAATGATAGTTTGACACATTCCAGAATCAGCTTAAAATATTGGACAAATGACAAGATAACCTCCATGAAATCTCTCACTTAGAAAAAGTAAGCAAACCGAGTGATTGTTGATTCATAGAATGTTACATTTCTAGCAATGTTAAAATATTGTGGGATAAGCATTATGTGGTTTTTCAGACTTGTAAATGGAATAAGTTTTCTTTCGAGACTCTGGATCTGCTTTGTTTTTTTAATCATCTTCCTCCTAACCCCATAGTCCATAATCCTCCAAGGATTTGTTATTTTTCATGGACGTATTTTCAAGGACAGTTGAGAGATATTTTCCTTGGGGATTGTACATATTTGAAGCTCACTTTATGATTTACTGCACATCGCTTAAAGCCCTAAGGAAAGATAAAGACTAACCTGTCCAAAATTGATGCTCTGAAGTCCAGCCTGCAAAGAGAAACTAGACGTTTTGAAGGGCAAGATCATTTGAGAACTTAAACTTGCTTCACAGAAATGAGCTAGAGATGAGTAGTGGAAGCAGCAATACCCGTTGAATGCTGAACTGGCAATCAGGGTAAACATTGTTAGTTTAACAAGTCATAAAGCTACAATTGGAAAGTTTAGAACATAGTCCAAATCACTGCAAGAGAGGGGCTGGTATCCCACCAAATATTAATGCTGATGAGGAAGAACAAGGCTGGAGGGTGAGATGGTACCATTCTATAACACAAACTGGAAATGGTCTTGGAACCAAGCTTGTGATCATATTAGAGAAGAAACTAGTGTTTGTCAAATCATTTATCTTATTAACCCCTCAGCCCAAAGTCAACTGTTAATCTCACAGCATCAGGTATTTCAGTTCTGCACAGTATTAACATCATGCTAACCCTATGCAGAATGTAACTGGAAATTATTCACTTCCTTTTGTTCCCACATCTCCAAATTTCTCCCCAATAAACAATGTTTTCAATCTTTTATTTCCTAATTTAAAAGTTTTTCTGGCCCTGGCTGGTGTAGCTCAGTGGATTGAGTGTGGGCCTGTGAAGCAAAGGGTCGCTGGTTCGATTCCCAGTCAGGGCACATGCCTGGGTTGCACCAGGTCCCCAGTAGGGGACACATGAGAGGCAACCTTACATTGATGTTTCTCTCCCACTCTTTCTCCTTCCCTTCCCCTCTCTCTAAAAATAAATAAATAAATAATTAAAATAAAAGTTTTTCTGACCATTTAAGACCTCATATTCCTAGACTATGACTGTATTTTCATATTGGCCTAGAAAGTAACCATTCTTTTCCTGAGCTCATCTAATTCTATTAGGACTCTATCAAATGGCTAAAAATCAACCATACATACTAAAACTTCACTTTAATTATTTTGCAAAAAGATGCCATGTCTAAAATCTTGAGGTTTACCTCCAAAGTTATAACAAGCAACATTTTATCCATGTATTTTTACCTGAATGACATATATCAAAAACTTCCTAGCCTCTAACTTGTTTATTACTCAGTGCCCAACTTCTTGATCCAAGGTCAAATATGTAATTTTTTGTTACACCAACCTCCAATTACTTGTACCAATTTTTATATTGGTTACAGTATATCACACTATATTCTACTGATTGTCCAACACAGAACAGTTACAGGTATGAAGAAGTTCTTTAGAAGAAAGTAATTCAGGCCCCAAATTTTTTAAAATTTAACCTGTAATTTCAGATTAACTCAGAATTATACCTAGAATTATGCAGCCTAGGGGATAAGGAATTAGACAAAGGCAAAATTTTGTTTATTTTTTTTACCATTTTACCCTAGAAGTGACACATTTTCATTCTTATCTCATTTTGTCAACTTAGAAGCAAAGAAGCCAGGAGACATGGGCTGGCTGTTGACCACAGAGGAAAGGAAGCAGGTTTGTCAATGACAATGTCTCTTTTCTCTAAATTTACTAAACTAGTTGAGTTGGTAGTAATTAGATGCCTCACAGTGTTGATCAGTTTTAGAATGGGAACTAATAAGCTCCAGATTAGTTGTCTGGCTTCTGCTGGCACGTAAACCTGATTCAAAGTGACAGGAGCAGTGAACAATGTAAGAGTTCACTCCTTTTACCTTCAATACGTGAGCTCTCTCACAGTCGTGCAGCCAAGCCATTACCCGAGTGAATTTAGTGGCACTGATTCTATCAATTACACGTGTATCTAGCTCAAGGAAAATTATCCCACCTAATGAGTCAGCTACCTGCCAGTATCCAAGAGTAAGAAAAAGGGAGAAGAGGGGTGAAAACAGCTGGAATTTCATAAGCACATGCTCAGCTAGCAGTGATGGTGTTGGTGTCACGTGGACAACAGAGCTACAAAACGTAACAGACTTTATCTGAACCGATGTTACTTGATTTGAGAATGAATATAGGACTGACAAAACACCAAAGCAAAGCAAGAAAATAAAAGCATGGTTTAAAAAGAATCTCACAGTCTTAGTCAGTTTTCTAGAGTCTCATAACTCATATTTGTAGCAGGAGAAAGAAGACTGTGTGGGCAGAAATTACATCAACTCAGGGAAGTCATCAGCTCCAAGATACTGTCACCTTTTACTCCTCTTTTTGAAGCCTCCTCAGTGGTACACGACTGGTTTCCATTCTTGGGCGCAATGTAATCATATCAATACCAGTTACTTATTACTAGATAAATAGTTATGACATTAAGGTATAGGTGCTTGTTTCAGTACATAGTTATCTATACTGATGTCTCATGAACCTGGGATCTGGTATATTCCTATAGATTGAGTGAGGGTTTCAAGGACAATTTAGAAAAAATAACTCCTCAGGCGTTTCTGAGCCTAAGAAAGGTCAGAAACCAGTCTGTAAACTTTTCCCCTCAGAGTTATTTCCCTCTGTGTTATGCAATATAACACTCTGTGCCCCCACCACACTGATTTTTTGTTATTTATAAAGAATAGAGTAATTTCTCATTTTAACTGTAAAGTAGGTATGATAGGCAGCCTGCAAATATCACCATGTACCCAAAAAACAGGTTTGGCTGCCGCCTGCAATGAAAGCCAAACTTGTGGAACAGGTGCTGGTGAAAAAAGAAAAGAGGTTTTATTAAGGTGTCAGCAACCTAGAAGGTGGGGGACTCTGGTCTCAAAGATCATCTTAACATCTCAGTACAGGCAGGGGTGTCATAATGAGGGAGAGGAAAAGCAGAACAAAGAGGTCAGGGGAGAGGCTGGGGACGTGCAGGCAGTGTCCTTGCTGGTCCTGATATGGATCTTTAATGGCAGCATTGTGGGGCTGGTCAATGCCAGCCAAATCCCTGAAGATGGGCAACCGGAATCAGCTGAAGTTGGGCAATCTCTATCAGCCGAAATGGTCAAGGCCATTTCTTATACAATCAGGAGCTTTAACTGCTGGTGTTGGCAATATGCTTATAAGAGAACAGTCAGTATGTGAGTTCTTGTATCGTTTTGTTAGTACATCTTATCTTAATTCCATTTCATGTTAAGTCAGAGTAGTATAAAGTTTTTATTCCCTGTTACAACCCTACCATAAACACACCTTTTATTATTCATGTCCTGGTATAGTTCCTCCCATGTTGAACCTAAACTGACCCTGTGACCTAAAAATGTGTCAGAACAAATGGTAATTCGAGACTTCCGCCAAAATGGAGGCATAGGTGGAGACACCGTGTTTTCTCACACAACCAAGTTTAGAGACAACAAAATATTAGCAACAGAAAACACAGCCAGAACACAGAAAATTGAACTTTTTGGAAGTCTGATAACAATGAATTCTTCAGCCTAACCAATAAGAGGGGTGAAGCCAGCAGCTGATGGAGTGGGATTGCACAGGAAAATTCGGTCAGATGGACTCAGGGGCTCAGACCCCAGATGTGGGGTTGCAACAGGCGGACCCAGTGAGTGACCCAGTGAGCTACTGGAGACCCAGCGAGGGCGCAGGGCAGCGGGTTGACTGTGGTGGCACATTCCTGCACAGATAGACCGGCGAGGGAGTGGGCAGTGAGATGGGACCAAGCAGGCCCCAGCAGTTGGGAGGCAACAGAGGGGGCCGCCATTTCCCCACTCTGACCCCTCCCCCACATACAGCGTCACAAACCAGCAACCTGAGCGGCTCTGCCCTGGTGAACAAGTAAGGCTCCGCTCCGCATACTTAATGGGCACGGACAGACCAAAAATGGCTCAGGAAGATCTCAAAACCCCAGAGCCCATAACTCTAAGCGATGAAGAAATTGCCAAACTTTCAGATGCACAGTTCAAAACACTGGTGATCAGGATGCTCACAGAACTGGTTGACTTTAGCCACAAATTAGAGGAACATATGAAGGCTAAACTAATTGAAATGAAGGGAATTTCATAGGAAACCAATAGTGATGAAAATGAAACTGGGACTCATATCAAGGGAGTGAACCAGAAGGAAGGAAAAAATGACCAAACAGGAAAGGATGAAGAAACAAGAATTCAAAAAAATGAGGAGAGACTTAGGAACCTCCAGGACATCTATAAATTTTCCAACATCCAAATTATAGGGGTACCAGAAGGGGAAGAGGAGCAGCCACGAGTGGAAAACTTATTTGAACAAATAATAAGAGAGAATTTCCCCAATCTGGCAAAGGAAATAGAATTCCAGGAAATCCAGGAAGCTCAGAGAGTCCCAAAGAAGTTGGACCCAAGAAGGAACACACCAAGGCACATCATAATTATATTAGCCAAGATTAAAATGAAGGAGAGAATGCTTCAGTCACACATCCCAAGTGTAGAATATGTTTCCCTTCAGAGTCCAGTGCTTCTCCATTATATCTTGCCATAATACAATACCAGTTTTTAGACCCTTAAAGCCTCTTAGCACATGGTTTTATTTACATTTAAAGAACAGTTATACATTTTTATCATTAATAAATGGCAACTTTATTAAAATCAGTTGTTTGAATACAGGATGGTGCAAAAGCAAGTTTAGAGTTGTGAGTATGCAAAACAGTTTACTCTTGTCTTGTTTTTTATTAATTATTATATTATTTTCCATACAAATAACTGTAAGTCTACTTTTGTCCCACCATGCATATAGTTTTCATAGGATAAGATTTAGGGATGGAGATTGTATAGGGCTTTAATATCACCTGAAATATATGGCTATGGCAAGAACCATCAGTTCTCACTATAATCTCTCATAGATTTATTTAAACTGCTAGTAATCCATAGCTCTGTGACACAAGCAAATTTAGGCCACACCTTGTATTGTCATTATTATTACTTGAAAATAACAATCTTATGCTTGAACACTGCATACTCTCTTCCCATTCCAGGATTTTTTGACTCTATGATTTACAGACTGTTTATTGGAAATATCTTTGAAGTTCATACAGCTAAGTGACATTTTTTTTTGAACTGACAAATCCCTGACTCTTCAAAATGTGATTTTTTTCATAAATATTAGTGCAGAAGCTAGTCTTTCATAATTATTATGTGAAATTAACACCTTATTTAGAATAACACCTTGTTGTCTGAGGCAAACATCAAAGGATAAATCTTCCATCTTTTCAAATTCATACTTTATTATTTGATCTTGCAGCTCTGTACTACAGATATCCAAGGTCCTCTATGTTGTTTAAAGTTTAAGTTAATTTGCAGTTGATTTTTATTTCCCCTTCTTAGTTGCTGTGCCTTGAGGGGCTCTTTTGTCGTTAAACCTGAGAGCTAACACAGAGTTGATGCTCTACCAATCACCAACCCCTGCACAGGGCTTAACTCACTCACACCATTGCTGCCCTTGTACTACCGTCACTAACCCATGAAAGTTGTATTGTTGTTTTTTATTTTTATTTTATTTTATATAATATATATATGGATATATATATATATAGAGAGAGAGAGAGAGAGATCAGAAAGACAAACTTTTCCTTCACTGTGCACACTTAATACATTTTTACCAACAAAGACATTGTCCATATATTGAAACTTTCTTATTTCTATGACAAACAGCACTGACAGAAAGCAGAATTAATCATTTTCACACATCTATTAGCATTTTTATTTAATGTACATCATCAATTTGAGAACTATGTCATTGCCAAATTTAAATTTATATTTGTCCATTTTTCTCAAATTTCCCAAAATTATATATGTAGATATGGTCTAAAGATATAAATTTATGCTAGTCATTTAAATACTAATTACATATAGTAGAAATTTTGTGAAAAGATAAAACAGTCTTAGATAGTTTTTAAAATTGTATTTCAGGTTCTTGCTGATTGAAATGGGCCCAACTTCTGTTCATAGACTTTAGGTTGTCTAATTAATCACTTATTTTTTCATAAAGAACAAATATATTTCCAAATAATGGTATATGATACTA
This sequence comes from Artibeus jamaicensis, assembly GCF_021234435.1. Classification (NCBI taxonomy): domain Eukaryota; kingdom Metazoa; phylum Chordata; class Mammalia; order Chiroptera; family Phyllostomidae; genus Artibeus; species Artibeus jamaicensis. Next base: position 66,340,489 of record NW_026522030.1, on the reverse strand, counting down.
TATGTATTAGCATTATTCTATGTACTTTAAATTTAATTTTTTAAAATTCTATTTAGTATATTTTTCTGAAGTCTTGGAGAATTTACCCAAGAATGTAGCCATTTGTAATGATCACTTTTATTTAATTTTTCATTATCTTTTTATAATTTATCACTTTCTTTTTAACTTTTTTCTATACCCTTAAAAGAGTATAGAAAACTTTATAGTACAACAAGTAACTTTAATGTGTGAAAGAACATTAACTTCAGTATATTTCTTTTTCAGTAGTGCTTTTGTCATTTGCTTGTAAGTTTTTGAATTCTACTGTATTTTTTAATTAGTGGTGAGTTAGCTCTCATATAGCAGACTATTTTCAGATTTCTTTTGTGCTCCAATTGCTTTATTGTGCCAAATTCAGATCAAATATTCTAATGTTAGAAAACAAGACAGAGTGGTGGACGCTGAGGGATTAGTAGCTGCTTAGACTAGGGGCTCCTCATCTCTGCCTCTGGCTAGCTCAGAGACTGGCACAAGTTGCTATAAAATATTTTTAAAAATTGTATTCTCTAACTTTCCATGATGATTAAATGGAACATGTGAAATATACCTCTGTGCCTTGTAAATATTTAGTTTTAAATAATAGGAGTTTATATTATTTAAGTTGGCATGGAACCTATAAATATGACATAGATTGAGAACAATGTTTTAAAGAGTATTCTCTGTATTATACTCTGTATTGATATAAGATAGTATTAATCTTTTATCATAGATAGTCTAATATAATTAAATACTATATTATTCCCTCTGATAAAAACTAATGATGGAACTCTGTCTTGGTAGCTAATAACACATGTGTCTATGTGGGGTTTTGTGGGAGATTTTCTTGCCTTTATTTTTTGCAGCAGTATTAGACCCACAGCAAGACTGAAATTTCCCACATATACCCGCACTCCCACATACTTTCCCACTACCAGCATTCTGCAACATAGTGGCACATCTGTACAGTGATACGTCATAATCATCCAAAATTCATGTTAATGTTAACTCTTGATATTGTAAATTACATGGGTTTGGGAAAATAATAATGCCATATATCCACAATCCCGGTATTGTGCAGACTATTTTCACAGCCCTAACAATTCCATGTGCTCTTCCTGTTCATTCCCCCACACACACACCTGAACGCTGAAAACCACTGATTTTTTTTCTGTTTCAGTAGGTATGCCTTTTCCAGAATGCATATCTTGTATACCTGGAATCATGCAGTATGTAGCTTATTTCACTTAGTATCATGCATTAAAGTCCCCCATGTCTTTTTATAGCTTGATGGCTCATTTCTTTTTTATAGTGAAATATTTCACTGCCTGTATGTACCACAATTTATCAATCCTTCATCTAATGAAGAACACCTTGGTTGCTTCTAAATTGGGGAAATTGTGGATAAAGCTACTATAAACATCCATGTGCAGGTTTGTATACAGCATAAGTGTTTGACTCCTTTAGCTAAATACTAAGGCATGCAATTGTGGAATTGTGTGGTAGAAGAATGTTCAGGATTTTATTTTTTACTTTAATTGTTGTTCAAGTACAGGTTTCTGCCTTTTACTACTATCCCAGCCCACCCCTCTAGCCCTTCCCACCTCCCTCCCATTTTTACCTCCCCCCACTTATTTTTGTCCATGTATCCTTTACACTTATTCCTGCAAACCCTTCCCCTTTTTCCCAGAATTTCCCTCTCCTCTCCCCTCTGGTCACTGTCAGCCTGTTCTGTATTTCAGTGTCTTTGGTTATATTTTGCTTGTTTATTTGTTTTGTTGTTTAGGTTCCTGTTAAAGGTGAGATCATATGGTATTTGTCCTTCACTGCCTGGCTTATTTTGCTTAGCATGAACTACCGAACTGTCTTTCAGAGAAGTGTACCATTTTGGATTTCTACCAGCAATATAAGAGAGTTCATGTTCCTCCAGAGCCTTACTATAATTTGGTGTTTTCAGTGTTTGAGATTTTTGCCATTTTAGTAGGTGTGCAGAAATATCTAATTGATGTTTTATTTGCATTTGATGATGACTTGTAGTAAGGTACATCTTTTCATATGATTGTTTGCTATCTTGTGTGTGTCTTCTTTAGTGAGGTGTCTATTAAAATCTTTGGCTCATTTTTTAATCAGGTGGTTTGTTTCTTTATTATTGAGGGTTTTTAAAGCCTTTGACCAATATCTCCACTTTTCCCCCATGCCCCAGTCCCTGGGAACCACCATTCTGCTCTTTTTTTTATAGGAGTTCACCCTTTTTTTTACACTTTCCATATAAGTAATACTGTAAAGATAATATTTGTTTTTCTCTAATTTGTTTCTTTAGCATGCCTTCAAGGTTCGTCTACATTGTTCTATGTGAAGGATTTTCTTCTTTCTCATGGCCTAGTAATAGCCATGTTTGTGGACATATACTACATGGAAAGTGTACATACACTACATGGAATCTCACAACTTTATCATTCATCCTTTGAAGTGGAATGGTAAGAAAATGAAAAAATGGAGTCAGATTTAAAACTAGACCCTTCATGTCTGAACATTTAAGATTATGCTAGAAAATTAAGGGGGTTAATTATTTCCATTCTCCTTCTTAGGAAATCTCATTTAGATTAAGGATCAATGAGATCTTTTTCTCGTTGTGTATTTTATAGATATTAAGTAACACCTATTTAAGTTTTCTTCAGAAATTTGACTTTTTTTTAAAGGACTTCCTACAAAATTAGTGGACTGCCTATTAAATAAAATACTAAGGTATGAAAATTGTAGTAGCTCCAGAATTTTATAAGAAATGGACTTGAAAGTTTGAGCTTAAGGAAAATAATATAACTAAATTTATGGGAATTATAGGGGTTCTCATATTTTTGTCAGAGGATTTACAGGATGTTTTTACAATGTATTTGAAACTATAGCTATTATCCAATTTACCACCAAATAATTAATTAATGGTGACTCTTTTTATTATGTTTAATATGAAGATGTTAGGGAAAAGATTGGATGTGAGGAATGTAGCAGGAATTAAACTTGGGGGAAGAATAGATTTGGGGCTGGAAAATTAAGTATGCCTGGAACAAACTACTTTATACTCAACAGTGCACTTTATAAGTAAGAATAATTATTTTTCATAAGAGATAAACTAGTTAAATACCTCTTTCTTCCTTCTTTTGACCACTTAAAATTTTTTAGTTTTATTTATTTTTTATAATTTTTCAATTACAGTTGTCCCCATTTCCCCCATTTCTCTCCCCTGCCATACCCACCACCCAAATTCCATATTCAATACTATACTTTGTTGTCTTTTTTCATGGGTCCTTTATACAAGTTTCTTGACTTGACCCTAGGACTTCTTTCTCTGTTATTCCCCTCCCTCTTCCTCTCTGGTCACTGTCAGTTTGTTCTTTATTTCAAAATTTCTGGTTCTATTTTGCTTGCTTATTTGTTTTCTTGATTAGCTTCCACTTATAGGTGAGATCCTATGGTATTTATCTTTCACATCCTGACTTTTCACTTAGCATAATGCTCTCCAGTCGTATTCCTGTTCTCAGCAAAGGTAGATAGAATTCCTTCTTTCTTTCTGCTGCATAGTATTCCATTGTGTAAAGTTTTTTGATCACTCATTTACTGATGGACACTTAGGCTGCTTCCAACACTTGGTGCATAGGTTCTTTTCAATTGGTGTTTCAAAATTCTTAGGGTGTAATCCCAGCTGTGGAATTGACATTTCAAAAGCAGTTCTCTTTTTAGCTTTTTGAGGAAATTCTCTATTTTTTTCCACAGTGGCTGAATCAGTGTTCATTTCCAACAACAGCATACTAGGGTTGCCTTTTCTCCACAACCTTGCCAGCGCTTGTTGTTTATTGATTTGGTTATGATGACCATTCTGACCAGTGTGAAGGGGAATCTCACTGTGGTTATAATTTGTATCTCTCTGATGGCTATTGATGCTGAGCATCCTTTCATATATCTCTAGGCCCTTCGTATGCCTCCTTGGATAAGCATCTGTTCAGGTCTTCTGCCCATTAAAAAAAAATAATAAAGTCCTGGCTGGTGTAGCCTAGCGGATTGAGTGTGGGCCTATAAACCAAACAACCATGGTTCAATTCCCAGTGGGGGCACACACCTGGGTTGCAGGCTGGTTCCCAGCAGGGCATGCAGGAGAAGCAAATACACATTGATAGTTCACTCTCTCTCTCTCCTTCCCTTCCCCTCTTTCTAAAAATGAATACATAAAATCTTTTAAAAAATAAAGAGAGAGGGAAAGGAAAGGAGAAAGGGTGGGAGAGAAACATCAATTTGTGTTGACCCCTACTGGGGACTTGGCTTACAACCCATGTATGTACCCTGACTGGGAGTCCAACCAGTGACCTGTTCGTTCCCAGGCCAGCATTCAATCCACAGAGCCATACCAGTCAGGGCTCTTTGCTCATTTTTTAAATTGGATTGTCTGTCTTCCTGGTGTGAAGTCATATGAGTTCTTTATATATTTTGGAGATCAAACCCTTGTCCCAGGTACCACTAGAAAATATATTTTCCCATAAGTTTGGTTCTGTTTTTATTATGATTATTTTTTCTCCATGCAGAGATTTTTAATTTGATGTAAGTCAATTTGTTTATTCTTGTCTTTATATTCCTTGCTCTAAGGGATATAATGACAAAGAAAGAAAACTATAGGCCAATATCACTGATGGATGTACATGGTAAGATCCTCAACAAAATATTGGGAAACTGCATCCCACAATGTAATAAAAAATCATTCAACACAATCAACTGTATGCATTCCAGGGATGCAAGGATGCTACAATATTGTCAAATCAATAAATATATTATATTCCATAAACAAAAGGAAAGACAAAATTCACATGATCATATCAATAGATAAGGAAAAGGCATTTGATGAGGTACAGCACACATTTATAATAAAAACACTCAGCAAAGTGGGAATAGAGGGAGAATTCCTCAACCTAATAAAGGGCAAATAAGAGAAACCTACAGATAACATCATATTCATTGGGTAAAAACTAAAATCTTCCCCACTAACATCAGAAACAAGACAAGGTTGTCCACTTTTACCACTTCTATTCAACATAGTATTTGATGTTTTAGCCACAGTGATCAGACAAGAAAAAGAAATAAAATGCATCCAAACTTGAGAGGAGGAAGTAAAGCTGTCACTATCTGCAGATGATATGACAGTGTACAGAGAAAACCATATAGATTACACCAAAAAGCTAGTTGACCTAATAAGTGAATTTGGCAAAACAGCAGGATATGGAGTCAATATTCAGAAATTGGAGGCATTTTTGTATACCAAAAATGAAATATCAGAAACAGAAATTAGGAAAATGTCCTGCTTATGATAGCAACAAGAAAAAATAAAGTACCTTGGAATAAACCTAACCAAGGAAGTGAAAAACCTGTACTCAGAAAACTACACAACACTGAAGAAAGAAATTAAGGAACATTCAAGTAAATGGAAGGATATACCATCTTTATGGACTGAAAGAATTAGTATCATCAAAATGTCCATACTACCCAAAGAAATTTATAGAATTGATTCAATCCCTATTAAAATACCTATGACAAATTTCACTGATATAGAAAAAACATTTCAAAAATTTATATGGAACCTAAAATGACTTTGAATAGCCTCAGAAATTTTGAGAAAGAACAAAGTAGGATGGACCACAATACCTGATATTATACTGTATTACAAGGCCACTACAATAAAAACAGGCTGGTACTGGTGCAAGAACATACACATAGATAAAGGGAACAGAATAGAGAGCCCCAAAACCAAATCCATGTCTCTATGGTCAATTAATATTTAATAAAGGGGGAAGGAGTCTAAAATGGAGGATAAAATAGCCTCTTCAACAATGATGTAGGGAGATCTGAACAACCACATGGAAAAAAAATGAAACTCAGCCCCCCACATACACCATACACAAAAATAAACTCAAGGTAGATAAAAGACTTAAATATAATTCACAACACCAAAAAAGTGCTAAAGGAGAATATAGGCAAGAAAATTTTAGATATCCTATGCCACAATATTTTCACCAATATCATTGAGTTTTTAAAGAATACTTTTTATATGCTGGTTAAATCTTTGTTGATGTGTTTTTTGCAAAGATTTTCTCCTTGCCCAAAGTTTTGAAATTTACCCAAGGCAAGCTTCAATTTTAATGAAGTCCAGCATATTAGTAATTTCATTCATGGAATGTGTCTTTGGTATTTAAAAAGCCACTGACATACCTAAGATCATATGGTTTTCTCCTATGTTGTTTTCTTAGAAGTTTTATGTTTATTCTTTTTCTTTGAGGTCTGTAGTCCATTTTGAGTTAGTATTTCTGAAGGGTCTAATATTAAGTGTTCTGGCTCATTTATTTTGCTTGTAGTTGTGAAGATGTTTTAGTTCCATTTATTGAAGAGACTATTTTTGCTTCATTGTGTTACCTTTGCTTCTTTGTCAAAGATCAGTTTATTATATTATATTTATATGGGTCTATTTCAGAGCTCTCTATTCTATTGATGCATTTGTCTATTATTTTTCCAATACCACATGGTCTTGATTAATGTAGCTTTATAAACAATACTTAGTCTTGAATTCAGATAGTATTAATCCTCTAAATGTGTTCTCCTTCAATATTTTGTTGTCTATTATGGGTCTTTTACCTCTTCACACTACATAATCAGTTGGGTAACATCTACAACATAACTTCCTGACATTTCGGTTGAGACTGCATTGAGAATATTGATCAAGCTATTAAGAACTGACATCTTAGTAAGAGGGGATTCCCTGCCTTGTACCTAATCTTAGTGGGAAAGTTTTAATTTTCTCAACATTAAGTATAATGTTAAATGTAGATTTTTTTTATAGATAGTTTTTTATCAAGTTGAGAAACTTCCCCTCTAGTCTTAGTTTACTGAGTATTGTTATCATAAGTATTGAATTATGTCAAGGGCTTTTTTGATTTATCTATTAATTAATTAATTTCAACTCTTATTTCTATTTTTACTTTTTCTGTATCACTTATCCCCCTTTTACCCTGTTCCACCTCCATACACACTCCTTTACCCTGCAATTACCACACTGCTGTTCATGTCCCTGAGTACTTTTTTGTTTGATCCCTCCACCTCCTAACCACCACCCTTAGAGCTGTCATCCTGCACCCTATCTGTCAGTTTGTCTCTATTCTGTTTGTTAATTTAGTTTGTTCATTAAATTCTACGTATAAGTGAAATCATATGGTATTTGCTTTCTCCAACCAGCTTAATGTTCTCCAGATTTATTCATGCTGTCACAAAGTGTAGAATTTTCTTTTTACAACCAAGTAGTATTTCACTGTGTATATGTACCATAGTTGTTTCATCCACTCATCAATTGATTGATAGACAGTTGGCTTCTTTCATATCTTGGTGATTGCAAACAATCCTGCAATGAACATAGTGTTACTTATATGCTTTCGAATTAGTGTTTCAGGTTTTATTTCCAGAAGTGGAATCACTGGAAATAAAAGTGATTTTAAAGTCATAAAAGTGATTCCATTTTTATTTAAAAAGTTCCATCTTTAATTTTTTGAGGTACCTCCACACTGCTTTCCACAGAGGCTGCACCAGTCTGCATTCCCACCAATAGCGCAAATGGGTCCACCTTTCTCCACATCCTTAACAGAACTTCTTATTTGTTGATTTATTGGTGATAGCCATTCTGGCAGGTATGAGGCAATATATCATTGTAGCTTTAGTTGGCATTTTTCTGATAATTAGTGACATTGAACGTTTTTTCATATGTCAATTGGCCATCTGTATGTAGTTAGAATAAGCATGGTACTGGCATAAAAACAGATACATAGATCAATGGAACAGAACAGAGAACTGAGAAATAAACCCATACCTTTGCAGTCAATTAATACTTCACAGAGAAAGCAAGCATATACAATGGGCTAAAGATAGTTTATTCAATAAATGAAGCTGGGAAAATTGGACAGATACATGCAGAAAAATTAAACTGGATCACTTTGTACACCACACACAAGAATAAATTCAAAATGGTTTAAAGACTTAAATATTAGGCTCAAAACCATAAAAATTCTATAAAAAACATAAGCAGTACAATCTCTGACATTTCTCTTAGTAATATTTTTTGTGATATATTCCCTTAGGCAAGGGAAACACAATAAAAATAAACAAATGGAATTACATTAAACTACTAAAAAAGTTTTTGCACAGCAAAGGAACACATCAAGAAAATAAAAAGAAAATCCACTGAATGCATGAACATATTCACTAATACATCTGATAAAGGGTTAATACTTAACATTTATAAAGAACTTATAAAACAACACCAAACAAACACGAACAATGTAATTAAACATGTGCTTGGGACCTAAATAGATACTTTTTTTGCATCTTTTTAAATGACCACATAATTTTTTTATTCTGTTGATGTAAGCACTACTTTATTTTGATTTTCAAATTTTTAATCAATCATACATACCTAGAATAAATTCTACTTGGTCATTTTATACAATTCTATCTGTGGTTTTTGGATTCAATTTGCTAATATTTTGTTGAGGACTTTTGTATCTATTTCCTGAAATATATTGGTGTAGTTTTCTTTTCTTGCAATGTCATTACTGGGTTTTGCTATTAGAGTAATACTGGCCTGTCAGGATGGGTAGGAACTATTTTGCATACATTCATGTTGTCTGAGAAATTGTAGAGAATTGGCATAATTTCTTCCTTAAATGTTAACAGAATTCACCAATAAAATCATCTGGGCCTCTGAGGAGTGTTTGCATTAATTTTTTAAAAATTTAATTTGGGGAATTTCTTAGAGTATTTATAGTAATTGTTACAATGTATATCTATATATTTATCACAGAGTAAATTATTATATCATACATTCTGCATTTAATTTTATTAATGTATTTTAACTCAGATTTTCACTATTAGGTTTTTATTTTAGGTGGTAAGTTGATATTTATATATTGCTATTTCCCTTTTTTAAATTTTACCTCTAATTTACATATTTAACACATTTATTTTGCTCTACAGTATGCTACACACATTTTTATACATTGTGGGTAGAGTAATGGAAAATATATACATACAAACTTCTACCCCCATGGATTTGTTCTAATATGACAGACATAAAAAAAATACGGTTCAATTGAAGTATCAAAAAATAAAGGAAATCAGTGCAGAAGGTCAGGAAAATATGATTTGTGTGAAGTATTTTAAATAATTTTACAAGATTATATTTATAAACTATGAAATTCACCCATGCAAAATATACTGTATAGTATACTGCATGGTGACTATATTTAATAATATGGTATTGTGTACCTGAAATTTACTAAAAGAGTAGATTTTAAATGTTCTCAACCACATACACACCCACAAAGATAATATGAGATCATAAAAATGTTAATTAGCTTGATTATGGTAATTATTTTGCAATGCATATGTATATCAAAACATTGTATTTACACTATAAACATATACAATTTTAACTATCAAATATACTTCAATTAAACAGGAAGAAATTTACAAACAAAAACATGGCGAAAAGGGGTATGCAGGGGGGAGGGGAATAAAGGGGGTGAAGTGGGACAACTGTAATGGCATAATCAATAAAATATATTTAAAAAACATATAGTATACAACTGCACAGTATTTAGTATATACAGATAGTGTAAACATCACCGCCTAATTTTAGAACATGTATATAATCTCTAAAACGTTATACCTATTTGTAGTCTCTTCTCTTTCTCCCATCCCCAGCCCTAGACATCCACTAACCTACTTATACTGTCTCTATAGATTTCTTTAAGCTGGACATTTTATATAAATGCTATCATATAATATGTGGTATTTCATGACAGGGTTCTTTCATTTAGCATAACATTTTTTAAATTCTTCCACATGTACCATATTTTAGTCCTTTCTGAATAGTCACATGATTTCTCACATCGGCTTCTTTTGTCTTTATGGTCTGTGTCTGTTAATGGGTTAGTGGGTTATTGAGACTGTCTCAGTTGATTGAAAGATGACAGAATGCATAATAAAGGTTTATTATTATTTTATGTTTATCTGTTTTGATCTCAAAGTAAAGAATTTTGGGCCCTCTGGAGAGTGAGTACATAGGCTGAGGATTTCCGTGCTTTTGTGTTTGTTCAGGACATAGCTGTAATTTTAGAATTGAAAACTACAATATTTTCTCCATGTTTTTCTGTTTATTTAAATATGTAGAATGCAGAAAAGCCTTTACCACTTATTTTCTGAGTGGGTAATATTTTTCTATCTCTAGATGAAATTACCAAATTCAATAAAAATTTCCTAAAGGACATCTATTGTGAGCCCCGGATGGTGTAGCTCAGTCGATTGAGCACAGGCCTGGGAATCAAAGGGTACTGGTTGGATTTCCAGTGAAACCACATGCCTGGGTTGTGGGCTAGGTCCCCAATGGGGACCACATGCAAGGCAACCACACATTGATGTTTCTCTCCCTCTCTTTCTCCCTTCCCTAAAAATATACAAATAAAATCTTAAAAAAAAAAAAGAAGTGGAATCAGATAGTACTTGTGCATTTTGTGACTGGCTTATTTCACTTAGTATGTCCTCAAGATTTATCCATGTTGTAGAACATGTGACAGAACTTCCTACATTTGGAAGCTTGAATAATATTTCATTGTGTGTATATTAATATTTTTGTTTATTTATTAATCTGTCTATCATACTTAGATTACTTCAACAATAGTTATGTTTTGTTCTGTTTTCATGGTCATTTGCATTTATTAACAAGAAGATAATAAAACAAAACAAACACACTAAAACAAACAAAATGTCTAGATCAATTCTGCTTGATAAAGACTTGGATTTGGGTGAATAGTGTCATATACTGTTACCCAGATACGTGGTGAACCTCTCAGTCGATGCCTCTTCCCTAGAGCACTGACTCATGGCAGATTACACTAATCGATTATAAGATCTTCTCTATGTCTCATAATCTCTTAACTTCTTATTTCAAATTATGTATTGTTTATAGCCTATTTAATTTGTGAGCATACCTGGCCTTCTATTTTAACATCTACATTTTATTTTTATGAAAAAAGGAGGTTTTCTATTTATTATCCATCATGTACTCAGTGATCAATATCTTATTAATTCAACATATTATTTATGGTTAATTTTCCTAAATCATAATGTTTTATATTATTAGAATTTTTCTTTCTTCTCCTCCAATTATCACCTTTGGCAAAACTATAAATCAAATATATGTATATTATTAATATTTTGAATAATTCATGCTTTTAAAATAATTTTCATTAACTTCATTATTAGCTGTAGTCTTTTTATTGTGATATTGATCTCATTTTATTGATTGCATATTTTTATACAGTCATGTGCTGCTTAAGGACAAAGATGTGTTCTGAGGCATGTGTCATTAAGGAGATTCTGTCTTGTTAACATCACAGAGGGCACTGACACAAACCGTGATGGTGTGTCCAGTACATACCTGGCCTGTGGGGTAGAGTCCATTGTTCCTAGGCTACAGGCTTATGCAGTATGTTAGTGCACACACACACACACAAATTAAATGCAGCACAAAAGTAAAAGATGCATTTGAGACATATGATAAACACAAGATGTATGCAGCTGCTATCTGCATAATACAGCATACTGTTTTACAGCAACCTTTTTCATCGTAGAAAATGGTCCTGCTAAAATAACAATAAAATGCATAGTTTAGTAAATATGTGAACCAGTAACATAATTTATTATAATTTTCAGGTATCATGTGCTGTACATAACTGAATGTGCTATACTTTTATACAATTGTCAGCACAATAGACTTGCTTATACCAACATCACCGTAAAAACTTGAGTAATGCATTGTACTCTGATGTCATAACAGCTATGATATCACTAGGTGACAGGATTTTTCAGCTTTTTATAATCTTAGAGAATCATCATCTTATATGCAGTTTGTCATTGACTGAAGCATTGTCATTATTAGACATATAGTTATAATTTGAGTTGGTTTCTGGGTGTTAATAAATTATGCATAAAATCTCCTGTCCTCTCACTCTGCTTCTAGGCAGATATGGTTGAGTATTTATTTCTGACTGTTGAGCAGAAAGTATATAATCAAGGGTAACTGTTTGGCAGGTATGTTACCTGGATCCTTTAAGCATTTTATTTGTTCTTATAACCTACATACATGTTCTAGTTACTCCCATTTTAGTATTAGTTAATTCATTTTTAGAAATGAGTTTATTATTTTCTATTTTTCTGAATATTTTATGGGTTTCAATATTTCTCGAAGGGTTTAGATGTATTTTCTAAAACCTTTTCAACTATTTGATTCATCTAGCATTCCTGGTGAAATCCTGAGTGCCTATATTATTTTTAACAAAAGCAATGAAAAAAACTGAAATACCTCCTGACCTTTCCCCATACTGATTTATCTAAAAGCCACACAAATGAACACATTTCCCAGAGAAATCAAGTTTCTTATAGGAGATACCTGGCACTGACATATTATTCAATAAAACTAAGTACTTCCCAAGGCAACCTATTTAAAGCATTCCTCAAAAAGAATACATTACCAACTGCTGAGAGAACACTTTTCAAGCCAAACAAATTCACAAAACCAAGACTAGCAATGGGGATGAACATATCTGTTAGCACTTTGTTTTAATGTTAGAATTAAGTTTAAAACATTATTTTAAAAATTATAAGTATGAATTTATGTGTTTAGATATATATATAATATTGTAAAGTAGTTCCAGTTATATGAAGTTAATTTATGAATGCAAGCATTGTAGTTCTTGTATTTATTTTTCAAGATTTTTTACTGCTGAAAATGTATTTAACATGATCATTCACTTTAGTGTCAGATGTTATAAATAATGTCAAATAAATTAAAATAGGTAAGTAGCTTTCCATCAATTTTTTGAAATTTTGTGTATTAGAAAAATGAAAACTAGGTCTTTTTTATAACATATTTTTAAATGCATTGTCCACTACTTGTAGTTCACTTTACTGGTTGAGTAGAAAATGCAAAGACAAATTGGAAGCAGCGTTTTAAATTTAAATGAGAACACAAGTATAGACAGGTAGGTAGAAAATGGAGATAAAAAGGCAGGAAGAAAAAGTACTTGCAGAACTTAACAAAAACCTGGTGAGTGTAATTTGATTGCTACTTTTGGTAATAGAAATGTACTAATCTATAAAATGATTTGTAAATTCTATGATAACATAAAATAATTTGTAGAATATTAATATACTGCAAGTTCTAACAAGAATTTATAATTCCATGTACTAAAAATATGAATATTTCAATTCCTCACCTTTAATATAGAATCAGTAACATTTTATTTTTTTGGTGGATGTGCATTTTCATAAAACATAATATGTTCTTGTCATCTGGTAGTTTCTAGAACCAAAGAAAAGGTGGAAGCCATAAGAATCAGCTTCTTCATGGACTGTTGAGGAAGTTTTTCAAATGGCTGTACAACACCCAACCATTGTCCAACACAGACCCTTAGCCTAGAAAAGCAGAAGAGTAAGAAGAAATCCTTAGAATTATAGTTCTCAACATAATGAAGGAAAGAGCAACTGAATTTTTCTTGTTTCACAATTTTTAGTAACTTAAGAGTAAATTTTCTACTCCCTAAACCAACTGAAATAGAGCAATTCCAAGGAGATCATTGGGGCAGCTGTGGGAGGGGTTGCTTCAGAAGGGGTGAGGCCAACTTCTTCTCAGAGCTGGGTGTGTTGATTGTTGCCCAGGCAGGTGTGAGTAGGCAGGAATCAGGACAGGCATGGTGAGGTTCTTGGTATTTCTTCCCTATCTTCTTTCAAGTTAACCTGCTCTTTCTTGTAAACTCCATTTAGATTTACATTTACATTGTGATAGTCACTTCTAAATTACTTGAAACTCTGTATACATGACCATGAGCAAACCATTGAAGGAAATGTACTCATCAAGTAATACTGAAATGGACTAAACAACCTCGAATTATGTAAAACAAATACAAATTAATAAAACCCCTAAAGTTTAGATTTTTCCTTCTCTGCTCATTTATTTTTTCTTCAAAGCATATTCTGTGAAATAAAGATATCTACTGATGAGCCTCAGTATTATTTGAATGTAAATATCAAGTAAAAAATTCACTATCACGATGATTTGTCATCCAGTTGTTATGGAGATAGGCTAATCAAGGACTTTTACTTCATGACAAGTTGGTATTTTTCAGTGGAGCACTACTAGAAATAATATTTTGAAATAATTACCTTCAAGTTGTCTGACCCCTTGACATGAAAATAATTTTTTAAAGTGTATCTTCTTACATTTTATTTTCTATTTCTTTTTCTGAATGCACACTGTGGTCTTTTCACTTTTTAACATATTAAATGAATGAAAAAATACTTTTCTTTTTAACAATGAGTGAAATAAATTAATTCTGTGCTATAATATGTAAAACTTGATTTTTTCTTACTTTCAAGATTTTTTTCTCAATTGAGGGGGCATATATCTTTTTTTTCCTTTATTTAACTATTGTTCAAGTACAGTTTTCTGTCTTTTACTCCCATCTCAGCCCACCACCCCCAGTGCTCCCCACCTCCCTCCCATTTCCAACCCCTTAGTTTTTGTCCATGTGTCCTTTACACTTGTTCCTGTGAATCCTTCCCCTTTTTCCCCTGAAATTCCATCTCCTCTTCCCTCTGGTCTCTGTCCGCCTGTTCTCTATTCCAGTGTCTTTGGTTATATTTTTCTTGCTTGCTTGTTTTGTTGTTTAGTTTTCTGTTAAAGGTGAGATCATATGGTATTTGTTTTTCACTGCCTGGCTTTTTTCACTCAGCATAATGCTTCCCAGTTGCATCCTGTTTGTTAATGCTGTTTGTTGCAAAGGGTAGGAGCTCCTTCTTTCTTTCTGCTGCATAGAATTCCATTGTGTATATGTACCACAATTTTTTGATCCATTCATTTACTGCTGGGCACATAGGTTGCTTCCAGCTCTTGGCTATTGTAAATTGTGCTGTTATGAACATTGGGGTGCATGGGTTCTTTTGGATTGGTGTTTCAGGGTTCTTAGGATATAATACTAGCAGTGGAATTGCTGGGTCAAAAGTTTTTAGTTTTCTTAGAAAATTCCATACTGTTTTCCATAATTATTGTACCAGTCTGCAATCCCACCAACAGTGAACTAGGGTCTCCTTTTCCCCACAACCTCTCCAACATCTGTTGTTTGTTGCTTTGTTTATGATGGTCCTTCTGACTGGTGTAAAGTGGTATCTCATTGTGGTTTTAATTTGCATCTCTCTGATAGCTAGTGATACTGAACATCTCTTCATGTGTCTCTGGATCTTCTGTGTGTCCTCCTTGGAGAAGTGTCTGTTCAAGTCCTTTGCCCATTTTTTAATTGGTTTGCTTGTCTTCTTAGAGTGGAGTTGTGTAAATTCATTTTGGAGATTAAACTTTTGTCTGAGGTATCATTGGTAAATATATTTTCCCATATAGTTGGTTCTCTTTTTATTTTAATACTTATCTTGATACATTGCTTAATATGCAACAAAAGAAATAGTTTCCCATAAATTTTGTCTCATATGCATTGACTTACTGAGAGAGACTGAGCTCTCTTCTATTGGCTCATGATTAATATGATAAGTGACAGGGCCCTTGCTGTTTACTGCTATTTTTGTGGTATTTTTCAGTACCATCTTATATTATTAAGTCTGTGGAAAGATTTTCCCTTTCCTTAAATTTTACCTAACACTGAATGTACTTTGAAAACCCAACAAATGATTGACATTATCTCATATAAATTGATATCCATCACATGGAAATTAAGTGGCCAATCAGTAAGTAGTACTTCACTGCCATACTCAGTGAAGTTATGTATGTTTTAGTTGACAATTATAATCAGGTAGAATTCTCAGTTTAAAAATTGATAGTCACAAAACACATTGTGTTTTGTAAAAACACATGTAGAACATCCCTTCCAGCCACCCTGTAAACAATAAGAAAAAGAAAAGACTCAGAGCTTTGAAACCTTTGCTGACAGTTTAGCAGTCACTACCCAAGAGAGCCTGAGACCAGAGTTCATTTACCTGTATGTTGGCCCAATGATATTTAATTTTTCTACCTCTCTAAGTATATAGAGATAAATGCTAAATGGAGAGACGAATAGAATTATAACCTACTTTTTTAAATAAATGGTGTTTATACTTCAGAAAGAACAGTTAGGTTAAAATTTAGATACATACAGACACATTTCAAGAAACCATCTTTCCACTAATTTTGCAGAATAAAAAGGTTATTGAGTGAGACTTTCATCAAAGTTATTTTTAATCTGCAAACATATCTGTATTGCTTTTTATTATTTTTCTTTTCAGTTGCAGCAGAATAGGGGTTTTTCAACCTGTTCAAAGCGATCGTTCTGAAACCTGCACTCTGCATCTCACCCCCTGGACATGAATGTTTTCTGGAACCTCACTCTCCCTCTTGTATAGGACTCATCTTTCCTACTCTGGTAAATCCCTCCTGGGACATTTAAACATGATTAGTCCTCTCTCCCCCTTAAAGGAAGTTTTGTTTAAATAGCTTACTGTTCACAGCTACTGCATTGGCTATCTCCTCTTTTTCACAGTAATTATGAAAGAATTAACTATATACCCTATCTCTAAGTGTTCACCTTTCATTCACCTCTCAAACTATTGCAGTCTGATTTATAGCACTTAACTTGCTCTAAGACCATCGGTGCCCTCTTGATTATTACACCCAGTAAACTTTTCTCAGTGCTATTCCTGATTTTTCTAGTGTCTAATACTTTTTAGCATATCTTCTTCAAAACTTCCTTTTTTCAATTTTTTATTTTTTTATTACCATTTAATCCCCTTATACCCCTTCCTCTGTCCCAGCAGTCACCACACTGTTGTCCATGTCCCTGACTCTTTTTTCTTTTTTGCTTAATTCCTCCCTGCACTTAGCTAACATCCTCCTCTCTGTCTAGGAGTCTGTCTCTATTTTGCTTGTTCAGTTTGCTCATTAGATTCCACATATGAGTGAAATCATGTGGTACTTGTCTTTCCCTGACTGGCTTATTTCACTTAGCATAATGTTTCCCAGGTCCATCAATATTATCACAAAGGGTAAATCTTTCTTCTTTTTGATGGTCAAGTAGTATTCTTTTTCACTGGCATAACTGATCCTGTAATTATAGCTGTCAATCTACTTTTTTTTTTTCTCTCTTAAGAGGGAGAGAAGAAAAACAAGAATCTATGGTTGCCGCTCACACACCACCCCGCCCCGCCCCAGTGAGGACCTGGCCTGCAACCCAGGCATTGCCCTGACTGGGAATTGAACCAGGAACCCTTTGGTTCACAGATAGGCAATCCACTGAGCCACACTAGCCAAGGCTCTTTTTCCATTCATATTTCCCGGGAAAATTAATTTATTATCATGGTAGCCTCAGTGATGACTCAAAATCAAACAGCTGTAATACTAGTGCTAATGTTTTTAGTCATAAATCTAACAAGATTTTGCCATGAGAAGTTTCATGTTTTACAAACTCCATTAGTCATGATTACAAACATGACTGCAGTTTCCCTTTTCAAAGGTGCTCGTATAATTGAGTAGTGTCTTTCTATCACTATCACTCATACCAGCTTATACTGTCCCAGTTCATTAATAAATTACAAAATCCTACTTATTCTCTTATTCAACACTCATATTTTTCTGAAAATGTAAAATACTCACTTAGTTCTCTGGATTAACTCAACAGTTTTCTGAATAATCCCACTATCTCAAATTTTGCTTCCCTCTAATCCACAGTTCACACAGAGATCAGAATGATCTTTGAAATGCAAATGTAACCATGCTGGCTGCACTTCAGAAAATCTTTGAAATGATTCCCCCACTGTGTTTAAGATAAAAACTGGAGATCTTAATGATAGTTTGGAAGGTTTTCTCTGCTGTTTTTATCGTTCCAATTTACTTCTCACTATCTCTTCTACAAAATGGAATCATACAATATGTTCTTTAAATCTCTTACAGCATCACACCTTCTCTCAAATCTGTCCTATTACTTATGTGTTTCACAGTTACTCCTGTCTGAAATAACTGTGTATATTCCTTTTATATGCAAGCCATACTCTCCACTTGTCACCTTAGCACATGTATGTAGTACACCACAGTATAATTACTGATTTTTCTGGCAACTCTAAAATATACCATTAGCTCCCTAATATCAAAGCTATGTTTTTCTTCTTCTTTTGTATTCCAAAACAAGCACACTGTCTGACAATAGTAACAGTTAAGTAAATAGTTTTTGAATAAAAGAGTAAATGAATATTTGATCCTTGCAGTAACTCAGGTAATTACAATTTATATTTGTTTTTACTTTTTAAGGTGCATGTGTATTTTTATTTTATATTTCTATTTTTTAATTAAGTATAGTTGGTATGCAATATTATATTAATTACATTAGTTTTAGGTGTACAATATACCGATTTGACAGTTTTGTACCTTACAATGTTATCACCCTACTAATTCAAGTATTCATCTGTCAATGGGTAAACTTATCACAACATTACTGACCTTTTTCACCCATTGCTTAATCCACCTTCCCTCTAGCAATCATCTCTTTGTGTTTCCGAGTTATTTTATTTTTTATTTTGTTTTGCTGTTCATTATTATTTTTTTTAGATTCCACATATAACTGAAACTATGTGGCATTTGTCTTTCTCTGTCTGACTTATTTTACGAAGAAACCTAGGTGTCCATGGAACATTGCGCAGCAATAAAAGAGAATGAAATCTACCAATTTGCAACAATATGGCAGATTTAGAGAGTATTGTGTTAAGTGTTTGTTGTTTTAGATTGCCCAGGGTGTTGTGCGTTGTGGAATATCCTTGGGAACTAATCTGTGTGGTATCTGATGCTCTCCATACTGCCATGTTATATTCTTTTTCTCCTAGAAAGAAAATAAGACTACTAATTGCTGCTATTATTTTTTAGGCAAATATGCTGAAGTCTTTGAGCTCCTGCTGAAAGAAAGCTAATCTCTGCCTTCTGAGTAGTATAAATGGTCAGTAGCTAACAGTCTAAAATTAACAGTTTATATTTGTGTACTAATATACTATGTCAAAAAAGCTATTTGTTCCAAGCTTTTCTTTGAAAATTGTATTAACTTCCCTTGTGACAGTAAATGAAGAAAAACTAAACAATAAAATTAAGTGTGTGTGCCCATATGTTTGGACGTGTTTGTAGATGTGGTCGGATGTCCTCATGTGTCTTTAGTTTCCAACTTGCATGTAAAACCTGTAAAATCAAGCCCTGACCTGGTGTCCAACCCCTTGCACCTGTAACCACAATGCCTGAGGTCCCTTTACAGCAAATTACAAGCAATACATCTACCTTTCCCCCACACTGAGTAAATGGTTCCAAATCCGCTGTTCTGGACTGTTTAAAGATCAAAGTTTCCATAAAAAGAAGTAAAAACATGACTAATCTCCTTTTCTTGATGTCTCATTATTTATTCAGTAAAATTGTTTTTAAATAATCAAAATTTATTTTGACTCAGGAAGAAGAGACTTAATTTCATCATATGCCTAAGCGATAATACTATTTTACCCTTAAGTTATTTAGTTATATTATTTTTACACCATGATATTTTTCATAGATTGTTTATTCAAGGATGAAGCGGTAGAAGAAGTGCATTTGTGGTTTTGTTCTTATTCCAAAAAGAATTTGTATCTTTTCCCCCCAATTTTAGCAAGGGGAAGCCCAGAATATGAAAAATGCAGAAGCTTAATAATGTGCAATTATTTCTCTGATATAAAATACTATTCAGCAAATATTTGTGTAATACTTAATTAATTTCAGACACTGTATTATACCCTTGTGTTGCCAATATAAAGAAATTATCATTTTACCACAAACGGATTTCTAGCACAGAGGGAGAGTTTGGTGTGAAAAACAGAATGCAGAATTGCAACAGTAAAAAATGTCAAAAATACTAAAATAATAATTATAGATGACACTTGTTGAACTCTTAATAGACATTTTACTGAAGGGGTAGAAAGATGTGGCCTTAGCTTACAGTTTTAAATTGTGGCAAGTATATATTTATAAAAGTACAAAATACATGGTTTCATAATCACTTTAAATTCACAGCTAGAGAGATATACTTTAAGAGGACAAGCAATGTATTCAATATCTTACAGCTTGTGAATCAGCAAACCAGAATTTTACCTTGGGAAGACTTGTTATAGAGCTTCCATTAATCATATACTACTTCACTACTTAATCACCATAAACCACTAGTGTTCATCAGATACTTTTTGGAATAATTTGGGAGAGGGTTTTTTTTAAGATTTTTATTTATTTAAGTTTAGAGAGGGGAAAGGGAGGGAGAAAGAAAGGGAAAGAAGCCTCGATGTGCGAGAGAAATATTGATCCGTTCTCTGTATGCACATCTCAACCAGGTGCCAAACTCGAAACCCAGGCATGCTCCAGGACCTGGGAATCAATTCAACAACCTTTCCTTTTGCTGGACAACACCCAACTAACTGAGCCACTCCAGTCAAGGTTTATCTCATATTTCAAATCATTAAAAGTAACAATAATGTTATCTTATTGTATTTGACGACACAGTAGACTTCCATCTAAATTTACAGTTATCAAGCAGAAGCAATATATGTAACTTACTTTGATAAAGCAATCTTAACCTGGCACCTGGCATAAACAGGCATTTCAATAAAGGATTGATGGAAAATAAATATTTTATTAGCATAACCTATTTCAGTTTTGCTAAACTCATCTTTCCAAAACCTCTTTTTTCCTTACATAACATTAGATGAAATAAAAATATAGTCATCTATGTATAAAAATTATCTGATAATGCTTAGGGTATCCTGGATTTTGCAAAAAAGAAAGAGAAAAGGAAACTGTTAAGGAAAAAATAAAACCATGTTGAGGCAGAATGATAGGACCTTTTAAACTATAAAAATCAATTTAATGTTATGAATTTTGCAAGGTTACTCATGTAAATAAATAGATTAATAAAGTGTTTTTGTAAACAAGCTTTGACCCACCAATGAACCAGAATAGTTCTGGCAAACCATTAAACATTCTTTTTATTAAAGCCTTTTATTATTATATAAAATAAAGATGTTATGTTTAATAAGTCACCTAACAAATATCAACTGACCGAGCAGAAATGTGTTTAGAGTCCCAGTCACAATAACCAAAGTGAAACATAAGAAGGTGGTTTGGAGCTAAACAAGTAGCTTATGAAGTGAACTACATGCAAACTTTAAAATATTTTTTATGTTCTTCACAGTTACATTAGCCTATACATTTCTAGAAAAAAATGTAGTCCTGTTGAGTATCTGGAGCAATTTTGACATATTATCTTCTGGAAAATTAGAAGCTTTGTTCCATCCATGACATCCTTGAAACATTACAAATTGTTCTATTTTATACATCTTGAGTCAAATTTCACTTTTGTTGATCAATGAAGTATGGTTTTAAATTAATAAAACATACAAATATGAATTAATTTTAAATAAAAATATTAAAATGAATCAGACTTCTTATTTCTTCCTATAATCTAAATTAAATCACTGTAATGCAGGAGATTGAATAATCAGAGCTAATTTTATATCATTTATAACAACTAGGCAGTGTTTTCTTATAATTATTTCAGAAGTTTTATTTTTTTAATGTGTGGGTTTTGGCACATGAACTTCATATGCAATATAAAATTAGTTTGAATATTTCAATAGGTAATGAAAGTAAGTCTAAAGGGTTTGTTATTTTAAATTGTTTCAGTATGATTGTGATTCTCAATATATCACTCATGTTTATTCATTGTTTGGGAGAGAATAATACATAATTAGTAATAAATCAATTAATGTAAGGTGATTATTTTAAAATGCACTTGTGTTCTTGCTATAGAGAATCAGAAGAACATTAAGCACTGGGAATTCCTATTGCGTCCCACATTTTCCATCTAATACACATTTGTGAGAATTTGCAACAGATGCTAATAATGTAGGTTAGCAGCTTGTAGAGTTGGTTCAATTATTCAGTTAACTATGCTTCTGAAGCTTTCAAATGCACTCTTCTGGAGATTTGAGACATTCGGTCTGAAAAATGAACCGCTAGGTTTTTAACTAGAATTCAGCAAACAATGCATAGTACTACAAATCAAAGAAACAATCAAAGAGAACATACAGTTTAAAATTTGAAGGCACACAACATAAGAGAGATAGACAATGAAATACAAACATGTGTAGTCCTATTTTGACCTGCCACAACAGGAAAGAAATTGAAGCCTGTGTAAAGTACGGCTTGCCATCATGAAAGATGACTTTAGCAAAGCATCCTTACAGAGATAGAAATATCCATTAAATAAATAAAAAGAAACACAAGAAGAAATATCAAGTGGATTGAAAAACTAATGAAAACTGAGATGTACACTAACGTACACTAGATCATATCAACTCAGCAGTTAAAAGACTCATATTACAAATTTAATATGAGAGATATAATTAGAAGTGATGGTAAATGAACATGTGAATCATTTTTAAGGAAACTGAGTTGGAATTAATATGATTGAAATGCCAGTTTTAATTACAGAAACCCAAGGTCATACGCATAACTTTAAAGTAAAATAGTAAGTCCAATAATAGCATATTGTGTTGTAGTAAGTAAATAAATGGAAACAAATAAATAGAAAATTTTCAACAACAGAAAACAACAAAGTGGCCCAATCTTATAAAATAATCTGCTAAAACTGGCAAAGCTAGAAAGCTGTGCTTGGGGCACCACATAATCCTGTCCGGACCCTCCATGTCTCCTCCCCAAATGGATACATCTTTAGGAGGCAAATTCCTGAAAACTATGGAAATGTATTTATACTTATAGTAAGCAGACAGAGGGATAAGAAGGGAGCTCAATACAAAAACAATAAAAACCCAAAGAGTAGATTTTTCCACCACTTAATTTAGGACATAATCAAACTAAGGCCATTTCTAACAATCAAAAATGCAAGGAAAACTGACAAGAAAATCAGATTATCTCTAGCAATAAAGAAAACTAGAGCAACAATGAAAAAATAATAGGAGAGAATCATAAACAAAAGTAAAATATGGGAAGAAGAGACATTGAAAATCTTCTTTTCCTAGGCATCTCACCTCCAGTGGTAATCAAAAATCAGGGACTCAAAATTACAGATACTAATTTCATTCTCTTCTTTTGAGTTTATAAATGATAATAGCTACTACTATATAAATGATATTTAAATTCAAGACTCAATAGTCAAAGCTGGCATGTTCCCACACTTCAAAGTCTAATGGCCTTACCTATAAGAATAAAAAGTACCTTTATCAGGTAAAGTAAACCCTACAGAGTCCATTGATACAACAGAGAGTACATTTCATGTCCACCAAGCCAAGCTGAGCATTGCTTTAGCTGAACTTTCCTCTTCTAGCTATGCTCTCAAAATACCTAAAAATAAGTACAACCTATAGTATTCAACCCTTAAGCTGTAGTTGTATGGAGAAAAACAACTGTCATAGTAGGGGCAAAGTCACCCAAAGTCAAAGAAAGTTACCCAAGATGAAGTGATATTTGACATAATGGCCTGGCTGAGCAAAAAGAAAGAAGATAAATAACATTAAAAGATAACTTGTATACAAAGAAAAAGTAAGAAACCACAAGTACAAATAATATGAATCAATCATTAAATTAAATTACCACAAGAAATAGAAAGTTTGAACATGGTTGTCCCATGATGTTGCTGAAAATAATTAGAACATGAATTCATTGGCTATACAGTTAGTTGGTAATGATTTATGTTTACTGATCATATACACAGTTGTCAGTGTGTTCATGTTACCTGCAGACGTTTTATTGATATAAATTGATATTGAGTAGGTAGTTCTAGGCAACAGGTTGAGTTCTTGTCAGATCCCAGTATCTCTTCTTCTCCTTGAACAAGCAGGCCAGCCCAGGGCATGCTTGCTTAATGATGATGGCAAAAACATCAGCAAGCCCAAATGTGCAAGCAAATCTCTAGCCTTAGTTGGCTTCATATATTAATATTCCATTTGAAAAATCAAGTCACATGGCCAAGAATTACCAAGTGATTCAGAGTACTTTATGTCCGTGAGATATACAGAGCAATTATACAAGAAAAAAAGCTTGGACATAGAAAGGGGTAAACAATTGGGACCAAGAATTTAAATGTATGATAAGTAACATTAAAGATAATGTGTTAAATCAGACTATGAGAATTCAGGTAGTAGGTATAGCATAAGAAACATCTTTACACAGCTACAAGATCATTATGGATACCAAGAAATCAAATGGGAGACTGAAAACTGAATTTCATACACAGTTATAGCTTAAGATCTAGTGAAATCAAAGTAAAAGAACAATAAAATAACTAGGCAAGATTATACGACAGAAAAGAATATTCAACATAAGTCCTGGCTGCTGTGGCCTAGAGGACTGAGTGCTGGCATGTGAACCAAAGGGGTGCCTGTTTGATTCCCAGTCAGGGCACATTCCTAGGGTGCAGGTCTCCAGTAGGGGGCACATGAGAGGCAACCACACATTGATGTTTCTCTTCCTCTCTTTCTCCTTCCCTTCCCCTCCGTTTAAGATAAATAAATAAAATATTTAAAAAATAATATCCAACATAGCTAAAATGATATTGGTAAAGAGGTAAAATCTACATTTGGTGTTGAAGATATATCCAAACATTGCATTAGAAGAAAAATTCAATTAATCACAATAACCAATTTTACAAATTGTAAGGTATCATCATTGTACAGAAAAAATTAATACAAAAATGAATAGCAAGTTGTAATTTATGAAAATTCAAAAGTAAAGGAAATTTGTGTAGAGAAATATTTAAAAATTTTCTTAGCAGTGGCAAAGAATGACTCTTGCTTCAAACATCTCAATAACAAGATGAAATTACAGAATTTAAAGAAATAAATTCTCTAACTCAATACTCCATGTGATTCCTGTTTTTGAGAATGATGAAGCAGCTTTGGGCTAACCAAAACTTTTTTTTGAAAAAGAACATGAGATAACAAGCATAAAATGCCTCTCTAAGTCATACCTCAGAGATATTGTGATTTTAGTACAGGCCACCATAATAAAGCGAGTATCACCATAAAGCATCATTATCTTTACTAGTGGAAAATCTTGCATTTTAAAAACAAAACAACAAAAAGTGCAACATCTGTGAAGCATACTAAAGAGAAGCACAATAAATTGAAGTTTGCTTCTACATTATGTGAAAGCATGAAAAACAGTTGATGCACTAAGACTTCAAGGAAAACAAATTAAGGGAAGGAAAAGAGAATTGCATTCTTCAGCTTTATATTTTCTCAAAGAACACATGCCATAGGAGCAAAAAAGATTTAAGGATCCAGGCAAAAAACAAAACCAAAACTATCAGATGGCAACTGCTAAGAAGTGAAGATATCTGGATAGCTTTTGCTGGTTCACAGGAATAGGGATATATGAAAGATTTGAGGGGCAGGTGATCCTGTAAGAAGAAAAGAGTGAAGAGCTGAGCTCTACGTTGAAAAAAATACATATATTAGAATTTAAAACCTAACTGGTGAGCAACCCTATGTTATGCTGGGACCTCTGCTGGTGCTTGGAGGTCCCAGCACTCGAGGCCAACCACATGTAAATACTGCTAAGTCGACAACTTCCCTGTGTGTAGTCTCAGGTTTTTTAGTATGATTAAGACTCTATCTCCTTAGTAGTAGAAAATAGAAACACCTTTTGGAGTCCATTAACAAGAACATCAAAGCAAAAGAGCACACATGAAAAGCAGTCAGAGAAAATAGACCCGTTACCTTCAGAGCTGCAGCTATAAGATTGACATTTTAATGTAAACAATGGAAATTTAAAGAAAAAAAATAAAATCTATGCACAGAGCTAAAAAGAAAAAAAAATCTCAGATTAAATACTAAGGTAAAAATATCCTTCAATTTTATATGTATGTATATAAGATATATGTCTTAAAAATCAAATATAGAGACATTTGTTGCCAACCTAGCTATGCTGCAATATGGTTAAAGTTCTTCACACTGAAGAAAATATGTCTGACAAGAACATAGATATGCAAGAAATAATCAAGAACTATAAAAAGGAAAATGTGTAGGCAAATATACATCAAAATTGATGGTACCAAATACATTTTTATTGTGTAGAATATATATTTTTTATTTTTTATTGTTGTTCAAGTACAATCATCTCCATTTCCCCCCACTACTCTCCCCTGCCCCAATGACCCCCACCTCCGACTCTCAATCTTACTCCCTCACTTTGGTTTGTCCATGGGCTCTTCATGCATGTTCCTTGATGACACTTCCCCTTCTTTCTCTTGTTATTCCCTCTCTGCCCGCCCTTCCGGTTACTCTCAGTTCTTTATTTCAATATTTGCTTGCTTGTTTGTTTTGTTGATTAGGGTCCACTTATAGGTGAGATCATATGGTATTTGTCTTTGTGTATATTTAGATTAAAAATACATGACATTAGTAACACAATGGTAAGAAATCTTACATAAATTTAATGGATTTTTTGGTCCTCTTTTTGAAGGAAAATGCTAAAAGTAATATTTTGTGTTATGCTGTAATAAAACAATAATAAAAATTTTTAACTAAGAATTTTAGTAGATATTAAAATATAAATTATCAGGCTAATAGATAGAAAATATATTTTAAAATATTTATTACATTTTACTGTTCTTTGTTATTATTGTTGACACTAATAGAGATGTCCATATTTTCCCTCCCTTTCCCTGCCTTCATTCATCTCCCTCCCCTGCTTCCCTCTGGCCATCATCACACTGTCATCTGTATCTGTGAGTTATGCATATATGATCTTTGGCTAATCCCATTATCTTCTTTTTTCCAGTCCTCCCATACCACTCCCCTTTGACAGCTGTCAGCCTATTTCATGTGTCCATTACTCTGTTTCTATTTTGATTGTCAGTTATTTTGTTCATTATATTCAAAATATGAGTGAGGTCATATGGTGTCATATGAGGTCTTTCTCTGTCTGGCTTATTTCACTTAGCATAATAACTTCCAGGTCCATCCATGCTGTAGCAAAAGGTAAGATTTCTTTCTTTTCATGGTTGGCCATGTAATACTTCATCGTGTAAATGTACCACAGTTTTTTAATCCACTTCTCTACTGATGGACATTTGGGTTGTTTCAACATCTTTGCTATTGTAAATAGTGCTACAATGAACATAGGGGGTGTATGTATTCTTTCCAATTAGTGTTTCAGGATTCTAAGGATATATTGCCAAAAGTGGGATGGCTGGGTCAAAAAGCAGTTCCATTTTTAATTTCTTGAGGAAACCCTCTAGTCTGTTTTTCACAATTGATGCACCAGTCTGCACTTTCCCCAACAGGGCACTAGGGTTCCCTTTTCTCCACATCATCACTAGCACTTGTTGTTTATTGATTTATTAATAATAGCCATTGTTGCAGGGGTAAGGTGATATCTCATTGAGGTTTTAAGTTGCATTTCTCTGATGATTAGTGTTGTTGAGAATATTTTCATATGTCTTTTGGCCATCTGTATGTCCTCTTTGTATAAGTGTCTGTTCGGGTATTTTGCCCATTTTTTAATTGGATTGTTTGTCTTCTGGTGTTGAATTCTATAAGCTCTTTATATATATTGGAAATCATCCCAGTATTTAATATATTATTGGTGATCTAAAAGAAGAAAGAGAGAAAAACTATTTTAAGTGTAAATTGGAAGACATAAATCTGAATATGAAAGTAATTATACTAGTGTAAATAAACTAAATATTTCAAAGATTAAAAAAATCTAAAGACTAAGGTTTTTAGACAGCCTTTAAAAAGCTCAACTATAAACTATTTATTACATATATAGATATAAGTCGTGATGCCATAAAAATCCTAGAAGAGAACATTGGCAGGAAAATCTCAGACATTCCATACAGCAACATCTTCACTGATATGTCCCCTAAAGCAAGGGACACAAAGGAAAAAATAAACAAATGGAGTCTCATCAAATTAAAAAGCTTCTGCATGTCTAAAGAAAATAGCATTAAAATGAAAAGAGAACAAACTACATGGGAAAGCTTATTTGCCAGTGATGCCTCAGACAAGGGTTTGATCTCCAAAATATATAAAGAACTCACACAACTCCACTCTAAGAAGGCAAGTAACCCGAGTAAAAATGGGCAAAATACTTGAACAGACACTTCCCCAAGGAGGACATATAGAGTATCCAAAGACGCATGAAAAGATGCCCAGCATCACTAGCCATCATTGAGATGCAAATTAAAACCACAATGACATACCGCTTCACACTGGTCAGAATGGCCATCATAAACAAATCAACAAGTGTTGGAGAGGATGTGGAGAAAGGGGAACCGTAGTGCACTGTTCGTGGGAGTACAGACTGGTACAGCCACTATGGAAAACAGTATGTAATATCCTCAGAAAACTGAAAATGGAACTGCCTTTTGACCCAGAAATTCCACTGCTGGGATTATATCCTAAGAATCCTGAAACACCAATCCAAAAGAACCTATGCACCCCAATGTTCATAGAAGCACAATTTACATAGCCAATTGCAGAAAGTAACCTAAGTACCCATCAGTAAATGAATGAATCAAAAGACTATGGCACATTTACGCACAATGGAATACTACACAGCAGAGAGAAAGAAAGAGCTCCTACCCTTTGAGATAGCATGGACGAAACTAGAGAGCATTGTGCTAAGTAAAATAAGCCAGGTGGTGAGGGACAAATGCCAATGTCACCTGTAACTGAAACATAATCAACAAAAGAAAAAAAGAAATCAAAATATAGCCAGACACATTGAAATTAAGAACAATCTGACAGTAAGCAGAGGGGAGGGGAAGGGGGATAATGGAGAAAAAGTTATTCAGGAACTACTATAAAGGACACATGGACAAAACCAAGGGGGAGGGTGGAAGCAAGAGAGAGAGGCAGGTTTGGCTGGGGTAGGGTGGGGAGAAAATGCAGACAACTATAATTGAACAATAATAAAATAATTTAAAAAATAATGCTTACTAAGGACATATTTTAAACATAAGAACACAGCATAAAACAACTTTAAAGGATATATTATATGCACATAATCCAAAGGAAAGTTGGTGCTGCTATGCTAAAATCCTGCACATAGACATTACTTGATAAAATTGCCTACGCATATCCACCAATAAAGAGAACGTTCATAGTACACTATCCATAATAGAAAAATAAAAACTGGAAACCCAGAAACAATTGAATGGATAAATAGTGCTGCTTTCAAAAAATTAATATATTATAAATGACTAAGAATAAATAAACTATTTCTAATGCAACAATAAGGATGAATCTCACAAATAGAAAACTGAGCTAAAGAAGACATGCCATGGAGCACACAGTGTATGCTTCCAGTTATCTTCATCTTTTTCTTCAAAAACAGACAAGAGGCAGGCCAGTAATTACCTTTTCCAGAGGTAGTAAAAGGAAAAGTGTATGATGAAAATTGCAGAGTACTGGTGAGATGAATTTGTTTCATTGCTGGTCTCATGTTTACTTTGTGAAAATTTACTTTGTGTGAATTGAACGCTGATCAATTGTGGTCTTTCCTACGTGTATAAAAAGTAAAAGAACATTTTTTAAATTTTATTGATGTATTAATAAAGATCAATGTTAGAGAAATTTACTAAAATTAACCTTTGCTTTTATAGAAATATATATTCTACTAGTATTATAAGAGTTCAAATTATTGCCATTTGTTTCCGTGTAGGTTCAATTTATTTTAATTGCTCTCAAATTCTTTCCAGTTATTTCTTTATTCTTGATTTTATAATGAACTAATTGTGAAACATTTCTAATAATGCATTACTATTGGTTCTTGTACTTTCTTTCTAAAGTCCATGTAGGAAGTCCAAAAAGGAATGAGTTGTTAAAATAATTAAAGAATTCTATATCCTTCCATATTTAAAGATAGAAATCAGAGTCTTCAATTGAATCTCAGATTGAGCTGGCAGAACCCAGAGAACAATAAAGTGAAGATGAAATGATTGTGGCTACTTATTCTACCTGCTAAATCAATGTTTATTTCTACCCCATTACCATATACTCCTATATATTTACATAGATAACTGTATTTTAAGGGAGAAGACAACCCATTAAAGACAAAGGAGGATATGAGATGAGAATCAGTTACACACCATGCATTATCATAAATAATAATATTATAAATCCTATTAAAAGATTTTATTGATCCCATATGTTTACATAGAGAAGCGGAGGCTTTGTGTCAAATGTGAAAAAAATGACAATGGATGAAAGTTGCCACTGAAACTCAGACTTACCAAATTTATGTCTGTCAAATTCTTGGGCCTATGTCCCTCTTCTTGCACTAAATATCCAAGAAAATTATGTATTGTCTTTTTTAATATAATGTCTTTTACATTAAAAGACCAGTAAAAGTACTGAACTAATTAGGTTATGGGGGGGTGAAAATACAAAGAAATGCAAGATGTCTTTCAAAAGTATGTTCGTTTCTTAGAGTTGACATAACAAATTACCATAAATGAGGTGACTGAAAACACAGAAACTATTTTTCCTCAGTTCTGGGACCTGAAATTCAAAATCGGGCTGTCAGCAGCTGTGTGCACACATATAGTTTCTTGCTTCATTCAAGCTTCAGGTAGTTGCTGACATCCCTTGGCTTAGAGCTGCTGCACTCCAATTTCAGCCTGTCTTCAAATAGCTCTCTTCCCATTTGTGTGTGTATCTGTACCTCCTTCATATAAGGACCCCAGCTATCAGCTCAGAGTCCACCCTAATCTCTAGTATGACATCACATTAACTTGACAACATTTGCAAAGATCCTATCTCTAAAGATTATTTTCACAGGCACCAAGGGATTAAAACTTCAACATATCTTTTGGGGGACATAATTTACTCACTACACTAAGTCTTGAGTCTTTGGTATTTCTACAAAAAACAAACAGCCAATAGACATACTTTTTGAGAGGTCTCTTATATTAAATCTGTCATGACACACAAGAAAGATGATTTGCAGGACACCTTTAGCTTAGGAATGGGTTTCCAAACTTACTCCTCTTATTAATGTCATAGTCAGGTTTTATGTAGAGCCAAGCTGATATGCGTGACTAAAATAAATGTTACAATATATATATCTAAGATAGGGATGCAGATACCAAACTTATAAATTCATTTCTTGGAAGAAAAGAAAACACTGGACTGGGGTCACCTACATGTGCTATATTGCCCAGTAGGTGGATTAAATTAAATATCTTTTATTTCACAGTAAGAACAGAGCTAGATTTTCTGTAGATTCTAGTCTTTCTAGGGAGTTGTGTGATAGACCCTAAGGACTCAGACCCATTTGATTGTTTATTTATAGAATTTTTTTGTTATTGAGACGTGTCCTTTTTTTTGATTATTAGACAAGCGTTTTCTTTCCCACTTGATACATATTATTAAATGCATTTCTGTTGAATATACTGAATTTATGTACTTTGCAAATATTTCTATGAAGTAGTTAAAACTCAGCTTTAAACAGCATTTTTATTTTTAGATTTGTGTTTCCCTCATTTTCTTGCAATCCTGAATTCTGTGTTTCAGGACACCTCTCATATATCTTTTTCTCTTTTCCTCTTACAGCTTCCACTGTTTCAACATTTTTTCAAGTTTTTTAATTTAAAAATTGATATATCTAGATTTATCCATTCTTATAAATTTAAAAATTACCACTAATAGATATAATTTTCAAATATTGTATTATTCATTCATATCTGTGCTAAAATTTAAATATAAGAACAACATCTTGAGAATTTTACCTGGTTATGTTTAATTAAAATTTCAAGTAATTTAAGTTGTTTATTATAGGTGCTTAGTATTTTGCTATTTATTTTTGAATCTTCAAATAGAAAAGTAGAAAGTGTATGTGCAAGCATTTTGTTACCCATTTTCTCAGTTCAGAATTCTCTTGGTATCATTAATCTCACTTCTCTGAACTCTTTCCCTGCAGTTGAATGTCACTTGTGGTTTTAAGTGTTTCACTGAGTCTCTTATTCAATTATATTCTTAGAAGGGGAAAAATAATTTATAAAAGAACGGGTTTCCCTGGATGGTGTAGCTCAGTGGATTGAGCATGGGCCTGCGAACCAAAAGGTTGTGGTTCAATTCCCCATCAGGGCACATGTCTGGGTTGCAGGCCAGTTCCCAGCAGGGACCAGTTCTCAGCAGGGGATGCACCAGAAGCAACCATACATTGATATTTCTCTCCCTCTCTCCTTCCCTTCCCCTCTAAAGATACATAAATAAATAAAAAGAATATGTTTCTTTATACCCCTTTTCCCATTATGGATGGCCTTCAATTTCAATAAATTACTTTTCATAACACTATAACTTCTTAGTGCTTGCAATCTCATTTTTATTTACTAAAATAGTATTAATCATTTAAATCTCTAGAATATGTCATAATACATTAACTGTGGTGGAGGTTGTCAGAAAATGAGGTCTCTAGTGGTTCCCACATGGTGAGAGGCATTGATGGTGAGCAAGCAAATATTTAGGGGAGGCCATTTTTCTAGTTTAAATGTTCCGTAGCAGTAGGAAAAGGGAAGGCACAAAATAAAATACTAATAATCAATTAAACTTGGCATGTAAGGCCTTAAACCGATTGGACAGTAATAAACTGCAGTTGGCCCTAGGAAATTAGATTTTTTTATTGAATTTATTGGTGTGACATTGGTTAATAAAATTATATAGGTTTCAGCTGTACAGTTCTATAATATATCATCTGTGTATTGTATTGTGTGTTCAAACCCCAATTCAAATTTCCCTCATTACCATTTATTCCCTCTTACTCTCTTCTACATCTCCTAAACCTCACACTGTTGTCTATGTCCATGAGCAGCTTTGACTTTCTTGCTTAATCCCTTCACCTTTTTCAACCCAACTCTACACCCCTCCTTCTCCCTGACAGCTGTCAGTCCATTCTCTCTGAGTCTATTTAGATACAGTATGTTTACAATGCAAGGAATCAAACTATTAAAGAGAGTTTGGAGCAGGACATAAAGAATGGGAATGATACCATGACATGTCATGTACTATCGAGTAGATCTTACCATTTCAAAAAACAAGATTATTCCTATAATCATACAACTCAGGAAAAATGCTTCTATATTAACCTTTAAATCCCTTCTGAAAGAATAACCATTTTTTACATTTTTTAACATTGTTATTCAAGTACAGTTTTTCCATTTTCACCCCGCCATAGCCTACAGCCCCATCCATTTATGCCTACTACCCTCAAACCTACATCTTTAGCTTTGTAAATTTGTCCTTTATCCATGTTCTTTGATGGACCTTCCTCTATTTTTTCCCATTATCCCTTTTCTCTTCCTCTCTGGTTACTGTGGATTTGTTTTTTATTTCAATATTTCTGGTTATATTTTACTTGCAATGGAATATCACACAAAAGAAAGAAAGAAGGAGTTCCTACCCTTTGCAATAGCATGGATAGAACTGGATAGCATTATACTCAGTGAAATAAGCCAGGCAGTGAAAGACAAGTACCATATGATCTCACCTATAAGTGGAGTCTAATCAATAAAACAAACAAGCAAGAAAGGATAGACATTAAAAGGTTGTGCTTGGAAGGAAGCTTTACCATCTGATTGTAAAACAAACTAAAAGCTTTCCCACTAAGATCAGGAACAAGGTAAGGATGACCGCTTTCACCACTTCTATTCAACACAGTATGGGCAGTTCTAGCCATAGTGATCAGACAAGGAAAAGAAATAAAAGGCATCCAAATTGGGAAGGAGGAAGTAAAATTGTCACTGCAGATTACATGACAGTGTACATAGAAGATCCTATAGATTTCACCAAAAACTACTCAACCTAATAAATGAATTTAGCAAGTAGTGTGGCACAAAGTCAATATTCAGAAATATAAGGCATTTTAGTATACCAGCAATGAAATATCAGAAACACAAATCAGAAAAAATCTCATTTGATACAGCAACTAAAAAAAAGTACCTAAGAATAAACCTAACTAAAGAGGCAAAAGAATTGTACTCAGAAAACTATACAACACTGAAGAAAGAAATTAAGGAAAACACAAACAAATGGAAGCATGTACCATGTTCATTGATTGGAAGAATTAACATCATCAAAATGTCCATACTATCCAAATCAATTTATGAATTCAATGATGTTTTAATTAAAATATCAATGACGTATTTCACAGATATAGAACAAAAGTTTCAAAAATTTAAATAGAACTGTATATGGCCCCAAATAGCCACAACAATTTTGAGAAAGAAGAGCAAAGTAGGAGGGATCACGATACCTGACATCAAACTATATTACAAGGCCACTGTAATATAAAAAGTCTGGTACTGGCACAAGAACAGACACATAGATCAATGGAACAGAATAGAGCATCCAGAAATAAACCAATGTCAATATGGACAGTTAATATTTGGCAAAACGAACAGGCACATAAAAAGGAGTCAAAATAGTCTTTTCAATACCCAGTGTTGGGATATCTGGACAAGTGCATGCCAAAATTGAAAATAGACCACCAAATTACACTATACACCAAAATAAAATCAATATTTTTTAAAGACTTAAAAATAAGTTGTGATACCATAAAAGTCCTTGAGGAAAAAATAGACAGGAAAACTTCAGATATTTCATGCATCAATATTTTTACCAATACATCCTCGGGGAAAAAGGATATAAAGGAAAGAATGAAAAATGAGGAATACAAGCTTCTTCCCAGCTAAAGAAACATGAACAAAATGGAAAGTGTACCAACTATATGGGAAAACATATTTGCCGGTGATACCTCAGACAAGGGTTTGATCTACACAATATATAAAGAATTCACATGAATCTACCCTAGGAAGGCAAACAATCTAATTAAGAAATGGGCAAAGGACCTGAACAGACACTTCTCCAAGGAGGATATACAGAGGGCCCATAGACATGTGAAAAAATGCTTAATATCATGAGCCATTAGAGAGATGCAAATTCAAACCACGGGTAAGAATGGTCATCATTAACAAATTAACAAACAACAAGTGCCAGTGAGGCTGTAGAGAAAAGGGAACCATAGTCCACTGTTGGTGGGAATGCAGAATGGTGCCTTTGGAAAACATTATGGAATTTCCTTAGAAAACTAAAAATGGAACTGCCTTTTGACCCAACAATCCTGCTTCTGGGATTATAACCTAAGAGCCCTGAAACACAAATCCAAAAGAAGCTATGCACCCTGATACTCATAGCAGCACAATTTACAATTGCCAAGTGCTACAAACAGCCTCAGTGTCCAGCCAGTAAATTAATGGATCAAAAACTGGTACATTTGCAGAACAGAGTACTATGCAGCAGAAAGAAAGAAGGAACTCCTACCTTTTGCAGTAGCATAGATGGAACGTGAGAGCATTATCCCAAGAGAAATAAGTCAAGCTGTAAAAGACAAATGCCATGTGATCTCACCTATAAGTGGAACCTAATCAACAAAACAAGCAAATGAGCAAAATGGAAGTCAGAGACATGGAAATAAAGAACAAACACAGTGACCAGAGGGAATGGAGGAGGGTAATAATGGGGGAAAGGAGGGGAAGAGGCAAGCCAAGGAACATGAATAGAGGACTCATGGGCACAGACAATGGGGGATTTGATTGTGGGAGTGGGGAGGGATGGGACAGACCAGAGCAATGGGTAAAAAGTCAAGACAATTTTAACTGGACAACAATAAAAAAATAAATAAAATAAAATTGAAGACAAGAGAAGCATCTGGGATGCATTTAACCTAAGAGTTATCAAGAGTTGTCTGTAGTTAACAGTAAAATGGATGCAGAAAATGATTTTCCCTTTTCTATATTGAGATGTTTGAGTAAGTTTAGAAATTTACTTGAAATTGCTCCTTAGGAGTGGATTAATCATCAGAGAGAGTAATATTAACCAAGATCAGAGTAAACTTTATGTTTTTATAAAAATGTGTATATAATTACAATAAAGATGTTGAAAGGTTAATATACACATTTAGAAGTACACACTAAATCTTCAGGCTTACCTCTATTTCTGTGCCATAATGTGGCCACTACTGCAGAATAAAAACAAAGACACTGAAATAGAGGACAAGGGGACAGTGACCAGAGGGAAGAGGGAAGGAAATTTAAGGTGGAAAAAAGGGGAGGGATTTGGAGGAACAAATATGAAGGACACAGGGATGGGAACTAAGGGGGGGTGGAAATGGGAGGGAGGTGGGAGCACAGGGCAGGGGGTGGGCTGGGATGGGAGAAATAGACAAAAAAGTGTACTTGAAAAATAACTAAATAAAATTATTTAAAAAAAAGAAAAGTGTACTGGGATCCTTTCCTCATTATTTTTTTTTGTTATTAATAGAGAAAATGGGAAGTAGATAAATTAAATATATATCATTCTGCACTTATGTAAGATCTTTTCTGGATCGTCTGTGTGGAATCTGGGGACTATTAGTTACTAAAGAGTGGAAAAAATTGAAATATTAACCACCATAGAATCATATATGACCTACTGTTTTGTTCATTTGCAAGCATTTAGATTTTCTTGGGAAGTGAAAACCCAGTGGCTAACACTGACAGACACACACAAATAACCTGCTTAACAAGGCAGTTGAAGAGAGCTATTCAATGAAAATTTGTCTAGATTTTCTGTATTTGATAAACTACATCCTTTTCCCACTTGCTGATGCCACATGCAAGTGCACAGTTCCAGGTCACATTACTCCAAGGTCTTCCTTCTCATAGCAACTGCAAGACTTATCTCTGTCCTAAGTTGCTGGGATCCTCATTATTTTTCCAAATATTATATTTTCCAAATGTACTGATAAATCATTATGAGAAAATGTATTTTAAATAATTATACTTTAAAAGTTAACATTTATTCACCATGTGACCATAATCCAAAGACATAAAATAGGAAAAATCATGACACTATTTATAAGAAGCACATTTTAAGAAGATGAAACTAATCTATTTAAGGCCTATAATGTTTGTTAGAGATTGTTTTAGACTGGGTTTCCCAGTGGAAGATAAAGTTTCTCTATGCTATTTCTGTATTTATATTCTTAATTGGAAATAGCATGATTATTTAAAAGAAGTCTTCCAACTTGACTTCCAATTTAAAATCTAAAATCAGGACTGACTGCCTAATTTGCAGGACCTAAATAAAATGAAAAATAAAAACCTTTTTTCTCAGATATTGTTAAGAATGTTGAGATAGTGGTGGCAGACCACAGTGTCCCTTTTTTGATGAGATCCTGTGCTGTCTACAGTCTTCCTTTCCCCTAAATTCAAGATAAAATTGAAATGGAAACTATGTATTTGATGTCTATAGATGAATGTCTCTCAGGCATGTGAACATAAATGTGTCTAGAAATAGAGCTTAGATTTTCTCTTTAATATAGCTTTTGGATTATTTTGTTTTGTATTGTCTTTCTGCCTCTTTTGGTGGACAATATTATATTATGTCTTACCTAGCTAAGATCCTGAATATCATTTTCAATTTTATCCTCATCCTATTAATCCAGTTAATCAAGGATTTCTGTCCATTAAAATTTCAAAATATCTTTGCAGTCCTCTCATTTTATTTACAGACCTTTATCTTTTCTCACAATTACCTCCTCTCTTCTTTTCTTTTATGACCGTAGTTTCAATGATCTCTTATCCTCCTGCATAATAATATCAATATTTCCCTTGAAAGATCATTATTTTATTCTTCCCTAACTCAAAGATCTCTTTGATGGCTGTCTACTATTCTGTGTAAATAAAACATTATTTAGAAGAACATTCATTTACCTACACAGCCTTCCACTAACTCACATTTTGTCCAAACTAATACCTCTCTATATCCATTTTTCACAGATCCCGATTTTTCACTAAAGAAGCTGTTCATATTTCCATCACCATACTTTCAGCTATACTCTTTCTGCCTATAATACTCCTATGATTTTATCTACTTAACTGTCAAGACCCAACTAAAGTGTTAGTGTGTACATGATTCATTATACTTTCTTGAAATATAGTCAGAATGAATAATTTCCTTGTCTTTATTTTAGTTCTATTGAAAGATGGTTCTCCACGGGTTCCTTATACTTCTTCACATCCTATAAACCAAGCCACTGACTCTTTTTGTTCTGGATTCTTGTTTTTTAAAGATTTTATTTAGTTAGTTTAAGAGAGAGGGGAAGGGAGGGAGAAAGAGAGAGAGAAACAGCAATGTGTGGTTGCCTCTCACATACCCCCTACTGGGAACCTGGACCACGGCCCAGACATGTGCCCTGAGTGGAGACTGAACTGACAACCCTTTGGTTCACAGGCCAGCATTCAATCCACTGAGCCAGGGCTGGATTTCTTTTTTAGGATGTTTGTATAACCAACAGCCTTGTTAAACCAAGATAGTTTCTTCCTTTGGAGTGAATGGTAGGTACGCTTACTGAACATTGTGTTCCCTAAGCTCTGGTTTTCTACTGTAATGGAACTTACCACATGTACAATTATTACATGGTTTAATTGGTGTCCCTCTGGGACAATCAGAACTTATGGAATCAGTGTAAGAAAATGTATCCTGATATTATGCTACCATTACTGCTATGAGTAATAAATTGCCCTTTGTCTCTGACCCAAAATTTTTGTATCAGTATCATTAAAATTTTGTGTTTTTCTATTAGTATCATTAAAATTGTAACAGACTATCATATTAGTTTGGAATTAGCGTAAAAATCTTAAATAGTCACTTTCTAAACAAATATAAGTGAATGCATTCATCTAGAATCAGCTCTATATGCTCTTATTCTATACTTTCCTTACAGCAGACACATCAAACCTAACTTTGTTCAAGTTTTTATATTTACTATGCTTAGGGAACTATTGAATAGGCCCCAAACTCAATAAATCTTTGTTGAATACATTGGTAAATAATTTAATAGTTATATGATTATAGTTCTCAAAACAAACTCATTTAATTTCAAAGATATATGGCTAAAAGTATATTCAGTAAAATGTTTTGGTAGAAAAGAAACATATTGAAAATAACCTTTAGTTGTAATAAACTTATTTAGATTTATTTAATAAATGTGGTAACTTTCTGTCTCTATATAGTTGTCTCTTGTTATCTGATGGGAATGGATTCCAGAACTTTCTTAGGATAATAAAATTCACCATGCTCAAGTCCTTTACATAAAGTGGCAGAGAATTGTATTTCATGTAATGCAATAGATTGCACATAATATCTAACAAATAGTTGTTATACTGTATTGTTTAGGGAATAATGACAAGAACAAGACAATTCTGTGCATGCTTGGTACAGACACAACCATTGTAGGCCTAATCACACCATACACATAAGCAACAACATAACTTTCTCTCCTCCACCCCGAATATTTTTGATTCACCATTAATAGAACCCATGGATAGCCCTGGCTGGTGTAGCTCAGTGGATTGAGCGCAGGCCTGCAAACCAGACAATCATGGTTCAATTCCCAGTAAGGGCACATGCCTGGGTTGCAGGCCAATTTCCACTAGGGGACGCACAAAAGGCAACCAGACATGGATATTTCTCTCCCTCTCTCCTTCCCTTCCCCTCTAAAGATAAATAAATAAAATATATAAAAAAATAGAACCCATGGATGTAAAACCTGTGGATATGAAGGACTGATTGTATTTTGCTCATATGGTTCCTTTCATTTCAATTGCCTTTCCCTACCTTTAAAATTTTCATTCATTTTTCATAGTATATACTGAGTACACTCTTCCCAAATTTTCCAATTACATGCAATTTCTCCCCTCCCTTTGTTTAATTTACTCTTTGTCTATAGCTCAGTTACTATATTTACTAGAATTAAACTTGTTTTCTATACCTAAAAAAAATCTTTCAGTAGTTTGAGTTCTCACGGCACAATAATCATATCCAGTTGATCTTTGAATCACCCCCTGTGCCATGCAAAATGTATAATAGAAGATCAATAAATATCAATTTAATTAAACAGAATAAAATATTGCATATTGTACTACTAACTGGTTCTCATTTCTTTTGACATTGTATTCTCAATCTCTTCCTATTTAATTGTTTTCTTTTTTATTAAAATATTTTATTTATTTATTTATTTATTTTGACAGAGGGAATGGGTGAGGGAGAGAGGAGAGAAACATGAATGTGTGGTTGCTTCTTGCGCTCCCC
This sequence comes from Artibeus jamaicensis, assembly GCF_021234435.1. Taxonomy (NCBI): domain Eukaryota; kingdom Metazoa; phylum Chordata; class Mammalia; order Chiroptera; family Phyllostomidae; genus Artibeus; species Artibeus jamaicensis. The sequence goes on along the minus strand of NW_026522030.1, from coordinate 66,300,157 downwards.
CTACTGGGGACCTGGCCTGCAATGCAGGAATGTGCCCTAGACTGGGAATTGAACTGGTGACCTTTGGGTTAGCAAGCTGATGCTCAATCCACTAAGCCATATCAGCCAAAGCTAGAAAATATTATTAAAATCATAGTTAATATAGTGTACACAAAATTTACAAATTAGTAACCATAATTTACTTTATGTCTATGTATACAATCAATTAAACATTCCCAATACAACTTTAAGAAAACTTTTGCCAATTTGACACCCATCAAGTAAGAAAGAGTAGAGAAAAAACAAAAGAAAACAAGTGTACAAACAAAAAACCTGGAGGCTATTTTTTCCAGGTAAAGAAATGTATCCAGCCCTGGCTGATGTGGCCAATGAATTCAGTGCAGGGCTGCAAAGCATAGGGTTGCTGGTTTAATTCCCACTCAGGGTACATGTCTGAGTTGTGGGCCAGGTCCCCAGTAGGGGGTACTCCAGAGGCAATCACACACATCTTTCCTTTTTCTTTCCCTTTCCCTCTCTCTAAAAAGAAATTAAAAAAAGAAATAAGAAATGTATTCATATCTAATCCTTTGGGTTTGCCTTCAATAAAAGTTTTTTTAGTTTATATTCTCACTAAATTTACTCGTGCTTAAACTAAACATCATTTTAGATAATTCTATAATATTTTCCATTGTTTGATGTGTTGAAGGTCACTGCATTATATAAGAAAACTTGTAATATAAAAACATTTTTTTTACATTTGTGAACTGTCAAAGTGAAATGGCAACCTTAAAATATTCTGGGTCATTTTGAGAAGTTAAACTACAAAGTGCCATGGATAGCCCTTAAATATATAAAAAGAATATAAAATAATTGAAATATTCATTAGTTGTAAAGTGATTATTACTATTATGATCAAATTTGTCTCATTCCTGAAATATGATTAAGTATGCTAAAATTTTTGCAGGTTATAATTATAGGATGTTTCATTAATTGCTATCATTTAAATTAATGGACTTAATTTTTTAGAGCAGTTTTAGTTTTACAGAAAAATGAGTGGAAAGAACAGACTTCCCCTATACCTCCCTACTCCCATCTAACATATTTTTCTTATTTTTAACATCTTACAGTAGTTACATTTACTGCATTCGTTCCTAGAGATGACATAACTAGAATTTAGGAAATAAGTCTTAACACTATGTCCAATAGTGGACATAAAGCTCAAGTAATATTATTCTAAAATACTGAAACCAATTACGATGGTTAATACTATGTCTAGGAAAACAATTCCTGGTATCCATGTATTTCTGTTTGCTTTTGTTTGTTTGATTGTTTTGTTTTTAATCATAAAGGACGATCTATGACTACTTTGGACTCCATTGAAACTTTCTTTTTAGACTTTAGCTGATATGATGATCCTGGGTCTCCCTTTCCTCATGCCTTCTTACCTCACTGATGTAGTATATTGGTAGCAACACACACACACACACACACACACACACACACACACACACACAAAGAGAAAGTGAAAATTTTGAAGGGAATAAAAGATATAAAATTGAATATTAACAAAAAATTTGTCACAGCAATGAGTGTCTGATATTTTACATAGAATAAGGCCTGCTTTGAAATAACATCAATATATTAACTATAATTAAAATAAATTATAAAGGCCTTTATCAAAGACATATGGCCTGCTGTATTCTGCTGAGAAAATGATGTGCAAGACAAATCCTAACTGGACCAGAAAAAATATAATTACTTATTCACTCATAATTGAAGCCCTACTCACTTTCTAGAATGGAAGAATTGGAAATTTCTATAAGCTTATATCCTATTACTTAACAGATTTATATATAAATTGTGCATGCTAACTATAGAGAAAGCATATAAAGCTGCTCTTTGATTATTTTCAACAAATCCCATGAGTTATCTTCAGAAATCTCTAAAATAAACTGTAGTAAGGTGTAGTCATAAGTAGATATTTAAGTGAAGTAGAATCCTATTGAATCTTAAAAATTAGATTCTCTGGGTGGCAAACTGTGAAATTCAGCTATAGAAATTTTATGCTTATTTGCATGTAATGTAAATTATGTGTGTATCACAAGATCACATTTCCCTTTTTTAAACTTTCTTATAATTGGAGAACACCATAATATTCTAAACAACAACTTCTTAACAAACAGTGAATTCTCATGACTCTGAATATTCTAATATTGGTGTAGGCTAAAATCTTATTTTATTTGTAAATGTTATTAATCCCCATTAGGAGTTTTGAATTCAAGTTGTCTCATATATTGTAATGACTTTTTTCTTCAATGAATTCAATTTATATTGACTTTATTCTTCTAAATAGCCTATCTTCAGAGTTTATACAATCTAGATAGTTGCAAATAATTAACTAAAGGCATTATTCAGGATGTAAATATGCTTAGTAATTGGATGTATTTATTGTAATGTGTACTTCAGTAAGAATTACAGGTATTACATACTTATATTTTTGTTCTTATTTTATATTTTAACAAAATCTGTTAGACCTAAAATTGAACTTAAAATTTCAATTACTTTAATGACTGGTGGCAGGACACTTTGTTGGAAAATTTACTTTGTGTTTCCTTCACAGTTTTGCTTCGTAACATGCCTTTGTTGTCTTTTTAAATTTGATCTTTATTGTATTTTTTCCATTACTGTTTAGTCCCCTATGCCCTACTCTGCCCAGCAATCACTACACTGCTCTTCATGTCCATGAGTCCTTTTTTCTTTTTGTTCATCAAAAAAATCATACATCTGAGTTAAATCATATGATATTTGTCTTTCTCTGATTGGCATATCTCAGCATAATGTTCTCCAGGTCCACCTATTCTGTTGCAAAGAGTAAAATATTCTTCTTTTTTATAGCTAAGTACTATTCCATTGTGTAAATGTGCCATAGATTTTTTTATCCACTCATCCTTTGATGGACACTTGGACTGGTTCGTTATCTTGGTGATTGTAAATAACACTGAAGTGAACACAGGGGTGCTTATGTTGCTTGGAATTAGTGTTTTGGGTTCCTTTAGATATATTCCCAGAAGTGAGATTGTTGGGTCAAAAGGCAGACCCATTTTTTAAAGTTTTTGAGATATCTCCATACCACTTTCCATCTATTGGGCATCTGTATGTCTTCTTTGGAGAAATGTCTATTCAGGTCATTTACCCATTTTTTAATTGGGTTGTTTGGTGTTTTGGTGTTGAGTTTTATAAGTACTTTATGAATTTTGTATATTAATCCCTTCTCAGATATATCATTGAATGTGTTCTCCCATTCTGTCTTTTTATTTTGTTGATGGTTTCTTTTGCTGTGCAAAGCTTGTTAGTTTGATATAGTCCAGTTTGTTTATTTTTTCTTTTGTTTCCCTTGCCTTGGGAGATATATCCAATAAAAAATTGCTTGAGCAATATCTGAGATTTTACTGCCTATGTTTTTGGTTTTTTTTAGAATTTTTATGGTTTGGGGTCTAACATTTAAGTCTTTGAGCCATTTTGAATTTATTCTTGTGGGTGGTTATTTAAATGTCTTATTAGTAAATAGCTAGGAAAGCCTTCCAAATATAAGTTCATATTTCTAAAATGTGTTCCATAAAATGATTAAAACAAACACTTTAATGAGTTTTTAAAAATATTTTATCCATTTATTTTTAGAGAGAGGGGAAGGGAAGGAGAAAGAGAGGGAGAGAAACATCAATGTGTAGCTGCCTCTGGAATATCCCCCACTGGGGACCTTGCCCGCAACCCAGGCATGTGCCCTGACTGGGAATCGAACTGTGACCTTTAGTTTTGCTCCCTGTGCTCAATCCACTGAGCTATACCAGTCAGGACTAATGAGTTTTTTAAGCAAGCTGTGGAGTAGCAGTATCCAGGGAGGTGAGGTGGGCTCAAAAAGCTCATCTTTAATCTACCAGCAGTGACTAACTTCTTCTAAGGATGAAAATAACATTTTCAAGTCAGAGTCCAATCCACATTAATTAGTGAACTTCCAATTCTGGTTATTAACATATTAGTAATATATTAATTAAAAATGAAGGAGGTGGAAACTACAAACTCCAATTTGCATTAGTATCCTCCTTCTGCTGTTTGTTCTTTTTTTTTTTTTTAGATTTTATTTATTTATCTTTAGAGGGGAAAGGAAGGAGATAGGGAGAGAAACATCAATGTATGGTTGCCTCTCCTGTGTCCCCTGCTGGGAACTGGCTTGCAACCCAGGCATGTGCCCTGACTGGGAATCAAACTGCAATACTCTACTTTGCAGGCCCACACTCAATTCACTGAGCTACACCAGCCAGGGTACTGTTTGTTCTATATGGTCCTAAACCTCTGTGCACTTATATCCTCATATGTTTTTTTTTTAGAAGAAAGGGAAACAGTTGTACAAGCTTTTCCTACTGAGTTAAAGAAGAAAAATAAAATTCTTTTGAGAGACCTAAAGTGATATGGAGCATAAGGTAATCATTAACTTGTCAATCAATAAATTTGATTATTTGCACATTTGTCCAATTGGCAGAAATGATATATTTGTGATGTTAAACTGATTAACTGTCAGAAAACTACTTGTTCACCAGGCCTGACTAATTAGGGTTGATGTTAACCCTTCTATAGGTATCTAATTTTCTAAGTTCTTATCATTCTAAGGTAGTATACTAGAAACCCACTATATCTAGCAATCCAGCAGTATAGAAACAGAGAAACTCAATTCTTTTTATTTGTTGGCATTGATATCCTTCATGCTCTTCCTTTTGGATATGGTCTGCTCCAGGCAACTAGGGTGGACATCTGAGGATGCAGGAAACATTCTTTTTGTTAATGAGCACTGATGCTTTCATGACAAACAGATGATGTCTGCAGATGGTTGGTCCCTTCCAAACTGTTAGCTGTTCAATTCTCACAGATTTTTGTAAAAATACATTTGACATATTTCAACACAAATTTCCAGAAAAAAAGCTCACCTGAAACTATTCTTCCCCATCACTTCAAAATACCTTTTGTATTTAAACATTTTTCTTGAGAGAATTAACATTAAGATGTGTGAGTGTTGTGTGTGCTATATGCAGCAATTATAGTTAATGCATTTCAGCCTATTTTTTTTGGTAAACATTACATATTTTCCATCCTTTTTGTTTGTTTTGGTATAGATATGATCAAAACTAAAATAAAAATGTCAAAATTTTATATCTTTTTCAAGAAATCTTTGGATTTTCAAGAATAATTAACAAATATATGTAGGGGGATAATGTACTAGGGTTATTTTTATTAGATTTTTATTCTATTCATTAGTTTTGAGGTAACATTGGTTAATAAAATGATACAGATTTCAAGTGTACAATTTTATGCTATATCATCTGTATACTGCATTGTGTATTTATAAACCAAAACCAAATCTTCTGTCACCAAACATTTATTCCCCTTTATCCTTTCCTATTCCCTGCTTCCCTGTGATAACCATCACACTGTTGTCTGTGTCTATGAGTTTTTGTTGTTCTTGTTTTTTCATTTGTTGCTTTTAGTTTTATATTCTATCTAGGATTGTAATCATGTGGTTCTTAACTTTTTATGACTGACTTATTTCGTTAAGCATGATATTCTCAGGCTCCATCCATGTTGTTACCTGGCAGTATTTTATTTTTTCTTAAGGCTGAGTAGCATTCTTTTGTATCTATATATACCACATCTTCTTTATGTAATCATCCATTAAGGGACATTTTAGTTGTTTCCACATCTTGGCCACCATGAATAGTGCTGCATTGAACATAAACGTGCATATATCTTTGCAAATGTAAATTTTCAAAATTTTCAGGTGGATAACCAGAAGAAGGGTCCCTGGGTCATATGGTACTGCATTCTCAACTTTTTGAGGAACCTGTGTTCCATAGTGTACCAATTTAAATTCTCAGCTGCAGTAACTAAGGAATCAGAGTTTTTATTTATTTTATTTTATTTTATTTTATTTTATTTTATTTTATTTTATTTTATTTTATTTTATTATTTACTTTCCCTGGTAGTAAAAAGCACATTTTATTTTTATATTTATTGAGGTGACATTGGTTAATAAGATTATGTAGGTTTCAAGCGTACATTTCTATAATGCATGTTCTGTATATTACACCAGGGTTTTAATAAATCAGTAGAATTTAAAAGGGGAAAACATCTTTTCTGAATTTCACATAAAAAAACTGTTTTGGAATACCTACAATTTCACACTGGCAAGTGTTAATTTAGCAGATTATTTTGGAAACCAGGTAACATTTTTGTCTTTCTTACATTAAAAATGAGTATGTAGCAGCCAATAAACTGACATTTTGAATTGTTACTGAAAAACATGACATTCTCCTTTGATTTAATTTTTAAGCTCCTCTCAAGTACAATATTTGCTTCCTGCCATGCTGAATATGTCTGATACATTTGCTACCGAAATTCAGTGTCTTGGATCTTCCCAAATCAAAAAGTTTATGTTGGTTCTTTCTTCTCTCTGACATGAGGTAAAATCAGATTGTCAATAACAGACACACAACTCCTTAGCAAACTGTAATGAGCCTGGAAAGGATAAAAGGCAAAAGGAGCCCAGTGAATTTAAGAGAAGGTTAAATGAGTTGCTTCTTGCAATGTCTGGTGCCCTGCTTGCTGCTGTGACCCACGTGATGATTCCTGTGATGATTCCTGACATAGATCAAGATACAACGCTTTAAACTGGACAGGTATGTTGACCAAAAGAACAACTCCTTTTTGAGGTTCTGTATACACATTGAAATTTAACCTTAGCCTTTTTAAAGAAAAAAGCAAGGAAGAAACACAATGACATTTACCTTTGCTCCTTAAAAAATCTTATTTCACAGTAAAAAATGTTAACTTTTATCTTGGTTGAGCTTCATTATACTTTCAGCATACAGGTATGCTTACTGCTAAAGCAGGCTAATATATTCTTCAATTTGTCATTGAGTATGTAAACTCTCAACTTTCCTGTCATATTTTTTCCTTGACTTTATAAAATTAGGACACATCTAGTTTTCTAAATGTCCCTGGTTACTGCTATGCTTCCAACTCATGATGCAGAGGCCTCCATTCAGAAGATAATAGCTAGATGGATAAATAGATGATAGATAGATTACATAGATAGATGATAGATAGATGATAGATAGATAGATAGATAGATAGATAGATAGATAGATAGATAGATGAATGACTGGAAAAAGGAAAGAAAAATAAACTGAAGTAATTTTCTCTCTTCCCATTTTCTCTTTAATTATTTCTTCTTATTTCAGCATTTTTGTCATATTTTTCTTCAGTCATGGTAATTCGAGTTCGTTTTCTTTTTCATTCAAGGACAGTAGTCTCATTTTACAATATCAGCTGAGCCTAAAATTCTGCTGCAGATCTAGCAGATCTAGCGATTGATTCTACTTTACTTTAGTGCATAGGATTTATTCCAAAACATAAGCAACTAAATTTTTCTTTATTTTGAACTTCTCTAACTTTTAACTATATTTATAAGTTTAATTCTCAAAGGATCTCTCACTGTTTTCTAACTTAAAGCACACACACACACACACACACACACACACACAATCAAAGGCCTGATTGACTCCCATGGATGTTTCAACCTAATCATATTAGAATAACGTTTTTAATTCATTTCAATTATTGTAGATTATGTATATCAGAAAAATGTGTGATGTCTTAAAAGTTTCAGTAAAGATTGGATGTTTAGATAGATGCATATGGCATTTAAGGGAAAAGTCTGGGCTGACAATATAAACTGGGTAGTTTTCACTTTGTATGAGGTAATTAAAACCACAAACTGGAGGATGCGGTCAAGAATGAGTATAAATTGAAATGGTGGTCAAAGTGATGAGCATCTGAATGCCTGATGAATCAGCATTTCTTGTGGTATTATCAGGTTAGTAATTGATCAATCACTTTATAATTTCACATCAAACTATAAATACGAAGAACATGTTGCACACCAGTTAATTTCCTTCAAGAACATTATTTTGCCTGATGGAAAATGGTTCAGAAATGAATAAAACGGTGATTACAGATATAGAAATAAAAATATTGTGTATTGGATAAATGAACCTAATTTATTTCTTAGTGCCACAATGATCTTTAACTTTGCATTTAGCATTTATATGATTGAATGCACTTTTCTCCTTGTTGTACTTTCTTTATTGATTTCCATGATACAAACATCTCATGGTTAGACCCCCAGCAAAATAACCCCTCTACTGCCTTTTCCTTAGTCTCTCTTTTCTCCAATATTTTAACCTTATAGAATCCAAAGCTCAATTTTTGGTTTTCTACCTGTATTTATTTAACTCTTTTGGTCATCTCCTCCAGTCTCATGCTTTAAATTCCTTATTCAAGGTGAAAAATACATAATGCATATTTTCATCCTACATTTTAAATAGACATCTCAAACTTAACATCCAAATGTCCCTCAAATACTTGATCCACTGTGGGGGCAACTTTTCTCACAAGTCCCCGCATATGCCATGGATGAGAGTAATGACTGGGACATGAGTTGATCTGCTTGGAGAGGAGAAGTGGACATTTTCCAAGAGGAAAAAGGCCTTGAGCAGTGGCCAGTTTCTCTGAAGAGAAAAAGGCCTTGAGCCCCCTCCTCCAGGACATTTTATTGGGTTGTAATACACAGGAATACAGGGCAGCAAGGATCAAACAGCAGATAACATTTCAAAGAAATCCGAGGGCTTCAGAGTCTGTCAGCAACAGAGTTTTAAGGTTTCCTGCTCAAACCCTTAACATATGAATGAAAGCACGCTTAGCAGAGCAGATTTCACAGGTTTATCAGGAAATCTTTGTGATGCCAGATTTTTCCCCAGGACACGCTCTAAGGAGGCCAGGAGCTGCACCCCTCCCCATCAGGTATTCAGGTTTAAGGAGATTAGAGCCAGGAAGCACTTCTCCCAGAGGACTTGGGGACTCTTGAGCTATCTCAAAGCCAGAGGATGAAAGTCCATTACTTCCTCTTTGTTGCAGCCCCCTGAGTCCTTCCATGAAGGCCTCCCAAGTGATCGAGTCTGGCTTAGGTTGCCCCCTACTGTGAGGATCTTACAGGTCATTGACTTTCAACCAAGCTTTCTGGGCAGGGAGAGGAAACTGAGGCAGCATTTGCTACCAGAGATAAGCTTTGACTCCTGAGGCTTGCATTCCAGAGGTCAACCCTCGCCCTTAGCCACAAGGGGTAGAGTTACAATTCCTAGAACGAGACGGAGTGGTCTACATCAATCCACCCTCCAACCTTTGCTTTTTTCAATCAATAATAATTTTATCATTCCTTGTGATCAAAACAAATATATTTTAATCATCGTTGATTTTTTCCCCTACTCATATTGCACTTTTTTTTTTTTTGCCAGAAAATTATCTGGGTTCTGTTTTGAATGAAGCTTGAATCTGAATACTTCTCATCACCTTCACTGCTACAAGCCTAGTCCAATTGTAGTTCCCTGTCACAGATCCCAGCTCCTGGTGTCTGTGGCATTATGGCTGAGATGATACAAATTCACTTGAACTACTGAGTCCAGTGGAGGAAAAGGGATAGCGCGGCTTCTCTTTCAAGAGGAGAAAAAGCCTTGGAGCAGCTGGGCCACCCTCTCAAGAGGGGAGCACTTTTACCCTTGCTTTGACAGGCTTTTATTGGGTTCCATTTGCACAAGAATACAGGGCATATACATAAAGCACATCAATCATTGTCAGGCAGAAATGGTAAATAATAGATAACATTCAAAGAACTCTGAGGGCTTATTTTGAGTCAGGGTCAGATAGTTAAAGGGACATAGAACTTTGGGGAACAAACTCACTTCCTGCTTGGACCCTTATCATTTAAATTGAGGGTATTAGCAAAGTAGGTTTCATAGGATATTATGCATTCTTTCTTAGGCCTGATCACCCCAGGGAACCTGCTCTTTCCATAACAGGGCCACATCTACCTCCTGCATTGTTTCAGGCTTAAGTCATTGTTTCAGGTTTAAGTCAGGCAGGGGAAGTAAGGCAGCCAAGAGATTAGGAGACTTCTTACAGACAGAAAGAGGACTCAGACTATATCAAAGCCAAGGGGCTTGGGTCCATCACCCCCTTTTTCTATGGTCCCCTAAGTCCTTCCCTGAAGGACTTCCCTTCATGACTGAGCCTATCTTAGGCCATCCCTCTTTTGAGGAATCTTACCCATCATTGGCTAACCAGTCATCCACCAGGGCCAAGCAGGGTGAAGAGAAAAGGGGCAGAGGTGTTGCCCCTACACAAGGAAGATAAGCTTTGTCTCCTAAGTGGCTTATGGTCCCAAGGTCTTTTACTCAGCCTCAGCCTTGGGGGATTAGAGCTTCACAACCAGGCAGGCAGTTCTCAGCAGCTTCCAACAATTGTTTTAGCATTACTTTTTTAACTGCACCCACACCTTCCAGACTTACCCCGTCTCCCTCCCTCCCCTGGCTAAGAAAAACTAGTATATCTTCATTCAAGAGCAAGCCTTTCAAAATATATTGGACTTTTCTGCATAAATATTACTTCTTAAACTAGGGTAAGCATTCATTTACAAAATTAAACAGTGCCCCAAAAATTCTTAGTAATTTTTACCCTAATCCAGTTTTTCTAGAGCACTTGTGTTCTAATATAATATATTATTTATTTGTATAGTATATGTTATTTATTTGTGTATCTACACAATAGAATTTAAACTTCAGGCATACAGGTATTTTTGAATGATTTTCCATAGTCGTGTAATAAACACATACCCAATTTTTGTTAAATGACTAAATTAATATCTTGAGAGATGTTCACTCTCTTTTTGGGGAGCCATTCATCTGCTTTAAGTGTCATGTTTTTAAAAATGATCGTGCTGACCACCTTTAGGAAGTTTTGGTCTCTATTGATTAAGCAATAAAGTTGGTAACCTAGTGTGAAAGTGATGGTCAAACTAGTTGTCAGGTAACTGTAACATAAGCTCAAGAAACACCTACTATGATAAGAATAGATTGTAAAGAATGATAAGAAAAGTGTCTGTTTGATATTAGACAAGTGAAACATATATATATAAAGTGGGACAAAAGTAGGTTTTTGGTTGTTCATAGAAAAATAATACAATAATTAATAAAGAATATAAGGATAAACTCTCAGGGACTCACAACTGTAAACCTACTTTTGTTTTACCATGTATAAATTTAAAAGTTATTTTCAAGTGACTATTTTCCAATGTTCAATTATTTGCTATTCAAAATTCAAATATTCAATTCAAACGCCTGAAAACCTGCCTTGAATGAGCCAGGCAGGCATGAACCAGTCTGTGTACAGCTTGCCTTCCAGCAGCAACATGAAAGGGCAAACTTTACAGCTCTCAGCCGAATCTATAAGATGCAATACCAACCAATGGTAACTGTTCTTAAATTATTGATAATGTATACATAGTTTAACTTCAACATTGAAAAACTAGATAAATAAACTTCAGTGGAGGCATGAATTTATTCAATTTAAGAAACAAAGTTTCATAAATGCAAAATTTTAGTGCATTTCACAAAAGAAGTGTTAAAAATGTTTCATAAATTAGAAATTATTTGAAGTTTTATAAAATAGAATGCAGCTTTATTATTTAAAGCCCAAATTAGATCTACAATATTTTTCATAATTATAAGGTGTTAATACATAAACATGTTTAAAATTTGTCTAAATTTTTTGTTTTGTGTTTATAAATCATTTTATAATAAAAATAACACAATAGTCCCAAAAGGATGAAAATAATACATAACTTTATTTCTTTATTTTTTAAGGATGTGGAAAAATTTTAATTCTTATACATTGCCTCTGGAAATGTAAAATGATACTGCCACTCTGGTAAACAACTTGGAAGTACCTCAAAATATTATACATAAAGTTTACTATATAAGCCAGCAATTTAACTCTTAGGTATCTATATATGAAACTTATGAAAACTTATGTATACACAAAAACTTATACATAGTGAAAACAACCCAAATGCCCTGATGTGGTCTATTCATACAATTTGCCAATAAAATGGAATGAAATACTGACACATACAATAAAAATAAACCTTGAAAACATTATATTAAATCAAAGAGACCAGACAAAAAATGCCACATATTATATAATTCCATTGATATGAAATGTCCTGAATAGGCAAATTTATAGAGATAGGAAGCAGGCTAGTGGCTGGAAGGCCGAGGGAGGATGTGAGGTGAAGATGAGGGAGTGACTATTAGTGAGTCCTGGGTTTCCTTATGCAATGCTGACATCTTTGAAAATTAGATTTGTTAATGGGTGTCACAATTTTGTAAATATAATAAAAAAGTATTGACCTGCATGTACAGTCTAAATTTACAATAAACTTTATGATATATAAGTTATATATCAATAATTGTTATAGGAATATTCACAGCAATAGTGTTTGTAACATCGGAAAGCTAAAAGTAATACAATACCCATCAACAGTACAACACATAGATAAATTGTATATTTCTCTTTTTTATTGTTGTTCAAGTACGATTGTTTCCATTCCCCCCCCACAATTCCCCTCACCCCACCCATCCTCACTTTCCACCTTCTATTCTACCCCCCTTTGGCTTTGGGTTTATTAAACTTTATTCAAATTTATTCAGTATGACTATTACTATGATATTTTATTTTAATACATAAAATACATAATACATTTCTCCTTATAAATTTTATGATTACATTTAGGGCATACACATCTCCCCATGTCAATGCCCTTAACTTAATCACATCTTCAAAAATTTTTTTTTGCCAGGTAGGGTAACATTGACAAGTTCTAGGGATTACTATATCTTTTGAAACCATTATTGAGGAAATCAATAACACAAATTTGTTAACCTCAAAATAACATTTTGTAATTATGTCCTTGTTGAACCTTGAACATAGCAGAGACAACTATTTTAAATTTGATATATTTTTATTTTTTTAATTTATTTTTTTCAGTTACAGTTGTCCCACCTTTTTCCTCCTTGCTCACTCCAATCCCACTTCCTCAACTCCCATGGTCAATCCCCTCCATTGTCTGTGCCTATGAGTCTTCTATACGTCTTCCTTTGCTTGCCCCCTCACCTCCTCTCCTCCATTGTCTCGCTCCTTCCACTTTTTAGCTGAGGTAAATTTTTATTATCTTGTATTGCTTGTAAGAATACTCTCACCAAAATTTCTCTGTTTCTATTTTTGTCCCAAATTGAACCTGAAATGCTTCAAGATTTATTTAAATATGTAACTTTTATTTCAATTTTAAGAATTATAATTTATTATGTTGTATAAAATGTGAAAATGGCTAAGCATAAATCGATATACCATGACTCCTGCATATATAGTTTACTATGAAATTTAATTTGATAAATTCTCCAGAATTCTCATTAGTAAAACAAGGTATTTTTTAGTTATCTGCTTTTAAGTACAAAGATTGGATATTACATGAACACATATGTTTAACTTATATCTTCAGCTTTTAGAAAGACTTGTTTGCTTTGAGAGAAAAGAAATATCCAATTACATAACCATCTGGTATTTTGATTTTTAGTTGTAAAATTTAGCTTTCAATTCCTTACCTCTGCATGAAGTTAAACAAATAAAAGAAAGTGCAGGTTATTCAATTGAGCTACAGCTTTACTGTTCCTTTCCATAAACTGCAAAATAAAAAAAAAGTAAAAGCAAACATCTGCCTGTGCCAGCTGCTAGAATGTTGATGAGACAATGGAATTCCTATACATGGTAACTTCTTGTTTTTTTCAGTGGATGCTGTGGCATTTTTTAAAAACACTTCTCTTCAAGATACATCTGTTTCTCTAAATAAGACAATTAAAGCCAATAGATAATAGAAGGTATATCTACCTTACATTAACGTGTGGAAATGACAATATTTTACTATTGTGGGTTAAACAAAATATATTATTAAAAGTAAAAAAAAAGCATGTCTTTGAAAGCTTCTTATGGATATTCAGAGTTTTATTGAAATATCTATACAGTGTTTTATAATTTACACCTTTAAATACTACAGAAAATATAAAACTAAATAAAATAAATTCATTCTACTCTAATTTTTTTATTACTGGAAGTCATGTTCAATTAGTAAGTATAATTGTAAGTACATTTATAGAACAGGTTACTTCATGTTATAATTGTGAGGGGCGGATCTCGAGGCCTGGGGAATTTTACCTAAAATAAGTTGAAATTTGTTTTTTTTATTACACAATATTTTATTTTTTTTATAGATGAAAGTAATCATTAATCTGTAATTAACAAACTCCACAAAGTGTAGTATTCTTTCAATACATGGCAAAACTCTGATTATATAATTTTGAGTATTGCCTGGTAAAGGAGATCCAACTCATAAAATAAAATTAAGTATTTTTTCTTCTTTTGCATAGAAGAAGTTGCCCATTTATTTAAGAATATTGTCATGAAAAGAAAATTATCTTGAGACAAAACTTCCTTGTTCTTAAAAATTACCCATGGATAGTTTTCCTGTGTTTTAAAATGGAAAAGTTGAAATAATTTGTTTATTGTTAAAAGTTTTAAAGAATTAACTTTTTTAAATGAAAACTTCTAATACAAGAAAAGAAGGGAAATCAAAATTCTTGATCCAAATAGTCTGAGCCCTTTCAGAGATGGGCTAGGCTTAAATGTGTGTCTGAATGTGAATAGTGACAGCTAATTTATTTTAAAAAGGGGGGACATAAAACACACTAAACTGAACATTTAGAAATGGCTATTACTTAAATACTGTTGCTAAATGTCTTCTTCATTCCACTATGAGGGAAAACACTAAAACAACTGAATTATCTTCTGGAGGGTGGGTCTCTTGTAGCACAGGCTTCCCTCACTACATGACAGTTTGAAGAGCCCATCTATATCAGTGTACCAGCTGGCATTGTTGTGAGAGGTTGCATTCTGCTTCAGTTAATGTTTTGGAAGATTTTCAATGCATTTGCCCATTTCATGATGGGTGATTTGTAAGCACACCTGCCCATACTGTGCTGAGTGTTGAGCAACTTTCAACCAAAAAACTTCATGACCCCCTGTGACCCACACTCCCTATTCACCCCATCTCTACTGGAACATTTTTTTGTTTGTTTGTTTGTTTCCCTGGATGAAAAATATCCTCAAAGGGAAATGTTTTGCCAATGTGGAAGAGGTGAAACAAAAAGTGGCAGAAGCACTAAAAGGCATCAAAATCAATGAGTTCAATATTGTTTTGATTAGTGGAAAAAAACATTTTAATTGGTGTATTGCATCAAATGGAGAGTACTTTGAAGGTTAGTAGTTTAAACATGTAAGAATAAATACACAATTTTTAATAAATAAATCCAAGGTTGGATTTTTAATCCAACTCCCCTTGTATTATAATCTGAGCAAAAATGTCAGCCATGACCACTGAACACAAGAACTAAATTTAGGGAATGATTTCTGAATATTAATTTTGTATCCTGTTACTTTGTCAAATTAATTTATTAGATATAGTACTTTTTGATGGAGTCTTTATGATTTTCTATGTATAATACCATGTCATCTGTGATTATTGACAGCTTTACTTCCTCCTTTACAATTTGAGTACATTTTATTTCAGGAATAAGTGGTATTTTTATACACCAAAAATGAACTATCAGAAACAGAAATTAAGAAAAAAATCTCTTTATTAGAGCAACAAATATAATGTACCTAAGAATAAATTTAACCAAGGAGGTAAAAGATCTGTACTCAAAAACTGTAAGATACTGAAGAAAGAAAATGGGGAAGATACAAACAAGTAGAAGCATATGCTGTGTTCATGGATAGAAAAAATTAACATTGTTAAAATATCCATGCTACCCAAAACAATCTACAGATTCAATGCAATTTCTATTGAAGTACAAATGGCATACCTCACACATATAAAAAATATTCCAAACATACATATGGCACCACAAAATATCCTGGATAGCCTCAGCAATCTTGAGAAAGAAAAACAAAGTTGTAGGTATCATACCACCTGTTATCAAATTACACTAAAAGGCCATAGTAATCAAAACAGGATGGTACTGGCACAAGAACAGGCACATAGATCAGTGGGATAGACGAGAAGACCAAAAATTAAACCTATGCCTTTATGGTCAATTAATATATGAAAAAAGAAGCAAGAACATACAATGGGGTAAAGACAGTCTCTTCAACAAATAGTGTTGGGAAAATTGGATAGATGTATAAAAAAAATGAAAGCCCTGGCTGGTGTAGCTCAGTGGATTGAGCACGGGCCTGCGAACCAGACAATCGCGGTTCGATTCCCAGTCAGGGCACATACCAGGGTTGCAGGCCAGTACCCTGCAGGCCGGTTCCCAGCAGGGGATGCATGAAAGGCAACCATACATTGATGTTTCTCTCCCTCTCTCCTTCCCTTCCCCTCTAAAGATAAATAAATAAAATCTTAAAAAAAAACATTAAAAAAAATGAAAGTACACCACTATCTTACACCATACATAAGAATAAACTCAAAATGTATAAAATATGTAAATATGTCACAAAACAATAAAAGTTCTAGAATAAAACTTAAGCAATCAAATTTCAGATATTTCTGGTAGTAATATTTTTGCCCATATATATTCTTGGGCAAGAGAAACAAAAGAAAAAAAATAAACAAGTGGGACTACATCACACTTAAAACCTTTTGCACAGCAAAAAGAACCATCATCAAAATGAAAAGGGAACCCACTGAAAAGGGAGAATATATTTGCCAATGGTACCTTGTATAATGGATTAATTTCCAAAATATAAAAAAAACTTATACAATAATCACCAAAAAGACAAACATCCCAATAACAAATTGGCAATGAACCTAAATAGACATTTCTTTAAAGAGGACATATTGATGGAAAATAGACATAAAAAATACTTAATGTTACTAATTACCTGAGAGATGTAAATCAAAACAACACTGAGATATCACCTCATGCCTGTCAAAATGGCTATCATCAATAAATCAACAAACAACAAGTTCTAGCAAGGATGTGGAGAAAAGGTAACCTTAGTGCACTGTTGGCCGGAATGCAGACTGGTGCAGCCACTGTGGAAAGGAGTATGGAGTTTCCTCAAAATATTAAAAATAGAACTGTCTTTTGACCCAGTGATCCCACTTCTGGGAACATATTCAAAGAATCCTGAAACAGTAATTTGAAAGAATATATGCACTCCACTATTCATCGCAGCGTTATTTGTAATAGCTAAAATTGGGAAATAGCCCCAGTGTCCATCAGTAGATGAGTGGATAATAAAGCTGTGTAATACTATGCAGCCATAAAAAGAAGGAACTCTTAACTTTTGCAACAGCTTGGATGGACCTAGATATTATTAAGCTAAGTGAAATAAACCAGGCAGAGAAAGACAAATACTATGTGATCTCACTTTTATATGAAATCTAATGAACAAAATAAGCAAACAAAATAGAAACAGAGTCATGAATGCATGGAATAGATCAATAGCTGTCAGAAGAATGTAGGGTAGGGGGACTGGGTGAAAAAAAGTGATTTAGAAAAAATGTATATATTGTTATGTGATATATATGTGTGTGATATATACAGATATGCGTGTGTATGTATATATCAACATGCAGACACAAACAAGATTGTGGTGATAGCTAGAGGGAAAGGAGAGTAGGGTAGGAAGGGTTAGGCAAAGAGGAGGCATACATGAGAAGAGAAAGAGACTGCTTTTCACAATAGGCCCGCAATGCAGTGTGTAAATGATGTTTTAGTGAATTGTATGTGAAATCTTTAGGGTTTTGTGAAGCAATAGCACCATTAATGAATTCAATAAACAATTTTAGACAATAATTTATTTTGTATAAGGGACTTCCAGATTTCTGTTTATTGTAAAATGTTCTAGAATATACAAGAAAAGCACAGCAATGCTTTGCCCCAGAGGAGTCAGGTATAATAAATGGAAAATGAGCATGGAGGACATTTCTCTGAAACTATCGAATGTGTTATAAGTAAATAGAGAAGAACACCGGGGACGAGTGGGGTGGACAGGTGCGGTTGGGGGAAATTAGAGACAACTGTTCTAGAGCAACAACAATAATAACACAAAAGCAAATAAATAAAATCTTAAAAAAATAACAGCACCAAAGATTGAAGAGAAATGACTCTCTTCTCAGAAACCATTTTATTGAAGAGCAAGAATAAAAGATCTCTATTTGGAATTACATATTCAAATTTTCATTGTAATCAAGAGTACATGACATTAATGAAACTAGTTACACAGAGGAAAATATTGTAAAAATTAGTATGAAGTAAAATACTACGAATCCCCAAATTCTACTGGAGGCAATAAAAATATTAAAATACTTAGTAATGAGGAAACCAAATTTAGGAACTGGAAGTAGCAGCAAAAGAACAAAATATTCCCCATTAAGGTATTCAAACAAAAAAATAGAGATACACAGTTAAGATGAGAGAGATATATGGTCACAGGGTACACATACAAATATCATTAATGTAATTTTTAAATGACAAATAAAATTGAAGAAAAAAGTGGGAAAAATAAAAGGTAAAATAAGATTCATGAATTTCTGGTAGATCTTAATATTGTCTCTAAAAATACAGAACAATAAAAAACACATATGAATTAACTCAGCAAAACTTAAAATCACAGAATGACAAATATAAAAAAAGATAAAAGTAAATAAAGAAAATAACACCGAATGCTTTTAAGCTTACCCCACCACAGCTTTTTTTCTCAGAGCTCTCTGGGAACAACTTTGATGGAGAGACAAGTGGGGATCCATAAACAGAGCAAATGGGACCACTGTGACTTTAAAAATACTGACAATGTTTATTGTTAGATAAGAGCACGGACTGCAGATAGGAACTTCAAAGTTAAAATGATGTGAAGTGGCAAATAAATACTGAGGCAGAGAAAGAGGGGAAAAAATATTGGAGCCACCCTCTGGCTATTGCATGCTGAAGGGAAAGAAGCAAAAGACAGGTATTAAGTGTCCTATGAGACTAGGAGGAAACAAAATCTGTGGACAGTTAGCCCCTCTCCCTGGAAGAAACAAACAAACAAATCAACTAATATAAGCTGTGCTAAACTGACAGAAAAGAGTGCTATTGGACTAGAAATCTTATAAACTGCCCTGAATCTAAACATTTTTTTTAATTCAAAATTCATCTTGAGTTATTATCTTAAGAAATCAGAAATTGAGTTCAAACACAACTTAACATATTAAGCTCTTCCTTATTTTGGCAGATTTAGGGGATTTTAAGAAAAAAATATCTAAGTAATTAAGACTAAATTTCAGCACAGCTAAAGGAGAGTACTGTAATGAAACTTAACTGGCTGTGCTGAAGACCTGCAAACAAACAGTCAAGGGCATGAAAGTGAGATAAAGAAAGACATGCAAAGCTTTAGACAGGATGACAGCTAGACCATAGCAGATGGACAAAAAGGAATAATTTTTATAAAACTGAGGTTCTTGAAGAACACAGACAAAACAATTCACATTACTGCTTTTCCAAACTATATCCAAAAGCAATTTCTAGAAAAAAGCAAAATGAAACAAACAACAAGCAAAAACTTCTAAACTTCGATCATGTAAAGGCTCTTCAGATAGTTGGAAAAAGCCCAAATAATCAACTCTGAGACATATCCTCATAAAGGTATTTGATTTCAGTTATAAAACAATATTATTTTCTTTCTCTTGATAGTCTTGTTGATTTAGAGGGGTGTGGAGGAAAAATAATTTTTTAGAGGAAAGAGGCAGAGAATTGTAAAATAATTTTATTTATTTATTTATTTATTTATTTATTTATTTATTTATTTTAACCTCAAATGAGAAGAGCTTTTTCTTCTCCTCTAATACGAACCTTACTTGCAAATAATATAATATTTGGATAAATAATATTAATAATGTTTTAAATAGCACTTTTTTGTTTCTATTTACTTTTTTATTGTCGTTCAAGTACAGTTGTCTTCATTTTCCCACCACCACTCTCCCCTGCCCCACCCACCTCCCTCTTCCACCCTCAATCCTAACCCACTTTGGTTTTGCCCGTGGGTGCTTTATACATGTTCCTTGATGACTCTTCCCATTCTGCCCCCATTATCTCCTCTACTCTCTCCTCTGGTTACTGTCTTTTTTGTTCTTTATTTCAATGTCTCTAGTTATATTTTACTTGCTTGTTTGTTTTGTTGATTAGGTTCCACTTATAGGTGAGATCATATGATATTTGTCTCACTGCCTAGCTTATTTCACTTAGCATAATGCTCTCCACATCTATCCATGCTGTTGCAAAGAGAGGTAGCTCCTTCTTTCTTTCTGCTGCATAGTATTCCACTGTGTAAAGGTTTTTTGATCCATTTATTTACTGATGGCACTTAGGTTGCTTCCTGTACTTGGCTATTGTAAATGGTGCTGCTATAAACATTGGGGTGCATAGGTTTTTTTGAATTGGTGTTTTAGGATTTTTAGGGTATAATTCAAATTATCATAGAAAGCAAGTCAAACTGTGGAGCAACCTTTTAAAAAACACACAACCAAAGAAAGATTGCAACTATCAATCCTACAGAAAAACAGTTTTAAATATATATCAATATACAATGTATTATAGCAGTACATCAACATACAGTATTTTATAACCATGAGATCTTTTAAGAAATCCCTTAGAGATTATGCTTTATTCAACCACAAACTTCAGTGAAATGACTGATGTTAAACACATAAATATATCAAGATAACTCTAAAACTATAAATGCTTTCATAGCAAAGATAAAGGAGAAAGAATGATGTATCAAAATTATACCATTAAATGAGTAGAAAGAATGCAACTAAACAATAGAGGAGAAGGAATGGTGAAATGAAAATTAGTATGGACGGACCTGATATCATTATGCTAAGTGAAATAAGCTTGCCAGAGAAAGACAAATACAATACAATCTCACTTATATGTGGAATCTAGTGAACAAAATAGAATTAGAGGCATGGATGCATGAAACAGATTAACATCTGTCAGAGAAGAGGAAGGAGAGGAGGTGAAGGGATTAGCCAAAGAACATATATGCATAACTCACAGACACAGGCAACAGTGTGGTGATGAACAGAGGGAAGGGGGTAGGAGCAAGGTGGGCAAAGAGGGGTAATATAGCAACATCTGCAAAATCATGCCAACAATAAAAATAAAGAAAGAAGATAACAAATGAATTTTTTAAATACAGCAGATTATTTCATAGAAAATATATAGTAGTAAAAATATATAATTAAACACCAGTAAACAAAATACCTAAAAGTTAATTAAGAAAACAGGTGTCTAAGGGCACTCAAATGTATAACCACTAGAAATAAAATAAAAACCTTCTTAAACACAATACATTTTTAAAAGTCCCATATAAACTTGTAGAGATAAACATGGCAAATATAAAATATAACACAAAATAAAACAACACAATTAAGACCAAATGTTCTCATATTATGAATAAGATTGAATGGGTTTGCTTCACCTCTGAAAAGAAATAAAGCATGATTTTCAGTTTGACTCACAAATTAATACACAAATATATTCAATATTCAAAAGATATGTGTAACCTTAAGGGACTCTGCAAAGCTAAAAGCAAAGAAGTTGGAAAAGATATTATTTTCCGACACATAAAAGTATCTATAAAGCAGTTAAAAATTATAGTGAAAAAATTAAAGTACCACTGCATATCTAGTAAAATGCTTAAAATCCAAAGGAACTGACAATATCAGTTGCTGGGTTAGGATGCAGGGTTCTATCAGGAATTTTCATTCATTGCTCATAGGAATGCAAAATAGAAAAGTCGCTTGGAAAACAGGTTAGCATACTTGTATAAAACAAAACATAGTCTTACTGTGTGATTCAGCTAACATACATCCACATACTTACCCAAGTAATTGCAAAACCTGCATCAGATGTCAAAGGAGTTACAAATTCTTGTTGCTGGGTAAATTGACCGATGTTGTTACTGACCCAGTCTTCCTCTTCTCATCTATAAATTGTGGATAATATTAATACTTAGCACTTACGGGAGCTGCGAGGATTACTTGGGTGACATAATTAATGTATTCAGAACACAACCTGGTACAAGTTAATGGCCAATAATGAATGTTTTTTGCCTTCTCATTTTACAGTCTCACATCTCTCCATGTGACAGTCTGGAGGGGAAAATAATACCTTCTCTGTTGACCAATTTGTTGAATCTTCTTGGAGAGATTACAACCTACTGAATCTCAAATGAAAATTTTAAAACGAGAATAACAGAAAGAGAATATTTCATTATCATTGCAATAGTTTTTGCATACTTAATACTATAGTTACATAACATTTAGTTAATAATCACTGCAAAGTGCTTTCTTTATTCACAGAAGAGGTAAAGATGGTAATTTTCTTTCTGAATATGAGAACTGAGTCTTATTCCCTGATCAGATCTCACTGTCCTACTTCATTTTAGAAATTGATAGTAGGATATAAAAAATATCTTTAGACTATTTTTAAAAGTGGTAGAAGATAGTATGAAATAGGATCAAGATTAGAAGTTGCTCTATCAATATAAGATGATGAAAGTTCAGGGAAATAGTCAATGAAACTTGAGAGCAATAATCAAGAACCATATGGAGTCTGTAGAGATTTAATCAGACCAGTATGTGCCTTTGGATACTCTAAGAGTAGAAGATTGCCATTTTAGTTTTGATTTTTTTTATTGTCATGATCTTCTTTTCTGATGTAAGCTTTTATTGTAGCTTACAAGGAGCATGGGCATTAGCTGCTGACTAGCTTTCTGCTTTGTAGTAATTATTTTAATCTTTCAATCTTTCCCGTATTAAGCCAACAAGGAATGAAACATTAAAATGTCATGTTTACCCAAATTTATCCTTAGCAGTTTAAGACACTGCTTTGAAAAAGTGTGGTAGAAATAGTCTAGCACATTCCAAAAACTATCACAGGCAGCTCTTCAAAAGGAAAAAAAAAGATTGATCCTTCTATTAATGAAAAAGGATCTGTACTATGTTAAATCCAACACACTGTACATTTATGACATAGCAGGTTTCAGTTCACAGAGAAAAATAAAGCTAAATTATTTCTAAAACTAATTACACTAAGTATTGTTTAAATGTATAATATAAAAGTTTAGGTTGTTTTAATTTAGCACAGTGGAGCACCAGATTCAATAGTCTTGTATAGGGGAAATGATTAAATAAAATGGTTGAATTAAAAACTTTTGTTTCTAGTCTCACAAAACTCAGAAACCAGCATGGACTTATTTGAAAGTATTGGCATGTATAAGAAGAACCAAAATATGTGCATTTGGGGCTTCATGTTTGCAGTCTAGATAATATAGTGCTGTTTTACTGTTCTTAAGGTTAAGTTTCTTCTATTCTAAAATTGAGATAGCAACAACTACTTCATACAATACTTGACTTAAGGTTCAAATGTGATGCTGAATATTTGAGTAAACTGGCTTATAGAAAGCATTCAATATGTATTTGTGGAATATGAATCTTAATCCAATAATAAACTTTTTGTGATTACTTGATAATATTTGATATTAAGCAGATTGATAATATTTGTATACTATGATTCTTTTATTGCATATTCAGCCAATATATTGATTAGTTGCATGGTAATGATCGTGTGCATTGAAATGTGGTGTGCTACTGCCAACTTGAGGTCCAAGCATATTTTGTCCTTTTACCTGCTTGGCAGTGTTCATGAATTTATAAGACTGCTGACTATATAATATTTTATCAGTGATTATCTAAAATATTATTTAATTAAAGAAGAGCTCTAAGGCTTGGGAGAATGCATTGTAGTCTAGAATTCTAGGTTCAGCATTTATAGTATGTAATACCTTAGACAAATCATGAATCTCTCTGAGCTGTGTCCTTATCAATATTGGAAATGACATTTAACATACTAACTTCACAAGTCTGTTGATAAGATACAATGTTGTGGTGCAAGTCAAAGAAATAACAGTGAGTTATAAAAGAATACATAAATATTTAGGCTAGTAAAATGTAGAATTTTAAAATTGGTCTTAACATAGATTTTTTTTATTTGTTAGATGATAATTGTGTGGCATTGGTTTATATGTAGAATTCTCAGTAAAGTCTTCCTGGAGTGTCTTAAGTAAGTAAAAATTGACATTCAAAACAGTCCAGGAAAAGTGCTAGTCATTGAGTCTGCACTAGAACAAGTTAGGACATACGAAGTTCAGCCTCTATGTGTATGGCATTTGTAAGACAAAAGCAGATCACACTTGCCACCAGGATCAGCAGTATTGAGGAACTGCAGGTGCTCCTACTGCAGGAGGGTAATGCAAATCACTAACATTTAAGACAACGATGGCACTCCAGAGAGATATAAGATTAACATTTGCAATGGATTATAAAGCAACAAAAGAGTGTCCCCCAAATTAGCCTAGGGCAAGAGTAAGGCAAGTAGGAATATTGATAGGAAAAAAGAAAAATAGTTAAGCAGAGTCGTATAATAAAATTATCATCATTATCACTTAATAAGACAGAAATAAGAATATGTGTCTGGGTAAAAAGGAAAAAGGTAAACTAGATAAGGATACCAGTGGAAATCAGAAAGCCAATTACAAGAATAATCAGAAAAGACAGACAATGGGTTTCCAGAACTTAATGATCTTGGAAATAGAAGTATAGAAATAAAGGCCCTGGCTGGTGTAGCTCAGTGGATTGAGTGCGGGCCTGCGAACCAGAGTATTGAGGTTAGATTCCCAGTCAGGGCACATGCCTGTGTTGCAGGCCAGTTCCCAGCAGGGGACCCACGGAGGGCAACCATACATTGATATTTCTCTCCCTCTCTCCTTCCCTTCCCCTCTAAAGATAAATAAATAAAATCTCAAAAAAAAAAGAAGTATAGAAATAAAGAGTTGCAATTCCCACACAAAGTACAAAATCTGAACTCTGATATAGAAAGTAGGAGAGAAGGGTCTGCTCGTTCCTGTGGGACTGGGGAAATGAAAGCCCCATGATATAACCTGGTCTCAAACGTATTCTGGAGGGTCAGAAGAGGTAGGAACAGTCATTTGTAGTGGACTTGGAGTGACAGAGTCCAGTACAAAAAATATAAGAAGAAGATATATTAAGAAACAGAGAGAAACTGAGATTTGTGTTTTTGTTTGGATTATGCCACAGAAATGCACGGAAGACTATGTGAAGACACTGAAAGAAGAAGCCAAAAATATTGGCTATTTGTTGTTCTGTTTTCTGATCTTGGAACTCTTATGAGATACAAATAATTCAGCTTCTTCATATATCCATTTCTTTATATCCTTGCACTAGAATCTGGATCAATTTTAAGTATTCTCTCTTGATTAGAGTTTAATCCAGCTTTTATTCTGATGAGTTCTCTTTCAGTTATAAATTTAATATTATGCATTCTATTTAATTATTTCCCCCATTTATTTGTTCTTTTTTATATCTGAGAACTATCTTCATAACTTATTTTTGCTTTGTTGATGTTAACTTCTTTATCACTAAGAATCTGTGTTTTTTGTTTTTATTATATTTATTACGATGATATTAATGAGACTATATAGGTTTCAAGTTTATATTTTTATGATACGTGATCTGTATCATTCATTGTATACCCACAACAAAAAATCAAACCATCTTCCATCACCATATATTTGACCCCACTTACTTACCCCTGCCCCATTTCCTCTGGTAACTACTATAATGTTGTCTGTGTCTGAGTTTTTGGTGGTTGTTTTTTTTTCTTATTTTTTCATTTGTTGTTTTCAGTTTTATACCATACATATGAGTGAAATTATATGGTACTTAACCTTCTCTATCTGACTTATTTTGCTTAGCATGATATTCTCAAGGTCCATCTATGTTGTTGCAAATTGCAAATAATTTTTGACAAAGGAGCCAAAAACATACAATGAAGAAAAATAAGCCTCTTCAATAACCGGTGCTAGTAAAATTGAAAAGCCACATGCAAAAGAATGAAACTAGGCTATAGTTTGCACCCATATACAAAAATGAAATAAAAATAGATCAAAGACCTAAATATAGATCTGAAACAATAAATTACATAGAAGATAACATAGGTATGAAACTTACAAACTTTCGTCTTAGAAAACATTTTATGAAGTTGACCCCAAATGCAATTAAGTAAGGGCAAAAATCAATGAACAAGACTATATGGAACCAAAAAGCTTTTGCTGTGCAAAAGAAACCACTAACGAAACAAAAGGCAACCAACTGAATGAGAGAGGAGACTTTCAAAGAACATTTCCAACAACAAATTAATAGCCAAAATATATAAGGAACTCATACAATGCAATACCAAACAAACAAAAGATTGAAATAAAAACAGATAGTAGGTTTTTATGTTTATGTCAATCAAGGATATTGGCCTATAATTTTCATTCCTTTTACTGTCTTTATCTGATTCTGGAGTTAGGATAAGGCTGGACTCATGGAAGAAACTTGGGAGTCATTGCTCCCCTTGAATTTTTGGAATAGTATGAGGTCAGGTGTTAGTTGTTCTCTGAATCATAAAATTCATCTGTGAAGCCATATGGTCCAGAACATTTGTTGTTTGGGATTTTTTTTATTATGACTTTGATTTCATTAGTTTTAATTTATCTACTCAGATTTTCTGATTTCTCTTGATTCAATTTGGAAGGTTATATGTTTGTAGGAATTTATCCATTTCGTCCTTGTTTTCCAATACATTGGCATGTAGTTGTTTGTAATATTTTCTTATGGCCCTTTGTATTTCTGTTGTGTCAGGTGTTACTTCTCCCCTTCCATACAATTTTGGTCAGAGGTGATGCTTGATGTGATTTTAATCTTAAATTTATTAAGACTAGTTTTATGTTCTGATGTGGTCTACCCAGGAAAATATTCTATGTGCACTTGAAAAAATGTGCATTTTGCTACTTTGGGGAGAAAGGCTCTGAAAATATTGATTCAATCCATCTGGTCCAGAGTGTTATTTAAAGCCCTTTTTTGATTTTCTGTGTGGAAGATCTATCCATTGATATGAAAGGGATATCAAAATTTCATACTATGACTATATAACTATTGATCTCTCCCTTTTATTCCACCAAGATTTGCTTTATATACTTTGGTGCTCCTGTTTGGAGTACATAGATGTTTCCTATGGTTATATGCTCTTACTGAATGGATCCTTTTATCATTATGTAATGTCCTTCTTTGCCTCTTGAAAAGCCTCTTGGATAGTCTTATTTAGTCTTTTTGTCTGATATAACTTCTTCTGCCCACTTTTTTGCTTTTATTTGCACTTTCAGTCTATGTGTGTGTCTTTCTTTCTGAGGTGTCTCACCTGTAGAGAGTATACATATACTTTAGACAGTATATATGATCTCATATTTTTATCATATATATAAACCCAATGTATTTTGATTGGAACCTTTAATACACTGACATTTAAAGTGGTTATCAGTAGGTATATAATTATTGCCATTTTATTATTTATTTTCTTCTTTTTTTCTTTAATAAGTCTCTTCAACATTTCTTATAAAACATATCTTGTAAAGTGGTTTGGCGGTAATGAACTCTCTTAGCATTTTCTTGTCTTAGAAGCTCCTTATTTCTCCTGCAATTTTAAATGATAGCCTTTCTATATAAACTAGACTTCATGGTAGGTCTCGCTTTTGTCACTTTGAATATTTCATGCCATTTTTCTGACCTGAAATGTTTCTATTGAGGAATCAGTTAACAGTTTTATTAGTGCTTGCTTGTAGGTCACTGTCTTTCACTTGCTGCTTTTAAGATTCTCTCTTTGTGCCCTGGCTGGTGTGGCTCAATGGATTGAGTGCCAGCCTGTGAACCACAGGGTGTCAGGTTGAATTCCTAGTCAGGGCACTTGCCTGAGTTGTGGGCCAGGACCCCAGTAGGGGGCATGTGAGAAGCAAACACACACTGATGTTTCTCTTCCTTTCTTTCTCCCTCCCTTCGTCTCTAAAAATAAAATAAATAAAACAGATAAAAATTTCTCTCTTTGTCTTTATCCTTTGCCATTTTAATTATAATGTGTCTTGGTGTGAACCTCTTTGAGTTCATCTTGTCTGAGACTCTCTGTGCTTCCTGGACTTATATGTCCATTTCTTTCACTAGGTTAGGGAAGTGCTCAGTCATTATTTTCTCAAATATGTTCTCAATCCCTTGCTATTTATCTCTTCTCTTTTGGGTACCCCTATAAGGCAAATGTTGTTAAGCTTGACATTGTCCCAGAAGCCCCTCGAACTCTCTTTATCTTTTTAAATTATTTTTTTCTTTTCACCACACTGGTTGGGTTTTTCTTTCCACTTGTCTTCCAAATAACTGATTTTTCTCTTCTACTTCATCTCATCTGTAATTGATTCCTTCCAGTATATTTTTCATTTTATATATTGTATTTTTTTTAAATTTCTGACTTGCTCTTTTTTGATGGTTCCTGTGACCTTTTTAATGCTTATTATGTCTTTACCAAAGTTCTCACTTAGTTCATTTACTCTTACTTTATATCCCTTGAACACTTTTATAACCATTGATTAAGCTCTGTATCTGATAGATTGCTTGGCTTTATTTTATTTAGCATTTTTTTCTGGACATTTCTCCTGTTATTTTATTTGGGGTATGTTTCTTTTTCTCCTTGTTTTGGCTGACTCGCTGTGCTTGTTTCTGTGTTTTAGGTAGATGTTCTATGTGTTCTAGTCTCGGTGCGGTGGCCTTACATGTTAGGTGTCCTGTGGGACTCACTGCTGGTTCTCCAGAAATATCACTTGTGTAGATCATGTGAGCCCTCCTGTTGTAGTTGAGTCTTGATTGTTGTTGGTGGGTCCATGGGTGGGATTGACCCTTAGCTGGCTGACTATGAGGATCAGCTCAGACCACATGTATGAGCTGCTGTGCAGGTGCTGACCTCACAAAGTTGAATTTGGCCCAGCAGTATCTGGTGCCTGCCAAGAAGTCCCCTTGGATGTGCCATTTGTAAAGCTAATTGGGACATGCTCTGATGTAGTCTGCAGGTTGCCACCAGGTATATTGGTCCCAGGGACTCTTGGGAGGGACTCCAGTACAGGTCATTGTCACATGCCAGCTATAACTGGCCCTGGGATGCCTGTTTGCATCTACAAAGTAATCCCCAATTATGGCTGTATCTCCTGGGCCTAGGTACATGTGGTAAAGCCAAGCTGCATACAAAGGCCAACTACTACCAGTACTGAGCATGGGGGCAGGTCAGCAGAAGTCTCAAGGAACCTCAAGATCCATTTCTACTTGCCAGCCTTTTAGGCTCAGTCACTGAACAAACAGTATGTGAACTGCAAGAGTAGGTTCTCAGTAAGTCACTGAGTAGGAGCAAGCAGTGTTCAGTGATTCAGATTCAGCAAAAGTGCTGGGTCTGAGGCCATTCAGCAAGCCTTAGGGCAAACCAAGTCAGTTGCCACCCACCTTTGGGTCTCTGGCCCTTTGTGGTGGGGCAATGTCTCAGGGAGTCCTCAGCTGGAGGCCAGTGGAGATCATTATGCTAAAATGGGTTCAGATTTGGCCATGTGGGGAAGGGGCTCTGCATAGGAGTGGTGGTGCTGGTTAGGTCTGCGAGAAAAGAAATGGCCCTTGACCTAGAGCCACACAACTAAGTCTCTCCCTGTCCATGGCTGCTACCCAGAGTCTGCCCAGATTGTCTCATGAGCTCTTCAGGCATGTCTGCACCATGGGTTCAAGCTGACCAAATCCAGCAGACTCCTGCAGGGCTCAACCTTGGCAAGGTAGGGTTAGTGAATTTTTCCAAGTTAATACTATATGGAGGGAGTGCTGAGCCTAGGAAATGTGGTGTCTATGGGCAGTGTGGGAGATGGACTCCGCACTGGGATTTTGGCAACTGTTCCTCCAGACCTTTACCTGTATAACTTTAATCTGTTCTAAGCTGCCATTCCTCCACTACAACCAGGGATGAGTGCCTGCCTACAAGATTTTGTGCACTAGCCCTTCAAAAGGGCCTCTGTTTTTTGGTTTGTTTGTTTTTTTGGTTGTTTTTATCAGACTCCATTTTTCTCTGGCAGACTGCATCCCCACTTATTTTTATAGCCAGATGTTATATGAATTCTGCTTCCTAGCTCTGGTGCTCCAGCCTACGGACCCCAGAATGGGGTTCAGACTCTTGCTCATCAGCAGGGACCTTTGCAACTGAGATGTCCCTGCAGATTCTTTACCACTGCACAAGGGTGGGGGCCAGTCCTTTCTGCCACTCCATCCTTCTTACCACCTGGATGTGGCTTCTTCTGAAATACTCGGTTATAAGATTGCTATTCAAGTAGTCTTTAGCTGGTTATGCAGGTTGATTGTTCTATGATTTAGCTGTGATTCTGGATTGGCCTTGGGAGCAGGTGAGTGTAACATCCACCTGCTTGACCGCTTACTATCTTGCATCCCCAGAAGTCTGTTTATCCTCTGGTGAAGTGTCTGTACAGAGTTCATGCTGTT
Source organism: Artibeus jamaicensis (assembly GCF_021234435.1). NCBI lineage: Eukaryota > Metazoa > Chordata > Mammalia > Chiroptera > Phyllostomidae > Artibeus > Artibeus jamaicensis. Next base: position 66,269,673 of record NW_026522030.1, on the reverse strand, counting down.
TTTTATTGGGTTGTTTGTTTTCTTATTGCTGAGTATTAAGAGTTTATATATATTTGGATACCAATTATTTATCAGATATGTGTTTTAAAACATTTCTCCAAATCTGTGGCTTATCTTAATATCTGTTAAAAAAGACTGACATCCACAAAAATTTTTCCTCCCTGTTTCCTACTCTCCCTGTCAACAGAGAGAGCCTGGTGAGTCCCTACCTCATGGACCTATGTTCTCAAATTTTGGGGTCTTTTCTGGACAGACAAGAGCTATGCTGTCTCACCCACAGCCTCAGACCAAGCAGAGTCCACCTGACCTGACCTGAAGGAGATCAGGGCTCCTTCACTCATTGTCACCAAAGAGACTACCTCCTCACAGAAGCTAAATGTCCTGAGTTTTTGGACTGGGGACAAGCATAGGGCCAGGACAAGTAGAGGCCAATGCTGGAGGACCCTGAGGTGTGGTTTGGGTGCTTCTCTAAAGCTCCAAGGCTACTGGTCTAGTTTTCTGAAACCTGTGAGCTCACTTGTAAATTCCCTTCTGCTCATGCAAGCTTAAGTGGGTCTATAATGAACTACCACTTCACACCTGCTAAAATGGCTATCATCAATAAAGCCACAAATGACAAGTGTTGGCGAGGATGTGGACAGAATGGAACCCTTGTGCACCATTGTTGGGAATGCAGATTGGTGCAGCCACTATGGGAAACACTATGGAGTTTTCTCAAAAATTTAAAAATCTATCTGCCTTATGACCCAGTAACTTCCCTTCCAGGGATTTATTTGAAGAAACTTAAAACACTAATTGGAGAAAATACATGCACTCCTTTGTTCATTGTAGCATTATTTACAAATGCTGATCTATGGAAGAAACCCAAGTGCCTATTAATGGATGAGTGGATAAGGAAGTTTTGGCACATATATACAAAAGATTATTACTCAGACATAAAAAAGAATAAAATCTTACCATCTGTGACAGCATGAATAGACCTAGAGAGTATTGGGCTCAGAGAAATAAGTCAGCCACAGAAAGAAAAATACCATGTGACTTCTCTTATATGTGGGCTCAAATAAACAAAATAAATGAACAATCAAACCTGAAACAGACTCAGAGTTACATAGAGATAACTGAGGTTTGACAACAGGGAAGGGGGTTGGGGCACTCAGTGAAATAGATGAAGACACTAAGAAGCACAAATCAGTAGTTACAAAATAGCCGTGGAGAAGTAAGTAAAGCATAGGAAATATAGTCAATAACACTGTGATAACTATGCAGAGTGACAGCTGGGGTACTGGAAATATCAAGGGGCCCACTGCAAAGTATATGACTGTCTGGTCATTATGCTGTACACCCAAAAGCAGTACATAATAAAATGTAAATAATAATAATAATGAATTGTAATGACAGCTTTAAAAAATGGGCAGGGGACCTAAACCAACACTTTTCTCAAAAAGATATACAAATGACCAAGAGATATATGAAGAGAACTTGGTTGAAATATTATTTTAAAATCCTCTTCAATGTTTGTACATTATTTCCATTTCCTCAGGAGTAAGTCAATGTTTTAATTAGTTCAGTGTCTGTTATGTTGTTTCATTGTTTGTTTTATAAATTTTTAGCTAATCAGTTTTCTTAGCATTAATGAAGATAGAGGCTGCACAGAGAAAATCTCTGTAACTAACGAGAAAGAAGGACAAATATGTTTGAATCACAGTAGAAGCGGTAAAGTAACACTACAAGGTATGAATATTAGTTTCCTATCACTTTGAAACAAATTATCATAAACGAGAAGCTTAAATCAACACTTACTTATTTGTTCACATATGTCTAAGTCAAAAGTCCAGAATGGTCTTTGTCAGGATATCACGATTCTGAAATCAAGCTGTTGGCTGGGTGGAGTTTCAATCTGGAAGCTTTGTGGAAAAGTTTGCTTCCAGGTTCCTTCCTGTCATTGATAGAATCAAATTTCTTGGTGTTATAGGATTGAGTGAAATCTATTTTCTTGCTGACTCTCAATAGATCATAAAAGCTACCTGCATTCCTTGCTATTTGTTCCCTTCCATCTTGAAGCCAACAATGGAACATCAAATCCTTCCTGTGCTTTGAGTTTCCGGCTTCCCCATCTTTGACCTCTAGGCCTGTATTTAAAGGGCTACTGTGATTAGGTCAGGCACAACCAGATAATTTCCATATTTTAAGGTCAACTGAATTGTGACCTTCATCATACCTGTAATAGCACTTTATATCAATACCTAGATTTGCATTTGAATAACTGGCAGAATCTGAATGTATATCAGGTGCTATAAACTTTGGTGATGAATCTCTCTACCATAATTGGGTTAAAATGTAAAGGGTTTGCTTGGAGGGACTCAAGAGTTGGAAGATTTTAGTTCTAGGCAATAGCCAATAAGCTTAGCGATGATATGTAAAAGCTTTTGTTTTAGGAACTGAAGGTATGACCCGCCGTGACTCCTGGAGACCATAAGCATCTCCACCTTGTGTCCCAGGAGAACTTCAAGCAATAAAGATCGCGTATGAGCCATTGTAAGACAGAGTGATATCTCCACTGCCCAGGCTACCCCACCCAGGACACAGATAAAGAATCGTCAGTCAACAGATGAAAGAATGCTGCAGCTTTTTATCAGATTAACATTTTCCCTGAATTCTAAACACCTTACCTACATTTTTCTTCTCCTTTTAAAAGGGATCAGTTTAAAATAGAATTTAAGACAGTCTGTTAAGGTGCATAATCTGCCATCTTCTCAGTTTGCCAACCATCTAAATAAAGTGCCTGTAAAGATCCAATCCCTGTCTCTGCTTACTGACTCTGGTAGTGACAGGCAGCTCGAATGTAGACTTTTGCAGTTTCAGTTTTCAATTACTTGTCACACATACCTAACCCTTTCTCCCCAACCCCTGCCATTCCCTCACACATACATACAGTCTGTAAACAATGATACTTTACAGAAAACTTCTCAGTAGCATCTATAAGTGTTAGAAATATAAAAGGCTGAGGAGCTAAAAACTGTTAACCTGGATTCTATAGTCAGTCAAATTATTATTCAAATTTTATAACAAATAAAAATATTTCTAATTCTCTATCAGTTAGGCAATATGTTATGGGTGTTGGTGACACAGAATTCACAAGAGGAAAAAAATATAGAGAGTAAAGATTTTATTCACTCTCTAAGAAAGGAGAGGAACATGGTGTGGAGAGATGCAATGACATTGAAGGGTGGGAGTTTTGAGCTTTTATTGGATTATAATTTGATTTTAAAAAAGTGTTGGGGAGGTGCTGTTGTGTGGCCCCTGGGCTGTTGGGGGCATTGTAACATGTGGCTGCAGTTTGTTCCAAAGTTATTTTCTGACTGTGGCTGTAGAGAGCTGTTAGTCACATTCTGTTCTTGCTTTCAGATAACTTCCAGTCCTGGAGAGAGAAACTCAGAAGAGTGAAATGTCAGCCATGTTTAACAAGGTCATGGGTCTGCTCAGCTAGTGGTGCCACAATAGGAAAGAGTTCTGGCTTTATCCTTTTATGATACAAATCAATTTCATGTGGAAACATTCTCTTCCCTCCCTTAATTACCCTAGAATGTATGCATTCACATAATAAACACATAGGAAAATTAAATACAGTATTCTTATACTTAAAAAGAAATAAATGAGCAAAATGTCAAACTGAACACATACCCATTTTGGTTGCCTTCAGAAATCCTAACATAACAGGGAGGTCATTTTTAAGGTGTTATGTTACAAAGGCATCGAGAACAAGAAAATGGACAACAGTGGCATTCGGGAAGCTACACGGCAGATGGTACAAGGAGATCCATAAACACAAACCTTTACCTGGCCGAGATAGAAAGAAAGAACCGGCTTCATTTGTATCACAGATCTCATCTCCCCAAAAAGACCTGCCTCTGAAGCTGAGGGCAGGTGATGAAGATCTAGAGAAAGGAAGTTTGTTAAATTCTTGTGCAAAGTTGAGCTATAATGGATCAGGTCCTCTGGTTTAAAAAAATGTGATAATAAAAGCCTGAGTCAAGAATTCAGCTATATATTGAGAAATGAAAGCAGAATAAGGAAAGGAAAAGAGTAGTATAAAGCTGTGTTCTTGAGTAAAATGTAGTACAAACTGCTCCACAGAGTTATCCTCTATTGAGGCAAGGGCACCTGCCTTTTTATCCTTGTAAACAGTTACCTAAGACATATCTAAAGTTAATCAACAGGAGACTTTACTTTCGAAGAAATTCGAGTAGTAGTAGTTACTGAGCAGACTAGAGCAGAAGAACGTTCCATACAGGAAAAACAATATGCCCTAAAGGGCAAAGCTGAAAACATCCGTAGTGAATTTGGAAGACAGTAGAAATTATCTCAAAGATGTTATGAAGCAATATCACATACAAACAGTAGTTCTACTTAGATAATGTTTACTTTTAATTGCATTGTGAATTGTTATATACTTACATAATATTTAAATGTAAAAAAAAACAAGGATTCTGAGTCAAACTTCCCTTTTGCAAATATTTTTCTTTAGAGGCATTTTAAGTTATAAAAACTCATGAATGAAACTTTTTTTGCCTACTCTGCAATACTTAAGTACTGATGCTTAACTTAAAAAGAGCCATACAAATCTTTTTTAAATATAGATATGTAAAGGTTAGCTGAAGGCCACTCTGGTATATAGAATGCTCTTATTTTGCCATTTCCTTACTTTTTACTTTGCATTATATTATCGTGGGGAGATCTTTTCCTCATTTATTGCTTATTTTTGTAGAAATCAAGCGAACCTTAGCAACAATGCCACATACCAATCTCTGAACTTTATTTTTAACTCATCTGTTTATAGCATTAATGGTTTTAGTTATAAAATAGTTTTATTCTAAAAGTTATTTCATATAAATGTGTATGTACTTGTTCCAGCTTTGAAAAAAAAAGAGCTTTCCATGTTTAATTTACTAAGAAATTTTAATGTTGTGTGACTAACATCCAATTATAAAACTAAATTCTAGATCAGCAAGTTCAAAAATATATGTTTAAGGAAAGATTTTTGGGTTTTTCTATTTTTTATTTATGTGTTTCATGTATATATTTATAAATTTATTGGCATTTTATCTGGAAATCCGATCACTTATAATGGAGAAGTAAGATTAGTTTAAAATCAGAATGATTTAAATTATAAATACTACTTTCTTTCTGGCATGTAACATATGCATAGTAGAAACAATATTTTCTTCCTTTCTTCTTTCTTTTTTCTAGAAAAAGGAGAATGGAGGGAGAGAGAAAAGGAGAGAAACATCAATTGGTTGCTTCTCATATGTGCCCCAACTGGGGCTGAAACCACAACCTAGTCAGGTGCCCTAACTGGGAATTGAACATGCCACCTTTCAGTGTACAGGATGACATTCCAACCAACTGAGTCACACCACTAAGGCAGAACTTTATAGTTGTTTATGAAGTTCCCAATGTATTGATAAATCCATTGCAGTTTATCAACAGTTTGTACACCCTGGTGTATTCATGCCAATTAAGATGAGAATATGAACTAAATGTTCTTGATTATTTGTGAAGTGCATATCGAATTGTTTTCTGAAGAACTCTGGACCACTTTAGATATATGGCAAATAAAAATGAAAGTGAATAATGAAAAAGCACTTAATATGTTATTTAAAGAAAATGACCATAGGAAGTACAAAGTAAGAACAAGAAAAGCTTTTTAACCCAGGTGCAACAATTCTGTAATAACCATTGTTATGGACTAAATTGTGTCACTCTCAAATCTGTATATTAGAAACTTACCCTGAATGTGATAATATTTGGTGATGGATCTTCAATACTTAGGTTTAAATGAGGTCATAGGGGTGGGGTTCTCACAATGGGATTGGTACTCTTATAAGAAGAAGCACCAGAGAGCTTGCCGTCTTTCTCTTTTTTCCTCTCACGTGATGCCGCAGTGAGATGTAGGCCATCTATATCACAGAACAATACCCTTATCATACATCAGCTATCCTGGCACCTTGACCTTGGACTTCTAACCTCTAGGACTGTGAGAAAAGGCATTTATGTTTAAGCCACCCAGTCTATGCTATTTTGTTATGGCTGACTGTGCAGACTACGGCAACCATATTTAAAAGAGCTCCTGCAGTTAGAACGTAAGCTGACAACACAGTCCAGGGGCTGACTGTCCATTGGTATGCACCAGTGTTGAATCGGTTCAAATACTGAGATTACATACAATCTCTTGTATTCAAATATATGAATCTTCATATTCTCTCAACTTACTTTTTAGTAATGTGTTTATAAATGTAGAACATAATTTTTTTCTTGGTAGAATACTGATACAGAAAAAATTGGAAAATAAAAAATGTGTTTAGGTTATTTTAAAAATATGCTACTGTACAGATTGATAAAAACAGAGTGTGTATTGACAGCATAAAAGATGTGTGGAAAGGTGTAAAAATGAATTCAAATAATCATACTTATATAATATTATACTTAACAGGATTCCATTATCTGAAATGCTATAACTAGGGAAAAGCAACATTTACTTTTATAACAAATTGCCCTGAGCTGACACAAATACCTCTGTCACTGAAACTCCACTTGGTATTTGGTATCTCGTAAATATCATTTACTTGGACAAACCTCTGGAAATTGCTTGTTTTTAACAACCTCGCAACACAGGTGACAATTTTACTACACAGTACTTACACCTGTAGATAAAGTTCAAATTTAATTTTAAACTTGGGAAAAAGCATTAAAAACAGTTTTTTTCTGAAACATTTCTTAGTATTATAAATTGTTGGATACCATTCTGAAACTCGTTCACAGGCCAGAGGCATTTATATAAGTTGTTAAGCCATTTCTTCACCACAAAACTGAAGCACTAATGTGGGCTATAGTTATACATATGAAGTCTGTGTGTTATGAGAACACTTCCTAAATCAAGATATACAACCACCCCAACAATTGCAGAGGACTTCTTTGTGCTCCTTTCTTTTAACAAGAACTGTCTATTATTCTATCTCCTACCACTATCAATTACTTTTGTCCTTTTTGAACTTCATATAAATGAAATTATAAATCACACACTTTTTATATTTTTATTATTTCACTTATTAATGTAAATATAAGATCATCTACATTGTGTGACCCTCTGGCTTTTCTATTTTTATAGCTGAGGAATATTTCACTGCTCCTATAATTCTATTTCTTACAAAATAGTAAAATTTAAGGTTAAGGTAACATTTGAGTTGAGAAGCTTTTAAAAGATTAAAAGGAAGTAATGAAAATATTGGCCCACATCTATAGTCACATTGACTGATTGATTTAGTTCTCTCCATCAGTACTTTTGTATTTGCTATTGTGTCCACAATGCATATATATTTCCTACCTTTGGACAGAAGTAAAAACTATGAGAAAATGATTTTATGTTTCTGTTGTGGTATGACATTTCCCATTCTTAAGATTACCCAGAAGCTGTTTATATGCAGACAGCAAGGTGAACAGCGGTCTGAACATCAGTTAGTCTGCAAGAAATATACACACTAAATTAGTTCAAACATTAACTTTGTCATAGCAAAACACAGATGAGTTTTAGTGGATCAGCAAACCATGTCTGGACTATCTTGTGCATTTCAAAGATGTTTTGCCTTAATTCTCCTGGCACATATCCTCCTCTAGATAATAAATGTTAGAGGTATGGTGATCAGTTGACTTTAGTAATAGAATGTGTGGTTATAGTTAACTAGGCACTATATGATTAGTCCCTTTTTTTCAGAGGGCCTTTTTTGTGCATTATCTTCTATAGTAATTTCAAGAAAAATGACCCTTTTAAAGTAGTAAACTAAAAGAGTATATGAAAAAGGTGAAGATGTTTAAATTAGGACTTCTACCTAAGCAATAATTTTTGGCATGGTGAGGTGGTTTCAAATCATGATACTCATAAAGTAGTAGGAGCTTCTAGATACTCTAACTATGATCTGTAATTTAGTCTACAGCTCTCTGACATGTAAAGTAATCCCATTTACATAGTCTCTTTTCCTTGGACTCCTCTTGGTTGCGGCAAATCTTGGACTCTTCTTGTTTTTGATGACCTTGACAGTTTTTTTTTTTATTTATTTTTTTCTACTACAGTTGGCATTCAATATTATATGATACTAGTGTCAGGTCTACAACATAGGGTCTAGACAATTACATAATTTACAAATTGATCCCACCAATAATTCTCATACCCAGCTGGTACCATACATAGTTATTACAGAATTATTAACTATATTTTCTTTGCTGAACTTTACATTTGCATGACTATTTTGTAACAACTAATCTGTACTTATAAATCCCTTTACCTTTTTCATACCCAAACCCCCTCCCCTCAGGCAATCATCAATTTGACCTTGACAGACTTGAGGTGTACTGGTCAGACATTTTGTAGAAGATCCCACAATTGGGATATATTTAAAACTTTTCTGATGATTAGGCAAGGGCTGGATGATTTGGAGAGAGCTACCACTGAGCTAAAATGCCATTTCCTCTTGATTACATCATATCTAGGGTACATTATACTGATAGAATTTACCACTGTAGATATTAACCTTTATCACTTGACTGAAATAGTTTTTTCCAAGTTTCTCCACCACATGACTTTCCTCCCTTTCTATATTGTACTCCTTGGAATGAGGTCTACCAAATACAGCCCAAGTTCAAAAAGTAGGGAGTTAACCTGTAACACTCTGAGGGTACAATATCTACACAAATTATTTGAGAGGTGGAATTAACCTAATCTCCCTTATCTGTTTATTTATTCAATTGTTTATTAATATTAGTGGGAATAATAACATTTATTTTATACTTTGAGTTAAAATTTCATAATACCATATTTATTGCTGTAGGGAAAAAGTAGTCAGTCAGCCTCCCTCACCCAGATGTCTGGGCAACTTTCCCTTAGCAGAATTCACATAACCTTGAGCATGGGCCCACAATCACAAAATCAAACTTTGCTATATAATATTTCAGCAACCTGCTGCCTTTGTGTGAATTTAGTATGTAAGGGAGTCAGGACTTCCTATGACAATGACATACAGCTTGTGGAATGCATGGATTGTCCCAGCCACAAAAAAGGCATGCCAGACATCCTGATGACTCCATGAATTTTCTTCCATCTGCCTGAATCCCATGTGAATCTGCCTAACATTGAACAACTGCAAGACGATTGCTAAAATTGTTTTAGCTTTGGTCATTGAAAGATTTTTTCAGTTTGCTCTTATGTTCCCTTGACATACTTCAATCATTGTGGAATTCTTTCATTGTGAGTTTTTTACTTGTATTTATTATTTATTGATAATTATTTACTCTATATTTTGCAACCTTGTTATTCTGTACTTATGCCTTTTTAAGTCATATTATACTCAAGGTGAACTATCTTGATTTTCTTATTGCTTTTATGTTGCAGTCCTAGTTTTTCAATTTTAACTTTATTATGATAAGAAGAGAACATAAGATATAGATTTTACCAAATTTTAAGTGTACTAAACTCAATGCAATAGTATTAAATATAATGGCAATGTTATATTGTGGATCTAGAACATACTCATCTTGCAGAATGAAGACTATGCCTGTTGGTTAGCAATTCACCGTTACCCCTACCTGTCAGACTCTAACATCACAATTCTGCTCTCTGATTTCATGAGTTTGATTATTTTAGGTATATCATAAAGTTGGAATTATGCAGTATTTGTCCTTTCACAACTGGCTTGTTCACTAGCATAATATGTTTAGGATTTATCTCTATTTGTGTTGTTGCATATTGTAGAATGTCCTTTTTTAAAAGCTAATTAATATTCCATTGTGTGTATATACAATATTTTATTTATAAATTCATCTGTCAATTAGACAGCCAAGTTGTTTCTACATCTTGATTATTGTGAATATTTTCACAATAAACGGTGGGGTACTAATATATCTTTCAGATCCTGATTACGGTTCTTCTGGATAAATATCCAGAAGTGGTATTTCTGGATCATATGGAGTTCTATTTTCAATTTTTTGAGGAATTTCCATTCTATATTCTATATAGCTGCACCAATTTGCACTTTCATCTACAGCATACAAGGGCTCTAATTTTTTCTTAATCTTCATTAACATCTATTTTTAACACCCACTTTAACAGGTGTGAGGTGATATCTCATTGGGTTTTGATTTGTATTTCCCTGATGATTAGTGTTGCTGAATATTTTTTTCTTATACCTGTTGTCCACTTCTATATTTTATTTGGCGCAATATTTATTCAGGTTTTTAGGCTATTATTTAAATCTAGTTATTAGTTTATTCACTATTTACTTGTAGGAGTTTCTTAAACATTTTGGAAATTAACTCCTTATCTGATATATGGCTGACAAACATTTACTCCCATTCTATAGTTGCCTTTTCAATCTGTCTTTTTTTTTTCATTGCTAAACAAAAGCTTTCTAGCTTGGCGTAGTTCCATTTATTTATTTGTTGTTGTTATTACTTGTGCTTTTAGTTTCATATCCCCCAAAAATCATCACCAAGGTCAATGTCTTCATGTTTTTCGCTCATGTTTCCCATCCCCCACCCCAGGTGCTTTGTAGCTTTAGGCCTTACATTAATTCTTTAATTTAATTTGAGTTGATTTTTATCTATGGTAAATATGATTCCAGTTTCACTCTTTTGAATGTATATATCAAATATTCAAAGAACATCTGTCGAAGAGACTACTCTTTTTCCATTGTGAATTCTTGGCATACTTATCAAAGATCAGTTGCCCATAAATGCACAAATCTGTTTCTAGGTGGGTTGTCTATTCCATTTCATTGGTCTGTATGTCAATTTTTTATGCCAATATTATGCTGTCTTAATTACTATAGCATTGTCTTTTGAAATTAGATTGTGTTATCCCTCCAGCTTTGGCTTTCTTTCTGAAGTTTATTTTGGCTATTTGGCATCCATTATGGTTCCATGTATATTTTAGTACTTTTTTTATTTATGTAAAAAATACTGAAGAAGTTCTTCAATATTATGGAATTTTAAAAAATTCTGTTTGCTATATTGAATAAAATTTTTTCCTTGATTTCTGCTTCTGCTGATTCATTGTTAGTATACAAAAATGTCTTTGATTTCTGGATATTGACTTTGTATCCTGCTGTTTTGCTAAATTCATTAATTAGTTCGAGCAGTTTTTTGGTAGAGTCTATAGGATTTTCCATGTACACTATCATGTCATCTGCAAACAGTGACAGTTTTGTTTCCTCCTTTCCTATTTGGATGCCTTTTATTTCCTTTTTTTTACCTGATCACTGTGGCCAAAACTATATTGAATAGAAGTGGTTTAAGTGGACATCCTTGTCTTGTTCCTGATCTTAGTGGAAAAGCTTTTAGTTTTTTCCCATTGAGTATGATATTGGCTGTAGGTCTCTCATATATGGCCTTTATTATATTGAGGAATGCAAATTAAAACCACAATGAGATACCACTTTACACCAGTCAGGATGGCTATCATAAACAAAGCAACAAACATCAAATGTTGGAGAGGTTATGGGGAAAAGGGGACCCTAGTTCACTCTTGGTGCCATTGCAGACTGGTACAATCATTATGGAAAACAGTATGGAATATTCTCAGAAAAATTAAAATTGACCTGCCTTTTGACCCAGCAATTCCACTGCTAGGATTATATCCTAAGAATCCTAAAACACCAATATCAAAGAACCTATGTACCACAATGTTCATAGCAGCACAATTTACAATAGCCAAGAGTTGGAAGCAACCTAGGTGCCCATCAGTAAATGAATGGATCAAAAAATTGTGGTACATATACACAATGGAATTCTATGCAGCAGAGAGAAAGAAGGAGCTACTACCCTTTGCAACAACATGGATGGAACTGGAAAGCATTATGCTGAGTGAAATAGGCCAGGCATTGAAAGACAAATACCATATGATCTCACCTTTAACAGGAAACTAAAACAAACAAGCAAGCAGAATAAAAACAAAGACACTGAAATAGAGAACAAGTGGGCAGTGACCAGAGGGGAGAGGGAAGGGAATTTAAGGGGGAAAAAGGGGAGGGATTTTGAGGAACAAGTATGAAAAACACAGGGATGAGGTCTGGGGGGGAGGAAATGGGAGGGAGGTGGGGAGCATTGAGGGGGGGGCTGGGATGGGAGAAATAGACAAAAAACTGTACTTGAAAAATAACTAAATAAAATTTTTAAAAAATTCTGACTTTCTGGCAGTACAAAATGGTCGAAGCCCATCAATGTAATTTCTGCCCCCTTTTCTAGGAATGGCCATTTCTCTAAGGAATCTTTGTCCCTTTTATAGGAGTGTGGTATTAGAAACCAAGATCTCAGTGTTGGATGTGCTTGTTTCTACTGAGATGGTCTTGCTTCCAGATCCTCTCACTACACAGCAGGGAAATGTGTGTGTGTGTGTACTAACCTGTATATACATTTGTATCTATAATTGTTTCTGTGTGCAATTATTGAGCTAAGCGTGACTACACCTTGGTATCTTCAACTCTAAGCCATTTCCACATGAATAATCTAGCCTTTTCTCCTTGCTCCTCTGCAACCTTCCATTTTAATGGTGGGAAACTTGACTCCCACCATCTACTATTTACTTTTTAAAAGATTTTTAAATTCCAGCATGCATTATAGTATCAGAACTGTTAATCTGTTCTCTCATAGGAAAGTTTATCTACTAGAGTACAATGTTTATATACTGTTTATATTTCTTTTAGTCTTATAGACTCCCTTCATTTTTAAGGTTACTCAGGGAGTGTTTCCCCCCTATCTTCTACAATGGAGTTCTTTCATAGATTTGTAATAAAGTTAGATTGTTTGTCACATTATACCTCCTATCCTAGGATTCCCCCAATCTCTTAACAATGTTTAATTTGCATACATTAAGATTATTTTTGAGCTCTTACATTCTCTGAGTTTTGACAAATGCAGAGTATCACAAAATGATCATTACAATATGAATAGAAAATTTTCATTGCCCTAAAATATCCCCTGTGCTCTGCCTATTCAAACATCCTCCTTCTCTCCAAAACCCTGGCAACCACTGACTATTTTATATGTATCTATATGTATTTTTCTTTTTTCTTAATGTCTTATGAATGGAATCATACAAATTTGTAGTCTTTTCAGATTGGCTTCTTTCAGTATTCAGCAAAATATGCTAGAATTTCATCACGTCTTTTCATGGCTTATTAGCTCATTTTTTAAAATTTAGACTTTAAGCTTTTAGATCACCTTTATATTCTCAGCAAAATTGAAGGAAAGATACAAAAATATTCTATATATATCCCCTATAATTAACTACATTTAACAAAATGGTTAATTTTAAATGTATTATTATTATTATTATTAACTAATGATGAACTTACATGGATACATCATAATCACCCACAGCTCTAGTTTACTTCAGGTTTTACTATTGATGCTGTGCATTGTATGGAATGTGTGCAACATTCCATAGTTTGTAAAAGTATATAATGACATGCATCCATCATTATAATATAAAGAGTATTTTCATCACCCTGAAATCTTCTGTGCTTTACCTATTTATTTTTCCTCTCCCCTCCAACTCCCAGCAACCACTAAATTTTATACTCTCTCTGTAGTTTTACCTTTTTCAAAAATAATATAGTAGTTGTTATCTTACAGTATACAGGCTTTCAGATTGGATTCTTTCACTTAGTACTATCCATTTAAGGTTCTCTTATGTCTTTTCAAGGCTCAATAGCTCATTTCTTTTTAGTGCTAAATGATATTTCATTGTGTAGATGTTCTACAGCTTATTTATTTATTCACCTACTCTTAGTTGCTTCCAAATTTTGGCAACCCCAAATAACATTTTTGTTATTAAAATTCTTGTTACATCAACATTCTTATGCAGGTTTTTGTGTAGACATAAGTTTCCAACACTTTTGGGAAAATAGCATGAGTATGAATGCTGGATTACATAGTAAGGGTATTTTGAGTTTCAGATGGTTGAGAAGAGGCCATCAACTTTTTTTCAAAGTGTACTACTTTGTGTTTTCAACAGAAATGAGTGAGTTTTTCTTGTTTTTCATCTATGCTAGCATTTGGTATTGTTAGTGTTATAGATTTTGGCCATTCAAGTAGGTGAGTAGTGGTATCTCTTTGATGTTTTCATTTGCATTTACCTTATGACATATGATATGGAGCATCTTTTCACATGATTATTGCCATCCATAGCTCTTTGGTGAGGTGTCTCTTATTAATTAGATTTATCCTTTTCTTTTTGTTGCATTTTAAGAGTTCTTTGTGTAATTTGGATCATTGTATTTCATCAGCTTTGTCTTTGCAAAAATTTTCTCCAAGTCTGTGGCTTGTCTTCTTATTCTTTTAATATTTCCCTTATTGTATAATATGTGTTTTCATGCTATAGATATCATTTTCTTTACTGTTTTCTCTGAATCCCACAAATTTTCTAAAAATTTATTTTTATTTTCATGTAGTTCAAATTATATCTAATTTATCTTGTAATTTCTTCTTGACCCACATTATTTAGAAGTGTGTTATTAAGCTCCATATTTTCCATTTATCTTTGCTATTTATTTCTGTTTAATTCCACTGTGGTCTGAGAGAAGACATTGAATGATTTATCTTTATTTGAATTATTTAAATTGTTCTTGATAGCCCAGACTATAGTCTATCATGATGAGTGTTCCTTGTGAACTCAGGAAGCATGTATTGGAAAACTTGTGTATGGATGTCAATTATATCCAGTTAACTAATTATGTTATTGAGGTCAACTATGCCTTCACTGATTTCCTGCCTTTTGGATTTGTCCAATCTGGATAGACACATGTTGAACTGCAGAGTGAATTAATCTATTACTCTATGCAATTCTACTGATTTTTTTGCCTCATGTAGTTTGATGCACTGTTATTTAAGTTCATACATATTAAAAATTGCTGTTTCTTTAAAACATTGACCTTTATTATTAGGTAATGTCATTCATTATCACTGATAACTTTCCTTGATTTAAAGTTGGCTCTGATTGAAATTAACATATTTCCCTGCTTTATTCATTAGTACTAACATAACCTATTTTTCTCTATCCATTCACTTTTAATCTACAGTATCTTTATCTTTAAAGTGGGTCGTTTAAACAATGTGTAGTTGAGGCTTGGTTTTTTAAATGAGTCTGACCTACTTTGTCTTTGAATTGGTACATCTAAACCATCAAAGTTTAAAATGATTATTGATGTAGTTCAATTAATATCTATCATATGCATTACTGGTTTTTGTTTGTTGCCATTCTTCTTTGTTTCTATTTTTGCCTTATACTGCTTTACTTTTTGTGGTTTTAACTGAGCACTTTATGCTTCCATGTTTCTCCTCTTGCAGTATTACTTTATTTTCTTTTTTTTTGAAAAATTTTTATTTATTTTTATTGATTATGCCATTACAGTTGTTCTATCCCCCCCTTCATTCCCCTCCATCCTACCCCCATCCCCACCGTTATCCCCCCTTTAATTTATGACCATGTGTCTCAATTCTTTTAGATTCTATATTTCCCATACTATTCTTGCCCCCCCATCTATTTTCTATCTACTGTCTCTGCTACTTATTTTCTGTACCTTCTTCCCCCTTCTCCTCCTCCCACTCCCCTGTTGCTAACCCTCCTTGAGATCTTCATTTCTATGTTTCCACTCCTGATGTAGCTGTCCTTTTAGTTTGCTTTTGTTTTAGGTATGGTTGTTAATAACTGTGAGTTTGCTGTCCCTTCACTGTTCATGTTTTTTTTACTTCTTTTTCTTAGATAAGTCCCTTTAACATTTCATATAATAAGGGCTTGGTGATGATGAACTCCTTGAATTTGATCTTATCTGAGAAGCACTTTATCTGCCCTTCCATTCTAAATGAAAGTTTTGCTGGATAGAGCAAATCTTGGTTATAGGTCTTTGCATTTCATGACTTGGAATACTTCTTTCCAGCCCCTTCTTGCCTGTAAGGTCTCTTTTGAGAAATCTGCTGACAGTCTGGTGGGAACTCCTTTGTAGGTGACTATCCCCTTAGCTCTTGCTGCTTGTAGGATTCTCTCCTTCATTTTAATCTTGGCTAGTGTAATGATGTGCCTTGGTGTGTTCCTTCTTGGGTCCCACTTCTTTGGGACTCTCTGAGGTTCCTGGATTTCCTGGAAGTCTATTTCCTTTGCCAGATTGGGGAAATTCTCCTTTATTATTTGTTCAAATAAGTTTTCCACTGGTGGCTGTTCCTTTCCCCCTTCTGGTACCCCTATAATTTGAATGTTGGAGCGTTTAAAGATGTCCTGGAGGTTCCTAAGACTCTCCTCATTTTTTTTTTTTTGGAATTCTTGCTTCTTCACTCTTTTCTGTTTGGCCATTATTTGCTTTCTTCTGGTCCACTCCATTGATTTGAGTCCCAGTTTCCTTTTCATCACTATTGATTTCCTGTGCAATTCCATTCATTTCAATTAGTTTCACCTTCATATGTTTGTCTAATTTGTGGCTATAATCAACCAGTTCTATGAGGATCCTGATCACCAGAGTTTTAAACTGTGTGTCTGAGAGTTTTGCTATTTCGTCATCACTTAGATTTATAGGCTCTGGGGCTTTGAGATCTTCTTGAGCCATTTTTGGTCTATTTGTGCCCGTTAAGTACGAGGAGGGGAGCCTTGGACTCCTAGGTCGCTGGGTTGTAACACTGTATGTGGGGGCATGGTCAGAGCAGGGAAATGGCAGTCCCCTCTGTTGTTTCGAGCTGCTGGGTAAGGAGCAGAGCCTTTGGTAGTTCACCAGGGCAGGGCTACTCAGGTCGCTGGGTTATGATGCTATATGTGGAAGCGGAGTCAGAGCAGGGAAATGGCAGTGCCCTCTGCTGCCACTCACACCTGGGGCCTGCTAGCTCCCGCTGGCTCCCATCTAATGGCCCACTCCCTCGCTTGTCTATCCACACAGGAATGCACAACTGCAGTTAACTTGCAGCCCTGCTCCCTCACTGTTTCCCCTTGGTCGCTCGCTGGGTTGCCCACCAGGTCCAACCTTGCGCCTGGATTCCGTGTGCCTGAGTCTGTCTGACTGAGTTTTCCTATGCAACCCCTCTCCACCAGCTGCTGTTTTCGCCCCTCTTACCAGTCAGGCTGAAGAATTTGTTATCAGACTTCCGAAAAGTTTAATTTTCTGTGTTCTGGCTATGTTTTCTGTTGCTAATATTTAATTGTCTCTAAACTTGGTTGTGTGAGAAAGCACGTTGTCTCCACCTATGCCTCCATCTTGGTGGAAGTTACTTTATTTTCTTTACTTTTTTAGTGATTGCCCTAGAATTTGCAACATATATTTGCTGCTAGTACAAGTTCATTTTCAACTAATAGTATACCAAATACTTAACAAATTGTTTTTAATTCCTCTCTTCCACCTTTTGCAACATTGTCATTTATTTTAATCCTATAAAATTTTACATAAAGGTTCATGCATGTTTATATATATAAATGCATATATGTATATATTACACATTGTATATCATACATAAGCACACATATTTAAAGACTGTTGGTATCATTATTTTGAACAAACTTAACTATTAGATCAATTAGTTTGTGGGTTTAAATCTGGTCAGTGTGCTAATAGGAGGCATCCTATCCTACCCATGTTTCTCTCTCACATTGATGTTTCTCCCTCTCTCTGTCTCCCTTCGTATGTCTCTA
Source organism: Artibeus jamaicensis (assembly GCF_021234435.1). Classification (NCBI taxonomy): domain Eukaryota; kingdom Metazoa; phylum Chordata; class Mammalia; order Chiroptera; family Phyllostomidae; genus Artibeus; species Artibeus jamaicensis. Next base: position 66,251,963 of record NW_026522030.1, on the reverse strand, counting down.
AAATGAATAATAACCATATTCTTGGTGAGGATTAAAAAGCAAAAATTAAAAGCAAAGAATAACCAAACCAAAGTTTTTATTTTATCTTCAGTGCACTTTCTTTTTTTTTTGTAAATGTAAATCAGAGTTTCATTTACATTTCTCTAAATTTATTTTTCATTTCTCTAAATAACTCCTTTCAAATTTTTCCAAGGAGGGGCCTACTGACAACATATCCCTTCAATTTTTGCTTAAGAATGTTTGTATTTCTCCTTTACTTTGAAGGATAATTTCAAAACCTAAAGAATATGATTTTTTCTCTCTCTACTTTTTAATTTTGTTTTTATTAATTTAATAATATTATAGGATTTTCAATTACTATTTAGTCACCTTATACTTCCCTCCCCTCAGCAATCATGAAACTATTATTTATGTCCATGAGTCCTTTTTCTTTTTGCTCAATCATTCCACCTCCTAATATCCACCCTCCCCATCTGTCATATGCTTTCCATCTATTAGTCTGTCTCTGTTATGCTAGTTAGTTCAATTTGTTCATTAGATTGCACATACGAGTAAAATCACATGGTATTTGTCTTTCTCTGATTGGCTTATTTCACTTAGCATAATATTCTCCAGGTCCATCTATTCTGTCACAAAGGGTAACATTTTCTTTTTTCATGGCTGAGTAGTATTTCATTGTGTAAATGACCTGTAGTTATTTTACCCACTCATGTATTGATGGACACTTTGGCTACTCCCATATCTTGGCAATTGTAAGTAATGCTGCAATTAATATAAGGATCCTTATGTTCTTTCAAATTATTGTTATGAGTTCCTTCAGATATATTCCCAGAAGTGGGATCACTGCATCAAAAGGCAGATCCATTTTTAATTTTTTAAGACATTTCCATAATGCTTTCTACAGTGGCTCCACCAATCTGCATTCTCAACAGTGTAAAAATGTTCCCTTTTCTCCACATCCTCACCATCACTGGCTGTTTGATGATAAATTGATGATAGCCATTCTGACAGGTATAAGATGGTGTCTCATTGTGGTTTTAATTTGCAATTCTCTGATGATTAGTGACGTTGAGAATCTTTTCATAAATCTATTGGCCCTCTGAATGTCCTGTTTGGGGAAGTGTCTATTCAGGTCCTTTGCCCATTTTTTAACTAGGTTGTTTATTTTTTGGTGCTGAGTTTTGTAAGTACTTTATAAATATTGGTTTTAACTCTTTATCAGATGTGTTGGGAAATATTTTCTCCCATTCTGTGGGTTGTCTTTTTATTGTGTTCATGATTTATTTTGTTGTGCAAAAACTTTTTTAGTTTGATGTATTCATTTTTCTTTATATTTTCTTTTGTTTCCCTAGTCTGGGCAGATACATCCAATAAAAATTGCTGTAAGCAATGTCTGAGATTTTGCTGCCTATATTTTCTTATTAGATTTGTATGGTTTCAGGTCTAATATTTAAGTCTCCATTTTAATATATACTTATATGTGGTATAAGAAGGTGGTCTAGTTCATTTTAGTGAAAACATCTGTGCAATTTACCCAACAGCATTTACTGAATAAACTATAGTTAGCCCATTGTATGGGCTTCCTTCCTCTGTCAAATATTAATTGAGTATAAAATTTTGGGTTTATTTCTATTCTGGTCTTTCTATTCTGTTTCATTTATCTATGTCTCTGTTTAATATACCAGTACCATTCTCTTTTGATAACTATGGCCTTATAGTATAATTTGATATTAAATAGCATGATTCCTCCAATTTTGTTCTTCTTTCTCAGAATGCTGTTGCTATGTGGGACCTTTTGTGGTTCCATATACCTACATTTTTGAAATATTTGTTCTAATTCAGTGAAATACATCATTAGAATCTTGATAGGAATTACGTTGAATCTATAGATGGCTTTGGGTAGTATGAACATTTTAATAATGTTAATCCTTCCTACCCATGAACACAATATGTGCTTCCACTTATTTGTATCTTCTTCAATTGCTTTCTTCAGTATGTTTACTTTTCCATGTACAGGTTTTTTCCTTGGTTGGGTTTATTCCTAGACTTTTTTTCTTTTTGAAACAAGTGTGAATGGGATTGTTTTCTAAACTTCCCTTTCTGTTAGGTCATCACTAGTATAGAAAAATGCAAATGAATTCTGGATATTAATTTTGTAGCCTGTTACCTTGCCTAATTCATTTATTAATTTTAGAAGGGGTTTTTTGTGTGTGTGTAAAATATTTAGGGTTTTTTATGTACAGTATCATGACATCTGAAAATACTGAGAGATTTACTTCTCCCTTTCCAACTTGGATGCCTTTTATTTCTTCTTTCTGATTTCTGTCTATAGGATTTCCAGTACTATGTTGAATAAGAAAGGTGAAAGTGGGCATCTCTGTCTTGTTCCCAATCTTAAAGAGAAAACTTGTAGTTTTTCTTGCTGAGTATTAAGCTGGCAGTGGGTTTGTAATATAGAGACATTATTATGTTTATTTTTCTCTTTCTTTTTTATTATTGTTTAAGTAAAGTTGTCTCTATTTTCCCCCCACCAACACTTCCATGTGCCGCAGCTATCCCAACCTCTTGCCCTTGATACTATCCAACTTTGGCTTTGTCCATGTGTCCTTTATACATGATCCTTAACAAACCTTCCCCCTTTTAACACCATTATCCCCTTCAATCTCCCCTATGATTATTGTAAGTTGGTTCTTAATTTTAATGTTTTTAGTTATATTTTGCTTACATGTTTGTTTTATTGACTAGGATACACTTTTAGGTGAGATCATATGGTGTTTGCGTTTCCCACCGGGCTTATTTCACTTAACATAATGCTCTCCAGTTCCATCCATGCTGTCTCTATTGGCGCAGGTTCCTTCTTTCTTTTTGCTGCATAGTATTTTCTTGTGTAAATGTACCATTTTTTTTTATTCACTCATTCACTGATGGGTACTTAGGATGCTTTTAGCACATGGCTATTGTAAATTTTGCTCCTATGAACATTAGGGTGCATAAATTCTTTTGAATTGGTGTTTCAGAATTCTTTGGTTATAATTCCAGCAGAGGGATTGCATGGTCAAAAGGCAATTAAACTTTTAGTTTTCTGAGGAAATTCCTTACTGTTTCCATAGTGGTTGTACCAGTCTGCATTATCACCAACAGTGTACTAGGGTTCCCTTTTCTCCACAACCTCTTCAGCACTTATTATTTGTTGATTTGTTTATGATAGCCATTCTCACCAGTGTGAAGTGGAATCCCACTGTGGTTTTAATTTGCATCTCTCTGATGGCTAGTGATGCTTCTAGCCTTTCATATGCTTTCATATGTCTCTGGGCCCTCTGTGAGTCCTTCTTGGAGAAGTGTCTGTTCAGGTTCTTTGTTCATTTCTTAATTGAGCTCTTTGTCTTCCTGGAGTTGAGTAATGCAGTTCTTCATATAGTCTGGGTATCAAACCCTTGTCTGAGGTATCATTTGTAAATATATTTTGCCATGAAGTTTGTTTACTTTTCATTTTGCTGATTTTTCTTAGCCATGTAGGAACTTTTTATTTTGATGAGATGTCATTTGTTTATCCTTTGTTTTATGCCCCTTGCTCTCATATTGGTGAAAATATTGCTGTGTAGAATATCTGAGATTTTCCTGCCTATGTTCTCCTCTAAAACTTCTATGCTGTTGCAACTTATATTTAAGCTTTTTATCCATCTTGAGTTTATTTTAGTATATGATGTAAGTTGGTGGTCAAATTTTATTTATTTATTTTTTGCATGTAGCTGTTCAGATATCCCAACACTATTTGTTGAAGAGGCTATTTTTACACCATTTTTTCTTACTCTCTCTTTATTGAATATTAATTTACCATAGAGACTTGGGTTTACTCCTGGGCTCTCTATTCTGTTCCATTGGTCTATGTGTCTGTTCTTATATCAGTACCAGACTGTTTTGATTACTGTGGCCTTATACTATAGTTTGATGTTAGGTATTATATACCTCCTACTTTGTTCTTCTTTCTCAAAATTGCTGCAGCTATTTAAGATTGTATATGGTTCCATATCAATTTTTGAAATGTTTGTTCTGTATCTGTGAAATATGTCATTGATATTTTACTAAGGATAGTGTTGAATCTATTAATTGCTTTGGATAATATGGACATTTCGATAATGTTAATTCTTCCAATCCATGAACATGATACATGCTTCCATTTGTTTGTGTCTTCCTTAATTTCATTCTTCAGTATTGTATAGTTTTCTAAATACAGGTCTTTGACCTCCTTGATTAGGTTTATTCCTAGGTACTTTATTTTTCTCATTGCTATATGAAGTGGGATTTTCCCCAAATTTTATTTCTGATATTTCATTGTTAGTGTACAAAAACGCCTTCAATTTCTGAATATTGACTTTGTATCCCACTGTTATGCCAAATTCATTTATCAGGTCCAGTAGTTTTTTGGTGGAGTCTGTAGGATTTTCTATGTACAGTATCATGTCATCTGCAAACAATGACAGTTTTGATCCCTCCTTTCCAATTTGGTTGCACTTTGTTTCTTTTTCTTTTCTGATCACTGTGGCTATGACTTCCAATACTATGTTGCATAGAAGTGCTGAAAGTGGACATTCTTGTCTTGTTCCTGTTCTTAGTGAGAATGCTCTTAGTTTTTGTCCATTGAGTATGATGTTGGCTGTAGGTTTTTCATATATGGCCTTTATTATGTTGAGGTATACTCCCTCTACTTCTACTTTACTGAGTGTTTTTATAAATGGGTGCTGTACCTTATCAAATCCTTTTTGCACATCTATTGATATAATTGTGGATTTTTGTCTTTTCCTTTTTTAATGTGACACATTATGTTTATTGATTTACAAATTTTGTACCGTCCTTGCATCCCTGGGTAAATCCCACTTGAGTATGGTGTATGATCTTTTAATGTATTGCTGGATGCTATTTGCCAATTTTCTGTTGCAGATTTTAGCATCTATGTTAGTCAGTGTATTGGCCTGTAGTTTTCTTTCTTTGTTGTGTCTTTCTCTGGTTTTGAGATTAGGATGATGCTAACTTCATAAAGAGTTTGGGAGTTTTCCCCCTTCTTGGATTTTTTGGAATAGTCTGGTTTGATAGATGTCAGCTCTTCCTTAAATGTTTTTTAAAATTATCCTGTGAAACCACCTGGCCTAGGGCTTTGGTGTGCTGGGAGTTTTTTTAATTCCTGCTTTGATTTCACCAGATGTTATTGGTCTATTCAGGATTTCTGCTTCTTAATTCAGTCAGTTTTGGGAGATTATATTTTTCTAGTGATTTGTCCATTTCACCCAAGTTTTCAAATTTTTTGGCATATAGTTCTTTGTAGTAATTTCTTACAATCCTTTCCATTTCTGTGGTATTGATTGTAATCACTTCTCTTTCATTTCTGATTGTGTTTATTTGGGTCCTCTCTCTTTTTTTCTTGATGAGTCTGCTTAAAGGCTTGTTGATTTTAACTTCAAAGAACCAGCTTTTGGATTATTGACCCTTAGAATTCTGCTCTAATCTTGGTTAAATCCTTTCTTCTACCTGTTCTGGGCTTTATCATTGTCCTCCAGTTCTTGTGGATGTAAAGTTAGGTTGTTTACTTAAAATGTTTCTGTCTTTTTTAGGTAGGCTTACATCACTATGAACTTTCCTATCATGATTTTCTTTGTCGTGTCCCATAAATTTTGGAGTGTTATAAGTTCATTTTCATTTGTTTCCAAAAACTTTTTGATTTCTTCCTTGATCTCATCATTAACACATTCATTGTTTAATAGCATATTATTCAATTTCCATGAATTTGAGTGTTTTACATTTTTTCCTTGAGCTGGGTTTCTAGTTTCAGGCCCTTGTGGTCTGAGAAGATGCTTGATATAATTTCAATTTTCTTAAATTTGTTGAAACTTGCTTTCTGTTCTATCATGTAGTCAACCTTTGAAAATGTTCTATGTGCATTTACAAAATAAATTGCTTCTTTGGGATGAAAGGTTATATGTATGTATCAATTAAGTCCATTTGATCTAAGGCATTGTTCAGTGCCATAATGTCCTTGTTGACATTTTGTTTGAAAGTTCTGACCATTTTTGACAGTGGGGTGTTAAAATCCCCTACTATAAGTGTGTTGCTGTCAGTTTTGAAGTCTGACAGCAACCTTTCTTGAAGTCTTCCAAGATTGTCCTTATATATTGGGTTGTTTCTATGTTGGGTGCATATATACTTTTAATGTTTATGCCTTCTTGGTGGATTCTTCCTTTGAGTATTATGAAGTGTCCCTCTGTGTCTCTTTTTATGGCCTTTGTTTTGAAGCTTATTTTTTCTGATATAAATATTACTATCCAGGTTTTTTTTCCTGTCCACTTGCTGGAATTATTTTTTTCCAACCCTTCACTTTTGGTCTCTGTAGGTCTTATTTTATGAGGGTCTCTCATCAGCAGGTTATGTGTGGGTCATGTATTCATTCAGCTACTCTATGTCTTCTGATTGGATCATTTAATTCATTAACATTTAAAGTTATTATTGATAGATACTTATTCATTGCCATTTTGCTTCCCCTGTACCTGTGTTTCTCTCTATCTCACTCTTTTTTTCCCTTTTCTTAGAGTAACTCCTTTAGCATTACTTGCAGTGCTGGTTTGGTGGAGGTGTATGCTTTCAGTCTTCTTTTGTTTGGGAAAATCCTTAGTTAGGCTTCCATTTTAATTGAGAGCCTTGCTGGGTAGTGTAGTCTTGGTTGCAGGCCTTTGCTTTTCATTACTTGGAATGTTTCTTGCCAATACCTTTTGGTTTATACTGTGTTCATTGTAGTGTTTCCATTGTGCTAGCCTTATCAGGGTTTCCTTGTATGTTCCAGTTTCTTCTTTGCTGCCTTTAGATTCTCTCTTTATTTTGGAATTTTGCCTTATTTATTTATTTATTATTTATGTTGCTTTATTTTTTAATTACTTTACTGTTGTTCAAGTACAGTTGTCTGTATTTACCTCCCCCCCACCCCAGCCATCCCCACATCCCTCCCCTGTTTCTACCCCACTTTGTTTTATCCAAATGTCCTTTATAGTTGTTCCTGAAAACCCTCCTCCCCTTCCTGCCCACTATTACCTTGCACTTTCCCTCTGGTTACTATCAGATTGTACTAAATTTCAATGTCTCTAGTTATATTTTGCTTGCTTCTTTGTTTTGTTGATTAGGTTCTGCTTAAAGGTAAGAACATATGGTATTTTTCCCTAACATCCTAGCTTATTTCACTTACATAGTGCCATCCATGCTGTCACAAAAGGTAGAAGCTCCTTCTTTCTTTCTGCTGTGTAGAATTCCATTGTGTAAATGTACCACAGTTTTTGATCCATTCATTTACTGATGGGCACTTAGGTAGCTTCCTGCACTTGGCTATTATAAGTTGTACTACTATGAACATTGGGGTGCATATGTTCTTTTCAACTGCTATTTCAAGATTCTTAGGTTATATTCCCAACAGTGGAATTGCCAGGTCAAAAGGCAGTTCCCTTTTTAGATTTCTGAGAACATTTTATACTGTTTTCTACAGTTGCTGCACCAGTCTGCATTCCCACCAACAGTGCACTAGGGTTCCCTTTTCTCCACATCCTGTCCAATACTTGTTGTTTGTTGATTTGTTTATGATGTCCATTCTGACCAGTGTGAAGCGATATCTCATTGTGCTTTTAATTTGCATCTGTCTCATGGCTAGTGAAGCTGAGGATCTTTTCATATGTCTGTGGGCCTTCTTTATGTCTTCCTTGGACAAGTGTCAAGCTATTTGGCCATTTTTTAAATTGAGTTGTTTGTCTTCCTGGAGTGAAGACATGTGAATTCTTTATATATTTTGGAGGTTAAACCCTTTCCCAATGTGTCTTGGAGTGGGCCTCTTTGGGTTTTTCTTGATTGGTACTCTCTCTGATTCCTGGATTTGTGTGACTTTTCCTCCCATCCAATCAAGGAAGTTTTCCATTATTACTTTTCAAACAAGTTCTCTATCCCTTGCTCTTCTTTTTCTCCTTCTGGTATCCCTATTGTATGAATATTAGATGGATTATTATTATATTTCATATTATCCTGCATTTCCATGAACACATCTTTGTCCTTTTTGAATCTTTTTTTTTCTACTTTTTCTTCCAGCTTGGTGGTTCTATCCTCTGGTTCATTGAGACTGCTTTTGATTCCTCCTACTGTGTTCTTCAATTCAGAAATTATATTCTTCAATGCCTCTTGGCTCTTATTGATAGTTTCTATATCTTTTTTTCTTTCGACATCCCATATCCTTTCTATATCCTATGTTGCTATAGTTGCCAGGAAGTTTTTTCTTGTTTCCCTGTAATTGTCTGATAATTTTCAGTGAGCTCAGTGAGCTTCTTTATAACCATTGTTTTGAACTCAATATCTGATAGTTTACTTGCCTCTGTTTCTTTCAGCATTCTTCTGAATATTTCTTCTTTCTTTCCATTTGGGGGTTGTTTCTTTTTCTTCTAATTGTTTGGGATACTCTTCTGATTTGCCCCTGCTTCTGAAATTGATCTATTTTGACTCCCTGAGTTTGTGGTGTGAACCTCTCTGGTAGGAGAACTGTGTGATTCAGTGGTGCAGTAACCTTGATCTCCTGAACTTGATGCTCTTGTGATGCCCTTTATGCCACTTATTTGGGCTGTCTAGATGCAATTGTGTTTTGATTGTTGTTGGGTCATTCTTTGGTGAATTATTCCCTGCAGCTGGTTGACTGAGGGTCATTCTGCTCACCACATCTTGTATGCTGTTGTATAGGTGCTGCCAGAACAAAACAACAAAACCCAGGAAACAAACCTACATCTGCAAACATATCTTCCCCCAATAATACTACTAGCAACAGCAAATGAACCAGTATTAATAAGGATATAAGTAGATTAAGACTATTATAAGAAAGGAGAGAAATAAACAATAGCATAAATTCTAGTGAGTTAATATTCACAAACTTGATGGACAAGAAATGAATGTTAAAAAGCTATGCAGGGGCCCTGGCTTGTGTAGCTCAGTAGATTGAGTGCGGGCTGCGAACTGAAGTGTTGTGGGTTCGATTCCTAGTCAGGGTACATGCCTGGGTTGTGGGCCAGGTCCCTAGTGGGGGCCATGGGAGAGGCAACCACACATTGATATTTCTCCCTCCCCTCCCCTCTCTCTAAAAATAAATAAAATATTTTTTAAAAAGCTATGCAGGAAAGAAAATATTGATAATTATGGAGAAGACCACAGTTCATTTCATCTTGGTAGCTTCTATTATTTACCATTGTTTTTTTCTTTCTGGATCCACTTTTGGTGATGTCAGATGTTGAACCTGTCTGACCTTAGGCAGCTTGCTTCAAAACTGAGGGTGGATCTACTGTCTGTGGCTTTGTGCTTTAGTTGTTAGTCTAATCACTCTGCACTCAGCAGTGGCTTTTAACCCCCATTGGGTGGGGCAGAATCCTTCTGGGGTTGGAGCTATTGTTTCCTTTCAGGCTGCTGCAGCTGACAGGGAAGTGGTCTGCCTGAGCAGGATGGGTGTTGCTGTATGGGTGGTGACTTAGATCCTGGAGGCTAGTCTCCAGTTCTCTCCAAGGCTTCTGTCCCCAGTCTGTCTTCAGGCATCTCTATCCCACTTTGGCCCATTTTGCCTGAGTCCCAGGTAAGTGGCTACAAATGAAAATTGTGTGCTGGCTCTTTAAATGACTCTTTGTCTCAAGCCATCCATCTTTGGCAGAGAGCAACCCTGCTGCTTTTCACTACCTGTATACTTTTGGGGCTCTTGTGCTCTAGGCTGGGGATCCCAGTTAGGTTTTAGACCCCATTCTTCTCAGGGGGATCCAACGGGCTCCTTAATGATCCCTTTGGCAATGCTGCCTATGGGCACCCAGCCATCCCTCTCAAATCCGGTGCACTTCTTACCAGTCAGTTAGGGCTGAAATGCTGAAACGGATTCTTCCATCTATTCAAGGTTATAAAGCTTCTCTCTCACTATTGTTCAGTTGTTTCTTCCAGGTGATTTCTCCACAATTTAGTTGTAATTTCAGGTTGGTCCTGGTAGGAGGTTAGTGTGACTTCCATTTACTCCTCTACCATCTTGACTCTCTCACCATTATTATGTTTTAGATAATTTCCCTCTACTCCCACTTTGCTAAAAGTGTTTATCATAAATGGGTGCTACATCTATTGATATGAGCATGTGACTTTTCTCTACAATATAAGTCCCTATCCTTAAGTTTAGACTGTAGTTGGACATGCTGTACACTTTTTTCCCTGGGTTCAAGAACACCGAGAATACATATTAGCTTTTTTCCCTAGAACATATTTATTCCTAAAGATTAGAATATGAATTAAATAAAATTGCTCTCTTTTGAAAACTAGCTTATTACTTATTACTCATTATGACTCAGTAGTAAACTCTTACCTTGTTTTCACCAATATGAAATTTTATGTCATTAAATCCACCTAATTTGAATGCATTTCCCTTCCTACAACCCCCTCTTGATCTGAATCTGCCCAGCTCCTGAAAACATATAAATAACTTCTGTCTTACCCCCTCTTAGAAACAATTAAAACTAGTTCAATGTTTGTTTGTGTGTCTGTGTGTGTGTGTGTTTTCTGACTGCAGTAAAACTAATGGCTCTATCTTTGATTTTTCAGGATGTTTTTCTCATGATCTTATGGGGAGTCAATAATCATCAATGTTATGTTCCATGCAGTAGCTAACACTTCCTGAGCTTCAAAATATATCAAGTCTATGCACTTGTTGACTAATATTAAAACATGAAGGTTACTCCTAACTCATTTTTTATGCTTGATCTAGCTGAAATTCAGTATCTATTAAATGTCTGGGAAAAAGAAAAAATATATTTATAGAGAATTTCTAAGATTGTGTGTTTAACCATTCCTCCAATAAGTGCTGAAAACTACCCTGTGATAAACCTGTAGCAATCTTGTTTTGAGTCCATGATAGTCCCTATAACAGGTCGACCAGAAATTCCACTAATGCTAGCATATTAACTGAGACACAAGTTCCTCATAAAATACAGTCCTTTGAAATTCACCTTGTATGGATCATGATGGTATTTTTTATCAGGTTACAATGTTTTCTCTATGAGGATGAATATATAAAATAACTCTCTGCTTCAGTTCTAGAATAAGTATCAGTCCCCAGAAGTGACTTACTTTTATTTTTATTATATGAATGCAGAATTGCATAGCTGATTTTTTTCCTGTACAGTGGTGAACTATTATGTATTCCGGCATTAGTAAATAAAAATAATTTATTTTTTACTCTAAATTTTGTTCTATAATCATACTCTTTATTATAGAGTATGATCATATGCCTGAGTTTTACATTTTCTATTTTAATCTATGGTTCAGTATAGTTTATTTGTCTATATTGTATATATCTGTTGTGCTTCATAATACTCCATGATCTGATTGTACTCACTGCCGGTGATGGCTGACTCTCTTTTCCTTCAGCTTTCTGCTGCTGTAAGTAATATTGAATCATGAACATGCTTTTTCATTCTCCTTTAAGGATCAGTGTAAATATTGCTTTGTGCTGTGTATCCAAGTGTAGAATCGTGAGTTCACAATATATTAATACATTTAAATTGATTAAGTAAATAATGCCTATTTTCTCTCCATAGTAATCGCCATCAGTAGTAGGATATGTGGACATCTAAGCTCTACAAAATAATCAGCACTTGTTATTACATGTTTTCTAAATTTAATTATATTAGCTAACTTCTAGTTTGTATTTCTCTTACTACTAAGAAAATTATCATCATTTGCTAGCTTTGGGATTCATTTTTCATAAACTACTTGTTTACATATTGTGTCCATTATCTTTGGAGGTTACTATCTTGTTCTTGTTAATTTGTATAAGTTGTTTGTGTATTATAGATAATAATGAATCCTTTGTTGACTTTATACATTGCAAGGATATTCTTCCTTTCTATAACCTGCTTAAATTTGTCTTTAGTGTTCTTTATTATAGAAAGTATTTTAAAAAGTCATTCCTCATTTGTAGTCATTGATATAAACTCCTGCATTGTTTTCTTAGTAGAATTAAAATGATAATATTTAAATTTTGCTGTACATTTCATGTTATGCAGCTCACACTTTTATATAATATTCTGTTTTACCTTTTCTCTGTAATGAATAAATAACCCAATACTATCTACTAAAGAACTAATCATTTTTCTGTTAATTTACAGTGTCCATTTTATGTTTTATTGTTTTCCTGCACATGTAAATCTGCTTCTGAAGTTTTCATTTTGTTCCATAAGTCTGTTTTCTTGTGCTTGTTCTATTTTAACACTATTCTATTGCAATGACTTTACAACATATCTTGATATCTGGTGAGCAAGCCTACTACTATTCTACCAATTATTTTATTTTATATTCTCTTTTTATGGTTTGTCTTCCTTTATGTTTTGTTAAAATCATGGTAGCTATATGTTACTGGTGCTAAGGTTTATTTTAATTAGTAATATGAATATGTATCTACATATATTTTTAAATATCACCATTATTAATCTCAGCTTGTGAGTCTGAATCTACAACTACAAATATATATACACATATACATATTACATACATGCACATGCATACACTAAATTATTACATAGTAGCAGAAAGGATGTCAAAACTTGAGTTTATAAGTTTATAATATAATCATTTTGGAAAGGATGATAAGTAATTGGATGTCCCAGTGTAGCTTGTTTTTTCTTCTTCTTTTTTTTGTCTTTACACTAGCACAATATTTGCTCATCCTTTCTATGCATATAGCCACACTTTTGGTCCACTGCATTGAGACAAAGCAATGATTGCCATAGGGCACTGAATAAAAGAAAGGCAAGAACAAGATTTTCCAAGGTTGTCTTTTCTTCACTGTTTCTTTTTAGCTGCTGCCTGCCACAAGCTAAAGCTACTAACTTACTTAATACACTAGGGCTACCATGCAGCTGTCCTTTGAGAAGCTTCAAAAAGCTTCCCTCAACCCACCTGAGCTATAGACATATAGCATTGTATAAGTTTAAGGTGTTTAAGTTTATTGGTTTTATATATATTGCAATATGAGTGTTACCATAGCATTAGCTAACACCTCTATCACATCACATAATTATTATTTCTTTTTTTGTTGTGAGAGCATTTAAGATCGACCCGTTTAGTACTGTTATCTATAATCAGAATGTTATGCATTAAATCCCCAGAACTTAATTTATCTTCTAACTGAAAGTTTGTGCTCTTTGATCAACCTCTATCTTCTCAATTCCTTCATCTTTTAGCACCTAGCAACTACTGCTGGACTCTCTATCTCTATAAATTCAGCCCTTTAATATAATGTTTGTCTATCTGTGTCTGACATTTCATTTGGCATAACCCCTTCAAGGTCCATTCATGTAGTCACAAATAACAGGATTTCCTTATTTCTCATGCCCGAATAGTATTCCATTGTGTGTATGCCTATGTGTGTGTATGTGTGTGTGCCACATCTTTATCTAATTATTTGTTGATGAACACTCAGGTGTTTATATATATGTATGTGTGCGTGTATATATATATATATATTTATATACCAACCAGGCTAGGTGTTTATATACCTTGACTGATTCTGCAATCCCATTTCTGGGTATTTATATAGGGGATTTCTGTATATAGATTTTATATTTTTTAAATTTTTTTATTTTTTTTCTTTTTGGATTGAATTATTGATTGTTGAATATTTTTTCGGTTTGCCATTATGATATATATATGTTATATGTATACTTTGTTATATATATAAACATATATATATAATTTTTAGAGAGAGAGTAAGGGAGGGAGAAAGAGATGGAAAGAAACATTGATGTGTGGTTGCTTCTCACATGCCCCCAACTGGACACCTTGCCCACAACCCAAGCATGTGCCCTAACTGGGAATCAAACTGGTGATCCTTTGGTTTGCAGGCTGGCACTCAATCCACTGAACCACACCAACCAGGCTAGGTGTTTATATACCTTGACTGATTCTGCAATCCCATTTCTGGGTATTTATATTAAGGAAATGAAAACAGGACACAGATAAGATATCTACACTCCCATGTATTATAGCAATATTTATAATAGTTATATTTATTGTTAAATTTTTATGTATTTTGTTGTTCTTTTGTGGATTGAATTTAATTGATTAGTTGCTGAAATCACTGTATAATTTTAAATTCTGGTTTGCCATCATTGAAATCATTCCTTGCTCACAGTGTGTTGTCAAGCTTCACCTTTTTCTAGTCTCCCTCCTCTTGAAAAACTGAGTATTGTAATATTGACAATCAGCCACCTTATCTAAGTTTTAGATTATTTATCTGAAGAATTCATTTTTATATTTTGTTTCTGTCTTTATATGTAAATTAGTTTTATTTTCTTCCAAATGAGTTTTTAATGTTTTCTGTTTCTTAAAGAGGAACAAATGATTTGTAACTTTCTTCTGCTTATATGCCCCATGTTTAAATCCCGTATGTCTTCTCATCTCATTTATTCAGACTTCTAAACTGCCAGAGAAAGTTCAGTGGTTCCATAGAGATGGTGTGGAACCTTAACTTTAAAACTCTAAATTCCAAGAGTTAAATTCAATTTTCTTTCATCTATAGAGCAAAATATTTCATATCAATAAAGCTGTAAGTAGTCAGAGGATCACTTGTGTTTATATTGTGATTAGTGTTTATACTGTGATTACTTGTATTTTTTTATCCTCACCCGAGAACATTTTAAAATTGCTTTTTAGAGAGAGAAGGGAGAGAGAGAAACATCAATGTGAGAGAGAAATAACAATTGGTTGCCTCCCCTATGTGCCTGTACTGGGGATTGGATTGGCAACCTGGTATGTGCCCTTACCAGAAATCAAACCTGCAAGAGACAATTGGTTAAGAGACAATGCTGCAACCACCTGAACCACAGTGGCCAGTGCAGCTTGTGTTTGTATTGTGATATCAGTGAAACAGCAAACCTAGATGTATTGTTCTTCTTGTTCTTCTTATTCTTCTCACAAAAAAATTCCTAGTCTAAAAGATGTCTATGATTCTGATGAAAATAAAATGATTCAGAAACTAACCAGAAATTGTGTTAGTAAAATAAATAAATAAATAAATTTGATTGAAACAGAACTTTTTTCTTTGCATAATGTCTGTATAGCTCACATTTGATGATATTTAATTTTTATCTGCAGATGGAAAATGAGTATGTTTCTCAGAGATTTTCAGAAAGAAGTTATAATAATGTGAATTTAATGCAATTTACATAGGGAAATACTTCTTTCTATCATAACATCAGAAAACTTTATGTTCCATGCAGCAACATTTTTACTGATATGTCCCCTAGAGCAAGGAGTATAAAGGAAAGAATAAACAAAAGGGTTCTCATCAAAATAAAAAGCTTCTGCATGGCTAAAGAAAACAGTATTAAATTAAAAAGACAACCAACTGTATGGGAAAACATATTTGCCAATGATACCTCAGAAAAAGGTTTAATCTCCAAAATACACAAAGAACTTACATGACTCCACTATAAGAAGACACACAACCCAATTAAAAAATGGGAAAAGGACTTGAACAAACACTTCTCCAAGGAGGACATACAGAACATTCAGAGACACATGAAGAGATGCTCAATATCATTAGCTATCAGAGAGATGCAAATTAAAACCACAATGAGATACCACTTTACACCAGTCAGGATGGCTATCATAAAAAAAGCAACAAACAACAAATGTTGGAGAGGTTGTGGGGAAAAGGGGTCCTTAGTTCACTGTTGGTGGGATTGCAGACTGGTAAAACCATTATGGAAAACAGTATGGAATTTTCTCAGAAAAATAAAACTGGACCTTCCTTTTGACCCAGCAATTCCACTGCTTGGATTATATCCTAAGAATCCTAAAACATTAATTTCAAAGAACCTATGCACCACAATGTTCATAGCAGCACAATTTACAATAGCCAAGAGCTGGAAGCAACCTAGGTGCCCATCAGTAAATGAATGGATCTAAAAATTGTGGTACATATACACAATGGAATTCTATGCAGCAGAGAGAAAGAAGGAGCTACTACCCTTTGCAACAACATGGATGGAACTGGAAAGCATTATGCTGCGTGAAATAGGCCAGGCATTGAAAGACAAATACCATATGATCTCACCTTTAACAGGAAACTAAAACAAACAAGCAAGCAGAATAAAAACAAAGACACTGAAATAGAGAACAAGTGGGCAGTGACCAGAGGGGAGAGGGAAGGGAATTTAAGGGGGAAAAAGGGGAGGGATTTTGAGGAGCAAGTGTGAAAGACATAGGGATGAGGACTGGGGGGGAGGAAGTGGGAGGGAGGTGGGGAGACAGGGCAGGGGGGGCTGGGATGGGAGAAATAGACAAAAAACTGTACTTGAAAAATAACTAAATAAAATTTAAAAAAAGAAAACTTTATGTATACACTCATGTAGGTTCACAAATCTCTATTTCCAAATAGTTTTACCTGATATAAACTAAAAGAGTTCTCATCTATATAATCCAGATTTTTTACAAAAAATGTTAAAAAGTAAAAATGGATAAAATTTATTTATCTAAAGATATGACTTACCAAATTCTAGAGACTGGAAATATCTCAAGAAAGAAAATAGATCTCATAGTACCCTACATATATTTTGCCTTGTATTTTTGCCATTATGGACTGACTAAAGAATTCACAAAATAAGTAAATATTTATTGGTGTTTTGTCTTTTAACATATCTTACAGTCTTTTCCTTTAAATATTTACTCTGTTTTGATTGGTATTTCCCTATATATTTCCATGAAAGTCCAGATATCTATATATTATCAATTTAGGTTCTATATTTTAAAATGACTTATTCATTATCATTTGATATTTATTCTTATGGTAATGATGTCAATTTAACTCTGTAGGTGAAAGCACTATCAACTGTGTGTGAAGTGAAGAGTTCGTCAATCAAACAATGGAAAAAGCAAGAGCAGAGCTACAGCAGAGATGCTTCACAGACTGTGTATGAGAGCCACTGGTGGGACTCCCACAGAGATATGGGAGTGCCTAGTGAACATTAGCCTGGACTATGGGCTGGTGGAGCCTAGCGACCCAGTGGACTTTGTATCTAACTTTCATTGTGAACTTGGCTTCTACAAATTAATAAGGCAAAGGGATATTTGAGTTAGCTAAGACATGTAGAAATGTTGGTATAAAAGTCACTACCTAGTAGCAGTTTTATAGGTAGTGAGGACAACTGTAATTGAACAACAATAAATATTTTAAAAAAATAAATGGATTAGAAAAGAGAATTAGTCTCAGTTATGGCCAGATGCAAGTGAAGGGAAATTTACTCATGGGATTTCTGTAGGGTTGTTTTAAAATAAGACTATATGCTTCTATTTAAACAAATAATAGGAAGAGCTGGTTCCTTGCTTTATTGTGAACAATCGCATGTCTAGGTGTGATACTCAGAGTGCTGAAGCTGTGACACTGCAGGATAAAGACAGGCCAATACCAAGACATAGACATTATTGTATAGACAATGCAAGCTACCTTTGGAATTATTATGCATGTAACTTTATAAAGAAAAAAATGAAATAAGCTATTAAATTTAGATAATTATTGGAATACCATAATTATCATAAGTTTTATTGTAAGATAAAAATATTTGCTACTTGGAAATGCTGGAACTCAAAGTAAGCAAGAAAAAATAGCACAAATTTGGGATCTGTATTTTTAAATATTTATTTATTTTTAGAGAAAGGAGATGGGAGAGAGAAAGAAAGGGAGAGGAACATCAATGTGCAAGAGAAACATCAATTGGCTGCCTCTTGCATGTGCCCAACCTGGCCTACATAACCCAGGAAAGTATCCTGACTAGGAACTGAACCAGTAACTTTTGGGTTTGCAGGCCAGCACTCAACCTACTAAGCCTCACCAGCCAGGGTGAGGTCTGCATTCTTGTAAGTAAGTATAGGGATCAAACTATTTCCAAGGTAGTATGAAAAGAGAAAAATGTAATACAAAATGAATGAATAATACATGCATTTATCAGCAAGGAAGTAAGAAAGGATTCCCACAAAAGAAAGTTTAGAAGTGGCAAGAGAACTGCAGCTTTCCAGTGTTGCAGAAACAAAAAAGTATTAACAGAAGTATGGTACTCCCGAAGGTACCGAAATAATGAAATGGACAACGTAGTAATAGATTTTTTTCAGAGGATATTGAAGACCTTTGAAAGAACTTTAAATTTTTTATCCAGTATGTCCTTATGGAGCAATTCCAGGAAGATAAACATAACCATATCAGGAGACACATAGAGAAAACAAAAATACCTAGGAAGTTTTTTTCTTAGTCTGTGAGGAAAATTATGTACCTTGGAATTTTAAATCAGTAAAGAATTTTGCCGGTTTCGTGTTTTAATAGTACCATAACATATTACATATCTATTCTTAGGCTCAGAAGCTATAAAAATGATTGTTAACCTGTTGAAAAGACATTCACTGTTTCCCACTCAACATTACTTTCTGAATTTAGATCCTTCCTGATGCTACAGGCATTAGATAAAGACTTGCACTGCTAGGAGCATTGGTGTGTGCTTTACTTTAACAGATGGTTGCTGTCGAGGCAGACTGAAATCAGCAATGTGCACTTGTTTTAACATTATTTTTACTTTAATTGTACACCAGGAACCTAGTAATCAAAAATCCCTTCAGGCTAAACTGTCATGTAGGTGTCACAAAATCTGGAGACAAATATCAAATATTAATAGTGAAAATGATGTACCATTATGAAATCTACGTGAGATCTGTGAGATGCTACAAATAAATAACTGGTTAAGGGGAATTAGATGCAGAAGAAGTATAGGAAATTCACAGAAGACAGTAGTTTTCTTACTAGTCCTCTTGTTTTTCTGTTTGTTTTTGTAAGTGAAAAAATGAAACACATACATGCATAGGGGCATATATAGGAAAAGTAAATGAAGAATAAATGATAGAGTTATATATCTAGCTGTTGAAGACTTTTTCTTTTGCTTGGCCTTTCAAGCAGTTATATGTTTATATTGTTAATAGCAAAAACAAACAAACAAAAACTCTGCAGTTAAAGGAAATTGTAGAGACAAACTGTGGTATAGCTATATGTATGACTCCATTTCTTTGTTCACTACAATGTAAAATCATGTCTAGGAACCTGAGGGAAAATGAGTAAGACGTATTTCTTATAGGTCCAATTCATGATCTAGTCTTCTAAGTCTATAAGAAGATATGAATAAATCAGCTTACCAAGAAAAAGAAAAGATTTAGGAATTTTATTAATAATACCTATCTGAGATATTTTTAACTAGGAATCAGCATTTCAGAGCTGCAAAAATCTAAGATACATTTTTTCTAATTTTACAGCTGGGCAAACATCAATGGAAAACTCACAGACTGGACTCAAAATCTGACCTTAGTTTAGTACCTAATTGATTGTGTGATGTGCACTTTAAAAAATTAGTAAAACTCTTCTATTTTTTGTTTTTTTCTTCAGCTGTAATATTTTTTATCTTCATCTGAGTCCTTTTTTTTTCATTGCTTTTTCAGAGAGAGAGAGAAAAAGAAAGAGACAGAGAAACACCGATGTATGAACCAGTGATTGGTTGCCTCTTGTACACATCCCGAGCAGGGATGGAACCTGTAACCTAGGAATGTGCCCGGGCTGGGAATTGAATCCCCAACCTTTTGGTGTATGAAATGACACTCCAACCAACTGAGCCACATCAGCCATGGATTGAACTTTAATTCTGAGATAAGAATGACACACCTCACGGAGGTGTTGTGTTTAGTAAATTAAGCAAAGTATATTCAAAGAACCTAGTTCTTCACACAACATTGAATAAATACTCTAGAAACATTGGTTATTTTTTCTTTCCTAGGTATTAATCATCAAACAGTTAGTATTTAACTTGATTCCATATCTTTGCTCTCAGATTTTTGGATTGCTTTTAAATGAAAATAACATTAATATCTTGATGTCTAAGGCCCTTCTGATTTAGGAATAAAAACCAGAGAGTTACAACCTTTGAATTAGAAAGTGTTTTAAAATAAAGAAAACATTGAGGCCGAGATCATTTCAACTTCAAATTTCCCCTAACTCTTATTTCTGCAACAATAGTAGATATTACCAGAACTAGACTGTCTTCTTCTGAAATCTCAGAGCTGGTATGTCAAAGGTTCCTTTGTCCACATAGCATACAAGAAGGAGGCTGCTTACATGGAGCACTAGTCATCTCTACATGTGTACTTAGTGACTAAGAGAGGGGATACAAAGATAGTTGAGCACTCCCTCATGTTTTTCTATCAACTTCTCTTGGATTATAAATTGAATATCCATTTTGATACCTAATTTGAACACATATTAGTATACATAATAACTTGATAGTGTTCTCCGTAATCAAATGGCCCCAATATTGCTATCTCACCGTCTCTTCTCAACAAAAAGAGGATGATAGACAATTGATAGATGATGATAGATAGATAGATGATCAATATATGATACATAAATAGATAGATACATAGCAGGCAAACAAGCAACCTGCAATAACAGATCTTGCTGTAGAAGTTTGGGAGAATAAAAGATAATCCTGGATCATTTATTACATCTATGCTACACTAAAGGGATGAATTAAAACATGACCTTGTCAAAGAATCTCAGACTCTATATCTACTTACTTTGTAAATATAAAATATCTCAAAACATAAATTTTAGTTAGTTCTTGAATATCAATACATACCTATATTATACTTTCTATTTCTTGGCATATATTTAAAATTCAACTAATAACCACTGAACAGAACTAAAGAACAGATTTGTACCAGGGGTGTCCAAACTTTTGGCATCTCTGTGCCACACTGGAAGAAAAAGTTGTCTTGAGCAACACATTAAATACATTGGGCCATGTAATTACCAAAAAAATCTCATACTGTTTTAAGTAAACTTACAATTTTGTGTTGGGCTGTTGGGAACCACTCTGTCTGGTTTCAGGAATTGTAACTGCCCCCGTGGCTAAGACTCAGTGAGTAACTTCCAGAATGTGAGTCACTAAGGAGACAAAGCTTGTCTCTGGTAGTAAATGCTGCCTCAGCTTACTCGCCTGACCCCAAAGCATGGTCGGCTAGTCAGAGATGGGTAAGACTCCTAAGAAGAGGGGCAACCTAAGCCAGACAAGATCACTGGGAGGCCATAATGGAAGGACTCAGGGGGCTGCAACAAAGAGGGAGAGATGGACCCTCACCCCCTGGCTATTCTGACATAGCCATGTCCTCTGGGAGAAGTGCTTACTGGCTCTAATCCATTTAAGCCTGAAAACCTGTGATGGAGAGGCAGTGAAGCTCCTTGCCTTGCTAGAAGTGTGTCTGGGGTATCAGGCATAAGAAAGAATTTCTAAAAATTCTGTGAAACCTGCTTTGTTTAGAATGCTCTCACTTAAATGATAAGGGTCCAAGCAAGAAGTTTGTTCCTCAAAGTTATATGGCTCTTTAGCTATCTGACCCTGACTGAGAATAAGCCCTCATAATTCTTTGAATGCTATCTATTGTTTCATCCTTACCTGTATTCTTGTGCAAATGAACCCACTAAAAGCCCCTTGAGGAAGGGGCTCTTGGCCCTTCCCCTCTGAGAGATCGGCCACCTTTCCTCCCCAAGCAGATCGTGTTTTGGTAGTGTTTACTTTCATCAGTGTCAGACAAGGGGACTTTGCGAGCAAAGTTGCCCCTGCATCGGGCCACATTCACAGCCATACTGAACTTCATGCAGCCCACAGGCCACAGGTTGGACACTCCTAGAATAATGCTAGACACATCGGTATCATGGGAAGTAATTCATAATGAAGTTTTCTTAAATAAGTTTCACTTTTATACTGTAGGCCAAATAAAGGCACATTCTGTTAAGGAAATCTGAGGAAATGAGTTACTATTCTGAGTCATGTAGCAAGCCAGCTGAATTTTGTTGTATTGATAGTATTGCAGACACAAGTTTTATAGATTTATTTTTTAAGAACAATATTTTTAAAGATTTTATTTATTTATTTTTAGACAGAGGGGAAGAAAGGGAGAAGGAAAAGGAAAAGGAGAGAAACATCAATGTGTGCTTCCCTCTCATGAGCCCCCTACTGGGGACCTAGCCCAAAACCCAGGCTTGTGCCCTGACTGGGAATTGAACAGGCAGCCCTTTGTTTCACGGACTGGTGCTTAATCTACTAAGCCATACCAGCCATGGCAAGAACAATACATTTTCAATTCTTCTCCTAACATATTTGTCCAATGAAAAAAGCTCAATAGTCCATGAAAGTATTTTTCATTAATTTTATAGAAATTTTAATAAGAACCATAAACACGAGTGCTACCAGATGCAGAAATTAAAAAAATAGACTTAAGGTGATTAGGAGTAGGTGAAACTATGAGGAAGTGCAGTCTATATGTTTATTATAAAGACATTTTATGTCATATCAGTTACTATAGTACAGAGATAATTTACTATAAAATTGTTAACTACTTATTGAAGATTTTTAAAGGTAAAAATGAAACACTGAGATATTACAGCAAGGGCATCTGTAGGAAACAGGTATTCCCTTAGGGATGTGAGAAAAAAGGAAAGAGATGGGGATCATTAAAACTAAGATGTTTATAGGAAGGAGTTCCAAAAGCTGGAACTTGGCCTATGTGAGGGAGATACTGCTCTTTTACTATTGATGTCTCTGCTATTGGATAAAGGTCCTTACAGGCCTAGAAATCTTACCTCTGAGGATGAGCTATCCTTGACAGTGTGTGTTGGGTCTCATTCTCTGAGAACTGGAAAACTGCAAGCTAAATCAACTGCTGTTTCTGGACACACTTTCAGGTGGGAGTGAGAAAGTGTTGCTATGGTGACACTGATGGACCAGGAGGCATAAAGAGAAACTTGGAAGAGAAATGCAAAGAGGGAGCAAACAG
This sequence comes from Artibeus jamaicensis, assembly GCF_021234435.1. Lineage (NCBI taxonomy): Eukaryota > Metazoa > Chordata > Mammalia > Chiroptera > Phyllostomidae > Artibeus > Artibeus jamaicensis. Next base: position 66,229,022 of record NW_026522030.1, on the reverse strand, counting down.
GAAAGGTGCATGGCTTCTCCTTTTTTCTGAGTTCACTATTTCTCCACTGCCTCCTGATGGTAGAAGCTAACAGTCAGCTAGAAAAGAAGAAGTGTGTTTGCCAAGTTTTGTCTTAATCTATAATCACAAAGCAGAGTATTAAAAAGTAGGCTTAAGACCCTGGCTGGTGTAGGTCAGTGGATTGAGTGAAGGCCTGCGAGCCAGACAACCGAGGTTCGATTCCCAGTCAGGGCACATGCCTGGGTTGCAGGTCAGGTCCCATCAGGGGATACAGGAGAGGTGACCATATTTGATATTTCTCTCCCTCTCTCCTTCCCTTCCCCTCTAAAGATAAATAAATAAAATCTTTTAAAAAGTAGGCTTAAAGTTGAGAAATAACCTCAATACACCCCCATATTTTAGTTTCAGTTTTTAGAGTTTTCTCAGATTAGTTCATATAGGTTCTCTTATAAGCTGTTAGTAAATTGAATAGATCAAGTCAGCTGGGTCATTCTACAGATGCTATTGTGGTTTGTTGTCTTAACATTATTGTATCAACTTGATCTACTCTGGGTAGATAGAGTCAAGGGTGATATTCAAAGTATATGAAATAATATACTGATACAGTTTACTAAGTTATTTCTCATTTTAAAAGGAACTTCTCCAAACTCTTGGTTACGAGGCCTGAGGATAGATAGTGTGCATGCTTGTTCCAAATTGTGTACGCTAATGATTTGGCCTGTTACCCAGGATGCACAGCTGTAGTTAGAGTACAGCTAGATTTGTATTTTCAAACGGATCAGTTGTTGCATAGAAAATCCCTACATTACTTAGAATCTGAAGTGGTTAATTTACTCATCTCCTCCCTATCTATATTTTATTACATTTGGTGACTACTTCATAGACTTTTGCATTCATTTAGTATCAGTAAAAAGTATTTCTTCTCCCTTTTAATTGTGGTGTGTGTGCTCATATTCACAGTGTTGAATAAAATAATAAAGTCAACCAATTTTTAGCTAGCATTTACATTCAAAATTATACAAGGGGGATTCTATCAGATAAAACATTTAACTTTAAAAGATGTGATTTTTCCTAATGTAGAACCAGGGATTAGAGAAGTAATATCCCTTTATGTGTAACACTTTCGCTGCAGATCTTCACCCTCAAACCTTGGATATTTGGATATTGAGATAATCAGTGAAAGTAAGAGAATGAATTGATCATACAAAATGCAATGCTTTGTACATCAATAAATATGTATATTTGGAAAGAAATAAGAAACAGTAGTGAGAGAAAGTAAGAATCAGGAAGAATAAGGAGGATATGCAGAGGAATGAAAGAGGACAGAAAAGACAAAAGATGGAGAAATAGTCAAGGGAAGGAGAAAGGACAGAGTAAAGGAAGGAAATAGTCAAAGAGGGAGGGAGAGAGGGGAAAAAAACTGATATCACCTTGTAATAAAATCACTGGAGCATGCCAGTTATGATGTGTAAAATATCTAAATTAAAGTAGATAATATGATTTTCATGTATTTTTCCTTCTTGAGTTATTAAATATTTAAATTTATTTTATCTAGTTGGACAAGAGAATCTAAAATATATTATAATCTAAATGTAGTTACATTAATAAAACTATATTCAACTTAAGAATTTATGTGTCTTTCTTATTTTGTCACTTTGCTTGGTTCAGACAAGGTTTAGTATTCTCTATCTCATGGCTACTTAAGTATTTTCTTATTCACAGAATATGAATTTGAAGATTTTTGTTAAAAAAGATTACAATTAGAAATATCATTGTCTTTTTTAAAATTGTAGAATATCTTTGAAACTACTAACATCAAAATGAAATAGATAAAACATTGTATTCATTAGATGCAAATAAACATTATAACAAGTAGTAAGATATGTGATTTAAATCCCCTGGGTCTTTTTTGTTCTTAATGTCTGCAGTAAATATAGTTGACATACAATATTATATTAATTTCAGGCTTAAAACATTTAAATTTATGCAAGTAAATTCAATATAAATTCAACATATATATATATATACATAAGTACATGTTTATTCATACAAGTTCAATATTTATATTCCTTATAAAGTAATGATCACAATAAATCTAGTATCCATCTGTCACTATATCAAGTTTTGACAATATTATTGACTATTTTCCTATACTAGACATTGTTAATCTATTCCTCTTTGTGACCATCCCTCATCCCTTTACTTCTGCCAAATATCAATTTGTTCTCTGTGTCCATGAGTTTGTTTCTGTTTCATTTTGTTAGCTCATTTGTTTTGTTTTTTAGATTGTACAAATAAGTGAAATCATATGGTATATTTCTTGTTCTGTCCAATTTACTTCATTTAACATAATAGTCTCTAGGTTCACCCATGTCAAATATACAAATTTTATGAGCAAAATATTCTTATGCACTTAGGCATTGCTTATTAGGTTAATTAACCATATATGTAAATTTCATGACTCAGATTAATTTAACACTTCAAGTCAACATAAACAAGTATGTACACATAAAGCAAAGCTGCCAAAATTTAATTCTGTACTTATATTACCAACATAAACTACATAAAATTTTCAAGAATACATTTATTTCCTTATCAGGGAAGCAAATTTTCAAGAATATATTACTTACCTTATCAGGGAAGCAAATGCCTTCTCTTAATGAAGCAAAATATAAAGACCATCTCTTGCATGCTGTGGCAACTGTAGTTTCATACTAGATTTAAAGACTTAAATAGAGAACAAGGGGAGAGTGACCAGAGTGGAGAGGGGAGGGAATTTCAGGGGAAAAGGGGGAAGGATTTACAGGAACAAGTATAAAGGATACATGGGCAAAAACTAACGGGGGTGGAAATGGAAGGGAGGTGGGGAGCACTGTGGGGGTGGGCTGGGATAGGAGTAAAAAACAGAAAACTGTACTTGAGCAATAATTAAATAAATTTAAAAAGTAAATTTAAAAAAAAGACAAGATTATATCGCTTGGACCTAGGTGTAGCTTCCAAGAAGATTCTACTTAGATTTTACTTTGGACAATCCAGCATCCCCTAAATGTATCATTGATTTTGCCTTTGTAATCTCTTACTTGTGCATGTATGTGAAAGACAGAGAGACTAGAGAGGGTGTTGAAAAACCTCAGCTCACTCAAACCAACATTTATCCATTTAATATCTGATTATACAGATGAAAAAGATAAAATAAGAAATTCATCAGATAAAACTTTAAACCTCAAAAAATGTCAATTTTCCAATGTGAAACCAATAATAGATAAACATATTTTCATGGGATTAATAAATTCAGTGTAAATTTTTACACTCTTCTTAAATTTTTTGTTCACTGATTTCACCACTTAGAATTTTGCTACCCCATCTGAAAGTAGACCTAATTACTTTTTTGTCAAATAAATATAATGAGATTTTAAATATTTACCACTATGAAATTAACATATTACTTGAATATTCCCATAATCAGTAATGTCTATAAACAGCTGAAATTAATTTGTATATATTAATTCTTTAACATATTTTGAGTATATCATATACTCATGGCTTTTTAAAGAAGTATTGCTTTATTATTTAATTGTCAAATGATTCCACCTTGTTTAGAGAAGCTCATTTAAATAGAACCCTTTGAATTTCTGAAAGTGTTTTTTTTTAATTGTCTGGGAAAAATAAGATTAAAATTTTAAAGTAGGAGCAAAATTTTCTCATTCTATCTATATTTACCATACTCAAGACACAGTCAACTTCTAAGAACCTTATCTTATTTTTTAGAAAAAATAAAGTTAAAATGGAGGTACTATAGATAAATCAAAGGTCGTATCAATAGGTAACACTACTAATTGGGACATCTAAATGAGAGAAATAGAAGATATTATTTATAAAGAGTTTTTATTGATGTTTTCAGTTTATTTTTTATTTGTTGGTCAAGTACTGTTTTTTTTTTCACTTTCCCCCATGACTCCTCCATGCCCCACCCATCCCCACATCCCACCCTCAATCCTACCCCTTTGGATTTGTACCTGTGTCCTTTATACATGTTCTTTTTTTAAAAAAGAATTTAGAGAATGAGGTTTTCATTTTAATTTTTTAAAATTTTTATTTATTTATCTTTAGAGGGGAAGGGAAGAAGAGACAGAGAGAAATATCAATGTATTGTTGCCTTTCGTGAGTCCTCTGCTGGGAACTGGCCTGCAACCCAGGTATGTGCCCTGACTGGGAATCGAACCATGATCATCTGGTTCGCAGGCCTGCACTCAATCCACTGAGCTACACCAGCCAGTGCTATACATGTTCTTTGATGACCCTTCCCCTATTTTCCCCCATTGTGTCTCTCACCCTCCCTTCTGGTTACTGTCAGATTGTTCTTTATTTCATTGTCTCTGGTTCTGTTTTACTTGCTTGTTTGTTTTGTGGATTAGGTTCCACTTATAGGTGAGATCATGTGGCATTTGTCTTTCACCACCTTGCTTATTTCATTTAGTATAATTTCTTACATGTATTGTTTATTGGAGTATAAAATGTTTTCAACCTACTTTTTTCTTTTCCTACATTTTCTTATTATACTACCTTATGAAATTTATTATATGAGATATGTGTGTAAACTGAAGTATTGTAGTACTACTTCACGTAGAAAATACACTTAGATCTCATAACCTGCATCAGAGATTCAGTTGCCTTTCCTACTTGTATCGGTGTTAGTGTATTTCACTGTCCATTTATAGTCATATATTTACATTCTATGGGCTGGCTCTGTAGTAAAAAGATAGGGTGTGAATTTCAATTTGCTATATGTATGTTTCCATTATAAAATAACAAGTGAATTCTGATTAATTTTTTAGCATATTATTTTGGTTTAAGTGATATGGGGGATGCAATACTCAATTCTCATTTGGCTTTTATTTGACATTATTATTTATCAGTTGTGGTGCCACCTGGCATAGAAAGTTTTTCTTCAACTGAGTTCCTGCTGTGACAAGTTGATTGGCTGTAATATGCTGTTTTTTGACTGCTGAAGATTCATTTTCTGTATGAATTGCTCACTGATATAAATAACTAAAATTTTTTACTAAACTATGCTGAAGTCACACAAATCTCATAATAGGTAGCTCAGTATATTTATTACAAAGAAAATGGATCTGTCCAGAAGGTATCCAGCCATGTAATATGAAAAAAAATACATTTATTGAAGAAGATACAAGATACAAAAAACACTGTATACAGGACAGTGACACCTCAGTCCCCTTCAAAGTAGGCACCTTGGGAATCACACAGTTCTCCCAATTGCCGTAAGCTGCCCTGTCATATTCTCTTGAAATATGACAATCTCATCCATGGTCTTAAATCTCTTCCTTTTCAAAAGTGATTTTAATTGTGGGAAAAGCCAGAAGTAAGAGGGTGAAAAATCTGGGCTGTAGCAGGGCTGAGTCACCTGGTTGATTTGATGTTTTGCCAAAAAATTCTTCTCAAGCAGTGATGCATGAATGGGTGCATTGTTGTGATGAAGCTGCCGGTCACCATTTGCACATAGGCACAGCCTTCTGAATCATCCTAATAGTTTCTGGGAAGGAATGTTCACACTTAATGCAAAATTTGATGTAGATTCATTGTTTTATTCACTCATGTTGAATGAGACATCCGCATAGTACACTTGATCACTCAAGGGCACCTACCACCCTCATGGACTAGTACAGTGAAGCCATCATTGTGCACACATGCGCATTCCAGTCCACTCTCCTTGGCTGCCAGGTTACGTCTATGTCATGCAAACCATTCTTGTTATATTAACAATTACTCTACTTTTTCTGACATATCTCATTTATTTTAAAATAGGCTGTTTATCTCAAATTCTTATCTAATTAACATCTGATTAACAAAAATGCTGATAATAAAGTTATATAATGCAATTAAAGCATTGACAAATTCATTTCCAGAAAGTCAATTAGAATAGAAATAAAAAATTATGATCAGTATAGTATTGATACTACCAAAATAAGAAGATATTTTAATATTTTCTTTTATCAGACAATATATGAAATATGAAAAAAACAATTTATATTAAAGGATGATGCTTAAGACCATATGCTCAGAACTATTAGTTGAGCACATCTAATTATTCCAATGTGTATGGTGACCATGATAAACTTTCTCTGTTCCTATTATTAGCATTTCACAGGCTAGAAAACAGTTGCCAAATAAAAATGTGCACAGTGATTAGGCAGATAAAAACCAAAATTACGAAGAAATATATTATCATTATAGAACAAATACCTAGGTTTTGCTGGTTTGCTTAATCTTTATATTTCTTAAAAGCAATAATATTATGGTTTTTTAACTAATTTGAAATTATATTTATCAAGGCTTAAGGAGATTATTTTGACATAAAAGATTATGTTAATCATTTCAAATCAATTTAAAGAAAGAAATTCAATATACAGTATGACCAGCTTCTCTTTTATCTTGTATTCATTAAAAATATAACTTTAATTTTTGTTAAAATAAGAGTTTAAAAGCAAATATTTATGATAGCTCTAGAAATAAGTCAACTTGATGAGATATTTGACAAAAAAGTAGAGAGAGTTTAAAAAGATATTATACATATATAAAATAAGGAGAAGGTATCAGAAAAAGTTAAGGAGAAATAATATTTCTATTAATACTCTAAGGAAAATATTCTGAGCTATAATTCAAAAAAATATATTTGAAAATGAAGGGTCCATTACATGGCAATCATTATTATAATTAATATCTATTTACTAAGTAACAGAAACTGTTCTGTTTTTTACATTGTCTCATTTAGCCTTCTAAAGCCATATAAAATGAGGTTTCTGTTTTTCCTATGATCACAGATGAAAAAAGTGAGCTTTAGAATGGATAAATGTTGTCCTTAGATCCTATGATAGTATTTAAAATCATGTCTGTTTTGGTAGAAGAAGGTAGGGATGGCAGAGTGAACCAAAATGACAACATAGATGCTCCTAAACTTCCCTCCTCCCAGGAACACACCAAAGTACAGATTCAGTAAACTGCCCAGAGAAGTCCAGAAACCAGCTGACAAAATCCTTCATATGTGCACATGAAATAATACCCACCAAACTGATAATAGCCATCAGAGAGATTCAAATCAAAACCACAAAGACATACCACTTCACAATGGTCAGAATGGCCATCATAAATCAATCAACAAACAAGTGCTGGAGAGAATGTGGAGAAAAGGGAACTCTAGTGCACTGTTGGTGGGAATGCAGACTGGCCCAACCACTATGGAAAACAGTATGGAATTTCCTCAGAAAACTAAAAATGGAACTGCCTTTTGACCTAGCAATTCTACTGCTGGTATTAGATGGTAAAGACCCTGAAACTATAGTTCAAAAGAACCTATTCACCCCAATGTTCATAGCAGCACAGTTTACAATAGCCTAATGCTGGAAGCAAACTAAGTGCCCATCAGTAAATGAATAGATCAAAAAGTTATGGTACGTTTACACAATGGAATTCTACCCAGAAGAAAGAAATATGGAGCTCCCACCCTTTGCAACAGCATAGATGGATCCAGAAAGCATTATGCTGAGTGAAATAAGCCAGGCAGTGAAAGACAAATACCATATGATTTCACCTCTAAGTGGAACCTAGTCAACAAAGCAAACAAGCAAGCAAAATATAAACAGAGACATTGAAATTACAAACAAACTGTCAGTAACCAGAGGGGAAATGGTGGGGTGATAATGAAGAAAAAGTTGGGAGGGTTTTCAGGAACATGTATATAAAGGTCACATGAATAAAACCAAAGCGGGTAAGATCAGGATGGGAAGTGGGGAAGGCTGGGGTTGGGGGAAAATAGAGACAACTGTACTTGGACAACAACAAAAAAAGAAAAAGAAAAAGAAAAGCAAAAGAAATCTACCTTCACTCAAAAAAAAAAAAAAAGATGTATGTCAGTGTAGGCCTCTGGGTCTAAATTGTTTGGGACTCTCTGAGCTCCCTGGACTTGTGTGTCTTTTTCCTTCACCAAATTAGGGAAGTTTATTTATTTGTTTCAGATATTGCATTTTTTATTTCTAACTGGATCTTTTTTATGTTTTTATGTATTTTTTCATGCTGTTTAGTATCTTTCTATTCATTATTCTAAGCTCTATATCTGATAAATTGCTTGCCTCCATTTCATTTAGTTCTTCTGGAGAATTCTCTTGTTCATTTGGGGGGGTTGTTTCTTCATCTCTCCACAAGCTGCTTGCTTGTGTTTGTTTCTATGTATTAGGTAAATCTGCAAAGACTGTGGTGGAAGACAATGTCTGATGTTCCCTGTGACTGGTGTTGGCCAACTTGTTTGGATCTTTCAGTGATCCATACCTTGTAGCTCTCTTTGTTGCCTGGCTGTGTGCAGAAAGAGCCAAGCTGCACATCAAAGCCAGCTTTTAGTATCAATGGGCCCAGGGGAAGGTCAGTTAAAATTTTCAGAGGTCTACCTTTGCCTTCAGGCCTTCTGTTGGGCTTATTCATGAAAGTACTTTCATTTGTACTCCTCCACAGCTCTTAAACTCTACAGGGTGGGCCAAGAGTCTTCCTGTCAGTAAGACTATTGCTTCCCCCCATGCTGATGCCACATGGCAGGGAGTGTTCTGCTTGAGAATGATGGCTTTTGCAGTACGAGGGATGACTCAGTGTAGGTATCCTGGTGTCTGACAACTTCAGCTCTCTCCCCAGAGCCACCAATCCCAGATGCTCCTTATGTGGAATTTGCCTGCTCTACTCTGCTTCTGCTGTAGCTAAGGGTAAGTGACTGCAAATAAAATTTTGTGTGTTGGCCCTTTAAGAGGGTCTCTGTATCTTTAGTCATCTCTCCCTGGGGGACAAAAACCTCACTGCTTTTCACAGCTGGATGTTATTTGTATTCCTTTCCCAATTCTGGTGCTCCAGGTTGGTGAGCCCAGGTTGGGGTTTTGACCCCACACTTCTTAGGCCACTGAAATACCCCTCCAGAACTGCTGCTGCTGCCTGTGAGAACACAGCCTGTTTTCTTATACCTCTGCCTTTACTACCAGTCTCATTGTGGTGGTGTAATTCCTCCCACAAGTCCTTGTTATAAGTCTTCTCTCCAACTAGCATTCAGTTGATTACTCAGGATGATTTTTTTTCTATAATTAGTTGTAATTCCAGTTTGGTTCTGAAAGGAGGTTAATATAACTTCCACCTACTCCACCACCAACTTGGATCCTCTCCCATAGCTTTTGTTTTTGTTTTTAATATTTATCTATTTTTAGAAAGAAAGAGAGAGAGAGTAAAACATCAGCTTGTTTTTCCACCTATTTATCCATTCATTGGTTGATCCTGGTGTGTGCCCCGATGGAATATCAAACCTGCAACATTGGTATAGCAGGGCCATACTCTGACCAACTGAGTAATGCCATTAGGGCTGATGTTACAGCTTATAAAAATCAAAGGGAAGATCCTCCACCAACCAAGAGTTTATGACTCACTTTGTTGCAATACTTTTTTTATTTGGTGATTTCACACTGAACCCACCATATCTCCAAAGAGTGTCTGTATCTAAAACCACAGATGAAGAGCTTTTCAAGGAAGGGCATGTAGAAGGGGAGATGAAAACCCTGCAATTGAGTCGTGGGCCTTTCAAAACTAAGAACACAGGAAGAAGAAAAGGAACCAGTATTTGTGGAGGAGGCTGTAAGTAATTTTTTTCTATGTGAAATTTATACCAAAAAATCTTATTTAATTTTCTGTTTTACAGATGGAGATACCAAGATTTGAGGAAGTAAAACAACTTACTTCATATTGTGAGTTAACTAATATGAATTCTCTAATTTATTAATTTCCCGATTCTTGAGTTTTAAACACAAATATGATCATATTAAAAATTGTGCCACAGGACCATCATTATCCATCTTAAAAATGAATTATTCACTGAAAATTATTAAAGTTTCACTTGTTTTACCCAACATTACTTGTGATTGGCAATCCCTGGTTGCTCCCTAACCACAAAACTGCTCACAGCTGGGATATAATCCATTATTACTTGTTCACTACTATGTAGGATAGTTTATCCAAAGCATAAAAATAAGGGAATAACACTGTTGGAAGAAAACAGTCACATTACCACAATTCAGCTTGGTTATTACCACATCAGTTCTCCCTTGTTGGTTATATCCTGTCAATTGTTGAGCATTATCTTATTCTTTAAACATCTTCTATATTTTGAGGGACTGTGGAACATTTTATTAAAATTATAAAATTGACAACCAATAAAACTATAAATAACTATACTGTGTAAGTCAATGGGATATAAACTTTTCCAGCTCTAATATAAATAGGTAAATAGGGTGCATGGGGGAATCATAAAATCCAGGAGCTCAATTTTACTCTATGTCTTTTTTTGGTCTAATTTAGCAGGAAAGAGTCAGAAAAAGGGAGAGAGAGAGGGAAGGAGAGAGAGACAGAGACACAGAAACAAAAAGAAAGAGAATAAAAATATGAAAAGAATAATGGCTTCTAAAGCAAGATTTAGCACCTTTGGCTTACTTTAATTTAAGCTCCACAGCAATTAGGAATTATGATTACAAATATTTATATTGATTAAAAATTATGTTGACAGTTAAAAGTAATTAATGCGCCAACTTCACATAAAATAAGAGACAGAAATAGGTCAATGTTGGTCCACCCATCAATTGGTCTACTGATGTCCTTTGGCCTGTATCAATTAAGAGGGTTGTGATTTAAAATGAAATAATATAAGAATATGATTATATTCACATATAGTAATCAAATAATGACACATATGGAGGTGTGTTTATTTTTTCATCTAATAAGAAGAGAACATTGAAAAAAGTCTGACCACTACTTTGAAAAATAAAATATAAATTCTTGGACAAGGGTTGGAATGCTCTTCACTACTTGGCCCCAAGGTGTGTTCAAAGGTATCCTCAGAACACTATGTCCTTCCCTCCTATAGGTATACAACCTCAAGCCCAGGACTACAACACAAGCACAGGCCTGTCAACTTTAGGGGGCAGATACAGAGGAATGGAGAATTTACTTATGAGAGTCTCGTGTTCTTAGTCTCATGAATTCTGAATGATCATTTATTAATTGTGTTCTAAGAATATGTTTTTTTTGCAACAAGTGTATTTTCAAAAGATCTAACCACAATTATTATTGGTCATTACTCTTTGCCTATGAACCATCACTCTCTTATTACGTTCCTATTGCCAATGGTATTGTTTATCCTTTTGAGCAATGAACCATGAGCGGTATTTGAAGTCCAGAATCTACATCCTTTTGCTCTGCAATATTTTTCCCCATTTGTGTTGCATTAGCATTTTCCAAGTACTTCCATTTTATATCTTATCAACTTCCTCCTCAATGCATATGTCACAGACCAGAAGCATCACCACTTGGGAGCTTGTTAGAAATGAAGAATCTCAGATTCCACCCCAAATTTCCTGAATCAGAATCTATTTTTAACAAGACCCCAAGCTGATACTTATGCATATTAAAGTTTGACAAGTATTTTTTTTCATGTAGCTATTTTTAAAGGACATTATTTCCACTGCTTTTAGCACCAAAAGAAATACATAGTAAGTACATACTGTGAATGTGTTAAATTGAATGTGTATTTGTAAAAGAATTCTCAGTGCTCAAAAAAGTAAGAAGAGAAATGTAAACAAATAATTAAAGAATAAAGATTAGCACAAAATAGAATACAGATATATGAAAATGTGATAGAAAGAGAGAAGTCATTCATTATAAGATATTTAATTTTCAGATAAATCAATTTCAAAGACTTTATTTCCTTTTGTAGCATAGCAACCAATACTCAATGCTACTAGGCTAACTTAAAATTAAGTATTCTATTGTATCCCAAGGTCAATGTCAGAAGGTGTTGTACTATGTTATGAATAGCACAAACATTCCCATAGTAACATTAGTACATCAATTTACAATAGAGATTTTAAAATTTGTACAAGTTTCTGAACAATCCCCAGTGTAGGGTCAACTGCCTTGAAAATACTGAGTCAGAGGTCCAAAGGCATGGCTAGGAATCTGCAAAATTATCCTGCTCCCCAGAAAACTTTGATTCATATTATCATGACAGCTCTTGGCTGAATATGCAGTTCTATTTTTTGTTGTTGTTGTTGTTCTGGGTTGAATTGTGTTGCCCCCTAAAGATATGTTGAAGTACTCACTCCTAATACCTCAGAATGTGACCTTAATTGGAAATAGGATCATTGTAGATGTAATGAGTAGGGTAGAACCTTAATATATAATGACTCAACTTTCTAAGAAAAGGAAAGAAAGAGACATGGGGAGAACACCAGGTCAAGGTGAGGCAAAAAAATGTTGTGATGGATCAACAAACCAAGGAATACCAAGGATGACCAGTTATCCTTAGAAGCTAGGAAAGAAGTCTGGAAAAGATTCTTACTCAGAGCCTTAGAAGGAACCCACTGTGCCAACACCTTGATCTTGGACTTCAAAAATCCAAAACAGTAAGTAAATAAGTTACTGTTGTTTCAAGCCACCTAGTTTGTAGTATTTACTTTTTTTACACCAGCCCTAGGAAACATACAGTCCTGTTTGTCTTAAGTCAACTCAAGTGTCAACTCTTGCTCTTGCTGTCACAGGGAGCAGTGGTTCTCAAACATTAGTGTATGTACTGTGATCTCATTGGCTTGCTGGTACCTGCTGAGTACTCTTTATTTGAGTCTAGCAAACTTCAACCTTATACTTCTCAGAAAGTAAGTGGGTAATTCAAACATCGTATACCATTAAATTGCATCTCTCTTTTTAAACACAACAGAGATTAAGTAAGTTTTTGTATCCAGATCTTCTTAATTGCAGTCTATACACTTTCTTCTCTGTGACAGAGATTTACCTTGATGGCTACTATTTTAGAAGAGTGGTAGGGGAGGGTGTTGATTTCTCAGGCTTGTAAACAGAGAATTTGAAAAACACACAGAAACATTTATTATTATTAGGGTTGTTTTGCTTTTCTTGTTGTTGTTGTCTTATTTTTTTGGAAAGGGGAAAGGGAGGAGAAAGAGAGAGAGAAAAAACATCATTGTGAAAGAGTAACATCAATCGATTGTCTTTTTGTACTTTCCAGACCAGGGATGTACCCTCAACCCAGGCTGATGCCCTGACCAGGAATCAAACTGGCCTCCCTTCTTATTGCAGGTTGATGCCCAATATGGCTTGGACGAGCCAAGCCATCCAGTACAGTTTGCTGTTGAAGTTTTGTAAATTGCCCACAGATTAGCATTGGAAAAGAGTAACTGAAGTAAATGGCATCTTTTGTAAAGCCTTTGTGTGTTTGAAGGCATATGTCACTGAGGACAAAGGAGAGGGCCCCTTTTCTTCCCTATGCAAAGAATCCAGCACCATTCTGGCTATCTGCATGATGAGGTAGTATTTGGAACTCTCCAGAGGTGGCATCCTTGGAATAACATTGGCAACTTCATAAGGGCACTAAAATAACCTGGCAACAAAGAGATTTCTTTAATTAAATTTCAAAGACTTAAACCTGAGCTAAATTTCTCATTATTGATATCTCAGCTCAACTGTCACTTTATCAGAGAGGCCTTCTTTATTGCTGTTTATGAAATAGCAACCACTGTGGTTGCTCTGGTACAGTACTCTGAAGTCATAATTGCTATGTATTTATTCATTTGTATAATATTGATTTATCCTTCCTGAAGTTCTTCAAGGACAGTAGACTTCACTCCATTGATCACAACTGAATCTTAAGCCTAGAGAGATCTCTGGAACGTGCAAGGGCTCAAAAGTACTTGTGGAATGATTGGATTAATAATCCAGAGACCCAGATTAAAAGAGGATATATATGACAGTGGGAGGCAATAAATTATTTGATAGGATAGTTTGGATTTTTTACAGAACAACTATTCTGAAGCAAACAGAATCATTTGGGGGGGTATTTGTGAGTCATCAGGTGTTTCATATTTTTATAATTATGCTGCTAAAGTCTCAAGAATATAATTTTGGATTACAATATGTGTGCCAAAATTATATACTTACATATGTAAATCTGCATTATTTGAATTTCTCACACATACAAACATACTCATACTTTAAACATACTTAAAACTAAGACAAGAAAATGAGAAATATTAATGCCACAAAATAATAGCATTAACTGGAAGACATTTTTTTCATATTTTAGTACACTAGGATCAGTACAAATGTATTTTAACATGAGATAAAGAAACACTTAAGAAGTTTTAGTATTCATCCCATTATGCAATGAGAATACACTAGTATGCGAGATACTTGTGCTCCTGTGTAGTATTCAAACAAATAAATGCTCATTTGAATGAAGGATATTTAGATGCTATGATACAAGAAATAGAAAATGTTGTATGGTGAGCATAGGTGTTAACCTAAAACAGATATAGAAGAAATCAGAGAGAAAAAAATTAAATCTTATAAGAGGTGATAATGATTGAGCTTTGACACAAGATGCGTTAAAACTATGTAAGTAATGGATGTGTGAGTGTGAGTGTGACCATGTATGTGAACATGTGTGCATTTGCACATATACATTCTGTGGTTACATTGGGGCAGGAACAAAGGTAGCAAACTAGAGCTAATAATAGAACATATTCCATTGCATTGATGATCAGAAAAATTAAGATAACAATATTTTAATATATTTCCTTGAGGTTATATAAAGGTTAAAAAGTTTGACAATATCTAGTGTTGTAGCAGGCATGAATCAAGGATATTGCTTATATATTATGCTAGTAGAGATGTAAATTAGTATAGCCATTTGAGAAAACTGAGATTACTCTGTAATTAAACATACTCATACACTACAACCTGGTAATTTTAATTTTAGGTGCATTAAAACATTAACAACATTCTTATATATATATACTGTGGTAGACAAACACAGGTATTTTTTATAGCCACATTGTTCGCATAGAAAAAATGGTGTGTGCCATGAAAAGAGTATTATTATTCATTTAAATCTGCATTACTTTAGTCCAGTGAAGGACAATAAAATTATTCAGGGACTTGCAATCTTGATAAGTAAACTGTATTAGCTGTGTTAATAGTCTTGAGCGAAATAAAAGCAATGAGAATGGAGACAAGGGGAAGGACAAGGATATAAATCAGTTACCACTGATGAAATTTGTTGACTGGTTGTGAGGAGTGAGGAGGGAGGAATATGAGTGACCAACTCAGTTCATGGTATTTCCAATTATTGAGATATTCAATACAGAAGAAGAGGCCAATTTAAAAGATGTGAAAAGGAGATATGTTGATTTCTAACTGAATAGGAAATGATTAAAAGAAAACATTAGTTATTCCATGTGTCCCACAGTCAATTTTTAGAGAACAGGGTGTATTGAATGTTGGAATATTATCTTTGATTTCCATGTCTACATCTGGCTTAAAACTAAGTCATAGACAATCACCATGGTATCCCTTGCATCATAACTCAATCTTTAAACATAATAATAATAATCTATCAATTTAAGATGTTATTTTATGTTGTTTATGCCATTTTATATTTATTGATCCCTTTTTAAAGCTCTCTTATCATTCATGACATTTCAAAAAGTGGATATTACCCCAACTTGGCACTTAGTTTAAACTGAACATGATCTCCTTTATTTTTTCTCATGATCCCTTCATTTGTCTCTCCCATATGGCAAAAATGGGCATTATTTTGTAAACATCTGCAAGGCAATATTTAATGCCCTTAAACTTTTAAGAAAGAATGTTACAGCTGAGATATGTTTTCACAACCAATGTCATCAAAACGTGTACTGTCAGACTGCCTGAACAGAATAAGAATCAATTGTCAGTTTACTGAACAAATAAAAATTTTATCTGATGCTCTGTAATTTACTTTACACAAATTGCATTTTAATTTATTTGACCAGTCAATGCGTTATTTTCATTAATAATTATTGTTTGATCCAAATGTTTATCAAAACAATGGGATAAGAATAAAGGTTGATACACAAAATTCTTATGATCATGCCTACAACAGCATCAACTGATGTTTATGTGCCTTGTTTATAACCTCTGTGGCTCTGAAGTTTAGGGTACTGCAACTTAGAAATTTTTTAACTTTGGAAACAAACAATTTCCTAATGCTTCTTTTATATAAAACATTTTTAACACTTTGATGTTATCTTCAGAGTGATATCACAGGCCACAGAAGGAAATAAGCCCCCTTGCTTCAAATTTTCAAACTAAAACTGCACAACCCACTTGTCAGACTCATTATTTTGTCACATTACCCCTCTGAAAGGAAACTTCAGTGCTTCCAAATTTAAATGTAGCATAAAAGGACAAATGCATTTTTATCATTGGGATGGTTTAAATAGGTGTGCCATAGGAGACTACACTTATTTAGATGTATAATTTGTAAATGCTTTTAACAAAATCGATTGTATAGCTTTAAATTATATTTTTCTATGTCACACTGAGTATGAGCACATATTTGCTCCAGGAAGTTTTCTAAAGAATGCGGCAAATTACTAAACACTACTGTTAGAATCTCTGTCTTGCTCTTCTAAAGGGGGGGAGAGATTTTTCTCTATTCAGGGCCAGATCGTGAACATTTCAGGCTCTTTGATCCACACTGTCTCTGCTGCAATGACTCAACTCTACCATGGTAACCAGAAAACATGTACAGAAAAAAAGAAAACCTAAACAAATGAGCATGACTGTGTTCCAATAAAAATGTATTTACAAAAATAGGCAGCATGGTCCATAGACCATAGTTTGCCAACCCTTGCTCTAAAAAAACCTTATCTCTCTACTGAGTAGACAAAACACATACTTTTTACCTTGTTCAAAAATACTTAGTAAATGATAGAAAGAAATATAATGAGCATGGTGTAGCATCTACATAAAGTTAAATATTCTCGATGAAACTAAGAAAATATCCTCTATATATTGGATACGTTTTAATTCATCTCTTTCTTCATTACACCAATGGTTACTGAAAGAATAGTAACCATCAGCCTTTACAACAGGAACAGGAGAAACAGTGCTGGAAAAACAGGCACAATCCCAGTCTAAGGGAAGCTGCACTAGAAGCTTTGAGGAACATGCCTGTGTGCTTTGGAATAGTATCCTCTGCTATGAGAGGTGACAAAGCTGAATAAAGACCACTCCACTTAGATCTTTATTTTGTTTCTTTTGTTTCTGCTTATTTCAGGTCTTCAAGTCTTTCCATAAGCCAGGTACAAGATTAGACAATTTACAGCAGGAAGACTGAGATAGGGACAAGAGATATAAAATACTATTTTATAAGATAACAGTGTAGAGAGCTTATAGAATTTAACCAAAGTCACATTTAAAGTGACTATAGAAATGATAGAAATTCATTTCCTAATGTATTTTACTATTTTTTAAAAAAAATTATAAATAACATAAGTGAAATGAATGATTTGGGGGCATCTACTACTAACTAGGGTCACTCAAAGGATGCTCTATATAGTTTCCTCCTTAATCTTAAACAACAGCCATCTTATAAATTTGAAATTATTTTTCTTTAGCCACATATACTTAGAAAAAAACATGCTGGTGAACCAATAAATAAAAGCTAAGTCAAATTAGAACTCAAGTCTTTCTACATCAAAAACACTTGTGCTGCTAATATTATATATAACTTGACTATACACACAAAAAATTAATAAGTACATTGCAATTATTATAAGTACTGTCATAAAGATAGTAAACATTCCCATTTATTAAAATCTTAAGACTTGTACTAAACAGTGAAGTACAATCAATCACAATTGATTCCTTTTTCATGTTTTTGAATTTGTTTGTAGAAAAATGATTCTTTAGGTGTGAATTTTTATTCTCCTTTGCAAAAACAATTTAATAACTGCTCAGTCACAACAGTAGAATACATACTGGATGCAAAATATTATAAATATCATTTGGTATTTAAAAGTATCTATTTTTAATAAAAAATAACTTAACTCCTTTATGTGACACTCTAGGACTTAACTGCTGACCCACTACCAGAGCAAATCCAGCTGCAAGGATTTGTGAAGGAATTTTGTATTAATCTCTCATGTGCACGTTCCTCTAAGAAATTTTGTAAAGAAATTTTGATTTCTCTCATGATAAATAATGAAATTTTCACCTAATCAAACCAGTGCCCATAAAATAAATAATTTCACTCTGCCCACTATACCAACCTCATAGAATAATGGTTAGCATTCAAAGAGAAAATGCTTTTGCTATATTCGGCGCAGTGACAAAGATTTGCAAGTGCTCATATTTCAACTTATAAATCATAAAAGCTAGGTTAAGCACATCTTGTTATCTGTAAGAAAATTAAGATAAACTAAGATTCTTCCTTTTCCTTTATTTAAGAAATTAATAAATTATACATATACACAATGGAATTCTATGCTGCAGAGAGAAAGAAGAAGCTACTACCTTTTGCAACAACATAGATGGAACTGGAAAGCATTATGCTGAGTGAAATAGGCCAGGTGACGAAAGACAAATACCATATGATCTCACCTTTAACAGGAAGCTAAACAACAAAACAAACAAGCAAGCAGAAAAAAAAAAAAAACAAAGACACTGAAATAGAGAACAAGGGGACAGTGACCAGAGGGGAGAAGGAAGGGAAGTTAAGGGGAAAAAGGGGGAGGGATTTGGAGGAACAAATAGGAAGGACACAGGGACGAGAACTAAGGGGGGTGGAAATGGGAGGGAGGTGGGGAGCAAGGGGTGGGGGAGGCTGGGATGGGAAAAATAGACAAAAAACTGTACTTGAAAAATAACTAAATAAAATTAATTAATTTTAAAAAAGTTAAAAAAGAAATTAATAAATTGATAATTTATTATAGCTTTAAGATTTAATACTTCCTTTTTGTTTTCTTATTTTTTATTGTTGTTCAAGAACAGTTGTCTCTATTTTCCCCCATCACTTTCTCCCTCCCCACCTATCCTCACCTCCTACCCTTTACCTTACTCCCTTTTGGCTTTGTTCATGTTTCTTATACATGTTTCTTAACAACCCTTCCCCTTCTTTCCTCTGTTATCCCACTACCCTTCCCACTCTGGTTACTGTGAATTCTTTATTTTAATGTCTCTATTCATCATTTTCTTGCTTGTTTGTTTTGTTGATTAGATTCCTTCTACAGATGAGATCATATGGTATTTGTCTTTCACCACCTGGCTTATTTCACTCAGCCTAATGCTCTCCAGATCCATCCATGCTGTCACAAAGGGTAGGAGTTCCTTCTTTCTTTCTGCTGTGTAGTATTCCATTGTGTAAATGTACCACAGTTTTTGTTTTGATTTTTTTGTTTGTTTAAGATCATCTTCTTTGACTGAGCTCACAGGTTCTGGAGACATGCGCATGGATCACTGAGGGATAAAAGGGACACCAGCCTAGCCAGCCAGATCAGCCGAATCAAGCTTGGCAATCAATGGTGTGATGCATTTCACAGCCCTATTATCCTCACATCCTGTACTACAGCTTTTTGATATATTCATTTACTGGTGGACCTTGGCTATTGTAAACTGTGCTGCTATGAACATTGGGAAGCATAGGTTATTTCGAAATGGAGCTTCAGGGTTCTTAGGGTATAATCCCAGCAGTGGAATTGCATGTGTGGAAATGCAGTTCCATTTTTAGTGTTTTGAGGAAATTCCATACTGTTTTCCACAGTGGCTGTACCAGTCTGCATTCCCACCAACAGTGCACTAGGGTTCCCTTTATTCCACACCCTAACCAGCACTTATTTGTTGATTTGGTTCTGATGGCCATTCTAACTAGTGCAAAGTGGTATCTCATTGTGGTTTTATTTTTCATCTCTCTGATGGCTAATGAAGCTGAGCATCCTTTTATGTTTCTGGGCCCTCTGCCTGTCTTCCTTGAAGAAGTATCTGTCCAGGTTCTTTGCTGTTTTTTTAAATTGGCTTATTTGTCTTCCTAGAGTAGAGTCGTGTGAGTTCTTTGTATATTTTGGAGATCAAATCCTTGTCCAAGGACTTCTGGCCAAGATGGAGTTGTAGATAGACACACTGTGCCTCTGCACACAACCAAAGAAGGATGACAACAAATTTAAAAACAAAAAACAACCAGAACTGACAGAAAATCAAACTGTATGGAAGTCCCACAACCAAGGAATTAAAGAAGAAACATTCATCCAGAATGGTAGGAGAGGCAGAGGTGGACAGCTGAGTGGAGAGGACTTGCAGCAGGGCAGTGGCTGGCTGAGCAGGTGAGATGGTGGCTTGTGGACTGGGAAGTCCCACATTTGTGTGCAGATAAACTGGGAGGAACAACTAGGGAGTGGAATAGACTGTACAACACAGGGTCCCGGTGCAGGGAAATAAAGCCCCAAAGCCTCTGACTAGACACACCTGTAGGGGTTGAGGTGGCAGTGGGAGAAACTCCCAGCCTCACAGGAGAGTTTGTTGGAGAGAACTACAAGGTCCTAGAATGTACACAAACCCATTCACCTGGGAATCAGCACCAGAAGAGCCCAATTTGATTGTGGGTAGCTGGGGAAGTGACTGAAAACCAGCAGAGAGCTGAGCAAGCAGCCTTGTTCCTTCTCAGACCCCTTCCCCCCATACAGCATTAGAAGGTGGCAATTTGGATTGCCCAGCCCTGGTGAACACCTATCGCTCCGCTGTTTACTATGAAACAGGCATGCCAAGGCGAAAAAAAAAAGATAGCCCAAATGAAAGAACTAATCAAAATTCCAGAAAAAATACAACTAAGTGACAAAGAGATACCCGACCTGTTAGATGCACAGTTTAAAACACTAGTAATTAGGATGCTCACAGAATTGGTTGAATATGGTCACAAGTTAGAGGAAAAGGCTATGAAAAATAAAATAAAGGAAAATGTACAGGGAACCAACAGTGATGAGAAGGAAACCAGGACTGGAATCAATGGTTTGGAGCAGAAGGAAGAAATAAATAGTCAACCAGGACAGAATGAAGAAATATGAATTCAAAAAAGTGAGAAGAGGCTTAGGAACCTCTGGGACATCTTTAAACATTCCAACATCTGAACCATAGGGGTATCAGAAGGAGACAAGGAAGAGCAAGAAATTGAAAACTTATTTGAAACCATAATGAAGGACAACTTCCCCAGTCTGGCAAAAGAAATAGATTCCAGGAAGTCCAGAAAGCTCATAAAGTCCCAAAGAAGTTGGACCCAATGAGGAACACACCAAGGCACATCATAGTTATGTGTCTTAAATCATTAGCCATGATTAAAGATAAGGAGAGAATCTTAAAAGCAACAAGAGAAAAGGAGACAGTTACCTGCAAAGGAGTGCCCATAAAACTATCAACTGATTTCTCAAAAGAAACCTTGCAGGTAAGAAGGGGCTGGCAAGAAATTCCAAGTCATGAAAGGCAAGGACCTATATCTAAGATGACTCTATCCATCAAAGCTTTCATTTAGAATGGAAGGATATATAAAGTGCTTCCCAGATAAGGTCAAGTTAAAGGAGTTCATCCTCACCCAGAACTTATTATATGAAATGTTAAAGGGACTTATCTAAGAAAAAGAAGATAAAAATATAAACAGTAAAATGACAACAAACTCACAGTTATTAAAAACTGAACCTAAAAACAAAAGCAAAAAGAAATTAAGCAAACAACTAGAACAGGAACAGAACAATAGAAATGGAGATCAAATGGAGGCTTATCAGTGGGGAAGTCAGAGGTGGAGAAAGGGGGGAAAGGTACAGAAAATAAGTAGCATAAATAGTAGGTAGAAAATAAGGGGAGGTTAAGAATAATATAGGAAATGTAGAAGCCAAAGAACTTATATGTATGACCCATGGACATGAACTAAAGTGGGGAAATGAAGGTGGGGTGGGGTGCACAGGGCAGAGGGGAGTAAAGAGAGCAATGGGACAACTGTAATAATATAATCAATAAAATATATTTTAAAAAAAGAAAAAAATCCTTGTCCAAGCTATCATTTGCAAAAATATTTCCCATATAATTGGTTCCCTTTTAATTTTCTGATGTTTTCTTTAGCCATGCAGAAGATTTTTAGTATGATTAAGTCCCAGTTTTTTTTTCTTTTCTTTATGCCCCTTCCTTTAGGGGACACATCTGTCAAAATTTTGCTGCGTGGAAGGTTTAATACTTATCATTTTAGCTCTAGTTCTATATGTAACTAGTACATTTAAAGATATTGTGATGACATTGCATATCACTTTATATTTTTGATGTGTCTAAAATAATATCACCTTTTATATGGTTTTTTTTGTGGGGGCAACTTTCCTCGCAAGTCCCCCCATGTACCACTGATGAGAGTAAACATGACTGAGACATGATCTGCTTGAGGAGGAACAGTGGCCAGTTTCCCAGAGGAAAAAGGCCTTGAGCAGTGGCCAGTTTCTCAGGGAAAACAGGTGTTGAGCCCCTTCCTCTAAAGGCTTTTATTGGGTCCTAATACACAGGAATAGAGGGTGACAAGGATCAAACAGCAGATAATATTTCAAAGAAATCTGAGGGCTTAGTCTGAGTCAGAGTCTGTCAGGAAGAGAGTTTTAGTTTCCTACTTGAACCCTTTCATATGAATGAAAGCACTCTTAGCAGAACAGATTTCACAGGTTTATCAGGAAGTCTTTGTGATGCCAGATTTTTCCCCAGGACACTCTCTAACAAGGCAAGGAGCTGCACCTCTCCCCATCAGGTATTCAGGCTTAAGGGGATTAGAGTCAGGAAGTGCTTGGCCCAGAGGACAAGGGGACTCGGGCTTTGTCAAAGCCGGGGGACGAGAGTCCATTGCTCTTTGTTGCAGCCCCCTGAGTCCTTCCATGATGGCCTCCTGAGTGATTGTGTCTTGCCTAGGCTGCCCCTCCTCTGAGGGTTCCTACCCATCAAGGATTTCAGACCATGCTTTGGGGGCAGGGAGGAAACTGAGGCAGCATTTGCTACCAGATACCAGCTTTGTCTGCTGTGGCTCACATTCCAAAGGTCACTGACTCATCCTTAGCCACAAGGAGTAGAGTTCAATTTATGAAACCAGGCAGAGGGGTCCACAACAGTTTTTTTTTATACAATATTACTTACATGAAACAAAGCTATTTTGTTTTTCTTCTCCTGCAGATTACATATAATGTTATATCTGGCTCTAATGTATTCATTGTGCTCATGTTTTAAAACTGTCTTTCTATGGAGTCAAGAATAATACATTCTAACATTCTTGTCTCCTTTTGATGCTCATGATATCATTATATGTGCTATTTTTATCTAATTTAATATGTGATCTACTAACTAAACTTTTTATTATTTTCACACACAATGCTGACCTTTATGTTTTCATGAGGACTACATTTTTAACTAATATTTCCAGACCCTTTTCTAAGAATAATGAGTATTTTCTCACTGTAAAATATTTTGCAATGTGTAACCCATAATACAGTTTTCATCTTCAGTGTTGCTATTGTGTTTTATTGACTGTGACTGCAAATACCAATGATATATTTTCAAGATTTGACAAGTCCCACTGACTACCTTTATGTAAGAGATTTGTTTTTTGGCCATTATCACATAAATGACTTTTTGGTTCCCAGTGAACTGGATAAAAAATATTTAATCATTAGCCTTGGCTGGTATAGCTCAGTAGACTGAGCACAGGCCTGTGAACCAAAAGATTGCAGTTCGATTCCCTGTCAGGGTACATCCCTGGGTCGCAGGCCAGTTCCCAGCAGGGAATGCACCAGAAGCAACCATACATTGACATTTCTCTCCTTCCCTTCCCTTCTAAAGATAAATAAATAAAATTTAAAAAAAAACTTAAAAAAATTTAATCATCTCTGTAAGTAAAACATTGATAATAATCAAACCAAATATTTGATCTCCTCATAGAAAGATTTATTTGCACTGTAGAAAATCTGATATTCTTCTGGCTAGATATTGTAGAAATAACCAAAGTAAGCAGTTTATGATTTATCATGGCTTGATGATATATATAATTGTAAATAATTTTTAAAAAGCCATTCTGCAGCAGAGAATATAACATAATCAGAATGATTACTGAAAGTATGGAAAATATTACAGGCTCTGTCTTTGAGGGAAGTAGATTATAATCCCATTTGTGGGAGAACTCATTCATTTTATTTCTTGCTTCTTCTTATATTCCTTTTTTTTCCTTCCCTACATGTTGCAGTATAAGAATAATCTTAGAATCACACTATAAATGTGATAGGTGTAATTTGTCAAGGTAGGTCAGGATCAGTCTGCTTTCTCTTTAGTAACTCACTTCATACATAGAGTAAACTGTAAAGTAACATTTAAAAATACCAGTGTACCTATGCTACTTCCAAATAGCTCGTTTTCTTCTTACAAGGCTTCAAGAAATATTGATTTATAACACCATCCTCTACTCCCCAGAATGCCTGAGTGTTTTTTAAACTGCATAATTTTCCCTGGGAAAAAAGTATAGGTTGCCATTTAATGCACATTAATCTATATATTTCTATGTTTTTAGGTAATATACTCCATCTGAAGTATGGTACAAGGTGTCCATCTGTAATGTATTTCTCTTTTTGAAGTAACTCTGAGGCATTTCCTTATTGTATAAACTAGTTATCTAGAAAATTGCCATTCTTTAAGAAAAGTGCAATTTTTTCAAATTATGTAGGGATTATGTGCTCTTAAGGGTACTTTGAAAGTGACAGGTTTTCCAAAGAAAATCTTAAAAGCAGTTATGGGAGTTCAAAAAAACCAGAAAAAAAAACCCCACATACACAGTGCTTTCTATAAGAGGAAAAACACTTTTATCCTGTTAAATAGATCACCCAAATTAGTTTCTGTACAGCTTTTCTCTGGAAAGTTATATTTTTCCTTGCTCTTTTCATTTTCATTCCCATAATTGTCCTTCCTAAGATTATTATATGCAGTGTAATTTTGATTACATTAATAGACTCCTTTATGGAAAATAATAAAAAACACAAAGGTAATATAAAAAGAAGGGAAACCAGCTGGAAAACTCACCCTATTAGGAGGTTTCAAGTATGAGGGTAGCTCTAGAATTTGCATTTTTGATTAAATTATTGTTACAATTTATTTTCCAACAGTAGTTTAAATATGAAGGCAAAGTTTTAAATCTGACTATTGGTCTTCATATTGGAAAAAGTTCTGTAATTTACAAAAAAGTCTATTCACACATTTTATTTAGGTTTATTTTATCAATCTGGGAACATGAAAATAGGCCATGAAATTCACAATAAAACTTTTAAAGATAATCAATGGAACTCCAAAATCCTTGGCATCAACAGTATATCTTTGTACTATTCTTTAAAGAAAGGTTACAAAATATCTTTGGAAAATTAATGCAATATAGTATCACTTACATGGACATTAAACAGAAATTTTAACATACTGCTAAATGAATTTTAGAAAAGAAACCTTAAAAGAAAAACACAACTCAGCTCCATAAAAACCTCTTTACATAAACAATAGCCTTAAAACTGTATCAATAACTTTCACAGCTGAGATCATTTCTTTTCCAACCATTTAAGTAACCATGATAGGAAGGAAAACTTGATGAGTAAACTTTCTTTCTTAAACTAAGAAGTATATTTCTGAACACAGTTCGGTAAATGGCAATATTACTCGCCACTGAGCCTGCATTTCCTCAGGTTGTTTTCATTGACACACCATGTTGGAAGATTGAAGACTTACAGCTATAATTGCATAAGGAGAACTCACAATATACTTTGAAATTTTAATGCATTTTTGTGGATCTAAGTGCTTTATTTGATTTTGTATGAAGTGTTAACATAAGTAACTGCCATAAAACTTTGTGTAATGAGTACTTTGAAATTACTACTAAAGTCTTAAAGTTATATCAAACATGGTTGGTACCAAAAAAGTTATCTGATCTTGTAAGGTAATTACCACATTATTTAAGTGTAGTAATTTTGTCATAAGTATTTAACCAGTTTCACAAATATTAAATATTATTTTTATTTAATTATATTTTATTGATTATGCTATTACAATGGTCCTAATTCTTCCTCCTTTACTCCCTTCCACCCATCGCACCCTACTCCCTCAGGCAGTCACCCCATCATTGTTCATGGACATGGGCCATGCATATAAGTTTTTTGGCTACTTCATTTCCTATACCGTACTTTACATCCCCATGGATATTCTGTAATTACCTATTTGTACTTCTTTTTTTATTTTTTATTGATTATGCCATTACAGTTGTTCTATTCCCCCTTCATTCCCCTCCACCCTACACCCCTGTCCCCACCATTACCTCCCCTTTAGTTTATGACCATGTGTCTCAAGTTCTTTAGATTCTATATTTCCCATACTATTCTTGCCCCCCCATCTATTTTCTATCTACTGTCTATGCTACTTAGTTTATGTACCTTCTCCCCCCCTTCTCCTCCCATTCCCCTGTTGCTAACCCTCCTTGAGATCTTAATTTCTATGGTTCACTCCTGATCTAGCTGTCCTCTTAATTTGCTTTTGTTTTAGGTGTGGTTGTTAATAACTGTGAGTTTGCTGTCCTTTCACTGTTCATGTTTTTTTAACTTCTTTTTCTTAGGTAAGTCCCTTTAACATTTCATATAATAAGGGCTTGGTGATGATGAACTCCTGGAATTTGGTCTTATCTGAGAAGCATTTTATCTGTCCTTCCATTCTAAATGAAAGTTTTGCTGCATAGAGCAATCTTGGTTGTAGGTCTTTGGATTTCATGACTTGGAATACCTCTTTCCAGCCCCTTCTTGCCTGTAAGTTCTCTTTAGAGAAATCAGCTGACAGTCTGATGGGAAGTCCTTTGTAGGTGACTGTCCCCTTATCTCTTGCTGCTTCTAGGATTCTCTCCTTCATTTAAATCTTGGCTAATGTAATTCTGATGTGCCTTGGTGTGTTTCTTCTTGGATCCAACTTATTTGGGACTCTCTGAGGTTCCTGGATTTCCTGGAAGTCTATTTCCTTTGCCAGATTGGGGACATTCTTCTTTATTATCTGTTCAAATAAGTTTTCCACTGGTGGCTGTTCCTTTCTCCCTTCTGGTACCCCTATAATTCAAATGCTGGAGTGTTTAAAGATGTCCTGGAGGATTCTAAGACTCTCCTCATTTTTTTGAATTCTTGCTTCTTGACTCTTCTCTGTTTGGCCATTATTTGCTTTCTTCTGGTCCTCTCCATTGATTTGAGCCCCAGTTTCCTTTTCATCGTTATTGGTTTTCTGTGCAATTCCATTCATTTCAATTAGTTTCGCCTTCATATGTTCCTCTAATTTGTGGCTATAATCAACCAGTTCTGTGAGGATCTTGATCACCAGTGTTTTAAACTGTGTGTCTGAGAGCTATTTCTTCATGGCTTAGATTTATAGGCTCTGGGGCCTTGAGATCTTCTTGAGCCATTTTTGTTCTGTTCGAGCCCTTAAAGTATGAGGAGCGGAGCCTTGGACTCCCAGGTTGCTGGGTTGTGACACTGTATGTGGGGGCGTGGTCAGAGCGGGGGAAATGGCGGCGCTCTCAGCTGCCGCTCACAGCTGGGACCCGCTGGGTCCTGTCCAATCGCCCACTCCCTCACTTGTCTATCCACACAGGAATGCGCGACCACAGTCAACCCACAGCCCTGCTCCCTCATTGTTTCCCTGAGGTAGCTGGCTAGGTCTCTCACTAGGTCCAACCCTGCACCTGGATTCTGCACGCCTGAGTCCATCTGACCGAGTTTTCCTGTGCTACCCTGCTCTGCCAGCTGCTGGTTTCTCCCCTCTTACCGGTCAGGCTGAAGAATTTGTTGTTCACAGACTTCTGAAAAGTTCACTTTTCTGTGCTTGAGCTGTGTTTTCTGTTGCTAATATTTAGTTGTCTCTAAACTTGGTTGTGTGAGAAAGCACGTTTTCTCCATCTATGCCCCATCTTGATGGAAGTCCGCCTATTTGTACTTCCTAACCCCCTCATCTCTTCACCCATTCTCTCCCTTCCCCCTCCCATCTGTCAACCATCTGGTAACTAACTTCTTTGCTCTTGCTGTTTCTAAGAGCTTGTATTTGCCTTTAATCTTTGGCCTTTTAATTATGATGTGTCTTGGAGTGGGCCTCTGTCATCATAACAGGGACTCTCTGTGTTTCCTGGACTTGCATGTCTATTTCCTTCACCAAATTAGGGAAGTTTTGTTTTGCTATTTTTTCAAATAGATTTCCAATTTCTTGCTCTTTCTCTTCTCTTTCTGGTACCCCTATGATGTGGATGTTGGACCTCTTGAAGTTGTCCCAGAGGCTGTTTCTTACTATCTGCATTCTTTTGGATTCTTTTTTCTTCTTCTTGTTCTGTGTGGTTGTTTTCTGCTTCCTTATATTCCAAGTTATTAATTTGATTCTTAGCTTCATCCAATCTACTGTTTTTTTTTCCTGTAAATTGTCCTTTATTTTAATTAGTGTATCCTTTGTTTCTGACTGGGTCTTTTTTATGCTGTTGTGGTCCTCACTAAATTCCTTAAGCATCATAAACAATGTTTTGAACTCTGCATCTGATAGATTGCTTATCTCCATTTCATTTAGCTCTTTTTTTCTGGAGTTTTGATCTGTTCATTTTTGTCAGCCTCCCTGTGTTTGTTTCCATGTTTTAGGTAGAGCTGCTTTGACTCCATGTCTTAGTAGTGTGGCCTAATATAGTAGGTTTCATGTAGGGTCCAGTGGCACAGCCTCCCCTATCACCCAAGCTGAGTACTCAAGGTGAAACCTTTTTGTGGGCTGAGTACAACCTTTTCTTGGGGTTGAGACTTGGTTGCTGTTGGTAAATCAACTGGAGGGATTTAGACAGTACAGTCAGCTGCAATGACTGGCTGTGACAACTCGCCACCAACCTTCACTGTCCATGGAGGATCAACTATGTAGGGGCAGGGTTGTGATACTTCGGTGTGGTCTGTAGCTGTCCACTGGTGTATTGTGATACTTCAAAGCCAGGAAGTCCGTGGTATTTGTGCAAAGGGGATAATATTCACTGAGGTGCCTTTATTCATTGGTCAGTGAGCCACTCCTGCTGCAAACTGTGTCTATCTGCATGTCTGTGCATAGACATGCCATGGCCCTTGCTCCCCATTGTAGTACCCAGTGTAGTACCCATCGTGACACCTGTCCCCTTTCATGTGTCTCTCATCATCATCAGCCCCAGCAGTGAGTCCCTACCTGTTTAAGTACTAGAGAGGAACAAAGCCAGAAAAACACCAGAACATTACATAACATAACATAATTCTGTGCATGTGAGCTCACTTCATGTTATGAGAACATGAAGTTTATTGAACCCCGTCTCAATGCTATGAGAACACTGGTTATCAGCCCCCTCCAAGGTTATGGGAACACTGCTTCTCTTAGTTACCCTGACACCTCGATGAGGAAGCCAGACTGCCTCCACTTACCCTACAACTGGGTGTGCTGGCCCCTGGAGTTTTCCTGATGGTGTGGGCCCCCACCTTTGTTTTGTCCAGGGCACACTACCTGAGCTGTAAAGCAATCTGAGATGGCTGCTCCTTGTGCTGAGCTTTGAGTTTCCCAGAGGAAGCCAAGCTGTGAATCTAGTCTGGCTGCTGATAGGTCTCACTGAAGCCAGCTGTTGCTCGTTTTATAGGATTTAGGAGTCAAGACCAGCCATTCTTATGGAAAAGTAGTTCGGTTGAACAGAGCCTCTGGGCATCTCTAAATAGGGTCAAACAGTGTTATCCAGGTTGATGGAGTTTCCGATATGACACCAGCTTGCCGGCACTGTGTGGGGAGGGTTTAGCAAAGGGATAATGGCCTCTGCTTGCCTTGATGCAAGACATTTCAGTTTCTCCCTGTATACCTGTAGGGTAAATGGAGGCAGTCTGGCTTCCTCACCCAGGTGTTGGGTAACTAAGGGAAGCAGTTTCCCATGATATTGAAAATGAGCCTGATAAATAGTGTTCTCATAGCCTTTAGACTAGGTCTGATAAATTGTTCCCATAGTGAAGTTGTGTTGCATAAGATCTGATGATGTCCTTCTGGTTTTGTTTGCTTCTAGTACTTAAACAGGTAGGGAGTCCCTGCTGTGTGCCCCTTAATGTGCCATGCAAGAGGACAAGTGACATTCAGTGTTCCACACAGAGACATGCAGCTTGCAGCATGCTTGGATTGTCCTCCATGAATAAAGGCATGTCAGACATCCCAACAGCCCCATGAATATTCTTCCATTTGCACAAATACCGTGAACTTTCCAGGCCTTGAACAGTCACAACACAATACCACTGGTGCTTTTCAAGCTGCCACCCCAGTGCTGGAGCTCAGGGGATGTAAGTGTGAGTCCATAAGTCTGTGTGTGTGTTCTTTAAGAGGAACTGCTTGGATATCCAGAAGTTTTTTCCATCAATTCAATTCCCACTGGGTTTTGCAGCCAAAAGTTTTTGGGACTTATTTTCCTGGGACTGGAATGCTGGGCTGAGGGCCTGGTGTGGGTTTGGGACTCCTCATTCCCAAAACGCTCTCCCGAATTTTTATCCATGTGGGTGTGGGATCAGCTTATTCCACATTTGTACCCCTGCTACTGGTTTGGATAGATGTGGTTTCTTTAATTCCATAGTTGTCAGACTTCTATTCAACTCAATTTTGTGGTTGTCAGACTTCCAATCAGATAGATTTCTGATGTTCCTGAGTGATGGTTGTTCTATGTTTTAGTTGTAATTTTGATGTGGTAGTGTGAAGAGGTGAGCCATGTTAGCCTGCACTGCAATCTTGACCAGAAGTTGTTGTTTTTTCAATTAATAGCCTTTTATTCTCTTCTCTGGTTTTATAATCCATATGGCAGAATACTGTAAAAAAGGCTGTATATGTTTGTATATGTACATGTAAATATATATGACAATAATAGTTGTGCTTATGAAAATTAGAAAAAGTAATATACTTCTATTATGATTAATTAAAATTTTCAATTAGCAGTTGCAAAAGGGACAACTGTTAGTGTCCCACTATAGTTATAGCTAAGGATAACTGAAATGTTTCTGATATGTAAATTTATCTACATAAATGTTTACTGCTTTGACTCAGTAGTAGTGTAATAGTTGTGGCCTACATTGGTGTTTTTTCCATGAAGTTAAAAGAGTGACATATCCTATGTATATGTGTGTACTCACTGAGAATTATTTGCCAAATATAAATTATTGTATACTCATTTTTAAAATTTATTTATTTAACTGTTGTTCAAGTACAGTTTTCTGTCTTCCATCCCAGCCCACCGCCCCCAGTGCTCCCCACCTCCCTCCCATTGCCATCCCTCTTAGTTGTTGTCCATGTGTCCTTTATACTTGTTCCTGTAAATGCATTCCCCTTTTCCCCTGAATTCCCTCCCCTCTCCCCTCTGGTCACTGTCAGCCTGTTCTCTATTTCAGTGTCTTTGGTTATATTTTGCTTGCTTGTTTATTTTGTTGTTTAGCTTCCTGTTAACAGTGAGATCATATGGTATTTGTCTTTCACTGCCTGGCTTATTTCACTCAGCATAATGCTTTCCAGTTCCATCCATGCTGTTGCAAAAGGTAGGAGCTCCTTCTTTCTTTCTGCTGCATAGAATTTCATTGTGGAAATGTACCATAGTTTTTGGATCCATGCATTTACTGATAGGCACCTAGGTTGCTTCCAACTCCTGGCTATTGTAAATTGTGCTACTATGTATACTTATGATCTGGAACATGCTACATCAAGTAAATGTGTCCATATTACCTTTCTGGAATAGGTTAAAAAATGTTTAGAAACCTTTTGAAACATGAAATTTAAAAAAACATACCAAATATAAAATATGAGGTTATAAGAGGTTATTCATTTATAAGCAAATGGATAATTAAAATATATTATCATACAATTGTGACAAGACCTATATCTTTCATTTTCTTGCAAATTTGCAGTTAATGGCCTTACTGAGGAAAACTTGTGGGACTCACTATAGCCAAATACTTAAGGTGGTCTGAAGGGAACCCAGCCTGTTACACGTACAACCTCAGGGCCAAATTCTAAACTCATGAAGCTTCATGTAGGGGAATTACCTACTTGATAGAACCAGAGGAGAAAAGGTACATTCTGGGCTTCTCTGACTTCTGTATAATCACAAGGGCTCTCCTCTATCCAAGACTCTGGGTATCAAGGGTATTTAACATATTGGCATGGCACAGGTCAAGGGAAAAGCTAGTACTGAGACCCTGGGGTTCCTCTTTTGTTTCTCAGTGACAATAAGGGACTGTCAGAGTAAGCAACATCAAAAGGGCACAGGTGTAGGTATCCCAGAGGCACAAGGGAAACATATTTTACTGGCATTGCTATTGGGAAACTATGAAACTACACACCATTCCTTGTATTCCTCTGGTCTGTGCTTAAAAAATGGAAATTATAATATCAATTATTTTGTTTGCCCCTTCCAAAAAACATTTATTTCTAAATAAAGGCAAATGTGTATATATGTAGTAAGCCATATTAAAATCAATTTAATGTAATTTTAATGTTTTGAGAAAATATATACATATTCTAATTTATCTATCTGCATTTTTTTAGGTTGGAATAATGTAAAGAGTTAACAGAATATACATTTCTTTGAACAAAATTTACATTGCTAAGATTTTAAGAGGTAACTTTTTAGTTTAATTCAAAGAACTTCTTATCTAGAAAATAACCCTCCTGAGGACTTCTGCCAACATGGAGGCATAGGTGGAAGCACTGCGACTTCTCACACAACCAAGTTTAAAAACAACAAAGTTTTAGCAACAAAAACACAGCCAACCCACAGAAAATTAAACTACATGGAAGTCTGACAACAACAAACCCTTCAGCCAAACCAGTAAGAGGGGCAGAACCAGCAGCAGAGCGGGGGCTGGCAGGAAAGATCCACCGGACCAACCTGGGCGCTCAACCCAGGTGCGCCAGCGGCCATGGGTGGATCCCAGGTGTGGAGAAGCGGGAGGACCCACTCAGGGCACAAGGCGGTAGACTCACTGAGGGCTGACCAAAGTCACACAGTCGAGTGCAGATAAACCAGTGAAGGAGCGAAGCGGTGAGACAGACCGTGCAGTCCCCAGTGGCGGAAAGTGGCAAAGGGGACCGCCATTGTCCCTCTGTGACCCCGCCCCCATATACAGTGTCACAAACCAGCAACCTGGGTGGCCTCTCTCTGACCTGCCCCCACATATAGCATCACAAACTATCGACCTGGATGGCCTCACCCTGGTGAACACCTCCTTGTTTGTAACAGGCACTAACAGATCAAAACATGGCTCAAGAACAACTCAGAGCCCCAGAGCCAATAAATCTAAGCCATGAAGAAATAGCCAAACTTTCAGATGCACAGTTCAAAACACTGGTGATCAGGATGCTCACAGAACTGGTTGAATATAGTCACAAGTTAGAGGAACATATGAAGGCTAAACTAATTGAAATGAAGGGAAATGCACAGGAAACCAATAGCAATGAAAAAAAAACTGGGACTCAAATCAATGGAGTGGATCAGAAAGAGGAAAAAAAATGACCAAACAGAAAAGGATGAAGAAACAAGAATTCAAAAAAAGGAGGAGAGGCTTAGGAACCTTCAGGACATCTTTAAATGTTCCAACATCTGAATTATAGGGGTACCAGAAGGGGAAGAGGAACAACCATGAGTGGAAAACTTATTTGAACAAATAATAAAGGAGAACTTCCCCAATCTGGCAAAGTAAATAGACTTCCAGGAAATCCAGGAAGCTCAGAGAGTCCCAAAGAAGTTGGATCCAAGAAGAAACACACCAAGGCACATCATAATTATATTAGCCAAGATTAAAATGAAGGAGAGAATCCTACAAGCAGCAAAAGACAAGGGAACAGTCACCTACAAAGGAGTCCCCATCAGACTGTCAGCAGATTTCTCAAAAGAAACCTTACAGGCAAGAAGGGGCTGGAAAGAAGTATTCCAAGTCATGAAAACCAAAGACCTACATCCAAGATTGCTCTATCCAGCAAAACTTTCATTTGGAATGAAAGAGCAGATAAAGTGCTTCTCAGATAAGACCAAATTCAAGGAGTTCATCATCACCAAGCCTTTATTATATGAAATGTTAAAGGGACTTACCTAAGAAAAATAAGATAAAAAAGATGAACAGTGAAAGGACAGCAAACTCAGTTACTAACAACCACACCTAAAACAAAAGCAAATGAAGAGGACAACTAGATCAGGAGTGAACCATAGAAATGAAGATCACATGGAGGGTTAGCAACAGGGGAATGGGAGGAGGATAAGGGCGGGAGAAGGTACAGAAAATAAGTAGCATAGATGGTAGGTAGAAAATAGATAGAGGGGAGGGCAAGAATAGTACGGGAAATATAGAATCTAAAGAACTTGAGAAACGTGTTTATGAACTAAGGGGGGGAATGGTAGGGAAGGGGTGTGCAGTGTGGAGGGGAATGAAGGGGGGAAATAGAACTGTAATGGCATAATCAATAAAATATATTAAAAAAAGAAAAAAAGAAACAAAAAAGAAAATAACCCTCCTAGTGTTAAATCCTGATAGTTTAAAGCATATTTGTTATCTGTTGTGCTTTGTAATGTCTGCCTATCTAAACAGATTCTGAAAAATTTTTATACTTCTCCAAAAATTTATACATTGATGAAAATGAAGTACCTGACTTGTCTTTCATCTGATCCAAATTTAAGAAAAGACAATTTTCTTCATAAAGAAGAAAATCTCCTTAATTTTTTTAAATATGAGAACTAAGAAGACCGGCATTAAACAAAAATTTATAGAGGAGACTATTTTCTGTTTTGCACAGCATAATCTGATTTCAGTATTTTAGTATATTTCATGTATCTTTCTGCATTAATTTGTTGCCTTATTTTTTACCTTTTTTATTGTTACTTACTCTATTACAGTTGTCCCAATTTCCCCCCTTTGCTCTTCTCTGCCCATCCCACCCCCTGCTCTCACAGTCATTTCCCACACTGTTGTCCATGTCCATGGGTCATTTATACCTGTTCTTTGACTAGTCCTTTTTCTTTCTTCCACCATTATCCCCCTGCCCACCTCTGGTCACTTTCGGTCTGTTACATGTTCCCAAGCCTGTGGTTCTATTTTGTTCCTTCATTTCTATTGTTCATTAGATTCCTCTTAAAGGTGAGATCATATGGTATTTGTGTAGAACAAATACTTCAAAAATGTATAGAGAATCAAAAAAAGATTTGAAATATCTTCCAAAATCTTGAGAAAAAGAAACAAAGTAGAAGGAATCACAATACTCGATATCAAACTATACTACAAGGCCAATGTAATCAGAATAGTCTGGCGCTGGCGTAAGAATAGAAACAGATCAATGGAACAGCATAGAAAACCCAGAGATAAATCCATGTCTCTACAGTCAATAAGTATTTGACAAAGGGGACAGGAGCATACAATTGAGTAAAAATAGTCTCTTCAACAAATGGTATTGGGAAAACTAGACTATTGCCTTATGTTTATCCCCTGTACTAGAGTAATAAATTTTTGAGATGTCATTATATTCGAAAATCAACATTTTCTGTATTAATGAGGTTAAAATTTTGGACAGTCTACCAATGATTTTCCTTTTACAAAGTGATGAAATACCATGGCATATGGTAGCTTTGAGGTGGGAGATAGCTGAATTTATATACATCCACCATTCCAGATGAATGAATACAATGGGAGTTAGAAGTTGGCCCTTTAGTCAAGGATAGCAATACTCTTGGGTAGCCCTCTTTTTCTTCCTTCCCAAGCTCCACACCCAAATGCTTATCCTCTGTGTATTACATATCGTTTTCAAGAAAGACAAAGACAAAAAAGTATGTTTGAAAAAAGTCTATTCTAAATATTTAAAGGAAAACCCTCCTAATTGATCCAGTTATATTTTCATAAGATGCTGAACTTCACAAACCTGACCAAGCAAATACTGCCAATGTTTAAAATGTACCATACCACAACAAACAGATCAATAATAGTGTATCAGTGTGTCTATTGCAGTGAATAATTTTAGTAATTATTTAAGTGACACCTACTAAAATTATATTAAAGTTTTAATGCGCATATGAAAATTCATAAGTACATTACATTACTACATATTTGAATTTCCACAGTTATTAATTTCCATACTTATATTTGTATCAAATATAAGTATGGAAATTAATGTATGCTGACATTAATCAGCATACATAATGAATGTATGCTGACACAGTAGTATCTCTATTTTGCTTTATTTAAAATAATAATGATAATAGTTTGCATTATACAAACCTTAATAAAAGCTTTTTATATTATATTTTATATTCTTAAAATACTGCAGAGACAGGTGTTACAGTAAAGAAAAATTAAAATGCTTATAATGGTTAAATAACTTGCTAAATATTTTGAAATCAATGGAGAATCTAAAATTTGAAATTGAAAGAGGTTTTATATCAATTCCAATCACATTTTAGCACAATAATTAACTAATTTTGCAATTTTTATTTGTATTCTTCCAATTTAGCCCAATGTGTAAACATGACACTCTCTGAATTGATTTAATATTATTACTAATAAGTGTATAGTTGTCAATTCATAGACTGATTTGCTGCAAAGAGTTCATTGTTGCTATCTTTCAACACTCTTCTTTGTCATGCATGACTGCGTGCATATACCTAACAAAGGGAAACTGAAAAATGTAATGAAATATGAAGCAGTGATATGGTTTTAACAGACTGACTAATGTTTTACTAAACCCATGGCTTGTCTTCATTTCCTATTCAAGTTCCATACATACTACTTAACAGCTAAGTCACACACCTTTCTGAATTTAAAGAAGGTTCTACATTCTACTTTTTGGCTAATGATGTTCTAAAAACTATGAGATAAGAAATATATTACTACCATTTATAAATTAATGACAAAATATAGTTCTTATTTATGTCAAAGTTCAATATAGATTTGAGGGTAGTACACTTGTGAGGAAAAAACAATCTAGACCTTACACTCATTAGCAATACTAAAAAAGTAAATTTAAAAGACCCATCATTTCATGGAGAATGAAGACTATAATGTCAAACACATAATGTGAGGATCAAATGAGCATGGTATATGTTAAAGGTAAATCCTTGAACTATGTTATTTCATATACTTGGAAATATATACTTGGAACTTGACAGTAGACAGAAATTGCAGTGTTTTTGTTCTATGGCCATATTTAAACCAGAAAATGAGCATTTAAAGAAAACAGATGAAACTAGATGGATGTTACAGAAGGCTGCACAGGCTAAATGATAACCCCTGATCCATGACCTTAAGGGTCAATTTCAAGAGAGGGTCCTTTGCTTTTTCAATGTAGTAAAAGAGTCAGACTTACGGGGTAAGTGAAGGGGCAGAAGGATTGAGTAAACAGGAAAAAGGACTCAGGGACATTGACAACCCGTGTGGGGATTGCTGGGGGGTATGGGGGTACAAGGAGTCTAAATGGTAATGTGAAAATATAAATATATTAAAGATAAAACAAGAATATATATATATGTAAAGCATACTCATTTGGCTGTCATCCAAAACCTGGCTTTTTCAAAGGTCTCTTTGAAAGCATAGATAATGTTAATTTAATTCTATTTATAAAATCATCACAATGCTATTTGTAGTCTGGATAGCTTAGTCATTTGACCTACTTTAGAGTTTACAATAGTCAGACTTGTTTGGGGATGGTTGCCAAAACTCATGAGTGTCTAAACAATGAGATAGATACTAGTCAGCCTCTTGGAACTTAATAAAAATGAGTTGCTTATTAGCAGATTTTTAAAAATGTTAACCATAGTTGGTAGAGAAAATACATGTGTACGCATGTTTCTGAACAGTTTGAAAAAGTGATTTCTCTGTAGTAAAAATAAAATTGAATATAATGACAAATTACAAATGTAAAAGTGTTATGCATATTAGTCATCTATGAACTTGTGAATTGTTATGAATTAGTGGAGAGAGAATTATCTGAAGTCAGATGGAAGCTTGTAACATAACACCAAATGTGCATAGGTGTGACTCAACAGGTGCAATGAGTTGAAAAGGTGAATTGACATCCTAGATTTGTGCAGTTTGTATATTTCCACACAGCTTGGCTCACTTAAGTTCTGAACACTATTTCTTAGGACAAAACTGAACATAAACTGATGTGAACTATGACTTATGTTTAAGTTGTTTCTTACTATACCAGTCTCACTGAAACAAATTTGTGTTTCAAAACAATTATAGCAGAACTAATTATAGTCGAATTATGTAACAAGACAAGATTTTTTTCTACTTCCTCTTTTGCTCCCCTTCTGAAATCTAGCAAAAAAAGCATTGTCAGTAATAAGTTGGAAAGATTTGCTAATGTGAGTCAAGGCATAAGAATAGACAGAAACCCTTTTGGAATATAAATGTAGAGGGAATATGCTAAGAAGAAATCAAGATTTTACATGTCTGCAATTTCTAGCCCAACAAGATTAGAAAATGTATTCATTATAGAACTTATTTAAACATTTTGTCTACCCAGGGTTTGTGGAAAATAAATTATTGCAATTTATGTATGTCAAATCATTATGCTATGTGCCTTAAACTTACCCAATGCTGTATATCAATTGTATCTCAATGAATTAAAAAAAAAACACTTGCAGCAATAGACATGGTTCAATCAATCAATCAATCAATGACAGCAGCCAAACCTTACTTAGATGAGTTGGGTACAGATAAAATATTATTCATGTAAACAGGTTTCTATTGTAAACAGGACAGAAGATGTCTGTCTACCTGTTTCATCACAGATAGCATACTTAGGTTAATCAGCAGGGAAACATTCTAATTTTCAGTAAGCTAATATAAAATAAGATTATAATCTTAGAGTAATTTATCCTTAACATTTTTTTTATCCTTAATGTACACTTGGCTGCATGAATGAAAGACCCTGGAGATTTTTCAGTGTCCTGTTGTTCAAAATGTATATTTAGCTTAAGGATAATCTTAACATGTTTGTCACATATAAAAAAGAG
Source organism: Artibeus jamaicensis (assembly GCF_021234435.1). Taxonomy (NCBI): domain Eukaryota; kingdom Metazoa; phylum Chordata; class Mammalia; order Chiroptera; family Phyllostomidae; genus Artibeus; species Artibeus jamaicensis. The sequence goes on along the minus strand of NW_026522030.1, from coordinate 66,190,048 downwards.
GATTGCATTTACCTCCATTCTAGTATCATTGGTTGCTGAAATAAATTTAATACTGAGAACCACTCAGTATTATCAAAAAAGTAAATTTTTTCCTCCTTATGCTGTTCTAAAGCCTTCTTTTAAAAGCTCCAGAAGAGAAATAGAAACACAGTAAAAGAACAGCAATTTCAGTAAAGCACTATACTTCCTTCTGACTACTGGTAATGCAAGAAGTAGATTCATGAGTAAATTATTTCCAATGAAAGATGACCTCTTAGTCATAAACAGACTCCTTCAAAATATTTAATGGAACTGAGTCAGGACTTCTAGGGCTCATTTAGTCCACAGCTTATGGTGGAATGGCTGCTAGGAAAACAAAAATAACTGAAAAAGTATAATTATATAGAATGGAACAAAATTTGCAAAAAATTGTGGCTGTATAATAAAAATATTTTATATTGATTTTGACATTTTAAGCAGAGATGGGAGCCAAAAATCCCTTTCTTCTTTAAATACAGAGAAAATTAACTTGATTAAAATGTAAGCTGGCATACATTACAGCTTAAAGTTAACCAAAGCTAGTTCTAAAAAATGAAAGTTGATTTTAAGTTTTATCTTAGCCTATTTCTTCATTCTGACATGAAACATGCCACATACTTTCATGGCCCCAAATAAATGAATATGAAAATTCTGCATTAAAAATAATATAACCAAGGGATTATTGAACCATTTTAAAACTGCCCACCTTGTAATAAATTAGTATACATTTTTGTCAATATTGTTGTTGTTCAAAGAATAATCAGAAACTTCTTATATGCCACTCAAATATAATTCAAGTATAATTCAGTTTGAATTATAAATTTTGCCTTATGTAACTTGAACTACGAATACTACCTTCTTTTTAATTCTACTTTTATTTATATATTTGAAATTTCTTATTTGGAATATGCATAATGCTGTATAATTGCAAGTAAAAATTTCAAAGTTCTAAATTTTTTTCTCCAAATAAATACTATTATATTTAATTTCCTATACAATGGTAGCCTTTATGGAGATCAAGCCCTTGAAACCCAACCTTCAATCATATTCTTTGTATACCTGGCTAAAAATACTTGAATTAAGTTAACAAAATTATGTAAATTTTTATCTTTATCTCTTTTTTTACATTTTATTTTAGTTTTTATTGATTATGCCATTACAGTTGTTGTATTCCCCCCTTCATTCCCCTCCACCCTACCCCCTGTCCCCACCATTACCCCCCCTTTAGTTTATGACCATGTGTCTCAAGTTCTTTAGATTCTATATCTTTATCTCTTTACCCTAAAAATAATGAGGTATGGTAATATGTGTACCTCCAAGGGAATTTTGAGTTTGAAATAAACTATCACATGTATAAATGATAGCACATTTAAGAGGTGAATAAGAAAGGGTTGACCTCTAGCTGCCTAGGTTAACTGGAATTTGCTTCCCATTGACTGAGGTTAAGTTACCTTCCCTGTGCTTTTAGTTTTATCATCTTTAAAATAGTGATATAATGGTGCCTACCTAGTAAATTGGATTAATGGAGACAGCCCATGAAAAAGCACTTACAACTGGCATACTATTGAAACCTTTGATTCATCAGCATTTTCCCTTTCAGGCTTATTGGTTGTTCATTGTCATTGTATCCTCTGTTTGATTGGTTGGTATCCATGCCATTATAAATGTATTAGGAATAAATACAAATTTAATTTAAGATCTGGTAGAATTTCCTAGCAAAAATTGTATATCATTGTTGCTATAATATTTAGAACATTAGTAATATAGATAGAAGTACAAAAAAACAAACAAAACAAAACTTCTATACAGAATAAAAATAATTGATTTTTCTGTGAAGTGTCATGAAGAAACAGTTCAATAATTATCAAGATAAAATGGTGAAAATAGCACAGATTCATATACAAAAGGTTAAGCAAAATAGTATGTACCGACCCTCAAAAAAATAACCATTGAAAAATTTATAGAGCAATGTATGACCTAATATATTTCAACACAAGGCTAATACCCACATTAATTTTAAATTGTCCTATATATTACTATAAATATTATGCATATATTAGTATGAAATATGTTTTACATGTTATTGAACAACTCAATTTTATTAAATTCTTCACCAGAAAACATGAGTAAATACAAATTTAGTACATGTGGTCTTATAAAAAATTAATGAAAGAAGCTTTTCCCCCATACCTAGAAAGACACAGCATAGAGAGAGAAAAATGTAAGATAACACACCCAAGAATAATTAAGTATGTAACTGAGGTGAGGAGGAGAAACTCATGCATCATGCTTGGGCATTTCCAGAGAATAAAAGAAAATCTGAGCTCAAGCTATAACTCAGATTGAGGTTTGAGTCATTCATGAGTAGCATGGGAAAAATAATTCCACGAGGCTGGAAAATTCATGGAATTGGCAGCTTAAATTTAGTCATATAAAGTTTTATTTTGATATAGTGGTATAATTTTATAAAATAACTTTCTCTCTATAACCTCACAATATATATTGCTTTATTGAAAACTTCAAAACAGCCTAAAGAAACCAGAAAAAAACTTTTATTGGTTTGGTTCTTGAGTATTTTCTAGGAGAAAATGTTTAAGGTATACATGAAAAGTTTTAATACACAGATATTATTTTTAAAGTAAATATACCAAACACAAAAATATTAGAGCAAATATTCTTAAAGTTTTTATTCTAGGTACTTTTTTGGATGGCAAAGCCTATATACTCACCATAATAATACTTTTAAATACATACATTTCCATAGGATTATAAGATGAAATAATGATTTATATATGAAATATGTTTTGGTGACCAAGTCACAGTTATTATTAATACTCTATCCTTTGTTGCCTATAATCATAAGAAATTCAAATAAAATACTTAATTAGTACTAAAAATGAAAGTATGATTATTTTCTTCCCACATTCAATGAACTAATTGATTCAAGATGTAAAGCCCTAGGGGTTTCTATGAATCTCTTTGAAAAATACCTGACAGAAAAAGTTAAGAACCATATGATTTTACTCATATGTAGGATATAAAAAATGAAAGCAACAAATGAACAAACAGGAAAAACAAGCAAACAATTATTCATAGACTACTGTATACTGGTTGCCAGAAGAAGTCAGGTGGAAGGGTAGAAAAGGGTAAAGGTGGCAAAGTACATGGTGATGAAAGGAGATTTGACTTTGAGTGGTGGACATGCAATGCAATATACAGATGATGTACCATAGAAATGTACACTTGAAACCTATGTAATCGTATTAACCAATGTTTCCTTGGTAAACTTAATTAGAAAATTAAAATTAAAAAAAAAGTTTGTAGAACAAAAACAGAAAATTACAATCAAGAGGATTGATTATCAGTATCTTAGTAAGTTTTCCTAGGTAGGTTATTAATTTATTTACTATAATATAGTAAACAATCCACACTTGTTTAAAGCTAGATTTCCATATATATTGATGATTATTAACAATTATTAAAATACTGAAACTTCTGAAAGTAAAGAGAAAAATGCTGAGCTATAGATTATTTCAATGCAAAATCAAACTTTTGGCTTAATTTAAGTATTCTGATACCATCAAATATTTAGTAGGACTTGCAAAAACAAGATATTTTTTCCAGCTCTTGCAGGAATTATCATCTAAGGGAAGAAAACTTAGATTTGCTTCTTAACTGAATTTTTTTCCTCCTTGCTGCCCTGTTTTATCACCCTAATTATTATTAGTTCCTTTTGATTACAGTGCCCAAGGCCTGTCATAGCATCTGGAAGAGTGTGGAGAGTTCCAGGACTTGTCGTGAGACTTGCCCATTCTGGGGCGGCGGTAATAAATAAAGTGCCAAAAGAAACTCAATATGCTGAGCAAGGCCTGACACTCACAATTTGTAGATGTTAATCTGCAAACTTTTCAAAAGCTAACTATAGTGATTACAAGGAGAAACAAGACATCTTTCCAGATAGAAATAACAGAACAGGGAAGATAGAAAACTGTCCATGTGAAGTAAAAATCAAATTACTATCTGAAAGTTCATAAGTATAGCTCTAAGAGGATAGAAGTAGTATTAAAGAAAGGCTACCCTTACAAGCTGCTGTAGTAGGAAATGTTAGCATGCCAGTAGCAGAAGCCCAGAATATGAACTGGATGCAATAAGATCTAGATCTGGACTGTCGGTTACAGCAACACAAAATTCATCGGGAGTCCAGGCACTGTGCGCCTGGACAAAAGTAACTAAGAGCAAATTTAACCTAGGGACCAGCAAGCTCAATAACATGGCAAGGATGCAAAGTTACAAGTTACCAGTGTTTGCAGAAACAAATATCTCAAATAAGAATGATTGTATATACAAACTTAAATTTCAGAGATGCTTAGAAAATTCCTTTTGTATCCAAGTATATTTTCCCAATCAAGTGTTATGCTGACTAAAATTTTTTTGTGTTTTTTATTTAATTTATCTCCTAGGTTGTAATTATTAAATTTACGTTTTTCAAGTACTTCTCTCCCCGCTTCCCCCTTTCCCCCTTTTCTTCCTATTTGTTCTAAATCCCTCCTTTCCCTAAGCGTTTTTTTTTCTTTGTCTCTTCTGAAAATGCAAGTGATGAAATAATTTTACATAAAATATTGTTGATCATTAATATATACAACTATCGAGTAAATTATATTAAGTGCTTTCTGTGCACCTGGCACATAAAAAACCAAAAATCTAGAGGTATTAAGTATTAAAATTGAAGCACAGTCTCTCTGTGCTCAAACCAAGGACATGAGCCACAGTGAACTTTAAAGTTTGAGCTGAGACATGAAAAATGAGTTTATTTTTACCAAGTACATAAAACAAGGGTGAACATTTTAGAGAAAAAAATGGAAAAAATTTATGCAAAACTTAGAAAAATGAGAGGTCATCATATCACGATGTTTTATTGCCTGTTGGTATTACAATGTGAATTCACTTATTTTCTCTCTTCCAGCTCATTTCAATCAGGGTAAGGTGACAATACTGGTATATATAATAAAAGTACATAAAAGAGGCATTTTTCCCTTCTGTTGTGATTTGGCCTGTCTGTTTTCAAAGGAAAAAGATGTGGCTTAGACATGATTGACATCATAAATGCTTAACTCCTATTTTCAGAAATATGTTTTAGTTTTACATTTTCAAGCTATTGTCTCATAAACCAAAGATGTAAGAAATAAAGAAGAGCTTAAATGGCTATTCGGAACAATTTAACTCATATACATAACCAACTGACTTCTCTCCCTTACTTTAAGAAGCAACACTTTCTTCCTTTTTTCCATCATTTCAACTTGTGCGGCTCTCAAATTTGTAAAAGAAACATGAACAAAAGGACAGAGGCTGCTCATTACTGTAAATATGGCTTTTTGATCAGAATGGATCGTGTTGGCAATTCCACTTCCTCCTGAAGGCATTTCATGGCGGTCTAACTTCTGGATGCAAAGGTGTTGCTCGTTATACTACGCTTATCAGCCCCCCAGGGAAGAATGTTATTTCCCCAGCCACCACACTGCCTAATACTGATTTGTACAAACAATCCCATTAATTTGTGCAAGTTTTGTAATTCGTGTCTTTCCTTTTATACTCGGTACCTCTCTAGGCATTTAGTGTGTATTTTATGACTTGTCTTTTAGTCAAGTCACAATCCTGTCGACTACTAGGTGAGCTCAGGGTGTTTAACTGTTAACCATTCTGAATCCTGTGTGAAGCCTAGTTGTCAGCATGTCCAAATAGTGGAAAAGTGTATGGATTTGGTATATATAATTGTAGTCACTTGCTGCCAGACGACAGACATGCAGGGCTCTCTTCCTCCTAAATAAGATGGTGTCATCCCTGTAAAGAGCAGGGTGAATTACGTAGCTATCATTCCTTGCGGGGGGAGAGATGAATCAATTCGCTGTTGAATAAAGACAGAATACACTCAGTTTTTTCAGGTTATCTGAGAATAAGTTTTACAATTGACTATGTGTAAACAAAATACAGTCTTACACTAAAAAGCACCTTCTTTCTCTGAATCCAATTTAAGATATTGAAAAATAATTTTAGGTTGACTATTCATCTCAGGGATCATGAAAAAGAAGATAGGAGAAAATAGCTTCAGAAAAAGAAACTATGATTAGGAAAAGGAGAGTTATAAATAAAATAATTTTGGTAAGAGTGCTCATGTATATCTCTTGGTATCCTCTTTAGGTTTACATGCCTAGAAAAGCACAAACTCATTCCATTCACTCAACTGTGTTCATTTATTAACTAAAATTTTAAGATAATGCTTTAATTTTTTTGTCATTATCTATAGGCTCTCTAATATTAAATTGGGGAAATTGTGTGGTAACAGTGATACCTAAATGTACTATTCATGTGAAAATTTATAACTCTTATATTTTTTCATTTTATTATAATTCAAAGACAATGCCCTGTAAATTTTAGAATGACAGGTTAGTTTATTTTTAGAATACAACATTTTAAAAATAGTAATATGCTTAAAATAAATGCAGGATGATTTATCAGATAAGGCCACTAAAGAGGGAAGGTGTTAATTCAATAATCAATCAATAACCAGAAAGAAAAATGGCAATTATAGAAAATATTAAAGTGGTATGCATAACAATATTATATTTCATTATAGATTAATGTTTTTAAATGGTACCAATTAAGTTTAATTTATATTATTTAATAACAATATAGCACTTTTCATCTTCACATTTTTCAGTCCTTGGTAAGAGTTTAGAAACATGGTTTGACACATGGAGGTTTTTGAAAGAAATTTTGATATAAGCTCTTTCTCAGAAAGAAGCACGTAGCACACACTCTCAGAAAGAAAGATGGATGATCCTTCTGTCCTTTCCTAGACAGTGATGAAAACCTGGATAAGTGGTGAGTCATTGATTGGGAAGCCAGTGCTCCTGACAGCCTCCAGCTAGACAGCCTCCTGTTCTGCTCTGACATGCAGCTTACAAAGCCAAGCTTCCAGAATGCTTCATCATCATTTGACAGAAATCGAGCGCTTGGAAAATTCAGTGCTGTCATTCATTCTTTTGTTCACTTAACAAATGTATGTGATGCATCAGGCTACGTGTTAGGTTCTGTGAGTGCAGAAAGAAAAGTACCCTGCCTTCAAGAAAGTTTGTGTGCTTTGGAATGAAACAGAAAATAAATCTTTTAAAATGACAGATGTCATAATATAGCATACAGGAAGAAGAGGAGAGGTTTACTAAACAAGGTCCAGGCAGGAGAGAGATACCATTCCAATTATTTTGAAAGAAATATTTTCATAAAAACCAATTGTAAATATTATTGAAGAACCATTATGGCAAATAGAGAAAAATTAAATTATCACAATGGTAGTACCTGCAGGAAGCATTTAACAGTTAACAAAAAAAGAAGTTGGAATTATTAAAGTAGAAAAGCTTTGTAGGGCTGGAATTATGACTTCTAAAGAGGGGGCAGTCCATGTCTGGGATAGATATATCAGGAGCTTAAAGAAAGGACTGTGTCGAATAGAGACACAGACCTTGAAAGAGGGCTGTCAGTGGATGGTGTTGGTGTCTCCCAGAGCTCATGATGAAGCTGGTTCTAGTAGTGTCAGAAAAAACAAACACAGGTGGACTGCTATTGTTTTATGCATTACTACCACATGAGTCAAGATGCACTGCTGTTATGATGCTGACAAGAATTGAAAGGAAACCTGTAACTTAAAGCAATTCAAAACAACCTAAATACTTCTTCCATCTCTGATTTTCTGTCTCCCATTAATACCTCCAGTGGCAGAAGCTATAGGAAGGCAGCTCGTGAAACTGATATATGGTTGGCAGAGTCCTCACTGATCATAGATTAAGTTGAAATCTGAGAAACAAGAGTTTATACAGTGGCACAGCAAAGAAATGCAGAAAATGAATGGCAGTAAGATAAACCAAAACTTCTTTTGTGTGTGTGTGTGTTGCATTCTGTCTTATACTGTTTTTTAGTCTTTTTTCTTACTGTAGTATTTGTATATCTCTTCTTATATTTCTAGACTTTTTTTCATTTATTATTGTTCAGTGACAGTTTGTCCCACCTTTTTTTGCCCATTGCTTATCCCTACCTCATCCTTCCCCATTCCCACAGTCAATTCCCACCCCATTGTCTGTGCCCATGAGTCCTCTATTCATGTTCCTTTGCTTGCCTCTTCCCCCTTTTCTATGTTACCCTCTTCCCCCTCCCCTCTGGTAACTGTCAGTTTGTTTTTTATACATAAACTTAAGCGATGGAACTCTCATCTGAAGATGAGAGAGTGAGCAAGTTTTCTAGAGTATGGTAAGAAATTTGGTATGAGCACCAATAATGAATCATGGAGACACATGGTTCATAAGAAGGGGGGGAAAGATGCATGACTTAACCAGGAATAATGATGGGAACATATATTTCAAAGGAGAGACTGATAAAACTCTTGGCTTAATGAAGAGTATCAGATTATAAAAACCTGACAATATCACAGAATAATTTGTATAAACATAAGCAACCACTGAAGCTTATGAGGGAGGCAAGGACTATGAGATAGGTATTATTACATAAGGAAGACTGAATGAGTTACTGGTTTTTAGGAAGGATTGAAAGAGACCAAGAGAGGATTAGAGTCCAGTAAGGAACTTTTCTCAGTGAATCATGGTGATGAGGGTGTCAATAAGAAAGTCACTGTTGACAAATTCTAGACAAATTTTAAAAGAAAAAGTAACCTGACATTTAAATTTGCTTCATATGAGCAAAGGGAAAGACAACTTCTTGCATAGTGAATCATGGTGCCAGGAACTCGGTATTTTAAATTTAAGATGAAGGACAAATTGTTATGTAAGGGTTGAAAATGTAGCTTATAATCATCAATGTGAGGGGATCTCTGGGATAATGAGAAACAAGTCCCACAAATGTTTATCCTGAAAGAAGAGGATACAGAAATGTAATCAGATCCTTAGAATACCTCATCTCAAGCAGAGGAGGAAACAAAAATTATACAATGGAATACTACACAGCAGAACAAAAGAAGGACCTCTTACCCCTAGCAACAAAATAGATAAAACTAGAGAGTATTATGCTGAGTTAAATAAGACAGGCAGTGAAAGAAAAGTACCGTATGATCTCACCTGTAAGTGGGACCTAATCAGCAAAATAAACAAATGAGCAAAATAGAACTAGAAATATGGAAATAAAGAACAGACTGACAGTGATCAGGAATGAGGAGAATAATGGAGGAAAGAAGGGGTGGGGCAAGTCAAGGGATGTGAATAGAGGACTCATGGGCAGGAACAATAGTATAGGGATTGAATGTGGGGGGCAGGGGACAGTAATGGAGGAGAAAATGGTGGAACTGTAACCAAACAACAATACAAATAAAGTGACAGTAAAAAGGTAAAGAGATGAATAAACCACAGACAGGAGAACATTTTAAAGACATGTGTGATAGGGAACTAGAATGAGGACATCATTTCAAAGAGGAAAGGTTGTTCAGTTTCTACGATATAAAAACACATCAAAGAACATGAGGTCTAAAAAGGTGAGATCATTTAATCCAGAAGAGTATGACACAACCTTTGAGAGATCAATTTTTATAGAATGAAAAGGACAGAATCTAAAGAACAAAGTGCTTGGGTAGAAGGGTTATTGGAAAAAACTGGAAGATTCAAGCAATAAAAGAAAAAATATAGCAAAGCTCAAGAAGGTTATTTTTGAAATAAGGATGCATTACTGCTAATTCCAAAGTTTTAGAATGGGTTTTTCTTCTTTATATGTTGCAATGCAGTACTCTTTTTTAAAAATTTTATTTAGTTATTTTTTCAAGTACAGTTTTTTGTCTATTTCTCCCATCCCAGCACCCCCCCCGCCCCATGCTCCCCACCTCCCTCCCACTTCCACCCCCCTTAGTTCTAGTCCCTGTGTTCTTAACAGAAATTTTCATGTGCCCCACAGCCCTGTGCTAAACAAGTTGCATATTTTATTGCCTTTAAGCCTCATATTTAAGATATAATTTACACTTATTTAATATAACAGGGGACTGGTGTTAAGAGACGAAGAGGCTCCATTAAGGTCAGGAGTATAGTATGTATTACAATCTCAAACTACAGTACTTTTTTTTGTGTTATTTCCTTTATTTCTTCAGTTTCATTAAATGATTTATTACATTTTCCAGTGAATGTATTTGTTTTTTATTAAAATCTTTGGGGGTAATATTGCTTAATAAAATTACATAAGTTGCAAGTGTACATTTCTATTGTGTTGGCTGTGGGGACAACTTTTTTCGCAAGTCCCCCTGTCCACCACAGATGAAAGTAAACAGGACATGACATGATCTGCTTGGGGAGGAGAGGTGGCAAGTTTCTCCAAGGAAAAAGGCCTTGAGCAGTGGCCAGTCTCTCAGGAGAAAAAGGTGTTGAGCCCCTTTCTCCAAGAGCCTTTATTGGGTTGTAATACACAGGCATACAGGGCAGCAAGGATCAAACAGCAGATAACATTTCAAAGAAATCTGAGAGCTTAGTCTGAGTCAGTGTCTGTCAGGAAAGGGGGTTGCAGAATATTTGGGAGACATACTCATTTCCTGCTTGGATCCTTATCATATGAATGAAAGCACTCTTGGCAGAGCAGATTTTACAGGTTCTTCAGGAGTTCTTTGTGATGCCAGATTTTTCCCCAGACACGCTCTAGCAAGGCAAGGAGCTGCACCCCTCCCCATCAGGTATTCAGGCTTAAGGGGATTAGAGCCAGGAAGCGCTTCTCCCAGAGGATAGGGGGACTCGGGCTATGTCACGTAGCCGGAGGGCACAGGTCTATTGCTTGCTCTTTTTTGTAGACCTCCGAGTCTTTCTCTGATGGCCTCCCAAGTGATTGAGTCTGGCTTAGGTTGCCCCATGCTATGAAGAGTCTTACCCATCATTGACTTTCAACCAAGCTTTGGAAACAGGGAGAGAAAACTGAGGCAGCATTTGCTACCAGGGACAAGCTTTGTCTCCTGTGTCTCGCATTTCAGAGGTCACTCACTCATCCTTAGCCACGGGGTGGGGGTTAGGGTTATAGTTCCTGAAACCAGGCAGAGGGGTCCACAAGAGTTGGCCAAAAGTTCATTTAGTTTTTTTTTTCTATAAAATGAAACACAATTTTTTAAATTATCACCAATAACTTTATTTTTCATATATTTAATTGATTATGCTACTACAATTGTCCCATTTCCCCCATTCATTCCCCTCCACCCCGGACAATCCCCCCCTTAGTTCATGTCCATGTGTCATAAGTTCTTTAGCTTCTACATTTCCCACCCTACTTTTGCCCTCCCCCTGTCTATTTTCTCCCAACTGTCTATGCTACTTATTCTCTGTACCTTCTCCCCGCTTCTCCTCCCACTGCGCTGTTGCTGACCCTCCAGGTGACCTCCATATCCATGGCTCTGCTCCTGATCTAGCTGTCTGCTTAGTTTGCTTTCATTTTAGATGGGGTTGTTAATAACCGTGAGTTTGCTGTCCTTTCACTGTTCATATTTTTTATCTTATTTTTCTTAGATAAATCCCTTTAACATTTCATATAGTAAGGGCTTGGTGATGATGAACTTCTTGAATTTGATCTTATCTGAGAAGCACTTTATCTGCCCTTCCATTCTAAATGGAAGCTTTGCTGGATAGAGCCATCTTGGATGTAGGCCCTTGCCTTTCATGACTTGGAATACTTCTTTCCAGCCCCTTCTTACCTGTAAGGTCTCTTTTGAGAAATCAACAGACAGTCTGATGGGAACTCCTTTGTAGGTGACTGTCCCCTTATCTCTTGCTGCTTCTAGAATTCTCTCCTTCATTTTATTCTTGGGTAAGGTAATTAGGATGTGCCTTGGTGTGTTCCTCCTTGGGTCCACCTTCTTTGGGACTCTCTGAGCTTCCTGGACTTCCTGGAAGTCTATTGCCTTTTGCCAGATCGGGGAAGTTCTCCTTCATTATTTGTTAAAATGAGTTTTCCACTTGTTACATTTCCTCTTCTCCTTCTGGTACCCCTATAATTCAGATGTTGGAATGTTTAACTATGTCCTGGAGGTTCCTAAGCCTCTCCTCATTTTTTTGAATTTTTGTTTCTTCCTTCTTTTCTGTTTGGTTGTTTCTTTCTTACTTCTGGTCCACTCCATTGATCTGAGTCCCAGTTTTCTTTTCATCACTATTGGTTCCCTGTGAATTTTCCTTCATTTCACTTAGTGTAGCCTTCATTTTTTCATCTAATTTGCGACCAAATTCAACCAATTCTGTGAGCATACTGATCACCAGTGCTTTGAACTGTGCATCTGATGGGTTGGCTATCTCTTGGTCACTTAGAAGTATTGGCTCTGGGGCTTTGATCTGTTCTTCTATTGGAACCAAAAATGTTTTGGTCTGTTCGTGCCTCTTAGATATGAGAGGCAGAGACTTAGGTGTTCACCAGGGCAGGTCAACACAGTTGCTGGGCTGTGACACTGTACTGGGGGCAGGGTCAGAAAGGGCATACTGGTGCTTGTTCCACTCTTTCTCAGATTTTGGTCCCCTCTGCTGCTTCCCACAAGCAAATTGGGCCCTCCGGTGCTGGTTCCTGGGTGGGTGGGCTTGTGTATTTTCTAGGACCCTATAGGTCTCTCCAATGAACTCTCTGTGAGGCTGGGAGCCTCTCCCAGCGCCTCAACCCCTGAGAGTTTTTCCATTTGGTGCTTTTAGGCTTTATTTCCCATTGCTGGAGCCCTGGGTCATGCAGTCTGTCTCACTGCTTGTTTTTTGCCTGGTGTATCTGCGCGCAAATGTGTGTTTGTTGTCAGCTAACTGCCTTGCTAGCACACCGAGGTCTGCTAGCGCAGCCTCTTCCTGCTGGGACCCCTCTCTGCAGGCCACCGACTCCACCCTTCTTACCAGTCTGGATGAATGGTTCGTTTTTGTTGGATTTCGGTACAGTTCAGTTTTCTGTCTGTTCTGATTGTGTTTTTGTTTCTAAATCTTTGTTGTCCTTAAATTTGGTTGTGTGAGGAGGCACAGTATTTCCACCTATGCCTCCCATCTTGGCCGGAAGTCCAGTAACTTTATTGATTTGGATATTTTGAACAGGTCAGCTATCTCACACATAGTATAATGTTGATTGTTCTCAATGAATGTATCAAATTGATTGCTATCAACTTCAACTTGTCTACCCAACCAGTTAGTCTACCCTGTGGAGCATTATCCAGCATGAAATAGTCAGCACAAAACCTCGCAAACAAATTTTGACACATTCAATAAGTCACAGCACCTTCTCCATATACTACACATCTTTTTTGCCTTTCCGTTGCATTTTTCCCTTTCTTAAAATGATAAAGCATGATATACCAAAAATGTTGTATATTTTCTTTCATTTTTAACATTAAAATGGCAACACAAAAATTCACCAATTTTGACAAGTTTTTTTAATGCATGCTGTTATGATAGCTGTCACAATACAATCTAACAAAATTGTTTTGAATGAAGTTAAAGGCAGTTAAGTACTACTAGAGCCATCTTACAGAAACAACCAAACAAACAAATACTTGGCCCACCTGATATGATACATGATCTGTATATTGGCCTGTGTTTGGAGCTCTTTAATTAAGCACACACACATTTATGATTGCCATATATTTCTGATGAATATATCTTTAATTATTAATGGTTGCCCTTTCTCATAAGACTTATTATACTAGCATCCAAATTGATGTTAATGTAGACAAAATAACCTCTTGTGTTTACTTATGCTTTTTTTTAACCTCACCTGAGGACATTTTTTTCATTGCTTTTAGAGAGAAAAGAAGGGAGAAAGAGAGAGAGAGAGAAAGAGAGATGTGAGACAAAGATTGATTGGTTGCCATCTTGTATTATTTGTGCCCCTAGTGAGGATCAAGCCTACAACCTGCATATGTTCCCTGACCGGGAATTGGACCCATGATCTTCAGTCTATGGGACAATGTTCCAACCAAACAAGCTACACTGGCCGGGGTTTACATTTACCTTTTGAATAGTTTAATTATTTTCTCATTTTATCAAAGCCATATATACCTGTATTTCAAATTAATTTCTTTTAGATAGTATGTAGTTGAAATTTCCTATCTAGCCAACAAATGGGGCAATTACTGATGTGTTTTGATTTGAAACTTCCATTGTTTAATTTTTCTCATTTGCACTCTTTCTCATTTACTGCCTATTTTGGAATTAATCAAAAGATTTTACTACTCTATTTTAATTCATATGTTGGTGTTTTTGCCTATATCTATTTTATAATGATTAATATGTGGATTATAATATTCTGTCCTTTATCAGACTCAACATATAAGTAATACCATGCTTCATGTAAAATATAAGAACGTTGCATACTTCAAGTCCCTTTATACTACCATATTCTTAGTAATATTTTTCATATGTTTTACAATTACCTATATTATGAATCACACAATAGATTTATTTTTGTATTGAAACTGTCAACTGACTTTTAGAAAAATGAAAAGAAGAAAAATTTCATGCTTTCTAAAGTTATTTAGGTAAATCTTTCTAGAATTATTTTTTCTTTCCAATATGAGTGTTTCCCCTCAGCCTGAAGAAGTTCCTCCATATACGTCTGTATATTTCTGATAAAGTGGTTAAAATGTTTCCCAGTTTTTATCAATCTGAAAAGGTATTTTCCCTTATATTTAAATGATGTTTTTACCAAATATTGAATACAAGTATTCTTCATAATGTATTATCTGTGGGTGATTGCATGAAGTAGAAACTTTGATGCTATCTGTTCAGTCCATAAATCAACTTATAAGTAACAGTTGCATATCATGATTAACAACCAATCACATCATTTCTTTCAATGCTATTCAGTGATTGATTACTTCACATATGTTATTCAGTTCAAGTGTGAGGAGTAAAGCATGTCAATGGGTTACTGTCTTGTCTCTTGGTGATAAAATCATGAAAGTTCACAAAAGTAAATAAGAAAGAGGATTAGTTGACAAAGATAATAGTGTAGCAAAGAAATGGAAAGGTATAATGCATGAAGTGAAATTTGAATTGCACATAAATGGTGTTATAGATGACAAAGCTGATTGTCAGATTGTTGACACTGCTGTCACTCAAGATAATCTAGTTGTGTATCCAGTAAACAGGCACATTCTTAAATTACAGATACAGTAGTCTCCTCTTATCCACAGTTAGTTTCTCTTCCTATTTCTTTTACTCACTGTCAACCATGGTCTGAAAATATTAAATGAAAAATTTCAGAAATGAACAATTCATAAGTTTTAAATTGCCCACATTCTAAGTAGCATTATGAATTTTGCATCATCCCACTCAGTCCAACCCAGAACTTGAATCATCCCTTTGTCCAGCATATTCATATTGTGTATGTTACCTGCTGGTAAATTAATCTCTTAGTAGTTGTCTCTCTCTTCAGATTGAGTCTCTGGTATTACAGTAATTGTGTTCGAGTAACCCTTATAGTGGCCTCCTGCTACCTCACAACACTAGGTCATTCACCATTTCCTCTCATTATGTAGGCATTCCGTCATCTCACATCATCATAGGAAGAAGCCTGAGCACAGTACAGTAAGATACATTGTGTGAGAGACTACATTTATATAATGTATTATAGTATATTGTTATAGTTGTTGTATTTTATGATTAGTGTTTGTTGTTAATGTCTTACTATGCCTAATTTATAAATTAAACTTTATCATAGGTATGTATGTACAGGAGAAAATAGTATACCAGTTTCAGTATTATCTGACATTTCAAGAGTCCTCTGGAAGTCCTGAAACATATCTTCCTCAAGTAAGGGAGACCACTGTACTTTACCATAAAAATTAATCTGTTAGTTTGTAAAAAATTAATATTCTAAATTGAGGTTCTTTATATTTTGGAATTAAAAAACTTTTGTCTAACAACCTTACAAAAGTTATAACAACCATTTTCTGAAAAATGCATGTAAATATAATTTTATATATACAGCTTCAGAGAGTCACACAAACACCGAAGACCAGTTAAAAATAAAATTAAAATTAAAAACCCCACATAAAACTGATTTTTTAATTTATTTCTCAAGCAAACTGTGTGCTATTATAAAAAACTGAATCTTTTTTAAAGGAAACATACACACAGACAGTAAAAGATAAAAGTAATTTTAAAAATCCTTAGCGAATGTGGAAAATTCACATTCCAAAAAAATGTGTAAATATATAATTGACATGAATAATATTTAAGCTACCGAAAATGCAGCTTCCAAAAGTGCAAATTTTCAACTACTTCAAAGTACTCTAGGGCTACTTTGGATGTACTGTCCAGGAATCCTGAGCAGATGTTACTAAAAATACTATGCTCTTTTCAACCTTTTAAACCAAAGCATCTCATATGTTTTAAACAGTGGAATTCCTGGTTTTATTTTTAGTTGAATAAAGGTTAAGGTGTACAGAAAGAAAAAAAAAAGCAGAAATAGTGCAGATTTTGATCCAAACGACCCACTTATACTTTTAACATTAGACATCATGACCACGTGGTGCATTTGTGATCATAAAATGGCTCAGCGAAATTACACCTCCACGGCACCACCCACTGGCATTGGAAAGAGCACATGAACTAGGATGATTTATGTTGCTGCTTAAACTGATAAACTGTGAGAGCTCATTCATTTCCAATTAGTCTCTTTAAAGAAATCAGTAAGGTTCTCCTTAAATAACTGAAAGTGGCAAGAATGTGCTTGGCAATCAAGAATCTCACAACTGCACTGTTTTGTCAGTTTTTAACTTACCTGATCAAATAAAATATGCTCTTTCTCCAGGACATGCATGTCATTTACCTCCAACTATAATGTTTAAAATGATCACGAAGCATAGTATCTGTACACTAATATGAGTTGAGTCTTATTTCATTAAAAGCTTTCTAGCATACTGAATTAGCATCATATCACAATTAGCTCTTGTTTACCCTAATGAAAAAGGATTTGTTGTAATTAGATCTTGTCTCTTATTTAAAAAAAACACACAGATATAATTCAAAATGGCAGATTTACTAGTATAAAATGACTAAAAAAGACAGATACAGAGGAAGGTTTGTTGAGTGATTTTCTCTAAGCACAATTATTTCTTTCTCTTTAGGTGTATGTATAATATTTTAAAATAATGTATATGTTTTTGCATGTATTCACAATTATATATGTATGCATACACACACACACATATATATACATGCATACTGATTATTCATATATCTTTATATTACATCATTATTATATATGAGATAGATATAGCATTTTTCTCTGTCTCTCTCTCTTTCACGCACACACAAGGTCTAGTTCTAAAAAGCTCAGACACTGTTAATATAATGAAAATGGTTTGCATAACATCATGTAACCTGGCAGTCAAGGAGAGTGAACTGGAATGTGCACACATGAACAATGACCACTTCACTGTACTGGTCTGTGGGGGCAGTAGACACAATTGAGGGAGCATGTGTACTGTATAGCCCTCACATTAAAAATGACTGAATGAGTAGAGCAATGGATCTGCATCCAATTTTGCACTGAGCTTGAACATTCCATGTTGGAAATTATTTGGATGATTCAGAAGGCTGCAGCTTCAGCGATTGACAGCATCATTAAGATTACATGCCTTCTCATGCATCACGTCTTGTGCAGAATTTTTTAGCAAAACATCAAATCACCCAGGTGACTCTGCCCTGCTACAGCCCAAATTTGGTGCCCTGTGATTTCTGGCTTTTCCAGGAACTTAAATGACCTTTGAAAGGGAAATGATTTCAAACAATCAATGAGATTCAGGAAAATATGACACAGTAGCTAATGGCTGTTGGGAAACTGTGTGAGATCCCAAGGTGCCTACTTTGAAGGGGACCAAAGTGTCATTGTCCTATGTACAATGTTTCTTGTATCTTGTTCAATAAATGTCCCTATTTTTTATATTACATGGCTGGATACCTTCTGAACAGACTATATATATATATATATATATATATATATATATATATATATATGTATTCACACACACAAACACCTATATTTTTGTACCTCCTTCTTACCTGTGAGTAGAATGAAATCTGTACATACACACAGATCCACACACACTTAGAGATATAAAAATGTTCCCTTCTTCCCTTCTATATTCTTTGGCCTGTTCTAACAATTAAATTGACATAAGACAGATTAACAGGGATAAAACAAATATAATTTTATACACACATATATGAGATCCCTAAAAGAATGTGAAACCCATAGGCAGTCAGGGAACTGAGCTAATAGACAGGGGTAAGGGTCTAAAACTTCAGAGGGGAGGAAGGCTATTTACAGGAAGATAGATAGAACAAATGTTTTTCAAACAAACATTTGCCTTGTCATGTAGAGACAATGGAGTAGAGAGAAATTTGATCTCCAGGCCTCATGGAGATTTCTTCAACCCCACCAGCTAGCCTGAACCCCATCATGTACATAAAATATTTATCAATCATGTAAGTGGGAATTATGCCATTTTCAGGTGGTAATAAAACACACATATTACCTAGCCAATTATCATATTAGATAATTTGGGTTTTCCTTTTTATCTCAAAAAATTTTACCTTAAATGTTATGTATTGTGTTCATAATGTATATTTGAGACATATCTTTGCCACCTTTAAAAACCTTTCCAGTTATAAACCTTGCTTATTATTTAGTCTACCACACAATACTATTTGAAAGCAAAACTTGATTGTCGTATTTTCATTATTTGTACATCTAACTGAAAGTTTTGGATTGCAAGGAATTGTGTATCACTTAATCATGTCTTTTTTTAATTCACATAATCAGAGTTTTCTTATTGAATCAGGTGTTTGCTATTGAATCAACCGATAAACCTACATACTTTGGTAGAGTATCTTAAGTTTTATAAGGTATATTCTTCACACTTTTGAAGTTGTATGTTTGTCATAGCTCTTACATAAATTACATTTGTGTGTGTGTGCTTGGTATTTATAGCCCTATGACTGGAATGGTTCAGGCTAAACACAGAGAAAAAATAAGAGTAGTAACTGAGTAGATAAAGTGGAATGTGTTGAAGGTGATGATTTCTAATCATTGCACTGTTTCCCTTTGAGAGGTAGCCTTCAAGAAACTTACAGCCTCATACATCAAAAAATACATAGAAGAGAATCAGCAAATATCAATTTGTTACTCACTGGCCAAGGATATGTCACAATCAATGATATTGAATTAACTGTCCTTTGACTCATGAAATGTCAATCATTATTTCATTCATGTCATTTATTATATAAGTAATGCAACAAAATTCATCTTTTTAACTAGGCTTTATGTTTCTAAACTGTTTTTAAGTCCAATTTTGGTTCCTCCTGCTAGAATCACAGCTAGAGGTTTAATCTTGTTTTTACTTCTGAAATTGAGAGAAGATATCTTTACTCCTTTTTCAGTTCTGTAAAAAAAAGTTCTATTTTCTCAAAAATCACCTGTACATAGAAGGCCCATCTCATTTTAGATAAATAGAAAGTCACATGAACTATACATTAATTATCCCAATACCGATATCCATCACTAATCATACTGTAGTGAAACAAAAATTAGTTGATACCAATGAAACCAGATAGACAAGTTTCAATATAAAGTACTGCCTTCTATAAAAAAGAGACAAAATACATCTAATGGCACCTGTAGGAAGCACTAAAAAAGTGGTATTATGTCAATGATATTGTAATAGCTATGTATTGTGTCAGTTGGGTATTTCTAATATCAGAGGGAATACTTTGTAAAGTGCATGTTTGTCTAACCTTTGTGCTGTGCACTTGAAACTAATACAGAATTATAAGAAATATAAACTATATTTTAAAGATTGAAAATTAAATAAAATATTTCAAAAAAGAAAATGGTTTCTGAATAAAAAGATAATCATGACCTTCCTCCCTTGCTTGTTTATCTCTTTGTTTACTGTGAAATAGAATATTCAAGAAACACATTGGGCAAAAAAATAAGGTTCATTGTATTAGAGAACCTCTTTTTATCTTTTGTTCTAAAACCTCTCTTCTTTCCATTATTTCATTCAGAAATGTATATTTGATATTTTTGGGGACTTTTTAATGCATAAGTTATTGTGCTAAGATTTTCTACCTTATGAATGTATCATAAATATAAAATAACTTTAAATATCTCCCATATAATTGATATGTTTATGTATTCTGTGAGTCTGTGTAAAAATAGAAGACCTAATCTTTATAACAACATCAAAATACATGTTACATATTATTGTATATACTTAAAATATAAGTATACAAATAAAATAATAGTTCACCAAATTGTTATAATAAACACTATATCTTAGTCTCATTTATAGATAGGAAAACTGAATTTTAGAGAAAGTGGCTTACCCAAAATAATGTAACACCTGACATATGAAACGAGATTCAAACTTTCATCTACATGGCTTGGTTTCTATATTTTTAATCATTATTCATTTTGGACTCTTAAAGAGACTTCATTAACTACTGTACTTTATCTCCAACCTAATTCTAAATACATTGAGAAATAAAGCAAAGACTAGAAGATGATGGTTAGCATATTACCTTTCCAACAATAATAGGCATGGATGGAAGAGTCAGTTGACCATGAGAGCTAAATGAAATTCAGCATCTGCTTGACTGACATGCTCTGGCACAGGCAATGCAGGACCAGGCAAGGGTTCCCCTCTAGTCACTGAGACACTCCTCCAGAGGAGCAGGAGAGACACCACTTCATGCCAAGATGAATACAATCTTCCCCTGGGACAGGCCCCCCGCAGAGGCAGAGTATATTGGTGAAAGCCCTGGGGTGCACAAGGAAAATCTCTCTAGATTGAAAATTAATAATGTAAAAAAAGCAGTACCATGTAACATTCTATTTGAGGAAATTGACATTTAAGAAATCTGTTTGTTTTCAAGAAAAAATATTTGTTCCTAGAAACTATGTTTTACAAAAGGACTATGAACTCTAGGAAGTTAAGCTTTCATGAAGATGGTGCTTATATATATGTCATTGAAGGAAAAGTCTAATTTTTTATTCTCTGAAGGTATATAATACAATAGTAATAACAGGAAAATGAAGCTAATTATTTTCTTAGAGAACTGACATTTTTATCAGCCATGTATTCTATTTTATTTTTATTTTGATAAACTGACTTACTTTCTCCTCAGTGTCTGTCATGATGAAGGAACTGCTTGAAATAAAGCTGACCACTTTCCTTTAAGTCTTAAAACTAATGAACCTCTGCCACCTTTCTCAGAGAAAATAGAAATTTCTTACTTGTCTCAGTTATAAAATTTATATCAACATGTAATTATATAAATATTAAGAAATACAAATTAATCTATGCCTAAATGTATTGTTTTTAATATTACTATTACTATTATTTTATTTCTTACTTAAATACCCATAATTTGAATATTTAAAAAAACCTATTTGGATAATTGTCATGTTTAACATTTGTGGAGATATTTTGTAAGGACCTTTTCTTCAAATCTTCAACTTTGGTTCCATATATATATATATATATGCCAAACAGCTATAAAACCTAAAAATTATATATGAGGTTCATTGAAATTTTTCTTGGTGATGAAAGAAGACTTGACTTTAAGTGGTGGGAACACAATACAATGCACGAAGATTCATTATAGAACTATACACCTGAAACCTATGTAATATTATTAACCAATGTCACCACAAAATAGTTAATTAAAAAATTAAAATCAGTGAAAAAATTGTCTTTAGAGCCATCAACATGTTAAAGGATATTATACTAAAAACCAATTTGTAATTTTTTAATTTTTAAAAATTTAGTTATTGTTCAAGTACAGTTTTCTGTCTTTTACTCCCATCCCAGCCCACCTCCCCAGTGCTCCCCACCTCCCTCCCATTTCCACACCCCTTAGTTGTGTCCGTGTGTTCTTTATACTAGGTCCTCTAAATCCTTCCCCTTTTTTCCCTGAAATTCCCTCCCCTCTCCCCTCTGGTCACTGTCCCCCTGTTCTCTATTTCAGTGTCTTTCTTTTTATTTTGCTTGCTTGTTTGTTTTGTTGCTAGCTTCCTGTTAAAGGTGAGAGCATATGGTATTTGTCTTTCAACACCTGGCTTATTTCACTCAGCATGATGCTTTCCAGTTCCATCCATGATGTTGCAAAGGCACATAGACCAATGGAACAGAACAGAGAGCCCAGAAATAAACCCAAATATCTATGGCCAATTAATATTTGACAAAGGGGGCAGCAACATAAAATGGAGTAAAGATAGCCTCTTCAACAAATGGTGTTGGGAGAAATGGGCAGCTACATGCAAAAAAAAATGAAAATTGAGCACCAACTTACACCATACACCAAAATAAATTCAAGGTGGATAAAAGACTTAAATATAAGCCATGACACCATTAAAGTCCTAGAGGAGAACCTTGGCAAGAAAATCTCAGATATTTCATACAGCAACTTTTTTAGCAATTTTTAAATTTTCAGGCATATTGGAGGAAATAGGTTGCTGCTCAGTGTTATGTATTATTAAATGCACATCAATAATTTTTATGCAATTATTTTGTTAAAAATACTTTCTTCAAATATTTCAAAATGATGCATGATACATTTAATATTATTTTAAATTTATATAAATGTGCTTTAAAATAAAATTTTCAGTTATTAAATTTTATTCATTGAATTTTGCTTTGTGTATATATTATAATTTATTTATTACAACTAATAAAACAATAAAAATGAAATTCATTGTCCAAAACAAAAACATAGTTTCTAAAACACCTCTTCTATATTTTCATCAGTAAAACATTTACTAGTATACAATTATTTATTACTGTTATATTAGAGTATAAAAATGATGTTGGCTTTTGCCTTTGGCCATGATGTAGAAATAGCTATTGGACTTACTAACCTTAACCAAATAAATAAGTGGCAGTATATATGGAAGAATTGTTTTCAGACATTTGACAACAGGGAGTGCTCGACTGCAATTTTTAAGACAAGGACAGTAAAGGCTTGTCCTTGGCTTGCTGTCTGGAGAAACACCCAACCATAGAACAAGGACCAGTCCCACCACAATTTTACTGAGCTGTGAAAACAAGATACAGAGAAAAACTCAGAAAGTGAGGTGACTGGTCATTGTGCAATAGAGTTCCAGGAGGGAAAGGGGGTTTTGCAGGAAAAAGAGTGCCAGAAAACTGCATAGGGGTCTTCTTGAATCTGCTGAAAGCCTGGTTGTGAGACTGATTCAGTCTCAAAATCATTCTCCCCTAATCAGCCCTGGTCATAAAAAATCTATTCTGTGGGTTTTTGATCATGGGGGGCTATTGTACTGAAGGTCATCCTTCCTGGAGTACCCAGGAGACTATTTAATTCTTCAGGGCTTTACCCACTGGTAAATTTTATGTTATTTTCATGCCAATAGTTGGAATATGCACTGCTTCTGTAACTTATATCAGCTCATCTATCACTGTCCTACCTCCTGTGTCCTAATAAGAATAGGGAAGCTCATGGGTCAATGTTCAGTAAATTTGAGACAAAAGATGACTGCACTTTCCTGCCTATTTTGAGGGGGATAAAACAAACAATCTTAGAAAAATTAGGTGAATGAGACCTAATTTGGAAAATCCAACAGGGGAAATAAAAAAGAATATTGCCTTCCCATATTCTTATTCACCAAGGAGCTTATCTGTAGGTTCATCCAGATACAAAGTTGATTTTCATGAAAGGTGGAATTTAAGGACTATACGAGGGCTATCCAGAAGGTATCCAGCCATGTAATATGAAAAATAGAGACTTTGACTAAGATACAAGAAACATTGTATACAGGACAATGACATCTCAGTGCCCTTCGAATGTAGGCACCTTGGGATCTCACACAGTTTTCCCAACAGCTATTAGCTACTGTATCATATTTTCCTCAATCTTATTGATGGTCTGAAATCACTTCCCTTTCAAAGGTGATTTTAGTTTTGAGAAAAGCCAGAAGTCTCAGGGCACCAAATCTGGGCTGTGTGGGGCCAAGTTACCTGGGTGATTTGATGTTGCACCAATAAACTTTGCATAAGACATGACACATGAGAGGGTGCATTTTCTTGATGAAGCTGCCAATCCCCAGTTGCTCATAGCCACAGCCTTCTGAATTATCCAAATAGTTTCCACAGGGGAATATTCAAGCTTAATGCAACATTGGATGTAGATCCATTACTCTACTCACTCAGTCATTTTGAATGTGAAGGCCACACAGTGCACATGCTCACTCAATGGTGTCCACTGTCCCCACAGATTAGCACAATGAAGTCATCATTGTTCATACGTGTGCATTCCAGTCCACTCTCCTTGGCTGCCAGGTTACACTGATGTTGCACAGACTGTTCTCATTATATTAACAATGGCTGGACTTTTTTTTGAAAAAACTTTGCATATTTAAAACTAGGCAGAAGGCCAATGAGATGCAGATTTATGAAGGGATGGGAGACCAGGATTGAACACCTACCTTCTGTTGCTGCTTCCCCACCATGCAGGAAAACATTAGGAAATACAAAGACATTCTTTCCTGCTTTCCATTAACAATAAGTCACAATTTTTGATTTTCAGGAGCAGAATGTACGTCAAAATACAATCTAAGCCTTCCCTAATCTCATCTTTCCTTTCCCCTAGCAACAGTGTTCATTCATATTTCCTATACATTTATGTGCCCCTGAGCATTAAATGAAAATAGATTTCTGGTATATAGAATTTAGATATATGGACTTATATAGTAATTATTTTAATGACTGCCATTATATCCTGACTGTATCCATATTTGCAGATGGTTGGTTTAATATATTAACATAGAATTATAAATTTTATATTTTAGTTTCTTATTTATAGATAAAAAATTATTCCCAATATTTATTCTTAAAAATCATGTTTTGATACATATTGTAGAAATTTACAAACCAACTGTGCATTACCATGATATGCTCTACCTGTTCACGAGGTCTTCAGATTTTATGTATTAAACACAGGACTGGGTTTTTTAATGTTTTGTTGTGAATTTTGTCATCTGTGTTCATGAATAATATTGGCTTGTGCTTTCATTTTTTAAAATATTTTATTTATTTTTGGACAGAGGGGAAGGAATGGAGGGAAAGAAACATCAATGTGTGGTTGCCTCTCACACTCCCCTCACTAGGACTAAGCCTGTCCAACAACCCAGGCATGTGCCCTGACTGGAAATCGACCCAGCAAACTTTTGGTTTGCAGGCCGGCCCTCAATCCACTGAGCCACACTAGCCAGGGCTGTGTTTTTAATTTTACTGTGTAAGGTATCATAAAACAAGTTGGAAAATATTTCCTTTTTATCTGTTCTCCAGAGAATTATGTGTAAGAATGGTATTTCTTCCTTAAGTGTTAATAAAATACACTCATGAATATAACTAGGTATGGTATTTTTATCACAATAGTTAATTATGAATTTAACATTTTTATAGTAATATAGAACAATTTAGAAGGTTGATTTTTTTGTATTAATTTAGATAGTTTGCTTTTCTTTAGTATTTTTCTTTTAGTATTTTATTTGTTTTCTAAGTTACAAATTATTTATGATATTTTTATATCCTTTTGAATGACACTAAAGTCAATACTGCTATACCCTGTTATATCCATGAAATTAGTTTATTAGTACTTTTCCTTCTTTAACAAGCCTTCACATATTATTAACTGTGTTTGTCTTATTAAATACCTTCTTTTGTTCTGTCCATTTTATTTATTGTATATTTATCAACAATCTTATTAATGTCTCCATTTATAATTTAAAATTTTTCTTTTGTTTAATAGTTATTCTATTTCAAATTAATTTAACAATTTTTTACAACTATTTTATTTTTGTTCAATTACAGTTGTCTGCATTCATCTCCCACCACTTTCCTTCACCCCAGCCAAACCCACCTCCCTTCTTTGCTTCCACCCTCCCCCTTGGTTTTGTTCATGTGTCCTTTATAGTAGTTCCTGAAAACCTTTCTCCCCATTGTCCCCATCTCTCTCCCCTCTGGCTATTTTTAGATTGTTCTTAATTTCAACATCTCTAGTTATATTTTGCTTGGTTTTTTTCTTCTGTTGATTATGTTCCAGTTAAAGGTAAGATCGTATGGTATTTGTCCCTTACCTTCTGGCTTATATCACTTAGAATAATGCTCTCCAGTTCCATCCATGCTATCTCAAAGGGTAGGAGCTCCTTCTTTCTCTCTTCTGTGTAGTATTGCATTGTGTAAATGTGCCATAGTTTTGTGATTCACTCATTTGCTGATGGACATTTAGGTTGCTTCCTGAATTTGGCTATTGTAAATTGTGCTGCTATGAACATTGCGATGCATCAGTTCTTTTGGATTAGTGTTTCATGGCTCTTAGAATATAATCCCAGCCATGGAATTGCTGGGTCATAAGGCAGTTCCATTTTTAGTTTTCTGAGGAAATTCCATACTGTTGTCCATAGTGGCTGTACCAGTCTGCATTCCCAACAACAGTGCACTAGGGTTCCCTCTTCTCCACATTCTCTCCAACACTTGTTTGTTGATTTGTTTATGATGGCCATTCTGACACGTGTGAAGTGGTATCTTATTGTGATTTTAATTTGCATCTCTCTGAAAGTTAGTGATGCTAAGAATCTTTTCACATGTCTCTGGGCCCTCTGTATATCCTCCTTGGAGAAGTGTCTGTTCAAGTCTTTTGCCCACTTTTTAATTGGGTTGCTTGTCTTCCTAGAGTGGAGTTGTGTCAGTTCTTTATATATTTTGGAGATCAAACAATTGTCTGACGTATCATTGGCAAATATGTTTTCCTACATAGTTAGTTCTCTTTTTATTTTAATGCTGTTTTCTTTAGCCATGCAGAAGTTTTTATTTTGATGAGATCCCATTTGTTTATTCTTTCCTTTATGTCCCTTGCTTTAGGTGACATATCAGTGAAGATGTTGTTGCATGGAATGTATAAGATTTTCCTATCTATGTTCTCCTCTAGGACTTTAACGGTATTATGGCTTATATTTAAGTATTTCATGCACCTTGAGTTTATTTTTGTGTATGATGTAAGTTGGTGATTGAGTTTCATTTTTTTTAATGTAACTCTCCAGATCTCCCAACGTCATTTTTTGAAGAGGCTATTTTTGCTTCATTTTATGTTTCTTCCCCTTTGTCCAATATTAATTGACCATAGAGTCTTGGGTTTATTACTGGGCTCTCTCTTCTGTTTCATTGGTCTATGTGTCTGTTCTTATACTAGTACCAGGGTGTTTTGATTAGAGTGGCCTTATAATAGTTTGATATCAGGAATTGTGATCCCTATTACTTTGTTCTTCTTTCTAAAAATTGCTGCAGCTATTTGGGGTCATTTATGGTTCTATATAAATTTCTGAACTATTCATTCTACATTTGTGAAATATGTCATTGGTACTTTAATAAGAATTGAATTGAATTTATAAATTACTTTGGGTAGTATGGACATTGGGATGATGTTAATTCTTTCAATTCATGGAAGAATTTCTTCATGTCTTCCATTTGTTTGTGTCTTCCTTAATTCCTTTTTTTCAGTGGGGTATAATTTTCTAAGTACAGGTCTTTGACTTCTTTAGTTAGGTTTCTTTTCTAGGTATTTTATTCTTCTTGTTATAATAAGTGGGACTTTTTTTAAATTTCTGGTTCTGATATTTCATTGTTGGTTTACAAAAAATGCCTTTGACTTCTGAGCATTGACTTTGTATCCCACCATTTTGCCAAATTCATTTATTAGGTTGAGTCATTTTTTAGTGGAGTCTATAGCATTTTCTATGTATACTATCATGTTATCTGCAAACAATGACAGTTTTACTTTTTCTTTCCCTATTTGGATGATGTTTATTTCTATTTCTTGTCCAATTGCTGCAGCTAGGCCTCCAATACTATGTTCAATAAGAGTGGTGCAAGTGGGCATCCTTATCTTGTTCCTGATCTTAGAGAAAGCTCTAACTTTTTGCCCATTGAGTATGATGTTGGCTGTAGGTCTCTCATATATGGCCTTTATTATGTTGAGGAATGACCCCTCTATTCCCACTTTTCTGAGTGTTTGCATCATAAATGGATGCTGTACCTTATCAAATGCTTTTTCTACATTTATTGTTGTGATCATGCAATTTTTGTCTTCATTTTCTTTATGTAATGTATTGCATTTATTAATTTGGAAATATTGTACCATCCTTGCATCCCTGGGATAAATCCTACTTGATCATGGTGTATGGTCTTTTTAATATATTGCTGGATGAGGTTTGCCAATATTTTGTTGAGGCTTTTAGTGTTTATGTTCATCAGCAATATTGGCCTGAAGTTTCATTTCTTTGTTTTGTCTTTATCTGGTTTTGGAGATTAGGATGATGCTAGCTTCATGAAAAGAGTTTGAGAGTCTTCCATCTTCTTGAATTTTTTGTAGTAATCTGTGAAGGATGGGTGTTAGCTTTTCCTTAAATGCTTTGTAAAATTCTCTGTGAAACTGTTTGGTCCAGGGCTTTTGTGTTTCAGAAGCTTTTTTTATTACAGCTTCAATTTCATCTTTTATAATTTGTCTGTTTAGATTTTCTGCTTCTTCATTCAGTTTTGGAAGATTATATTTTTTCTAGAAATTTGTCATTTCACCTAGGTTTTCAAATATCTTGGTGTATAGTTCTTTATAGTAATTTCTTACAGTCCTTTGTATTTCTGTGGTATCATTCATAATCTCTCCTCTTTCATTTCTGGTTGTGTTTATTTGGGTTCTCTTTTTTTTCCTGATGAGTCTGCTTAAAGGCTTGTTTCTCATTTAACAGATTCTTGGGTCATTGATTTATATAGACTTTTATTCTCTAGTATGTGCTTTGAAGGCTAAAAATTTCATTCTAAATAATATTTAGCTGTAACATACTTATTTAATATGTTTTGCTTTTATTGTACTACATAACAGTTTAAAATGTTTTCTAAAAGTCTTGTTATTTTATATTGGACCATTTGTTATTTAGGAGTTTATTTACTTTAAAAAATAGGATGTTAATTATCTTATTGTCATTAATTGCTACCTTTAATCTATCTTGGTCTTCAATTTTCCCATATATCTTCTGTATGATTTAATTTCTTTTATATTTGTTGACATATGCTTTTTTCCCACTTACTGTCAATTTTTATAAAAATTGCATTTGAAAATAATGAATGTTCTTCATAATCAACAAAAGAAAAAAGCAAACAACCTATAACCAGAGTGTGGGGGAGGGGACAATGGGGGGAGGGATTTTAGGAACTGCAATAAAGGACACATGGATAAAACCAATGGGGAGGGTGGAAGCAAGGCAGGGAGATGGGTTTGGCGGTGATGGGCAGGAGTGGTGGGGAGAAAATGCACACAACTGTAATTGAACAACAATAAAATAATAAAAAAAGAAAATAATGTACGTTCTTCAATATGAGGATTCTGTTGTCTCTATATATCAACAATTCAAATTTGTTATTTGTTGTGTTCAAATCTTATCCATAGGCCCTGACCAGGTGGCCTCAGTTGGTTAGAGTATCATCCTGTATACCAAAAGGTTGTGGGTCCAATTACTATTTAGGACACATACCTAGGCTGCAGGTTCATTCAGGTCAGAGTGTGAACAGGTGGCAACCAATCAATTTTTTTCTCTCTCACAACAATGGCTCTCTCTCTCTCACTCTCTCAAATCAATAAACATATCCTTGGGTGAAAAGTAAAACAAAATATCACCCTTAGTGTTTTGTTTTTCAATTTATAGAATATTCTGAAATCCCCAACTATAATGCTAGATTTTTTTTTACTTCTCTGTTTTTTTTATATGTTTAGATGATATGTAATTGTTCTATTCAGTATGGTAAGCAGTAGCCATATGTATATATTTAAACTAAAATTAAAATTTAAACTACTTTATAACAGTCACATTTCAAATGCTCACATTTCAATAGCTACATGTTGGACAATGGTTTTTATATTGGCCAATGCTGATATAGAACCTTTCTATCATCCTAAAAAGTTCTATTAGACAGCACTGTTATATAATTACATTCATACAAATTTAAGTTTCTTGTATCTTTGAGTAAGATTAAATTCTTATCACTGTAAAGAATTTTCAATATATAGACAACTTTTTAAAATTCTTCTTTGTCTGATGTTAGGGTAATTTCACTAAATTTTTTTTAGATAGCTTTGATTATTGGATAGTTTTTCATTTCTTAATCTTCATTTTAAATGTATCCCTTTTAGGTAGGAAATAGTACAGAGCAGGTTAATCTGCTTAAATTCACTTTAACACTAATATATTTGAACCTAAATGTAACATCTTATTATATGTTTTTTTATATATTCACTTTGCTCTATATTTTTCTCATTTGCTTTCTTTTAAAATTATATCCTACATTGCTCTCCAATGTGCTAAGAAACAGTGCCCATCAGCAAACGAGTGGATCAAAAAGCTGTGGTACATTTATACAATGGAATAGTATGCAGCAGAAAGAAGGAAGGAGCTCCTACCCTTCTTGACAGTATGGGTGGAACGGGAGAGCATTATACTAAGTGAAATAAGCCAGGCAGTGAAAGAAAAAATTCCATATGATCTCACCTACAAGTGGAATCTAATCAATAAAACAAAACAAAAAAAAAAGGAAGCAAAATATAACCAGAGACCCGGAAATAAGAAATGAACTGACAGTGACCAGAGAGAAGGGGATAGGGGATAATAGGAAAAGGGGTAAGTCAAGGAACATGTATGAAGGACCCATGGGCATGGATAATAGGGTGGGGATTGATGTGTGGGTTAGGGAGGGCAGGTGAAAGCAACAGGGAAAAATGTAGGACAACTGTAATTGAACAACAATTTTTTTAAAAATTAGTAAGAATTTTTTAATCTGTGGTTTAGGCTATTTCATTTGTTTTCAAATTTTCCAGCCATTCTTTCCTCCAATGTTGCTTCTTCCTTCTTTCTCCCTCTTTTCCCTGACCTAAAATGATGTTATTTTTTTAAAGAGAGAATTTCCAAGACAGGAAGCACTTTAACCCAATTTCAAGTCCTGAGGTGCTCATAATGACTGAGGCGATGCTAACCAGACTGTAGTCTCATGCAAGGTTGATTTTACTTCTGGTTCACATGACTTTGTGTGGTAACTCTTTGTATTTCAGCTTTAAGGTATTTTTTTGTTGCTGTTGTTGTTATTAAGATATAATTGTCAACAATCACAAATATATTAGTATAGGGGAGCCAATTTTATTCACTGGCTTCATGTAGTCAGTATGGCTCAGAGTTTCCATTTTACATGAAGTAATTTTAGTGCCATTTTCCCTGCAGAAGCTGAACTCCTGGCCTTCACTGCCTTCTTTTGCACTTAGAGCTCTGTAAGCCTGTAGCTTCAGCCCAGATCATTGCTTCTTGTTTTTATATTATTTCTGGCACACAGAGATTTTTATCTTATATTTGAGCATATCAGTGCCCTTAGGTTTTCTTCTTTAATATTGCATCAATCATTACTATATATTTAGAACAGAGATGGTGATCAAAGCTGAACTCCATGCTCCAACTTGACCTAAATGCCAGTAGCATTGATTTTTTTCCCCACATAGTGGTGTAGCTACTCTGCAGAATATTATACCTACCAACACTTCAAACAGAGCATATTGACCAAAAACATAAAGGTACAAATATAAATTATGTAGCATGTAGAGAAGAGAGCAGAATCATAATGCCTCTATCAAGAAAAATATTTTATGTTATTTAGTTTACTTTTTCCAAAGTATTCAACTTAGTTACTACATGCAACTTAACTGTACTAGTTTACCTACAGAGTTAGAGAAACTCTGATTTTATTTCTCATAAATGCATATTCATGCCAATATTTCAAAGCACATCTCCTTCACTTCTGGCATTCCTACACCATATTTTTTCCCACTACCATTTTTAAGTAAAAACATTTTTTTTATCTTGGACACTATGCCTCTATTTAATAATTTAAAGGAATGGTTTAAGACGCAAAATCTTAGATTAGAGATGGCATTCCATCTAAAAAATTGGATTTTGTTTTTTACTTTGTGGTTGGGCTTTGAAATTTTTCTTCATATATTTGCAGTGTTTGTCAGATTCACATTAATGAACATTGGTTATAGCAGAACCACTTAGACTACACTGAGTAGCATGGTTGCTATGTATGGTTTTTCCTTTATGATCATTTTGGTCATTAACTCCCCCTTAAATTTGTGGAAAGATAAATATTTTAACTTCTAAGAATTTATATTATGCTATAATTGAACAAAGTGTCCCATCTCAGGTCAGTTGTCTGTGTGACTCAACTCATGTCTGTGTGTGTGTGTGTGTGTGTGTGTATTTAGTGTAGGACTACATTAACATATAGAGTGCCATATATTGTTATATCATCCTGATGATGAATGTCTATTTAATGAGGCTCGAGATTTAATAAACTATTAAACACCAGTTATCGCAACATTGCAATGCCCCTCACCCCAATTATTTAACTGTCCATTAGGGATGAATTTTGAAGTTGTGGCTCAAAAACGTAAGGCACCAGGAATGAAAGTATGAAGCACCAGTGAAAAACCTCAGAAGATTTCATATCAAGCTGATTAAAAATCTCCTCCAATTTTCAACCTGTTTTTACAAGTGATCACTGAAATGGGACAGTACACTACATAAATTTTATGATATGATATATTTGGCCAGATTGTCCATGTGAATTTAAAACATGATGTTCACTGAATGCATGATGAGAATGGTGCTCAAAGTTATCTGAAGGTTAGAGTTTTACTACACATGAAATTTTATTCCATAAAGGCTCATGAATTGGGATAGTTTTGATGAAATAAACAGCAGTTAAAAAAATCACCCTGTCAGCAAACAATTTTCTGTAAATTACCAAAATAACATTTTATGTTTGCAGCTCTCTAATCATTTTGCTTGTTAGGAGTAACCTAAAATTACCTGGATAAAAGCTTATATACTTTTTCTCTTTCTCTCATCAAACACATTGAAGCAATTATTTTTAATTAATAAGATAATGGAAAAAATAATTTTGAAATATATGAAGTTATATTGATTTTAATCATCTGCTTAGTAAGCTACTTTTCTCAAAAGGAAGGACCATTGTTATCTTGAGACCTACATCTTCTGCTTGGAAAGTGGGCTGTGGAAATAACTATGAACATGGCCAAGGCTCTTCTCATAAATGTAACTTTCTTATATCTAACAACTGCAAATACAGTTTTACAAGAATGTAAATACTTTGATACAAATAATTTTCGTCTATATAATTTTTAACTTAGATGGTACTAACCACCTAAAAGTTGCAGTAAATTTTAGCAATGTAACCTATTGGAAAAGTTTCTAAGTCCATTAATTATCCTTGTATAGTAAAGAGATTTTATCAGATGAGTAAGTCTTCTATCACACTTCAAGAAATTACCAGAAGCACAGTACCTTAAGAAAGACAAGCATTTGTTTTCCCACAGTTCTATGGGTCAGAAGGTCAGGCACAGAGTGACTTGGCTCTGTCTCTGCTCAGGCTTCATTAGGCTGGAAAAGAGGTGTTAACTACTCAGATCTCATCTGAAGATTATGACCTTTGGGGAAGATTCAAATTCACACAGGTTGTTAATCGAATTTATTTCCTTGTTCTTGTAGAACTGAGCTCCCATTTCCTTGCTAGTTGCCATCCCAATCCTGGTCTCCTAAAGACGATTCGTGTTTCTTCTCACACTGTCCTTAATGGCTCCCTCCAGAACATCTGGACAGTTCTCTCTCATTCTTAAAATCCCCTGACCAAAAGTGTAACATCAGTCTTCTAATTTTTGTTATAAGATTTTTTTTTATTTTTAAAAAATGTACTGGGGTAATATTGATTAATTAAACTATGTAGGTTTTAACTGCACAATTCTATGATACATGGTCTTCATATGGCATTGCATGCCCACTGCTCAGAGTCAAATTATCTTCTTTCAGCATACATTCGCCTCCCTTTACTACCCAACAGTCTGTTCTTTCTGGTAACCATCAACCTGCTGTCTGTGTCTATTGAGTTTTTGTTTTTCTTGTTTGTTTATTTGTTGCTTTCACTATTATAGCCCACATATGAGTGATATTATATGGTTCTTAAATTTTACTGTCTGATTTATTTCACTTAAAATGACATTGCCAAACTGTGTGTGTGTATATATATGTGTGTGTGTATATATATATGGATATGGATATACATGTATACATATATACACACATAGTTGCAAATGGCAGTATTTCATATTCTTTTATTTCTGAGTAGTATTTCACTTTATGTAAGAACCACATCTTCTTTATCGGATCATTATTGAAGGGCACTTCAGTGGTTTCCATGTCTTGGTCACTGTGGATAATGCTGCAATAAACATAGAGGTGCACATATCTTTGCAAATAAATGTTTTCAAAATTTTGGGGTAGATACCCAGAATAGGGTTTGCTGGATCATATAGTTACCCTATTAGTAATTTTTTGAGGAACCTCCATATTGTTTTCCATAGTATTTGTACCAGTTTACATTCCCACCAGCAGTGAATGAGGGTTCCTTTTCCTTCACAACCTCTCCACCCCTTGTTATGACTTGCGTATTTGATAGTAGCCATTCTAAGACGTGTTAGTGGTATCTTATTGTAGTTTTGATTTGCATTTTCCTAATAGCTAGTGAAGTTTTGCAACTTTTCATACAACTCTTGGTCATTTGCACATCTTCTTGGGGGAAGTGTTTGTTCAGGTCCTGTGCTCATTTGTCAGATTTGTGTGGAACCACAAAACACTCCAACATAAGCAATCCTGAGAATGAAGAACAAAGCTGGAGGTGTCACAAACTTAAACTGACTCCAAACTTGAACCACAATAAGATGATGATAAAAACAGCATGTTATTGGTAGAAAAACAGACACACATAGCAATGAAACAGAATTTAGAGCCCAGAAATAAAACCACTTGTATATGGGCAAATAATTTTTGGCAAAGGAGGCAAAAACAAAATGGAGAGAAAAAAGGCCTCTTCAATAAATGGTGCTAGGAAAGTTGGAAAGTTAGATGCAAGGGGATAAAACAGATTAGAATTTGTCCCCATATAGATAAATTAAATAGATCAAAGACCTACATAAAACACCTGAAACAACAAATTACACAAAAGAAAACATAGGTACTAAACTTACGGACCATCATCCCAGATTTTATGGATTTGACCACAAAGGCAAGGGAAATAAAGGCAGAAACAAGTGAATGGGACTATAGCAAACTAAAAAACTTATGCAGAGCACACAAAAACTACCAAGAAAACAAAAAGGTAATCAGTTAAACGGGAGAAGAAATGTGCAAACAATTCCAACAAGGGGTTAATATCCAAAATTTATAAAGAACTCATATAACCCAACACCAAACAAACAATCCAATTAAAACATGTTCGCTAGGTTTTAAATCCACTATGAATTTTTCAATATGAAATGAGAGTTTAATTTTGATCCAGAGAATTATTATTTTTTAAAGATTTTCTTTATTTTCGTTTAGAGAGAAGGAAGGGAGGGAGAAAAAGGGGGGAGGAACATCAATGTATGGTTGATGTATGGCCTTTCATGTGACCCCCACTGGGAGCTGGCCTACAACCCAGGCATGTGCCCTGACTGGTAATTGAGCCAGCAACCCATTGGTTCACAGCCTGCACTCAATCCACTGACCTACACCAGCCAAGGCTATTTTTTTTTAAATTTTCAATTTCACTTACCAAAGTATTTCTGTCTCATAGAAGGTAAAACCACTCATTATAATTTGTTCTTGTGTGTACTTGTATATATTTCTCAAAATTCTCTTCTATGTCAATGATCTATTTTTGTTACTGCTTTCACAAAGAAGATTTTATGTTCCTACTGTGTTGTAGTGAAAGTCTTCTCCAACACGATTAGGTTTTCTTTGTATTTTTTAAACATATAATGACACTAAAACTATTCAATCATTAATGACCTTTACAAAATCTTTGACCAATCCATCTTCAAAATGTGGTTATTATTTTTGTTTGTTTGTTTCTGGCACAGCAAATTTTACTCCATAGCCCTAAAGAAAATGTCAAAAATAATGTGCTATTTTTCATGATTATAGCAAAAATTATATCTTTAAAATAAATTTGGAAGTAGTAGTAGCCTCTGTCAGAGAATAAATTGCAGTGCAAATGTCTCTAACTGTGATGCTTCATGGTCCAGTACATTCAGGTAAGAAGAAACATCGGAGATACACCACACTCTATTGCACCATGCTACTTGCTTTGCCCAATGAATGTTCATGCTTCTATACCTTTGTATTTGTTCTTTAATAATGGAATATTATCATCTTTCCTTCACCTCCCCTGCCTTGGTAGATGGTACCTTACCTAAATGCCTCTGGTAGCTATCTCTACCTCCTCTTGTTCCATTTACACCTTGAATAAGACACTTTTATAATATTTGTCTCCACTCACAATAGGGAATACTTTACAGTTAGGCCTTTCCTTTCTCCTCTGTGAAAGCACGGCAATGTAGAACTATGTTTGTAGTAAGTATAAAGACAAACCCACAGTGAAGGCAGAATACCATGGAGAATATTATATAATTAAAATAATGGTAAAATAAAAGCTAAATAAATTTTTAACAACCTAAAGTAGTAAGCAATGCAGCTTTATCAGAATATGACATAATGAAAACCACGGAAAGAAGTCTTTGGTGAGTCATCTCGGGGGGGGTTTCTGCATCCAGCCATCAGTGTCATTCTTATTTTACCCCAGCAGCTGGAAACCCACAGGGTTGAAACTTAGCCTTGTCTACTTATAGCTATAGAAATAGCCTCAGGAAACATTCACTGAAGCAATGTTTTTTGTTGTTTTTTTTAAAATTTACATCCAAGTATTCTTTCAAATTCTTGAAGTTACATATTGTATTCTACAACAATTTGTGATTATTCATATAATTTGCTGTTATGTCAATAATTGTCTTATTATTTCCATTAGAGATTATTTTCATGAATATTTGACTAATAAAATTCAAGAACAAAAGCTATAAAGAAGAGTGCTTAAACTTATTAGTTTCTATTAGTTCAAAATAGCTCCACCTTTTAACAGCTTTATTATAGTATAAATATGGATTTTATGGTATAAGAAATTGCCTTATCAATTATGATATTGACAATCTAAATTTTGATAGGTTATAGATTTTTTTACCTCTCTATAAAGAGGTAAAGAGAAAACTATAGAGTCCAAAAATGTTGAAAATTTTGAAATGATGTTGAAAATTTTATTTTCAAATAAAATTTAAATAAATGGAAAGAAATTCTATGCTCATGGATATAAGGACTTCATGTTGGTAAATGCCCGTTCTACCAACTAATCTATGTCACACTCGATCCCACTTAAAATCCTTGGAACTTGCTTTCTGGAGATCAAGAAACTGATTCTAAAGGTAAAGCTATAGAGATATAACAAACATCAGTGGTTGCAGGGGTAAACACAGAGCATTTAAAGAATTGTGAAGCTATTCTTTATTATAGCATGATGATTGGTATATGACTGTATGCATTTGCTTACATCCATAGAACTGCACTATTCAAAGAGATAACCCTAATATAAACTGTGGACTTTAGTTAATAATAATGTATCAGAATCAATACATCCATTATAACACATGTGTCACACTAATACAAGATATTAATAATAGAGAAAAATTAGGTAGAAGTGTGGATATATGGAAATGTTATACTTTCTGAATAATTTTTTTAACACAAAAATGCTTTAAAAATGAATCCCACTGAAAAATACTTATTTAGTGAAATAAATACACTGGCTCTCAATGGGAGGAAACATGCACAATTCATATATGTGACAAAAAAGTTTTGTCTAAATTATACAATCAATTCTTACAGATCAATATTAATAAGACAAATTACATGCTCTGGCTCATGTGGCTCAGTGGATTGAGTATCAGCCTGTAAGTCAAAGTATCCCAGGTTACATTCCCAGTCAGGGCACGTTTCTGGGTCGTAGATCACAACCCCAGGAGGGGGTTGCGTGAGAGGCAACTACCTGTTGATGTTTCTTTTCCTCTTTTTCTCCCCACTTCCCTTACCTCTAAAAATAAATAAATAAAATCTTTAAAAAAGAAGATAAATTGCAAAATAAAAATGGGAGATAATTAAATAGATATTTCACATAGGAAAATACACAAATAGCTAATAATTTCATGAACACTCATTGTCATCCCTCATCAAGAAAATTAAAATTAAGATCAAAATGAGCTACTATTACACATTTGTTAGAGTGGTTAAGATAAAAAAGACTAACGACACCAAATATTGACAAAGATGCAGACACTGCCTATTGCTTCTGGAAATGTAAAGTTATAAAATAACACCAAATATTAGTTTCACAATTTCAAATAGGAGTTTAAGACATCTATTCTATGAACACCCATTCTTATTTTTTTGATATTGTCTGAGAAGTATGAAAACTATGTCTATAAAAACACATGTACAAATATTCACAGCTAGATTTTTCATAATAACCAATTATTGGAAACAACCATAATGTCTATTTACAGGAAAGTTGATTAAAATGTTGTGGTTTAATATTTTAAGTATTAAAATATTAAAGCAAAGAATAAAAAAAGTTCAGACACGAACCACAGTTTGGCGATTACCAGAGGGGAAGAGGCTAGGTCAGGTAGGACAAACAGGGGAAGGGATAAGACATGGGGGTTGGAAGGAGACTTGACTTGGGTGGTGAGCACACAGTAAAGTTTACAAATAAAATTCTACACCTGAAACCTATGTAATTTTATTAATCAGTGTCACCCAATAAATTCAATATTTTTTTTTAAATACTGTGATTACTCATACATTGGAATACTATTCAGTAATATAAAGGAGCATTTTATACATACAACTTTCATGAGCCACAGAAATGTTCTAAACAAGGAAAACCAGACACAAAATACTTTTTTGTCTTATTTAAATCAAAAATTTAAAGAGGACAATAATCTACAGGGAAAGAAATAATAAAAATGATTGGTTCATGGTCTTGGTGGGAAGATGGGAAGGAATTATTTGGGAAGTGGCAAGAGGAATGTTTCTTGCATAATGAACATATTGTCTTGATTAACTATGATTAGTGATGTTGAGCATCTCTTCATATGTCTGCTGGCCATCTGTTGTCCTCTTAAGAGAAATGTCTTTTCCATGTCCTCTGCCCATTTTTCAATCAAATTATTTATTTTTGTTATTGAATTGTATGAGTTTCTATACAATTTGAATGTATTTATCAGATATATAATTTTTGGTTATAGTCAATCAGTAGGTTGCCTTTTTGTTTTGTTGAAGTTTTCACTTGCTCTGCAGAAGCTTGTTAGTTTGATATAATCCAATTTGCTTACTTTTTTCTTTAGTTTCCCTTTTCAAGGGGACATGTCAAAAAAAGTTAGTCAGGCTGATCAGAAAGTTTACTTCCTACATTTTATTTTAGAAGTTTTATGGTTTCAGACCTTACATTCAAGTTTTTAATCAATTTTTAGTTTATTTTTGTATATGGTATAAGAGAGTGGTCCAGTTCCTTCTCCCTTCCTTCCTTCCTTCCTTCCTTCCTTCCTTCCTTCCTTCCTTCCTTCCTTCCTTCCTTCCTTCCTTCTGTATATATCTGTTTAGTCTTTCCCAACACCATTTGTTAAAGAGACTGTTGTTATTCTAGTGTATATTTTTACTTCCTTTGTCATATATTAGGGGACAATGTAAGTGTCCACTATATGGGCTCTCTATTCTGTTCAACTTGCCTGTGTTTGTTTTTATTCTCATATTATTCTGTTTTGATTATTATAACTTAGTAATATAGCTCAATATCAGATAGTGTGATACCTGTAATTTTGTCCTTTCTCAAGATTGTTTTGGCGACTTGGGGTCTTTTGCATTTCCATTTAAATTTTGGGATTATTTGTTCTGGTTCTGTGGAAAATGCCACTAATATTTTTTATAAGAATTGCATTAAATCTGTAAATTGCTTTGGGTTGTATGGTCATTTTAATTTCTACAAGATGTATTACTTTTGTAACAGATTTTTTAAGAAAAAATATTCTGTCTAAATAGAGGTATAGGGTACATTTTGTGTGTTTTAGATGTATAAACAGTTTCTGCACATTTTAATACATGTAATTTATTTATTTTCTTTTTCAGAAAAACATTAAATATTATTTACTCCAAGTAAGTTCATCCTTTTATAATTTCTTGTTTTGTGTATATTTTTTTCTTTTTTAATATATTTTTATTTAATTATAGTTCAAGTACAATTTTTTGTCTTTTACTCCCATCCCAGCACACCCCCCCAGTGCTCCCCACCTCCCTCCCATTTCCACCCCCCTTAGTTGTTGTCCATGTGTCCTTTATATTTGTTCCTGTGAATCCTTCCCCTTTTCCTCTGAAATTACCTCTCCTCTCCCCTATGGTCACTGTCCCTCTGTTCTCTATTTCAGTGTCTTTGGTCATATTTTGCTTGCTTGTCTGTTTTGTTGTTTAGGTTCCTGTTAAAGGTGAGATCATATGGTATTTGTCTTTCACCACCTGGCTTATTTCACTCAGCATTTCTTAGTGAAGAATAATTTTTAAGAGTGCAGGGAAAAAATAAAATTTTGTAAGATCAGCAGTAAATTACTGCTCAGTGATTCTGAGTGACATTCAGGGATGAAGCACATAGAGATGATGACCTACATAAAATATGGTTTTTCAGAAATGATACAAGCAAGATACAACTCCAAGCCTTGACCCAGAGACATATACCTAGAGAGAATTCACTCTCAGCATCCTGCTAGTTACTACTTATGGGACCTTGAGGAAGTAACATGGTTCTTTAAATCACTAGTTTCTTTGTTTATAAAATTAGAATTAAACCAAGATTTTGAGTATTTTAAAAATATATATAGTTAATGTGCTTAGCATATGTTTTGGTACATAGTAGGTAATCAGGAAAAGTATCTGTGGTAACTTAGTTATAAAGATGGTTTTAAATTAAATATCCATTACATACTAATTTGCACTGCAATTGCCATATATCATATAAACAGAAGAAAATTATAAATTGTTTTATCCTTTAATTTTTAGGATTAGGAGACACTGTCATTAATACAGAAAAGGAGTATAAACGTTATTTTCTGTTACCACTATTCAAAAAAAGTCTGCTTTCCTACAGTGATAAAGTAAAACACATTAAATAAGTCTCTATTATTCAGACTAAATGAGGAGAAATAAAAATGAGAAATTCATTATTTGAATCATTATTTTTTTAAAATACTAATGTATTTATAACTTTGGCAAATGAAGCATTTACAAGGTTGTCATTAGTAATGACACTTTAATGAGTGGATAAAATTGCTGGCAATTACCCCATTAACCTTTTTAGTAAACGGCTATTTGAGATTTTTCTTAACATGCTTTACACATATCTTATTAACCCTATGCTTCTGCTTTGTTTTTCTTAGATTTTTTCTTTAGAATAAATTTAAGAGTAAATTTTCAATTCCTCCCAGAACTTACACAAATTATGAAAATTAACAAGAGAAATACCCTCTGCTATGTTAGGTGTTGTTAAGATCAATATTGGCATAAAAAATGGTTTAAGGGCTGGCACCCTCCCAAATTGTATATCCAGGAAAGAACAATGGTGATATACCTGTCTTCAGAGTTTTTATGTCTGAAGAAAGTTTAAGAGGTCAGCATGATTATTATGCAAGATGTATGTATACTGATGGCAATTTAAATTTTTAGAGTTGGTGGATACCTGAGAATTTGTTGAGAAACCTGAATTCAGATAGAACCACATCAAAAACTGTCTGATTCTGACAAGCACTTTGTTGAATTTGTGCCATACTGTGCTCTTCCCTCTACCTGAATTGTCTTCTTTTCATACCATCCAATCTATTTTTCAACTCAATTGAAATTCTCCTTTCATGAAGTCTTCTCCCATCTTTCACCAAGGAATTTGTATTTCTTCCCTTAGTCTCCCTGTTTTACTTTGTATCTCTCATGTATCACTTTCCAAATACTGTCTTACACTGCAGTTAATTGTTTCCTACATAGTTTTGAGAGGTATATTCTTATTAAGGTCTGCTAATTAAATTGTAGACTCATGTACATAAACTGCTGTCACTGCTACTTCAAAATGATATGCCACATGCTTCCTCACTTCAACCCTTATTTTAACTGTAACATGTTCTTTCATGATCCCTAAAGAAGCCACTTTTCAGTAAAATGCATTAAAAAAGTCAGTTTATTCACTGACTTTTCAAATGACATCAGGAACATATACACATTTAGTAAAATTAAGAGTATGGTTAATTTTTTTTTAATTAAGGCATTTGTTTTTTATACCCCACTAAATATGTAATTGTTTCTAACTACTATTTCAGAGTATATATAACAAACTAGCCCCAAATGTACGGGTCAACTTGGCAGCCCTTCTGTTCTGGACAGGCTTACCTGACCACTGCAGGTAGCTGGCGGGTATGACTGGGACACAATAGTCGGGATGTCCTCATACTGCTGGTGTTTGGAGTCTGGTTGGTCTTGGGCCACAGATGATTTGACTTGTTTTTGTTCTTGTGGTCTCATTGCATCCTCAAATAGGCTAACTCAGGCTTCTTCATACAGTGGTAGAAAAATTTCCAGAATGTGAAGGGATCTTAAAATGAAAGTGGTTATTTTAAGTGTCTGCTTCCATTGTGCTTGCTACTCTCCCCTTGGCTTGGGCAGGTCATTAAGGCCAACTTAGATCAAAGAGGACAGAGAAGGCTCTTTAAATTTAAAATCTAGTTTGGTGAACCTACACATACATGTTTGCAATAAGACTAAGCCGCAAGTTGTTAATGAATTAGTGTAATGATTGGCACAGAACTTTAACTAGAGGGAGTGAGAGAAGAAGACACCTGGGGGAATCATTTGATGAGTGTCTTATGTCAAGAAGAGCAATAGATGTGCAGGACAGAATGTGAAAGTAGTGTGAGGTAGGCTCCTTGTAGGAAAAAGGAATCACATAGAAAAGGAGCATCTGTGACTTTGAATTAAGGAGTTTAATTTTAATGTCATAAGAAAAGGGAAGATTTTGCATTTACTTAAGAAAATCCTGATCCAATGTGGTAGTAACACCTGCAGCTGACTTTTCTAATTAGCAAGAATTCAAACAGTTTGGGAATATAAACTTGCATCTTAATCAACCTATTCATGGGTTGATTATAACCCATGATAACCAACTTTGAATAATTAGAAATTTGGACAAAATAAATCACTGGATACTTATGCATGAATGAGTCTAGTTTACTCTCCTAGTAACATACACTGCATACAATTTAAGAAATAATTAGTGTGGATATGATACCAAGAATGTGCTCCACAAAATATAGATTATGTAAAAAACCATCAATTAGTAATTAAAGTTGGGCATTGGTCCTTAATTTACTTAGTCTTGAGGTTTTCTTCCATGACATTTTTGGAGGTATAGAATTAACATTAAAGGTCTTATGGTCTCTTTAGTAGCTGACTCTGTTACATAACATCAAATGTAGCTTTTCTTATGGTTTTAGAGCTTCTTCGCTTTTAGGGATGGCTTCACTGAGCAAAAAGACTAGGTGCTAGATCATAAGCAGAGCATGGTAAAACACTATAAAACTCATAATTTATTGAACTCCAGATTATATGAGAAGGGGAGAGAGTGTTGACAAAAGGAACAACAGATGGGATATTTACTTGGAGAGATCTGCTAATGTGATGTGCATCCTTCTCCTGCCACTAAGTCAGGTGAAGTGAAGACTAGAAAACCACTTATAGATTTTATGAGTGTCCTTTTGATTTTTTAAGGGTGTAAGAAGTAAGAAGTATTTTTTGATTCAGGCATGAAAAGGCTATATAGGCTTGAGCCCTGTGGCAGCAGTGAAGCAAACCACATGGGGCACTCACAAAACTTCAGTTCTACAAGGTGATTTCTTATGGGTCAGAGTTGAACCTTGTGGAATGGAACATGGGCAAACTGACCTCAAGAGAGACAGTGTGCCTGGGCAGACAGACAACCAAGAGTGAGAGAGTGAGAGGGTTAGTTCTAAAATCTAATTGGAATAGTTCCCTTCATCAGAGAATTGCGGGAAAATTAGTCTCCAGTGATGGTCATCTTCCAAGGACTCCTAAAATATCCTTTGATAGACTCCGCTGCTTCATTTCAACAGATGACACAAAGGTGGCCCTGATGTCCTATTGTGATTATAGTGGCCACTTAACATTATGCTTATTTCCTGTTACCCATTACCCTGATCCTAAGTCTGGGAATAAACATATCCATCAACTGGAATATAGAAGAGGAGATAAAGCCAACAGGAGAATGAAGCTGGGCATAAAGTGCATGACAGTTGCTATGACAGATCAGACCAAAGCTGCCTGGAAAGAATATAAGCTTTTAATTGAATGAGAAAATAAAGTTTTGTCATTAGATGCAACAGACTGTTAAATACTCCAATGTGACTATAAGTGCTTGGAATTTACTAGATGTTTTATACAAGGATAGGAAATAACTTAAGCAGAGCAGTTTGAAGGTGTACAGATGAGGGTGTTGAAATTGCTTTATGCTTTAACCTACTGCATCTAGCTCATTTAATAAATTCATTATACCCTAGTTCATTTAATTTTATATATGTAAACATTAATCTTTTCAATATACAGAAATGATATCAATAGATAGGGTAAGATATAATGACATTATATATATATATATATACATACATATATATATATATATAAACACATTAAAAATAATGACAACCAGTAAAATGCAGTGACAGGAGCTAAAATAATAAAGTATTTCAATATGGGAGGGTTCATTCGTCTTTGAATTCTACTG
Source organism: Artibeus jamaicensis (assembly GCF_021234435.1). NCBI lineage: Eukaryota > Metazoa > Chordata > Mammalia > Chiroptera > Phyllostomidae > Artibeus > Artibeus jamaicensis. The sequence continues at coordinate 66,145,122 of NW_026522030.1, read as the reverse complement.
AGAAGTGGATAAAAAAACAACGGTTAGATTTATTATTTTAAATGCAAATTTTTTGAAAAAGATTGTCTTTAGATATGTTTCTAAACTACTTAGAATTCTTAGTCTTTTAAAGTTAGTAGCCAAGACATACTCAACAGCCACACCCAATTTTTATCAGGAAAACATTCTATACCACATATACCTTAAAATGTTGGATGAGCTCAACATTTTTCTGAAACAGTGTAAGAAGTATGCCTTTTAAAACATTCTAGATTAGAAGTTAGCACTTCTAACAATGTTTCAAATTTTTTTTTAAGGAAGAAAGTTATTTGTCTCCTCTGGTTTAAAAACAAGCAAACAAACATGCCCTGGCTAGTGTGGCTCAGTGGATTGAGCACTGGCCTACAAACTACAGGGTCTCTAGTTCAATTCCCAGCCACAGCACATTCCTGCACATTCCTGCAGGCCAGGTCACTAATAGTGGGCACATGAAAGGCAACTGTACATTGGTGTTTCCTTCTCTTTTTCCCTTCCTTCCCCTCTCTTTAAAAATAAATAAATAGATAGATATAGATAGATAGATAGATATTAAAAAAAACAAAACAAAACAAAATTTACAGAAAACATGACCTTTATTGTGACAAGTTAAAGAACACATGAAGTTTTAACTAAAAGAAATTGGTAATGGCTATGTGAATATTCACATATTTTCTTCCTTGTCTCTCTTAATAAAGGTTAAACATTATCACTTATGTCACTAGCTTATTTACTTAAAATTTTCCTCTAGGATTTTTCATTAACTGAATTATCAAAACCTGTGGTTTCCACTTACAACCATGATTATAATCAAGCCAAAATAAGATCTATTCAAGACATATAATTTTATTAAACTTATCAATGGCAAGCATAAAGTAGGAATATAATTGTTTTTAACCATACCTGAGTGTTTCTAGGCTAGTATAACAGAGGTAGGGAGAAGTCATAAATACTGAAGGAATATTCACAGTTAGTATTTACATAATGCTAAAGGAGTGAAAGAAAAATGCCATATGATTTCACCCATAAGTGGGACCTAATAAAAAACAAACAAACAAGCAAGCAAAATAGAACCAGAGACACTGAAATAAATAACTGACAGTAACCAGAGGGGAGGGGGATAATGGGGGAAATTAGGGGAAGGATCATCAAGGAACATGTATAAAGGACACATGGACAAAGCCACAGGGGGTAGGACTGAGAGTAGGAGGCTGGGATGGGTGGAGTGAGGGGTAGTGGAGGTGGGGAAGTGAAATGGAGACAACTGTACCTGAACAATAAAAAATAATAAAAAGAATAACATCTATAATAAATTTAAAAAGAAAGTATGCTTTGTGCAAGATCACATGTCCCACATAACATTTACTCTTGTCAATACTCTGCATAATTTATCCAGGTTACATTCATGTTACCTCTCTTTCCCAAAGATTAGACGACATCGAAGGCAAACTTATATCATAATTTAGTCAGAGTGCATACTGCTAATACTAATCCATTTGGAAAGAATTCAATGTGTAGACATTAGGTCAAAATAAGTTTATGGAAGTGATTTGTTTTCACTAAATAATGTGTAATAGAGCCCCTTATGTTTCCTTTATGGGACCTGGTCCTTAATTCAAAAGTTAATTTCAGGTCAGGATGGCTATCATACACAAAGCAACAAACAACAAATGTTGGAGAGGTTGTGGGGAAAAGGGGTCCTTAGTTCACTGTTGGTGGGATTGCAGACTGGTACAACCATTATGGAAAACAGTATGGAATTTTCTCAGAAAAATAAAAATTGACCTGCCTTTTGACCCAGCAATTCCACTGCTAGGATTATATCCTAAGAATCCTAAAACATCAATTTCAAAGAACCTATGTACCACAATGTTCATAGCAGCACAACTTACAATAGCCAAGAGTTGGAAGCAACCTAGGTGCCCATCAGTAAATGAATGGATCAAAAATTGTGGTACATATACACAATGGAATTCTATGCAGCAGAGAAAAAGGAGCTACTTCCTTTTGCAACAACATGGATGGAACTGGAAAGCATTATGCTGAGTGAAATAGGCCAGGTGTTGAAAGACAAATACCATATGATCTCACCTTTAACAAGAAGCTAAATAACAAAACAAACAAGCAAGTAGAATAAAAACAAAGACACTGAAATAGAGAACAAGGGGACAGTGACCAGAGGGGAGAGGGAATGGAATTTAAGGGGGAAAAGGGGGAGGGATTTGGAGGAACAAATATGAAGGACACAGGGACGAGAACTAAGGGGGGTGGAAATGGGAGGGAGGTGGGAAGCACAGGTCAGGGGAGGCTGGGATGGGAAAAATAGACAAAAAACTGTACTTGAAAAATAACTAAATAAAATTTAAAAAAGAATAAAAAAGTTGCCCTGGCTGGTGTAGCTCAGTGGATTGAGCGCAGGCCTGCGAACCAGACAATCGCTGTTCGATTCCCAGTCAGGGCACATGCTGGGGTTGCAGGCCGGTTCCCTGCAGGCCAGTTCCCAGCAGAGGACGCATGAAAGGCAACCATACATTGATGTTTCTCTCTCTCTCTCCTTCCTTTCCCCTCTAAAGATAAATAAATAAAATCTTTAAAAAAAGAATAAAAAAGTTAATTTTAATAACAATTCAAATTTAAGATTCTATATCCATGAATAATCTCATTGTAAAATCCGTTCAAAATGAGGACTTTTTCCCCCAAAATGATGCAATAGCCTAGATTGAAAAAAGTTACCTGTTAGTAATTACCAGGTATGGTAGGTTTTATTTTACAAAGATTGCTGTAATACAATATATCACCCTACAAACTCTTCCGTATTGTGACCTTCTTCTTCACCTACCAAATTCAGACCTTGAATCTGGGTTGGTTCTAGTGGTACACATATAATAATCAATAGAATGAGTCTGAGCGAAACAGGCTTTCTGAGGTTAGGTCTGTAGGAGTTGTGTGTATCTTGCCTTGGTCTCTTAGTTCCCTCTCTAAATTTAGCTGCCATGCTATGAGAAGCTCAGGCAACATGGAGAGATCATGGGTAGAGGTGCCAACCTACAGTCTTCAGCTGAACCTAATCCTTAGTTATCCCAGCTTATGTATCAGAGGCATTCCTGAAAAAGCCCCAGGAGATTCCACCCCACAGCCATTTACCATATTTTTTTGGACAGTTGTACACAGAACTCAACAGCAGCATTAACAACCATTATTCCTCCCAAATTGGTGGGGGGTTGCATCTTATAGTCTGAAAAGTACAGTAAGTCATCCCTTACTCTTTACTTTACCCAGCTAAGAGACACGATGGAGGAGAGAGCCAGTCATCCCTTTTGGGCTTGTGCAAATCTCTAATGCACAGAGTCAGAATAATGTAACTTTTTGTTTTGCACAAGTAATGTATAGTTTGGTGTAGCAAGTGAAAATTTGAATAGAATTTGGTATCTCAAAATATGGTACCAATATAATTTAATCCAAAAAAATAAGCCTTGCTTTTTGGACTGGGTCACTGGTATAAACTTGGCAGGCCTTGAATGTGCTGTCAATGAAGGATTAAAGGAAATGAATATGCAGATATATTTTAAATATATATAATATTATATATATATATAATTCAACTAGAATAAAGGGGACACTTGTTATAAAGTGGCAAAAAGTTTGACAGTACTGCTACTTATAATATTATGAAACATGAAAATGTTTAAAAAAACTAGTTGAATTTGCTTAGAATATTTCTGTGCTGAATTTTTAAAGTTTCAACAGGTACTTTTGATTGTCAAGGATAGAAAACAAATAGAAATAAGCTTTAAAAAGCTATTATTTTGTTCTCAAGCAAATTTTAGAAAAAGTTAACAAAGAAAACAAAACATACTGAATTAAAAAAATAATTTTTAATTAGCATCTTCTTTAGACTGCAAAATAATTTTAAAATATTAAAGGGATTCAGGGCACATAATTAGCTCTGCAAAGTCATCAGGAATGTGTGGACTCGGAGTAAGGATAAAGCCAAGGGTGTGATTGGCAATCTCCTTGTTAAAGCCTCAAAAAATTTATAGTGTGCTCCATGAACTCTTTAAGACAGGCAAAGTTTTAGTAGCTTCTTAAATAGTTGCCTCTGAAATACTCTGTTAAAAAGTAAAATTCTGGTGTATCTTAAGGGCGCTGTCTCACAATTTCTTATAGATAGCCCAAGGTTGAGAGAATTTACCATGAAGAGATTTGTGGATGTGGATTTCTTTTAATGGAATAGATTATACACTGATACATAAGAAATCCAGATATTTTTACAAAAGTTATATCAGCTTAGACAAAATGTGACAAAAGAAATGCAAAATGAAGTGGCCTGTAGAACTGGCAACATATACCTTGCTGGACTGCAGAATTGCCATGGAGCAGTGTCTGCTGGGTACCTCTCCTTTCCCCCTTTTTTTTCTGGCAATGTCTGTTGCAGTGGTTCCATGTTTGAGTCACCATTATATGTTGAGTTTCCAGGAGAAAGATAACTGGTATATTTAGTTTACAGCTTTTGAATGGCGATAAGCCACATGAGAAAAACTGAACCAGAAAAGACTCAGATGAACATGTCACAATTTAGTTGTGAAATTCTAGATTCCAATCAAATGCCATGTGGGATGAAAAGTTTTGGTTCTTTGGAAGTGGATGAATACATTTTGTATGTGAAAGGAGGCTAGTTGCAGCCAAAGGGCATGCTGGAGCAGATTGTATTTTCAAAAGATGCCTATAGCAATAATTTTTATCCTACATACTTCTCTGTCATGTCATCTTGCTACTCCTCTATAAAGAGGAGTCCAGTTATCCTCCACTTGGTTGTGAGTTTTACTTAGAAACTTATGAGTAATGAAAGTAGTTAAAATGGCCCTACATGTCTTTTGAGATGATGTCAGAAGAAGGCTTTCTGTGTTGTTTTCCAAAGTGCTTTTTCTCTCCTATTTCTTTTTAAGAACCCAGCTGTCATACTCTAAAAATTTGAAGACTGCGTATAGGAAACAGAGAACTCAAGAAACTTATATGTACAACCCATGGACATGAACTAAGGAGGGGGATGCCAGAGGGTTGGGGGTGCACGGTGGAGGGGGATATAAGGAGGAAATTGGGAAAACTATAATAATATAAGCAACACAAAATACTTAAAAAATGAAGACCACATGTTGGTACCTCAAACTCCCACCCTAGCTGAGAACTTTTAGCCATCCCTGCCAGAGCACAGATATGTTAGTAAAGAGGCTTCTAAATGATATGGGGACTCATTCATTCGTATTACTCAGGCTGTTTAAATCTGCCATAGTTTTGGTGAAACTGTGCACCCCCCCAAAAAAAAACCTAAAGCTAAAATAAGACAAAAAATAATGACGATGGAAGTCAAGAAAGAAAAGTGGAGTTGACAGAATGTAGTATCTGGTTGCCCCACAGGAATATATAGGTTAAGAACTTAGTGGGATAGCACAAGCCGTCTTCAAATATGTGAAGAGCTGTCATGTGGAAGATGAACTAGGTATACTGTAGAGCCCTAGAGAGCATAACTAATACCTCACACTGATAGGACTAAGGGAAGCTGATTTAATTAACACCTACTAAGGTGAGTATTTTTCAGTAATCAGACCAAAAAAGCTGAGAACTTCTTTTTGAGTTAGAAACCTTAACTCAGTTTTTTTTTTTAAAGCTTGGATATTGCATCAATAATAATGGTAGTTTTCTAGAGAAAATTCTTGTTTGGACTAGAAAATTGGAGTAGTTGTTCTAAAATTTCAACAATAAAATTGTATAGGAGTCTATAAAATACCTTGTATTTTTATAGTAAACTATATTTAAAGTTTAGACTTGTGGGACAGTCCAAAGACAAAACAGACCATTATACACAGGTCTTCAGTGACTTGTGCTTTCAAGGCCAACAAAATACCTATTTATTATGCAGTACCCAACAAGTTCAAACAATTATATATTGAATAGATCAATGAAAAAAATCAATTGTGCCTATGCATGAAGTCTCAGTGAGCCTAAAGTTGATGCTATTATATTTACATATAATTTCAATTTACATACATATTTATATAAATGCTCTTTTGTACTGCTACCTTAGTTTTCTAAAGATTTAATAGGCCCTCCTTGAATATAAGCAATATAATAAAGCAGAACATGAAATAAAAGTAGGAACTAAGTAATTTAGGTGAAACAGAGACCAAGAACTACAGGAAAGTTAATGTGCAAATATTCAGGATTTAACATCTTACACTTACAATGATCATAGGTCAAGGGATGGAGGAAAGTAGGAAGTGATAAAAAGAAAGGTTATATCATACATATATAGTCATCATCTTTACATCATCATTTGCGTTATCAATGTCTTTAAAGTGGCTCTTTATTGATCATTTATTCTTGCCTCACAATCCTTAAGCATACAATGCCTCGGCCCGCAAGGCAGTCAACGGGGTCGGCCGATATACCTGTAACGGATGAAGGGGGTGGGACAGGAGGCGCGAAGAATGGCAGCAAGACAAAGGATTCTGATCAAGCTGCAAATTTATTTCAAAATGGAGGGAGTTATATAGAGGAGGGCAGTGGGGGAAGTGCAGTGGATAGGGGGCTTCAAGGCGTGCTCTAGCCCACGATTGGGCGGGGGGCGCATGGTGGGCGCATGACCAAGGCACTGATTGGTGTGCTACCTGCATGTCCAGGAGGGGAGGTTTTTATGGCTCCTGACTGCAACATCCTGCCATTCAAGGCTTATCTCTCAGGCCTAATTGTACCAGCCTGTGTCAGGCTTATCCCAGCCCCCAACAATACAATATCCATTATCTCACTTAATCTTCAGCTTATTTTATAAATAAGGGAACTAACATCTAAGAAAAAGTAAAGGTTATCCATCAGGTTTTAGAACTGGGAATTGAACCCAGATACTGAGTGCCATTTATTATGCTATACAGCCTGTTTGTATAGATGAGATCTGTACTTTGTATGGTATAGGCTTTAGTCATATAAAGGGAATAGATGTTTTATCAATAATATATCTCCAAAATATATTTCCTGACCTAGTTCACATTTCCTGAAATTTTAGAGATAGGCATTTCTGTTTAGTTCCTGATTTGATAAACTATGTATTTGTTTTTAATTTACGTAATGATATAAATGATATTGAGAGGAATAGCTAATATACTGGATAATAGATTAAGTATAGATTTAAAAAGATTTAGGGAGCTAGAAAGAGGTTGGCACTGTGGAGTTGTCAAAAAGGAAGAAAAGTCATGAAACCTAGAGAAGAGAAAGACTGCCTGGGACAAACATCAATTTAATAACATTTCCCACATAAAAGATATGCAGTACCTATTCTAAGAAAATGAGTAATGTAGGATTGTTCAACTTTCATTTTGAAAACATGCATATTGGGACTAGAAATTTGGCAACACATGATTTATATAGTAGGTAGGCAAATTTGCATCCCAGTGAACTGTACATATTGTTGGAAATCCAAAAAGATGTATATAACCTATATTGAAGTAAATATTTTTCAGCTTGTAGAAAGAGTTGAGAAACATGAAGAGAGGCTTTCTAATTGTCTGATGTGAATTGATCAAGTCTTCATTAGAATATGTCAATAAGGACTGAAGATAATATGTAGACATTTAGGCAGCAGGTGAGAAAATCATGAGAAGGCTGGAGCTGGAGGAAAAATAAATAATTTGGAATATTTTGCTTTTGCTTGAACATTTTCTGAAATATTTTATACTGTTCACAGAAAATTCTCTTTGATGGAAAGAAATGGGAATAAATTATACTGTTTTTAGCTTGACATGACACTACTGATACAGGAATGTTATATCAGGATGCCAAATGAGTTTATTTTTTAATTTAAATACTTTATTGTTTATGCTAATGGCAGTTGTCCCAATTTCCTCCTTCTCTCCCTCCATCCAGCGGACCCCCACACTCCCACAGTCAATATCCACGCTACTGTCTATATCCATGGGTCATTCATATGTGTTCTTTGATTAAATGACAGTTTATATAAAGACCAAGATTCATTAGGTCTAATTATTAGTTTTAGAAAAGGTTATGCAGATGAAAACTCTTAATGTAATTTGCCTATTACACTGAGCTCAAATTCAACTTTCTATTTCAAATTCAAATATGATAGCTTAAAATTATGTTTTGCACATTTTTTATAGTCTAGACAAGGTATCCCTCATAATAACTAAATGTCTTAAATGCCTCTACTTAAGAAAAGAAAATAACTAAGATCCAAAATCATTTATTTAGATATTTTTTCTCTTTTGTTATTCTTGTTGACCTCCTCTCTTCTTTCTTACTGAAACAACCATGGAATATATACATATTTAAAGATCTGGGCTAGTTGTATAGATAAAATATCTAGGATCTCACTATTTAATATTTACACTAGTACTTCCACCAATAAGAATAACTCAGACTTACATAAGACTTGCTGTATGTCAAACACTGTAATATGTGCGTTACATTTATGCATCATTTAGGGTGCACAACAGTTCTGTAGGTATTTACTATTGACATATACCACATTAGAGATGAGATAATTAAAGAAATGGAATTGTAAATAAAACATGTTTTTAAAAATTAAATTGACTTTGGAAAGATTGTTTCTCTTACATGAGTTTGCAGGTAGGTCTAAGTCTCCATTTTTAGTTACACTTTTGTCAATATAGAAAGAAGGCAAAAATATACTTACCAAGTGAGACTGTTACCGAACAAGAGGAGGAAGTCCAAGGGAGGGGCAATACAATATTTGGCCCACCTAGGGATGCCCAAAACTGCTGTACAACAGGGGCCCCTCCCCAAAACCAAAATATTAAAATCTACTGGGCCCTTCTGTCCGCCGCCAATTGGAAACACATCTCTTAATGCCAGAGATTTGTGAAAAGGAAACAAAATGTTTATTTAATGCTATTCAGGCCTAATGCCACCACTAAAATATCAAAGTCCTTTAGGTTATACACCTACACCCACACAGCGCTCCCTTCCCTCTTGTCCCAACTCCGGGTACCGTAAATCAGGAAAAGAGCACACGTCTGTGTTGCAGGCCGCTGGCACCGTCAGCTGTGTCACTGTGCAGGATCTCGAGTTAATCCAAAGTACTATGGTACCCTCTCATGGTCCACTTGCAAGAGTCCTTTGTACCCAGTTCCAGTCAAAGTCTCTGTTGCTTTTCAGGCCCCGCGGCCAAGGGGGCACCCCAAAGCCGCGTGGGCCTCTTCTACCAAAGCTGCAGGAGTCCGCACTCCACCAAAAGCATGTGGCTGTCTTCTTCACCTGGCTGCAGGGATCTCCCTTCTGGCAAAGCTGCGTGGTTTTTCCCTTTCACCTGGGAAAGAGGGGGTCCACACTCCGCCAAAACCACGTGGCTCCCTCTTTCACCTCACCGAGAGGGGGTCCTCACTCTGCTGAAACCGCGTGGCTCTCCCTCAATGGCTGCCGTGCCTGGCTCTTAAATCCCAGCACCCATCTTCCTCTGTACCCCTATTTCCGACTCCTCCCAAAATCAGTTACACCTGCCAGTATTCTGTATTAATACAAGTTTACTGGGCTGCCATCGTTAGTCTGGGCAGTAATCATCCCATGTCCTCGAGCCAATCCCTCTCCAAGCCCCTACGCAGGCGCTGTAACTTGGGGGGGGACCTGCCCCCAGTTACATCTTGGGGGGAAGTGACTTCATCCCCCTAGCTCCAAGCCTGGCCACAGCCATTTAACATATCCAAGTGACCGCCAGAGGCTATAGATATGTTAAAAGACAATGCCATGGATTAGCTGCAAGGCTGTGGCTGTGCAAAACTGTCCCTTCCCCCCCAACTCACACCTGTGAGGACATCTTACATGTCTCTCCACTATTCCCATACACTTTGAATTCTGGACACCATTCCAAATCTTTTTTTTTTTGGGGGGGGCCCCCTTTGGCTGCACCCTGTATCAAGACCATTATTTTTTAAATATGACATAGAGGTTTAAGGCTGATTGTCTATTTATTGGATCTAAGACATTTCACAAAGCAGATTTTCAGAGAATATGCACAGACCCTAAGTTCTTTTGTCAGCAGATGATTTAGGAATGTTATTCTTAAAATTCTAGCTCCTACAGCACATTTCACATTCAATTACGTGGCATCCTTAAATCCTCACAAAAAGTTTTGACTAAAGTGTATTTAATTAAATAGATTAGAAAAATACAATATATCAAATATTCAGTAAATAGGCTAAAAAGAAGCACCAAAAATTTCGGGTGCCATTTAAGCTAAACATTCATTTACCTAAACAGTGACTACTAAAGCTTTATCGATATTGTTGAGTGGATTTTAGAAATAGCTGTACTCACTACTGGGTACTAGGTCTTCCTAGATTTCAAGAGACTCACAGTAGAGTGTAGAATATATGTAAAGCTTTTTTTTTTTCTTTCTTGACTCAGGCTCAGAATCCATTTATCTTCTTTAAAGGACCTTTAACTTCAGACAATGGTACAGTTGATACTTTTTGTTTGTAATGTTCCAAGAAAAATATGACATTTTATTTATAATTATCATTGTTTAATCTCCAAATAAACAACAAAACAGTTATAAAACAATATTATAATGTTATCTCTACCTTACAGAAGTGATGTAATTTGTCAGTGACCATAGGTAGGATAGTAACTCAAACTCGATGGAGCTCTCTCTGATTCTAGCACCACATAGCCTTTCAGGACAGTCTCCTGCATGTGGAGTTGTCAGAGTTTGTGATATTTGGCTTCCATCCGGTCCTCTAGAGAATGAATTTTTCTGGCATTATTGGCATCTTCCATGGCCTCTTTCTCCTTCAGCATCCCAGCAGTGCTGTATAGCACAACCCTGTAAGAATCTTGATGTATTTTGTCTACTAAGCAAACACTAGTACTCAGTTTGTAGAGAATGACATTTACATATAATATGCAGCATAACATTAAGCCAGATAGTATGTGTTTTGTTATTTCCAGAAATTATAATTCAAAATCTGAAAGCTTTGTATTTAGACAAAATTAATATATCCCAAACTGACAGTTGCTGTAATGGAAATAATAATAAATGCAGCATCCTGACTGTTCTGGCGGTGAAAGAGTGGACAATAAGGCCAAATAAAACAGTTTCTTGTCACATATTTATGAAAAAAATGCTCATAACTTCAAAAACAGTTTTTATTTTAGATTTATAAGTGTGACAAAAATGTATCTTTTCTACAGCAATAGAGAAATTTGGAATAAAGAAAATCTTGAAAATAGATACTACTTTTATGCCTAGACTGATAAAAAAAGAAACTAATAAATAAGCAACAAGTACTTCTTTTTCTTTTGTATCTTAAATTAAGTTTGAGGAAAAACTTGTACATAGGTCAAGACCATGGGTATTCAGGCCAATTTAGTCTTTGTCAAGAGTTTTCTGAAACTGAAAATCCTACCTATCTTTTATTAGACTTGCACAGTTATCAATTGTTTAATTGCCACTTATTTCTATATTTTCATTTTCATCACCTTCAACTAAATAAATATACTGTATCAAAATTAAATTTTGTAAAAAGCTAACAGGGTAGAAAAATATCCAAATATTAGATTTGTACTTATACAGTCCATCTTTAAATGTTTATTTCTTTAAGTGTGAGTTTTAACATTGTTCTAATAAGTATAACTTTGGCTTTTACCTACAAAGTATTGTATACATTATATTAGTTATACATTTACATATATTATATAAGGTAATTATATAGATTGCTTCTTAAGTATAAGTACATGTATGTGTATATGTGTGGAATATTCAAATCTAAGATTAAACCTGATAGATAATCTTGAAGCTATTACATTCTATATTTCAGTGATATATTTTGAAGGAGTCGTTCACTTTCTTTCTTCCATAACAGCACTTATTACTTCCTTGTTGCTTTGATACCTGGTTTCTTCTCCTAGAACTCTATTGAATTAGTTATTTTTTTTAATTTACCTCACTTCAGGTCTCATTTTTTATGAGTTCATCTTGTCAATTCCTCCTCTTGAAACTATGATTTCCAGTAACTTCTATACCAGTACAGTGTTCTACTCCCCTTTGTATAATTTTTTTATCAAAAGAAAGACCTTTTTAAAATCTGTTTCCACATTAATAAATTCAGCTGTATTTAATATAATAATTATATTTATATCATTCCTATACTAGTGAGGGAGACAAGGAATAAATTATAAGTTTATAAAAATTAGAAACTGTTAAATATTAATCAAAGGCTTAAACAAAATAATGTTATAGAGGTGACAATTAAGGTAAGACCTAAAAGAAAAAAATAGAACTGGACATCTTAAAATTAAGAACAGTCTGGATTCCATTTAATTTGTTGTGTAATAGCCCTTGTTACACTAACATTCTGGCAGGGAAATGAGGCACAATTAATTACAAAGGCATATAAAATGCAGTGAGCTTTTTGATATAAGTGTGCATTTTAATACTGTTACTTGTGCTTCAATTCTACAATTTATTAGAACTTTACTGGTGTAACTTTGACATTATCATTTTCAGTATGAAAGAATTTTGCTTCCTTGCATTAGAAGTTGAAGTAGTCACTGTTACAAGGGAAAATCAATACAAGTACATAATGTCATTTGAGGTATCTTAAGTGGCATAGTCCTCCACCCAGATTTAAGGTTAGGGAAATTGGCTGAGACATTCTGTTTCATCAACCTGCATTAGAATGAGGTGAAGAATGAAAGAAAGAGTCAGGTTCAAGATGCACATTGAAAAATCATTCCAAATTGTAATTTCATTGTGAGTTATTGATGTGATAAAATTCATAGTGCAATTTTTAAAATGTCAGAGAGAGCTTTATAGCATTTTAGACTATCAGGTCAGTAAAAATTGCATCTATAAAATGGCCTCACACTCCCACATTTATATTGTATATTGCACATCATTTGAAGATGAATCTATTTAAATGCAAATGTACAATCGCAAAGCAGTGAAACCAAATTATATTCAAACAGAGTGAAGAAATTGATTGGTTAAGCATTTTTTTCAATCAAATTTAAAGGCAGTTTGTTTCCTTTCAAAAAACACTACTTAGCTAAGTTTAAACATGCCTTTTCTAGAATTGTTATTGAATTCACTAACTTGCCTTAGTAATATAGCCAAATTTTGCATAAGCTCTTATGCATTTGTCATGTTTTAAATTCCAGATTCATTTTCTAAGAGTACAAACACTGTTCTGTTGAACCCTCTTTATTCATATAATTTTAAGGATGTTAAATAGTGAAATAGAAGGAAACAAAAAGATATACCAATTGACAAATATAGATATGTCACTTTACAAAGAAGTGCATTATTTTACCTAATGGGTTGGGTTAGTCTACTAAGTGAAATACATAATCATGACTCTAAAAAAAATTAAAGGCAAGACCAATAGTTTGGATTATGAGGAGATAAGGATATAGTGAAGAAATAAATCCCCAATATTACAAATGATTAAAATAAATACTATCTCAAGTATACTAAATGAATTAAAATACCAAAATTGTCCTTAAGTGAAAAGTTAAGAAAGATGTTTGATAAAATTATAATATTTTAAAAAGTAATATTTAGTAGGTAGACCTCAGTTGTCTATTATGCTACCTGAAATAAGCCAGGCGGTTGGAAGACAAATACCACATGATCTCACCTATAAAAGGAACCTAATCAACAAAACAAACAAGCAAGCAAAATATAATCAGAGACATTGAAATTAAGTAACCAGATGGAAGGTTACTTAATGGAAGGAGGAAAAGAAGGAAGAGTTTTCAGCAACATGTATAAAGGACACATGGACAAACCAAAAGAGGAAAGGATCAAGGGTGGGAAGTGGGGATGGTTGGGATGGAAGGAAAATGGAGACAATTGTACTTGAACAACAATGAAAAGAGAAACATATTGAAGTACATTGTAAGATGATAATCACCTCAAATTGTACTTTTTAAAAACTGGATCTTTTCATAAAATAGGTTTTGACTAATTAAAATATTAATTAGCCAAATAAGAGCTTAAGAAATATTTTACACAACAAGAATCATAACAACATTTGCATCATGGGGATACCAGAAGAACAGAGTGAGCAAGGGATCAAGAAATAATGACCAAAAGAAATGAATTGAAAAAATAATAATTTGAACAAATAATGACCAAAATATTCCCCAATTTAATGAAGGAAAAAGACAGCCAAGTCCACGAAGCTCAGAGAGCCCCAAACAATTTGGACCCAAAGAGCCCTACACTAAAATACATCTTAAATAAAATGACAAGTATTAAAAACAAAGAAAGAATCATAAAAGCCACAAGAGAAGAGCGGGTAACCTACAAGGGAGCACCAATTAGACTGTCATCTTATTTCACAACAAAAGCATTTCAGGCCAAAAGAAAATGGTGTAACAATTTCAAGGTGATGAAAAGCTAGGATCTAAACCCAAAACACTTTACCCAACAAGGCTATAATTTTAAAATCAAAGGAGAAATAATCTTCCCAGCCAAGAAAAAACTAAAGGAGTTTGTTAACACCAAATGAGTACTGCAACAAATGTTAAAGGGTCCACCTGAAGAAGCAGAAAGAAGAAGAAGAAAAAAAGAAACAGAATAAAATAGTTTAACAATAAAATGGCACTAAATATATAATTATCAATAATCACCTTCAATGTAAATGGCTTAAGTGCTCCAACCAAAGACAGAGGCTAGCTGAATGAATAAGAAATTAAGAAAAAATATATATATACTGCCTCCAAGAGATCCACTACAGATTGAAAGATACATACAAACTAAAAATAAAGGGATAGAAAAAGACATTTAATACAAATGCAAAGGAAAAAAAGCTGGGGTAGTGGTACTTATATCTGACAAATTAGATTTTAAAACCAGGGCTATAGTAAGAGACATAGAAGGACACTACATAATGATAAATGAATCACCCAACAAGGGGATATAACCCCAGTAAACATTTATGCACCCAAAAGAGGAGCACCAAAATATGTGACACAAATCTTGATGAATATAAAGGGAGAGATCAACAAAAATACAGTCAGAATCAGGGATTTTAACACACCATTGACTTCAATGGATAGATCTTCCAGACAGAAAATAAATGGGAGAGAGCAGAGTTAATGACACACTTGCTCAATGGATTTAATTAATATCTTCAGAGCATTTCATCCCAATGCAGAAGAATACACATACTTTTCAAGTGCACATGGAATGTTTTCTAGAATAGACCACATGTCATGACACAAAACAAGTCTCAATAAATTTAAGAAGATTGGAATCATGACAAACATCTTCTCTCATCACAATCATACAAAACTTTTAATCAAGCATAAGAAGAACATTGAACATGAAATGACATGGAAGCTAAACAATGAGTGGGTCAACAGTGAGATCAAGTGAGAAGAAATAAAAAATATCTTTAAACAAATGAAAGTGAGTACACAACAATACAAAATTTGTGAGATATTGGAAAATAAATCAAATGAGGGAAATTTAGGTATTGCAGGCCTATCTCAAAACACAAGAAAAAGCTCAAGTAAACAATCTAATTTCATACTTAAAGGAACTTGAAAAAGAACTCAAAATAAAGCCCAAAGTGAGTAGAAGGAAGAAAATACAGATCAGAGCAGAAATAACTGAAATAGAGTCTTAAAAAAAAAGAACAACACAAAAAACAAATTCAAGTTCATCATCACCAAGCCCTTATTATATGAAATGTTAAAGGGACTTATCTAAGAAAAAGAAGTTAAAGAAACATGAACAGTGAAAGGACAACAAACTCATAGTTATTAACAACCACACCTAAAACGAAAGCAAACTAAAAGGACAGCTAGATCAGGAGTGGAAACATAGAAATGAAGATCTCAAGGAGGGTTAGCAACAGGGGGAGTGGGGGGAGGAGATGGGGGGAGAAGGTACAGAAAATAAGTAGCATAGACAGTAGATAGAAAATAGATGGGGGGGCAAGAATAGTATGGGAAATATAGAATCTAAAGGACTTGAGACACATGGTCATAAACTAAAGGGGGGGTAATGGTGGGGATGGGGGGTAGGGTGGAGGGGAATGAAGGGGGGGAATAGAACAACTGTAACAGCATAATCAATAAAAAAAATTAAAAAAAAAAGAACAACACAAAAAACAAATGAATCCAAGAGCAGGTTCTTTGAAAAGATAAACAAGATTGACAAACCTTTAGACAGACTCGTAAAGAAACAAAAAAAGAGAGAAGGCCCAAATAAATAAAGTCAGAAATGAAAGAGGAGAGATAACAACTGACACCAAAGGAAAACAAAGGATTGTAAGAAAACCTCATGAACAACTCTATGCCAACAACCTGGACAATCTGGATGAAATAGACAAATTCCTAGAAACATACAATCTTTTAAAAATAAATCAAGAAGAATCAGAGAATCTGAATAGACAGATTACACCTAGTGAAACTGAAGTACAACTTTTAAAAATCCTAATAAACAAAAGCCTTGGCCTGGATGGCTTCACGAGTGAATTTTATCAAAAATTCTGAGAATGAACACACTCCTCAAACTATTTCAAAATATTTATGAAAGAAAATTATAGGTCAAACTCCCTTATGAACATAGATGCTAAACTACTCAACAAAATATTAGCAAACCAAAAATGGAAATGCATCAAAAAGATCATACATGATGATCCAATAGAATTTATTTCAGGAAGGCAAGGTTTTTACACATTAGCAAATTAATAAATGTGACTCACCATAAAACAAAATGAAGGATAAAACCATATGATCATATCAATAAATACATAAAAAAAAGCATTTGATTAATTCCAGTACCAATTTATGATTTAAAATCTCAGCAAAGTGGGATTAGTGTGAACATGCATAAACATAATAAAGGCCACATGTGACAAACCCACTGCCAGCATCATACTCAATAAGCAAAAACTAAAAGTTTTGTTCCCTTAATATTGGAAACAAAACAGATATGTTTGCATTCACCTCTCTTGTTCAATACTGACCTAGAAGTCCTGGTCATATCAATCAGAGAAGAAGAAATAATAGGCATCCAAATTGAAAAGGAAGAAGTAAAACTGTTACAATATGCAGATGACATGGAACTCTACGTAGAGAGCACAAAGATTTGACCAAGAAACTGGTAGAACTGATAGATGAATTCAGCAAAGTAGTGTAATACAAAATTAATATCCAGAAACCAGTTGCATTTTTATATGCCAGTAACAAACTAACAGGAAAGGAAATTAAGAAAACAATCCCATTCCAATATCTTTAAAAAAAGTACCTAGGAATATATCTAACCTAGAATGTAAAAAACCTATACTTGGAAAATTATAAAACACTGAAGAAAGAAATTAGAGAAGATACTGTAAGAAGAAGCAAATACCGTGTTCATGGATAGGAAGAATTAACATCATTAAAATGTCTATACTACTCAAAGAAATAGATCAATTCAATGTAATCCCTACCCAGATTCCAATGATGTATTTCGCAGAACTAGAACAAATATTTCAAAAATTTGTATGTAATCACAAAAGGCCCCACATATCAACAGTGATCCCGAGAAAGAAGAAATAAGTTGGAGGAATTACACTACCTAATAGCAAGTTATACTATAAGTCTATACTAAGCAAAACAGCACAGTACTGGCATAAAAACAGATGTATAATTCAATGGAAGAAAACAGAGAGCCCAGAAATAAACCCACACCTTTACAGTGGATTAATATTTGACAGAGCAAGCAAGCACATACAATGGGCTAAATATAGTTTATTAAATAAATGATGTTGGAAAAATTGAATGAAATACATTTAAAAAATGAAACTAGATCACCTTCTTATACTACACACAAGAGTAAATTCAAAATAGATCAAAGACTTAAATGTTAGACCTGAAACCATAAACACCCTAGAAGAAAATATAGGCAGCAAAATCTCAGACATTGCCATAGAATTTTTTTATCATATATATCACCCCAGGGAAGGGAAACAAAAGAAAACAAAAACATAAATGGGACTATATCAAACTAAAAAAACTTTTGCACAGCAAAGGAAATCATTAACAAAATAAAAAGACAACCCATTTAATGGGAGAACATACTTGCTGATACATCTAACAAGGGGTTAATATCCATGTATAAAGGACCAATGGACAAAACAAAGGGGACTAGGATTGAGAATGGGAGATGGGGGTAGGTGGGTGGGAGAGAGTTGGGGGTGGAGACAACTGTACTTGAACAACAAAAAAAAAGAAAAGGGAAAAATTAAAATACTTAACAAAATTCAGCACCTAAAAACCAAATAACCCAATTAACAAATGGGCAAAGGACCTGAATAGACACTTCTTTAAACAGGACACACAGATGGCCAAGAGTCATATGAAAACACACTCAAAGTCACTAATCATCAAAGAAATAAAAATTAAAACCACAGTGTGATACCATCTCATACCTGTCAGAATGGCTCTCATCAATGAATCAACAAACAACAAGTGTGGTTGAGGATGCAAAGAAAGGGGAACCCTTTTGCACTTTTGGAGGCGCTGCAAACTGGTGTAGCCACTGTAAAAAGCAGTATGGTGATAGCTCAACAAATTAAAAATGGTTTTGCCTTTTGACCCAGTGATCCCACTTCAGGGAATATACCTGAAAAAACTCAAAATGCTAATTCGAAAGAACATAAGCATCTCTATGTTCATTGCAGTGTTATTTATAATCACCAAGATACGGAAGCAGCTCAAGTGTCCATCAATAGATGAGTGGATAAAATAACTAAAGGATATTTACACGATGGAATACTGATTGGCCATAAAAAAAAATTTACCCTTAGCAACAGCATGGATGGACTGGGAGAACACTATGCTAAGTGAAATAAGCCAATCATAGAAAAACAAATACCATATGATTTCACTCACATGTTGAGTCTAATGAACAAACTGAACTAAGAAGGAAAATAGGAACATATTCACTGATGGAGAGCAAGATGACAACTAAGTGAGCGGGGTGGTAAAGGGTGTATGGATTGAGCAAAAAGGAAAAAGGACTCATGGACATAGATAACAGTGTGTTGATTACTTGGAGGAGATGGGTATAAGGGGAGTAAATGGTAACAGAAAAAATATAATAAAGATTAAATCAAAATTTAAAAATAAAGAAATATAATCTTAAAAAATATATTTCTATAATGGTAGGCCAAAAATTTTCAGACTGGAAATAAAACACATAAACCATAAAAGAAAAAATAACAACTCTTGTTTTTCAAAATTACTGTCGAGAAAAGCTGAAAGGCAGGCTACAGAGAAAATATTGTATATACATATACACATATATACAGACTAGTTTTCTATGTGTTTGAAAATTGTTATAACTCAATAATAAGAAAGCAGCCCTATAAACATGGGCAAATTATTTGAATACTGTTGTTACATAAGAAAATTGGTAGGATGCCCATTGTGCAGTGTTCTTTTCCCAACCAAACTTGCTTTTTCTCAAAAAAAGAGAAGAAAATTAAGGAGATCTCTCAAACATCGCAGCTAAGATTACCAATGGTAGAGACCCATTAAACAACTGAATAGTAGTTTCTTATACAGCTAAATATATCCTTACAAAGTAGTCATATACTTAACTTTTAATCCAGCCATTCCATTCCTACAAATTTACCAAAGTAAAATGAAAGCATACAACCATCCACACAAACATATACATTTTAGTATCCAAGATAACTTTATTTATACTTGATATCCATTAACTGATGAAGAAATTAATGCATACAGTACATCAATTCAAAACAATAAACATGAACAAATTATTGTTAAATACAACACCACCTAATAAATCACCTAAATATGGGCAATGAAACAAGTCAGAACAAAAGACTCTGATTCTGAAGAAGACAACTAAAATGAGAAGAAGCAGATCAGTGGTTGTCAGAGCTCTGAGTTTGGAGGGGTACTTGTATGAAAGAATATTTTTAAGAGGTAAAAATATTTTATATTATGACAATGTGATGGTTATTCAACTTAAATATTTGTCAAACTGTACCAGATTTTTCACTTAACATTTATTCTTAAAATGTATGATAAAGATTTAGGATTGGTTTGCTAATTCAAATAAGAAATAGTAGATTGGGATTGTACAAAAATGTGAGTCCAAAGGCAACCCCTTGTCTGTTGTTAAAACAGGAAAAAAGAGGGCTTTGCCTCTCCCATACTACAATTATGTAGGAATATTTTCATGCATAAAAGATATAAAATTTATACAGCTTCACAACTATAGGGTTACCAGTGTTCTGGGATCTAAGATAAGCAACTGTCTCCCAGTAACAACAACAACAAAACCTCTGAGCCAATCAATAGGCATAAATGGTAGGTATTGTTGATAACCCAACAAAGCCATGATTTAGTTTAGAGAGGCACCTTCCGGAGGATTGGACCCTTTCCCTGTTCTGGGAGAATCCTAAGTAGTCTAAGGCCTCATGATAATCCTGTTTCTCCTATCAGTTTCAATTTTGGTCTTGCCATGCGACCTCTTCATGTTCAGTGAGACTGGGGGGAGACTGACCTAGAAATGGGAAGCTTCTGAAAAATGGAGCTTTATTCTTAAACAGGGGAAAATATTTTCCACTAACCATTGCTATTTTAGAAGCACTGTTTGGAAACATTGTAGCCATCTTGTAAAGGGCAGCAGTAGGATCATTCAGATCCAACTATAGTAAGTGATAAAATAGAAGGAGGACGGCTTGCTGGTTACAGCCATGTATTACTAAATAAATCATTCTTGAAACTAGAATACCTTGGACTTAAGATTGCATGAGAAAACAAATTGATTTACCATTTAAGCCCCTTTAAAACTAATTACCTATTATTGTTGAATAACACATTCTACCTGATATAACATCAAAAATAACAAAGAGGAGATAGTCACAGTCAGGATTCCAATTTTCCTATGGCATTTCACATTTCACAAAACAACCTGATAACCAGTGTTTAAAGTTAACTTTGATTTAAGCTGGAGTACCACTACTGTTATGAAAATTAAAATGTTAAAAATGCTATTATCTTCCTTAGGGTGCTGAACATGGAAAGGAAACCAGGGTTTTAATGATCTAGTCCAGTGGTTTTGTTTGCCCCTGTTATGTTTTAATAATTTTGGATAAACAACCACTGAATTTTGTAAAAAGTAACTCTTCAATTTATTGCATATAATTAACATGGATATTAACATGTCTAATTGGGTTTGTTACATTTGCTTTCAATATCTAACATAATTATTGCATAAAATTAACCTGGAAAACATACTAAAATGCAAACATACAAAAACTGCTTTTGTTTTAGGTGTGGTTCTTAATAACTGTGAGTTTGCTGTCCTTTCACTGTTCATCTTTTTTTATCTTCTTTTTCTTAGGTAAGTCCCTTTAACATTTTATATAATAAGGGCTTGGTGATAATGAACTCCTTGAATTTGATCTTATCTGAGAAGCACTCTATCTGCCCTTCCATTCTAAATGAAAGCTTTGCTGGATAGAGCAATCTTGGATATAGGTCTTTGGATTTCATAACTTGAAATACTTCTTTCCAGCCCCTTCTTGCCTGTAAGGTCTCTTTTGAGAAAGCCACTGACAGTCTGATGGGAACTCCTTTGTAGGTGACTGTCCCCTTAGCTCTTGCTGCTTCTAGGATTCTCTCCTTCATTTTAATCTTGGCTAATATAATGATGATGTGCCTTGGTGTGTTCCTTCTTGGGTCCAACTTCTTTGGGACTCTCTGAGCTTCCTGGATTTCCTGGAAGTCTATTGACTTTGCCAGATTAGGGAAGTTCTCTTTTTATTTGTTCAAATAAGATTTCCACGTGCTCCTTCTCTTCCCCTTCTGGTACAGCTATAATTTGGATATTGGAGCATTTAAAGATGTCCTGGAGGTTCCTTAGCCTCTCCTCATTTTTTTGAATTCTTGTTTCTTCATATTTTTCTGTTTGGTCATTTTTTTCTTCCTTCTGGTACTCTCCCTTGATTTGAGTCCTAGTTTCCTTTCCATCACTATTGCTTTCCTGTGCATTTCCCTTCATTTCAACTAGTTTAGCCTTCATTTGTTCCTCTCATTTGTGACTAAAATCAACCAGTTCTGTGAGCATCCTGATCACCAGTGTTTTGAACTGTGCCTCTGATAAGTTGGCAATTTCTTGTTTGCTTAGATTTATCAGCTCTGGGGCTCTGAGTTCTTCTTGAGCCATGTTTTGATCTGTTTGTGCCCGTTATGTATGAGGAGCAGAGCCTTAGATGTTCACCAGGGTGGGGCTACCCAGGTTGCTGGTTTGTGACGCTGTACTAACAAAAGCAAACTAAGAGGACAGCTAGATCAGGAGTGAACCATAGAAATTAAGATCACATGGAAAGCTAGCAACAGGGGAGTGGGAGAAGGAGAAGGGGGAAAAAGGTACAGAAAATAAGTAGCATAGATGGTAGATAGAAAATAGACAGGGGGAGGGCAAGAATAGTAGGGGAAATATAGAATCTAAAGAACTTGAGACATGTGGTCATAAACTAAAGGGTGGAGGAATGGTGGGGGAGGGGTGTGCAGGGTGTAGGGGGATGAAGGGGGGGAATAGAACAACTGTAATGGCATAATTAATAAAATATATTAAAAAAATAAAAATAAAAAAATAAAATGCAAACATGCAAAAACTGCAATAGGGATTGAACCTTTTTTTCCAAAATAGCTATTTCAGTAGGCTTTTATATACTGTTCAGTATTCTCTTAATGCTTACATGTGTTTTTCAGTCCTCTTCCCTCAGAATTGCCATCAGTGCTAGTTCATAAGTCACTGACATACAAACTATTCATATTACATTTTAGTCACACTTCAATTTGCTCAAAAACTGCATTTCTAATTGGAATTTTACTTAATTCAATACTTGATACTAAACGAAGTCTTACTGGTTCCCCACCCAAAGCCATCCTCAATGGATTAAAGTTTTCTAACAGTTATATTCCTTTTAAAGAAATGTTCAAAGTACTCTGTATGCAACTTTAACAAAAGTTTGTAAGTTTTTGGTCAAATTCTATATTGTTTTGATATTTTCTAATGAGGGAATAAATTGAAGTGAACAGAATGAATGGTTTTCTAGTATTTCACATGCTTAATAAAAACTTGCATAACATGTTTTATGTTGTAAACAGCCTTTATTTTGACTAACCAGATTGGTCATATGAAAATTTCTTTGGCCATTTTATGTAGCCAATTTTAACAGTTCATTTACTCCTTCGATTTCCTGGTGTTGATTAATACACAGTGCAATTTACTAAACAAAGACAGCAAAAACATATTTAAGCATGAATTTCAGTAATTCTGAAATCAGAGTAACAAACTAAGGAGTATTTAAATAGACAATTTCATATGCCTTAGGTAGCTTCTCTTATCCTTTGATACTCATCCTAAAGTACATCACATTCTTGATACCACTCTTAAATGTGGACCCAAAAGTGAAGGTTTTACCCAGTGTGACATGGGAGGAAACAACTACATCCAATCTTGAAGTTTGAGCCCAGGCCCTTTTAAATGGGAAGAAGTAACAACAAATCCCAGCCAGGAATGATTCAAACTTAATACATGGTGAATTTGTTTCCAAATTTGTATTCGATCTTAATTTTATTAAATGTTCTCATTTGCCCTTTAGTGTTTTGCTTTCTGGTTTTCTTCCCTAGGAATGAATGTTTGTCCATTACCATTCTTGATGTATTTCTCACATAAAACTTACTGATTTTACTAAGTAATCACTAAGTTTCCTAGCATTTAAACATAGAATATCCTCTTTATGGCATTCAATTATTGTCTGAATCATCCAACTAATACATTGTCAGAATCTTATGACAGTTAACAGGATTTAGGAATACATCCAGTCAAAGTCTCTTTTTTATATAAAAGAAATCTAAAAGAGTAGAATTCACTACTCATGGACTCCTAAACTCTAATTTGAAATAAGATTCCTATATTAGTACAATGGAATAAACATGGATTTTGAAGTAATGAAAACATAGAAAATGACTTGACTCCATTATTTAGCCATTAAAAGAAGAACAAGCTCTTTCATTGATTTAAGATTATTAGTTCTCTTAAGATATTGCAATAATATTACCCTCATAATATTTGTCAATATTAAATGAGTTATCATAAGAAAGAAGTCTAAATTTCCTGGAAAATAATAAAATAATAATAGTCATTATGTTTCCCATATGACCTATTTTGTAAGTGTGTGTCTGTGTGAGTGAGAAAGAGAGAGAAAGAGAGATCCCATTTAATATATTATGTCTAGTGGACGTTACTATCCAACTTTTGCCATATGAAATATTTAGTAGGCATTGCCTTTGTGCAGCACTTTTCTTTGATTGATTATCAGAGGTTCTGATTTAATTGGCTTTTCAGCCCTGGCAATTTACTTGCTTAGTAATTAGGAAAGATCAGACATAGATAGCAGCAACATTTCCTGTCCTAAAAAGTCTGTATTTTAATACCATTTGACTCAAGAATGTTGTTGAATTTCTATAAGGTACATTCTATTTCACTTCCAAAATTGGTTGATATCATCATTGTCTAGAAAATTAAATAATATTGATTACTGCATCTAGCCAGGAGATCATTACTTAATCAGCCAAAGAAAATTAAAAATGAGTTTTTAGATAGAATCTAAGTGACAGTAACTGTTTTTGCTGATAGATGTTTCCAATAATTAGAGATTTTAAAAAACATGTCCTGAGAATGTGGAACAATGTCAGAGATATACTAGATCAATCTTATGAAAACAGCTCTGTGATGTAAAAATTCTGAAGGCCAAAGAAATCTTTGAAGGAACTCTAGGAGAAACAATTTTCAAACTCTTTATGGCTACATTCTCAGAAACATACCTTCCTCCAACCACATTATTATTTGTTGTGTGCTCCAAAATCAGGTTTTCAGTGACTGTAGCCCTTGGACCTTATAATAAAACTGTCTATATGCATGTCAATTAATGCCAATTGGGATGTGAATGGACACCTATTCACTAGGAAGTGGACTTAAACAACCAACTAATTTCACAAAAGGCATTGAACAGTAATGACTTTCCATCACTTACAACCTGAGCTACTTCCAACTGGTGACTCAGAAATAAAAGACTCTGTATTCCATTATTATTTTCCTGGAAAACATTGTTCCCTTGAGTCACTTACTCCTAAACTGTTCTAAAATTCTTTATTTATAAGGCTTTTATAAAGGCTTTAACAGGTTGTATTACTGGGGCAGACAAATCAGAATTTCATTAAAAATTATTTTACAAACATTTAAAAACAAAGGTCTAATTTTTATGCATAGCGATAGACATGAAAAGTAAAATTTACACTGATATTTAGGAGACAGTAATACTATCAATTTTAATGCTTAACTGATACTTTTTTCAATATATACCTAAATCTTTGAAAAAATATTCATTTAAAAAATTAGATAATGTGATCTTATAAAATGTGAACAATGAAAAGGAGGTAACTGATAACCGCTTCTAGCTATTATGCACATGTGTACTTATGTATATACATATATATATAAACGACTTAATTTTTAAATATTTTTTGTGTTGAGAACTTTCAAGACCTAATTGTATTAATTTTATATCATTAAGTTTCTTATGACTATTTAGAGAAGACATGAATTTATGGTGAATTCTAGTCTGCTCAGGAACAGAAAAACATTTCTAAATTACAGAGTGTATTTGAAATTATTATCCACACTACTCTTGATTTCATAGCCTTTACTGAACAATTATATCCAGATTTATCCTAAAGTTTATTTGAAAGGTGAATTAATTTAAAATAAATAACAACATGACAATAATATATGTCTGTATGTGTATGTAATCTGAGGCTCTCTACACATCCATTAATTCTATGGCCAAAATTAATTAATTGAGTACCATGGTTTTATATTTTCCTAATAATAAGTTAATATTGGAATCAATTAAATGTCAAAGTGATGATATATTTACCATAATTTATTGGCAAAATCTTGGGCTTTGGAATCTTTGAGACATAGATTAGAATTCAGAATCCACATTCTGTTAGCTGTGTAATCTGTAAAACTCTTCATCTATATCTGTTTCCTTCTAAAAATACTGTCTTTCTCTTTAAATTTTATATAAATTAGAAATAGTATATATGATTCTTGCAAAGTATACATAGCCAGTAAATTACAGCTAGTATTACAAAATGAAAGAATAACTTTGAGAAAATAAAATCTGTAATACCCTTCCTGAAACAGTTGACATAATGTTCTTTCTTTCTTTTTTTTAATATATTTTATTAATTATGCCATTACAGTTGTTCTATTTCCCCCCTTCATGCCCCTCCACCCTGCACACCTCCTCCCACACCATTCCTCCCCCTTTAGTTTATGGCCACATGTCTTAAGTTCTTTAGATTCTATATTTCCCCTACTATTCTTGCCCTCCCCCTATCTATTTTCTACCTACTATCTATGCTACTTATTTTCTGTACCTTCTCCCCCCTTTTCCTCCTCCCACTCCCCTGTTGCTAACCCTCCATGTGATCTTCATTTCTGTGGTTCACTCCTGATCTAGCTGTCCTTTTAGTTTGCTTTCATTTTAGGTATGGTTCTTAATGACTGTGAGTTTGCTGTGCTTTCACTCTTCATCTTTTTTATCTTCTTTTTCTTAGGTAAGTCCCTTTAACATTTCATATAATAAGGGCTTGGTGATGATGAACTCCTTGAATTTGATCTTATCTGAGAAGCACTTTATCTGCCCTTCCATTCTAAATGAAAGCTTTGCTGGATAGAGCAATCTTGGATATAGGTCTTTGGATTTCATAACTTGAAATACTTCTTTCCAGCCCCTTCTTGCCTGTAAGGTCTCTTTTGAGAAACCCACTAACAGTCTGATGGGAACTCCTTTGTAGGTGACTGTCCCCTTAGCTCTTGCTGCTTCTAGGATTCTCTCCTTCATTTTAATCTTGGCTAATATAATGATGATGTGCCTTGGTGTGTTCCTTCTTGGGTCCAACTTCTTTGGGACTCTCTGAGCTTCCTGGATTTCCTAGAAGTCTATTTCCTTTGCCAGATTGGGGAGGTTCTCCTTTATTATTTGTTCAAATAAGTTTTCCACTCGTGGCTGTTCCTCTTCCCCTTCTGGTACCCCTATAATTTGGATATTGGAGCATTTAAAGATCTCCTGAAGGTTCCTAAGCCCCCCCTCATTTTTTTGAATTCTGTTTCTTCATCCTTTTCTGTTTGGTCATTTTTTTCTTCCTTCTGGTCCACTCCTTTGATTTGAGTCCCAGTTTCCTTTCCATTACTATTGGTTTCCTGCGTATTTCCATTCATTTCAATTAGTTTAGCCTTCATATGTTCCTCTAATTTGTGACTAAAATCAACCAGTTCTGTGAGCATCCTGATCACCAGTGTTTTGAACTGTGCATCTGAGATCTTGGCTATTTCTTCATATCTTAGATTTATTGGCTCTGGGGCTTTGAGCTGTTCTTCTTGAGCCATAATGTTTTGCTCTGTTTGTGTCTGTTAGGTATGAGGAGCGGAGCCTTAGGTGTTCACCAGGGTGGGGCCACCCAGGTCGCTGGTTTGTGATGCTGTAGGTGGGGGTGGGGTCACAGAGGGACAATGGCGGTTCCCTCTGGTGGTTCCCTCTGCTGCTTCCCACTGCTGGGGCCTGCGCGGTGTCTCACCACTAGTTCCTTCACTGGTTTATCTGCATGCGAATGTGTGACCACAATTAGCCCTCAGTGGGTCTGCCCCCTTCTCCACACCTGGTATCCACCCACAGCTGCTGGCGCACCTGGTTTGTGTGCCCAAGTAAGTCTGGTGGATCTTTCCTGCCCAACCCTGCTCTGCTGCTGGCTTTGCCCCTCTTACTGGTTTGGCTGAAGTGTTAGTTGTTGTCAGACTTCCATATAGTTCAATTTTCTGTGGTTTGGCTGTGTTTTTGTTGCTCAAACTGTTGTTTTTAAACTTGGTTGTGTGAGAAGGCATAGTGCTTCCACCTACGCCTCCATCTTCGCGGAAGTCTGATAATGTTCTTTCTTTTTCCTTTTTTTTTTTTACTACCTATAAGATATGATTAGCTTCAAATGACAGTGTATTACCCAAATAGGCATGTTAATGTTATCAATTTCACATAGAGGTGAAATAGTGGCTCATTAATGTCAAGAAATAAAGAGCACCTGCCATCCCCAGGTTCTTAGTTTGATCACCTTGGTATGATAAATTCTGGAGCCAACTTCACACTTTCAGTCAAGAACATCCCAGCAGGAAGGAAAGGAACTATAGCAAAAAAAAGGCTTTTACTGTCTAAAGTGTAGTCATGTTAAAAAGGAAGAAGAGGTAATGGCTATTGGATAGACAATAGTGTTCACTTTTCTCTCATAATACCATAATTCTCTCCTTCAAATTGGTACCACAGTATACAATTATAAATATTCTGTGTCATTGTCCAATTAATGTGTGTTTTCGCCACTATACTCTAAACTTCTATGGAAGCAATTGTTCTCTATTAAATCCCTGAATGAGTGCATGCATAAATGAAACCTCTGCAAAAATGCTGAAGCTTGTATTCTATTGGTTTCTCACAGTTTATGTG
The DNA here is from genome assembly GCF_021234435.1 of Artibeus jamaicensis. NCBI lineage: Eukaryota > Metazoa > Chordata > Mammalia > Chiroptera > Phyllostomidae > Artibeus > Artibeus jamaicensis. The sequence goes on along the minus strand of NW_026522030.1, from coordinate 66,116,479 downwards.
ATTCCAATTCATGACAGATTACTCTGTGTGTGTGCACATGCCCTGATATATAAATTATCTTTGTGTTTTTTTAAGATTTTATTTATTTTTAGAGAGAGTGAAAAGGAGGGTGAAAGAGAAAAACATCGATCAGTTGCCTCTCATATGCACACAAATTAGGACCTGTCCCACAACTCGGGCTTGTGCCATAACTGAAAATCAAACCAATGACCTTTCAGTCTTCAGGTCTATGCTCAATCCGTGGGTCCTTACCAGCCAGGGCTTCCCCAACTCGCAATGTACTTCCTTAGTCATATCTTATGCTTATTTCTTGTTTAAAATTACTAAATATTTTATAGCTTCTAACTAGAACAGTTACATCAGCCATCCCCACAGCATTATTATATATTTAACATTTTTTATTGATTTAAGAAATAGAGAAAAAGAGAGTCATCAGTTTATGGTTTCACTTATTTATAGATTCATTTGTTGCTTCTTGTATGTGTCCTGCATGAAGACTGAACCCACAATCTTGGTATATTAGGATGACACAATAACCAACTGAGCTACCTGGCAAGGACCTGCTTTATTGTATTTTAATACTATAATTTTTCTGGTCTGGAAAGCAGAAAAAGGAAGAATAAATAGGTTGTCCAGTGTGACTGCAATTCTAGACTGAAAATCAGGTGTTAGGTGCTTATTTTTCCATATTCCAGTATATTTAATACTTATTAATTCTAAAATAATTTAGATGAAGACTTTTAATACTTAACTAGTGCATTCATTCATTGACCCATGTTTATGACATGAACAATTTGAGACAGAAAGATGATTGATTGTGTTAAAGGACACATGGACAAAGCCAAAGTGGGGTAAGATTGAGGGTGAGAGGTGGGGATGGGTGAGGTAAGGGGAGTGTTGGAGGAATATGGAGACTACTCGAACAACAAAACAAATGTTTTATTAAATAAAAATAAAATGCAAAAAAAGCATAAAAATGAAAAATGTTACATTTTTTATTGAGTACTCTTATAGTGTCATCATTCACCACCATGTTTCTTTTTTTAAACTTTGCCCAAGGGTGATACATTCAGTGACCTCAGAGAGAGAAAGGGGCAGAGAGAGAGAGAGAGAGAGGGAGAAACATTGATTAGTTGCCTCCCATAGATGCCCAGACCCAGGACTGAACCCCAACCTAGGTATGTGCCCTGACCAGGAATCAGGCCTACAACCTTTTGGTGCACAGGTTGTTGCTCCAACCAACCAAGCCACAATAGCAACAGAACATCCCCCATGATTCTAATACAATAATGGCTTAATTGTCATGATGTGCCAATTTCTGTATCCTGAAAGAAGTTATAACATTGCAAGTCTAGAATTCACCTTATTTAATTAAAATATTAAAGTAATATGTACATTAAATTTATTTTTTTATTGTTCAATTATTGTTGTCCTAATTTTTCCATTACTCTTCCTTGCCCTACCCATCCCCTCACCTCCCACATTTAATCCTTATCCCCCATTGTCTTTGTCCATGGGTTCTTTATACATGTTCCTGGATGACCCTTCCCTTTTTTTCCCCTGTTATTCACCTCCCTCCTCCCCTTTGGTTACTGTCAGTTTGTTCTTTATTTCATATCTCTAGTTAAATTTTGCTTCTTTATTTGTTTTGTTGATTAGGTTCTACTCATAGGTGAGATCATGTGGTATTTGTCTTTCACCACTTGGCTTATTTGACTTAGCATAATACTCTCCAGTTTCACCCATGCTGTCAAGGGGAGAAGGCGGCATAGTATTCCGTTGCGTAAATGAGACACAGATTTTGGGACTACTCATTTACTAATGGGCACTTGGATAGTACAATACTAACAAATCAATAAATGTAGTACATCACAAAAACAAATGAAAGACAAAAATTGCATGATAATATCAGTAGATGTGCAAAAGGCATTTGATAAGGTATAGCACCCATTTATGATAAAAACACTACCAAAAAGTGGAAATAGAAGGAGTATACCTCACCATAATAAAGGCCATATATGAGAAACCTACAGCCAACATTATACTCAATGAGCAAAAACTAAAATATTTCCCACTAAGATAAGGAACAAAACAAAGATGTCAGCTTTCACCACTTCTAGTCAACACAGTATTGGAAGTTCTAGCCACAGTGGTCAGACAAGAAAAAGAATAACAAGCACCCAAATTGGAAAGGAGGTGGCAAAACTGTCATTGTTTACAGATGACATGATGGTGTACATAGAAAACCCTGTAGATTACACCAAAATTTGGCAAAACAGTGGTACACAAAGTCAATATTCAGAAATCAAAGGCATTTTTGTACACCAACAATGAAATATCATAAACAGAAACCAGGAAAAAAATCCCATTTGTTATAGCAACAAGAAAAATGAAGTACCTAGGGATACATTAAATTTCTTATTATGAAGAAATGGCTTGCAATGAGCATGATCTTGGGTAAAATTTTAATATATCTACACAAATAAATGTATGATGAAGGCATCAGGAAACTTTTGAGTTCAGATATCAGAAAGAAGAGGTGCTCATTGATGTATGGCCAGGCAACATTCCATGTATCACATTTCCCTTTAGTGAATTTGCTGTTTTCTTAAGTAGCATTGTACGTGATATATAAAAGTTACAGAGGATGACTATGAAGAGGTATAAACAGCAGCAGGATATTTTTGTAACCTCATCAAGATTAAGAGTCAACAAACTGAAATGTGGGTATACTATGTCCATGGAAACTTGAGAAACTAAGGTCAGGAACAGCAAAGAAGCACCAGAAACTGGTACCAATAGCTTACTCTTTATTTTAATTAGTAGGAGTCTTTTAAATCTGTGGCATGTATACACTACACTTAGGAATAATATTTATTTTACAATCTAAGAAAATTATCTTATTCTTTCAATAAATTCTTATGAAATACTCAATTCATGTTTGTGACTATGAATGTTGATAGACCAGTTACTGAAGAAACATGAGACAGTCCTTGCCTTTATGGAATTGTTAGTTTACAAGATGAGGCTGCAACTTACTTGTTTGTTCAGCAACTCTTTATTAAGTACCAGTTGTGCTTCAGGAGATGTCCTTGGTAGTGAATGTCAACAGTAAACAAACAATTTCCTTCTCTTATGAAAAATCTATCACTTTATTACTGGATGAATAGACAGTAGCATCAAACAGCAATAGGTGTATATTATTTTGGATATATTGTTGATGATTTGGATATTGAGCGTCTATGTTCATCAGCGATATTGCGGCCTGTGTTTCTTTGTTGTATCTCTATCTGGTTTTGGAATTAGGATGATGCTGGCTTCATAAAAGGAGTTAGGGAGTTTTCCATCCTTTTGGATTTTTTGGAATAGTCTGTTTTAAAAATCAGCGGATCCCTAGCCATGATGCTCATATTAGAGCATTGCCCCATGCACCAAGAGGTTGTGGGTTCAGTTTTCATTAAGACCACCTATCTGGTTTGTGGGCTTGATCCCTGGTCAGTGTAGGTATGAAAGGTAACCGATGTTTCTCTCATATCAATGTCTCTCTTTCTCACTCTCTCTCCCTCTCATCAATTAGCATGTCCTTGGTTGAGTATTTAAAAATAACCTCAAAAGAGAGAAGTACTATGATGAAAACTTAAAAATGATAAACATAGAGAAAATGATGTGGCTGGCAATAGGTCTAGTTTAGGTGAAGTTACCAGAAAAGACTATTTAAAGGGCTAAAGGAACAAGTCAATTATGTATCTAACGGAAAGATGTTTAGTCAAATGGACCAGTAATGCAAAGGTCCTAGAGTAGCAGAAAAAGTGTGTCTGCAAAAGTCTACACATGAGGGAAATGCAGTCGGGTGGGATAATTGGGAGCCTGGTCATGCAGAGCCTTAACACCTATAGTAGTGCCTTTCTTTCACTTTTATCCAGAGGGAAATGGAAATCATTTGGAAACAGGTAAACAGATATGAAACTGTACCATTACTGTGATAATAGAAATGTGGTGTATATAGAACACTATACAAAGCAAAGAGGATAATTACTTCTGTTAAGTAGTAATTAAGCCTTTACAGCAGAGATGATATTGTATTGATCTTAAAGGAAGAAATGGAACTTTCCAGATAATAAAGCAATAGGGGGGAAATAGTAGAAAATATTTTTCTTACCAGAGCCAATACTCTAAAAAATGTTAGAAATATAGTTTGTTCTGGCTTCCCATCCCTGACCTATCATGCTCTGAGGAGGTTCAAGATCTGTGGAACATTGTAAAGAAAGGAGGTCAGTCTTTTTATTGGCCCCATTTAGCAATTAATACAAGATATGCTTAGAGAAGCTTATATATTCAAGTGATGCCTACCAGTTACATGCTTTCCTGGCTTTAAATTTATAAATCATTTGCTCCATGTCATTACCAATTTAGTAAAAGTTGTTTTAATCACTGGGTAAAAAGTTTCAAGACTATTGAGTCACACTTTTTTTTCTTTTCTTCAGATGACCTGTATCATTTAGGAAATATTAACATGAAGCTTGAAATATCTTTAAATTAAAAGAAGCATAAAGAAATCATCTTTGCAAACACTGTCAACATCGAACTGTTACTATAGTAAGCAACTTTATTGGTCACATTCACAAATAGTGGATTCCAAACAACGTATTTCTTTTGCTTTAGAAATCTTAAAAGTTCAGACAACTGGCATGGTGTAATAAAAAAAAAAAGAACTCTGCCTTTTAAACTTCTGGATTAGAACTCCAATCAATAATTAAGAAATTATTGATTTTTAAATAATTATAGTTTATCAGATTTATTTTATTTTTACCTGTGAAAGGAATTTCTTAATTGATGTGTTGAAAATCTTCATGAGAGTAATGAGAAACTTATTTTAAAAAATGGTCTATAAACAAAAGATAAACCTAACTTTACTATAGAATCACTAAACTTTGTGGATTGAAAAATCAAGAATCATTTGAGCAAAATCCTGCCATCTTACTTAGCAGATAAAATAAATGAAGATCTGCTTAGTGAATTATTTGCCAAAGATTATGCAATTAATTGATAGTAAATACAAGTTTTAAATTTGAATTTTTCATGGATACAATACTGTATATTAATATATTTTATTTTATTATTATGGATTTTATTTTATTATTCTTGCAAATAATTCAATACTGTGATTGCATAGTATTTTCTAGCAATAAAAATGCCATTTCCTTATTATTTAATGCTTGACACTTCCAACAACATTAAAGTTATGTTGGCAGGTTTGATCATGCTATATTTTATTTTACGATTATTAGGTGCGACCCTAATATTTCATTTTTTTATTTTTTCAACTAGAATTTTGAGATTTAAAAAATTTCACTATGAATTAATCAAAATTATTTTCCAAATTATAAAGACATATCTTATTCTGTCCTGGCTGGTGTAGCACAATGAATTGAGTGCCAGCCAGCACAAGCAAAGTGTCAAGTTGGGTTCCCAGCAAAAGGCACACACCTGGGTTGTAGGCCAGGTCCCCAGCAGGTGGCGTGTGAGAGGCAAGCACACGTTGATGTTTCTCCCTCCCTTCCCCTCTCTCTATAAACAAACAAACAAATAAACAAACAAATAAATAAATAAATGCATATTATTCTATTATGATCAGAGAGATTACTCTGGGATTATTACTGTGTGGCAAAAAAGCCAATCAAAATACATAATTTATTAATTTTTTACTCTCTGTGAAGCACTCTGCTTTGCATGAACTATGGGGAAATTATAGGAAGCGGGTTGCTCTTTGATGTACCCTTCTTTCCCATTTTGCACAGAAGCTACTGCCTGGTACTATATACCCACACTAGAATTTTGGCTCTGGTAAAAATGTGTTTTCATTTATTTTATTAGATATTTCATTCTTTAGTTTTCAGCAAAGAAAACCTTTATATGACAAAATTTGGGAAATCTGCCTTAAGTGTACCATTGCTTGCAAGAAACTGTTAACTGCTCAAAGTGCTTCAAACAAAGGAAGCATCAACTTTAATAACAAAGGAGAAACCCAGCAGGGACTAAACTTAGGAAAAAATCAGAAACCACTGTTTTTTAAGTGTATCTGCTCCATTATTTTCTTTCTTCAGACCCACATTTTCTGCTTCCAGGGGCATAGGGTGGAAAGAGGATATTATATCCTTATATGACCCTTGGTCAGAGTGCCTACTGGCTACAACCAACCAACAGAGTAGATCTTTTGATGTTAAGTGTTCATTTTGTTTCAATCAGATGCTACCTCAGAAACAGATTAATATAATAAAAGTATGGCTTCATGACCCTTTTTCTGTGTGGAGTTAATTCTTAGAGTAGAAGTTCTAGTCATGAGCAAAATAATTCCATTTTTCTAATATAAGGTTAACTATTGTGAACTCCAAAAGAATCTGACAGAAAAACAAAAGGACAAACACCTGGATTTTTGATTGAGGAAGGGAAAGTATCACTTCACTATATTGACTTTGTAGTGTCTCAAAACTGGAAATTAGGATAAGGTATGAGTTTTAAAGAATTGGGCTAGGTAATTATAAGGTGAGTTTTGCACAGCAGAAAATAGTTAATTTCTGGCCACAGTTTATGACATAATAACTTTGTTTCGGCAACAGAAAGTGACAATTGTGAAGTAACTCTTGATGACAAGCTGTTCATTCATAAAGAAGATGTGAGTTGACAATAGTCATCTTCTGGAAGCAGGTATTTTCTAGAGCAAATAGCTAAGATATTTTGGCATGTCCCATTATTTAATTCAGGGTCAGGGAAAGACATCTGGATCCTGCATTATTTAAAATGGGGTCAAGGAAGTGCACAAGGTCTCAGAATTGTTTAACAAGGGAAAAAATTATGTTTGCTTCATTTAATAAGGATATTGTAAGACTCTGAAGTACTAGGAACAAGAGGAATATACTGTGACTTGATTGCTGATGGAATTCTTTTTAAAAAAGATTTTATTTATTTATCTTCAGAGGGGAAAGGAAGGAGAGAGGGAGGAAATTATCACTGTATGCTTGCCTCTCATGTGTCCCCGCTGAGAACTGGCCTGAAACCCAGGCATGTGCCCTGACTGGGAATCGAACCTTGAGCCTTTGGTTCTCAGGCCCACATTCAATCTGCTGAGCTATGCCAGCCAGGGCCTGATGGAATTCTATTGTCATCTTTTAAATCAAAGTATTTGAAGAAACACTATTCTACTTATTCTACAGCTGCCTTTATAAGCAATGATTATTTTTAAAAAGAACTGAAAAATGTTTTTATTTTGTAATTGTTAGGTTTACTACCTGCTTCTCTGTTTAGGACTCCCTAGGTGAAATTAATAAGTACATGTTTTTTGGATTGGCACTTTTAAGTAATTAACTCCCTCAATTTTGTAACAAGAATAGATAGAATATACATGCTAATACCAACAATGTACAGTATCACTTTGTATAAGTGATACAGGGTACAGCCAAGGGGGGCCCCCAAAAAAGATTTGGAATGGTGTCCAGAATTCAAAGTGTATAGGAATACTGGAGAGACATATAAGATGTCCTCCCCCAGTCCCCAGGGGGAAGAAACAAATGGAGCAGGGCCATTGAGAGCTATTTTGCATAGCAACAGTTTTGGAGCTATCCTCTGGAGGAATGGTTATTTAACATATCTATAACCTTTAACTGGTTTCGTAGATATGTTAAATAGCTCTGGCCAAGTTTGGAGCCAGGGAGAAGGGAGTGGACTTGGACCCAGGATGTAACTCAGGGGCTGCGCTCCTGAGTGAGAGTGCCTGTGTGGGAGCTTGGAAAAGATTGGCTCTTGGGACATGAGGGGATAACTGCCCATGTGAGGAGAGGGCCACGTGGTTTGGGGCAGAATGAGGACCCCTGCAGTCATGTGGGGGAGAGCCACGCGGTTTCAGCAGAGTGAGGACCCCCTCTTGGTGAGGTGAAAGAGAGAGCCACGTGGTTTTGGCAGAGTGCAGACCCCCTCTTTCCAAAGTGAAAGGGAAAACCACACAGCTTTGCCAGAATGGAGATCTCTGCAGCCAGGTGAAGAAGAAGCCACATGCTTTTTGGTGGAGTGCGAACACCTACAGCTTTGGTAGAAGAGGCCCACGTGGCTTTTGGGTGGTCCCTTTAGCCACATGGCCTGGAAAGCAGGAGAGACACGACTGGAACTGGGTACAAAGAACTCTAGCCAGTGAACCTTGAGAAGGTCCCACGTAACTTTGGATTAACTAGAGGTCTTGCCTGACACAGCTGACAATTCTAGTGGCCTGAGAAACAGATGTGTGCTCTTTTCCTGGTTTACGGTACCTGGAGTTGGGACAGTGGGAGAAGGGAGCGCTGTGTGGGTGTAGGTGTATACCCTAAAGGACTTTGATATTTTAGTGGAGGCATTAGGCCTGAATAGCATTAAATAAACATTTTGTTTCCTTTTCACAAATCTCTGGCATTGAGAGATGTCTTTCCAATTGGCGGCGGACAGAAGGGCCCAGTAGATTTTAGTATTATGTCCTTGAGAGGGACCCCTGTTGTGTAGCAATATTTGGCATCCCTAGGTGGGCTAGATATTGTATTACCCCCCCCTCCCTGAGACCTCTTGTTCAGTAACATAAGTGCCCTACTTATGAACTGATAGTTAAAATCTAGGACCAAAGTACTGCTTTTGTGTGAAAACACAGAAAGAACATTAAAAGACAGGGATATCTTGTACTCCCTTTTCCTCACAAAAGTATCTGTGTATATGGACTAGGGGCATGCACCCATTGTTTATAGAATTTTCTCTCTGAGCATATGGGCTTCCTTCTTCAAGGCTTCTGTCCTTCTGCCTTGGAAATTTACCTGCACTTGTAAGAATATATTAATCAATATATTTTTAAAGATTTTATTTATTGTCCTGGCTGGTGTGGCTCAGTGGACTGGGTGCCAGCCTGCAAACTAAAAGGTTCTGTAATAGCCATTAGTAGTAGAAACATACAAACAGCCGTTAGGCATCTGCAGTTCCTGAGACTGGGTAATAAATAAATGTCAGGGAACGGCTGGGTTAAAATTCCAAGCCAAATAAGGTAACTGACCAAGGCCCGCCAGATAAGACCCCCAGCTCCCAACCACCAATTAGAGACTTTCGCCGTTTTTTTTAACTTAGCAACCTGGCTAATAGCTAACTGCCACATCTGCTTCTGTAACCCCGCATTCGCTTGCTCTGCCCTATAAGAACCCCGTAGTCTGTGAGCCACGCGCGACTCTCATCTGCAGCCCTTTTGGGCACCGTGTCTCTGGACACCCCGAGAGTTCGCCCCTGCGCAGGTAAAGCTTGGCCACCAAATTTATAATTAGACTATTATTTTGTAATCAATAAAATTAGAGATCTTTGAAACCTATCTTCATCTCCGAGAGCGTGCATTGACTCATCTGTTGCCTACAACAGTTCTGGTTTCATTCCCAGTCAGGGCACATGCCTGGGTTGTGGGCCAGGTACCCAGTAGGGGATGTGATAGAGGCAACCACACACTGATGTTTTTCTCCCTCTTTTTCTCTAAAATAGATCTTTCTCTAGAATCTAAGATAGATTTATAGATTTTTAGACAGAGGTGAGGGGAGGGAGAAAGAGGTACCAAGTGGTTGAAGTCCAGTATGCATGGTTATAAAATTATAGGGACCACTAATGAGGAACTCATTTTGCCAGTAAACTGGTCCTTTTAGAGATTACAATATAATATTACTATTAAAGGCTTTTTAATATGCTTGAAAGAGGGTTTATTTGAAGTTTCCTTTGTACTAAGAAGGGAGTACTCTGCTGTGTTTTTGTGATAAGTTTTTTGAGATGTAAAAGAAATTGACTAAGCAATGGTGATGTATTTGTTTGCACATGAATTGATGCACTCAAACCATTCCCACTTCATCAGCAAAATACCAATTAATCACCAGTCTTATTGTCTTCTAAATTAGCAAAGAAAAATTTCAAGTTACATTTAAAGCAACAAATACCGATCTAAACAGAGCTCCAGAGTCCAGGCACTTAAAAACCAACCAAACAAATAAAAAGAAACTAAAGCCCCTTTCCTAATATCTGGCTTGTGATAACCTTAATTACTACCTAATTCATATATGAAAAGTCAGGTCATATCATCTATAATTTGTATAGCTCTATAGAAAAAAACTTTGAACTAAAAAGTTTTGCAAAGTCTATATTATCAGATTTAAGCATATTAGATATGTACACTGTTTTATTTAAAATGTTTAGGGACATTTAAATGCCTGCTAACTTATACAGCTGTGTAATATAATTGGGAATTGCTATTTGCTTTTGTGAACAAGGATTACAGGTTAAAATTCCAGAAGTGGTACCAGCCTATTCATGAAAAATACACTGATATACAACACTATGATACTTCCTTATGGAAGATCCAAAGTGGATTAGTTTCACATAATTAAAACTTGTCTAAATTCCACAAGGAGCTACACAATTCTGAGGACTGCAGCTATTTATAAACCAAAATGATAATACATCAAGAAATTTATCATATTTTCTATATATTACTCGTTGGGTAAAAATTTTGTTCTAATATTTTAAAATACTTTAATATCATTTATTATGGTATTGTAACTATTTGTGTAAATTCAAATCATAATCTAATTAATAAAGTCTTTAGAACTTTAGACTAACAGGTCAGTATGTAGCTAGATCGGAGGTTGGGGTACACATTAGAATCACCTGGAAACATTAAAAATACAGTTTCTTTTTCTAATTGACATGAAGTAATGGGTGCTGAACTTGGAAATAACAATTATGAATTCAAAATAAAATATTGCAACTGTTTGGAAATTTTTTACTGTGAGCAAAAGCAGGGCCAAAGTAAAATGAAGTGTGGCAAAATGTAACATTGAAGTGGCATTTCCTATTTTTAGTGCTCCATAGTGCCCACTTCTATGCAAGGCGAGCTATGCAGGAGGTGTTTTTCCAATTAGTATATCTACTACTTACATGAATGAGTACTACTCTAGTATAAGAGTAAGAACTGCAGTTTATTCCTCTGTGTACCTTTAGCAAATAGCTTATTAGATGAGATACATGAAATATAATGTTATATGTCTATACCTATCTAAACATACACATAGTCTATTTGTGTGTATGTTTTAAATTGAAGCAGCTAAGAATTCTAAGGATGAATTAATTAAAAACCAGATTTCTGAAGATGGCAGTGAGTTAGGTGGGATGAGAGTCTATTTTCCTATGTGCATGGGTAAAACACCCAGCTGATCTACTGAGGAACAGAATGAACAGCCAACAGTACCCCAACATATAAAGAAAAGAGACCAAAATCATAGAGGACATTGAAAAAACAGACAAGGAGGTGGAAGATGTGAATACTAGGATACCTGCTGGTAGAAGAAACTCACCAACAAAGGAACTGATACAGGGTGCAGCCAAGGGGGGGGGGGCAAAAGAAAAGGATTTGGAATAGTGTCCAGAATTCAAAGTGTATAGGAATATTGGAGAGACATATAAGATGTCCTCACACCTCCCCCACAGGGGGAAGAAACGAATGGAGCCAGGCCATTAAGAGCTGTTTTGCATAGCAACAGTTTTGGAGCTAACCTCTAGAATGGTTATTTAACATATCTATAACCTTTAACTAGTTTCATATGTACGTTAAATAGCAGTGGCCAAGTTTGGAGCCAGGGAGAAGGTAGTGGACTGGGACTCAGGAGGATGTAACTAGGGTCTGCACTCCTGAGTGAGGAGGGCTTGGACTCAGGATGGAACTAGGGTCTGCGCTCTGGAGTGAGGAGTGTCTGTGTGGGAGCTTGGAAAAGATAGGCTCCAGGACATGAGGGGAGAACTGCCCAGGTGAAAGGGAAAACCACGCAGCTTTGCCAGAGTGGAGATCCCTGCAGCCAGGTGAAGAAGAAAGCCACATGCTTTTGGTGGAGTGTGGACTCCTGCAGCTTTGGTAGAAGAGGCCCACGCAGCTTTGGGGTGCCCCCTTTGGCCACGGGGCCTGGAAAGCAGGAGAGACTTTGACTGGAACTGGGTACAAAGGACTCTTGCCAGTGGACGATGAGAGGGTACCACAGTACTTTGGATTAACTCGAGATCCTGCACAGTGACACAGCTGACGGTGCCAGCGGCCTGCAACACAGACATATGCTCTTTTCCTAATTTATGGTACCCGGAGTTGGGACAGTGGGAGAAGGGAGCGCTGTGTGGGTGTAGGTGTATACCCTAAAGGACTTTGATATTTTAGTGGTGACATTAGGCCTGAATAGCATTAAATAAACATTTTGTTTCCTTTTCACAAATCTCTGGCATTAAGAGATGTCTTTCCAATTGGCGGCGGACAGAAGGGCCCAGTAGATTTTAGTATTTTGTTTTTGGGAGGGGCCCCTGTTGTATAGCAGTTTTGGGCATCCCTAGGTGGGCCAAATATTGTATTGCCCCTCCCTCAGACCTCTTGTTCGGTAACAGAACTACCAACAGATAACAACAGAAGAAGGTGAAGGAGTAGAAACCACACTAACTCAACCCAGTACTTATCTGGAACTACAACTAAATAGTAGAGAAATTACCCAGAAAAAACAACTTAACAAGAGCAAGAGAGAATCCTCAAAACCATACACACACAAAAGACCCAGCTTCAACACAGCCTGCCCACACCTGCACAAAGGAATACAAGAAGTGGTGGACAGAGTGAATCTCAATTAAACAGCTGGTGGGAATGATCCACAAAAGAAACATGCAACAACAAAACCCAAAGATATACACAGAACCAACATAAATGACAGCTTAAGACAAGTGAGCTCGGGAGATCAAGAAGATGGCACCACTGAGTCTCAGGTATTCTACCATAAAAGTTTACACCATAAACACAGAGAGTCAGAACAGATAAATTTAAGAAGCAGAGGCTAACAAGAGGCGTCTCACAAACAATGGAAAGGCAAAGAAATAATCCCCAAATGAAAGGAAAGAAGAAAATCTCAGAGAGAAAGCTAAATGAAATAGAGGCAACTCAAGTATCAGATATTGAGTTCAAAGCAATGGTTATAAGGAGCTCAATTAGGTCGCAGAGAATTACCAGAAACTACAGGGAAACTACAACAAACTCACTGCAAATAATATCAACATGAAAAGAAATAGAAACTATCAACAAGGGCCTAGAGGAAATAATACAATTTCTGAACTGATGAACACAGTAGAAGGAATCAAAAGAAGGGTAGATGAAGCAGAGAATCAAACCAGTGAGATGGAGGACAAGGTAGAAAAAAATACCCAGAATGAGTGAGATGAGGGAGAGGCTCAGAAAGAATGAAGAGGGATTAAGGGTAATGTGGGACAATATGAAACATAATAATATCCATATAATAGGGATACCAGGAGGAGAAGAAGAAGAGCAAATGATAGAAAATGTTTGAAAAAGTAATGATGAAAAATTTCTCTAATTTGATGAGAGAAAAAGTCATGCAAATTCAGAAAACACAGTGAGTCCCAATCAAGAGGAATCCAACGAGGCCCACTTCAAGACACATCATCATTAAAATGGCAAAATTCTAAGCAAAGAGAGAATTTTATTTATTTATCTTTAGAGGGGAAGGGAAAGAGAGAGGGAGAGAAATATCAATGTATGGTTGCCTCTTGTGAGTCCCCTGCTGGGAACTGGCCTGTAACCCAGGCATGTGCCCTGTCTGGGAATCAAACCTTGATCGTGTGGTTCACAGGCCCGTGCTCAATCCACTGAGCTACACCAGGCAGGGCATCAAAGAGAGAATTTTAAAGGCAGTAAGGGAGAAACAGGAAGTAACATAAAAGGAAGCTCCAAGCCAGAAGAGAATGGCAAGAAATATTCCAAGTAATGAGAACCAGAAGCTTGCAAACAAGACTACTTTATCCAACAAGTCATTCAATTAAAATAGAAGGCCAAATAAAGAGCTTCCCAGACAAAAGAAGCTTCACAGAATATACTCCAAACCAATTCTGCAGGAGATGCTAAAGGGTTTGCTTTAAGAACAGAAAGAAAAACAGTGAGAGAAAGAGGAACAGAGGTGTGAAAGAATGACAATGAATAAGTACCTATCAACAATAGCCTTAAATATAAATGGATTAAGTGCCCCAATCAATTAAGGACACAGAATAGCAGAGTAAATAAAAAAAAAAGACCCACATAGATGCTGCCTAGAGGAGACCCACTTCAAAACAAAAGACATACACAGACTGAAAGTGAATGGCTGGAAACAAATATTCCAAGCAAATGGAAAGAAAAAAAATGGGGTAGCAATACTCATATCAGACAAAATAAACTTCAAAAAAGACCCATAAAAAAGAGACCCAGAAGGTCACTTCATAATACTCAAGGGGAGAATTCATAAGAAGACATAAACATTGTAAATATGTATGCACCCAACATAGGAGCACCCAAATACATAAAGAAATCTTGGAGGATTTCAAGAAAGAAGTTGCGTTGCTTTTGACAGCAAGACAATTATAGCAAAGGATTTGAATACCAAGCTGTCAGAAATAGACAGATCTTCCAAACAAAATATCAACAAAGATATTGTTGAATTGAATAATGCCCTAGATGAAATGGACTTAACTGATATATATAGAGCCTTTCATCTGAAAGAAGCAAAATGCACATTCTTTGCAAATGCACATGAGGCATTTTCAAAGATAGACCACATGATAGAACACAAAAAATAGGCTAAACAAATTCAAGACAATTGAAATCATATCAACCATTTTCTCCAACCACAAGAGACTGAACTAGGAGCCAACCTCAAAAGAAAAAACCAAAATGCTCAAAATCAGGGAGATTGAATAGCATGCTATAAAACAATGAATGGGTCAAGAATAAGATTAGGGAAGAAATACAAAAGTTTCAGAAAACAATGAAAAATGAACTCAGAACAACCCAAAACTTATGGGACACAGTGAAGGCAGTCTTGAGAGGGAAGTTCATCATGATACAGGCCTACCTAAGAAGATAGAAACATTTCAAACAAACAACCTAACCCTATGCCTGCAAGAACTCAAGGAACAACAACAAAGACAGCCCAGAGCTAGTAGAAGGAAGGAAACAACCAAAATCAGAGCAGAATTAAATGACATAGAGACCAGAAGCACAATTCTAAAGATCAATTAATCCAGGAGCTGGTTCTTTGAAAAGATAAACAAAATAGACAGCCTTCAAGTAAGCTCATCAAGACAAAAAAAGAGAGAGGACCCAAATAAACACAATCAGAAATGAAAGAGAGATTACAGAAATCAAAGGATTGTAAGAAATTACTGTGAAGCACTATATGCCAAGTAATTTGAAAACCTACATGAAATGGACAAATTTTGAAAAAAAATATAGTCTTCCAAAACTGAATGAAGAAGCAGAAAGCCTGAACAGATGAATAACACCTGATGAAATTGAAATAGTAATTAAAAAGCTTCTAACACACAAAGGCCCTGGACCAGACAGTTTCACAGGAGAATTTTGCAAAGCATTTAAGGAAGAGCTAATCCCCATCCTCCACAGACTATTTCAAAAAATTCAAGAAGATGGAAAACTCCCAAACCCTTTTTTTTGGAGCCAACATCATCCTAATCTCAAAACCAGAAAAAGACATAACAAAGAAAGAAAACTTCAGGCCAAAATCACTGATGAACATGGATGCTAAAATCCTCATCAAAATACTGGTAAACTATATCCAGCAATTTGTTAAAAATATCATAGACCATGACCAAGTGGGATTAATCCCAGGGATACAAGGGTGGTACAATATTTGCAAATCAATAAACATAATACACCATATAAACAAAGTGAAAGACAAAAACCACATGATCATATGAATAGATGCCAAAAAAGCATTTGATAAGGTACAGCACCCATTTATGATTTAAACACTCAGCAAAGTGGGAATACAGTTGTCCCTTGCTATATCATGGTTCATTTATTGTGGCTTCACTGTATCACCATTCTTTAAAAATATATATATTTAATTATAGCAAAGTTTTTGCTATATTGCAGGATTTTGCAGTATATAGGTATTTATATAATATTTATTATTTTAATTATTTTGCCTAAAAATTTAAAACTGTAAAAATGTTAATTCAAACATATTAAAAAATATTAAATTGAAATAAAATACAGAGTGTATTTCATCAGCAGATGAATACCAAACTGGACACAATGGAAACGTAGTATGCTACTACCACTTGCACAAGTTTGCCAATGTGAGATTGTGCACAGTACACTATTGGCTGATGGAATGGAAGGGGACCAATCACTGCACTATGTTCTGTATCCTGGGCACTGATTTGATCAGTGACGGTAGCATCGGTCTGTTTGCTCTCCTGCACTGTGCCCATACCTTCAGCATCTCTCCCTGTCTACTTCACATCCATGTCTGATCACTGCATATGGTGTTGCTCTGTGGTGTTGTGTTTTTATAAAATTTTCATAAAATTTTTAATTAATTTCAAGCCCTAAAATGCCACCCAAATGTTATGCACCGTCTAAGGCTTCTGACAGTGAACCCAAGAGCCAGAGGAATATGCTTACCATCAAAGAAAAGGTGGAACTTCTTGGCATGTTAAAGGAAGGCAAAAGCTACATGGCTATAGGCCACCATTATGGGATCAATGAATCTACTGTTTGCTACATAAAGAAAGACAAAAAGAATATTAGGTCTACGGCAATAATGACTTTTAACAAGACTGCAAAGAGGATAGTCACTTCCCACAATAAGGCCACTGTGAGGATGGAGTCTGCATTGGCCCTGTGGATAAATGACTGCAGGAAGGAGACTATCTCGCTAGGTACCAAAACCATCCAGATGAAGGCCAAGAAAGTTTATGATAGTTTTGTGGAAAGCACGGATGTTCACAACAGTGACAGGATGAAGACGAGGACAAGGACACAGAAGGAGGACAGTCAAGTTCCTCTCCCACCAGACCAACCTCATTCAGTGCCAGCAAGGGCTGGCTTGACAAATTTCACAGATGCTTTGGCCTCAAGAGAGTTTCCCTGCATGGAAAAGCTGCCTCTGTGAATAAAAAGTAGTGCCAGCAACCCTCCATAACTATGTTCATCACTCAGACAAAGAGATCAATTATGCTTATGCCATTAGCAAAAACAGAAATTTTGGCCCAAAGTGAAGATACAGCACCACCTGATGAAGCCCCTCGTGAATTGGTGCCTTCAGAAGAGCTGTAACGCTCTTCTTAGATGTGCAGTGCATTCATCTCATCGTCAACACCTCATCACCACCAGTACTCCACAGGTACATAATTCATTATCTTCATCATTCAAGTTGTAGTATACTTCACTGGTGAGTACCCATATAGAATTTTATACGTTGTTAAAATTACATAGGTTTAAGAGTGTAGAAAGTGTTAAAGAGCATATGAAGTGTTTATAAGATTGTGGGAAAGATTAATAAGAGAGCAGGAAAGGTTTATAGGAGTGTGAAAAGGGTTTATAAAGCCTTATAATGCATATAAATAATAAAATAAATATAACACCACTATGATGTCATGGATTTTTACCTGTGGAGGGGTTTTCTGGAACATAACTTCTGCTACAGGTGAGGAATCACTGTAGGGGGAACATTCCTCAACATAGTAATAGCAATATATGAGAGACCTACAGCCAACATCATACTCAATGAGCAAAAACCTAGAGCTTTCCAACTAATATCAGGAACAAGACAACAATGCCCACTTTCACCATTCCTATTCAGCATAGTACTGGAAGTCCTAGCCAGAGCGATCAGACAAGAAAAAAATAAAAGGCATCCAAATTGGGAAGGAGAAAGTAAAATTGTCATTGTTTGCAGATTGCATGATAGTGTACATATAGCAATAAGAAAAATAAAGTACCTAGGGATAAACCTAACCAAGGAGGTAAAAGATCTATATGCAGAAAACTACACAACACTGAAGAAAGAAATCAGGGAAGACATAAACAAATGAAAGCATGCACCATGCTCATGGATTGGAAAAATCAACATCATCAAAATGGACACACTACCCGAAGTGATTTATAGATTCAATGCAAGATCTATTAAAGTACCCATGATGTATTTCACAGATATAGAGCAAACATTTCCAAAAATTTATGGAACCATAAATGACCACAAATAGCTGCAGCAATTTTGAGGGAAAAAAAGCAGGAAGTATCACAATACCTGATTTTAAACAAGACCACTGTAATCAAAACAGCCTGGTACTGGCATAAAAATAGACAGACAGACCGCTTAAATGGTACAGAAAGCCCAGAAATAAATCCAAATCTCTATGGTCAATTAATATTTGACAAAGGGGGAAGAAACATAAAATGGAGCAAAAATAGCCTCTTCAAAAATGGTATTGGGAGAATTGGACAGCTACATGCAAAAAAAATGATACTCAATCACCACCTTATACCATACACAAAAAGAAATTCAAGGTGGATAAAAGACTTAAGTATAAATCATAATACCATAAAAGTTTTAGAAGAAAACATTGTCAGGAAAGTCTCAGATATTCCATGCAGCGACACCTTCACTGATATGTCCCAGAAAGCAAGGAATATAAAGGAAAGAATAAACAAATGGAACCTCAACAAATTAAAAGGCTTCTGCACGGCCAAAGAAAATAGCATTAAAGTGAAAGAACCAACCATATGGGAAAAAACATATTTGCCAATGATTTCTCAGACAAGGGTTCAATCTCTAAATATATATAAAGAATTCACACAACTTCACTCCAAGAAGACAAAAAAGAAAAACAATTAAAAATGGGCTAAAGACTTGAACATATACTTCTCCAAGGAGGACATACAGAGGGCCCAGAGACACATGAAAAGATGCTCAGCATCACTAGCCATCAGATAAATGAAAATTAAAACCACTATGAGAAAACACTTCACACTGGTCAGAATGGCCAACAGAAACAAATCAACAAATAAGTGTTGGAGAGGATGTGGAGAAAAGGGAACCCTAGTGCACTGTTGGTGAAAATGCAGACTGGTGCAGCCACTATGGAAAACAGCATGGAATTTCCTCAGAAAACTAAAAATGGAACTGTCTTTTGACCTGGCAATTACACTGCTGTGATTATACCCTAAGAGCCCTGAAACACCAATCCAAAAAATCTATGCACCCCAATGTTCATAGCAGCACAATTCACAATAGCCAAGTGCCGGAAGCAATCTAAGTGCCCGCCAGCAAATGAGTGGATCAAAAAAACTATGGTACATTTACACAATTGAATTCTGTGCAGCAGAGAGAAAAAAGGAGCTCCTACCCTCTGTGACAGCATGGATGGAACTGGAGAGCATTATGCTAAGTGAAATAAACCAGGCGGACAAATACCATATGATCTCACCTTTAACTGTGACATAATCAACAAAAGAGAAAAGGAAAAGAAATATAAGCAGAGTCCTTGAAATTAAGAACAATCTAACAATAGCCAGAGGGGAGAGGAAAGGGGACAGTGGGGAGAAGGGTTTTCAGGGACTTATGTTAAAGGACACATGGACAATTCCAAGGGGGGGGGGGTGGAGGCAAAGGAGGGAAGTGGGTTTGGGGGAGGAATAGGGAGAAAATACAGACAATTGTAACTGAACAACAATAAAGTAATTTAAATAAAAACAGATTGCTATTTTTATTTTAACCTAGGCATACCTCCTTTTCTATAGAGACAGTATTTCTTGATATAACTCAGTCCTGAAGCATTACCTAACAGTGATATTGTTACTGAACAAGAGGTCCGAGGGAGGGGCAATACAATATTTGGCCCCTCCCAAGGACAAAATACTGATATTTACTGGGCTCTTCTGTCTGCCGCCAATTGGAAAGACATCTCTCAATGCCAGAGATTTGTGAAAAGGAAACAAAATGTTTATTTAATGCTATTTAGGTCTAACGCCTCCACTAAAATATCTAAGTCCTTTAGGGTATACACCTACACCCACAAAGCGCTTCCTTCTCCCACTGTCCCAACTCCGGGTACCCGTAAATCAGGAAAAGAGCACACGTCTGTGTTGCAGGCTGCTGGCACTGTCAGCTGTGTCACTGTGCAGGAGATCTCGAGTTAATCCAAAATACTGTGGTACCCTCTCATGGTCCACTGGCAAGAGTCCTTTGTACCCAGTTCCAGTCAAAGTCTCTCTTGCTTTCCAGGCCACGCGGCCAAAGGGGGCACCCCAAAGCCGCGTGGGCCTCTTCTACCAAAGCTGCAGGGGTTCGCACTCCACCAAAAGCACGTGGCTTTCTTCTTCACCTGGCTGCAGGGATCTCCATTCTGGCAAAGCTGCGTGGTTCTCCCTTTCACCTGGGCAGTTATCCCCTCATGTCCTGGAGCCCATCTTTCCCAAGCTCTCACACCTGCGCTCCTCACTCAGGGGCATAGCACCTAGTTACCTCTCCTGGGTAGCAGCCACTCCCTTCTCCCTGGCTCGAAACTGGCCACAGCTATTTAACATATCTATGAAACCAGTTAAAGGTTATAGATATGTTAAATAATCATTCCAGATGTTAGCTGCAAAACTATTGCTATGCAAAACAGCTCTCAGTGGCCCTGGCTCTATTTGTCTGTTTCTCCTTGGGGGGGGGGGGTGAGGACATCTTATATGTCTCTCCAATATTCCTATACACTTTGAATTCTGGACACCATTCCAAATATTTTTTTGCCCCCCCCCCAAGGGCTGCACCCTGTATCAATATGTCCTATTTTAAAAGACAATATAATGGAGAAAAAGAAATTAAAGTAAATGGCAAGCACCTAATGCCACTTGACTAATTTCTTGTCAACCATAGCTTTTATCAATCGGTGGAAAACAATCCTCTGTAAAGTTAGTTTGGGTTCACAAATGCACTGTTATTAACCAACCCCCACCCTAAGGCAACAAGAAAACAGACGCTTAACTCCACCAGAACACCCTGCTAGAAGCAAAAGCCTTTCCAAGAAACATTTGATCTGCGATGCAGCACGGCTGGGATTCAGAGCCCTTGGTGCCCAGTCTCTCAGCAGGTTGTTTTTATTCCCTATCTATCTCCTTCCTCAAGGAAGAGAGACATTTAATTTGATATTTCGGATCTATTAAAGAGAAACCATTAAAAGTGTTTTTGTTCACCAAATTAATACTGTGAGTGTTGTAGACAATTGGCAGGTAAATACACACTCTGGGAGTCCGGAACCGAATTGATAAAAATTTTAATGGCCAAAGATCTTCCTGCGCAGGGGCGAACTTCCCCAACTGTGACCGGAGTCACGTAGCTACTCAGAGCTACAAAATGGAAGTTGCGCCTGGCTTACAGACTACTGGGTATTTATATTTTCTAGCAAGCAAGCAAAGGCATACAGAAGCAGAGGTGGCGGTTAGCTATTGGCTTATTTAAAAACGGCGAGGGTCCCTGATTGGTGGGTGCTGCTGCTGGCGGGCACTTTCTGGCAGCCCGGGTTAGTTACCTTATTTGGCTAGAATTTTAAACCCAATTGTTCCCTGATGTTTGTTCATTACCCTGTTCCAGGAACTGCAGATTTGGGTTGGGTAATGCCCTAGTTGTAATTTTCCTAGCTGGGTATAACATGAGCACTCCCTCTGACTTTCTAGCAGGTTTGCTCACTGGAAAAAAAGGAAGAAAAAGAAAAGAGAAACTGTGTCACTGTGACATGCGGCTGTTGGGCATGATTTTTTTGCACTCAGCAGGACATTTCATGGCTGCTCTGCCTGCTAAATTCAGTTCTTTCACTATCACACCTCAGGAAGTGTGCATATTTGTTTGGTAACCTCAGCAGATTACTTGGAATTAATAGTAGGAATCATAATTTCTTTCTCCATAAAACATAGATTATAAATTTCATGTAAACAAAAACATAAGTTAAAAAATATACATGGTGATTTTCTTAAAGTTTTCTTATTGATGGAACAAAAGTTGCCTCTCTTAATTACTTCTAATTTCTACTATATCCTTTAGTACAGATTTAAAAATGATTTATTTCATGTTGTGAATTGCAACTCGATGGCCTGTGGCTGAGGGTGAGCTACTACCTCTGGAATGCGAGCCGCAGGAGACAAAGCTTGTCTCTGGTAGAAAACGCTGCCTCAGTTTCCTCCCTGCCCCCTAAGCATGGTCTGAAGTCCTTGATGGGTGAGACCCCTCAGAGGAGGGGCAGCCTAGGCAAGACACAATCACTTGGGAGGCCAACATGGAAGGACTCGGGGGGCTGCAACAAAGAGCAATGGACTCTTGCCCCCCTGCTTTGAGATAGCCGAGCCCCCATGATCTCTGGAAGAAGCAATTCTGGGCTCTAATCCCCTTAAGCCTGAATACCTGATGGGGAGGGGTGCAGCTCCTTGCCTTGCTAGAGCTTGTCGGGAGGTGGGGGAATCTGGTATCACAAGACTTCCTGATGAACCTGTGAAATCTGCTCTGCTAAGAGTGCTTTCATTCATATGTTAAGAGATCCAGCAGGAAACCCGAAAACTCTTCCTGACAGACTCTAACTTGGACTAAGCCCTCAGATTTCTTTGAAATGTACTGTTTGATCCTTGCCACCCTGTATTCCTGTGTATTACAACCCAATAAAAGTCTTTGGAGGAAGGGGCTCAATGCCTTTTTCCCGAGAAACTGGCCACTGCTCAAGGCCTTTTTCCTTTGGGAAACTGACCACCTCTCCTCCCCAAGCAGATCACATCATGTCTCAGTCATGTTTACTCTCATCCATGGCACACGGGGGGACTTGTGAGAAAATAACCCCCACAATTTCGTAGGAATCTTAAATAATCCTAAAATTGTCACTCATCTTAACAAGACATCTTGGAATAAAGCAGTATAGGTTCGTCTGTATGTAAGATGCACTCATTGGTGGCATGGGGCCCCACATGTGGTTTCCAGGGGAGAACCTGAAGCCATAGAGCATCCAAAAACAAGCTGAACTGCCTGGATGACCACTTAACTACTGCCTGCAGGTCCCAAAGAATGGTACTTTAAATGAGGGCAGGAATTCTGGACACTGCCTTTTGTTTTGGTCTTGCTGAGGATGGTTGGGTTTTATCTGGGTTTTCTGAAGGAGTTGGAAACTGGTTTGAGACAAGAGTCTTTCATTCTCCCAGACTGTGCAATATCTGGATAGAAATCTCTATCCTGTTTCACCAACTTCTGGCTCTCAAATTAGCCTTTTGGTGGCAGCAGGCAGCCAAAACCCTGGTATTTGTTTGGTAATAATATGATAACATTTTTTTAATCTAAAGAAATTTTAAAATCAGAAAGCAAATGTTTAAATGTCAAATTAGAAAGTAGTATTATAATTTAATAATACAACATTTTTTTTATTTTTTAGTGCAACATAAAAAGTTATCTTCCAGTCAATATAGTGTTAATGTAAAGTGCATCCAGCCTACAGAAAATTTTTATTAGTTCATTTGAGCCAGACTGCTGGCAACATATGCTAGGGAGCAAAATCTCAAAATGCTCCTCGGAATAACATTTTTGCAGTTTATTTTATGCATTTGAAATTAAAATGGGGAGGTAAGGAAGATTTCATGAAGGTGGGAGAAAGCGAGACGAGGATTGGATTACAGGATAGTTAAGATTATTGTTCCCTGAGGGAGGTTAAGTCTTAGAAGGAAGGGTCTGAAGGGGAGGTTTTCAAAGGTGTTCATCTAGATGCATAGAAACAACTGGCAGGGCTTGCTTAAGGCAAAGATAAGCCTTTCAGCAAAATACTTGTATGCCTGGGGTATGACTACCCATTATGGTATGCCCAGTTAAGAATTTATGATGAGATCACTCCGTGAGATTATTTTCCATGGAGCCTCTCCCTTTTTTTGGACCAGAATAGTCATGTTCAATATAATATGACATATCTCTTGATTTGGGGATTATTTGAATTTATGATACAATTTCTGCTGCCCTCCCTCACTCCAAGTCCAAATACCACTGGACTCTGCCCTGTATCTTCCTGTGACACGTGACCAGTGGGAAGCACACGCAGGAAATCTTAGAGTGGGAGAAACAAGGGGAGGTACTTATTATTGCATCTCCTTTTGTACTTTGCTTTGAATCTGATAAAAACTGCATGTCTTTATGTCCCCAGCATTTATCTAGTGGTCCATTGTCCTAGTTTTCACCAGACTCCATTGACCAGATTCTACCTCTTCATCCTTTTCACCATTTCTTAGCCCTAGGAATTTCACCACCCATGCTGGTCTTTAATTCTGCCCAAACCTTTATAAATAGTCCCTTCATTGAACTCTCCTAAATTTATTTTGTTTCAGTGTATCATCTCTTCCCTTCTAAATGCCCAATTGATATACAACAACATTCTTCTAGTGGGTTATTCTTTTAACGTTGGTGAGGATTAATGTATTAATATTACATTTAGTTGTGGGGTGTGTGTATATAAATATTTAGAAATAAAAGTTTGCCTGGTAGTTTAATTTGCATTTAATACAGAGGCAGAGAACTGTTTCCTTTCTTCCCTCCTGGGTTCCCTGGCTGGTCTAATAAGACAGATTAACAGAAGAAAAAAATTTCATACATATTGGAGTCCCATAAAAAAATAAGTGAGGTAATTGAGGCTTATATCCCATCCTAAGCTAAGGAGAAAAGGGTGGGGGTCTGGAGCTTCAGAAGGGAAGAAGTTAAATCACAGGAAAATGAGAAGAGCAAATATTTGATAAGCAAATGGTTGCCATGCCATGCAGATAAGTCTTTCTGATATAAAAAGATATCTTTGGTGAGAGGTTCCTTCCTGGTATGGCCCTCTATCTAAAATCTTTCAGGCAGTTAAAGAAAAGGTAAACAACTCTTCCTGAGTCTGCCGGACCCATTATCCTCAACTTTAAATAGTCCCCCTGCCAAAGCAGCCCATTCCAGGCTGGCATATTCTGCTCCTCCTCCATATTTACTTTATAATGTTTAGATAGAAAGTTTATAATGAAGC
Organism: Artibeus jamaicensis; assembly: GCF_021234435.1. Lineage (NCBI taxonomy): Eukaryota > Metazoa > Chordata > Mammalia > Chiroptera > Phyllostomidae > Artibeus > Artibeus jamaicensis. The sequence goes on along the minus strand of NW_026522030.1, from coordinate 66,091,579 downwards.
TTAAAGTTTAGAAATGTCCTTCCTTTTTCTACACGCTAAGACAATTTAGTTATCATGTGATAGCTTTATTATGTGTTGTATTAAAGTTTGAACACATGACTTTTGGGAAAATGCAGTTCTGTGCTGTTGATCAATCTGGCCTTAATAATCCTCTTAGTGCCACTGAGCTTTAGACAGGATTCTTCCTGACTCTAGGACTCTCTGATCATCCTATTCATGGACCATTTACTTTAGAAAATTTATAATTGTGAATTCTTTCTCCACCTCTTTTAAAAGCCTCTTGCCAGTTTTACAATCCAGAGAAGTGTTTCTCAAGGACCTAGGGCCATCCTTGTGAAATATAATCATCTGGGAGAAGAGCATTACTCCCTCCAAGTCTTCCTGGGAGAGTAGGAGCCTAAGTCCAAGTAGGCAAATAACCTCTTGTTGGGAAGGTAAGAACAAGAGTAGTTTCCTTTAGGTAAGGGCAATTAATAAACACATATGCCCTAAGATCCCCCCCCACTCATCTCCTAAAAACACTTCATTTGCAACAGAATTGAGTTCAGAATTCAGTTCTCATCTCTGTTACAGTAACCTTGGTTAAAGTCATCCTGTGTCAGGAGCCAACCAGCACCCATCCCCTGACACAGTCGGGATGAATGAGATGCATCTGCACAGCAGAGGCAACTGTGGCTGGGTTTCCTGTCTATCTCTTCTTGCATGTTTGTTTTTGCGATTTAATAGGTGGTGAGATTTTGACACCTGTATTTCGGGTCCAATGATCCACAGAATTCCAATGAAGTTGCACAAAATGATTTCTTGGCCCTAGAACAAAAGTCCCCCCTGATTGGATAGCCCCTGAACATCTAAAAATTGATGAGTAACAGCCCCTCCTCTACCTTGGACAGGAATATATATTAATTAGAATTAGGCAAAGAAACAGGAAAAGCTGGTTAGCTATTACGAACTAAGCATGTAGAAACAATTACCAAGGAGTCAGAGTCCATATTACATAAAGAAACATTTTAGACAGAAAGATAGATAGCTAAGTTAGACATCACAAAGGCCTTATAATAAATTTCCTATACCCTCTGGTCAGTCTAGTGTACCCTTTTGCCCCATGCCAGATTCTAAGAACTTTAATAAACAATAAGACATTTAAACTCTGTACATACAGCTATTTCTAATTGTCTGATTAATGGCTCTCCTGGTCAAAACAACCTTTGTTTGACATAGCTGAAACTATGGAAATTCTTGTACTTTTCCTGGTTACCTCTGTATTGGTTTTTTCTCTTTAACTGATCATGCCATGCACCTGTTCCTTTAATGTTATGTAACAATCTCTATAAAAATAAAGCCCGAATCAAACTGTGAGAGTTTAGACCCACTGGCTCTGTAGGCTCTGTAGTCAGACCCACAGAGGCAGGCTGTTCTCAGGCATCCAGTTCAGTGTCTGACTCTTATTTGTTGCCTGCACCATCCATCCTTCGGGGACCCTGAGACCTGCCGAGGCTGGACCCAGGCAATTCTGGCCTCTTTAAATATGGCCAGTACAATTTTTACTTTGACAGTACCTTTTTGATATTTCTTTCTTATTTTTATACCAACTATTAGCTTTTACTGTTCCATGAATCACTTGTTGGCTGTACATGAGTTCTCTTCAATTTCAAAATTTCTGCTTTTATGTTTATAAATTACAAATCTTACTACATTTTTAGTATTTTTTATTTATGTTATAAAATTGAATGTGCCATTTATTATTTTCATTCTTTTCTCTTGTGAGTAATGAAGAATTTTAAGGAGCTTAATTTCATCTTGGTATAATTGCCATTACATTCATAATTTTAAAGGCTAACAGTGACCAGAGGGGAGAGGGAAGGGAATTTCAGGAGAAAAGGAGAAGGATTTACAGGAACTAGTATAAAGGACAGATGGACAAAAACTGAGGGGGGGGGTGGAATTGGGAGGGAGGTGGGGAGCACTGGGGGGGTGGGCTGGGGTGGGAGTAAAAGACAGAAAACTGTACTTGAACAATTAAAATAAAATTTAAAAATATTCCTCATTAGTTTCAATAAATAAATAAATAAATAAATGGTAATAATGTAGCACAAAGAAAAAAGGATCTCCTACCCATTGCAAGAGTGTGGGTAAAACTGGAGAACATTATGCTAAGTGAAAGAAGCCAGGCAGTGAGGGGCAAATACCATATGATCTCACCTTTAACTGGAACATAATAAATAAACAAACAAGGGAGCAATATATAACCAGAAGCATTGAAATTAAGAATAAACTTACAGTAATCAGAGGGGAAGTGAAAGGGGATAATGGGGGAAATAGGGGGAAATGTTTTCAGGAAGATCTATAAAGGACACATGGACAAAACTGAAGGGGGTGGGATCCAGAGTTTGATGTGAAGATGGATGGGTTAGGAGGAGTGGTGGAGGTAAAATAAATAAATAAATATGTAATAATAGTTGCAAACAATTTTGATTACTTTTTATCCAATGATGAAATAATTTAATAAATTTTTATTTCAAAAGTGTTTTCTTACTTCTACATTTATAATTTCTTTATAGTTTTAATTGTGGTATGATTAGAGAAACTCTTTATAATTTCCCTTTGGGGGAAATTTAATAATTTTCTTTTCACTTAACACATGACTAAACATAGCATTTTCTATGGATTGTATGACTAGGTATATAAAAGCTTTCATTGTTTAGTTTATTAAATGTGTTTTCAAAAATATTCTATTTCCATATATTCTTATTAATTGGACTACTTACATTTTATAGCATATATTATTGTAATGCACATTTAATGACATCAGGGGAAAGTGTTAGTAAATTACATTACTGCTATAAATTAAATGTTAGAATTTCAACTATGAATTTTGGAATTCATATGTTGAAATCCTAACTTCTAATGTGATGGTTTTGAAGGTGGGTCTTTGGGAAGTTATTAGGTCATCAGAGAAGAGCCCTCGTGGTTGGGATTAATGGCCTTAGAAAAACCCCCAGAAAGGTAGCCCCTCCTTACTGTGAAGTTACAAGCTAAAACATGGCTCTCTAGAAAGTGAGCAGTAACCAGGCAATGAATCTGCAAGATCACTGATTTGGTACTTCCCACCCCCAGAACTGTGAAAAATGAATTCTGCATAAGCCACTCAGAATATGGTATTTTTATAGCAGGCCAAATATACTAAGACATGTTATTTCTGTCAATCTATTTTTAGTAAATAACTGCTCCCATTTAATGAATTTTACTGTGAATTAACATTTTTTTCTTATAGTTTTACTTAACACCACTATCATTATAACTATTGAATTTTTTCTGGTGTCTACTTGGGCACTTTCCATACTTTCCTTTCAGTTGTTCTGAATGACCGTTGCAGTTTATCTTTGAGGATGATACAAAGTTGTATTTTCACTCTGGTTACATTTTTGACCTATTATTTTACTCAGTGTTTAAGAGTATTTTCATACACTTGTTATTTATAAGATGTTCTTTCTCTGTGCGGTCAATTATCCAGTGATTTGAAAATTATATAATCTATTTTCATTCTGGTTTCGTTAACTTCAAACAATATTCTTTTTTCTTTTTAATATATTTTATTGATTATGCCATTATAGTTGTTCTATTTCCCCCTTCATTCCCCTTCACCCTGCACACCCCTTCCCCCACCATCCCCCCCCTTTAATTTATGACCACGTGTCTCAAGTTCTTTAGATTCTATTCTTAAACTTAGGAAAAATGCATCAACTTAAGGGAGAAAAAAACGATACCTACTGACCCCATCATTGTTTCTCATAAAAGCTGTGGTAATATATATACTTTGTATCTTTTACTTTCTTTTTCCTCACCATTACTCCTGTATTCCTTAGTTTTCTTTGGAGAGCTACATTAGTCACATTACAATCTTATTGTTCAACTTGTTTTTACTTTTCAAAGATTATCAACTTTGTTAATATATTTTACAGACATGGGCTGTTTAAAAGCTTATTATTATTTTTTTAAGATTTTATTTATTTATCTTTAGAAGGGAAGGAGAGAGGGAGAGAAACATCAATGTATGGTTGCCTCTAGTGCATCCCCTGCAGGGAACTGGCCTGCAGGGAACCTCCTGCAACCCAGGCATGTGCCCTGACTGGGAATCGAACCATGATCCTCTGGTTCATAGGCCCGTGCTCAATCCACTGAGCTACATCAGCCAGGGCTTAAAATCTTATTATATAATATGTTGTAATATTTTGCTTTATTACATCCCATATTATTAAATACTATTTATTTCTCTTTGCATATATATATATATATATATATATATGAATGTGCATCTACCTTTATGTGATAAAAAAACTCTGTTGAAGTAACATGTTCCTCATTACCTTTTCAAATCTCCACAATGCCTAGCACAAAGCTTCTCTCTATTGGGAATAAGCAATGTTTTTGTTTTATTATTGATTTAAAAGCTTGAGGAAGATAAGCCAGATAGGAAGAGATGTTCCTGAACTCTCACTAGTCAGCACTAATACTTTTATTTGTTTTATTCTTTTCTATAAACAAAATAAAATTTTAACATCTGAAACTAATACAAAATAATGTCACTAACACGTACCTTAAATTATTCTCACTTGCAAAATCTTAATAGAAGCTTGAACTAACTACTTTGTTTGCATGTTTTTCTTTCCATAGATTGATAGTGTTGTCACAGGTATGTACATGTAATCAGGTTCTTGGGTGTCTCAAAAAAAGAATCGGGCAAGTCACACAAACTGAGTAAAGTGAAACAAGGAAGCTTTATTAAGGACAGTATCCTCCACAGAATATGAGAGCAGACCAATCCCCTGAATGGAGAAAGGTTCCCCATTGTCTGAGAGGTTATAATTTGATAAGGCTTTTTCCTTCCCTATTCATAATTTACTTTCTACTGTGCTTTCACTGGGAGTTACATAATTTTCCTGCTACAGCACATGCAATTATCCATTGTTCTCCCTGATTGCCCACTCACTTGGGGGGTGGAAACTACAAGGCTAATTTATTACAATCAGATTACAAAGATTCTAAAGTGTACCATAGGTTGTTCAGGATCAAAGTGCACAGGCCCAGCTGTGGTTTTAAGTATTACTATACTACCATAAGAGTATTTTCAGAATCCAGAATGTCAGTATCAATGCCAGCTATTTACTTTGATGTCAGCCTCCCAGCACTTCCTCATTTTTATTTCATCTACTGTCCTCTAGTCTCCTACCTCAAGTCCAGCTACTTGTAAGGAGCAAAGTAACTATTTCAGGAACTCCGGCTGTCTGGCTTAGCTGGCTTAGCTTTCTTTAGCATATTTTGAATTTGCTTCAGATGCTTTTTGGAAATTTCTCATTTCTAACTATGTGCTTGACTCAATCTCATTCACAGTTCTGCTACTGCTCAAGACTCTGACCTTTTGAGCAGAGGGCTGCTGGAGACTTCATTATTGTTGCTATCATCATAATTAATATCCTTAGTTCAGACTTCACTACTTGATTTTATCATTGCTAAGGGCCTGCATGAACAAGAGAAGAATTGGGTTGGACTTTTGGGGAACTTACAAATAATGTTCTTTACCAATAAAAGGTAAAGGGCAATCATCATTTATGTTAGTTCCCATCTGCCTATTTGCATGCATGCCAATCTCATGGAATGTTCCAATTTTTGTAAGGATTTTTAAAAGTACAATCTAGATTTAAAATGGTAACTTATAGAAATTTACATAAAGAAGATATTTTACTTTAGAGACCTCTTAGCACAAAAAGGAGATAGTATAGTTTTACTTCTCTAAAAGGGAGTAAAGAGTTACTTCCCTAACTTGTGAGAAGGTTAACTTTAATCAACTATAAAAATGTGTGTGTGTGTGTGTGTGTGTGTGTGTGTGTGTGTGTGAGAGAGAGAGAGAGAAAAGGTTTCCCTCGTATAATCTTTTTCTTCTTTCACAGGGAAGATAAATAGCTTTTGTCATTTGTCTGAATGACGAATGCTGTCAAAATTTTTTCAAACTTCTTTCTATTTTACTTATTTTGTTTTATTTTTTACTTTGTCCTTTCTCTTGGAAAACTTTGGTGGTTAATTAATCAAAAATAAATGTTGCCATGTCACTCCAAAAATATCTATTATACATAGTAAAGCAATTTCCTACTAAAAAAAAGAATAAAAAGAGTAATCTGAATTTATTTTGTTTAAAGTATGTGAGTTATGATAAAGAACAACACATACAAAAAACTGTAGCTAGGTAAAGTATTTGAGTTATGATCTAATTTACAAGATAAAATAATGACTACTAGCTCTACAAAATGAGGAAGAAAATTTAAATATGATTTAAGGAGTCTTTAAAATATAGTTTTATAGATTTCCCCCTACAAGAAAGAAAAAAAAAAGAAATAAAGAGAAAAGAGGATCAGAAAGAATGAAGAGGGACTGAGAGAAATGCAAGACGATATGAAATGTAATAATATTTGAATAATAAGGATACCAGAAGGAGAAGAAGAGCAAGGGATAGAAAACCTATTTGAAAAGGTAATGAGGAAAAACTTCCCTAATTTGATGAGAGAAAAAGTCACACAAATCCAGGAAACAAAGAGAATTCCAATAAAGAGGAACCCAAAGAGGCCCACTTTAAGACACATCATCATTAAAATGGCAAAATTCTAAGACAAAGAGAGAATCTTTAAGGCAGCAAGGAAGAAAAAGGACATAACATACAAGGGAGCCCCAATAAGGTTAGCTACTGACTTCTCAGTAGAAATGCTCCAAGGCAGGAGAGAATGGAAAGAAATATTCCAAGTAATGACAACCAGAAGCCTGCAACCAAGGCTACTTTACCAGCAAGGCTCTCCATCAAGATGGAAGGCCAAATAAAGAGCTTCCAAGACAAAAGAAGTCTAAAAGAATATACTTCCACTAAACCAGCCCTACAAGAAATACTAAAAGGACTGCATTAATGAAAGGAAGGAAAAAAGAGAGACAGAAAGAGCACAGGTACAAAAATGGCAATGAATAAGTACCTATCAATAATAACCTTAAACCTAAATGGATTAAATGCTCCAATCAAAAGACATAGATTGCTGAATGGATTAGAAAGCATTACCCAAACATATGCTGCCTACAAGAGACCCACCTCAGGACAAAAACCTACACAGACTAAAAGTGAAGGGCTGGAAACAGATTTTCCAAGCAAATGCACAAGAAAAAAAAAAGGAAAAAGAAGCTGGCGTAGCAATGCTCATATTAGACAAAATAGGCTTCAAAAAAAGACCCATTAAAAGAGACCCAGAAGGTCACTTCAAAATACTCAAGGGAAGAATCCTCCAAGAAGACATGAATGTTGTAAATACATGTGCACCCAACATAGGAATACCCAAATATATAAAGAAAATCTTAGAGGACTTCAAGAAAGATATTGACAGCAACACAATTATGGTAGAAGATTTTAACACCCCACTATTAAAAATGGACAGATCTTCCTAACAAAATATCAATAAAATATGAACAATGCCCTAGATGAAATGGACTTAACTGGTATATATAGAACCCTTCATCCCAAAGAAGCTAAATACACATTCTTTGCAAATGCACATGGAACATTTTCAAAGATAGACCACATGATAGGATACAAAACAAGCCTCAACAAATTCAAGACAGTTGAAATCATACCAAACATTTTCTCTGACCACAAGGGTCTGAGACTAGAAACCAACCCTAAGGAAAAAACCCAAAACTCTCAAAATCATGGAAATTGAAGACCATGCTATTAAACAATAAATGGGTCAAGAATGAAATTAGGGTAGAAATCAAAAAGTTTCTGGAAATAAACGAAAATGAACTCACAAGAACCCAAAACTTATGGGGCATAGTGAAGGCAGTCCTGAGAGGGAAGCTTCATAGCAATACAGGCTTACCTAAAGAAGATAGAAACATTTCAAATAAACTACCTAACCCTACGCCTGCAAGAACTCAAGGAACAACAACAAAGACAGCCCAGAGCAAGTAGAAGGAAGGAAATAACCAAGATCAGAGCAGAATTAAAAGACACAGAGATGAAAAGCACAATTCTAAGGATCAATAAATCCAGGAGCTGGTTTTTTTAGAGATTAACAAAATTGACAAGCCTTTAAACAGGCTCATCAAGAAAAGAGAGAGGACACAAATAAACACAATCAGAAACAAAAGAGGAGAGATTACAACTGACACCACAGAAATACAAAGGATTGTTAAGAAATTACTATGAAGAACTGTATGTCAACAAATTTGAAAACCTAGTGGAAGTGGACAAATTTCTAGAAAAATATAATCTTCCAAATATCAATGAAGAACAAGTAGAAAGCCTGAACAGACAAATAAAATCAGATAAAATTGAAGTAGTAAAAAAAACCACCAACAACAAAAAAACCTCCTGACACACAAAAGCCCTGGACCAGATGGTTTCACAGGAGAATTCTACAAACCTTTTAAGGAAGAGCTAACCCCTATTCTTCACAGACTATTCCAAAAAAGCCAAAATGATGGAAGACCCCCAAACTCTTTTTATGAAGCCAGCATCATCCTAATTCCAAAACCAGATAGAGACACAACAAAGAATGAAAACTTCAGGCCAATATTGCTGATGAACATAGATGCTAAAATTCTCAACAAAATATTGGCAAATTGTGTCCAACAATACATTAAAAAGATCATACGCCATGACCAAGTGGAATTCATCTGGGGGGATGCAAGGATGGTTCAACATTCACAAATTTGTAAATGTAATACAACACATAAATAAAAGCAAACACAAAAATTACATGATCATTTCAGTAGATGCAGAAATAGCTTTCGATAAGGTACAACACCCATTTATGATAAAAACATTCAGCAAAGTGGGAATAGAGAGATCATTCCTCAATATAGTAAAGGCCATATATGAGAGATCTACAGCCAACATCATACTCAATGGGCAAAAACTGAAAGGCTTTTCCACTAAGATCACAAACAAGACAAGGATGTCCACTTTCACCACTTCTATTCAATATAGTATTGGAACTTTTAGCCACAGTGATCAGACAAGAAATGGAAATAAGAGTCATCCAAGTTTGGAAAGGAGGAAACAAAACTGTCACTGTTTACAGATGACATGATAGCGTACCTAAAAAATTCTATAGACTCCACCCCAAAATTGCTCGACCTAATAAATGAATTTGGCAAAACAGCAGGATATAAAACCAATATCCAGAAATCAATGCCATTTTTGTATACCAACAATGAAACAGCAGAAGCAGAAATCAAGAAAAAAATCCCATTCGATATAACAAAAACAAAAATAAAATACCTAAGAATAAACTTAACCAAAGAGGTAAAAGACCTGTATGTGGAAAACTACACGAAATCAAGGAAGACACAAACAAATGGAAACATATACCATGCTCATGGATTGGAAGAATTAACATCATCAAAATGTCCATACTACCCAAAGCAATTTACATCTTCAATGCAATACATATTAAAGTAACAATGACATACTTCACAGACATAGACCAAACACTTCAAAAATTTATATGGGACCATAAATGACCATGCATAGCAGCTGCAATTTTAAGAAAGAAGAGCAAAGTAGGAGGGATCACAATACCTGATACCAAAGTGTATTACAAGGCCTTTGCAATCAGAACAGCTTGGTACTGGCATGAAAACAGGCACATAGACCAATGGAACAGAACAGAGACCCCAGAAATAAACCCAACTCTCTACAGTCAATTAATATTTGATAAAGGGGGCAGTAACATAAAATGGAGTAAAAATAGCCTCTTCAACAAATGGTGTTGGGAGAACTGGACAGCTACATGCAAAAAAAATGAAACTTGAGCACCAACTTACACCATACACCAAAATAAATTCAAGGTGGATAAAAGACTTAAATATAAGCTGTGGCACCATTAAAGTCCTATAGAAAAACATTGGCAGGGAAATCTCAGATATTTCTTGCAGCAACATTTTTACTGATATGTCCCCTAGAGCAAGGGACATATAGGAAAGAATAATCAAATGGGATCTCATCAAAATTAAAAGCTTCTGCACGGCTTAAGAAAACAGTATTAAAATAAAAAGAGAACCAACTGTATGGAAAATATATTTGCCAATAATACCTCAGACAAGGCTTTAATCTCAAAAATATACAAAGAACTTACATGACTCCACTCTAAGAAGACAAACAACCTAATTAAAAAGTGGAAGAAGGACTTGAACAGACATTTCTCCAAGAAGAACATACAGAGGATCCAGAGACACATGGAAAGATGCTCGATATTGCTAGCTTTCAGAGAAATGCAAATTAAAACAACAATGCGATACTACTTTACACCAGTCAGAATAGCCATCGTGAACAAAGTAACAAACAACAAGTGTTGGAGAGGTTGTAGAGAAAAGGGAATGCTAGTGCACTATTGGTGGGATTGCAGACTGGTACAACCACTATGGAAAACAGTATGGAATTTTCTAAGATAACTAAAAATCTACCTGCCTTTTGACCCAGCAATTTCACTGTTAGGAGTATATCCTAAGAATCCTAAAACACAAATCCAAAAGAACCTATGCACCCCAATGTTCATAGCAGCACAATTTACAATAGCCAGGAGTTGGAAGCAACCTAGGTGCCCAGCAGTAAATGAATGGATCCCAAAATTATGGTACATTTACACAATGGAATTCTATGCAGCAGAAAGAAAGAAGGAGCTCCTACCCTTTGCAACAGCATGGATGGGATTGGAAAGCATTATTTTAAGTGAAAGCCAGGAGTTGAAAGACAAATACCATGTTATCTCACCTTTAACAGGAAGCTAAACAACAAAACAAACAAGCAAGCAAAATATATGTCCTGGCTGGTGTAGCTCAGTGGATTGAGCATGGGCCCTATGAGGCAAGGGTTTGCTGGTTTGAGTCCCAGTCAGGGCACGTGCCTGGGTTGCAGGCCAGGTCCCCAGTCGGAGCCACATAAGAGGCAACCACACATTGATGTTTCTCTCTCACTCTTTCTCCTTCCCGCCCCCTCTCTCTAAAAATAAATAAATTATATATATATATATATAGATATATATATATAGATATATATATATATAACCAAAGACACTGAAATACAGAACAGACTGACAGTGACCAAAGGGGAGAGGGGAGGGAATTTCTGGGGAAAAGGGGAAGGTTTTACAAGAAGAAGTATAAAGGACACATGAACAAAACTAATGGGGGTAGAAATGGAAGGGAGGTGTGGAGCACTAGGGGAGGTGGGCCGGGATGGGAGTAAAAGACAGAAAACTGTACTTGACCAACAATTAAATAAATAAATTTAATAAATAGGTTTTATAAACACATAAGTTTGTAAATTGTGTTTAACATTAGTGAACATAATACTTGAGTTAAGTAGGTGAATATCACAGGTTAAGAAATACAAATGTCTTCCATGTTTTACTATGTAAATTAATGTCAACAAAATAATCCAGTTTATATAAGACTGTGGCTAGACATCTAGTGATTTAAACTTTTTAAATGTTTGCACACTGGTTTATGAGTCAAGAAAACTATCATTGTTTTCATAATAGTTTAAAATGTCATATATATAAAATGGTATTTAAACAAATGCCATTTTCAGATATACCTTTAATATCATTAGTACCATTTTAATGCCATTTAAAAGATATATCTTTTAATAATAAGATACATCTTAAAATGTTAAATCTCATAAATTGTAGTAATGCTATAAATAATAAGGGATTGATGTGTTGATTATAAACTTCCAAATTCTTAATTATATTTAAAAGCTTAGACTAATATTAAATTTTGTTAAAAATCTTGAAAGTTTTCATTCATGAATAATCAGCTGCTACATTCTTATAAATTAATTGAATGTCATTTCAAAATAGGATTCTAGCTTCTGTTTCATAAAATTTTAAGTATCCTCTTGATGGTAGGACATAACGCACTTAAACTGAATATAAATGAAAGCAGAACAAGAGGAGGGTGTGGGGAAGAACCATTTGTGGTGGGTTCTCACCAGGGGCCAAGGTGGAGCTGAGCTGGAGCAAGTTGGAGCTAAGGGTGGAGTTTATGTATGACAAATAGGGTAACATGGTCTGATCCCCAGATTTCAAGAGATCACTTGATTTGGAGGCCTCTGAAGCACAGAGGTTATCCCCGGTTTTCTTTTTCTTTCTTTTATATATATATTTTTATTTTATTGATTATGCCATTACATTTGTTCTGTTTCCCCCCCTCCATTCCCCTCCACCCTGCACACCCCTCCCCCACCATTCCCCCCCCTTTAGTTAATGAACACTTGTCTCAAGTTCTTTAGATTCTATATTTCCCATATATTCTTGCCCTCCCCCTATCTATTTTCTACCTACCATCTATGCTACTTATTTTCCGTACCTTCTCCCCCCTTCGCCTTCTCCCACTCCTCTGTTGCTAACCCTCCATGTGATCTTCATTTCTATGGTTCACTCCTGATATAGCTGTCCTCTTAGTTTGTTTTTGTTTTAGGTGTGGTTCTTAATAACTGTGAGTTTGCTGTCCTTTCACTGTTCATCTTTTTTATCTTCTTTTTCTTAGGTAAGTCCCTTTAATATTTCATATAATAAGGGCTTGGTGATGATGAACTCCTTGAATTTGATCTTATCTGAGAAGCACTTTATCTGCCCTTCCATTCTGAATGAAAGCTTTGCTTGTGCCTGATCCATGGTGTTATAGAACAGTAGAGGCCAAGGTTTGTTATGTCCGCTGCCCTCTAGGAAAGACATCTCTCAATGCTAGAGATTTGTGAAAAGGAAAGGAAATGTTTATTTCATGCTATACAGACTTAAAGTAGTAACCTAACATCTTCATTAAAATATCAAAGTCCTTTAGGATATCCACAGATGCACACAGCCCTTCCTTCTCCCCCTGCCCTAATCCAGGGTACCATAACTCAACAAAAGAAGCACACATCCCTGTTTCCAGGCCACTGACAGCATCAGCTATGTCACCATCCAGGCAGAATCTCTAATTAATCCAAACCCATGTGGTACCTTCTCATGGTCTACTGGCAAGAGTTCTTGGTACCCATTTTTCCAGGCAAAGTCTTTCCTGCTTCCCAGGCCACATAGCCAAAGGGAGCACCTGAGTCCAAGTGGTCCTCTTCCGCCAAAGCTGCAGGGGTCTGTGCTCTGGCCAAAACTGTGTGGTTCTTTCTTCCTGGCAAAGCCAAGAGGGGGTCCCCACTCTGGCAAAACCTCATGGCTCTCTCTTCTCCTCAAAAGCTGCGGAGAGGGGAGGGTCCCCATTCTGACAAATCAGCTTTGTACTACCTGCACTGCCACAGCCTCATGGCTCACTCTCCTTTAATGGCTTCTGTGTCTGGATTTGAATCCCCATGCCCATCTTCCTCTGTGCGGCCATTTCTGACTCTTCTCACATCGGCTACACTTGCCAGCACTACCATATCCTTCCAGCTTTACTAGGCTGCCATAGTGAGTCTGGGCAGGTGTGGCCCCATGTCATGGAGCCAGTGATCTCCAAGCTCTCACGCAAGTATTGTAACTCAGCGAACCTGCCCCCAGTTACATCTTGGGTGGAAGTCATTTCCATCTTCCTGGCTCAGAGCATGGCCACAGCTATTTAACATATCTGTGTAGCCAGTTAAAGATTATAGATATGTTAAATGACCATACCAAAGATTAGCTGCAAAGCTGTTGCTGTACAAAACAGCTCTCAATGGCCCTGCTCCATTTGTCCCTTCCCCAACTAACACCTGTGTTGGGGGAGGGGGAAGGATATCTTAATATTTTCCGGATACCTTGAATTCTGGACCCTATTCCAAATCCCTTTTTGGGGCCCCCCTCTTGGCTGCACCCTGTTACAATGGGGCATTCACATCTCATGTCTTGGTTGTATGAGATCCCAGTAAAATAAGTGGTTTGAAGTGTAGACAATTGACTAATCTTCAGCCAGGACTTCCAAACTGGGACATGATGGCGTTAAAAAAAAAAAACAAACTATTTTCTATTCTCTTTCAATGTGTGCAAATCATCCAATATAATTTATTGTTCACTTTTTACCACAACAGTGGTAATTTGGCTGTAATCCCAAATCAGTATGTTAGACAATTTCACTCAAAATTTTGGACGATGTTTCTCTGATACATGTCCCATTTGCCAACCTAATAAACCTGGAAAAAATCTATAAAAGTGGGACGTAAGTAATTAACATTGGCAAATAGATTTTGTACTATTGTATCATTCAAATGAATAGTGTTGCTTGTTTTCTGGGTGGCTAGAAGTTTTTGCTCTATCAAGAGACAACTATCTCAGGCCTGGAGGGGTAGCTCAGTTGGTTAGAGGATTGTTCTGATGTGCCAAGGTTGAAGGTTCGATACCTCATCAGGGCACATACAAGAATCAACCAATAAATACATAAGTAAATAGAACAACAAATCAATCTCTCTCTCCTTCTCTCTTTCTTCCTCTCTCCTTTCCTCCCTCTCTCTAAAAGCAATTAAAAAAAGAAAACTATCTCTACAAAAACAAACAAAAAACCTAAAACTTTCCTAAAACTTGAAGACTCTGTGTTTCCAAACTGGGTTATATAACTTCATTATCCAATACTGAAGACACTCAATCTTTATTTTTACATTTTGAGCTTTGCAAGACACTCAGAATATATTTCTCCCTGTTTTTTCTGTGTTCCCGTAGGGCTCCAGCCTCCTGAGCAATGAAAACAGACATGCTATAAAAGGTAGAGAATGCCTCCTTTTGTATTCCAAAAACATTTACTTTTCAATGCTAAGCGCGTTATACACAGAGGTAGGGGTTTATATTATTGTAATCTTGTCTAAGAAAATGTTTGTTTTCATTAAGGAGATAAGATTTTTCTCTCTTAAGTGGGGAGGGATGCATCAGTTTTGATGTAAACACACAGGTTCATAATTTCAGGCTCCTCTCACTTAGTATAAGAAAACCACTTCTGTACCTGCACAGGTAATCATCCGCCTCTCATCACATCTTTCTGAGAAGGAGGTAGGGAAAACAGCTATGGTTATTGTTGTGATTAATAATAGCCTAACTTTAATCTGGAAACCACATGTTTTGTTTTAAAATAATTTAAATAAATATAAGTATTAAAGTTTTATTCAGTGTTGCTCATCATCAAGCAATGCCATTATTCTTATTGCCCATATACAACAATGAAAATTGAGAGAACGAATGACCCTTAAAATCTTCCACAATGAGAATCAGAGACATGGAAATAAAGAACAAATTGACAGTTACCAGACATGGTGGATAATGGGGGATAACAGGGGAAAGAAGGGGAAGAGTCGTCAAGGAACATGTGTAAAGGACCCAAGGACAAGGCCAACTACCAAGGGGAGGATTGAATGTGGGAGGGAGGGTGAGCAGGGAAGGGGAGAATAAATGGGGGGGATAAGACCAATTGTAATTGAACAACAATAAAAAATATATAAAAATTAAAAAAGCTTTCACAATTATATCATATATTATTATAGAGTTTTAATGCACTATAGACTAATTAGTACTTTTTTCAAGGATAAAATTGAGACCTCTCGTGTGACCATTAGCCATGAATTGGAAATCACTCTGAAATAAGACTTCTGTTTAACCGTCTAGAAGAGTCCTCATCAGATAGTGTTAACGCAAACACTGCACTGAAATCTGAGGAACTGGACCTTGGATTCATATCTCTTAGTTAAAAAGACTGTATATATGCATTTCTAGGACTTCAGTGCTGGCAAGAGATCCCAGTAATGAAGATTTTTCAGGAATCTTGACTCAAGCAGCACAATGTTAATTTAAATACTTTAGGACTAGCACCCAAAACACCAGAAGCCAATGATTACCACATCTTTAAAAAAACTCAGTGTCCCTTTATTTTTCTTGTTTGTCTCTTCTTTTAGTTTAAAATTTGATTTATCTTAAGTTGTTTTCATGTTGCGTGTAGGAGACCATTCTGCACGATGTGGGCCCAGCTCCCACTGGGAGATGCACAGGACCCACGCCCATGGATATGGTCTCCTGTGGGAGATCAGGCCCGCAATATGCCTAGGTCACTTTTAGTCTTGCTTTTTGCAAAAAACTCCCTCACCCGGATTTGTGGCAAACATTTACTGCAAAGAAACTTTCTAAAAACCATGCTAAACCTTCCAAGGACCAGTGTAACCAGTTTGAGCACTTTTGCCCTTTTGCAAAAATCCCTCTTCTGTGATGTGATTACCAGCATCCTCTCCTTTGTTTTCTGTAAAAGGTAACCACCTAAAGCAACCTGTGCATAGTAAATGAGGATCATCAAGTAATGTGCGAGAAAGCTAATAAAGGCCAATCTGGCAATGGGCAAGGCTTTTGCTCCCCTTGAAAGAAAAGCCATGCTGTCCCTTTTCCTCCATAGGACTCAGTAGTCTGTGTGAATGTCTCATTTCATCCATAGTGATGCGGACACTGCGGGCCAATGTCTGCATCAGTTGCAACATTCAATTAGATATATTTGAGCCAATGTTCTTTGGTTAGTTTCACTCCTTCCCCATTAGCAAATTCACTTTCAAACTAGTAGTCTCTTCCACACTCGTTTTGGGATCAAATAAATATTTAAGAAACCATACTCTATTTTCTGGTTCTACAAATATTTCTAACATTAATTATTGCACAGGAGCTCTACTTTTTATGTTAAAGATTGTAATAAATACATTAAAAGCAAGATTGTTGTCATTTTGTTACAGGAAAATATAGCAACCAGACACCGAGGGATTCTGAAGTACGAGGTTTATTAACATGCACGGGCTCATAGGGTCAATCTCCAAATTCTGAGCCCCGAACAAAGGATTCTTGGGGTTTATATAATCTACGGGGTCTTCCTGTCTACGTAGCAAAGCAGGATACAGAAGCGGAATATGGAAGTTAGTTCTAGCTACGTGGCAGAAGCAGAGTAGAAAGGCTAAATGCAGAAATTAGTTCTACCAGTGGGGTGCTAGTCCCAGTCCTTGTGATTATCCTGCCGTTTGCTTTTCCCATACAGCCTTATTGCTCTCCCAGGGCGGTTGGGGTTTGGGTGAACAAAGGTTTTCCAAACCTTCCCACATCAATTTCTCCATGCAGACAATATTTATCTTGAACAAGAGCTCTGAAAATAACCAAAAAATACGATTTTTAAAATATTTTAGTTATCTCATGGTTAGTATAGTAATTTGAAAGCAAGCTATACAAGATTTCTCTTACTGTAGGATGATTTAATGGGGAATTATACTAATTAATATCTGCACCATGTACAGCAGAGATAGCTTAAAAAGCAATATTCCCTGAAGATAAGAACTCTAAAAAGGTATGGAATTCTAAAGAAATCAATTAACAACCTGAATTATGAGAGACTAATTACTTTTATTTTCATCAGTGGGGACCAAGAAAAAATGACAGAAAATTATCAATTCTTTCAGCTTATGCATTTGTTTGTTTTGGTGGTTGACTATAAATAAAAAGTTTTTTTCTCAATTTCCTAATAGAGGATCAGAGATCATTAATACTGTAACTAATTCAGACATCTAATTGTTTTGACCAGCAGGGCTATAATCTGATTTAGCCTATTAATAACTTAGCTATGTCTCCATATTGATCTTGCATCATCAAAATGATTATCAAAACTCTGGTTCTCAAAACTTTGACATTCTTCGTTGAATTTTGGGCTCATTTTAAATAACAATTCCACATGGATGCATATTTCTAGATTGCTAATATATGTATCATTTATTCTTCCATTTTCAGAAAGTGTTATTTTTATACTATGAAAATTTTAAACAGTATGGATTCTTATTTGAATACATGTTTTATATATGTGTATATATATATATAATATGTATTATATATATCTATACATAGAGAGCATATATATATATATACATGCTCTACTAAGAATAATGTAAGCAGATGATCAATAATCTTTAGTTGTTTATTCAAACAGCATTTATTAGGTGCTTGTTATGTGTTGGACACAAAGTGTATTTTAAAGAAATGAATAGGAGGAGAGGAAGATGGCGACGGAGTAGAACGTACTGCAGCTCCAGTGCACGTGAGTGAAAAGCCTGACCGAGCTACTGAGAAACAGTGTAATTAAGTAATAGATCCACAGCATTTATGAAGCTGGGAGAGCAGCGATTGTGACAGATGCTGAGGTTATTGTTAACCTCAACCGGATATTGAGGTTCCGGTCAGCGGCAGGTTAGTGGCACATCGGGGAGTCCAGTGGAGACAGGAGTGGCAGCGGGGCTGTCGCTGGAGGCCGGGCAGTCGCAGCGGGACTGCCACCAGCGCAGGAGGCGTCCTGCTCGGGAGCGGGAGTACCAAGTGGCCCCAGTAGGTGACCAGCTGAGGGTCAGCAGTTTTCTCCCCTCCCTCCCGTCTGGGCAGCGCAGGCAGAGGCCTGTGCAATTGAGTTTACACAGAGAGCAGAGAGCAACAAAAACAAAGGGCTGTGTTCATCTGCGGACTCTGTGGTTGCCAGCCCTGGAGAATTGAGAAGCGCATGGTTGCCACTGGTCTGGCTGGGGAATGGGCTGAGCTGAGAGACAGGCTGTCTAGGGAGGCTTTATTATTATTATTATTATTATTATTATTATTATTATATTTTTTTTGAAAGTGGACTGAGGTGCTCTACTGCGACGGCTTGGCTTGCTTACCATCCAGCCTGGCAGCGTGGAAGTGGTGCCCCAGAGAGCAAGGGACCCAGGCAGCCTGGGGGGAGAGCAGGCGCCGGCATCCCAGTCTGGCAGCCTGGCGGGCGCGCGCTGGCAACACAGCCCACAGAGAGGTCCTGCTGCAACCAGAAAATCAGTTTGGACAGTTGAAAACTAACAAGGGAAATTTTGTTTTGTTTTGTTTTGTGGGTTTTTTTGTAATCTCATTTATTTTGAATTTTATTATTGCTTTATCTTTCAATACTTTGATACTCTTCTTTCTTTTTTCCTGTTTTAGCTCTTCTTCCCCAACTTATCACTTTTTCCTCCCTTCTCCTGCCTTTTTTTGTGCTGTTTTCTTTTGTTTGTTTGTTGCTGCATACTTATTTTATTTTTCATTATTCTCACTTCTTTTATATTCTAATAGTATCTGTGTATTCCTCCTCCTCTTGTATAGGCTTCTTAGTCTTGGTGGGTTACATTGTATTATCTGACAGGTCTCCTCTGTTCTTTCCTCCACAATGTATTTCTAATTTTCTATACCTCACGTCTCTTGTTTTCTTTTAGCACACTACCCAAAGCTCTACACTCCTTATTCAGACTGATCTCATAGAGTCGGTCACAGGACTGTTGCTCTAATACTACTGTAAATAATAGCTGTTCTATATAACTGTAATCACTTCACAACTAATCTCCCAGATCTTAGCCCACTTTACAAGTTCCTGAATTCTATTACTGGAGTAATTAACTGTATTTGCTCATACAATACACCTATCTACTATTCCTTACTCTCACCTTACCTTAAAATCTGACCGTCTGCAACCTCACTGCTTTCTAGTCCCAACTCACAAGGCTTCCCTCCCCAACAAGAGGCTTATCTTTTGTCTATCCTTTCATAAAAGTGGCAAGGTGGGTTGAAGATTACGGCTACCATTATATATAGCCTAAAGATCGTCTACCTCTTCCCTACCAGATGTGATTGTAACTATCATAAAATACTCTTCTGCTTTCATAAACCATTTTGCCTCCCCCTCCAAGTGATTACACACACACACACACAAAGGAGTAGGTGGAAACGGAGAACATCAAGGTACCTGCAGGAGCCTGCACCACTGAAATTCACAGGTATTCTACACAGAAGTTCACACCATAAACCCAGGGAGTCAGAACAGACCAATTTTAGAAGCTGGGGCTAACAAGAAGAGTCTCAAAAAACAGTGGGAAGACAAAGAACCAATCCCAAAATGAAATAAAAGGTGGAACCCTCAGAAAGAATGTTAGATGAAATAGAGGCAAGTCAACTATCAGATATTGAATTCAAAGCACTGGTTATCAGGAAGTTCAAAGAGCTCACAATGAGCTACCAGAAATTACAGGGGAGCTACAATGAACTCTCCGCAAACTATAACAATATGAAAAAGGAAATAGAAACTATCAGCAAAGGGAAAAGAGGAAATGAAGAATATAATTTCTAAATCGAAGAACACAGTAGAAGGTTTCAAAAATAGAATCAATGAAGCAGAAGAAAGGATCAGTGAGATGGAGGACAAAGTAGAAAACATCTCGCAGAAAGAACAAGAAAAAGAAAACAGGCTCAGAAAGAATAAGGAGGGATTAAGAGAAATGCAAGACAATATGAAACGTAATAATATCCGAATAATAGGAATACCAGAAAGAGAAGAAGAAGAACAAGGGATAGAAAATGTATTTGAAAGAGTAATGAGAGAAAATATCCCTAATTTTATGAGAGAAAAAGTCACACAAATCCAGGAATTACAGAGAGTCCCAATCAAGAGGAACCCAAAGAGGCCCACTTCAAGACACATCATCATTAAAATGGCAAAATTCCAAGACAAAGAGAGAATCTTAAAGGCAGCAAGGGAGAAAAAAGAAATAACATACAAGGGAGCCCCAATAAGGTTAGCTAATAACTTCTCAATGGAAACACTCCAAGCAAGAAGAGAATGGCAAGAAATATTCCAAGTAATGAAGACTAGAAGCCTAAAACCAAGACTACTTTACCCAGCAAGGCTCTCAATCAAGATGGAAGGCCAAATAAACAGCTTCCAAGACAAAAGAAGTCTAAAAGATTATGCCTCCACCAAACCAGCCCTACAAGAAATACTAAAAGGACTGCTTTAAGGAAAGGAAGAAAAAGAGAGAAACACAGGTACAAAAATGGCAATGAATAAGTATCTATCAATAATAATCTTAAATGTAAATGGATTAAATTCTCCAATCAAAAGACAAAGAATAGCTGAATGGATAAGAAAGCATGACCCACACATATGCTGCCTACAAGAGACACACCTCAGGACAAAAGATCACCACAGACTAAAAGTCAAAGGCTGGAAACCAATTTTTCCAAGCAAATGGACAAGAAAAAAAGCTAGGGTAGCAATTCTCATATCAAACAAAATAGACTTCAAAAAAAGGGCCATAAAGACAGACCCAGAAGGTCATTTCATAATACTCAAGGGAACAATCCACCAAGAAGACATTAACTTCATAAATATATATACACCCACCATAGGAGCGCCCAAATATATCAAGAAAATCTTAGAGGACTTCAAGAAAGATATTGACAGCAACACAATTATAGTAGGGGATTTTAACACCCCACTATCAAAAATGGACAGATCTTCCAAACAAAATATCAACAAAGACATTGCGGCATTAAACAACACCCTTGATGAAATGGACCTAACTGATATATACAGAACCCTTCATCCCAAAGAAGCTAAATACACATTCTTTGCAAATGCACATGGAACATTCTCAAAGGTAGACCACATGACCACATGAGAGGACACAAAATGAGCCTCAACAAATTCAAGAGAGTTGAAATCATACCAAGCATTTTCTCTGACCACAAAAGACTGAAATTGGAAACCAACCCCAAAGGAAGAAACCCAAAACATGCAAAATCATGGAGACTGCATGGTCTCCAATGAATGGGTCAAGAATGAAATTAGGGAAGAAATCAAGAAGTCCCTGGAAACAAATGAAAACAAACTCACAATGACCCAAAACTTATGGGACACAGCGAAGGCAGTCCTGAGAGGGAAGCTCATAGCAATACAGGCCTAACTAAAGAAGATAGAAACATTTCAAATAAACTACCTAACCCTACGCCTGCAAGAACTCAAGGAACAACAACAAAGAGAGCCCAGAGCAAGTAGAAGGAAGGAAATAACCAAGATCAGAGCAAAACTTAATGACATAGAAACTAAAAGCACAATTCTAAGGATCAATGAATCCAGGAGTTGGTTCTTTGAGAAGATAAACAAAATAGACAAGCCTTGAAGTAGGCTCATCAAAAAAAGAAGAGAGAGGACACAAGTAAACACAATTAGAAGTGAAAGGGGAGAGATTAAAACTGATACCACAGAAATAGAAGAGATTGTAAGAAATTCCTATGAAGAACGGTATGCCAAGAAATTTGAGAACCTAGGTGAAATGGACACATTTCTAGAAAAATATAATCTTCCAAAACTCAATGAAAAAGAAACAGAAAACCTGAACAGACCAATAACAGCAAAGGAAATTGAAGCAGTAATCAAAAAACTCCCATCACGCGAAAGCCCTGGACCAGATGGTTTCACAGAATTCTACAAAGCATTTAAGGAAGAGCTAACCCCTATTCTTCACAGACTATTCCAAAAAAATCAAAAAAAAAAAGAGGAAAACTCCCAAATTCTTTTTATGAAGCCAGCATCATCCTAATTCTAAAACCAGATAGAGACAGAAGAAAGAGAGAAAACTTCAGGTCAATATCGCTGATGAACATACATGCTAAAACCCTCAACAAAATATTGGCAAATCACATCTGAGAATATATCAAAAAGGTATACACCATGACCAAGTGGGATTCATCCCAGGGATGCAAGGATGGTTCAATATTCACAAATCAGTAAATGTAATACATCACATAAACAAAAGCAAAGACAAAAACCACATGATCATATCAACAGACTCGGAAAAAGGTTTTGATAAGGTACAACACCCATTTATGATAAAAACACTCAGCAAAGTGGGAATAGAGGGAGCATTCCTCAATATCATAAAGGCCATATATGAAAGACCTACAGCCACATCATACTCCACAGGCAAAAACTAAAAGCTTTTCCACTAAGATCAGGAACAAGACAAGGATGTCCACTCTCACCACTCCTATTCAATATAGTATTGGAAGTTATAGCCACAGTGATAAGGCAAGAAAAAGAAATAAAAGGCATCTAAATTGGAAAGGAGGAAACAAAATTGTCACTGTTTGCAAATGACATGATAGTGTACATGGAAAACCCTATAGACTCTACCAAAAAACTGCTCGAACTAATGAATGAATTTGGCAAAACAGCAGGATACAAAGTCAATATCCAGAAATCAAAGGCATTTTTGTATACCAACAGTGAAACAGCAGAAGCAGAAATCAAGGAAAAAATCCCATTCGATATAACAAAAACAAAAATAAAATATCTGAGAATAAACCTAACCAAGGAGGTAAAAAACCTGTATGCAGAAAACTACACAACACTGAAGAAAGGAATCAAAGAAGACACAAACAAATGGAAACATATACCTTGTTCATGGATTGGAAGAATTAACATCATCAAAATGTCCATACTACCCAAAGCAATATACAGATTCAATGCAATACCTATTAAAGTACCAATGGCATATTTCACAGACATAGAACAAACACTTCAAAAATTTATATGGAACCATAAACGACCCCGAATAGCATCTGCACTTTTGAGAAAGAAGAACAAAGTAGGAGGGAATCACAATACCTGATATCGAACTGTATTACAAGGCCACTGTAATCAAAACAGCCTGGTGCTGGCATAAAAACAGGCACATAGACCAATGGAACAGAACAGAGAGCTCAGAAATCAACCCAACTCTCTACAGTCAGTTAATATTTGACAAATGGGGCAGTAACATAAAATGGAGTAAAGATAGCCTCTTTAGCTAATGGTGTTGGGAGAACTAGACAACTACATGCAAAAAAAAAAATGAAACTTGAGCACTGACTTAAACCATACACCAAAATAAATTCAAGGTGGATAAAAAGCTTAAATATAAGCCGTTGAAACCATTAAAGTCCTAGAGGAGACTATAGGCAGGAAAATCTCAGATATTCCACACAGCATCATTTTTACTGATATGTCCCCTAGAGCAAGGAATATAAAGGAAAGAATAAACAAATGGGATCTCATCAAAATAAAAAGCTTCTGTGTGGCTAAACAGTATTAAACTAGCAAGTAGTAGTATTAAACAGTATTAGTATTAAACGGTATTAAAAATTAGTATTAAACAGTATTAAATTAGCAAGACAACAAACTGTATGGGAAAATATATTTGCCAATGATACCACAGGCAAAGGTTTAATCTCCAAAATATACAAAGTACTTACACGACTCCACACTAAGAAGACAAATAATCTAGTTAAAAAATGGGAAAAGGACTTGAACAGACACTTCTCCTAGGAGGACACACAGAGGATCCAGAGACACATGAAAAGATGCTCAATATCACTAGCCATTAGAGAGATGCAAATTAAAACCACAATGAGATACCACTTTACACTGGTCAGGATGGCTATCATAAACAAAGCAACAAACAACAAATTTTGGAGAGGTTATGGGAAAAAGGGAATCCTAGTGCACTGTTGGTGGGATTACGGACTGGTACAACCATTATGGAAAACAGTATGGAATTTTATCAGAAAAATAAAAATCGACCTGCCTTTTGACCCAGCAATTCCACTGCTAGGATTATATCCTAAGAATCCTAAAACATCAATTTCAAAGGACCTATGCACCACAATGTTCATAGCAGCACAATTTACAATAGCCAAGAGTTGGAAGCAACCTAGGTGTCCATCAGTAAATGAATGGATCAAAAAATTGTGGTACATATACACAATGGAATTCTATGCAGCAGAGAGAAAGAAGGAGCTACTACCCTTTGCAACAGCATGGATGGGACTGGAAAGCATTATGCTTAGTGAAACAGGCCAGGTGTTGAAAGACAAATACCATAGGACCTCACCGTTAACAGGAAGCTAAATAACAAAACAAATAAGCAAGCAGACTAAAAACAGACACTGAAATTGAGAACAAGTGACCAGAGGAGAGAGGGGAGGGAATTTAAGGGGAAAAAGGGGGAAGGATTTACAGGAAGAAGTATAAAGGACACATGGACAACAACTAAGGGGGGTGGAAATGGGAGGGAGGTGGGGAGTATGGGGTAGGGTGGGCTGGGATGGGAGAAATAGAAAACTGTACTTGAAAAATAACTAAATAAAATAAAAATAAATAAATGAATAGCTTATTATCTTGTTTATAGAAGTGTCCAATGCAATTATGAAATAGGAAAATAAATCAAGGGTCAAATTTCAGTTTTCAAAGATTTACCTATTGGGAATATTGATATAGCTCAGCCACCTGTCACAAACCAGTTATATTTTAGGTATGTTATTGCAATCTTTGAGTAATATCATTAATTAGTTTGAGAACTGATATGGAAACTCCTTTTAAATAAACATGTGGTTGTTTTGCAGGATGGACCCCCACCCAAAATTTGATTCACATGTTTTAGCTGATGAAACTACAACCAAGAGAACATCAAGTTTGATCCTCACATGGGACTCCTGAGGAGATCCAATTGTGCAAACAGGTAATATGTACTTAGGCAAAGCAGAGGGAGTGTTATCAAAGGACAGTAATTAAGGGTCAGTTCTCATGCACAGGCTGGAGATTTCTGAGGTTTAAATTTCCTGCCTGCTTCATAGGAGGAAGTAGTTTCATGCTCTTTTATCAATTTGTCCAGAGTGGGATAAAGAGCTGATAAAGGTAGAGGAGTAAAAAAAAGTCAATGCTCAAACATCAAAAATGTGGTCATTGTGTAAAATGCGTATGATATATTATCCTAGGCTAAATAGGTGCCTTATTTTTGAAAAGTAGCATAGCATCTCAAAAAGAACACAAATGTTGAAACTAAGCAGACAGGATTTAAATTAATTCTCTGTTTCTATGTAGTCAAGGGATTTTGACTGATTCATTTTAAACTGTTTGAATCTAACAAATGGAGTTAATATTTAACATATATTGCAAGGTCTGAGTCACAATGGTGGGGATAAGCCTTGGTGTGATGAGGATAAGACAATACATAACAAGCTTTTGACAAATATTTTACTTTTTTATTTTGAAATAAATACTAGTAACCTATTGATATTTATTTCCAAAGATTATTCTTTATAGGGTACAGCTAAGTATTTCATGAGATATGCTATGTGGACTCTCAGCTCTACAAGTCAATGGGACTTCTGAATGAAATGGATCCCAGTATGGGTAGAGGTTACAGAGTTATTATTGTCTCATTACATATAACTGAGTACAGATTAAAAATGTAGTCAATAACTATATATGGTGTGGTATGGGTATTAGATTTATTGGGGGGATTACCTCATAAATTATATAAATGTCTAACCACTATGCTGTACACTTGAAGCCAATATATTGAATGTTAAATGTAATTGAAAAAATAAAATAAGTATATAAATGGTTAAAAAAGTAAGAAAGTGGGAAATGCAAAAATTGAAGAAGAAAATGTTACTATTCAGTGTTTTCAAACTAGAACTTTTGTGTATAGGTTTTGAAAAACAACCAAGAAATAGATATTTTATGTTGCAAGATCAACTTTTAAAAATTAGTATAGAAACTTATCTGAAATAAGAATTTTAATATAGGATTTTAAAATAAAATTTAAAGTACATTTTACACTATTTTTTGGTAAGATTATATTACATTGTCATTATAGAAACTTAAAAAGTTATTACATTTTAGTTCCCTGTAAGTTGGAAAATATTGAATAGTAGAAACAACTATTGTTCTGGGAAAATTCAAATGAGAAAGTGCTAGTAGAAGTAGAAATTCTTAACCCAAAATTTATTTCAGTGTTTTCTTCTACATATGCCATTGGAAAGGTTATTTTCAGAGTTATTTAAAAGACTTCCTCAAATATTTGTTATACTCTAGGATATAAACAGTATTTTACACAGTAGCACATATAAAAATATGTAATAATACAATTATGTGATATCAGGGGAACCAAAGTACAAAATACATAATATATTTCAGAACATATTTAGGGCACATTTTACTATATTCAGATAATAAATTTTATACTTAAAATATATATGCTATGGAAAATTAAAATTGTAGAGTAAATAGCTCTATTTTAATTATTAACTACCTGGATATTATATAAACATCTGTTGAAAACACTAAAAGTATTTTATTTTATTTTTCCAGATTGCTTTCCATTTAATACATAAAAAATTAACTTCACTATGTCAGAGATATTAATGTCATATACGCATACAAATTAAAATTCGATAGCTACTCTGTAAAGTAATTAATGATTACTAATGTTTAAACTATAATAACTTTTTTAATGATTGGCATAGTTGCAGTATAATTAGCTGAAATTACTTTATTGAAACCAGTAATGGATTTTGAAATAAGGGCAATATATTCAAAAATCAACATGACATCCAATGTACATAATGTCATTACATAAATGATAAAACCTTCCTGAAAAGTTCTCAATAGTGAAAGATAATGAAAAATGTATATGCACATAACAAATAAAATACTCTAATGGTCTGTAAATAGGAACCACTGAATTTTCATTCAGGATGGGAAGCTCCTGTTTTCAACTGATAATTATATATTTACTTTTTGAGAAATTAAAAGAGAAATATATTTTGCCATGATTTAGTACAAACAAGTGTCCTACCACCTATGTTTACTCAGGCTTTGAATACATCACACACACACTACATGTATTCAACATATATCAGCAACTAAGCCCCTTTCCATACTGGCTTTGTGTACTTAAATTCAGCCAGGCTCCGGGTCAGGGTGGTAGTGAGGAAAAGTAGCCAAGAATACAGTTCTTGCATAAGGTACAAGGCAGCTAACTGGGTGATGTAAGGATACTTCGTACCAGCCCATGCTCATAGTAAGTAACCCCATATCATATAAATGAATTTATTCATAAAATTATTTTAGGTGAAGCAAAAATATATGGAAGAATTTGAGTTCAAACTGTTAGGCTTAATGGGCTGTAGAAATAAGGAGCTCAAATGGGACTATAAGTGACTTTTACTTTATATAGTTTCTATAAGGTTGATAATTATGAGAAATATTATCATTATAGTATAGATTATTTCCATTATTTCAACATATAAAATTTTTAAAGATGATACAATTCTAGTAGAATTCAGGACTCCAATATTCTCTCAAATAGAATGCCTGTACCTTGTATGTTGATGTTATTGAACTTCTCTGTTATGACAGGTGCAAGGCTAGGCAATGAGAATGCTGTAAAAGATCCTGCTCTTGAAAACCTCACAGTATAAATTCAAGAATATATAGATATGATACTTTTCTCATGCCTCCACATAACTGGAATTTGATTAACTCAATTAGAGCTCAAAATATAAAGAGTAATTAAAATATAAGAGGACAGAAAGAATGTGTAAACGATTCATGTCTTTGTGGATATGGACCATATAAGATGCCAGAGTTATTGAAACCGATCAAGTAGCATTAGGTCAAAATAAACCAGAAGAGTGAAATCCTTTTAGGAAGTAGTAAAATAAGACAAAGTAACAACACATTTAGTCTATTTTATTTAAAAGAAAGAGCAGAATTTTTTGCAAAGGTTGTTGGCTTCTTTGGTTATAGGAAAGGAGTTGCATCTGTGGTTGTTTGCATGAATCTAATGGTTTTTGCTAAAGATGTATCTGTATATCTTTCATAATAAAATATCTGTCATAATCAAGTAGGATAGTAAATATATAAGTACATGAAAGTGAAAATAATAAATTATTTATTTATAAACACAGTATAAAGATATCAAATCTTGATTTATACTCTCTAATATTATAGTGAGACCCTAAAATGTAAAAGTAGACTTTAGTGTGCTAAAGTATAAACATATGAAGAATATAAAAGCACATAAGAGAAATGTGTTAAAGGAATCATAGATGAAGAAATCACTCTATCAAGTAATCATTTGTAGAAAATAAAATAGCATGTGTCTTTAAAAGGAACTCAGAAAATGTTTCAACTTGGCTATTTTCTAGTTTAAGATATTTAGAAGAAAACTTTTATATTTGAAATGTTGAAAGAATTTACTGAATTTTTGTAGGATAGACAAATTGAAGCATTCACCAAAGTAAATCTCAAATAAATCTTTATACTGGAATCTATTATTAAGATGAAGTATAAAATAAAATATTCAATTTTCTCTTAGTGAAATATATATTTTATATTTGTATATACATTGTTAAAAATGTATAGCTTAGAGAATATAGAGAGCATATAGCTACTCAGCGGGCAAAAGTAAACTAGTTGGGTATTAAAATATGCATATTATTTGGAAAATAAATAAGTAGAGAGTACTAAGTGAGACTTTTTCCACTGAAACTGTAATATGGTTATTTTCATGGAATCACTGGCTATTGTAATATCTGTATTCTGATAGAAATAACAACTTATGCTCATGCCAGTTCTCTTCCTTTACTAAAATATATTTTATGATTCAATTAATATTTAATTTTATGAAATTTATATTTTATATTTTAATGATTGATTAGGTTAGTCATTCAACAATGTTTTAGAGCATACTATATACAGGCATTATACTATTAACATAGCTGTGAATGAAATATAAATGGTCTTTGTTCCCACAATCTTCCTATTTTATCTGAAATAAAAGTCAGTAGCTTCCAATTTCAGTTAAAAGAGCACTGAACTTTATAGTGTAGTACTTATTATTTTTAAGTTAAACTCTCACCATTTACACAATTTTTAGTATGTTTGATAGATTGTTATTACAATTGTCTCAGTTTTTCTCCCTTTCTCCCCTCTACCAAGTACCCCTCTTCCTTCCTATGCTATTTCCTATACTATTCTTAACATCTCCTTGTCTATTTTATACCTGCCAATTATACTTTTTAATATAAAAATTGGAAGTGGTTATTAAATTTTTAAATACCTTAGACAATGATAACATAACTAGGATGCCTCTAAGTTATGGCTTTCTACAATATGTAGTATTCTGGGATTCATAGATAAAGTAGTTTTAAGATTGAACAAAACTTCCAGCCAAACTAACATAAGCTATCCTTTATAGCCAAAGAGAGCAGGGCAGCGATTTAATTTTATCCTTTTTACGTGGTCAGATGATATAAAACAACACTGAATATTTGTTAGAAAAGATAGCTGTGAGAAAGAGGAAGTATTAAGTTTAGCAGAGTTCAATGAGAATAGTAATTTTCACTGAAAATAAAATGGCATATATAAATATGAATGCTGATATACCAGAATGGCTACACGCCCCTTATTTTGACTGCTAATGGAAATTCACACATTCATGTACTTTAAATTTAGCATGTTTAATTGTTATAGTTTGTCTATTTTCCTATCTGCTTAACTTAACTGTGGTATCCTCAAGTGCTAAGACCATTTTTTTTGGTCTTTGAAGGGTAGAAAAGTATCTAATAACTAAATATAGTCATTGGTTCTTTGATGGTAAAGTTGTAGTACCTCCTTAACTCTGCTTCTAATCGAGCTGTAGGCAATGATTTCTTCATGTAACATTTAGAGTGTACAGATGCTAGGTTGCAGAATTGTGCACCTGAAGCCTATATAATTTTGTTAACCAGTGTCATCCCAATAAATGGAACAAAATACAAAGCAAAGGTAAATTATAAATTTGGGGGAGACCTACAAAAGAACTTACCTAATTAAGATAATTTTGGAAGCATAAGCATTTATTTAGCTATTCATGTTTAACCTTCTGAAATTCTTTGTGCTGATTTTTTATTTCAAATAATCTGATATTTTACCGTACATATTGATTGATAGTTTCTCCAGTCTGAATATGTAACAAAAAGTGGTAGTTTTTCTTAATGATGAAAACTTTCAGTCTGTGTTTGGTAATGATTACTTATAATTTATTCTCTATTCAAAATTATGGATCTAATTTTTTGTTAGCTATTTTCTTAAAACTGCATTATTTAATTACAAAGCTACAGATTTCAGAATATCAATGAAATATTTTGAATAACTAGTCTATGTGGTTTAGCTAAGTTTTAACTCCAAGTTAAGGAAATGTAACCCCCAGCTCCTGTTAAAACACATTATAATCTGAAATGATGTAAGACTGGTCAATGACTAAATTTAATTTTATTTATAAATCAATATTTGGTAAATCTTTCAGATATAATAATACACATCTAATAAAATGGCAGTACTATTTGCTGGTGATTTCATGTTAGTATCACCTAGGATTAGCTTCAAAAAGAGCTGCAATTGTTGGAAGAAAAAAATACCCTCAAGCCTTTGTTTTAGGAGACAATACTCAGCATTCAGGTGGGCTAATAAAAAAGTCAGGCATACATTTATATATATGTATGTATATATGCACATATACACATATATACACACATTTGTGTATATACATATATATGCATTTATAGATCTATATATAAATACATATATTTGTATATGTATGTACATTTGTTTTTTCTTCTAATGTCACTGTAGAACTTGCCTTTATTGCTTGCATCACAATCCTTTGGCTCATCTTGGGCTGCTATTGTATGAATTTGAGCTCATTGCATCTTCCAATATTCTGTCTTGACTCAATTTGTCTTCAAGAACAGCCCAGGAGTACAGAGGTGTCACTGCTCTGGGAGACAATCATTAAGCAGAGGAGAACAGAAGTTTTAATTGAGAACTGCAGTATCTCCTATACTATATGGGCCATTCTGAGAGGCATTCTGACTCTTCAAATATCTAGGGAAATTTGGAATCAAAACCTGCAATAACAGTCTTGAAAATGTACGTAAGTTCTTGTTTTGGGATCTATTTTTTAAAAATCCAAAATAAGATATTCACTTTAGTAGTACAATACAATATAGTCCTGCTTAAAATCAATCATTCAGTGGCCATTCTAAGCAATCAATGAGAGGCTTTATTCCTTAAAATCTTTCCAAACAAATTAATCTAAACCCTGCTATGCACATCACAGTTTGGCTAGTTCAACTGCATGTATATTGGAGCAGAATTAAAGCTATTCATGTAGAATAGTCATCACATTTCCTGCAAAATTATTTAAATTTTTCAAAGAAATGTAAGTGGTAACACCTGCACCAGTGGGTCTTCTTTCAATCAATTAATTAATAATCTCTTCTTCAGGCCTTAGCAACCTGTTGGTCTCAATTTTGTTTTTCATAAATTGATCCCAAAATGCTAAATGATGCAAGTAATATAAGAAATATTTAGTCCTGAAAAGTCATACTAATTATTTATAATCCTGATAATCTATATTTTATTATGTCAGATTAATTTTTATCCTGCATACATTACCTATTGACCCTGGGAACAGAGGGCTAGAGAGTACATGTCTCAAATACATTTTAGTCCATCTTAGAAATAACTTCTATAAACCATGGGTTGGCATGTCGAACTTTATCCTTTGTAATTCATCAAAAAAAGTAGAAAATAAATGGCCACGTGAAAGCTGTGTCTGCATCTTTTATAATACTATGAAAGATATCATCCATATATCTAATATTACATAAACATCTACAAAATAAATTATTTAGTGTATATAAACATTTGATGAACTGTCTAGATAAACTTAGCACTTTTTATTCATAAATGAAATTTTAGGTATACCTTTTGTATTTTTTTCTTTTTGTATTTCCTTCCAGGCAGCACAGAAATAAATTTTATTCTTAGAGATAATTCTCTTTATATTAAAAGTTTAATTTAAATGAATTCTGCTCATGATTCAAGATTGGTTTTGTTTGCTAGTTTTAATGGTACTTTTTAAATGTTACATTAATCAGTTAGCGGAATAATAGTTGTCAGGATAAGAAAACATTCAATTTTAATTCCTACATTATACTACCAAAATGTAAGATTTGGAGAATGCTTCTTTGTTTTTGCCTCACATTTATGTTTAGAAAACATGCTTCTTTAAGGATATAATAAATTGGACTTTTTAGTTGAAATTCCATGAAAATATTATACATATGCATAATTGCACAATTATGATAAAATAGAATGTTGAGAATTATCTCTAATAGATATGTTAGAAAGATCTCTTATAATAACCTTGTTTAGCCCTTGCTGGTGTGGCTCAGCTGATTAGAGAGAGGTCCATCCAGTAAAATAAAACACTGTGGGTTTGATTCCAGTCAAGGCACATACCTAGGTTGCAGGTTTGATACCCCACTGGGACTCCTGTGGGAGGAGAGTGATCAATGTGTGTCTGTTTCTTTCTCTCTCTCCTCTTCTCTCCCTTTCTTTCTCTCCAAAATCGATAAACATATTTTTAAAAATTAAAAAGTGTCCTTTGTTCAAATCAAGTGACAAAACACTAGAGCTTTGGTGTTGTGGGATTTTTTCCTGCTGAGTATTTAGAAATTTCTTCTATTTACCATAACTTCTATTTCACTAGATTGTTAGGGGAAATGCAAAATCTAAAGCAATGTGGTCTATTATACTCTCTTTCATCTAGTAACCTTATGTTTAGGTTCTTATGATACTGAGAGAATACAAAATCACTGCCCATAGTGATAAGGCTCATGATAACAGTATTAAATCTTGCTTTTGATGTGTGCATGTTATGAGGGGAACTTTGTAATTTTAAATGAAAATATAAGTCCTAGGGTAGCAAGATTGAAGATCAGAGTTCTCTAATCAAAAAAATGGTAATGTATTGTTAATCTTCAGAATATAATTTCTAAGCAGTCAATAATGTATTTTCACTTTTGTCCTGTTTGCATTCCTGTTGTAATAATGGGTATAATGTATGGGTCAATGGGCCTCCATCTTATACATATGAAAAAATGCTATAGTGGATTTAAGCATACAAAAATTTATTCATCTTATTAGCTCAGTTTTTTCTTTCTTTTTTAAGTAGGAGTTTTATAAATGAAAGAAGATATACTAGAGTAGAAAACTGTTTTTAAATAAATGTTTCTACTATTGCATGAGTCAGAAAGTAAAACAAAAGCACCATATTAACCAAAATATGTGTTTCAACTATTTGCCTCGGGTATTCTTTAGAGACTCTATTTCTTCACAGACTCTTGGAGTAGCCACAGAACACCTTGGCTACTGCAAATGATCCGATAGTTTCCTGATCTCCTTCTCTAACCTGTTGCAGGTATAGCCATTTAAACTGTGGAGGCAAAATCTGGCAACAGTGCTAACACAGCTCTGATGTCATAGTTTAATGAGTAAAATCACTGCTGCTGCCCATTTTACTACTCAATGTGTAAAACCAAGAATGCTGACAAGTTGTCTCTAGCCATTACAGATAAATAGTTTCCATTGTCCTTAATAACTCTTATTTCATTCCTCTCATTCTCTCTTTGATAAAAGTACATAAGGATAGGGTGGCAATCTTAAGGGCAATTGATAACATCATTCTATACTAACCTTGCCCTGTTTTTGGCTCATTATTACTGAACCAAAATCTATACACCAGTTTCTCCATCCTTCTTAAAATACTTAGGATGTTTTTTCTATTAATTGTGAAATAAAATTAGTTGTTAAATGTTAACATTGAATCCCCTGTGCTTGATCCTCTGGTCATATAGAAACAGATCCAAATGCTCAGGGAACAAAACAAGCTCAAAATGAGACATCTTTCTATTCTTCGATCTTTTGTGTCATGAAAGAGTGAAATTTAAGTTAGCTCTCCATGAGCTAGGTGATCATAAAACTGAACAGAAGTCATTTATATTCTTTGAAGTCCTTGTTCAGCACTCTTGGATTTTTACTCAGATGCCCACAGGTGTTTTTAAACAAACTATTCTCTATAAAGTTATGAATTCCATGAAGAAACTGATTATATTTTATTCAGCACTGAATTCCCAAAAGCCCAAGACAGTGCTTGGTCCATGGTATATAAAAAAGAAATATGAGCTGAATAAGTTTATGGCATTACTGTGGTGGGGCCTCTGCTTGTCCTCATAATTTCCTACAGTGGGTTTCTCAAACATGGCACTATGACACAGGAGCTAGGTGACATTTTGTTGTACAGACATGCTCTGATTTCCTCCCGATTGCCAGTGTCCCTGCAGGAGACAAAATCACCCCTAGTTGAGAAGCTCTAGTCTGTGTCTGTATCTGCGTCAACACATCTGTTTACCTACCATGATTGTATAGTACACTTTTACAGACAAATTTCACAAGTATTGTGACTTTTGCTAGTATCGATGTTATCTTTCAGTCTTCAGGGTAAATGTACACTCTTTCAATAATCTTTGTTTAATCTATTTGGAGACTTGCTTAGAGATCTTTGATGGAAACAAGTAGGATAGCATTCTTGCATGATATCCCAACTTTTGGTATATAAATTACTATATACCAAAAAAACTCACTAGACTACTGTTGGAATAACAGAATTACAATTATACTCATATTAGAAACAAACAAAAAAACCCCACAGTTATAAAATAAAAATGTAAACAAGAGAATATATTTTTCATGGGATTAATGTAGCGAATAATGAGATTATGTCTCAATTAATCTTTAAAATATTTGTCTAATGAGACCTCTATTGGTCTCGAAACAAAAACTATTATAGTCAACCGCAGTAAAACCTTCTCTTAAAATACATAATTTTAAATGTAACAATTTTGTATATTGTATAATTTTAAATTTATAATAGCATGTAGTGAAGAAAAACATTGGAGGATTAATAACTTGAATTATAGTTCTTGGTCTTTCACTAGTTTTGAATTTAGACAATTATTAAGCATCCTTGGGGCTCAATTCTGTTACAATTAACATGACATGTGTAAACATAATTGACAAGGCTACCTTTCATTTTGAAAACTTAAATCACTAGTGAGTTTATTTTTGTGTATGATATAAATTAGTGGTTGAGAGTGGGGTGTGACTTCCTTGAAAGTCCCCCCAGGTGCTACGGATGAAAGTGAGTATGGCTGAGACATGATGTGATCTGCATGGGGAGGAGAAGTGAGCATTGGCCAGTTTCTCATGGGAAAAAGGCCTTAAACCCCCTCCTCCAGGTCTTTTTATTGGGTTGTAATACACAGGAATACAGGGCGGTGAGGATCAAATAGTAGATAATATTTCAAAGAAGTCTGAGGGCTTAGTATGAGTCCAAGTCTGTCAGGAACACAGTTTTAGGGTTCCCTGCTTGAACCCTTAACATATGAATGAAAGCACTCTTAGCAGAGCAGATTTCACAGGTTTATCAGGAAGTCTTTGTGATGCCAGATTTTTCCCCAGGACACACTCTAGCAAGGCAAGGAGCTGCATCTCTTCCCATCAGGTATTCAAGCTTAAGGGGATTAAAGCCAGGAAGCACTTCTCCCAGAGGATATGGGGACTCAGGCTATGTCAAAGTTGGGGAGCAAGAGTCCATTGCTCCTTCTTTGTTGCAACCCCCTGAGTCCTTCCATAAAGGCCTCCCAAGTGCTGGAGTCTGGCTTAGGTGGCCCCCCTGCTGTGAGGGGTCTTACCTGTCATTGACTTCCGACCAAGCTTTGGGGGCAGGGAGAGGAAACTGAGGCAGCGTTTGGTACTAGAGACAAGCTTTGTCTCCTGTGGCTCACATTCCAAAGGTCATCCCTTGCCCTTAGCCACCAGGGATCAATATACAATTCCTAAAACCAGGCAGAATGGTCTACAACATAAGAGTTTCTTTTTTTTTTTTTTTTTGCATGTAGCTGTCCTGATCTCCCAAAACCATTTGTTGGAGAGGCTATTTTTACTACATTTTATGCTTCTGCCCCCTTTGTCAAATATGAACAAACCATAGAGACTTGGGTTTATTTCTGGTCTCTTAATTCTGTTACATTGATGCACGTGTCTGTTTTTATGCCAGTACCAGAGCATTACACTAAATGAAGTAAGCCAGGCAGTGAAAGACAAATACCATATGATCACACCTATAAGTGGAACCTAATCAACAAATCAAGAAAGCAAGCAAAATATAAACAAAGACATTGAAATAAACAAAAAACTGACAATAACCAGAGATAAGAGGTGAGGGAAATAACAGGGGAAAGAAGGGAAAGGGTCATCAAAGAACATGTATAAGGGACCCATGGACAAAGCCAAAGGGGGTTAGGATTAAGGTTGGGAGGTGAGGGATTGTGTGGAGTGGGGGAAGTGGTGTTGGGTAAATGGAGGCAAATGTATTCAAGCAAATATTTAAAAATAATAATTTAAAAAGAAAGAAAAGAAAACTTAAATCACATGAGCTGTAGAGTTCCACTTCTGGAATTAGGCATGAGGTACTCTGTGTAGCCCTCTCCAATAAAACAAGAATAACAGTAAAAAGTATAAGAAAAAATCCTGGAGATTGCTTTAAGGGTGTACAGCAAATAAATAAACACTTACTCAAGAATATATAGTACAATTCTGTAAGAATACCAAGAGATAGAAGTGCTTGAATCACAATGCTCCCTCTCTCTTCTGTGCACAGCTGGTATAATAGAAACTCTTATCCAGGCAGGAGCAGCCAGTACAGGGGGCTCCTCCCTACCTACCCCAGGGCTATGGTGTCTTCCCATGGTGTGCAGTACCAGCATTTCTTGTCCCTACAGAGGCGAATTTCCAGATGAGTGCAACTGAGAGGTTAGACACTCCCTCTTACATCCAACTTCTAGCCATAGGACACAGTCTTTAATTTCAGGTGCATATCATGAGGTGGATACTAGGGCCACATGGCCCATGCCCCAGCTGGTTTATAAGGAAAGATTCCATGTTGGAACTAACAAGCCAAGAATACCAGAGGCTACCGCTCTCGCACAGCCATCGCTGCCCTCCTAAAGCAATGGAGTCCCTAGACGTGCTCCAGCTCCAGAGCCATGGCTCAGAGATATTTTCCAGATGGAGATGCAAATCTTAATGAAGTACAACAAGCTCTGAGGTTTACTTTAGAGAAAGTGATTATGTCTGAAACAAAGTTTTATGGAACTTCAAACATATGGCTACTCTAAAAAAATGAGGAAAGGGTGAGGTTTTGGTGACAAGAGGAGACTAGTAGTTTCATGGTAGAAAATAAGGTAAACCACAGCCCACTAGTTTTAAAAGATAATAAGAGCAATAAATAGATAAGATGGGATCTCTTAGGTTCAGAGCATAACTTAAACATTGTGTTCAAAAACTACTCTTGTAAAAGAGATAAAATTTACTTGGATCAGACTGTGGAGCAATTTATGTCCAGAATATTGTCAAAAATAATAGGGTAGGCACCCAATAACTAATGAATTTAACTTTAAGGGTGACCAGGAAATGAGACAAAAAGAATCCTACTGAAACTTACACTGTCATCCCAGTATGTGTTGACACCGAAGTGTGTCATCCCAGTGTGTGTGCACACCGAAGAGTCCACTGAGGTGCAAAATCAGAGCTTCACACCATTCGGGATGGTGGAGGATAGACTATGAAATGATCCTGCCAGTCAAAAATAAAAGAGTAAGCAACAGCAAGCTAAATGGACTGAAGTGTCCAATTTTAACAGAATATTATAAAACATACAATACAAAAAGAAAAGATAGCAGAGAAGGAACTCCCCTTGAGAGGGTACAGATGTCACATTTGACAAACACTGCTAAAGAACCATTTCAGATACATTAAAAAAGGTGAAAGAAACCATGCTCAAGAAGTAAAGGGAGCAATGATGAAAATGTCTCATCTCTAAGACTATCAGGAAAGAGATAGAAATGATGAAACTGAACCAAATGGAAATTCTGGGGTTGAAAAGCACAATCACTGAAGTGAAAAATTCACTAGAGGAACTGAAGAATATTTTTGAACTGACAGAAGAAAGAATGAACTGTATGAAGATTTATTGATAGAGATTATGCAATTGGGAGAACAGAGAGAAAAGAAGATGGAAGAAAATGCACAACAGAATCTGAGAGAAATGTGGGACACTGGGAAGGCACCAATATTAGTTGCATAGTTAGTTCATAATGATTTATCAATATTGGCTCATCAATTTGAATTACATTGTAACTAATGCATTGTGCTAATGTCAAATATTAATAATGGAGAGAATGTGGGAGGAAGAGAACTAAGGGAACTTTTTCTTCCTTCTGTTCAATTTCTGTAAACTTAAAACTGCTCCAAAAAATAAAACCTATTCATTAAACATTATTTTATTTATATATGCTAAACTATCTTCATATTGCAGTCCTGGGAAACATTTGATTCAATGTCAGGTCAAACACGCAAACAGGTAGCTTGCATTTAAGGGAGAAAAAACAGTTACTTAAAATGTTACTACTTTTGAAAGTAAACTAATTTAAATCAGTTTAAACTGGTAAACAGAGCTTGTAAGCCAGATGTAGAAGAAATCACTACTTTAATTTAATTTTATGTTTTGAGTTTATTTTAAGCTCCCAGTCATGTTTTGGTTTGCATTCAGACAGACTCTACATGCTAATGTAAGGATGAGCAGCCGCACTGGCCGCACCATACACGAGGCAGATCTGCTTGACTGCTGTTAATACAGCTTGGTGTATATAATCAGGTCCACATGTATTTTCATTGTCAATAGATCTGATTTATAGTCAAATATAGATTTGAATATGATTTTTGTAAAGCTATTTAAAATACTGAGAAGTGAGAATATAGATCATAATTGCAAGTATCTCTTTGAAAGCAGTGATGGCAGATGATTCTATGCCAGCTGAACTATTTAGAAAGCAGAAGAATGATAATCTATAGGCAAACTCTCTAAATTTTTCAGGGAAGGAAACATCCCTCTAGAGCTAAGTGAAAGAAATTTAAAAATTGAGTCCATAAATCATTTTTTTAAGTAAACAACAGAAATTTTTCTCAACAACTGAAGATTAGGAGAGGTGCAGCTATGCAGCTGTATACAATGAAATCTGACTGGGAAAAGTCCAGTCATTGTTGATATAAGGAGAACAGTTTGCATGACATCGATATCACCTGGTAGCCAAGGAGAGTGGACTGGTATGCACATGTGTGAACAATGATGACTTCACTGTACTAGTCAGTGGGGGTGATAGATAATGTCCAGTGAGTATGTGTACCATGTGGCCATTGCATTCAACATGACTGAGTAGAGCAACATATATGCATCGAAATAGGTGAAGCAAAAATATTTCTACACAACCTTTTATAAGTGAGGTCAAAATGTATTTTGCTCTCAGCATTTTCACGTATAAGCATTTTGGGGTGTTGTTTCTATTCTAGTGAATATTCTCTAAAATACTGGGTCCACACAAGGCACAGTAATGGTAGTAAGTTCCAGTGGGAGGACATTTATGTGCTTACAAAAGGAAAACTTTAAATGAAACACATTTCCAAAAATACAATGCATGTGTTAGTGTCCTGTTCAGTTTGTTTCAGACTAACTTGCTACCCTTGCCACTATCCACAAAATACATACAAAGTTTTTCTCTATATGGTAATCCCTGGGCAGCTATTCTCCTGTCATTTCATCCATTTCATGAATGCTTGAAGGCATGAACACTGAGTGTTTTTTATTAAATTCACAAGTTTACTAGTGATTATGCTGGTAAAGATATTAAAAATGTTATTTTGAGAAGTTACAATTCAGCAAATGGTACAGAAATGTATAAAATAGATTACATAGGCTGATTAGCCTTTAATAAAGGCCAGCTGAACTGCATAAAATGTAATAACATTTCCCAATAGCCACATTTTTGAAATATTGGGAAAAGGAGCAGCAATAAAAACAAAGCAAGACAACAGATTCGGAATCACAGTAAATGCTTTAGGGATATTTCTCCTAGGAAAAATAATCCTGGCTACTAGGCTACTTTTAACATCTCTTTCCTTCCTCTTTTCCATAGTAGTGTAATTAGGATTGTGAACTCCTCTGATTTTAAATATGATGTTACACATCTCATCTCTAATTTGTCATTACCATTTACTATCACTTTCCTAATTTGACTTTATCCAAATAATATTCCTCCCCGTTCAGAAATTCCAAAGAAAACATTCCCATTTAGTTTAATTTTTCTCATTTAATTAAAAGATTATTTCTCTTTTGAGTTTGTATATAGGATAAAAATGGAAACCGCAGCAAGAACAAAAACACTGACACTATAAACCCTCTTCTGTAAACAATGAAAAAAAATCTGAGGCCATATATGGTTTATAAAAACCCTAAAAAGAACAAGTTAGGGTCAGACATACCTGAGTTTTAATGTCTGTTTTACTATTTATTTATAATAAGAACTAGAGACAGTTACTGACATCCAATTTATGAGTTTCTTAATTTAAAAGGTGTTAATGATACTTTCATTACTGCATTATTGTGAGCATTCATTCGATACATATTTATTAAGAATCTATTATATGCTTGGTATAGTTCTAACTAATGAGCATATAAAAACAAAACAAATATTACTCTTGAAGAACCTGTAGTCTAGAGCAGGGAAGACAAATAGAAAGAAATCCAAGGACTAACATGTGACTGTAATGATATACACATTGAGTTCAGTAGATTTATTAAAAGAGCATTAATTACTTTCAAATAAATTTACAAAAAAAACCCGGCATATTTTCCTCCTAAGATTAGCTAGGATACTATAACCTGCTATGTAACAGTTGTACTTATAAAAGATTGTTAATGCTCTTATTGTACAAGTTTACATCAAAGTTTGGCAAGGAGGTGGGGTTGGGATCATGTTCGGATTGTTTATCCAGAGTCAGTCCGGAGCAGGCAGAGAAGAGGACTTGATGCCTGGATCTATGTGAGCAATGTCCAAGGAAAAGGAGGCTGAAGAAGCTTTTATCACATGCCAAAGCACAGGTAAAGTGGAAGGGGAGTACCAAAGTGAAGGATTGACAACTAAGACAAAGTAACAAAGTTAAGAATATGGAACACACCCTCTTCGTACACACACACACACACACACACACACACACACCTTGGAATATTACTAATTGGAAGGAAAGTAGCAAACATGTGGAAGGTCAACAGACCTGCAGGTATGGACAATTATTACCAATATAAAGCTCACAAGAATAGATGTGTTAACAATTTTGGCTCCAAAAGAAAGAGAAAGAGAGAGAGAGAGATGTGGGCGGTGGGCATGGACAGAAGGAAGGGAGGTAGGAGGGGAGGAAGGAAATATAATCTTTATATATTTTAATAAGTAGAAACTTTAGGCTGTCTTTCAATGAAATGGCATTATTTTTTATGTCAAACTCCTTTTATCCCGATCTGAGGTCATAGCAGATATGTTGGGTGAGTACAAAGAGATTGTATGCATTTTGTTCCTTTAGCATGTGTATGTATTAAGCCAACAAATATGGAGAATTTCACCTTGAAAAGAAAACTAGTTTTTTTAAATAAAACAAAACTCGTTTTATAAATAACCTATTAATAAAATTTTAATGTAAATGGGAAATTATTTTTCTAAAGCGTGAAAGCAAAGTAAGATAAGTCAAGTGAGAAAAACGGCTTTAATTTAGATTTTCACCTCAGTTTTCAAAAGCGAAATGTGTAATTGATGATTAGTATAAGAAAGGCCAAAAAAGTCAGGTCAATAACTCATTGTCCAAGTCCCAGGCTTTGTAAGTCATTGTTTAAATTTTTTCATGATGAAAAAAAATATCTTTGGTAGTTCGGATCAACTATAAAACAAAAAACTTATTAACAGTAGTTTTTACTCTTCCATTAAACAAATAGATCAAAATCAGTTTTCAGGAGTTTTAAGTTGTAGATATTATCTAACAGACTTAAATTATTTAAATAGGTTCTAATAAAAAGTGGATTAATTAGATGCAGATTAAATAAAGGATAATATATATGTGCATGTATGCAATATATCTAAACATATATATTATATGTGTGGGTGTTTTCAAAACAAGGCTGGGTTTACAGTGCTGTGTGTGTGAACATGTAATCAACTCAGAGAAGTGGGCTGACGGTGTGGTCATGTAAGCTATGACATTTTCATGAAAATTTTGAGACAGCCGCACTCATTAAACCTCCATGTTATTAGTGTTTATTGTGAGAGTGGTCCGTGGCATTTTTGTTCTTTTACATGGAGATGTAAGCAAGTTATTTAGTAACCAGTTCCACCATATAATTTGCTTTTCTTGTCTGTTTTTGTTTTTCACCTTTGGTGGCTCATGTACAGCACTGGAAGTGAAATGTTTTAGGATCCATCCGCTGTCTGTGTTTAGCATGCTTTGAAAATTATTAGGTTTTAATGAATGTCACCTCGTGACTTGTCCCTCCCTCCAAAAATCTTAGCTACAAATAAAGCACATTTTCTTTTCTTTAATAACTCAATGCAGACCTTAGCTATGTAGTCATTTTGTTGTATTTGCACACAGTTTTGTTATTTAAATTTATGCTGTAATTATTACTTTTTAAAAATTTCTACTTTTCTCTGACATCGTCAAATGAGATGTAAGAATCAATCTGTGCTTTTTAATTGTGATAAAGAGCTTTAAATATGGGAAGTAATGGCAAGAGCCATAATTCTGGTTTTATAAAGAAAGTCTTCCTTTCATCTCTGCTAGTACAATAGAAAATAAGTAACCTGTTTTCCTTTTATTTTATGTTATTTTGGGGGGTAATAGGAGTTTCTTCTTTAAATTCTTCTTTGAGGAATTTTGCCTCTAATGTTAATTTCTGGCTCTTAAATTACTCTCAGATACTCAAATAAAATGTATTTTCACCATGAACATAGATAAAAATTAAGCATTTAAAGTTGGAATTGCTTGACATCAAAGAAATATGAAGTCTGAGAACCTTGCAGAAAGAAAATAAATAAAAAATAAGCAATGGAGACAGTCCGTCAAATTTACTTTGCTTCATTTATATTTGAAATTATGCATTAGGTCCTTTTTTCTTAAGACAGAACTTAGTATATGTTCTGTAATGAAATTTGGAATTCAATATGGACTGATGAAGATTTCTGTCATTTTAAATCTTCATTTTCAAAGAGAAAAAAACTGTAACATTTTTTTTCCATTAATGAAACTTAGATTTCATTCATGTGAGTATAATCTAATTGTTTGATTTTATTTAGGATTCTTTTATGGTAAATTAGCATTTGTGGTTGAGGCTATGCAAATGTAACACCAGTTGTGGTTTTAATTCCTGTCCTATGTTTATGCCATTTTTATTCTAAATTAATTTATACAGATAAAGATTTATCATGTTCCTTAAGAAATACAGAGCATTAGGTTTTATGTGTTTTAAGAGAACTGTGCTGCTGGGCTGACCAGCTTTGACTGCTCAATGCTCTCTTCTTCATATCCGATTTTGAAAAATTTCCTTGTCACTTTTAGCACCCTTTTCTTTAATGTTTGTCTACAGGATATAGCATATATATTTTGGCTATTTTATATATAACTATAACTTGTTTCCTCTAGAGTAATTGTAACTGGCCAGTAATTTAAGGTGGGTAGTCAGGGTAACAAGTTCTATGCTGTGAGCCCACAGTGAGCCCAGACGTGTCCATCAGGGGGAGTTGAAGGAGCAGGAATTACTGCCGGAGAAGGCTGTAGCATCTGCTCTGTGTTCAGGGGCCTCAAGATCTCAGAGCAGGCTTGCTGTATCTGTGCAGCTGACAGTGTGGGACATCTATAAAAATATTTCCAGGTCTCCTGGATTAGAAATTACTACTTGGCCCTGAATGAAGTTATTTTTACCTCAACATAATTGCCCCAAAAGAAAATATGAATATGGGGAGATTGCTTTAAAGCTCCCTTTGTTTCAAGGATTCTAATCTTCTAAACAGATTTTACTAAACTCTTTAATTTTGTAGGGAACTCCATTGTTTCGTTCCATTTAGACCTTACCTTCTTTCAAAACCAATCATTTAAAATGTTTTCTCTCCTACGATAACTATTCTAGCTGATGTCTAGTTGCATTAGATTCT
Organism: Artibeus jamaicensis; assembly: GCF_021234435.1. Lineage (NCBI taxonomy): Eukaryota > Metazoa > Chordata > Mammalia > Chiroptera > Phyllostomidae > Artibeus > Artibeus jamaicensis. The sequence goes on along the minus strand of NW_026522030.1, from coordinate 66,046,913 downwards.
TTTTAGATATTTTATGTTGACATTTCAGTGCCAAGAGTCAGGTATCATAGAAGAAAATAAGAAGAAATATTTGATGAGCCTTTAGATGCCTTTCATATTGTGTCATATTTAGTGTGCTCCTCATTTATGTCTAGAGGATATGTCAAATGTCACATTTTCACCAATAAGGGATGCACACTATGATAAAATAAACCATATTTTTCTCTATTATTATATTATTAATTGATCCCTTCTCCATTGTCCTCTTCCTGAATTAAAATATTGCTGCTGCCAGCCTACATTTTAACAGGTAGAGGGCTCCCTCCTGTGGGCAAGTAGTTGAAACAGTATCCATGGCAACAGATATGTCCAAATCTTGCCATCAAACACCGGTTGAGAAACCTCAAAATTTTATTAGAAGAGAATCTGAGAAATAGTAACATGAACCTGAAAACAGTGGTGATAAGAGACTTTTTAAAAACTCAACAGAATAATCCCTAGAAGGAAAAAGGAAACAAACAGGACCAGATAGCATGTGTAGCGATTAGATAATGGAATTGGAATGGAAGGAGAGGAGAAAGGGAGTGGTGACATGTTAGCATAAGTATGTCATAAAGTCTATAACTGTGATACACTCAGTCATCCAAACACATAATAACGTATCTTAGTAATATGAAAAAAGTGATTGTTGGTTAATGAATACATTAAACCTTTAAATAATTACTAAGATTTGTATGCCACTCTCTAGGTTATGGAACACAGTCTCAGGTTAATACATCGTATTTCCTCACTTAAATTCAGAACATATTTTTATAATTTTTATTATTGGTTGTAGTCATTGTACTCACTTACCTAATAGAACCAAGGCACTGAAAATGATAGCAGTTTCTATTCTAGAATGTCATAACAAGTGACGACTACTATGACCCTACTATATGTCAGTCTTTATGCTCAAAAAAATTACTAGATTATTTAAATCCTTATAAGAAGCTAGCCAAAAAAAAAAGCACAGGGAAATAGTCGCAATGGAGAACCATGTTTTGCATGTTTGAAGTCTTAGCTAGGGGTAAAGATTGGATGTGTCATAGGGAAATGAAATCAGAAAAATAACAAAGGTATAAAACAAATAGGGTCTTATAGGCCACTATACGGTCTTCACCTCATTATGAAGAATTGTGACGTGATATGGTATACATTTAAAAAAGACTTTCCTCTGATACATGGAAAATAAATTATAGATGTCAAGAAAAGAAACAAGGGTATAATTTAGAAAAATAATGAAAAATCCTCATGAACGTTGATGGTACCTTGGACCTGAGTGACTGTGGCGTAGGTGGAGAGATATGATTGTTTTTTAGATGTATGTTGAAGACCATGCAAGAGGATTTGCTATGGATTAGATGTGGAGTAAGAGAAAAGATAATTATTCAGAATTATTGGCTTGAGCCCTGGCTGGTGTAGCTCAGTGGATTGAGTGCGGGCCTGCGAACCAGACAATCAAGGTTCGATTCCCAGTCAGGGCACATGCTGGGGTTGCAGGCCGGTTCCCTGAAGGCCAGTTCCCAGCAGGGGACACACGAAAGGCAACCATACATTGATGTTTCTCTCCCTCTCTTCTTCCCTTCCCCTCTAAAGATAAATAAATAAAATCTTTAAAATTGAAAAAAAAGAATTATTGGCTTGAGGCCCTAAAAAAATGAAGTTGCTATTTACTGAGATGAGGAAGATGATGTGAAAATGTGTTTTATGGAATCAATAGTTCATATTTTGATGGTAACTAGTTATTTATTACGCATGTTTCTTAGGCACTCCCAGGAATCAGAGCCTAAGGTGTAAGTTTATTTGTTAATATTCTGTTAGAAAGTCCAGTGATTGAGAAATAAATGCAAGGGACAGAGGGAGTAAGGTAGGAAAGGAGCAAGAACAAGGATCAGGAGTATAACTATGTTGGCTGCATGGATCAAGTACAACAGATGGCTCAATGTCACAGGACTTCCATTGGGTCATATAAAACAGAGCCACATAATGGCCCATACAAGAGGGAGAAAGGAAAAGAATACACCCACTAATATTCCACCTCCCATCACAGACTTACCTTGAGGACAATAGCAATACACCCGGATTTCGTGTTTATGTGCAAAAAGACCATGCTGGTTTCAGCCTCAGTGACACCATGGAGGTCCTGGAGTGGGAAACTGGACACCTATCAAAGGGCACGTGTCAAGGACTATTTAGGTGTTCCCAGTGCAGTTTTTTGCTTCAGTCATTGGCTGGATTAAGATAAAACTAACTTGGTACCAAGGTGAAAGTGGCCAAGTTACTGGATGCAGGTAAGGATAATATGAAATGAAATGAAATGAAATGAAATGAAATGAAATGAAATGAAATGAAATGAAATGAAATATTAGTAGTATCTATGTCAGATTCAAATGTAGATAACAAAAGGGTAGCTAGATATCTGAACCTGGCCTATTAGCATAAATCCACAACTGAGCCCATAAGCAAAAGGGCTAATAGATTTGACTAAGTAAACACCAATCATTTCTCTATGGTTAATTCAAAGTCAGAAAACAAACAAAAGAATAAAAAAATATTTCCAACTATAACAAAAAGTTTTTTGTTGAATTTTTAGGTTACATTTGTTAATAAAATTATGTAGGTTTCAGTTGTACAATTCTACATGCATCATCTATATATTGTACTGTGTGTTTACCTCAAGTCAAGTCTCTTTCCCTCACCATGTATGCCCTCTTTACCTTCTTCTACCTTCTTCCAGCCCCGTCCCTTCTGGAAATATAACACAAAGTTTAATAGACTTCATCTTTGAAGAGGTTACTGTTAACATTAAAAATGGTAAACAATCTCCAACAGAAAAAAAATTAGGAAAATGAAAAAGAAATACAAATTGAAAATTAATGTACGAAAAAGATCTTGAATATCATCCTGGTGGGTGTGTGGTGTCATTAGTCTCAAAATTTGAACCAACATCATAAATTACTTAAGTGTTAAAATTTTAAACTGTGTGTTCTCATATTTTATGTAGTCATAGACTATCACATAAAAAAGACAATGAATTATGATAAAGTACAAGGCATGTAGAGAGTTATTTTCTAAAAATATCAAATATATAAAAATTTTGTAGCTCTTTCTGTCACATATTTTTTAAATAATTGCCTTAATAGCTTAATAGCTTTTTGTGGATTTCTTGCTATTGGTTTTGGTGACTGAATTCTCAAAAAGTTGACAGAATTCTCTTTTAATTGTGATCTTCAGAGATCTGGGTTTGAAAGACTCTCCCAGATAACAGCATTTTACCTTGCCATTTCATTTTTCTTTGTTTCACACTAAAATTTAGGTAACTCAGTCAAAACCACATTTTAAAATTGTAAACAAGGTAAAACTAAGCTCAGTTTAGTTCACTATTTATTGAGCATATAATATGTTTTACTTTAAAATATTTTGGAGAGCATGGCTTACAAGAACTCTATTAACTTTGGCCTTCACTCCTAACCAGATTAGCTAGTAAATTACTCTCTCTGTACTTTGGTTTCCAAGTCTATAAACTTTGAATAATAATACACCTATCTCAAGAACTGGCACAAAGTAAATACTATGAAAGTTTACATTTTTGAATTTCTAGAATATTTAATGATAATGTGCAAGTATATACTAGAAGTTTATCACGTAAAAGATTCTCACCCAACAAAAAATAACTTTGCTTTTCTGATTTGGGAATGGACCTTCTATCAACTGCATTATAACCTTTTGTTGGAACAGCTTATAGGGCTACCTTGAGTTTCTGTACCAGATACTGAGTTGATGTGAATGATATCATTCAGTATCTCAGTTAAAATCTCTATACTACTTAAACAGCTGTTTTTGGTAAAGTAAACTAGATCCTTTCCTTCTCCTTTCCAGATGTATCCTTACTATACTGGAAAGCTGAGTAGCATCTCTTATGTTTCCCAAACTTTTCCATCAGTTTCAAACATAGCAATCATTGCTCACTCATTTTGTTTATGTAGTGGGAGCACAAGATACAACTGAGCCACTGAGGCTGCAGAGCTGTGTACCCATCATCAATACAGACTTACACAAATTTGTTCCTACATGCTGTATTATTAGAACAAATTCACTATATGAGGTGATTCCTACTTTTTATTCATTCTTTTGTCATTGTTTTGCTACGTTGGGTGTCTTCAAAAGAAAGTAATCATCCTAAAATAGCAGAGCATCAATGTTTCCAAAATATGACAGGGTTATATCGAGCTTGTCACAGTATGTGATTGAAATATTCTTTCCTTTATCCTTAGTCCATCCATGTTTGGAATCTATTAAATAGAAACAGTAATTTCAAAAGTGGAAGGAGGAGATTCTTTCCTTATTGTGATATGCCAATGTGAGGACAGGGAAACTGAAAATTACATGAGGATATAGGAACATGTAAGAAATGTACACAGCAATTTATGTGACCTTTATGAAAGTTTTTCTCAGGCTCCGCCAAGAAAAAAATGCCAATCAGCCACAAATATAGGCAAAATATAGAGCTTTATTGAGGAAGATGTGCCCCAATGAGGTTCCCTGCTGTTCAGAGATCAGAGAAGCTCATCATCTGAATAGGAAAAATGGTGGGGTTTTATTTCCATTGGCTTCACGTGGGGGCTGGGGATTGGTCCCCTCTGAACAAAGTGGCAATACAGCATTGGTGGACCTCAGACTCAGGGTGCTGTGCAGATGTCCCTTTTGGCAAAGCCCACCCTTTCGGCTCTCTGATTGGACGTCAGCTGGCTTTTCCAGGTGCCATTTTGATCATCGGCCATCTTGATTTGTAGTCCGGGGGCCATCTTGGCTGTAGTCCAGCCGGGGCTTCCTCCTATCCCTGCCAACCCTAACACTTTATATGAGGAAAATAAGTCTATTCAGGTGTTCAATATAGGGCACTGAAACTTACTTTGGGCCTTGAACAATGTAGCCTACATTGGATTAATGAGAAATGTACAGCACCCACTCAGGGGATTCTGAAAAAAGGCACAGAAAAGCATGCATGCAGGAAATTAAAAAAAAATTAATGTATACAAAACTAGAAGAGAGGGAGAGAGAACAAATGACACTCCAGCCAGCAGGACATTGGGGAGATTCTACCTCCAATGACTTTCTGAACTTCTTCGGGATGCCAAAGAAGATGTTCTTATAAACTCCATGAGTAGGACCAGCAAAGTATAATTTCTTAATTATTACTATGTCTCTACTGAAATAGAGGTTTGGGTTACCCAATTAAATGTGAATTTCTTTGTTAAAAATCATGAATTCTCTCACCTTTAGGTGCTTTCCTTTTCTACTTTTATTCTTAAATATTACCATTGCTTTCTTTCTGAATTATTACACATGGAGTAAGAAAAAGCTTGAAAAAGAAAAAATGAGAGGTCTTTCTCTTACTACAAGACTTACTCCTTTGGTTGCAAAATCAAGTCACCAGAGAGGTTTTTTTTCTTCTTTATTGAAAAGAACTCATCCTTGTAGGAGACCATTCTGTGTGGCGTGGGCCCAGCTCCCACTGGGAGATGCACAGGACCCACGCCCATGGGTAGGTTCTCCTATGGGGGATCAGGCCTGCAATGTGCCTAGGACGCTTTGAGTCTTGCTTTTGCTAAACACTCCCTCACCCTGATTTGCAGCAAACATTTACTGCAAAGTAACTTCCTAAAATCAGTACTAAAACTCTGTAGTATGGAGTGCAACTGGTTCAACTACTTTTCCCTTTTAATTTGCAAATATCCCTCTTCTGGGATGTGATTAGTGGAATTGGCTTCTTTGTTTTGTGTAAAAGGTAACCATTAAAAGTGAACCCGTGCATAGTAAATGAGGACCATCATGTAATGTGCCCAGAAACCCAATAAAGGCCCGTCACGGCAAAGGCTGTAGCTTTTGCTCCCCTTGAAAGAAAAGCTATGCTTGTCCTTTTCTTCCACAGAACTGGGTAGTCTGTGTGAATGTCTCTCCCCCATCCACAATGTTTCGGACCCAGCGAGCCAGGGTCCACATAACATCCTTTCATTAGGAAATATTTTTAAGTAGAATTTAAAGGAATTGTCGCATAAAAAATACCAACTAATTGTGATTATTCCTTCTTCTTCTAAAGTTTACCTTGTAAGTCATAACAATTACACAAATATATGGTTACCAAGATTTGGGTTCCCGACCCACTGTAATAAGTGAAACTGCATCTAGGGGTATCGACCAGATACTTAGCGTAATATAATGTCCAGTACTTTGAACTCTTTCATCAAAAACATTTACTCAGTGGCTTCAGAGCCACTTCATCTAAGAAAAAATACTTTTAAATGTACTGCTGTTTGCGTTTGCATGGTGACAGAAAAATTGTTATCCAGATCAAGATGGATTTCAAAATACAGTCGCTTGCTGAAATATCTGTTGCTTAGTATCAGAATGACAAGGTTTTATGAATGGCTACATTTAGTTAGAAAAATATTTAATTCATGCCTCTTCTTTCTAACCTAGTGCATAAAAAGTACATCATCTTGGATTTCACAGAAGATGCATAAAGTGATTTCAGTGGAGTGATGAATAGGATTTTTTTACATAATATGTTGAAAGGAATTTTACATCTTATAGATTTAATAAAGGGAGAGAGTTAGATTTGTGAAATAAAAGTTAGAATATATGGCTGTTAGGGCTCTCTAAAGAAACAGAAGGTTATAACATCAATATGAAAATAAAAATAAATATTAAGAAGATGTTCAAGAATTTGCTCATGTGATTGTTCAGGCTAGCAGTCCAAATTCTGGAAGGTGGGCTGGCAGGCTGGGGACCCAGGAAGGAATCAGTGTTGCAGCTGGAGTCCAAAGGCAGTCTGCTGGCAGGATCACCCCTTCTTCAGGGAAGGTCAGTCTTTTTCCTAAGGCCTTCAACTGAATGGATAAGGTCTGCCCACATTATGGATGGTGAGATGTTTCCTTCAAAGTCTTCTGTCTCAAGTGTTAATCTCATTTAAAAAATACCTTCATAGCAGTATCCAAATGTGTTTGAGTGAATATCTGAATAAATAAATGGAATAGCCAAGTTAGCACATGTCATTAACCATCACAATGGCCTTTATATTTAATATAAAGACTTATGTTCTATTAATTAAGATCACTTATTGATGGACAGCAAGAAATATACTGACCATATTTTTAAAGGCATTTCTTTTCAGACATTTTATAACCCATTCTTTTATGAAGATAATTATTGAGGATCAATAATTATGGCTCAACTGTATTTTTTTCAGTCTTTGTCATCAGTAAGTCAAAAGTAAATATTTAGCCAGTCACGGTTTCATCAAATTTAATAAAATGTTGCCAATACACAGGAATCAGAATACTGCAATTATAGTATCTAGTAAAACCATCTTGTAGACTTTGGCATTTTATTTCAGCATTATGCTTTTTTTCATGTCAAATTCTCATAGAGATGATGTCTTTATATCTCAGTCATAGAGCCATACAGCAGAGTTCCTCACAGAATATCCTATTAACCTCTACTTTGGAAAGATGCTAATACAAGTTAACTGATTAAGAAAGAGGTTCTGTAGTCAAATAAATGTAGTAAACATTGATTAAACACTGTATACTCCTTAACTCCTCTAGACAATGTCAGTGTGAATTGTACATTTTTAAAATAAAATGGAGCTGTACTATACTGCCATGCCACATTGATTTGACTACTATACATTTTTGAAGACTATCTTGGTGAATTGTTGTAGCAAGGATATATTTTTAAATAATTTTATTACTTTTAAATGTATGTTTTTTCAACATTCTTTGTGTATTCTCAGGTATTTGCATACCCAAATATATTTCAAGGTCACTTTTTTCTTCAATAAAGTCTGCTTCTATGTGATTGAGATTACATGTAATTAATATTACAAATTTGAGGAAAATTGGCAACTTGACATTAGTGAGGTTTTTGTTTTATGAATATGTCTCTTTAGGTATTCAGATATTTTAAAATTTATTTTAGCAGTATGGTATAGTCTTCAAAGGACAATTTGCACATTTTTGTGTTAAATATATTTATTTTTATAACATTTATTTATGATAAATGTAAATAGTATTTTAATAATTCAGTCTCCAATTGTTTGTTACCAACATATAGAATTGCACTTGACTTTAGGTATGTACTTTATGTCTTGCCACCTTTCCTCATTCCTTATCAATTCTACTACTAAACATTATTAATTAATATTTCTAGAATTAAATACTTTTTGTAGATACCTTAGGACTTTATAATAAACGGTTGCATTGCTTGTGATTAGAAAAAAATAGTATCTTCTCATTTTCTACACACACACACACACATATGTGTATAAAAGGAAGCCTACATATACATACATATAAGGAAACTTTGACCAGCAGAGCTCTCCCAGTCCAGTCACTGCAGATGAGATTAAGTCTACTGAGATGTGATCTGCTTGGGGAGGAAAGGCTGACGAATCTCTCAGAGAAGAAAGGCCTTGAGCCTCTCTCTCAATGGGCTTTTATTGGGTTTAGTTTCCATAGGAATACAGGTCATATACATAAAGCTCATCAATTATTGTCAGGCAGTAATGATGAAGGAATAGATAACATTCTAAGAACTATAAGGGCTTATTCTGAGTCAGGGTCAGATAGGTAGAGTGATACCAAAGGGCCATAATACTTTGAGAAATAAACTAATGTTATGCTTGAGGGCATAACATTTAAATTGAGGGCATTCTTAGTAAAGTAGTTTTCACAGAATTTTATGCATTCTTTCTTAGGTCTGATTGACCCCCACTGGGAACCACTGGTTCTGGCACAGGGCTGTACCTCCTTTAGTCATTGTTTCAGGCTTGGATGAGGTGAGGGAAGCAAGGCAACCAAGAGATTAGGAGACTTTTTATAGATAGAAAGAAGGCTCAGGCTATGATAAAGTTGAGGGGTAAGGGTTTCTTGTCCCTTCTCCACAATCCCCTAAGTTCTTCCCTGATGGCCCCTTTATGACTGTGCCTGTCTTAGGTTGTTCCTTCTTTGAAGAATATTACTTATCATTGACTATCCAGCCATCCTCCAGGGGCCAAGCAAGGTGAAGTAAAGGAGGGCAGAGGATGTGCTCTGACCAGGTGGATAAATTTTGTCTCCTTAGTGGCTTATGGTCCCATGGTCCCCTAGCCATGGGGCCTTTTCACCTGTTGGTGGGGTTATAGCTCCTGAAACTAGGTAGGATGCTTCCCAACATATATATGCACACAACACTCATGCACACACATAGGGAAAGAGGGAGGGAGGAAGATAGAGAAAAAGAGAGAGGAGTAGATGAGTTTCTCTACAGGGCCTAGGTGGACTCTTCTTACTATTCAAGGACATGGAGGGCTCAGGTGCAATTTTTCTTGCTTTTTCTGTTGAACCCTTACTTTCTGAGTGAGTACTTACTGAAGACCTGTGGGAAAATGCTGATGGGCAGGTGCAAACTCCTTTTGGGCATCAGACTTTTCTAGAATCTAAATACTCATGCTGTACCATTCTCAAAAATAAAAAAGAATAAAAACATTCAGCTGGTTTCTACTCCTTTTTCACTGTTTTTTCAAGAACAGAAGCAGCAGCTGGTCTCTTCTCTACTACAAGAGGATCATTTTCTTGATTTTAATTCATTCATGTTTATTTAAATTATTAGCACTTCTATCAATTTAAATAAAAGTATAATTTAATGGTCAATTTACCTTGTTATTCTTGTTAGAGTGGGAGAAACATTCCTTTGCAAGTCACTACATTTACAGCAGAAGAAAAGTCATTCTTATTTATATGTGTCTATTTAGTCTGTCAAAAACTCATAGAGACATGTTATTCTCATTCATTTCTACCAATGGTTTTCTTTATATATTTGATTCAGTAATCTATAATAGTAAATTACATGCTTATATTATAACAAAATAAATATTTTAATGAAGGATTGAATGCATGCTTGATGTATTGTATTTTTGTTCTCATCAACTGAAGTCATACAAAATGTATCATTGTTGTTGATAAAGGAATAGCATATATCAGTAGAGCACAATTCAAACTTAAGAAATAGTGACATATATCTATATGAAATTAACATATAACAAATAATTTATTCATTAAATTATTTTAGAAAACACAAAGTGTTTAATTAGTATACTGGCAAAAAGAGATGTAACCCTAAAGGTGGGAACCAAGAATAGAAGAAATTAAAAAAAAGAAGAAGAAATCTTCTAAATATGAAAACATCATATTTTGTATATATTTAGAAGCTCATGTATTTGTCAATATACTAAAACTCTATTGAAAATGTAAAAATACATTGAGAATAAGAGAGTAAGGGCTAGAAATCTGGTGTGAGGGCAATAGGTAGCATGTTGCAGAAGCTAAGCAAATTTAGTTTCATATGAACAAAATGGGGCTTATGCGTATAAGAAGAAAGCTAACAAAACAGAGCATATACCTGTCAAACCCAGGATTCAAACAGGTTCTGTGACTTTACACTTCACATTTTCCCCAATGTCCTCTACTTCTTGACAGAAATAGTGGAGTCTCATGCTATTAGAGAGATTTGTACCTGCCAAGGACAGTGACCAAGTCCATTTGTAAGTTCTGAGTGATGAAGATCGGCCCTTGTAATGCTGTTTTTGTTTTTTGTTTTTTTTACAGTTTCTGGCAGATGGCTCCTCTCCGCACAGAGATTTAACTATCTCACTCAAAATCAATGCTTTTTTTTTTTCCTGGCTCATGTCCTGCTTCCACCTGTGAATGAGTATACCAGGCTGGGGATAAAAGAAGGGAACTCCACTCACACTGAAATTTCTGCTTTGTGGTAGTTCAGAAAAAGAGAGAGAGAGAGAGAGAGAGAGAGAGAGAGAGGAGATAATATTCTTTTCCAGTCAGTAATGTAAAAAAAAATTCCCCCCAATCTGTTTCTTCATTGGCAGAGCAAAGGAGATCAAAGGAATCTATCGTTATATGAACTCCCAGGAGAAACCGTCTGGTTTAAGAAAGACGGAGGCAGAAAGAGGGAGGGAAAGTATGAAATAGATTATAATTTTCATCCTTTTAGGTACTTAGAACAGATTGTTAAATGGAGATAAGTGACTCTGTAGAATATTAGAAACAAAGAAAGAAAGCTCTGATCCAGAAAATTTTAAAACTGTTCATTCTACATAAGGCAGTTGGCTACCCATAAAATGCATTCTCTTATACTCTCTGTCCTCAATACAGTGTATTTTATGGCACCAAAAACAACTGCTGTGTTGTTATAGATTTACAACTGACAAGGGACACAGGTGATTGGAAGGCTTCATTTCTGTAGTATTCTTCCTGTGAAGATGGGTACCTTATTTCCTTCCCTCAAAAAACTACTATCTTCCAGTAGAGGTAAAGGTAGCAACAATTTCATAATTTTATTTCTTCATCATTTTTGTTTTTTTTATATTTTGTTGTTCTAATTCACTTGGAGAAGATGATGAAAGAGATTTCAGAGGGAGCTTAAAAATCATTCATCCTACCAGATTCTGCTTTACAGGACAAGAGAGTGACATAAGGTGCCCTACACCTGTCTGTGCTGCTGTGTCCTGGAGATTTAGCTACTCTTTGCCACTGTTACTTCAATGCAATGCATTGTCATTTCAACCAATACCAAAAAGCTGTGGTAGAAAAGATAGTTTCAATTAGAGTAACAAAGGAATTATTATGAATGCATAGCATTTATGCATTCATTGTGTTGATTTAGAACATACTATTTTGGGGGAATTTTAGGGCAAACAAAAGGCATTTTCTTTTACACTTAGAAGTTATATTTAAAAATCCCTGGCTGGTGTGGCTCAGTGGATTGAGTGCCAGCCTGTTAACCTTGTGAAAGTGTTGTTGGTTCAATTTCCATTTAAGGCATATGCCCGGGTTGCAGATCAGGTCCCTGGTAGGGGCAGTGTGAGAAGCAGCCACGCATTGATGTTTCTCTCCCTCTTTTTCTCTCTCCCTTCCCCTCTACCTAAAAATAAGTAAATAAAATCTTTTTTACAGCAATTATATAAAAGATATAACTGGCAATACTGCCCACAGTAACACATTGTATGTGGATGCAAATTTTCTAGCAAAACAAGTTTTGGGTCAGAAGAAAACAGTAGTCGAGGCTGGAAACACTGAGAGTCTACAGTACAGAAATGCAGTGAGTATTTAAGGCAGCCACAATTCAAAAGGTAGCTGCCTGGGTTTTGTTCACAAGATTGTAACAAAATCAGGTCGAACAGATGGATCCCCATATGCAGAGTGTCTATATCTGTGTAGTGATGTTCTATAATGTACTAATATATAAAAACTATAAATAGAGAGCTCAGTAAACTAGTTCCCCCTTTATGTATCTGAACTAGTTGAAAATCTTAAAAACATCAGCTAATTGGGGAAAAAACAGTATGTGTTTGTCTTAAAGTCAATTGTCTTTTCCGATAAAAATATTAACATGTTTACCATGATTCCTGTTGTAGACTAGTCTGTGAAGTTAGGAAGATAAAAGAGAAAGAAAAAGGAAGGGAGGGGAAGTCAGATACTTCAAAGTAATTGGAGTCAAAAAGTTCAAAGAAGTTTGTTTTTGTTTTTTTGCAAATATTGAGTTTATTTAGATGGTAAATAATATTGAGCATAGGTTTTAAAAATATAAACTTTTTCTACCAATTTATATAATTTTTATTAAGTGGACTGAAAAACCTATTTTCTGTCAATATTTGAAAAAATCACTTTTACAATGTTAGTATTACAAAACTGGATAAACAATTTTTTTCTGTAAAACATGACTCCAATTTCACACAGAAATAATCTTTAATAATTTTACTTTTTGCTAAGTGAAGAAAAGGGAAAATGACTTAGGAAATTATAGAAAAATTACAATGCAGAAAAATGTTGTGTGTGTGTTCTGTAATCAGCAGTGTCACTTCTACATATCTGCAGACAGGTTCAGGGACCTTGAACAATTAATTTACTTAAGGTCTATCTCAAGCTCCTCATCTGCAGAAAGGGAATCAAAATTATACTTACTTATAAGGTTATTATGAGAATTAAATGAGTCCATACATGTAAATAACTTAACTGTACCGACATAGAATGTGTGTTTGATGAGTATAACATATCACAATAGAGTTGGTACACTTTGTGGCACAATCCTTAGTCAAAATATTCCCCAAATTGGTGAGACAAGGAAGGAGGTAGATGGATATTTGTTAATCCCATCTCTAAAAATTATTTACTCTATTGAAATGTTTTTCTATAGATCACATTCTTACCATAAAGCAGATGTTCTGTGGGCACCTGCAGTTAAAATTTTGCAAGTTTTGACAGTGATCTTAGAATATACCTTGTGAGAGTCCTGCTATAATCTTGGATCCCCTTAAAGGAACAACTGTTCTCTTATCAAAAATCAGTTTTTCTCTCCACAAATATTGAGGTCCTTCCAGTCTCTCCTGAGTTTATTAAATTAGCATCATATATTTCTTCTAGGTACTCTTGATGCCTTTTTGTTCCTTTTATACAACAGATTATTTCTGTGGTGAATACTTTCTAGGCAATTATTTATATTTAAGGATGAGAAAATTTAGGTTCAGAGGTTAAGTGTACTTGTAAATTTGAACATGGGCCCAACTGACTTGAAATTTGTGCTTTCTGTTACTGCTTAAGGCCTTCAATACATGGTTACAAAGGCTCTGTTATTCCAACACCACAAAAAAAAACCCCAAAAAACAGAAAGGAGGTGGACAGGATCAGATGTATCAGCAGCAGCCCAATAGATTGGGTAGGTGTATTATGTCCTCAAATAGCTCAGTCCTTAAAGCCTTTCTAGAGAGTCCCACCCTTTTTCAGACAATGGTATTGAAACCATGGTTACTAAGTGTTAACATTTTATCCTCTTTGATTGGATGGGTACATGATTCAAATCTTACTGAGGGTCAGGACTTGAAAATCAATTGGGGATACATATGTTCAAATAGTAGTTCATGTTTAAATAAAAATGTAGATATGGCTTGGGCCATGTAGCTCAGTTGGTTAGAGTAATGTCTCAATAGCCAACATTGCAGATTTGATCCCTGGTCAGAGCAAATACAAGAATTAATCAATGAATGCATAAATAAGTGAAACTAGTTTATGTCTGTCTCATTCCTCTCTCTCTCTCCTCCCATGTCTCTTCCTTTCTCTCTTTATCTCTCATTCACTCTGTCCCTTCCTTTCTTTTACTTTAAAATCAATAAATAGTATAGATGGATATTAGAAAGGCCAGCCATCATTTTCAATTGATTCCAGGTAAGTAAAATTATAAAGAGAAAATCCTCTATATTAATCAAAATCTTTCAATCAAAAGAAAAATTACAATATTCTTGTTTCTATAGTCTATAAAAAGTTATAATGATCCTAAAAATTGAGATAATAGGATGAAATTATATATTATAAGTAATTCTTTCATACTGGAGATAATTACAAACACTTCTGGAAGAAAGGAACAGTGTAATAAATATAAATTTCTGTATATTTTATTTATTTTCAAACTTTACTGCACATTGAATTCTTTCATAGACCTTTTCAAAAATGCAGATGCTTGGGCCTTACCTAAAATCTACTGAACGAGAATTTCCCTCTCGTAATAATTGATCTATGCCACCAAGTTTGTGAAAGACTGTCGTAGGCTACAAATCGCTAGTCTTTTTAGAAACACAACAAATTTATTTGAATTTTTAATATTGTAAAAATGCAATTAAGTAAAATGCACTTTAATATTGTAATACTAGCACTTTGTAATAATTTAAATAAATTATGAAATAAGTGAAAACAAAAAAATGTTTATGGCATGATATTCATATTATTACTATATCATGGAAAACTTTAAAAATAAATATTAGGTAGGTTGGGGTCATGAAATCAAATGAAGCTCAAAACTTATCACTGCCTACAATATTTTAAGTATTTTATATAAAAATATGATACACATTTCAGAATGAGTGATGATATAAGTTTGGATGCCAGCAGCCACTCAGCTCCCTCCCCAAAGCTACCATCCCCAGTCTCTCCTCAGTATCCACTATGTCCACTATGCCCCCACCTTTGCTGGACCCACAGATAAGTGGCTATGAATAAAAATTTGTATCTTGGCCCTTTGAATGACTCTTTGTGTCTGAAGCTGTCAGTCTCTGGCAGAGAATAACCCTAACACTTTTCACCACCAGTTGCTCTCTGTGTAATTTGGGGGGCTCTGGTGCTCTATGCTGGGGATCCCAAATTAGGGTTTATACCTCATTCTTCTCAGGGGGATCTACCTAGCTCATTAATTATCCCTCTTGAGCTGCAGCCTATGGGTGCCCAGCCAACCCTTTAGAGTTTCTACCACACTATTTACTAGTCAGGTTGTGCTGATGCTGATTATTCTATCTGTCCAAGGTTATAAAGCTCCTCTCTTATTATGGTCCAATTGTTTGTTTTGGGTGATTTCTGCACAATTTAGTTATAATTTCAGATTGGTCCTGGGAAGAAGTTAGTGCGGCTTCCATTCACTCCTCTGCTATCTTTCCTCCCTCCCATGTTCTACTGCATACATTTTATCATAATGATTATTTTTAGACAGGAGAGAGAATGTTATTACTGCTATAGGACAAATGAAGAATTTTACATGCTGATAAATGGTCCATGTATTGTCCCAGGCAGTGGTTGCATGACTACTTGTTTTGTGAAGTCATATTGCTAAATATTGGTTTTATGAACATTTTTATGTGTAGATTATATTGCACTACATATATATAAATAATAATGACTTCATAGCATGCTATTAAACAATGAATGGGTTACAAATTAGATTAAGAAAGAAATAAAAAAGTTTCTGGAAACAAATGACAATGAACACAAACAGTCCAAAACTTATGAGACACAGCAAAGGCAGTCCTGAGAGGGAAGTTCATAGTAATATAGGTTTTCTAAAACAATAGAAACTTTTCAAATAAATAACCTAACCCTACATCTACAAGAACTGGAAGAATAACAACAAAGACAGCCCACAACAAGTAGAAGGAAGGAAATAACCAAGATCAGAACAGAATTAAATAGCATAGAGACTGAAAGATAAATTCAAAGGATCAATAAATCCAGAACCTGGTTCTTTGAAAACATAAAAATATAGACAAGTCTTTAAGCAGACTTATCAAGAAAAAAAGAGAGGGCCCAAATACAAAATCAGAAATGAAAGAGGAGAGATTACAACCGATACCACAGAAATACAAAGAACATAAGAAATTACTATGAAGAACTATATGTCAAGAAATTTTAAAGCCTAGGTAAAGTAGACAAATTTCGAGAAAAATATAATCTCCCCAAAATAAATGAACAAGAAGCAGAAAGCTTGATCATACTGATAACAGCTAATGAAATCAAAGCAGTAATAAAAATTCCTGGCACACAAAAAAACTAGACTGGATAGTTTCAGAGAATTTTACAAAGCATTTAAGGAAGAGCTAACCCCTATCCTTCACAAACTATTCTAAAATATCCAAGAAGAAGGAAGACCCCAGAACTCTTTTTATGAATCCAACATCATCCTAACCCCAAAACCAAATAAAGATACAATAAAGAAAAAAATGACAGGCCAATATCACTGATGAACATAGACACTAAAATCTGTAAAATAATATTGGCAAAGCACATCTAGCAATACATTAAACAAATCATACACCATGATCAAGTAGGATTCATCGCAGGAATGCAAGGATGGTACAATCACTAAATGTAATACATCACATAAACCAAAGGGAAGAAAAAATTAGGTGATCATATCAATAGAGGAAGAAAAACTAATTGATAAGGCACAACACCCATTTATGATAAAAACTCTCAGCAAAGTGGAAATAGAATGAACATTCCTCAACAGAATAAAGGCCATATATGAGAGACCAAAGTCAACATTATAACCAATGGGCAAAACCCAGAAGTTTTCCCACTAAGATGAGGAACAAGACAAGGATGTTTGCTTTCATCACTTCTATTGAACATAGCATTGGAAGTCCTAGCCACAGTCATCAGACAAGAAAAAGAAATAAAAGACATCCAAATTAGAAAGGAGGAAGCAACAATGTCATTGTTTGCAAATGACATGATAGTGTAAATAAGAAATCCTATATACTACATGAAAAACTATTCTATGTAATAAGTGAATTTGGCAAAACAGTGGGATACAAAGTCAAGATTCAGAAATCAAAGGCATTTTTGTATACCGACAATGAAATATCAGAAGGAGAAATCAGGAAAATAATCTCATTTGATATAACAACATGGAAAATAAAGAACCTAGGAATAAATCTAACCAAGTAGGTAAAAGAGCTGTACTCTGAAAACTACACAACGCTGAAGAAAAAAATTAGTGAAGGCAAAAAACAAATGGAAGCATGTATTGTGTACATGGATTGGAAAAAATTAACATCAGCAAAATGTCCATACTATCCAAAGCAATTTATAGATTCAATGCAATCCCTATTAAATTAGCACTGACATATTTCACAGATATAGAAAAAACATTTTTAAAATTTATATGGAACCATAAATGACCCTGAATAGGTGCAGCAATTTTGAGACAGAAGAATACAGCTGGAGGGGTCATAATACCTGATATCAAACTGTACTTCAAGGCCACAGTAATCTATACTGTTACTGGCATAAAAATAGACACATAGATCAATGGAACAGAATAGAGAGCTCAGAAATAATATTAGCCAAGTATCCATGGTCAATTAATATTGGACAAAAGAGACAGAAGCATAAAATTGAGTAAAAATAGCCTTTTCAACAAATGGGAGATCTCATCAGCTGTATGTAAAAATATAAAACTTGACCACGAGCTCACACCATAGACAAAAATAAACTCAAGTTGGATGAAATACTTACCTGTAGTTGTGACACCATAAAAGTCCTAGAGGAGAACAAAGGTAGGAAAATATCAGCTATTCCACATAGCAAATTTTCACCAGTATGTATGTCCCCTACAGCAAGAGACATAAAAGTAAGAATACACAAATGAGACTTCATTGAAGTAAAAATCTTTTGCACAGCTAAAGGAAACATCCGTAAAATGAAAAGGGAATCAACTGTATGGGAAAATATGTTTGCCAATGATACCTCAGTCAAGGGTTTGATCTCCAAAATATATAAAGAATTCACACTACTCTACTCCAGGAAGACAAGAAATTGGCAAAAGACTTGAACAGACAATTCTCTAAGGAGGACATACAAAGGGCCCAGAGACATATGAAAAGATGCTAAGTATCACTAGCCATCAGAGAGATGTAAATTAAAACCACAATGAGATATCACTTCACAAAGGTAAGAATAGCCATCATAAACAAATCAACAAAGAACAAGTGTTGGAGAGGATGTGGAGAAAAGGAAACCCTAGTGCACTGTTGATGGGAATGCAGACTGGTGCAGCCAGTGTGGAAAACAGTATGAAATTTCCTCTTGAAAACTAAAAATGGAACTGCCTTTTGATCCTGTAATTCCACTGCTGGAATTATACCCTAAGAACCCTGAAAGGTCAATTTAAAAGAACCAATGCACCCCAATGTTCATAGCAGCAAAATTTACAACAGCCAAATTCTGGAAGCAGCCTAAATGCCCATCAGTAAATGAATGGATCAAAAACTATTGTACATTTACATGATGGAATACTATGCAGCAGAAATAAAGGAGCTCCACCCCTATGACACAGCATAAATGGATCTGGAGAGCATTATGCTAAGAGAAATAAGTCAGGCAGTGAAAGCAAATACCATATGGTCTCACCTATAAGTGGAACCTAATCAACAAAACAAACACACAAGCAAATTATAACCAGAGACAGTGGAATTAAGAATATACTGATAGTAACCAGAAGAGAAGTGGAAGGAGGGGTTTTCAGGAACACATATAAAGGACACATGGACAATACCGAATTTGGATAGGAGTTGTGGGAGGTGGAGATGGCTAGTGTGGGGTTTGTGGGGGGAAAATGGAGTCAAGTGTAACTGAACAGCAATTAAAAAAAAGAAAAAAGTATAACGTGGAAAGTATCATTATCTAAGAAACTAAAGGTTTCACCCCAACAAAATCTTGGTCTCATGAACTAATAAAGTCTCTTCTCCAAGCAAAATAAATAAGTAAGTAAGTAAGTAAATAAATAAATAAATAAATGTAAGATAAAATAAAATTTATGGTAACCACCTCCTTGTTTTTATATATTTTAACAACCTTTACATGTGTTCATAAATAATGCAGTTTAGCTTTGCCTATATTTGTATGATACGTAAAGAGAAGTGCAATACTGCATGTATTCTTTTGTGGTAGGCCTGTGTCATTCAAAGTTATGTTTTTAAGGCTCACCTCTGTTTTTGCATGTATCTGTAGTTCATTAATTTCCATTGTCTGAAAGTACTTTTATAAATATAAAGCATTTGTCTCTTATACTCTGATACGCAGTTAGATTTATGGCTTATGTAGGTTTTTACTTTATGAATTATGCTGCTAACAATCATTTGTACATGCCTTCTGGTCTACACAGGAATACAATTCTCCAGGAAATACACCTATGATTATTATTGCAGAATAATAATGGTATTCCTATTGTATGTAATAGAATTTGGATTTTAACCATCTGGAGTTATTGTGAACTCTGTATGTTAAGATCATCGTAGTCCTCATTAAGAGTGTCATTGCTTCAGACGCCAGCCACAAGTTCAGGCTCCCCAAGGCTTTCTGCAATTCTAGGCAACTAGCTAGTATAGAGGGGTTTCCACAACCCCAATCAGATTTGAAAATATACTCAGATAACTTACAGAACTCAGGAATGTTCTATACTTTCAATTACAGTTTTATAGTAATACATACAAATGAGGATCAAAGAAGAGGCAAATAGGTCAAGGTATGGGAGGTTCCCAAATGTAAAGCTTCCATTTACTCTCCCCACCACATCAGAGTGCATCACCCTCCCAGCACTCTCCCTGTTCACCAACCAGGAAGTGCCACTGAACTTCAGTGTTCACAGTTCTTATCTGGGGCTTAATTATGTAGACACCTTTGATTGAACTAATAGCCATATGATTAAAGATCTTGAGGCATCCTGCCCTCCCATAGGTTGGACTGGTTCAAAGCCCCAACCCTCTAACCATATGGTTCCTCTTTTTGGTCACCAGTCCCATTCTAAATTATGCTAATTATGCTAATAAATGCATTTATTAACATAAACTCAGGTATGATCCAAAATGCTTATGAATAATAAGGATATTTTCTATTACTTGGGACATTTCCAGGATTTTACAAGCTCAGTGCCAGCAACTTGGTAAAAAGATCATTATTTTTTGACATTCAACATATACTTTAAATTTTGTAGGTAGTATCAAACTTTTATTGAAAGTGATTAACCAAATTGCCTTCCCAGATATGTTTTATGAGTCCCTATCTCTTCACATACCAAAACGTAAATTTTTTTTATTTTATAAAAATTTTACTCTAACTCCTTTGCAGAGTATCAGTTGTTTAATTTTTACGTTTCTATTTACTAATGAAGTTGTAACCCTTTTCATGTATTTAGTGACTCTATATCTTCTTTCATCTTTTGTGGGAACACTGCCCAGTTCTTTCCCCCACTTTTTGTCTAGGATTTCCATTTTGTTTTAATTTATTTGTAGGCCTTATATAGTGATCATTTGTTATTATATATTCTAAATGTAAACTTTGTAAGTTTTAGGTATTTCAAATATTTTTTGCAAACTTAGAAGGCTGAATTTACCACTCTCTTAGGTTGAAGTTCTAAAATCAATATAGTCAAAGTTACTAATTTTTTTCTTTTGTGCATTTTGTACTCTGCTTAAAGATACACACACACATATATATATACATGTATATGTATATATACATATATAGAATACATGTATACATATACATGTATATATGTATATGTACATATGTATATGTACATATACATATATGTGTATATGTATATACATGTATATGTATATATATTTGCTCTTCATTCATGAAGATATTCCCTTATATTTATATCTAGAAACCATTTTTGTTTTACCTTTCACATTAAGACAGTATTTCATATGATAAAAGATATTGTCACGCCCTGGCTGGTGTAGCTCAGTGGATTGAGTGTGGGCCTACAAACCAGAGGATCGTGGTTCGATTCTTAGTTAGGGCACATACCTGGGTTGCAGGCCAGTTCCCAGCAGGGGACACATGAGAGGCAACCACACATTGATATTTCTCTCCATTTCTCCTTCCCTTCCGCTCTAAAAATAAATAAAGAAAAAATCTTAAAAAGAGATATAGTCATGATATTTAAATAAAAGGTTTAAGTGGTAGTGGAAAAGTACAATTAAAATTAAAGACAAAAACATTATCTGTATCTATGATTCTGTTTATGTTCTGCTGATTCGTTTATTAACTTATTTATTTATTTATTTTAGAATCACTA
This sequence comes from Artibeus jamaicensis, assembly GCF_021234435.1. Lineage (NCBI taxonomy): Eukaryota > Metazoa > Chordata > Mammalia > Chiroptera > Phyllostomidae > Artibeus > Artibeus jamaicensis. Next base: position 66,025,436 of record NW_026522030.1, on the reverse strand, counting down.
GGAGCAGTATGACCTTCTACTGGTTGCTAAAGTTCCAAATTGGTTTTTATAAACTTAAAAAAAAATTAAATATAATTTATACAGTTTTTCTACTACATATTGAAAAATTTCATGTTCTTCAAATAAAAATAAGTCTGGGCTTAAGTAAGGAGAAACTTTATTCAAAAGTAAGACTTGCTGTAAGGAGAATGCCCTTTAAGAAATATGGAAGTGTTTCACCCTGGCTGGTGTGGCTCAGTTGGTTGCAGCATTGTACTGAAACCAAAAAGTTATGGGTTCACTCCCCAGTCCGGGGACCTATGGAAGGCAAGCAATAGATGCTGCTCTCTCACAAGGATGTTTTCCTCTGTCTTGTCCTCTCTCCCTTCCTCTTTCTTTAAAAACAATGAAAAAATGTCCTCTAATAAGGATAAAATATATATATTTATGCAAGTGTCTCAAAAATGAGGCAGCAAAGTCTTTTCTCTCAAAGGTAGGGAGGGGCAGAGAGTGCTTTAAACAAAAACTTTCACGAGGAGGTCGATAGTAAGTTAAAACGTCCAGCAGGACCTGGAAGAAAAGTCTCTGGCTGTAGTTAATTCTTCTGATAAGACTATAAGGGGACACCTTCTGCTTTTTAGCACTTGCTCAGAAATTGGAAGAAGGCAGAGTTTATTGACCTGTAGTGGGCAGAAAACCTGACTAAAGTTTGACTGAAACAAGGCAGAAGGTAAACAATGGACAATTGTGGATATTTGATCAATATCTACCTTTCTAATACTTTTCAAAAGTTTACCTTTTTGATACGATATACGATATACAATATATGATATTTGATATACGATAAGCATTATTTTCTTATCATATACTTACTATTAATCACACATGCAAAAAAAGATTCTCTTTAAGACAGTTAAGGAAATATATTTTCTTTATTATTTTTATTATTATTATTATTATTGTTATTAATCATTTCTTACCTATAATATGTTTAGTAATTTTAGAGATAGAGGAAGGGAGGGAGAGACAGAGAAACACTGATGTGAGAAAAACATCAATCCATTGCCTCTCATAAGTGCTCTGACGAGGAACCTCCTTTTTGGCCCCAGCCAAGGATCCAACTGAACGGTAGACATATAACCCATCCAGGAATAGAATTCACAAACTTTCAGTCTATGCAATGACAATCCAATCAAGTAAGCCACACTGACAAAGGCCATTTATCTTTCTTTAAAATAATACTGAATTAGTCTTCAAACAAACATTATTTAAAATAACTACAGTGATGTAGATTTTAGCATTTTCTTATGAAGTAGATATTCTAATGAATTTTGGTATTAGAAAATAATTCTCTGGCAACTGAGTATTTTTCCTAATTAATTACCAATTTGTTGGATGTGGAAGTTCAGTGAAAGGAAATACCAAAAAGGCCCTTATATATGGATTGAGAAACTAATTAGTGGTGTTACCCTATCAAAAATAAATATTGGAGAAACATTATTTTGGAAATGAATAGGAGGTTGCAATCATACATTTAGGACTTAAAAGAGCCTAAATAGTAATAAGTATAAGAAAAGAATGAGAATAGAATTTTAGGAAACACTCAAATGTCAAGAAAGTCAAGATCTTTAAAAAGCAATTGAGCCAAAGTCTAAGTCGAGAGGAAAGCCAAGAATGGTTTTTTGTTATAATACCCCCCAAAAGATGAGAGTATCAGTGATAAAAGTGAGTCAGGAGAACAACAAAAACAAGTAAAATAAATGTCATGCTGCTCAAGCTCTATACTGATGAGACTCTAAAATTAAGAAGGGTTCTGATACCAATTTGGTTTTTTAATTTAAATATTTTGTTGTTTATGCTATTACATTTGTCTCAATTTCTTCTTTGGCCTTCCACCAAGGCTGCCCCTGCTCCCACACTCAGTTTTCCATGTTCATGCATCATTCATATGTGTTGACTAATCACTTTCAGTCAACCAGTCCCTACCTTCCCCCTCCCCTCCTAGAACTGTCAGTCTGTGGCATGTTTCAATGCCTCTGGTTCAATTTGGCTCCTTACTTTATTTTGTTCATTAGACTCCACTTATATGTGAGATCATATGTTATTTTTCTTTCACCTGGCTTATTTAACCTAGTATAATATTCTTTATTTCCATCCCTATTATTGCAAAAGATAAGAATTCCTTCTTTTTTAATGATGCATAGTATTCTATTGTGTAAATGTACCCCAGTTTTTTATCCATTCACCTACTGATGAGCACCTTGGCTGTTTCCAAATCTTGTGTATTGTAAATAGCACTGCTATGAACATAAGGATGCAGATATTATTTTGAACTGGTGTTTTAGGATTCTTAGGGTATATTCCCAGAAATAGAACCACTGGGTCAGAAGGCAGTTCCATTGTTACTTTTTGGAGGAAGTTCCATACTGTTTTCCACAGTGGCTACACCTGTCTGCATTACCATCAACAGACACCATCAACAAATGAAAAGGGAACCTAATATGAGGGAGAACATACTTGCCAATGATAAACAGAACAAAGGTTTAGTATCCAAAATATATAAAGAACTCATACGACTCAACAGGAAAAAGACAAACAATCTAATCCAAAAATGGGCAAAGGACCTGAACAGACACTTGAAGGACAACATACAAGTGGTCCATAAACATATGAAAAAAGTGCTTAAATCACTAGTCATTAGAGAGAGGCAAACTAAAATGCAATAACATATCACCTCACACTTGCCAAAATAGCAGTCATTAATAAATTGAAAACAAATAAGTGCTGGTGAGGATTTGGTGAAAAGGAAAACTTGATACCTATTTGTGAACAGAGTATTATAAACATGACCTGAAATTTGAAAATAGTTTTTCAATCACTCCTGTTAACACATTGACCTTATATAAACATAATAGTACAGAAGTTCTTAGAGAAAATAAAATTAAAAACAGTGATTTTTAATTGAGTGAGTAGGTATAGACCTGTTTTTGTTGTACTGAGTATAAGTTCATATGAAACCTAAAATGCTTTGAAAATTAAGTCATTTTATAATGTGACTCAGTCCAAGTGGCATTAATTAGATTATGCATATTTTAAGATTGTCTTGGAATTTATATATATGTTTGTGCACCAATTGTGCAAAATTCAGCATTAATACTTTTTATAAGATATATAGATATATCACTATATCTATCTATATATGTATCATTTACATATTTTCTTCACTGAAATATGAAAAGTCTAAAGTAAAGAGACAGAGAGAGAGAGAGGAACACAGGTACAAAAATGGCAATGAATAAGTACCTATTGATAATAACCTTATACATAAATGGATTAAATACTCTAATTAAAAGACATAGTGTATCTGAATGGACAAGAAAGCATGACTTGCACATATGCTGCCAGAAGAGACCCACAAAGACCTACACAGACTGAAAGTGAAGGGCTGGAAACAAATATTCCAAGTTAAGGAACAGGTTAAAAAAAAAACAGGGTAGCAATACTCATATTAGACAAAATAGACTTCAAAATACAGGCCATAAAGAGAGACCCAGAAGTTTACTTCAAAATACTCAAGGAAAGAATCCACCAAGAAGACATAAACACTGTAAATATATATGCACCCAATAGAGGAGCACCCAAATCCATAAAGAAAATCTTGGAGAACTTTTAGAAAGATATTGACAACAACACAATTATAGTAGGGGATTTTAACACCTCCTGTCAAAAATGGACAGATCTTCCAAACAAAATATCAACAAAGATACTGTGGCATTGAAATGCCCTAGAGTAAATGGATTTAACTGGTATGTATAGAGAGAGCTTTTCATCCCAAGGAAGCAAAATACACATTCTTTGCAAATTCACATGGAACATTTTCAAAGATAGACCACATGATAGGACACAAAACAAGCCTCAACAAATTCAGCAAAATTGAAATCATATCAGCCATTTTCTCTGACCACAGCGGACTAGAACTAGAAATCAACCCCAAGGAAAAAACAACAAACCACTCAAAATCATGGAAATTGAATAGCATGCTGTAAACAACCAGTGGGTCAGGAATGAAATTAGAAAAAAAATTTAAAAGTTTCTGGAAAAAAACAAAAATGAACTCACAACAGCCCAAAACTTATGGGACACGGTAGAGTTAGTCGTGAGAGAGGAATTCATAGTGATACAGGCCTACCTAAAAAAGATAGAAACATTTCAAACAAACAACCAAACCCTACAAACTGGAGGAAACAACAACAAAGACAGCCCAGAGCAAGTAGAAGGAAGGAAATAACCAAGATCAGAGCAGAATTAAATGAAATAAAGACTAAAAGCACAATTCTTAGGATTAATGAATCCAGGAGCTGGTTCCTTAAAAAGATAAACAAAATCAACAAGCCTTTAAGCAGGCTCATCAAGAAAAAAGAGAGGACCCACATAAACACAATCAGAAATGAAAGGTGAAGGGATTAAGAAGTACAAATAGATAGTTACAGAATAAGCAGGGGGATGGTTAAAGCAAGAATGGGAACTGGAGTTGCCAAAGAACTTATATGCATGACCCGTGGACATGAACAAAGAAAGTGGGATCAGCAGAGGAAGTATGAGGTGTTGCATAGAAAAGGGAAAAGTAGAAAAAATTGAGACAACTGTAGGAATGTAATCATTAAAAAATTAAAAACAACCACCCCCAAAAAAGAAATGAAACAGGAAAGATTACAACTGAAACCACAAGAATATAAAGGATTATAAGAAATTACTATGAAGAACTATATGCCAAGAAATTTGAAAACCTAGGTGAAATGGACAAATTTCTAGAAAAATACAATCTTCCAAAACTAAATGAAGAAGAAGCAGAAAGCCCAAACAGACCAATTACAGCAGACAAAGTGAAGCAGTAATAAAAAAAAAAAACTCCCTACACACAAATGACCTGGACCAGATGGTTTTACAGGAGAATGCTACAAAGCATTTAAGGAAGAGCTAACCCCTATCCTTCACAGACTATTCCAAAAAGTCCAAAATGATGGAAGACTCTCAAACTCTTTTTATGAAGACAGCATCATCCTAATCCCAAAACTAGATAAAGACACAACAAAGAATGAAAACTTCAGGCCAATATCACTGAAGAACATAGATGCTAAAATCCTCAAAAAATATGGACAAACTACATGCAACAATACATTAAAAAGAGCATACACCATGACTAAGTGGGATTCATATCAGGAATGCAAGGGTGGTACATATTTGCAAATCAATAAATGTAACACATCATATAAAAAAAGCAAAGACAAAAATTATATGATCATATCAATAGATGCGGGAAAAACTTTTGATAAAGTACAGCACCCATTTATGATAAAGTCACTCAGCAAAGTGGGAATGGAGGAAGCATTCCTCATCATAATAAAGGCCGTTATATGAGAGGCCTACAGATAACATCATACTCAATGGACAAAAACTAAAAGTTTTTCTGCTAAGATCAGGAAAAAGACAAAGATGTCCACTTTCACCACTTTTATTCAACATAGTATTGGAAGTTTTAGGCACAGTGATTAGACAAGGAAAGAAAATAAAGACATCCAAATCAGAAAGAAGGAAACAAAACTGTCATTGTTTGCAGATGACATGATAGTGTACATAGAAAATTCTATGGACTTTGCCAAAAGAAAACTGCTTGACCTAATAAATGAATTTGGCACAACAGTGGGATACAAAGTCAATATCCAGAATCAAAGGCATTTTTGTATACTAACAATGAAACATCAGAAGAAGAAATCAAGAAAAAAATTCCATTCAATATAACAAAAAGAAAAATAAAATACCTAGGAATAAACCTAACCAAGTAGGTAAAAGGCCTGTACTCAGAAAACTACACAACATTGAAGAGAGAAATTGAGGAAGACACGAACAAATGGAAACATATATCATGTTCATGAATCAGAAGAATTAACATAATCAAAATGTCCATACCACCCAAAGCAATTACAGATTCAATGCAATATCTATTAAAGTACCCATGACATATTTCAAAGATATAAAACAAACACTTCAAAAATGTCTATGCAACCATAAATGACCCCATATAGCTGCTGCAGTTTTGAAAAGGAAGAGCAAAAGTAGGAGGAATCACATTACCTGATACCAAACTATATCACAAGTCCACTGTAATCAAAACAGCCTGGTACTGGCATAAGAACAGACAGATAGACCAATGGAAGAGAACAGAGACCCCAGAAATAAACTCAAGTATCTACAATCAATTAATGTTTGACAAAAGGAGCAGCAACATAAAATGGAGTAAAAATAGCCTCTTCAACAAATGATGCTGGGAGGGCTGGACAGCTATGTGCAGAAGGAAGGAAGGAAGGAAGGAAGGAAGGAAGGAAGGAAGGAAGGAAGGAAGGAAGGAAGGAAGGAAGGAAGGAAGGAAGGAAGGAGAGAGAGAGAGAAAGAAAGAAAGAAGAAAGAAAGAAAGAAAGAAAGAAAGAAAGAAAGAAAGAAGGAAGAAAGAAAGAAAGAAAGAAAGAAAGAAAGAAAGAAAGAAAGAAAGAAAGAAAGAAAGAAAGAAAGAAAGGAAGGAAGGAAGGAAGGAAGGAAGGAAGGAAGGAAGGAAGGAAGGAAGAAAGAAAGAAAGAAAGAAAGAAAGAAAGAAAGAAAGAAAGAAAGAAAGAAAGAAAGAAGAAAGAAAGAAAGAAAGAAAGAAAGAAAGAAAGAAAGAAAGAAAGAAAGAAAGGAAGGAAGGAAGGAAGGGAGGAAGGGAGGGAGGGAGGGAGGGAGAGAGAAAGAAAGAAAGAAAGAAAGAAAGAAAGAAAGAAAGAAAGAAAGGAGGAAGGAAGGAAGGAAGGAAGGAAGGAAGGAAGGAAGGAAGGAAGGAAGGAAGGAAGGAAGGAAGGAGGGAAGGAAGAAAGGGAAAAGAAATTCGGACTCCAACTTATACCATACACAAAAATAAATTCTAGGTGGATAAAATATTTAAATATAAGTTGTGACATCATTAAAGCCCTCTAGGTGAACATTGGCAGGAGAATCTCATATATTTCACTCAGCAATATTTTCACTGATATGACCCCTAGAGCAAGGCGCATAAAGGAAAGAATAAGCAAACTGGACCTAGTCAAATTAAAAACCTTCTGCATGGCCAAAGAAATCAGCATTAAAATGAAACAAGAACCAACTATACAGAAAAACATATTTGCCAATGATACAACAGACAAGGGTTTGATATCCAAAATATATAAGTAACTTACACAACTCCACTCCAGAAAGACAAGCAACCCAGTTGAAAAATTGCCAAAAGACTTGAACAGACACTTCTCCAAGGAGGACATACAGAGGTCCCAGAGACATGAAAAGATGCTCAGCATCACTAACTTTCAGAGAGATACAAATTAAAACCACAATGAAATACCACTTACAACAGCCAGAATGGCCATTATAAACAAAGCAACAAACAAGTGTTGGAAAGGTTGTGGAGAAAAGGGAACCCTAGTTCACTGTTGGTAGGATTGCAGACTGGTGCAGCCACTGTGGAAAAAAGTATGAAATTTCCTCAGAAAACTAAAAATAGATCTGCCTTTTGACCCAGCAATTCCACTGCCAGGATTATATCCTAAGAACCCCCAAACACCAATCTGAAAGAACCTATGCACCCCAATGTTCATAGCAACACAATTTACAATAGCCAAGTGCTAGAAGCAACCTAGGTGCCCATCAGTAAATTAATGAATAAAAAAACTGTAGGACATTTATGCAGTAAAATTTTATGCAGCAGAAAGAAAGAAGGAGCTCCTACCCCTTGAAACAGTATGGATGGAACTGGAAAGCATTATGCTGAGTTAAATAAGCCAGGCAGGGAAAGACAAATACCATATGATCTCACCTTTATCAGGAACCTAATCAACAAAACAAACAAACAAAGTATAACCAAAGATGCTGAAACAGAGAACAGGCTGAGAGTGACCAGAGGGGAGAGGGGAGGGAATTTCAGGGGGGAAAGGGTGAACAGTTTGCAGAAACAAATATAAGAGACACCTGGACAATACCCAGAGGTGAGTAGAAATGGGAGGGAGATTGGGAGGGCTGGAGGGTAAAAGGCAGAAAACTGTACTTGAACAACAGTTAAAATTTAAAAAATAATAAAGTCTAAATATTTTTTAATCGTTCAAATTAAAGCAAGATAATGAACATGTACTTCACATTCTGTTATGACTAGTAAGCTTAAGGGGAAATGTTAAGGCCATGTCTTCACTTTATTAAACATTATGAACTGATCTTAATCATCAGTGTTCTCTGAGTATAATTAATATCTTCTGATTATCATCAGGAATGTAGGAAGCAGAGAACTTGACAAGATAAGTCATAGATTAAAAATGGATTATGCCTACGAAAGTAATATTTTCCAAGGCTGCTTTTCAAAGAGAAACCTGTGTGTATGTGTGTTTCCTGGACTTATTTCTCACTTCCAGGTTCATTGCTGAGGCAAGAAACAATCTAGGTAGCAGTCATTAACATTTCATCTCTACTTTCAGATGTCTGTAACAGAGACATATGTGCAAGGTCAGATAATGTTATGAAAAAAGCTAGCTGGAAATAGGTTTTGGTCAGGAATTTGTCATCAATTTTGAATGACATTTCTAACCTGAGCACAGAGCACTCACATTGATTCACTTGTGAGGCTTCTTTGACTCATTGATTCTCTGGCAGGAAGATCTGGCGTATAGTGGAACATGTTTGAAAGCTCCTTCATCTCTTCTACAATATATTATTTAAAAATGTCAAACCTCTTTTGCTGTTCTTGGATCCAAATATTTCAGGGTGAACTGCTTTTACATACAAAGAATCACTTATTTTTTTAAAAATTATACATTTGACCCTGCCAGTAAGAAAAATGATAATGTTTATGCAGAGTAGTATTCTCTTTCTACCTCCTCTTGATCATATTAAAGTTATATTGCTGCATTTTTAAATTTCCCTCTTAAATTTTAAAGAAAATTAAATGCTTTAATTAGTAATAATAAAATATTAGCTAACATTTTTATATCAAAAGATATTAGTTTTTTTTCAGTCCATATAACAGTGTAAACACATGAGAGGTTATGGGTTATAAAGAGAAACAGAAATCTGCAATTGCTGCATGTGTTTGACCTCAGGGTCCCCTTCAGTGATCCTACTTACTTTTTGTAAGATATTGGGCTTTTGTAATGTATAGAATTAATTTATTTGCTCTATTACTACATCACAAGTGTCCCAGAAACCTCAACATATTCATAAAAAAGATAATCATTAAATTCATAGCTACTCTTTCCATTGTTTAATTCTCATAATTATTTTATAAATATTGAATTTCCTAATTCACATATTTAACACTACTCCTATAATAAGTAGCAGTCTAAGAATATTTTAAAGTGAACAAAATGCAGATTTTCATCAAATATCTCTGTCCAAAAAAAACAACATCACACTTAGCCCTGAGGAATAAGGATTCCCACTACAGTCCTCCATTTCAAATGGCTTTCAGATATCACATACAAACACATACACATGCAAACCTCTTACATTAAGGTATATCTCGGGTACCCTCAGCACTCAGAATATGACACTTAGTAGTTACACAGTAACCCTAGACATCTGTTCTCAGTAGCACACAGTTCCTACAATAGGGAATCACTTCTCCATGTCCCTGATCTTGTAGACTCAAAATTACAGGTGTCTGCCTTTTAATGGCCTTTAGTCTTTGTACATTCTTTAACTGCCACAGAGACAGACACTGCTTCAGACCATGAAAAGTGTACCAGCAATAGATCCACTAAGGTCAGAGAATAAAACAAATACAAATATTAAAATAGCACCCAGGACAAATGAATCACTGAAATTTTAAAATAAATAGAAACCATCTAAGAAGTCATACATTTATTTTTTCAGCCTAATATGTTCAAAATATGACATATGTTTATACGTTTGTAACATATATTTAGGTAAATTATATTTTGACATAGGTTCAAAAATATAATGAGGAATAAAGGAAGTGGTCAAATTCATAAAAACACATACATACAATTACTAAAAATGAAGAAAAATATGGAGGAGGTAGAAAGTAACCAATAATTAAACAGCCAAGGTAATTGATGTGCTAGATAGGGGTTTAATTTATAAAATATATAAAGAATTTATATGACTCAGCTCTAGAAAGACAAACAGTTAAAAATGGGCAGAGGATCTGAATAATCACTGCTCCAAGGAGGACATACAAATGGCCATCAGCACAGAAAAAAATGCCCTATATCACTAATCATCAGGGAGATGCAAATCAAAACCACAATGAGATATCACCTCACACCTGCCAGAATGACTGCCATTGATAAATAAACAGACAATAAGCGCTGGTGACAATGTGGAGAAAAGGAAAACCTAGTGCACTGTTGGTGGGAACGCAGAGTGACACAGGCACTGTGGGAAAAGTATGAAGTTTCCTCAAAAAATTAAAAATGGCCTTTTCACCCAGTGATGGCACTTTACTGGAAATGTGTCCTAAGAATCCTGAAACACCAATTCAAAAGAATATATGGATCCCTATGTTTATAGCAACACTGTTTACAGGAGCCAAGATCTAGAAACAGCCTAAGTGCTCATTAGTAGATAAACGGATTAAAAAACACTTTGGTACATTTACACAATGAGATGCTGTACTATGTAGCATTAAAAAAAGAAGGAATTCTTACCTTTGAAACAATATGGATGGACCTAGAGACTATTATGCTAAGTGAAATAAGCCAGTCAAACAAAGGCATATAATCTCAATTATAAGTGGAATTAATGAACAAAATAAACTAACAAGCAAAATAAAATCAGAGGCATAGATACATGGGACAGACTGATTACTGTAAATGGGGAAGGAGGAGGTGGGGACTGCTTAAAAGAAGGTTAAGGTATTAGCCAACGAACATATATACATGACCAAAGGATGTAGACAACAGTGTGGGGACTGCCTAAGGGAGTGTGGAGGAGCTGGGAGGAAAGGCCAGAGGGAAAAAAAAACCACAACTATAATAGCATAACCAATAAAATATTTTAAAAAAACAGCCAAGGTAATTCCAGTACAGAAATTTACATAATTTTCACAAAATATTTTGTTTAGTTTTTAGCCAATAATGATAGTACTTTGCATGGCACTAAGAATATACACTACAGAAAAAATATATAATTTTAATTACAATTTTAGTAACATATATAGATTTGATTTCCTGATGATGGATAGGTCACAGCAATACAGAACAAAATTACAAGACACTGGTTTAGGGGGACCTGGGTCTTGCTTGGAGCAGATTGTTCAAAGGTGAGGTAACATTCACAAATTATTCCGGTTTTAAGTTTAAGGTATGCTTTGGTGTCCCTCATTCTGGTCTCAGGGAAAAGTATCCAGGGAATTTTTCTACCTTATAGCATAGAATATGAAACATAACTTAGGTCAGGCTGTTATCTTCAGCCTGCAGACTTAGGGACCATGAGTCAGGTCCAGGCTACTGTTTTTTACTGCCTTGGGGGTTGCTGAATATCTAAGGGAGAGACTAGGTGTCTGAGGGATGTAGGGAGAGACAATGTGATTTCTGGAGCTAGGATTCAACATTAAATTTAATCGAGATCATAAAGACCCTCAGTTTCATTACTATGATGGGCTAGGTATAAGTATTTTTGTATTTATTTTGTGTAGGGTCCATTAAGTTTCTTGGATATTGTTCATCAAGTTATAAAAATGTTGAGGCCATTTTTTCCCAAGAGTATCAGGATATATTCATTATTCCTGAGGTGGTGTTGTTTTGTGGTTTAGGTTTTAAATAGATTCTGTCAGAGTATGAATGAAGATTCTCTACTTTCGATGAACTTCAAGTGTCTTAGTAGGTCTTGACTTCTCAGATATCTTTTTAACTCCAAACCCAATACAGCTATCCCAGGCTTAGTCTTGCATACTGCCAAGGTCATTTCTTAAATACTTTTCATGTTTGCATGGTATATGTATTATTTTATTATGAATCTGCAGCTTTAAGAGCTACCCTTGCCCTGTTTTCCCATGCCACAAAAAGAAAAGCAGTAAAGTGAGTCCCTGTTATAGTTATATCTAGTTGAGATATGACTACTATGTGTTTGAGAAATTGTAGTGGGGAAACCAACTTAGTTGCTCCTTTGTCACCTTCTAGGGATATAAGCAGCTAAATTTTTACATGCATTAACTGTTAGTGGTTTACAAGCCCTTAACATCAGCAAGTTTTATATTAAGCAGAAAAGCTAAGATTATTCAGTCCTCCTTAGTATGAAAGTAGATTTGGGTACTTTGATATTTACCAATGTAATTCCAATGCCAGACCCAATATGGAATATGTTTGGTGCCTGGGAGAGTTCTCTTTTATCACTTTCCAGGAAATTCAAACACTGATCAGATTTCCCACTGATCAGATTTCTATCACTATAATATATTTTTTGATATTGAACTTTATCTTAATGGAATCATAAAATATTTACCCTTTTGTGTAAGCATAGCTCTCCTTAAAACATAAATTTTGGGATTCATTTATAGTATGTGTTGTCTGTATGTCAATAGTTCATTTCTTCTTAAATCTTAGCGGTATTTCATTGTATAAATAAATCAATTTGTTTAACAATCATCCAATGATAAACATTTGGCTTGATTACTCTTTGGAGGATATTAGGAGGAAAGCTGATACAAAAATTCATACACAAGGCTAAAATATTTTTTATATTTTTTATTGGCATACGTTGGCATTTCGTGGATAAATACCTAAGAGGAGAATCACTATATTTTACTGGGTTTTGTGCTTAACTTTATAAAAATTGCTAAACTGTTTCTCAGAGTTTTCACTTTTTTCTTTCCCACAAGAAATCACACCATCATAATCATGTTGTTTGTTTGTTTGTTTAAGGTGTTCTTCTAGAATAAAGTAGCATCTCATTATGATTAATGCAATTTTCATTTCTCTGATAACTAAATATATTAAGGATGTTTTATGTGCTTTTTGGCTGTTTTTATAGCAACTATTCTGAAGTTTCTCTTCAGGTTATTTGTACATATTTTTTGAAATTTTTTTGTTGTTGAGATACATAGCTCTTTATATACTCTAATTATGAATTCTTATATATACTCATATATGTAATTTCTCCCAGATTGCCTCATATTTAGTTGTATCATTAAAAGTAGAAATTTTAAATTTTGAATTTCAGTTTTCCATTTTTTTCCCCTTGTGTGTACTTCCTCTGTGTTTAAGAAGTCCTTATCTATACTGAGATCATGAAATCATTCTCACCTGCTTTCTGCTTAAGTTATTACTTTAGCTTTTATATTTAGGTCAATGGTTCATCTAAATAAAATGTTTTTGTACGGTATAAGGCAGAGACTGAGAGTCATCGTCTTTTCACTCAAATATCCAATTGTTCCCTGTGTTTCTTGAAAGATTGTTCTTTCCTCACTAAGTAATATTGGTGGCCTTGTTGAAAATTTATTGACCATATATACTTTGATCTACTTCTGAACTTTCTAATCTGTTCTACACTGATCTACATGTCTGTCTTTACACCTATACCATGCTGTCTCAGTTTTAGTTGTCCTTTAGTCTTGAAATCACGTGATATAAATCCCCCTATATGTTCTTTTAAAGAATAATCCCCCGGCTATTCTAAGTCATTTACCTTTGTATATACATTTTAAAGTCATCTTGTTTTCTGGGATTTTCATTAGATTTGCCTCAGTATATAAGTCAATAAAGGGGACTTCAAATCAGTGACAGTGGTATATATCTATATACATTCTGGCATTGAAAAAATAATCTTTAGAAATTTTTGAAGATTTTAGAACAGAAGTCTTGCACATTTTCTTTGAATTTATTCCTGAATACTTCACAAAGCTATTATAAAAGGTAGTCTTTAAATGTCATTTTCCAATTACAGAAGATTTCAGTATGATGAAATTATATTCAAATACTTAAAAATCTCAATAAACCTAACTGGATTTTTATATATTACTTACCATTTTCTACATAACTATCCTTTCATCTTCAAAAAAGACTTCTGTTTTTTACTTATAATACATATTTACTTTTTTATCTTGCCTTATTGCTCTACCTAGACTTGAAAATAAATTGCAAATGGAAGCAGTGAGATCAAATAGCCTTTTCTGTGTAGACATGTCTTTGTTAATCCACTTTTCTCTAATGCTTTTTTTTAAAACTATGGTTTTAAACAACAATGCTTCCCTGTCAATCCCACTTTACTATTTTCTCTCATTCATTATTTCACCTAACATTCACTGATTGCCTATTATGACTGGAACATCTCCAATACAACAGTGAAAAAAAGCAACACCTCTTTGTCTGCTAAAGATTTGGCTAAGGTATCCTTCTTGTCTTTTACCTAGTGAATGGAGTAAATTCTTTTCATTCCCTGCTCCTCTTTAGTCCCTATTCTTCTTTAGTACTTATAAGTGATCATGATTATTTCCTTCCATTCACCTTCTGTCATAATTAATTTAAAAACTACTCCTTGCCCTGGCCGGTGTGGCTCAGTGGACTGAGTGCCAGCCTGCAAACCAAAGAATTCCCAGTTAGGGCAACTGTCTGGGTTGAGGGCCAGATTCCTAGTAGGGGTACATGAGAGGCAATCACACATTGATGTTTCCTCCCTCTCTTTCTCTCATTTTCCTTCTCTAAAAATAAATATTTTCTATTCTAGAAAATTGAAATTCTTACCAGTAATTTATAACGTCACAGATTCTTTGTTTTTTTCTTCTTATACTTCACACATGCTAATCCCCAATTTTATTTTTCACAGCTAATTGTATCTCAGCAGTTTTCAATAGCTGAATATAATTGAATCATTATTACATAGTATGCGATTAGGATGCTCTTAATTACTAGAAATAAGAGGATACTATTAATTATTAAAAACTGCCTCCAATATCTGTTATTAATTATCAAACTAAATCTACCTTCAGGAAGTCACTGTTTCAAAAATAAAATTAATAGATAAAGTCACAATACAACATATTATATGTAGTTTAGAACTGATTTGTAAAACAATAAGATTGCTTCATATTTAGTCAGTGTAGGGATCGTTTTGGTAACTCACAAGTAATCTGCTAATGGTTTTATATAGAAGTAAATAATCATTTTTATTATCAAAGAATATATATATTTAATTTAAATTATTTTATTATTGTTCAATTACATTTGTCCATATGTTCTTTCAATAAAATTCTAGGCAAATGATAATATTATTATTTATATATTGCCTCTGATTCAGCATTTTAGAATAGTTAAGAAAACTCAGAAAGTAGTGTTTGTGCTATTACTTTTCACTAGAATCATCTAAGAATTTTTCTTCTATTAAAATATGCATTACAGCCCTGGATGGTGTAGCTCAGTACATTGAGTGACAGCCTGTGAATCACAGGGCTGCCAGTTCGATTCCCAGTCAGGGAACATGCCTGGATTTTGTGCCAGGTCCCCAGTAGGGGGTGTGTGAGAGGTAACCACACATTGATGTTTCTCTCCCTCTCTTACGCCCTCCCTTCTCCTCTGTCAAAAAACAAATAAATAAAATATTTAAAATATATATACATTACATACCCAATATACTTCTTGCACTGTTGTGACAAAATTTCACCATGTATATGTATACTTATATATACACACACATATATAAAATTTTATATATGTATATATAAATTCTACATGGTGTTTAAATTTCATATTCCAAATTTTACAAACTATTAGTATTTTTATGATTGAATCAGTTATACATTCCCCTAACTACTATTTACTTATATTTGTTTTTTTCTTTAGAAATATTAATGAGAAAAAAACTATTTTATATCCATGGCTTCCATATTGATTCAATGTCTGGCAGTTTTCATTTTGTTAGTGACACAGCAATATTGTGATGTTCTGGGCTCAGAACACCTGACCATGTTATTAACTAGGCCTTATCATCTCTTAAGTCAATTAATTCACTAGAGTCTGTCAATTAAGCTGTCAAAAGCCTCCGAATATTTCTCCATTCTGCATTTTATATATTCATGCTAACTTGGACTCTAATGGTCACAGATAGAGGATATCTCCAAACTCCTTATTTCTAATTTCTCCTCATAATAATTGTCACTGTATTCCCACAGGAGGCAAAGTTTTCTCATTTTTTTCATGATGTTACTGTAGATATAAAAGGTTCAATGGCTCTATATTACTTATTCAAAGAACATTCCTTCATCTTACAACTCAGGAACCTAATTTTTGAAATTATGTTCTGCTTGTCAGCTGTTCTAACATCCTAGTCTAGCTATTTTAATTTATCTACCTTCCATTTCTTAATTATCTCTGCTGAGTATTTCCTCCACACCTCTCTTCATTTTTTTCTCTCGCCACTATGCTGCCAAATTTTCTTAATTTCCCTATTCACTGCTGTCACAATGAATTTTTATTGTGTGCAGTTTATAAGGGCTCAAATTAAGAGCAGTGATGTTGTTCTCGGAAAGAGTAAAAGAACACAAGGATTTTACATTTCATTTTATTATTGTTTTAAAATAAAGAATGTTCTGAGTTTCCATCATTGTCATCATAGGCTTGCTGGAAATTCAATTTTAAATTGAAAGTCCTAACAGAGGTGGTAGGGGGTAGAGTGAGGTTCACTCTGTATAGTGTCTCATCACTCTGTAAAGTGATATCTATACTGCCTCAAAAACCAGAAATAAAATATCCAATAGTGTTCCCTTGGTAGTGTCCACTGATATCTTATTAAGTGAACCTGCAAGGTCCTTGAATTCCCCATTGCTACTGTTTAGTGTCATCCCCAGTGAGTGAAAATTACAAGGAGACTAAGATGCAACTTACACGCATAAGGACCCCTCACAAATGTTTTGACATTCCACCCCACAAATTTTAGCATTCTTGGCCTTCACAATTTCAGACTTCTGGTTTTCAACTTGGTGACCCCTGGCTTATCTTTGGGTTTCCCTTCTTTCTGATGTAGTCTAAAAACTGCCTTCAACCAGGAAACTCTGATAATTGTCAATTTACCCCACCCTAGTTGTATTTTTGTTTTATTGTGATTGTTGTTTCATATATATGTTTAATATTTTAGTTAAGACATTGATTTTATATGATGTTGACTGACTCAAGGACACAGTAATGCTTTATTTCATATCGATATTATAGTAAATAAGATAATGATATATGCCACAAAATAGCTTTTGAATGAAAGCTGATTAAAATTCGGGAGTACAAGAAATATAAAATTTAATATAAAGGCAAAAGCAGGATTTA
The DNA here is from genome assembly GCF_021234435.1 of Artibeus jamaicensis. Classification (NCBI taxonomy): domain Eukaryota; kingdom Metazoa; phylum Chordata; class Mammalia; order Chiroptera; family Phyllostomidae; genus Artibeus; species Artibeus jamaicensis. The sequence goes on along the minus strand of NW_026522030.1, from coordinate 66,008,142 downwards.
TGAATAGGTTTCCTTTACACAAAAAAATAAATTGGTCTGTTCAAAATGTACAGACTATTTTTTTATATAAATGATATCTGTGAGAATAAGTAATGGTTTTCTAGATAACTTATGCTTTGTAATGCAAATAGCCTGTACTTGTAGTGATTATGGATCAAAAGAAATGAAACAGTACATGTACTGTTGGTAAATGTATGCAATTTATTAGTTTGGGCATGATTTCAATTTGTTAGTCATATTGACTCACCAGAATATGCCTGGTTTGTGCAAAGACTTTATTAGTCTACAAGTGAAGCAGAGTACCTACGTTCTTCAGAATTTAAGTTTCAAATTAAAACCTTTTTGTATTCTGATCATGTGTGACCAATGCTGAAATATAAATCTTTCATACATCAAGTTTCCTTCACCATGGAAACCATAGAAGTAAACTAATATAAAATCATCAGAATTTATTTTCTGAAAGATGGTAATAGATTCACATGTATAACAATGTATACTAATTGATGAAAGTTATTTTAAAATGTACTTTTTCCTCTTTGTTTTGCTCTAGTATATGTGCCATTATTCACTAATTTTTGTAAGTCATTTTAAAATGTAATTGCTTGTAAGGTTGGGCCATATTAAGAGGTGCCACAAAGAATTCAAATCCCATTTCTATTAAACTAAAAGAATACTTTAAAGGATTTTTCATCTTTTATACTGAGTAAATTACAAATGAAGCAGATCTTAAATCATTTAAATTACAACTATGAGCATTATCTTTTAATTAATGTTCTAGAAATTAGTTTATAAAAAGCATTTTGTTAAAATATAATCTCCTAAAGTCTATCAAAAGAGTGTGGGAGGATTGCAATATGATGGATACTAAATTCAATATAATTAAAAATAAGCTTTTAATTGAATTATGGATATTAATTGTAGATAACAAACCCATCTGCATTTCAAATATTATCTTATTTTGCTTCTGGTTTGGCTGGGTAGTGCCTATTAAAACAACCTTTCTGAAGATAACCAAAAATGTGGGGACACAGGACCTACTTGAAGGCACCAGAGAATGGAAAAAAGAGAGAAAAGAAAAAGAAAGAAACTAGAAGGGAGTTAACCCATGGAATTAGAAGAAGAGAATAACACTAGATGAGTTTTTTATTTTATGGCTCTTAGGTTCAAGCAGACCTGAGTCTGCAACATTCAATGCATTTAAAATGCTAATGAACAGTCCACAGAAACACTGGCTCCAGGAATTAGGGACCTAGTTTAGAGCAAGCACACTGCAGGAGCATCAACAGGTCATCTCTGAGAGGGAAATCCCAGAAATGTGAAAGCCGGAGTGAGAGCAAGCCCTGCATGTAATCAAGACATAGCTCTGGGTCATGCATGAGTGACTGATGATCAAATAGCCCTGAAGAAGTGTCATGAGGGTGTAAAGCACAGCACAGGGAACATAGTCAATAGTATTGTAATAACTATGCATGGTGCCAGATGGGTACTACACTTTTTGGGTTGGTCTCTTCTTAAGGTACACTGATGTCTAATCACTATGTGGTACATTTGAAACTAATGTAATATCTGTCAACTATAACTTTAAAAGATCAAAAAAAATCTAAAAATTTTGAGCTTCATCCATCAAAGAGGGGAGGAGTTTTGTAGTCTGATTTCACCCTGCTTGAAAAAATGAATATTCTTAGGAAGATAAACAGAATACAGATTTTCTACAGTATATCAGTTCCAGTGTCCAAGATACCATACAGAGCAACTCAACAGACAGGAAGAAAACAATCTGGAAAGCACTGACCATCCTCAAGAAACAAAAACAACCAATGGTGACCAACTGCCTAATAACCTAGATATTAGAATAATCTGATAAGGATTTTAAAGCAGCTACTATACCTGTCTTCACTATCATAAAGGGAAATATGCTTGTCATAAATGAAATATACAACATCTCAGAAGAGCAAAAAAACCTATTAAAATGGAAATTCTAGAGTTGCAAAATATGATATCTGAAATATTAGGTAAGTCACAAAATGCATAATCTGAGACACCCCCCCCAAAGCACACCACGCATGTGGTTTCTTCTAATAACTGTAAGGATAGTTCATGTGGTCCAGTTAAAGTTTGTTAACTTGATCAGCTTGTTCTGAAACTGCATAATGGAAAAAATAATGTCCCGGGCATCAAAAAATGAACTGAATATTTACTCAATTTCCTTTATCATTTAGGATGATGAGGGACACACTTTCATGTTTCTGCTCACCTGTTACATTTTCAAGTTAAGTTCTTGTGGCCAACAGTTCAGTTAGTTTATTAAATCACCTTTGCTGCAGTAAAATAAAAAAGAAGTGTGAGCAGATTTCCCACCAAATATTTCTCTCATGCCACTGAAGAGCTGTGCTCCTGCTCCAGGCCGCAGCTCTGCTCCTCATGTCCTCTTATGTTAGAAGCCAGCCCAAGTAAGCATAAAATAAAATTTATAATGAAATAAAAATTAAGACTGCACATCCAAAGGAGGTTATAGGAGATATTTGGACTGAAGGAGAAGAACAAGGTCAAAACTAACAACAAAATGTGACAGGAATTCCCAGGACTCAGAAAAGCATATACATCCAAAAATCATGGTATCAGTGCCAATGTAAATATTTCATACTTAAGTAAATACAAAACCCATAGTGATTCTCTAGATCAGAATATCATATGTAACTCAGTATAATTGATAATGCAGTGAAATGAGATACTGGGTGTCATAACTGTCTAGTAAGAGCTTCAAGTTAATTATTGTGATAAGGTGAAGATTTTGCAAAACTGAAGGCATTGCAACTTTATTATTTGTGCTGGACCCGATATAAACTTATGTCATAAAGCAAATAGAATATTCAGAAGTTCAGCTGGGCACCTGGCCTTTGTCTTCAATATACTCCAGCACCTACCAAGGAAAAACTAGGGCTGTGATGAATAATATGCTACTTGCAAACATCACATAAACCTCCTGGATCAGAAGATTATAAGCTCTGACTACGTTGTACAAAACATGTCTCTAGTTGCACCTACCCTGGATCACCAGCTACTGCAATGGTTCTGCACACAAAAGTAAAGAAATATAGTCTATGTAATTCTATGAAAGTGTTTCTGTATATGTGCCATACGTGATGCCAGGGGCTTAAATATGCCTTTCTCAGAGGTAGAAAGCAAGATTCTTTCTCTCCATCGATTAACTGGAGAATCTATTGCTTATATCACTTGCTTTATCATCCTTCCTCTATATTTCTTTATTTTTACAGTTACTTCCACAAAGCTAATATAGAAGCTACTTAAGAAAAGAGACTCTTCAGTGACTTTCACAGCCCTGTTTGCTCTAAACAATAGTATTCTGTTCATAGGTTAGTGCATATTTGTTGACTGACTGCCTTTCTCTCTTTTTTTATTGTTGTTCAAGTCCAGTCATCTCCATTTTCCCCCAGCCACTCCCACCCACCCCAGCCATCCTCACCTCCCACCCTCGATCCTACCTCCTCTTGATTGCTTAATTGATATGGACTTTTAAAAAATATATCATGCACCTACCTCAGTATGAATGGAGATGTTTACTCACATTCATGGCACAACAACATACTGAGACATATATGCTTACTAAGCATACCTTTGTATAAAAATCATTAAAATTAACAAATGGGAGCCTGAATATGTGTAAGTGAATTAAACTATATTTTTTAAGAAGGTTATGATACAAAGAAATCTGATCAGATCACTGGGGAGAATAGGGAGGGGTCATAGTGGGAGGTTTCCTGAGGCAAAGACAAACAGCCTAGGACCAGACTGGCTGAGAAGATGAACACCTCCAGAGTGCATGGAATTATGGGTGAGAAGATTTGAAATAGAAGAATCACTACCAAACTCTGTGCTATCAGGTTCTGCGGGGCGGTGGTGGCTAGTTCTTTCTGGCTCTCATGCTTTCTTCCTGGAGGACACCTGGATGGTCCTGTCACAGCTTCCTGTATTTCCCAATGGACAATATTTTGAATGACATGAAACTCCAGGTGCAGCCTAGGGTTGACCTGGACTGGCAGAGGGTGGCAGGGTTATTCTTATTTACGTGTTCTACAGGGGACAACTTCTGTGGTAAAATCCTGGTGTTCTTATAAAATTGTGTAGCTTTTGTATCTTATATTGTTTTAGTTTATAAAGTAACCCTGTAGAAATAAGATAATTAAAACAAACAGACGGAATGATAGAACTCACATGTTTAGAGTTTAGCCTTAATGGATAGGCTTAAGTGACTAATGCAGGTGGAAAGCTGTTATAGCAAAATTGTGAAACTTTTGGATAGATTCCTTCTCTTTACCACTAACCCAACCTTTCCCTCTGGAATTTTGCCTAGAGGGTGGTGGCAGATAGGAGACCCCAAATGCTCTTTGGTAACAGTTATGTTTTTACTGCAACATATGCCAAGTTACATATTACATATTTTCATTGTAACTTAGTAAACTAATCTTTCTTCCATTCACCAGCAGACTTTGTCATTAGACAATTAAACAAAACTGGGGATTATCTGAAACTCCCTTAATACAGGCTTTCCTCCCCTTTTGGCAAAAAGCAATTAACAGGAACTATTTGCACTGCAGTCCATTTTGGCAATTTCTATGTGGGCCACAAATTGGATTAGATTTGTCTAAGCATTGTGGAGCTCAAATTATTTTAGTTCTTCCAAAGATAAGAATTAGGTGATATGCTTTTAAAATGTTTAAGTTAAGAGAAGATAGGGTTAGCTTTATAGAGGATGCCACAGTCTGCTACTTTAATGTCATCAACTTTTTGTCCCTGTATAATTGATATGTTTTCTCCTATCAGCAATTCTGGGGTGTTTTAAATTACAAGCCCCAAATTCTTTGACATTTCTCCCTTCACGAAGTGTGATCTCTACCCACCCGTTTGACACTGATTTGGCTCATGAATTCTTTGAATAATAGTGTATGGAGGAAATTATATTTCTGATGTAAAAGGCCATGCAGCTTATGCCTGGTTCTCTTAAGTCCTTTGCTCTCGGGGAACACAGATGCTGTTTAAAAAGTTTGATCACTCTGAGACAGGAACATTGAAATAGCCCTGTGCTGGCGCTTTTGTCAACAATACCACGCAAAGTTGTAAACAATAGCCAGTCTTTACTCACTAGACACATGAGGGAATCATCTCAAGCATCCAGTCAGGACAAGTTTTAGATGATGGCAGCTGCTGCCAACATCTTAATGTAACCACAAGTGAGATACCAAGCCCTTATTGAAGTCCTGATGCCCGAAATTGTGATCCCAATATTTGTTGTTTTGTATTTCTACATTTTGGGGTAACTTTTCATGCAGCAAAAATTCTTACCATTTTTTAGGTCTCACATTTGTTTCCACTTTGACTATGTAGTACCTGTACTTACCAATTTTCTAATGAGGAAACTGAAATGCAAAGGGGTTAAGTTTCTTATGCAGAGTTGGGTTAGTACAGGAGCAAATGGGCAATGTGTGTAAGTACTTAGCATAATGTTTGATACACAGGAGTCACACAATAAAAAATAAGTCAGTATAACTATCATTGTGATTATTATTATTACTTACATTGAAAGTCTCAAATAAAGTGCTAGTTGTACATCATGCTACAATTAACCATGTTTTGCTTAAAAACTTTGAAAAACTTTGCACCTCTTTGAATTATTAAAGTAACCAGAGGATTCTCCCCTACTATTTGCAGAATTTTGTGGGAGCATTTGATAGCACTTTGTCCCACACGTGAAGTGCTGAAATAAACAGAAGAGAGATAATCAGATAATATGCTCTGGCCTGGGCTTTGTTTTTATCTTGGGCAAGTCTCAGGACTTGCTGGTTCTGTTTCTTCAACTTAAAATGAGAGAACTAGGTCTCTAGATAATGTTTTATCTCTTTGGCTTAATATGTTCTAATTTCCAAGATTAAGATACAAATATTCCTGGGATGGAAATATCATTAAGCCATGCCTTCTCCAGGTCTGATGAGGTCTCAGAAGGAGCATGGGTATCTATGGAAGGGGTTCTTTAGAGAGAAAAGATTGACAATGGGGAACAAATTAAGTGTTGGAAAGACAATCCCCAAGAGACATTTGAGCCTCAGCTACTTCCCAATGCCTCTAGGATCCCAGGTATAAACACAATTTCTTCAGCTGGGAAGACAATGTTAATAAAAGAAATAATGAAACTTTGCAACTCCACAGATCACATACGCATGAAGTCAGCCTGGCTTGGAAGAGGGCATAAGATTATTCCATCTAAATCTTTCACTTTACAGGTGGATGAATTGAGATCCAAAGAGAACTGGTTTACTAATGACCACTCTAATTATAAGGCTAACAGAAAGATCTAGAACCTACAAATACAGGTGACTTTAAAACTGCACGTTCTATCATTTGAGGTAGTGGATCATGAAAAGGTAGCTTGGAATAAAAGCCAAAAACATTGTAAAACATCCCACAAATACATTCCAAATAAAAATGGTATTAAAGGTGGGGATAAAAAGCAGTGAGCTTGCTCTGCAAACATATCTTCTTGGTGAATGTCCTATTCTACTCATATCCTAATATGTTTACACCTCTGTGACATATTTATATTGAAGAAAGGTCACCAATTTTTTTCCTCTAAGGGTCTGGATAATAAATATGTTCAGCTTTGTGAGTGTGTAGCCTTTGGTGCAACCACTCAACTCTGCTGTTGTAGCATGAAAGCCGCAATAAACAATTTGTAAGTGAATGGGCATGGCTGTGTTCCAATAAAACTTTATGTAACAAAAACAGGCAGCAGGAAAAACTCGGTTCACATAGATAGATTTTCTAAACCTTTCATAAAATAAATACCTCGTCCAACTCATAATCATCTTATAGGATTATATTATTAAAATATTACCTAATTAGTGTACTTTATTGCTCATTTATTTATACATACACATATAATGTATTTAACAGCCCTCATGTTATGCATGGCTAATGCAAAGAAAAATGACACAATCTATTGTCTAATTTTGTTTAAAATCCAATATGTATATTTATATAAACAAACAAAGAAACAATGTAATGCTGTGTGTCCTGATGAAAGAGGGTGTGTGTCTACCTAACATCAAGTGAAAGATTAGACAAAGCTTAATAGAAGAGGTGACACTCGAACTGGAGTTCTTTAGGTAGCAGGTAGTCAAAGCATCAAAGATGAAGGTTTTTCAGAAATATATATCAACCTCTATAAAGGTACATGATCAATTAGGGAGCCTTTGATACTGTAAATCACATATTTCCCGAGGGTGATGCATCCAACCAGGTTGTGGTATTTTCCCCATCATTTTAATATTAGCTTTTTTGTTAGTTTTGATAAAATTTAGTCTCATCTTAGTGTTCTGTGAAATTTATCTATTCATCAATTTCATAATAAATTAGGATCTAGTGTGGTAGGCAGCTCCCTTTTAATAGCAATTTAAGTTTGGAAATACTCTTGGCTTTACCTTTTGGATGAGATAAGTATCAATGACAATGCTGTCAGGGTCAATAAAACATTTTCTACACTACTTTACCTGCTGCAGATACACATACACATCAGTACACACAGCTGTGGGGAGCCAAACCACCTTGTTTTTAACTCACATTTCAATTTATGTGATTTGTTTAGATGGGGACTGGAAAACAGATTTTACAGAATATGTTATAGCAGCTACTTGCTTTATTGTCTTTAAAAAATCTTACAAAACTCCTCTCAGCTCAGAGACAGAGAGTGCTTTATTAACAACATCCACAACAGACATAGGAAGGGAGAAGTTGTCGCAAATGTCTCCCATGTTAGCAAGCTGTGGTGTGAATACAACGTGGTTCTGCACAGATTTTCTATATTATTTGCTTAATGCTTTTACCCTCTCTTTGATATCAAGCAATCATCCATGGCTCAGAGTTCCCATGTTTTCATGTGGTTACATACTTTGGGTGCTAATAACAAGAAGTTAATTGCTAAAACCACTGCATGTTTCTACGCATTCGAACAGAGAGTTCTAGAATATATTTATTCACATTAATTATATATTGGTTTATGTAATAATATATTTAAAGTCAAATGAATACTTTAAACTTGTTACTCTTCATAAAATCTGTAGTAAATTACTTTTTAAAGATTGTTTGAAAGAATTGGTCCAAACAAGGGAGAAAAACAACTAACCAACCACTCCAGCACTTGGAGTCAACATCTTGGCAGCAACAACAGGAATTCAGTCAGGTAGGTGGTCACTCTCTCTGAGATGGCAAATGAGGATAACCGACTGGCACCGAAGGTATCCCAAGAGGAGGACTGAATGGAAACCATCGTGGCCCATCACCTTTACGTAAGGACTCTATCCTAAATTAAAATTTTCTTTTCTGTTTTATTGGACCTGCGAGTCTCCCTATTAGTTCATTTGCCCTATGAGTTATAGTGCAAAATAAAATAAATCAATGAATTCATCTAGGTAAATTATGCTCAATCTTATTTCAGCTGCTAAAATAGGAAAATGAGGATCTATGAGAACTTAGTACATAGTTTTAGATCATTCAATGAAGAACGTTGCAGTTTTCAATAAAGCCCTCACTTTAAGTGTAGGCAATCAGGAGAAACTATCTTAGCCATAAACATACATAGAACAAGAACACCTAAAAAACAAATTGGAATTGTTTTCAAATTTAACTAAAATACCAAAGTATTTCAAGAAAAATGAAGATGAGTTGCCTTTAATCTTCATTATATACTAAATAAGTGAATTAAACCCTGTAAATAAATTTTTCCTGTAAATCTATTTTAACTTTTCAAGTCAGTGCCCTAAATATCTCTAACAATTTTAGCCAATATGATTATGATATATAATGTTTTTTCAAGGCATTATTATTCAATTTTTGAATCTTAGAGAAGGAATTTTAACATTATAGCATCTCTCAAAATATATGTACAATTTCAAATATGCTTTCTTTATTATCATGAATATAATTTGAGATTTCTTGGAAAGCATATTAAGTCCTTAAAAGTGCTGTAGGATGACATTTTTTGTTCTTTGTTAATAGGTTTTGAAGACTACTTATAGAAATAAGAGTTTTCCTTTTTTCTTGACGTAAAACTTTATTATTGACCTATCAATTAATTCAAAAAATTATAAAAATCTATTTAGAGCAGAATTAAGGCCGAAACTTAAGAAATTAGAACATCTTTTTGTTTTGTTTTGTGTTTTTTCTTGTTTTTCCATTAGTGCAAAACATAGTATGTATCTGGAATTATATACATATATATGTATATATATATGTGTATATATATGTGTGTGTATATATATATATATATATATCCCAGAATAACCCAGAATAATATTATATATATAATGTATGTGTGTATGTAATTTTAAAAGAAATCTATATAAACTCATCATTTTAGAGATAAAGGATTTCAGGCCCACAGAAATTAGGAAAGTTGCCCTAAAAAACACTATATGATAACTTTAAATTTCTCTGAAGAATAAATAAAGAAAATTTGTTTTACTAAATGTCTTGTCACTATAATGAATTTAAATTTAAAAAATACATTTGATTAATTTAATACATTTGGTTTAAATATATCTAACTACTATGTAATAACTTTACAGGACATTTTGGCTTTTTTACTTCTATAGTGACCAATTGTATACCAGATACTACAGCTGCTATCATGAGATAATTTTATTTTCTAACTATTATAATTTCATTTTAATAATCATCTGATAACTGAGAAAGCTGATCCATATGATCCATATAAGCCTGGCCTAAAAAAGAAACTTTGAGATATTCTGTTGATACATATAAATACAGCAGAACCATAGTCTGAAAAATGAAAGTGCAATTTTCCATGGGGTTTTATTATATAATTCAGTATATGGTAAGCTATGCATACCATTTAGATTCCATCTCTTATAATGTTACTGCCAAAATGCCCTTTTGTAAAAGACCTATTCCCTCTTAAGTGAACTAAAGTGGAGCAAATCTATTAAATATATTTTCAGTAATTTTTCTTTCTCACTGCTTGTTTTGCTGCTAAATTAGCCCCCTCAATAGATTGCACACATTTTATTCAAATTATTATTCACAGCTCTTTGAGTTTATTCCTTGTCTTCTGCAGCTTTTTATTTTCCTCCCCCTCACAGTATAGGTACTGGTCTATAATTGCTTTAGGAACCTTGATGCCCCAGCAATCACATTACCTGATGATGATTTAGGAATGTCTTTGATTTTTAAAGCACTCCTATGATAAAAACATGAAAATATTTGCTTCACATTTATTTTGCAAGAGCAAGCATAAATATCAAAAGTGGCTATTCTGACAAAAAAATGAGTAGCAAATAATATGTTATATGGCAGATCACTCATTTTAATGATGTTAAAATATTCTATGTTATCAGAAAATTGTCAAATAATTTATATTATGGATTTGACATTACAACACTGTGACACTTAAGGAGGAGAGTGAACTGACTTCCTAGGGGGGATTTACATATGTACCTTTTCTGATTCGTGTGATTTAGGAAATAGACACTTAAGAGTGGAAAAAAAATATTTGTTCATAACAAATATTCACCTTTACCAGAGGAGATATCCATGGCATAGATCGAGGAAAACAGCCTGATTTTAGAGTAAAGATGAGCTGGATTAAAAACCAGCTTCATCAACTAGTTAAGTGAATGAACTTGAACACTTATTGTTAAGACTTGAACTTTGTAAGACTCAATTTCATTGTGTGTTAAACTGTGATAAAGTTTCTCATATAATGAAAGTGCTGCCAGTATTGAGATGTTCCACATACATAGAATTTAATTCGTAACAGAGTATCTTTGTTTTTATCTTTAAACATGATAAGTTTAATATTTAAAAAGAACTTTGATAAGAGATTAACTATAAGCTACAAAGACACTCTATATTGTACCCTTAGGGCTTAGGGAAAATACCAAAGGATGGACAAACTCGAAAATTCCCTGGAGGTTTTAAAAATCACAGCAAGGTTGAAGTCTACTCTTTAAAGTTGGAGATAATGGTTACATCTTGCAACAACAGTCTGCACCTGGGACATAGGGTCTGATGGCTGTCAATGCTAAGTTTGTCCAGGATCAAAGGAAAGAGTATGAGCCCTGAAGCTAGAGATAGAAAGTTAGAGTGTTCACACTGCCTGTTAACATGTGCTACCTTAGATCACTGTAAATCTTGAGGCTAACACCTTGTAACTGCTGCACCCACCTCAATAATTACAAACCAAGAGATCTTAGGGGAAAATAAGAGAAAATATTGCATTAGCTGCAGATGCTAAAAGAAAATGTGGCACTTTATGTTTTCCTCAACTACCCTTTGAAAGATAATTTAATGATACATGTTGGTGCATTTCAAATGTTTCCCCCCAAGGGAAAATTTAACAATAAAGAATTTTATGTGCCTAATATCAGAAGTAAAGATGTCTACACAAGGTAAATTTTGGTGAGTAAACCAATGGCCTAAATTTTTATTAAAAGGAAACTGAATAAAAAAGAAGTACCTACACGAATCAGAAAACTGTCCAAAATTAAATTCTTCTTCTTCTTTTTAATATATTTTATTGATTATGCCAATACAGTTGTTCTATTTTCCCCCTTCATTCCCCTCCACCCTGCACACCCCCTCCCCCACCATTCCCCCCTTTAATTTATGACCACGTGTCTCAAGTTCTTTAGATTTTATATTTCTCCTACTATTCTTGCCCTCCCCCATCTATTTTCTACCTACTGTCTATGCTACTTATTCTCTGTACCTTTTCCCCCCTTCTCCTTCTCCCACTCCCCTGTTGCTAACCCTCCATGTGATCTTCATTTCTATGGTTCTGCTCCTGATCTAGCTGTCCTCTTAATTTGCTTTTGTTTTAGGTGTGGTTCTTAATGACTGTGAGTTTGCTGTGCTTTCACTGTTCATATTCTTTATCTTCTTTTTCTTAGATAAATCCCTTTAACATTTCATGTAATAAGGGCTTGGTGATGATGAACTTCTTGAATTTGATCTTATCTGAGAAGCACTTTATCTGCCCTTCCATTCTAAATGAAAGCTTTGCTGCATAGAGAAATCTTGGATGTAGGTCTTTGGATTTCATGACTTGGAATACTTCTTTCGAGCCCCTTCTTGCCTGTAAGGTCTCTTTTGAGAAATCCACTGACAGTCTGATGGGAACTCCTTTGTAGGTGACTGTCCCCTTATCTCTTGCTGCTTCTAGGATTCTCTCCTTCATTTTAATCTTGGCTAATATAATGATGATGTGCCTTGGTGTGTTCCTTCTTGGGTCCAACTTCTTTGGGATTCTCTGAGCTTCCTGGATTTCCTGGAAGTCTATTGCCTTTTCCAGATTGGGGAAGTTCTCCTTTATTATTTGTTCAAATAAGTTTTCCACTTGTGGCTGTTCCTCTTCCCCTTCTGGTACCCCTATAATTCAGATGTTGGAGCATTTAAAGATGTCCTGAAGGTTCCTAAGCCTCCCCTAATGTTTTTGAATTCTTGTTTCTTCATTCTTTCCTGTTTGGTCATTTTTTTCTTCCTTCTGGTCCACTCCTTTGATTTGAGTCCCAGTTACCTTTCCATTACTATTGGTTTCCTGTGCTTTTCCCTTCATTTCAATTAGTTTAGCCTTCACATGTTCCTCTAATTTGTGACTAAAATCAACCAGTTCTGTGAGGATCCTGATCACCAGTGTTTCGAACTGTGCATCTGAAAGTTGGGCTATTTCTTCGTAGCTTAGATTTATTGGCTCTGGGGCTCTGAGTTGTTCTTGAGCCGTGTTTTGATCAGTTTGTACCTGTTACATATGAGGAGCAGAGCCTTAGTTGTTCGCCAGGGCCAGGCTACCCAGGTCACTGGTTTGTGCTACTGTATGTGGCGGCATGGTCAGAGAGCAGCTGCCCAGGTCGCTGCTTTATGATGCTGTACATGGGGGCGAGGTCAGAGAGGGACAGTAGAGGTCCCCTCTGCTTGGTCCGTCTCACTGCTCACTCCTTCACCAGTTTATCTGTGCAGGAGTGTGTGACCACAGTCAGCCCTCAGTGGGTCTGCCCACTACTCCACACCTGGGATCCGCCCATGGCTGCTGGCACACCGGGGTTGTGTGCCCAGTTAGGTCCAGTGGATATTTCCTGCCTGACCCCACTCTGCTGCTAGCTCTGCCCCTCTTACCAGTTTGGCTGAAGGGTTCGTTGTTGTCAGACTTCCATATAGTTTAATTTTCTGTGGTTTGGCTGCATTCTTGTTGCTAAAACTGTGTTGTTTTTAAACTTGGCTGTGCGAGAAGGTACAGTGTGTCCACTTATGCCTCCATCTTGGCGGAAGTCTAAATTCTTCTTAAATCCATTCATCTTGTTAAAAGATTCCTGGGACACTAAAATTTCTATTACAAATTTCACATATTCTAGTTATAAACTTCAGTACCTGCAAAGTAACAATATATGTAATATATGGCAGATTGAAAATATATACTTTTAATAGGATAATAAAAAGAATCTGTACATCATATTATGATATTTTAAGTCATAAAATGCATAATAAAATGCAAATGATCTTATGCTTTAATTCAAAAGTTATGCTACAAAGGCTTCTGCTGGAAAGTAAAACTTTTACAGAAAAAGATTTTATCTGTTTATTTTTAGATAGAGAGGGAGAAAGAGAGAGAGAGAGAAACATCAGTGTGAAAGAGAAACATCTACCAGTTGCCTCTTCTACATGCCCCGGCCAGAAACCAAAGCCACAACCCAGGCATGTGCCCATACAGGGACTCAAACCCGTGATGTTTCATTTTACAGAAAGATACCCAAACAGCTGAGCCACACCAGTCAAGGCACATTTTCTTTTGTAGCTCCATAGGAATGTCCCTTTCAGCTTGATCAAATGTTTGTAATACCTACCCTCCTAATTTATGGAGAAATTAGAAACTAAAAGGAAGAGAAGAATGGGAGGGTAGAAAGAAGATAAAGGATTCATGTCTGGGGTGGTATGTTTTTTTTTCTGGTCTAAACACGGGATTACAGGAAAATGAGACAGAAGTGATCATTTCACCTTGGTTCACCATATCTGCATTTGCGCCATATATACAGGGTGTGGCACAAATAACACCCCTTTCTTCTTACAATATATTTTATTACAAAATCATAAGCAAGGAATTCTGTAACATAACGATATCACACTCAAGCACATCATATAACATTTTAGCTGAAATATTCAAATTAAAACTGTAAAATTATTACACCCATGTTATTACCATACCAACCATACTCAAACAGGCCTTACTTCTACTGGACCCTCTATTTCTTGTTTTATCGAGTTAAAAAAAAAAAGTAAAAAAATGAGAAATAAAATAGAAGAAAAAACATTCCTTTGATCATACTTTAGTTTTAGAAACAGAAACATAAGCAGAATTTGCGTCTTCCCCACCTCTTTCTCATGAAGAGATGCTTGTTTGGAATGTTACTCTTGGTGAACAAAATATGCTAAAGCATTATGCTGAGTGAAATAAGCCAGGTGTTGAAAGACAAATACCATATGATCTCACCTTTAACAGGAAGCTAAACAACAAAACAAACAAGCAAACAAAATATGACCAAAGACACTGAAATAGAGAACAGGGCGATAGTGACCAGAGGGGAGAGGGGAGAGAATCACAGGGGAAAAAAGGAAGAATTCACAGGAACAAGTATAAAGGACATGTGGACAAAAACTAAGGTGGGGGGGATGAGAGGGAGGTGGGGAGCACTGGGGGGCGGGACAGGGTTGGGAGTATAAGACAAAACTGTACTTGAACAATAATTAAATAAATCAAAAGAAAAAATATGCTGAAGTGAAAACATTCTTTTTTAATTTTAATTGTTGTTCAAGTATAGTTTTCTGTCTTTTACTCTATCCCAGCCCACCCACCCAGCCCTCCCCACTCCCTCCCATTTCCACCACCCCCCGTTTTTTTCAAAGTGTCTTTTATACTTGTTTTTGTAAATCCTTCCCCTTCTCCCCTGAAATTCCCTCCCCTCTCCCCCCTGGACACCGTAATGAAAACTTTCAATGACAAAGCAGATGATTGGAGTATGCCATGTTAGTGAATGGGGGTATTGGAATACTTTTAAATTTATGTATATGAAAAAAAATTCCCTGCTTGTGTGGTTTAGTGAATTGAGTGCTGGCCTGTGAAGCAAGGGGTTGCTGGTTCGATTCTCAGTCAGGGCACATGCCAGGGTTGTGGGCCAGGTCCCCAGTAGGGGTTGTGCAAGAGGCAACCACACATTAATGTTTCTCTCCCTTTCTCCCTCCCTTACCCTCTAAAAATCAATAAATAAATTTTTAAAAACTAAAAATATTTTTGATATTTAAACATACCATAGGCTTATAGGATCGCAGTGTACTGAGAAGTAGCAAACCTGAAATAATTAAAGTCTGTTTTCTGTGTCAGTGAAGCACGTGATATAGCAATATATTTCTTTTCTCTTGTTTTTTAAAATTAAATTTATTGTGGTGGCATTGGTTCACAAAACCATCCAGGTTTCAAGTGCACAACTCCGCAAAACATCATCTGCTCTGCATCACTTGCCAGTCACCCCAGGCCAAGTGGTCTTCTGTCTCCATCCCCTCACCTCCCACGTTGCTCACCATTACCTACCTCCCAGCCCCTTTCCCTGTGGCTAATGCCACACTCTTTTCTGTGTCTTTGCTACATATATATTTGATTAATCCCTTTACCTTCTTTCATCCAGCCCTTCAATCCCTCTCCCTCTGACAGCTGTCAGTTTATTCTATGCATCCATGCCTCTGTTAATCCAATTATTTTGTGTAATCTAAGTAATGCCTCCTAATTTTAACCACTGCAGAGGTGGAAAATGCCAATTTCCCATTCTCTTTATTATCTAAGAGCAGGCTCCTGGCCTTATTTGTGGCCAGTGAAATACAAAAGGAAGTCATGGCAGCTGAAAGAGACGGACCTTGACCTTTGGCCCGTAGCCTCATCTTTCTTCCTGTTTTGTAACACTTCTCTGTGAACATGGGGTGTTAGTAGAGACATTACCATCAAAATGAACATGATTTAGCAAATGAACCAGAAAGTCTTGGCCCATGCTGGCCTTCACAAATCATCCAACAAAACTTTGGACCACTTGCTTCCCAATGTCTTGCCCCCTAATGTTCTCCTAAAGTCCATATATTTGGATCTATTTTTAGTTAGGTTTTTTATTACTAGCTGCTAAAAGCATCCCATATAACTCAAGTCATAAATTAATTATTAAAGGGACTTTTTTATGTATCATCTAGTTGTGTCTTGTCTTGTATTTGGTAATTTAGAAAGAGATTAGAACATAAATGTAATCATTTTAGCCCTGTTGCTAAAATTTTCACACTCCGAGATTATTTTTCACACTATAGATTTTTTACTATTTTGTTCTTTTTTCAGGAGGATGGTCTTTGAGTCTTTAAAAGTTATTTTTGTCAGAAAATTCAGCATACTGATGTAGTGGAAACTAATCACCTTATCACAGGGTGCACTGAAAGATAAAAATTATCTGAGCACAAAGTGTCTCTATGTGCTCCATCTGTATTCTGCTGGGTTTTAAAGAACAAAGTGTATTTCCTCAACTCCTTTTGGCCCTCTGGTTCTTTACCTGGAGTAAAAATGAAATGAAGGCAACTGTTAATCTGAATTATAAAAAATGCTGGAGGGTAGTGGGTAAATTCTTCAATTCTTTACAGATCAAACTTGATACTCATGTATCTATCTGTTCCTTTTATGGAAAGAATCCACAATTCTCATTCAAGAGAAATCAAACAATCTCTTTATCATTGAGAGACTACTGGCCATAATCACAAAGTTATACAGAGATTGAAATGCAGTTTTGGAGTAGTAAAGCTCAGAGTTAAACCCAGAAGGATTTATAGGTGTTTGCTAATTTGTGTAGTCAAAGCCTAGAAATTATTTTAAGATTGGATTTTGAGAATGTATAGCTAAGGAGGTTACTGGGAATATCATTTTGGATCAGTCTGGATTTATCAAAATAGTTACTCTCAACAGAGTTTCTAGATTTATTGAGTTACCTTAAGAAACCTGCTGCTACCTCTGGTTTAGATAAAGCAAACCTGGATACAATTTGCTAACTGATATTAAAAGAACAAAAATCTCTTTCACAGGCTGTCAGAATGCTGATTTAGATCTTTTTATGTGCATCTGTGTACTCAACATGATTATCCAGTTGACAATAGTGGGCGGCCTGAAAGGTGACCAGAGTGCATGGAAAGTTACATTCTTCATATATATCTGACAACGAGCCAGGAACCTGCTAGAAATAAAATAATATTGTTGTGGTCTCTTAAAGAAGGAAGAAAATGTGTACATGTTTTGCAACTATAAATATATATTATGAAGTGTCTTTCTTTTTTTATGAAGAAGTATTTTACTTAATATTTTTTAAATTCTTGTTTATTCTATTCCAGTTGTCCCAATTTTGGCCATTTACCCTCTTTGTCCAGCCCAATCCCACTCCCACAGTCAGTCCCCACACCATTGTCCA
Organism: Artibeus jamaicensis; assembly: GCF_021234435.1. Taxonomy (NCBI): domain Eukaryota; kingdom Metazoa; phylum Chordata; class Mammalia; order Chiroptera; family Phyllostomidae; genus Artibeus; species Artibeus jamaicensis. The sequence goes on along the minus strand of NW_026522030.1, from coordinate 65,990,584 downwards.
TGTCCATGGGTCATTCATGCATGTTATTCGATTAATCCTTTCCTTTCTTTCCACCATTATTTCCCCTCCCCACTTTCTTCTGGAAGCTGTCTGTTCTCTGGTTCTGTTTTGGTTGTTAGTATATTTTGTTCACTAGATTACTCTTATAAGTGAGATCATATGGTATCTGTCTTTCACTGATGGGCTTATTTCACTTAGCATAACAGACTGCTGCAGCTACTGTGGAAAACAGCATGGAATTTCCTTAAAAATTAAAAATGGATCTGCCTTTTGACCCAGTGATTCCACTGCAAGGAATACAACCTATGAATCCCAAAACGCCAATTCAAAAGAATGTATGCACACCTATGGTTATAGCAGAACTATTTATAATGGTCAGGTGTTGGAAACAGCCTAAGTGCCCATCAGTAAATGAATGGATTGGAAAATTGTAGTGCATTTACACAATGGAATACTATGCAGCAGAAAGGAAACAGAAGGGATTCCTACCCTTTGCAATAGCATTGATGGGCTAGAAGGGTCTTTCATTAGCTCTCTACAAAGAGACCTGGAGTAATACCAAAACAACTTTAGAGTGTATAATAAAGGAATAGATGAAAATTCTGGAAAACACTGGGTACAAAATGTCATGTACTACTAGGGTAAGAATGGCATCTCGTACATGAGGAAGCCTCAAAGATATGAGACTCAAAGATAGTTGAGTAATTGAGGCTTATATCCATCCTGAACTAAGGAGAAGGGGGCAAGGATCTGGAGCTTCAAAGGGGAGGAAGTCAAATTATAGGAAGTTGAGAAGAACAGATATTTGATTAACAAATGGTTGCCATGCCATGCAGATTAAATCTTTCTGATATAAAAAGTTATCTCTGGTAATAGCTTTATTCCTTGTACAGGCTCTTTATCTGAGGTCTTTTAGGCAATTAAGGGAGAGGCAAACAGCTCTTCCTGAGTCTATTTAACCTTGTCTTCGGCTCAGAATAATCCCCATACTGAAGTGGCACACTTTGGGGTAGAATATTCTGCATGCCCTCGAGTTATATTATTCAGTTGCTTTTATCAACTTTAACCAGTAGATAGGAGATTAGTCTTGGCTTTTTCACATTTGCAAGGAATGATTTAATCTACCTATTTTAAAGATTTATACAAGTGTTTATGAAAAGTGAAGCAGCCAGGTATTGATTCTAAATCTTTAGTTTCTAGAATCTTTGTCCATTGCCTTCATAGGCATGTTTTATTTCAACCACCCCAAATGAATGTTTGTTCATCCTAAATGAGAACATGTGAATTAAGTAATTTATTAGGCATATGATTTAAATTAAGAATATAATTTTACATATGATACATGCATAAATGTGATATTTATGTGCTTTGTTACAGAACAGAGGTCCAAGGGCGGGGACAATATTTGGCCCACCTTGGGATGCCAAAAACTGTCACAGAACAACAGGGAGCCCCCCACAAGGCCAGTATACTAATATCGCCCGGACCACCTACTGAGTTTGTCTGTCTGCTGCCAGAGGAAAGACGTCTCTCAATGCCAGAGATTCGTGAAAAGGAAAGGTTTCTTTAAAGCTATATAGACTAGAGTAATGACCCAATGTCCCACCATTAAAATATCAAAATCCTTTAGGATAACCACACACACCCACAGTGCTTCCTTCTCCACCTGCCCTAATTCGAGGTACCATAACTCAGAAAAAGAAGCACAAGTTCGTGTTTCAGGCTGTTGGCACCATCAGCTGTGTGGATGTCCAGGCAGGATCTCTAATTACTCCAAAGCCATGTGGCACCTTCTCACAGTCTGCTGGCAAGAGTTCTTGTACCCATTTTCCAGGCAAAGTCTCTCCTGCTTCCCAAACCACGTGGCCAAAGGGAGCACCCCAAAGCCATGTGGGCCTCTTCTACCAAAGTTGCAGGGTCTGCACTCCGCCAAAAGCATGTGGCTTTCTTCTTCAACTGGCTGCAGGGGCCCCCATTCTGGCAAAGCTGTGTGGTAATCCCTCTCACATGGCTGCTGTGTCTGCCTTTAAATCCCCAAGCCAGTCCTCCTTTGCAGCCCCATTTTTGACTCCTCCTACAATGAGCTATACTTGCCAGGACTCTCATATCCTTCCAGCTTTATTGGGCTGCCATAGTGAGTCTGGGCAGGCATGGCCCCATGCCGTGGAGCCAATCACCTCCAATTTCTCATGCAGGCACTGTAACCAGGGGGTGTTGCCTCCCATTTACAACCTGGGTGGAAGTCACTCCCTTCTCCCTTTCTCGAAGCATGGCCACAGCTATTTAACATATCTATGAAACCAGTCAAAGGTTATAGGTATGTAAATGACCAATCTAGAGGTTATCTGTAAAACTGTTGCTATGCAAAACAACTCTCAATGGCCCTGCTCCATTTGTCCCTTCCCCCAACTCAAACCTGTGGAGGGGAGTAAGGGGTGAGGACATCTTATATGTCTTTCTAATATTTCCTGGACACCTTGAGTTCTGGACACCATTCCAAATCCTTTTTTTTTGAGGGCCCCCCTCTTGACTGCTCCCTCTTACAATATGATATAATTTACATAATTTAAGGTACCTATAAGTCATAATTAGTCTTGAAATAGCCTGAGTTATCTTTTGAATTTATAAACATGAGTGTCATGTATAAGTTAATAGTCCCCCGAAATAATGATTTTCCTATTATGTATATATAAATATATACATGATATATAATTACATATATATTACATATAAATATGTGGTTCTTGAATTTGTTAGCTCATTATAAAAATACACATTTTAAGTTACAAAAATGTGCCCACATATTCTGGACTTCTTGTTCATCTGTTGTACTTGCCTCAGGACACCCTGGTTCTTTTTCCTTTTCTGCACCCATAGCATACTGCATTGTCACTCAATGTGTTCTTGGCAGGATGATAAATTAAGATTCCACCCTTCACCGTCAACATGAACAAAATTGGGATACAGTGATACAAACTTGCAAAACACATCTAGGTACTTGAATTTTAAAAAAAATTACCCAACTATGGAAAACTGCTAAAACTTTATCATCTTAATTTGTATAAGATAGAAGGCTACCAGTTAGTTTCTTCTACCTAAATCTCAAGAGTTCTGATATTTGTCCTTTCTAAAGTGTATGTGTTTATGTTCATCTTTCATTATGAAAATTTAAGCTTTCCAAAGTCAATTTATCCAGAACAATTACTCCTAGTAACTGATACAAAGATTTAGAATGAATTTCACACAACATATCCTCAGTGAAATATAATGTATTTACAATGGGTTATGGCACTGAAATGCAGGAAATGACATTGAGAGTCTCCTTAACATTCCAGAAAAGAAAAGTAACTTCCCTGAGGTAATCAGTGGTGTAATAGATAATTAAGCATTTCCTTGTGGTAACCTGGAGTCCTGTGTCCAACAAGTGCAAAACTTTTGGTGACTGACTGGTGTCACAGAGCGGCTCTGAAAGGTTGAATAATTCTGTGAGCAAATGCAAGGAAGTTTTTTCTGACAGTACTCAATATGTTAAAAGCAGACGAATGACAAGCTCAAATCTTAAAATTCTTGCCTCAAGGCATAGGCTGAGACTCAAGCCCTAATGTGACTCTGTTGGAAGAATCTCTTCTCTCTTAATAGCCATAGGGCCGAGATTACCAAAACAAACTTAGAGATCAATTTTGTAGATTGCTGAATTAAAAGTAAGTGAGTTTATATTTGCAGCTGTCATAGGTAAAATTCAAGCACAGATCTAGCATTTTATTTTCACAACAACAGAGACAATTATGGTGCAGTATATGGGAGAATAAGACTAGTTGGAGAACTAGGATCCTGCAACTCCTTGTGAAATATCCTTTTATCTAATAGTACTAGATATCAGAAGTGTCTAATGTAGGACTGTGTTTCTTCTGGGAAAAATCTGTTTCTTTGCTTTTTCTAACTTACAGAGACAGCCTGTTTTCATTAGCTACTGGCCAAATTGCTACAACCTCTCCTTCCCTCATCACATCTCCTTGTCTGACATTGGCCTTCATGTACTCCTCTTATATGAACCCTTGTGGTTACATTAGGTCCACCAGGATAGTTCAGCATAATCCTGCATTTCAAATTCTTTAACTTGATCACCTCTGCAAAGACTTTTCATTATGTAAGGAATCATATTTATAGGTTCTGGGGATTAGGATATGGACATGTTTTGGGACCATTATTTAGTCTACTACACTTGCATTTTTGTTTTGTGTCACAAATCATTATAATTAATGGTATCGACTAACTCATTATCCTAGCAACCATCACACGAGGATGAGGATATCATGTTAATGCCTAGAGAGTAAGAGTTTGTTTGTATTATGCATTGACATTTAAACAAGAGTATCACAGAGTGAGAGGTAATGTAGCAAAATAGAAGAGTTTATCTACATTGCACTTCAAAATAGTTTCTGTTTTGAATAATCTGGAGGTATACTAGGATTTCACCTTTAAAGAAAAATGAAATACTGATCATTTTTGTTCTGCTATCATGGAGGATGGACAGTATTTGAGAAGCTACTTAGGACTTTGAATATATGTAGGTATCTTTCTATGATCCACTGAAATAAAAATTTGTGGAATTGTTTGTCCCAGAGCAAAACAAAGCAACACCAGGGCATATTGCTAAGGATTCTTTTAACTAATTGGAAGATGCAGCACACCCAGTGATTCCCAAACTGTCTGTGATGGAGTGGCTGAAGCCTTCAGCAAGCATCATTCTCATAATTTGAGAGTAGGATACTATGATAGGGGAGAAAAGCCATACTCCTTTTGGTTGACTACCAAAGGATCCTTTTAGCATGCTACCAGACTCTGAAAACTTAGCAAATGACCGTGCAACATAAGACGATGCTACCAACACTAGTAGATTAATATTCTGTAGGATATGCTCTATTATCGAAATGATTTAAATATGTAGTGCTATTTTTCTTAGAGACAGGAACAAAGAAGTGTATGCGGGAGTGGTGCCTCAGTGCTGTACATTCTTTGATTTCCTTTAAAATGATTCCTCCACTTTTTCCACTGTAGGTTCAGCATCCAATAGGGCACACAAGAATTCTTATATTACATTGGATCCTGATAATGTTTTTGCAATTTCAGGCATTTTATTCCATCAGAACTATAGACAAAAAATTATTCAAGTCATTGGTAAATAGTTTATATGTTAGACAATTGAAATAAAGAAGAACATAATATTTGGGGGGATCACTCTTTTAAACTAATATAGCAATTTTTGAAGAAAACCACAAAAATATTATCTAGGCATGATCAGCAGGAAATAAAACCTTTTAAAATTAAAATTTTTGCAAAGTATTTCAATTAGCTAACTTTTGGGGCCAAAGGAAAGCACGAATAGGAAGAGAAGCACCATAAATAGAAGTTATAGATTTGGATAGTTATAGAAATAAATATTATGGTGTTTGCTTATTAGCTTACACTAAAAAACTAAAATCACATTTTCCTCTTATTTTTCTACACTATTAGAGCTACTGATTTTGGTTACATATGGCATAGATGTAGATAAGATATCTAGATGGGGGATCCAGATGGCTGCAGAGTATGTAGAAGGCACGTCTACTAGCTTCTAGACTCAGTCCTATCTCACAGCCAAACCACATAGCAGTTGACTCGAAAATCCAGAGGAGAATAAGAACATGTGTGAGTGTATATGTGGACAGGAATGCAGGGAGTGAACGGAATGGGCATGAGCCTGCCCACCTGCAGAGTGCCAGGGAGCCAGCAGCCTTGGGCTCTCCGAACAGAGCAACTGCTACCACTGCTGCCCACCCAGCCCAGCACTTCTGGCTGCAGGAAGTCAGAGTGGCTGTGGATTGGCTCAGAAGCCAGAAGCCATGTGAGTGAAGAGAATTGGCCAAGGAGGTGCTGACTCCAGAAACAACATGGTGGGAACAGGCCTACCCAAAGTTACAGATTTCTGGAGAGAGCAGGGTCAGCACCCTATCACCACCCTGTGTTATAGTATAACTGTGGGGCTTTTCCCAGTGCCATCCAGGGAAGATTCAGAGAGAAACTTTATCTAAAACTGTCACAGGCTCTGAGATGGCCAGACTCAATTGTGAAAAACTCTGATTTGGGGGGCAGGGGAGGACATGATGAGCAGACGCCCAGGGATCAGTGATGCAGGATGAGGGCCAAAAGAAACTCTTAAAGGGGGAGCTGAAACAAGACCCGAGACTTGGCAGAAACCCAGGGCTCACATGCATGTGCATGTGGATGCAGCAGCTCTCTAACCCCAAAATCACAGGGACAGAGTTACACTGGAGGAAGAGTGTCACACTGAAGGGACTGTAGGACCGATTACAACATAGCTGGTAAGCATGGAGCTATTCAGATTAGACAATTTGGGCCTGAACCTCCTGTAAGAGAGCAGCAGGCTAGAGATTGGAAGGCAGGAGCTGAATGCCTGACATTTGCTAGGCCAGTCAGACCCCCCTCAGAGACAGGCAAGCCCAAGGATTACAGGCTCTTCAGATCAGTGAGGCCAGAGAAAAGAAAAAGCTCTGAAAAGGCCCTTCACCAGACCCTACAAGTTACACTGTTCCTTGGGCCCTGAGCATTTGCATTTATTTAAACATAGCAGAGCAGAGAGAATAGAGATGGGTGCAAAAAGAGGCTTCAGGGCCCCACCCAGCCTCAGCATCTAGACAGAGCTGTTGCCTGAGCCAAGCAGGGAAGAGCTACCCCTTTTACAGATTGTACCCCAGAGGAAACAGTCAGCTGATTTACCAGAAACCACACATTATTGAAAAGAATCTGGGATAGAAAAAGGTGTATGGGAAGGGGACAGGGAAACACTCCCTCCATCTTCCTTGAAGACTGAATACTGCCTCCTGGGGAGACCAAGGATTCTTACACACTTGATTGCACCAGAGGCCCTCTCTGGAAGAAGATGAAGAAGGCACTGACAGTCCTCTCAGGCCATTAAATGAACCACTCCTGGGCCCACGACTGATGGAAAGCCAGTAGGGCAGAATAGTAGAGATTAACCAAATCTGAAGGAGAACAGCCACAGACTGTGGATTGCTTATAGTCTTGAACAGGCTGCCTAGGGCAAGACTGAACACCATTTGACATCACCAGGGGTAAATTCAGATAGAGAAAACAGTGGTTAACATAAGATTGTACTGAAACAAATTCCACCATGGTCTTCATGACTGGCATAATTTGCTCTCCTGCATAGCTTTTTAGCATTCATTCCTTATCCTTCAAGTTTTTTTTAACCAGTGATATAACTAGTTTCTATATTATAGTTTATTTCAAATCTCATATTGTGCCTCTCCCTTCTCTTATCTAATTTTACCCACTTCTTTCCTCTTCTTATTATTGTTTTAAGTTCTATTTTCTCTCTTGGTATGACTTGTTTCTGTTCCACTCTCTTACTATTTTTCCCCCACCTCAAGCTTCTCAAAACTATTTGTACTGGCATTAGTCATCTCACATTCTTTTTTTCATTCTTAATATATCCTTATTCTCTCACCATCTTTATCAGTCTTTGCTTATTGCTTGTGAATGTAGTAGTTGTTGCATTTCTTCAATTTTATTTCCAGATCTCCAGTATTTTTGTATATCAAATCTCAAATTTTACCACTCCCTTCTCTGACTCCATTTTGCCTTCCTCCTGCCCTCTTTTTTCTTTATAAATTTTAATCTTACCTTGTCTTAGCCTGGTTTTCATTCCTCACTTAGTATTCCTTTTCCCTCTATCATCTCAAGCGCTTTCCTCAGGCAACTACTAAGGTTTTCATACTTTCTATTTTCCTTCTTATTATCATCCCACCTATATTAATCTTCACTCATTCATTGTTTATATTGCTTTGGTGAATCTTTTTCTCTTATTTGGTACCTATTTTCTATCTCTCTTTATATGTGTGTGTGCATTATATATATATATGTATGTGTATGCATACATGTATACATATATTTCTGTTTAAACCTAATACTATATGATTCCCTCCTCTTTTTCCATTCTGCCTTCTTCCTTCATTTTTAATTTATTATAAAATTTTTATTTTCTTTTTCTCTTCACCTTGACTCTATTCTCTACTCTTATTATTACTCTTCTCTTGACCCTCTCAGAATAATTTTTCTTCAGTTAGTCATCTCATATTTGTTTTTGCTTTCTTATAATAGCTTTAAACCTTTAGGTGTAATAGCTTTACACCTAAAGGTGTAAATAGATTTACACCTTTATTAATATTGGCTCATTCTCTGTTGATCATGTAGATGTAGATGGAAGTTATTTTTGTTGGTGTGGGTTTGTTTCCTCAGCTGTTTGGTTTTGTTCTGGCAGCACCTGTACAACAGTATGCAAGACTTAGTGGGCAGAGTGACTCTCAGTCAGCCAATGGGAGGGAAGGGCCCACCAAAGAATGATCCAACAGCAACCAAAACCCAATTACAACCAGAGAGCCCACATAAATGGCATAAAGGGCATCCCAAGAGCACCAAGCTCAGGAGATCAAGGAGCCTACATCACCAAGTCCCACAGATCTCCTACTACAGAAGATTACACCATGAAAACAGGGAGTCAAAGCAAATAAATCAGCAAAGCAGAAACAAACAAGAAGAGTCACCTAAAATGGAGAGACAAAGAAATAACCCCCAATCAATAAGAAAAGAGAAATCCCCAAAAAGACCAATCAATGAAATTGAAACAAGCAAATTATCAGACATCCACTTCAAAATAATGGTTATAAGGAAGTTCAAGGAGCTCAGAGAGAAATACAAAGAACTCCAAGGAAGCTACAAGGAATTTTCTATAAACTACATCAACATGATAAAATGACATAGAAAGTATCAATACAAGCCAGGAGAAAATGAGAAATACGATATCTGAAATGAAGAACAGAGTAGAAGGAATTAAAAGCAGAATAGATAAAGCAGAGGATTGAAATGATGAGCTGACAAAAAAATTTCCAGAGTAACAAAATTAAAAAAAGACTCAAAAACAATAAAAAGGGTTTAATGGAGGTACAGGACAACATGAAATGTAATAATAACCCTATCTATCATAAAGCCACAAGAAGGAGAAGAAGAGGAGAAAGGCATAGAAACCCTGTTTTAAAAAGTAATGAGAGAAAACTTCCCTAACTTGTTGAGAGAAAAAGTGGTGCAAGTTCAGAAAGCACAGAGGGTCCCAATCAAGATGAACCCAAAAGGCCCACTCCAAAACACATCATAATTAAAATGGCAAAATTTAAAGACAAAGAGAGAATCTTAAAGGCCGCAAGGGAGAAAAACTAGTAACATACAAAGGATCTTGATAGGGATATCAGCTGACTTCTCAATGGAAGCACTACAAGCCAGAAGGGAATGGCAAAAAAATAATTCAAGTAATAAAAAGGAAAGGCCTACTACTAAGACTACTCTACATAGCAATGCTCTCATATAAAATGAAAGGCAAAATAAGGATTTTCCCAGACTCATTAGGTTAGGAGAATACATCTTCACCAAGACCACATTGTAGGAGATGCTAAAGGGACTGTTTTATGAAGAAAAAGAGGAAGGGAGAGAGGGAGGGAAAGAGAGAGAAGGAGAGAAGAACACAGCTACAAAGGGAAAAATGGCAATGAAGAAGTACCAATCAGTAATAACCTTAAATGTGAATAAATTAAATGACATAATCAAAAGACATAAGGTAGCTGAAGGGATAAGAAAACAAGACTTGCATGTATGTTGTCTACAAGAGTCCCACCTCAGAAAAAAATATATCAACACAGACTGAAAGCAAAGGGATAGAAAAAATATTCCCAAAAAAAGACACATGAAGAGAGCAGGGGTAGAAATACTTATATCAGGTGAAATTGATTACAAAACAAAGATTTTAAAATGAAACGAAGAGGGACACTTCATAATACTTCAGAAAATAATTCATCAAGAATAGTCCTGGCTGGTGTAGCTCAGTGGACTGAGTGCTGGCCTGTGAACCAAAGGGTTGCCAGTTCCATTCCCAGTCAGGGCACATGCCTGGGTTGCAGGCCAGGTCCCCAGTTGGGGGCATGTGAGAGGCAACCACATACTGATATTTCTCTCCCTCTCTTTTTCTCTCCTTTCCCCTCTATCTAAAAATTAAAAAAAGTGTTTAAAAAAAGAACATATAACCATTAAAAGCATATATGCACCCAACATAAGAGCACCAAAATATATAAGGAAAATATTGGAGGACTCCAAGAAAGATATAGATAGCAACACTCATAGTAGGGTATTTTAACACACGTTTGTCAACAATGAATAGATTTTCGAAGCAAATAATCACTGTGGCATTGAACATCCCTGTAGATCAAATGTAATTAATTGATATACACAGAGCCTTTCATCCCAAGAATCTAAATATACATTCTTTTCAAATGCACATGGAACATTTTCAAAGATAGAGACCATATGGTAGGACACAAAACAAGACTCAACAAATTCAATAAAACTGAAATTATATCAAGCATCTTCTCAGATCACACTGGCATGAAACTCATAACCAACCTAAAGGAAAAAACTCAAAACATTCAAATTCATGGAGTCTGAATAACATACTATTAAATAATGAATGGGTTAACAATGAGAACAAAGAAGAAATCAACTAATTTCTGGAAACAAATGAAAATGAACACACAACAGCCCAAAATCAAGGGAACACAGCAAAGGCAGTTCTGACAGGAAAGTTCATAGCAATACAGGCCTACCTAAGAAAGTTGGAAAAGTTTCAAATGAGCAATCATACCCTGTGACTATAAGAACTGGAGGAAAACAAAAAAGCCCAGCATGAGTACAAAGAAGGAAATAATCAGAATCACAGGAGAATTAAATGACTTAGAGACTAAAAGAACAATTCAAGGATTAACAAATCCTGAAGCTTGTTCTTTAAAAAGATAAAAAAAAAATGTCAAACTTTTAACCAGACTCAGTAAGAAAAAGGAAGACCCAAATAAATAAAATCATAAATGAAAGAAGAGAAATTACAACCAATAATATAGAAATACAAATAATTGTGAGAAATTACTATAAACAATCATATACCAATAAATTTGACAACCCAGGTGAAATAGACAAATTTCTAGAAATATATAATCTCCCAAAATTGAATCAAGAAAAAGCAGAAAGCCTTAATTGATTAATAGCAACTGGTAAAATTGAATTAATAATAAAAAAAAAACTCCTGGAACACAAAATCCCTGGACCGAATGGACTTACAGGTGAATTATAGCAAAATTTAGGGTAAGAGCTACCTCCAATATTTTTCAAACTATTCCAAAGTATTCAAGAAGACAGAAAACTCCCAAACCCTTTTTATAAGGCCAAAATTATCCTAATTCTAAAACCAGGTAAAGACACAAGAAAAAAAAAGAAAACCACTGGCCAATATTGCTGATGAGTATAGATACTAAATTAATCAATAAAATATCGACAAACGGCATCCAGCAATATATTACTAAGATAATATACCATGATCAGGGGGAATTTATCCCAGGGATGCAAGGATGATACAATATTCACAAATCAATAAGTGTAGTACATCACATAAACAAAATGAAAGGCAAAAATCATTTGATGCTGAGGAAACATTTGATAAGATATAGCACCCATTTGTAATAACAACACTCAACAAAGTGTGAGTACAGGGAGCATACCTCAACATAATAAAGTCCATATATATAATGGACCTACAGCCAACATCATACTCAATGGGCAATAACTTAGAGCTTTCCCACTAAGATCAGGAAAAAGACAAGGATGTTCACTTTCATCACTTTTTAAATTTTGTGTGTTTTTAATTTAATTGTTTTTTAAAATTTTTATTTAGTTATTTTTTCAAATACAGTTTTCTGTTTATTTCTCCCATTCCAACCCACCCCTCCCCCATGCACCCCATCTCCCTCCCATTTCTACCCCCCTTAGTTATTGTCCCTGTGTCCTTTATATTTGTTCCTCTCAATCCCTCCCATTTACCCCTTAAATTCCCTCCCCTCTCCCCTCTGGTCGTAGTCCCCCTGTTCTCTATTTCAGTGTATTTGTTTTCATTTGGCTCGCTTCTCTGTTTTGTTGTTTACCTTCCTGTTAAAGGTGAGATCATATGGTATTTGTCTTTCAACCCCTGGCTTATTTCACTCAACATAATGCTTTCCAGTTCCATCCATGTTGTTGCAAAGGGCAGTAGCTCCTTCTTTCTCTCTGCTGCATAGAATTCCATTGTGTATATGTACCACAATTTTTTGATCCATTCATTTACTGAATACCAGAAGGAGAAGAAGAAGAACAAGGGATAGAAAATGTATTTGAAAGAGTAATGAGAAAAAATTTCCCTAATTTAATTGTTGGTCAAGTACAGTTTTCTGTCTTTTACTCCCATCCCAGCCCACCCCCCCAGTGCTCCCCACCTCCCTGCCATTCCAACCCACCTTATTTGTTGTCCATGTGTCCTTTATACTAGTTCCTGTAAATCCTTCCCCTCTTTTCCCTGAAATTTACTCACATTCATAAAATGAAGTTTATAAAACATTTAAGTTGCAATAAATTAAAAATTTTGTTTCACATTTTAACATAACAATACTTATTAAATTAAGTTACATGCTAGTCATTCTCTCTTCTTTGTCATTTTTTCTTTCCTTTTAGAGGGTTCAAATTTTATTTATTTTTATAAAGCAAGAGAGGGAGGGGGAAAGAGATGGAGAGAATCACTAATGTGCAAGAGACACACTAATTGGTTACCTCTAGCACACCCCCAACTGGGGATCTGGCTCACAACCAAGACATGAGCCCTGACTGGGAATCGACCCAGTGAACTTTTGATTTGCGGATCAGATACTCAATCCCCTGAGCCACACTAACCAGAGCCATTTTTCCTCTTTTTTATCAAACATAACTTAGAAATAAACATTTATTAGACACCATGCATTTTTCTAGCTTTCTCTTCTTCCCATTAAGCTCTCCTCTTTATGTCTTCCTATCAAATGATTATTCATCCTTCCAGGTGAAATTTTCTTGTCTTTTTTAGAGCAATCTTGGTTGTAGGTCTTTAGATTTCATGACTTGGAATATTTCTTTCCAGCCCCTTCTTGCCTGTAAGGTCTCTTTTGAGAAATCTGCTGACAGTCTGATGGGGACTCCTTTGTAGGTGATTGTCCCCTTAGCTCTTGCTGCTTCCAGGATTCTCTCCTTCATTTTAATTTTGGCTAATGTAAGTATGATATGCCTTGGTGTGTTTCTTCTTGAGTCAAACTTTTTTGGTACTCTCTGGGCTTCTTGGATTTCTTGGAAGTCTATTTCCTTTGCCAGATTGGGGAAATTTTCTTTTATTATTTGTTCAAATAATTTTTCCACTGGTGGTTGTGTCTTTCCCCCTTCTGGTACCCCTATAATTCGGATATTGGAGGCGTTTAAAGATGTCCTGGAGGTTCCTAAGACTCTCCTCATTTCTTTGAATTCTTGCTCCTTGACTCTTTTCTGTTTGGCCATTATTTGGTTTCTTCTGGTCCACTCCATTGATTTGAGTCCCAGTTTCCTTTTCATCTCTATGGGTTTCCTGTGGAATTCCATTCATTTCCCTTAATTTAGCCTTCATATGTTTCTCTAATTTGTGGCTATAATCAACCAGATCTGTGAGGAAGCTGATGACCAGTGTTTTAAACTGTGCGTCTGAGAGTTTTGCTATTTCTTCGTCGCTTAGATTTATCTCTGGGGCTTTGAGGTCTTCCTGCGACATTTTTGGTCTGTTCTGGCCCTTTAAATATGAGAAGCGGCGCCTTGGATTCCCAGGTCGCTGGGTTGTGACGCTGTATGTGGGGGTGTGGTCAGAGCGGGGAAATGGCGGCGCCCTCTATCGCCGCCGCGGCTTGTCCAACCGCCCACTCCCTCGCTCGCGCGCAATTAGGCAACCGCAGTCAACACGCTGCACCGCCTCCCCACTGTCTCCTCTGCAGTCGCTCACCCGGTGGGTTGCTCGGTCGCTCACTAGGTCCAATCCTGCGTTTGGAACCCGTGCCTCTGGATTCGCGCGTCTGGACAAAGTTCTTCGTCTTCGGTCCTGCTCCGTTTTTGTCTTTTTTTTGTAAGCAGAACTAGTTATTCTCTTGCTTGAATGTTGACATGAAAGAAATGAATATAAAATTTTATTAGAGTTGCGTATTTTGCCTTTTTTTAATCACTAGACTGAGTTCCATGACCTTATGAGCACATTTTAATTTCTAGTTCTTAACTTATGTCTCACACAAAGTAGATGGCCTATAATTATTAATAATTATTTTATGAAACATTGAGAACTGATCTATTTCTCCTCAAAACAAGAGGGCCAGGATTATTTACTGTCAGTCTTACATATGTTCATAAAATTTGCAAGGCAGAAAAGAAAACAAAAAAGAAAAAGAGGTGCTTTAACTTTCATTCACCAATATATTATCCATCACATATTAGTGGAAAAAAAGAAAAAAATTTCACCATATAATTTAAACATAATAGATAAGAAGGAGCTAAAGGTGAATAATATTTCATAAGCAATTGTAAGATTTCAAAGCAAGTTTGCAAACATTTATGTACGATCATTTTTCTCCCTCCATACCTGAGAGGAAAGCATTTTCAAAATCAGAGATATAAAAACAAATCATTTAATTACTTATTTATTTGTTTAACTAGTGAAGCCCATATAAGCAGAGAGGTCAGTCCAACCAGAATAAAAGAGAGATACAGACAGTTGTCATTGACCTCATGAGAAGGGGATAACTGTGTGACTTGTCCAACTGAAGTCAGTATATTCTAGAGATATCTATTATAGTGAAGAAAATACAGTATCAACATATCTATATCCATATATCCATAACTATGTATTAGGGAAGTTGAATTTCATCTATAATAAAAGGAAAGATCAACACAGAAAGTCTTCTTTATTTTAATCACTTTATTATTGTTCAATTGTGGTTGTCTGCATTTTTCCCACACTACTCAGCCAAATATGCCTCCCTCGCTTGCATCCACCCTCCCCCTTGGCTTTGACAATGTGTCCTTTATAGTAGTTTCTGAAAACCCTTCTCCCAAATGTCCCCTCTCCCTTCTGTTCTGGCTATTGTTAGATTGTTCTTAATTTCAACTTCTCTGGTTATATTTTGTTTGCTCTTTTTTTTATTAATTATATTCCAGTTAAAGGTGAGATCATATGGTATTTGTCCTTCACCACCTGGCTTATTTCACTTAGCACAATGCTCTCCAGTTCCATCCACGCTGTCACAAAGGGTATAAGCTCCTTCTCTCTCTCTCTCTCTCTCTGCTGCATATAATTCCATTTTGTAAATGCTCCATATATTTTTGGTTTACTCATTTACTGATGGGCATTTAGGTTGTTTCCAGCACTTGGCTATTTTTAATTGCGCTGCTATAATATTGGGGTGCATAGGTTCTTTTGCATTGGTGTTTCAGGGCTCTTAGGGTACAATGCCAGCAGGGGAAATGCTGGGTCAAAAGGCACTTCCATTTGTATTTTTCTGAGGAAATTCCATACTGTTTTCCATAGTAGCTACACCAGTCTGCATTCCCACCAACAATGGATTAGGGTCTCCTTTTCTCCATATCCTCTCCAACACTTCTTTTTTATTTATTTATGTTGGCCATTCTGACTGGTTTAAGGTAATATCTCATTGTGGTTTTAATTTGAAATTCTCTGATGGCTAGTGATGCTGGGCCTCTTTTCAAATGTCTCTGAGCCTACTGAATGTCCTTCTTGGAGAAGTGTCTGTTCAAGTCTTTTGCCAATTTTTCACTGGGCTTTTTGTCTTCTTGGAGTAGAATCACGTGAGTTCTTTATATATTTCGGAGGTAAAGCCCTTGTCCGAGGAATCATTGGCAAATATATTTTCCCATATGCTTGAAATAAAACAGCCTTTTATTTCAAGGCTGTTTTCTTTAGCCATGCAAAAGCTTTTCAATTCAAAAAGGTCTCATGTGGTTATTCTTTCCTTTATGTGCCTTGCTTTAAGAGTCATATCAGGAAAGATATCACTCTGGAAAGTCTAAGATTTTCCTCCCTGTGTTTTCCTCTATGACTTTTATGGTATCATAATTTATATTTAAGTCTTCTATCCACCTTGAATTTATTTTTTGTATATTGTGTAACTTGGTGAGAGAGTCTCATTTTTTTTCTTCATGTAGCTGTCCAGATCTCCCAACACCATTTGTTGAAGAGTCTATTTTTCACTCCATTTTATGCTTCTTCTCCCTTTGTCCCATGTTAAGTGACAGTAAAGACTTGGGTTTATTTCTGGGCTCTCTGTTCTGTTCCATTGTTCTATGTGTCTATTTTTGTGCCAACACCAGGCTGTTTTGATTACAGTGGCTTTGTAATAAAGTTTGATATCAGGTATTTTGATCTCTCCTGCTTTGTTCTTCTTTCTCAAAATTGTTGCGGCTATTCAGTCATTTATGGTTCCATATAAATTTCTTAAATGTTTGTTCTATATCTGTGAAATATGTCATAAGGTATTTAATGTCATTAAATACTTTAATAGGGATTGCATTTAATCTATAAATTGCTTTGGGTAGTATGGCCATTTTGATTATGTTAATTCTTCCAATTCCTGAGCATGGTACATGCTTCTATTTGTTTGTGTCTTCTTTAATTTCTTCCTTCAGTGTTGTGTAGTTGTCTACATATGGGTCTTCTACCTCCTTGGTTAGGTTTATTCCTAGGTACTTTATTTTTCTTGTTGCTATATCGAGTGAGATTTTTTGCTGATTTCTGTTTCTGATATTTCATTGTTGTTGTACAAAAGTGTCTTTGATTTCTGAGTACTGATTTTGTATCCCTCTGTTTTGCCAGAAGAATACAAAATTCATTTATTAGGTCAAGTAGCTTTTTGGTGGAGTCTATGGGATTTTCTACGTCTACCATCATATCATCTGCAAACAGTGAAAGTTTTACTTTCTACTTTCTGATTTGAATGCCTTTTATTTTATTTTCTTGTCTGATTGCTGTGGCTAGGCTTCCATTACTATATTGAGCAGGAGTGATGAAAGCAGGCAGCCTTGTCTTGTCCCTGGTCTTAGTGGTAAAGCTTTAAGTTATTGCCCACTGAGTATAGTGTTGGCTATGAGTCTCTTATATATGGCCTTTATTATGTTGAGGAGTTCTCCTTTTATTCCCACTCTGCTAAGTGTGTTTATCATAAATGGGTGGTGTAACTTATCAAATGCTTTTGTGCATCTAATGACATGATCATGTGATTTTTGTCTTTCATTTTATTTATGTGGTGTATTATGTTTATTGATGTGTGCATATTGTACCATCCTTGTATCCCAGGGATGAATTCTACTTTGTCATGGTATGTGATATTTTTAATGTATTGCTGGATGCAATTTTCCAATATTTTGTTGAGAATTTTGGCATCTGTGTTCATCAGCAATATTGGACTGAAGTTTTCTTTCTTTATCATGTCTTTATCTGGTTTTGGTATTAGGATGATGCTGACTTCGTGAAAAGTGTTTGGGGGTCTTCCATCATTTTGGACTTTTTGGAATAGTGTTTGAAGGATGGGGGATTAGCTCTTTCTTCATTGCTTTGTAGAATTCTCCTGTGAAACTGTCTGGTCCAGGGCTTTTGTTTGTTGGAAGCTTTTAGATTACTGTTTGAATTTCACTAACTGTTATTGGCCTGTTTAGGCTTTCTGCTTCTTCTTCATTCAGTTATGGAAGATTATATTTTTCTAGGAGTTTGTCCATTTCATCTAGGTTTTCAAATTTCTTGGCATATGGTATTTTGTAGTAATTTCTTACAATCCTTTGTATTGTGGTATCAGTGGTAATCTCTCTTCTTTCATTTCTGATTGTATTTATTTGAGTTCTATGACTTTTTTCTTGATGAGTCTGCTTAAAGGCTTGTTGATTTTGTTTATCATTTCAAAGAACCAGCTCCTGGATTTATTGATCTTTGGCCTTGTGCTTTTAGTCTCTATGTCATTTATTTTTGCTCTGATCTTGGTTATTGTTTTCTCCTTCTACTTTCTCTGGACTGTCTGTTGTTGTTCCTCAAGTTCTTGTAGGTATAACATCAGGTTGTTTATTTGAAAAGTTTCTATCTTTTTTAGATAGTCCTGTATTGCTATGAACTTCTCTCTCAGGAATGTCTTAACTGTTTCTCATAAGTTTTGGATAGTTGTGAGTTCATTTTCATTTGTTTCCAGAAACTTTTTGATTTCGTTTTCTAATCTCATTCTTGACCCACTCATTGTTTAATAGCATGCTATTCAATCTCAATGAGTTTATGTTTTTTTTTTCCCTTGGGGTTGGTTTCTAGTTTCAGTCTCTTATGGTTGGAGAAAATGCTTGATATGATTTCATTTTTATTCAATTTGTTGAGGCTTGTTTTATATCTCACCATGTAGTCTATCCTTGAAATATTACATGTGCATTTGAAGAATGTGTATTTTGCTTCTCTGAGATGAAAAGTTCTGTATCTGTTAAGTCCATTTGATCTAGGGCATTTTTCAATGTCACCATGTCTTTGTTGATATTTTGTTTGAAGATCTGTCCATTTTTGACAGTGGGGTATTAAAATCCCCTACTATAATTGTGTTCTGTCAATATATTTCTTGGTCTCCCAATATTTTCTTTATGTACTTGTATGATTCTACATTGGGTGCATATATATTTAAAATGCTAATATCTTCTTGATGGATTCTTTTCTTGAGTATTATGAACTGTCCTTTTGGTCTCCTTTTATGGCTCTTTTTTTGACGTTTATTTTGTCCAATATGAGTAGTGCTACCCTGGCATTTTTTTTATCCTTTCCATTTGCTTGGAATATTTGTTTCCAGCCCTTCACTTTCAGTCTGTGTAGGACTTTTTTTCTGAAGTGGATTTCCTGTAGGCAGCATATGTGTGGTCATGTTTTCTCATCTATTTCATTATTTGGCATCTTTTGATTGGGGCATTTAATTCATTTACATTTAAGGTTATTTTTGATAGGTACTGATTCATTGCCATTTTTTCATACCTGTGTTCCTCTATCTCTCCCACGGTTTTTATTCCTGTTCTTAAAGTAAACCCTTTAGCATCTCTTGTATACCTGATTTGGAGGAGGTACTTTCTTTGAGGCATATTTTGTCTGGGAAGCTCCTTATTTGGTCTTTTATTTTAATTGGGAGGCTTGCTGGATAAAGAAGTCTTGGTTGCAGGCCTCTGTTTTTTATTACTTGGAATATTTCTTGCCATTCCTTTCTGGCTTGGAGCATTTCCATTGGGAAGTCAGCTAGTAGCCTTATTGGGGCTCCTTTGTATGTTACTTTCTGTTTCTTTCTTGCTGACTTTAAGATTCTCTCTTTGTCTTGGAATTTTGCCATTTTAATAATGATGTGTCTTGAAGTGGGCTTCTTTGGGTTCCTCTTGATTGTTACTCTCTGTGTTTCCTGGATTTGTGTGACTTTTTCTCTCATCAAGTTAGGAAAATGTTTCATCATTACTTTTTGAAACAGGTTTTTTTGTTCCTTGCTCTTCTTCTCCTTCCGGTATCCCTATTATATGGATATTATTATGTTTCTTATTGTCCCGCATTACCCTTAATCCCTCTTTATTCTTTCTGAGACTCTTTTTCTTTTCTTGCTCATTCTGGGTGTTTTTTTCTACCTTGTCATCCAGATCACTGACCCAATCCTCTGCTTCATCTGCCCTTCTTTTGATTCCTTCTACTGTGTTCTTCAGTTCTGAAATTGTATTTTTCATTTCCTCTTGGCACTTGTTTGTTTCTATTTGCTTTTTCATGTTGATATAGTTTTCGGTGAGTTCATTGTAGTTTCCCTGTAGTTTTTGGTAACTCTGTGAGCTCATTGAGCTTCCTTATATCCATTGCTTTGAACTGAATGTTTGATAGTTGACTTACCTCTATTTCATTTAGCATTCTTTCTGAGTCTTCCTCCTTTCTTACATTTGGGGATTGTTTCTTTGTTAGCCTCTGCTTCTTAAATTTATCTGTTCTGACCTCCTGGGTTTATGGTGTGAACTTCTATGGTGAAATACCTATGAGATTCAGTGGTACAGTCTCCTTGATCTCCCGAGCTCACTTGTTTTGAGCTGTTGTTTATGTTGGCTCTCTGTATATCTTTCGGTTTTGATTTTGTCAGGGTCTTTCTTTGGTGGTTCCTTCCCTCCAGCTGGTTAATTAAGGGTCTTCCCATCCACCACATCTTGTATGCTGTTGTGCTTATGTGGGCAGGTTGTGTTGAAGATGGTTCTTCCTTGGGTACAAGTTTTTGAGGATTCTCTGTTGCTGATGTTCAGTTGTTTGTTCTGAATAATTTATCCACCATTTGGTTGTATTTTCAGATAGGTCCTTGGTTGACTTAGTGTGGCTTCTACTCTCTCCTTCATCTTCTTCTGTTGTTATCTGTTGGTGGTTTCTTCATTGATGGGTTTCCTCTTCCAGCATGTATCCTTGTGTTCACAGCTTCCACCTACTTCTCTCAGCTGTTGGGATCACCCCTCTTTGGGTCCAACTCTGGTCTTTTCACAGCTTCAGGTTCTATTGTCTCACATCTGATATTTTAAGGTCGTCTACAATTTTTGTTCTCTGAACTTCATATGTGCTGGAATACTGTTGGCTGTTCACTCTGTTCCTCAGAAAATTGGCTGTGTTTCATCCATGTGCAGGGGAAAGTGGACTCTGCTCCCACCTACCTCACCACCATCTTCTGATCTTCAGTGTTCTTAGATAATTTGTCAGGTGGCTATTTCAAGAAGTAGGCAAACTGAGTAAAGGAAGTGAAATTTATACAATTGAGGATTTTAGAAACCTATACTCTCTGGTTTACTTTACTGTATTGGGGCATCATAATTTATACATGCAATATTATGGTGATTTATAACCTCTTCTCTAATTTTTAATTACATTTACCCTCGTAAAATTGGTTTTAAAACATTCATTTAAAGAAACATAGACTGAAAACTACACTAATAAAAGATTAAGCAAATGATAGAATAGTGAAATCAACAGCTTAACTTCTATGCTTAGTCACACTATTAATACAATTATGAAGCAAAAGTTTGTCAATGATGATCTACTTAAATAAGAATAGAAAACTTTGGACCAAAAATAATTTGTAAAAATTAGTAGAGTAGTGTACACATGCACGCATAGACAGATACACTTCCACACATAATTATTTTACTACAAGAAGTGTTCAGTCTAAAAATTGTCTGGAAATCATTGGCTTGGAGGATTCAGTATACTGAGAGTAGCTCCTGAGGAAAAAGTGGCCAAGAATAAAATGTATAAGTTAAGGCAGATGGATAATTTGTCAGAAAAAACAAAGACTGAAGGGAAAACATGAGGCAGTGCAAAAAAATGAGAATGAGTTGGAAAATAAATAAAGATACAACAGTTCTAAAATCAGAACAAACAGCTGAATCAAAACAGAAGCAAAACAGTGCTTTTTAAATTAATCTTTATTGTATTTTTCCATTATCATTTGGTCCCCTTATACTTGCCTCTTCCCAGCAATCACCACAGTGTTGATGTTGTCCATGTCAATGACTCCTTTTTCCTTTTTGCTCAATCCCTCCATCCCCTAACCTCCCCACAAGCTGTTATTCTGCTCTCCATCTTTGGGTACATCTCTATTTTCCTTGTTAGTTCAGTTTGTTCATTAGATTCTACATATGAGTGAAATCGTATGGTATTTGTCTTTCTCTGACTGGCTTATTTCATTTAGCATAACATTCTCCAGGTCCATCCATACTGTTACAAATGAGAAAATTTTCTTGTTAATGGGCAAGTAGTATTCCATTGTGTAAATGTCTCATAGTTATTTTATCTACTCATATATGATGGAAACTTGGGCTGCTTTCATATCTTGCAATTGTAAATAACTGCAATGAACATAGGGATGCTTATGATGTTTCAAATTAGAGCTTTGAGTCTCTTTGGATATGCTTTCTATATTTAGTGCAGCAAAGCCTTTGTAGTAAGACTTTACATTGTACTTTATGTCCCCAGAAATATATAATTTATTCATAGTAGAATAGAAAGAGGTAAAGGCAAAATTTGAAACAATGAGGTACAAGATCAGGCCTGAGATATTTACTCATTTAGTCATAGCTAGTGTATTTTTTTAAAAAGTTTTTATTTACTTATTTTTAGAGAGAAGGGAAAAGAGGAAGAAAGAGAGGGAGAGAAACATTAATGTGTGGTTGCCTCTGGTGCACCCCCTACTGGGGACCTGACCCGTCCCCTGACAGGGAATAAAACCAGTGACACTTTGGTTCACCGGCCAGCACTCATCCACTGAGCCACACCAGCCAGGGCAGATAGTGTATTTTTAACAGCAGCCTGGTGAGAATGAATTAGGAGTGTTTGACCAGAATCAAATCCCCATTATCCCTGTTTACACAGTGTTGCTAAATAGGATGTTCAGTTTTCATCCTCTTCTATGTCCAACTTCTGGACTGCTCATTTCACATTCCTGCCTTTTACTATTGCTTTTATAGTGTTTTGATGACAGACACTCTCAGTATAATTACTAAAGTAATGTCTGTACATAATTGGGCAAGTTAATCAGAGAGGTTGAATTAAAATGGAAGAATCATATACATTCAGCAACAAATTTTAAATACAAGCTGTTGAGAAATGAAATTCCCTAGAAAGTAACTATACTTTTTATAAAGAAAATATAGAGCTAAAGAAAATTTACATTAAAATAGCACCAATAATAATTTTTACATATTATATCTTCCAACATACCATTCATTAGATTTTGTATTATAAAGTTTATCCAGTCTAGATTTTGAAATTAAGAACAATCTGACAGTAACCAGAAAGGAGGTGGGAGGGGATAATGCAGGGGAAGTAGGGAAGGGTTTTGAGGAACAATTATAAAGGACAAAACCAAGGGAGGTGTAGAATCAGGGGAGGGATATGGGGATGGCAGGGGTGTGGGGGAGTAGTGGGGTATAAGCACAGAGAACTGTACTTGAACAACAATAAAATAATTTTTAAATATAAAGAAAAAATAAACAAATAAAATCTCGAAAAAAATGTTTATCCAAGCTATCTCCATTCTATAAGAACCTATACTGTTTAACCATAGAATGCACTTGGGCTTCAGTACATCTAATCAAAATTTCCACTTCAGTATGCCCCATGATAATATAGTAATTATTAGAAAATTATAGTGAATTCATGAAATATACCAAAGCCATTTCAAAACATCAGTTTCAATGTAAGTATGAGAAGAGTATTTCATTCTTTTATTCTCTTTTGAGGATAACACCTTTAGTAATTTTCATATGTCATCTAGTTCATAGGACAAGCAAGAAAGTTGAGCACAGTAAAAGAAGTGAAAGATTCTAATTGACTGGTACATTATGACTTTTATTACATACTGTCAACCCTGGATGTTATAATAATTAGCCTGTCAAGTTGATTGTTACTCTTTAGTAAAAAATAATATAAGAGAACAATTAATCTCAACTTTTGCTTAACTAGGGCATTTGATTATTGCAGTTGGGTTCTGTGTAGAGTCTCAATCTGAAGGATGTTATCACTTTCATATAAATGATGTTATCATAGAAGTTTTCAACTTCATTATTTTGATGATGTTCTTGAATAGTAAAACATAAGACTATGTACTAACTGGGTGAAAATTCTGAGTTATTTATCATTTGTCTTTTGAAAATTCTTCTAGATACAAGATATTTTTTCCTATTATTTTCTTCACCTTTGCATGATGAGGTTGTGGATTCAGAATTTCACAGTCCTTGAAAGTGATTCCATCCTCTCTGAATTATGTCTCTGAAAATGCTGACACCAACAAAAATAGACATGACTCAAGGATTTCTTTACAAACTCATTTTTTTATAAAAAGAAATTGGAATCAGAGTTGAGGTTTTCTCACACAGTGAAGCTTAGATGAGAGATAATAAAATAATATTGCCTGGGGGTTATTGTTTTCCAACTTATACTCTTAGACTGGGACTGATTGCTCATTGTGATTGAAAACTGGCAGGTTAAAGTTATAGCACAGATCATAAAGAAGATATTGGTTCTACCCTCTGTTTTCTAATGAAATAAAGACAAGAAATAATAACAAGTGAACATCAGCACCACTGACAAGTGAGCCCATCAGTTGGAAAGTTAAATAGAAAGAAGTCTGTGTAGCTGACAGGCATTAGAGGGAAATGCTGAACTGTTGGCTAGTTATACAGGAATAGACTGAAAGATTGGCCATATTGTCAATCCCTTCACCCTAACTTAACCTGAACATGTATAGCCCTGTACTGGAAATGTCATGATCTCCCTTGAAAAACATTTATTGTTAGCAGAGAGTTACCTGTAATAACATGGTAATATTACTGCTACAGTTTATGTGAGACAACATGGTGCCATGAAAAACATAAATTACTTAGATTAAATAAATCTATGTTTGAATTATATCCCCCACATCTGCCTAAGTGGGGGAAATCTGGACAATGTACATACAATCTGAGCTTTATTTACCACATGTGTTAGTTTTCTGTGACTGTCATAAATACTGTCTTGAACAACAGAAATTTATTTTCTTTAGTCTGGGAGCAAGAAGTTAATGATTAAAATGTCATCATATTTGGTTTCTTCTGAAGACTCTCTTTGGCTTATAGATGGCTACCATTCACTGTGTCTTTTGCATGTGTGTGCATCTTGAAGTCCAAATTTCATTATGAGGAGACAAGCCAGATTGGATTAAGACTGACATTAATGGCCTCATTTTAAGTTAATCTCAACTTTAAAGGCTTTATCTCTAAATATAGTCACATTCTGATGTACAGGGGCCATGGCTTCAATATAGGAATTTTAAGGTGACACATTTTGTCCCATAATATTATATCTACATAATTACAATAAGAGTGATATTAAAAATCTCAGAGTGCTTTGAACATTAAATGAGCCAAAACATAAAATATCAGTTAAATGTCTCTTACACATGGTAGACATTTACCATATTTTGCTGTGTATAATTTACACCCACGTTTTAGGCCAAACTTTTAGGAAAAACTTATTTTAATATTTTAATTCAATTTATTTATTTAATAGTTAGATACCTGGGGTTTTTGTATTATAGATTAATTTTAAAATTTAATTTTGAATATATTATGGTACAAGAAATTCTATGTAATAAGTAATTACAAAGCGCAGGATCATATATAAGGTATTTCAAGCACTACCTATGTACAATGTGCGTCCTTATTTTTCCTTCAAAAATTTGGGCTAAAGTGCACATTACACACGAGAAAATATGGTGCTTTCTACCTTTCCTTCTTAAGCTATAGCTCATTTAACTCTAGAATCTCTCAGGTTGAGGTTTGTTTTTTAGTAAGAATGTGGCCCAAAGATCAGGATTTAGCAATTGGGGCTGAAGATTCAATTAAACTAGTTTCCTAGGTAAATCCTATGTACTCCCAAATTTGTGAACTTCCAAAGTGAACCTAGCAGAAAAAATAATGAGAGCCTTGGCAGAGGCAGATGATGAAAGGATTCAGAAAAATTTATCATTAAGTAAGAGAAAGAGATAATAATTCTTCAAAGAAATTCACCAAGGGATAGTGAGTAAATGCATTAGAGTTGAAGAGATCTAGTTGACTAGACAGCCCAAGTACACAGTAACTAGCATGTTAGACAGGTAGGATGTCAGAAATATATAGTCACAAGAGTTGGGGCAATCTGAGATTTATGAACAGGATTCCAGCTAATTGGAGCACCATATTTGGGAGAAATTTCCAAGATAAAACAAAAGAACGGGAAAACATGGTTGTGATGGAATAAATAAATTACTAAATGAGTAAATAAACAAGCCAGTCATAACTGTGCTAACCTTTATACATGCATTTTCTCATTAATTCACAGTATAGTTTTATATGGATAAAACTATATGGATACTTCACATCCATAAGGTGTGAAGTACAATGTCTACCTTATGGATGATAACACATTAGTTTAGAGCAGCAAATTTTTTCACCTTATTTATCCTGTGGCACACATAAGCTAATTACCAAAATTCTGTGACACACCAAAAATATAATTTTCTAATCTGATAAAAAATAGGTATAATTTTGATTTGTTCATGCTGAATGGCCATTATTATGTTGGCTGTTGTCTTTTTTTTAAGATTTTATTTATTTATCTTTAGAGTGGAAGGGAAGGAGAGAGGGAGAAAAATATCAATGTATGATTGCCTCTCATGCATCCCCTGCTGGGAACTGACCTGCAACCCAGGCATGTGCCCTGACTGGGAATTGAACAGCGATACTCTGGTTCACAGGCCCGCGCTCAATCCACTGAGATACACCAGCCAGGAGTTGTCTTATTTTTTAAATTTGACAATCTGAGAAAAAGAGGTCAGTACCCTTGACTGAATAGGTATTTCACGTTTTGAAAATAATTGCAGCACACAGGCTGAAAATCACTGGTTTAGAGACTTAAGCTTCGTGAGGTCAAAGTCCATAATTATTTCACTTATTATTTATATTCCCAGCACTTAGCAAAAGACTCAACACTGTTCATAGATTGAATGAATAGACCATTAATTAACTTGAAGTTGAATGATGAAGCCAGGAATTAAACTAAAGCCATGAAAAGTCAACATGCAAGAAAGAGAAAGTAAAATAAAGGAAAATGACATAATTAGAAGGGAATGAAAAATAAAAATGAACAGCAACAAGTTTAAGAATGCTGTCTCCTGCCCTAGTCGGTATGGCTCAGTTGGTTGGAATGTTGTCTCATACGGCACCAGCTGCAGGCACATGCCTGGGTTGCAGGCCCAGTCGCCATTTTGGGGTGCATATGGAAGGCAATCAGTCTGATTCTGATGTTTCTCTCTCACATGGATGTTTCTGTCTCAAAAAATATCAATAAAATGTATTCTCAGGTGATGATTTTTAAAAAAGAATGCTGTCTTTTAATTTATCAATTTTATTTTTTGAAAAACACAGCAATAAATGCAGGAAGCCAAATATTGTATCACTAGTCATCTGTTATCAATGCTATTACTTGATTACTGCTTTATGAAGTTTGGTTGTTCATATACCTATCAATCAACTTATTTTAATGTCCAGCCCATATCTGTCTCCTTTTTACTCTAAGAGAAATTGTTATACTCATTATTTGGCCCATTAAGCTCAAAGTCTGATATTATGCAGTATAATATAATGGAATGATAATGAGCATTGAAGTTGATGTAGAATTTTTGAGTGCCCAGCTCTAGGATCTACCAGCTATTACCTTAGCAAATGACGTAATATTTCTGCTTTTCAGTTTGCTTTATCTGTGCAAAGGTACTCTTTGTAGTTTGATCGAAGTTACAATAGATATTTTATGTGACAAGCCACCACAATTGAGTTTGTGCTTGGCTAATAAAATAACCAACAAACAAGTGAAATGAGTCTTTTGCTAGGATTATTTTTAAAAATTTTTATTGAATTTATTGGTGAGACATTGGTCAATAAAATGATACAGTATATCATCTACATATAGTTTTGTTTGTTTACCACACCAAGTCTCCTTGCATCACTATTTATTCCCATTTTACCCTCTTCTTCCTCTCCCACCCATTTTACCTCTGGTGATTAGCAAACTGTTGCCTACATCTATATTTTTTTATTGCCCTTTTCTTAGTCTCTTCATCTTTTTCACCCAACTATCCACCTCCCTCTTCTCTGAACAGTTGTTCATCTGTTCTCTGTATCTACAAGCCTGCTTCTATTTTGTTTCTTAGTTTATTTTAGTCATTAGATTCCCCATATAAATTAAATCAAATGGTACTTCTCTTTTTCTGACTAACTTATTTCACTTAGCATTGTCTTCTCCAGGTACATCCATGCTCTCACAAAAGGTAAGTCTCCCTTCTTTATAAAAGAGTAGTATTCCAATGTGTAAATGTACAACAGCCTTTTTATCCACTCATCTACTGATGGGCTGCTTCCAGATCTAGACTATTGTAAATAACACTACAATGAACATAGGGGTACATATATTCTTTCAAATTAGTGTTTTGGGTTTCTTCAGATATACCCGCAGAAGTGCAATCACTGGGACATAAGATAGTGCCATTTTTAATTTTTTTGAGGTAACTCTATATTGTTTTCCACAGTGACTTTACCAGTCTGCATTCCCACCAACAGTGCCTGATGTTTCCTTTTCTCCACATCCCCACCAACATCTTGTTATTTGTTCATTTACTGGTGATTGCTATTGTTACAGGTGGGAGGAGATACTTTGTTATAGTTTTAATTTAAATTTCTCTGATGATTAGTGACACTGAGCATCTTTTCATATGTCTATTGGCCCTCTGCATGCCCCCTCTGCATGTCCCCTTTGGAGAAGTGTCTGTTCAAGTCCTAGGCCCATTTTTTAAATTTGTGTTTTCTTGTGTTGAGTTTTATATGTTCTTTATAATTTTTTAAATTAACCCCTTATCAGATGTATCCTTAATAAATATGTCTTTATATTTTGTTGATTTTTTTGTGCAAAAACTTTTTAGTTGGATTTAATATCAGTTGCTCATTTTTTCTTTTGTTTTCCTTGCCTGAAGAAATATATCAACAATTTTGTTATGAGAAATTTCTGAGATTTTACCGTTTATGATTTATTCTGGAATTTTTATGATGTCTACAATTTATGTCTTTAATCCATTTTGAGTTTATTCCTGTGTATGGTAGAAGAAGGTTGTCTAGTTTTTGCATGTATTTGCCCAAATTTTCTAACACCATTTATTGAGTAGAGTATCTTTACCCCACTGTATGTTTTTGCCTCCTTTAGCTAATATTGTTTGGCCATAAAGGTATGGGGTTTATTTCTGAGTTCTCATTCTGTTCCACTGATCTACATGTCTCTCTCTATGCCAGTACCATTCTTTTTTGATGACTATGGACTTGTACTATAGTTTGATATTAAGTAACATGATTCCTCCAAGTTTTTTTTTCCTTTCTCAAGCTTTTTGCAGCTATTTTTGGAGTATTTTTTATAGTTTTGTGACATACATCATTGGTATCTTGATAAGAATTGTGTTGAATATATAGATTTCTTGGAGTAGTATGGATATTTAAATGAGTCTTTTAATTAATTAATTCTCTCTATCCATGCATGAACTTGGTATATGTTTCCACTTATTTTGATTTTTAATTTCTTTCTTTAGTGTCTTATAGTTTTCTGAGCACAGGATTTTACATCCCTGGTTAAATTTGTTCCTAAGTTTTGTTTTGTTTTTATGCATTGTTAATGGTATTATTTTCTTAGTTTCTGATTCTAATAGTTTATGTTGATGTATAAAAATGCAACTGATTTCTTGAAATTTATTTTGTATCCTGCTAATTTATGAAATTCATTTCAGTTCTAGTAATTTTTTGGTGGAATCTTTAAGATTCTCTGTATACAGTATCATGCCATCTGAAAATAATGTCAGTTTTATCTCTTCCTTTCCAATATAATGCCTTTTTTATTCTTCTTCTTGTCTGATTGCTATGGCCACATGTTCCATTGCTGTTTTGAGTACATGTAGTGAAGGCAGATATCCCTGTCTTGTTCCTGATCTTCAGGAAAATTCTTATAGTCTTTGCCCATTGAATATGATGTTGGCTGTGGTTTGGTCATATGTGGTCTTTATTACATTGAGGTATATTCCTTCTATTTTCACTTTTCTTTGATTTTTTAATCATATATTGGTGCTGAATTTTATACTAGGCTTTTTTTCTGAATCAGTTGATAAATTAATGTGTTTTTACCTTTCATTTTGTTTATATGATTTATCACATTTATTGATTTTCAGATATTGTACGAACCTAGCATCTTTGGAATAAAGCTCACTTGATCATGATGTTTAAATATTTTTCTTTTTTAATTTATTTTTTATTGATTATGCCATTACAGTTGTTCTATTCCCCCCTTCATTGCCCTCCACCCTATCCCCCGTCCCCACTATTACCCCCCTTTAGTTTATGACCATGTGTCTCAAGTTCTTTAGATTCTGTATTTCCCATACTATTCTTGCCCCCCCATCTATTTTCTATCTACTGTCTATGCTACTTATTTTCTGTACCTTCTCCCCCATTCTCCTCCTCCCACTCCCCTGTTGCTAACCCTCCTTGAGATCTTCATTTCTATGTTTCCACTCCTGATCTAGCTGTTCTTTTAGTTTGCTTTCGTTTTAGGTGTGGTTGTTGATAACTGTGAGTTTGCTGTCCTTTCACTGTTCGTGTTTTTTTAACTTCTTTTTCTTAGATAAGTCCCTTTAACATTTCATATAATAAGGGCTTGGGGATGATGAACTCCTTGAATTTGATCTTATCTGAGAAGCACTTTATCTGTCCTTCCATTCTAAATGAAAGTTTTGCTGGATAGAGCAATCTTGGTTGTAGGTCTTTGGATTTCATGACTTGGAATACCTCTTTCCAGCCCCTTCTTGCCTGTAAGGTCTCTTTTGAGAAATTAGCTGACAGTCTGATGGGGACTCCTTTGTAGGTGACTGTCCCCTTAGCTCTTGCTGCTTCTAGGATTCTCTCCTTCATTTTGATCTTGGCTAATGTAATGATGATGTGCCTTGGTGTGTTTCTTCTTGGGTCCAACTTCTTTGGGACTCTCTGAGCTTCTTGGATTTCCTGGAAGTCTATTTCCTTTGCCTGATTGGGGAAGTTCTCCTTTATTATTTGTTGAAATAAGTTTTCCACTGGTGGCTGTGCCTTTCCCCCTTCTGGTACCCCTATAATTCAGATGTTGGAGCGTTTAAAGATGTCCTGGAGGTTCCTAAGACTCTCCTCATTTTTTTTTTTTTTTGAATTCTTGCTTCTTGACTCTTTTCTGTTTGGCCATTATTTGCTTTCTTTGGTCCACTCCATTGATTTGAGTCCCAGTTTCCTTTCCATCACTATTGGTTTCCTGTGCAATTCCATTCATTTTAATTAGTTTTGCCTTCATATGTTTCTCTAATTTGTGGCTATAATCAACCAGTTCTGTGAGGATTCTGATCACCAGTGTTTTAAACTGTGCACCTGAGAGTTTTGCTATTTGTTCATCACTTCGATTTATAGGTTCTGGGGCTTTGAGATCTTCTTGAGCTATTTTTGGTCTGTTCGTGCCCCTTAAGTACGGGGGGCTGAGCCTTGGACTCCCAGGTCGCTGGGTTGTGACGCTATATGTGGGGGCGTGGTCAGAATGGGAAATGGCGGCCCCCTCTGCTGTTTTGTGCGCCATTGGATGAGGAGCAGAGCCTTAGGTGGTTCCCCAGGGCAGGGCCACTTAGGTCGCTGAGTTATGACGCTGTATGTGGAGGCGGCGCCCTCCGCATACTCGCTAGCTGCTGGGGCTGCTAGCTCTGGTCCAATCGCCCACTCCCTCACTTGTTTATCCACACACGAATGCGCGGCCACAGTCAACCTGCACCCCTGCTCCCTAGCTGTTTCCTCGTGGTCCCTTGCTGAGTTGCCCACCAGGTCCACCCCTGAGCCTGGATTCCGAGCACCTGAGTTCGTCTGACGGAGTTTTCCTGTGCGACCCCGCTCTGTGCAGCTGCTGGTTTCGCCCCTCTTACCGGTCAGGCTGAATAATTTTTTGTTATCAGACTTCTAAAAAGTTCAATTTTCTGTGTTTTGGCTGTATTTTCTATTGCTAATATTTAGTTGTCTCTAAACTTGGTTGTGTGAGAAAGCACGTCTCCACCTATGCCTCCATCTTGGTGGAAGTCTAAATATTTTTAATGTATTGCTTGATAAGGATTGCTACTATTTTGCTTAGCATCTATGTCTATCAGTGATTTGGCCTATACTTTTTTTTTCTTCCTTCCTCTTGAAGTTTTTAAATAGTATGAAATGAAAAAGATGGGTGTTAGTTTTTTAAATATTTAATGAAATTCACCTGTGCAGCCATCCAGTCCAGAACTTTTTGTTTTGTTGGGAATTTCTTTATTCCTACTTCAATTTGATTAGTTGTAATCTGTCTATTAAGATTTTCTAATTTGTGATTCAGTTATGAAATATTTTAATGTTTTTAAGAATTTGTTCATTTCATCTAGATTGTTGATTTCACTTAAGTGAAAATTCATGATATTTTCTTAGAATTCTTATATTTCTGTGGAGTCAGTTGATATTTCTATTTATTTGTTTATGATTTTATTTATTTGTGTCCTCTTTTTTTTATGATGCAGGAAACAGAAGCTTTCTGGCTAAAGGTTTGTCGATCTTGTTTAGCTGTACAAAGAAACTGCTCTGGGTTCATTGATCTTTAGTATCTTTTTAGAGTTTATTTCACTTATTTCTGCTCCAATCTTTATTTATTTATTTTTACTCACTTTGGGTTTTGTCTGTTGTTCTTGTCTAATTCTTTTAACAGAAAAGTTAGATTATTCGAGATTTTTAGTGTTTATTGAGATAAGCCAGTAATGTTATAATTTTTCCTCTTAGGACTGCTTTTGCTTTTTGTGTCCCATTGATTTGGGATTGTTGTGTTCTCATTTTTATTTGTTTCAAAGTATCTTTGGATGCCTTCATTGATCTCATTGTTAACCAATTCATTGTTTAGAAACATGCTATTTCACCTCCATGTCTTTGTGTGGTTTTAAGTTTTTTTCATATGATTGATTTCTAGTTTCATGCCATTGTGGTAAGAGAAGATGTTTGATATGTTTTCAATTTTCTTAAGTTTATTGAGACTTATTTTTTAGCCTATGATGAGGTCTATCCTAGAAAATTTTCCATGTGCACTTGAAAAGAGTGTATATTCTGCTGCTTTGGAGTCAAATGCTCTGAAGATATCAATTAAGTCCATCTAATCTAGTGTGTCATTTAAGGCTGCTACTTCCTTGTTGAATTTTTTGTCCAGAAGATTTATCCATTTATGTCAATGGCATATTTGCTCTTAAATTTCAACATGTTTGCTTTTAAATTCCAAATTACTCATTTAAAGTTTTCTTTAAATGACCAACATCATTTTTCAGTGATGCAAACTAAAAGAAGCAGAAGTTCTCAAATATTTCTATATAATGATTTTTCTACACTTAGATATGCAAAGTTAATTCACATACACACCCATACATATGCAGGATATCTTTGGATTTGCACAAGTCAAAACTATAGTAAGCATGGTGTTTTCACAATGAGAATTACTATTTTATAGAAAACCCTAATACCACTTTCCTTTGGACTTTTGAACAGAAATGGTAGTATCCTTTGCCTTCTTTTTATCCTTATCATAACTCATTTCCTTAATGTTGTTTGTCCTTTAGCTTTTCCCTTTCTCTACCATGTTTTTTTCTCTTTCTCTACCATTACTTCCTTTAACTTATTTCTTAGTATTTATTAATGAATTACTCTTCTCTCTTTGTAGTGCATCTTCTTCTTCCATCTTTCTCCAAATTAACAGGCCACATACCTTAAATATCATTCAATTATTCATTCATTAAAGAATGCTGCATCAGTACTGGAAATTAATAGGCATGTTGAATGTCATTAATTACCTGCATTGTGCTAGGAACAAATAACTGGAAACATGCTTTGAATATCAGCAATAACCCTATGTGGAAAGTTTAACACAGGTTCAAAAAGGAAAAGATTAAACAAAGAAGAGAAGCTCCCTGCTTAAGAATTTCAACTTTAATAATAATAAAATCTGTCTCCTCTCTAAATGTATATGACTTCACAATTCCATTTGGATTTTTAAGAATTTTTGCTTAATTACTAAATTTAGCCAATTATAAAAGTTATGTTTTGTTTCATAGTTGTTTCTATTGATTATGTTTCTACATGGCTTATTTTTTCCTTCACTGAATTTTCTGCCAATATTACATAAGAAAAAATGTTTAAAAGAATGACATACTAGAAAAAATGTTCAGTGACATTTGATTGTTTTTAAAATAAAGAAAAGTTAGAAGAATTTATGTTGGTCACATTTCTACTCCTAGGTATAAAAATCTAACTATATGCTTTGTTTACAAAATGTGACTAATGGAAGTGTTATATGTTTTTAGATTTACAAATATTTAGACACTGTTTTAGAAGCATGGCAAATAAAACTTTAAAGTAATATACAATTACTCAAAAGCATATTTGAAAATGTGCTTCAAAAACTGATTTTATAAAATTCTCTTGATGATAATGCATCTCCTAAATTTCTAAGATACATAAAATATTTATCTTTCTCTTCTTTTTATTTTTAAGTTTCTGCCATCTTAATTTTCTATTGTATTAACAATGAAAGTCTTTGCAAAACGACTGCTCCCCATAATAAATTTTGAAATGCTTATCAAAAATAACAGATGCTGTTTTCCTTGTATGTGATGTTTAAATTGCTAAATGATTTGTTAATGAATAGATAAAATTCTATTGTAGTTCTATTTACTTTATCAAATATTTACTTAATTGGTTTTTCTTCTGACCAGCTTCTGTTTCTTCTGAACTCATCTGAAAATTTTGGTCTCAGAACTTGTGTGAAAGAAGTGTTTCTGCCATTAATTGATTTATAAAAATGCTGTTATTATTATTTTGAAAATAATACTGCTTTGAAAAACATATAGGTGTATTTACAGTGTTTTTGCAATGGCCTTCGAGTTTATATAACATATACACACATGAGATTAGAAACCACATAAGATCTACCCAGGTCCTTGGGGACATAAAAAAAGTTGTTTAAGTCAGGCTTAATGTGTTTGTGTAGGACATAGCTGTTACAACTTGCCTACATCAGCAATATCCTCTTTGTTGAGGTGGAAAATACAAGAGGTCAGTACACCTCATATCAAAACCCACTAATAGTATTTTGTACCTTAAAGGAACCAAAGAAAAACACAAGTGGAAACAAAAACAGGTCCTCAAGTCAGTGTTCTTATAATTCTACTCTCATCTGCACACTCAACTAACAACACCCTGTTGTGCTTGGACATTCTATCCAATATCTGTTACCTATTTATTTTTATTTATTTACTGAACAAAAATAGATGACTCTATAATAAATTATTCACTTCTTCTATGTGTCTAGACTATTCAAACCTTTGCTATTTAAATCCATAACACTCTAAGCTACTTTCTGCCAATCTGTCCCTGTAGGTGACCACTAGTAAAAATGGTATATTATCTAATGACCACATGTAACAAATGTAGAGGGGCAGGAAAATTCAGCTGAGAAAAAATAAGAGAAATATACTTTTTATCCCAGGCCCATATATCACCCAGCTATAAGCAAATGAGTTTTAAAAAATATTTTAACCATGGTATTTTTTATACCTCCCACAACTATTTTTTAAAATATTTTAAATGTTCTTTTTTTATCAATAGTCATTGATGTAGGGAATCACTTTAGGATTCCAAGCTTGATAAATCCTAGTGAACCTTTAAATAATTTTCTACAAAACTGTGTTAAAAAAAACAGTACAGCAACAACAAAAACCTTAGAATGAGTACTCCAAATTTGTTTTTAAAGTTATTGGTGAGTCTTTCCATAGGAGTATTGAAATAATATGCCTCTCACTTTATAAAATGAAATGCCTAATGTGCTTCCAAAATGGGGTAGTAATAATTAGTGGTATCAAAACATAGAAGATAGATTGGGTGATATAACCTTGAGAAGTGTCATTAAAGTACGCTTTTTATTTATAGTAAGTTATGACCAGCAATAGGAAAAGCCTGGAACATAATATTGTTTTAGGGATGCATTTGGACCTGACTGTCTAGAGATCCAACTAGTTGCAATGATGGGTTAGATGAATGGAAATCTCCAAAATCCCAAACAGCAACAGCTCAGCTTTAGAAGGATACATGGATAGAAGTAGTACAGGTATAACAGAGGATCCAGGACAAAATTCTGAATCTTCAGGAGGAAAAGAGGGCCAGGTAAGAGGAAGGATATTGTGGCAGTAAATAAGCCACTCAAACAGTAGCTCAGAAAGGGATGATCAGTAAAATTTATTCCTAACTACAAATTGAGAAAAGTGTGAGAATTAGAGCTCAAGAGTTCATAGTACCTTAGTCCCCAAGCTCTCAGAGAATGTGTATTACCAAGGACTTGTTAATAAAATAGAAATTACATGGATACCATAGTTGAAATCTAATGCTAAGAACTAGTTATATGGATGTGGCCAAGGGTAAGGGGAGAAAATGGAAAATTTGGGTCTGGGGAGAAGCATAAGCACCAGCAGCCGCTCCACACCAATATGCCACTCCTCTACCACATGAGAATAAGTCAATATTACTCTCAGTTTGGGTGAGATAGAAGTTTGCCTTTGTTTCTTTCTTTTTTTAGTTGTTTTGCTTGGAACAGTGATATGGAACCTTCAGGGAAGGATATGGAGCCTGCAGGAAATAGCACTGAGTGTGCAAACTGGGGAAGGCAATGTCAGGAGCTAAGAATCTGGAAAGTGTTTAATGCAAAGATGCTTTCAGAAACTCACAGGCCTCTATGGTATTCTTCCTACTTATGACATGCGTAAATACATCTTATGCTATTTGTTTAATAGATACATATTACAAGTTCAGTTACATCTGAAATTGAACTTGTAATAGATACATATTGCAAGTTGCAGTGAATTTATTCATATGATGTAATTTTTATAGTTTAGTGGTATATTTTTTAACCTTGAATTTTAATTTTCTTTATTTTATATTTTATGGTTAAACTTTGCTGCTTTCAACTACTTTCACTTAGCATAATGCTCTCCCATTCCATCCATGCTATTGCAAAGTGTAGGAGCTCTTTCTTTCTTTCTGCTTACTCCATCATGTAAACATACCCTAATTTTCTAATCTATTCATTTACTGATGGACACTTAGGTTGCTTCCTGCACTTGACTATTGTAAATTTTGCTGTTATGAACATTGGAATGCACAAGATCTTTTGAACTGGAGTTTCAGGGTTCTTAGGGGGAAAATGGAGACAACTGTACTTGAACAACAATTTAAAAAATAAAAAATAATACTAAAACAGAAAAAAAGGAATTGTACTCCTCCCCCCAAAAAACAATTATTATGTAGGCTCTTGAAATCTTGGAGGACTAGATACCATGTTCTATGTCTAAAACCATGTCTAATGATAAAAAGAACCCAGACTAAATTGTTAAGAATACTTAGCACCTTCTCCATAGGATTATTATGTTTCCCCTCCTCCTTTTAGTACAACCATCCTGTGATACGAAGTCCATATGGGTTCAGCTTAATTTACTACAGCTGATAATATTTCTCACAGATTATTATAATAAATGATCTACATATCTAATTTTTAAAATTTTGCTCGTGTTTTCATACTTTTTTTTGTGCCTACAGAGACATTTTAATGGGAACTGGACAGTGTAGGCCCTGAGAAAGAAGATACCTGCCAAAAAGAGCTCCTGGTGGCTAACTGGACTTAAATTTAAAAGAACAAAAGACAAAGCCTAGCAACCCTTTCTAAACAGGACCTAAATCATGCTTTAGGGAGAAGCAGGCACTGAACTGCCTACCTCTGGCCCTATGTTCCTAACATCTTAGACGGCTCTTATAAAGGGGTTCCTGTCATTGTATTTAAACAATAAGACTGACTTTTCTTGTCTAACCAAAGCTGAGCAGGTATATTCCATTAGCATCTTCGACTAATCAGAAAAGCTTCATTCTGACCAATCAGAACAGTGCCTTTTGGACCAATAGAATTGCAAGAATTTGGAGTTCTCATTTGTATAAGGACAAACCAATCAGAAGCCAGGGGTGGGAACTTCTGAATGTATCAGATAGCTTTACTCTGGTTTGGGAGCTCACTTTCTGCATCAACCAAAAACTAAAGACTGTTTCTCTGAGGCTGGAGCTGGAATACTAAAGACATCTTGCTGGACAAGAGCACAGTAGGACAGACAGGAGTAGACCAAAACAGAGCAGAGTGGTCTGGAGCTGGGCAGAGTGGAGCAGAGTGGACTGAACTGAAAAAGAGCAAAAAGAACAGAATTATCTTGCTGGAATGGGGTCTGATCCCAGGGACACCTCCACATCCATGTTTTGTAATCGAGCTGTAACACTGTTGATTGAGCTATACCACAGCCATGCTCTTCTCACAGCCATGCTGTATCATAATTGAGCTGTGTGCACTAAAATAAGTTTTCTTGTTCACCTCACCCAAAATTGGAGACATCTGTTGACATTAAATTAGCACCTACAACATAGATTAACAATAGGGACTTAAGAGTCGCTGACCCAGTGCTTTCTTAAAAATAATTTTTGTTCACTCATTCATTATTGCAACAAAGACAGTCAAGGGGGCCAATCTAATAGTGCTAAGTGGTTCCCAGTTTTTTTTTCCTTCTTACTTTGGCTGTAGAACCCTTAGGCAAGAATTTGAGGGAGCTAGTGTGGTGGTGGATTACAGCACTTAAAAACCTGATGTTGGAACCAAGCTTTCTGGATGCAAATCCCAGCTTGAGTTTTTATTGTATAGACGGTGTTAGGGAACTTGGGTATTTTTTATATTCTCTGGGCCTTAGTTTCTTCCTCTATCAAATGAGGGTCCTGAGAGCATACAGTAAAGTCATATAAGGGAAACTTTTAGAGCAGCACCTAGCATAGGATTCTACTACAGGATTCTATTATGATCATCTTTGAAGCCCAACAGTATAATCTTGCAGAATCACCTTGAAATGTACATTCAGCATTTTTATTACACTTTAATCATATTTGCAGCAATAGAAGACAAAGATATATGCTTCTCTTAGTAATTTTAAGTGATGCTGATAATTTTAAAAGTGAATACATGCTATAAACGATGTATTTTATTAGCATGGTTTTAACTTTTCTATTATTGGATGATAAAACAATTATGCATCTAGTGACTCAGTATGGTTGCTTAAATCAAAGCCACTTTTATGATTACTGAAGACAGCATGCCTTTTAGTTTTAAAATATTGGAAGATGAGGCCCTGGCTGGTGTAGCTCAGTGGATTGAGCTCAGGCCTGCGAACCAGACAATCGCGGTTCCATTCCCAGTCAGGGCACATGCCGGGGTTGCAGGCCGGTTCCCTGCAGGCCAGTTCCCAGCAGGGGATGCGCAAAGGGCAACCATACATTGATGTTTCTCTCCCTTTCTCCTTCCCTTCCCCTCTAAAGATAAATAAATAAATTTAAAAAAAGATGTGTTATGTTCAATAACCCTCCCCTAGCCCCAATAATGACTGAGTACTATAATCAATTTTATAATAAAAATAAATAAATAAATAAATAAAATAAAATATTGGAAGATGGAAGCCATGTACATCATTGGTAGGGCCTTCACTGTCAGGTTACCAAAGCTCACCCGCCATCGTGATCAGACTGACTTAAAATCATTACAACGCATGGTGAAGAGTAGTCTGAAAGCAAAACAAATAGCTCTGTTAAATATTTTTTCTGTGACTCTTTTCTACTGTTTATTTATTTGGCATAATTTATCATTTTTATTTCAAAAAGAATTATTATATTTAACAAAACTTCTTTGGTGCCTGAACTTGGCTGCTCTTGGTGGCACTGGGGAAAAAATACAGAATGAGATTTTTAAAGGACAGAAACTCTCAGCTTGTTTGTGTTGTTTTTGAGGGTATCAAGCACCAGGAGGAAAAAAAACAAAAAACAGAATCCTTGCCATCTTGCTATTGATAGAAAACTGACACCAGTGGCAGAGAGTGTGAAATCCCAGAGTCCACGCACTTCTACACATCTCTTATTTATAGCAGCACACCTACATTAGGCAAAGCTCATCCATATTTTTAATTACTTAATTGCTTCTCTCTCTTTAAATTTATAACACCAATCTACTTTCTGTCTTTCAATGTACATCCCAGAGAAAGGAAATAGAAAATAAAGCACATCATTCAGCAGAATTTCATTGTGCACTGAGGGTACAATCAGACATATATAAATGGAAATGCATTTGAAAGCCTTCTCCACTGGAATCTGGCAGGAGGAAAAGCACTTCATTAGGATTTGTAACATCAGTGGGGAACTGCTTCACACAAAGTGCTACATCTGCGAATAAGGCACAAAATTGACTGTCAAGGAGATGTAAGGCCATAGCAGATTACAATCCATTCTGCACAAGGTACTCTATGGGAACATGGTAACTCAGCAACTCCAAGATTTAGATTTCACAATCTGTTGGAGGAGATTCACCATTGAATCTTCATTTGGTTCTGAAGTTATGCTTTTTTTACAATGACACCATTTGAAGGGCACAGCTACTTCCAGAAGTCAATGGGCATTGTATTAATATACTCAGAAAATTACTGGCAAAAAGTAATCCATATTCCCTAAATTTTAAAGGGAGACATTGACACAACCTAATGGTATAATGATTATAATTATATGTCACTTGGCAAAATGTATGGTTAAAGATAATGTCAAAGTTACTTTTTAGAATTCAAGGTCAGACACATAAAAAGTAAAGCCTCTAATTTTCTGTTCATATCGACTTTCATTATTGACAAGATTATTAACATGAATAAATAGGTTTGCTTGCTAAGTTCGAGACACATGACTTGCAAGCACCTTTTAAAATAGATCCCATTATTCAGTATTTAACTCTGTCTTTACCATCCCCTTCAAGCAAACCATTATTCTCCTTCCTTGTGGATATTATTTCAGGATAAGGGTCAGAGTCATCAGGAATGACCTTGTGTTTCATATATTCATAAACACTACTATGTCATTTAATGTTTCTCATGAAGAAAAGCTAGAATTTAATTCCTTGAAGTATCCAGGGTGAAATAAAGATTGGCTCTATAGGACTATAGTTCACCTCTCACCCCTTAAAGGAAGTAAGTATATGACTTGATGTATGTCCTTTAGGCACTGGATTTTAACAATCTTAACTGTAAATACCATGTTTACATATGGTTTCAATCCTGTAATGTATCATTATATTCTTAGTAATTCTAAGCCTCCTTTTTTGAAGGAATTTTTTCCCTCCATTTTTACATCAATTTCAACTATGTTGTCAGAACACAAGCTCCTCAAGGACAGGGAACATCTTTGATTCCTCTGTGTACCTAAGAGCTGTAGTGCATGTGCCTAAAAGTGTTGGATTGAATTTATGCAAATATTAAAATATTAAAAAGTATAACTATATTTTGAACTGTAAAATTAAAGAGGTTCAAAATTTAAATGGCTTGTAATAAATTATTTGAGAGAACTACTTAGCACTGTTGTTATTTTTCATAGTGTTTTAGTAAGTAGCCTAGTCTTTTTTTGTATGCACTAAATATTTTTTTAATTTAATTGTTGTTCAAGGACAGTTTTTTGTATTTTACTCTCATCCCACTCAGCACCCCCCAGCCCTCCCCACCTCCCTCCCATTTCTATCCCCCCTAGTTTTTGTCCATGTGTCCTTTATACTTGTTCCTGTAAACCCTTCCCCTTTTCCCTGAAATTCCTTCCCCTCCCCCTCTGGTCACTGTCAGCCTGTTCTCTGTTTCAGTGTCTTTGGTTATATTTTGCTTGCTTGTTTGTTTTGTAGTTTAGTATGGGCCTAGTCTTAATTTAGTTGTCTTCCTGTGATTTGAACCTTCCCTGAAAGTAAGAATCACCCTGGATACTTGTCAAACATACGGATTCTACAGAATCAGAATACGAAAAAGGGAAGTTGGGTGACCTTAATTTAATGCACAGAAACAACAGTTGAGTAGTTTTTAAAGAGAAATGTTGAAATGTGAAATCAAAGAGAAAACTGATATGAAAACATCAGGCATTGAGGAGGAAATAAAGGTCATCCTGAGATGCAGCTGGGAGCTGCTGCCTCAGCAGCACCAATGGTCCTATTCCTGGGAATTTTCTTTAAGAAAAGTGGAAATCCTCCTTGAAATTCGCCACTGACAATGCTTTCACCAAAATCAGGTGTAGTATCAACCTGGAAAAAACATATCAATTTTATTTCTGTACTATTGTGAAGTACTCACAAATCTAAAGTGGGAAATGGTTGAAAGGACGGGGATGGGGAAAGCAGGTAATTGAGAACATAGAAACTGCAGGTCTTTCAACATCTACTTCCATGAGAAGAGAACGGCAGTATCCCCACCAGGACATATGGAACGTAAGAAGTCAGGTGCTTAGCAAGTATATAACTCAAGTCTGAGGGTACTGGCAAAAGTAGTGATCTTAAAACAAACAAACAAAAAAACCTAAGGAGGCTGTTAAGACTAATTTGATTCAGCTTGCTTTTCCCTTAGAGGTTTCATTAATACCATATATACTTTCTTTTATTCTCTTTTCACATATCTCCTCAATTTTCTTATTTCTCACATTTCAAAACATTCTCCGTAACTTTTTCCTTTCTCCAGTATCTTTAAAACAGGTAATAGCATAGATGTCTTTTCTTTCTCTTTACACATTGCTCCATTTCTGAGTCAGTAAATTACTGTTATTGTAGTTGTCACACATTAAAGGACTTTATCCTTTTTTAGACATAATATTTACTGGGTGCCTGTTACTTGTTATAGTAAGCTACTCTGTGTAAGGCACCAAGAGGGGAGTGAGAGAATACAGCACCATGATCACACTTAGTGCCCCAAGAGGGGCAGTGATGAGCAGAGGGGTAGTTCCTATTTTTTAAGTGTCCAGTAGGTTAGACAGAAAAATAACCAATTATTATAACATCTAAAGAATACCACTGATGGAATAATATAAGGAGTTATAGAACCATAAAAGAGACAAAACAGTCACGAGACAGGTTTTACTGGTTATCTACTATCACTGTATAACTAAATACCACCCAACATAGCAAATTAAAACAAAGCAAAACAAAAAGAAATAAAGCTTTTGTTGGTTCAGCAATTAACACACTTCATAGTTAGGGCCTCTTAGGCAGAATTTCCTCCAAATTTTTAATTAGGTGTTGTAGTCATATCAAGGCGCAACTCAAGGAAGATTTGCATCCAAGTCCAATGACATAGTTGTTGACAGGAATCAGTCCCTTGCAGGTGGTTGGTCTGAGAGCCTCAAGCTCTTGTTGGCTGATGGTTAGAGGTCTCCCTCAGTCCCTGTGGATTTCTCCATATATCAACTCAAAACATCTCATCTGGCTTCCATCGGAGTCAGCAAGCAAGAAAGGCCCAGAAAGATGGAAGCTAGAGTAATTTTATAACCTAATCTTGGAAGTGACATTCATCCTCTTTTGCCCTGTTCTATTTTTCAGAAGTAAGTCAGTACTAGAACCTACACTCAAGGGGAAGGGTTATAGAAGTTCATACATTGGGAGCCATTTAAGAGGTAGCCAGAATTCTGAGAACAATAGAACAATAAAAGCCTTACATTTTGGCTTAGAATCAGGAAGAAAAATGAACTCTATGGTGGGTAGGCCACTTTTCGGCAGTTTGTTTGCCCCCCCGCCCCCGGGGACTTTTTCTAAGATAAATAAATAAAATCTTTAAAAAAATGAACTCTATTAGTACTAATGATGACAGTTGTGGTGGTAATTTTGATAATATTAACAGTAGTAACAATAGGTCCATTGAAAATGGTGACCTAGGAAAAGAAAAGTACAGTTTCAATAATATGATATTTACTGCTTCCATATCATAAGTACAGTAGCTAGATTCATTTCAGAGGCAGGTGGCTTTGATGTTTTGAAAAACAACTTGACTGGTATTTTGATTGTGATAAAGACTTTAGGGAATGATTTGGAAAACTTTTAATGCGCTGTAAGCCGAAACTTAGTGTATTATGAAGTCAATTAAGTGAATTGAGACTAGGATGCAAAAGACAGGGACTAAAAAAGTAAATTGTTAAGCATTAAATAAAAATGACCAGGAATAGGAAGTCACCTAAAAAGAAAAAAAAACATACAGGAGAAACCTTGCCTAGAAAATTAAGCCAAATCAAAGAAGAAAGCTTGGGATTTGGTTCTACCATTTTTTCACTATTTAAAATTCACCTTAAATCCCCATGTACATAACCAGGATTTTTCTGTACACTGCAGCTTGTGATAGAGGTAAGAAAACAAAGGGAAAGTGTAAGAGGTGAGATGTACAGAGAAAAGTGTAAGAGGTGAGAAAAGTACATTTTCTCTGTACAGAAAATGTACAGAGAAAAGTCAGCATCATGGAAGCTGAAAGCAAGGACTGGATGAGGGGAAGGAAGCAGGCTGCTGACAGAACAGCTCAAGTTTATACTGAGACCCAGGCTGCCTTCAATATTCTATGGATGGAACCAGGATCTACAGCCATATCTTGGCTCAGACCAGCACTTCATTTAATGTCATTCTGTTAGGGATGGCAGTAGGAGATGGATCCAAAGTGATGCATTGGGGAAGGGGGTTAAAACCCAGGATCAAAGTAAACATGACTGTAATCAGACACAGAATTCACGTACATTAAAGGAAGGATGAGACAGCTCTCATTTGACTGGTGTAGGAGAGCAAAGTTGCCATTACGGATGGAATTCACCTTTGTTTATCTTGGACATAGGGAGAATCCTGTACCTTAATACTGAATATCTCTTTATATGGTTTTACCATACCACATATGTGTGTAAGGAAATGCTCTGAATTTTTTGCATTTTACTCACTACCTATGCCACCTTAAAAAAAAATCTAGGTTTTACCAACACTGATGATTACCATTCTGGACTTTGTTCCTTCTACTTTTGTGGAGATATTTTCTCTCTTTTTTAAATTTTTGCTCAATTACTCTACCTCCTAACAGAGCACCCCTCCCCTGACAGCTGTAGGTTGCTCTCTGTCTATAAGTCTGTGTCTATTTTGCTTCTTAGTTCATTTTGTTCTTTAGATATTTTGATATTAAGTATTAGATTTTTTCATCATGGAGCTATTTTCAATCTTAATTTTTTTCAGGTACTTTTTTACTGTAACTATTTTAATATATGTTATTGATTTTTAAGGAAGTTAAAATTACAT
The DNA here is from genome assembly GCF_021234435.1 of Artibeus jamaicensis. Lineage (NCBI taxonomy): Eukaryota > Metazoa > Chordata > Mammalia > Chiroptera > Phyllostomidae > Artibeus > Artibeus jamaicensis. The sequence goes on along the minus strand of NW_026522030.1, from coordinate 65,945,730 downwards.
ATTTGCTGGAAAACTGAACAATTTTTAAAATGTCCTTTATATACCTAAATCATTCTATGGGTATTTCAGGAATAGTTTTATTTAAAATTTCAAAAAAGATAGCTTATAACTATAGTATAGTTTATTCAATTTACATGCTTATTTTTATAATTCATTTCTTAATAAGTATTTTATTATACATTTAAATTTTGAGATATTTTGTTATGAAAAATAATTTCTAAAAATAAGAACCTGGGAACATTAGTTCCTGCCCCTTGGCTGGAACAATAATTGGTGAAATGAAGTAATATACAATTTGTGTGATTTCAAGATACTGAAGAAAACTAATAGAGCACAAGTGTATAATGAAATAAAAATTGGTTGCATTTCTGGATCTTTTTCCTGCTGAGAGAATTTAGTTAGTTCCTATACACAACAGAGACACAAAATAGTCTCATATACAAATGAAACACTAATAACATTTTTGGGGATTAGCAGTTAAGCAAGCATAAACATTTATCAAATAACAAAGAAAAAAAGACTAAGAAAAAACAGATGAAGAATAGTGCCAATTTCAATACAAGGACAGAAACAATGAACAAACAAAGAATATAGAAGAACTGAGGTTTCTTATAAAGGGAAAAATAAGAGAAACAATGTATTTAATTTACTAGTAAGGGGATTATGCAAATGTGCACTAAATTTTGGCGGAGATTGATTTACAATTATATTCAGATTATAAAGTAAAGTCAAGAATCACACCGGACTAGCATCTGGGAACTGGGATCAAAAATAATAATCAGTTGTATTAGTTTTCTATTGCTATGTGACAAATTACCACAAACTTAACTGTTTAATACAACATCCATTTATTTCCTCACACTTTGCATAGGTCAGTAATTAAGGTACCACTTAGCTGAGTCTTCTGTTCAAATCTCACCAGGATGAAGTCAAAGAGGTAGCTGGGGTTCCATTCCTTTTTAGGTGGTTAAGATTATCTTCCAGTCTCACGTAATTATTGGCAGAATTCAGTTCTTGCACCTATAGGTCTAACATTCCCTTTTTCTTTCTTGCTGTTTTATAATCTCATTCTATATCTTATCACATCTTCATCTCAAAGTCCAAAATCAAATCTAAATGTCATCAGTTCAAAGTCTAACTTCTTATCATTAGTACAATGTACACTATGTTGATTTGATATACAGATACACTGTGAGACCATTGCCACAAGTAAGCTAACACATCTATCACATTGCACAGTTACTTTTTGTGTGTGTGGTGACAACACTTCAGGTCTATTCTCTTGGCCAGTTTCAAGGATACAATATGTAATAGGGTACAGAGCACAGGTCCCTTGAGGGTGGAGGAGCCCCACGATTATCCTCAAATAGTGCAGGGGGGGCAGATATGGGGCATGAGGTGTGCCCACTAAGCAGAATGTACAGCAGTTTAAGGTACATTGCATAACAAAGGCAGGTTAACAGCCACGCCTGCGTGAAGGGAAGAAGGAAGCTACCTGTGGCAAAATCATTTGAGAACACATTGTGGAGGTGGAGAGAGAAGCTCAAACAGTGCCTGAGTGAGCTATGGGGAGGTGGATGCTCTCCTCAGATGCCTGTGCGTCACTGGGAACTCTTACCCTGACTAAAAATGGCAGCTGAAAGAGGGTCAACGGGCTGGGGAGCTGACATCAATGGTGGACACTGAGGCACCATAGGAAGAGTTGGATATTATTAGATCACACAAGAAGCTCTGAGCTGAGCATTTAAAATTGGAGCAGGAGGTCTGCCTGGAAGTCTGCTTGGAGGTCTGCCTGAAAAAGATGGTGACAGAGCTGATGGAACTGCAGGAACCTGTCTGGCCACCCAGACACATGAGAGATTCTTGGAGCTGAATTGTGACCAGGAATGTTGAACTGCAGGCTTCTGCTTTCCTGAAGGCAGACCAGAGAAGTCACTCTCTTGCCTCTGGGATAGTGTAGCATGGCACATGGTTTCCTGAACCACTGCGTGGAGACTAAGAGCAGCACACCACAGACCCTGAAGGAGAGAGCTGCTGTGAGAGGATAGTGACTCTGAAACCCACAAGTGCACATGCCAGAGAGAATGGAGAGCTGTCTGTGTGACCAGCTTAAAGACAGATGAGGAAATGGGGAACTTTTGTGCATGGGCTTGGCTCATAGTCTTTTGGGGACCAAGGGAAGTTGTAGGTCTTATGGGAGAGGAGGACTCAGAGCAGGAGTGCTCTCAGCACCCCCAAAGTTGGAACCTTGTTAATAAAAACCTGTTTCCTTCAACACAAACTGTTGAGTCTTGTAGATTCAAGGTACCAAGTTGCCAAGCTCCAGTTTGCACAGTTACTGTATTATTAACTATGATCACTGTGGTGTACATTAAATCTCTGTAATTTATTAACCTTATAACTTATAGTGTGTACACTTGACAACATTTTCTCATTTCCCCTACCCCTCTTGTTTCTAACAACAACCATTCTACTATTTGTGTTAATGAATTTGACCTTTTAGTTTATTTGTTTTTCATATTCTACTTATATGTGATATAATACAGTATATTTTTCTCTGACTGGTTTATCTCACTTAGCATAATGTTCTCCAGGTTTATCATGTTGTTTCAGATGGCAAGATTTCCCTCTCTTTTATGGCTGAGCAATATTCCACTATGTGTATTTACTTTATTTATTCATCACTTTAAGACCAGCAAAAGAACTCTCTGAAATTTTTCCCTCTTTTAAAGGGCTCACCTGATTAGGTAAGGCCCACCTATAATAATATCACTTTTTACTAAATCAGAGTCACCTAATTAAGAATCTTAATTACATCTATATTTTTTCATGTAACATAATCATAGGAGTGATAGTTCATATTCACAGGTCAAGCTCATACTTAAAGAGTTGGGTTACTATAGTTATATGTGTGTCAGGAGGTAGACAGTTTCAAGGCCATTTTAGAAGTATGCCTACTACAAAAAAAGTCATTTACCCAAGTTATTTTAAAATTAAAGAAGAATTTAGGCATGGAAAATGACACATTACTTAGTTTTATGTAATTCAAATATAATTCCAAATATTGTCAATAATGGTTTATGGGAAATGTAATGGGAATTAGGAGAGAGGGGAAGGTATACGTGGATGGCATAAAGTGGGAGAAGTTAGAGTTCTTGTATTTCATCAGAATGCATGTGAATGTGAAAGACCAAAAGGAAAACAAATAATAAAAGAACACACTCATAGTTATCCCTCCATATTTGAAAGAAAAGTTGGGTGGATGTGATAACTCTATAATAAAAATTTAGCAACATTTTAGCAACAATAAAATTTAGCAACATTTTGGGGACAAACAATTCTCTTTGTGTGTGTTAATGAATAGCAAGCAGGAGTTCTTAAGGAAAGGAAGGAGGAAAAAAAGCATCATAAAATAAACCTGCTGCAAACAGACAGTATGTCTAAAGAACAGCAAAGCAGGGACATGAGGAGTATTGTGGTGGCACATAATGTTAGTGTATAGTGAGGTCAGATTGTGAAGGCTCTCTATGCCATTCTTCACAAATTACATATTTTCATGTAGTCAATACCTTTTAAATTTCTTGAAGCAGTTGAAACTTTTTCTTTAAGCATCTGAAACTTTTGAAGTAAAACCTCATGGAACTTGGGAGAGATAAAGCAAGGCTGCACTGGATGTCTGGAGGCTCTTATCATCCAAGCTGAGGGTTGCTTACCTCAAAGATAAGAAAAGAGACCAAAAAACCACTTAAGTGGTAGATGCACTGATGAACAAAGTGTCTATGTATTCAATGTGTACACTTACTCAATAGTCTAAAGGCAAACAAAGATATATAATGCTATTTTAGTAGCCTTTGTTGTTGTTGGTTTTGAAGGGATTTCTTATGTCCTAACTAAACTTTTCTAGTAACTCTAACTGATCAAAAGATATGTTTCCAGAGAGTATGTCTGCCTTTGGTGACCATTTCCATTGGCAGAGAACATTTTACTTAGGGGTAGAAGACCAACTTAAAATAAGACCATTGGATTATCTTTCTCAGAATTTTAGACAAAAAGATGTTGAAAATTTTGAGGTTTCTTGGTCTCCTTCTAGAAACAGTTCCTGTTTTGGTGTGATCAGTAGAAGCCACCCAAGAAAGGGTAGTTTTTACATTTTTGAATGGTTGGAGAAAAGGTCAGAAGAAAACATATCATGGCTAATGAAATTTATGCATTATGCGTGGCTGCTTTTGCATTGCAATGGCACCATTGAGAAGTGCTACAGAGATTGCATGGCCCACACAGCCTAAAATGTTTTCTATCTGGCTCTTTGTGGGACAAAGTTGCTTACTTCTGCTCTAGTCTAAGGGTGAGGACCAGGTATATTTAAAGCTGCTCTAGTTCACCCTCCTTTGTCTTGTTTACCTTCTTCTTCCTTTGATAACATGAACTGTTTCAGTGTCCTGACATTAAGGTTCATACTTTATTTGACCTAACAAGGTCAGCTTTCATTGTTTGCAACAAAAAGAACATTAATATAATTATCTAATTACATAATTATCTAACGAGTCCAAGAAATCCATTAGCTTTGCATAATTATAGAGCTGCATCAACCATTTGAAGTAGATTTACCAGTGAGTTTGTGAAAACAAACAAGGGCAAATTATGATTTCATCTTTACACTCATCACTCTTTCTCAGTCATCCTACTACAAGCGTTGTATCCATTTGATTATTTCCTTTTTTTGCTATGCATCAACCATCAACCTGATTTTAATCTCAATTCAAACAAACTGAGCCACACGATAAGCCACACGATAAGCCACACCGAGGGCACATTGGCTTGCACAGCGATTGCCTCCTTCACTCAGTCTAACACAGCTGCCTTCCCAGCACCCAGCCCTGGGTCCAAGACGTCCTCACTTCATCACCACTACTTCTTTCCTACAAAGGCAGAGTAAGGGACAGAGGAAACATGCTGTTTCAAAGGTACCACTTTATAAGGAGTATGACAGTACCACTTGACACTTAATGGGATTCTAACATGTTTTAAACAAAAAAAATTAAATTATCATAAGTCTCAAAGAAAGTCATATGTATTTGGATGCATTTCTGTCATAATTTGATTTTTATGAGCCCAGGTCCCCCCAGATCAACTACATTTTTCCCCTGGAGAGTGTAATTTCTTAATGTTGGATGTTCTTTTCAGTTCTTCCTAGAATAAGTCAGCCCAGCCCTCCTGGGCTATGGAAAAACTGTAAAAGTTATTTAAAATCAAGCTGTCAAGATTTTTCCCACCTAAGACTCCTTCATCCAAGACCAGAAATAACAAACTCTGAATTTTTTCATTTATAATATTATGTTTCCATCTATGCATTGATGTTGAACAAATTAATATGGTACATGTTGCCATGTGAACAAGAAAATACATAATTCATTACCTGACCCAAGAACTCTGACACATAATAATTTGGATCTATACATACAGAGGAAAAGATTTTAAAACCTTGAAAAAATGTGATTTTTTTTTTTTCTTATCCAATCTGGTTCACATCTAGAATTCCTCTTGGGGTATCTTAATTATATAAATTGGAAATACATAAAGTCCATTCTTCCTTTTTTATTTTTCTTAAATCCTACTAACATATAAACTTAGTCTTTTCTTCCCATTGTCTCTTGCTAGCAGCAGTTGGAATTAAGATTTTTGTTTGGGTGGAGGCATTATTTAATTACATTAATTTTATGCCCATCCATTTATTTAAAAAATACCATGACATTAAACTTGTATATTTCAATATTATTCTCAATCTCAGTGCTTGTCTTGGACTTAGTGGACATGAACTGTTGGACCGAGGGAGTCATCCAGGTCATGACTGGAGAGCCCGTGGAGGCCTCTTTCTCAGTTCCTTCCCAGATGGGACTGCGTCTCTCTTCTTGGTGATTCTGACCAGAGCCTCAAAAAGCACTATTTCAGGATTTTCAATTTTTGTATATGAGAAGAACCAACTTATTAACCAACCTTTCCAAGCTATATGTCTAAAGCTGGCCTGGCCCTCAGTTTATGATCTTGTCTCTCACTTCACTAAAATAACCAAGAATTTTGAGTTTTATTTCTTAACATCCCTGCCTCATCCCCCAAATTTGACTTCTGTACTTCTCTAACTTCAATTCTAAATATGAGGTTGATGTTCCTCCACTTTTATTTACAGACAAAATTTCTCTTTTCCCCTTGTTTTATTCAATCTATTTTTGCAAAAGCTTATTTCATTTGTTAAAATCACCCACTATTGGCCTCAAACTGAACCTCCCCTCTAACATTATTGTGTCAGTCTATATATGAGGGAATACCCCCAAACCTGGAATTTATTTATAAAGTACTGTGTATCTATTTCTACCTGTTTAAACTCCAGTCACCTTCAAAGCACTCCCCATTTGATGCAATATACCTCTCGAGACATTTTTTCCATTATCAAAAGTTTTGAACTCATCAATTTTGATGCCTTTAGTGGTTCTGCCATTTTTGTTTCACTTGTTCCACATTGGCAAAATGTTTTCCAATGAGGACTTCTATCATCCAGGAAATGAAAATAAACAGTTGCTTGGGGTAAAACTGGATAAATAGGGAGTGTGGGGCACAAGGGTTGAGCCAGCACAGTGTGGACAGATGTACTCATAAATCACTCATGATAAAATGGGCAAACACATTGAAAGAGTCTTCAAAAAATTCACTAAAGCCAACCGCAGCACCTCACAACACCAGCTGGTACACTGATACAGATACATTCACCTAGTCAGGAAAGCCTGTACTATAAGAATCCTTCCCTCCAGAAGAAAATTTTGGTAATTTTTGAGTCCTCCTTCATATTGCCTAATTCTAGAACTTCTTAATTTTCCACCATATATGCTATTTTTAACCTTTTACCATATATTCAACTGAATCAAAAGCATCATTAGTACATATACCAATATGTATGTTCCACCAAGAAATCTTAAAGTTTCTTTTTTTTTAAGATTTTAATTTATTTTTAGAAATAGGGGAAGGGAGGAAGAAAGAAAGGAAGAAAAATGTCAATGTGTGGTTGCTTCCCAAGCACCCCATCCTGGTGGCCCACAACCCAGGCATGTGCTCTGACTAGGAATAGAACTGGTGACCCTTATGTTTTCAGGCTGGCACCCAATCCACTCAGCCATGCACACCAGCCAGGGCTCACTAAAAAAATTTAAAAAGAAACTATGATGTGGCAATGATTATAAGACACATTCCAATTTCAGTGATACTAAATTATTTAAGTGTGCATTTAAAATTAATAAAATATGTGTATACTCAGCACTGAGGTGTGTTGGAGATGCAGAAATAACTGAGATGATGTCATAGTTCTTGGAAAGCTTGTGGACCTTTAGTCTTACAGACATGAGTCCTCTCTCACTCAGTGAAGACCATGTAAAAAATTGGGAAATGGGATTTCATTGCACAAAGAAAGTTAATTTCTGGTTGTGTGTTTGCATTATGTATTAGTTTTACTGAGCAGTTAACAATTTTTCCAAATTATTCTGAACATTTTTTACGTGCTTGTTACTTACAACATTCCAAGGCACATTGTACAGCACTGTACTCTTCATAGAGAATAATCTGACTTCATATGGAAGCAAATTGTGTTATTCACTTAACCAGATATAATTAGGAAAGTAAATATGCTATTGTATAAATGTATTTTAAAGGCATTCTAGTTTCATGTATAAATTTCAGGCAGGATCTGAGTCATTTTGATTCCTCAGGATAATGTAGAGACAAACGTGTTGCAGTTACCTGATTATAACTGCTGTGGCTACAGAACTGGTGACATTCAGCTTGGAGAAGATAGAATTTATTTCACATGATGGAAGAGATCTTCAGTGTACATTGTGCCCAGTGCTAACAGTGACCGTAGCTTCATTTAGAAGGAATATGCTAAGGTAGATGTAATGAATGATAAATTCCACTTGAATTCATAGGTAAAAATAATTAGAAATTTGAAATTCTTATTTGTTCTACCTTTCTTTCTACTTTCATAAACACGCACACACAGAAAATAAATTATGTCTTTATATTGTGTGATTCATTGGACATTGGATTGGACACAGGCTGGTTGTGCTTACATTTATAATTTTTCCTGATACTTATAAGTGTATGAATCCTTTTGATTACTACTATTTGTGAAAATCCTGAGCTGAAGCAGAAAGTTTACTGAGTGCTAAAGAATGGATACACATGAGTAAATTCATGAAATCAAAGGAGGAGATTAAGCAGTGGCTAATATATCCTCTATAAAGTCACCATAACTTCCTTGGATCCAAGCTAAAATTAGGAAGAATTTTTAAACTGGTTTAGAACATGAAATTATTATGGAACAAAAACAAGGTAAATATTAGGTACTTTTGTTATAATTTTAGGTACTTTTTGTTATATTTGAGCAAGTCTAACTAGAAAGAATATGACTCAATTTAAAATTTAAGTTTGTGTATTGAGTATTTCAAAATAAATTTAACATTTCTTCTATAACTACTCTTCATAATGTGTGTATATGTCTTACAGATACACATGACAGATAATTATATTTAGGAGGGATATCTGTATGTGTTTCTGCATTTATATATAAGTACATAGTTAAGCAAGTTTTAATTTTAGCTCTGAAGATAATAATTCATTGATATTCACAAAAGTGTCTACAGTGAAACCACTATAATTGATTAGCTTAAAAACTACTTCAATGGAACTCATGAAGTCGGAATAATTTATCAAAGTATGACATAAAACTGAAGGACTTTATAATAATATGCAGAATTTTATTCTAACATAGATTACTGAGTTTACTGTGACTTAACTTTTCAACTGTGGAATACTGTTTAAAATTATTACTAAACACATATTTTAACATGTGGCATTAGACAAAATAAAAAATGTTGTTTCTGACATTTTTGATATATTTTATTGATCATGCTATTATAGTTGTCTGGATTCTCCCCTGTTACTTCCTTCCACCTGGCACCCCTCACTCCCTCAGGCAATCCTCCCACCATTCTTCATGTCCATGAGTCATGTGTATAATTTCTTTAGCTACTCCATTCCCTATACCGTACTTTACATCCCCATGGCTTAGTTTGTTTATTTGATTCAATTGTTGGTAGTAATAAATGTATTGCTATTTTAATGTGCATAGTTTTTATCTCCTTTCCTTAAATAAGTTCCTTCAATGCCTCATGTAATAATGGCTTGGTGATGATTCCTTTAGTTCTACCTTGTCCAGAAAACACTTTATCTGCCCTTTGATTCAAAATGATTGCCTTTCTGGAAAAAGTAATCTAGGTTGTAGGTCCTTGCTTTTCATAATTTTGAATACTTCTTGCTAGTACCTTCTAGCCTGCAAAGTTTCTCTTAAAAAATCAGTTAACATCTCATGATAACTCCTTTGTAACTCTCTGCTTTTCTCTTGCTGCTTTTAAGATTCTTTATCTTTAACCTTTAGCATTTTAATTATGATGGCATTTTAAGTATTATGTTTTGGTGTTACTCTCCTTGTTTCTGTGTCTATCTTGTTTGGGATTCTCTGTGTTTTCAGGACTTGTACGACTATTTCCCTCACCAATTTAGGGAAGTCTTCTCTCACTATTTGTTCAAAAAAATTCAGTTTCTTGGTCTTTCTCTTCTCCTTATGATACCCTTATAATTCAAATGTTGATACATTTGAAAGTGTCCCAGAGGCTCCTTAGCCTATCATTTTTTAAAATTATTTTTTCTTCTCACTATTCTGATTGAATGGTTTTTTTTGTTCCTTGTGTTCCAAATAATTGACTTGATTCCCAGCTTCATCCATTCCACTGTTGATTCCCTGTAATTTTTTCTTTATTTCATTTAGCGTCACCTTAATTTTTGCCTATGTCTTTCTCTGCTGTTGAAGTACCCAATGAATTCCTTAAGCATCCTAATATCCAGTGTTTTGAACTCTGCATCTGATAGATTATTTATCTCCACTTAGTTTAGTTTTTTTTTTTTCTGGCATTTTATTCTGTTCTTTTGTTGTGCCATTAGACCGTGTTTTTTTGTTGTTTTTGTTTTGTTTTTTTTTTTTTTGACTCCTCATTTTGGCAGCATCCCTGTGTTTCTTTCTATCTATTAGGTAGAGCTGCCTTGACTTTGTGTCTTAGTAGCATGGCCTATTGTAGAAAAGTCACAAGTAAGTTGGATAAGGTGGAGCCTTAGATAAGCGCCAAGAGGGGGCTACCTATGTGGACCAGGTTGATGGAGTCTCAGGTATGGTGCCACTACTCTATGTTTCTGTGTAGAGGATGCTCAGAAAATGAATAATGGCTGCTGCCTGACCTCTGAAGTTTTATTTGGGAGGAAGCTGTCCTCTAGCATTCACCTAGATACCAAAAACTTCAGTTTCTCCCCTTATGCCTGGTGCCCTTCTAACTGCTGCCCAGGTACAGAGCCCAGAGGGAGTCTGTTGTGTGCACTTTAAGAGGAAATGCTTGACAACCCTTCAGTTCCTTCTACCACCCTAACTCCCAGGGGTTTTTACAGCCAGAAGTTATGGAGTCTTATCTTCTTGGCACTGGTATTCTGGGCTGGGTGGTCTGGTCTGGGCCTGGTATCCCTGGCTCCCAAAGTATCCCTCCCAATTTTCATTTACCATATGTGGATGTGAGACGGCCCATTCCATGTCTCTGTGCCTCCACATCTCTGCCCCTTTTACCTGTCTGGATGAATGCAACTTTTTAAATTCTTCATAATTGGACTTCCATACAGATCAATTTTCTGATGATTCTGGGTGATAGTTATTTTGTAGTAGTTATAATTTTTGCTGTGGCTGTGGGGGGAGGCAAGCTGAGTTTACCAACACCTCCAATTTTGACCAGAAGTGTGACATTTTATGCTAAGTTCTACTCAATGGTTTTACTTTTTCTTGCTGACACTCTTTCTGAATCTGCATTAATTCAGAGAAAACATATAAATAAAGAGCTAGGAACCTAGTCTCAGGGCAGACTTAAAGCTCTTCAACCAATAGTACTCAAGGAAGTATAATATATATCAGCTTTTTAAAAAAATCACTCAGTTGTGGCAGATAGATGGCAGCAAGGTAGGTGGGAGTGGAGCCCACTTCCTTCTGCACACAGGTGAAATACCTAGCCAATTTACTAAGGAACAGAGCAAACAACCAATAGTACCCCAGCATATATGAAGATTGGAGACCAAAAATTCTAGAGGACAATGAAAAGCCAGAAAGTTGGAAGAGTGATTCAGGACAATAAGGTCCCTGGGACCAGTGCTGGGACCAGCGTGGCTGCAGCCTCACGCCCGGTGCCCACCAGGTCTGCCACAGGGTTATTGGGGGAGAGCTGGGTCAATAACTCTCACCTCTGCCAAACACAGTTTGAGCAGCACAAAGAGGAATCTGGATGCTTGAACTCACAGTGGGGGAATAAGGACAAAGTGGCAAACACACAGGGACTGTGAGCACTTAAGGAGTCTTTGGACACTGGTTGGGGAGAGTTGAGAGTTGGACCATGATAGGCCCTGACCTCTATAGTCCCCTGTCTGGTTGGAGAATTGGGCTGTGTGAGAGGCCAGGCCTCTGTATGGAGAGGCAGACTTGAGCAGGAGGAATTTGTCAAAAGGATGAAGTGAAAAAAGAGACACTTGGTGGCTGTTTCAGGAATTATCCTGAAGCAGCTCTCCGTACTCCTCCCCACCCAGCCATGCAGCACTCCCCAGGTGGCACGGAAGGCCCTGCACACACTCCTGTAGCCTTTGGAAGAGTGCGTGCCTAAACCTGAGGGACCAGAAGCAGCCAGGCCAAGTGCGCACGCCCACAACCTGGGGAGAGTGCGCTCTGCAGAAGGCTCCTGGTCCACACCCGAAGTCCTGGGGAGAGTGCATGCCCAGAGAAGAGGCTGCTGGGGAACTGGGCTGGAGGCTGACTACTGATCAGGAAAGAAGAAAAGCCGAATCAATCACCCCTCAGCCTGTTGCAGCCAGGAAGAACAGCAAAACAGGTTTGGCCAATTTGAAGTCAGGAGGTGGATTTTTTTTTAACGTAATTCTTTATTTTTTAATTTTTTATCTTTTAACTCCTCTTCCTCTATTTTCTTCTTTCTTGTTTTATTCCTACTTTCTTCCTTTCCTTTCTTATCTCTTCTTCCTTCCTTCTTCTTCTTCTTCTTTATAAAAATAATTCCCACAAGTGAGACAAAAAAAATCTGGAATTGTGAAAAGACCAGAGACAGACCCAAAGAGGGGGTATCCCAATAGTTGAGACAGTGAGACAAATTTGACTTTGCTACTACAGAGAACTTGCAAGTTAGTGTATATTTGTGTTATTATTTTTTCATTATTCTTACATCTTTTATTTTAGTACTATTTTTGTAGTCCTCTTCTTTCTGATTAGTCTTCCTCATTTGACTGGTTTCCCTTGGTTGTCTCTTTCATGGTGTATTGTTATTTTATTGTCTTTCACTTCACTTGTGTTCTATTAGCACATTACTCTAGGTCCTATATTTCCTATTCTGGTTATCCAGATCACATAGATTCTGTCATAAGATTGGTATTCCATTATTGTAAATAATAGCTATTCCATACAATCATAAATACTACACAACACCCCTCCCAAATCATAGCCCACTTTATGGTTTCCTTCAATTACTGTTGTAGATAACTCTATTCTCTCACACACTACACCTATTTTCTATCCTTTCTATCACTTTACCTCATAATCTGACCTCCCACAAGCTCACTGTTTTCTTGATCCAACTCACAATATTCCTCATCATCCAACAAGAGTCTTACCTTCTTTCCACCCTTTCTAAGTGGCTAGTTAGGTGAAATATCATGGTTAACACTATACATATCCAAAGGATCTTCTATCTTATATCTACAGGCTGGTACTGTAAATATCATAGAATACACTCTTGCTTTCTTAAACCATTTTGCCTTCCCACCCCAAATGATAACAAAAAAGAGTAGGTGGAAGCTATGAACACCAGGATACCTGCTGAAAGAGGAAATCCACCAACCAAGGAACCACCAATAGATAACAACAGAAGAAGGAGAAGGAGAAAGTAGAAGCTGCATTAACTCAACTTAGGACCTATCTGGAAATACAACTAAATAGTGGAGAAATTACCCAGAACAAACAACTGAACAACAGTAAGAGCAAATTCTCAAAACCTTGTATGCATGAAAGACCCAGCTTTAATACAACCTGCCCACATCTGCATAATAAAATATAAGAGATGGTGGACAGAGTGACCCTCATTTAACCAGGTGGTGGGAAGGACCCAACAAAGAAAGTCTCAGCAGCAATCAAAACCCAAAGACATACACAGAGCAAAAATAAACAACAGCCCAAAAGCATCAAGTTCAGGAGATCAAGGAGACAGGACCACTGAATCTCACAGGTATTTTACCATAGAAGTTCACACCATAAACCCAGGAGGTCAGAACAGAAAAATTCAAGAAGCAGAGGTAAACAAGAAGAATCTCACAAACAATGGGAAGACAAAGAAACAATGCCCAAGTGAAAGGAAAGGAGGAAGTCTCAGAAAGAATACTAAATGAAATAGAGGCAAGTCAACTCTAACATATTGAACTCAAATCAATAGTTATAAGGAAGCTCAATGAGCTCACAGAGAGTTACCAAAAACTACAGCGAAACTACAATAAACTCACTGCAAATAATATCAACATGAAAAAAGAAATAGAAACTATCAACAAGGGCCTAGAGGAAATAATACAATTTCTGAACTGATGAACACAGTAGAAGGAATCAAAAGAAGGGTAGATGAAGCAGAGAATCAAACCAGCTAGATGTAGGACAAGGTAGAAAAAAACACCCAGAATGAATGAGATGAGGGAGAGGCTCAGAAAGAATGAAGAGGGATTAAGGGTAATGTGGGACAACATGAAACATAATAATATCCATATAATAGGGATACCAGAAGGAGAAGAAGCAGAGCAAATGATAGAAAATTTGTTTGAAAAAGTAATGATGAAAAATTTCCCTAATTTGATGAGAGAAAAAGTCACAAAAATTCAGGAAACAAAGTGAGTTCCAACCAAGAGGGACCCAAAGAGGCCCACTTTAAGACATTATAATTAAAGTGGCAAAATTCCAAGATAAAGAGAATTTTAAAGGCAGCAAGGAAAAAAAAAACAGGAAGAAACAAATAAGGGAGCTCCGATAAGAGTAGTATCTGACTTCTCACTGGAAATGCTCCAAGCCAGAGGGGAATGTCAGGAAATATTCCAAGTAATAAAAAGACTACTGATAAAGTGGTCTTGCTGGATCAAGTAAGTCTGTCAATCTAAAAGGAAGGCCAAATAAGAAGTTTCATGGATAAAAAAAGACTCAAAGAATTTCCCTACTCCAAATCAGCCCTGCAGGAGATGCTAAAGGGTTTGTTTTAAGGACAAGAAGAAAAACAGTAAAAGAGAGAGGAACACAGGTACAAAAAAATGGCAATGAATAAGTACCTATTGATAATAACCTTAAAAGTAAATGGATTAAATGTCCCAATCAAAAGACACAAAAGAGCTGAATAGATAAGAAAACATGACCCATACATATGCTGCCTACAGGAGACCCACCTCAGAACAAAAGACATACAGAGAGTGAAACAGAAGGGCTGTAAACAAATTTTCCAAGCAAATGGATGGGAAAAAAAAAAAAAAAACGGGATAGCAACACTCATATTAGACAAAATAGACTTCAAAAAAAGGACCATGAAAATAGACCCAGAAAGTCACTTCATAATACTCAAAAGAAGAATCCACCAAGAAGACTTGTAGACCTCTCTGCCTGGTTCTAGGAATTGTAACTCTACCCCTTGTGGCTAAGGGCGAGAGACGACCTCTGGAATGCGAGCCGCGGGAGACAAAGCCTGTCTCTGGTAGCAAATGCTGCCTCAGTTTCTCTCCCTGCCCCAAAAACTTGGTCAGAAGTCAATGACGGGTAAGACCCTTCACAGCAGGGGGTGATCTAAGCCAGACTCTATCACTTGGGAGGCCTTTATGGAAACACTCAGGGGGCTGCAACAAAGAGGGAGCAATGCACTCTTGCCCCCCAGCTTTGACATAGCCTGAGTTCCCATGTTCTCTGGGAGAAGCACTTCCTGGCTCTAATCCCCTTAAGCCTGAATACCTGTTGGGGAGAGGTGCAGCTCCTTTCCTTGCTAGAGTATGTCCTGGAGAAAAATCTGGCATCACAAAGACTTGCTGATAAAACTGTGAAATCTGCTCTGCTAAGAGTGCTTTCATTCATATAATAAGGGTCCGAGAAGAAATAGGTATTTCTCCCAAAGTTTCTACAACTCTCTTCCTGATAGACACTGACTCAGACTGTGAAGCCCTCAGATCTCTTTGAAATGTTATCTACTGTTTGATCCTTGCTGCCCTGTATTCCTGTGTATTACAACCCAAAAAAAGGCTATGGAGGAAGGCACCCCCTGGGCCTTTTTCTCCTCGGAGAGACTGGCCGCTGCTGGCCTTTGTCTCCCCTGAGAAACTGGCCACAGCCCACTCCTCTTCCCTTAAAGAGATCTCAGTGTGTCTCAATTATTATTCATTCTCATGTCTGTGGCACTTGGGGGGACTCACGAAGAAGTCGCTCCCACAAAAGACATAAACATTGTAAATATATATGCACCCAACATAGGAGCAACCAAATATATAAAGAAAATCTTGGAGTACATCAAGAAAGATATTGACAGCAACACAACTATAAAAGGAGATTTGAACACCCCACTGTCAAAAATAAACAGATCTTCAAACAAAATATTAACAAAGACATTGTGGCATTCAACAATGCCCTAGATGGAATACACTTAACTGATATATATAGCATCTGAAAAAAAGCAAAATATACATTTTTTTTCAAATGCACATGGAACATTCTCAAGGATAGACCACATGATAGTATACAAAACAAGCCTTAAAAATTAAAAAAATGAAATTATATCAATTATATCAAGGGACTAAAACTAGAAACCAATTTTAAGGAAAAAAAAACCCAAAACACTCAAACTCATGGAGATTAAGTAGCATGCTATTAAACAATGAATGGGTCAAAAATGAGATTAAGGAAGGTATCAAAAAGTGTCTGGAAACAAATAAAAATGAACTCTTAATAATCCAAAATATATGGGGCACAGCAAAGGCAGTCCTGAGAGGGGAGTTAATAGTAATACAGGCCTACCTAAAAAAATAGAAACATTTCAAATAAACAACCTAACCCTATGCCAAAGAATTTGAGGAACAACAACAAATACAACCAGATCAAGTAGAATGAAGGAAATAACCAAGATCAGAGCAGAATTAAATGACATGGAGACTAAAAGTACAATTCTAAGGATCAGTGAATTCAGGAGCTGGTTCTTTGAAAAGATGAATAAAATAGACAAGCCTTTAAGCAGTCTCATCAAAGAAAAAAGAGAGATGACCTAAATGAACACAATCAGAAATGAAAGAGGAGAGATTACAACTGATACCACAGAAATACAAAAGACTGTAAGAAATTACTACAAAGAACTATATGCTAAGAAATTTGAAAACCTAGGTGAAATGGATAAATTTCTAGAAAAATATAATCTTCCATAACTGAATGAAGAAGAAGCAGAAAACCTGAATACACCAATAGCACCCGACAAAATTGAAACATTAATTAAAAAGCTTCCAACACACAAAACCCCTGGACCAGATGGTTTCATGGGAGAATTTTACAAAACATTTAAGGGAGAGTTTACCTCCATTCTCCACAGATTATTTCAAAAAATCCAAGAAGATTGAAGACTTCCACTCTTTTTATGAAGTCAGCATCATCCTAATTCCAAAACCAGATAAAGTCATAACAAAGAGAAAAAAAAGCCTTTAGACCAATATTGCTGATGAACATAGATGCCAAAATCCTCAACAAAATATTGGCAAACCACATCCAGCAATACATTACAAAGATCATACAATATGACCAAGAGGGATTCATCCCAGGGATGCATGGATGGTACATTATTTGCAAGTCAATAAACATAATGCACTACTAAAACAAAATGAAAGACAAAAATTACATAATTATATAAATAGATGCAGAAAAAGCATTTGATAAGGTAAAACACACCTTTATGATAAAAACTCTCATCAAAGAAAGAATAGAGGGAGCATTTCTCAACATAATAAAGGCCATACATGAGATACCTACAGCCAACATCATACTCAATGGACAATAACTTAGAGCTTTCCCACTAAGATCAGGAACAAAACAAGATGGCTACGTTCACCACTCCAATTCAACACAGTACTGGAAGTCTTAGCCACAGGAATTAGACAAGAAAAACAAATAAAAGGCATCCAAATTGGAAAGGAAATAACAAAAATGTCACTGTTTGCTGATGACATGATTTTGTACATGGAAAAACCTATAGACTCCACCAAAAACAATTTGGCAAAACAGCAGGATACAAAGTCAATATTCATATATCAAATGCATTTTTGTACACCAATAATGAAACATCATAAACAAATCAGAAAAAAATCCCATTTGATATAGCAACAAGTAACATAAAGTACCTAGTAATAAACCTAAGCAAGGAGATAACAGACCTTTACTCAGAAAAAATACACAACACTGAAGAAAAAAATTAAGGGAGACACAAACAAATGGAAGCATGTACCACACTCATGGACTGGAAGAATTAACATAATCAAAATGGCCACACTACTCAAAGAAATTTATTGATTCAATGCAATCCCTATTAAAGTATCCATGATATATTTCACAGATAAAGAACAAGCATTTAAAAATCTATCTGGAACCTTAAATAACCCCAAATAGCTGCAGCAATTTTGAAAAAGAAGAGCAAAGCAGGAGGGGTCACAATACCTGATATCAAACTGCACTACAAGGACACTCTAATCAAAACAGCCTCATACTGGCATAAAAACAGGCACATAGACCAATGGAACAGAACAGAGAACGCAGAAATAAACCCAACTCTCTATGGTCAATTAGTATTTGACAAAGGGGCATAAAATGAAGCAAACATAAAATGAAGCAAAAATAGCCTCTTCAAAAAATGGTGTTGAGAGATCTGGAAAACTAGATGCCAAAAAATGAAACTTGATCAGCAACATTCACTATAAACAAAAATAAGTTCAAGGTGGATAAAAGACTTGAAAATAAGTTGTAACACCATAAAAGTCCTAAATTGAAATATTGGCAGGAAAATCTCAAACATTCCCTGCAGCAACATCTTCACGGATATGTCCCCTAAAGCAAGGGACATAAAGGAAAAAATAAACAAATGGAACCTCATCAAACTAAAAAGCTTCTGCATGACTAAAGAAAATAGCATTAAAATGAAAAGAGAATCAACTATATAGGAAAACATATTTGCCAATGACACCTTGGACAAGGGCTTGATCTTCAAAACATAAAAAACTCACATGACTTCACTCCAGCAAGACAAAAAAAAAACAATTATAAAATGGGCAAAAGGCTTGAACAGACACTTCTCTAAAGAGGACATACAAAAGGTCCAGAGACACATGAAAAGATGCTCAGTATCACTAGCCATCAAAGAAATGCAAATTTAAACCACAATGAGATACCACTTCACACTGGTCAGAATGGCCATCATAAACAAATCAACAAAGAACAAGTGTTGGAGAGGATGCAGAGAAAAGGTAACCCTTGTACACAAGGGTGGTTGGTGAACATTTCTAAGACCCAAACTGTATACACACCCTTAAAAAACTCTTTGTTTCAGATGATCAGTTCTAGAAAAAAAGAGTATGTTCTTACCCAGAGACTTTTCTTTAATTTATCAAAGTAATTGAAAAAAATACTAAGTTCATTCTTATATAATAGTGACTCAATACTTTTTTAAAAATTGTACAAAATTGAATAAAAAAAATGGATATACTCTCTTAATCCAGTACTTTAAAAATATAGCTAATTAAGTACCTCTGTAAGAAAAGTATTTGCCTACTCTGTTGATAGGTGTAGTTTAAAGCTTCCATTGCATGTAAAGATTGTCTTCAAACACTATGTTTAATTTTATAAAATGCAGGTAATGCTTGCATTTTATTCTATGATAGTTTATATATACTTAGCATAAAATTTATGCTTAACATATATGTTATTTAAACAATTAATGAGTTAGCAATGAGATGTGGAAAAACACATTAAAACAAATGAAAACAAGAACACATCAAACCCAAATCTATGGAATAGAGTGAAACATGTACTAAGAGGGATATTAATAGCAACAGGCTTACTTCAAGAAACAAACAAAAATCTCAACTAAACATCTAACTTTACACTTGAAGGAATAACAAAACCAAAAGTGAGTAGAAGAAATAAAATAATAAATATCACAATAGAAATAAAAGAACTAGAGTCTAAAAAAATGCAAAACATCGATGAAACCAAGAGCTAATTCTTTGAAAAGATAAAGAAGATTGGAAAACCTTTAACCACACTTACCAAGAAAAAAGTGAGAGGACTAACATAAATAAAATCAGAGAAGTAACAATTGACACCAAAAAAATACAAAAGATTATAATATTGCAAACAACTATATGCTAACAAATTGGACAAGCTTGATGAAAGGGACACATTCCTAGAAACATACAATCTTTCAGTACTAAATGAAGAAGAATCAGAGAATGTACACAAAAAATTACAAGTATTAAAATAGAAGCACTTTCAAAACACTCTCAACAAACAGAATTCCTTGACTGAATGACTTCACATGTGAATTTTACCAATCAAAGAACTAACCTACCCTTCTCAAACTATTCCCAAAAAATTCAAGAGGAGGAAAGACATCCCAGCTAATTTGATAAGGTCATCATTATCCTAATTCCAAAACCAAATACAAACACTACAAAAAAAGAATACATAGGGCAATATCCCTGATGAACACAGATGCTAAAATCCTCAACAAAATATTAGCAAACCAGATCCAGCAATACATTAAAAGATCATATACCATTCAAGTGGGATTTATTTAGAAAATGAAATGTTTGTATAATATCTGCAAGTTATTAAATATGATACACCACATAAACAAAATAAAGAATAAAAATAACATGATCATATCAATAGACTCAGAAAAAAGCATTTGACAAAATCCAGCACTTATTTATGATAAAAACTTCCAGCAAAGTGGGAATAGAGTGAACACTTCAATGTAATAATAGTCATATATAACAAACCCACAGCCATCATCATACTCAATGGGCAAAAGCTAAAAATGTCTCCCATAAGATTAGGAACAAGACAGGAATATCTGCTTTCACTACTTCTTTTAATATAGCACAGGAAGTTTGACCCACAGCAATCAGGCAAGAAGAAGAAATAAAAGGCACTGAAATGGGAATAGAAGTTTAAAAAAAGTCACTATTTGAAGATGACAGGAATGTACATAGAAAACCTTAAAGATTCCACAAAAAAAAAATACTAGAACTAATAACATAAATTCACCTAAGTAGCAGGATACAAAATAAATATCCAAAAATCAATTGCATTTTTATGCACTATTACAATTAGTAAAAAAGCCAGTCAGAGAATGACAAATACCATATAATCTCACCTAATGTGTAAAAAGTGAACAAAATAAACAAGTGGACAAAATAGAAAGAAAGGCAGGGATAAATGAAACAGACTGACAGTTGTGAGAGAAAGGTAGGCAGAGGGTACTAGGTAAAAAAAAGGTGAAGGGATTAGCCAAAGAACATATATGCATAACCCCTAGACACAGGCAGCAGTGTGGTGATGGCCAGAGGAAAAGGAGAGCAGATGCTGAAAGGAGGAGGGTGCAAGATGGAAAAGCAGGGAGATAAGTACTTCTGCAATTGTATCAACAAAAAAAAAGGAAAAATTAAAATCTAAAAAAAATAATTAATAAATTTTAAGTTCAAAGAACAGAAAGAAGGGAAGGAAATGGAAACCACATAACAATACCACTTACAACTACAACAAAAAATAAAATAAAATGTGTAGGAATAAATTTAACCAAGAATGTAAAAAACCTATAATTGGAAAATTATAAGGCACTGAAGGAAGAAACTGAAGAAGATACAAAGAAGTGAAAGCATGCACCATGTTTATGGGTAGAAAAAAATAACATCATTAAAACATCTTATAGTACCCAAAGCAATCTATAGATTCAACACATTTTTATCAAGATACCATTGGAATATGTTACCAAACTAGAACCAATACTTTGAAAATTTATATAGAAGTATAAAACATCCCAAATAGCCACATTAATCCTGAGAAAGAAAAGCAAAGTTGGAGGAATCTTGTTACCTGATATCAAATGATACTCAAGGCCACAGTAATCAAAATAGCATGGCACTGACATAGAACAAATATATAGTTCAATGGAACAGAGCAAAGAGCCAAGAAATAAACCTGCACCTTTATGGTCAATTAATATTTGACCAAAAGGGCAAAAATGTACAATGGGGTAAAGGTGGTCTATTCAATAAATGTCATTGGAAAAATCAGACAGATACATGCAAAAAATAAAATTAGACCACATTTTACACCATAGACAATAATAAAGTCCAAATGAATTAAAGACTTTAATGTTAGACTCAAAACCATAAAAATTCTAGAAGAAAACATAGGAAGTTTAATCTCAGACATTTCTCATAGGAATATATATTTTTCTGATACATATCTTTGGGCAAGGGAAACAAAAAAAAATAGCTCTGGCTGGTGTAGCTCTCAGTGGATTGGGTGCTAGCCTGAGAACCAAAGGCTCACAAGTTCAATTCCCAGTCAGGGTACATGCGTGGATTGGGGAACCCCTGTTGGGGGTGAACAGAAGGCGACTGCACATTAATGTTTCTCTTCCTCTCTTTCTCTCTCCCTTCCTCGCTCTCTAAAAACAAATGAATAAAATATTTTTTAAAAAAACAAATGGTACTACATCAAACTAAAATGTTTTTGCACAGCAAAGGAAACCATCAACAAAATGAAGAGACAGTGCACTGAATGGGAGAACATGTTTACCAATGATACAACTAATAAGGGGTTAGTATTTAAAATTTATGAAGAACTTACACATGACAATACCAAAAAAAGGAAGAATCCAATTTAAAAGTGGGCAAAGGACGTGAATAGACACTTCTCCAAAGAGGACATGCAGAAGGTCAATAGACATATGAAAAGATGCTCAGTCACTAATCATCAGAGAAATGCAATTAAAGCCAGAATGAGATATTACTTCACACCTGTCAGAATGGTTATCATCAATAAATCAACAAATAACAAGTGTGAGTGCTCTTGGGGAGAAAAGAGAACCTTATTGCACTGTTGATGGGAATGAAGACTGGTGCAGCCATTGTGGAAATCAGTATGGAGATACCTCAAAAAATTAAAAATGGAACTGCCTTAAAACCTAGCAATTTTGCTTCTAGGAATATATCTGAAGAATATGGAAACACTAATTCACAAGAATATATGTGGCATTATTTACAGTAGCCAAATTTCGGAAGAAGCTCAAGTGTCCATCTCTTGAGCTTATATAAAAATTCTAGTATGTACAAAGACCTACATCCAAGATTGCTCTATGCAGCAAAGCTTTCATTTAGAATTGAAGGGCAGATAAAGGGCTTCTCAGATAAGGTTAATTTCAAGGAGTTCATCATCACCAAGCCCTTATTATATAAAATGTTAAAGGGGCTTATCTAAGAAAAATAAAATAAAAATATGAACAGTGAAAGGACAGCAAACTCACAGTTATTAAGAACCACACCTAAAACAAAAGCAAACTAAGAAGACAGCTATATCAGGAGTGAAACCATAAAAGTGGAGATCACATGGAGGGTTAGCAACAGGGCAGTGGGAGGAGGAAAAGGGGGGGAGAGGTACAGAGAATAAATAGCATAGATGGTAGGTAGAAAATAGGGGGGAGGACAAGAATAATGTGGGAAATGTAGAAGCTAAAGGACTTGTGACACATGGACATGAACTAAAGGGGGGGGATAGAGGGAAGGGGTTGTGCAGGGTGAGGGGAATGAAGGGGGGAATGGGACAACTGTAATGGCATAATCAATAAAATATATCTAAAAAACTCTAGTATATTTACATGATGGGATATCATTTGGCTGTAAGAAGAAGGAAATCTTACTATTCGCAACAGCATAGATGGACTTAGATATAATTATGCTAAATAAAATAAGCCAGTTAGAGAATAACAAATAACATATAATCTCACTTACATGTAGAATCTAATGAACAAATTCAACTAACAAACTAATAGAAACAGACTCAGAGAACACACTGACAGCTGTCAGAAAGTAGTGTGTTTGCAGGGCTGGATGAAAATATTAAGAAAAAAATCAAAGAAAAAAAAGAGACACAGGCAATAGTATACTGATTACCAGAGGGAAGGGGTTGTGGAGGGAGGTAGAAGTGGGTAAAGAGGGGATAAATAGTGATGGAAGGAGACATGACTTGGGTGGTGAACACACAGTACAATATACAGATGATATAGAATTGTACACCTGAAACCTATAAAATTTTATTATATAATGTCACCCCAATAAATTAAATAAATAGTGAAACAATGAGAATAATAAGTAAGTAAATATATTTATATATATAGTTTCAGTTGTCTTATTTTCTCAAGAACTGTATGTAGATAGACATTTTTGTTTTCAATTCCTTCTATATTGCCACCAAGAAACTATGACAGGACCACAATCCGAAAGTCAGTGTTTTAGGTACTTGGTGATATGGTCAGAAGGAACTAATAATTAGTGTCCAAAATAGCTGGAACTAAATATGCTTAAGGCCTACCTGATATTTTGTTAACTATTTGCAAAATGAATTATCATACAAAGTGTATATTTTTTATATTTGTATTGCATTCCAAAATATGGGAGGTATCTGGAGTCACACTCAATTCTAGCCTACATTATATGAATGAAGACAAAAGGTGATCAGAGGCAGTATTTTCAATCTTTATAACATTTGTTTGGCATATCACCAACTTTCTTTTTCTTCTTACTGGAAAAGTAGTTCAAATTGATTTCAATTGGCAATGAGTCATAAGTATTATTATTGTACATAAGGTATGCACAATGAGGAACACTACATAGTTTATGTCTTTATTTTACCGTTGGCAAACAACATTAAGTCATCAAGCATTTACTTTATCCCTTGTTGGCATAAAAGGAAAGTCCACTAATTATTTTGTGTTTTTATACTGTCATTTTCTAATGGGTAGGAGTAGACAGGTATAGAAAATACTGAAAAATTAATGTCGATTAAAAATTAATGCATTAAACTTCTACTTGCAGCAGTTGGTAGACTAAACATTTTGAATAAACTTTCAAGGGAAAAACACTTAGTTGGAGGATAAAATAAAACAAACCTCAAATGCATCTCTAAAATGTTTTCTTAATACTTTTTTCTCCATTTATTATTTCCATGTTAAAATCAAATTACACGTATATTTGACTTGATACTATGTTAGGAGCCACCAAGGCTCTTTATATTTTATAATCTCCTTGCTCTTTGTTCTTCAGACTGCAGACTTTATATTTATATGTCCTTAAGTTCAATAAGTATTTATTTTGCTGTGATCATTGCTGTTAAGCCATGACAAAAAAAATTTAAATTAGAAGCTGAGTTTTTCATGTCTAGATTTTTTAGGGGGGTTTGTTTTAATTTACATCTCTCCTTTTAAATTTCACACTATCCTCTCATGATTTATTGTGATAATCTTCTTTCCTGAATTTTTGATGATATAATAATTTGAATTCACTGTCTCCTAATTTGAAAACGTGGAGAAACTCTTGGTATTTTTTACTCACTACTTTTATCCTTGATTATGATTCTTGATTATCCTTGTAATCAAGGATTGCATATCCTTGATTATATCACACTGTTATGCTTCACTACATATCTAGTAAGTTTTTAGTTTATGATGGCCATTTAGGTAATACATTGTTAGGTGTCTGAGTTATGTCTTCTTGCTCCAAAGAGTGTTGAGTCTGTTCTTGCTGGTGGTTAAATTACTGGAAGATTCTCTCGTTCCTCTCAGATGGACTTAATTCTTTGTTAGGACAAGTGTGTAATGGTTGGAAGGTTCAGTTCTTGGGGATGGTCATTACTCTAAGGTGTGCTCCATACAAAAAAGGGATGTCTGTATTTGAGGGTTTAATCTGAATGTACCAGGTACTCAGAGAGGACTCTCCACTTCCACTGGGCTATGGCCTCAATATCCCCCGGGGATACACAAACTTTGGTTTCATTAGTAAGTTCTTAGCACAGAAGTAAGTGATATCTGTAGGTCTTATGGAGAGTTTGCCTACAGTTGAAATCAGGCTTCACTTAAGTAATTGTGACTTCTCATGCAAATTGTATATACCATCATGCATTGCTCCACCCTTCACTGGAATCCTAGCATCTTAGTGGAAAAGAACATCTGATTTTTGCTTCCTTAGCTCTGCAAAGGTGCCCCTTAATGTATCTCAGAAGACTGTCCCATGCACAAGCTTAAGATAATTCACATGGGGACTTACCTCTTGTGTTTTTCTCTCTGCAAAAATCATAGTCTTATACTGCCTGTTGTCCCTTGCCTAAAAGCAGCTGCCCCAAATATTTTGTTCAGTATTATAGTTATTTTTCCCTGGAAACACAAGTCTAGTACCAGTTACTGTTGTCATGGCTGGAAGTAGAACACTTTTGGCTTTATTTTTCTAAAATTATATATTGGTTACATACAAAAATATATTATATAGCTTTGCTCATTAAAACTCTTGTTGGCATCATTAGAATTCTCCAGCAAATAACCACAGTCTCTAACAACTTGTAAGTATGTTTTCTGACTAGACTATCTAAACATAATTTCTTGTTACTGCTGTTTTCCAAACTTCATCAATAGTATGTTCTTAATCTAACTGCTTATAAAGCAATGAAGCCTAAAGGGCAAAATCACAGTTTAATTATTTACATTTGGAGTTCTAAAGGTCCTTCTCTACATTTGGTTCATTACAAATAAAATTTCTTCTATAAGAAAAAATAAGGAATTTTTTTACTGTTTTATTTTACTTGTAGCCCACCAAGAAGTTTTATTGCCTCGGGCAGTGAAAAATGTTAATAGGTGGAAAAGGTTATTTAGTTTTCTTCATTAAGACCATGAAATCAATTAAAAAAAACATGAAATAAAATTGGATCTAATGGTTCCTCACTTGAAAGTAATCAATCTAAGGTGATCTTTAAAAGATCACTTTAAAAGACTTCTAGATCACTTATGTTGAAGAATGGCATTGATTTTTTGTGTGAGTAATTATATCAGTTTAAATAAAATAAATATGTTAAGCTTTCCTAAGTGTAACAGACATTTGTGGGGTTGTTAATGATTAATTTTTATAAAACAAAATAAAACTATTTAGAGGGTTGTTTATGCCACTTTACAATTTAATATTAACTCTGAATTGGAAAGTATTATAAGCAGGTATTTCATGTCTTCAAAACTAAGGTGTTCCATATCTAATTCAAATAAGAGGTTGGTTACTACTAGAAACAGATGTCATCTATTTAAACTGTTTATGCTACTATAATGAAAACAAATATATGTTAAATCCAGGTGAATCAGTCAAGGTTCAGTCAGAGACAGAGAGTCAGTAACTCTGAATGCAAGGAATTGACTTTGCAGTTGTGGGAGCTGGGAAACCCACAGGGCAGGTTGCCTGGAAGGCACACCAGGTCTTTCAGATGTGGACAAAACTGCATTCCAGGCCAGAATATCTTCTTTTTCTGAGAAGCCTGAGCTCTTTTCTAAAGGTCTTTCAGCTGATTAAATGACCACCAAGATTATTTAGGATATTAAAAAATACTTTTGTTGTTTATAAGAATT
Organism: Artibeus jamaicensis; assembly: GCF_021234435.1. NCBI lineage: Eukaryota > Metazoa > Chordata > Mammalia > Chiroptera > Phyllostomidae > Artibeus > Artibeus jamaicensis. The sequence goes on along the minus strand of NW_026522030.1, from coordinate 65,918,845 downwards.
TTTATTACAGAAACAAATAATGAAATACAAGAAAAGCAAGTTTTATGCCCATGCTTTATAAAAGCAAACACAACACCCTAACTAACATATTAACTAAATAAAACCAACAGAAAACATGAAAATATAGGATGATCAAATTGGGTTTAATCCAGGAATGCAAAGATGTTCCACATCAAAAAGTTTCTCAATATAACTCACCATTATTAAGAAATTAAGAGGGGGAATACAAAAATACATATAAAATAAATCAGTGCTGGACAACTTTTTAAAATTTCAACATTTATTTATGTTTGTTTTTATTTTTATTATTATTATTTTAAATTTTATTTAGTTATTTTTCAAGTACATTTTTTTGTCTATTTCTCCCATCCCAGCTCCTCCCACTCCATGCTCCCCACCTCCCTCCCATTTCCACCCCCTTAGTTCTCGTCCCTGTGTCCTTCCTATTTGTTCCTCCAAATCCCTCCCCCTTTTTCCCTTTAACTTCCCTTCCTTCTCCCCTCTGGTCACTGTCCCCCTGTCCTCTATTTCAATGTCTTTGTTTTTTTTCTGCTTGCTTGTTTGTTTTATTGTTTAGCTTCCTGTCAAAGGTGAGATCATATGGTATTTGTCTTTCAACCCCTGGCCTATTTCACTCAGCATAATGGTTTCCAGTTCCATCCATGTCGTTGCAAAGGGTAGTAGTTCCTTCTTTCTCTCTGCTGCATAGAATTCCATTGTGTATATGTACCACAATTTTTTGATCCATTCATTTACTGATGGGCACCTAGGTTGCTTCCAGCTCTTGGCTATTGTTAATTGTGCTGCTATGAACATTGTGGTGCATAGGTTCTTTGAAGTTGATGTTTTAGGATTCTTAGGATATAATTCTAGCAGTGGAATTGCTGGGTCGAAAGGCAGGTCGATTGACTGTCATCTCATCTATAAAATACTTTACAACAATATCTAGACAAGTGTTTCCTTACATTACTGGGGATGATAGCTACTGTCTTCTGAATTTGTTTCCCCAAAATTCATATGTTGAAAGCCACCTCCAAGTTTATGATATTAGCGGGGGTGGGGGGAGCGGGCTTTGGGAAATGATTATGTTATGAGGCCTGAACCCTCTCAAACGGGATTAGCACCTGTATAAAAAAGGACCAAAATAGATCACTCGCCCACTTCCACCATGTAATTCAATGAGACGTCTGCATCCCAGAAGACTGCCTTCACTTAACTGCGTTGGCACCTTTGTCTCAGACTTCCAGCCTCCAAAACTAAGAGAAATAAAAGTGTGTTGTTTATAAGCCACCCATTCTGTGATGTTTTGTTACAGCTGCCCCAAAAAACTAGGACAGTAGCCTGTATTATGCCTGAGAATTATGATTCTACCTTATTAATTTCAGACTTGGCAGTCCCACACTCAAGTATGCCAATTTTTTAGAGTAAATCTTTTTACATATATCTCCCTGGGTTCTGTTTCTCTAGGTGAACACTGACTGATACAGATTTTAGTTCCTGGTGGGGGCGTGCTGCTATAACAAATGCCTGGAAATGCTTAAGTGGTTTTTGAATTAGGTGATTAGCAGAGCGTGATAGAAAAAACTTAGATTGCCTTCAACAACTGTTACAAGAAATATGAAAATTAAAGATTATATTGATAAGGGTTTAGAATGAAATGAGCAACATATTATTGCAACTGAAGAAGAGAAACTACACATCCTTGTTACATTGTGATAGATGGTTTTTTTAGTTCAATTGTTTGTTTTGATTATGTGGAAATCAAAACTTGGAAGCAATAAACTTGAACATTTACCTAAGGATATTCCCAAGCAAAGCATTGAAAATGTGGTTTAGGGTGATCTTGTTCCTTGTAATATAAAAGCAAGAGGAAAGAGAAAAATTAAGAGAAGAAATGTTAAATAAAGTGGAACTATGGCTTACTGATTAAGGAACCTCAGCCTATCTATTAAGTTACAAAAGATACTCTAGTTAGAATATTTACTAGCAGAAGAGTGTTCTCTTATGAGAAAGTCAAAGGTGTAGATCCAGAATAATCGGTGCTCAAGAATAATCAAACATGTACTCACAGCAAGCTCTTTGAAGAGATTGTAAGCGGTGCTGTTGCATCCTTCAGTCATCTCAGCAGAATTCAGAAAGAGGAATGGGATTGTGCATAAAATGTCCTTGTGGGAGCCTGATGTCATGAAGTGAATCCCATGACATACACTGGGGACAAGGTCCTTGAGAGAGTCGTATCACAAGAAACAGTCCTCTTGGGCTAAAGGAGGTAAATAGCACTGTGGCAGTAGGCAGAGAGAAAGGACAGACTGATGACACGAACAGAAGTCAGAGTGATATAATCCTAGCAGTGGAATTGCTGGGTCAAAAGGCAGGTCGATTTTAAAAAACTGTACTTGAAAATTAACTAAATAAAAGTAATTTAAAAAAAGAAAAAAGAGAAGTCAGAGTGATATGGCACTAGATTATAAAACAAAGAATGTGAGCAGAGGGCAGCCTATAGAAGCTGAAAAAAGTAAGAAAATAAATTCTCCAAATCTTCTAGGAGGGACCAGGTGACATCTTGGTTTTATTCCTTCAATAGTTTTGGATCCATAACCTCTAGAACTCTAATATAATAAATATGTGTATTGTTGTAAGTCACTGAATTTGTGGTATGTGGTTATAGCAGCAATAGGAAAATAATATATCAGGAGTCTTTCATTACTCATATTTCTTCAGATTTTTCACCCTCTGTTTATTGAGATGATCATGTAATTTTTTTTATTGATGTGATGTAGTAAACCAGCTTATTTTCACATTTTAAAACAACTTGCATTCCTAGGATAAATAGCACTTTATAATTATTTTAAATTATTTTTATATGTGTTTGGATTCACCTTGCTAGTATTTTGTTAGGGATTTGTGTTCACGCTCATAAGTGATATTGGTCTTAGTTTTGGTTTCTTGTGATATCTTTGTATCGTTTTGGTGTTGACTTAGAAAATGTTACCTCCAATTTAATTTTTGGAAAAGCTTGTGAAAAATTGACATTGATTATTCTTTATTCTATAGATAATAGTTGCTCTCTTTATTAAAAGCATGATCTATTCCATGTAAGTTATCCAATTTATTATCATATAATTATTTGTAGTATTTTCTCCTAATTTTTTATTTCTGTAGGATCAGTAGTAATGTTCCCTTTTTCACTTATTATTACAATAATTTGAAACCTCTCTTTTATCCCTTGATTAATCTGACTAGAAGTTTGTCAATTTTGATTTGTTTTTCAATATAAGCTTTTGGTCTCTGATTTTTTTCTATTCTTTTCTATTTTCTTCCTAATTTTTGTGCCGTTCTTATTATTTCTTTCATAATGCTTATTTAAAATTTAATTTGTTCTTTTTTGCATTGTCTTCAGATAGAAGTTCAGATTATGGACTAAAATTTTTTCAACACAATAGTAAAGAAAAATATGATTTAAAAATGAGTAGAGGATCTGAATAGATATTCTTTCAAAGAAGATGTACAAATGGCCAAAAGTACATGAAAAGGTACTCAACATCACTAATCATCAAAACAGGGAAATGTAAGTCAAAACTTTAATGGAATATCGCCCCATACCTTTTAGAATGGCTGTCATCAAAAATATAAGAATTAACAAGTGCTGGTGAGGATGTGGAGAAAAGGAACCCCTCATGCACCACTGGTGGAAATGTAAATTGGTGCAATCACTAGGGAAACCAATACAAACTTTCTCAAAAAATTCAAAATAAGACTACTACATGATACAGCAACTTCACTTCAGGATAACTCTGCAAAGAGCTCTGGAATGTAATAGCTCATCTGAGTGGCCAATAAGACTTTTGTTGAATATACTGATGAAGGAATGCCAAATGTGCAGACCTGGGCCTCTAGCACTGCAGAGACAGAATCTTGGGGGGTCTGAGTATTCTACCTCTTGGGGGCACAACAGCATATAAATGTTTTGATTCAGTGTGGATACTGCATCCGAAGGATGGTCTTAGTCCTTGTATAACTCCGTCTTCAAGCTGACACTTCAATTCACATTTAAGAGACCATCCTAGTGCTGTATCAGGCTGACAAAAAGAGAGGGGTATGTTATTTGATACAATACAACCAGTAGATCCCATGTAACTTGGCTCACTCCCATACCTCCTTTGATATAAATCTGTTTCTTTGGTCTGATACCGTAAAGGGTGGGGAGAAAGTAGGTTTACAGTTGTAAGTATGCAAAACAGAGTTTATACTTGTATTGGTGTTTATTAATTGTTACATTATTTTCCATACAAGCAATTGTAAACTTACTTTTCCTTGCCTTGTGTTGCATGTGATTTAAAGCCAATGAATCAACAGGTCAGTCCACAAGCCCTCAGATCATGGTGCTGGCTGAGGCCCAGCAATTGAGAAAACACATTCCTTCAGTATTTTTCTCTTCCTATTAGAGTAAATATGTGTCCCTTTCAAGGTCAAAGGACTCTAACATATAATTTTTCAAGAAGTGACTATCTGTTCTTCCTGAGGTATATGTAGTGTCATATCAGGGACCAAGCATTCGTTTCTATTTTTAGCAGATTGAATATGTAGTATCCCAAGTGTATTAATGATCCTTACTAAGTGGGAGCTCATTTTGTTGGTCCCATGAGTCTAGGCAAAATCTAAGAGCCAAGGCCAGGAGTCTGAAGGTAGGACAAAAACACATTTTTTTCCCAGAGTGACAGCCTTGTGTAAAATGTTAAGCATTCAGTGGAGGATTGGACAACAAACTGTTGTCTCCTCGGCTTGCCTTTTCTGCCTAACAAGCCAGGGCAAGTGTGCTTAGGGATCAAGTGTTCTTATTGTTCCATGGGTAATATGGAGTCTTGGTTACATCAAGTGGAGGCTGGGCAGAAGGAGAGACCTCCATTTCTCAGCCATGCTTACTTAGATCTTAGCCTCAGCAATAGGTTACAAAGGAAGAGTTTAGAAATGTTGATGCCCTGCTCTTCCCAGGAATAAAACTGTTTGGCTGTTAACTGGCAGGAGAGGGAATTCTGTGTTCTTGAAGACATAAGTCTGGGATTTCTATTTTGCTAAGCTGGGAGGTGGAGTGAAGGAATAGTCTTGACTTTAACACTATAGAGTCTCACTTTTTTTACTGAATTTTCAAAATGTTCTTGAATAGATGTTTATTAATATTATTATTTATTTGCTATATTTCTCTAGAACCACTTCCAGGAACTTTCTTTTCTTTTCTTATTTGTTTGCTGTTCTTGTTACCATATCACAGGAGTGCTGTTCTATGGAGCTCTTCATGTTGCCACTCCCTGAGTTGTTCCAGGCATAAAGTTCTAAACCTCCACATCTGAGACAATCATAGCATTCTAAAACCACATGCCAAGCTTGCTTACATGAGAATCTGAAGCAACTGTTTATGGGAAGGCTTGAAACTACATATATTTATTGGGAAAAAAAAGTTACTTTTTTGGCACTTATATTCTATTAAGCATCCTTTAAGACTAATAATTGTATTTATTTATTTATTTTTTAATTTTATTTATTTATCTTTAGAGGGGAAAGAAAGGAGAGAGTGAGAGAAACATCAATGTATGGTTGCCTTTCATGCTTCCCCTGCTGGGAATTGACCTGCAGGGAACTGGCCTGCAACCCAGGAATGTGCCCTGACTGGGAATCGAACCACGATTGTCTGGTTCGCAGGCCCACACTCAATCCACTGAGCTACACCAGCCAGGGCTTAATACTTGTATTTAAAGAAAGATGAAAAAGTCTGGGAATGACTCTAAATTTAATGAGGTTTTTCTTTTCTAATTGTGTCAATTACTTGAGCTTTGTACCATTTTTTGAATTAAGTTTTATGATGACAGCCAATAATCAGCTTGAATCTTAAATGTGAGACAAAGATTTCAGGGGGAATTTTTACACTTAATGTAAGAGTTCTGGGTACTTGATTTGGTTTGTTGTTGTTTAGTTACTTTTTAAATAAAATAACAAGGTGCCTGGATTGTGTGGTTCAGTTGGTTGGAGTGTTGTCCAGGAAACTGAAAAGTTACCGGTTTGATTCCTCGATCAGGGCACATACCTAAGTTGGCAGTTCGATCCCCTGTTGAGATGTGTATGGGAAGCAACCAGTCATGTTTTGGTCTCACATTGAACTCTCTCTCTCCCCACCTCCTCTTTCCTCTCTCTCTAAAAGCAATGATAAAAATATCCTTGGGTGAAGATAAAAAGTAAATAAATATAAATAAATAAATAACAAAGGTAAGCAATTTCAAACAGTTTTTTCCTAATTAACAAAAATTTATACCTCCTCAAAACTTTAATGTGCATCTTTGTTTGAAAACAAGTTTATGCAGTCTCCTTAAGAGAAAACATGTGTCTTATCCACCAAAATATAGAAATTAAAAAGGCTCTTTGTTGTAGACTGCTCTGCCTGGTTCTAGGAATTGTATCTTGACCCCTCGTGGCTAAGGGGGAGGGACCACTGATGGAATGCGAACCAAAGAAGACAAAGCTTGCCTCTGCTAGCAAATGCTGCCTCAGTTTCCTCTCCCTTCCCCCAAAGCTTGGTCGGAAGTCAATGAGTGGTAAGACCCCTCAGCAGGGGGCAACCTAAGCCAGACTCGATCACGTGGGTGGCCATCATGGAAGGACTCGAGGGGGGATGCAACAAAGAGCAATGGACTCTCACCCCCAGCTTTGACATAGCCTGAGTGCCCATGTTCTCTGGGAAAAGCGCTTCCTGGCTCTAGTCCCCTTAAGCCTGAATACTTGATGGGGAGAAGTGCAGCTCCTTGCCTTGCTAGAGCGTGTCCTGGGGAAAAATCTGGCATCACGAAGACTTGCTGATAAACCTGTGAGATCTGCTCTGCTAAGACTGCTTTCATTTATATGTTAAGGCTTCCAGCAGGAAACCCTGAAACTCTGTTCCTGACAGACTCTGACTCATAGTAAGCCCTCAGATTTCTTTGAAATGTTATCTACTATTTGATCCTTGCCTCCCTGTATTCCTGTGTATTACAACCCAATAAAAGGCCCTGTAGGAGGGGGCTTGAGGCCTTTTTCTCCTTGGAGAAACTGGCCAGTGCTGGCCTTTTCCCGTGAGAAACTGACCACTGCTCACGGCCTTTTCTCTCTCGGAAAATGGCCACTTCTCCTCCCTAAACAGATCACATCATGTCTCAGTCATATTTACTCTCCAACCATGGCACACTGGGGGACTTGTGAGGAAAGTTGCCCCCACAGCTCTTCTCCTTTTTCTTAACTTGATTTTGTTCTTAAAGTTGTCAGGTTTAAAATGGTCAAAACATCATGCAATATCAGAACAAAATGAACAGAACTCCAAAAGAAAGAGAAGTAGCATGTGTATTTACTACTTTATCTTCTTGTAGATACTATTGTCATTACCATATTTGTGCATTTTTGAAATAATTCCAAACTCAGAGAAATTTTTCCAGAATAATAAAGAACTCCTAGATACCCTTTACCAAGATTTGTCAATTTTTAACATTTTGCCACGACCTCCTCTTCACTCCCCTCCTTTGCATTTGAGTATGCATTGTACACATCACCTTTATATACCAGCCAATACATGAAGATGGCATTTACCCCAAATCAGGATAGTCTCTAATATACCCTCATTACAGTTATCAAATTGAGGAAATTAATTTAGCATTAACACATTTTTCTCAACTAAACTATCATCTATATTTCAATTTGGTTAATTATTCTAATGTCCTGTATTTTTCCTCCATTTCAGGATCATTTAACCGTGCTCTTTCTCTCATTACATTGACATTTTGCCACATAATTTTTTTAAGTTGTGTTTGTGAACAATCTAAATAGTTAAAGATTTAGTCATTACCAATTCCGAATAAATTGATTCTAATTAACAACTCTTAGCATAATATATGCCAAACATGAAGTGATCAAACTAGCCTTGGTTATTGCTTAAGCTTAACTGAATGTATTTTTTCCTATCAAGGCTATAGTGTATTTGAGGGAGATTTAGACAATAGCAATAAATGCCTCTACCAAAATTAGGTGCATTCTCGTTATGTAAATTTTAGGATGAATATAATTTGGATTATTAAAGCTACAGAATCTAAAATGACAGAATGAACAAAAAGATAGTAAAAAAATACAAATAAAGTCACAGTTATTTACCTTAAGCACTCTTTTATATAATCAGATAGCAGAATCAGAATTTCTATATAAAAAACTTCCAATCTTGGTATACAAAACTTGCCTTGACACTGCATTACAAAACAATTGAATGGTTTTGTTTGGATTTTATTTCATACATGAAAGGTAGGAAGCTGCTTTTATAAACACCTCACATAAGATTTAAAAAACATCATGTATAAAAATATTCTCATACTGAGTACTGAATAGTATTTTATTTCTTTAGTATGCTATTCACTGTTTTGTACTCTGCCTTATTTCTAATACGTTTAATTTTATTATCATAAATTAATATTTTCATTCCTTTTATTATTTCTCAATATGACTATCCCTATTTTGTTCCTTGAACATGCTTAGTCTAACATCTGCAACTTATCATGGTCCATCCTTTTTATCTGTGGTATCCACCCAGTTCTGTGAGTGGAAAAAATTTTATAAGGTTAAATTTAGATATTCCTTCTAAAAAGAATACTCCATACATCCCATTAAAATTAATATTTTCCCCAGTTTTTTTTACCCTGACTACACTTCTAAGATAAGTTTGATCTGTCTTGTAGTAAATCCATTGCCATCAACACAGTTTTAACAATGACCAAACAGAAAAGGATGAGGAAACAAGAATTCAAAAAAAATGAGGAGAGGCCTAGGAACCTCCAGGACATCTTTAAATGTTCCAACATCCTAATTATAGGTGTACCAGAGGGGAAGAGAAACAGTCATGAGTGGAAAACTTATTTGAAAAATAATAAAGGAGAATTTCCTCAATCTGGCAAAGGAAATAGACTTCCAGGAAATCCAGGAAGCTCAGAGAGTCCCAAAGAAGTTGGACCCAAGAAGGAACACATCAAGGCACATCAGAATTACATTAGCCAAGATTAAAATGAAGGACAGAATCCTAGAAGGAGCAAGAGATAAGGGGACAGTCACCTACAAAGGAGTTCCCATCAGACTGTCAGTGGATTTCTCAAAAGAGACCTTATAGGCTAGAAGGGCCTGGAAAGAAGTATTCCAAGTCATGAAATCCAAAGACCTACATCCAAGATTGATCTATACAGCAGAGGTTTCATTTAGAATGGAAGGACAGATAAAGTGCTTCTCAGATAAGACCAAATTCAAGGAGTTCATCATCACCAAGCCCTTATTATATGAAATGTTAAAAGGGACTTATCTAAGAAAAAGAAGATAAAAAATATGAACAGTGAAAGGACAGCAAACTCACAGTTATTAACAACCACAGCTAAAACAAAAGTAAACTAAGAGGACAGCTAGATCAGGAGTGAACCATAGAAATGAAGATCACATGGAGGGTTAGCAACGGGTGAGTGGGAGAAGGAAAAGGGGGGAGAAGGTACAGAAAATAAGTAGCATATATGGTAGGTAGAAAATAGACGGGGGAGGGCAAGAATAGTAGGGGAAATATAGAATCTAAAGAACTTGAGACACGTGGTCATAAACTAAAGGGGGAAATGGTGGGGGAGGAGGTGTGCAGGATGGAGGAGAATGAAGAGGGGAATAGAACAACTGTAATGGCATAATCAATAAAATGTATTAAAAATTGTACATATTTAGGAATAAATGGAAGAATTGTATGTTTGACACCCTCATTGGGTTTGTTTCTTGAGAGAGGGGACTTTGTGATTTTTATGTTGTTGTTCAAAGTTTTGCTCCACAGTCTAGTGCTCAATCCACTGAGCCATGCCAGCCTGTTCTTCAAAGTTTTATATACACTTGACACTGAATAAATGTATAATTACTGACTTCCATTTCATGGGATTTTGTGGGTCCAAGGGTAGGAGACTGCCTCACTGAAGTGACTGGGCAGTGTACATTGTAATATGTTTTTAGAAATATTGAAATAGGCATTTTTATTGATTTGCTAGGGCTGTTATAACAAAGTACCATAGACTGGGCTGCTTAAACAACAGAAATTTATTGTCTCAGTTCAAGTCCAAGATCAAAGTGGCAACAAAATATTTTTGCTTGTTTGCTTTGTTTTTGTTGCTTTTTGTTTGTTTGTTTTTTAGAGCCATGAGGACAAGATTTTTCCTGTACACTACTTATATTAGATTAGGGCCCACCTTAATGACCTCACAGAAAGACCCTATATCCACATATAGTTGGTCACACAGAGGAACTGGGCGTTAAGATTTTAACATATGAATTAAAGATGCAGAAAACCACAGTTCAGGCCATAACAGTACCAGTTTAAAAAAAACCTGTTACATGCAAATTTATGACTGCAATTTTTTTAAATTTTATTTATTTATTTATTTTTAGAGAGAGGGTAAGGGAAGGAGAAAGAGTGGGAGAGAAACATCAATGTGTGGTTGCCTCTCATGTGTCCCCCACTGGGCACCTGGCCTGCAACCCAGGCATGTGCCCTGACTGGGAATTGAACCAGTGACTTTTTGTCTCACAGGTTCATGCTCAATCACTGAGCTACACCAGCCAGGCATGACTGCAAATATTTTAATAAAGATGGACATTTTATGTTATAATGAGAAAGACAGTGATCTTGTAAAAAGCACTGAGAAACAATAAATCGACTAGAGAGAAGCACAACTGTTAAGAGATTCTACTGGGATGTCAGGATATAATAGCATGGATAGGGAAAAGGAAAAGTGGCACAGTTGAAATGCAAGGATTCAAAACCCCCAAAAAGTGAGCAAAGGGTTCCATGCAAGGTGTAAAATGGCAGAGAGAACACAAGAATGAGAGGTAGGAGTATTAAATAACCCTAGAGATGACCCAGGCTCAATTGTTAAACAACCCCATGTTGATTATATATTCCAATTTTAATATAGCAAAAAGAAAACAGCCCAAAGCTATAGGAGACATTTTTGGATATGTTAATAGTAAATATTGTAATGGTCCCTTGCCTGGAAAACTCCCTGGGGGAAGCAACAGTGATATTTTTGCCATGTTTCCTCTTGAGAGATCATCTTAGTGATGGCCAACCTCTAAACCACTCTAAGAAATACAAACCTACAAACCAAATTCTACATATATTTAATTTCATGTAGCACAAAATTTCCGACCTTACCTTGAAATCAACAGCATCTTTTATTTAGAGACAGGTTGCTCTGTTAATAAAATTTATAAGCTAATCTGATTACTTCTTCCTCTCTCCTGAGGCTTGTCTTTAGCACCAATTTGTTGCCCATTAGCACCTCTGTCAAAGGGTAAATGCAGGAAATTAAAAAAAAAAGATGAAACTGTCTAATTCAATACTTGTTATGGAGTCATAAAACATTTAATTAAAGAAGATGTTGAATTTTATAGGATGATTAAAAATAAATGGTTGTTTTTCAAAAATTAGTTTTTTTAACTATAGTGAGTGCTTTGTTTTTTAATGGTGCAAGAAAAATTATTAAAAAAGATATGTTAAATCCCACTATGTCACAAAAGCAATAGCATTATTGCTTTTGAGCAAAGTCATATGTTATTATTGACATTACTACTTATAAAATATGAGAGATTAAACATAAATTAAAGTGACCTTTTATAAAGTTATACAAATGGTATAAAGCTCTTGGTAACATGTTATATCTTTAGTTCACTTGTAGTGACCATTTTCAACATTGTAAGAACTTTTGGCCATGTCAAGACCCAAAGCAGCACCTCCGCAGAAATTTTGCCCACCAGCACCAATATTGCATTAACTGGGGATTTTTGAGGGTAACCAATTACTGTTTATTTGATTTTTATGACAGAAAGTTGTATTTTTCCAAGCTTGGCTTCTGTGAAAATGTATTGGCACAATTTTTCCCCTGAAGCTGGCAAACTAACGAACAAAATAGACTCATGAAAACATTTATCAAGGCTGAATTAAACAAAAAGCAAATTCTGTTGTAAACTTCTCTTGAAATAAAGAGTATAATTTAAAACAGATTTGGAGATTGGAATGAAGTACCGCTCAAGGTATTTTAACATGTATATTTTTTCTTTCTTTCTTTCTTTCTTTATATTTTTTATTTAATTATTTTTCAACTACAGTTTTCTGTCTATTTCTCCCATCCCAGCACACTCCACTCCATGCTCCTAATCTCCCTCCCATTTCCACCCCCCCTTAGTTATTGTCCCTATGTCCTTTATACTTGTTCCTCTAAATCCCTCCCCTTTCTCCCCTTAAATTCCCTCCCCTCTCCCCTCTGGTCATTGTCCCCCTGTTCTCTATTTCAGTGTCTTTGTTTTTATTCTACTTGCTTGTTTGTTTTGTTGTTTAGCTTCCTGTTAAAGGTGAGATCATATGGTATTTGTCTTTTAACACCTGGATTATTTCACTCAGCATAATGCTTTCCAGTTCCATCCATGTTGTTGCAAAGGGTAGTAGCTCCTTCTTTCTCTCTGCTGCATAGAATTCCATTGTGTATATGTACCACAATTTTTTGATCCATTCATTTACTGACAGGCACCTAGGTTGCTTTAAATTCTTGGCTATTGTAAATTGCCCTGCTATAAACATTGGGGTGCATAGGTTCTTTTGGATTGGGGTTTTAGGGTTCTTAGGATATAATCTTAGCAGTAGAATTGCTGGGTCAAAAGGCAGGTCGATTTTTAGTTTTGTGAGAAAAGTCTGTACTGTTTTCCATAATGGTTGTACCAGTCTGCAATCCCACCAACGGTGAACTAGGATCCCCTTTTCCCCACAACCTCTCCAACATTTGTTGTTTGTTGCTTTGTTTATGATAGCCATCCTGACCAGTGTTAAGTGGTATCTCACTGTGGTTTTAATTTGCATCTCTCTGATAGCTAATGATATTGAGCATCTCTTCATGTGTCTCTGGATATTCTGTATGTCCTCCTTGGAGAAGTGTCAGTTTGATATCAGGTATTGTGATCCCTCCTACTTTGTTCTTCTTTCTCAAAAGAGCAGCTGCTATTCAGGGTCATTTATGATTACATATAAATTTTTGAAATGTTTGCTTTATGTCTGTGAAATATGCCATTGGTACTTTAATAGGTATTGCATTGAATCTGTAAATTGCTTTGGGTAGTACAGACATTTTGATGATGTTAATTCTTCCAACCCATGAACACAGTATATGTTTCCATTTGTTTGTGTCTTCATTGATTTCTTTCTTCAGTGTTGTGTAGTTTTCTGCATACAGGTCTTTTACCTCCTTGGTTAGGTTTATTCCCAGATATTTTATTTTTGTTTTTGCTATATTAAATGGGATTTTTTCCTTGATTTCTGCTTCTGCTGATTCATTGTTGGTATACAAAAATGCCTTTGATTTCTGGATATTGACTTTGTAACCCACTGTTTTGACAAATTCGTTAATTAGTTTGAGTAATTTTTTGGTAGAGTCTATAGGATTTTTCATGTACACTATCATGTCATCTGCAAACAGTGACAGTTTTGTTTCCTTCTTTCTGATTTGGATGCATTTTATTTCCTTTTCTTGCCTGATTGCTGTGGCTAAAACTTCCAATAATCTATTGAATAAAAGTGGTGAAAGTGGACATCCTTGTCTTGTTCCTGATCTTAGTGGAAAAGATTTTAGTTTTTGCCCATTGAGTATGCTGCAATTTTGAGAAAGGAGGACGAAGTAGGAGGGATCACAATACCTGATATCAAACTGTATTACAAGGCCACTGTAATCAAAACAGCCTGGTACTGGCATAAAAACAGGCACATAGACCAATGGAACAGAACAGAGAGCCCAGAAATAAACCCAACTCTCTACAGTCAATTAATATTCGACAAAGGGGGCAGTAACATAAAATGGAGTAAATATAACCTCTTCAACAAATGGTGTTGGGAGAACTGGACAGCTACGTGGAAAAAAATGAAACTTGAGCACTGACTTACACCATACACCAAAATAAATTAACATGTATTTTGAAAGTTAAAGCAGATTACTTTTTTGGCAAAAATATTAAAAATTGATAAAAGCTACTTCAAGATAAACTTTTTTCAATACTACCAATGTGAGGTTCAGCTTTTTTTTTTTTAGATTTTATTTATTTATCTTTAGAGGGGAAGGGAAGGAGAGAGAGGGAGAGAAACATCAATGTATGGTTGTCTTTTGTGCATCCCCTGCTGGGAATTGGCCTGCAGGGAACCGGCTTGCAACCCAGGTATGTGCCCTGACTGGGAATCGAACCGCGATTGTCTGGCTCGCAGGCCCACGCTCAATCCACTGAGCTACACCAGCCAGGGCGAGGTTCAGCTTTTAATGGTCTTCACTCTACTTGCCAGCATAGGCAGTCCCTACCCCACTCTCGGTTATCCTCTATTGCAAAAAAAACAAATCTATGTTAATAGAAAGAGTGACTACGAACAGTTTTATAATGCCATTGTGTTCCAGAAATTGTTCTAAAGGTGTTACATGTATCAACTAAATCTTTTTTTAAAGATATATTTCCTTGATTATGCCATTACAGTTGTCCCATTTCCCCCCTTCAACTTAATGGTATCAACAAGTTAGGTGCTATTATTTTAAAAATGAGAAAACTGAGGCAGAGAGCCAAATAACTTGCCCAAAATCACTGTGAAGGAGTCAAAAGGAAGGAAGGTATGAGGAACTTTCATTCTAGCTTTGCAAGTTCATGCCCCCAGCACTGTTCTTCCCCATCCATTCTTTTTTTAATTGCACTAACCAACACATGAACTCTACCATCTTAACCATTTTAATGGTACAATTCAGTAGTGTTAATTACAATTATATTGCTTTTCAACCAATCTCCAGAACTCTTTTCATCTTACAAAACTAAAGCTCTATACCCACTGGAAAACAACTCCTCTTTCCTTCCTCCCCCTGCCCCTGACAACCACCATTCCACTTTCTGTTTCTATGATTTTGACTACTCTAGGCATGTTATATAAGTGGAATCAAGAGTATTTGAGTGTGTGCATGTATAACAGGCTTATTTCAATTAGCATGATATCCTGAAGGTTTATCCGTATGTAAATTTTAGTATGTGTGAGAATTTCTTTGGTTTTTAAGACTGAATGATATTCCATTGTATGTATCTACCACATTTTATTTGTCCTTTCATTCATAAACAGATACTTGAGTTGTGTCTCCTTTTGGCTACTGTAAATAATACTGCTGTGAACATGGGCGAGTGAGTCTCTTCTAAGACCCAACTTCCAATTTTGTAGGCATATATCCAGAAGTGGAATTGCTGGATCATGTGGTAATTATATTACTTTTTTTTGAGAAACCACCAGCTGTTTCCCACAGCAGTTTACAATTTTACATCCCCACTGACTGCACAAAAGTTTCCATTCTCCACATCCTTATCAATTCTTTTTGTTTTCTGTTTTTTTTTAAATTTTAATAGTAGCCATCTTCAATGGTATAAAATGGTATCTTATTATAGTTATAATTTCTTCTTTTCTATAAGTAATGTTGAGCATCTTTTCATTTATTTATTGGCCATTTATATATATTTTTGAAACTATGGCTATTCAACTTCTTTGTCAATTTATAATTAGTTTGTTGGTATTGTTGTTCAGTTGTAGAAGTTCTATATTACTCTGTACATTAATTCTCTGCCAAACCCATAATTTGCAAATATCCCCCATTACATAGGTTGCATTCTTTGGTGCACAGGAGGTTTTAAATTTGATGAAATCTAATTTGTCTATTTTTGCTTTTGTGGCTTATGTATCCTCACCCACTCATGCATGTGTCTTCAGCAACTGATTTTTCTTCCATTCTCTGCTGATAAAATTTAAATGCCCAAACCATGTGTGATCATTCACAAGAAAAATATTCTCCCCATCCTGAAAACTGACCTTGACCAATTAATCCTGAAGGAAGCTAAACCCCTACTTCTAAAGCCCTATACAAATTCTACTCCCTTCCCCCAAGCTGGAAGGCTTACACACACTAGTAATTAAATATAAATTTGAAACCCAACAGCCTGATTACAGAATCAGTTCTTTTGAGCACTGCACCAACTGCAGCCCCATCTGTAAGGATCATTGCAAAAAATGCTATATTACCTGCAAAACCTAATATTTAAAAATATTTTATATAAAGGCACACCTTAATTCTTTAATTTCAATTTAAAGCACATGTTAAATTAAAATAAAACTGTTTTGTTCAAATAACACAATAAAATAATTTATATATTGTTTTGACAACTGCTATGGAACTTCATGGAAAAGTATACAGGAGTTTTTGCTTATCCAGTTTTGCTTTCTGTAATTTCAGTTACCCAAAGTAGACCACAGTCTGAAAATATTAAAAGGAAAATTTCAGAAATACACAACTCATAAATTTTAAGTTGTGCACTATTCTAAGTAGCACAAGAAAATTTCAAGCCTACCACTTTGATATGAATCATTATGTTGTCCAGCATATCCACCCTGTAGTCAGTTCTTGTAGTTAGTCACTTAGTAGTTGTCTGGGCTATCAAATGGACTGTTCATAGCATCACATTGCCTGTGTTCACAAAACCTTTATTTTATTTAATAATGGCCCCAATTTTCAAGACCAGTGATGCTCCCAATTTGAATATGGCAAAGAGAAGCCAGAAAGTGCTTCCTTTAAGTGAAAATGTGAAAGTTCCTGGCTTAATAAGGAAATAAATAAAAAGTATGTTTAGGTTACTACTAAGATCTATGGTAACAACAAATCTTCTGTGCATGAAATAGTGAAGAATAAAAAAAGCTATTTCTGCTAGTTTGGCTGTCACCATTAAAATTGCAAAAGTCATGCTACAGTGCATGATATGCACTTAGTTTAGATGGAAAAGGCATTAAATTTGTGGGTGAAGACATGAAAAAAAGTGTCTTGATTGACAGCAGTGTGTTGAACCAGAAAGTATTGAGCCTATACACATCCTTCAGTAAGGGATCCCCTGAAATAAGTGACCATGTTCACATAACTTTTATTACAGTACACTGTTGTTTTATGTTATTATTAGTTATTGTTTTTATTTTATTGTTTTGTCCAATTTATAAATTAAACTTTATCTTATGTACGTATAGGAAAAAACAACATATATAGAGTTTTGTATGATCCATGATTGCAAGCATCCACTGGAGATGTGTCTTGGAATATATCTCCCATGGATATGGGGGGACTACTGTACTACCCATGTGTGAGATGATTTGAAGCTGGTTCATGTCTCAGTGCTTCACTTTGTGCATTTAATTTCTCTTTGGGAAAAATTCTCCAACCCATTCAGAAATAGTAGCAAACAAAATCATAATTAATGCAGAGTTAGTAATGACTAACAATGAACATGTTACCTATTACTTATTATATTAAAGTCATACCTTCAAAATATTTGTTTATAATCCAACAGGTTTTAATTTTGTGTGTACTAAGCTCTCAGTATTCTGTGGGGGAGAAATATTATCACAGCAATCACTTTTTACAATTTCAGGTACATGCATTCTATCTTACAATGAAATTATTTTAGGAAATAAAAACAGAAATTAAGCACTTGTAAATCACTTAACACTGGGAGTTGTTTTAAAAAAATATGCCCAAGTTGAATGCCTTAAAACTAACTCTCATATTTGTATTTTACTTAGAACTTATGGGGAGCCTATATATATAAAGTTTATATGACAAGCAACAATTCCTGAAAGGCCTTCCAAGAGAAATACTATTTTCCTTGCCCTGAGAATTTGCAGTATACCAGAAGAGACTGAGCTGGTATTGCACAGAATGTTATCAATACAGCTCACAGAACCAATGGTTTACTCTAAATCTGTAGCAGTGAAATATGCAGATATTCATAAAGTTTAACTAAAGAACTTACACAAAAACAGGATCACAAAGGACTTCTGCTAAAATCCAGAAACCCTTCTCCTTTGGCTAATATAATATTTCAATCAACAAGGAGTAATTAAAATAACTTTAAACAATTAAAATACCTTTAAGAATCTTAATATCTTACTCAGCAAAGCAATGCAGGTATAATACCATTAAAAACAAAACAAAACAAAACAGCTACACCAGAATAAGCACTGATCTTTCCATAGTTCCTGTCTCTGTGGATTTCTCCTGGAACTGAAATCTACTATGTGGCTCCTTCATCTGAACTCTTTGCCTTCACAGTAAGAGCCTCTCCTATTTGAAATATTACAGATTTATAAAATTTATGTATGGTATTTCTCTGCTTGAAAGCTTCATTTGGAAGAAACAATCTCCCCTTTTTTGTATCTTTCTTAAGTTTATTTAAAAGTTAGGCTCACAAATGACAGATAGTTGTATGAAATTCTCATCAGAAGACCTGAGTTCCAGCCCCTGCTCTGCTACCAACTACCTATGCCGCAATTTGTCTCTGTACTTCAAGTTCACCATCCTTTAAATGAGCTTATCAATTTCAGATTTCCTATTTACTTTATATATACAGCTATAGATTATTGAAATTGTATTAAGTACTAAGAATTTTACATATAGAAGACTTACAAATATGAGATTTACCTTAATTCTGAGAATAACTTGGTTTAATAGGTATTATTCCCATTTTACAATATGTCAGAGAAGCCAACAAAAGTAGTATTGTCATTCCATAGAACAGCCTGTGTTTGCAAACCAAACTTTCTATTTCAAAATTCTCTTTCAAGTGGGCAGCGACCAGAGGGGAGAGGGAAGGGAACTTAAGGGGAAAAAGGGGGAGGGAAGGGGGGGGGGAAAAGTTGAAGTACTTAAAATTAAATTCTCTTTCAATGATATTATGCCACGTTTCTATGATTGTGAGGGTCAACTAAGCCAATACCTTTGCCAGCACTTTGTAAAGCAATAAAGTTCTTGGTGAGCAACATGGCTAACACCTTTTCTTTCCCATACTTTTCTAAAAATATAAGTAGCCTGTTAAAGTATAGTAAAATAACATTGGTGTAAGAGATTTAAAAATACTGTTTGTTTAGTCTTCCTTATAGTCATATGCAACTTAATGATGTTTTGGTCAACGATGGACCACATTTATAACAGTGGCCCCATAACATTACAATGAAACTAAAACTTCCTACCACTTACTGCTTTTGTAAAGTTAATAGTTATAACATCATAGCACAAAGCTTTAGTCATGTGTTTTTGATGATTCTGGTATAAATAAACCCACCACACTGCCACTCATATAAAAATATAGTACACACAATTATAGTAGTAAGTTATTATTTAGGTTTACGTAAGCACACTCTGTGGTGTTCGCACAACTGTAAAATCACCTAATGACTTATTTTTCAGAACATACTCCATTGTTAAACAGCACATGACCCTTATTAGTTTCCTATAACTACCATGTAAATATAGTACAAAATTGATGATTTAATACAACATACATTTATTCTACTACAGTTGTGGAGGTCAAAAGTCAACAAATTTTATTAAGTTAACATTAAGATATCAGAAGTGTTTGGTTCCTTCTGCAGGCTCTAGGGGAGTATCTGTTTCTTCATATATTTTAGCTTTATTTTACAGTTAAATTATGTCAATTTATTTATATTAGAATATGAGTTAGAATGCTAACTAAAATATACAACTAGCCTTCTCAGCAGAATGTCATTATGCCATATCCTGAGAAATCTATTACTTTTTTTACCGTTGTTCAGTTACAGTTGTCCTGCCTTTCCCCCCACAGCTCTCTCCTGCTCTGTCCCCCCACTCTCACAGTCAGTCCCCTCTCTTGACCATAACCATGATCCTCCTTGGCTTGCCACTACCCCTTCTTTGCCCCATTAGTCCCCTGCACCCTCCTCTCTGGTCACTGTCAGTTTGTTCTTTATTTCCAAGCATCTGGTTCTATTCTGCTTGTTTGTTTGTTTTGTTGATTGGGTTCAACTTATAGATGAGATTACATGGCATTTGTATTTCCCCACATGACTTATTTTACTTATTATAATACTCACCACTTCTACCATGCTTTTGTGAAGCACAGGAGTTCCTTCTTCCTTTGTGCTGCATAGTATTTCATTGTGTAAATGTACCAGTTTTTTGATTCACTCATTTACTGATGGACACTTAGGTTGTTTTCAGCACTTGGCTATTGTAAATTTGTGCTGCTATAAACATTGAGCTGTGTAGGTTCTTTTTAACTGGTGATTCTTAGAGTAAAATCCCAGCAGTGGAATTACGGGGTTGAAAGGTAGTTCCATCATTAGTTTTTTGAGGAAATCCCATAAGTTTACCCCAGGGGCTGCACCACTCTGCATTCTCACTAACATTTTACTAGGGTTCTTTTTTCTCCACAAGTTTGCCAGCACTTATTGTTTGTTGATTTGTTATGATGGCCATTCTGACTGATGTGAAGAGGTATCTCATTGCGGTTTTTATTTGCATCTCTCTAGAGATGGCTAGTAATGTTGAACATTTTTTCATGTGTCTATGGGCCCTCTGTGTGTCCTCCATGGAGAAGTATCTGTTTAGGTCCTTTGTCCATTTTTAATTGGATTGCTTGACTTCCTGGAGTGGAGTTGTGAGAGTTTTTATATATATTTTGGAGACCAAACCCTTGTTGGAGGTATCATTTGAAAATATGTTTTTCCATATGATTGGTTCCCTTTCCATTTTGTTAATGATTTTTTAGCTGTGCAGAAACTGTATAATTTGATGTAATCCCATTCGTTTATTCTTTCCTTTATATCCCTTGCCCTCGAGGATATATTGGTGAAATGTTGCTCCATGGGATAACAGAAATTTTCCTGCCTGTGTTCTCCTTTAGGGCATTTATGGTGTCATGACTTATATTTGAATCTTTTACCCATATTGAGTTCATTCTGGGATGTTGTGTAAGTTAGTTGTCTAATTTCATTTTTTGGCTTGTACTTGTCCAGATCTCCCAATACCATTTATTGAAGGAGCTATTTTTCTATTTCATTTTATGTTTCTGTCCACTTTTTCAAATATTAAGTGACCATATTGATGTGGGTTTATTTCTGGGCTCTCTATTCTGTTCCACTGATCATTGTGTCTGTTCTTATGCCAGTACCAGACTATATTGATTACAGTGGCTTTGTAATACAATGTAATATCAGGTATTGTGATCCTACTTTGTTCTTCTTTCTCCAAATTGCTGAGCCTTTCTGAGGTCTTTTTTGGTTCCATTTGCAATTTTAGAATATTTTTTCTCTATCTGCAAAATATGTCATCAGTATTTTCATGAGAATTGCATTGAATCTATAGATTACTTTGGGCATTATGGATATTTTAATATTAATTTTTTCCAGTCCATGAACATGGTATGTGCTTCTGTTTATCTGTGTCTCCCTTCATTTCTTTCTTCAGTGTTCTCTGGTTTTCTGAGTACAGTTTTTTTACCTTTTTGATTAAGTATATTTCTAAGTATTTTATTTTTGTTGTTACTATAGTAAATGGGATTTTTCACTAATTTCTGATACTCCCTTGTTGTTGTCCAAAAGTGCCTTCAATTTCTGAATATTGATTTTTATATCCCTCTGTTTTGCTAAATTAATTTATTAGGTTGAGTAGTTTTTTTGTGGAGTATATAGGATATTTTATGTACACTATCATATCATTTGCAAATACTGACAGCTTTACTTTTTCCTTTCCAATTTGGGTGACTTTCATTTCTTTTTTCTTGTCTGATTGCTGTGGCTGGAACTCCTAATAATGTGTTGAATAGAAATGGTAAAGCAGATACCACTTGTCTTGTGCCTGATCTTAGGGGGAAAGCTTTAATTTTTTTCCCCATTGAGTGTGATGTTGGTTGTAGGTTTCTCATAGATATTCCTTATTATGTTGAGGTATGCTCCCTGTACTCCCACTTTGCTGAGTGTTTTTTATCATAAATGGATGTGGTACCTTATTATGCTTTTTCTGCATCTATTGATATGATCATGTGGTTTTTGTATTGCATATTTTTATGTGATGTATTACATTTGTTGATTTGCATATATTGTACCATCCTTGCATCCCTGGAATGAATCCCACTATCTTCCAAACAAAATACCATCAAAAGTATTGTGGCACTGAACAACATAGAGCAAATGGACTTAACTGATATATACAGAACTTTTCACTCCAAGGAAGCAAAATATACATTCTTTTCAAATGTATATGGAACATTTTTAAAGAAAGACCATACAATAAGATGCAAAACAAGCCTCAACAAATTCAAGAAAAATAAAATTATATTAAGCATTTTCTTGGATCACAATGGCATGAAACTAGAAACCAACCTCAAGGAAAAACTAAAAAATAATCAAATTTATGGAGACTGAATAACATGTTATTAAACATGTTATTAAATGGATAAACAATGACATCAAGGGAGAAATAAAAAGTGTATGGAAACAAATGAAAATGAACACACAAAATCCCAAAACCTATGGGACACAGTGAAGGCTGTCCTGAAAGGGAAGTTCATAGCAATACAAACCTACCTAAAAAAGACAGAACATATTCAAATAAAAACCTAACCTGTTACAAAAACTGGAGGAACAGCAAAGCCTACAGTGAGTAGAAGAAACAAAATAATCAAGATTAGAGCAGAATTAAATGACATAGAGACTGAAAGAATAATTTAAAGGATCAATAAATCTAGGAGCTGGTTCTTTTATTATTATTATTATTGTTCAAGTACAGTTGTGTCCATTTCCCCCATAACTTTCCCCAACCCCACCCACCCCAACCTGCCACTCCCAATCCTACCCTCTTCTGGCTTTGTCCATATGTCCTTTATACATGCTCCTTGATGACCCTCTCCCTTCTTCACCTTTATCCCACTCCCCTCTCCCTTCTGGGCACTGTCACTGGTTTTTGTATTTCATTTTTTTTTCTTTTATGAAGTCTGAAATAAAGTTTGTTCTTTATTTCAATGTCTCTGGTTACAGTTTTCCTGCTTGTTTGTTTTGTTGATTAGGTTCCCCTTATATGTGAGATCATATGACATTTGCCTTTCACTGCCTGGCTTATTTAATTTAGCATAGTGTTCATCCAGTTGACACTGTTGGTCCAGTTGACCATCCAGGCTGTCACAAAGGTTAGAAGCTCCTTCTTTCTTCCTGCTGTGCAGTAGTCCATTGTGTAAATGTACCACAGTTTCCTGATCTGTTCATTTACTGATGGTCACTTAGGTGGCTTCCAACACTTCGCTAATGTAAATTGTGCTGCTATGAACCCTGGGGTTCTCTGCATTCTTTGGCTTATGGTTCCTTCTTCCAATATTGAAAGCCAGTAATATAGCTTCTTGATTCAGCAGCCACCTTATGTTTTTTGGTGCCAGATCTCCTCTGCCTGCCTCTAGTTGGTACCCTTTTGATTATATGGGATCCATCTGGAAAATTAGAGAAAATCTCCCTATTTCAAGATCCTAATCATACCTCAAAATCTCTTTTGCCTTATAATGCAACACTCACAGGTTCTGATTATTAAAACTTGTATATCTTTGCAGGTCATTATTTAGCCTACCATATTCTGCTTCTGACATACTGCAATTAAAATGACTTATCAGGCCAGATTGGTATAGCTCAGTGGATTGAGCACGGGCCTGCAAACCACACGATTGGGGTTTGATTCCCAGTCAGGGCACGTGGCTGGGTTGCAGGCCAGTTCCCAGCAGGGGACACATGAGAGGCAACCATGCACTGATGTTTCTCTCCCTCTCTCCTTCCCTTCTCCTCTAAAAATAAATAAACAAAATCTTAAAAAAATAAAACAACTTATCAATCCTTTACAGTATGACTTTCATTAATGTATTTCTTCCACTTTGCATAGTTATAAGCACTTAAAATATGGTTGGAGTGCTGTGATATTTTTAAGATACTGTGCATATTCTTTCATAAGACATTTTATTATATTCTTGGTACACTCAAAATTTCTAACAACAAATAAAAATGAAAATATTACTTTTCAAATAAGATTTCTGCTTCAAGTACTGAAACTTAGAATGACTTCTATAAACATTTGTTCCATTTGTTTAGTTTAAAAAATAGTTTTTATATTCAAAGGAAAATGAATGTGTTGCACTTAAATCAATAGTGGAATAAGATCAACACTGAGATAGTGTTGTATCTCTCAATGCCTTTGCTGAATTTTCAAGTACTCATTTCCCAACATTTTCACTGCCTGATCAAAATTTGAAGAAATTGACAGAAAAGGTTATTTGTTTATTATGGAGGTCTTACAACCAGAGTTAATTTTTTCCACTATATTGATGACTTGTGAGAAGTACTTTCAAAATATGTTAGAGTTACAGCACAATGAATAAGACACATTGCCATTGGAATTAACTCCATGCCTCATTCTAAAAGAAGTGATGATAATCCCCTTTGAAGATGGCCATTTCTCTTACATAATTTTCATCCTATGGTTTTGAGTCTGGAAGTAAATTATTTATGTCTTCTCTATGGCTAGAATCAGAGACAGGAAGAAAATATGCCAATAAGAGTATCACAATAGTATAATGTTGCAATAATAATGGAAGCAACTGAATTGGGGAAGCTTAACTGTTTCACACATCTATATTCACTTTCCCAGAAGTCTTATGAGGTAGTAACTATAATAATTCTTGCTTGATTGGGAAGAGAATAGTTTAGTAAATTAATTATCTGAATTATCATGAAACATCTTAGAGTCTGAAGGATGATTTTTAACAGAAGTAATATTATAAAACTGGATAGTTAACCTCTGTACAAAATTATTTTATTTTTCTGGGGTAGTGAAACATTTTATTTTCTATAGATCAGGCCATATTTTCATACATATGTTAGGGACAATCTATAGGGACAAAATGCAAATTTAATTCACAGACATTTAGATATAATAAAATTATATTACCCAGCAACTTCTTTTAACCCATTGCATACATAAAATTTATTTATTCTGCAAGTGATATAAATATAAAACATTGAAAATTAAAATTGTAAGACAATATAGTGTCCTTTCAACTAAGAAATCCTTCTGATATTATACTTCAAGCAGGTTCTGTGGTGCTGACATGAAAAATAAAACTAAAGCCTTAACGGTTTTATTTTTATTTATGAATGTTAAATTACTAACCTCTGTCTGATGAGCTGATACAAAGAAATATTTAATATTATGGATAATCCTCACAAATACTCTGGATAACATAGGCATAGTGAGCAATCTTAAGATAATTCTTTTTTTTTAGAACATTTTCCCAAATGGGAAATTTTCTAGGCCATAAGGCAAGTATTCAAAAATGTAATACTATTAAATATATCATAATTTACTTCTGATAAAATATAGTTAAATTAGAAATATCAATGTAAGAAAATTTGGTACATTAAGTTCCAATTATAGGTGAGTTCAACAAAACCAAGAAGCAAGCAAAATATAACAAGAGACATTGAAATGGAAAGCAAACTGACCAAAACCAGAGGGGAGAATAGAAGGGATAATGGAGGGTAAAGGGGAAAGGGTTTTCAGGAACATGTACAAAGGACACATGGACAAAACCAAAGAGGGGTAGGATCAGGGGTAGGAAGTGGGGATAGCTAAATTTGGGGAAAGTGGTGGGATAAAACGGAGACAACTGTACTTGAACAATTAAATATAGAAATATTAAAAATAAAGTGTGGCATAAGCACAGATATTTAAAAATTATTAATAGTTACATTCTAAATTTTAGCATTTGGAAGTTTAAACATAAAAATCATGGTTCAAAGAAAAATTTAAAAGGGAAATTAGATATGTATTTGATGAAAATAAAGCATACTAAATTATATGATATGTAGGTAAATTGGTGAGCACAGGAAAGTTATAGATTGAAATGCTTACATTAAAAAAAAGAAGAAAACTATAAAACCTAAGAATTCATCTTTGGAAATACTAAGGGTAATCAGGTCTTTTACCTCCTTGGTTAGGCTTATTCTTAGGTACTTAATTTTTCTGGTTGATATAGCAAATGGAATTTTTTCCTGATTTCTGTTTCTGATACATTATTGTTGGTGTAAAAAATCTCTTGTTTCTGAATATTGACTTTGTGTCCTGCTGTTTTGCCAAATTCACTTATTAGGCTGAGTAGGAGTAATTTCTTGGTAGAGTCTATAAGATTTTCTGTGTAAACTATTATGGGATCTGTGAACAATGATAGTGTTGCTTCCTCCTTTCCAATTTGGGTGCCGTTTATTTCTTTTTCTTGTCTGATTTCTGTGGCTAGGACTTCTAATACTGTATTGAATAGAAGTGGTGAAAGAGGATACCCTCGTCTTGTGCCTGATCTTAGGGGGAAAGCCTTTAATTTTTGCTCATCGAGTATGATGCTGACTGTAATTTTCTCATATATGCCTTTTATTATATTGAGGTATGCTCCCTCTATTCCCACTTTGCTGAGTGTTTTTATCATAAAGGTGTGCTGTACCTTATCAAATGCTTTTTTCCACATGTATTGACATGATCATGTAATTTTTTATTTATTTTTGTATATGTGATGTATTACATTTATTAATTCATGAAAAGACCTGTACTCTGAAAACTTCACAACACTGAAGAAAGAAGTTAAGGAAGACAGAAACAAATGGCAGCATGTACTATGTTCATGGATTGGAAGAATTAACATCAGCAAAATGTGCACACTACCCAAAGCAATTTTTAGATTCAGTGCAAGCCCTAAAAAGGACCAATGACATATTTCACAGTTATAGAACAAACATTTCAAAAACTTATATGGAAATGTAAACAACCCTGAATACCCACACCAATTTTGAGAATGAAGTACAAAGTAGGAGGGATCACAATATCTGATATCAAACTATATTACAAGGCCATGGGCATCAAAACAGTCTGGCACTGGGCATAAGAACAGACACAAAGATCAATAGAACAGAATAGAGAGTCCAGAAATAAACTCAAGTCTCTATAGTCAATTAATATTTGACAAAGGGGGCAGAAGCATAAAATGGAGTAAAAATAGCCCCTTCAACAAATGAAATTAGCAGATCTGGCCAGCTACATGTCAAAAAGACGGAAGGAAGGAAGGAAGGAAGGAAGGAAGGAAGGAAGGAAGGAAGGAAGGAAGGAAGGAAGGAAGGAAGGAAGGAACTTGATCACTAACTTACACTATACAGAAAAATAAACTCAAGATGAATAACAGACTTAAATGTAAGTCATGGAACCATAAAAGTCATAGATGAAGGCATAGGCAGGAACATCTAAGATATTCCACACAGCAATATTTTCACTGATATGTCCCCTAAAGCAAGGGACATAAAGGAAATAATAAATAAATGGTGTCTCATCAAAATAAAAAGCTTTTAACAGTTATAGAAAACATCAGCAAAATGAAAAGGTAACCAACTGTATGGAGCAATACATTTGCAAATGATACCTTGGACAAAGGTTTTATATCCAAAATATATAAAAAAACTAACACAATACCTGCAGGTTTCCCCTGATTTGAGAATTGAGATTCCCTGTGAGAAACTAAGTCTCCTGGCTCTGAGAGGGGAGGGAGCTCCAAAGTTGCAATTTCTTTTTGGTCTCTTGGCTACAGCAGAAGTCATGCACAGGATAACTCTCCTTCCACTTATAAAGTCCCCTTAGTTGATGCTATGAAGCATCTTGTGTAATTTTGACTTCAGAACTTCACATTAGCTAAGATTCGGTTGATTTTTCAGACTGATTATTGGAAGTTCAGCTAAAAATCCAGATTAGGGGCAAGAGCTAGTGGACTCAGCTTCCATCTACTCAGACACCATCTCCCTAAGCCTGATGTTGATAATCATTTTTGTACCCCTTGGTCATACATGCCTTACCATTTTTAAAATTCAGATTGTTTGCTTTTGTTGTTAATGTTGTTGATTTACCTAGGTTTATTTTGGATATTTTACCTATGTATTTTGGATATTATTTTCTTAACCAGTGTATGGTTTGCAAATAGTTTCTTTTATTCTGTAGGCTGTTTTTTTTTCCCCTGTGTGGGAGGTTTCTAGTTTGATGTGGTATTGATTTTTGGTTTTGCTGCTCGTGCAGTTAGTGTTTTATCTAAAAATGATTGCAAAGATCAATGTCTAGGACCTTCTTCCCCATTTTCTTCTAAGTGTTTTACATTTTCATGCCTTATGTTTGTTTAATCCTTTCAAAGTTAACTGTTGCCAGTGAAGTAAGATAGGGAGCCAATTCCTTCCTTCCTTCCTTCCTTCCTTCCTTCCTTCCTTCCTTCCTTCCTTCCTTCCTTCCTTCCTTCCTTCCTTCCTTCTTTCCTTCCTTTTCCTTTCTCTCTCTCTTTCTTTCTTTCTTTCTTTCTTTCTTTCTTTCTTTCTTTCTTTCTTTCTTTCTTTCTTTCTTCTTTTACATGTGGATATCTCATTTTGCCACCATCATTTATTAAGATATTATCCTTTCTCTACTGTATATTCTTGGCTGCTTTATCAAAAATTAATTGACTACGTATGCATGCATTTATTTCTGGACTTTTTATTCTGTTCCATGATCAATGTGTTTATTTTTATGCCAATACCATACTGTTTTATTACTAGAGCTTTGTAATATAGTATGGAATCAGTAAGTATAATGCCCTCAGTTTTGTTGTTTTCACTCAGGGTTGTTTCACAATATTTGGTTTCATACCAATTTTAGCTTATTTTTCCCCATACTTCTGTAAAAAAAATACTATAGATTGTTTATAGGAATAGCATTGAATCTGTAGATTGCTTTGAAATCAACTTCCCAAAACACACAATTAAGGAAATTCAATTCACAGACTTACATGCTGAATATAGTATAAATAACACTTATAAGTGAATAACAATAACAAAATTAATTAAAGTAAAATGAATAACTTGAACAAAAATTTCAAAAATTAATATATTTGAATGGTCAATAAGCATATGTATAATGCATAGCATCATTAACATTAATAATGCACAAATATTTAAAATACATTTTATTATATTTTTACAGTTGTCTCATTTCTCCCCCTTTATTCTCCTCTTTCTTATACCTCCCTCCCACCCACATTCCCCCCACTACGTTAATGTGCATGGGTGGTACATATAAGTTCCTAAGCTTCTACATTTCCTATATTATTCTTAACCTCCCCCTGTCTACTTTGTACCTACTATTTATGCTTCTTATCCTCTGTACCTTTCCCCCCCTCTCTCCCCCTCCCACTCCCCTGTTGATAACTCTCCATGTGATTTCCATTTCTGTAATTCTGATCCTCTTCTAGTTATTGCTTAGTTTGTTGTTATATATATTTTTTAGGGTTGGTGGTTAATAGTTGTGAATTTGTTGTCACTTTATTGTTCATAATTTTACCTTCTTTTTCTTAGATGAGTCCCTTTAACATTTCATATAATAGGGGTTGGGTGATGATGAACTCCTTTAACTTGACCTTATATAGGAAGTACTTTATCTGCCTTTTCATACTAAGTGATAGCTTTGCTGGATAGAGAATCTTGGATGTAGGTCCTTGCCTTTCATGACTTTGAATACTTGTTTCTAGCCCCTTCTTGCCTGTAAGGTTTCTTTTGAGAAATCAGCTAATAATCTTATGGAAACCTTTTTTGTAGGTAACTGTCTCCTTTTCTCTTGTTACTTGTAAGATTCTCTCCTATGGGGAACATGTCTGAGTGGCATAGTGGATGTAGCTCAGCCCCTGATTTAAAAAACCGATGGGGACCTAGTCAGCACATAGTAACAGAGCCCACAGATTGGTTTTCCAGTGGGGAAGAGGGCCAGCATTGTACCTAGGCTGCTTTGAGGCTTCTTGATGTTTGCTCACACTCCCTCACCCTGAATTGAGGCAGCAAATATTTACTGCATATCTTTAAAGTAACTTCAGAAAATCTGTGCTAAACCTCCCAAGTATGGCATATAACCAGTTCAACCACTTGTTCCCTTGCATCTGCAAACATCCTTTTCTTTGAAGTAATTAGCAATATTATTTCCTTTGTTATCTATAAAAGGTAATCACCTACAGTGAACCTGTGCTTAGTAAATGAGGACCATCCTCCATGTAATGTGTCCAGAAAAGCAATAAAAGCCTGTCCAGTCAGGGGTTGGGGTCTCTCTCTCTCACTGAGAAAGCAGCCATGCCATTCCTTTTTCTCCACAGGACTTCTGTAGTCCATGTGAATTCGTTTTTCGCAGCCACAACACATGGACACCAGGGCTGGAGTCTGCATCACTCTCCTTTTCTTTAATTTTGGGTAATGTAATTGTGATGTGACTTGGTGTGTACTTCCTTGGATCTAACTCTTTGGGGACTCTCTGAGCTTCCTGGACTTCCTGGAAGTCTATTTCCTTTGCCAGATTAGGGAAGTTTTCCTTCATTATCTTTTCAAGTAAGTTTTCAATTTGTTGCTGTTCCTTTTTCCCTTCTGGCACCTCTATGATTCAGATGTTGGAATGTTTAATGTTGTCCCAGAGCTTCCTAAGCCTGCCCTCTTTTTTTTTTTTTTTTTGAATTCTTGTTTCTTTATTCTGTTCTGGTCAAATGTTTATTTCTTCCGTCTGGTCTAAACTGTTGATTTGACTCCTAGTTTCTTTCCCTTTGCTGTTGGTTCCCTATGCATTTTCCTTTAATTCCCTTTACATAGCCTTCTCTCTTTCCTCTTTTGGGACCATACGCAACCATTTCTGTGAGCATCCTGATTACCTGTGTTTTGAACTGTGCATCTGATAGTTTGGCTATCTCTCTGTCACTTAGTTGTATTTTTTTTCTGGAGCTTTGATCTATTCTTTCATTTAGGGGGTAAATTACAAGAACCACCTTCTAGCCATGTGGAATCCAATGTTGCAAAAGAAGGTGAGCTTTTAAAATATATATATATTTTATTGATTATGCCATTACAGTTGTTCTATTTCCCCACTTCATTCCCCTCCACCCTACACACCCCTTCCCCTACCATTCCCCCCTTTAGTTTATGACCACGTGTCTCAAGTTCTTTAGATTCTATATTTCCCATACTAATCTTGCCCTCCCCCTATCTATTTTCTACCTACTGTCTATGCTATTTATTTTCTGTACCTTCTCCCCCCTTCTCCTTCTCCCACTCCCCTGTTGCTAATCCTCCATGTGATCTTCATTTCTATGTTTCTGCTCCTGATCTAGCTGTCCTCTTAGTTTACTTTTGTTTTAGGTGTGGTTGTTAATAACTGTGAGTTTGCTGTCCTTTCACTGTTCATCTTTTTTATCTTCTTTTTCTTAGATAAGTACCTTTAACATTTCATGTAATAAGGGCTTGGTGATGATGAACTCCTTGAATTTGATCTTATCTGAGAAGCACTTTATCTGCCCTTCCATTCTAAATGAAAGCTTTGCTGGATAGATCAATCTTGGATGTAGGTCTTTGGATTTCATGACTTGGAATATTTCTTTCCAGGCCCTTCTAGCCTGTAAGGTCTCTTTTGAGAAATCCACTGACAGGCTGATGGGAACTCCTTTGTAGGTGACTGTCTCCTTATCTCTTGCTGCTTCTAGAATTCTCTCCTTCATTTGAATCTTGGCTAATGTAATGATGATGTACCTTGGTGTGTTCCTTCTTGGGTCCAACTTCTTTGGGACTCTCTGAGCTTCCTGGATTTCCTGAAGGTCTATTTCCTTTGACAGATTGGGGAAATTCTCCTTTATTATTTGTTCAAATAAGTTTTCCACTTGTGGCTGTTCCTCTTCCCCTTCTGGCACCCCTATAATTCATATGTTGGAGCGTTTAAAGATATCCTGGAGGTTCCTAAACCTCTCTTTATTTTTTTGAATTCTTGTTTCTTCATCCTTTTCTTTTTGGTCATTTTTTCCCTCTTTCTGGTCCACTCCTTTGATTTGAGTCCCAGTTTCCATTACTTTGGTTTCCTGTGCATTTCCATTCATTTCAATTAGTTTAGCCTTCATATGTTCCTCTAATTTGTGACTAAAATCAACCAGTTCTGTGAGCATCCTGATCACCAGTGTTTTGAACTGTGCATCTGAAAGTCTGGCTATTTCTTCATAGCTTAGATTTATTGGCTCTGGGGCTCTGAGTTGTTCTTGAGCCATGTTTTGATCTGTCCGTGCCTGTTATGGAGCGGAGCCTTAATTATTCATCAGGATAGGGCTACCCAGGTCGCTGGTTTGTGATGCTGTATGTGGGGGCTGGTCAGAGAGGGGCCGCCCAGGTCACTGGTTTATGACTCTGTATGTGGGGGCGAGGTCAGAGAGGAACAATACAGGTCCCCTCTGCTGCTTCCTGCCACTGGGCTCTGCACAGTCTCATGGCTCGCTCCTTTACTGGTTTATCTGTACGCAAATGTGTGACTGTGGTCAGCCTTCAGTGAGTCCACCGCCTTGCACCCTCAGTGGGTCCACCAGCTACTCCACACCTGGGATCTGTCCATGGCTGCCAGCGTTCCTGGGTCGCATGCCTGGGTCGGTCCAGTGGATCTTTCCTGCCCAATCCCACTCTGCTGCTGGCTCTGCCCCTCTTACCAGTTTGGCTGAATGGTTCATTGTTGTCAGACTTCCAGATAGTTCAATTTTCTGTGGTTTGGCTGTGTTTTTGTTGCTAAAACTTTGTTGTTTTTAAACTTGGTTGTGTGAGGAGGTACAGTGCTTCCACCTATGTCTCCATCTTGGCGGAAGTCCTCATAAGGTGAACTTTCATTGTGCTCCACTGAGAAAGCACTGTATCTTTTATGTGTGTCAGCTGAGTTTTACATATGTAAGAGAAAGAACCAGAATCAAAAGCTGTATGAAGCAACTTGGGGATGTGAATTTAGAGTCTATTATACTGGTTTTAGTGCTTTGAGAGTGAGGAGGTTGTATCATATAATCTGTGAATTATACTACGTAATTTCTCCACAATTAACCTAAAATTCCCTTCCACAGTTCTGCTCATATATTATTGACCTCCCTTTAAGAATTAGCATAGAACTCAGAGGCCTACTCAAACTGGTGTATTTAGTACATACTGTGAATTCAACATAAGGATATAGACTAATTATCAGTCTAACATTATTCATTCTATTTAGAACTATGCACATTTGGATATGCTTTACACAAGCTCTGTCCTGAAAAAGTCCAACAATTGCTAATATAATAACAGTTTGCATGGCATCTGTGTAACCTGGAAGCCAAGGAGAATGGACTGAAATATGCATGTGTGAACAATAACAACTTCACTGTATTAGTCAGTGGGGTGGCAGATGCTGTTGACTGAGCATCATGTGTGCAGTGTGGCTGTCATGTTCAAAATAATAAAGCAAGTAGAACAAGAGTCTGCATCAAATTGTGCATTAAGCTTGAACATTTCTCTGTGGAAACTATTTGGATGACTGGAAGGCTTTGGAGGATGATGCAGTGAGAGTAGCACAAATAAAGTGTGGCACGAATGCTTCAAAGATGGTTGAGGGTCTGGTGAAAGAGATCCATATTCTGGAAAGCCTAGAACATGCAGACCACCTGAGAATGTTGAATATGTATGAGTTGCAACCAACAAAGATCAATGGTTGACAATGCGAAAACTAAAAGCCAATCTGTGGATTTCAAAAACTACTGTGTCCGAGATTTTGATGCAGGATCTTGGCATGAAATGTGTCATGGTAAAATTTGTTCTACAGCTTTTGCTACCAGAGCAAAAAGAATATCATGCTGCTGTTGCTAATGACTTGATTCAAACTGCTACCAGTGAACCAGATTTCCTCAAGAAGATCATAGCCTAAGATTAATTGTGGGTCTATGGCTGTGATCCTCAAACAAAAGCCTAGTCATCCCAATGGAAGTTATCTGGTTCTCCACACCCAAAGAAAGTATGGCAAAGTCACAGCAAGATCAAGACCATGTTAACTGGGTTTTTTTTTTATTGTGAAGGTCTTGTCCATAATGAGTTCACCCTTCAGGCCAAAAAATTAATAAGGAATACTACCTCAATGTTCTTTGTCAGTTGAGAGATGCAATATGATGAAAAAGGCCACAACTATGGGCAACTAGAGATTGGCAGCTTTACCAACACAATGTGCCCATTCATGCATCACTTCTCATGCTGAGTTGTTTGGTGAAACATCACATGACCCAGGTGACATAGGCCTCTACATCCCAGATTTGATGTTCTGTGACTGCTGACTTTTCCCAAAACAAAAATCAACTTTGAAAGTGAGGAGATGTCAGACCATCAAAGAGATTCAGGAAAATACAATGGGGCAGCTGATGGTGACTGGGAGAATGGTGTGAGATCCTAAGGTGCCTACTTTGAAGGGGACTGAGATGTCCTGTGTAATGTTTCTTGTATCTTGTATCTCCTTCAATAAATGTCTCTATTTTTCAGATGGTATATCTGGATACCATCTGGAGAGACCTCGTATTATTTTTGAAAGAGAGGCCCAGAAATTGAGGACCTGACAAGGTCAGTATTTCCCCTTATCTGATTATCCTTGTGTGCTACAGATTCTATTATATAAGCCTCACTTAAACAGGTATTCTGGTTTGAGTTTTCTCTTCTCAGTCAAAGAGCTTATGGGTGATTTCATATGCATTAACCACTATGCAATTAATACCAATCTCTTAAATCACTGTAAATGCAGGGTATTTTGATTATTCTCTATTTCTCCCTTTATCTAAGCCATTCTTTACCTTTATTTGATTTTTACTCTGTTAGCCAAAGGAAGCCAATGGCAAGAGCTTCATGGGAGGAAGGAGAGATCAGCCATCTGACTGTTCATGCTTAGCCATTGTGTTTCTTACATAGATGAATCCTTCCTTAATATCGGTTTCTACTATATGACCCAAATATATGGATACATTATTAATGGCTTTCAATTACACTATTTGTCCCCTTTGTCCCTATAATCATAGTAATATAAGCACTTAATTCTATGGTTAGTTATTTTATGTATATCATCCCTTGTTTTTTTTTAATTTTATTCTTGTTTATTCTATTACAGTTGTGCTGATTCCCCCCCCCCTTTGCTCTTCTCTGTCACACCCTGTCTCCTGCTTCCATAGTCCATCCTCACCCTGTTGTCCATGCTCATGAGTCCCACACTCATGTTCCTTTGTTTGCTCCTTCCCCTTTACCCATTATTTCCCACCATCTCCCCTCTGGTCACTGTCAGCTTGATCTTATTTCCTTGTCTCTGGTTCTATGTTGCTAACTCGTTAGTTTTGTTGATTAGGTGACATTTATAGGTGAGACCACGTGGTATTTGTCTTTCACCAGCTGGCTTATTTAAATTAGCGTAATAGTCTCCAGGCCCATAATACTGTTGCAAAAGGTAGGAGTTCTTTCTTTCTTTCTGCTGCATAGTATTCTGTTGTGTTGATGAACAATAGATTTTTTAAATTGTTCAAGTACAGTTGTCTCTATTTTCCCTCCACCACTCTCTTCCACCCCAGCCACTTAATTTATTCATCTACTGATGAGCACTTAGGCTGTTCCCAATAATTGGCTATTATAAATAGTGGTGTTATATACACCAGGGAACATAAGTTCTTTTGAATTTCTGTTTCAGGATTTTTAGAGTGTAATACCAGCTGTTAAATTGCTGGGTCAAATGGCAGTTCCATTTTTAATTTTCTGACAAAATTCCATATTGTTTTCCACAGTGGCTGTGCCAGTTTGCATTCCTACCAACAGTGCACTAGGGCTCCCTTTTCTACACATCCTCACCAGCACTTGTTGTTTGTTGATTTTGTTATGATGGTTAGTCTGACCAATGTGAAGTGGTAATTTGCATCTCTCTGATAGCTGGTGTTGATGAACAGTTTTTCATCTGTCTATAGACCCTCTGTATGTCCTGTTGGTGAGGTGTCTGTTCAGGTCACAGAAGTGTCTTTGCCTATTTTTAATTGGACTGTTTGTCTTTTTGGTGTGGAATCATGTGAGTTCCTTATATATTTTAGAGATCAAATCCTTGTCCTAGGTATCATTAGCAAATATGTTTTCCCATAAGATTGGTTTCCTTTTCATTTTGTTGATTTTTTTTAGCTGTGTGGAAATTTTTAGTTTGGTGTAGTTCAATTTGTTTATCCTTTTCTATCCATTGCCTCAGAAGATGTATCAGTGAAAATATTGCTGTGTGGAATATCTGAAATTTTCCTGTTGATGTTTTCCTCTAGGTCTTTTATGGTATTATGAATTATATTTTAGTCTTTTATTCATCTCGAGTTTATTTTGGTGTATGTTATAAGTTGGTGGTCTAGTTTCATTTTTTTTTCCGTGTACTTATCCAGATCTCCCAAAACCATTATTGAAGAGGCATTTTTGACTCTATTTTATTTTCCTGCTCCCTTTGTCAAATATTAACTGACCACATTGATGTAGGTTTATTTCTGGATTCTATTCTGTTCTTTTGGTCTATGTGTCTGTTCTTATGTCCATGCTAGACTGTTTTGATTACTATGGCCTTGTAATATAGTTTGATATCAGGGATTGTGATCCCTTCTACTTTGTTCTTCTTTCTCAAAATTGTTGCAGGTATTCAGGGTTGTTTATGTTTCCATATAAATTTTTGAAATGCTTGTACTATACTTGTGAAATATGTCATTGGCATTTTAATAGGGATTGTATTGAATCTATAGAATGCTTTGGGTAGTATAAATATTTTGATAAATATATTGATAGTGTGAATTCTTCTAATCCATAAACACAGTACATGCTTCCATTTATTTGTGTCTTGCTTAATTTCTTTAAGTGTTCTGTGGTTTTTAGCATACAGGTCATTTATCTCCTTAATTAAGTTTATTGCTAAGTACTTGATTTTTCTTATTGCTGTAGTAAATGGGATTTTTTTCTAGTTTCTGTTTTGGTATTTTATTATTGTTGTACAAAAATGCCTTCCATTTCTGAATGTTGACTTTGTATCCCACTGTTTTGCCAAATTCAGTTATTAGGTCAATTGTGTTTTTGGTAGAGTCTATAGGGATTTCCATATACACTATCATGTTATCTGCAAATAGTGACAGCTTTGCTTCCTGCTTTCCAATTTGGATGGCTTTTACTACTTTTTCTTGTCTGATCACTATGGCTAGGATTTCCAATATACTATGTTGAATAGAAGCTGTGAGAATGGACCCCCTTATCTTGTGCCTGATCTTAGGGGGGAAGCTTTTAGCATTTGCCCATTGAATATGATGTTGGGTCTAGGTTTCTCATATATGGCCTTTATTATGTTGAGTAATGCTCTCTCTATTCTTATTTTGCTGAGTGTTATCTTAAATGGGTTCTGTATTTTATCAAATGCCTTCTTACTATCCTTTGATATAATCACATGGTTTTTGTCTATTTTATTGTTTATGTGATGTGTTACATTTATTGATTTATGAGTATTGTATCATTCATGCATCCCTGGATTGAATCCTATGTGATAATGGTGTATAACCTTTTTAATGTATTGATGGATCCAGTTTGCTAATATTTTGTTGAGGATTTTAGTATCTATGTTCATCAGCAATGTTAGCCTGCAGTTCTGTTGTTGTCATTGTTATTGTTGTTATGTCTTTATCTGGTTTTGGAATTATGATAGTACTGGCCTCATAAAAAATGTTGGATAATCCATCTCTTGATTTTTGTTTTGTTTTGCTTTGTTCTGTTTCATTTGAATAGTTTGAGAGGAATTGGGTCTAGCTTTTCTCTAAGTGTTTGGTAAAATTGTCCAGCCCAGGGTTTTTGTGTGCCAGGAGTTTTTAAATTACTGCTTCAATTTCACTAGTTGATTCTGGTCTATTCAGGCTTTCTGCTTCTTCTTGACTCAGTCTTGGAGGATTATATGTTTCTAGAAATTTGTCCATTTCATCCAGGTTTTCTTCCTTTTTTTGCCATACAGTTCCTTATAGCAATTTCTTATGTTCCTTCATATTTTCATGGTATTGGTTGTGATTTTGCCTCTTTTTTCCTGAGTTTATTTATTTGAATCATCTATCTTTCTTGATGAGTCTGGTTAAATTCTCGTATATATTTTTTATCTTTTCAAAGAACAAGCTCCTGTCTTCACTGATCCTTTGGCTTATTCTTTTAGTCTCTATATAATTTAATCTGCTCCCATCTTGACTTCCTTCCTTCTGCTTGCTCTGCGGTTTGTTTGTTGTTGTTTCTTTAATTTTTATAAATGTGGGGTTAGGTCATTTATTTGAAATGTTTCTATATTTTTTAGGTAGGCCTGTATTGCTGTGAACTTCTCTCTTAGGACTACCTTCACTGAATACCATAAGTTTTGGATTATTGTGTGTTCATTTTCATCTGTTTACATAAACTTTTCTGATATTTTCCTTGATCTCATTATTTACTCATTCATTTTAGGGGGAGGGTGAAGCAAATTTATTTCTTGACACTATACTCTTTTACAATAAATTAAATTAATACAAAATGTTTTTGATTTTTTTGTTTTGTTTTTTAAATTATTGTTCAAGTACAGTTTTCTTCCTTTCCCCTCCCCTCCCCACCACCCCAGCCCTCCCTGCTTCCCTCCCCTATTTCTACCCCCCTTGTTGTTGTCCATATGTCCCTTATAATTGTTCCTGTTAACCCTTCACCCTTTCCCCCCATTATCTGAAATTGAAATTGGAACAAGCTGACAGTGATCAGAAGAGGGGGGGATACTCATTCATTGTTTAATAACATGTTATTCAGTCTCCATATTTATCACTGTTTTTGAGTTTTTCCCTTGAGGTTAGTTTCTAGTTTAAAGCCATTGTAATCTGAGAAAATTATTTATATTATTTCAATTTTCTTGAATTTATTGTGAATTTTTTGTCCCATCATCTTTGAAAAAGATCCATGTGCATTTGAAAAGAATCTATATTTCACTTCTTTGATGTGAAAGGTTCTGTATATATCAGTTAATCTCATTTGATCTATCATGTTGTTCAGTGCCACAATGTCCTTGTTGATTCTTTGTTTGGAATATCTGTCTATCATTGATAATGGGGTGTTAAAATCCCCTACAATGAGTGTGTTGCTGTTTATATATTTTTTGAACTCCTCCTAGATTTTCCTTATATATTTGGGTGCTTCTATGTTGGGTGCATATATATTTATAATGTTTATATCTTCCTGATGGATGCTTCCCTTTAAATTAAAAATTGTCCTTATTTTTCTATTTGTATGGCCTTTGTTTTGAATTCTATTTTCTCTAATATATGTATTGCCACCCTGTCTTTTCCTTCTGTCCTTAATGGACCATCTGTTTTTTGATGCAAAAATATATTGCCCCCATTTTAGAGATGATGTAACATAAATACAAGTAGATCAACACACAAATTAACTTGATAAGTGATATAGTAAGAATTTTAATCTGGGCAATTTAATATAGTAATTACATACCTCAATGCTAGACAAAATTATTCCATATATCAGAACATGGAGACCACATGAAACTGTTCAGTAAAACCTTGGAAATAAAGAAAATAACATGACATTCTAAGAGTTAAACTTTAAAGCACAATATGAGTCAAAATAAATGAACTTTTCTGTTTCCCCCCAAGAACATGTTGATTGATATTTAGACAGAGGGAAAAGGAAGGAGAGAGAGGAGAGAAGCATCAATGTGAGAGAAAAACATAGATCTGTGCCTCTTACATAGAACCCGAATGGAACTGAACCTAGAACCTAGGCATTTGCCTTGACTGGGAATTGAACCCACAACTTTTCAGTCCAGGTAACTTTGTTCCAAGCAACTGAGCTGCACTGGCCAAGGTGATTTTTAAAAATTTTAAATTAGTAGATGCAATGTTTTTTATTGAATTTATTTGGGTGACATTGATTAATAAATTTATGTAGGTTCAGTTATACAATTCTACAATACATCATCCGTACATTGTATTGTGTGTATCAAGTGTTGTGTGTATTGTCAAGTCTCCTTCTATCACCATTTATACTTCTTTTACTTCTTCTACCTCCAACATCCTCTTCCTTCTGGCAACCAGTATACAAGTGTCTGTGCCCACGACTATTTCTTATTTTTTCCTTTGCTTAATCCCTTTACCCTTCTCATTCAGCTCCCAAAACCTTTCCCTCTGTCAGCTGTGAGTCTCAGAAGTAGGAAGAAGGTATGGTCTTCTTAGCAGAAAGAAAAAAATTATTTAAATAACAGAAATTATAACTATGTTCAACCCTGGGTGTTCAGAGTATTTTAAAACATAGCCTCATTGATAAAGTCAATTTAAGTATATAGGACAAATGAGGCTACCTTATTCTGCTGCCAGTAAACATTCAATATATCTCACTTAAGCCTTTTATTCTTACTATATACTCATCTAATAGCTCTATTATTTTTATTTGCTTTTGTTATTCTGCCTATAGGAGATGAATATTCTAGTTGGTACATAGTAGGCATATGCTAGATGGTACATAATAGGGGTACACCATTCCTGTAAATGTTGTGTTTACATTTTAAAATACTGGATAAAATAATATTCCTAATATATAGTTCAGTTATATGAGTTTGGTTAATGGTCATGTCACCTTGTAGGGTAGAGATGCTTTGAAAAATCTGAGGAAATTATATTTTTAAACCTGTAAGACTGAATGACAATCATTTTATTATAGAGTGCAAATCTCACTTTCAATTTAAACATTAGAAGGAAAGGAATAATAGAAAGGCAATATTCTCTGTAATTAGATAAAAACATGTGAAAATACTAGCAAAGAATAGTATTTCTTAGGATATATCAATTATCAGTATCATTCAGGAAAAGCACTTATGAAACCACTCTCTGCATTACAGTTTTGCATAGTCACTCAAGTTAACAGACACAGTTCTCAAATAATTTAGACTTTATTGCTGAATATAGAATTTGTCATAAAAATATACAAACATCCATGAGTATTGGAGTCTACTTGATAGTAATAATTCTTTAGTAAAATAAGAACTTGTCATTCTTGCCTATAAACAAGTCTGGTGTCAGTCTTATTTTATGAAGTCATCCCTGAGGGAGCTATCTTTTTTTTTTCCCCTAATCCTAAAAAGTTGAAACCCAGGTCCTGGACCCCAGTATGTCAGATTGTCTGGGGCCTTTGTCTAATAACCTCAGTTCATCTAATTCTAACCTCCATGAAGTAATTGTGAGTAGTTATTAAGAGACTGGACATTGTGAGTAGTTATTAAGAGACAGACAAATACAATTTGACTTTTGGCCCTACCACTGTCCATTTGTATGACATTGGAGGCAGCTTAGTTTGTACAAGGGTTTTATTTATTTCTTTATTTTTGTAGAGGTGAATATGAGTTGGCTAGGTAATATATATGTGGCAGGAAGAAGAGAAAAAGAGAACTCTAAGCAAAGAAAAACACTCAACCAAGAAGAATGATATTACATGGTGTATTTGAAGACCTGAAAGAAGTATAGGATATAAAATAAAAGTATATAGCATCAGTTTGGGGAGATAGAGTTAGATCATATGGTGTTATGTGAAGAATAGGCTCAAGGAGATGCAATTTGTTACAGGAAGACAAGGTCATGGTATAGGTAAGATTATGATGATTCAATACCTTGGTAGACTTATATAAATGAGTCTGAGAATACAGAAAGTGGGCAATTCTAAGAATAAAATATTTGGAGTGGGAATAGTGTTTATTAGTGCCTGTCATTATAGATTAGATATTTAAACACAACTATCACTCAATTATATTATAAATATACCCAAAAGCATTTATTTATTAGATTCTTGGAAAACACATGTAGGGTTAAATTATTTCCATTTAAAATACACACAAAAGAGAAAGAGAATCCTGAACATGTAGGAAAGATTGTAACTCTAAAAATCATCCACTGCAGAAACCAAAGAGTGAGCAGAGCACAGTTTCATATCTGTAATAGAATTCAAGAAGACAAGGGGTCTGAATAACAGGCCAGGAATCATTTTCAGAGAGCAGTTGTGAGGGAAACTGGAAGGTTTATGAAGACATATTAGTTCTAAGCCCTCCCAAGGCAATGGGAAAATAAAGTCAAGAATTGGCAAAGCCAACACCTGAATTGGAGATATGCCTCAGTGACTTAAAGATCTGCTGAAAAATCCTATTTGCTTATCACTTTTTGAGTGTGATTGAAAATACAATAAACCACATCTCCCCTATGTTCTTACAAAGAATGGAATCCCAGTACGGTTTCCATAACTAGGCTGTGACTGAAGTAAACTTTACTTTAGCAGTCTTGAACTGAATTTAATACTCAGACTGACCAGAAAAAAATATAAATTCTGAATGTTTCACATATTGGTGAATGAT
This sequence comes from Artibeus jamaicensis, assembly GCF_021234435.1. Lineage (NCBI taxonomy): Eukaryota > Metazoa > Chordata > Mammalia > Chiroptera > Phyllostomidae > Artibeus > Artibeus jamaicensis. The sequence continues at coordinate 65,876,630 of NW_026522030.1, read as the reverse complement.
ATTCCACAGGACATATTAAATATTTTAAATTTCAGGTGTATTGTTTTAATATGAGTGAAGGAAAAAGATCCAAAGCAGTAATCTAAAGATGATTTCTCAAGTTCACTTACAAAAAAACCCAAAATGGTCACAGTCCAATTGTAATCTGAAAGAAAGTTAAGTGTGCCCGGGGTAGTAATGACAAAGCTACATGCCCTCAGAGTGATTGACCACTAAGGAGATCAATTAATTTAGTCAATAACTAAATGTTTAAAACACATACCCACAAACATAATATGAAATGATTTCAGTATGCACAGTGGAAATTAAATATATTTAGAGAAAATCTCAGAGCTGATCACAAGATTATCTAAATTGAACGTGTTCTAAAATAACTTCAATTATTAGAAATAACAAGAAATGCCTTTTAATGTGTTTTTAAATAATTTATAATGTCTCTGAAATAAAGTCTAACATTTATACTTAGATGAATTGACCATGGTCTTGGCTATCATGGTGTCCAGGAGAGTGTCACGACAGCCATAAAATCATCCTATCAACTACATATGAGACTAGTCTCTCGAGTTTCTTATGTCAGGACCATAGTGCTCCAAAGTAGTTCTGAGAAAGATTACTTGAAAAAAGGAGAGAGACAGAGAGAGAGGCAAAAGAAGACACAGTGACAGAGGAGACAGAAAATATAGCAACACATGCACACAGTCAAACATAGGTAATAAAGAATAGCTTATAAAGAAATCAAAAAGCCCTTATTCCATTATCCTGCCTGCCTCCCACAAGCACTAACTTTTATCAGTGTGAATTTTTATCTCTTCTGACATTTCCTCCAGGTTTCTAAATATTTTTAAACTTTAGACATTAACTATTTTCTTCCTAATTAAAATAAGTTAAATTTTGACTACCTTGGTCTTCAACCATTTTTCCTCCATCAAGATGCTTATAGCTATTTTCTGAGTCATGCTTTTGCCTATAAATTCAATTTAAACAATATTCGTAGCATTTCCAATTTCCACAAGGTCAAGGAATTGGCCTTGAGCCACTCCACCCCTTCACTGGAAAACAATAAATAACAACAATGAGAATGAAAACAATTCCCCACAGTTTACACCATGAGTGAGATTGAGGCAGGCATTCCAGAAACTTCTCAGTAAGACGTAAGTGAGCAGGGAAAGAGAACATCATGACACTCTAAAGAGTGCCATGTGTAGCTGATTCTTCCTATTTCCAGGCTAGTTGTACCTAATGATAGTAAATGAAGTCTAAGTATTCATAAATGTTATTATTTCAATGTTATAGATTTAAAACTCTCTATAGAAAAAAAAATCATTCCTTTGTTGCCAACAGCCAGATTTGACCACTCCCACCAGACTGCCCCAAGAATTCAACCGAGTGGAATGAATTCTAGGAATTAAAAGAACACAAAGAAATTTTATACTTCACTCAGTAATTTTGCTGTTTTTATTAATGTCAGCATATTTTTATTTTTAAAACTGTTATTCTAAGGGAGAAAAAAGCAATTATGTTAATTCTGTTATGAATAAATAGATATAATATAAAAGAGATACAATTATAAAATCAAATGGATTAAGTGAAAATACCATGTTAAAATTAAACTGAAAATATTATGAAATATCTTAATCTATTGTCTTTTTTTAAGTTATTTTTCAAGTACAGTTTTCTATTTCTCCCATCCCAACCCTCCCCTCCCCCATGCACCCCACCTCCCTCCCATTTCCATCCCCCTTAGTTATTGTCCCTGTGTCCTTTATACTTGTTCCTCTAAATCCCTCCCCTTCTTTCCCTTTTAAATTCTCTCCCCTCTCCCCTCTGGTCACTGTTCCCTTGTTCTCTATTTCTTAAAATATACTCTTAAAAGAACATCTCAGTAACAAACACTATGAGTACTATACTTAAGACTCTAAGAGAGATGCTCACTAAACAGAACCTGAAATTCTCAGAAGACCTGATTCCAGATGCTAAGCAGGAGAAGTGAAATAGAATCTAATAAACCTTCATAAGAAAGAGAGAAACATTAAGAATACTAGGATCATAAAAAAAGGCTCAGGAGTCAGCTTGAATTTGGGCCTACTGACCAAAACTGTGCCAATGTGAACACCATAAAAGAAATAAAAATTGTAATAACAATTGAGACACATGCAACCAATAAAAACAAAAAGAGTATGTAATATATTTATTTAAGAAAAAAAGCCAGAAAAAAATGCTTGGTTTGAAAATGCTTTGTAAGAATTTGAGAAGCCAATTGAACCATTATGTTTTCAACTTAGAAAGAGAAAAAAAATATATATATATATATTAGAAGAAAGTGTTTCCAGTTTGCTAAAAAATAATTGATTCAAATAGAATACTATTTTTCTACAAAACCAATTAAATATATTGATTCAGGCAAAGGTTACCAAGTAGTATTAATAGCCAGTCATTTATGTAATACCAAAATAATCTTATACACTTTGTAGAATTTATTTTTAGTTATAAATTATAAAATAAAACTAAGAAAGGGGTTAGAATGTCACAGTCATAATACAATGACCTATTTCAAAATCTTTAACAAACGTCCAATCAGATATTTGTGTCTCATGCTGTGGTGCAGTTTCAACTATCACACAACTCTGATTACACATTAGCACTTGAGATGTTTTAGCCACATTTACTGTATGTACACATAAGATTTTAGAAATATTTTCCAGGGTACAAGAGAAGAAGGAAATATTCATTACCATAGTACCAAGAGTACTGTCTTTAATACATTCATCACATTTTTATTCATCTGTTTCTCTCTCTTAATTTTCTTGAATAGGTGTCACATTTCATAAACAGAGACTGTGATTATCTTTTTCAATTTCTTACATTCAAAAACTAGCAGTGTCTGATCATTAGTAAACACACAGTATAGTGTTGTTAAATAAAATGAAATTGAATCCTTAAACTATATACATGGTTTTTAAGATTGAGAAAAATATGTCCATAAAAATATTACTTTTATAGGAGAAAAACTTTACAAGTGATAGACAGCATCAGGTTCAAGCACAGAAAGTACATATTGTTTTGAATATTGGAACCTCTGCTGATTAATTTTGTCTGAGGCAAAGCATTCATCATACTCGTAGGTAAACACAGAGTAATATTTTTGTCACAGAATTCTGACAGGATCGCATGACAAATACAATGTCAGCTTATAATAGGTACATTCTAACTCTTAGCTCACTAAACCATACCTATATAGCTATAGGAGTTTTTACAGTAAGTTCTCTTATACAGAGTTTTAACCACTCCAAACAAAAATGTAGATTGATTATATAGGAGATGTCTTTATCTATGAATAATCTCAATTTAATCTAGTATTAGAACCAGTGATAGATTTCACCTTGGGCCAACATTCTGGTTAAGATTATTATCAAGTTATTAACTATGAATTCTCTACCCTCGGAAGAAGCAGAGCAGATAAAAACAAATTTAAAGAACAGGGCAAATATTTCAATTTTAATCTCATATAGATATCAACACAGAGCCCATGAGTTACATATATTTAAATACAAGCCAGACTCTTGGCTCCAATTTCTCAGAATCAGAAGAGCACTATCCTAAAAGAAGCTTCTTACTTTTATCTTTTTTTTTCATATTTGCTTTACTTGGGCAAAAATGTCACCTAAATTTCACCTGACCCATCTTATTTAGTACTGTGTTGGTTTATGATCAGGTGGGCTTTTATGGAAAGCCAAACTCCTGTCAGGAATACCATTTAAAAGAAAGGTTAAAAATTCTAAGAAAAGAGAAAAACTAGCCATTAAAATAGGGGGCAGTAACATAAAATGGGGTAAAGATAGCCTCTTCAACAAATGGTGTTAGGAGAACTGGACAGCTATGTGCAAAAAATGAAACTTGAGCACCAACTTACACCATACACCACAATAAATTCAAGGTGGATAAAAGACTTAAATATAAGCCGTGACACCATTAAAGTCCTAGAGAACATTGGCAAAATCTCAGAAAATTTCAGATATCTCAGAAAATCTCAGATATTCCACGCAGCAACATTTTTACTGATATATCCCCTAGAGGAAGGAATATAAAGGAAAGAATAAACAAATGGGATCTCATCAAAATAAAAAGCTTCTGCGTGGCTAAAGAAAATGGTATTAAATTAAAAAGACAACCAACTGTATGGGAAAACATATTTGCCAATGATACCTCAGACAAATGTTTAATCTCCAAAATATACAAAAGAACTTACATGGCTCCACTGTAAGAAGACATCTAACCCAATTAAAAAATAGGAAAAGGACTTGAACAGACACTTCTCCAAGGAGAACATACAGAATATCCAGAGACACATGAAGAGATGCTCAATATCGTTAGCTATCAGAGAGATGCAAATTAAAACCACAATGAGATACCACTTTACACCAGTCAGGATGGCTATCATAAACAAAGCAACAAACAACAAATGTTGGAGAGGTTTTGGGGAAAAGGGGACCTTAGTTCACTGTTGGTGGGATTGCAGACTGGTACAACCATTATGGAAAACAGTATGGAATTTTCTCAGAAAAATAAAAATCGACCTGCCTTTTGACCCAGCAATTTCACTGCTAGGATTATATCCTAAGAACCCTAAAACATCAATTTCAAAGAACCTATGCACCACAATGTTCATAGCAGCACAATTTACAATAGCCAAGAGCTGGAAGCAACCTAGGTGCCCATCAGTAAATGAATGGATCAAAAAATTGTGGTACATATATGCAATGGAATTCTATGCAGCAGAGAGAAAGAAGGAGCTCCTACCCTTTGCAGCAACATGGATGGAACTTGGAAAGCATTATGCTGAGTGAAATAAGCCAGATGTTGAAAGACAAATACCATATGATCTCACCTTTAACAGGAAGCTAAACAACAAAATAAACAAGCAAGCAGAATAAAAACGAAGACACTGAAATAGAGAACAGGGGGACAGTGACCAGAGGGGAGAGGGAAGGGAATTTAAGGGGGAAATGGGAGGGATTTTGAGGAACAAGTATGAAAGACACAGGGATGAGAACTAGGGGGGGAGGAAATGGGAGGGAGGTGGGGAGCACAGGGAGGGGGGAGGGGCTGGGATGGGAGAAATAGACAAAAAATGTACTTGAAAAATAACTAAATAAATTTTTTAAAAAATTAAAAAAAAATAGTGCTGTATATTGACAGTTACAAATAAATTTATCTAGGAAAATTATAAAATAATAATTTAATGGTGAATTTAACATTTCATTATGGGAAGATATTTTAAAATTATATAATTTATTTTATGTATATTTTATTGATTATGCTATTACAGTTGTCCCAATCTCATCCCCATTTGCCCCTTTCTGTCCACTACCCTCCTTCCCTTAGTTCATGTTCATGGATTGTGTGTATAAATTCTTTGGCTTCTCCATTTCCTTTGCTATTCTTAACTTCCCCCTGTCTATTTTGTTCCTACCAATTATGCTTCTTAATCCCTGCACCATTTCCCTATTCTTTCCCTTCCTCCTCCCAGATGATAACCCTCCAAATGATCTCCATATCTATGATTCTGTTCCTGTTCTTATTGTTTGCTTATTTTCTGTTTTTATCTTTTTTTAAAGATTCAGTTGTTGATAGTTGTGAATTTATTTTCTTTTTAATGTTCATAGTTTTGGTCATTTTTTAAAGTCCTTTTAACATATCCTATAATAATGGGTTGGTGATGATCAACTCCTTTAGGTTTACCTGCCTGCGAAGCATTTTCATTCTAACTGATAGCTTTGCTGGATAGAGAAACCTAGGTTGTTGGTCCTGGTTTTAATCACTTTGAATACCTCTTGCTAGTCCCCTTGCCTGCAAAGGTTTTTTTTTTTTTTTTTTTCTTAGAAGTCCATGTATAGTTTTTATGAGAATTCCTTTGCAGGCAATTCTCTGCTTTTCTTTTGCTGCTTTTGAGATTCTCTCTTTATCTTTAACCTTTGGCAATTTAATTATGATGTGTCTTGGTGTGGTCCTCTTTGGGTCTAGCTTGTTTGGGTCCTCTTTGGTCTAGCTCTGTGCTTCCTGGACTCGTATGCCCATTTCACCAAATTAGGAAAGTCTTTTCTCAGTATTTGTTCAAATAACTTCTTGATTTCTTGCACTTCCTCTTCTCCTTCTGGCACCCCTATTTTTTAGATAATGGCACATTTCCAGATGCCCCAGGGATTCCTCAGCTTAACCTCATTTTTTAAAATTCTTTTTTCTTCTTTTGTTCTGGTTACATTTTAAAATATTACAAGCTTAAATAGATAGATTTGGAGGCCACAACATTTGATCCTGAACAACATAAGATATATACATATATCTTTAAATGAGTTATTGAAGTCTTCTCTGAATCCTGTAAGTTAAAATGGTGATTACAACAGTAACTACTTCAAAGGTTATTATAAAGATTAAATGTGGTCATAGGAATAAATCACTTGGAAAAGTGCCAGTAGTAGTAGGAGGAGGAGGAGGTGGAGGAGGAGGAGGATGTGTGCCCACTCTGCATGAGTGTTTCTTGTTCTGATCAACACAATTGAAAATACTTACATTTTGGTGTGCTATAATTTCTAATGGCTCCAGGTCTTTGAGCATGCTGCTACTTTACATAGAATGTCCTCTTTGCTCTGGCTCACATGGCAAACATTACCTCCTATTCAGGGATTACTCAGGTCTTTCAGGAGCCCCAAACCAAGTCTGGCTTACTTAGGCAGATATTTATATGATAACATAAGGATCATCAAGATATCTCATTAAACACTATTGCATCAAATGAATTGTCTGTGCCCTCTTAAAAAAAAAATTCCTCCCCCATCTACAAACTTAATATGTATATTTTTCTCAATGTAAAGTGTTAACAATTTAGAAATTGCAGGAGAAAAATAAAATTAGCAGGAAGGGCAGAATTTATGAAGATGATCTAAGTAAAACCATAAATTCATGTATATGTAAGGTATGTTATCATTTATCCTAATTTATTAATAATGATAAAATATGTAAATTGAATTTACTAATAACCAATGAAAAACAGAGATAAGAAAATTTAAACAAAATTGAACAAAACATTAAGGGAAATTTTTTAAAAATAAGATTAAAATCATAAATAGGCACATAAAATTAAATACATAAAAAAGTGTTATCGTAACAAAAATAAGGAAAATAGAACATGTTTGAACAGTTAAAATCCAAGTAATACTCAAAGTTGGGGTAGGCATATGAAAAAGTGTGAGGTTAGCATATATTATAACATGATATGGAATTAAAAGCAAAAACCTTTATATGATATAAATAGTTATTGTATATTAATAAAAGCTAAAATTTATAAAATGCATAGTTTTTGATCCTCAAATTTTTAGTGTCAGTGTATGTAAAGAAAAACTTTAGACAAAAATAGACTAACACATTTTGCCTAGAATTTACAGGTAAATAAGGTAGTAAATATCTATGTAAGATTTGATAATAATATCAACATCCATGATTACAAATATATACACCCACAATTATATAAATAATGATACAGTCTACAAAGATTTCTTATTATTTGCTGCTATCCTTGAGGGTTACTCTCTCAAAAGTGATCATACATGATAATGATACAAATCCTCAATACGACAAATATTATGGCCTATACACACTAGAGTGGTAACGGTGAAAAGGAAATATGATGTTTTGGATATGACCTAACTATAATTTAAAATATTCAAAAAATTAACTGTTTACAGGTAAAATATAAAATACACGATTATAAATCTAGCAATGACAGTTTTACATCCTCTTTTCCAATTTGGATGCCTTTTATTTCTTCTTCCTGTCTGATTGCTGTGGCTAGGACTTCCAATACAATGTTGAATAAGAGTGATGAATGCGGGCAGCCTGGTCTTGTTCCTGATCTTAGTGGGAAAGCCCTAAGTTTTTGCCCATTAAGTATAATGTTGGCCGTAGTTGTCTCAGGTATAGCCTTTATTAGATTAAGGAATGTTCCCCCCCATTCCCAATTTTCTGAGTGTTTTTATCATAAGTGGGTGCTGTACCTTACCAAATGGTACTTCTGCATCTATTGATATGATCATGTGATTTTTTGTCTTTCATTTTGTTTATGTGATGTATTATGTTTATTGATTTGCAAATATTGCACCATCCCTGGGATGAATCCCACTTGATCATGGTGTATGATCTTTTTAACAACTTATTTGTTTATTTTTAAATATTTTGTATTATTGTTCAAATATACTTTTCTGCCTTTTCTGCCCACCCCTTCCCACCAACCCAGTGCTCCCCACTTTCCTCCATTGTTTTCACCCCTCCCTTGTGATTTTCCATATGTCCTTTATAATTGTTCCATATGTCCTTATAATTGTTAAAACTCTTCACAATTTTTCCCCATTATACACTCTCCCTCCCCTCTGGTCACTGTCAGCCTGTTCTCAATTTCAATGTCTTTGTCTATAACTTGCTTGCTTGTTCATTTTGTTGATTAGGTTCCTATTAAAGGTGAGATCATATGGTATTTGTCTTTCACCTCCCATCTTATTTCACTTACCATAATGCTCCCCAGTTTCAGCCATACTGTAACAAAGGATAGAGCTCCTTCTTTCTTTCTGCTGCATATAATTTCATTGTGTAAATGTACCATAGTTTTTTGATCCATTCATTTACTTATTAGCACTTAGGTTGCTTCCAGCACTTGGCTATTGTCAATTGTACTGCTATGAACATTGGGGTACATAGGTTCTTTTGGATTATTGTTTCAGGGTTCTTAGGATATAATTCTAGCAGTGGAATTGCAGGGTCGAAAGGCAGTTCCCTTTTTAGGTTTCTGAGGAAATTCCATACTGTTATCCACAGTGGTTGCATGAGTCTGCAATGCTACCAACAGTGCACTAGGGTTCCCTTTTCTCCACATCCTCTCTAACATTTGTTGTCTGTTGCTTTATTTACAATGGCCATTCTGACCAGTGTGAAGTGGTATCTCATTGTAGCTTTAATTCTCATTTCTCTGATGGATAGTTATGCTGAGCATCTTTTCATATGTCCCTGGGCCCTCTGTATGTCCTCCCTGGAGAAGTGTCTATTTAAGTCCTTTGCCCAGTTTTTTCATTGGGTTGCTTGTCTTCTTTGAGTAGAGTTGTGTGAGTTCTTTGTATATTTTGGAGATAAAACCCTTGTCTGAAGTATCATTGGCAAATGTTTTTCCATAAAGTTGGTTCTCTTTTCATTTTAATACTGCTTTATTTAGCTATGCAGAAGCTTTTTATTTTGATGAGATCCCATTTGTTTATTCTTTTCTTTGTGTCCCTTGCTCTATGGGACATATCACTGAAAATATTGCCGCATGTAATATCTGAGATTTTCCTGCCTATGTACTCCTCTAGGACTTTTCTGGTGTCACAACTTATATCTGTCTTTTACCCACTTTGAACTTATTTTTTTAATTTTTTTAAAATTTATTTAGTTATTTTTCAAGTACAGTTTTCTTTTGTCAATTTCTCCCATCCCAACCCCCCTCCGCCCCATCTCCCCACCTCCCTCCCATCCCCCCCCCCACAGACCTCATCCCTGTGTCTTTCATACTTGTTCTTCAAAATCCCTCCCCATTTTTCCCCTTAAATTCCCTTCCCTCTCCCCTCTGGTCGCTGCCCCCTTGTTCTCTAAGCTAAATAACAAAATAAACAAGCAAATAGAATAAAAACAAAGACACTAAAATAAAAAAAAATAGTGAACTTATTTTTTTTGTGCATGTGGTTTAAGTTGGGGATTGAGTTTCACTGTTTTACCTGTAGTCGTCCATCTCTCCCAACATCATTTGTTGAAAAGGCTATTTTCAGTCTATTTTATGTTGCTCCCCTTTTGTCAAATATTAATTGGTCTTAGAAACTTGAGTTTATTTCTGGGCTCTCTGTTCTGTTCCATTGGTCTATCTGTCTCTTTTTATGCCAGTACCAGGCTGTTTTGGTTATGGTGGCCTTGTAGTATAGTTTGATATCAGGTATTACGATTCCTCCTACTTTGCTCTTCTTTTTCAAAATTGCAGCAGCTATTTGGTGTCATTTATGGTTCCATATGCATTTTTGAAGTGTTTGTCCTATACCTGTGAAATATGTCATGGGTACTTTAATAGGGATTGAATTGAATCTGCAAATTTCTTTGGGTAGTATGGACATTTTGATGATGTTAATTATTCTGATTCATGAACACAGTATATGTTTCCATTTGTTTATGTCTCCCTTAATTTCTTTCTTCAGTGTTGTGTAGTTTTCTACATACTTCTCAAATGCTTTTTCACATTTATTGACATGGTCATGTGATTTCTGTCTTTTGTTTTGTTTATGTGATGTATTATGTTTATTGACTTGCAAATATTGTGCCATCCTTGCATCCCTGGGATGAATCCTACTTGCTTATGGTGTATGATCTTTTTAATGCATTGCTGAATGCAGTTTGCCAATATTTTTTGAGGATTTTAACATCTATGTTCATCAGCGATATTGGCCTGAAGTTTTCTTTCTTTGTCATGTCTTTACCTGGTTTTGGGATTAGGATGATGCTAGCTTCATAAAAGAGTTTGGGAGTCTCCCATCTTCTTATTCTTTTTTTTTTTTTTTTTTTTTGGCATAGTCTGTGAAGGATGGGGATTAGCTCTTCCTTAAATGCTTTGTAGAATTCTCCTGTGAAACCATCTGGTCCAGGGCTTTTGTGTGTTGGGAGTTTTTCTTATTACTGCTTCAATTTTGTCACCTGTTGTTGGTTTGTTCAAGCCTTCTGCTTCTTTTTTATTGAGTTTTGGAAGATTATATTTTTCTGGAAATTTGTCCATTTCATCCCAGTTTTCAAATGTCTTAACATATAGTTCTTTGTAGTAATTTCTTACAACCCCTCGTATTCCTATGGTATCAGTTGTAATTTCTTTCATTTCTGAACGTGTTTATTTGAGTCCTCCCTCTTTTTTTCTTAATGAGTCTGCTTTAAGGCTTGTCAATTTTATTTATTTTTCAAAAAATCAGCTCCTGGATTTATTGATCTTAGAATCATGCTTTTGGTCTCTATGTCATTTAATTTTGCTCTGTTCTTGGTTATTTTCTTTCCTCTACTTGGTCTGGGCTGTCTTTGTTGTTGTTCTTTGAGTTCTTGTAGATGTAGGGTTAAGTTGTTTATTTGAAATGTTCCTATTTTTGGGGGGTAGGCCTGTATCACTATGAACTTCCCTCTCAAGACTGCCTTTGCTGTGTGCCATAAGTTTTGGATTGTTGTGAGTTCGTTTCCAGAAACTTTTAAATTTACTCCCTAGTTTCATTCTTAACCCACAGCATGCTATTCCATCTCCATGAGTTTGAGTGTTTTTCAGTTTTTTCCTTGAGGTTGGTTTCTAGTCTCAGTTCCTTGTGGTCAGACAAAATACTTGATATGATTTCAATTTTCTTAAAATTGTTGAGGTTAGTTTTATGACCTATCATGTGGTCTATCTTTGAAAATGTCCATGTGCATTTGAAAAGAATGTGTATTTTGCTTCTTTGGGATGAAATATTCTCTATATATGTCAGTTAAGTTCCTTTGATCTAGGTCATTGTTCAATGCTGCAATATCTTTGTTGATATTTTGTTTGAAAGATCTATCCATTTTTGGAAGAAGGGTGTTGAAATCTCATACTGCAAGTGTGTTGCAGTCAATAGCTTTCTTGAAGTCCTCCAAGATTTTCTTTATGTATTTGGGTGCTTCTATGCTGGGTGCGTATATGTTTACCGTGTTTATGTCTTGATGGTTTCTTCCCCATGAGTATTATGAAGGAACCTTCTGGATCTCTTTTTATGGCCCCTTTTTTTAATCTATTTTGTCTGATATGAGTATTGCTGTCCTGGCTTTTTTTCCATGTTTTTTTTCTTGGAAAATTTGTTTCCAGCCCTTCACTTTCAGTCTGTGTATGTCTTTTGTCCTGAGGTGCATCTCTTGTAGGTAGCATATGTGTGGATCATGCTTTTTTTATCCATTCAGCTATTCTATGTCTTTTGATTGGAGCATTTAATCCATTTACATTTAAAGTTATTATCGATAGGTACTTTTTCATTGTAATGTTCATACCTGTGTTTCTCTCTCTCTCTCTTTTCCTTTATTTCCTTAGAGCAGTCCCTTTAGCATCTCTTGCAGAACTGGTTTGGTGGAGGTGTATTCTTTTAGAGTTCTTTTGTCTGGGAAGCTCCTTATTTGGCCTTCTATTTTAATTGAGAGTATTGCTGGGTACAGTAATCTTGGTTACAGGCATCTAGTTTTCTTTGCATGAATTATTTCTTGCCATTCTCTCCTGGCTTGGAGGGTCTCCATTGAGAAGTAAGGTGCTGGCTTTATTGGGGCTCCATTGTATGTTAATTCCTGTTTCTCCCTAGCTCCCCTTAAGATTCTGTCTTTGTCTTAGAATTTTGCCATTTGAATTATGTTGTGTCTTGAAGTGGGCCTCTTTCAGTTCCTCTTGATTAGGACTCTTTGTATTTCTTGAATTTGTGTGACTTTTTCTCTCATAAAATTAAGGAAGTTTTCCATCGTTTTTTAAAACAGTTTTTCTATCCCCTGGTCTTCTCTTTCTGGTATTCCTATGATATGGATATTGTTATGTTTCATATTATCTTCCAGCTCCCTTACCACCTGTTCATTCTTTCTGAGTCTCTTTTCCTTTTCTTGTTCATTCTGGGTGTTTTTTTTCCTATCTTTCTTTCCACCTTGCTGATTTAATCCTCTTCTTCATTCAGCCTGATTATAATTCCTTCTAATGTGTTTTTTTTAATCTGACATTTTATTGTTTATATATTCCTGGTTTTGTGTATAGTTTCTATTTCCTTTTTCCTGCTGATGTAGTCCTCACTCAGTTTCTTGTAGTTCTCTGTGAGTTCCTTGAGAATGTTTATTACCAATAATTTCAATTATTTATTTGATAGTTTCGTTATCTCCATTTCATTTAGATCTTTTAGTGGGGTGTCTTCTATTCCTTTTGACTGCATGTTCTTTTCCCCCCCTACTCTAGGTGACTCTTTGTGTTTGTTTCTGTGCTTCCTGATGTTTCAGCTCTCTTTGTAAGGAAAACTTCTATGGTAGAAATTCTATGAGGTTCAGCGGTATGGTCTCTTTGTTCTCTTTGTCTGGATGTTCTAGGTTTGCCCTTTCTTTTATTTGTGTGGGCTCTTTTGTTGTACTTAAATTTTTACCTATTGGTGGTTCCTATTTTGGTAGTTTTTCTCCTCTAGCTGATAAATTAAAGTTCACAGCTCCCACCTATTGTTTTATGTGATCAGTGGCAGGGGGTAGGCAAAATGGATTAAAATAGTGGGAGAATATTTTATGGGATTTAAAGTAGCAGCAAGTATAGAAGTGATAGGAGATTCTCTGGATAAGTATAGCATTAACTGTAATATTTCACTCAACTAGACACTTTTTATAAAAGGAGAAAGAGAGATAAGTCCTGGGCAATTTTTGGCCTGCAAACTTCATATAAACTGGGATTCTGTTGCCTGTTCACTATGTTCCTCAGAAGATGGGCTAGGTGTCCAAGCTGGGCACAGAGAGAACTGGGCGCTGCTCCCACCTACCTTGCCACCATCTTCTCTGCAACACAAGGAAAAGATTTTCAGGGGAAAACCATCCAGTATACAACCTGATCTCAAAATTTGAGCATCCAGAACTGGGGTTCTAGTAAAGACTGGAACAGTGTGGCCTGGATATGCCTGAGGAGAGACTGGTGATGGAAACTTTGGGGAGAGTGCAGAGAGAGTAGACAAATGAATCCCAGTGCTGAGTCAGCCCCAAAACCTCAGCAGCCAATGTCCTTTTTAACAATTTACAGTAGTCAAGTGCTGGAAACAACCTAAGTGCCTATCAGTAAATGAGTGGATCAAAAAACTATGGCACATTTACACAGTGGAATACTATGCAGCAGAGAGAAAAAGGTGTCCCTACCCTTTCAGACAGCATGGGTAGAACTGGAGAGTACTATGCTAAGTGAAATAAGACAGGCAGTGAGGGACAAATACCATATGATCTCACCTTTGATTGGAACATAATCAACAAAAGAAAAAAGCAAATAAAATATAACCAGAGACATTGAAATTGAGAGCTATCTAACAATAGCCTGGGGGGTGGAGGGACAAAGGGGGCAAGCTTTTAGGAACTACTATAACAGACACATGGACAAAACCAAGGTGGAAGGTGGAAGCAAAGGGAGGGAGGGAGGTTTGGCTGTAGTGGGGGAAAAATGCAGACAACTATAATTGAAGAACAATAAAATATTTTTTAAAAAATCAAAAAGTTAGAAAGTAAAATAATTCTATCAGGAACATATAGAAATTAATGAAAAGCAAAAGAATAGAAACAATAAAAGCAGATATAAGTAGAAATGAAGAAAATACTACAAATGTTAAAACAAAGAACTAATTTTTAGAAACAAAAACATAAAATGTATTCTGGAAAATATAATCAATAAAACACATATACAGCACATACTTTTAAACCAATACAAAACAAGAATAAAACTAGCAATATTTGCAAATGATACAATTCATCTTTATAGAAAATCAAACAGAATCAACAAAAACATTCATAAACAATAATATAGTGTATTAAGTTAACAAAATACAAAATACCTATTAAAAATATTTAGATGTTTTAAATTTAAGTAATAAATAGCTAAAAATTTGAATATAAAACTATCAACTGACAGCATATGTAGACCAAAGGATAAACAAATAAACAAATGGAACTACATCAAATTTAAAAGCTTCTACACAGCTAAAGAAAACATCAGCAAAATTAATAATAAACCAACCACATGGGAAAATATAATTACCAATGATACTTCAGAAAAGGGTTTGATCTCAAAATATATAAAGAACTCACACAACTCCACTCTAAGAAGACAAGCAACTCAATTAAAAAATTGTCAAAGGCCCTGAACAGACACTTCTCCAAGGAGGACATACAGAGGGCCCAGAGACAGGAATTGATGCTTAGCATCTCTAGCCATCAGAAAGATGCAAATTAAAACAACAATGAGGTACCACTTTAACTGGTCAGAATGGCCATCATAAGCAAAGCAACAAACAACAAATGCTGGAGAGGTTGGGGAGAAAAGGGACCCTAGTGAACTCTTGGTGGGAATGCAAACTGGTGCAGCTGCTGTGGAAAATACTATGCAATTTCATCAAAAAAAATAAAAATGAAACCTCCATTTGACCCAAGAATTCCATGCTGGGATTATTCCCTAAGAATTCTGAAACATCAATCCAAAAAAACCTATGTACCCTATTGTTCATAGCAGCATTATTTACAATAGCCAAGTGCTAGAAACACCCTAAGTGCCCATAAGTAAATGAATGGATAAAAAAACTGTGGTACATTTACACAATAGAATACTACACAGAAGAAAGCAAGAAGGAACTTCTACTGTTCACAACAGTGTGGATGGAACTGAAGAGCATTACACTAAGTGAAATAAGCCAGGCAGTGAAATACAAATACCATGTGATCTCACCTGTAAGTGGCACCTAATCAGCAAAGTAAAAAAGCAATCAAAACAGAAACAGAGATGTGGAAATAAAGAACAAACTAACAGTGACCAGAGGGTAGGCTGTAGGAGATAATGATTGAAAGAAGGAGAAGAGCCATCAGGGAACATGTATAAAGAACCCATGGACAAAACGATGGGCAGAGGATTGAATTTAGAAAGTGCAGGGTGGATAGGGCAGGGGAGAGTAATAAGGGGCAAATAGAGACAACTGTAGTTGAACAACAATAAGAATAACAATGGCAATTGAAGGGTATCCTTAAATGGTGTAATAATATTTTGCCAGGCATTATACCATCACAAAAACAATGATGATAGCCATCCAGGGATAAATATTTCAGGGCCCCTTATAAATGAAGGAGAGATAAAAACTTAACAAGACAAACAAAAAATGAAGGTGTTTATGGCTAAGAGATATGACTTAAAAGAAGTAGTAAATGGAATTTTTCAAGTTGCCACAAAAAGATGGTAATTACTTTAAATGTAAATATACTTTAGAAGGGAGAAATCAATGAGAATATAATAATACTTCAAGGAGTTTCTTTTATGAATTGATGATCATTTTTCTTCTGCATTATTTTATGTAATCATGTGAGTTTTGTTTTCTTATATATTAATAGAGTTTTGTTTTCTTATATATTACACTGTTTGTTTGATGTTCAAGTATTGAATGAATCTTGCATCTTTGAAATTAATTCCCACTTGGTCATGGTATATAATTATTTTTGTATTTTTCCAAATTCTATTTGATAATATTTTACAAAGAAAATTTTCATCTGTATTCACTAAAGATATTGTTCTGTATTTACATTTTTGTAAGTTCTTTCTGTGATTTTTATAGATGGGGAACTAGTAACTTCAAAAAATTAATTGAGAATTGTTTTCTTTTTCTATGTTTTTCAGAAGAGATTGTGATAAATGGTAGTCAATTCTTTGCTTTATGTTTGGTGGACTTCCCCAATGAAACCATGTGGGCCTTCAGATTTCTATTAGGCACTTCAATGCCCTTTATACTTATAATATAATTTCAGTTATTATTTAATATTTCATGAGTTGCAATAGTTGCTGTTTTTTGAGGAATTAGTCCATTTCGTATTAGTTATCAAATTGATGTATTAAGTTGTTTGTAGTACCATTCAGATGTCTGCAAAATGTGTAGTGATAGCCTTGTTTTGTTCCTAATACTGGTTATCTGTGTTATTTTTTTTCTTTTTGTTAGTCTTGCTAGAGCTTTGTCAATTGTATTGATCTTTTAAAAGAGCCATTTTTTGTTTAACTGATTTTCTCAGTTACTTTTTTTTCATTGTTTCTGACTTCTTATCTTCATTATTTCCTTCCTCTTATTTGTTTTGAAGTAATTTCAGTGTTTATTTTCTAAGTTCTTGAGATGAAGATTAGATTGACATTGGACTTTTCTCTTTTCTAATGTTACATCCATTTATTGCTAAAAATTTTCCTCACAGTATTGCTTTAGCTGTGTAACAAAAAATTTTATATATTGTCATTTAACTGTCATTTATTTCAATATATTTTAAAACTTTCCTTAATTCATGGCTTATTTAATAGTGTGATGTATAGTTTCTGAGTGTTAGAGTTTATTCTTTTATTCTTTTCTGTTACTTATTTTTACTTTGACTCCATTGCAAACACAGAGAAAAGTCCATGATTTCAATTATTTTTAATTTTTTACTTTGTTTTATAGTTTAAAATGTAGTCATCTTGTAGATGTTCTGTAGACACTTGAAAAAATGTACATGTTATGAGATGAGATTATTATTGTTTCAATCATATTGATTGAAAAAATGATGATGGTGAGTTCCTTTATTTTCTTATTGGTTGTGTATTTGGTCTATCAGTTGCTGAGAAGTGTTACTGTCTCAAGCTATAGTTGTGAATTGGCTTATTTCTCACTTATCTGTTGGCATTTCCAAGTTGTCAACTTCCTTAAGTTCAAGCTAGGTTATTTGCCGCAAAAACAAAGCCCAAAGACAATATCATCATTTTAATCTTAACTCTTGTGGTCCTTACCCTGTCTTCTTTTTTTTTCCCCCTCAACATTCCAGAGTCACTTACATTTGTTTTAAATATTGTTACTAGGGTTTTGGTTGTACTTTGTGATAACAATTTTAAAAAAATATATCTATGCCACCATCCAGGAAAAAGTCTTTCATCGTTTTCTTTTTACTTTCCACTTCTGGGTTGCAACAATTCCACACAAAAATAATTTCCTGACACTTTAAGTAGTTTTTCTCCTTAGTTGCAAGTTAGAATTTTGTGGGAATCTTAAAATACTTATAATATCCTGATTATACCTCTAAATATACAGCTTTATAGTTTTAAGACATTGTTTGATATTGGGATGTATAAGATCTCATTCTATAATTCAAATGGGAAGGAAAGGTGGAGGATTACTATTTTAAGAAACAATGAAGGATAAGAATGTAAGTATCCTGACAAGATCCACCACCCTGAACCAACTAGTTAAATTTACCCCTTCCATGAAATTTTAGATAAAAAGCTTGAATTACCAGAATTTCATCATTTATACTGAGCCACTGACAAATGGGTACAGGTTGGTATTATTGTACCATCATATTTCTTTCTAATTGAGTGAAAAATATTTATATAAAATTTCATACTTAGAAGCATCAGCAAGATGATAGAATAGGAGGCTATTGACTTTCCTTCTTTCCATGGAATCACTTTATATGCCTACACATAGATCAATGATCTCTGAGGGAAATCCAGAAATTAGTTGAATGAGTCCTACGTATAGGGCCACTGACAAAATACCCACAACAAAATGTGAAAAGGTTAGACACACTTATGCCATAAACTTCACCCCCAGTATAGTTCCTGACAATCAGGAGGGAAGCCTTTACTCCTAGCTTTGACCTGAGAGTATGGACCACACATATAGTACCCCAAATTTTATGAATGCCACTTGAAAGATGGGTTCCTAAATCACCTGGATAGAAGAACCAAAGGGGCTTAGCATCCAGGAGTCTCCAAGGACTAGAGGAAATAAATAGGTTGCTCTCAAATAGTGATTTTGTTTTCAAGGAAGATGTAAAATTGCCAACAGGTATATGAACTAACAAGCAAAATAGAGACAGATTCCTAGAGAGTAGGATGACAGCTATGGATGGGGGACAGTTGGTGGGTGGAGAGACTGAGCAAAAAAAGGGGAAAAAAGTCTCACAGACATGGACTGCAATGTGTTGATTGGGTGGGAAGGAGTAGAAGGATGATAAATCATAATAGAAAAAAGATACAATTAAAAAAAGAAATATATTTAGTTAGCAGCTAGTCAGTCTCTATCTTTCTTGTTCTGTTAAATATATTGTCTAATTTTATAATCACAAAATTCAGTAAAATCATTATCTGTAATTCTATCAATAAATATATATGCCTTTTTCATGTCTTGGCTATTGTCAATAATTCTCAATGCATGTGGGGTTACATATATATTTTGAGTAAATGATTTCACTTCCTTCAGGTAAACATCCAGAAGTGGACTTTCTAAAAAATATGATAGTTCTATTTTAATTTTTTGAGGAACCTCCATACAATTCCCTGAAGAGACTGCACCAAATTCTACCCCCACAGTGTACAAGGGTTCCCTCTTTTCCACATGCTCACCGCACTTTGTTATTCCTGGTATTTTTGATAAAAGACATCTGAACAGGTGCAAGGCGATATCTCTTTGAGGTTTTAGTTTACATTTCCCTGATGATTAGTAATTCTCAGCACATTTTCATGTACCTGTTGGCTATTGGTTTATCTTCTTTGAAAAAAAAAGTCTGTTCAGGTATTAGCCCATTTTTAAATTAGACTGTTTCATTTTTTTGTTGTTTTTTGCTATTGAGTTGTGTGTGTTATGTAATTTAGATATAGTCCCTTATCAGATGTCTGATTTGTAAATATTTTCTCCCATTGCCTTTTTCATTTATGTCAGTTGGTTCCTCTGCTGTACAGGAGGTTTTTAGTTTCTAGTTCACTCATTGATTCTTCTTTGGATCAAATCCAAAATATCATTGTCAAGATCAAAGTCAGAGAACTTACACCCTATATTTTCTTTGATGGGTATTATGGTTTCAGGTTTTATGTTCAAGTCCTTAGTACATTTTGAACTGATTTTTGTTCATGGCATAGTAGAATAGGGGTCCAGTTTCATCTGTATCATGTAGTTGTTCAGTTTTCCCAACCCATTTTATTGAAGAAAATACCCTTTCACCATTGTATAGTCTTTGAATCTTTGCCATAAATTAATTTAGTATATATGAGTGGGTTTCTTTGGGGGATCTCTATTTTGTCCCATTGATCTATGCATCTGATTTTAAGATAAAACCATGCTGTTTTGATTATAGCTTTGCAGTATAGTTTGAAATGAGACCTGTTATGCCTCGGTCTTTGATCTTATTTTCAGTGTTGCTTTGCCAATTTGAGATCATTTGTGGTTACATACAAATTCTAAGATTTTCTCCATTGCTGTGAAAAATGCTGTTGGAATTTTTGTGGGGATTGCACTTACTCTATAGATTATTTTGTGTCTTCTTCAATTTATTTCATCAGTGTTTTGAAGTATTTAGTATATAGATATTTTACTTCTTTGGTTAAGTTTATTCCCAGGTATTTTATTTTTTTGATGCAATTATAAATTGAGCTGTTTTCTTTATTTCTTATTTTGATAGATTGTTACTAGTGTATAAATACAAAACTGATTTGTTATATTTATTTTGTATCCTTCAAGCTCAGTGAATTAGTTCTAACAGCTTTTTGGTGGACTCTTTAGGGTTTTCCACATATAATGTTATCTGCAAATAGCAACAATTTTTCTTCTTTCTTTTGATTTGGGTGCCTTCCCCTCCTTGCCTAGTCATGTTAGTTGTAAATTCCTGTATTATACTGAATAAAAGTGGTGAGAGTGGGCAAACTTATCCTGTTCCTGATCTTAAAGAAAAGGTTTCAGCTTTTCACCATTGAGTACAATGTTAGTTAGGATTTGTCCTACATGGCATGTTTATGTTGAGGTAAACTCCCTCTACATATGCACTTTGTAGGGAGTTTTTATCATAAATTGAAGTTTTATTTTGTCAAATGATTGCTCTGCATATGCTGAGATGATTTATCTTTTATTTTAGTAATGTGGTACATGAAACTGATTTGAGGATGTTAAATCATCTGGCATTTCTAGGATAAATCCCACTTAGTCATGGTGTATGATCCTTTTAATGCACTGCTGAATTCAGTTTGCTATTTTGTTGAGGATTTTTGCATTTATGTTCATCAAGAATATTGGCCTATAATTTTATTTTTTTTGTACTATATTTGTCTGATTGTAGTAATAGTAATACCGCACTCATAGAATGTATTTGAAAAGTATTCTATACTCTTCTATATTTTGGAAGATTTTGAGAAGGATGAGTGTTAATTCTTTAAATATTTAGTAGAATTTAACCAGTGAAATTTCTTGTCCCAAATTTTTCTCTGTGGAGAGATTTTTTAATTATTGATTCCATATCCTAACTAGTAAAAGGCCTGTTCATATCTTCATTCATGATTCAAATTTGGTAGATTGTATATTTCTTCTGGTTTATCTGGTTTATCTTGTATATTTCTTCTGGTTTATCTGGTTTATCTAGTCTGTCGCCATGTGGTTGTTCACAGTAGCCTCTTATGATTCTTTGTATTTCTATGGTATCAGTTGTAACATCTTTTCAATTCTAATTTCATTTGAGTCCTCTCTCTTCTTTTCTTGGTAAATCTGTATAAAAATGTGGCTATTTTATTTACCATTCCAAAAACCCAGCTTCTAGTTTTATTGATATTTTGCATTGTTTTAGCCCCTATTTGATTTATTTTCAATCTGATCATTACTTCCTGTCTCCTAACTTTGAGCTTCCATTGTTCTTTTTTAAGATCTTTGAGGTATAAGATAAGTTTGTTTAAATAAGTTTTCAATATCTTGCTCTTCCTCTTCTTCTTCTGGTACCCCCATTATTTGGATATTGGAATGCTCAAAGTTGTCCATAGGTCCCTAAGCCTCTTCTAATTTATTTGTATTCTTATTTCTTCACTTCATTCCAGGTGGATGCTTATTTCTTCCTTTTATTCCAGATTGTTGATTTGAGTCCTGGTGTCTTTGCTTTCACTGTTGGTTCACTGTATATTTTTCTTTATTTCATTTTGTATAGTCTTCATTTCTTCCTTCATTTTGTGACCAAGCTCAATCTATTCTTTGTGCATCCTGATTACCACTGATTTGAACTCTGCATTGGATAGGTCGTCTATATGCTCATCACTTATTTCCTTTTTTTTTGGATTTTTTATCTTTTCTCTCATTTGGGCCACATTTTTTTGTCTAGCCTCAGCTGTAAGGGATGGAGTCTTAGATATTCTCTAGGATGGGGCAATTCTCTTTGCTGCATTGTGGCACTGTCAGTCTGCATGAATGTTTCTTTAACTACTATGTTGTTGGAGTAACATGCAGATTATTTCTTGGCAGTTCTGGTTGTCCTTCATTTTTAAATTGGTTGTTATCCTTCTTTTGGTTGGGTGAGAAAGTGAAGCATTGCTGCCTACTCCTCCATCTTGGATAACTGTAGAGCTGCTTTTTTGTTGTTGTTTTAAAAAGTTTATTTGAAGTTTTTATTTCCTTATTTTTTTAATTAGAGTTGACATTCAACATTACTTTATATTAGTCCTAGGTATACAGCAGAGTGGTTAGATATCTATACAAATTATAGAGTGATTCCCCACAATGAGTCTAGCACTTCCTGGTACCACATGTAGTTATTATAATATTATTTACTATATTTCCTATGCTGTATTTTATACCTTCTAGACTCTTCTGTAACAACCAATTTGTACTTTTAAATACCTACATCTTTTTCACCCAGCCCTCCCACCTGCCTTCTATCTGGCAACTTTAAGTGTGTCCTCTGTATCTATGAGTCTATATCTGTTTTGTTTGTTTATTAATATTGTTCTTTAGGTTTTACATGTAAATGAAATCACATGGTAGACTTATTTTACATAGCACAATACTCTGTAGGTCCAATCAAGTTGTCACATATGGTAACAATTCATTCTTTTAATTGCTGAGTAATATTCTTTTTTATGTATGTACTACTTCTTCTTTATCCAGTCTATTGATGGGTACTTAGGTTGCTTCCATATCTTAGCTATTGTAAATAACACTGCAATGAGCATAAGGGTTTCTATATCTTTTCAAATTAATGTTTTAGATTTCTTCAGGTAAATACTAATAAGTAGAATTGCTGGGTAGCTCCACTTTTAATTTTTTGATGAACCTCCATACTATTTTCCACACTGGCTGAACCAATCTGCATTCCCACCAATAGTGTATGGAGAATTCCCTTTTCTCCACATTGTTGCCAACATTTGTTTGCTGATTTGATAATGATGGCAATTCTGACAGGTGTGGTGCTGTCTCATTGTGGTTTTACATTGCATTTCTTTGATGACTAGTGACACTGAGCATCTTTTTATATGTATATAGGCCATCTGTACTTCCTCTTTTTGAAATGTATATGTAGGTTCTTTGCTCATTTTTTTTTAATGGAAACGTTTGAAGTTTTTGGTGTTAAGTTGTTTGAATTATATATAAATTTTAGATATTAACCACTCATCAAATGTATCATTAAAGAATATCTTCCTTTACCTGGGTTATTTTTTCATTTTGTTGATGGTTTCCTTTACTGTGCAAAAGCTTTTTAGTTTGATGTGGTCCCATTTGTTAATTTTTTTTTGATTCTCTTATCTGAGGAGATATATCAGAAAAATATTACTAGTTGCAATGTCAGAAATTTCACTGCCTGTGTTTTCTTCTAGAATTGTTATGGTTTCAAGTCTTACATTTAGACCTTTAATCAAGTTTAAGTTTATTTCTACATATGCTGTAATAAGATGGCCTAGTTTTATTTTTTGAATGTATCTGTCCAATTTTCCTAACACCATTTATTGAATAGACTATATTTACCTTATATATATTCTTTCCTCCATTATCATTGATTAATTGACAATATAAGCATAGGTTTATTTTGGGACTCTCTATTCTCTTTTATTGATCTGAATTTCTTTTTTAAATGCCAATACCACACCATTTTAATTACTATAACCTTGTAATATTGTTTGATATCAGGTAGTGTAATACCTCCAAATTTGTTCTTTTTTTCTAGACTGCTTTGGCTATTTGATATCTTTTGTGGTTCTATATAAATTTTAGAGTTATTTGTTTAAGTTCTGTGAAAATGCTATTTTGAGTAGGGATGCATTAAATCTATAGATAGCTTTGGGTAGTATGGGCATTTTAATGTTATTTCTTCTTATTTATAGATATGGTATATCTTGACACTCATTTGTTTCTTACTTTATTTCTTTATTCAGTGTTTTATAATTTTTAGACTAGAGATGTTTTACCTCTTTAGTAAATGGAATTGCTTTCTTAATTTCTCTTTATGACAATTTGTAATTGGTATATAAAAATGCAACTGATTTCTGAATATCGATTTTTATACTCCTACCTTACTAAATCAGTCCTTATACTTTTGGTGGAATATTTAATGTTCTGTATAAGCAATATTATGCCATCTGCAAAAATGACATTTTACTTCTTTCTTTCCAATTTAAATGACTTTTATTTATTTATTTTTCTTATCTGATTGCTGTGGCTAGGATTTCTAAAACTATGTTGAATAAAGTGGTGAATGTGAACATCCCTATCTTTTCCTGATCTTGAGGAAAACACTTTTTAAAAAATATTTTATTTATTTATCTTTAGAGGGGAAGGGAAGGAGAGAAACATCAATGTACAGTTGCTTTTCGTGCATCCCCTCCTGGGAACTGGCCTGCGCCCTTGGGAACTGGCCCGCAACCTAGGTATGTGCCCTGACTGGGAATCGAACCGCGATTGTCTGGTTTGCAGGCCCGTGCTCAATCCACTGAGCTACACCAGCCTGGGCAGGAAAACACTTTTATATTCTCATTATTGAGTGTGAGATTAGCTGTAGTTTCATCATATATGGCCCTTATTATGATGATGTATGTTCCCTCTATTTCCACTTTGCTGAGAGTTTTTAGCATAAATTGATGCTTATTTTTGTCAAATGCTTGTTTGGTATATACTAATAAAATAATATGTGTTTTATCTTTCATTTTATTATTCGATGAATGCGATGTATCACATTAATTTATCACAGATGTTAATCCAAAATTGCATCATAGGAATAATCCCCCTTCATTATAGTGAACTATCTTTTTAAAGTATGCTGAATTTAATTTCTTTACATTTTGTTGAGGATTTCTGCATCTGTATTCATCAGAAAATTGCCCTAAATTTTCTTCTTTTGTGTCTTTGGTTTTGGAATTATCGTAATTATGGCCTCAAATAATGTGTTTGGGATTCTTCCCTCCTCCTCAATTTCTTGAAATAGTTTAAGAAGAATAGGTAGTAATTCTTCTTTGAATGTTTTGTAAAATTCATCTCTGAAGCCATCTAGTCCAGGACGTTTGTTTTGGGAAATTTTTTTGGTTACTAATCTAATTTTATTAGTAGTTATTAGTCTTTTCTAATTTTTCTGGGTTTCTTGTTTTTGTTTTTGTTTAGCCTTAGAAGATTTTATGTGGCTAGGAATTTATCCATTTCTTTCAGGTTGTCTAACTTGTTGTGACATAATTGTTTATGGTATTTTTCTATATCCCTTGGTCTTTCTGTGTTGTGAGTTGTCACTTGTCCTCTTTCACTTCTGATTTTCTTTATTTGTATTCTCCTTTTTTTCTTGATGAGTGTGGTTAAAGGTTTATAATTTTGTTTTCCTTTCAAAGAACTAGCTCTTTGTTTAGTGAAATTGATCTTTTGTAATATTTTTAGATTCCATTTTGTTTATTTCCCCTATGATCTGTATTAATCCCTTCCCTTTACTCACTTTGGTTTTGTTTGTTCTTTTTCTAGTGCCTTTATATAAGATTGTTTATATAAGATTCTTCTTGTTGCTGGAGGTAGGCCTGTGTTGCTATGAATTATCCTCTTAGAACTGCTTAGACTGTGTCCCATAGACTTGGGTCTATTGTGTTTCCACTTTCTTTCATTCTCTTTTATTTCTTAATTAAATTTATTGGATTGACATTGGCTAATAGGATCATATGTGTTTGAAGTGTACAAAAGTAAAGTCATCTTTTGTCACCATATAGTTGCCTCCCTTTGCCACCCTCAACCCCTTCCCTCCAATAATTACAATAGTTATCTGTGTCTATGGATTTTCGTTTTGTATCCCATATCTGAATGAAGTCATACAGTGTTTGGCTTTTTCTGTCTAACTTATTTTGCTTACCATAATATTCTAATTGTCCATTCATGTCACAAATGGCAGTGTTTCATCTTTTCTTATGGGTGACAAGTAGTATCCCGTTGTATATAAGTACCACGTCTTCTTTATCCAGTCCTCTACTGAAAGACACTTTGGCTATTTCCATGTCTTGGCCACCGTGAATAATGCTGTAATGAACATAAAGATGCACATATCTTTGCAAATAAATGTACTCAAATTTGCCAGGTAGATACCCCTGTGTCAAATCACAGTCTATTTTTTGGTAGTTTTGTTTATTCTAATATAATATTCACAATAGTTAGCCAAGTGTCTGTGTAACTTTATTCAGAAGCAAACTCCTTTATTGTTCTTTTGTATTCTTTTTTGATTTTCCTTAGTCGTCCTCCTGACTGCTATATCCTGGGACTGCATTTTCACCCTTTTTTTCACTTAGGCTATGTCTATTTACAGTTAGGTAACATCTTAATTTTCAATGACAATAGTATTTTCAAGTCCTGTGTGGTTAAATGTCAGCCTCCAACAAACTCCATCTTAGGAAACTTAAAAAAATGTACAATAAAGTTTCCAGAATATGGTCAGTTACTGGTCAGATATTGTGGCTGAGGTTGTTAGATTTTCACAGAAAGAATGAAATGTCTTAAAGAAACTCTCAGTTACATTATATTCCTGATCTCTTACTCTATTCTTTAAGTCACTGATAATGTCTCATTACCTTTATTCCTTGACATGAAAATAACTTTCTAAAAAAACTTATTTTTCAAGTACAGTTTTTTATTTCTCCCATCCCAGCCCATCCTGCCCCATGCTCCCCACCTTCCTCCCATTTCCACCCCTTTTAGTTATTGTCCCTGTGTCCTTTATACTTGTTCCTCTAAATCCCTCCCCTTAAATTCCCTCCGCTCTCCCCTCAGGTCACTGTCCCCCTGTTTTCTATTTCAGTGCCTTTGTTTTTATTTTGCTTGCTTGTTTATTTTGTTGTTTAGCTTCCTGTTAAAGGTGAGATCATATGGTATTTGTCTTTCAACCCCTGGCTTATTTCACTCAGCATATCCTTTCAAGTTCCATCCATGTCGTTGCAAAGAGTAGTAGCTCCTTCTTTCTCTCTGCTGCATAGAATTCCATTGTGTATATGTACTATAATTTTTTGATCCATTCATTTACTGATGGGTACCTAGATTGCTTCCAACTTCTGGCTATTGTAAATTGTGCTGCTATGAACATTGTGGTGCATAGGTTCTTTGAGACTGGTGTTTTATGGTTCTTAGGATATAATCCTAGTAGTGGAATTGCTGGGTCAAAAGGCAGGTCCATTTTTAGTTTTCTGAGAAAATTCCATACTGTTTTCCATAATGGTTGTACCAGTCTGCAATCCCACCAACAGTGCACTAGGATTCCCTTTTCCCAAGAACCTCTCCAACATTTGTTGTTTGTTGCTTTGTTAATGATAGCCATCCTGACCAGTGTAAAGTGGTGTCTCATTGTGGTTTTAATTTGCATCTCTCTGATAGCTAGTGATATTGAGTATCTCATCACGTGTCTCTGGATATGCTGTATGTCCTCCTTGGAGAAGTGTCTGTTCAAGTCCTTTTCCTATTTTTTAATTGGGTTACTTGTCTTCTTAGAGTGCAGTCATGTGAGTTCTTTGTATATTTTGGAGATTAAACCTTTGTCTGAGATATCATTGGCAAATATGTTTTCCCATACAGTTGGTTGTCTTTTAAATTTAATACCGTTTTCTTTAGCCATGCAGAAGCTTTTTATTTTGATGAGATCCCATTTGTTTTTTCTTTCCTTTATATTCCTTGCTCTAGGGGACATATCAGTAAATATGTGAAATATCTGAGATTTTCCTGCCTATGTTCTCTTCTAGGACTTTAATGGTTTCATGGCTTATATTGAAGTCTTTTTGTCCACCTTGAATTTATTTTGGTGTATGGTGTAAGTTGGTGCTCAAGTTTCATTTTTTTGCACGTAGCTGTCCAGTTCTCCCAACACCATTTGTTAAAGAGGCTATCTTTACTCCATTTTATGTTACCGCCCCCTTCATCAAATATTAATTGACTGTAGAGAGTTGGGGTCATTTCTGGGCTACTGGCATAAAAACAGGCACATAGACCAATGGAACAGAACAGAAAGCCCAGAAATGAAAACAGCTATTAAAAGAGACAACTATCAGAGATGTAGCAATTCCCTAGTGGAAGGAAGCAACAATAGTCTTTATCTTTGTTGAGACTGCAGTCAACTTGTAGGAGTCATAGGAATCATAATGTTCGGAGAGAGTCTGAGGTCAGAGTTAATATCAGCCAAAAAGGTCGCTGTGATTAATGAGCAATATTTGCCTTGAATATGGGAACTGAGATTGATATCTAAGTGTTGTCTTTAACACCTCGATCTAATAAAAAACTACTGAGATTCTTGTTAGGGTAAATTGTTAATTATGTCACCTATGATAGAAATTGTGAATGATATAAAATATTAGGAGGCAAGAGAGAGTTTTGAAAACAGGAAGTTAATAGTGAAACTGTTAAAATAATCCAAGTCAAAAAAATAAATGAATTAAGATGACCAGTGGAGATGAGGAGGGAGTGATGGTTTAGAGAACATTTTTGCCATTAGAATGGATTAGAGGTAACCATTGATTTGATGTGGAAGATGAGGAAAAAATAGGAGTTAAGGAAGGCAGTTCAATTAATTCTTAAAATGATCGTATAGACTTATAGTGATTAAAATATATAATAAAGGAGATCATTTAAAGTAAACACAAATATTGTTTTGCATATCTATCTCTTTTGTTTCCAAATCCCTAATATCCCTCACTCACATATTCATTTGTGTTTATTGTTTCATTAGTTTTACTAATATTTTATTGTTGTCATACTTTTTCTTAAAATAAATAAAATAATGGCTAAATTCTCCATTACCATTCTTAATTCTAGTTTTTGCTTCTTTCCCCCAGAGATAATCAATTTATGATTTTTTAATTTTTTTGTGTATTTATATATTACAGTTTCTGAACTCTAGTGCTATTAATATTTGGGATGAGATAATATTTTGTTTTTTGAAGGTCATCCTGTGTATTATAGGATATTTAGCAACATCTTTGCCTCTCCCCCACTAGGTGCAAAAACCAAACCCCAGCTGTGGCACTCAAAAATTATTTTTTAAAAATTGTGTGGCCAAATGTCCCCAAAGGGCAAGATCACCCTTAATTGAGGAGAACTGACATATACACATATAAAATCTGTAGACAATGTATAGAAAGGGAATTTCAGTTAAACACAGATGCAGAAGGTATTTTTTATACTCACTCAACTCCACTCCAATTCCCTTGCAATGTTCCTTACTGCATTTTAGTGGATGGAAAGCTGAAAGCTGTACTTCCAAGATTTTGTTAGTTCATATTCTGTGTGTTAACCACATTAAACCAAACTAAATATTCAGCATTTGATTGTAAAGGTAAATAAAATATCATGAAGCACTCATAGCACTCCTCAGGCAAGTGTGACCATAATCAGGCTCTGTTTTTCTGTATGATCTGTATCAGAAATCCATAGTCCAGAACCTAGTGTCACAACCATAGAAAAATGTACAGCAGATATTTTGATGGTCCAGTTTATGGAAGACACAGATTGGTCTGGAATGAGCAGTGATGACGTTAATTAATTGATTAATTATCTAGCATCCCAAACATCACAGAGTCAGCATCTACCTTAGTGATCTAGTTCAGCAGCATTGTTCAGGGAATTAGTTGAGAGCTGCTTAGCTAGCCTTTTCAGTGATTTTATAAATCACATAATAATGGATCATAGTTAATAAAATACTCATTTACTTGCCTTATCTAAAGGATATCCAAAAGTCAATAGCTGAATCCAGACTCATTCCCTGCTGCCTTCTGAATTTCTATAAAACAAAAGTAAAAGATTGTTAATTATAAATTTACAATTACAAAGAGAATAGGACAGGAGACTATAGTTGATAAAAATGTTAATGAATTTTTAGTAATGGAACATAGATGAAGCTCAGCAAATTCAGACAGTTGATAGTCCGTTGCCTACAAACAATAATGAAAAGCAAGTTAATGCAGAACCTTGAGCAGGCTTAGGAGTTAGAGGTACTGATGTTATGGGGTGATATATAAGAGTGGAAATGAGGACTGTGTATTATGTGTGAGGCTAACAGCAGAGAAAGAAATGAAAAGCACAATGAGGAGCAGGTATACCCCCAGGTGACTGCTCATGCACCCTGGTGATGACTGTCCAAAACTTTGGTTTTTACCAAGAAATTGGAAACATTGAACTGGAAAGTAATCATTTTCAGGGACACTGGACACAGCAGAATAAGAGAGATCTGCTTCAAAAATCAGCGTTAAGTGAAATTTAGCACATGGAATGGTGCAACTTCTAGGCCTCTTGTACATGATTAAATTTCTATAATCCTTATAGACACATATACATAACTCAGTCATGAGAGAGGATTTTTGAAGAGAAATAATAACCCAATAAAGCAGACTTATAGATATTGATATTTAGAAGTCCCCCAACTATATGTATTAGTCCCCATGTGCCCATCTAATTGTTTTACAAGAAAAATCATTAGCTGACCGTTTCCCCAACCAGCATATAACTTTGTCAGTATTTTAGTGTCCTGAACATAAGAATGAAAGATAACATAAAAGATTAGATGTGTGTGTGTGTGTGTGTGTAAAGAGAAAGAGAGAGAGAGAGACAAGAGACAAGAAACTGCTGATGATTCAGGCCAGAGCCAGTGTCTGCATCCCCTGGTACAGGACATTCTCATGATCTAGGACTCTAGGACTTCCTGGCTTATTGACCTGGATCCAACTTCCAAGTCTTATGTTTTTTTTCTTCCCTGGTTATTTTATCAAACACATCACAGTAGGAGCAGTTGCTTGGGGGTGGGGAGGTACTGTGTAGGAGATTGAACAGGGTTTACTGTCTGTGGCTGCACATCTATGGGAAATACATAATGATCCCAGGAGGGGAAAAGAGAAGTGGATCTGGCTAAGTAGACCTAGCTAAGTCTTGGTCTGGAGCCAATTGCTCTTTCCCTTGCCTTAAGCACTGAAAATAAAAGTAAGCCATAGGCATGTTTTTCTGACTACTAAATATCATGTAATAAGTGGCCCTGCAAATCTTTGAAATTCCATGGCCCTCAGTTTTTTTTCCATCTGTAAAAATACAGAACTTGATTTTGATTTCTGAAGATCCTTCAAACATTAACATTTTATGAATTCCCCTCTCTTTTGAGACTTTATTTTTATACCCCAAAACATATTTATTTTCAGAATCACATAAACAATAATTTTGCAAAATACTTTCTATTCATTTCTAAAAGACATTGATTAAACACACATAAAGCAGCAGGTTAAAGTCATTTCTGAGACTTTCATTCTTCCACCCCTTTAGAAGCCTTTAGGTGAGCAATAGTCCCCCACTGACCAGAGGGGCCTCTGGCAGTGACTTGGCATATTCTGGCTCATTTTTCCCTTAGACTAAGTTATGGTGCCAAACCTCAAACAGTTTTTTTATGCAAGATTTAGCACGGAAGGAATCATTGAAACCACAGGGTGGAAATTAATGATTAGCTTGAGATGCTATTAGCATAACAGCAGGAGAAAAGACTAAATGAGCTATGATCTAAAGTAAAATATGTCATCCTAAAAATTGCAAGTGATATGATGGAGAAACAATGCTGAGTAATAAGGGAGAAGAAAGAATGAGCTATTGGACTGAGAGGCAAGACAAGCATTTAAATTAAGAGGACAGGACAATGAGACATCATGAGTAAACATGCAAGAATCCAGACTGAAAGATACTGTGTTAGTAATTACAGACAGGAAACCGTCCATCATCTGGGCTAGAATGCAGCATTAAGGGCACTGGGCAAGGAAGAGGATGCAAAGGAACTGTTCTGTTTGGATAAAGCAAGCAGGCATGAAATTCACCCCAAGCACTTCTTCCCATAAGTGGCATCACTAAGGGCTATCATGAGCAAAAACTCACTGATTGAAGAATTATTGGGGGGTGGGGAATCAGCAAGGATATGTAAAAGAGATGGGTGGGTAAATTTGGGGGATAATACATAAAAAATTAAAGCCACTCTTCACTATTTTGACAAAGATAGATGTCAAAGTATGATAACAGATAGATAGATAATATATGGATAGATTATATATAGACATTCACACAAATACACAGATAGATACAGTGAGAGAGAAAAAGAGAGAGATCTAACAAAATCATATCCATGTTTCACTGAGCCACCTTTTCAAAATCAAGCCAAGCTTGGTTCAAACAGGTCACCCTATAAGGAACTGGTTCCTTGTTTTTGAAGGAAAGTGTGAGGGTTCTGCAGTCAAACACAGTGATCTCCACAGTGATGTGAAATCTTTGCTGATAGCATGTCATTCCATCCTATGCATCTGCTCCAGGAATTTTACTGGGGCAGAGTAAGAAATATTACAAGTCTATAGTTGCACAACAAATAGTCCATGGAAAAGGAATACTGGGTTTTTCCATTTTGTATGATTGAAAACAGTTAATAAAACTCACTAAGAGATTAGCACTGTAATCACTAGGAAAACATTTTTATATCATTTTTAGACACAAATATATGGGCATGTGTAGGGTAACAACATTTCTGAGTTCCACAGAGTTCCAGGTTCAGAGTTAAATTATGGATTCCAGCAATCCTATCCAATAAACATCAAGCCTAAATCCAAACAATCAGATTTGCAGCCTCGATATCTCTGTATCTAGAAAGTTAATTTTTAAAAAGTTGAAGTTTATTTTTTTCTGTATGCTTGAAAGATGATAATAATTTTATCCATAACTTTTTACTATAAGCAAAAAGGAATCAAAGACTTACAATAATAAATAAATTAGTTTTTAAGCAAACTCTCATTTTATAAATATGATTTCCAACAAAACTTTTACTCATTAAAAATCTTGTTTTTAAAATATATTTCCTGAAACTAAGGCCATGAACAAGAGTAGGATAATCTGTTTCCTCAGGTAATCAAACTCTGATATGGGAGTCAACATTTTACAGGGAACAAGTCAGTGAGAAAAATGCTGCACTGTTGATTGATGTCACAAAGAGTGAGGAGGCTAAGATGGCATTAAAAGTACCCAGGGTGATAAACTAATTCTGTACAGAAGAGGGGATGTTTGACCTGGAACCTGAAGGGTAAGAAAGGTTTGCAAATTTGTCAAAGTAGAAGTCACCTGAGGCTGCCTCAAGCCCCTACATGGGCTTGTTGGTGTGAAATAACATAATAAATGCAGAGGGGCTGCATTTCCACACATCTGCAGCCTACAGAGCTTCATTGTACTATAAGAGCATATGATTTGCTTGTTGTGCCTGCTTTGTGCCTGCTGGTCACTGTTAATATGTATTATGTATCATTGCTGTAAAGCAAGTAAAATTTACCACCACAGACCTAGTTTTGCATATTGATTTGCTTTTTAACAATTTAGATAGTTTCATGGAATGTTTCAGAAAGGACAAAAAAGATCTTATTTCATATTTAACATTAATATCTTGGACTGGTGTCATTTTATAATTGGGCACATCACAGTCTCATTCATTTTTTATAGTTAACAAATTTCTTGGTACCTAAAATGCTTTTTCTATTAATTAGTGCTCATTCAGATAGAGGGCTTGTTTAAGTAAAGTAGACACTTTTATAACCCTTGGGCAAGATATGTCTGCTCTGATTGGGAATTGGAGCTGGTAGATATTGTCATTTCCTCTCAACCAGTGCAGTCTTTGTGACCCATTGCTTTAATTATGGTATAATAATCCCTATGGAATAGCATCTGATTTATATTGCCCTCTATATCAACAGATGTACAATATCTGAATACAGCCTAACATATTTAATTGAGACCAGAGTTCTCTATCACAGCTCTCTTATCTCTTCCTCATCATTATCTTTTGACTCATAGTTTAAAACTCATTATTGAATCTACAATGGAGAAGAAAATAATAAACAACTCAATTAAAAATGGGCAAAAATCTTGAGTTGACATTTCCCAAAGAAGACATCTAAAATAACCACACAAAAAGATGCTTAACAACACTAATAAATAGGGAATTATAAATCAAAACTCTAATAAGTTACTACCTCACAGCCATTAAGATGACTAATATATAAAAAATAAAATAATATGCATTAGTTATTAGCAAATTTATGAAGAATTTGGAATATTTGTATCTATTAATGGGGATATTAAGTACTGTAGAATCTAAGGAACACAATATGATGTTCCCTCAAAAAATTAAAAAGAGTTTACCATGTGATCCAATAATTCTACTCCTGAGTATATATCCAAGAAATGGAAAGCAGGGACTCAGATATTTGTGCATGACGTTTCTTTTCTTTTTTCCCATTTGCCTTTTTCTTTTTTAATTGTTCAGTTACAGTTGTCTTCGTTTTTTCCTCGTTACTCTCCCAAGCCCTACCAACCCCCACCTCCTACAGTTAATCTTCCTCTTACCATTGTCTTTGTCCATGGGTTCTTTACACATGTTATTTGATGATTCTTTCCCTTCTTTGTCCCATTATCCCCCTCTCCTTCCCCTCTAATTACTGTCAGTTTGTTCTTTATTTCTATTCTCTGCTTATGTTTTGCTTGCTTGTTCATTTTGTTGTTTAGGGTCCACTTATAGGTGAGATTGTATGTTATTTGTCTTTCACCATCTGGCTTATTTCATTTACCATAATGCTCTCCAGTTCCATCCATGCTACCATGAATGGCAGCAGCTCCTTCTTTCTTTCTGCTGCATAGTATTCCATCATGTAAGTGTACCACAGTTTTTTGATCCACTCAGTAAATGATCTAAATGAGCACTTAGAGTGTTTACAGCACTTGGCTATTGCAAATTGTGCTGCTATGATCATTGGGGTGCATAGGTTAGTCTGAATTGGTGTTTCAACAGCATTATGAACAATAGCTAAAAGGTGTGATTAACTCATATTTATATATGGATGGGTAAAAAAGTGATATATACACACAATGGAGTATTATTCAGCCTTAAAAATGAAGAGAATTCTGAGACACTTTACAACAATGATGAACCTTGATGACATTATACTGTGATAAGCCAGTCACAAAAGGACAAAAACTATATGAATCTGGGTACCTAGAGCAGTCAAATTCATAGACAGAAAGAAGTATGATTACAGGGGCTAAGGGCTCAAGGTAATAAGGAGTTATGGTTTAATGAATACGGAGCTTAAATTTTAAAAAGGAACAGTCTTAGAGACATAAATATGAAAGCATTTAATGCCACTATAACATGTTTGAATGGTAAATTTGATGTTATATATACTTTAACACAATAAAGTCACATGGAGTCAGTTTTGTCATTTCTAACATTGTCAAAATTAACAGCATATGTTCTAACTTGGAGGTGGTGCTTCCCTTTTCCCTCCTAGCTAAGGAAAAATTCATAGAAAGTTCATAGCACCTGCCTCTTTATATATTCTCTTATATAATTAAAATAACTACCTTTTATTATACCCATAGACTTTATATATTTCATACTGGGTGAAGGTTGGCATCCTGTTGTAACAGCTGAACAAGGAAGCAAGACATGAGAACAGACTGAAAAAGAAGAATGCTAATAGGATCACAATGGATCAGAAATTGCAAAGGTAAACCAGATCTGGAGAACATAATATTGGAATTCAGAGTATGGTGGGAGATCTATGTGAATAATTATAAGTCGGAAATCTTCAGAAATTAAGGATCAAGAAGAATGGGCAAGCAAAGCGGTCACTGCTGAAAATCTGAAGAACTGATGAAAAATTTCATCCTACTACCACTGGAAACTGGGACAGACTATGATGGGCTTCTGCATATTATTTAAAAGGCCTCACCTACTCCGTATTCTGGGGTACCCTCACTAGTGGCAACCAGGACTACAGAGGGCTACTAGAACAATGGTAAGTATCATTGGTAAAGTTATTTTTCCCCACAGCACCATGCCACTATTAATAACAAAAAGAGGAAGCATGGGCATAACAATTGCCACATTTCTTATATCTAAACAGTGGTGGCTATACATGTTTCTGCCCCGGGGTTGTAGTAGGATCTTTGCCTCCTGTATTAGGGGCAAAGATCACACCAATTTAGTTCCTTTGTCTGGCACTAAATGACAAATACTTCTAATAGTACTGTTAAGAATATTCAGTGATTTAAGATTCAAGTGTTCAGATATTTATAAGGTGGGGGTAAAATAATAAAACATTCTTAAAAAGGTCAATTTTGAACTCTTAAATTTATAAAACTATACATGTTGATTCACAGCCCTTTATAAAGGAATACTCCAAGTAAAGGAATGATAGTAAATGCAATGTGCATGTTTTATAACAGTGAAAAAAAAAAGGAATCCATTTCAATGCTCAAAAGTGGCAAGATAATTCACATTTTAAATATACTGTAGCAAGATGATAAAATTCATATATAGTAATGTGAAAAAAGTCACAGATAAATGATATACTAATATCAAAATTGTTAAAATACATAACCATAAAACTTAAGAGACTATACACAAACCTGTTGGCTTTTATACTTTTTCTTGTCTTTTATACTTTTTTCACCAGGCTTGTCACAGTGAGCCTCCTGGTATAATACTATGCAATAGCTTAAATAAACATGAGGTTATAGCTCTTATTTACACATTATTTATATTATTCCAGTAATATATGGAAAACTTGCAAACTCAGTATTGTCAACTTCATTACAAAGAGAGGGAAGAAGCAGAAAGAATGAGGAGGGAGAAAGGAAGATGATGGTTAACTTGGTCACAAGTTATCAGAACATTCAGAATTTGAAAGGTGATTGCTCTGCCTCTGAAACTCACTGTCTTTATAAACGCTTTCTCCACACCCTGGCCACTGCTACCTCCATGCCTAGGAGCTCCATGTAATTTTTGCAGAACACCATCTCCCATTTCTGCCGAATAGTGGTAAGTACACATATCCCTGAATGCAAAAGCTTTAAAATCTCCCCAGGTTTCCCCCACCCGCTCCCTGTTTAGGCCTTATTTTCTCCCTAAATTTGTATGTCATAATAGAACTGAACAAAATCTCCTAACCCTAGTCTTTTTCTATCAGTAACATTTTAGTAGTTGGATGAAGAAAGTGGATTGCCTGAAATGACTTTTTTTTATTTTTAATTTTGAAATAATGTTAGACTTATAAGATGCAAAAATTATACAGAGGTTTCCATTTCTCTCTCATCAATTTCTGCTAAAGTTAACATCTGAGATACCAGAGTAAAATGATCAATACTAGGAAATTAACATTGATATAATACTATTAAACTACAGATAACATTCAAATGTCACCAGTTTTTCCACTAATGTCCTCTTTTTATTTGAAATCCGATCTGGGATCCAACATTTTTTGTTAGTTTTCTCCCTTTCATTTCTTCCAATATGCAATAGTTCCTTAGTCTTTCCTTATTTTTTTATGATCATGACACTTATGAATAAAACTACTGATTAATTATTTTGAAGGGTGTTCTTCAATTTGGGATTGTCTGGTATTGTCTCATAATTGGACTGAGGTTATGAGTGCTTGACATAAATACCACAGAAATAACACTGTATCCTTCTCAATACATCTAATCAAAAATAATATTGCGTTTTTACTGGTGATGTGAACTTTGATCACTTGGTTCAAATGATGTTTGCTCAGTTACTATTCTTCCATTTTTTAAATACACACTTATGGTGGATACTTGAAAACTATGATAATATCTCATTTCTTCTCAAGTTTTTACCTGCTACTCAGCATCCTTTGGTGAATGCTGCCTGCAACAATTATGTCCATGGTGTTTGCCCAATCTGCTGATTTTCTCCTGAAGTGTAATTTGAATCTGCAGTAGGTAGAAGGCACACACATTGCAGAAGACACATTTTTTTCCTTCCTCAGTTCCTCAGTATTTATAGGGAATGTGAATACATCTCTTAGCATTGTTATTCCTCTTAACTGGCATTAAATTCCATGAAAAAATTGCTATTTCAGTCAGTAATGGTGTCTCACTTTTTTTGGCCACCCAACTTACTTTTGAACTAGAGTGGAATGAGTGAAAAATAAGACTACATCATACAGGATAGAAGTCTATTTCCTGTATAAATTTTAATGATAAGGGAAAACATCAGTAGTATTTTGTTCATTATGAATAAGTGTTAACAATCAAAATAACCTCACTGATTTTGTTAGATATCCTTGTGTTTGGGCCTTAATGACACAAATTTGATTACTTTAAAAAAAAATCTCCCTGGGTTCTATCGTTACATTCTTTTCTTATCCTCAGCTCTTTTTCAAAAGAATCATAATAATAGACTGAGATATTATATTCCCATAGCACCAAAGAAAAGTGCCTCTCTAGGAAAATACGAGGAATTAAGTGACTAAAATACTTTCCATATTCCCCTTCCATCAACACAAGGGATTAGCAGAAGCAATTTATGGCTTAGGCTTGGCCACATCTCTGTACTTATGTGTGTCTTAGGACAATCCTTCTTTTGAATTCAGTTGCGCTAAAAGTAGACACAGGCAGATATGCACCCTCCAAGATTTTACATATCATGGAGGTTTGAAAATATTATTTACTCAAACTGATATAACAAGGTATAAATTAGACATTAGGCAGCAGCATTGCTTTTCCTAGGTAATATTTTTATGAATTTTATTTATAAATAACACTCCTTAGTATTCCTCTTGCCTCCATTTTAGAAATTGACTCCAATAAGAAGGAAAGAAGTTTTAAAATGTTTACATATGTATATGCATTTAGTTTTATTGTTTACATATTACTTTAAGTATTCAATATTTTATAAATTATTTCAAGACATAAAGGCCTGTTTGTTTTCTCTAATAGAGCATTCACAGTAAATGTTCATTAATTTAAACTTGGCTTTCGATTGGCTTGTACCAAAACAATCTTAGGCAAAACTATTTGGTAAGTTTCATCTTTGCTTTCTCTTATTTTTTATCTTCACTAAATTCCACATACAAAACTGTAATGATTGAAGCTAGGCTCTTAGTCTTAGTCATCTGTGTATTTTCAGTGCTTGTAAAGCACTACCACATTGCAGGCATTTAAAATATACCCAAGATTTGCCCTGGCTGATGTAGTTCAGTGGATTGAGCGTGGGCCTGTGAACCAGAGGATTGCAGTTTGATTCCCAGTCAGGGCACATGCCTGGGTTGCAGGCCAGTTCCCAGCAGGGGACCCACAAGATGCAACCATACATTCATATTCTCTCCCTCTCTCCTCCCCTTCCCCTCTAAAGATAAATACAATTTAAAAAAAATAAATAAAATATACCCAAGATTAAATATAAAGAGATAATCCTAAAAGAAGCAAGAGAAAGGAGAGTGTTACCTACAAAGGAGTTTCCATAGACTATCTGCTGATTTAAAAAAAAAAAAAAACCTTGCAAGCAAGAAGGGGCTGGAGAGAAATATTTGAAGTCATAAAAGGCAAAGACCCACATTCAAGATTACTCTATCCAGCAACACTATCATTTAGAATGCAAGGGCAGATAAAGTGCTTCCCAGATAAAGTCAAGTTAAAGGAGTTCATCATCACCAAGCTCCTATTATATGAAATGCTAAAGGGACTTATCTAAGAAAAAAGATAAAAAATATGAACAGTAAAATGATGACAAACTCACAACTATTAACAAATGAACTTAAAAGAAAAGAAAAACAACTAAAACAAAAAAAACTAAGCAAACAACCAGAACAGGAACAGAATCAGAGAAATGAACATCACACAGAGGGATTAAGTGGGGAGGGGGAAGGGAAGAATGGAGGGGGAAAGGTACAGGGAAGAAGAAGCATATCATATTTTTTAGACCATAAGATGCATCTAGGTTTTAGAGGAAAATAGGGAAAATTTTTGAAGCACAAAATGTGGTCAAATATTTAATAACATAAATAACATAATATTTCACCAAAGTAAATGTAAACAGATCTTAACAACAGCATTAACAACCATTATTTCTCCCAAATTGGGAGAGGATGCATCTTATAGTCCAAAAAATATGGTAATTAGTAGGCACAAAATAGATTGGGAGAGATAAAAATGATATGGGAAACAGAAGACTCAAAGAACTTGTATGTAAAACCCATGGACATGAACTAAGGGAGGGGATGTCAGTGGGGTGGGGGGGCAGGGTGGTGGGGGTTAGAAGAGGGGAAAATAGGGAAAACTGTAAAAGCATAATCAATAAAAATACTTAAAAATAAAAATAACTTCCGCCAAGATGGAGGTATAGGTGGATGTGCCATACCTTCGCACACAACCAAGTTTAGGGACAACTAAATATTAGCATCAGAAAACACAACCAGAACACGGAAAACTGAACTTTTCGGAAGTCTGCTAACAACAAATTCTTCAGCCCGACCGGTAAGGGGCGAAACCGGCGTCTGGTGAGGAGTTGAAAAGGAGGGCTCGGTCGCGGGTGCGGAATCCAGAGGCGCGAATCCTGACGCGCAGGTTCCAGACCCAGGATTGGACCTGGTGAGCTACCGAGCGACCCACCGGGTGAGCCACTGCGGAGGAGACAGTGGGGAGGCGGTGCAGCCTGTGGACTGTGGTTGCCTGATTGCGCGCGAGCGAGGGAGTGGGCGGTTGGACCGGCCACAGCGGCGATAGAGGGCGCCGCCATTTCCCGCTCTGACCACGCCCCCACATACAGTGTCACAACCCAGCGACCTGGGAGTCCAAGGCGCCGCTTCTCCCACTTAAAGGGCCAGAACAGACCAAAAATGTCTCAGGAAGACCTCAAAGCCCCAGAGATAAATCTAAACGACGAAGAAATAGCAAAACTCTCAGACGCACAGTTTAAAACACTGGTCATCAGCTTCCTCACAGATCTGGTGGATTATAGCCACAAATTAGAGAAACATATGAAGGCTAAATTAAGGAAATGAATGGAATTCCACAGGAAACCCATAGAGATGAAAAGGAAACTGGGACTCAAATCAATGGAGTGGACCAGAAGAAAGCAATAATGGCCAAACAGAAAAGAGTCAAGGAGCAAGAATTCAAAGAAATGAGGAGAGTCTTAGGAACCTCCAGGACATCTTTAAACGCTCCAATATCCGAATTATAGGGGGTACCAGAAGGGGGAAAGACACAATCACCAGTGGAAAAATTATTTGAACAAATAATAAAAGAAAATTTCCCCAATCTGGCAAAGGAAATAGACTTCCAAGAAATCCAAGAAGCCCAGAGAGTACCAAAAAAGTTGGACTCAAGAAGAAACACACCAAGGCATATCATAATTACATTAGCCAAAATTAAAATGAAGGAGAGAATCCTAGAAGCAGCAAGAGCTAAGGGGACAATCACCTACAAAGGAGTCCCCATCAGACTGTCAGCAGATTTCTCAAAAGAGACCTTACAGGCAAGAAGGGGCTGGAAAGAAATATTCCAAGTCATGAAATCTAAAGACCTACAACCAAGATTGCTCTATCCAGCAAAACTTTCATTTAGAATGGAAGGACAGATAAGGTGCTTCTCAGATAAGACCAAATTCAAGGAGTTCATCATCACCAAGCCCTTATTATATGAAATGTTAAAGGACTTATCTAAGGAAAAGAAGTTAAAGAAACATGAACAGTGAAAGGACAACAAGCTCACAGTTATTAACAACCACACCTAAAACGAAAGCAAACTAAATGAACAGCTAGATCAGGAGTGGAAATATAGAAATGAAGATCTCAAGGAGGGTTAGTAACAGGGGAGTGGGAGGAGGAGATGGGGGGAGAAGGTACAGAAAATAAGTAGCATAGACAGTAGATAGAAAATAGATGGGGGGGGCAAGAATAGCATGGGAAATATAGAACCTAAAGGACTTGAGACACATGGACATAAACTAAGGGGGGGTAATGGTGGGGATGGGGGGCAGGGTGGAGGGGAATGAAGGGGGGAATAGAACAACTGTAACAGCATAATCAATTTTAAAAAAAATTAAAAAAAAATAAAAGAAAAAATAAATAAATAAATAAATAATAATAATAAAATATAGTTTGCTAAACTCATTGAAATTGGGTAGAATAGAATGGGAGGCAAGATTATCCCTGGTTACAGATGAAAGATTTGGTTATGGAGATGGAGAATCCAAGGTCAAATCACAGCTCAATAAAATAAAACTATGGACTATATAGATTTATCTGGCCCTCGGTTTTGTTATTAAATAAAATATTTTGTTTTAAATTTCCTTAGGGAGTTTCTGAAAAGATTAAATAATAGCATATTGAACTTCTGTGATAGAATATGTCTCCATAATGTGCATAGGTACCACTAGTGAGCCAGAATATTAAAGAATTTCTAGAATATAGAATGCAAATGAGATTAGACCAAAGGCAAAGCAAAAGCAACACAGGAAAATATAACATAAGCTGGAACACAAGTCAGAAAGAAATTTTCATGACATTCCAAATTTTACCTTTTAGAAAATTATAGTCTTAAACGCTGTGTCTACTTTACTATTCCAAGTACATTTTTTCTCTAAAACAAGTCTAAGTTCTACCCACAGGAAGGTCCCATGTGCAGGTATTAGGGTCTGAAGAATAAGAGAGCATAGATGCACTTTCCAAATAAAAGAAATATTTCCAAATAAACATAAGGAGAAAAAAGAATTTACTTTTCTATCGTAAAGTAAATTTACTAAAATACTACCACCTTCTGCTTTTTTTGTTTATTTTTTTTTATTTTTTCCCTTAGGATACACTATGAAAGAATGTGTAAAAATTAAAAGTCTTTATAGAGTCACAAATTATAGAGTCAATTTGGCTTCTTAGAAAGGGTGTATTTGGAAATTGGTGGGTGCCTAGTTTGTCTGCTACATAATACCTGCAAAACCTGCTCATTGATATGT
Source organism: Artibeus jamaicensis (assembly GCF_021234435.1). Classification (NCBI taxonomy): domain Eukaryota; kingdom Metazoa; phylum Chordata; class Mammalia; order Chiroptera; family Phyllostomidae; genus Artibeus; species Artibeus jamaicensis. Next base: position 65,833,787 of record NW_026522030.1, on the reverse strand, counting down.
ACTGAAGACATACACACAACCTCTTTAATAGAAAGTGCTGTTTATGCTCATTCGGGGAAGGGGACTATTGGAAAATCAGGGCAAAATACCTGCAAAGATAGTACATACCGAGTATCTCTTCTGCCTGATTCTCCAGAAAGTGAGAAAGAACCTGATCACCTGACAATGTAGGAAAATATCACCTATTTGAAAAAGGAGCAAGATGTACAAACAGAAACACTGACTCAAGAGACATAAAACAATGTTTCTAAAACTCAAGTTAGTAAATAGTCTTAGGAGGATCTGAATAGTAGTTACCTCTATGAAATAAGGAGTGAAACACTACAAAGATTTGTTGGTAATTAGAGATAAAGTTACAAAATAAAACTTTAATAGAATGGTTAAATAGTAAGGTGGATGCAGCCATATACCTAATTAGTAATCACAAATTTTATTAGGATAAGAAAACATTCCTAAAATCTAACACAAGAAAACAATGAAAGAAATTAAGAGGTCTGGATTATTAATCCATCTAATAGGTCCAATAGAAGAGAATAAGACAGTTATCAACAATCTAAAACACCTTAGCGACTTCATGCTTTCAAAATGAACAAATCTACTTTGTTATAAACAGAAGAAATGAAAAATAATATGCACTTATATATTTCAGAACTCCATTGATAATATTACTTCTAGGAAGATGAAATGGGTTACCTATAAATAAATGCAAGGCATTGGCATGACTTCCAATCACTAACATATGAAGATAGAAAATAATGTCATTTTTTAATTTTGAGAAAATGTAGTTGTTCCAAAAATTTTATAGCTAACCGCATTATCACTCAAAAACCTGTGTGTACATGTTTAGTGAAGTGAATCTCTGCATATTCTCTATATGCAAAAAAACACAATGAAGATCTTATAGCAAAAGACTAGGAAAAAAACAGGGGACAAGGTCAACATATGTATCACAGAAAAAAATGTAGTTGATTATAGCTTATGAGGCATCAATAAATCATGAAAGTGTTTCAGTCATATCAGAAGCAATTTATTTTTTGTTGTTGGTGCATATTATTATTTTATTGTATAATTTTCCATTACCATTTATCCCCCTTATAACTTCTTCCACCTCTACCCACCACCATTTCTTTTGAATTTAGTGAAAAGTAAAATATCTACAAAGAAGAAAGTCTTTATAATTATAATCAACAAAGAACTTGTTACCAGGAAAAGGGAAAGAGAAACATATCCATGTTTGATATAAAAAGACAAATATGAAATAACAAAAATGAATATAACTTTGCCCATGGGAAAAGTTACCCCAAATTTTAATAGCATTCAGGAACAAAAGTGACAGCAAACATTTTGTAACACAGAGCTGAGTCTTTGAATTTATAATTATCTACACATATGCATTAACTCAAATTTTCATAAATCTAGATTTTTTTATTCCAAATTTATAGAGAAGATGCAATGTGGTCTCAAAGGAAAGAACATATTGACTCTTATCTCTGATTTAGCACTACTTTTTCTATTGCCATACTTAAGCTTTTAATTCCTCTCTCTGGTGTCTCAAACGCTATAGTGAGTGACAATTTAAAGTTACTATATTGTATTTCCATTGCTGCTGAAAATTAGACAGACTTTATAGTTTAAAACACTGCAAATTTATTTATAGTTATGCAGGTGAGAAGTTCAACATAAATTTTATTGGACTAAAATCTAGTGGGTAATCCATTTCCATGTCCGTTCCTGCCTCTACTGACTACACATACTTCTTGACTCTGGGATCCCTTTCTTCATCTCTAAAACCAGCATGTTGCATGTCTCTGACCATTCTTCTGAAGTTAGTTCTCCTTCTGATCTTAACCTCAGTCAGAAAAGGTTATTTTAAGATCTCATATGATTAGGTTAGGCCCTTCTAGAAAATGATCTTAACTTTAAGTATGAATTTTGTATGTAACCTGATTAAAACTTAAATTTAGAAATTGAAATTTAGAAACTTAAAATTAGAAATATACAAGCAATTAGTTATGGAACATTTATTTATAAAACAGATATATGTAAATTATATTTGATATTTTTATATTTGAAGTATATTATTCTAAAACTAAAAGTATAATTGACATAATAGTGTACATAGAAAATCTTATAGACTCCACAAAAAAATTACTAGACCTAATAAGTGAATTTGGCAAAACAGAAGGATACAAAGTCTATGTTCAGAAACCAAAGGCAGTTTTGTACACCAACAATGAAATATCAGAAACAGAAATCAGGAAAAAAAATCCCATTGGATATAGCAACAAGAAAAATAAAGTAGAAGCTACACAACACTAAATAAAGAAATCAAGAAAAAATGAACAAATGGAAGCATGTAGTGTTCATGGATGGGAAGAATTAACATCATCAAAATGTCCATATTTCCCAAAGTGATTTATAGATTCAAAGGAATCCCAGTTAAAGTACCAACAACATATTTCACAGATCTACAACTATACAAGACCATTCTGCATGATGTGGGCCCAGCTCCCACTCGGAGATGCACACCCACAGATAGGTTCTCTTGTGGGGAATCAGGCCTGCATTGTACCTAGACTGCTATGAGACTTGCTCTTGTGAAAACTCCCTCACCCTGAATTGAGACAGAAAGTGCTTACTGTAACTTTCTAAAATCCATGCTACAACTCCCCAGTATGGAGTGTAACTGGTTCAACCAGTTTTCCCTTTGCATTTGCAAATATCCTTCTTTTGTGATGTGATTAGTGGCATCATCTCCTTTGTTTTCTGTAAAAGGTAACCACCTAAAGCAACCTGTGCATAGTAAGTGAGGACCATCCTGTAATGTGCCCCAAAACAGAAATAAAGGTGAGGGTTTTTTTCTCCTCTTGAGAGAAACCATGCTGTTTCTTTTCCTCCACAGGACTCAGTAGTACTTATGAATTTCTCATGCCTCATCCACAATGTGGCAGACCCTGTGAGCCGGGGTCCCCATCATAGAACAAACAGTGCAAAAATTTATATGGAACCATAAATGACTCTGAATAGCTGCAGCAATTTTGAGAAAGAAGAACAAAGTAGGAGGGATGACAATACCTAATATCAAACTGTATTACAAGGCCCTATAATCAAAACAGCCTGGTACTGGCATAAGAACACACACATGTACCAATGGAACAGAATAGAGAGCCCTAAAATAAACCCAAGTCTCTATGGTCAATTAATATTTTACAAAGAGGGAAGAGATGTAATATGGAGTAAAAGTAGCCTCTTCAACAAATGGTGTCGGGAGAGCTAGACAGCTACATAAAAAAAGTGAAACTCGGTCACCATCTTACACCATACACAAAAGTAAATTCAAGGTGGATGAAGGACTTAAATATAAGTTGTGACACCATAAAAGTCCTAGAGGAAAACATAGGAAAATTTCAGACATTCCATGCAACAACTTATCATGGGACTAATACCTCCCCTAGAACAAGGGACATAAAGGAAAGAATAAACAAATGGGATCTCATCAAATTAAAAGGCTTCTGCACAGGTAAAGAAAACAGCATTAAAATTAATAGAGAACCAACTGTATGGGGAAACATATTTGCCAATGATACCTCAGACAAGGGTTTGATCTCCAAAATATATAAAGAACTGGCAGGACTCCACTCCAGTGGAAATTTTGCCCTCCTGTGGGAAGAAAAAAAAAACAATTCAAAAATGGGCAAAGGATTTGAATAGACACTTCTCCAAGGAGGAAATACAGAGGGTCCAGAGACATATGAAAAGATGTTCAGCATCGCTAGCCATCAGAGAGATGCAAATTAAAACCACGATGAGATACCACTTCACACTACTCAAAACGGTCAACATAAATGAATCAACAAACACGTGTTGGAGAGGATGTGGAGAAAAGGGAACCCTAATGTACCTTTGGTAGGAATGATCACTGGTGCAGGCACTGTGGAAAGCAGTATGGAATTTTCTCAGAAAACTGAAAATGGAACTTCCTTTTGACCCAGCAATTCCACTGCTAGGATTATATCCTAAGAGCCCTGGAACACCAATTCAAAGGAACCTATGCAACCCAATCTTCACTGCAGCACAATTTACAGCAGCTAAGAGCTGAAAATATAACCAGAAACATTGAAATTAAGAAAAATCTGGCAGTAGCCAGAGGGGAGGTGGGAGGAGATAGTGGGGGAAGGGGGAGGGTTTTCGGGTACAACTATAAAAGACACATGGACAAAACCAAGGGCAGGTGGAAGCAAGGGAGGGAGGTGGGGATGGCTGACCTGGTGGGATAGTGGTTGGGGGTAAATGCAGACAAGCATAATTGAACAATAATAAAATAATTAAAAAAATAAAAGTATAATTGCTATAGAATTGGTATATCTTAAGTTTTCTAAAAAAGTATTCTTATATCCATCATTTAAAAGCCATAACACATTTATGCCCCCCACCTAATGTGCATAAACAGATTTTTGAAAACCACTTTTAGGGTACATGAAACCTTTGAAGTGGAACCATAAATTTTCACACTGTGACTATTAAAGTTTTAATAACTGTACATACAGTAAATATGGTTTGATAACTCTGTGTATATCCCAATAAAGGAAATGTTCATAAGACACCAGTCCTTATATATAATCTGACTTTTGCTATTTTGTCTGATCCTATTATATTTTATTTTTTAAGTTATTGCCTCTCCCTCTAACTTAATCTCATAACATTCTGCTTCATCAGAGCCCATAAAGTGGGTTAATTAACAGTTTGAAAAAATATTACTGTAAGGTGCCTAGAATTCCATATTAAAAAGTAACACTTGGGACTTTAGATAAAAATACAGTTAGCCCTAGCTATTTGGCTCAGTTTTTTGAGCATCATCCCACAAACCAGATGGCTAACACTTTGATTCCTAGGGCACATGCCTAGGTGGTGGGTTCAACCCCTGGTTGGGGTGTATACTGAAGGCAACCAACCAATATTTTTCTCTCACATTGATGTTTTTCTCCCTCTCTTTCACCCTCCCTATGTGTCTCTTCAAAAATAAATTTTTTTAATTAAGAAAATACACTGATAAGCTTCCATGCTGTCAAGAATTAGGTATACCTTAGTCATGTTCAACTCATAATTATTTAAAAAATAACATGGAAAGCATGGAAACTGTCACCATTGATGAGTGTCCGTCAGTCCATTGTTTGTGTGTCTGTGTATCTATCTATCAATCATCTGGAAATAATTACATTTATCACATTTGAGAGAATTCCAAAAGCATTTGAAATACTATGTACTAAAAACATCCGACTACCGCCAAGATGGAGACGTAGGTGGAGGAACCACCTTGCCTCTGTGCACAACCAAATCTAAGAACAACTATTTTTAACAGCAGTCACAACCAAGCCACATGGAAAATCGACAATACGGAGTTCAAAGGACAACTAGATACTCAGCTGGACCGGTAGGAGGAGCGAAGCCAGCAGCAGAGCAGGTTAGCAAGAAAAAATTCCCGGGTGGTGCGCAGTGAGCTCCCTAGCAGCCGAAAGCGCTGATCCTGAGCGAACTAGCTACGGGAGCGCACAGGGAAGAGGCACGGCGGGTCGGTCGGTCGCGCATTTACCTGCGGAGAAACCAGTGAGAAGGGAAGCCTGCGCGGGGCAGCAGCCTCGCACAATTCTGATCGGATAAACAAGCCCGAGGCGTGTGGTGTGACTTGACGGGCTGGGCTAGCGGAGAGGACCGCCATTGCTCCCTCTCTGACCCCGCCCCCACACACAGCGTCACAAACCAGCGACCTGGGTCTCCCCGTCCTGGTAAACAACTAAGGCTTCACTCGGCTCACTTAACAGCACGAATAGACCAAAAATGGCTCTAGGACAACTCAGAGCCCCAGAACCGATAGACCTAAGTGATGAAGAAATAGCCAGTCTTTCAGATGCACAGTTCAAAACACTGGTTATCAGGATCCTTACAGAACTGGTTGATTTTAGTCACAAATTAGAGAAACATATGGAAACTAAACTAATTGAAATGAATGGTGATACAAAGGAAACCAATAGTAATGGAAAGAAAATTGGGACTCAAACCAAGGGAGTGGACCAGAAGGAAGAAAAAAATGATCAAACAGAAAAGAATAAAGAAATAAGAATTCAGAAAAATGAGGAGAAGCTTAGGAACCTCCAGGACATCTTTAAACGTTCCAACATCAGAATTATAGGGGTACCAGAAGGGGGAAAGGCACAGCCACCAGTGGAAAACTTATTTGAACAAATAATAAAGGAGAATTTCCCCAAGCTGGCAAAGGAAATAGACTTCCAAGAAATCCAGGAAGCTCAGAGAGTCCCAAAGAAGTTGGACCCAAGAAGGAACACACCAAGGCACATCATCATTACATTAGCCAAGATTAAAATGAAGGAGAGAATCCTAGAAGCAGCAAGAGCTAAGGGGACAGTCACCTACAAAGGAGTTCCCATCAGACTGTCAGCTAATTTCTCAAAAGAGACCTTACAGGCAAGAAGGGGCTGGAAAGAGGTATTCCAAGTCATGAAAACCAAAGATCTACAACCAAGATTGCTCTATCCAGCAAAGCTTTCATTTAGAATGGAAGGACAGATGAAGTGCTTCTCAGATAAGACCAAATTCAAGGAGTTCATCATCACCAAGCCCTTATTATATGAAATGTTAAAGGGACTTACCTAAGAAAAAGAAGATAAAAAGGATGAACAGTGAAAGGACAGCAAACTCACAGTTATTAACAACCACACCTAAAACAAAAGCAAACTCAGAGGACAGCTAGATCAGGAGCAGAACCATAGAAATGAAGATCTCATGGAGGGTTAGCAACAGGGGAGTGGGAGGAGGGGAAGGGGGGAGAAGGTACAGAAAATAAGTAGCATAGACAGTAGATAGAAAATAGATAGGGGGAGGGTAAGAATAGCAGGGGAAATACAGAATCTAAAGAATTTGAGACACGTGTTCATGAACTAAAGGGGGAAATGGTGGGGGAGGGGTATGCAGGGTGGAGGGGAATGGAGGGGGGGAATAGAGCAAATGTAATGGCATAATCAATAAAAAAAGTTAAAAAAAAAGAAAAAAGAAAAAATAAATTTAAAAAAAACATCCAACAGATACAGTATTTTTTACATAAGATTTTGTATAGTTTCTGAGTTTTTCTGTCATTATCATAATTATTTTGGTATGAATTAAAACCAGTTTATTTGTACCACTAGTTTATTTATTAATCTGATATGTTTTGAAATGCAGAAATTTATTTCCCTGCTTCAAAACAGAAATACTCAAAAGCATGTAAGGGATAGAGTCAGGACCTGTTTCCATACATTCATCCTGCTGCCAAGCATCAGGACACCTGTATGTGACAGAATTGCTGACTGCATTTCTAGCTTATACCTGAAAAGGGCTCCATATTATGTATTGTTTAAAGGTGACACTACATATTCCAATGCCAGGGCACCTCTAGTTTCATAATCAAATCATATGTCATAAATTCAAAAGTAGGCTAATATCATTCACCTCTCATGTTTCTGCCATTTTGTTAGATAAAGAGCACATTAAGCAATGAGTGATTTTATCATTCCTGTATCCTAATACTGTATTCTATTTTTAAATACATATGCAAAGTTTTTTCTAAATTAATATACCAACTTAATAACAGCTAACACATCAAAGAATATCTAATTCAGATGAATAGTTACATAAATATTCCAAATGCAGAGATTTTTTTGTAAATTCTGGAACAATTTAAAAATCACAGTTAATGGCAGTATGTAGGGGCAAGTTTCAAGGAGAGCTACCACCCAGTTATCCACTTCTCTCACAGCATTCACTTCTGCTTTCTTCCTCCTAAATTGCCATTTAGTTATTCAATAAGTCATATTTTGTCATATGTGAAGGATTTATAACATGTTAATATTTTCCTTACCTTTTAGAGGTTTCTGGATTTTTAAAAAGAATATTTGTAATACAATTACTTTAAATATTTACATTTTGTCTAAATATAGTATAGGATTATGATTTATTAATTTATTATATTTTTAAAAATTTAACTAGTACTCATATCACTTACAATATATCATAAACTACTCTAAGCAATAGAATCACTGCTCCTCTTCCTTCTTCTTTTTCCTTTTCCTTCTAACTTTACCGCCATCTTGTTCTTCTTCTTGTTATTCTTGTTCTTCTTGTTGTTGTTCTTGTTCTTCTTTTCATCATCATCATCATTGTTGATTACCTTCATAACAGCCCTAGAAGTTAAGCACTATAATTATTAGTGACCTGCCTAATGTCACACAGCAAGTAAGTAACAAAACCTGATGCATTCGGTGGTATTTTTTACCATCAGTTAGTCTTAAATACAAATTAGCACTTTTTTAACAGTTGAATCATCATAGACCTCATTCTTCAGTTTGTGGATTTCTTTCTATCTTACAAATACAGATACAAACAAAAATATATATAAATATGTGTTTGTTTGCTGTGACTCACAAAATCAGAATTATCTGAATGGTAGTTTGTTAAAAATATCATTGACTCAATGTCTATCAATGGACTCATCGTTCAGACCTTGAGAGTTCTCCAAGGAATATTTCAGTCCATGTTAACAATGGATATATATTTGTAGTGAGTGATTTGCTTGCTGAATAACAAAACATTACTCAGTGAACACACCTACATTTGATCTCACATAGAAGGTGATGTGGTGTACTTGATCATTTTGTGTGCAGGATACCAATGGTGGGGATTACAGCAAGTTGTTTTCTCGTCTCCACTGTTTGTCAACTTAGAGTGTTTTGTATTTCCTTCCAAGGGGAATGACATGATTCAAATTCTTTTACACAATCCCTGTGAGGCCCTTCACAATTCTATGAATTCTCTTTCAAGGGAAAAAATCCCTAGAAATTTGGTTTATCTGATTGCTGGGAATAGTCATTATTCTCATAGTGTGATAGAATATCCTTTATACCAGAATTTCCAGAAATAAAAGCCTCAGCAAATACATCTTGAAATATTTTCATGCTGAAACACTTTTTGGATTGAAAATAATTCTCATGAAGCTATTACAGACTGTAAAATCCCCTAAAATAAAAAATAATAATCCAGCATTTGCTGAAACTTCTTAATATACAATCTCTCTTTTTTTCTTGTAACAGCTCAATTAATATTCTACATATTGCTTTAAACCAGAAATGTAATCATTAGTGTTTGAAGTCTCTTAGATTTTGGATGTATAATATCCTTACTAAGCATTAGTTTCTTCATATGCCTTTCATAGTAATGGTTAAACAGGGTTGTCTTTGTAAAAGTGTCTGGCAAGTAACCTTTTGTGACAATGTAGGTGATTCGATGATATTATTTTGCCTCAGGATTTGGAACCTGAAGTCAGGTAGCCTGATGTCATCATCTACCTCCAATTATGAAATATATTATCTTAGGACTTGAATATATAATGTCTAAGTTTAAGTTTATTTATTTGGTGCTGTGGTTATTAATAGTATATGAGAGAATTATGGTGAATATCTAATGTGATGATGCGTAAAGGCATTTAGAACTTTGTTAGCACAAAGTGCATCTTCAATAAATGTTAGCTACTCTTATTATTTCCTTGTTTCTGCCTTCTTTTATTTTTTTATTGTTGTTCAAGTACAGTTGTCTCCATTTCCCCCTCACCACTTTCCCCCTCACCCCACCCATCCTCACCTCCCACCTTCGGTCCTACCCACTTTGGCTTTGCCTATGTGTCCTTTATACAAGTTCCTTGACAAACCCTTCCCCTATCCCCCCCCCCCCATTATTCTTCTCCCCTTTCTCCTCTGGTCATTATCAGTTTGTTCTTTATTTCAATGTCTCTGGTTATATTTTGCTTGCTTGTTTTTTGTTGTTGTTGTTGTTATTATGTTTCTACTTTCTTATCCTTTCTTTCACTCAAAGCAGTCAAAATACTAAGTATGTAGTTAGAAGTGTACCTCAAGAATGACAGGTAAATAACATAAATTTCTACCTGCTTTCTTTCATACTCCCATCTCATTCTGTCAGCTTTATTTTCAGAATATATCCATGTTTTAAGATAATTTTTTGAAATACCATTCGACTGCTTTCCCTGCTTCTACTCTTGTGTCTCCACAATGGATTCTCAAGACAGCAGCCAGGAGGTTCTGTGTAATCCTTCCCAGGTGACCACACTGACTTAGTTCTTACCTTCACTCCAACTGCCCATGCCAGCTCCTTATGTTTGAACTTTCCAGGAAACATGATTTTTGTCACAAGGTTTACATTCACTGTTCTTTCTGTATGGCAACCTCTTTAATCATGATTCACAAACTCTGTGTCTTCAAATCAATGTTTAATGTGATTGTATCAGAAAAGCCTTTTCCAAGAACATAATTGAAAATACACCATTTTTCTTCCTTCTCATTATCTATCATATTTTTCTTCTTTGAACTTATTACCATATGATAATTTCAGTTTTCTCTCACTAGAATGTGAGTATCATAAAATAAATGTTTTATTTCTTTCCTACTGATAAATTTTCAGAACCTAGAAAAGTATTTCACATGTAATTGATGCTTAATATTTTGTTAAGTGCTTAGATTTTGCCACCTTTTCTCAGATGAAAAATTTAGTGTGATATATTTTAATTCTTTTAGTTACCTTCAATTTAAGAGGACAGATGTGCAGAAAATTTAGTGTGTGTGTGGCTGGACACTATTATAGGCACAGAAAAATTGGCAAGATATAGTGAAAACCCAGGTGAAAAAAAATAATTTTTTATTTTGAGAAGACTATTCTTATTTTATGGATATGAACTCTTCTTGAATTGTTGCCAATATAAAATCAATATATTTTTCTATTTTCTTGAAAGTTGATTTATTTGACCTGTCATCTCTGTTTTACTTTTCCTTGCATATCTGCTAATAATTTCTATTCTATTTACATACATAATAGAGGGATCGGTAACAATAAATGATCAGTACTAGAAAGTAATGAATTTTCTTTTAGAGATCACTATTTTTCTAGCAGGAAATACTCTGAAATTTACAACACCCTGGTCATAACAACTGGGTAGGATTTGAACTGCATACATCATGTGGGATGGGCTAGTAACCCAAAATAACATCTCACTTTTCTTCACAGCTTTATCATACTTTCTAGACTTTATATACAAATTCTTTATTTTGCTTAGAGAACTGGTCTCACTAGCGATTCTTCTTATGCCAGTACCAGGCTGTTTTGATTATAGTGGCCTTGTAACATAGTTTGATATCAAGAATTGTGATCTCTCCTACTTTGTTCTTTTCTCACAAAATTGTCACTAGCGATTCTTAATCTGTGAGCAAACCACATGTAAGAGCTAGTTATGTATGAAGACAGAGAATCCCCACAGTGAGTTACTTTTCAGAACACCATACAGCAGACTCCAGCTAATGGCTTCTGGGACATTCTGGGGGCTCTCTTGGTTAAATTAATATCCATTTCTTCACCAGCTTGCTGATTTGTAAGGTTGCATTGAGGTTTGTGGCTAATTTGAACAAAAGAGCTCCTTATGGGGAGGGCAAGAATAGTAGGGGAAATGTAGAATCTAAAGAACTTGAGACACATGGTCATAAACTAAAGGGGGGATGGTGGGGGAGGGGTGTGCAGGGTGGAGGGGAATGAAGGGGGGAAATAGAATTGTAATGGCATAATCAATAAAATGTATTAAAAAAACCCACAGAAACAAAAACAAACTAAGCCATTACAGAAAAAAAGGGAATAAGAAGCATAAATGGTATGTACAAAATAGATGGGGAGGTTAAGAATAGTATGGGAAATCAAGAAGTGAAGAACTTATATGTACGACCTATGGACATGAACCAAAGTGGGGAGATGATGGTTGGAGGGGGTACAGAGAGGAGGGGATTAAAGAGGAGAAAAATGGGACACCTGTAATAACATAATCAATAAAATATTTCTACAAGAAAAAAAAGAGCTCCTTAACTGTCATAAATTATTCAATGTAACTGGTTGATATCTCATTTTCTAATTGTTTGTTATATACTTATTTAAGTTTTATCTTTTTTAATCTATATTTTTTACTGATATTTCAGGGAAGAAAAGAAATGTAACTCCATTCTTTCAATCACAGGTATTGGGTGTTTAGAAGTTTTTGTACAGATTGCCCTAGTGGAAGAGACAGAAGAGATAACAGATAATCAGTGTAGTGGACTAAATACTATCAAGTAGTAAACACGAGATAATACACTTAAAAAACAGAAGGAAAACTAAAGCGAGTCTGGGCACTTGGACTTTTAAGAGATGATACCAGAGTACTAAAGAATGTATAAGAATTAAACAGGCAAAGGGACTAGCAGGAAAAAAAAAAGACTCACCCAAGAAAACTTCAAACAGAATATTCTAGGTAAGGGAATAAATGTAATATAATGTAAAAACCTGTAAAACCTTTTCATTTTTGACCATTAGTTGCCCCAACCAGAACAAAATATCAACTGGCAGAAAGAAATGGAGGTTTGCCAACTGGTCTCTGGCATTCTTACTGTCTTCCTTAGTATTCTTTTTGTCACAGTACAATGTACAGGGTCTGGCAGAAGTAACGCCTGCTTGAGTGTGGTTGGCAGGGTAATAATAAGGGTGGAATAATTTGTAGTCTTAATTTGAACATTTCACATAAAATGTCATATGGTGTGCTTGAGTATGATATTGTTATGTTACAGAATTACATGCTTATGATTTTATGATACAAGATTTTATAATAAAAACTGGTGTTATTTGTACCATACCCTGTATGTATTTTTTAAAATAAGGCAAATTATTAGTGTCAACAATGCTGTAATATCTCTAAAACATTTTAATGTCAGTGTCCATATAGGCAGAGATCCCTTGCCATTTTGAAAGTCATTCAGCATTTTGATAATGAAAAATGGCAGCTGATTTGTTGTAGTTATCTTTCTCATTTTATGATAACCCAGATGTTTCATTTACCTTTTTAAAATCCTCACCTGAGAATATGTTTTTACTGATATGAGAGAGAGAGAGATACATCATTGTGAAAGAGAAACATCAATTGGTTGCCATCCATATGCACCTGGACAGGAGATAAAACCAACACCTAATAAGTATGTGCTCTGACCAGAAATCAAACCCACAACCTTTTGGTGCACAGGATGACATTCCAACCAACTGAACCACCTGGCCTGGGCCAGATGTTTTCCTCCTTCTAAAAACTATACATATTTCAAATCATAAACATTTTGAAATCAATGTATTGGATGACATTGGTTAATAAGATTATACAAGTTTTGAGTGTACATTTCTTTGATACACAATCTGTATATTGCATTGTGTCCCTATCACCCAAAGCCCAATCATCTTCTGTTACCTTATATTTGGGCCCCACTACCCTTTACTACTCCTCACCCCCTTCCCTTGGGTAACAACCATACTGTTGTCTATCTGTGTCTATGAGTTTCAGTTTTAGAAACTGAATACCACACATATGAGTAAGTATTATTCTTAGCTTTTTCTGACTGTCTTATTTTGCTTAGTGTGATGTCCTCAAGGCCCATGCATGTTGTTGTAAAGGGCAGTATTTCATCTTTTCTTATAGCTGAGCAGTATTTCATTGTATATTTGTACCACATCTTCTGTGTCCAATACTCTATTAAAGGACACTATGGTTGTCTCCATATATTGGCAACCATGAGTAATGCTGCAACAAACCTGGGGGTGCATGTATCTTTGTGAATAAATGTTTTCAATTTTTTTCAGGAGGATATCCAGAAGAGTAACTGAATTAACTTTTTGAGGAGCCTCCATAATGGTTTTCATATTGGCTGTGACAGTTTAAATTCCCACCAGCAATGAATGAGGGTTTCTTTTCCTCCACAACCTCTCTAACACTTTTAACTTCTCTTGTTGAAAATTGCCATTCTGATAGGTATAAGATGGTATCTCATTGTGGTTTTGATTTTCATTTCCTTAGTAGCTAATGAAGTTGGACATTTGTTTGTCTTCTTAGAAGAAAAGTCAGTTGAAATCCTCTGCCCATTTTTCAATTGCAAAGTTTGTTTGGTGTTGAGTTTTGTGAGTTCTTTTTATATTTTAGATATTAACCCCTTGTTGGAGCTGTCATTTGCAAATCTCCCATTTGGCTGCTTGGTTTTTTGTTTTGTTGGATGTTTCTTTTGCTGTGCAGAAGCTTTATACTTTGAAACAATAAACTACATAGAAGAAAACATAAGTACTAAACTTATGGACCTTGGTTTTAGAGAAGATTTTATTAATTTGACCCCAAAGGCAATAGAAGTAAAGGGAAAAATAAATGAATGTGACTATATCAAATATATTTGTTTTCTGATGTGCAAATAAAGCAGCTGAAACTCTAGAGATCATAAGCAATATTAACTTGACCTTATGTGGGCTGTAGTTACAAAACTCACCAATGAAATTACAATAAAACAAATGAGAGGTTAATGAAATAATTTTGCTTCCTTTACATTTACAATATAGTGCTAATTAAATACGTTTATTTCTATTTCCTTCTCTCCTTCTCTCCCATTTTATCTCCATTTTGCTCTACATTACACTGTCCTTTAAGTTTTGGTCCAATTTTTTTTCATTATGTTAGCTTTACTAATTTCTTTATATGTATGTGTATATATATATATATATGTGTGTGTGTGTGTGTATATATATACATATATATGTGTGTGTGTGTTTTTATATATAATAATTATTTTCTCTAGTTTTTCACCAGTCTGTGTTTTTTACTAATAGTATTTCAAGGATCTTGCATGCAGGAATTAAGTAGGAATGTTTTCATATATCACTTTAAACATTATTGAGGTAAAATCATATACATATAAAGTACACAATTTTATAGATTTTAATGTATGTATATGACCACAAAATGATTACTAAAATTATGATAAATATATTTGTTTTTCTAAAAAATTTCCACACATTTCTTTATAATTGCTTTTTCCTCCCCTCTGTGATTAACTCTTCCCAACATGGGAAAAAACACCAATCAGCTTTCTACAAAATTTCTAAATTTTATTTGCATTTTCTAATATTACTATTTTGGATAAGTTGAACTATATGTAATAATCTTGACTTGATTAATTTAGCATAATTATTTTGAAATTCATCCCTGTTCTGATAAGTACCAATAATTCATTTTGTTGTTAAACAGTATTCAATTTTATAAATAATACCATATATTTGTATCACATCCAGAATTTTGCTATTAGAAGTAAAGCTATAAGATCATTTATGTGCAAGTGTTAATATGAATATGTGCTTTCATTTATCTTGGGTAATTTATGGGAGTTTAATGGTTAGCTAAAATAGAAGGTATATGTTTAACTTTTTAAATAACTGCCATACCTTTTCCAAAGTGCCTGTAGAATTTCGATTCCTACCATCAGTACATAATATTTACAATTTCTTCTTAACTTTTTCAACATTTAGAATAGTAAATCTCTTCAAGTCTTTGCTATTCTACTTGTGAAATATCTTACTGAGGTTACAATTTTTATTTTTGAATAACTATTGATACTGAGTATTTTTCACCTCCTATGTAACTCTGCCTTTTTTTTGGAAAAGGATTTGTTAAATATTTTGCCCATTTGTTTTTTCTAATTTTTATTTTTATTTATTTCTATTTTAAAACTTTATTTATTTAATTATTTACTTATTTTTAATTTTTATTGTTATAATACAGTTGTCCCATTTTCCTCCTTTTTCCTCTTCCCCCATCCCAGCCTCCAGTCCCACAGTCAATTCCCACATTGTTATCCATGTCCATGGGTGATTCACACATGTTCTTTAAGTAGTCCTTTCCCCTTCTTACCACTATTATCCACCTCCCACCTCCCCTCTAGTCACTGTCAGTCTGTTCCATGTTTCCATGCCTGTGGTTCTATTTTGCTTGTTTATATTTTTCATTAAATCCCTCCTTATAGGTGAAATCATATGGTATTTATCTTTCACTGCCTGGCTTATTTCATGCAGCATAATACTGTGCACTTACATCCATGTTGTTTCAAAAGGTAGGAGTTCCTTATTCTTTTCTGCTGTGTAGTATTCCGTTGCGTCAATGTATCATAATCTACTCATTCACTAATGGGGACTTAGGTTGCTTCCAGCACTTGGCTATTGTAAATTGTGCTGTTATAAACATTGGTGTGCCTAAGTTCTTTTGGATTGGTGTACAGAGTTCTTAGGATATAATCCCAGCAGTGCAATTGCTGGGTTAAAAGGCAGTTCCATTTTTAGTTTTTTGAGGCAATTCCATGCTGTTTTCCACAGTGGCTACACCAGTATGCATTCACACCAACAGTGGCTACACCAGTATGCATTCACACCTGTACTAAGGTTCCCTTTTTCTACAACCTTGCCAGCATTTGTTTGTTGATTCATTTTTGATAGTTCTGAGTGGTATGAAGTGGTATCTCATTGTGGTTTTAATTTGCATCTCTCTGATGATTAGTGATAGTGAGTATCCTTTCATATGTCTCTAGGCCCTTTGTATGTCCTTCTTGGTCAACTGTCTGTTCAAATCCTTTGACCACTTTTTCACTGAGTTGTTTGTCTTCCTAGAGTACGGCCACGTGACCTCTTTATATATTTTGGAGATCAAACTCTTCTCTGAGGTATCATTTGCAAATATATTTTCCCATACAGTTGGTTTTGTTTTCATTTTGATGTTTTCTTTATCTGTGCAGAAACTTTTTATTTTAATGAATCCCATTTCTTCTTTCATTTATGACCCTGTTCTAGGGGATATATTGGTGAAAATATTGATACATGGGTTATCTGGGATTTCCTACCTATGGTCTCTTCTAGGACTTTCATGCTGCCATGACTTATATTTAAGTCTTTATCTATCTTGAGTTAATTTTTGTATATGGTGTGAGTTGTTGGCTGAGTCTCATTTTTGTGCTTGTAGCTAACTGTCCATGTCTCCCAAAAGCATTTCTTGAAGGGGCTACTTTTACTCCATTTTGTGCTTCTGTCCCATTTGTTGAATATTAATTGACCATAGAGATGTGGGTTTATTTCTGGGCTCTCTATTTTGTTCCATTGATATGTGTACTTATGCCAGTTCTTATGCTATGTTCTTATGTCTGTTCTTATGCCAGTATCAGGCTGTTTTAATTACAGTGGCCTTGTAATACAGTTTGATATCAGGTATTGTCATACCTCCTACTTTGTTCTTCTTTCTCACAATTGCTGCAGCTATTCAGGGTCATTCATGGTTTCATATATATTTTTGAAATGTTTGTTCTATATCTGTGAAATATGTCACTGACATTTTAATAAGGGTTATATTTAATAAGGGTTACAAAGCAATCTATAAATTGCTTTGGGTAGTATGAACATTTTGATGATGTTAATTCTTCCAATCCATTAACACAGTACAAGCTTCCATTCCTTCGTGTGCTCCTTAATTTCTTTCTTTGGTGTTGCATAGTTTTCTGAGTACAGATCTTTTACATCCTTGGTTAGGTTTATTCCTAGGTACTTCATTTTTCTTGTTGCTATATCCAATGGGATTTTTTCCTGGTTTCTCTTTCTGATATTTCAGTATTGGTATACAAAAATGCCCTTGATATCTAAATATTGACTTTGTGTCTTGCTGTTTTGCCAAACTCATTTATTAAGTTGAGTAGATTTTTGGTGGATTATATAGGATTTTCTATGTCCACTATCATGTCATTAGCAAACAATGACAGTTTTGTTTTCTCCTTTCCAATTTAGATGACTTTTATTTATTTTTCTTGTCTTATTTCTGTGGCTAGGGTGTCCAAACTATGTTGAATAGGAGTGGTGAAAGGGGACACCACTTTTCTTGTTCCTGATCTTAGTGGAAAAGCTTTGGGTTTTTGCCCACTAAGTATGATGTTGGGTGGAGCTCTCTCATGAATGGCCTTTATCACATTAAGGAATGCTCCTTCTATTCCCACTTTGCAGAGTTTTGTATCATAAATGGGTGCTGTACTTTATCAAATGCTTTTTCCAAATCTAGTGATATGATCAGTGATTTTGTCTTTCCTTTGGTTTACGTGATATTATGTTTATTGATTTGTGAATATTGTACCATCCTTGCATCTCTGGGATGAAACCCACTTGATTATGGTGTATGATCTTTTTAATATATTGCTGGATGCAGTTTGCCAATATTTTGTTGAGGATTTTAGCATCTATGTTCATCAGTGATATTGGCCTGAAGTTTTCTTTCTTTGTTGTGTCTTTATCTCATTTGGGGATTAGAATGATGCTGGCTTCATAAAAAGAGTTTGTGAGTCTTACATTTCTTGGATTTTTTGGAATAGCATGTGAAGGAAAAGGGTTAGTTCATTCTTAAATGCTTTGTGAAATTCTCCTGTGAAACCTTCTGGTCCAGGGATTTTTTTGTTTCAGGAGTTTTATAATTACTACTTCAATTTTGTCATCCGTTTTTGATCTGTTCAGGCTTTCTGCTTCTTCTTTATTAAGTTTTGGAAGATTTTATTTTTTCTAGTAATTTGCCCAGTTCACCCATGTTTTCAAACATCTTGGTGTACAGTTCTTCACAGCACTTTTTTACAATCCATTTTATTTCTGTGGTTGTATTCGCTCCTCTTTCATTTCTGATTGTGTTTATTTGGGTCGTCTCTCCTTTTTTCTTCATGAGTCTGCTTAAAAACTTGTCAATTTTGTTTATATTTTCAAAGAACAAACTTCTGGATTTATTTATCCTTAGAATTGTTCTTTTAGTCTCTATGTCATTTATTCTGCTCTGATCTTGATTAATTCCTTCTTTGTATTTACTCTAGGCTTTGTTTGTTGTTGTTCCTAGAGTTCCTGTAGATGTAGGATTATGTTGTTTATTTCAAATCTTTCTATCTTTTTTACATAGGTCTGTATGGCTATGAACTTCCCTCTTAGAACTGCTTTCACTGTGTCCTACAAGTTTTGGACTGCTGTGAGTTCATTTTCATCTCTTTCTGGAAATCTTTTTATTTCTTCCTTAATCTCATTCTTGACCCATTTGTTTAATAGCATGCTATTCAATCTCCATGAGTTTGAGTGTTTTTTAATTTTTTCCTTGAGTGTGGTTTTTACTTTCAGGCCTTTGTGGCCTGAGAAAATGCTTGATATGATTTTAATTTTCTTGAATTTTTGAGGTTAGTTTTATGACCTATCATGTGGTCTATCTTTGAAAATGTTCCATGTGCATTTGAAAGGAATATGCATTTTACTTTTAGGGGGGTGAAGAGTTTTATATATATATATGTTTTATATATAGTATATATATATAGTATATATATAATCAGTTAATTCCATTTAATCTAAGACATTGTTCAATGTTGCAATATCTTTGTTCATATTTTGTTCAGAAGATCTATTCATTTTTGACAGTGGGGTATTAAAAATCCCCTAGTGTTGCTGTCTATATCTTTCCTGAAGTCTTCCAAGGTTTTACTGATACATTTGGGTGCTCATATGTTACGGGCATATATGTTTATAATGTTTGTGTCTTCTTAATGTATTCTTCCCTTAAGTATCATGAAATGTCCTTCTGGATCTATTTTAATGGCCCTTGTTTTGAAGTCTATTTTCTGTGGAATATTTTTTCCTACCTTTCGCTTTTAGTTTGTGTAGGATTTTTGTTCTGACGCAGGTCTCTTGTAGGCAGCATATGTGTGGTTCATATTTTCTTATCTATTCAGCTTCTCTGTGTCTTTTGATTGGAGCATTTAATCCATTTACATTTAAGGTTATTAGTATGGGTACTTAGTCATTCCAATTTCATTTTCCTCATAGCTATGTCCCTCTCTCTTTCTCTCTCACTCTTTTTCTTCCTCTTCTTAAAGCAGTCCCTTTAGCATATCTTGCAATGCTGGTTTGGTGAAGGTGCATTCTTTCAACCTTCTTTTGTCTGGGAAACTCCTTATTTTGTCATCCATTTTAACTGGGAGCCTAGCTGGGTAGAATAATCTTGGTTGCAGGTCTTTGGTTTTCATTACTTGGAATATTTCTTGTCATGCCCTCTGGTTTGTAGTGTTTCTCTTGAGAAATTGGCTGCTAGCCTTATTGGAGCAAGCTTTTATGTTACTCTATGTTTCTCCCTTGCTGCCTTTAAGATTCTCTCTCTGTCTTGGATTTTTGCCACTTTAATTATGATATGTCTTGGAGTAAGCCACTTCAGGTTTCACTTATTTAGGACCCTCTGTACTTCCTGGATTTGCGTCTTTTTCTCTCATCAAATTAGAGAAGTTTTCCATCAGTTTTTCAAACAGTTTCCTATCCCTTGCTCTTCTTCTGGTATCCCTATTATATAGATATTTTCACATTTCATGTTGTCCTGCAGTTCCCTTAATCTCTCTTTATTGTCTTTGAGTCTTTTTTCATTTTTCTGCTCTTATTGGAGTTTTTTCTATCTTTCTTCCATTTCACTGATTCAATCCTCTGCATCATCTTGCCTGCTTTTGATTTCTTCCACATTGTTCTCAATGTAGAAATTGTATTCTTCATTTTCTCTCAGCCCTTGTTAATAGTCTCTATTTCCTTTTTCATGTTGATATAGTTTGCAGTAAGTTCTTCATAGTCCCCCCATAGTTTTTGGTAAATATCAGTAAGCTCATTGAGCTTCCTTATAACCATTGTTTTGAACTCAATATCTGATAGTCGACTTCCTTTTATTTTATTTAGCACTCTTTCTGAGGATTTCTCCTTTCCTTTCATTTGGGGTTTGTTTCTTTGTCTTCCCATTATTCATGAGACTCTTCTTGTTAGTCTCTTTTAAAATTAATTTGTTCTGATTTCTTAGTTTGTGATGTGAACCTCTATGGCAGGAAACCTTTGAGATTTAGTGGTGTAGACTCTTTGATCTTCTGAACTTGATGTTCTTTGGATGCTGTTTATGCTGGCTCTCTGGATGTAATTGTGTTTTGATTTTTGTTGTGTCATTCTTTGGTGGGTGCTTCCTTCAGCTAGTTGACTGTGGATCACTCCTCCTACCATGTCTTGTATGCTGTGGTGTAGGTGCTGTCAGAACAAAGCAACAAAACCCAGGAAACAAACCACATCTGCAAAAGTATCTTCCCACCACAATCCCACTATCATCAGCAAATGAACCAGTATTAATAAGGATCTAAGGAGATTAAGACTACTATAAGAAAGGAGAAAAAATTAACAATAGTATAAATTCTAGTGACTTAATATGCACAAACTTGCCAGACAAGGAATAAATGTTAAAAAGTTATGCAGGAAAGAATATGTCACTAATTATGGAGAAGACCAGAGTGGATTTGATTTCATCTTGGTAGCCTCTAGTATTTACCACTGTTTTTTCTTTCTGGATCCACCTCTGGTGATGTCAGATATTGACCCCATCTGACCTTAAGCAGCTTGTTCCAAGACTGTGGGGGATCTACTGTCTGTGGCTTTGTCCTTCATTTGTTAATGTAATCACTCTGCACTCAGCAGTGAGGCTTAAGCCCCATAGGGCAGGGTGGAATCCCTCCTAGGATTGGGGCTATTGTTTCCCCTCAGGCTGCTGCTGCTGCTTGGAGGGGAGTGGTCTGCCTGAGTAGGATGGCTGTTGCTGTATGTGTGATGACTCAGCACCAGGATCCCAGTGGCCACTCTCTCAGCTCTCTCCCCAAAGCCTCCATCTGCAGTCTTTCTTCACATCTCTATAGTCGATTTTGTGTACCCCTTTGCCAGGGATCTACTGTCTGTGGCTGTGTCCTTCAGTTGTTAATTAGTCACTCTACACTCAGCAGTCAAGTTTAATCAGCACAAAGCTGGAGCAGAGTCTTTCTTGGGGTTGGGGCTGTTGTTTCCCCTCAGGCTGCCGGCACTCAAGGAAAAGATCTGCTTGAGCATGGTGGTTGCTACCATATGGAGGATGCCTCAGCACTGGGATTCCAGCTTCTACTACTCTCTCCCCAAAGTTTTTGTCCCCAGTCTCTCCTCAGGTGCTGCTAGCCCACTCTGATTCCACCTTTGCTAGAGCCCCAGGTAAGTGAAAGGAAATGAAAATTTGTGTTTTGGCCCTTTAAACAGCTCTTTTCTCTGGCCATCAATCAACCTTGCTGCTTTTCACCACTGATTGTTATCTGTGTACTGTTTCGGCTCTGATGCTCTAGGCTGGGGATCCCAGCTTAGGGTTTAGACCCATTCTTCTCAGGGGAATCCAACCATCCACTTATTTATCCCCCTGGCACAGCTGCCTGTGGGTGCCCAGCCAGCTCTTGAGTCTCCACTGCACTCCTTAACAGTCAGTTGGCACTAAAGTTGATTCTTCTGTCTGTCCATGGTTATAATCCTTCTCTCTTGCTATCGTTCAGTTGTTTGTTCTGCGTGATTTCCCCACAATTTAGTTGTAATTTCAGATTGGTCCTGGGAGGAGATTAGTGTGGCTTCCATTAACTCCTCTGCCATCTTACCTTCTCTATGTGGGGTTCTTTGTGGTTTCATGCAAATCTGATTTTTTTTGCTCTATTTCTTTAAAAAATGAAGTGTCATTGGAATAGTGATAAGGATTGTATTAAATCTGTATATTGATATAGGTAATATGGACACTTTAACTATGTCGATCTTCCAACCCATGAACACAGAATATCTTTGTATATAATTTTTTTAAGATTTTACTTATTTTTTTTTAGAGAGAGGGGAAGAAGGGTACAAAGAGGGAATACTGATATGCAAGAGAAATATCGTTCAGTTGCCTTTCACACATTCCCAGTGGAGGAACTTGGCCTACAACACAGGCATGTGACCTCACCAGGGTTTCAAACCAGTGACCTTTCCCTTTGCAGGCTGATGCTCAACCCACTGAGCCATACCAGACAGTGCTCAGTCTCTTTTAATAGTACTTCCTAGTATTTAATATATAAGTTCTTTGTTAAATTTATTCCTTGATATTTTATTCTTTTGGATGAAATTTTAAAAAAATATTTTTCATTTATTTTTCTGAAATTTTATTATTAGTATATAAGAATGAAGTAGATTTTTGTATATTGATTTTATATCCTGCAACTTAACTGTATTTGTTATTTTTTCTAATACCTTTTTAATGGAATCTGCAGTCTTTTATATTTTTTGTCAGGGTTTAGTATCAGAGTTATGTTGGTTTCATTAAATATGATAGGATGTATTGCCTGTTCTTCAACTTTTGGGGTTTTGAGAATTCATATAAAATCTTTGAATGTTTGGTAGAACTCATTAGTGAAGCCATCTGGTCTTAGAATTTTGTTTTGGCGAGGTTTTTGATAGTCATTTAAATTTTTTCACTGTTGATCAGCCAATTTAGATTTTCCAATTCTTTATGATTCAGTTTAGGAATGTTATATATTTCTAGGAAATTTTTATAGTTCTTTAAGATATAATGTCAGATTATTTACTTGTGATTTTCTTGTTTCTTGAAATAGGACTTTAATGATGTAAACTTCCATCTTATTCCTGCTTTTGCTACATCCCAGAAATTTTAATGTCATATTAAAATTGCCATTCTTCTCTCTAAGATATTTTATTAAAATATATTTTATTTATATAGATTTGTTTTAATTTTTATTGTTTACACTCTCTCAGATGTTCCCATTCTTCCCCCACTACCCTGCCTTCGCCCATCTCCTCCCAAGTCTCTTCCTTCTGGCCATCACCACACTGCTGTCTGTGTCTTTGGATTATGCATATGTTATTTAGCTAATACCTTCACCCTCCTTCATTTCAATGTCACCTTTTACTTTTTGTTTGACCCATTCATTTTTAGTAGTATGTTGTTTAATCTCCGCATATTTGTGGGTTTCTTCTCTTTTGCTGTTGATTTCTAATTCCAAGTATTATGGTCAGAGAATATGCTCGGTATGAAATAAGTCCTTTTAAATTTGTTGAGGCTAGTTTTGTGTTCCACATATGGTCTATTCTTGAGAACGTTTATGTGCACTCAAAAAGAATGCATAATCTGATGTTCTGGGATGAAAGTCTCTGCAAATGTCAATTATGCACATTTGATCTAATGTGTCATTTAAGACATATTTCTTTGTTGATTTGCTATTTGGATGATCTTTCTAGAGCTGTCAATGAAATATTTAAGTTTCTTGCTATGATTGTGTTTTTGTCAGTTTCTCCCTTTAGTTCTGTTAATAGTTGCTTTATATATTTTGGTGCTTCTTAATTGGGTGTATATATATTGAGATGTGCTATGTCTTCTTGATATAGATCTCCTTTGTCATCATAAAATCTCCATCTTCATCTCTTGGTACCTTTGTTTTCTTAAAGTCTATTTTGTCAGATGTAAGCATAGTTACATCTGTTTTTCTGTAAATGCTATCTTCTTGGAGAATCATTGTCCAGCCTTTCAGTTTGATTCTATCTTTGTCCTTGCAGCTTAGATGTGACTGCTGAAGGTAGCGTATGGTTGGATTTTCTTTTTTTGATTCAATCTATTCCTCTGTGCCTCTTTGTGGTGAATTCATTGAGGGTAATAATTGATGTATGTGGATTTACTATAACCATTTTATCTTTTGCTTTCTTGCAACTCTGTGCCTCCATTGGTTATTTTCTTTTGTGCTTCTGTTATTTTTATTTGGTGGTATTCCATACTTTTTTCCTTTGTTTTCTCTTTTTTAAAAAATGTGCCTCTCTTTTAGGTTTTCTTGTGTGATTGCCATTATGATTATGAAAAAGAAAGTTTCGTATATACCGTAATCTTTTTTGCTTTTTAATGCATATAATCCCCATCCCCCTTTGCAGATTCAGACGTTTACCTCCTTCCCTTTTATATCTTTGTTCTCACAAAATATCTCTACTGATGCTTTGAGTTTGTGTGCGTGTATGTGTATGATCTTATCACAGTTTTTGACTTTTTATTCTTGTTTCAGGGATAATAATTCTCAAGTATTTTCTGCAATTAAAGTCTTCTAGTACTAGATTTTCTCAGGTTCTGTATGTCTGGGAAAGTTTTTATTTCTCCTTCATATTCAAATGAATATTTATTATTATCTGGCTGGATATAATATTCCTGGCTGGTAATTTCTCTCTTTCCATGGCTTTACTACTTGGTTCCATTCCTCTTATAGATTGTAGAGTTTCTGCTAAGAAGTTTGATGATAACCTAATAAAGAAATGTTGATGATAGCCTTTTTTTTTAATAGGTTACTTTATTCTTTTCCCTGGATGCCTTGAGAGTTGTCATTTTTTGACAGTTTTAGTATGATGTGCCTTAGAAAAGGCCTTTTAGGATTGAGGTAATTAGAGGCTCGTTTATTTGTTTGTTCACTTGTTTGTTTGTTTGTTTTTGTTTTGAGGATCTAGCTCTTTCCAGGTTTGGGAAGTTCTCATCAACTAGTTGCATAGGCTCTCTGTTCCCTGATCCATCTATTCTTCTGGTAAGCGTATTGTTCTTATATTCTTTTTCTTATGAAGTGAGATAGTTGTAGTAAAGTTTTTTTTTCATTTTTTGTAATTCTCACATCTCTGTATTCTTAGATTTCTATCTTCTGTCACTATTTCTTTCCTCCATCTGGTCAGCTCTATTTCCTATGTTGGCTAGTTCATTCTATATCTCTTTTACTGAGTTCTTCATCTCTAGAATTTCTATTTGGTTCTGTTATAAACTTAATCTCTTTGCTGTAGTACTCATTTCATTCACTGTTTTTGTTTCTGAGTTCATTAAACTACATGTCTGTTTTCTTGACTTTCATTGAGTACTTAGAATTGAATTATCTGTCATTTAAATCACACATTCCCATGTTTTCAAATTTATTTTCTGGAGATTTTTAATTTTACTTCTATGTTACCTTATTACCTTGGTTATTTATGGTATTTGATGGATTCCTTCTCTGTCTAGGCATTTATGTATGTGTGGCACTTGTCTAGTAGATTGATAAGAAGTCTTTTGATTCCCAGTTGGTGGATCTGAGTCATTAGTTTTTGGGGGTTTTGTTTGTTTGTTTATGTTTGTTTTTGCTCCCTTGCATTGTTATGGCTTTTTGTCTCTGCACAGTGGTAGAAAATGTTCTGTGTTCCCTGGGAAGGTACGCACTTTCCTTGTGATCTGGTCTTCTAGCCCCAGGGGACTCACTCCAGAGGGGAATGCAGTGGGCAAAGGGGCTCCAAATCTGAGAAATCTTAGTGCTGTCTTCCATAGGCCAGACTCCACTGGCAGTGCATCCACTGAAGTGTGGAGATAGGGTGATCAGAGGAAACTAGAGTACCTTCTTTATTGCTTTGCACTCCTGGAAGTTATGACCAGTGAAGGTCAAGAGCATCCCCCCTGCACCTCCACCTGACCCTGGGATTTAGTCACATAATGGGCCATTTGCTCAGAGGGGGAAAGTGTTTTTGTAATACTTGTTCTTGGTTTTGTAGATAATATGCTCTGCAACCTACATTAAGGGTGAAGAGAGGTGACCTCCGGGAGGTTAAGGGAAGGTGGCCAGGCTCCGTGCCTTTGTTTCTCCATCTGTAATGCTGACTTCCAGACAACTTTGGCTGCACATCTGTGCTTTATTTCTGCCTAGGTCACTGGGCTCAGCTGAAGCTAGTACTGCCACACTTTCAGGTATACTTACTAAATGTTTTTGCCCTTCCCGGCTGAAGGGAGTACCAGCCATAACCTGATTCCTCCCCTCTCTAGGCTGAGCCTCACAGTGACCTTCCAGATGCAGGCTATGTCTGTGGCTTATCTGGGCTCTTCTCTCTTCTCACCTCCCTGATTCACTCCCACTCATTCACCTTCAGATGTTTTTTGTTTTTTGTTTTGCTTTGTATTAAATTTATTGGGTTGACACTGGTTAACAAAATGATACAGGTTTTGGTGCATAATTTTACAACATCTTTACATTTTATTGTGCATTTACTACCTTTAGTCAAGTCTTCGCTTTCTTTTTTTTAAATTTTATTTAGTTATTTTTCAAGTACAGTTTTTTGTCTATTTCTCCCATCGCAGCCCCCCCTGCCCTGTCTCCCCATCTCCCTCCCACTTCCTCCCCCCTAGTCCTCATCCATATGTCTTTCACACTTGCTCCTCAAAATCCCTCCCCTTTTTCCCCCTTAAATTCCCTTCCCTCTCTCCTCTGGTCGCTGCCCACTTGTTCTCTATTTCAGTGTCTTTGTTTTTATTCTGTTTGCTTGTTGTTTTATTGTTTAGCTTCCTGTCAAAGGTGAGATCATATGGTATTTGTCCTTCAATGCCTGGCCTATTTCACTCAGCATAATGCTTTCCAGTTCCATCCATGTTGTTGCAGAGGGTAGGAGCTCCTTCTTTCTCTCTGCTGCATAGAATTCCATTGTGTATATGAACCACAATTTTTGATCCATTCATTTACTGATGGGCACCTAGGTTGTTTCCAACTCTTGGCTATTGTAAACTGTGCTGCTATGAACATTGTGGTGCATAGGTTGTTTGATATTGATATTTTAGGATTCTTGGGATATAATCCTAGCAGTGGAATTGCTGGGTCAAAAGGCAGGTCGATTTTTATTTTTCTGAGAAAACTCCATACTGTTTTCCATAATGGTTGTACCAGTCTGCAATCCCACCAACAGTGAACTAAGGTCCCCTTTTCCCCACACCCTCTCCAACATTTGTTGTTTGTTGCTTTGTCTATTATAGCCATCCTGACTGGTGTAAAGTGGCATCTCATTGTGGTTTTAATTTGCATCTCTCTGATAGCTAACGATATTGAGCATCTCTTCATGTGTCTCTGGATATTCTGTATGTCCTCTTTGGAGAAGTGTCTGTTCAAGTCCTTTTCCCATTTTTTAATTGGGTTCGATGTTTTCCTAGAGTGGAGTCGTGTAAGTTCTTTGTATATTTTGGAGATTAAACCTTTGTCTGAGGTATCATTGGCAAATATGTTTTCCCATACAGTTGGTTGTCTTTTTAATTTAATACTGTTTTCTTTATCCATGCAGAAGCTTTTTATTTTGATGAGATCCCTTTTGTTTATTCTTTCTTTTATACTCCTTGCTCTAGGGGACATATCAGTAAAAATGTTGCTGCGTGGAATATCTGAGATTTTCTTGCCAATGTTCTCCTCTAGGACTTTAATGGTGTCACGGCTTATATTTAAGACTTTTATCCACCTTGAATTTATTTTGGTGTATGGTGTAAGTTGGTGCTCAAGTTTCATTTTTTTGCACGTAGCTGTCCAGTTCTCCCAACACCATTTGCTGAAGAGGCTATCTTTACACCTTTAGATGTTTTAATGTGTGAATCTCTCAGATGTGTTTTTGTGTTGAGCAGGAAATCCTCTGTTGAATTATAGCTGTTCAAATCATTGAAACTTCAAGGGGAGAAACCAAGGAGATCTCTCATGCCACCATTCCTCTGAAGTCACTCTCCCTTCACGAGTCATTTTGAGTTAATTTTTTACATGGTATGAAGTATGGGTCTAAGTTTATTTATATCTGAGTATCAGTTCCAGATACTACAGTACTTTAAACTTTCTTTTGTCAAAAATCAGGTGCATATACACGTGTGAGAATGAATCTGAAGTCTTTATTCTGTATTGTTCTACTGATCTATTTGCTGGTCTGTATGCCAATTACATACTGCCTTAATTACTTTACTATTATCATAAGTCTTGAAATCAGAGAGTGTCATCCTTCTACTTTGTTCATCTTACACAAAAATGTTTGACTATTTTATGTCCTTTGAATTTCTATATAAACTTAAGTAGAAGTGTGTTATTAATTTAAAAAATTTAATTGATAAGACCAAATGAACATAATGTGCATCTAATACATCAGGTACATGCAAAATAAAATGTAAAATGTAAACTTAGGAGAGCACTTATTTAAATAACTTAAAAAAACATAAAATACTTCAAATAATTTGTAGATGGTAAGCTGATATAATAAATGCATTAAATTGGCCCCTGTGTCTAATATGTATATATATTTTAAATAAAGTCTCTAGAGAGTTACAATATCCCATGGATGAGAAAAAATGATCTAGTTTAACTTCCTGTTGAGCCTCAGAGAAGTAAAAAGATTTTTATGGGATTAAAACTGAACTGTCTATATAGTAGGCTAACTTAAA
Organism: Artibeus jamaicensis; assembly: GCF_021234435.1. NCBI lineage: Eukaryota > Metazoa > Chordata > Mammalia > Chiroptera > Phyllostomidae > Artibeus > Artibeus jamaicensis. The sequence goes on along the minus strand of NW_026522030.1, from coordinate 65,804,761 downwards.
ATTTACAGCTGGTGGGCTCTGACCAGTAGAGTTTACATTATACTCATCTGTATCTTCTAGTTTTACTTAGTAAAATAAGCTACATTCTTGGAGAAATAAATTAATAAGCACTTACTACTTGTGTATTTTACTTTATGCAATATAAATGTATGTATATATGAATTGTTGTATAATGGATATCTAGTATATTTTGATATTCTGCCATAATTTTGATATTCCTTTATTTCCCATATTGCCATATTAATTACATTTATTTTACCTTGCAACTCTGACAGATTTGCTCAATGTGCTTTGACAAATTCTATCTAGCTCTGTGAATATGACTAAATTACTATAGCAAGGGACTTAATATCCATATCAGAAAATGGCAGCTTTAGGTATTAAGTTTTACATATATTAGAACCCTAAATATTAAACTCTATAGTACCCTTTAAATATTTGGAAGCAATTAGTCATTGCTTTGGAAGCAGTCAGTCATCATATTAGCAAATAGATGTATTGGACACCTAGAAACTCTTGCCTCAGAAATGATTCAGTAATGCCCAACCAAATAAATACAAGACTGGATATAGTCAAGGTGAGTGAGGATAACAGTTATCATGAAATATTTTTCTACTTATTTCAAATTGACCATGAGATATAGTAATAATAAAATAATGCTACTTGAGTTGTCTTACTAGGAATAAAATTTTTCACCTAGGATGCAATCAAACAATCCAAGAGACAAAAGACTGATTAAAATTATACTTGCCTTGGAGATTAAGGTATGATGCTAATGGGCCCATGGCTTGTTAACTCTGGAATCCATCTTTTATTTATTTATATTTATCCAATTTCATGGAAAACCATTGCTTTTTTTGTGGACTATTTGAAATGTCCTATGAGAAAAGATGTAAAAAGTAAGCATCCCCTTTATACTCTCTGGCTATGCAAATAGTGGTGGAAGAATGCTAATGGTGTTCACTCCAGCCTCCAAACATTTTTAATCATTAACCCAATAGTGACACATGCTGTCTCTGGTCCAAAGCCACTCTTCTATATCTATGACCTTTCCTCCTAACCCCTTTCAGATCATTTCAAACAATCCTATTACAGCACTTTCCAAATTATTCTCTAACTTATGATTTTTAGGATGCACTTGTCACATGGCTGAGAAATTTGGATGCAAGGAATATATTTTTCAGAATAGGAAACACAGTATAAATAAAATAGCAGGAGATCAACAACAACATTTCCATCTCTAGATGGTCATATTTCTATTAACATGAATTTAAAAAATGATTTTTGAAAAAGTATTATTATAATAGAAATATGGTTGTTTTCATTGATATGCCAATCAAGAGGTTAATAAAAATAGCATATCAATATATGACATATAGTAAACAGAACTTTAATTAATAAGTTATAATGGTGATTGGGGGAGGATAGGTTAGTGGATGTAGAAGAGGGGGCATTTATGTAGGGGGCATAAATGGTAATGGAAAAACAGTAGATTTCCAGCCAAGATGAAGGCATAGGTAGATACACTTTGCCTCCTCCTACAACCAAAAAAAGGATGACAACAAGTTTAAAAAAAAATAACTAGAACTGCCAGAAAATCAAACTGTATGGAAATCCAGCAATCAAACGTTTAAAGAAGAAACACTCATTCAGCCTGGAAGAAGGGGTGAAGGCAGGCAGCTGAGACAGAGACGACATGCAGCAAGTTGGGGGCTAGAGGACTGGGCAAGGCTGCAGCTGGCAGACTGGGTGGTCCCACATTTGCATGCAGATAAATGGGGAGGAACAACTGTGGAGTGAGCAATCCTGGAACCCAGGATTCCAGTGTAGGGAAATAGACCTCCCTCAAGACCTCTCAAGACCTCTGACTGAAAATATCTGTGGGGGCTGTGGCAGCAAGAGAAACCCCCAAACTCATAGGAAAGTTCATTGGAGAGAATCACAGAGTCCTGGAACATTCAGATGGGCCTAATCCATCAGTTTCCACTTTCCCAAAGGCCTCTTCTAATTCATTCATATGATATGGCCACCTGGTAAAATGTGATACATTTTCTTTTCAGTACACTTAAACTTCCAAAATTCATGTGAAGCTGTGCCTCTGAATGCTGAGGCATTCTAAAATTGTTGTCAATATGCAAACATTCTATTATGTTTTCTGAGGACTGCCTAAGACAGTTACTCATAGACAGATGGGTTAGGAGGCCCCAGTGTGAACCAGGAGTTTCTGAGGTTTCAGGTAAGGCTTATAGTTCAAAGGGGAATCATTTTAAGGGCATTGCCCTTAAATGAGGTGGGAAATTCTGTTTCAACTGAATTTTTACCCTGAGAGATAAATATTCATTCACCTAACTTTCATTTATTAAATTGTACTTCACCATGTCAAAAGTTCTATAGCGTAGGAATTTAAAATATGTGCAAATCAGAAAGATGACACTAAGAAAAGAAAATGTATTTTACCTGTGTTGCGGCCATTCACGGCCAGACAGGTTCACAGGATTCGGGCAGACGGAAGAATATTCATGGAGACATTGGGATGCCAGCCATGCCTTTATTCAAGGGAGGGCAATCCACACACATTGCAAGCCGCATGTCCCCAATGTGTTCCTGAGTGTCACTGCATGCCACACTGCATGCTACTAGTCCCTCAGTGGGAAGTCCCAACCCCCTTATCTACTAATACAGACAAAGACAGCAGGGTGCCAGAATACATTGTATAACACAGTGAGATTCTGCGCCTGCTAGCCCATTCAATGTTATGGGGACCGTTTATCAGACCGTCTCAAGGCTATGAGAGCACAGCTTATCTAAGTTCCCCAGACTTAGATCTGGTTGAGGGAGCCAGACTGCCTCCTTTTACCCCACAACCTCTATTTGTAGAAAATAGCATGTCAGCAAAGGCATGAATGCATTTGTAGACCCCTTCCCAGCAGATTATATATAAGGTAATCAATAAGCATGTATTAAGTGAATTAATTATATGAAATATTACTTGCAATTCTAAGTTTTCAGGACCATAAGGTAGGACATTTGTTAAGTCAGAGGGACAAAGTAATGATTTTCCAAAGCACTGAAGTTGCTGGAATATCATTATGTTTCATAAAGACAGAACTATTAGAATAGGTCATCATGTTATTTCTCTAATTTGTGAATGTTCAGGTTGTAATGATCTGAACAACTATGTATAGCAGTTTTGAGGACTTGATAAAAATGACTTATCACCTTCACACTGAAAAAATAGTGAATTGATGTTATATCTATAAATAATTAACCTAATTGTAAAGTAAAAATGTCTCCAAATCACTGCCCTCAAAATCCTGCCTGGAAGATGCCAGGGTTAATAGAAAGTCCAAAATATCTTCATCCGCAGAAACAAAAATGTTGATTTTTTTTTTAAATTTATACTTCTCATGCTAACGTTTTTATATCTTAGTTCCAAATACATCAAGTAAATTTAGTTCTTGTGCCAGTCACTGCCCCAAGTGACACTCCTTGTTTACCTTTGTGTTAAGGAGAAGCATAAAGTAGCTAATATTAAATTATAAAATGTATCTGAATCCAAGTCCCAAAGCAAACATACAGGTACAAATAAGTATAAATCTTCATCAGGAAAGGTGGACACTCTTTATTTTAAAATCTTCAAGTTTCAAAGTATACATCATTGTTTTACATAACCAGAAAGCAGTCAACGTTTGGTATACCAGGCAGATTTTGACTTCCACAAGACTACCGTTTTTAATCTTAGATTTGTCATGTGTAAAAAGATTAACTTCTAATGCTATAAATTGTTTTTTTAATTACCTTACTCTGGAATTTTATTTTAACCGAAGTCCTATAGTCTTCATTTTATCATGAAGGAAAGGTAAATGATCAAAACCTGGGATTGTCTCAAAGTTAACAGGTTTTGCAATAAACACTAAAATTACAAAATATTGTAATCACTGCACTTTACTTTCTGGATTGGAAAGAAGCATAGAGTAAAAATAATTTATGGTCTTTACCTTTTATGTATTTGAGACTCAATAGACTAGTATTTGGTTAGAAAACCAAGTTTTTATTATTATCAACATAACTTATCAGACTCTTGTCAGACCCTCCTGAGTATAAAGAAAAAAGGGGATTAATGAGCCACTTAACCACCTAATGATTAGGTAAGTACCTCATATCCTAAATAAAATGTCTTTTCTTTTTCTTTTTTTATTATGATATAATTAACATATAATACTGTATAATCTTATGATGTACAACATAATGAGATGTATATATCCCCATATATAAAATACTGATGACCTCAATAAGTCTAGTTAACACTCATAACCTTATATAGTTATAAATTTTTTCTTCGTAATAAGAACTTCTAAGACTTACTCTCTTAGCAACTTGAAAATGTGCCTTAAAGCAGTGTGAACTATAATCATTATGTTGTATATTATTTCCCAAGTACTTGTTTATTTTAGGACTGGACATTTTTAAATTTTGGCTACCTTCACTCAATGTCCCCTCTCTAATTTCTAGCCGCCACAAATCTGATCTAGTTTACTACCAGCCTTTTAAAAATAGATTCTACATATAAGTGAGATCTTTACTTTATTTGTCTTCCTCTAACTTATTTCACTTAGCAAAATTCCCTCAAGATCTCTGCATGTTGTGCAAATGGTAGAATTTCCCTCTTCATTATGGTTGAATAGTATTCCATTGTTTACATATACAGCAATCTTCATCCATTGATCTGTCATCTTCTGTGGTTTCTATATCTCTTTGGGACAGTGCTTTAATTTCTTTCAGATATACAAGGTAAGTCCAGAAGAAGTCCAGCCATTGTTAATATAACAAGAATGGTTGTGCAACATTTGATTTAATCTGGCAGCCAGGAGAACAGGCTGGAATGTACATGCATGAGCAATGATGATTTCACAGTCCTAGTCAGTGTGAGCAGTTGATGCCATTGAGTAAGCATTTGACTTTTGTTGCCATTGCATTAAAAATTACTGAGTAGAGCAATGAACCTGCATCGAATTTTGCATTAAGCTTGAACATTCCTCTGCTAAAACTATTCAGATAATTCAGAAGGCTGCAGCTATGGGCGACTCATGATTGGCAGCTTCATTGTGACAACGTGTCTACTCATGCATCATGTCTCATGCAGAAGTTTTTGGCAAAACATCAAATCACCAAGGTGACTCAGCACCCTCACCGCAGCCCAGTGAGGGGTGCCCTGCAACTTCAGGCTTTTCCCAAAACTAAAATCACTTTTGAATGGGAAGAGATTCCAGACCATCTATGAGATTCAGTAAAATACAACTGCACAGATGATGGTGACTGAAAGAACTGTGCAAGGTCCCAAGGTGCCTACTTTAAAGGGAACTGAGGTGTCATTGTCTTATGCATAGTGTTTCTTGTATCTTAAAGAAAGGTCTCTATTTTTCTTATTACATGGTTGGATATATTCTGGAAACACTGTACATAAGAAGGACAATTACACCTTCATATATCCAGAAATAGAATTGCTGGATCATACGGCAGCTTCATTTTTAATATTTTGAGGAACCTCCATACTGTTTTCCATAATGACTGCACCAAATTACATTTTCACCAACAGTGCTCAAGGGTTTCCTTTCCTATACATGCTCACCATCATTTGTTATCTCTTGTCTTTTTTATCATAGTCATTCTAACAGACGTGACATGATATGGTTCTGAATTGCATTTCTCTGATAATTAGTGGCATTGAGCACTTTTTCAAGCAGCTTTTGCCATTCGAATGGCTTCTTTGGAAAACTCTATTCACATCCCAACTTTTCAGTTGGATTGTTTTTTACTACTGGATACAAAGTTCTTGTCAAGTATCTAATTTGTAAATAGTTTCGCCTTTTCCATAGGTTGCTTTTTCATTTTGTTGATTAGTTCTTCAGCTGTACAGAAGCTTTCTAATTTGATGTCACACTTCTCAATTTTATGTTATGTTGCTTATGCTTTAGGTGTCATATCCAAAAAATCATGGCCAAGACTCATATAAAGGGATTTTTCCCTATGTTTTATTCTAAGAGCTTTATGGTTTCAGATCCTATATTTAAGCTTTTACTACATTTGAGTTAATTTTTATAATTTATAAAAGATAGAGATATTATTTTACTTTTTTATATATGTATCTAATTTTTCCATCACTATTTATTTAAGAGACTATCTTTTCTTCACTGAATATTCTTGGCTTTCTTGTCAAATATTGGTTGACAGTATATGCATGGTTTTATTTCTTGGATCTAGGTTCTGTTCCATTGACCTATGTATCTCTTTTTATATCAATACAATACTGTTTTGATTACTCTAACTTGGTATTATAGTTTGAAATCAGAAGTGTAATGTTCAACTTTTTTCTTCTCTTTTGAGATTATTTTGGCTGTTAGGAGGCTTTGTAGTTTCAATTAAATTTTAGAATTTTTAAAACTTTTGTAAAAAATGCCATTAAAATCTTGATATGAATTGTATTGAACCTATAGAAGGCTCTGTTTAGCATGGACCTTCTAACAACATTTAGTCTTTCAATCCATGAAAACAGAATATTGTTGCATTTTTTAAATATATGAATGTTTTTTTAATTTTTTTATGAAAACACTGTAGTTGCAATGTAGAGGTCTTTCACCAAAAGATTCTGATATGTCACATTGATAATGATAAAATACATAATGTTATTTTATTATTTTGATGATATTATCTGTGAGATCATTTTCTTTATTTTTTTCAGATAATTATTAGTGTATAAAAATGTGCATTAACTTTGTATCCTGCAACATTACTAAATTGTTGGTAAGTTCTATCAGTTTTTCGGTGGAGGCTTTAGGCTTTTCTAAACATCAACTCAACTCAACTGCAAATAAAGAGAATTTTACATCTTCTTTTCCAGTTTCGAGGTTTTTACTTTTTCTTCCCTGATTTCTCTGGCTGGAACTTTGAGTACTATATTGAATAGCTTTGGTGAGAGTGGGGACTCTTTTCTTGTTTCTGATCTTAGAGAAAAAGGCTTTCAACTTTTCACCATTGAATGTTTTAGCTGTGGACATGTCATATATAATCTTTAACATGTTGATTTATGTTTGTTTTTATAACTAATCGGTGATAACTTTCATCATAAATGAATTGGAATTTTGTGAAATGCTTTTTTCTGCATCTATTGAGATGATCACATATTTTTATAATTTTATCATTGTGGTATATCACTATTGATTTCCTTATTTTAAACCATCCTTGCATATCAAAAATGAATGTCTCTGGATCATGTTATATAATTCTTTTTTTAAATATATTTTATTAATTATGCCATTACAGTTGTTCTATTCCCCCCTTCATTCCCCTCCACCCTGTACACCCCCTCCCCCACCATTCCCCCCTGTAGTTTATGACCACGTGTCTTAAGTTCTTTAGATTCTATATTTCCCATACTATTCTTGCCCTCCCCCTATCTATTTTCTACCTACCATCTATACTACTTATTTTCTGTACTTTCTCCCCCCTTATCCTCCTCCCACTCCCCTGTTGCTAACGCTCCATGTGATCTTCTTTTCTATGGTTTGCTCCTGATCTAGCTGTCCTCTTAGTTGGCTTTTGTTTTAGGTGTGGTTCTTAATGACTGTGAGTTTGCTGTCCTTTCACTGTTCAGTTTTTTTTTTTTACTTTTTTTATTTAGTTATTTTTCAAGTACAGTTTTTTGTCTATTTTCTCCCATCCCAGCCCCCCTGCCCCGTGCTCCCCACCTCCCTCCCATTTCCTCCCCCCCCGCCCCAGTTCTCATCCCTGTGTCTTTCATACTTGTTCCCCAAAATCCCTCCCCCTTTTTTCACCTTAAATTCCCTTCCCTCTCCCTTCTGGTCACTGCCCACTTGTTCTCTATTTCAGTGTCTTTGTTTTTATTCTGTTTGCTTGTTTGTTTTGTTGTTTAGCTTCCTGTTAAAGGTGAGATCATATGGTATTTGTCTTTCAATGCCTGGCCTATTTCACTCAGCATATGCTTTTTTTTACCTTCTTTTTCTTAGATAAGTCCCTTTAACATTTCATATAATAAGGGCTTGGTGATGATGAACTTGAATGTGATCTTATCTGAGAAGCACTTTATCTGCCCTTCCATTCTAAATGAAAGCTTTGCTGGACAGAGCAATCTTGGGTGTAGGTCTTTGGATTTCATGACTTGGAATACTTCTTTTCAGGCCCTTCTTGACTGTAAGGTCTCTTTTGAGAAATCTGCTGACAGTCTGATGGGAACTCCTTGTAGGTGTCTCTCCCCTTATCTCTTCCTGCTTCTAGAATTGGGTTACTGAACTCAGTTTGCTAGTATTTTATTGAGGATATTTACATCTATAATCATGAACTATATTTCCTGTAGTTTTTTTTTTCTTATTAAATATTGGCTGACATTTGCATTGGGATAATGCTGGACTCAGAAAATGACTTTAGGAGTGTTTTTCCCTCTTTGTTTTTCTGGAAAAATTTGAAAACATAGATATTAATTCTTCTTTAAAGGTATGGTAGAATTCACTAGTGAAATCATCTGGTCCTGCAATTTTCTCTGTTGGGAATTTTGTGATTACTGACTAAATATTCTTACTTGATATTAGTCTATTTAGATTTTTTTATTTCTTCATGATTCAGTTTTGGTAGGTTGTATATTTCTAAATATTTATCCAGTTTGTTGGCTCTTACAGTCCTTTGCATTTCTGTTCTGTTAGTTGTAATGTCTCCTCTTTCATTTACGATTGCTTATTTTGGTCCTCTCTTTTTTCTTGGTTAGTCTAGATAAATAAAGTTTTGTCAATTTGGTTTATCTTTTCAAAGAACCAACTCTTTGTTAATTTTTTATTGTTTTACTGTTCTGTTTTATTTTCTTCTGCTCTAATTGTAATTACTTCCTTTCCTCTGCTAACTTTGGGCTTAGTTTCTTCTAGTGTCATGAGGTAGAAAGTTGGGTTGTTTGAGATCTATTTTCCTGATGTATGCTTTTATTGCTATAAATATTCATCCCTCTTATTACTGCTTTGCATCCAATAAATTTTGGTATGCCATGTTTCTATCTTTACTTGCCTCCAGATACTTTGTTTTAATTTCCTCTTAATTTTTTCTTTGACTCATATGTTGTTCAGGAGAGTCTTGTTGATTTTAAATATTCATGAGTTTTCCCCATTATTAATTTCTAGTTTTTTTAAACTTTTAAAATTGTTGTTCAAGTACAGTTGTCTCCATATTCCCCCTATAACTCCCCCCAACCCAAGCCATCCCCACTTCCCACCCCTAATCCCACCTCCTCTTGGATTTGTCCATGTGTCTTTTATAGTTGTTCCTGAAAACCCTTCCCTGTTTCCCCCACATTATCCCTTCCCATCTCCCCTCTAGTTACTATCTGTTTGTCCTTTATTTCAATGTCTCTGGTTATATTTTGCTTGCTTGTTAGTTTTGTAGATTATGTTCCATTTATAGGTGAGATCATATGATATTTATCTTTCACTGCCTGGCTTATTTCACCTAGCATAATGCTCTCCAGTCCCATCCACGCTGTCACAAAGGGTAGGAGTTACTTCTTTCTTTCTGCTGTGTAGTATTCTATTGTGTAAATGTACCATAGTTTTTTGATTCCACTCATTTACTGATAGGCACTTAGATTGCTTTCAGTACTTGGCTATTATAAATTGTGCTGCTATGAACACTGGGTGCATAAGTTCTTTTGGATTGGTGCTTCAGGGTTCTTAGGGTATGATTCCTAGTTTTATACCATTGTAGTCAGAGAAAATACTTGGTATAATTTCAATCTTCTTGAATTTGTGAAGACCTGTTAAAAGGGGTATTAACATGTAATTAATCCATGTGGGCTGGAGAAGAATGTGTATTCGGGTATTGGGTAGAATTCTCTATATATGACTGTGAGTTCCACTCATTTGATAGTGTTCAAATGGGCTTTGTTTTTAATTGATTCTCTGAATGATCTATCTACTGGTGAGAGTGGGCTATTAAATTTCCCAACTTCTATTGTATTGTTCATTCCTCCTGTTAGTTCTGTTAGAATTTGCTTTATATATTTAGTGGCTCTGATATTGAGTGTGTAAATGTTTACACTAATTATAAGTTGATGGATTGACACCTTTATCATTATACGATGACCCTCTTTGTCACTCTTTTTATCACTTTGTTCAAAGTCCAATTTGTCTGATGTAAGTATACCTGCCCTAGCTTTTTTTTAATTGCCTTTTTTTCTCTAAATGGAACTTTTCTTTGTTCCTTTGTTCTTTTGCTTTCAGTCTGTGTATGCCTTTAAATCTACAGTGAGCCTCCTGTAGGCAGTATATTATTAGATCTTTTTTTTTAATCCATTCAGCCACTCTATGTCTTTAGATTAGAGAATCTAATCTATTTACTTTTGAAGTAATAATTGATAGGGAATGGCTTACTATTGCCATTTTGCTAATTGTGTTTTCAGTCTTTTGTAGAATAATTCCTTTTCTTATCTTTCTGTCATCTTTTGTGATCTGATGACTTCAACATCAGTATCCTTTGGCTTCTTCATTATGTTCCTTTGTATAATTCATGTAGGGTTTTTTTTGTAATACCATGAAGATTACATAAAATATCTTAATTACAGAATGCTTTTTTAAACTCATGACAACTTAACTTTGATAGCATTCCTAAACTTTACATTTTTGTTTTCCTTCCCAGCTACATTTTAGGTTATTTTTTGTTATAGTTTACCTACTTTTCAAATTATGTATCTAATAAAACACTATTGTAGTTATGATTTTAATGTTTATTTTTTAACTCTTATACAAGAATTATAAGTGAATTATGCATCACAATCACCATATTAGGGGATCCTACTTTATATATTCACCATGACCATGGAGTTTTACTCTATCTTCACATATTTTTATGATCTTAATTACCAATTTTAAGTCTGCACATAAAGAACTTTGTTTAGCATTTCATGTAAGCCCAGTATAGTGGTGTTGAATTTCTTCAACTTTTGTTCATTAGGGACCATCTATTTCTCCTTAATTTCTTAACCTCTGATTTGTTGGGTGTACTTTGAATACATGATTCCATTGTCTCTTAGCCTGATTCCCTGACCAAGCATGGCTGTGGAGTAGGCTCTATGGTTGACTGGATTCTCTAGTCATGCTTCCTAAATGGTCTGGGCTGGGCCCTACACTCAGCATTCAGTGAAGCTATGAATTAGCTTTCTTGCTGCAGTGTGAGGGTTGGGGAGGAGGCAGCAGAATGGGCCAAGAAGCAACAAAGAATGTTGATGGAGCTGGATGTTCACCATGGGTTATCTTTTTATCACTGAAAAAACTGCAGTCTCAGGAGAGAATCCTCTGTGTGGTGCTGTGCCAGTCTGAGAGATGGGTGAGGCGGTTGATGTGCAGCCACTCCTTTTACCTATTAATATAGTCTGTCTCAACCTCCGTGGTACCATAGGGTGCTTCAGCCTCAACCCTGTGTTCTTGGATTTACACAATGGTGTCTTTCCAAATGACTACCAGTGCCCTTTCAGTCCTTTAGATATGACTCCATTGCTTGTTGATAGCTACATTACAATGTGGTATGACATGGTAAGCTGGGCTATTCTAACATGGAATCAGTTCTAGATTTTTTTCAAAAAGAAACATTCATTTAAGGAAGCATCATAGATGCTCATTGCTACTAAGTAAATAGGTAATATATAAGAGATATATGCATATTATATATGTATATTATATGTGTATATAATCATCTGAGAATATGATATCTCTTATGTGTGGAGGAGAAGGATACAAAAACAGAGAGAAAGAGAATATAGAAAATATAATATATACATATATGTACAATGAAGAAAACTTAATGAGTTCATACTCATACTAATATTCCCATTACTAATAAATTACCACTCATAGGACTTTTACTTAATCTTTTCTACATTACATTTATATTTCACTTATACATATCCACTTTCTTCCATAGAACACAGGATGTGATAGAATTAGAAGACCCTGGATGGTGTGACTCAGTGTATTGAATGCCAGAGTGCAAACCCAAAGACCATAGATTTGAATTAGAATATTCCATGATTACTCATTTTTTAAAAGAAATTTTTTAAAATTTTATTTACTTATTGTTCAAGTACACTTTTTTCTCCATTTCTCCCATCTCAGCCCCACTGCCCTGTCTCCCCACCTCCCTCCCAGTCCCCCCCCCCAGTCCTCATCCCTGTGTCTTTCACACTTGTTCCTCAAAATCCCTCCCCATTTTTCCCCTTAACTTCCCTTCCCTCTCTCCTCTGGTCACTGTCCCCTTGTTCTCTATTTCAGTGTCTTTTTTTTTTTATTCTGTCTGCTTGTTTGTTTTGTTGTTTAGCTTCCTGTTAAAGGTGAGATCATATGGTATTTGTCTTTTAATGCCTGGCCTATTTCACTCAGCATAATGCTTTCCAGTTCCATCCATGTTGTTGCAAAGGGTAGGAGCTCCTTCTTTCTCTCTGCAGCATAGAATTCCATTGTGTATATGAACCACAATTTTTTGATCCATTCATTTACTGATGGGAACCTAGGTTGCTTCCAACTTCTGGCTATTGTAAATTGTGCTGCCATGAACATTGTGGTGCATAGGTTCTTTGATATTGATGTTTTAGGATTCTTGGGATATAATCCTAGTAGTGGAATTGCTGGGTCAAAAGGCAGGTCGATTTTTATTTTTCTGAGAAAACGCCATACTGTTTTCCATAATGGTTGTACCAGTCTGCAATCCCACCAACAGTGAACTAAGGACCCCTTTTCCCCACACCCTCTCCAACATTTGTTGTTTGTTGCTTTGTCTATTATAGCCGTCCTGACTGGTGTAAAGTGGTATCTCATTGTGGTTTTAATTTGCATCTCTCTGATAGCTAACAATATTGAGCATCTCTTCATGTGTCTCTGGATATTCTGTATGTCCTCTTTGGAGAAGTGTTTGTTCAAGTCCTTTTCCCATTTTTTAATTGGGTTCGATGTTTTCCTAGAGTGGAGTCGTGTAAGTTCTTTGTATATTTTGGAGATTAAACCTTTGTCTGAGGTTCATTGGCAAATATGTTTTCCCATACAGTTGGTTGTCTTTTTAATTTAATACTGTTTTCTTTAGCCATGCAGAAGCTTTTTATTTTGATGAGATCCCTTTTGTTTATTCTTTCCTTTATACTCCTTGCTCTAGGGGACATATCAGTAAAAATGTTGCTGCATGGAATATCTGAGATTTTCTTGCCAATGTTCTCCTCTAGGACTTTAATGGTGTCATGGCTTATATTTAAGTCTTTTATGCACCTTGAATTTATTTTGGTGTATGGTGTAAGTTGGTGCTCAAGTTTCATTTTTTGCACATAGCTGTCCAATTCTCCCAACACCATTTGTTGAAGAGGCTATCTTTACTCCATTTTATGTTACTGCCCCCTTTGTCAAATATTAATTGACTTTAGAGAGTTAGGTTGATTTCTGGGCTCTCTGTTCTGTTCCATTGGTTAATGTGCCTGTTTTTATGACAGTACCAGGCTGTTTTGATTACAGTGGCTTTGTAATACAGTTTGATATCAGGTATTGTGATTCCTCCTACTTTGTTCTTCTTTCTCAAAAGAGCAGCTGCTATTCAGGCTCATTTATGGTTCCATATAAATTTTCGAAGTGTTTGTTCTATGTCTGTGAAATATTCCATTGGTACTTTAACAGGTATTGCATTGAATCTGTATATTGCTTTGGGTAGGATGGACATTTTGATGATGTTAATTCTTCCAATCCATTAACAAGGTATATGTTCCCATTTGTTTGTGTCTTCCTTGATTTCTTTCTTCAGGGGTGTGTAGTTTTCTGCATACAGGTTTTTTACCTCCTTGGTTAGGTTTACTCCCAGATATTTTATTTTTCTTTTTGCTATCTTGAATGGGATTTTTTCCTTGATTCCTGCTTCTGCTGATTCATAGTTGGTATACAAAAATGCCTTTGATTTCTGGATATTGACTTTGTAACCAGCTGTTTTGCCAAATTCATTAATTAGTTCGAGCAGTTTTTGGGTAGAGTCTATAGTATTTTCCATGTACACTATCATGTCATCTGCAAACAGTGACAGTTTTGCTTCCTCCTTTCCAATTTGGATGCCTTTTATTTCCCATTCTTGCCTGATCGCTGTGGCTAAAACTTCCAATATTATATTGAATAGAAGTGATAAAAGTGGACATGCTTGTCTTGTTCCTGATCTTAGTGGAAAAGCTTTTAGTTTTGTCCCATTGAGTATAATATTGGCTGTAGGTCTCTCATATATGGCCTTTATTATTTTGAGAAATGTTCCCTGTATTCCCACTTTGCTGAGTGTTTTTATCATAAATGGGTGTTGTACCTTATCGAAAGCTTTTTCTGCATCTATTGATATGATCAGGTGATTTTTTGTCTTTGCTTATGTTTATGTGATGTACTACATTTACTGATTTGTGAATATTGAACCATCCTTGCATCCCTGGGATGAATCCCACTTGGTCTTGGTGTATGATCTTTTTGATATATTATTGGATGCGATTTGCCCATATTTTGTTGAGGATTTTAGTGTCTATGTTCATCAACGATATTGGCCTGAAGTTCTCTTTCTTTTTTGTGTCTCTATCTGGCTTTGGAATTAAGATGATGCTGGCTTCATAAAAAGAATTTGGGAGTTTTCCATCCTTCTGGATTTTTTGGAAGAGTCTGTGGAGAATAGGGGTTAGCTCTTCCTTAAATGCTTTGTAGAATTCTCCCGTGAAACCATCTGGTCCAGGGCTTTTGTGTGATGGGAGTTTTTTTGATTACTGCTTCAATTTCTTTTGCTGTTATTGGTGTATTTAGATTTTCTGCTTCTTTTTCACTGAGTTTTGGAAGATTGTATTTTTCTAGAAATGTGTCCATTTCCCCTAGGTTTTCAAATTTCTTGGCATACATTTCTTCATATTAATTTCTTACAATCCCTTCTATTTCTGTGGTGTCAGTTGTAATCTCTCCTCTTTCATTTCTGATTGTGTTTATTTGTGTCCTCTCTCTTCTTTTCTTGATGAGCCTACTTAAAGGCTTGTCTATTTTGTTTATCTTCTCAAAGAACCAACTCCTGGATTCATTGATCCTTAGAATTGTGCTTTTAGTTTCTATGTCATTTAATTCTGCTCTAATCTTGGTTATTTCCTTCCTTCTGCTTGCTCTGGGCTGTCTTTGTTGTTGTTCCTCGAGTTCTTGCAGGCGTAGGGTTAGGTTGTTTGTTTGAAATGTTTCTATCTTCTTTAAGTAGGCCTGTATTGCTATAAACTTCCCTCTCAGGACTGCCTTCACTGTGTCCCATAAGTTTTGGGTTGTTGTGAGATCATTTTCATTTGTTTCCAGAAATGTTTTGATTTCTTCCCTAATTTCATTCTTGACCCATTCATTGTTTAATAGCATACCATTCAGTCTCCATGATTTTGGGTGCTTTGGATTTTTTTCTTTGGGGTTTGTTTCCAATTTCAGTCCCTTGTGGTCAGAGAAGATGCTTGGTATGCTTTCAATTTTCTTGAATTTTTTGAGGCTCATTTTGTGCCCTATCATGTGGTCTATCTTTGAAAATGTTCCATGCGCATTTGAAAAGAATGTGTATTTAGCTTCTTTGGGATGAAGGGCTCTAAATATATGAGTTAAGTCCATTTCATCTAGGGCGTTGTTTAATGCCACAATATCCTTGTTGATAATTTGTTTGGAAGATCTGTCCATTTTTGACAGTGGGGTGTTCAAATCCCCTACTATAATTGTGTTGCTGTCAATATCTTTCTTGAAGTCCTCTAAGATTTTCTTGATATATTAGGGTGCCCCTATGTTTGGTGCATATATGTTTACAATGTTAATGTCTTCTTGGTGGATTCTTCCCTTGAGTATAATGAAGTGACCTTCTGGGTCTCTCTTTATGGCCCTTTTTTTGAAGTCTATTTTGTCTGATATGAGAATTGCTACCCCAGCTTTTTTTCCTTGTCTGTTTGCTTGGAAAACGTGTTTCCAGCCTTTCATTTTTAGTCTGTGATGGTCTTTTTTCCTGAGGTGGGTCTCTTGTAGGCAGCATATGTGTCGGTCATACTTTCTTATCCATTGAGCTCTTCTGTGTCTTTTGATTGGAGCATTTAATCCATTTACGTTTAAGGTTATTATTGATAGGTACTTATTCATTGCCATTTTTGTACCTGTGTTCCTCTCTGTCTGTCTCTTTTTCTTCCTTTCCTTAAAACAGTCCTTTTAGTATTTCTTGTAGAGCTGGTTTGGTGGAGGCATATTCTTTTAGGCTTCTTTTGTCTTGGAAGCTCCTTATTTGGCCATCTATCTTGATTAAGAGCCTTGCTGGGTAAAGTAGCCTTGGTTGTAGGCCTCTGTTTCCCATTAACTGGAATATTTCTTGCCATTCTCTTCTTGCTTGGAGTGTTTCCATTGAGAAGTCAGTGGCTAACCTTATTGGGGCTCCCTTGTGTGTTACTTCTTTTTTCTCCCTTGCTGCCTTTAAGATTCTCTCTTGGTCTTGAAATTTTGCCATTTTAATGATGATGTGTCTTGAAGTGGGCCTCCTTGGGTTCCTCTTGTTTGGGACTCTGTGTGATTCCTGGATTTGTATGACTTTTTCTCTCATCAAATTAGGGATATTTTCTCTCATTACTCATTCAAATATGTTTTCTATCCCTTGTTCTTCTTCTCCTTCTGGTATTCCTATTATTCAGCTATTATTACGTTTCATATTGTCTTGCATTTCTCTTAATCCCTCTTCATTCTTTCTGAGCCTCTTTTCCCTTTCCTGTTCTTTTTGTGAGGTGCCTTCTACTTTGTCCTCCGATTCACTAATCCGATCATCTGTTTCATCTACCCTATTTTTAATGCCTTCTACTGTGTTTTTTAATTCAGAAACTGTATTCTTCATTTCCTCTTGGCCCTTGCTAATAATTTCCATTTCCTTTTCCATATTGATATAGTTTGCGGTGAGACCGTTATAGCTCCCCTGTAGTTTTTGGTAGCTGATTGTGAGCTCTTTGAACTTCCTGATAACCAGTGCTTTGAATTCAGTATCTGATAGTTGACTTGCCTCTATTTTATCTAACATTCTTTCTGAGGGTTCCTCCTTTCCTTTCATTGGGGGATTGTTTCTTTGTCTTCCCATTGTTTGTGAGACTCTTCTTGTTAGCCTCAGCTTCTTAGATTAATCTGTTTTGACACCCTGGGTTTATGGTGTGAACTTTTGTGGTGGAATGCCTGTGAATTTCAGTGGTGCAGTCTCTTTCGGTTATCCTGTCATTCTCTGCTTCCACCTACTCAAATATGCAGCAACTTTTGGCTTCTCTCCTACAGCAATGTGCAATTTGTCTCTCTGACTCTGCTATTGGGAGGCCTCTTCTATGGGTCCAGCTCTGGTCTTTTCATATTTTCAAGTTGATTGTGACTCTTGTGGGTAAAAGAAAGAAATGACAAGGAAAGAAATAAAAGGAAGAAATAAAAAAAATGGTAGGGGAATGGAAGAAAAAGCAATAAGTTTAGAAAGGAAAGAAGAAGAAATAAAACAGAAAATCTGGGAAAAGAGGGCAAAAGTATGGAAAAATGAAATAGTAATAACATTTAAAAGAAATAACAGATTACTTAAAAAAAGCAAAAAGATAAAGAAAAGGAATGGAGAAGGAAGTAAAAAAAATAAAGAATAAAAATAAAATAAAGTAAAAAAAAACAAGAAACAAAAAACAAAAAACGCACAAACAAAAATATTCCCTCAAAAACAACATCAGAAAAGGAAATGTCACTTGTTGGCTTCAAACTAGCCAATCCGGTTTTTCTGGTTGCAGTTGGCTGAGGGTCCATTGTTGTGATTTTTTCAGCCAGATGAAAAATCCCAGGGAGGGTACCGTCTGGGCCCTGAATGCTGTCCCAGGAGCCATTAGGCACTCACCCAGACACACTTCCCACCAGGCGCAGGACCTCCAACAGGCTGAAATCTCCTCTGCTCCCCTCTGGTTGGGCCACTTGGCAGGTCCCGGCCAAAAAATCCTAGGGAAGGAGCTTTCTGGGAGCTGAACGTTGACCTAGGTGCTCTCAGGCACTTGCCCAGATACACTGCATGTCCTGGCAACTAGTCCCCCAAATTGTGTGCAGGCTGAAATCCCTTCCACACCTCTTTGCCTGGGCCGCTTGGCCTGCCCAGCCAAAAAATCCCAGGGAGGGAGTTGTCTGGGCACTGAATGCTGTCCCAGGCACCGTTGGGCTCTCACCACTGGGCACTAGTTCCCCTACCATGCACCGGCGGAGATCTCCACTATTTCTCTTTGCTCTGTCCCAGAGACTACTGTACCGCTGCTGTCTCCTTACTGCCTGGTTCTTCTGTGACCGATGAGGTTTCTGGTTCTTTATTTTTATATATGCTTGGCAACTACTGGTTTGCTGGTTTCTCCTCCTCCGATTGGACAGGTTTCTCTCCCTTTTGTACTAGGAACTGGTATCTGCTCCATTCTACTCCATCACCATCTTGAAAAGCCCCTGATTACTCATTTTTATAGCAAATTACATATGAACTAATTAAGAAAAACAATAGGAATACTATTAATACCAATAATGGTTACTGAAATCTGAAACATCATTTGCATATGAGTTTTCTACATCATTTCACAACTGTTATGTTTATACTGTGTCTACACCAGCAAGTCATATAGCCATTACATGTTATAAGTTATTTCTTTCAGATATTCTCTTAGTTTTATAAGTAAATATCTACAGGCATAGCTCACTTTATTGTGCTTCAAGGTCTTACAAGATTCTTCACCAGAAAAAAGACTACTACTTAATTTATTATGATACTTGGTTTATTATCCTGGTCTGGTACCAAAAAATCCTTGAGGTATGTCTTTTTGAAACTCTTACCACTGGTCCTTATATCCATATGTTTCTAGTAATTCTCATTGCCCAAATCATCTAGAAGATGACTTAGAAAAAAATGTATGGATATAACATTGCATTAATAATTTCATGTTGATAACAGTTGGTAGTCTTTAGAAGTGAAGATCAGTTCTGCTGAGTGGGAAATCTTTGGCTCACATTTTGTTTTCTTGAATACTTACATATGTTACTCCATTTTGTTGTAGCATAAGGTATAGCCATCTTAAATATCTCATGATAATCTAATTAACTCTTCTATATGACCAATATCGTGAAGCTTTTTGATTGAATAGGTAAAATTTTTAATATAAAGTTCAATAATTTTACAAAATGGATTTGTCATTATGGGTTAATAATTTCAGGTATTTTGTTTTATCTTTTAAAAAGGATAGTTGAAACTCCTAAAAATTTCAAGCATTTTCTCAATTATAGCTTTAATATATCCTTTATATAATTTTAATATTTTAATACATTCCATTCTCCTGGTTCAATACTCTTCTTCAGTACTACTATTATATTTTCTTTACCTGCCTTCAATATCTTTACTATATCCCACTTTTTCTACCTCTTTGTTTATTTATTTTTGTAATCCTCACCCAAGAACATGTTTATTAATTTTAGAGGGGGGGTCAAAAGAGAGAGAAAAGGTCATTGATGTGAGAGTGGGACATAGATTGGTCACCTCCTGTGTGCACCCCAACCAGATCAAACCCACAACCTAAGTATGTGACCTGAGGATAGACCCCACAACCTTTTGGTGTAAGGGACATTGCTGCAATTGACTGAGCCACCCAGCAAGGGCTTTTAAAAAAGAAATCTATATTTTTTTCCTGTTATTTGCTATTGATCTCTGCTAAATCATTATGTTGTATTTATTTAATCCTGTACATATAATGATTTTTTAAATTCTGATTCTTTCTTAAGATCCAGCATCTCATTTTGAATTTTTATTTATAGTTAATTTTGACTTTCATAAGTCTTTAATATATTTATAGCTTAGCTTGTTATGCATTAAATTTTTAATTTTCGGGGGCAAGCTTTTCTGGCATGCATACTTTTTGAAAGTATATTATTCTGATCCTTAGTCTCTTTTTCTTTATTTTCTTATATAACTGCATGGCATCTGGCCTTATTACTTCTGCATTGCTCATTTTCACATGAATTGAATTCTTTGTACTTTCCTAAGGAGGTATGTTTTCAGGTAACTTTTATAACTTCAAAAACCTTCCTGTACTCTTATTTTTGTGCTTTAGTTCAACATATGGCAATTTGTTCTCTGAGATTTCCTGTCTGTTTCTCTCTTACACATTTATCTAGAATTTTTCTCTCCTTTGTCTATTGTTTCTGTCCTACTCATTTTTAATTTCACTCCCAAAAGTCTTTCTTCAGTGTACAGTCCTTCCCTGGAGAGGTGTCCTCATGGGTCAGTTTTGAGATTTTGTATGAACTCAGGCATAGAACTTGGACTGCAAGTTTTGCAGCCCAATGAGATTTACACAGATATCAGGCATACACTGAAGAATGCAGTAAGCAAAAACCATATGGATTTTAGCTGATCATCAATTGTGCTAAAAAAGAAAAGCTTGGCTCTTATCTTTTATTGAGTACTTTAAATGTTACTCCATTTCACTATAACATAAGGTATACATGTCTTAAATATTTAGTCATAATCTATTCTACTTTCCCATGTAAATCTTGTGCTTTTATGCTACTGTGCTTCCCAAGAAATAACTGTTGTATTTCTGAGATTCTTCTGTTCTTATGCTTTCCAAATGTCTTGTTACTTCCTTCTGATGTTTTCTACACAAGCATTAATAACAACCTGGTGTGACAAGTCTTAACAATTTGTCTATACCTGTTTTTAGGATGGGACTTATATGAATACTTTGGCACTTGTTTTGTCTTTTCTATCCAATTGTTATGTTTGTTTTTATGTGAAGATTTGTAAAAATTTAAAATCTCTGCTTACATTGCATCATTATCATCTTGCCTGAAATTTTAACCAAAATATCATAATACTTAATTGATTATTTTATTGAAGGTTGATCACAATTGAAAGCAAATATAAATGGTTTTTATATCTCTTAAAATATATGTTATGGCCCTCATAT
The DNA here is from genome assembly GCF_021234435.1 of Artibeus jamaicensis. Classification (NCBI taxonomy): domain Eukaryota; kingdom Metazoa; phylum Chordata; class Mammalia; order Chiroptera; family Phyllostomidae; genus Artibeus; species Artibeus jamaicensis. The sequence goes on along the minus strand of NW_026522030.1, from coordinate 65,783,742 downwards.
TGATTAAATATATTCAAGGAAGCTACCCCAAGCAACTATGCAGTGTTGTGACTTTAAGAATCTGGTGTTTTAAGCCCTGGCTAGTGTAGCTCCATGGATTGAGTGCAGGCCTGTGAACCAGACAACTGTGGTTCAATTCCCAGTCAGGGCACATGACTGGGTTGCGGGCCAGTTTCCAGCAGGGGATGCACGAGAGGCAACTATACATTGATATTTATCTCCTTCTCTCATTTCCTTCCCCTCTAAAGATAAATAAATACAATCTAAAAAAAATAATCTGTTTTTTTAAATCTTTGCATTTAGTAGTATAATTGTAGGTCCTGCATAACTCTCTTTTCTTAAAAGAACAATTTTGCAGCCATTCAAGGCTGGACAGGTGCACACAGGATTCAGGCAGATGGGAGAAAATTCACTCAGCCATCAGGATATCTGACAGGCTTTTATTCCAGCGTAGGGTGATCCACATGCACTGTAAGCCACAAGTCGTGCCAAAGGAAGTGTCAATGTCCTTATATACTAAGTGTACACAAACCCCGGAGGGTGCCAACATAGACTACCACAGGTATATAACAGACCTCCATTCTGCACATGTGGGTCCTTAAGCACAGGTATAGAAACACTGCCAGGTCCCAGCTCACTGATTATCTAGGTGAGGGAGCCTGACTGACTTCTCTTTCCCTAATTCCACCCCATAGACCATACAGTCTATGTGAGGGTGTTTTCCTCGAAGGTCCCTCAGCGAAGAGGCCAAAGCCCTATACCCATATACCACGACAGTAGTAATTGGCATTAACAATGGCAAATCACAACCCTCAGGCAACATATAAGCAAGTTTCTGGTCAGTTGACAAGATGGTGGCCTCCCTGGGCATGAATACTATACCTTTTGCACCTCAACTGGGAGTTTAGCATCTACTTGTAATAAGAGTGGAGAACTCATAATGGGCCACAGGGATATCACAAAAGAGCTGTGGATCAGTATTTTATGGTCTGTTGGCCCTGGGTATGTCACCTATAAAATCGGGGGTCATGCTAATACCCTAGGAATTATTTGCAACTTTTTCTTTGTCCCTTGTGCCCAAGGGGCAACAAGAGCCACCCAATACATGTGGGGCCTTTATCTCCCAAGGCCATGTCCAAGTGGCCATTTGTCCACACTACAGGCCCTCAAGTGCAGGCAACAGAATGTTTCCTTGTTTCTCCATGCCTGGATTTAGCCAAACATCCCTAGTCTGTACTTGTGGCTAAATTAGAGCTGTAGTTCAATGGAACAATGCTTCCACTGGTGCTGAGCCCCTCTGACTCCTCTCATTTAGAGTTGCAGGAAGTTCATAAGTATTTCATCCAATCCCCAGTGTAGGATAAAATACCTCAGGCATTTCTATGTGAGTTAGGGGCATGGTGGAGGTGTCTGGGGTCAAATCACTTAGATGTGTAGGGGCCTCTTAGGGAGTTCCACCTCACATAATGTAACTTCTGGCTTGCCCAGGGAAGCACAATTTAAGGGTTGGTCATCCAGTCCTCCGAGCCCTCCCAGCTGTTCTAGATAACTGGGAGAGAAACCGAAGCATGTGGGAAAGGTAGGGATGATTGCCTTGGAGCCCTCCTCACAAGCAGCACATTTGGACCCACTACACTTTCCTCATTAGCAAGAAACAGGATCTGAGGGTGCAGATGGAGTGAAAGCAAAACTGTAACTGGTTTCATAATCACTGTATTTGTGGCAGGAGGAATTTCAGAAAAGGTGCCTTTATTTTTTAAGGAATTTCTTTAAAGGTTTCTACAAATCTTCAACCATGGGTAAGAGGCTCTGTAAATATTAGGATCAATGTTTTAGGCTAATTCAGCAGCATTTTAAGGCTGAAGGATATCTCCCACATAAATGATCTTTATATTTGGAAATATGGGGAAAAGTAGGACAGAGAAGCCCTTGTAACCAGTAAAGTTTAGACAAAAAAACAAGGGACCTATGGGACAGCAGTGGTGGCAACTCTGAATACCAGCTGGGCCCTCCCCATGGATTCCCCCAGCTATGATGGCATCATGGCTGCACCTGGTGAGCCCAGGTGGGGCACAGGCTAGTGCATCTGCAGCACAAAGGGGCTGGGTCTTGCAGCCAGCATGGGAAGCACTGGTGGAGGGGTTGTTGGTCCTCCTCTCATCCCCTCCTCCCTATGCATGCAAGAGCAACCTTTCCCGATGCCTGGGGTCAAAAGGAAAGCCTTCCAGGGCAGCCACCAGAACCATGGTTCCAAGCAGCACCTATGAGCAGACTTAGAACTGGCTCAGAAAGCACACCTGGAAGGGGAGTTCCAGCTGGGTCATCCCTTAGGTAAGAGACAGCAGCCCCCATACTTTGGGAGGCTGCCAGAGTACTTAGTTTTGAAAAAGGAGGTTTGTGCTATCCTTCTACTGTTTTTTTCTTTGTCCCCATGTTTTGATCTGGATGGTCAAGTTGGACAAATTCAGCCTTATGTCCTTCCCACTCCACTTAATATCTGGGGCAGGGACCTCCTCACTCAGTGGGAAATAATCATCCTGCCACCTTTTCCTTAGTGGCCACTGTCTAGGCTTCTCCTTTGTCCTTCACTTGGCTGTCTGATATACCTGTGTGGGTTAACCAGTGGCCAAAGGAAAAAAAACTTCAAGAGCTTGTACAACAACAATTAGAGGCAGGACACACAGAACCATCCAGTACTCCTGTTTTTGTAGTTTCCAAGAAAACAGGGAAATGGAGACTTATACATGACCTTAAAAAAATTAATGAAATCTTACAACCCATGGGAGCACTTCAGCCAGGGGTTATAAATCCAGCGTGTATACCAAAAGAATGGACTCTTATTGTCATTGACTTAAAAGATTGCTTCTTTACCATTCCCCTAGAGGAAAATGACCACAAGAGATCTGCCTTCTCAGTCCCAGTACTTAATAACTCTCAGCTATTAAAGAGGATCCAGTGGAAAGTTTTACCACAGGGCATGTTAAACAGCCCTACCATTTTCCAACATTTTGTTCATCAGGCTGTTCAGCCAGTATGGACTCAGTTTCCTCAAAGTATTATTTATCATTACATGGATGACATCTTAATTATTGCAGCCTCTCAAGAAGAGCTAAAGCAGTTTTACCACTATCTTGAGGACAGTGTATCCTCAGCAGGACTACTCATAGCCCCAGAAAAGGTACAGCATTATCAGCCTTGGCAGTATTCAGGATATGTCTTATTTCACTGTATGGTTAGGCCTCCAATAGTTCAGATCCAGGTATCAAACCCTTTAACACTTAACAGTGTACAACAGCTCTTAGGCACCATCAATTGGATCTATCCCAGTTTAGGGATCACCACTGGGAAATTAGCCAATTTATTCAACACCCTTCAAGTGGATTCAGACCTGAATTCTAGATCCTTAAATGAATCAGGATAGACAGGAACTAGATTTAGTTAACCAATTCCTTTCTTCCAGGCAGTTCTCTAGGGCAAGCCGACAATTACCTGTCAGACATTTTTTCCTTCCCCACACTGGGGATGCCTACTGGCCTAACTGGGCAGTTGTCACCTAATTGAAAATGATTGAAATGGGTTATTTTCATCTCATCAACCACAAGGCACTATTACTACTTACATTACTGCACCATGTCAGCTTATTATCAAAAGCTGTGATGGAGTAATTCACCTTTTTTGGCCATGACCCAGCTGTTACACATGTTCTACTCACCAAAGTGTATTAACAACTTTATAGTCAATCTTATAATTTCAGTGTGCAGCCACTGATTTTGTAGGAGATTTAATTTTCATTTACCTTCTGATAAACTTCTCCAAAGCTTCCCCACTCTTAATATCTTCATAGGGGAAAAATTCAGCACCACTCCTATTCCTAAAGCTAGAACCATCTTTATTGATGGTTCAGAAGAAACATGTAAAGATGTTATCACTTGGAAAAAAGGGAATGGATGGAAACATTTTCTTTCTGGAGGACACTCTTCCAGACAGCAGGCAAAATTTCCAGGGGCTATCTTGCCCTCCAGCATTGGCCCAAAAACCCTCTCAACTTTGTGACAGGTTATACTGTATATACACTCCTTCATATAGATCAGGCTCTATTAAAAGGGTCCGTCGAGCCTCAGCTACTAAGTCTATTTCTAACCCTGCAAAATCTTTTAGATAAGAGGAAGCTCTCCTTATTTATTACTGATATCCTATCTCATTCAGACTTGCCCAGACCTATGGCAGGGGGGAATTCTCTGCCTGATGTCCTTGTTATCCTAGCAGGTACTTTTCAATATGCAGTAATGCCTCATCATTTTTTTTTTACCAAAATAGTAAGGCCCTACATAAAGAATTTAATATTCCATGGGTGCAAGCAAAACAGATTATCAGAGAATGTCCAGATTGTCAAGCACTTGGAAAGTACCCCTGGTGGGTAACAACCTCGAATGATTTGGCAGACAGATGTTACTCACTATTCTCTTTTCAGAAGACTCAAAGATTTCCATATATCTGTAGACATTTACTCAGGTGCTCTATACACCACTCCCCTCACCAGAAAATCAGCAAAGAATATTAGAGCTCATTGGCTCGAGGCCTTAGCCACTTAGGCTGTCCGCAAGAAATCAAGATTGATAGTGGCTCAGGATACATTGCACAAGCCACTCAGGTTTTCCTAGGCAAATGGGAAATTCAGCATAAAACAGGTATCGTCTATGACCCTACAGGCCAAGTGATTGTTGAAAGCAATCACCAGACCTTTAAAATATTATTAAACAAACAAAAAAGGGGAATCAGGAAACACCCTCCAGTAATTTAACCATGTTGGCAATATATATGTACAATTTTTTGAATTGTGATGATAATCTAAAGTCACCTATAGAAAAACACTATACAAAACAGGCCTGCAGACCCACACCCTTTGGTCTTATACAAAGACCCATTAGGGGAAGGAACATGGGAAGGCCCAGTTGAACTATTGACTTGGGGAAGTGGGTATGCTTGTGTTTTCTCTTTAGAAGGACCTTTGGAGCTGCCATTGAAGAGGTTGAAGCCATATCACAGAAAAGGCTACCTCACCCAAGGCCCACCTCCACTCTATTGGTTTCAACCAATCCAGACTTCTCTAAGTTGTGTGTCACCCCCCTGAAGTGGAATTCTAGTCAGCACTCCTGGGCATATATTCTTCATTGTCTGCAGGGTGCATTCTCTACCAATCTCAAAGGAGAAATTAATCAGCTCCAGCTTGAGCTCCACCAGCAGCCCAATGACATCAAACGCCTTACTGAACAGAAAGTGTTCCAGACCCTCCATGGTAATCTACAATAACTGAACCCTAAGAACTGGTTCAATGGACTGAATTTTCAAATTTGTTTCCTATCAGCCCTTGGGTGCCTCTTTGTCCTTCTCTTTATTTGTGTTTTACGATGTATATGGAGGTTGTTTTCTCAAGATCACACTTGGGAACAGCAAATAGTAGATTTCATAGGCTTAACAACTACAATTGCGTTCACAAACAAAAAAGGGAGCTCCCTGCCCAGTTGTAGAAGCTGTAACCCCCCATGGCTAAGGCTGAGTTAAAGACCTTGGGAACATAAGCCACTAAGGAGACAAAGCTTATCTTCCTGGCAGGGGCACTGCCTCTGCGCCCTTTTGCTTGGCCCCTAGCAGATGACTAGTTAGCCACTGATGGGTAAGATTCCTCAAGGGAGGGATGACCTAAGACAGGCATGATCATGAAGGGACATTCAGGGAAGGCCTTAGGGGCTATAGAAAAAAGGGGTGATGGACCTTTGCCCCTTGGCTTTGACATAGACTGAGTCCTCACTCTGTCTGCAATAAGTCTCCTAATCTCTTGGCTACCTTACTTTCCCTGCCTGACTTAAACCTGAAACAATGCCAGAGTTCAGTGCAGCCATGTCACCCTGGGCAGAAACAGGCGGTTCCCTGGGGCAACCAGGCCTAAAAAAGAATGCATAAAAGCCTGTGAAACCTGCTTTGCTAGAATGCTCTCAATTTTCTGATAAGGGTGCAAGCATGAAATAAGTTTGTTTCCCAAAGTTTTATGGACCTTTAGCTAACTGACCCTGACTCAGAATAAGCCCTCATAGTTCTTTTAATGTTTTCTATTGTTTGATCATTACTGCCTGACAAAGATTGATGAGATTTACCTTTATTCCTGTGCAAATGGAAACTAATAAAAGCCAATTGAGGAACAGGCTCCTGGCCCTTCTCCCTTGAGAGATTGGCTACCTTTCCTCCCCAAGCAGATCATGTCTTGGTAGACTTATTCTCATCTGTAGTGAACAGGGTGGCTCTGCCAGTTGAGAACCCCACTACCACATAGAAGTGATAACTGGCTCACAAACCCTGCTTTAAGAGACCATTGTATCATTTGATCATTCTAGCAACTTGGGAGTAATAGGCCACATGGAACTTCCAGTCAATCTGCATGTATTGGGCCCATTGTTGCACCAAGGACCCTGTAAAATGCATCCCCTGATCACTTTCAATGATCAAGAGTCACCCATAGGTGGCATATAAGCATTCCTGTGCAGCAATCACCACTTTTTGACCTGAGTGGCATGTGGGATATGCAGCCAAAAGTCCAGTGGCTGTGTTCACACATGTGAATACATACTTATACCCCTCTGAACCAGGTAGGGGTCCGATGATGTCAACCTGCCACTGGGTCAGTGGTACTCATCCCCATACCACCTGCCAGGTAGTTCCCATAGACCTCCAGTAATGTTCTTTCGAGCAGACAACACAGGTCTCGCAAGCTCCCTATGCCTTTGCTAAGGTGACAGGTAACCATCAAACTTTTATTATAAACTATGTGGTCTTCTGTCCAGCATGTAGGAGGTGACAGTATAACCACCGGGCCACTTCTTTTCTTGACGGGCTGTCAGATACCGTTTCCAGACATCACATCTTAGCTAGAGTATCAGCCTCATCATTATGGGGGAGGTTAGGGGTGCATGCCCTGTTACGTGATATATAATGATTTGTTTCTGGCAGCCTAATACTCATAGGTCTTGCCACAAGGCCTACCCCAATAATGGCCTATGCATAACCATCCATTCATTTGCATGCCATATAGAGATGTATAACATTAGTCCCCATCACACTATTCGACTGTGCAAATAATTAGGGGCAGTGCTTCATTTGCAACCATGAGCCACATGGCCCTCAGGTCTGCCCACTGGCTACTCTGACTGACTCCAGTGTCAAATCAGATTGTATCTTTTTCTGGTTGAATTGCCATAGCAGTCCACATGGCAGGCTGGCCCCTGCTGGGCCCATTAGTAGACCATGCATTTGAGGGAATAGATGCCTGCCCTTCATGGAAGGGACTAGCTTCCTATCTTCTATTCTGGCAAGAGTAATAGATTTTTCATCTACAGAGATAACAAGGCTCAACACTTTCTGCAACTTTGCCTTTAATGGGCTAGTCTACGGAGTACTTCTTTGTTGCAGATAAGCCCCCCACTTAGCCAATGTGGACGTCTCGGCCATCCCACTGTGAGGCTTGGCTATCCAGTCTTGGACTCACCCAGCAATGGGGTAAGTGGTTATTACTGTCATGGAGAAAGTTTCTGTTACAGCCTCTGTGGCCAACGAGGCAGCTTATATTGCAGCCAATTGCTTTTCAAACAAGGAGTACCATACCTCTGTTCCTTCCATAGTTGGGACAAGAAACCCAGGGGTTGATATAACCATTCTGATCACTGTCACAGCCTCCAGCCAAAGCTTCCTTGGGTCAAACACACATCTAGCTCACAAGGTCTGGCAGTTTCCAAAGCATACAAGAACTGAGCATGCTTAATGATGTGCTACACTTCTTGGAATGCTTCTTCCAAGGTTGTAATCCAGTCCCAGCTCACTCCTTTTTTCACCAAAGTGTACAAGGGGCAAAAAACTTGAGCGAGATGAGCACAAACACTCTCCACTACCCTAGAAGGCCTAAAGCAACCAGAGCTGCTTCACAGTGGTAGGTGTCAGATATGCCTGAATTTTATCTATCACTGCATCAGGGATTACTTTTGTCTTACCCAACCAGACAACCCCCAAGGATCTGACAGATAATCCAGGCCCTTGCAATTTGTCTTCATTGACTTCCCAGCCACATGACTTCAGGTGTGACAACACTTGTAGTACTGCTTTTTCTAACTTTGTAAGAGAATCACTGGTTAGCACACTGTCGACAATGTACTGAAACAGGAACATAGCTGTAGGCTGTGGCCACTTAGACAGGTCTTCCACTACAAGCCCATGATGGATGTTTGGGCTGTGAAAGTACCTTTGAGGGAGCACTGTAAAGGTCCACTCCTGGCCGTCCCATGTGAAAGCAAACTGATCTTGACTCTCCAGAACAATATCAATGGAGAAAAAGGTATTTGCTGAGTCATCCACAAAGTGGTAAGTTCCCAGCTCATTAGTTAACCAGTCCATCAAATCCATAACAGAGGGGACCACTGCATGTATCTGGAGAACGTCCCTATTCAGCTCCTGGTAATCTATCATCATTCTCCACGTGCCGTCCGGCTTCCACACTGGCCATATGGAGGCATCGAAGAGACCATGAGCAGCTCTAGTTATTCCTACCTCTTCCAATTCTCCTATAGTTGCTGTGACCTCCTCATAGTCCCCAGGGCAACTGGTACTACTTAACTGCCATCACACATCATGGTGACTAAATGGGGGGATGCTCAGTATGCCCCCTCACAGTGGCCCTTACCACTCCCACTCTCAGGCAGAACTTTCAGCAGTAGTTTGCAGCCACAATCCTTGGAGCACATCAATGATCAGGATATATTCAGGAAGGGGGGGGCACACAAACAGTACATTCATGGGGGCAATCACCCAATACTCAGGGAAAGTCACACAGCTTTCTCCTTTACACTGAACCCCCCTGTAGCCATCAAAACAGGCTTCAAGCCCTGGAAACTTGTCAAGGTTTCCATATAGGAGAGTACATTCTGCCACTGTGTCTACTAGAGCCAAGACATGCTGGACATTTATAGGGGACCAGTGGATGACCAATTCCACATGTGGCCTCTGGTCCCTGTCTGTCCCCTGTAGATGGGTCACTTGGCCCTCCACCTATTTGAAGTTCCAAAAGATATCTCCTCTCTTATCAGGAGGTTGCCACAGCCAGGCGGTCCGCCAGCTGGACAGGACAGGCCTCTCAGTTTGCATGCCTCAATTTTTCTATTTGCCTCCTTCTTCTGAGGCCACAGGAAATGTTGGTCAGCCCACAACTGTTTCCGCAGTTCTACAGTGGGCATTTGACCTACCATCGGTCTTATTTTGATCTACTCCAGCCCCTAAAAGATCCACCCACATCTGGCTCCTAGTCACCCTCACGAGGTTTCTTTTTGCCTGAGAGACAGAGGGGGCTCAAGACACCATCCAAACTCCTTTCTGCTGTTGCCAACTCTCCTCCTTGCCCACACTCATCATCACTGTGGTAACAACATTAATATGGTGCCAACATATGGGGCTAAAACAGCAATGAGCGATCCTAAAGAGGCCGAGGGGGCACGCTGCAGCACCAGATCCCTCATTCCGGCCATAAAGCATTCATCATCAGGGCCATGAGTATTAAAATTAACCATGACCTGGCACATGCCCAACTCTCGTAGAATCTGTACTAAGTATGCATAGGTCTGCCATTTACTCAGTGTCTGGCATGTCTCCTGCATCTGCCCAGATGGTGCAAATTGCAGCCATGGCCTATTCTAACAAAGAATAAGGTCCCTGCCCCCATCCTGTTCTGCTGGTTATTTTGCAGCCCCTGGCACAAAGAGGGATAAGTTGTGATGGAAGCCAACTTTTCCTTCTTGTTATCAGTGCACATGATACTATCCACCCCTAAATCCCAAAGGTGGAGAATCCATACTGCCGAGAGCTCCCAAAACTGTTTGGCCAAATCAACTAGTTAGGCCTGAGTATATGAAACATACGTTGTATGTTTAACCATCTGGGGAGGGCCAGCTAAATTCTCCCCACATGCCATAGGCTATTGGAATTTCATCTTTTTTTTAATCACTAGTGGCTGAGCTCACAGGAAACTTGGTTCCTTTTCACTTTCTGAATCATCCTCTATGATCAGGGAGGGGGACCATCAGGGCTCCAATTTTTGGAGGTCTTCTTCCATGGCACAGAACTGAGCCTCCAAGGCTTCCACTCCCTCTTAGGGCTCTCATAACTTCACCACATGGTGAAGTGCAGTCTTTATCACAGCTCGCAAAGCTGTAAGAAACACCCACCCTGCAGCCACCCAGGCACTCAGCTTCTCCAGGGTCTCCCTTACCACCCACAGGGGCCTTCTCCACCATGTCAAGTGCACCACTAACATTGGGCCAGTCCTGGGTGGGAGCCAAAACCACAAAGAGCCCTGCCATTGAATACTACATACTGATGGCAGGCCACCCCTCTAATCCCTCCTTTGGGGGGCCCAGATCTCTCAAAACCATACAAATCCTCTTGCCTATGCCAATTGTCTTGCAGCCATTCAAGGGTGGGGTGATCCACATGTGCCACAAGCTGGGAGTCCCAACGGAGGAAGTCCTGACTCCCTTATATACTAAGTGCACACAAAGCCAGCAGGTTGCCAACATAGACTATCACTGGTGATAGAATATACCTTGATTCTGCACATGAGGGCACATAAGCACAGTGATAGAAACACTGCTAAGTTCCAGTTCTCCAGATATCTGGGTGCAGGAGCCTGGCTACCTTTATTTTCCCTACAATAGCCAAGAATTAATAAAATGATCAATCTGCCATTTTTATAATCTTGAAGTGCAATTTATCCTACATATTTTGAGGAGTATTGTTATTACAGTACTAAAAGTTTCAGCTAAATGTTAACAGGCTGATAAACTTGCTTAAATACCTACAGAATAGTCTCAAATAAATTTAGATTTTGATGTATTCTGGGAAATAAAGGCATTTGGAATTTTACCTTTGCTTTAATATGCAAAATATTTCTTTTTACCAACAAAGTTCTAAAAACCCAAGGGAACTCCCAGTCTCCAAGTTCCCATATTAAATCATGAGGTAGCTTATGAATTGCTGTTTAATATTTGAACACCTACCAAGTGCTCACATCAGTTAATCTTCTCTGAAGTAGCTACATCTCTAAGAAGGTGCAAAACAGAAGCTTAGCTACAAAAAATTAAAATGAAATTGTCATGTTTAATCAGTTTCTTTCCTGAGAAAAAAGATTTAAGCATATGAAAATGGAATCACTCAAGTCAGAATTAGGCCAACTGCTGTGACTAATATACCTATGATGAAACAAGTATATTCATTTTGTATTCTATGTAACTGGCTAAAAGAAGCAGTGTACAGGGCGTAATACACACCCAAAGGTTCCTTTTTGAATGAATGAATGAATCAGTGATTAAAATTTCAATCTTTTTTTTCTTTAAATGAGTCAGTGAGTGAAAAGACAATCTGCTATCTTTACTGAGAGGTAGAAGACCAAAAAATATTCAATAACAAGCTGATGGTACAAAAGGCAGGACAACATAAATTTATATAGTTAGATAAACTTGAGACTGAATATCATCTCTGTCATTTAATCATTGTGAGACCTTGACAAAATGCTTTAATCACAGTTTCCATATCTGTAAATGTTAGAATATTTTACCTACATCAGTAGAATGTAACAAAAAATGTTTTTACAAAGAACCTGACCATTATTAGACAATAAGATTTTTCCTTTCCTTTTCTTAGAGCTAGATAAACTTTTAAAAATTATAATAATGAAGTTTGTGTAAAAAAACTCTACCCAAATAGAAGACAGCATCATCATGGCATAAGCCATTGTCTTTGTGTCTCCCCTTTAAGCATCCACAGCCCAAAATGGGATTCTCTACATGACACATGGAGATGCCTGAGATACCCACATATCTGTAGTTCTGAGTGTGGGTAGATTGAACCTCATGGAGTTCATAGAACCAGGAGAAGAGTAAAAACCATGATTGGAGGCTCTGGAGCTGCAGTGGCACTAGAAACCAGAGGCTCCAGTAACCACAGCAGCACCTAAGACCCAGCCACCTCAACCCCACTAACTGTGGCAACTGCACCTTGCCCTCCCAGAATCAGGTTCTACACACAAGACTCCAGAGCCCACGGAAGCAGAAACAGTGCCTGCAACCTGAGCCTCCAAGAACTGTGGCAGTGCCACTGGCCACCTGCAGCAAGTAAATGCAACCCCAGTCCTCCCTGTAAGAGGGGTTATGCTCAGACTCCAGTGCCCCTGACAGTCATGGCAGTAGCTACCACCATGGTGGTTCCTGAGACTAGAGGCCCTAGAAAGTTTGGTGGCACACGTGACCCAGTGACACTGACTCACGGGGGCACAAACAGTAACGACAAGGACACTTGTGAGACACCACTGGCAAAGGCAGTAGAGGATGGAAACCACTGCTAGCTGTGAAACATAACTAGAAGCAACTCAGAAAGGTATTTGCTACTTCAAATGCACTGTCAAAGAAACAATTCACAAGTACCATGAAAAAACAAAACATGGCATCACAAAAATAAAATGACAATTTTCTAGAAACTAAAATTAAATAGATCATAATTTAAAAGAGCTGTCATGAAGAAACTCAGGCAGCTACAAGAATATCCAGATAGTTCAATGAGCTCAGGAATGAAAATGAAAGTACAGAAGTGCTTGACAGAAGAGATCGAAACTCTACAAAATAATAAAACAGAAATTATGAAAGCTGAACAACTCAATACATGAAATAAAGAATGCAGTATAACATATTGGAAACAGAGCCAACTATATGGAAGATAGAGTTACACTAGATCAAAGATAGAAATCAAAAACAACAACAACAACAAAAAGGAAACTATAAGAACATCCAGCTCAGAAAAAGTATCATAGATCTAATGAGTATCTAAGAAGGAGAAGAGAGAAGAAATCTTATTTTAAAATGTGATAGCTAAGAGCTTCCCAAACTTGGAGTGAGGGGTGAAAACTGGATATACAAATCCAAGAAGTTAATCAATGATAAAGATTTTAAAGGAAGCCAGGAAGATAGTAACCTACAAATATACCTCCATTGGCTATCAGCAAACCTTTCAACAGAAGCTCTACAGGCCAAGAGAGAGTAGAATAAAATATTCCATATATTAAAAGACAAGAACTTCCAGTCAAGAATACTCTATTCAGCCAAGTTATTCTTCAGAATTGAAAAATAAATAAAGGTTTTCTCTAACAAATAAAAGCTGTGGTAGTTTATGACCACCAGACCTGTGTTAATAGAAATGTTGAAGGAAGCTCTCTTACCCTCACCAAAAAAAAAAAAAAAAGAAAATATATGCAAGGCTTAAAGTAGTATAAAAATATACAAAATTCAAAACTTTCAAAGGCATTTCAGAAGTGTTAAGCTCCGAATTTTCACAGAAAGGTTAGAGGGGGAAAACATTAAAAATAATTATAACTATTTCAATAAGCTAATGAACTTACTACATATAAAAGTATAATTTGTGACAACAAAAAATAAAAGGGAGAAAGAAAAGAATGAAACCAGTTTAGGCATATGAAGATAAGAGCTATCAGCAGAAAAGGAACTATGTTATCTGTGAGATGCTTGATCCAAACTACATGGTAAACACAAAGCAAAAATCTAGAGCAGAGACAGGAAATAACAACAATGAAAAAGGAATCAGAAAAATAGCATAGAAAACACCAATTGAAAATGGCAAACAGAAACACAAAATAGAAGAAACAATGAAGATAAATAGAGCAAACAGAAAATAAGAGATAAAATGACAATAGTAAACCCTCATATATTAATAATATCCTAAAAATTAAAAAAAATAGCTCACCAACCAAAAGTCACAGAATGGCTGTATGAATGAAAAAAACAAGACCACACTATATAATTTTGGTAGGAGACTCATCTCAGTTCTAAAGGCAAAACATATCATGAAAAGATTGGAAGAGGATACTTCAAGCAAATGGTAGCCAAAGAAAGTACCTATAGACATACATCACCTAAAACAGACTTCAAGCCACAAAGATAACAAGAGGCATAGATGGACATTATGTTATGAAAAAATTCACAATCCATTATGAAGAAATAGCACATCAATATATATGTTGAGGAGAGAGAAACACCAAGATATATAAAGAAATTATTAGCAGACTTAAAGGGAGAAATTGACAGCAACTACAATAATAGTAGAGAACTTTAATACTTCACTTACATCAATTGATCATCTAGATAGAACATTAACAAGGAAATAGCAGCCTTAAGCAACATATTAGAACATGTGACTTAATAGATATATACAAAACATTTCATCTAAAAGCAACAGAGTATGTGCTTGTCTCAAGTGTACATGGAACATTCTCAAAAATAGACCATATGATGGAACATAAAATTAGTCTCAAAAAATTTAAGAAGATTGAAATTATATCAATAATCTTTTTCAGAATGCCACTGTATGATGCTAGAAATCAACTACAAGAAAAAAAACTGGAACAATAAAAAATATGTGGAGATTAAACAACATGCTACTGAACAACAATTAAGTTATCAAGGATATCAAGGAGAAATACAAAGTACATGGAGAAGTGTGACATACAGCTAAATGGTATGCAGCAAAGGTGGTGTGGTAAGAGGGAAGTTTACAGCAATATAAGCCTATCTGAACAAAAAAAATATCAAATAAACCATCAAACCTTACATCTAAAAGAACTAAAAAAAAAAAATGAAGCACAAAGTCAAAAGAAGGAAAGAAATAAGAAAGATCCCAGTAGAAATAAATGAAATAGAAACTAAAAAGACAGTAGAGAGTCAACAAAATTAAAAGCTGGTTCTTTGAAAAGATAAAATTAAAATGCCTCTAGGTAGACTTACTAAGGAAAAAGAGAGAAGACTCAATTAAAATTGAAAAAAGGGTAATTAACAATGAATGCCAAAGAAATACAAAGGACAATTGGTAACTACAGACTACTAAAAAAACAGCTATACAGCAACAAATTAGAAAACCTAGATGAAATGGATGAATTTTTAGAATTATATAATCTTTTCAAGACTGAATCACGAAGAAATAGAAATTATGAATAGACTTACCATGAGTAAGGAAATTGAAAGAGTAACCAAAAAACCTCCAAATCAAAAGTTCAGGGCTAGATGGATTCTATATAAATTTTTGAAATATTTGTTCTATATCTGTGAAATATGTCATTGGTAGTTTAATAAGGATTGCACTGAATCTATAAATTGCTTTGGGTAGTATGGACATTTTGAAGGTGTTAATTCTTCCAATCCATGAACATGGTATATGCTTCCATTTCTTTGTGTCTTCCTTAATTTCCTCAGTGTTCTGTAGTTTTCTGAGCATGGGTCTTTTACCTCCTTGGTAAGCTTTATTTACAGGTACTTTATTTTTCTTTTTGCTATAGCAAATGGGATTTTTTTTCCTGATTTCTGATTCTGATATTTCATTGTTGGTATACAAAAATGCTTTTGATTTCTGAATACTGACTTTGTATCTTGCTGTTTTGCCAAGTTCACATATTTGATTTAGTAGTTTTCTAGTGGAGTCTATAGGGTTTTCTATGTATATTATCTTATTATCTGTAACCAGTGACAGTTTTACTTTCTCCTTTCCAATTTGGATGCCTTTTATTTCTTTCTTATAGCAACACAGTTTACAATAGCCAAGTGCTGGAAGAAATCTCAGTGCCCATCAGAAAATGAGTGGATTCAAAAACAGGCACATTTACACAATGGAATACTATGCAGCAGAAAGAAAGAAGGAGTTCCTACCTTTCATGACAGCATGAATGGAACTAGAGAGCATTACGCTAAGTGAAATAAGCCAGGTAGTGAAAGACAAATGCCATATGATCTCACCTGAAGTGGAACCTAATTAATAAAACAAACAAGCAAGCAAAATATAACCAGAGGTATTGAAATAAAGAATAAACTGACAGTAACCAGAGGGGAGGGGAGAAGGGATAATAGGGAAAATAGGGGAGGCCCATCAACAAACATTCATGAAGGTCACATGGACAAAGCCAAAGGGAATAGGTTCAAGGGTGGGAGGCAGGGAAGGGTGGGGTGGGAGGGTGTGGAGAGAAAAAAATGAGAAAACTGTACTTGAACAATAATAAAAATAAAAATAAAAAGATCACCCTGGCTGGTGTAGCTCAGTGGATTGAGCACTGGCCTGCGACTCAAAGGATCTTGGTTTGATTCCCAGTCAAGGCACATGCCTGGGTTGCAGGCCAGTTCCCAGCAGGGGATGCACAAGAATCAACCATATATTGATATTTCTCACCCTATCTCCTTCCCTTACCATCTGAAGATAAATAAATAGAATCTTTAAAATAAATAAATAAATAAATGATGGTTACTATCACTTTAAAAAGTGATTAAAGTTTACATAGAAAACAGACTAAAGCAATATAATAATCAAATTCAATGTTAATTTTATTTAGTTTCTGATTTAGAGAAACAACCATAAAATATTTTGGAGGCAATTGGGAATATTTCTATATGTGTCATATATTAAAAATTTTATTAAGACATGTATAATCACTATGTTCTACATTTGAAACTAATACTTATGTCAACTATAATTTGAAAATAAATTTTTAAAAGGTTAAAAAAAAGGACTAGATGTATTCACTGGAAGTCCTACCAAATATTCAAATTGATATAATCCTGTTTGTTTCAAGCTCCCTAATTGAAGATGAGGGAATATTTCCTAATCCATTTTATGCAGCCAGCATTATCACGATACTAATACCAGACAAGAAAAACATACAAAAAATAAAATTATAAGCCAATGACACTAATGAACATAGTTGCAAATATTCTTAACACATTGATAGCAAACAATAAACTAAACACACTAATTAGTAGAAGCAAAGAAATAAAGATAAGCAGAAATAAATGAAAGAGTGACATGATATCTAATAGAGAAGATTAATAAAAATAAGAGATGGTATTTTGAAAACATAAACAAAATTTTCAACACCTTAACTAGACTAACTAGGAATAAGACAGAAAAATAAAATCAGAAATAAGAGGAGACTTTAAAACTGATACCAGAGAAACACAAAGGATCATCAGATCACTATGAACAATATTGTGCTAACAAATTAGATAATTTAGAAAAAATACTAAATTCATGGAAACATAAAAAAGTACCAATACTTACCCATGAATAAATCCAGAATATCAACAGAATAATAATGAGTAAAGTGATTGAATAAATAATTAAAAACTCTCAATACCGTAAAGCCCAGGACCCATGGTTTCAGTAGTAAATTCAAACAAAACTCTAAAGATAAATGGATGGATGTCAGCCATCCTCAAGTTTTTTCAAAATTTTTAGAGCAGGGAATACTTTCAAACTCATTGTATGAAGACAGCATTGTCCTGATACCAATGATAAATAAGGACACTGCAAGAAAACTGAAGACCAATATTACTGATGAATATATGATTAAGCCTGTCCAGAAGTTATCCATCTATGTAATACAAAAAATAGAGACAAGATACAAGAAACAGGACTGTACATAGGACCACGATGCCTCAGTTCCCTCAAAGTGGGCACCTTGGGACCTCACATGGTTCTCCCAATTGCCACTAACTGCCCCATCATGATTCTCATCAACAGTCCAAAATCTTTTCCCTTTCCAAGGTGATTTTAGTTTTGGGAAAGGACAGAAGTCTCAGAACACCAAATCTGGGCTCTAGGGAGGCTGGGTTACTTGGGTGGTTTGATGTTTCACCAAAAACTGCACAAGATATGATGCATGAGAGGATGGGGGGTGTTGTTGGGACAAAGCTGCTAATCACCAGTTGCACATAGCTGTAGCCTCTGAATCATCTGAATAGTTTCCACAGAAGAATGTTCAAGCTTAACATAAAATTCAGTGCAGATTTTTTGCTCTACTCACTCAGTCATTTCGAATGCAACAGTCACACAGTACACATGCTCACTCAACAGCATCTACTGCTCCCACTGACTAATACAATAAAGTCATTACTTTTTATGCATGTGTATTCCAGTCCATTCTTCTTGGCTGTCAGGTCACATTGATGCCACAAAAACCATTCTCATTATATTAACAATGGCTGGACTTTTTCTGGACAGATGTTATAGTGCAAAAATCTCCACAAACTATTGGCTTACAAAATCAAGAGCACATTAAAATATAATATGCTATGATTAGGTGGGATATATCCATGGGCTGCAAACTAATTAATATATACTACATTAATAACTACATTAATAAAAATTAAAACCATACGATCACATTGACATGATAAAAAATTGTCAGAATAAAACATCCTTTTATAATAAAAATTGCTCAACACATTGGATATAAAAGGAATATTTCCTAACACAATACCATATAGGAAATAGCCACTGCTAACATCATACTCAATAATGAGATGTTAAAAGCTTTTCCTGTAAGATCTGGAACAAAACCAGGGTGCCCACTCTTATGACATTTTTTGTCATGTACTATAAGTTTTAGCTAAAGCAATTGGGCAAGAAAAAATAAATAAAGGCATCCAAATAAGAATAAGTGTACTATTGTCTTTGATTGTAGGCAATACGATCTTATATACAGAAAATTCTAAAGACTCCAATAACAAAAATCTGCTAGAAAAAAATAATATTTCAGTAAAGTTGTAGGACACAAAACCAACAAAGATAAATCTGTCACATTCCTATACACTAACAGCAAAACATCTGAAAAAAAAAGACAAAGAAAACTATCTCATTTACAACAGCATCAAAACAATGAAATACTTTAAAATAAACTCAACTTAGATATGAGAGATGTGTACAATGCAGGGTAGAAAACATTTATTAAACAAACTGAATGACATAAATAATGAAAAGGTATTCTGTGCTCACAGAAGAGATTTAATATTGCTAAAATGTTTATACAACCCCCAAAAATCTACAAATTCAATGCAACCCTTTTGAAACTCTAATAGTATTTTTCACAGAAATGTCAAAAAATGCCTAAAGTTTGTGTGGAAGTAAAAACTCCTAGAATACCCACAGCAATCCTGAAAAGAAGTACAAAGCTGGAAGCATCACACTTCTTGTTTTCAAACCACATTACAAAGTTATAGTAATAAACATATTTTGATACTGGGATAAAAATATAAACAGACCAATGGAAGAAGATCAAGATCCCCAGATAAGCTCCCAGATATATGATGAACTAATATTTGACAAGGAAACAAAAATATTCAACTGGGAAAAGATAATGGTTGGGAACACCAGATAACCACATACAGAAGTAAAAACTTTGATTATTATTTTATGCCATACACAAAAATTAATTCAGAATTGATTAAAGACTTAAACTTAAGAACTGAAACCCTAAAATTCCTGGAAAAAAACAAGAGGAAATATTCTATTCTTTAAATTTCCATGATTTATTGAGTATTATTTATTAGTATACCTGACTCAGTGTAAAACTTTTTTTTTGTTATTGTTGCTCAGTTACACTTGTCTTAGAATAAATTTTTTGCCTATGACAAGATAGAAAATAGATAGGGGGAGGGTAAGAATAGTAGGGGAAATACAGAATCTAAAGAACTTGAGACACGTGTCATGAACTAAAGGGGGGATGGTGGGGGAGGGGTGTGCAGGGTGGAGGGGAATGGAGGGGAGGGAAATAGAACAAATGTAATGGCATAACCAATTAAATAAATAAATAAATAAATAAATAAAAAGAAATGTAAAATCAACAAAAAGCAAAAATAAATAATTGGAGTTATATCAAACTAAAAATGTTCTACACAGCAGAAGAAACAATCAACATAGTATTATAAAAGGTAATCTACAGAATGGGAGAAATTATAGGCAAGTCATATCTGTGATAAAAGATTAATATCTAAGATATATTAAAAACTCAATAGCAGAAAAATAAACAATTATATTGAAAATATACAGAAGAACTGAGTAGATATTTTCCAAGAAAGACATACAGATAGCTGACAGGTACATGAGCTAGAAGTTACTACTTATCAGGGAAATGAAAATCAAAACCACAATGGCTTCTTTTGTCTTGGAAGCTCTTTATTTGGCCTTCTATTTTGATTGAGAGCCTTGCTGGGTAAAGTAGCCTTGGTTGTAGGCCTCTGTTTCTCATTACTTGGAATATTTCTTGCCATTCTCTTCTTGCTTGAAGTGTTTCCATTGAGAAGTCAGTAGCTAACCTTATTGGGGCTCCCTTGTATGTCACTTCTTTTTTCTCCCTTGCTGCCTTTAAGATTCTCTCTTTGTCTTGGAATTTTGCCATTTTAATGATGATGTGTCTTGAAGTGGGCCACAATGAGATATCACTTTATGCCTATTAGAATTTCCATCATGACAAAGGAGATAAGTGTAAGTGAAGATGTGGAGAAAAAAAAAACTGAACTCTTGGTGGGAATGCCAATTGGTAGAGCCACTATGCAAAGAAGTATCAAGTTTCTTCAAGAAATTAAAAAAATAGAACAATATATAATATGTAATTGATACATTATTATTAACTGTAGAATAATCCTACTTCTGAGCATATAACCATCATTAACAGAATCAGTATCTCAGAGATACATCTGCTCTCCTATATTTATTGCAGATGGATACAATATATGTCCACTAACATATACAGATACATAGATAGATATATAGATGATAGATCTACATCTATCTGATTTATTTATTTAACCATATGTAGGCCATTTTATTTATCCATATATAGACCACACACACAAAAGAAATTCTATTCAGCCATATAAAAGAAAGAAATCTTGTTATTTGTGACAAAATGGGTAAATCCAGAGAGACTTTTCTAAATGGAATAACCTAGTCAAAGAAAAATATTCTGTAGTATCACATATGTATGGAATCTAAAGAAGCCAAACTAATAGAAACTCACAGGGAGTCGAGTGGTGGTTACCAGTGCTTGGACAGTGTGGGAAAGGGGGAGACATTGTTGGTCAAAGGGTACAAACTTCCAATTAAAAGATAAACAAGTTCTTGCAAATTTAAAGTACATCATGGTGCTTATAGGTATTATTAAATATCATATTATATATTTTAAAGTTGCTAATAGAATAGCTCTTAAGTGTTCTTACCACACAGTTAAAAAAAAGTGATTATATGACATAATGAAACTGTTATCTAACTTTATAGTGGCAATCATTTTGTAATAGGTAAGTGTATCAAATCAACACATATACCTTAAATTTGCAGTGTTATAAATTGGTTCTTAATAAAGATTGAAAAATTTAAAAATAGAAAATCCTGAAGATCACGTTGAATGTAAAATTGATTTTATTCCATATTATATTCATTAAATATTAGTATTTTACTCAATTTTATATCATGTTTATTATATTATATTAACAATTCTTTACAACTGCTACAATAATGGCTACAGAATATTCTGCATATTGAAGTTTCATAATTTATTTACAAGTTCTGTAATGTGAACATTTACATTTCAAAATTTTTCATTATATTTAATCACATAACACATGTCATAAGTTATTGTATTGCATTTTTTGGGTAATTAAGTTACATTTATAATGATAAACTTTATTAGAGATATAAGTTAAAAATGATTTTTTTCAACTTCCCATCAAGACCACTGCATAGGTAAATGTGGTGCTTGCATTCTCCTATAAACACATTGAAATTACAACTAAGATATAGAAAAGCCATCATTCAAAACCTAAAATTTAGATGACTGAAAGTCCTCCAACTAGGGTCTTCTTCTGAAACTGGTAGGAGAGGTGAGACGCAAAAGGGGTTGGTCCCACACACACATGTGGCAGATAAAAAAATTGACAGGTATAGCTCAGCTGCAGAGGTTCCCACTGAAAAGCAAGGGATCACAGTCCCACACCAGGCCCCACAGCCAGGGTTACAGTGATGGGAAGAGAATTCTCCATAACTTCTGGCTATAAAAACCATCAGGGGACAGACACATAAATGGAGAGCAGAATGACAGTATTACGGGGGTGGAGGGAGGTTAGGGAGTGGGAGGACTGAGGAAAAAGGACTCATGGACATGGGCAACAGTGCAGGGATTGGTGGGGACAAGGGGGTATAAAAAGACTAAATGGTAATGGGAGAAAGTACGATAAAGATTTAAAAGAAAAAACAGTGATTATGACTGAAGGAGATGGAGGCTGTGGCGTCCCAGACAGTTCCTTTTAAAGAGACCACAAACAACTTACTCGGGCTCACTATATCTGAGCTGCAGGACTGGGGCAAAAGTTCAAAAACACCAGGGACATATGGTAAGGACCTGAATTTTCTGGCATCAGGGTGAGAGCTGGAGGGTAGCTTTCTGCCAGACAAAAGTTCTGGCCGAGGCCATTGTTCCTTTTCTGAGAGACCCCCCCCCTCCCGCCCCCCAGCACAGAGCCAGCAGACAGGCACCATATTTAAGACTCTATCAACTTGGCAAACTCTTTGCCCCACCCTGGTGATTACCAGACACCTTGCCCTACTCAACTTACAGGCCCAGCTACGCTATTTCCAATGGCATTCTCATAAGAATGGCCTATTTAGGCTCATGCTTCAGACTTTCCTAAAATCTCTCAAACAAGCAGCATCTGGCCTTAGCATGCCCAAAACCTTTTGTTAAGTGACTCCAGGACCTCAACTAGAAGCAACTGATCTTGGTTCCCAGCTTGGCCTCACCTGGGCAACTCCAATACCAGCTGCAGATTGCTTCATAGATTATGGCAGGTGGTTCCAAACAAAATGCAAGTGGTGGCTGACCTTGGCCTACATCTCTGGGGAGGCCCCCCTAGCCAACAGCTCTGGAGGGCAGCTTCAGACCACATCAAAGCACCACCCGACCAACAAGCAACACATTCAAAGGGCAGTGTAAGTGAACACCAGATCCTTGCTGAGGTAAGTATTGCTTTATAGGGTGGCCCCCCACCCCATGGCTGATCCTTCAGGGTGGTTGGTAGTGACAGTCAGTCCTTGCAGCAGATCAGCCTGGGAATAAATTTCTCCCACTGACATGCCAATAGCAATGAAAGAGGGTGTACACAGCCCACATGGGGAGTGGGCACCCATGGATTGCCCAGCGTGGGTAATGGAGAGGCTATGCCACATCAGCCTACAGAAAACCTACATAAGGCTAATCTGCCAAGGCTGGGAGACATAGCGATTCTACCTAATATGTAGAAACAAATTCAGGGAAGATGCCAAAATGAGAAGAGAAAGAAACATTTCTCAAATGAAGTAAAAGAACAAAACTCCAGAAAAATAACTAAGCAAAATGGAAACAAGCAATCTGCTAAATGGAGAGTGCAAAACAGTGGTTATAAGGATACTCACTGAACTTAGTGAGAACCTCAACAGCATAAAGAAAAAAAATGGAAATCATAAAACAACCAGTCAGAAAGAAGGATACACTAATTGAAATTAAGAGTGATTTACAGGGAATCAATAGTAGAGTAGAAGAAATCAAGAATCAAATCAGTGATTTAGAACATAAGGAAGCAAAAATATATACAATCAGAAAAGAAAAAAGAAAAAAATCCAAAAAAATGAGAACAGTAAAAAGAGCCTCTGGGATAACTTTAAGGGTGCCAATATTCACATCCTGGGAGCACCAGAAGGAGAAGAAAGTATTTAAAAACCTATTTTAGTCCTGGCTGGTGTAGCTCAGTGGATCGAGCATGAGCCTGTGAAGCAAAGGGTCGCCAATTTGATTCCCAGTCAGGGCACATGCTTGGGTTGCAGGCCGGGTCCCCAGTAGGAGACACATGAGGGGCAATGACACACTGATGTTTCTCTCTCATTCTTTCTCCTTCCCTTCCCCTCTCTCTAAAAATAAATAAATTAATTTAAAAAACTATTTTAAAAAATGTCAGAAATTTTTTCTAATGTAATGAAGAAAAAAAAAATAAGTCAAGGAAGTATAGAATCCCAAAGAAGATGCATACAAAGAGGCCTACACCAAGACATACTACAATTTAGATGAAATAGTTAAAAGACAATGAGAATCTTAGAAGCAGCGAGAGAAAAGCAGATAGTTACCTGCAAGGGAGATCCCATAAGACTGACTGGTGCTTTCTCAACAGAAACTTTTCAGTCCAGAAGGGACTAGCGAGAAATATTCAGAATCATGAAAAGCAAGGGCCTACAACAAAAATTACACAGTGAAGCTATCATTTAAAACTGAAGGTCAGAGAAAGAGCTTTCCAGACAAGAAAAAGTTAAAGGAGTTTATTACCACCAATTCAGTGTTACATGGCATGTTAAAGGGTCTTCTTTAGGAAAAGTAAAAAATATTTAAATATATAAACAATAAAATGGCAATAGATATTAGCAATTAATATAAAAATCAAGATAAATGACAGCCAAAACAGAAATAGACTCATAGATACGGAGAACATTCTGACAGTTGCCAGATGGGAGTGGGGAGGGGAATGGGTAAAAAATATGAAGAAATGAAGAGGTACAAATTAGTTGTTACAAAATATTCAGCAAATATGAGAGAGACAGAGAGACACCCTGTCTGAAGATGTAAAGTACACCAGAGGGAATGTTGTCAGTAATATTTTAATAACTATGTATGGTGTCAGATGGGTACAAGATTTATTGGGATGATCAGTTAGTATGTTATATAATATCTAATCAATGGGCTGTACACCTGCAACTGATATAATACTCTATGTCAACTGTAAGTAAAATGATTTAAATTAAAAAGTATTTCAGAAGTCTTAAAGCTTCCTACACATCTTTTTTTTTTAGCATAACATCTGATCATTTATTTTATTTGACAATTGCTGTAGTGAATTATTTCTTCAGTGCCGCCCGGTAACGTCAAAGTGGTCATTGCGGTTCTAGGTGTGTCTACCTTGTGTTTCCTTCCTCGTTGCAGGTGGAAGTGATGGTAAATGCAGTTGCTTATTCATACACTTGATAAAATATTTTTAAAATATGGAGACTATAGATTTATACAGTTTGCAAATTTTTTCAGCTGAGAAATTTTAATGGACTTTTTGGCTCAATGCTTTAAAATTTTTTTTTAGTAATAAAAGTCTGTATCTCAGTGTTTGGGGGTGTATAAACAAATATTAAACAATAGAAAGCATACCATTTTAAAACTCCATGTACTCTCTTTCATTTCTTCTTACAAACTGTTCAGTTCTTTCTCTAATTTTGACTCTGTCTAGTCTTGCAGCAATGCTCTGATTCTTGCGATGTTTTAAATGCCCACAAGTGCACCGATAGTCTGTAAGCAGTTCTCCCAGAGCTGCAGGGGATGAGAGTCCAGTGGCCACACACGACACTGGCACCAAACGGTCCTCACTGAAGGCTTTCTACACATCTTAAATGAAGTGTCATAAGTAGCTATCATTAACTAATGTTTTATATGTAAAATTCAATATATATCATGTCTTAAAATATCAATTATCATCTATATAATTATCTTTTGGGAAGTTTAGATAAAAACTGAATAAACATACATGTAATCAGTTAGTCTAGGACATCAAATTTCAACGATTGTGCCCCAAGATTTATTAAAACATGAAATATCTATTTAGTCAGGGGCACTGACAATTTTTTCCCTTAGATTGCCAAATTAAAAAAAAAGATAACTGCCAATACGATAGTCATTCAGAGTGAATGAATCAATATTATATCTCTTTTTTTGGGTCAGATCATCAAAAAATATTTTTCCTGTGTGCCACAATATTTTAAATAATTAGTTTATGTGTGCTATGAGGTAAAAAAAGATTGACTATCACTGGTCTATGATAGTGAATTTATCTTTGTTGCTTTGTCAGTTACTTAACCTGTCAATGCTTCACTTTCCTCATCAGTTAAGTGGAGATTATAATGGCCCCCACTTGGAGAGCTGTGAATGGCACAAAATGAGAGAGAAAGAGAATCATTGCTATCAAAATTATTTTAGTTACTGTTGTATCATTAATATATTTTGCATGGGAAAAGAATACTGTCATATTATTCTTATTTATTGCTAGGATTATAAAGAATATATTAAATGACAATGACATTTTTAAAAACATGAGAAATGGTTCTAAGAACTTTTGATTTTTCTGATGCCTTCGACCCCAGGTTTGTAATAGAAGTAAATGATTCAATTAGCAAATACACAGCATTTAAGATTGCTATGCAAAGACTTCACCAATTGGCTTCTTTCTGCTCATGGATGCTCATGTATAATAAAATTAAAATAACAAATATTATCCATCTGAAGTTGAGCCTGACATAAATGTTTTATAGCTCTCAGTGTGAGACCGAATACATGATCTGGCATTTCTTTTATTAGCACAATAAGATATAAAGGCCTTTATTATCATGGTCCTTCCTGGAGGGAATAAAAAAAAGAGCTGAAGAAATGGGATCTTCTTTCTTTTCCTCATGATTTATAACTATAATAAGCTGGGCTACATGAAAGCACACATTGTTTCGAGGAGATACTGTCATCCCAAGACTCCCAAAATTCTGGTCTTCCCAGTATAAAATTTTGCTGCTGCCTCTGATTCACATTTCCAATTAGTTGCTTAAAAAATAAACAAACAAACAAACAAAAACATACTACTAGGTCCACCACCAAAATGAAGTATCTTACCTTTGAAGGTCTCCTAAGAAAGTAGTAGGGGAGGGGCAAAGAAGAAAACAATGAGCATGAGGCTCTGGGGTAATAGAGAGTTCTTGTGATTAGGATACCAAAATACTAGGTTTCCTCTCTGTTCTGGTAGCAAAAGGATTTAGAACACACTGTTGTATTTGCCTTCCATCTTATCCACAAGATCTCTCAGGCAGCATCCAACTTCTTCAAATCTGTACATCCACCATTTTTCTTTCTCCTTGGTTGATATTGTTCATTTTTGAATCACCTTCACATTCAATAACCAAATTCTGTCAAATGTGCCTAAGTACCTTGCAGATCTACCAACTTTTCTGCATTGATACTATGCTGCCACCTTAGTCCAAACCATCATCTCTTACCTGAAGTTATATAATAAACTTCTGACTCACTTGTTCTGTTATTCTCCACATAATATCCACAGTCAATTTTTCAGAAATTTGTAGGTCTCACCTTATTAATCCTCTGTTTGGTTCTAGTTTGCTATAATAAGAAGCTAAAAGCGCCCTACTGCACTGAGACAAGCTATGCATTTTGTGTATTCACAGCTGTAAGCCTCTTTTGCTACACTCTGTATATGCTAGCTTTTGCTCTTGCTTCTTCATCTCCTCTACTCCATCATGCTTGGAAAGTCGTTTTAACCTCTTGTGGGCTCAAACTCTTTACCTGCAAACCAGGCTGTAAGATTAGATCTATGATTTTTCAACTGGGGGTGAGGAGTAAGGGAAAAGGGGCCCCAGGTAAATTTTCAGAATAATGTGAGGAATGGCTTATATTTTTAGCAAAAAGGGATTTAGACTTCTGGAGTAACAGTAATTTTCTGTTTAACTTGGGTATTGGTTACATGGGTATGCTCACATTATGAAAATAATAAGTTGAGCAATTATGTATGTCAGATTCAATTAAATTTATATTTAAAAGTACAACTACTAAAAACTATAAAACCTTAAAAAACTACACTAAATAGTCTAAGACAATCTCAGGGTGCCCTTCCCACTTTGTTGCTAAGACCTTTTAGAAGTCTGTTTAGTCCTGGCTGGTGTGCCTCAGTGGACTGAGTGCTGGCCTGTGAACCAAAGGATCACTGGCTCAGTTCCCACTCAGGATACATTCCTGGTTTGCTGGCCAGGTCTCCAGTAGCAAGTATGCGAAAGACAACCACACACTGATGTTTCTCTCCCTCTTTCTCCCTCCCCACCCTTCTCTCTAAAAGTAAATAAATAAAATATATATATTTTTTAATTTGAGTGTTTTTAGTTATTTATGCTATTAAGTTGATATCATAAACTTGAGTAAGGCTTGTACTTTTCAGTTTTTTCTAATAAAATATTAAATATGTTCTTTCAAATGCACACAAAAACATTGTATTATTGAACCAGGTGATTAATAAGTTTTTTAATATGCAAAATTGTTCAAATATACACAATCCCATGAATAAAAGTGGCCAGCATGACAGAAGTAGAAGCAACAAGAAGGTGTGAAAGTATGTTTTCCAGAGATTATCCTGGGGAGAGAATTAATGTGAACATGATAAGGACAAATACAACACATACTAAAAAATTTGACACCACCTCACTTAATCTCCCTTTCCTGATTTCTGCTTTTTTCATCTCTCTAATATTCTTTATGCACTTTCTTTGTGCATCTTTCTCAAGATTTTACTAAGGTATTGTGCAAATTGTCTCATTCAACCTCCTCATATGCATAGCTAACTATATGCAAATGTGTCCAACAACTGAAATGAACACAATGACTTTAAGGAAAAAAATTAAAAGGCTAAAGTAGATTTTAAAAAAATATATGCTAATGTATGTATTTAGAGAAACAATGAAAAGAAAACCAGAATGCAGATTTGAGTTCTAGACCACTTTTAGAAACAATTAGATATAATTATATGAGAAAGTGTGGAATTAGACATAGAGAGACTGCAAATTTTAAGAATATTCCATTGAAGACTAGCTATTTTCATCAGAGAATAATGATATTCAGTAATTTAGTCAACATGGAAATGACAATTTTCCTGGCAGTTAAAATTATTAAATGTAAGGATGTCATGTTCTATTTACCTCAGTTCAGTGTATTGTCCATCACCCCTTGGTAATTACATTAAATATTCCAAAGTTTGTGTATTATTTTGCAGCATCAAAAATATGTTCAACTTATTGAATGCAGTGACCTAATCAGATTACTGTACACCTGACCTAAGACTATCAATAAGATAAATTTCAACAACCAGATGACTAAAAGATCAAACCAGTTGTGGTTTTCTTCATGAATCAAATAGTAAGAATTTAATGGTTATACTTATGTTACAATTGTCTAGTAAAGAATTCACAAAGGAAATAAAGATTTTTTATAGAGCTAATATTTGAATTATATTAAAACTTCATATTTCATTTCTAATATGCCTCACACATTAAATCAGAAAAATGGTGATAGAAAATTTACATATAATATTACAACATTTTCACCAGATTATATCAAATTTCCACTTGAATCTTTCTGATGCAGAGAGTCATTTATGATAAAAAATCAATAGAACCAGGGAAGGTATGCAGAATATCAAAATATCAGATAATTGGGTTCAACAGGAAAGACTAAAATATCAAAATCATTAATCACATGGGAAAGGCCATCTCCAAGCAGTCTGTAAATACATGAATCATTATTTTATTAGAAGTCTGGCCAATATTATCTCTATTTTTTGGTTATATGATAAATAATCCTGAATGTAAGAAAGAGCTATTGATATATTTGGCTAAATATAACAAAGAATAGCTAGATGGGGAGATTAAAGCTAGTAATTTACTGTAAATTCAGGGATAAACAAACTCTGGAAATTCACCAAGGAGAAGTAATAAATCATTTTTGACTAATCATATTTTTGTCACTGATTATTATTCTGAGATTTAAGTAATTAAGTACGTTCCATATTACATCTTGCAGCACAGTTATGGAGAGATATTGTTGTTTCTTTTAAAAATATAGGGACCGGACTTCCGCCAAGATGGAGGCATAGGTGGATGTGCCGTGCCTTCTCACACAACCAAGTTTAGAGACAACTAAATATTAGCAACAGAAAACACAGCCAGAACACAGAAAATTCAACTTTTCGGAAGTCCGTTAACAACAAATTCTTCAGCCTGACCGGTAAGGGGCGAAACCAGTGGCTGGTGAAGCGGAATTGCACAGAAAAACTCGGTCAGACGGACTCAGGCACGGAATCCAGACGCGTGGAATCCAGGCACAGGGTTGGACCTAGTGAGCAACCGAGCGAGCAACCAGGTGAGCGGTGCTGCGTGTTGACTGTGGTCGCGCATTTGTGCGCAGGCGGACAGGCGAGGGAGTGGGCGGTTGGACCGGCCCGGCGGGTCCCCGCCTCCGCCATTTCCCTGCTCTGACCCCACCTCCACATGCAGTGTCACAAGCCAGCGACCTGGGAGTCCAAGGCACCGCTTTTCACACTTAAAGGGCCAGAACAGACCAAAAACGTCGCAAGATCTCAAAGCCCCAGAGCCCATAGATCTAAGCGATGAAGAAATAGCAAAACTCTCAGACGCACAGTTTAAAACACTGGTCATCAGGATCCTCACAGAACTGGTTGATTATACCGACAAATTAGACAAATATATGAAGGTGAAACTAATTGAAATGAATGGAATTGCACAGGACACCAATAGCAATGAAAAGGAAACTGGGACTCAAATCAATGGAGTGGACCAGAAGAAAGCAAATAATGGCCAAACAGAAAAGAGTCAAGAAGCAAGAATTCAAAGAAATGAGGAGAGTCTTAGGAACCTCCAGGACATCTTTAAATGCTCCAACATCCGAATTATAGGGGTACCAGAAGGGGGAAAGGCACAGCCACCAGGGGAAAACTTATTTGAACAAATAATAAAGGAGAATTTCCCCAATCTAGCAAAGGAAATAGAGTTCCAAGAAATCCAGGAAGCTCAGAGAGTCCCAAAGATGTTGGACCCAAGAAGGAACACACCAAGGCACATCATTACATTAGCCAAAATTAAAATGAAGGAGAGAATCCTGGAAGCAGCAAGAGATAAGGGGACAGTCACCTACAAAGGAGTCCCCACCAGACTGTCAGCGGATTTCTCAAAAGAGACCTTACAGGCAAGAAGGGGCTGGAAAGAGGTATTCCAAGTCATGAAATCCAAAGACCTACAACCAAGATTGCTCTATCCAGCAAAACTTTCATTTAGAATGGAAGGACAGATAAGGTGCTTCTCAGATAAGATCAAATTCAAGGAGTTCATCATCACCAAGCCCTTATTATATGAAATGTTAAAGGGACTTATCTAAGAAAAAGAAGTTAAAGAAACATGAACAGTGAAAGGACAACAAACTCACAGTTATTAACAACCACACCTAAAACAAAAGCAAACTGAAAGGACAGCTAGATCAGGAGTAGAAACATAGAAATGAAGATCTCAAGGAGAGTTAGCAACAGGGGAGTGGGAGGAGGAGAAGAGGGGAGAAGGTACAGAAAATAAGTAGCATAGAAAGTAGATAGAAAATAGATGGGGGGGCAAGAATAGCATGGGAAATGTAGAATCTAAAGGAATTGAGACACATGGTCATAAACTAAAGGGGGGGGTAATGGTGGGGGTGGGGGGTAAGGTGGAGGGGAATGAAGGGGGGAATAGAACAACTGTAACAGCATAATCAATAAAAAAATTAAAAAAAAATATAGGGACCATTATGAAAATATTTCAGAAATATTTATACCATGCAAGCAGTGATTAATTTTAGCATACTGAAAACTCTGAGTTGTTCTGTGGTAAAGATCTTTTCAACTTTGTAATTTAACATTACCTAGTGCAGTGATTAATTTTATGTTTCAACTTGTCAGGACCA
The DNA here is from genome assembly GCF_021234435.1 of Artibeus jamaicensis. NCBI lineage: Eukaryota > Metazoa > Chordata > Mammalia > Chiroptera > Phyllostomidae > Artibeus > Artibeus jamaicensis. The sequence continues at coordinate 65,752,226 of NW_026522030.1, read as the reverse complement.
CAGGGCACCCAGGCAGTTGGTCAAACATTTCTCTAGTTGTGTTTGTGAGGATGTTGTAGATGAGATTAACATTTGAATCAGTTGACCCAAGGGAAGTAGTTTTCCCTCACTAATGTGGGTGGGCCCATTCCAATTGGTTAAAAGCTTATAAAGAACAGAGATGCTGACCCTCCTGTTATGAGACAATCATTTTTTTTCCCTGCTTTCAGACTTGAGCTCAAATATCAGCTCCTCCTGGGTCTTGAACACATGAGACTTCCAAATGGAGGTATACCACTGGGTCTTTTAAGTCTCCAGCTTCCCAACTGCAGCTTTAGTGAGTGGTAAATCTTTGTAATTTCCTAAGCCAATTTCTTATAATAAATAATAACATCAACAGGTGGAGAAAGAGAAAAAAAAAAGGAGAAAGTAATTCTATTAGTTCTGTTTCTCAGGAATCCCTGCTAATTAAACCTAATAATACTACGAAAATTTGATGTTTTCTATTTTGGTATATCAAATAATACTCAACACTGCTAAATATATAAATGAAAAGTTTTTTGTTTTTTTTTTTACCAACAGAGGTTTCTGAGAACTTTGAAAACCACAATTTTTATTTACAACATATCTAAAATGCACAGAAATCAAAATGTAATTTAATACATATCATACTGGATGTCTTTTAAAATGTAACACTGGGGCTTGGAAAATAAATATTTTACAAATATCATTAACATAAATTTTCTTTATTACTCTTGGGGCAGGATAAGGGACATAATTTTTAACTAGAAAATAATAAAAAATGCTAACCTAAATATAAATGAACTAACAAAGGTAGAAAAGGCATTGGTGATCTTGATTATGCTCTTTCATCTTATAAGAGAGGCAGTGAATATACAGAAAAAATATATCTCAAATTTGTGTGTCTGTTTCTATTTTTGATTTGACTAATAAATTCTGCACAGGTGGTTTGGGAAAGAAAGAAAACTAAAACTAAAGACTAAGGTTCGATATAACAGAATATATATATATAAATTGTATATAATACATATGTATTATGTTACATATAATATATAATTTATATACGCATGTAATTATTATATAATATATAATGTATATATTACAAATTATATATAATTTATGTATATATAAACTATATATATACAATTGCTATATTGACCCCAATATTCTTTATATTTCTTATATGAAAACTGTTTATATATAAGAACTTAAAATTTAATACCTTTTCTAAAATTTTAAATATTTCGGGAAGAAATTATAGACAACAAAATATAAAAGTAGGAAATGGTATTATTAAAATATAATTATCAGTTTAAAAATCTAAAAAAACAAAATTAGCTTAATAAATAATATAGGGACTTAAATTTTCAGAATAAAATATGTACAAAATAAAACTTCAAAAATTTCTGCCCTGGCTGGTGTAGCTCAGTGGATTGAGCGCGGGCCTGCGAACCACACGATCGCGGTTCGATTCCCAGTCAGGGCACATGCCTGGGTTGCAGGCCGGTTCCCTGCAGGCCAGTTCCCAGCAGGGGACGCACAAAAGGCAACCATACATTGATGTTTCTCTCCCTCTCTCCTTCCCCCACTTCCCCTCTAAAGATAAATAAAAAAAAAAAAAAAAAAATTTCATTTACCACAGCTCTTAAAATCAAATGTTAACTAAAATATCAGTGAATATGCTGGAGTTACTTGAAAGAAAAAGTATAACATCACTGAAAAATAAGAAAAATAAATTGAATTTTAAAAACATAATAAACAAAAGTTTCCAGATGTATTCCATTTAAATGGTATCAACAACAGGTAAAAGTTATATAACATAATATAATCAGACTTCTTGGTGGGGCTGGGGCTGCATTTGAATTGATCGCAAGTGAGCCAGAGGGATATTTTCAGATAATAGATATGCTCTATATTTTGAATGAGATGGAGCCTGCAAGGGTTCCTTTGTCAGACAATATCAAGCTAAATACTTAAGGGTGGAGCATTTTATTATAATTATTTTTCAGTAAAAACTTAAAGGTTGATGTGTAAAAAAAACCTCACAGGATTTTCACAAAAGTGTGAAAAAATACCTACCTGTAAATGGTGTGCCAAGAGAAAAGATGCATTGAGAGAAACATGACCCACCAATGGGGAATGTTTTATAAATAATACTTTTAAACATTATCAGTATATGGTGATTACAAAAACAAGGCAAACTGACTGTAGTTAGTTCTATTGTTGTTGTTGTATCTATAGAGACAAGACATTCTCTTGTTTCCTGCACCTGAGTTAAAGCACAATACAGACTGGAAATTGCCCAAGCTTGAATGCAAATTGTTGTACAACTTTTTAATTAAGAAATTTAGAGAGCCTGAAGAAATACTATAGGAGAAAAATAACAGCAGGAGGAGAAAGAACAGAAACTGATTGAATAAGTCAAAGAGTAGAAGAACCAGTAAAAATATTTAAAAAATAATAGTAGAGTCTATGAAACCCACACTGATGCTCATAGAGAAAGTCTATGGAGTTTTATCCCCATTGGCATTGAAGAATCGCTATCACCCTGAAGTAGTTAGTTAATCAATAAACAGGAAGATAGAAATGCTTGGAACTTCAACGACTGTAAATACCAGATAAGCTGCATAATGTGATAATCAAACACTTCTAAGAAAGGTTCCTTTATAACAAACCCTGTTTCAAAATCCATGGAATTTGGTAACATTTTCTCCCTACTAAAGCATATCAAAGTTAATTATAGCTCTTACTAGTGGTCTTAACTTTTGGCTGCTTTAAGTGGAGAAGGAAATAGCATTGACTAAAGTACAAACATGGTTCAGCTATTTAAACAGCTTTCTGGACTTTGTTTTTTTCTCATATGCACTTTTATCCTTGTTTTTTTGACTGTATTCTCTTTTCCTTGTAAATTTAAAAGGTTAAGGAAAGCCCAATTACTAGATTTTGGATGGTAGGAATTGACACAGGAGGGAAGAAGAACAGAAGAAAGTTCAGAAACATCCTTTCCTTTTTGTCCCTGGACTATATCCCATTTGCCCAACTGATCCGAGAAAATACAGATCAGTTCAGAGAACTTATCTGCACACTTTTCCTTTTTTTTAGTGACCCTCTTTTCCTGGCAGCTACTCTTGCCCCTGATTTTTTTTTTTACCAGAATAAAAGTGGTTTGTTTGGAATGGGATCAATTTTTCTTAACTTTTGCTAATCTTCACCTCAAATTTTGTATCCAAACTGAAAAAAAATTATAAAAATTGTGGAAAAAGAAAAGAAAAAGAAATGGAAACTAACACAGATTTGCTCTTCTCTTCAGGATAAATAGAGCAACTGAATTTTTAAACAGGAGAAAGGAAGACCCTGGGAATTCTAAACATAATAAATGCTTATTACTGTACTTTTTCTAAGAACTGCAGAATAAGAAGAGATTCTAGAACAGAAAAAATATATACAAAAACTTACCTCAAATACATGTGTATTTTTTATTTTCTTAAAACAAATGAATTACATATTGTTCACCTTCTTATTCTAAACACCTCTTCTAATTTTCTTTCCCTGTTGAAGACTGAGTAGTTATGACTGATGTTATTTATATTAGCTTCCTGTGGCTGTTGTAACAAATTACCACATAAATTTATTCTCTCATAGTTATGGAGCCCAGAAGTCTAAAATTAGTTTCACTGGGCCAAAGTGTAGCTGATGGCCAAGTTATACTCTGCAAGCTCTAAGAGAGAATCTATTCCTTGCATCTTCCAGCATTACTTGGCTTGTGGCCCCATTGCTACAATCAACTTCACTGGACACACTGACTTCTGTCTCTGTCAAATCTCCTTCTGCCTCCCTCTAATAAAGATATTTGTGACTGCAATTAGGGTCCACCTGGAAAAAAGTGAGGTAGTCTCCCCATTTTATAACCCTTAATCCTGTCTTTTACCATATACAGTAATATTGACAGGATGCAAGGATCAGGGCATAAATATCATTGGAGAGACATTATTCAGTTTACCTCAACCACGTTTTTGAAAGCTAACATTGATTTAAAAAAAACTACAACTAGTGGTAATGGATACAAATAGATTCAAGTACAATACATAACATTTTAGACAATGTGATGAAATTCAATTCATCCAATATTTTTTAAGGTAACATGTTTTATTTATACTTTAATACATGATTATATGAATGAATTATTAATAAATTATTATGGGGAAAAAATGATTCCTCCTGTGTTCAATGATAAATGTAGGCTTTTGGTTAATAGCATCACACATAAAAGCTTAAATTTAAAAATAAGTTTTTCTGAATACAAATTTACAATTATAAATGTATCAGGAAAAATGTGTTAGCTATAACTTTAACAATTCAACCAAACCATTTGTAAATAATTTTAAAAATTTCATCAATCCAGTCTTGACCTAAAGATATAGCAATACATTTTCAACTGAAGACTCTGATATAAAAATGTTTAAATGTGAATTAGACTGAAAAGACAATGAAACTTTGAATCTGAAATGGAGCATCATATCAAAATACTGGTATTGTGCCCAGTCCTCAAATATATTTGAAAAATATTTTAAAGTAACCAGTGGCTATAATTTTCACTTCGGGAGGAATACTTTCTTCCCATTTCTTAATCTTAGATCTCTATAAAGTAAAATAATCAGAAATATTATAAAGTTACAGAATGTAATATGGGTTTTATGGAGAAACTTTAGTGAGTTTTAATATATACCACATTCTATAGGCTTGTTAGAATCATCATTTTCCTTTGTTGGTGACTACTGAGTGAACATAATGGATGAAGGTTATAGTCTGTCTATGCAACCACCATATTTGGTAGTTACATGGTAAAGGAAATGCTGCTACCTATTAGCTAATTTGATTAGCTCTTGGTTGAAATAAAAAACAATTTGTTTGCAATTTTTTTTCTATATCATGCATATACATTTGGGTAAAACCCATAGGCTTAGACCTATTAGGCTTAGATCCAGAAAGTAGTCCTTTTTTTCCTTATTTTCCTGTATAAACCATATATTATATATCCTAGTCAGTTTTATTTTTTAAGATTTTATTTTTATTTATTTTTATAGAGAGAGAGGAAGGGAGGGAGAAAGACAGGAAGAGAAACATCAGTGTATGGTTGTTTCATGTGTGCCCCCCATTGGGGACATGGTCCAAAACCCATGCATGTGCCCTGACTGGGAATTGAACCAGCGACCCTTTGATTCACAGGCCAAATGCTCAATCCACTGAGCCACACCAGCCAGGGCTGAATTTTATTTTTAAAATAAGGTGTTAATAGTTTGTCTAGTGCCAGCTCTTCACTATTGAAGAGTCCATCTAATGGCAATTAATTAGATGTTAAATATATATTATGATATGTTAAGAATTTTTTTAAAAGAAAATACAACAACTGTATTACTAAAATTATTAGCATAGTTTACTTAAAAGAATAAATATGTATTCATATATTCAAAGTTTATGTGGCCTCACTTTTAAAGATAAAAAGATGAGTAGCTTCTATATTCAACACCTAGGTATTTTCTTTTAGCAACTTTTCTTATTCTTCAAATATTTATTGGTTGTTCATAGAATACAATGATGTGCATGACCACTTGCTTTCAAAAAGGTTATAGAATACAAAGAAGGTAAAGCAAGGTAACCACAATACAAAGTAATTATTTTTATATAGAACAGAAACACTGTTCTATATAAGAATTAGAAGAAGGTGGGAATTATTTTGTTGGTTAGGGAAAAGCAAAGGTTACTGAGTTTTGGGCTATGTCTCCTTTGTAACTATTTTTAGTAGGTTTTTAATGTTTTTTTCTCTGTAGCACCCCCTTTGGTACCATTCTCCATAAATTCCAGCCATCTTTGCCACTCTCTATCTTGTCACTTCAGTGAGACCACCAGGCTTTGCTTGATTTGCTATTCCTTTAATGGGGAAGAAAGATGAGTGATGATAGGTCTCACTCCAATTGTAACCCATAGTTATTTCAGAGATTTAAAAAAAGGGCTATCAGTGGACCCTGTTTCTTTGACTAGTGAAATTCCAGAGATTTACAGCTGCTTTTAGCTGCCTGTGATGGAGTATGAGAGAAACAAATGAATTAGAGAAGAACTCAATTAATCTTCAAGAAGACTAGAAAAATATAACAAAAAAGGAGCATAGTAAAAGAGACTAGGAATGACAGACATGATAACTTAAAATAGAGATAAAGGGTGGATTGTAACATTAATTAAAATAGTGAAAAAAACCTACTTGAGGAGATGAGAATTGAGCAAAGTTTAAAGGGTGGGCTGGGATGGGAGAAATAGACAGAAAACTGTACTTGAAAAATAACTAAATAAAATTAAAAAAGTAAAAACAAAAAATAAAGATAGATATTTAGTCAAGCACAAATATAGCGAAGAGTAACTGTAGGCAGAAGAAGTGGAGCAATGCCACCCGGGCAAGAATGTGGTTAGAGTGTTAGAAGAATATCAGGAGCTAAGTGAACAAATTGTACAATAGAAAAAAAAAATCTAGTGGTAATGAAAGCAGGCCATGTAGTTCCTCATAGACTGTGTAAGGGTTCTGGCTTGACTGTGAATGAAATAGAGAGCCATTCAATGCAGTGTTTTGATCAGATGTGAACAGTGTGGTTTGTTAGGTCTTAAGATATTTATTCTGGCTGCTGTATGTATGGAAAATAGACGAAAGAATTTCAAAGTAAATAGGGGCCAAGGTTATAAACAAGAAAATCATCTAGGCTATTATAATAATTTGGAAGAAAGTTGATGGTAGCTCCAATCTTTTGGTAGCAGTACAAGTAGTGAAAATTCATATTATAAATAGATTTTGAAGGTAAAGTAACCATACTTTATTGAAGGCATAGATGAGGAATGTGAGAGAAAAAGAATCAAGCCCTGGCTGGTGTGGCTCAATGGAGTAACCCCTGGCTTGCAAAACGAAAGATCACCAGTTGAGTTCCAGTTAGGGCACATGTCTGGGTTGTGGGCCAGGTCCCAGTTGGGGACATGTGAGACAAAACTTGCAGATAAATGTTTCTCTCCCTCTCTTTCTCCCTTCATTCCCCTCTCTCTAAAAACAAATATATATAATTATTTTAAAAGGAGAAGAATCAAAAATGTCTTCATGTTTTTAACCTGACAACTAGAAGAATGGAATAATCATTGCTACTATGGAAAAGGCTGTGATAGAGCATGTCCAATTTGAGGGGGCAATGAAAATAGTAGTTCAGATTTGGATATGTAATTTTGAGATAACTACTAGAATTTTATGTGAGTATTTTAATTTATGACAATTTGTAACACTGATTGATTATCTATTGAAGCACTTAACCACTAGATTATGTGATGCTTATGGATAGTGATAAGGACATGTTTATTTTTAATTTTCCATGAAACCCAGTACAGAGCAGAATATATTACCATATCCAGTGCCTCTCACCCTAATTACTCACTGTGTTTCCAGAATATTCTAGCAAACGACTGTCTAGTTTAAATGGGAATATTTTAAAATAACTACACAATATAGTGTTAAAAATGGAAACAAAATGATATTAAAGCACAAAAATGCACAACAGGGTATTGCTATAAGCAAACATGGTTTTCCTGGCGATCCAGGCTTTGTTTTACTAAGTTAGGGAAAATCTATATAGCAGTACTAAAACACACATCTTTTGAAGGTTTATGTTTTATAAAGTTTTTTCTCCATCCTTTGTAAGTTTAAATGTAACTCTGTAACTATGCTATAGAATGTTTTCTTTTGAATTTTTTTCAGAAATCTACAATAAATATATTATTGAAGTACATTCATATGAAGGCTAAGGAAGTAGATAAAACATAATTCTATTTAAAACACTATAGCACTTTTGTTTCTCTTCATGGCTCAAGGTGAGGACATTGAAATCTTGATGAAATGAAGCATTCATACCATTTACAAACAGTGAATCAGTTAGAATTGCAGTGCGAAGTAAATAATTAACAGTGTAAAATATGAGTCTTTACATGCATATGAAAATCTTCCCTAGGATTTTTTATTACTAACATAGAAATTCTACTATAAAATGTATTATATATACTATTCCAATTACACTGTTTCCTGGCATGAAATTTAAGGTGTCTTGACCTCATACCTGTCACAATGCTATTATCAATAAATCCATGAATGGCAGGTGTTGACAAGAATAAGAAGAAAAGGGATCCCTTGTGCAATGCAGTAGAAATGCAGATTGGTGTAGCCACTGTGGAAAACAGTAGGAAGGTGCCCCCTACCACTGAAAAAAAGGATGTGCCATATGACCCAGTGATTCTATTTCTGGGTATTTATATGAAAAAAACCAAAATACTAATTTGAGAAGATTATGTGCACCCATATATTTAGTGCAGCATTGTTTAGTATAAAATCCAAGATACAGAGGCAACTGAAGTGTCCATCAATAAACAAGAGGATAGAGAAAGTGTGATACATATATACTCAGCCAAAAAAAAGTGGAATTTTATCATTGTGACAGCATGGATGGACCTAGAGGGTATTAAAGTGATAAATGCAGCGAAAAATGCAGTCAAATACTATATGATTTCACTTATAAGCAAAATCTAAGGAACAAAATAAACAAGTAAATTTGAAATAGATTCATAGGCACGGAAATTGGATTGGTGGTTGCCAGAAGGGAAGAGCACTGGGGACTGGATGAAATAGGTGAAGGGCTAAGAAGTATAAATTGATAGTTACAAAATAGTCATGAGATGTCCAGTGTAGCGTAGGGAGTGTAGTTAATAATACTGCAATAAATACATGTGAGTCCAGGTGGGTACTGGGAAGATTGGGAGTAACACTTTGTGGCTGTCTAACCACTGTGCCCTACACCTGAAACCAATACAAGTAAACATTACAAGTACATGGCTGTCTAACCACTGTGCCCTACACCTGAAACCAATACAAGTAAACATTACAAGTACATGGCTGTCTAACCACTGTGCCCTACACCTGAAACCAATACAAGTAAACATTACAAGTACATGGCTGTCTAACCACTGTGCCCTACACCTGAAACCAATACAAGTAAACATTACAAGTACATGGCTGTCTAACCACTGTGCCCTACACCTGAAACCAATACAAGTAAACATTACAAGTAAACTGAGAAAAAATACCTGAGGTAAAAAATGATAACACTTAAAAAAATACATTTGTTTCATGTATTTACTAAAAATATTATTTTTTCAAAAATCAGCAATAAGCCCTGGCTGGTGTAGCTCAGTGGATTGAGCACAGGCGATCCTCTGCGAACCAGAGGATCGCGGTTCAATTCCCAGTCAGGGCATATTCCTGGGTTGCAGACCAGTTCCCTGCAGGCCAGTTCCCAGCAGGGGATGCATGAAAGGCAACCATACATTGATGTTTCTCTTCCTCTCTCCTTCCCTTCCCTTCTAAAGATAAATAAAATCTTTAAAAAAATCAGCAATAAAACAATTTTCTCTTAATAATTAAGTTTTAAAATCAAATTACGTATTATGTTGCTATCAAGTAATAACATATCTGTTGTTGTAGGCAGGTTACATATATCAAAGTGAGACTATCAGAGTTTTGTGCTTCAGCCTTTCTATTACATAGTTCCTTTCATACAGCTCACATCACAGGAACCTACTTGAAAGGCATCCTCTATGGTTTTGTATTAGAAGATAAGTTCAGTAAATGCCGGTCTATGTTTGCTATTGAATAAAACTTATTAGTTTTAGTTACTTATTCCAAATTTAAAATAACACACTTTTCCTGATTTATAGGATTACATTACCTTAAATATAAAATACTAATAAAAATTACTTGGGAAAAGATGGACCACATCAATGAAGAAACACCCTAAGTTACATTATTTTGTATATTCAGTCAAAAATACATATTATTAAAAATTTATATTAATACTATGTAGTGATAAAAAACATGTGATTTTGGAATTTCAAAATAAGTGGAAAAATCTAAAGTGACATCCCACCAAAGAAGACCTATACATGATAAATAAGCATATAAAAAGCTGCTTGTGACAAAAAAATTCTGGGGAACCCTAAATTAAATCGCAGCAGGCCATAGAGTAGAAAGAAGAGACCAAAGAGATTAACAATTGCAGGGAAAGGCCAATAAAAGACTGTTTTCATTCTTGAATGTATGTTGAAACTTTGAATTAACTTCCATGTGCCTATTTTCATGATTATTTAGATACTCATCTAAAAGCTCATCCTGGGTGCCATGCATGAACTTTCTAGACTGTTTCCCACAGCTAGTTCACAAGATCAAACACTTCTTCCTTACAGACTATACACCTAATGCACAATTAGCTTCCCTTCACCTTCTCCCACCCCTCGTTATCTATAACCAATGTAAAGTCTTTCAAAGCAACTCACATCTTTCTTCTTTGTACTTTGCGTATAAAAATCCATCAACTCCAGGATGGCTGGCAGGTTGTCTTCTCTATCATGTCTGCTGCTGGTGGTTTATACTGCATGTCCCAGGACATGGTCCTTTACTGGATAACACATGCCTCAATTAACCCTTTCTTTTAGAAATGCTTTGGCTGTGGACATTTTTATTGAATATATTTTATGGAGGAATTACAAATGAAAACAATAATGAGATACCACTACACATCTTCTAGAATGGCTAAAATTCAATATACAACATCAAATACAGGTAGAATGTGGAGCAAGAATAACTCATTCATTGCAATGGGAATACAAAATGGTACAGCCACTTTGGAAATTATTGTTGAAGTTTTTTTACACAGATGAACATAGTCTCACCACTTGATCCAGCAGTCACGTTCCTAAACATAGTCAAACCTTAGTTCTCAACCATTTTGATTCTCAGAGAACTCTGTTCTTGACCAAGTTGTTCACAAAAGAAATGTCTCAGCTGTCTAGCAAAACTTCAAGCCTTGATTCCTCACCTGACAATGTTTTCATGCTGATAGCTGTATGATCAGTCACATGTCTCTCAGACGACAAAGGAGATTTGGTTTTTGAACAAATTGCTTCCCAAACAGTTTTCTAGAACAAATTAAATTCAAGAACTGAGAATCCACCGTTATTTGTCCCAATGAGGCAAAAACTGTATCCACTCCATATCTTAAAACAAATCAATACCTGACCCAGAGTCAACAAACAGGAATTCAAGAAAGTGAAACATAAAAACAACCAATCACAAGCATCCAGCTAGTTTCCCCAATAAGGCAACTGCTTAAGCCATAGCCATCAAATAATTGTCTCACCATACTTCCTTGCTTCTCTACAGAAACATCTCCCATAGTTCCTGTTGATAGAGCACTTATAAAATAGTTCAAACTTCCAGTGTGCTTCCTTTAACTAAATGTGTGTGTGCATATTTAATAAGTGTCAGGTGAATCAAAAAGCAATACAATAAAGGAAAGACTGGAGGTTGGAAGACAATGAAGTATTTTCAAAATAGTCCAGGTAAGCAATAATGAGAATATCTATTGTATTAGGAGACATACTCGCCACATCACAATTCTGAGAGCCATGCTGAACTATGTTTTGATGAGATAACATTTGAGTACAATAAAATACCATACAAATTTATTGACTACAATAAAATATAATGTGTAAGAAAATATTGCTTTATTTATCATTTTTTCTAATGTAAATTTAAGGACATGCTGCCTATACTGCGGATAGCAAAAAAAAAAGTGAGTTAAAAATAAAGAAGTAAAGATATGAGGGAGCAAAAGAGAGAGGAAGGAAAGGAGAGCGAGGAAAAGCAAGAGGAAAAGGAAGGAAGAAGGGAAGAGAGGAAGGAAGGAAGGAATTGATTGATAGTAACATGGTAGAGAAGAAAACAAGTTGTACTAAGATAGATGTAATTATAGAAAATAAGGGTATTTCCCACAATATAGGACTTTGGATGTTGGTGCTGGCGTATGAAAGCATTGTCTAAATATCAAGGCCAATTAAAATGGAGGAGTGGATTAAAGGGCTGTGATGCATATATGTATATATAATGGAATATTACTTGGCCATAAAAATGAAATCTTACCATTTGCTACAGCATGGATGAACCTAGAGAGTATTATGTTCAGTGAAATAAGTCAGTCAGAGAAAGACAAATACCATTTGATTCACTTATATGTGAAATCTAAAAATCAAAATAAACAAACTTGAACAGACTCACAGACACAGAGATCAGAGTGGTGGTTGCCAAGTGGGAGGAGGTTTGGGGGACTGGGAGAAAGATGTGAAGGAGTTAAGAAGTAAAAATTGGTAGTTACACAATATTCACAAGGATCTAAAGTACAACATAGGGAATAGAATTAATAATGATGTAATAAGTATGTATGGTGTCATCTGGGTGCTGCATATATCAGGTGATCACTATGCAAAGTATCTGATTGTCTAATGACTATGTTGTACACCTGAAACCAATACAAAATAATATTAAAAGTAAACTTACTGAAAATAAAATTTAAAAAAACCTCTTGACAAGTGATAAATGCCATTTATATTTATCCATTCTCGTTCTCTCTATCTCTCTCTCTTTCTCTCCCACACACATACACTCTCTTTCCACAGATTCTCATCTTAGTCATCTTGGAGGAGGTGCTGAATACTGACTCAGAACCCCTTTTTTCCTGCCCCTCCCCAACCCCACACACAATGGTGTTTCATCCTAACAGGACGAGGAAGAAAAAATGGTAAATGTAGAAGCAGTGGAGCCGTGCATAGAAGAGCTAAAAGGAAGCCATCAGTAAATCAGCAGATTTGGGAAATGGGGTGGGGAAACACTGTTAATAAAATATACATCAGCATATGAAGTTTAGCATTGCATGTATAATGAGCAGGGAAATATAATCAGCCTTAAAGTACTCTCTGAAGTGCTTTTAAGAGCTTGGGTAAACATATTTTATGCAAACCAAAACTGTCTATTTAAAATGCATCATCATCTTAATTTTCACAAATACTAAACCAAAAGTCAGACTGAAGAAAGCACATTGTCTCTAGGGGGGAGAAGGAGAAGTATTAATATCTTCGTAGTTTAACTCTTTTTAGGTACAAATGGCTTTAGAGAGTTTCTGATATTCTGTGGTTCCTGAGAAGAGGAATGGCAACAGTATAATGTTTATAAAGGTACAAATCTGTTTGAAGGATCTGAATAGCTTGCTTATTTCTCTGAAGAGACTTCAACTGCATTTGTTTAATGAGAAGACATAGATCATTTTTTGTAGGTAATGCTTCCTTCTATCTAAATTTTCAAGGTTCCCCAAGGGCCTTTATGTTAGAACAGACAGATACCTTTTAAAAACATCTTAGAAAAAATTTTAAAAGGAATATGACAAAATATACAGAACCAAATGTATATGTGTGTCTATTTAGTGCTATTTATGCTAAAAAGAAATAGATTATTTAATGTCAAAACTATATAAGTTCTGATTAGTTTCATGAATATAACTCACTGATTCATGCATACATGTATTCACCCATTTACATATCTATTCAACCATCCACTTCTTCATCCACACATTCAACCATTTATTAGTTTTTACTGGGTCTGCAGAAATGTATATAAATTCCAGAGACAAGTGATTGTATTATTCCAGTGGATATTACAAAAACTTTTTTGGCTCACGTGTCCTAATTTACACAGTTTTTAAAGTGGGTTTCTTTTAGTTCTTCTCTGAGATTACACCAGTGTTAGTACAGGTTTATAAGTCATAGATAATTAAATACTTATTTCTCAAAGATATTATTTTGTTACGTTGATTGGCAAGAATCTCATATGATGGTGATGATGATAATAGTGGTGCTGCACCTGGTACATATTAAGAGCTTAATATTTAAGACTTGGTATATAAATGAATAATAATAATTTATAATTTCATGCAGTATTACAAAGTATTTTATCATGCATTACATGATTTTTATTCACAAAACAATCATGTGTAAAGATTAAGAGTTATTAATTCCATTTGAATGATGAGGACTAGAGTAATTAAGAAATGTGCCCAGTGACACACAGATAATAAATAATTAAAAACAAGGCCTTCTAGGCCCACTTCTTTTCCTTTTTCTTTAATTAATGCTTTGCTAAATGATGTCTGTATTTTTTAATTATTTAATTGTGTATTTTAATAGAAGTTTGTAGAAGCTTTACCATTGGGCTTTGGTGTCTAATCCCTGCCAATTCTGATTTATAGTTCTCCTCAATAGATTACTTAAATTTTTCTTAAAATGAACTTCCCATTTAGAAACCAGTTTATTAAGGTGAATCCAGGGTTTCTTATCAAGAGGTTTTGGTTTAGTGTTTTAACTGACAAGTACCAACTGCTACTTTGTATGTACTACTTTTGACAAGCCCATCCTTCTTAAACTGTTGTATAATGCCAACAGTTTGTTTCAATAAATGATTTTGCATTGCACTAAAATAGGACAGAGGGGGGTATCTCAATGCATGTGAGGCTATTAGGAGACCAGGAAACTATTAGGAAATTAGACTATTTGGCTACTTTTCACCCGTAGCAAACCAAAGATCCCCGTCCCATATAACATAGTTGGTGAATATGTCATGGAAAGATGCATTTTCCCCATACTATTATTTATTAATCATTTAATTCTTTCTATTGTTGACACTATTACAGAGGTCCTCCACTTCCCCCCTTTGCCCACCTCCACACACCCTAGCAACCCCCTCTCCTGGCTCTCACCACACTGTAGTCTGTCTGTGTCTATGACTTATGTATATATGTTTTTCTTAATTCCTTCACATTCTTTCACTTGACTAGCCTACTTGCACAACTAGCAAGAATTACAACTAAACTACAAAATAACTATCACCCAGAATTTCCAAATATATGGAGCTGTATGGAAGTTGGACAACCAACGAATTACAGAAGTCACATTCATTCAGACAGATAAGAGGATTACAGATGTGAAGATGTGACATAGATGGTCCCACAGCCACCTGTAGTAGATAAAACTCGGAAAGGGTTTCACAGCCCCACATCAGGCCACCGAGCTTGAGGTTCCAGTGCCAGAAATACAATACCCATAACTTCTGGCTATAAAAACCAGTGGGGGGGTTGGAGAAGAGGAAGAAACTGTGGGATTCTCAGGTGTCTCCTCTTAAAAGGCCCTCAACAGACTTAGGACTTATACAGACTCACTCCCTTCAGACTCCAGCACTGGGGCAGCAGCATGAAGGGCACCCGTGGCATACAAAGAGAAACTGAAGTACCTGGCATCAGGGAAAGTACTGGGGGGGGGGCAGTTTCTTCCTGAACAAACTCCAGAGAACGGGCAGTAGACATTGTCTCTTTTCTGAGCTCTCCCACACACTGAGCTACAGAGTGGCCATGCCATATCTGAGATTCCATCAACTTAGTTCACAGTGGTTGCCCCACCCTAGCAGTTACCTAAGGTTCGGCCCCATCCAACTTATAGGTACACTTTTCTACATAAGGCCACACTACTAAGACAGGGGGTCATAGCAGCTCTACCTAATACATAGCAACTAACACAGGGAGACTACCAAAATGAGGAGACAAAGAAATATGGCCAAAATGAAAGAAAAGAACAAAACTCCAGAAAAATAACTAAACAAAATGGAGATAATCTTGTCATATGCAGAGTTCAAAACACTGGTTATTAGAATGCTCAGGGAACTTATTGGATACTTCAACAGCATAAAAAGACCTTGGCAGAAATGAAGGTTACACTAAGTAAAATAAAGAAAGATTTGCAAGGTATCAACAGTGGAACGAATGAAGCTGAGAATCAAATCAATGACTGGGAACACAAGGGAGAAGAAAAAATTCAGTCAGAACAGCAAGAAGTAAAAAGAATCCAAAATAAATGAGGATTGGGTACAGAGACTCTGGGGTAACTTTAAATATACCAACATTCAATTTGTAAGTGTGTTGAAAGGAGAAAAGAAAAGAGAAATAAATCAAAAATTTATTTGAAAAAATAATGAAAGAAAACAAGCTTAATTTGATGAAGGGAATAGACATACAAGCATAGAAAATTCCAAATAAGAGGTCACAAAGAGAACCACAATACACTTCACACATTACAGTTAAAATGCCACAAGACATATTACACTTAAAATGCCAAAGGTTAAGGATAAGAGAGAATCTTAAAATCAGGAAGAGAAAAGGAAGGAGTTACCTACAAAGGAGTTCCCATAAGATTGTCAGTGGATTTCTGCAAACAAACTTTGCATGCCAGAAGGGACTGGCAAGGGTATCCAAAGTGATGAAAAGCAGTAACCTAAAACCTAGATTGCTATCAAGGCAAAGCTATCTTTTAAAATTGAAGGTCAAAGAAAGTGCTTCCTAGACAAGGTAAAGCTAAAGGAATTCATCACCAAGCCATTATATGAAATGTTAAAGGGACTTACTTAGGAAAAACAAGAAGATTGAAACTATCAACATTAAAATGGCAATACATTCACATTGATCAAAAATTGAATCTAAAAAAAAAACTAAGCAAACAAGACAAATAGAAACAGAATAATAGATATAGAGCTGATTGTGATGGTTACCAGCTGGGAAGGGGAAAGATGGACAGTGGGGGAAAACTTACAGCGATTAAGAAGTACAGATAGGTAGGTACAGAATAGGCAGGGGATATAAGAACAGTATAGGAAATGGAGCAGCCAAAGAACTTATATGCATGACCCATGGAAAGGAAAAAGAGCAGGGATAGCCAGAGGGAATTGGGGTGCTGAGTGGAAGGGGGCAAAGGGGGAAAATTGGGACTACAATCACATAATAAATAAAAATATTTTTAAAAGTAAATGGTTTCAGGAAAAAAAAGAATTATCTTAACACTAGAGTCACACAATATCATGAAAAAATATAAACCATATATCTTATGAATATAGATATAAAAACTCTCAACAAAATAGTATTGGAACAAATCCAGCAGTATATTAAAATATTTACAAACTATAATCAAGTGGGATTTATTCAGGGATGCAAGGATAGTTGAACTCATGAAAATAAATGGCATATATCACATTAATAGAAGTATAGAAAAAATGACATGATTATCTCAAGTTTACGGTAAAGAAGCATTTAACAGAATTTAAAATTGTTTTTAAATTTTTAAAAATCAACTAGAAATACCAGGTAATTATGCTATCTGATTAAGGGCTTAAAAAACACAGCTAACATTATTTTTTTAATATATTTTATTGATTATGCCATTACAGTTGTCATATTCCCCTCCCCCTATTCCCCTCCACCCTACACACCCCTCCCCCACCATTCCCCCTTCCATTTATGTCCATGTGTCACAAGTTCTTTAGATTCTATATTTCCCATACCATTCTTGCCCTCCCCACTGTCTATTTTATACCTACTGTCTATGCTACTTATTCTCTATACCTTCTCCCCCCTTCTAACATTATTCTTAATGATGAAAGACTGAAAACTTTCCCCTAAGGTGCCTAACAACACATGGATGACTGTTTTGACACTTTTATTAAACCTTGTATCGGATGTCTTAGACAGAGGAATTAGGCAAAGTAAGAGTCAATTGAGTCTTTTTATAGATACATGAATAAATAATTTTTGGTACATATATACAATGGAATGTTACTCAGCCATAAAAAAAAAGAATAAAATCTTACCATTTCTGAAAACATGAATGGACCTAGTGGGCATTATCTTAAGTGAAATGAGTCAGGCATAGAAAGACAAATATTATATGATTTCACTTATAGGTAGGATCCAAAAAACAAAATAAATGAACAAGCAAAATAGAAACAAAATTATAGATGCAAAGAAAAAAATCATAATCCCCAGATGAGAAGGAGGTTGGAGGGGAAAAATATAAAAGGTAAAAACTATTACAAAGTACAAATTGCTCTTATGCCAGTAGCAGACTGTTTTGATTATAGTGACCTTGTAATATAGTTTTATATAAGATATTGTGATCCCTCCTATTTTGTTCTTCTTTCTGAAAATTGCTGTGGCTATTTGGGGTCATTTATAGTTCCATATACATTTTTAAATGTTTCTTTTATGTCTCTGAAATATGTCATTGATATTTTAATAGAGATTGCATTGAATCTATAAATTGCTTTGGGTAATATTGACATTTCAATTATGTTAAAACAAATAAGCAAGCAAAATACAACCAGAGACATTGAAATAAATAACAAACTGACAGTAACCAGAGAGGGGGAGAGGATAATAGGGGATAATAGGGGAAGGGCCATCAAAGAACATGTGTAAAGGACACATGGACAAAGCCAAGGGGGGTGGGTTTGAGGATGGGAAGCGGGAATGGTTGGGCTGGGGGTGTGTGGTGGGGTGAAAATGGAGACAACTGTACTTGAACAAGAATAATTTTAAAAAGTAAAAATTGTCAATGATAAAAGTAGTCACAAGGATGGAAAGTACAGCATAGGGAGTACAGTAAAAAAATTGTAATAACTATGTATGGTATCAGATAAGTACTGCTAGACTTAAAAGGTTTATTGCTTCCTAAGTTATATAACTGTCTTATCACTGTTGTACACTTGAAAATAATGGAACATATACTACTGTAATTGAAAAATAAATTCTTTAAAAGTCAATCTAAGTTGAAAAGAAAAAAGTAAAATGTTGTTTCTTTATAGATGGAAGACAGCTCAATATTATATATAGAAAGTATTAAAAATACACAAAAATAATAGAGCTAATAAACAAATTCCTCAAATTTGCAGGATATAATAAGAACATAAAAATTAGTTATGTTTTTATACATTAGCAATAAATAATTTGCAAAGGAAATTATGCAAAAAGGTTCATCTGGCAAAAATCAGTAAGAAAGTAGTAGGACTCATACCATCAATCACTGTATTTAATTGCTATTTATGGACTGCTTCATAAGACAACAGCAAAATATACATTTTCCTCAAATAGACACGGAATAATACTTACCAATACAGGTCACATTCTGTGCCATAGAAAACAACACATTCATAAATTTAAAAGCACAAAAAATTACACATTGTCTGCTTTGGATTTAAACTAGATATCATTAAAAGGATAGTTTAAATCACAAAGGATTTAAACTAGATCTCATTAAAAAAAGATAATAGAAAAATACCTAAGTATGTGAAGATTAAAAAACAGAATCCTAAATAACATATGTGTTAAAGAAAACATTTCAAGGCAAACTTAAAAATATTTTGAACTGAACAAAAATTTAAACAAATATAAAAATTTGTGCAATACAGAAGTCTATAAAACATGGTATATAGCTATTGAATGCATCTAATGGAAAAGAATGGCTAAATCATTAATTTAAGTTTACAGCTTAGAAAACTGGAAAAAGAAAAGCAAACTAAACTCAAAGTATGCAGAAGAAAAGAGAAAGATAAAAATTAGAGCAAAAAATCAATGCAACCGAAACCATATAGACAGAGAAAAATAAATAAAACTGAATGCTGGTTATTTAAAAAGATAAACTAAAAAGCCTATAGCAAGAAAAATGGGAGATAACACAAATAACTAATACCAAGAACAACAGACATCCCTATAAATTTAAGGGAAATAAAAAGAATGAGTTTCACCATGATGGGACTGGTACAGAGTGTAGAGGAAACAAGAGAGGGCTGGCTGAGCTCCCATGGGCTGCAGCTGAAGTTCTGCAGGAATATTACAGTGGCCTGAGTTTCCCCTGAGAAGCGTGGGTTCTAAACCTCAAGCTACAGCACCAGGGCCCAAAAAGAGCCAAGATAACATCCTGCTGTAAAAAGAAGCAGAGTTTTTCTGTCAGGGATAGATGGCTGGAGTCACACGGAGCTTTTTAAAGGGCCAAATGAAATAAAATTTCATTTGCAACCACTTGCCCTGGGTTCCAACAAAGGAGAGGCAGAGTGGACTAGAAATCTTTGAGGAGAAGCTAAAAATGGTGGCTTGGGGTAGAAAACTGAGGGACCAAGCCACCAGGATTCCATGCTGATTCATTCCCCATACTACAGGAAACATCTTGCTTAAGAAGACCACTCCCTTCCAAGTGGTGTCAGCCTGAGAGGAAGCAATAGCCCCACCTGCAGTGGAGAAGAAATTACTCTTCCCCACTCTGTGGTGCTTAAGTCAAATGCTGATTACAGATTGACTAGAATAACAACTGAAGGAGTCTGCCATAGACTGTGGATTCCTGCTTAAGACCAGACTGGGACACCTTCTGATATCACCAGAAGTACAACCAGAAAGAAAAGAAAAAAATGTCCCTGAAAAACAGTACAGAAGGTATGGTGAGAGGAGTAATTCTCAGTCAGCCAAGAGGGAAGGACCCACCAAAAAAGGGCCCAACAACAATCAAATCCCAACTGCAACCAGAGAGCCAACATAAATGGCATAAAGGGCATCCAAAGAGCATCAAGTTCAGAGATCAAGAAGACTGCACCACTGAGTCCCACAGGTCTCCTATGATAGAAGTTCAAACAATGAAAACAAGGAGTCAAAGGAGATAAACCTCATATGCAGAAACAAAAAGAAGAGTACCTAAAATGGAGAGACAAAGAAATAACCTCCAATCAAAAGGAAAGGAGGAATCAACAAAAAAAGAGTACTAAATGAAATAGATGCAAATAAACTGTCCAAAACTGAGTTCAAAATAATGGTTACTTTCAAAATAAGAAAGCTCAATGATCTCAGTAAGAACTACAGGGAAGCCACAAGGAACTTACTACTAACCACATCAGCATGGAAAAGGACATAGAAAATATCAATAAGATCCCAGAGGAAATTAAGAATACAATTTCTAAATTGAAAAACACAGTAGAAAAAATTCAAAGCAAGCTAGATGAAGCAGAGGATCAAATCAGTGAGCTGGAGGACAAGGTAGAAAAAAATCCCAGATAGAGCAACATAATGAAAAAATACTCAAAAGAAAGAGGAGGGTTTAAGGAAGCTACAAGTCAACATAAAATGTAATAATACCCATATCATAGGAATACCAGAAGAAGACGAGGAACAAGACATAAATTACCTGTTTGAAAAAGTAATGAGAGAAAACTTTCTTAACTTGATGAGAGGAAAGTCATGCAAGTGAAGGAAGCTCAAAGGATCCCAATCAAGATGAATCCAAAAAGTCCCACTCTAAGACACATCATAATAAAAATAGCAAAATTTAAAGACACAGAGATTTTGCTGTGATGATTCCTCTAAGATTTTTATGGATTTAGGTCTAACCTTTACAGCTTTGATCCATTTTGATTTTATGTTTGTGTGTGGTCTAGGAAGGTGATCTAGTTTCATTTTTCTACATGTATTCATACAATTTTTCCAACACCATTTACTGAATAAACTATATTTAGCCCATTGTATGTGCTTGCTTTCTGTGTTGAATATTAATTGACTATAATGGTGAAGGTTTATTTTTGGGTTCTAACAAAAGAAAAAAAATTGGACTTCATCAAATTAAAAAGTTTGTGTACAGTAAAGGAAATCACCAACAAGATAAAAATAATACCCACAGAATGGGAGAACATATTTGTCAAAACATCTGCTAAGGGGTTAACATTCAAAGTTTATAAAGTACTTACAAAACTCAATACCAAAAAAACAAAACAAAACAACAAACAACCCAATTAAAAATGGCCAAGGACCTGACCAGAGACTTCTCCAAAGAAGACATACAGATGTCCAATACACATATCAAAAGATGCTCAAAATCACTAATCACCAGAGAAATGCAAGTTACAGCCATAATGAGATATCATCTCACACATGTCAGAATGACTATAATCAATAGACATGACTATTAATTATATCAATAGTCAATGACTATAATCAATTTATTGACAATCAATTTATTGTCAATAAATGGACAATCAACAATTGCTGGTGAGGATGTGGAGAAAGAGGACCCTTTTGCACTGTTGGAGGGAACACAGACAGGTGCAGCCACTGTGGAAAGCAGTATGGAGATAACTTAAAAAATTAAAACTGGATCTGCCTTTTGATCCAGCTCTCCCACTGCTTGAAATATATCCAAAGGAACCCAAAATACTAATTTAAAAGAACATAAGCACCCCTATGTTCACTGCAGCATTATTTACAATAGCCAAGATATGGAAGCCGCCCAAGTATCCATCAATAGATGAGTGGATAAAACAATTATTGGAGATTTACACAATGGAATTTCTTCTTACTCAGCTGTAAAAAAGAAAAAAATCATCCTTTGTGATAGTATAGATAAATATAGAGAACGTTATGCTAAGTGAAATGAGCCAGTCAGAGAAAGACAAATACCATGTGATTTCACTCATATGTGATGTGTAATGAATAAACTGAACTAATGAGCCAAGCAGAGATAGACTTATAGTGGAGAACAGATGACAACTATTTGAGAGGGAGGTTAGGCAGTGGAGGGAATGAGCCAAAAAAAAAAAAAAGACTCATGGACATAGCCACCAGTGTGGTGATTGCTGGGGGGAGGGTTATATCAGTGGGGATGGCTGTGGTGTAGGAAAGTGGTGGGGAGAAAATTGAGACAACTATACTTGAACAGCAATAAAAAAGTAAAAAAATAAAAATAAAAAAATACAAAGAGAATATTAAGGCAGCAAGGGAGAAATGCCTAGTAACATACAAGGGAACCCTGATAAGGCTATCAGATAATTACTCCACAGAAACATTACAAGACAGAAGGGAATGACAAGAAACATTCCAAGTAATGAAAAGCAAAGTCCTGCAACAAAGACTATAATAAACAGCAATAGTGTCATTTAAAATGGAAGGTGAAATATAGAACTTCCCAGACAAAATAAAATGGTAAAAGAACACATCATCACAAACCCAGCTTTGCAAGTGATGCTAAAAGGATGACTTTAAGAAGAAAAGAAAGAGAGAAAGGAACACAGGTACTAGGGAAAAAAGGCAATGAATAAGGACCTATCAATAATAAACTTAAATGTAAATGGATTAAATGTTCCACACAAAAGATATAGTGTAGCTGAAAGTATAAGAAAACATGACCTAGAGACTCAGTGCAGAAAAAAAGATCAACACAGACTGAAGGGATGGGAGAAAAATGCTCCCATAAAATCAAGCAGATAAAAAAAGCTGAGGAAGCAATAGTTATATCAGACAAAATACATTTCAAAATAAAGAACATAAAAGAGGCAAAGGAAGACACTATATAACACTTAAGGGAACAATCCATTTAGAAGTTACAACCATTGTAATCATATATGCCTCCAACATAGGAGGACTCAAATATATAAAGAAAATCTTAGAGGATTTCAAGAAAGGCATTGACATGAACACACTCATAGTAGGGGATTTTAACACCCTATTGTCAACAATGGATATGTCTTCCAAGCAAAGAACAACAAGGGTATTGTGGCATTAAAAAATGCTCTAAATCAAATGGACTTAACTGATATATAAAGAAACTTTCACCTCCAAAATGCAAAATATACATTCTTTTCAAGTGCACACAGAGCATTTTCAAAGACAGACCACATGGTAGATCACAAAACAATTTCAAGAAAATTGAAATTGTATGAAGCATCTTCTTGGATCACAATGGCTTGAAACTAGAAACCAACCTTGAGGAAAAAAACTCAAAAACATTTAAATTAATGGAGACTGAATAACAGGCTTTAAATAATGAATGGGTAAACAATGAGATCAAGGAAGAAATTAAAAGGTTACTTGAAACAAATAAAAATGAGCACACAACAGTCTAAAACCTATGGGACACAACAAAGGCAGTCCTGAGAGGAAATTTCATAGCAATACAAGCCTACCTAAAAGAAGATACAAAAATCTCAAATAAACAACCTAACCCAACATCTACCTAAACTAGAGGAACAACAACAAATAAAGCCATGAGTGAGCAGAAGGATGGAAATAATCAAGATCAGAGAAGAATTAAGTGACCTAGAGACTAAAAGAACAATTCAAAGGATCAATAAATCCAGGAGATGGTTCTTTGAAAAGATAAACAAAATCAACAAGCCTTTAACCAGACTCATCAAGAAAGAAAAACAGACAGGATCCAAATAAATAAAATCATAAATGAAAGAGGAGAGTACAACCAATACCATAGAAAAACAAAGGATTGTAAGAAATTACTACAAACAACTATATGCCAAGAAATGTGACAACCTCAGCAAAAGTGACAAATTTCTAGAGACATATAATCTTCCAGAACTAAATCAAGAAACAGCAGAAAGCCTGAATAGACTGATAACCACTTGAGAAATTGAAGCAGTATCCAAAAACTCCTGGCACACAAAAGCCCTAGACTGGACAGCTTCACAGGAGAATTTAACTAAACACATAGGAAAGAGCTAACTCCTATCTATATCTAACTATTCCATATTATTCAGAAAAAAGAAAGACTCCCAAACTTTTTTTATAAGGGTAGTATCATCTTCATTATAAAACCTGGTAAAGATACAACCAAGAAACAAAACCACAGGCCAATATCACTGATGAACATAGATGCTAAAGTCCTCAACAAAATAATGGCAAACTGGATCTAGGGATACATTAAGAACACAGTAACACCATTACCAAGTAAGATTCATCCTGGGGATATAAAGATGGTCTAATATTCATAAATCAATAAATGTGATATACCAAACAAAATAAAACACATAAATCACATGATAACATCGAGAGACTCTGAAAAAACATTTGATAAAGTACAGCACCCATTTATAATAAAAATGTTCAGCAAAGTGGGAATCAAGGGAGAAAACCTCAAAATAAAAAAGGTCATATAAGAGAAATCTTCAGTCAACATCAACTCAACGGGTAAAGGCTAAAAGCTTTTGCCCTAGGGTAAGGAAAAAGACAAGGATGTCCACTTTCACCACATTCATTGAACTATACTATTGGAAATTCTAGCCACAGTGATCATACAATAAAAATAAATAAATAAAATGCCTCCAAATTGGAAAAGAGGAAGTAAAACTGTCATTGTTCGCAGATGGCATGATAATGTTCATAGAAAACCCTATAGGATCCACCAAAAAACTACTTGACCTAATAAGTGAATATGGCAGAATAGAGGGATACGAAGTCAATAATAAGAAATCAAAGGCAATTTTGTGCACCAACAATGAAGAAACAGAAACTAGGGAAAATATCCTGTTTACTGTAGCAACAAGAAAAATAAAGTGCCTAGAAATAAACCTAACCAAGTAGGTAAAACATCTGTACTCAGAAAACTACAGAACACTGAAGAAAGAAATGAAGGTATATACAAATAAATGGAAACATATACCAAGTTAATGGACTGGAAAAATCAACATTGTTAAAATATCCATACTACTTGAAGAAATCTATAGGTTCAACACAATCTCTTTTAAAATACCAATGATTTATTTCATAGATTTGAAAAAAATATGTATTTCAAAAACTTATATGGGACCCAAAACAACTGTGAATATACTCAGCAATCTTGAGAAAGAGGAACAAAATATGTGGGATCACAGTACCTGACATCAAACTATATTATAAGGCTACTGTAATCAAAACTGTCTGGTACTGGCATGAGAACAGACGCATAGACCAATGGAACAAAATTAAGAACCCAGAAATAAATCCATGTCTCTCTGGTCAATTAATATTTTATAAAGGGAGCAGGAGCATAAAATAGAGTAAAAATACCCTCTTCAACAAGTGTGTTGGGAGATATGGACTGGTACATGCAAAAAAAATAAAAAAGAAACTGCACAACAAACATACTATATACCACAATAAACTCAAAATAGATCAAAGACTTAAACCTAAGCTACAACAGCATAAAATCCTAAAGAATATAAGCAGTAAAATTTCAGATATCCTATGCAGCAATATTTTTGAAGATCTCCTCTAGCACAAGGAAAACAAATGAAAGAATAAACAAATGGGACTGTATCAAAAGGGACTTAAAAAGTTTCTGCAGGGCTAAAGAAACATTATCAAAATGAAAAAGGAGTTAATTGTATTAGAAAACATGATACCTCAGACAAGAGTTTGATCTCCAAAATATAAAAAGAACTCACACGGCTCAACACCATGAAGACAGACACTTCCCAAGGACAGCATACAGAGGGCCCACAGGTATATGAAAGGGTGCTCGACATCAGTAGGCATCAGAGAGATGCAAATTAAAATCACAATGAGATACCATTGAATACTGTTCAGAATGGCCATCATGAACAAATCAACAAACAAGGGCTGATGAGGATGCAGAGAAAAGTGTATAGTAGTGCACTGTTGGTGGGAATGCAGACTGGTGCAGCCAGTGTGGAAAACAGTATGGGATTTCCTCAAGAAACTAAAAATGGAACTGGCCTTTGATCCATCAATTCTGCTGCTGCAGCTATACCCTAAGAATCCTGAAACACCAATTCAAAATAACCTATGCACCCCTATGTTCATAGTAGCATTATTTGCAGTAGCCAAGTGCTGGAAATAGCCTAAGTATCCATCAGGAAATGAAAGAATAAAAAAACTGTGGTACATTTGCACAAGGGAATACTAAACAGAAGAAAGAAAGAAGGAATACCTACCAGCATGGATGGACCTGGAGAATATGATGCTAAGTGAAATTAGCCAGGCAGTGAAAGACAACTACCATATGATCTCACCTGTAAAAGGAACATAATGAACAAAACAAACAAAGGAACGTAATTGAACCAGAGGCATGGAGACAAGGAACAAAGTGATAGTACCAGAAGGGAGAGTTTAGGAGGAAAAGGGAGAAATGAAGGAGAAGGGCCTAGTAAAGAACAAATATAAATGTCTCACAAACATGGGAAACAGGGTGGGAATGATTGTGTCAGCAGGGTGTGGGTGGGGTAGGGGAGAGCAATAGGGGGGAATAAAACAATAGTAAAAATAAAAATAAAGACAGAATATAATATATAATAAATATGACATATGAAAAAGGAGTGATAATTATATTATAAAATTATATGCCCAGAATTTTAATTACCTAGGTGAAATGGACTAATTTCTAAGAAGACAGTTTTCAAAACCCACACAGAAAATAAACAATTTAAAAAGAACTAAATCAAAGAACTTGAACCAATACTTAAAAACCTTCTAAAACAGTAAGTGCTGGTCCTATATAGGTTCGATAGTAAATGCTATCAAACATTTAAGGAAGAAATTTTACTAATACTCTACCATCTATTTCCAAGGATAGAAGCACAGAGAATATTTCTTAACTCATTCTATGAAGCTATCATTATCCTAATACCAGAACTACATAAAGACATTATAAGGAAATGGAACTGCAGACCAATACATCTTATGAACATAAATAAAACAATCTTCAACAAAATACTAAAAAATTAAATTCAACAATTAGTAAAAAAAGTTATACAATATGACTAAATGGGAACTAACATTGGTATGCAATTCTAGTCCAACATTTGAAAATCATGTCATATAATCTATCATATAAACAGGCTAAAAAGGGAGAAGCAATCTCACAACCATATCAATAGATGCAGAAAAAACATTTGATAAAACCATATTCCGTTTCTGTTAAAACTTTCAGAATCATTGAATAGAGGGGAACTTCCTCAACTTGATTTTTAAAAACACACAAAAAATGTGCAGCTAATACTATGCTAATGATGAAAAATTTGAAACTTTTGAATTAAGTTTAGGTACAAGACAAAGATGTCCCTTCTTACCATAGAGTTCTTCCAAATACAATAAGACAAGAAAAGAAAATAAGAGGTATACAGACTGAGAAGGAAAATAACAAAACTGTGTTCTCAGATGGCATGATTGTCCATGCAGAAAATTTAGCATCACCAGTAAAAAAGCAAACAAATAAACAAAATATCTTGGATCTAAGAATCAGTCATAACAAAGTCGTAGAATATAAGGTTGATGCACAACCCTATATTTTTCTATATTACAGTAATAAATGAGTAGAGATTGAAATTTAAAACTTAATATTTATCTTATTGTTCCCCCCAAAATACTTTGTTAGAAATCTAACAATACTATATAAGATTAATAGAAATAAACCTCAAAACTTTGGTGAATAAAATCAAATAAATAAATAGTTTTTTTTCCATTTTTATGGATAGAAACACTCAGTATTATTAAGATTTCAGTTATTCCAAACTTGATCTACAGATTTGATGCAATCTCAATAAAAATTTCTGCAAGTTATTTTGTAGTTATTGACAAAATGATTCTAAATTTTATATGAAGAGGCAAAAGGCACAAAATAGCCAAACACAATATCAAATAACAAAGTTGGAGGACTGACACTACCCAACAATCAGACTTACTACAAAACTATAGTAATCAAGACACTGGTTAAAGAGTGGTTAAAGAATTGGTTAAAGCATGGACAAATAGATCCATGAAATAGAATGGAGAACCCATAAATACCCCTTCCCCAAATCTAGTGATCTTTGACAAAGAAGCGAAGGCAACACAGTGGAACTAAGAGTGTGCTTTCAACAAATTGCACTGGGAAAAAATCAATAGCCCCATTCCGACAAATAAATATAGACATAGACTTCATACCATTCACAAAAAATAAACAGAATAAATCACAGATCTAAATGTAAGATGCAAAACTGTCAAATTCCTAGATTATATAAAAGAAAACTTAGATGGCCTTGGGAATGACGATGACTTTTTCGATACAACACCAAAGGAACAATTCATATAAAAATAATTGATAAACTGTACTTACTTAAAATTAAAAAAATTTGCTCTGTAAAAGAAAATTTCAAGGGAATGAGAAGGCAAGCCACAGACCAAGAGAAAATATTTGCAAAAGACACATCTGCAAGCCACAGACCAAGAGAAAATATTTGCAAAAGACACATCTGATAATGGACTGTTACTTAAAATATATAAATAATTGTTAGAACTCAACAATAAGAAAACAAATAGCCCAATTACAGTTAGGCAAAAAAAAAAAAAAACTTTAAAAAATCTAATAAGACATACAGATGACAAATAAGTAAATGAAAATGTTTTCCACATTACATGTCCTTAGGGAAATGCAAATGAAAACAATAATGTGACACTGCTGCACACCTATTACAATGGCTACAGTTAAAATGACTCTTATCACCAAACACTGGCAAGAATGTGGAACCACAGGAACCCCCATTATTGCTGCTGGGTATGCAAAATGGCACAGCCACTTTTTAAGATAATTTTGTTGTTTCTTTAAAAAAATAAAGATGCTGTTGCTATATGAATCAAAAACCATATTTCATGATATTTAACAAAAGGAGTTGGAAATTTATGCTATATCATAACCTACACATGGATTAAAACAGCATTAGCTGTAATTGCCAAACTTGAAAGCAACCAATATGTCCAGGAGGTGAATGGATAACTAAACAGGTACAACCAGAGAATGGAATATTAATCAGCACCAAAGGCAATGAGCTATCAACTAATGAAAGTATATGAAGTAACCATGCATGTATATTACTACTAAGTATAAGAAACCAATATGAAAGGCTACATACTGCATGTTTCCATTCATTTGGGAAAGGCAAACTACTGAGACACTAAAAATATTAGCAGCTGCCAATGTCTGGAAGGTGGAGAGAGATTAATGTGCAAAGCATGGAATATTTTTAGGGCAGTGAAAACATTCTATATGATGCCATGATGATAGGTACATATCATTATACATTTGTCCAAACCCAATGTACAACACCAAGAGTGAACCATAATGTAAATGATGATCTTTAGATGATCATGATGTGTCAATGTAGATTCACCAACAGTAGCAAATATACCACTTTGGTGGGAAACACTGAGAATAGTGGAGGCTATTCATGTGTGGGGGCAGGGGTTATATAGCAAACCTCTTCCTCTCCAGTTTTGCTGTGAACCTAAATATTCTCTAAAAATATAAAATCTTAAACTTTCAAAAGAAAATTGAGACATAAATCTATTTAGAATTTTATCAAAATAAACTACTTAAAAATAATTTAGCTAAAGTGTTGCAGGATGTTTATCCTAAAACCAATAAAATATTGCAGAAAGAAATTAAAGAAGGAGCAAGTAAATAGTTAGACAGCATGTGCTCATGGATTTGATGACTTAAAATTATTAAAATACCAAAACTCAATAAAGTGATATGAAGATTTAATGGGGCCCTGGCTGGTGTAGCTCAGTGTATTACACACGGGCCTGTGAACCAAAAGATCACGGTTCGATTCCCCATCAGGGCACATGCCTGGGTTGCAGGGGCCAGTTCCCAGCAGGGGATGCGCCAGAAGCATCCATACATTGATATTTCTCTCCTTCTCCTCTTCTCTTCCCTTCCCTTTCCTTCTAAAGATAAATAAATTAAAAATTTTTTAAAAAGGATTTAATGGAAGACATCAAAATTTCGATGACTTATTTTGCTATTTATAAAACAGTACAAAGCTGTCATGATCAAAACTGTGCAGTACTGATATAAAGATAAACATATAGATTAGTGGAATATAATTGAGATTGCAGAAACAAACAATACATCTATGGTCTACTGATTAAGATTTGACAAGGGTACTAGTGAGGAAAGAATGTGATCTTCCACAAATAATGCCTAGACAAATACAGCATGAAAATAAATACATTTAGATCATGATCTCAAACTGTATACAAAAATTAACTGAGAATGAGTCAAGGATCTAAATATGAGAGGTAAACCTATAAAATATCTAGAAGAAAATGTATGTGTATTTTTCACTGTCTTGAAGTTGGCAACAGTTTACTAGATATTATACTAAAAGCATGAGGAACACAATAAAATATTTAAAGAATTCTTACAACTTTATGTTTTATAAAACATAACACACATGACAGGTAATCACTCTAATATTCAGAGTGGCAGCTTCAGCTGCAGATTTTGGTTAAAGATATGGTTTAGGGAATCACTAATTGTAATTGAAGGCATGAGAGAGAATGAGATCACTAAGGGAGTATCAAGCCCTAAGAACATCATTATTTGTTATGTAGAGGAGAATACATGACAATTACATGGGTGAATAGACTCACAGTAAGAGGAACATCAGGAGCTTACATGACTTCCAGTCAAGATGGGGGCATAGGTAAACATATCCTGCCTCCTTGCACAAACACATAAAAATTACAATAAACTTATATAGCAGTGGTCCCCAACCTTTTGGCACAGGAACCAGTTTCATGGAAGACAATGTTTCCATGGACAAGGGTAGGGGCCACTGTTTCAAGATGATCCAAGCACATTACATTCAATCTCACCTCCTGCTGTGCGGCACAGTTTCTAACAGGCCTAGACCAGTACTGGTCTGTGACCTGGAGGTCGATGACTCCTTTTATAGAACAATCACACTCAGAATCATTTGAAATTCAGTTGAATGGAAGTTTGACAACTACAGAATTTAAAAAAAAAACAAAAACATCTGTTTAGACTGGAAGGAGTGGCAGAGAGGCAGAATGGCCTTGTCCCACATCCATGTATGGTGGACAAAAGTTTGGGAGAGGTATCTCAGGAAAGAGGAGTCTCAGTCCCACACCAGGATCCCCAATACAGGGCTCCAGTACCAGGAAGTTCCTATAACTTCTAGCTATAAAATCCAGTGAGGACTGAGAAGGTAGAAGAAACTTCTGGAGTCGCAAGCAGTTCCTCTTAAAGAACCCACACACAGACATTCAGATTCACTCTCTCTGAGCTCTAGCACCAGCTTGAGTACCAGCTTCAAAGGCATCAGTGGCATACAAGGAGAAACTTAAGTGTTTGGCATCAAGGTGAGAGCTGGGGGTAGCGTTCTCCCAGGCAGAAAGGCAGACAGAGATCATTGTCCCTTTTCTGAACCCTTACCCACAGTGCCACAGAGAAAGTAGGGGCGTTGCCATATCTGAGACTCCAATAACCTGGCTAACATTACTTTCTCAGACCTATATATCCCCTGAAACTCTGTCCCTCACAACTGATGGCCCATTCAAGATGTTAACAGTAACCTTTCCATATGAATCACTGATCTTGGCTCATACTTCACAACTTCCTAAATATTCTCCAACAAGCAACAGCCAGCCTAGGTAAACTCCTAGGCCTTGTACCTTTTGCTATACGGCCTCAGGCCCAGCAGTAGCAGCAGCTAGCCTAGATTCACAACTTGGCTTCACCTCACCTGGAAATATCCAAGCTCAGCACAAGTAGCAGCCACCTCAGTTTGCTTTATAGCTCATGCAAGGTGGCTCCAAGCAGAACACAGGTGAAGGTTAATCTTGTCCTACACCACCCAGGAAACCCAGAGCTTGTGCACCCATTGGACAGCTACAGATAATGTAGGAGCAGCACCACACTGCCCCCACACAGCTGATTCTCCATAAAGGATGGAGATTGGTGGTAAGTGGTCACAGCCAATCCTTGCAGCTGACTGATCTAGGTAAATCTCTCCGATTGTTCAGTCAACAGAAACCAAACCTCAACTACAAGGGGAAGGGTGTACACAGTCTACAAGAAGGGTCCACCTCAGTTACCAAGCCTGGGTAATAGGGAGGCTTTGACACAAACCCTACAGGACAACTACTACATTAGGCCATACTACCAAGACAGAGAGTCATAGCCACTCTACCTAATAAATAGAAACCAACATAGGGAGACTGCCAAAATATGGAAACAGAGAAATATAGCCCAAATGTAAAACCAGACCAAAACTCCATAGAAAGAACTAAACAAAATGAAAGTAAGAAATCTATCAGATGCAGAGTTCTTAATATTGGTTATAAGGATGCTCAAGGAACTTAGTGAGGACCTTAACGGCTTTAAAAAATCCAGTCAGAAACAAAGGATACACTAATTGAAATAAAGAACAATTTACAGGAAAACAATAGTAGAATGGATGAAGCTGAGAATCAGATCAATGATTTGGAACTTAAGGGAGCATAAAATAACCAATCAGAACAACAACAAGAAAAAATAATCAATAAAAATGAGGATAGTGCAAGTAGCCTCTGGGCCAAATTCAAGCATTCCAACATTTGCACTGTAGGGGGGCCAGAAGAAGAAGAAAAAAACCAAGAAATGTGAAATCTATTTTAAAAAATGATGAAAGCTTTCCTAATTTGGTGAAGATTATACACATATAACTCCAGGAAGCACAGAGTCCCAAACAAGATGAATGCAAAAAGACACATCATAATTAAAATACCAAAGATTAAAGAGCAAGGGAGGATCTTACAAGCAGCAAGAGAAAAGCAGTTAGTTACCTGCAGCGAAGTTCTCATAAAACTATCAGCTGATTTCTCAAAAGAAACTTGAAGGCTAGAAGAGATTGGAAAGAAATACTCAAAGTCACACAAAGGAGGGACCTACAGTCAAGACTGCTCTACCCAGCAAAGATATCATTTAGAATTGAAGGACAGATGAAAGTGCCTGACAAGAAAAAAATGAAGGAGTTAATTATCACCAAACCATTATTATTTGAAACATTAAAGGGACTTATTTAAGAAAAAGAAGATCAAAACTATGAACAATAAAATGGCTATAAATACCTATAAATACATATCTATCAACAACTGAATCTAAAAAAACAAGTAAACAAAAAGAACTGAGGCAGAATACTCCCCATGGATATGGGGAGTATTTCGATGGTTGCCAGAAAAGAGGGGTGTGTACCAGAATGGGTGAACAGGTGAGGGGAATTAAGCAGTACAAATTGGTAGCTACGGAATAGCCATGGACAGTAAAGTAGAATAAGAGAATGGAGTAGACAAAGCACATATACGCATGACCCATGAACATGAACAATGGTGTGGGGACAGCCTGAGGGAATGGGTGACGCTGGGTGGAGGGGGGCAAAGGGGAAAAATTGGAACAATTATAATAGCATAATACATAAGTTATAATTTTCAAAAAGGAGCTTATGTTTGATTTTAAGGAGAGAAATTCAATGGAAGAGAGGAGTCAAAAAGTATTAGCACTCAAATATGGCCAGAGTCATGTCATTTGGATTTAGGAATATGAAAACTTTGTTTATTTAATTTTGAAGGAAAGCAGGCATTGGAAATCCGACCTGATTTTGAAGAATATGAGGTCTGCCTGGAAAGTATCCAGCCACATAAAGTGACAAATAGAAACATTCATTGAAGAAGTTTCAAGGTACAAGATACATTGTATTTGGACAATGATGCCTTAGTCCCTTTCAAAGTAGGCATCTTGGAACCTCACAGAGTTCTCCCAGTTACGATCAGCTACTCCATCATATTTTCCTGAATCTTACTGATGGTCTGAAATCTCTTCCTTTTCACAGGTGATTTTAGTTTTGGGAAATGCTAGAATTTGCAGGTTACCAAATCTGTGCTGTAAGAGGGCTGAATCACCTGGGTGATTTGATATTTTGCCAGAAACTCTGCAGGAGTCCTCATGCATGAGCAGGCACATTGTTGTGATGAAGCTGACAATCACCACTTGCCCATAGCTGAAGCCTTTTGAATAATCAGAATAGTTTCTGTGGAGGAATGTTCAAGCTTAACACAGAATTTGATACAGAGATCAGGAACTATGTTTATTGGGTTTTTAATCAAATCATTTTGGGCTGAGAGACATCATGCAAAATCCTTCCATTGAAACATAATATGTAGTAGTGCTTACATATTATTGCTAGTATGTTTTTAAAAAGCTTTGCTTTTTGGTACTATATTTGTTGATTTTATGCTTGATGTTAATTTTCTATTTGTTGGTTTTATATATTTCAGATATTATGAATAAAAAGGAAAAATAAAATAACAAAAAGGAAGTAACTATATTTGCTAAGATACATTTTATATATACAATTAAAAATAAAACACATTCATGAGGTTAATTTGACATATAACATGACACCACTGTTGGAAACACAGAAGAGAATCATTAGTATGCATTATTTACTTCCTCTAAGGTTGCACTTCTTAGTGTGATTTGATATATTGGATTTGGCAAATGTTTAAAATATATTTTACAAATATTAAACATCAGGTGCACTGAATTAAAAAACCTACATTGATAACCCTTTTATTGCCAGATTGCTAAAGAGCAACTAGATTTTGAACTACCATTATATATATGTATATATATATTATATGTGTACTATACATATATTTAGTATATATATTTTTCAAGGTAAAGTATTGTGAAAAAAGAAATAAATGGTGTACTCCAAAACTACAGTAGCTTATTGCTGCTCAGTTTATTGATTCACAATAGAAAAATGAATAAAATTATAATTTATTATTATTATTTTAAGTTTCAATTGAATGTACATTTTATATCTGCTTATTTCAATAATGTTTTTTCTTTCCTTGAACTTCAAATTGATCTCATTTATGTTCACTGTGATATCTGTGAGAAAACATAAATTGCACTGCCATGTTTGTCCTTTGATTATTAAATATTTGGAAGCCATCTTCTTCAGTTTAAAGAATATCTGCAATTGAAATTAACAGAACAGAAAATATTTCTCTCATATCTTGCCAAAATTCTTCAACAGAAATAAAAGTCTAAAAGATAATCCCACCACAATTTTTTAATTTTTGACTTAAAAATGACAACTTTTTGAGTTGTAAGTCCTTTGATACAAATTTTCTTCATAAGTATTAATTGCAGTGTCTGTTATAGTACCTAGCTCTTCTAAAACTGAAGAAAGTATTAGTACATTTTCAATTTTGAACCCTTTTATATTTAAGCCTTTTAAGGACTTGCTATACATAATACATACACACACATGCATACACACACACACACACACACACACACACACACATTGGCAAACTTAAAGACCAGTCATTTATTTGTAAAATATTATTTGTATTTCTCCTAATTTTCTAACAAAATTTTCATAACTAAAAATCATTTATCATACTATCTAAAAATTGTCTGCTTTTTGGTAAGAATTTTTGACATTTTTATACCTGACTGGAAGAAGACTCTCACAACACTGAATCTGTGGGCACTTTGATATTGGACTTCCCAGCTTTCAGAACAGTGATGAACAAATGTGTTTTATGTCACATAGTTTATAGTATTCTGTTGTAGTGGCCCAAACAAGCCAAGACACTTCTTATCTCTATAATTTCTAGGAACACCATAATCAAACTAGCCAAAATCATAGGTCTGCGTGAGTCGATGGATGCCAATTGCTGCTTTGACTCTGATGTCTATATGGTAATTTTGCCTTTGGCAGTTGAGTGCAGACACTTGGCCCCTGTCAACTTGTGATCTAATTACTCTCATTGCTTTTAGGTTTCACAATTCAACGACTAGTTTCTGCTCTATCGTCTAGCCTACAGAAAAGAGTGTTCACA
This sequence comes from Artibeus jamaicensis, assembly GCF_021234435.1. Classification (NCBI taxonomy): domain Eukaryota; kingdom Metazoa; phylum Chordata; class Mammalia; order Chiroptera; family Phyllostomidae; genus Artibeus; species Artibeus jamaicensis. The sequence goes on along the minus strand of NW_026522030.1, from coordinate 65,715,960 downwards.
GAGCCTTTCAAGGATGTTGGGGTTTCACTCACAGTAATTGTTAGAGGTATGTCATCTGGACCCTTTCAAAATGGCAGATCCATACTAACATCCATTCTGCTAAACCTTCGAATCATTTATTTTATATTAAAACAAGGTAGTGCAGTATTTCCAGCTCCCACTGTGGGCCACTTTTGGTCTATGGTTCCACAAATAAACAAAGTGTTAGATTGCTTTGTAGGTGTCCAAGCTTCAGCATTAAATGCAGAATCTCTTCTAGGTGAGCCCATATCAGTAAATTCAAACAATTCCAACTTAATATTCCTTCGACTATTATCGTATGCATTTATCACATATTTCCACACCTATTCCCTAGATTTCAGTCTGTATAAATGAGAAAATTTAAGTAGTTCTTTCAGAGGTTGTTGCATGTGCTCATGGGTCACACTTTGTAACTTTGTATTTCGGGTCCTGCTGTGACTTCAGCCTAATTATAGTTCTAGAAACAAAAAGAAGTGGTGGAGTTGGTCCTGAAAAGAATCAGCATTGTATTACATCTCAGCTGCCTCTGGTGAGGCCATCACAGTGTTCTTAGGCAATGAGAGTTACTCCCTGTAGATGGGGATATAAAAGATGCTGCCACTGGGGTGAGGAAGCCTCTTCTGGTGGCAAAGAAAACTCATCAGAATTTAGGGATTCAAGGTCCCTAACATCACCAGAATTCCCCCATTTATCCTCAGTCCAACTTATAGGGGTCTCATTCTTTCTTAACAGGTGTCACTTTAATCCTACGAGGCTTAGAGTTCAACCTGCATTGTAATTCAGTCAGTCATACAATGAGATTCTGCATTTGATTTTCAAATTATAAGTCCTAGGACTGCAGGAAATAAGAGTCTCTTTCAGGGCACACATAGAAATCCTGAGGTCATTTATGTCATTTTTCAGCTGGCAATTTGAATTTCTGAGCTTATCCTTTCCTTGCACAACTTTGTTCAATAAAATTAGGAACAACAAGCCAACTCATTGTATTTGTTTTCCAAAAATGTTCAGAAGTGTTATACACAGTCACTCAGCACTTTGCTTCTATTAAGTGGTTGATTAGGAATATACAATACAGATATTTTGTGTATCTCTACTGCCAGATCACATCCTGAACTATTAGTGCTATTGTCATTGCCAGAAAAACTCCTTAGCATCTTTAATCAAATTAGAGATCCAATTCCAGAAACCCCAACTTAGAAAGTTCATCCCTAAATATTCTGTTCCTCTAGAAATACTCTCAATACCAAAATATCTACTAGTCAGTCTGTCTATTTGTCTATCTAGCTAACAAAAGAATGAGGAATTGCCACTTGTGATTATGGAGACTAAGAATTCCCAAGAGATCTGTCATCTGAAGGACCTGAGAATAAGGACATCTAGCTTTTAGTTCCAGATTTCTTTTCTTCCAATTTTTATTATTACTGTTAAAGTATTAGCATATAATTTTCCCCTGTGCATAAATATCTTTTTCCCCTGTGGATGACTTTAAGTTCTCTATTTTATTTTATTATAGCATGCATGGATATAGAGATTTTTTATTATTTTATTTTATTTTTATTTCATTTTGAACGTATGTATTCTATTAGCATTTATTCTCTTCACACCCTCTCCCTACTGCAACCGCCACACTACTGTCCACGTCCATGAGTCCTTTTTCCTTTTTACTCTGTCCCTCCGCCTCCTAATGCCATACCCATAGCTGTCATCCTGCTTTCTATCTGTAAGTCTGTCTCAGTTTGGCTTGTTACTTCTCTTTGTTCATTAGATTCCACAAAAGAGTGAAATCATATGGTATTCCTCTTTCTCTGACTGGCTTATTTCACTTAACATAATGTTATCCAGGTCCATCAATGCTGCCACAAAGGGTAAATTTTTTCATCTTTTTTGTGGCTGAGTAGTATGCTATTGTGGAAATGTCCCATAGTTGTTTTATACATTTATCTACTGATAGACACTTGGGCTTCTTCCATATCTTGGCAATTGTAAATAAGGCTGCAATGAACATAGGGTTGCTTATGCTCTTACCAATTAGTGTTTTGTGTTCCTTCAGTTATATGCTCAGAAGTAGGATCACTGGGTCAAAAGGCTGTTCCATTTTTAACTTTTTGAGGTAACTCCATATTGTTTTCCACAGTGGCCGCACAAATCTGCATTTCTACCAACACTGCAAAAGGTTCCCCTTTCTCCACATCCTTGCCAGCACTTGTTGTTTGTTGATTTATTGATGATAGCCATTCTGATTGGTGTGAGATGGTATTTCATTATGGTTTTAACTTGCATTTCTCCAATGATTAGTTATATTCAGCATCTTTTCATATGTCTCTGGGCCCTGTACATCCACTTTGGAGAAGTGTCTATCAGGTCCTTTGCCCATTCTTTAACTGAATTGTGTGTTGTTTTTTTTACTTAAATGTTAGATCCCCTACTATAAAACTTCTGGAAGAAAATAGGCAGTAAAATCTCAGACATTGCTTATAGCAATATTTTAAGTGATAGATCTTCTTTGACAAGGGAAACAATTGAAAAAAATAAACAAATGGGACTACATCAAAATAATATATTTTTGTACAGCAAAGGAAAAACCATCAGCAAATAAAAAGACAGTTCATGGAGTGGAAAACATATTTGCCAATACATCTGATAAGAGGTTAACACCCAAAATTTATAAAGAATTTATAAAATTCAACACTAGATATAAGGTATTTTTAAATGGCACTTGCCTTGTGTTTACTGATATGTTGGTTGATGCCTTTCATGCATTTTGAAAATTCCTCTGAGATTATCATCTCAAATATTTCATATGACCCATAGTCTCCTTCTATTTTACTGAGGGTTTAATTATGTTAAACCACCTTATAGTCTCCAAAGAATTGCCAATGCTTTGTTCTTTGTTAAATTAATTTTTGTGCTTCAATTTTATATTTTCCATTGACTTGCATTTAGTCTTCTACTGAACCCATCATTTTTACTCTTGTGTTATATCAAGCAATTTGTTTAAAATATTCATGTTAATTTATATGCCTCCCAAAATGCTTCCTCTTTTAATCCATAATGCTTATGCATTACAATAGATTCCTAATATTTTATTATAGATAATTTAAAGTCTCTGACTGATAATTACAGCATCTGGAATCTTTTTGTGTGTATTTGTAGTATTTACTTTCTCAAAAATGTTTCACCTTTTTTTTTTTTACTTTTCTATGAGTTTTTATTTTGTACTTTGCATTTCTATAAAAGCCCAACAGAGACTGAATTGAGTTATATTTATCTTCAGAAAGGGGTACACTCCTGGTCCTGTCACTTCCTTATTGGAAAGCCTGGAACCTCTGGAGAGTTTCTCTCACTTTTTCTTGTCTGCGTCTGGTTTTATTGTATAAACCCCAGATTTCTATGGAGGCTGGTGGACAATAGCTGTAAGGGTAGTATTGTTTTGTTCTCTGTCTGGGAATCTTCTGACCCTAATCTGTCATGTCAGTCAACACATGGCAAATAAAACTTTTTGAAAATTTCCTTATCTTAAGCTATTACAAGCACCTAATTTTATCTCTGTTCCAGTGATGGATGAGAGTACTCATGAATCTTTTCTGTCTTTCTTTTCTGGTTTTTAGTTTATTTAGTTTATTTGAATGTATTTTGTTCTATATAATGGGTAGAAAATAACAACTATAATGATGTCATTCATCTGACCTGTTTTTGCTAGTAAGTCAAGAGAGATGCACTTTTACAACTTTCTCCTCCACTTCTGACCAGAAGCACACACATTTAGATTTCAATTTAAACTCTTGTTTCTAAATGTTTATTTCTAAAAGTTCTATTTTATCGTTTAAAATATACATAGTCAAAACAGTCATGGGGATGTAAAGTACAGAATAGGTAATATACTCAATAATATCGTGCTATGTTTGGTGACAGTTGGAGAATGAAAATATTGGGGGGACATTTTTGTAAACTAGGATTGTCTAACCACTATGCTGTACACCTGAAACCAACGCAAAATAAAATTGAATGTAAACTGTAATTGAAAATAAATAAATAAAATGAAAAATATCTATTGCTATTTCCAGGCTATTTTTGTTGGTGGTGGTGTTCATTTATTTTGCTATTTGGTTGACTGTAACATATTGAACTCTTAAAAGTCTTATTGTAAATTGGATGAGAGTACTCATGAATCTTTTCTGTCTTTCTTTTCTGGTTTTTAGTTTATTTAATTTATTTGAATGTCTTTTGTTCTGTATAATGGGTAGAAAATAACAGCAACTATAATGATGTCATTCATCTGACCTGTTTTTGCTAGTAAGTCAAGAGAGATGTACTTTCACAACTTTCTTCTACAGAGATAACTTAGATTTGCTCTCCATAAGGGACTAGAGGGCACTATTCACCCTTTAAATCTTTAGGTTATACTTCAGAATTTTCTGGTTTCTTGGCCTACTTACAACTGGCACAAAGCTTAGTTTTGATTTTTTTAAATTTTATTTATTTTATTTTTAGAGAGAGGGGCAGGAAGGGAAAGAAAGGAAGAGACACATTAGTGTGTGGTTGCTTCCACAGCAGGGACCTGGCCTGCAACCCAGGCATATGCCCTGACTAGGAATCAAACCAGCTGTCCTTTGGTTCACAGGTTGGCACTTAATCCACTAAGCCACACCTGCCAGGAAAAGCTTAGTTATTTCTTTTTAATATTTGCTTAGACATTGATACTTATACCCAAGAAAACCAACATTTTCTCAATTTATGCCGCACATGTCCAAGTTAAACAAACTACTCTTTTGTTTAATGTACTTTATTTCCTTTTTTTGTTTTAGAAAAGTTCTCTAACTATGTGAACATTCATAAACCTAGTTCAAGTAAATTCTATAACAATTTACTTAGAAACTTTGTGTTTTATAGTATCTTCAACTCTTCCTTAACTCAACTCTTCATTAACTCAACTACTCTTTGATTGCATAGTATTTATCTCTTGACATAAAATTTTGCATTCAAAGCATATTCAAAAGTGCCAATAGAATTGAAGAGTTGAGTTAACATAAATATTAAGCAAAGCAGTATATCAGTCTAAGGGGAAAGATTATGAATGACTAGATCTATTATACTCCTTTGTGCATAATGGTCACTAAATAAATTTAGATAGATTTCAATAGAGCTTCACTATCAGAAATATTTTCTTCAATGAGATGGCATGGAAGTGAAAAGAAAATATTGAAAGAGTAGTTTGGGCGGAACTTTGTAAGAAAATGGTGATTTATAGTAAAGAGTCCTGGAGCAATTAATGTATCATCAAATCTCTGAAGTTTGTGCTTTCCAAGGAACCAGAGTAGCAATTTCAGAAACTTAATAACTGTTAAAATAATGAGGCCAAAAACAAACAAAAAAAGTGCCAGTAAGGCCAGGACAACATTGTGCCAAAAAAGCGAAATAAAATATAATTACTTATAGAGCTACCACTTTTATATAACCGTAAATATCACTGTCAAGTATTTGAGTTGTTTTTCCATCTGTAAGTTCAACTGTTCTCTCAAGGGAGTTCATTATTTTGAACAAAGTATTTTAATGTCATCATGCCACTGGCTTCATTTTAGCCTTTTCCCAAATCATATCAAAGTATGCAAAATTAAGGAAACTTTAAAATTATGAATGACCAAATTCATCCCCAATTTGGAATAACTAAATTTAATGAATGGAAATGGAAATGGTTGATTTGCAATGTCATTCTTAAATTATCGAACTGTTTTTATTACATTCTATGTGGAAAAAAATATTTAGCATTTTGAGCAAAATCTAGTTTTTTGATCTATATCAATGTGCAAAACTTCAATACTGGAAAGGTTTGCATTACCTGCATTAAAATAGCAAATATAACAAATAGAATAAGATGGCACATCTTTAGCTTTTAGAGTGAAGCTGGCTTTATTTCAGGAGTCTTGAAAGGATTTTTACAATAGTATTTATCCCCACTAATAATACACATCCCATCTTGCCCATTAAAACTTTCTCAGAGAATAATCTGAGATGAAAGCAGGTGAGCCTTGTCTTTATTATTTTGTTTTTTATCTGCGCCTCACGTCTGAAATGCTTTGGAAATTTCAACTTATTCCCTAATACCTATCAGAAACCTGCCACAGGGATTAGAATTTGAGTGAAGAGGCAGCCTTTATAAGCTATGAAAACACAACAAAAGCCCCCTTTTTTTTCTTTCAGAATTCAACAAGAGTTGATTTTTCATTTGGAGTTTATGGCTCTAATACACTGGCTCTAAAAGAGTGCAATTCAGTAGATCAGTCTTGCTGAAGATATGTACAGTGTGGTCATTTATAATAGCTGATTCTTCCCTGCCATTTGGCTATCAGACAGAAATAAATACTCAGTGATTGACACTGAAAATGGACATCCATCAAAAAATCAAGCAGTTAATTAATTTATCTCCTTTTAAATCCATAAAATTACTGTAATTCCTAGATTTCAGGGAACTTTTAAAAGTCTGGTCTAAAATGGCACAGCCACATTAGCAGAAACATTTAAAGCTGTTAGCAACTTCTAGCAGATTGTATTATTTATTACATGCAAGCTCCGGAGGCTAGGAGCAGCTGAAAGGATGGCAGTGCCAACAGTGGGAAATGAAGACTCTGTAAATAAAGGGCCTGTTGCCATTTAGCCTGATGTGCAAGGAATTGAAAATATAGTGGAACTCCTGTGAAAATAAAAATGAGTCCTACTATTCCTGTGTAAGTGAAAGTAGAAATGTTTGTATGTTATTTACAAGTATTTCCAAAGTTATTGTTAAAAATAGATGTTTCTCTCTCCTCATGAATGACAGGACTGTGATGAACAAATAAGAAGCATTCTGCAAATGTATGTTTTATTATCATTATTAATGTGATCATATAAAATAAATGGCATTCATATTTATTTGTTACAGATGAATTCTATAAATTGTTAGTAAGGTTCTAAACTTACTTCTTTTCTTTTTATTTTTTATAGTAGTTCAGTTACAGTTCTCTTGCCTTTTTCCCATTGCTCATCTCTCCCCCATCCCCCCATCCTACAGTCAAGCCTTCTACATTCTACATGTCTGTGAGTGTTCTATTTTTATTCCTTGACTTGCTCCTTTCCCAAAACATAAAATTGCTTTTTATGTATGTAAGTCCTTACTTTACTCTTAGAAATAAAGCAGTGTTGGGAGACATGGGCAGCTACATGAAAAAAAAATGAAACTCAATCACCAACTTACACCATAACCAAAGATAAATTCAAGGTGGATAAATGACTTAAATATAAGTTGTGACACCATAAAAGTCCTAGAGGAAAACATAGGCAGGAAAATCTCAGATACTCCATACAGCAATACTTTCACTGGCATGTGTTTCCTAAAGCAAGGAAAATAAAGGAAAGAATGAACAAATGGTACCTTATCAAATTAAAAAGTTTCTACATGGCTAAAAAAACAGGATTAAAATGAAAAGAGAACCAATTATATGAAAAAACATATTTGCCAATGATACATCAGACAATGATTTGATCTCCAAAATATATAAAGAACTCAGACAACTCCACTCCAGGAAGACAAAAAAAATAAAAATAAAAAGTGGTCAAAAGACCTGAACAGAAACTTCTCTAAGGAGGACATACAGAGGGTCCAAGACATATGAAAAGATGTTCAGCATCACTAGCCATCAGCGAGATGAAAATTAAAACCATGATGAGATACCACTTCACACTGGTCAGAATAGCCATCATAAACGAATCAACAAATAAGTGTTGGAGAGAATGTGGAGAAATGAGAAGCCTAGTGCACTGTTGGTGGGAATGCAGACTGGTATAGCTACTGTGGAAAACAGTATGGAATTTCCTCAGAAAAATAAAAATGTTAGATTGTTCTCAATTTCCATGACTCTGTTAAGAACAATCTAACAATAGCCAGAGGGGAGGAGGTAGGAGACAGTGGGGAAAAAAGTTTTCAGGAACTACTATAAAGGACATATAGACAAAAGCAAGGGGGAGGGTGGAAATAAGAGAGGGTGGTGGGAGGGAGGGAGGGGCGGGGAGAAAATACAGACAACTGTAATTGAACAACAATAAAATAATTTAAATAAATAAAAAAGAAAGAAAAAGGAAAATGGAGCTGCCTTTTGACTCAGCAATTACACTGCTGGGATTATATCCTAAGAACCCCGAAACACCAATTGAGAAGAACATATGCACCCCAATGTACATAGCAACACAATTTACAATAGCCAAGTGCTGGAAGCAACCTAAGAGCCCAACAGCACATGAGTGGAGATCAAAAAACTGTGGTACATTAACACAATGGAATACTATGCAGCGGAAAGAAAGAAGGAGCTCCTACCCTTTGAGCAGCATGGATGGAGCTTTAGAGCATTATGCTAAATAAAATAAGCTGGATGGTGATGGACAAATACCATATGATCTCACCTTTAACTGAACCCTAATCAACAAAACAAACAAACAAGCAATATATAACCAGAGACATTGAAATTAAGAACAATCTGACAGTGACCAAAGGGGAGGTGGAAGGGGATAATGTAGGGGAAGGAGGGAAGGGTTTTCAGGAACAACTATAAAGGACACATGGACAAAACCAAGGTTGGGTGGAATCAGGGGAGAAAGGTGGGGATGGCTGGGGTAGGGGGGAAATGGAGACAACTGTAATTGAACAACAATAAAATACCTTTAAAAAAGAAATGAGCCCTGGCTGGTGTAGCTCAGTGGATTGAGCATGGGCCTGCAAACCAAAAGATCACAGTTTGATTCCCAGTCAGGACACATGCCTGGGTTGCAGACCAGCTCCTAGCAGGGGCCAGTTTCCAGCAGGGGACACACGAGAAGCAACCATACATTAATATTTCTCTCCCTCTATCCTTCCCTTCCCCTCTAAAGATAAATAAATAAAAAGAAGTAGTTAATTTAAAAAGTTTTTAAAAAAAGAAATGAAGCAGTGTATTGGGGTTGAAATTATGGCACAAAGGGTATTGCAGAAATAAAAAAAATATTGTTCTCATCTTTCAATTAGCTCAACACTCCTTTGTCTAGGAACACATGTGAAAAATGGAAACATGAGTTGTTAACCTGCATGGATATTTTCAACCGATATGATTACATTTGGTGAACCAGAGAAACAAAAAGTAATAAAATGATAAGAGGTTTATTGTTCATTTCTCCTTGGTGTTTTAGAGTGTGCCCCCAACAAATGTATTTTTAGCGATCTCACATTTTTGTATAATTCTAACAAGAACAATGTCTAGATTTATGATTTGGGGTTTAAATAATATACACATGCTTAAATCATTGTATTTCCAGGTTAACAGAAAGTCCAGCCAAGGTCCATTAAATCAAGAAATTCTTATGCTCTTAAAAACATGCATATACTGGGGTGTGTTGAGTAGTTGCAGGGTGTTCTTTGGAGAGGAAGGCTGGGTATTAGAGCTGGTAAGAAGACAGGAAAGGGGATTAGCTCGATTGGAAGGAGCAATCATACTTATTTCAGAATATCTGAGTGTAGTGTTCAGACAAATGCTATCGGAGACTGGGAAATGCCAGGTACTTCCTCCTGAAGAAGCTACTGTGGCAGCTGTTGCAAAGAAAGTCTGGAGGAACAACTCTCTCACTGCTAATCCCCAGTTGCCAGGGGATACTTTGAGGGAGAACCATCACATCGCCCAGTAGAACAAAAAGTCAAGCAGTTCTATGGCTATAGGGATCTAAGTTCTGTTTATGCTTATGAGTTTTAATTCTCTCTATAGTGCTAGAATGACGAAGAATGGATTTTCCAGAAAGATGTCGTGTTTCACTAACTTAACACAGGTTTCTATTTTGTGATGCTTGTAGTATTTATTTTTAAAAATTGTAATTGTTTTTTTCTCATTCTCATGAAGTACTTATTTCATGCATACATCATATTTTCTTCCTTAAAGAGTATCACAAAAGTTAGACTAATATTTTCTTTTAGAAACAACTGCAACTGAACAAAAATTAAAATTAATTAATTAAAAAAGAAAATTATCTAAGGGAAGACTGACAAATGGCATTGTCTCTGAAGTATATATCCAAATTAGTAACACTAATTTGAATAATATATCAGCATTCCAAGTATAGGCAAAATAATAAGTCTGGAGGTTATCACTTAAGTGTGAAAACTACAAGATTTCCTAAAGGATTGCAATCCAAGTTGCTCAGGTTAAGCCAGAAAAGCAGAAAGACATACATCTGGACAGAACACTGGTCTCTGGTGGAATTGTCTGTATGTAATTGTGAACGCTGGTTGGGGGTAACATTCATGAATTAAAATTAGATATTCTTCCTGAGAATAACTAGAAAATAATCTTTCTAGTCTTATTGGAACAATAGTTACACTATATAGAATAAACTTAATTTTTACAACATAAATTAGTAAATAACATGGAAACCATTTTGCTCTGTGTGTTGACTCTCACTTAGAGGCAATTTTATGGCTCACCCTTGTGATATAATTGTATTGAACAGTGTCGTCTTGTCTACTGACCTCATTCCTATTTTTTTCTCAATTTTATTTAGTTATTTTTCAAGTACAGTTTGCCTGTTTCTCCCATCCCAGCCCCCCCACCCCATGCTACCCACCTCCCTCCCATTTCCACCCCCCCCCAGTTCTCTTCCCTCTGTCCTTCATATTTGCTTCTCCAAATCCCTCCCCTTTTCCTCCTTAAATTCCCTTCCCTCTCCCCTCTGGTCACTGTCTCCTTGTTCTCTATTTCAGTGTCTTTGTTTTTATTCTGCTTGCTTGTTTGTTTTGTTGTTTAGCTTCCTGAAAGGTGAGATCATATGGTATTTGTCTTTCAACCCCTGGCCTATTTAACTCAGCATAATGCTTTCCAGTTCCATCCATGTTGTTGCAAAGGGTAGGACCTCATTCCTGTTTTAATTTGTTTCCCTTTTCCTCTCTTTTCTTACCTTTTAAAAATGTGATCTCATTTCTTATAAACCACATTAAAGCCTTTTTTATGAAAAAAATAAAGGTAGTAAATGTCCCTACTTACATTTCAAAATAAACAAGTAAAAGTCTAACATAAAGAAAGCCATTCAAAGTCCTGAGGCAGATGAAGCAGGACAATGATTCATCCAAGACATGGCCAAACAGATGAAATAAAATTTGTGTCTGGAATTAAAGATTTGTTTATGTAGCAGCTTACAAGTAATAATCCCTTTTGTCCTAATAAAGACTATCATAGTGATACAATCTAGATGGGGAAAGAAGATATATGAAATCTGTCTGAAAAAATCCAGCCATTGTTAATATAACAAAAACAGTTTGTGCAACACTGATATAACTTGGAAGCCAAGAAGAGTGGACTGGAATGTGCATGTGTGAACAATGACAACTTCACTGTACTGGTCAGTGGGAGCAATAGAGGCTGTAGGGTGAGCATGTGTACTGTGTGGTCCTCGCATCCAACATGACTGAGTGAGTAGAACAACAAATTTGTATCAAATTTTGCATTAAACTTGAACAGTCCTTTACATAAAGTATTTGGATGATTCAGAAGGCTACAGCTATGGGCAACTGATGATTGGCAGATCCATCACAACAACATGCCTGCTTACACATCATATCTCATGCAGAGTTTTTGGGTGAAACATCAAATCATCCAGGTGACTTGGTTCCCCTAAAACCCAGATTTGGTGCCCCGTGACTTCAGGCTTTTCCCAAAACTAAAATCACCTTTGAAAATGAAGATATTTTAGACTATTGATGAAATTCAGGAAAATACTACAGGGCAGCTAATTGTAATTGGGAGAATTGCGTGAGGTCCCAAGGTGCCTACTTTGAAGAGGACTGAGGCATCATTGGCTTATGTACAATGTTTCTTGTATTTTGTATCTTCTTCAAGAAATGTCTCTATTTTTCATATTACAAGGTTGGATACCTTCTGGGCAGACTCTGTATGCACATTAAAATTATATTACCAAACATAACATCAAAGCTATAAGGTTTTATATAAACTAATATGTTACTCTGAAAAGGTAAATTGATCAATTTTTTAAAAAAAATGAAAAGACAGTGTCTCATTTTCTCTTTATTTAAACAATTGTTTATAGTATTTATTGCTCACATATAATATACTAAGTATTTTGGAGGGCATACTGGGACACTGATAAGCATAATACACAGGACCCATATCCTCATGAAGTTTGAAGAGCAGAAAGAGGGACAGAGAGTGAGAGAGACAGCCAGAGAATGACAGCAAATAAATACTCAAATTAATTATTATGTGATAAATATGAATGGAATGGCTTGTAAGTGTCAATTACTAACTGTAGATTCTGGAACTACAATAATAAATAAGATAGGCCACATCCTGTCCTGATGGGACTTTCATTTTAAAGGGATATATAAAATACAAAAGATGGATTGGGGAATAAATAAGAACATAAAGAAACTTCGTCAAAATTAGAGAATAGAGAATAGTAGGGGAGGATCTTCTATTTTACTATGATATATTTTCTCTATTAGTTAAAATTTTTCTTGACCTTGGCTTATTTATTGACTTCTTGTACCACGCTGTCAAGAATAAATAAAGCCTAGCACTGAATTGAGACAGGAATGGAGTGAGAAATTGGCCAAAAATGTTATAATTTTAATTCATTTCAATAGTATAATTCATCTTCATAAAGTGTCATTTATAAATAACATATATAGATATTTTAAAATACATTAAATATTTACACCAAAATGCTAGCAGGAATAAATTTTTACAAAGTTTTGAATCTGATAGAGATATAAGTAGTGTTCAGAATGGTACTCACAATTTTAATTAATAAATTAAAAACTAAGAATTGATAGCTTGATAACACTGGTATTTTAAAATTGTTTAATTTAATTTAATTATTGTTCAAGTACAGTTTTCTGTCTTTTACTCCCATCCCAGCCCACCCCCCCAGTGCTCCCCACCTCTGTCCCATTTCCACCCGCCCTAGTTGTTGTCCAAGTGTCCTTTATACTAGTTTCTGTAAATCCTTCCCCTTTTCCCCTGAAATTCCCTCCCCTCTTCCCCTGTTGTCTATTTCAGTGTCTTTGGTTATATTTTGCTTGCTTGTTTGTTTTGTTGTTTAGCTTCCTGTTAAAGGTGAGATCATATGGCATTTGTCTTTTAACACCTGGCTTATTTCACTCAGCATAATACTTTAAATAGACCTGAACGGTACAGAAGTAAATTATTCATAATCTTTGCCTTATCTCACACTATTATCATTATCATTGATCCAAGAATAGTCCTCTTTTAGTCACTTTTATTTTTTAATTTGCCTAGCAAGGTATAGTTCACAAAATCACAGGTACTATTTCAAAATTAGTTTATGAGAAACTATTATTTCTGTTAACATATATAAGACTGAAACAAACTATGTAAGTGAATAAAACTGACCCATAGGAAACAACATGTCCTGGTCTGCTTTTAATGCCTATGTTCCTGCCACTACATTACAATGCCTTCCATAGCCCAATTTCATGTTTCAAAGAGATTATGATAGGTAGCTGTTGTGTACTGAAAATTCCAATCAATGCGATTTCAATCCTTCAATAGGTTTCCAGCAGAGATTATAAAACCAAAATATACAAATGACAACAGGCTGAAGAAAACAAATATGAGCTAACTGTAAGGCCTTGGATGGAGATAACAGGATTGTAGAGATTGGACAAATGCAAAATGTGGACTGCTAAAACAGACAATAGGGTGATAATAGGAGTGAAGCTCTCATGAGAAGCAGCATCTCTCCTATGGGAGAAGAGACTCAACTCCCAGCACAGTATGCAGACGTGGACTTTTGGGAGAATCAGGAATTAGTTAAGGTGAGGAGGTGAAAAGCAGAGGAGAATGAATGGTCAGCACAAATAAAGCTAAATAAAGAACATCCGCAGATGGTCTTTAAGGTTTGTGAGTACGACGGACATCTAAACTGCTCAGGAATTTCAAAGTATCTTAAATAAAATTTGGCTTTAAGTAGATGCTACCAAGCTGAGTAGTCTCGCTACAAAGTAAAATAGAACCAATTAATTATAGGAAAAAGCTCTAAAAACAAAGAATACTGAACACATGAACAAAATGGAAACTGACCTGTTCATTATGTGGAGAAAAATCATAGTTGGTTAGATACCTAAATGAAAGTAGGTATCAAATAAATCCAAAAATTTTTTTTTCTGGCTATCCATACTGATTCTTTATTATGAAAACATTTCCTGAATAGAAATGGCAGTGTTAAAGTTTTAGTTCCACTCTAACTTCATAGCTTTTTTAAGTTTTCTTATATGGTATATAAACACTCCAATAAAATACTATACTTCTATTTTAAAAATCTTTATTTTCCCTTTGCATGTAATGCCTTCAGGGAGAGAAAAATGAGAAATCTTCATTCATTGGACAATGTCTAAATATGATCTCACCGTTAACAGGAAGCTAAACAACAAAACAAGCAACCAAAATAAAAATAGTGACACTGAAATCTAGAACAGGGGGACAGCACCCAGAGGGGAGAGGGGAGGGAATTTCAGGGGAAAAGGGGGAAGGATTTATAAGAACTAGCATAAAGGACACATGGACAACAACTAAGAGGGGTGAAAAGGGGAGGGAGGTGGGGGGATGGGGGTGGGATGGGAAGGGAGTAAAAGAAAGAATACTGTAGTTGAAAAATAATTTTTAAAATAATTAATTAAAAAAATTATCAAGTAGTATAGACATCATCTTACTCAGATATCATTTAAACCATGCAAATCTTAGTTTTCTGTACTATAAAATGTAGAAGATACTCTAGAGTTAATTCATTATGCTATTGCAATGATCACATGTGATAACATGTATAAATTTATTAAATAAATGTCTTGTCCATGTAACTTAACCATATGCATTACTTAATGAAACGTCATTTGATATTATGCATTATAACACAGATGCTAGAAACTAGTGACCTGTGTTCAAATGTTTACTCTGTCCCTTAGTAGCTGGGTGGTCCTGGGTTTATTACCAAGCCTCTACAACCCAGTGCTCTGAATTATAAATTAGAAATTATATTATAGCTCACAATACTGTTGAGACTATTAAAAGAGTCATCTCAGTGAGTGTCAACTCTTACTATTAGCATATCATGAGAGAAGATAATGGTGTTTATAGACAGGAACAGTAATCCTTAAATTTTTGTACCTTACAGAATGTCTTAATGCTAAGATGATAAACTTTAGGAATCATTCCCCTAGGGAAAAGAAAAAATAGAAATTATATTTATAAACACATTCACACACATTTTAAAAGTAACTTAAGTATTTGCAAACCCTTTGTAGCCCATCTGTGGATTTCCCTCTATAGAACCCAAGTTTGGATAATATTTTGCATGAACTACTTTATAAATGATAGAGTAAAAGGATGAGTACGGTACATGTTTACTTATATCATATAGTATGGAATATTGTGAAAATATTTCACTTACTTATGTGTAGGGAACTGGATTGTCTTGGCCTGGCAAATGTGACTCAGCTCTGTATAGAAAACCTACAGATGTGAAGTGGTGGGTAGGAGCCAGATATTCAACCCAAGTTTTCCCATGGGAATCAGGCCTAGAAAATGCTTACAGACTGTTATGGCTTGCTCTTGCTAAAACTCCCTCACCCTGGTCTAAAGCAACAAATGTATATTGTTTATCCTCAAGGTAACTTCCAAAAACCGTGTGAGCTCTCCCAAGGACAAAGCTAATGAGCTCATTGCCATCCCCCTCTGCATGCTATTTTTATTTCCTTGATTGTACCTAAAATGTAGACAATAATGTTCTGTGTGATAGATGATAAATCTTTCTATGATGTAAGACACCAAGAAAACAATAAAAGTCTGTCTAGGCAAGGGTCGGGGTGCTCCCTTCTTCAGGGAGTGGCCGAGGTACCATAGGCACTCTCCCCTTGAGAGAGTAGTCATGCCTGTTCCTTTTTTCCACACAGGGTTGTTGTTGCCTATGCATTGATTCTCATCATCAGCCACAACAGTGGACTCTGCTGGACAGGGTCTGCAACACTTATGAAGACCTTTATTTGGTAGAAAAAAATAAATGAATATAAGATAACCTGGAAAGGTTTACTATTGATGTCATTTACAAAAGACATATATCTCGACAGTTCTCAGTTGCTACATTACTAGGATTAATTATGTGGAGGAAAATAATAGGATGGTTCAGCATGACAAAATATACAAGCTCTATTCTTCAAAACATTCAAACCAGCCAAAGCAAGCAACATGAACATTGGGATTTGACCCAGCATTAAGTTATTTAAAATGGAGCACAAACTTTTATAAAAGTCCCCTAATATTTAGGTAGTAAAATTCTAACATCAGTATTATATTGAAGAACATTCTCATCTTCTTTCCAGAGAGACAAGAATTATGATTTGGTTATAGTTCAAAACATGCATTACAATTTGCACCTTAAAATGGACTGCGTTTTTGAAACAGTGTGAGTTCTGCAGAAGACAATAAAATTTCAATCAGTTTTTAATACTGGCACTTCTTTATATCACTTACTAAAAAGAAAAAACTAGTTTTCCTTTGATAAGTGAGAAATTTTATATTTTCTCTAGCAGAAATCTTCATAGCACCTGAAAGTGAGAACAATCTACAGGATCAAGGGGGATGCTGACTGTGAATGTGTTGAAGTCCACATCGACCTGCCTCATTAGTCATCGGGGCTGTCTGAAAGTGGAGTGGGCTGCTTGGGACGCAATGGAACCCTTGCTGTAAAGGTAGGTCAGCAGAAGCTAGATAACAGATTGTAAAGGGTATTTTATGGAAAACTAACAAAAAACATTACATTACCTCTCAGGTACTTCTAAACCTTTTCTTTGCTGTGTTTCTAGCAAGTATTAAATATCCAAAACCATACATTATCAATCAGATCAATACTCATGAGTTCCTTCCATATGCAAGTTAATAGGCAAGACAATGGAGGTGAGACAAT
Source organism: Artibeus jamaicensis (assembly GCF_021234435.1). NCBI lineage: Eukaryota > Metazoa > Chordata > Mammalia > Chiroptera > Phyllostomidae > Artibeus > Artibeus jamaicensis. Next base: position 65,698,962 of record NW_026522030.1, on the reverse strand, counting down.
AAACTGAAGGGATTGGTTCCCTGTCTCATAAGTCACTTAGTATAAATAAAGAACTTAATTTGGTTTTTTGTCATATAAATTTATTAAATTATTACAAGAGTGTAATGCACTAAACCAGGTTTTAAGGTTGATATTCCAGGAGAGGCTGTCTATAAACTGGCATGGGCCTTTTAAAGAGAATGAAACATAAACATTGGAGAGAGTTTGTAGACACAGGAAACTAAGCCAGGTGATCAGGGACAAATACCATATGATCTCACTTTTAACTGGAACATAATCAACAAAAGAAAAAAAGCAAACAAAAATATAACCAGAAACTTTGAAATTAAGAACAATCTAACAATAGCCAGAGGGGAGGGGGGGTACAGTGGAGAGAAGGGTTTTCAGGAACTACTGTAAAGGACACATGGACAAAACCAAAGGGGAGGGTGGAAGCAAGGGAGGGAGGGAGGTTTGGCTCAGGTTGGCAGGGAGGGGTGGGGAGAAATGCAGACAACTCTAATTGAACAACAATAAAGTAATTTTAAAAACAAGGAAGAAAACATTTTAAAAAGTCCTGGATTAAAAGGAAACCATAAGTATACTGAGGCAGGGCAGGGAGTCCTCTAGCAGTTGGAGCTGAGAAGGTTGAGGAGAACAATCTGAAAGGGACTGAAAGGCCACATTGTCTAATCTATCATAATTGTCCACATTTTCAACTTCAGATTTTCCTCTAGAACTAAGCCATTAAAGAACATCAGAAGAGGATGATATAGTCGGATATGCATTTAGGAAATAATCTTATATATAAATCCACACACATTTTATGAATTCAAAGTATACATTATTCATTAATATTATTAATGTATTAAAACATATGATTCATATCAACCAGAAGTATATCAAAAGTAGAAATAGGTTTAAGTAAAAGTTAGATCATGTACCAAAGAGATTCAAGCTTCCCTAATTGGAGAATGCACCTTAGTTTTAGAATAAGTCTCTTAGCTAATAAAATATTAAAATATTCCTATTAGCTCGACTCAGCTGCACAGAAACTTGAAAGAGTAGTATCATAAATTAGGAAGAACAAACATTTGGAGGCACTAAAAGAGAACAAAGTCAAGGAAAATATATGCACTGTTTTAATAGAAAATGTAGTTCAAAAATAAAAATGGTGATGGAGATGCCTCACATGGAAGTCTACAATATTTTTTCTGACACATCAAAAAAGACTACACTTATTCTCCATAGCACCCTTATTCTCCCTCTCTTTCTCTCTCCCTTCTTCTCTCTCTCTCACACACACATACACACAAAGAAACATACACCCTTTTCTTGAATTTATCCAAAGAAACTAAAGTCAAAGCCTGAAAATCAATATCCTAAGATGCTTCTTGCATAATAACTATGAAGAAAACCAAAAGAATAAGAAGGAAACAACCAATAATACATGTAACTGAATTCTCAAAACTGTTGATAAAACATGACATTTTCAGGTTAAAAATGATTGGAAAGCTAAGTCATGTTTTATAAAGTGACCTTGCCATTTGTCTTTGCTTTGAAGTTGTTACATTTGTCATCAATTATATGTAAATGGAAAATGTGACCAAGCTTTCCAAAACTGCATTTGTTTCTCTTTATGTATTGAATTTTGTTTTTCTCAGGAATGCTCAATAAATTTGAAATAAAAGTAACCTAATTATAATTTCATAGATTAAGTGATATTAGTACATTTTTTCTATTTGAGATTTCAAAGGACATTTAAAATATTAACACAGCTTCGCATTACCAAGTAATCCTACAATCCACATTTCACAGAAAGCTAAACTGTATCACCATGTTAAATGACTTTTGCAAGTTGTCTGTAATTAGCCAAAGTAGAATATAAAAATCCTGATGTGTATTTATACTAAGCCCTAGACACCTCATGCTCTGAAAAGCAGTCATACAAACCAGAAAAAAGAAAGAAAATAAAAGCACTTGTATTTCATTTATCTTTTAAATTTAATCTTTATTATATTTGTATCCATACCATTGAGTCCCTTTATACCCACTCCTCCCACCACACCACATCGTTCGAAGTCCATGACTCCTATATTTATGAGTCCTTTTCCCTTTTTGACCAATTCCTCCACTCTCTAATCTCCCCACCACAGCTTTCATCCTGTTGTCCATCTATGAGTCTTTTCATTTATTTATGAAATAATTTAAAGTGTTTTATTATGCCTGAGAGAATACTTGGGGAATATGTTAATATCTGATGACCACACATAGATGCAATAAAACAACTATTTACAAATAAATATTAAAATAGGGTCTGCATATTGATGACTAAAATTATTATAGAAAATTGGCAAAATTGGCAAAACTAAGAAAACTTTCTTAGTTTTCTAATGGGAAGAGAATAATATTGACTTCTCATAGCATTTCCAAATTTGTAAAATATAGTATAGTGTTTATTGAACACTGGCCAAAGCTAAGCACAAGAATAATCATAGAAGTTAATACTTTGAGAAAGCACAATATATTCTGCACATGTAATATATGTTTTCTATTTAAAATGGTATCAATGTTTTTGAAATATGAAAATAGAATATTATTGTAAACTGATTAAGTAAAAAGTTGTTTAGATAAAATGTTAAATAATCTAACAAAAATGAGTAAATAATATAATAGATAAATCACCAAGGAAAACTACAAATAGCCACTAAAGTATGTGAGAAAACAATAATTCCAATTAAAATAACAATGAGATGAACTTACCTATTAAGTTAATGAAGTACATATATATATATATTATCATATATATATGAAATAAAATAATATTTACATTAAACACACACATTAACAATAATATCCAGTAGGTGTGAACATATAAATATGTAGCCCAATTTATATATTCCTGTTGGGATTGTACATTGGTATAGGGAACCTTGAGAATAATTTTTCCGGATATTTGAAAATACTTTCAAAATATGCTCAATTTTCAACCTAGAATTTCTACATATAGATATGAATCCTAAATAAGTAATATGGGTTTATATAAAGAAAAACCTTAAAGAATATTTATTACAACTCTGTTTGCTATAATAAAAATAGGGACCTAATTAAATGTCTAATGATTTCTTTAGAAGTTATGATGTTCACACATATTTTATTTTTTACATAAACGTTTAAATAATACTTGATGATATGGTAAAATGTTCACGATGTAATGTTTTTAAAAACATATTACAAATAATGTTTATTACATGAATGAAAAGAGAAAAATGTGCACACAAGAATATTAACAATAGTTATCACTATGTGAGAATTAAATCTACTTTTGATATCTTTTGGGCTTTTATTCACTTTCTTAATTTTCTACAATATCTTTGTGCTACTTGTTAAAAGTTTTTAATAAGTTATGTTTATTAGTTTTCTTGTACTTTATTTTCAGAATCAAATTATATTCTCAAGAATCCCAAATTTTCTTTTCTTTTTATATTTTTTCAATTTAATATTTACTATAGATTTTATAAGCAATTACAAATAAATATAAAAGGAGGTCTCTTGAATCATTCTCTCAGGCTCTGAGAATGCTACCATCTTTCAGAATTATAGTATAATATCAAAACCAGAAAGTTGATATAGACACAAGTCACAGAGGTAATTTAGATTTCACCAGCTATGTTTGCATGCCCTCATCTGTGTGTGTGTGTCCCTATGTAATTTTATCACATATAACTTTGTGTAACTACAATCAACCACTACCAAGATACATGTACCATCACCATAATTTTTCTTCATGCTACCTTTTAATAATGATGTACCCTCTACCCCCATTACTTGAAATTATTAATCAATATCCATCTGTATATTTGTTATTTCATAAATGTTTTATAAATACAACCATACGGTATATATTGTTTTGATATTGCCATTTTGCACCTAACACAATTTACTTGATGTTCATCTAAGTTGTTAAATGTATCAACAGTTCATTCCGTTTATTGTTGGGTAATATTCCATTATGTGATTATACTACAGTTTAACCATTCACAGCTGGAGGACAGGTAAATAGGTTCCAGTTTAAGGCAATCACAAATAAAACATCTTTGAATATGTGTGTATACATTTCAGCATGACACTAAGTTTTTACTTCTCTGGGATAAATATTTAACAATTGCTAGGTATTATGCCAAAATATTTGCCCAAGTGATTATATCATTCAACATCTCCACCAGCAAAGTACAACTGGCCAAGTTTCTCCAATTTTAGAAAGAATGAAGTTAAAGGACTTAACTATATCTGATTTCAAAATGAGCTCTAAAGATACAGTGATCAACACAATATGGTAGTAGCATATGGTAGGTAAGTAAATAAGTGAAGGAGAATTCAGAGTTCAGAAATTAATTCTTACATTTTTGCATCAACTAGTTTTCAAAAAAGATGCCAAAACATTCAATAGTCTTCACTAAGTAATTCTGAGACAACTGAATAGCCAAATTAAAAAAAATAATAATTAAAAACACCCTTTTCTCACACAATACACAATATACTCAAAATAGATCATGGATGTATAGAATATGGAAGAATTAAAATTACAAAAATTCTGAACAACAGCAATAAATAGGCAAAAATCTTAATGACCTTGAATTAGGCAAAGATCCCTTAGAGTTTCTAAAGCATTAGTCATTTTAAAAATGAAAGCTCAGATCTCCTTAGCATTATAAAACTTTTATTTCAAGACTTATCAATTAAAATAAAGACCCAGTCCAGAGGCCTGGAATTCATATTTGCAAATAATAATCTCTTGTCTGCAAAATATTTAAGGAACATTTAAAATACAATAATAAGACAGATAAGAAACTGAATAAAACATTTGGAAAGACATTGTAACATCGAAGACATACAATAGTTGATAAGCACATAAAAAGGAACTTTATATAATTTTTTAATAGGGGAATGTGAATTAAATCACAATGAGGTAACTCTCAATAGAAAAGTTTATCACTGAAAGACAGTCAATGCCAAGTACCGGCAAAAAAATGTGAAGAAATTAGAGCCTTCATGAATCTCTGGGGGTTGAGGGGAAGAACAATGTGAAATTGTATAGTTACTTTGGAAAACATTTTCTCAATTTCTTAAAAACTTAAGCAAAGAGCTCCAAATAACCCCACAATTACAATCCTATCCAAGAAAAGTGATAACATCTGCCTACACAAGACTTGTACATACATATTTTTAGCAGCATCATTTATAATTGCCCAAATCTGGAAACAATCCAATTGCCTTTCATCTGGAAAATTCATAAACAAGATGTTGTATAATATGCAATAGGATACTCTTCAGCAATAAAAAAGAATGAAACACTAAGTGATACATGATATAGTATGCATGAACATCAAAAACATCCTAGATGCAAAATACTGGATATTAAATGTTTCCAGTTATGAAAAAAATGTCCAGTCCTGCCTGGTGTAGCTTAGTAGATTGTGTGATGGCCTGCGAATCAAGATGTCACTGGTTTGATTCCCAGTCTGGGCACATGCCTGGATTGCAGGCCAGGTTTCCAATATGGAGCACGTAAGAAGCAACCACACATTGGTGTTTCTCTCCCTCTCTTTCTCCCTCCCTTACACACTCTAAAAAATAAATAAATAAATAAATAAATAAATAGTCTTTTTAATGTCCCAAAATGTCCATATTATATTATTTATAAAGATTGAAAAGGAGGGACTTCCACCAAGATGGAGGCGTAGGTGGAAGCACTGCACCCTCTCACACAACCAAGTTTAAAAATAATAAAGTTTTAGCAACAAAAACACAGCCAAATCACAGAAAATTGAACTATATGGAAGTCTGACAACAACGAACCCTTCAGCCAAACCGGTAAGAGGGGCAGAGCCAGCAGCAGAGCAGGGTCGGGCAGAAAAGATCCACCTGACCAACCTGGGCTTGCAACCCAGGTGCACCAGCAACTGTGGGCGGATCCCAGGTGTGGAGTAGCAGATAGATCCACTAAGGGATGACTGTGGTCACACATTCACACGCAGATAAACCAGTGAAGGAGCGAGCAGTGAGACAGACCACGCAGGCCCCAGAGGTGGGAAGCGGCAGAGGGGACCACTATTTTCCCTCTCTGACCCGGCCCCCAAATACAGCATCACAAACCAGTGACCTGGGTGGCCTCTCTCTGACCCGCCCCCATATAAGCATCACAAACCAGTGACCTGGGTGGCCCCACCCTGGTGAACAACTAAGACTCTGCTCCTCATATGTTATAGGCACGAACAGATCAAAACATGGCTTGAGAACAACTCAGAGCCCCAGAGCCCATAGATCTAAGTGATGAAGAAATAGCCAAACTTTCAGATGCACAGTTCAAAACACTGGTGATCAGGATGCTCACAGAACTGGTTGATTTTGGTCACAAATTAGAGGAACATATGAAGGCTAAACTAATTGAAATGAAGGGAAATGCACAGGAAACCAATAATGATGGAAAGAAAACTGGGACCCAAATCAAAGGAGTAGACCAGAAAAAGGAAAAAAAATGACCAAACAGAAAAGGATGAAGAAACAAGAATTCAAAAAAAAAGGAGGAGAGGCTTAGGAACCTTCAGGACATCTTTAAACATTCCAACATCCAAATTATAGGGGTACCAGAGGAGGAAGAGAAACAGCCACCAGTGGAAAACTTATTTGAACAAATAATAAAGGAGAACTTCCCCAATCTGGCAAAGGAAATAGACTTCCAGGAAATCCAGGAAGCTCAGAGAGTACCAAAGAAGTTGGACCCAAGAAAGAACACACCAAGGCACATTATCATTATATTAGCCAAGATTCAAATGAAGAAGAGAATCCTACAAGCAGCAAGAGATAAGGGGACAGTCAGCTACAAAGGAGTTCCCATCAGACTGTCAGCTGATTTCTCAAAAGAGACCTTACAGGCAAGAAGGGGCTAGAAAGAAGTATTCCAAGTTGTGAAATCCAAAGACCTACATCTAAGATTGCTCTATCCAGCAAAGCTTTTATTTAGAATGGAAGGACAGATAAAGTGCTTCTCAGATAAGATCAAATCCAAGGTGTTCATCATCACCAAGCCCTTATTATATGAAATGTTAAAGGAACTTATCTAAGAAAAAGAAGATAAAAAAGATGAACAGTGAAAGGACAGCAAACTCACAGTTATTAACAACCACACCTAAAACTAAAGCAAATTAAGAGGACAGCTAGATCAGGAGCAGAACCATAGAAATGAAGATCACATGGACGGTTAGCAACTAGGGAGTGGGAGGAGGAGAAGGGGGGAGAAGGTACAGAAAATAAGTAGCATAGAGAGTAGGTAGAAAATAGGGGAAGGGCAAGAATAGTATGGGAAATGTAGAATCTAAAGAACTTGAGACACGTGGTCATAAACTAAAAGGGGGGATAGTGGGGGAGGGGTGTGCATGGTGGAGTGGAATGAAGGGGGAAAATGGGACAACTGTAATGGCATAATCAATAAAATATATTTTTTAAAAAAGACTGGAAAAGAGATTAGAATGCCTGGAACTGGTATAGGAATAAGAAATAATTACAAATGTGCTCAGGAGGATTTTTTAGTGTGATACAAATATTAAAAACTGAATTGTGATGATACTACAACTTTACTAAAATTATTAAATTAGAAAGTTATATTGGCTAAATTTAGCCCTGGCTGGTGTAGCTCAGTGGATTGAGCTCGAGCCTCCGAACCAGATAATCATAGTTCGATTCCCAGTCAGGGCACATGCCTGGGTGGCAGGCCGGTTCCCTGCAGGCCAGTCCCTAGCAGGGGACACACGAAAGGCAACCATACATTGATGTTACTCTCCCTCTCTCCTTCCCTTCCCATCTAAAGATAAATAAAATCTTTAAAAAAAGAAAGTTATATTGGCTAAATTTTATGATATAAAAATTATGCATCACTAAATGTATTTGAAAATAATACCTCAGGTATGAGTTTGATCTCGAAAATGTATAAAGAACTCACATGACTCCATTCCAGAAAGACAAAAAAAAAACAATTAAAAATTGGGCAAAGGGCCTGAACAGACATTTCTCAAGGGAGGACATACACAGGGCCCAGAGACATGAAAAGATGCTCAGCATCACTAGCCACCAGAGAGATGCAAATTAAAGCCATAGTGGGATACCACTTCACACCAGTGAGAATAACCATCATTAACAAATCAACAAATAAAAAGTATCAGAGAGGTTGTGGAGAAAAGGGAACCCTAGTGCACTGTTGGTGGGAATGCAAACTGGTGCAGCCACTGTGAGAAACAGTATGGAATTTCCTCAGAAAACTAAAAATGAAACTGCCTTTTGACCCAGCAGTCCCACTGCTGGGATTATACCCTAAGAATCCTGAAACACCAATTGAAAAGAACCTATGCACCCCAATGTTCATAGTAGCACAATTTACAATAGCCAGGTGATGGAATCAACCTAAGTGCCCAACAGTAAATGAATGGATAAAAAAACTGTGGTACATTTACACAATGGAATACTACACAGCAGAAAGAAAAGAAGGAGCTCCTACCGTTTGAACAGCAGGGATGGAACTGGAGAGCATTATTCTAAGTGAAATAAGCCATGTGGTAAAAGATGCATACCACATGGTCTCACCTGTAAGTGGAACCCAATCAACAAAACAAACTAGCAAACAAAATATAGCCAATGACATTAAAATAAAGAATAAACTGACAGTAACCAGAGAGGAGGGAAGAAAAGGATAATAGGGGAATGCCATCAAGGAACATGCATAAAGGACATATGGACAAAGCCAACAAGGATAGGTTTGAGGTTGGGAGGCAGGCATGGGTGGGGTGGAGGGCCATGATGGACTGAAAATGGAGACACCTATACTTGAACAACCATAAAAAAACTTTACCAAAGACATATTTTTATTTAAAAATGTATTTTATACTATTTCATATTAAAAATTATCATTGGGAAGAAGTGAGCACCAAGTGATTGGATATAAGCCTAGAGAAGCAATAAAGAAACATTTTAAACATCAAGGTAATTGTCTTTTTAAAATTCTGAATGCTTATATTTAAGTCTTTTATCCACCTTGAATTTATTTTGGTGTATGGTGTAAGTTTGTGCTCAAGTTTCATTTTTTTGCACGTAGCTGTCCAGTTCTCCCAACACCATTTGTTGAAGAGGCTATCTTTACTCCATTTTATGTTACTGTTCCCTTTGTTGAGTATTAATTGACTGTAGAGAGTTGGGTTGATTTCTGGGCTCTCTGTTCTGTACCATTGGTCTATGTGCCTGTTTTTATGCCAGTACCAGGCTGTTTTGATTACAGTGGCCTTGTAATACAGTTTAATATCAGGTATTGTGATCCCTCCTACTTTGTTCTTTCTCAAAAGTGCAGCTGCTATTCGGGGTTGTTTATGGTTCCATATAAGTTTTTGAAGTGTTTGTTCTATGTCTGTGAAATATGCCATTGGTACTTTAATAAGTATTGCATTAAAGTCCTAGAGGAGAACATCAGCAAGAAAATCTCAGATATTTCAGGCAGCAACATTTTTACCGATATGTCCCCTAGAGCAAGGAATATAAAGGAAAGAATAAACAAATGGGATCTCATCAAAATAAAAAGCTTCTGCATGGCTAAAGAAAACAGTATTAAATTAAAAAGACAACCAACTGTATGGGAAAACATATTTGCCAATGACACCTCAGACAAAGGTTTAATCTCTAAATTATACAAAGAACTTACACGACTCCACTCTAGGAAGACATCGAACCCAATTAAAAAATGGGAAAAGGACTTGAACAGACACTTCTCCAAGGAGGACATACAGAATATCCAGAGACACATGAAGAGATACTCAATATCGTTAGCTATCAGAGAGATGCAAATTAAAACCACAATGAGATACCATTTTACACCAGTCAGGATGGCTATCATAAACAAAGCAACAAACAACAAATGTTGGAGAGGGTGTGGGGAAAAGGGGTCCTTAGTTCACTGTTGGTGGGATTGCAGACTGGTACAACCATTATGAAAAACAGTATGGAATTTTCTCAGAAAAATAAAAATTGACCTGCCTTTTGACCCAGCAATTCCACTGCTAGGATTATATCCTAAGAATCCTAAAACTTCAATTTCAAAGAACCTATGCACCACAATGTTCATAGCAGCACAATTTAAAATAGCCAAGAGTTGGAAGCAACCTAGGTGCCCATCAGTAAATGCATGGATCAAAAAATTGTGGTACATATACACAATGGAATTCTATGCAGCAGAGAGAAAGAAGGAGCTCCTACCCTTTGCAACAACATGGATGGAATTGGAAAGCATTATGCTGAGTGAAATAGGCCAGGTGCTGAAGGACAAATACCATATGATCTCACCTTTAACAGGAAGCTAAACAACAAAACAAAAAAGCAAGCAGAATAAAAACAAAGACACTGAAATAGAGAACAGGGAGATAGTGACCAGAGGGGAGAGGGAAGGGAATTTAAGGGGAAAGGAGAGGAGGGATTGGGTGGAACAAATAGAAAGGACACAGGGACAAGAACTAAGGGGGGTGGAAATGGGAGGGAGGTGGGGAGCACGGGGCGGGGGGCCTGGGATAGGAGAAATAGACAAAAAACTTTACTTGAAAAATAACTAAATAAAATTTAAAAAATAGTAACAAATTTAATTGGTAAGCAAAGGGTACTATTTTGTGGCATACTTTGTTTACACTATGCTTTAAATGTAGTCAGGTTCTAACAAATTAACTTCCTGTATTAGTGTCATATCACTAAATACTGTTATAAATCTTAAAAAATGTTGTGTTAGCTATTGTTTTTTGTCTTTCTCCACAAATTTTAAAATTAACTTTTTAATATTCACAAAATTTTTTGATTCAGAGTGCATTGACTCTATTTTGATTGGGTTTGGAAGAACAAGCATGTTAACCATATTGAATCTTACTAACATGAATATAATATATTTCCCAATTTTTTTAAATCAGCTTTACTTTTTTTTTTTCTCACAGGTTTGTAATAGCCCTCATATTGAATTTGAGCATATTTTGTTAGGTTTATACTGAAGCACTCTTTTTAGAGTGCTAGTATAGTATTGGGTTTTAAATTGAAAATTTGAATTGTTTATTGATGGCATAAATAAAATAACTGACATTTTATAATAACTTTCTATCCTACAACCTTACTAAATTACCTATTAGCTTCACAAGTTTTTTTTTATTGTTGTTGTTGATGACTCTTTGGGATTTTCTACATAGACAATATCATCTGCTAAAAATCACAGCTTTCTTTTTTCTTATTGTGTGCCATTATTTTCTATTCTCATCTAGTTATATTAATGAAGACTTATAGAATGTTTTGAAAAGAAATAGTGGGAGGGGACATCTTCCTCTGGTTTCCAGTCTCAGAAGGAGAGCATTTTGATTTTACCACTGAGTATAATAATATCTGCAAGTTGGTCAGAGGTACTTTTTATCAAGTTGAGAATATTACCCTCTATTCTTAGTTTGCTGATGGTTTTTAATGTAAATAGATGTTGGATTTTGTCAAATGCTCTTTTATTCATCTATTGATATTATATCATTTTACTTCTTCAACCTATTGATGTCACAGATTACATCAAGTGATTTTTTTGAACACTGAACCAGCCTGAGATATATCCCACTTGATGGTGATATATAAATATTTTTATACACCAATGGATGTGATTTGCTAATACCTTGTTGGGAGGTTTGCATTTGTTATGATCAGTATTAGCCACTAGTTTCCTTTCTGGTAACATTTTTGTATAGTTTTGATGTAAGTGGAATGCAGGCCTCACAAAGTGAATGTAGGAAGTATTCTCTCCCTTCTATTTTTCTAGAAAAGATTTATAGAGAATTTGTACCAATCTACCTTACATAATAGGTATTATTCATCAGTGAAACCATCTTGGTCTGAAAGTTATTAATTATTGAATACATTTTAGTAGTAGATGTAGGCCTTTTCAGGTTATCTTTTTCTCCATCTGTGAACTTGAGAAGATTGTGACTTTAGAGGAATTGGTCTATTTCATCTAAATGATCAAATTTATGGACACAGACTTTTTATAAGATTTATTGATTATCGTTTACTGTTCAAAGGATCTATACTGATTGACCTTCTCTTATTTTTAATTTTAGTAATATCTTTCTGATCTCTATTTTGGTGGATATTTTTAAAACAATCTAGTTAACATGGCACTCTTCTAAGTCCTATTTAGTTTTATTGGCAAATTTTTAATAGAGTATATCAATCCTAAATATATAGGTATTTTACATGTAACATGAACTCTGAGTTTTATTTTCATGTGTTTATTCCCTTTAATTTTTAAATTTTAGGAAAAACGCATTATATAATAATGTACAAAATATAAGTGTGGGGTTAAATTATCACACTATTTACCACAAAATTTATAATTCATACATATTTATAACCTATAATTTATATTATCTATATTTGAAGAACTTTCAGGTTTTTTCACATTAGAGCTATTATTAGGACTAATGTTGTTCTAAGCATTCTCACATACGTCTTTTCTGTAGTACCTTTGCTTTTTTAATTGAATTTAGCGAGGTAACATTGGTTAATAAAATTATAAAGGTTTCAAGTGTACAATTCTATGATATTGTATTGTGTGTTGACCATCCCAAGTCTAGTCTTCTTCCATTACCATTTATCCCCATTTACTTGCTTCTACCTGCCTCCACCCCCTTCCCTCTGGCAATCACCAAACTGTTGCCTGTTTTTATTTTGTTTGTTTGTTGTTTTTGCTTAAAACTTTCAGCTGTTTTACCCAGCCCCCTAGTTTCTCTCCCCTCTGACAGCAATTACTTTATTCTCTGTATCTATGGGTAGGTTTCTATTTTTGTTTATTTTGTTCATTAGATTCCACTTATCTGTAAAATTGTATTTTTGTGTCTTTCTTTGAGTAGTTATTTAACTTTGCATAATACCTTCTAGGTCCACCCATGTTATTGTGAAAGGTAAGAATTCCATCTTTTTAATAGGAGTCAAATTTCTACTACTGATATCTGTATATCCAATTGACTCAGTATCCAAATAAAATATTATTTTTCATTTTTCAGAAATATCACTTGTGTCATAAATTAAGCAGCTATACATATACATATACATATACAACATTTTCTAGACACTCTATTCATTCCATTGTTTACTTTAGCATATTAATACCACATTTTCTTAATTATTGTATCTGTAAAACACATAAAGGTATTAGATAAAGAAGATCTTTCCATTTTGTTCTTTTTAAATAGTGTCTTCAGTTTCTTGTCCTCCAGAGTTTCATTTAAAGTAGAAAATTAGCTTTTCAAAATCCAACTGTGGAATTTTGTTACAAAAATAACAAAACTGTGTATTTTTATAGAAATTGCTTTTTAATCTCTAAAGCAATTTGGGGCAAATTGACCTCATATCATTGCGTTTTGCATCCATGTATATGGTATATCACTTCATTTTATTTGTCATCTTTAACTTCCTCCAAATAAATGGGTTTCAGTTTGCATAGAGTTTTAAAACCTATTACTTAGAATTATTTATATTTAAAACTATTTTGAGGATAGTTTTAATTGTATTTTTTAATTCAGTTGAAAAATAAACAAATGAGACTATATCAAACTAAACAGTGTTTTGCATAGCAAAGGAAACTATTGACAAAATGAAAACAAAACCTACTGAATCAGAGAAGATACTTGCCAATGATATATACCATAAGAGGTTAACATCCAAAATTTATAAATAATTTACCCAATACAACATCAAAAAGAAATTCAAATAAAACATGCCCAGAGAACCTGAATAAATGTTCTCCAAAAAGGACATACAGATGGTCAATAGACATATGAAAAGATGCTCAATATCACTAATCATAAGAAAAACTGAAATTAAAACCACAATGAGATACCACCTAACACTTGTTGCAATTACTATCATCAGTAGACCAACAATCAAAAACTGTGAGTGAGGATGTGGAGGAAACGGGGACCCTCACACACTGTTGGTGGGTTCGACCACTACAGAAAACAGTATGGAGGTTACTTAAAAACATAAAAATAGAAATATCTAATGACAGCAATTTCACTTCCATATATTCAAAGAAATCCAAAACACTAATTTGAAAAAACATATGAACCTGTGTGATTATTGCAGCATTACTTATAATATCCAAAATATGGAAGGAACCTAGTGCCCAAAGCAGATGACTGAATAAAAAAGCCTTGGTATTTGGCCATAAATATTACTCAGTCATAAAAAAATAATTAAATCATGCCATTTGCAACAACATGGATGGAACTAGAGGATATTATGTTAAGTGAATCAGTCAGACAAAGAGAGAAAAATACCATATGCTCTCATTTTTACATGGAATCTGAAGAATAAAACAGACAAAACAGAACAAGACGCATAGATGCAGAGAATAAACACACTTGCTAGGACAAGAGGTGCTGGGGACTGGGTGAAAAAGGTGAGGTAGTACAAATAAGTAATCAGGGGTGGGGGGATGATGAATCACATCACTTAAATAATTATATAATTGTCTAACCACTATTATGTGTACTTGAAACTAATTAAACATTAAACATTTTCTAAATGTTTAATTTATTAGTATTTTTATAATATTCATTTATGATTTTAGTGTTTTCATGTTCTACAGTGATATCATCTTTTTCTTAAAATTTGCACAGATGCTTATCTATTTTATTAATCTTTTCGGACATTACTTCTATTTAGTAATCCTGAATGTTGTATATTTTTTATATTGTTGACTTTTACACTTAGGTCTTTATGATTTCTTTGCTTCTATATTTCAGTTTTATATGTTGCCTTTTATATGATTATTTGGGCTGGAATTCTATATTATTAATTTCCAGGTCATTCTTTACTCATATACACATTGTTCTTTTCCTCTAAGCACAAATTTAACTTTATTCCACAAGCTTGGATATGTCATTTAAGTTATAATTCTGTCCAAAATATATTTTATTTATTTATTTCTTACTGTTGTTCAAGTACAGTTGTCTCCATTTTACCTCCACTATTCCCCCCCACCCCACCCATTCCAACCTCCTACCCTAAATCCTACCCAACTTTGGATTTGTCCATGTGATCTTTACACATGTTCCTTGATGATCCTATCCCTAAAACAAAATATTTTTTAATTTACAATGTGGTCTCTTATTAACCCATTATTAATTGAAAATTATGCTATTTTTTAAAATATAGAAAATTTCTACTTTGCTTGACATTTAGTTTCTGTTTATTTATTTATTTATTGCAATGTGGCTAGAGAACATACTAGTATCATTTGATCCACTGAAATGTCTTGAAATTTGCTTTATGTCCCATCATATGGTTCACTTTGGGAAATGTTCTAGGTATACTTAAAACTGTGAAAATGCATCCATAGATTTAGGTGTAGTGTTCTATATATGTCAAGAAGTTTAATTTATGGAACTTCTGGCCAAGATGGAGGCATAGGTAGATGTACTTTGCCTCCTTGCATAAGGAAAAGAAAGACAACAATAAATTTAAAAACAAAAAATAACCAGAACTGCCAGAAAATCAAACTATATGGAAGTCTGACAACCAAGGAGTTAAAGAAGAAAGATTCATCCAGATTGATGGGAGGGGCAGAGACAGGCAGCCAAGTGGGAATGGACTCAAGGCAAGGCAGCAACTGGAGGACTAGGTAGTCCCACATTGGTGTGTGGGTAAACTGGGTGGATCAACTGGGAAGTAAGACAGACTTTGAAACCCAGGTTTCCAGTGTGGGGAAATAAAGCCTCAAATCCTTTGAGTGAAAAAAACCTGTGGGTGTCAAGGCAGCAGGGGAAACTCCCACTCTCACAGAAGAGTTCACTGGAGAAACCCACAGGGTCCTAGAATGTGCACAAAACTCACCCAAGGATAGGCACCAGAAGGGCCCAATTAGCTTGTGGGAAGTGGGGGAAGTGACTGGAAATCAGCTGAGAGCCCAGCAAACAGCATTATTCCTGCTCAGACCCCTCCCCCACATAGAGCATCACAAAGCAGCCATGTGAGTTGCCCCACCCTGGTTAATACCTATGGCTCAACCCCTTACTATGTATCAGGTGTGCTGAGACAAAAAAAAAAAAAAAAGGCTCAAATGAAAGAACAGATCAAATCTCAAAAAAACAGAACTAAGGGATGAAGAGATAGCCAACCTATCAGATGCAGAGTTCAAAAACTGATAAAGGTGCTCACTGAAATGGTCGAATATGGTTGCAAAATAGAGAAAGAAGTGAAGGCTATGCAAAGTGAAATAAAGGAAACTGTACAGGGAACCATTAGTGACAGGAAGGAAACTGGGACTCAAATCAATGATTTGGATCAGATGGAAGAAATAAACATTCAACCAGAACAGAATGAAGAAACAAGAATTCGAAAAAATGAGGAGAGGCTTAGGAATATGTGGGACAACTTTAAATGTTCCAACATCTGAATCTTAGGTGTGCCAGAAGATGAGGAAGAGCAAGAAATTGAAAACCTATTTGAAAATATAATGAAGGAGAACTTCCCTAATCTGGCAAAGGAACTAGACTTCCAGGAAGTCCAAGAAGCTCAGAGAGTCCCAAAGAAGTTGAATCCAAGGAAGCACACACCAGGCACATCATAATTACATTATTGAAGACTAAAGAGAAGGCAAGAATCTTAAAAGCAGCAAGAAAAAAGGAGATAGTTACTTACAAAGGAGTTTCCATAAGACGATCAGCTGATTTCTCAAAAGAAACCTAGCAGGCAAGAAGGGGCTGGAAAGAAGTATTTGAAGTCATGAAAGGCAAGAACCTACTTCCAAGATTACTCTATCCAGCAAAGCTATCATTTAGAATGGAAGGGCAGATAAAGTGCTATCCATATAAGGACAAGTTAAAGGAGTTTGTCTTCATCAAACACTTATTATATAAATTGTGAAAGGGAGTTATCTATGAAAATGAAGATAATCAAAAATATTAATAGTAAAATGACAACAAACTCACAACTATCAACAACTGAACCTAAAAACAAAAACAGAAAGAAACTAAGCGAACACCTAGAACAGGAACAGAATCACAGAAATGGAGATCATGTAGAAGGTTATAGATGGGTAGAGGTAGAGGGGAGAATGAGAGTAAAGGTAAATAAGAAGCATATTTGGTAGGTATAAAATTGACAGGGGGAGGTTAAGAATAGTATAGGAAATGGAGAAGCCAAAGATCTTATATGTATAACCCATTGACATGAACTAAGGTGTGGCAATACTGGTGGGACGAGTGATGCAGGATCGAAGGCTACACAGGGGAGAAAAAAATGGGACAACTATAATAACATAATACATGAAAAATATATTTTAAAAAAAGTTTAATTTAGATAATCAGATTTGTCCCTATTTAAAAAGTTTTATATAAAAAAGCTAAACAAAACACTGTGACTTCCTAACTATATTTAATCTCTAGCTAGTCCCTCTGCTTAGAATGTCTTCTTTTACATACATTTATGCAAATTATCCTAGTTTTTTCAGGTTTACTTGCTATGTCTCTAGAAACTTTTTTTGTTTCTCCAAATGAAGGAGTCTTCATTTTCTAAAACCTATCATGGTTAACAATGATCTTTATCTAATACTGCAAATATTTACATATGTATTTTATTTAACTATTATATTATAGCTTCCTAAAAGTCTGGAGTTGAGAAGAATTCATGCTGAATTTCCAGAATCCTTGCTTTGAGTTTATCTCTGAATTTGTATAAACATGCCAATGAATACAATAACAAAGACTCAAGTTCCAATATGGAGTTCAAAAATTCTACTTGTAAGTTTTAGTATATTTCTATAGCCTACCTTTTCCTTCTCATTATAGTGAATAATTAAATCTTTATCATTTTATCTTTAATAATTATAAATGATAAAATAATTTTATCATTTTACCTTTAATAATTATATCTTTATCATAAGCCTAAGAAATTAGACTTATTCTTTGAATTTCTCACTTGCATTAAGAAAGTCATAGTTGTATAACTCAAACCCTGAAGCTATTAGTTTCTTTCAAAACTATAGTATTTGAGTTACACGACAAAGAAATGCCAGCAAAATGAACTAGAGAATATTGAAAAGGTCACACAGCTTTAATATATGCACATTATGTGTAAGAGTTCTCAGTGCTCCAATATTTGTTAATGACTTTAAAGTCCTAATGAGAAAAAAAATAAAACAAATTAATGTATTGCCATGATGAAGTCTTTGAAGGCTATAGAGACAGGCAGAACAGAGGAGTAGAGACTTATATATAATTATAGGAGGTCACGCCAGAGTTTAAGATCTAAGAAATATTTTACGTTAAAAGCCACATTAAATATAATTAGATAAAGCCTATGTTTGAAAAATAGAATACATTAGTAAAAATACTAACATTAAAATCTGCCCTTTTCAAAATTTTTGGTATCATTAGGAAACATTGAATGAAAATTATTCTGCATGCAAGTAAAGTTCACATTAACTCAATAATTCATTTTATAATTAACTTACTGAAGTAGAAGCATTTAAGTCTTCACTTTATTTAATTATTCTTTCATATCATCTAGAATTTTAATAAGTAGGATAAAATTTTGAATTCCACACAAATTTTTGGCCAGAATTATTTTGTCCAGGATTGCATTTATACTATGAAACCTATATAGCACTGTACATTGCATATTCTGTCATTAATTATGTGGTATAAAAAGTACAACTTAGTGTGATTTTTTTATCTCTAAAATTGTACAATAGCAGGTAAAGCTGTAGCCAACCTATATTTATACACTCTCCTCATCAAAAGTCAACTCTGTTGGAGTTGAACAAAGGAAAAACTTTAGTCAAATTGAAGATGTTAAAATGTCAATGCCTTGAGTTTGACAATCAATTAGAAAACATGCAAAGTGAAGTCAATCAAACAAAACATAATGACAAATGAATAGTTTAAGAAACACTGAAAGTTTATTTGGGTAGAATGCAAGTCACTTGAACTAATCACATGTAAATAGACACCACTGCTCCCAAGACCCTGAATTAACACGGAGAAGGGGAAATGTCATGCAACTTAGCAACTGCATCAATTGTTGAAAAGAGTAAAATGAAGATTAATGTGTGTGTGATGTGACCATATGTGTATGACCACACACTGCTATATGGAAACCAAAATTGATGTTTTTTAATTCTAACTTATGATTCTTATGTTCACAAAATACAAAATAAGAACATTACATACTACGTGTACTGGCCAGTGAGGAAAATATTTCACTTATTCAATCAGAAAGTGCTAGGTTTTTAATACTTATTATACACCATGTGAACAATAATAGGCTTACAGCTGTTTGTAGGGAAAATAACACAATAATTAATTAATAATAATACAAGAATAAACTCTGTGTTTTGCATACTCACAATTTTAAACCTACTATTGCCCCATCATGTGTATCTGATACTGCCCTGTAACTGTAATTATATGTAAAGAAGTTTAAGATATAGTTCAGTAATACAGAAAACAGTTTAACACAGTATTATAACACTCTACTGTGCCTTTCAATTTTATCAGCATCCCTGTATCTTGTGGGTTTGTCGTCCTCTAAGGTTGTTGGGACAAAACAAAACAAAACAAAACATGAACACCATACACAGAAAGCCTGGAGCAGAGCACTTTAGTTCATCTCTCATTGAGTAAAACAGTCACATGACCTTGCTTAAAACTACAAGAAAATGTGAAAAACTGGAAAAACTGATTTAGCCCAGGAAGAAGTACAAAATGGTTTAAGAAAAACTTCTAACAGATTTTGCTAAGTTATTGAATACCCAATAAATATGTTATAATTTGCTAAGAGTGAGAATGTCAAGATGAATAAAATTGTCCTATACTAAATCTGGTTAGAAGAAAATTACATAAATAATATTCCTATACAGTAAGTGAAATACCTATTGGTTTATAAATTTTGTTTTATAGCATGCAGAAAAGAATCACTAAACCAAAGTACGGATCGTTTTACTATAAATGAGGCAATTATTATAACTGACTTTTAAAATGAAAAATACTCTATTCATAGTCTTTTGAGGAACTTCTATACTATTTTCCAGAGTTATCATATGATCCAGCAATCTTTCTTCTCAGTATCTACCCCCCAAATTAAAAAAAAATTTTCTTAGCAAAGATATCTATAACCCCATGTTCACTGCAGCATTATTCACCAAGACCAAGACATGGAAATAACCAAGAGGTCTTGTGATATGCTAAAGAGGACATGAGACATATATAATGGAAAACAACTAAGCCACAATAAAAAATGAAATACTGCCATTTGTGACATGAATGGACCTTGAGAATAACACACTAAGCAAAATAAGTCAGAAAAAGTTAAGAACCATATGATTCCACTATTATGTGGCATATAAAACTGAAAGCAACAAATGAACAAACAAGGAAAATAAATAAAACCTCACAGACACAGAAAATTGTATGGCAGTTACCAGATGACAGGTGCTGGAGTGTAGTGAAACCTAAAGGGGGTCAAATACAGTGACAGAATGGTATGACTTTGGGCGGTGGGCACACGATACAACGTACAGATCATGTATCATAGAATCTACACTTGAAACCTATATAACACTGTTAGTTAATGTCACTCAAATACATCTCATAAAAATAAATAGTTACCAAAAGATTTACAGACAGCTAAGTGCAAAAAAAAAAAGATGTCTCAGGACCAGCTTCAAATCATTGGGTAATTTGGGGCATAACATTTATATAAACCAAAATAAGTTTTAGACAGTAGTAAATAATAAGCATATATTTGTGTAAAAAGGAGCTGCAGCCAGGAAAAACAGATGCAGTCAGTAACCTAAACTGCATTCTACTGAGACAAAAGAGATCCCACAATTCATAGCAAACATTCCCAACCAGGTTCTTAATAAGGTCATTTTATGTAAATGAGGTATCTAAATCATGCAGTTCTGATCAGGTGGGGCAGGTCTCATTTTGTTGGTAGGAAGACAAAACCAGGGTTTCTTTGTAGTAGTTGACTCAGAAAACATAAATAAGGAGGGCATAGTACAGAAAGCCAAGAATTCAGTTAGAGGTTTGTCCCATACATATGTATATATTTAAATACTCATATTTTTGTTATCAACTCTTAATTTGATTTGTTATAAATTATGTTGATTCTAACACACTATTAAGTCTTATAGTTAATGTAATTGTTTTCCTGAGGATACTGTACAAAGGCAATTTTAAGTAATTATTTATTCTATTATTTTGCCAGAAGTACATTTTTCAGATAAATCAGATTTAACACTGAAATAAATGTGCATTTAATATTATCAAAACATAAACTCACCAAAAATTTTTCTTAATAAATATTAGTCTAATTGTAATATTTTAGATAGTTACATGTCTTATATGTCATTAGATATTTTCTTTCTATATTGCTGAATTTGGTATCTGACCACAACATTAATAAATGCATAGTTCCTTTTTGAGGTTTTAGTCTGAAATGACATTTTCTTTTTTGAATTTTTGTTTTTATGCTGATGTTTTAAAATATTTCATACTTTCTTTTTCATTAAACTTATTAAGATGACATTGGTTAATAAAATTATATAGGTTTGGGGTGTACAATTCTATAGCATATCACCCATGCACTATATTATGTATTTACCACCCCAAGAAAAGTCTCTTTCCGTCACCATTTATCCCATCTAATCTATAACCTCTTCTACCTCCCTCTACCTACTTTTCCCTCTGGTTGTCACCATTCTGTTGCCTGTGTCCACTGATAATTTTTGGCATGAAATAGTATAAAATACATTTTTAAATAAAAAAGGAAGGAAGGAAGGGAGAGAGAGAGAGAGGGAGGGAGAAAGGAAGGAAGGGAGGGAGGGAGGAAGAAATGAAAGAGATGAAAGATGAAAGAAAGAAAGAGAGAAAAGAAAGAGAAGAAATAAAGAGGCACAATATTAAAGCACATAGGACTTTTACTAAGACCCATGTTCAAATTCGAGCTATAATTATAAATAGAATACTATATGATGCAGCAATTTTATTTTTGGCTGTATATTCAAAGCAAATGAAAGCACTATGTTGAAAATATATCTGCATCTCTATGTTAATTGCTGCAGTATTTACAGAAGCAAAGACAGGGAGACATTCTAGATGTCCATTGACAAATGAATGAACACACACTGTGGAATGCTATTCAGCCGTAAAAAGAAGGAAATCCTGCTATATGTGACAATAAAGATCGACCTTGTGGGCATTATGCTAAGCGAAATAAGTAAGACAGAGAAAGACAAACACCATATCATCTCGCTTTTATACAGAATATAAACAAAAACCTAATTTGTAGAAATAAAGATCAGACTTGTGGTTACTTGAGGTGGGGGATGAGGTGTGGGGGAAGCAGATAAGGTAAAAGGCAAAATGTCGAATTATAGGATAAATAACTACTGGAATAAAATGTACAACAGGATGATTATAGTTAACGCTTCTCTATGTTATGTTTGAAAGTTGCCAAGAGAGAAAATCCTAAAAGTTTCATCACAAAGGAAAACATTTTTTACCAACATATAAATAAATAAATGCGTCTTCTTGTATAGGAGCCTCTCTCTCTCTCCCCCCATCAACAGAGCCAAGTGAAAATGGCTTTTGTAGCAGTAAAGATGAAGTAAGAACAAGGATTTGGAGTCAGCTAGATCTGGGGTCTGTTCTCGTCACCTCTTATTATTTGGGTAAGATAACCACCCTGAGCTTCACCTTTTCATCTGTAATAATGGAGATAAAAATTATCCCTTATTCATGGGGTTATTGAAAGCACTAAATGAGGTAAATTATGTAAAGTACTGAGAAAAAAAATGTCCTAAAGCAGTATTCAATCATCATAATTAATTTTCTCACAGATACAGCTATAGAAAATTTATGTATTGAGTCTCTGTAAACCCATATGCAGGTTTGCCATAATGAAAATATGTTTGTTCCATGTTGGAGAAAACTGAGACTTTGATTCTACACAGGAGCACATGCATCTAAATCACTCAGTAATACCAATGCATGTTTTAAAATAAATAAAAAGTGTGAAACACAAACTTACTTTTTGTTATCTTAGGACTATTCTTTCTGGACCTGCTTTAAACTGTTTCTAGCATGCAGATTAAGTGACGCACTCTTTCCTTGGTATTTGACAGTGGGGTATCTTCTTTACAACTTGTATCTGACCAAGGCTAATACAAAAGCCTCTGTTCTCCTGGAGCCCAAGGCTATAAATCCTCCCATATTAAAAAGGGACATTCACGGCTCTGAGAGTGGAAAGCAGTGATAGCAAAGGCTGAGAGCTTTCATATTGCGGCATTTTTTCTCCACAAATTGCCCTCAAATAGCACTCTTTGTTGGAATATGTGTGCTTTTCACATGTTTTTTTTTTTCTACCCAGTGCTAAAAGCTTTTACATCTCTTCTACCAAACATAAGCCAGTCAGGATGTGTAACAAGAAAATTTACCCCATATAAGTCTCTCTACCTACTAGATATGTCATCAGGATTATATCAGACCAAGTAACCATCAAAAACTTTAGATTCTTGCTTCCATCCAACTATATCCTAATGTTCCTAATGATCACGTTTAAACTCAGTCCTGCCTAACTGTGGAGCGCATGAAACTCAGGAGCTCCACTGGTTTATAAGGAGATTTTGGTAATCGTCTGATCTACAACTGCCAAGCATAAATTTTAAACACATAATTTTGAATAAACAAATCCTAGGCACTATCATTTTTTATCCAGAGCCGATATCAATCTTTTAGATAATAAGAGTTCCTAGATTTGCTAATAGCCTTTTTCCTCAATACCCACACCCACCACCTGCCCACTAGGAAGAAGGACATTGTAACCCAGATTCCGATCCTGAATTTGTCTCCCCCTTATCAACAGAAATAGTTTCATATTAAAGATATATGTTTTGGTTGTATTATGGGTTTATTTATACCATGATACCAATTGCCCCTTTGTTCACCTAGAAAGTTTTACCTATTAGTTTCATAGTAAGTGAAATTCACTTCCTTTAGGTACTTAATAATTTTGTCAATATTAGGTGCAGAATTTTTTCTTTTATTACTCTTTTCTTATTGATATGCCAGAACTATCCTAAATGCTGTTCAATATCTGAAAAAAATACTTCTTCTGTTAAGAACATACAGTTATGGGAGTTATTAATATTCAAGACAAGTTTTTTTCTTTTTCTTTGGTTTCTGGGATATTTTAAAGAGTCTTAATTTTCCATAAGGGAACTATTATGTTTTCATATTGTGAAGTTGCTTAAATTCCCAGCATCTTAAAAAGACACTGTAATCTGGGAATAAATAGGCATTTAAAGACAAGGATGTTTATTACACTGTCACGTGACCACTGGGTACTCATTAAATATTAGTTTATGTTCAAAAAATTAAGTGGAATGTGGTTAGTTTCTGCACAAGGAGACTATAAAGTAGAACTTTGTCCATGATTAAAAATAAAAGATGCGATTTCAAAAATAAGGAATAAGGCTCTTCTCATGAAATTTAAATTGTTTCCTGGATGCCATAGATTATAATTATAATTGTGACACAATATAAATAAAAAATATTTTATATAGAACTGGATATTTTGACAAACGTATGCTTTATTCAAAACTAGAAAACTTTTAAAATAACATTCTGATTACTTTAATTTTATAATAATTATATGGGTTAGGTATAAGTTTACCAGTAATGTTACCGAACAACAGGAGGTCCAAGGGAGGGGCAATACAATATTTGGCCCACCTAGGGATGCCCAAAACTGCTATACAACAGGGGCCCCTCCCAAAAACCAAAATACTAAAATCTACTGGGCCCTTCTGTCCGCCGCCAATTGGAAACACATCTCTTAATGCCAGAGATTTGTGAAAAGGAAACAAAATGTTTATTTAATGCTATTCAGGCCTAACGCCACTACTAAAATATCAAAGTCCTTTAGGGTATACACCTACACCCACACAGCGCTCCCTTCCCTCTTGTCCCAACTCCGGGTACCGTAAATCAGGAAAAGAGCACACGTCTGTGTTGCAGGCCGCTGGCACCGTCAGCTGTGTCACTGTGCAGGATCTCGAGTTAATCCAAAGTACTGCGGTACTCTCTCATGGTCCACTGGCAAGAGTCCTTTGTACCCAGTTCCAGTCAAAGTCTCTGTTGCTTTTCAGGCCCCGCGGCCAAAGGGGGCACCCCAAAGCCGCGTGGGCCTCTTCTACCAAAGCTGCAGGAGTCCGCACTCCACCAAAAGTATGTGGCTGTCTTCTTCACCTGGCTGCAGGGATCTCCATTCTGGCAAAGCTGCGTGGTTTTTCCCTTTCACCTGGGAAAGAGGGGTTCCACACTCTGCCAAAACCACGTGGCTCCCTCTTTCACCTCACCAACAGGGGGTCCTCACTCTGCTGAAACCGCGTGGCTCTCTCTCTCCATCTGGCCAAGCGGGGACCCTTCATGTCTCGGAGCCAGTCTTTTCCAAGCTCCCACCCAGGCCATCTCGCTCAGGAGCGCAGCCCCTTGTTACATTCTGAGTCCAAGCCCTTCTCACTCAGGAGAGCAGCCCTTAGTTACATTCTTGAGTCCCTGCCACTCAGGAGGGCAGCTCCTAGTTCCATCTTGAGACCTCCCAGTTCCATCCTGAGTCCCTCGCTAGCTCCTTCTCCCTTCTCCCTTCTGCTCCAAACTTGGCCACTGCTATTTAACATATCTATGAAACCAGTTAAAGGTTATAGATATGTTAAATAACCATTCCTCCGGAGGTTAGCTCCAAAACTGTTGCTATGCAAAATAGCTCTCAATGGCCTGGCTCCATTCTTTCTTCCCCCCTGTGGGGGGGGGGGGGTGAGGACATCTTATATGTCTCTCCAATATTCCTATACACTTTGAATTCTGGACACTTTTCTAAATCTTTTTGGGGGCCCCCCTGTCTGCACCCTGTATCAGTAAGAACTGATCTCTAATGATCTATAAATTATGTTAATATTTTATTCAGTTGAACCTATACAGAAAGTTAAAGCAACTTCTCTTATGATTAATTTATCCCAATGATGTCACTGAAAGTAACTAACCATTAAACCAGTGTTCATGCCCTAATTTTTTCTCAAAAACATAATAACTACCAAACACACAGTGATTATATTATACCCACCTCTATACTATTGGTATTTATATACTTAACAGCCTAATATAATGCATATACATAGAATAAGAAACTTTTGACATCAGTTATTTCCAGTTTGGTATTCACTAGAAAAAGAAGACCTGTGAAAGACTAAGTGTTTTCCCTAATAGTTGCCCCTAAGTGTGGTACCTCTGTCCTTTCAGAGGAGCAGGCTGCAGCTCTGAAAATGTTGCATGTCTATGATGAATGGGTATTTTCTCACTGTTGGGTGCAAAGTTGTATGTACTCCTTACATCACACTAGTTAGATGTGTTGTTCAAATCTTTGACCTTCCATATTTTTTTTTACTTTTTACTTTTTAATTAAATTTATTGGAGCAACATTGGTTAATAAGATTATATAGGTTTCAAGTGTACTATTCTATGACACATCATCTGTGTGGAGGCGATCTCTTTCTGGAGGTCCCCCGGTGCCATGGACATGCATGAGTGAGTAAATATGGCCGAGACAAGAGGAGATCTGTTTGGGGATGGAGGAGTGGGCTGTGGCCAGTTTCTTCGAGGAGAAAAAGGCCTCAAGCACCTTTCTCCGTAGCTTTTTATCGGGATGTAATACACAGGAGTACCAGGCGGCAAGGATCAAACAGTAGATAACATTACAAAGAGGTCTGAGGGCTTACTATGAGTCAGAGTTGCAGAAACTTTGGGAGACAAACTCATTTCCTCTTGGACCCTTATCATATGAATGAAAGCACTTTTAGCAGGTTTCACAGGTTAATCAGCAAGTCTTTGTGATGCCGAATTTTTCCCCAGGGCAGGCTCTAGTAAGGCAAGGAGCTGCACCTCTCCCCATTAGAAATTCAGGCTTAAGGTGATTAAAGCCAGGAAGCACTTCTCCCAGAGAACATGGGGACTTGGGCTATGTTAAAGCAGAGGGGGTGGGGCAAGAGTCTATTGCTCTTTGTTGCAGCCCCCTGAGTCCTTCCATGAAGGCCTCCCAGGTGATCGAGTCTGGCTTAGGTTGCCCCCTACTGTGAGGGGTCTTACCCGTCATTGACTTCTGACCAAGCTCTGGGGGCAGGGAGAGGAACTGAGGCAGCTTTTGCTACCAGAGAAAGGCTTTGTCTCCTGCGGCTGGCATTCCAAAGGTCATCTTGATACAGGGTGCAGCCAGGGCCCCCCCCCCCAAAAAAAAAGATTTAGAAAGGTGTCCAGAATTCAAAGTGTATAGAAATATTGGAGAGACATATAAAATGTCCTCACCCCACCCCCCTCAGGGGAAAGGAACAAATGGAGAGCTGTTTTGCATAGCAATGGTTTTGCAGCTAACCTCTGGAATGATTATTTAACATATCTATAACCTTTAACTGGTTTCATAGATATGTTAAATATCTGTGGCCAAGTTTGGAGCCGGGGACTGAGGATGGAACTAGGAGGACTCAAGATGGGAACTAGGAGCTGTACTCCTGAGGGAGAAGGTAGTGGACGGGGACTCAGGAGGATGTAATTAAGGTCTGCGCTCCTGAGTGAGAAGGGCTTGAGGAAGCCAGGATGTAACGAGGGGCTGCGTTCCTGAGTGAGAAGGCCTGGGAGAGAGCCACATGGTTTTGGCAGGGTGCGGACCCCCTCTTTCCCAGGTGAAAGGGAAGAACCACGCAGCTTTGCCAGAATGGAGATCCCTGCAGCCAGGTGAAGAAGACAGCCACATGCTTTTGGTGGAGTGCGGACTCCTGCAGCTTTGGTAGAAGAGGCCCACGCGGCTTTGGGGTGCCCCCTTTGGCTGCGGGGCCTGAAAAAGCAAGAGAGACTTTGACTGAAACTGGGTACAAAGGACTCTTGCCAGTGGACCATGAGAGGGTACCACAGTACTTTGGATTAACTCAAGATCCTGCACAGTGACCCAGCTGAGGGTGCCAGCGGCCTGCAACACAGACGTGTGCTCTTTTCCTGATTTACGGTACCCGGAGTTGGGACAGTGGGAGAAGGGAGTGCTGTGTGGGTGTAGGTGTACAACCTAAAGGACTTTGATATTTTAGTGATGGCATTAGGCCAGAATAGCATTAAATAAACATTTTGTTTCCTTTTCACAAATCTCTGGCATTAAGAGATGTCTTTCCAATTGGCGGCGGACAGAAGGGCCCAGTAGATTTTAGTATTCTGTTTTTGGGAGGGGCCCCTGTTGTATAGCAGTTTTGGGCATCCCTAGGTGGGCCAAATATTATATTGCCCCTCCCTCGGACCTCCTCTTGTTCGGGAACAATCTCTCGCCCTTAGCCACAAGGAATAGAGATGCAATTCCTAAAACTAGGCACATCTGTATATTGCATTGTTTGCCTGCCACCCAATATAAAATCTCTTCTGTCCCCACGTATTTGACCGTCTCATATTTGATACCCTTTGCTATCTTCTCAACCCACTTCCCTCTGGTAACCACCATGCTTTTGCCCGTTTCTATTAGTTTGTTTGTTTGTTTTTCCTGTTTGTTCATTTGTTGCTTTCAGTTTTATAGCCCACATATGAGTGAAGTCATATTGTTACTGAACAAGAGGTCCGAGGGAGGGGCAATACAATATTTGGCCCACTTAGGGATGCCCAAAACTGCTATACAACAGGGGCCCCTCCCAAGCACAGAATACTAAAATCTATTGGGCTCTTCTGTCCGCCGCCAATTGGAAAGACATCTCTCAATGCCAGAGATTTGTGAAAAGGAAACAAAATGTTTATTTAATGCTATTCAGGACTAACCCCTCCACTAAAATAGCAAAGTCCTTTAGGGTATACACCCACACAGCGCTCCCTTCTCCCACTGTCCCAACTCCGGGTACCCTAAATCAGGAAAAGAGCACACGTCTGTGTTTCAGGCCACTGGCACCATCAGCTGTGTCACCGTGAAGGCAGGATCTGTAGTTAATCCAAAGTACTGTGGTACCCTCTCATGGTTCACTGGCAAGAGTTCTTTGTACCCAGTTCCAGTCAAGGTCTCTCCTGCTTTCCAGGCCACGCGGCCAAAGGGGGCACCCCAAAGTCGCGTGGGCCTCTTCTACCAAAGCTACAGGAGTCCGCACTCCACCAAAAGCATGTGGCTTTCTTCTTCACCTGGCTGCAGGGATCTCCATTCTGGCAAAGCTGCGTGGTTTTCCCTTTCACCTGGGCAGTTCTCACCTCATGTCCCGGAGCCCATCTTTTCCAAGCTCTCACACAGGCACCCTCACTCAGGAGCTCAGCCCCTCGTTACCATCCTCAGTTCCAGCCACTACCTTCTCCCCGGCTCCAAACTTGGCCACTACTATTTAACATATCTATGAAACCAGTTAAAAGTTATAGATAATGTTAAGTAATCATTCCAGAGGTTAGCTGCAAAACTATTGCTATGCAAAACAGCTCTCAATGGCCCTGCTCCATTTGTCCCTTCCCCCTGAGGGGTGGTGTTTGAGGACATCTTATATGTCTCTCCAATATTCCTACACACTTTGAATTCTGGACACCACTGCAAATCTTTTTTTTGGGGGCCCCCCTTGGCTGCACCCTGTATCAATATGGTTCTCACTTTTTGTATTTGAATGTGTGTTTAGAAGACATGGTACTAATGTGGGAAGCTTTGGAAAACCTTTGCTCACCTAAGACCCCAGGCGCCATAGGAGAATGATAAGGCCCTCTGAGAAAGCAAATAGCCGGATAGTCAGTAGGGTGGGAACTAGCACCCCCGCTGAAAGAACCAATCATCACATTCTGCTTCTGTATCCCGCTTTTGTCACGTGGACAGGAAGACGGTAGACTATATAAACCCCAAGAATCCTTTGTTCGAGGCTCAGAATTTAGAGATAGACTCCTCTGGCCCCGTGCACGTAAATAATAAACCTTGTACTCCAGAATCCCTCCGGTGTCTGGTTGTTTCGTTTTCCTATAACAGTACAGTTGGTGATCCTTAAAACATTTATTATTCACCTTTGATCTACTATTGGTTTCTATCTACTTTACAAACCTGATTGTCCAGATATCTCCCCAATTCTCTTTCTTTCTTGCAAATGAGATGATTTATCTTGATTTCAGAGGAGAACATATCTGATTCAGCCTTTGGAACTAAGAATGCATTATAGATAAGAGAATGAACTAAAATGAAAGAAATGTGAACTTAATTATCTGCTTTTACTGCTAAAGGCAATGAAAATCCCATTATCTTTAATAAATGGACCGCTGGTTGCCCACAACACCCAGTTATGTAAGAGAAAATTAAATCATTCCCTATGATCACCATGATTAAAGAGCTGATTGAAGCAAGTTTGGGACACCCTTGTTGTTCCTATGATAGAATTGCATGATGGGCAAAAGTAATTCAAGAAATGCTGTATAGGGTAGATGTTTCTAAGGAACTTAAGAAAGTTAAAAAGAAAGAAATCAAGTCCAAATTCCTAAAATATGTTTTTAAATAGAATGAAACAAGGGATTCTATGTAATTTTAAAAATCTGTTATATCTAGCAGCGCCAGTGATAAGGTAGATAGTAATTAACTTAATATCCTACAGGTTGCTAAATATGCAATAACAACTGAATTCACTGATTTTCCAAATCCCCTGTGTGAG
This sequence comes from Artibeus jamaicensis, assembly GCF_021234435.1. Lineage (NCBI taxonomy): Eukaryota > Metazoa > Chordata > Mammalia > Chiroptera > Phyllostomidae > Artibeus > Artibeus jamaicensis. The sequence continues at coordinate 65,668,196 of NW_026522030.1, read as the reverse complement.
ATTCGGTGTATTGATTATAAAATGTGGGCTCTACAATGTGAAATACAGGCACATTGAAAATTTCAAAATTCATGGTTACCCAAAAACCTCAGCTCTCACTGAGCCTTGTCTATCAGCTAAAGGAGCCTCTTCCTCACCTGTAGGATAATTATTTTCTCCCTCTTTTCAATGCTGTCAGCACACTCAAATGAGGTACATACCTTTCATGATAAAGGTAATTTTTATACACCCACATCCTTACTCAGAGCCTTATAACTAGAGAAGTATTCTTCCTTGTACATACAAATTATATAATATGAACAAATTTTAAAGTACAGCTTGAGAAGAGAGGCTTAAATACAAGTAAAAAAGCACAACTTTGAATATTATATCAATATAATAGCACAAACATGTAAGATATAAGTAAATGAGTTCTGAAGTGATTTTCTGAAGAAGGAAATACAATTTTAGGTCAGACTGAATATATCAATAGTTAGCATGTGAATATATATAGCCAGATATTCTGGATACAACATGCCATCTTGAGCAGCAAAGTACAATCCTAATGTTTTACTTGTATAGTTGATTTTTGAAAATCAAGTTTTGCTGGTGGGGCTTCTCTTTGAAATTGAAATGTCAAAATTCTTATAAAAATCTTTAAATATTTCAACAGATGGAAATTCAGACACTGTTGTAAGGATCACAAGACAACTGAGACTATTTGCCCTTCAATAAGTATTTGAGATGCACAAGGGTGGTGCTTCAGGGAGGGGTTGTTGAAGGAATGAGCATCTCGGGAAAGTCCTTCTGAGGTTGTTTGCTTTAGGATAACCAGGTTGATGAGAGTTACTCAGATGAAATTAGAGCAAGTGTATATTAGGTAGCCCTGAACTAATAATGTTTCTTAAGTCACAGAAAACAAAAATAAAAGGCATGATTACTTAGCACAACAAAGTGCCAGGACAATACACTAACCAAAATAACAAACTCTTTAATTGTATATTACTTGATGATGAGATACCAAGGACTAAATATATATGCATCTCATTGAATTTTTGTCTCCCCAGGCCTGAATCAGTTCTTAAATATATAGCTTCTTAAACAAAGCAGATACTTAAGGAAAAACACTACAGCATCCACATATTGTGTGTTGAGGTCCATAACAGATGTTGAAAAGGGACAATCCCGAACGAGCCCCGGATAAAGTTAGGCTGACCAGGAACTAAAGTTAGGCTGACCAGGAGCAGGGAAATTTTTACTTCCTAAAAGGGCTCACCGCCAATTTCCCTAATAAGCCAATGGCAATCAGCTGTTTAGAGCTAGCCAATAGCTAACAGCCGCATCTGCTCCTGTTCAACGCTTGCTTGCATACCCCTATATAAGGACATAGCTGTAAGCGCCGGGTTGCGGCTCTCATCTGCAGCTCTCCTGTGCATAGTGTCCTCGGACACTCAGAGAGCTCGCCCCTACGCAGGTAAAACTTGGCCCATAAAGTAACATCTTGAAAATTCCGATAGTCTCCGAACCTCTGTTTCTCGTGACGGCGGATGCAACATTATGCATATTTTCACCTTGTTCTTTACCAAAGATATCTGCAGCCATTTTTAGTTACTTATGTATTTAGATTAATTTTACATTTTTTATTGTTGTTCCGTTACAGTTGTCCCCATTGTTCCCCCATTACTCTCCCCTTCGTGCTTTCCAAAGTTGACACTGTAATCTGGAGACCTACACTGTATTTACCAGTGTGTATGGGAATTTATGGATTATCAGGTGATCAACAGAGCTCTGGCATAAATCAGCCTCACCAAACCTCCAGTGGGACATCCAAATTATCCACTGTTGAGTTTTCAAATACATACTGTAAAAGCAATCATTAGCAAAACTGTTTGTTTATTTTTACTTTAGCAGAAATTACAATATATTATCATCTTGCTTCTCAGGTACTTCAGCTTTGTAGCTTTGTATCATATTGTAGACTGCAGGAAACTTAAGTGTCTTACCATCAAAGGAACTTATGCCGGTCTTCTTGACTGATGACTTAATGCTAAAAGGAACTAAAAGCTAAATAATGCAGATGCCCTGGTGAGACTTATCTGAACTGAAGATGGAGAAATAAAGCCTCCAAATACCATTGAGACATTTGAGCAACAAAAGAAATTATGAGGATAATATATTATAGGTCATAGAAGAAAATAAGAACCCATGAGTACAAATAGATATAAATGGTGGAACAAGAGCACCTCCTCCTTCTTTTCCCTAGATTCCAAACTAATGAAAATAGAAGATATGATGTAATTTTAAAAATACCATTTGGCATTTATCTTATGAATTGTTTCCAACAAAAATAATAATAACATAAAAGTGGTTAGTAATATGATGGTCATATGATGACAATCTTTATAAGAAATGTACAGAAGATACTTATTAATTACCATGAGAAATATAAAATCTTGGCCAATAATACTTTAATCAAGTAACATATTTTACACTATAATTAATGGGAAAAATTGACATCAAGTGCCTCATATAATTTCTACCAAAAATGCTTACCTAAATTCTATCATGATAAAAAGCAGGCAAACACAAAATAAGAATTAATCTACAAAATGAATAGCTAGAACTCTAAAAAGTGATAAAGTCGCAAAAAACAAAAAGATTGAGGAATTACATTCATCATGTGCCCCAGGATTAGATTCTGGATAAAAAAAATTAATAGGACAATTGGAGAAATTTTCAAAAACTATATAGTTTTGACAATATTTTCAACATTAATTCCCTGATTTTGATAATCTTACTCTGACTATGTACAAAAATATCCTTGATTTCAGCCAATATATTCTGAAATATCTAGAGGAAAAAGGTATCCTACTTGCAAATATCCTTGAAACTTTTGAAAAAAAATGCATATATATACATCCATTTCATAATGTTCATGTGTGTGTACTTAGCAAAAACAAGAAAGTAGAACAATTGATACAGGGTGCAGCCGGGGGGGGGGGCAAAAAAAAGATTTGGAATGGTGTCCAGAATTCAAAGTGTATAGGAATATTGGAGAGACATATAAGATGTCCTCACCCCCCCCCCCCAGGGGGAAGGGACAAATGGAGGATGAGCTGTTTTGCATAGCAACAGTTTTGCAGCTAACCTCTGGAATGATTATTTAACATATCTATAACCTTTAACTGGTTTCATAGATATGTTAAATAGCAGTGGCCAAGTTTGGAGCCAAGGAGAAGGGAGTAGCTGGGGACTCAGGAGGATGTAACTAAGGTCTGAACTCCTGAGTGAGAAGGGCTTGGACTCGGAATGTAACTAGGGGGCTGCGCTCCTGAGTGAGAAGGCCTGTGTGAGAGCTTGGAAAAGATGGGCTCCAGGACATGAGGCGATAACTGCCCAGGTGAAAGGGAAAACCACGCAGCTTTGCCAGAATGGAGATCCCTGCAGCCAGGTGAAGAAGAAAGCCACATGCTTTTGGTGGAGTGCGGACCCCTGCAGCTTTGGTAGAAGAGGCCCACGCGGCTTTGGGGTGCCCCCGTGGGCCGCGGGGCCTGAAAAGCAAGAGAGACTTTGATTGGAACTGGGTACAAGGGACTCTTGCCAGTGGACCATGAGAGGGTACCACAGTACTTTGGATTAACTCGAGATCCTGCACAGTGACACAGCTGATGGTGCCAACAGTCTGAAACACAGATGTGTGCTCTTTTCCTGATTTAGGGTACCTGGAGTTGGGGCAGTGGGAGAAGGGAGCACTGTGTGGGTGTAGGTGTATACCCTAAAGAACTTTGATATTTTAGTAGTGGCATTAGGCCTGAATAGCATTAAATAAACATTTTGTTTCCTTTTCACAAATCTCTGGCATTAAGAGATGTCTTTCCAATTGGCGGCAGACAGAAGAGCCCAGTAGATTTTAGTATTTTGTTTTTGGGAGGGGCCCCTGTTGTATAACAGTTTTCGGCATCCCTAGGTGGGCCAAATATTGTGTTGCCCATCCCTCGGACCTCTTGTTCGATAACACAATAACAAATATACATGTAGAATGCTAACATTTGGCCTGGCTTGCATGGGTCAGTGGATTGAGCACTGGCCTGTGTGATCCAAAATGTTGCTAGTTTGATTCCCAGTCAGGGCACATGTCTGTGTTGTGGAACAGGTCCCTGGTTGGGTGCATGCGAAAGGCAACCAAACAGTGTATTTCTCACACACTGATGTTTCCTTCTCTTCCTCTTTACCCTCCCCTCTCTCTAAAAAAGGAAATGAATAAAATCTTTTTAAAAATATTAACATTTAGGAAATTTGGCTAAAAGTTTAGGGAACTTCATTGCACTATATTTGTAACTTTCTATATCACCAAATCATTTCAAAATACAAAGTTAAAAAAATTAGATTACAATCTTAGGGAGAGTTGAGGAATTCATTGCATGCGTCCCCTTTCTTCAGTGTAGAGAATGTGCATAAATGGTCATCAATTATATAGCAGTATAATCTTAAATTGTTTATTACCTTTCACACAACCCTGCCTTATCTCATTCATTTGGTATTTGTTATACATCTACTCCGAACAAAGGAGATGGATGTACTTCTCAGTATGAATATATGGCTTCATTGGTGACAACAATAAACAAATATTTATAGAAATTATTATTTAATATAGCTATGATAAGTACTAGGAGGTAGATTTAAAAAAAGAGGACAGTGAGAAAGTTTAGTAGAGAAATCTCTCATAGTTACAAGAAACAGGAGATTCTAGTGAGAATGATTTTTGGGATTTGGATTACAATTGCATTTAGATCACTTTGACAAGTAAAAAAATAAAAAATAGTGAGCTTTACAAAAGTACAGTATATCTCTCCATTTATTTCTGTATTCTTTAATTTCTCTAAGCAATGTTGTATTGCTGCCGTGTAAAGCTCTTACACATTTGGTTAAATATATTTCTCCATAACTCATGTTTTGAAACTTTATTAAATATGCTATTTTAAATTTTATTTACTATTAGGTGGCTACTATTACTTAGAAACAATTAGATTTTCACTCCTGTTAAAAATATGTAAAGTTTCAGGTATATATCAAATAATCGCAGTGACGAGGAAAAAATCTTATAATCTACAAAATAATATTTTTAGGCTATCAAAGAGTTGAAGTTTCAAGGTGATTGTGCAAAGTGAAGTTCAAAGGGTTCAAAATCTCTCCTAAGAGAGAAAGAAATACAAATTATTTTACCTTTTGCAGAATAATAGAAAAAGAAAAGAGGCTATCACCTGAAAGCAGATAAGAAGAAAACAGATAAAATTTAAATAAATTGTATAGGCCAAATCTGTGCTACTATGGAAGTTTAGAATCCCAGGCAACCTCAGATACAATGAGAGTCTGCACCATGCTTCATTTCCGCCTCCCCACGCCCCACCCCGTCCTCCAACAACTTTTGATAAGAAAAAATTGTAGATTAAAGCACACCTGAGAGAGAGTCTCCACTGTGTTCCAGTCATGCCAGACTTGCCTAAATTTAATGAGAGCCACAGCCTCTCAAATCTATAGGCCATGAAGATTATAAGGCATAGGTTGGTTTCTGCTGAAGATGGCCACAAAAACTGTTTGTGTTCTGAACTGTTCTCAGGTATGAGGATGAAGATGGCTATTGATGTGCATAAAATTGGAAACCCATCTGCCCCAAACCCTGCACAGACATGAAGCAGAAGTCATCCACTGATGGAGAAGGGTGATGGAAAATTCACATCCTAGACTGTACACGGATATGTGGTAAGGATCTGCTGTCACTGTGAAGAAGCACAAATTCACCCATGCCCAGGACCCTGCACAAGGTGGAGCTCCCCTGCTATTGACACTAGGGGAGAAACATGAAACCTGCTTGATCTCCAGACTCTATATTGATAACACTTGCAGAATTATTTGACAGAGGAAGAGCAGGGATGCTGAGAGAACCCCACTCCTGAGGATCAAGTGCACAGAGTCCGCCTACTAATGAGACGGGAGAGTAAGGACCCTCTCACACATAAGCATTGTGAATATAAAATTATAACAATGGCAGTCTACCAGTGAGGAAAGGGACAGGAACACAGAAAAAAACCCTTTTCTGGTGCAGAAATACAGGGCATGACAAAATCCAAAGGAGAAATGGAATATCAAAAAAATAAATAAATAAATCTTTTGCATCCCCGACTTCCCACACTAAGCACAAAACAGGGGAGGAACATCACTTAAAAAGTTAAAGTTCGCAGCCCTGAATGCTGTAGCTCAGTGGATTGAGCTCTGGCTTGTAAATAGAAAGGTCACTGGTTCAATTCCCGGGCAGGGCACGTGCCTGGATCAAGGGCCAGGTCCCCAGTTTGAGGCCTGTGAGAGGCTACCGCACATTGATGTTTCTCTTCCTTTCTTTCTCCCTTCCTCTCTTTCTAAAATTAAATAAGTAATTTTTTTTTAAATTGAAGTTTATGATGCAACAAAGCTGTATACAGCAACAACAAACCCAATACAAATTAGATTGACTCAACTCTCTACAATAGCACCCTGAAAAAAAAGACTTTCAAATTTCTGGGAATAAATATTATTTACTTTAGCCTCTAGAGTTTTATTGTAAAAAAATGTAGAAATCAGTAAGAAAAATATAAAGTGCCAAAGACATCAAGGAAATAAACAATGCAAAAGATAAAATAGTTATCAAGGAAAAAATTCAGATTTGACATACCTTAAAATTATCAGATGAGGATTTTAAAATTATCAGATGGGGACATTATAAGACTATGATACTAAGTATGAATAACATAATGAACAGATGAATAATTTCAACACATAGACAAAAACTAATAAAAAAGAGAACAAAAGAAATTATAGAAATTAAAAAATGTGATATAAAAGTCATTATATTTAAAAACTTAGCTCATCAGACTCAACTGAAGGATCAGCTAAATAGAATACAATCCAATAGAAATTCTCTAAACTGAAACACAAAGAGAAAAAACTGAAAAATATAGTAAAATATCTGAGGTCTTAAAGACAATATGAAAAATATAATGTGCATGCAACTTGAATTCCTAATGAAGAAAGAGTAGGTAACAAGTATATTTGAATTGGCAATGGACAGAATGTCAAAAAAAAATGTTAACAACTAAAACCTACATATCCCAGAAACTTAAGAGAATCCCAAACAGAATAAATAAAAAGAAAAACATATCTAGGTACATTAGTCAAAGTCTTAAAAAACCAATGTTTACCAGAAAACCCTGAAGCCAATCATGAAATAAAAAACATTTCATCTAGATAAACAATGATAAGAAGCAACTCTTACTTTACTTAAAAATAATGGAAGCCCTAAGAAAAGTAAATGGTATATTTTAGATTAGTGAAACATACTGTACACTGGTCAAAGTATACTTTAAAAGTATAAGTGTGGTGCTTTCTGGCTTCTATTTAGAATATTAGAGGGCTAGAAAGAGCATTATTTCCACATACATAAAACAAAAGAACTCACTGTACAATCTGAAATCCAAAGTGCTTGCAGAACAACTAATGGACCAAAAAATCTAAGGAAAACAAGAACAGCTAAGATGAGACAAGACACAATTGGTTGTTTCCCTGGGGCAAATGACAGGTTGCATATAAACTTCTAACAATAATTCAGGTAAAAGTTTAACAAATTGCTAAAGATTAGTGTGGGTTCATGAGAAAACAAAGAACGTCAATGAACCAAAGATACAAAGGACATTCTCAGTCATTTGCAGACTTCTTCACAAACCTAACCCGTTGCTCAGAAGAAAGACCAGGGTCAGACTGACAGACCTGAGAAAGATTCCCAGATGGTGCAGGGTTTGAGATGGATAAGAGCAAGTACTGCTGAAAAAGCATGAAACTTCATCTGAACCCATTTATTCTATCTTTCCAGATAATAAAAAGTTTAAGCTCCTGAGGGAAGATTTAAAAATAATGAAAAATTTTTAAAAATTAACTAAGGGTACAAATAAAAACCCACAAAATCTGAAAGGAGCCATTATATTCCTCAGTAAAGTAATAAACTATGGTATAGGCAAACAAAGGCATACTTCTCAGTGACAACAAGGACAATGTAATGATATAGTATCAACATGAGTTCATCTGAAATGCATTATGTTAAATGAAATTAGCCAGACTTAACAGCCACATAATGTATAATTCAATTATATGACATTCTTAAAAAAGGCAAAGCTACTCTGGCTGGTGTGGCTCAGTGGACTGAGCACCAGCCTACAAACCAAAGGGTTGCTGGTCGATTCCCTGTTAGGGTACATGCCTGGGTTGTGGGCCAGGTCCCCAGTTAGGGGTGCAGGAGAGGCAACCACACATTGATGTTTCTCTCCCTTTCTTTCTCCCTCCCTTTCCTTCTGTCTAAAAATAAATAAATAAAATATTTTTTGAAAAAGGCAAAGCTAGAAGACAGAAAATAAATTGGTGATTACCAGAGACTTTGAGAATCAAAACAGGTGATTATAATTGGGCACTGGATAATTTGGAGGGATGATGGAATTTTTCTGAATAGAACTGTAGCCTTTGTAAAAACTCATAGAACTGTATAATAAATGGGTAAACTATTGTATATGTTATAAAGGTGAAATAAAAACTTTTTAGTCGGGCAAAAAGTAAAAGAATTCATCTCAGTCTGTGTGCTACGAGAACAAAATCTGCAATGCCTAATTATTTAACAAGGGGCACTGACTATCTTTTGCTGAGATTTTAAATATAAATATTGCAACAGCCAAGATAACACTAGCTATCTGGTGTGAATGCCTTGTCTTTAAGCATGAATATTTAGGTCATATATTAGAACTGCATCTTATTGCTCACTTCACATAATAAAGTTGCATCTGATTAGTTAATTCTTGGTACCAGAAATCCTTACATACAAGTACAGGCCCCTGATTTTTTTTAAAAAGTCACTTTGGAGCAAAAATGGCAGGTAATCACTATTGTTTCATTTATAAATCAATCAGAATTATACTTATTTTTCACCAACAGCAAAAAAATGTATATATACATATATATATATATATATATATATATATATATATACATATATATATATATATATATTTAGTGTGCCACAGAATTTTAGTTATGTTTTAGCATGTGCCATGAGATGAAAAAGTTTGAAAATCACTGATCTGTGCTAAAAGAAGAATAAAACAAGTTCTGTAGGTTAAAGGGATATTCAGCTATTTTTTAAAAAACATAGAGAGACCAGGAATCATAGCTGAGCTAAACTCATTTAATTTTAAAATTACAATTTTGTAAGTTACTTAGGATTTCCTATATGAATGATAATTTATATCATAAGTAAATTTAGAGACTTTCAATTTTTAGTGATATTAAATTGATGCCAAAATGAGTGCCTGCACACACTCATTTTTCTAAACTAAGGTTTAGAAAAAAAAAGAATCACTTCGAAGAACTAAGAGGAATGAAAATTATTATTCCAAAGTGAATTGTCACACTTCTCAAGGTGTAGTAATACCTTGATTACCTATAATTCAAATTATAATTTGAATTACACCTTTATACAATTTATGAAAACACCTTTAAAATGCTCATCAACACCCAAGAAAACAAATACTTCTTCCTATATCCTCTTCCAATTTTTGCTGTATCATTTAAGATATGGGTCTGGCCAAAATCCTAACATTTTAATATAAAATATTTTCAGATGCACAATCAAATAATGCATTTCTTCCTTTGACATTTTCAGTATTCCCCAACCTCATCTAACTTGGAAGTGCTTCAACAGCAATGGTATTACTTGGGTTTATAAGTTTTCTTCTGAAGAATTAAAAAGTTCACAAATAAACCATATTTTTAAAATATACAATGAAAAATAATTTGGAAACTTTATCTACACTTTAAAGGTTATTTAAAGTTTCTAGTTTGATTATAAATACTGGGACCGACTGGATAGTCCTGCTACTTAAAATCAAGGTATCTCAACTGGGAGGTTGTGTTTATCTAATTCTCAATTAGGCTTGCATCATTTACGTAAAACATAATCACAATCTTGTCTACAGACAATTCATCAGTCACTAAAGCATTCCCATTATTGAGAATTTTAGGCATTGCACCCCCAGTTTTTAAGAATAACTTTGTAATATTTAAGATTTGTCTATAGGGGCCTTCAGAACATGATTCTTTCTAAGTCCTCTTGTAAAATATGTCCATTGCTGCCATATTTAGAAATAGTAGCTTTTACTTAAATACAAATGAGAAAATTATGTAGTTTTTAACTGTGAAATACATGAAAAAGAGGGAAGATAAACATTAAAATAACCTGTTATTCTTCCAATTGGTGATATCTATTCAATATGTTAGTGCATTAAATATTTATTTTCAAATTCACTTATAGACATATTTTATACAATTTGAGTTATACTGAATATTCTTATTTGTTTCTTAAAATATGGTTATTTTTCCTTGTCATTTAATATCCTTTTAATGGACAGGTACAGAGGCATATGTGTGTATGACATTTTATTTTAACAATCTCATATTCTGAATATAAAATGGTTTTCCTTTTATGATTATAAATGATCTCAGTGTCTACCATAGTTGTTTTTTCCCAGCAGTCTGCTCTACTCTAGATGCCTCCCCTGCGTGCTCTCACTAACTCTTTCACTCTAGTACCTGAACACTGCTGATCATGTAAGAGAAAATAAAATAATGTATAACACATGATTAAACATTGATTTAGCTCAAGTCTTTATTCATTCAACTCAGGTTTTTTCATAGGTTCTGCATTGCTAATTGATTTCAGGTATCTCCGGCCTAGTTAGTCAAGCCACCAAACTAGTGCATACTGCATGTCCAAAAGTCCTACTTTTTTCAGTACATCGTAACAGTGCTCAGCCCTAGAAATGGAGACTAGTCCACCAAAAATCAGCCGTGATAAGACTATGTTGCTCAGTCCAAAACAAATATGTACCTCTCTTTGAGGTACACCAAAAACCAGGAAATTAGCTACTCTAAACACATTCTTTCTCCCACCACTTCAAGGTAATAAAGCAGCCTTTGTGATATATGTTCTTTGTGACATGTTTTACCATCGAAGTAAAATATATGGAAGGAAATCTAATAGAATTTCTTTTAAAAGAATAGGAAAAGATGGGCAAAGAGAAGGGGGGAAATAACCCAGAAAATACAATCAAAGATGGTCACAAAAGGAGAGGAGGGTATAAGAAGAGAATGGCAAGTCTTGACAAAGCAGCAAAATCACAGTCTTCTTCCCATTGTTTAGATTCCACGGTACAATAATTTTATGTTGTTATCAACCTTATTCCAAGGACATGCACTTATTGGCCACTTTCTTCCCTCTGTCTTTATTTCTAAAGAACCTTCCCTTCCTACTCTTCTCTTACAGAAAATACTCAGAGGTGGTAGTTGACTCAGTTTAATTATCCATCCTCCAGATGGCCTTCTGACTGGCCATACTGGTCCCAAATATTTTTACCAAAACCTCTTTGTATCTGGTGAATTGTTTAATTAGTCATTTCCCTATTAGTCTCCTCCATCTCCATTGACAAACAGGGCCTCAGATCCTACAATAATTTTATAAAAAATTCAAGGTTTTGCACTATTTAATAAATATTCTCCTATGCTCAAGTCTAAAAACCCCTAACTACTTAAACATAGTCACAATATTTTAATTACTCTTCTGTTAAAATTGTTATTTCACATCACTCCACTTTAAAAAATAATTGTTTTCCAATACATTCAATTTGCAAAAATCTAGAGAGACATGTAACACATGAGAGGGTGTGATACTAATGATGGATTTTAAATGAATATAAAGTTTTACACAATCAGGACTGTGGAGAAATAAGCATTCCTGATAGAGAAACTAGCACAAGCAAGTCATCAAGAATGGGCAATTGAGGTTTAATATACTTCCTCTCGACTCCTTTCTAACCTTTGTCAGACTAAACTACATGCAATTATTAATTCAGTAGATTATATCACCCAAAGATAGGTGCAATCATATATTTCATTCCACATGATTTTAAAGTGACCTTAAAAATTATTCAAGGCAATATAAGGGCCCAGGTCTCCTCCACTTGAACTGGTAGGGGGACTTTCATGTTTGTCCTAATAGAGTATAGAGAAGTGACATTTTATCACTTCTGAGGAAAAAAAGTAAAAATGTTATACGCTCCTACCTTGCTCTCTTTAACCTCTGCTTTAAACACATGTTGTCATATTTTGAGGAAACCCAAAAGAGCCCACACACAAAGACCACATACAGATCAAAATAAAGGCGTTCTGACCAACAGCCAATCTGACGTCCCAGCTGACAATGAGCACCTAGACCAGACATGTGAGACACATATTCATGGCAGGGAAAAAAAAACACTAACAGATAAACAGCAAAAGCAATTTTATTTTTATCTCTGTTTTTTTTCCCCCAAAATACCCAAGCCAATTAATGAACAAATACTTTCTCTATTTTCTTCCTTCCAACTCTAGAACTTTTGTCTTATTTCAGTTATAATCCTAAAGGCCCCAGGCTTCCTTGAGTTTATGAGCCTTCCTCTAATTACTCCTTAATCAGAGATTTTAGGATCTTCAGGATGTTCACTTCTGGCTATTTCAGTTAGGATTCCTGAAATTAGTTTTCTCAGCTCTGTAAGTTTTCAGCCTCAAGGTATCATGGGAAGAGAATCTAAATGTTAGACTAAATAACTATTTGGAAACTTCTGGGAAATAATTCATTGAGGAGTCTAGTGTTTGTTGTCCCAAGCTAGTAGTGAATCACACTACTCTTTTCAACTGAGACTCATCTTCTCTCACACCTGCTTCCCATAGTTATCCCTGGCACATGCAACAGTCATCACAATTTTCTGGTTTACCTTACATATAATTTAGGTTCAGCGTTTCACTAATACATATTACCAGAAACACTAAATAAACAAAGAAATAATATCACAGAGTAGGCATAGTGACTTAGTTTTTATTTTACCAAAGCCCCAAGTATGTCCTATTGGTACTTATATCTGTATAGATAGAACATTTTGAATATCAACTCAAGCCCTTCTCAAATGCCCTATTTCTCACATAAAGTCACTAGTTGTTGTTTACACATCTACTTGGTAAGTCTTAAATTTAAGGACACGCACATTCACCTTTTGTATCCTCAATATCTTTATGGTTTAAAAACTAATTATTGACTTCTGGCCAAGATGGAGGCATATGTGACTTGCTTCACCTCCTCACACAAGCATAAGAAGGATAACAAACAATCTAAAAACAAAAAGATCTACCACAGCTGCCAGAAAATCAAACTGTATAAAAGTCCAACACTCATCCATATGGTTAGGAAGGGTGGAGAAGACAGAGTCTGTTGTGGAGAGGTGGCAGCCAGTGGAACAGTTGGTCCCACATTCACATGTGGCAGACAAAAACCAGGAGGGACAACTAGGAAGCCAGTGATCCCAGCCCCAGGCCAGACTGCTTAGTCCAGGGTTCCAGTGCCAGGAAAATAAAAGCCTCACAAACTCTGGCTGTAAAAATCGCTGGTGGTTTTGGTGGTAGAAGAAATTGCCAATCTCTCAGGTCTATTTAATGGGCCCATGGAATGCTGGAACATACACAAACTCACCTACTCTGAGAATCAGCCCCTGGGCAACAGCTAGAAAAGTGCCAGTCCCAAGTCCAAATAACGAGGGGCAAGATGGCCGCAGAATAGGAGGATATGTCTTGTACTGCCTCCCAGAACCAAACTGGAAATAAAAATAAAGAAGAGAAGAGTCACTCAATATAAACAACTGAAGACTACTTGAAGAGGATACTCTTAACTAAGAGTGGACAGAAACCATCTTGAGACTGGTAGGAAGCATATGGACACTATGGGGGAGAACTCTACTGCCAAGGGCAGCAGGCCAAGATTCATCCCCGCTGTGGGAGTGTTCCACCAAGGAAGTGAAGTCTGAACCCCAGATCTGGCTCTCCAGCACAGAGTGTCAGTGCCTGGATCACTCAACAATGGAGCAAAAAACCCAGCAGAGAAACACTGCAGGATTTTTGTCTGCTGGGGAGAGATGGAGCCTACCGGAGATGAAGCCATTATTATTATTTCTTTTTTAACTTTCTAAGGGGCCAAAGTGCATGTTTCTTATTTGCAGCTACTCACTTTAGGCTTGGGTGAAGGGAAGGAAACATGTACTGGAATCACTTGAGAAAAGTCTCCAGTGGGAGGCTTTGGGCAGACATATGGGGAAGTGGCTACTGAAATCCCAAAGCAAAGATATACCTAGATACCTAAACAACCATTTTTCTTGAGAGCAAACCCCTCCCAGGGGAAAAACAATTACTCTAACCTGTGAGAAACTTTTCCCCCATTCTCTGGAATTCTCCTCACCCCAACTCGCATTCTCTTTTTTCATTTTTTTTTAATCTCTTACTTTGCCACATCCTACATCTCAATCTCTATAGTAAGACAGCAAGACTGGCAAATGAAGGGGGTGTCAGAAACTGGCTTTCAGGCATGGCCATTCCATACACATTCTCAGGAACCAGACAAGTACTTTACTGCCACAGGAGAGATGTAGAAACACCCTCCTGGTTTCTGGCAGACCCCAACTGTGGGCTCTGGGGTCCCTCTTACTTTTCTACTAGGGGTTCCACCCTGCCAAGGTCAAGAAAATAATCTGGGACACACTCAGACAAGTCCTGTGGGACTGAGGGAACAGGCCGGTGATCTTTCCTGAAGTCTGCACAGCATTTCCTATGAGAGATCCAGTGTTCCCATGCTCCTGAATCCACCAGAAGCCCTATCGGAAGCAGTTGGGTAAGCTACTAGATGAAGACTAATAGCAGGACTGAAGGCAGAGGCAGGTGGAAGTGGGTCCTGTGGTGCCTTTGGTTGTTTACTGATCCATCCCTGGGCCTTGTGCTGATAAAAACCAGCCTTGAAGCACAGCATGATCCATCCCATGTGAAGCCAACCCTGAAGGAGACAGACACAAACTGGGAATCACATGTAGCTTCAAATAGGCTGCCTAGAGCTACATGTGCACAGCATTTGACATTGGCTTATGCCAATTTCAGACAACAGCGAGTCATATCAAAAAGAAGAACCCAGAAGACAACAACTGAACTCTGTTGATAATTTTTAATTCATTCTTTTACATTATTTTCATTAATTTTTTGTTCTGCCTTTTTATTTTTCTTTTTCTTCACTTTTTCCTTTTTTCCCTGATTTTTTCTTTCATATCTCCTATTTTATTCTTCCATTTTCTTCCTCCATTTTTCCCCTTTCATTATTATTTTTAGTCTTTCCTTCTTTTCTTATTCTTTCTTGTGCTTTACCAGTCTTTGTTCTTTTTTTGTGAGTTCCTCTTTCTATTTTCTATTTTTATCATTTATCTTTTTTCTCCCCTCTCATAATCATTTTTTTCTTTCTTTTGGTCTTTTTGTATTCTTTTTTTCTTTTACTATTAGATTTCTCTTTTCACTTTTATAATTTTTTGCTCTTTTGTCATTGTTTTGGCTTTTGGGGATCTTTTTTTTGCTACTTGTTGGGGATTTTTTTGCAGTTTGTTTTGGTTCTGTTTTTTGTGTTGTTTTGTTTTGTTCTGTCAGCACCTGTGTAGCAGCATACAAGATGTGGTAGTGATTGAGCCCTGTGGCCACCTTGCTGGAGGGGAGATCCCACCAAAAATGGGTCAACACCAATCAAGACACAAATACAACAAGAAAGTCCAAATACCCATAAAAGAGATATTTCTAGATCATCCAGCTCAGGAGATCAAGGAGACTGCACCACTGAGTTCCACAAGACTCCTACCACATAAGACCAAATCATGAAGACAGGGAGTCAAAGAAACCTATTGATACATAGAAACAAACTAAATAAAGTCAGCTAAAACTAGGAGAAAAAACAACATCTGAATGAAAGTAAAGGAGATGCCCCCCAGAAAAAAAAAGGCCAAATGAAATTTAGGCAAGCAATTTATCAGACATAAAGTTCAAAATAATGGTTATAAAGATGCTCAAGGAACTTAGTGACAACTACAGGGAACTCAGAGAGATACTATATCAGCATAAAAAAGGACATAAAGACTACAATTAAGAACCAGTTAGAAATAAAGACTGAAATATCTAAAATAAAGGATACACTAGAAGAAATTAAAATCAGGCTAAATGAAGCAGGAGATCAAATCAGCAATATGGAAAATAAGGTAGAAAAAAAGCCTTATAAGAGAAATTTAAAAAAAAACTTAGTAAGAATAAGGACTTTTTAAGAGAAATTTTGGACAAAATTAAATGCAACAATATTTACATCAAAGAGATAGCAGAGGGAAAAGAAAGGGAGCAAGGGATAGAAAACCTGTCTGAAGAAGTAAGGACAGAAAAGTTTCTTAAGTCGGTGAAGAAAAAAGTCACACAAGTTTATGAAGCATAGGGTCCCAATCAATATGAATCCAAACAGACCCACACCAAGACACATAATAATTAAAATGGCAGTTTAAAGACAAAGTGAGAATCTTAAAGCTACAGTAGAGAAACAGTCAATTACCTCCAGGGGAGTTTCAATAGGACTGTCAGCTTATTTTTCAGCAGAAACACTTCAATCCAGAAGAAATTGGCATCAATAATTCAAAGTAATGAAAAGCAAGAATCTGCAGTTGAGAGTACTCCATGCTCAAGGGACGAGTTTAAGAATAAGAATATTTCTTCTTATTCTTAAACTCGTCCCTTGAGCATGGAGTACTCTCAACTGCAGATAAATAGGCCAGGTGTTGAAAGACAAATACCATATGATCTCACCTTTAACAGGAAGCTAAACAACAAAACAAACAAGCAAGCAGAATAAAAACAAAGACACTGAAATAGAGGACAAGGGGACAGTGACCAGAGGGAAGAGGGAAGGAAATTTAAGAGGGAAAAAAGGGGAGGGATTTGGAGGAACAAATATGAAGGACACAGGGACGAGAACTAAGGGGGGTGGAAATGGGAGGGAGATGGGAGCACACGGCAGGGGCGGGGCTGGTATGGGAGAAATAGACAAAAAAAATGTACTTGAAAAATAACTAAATAAAATTATTTTAAAAAGAATAAGAAGAAATAGAAAGAGAGAGGAATATTGGTGTAAAGAAATAAGCTGAAATAAATAAGTACTTATCAATAATAACCTTCGATCTAAATGGCTTAAATGCTCCAACCAAGAGATGTAGTTTAGCACAATAGATAAGAAACTATGACCCACCCTGGCTGGTGTAGCTCAGGTGTAGTGGATTGAGTGTGGGCCTGCGAACCAAAAGATTGCAGTTTGATTCCCAATCAGGGAACATGCCTGGGTTGCAGGCCAGTTCCCAGTGGGGAACCCATGAGAGGCAACCATACATTAATATTTCTCTCCTCCTTCCCTTCCCCTCTAAAGATAAATAAATAAATTCTTTTAAAAAGTTGTTAAAAGAAACTATGACCCATAAACATATGCTGTCTATGACACACCCACCTCAGAGCAAAAGATTTACATAAACTGAAAGTGAAGAAATGTAAAAAATATTCCATGCAAATGCAGATGAAAAAGAAGCTAGGGTAGCAATACTTATATCTGACATAACCTACTTCAAAACAAAGACAATAACAAAAGACAAATAAGTTACTATGTAATACTTAAGGGAGTTGCCAGTAAAGGATATAACCTTGTAAACATATATCCACCCAATATAGGAGGACCTAAATGGAGAAATAAAATCTTAGAGGACTTTAAGGAAGGTATCAATAGAACTACAGTCATTGTAGGGGATTTACACCCCACTGTCATCAATAGATAGGTCTTCCAGACCAAAAAAAAAAAAAAAGTCAAGTAGTTTTCTGATGGAATTTATATGGTTTTCTATGTGTACTAACATTTTATCTGCAAATGATGACAATTTTACTTCCTCCTTTCTAATTTGTGTGTCTTTTATTTCTTTTATTTGTTTGATTGCTATGGCTAGAACTTACAATACTATGTTGAATAGAAGTAGTGAATGTGGGCATGCTTGTCTCATTCCTAGTCTTAGTGAGAAAAGTTTTAGTTTCTGTCCATTAAGTATGATGTTGGCTGTAGGTCTCTCCTATAAGGCCTTCATTATATTGAGGTATGTCCCCTCTACTCCAACTTTTCTGAGTGTTTTTTTTTCTCTCATAATAAATGGGTGCTGTACCTTATTGAATGCTTTTTCCACATCTATTAATATGAGCATGTGATTTTTGTCTTTCCTTTTGTTTATGTGATTAGAAAAAACAGTGAGATACAAAGTTAATATGCAGAAATCAAAGGCATTTTTGTACAATGAAAACAAAATATCAGAAACAGAAATTAGGAAAACATTTCATTTATGATAGCAATAAGAAAAACAAGGTGCCTGGGAATAAACCTAACCAAGGGCGTAAAAGATCTGTACTCAGAAAACTACACAAAACTGAAAAAAGAAATTAAGAAAGACACAAAAAAGTGGAAGCATATATCATATTAATGGATTGGAAGGAATTAACATCAGCAAAATGTCTATACTACCCAAAGCAATTTATAGATTTGATACAATCCTTATTAAAATGTCAATGACATAATTCACAGATATAGAACAAACATTTCAATAAATGACCTCGATTAGCCTTGGTAATCTTGAGAAAGAAGAACAAAGTAGGAGGGATCACAAACTCTGACATCAAATTATATTACAAGGCCACTGTAATCAAAACCATATGGTACTGGCATAAGAACAGATACATAGGTCAATGAAACAGAATAGAAAGACCAGAAATAGGCCCATGTCTTATGGTCAATTAATATTCAAAAAATGGGGCAGGATCACAGAATGGAGTAAAACAGCCTCTTCAATAAATGGTGTTGGGAGGTCTGGATAGCTACATGCAAAAAAAAAAAAAGAAAGAAAGAAACTCGACTATCAATTTACACCATACACAAAATAAACTCAAGATGGATAAAAGACTGAAATATAAGTCACAACATCATAAAAATACTAAAGGAGGACAAAGGCAGGAAAATTTTTGGTATTCCACGCAGCACTATTTTCACACACATGTGCCCTAGAGCAAGGATATAAAGGAGAGAATAAACAAATCAGATTATACAAATTAAAAAGTTTCTGCATAGCTAAAAAAAATCAGTAAAATGAAAAGAGAACCAACCATATGGGAAAATACATTTGCCAATAATAACTTGAACTAGGATTTGATCTCCAAAATATATAAAGAATTCACAGGACTCCACACAAGGAGTGGAGTGCCCATTAAAAAATGGGCAAAGTACCTGAACAACACTTCTCCAAGGAGGACATACAGAGGGCCCGTAGATGTTAGAAAGGACGTTAAGTATCACTAGTCATAAGAGAGATGCAAATGATAACTTCAGTGAGACACAATTTCACAGTGGTCAGAATGACCAACATAAACAAATTGACAAATGACAAGTGCTGGTGAGGTTGCAGAGAAAAGGGAACCCTGGTAAATTACTGGTGGAATGAACACTGGTGCAGCCTCCATGGAAAACAGTATGGAATTTCCTCAAAAACCTAAAATTAGAACTGCCTTTTGACCTGAGAATTCCACTCCTGGGGTTATATCCTATGAATCCTGAAACACTGATTCCAGAGAACCTATGCATTCCAATATTCACAGCATTGCTATTTACAATAGCCAAATGCTAGAAACAGCCTACATGACCATCAGTAAATCAGTGGATCAAAAACTCTGATACATTACACAATGGAATACTACACAGCAGAAAGAAAGAAGGAGCTCCTATCCTTCGTATTAGCATGGATGGAACTGGAGACCATTATGTTAAGTGAAATAAGCCAGGCAGTAAAAGACAAATACTATATGATCTCACCTATAAGTGGAAGCTATTCAACAAAACAAACAAATGAGCAAAAAAGAACCAGAGGCATGGAAATAATGAACAAACTGACAGTGGCAAGAGGGGAGGGAGGATGAGGATAATGGAGGAAAGAAGAGGAAGGGTTGTCAAGAAATATGTATAAAGGGCCCATGGACAGAGACACTGGGCAGGAAAGAATTGAATGTGGAAGGTGGGGGGTTGTAGGGCAGGGGAGAGTAATGGGGGAAATGGGGACAACTGTAAATTCACAATAATTCATTTTTTATTTTTAAATATTTTTAAATTTTTATTTAGTTATTTTTCAAGTAGTTTTCTGTTATTTCTCCCATCCCAGCCCACCCCCCCCCCATGCACCCCACCTCCCTCCCATTTCCACCCCCCTTAGTTATTGTCCTTGTGTCCTTTATACTTGTTCCTCTAAATCCCTCCCATTTTTTCCCCTTAAATTCCCTCTCCTCTCCCCTCTGGTCGCTGTCCCCCTGTTCTCTATTTCAGTGTATTTGTTTTTATTTTGCTTGCTTGTCTGTTTTGTTATTTAGCTTCCTGTTAAAGGTGAGATTCATTTTTTAAAAGTACAATATTGTTAAAAAGTAAAATAAAGTAAGAATCAGTGACCTAAAAACACGCCAATTTAATTAAACACATAGATTTAATTGATATTTTCATTTCAGCCCAGAGCAGCAGAATACACTTTCTTCTGAAGTGCACTTGGATCATTCTCGAAGATAGATCACATGGTAAGATGCAAAATAAGTCTCAACCATTCGAGAAAACAAAATTCATATCATGCATTTTTGGCATCACAATGTCATAAAAGTAAAAATTAACATCAATTAAAAAAAACTCAAAAACATGCATATACATAGAGACCAAATAGCATGTTATTAAATAATGAAGGGATGAAACTGGAAAGCATTATGCTGAGTGAAATAAGCCAGGTGGTGAAAGACAAATACCATATGATCTCACCTTTAATAGGAACCTAAACAACAAAACAAACAAGTGAGCAAAATATAAACAAAGACACTGAAATAGAGAACAGGCTGACAGGGACCAGGGGGGAGAGGGGAGGAAATTTCAGTGGAAAAGGGGAAGGATTCACAGGAACAAGTATAACAGACACATGGACAAAAACTAACAGGGGTGGAAATGGGAGGGAGGTGGGGAAAACTGGGGCAGTGGGCTGGGGTTGGAGTAAAAGGTAGAAAACTGTACTTGAATAATAATTAAATAAATTTTTAAAATGAAAAAAATCAATACATACCTGGAAAAGTCTAAATAAATAAATGTAAAAATAATGAGTGTATAATCAATGAGATCAAAGGAAAAATCAAAAAGTACCTGGAAACAAATAAAAAGGAACAAACAACCCCAAACCTACTGGACACAGTGAAATCAGTCCTGAGATAGAACTTCATAGTATTTCAGGCCTACATCAAGAAGACGGAAAAATCTCAAATAAACAATCTAACCATATACTTGAAAGAACTGGAAAAACAACAACATACAAAGGCCAGAGTAAGTAGAGGGAAAGAAATAATCAAGATCAGAGCAGAAATAAATGATATAGAGCCTAAAAAAAATTCAAGAGATCAATGAATCCAGGAGCTCCTTCATTGAAAAGATAAATACGAATGACAAATATTTAATCAAATTCAGCAAGAAAAAAGAGAGAGGACACAATTTAATAAAATGAGAAATAAAAGAGACGGTAGTGACAAGTGATACCCCCGAAATACAAAGGATTGTAAGAAATTTCTATGAACATCTATATGCCAAGAAACTGGAAAACCCGGGTGAAATGAATAAATTTCTGGAACATACAATCTTTCAAAACTGAATCTGGAAGAAGCAGAAAATCTGGATAGACTGATAACAAATGAAATTGAAACAGTAATCAAAAATATATCAGCAAGCAGAAGTGTTGAAATAGTTTCATAGGCAAATTTTACCAATTATTCAAAGAAATAACACCTATCCTTCTCAAACTTCCCCAAAAAATTTAAAAAAAGAAGATTCTCAAGCTCTTTTGATGAGATTAATATAATCCTAATTCCAAAACCAGGTAAGAAACAACAAAGAAAGAAATCTATCAGCTGATATCTCTGATGAACACAGATGTTAAAATTCTCAACAAAATACTATATTTGCAAACCAGATGCATCAATACATTAAAAAGATCATTCTCCATGATAAAGTGGGATTTACCCTGAGGATGCAAGTTTTGTACAATATTCACAAATCAATAAATATGATATATCACATAAACAAATATAAAAGATAAAAATCACATGATCATATCAATGGATGCGTAAAGAGTTTTTGATAAACTTGCACCCATTTATAATAAAAAGTTTCATCAAAGTGGAAAAAAGGGTTTAACCCTCAACACAATAAAGGCCACATATGAAAAACCTACAGCCAACCTCATACTCAATGGGCAAAAACTAAAACCATTTCCCTTAACATCAGGAAAAAGAAAGGGATGTGCACTTTCACCTCTCTTCTTCAACATAATACTTGAAGTCCTAGCTACAGCCATCAGATAAGATGAAATAAAAGGCATCCAAATTGGCAAGGAAGAAGTAAAACTGTCATTATTTCTGGATACCGTACATAGAAAATCTTGTAGGCTCCACCAAAATACTACTTGACTTAATAAATGAATCCAGCAAAGTAGCAGGATACAAAATCAATACTCAGAAATCGATGACACTTTTATATATCAATAATGAACTATCAAGAAATAGAAATAAGGAAACAATTCCATTTACTATTGCAACAATAAATGATGTAGGTAGGAATAAATTTACCCAAAACCTATATTCAGAAGGTCTGTATCCAGAAAACTATAGGACACTGAGAAAAAAACAGCAAAAAAAAATACAAATAGAGGAAGCATATACTGTGTTCATGTATTAGAAGAATTAACATCATTAAAGTGTCTGTAATACTGAAAGCAATCTATAGATTCAGTGAAATTCCTATTAAAATGCCATGGGTATATTTCACAGATCTAGAATAAATATTACAAATATTTATATGGAAACAAAAAAATACTCTGGTTTTAATTTGCATTTCTCTGATGGTTAGTGATGTTGATCATCTGTTCATATGTCTATGGGCTCTCAATATGTCATCTTTAGGGGTGTCTAATGAGGTCCTTTGCCCATTTTTAATTGGGTTGTTTGTTTGTTTGGTTGTTTTCATGTTGAGTTTTCTAAATTCTTTATAAATTTGGGATATTAACCCCTTAGCAGATGTATCAGTGAATATGTTTCCCATTCTGTAGTTTTCTTTTTATTTTGTTGATGTCTTCCTTTACTGTACAAAACCTTTTTAGTCTGATATAGTACTATTTGTTCATTTTCTTTTGTTTCCTTTGCCTGGGGAGATATATCCGATAAAATATTGCTATAAGCAATATCCGAGATTTTAGAAGAACAAAGTCTTAGGTATCATAATACCTGATATAAAACTATACTACAAGGACATTTTAATCAAAACAGTCTGGTACTGGCATAAGAACAGATGCATCTATCAATTGAACATAATAGAGAACACAAATAAACCATGTCTTTAGAGTCAATTAATATTTGACAGAAGAAGCAAGAACATAAAATGTATTCAAGACAGTCTCTTCAATAAATGGTGTTAGGAGAACCGGACTAGTACTTACAAAAAAAATATGAAATTAAACCACCAACTTGCACCATATACCAGAATAAACTTAAAATGGATAAAATAGTTAAATGTAGGTTATGCTATCATGAAAATTCTACCTTGAAGAAAACATAGGCAGTAAAATTTCAAATGCTTCACATAGTAATATTTTTGGGTCAATATATGTCCTAAGGCACTGGAAACAAAAGAAAAATAAACACACATGACTACATCAAATTAAAGGGCTTCTGCATGGCTAAAGAAACCATCAACAAAATGAAAAGGGAACCCACTCTATAAGAGAACATACTTGCCAAAGATACAACAGACAAGAATTTATTCTCCAAAATATATAAAGAACTCATACAACTCAACATCAGGAAGACAAACAATAATTAGAAAAGTGGGCAAAGGCCCTGAATAGATACTTTTCCAAGGAGGAAATAGAGATGGCTCATAGATATATGAAAAATGCTCAATATTACTAGCCATCAGAGAGATGCAATTAAAACCACAATAAGTTATCACCTCACATTAGCCAAAATAATTATCATTAATAAATCCACAAAAACATGTGCTGGTGAGGATGTAGAGAAAAGAGAACCATGGTGCGCTGTTAGTGGGAATGCAGGCTGGTGCACCCACTGTAAAAATGATTATGGAGTTTTTTCAAAAAAGTAAAAATGAAATTGCCTTTTAACTAAGCAATTCCACTTCTGGAAATACATCTTAAGAATCCCAAAACACCAATTCAGAAGAATTTATGCACCCTTATTATGTACATAGCAGCATTAGTTACAATGGCAAAGATTTAGAAACAGCCAATATGCTCATCTCTAGATGAGTGGATAAAAAAGCCATATACATTTACATAGTGGTTTACTACAACTATAATAAAGGAAGGAATTAATACCTTTTGTGAAAGCATGAAATAAGCCAGCCAATAAAAGACAAATACCATATGATCTCACTTGTAAGTTAAATATAATGAGCAAAACAAACTAACAACTAAAGTAGAGCCACTGGCATAGAAACATGGAAAAGATCACTGTAAGAGCGGAGGGCGAGTGTGTGGACTCTTTGAAAAAAAAGTGAGGGGGATAGTCAAAGAACATGTAGGCATGAACCATGAACATGGACAACAGTGTGGGGTATGACTCTGGGTGTAGGGGGCAGGCTAGATGCAGGTGGGCAAAGGGGGAAAAATTGGGACAACTAATAGTATGAACAATAAAATATTTAAAAGGAAATGATGATGAACTTAATATACTGGCCTGAAATATCACATATATGAAATTCAAATATAGTTGTAAAGTGTGCCAACTCTTTTACTTAGTAATGGGCTATAAATCAAAGCAGAGGCAGATTTTACATTTGCATTCTTACTAATTCTCTTTCAAACTATATCTCTTTCAATTGGTTAAAAAAAGGACTAAATATATAATTTCCTAAAAGTTTTAGAACATATGTACATAAATGGATAATAATGTTTTACAGTTCCCAGCTATTAAATGTTTACTAAATCTTGACAGTATTATGTAAAAAAAAAGCAATTCCAAGTAATAACATCAATTAGTCTAAGACATATTCCTCAATCTCTTAGATCTCTGATTTCATCATATTTTATAAATGTTTGAATAGAATGACCAGAATTTGGTAACTTCTTTCAATATCATGCTGTTCAAAACAGGTTTGATGTATAAATGACAAGCAAAAAAAATGACCCATTCAAAGCAGACAATTCAGTGGTGTTTGGCATGTTTCCAGGTTTGTGCAACTATCATTGCAATCTAATTTTAGAGCCTTTCATCACCCTCAAGAGCAACCCTATACCCATTAGCAGTGACTCTGAACACCTCCCACTAGTTCCCTAAGCCCTATGTAAACATTAATCTACTTTTAGTTTCTATAGCTTGTCTATTCTGGAGCTTTCACATAGATGTAAACCCACAGTACCTGGTGTTTGGTGACTATCTTATTCACTTAGCATAATATTTTCAAAGTTTATCTATGGTTTTGCATATACCAGTACTTCATTCCTTTTTACGTATGGTTTAGTAACATTCCATTGAAGGAACATACCACATTTTTTAATTCATTCATCGATGGTGAACATTAATTTGTTTCTGCTTATAAATAATGTTAGAAACATTTTTGTAGAAGATTTTATGTGGACATACATATGTATTTAAATTTTTTCTTGTGTATATACCAAGAAGGATAATGGTTAGGTCATATAGTTACCTTACATATTAAACATTTTGAGGAATTTCTAAAATGTTTTTTAATATTACTGCTGCATCATTTTACATTTCCACAAACAATGTAGGAAGATTCCAGCTTCTTCATATTCTTCCCAACATTTGCTGTCTTTTCCATTGTAGCCATCATAATGATTGTCAAGTGGTATCTTGCTGTGGCTTTAATTAGCATTTCCTTAATGACTAATGGTACTGAACATTCTTCCTGTTTATTAACCATTTTTGATTTCTTTTTTAGAGAAATGTCTACTGAAATAATTTTCCCATTTTTTAAAGCTGGGTTATTTCCTTTTATGGAATTATAAGAGTTCTTTTTATGTTATAGATTTGAGTTCATTACCAGATATATGATATGCAATTAGTTTCTCTTATTTAGTGAGTTGTCTTTTTATTTTTTAACTGCATCCCTTAAAGTACAAAAATCTAATGATAGGCAGTTTGAGTAGCAGGGCTTATTTGAACATGACTAACTAGGCCTGGAAAAATGTCAGATCCCAATTGTTTTTGGCTTTGTTTAGAATGTTTAGGGTATTGGAAACTTGTGTGTCATCAAATATGACTTCAGTTTGAAGTCCCAAATATCAATTTCAGAGAATGGGAAAGTTGCATGAAATATTCTCTGATGCTAATTTGCTCACCTGCAAAGCCCAGACACAACCTTCTTTGTTCTGTACCCCTTTTGCCCCAGCTGACACTTAAAGCCATTATCTCTGGGTTTTGTTTCTATCTTGATGCATTTCAGTGGAGTCCTCTTCGATAAGGTGTATTCTGGACCTGCCATCTCTCTGATATAAGCCAGGAAATGAATGAAAAATTTCTAGATATTTGCCTGCAAACTGTTTTTATCGTTTTATTTCTGTTGTTTTTTTAATGAGATTTGAGTTATCATTAGTTCATCATCTTCTATTCATCTCATATGCCTTGTATTTGATTAACACTTGACAACAGATTGATTTCCAAACTCATGGAGTTTTGCCTCACGACACTCATAACATATTAACAAACATCAGTTTCAGTACCTTATCTAATGACTTTTCTGTTCCGAATTACTCTATGTACCCCAGATACTGTTGTGGGATTATTTTCTTTAGAAAGAAGATGTCTACCAAGTTTCATGTTTCTTTATTTTTTTTGATATTTACACATTTTGTCTTTAAATTCACATCTTTTTGTTCCCATTTTTTAATTTTTTAAATTGTTTTAATGTTGTTCAACTACAGTTATCTACATTTTCCCCTCACCTCTCCCCCACCCCAGATAAACCCACCTCCCTCCCTTGCTTCCACCCTCCCCCTTGGTTTTGTACATGTGTCCTTTAAAGTAGTTATTAAAAACCCTTCCTGCCATTATTCCCTCCCACCTTCCCCTGTAGTTCGTGTCAGATTGCTCTTACTTTCAGTGTCTCAGTTATATTTTGCTTGTTTTTTTCTTTTCTTCATTATGTTCTAGTTAAAGGTGAGATTACATAGTATTTGTCCCTTAGTGCATGGCTTATTTTACCTGGCACTTAACATAATCTCCAGTTCTACCCATGCTGTCACAAAGGGTAGGAGGTCATTCTTTCTTTTTGCTGCATAGTATTCCATTGTGTAAATGTACCAGAGTTTTTGATCCACTCATTTACTGATGGGCACTTTTGTTGCTTTCAGCACTCAGATATTGTAAATTGTGTTGCTATGAACATTGGGGTGTATAGATTCTTTTAGATTGATGGTTCTTAGGATATAATCTCAGCACTGGAATTGCTGGGTCAAAACGCAGTTCCATTTTTAGTTTTCTAAGAAAATTCTATACTGTTTGCTCACAGTGGCTCCCCCAATCTGCATTCCAACAGTGCACTAGGGTTCCCTTTTCCCCACATTCTCTCCAACACTTATCAGTCCATTTGTTTCTGTTGGCCATTCTGACCAGAGTGGTGTGGTATTGCATTGTGGTTTTATTTTGCATCTCTCTGATGGCTAGTAACGCTGATTATCTTTTCATAGGTCTCTGAGCCCTGTGTACGTCCTCCTTGGAGAAGTGTCTGTTCAAGTATTTTGCCCATTTTTAATTGGATTATTTGTCTTCCTGGAGTGGAGTTATGAGTTCTTTACATATTTTGGAGATCAAACACTTGTCTGATGTATCATTGGCAAATATGTTTTTGCATATAGTTGGTTCTCTTTTCATTTTAATGTTGTTTTCTTTAGTCATGCAGAAGCTTTTTAATTTGATGATGTCCCATTTATTTATTCTTCCCTTTATGACAATTGCTTTAGAGGACATATCAGTGAAAATATTGCTGTGTGGAATGTATGAGACTTTCCTGCCTCTGTTTTTCACTAGAATTTTATGGTGTTATGGCTTATATTTAAGTTTTTTATCCACCTTGAATTCATTTTTGTGTATGGTGTAAGTTAATGCTCAAGTTTCATTTTTTTACATGTATCTCTTCAGCTCTCCCAACACCATTTGTTAAAGAGGCTATTTTTACTCCATTTTATGCTTCCGCTGCCTTTGTCAAATATTAATTTACCACAGAGACTTGGTTTATTTATGGGTCTGTTATATTCCATTGGTCTATGCACCTGTTCTTATGCCAGTACCAGGCTGTTTTGATTACAGTGGCCTTGTAATACAGTTTGATATTGGGTACTGTGATCCTTCCTACTTTGTTCTTCCTTTTCAGATTGCTACAGCTCTTTGGGATAATTTATGGTTCCATATAAATTTCTGAACTCTTTGTTTTATATTTGTGAAATATGTCATTGGTACTTTAATATGGATTGCATTGAATCTAAAAATCGCTTTGTGTAGTATGGACATTTTGATGATGTTAAATCTTCAAATCCATGAGCATGGTACATGTTTCCATTTGTTTGTGTCTTCCTTAATTTCATTAAATTTTAATTGTTGTTCAAGTACAGTTTTCTGCCTTTTACTCCCATCCCAATCAACCCCCCAGACCTCCCCACCTCCCACCCATTTCCACAACCCCTTGTCTTTCTCCATGTGTCCTTTATACCTACTCCTGTAAACCCTTCCACTTCCCCCATGAAATTCCCTCCCTCTCCCCCTCTAGTCACTGTAAGCTTCTTCTCTATTTCAGGGTCTTTGGTTATATTTTGCTTGTTTCCTTAAATTCTTTCTTCAGTGTTGTGTAGTTTTCTGCATACAGGTCTTTACATCTTTGGTTAGGTTCATTGCTAGGTACTTTATTTTTCTTGTTGTTATATCAAATGGAATTTTTTCCTGATTTCTGTTTCTGATATTTCATTGTTGGTGTACAAAAATGTCTTTGATTTCTGAATATTGTCTTTGTATACTGCTGTTTTTCCAAATTCACTTATTAGATCAAGTAATTTTTTGGTGGAGTTTATAGGATTTTCTATGTACACTATCATGTCATCTGCAAGCAATGGCAGTTTTGTTTCCTCCTTTTTGATTTGAATGCCTTTTATTTATTTTTCTTGTCTGATTGTTGTGGCTAGGACTTCCAATTCTATCTTGAAGAGAAGTGGTGAAAGTGAGTATTCTTGTCATGTTCCTAATCTTAGCCGGAAAGATTTTAGTGTTTGCCTATTGAGTATGATGTTGGCTATAGGTCTCTCATACATGGTCTTTCTTATGTTGAATAATGCTTCCTCTATTTCAACTATGCTAAGTGTTTTTATCATAAATAAATACTGTAACTTATCAAATGCATTTTCTGCATCTAATGATATGATCATGTAATTTTTTGTCTTTGCTTTCATTTATCTGATGTTTTGCATTTATTGATTTGGGAATATTATACCCTCTTTGCATCCCTGGGATGAATCCCACTTGGTTATGGTGTATGATCTGCTTAACATATTGCTAGATGTGGTTATCCAATATTTTTTTGAGGATTTTGATGTCCATGTTCATCAGCAATATTGGCCTGAAGTTTTCTTTCTTTGTTATGTCTTTATCTGGTTTTGGATTAAGATGATGTTGGCTTCATAAAAAGAGTTTGGAAGTCTTTCATCTTGAATTCTCTAGAATAATTTGTGAAGGATAGAGGTTAGCTCTTCCTTAAAATGCTTTGTAGAATTCTTTTGTGAAACCATCTGGTCCAGAGCTTTTGTGTGATGGGAGTTTTTTGATTACTGCTTCAATTTCATCTGCTGTTATTGGTCTGTTCAAGCTTTCTACTATTTCTTCACTCAGTTTTGGAAGATTATATTTTCCTAGAAATTTGTCCATTTCACCTACGTTTCCAAATTTCTTGGCAAACAGTTCTTCATAGTAATTTCTTACAATCCATTGTATTTCTGTGGTGTCAGTTGTAATCTCTCCTCTTTCATTTCTGATTGTGTTTATTTGGGTCCTCTCTCTTTTTTCTTGATGAGCCTGCTTAAAGGCTTGTTTGTCCATTTTGTTTATCTTTTCAAAGAACTATCTCCTGGATTTATTGATCCTTAGAATGGTGCTTTTTGTGTCTATGTCATTTCATTCTGCTTTGGTCTTGGTTATTTCCTTTCTTCTATTTGTACTGTCTGGGCTGTCATTGTTGTTATTCCTTAAGTTCTTGTAGGCATAGGGTTAGGTTGTTGGTTTGAAATGCTTCTATCTTTTTTAGGTAGTTGTATATCATTATGAAGTTCCCTCTCAGGACTGCCTTCACTGTGTCTGATAAGTTTTGGATACATGTGAGTTTTTGTTAAATATTTTATTTATTTATTTTCAGATAGAGGGGAAGGGAAGAAGAGAGGGAGAGAAATATCAATGTATGGTTGCCTCTCATGTGTCCCCCACTGGGAACTGGTCTGCAACCTAGGCATGTGCCCTGACTGGGAATCGAACCATGATCCTTTGCTTCACAGCCCCGCACTCAGTCCACTGAGCTACACCAGCCAGGGTGGAGTTTTTTTTTTTTCCAGAAACTTTTGTTTTCTTCCTTATCTCGTTCTTGACTAATTAATTGTTTAATATCATGCTGTTCAATCTCCATGAGTTTGAGCATTTTGGGATTTTCCCCTTGAGAAAACAAACAACTAGTTTGTTTTCTAGTTTTAGTCCTTTGTGGTCACAGAAAATACTTGATATGATTTCAATTTTCTTGAATTTGTTGAGGATTTTTTTGTGTTCTATCATGTGGTCTAAATTTGAAAATGTTCTATGTGCTTTTGAGAAAAATGTGTATTTAGCTTCTTTGGGATGAAAGGTTCTATATATATATCAGTTAAGTCCATTTTATCTAGGGCATTGTTCAATGCCACAATATCTTTGTTGATATTTTGTTTGGAAGATCTGTCCATTTTTAACAGTGGGGTGTTAAATCTCCTACTATAATTGTATTGCTGTCAACATGTTTCTTGAAGTCCTCCAAGATTTTCTTTGTGTATTTGGGTGCTCCCATGTTGAGTACATATATATTTACAATGTTTATGTCTTCCTGGTGGATTCTTCCCTTGAGTGTTATGATGTGACTTTCTGTGTCTCTTTTTATGGCCTTTTTCCTCAAGTCTATTTTGTCCGATATAAGTATTGCTACTTAGCTTTTTTTCCCTGTCCATTTGCTTGGAAAATTTGTTTCTAGCCCTTCACTTTCTGTCGGTATAGGTCTTCTGTTCTGAGGTGGGTCTCCTGTAGATAGCATATGTGAGGATCCTGATGTCTTATTCGTTCAGCAATTCTAGGTCTTTTTATTGGGGCATTTAATCCATTTATGTTTAAGGTTATTACTGATAGGTACTTATTCATTGCCATTTTTTCATATCTCTATTCCTTTCTCGTTCACTCTTTTTCTTTCTATTTTTTAAAGATTTTATTTATTTATCTTTAGAGGGGAAGGGAAGGAGATAGGGAGAGAAATATCAATGTATGGTTGCCTGTCATGTGTCCCCTGCTGGGAACTGGCTTGCAACCCAGGCCTGTTCCCTCACTGGAAATCAAACCATGATATTCTGGTTCACAGGCCCATGTTCAATCCACTGAGCTACACCAGCCAGGACTTGTCTTTCTATTCTTTTTTTTTTTAACCCAAGACCTTTTATTATTTCAAAAATTTGTTTTAACATTTTCAAATCTTCAGAAATTCTAGTTAGGTACACATACATGTGAAAATAGCTCAATAAGTACATAAGTTTGATGAAATAAAGTCTCTTGCGAAGGTCCAAATGCTTCGGTCCCCTTCAAATTTATATGTTGAAATCTCATTTCAAGTTCTTTTTTAAAAATTTTTATTTAGTTATTTTTCAAGTACAGTTTTCTGTTTATTTCTCCCATCCCAGCCCACCCCTCCCCCATGCACACCACCTCCCTCCCATTTCCACCCCCCTTAGTTATTGTCCCTGTGTCCTTTATACTTGTTCCTCTAAATCCCTCCCATTTTTCCCCTTAAATTCCCTCCCCTGTCCCCTCTGGTCACTGTCCCCCTGTTCTCTATTTCAGTGTCTTTGTTTTTATTTTGCTTGCTTGTCTGTTTTGTTGTTTAGCTTCCTTTTAAAGATGAGATCATATGGTATTTGGGTCTTTTCTTTCTATTCTTAATGCAGACCCTTTAGCATCTCTTGCAGAGCTGGTTTGTTGGAAGTATATTCTTTGAGGTTTTTTTCTCTGAGAAGCTCCTTATTTAGCCTTCCATTTTTATTGAGAGCCTTGCTGGATAGAGTAGTCTAACTTGCAGGCTCTTGGTTCTCATTACTTGGAATATTTCTTGCTATTCTCTTCTTGCTTGGAGCATTTCCACTGAGAAGTCAGCTGCTAGTCTTATGGGGGCTCCCTTGTATGTTACTTCCTTTTCTCCCTTGCTGATTTTAAGATTCTCTCTTTCTCTTGGAATTTTGCCATTTTAATGATGATGTGTCTTGAAGTGGGCCTCTTTGGATTTCTCTTGATTGGGACTCTCTGTGTTTCCTGGATTTGTGTGACTTTTTCTCTCATCAGATGAGGGAAAAAGTCACTTTTTCAAGAAGGTTTTCCCTCCCTTGATCTTCTTCTCCTTCTGGTACCCTTATTATATGGCTATTATTATGTTTCATGTTGTCCTGCAATTCCCTTAACCCCTCTTTGTTTTTTCTGTGTCCGTTTTTCTTTTTTTTTTTGCTCTTTCTGGGTGTCTACCTTGTCCTCCAGCTCACTGATCCGATCCTCTGCTTCATCTAGTCTGATTTTGATTCCTTCTATTGTGTTCTTCAATTCAGAAATTGTATTCTTTATTTCCTTTTGGCCCTTGTTGATAGTTTCTATTTCCTTTTTCATGTTGTTACTATTTGGAGGAAGCTCATTGTAGTGTCTCTGTAGTTTCTGGTAAGTCACTGTGAGCTCCTGGAGCTTCCTAATAACCATCATTTTGAACTCAATATCTGATAGTTGAGTTGCCTCTATTTCATTTAGCATTTCTTCTGAGAATTCCCCCTTTCCTTTCATTTGGGGATTGTTTCTTTGTCTTCCCATTGTTTGTGAGACTCTTCTTGTTAGCCTCTGCTTCTTAAACTGATCTATTCTGATTGCCTGGGTTTCTGGTGTGAACTTCTATGGTAGAAGCCCTTGAGATTCAGTGGTGCAGTCGCTTTTGTCTCCTGAGTTCACTGATTTTGGGCTGTTGTTTATGTTGACTCTCTGTATGTCTTTGGGTTTTTCTTGTTGTTTGGTTGGTTATTCCCTCCAGCTGGTTAACTGAAGGTCACTCCACCCAGCATGTCTTACATTCTGTTATGCACATGTGGACAGGTTGCTTTGAAGACAGTTTTTTCTGTGTGTATGATGTTTTGAGGCTTCTCTCTCACTCTTGTTCAGTTGTTTATTGTGGATAATTCGTCCACCACTTAGTTGTATTTCTAGATCAGTCCTGAGTTGAGTTAGTGTGGCTTCTACTCCCTCTTCCACCTTATTTTGTCATTATCTGTTGGTGGTTCCTTTGTTGGTGGGTTTCCTCTTCCAGCAGGTGTACTGGTGTTCACTGTTCCCAACTACTATTTTTTGTGATCTGTTTTAGGTGGAAGGCAAAATGGTTTAAGACAGCGGGAATATATTCTATGGTATTTAAAGTATCAACCCATAGAGAAGAAATAGTAGATCCTTTGAATATGTATAGTGTTAACTATAATATTCCACCCAATTAGCAAGTTTTTAGAATGGGTGGAAAAAAGATAAGACTCTTGTTAGTGGCAGGAAGGATTGCGAGTTGGATCTAGAAATCTGTGAGCTTGTGGGAAGCCAGAGTATGAGGTAAAGTGGGAGTATATAGAAAATAGGTGTAGTGTGTGAGATAATACAGTTAACCACAACACTAATAAAGTTTCAGAAACAGTGAAGTGGGCTAAACTCTGGGAGGGATGCTGTGTAGTATTTACAATTGTATGGAACAGCAATTATTTACAATAGTAATGGAGCAACGATCATATGACAGAATCTATGTGGTCTAAATAACAAGACTAGGAATTATATGACCTAGAGTATTGTGCTATTGGAAAACAAGTGAATTGAAAGATGGAAAATTAAAAACACACTATAAAAGAGAGCCCAAAGAAAACCAGGCAAACAATACAATTTAACAAACCAAGTGAAGAAGACTAAACAGAAAGAAGAGAAATAAAAAATACTAACAAAATAAAAGATGTAAAAGTAATGAAATAATAATAATAATACAAATATACAATAACTTGCAAGTTCTCTGGAGTAGCAAAGTGAAATTAGTCTCATTGCCTCAGTTGTTGGGATGATCCCTCTTTGGGTCTAACTCTGGTCCTTTCACAGCTCCAGGTTTTATTGTCTCACTTGTGGGAATTAAAAAAAAAAGGTAGGAAGGAAGAAGGAAAGAAAGAGAGAGAGGAAAAAAGAAGAAAGAAAGAAAGAAAGAAAGAAAGAAAGAAAGAAAGAAAGAAAGAAAGAAAGAAAGGAAGGAAGGAAGGAAGGAAGGAAGGAAGGAAGGGAGAAAGGAAGGAAGGGAGAAAGGAAGGAAGGGAGAAAGGAAGGAAGGGAGAAAGAAAGGAAGGGAGAAAGGAAGAAAGGAAGAAGGAAGGAAGGAAGAAAAATAATAAGAAGAAATTTTTTTAAAAAGAGGCCTTCTGCTATCTTTAAACAAGCTAAGCCAAGATTCTACTGGTCTTCCTGGCTGCAGTAGGCTGAGGGGGATCGGTTTTTCTTTTCTCCCTGTGGTTTTGTGGGGTTGGAGGCTAGGTCTAAGCTGCACTCTTTGCAGTTCCCCAGCCTCCAGCCCAGTTCCTCAGTTTGCTGCTGGGCTGCCAGTGCCCTTCTATGCCCAGCCTACCCTTCAGTCCACCAGTTGTGCTGTTCTTGAGTTGCATCAATTAGAGATGCACACATCACTTTCTCACTGTTTGCTATCTTAGATGCTAGGGACTCTCTGAGTTTCTTCAGGGTAGTTCAGCCCCACACTGAGTTAAGTCTTTCTGGGGATTGCTGACTCCCTGAGGTCTGCAACTCTCCTCTCTGGGGCAACTTTAACACAGTGATTATTGATTTTCTCTAACATTATATTAGGGATTATGTGGACTAAATATTGCATAGTGCAATTTTTAATAAAATAAAAATACTTTTTAATATTTTATTTCTGACAGGAGAACTTAATTTTCAATGAAGAGCATCTTATCCTTGGAAATAGTTTATGAGTTTCATATTTCAATCACTTATGAGGAACTCCTCTATAATCTCCCTAGGGTCTCTGTTCTCTTTATTAAACATAATAAAAAATGACTACAGCTACATATACTGAGCCCATGCTGAGTTCTGGGCATTCTAATCAGCTTTTGAGCATCATGTCATTCAATTTGCAAAGTAATTTTATAAAGAAGATAATGTTCACTCCATTTTAGAGATTGTAAATTTAAGGCACAGAAATTTTTTAAAATGTTACAAAACTATAGCTATTTAGAGTTTGGGACTTTTTCATGTTTTTCCCTAATTATCCATTTAAAAAATATATAGACCCATTCTTAAAAATCATTTCTCTAATTCTGTCTTTCCATTACTTAAGAAACTTCGAAAACTCAACTTACCTTAAATGTATTTCCCAAATATCTAGTTTACCTCATATCTATTAGACTACTTTTATTCACAAGTTAGCTAAGAAATATTAAAGTTTGCTGAAATGCATAATAGTTTCACTTGAAATCTTGTTCCCTAAATGAATGCCTTCCCTAAATGTAACAGCTACAACACACAACACCAAATATTAGCATAGATGATATATAGCACCATATGCCTGATGTGGAAATGGAGTAGGTTAGAAAACAAAGAGGAGCCTTCTTTCCAAGACACAGAGCACAAAAACTGGAATCTGGCTAGTCCCCGTACCCTTTCTGTTCTCACTCCACTTCAAATCCTGATATTCCTAATTAATAGCACTTAATAACCTAATTACACACTTTTACCATGACTATATAGTCTGTTAGAGTTACCATACATCAGGTCTTCAAATAATATCATTGTTCTTTCATCATAATGTTTATGAGATGCTGTAGGAATTTAACTCATATATATTAATTAGTCTATAGTGAAATTTGTTTTATTATATGTCATTTTGGTGCAATTCCAAGAACCTAGTGAAT
This sequence comes from Artibeus jamaicensis, assembly GCF_021234435.1. Taxonomy (NCBI): domain Eukaryota; kingdom Metazoa; phylum Chordata; class Mammalia; order Chiroptera; family Phyllostomidae; genus Artibeus; species Artibeus jamaicensis. Next base: position 65,631,891 of record NW_026522030.1, on the reverse strand, counting down.
ACATTGAGGGAGGACTTAGTGTTTAACTATGATCAATTGAACAAGAAAGTCTGATAGTCTGGAAAAATGTAAGAGGAAGGGAAAGAAATAGATGCATGAAAGATGTATAGATACTGAGAATAAATCTTGTTCTAAAGGAAAAAAAACACACCGAAAATGTAATCCCATTTCTGTAATATATGCTTCCCCTACTCTTTGCAGCAAGAAACAGGCAGGGGTGAGGAACACGGCTCAGTTGCGCCACAGGAAGAAACCCGTTCACCATCAGAAAATATATTCATGTTGACAATTCTCCTCCCCTTACTAATGCTTCTACATATCTCATATCCTCCTACAACAGCTTGCTGTTTCTTAGAGGATGTCTATTAGAAAAATCCATTATTATAAGTTTGTTAATATTTTATAACACAATGGAAAAGTTTACATTCATCATTCAAAATAATATGACACACTGCAGTGGGCTGAAGAAAGTGGTCACATGAAGATTATGCTCTCTGTGCTTCCTTTTGCCCTATTGTATTGCAAGTAAATGTCATCTGCCAAGTTTTAGACATTTTCTAGTGGGGGGCTACATTTGTCTTCTTGTCTTCTTAACAAACGGATCTGCGTATCTGTATGCTGGGCTGTAGGTGGAGTTCTTGATTTCCACACTCACAAGTGTTTGTCCTGCTTTCTACAATGTTCCTCAGATTCATAGGATTCAAAAATTTTATTTGAAAGTCTGAAGTTTGAGAGCTCAAAATTTTATTTTTTCTCCTCAACAAAGCTGTATCAAATTTATTTGGAGTTTTTCTCTGGAATAAAGCTCAATAAAACACCTCTTAATGTTAAAAACATTCTGTTCACAATGCAGAGCTTAACTCCAAAAGATGGCTCAAACAGTCTTTGGAAAAAAAACTATGTTGAATAAAGCATCTCAAGAGGGTGATGGGGAAGCTACCTGTACATCACAGATATTCCTGCATATCAGTGTCTAGAAGACATCACTCTCTTAACTCCTCCAGGTGACAGCTTCCTGTCATCTGTTAGACAATGAAAAACCTGAGTAGAAAGCCAGGATATTGAAACATGTCATATCAAAATCAACATAAGTAGAAAATAACAGGGGGACTAACAGAAAATAGTATATAAGTTAGCATTGCTAGTCTGAGACACACTTGCTCCAATTGCCTCTCCTTGGGATTTCGTGCTTTGAATAATAGACTACACTTGATTATACCTGCTGGCACATAACCCATTTATACGTATTTCATGAAGATCTTACATCATTTTGAAATACCACTTTCTCTTTACTGGCATTTCATACCAGGCCACCATATCTAATATTTCTGGGACTTACATAGCAGTTACTGCATCTGATTAAAATGCATGAGTAAGTCAGATTTCCTGTATACCATTATGTTAAAGCACTCTCAGACTGACTTGGGTGTTGAAGAATTCCTAACTATCTTACCACCTTACCCATTAGGGCTCTCCATTAATAAAGTATGTGTGTAGGAGGAAGAGGAGGAGCAAGTGCGAAATAAAGATTATGCTGGGTGAAGGTCAGCTTCATCCTTCTCTGCCCATTTTGTGCATTCTCAAAGATGGTAAGTAAGGGGACACCTCCTTAAACTCTTTGTCAGTATCAGAACCTCTTTCTACATCCTTTAATTTGTTATTGATTTTCTTGATTCTTTGTATAAAAACTTAGTTCCACGATTTTTAGAATCACTTAATGTTATTGATTTTAAATTAATTGTGGTCAGAAAACATATTTTATAATTTCAATCCTTTGTCATTTTGAGTATCTATGGTCAAGCATATTATCTATCTTCAAGAACATTATATTTGCACTAAAAATGTGTATTCTGACTTTGTTGGGTTTAGACTTCCAAAATATCTATCTAGTAAATCATGTTCCTGGTCAGTGTCCTTCAATTTTCTTGTTTTTACTAATATTTTTGTCTATTTTAATTATTGAGAAGAAATGTTAAAATCTCCAAATATTATTGTAGATACATCTTTTTCTTCTTTAAAACCTACTGAATTTTGTTTCAGGTACTCAGAATTTCTATTTTTATTAGGTACATGAACATTTAGAATGTCTGTGTCTTTTTAAAAAATAATCCTTTGATTATTATGGAATTCCTTTTTTCTGGTAAATCAATTAATCAAAGTTGACTGTGTCTAACATTAATACAGTGTCATCACAAATATTATTTCCATGGTTTATACTTTTTTATCTTTCTACTTTTATTTGTCCATTTAAATGTTTTCTCTTTTTTATTTTATTTTTTATTTTTTAATTGTCACTTAAGTACAGTTTTCTGTCTTTTACTCCCATCCAAGCCCACACACCCAGCCTACCCCAGCCCTCCCATTTCCACCCCCCCAGCCTAGTTTCTGTCCATGTGTCTTTTATACTTGTTCCTGTAAACCCTTCCCCTTTTCCCCTGAAATTCCCTCCCCTATCCCCTCTGGACACTGTCAGTCTGTTTTCTATTTCCATGTCTTTGGTTACATTTTGCTTGTTTGTTTGTTTTGTTGTTAGGTTCCTGTTAAAGGTGAGACCATGTGGTATTTGTCTTTCATCACTTGGCTTATTTTGCTTAGCATAATACTTTATAATTCCATCCATGCTCTCACAAAAGGGTAGGAGCTCCTTCTTTCTTTTTGCTGCATAGAATTCCATTGTGTAAATGTACCATTTTTTTTTTTGATCCATTCATTTACTATGGGCACTTAGGTTGCTTCCAGCACTTGGCTATTGTAAATTGTGCTGCTATGAACATTGGGTGCATTAGGTTCTTTTAGATTGGTGTTTCAGGGTTCTTGGGGTATAATCTTAGCAGTGTAATTGCCAAGTTAAAAGGCAAATCCATGTTTAGTTTTCTGAGAAAATTGCATACTGTTTTCCATAGTGGTTATAGCAGTCTGCAATCCCATCAACAGTGCGCTAGAGTTCCCTTTTCTCCACAACCTCTCCAACACTTGTTTGTTGCTTTGTTTATGATGGACATTCCGACAGGTGTCAAAGTGGTATCTCATTGTGGTTTTAATTTGCATCTCTCTGATAGCTATTGATATTGAGCATCTTTCCATGTGTCTCTGGATCCTCTGTATGTCCTCCTTGGAGAAATGTCTGCTCAAGTTCTTTGCCCATTTTTTTAGTTGGGTTGCTTATCTTCTTAGAGTGGAGTCGTGTAAGTTCTTTATATATTTTGGAGATTAACTGCTTGTCCAAGGTATCATTGGAAAATATGCTTTCCCATAAAGTTGGTTCTCTTTTTATTTTAATACTATTTTCTTTAGCCATGCAGATGCTTTTTTATTTTGATGAGGTCCTATTTGTTTATTCTTTTCTTTATGTCCCTTGCTCTAGGGGACATATCAGTAAAAATGTTGCTGCATGAAATATATGAGATTTTCCTGCCTATGTTCTCCTCTAGCATTTTAATGGTGTTATGGCTTAAAATATTTAAGTCTTCTAGCCACCTTGAATTTCTTCTTGTGTATGATGTAAGTTGGTGCTCAAGTTTCATTTTTTTTGCATGTAGCTGTCCAGTTCTCCCAACATCATTTGTTAAAGAGGCTATTTACTCCATTTTATGTTGCTGCCCCCTTTGTTGAATATTAATTGACCATAGGGACTTGAATTTATTTCTTGGCTCTCTGTTCTGTTCCACTGATCCATGTGTCTGTTTTTATGTCAGTCCCAGGCTCTTTTGATTACAGTGGCCTTGTCATACAGTTTGGTATCAGGTATTGTGATCCCTCATACTTTGCTTTTCTTTCTCATGTCTATTTACATTTCAGAAGTGCACCCCACTCCATCCCGCTGTGCCAGTGGCTTATGTCCAGTCAGACAATCACTGTCTTTTAACATGATTGCTTAGATCATTTAAGATTATTTGTATTTGATGAAATAATTAATACTGTTGAGCTTCAGTCAGCCAAATTTCTAATTAATTTATATTTGTCTTATCTGCCCATCTTTCTTTCCCCCCTCTTTGTCAAGTTTCTTTTTCACTGAATATTTTAAAATAAAAACAATTTATTTTATCTTCTTTAACATCTTTTGAGCTATATATGTTTGTAAATGTTTAGTAGTCAGTATAAGCATGGAAATTTCCTTTTGAAATTATCACAGTGTACTATGAAGTAATATTAGACCACTTTAAATAAATGTAATAAAACCTTACAATAGATATCATTGATCTCTAAGCTATTCATTGTGCTACTGTTGTCATATTCTTTACTTCTATATATTTTATAAATTTCACAATATATTGTTGAGCTTTGTTTTCTTTTAAAATAATTATTAAAAGAAGATATAATTATTTATGTTTGTGCAAATTTTACATTTTCTACTTTTACCATTCTTGCTATTTGATTCTAGTGTCTGTTTGTTACTTTTCTGTTTTAGCTTGAAAAATTTATATTAGCAATTCACATAGCGTGAGTCTACTAGGTATACATTCACTTAGGTTTTATTTATCTAAAATAACTTCATTTGCTTTCATTTGTGAAATATATTTGCATTGTGTAAAGTCATTCTAAGTTGACTTTTTTCTTTCCGTATTTTAAGATGTCCTTCCATTTTTCCCTTCCTCACCTTCTTTCTGATGAAAATTTACTTTAATTTCTTGCTGTTGTTTACCTGTATTTAATGTCTTTTAATCTGACTAGTGTTTTCTTTTCTTTAAATATTTTTCTTTACTATTGGTTTTAAACATGTTGGTTATGATGGGTATTCAACCTGACTGTTATGTGCCAACTTTTGGAATCAGTGGGCTGATGGTTTTCTTCAGACTTAAAAAATGTCTGTTTTATACTCTCTCACATCTCTGATCATAAGACCCCAAATGCTTGTATGTTAGGCTGCTTGCTGTTATCCCACAAGCCATTGATACACTGTTGATTTTTTAAAAGACAAGTCTCTTCCAACTATAGTTTTGACAACTTCTACTGGCCTTCCACGTTCAGTGATTCTTTCTTCTTAAGTCTCCAAGTTGTTCTTAAACTTATCCAATGAATGCACTTTTTGATAACTGGCATTGTCTTGTTTGATTATAGACCCTGTACTTTGTTCTATTTTTGTTTTAATTTCTCTACATGATATTCCTGTTTACTTAAATATATCCCTATAATTTTTAAAACATAGTTAGACTATTCATTTAAATGTCTGTGTATGTTAGCTCTAATCACTGATTATTTCTGGGTAGTCCTCTAATAATTGTGTTATATTCTAATCTGAGGTTACAGTTTCCTACTTGTATAGATTTTTAAAGATTATTCTATACCATTTCTGTTGTAAAACTATAGAGACAGGGGTATAATTATACTTCATTATTTTATTACAAGGCAATCCAAGTACCTTTTTTGTGTGATAGATAGTGAGGCTGATCATTCAGGTTCTATTTCTCAGTAAATTGAGTAACATCTGGACCAGACTTAATTAGGCTGAATTCACCTGTGATTAGCCCAGTCCAAAATCTTACTGAATACTCTCCTTTGTTGATCTTGTCATTTTTGAATTTGTAGAAAATGTGGCTGATATTCCATACAATTTTAAATCATGCTTAAATTTAACTCAGGTGCGGCCCTAGAATCCAAGTACTGTGAACGCATTATTTCTCTCCATTCTCCAATCTCCTCTCCACTGCTGCTATTTCTAAAAAAGTCAAAAGTGAAGGTGTAATGAGAATTATTAAGCCTAGTGATTTACTTTTACATTGGGAATCTCTAGGACTATACATTATCCATGTAACTTACAAGTCTTTCAGTGCTTATCTAATACTGTCTTGTCACTCTAAATTCTCACCTGCACCAAGATCATTCCTCCCTGCTGTTTCTTGCCAGAAACAGCATGCCACAATCTGATATCCTATGAAGGGTTTTGCTTTTTTGTTGGAATCCAGTTTATCAAGGCTTTCTTGGAGTTGCTGTTTTGTATTAGAACCCTAGAAAGATATTCATTTTGTTCTAGCTTTATCTTTTTTAACCAAGGGAATAAGATTATTGTGAGCAATCTGACAACCTAATCTAAAGCAGAGTTCTCTATCCACATTCTTTCAAAATTTTAAGCATGGCTCATTCTTCCATACTCATTCTGTCAATTTTAGATTCTGCATCAATTTTACCACCAAAGCTTTATGATGCTCAAAAATACCTACTATAGAACTAATATAAAATCTCAATAAACAGGTCTAATAACAAGGTTTTAAGCTCTAATAATTTCTCATGTTTATTCATCATTAATTTTAAACATTTCATATATTCTGAACAGTTTTACACATATATCTAATTCCCAAAGTTTCCTTGAGCTAGTAAGTCAGTCAACATTCATTTATGTGGACGTAGGAATTCTATATTGAATGTGATTTATTTGAATATTCTTTAGGAATGCAGTTTTTAAAAGAATAGCCTCTCAATCTATGTTCAAAGTATTCTGTACACAGGACAAAGATACTAGCCTAAATACGACAATCTGATAGTTTGGGGAATCCTGGTATGGGAGTAGTTGTCTGATAATTATATTCATTTGGCCCCCTGTCAACAGAAGATAGGAACCCAGTTACTAATGCCATAAGTAACATTTCTAATCATTCCATAGACACCATCTTTCTGCCCTTACTACATGAATGCTCATCCTAATCAAATCTTATTGGTGACATCCATGCTCAGATTTGGCTTATATATAAACTGTGGAGTAAAAATATGTCTGCATTATACAAGGCTGTATGAAAACGTATAAAATGAGAATAAGATTGGGATAAATATACAGTCTTAAATTATGTTTTTATCATTTTATTGAATTTATTGAGGTGACATTAGTTAATAAAAGTATATAGGTTTCAGGTATATGAGGTCTGTCTGGAAAAACTCCAGCCATTGTTAATATAATGAAAATGGTTTGCGGGACATTGATGTGGACAGAGAGTGGACTGGAATGCACATGCATAAACGATGATGACTTTACTGTACTAGTCAGTGGGGGTGGTAGATGCTGTGGCGTGAGCATATCTACTGTGTGATCATTATATTCAAAATGACTGAGCAAGTAGAGTAATGAATCTACATCAAATTTTGTATCAAGCTTGAACATTCCTCCACAGAAACTATTTAGATGATTCAGAAGGCCACAGCCATGGCAACTGGTGATTGGCAGCTTCATCACGACAACGTGCCCACTCACACATCATATTGAATGCAGAGTTTTTTTAAACATCAAATCATTCATGTGAATTGGCTACCCTACAACCCAGATTTGGTACCCTGTGACTTCAGGCTTTTCTCAAAACTAAAATCATCTTTGAAAGGGAAGAGATTTCAGACTGTCAGTAAGATCTGGAAAATACAACAGGACAACTGATGATGATTAGGAGAACTGTGTGAGGTCCCAAGGTGCCTACTTTGAAGGGGACTGAGGCTTCATCATCCTATGAACAATGCTTCTTGTACCTTGTATCTTCTTCAGTAAATGTCTCTATTTTTTAATGTTACATGGCTGAATACCTTCTAGACAGACCTCATACAATTCTATAATACATTGTCTTTATATTGCATTATGAGTAATTATATCTCGATAATCTTTATTTTATGAAACATTCATCAGTGTACTGAACAGACTCAATGCCATGAACATTTTGTGGACATTTTTAAATCCCAGACATTTTCTACTAACTTGAACTTTTCATGCTCTGATTATTTCATTTAATAATCTAAGACCACTTCTTGGGATTTTTTTATTAACAGAGAAAATTTTAATTGTTCTCTTTATTTATTTAGTTTTAATTGTTGTTCAATTGCAGATGTACCCCTTTTTACCCCATTGCTCATCTACCTCAACTCCCACAGTCAATCCTCCCATTGTCCATTCCCATGAGTCTTCTATTTGTGTTCCTTAAATTGCCCTTTATTTACCCTTGTTCCCCCTGTTATTCCCCTCTTCCCCTGTGGTCACTGTCAGAAGAGAGATCTTTCAAAATAAGTCCAACTGAAGTTGACTGTTTGCAAATCAAAATTGTGTTTTTAACTCCTTTTTTTCCCTTGCCCTTGTTCTGTGTCATGTCAGGCATCTCATTGCATTCAGCACTACTGGTACAAGCCATTCACTTCTCCAAGACACCAATAGTCCTTTTCACATGTGAACTGAGTTGTTAAGTATATATGTGTCAAGGCTTGAGTTTGAAGGTTTCCAGACCACCAGTGTTCCTCAGAGTCTTTTATTAAAGAAGAGGAATGATTGTGTCATTATTAAACATGCACAAATTGGAAATGGCACTCTAATAAACTTCATAGATGCCTCATACTTGCCTTCATTTCCATTCTGGCGCTACTTGAACAATATCACATCATACAAAAAAACACATGAACAGCAAATTAAAGAGAAAAAAAACATAAGATCCAGAAGAGAAAAAGAAGAAACAAAGAGAGCAAAAAAGTTAACTACAGATGTATTGGTTATAGAAATAGTGGATTTCTAATTGTGCCCCAATCCATATGTATATACTCAATTACAGATAGTCTAAAAGTCTACCAGATCTTCAAACCAATTCTCCTCAAACTAATTATGAAATTCCAGGAAGCCAGTTCTAGACTGTACAGTAGAAAACGCTCCAAATACCTAAAGAAAACTTCAAATTTGGAAGTTCCAATGACTAAGTGAACGAAAAAGAATTAAGAAAGAAAGGTCAACAAACAGAAACACAATGAAACAGAAAATAGAATAATATCATAGCCATTAAGTCAATATTGTAGTTCCTGGTATTTACAAATTTTTGCAGCAGTAATGTCCATTACCCCAAATATTTTACTCTTGAGATACTCTTAAGGATATCCACAAACATAAAGTTTATGATTTTGTGATTTATCTATTCTGAGTCACCCTAGATGCCATGTGACTTGGTACATATTCCCAAACTAAAATGTAAATTTTATTTTGCTGCTATTGAACTTTGCCTTATTCTTTGGTCTTTTTTTTAATAAAATTGTTAAAAAAAATAAAACACACACAGATGATAACCCTTAGTAATAGGTAAGCTATTTCCTCCCAGTTCAATTATCAGTGAGTTTCCCTATTGAAGACTGGAAAGCTAGCCATATACCATATTCAAAGCCAAGTATGATGAGCAGCCTCTCTTCCAATACTTGTCCAAAGGGAACTAAGTACAGCTATGTTTGAAATCTGAGTGCCAATTAAAACCTTAGTTTCATTTAAATGATTTCCTTAGAGACATCCCATGAAAAGATTTCAGTGCTCTGTGATTTTAGGAGCTTTTTAATTGGTTTTTAGTCTTATTTTTTATGTGAAGGGGTCAAAGTATTATCTAGTACATTTAAATCCAATGATAAATGATTTAAAAATATTTACCTTTGACTCCTTTAATATTTCAAAAGTTTATTTGTTTGCAGAATAAGCCATTGAATCGGGAGAAGGAGGAAGGGGGGGTAGAGAGAAAGAGGGAGGGAGGGAAGGAGGGAAAGAGGGAAGTAGAGAGAGAGAAAATGAATGAATATACAAGCCTCCGAATAGAAATGGCCAGCTGGAATATCTTTTAGAATTTCTTACATGTAAGTCTGCTATGAAGATTTACTTCAGTTTTCTTTATCTAAAATAACTTTATTTGCATTCATTTATGAAATATATTTTCAATAGATAAAGAATTTCAAGTTGACATATTTTCTACAATACTGCCTACATAACATATGGCTTCGTGCATGAATAATCTCTTTCTCACCCTTGCCTGCAGGTAACCTTCAAGAAAAGGATCTCACTTCATCCTATCCAGTGAAACATCATAGCTTACCCTTTGATTTTTCTTATTGCACAGGCTTCATACATGCCCACTTTTTCTTCTACATGTTGGCATAAGTTCTACACAACATATTCTCTTTTATTAAACATATGTTTCATATTCCTTCTTGCATAGTTCTTAATAATTAACATTCAACTTGAAAATTTAGGTTTAACTTTATAGGAGCATTTAAATTCTTGAAAAACTCTTTTAAGCCTCACCCATGGGGTGGTCCTCTGTGCTCTCTTTAGAATATATATTCTCTTAGTGATGCAACACAAAAAGGTATTGATACATTTACTGAGCTTCCTGTATAAAAAAATAATTTCTCAATGACATACAATGTCTCCTTAGGCTTCCCAAATGATATATGGAAGCTTCGATTCACTCCCTTTTATGGATGCTGAAACTAAGATGCAAACTAAGAGTTAATTATTTTTCAAATAATTCAAAGTTGTTAAAGAGCTTTGATTTGGAGCCAGCTTTGTCTGACTTCAAAATTAAGGTTCTTAAGTATGACACACTACTGACAGGCACAGCACATGTTGTCAATTAATATCTGTTGACTGAATGAATGGTGGCATCAAACAATCAATCAAACAATAAGACTCCTCCAGAAAGACTGACCTTAGCAGCCTCTCTGGTCACATTAATGGCTTCTTTCACAAGAAAGAAGTCTGTCTTAACCAGCCTAGTTGTGTGAAAATTTCAGTCAGAAAGCTGTAAGCAACCAGGATTTTCTCCTAAAAGTAGATTACGCAAATTATTTGAACTGGACTATCACACACTGGTGTGTGATGTGCCCTCTCCTTTGTCAGTTAATACTGACATGCTTTCCATGGAGATACCTCTCTTCTAATAACAACCTGGTTATCAATAAACTTGTTAATATATGTCCTAGGCTGTTAATCACAAACTTGCCAAACCAGAGACTATGGATTTCCTGTTTACCATGCCAAGTAGTACCTGATAAATGCTAAAATTTGGATACTTGTTTTAAATGTTAATTCAAGCCAGCTGACCTACCAGCTAAAGTAAAAAGCTTTGCTTTCATCAGAACTCTCCCCCATATTATCTTTCTTTTTTTTTAAATATCAGATTCTGCCCTTTCTGTGAGGCAAGTTCATCTGTGCTGGGTTATTACTTACTCTTCAAGCCTAGGCAGCTCAAATTTCTCTGTGTTGTCCAAATGGCTTCTCCTGGCTGCCAAGCTTGGCCACATTCAGCAGTTTCATGGAGAAAAAAAATCTGTGCCCATGAATTCCCTTTGTCTCCTCCTCCTATCCACTTCCTATTCACTGTCTACTGCTCCTAATTGCTCTCTAAAATCCCTTTGAAGCTTTCTCCCTTTTATAGTGTAATTTTTCATTCATTTTATGAATATTTATTAAGTACCTACTTTGTACCAGATATTATTAGTTGTGGAGAATGCAGTCTTCAACAAAACAAGTTATCCCTCCCCTACTGGAACTGATGCTCAAATAAGAGAAGGGGGCTTAATAATAAAATAAAGTATATGCATTACATATTAGATGGTGCTATGTGATATGAAGAAAACAAGTATGAGGATAGGAGTGTATGGGCATGGTGACAGCTATAATTTTAAATAGTATGGTAGTGAAAGCACTTATGAAAAAGGAAACACTTCAACAAATTGCTAATGGAGTTGAGGGAGGGAACCATGAGGCTATCTAAAGTAAAATTATTGTTCCAGGCAGGGAGAATGACAACTTCACTCTTCTCTGGTCTTTAAATTAATCCCTCTATTTTTTTAAGTTTAATAAATAAATTGGTTTTCGAAATACAAGGTAGACTATGTTAAATATTTTATATTATGCAATATAATAAGAAGTGACTATTACTAGAATAAAAATAAACATTTATTGACATTTTATCTATTGTACTTTTAAAAATATAATATTCCAAAGAGTATTCTGCTTACAGATAAATCAATGTTTCTCACCTCTCACTAGTGAGAGTTGCAGAGAGTAGAGATGGGCTTGGGCATTTGCAGTATGTTTAGCAGCACCCCTGATCTCTACCTACGAGATGCCAGGAGTGCCTACTTACACATTTATGGTAACACAAACTGTCTCCAGATACTGTCAAGTGTCCCTGGGGAACAAAATCACCACCCATTAAGAATTACTGATTTTAAAAAGGCCATAGTCAGCAGCCCTACAACCTCCGTAGTCAAGAATTCAGTATACCCAGTAAGGGACAAGTTTCTCCCCTAAAATAATGTATAAAGAGGCAGAATCAGTAAGCTCTATGGTTTAAAGTGGCAACACTTAAACCTTTAAGTACTTTTGTCATACTACGGTATGGACCTTTCTTATTTATTCAAACATTTCCTAAAAGTCAATAATCAGAATTGAAAAGATAGGTTCACTGTTGTACTCATTATACTCAAATCCAATTCTGTTGATGCTACAAATGTCAAGACAATTTCAAATTATTTTGTACTAGGGACATATTATATAATCTCAGCTCTGTGATGGGATCAATCAATGGCTTTTATCCAATAAACATCTATTGAAAGTCTACTGTATGCCAAATAATGTAAATATAAAAATCCATCAAACAGTGTAAGAGATACTGAAATAGAGAGTATGCAGAACATGAAGAGAGCTTCAGTACAGGAGTGAGCATGATGGCAAAGCACTGAAAGGACAAAACTTTTCATTATGTCACAGTTCACAGAGTGGTTGAAGATAATATTAGAGAAAATATCACTTTTGTTAATTCTTATAAGGTAAATAAAAATGTTACCTACTTAGATGAGAAAAAATACATTTGAACAAAGGGTATATAAAATATAAAAAGAAAATTTAAGTAACCAGAAATAAAACCAGTCTGTATGGGACTAAATAAGTGCTAGAATATATGGCCACAAAGGAAGCTGGAGACTAGATTATGAATGCCTAAATGAAATAAGCACAAATAGAAATGTGCAAAAGATTATAAAATTACTTATGACTAAACTCAACAAGATAATCTGATTCCATCTGAGGTGACTATATGCACACACAATATATGCACACACATATATATGTCATATATATGAACACACTCACATATATACACATCTCACTGAGCACAGAACAGCTAAATAAGGTATGTTGAGATATGACTGACATACAGAAAGCTGTACATATGAAATATACACAACTTGATGAGTTGGGAAATAAATACACACCCGTGAAACCCATCACCACAGTCTATGCCATACAAATCTCAAATACCTCCAAAACTATCTCATTTTGATTTTAATTATGACTTATTTTTGTGATAAGAACGCGTTACATAAGATCTACCTGCTTAGCAAATATATACACTACTTTTAACTGTAGGCATTATTCAGTGCAGCAAAGCTCTAGGACTTATTCTTCTTGTATACCAACATCATATCTTTTGAGTAATACCTTCTTCTCCTCTACCCTACTCCCGGCAACCACCAGTTCACTCTCTGCCTTCTATGACCTTGATTATTTTAGATTCCTCACATGAGTGGCATCATTCATGCAGCTACTGTAGAAAATAGTATGGAGGTTCCTCGAAAAATTAAAAATAAAACTATTATGCTCCAGTAATTCCACTTCTCAGTATAATATATATCCAAAGCAATTGGCATCAGAATCTCAAAGAGATTATCCACCCTCCCATGTTCACTAAAGTAGCCAATATATGGAAACAACCCATAAATCCAATGAATGAATAAAGAAAATGTGGTATATACATACAATGGAATATTATTCAGTCTTGACCAATGGAAATTCTGCTTTTGTGACAACATGGATGAAACTGGGGTTCATTTTGCTAAGTTAAATAAGACAGACATAGGACAAATTTGGGTGTGGTTTTAAAGCTGGTATATATCAAAGCTGAAATTTGGATGCATATCTAATTTAAAGTGTGCTTTATTGCTTGTACATGCTACCTCTGATCCTAATTGGCCATAGAGTGAGCCATCTTCCCCACTATATTTTACACACATTACTTTCAGATTTTTCTTTCTTTAAGACCATTCCTTAAGACTTTCCCTAAGACTGTATCTTTGCTACACCATCTCTAATTACTTTCTGTTAACTACAGAATGAAGCATACCACAGAATAAATTCATAGGCTGATATCCATGAGTATTTATAAACTGTCTAAAAAGTTTCACTGCCCATATTTTTATTTCATAGTTCACAGAATCAAATTTGTCATTCTAGCCTAACCACCCTAAAAGTTGTTTTCCATTTTCATGCATTTTTATTGTCATTCCTTTCTGCTTTGAATGTTCTAACCCTTACATATATTTATTCAAAATCCTTCGCAGTCACTAAGAAGTTCAGTATATTTTTGTAAAACTCTTTTGAATGACCTATTTTTAAGTGATCTATTCTATGTATATGTACAAGTATATTATATAATGGACAGATGCAAATACACTTATAATTGAATAAATAAGCTCTATATTTTAATCCAAATTATTATCTAATGTCCAGGACTTTTTGAATTTCATTGCCCTATTTTTCCCCAATTTTAGAAAACAATATTATAATTAATGAGCATATCTTTAGTTTTTTTACACTGGCAGTAGAACAGAAACATTGCTATGAAAAAACAAATACACTCCCTAAACAACCAACTATCAGAAAGTGATTCAGAAATGACAGAGAGGTTATTATTTTTGGAAGATAACAATAAAAGTTTTTAATCATTCAATAATTATAATAATAACTTAGAAAACTATGTATTTGTAAATGTGCTTTAGAAATAGCCCACCAAAACATTAATAGACAAATTAAAAGTGCTTTTTAAGAAATCAGTAAATGAGTGGATCAAAAAGCGGTGGTACATTTACGAAGTGGAATACTATGCAGCACAAACAAAGAAGGAACTCCTACCCTTTGCAACAGCATAGATGGAATGGGAGAACAAGCCAGGCAGTAAAAGACAAATACCACATGAACTAGGTTCTATAAATAGAACCTAGTCAACAAAACAAACAAATGAGTAAAATAGAACCAAACTTGGACATAAAGAATAAACTGACAGTCACCAGATTGGAAGGTGGAGGTGTATAATGAGGGGAAAAAAGGGAAGGGGCAAGCAAAGGAACATGAATAGAGTACTCTTGGACAAGAACAAGGAGGGGGAGGATTGACTATGGGAGTCAGGAGGGGACTGGGTAGTGGTGAGCAATGGGGAAATAGTCAAGACACCTGTAAGTGAACAACAGTAATTTTAAAAATAATAAAAAGTAAATTAAAATGCAACTTTTGTTTTATTAATTGGTAAGTTACCCTGGCTTGTACTTTCCACATAAAATTATAATTTAATATGATGATAGGGATCCTGGCTCATGGGGTCTATGACATTGTGGATGAGATACGAGAAATTCACACAGACTACTGAGTCCTATGGAGAAAAAGGGATGGCATGGCTTCTCTCCCAAGAGGAGAAAAAGCCTCAGCCCTTGCCTTGGCAACCCTTTATAGCTTTTCTGGGCACATTATATGATGGTCCTCATTTATTATGCACAGGTTCATTTATTATGCACAGGTTACCTTCTACTGAAAATAAAAGAGAGGATGCCACTAATCACATCACAAAAGAAGGATATTTGCAAATGCAAAGGGGAAAGTGGTTGAACTGGTTACACTCCATACTGGGGAGGTTTATCACAGATTTTAGGAAGTTACAGTAAGCACTTGCTCCTTCAATTCAAGGGGGGGATTGAGGAAGTTTTAGCAGAAGCAAGTCTCATAGCAGTCTAGGTGCAATGCAGATCTGATTCTCCACAGGAGAATTTATTCATGAGTGTGGGTCCTGTCTAGACCCTAGCCATGCAGAATGGTCCCCTATAATATGACTTATAAATTACTGAGGAATCATTACATTTATTAATAAAAATAGCTTTGCATGTGTATAAGTGTAGTTGTTGTAGGTACAACTGTGTGCTAATCCTCAGGTGTTTATTAAACCTTATCTACTGCCTGAATCCTAAAGCTTTTATGGATCTATCATATTTTGCTATGTATAATGTGCTTTTACGCACATTTGAGTGGAAAATAAGGATATACATTATACATAGGCAACACTAAAACATAAGTGTGCATTTTACATGGAAAAATACAGATATTTATCCAATGTGAGTTGGATAAGCATTGATTTGCCTGAGCCAACCGAGCAGTTTTCTTTCCTAGTGATTGAGTCTCAGTGATCTATTTCTAAAGAGGACTTCTAGAATAGTTTCCTTCATATATAAAAAGACAAATACAAATTTTTTAAATGCCCTTCCATTCAATCTCTAGACATTGGTTCATGAGGATATTTAGGGTGCCAACTCTTGAGTACAAAAAAAAGTTCAGCAGTATACTGAAGATAACAGAGGGGATATACAATTCTGAGACTAGATGACTTGTTGAACCATCTGATTGCCTAATGTTAGATTCATCTATCTTTTGACTTACTATAATAAGAAAGCAGTTAATTCTGTTAATTTTAAGCTATTTTCAGTTGGACTTACTGTTTCTTATGGCAACTTGTATGTCACATGTGCAGGGCACTTGATCTGACATATTTCTGCTTTCTCCAAGACAAGGCAAGAGGAGAGCACAAAAGACATAAAGAGTGTGGGAGATTGAAATAACAAAGTGGAGAATTCTGTATGTCATTTCTTTTCATGTCTATGACCTAAAAATAGTGTTAAGTTGAAGGTGTGGATCCACCTTTCTTTCCAATGGGTCTCAGTGTCCATGTCAGCCATTGTGGGTAGCTAGCTTCTCTGAGTAGAGAAGGTTTTAATGTTTGGTACCTGTTTTTCATACTATATGGCCCTCCTAAATCAACCACCTCATTTGGTGCTCCTGAAATAAAGCAGTAATTTTCTCCAGCATTAGAAGAAAATCTTTCTGCCCTAAATTTATTGAAAAATGGCATTTTCTCTTCTACCAAGGTGAGAACTCAGTAGAGTCATCAATATTACTAAATTTTTTGAGCACCACTACATGACAAACACAATGCTAAGTGCTTAACTTAGATTAGCTCATTTATATTTCACAATTATTGCAGAAGTTGAGGTTACTCATCCAGTCTTACAGTGGAGTTACCAGAAAAAATGAAGAATCTAAGGTTCAAAAAGATATTCCAGCTTGTTCAGGTTTGTATAATTACTAAATAGTTATCAATAGGTATGTATGTATGTATGTATGTATGCATGTATTTATCTACAATAGTTAAGAAGAATAAAAGTTCAAATAAGAAAGTCAGCCACTGATTGGCTTTCAGATAATAGATTGTTTTCTTCTAGTGAAAATTTGTTGTCATTTGGTTTATAAAAATTAAGGAGATACTGATTTATGACATTCTGAAACTAGAGTACCAAAGGAAGAAATATATTTTGATGTTTTGTTATTGCTATCATTGCATCAAACCTAATATTTCATGGGCTATTAGATAATAATATGATTCACTTCTCCTTTATTAAACATATCAAATTATTTGGGCAAAAGTAGAAGTTCAAAAATAGGCATTATAAAATCTAATATCAAATTTTATATGTGTCTACATATACATATATGTAGTAACTGTGTTAACATTTAAAGTATATTTAAATAATTACTACAGATACTAAATATTTCCCACTATAAAACACAGCTTTACACAAAGTGCAACATAAAAAAGAACCTTTTGCTTTCCTAGACTGTATATACAATAACCAGCATATTGACTCCTTTTTGGCAGATTTTCCTCCAGTATTTCAAATGGCACAATCAATCAAATTGACTATACAATAATCCGAAATACCCATTAAGAAACAACCTTGAGGTGAAATGCTTTCACCTCTATGAAACTTTAAAGATTGGCTTCCCCAAGGATCAATTCCTGACCCTATACTTTACCTTTGAAGGTTGACACCCTGAGGCACTCTATCAATGTAATATTTATTAAAATTTTTCACTTTCACAAGAGGTATATGCAATTCCATTTACCATTTTTCTTCAGTGAAAAAATCCTCACTACAATAAGCTGAAAATCTATGATAAGTTAATTCTAGTACAGATACATTTTGGGGGGGGATGGTGTCAAAGATACACATTTAGAGATTTTTTAAATAAAGAGCTACATGGTAGCTCTCCCTTAGCTAATATGTTGCCTGGGAAAACTTTCATTTCGGGCCATAATAATGTACATTAGACTTGAATGATTTTAGTAATGAAACAAATGCATTACACCCATTTATATCTGGTGTGAAGTGGCTACTCAATCCCCTTTGCAAGTGTAATAAATACATGATGTCTACCAGATTAAGGACATCTTTCTCCACACTACGGAAGAAATCTGACTTTAAATGCAAATAACAGAAATTGAATCTGAATATCTGAAATTGATTGGAAAGAACTCTGAGAGATTACAGAATTCAGAGAAAATTTAGAAAATCAATTTGTGGATCCCAATAGAAGTAGGTCACAATCAATCTGCTGCCAAGGAGTATTATCTCTGTGCTTGCCATTGCTGACATCATTACCACCATTGGTCAGCACCTGATTTATTGTTGGACCCTTCATACTCATAGCACTTTAATTGCACCTGGGGACAACCCACTCAGCTACAGCCATAATGAAAATCACAGTCTGACTTGGGACATTTGTTTCATCTTCTCAAGTGTCAAAGTATAGGACATGTACTTTTTCATGATTCTTGAATCATGCAGCAGTTACTAGGTGAAAGAGAGAGAGAAAAGGGAATATATAACATATCCCCTTGGATCCTATAGGAAAAGGAGCTACCAAGATTATCTGGGTTCATAAAAGCCAAAACCAAGATTAGCTATTGGTAAGGATACACTATACATTGATATTTCCAAAATAAGGTAAAGTGGAGTGGCACAGGAAAAAGACAGGTATTATTTACCTGGTACCAGAGAGATGACTCCACTTGAGCTGTGGAAGTGATCACAAATATACTAGGAGGTATTATATGTAAACTTTCAAGTAGTTCAATTCACACATTAAATTTAAAAATAATACTAATCTTAAATGTTTTCAGGAAATAGAGAAGGCTTTTCAACCTGTTCTGAGGTAAATACAATATTAACCCCTTACCAAAATGCTATGAACACATTATAATAAAATTAGACACCAATATTCTTTTATAGTATAATCACAAAATTACTAATAAAATATTAACAAATTTAACTCAACAATATATACAAATTATATTATATTATGACCAATTGTATCTCATTAAGAGTACATGGGTAGTTTCACATTCACAGTGTAAAGAAAAAAATACATACTCATTTCAACAGATGTACAACAAGCATTTGACAAATTCAGTGCTTTATGATTTTAACAAAAATATTATCAACAATGTAAGCTATGAGAGCCTCCTCAATCTACTAAATGCCAATCAAAAAATACCAAGAGTTCATATATACTTAATAGTGAAATGTTGAATACTTGCCTGAAGGTCAGAAACAAGTCAAGGATCTCAGTTATTTAATTCCATTTAACATTGTACTATACTAGAAGATAATTAAATAAAAGGCAAAGAGATTAGAAAATAAAAAGAAAAAAATGTGATTATTTGTACATGACATTGCTATGTACAAAAATGCTACTCAAACTATAAAATTATACTTGAAATAATTAGGTCAATATATAAAAAAATCAGTTGTTTTTCTATATATTACCTGAGACTAGTTGAAATGAAATAGAAGCAATACCATTTATAAATTCTTGAATTGCATTAAACATATAACAATAAATCTAACAAAAATCATTGCAAAATACAAAACCCTGATAACAAAATTAATGAAGATTTAGAAAAAAGATTTAATATGTTTGTGTTGTAAGATTAAATTATTAAAATATCCACTCACTGCAAAGGGATCTATACTAAATTTAATGTAGTTCCAGTCAAAATGACAGGGAAAACATTTAGAATTACTCAGTAAATTCAGAAAAGTTGCAGTATACAAAATCAACATTTAGAGTTAGTTGTATTTTTATACACTAACAAACATCTAAATAAGAGAAAAAATAATGCTGTTCTCAATAGTATCAAAAACAATTAAATGGGACTTCTGGCCAAGATGGAGGCTTAGGTGTAAATACTGTGTCTCCTCACACAACCAAAATTAAGGACAACAAAGATTTAGAAACAAAAACACAACCAGAACATACAGAAAATTGAACCATATGGAAGTCTGACAATCATTTAACCAGACTGGTAAGAGGGGAAGAGTCAGTGGTCAGCGGAGAGGGATCTTGGCAGGAAAAGGCAGTGGCAACCAGACCCAGGAGTGCAGGCGGCACATGGCTGACTGTGGTCACACATTCTCGTGAGATAAACTAGGCAAAAATGGGCAGTGAGACAGACCATGCAACCCAGGGCCCCAGAGTGATGAGAAATAAAGCCTAAAAGCACCAATTGAAAATGTGCTGGCTTGTGGGAAGTGAAAGAGGGGACTGAAGTCAGAGAAAGTGCAGAACAAGTGCTATTACCCCTTTCTGACCCCACCCCCACATATAGAATCACAACCCAGCCAATGGGTCGCCCCGCCCTGGTGAACACCTAAGGCTCTACCACTCAGATGTAACAGGCACCACCTGACCAAAAATGGCTCAATCAGAAGAACAAATCAAAGCCCCAGAGCCAATACTTTTAAGTGACCAAGAGATAGACAACCTATCAGATGCACAATTCAAAACACTGGTGATCAGGATGATCACAGAACTGGTTGATTTTGGTCACAAGGTAGGTGAAAAAATGAAGGCTACACTAAGTGAAATGAAGGAAAATGCACAGGGATCCAATAGTGATGGGAAGAAAACTGGGACTGAAATCAATAGAGTGGACTAGAAGGAAGAAAGAAACAAGCAAACAGAAAAACAGTATTAAAATAAAAAGACAACCAACTGTATGGGAAAACATATTTGCCAGTGATACCCCAGACAAAGGCTTAATCTCCAAAATATACAAAGAACTCACACAACTTCACTCTAAGAAGACAAATAACCCAATTAAAAAATGGGAAAACGACTTGAACAGACATTTCTCCAAGGAGGACATACTGAGGATCCAGAGACACATGAAAAGATGCTCAATATCACTAGCTATCAGAGAGATGCAAATTAAAACCATAATGAGGTACCACCTTACACAAGTCAGAATGGCTATCATAAAGCAACAAACAGCAAATGTTGGAGAGGTTGTGGGGAAAAGGGGACTCTAGTTTACTGTTGGTGGGATTGCAGTCTGGTACAACCATTATGGAAAACACTATGGAATTTTTTCAGAAAAATAAAAATCAACCTGCCTTTTGACCCAGCAATTCCACTGCTGGGATTGTATCCTAAGAACCCTAAAACACCAATCCCAAAGAACCTATGCACCTCAATGTTCATAGCCACACAATTTACAATAGACAAGATCTGGAAGCAACCTAGGTGCCCATCAGTAAATGAATGGATCAAAAAATTGTGGTACATATACACAATGGAATTCTATGCATCAGAAAGAAAAAAGAACTCCTATTGTTTGCAACAGCATGAATGGAACTGGAAAGCATTATGCTGAGTGAAATGAGCCAGGCATTGAAAGACAAATGCCATATGATTTCACCCTTAACAGGAAGCTAAACAACAAAACAGACAAGCAAGCAAAATAAAAACAAAGACACTGAAATAGAGAACAGGGGGTCAGTGACCTGAGGGGAGAGGGGAGGGAATTTCAGGGGACAAGGGGGAGGGATTTAGAAGAACTAGTATAAAGGACACAGGAACAACAGCTAAGAGGGGTGGAAATGGGAGGGAGGTGTCGAGCACAGGGGGTGGGCTGGAATTGGAGTAAAAGACAGAAAACTGTGCTTGAAAAATAATTAAATAAAATAATAAATTAAATTAAATTTAAAAAAAGAGAAAATAATGAAGAAACAAGAATTAAAAAAAAATGAGGAGAGGCTTAGGAACCTCCAGGGCATCTTTAAATGTTCTAACATCTGATTTATAGGGGTACCAGAAGGGGAAGAGGAAAAGTGACAAGTGGAAAACTTATTTGAACAAATAATGAAGGAGAACATCCCCAGTTTGGCAAATAACATACATTTCCAGGAAGTCCAGGAAGCTCAGGGAGTCCCAGAGAAGGTTGACCCAAAGAGGAACACACCAAGGCACATCATAATTATATTAGTCAAGATTCAAATGAAGGAGAGAATCCTAGAAGCAGCAAGAGATAAGGGGACAGTCAACTACAAAGGAGTTCCATCAGACTGGCAGCTGATTTCTCAAAAGAGACCTTACAGGCAAGAAGGGGCTGGGAAGAGGTATTCCAAGTCATGAAATCCAAAGACCTATAACCAAGATTGCTCTATCCAGCAAAACTTTCATTTAGAATGGAAGGACAGATAAAGTGCTTCTCAGATAATATCAAATTCAAGGAGTTCATCATCACCAAGCCTTTATTATATGAAATGTTAAAGGGACTTACCTAAGAAAAAGAAGTTAAAAAACATGAACAGTGAAAGGACAGCAAACTCACAGTTATTAACAACCACACCTAAAACAAAAGCAAACTAAGCAGACACCTAAAACAGGAGTGGAGCCGCAGAAATGGAGATCACACAGAAGGTTAGCAACAGGAGAGTTGGAGGAGGAGGGGGGGGAAGGTACAGAGAATAATTAGCATAGACGGTGGGGAGAAAATAACAGGAGGGCAAGAGTAGTGTGGGAAATGTAGAAGCTAAAGAACTTATGACAACTGGACATGAAGTAAAGGAGGGAAAGGTGGGTGGAAGGGGGTGTACAGGGTGGAGAGGAATGAAAGGGGGAAATGGGACAACTGTAATGGCATGATCAATAAAACATATTAAAACAATTAAATACTTAGGAATAACTTTAACCAAGGAAATGAATGATCTATACACTGAAAACTATAAATTTTGATAAATAAGATTGAAGAAGACACAAACATAATAAAAGATTTTCTGTGTTCATGGGTCACAAGTATTAATATTGTTAAAATGTCCATACACTTCATACCAGTCAGAATGGCCATCGGTAATAAATCAACAAATAACAAGTACTGGCAAGGTTGTGAAGAAAAGGGAGCCATAGTACACTGTTGGTGGGAATGCAGACTGGTGCAGCCACTGTGGAAAACAATGTGAAATTTCCTCAAAAAACTAAAGATGGAACTACCTTTAAATCCAGTGATCCTACTGCTAGAACAATACCCTAAGAATCCTGAAACACCAATTCCAAAGAACCCATGTACCCCAATATTGCATAGCAATATGCAAGTGCTGGAAAAGGCCTAAGGGCCCGCTAAGGGCCCATGAGTGGATCAAAAACTGCAGTACATTTACATGATGGAATACTATGCAGCAGAAACAAAGAAGGAATTTCTACCCTTTGCAAAAGCCTGGATAGAACTGGAGAGCATTATGCTATGTGAAATAAGCCAGGTGGTGAAAGACAAATACCATACAATTTCACCAATAAGTGTAATCTAATCAACAAAACAAACAAATGAGCAAAATAGAAACAGAGACATGGAAATAAAAAATAGTGACCAGGAGGATGGAAGAAGAGGATATTGGGGGAAAGAAGGGGAAGGAGCAAGCAAAGGAACATAAGTAGAGGACTCATGAGCATGGACATTCAGGGCTGATTGACTGTGGGGGTAGTAGAATTCAGGGCTGGGGTGAGCAAGGGGGAAAAATCAGGACAATTGTTATTGAACAACAATAAATTTCTTAAAAATCACCATAAAAATGTCCATACTACCCAAACTTATTTATATATGTAATGCACTATCAAAATTCCAGTGGCAATTTTTACAGAAACAGAAAAAAATCCTAAAATTGTTATGGAACAACGATGACCCTGAATAGTCTAAACAATCCTGAGAATGATGAACAAAGATGGAGTTATCACACTTTCTAATTACAAACTACACTACAAAGTTATAGTAGCCTAAACTGTATGACACTGGCATAAAAACAGACATAGGCAAACAGAAGAGAATAACACCTATGAAATAAACTGTCACATAATAGTTATCTAAACTGTGAATAGGAAGCCAAGAATACTCAATGGGGAAAGGATAGTCCCTGTAATAAATGGTAAAACTGGACAACCAATTGAAAAAATAAAGTAAAATAACATTGAATTCCATCTTAACACCACTTATACAAATTAACTCAAAATGAATTACATTTAAGCATTAGAACTGAAGCCATAAAACTCCCAGGAGAAAACAGGGAAAAGTTCCTTTACATTAATCTCAAAATGACTTTTTTGCATATGAACCCAAAAGCACAAGCAACAAAAACAAAAATCAACCTGTGTTACTACATCAAAGCAAAATGCTCTACATAGAAAAAGAAAAGTCAACAAAATAAAGAGACAATCTACAGAATGGGATAAAATATTTGCATAAATATATCTGATAAGGGAATGATATCCAAAATATACAAAGAACACATACATCTCAATAAAAAAAATGTGATTTTAAAATGGTCAGGGAAACTGAAAAGACATTTTTCCAAAGAAGACATAGAAATGGACAACAGATACCAAAAAAGAAGCTCAACATCACCAATCATCATAGAAATGAAAATTAAAACCACAGTGAGATATCACCTTACAGATATTAGAATTGGTATGATAAAAAAAGAGAGAGATAACAAGTGTTAGCTAGCCTGTGAAGAAAGTAAACTTTTGTTTACTGTTGGAGGGAATATAAATTGGTGCAGACAGTATGGAGAGTTCTTAAAAACTAAAATAGAACTATAGAACTACCATAAGATCATCAGTCATACTGATGGATACATAACCAAAAGAAATGGAAACAGGACCTTGAAGAGATATGTGCTCTTCCATGATCATAGAAGTATTAGTCACAAAAGCCTAGATTTGGAAAAAATCTGTCAATCGATGGGTGTATGGTTAGACATACACACATACATATATACATTATTTTGATATAGCCATTAAGAAGGGGAAAATCTCACCATTTAGGACAACATAGATGAAGTGGGAGGGAATAAGTCAGTGAAAGCAAATACTCTATGACCCACTTACATGTGTAATCTAAAAAATCTGAGCTCATAGTAGCAGAGAGTAGAATGGTGATAAACAGGAAAGGGGAAACAGAGAGAAGTTAGTTGAAGAGTATGAGCTTCCATATATAAAATTAGTAAGATCTGGAGATCTAATATAAAACATGGTAATCATAGTTAAAACACTGTATTAAGTACTTAAAACTCATGAAAAACTAGATCTAAAGGTTCTCACCAAAAAGATGAAATGGTAATTATGTGACATGATAGAGGTCTTAGCTAACACTATGCTGGTAACCATTTTGCCATATACAATCAACCTATTGTACACCTTAAATTTAAAGCTGGAAAATAGTAGACGAAGAATAGCTTAACTTGGAAATTTTCTTTGATCGTAGTCATTTGACAGTGGAGTTGCTATATCTCTGTTGTGTTATCACTCCTAAAACCACAACTATTAAGGAAAGTATCTATGATTCCATTAAATGTACTCTTTTGAATGGCTCTCTGGATTTGGTTTTAATTATATTTCCCTTATTTGAATCTTACTCAAGTAATAAAAATATTTAAGGCAAACTAAAAACTGATGTAAAAATTAAGTTTTGTGTCCCTGACTGGTGTAGCTCAGTGAATTGAGCACAGGCTGTGAACTAAAGGGTAGCTGGCTCTATTCCCAGCCAGGCCACATACCTGAGTTGCGGGCGAGGTCCACAGTGGGTCCACATGACAGGCAACTACACATTGATATTTTTTTCCCTCTCTTTCTCCCCCCTTTCCCCTCTCTCTAAAAGTATATAAATAAAATCTTAAAATAATTAAGATTTGTGGAAGTTGTCCTTTGTCTCAAATACTTAAAAAATTAGCCACACTTTTGGCAATATATGCTTTCTAGATTTTCCTGCAAACTACTGTTCATACACCAGTTTACCGAGCATTTTTATTTTTATTTTTAAAATTATTTTATTGTTGTTCAAGTAAAGCTGTCTGCATTTACCCCCCCTTATATTTTAAAATCATAAAGTACCAATTTTGTTAATGTACATATATGATTTTATATATTTATATTAGATATCTGTGAGGCAATTATTGAACCCTTAAATGATTATGGCAAAAAACACTAAATAAAACAAACCCCATTTATGACACTGTAAAAGACTAGATTATAATTTCACACCTTTATTTAAAAAATCACAATTATACTGTTTTCTTTTTCCCTCTGAGGTATCAATGCTCCCTGAAGTTGTCTTTCTTCCATGAAGTAGCTAATTTAGTGTATAATTTTATATTTAATGTCACCTTTATTTAATAGGCAGAATCATTTCGACCATCTCTTTTATCTGTGACATTTTATACTGAATCAGTTGTCACTAAAGGAAAATACATCTTCTTTACTATCAAATACAATTAGTCTGAGTTTACATCTATCCATGTCTTTCCACGTTTAGCATAACATCCCAGGAAGTCGAACTCCATGTGACTTGAGAAGCTTATTATCTGTGTTTCAAGTCAAAACACAGTATATAAAAATGTCATAGTTTATATAATAATATATTTATTTTTTGTGGTATTTTCCCTAATATGGGTATTGCAGCTTAGAATCACATTTATGAATAATGAACAATAAGAAATCTCCACATTCTTTGGCTTCCAATTGTGAGGACAAGCCATTTTTCCACAGAATTGGCAGGAAGATACATTGTGGAGTTTGTAATACCTTATGCATGAACACTTCATTAAAATAAATGGGCTGCTTTTCTTCCTTATTGAAAAACAAGGGGTGCTCTGAAAGTATCAACAAGAAAATGTTCTTCAACAGATGAATGGATAGAGAAAAATATATATACATGAACATACAGGGTGTGGCAACATTAGGCTTATAGTTTGTATAAAATAATGCAATAGTTAATAAATAATAATATAAAAATACACTCTGTGTTCTGTTTACTCATGACTGTAAACCTACTTTTGCTCCATCTTGTATATTCAGCTGGAAAAAAAAAAGAAGGAAATCCTGCCATTCACAACAACATCGGTAACACTGGAGTACATTATGCTAAGTAATATAAGCAAGACACGGAAAGGGAAATAGAGCATGATTTCACTTATATGTGGAATCTAAAATAGCTGGACTAATAAGGGTATAATGGTGGTTGCCAGGGTTGAGCAGAATGGAGAAATGGGGTAAATTTGGTCAAGGGATACAAATGTTCAGTTATGCAAGATGAATAAGTTCTAAAGATTAGTATACAGCATGGTGATGATAATTAACAATACTGCATACTTGAAATTTGTGTAGAAGTTAGATCTCAAAATTTTCTCAACACACAAACACATGAAAATGATGACTATGTAGAGGTGATGAATATGTCAATCAGCTTGATTGTAGTGAACTTTTCACAATAAATACACATCATCACACCAAGGTGTCCACCTTAAATATATACAATTCTTATATGTCAAAGATATTACAAGAAGGCTATTTTTTTAAAAAATTGTATATTTGAACCACCCCATTTCTCCTAGGCTGAGAGCTAATAAACAATATATCTCCTGATTTGGGTGGGATAGAGGATGGTGAGCTCGGAATAGGTAAACCATCCTGCATTTCTATCATCTGTCCTGGTTCACAAGAAAGTACCTGGCAAGTGTCCACTAAGGGGCTCTAGAACCTTAGAAGCTTTAGTCTGGCAGAATACAACCTTTCTAATAGGAGCTAAGGTAAATAAAAAAGTAACATTACCAAGCTATAACTTCCATTCCTGGAAAATGCATTCCAAAAGAGAGGACACTCAGGACCCTCAAAAAACCACAGTAATGTGTTCAATGAAAGAGGCAGCACTTGGCCACCTTGTACATAGAGGGACTAGAAACAACTAGGGTGGCTGGAACAGTTTCAGAGTGAACAGGACCAATTTTTAAATAATCTTAGAAAAATCAAAAATTATTGCAGCGTTATTCACAGTGGCTAAGACATGGAAACAGCTAAGAGTCCTTGACAGGTGATTGGATGGAGAAGATGTGCTACATATTCACAATGGAATGCTACTCAACCATAAGAAAAGATAAAATATTTACACTTTCAACAACATAGATGAATTTTGAGAATATCATGCCAAGTGAAATAAATCAGAGAAAAAAGTTAAGAACCATATGATATAACTCATATATAGGATATAAAACAGAGCAACAAATGAACAAAGGAACAAAAACTTATAGACACGGACAACAGTATGGTGGGTACCAGAGGGGAGGAGGGGAGGGTCAGTAAAGGGTTACAAGGGGTCAAATGTATGGTTACAGAAGAAGGTTTGACTTTGGTGGGCACACAAGGCAAAATACAAATAATGTATCATAAAAATTTATAATTGACACTTATATAATCTTATTAACAAATGTCACCCCAATAAATTTATTTTAAAATGTGAATGAAAAATCATGGGATTGAGCAGAGATATCATTAAACACCTTTATTCAATGATAAACAGGGGCTTAAATTAATCTGGCCAGCCATAGTTATTATTTTAAAAAATTTAGCTCATCAATGAACTAAAATTTACAAACTAAATTATATTTGCTACATGCTAGCATATTTTGAAAATACAATGCAAAATATTTGAGTGAGTACAGGATTTTGAATTTAAATTCTAATTCTGCCACTAATCATGTATCAATGACTAGCTCACTCATCTCTCAAAATGTGTTTTTAGAAATTCAAACTGCAATACAATTCAAGAGAACTAATAGCAATGGAGGAGAGATTTGTTAACTATGCAATGTGTGTCTTATTTCATAACATAAATCTTTTCCTCATTGTTCCTGTACCTTTCAGCTCTGTTTTCACATTTGAAAAATTTCAGAAACTTAAAGAACTTAATGTGCATTTTGGTACAAGATGTGCTTTATAAAGGAGATAAAATTCATGGTATAATCTGGAAGAAAGTGAAGAGAAGACTTAATAATGACAGACAAGAATATCTTATGTTTGTTTTTCACACTTATTCATATGTTTAACCCACATTTAGTCAGTATCTGTTATGTGTAAGTCACTAATTTAGGTGCTTCTGTTTTAAAAGAATTCAATTGTTGATGGAAAGGATTAAATCAAAGTTGCAGGGAGAAAAGCAAGATATATATATATATATGTATATATATGGTATATATATATGCGTATATATATATATACATATATATATATATATATACCAGAGACACTGAAATTAAGAACAAATGGACAGTAACCAGAGGGGAGAAATGAGAGGGGATAATGGGGGAAAAGGAGGAAGGGTTTTCAGGAACAACTATAAAGGACACATGGACAAAACCAGGGTGGGGTGGGGTGCGGGGGATAGGTGGGGGGAAAAAGCAGACAACTGTATTTGAACAACATTAAAAATTTTTAAATGGGAAAAATGTATCTAATACATATTTGTATATAAAACAAATATGGAATATGTTTATATGGAATGTGTTTATATACATGTTTATTAATGTTTAGAAAATTGAGTTACATGGAACAAAAATTATAGGCAAGAATATAGAAAATAGTAAGTCAGGAAGATGAATTGGATTATTTTTAATAAGGTGGCCAGGAAAAAAATGGTCTCTAGGAAAATCATATTTCAGCACACACTTATATGAGGTGAGGATCCCTGTAACTAGAAGAGCTTCCCAGCCATGCAATTAGGAGAAAAGGAACTGTTCCCAAAATACACTGGAAGTGTTCGAGAAATGACCAGACAAGCAGGTGACTCAATAAAGAGGTGGAGAAGGGGCCAGATTGTAAAGGCCTTAAGTGTGCTTGGAAGCTAATAAGAGATTTTGAGAAAGAGTTTCATTGCTCAAAGATAACTCTGGCAGGTTTATGGAGAAACTGATTCCCACGACATAAGTTAATACTGTGCTACCCTTAAAAGAAAAATTTGTTGGGACAGAGTGGTAGAAGTAGAGATGATAAGAAATATTTACAAAAAGTATTCATTTTGCATGTAGAGCCCATAAGACTTGGTTATGGGTGGTTAACTGGAGGGATAAATTAAGGGTAGCTCCAAGATTGTTGTTTTTTAATAAGAGACAAAAAAGAGGGAGAGGAGATATGACCAATGTGTAACCTGAGACTCAAATAATGTGTCTTTCATCCTGTCTGTACCTTTTTCTAAATTCGTTAGCTTATTTCAAATCTTTGTTTTGGTACTCACAGTGAATTTTACATTGATTTAATAAATCAAATGTTCAAAGCATTTTAAGTTGGTCTTTGAGTATTTCTGCTTTGTGACACCAGGGATAACTTGCCTAATAGAATACTTAGAAGCTGCCATTCCATCAAGATAATTTTCCATATGATAGAGGAATAGAGAAATAAGCAATAAGTGGAGATATATGGGGATTTTAAAGCAGACTTTTAAGAGGACAGATAAAGAATTGTCAGTGATGATTTCAGACCTTCTTCACCTCACTCACAGCAGATAATTTTGCTTCCACATTTCCTTTTAAAAATAAAAGAAGTCATTTACCCTGGCCAGGTGGGTCAATTGGTGAAGTGTAGTCCCATACACCAAAAGGTTGTGAATTAAAAACAATATTATTTACTGTTGGCAACGACCTATTAATTGGGTAAAATCATGATACGAAGTAGAGAGCTTATGTTCAAACAAAAATTTAAGTAAACAAATATTTTGGCAGCTTTATTGATAATAGCCCCATAATGGAAGTAACCTAAATTATCTTTCAATGAGGGAGCGGCTAAACAAATTGTGTTACATCCGTAACTTGGATTATTACTCAGGGACAAAAAGGACAGCTTCATACATCCGACAACTTGCATCAAGGGAATTGTATGCTCACTGAAAAAAAGCCAATCTCAAAAAGTAGCATACTGTTTGATTCAATTTATGTAACATTCTGGAAATAAAAGTATAGAAAGGCATGACAGATTTTTGCTTTTCAAGAGCTAGGAGGGAAGGAAAGGTGATTGCTGTTTCCATAAAAGGGTAGCATAAAGAATAACAGAATTATTTTTTTGCCTTCACTGTGGTTATAGCCACAAGAAGCCAAACATGTGATAAAATTGCATAGAACTAAATACGCATACACCAACACATGACTGCATGTAAAACAAATGAAATTTGAATGAGATCAGTGAATGCTATCAATGTTAGTTTATATCAAGTTATACAAGATATTGCCATTGAGGAAATTGGAGGAAGGTTATACAAGATATCTCTATAATTTCTTTTAGCCACTTGTGAATCTACACTTTATCTCAAAATAAAATTATATATGTAAATCAATCAAGAGGATAAAAATATGAATAGAATCCTATGTCTATTTGAAAATATTTAATCAGTAAATAAAAAACCTTCCCACAAAGAAAGCTCAAAACTTTGATGACTTCAGAGAATTTTCCACTCACTTAAGAAAAAAATAAATAACAATAATTTTAAATCTTCTTCTGCAGAGAACAAAAAGGAAAATCTCTGATGATATGCATGCTACAGTATTTACTGATGAATTGTACCAATGTTTGTAACAGTTCAAAATGCCTCAAGTAGAAAATGAATTGAGACATTAACATAGAAATGCATAGATATGTAATAAAGCAAAGACAATAAAAGCCTAATTGTAAAATCTAGATGGTGGGACCACATGATTTTATTGTGTAATTCATCAAAATTCTCTTTGTGTTTAAGTATTTTCTTAAGAAAATTTTGAAAAACGGAAGGCAAAAATTAGAGAATATGCATGTAGACAGTACCTAGCTATAATTTTGCAACAAAAGGATCTTGAGTAGATGAGAGAGGGCAATTTTAGAGATTGGCTTTAGATGATAATATGGAGAGTTTATATATGATGCTAGTTCTGAAAACTGGAAATAAAACCACAAAAAAAACAAAGAAATTAAAAACATTATATAACAATGGGAATATTATGTAATTATCTTATTAAATGCAGAAAATTATTTGATAAAATCAAACACTCTTTTATTATAAAAATCTCAACAAAGATAGGAATAGAAAGGAACTACCTCCATTACTTCAATTCTACCAAAAAGACATACAGAATATTGATTGCTAACAACTTAATTAATGATGAAGTATTGAGTGTTCTTCCCTGAATTTGGGAGTAAGATAAGAATAATCTATAATTATTTTTTCTGTTAATCATTGTACTGGAAGACCTAGCTACTACATTAAGGATTAAGGTATAAATAAATATAATGCATACATGTAATATTTTGTATAAAATTTTATGTAATATATTCTATTTAACTATGATTGAGCCACTTATTTTTTAATTTAATCTTTATTGTATTTTTTCCATTACCATTTAGTCTCCTTATGCACCCCTGCCCCCAGCACTCACAACACTGTTGTTCATGTCCATGAGTCCTTTTTCTTTTTTGCTCTATCCCTCTACCCTATACCCTCTCCACCCCTACCAGCTGTCATTTGTTCTCCATCTACAAGTCTGTGCTTTTCTTGTTAGTTTAGTTTGTCCATTAGATTCCACCTGTGTGAGATGATATGCTACTTGTTTTTCTCTGACTGGCTTGTTTCACTTAGCATAATGTTCTCCAGGTCCATCCATACTGTTGCAAAGGGTAAAATTTTCCTTTTTATGGCTGACAAGAATTCCATTGTTTGATGCTATATAGTTGTTTCATCCATTCATCTATTGATGGACATTTGGGCTGCTTTCATATGTTGGTGATTGTAGATAATGCTGCAATGAACATAAGGGTGTTCATGTTCTTTCAAATTAGTGTTTTGGGTTCCTTCAGATACATTGTCTGAAGTGAGAGCGCCAGGTCAAAAGACAGATTTATTTTTTAATTTTTTTGAGGTATTACCATATTTCTTTCCATAGTGGCTGCACCAGTCTGCATTCCCACCAACAGAGCAAAAGGGTTCCCCTTTCTCCACATCCTCAATAGAACTTGTTTGTTAATTTATTAATAATAGCCATTCTGACAGGTGTGAGAAGGTATCACATTGTTGTTTTAATTTACATTTCCTTGATGATTAGTGACATTGAGCATCTTCTCATATGTCTGTTGGTCATCTGTATGTCTTCTTTGGAGAAATGTCTATTCAAGTCCATTTTTCCATTTTTCCATTGGATTACTTGTTTTTTTTGGTGTTGAGTTTTATAAGTACTTTAAAAATTTTGAATATTAACCCCTACCAGCTAATATGTTCTCCCATTCAATGGGTTGTCGTTTAATTTTGTTAATGATTTCCTTTGTTGTGCAATTTTTTTAATTTAATGTAGTCCTATTTGTTTATTCTTTTTTCTCTTGTTTCTGTTGCCTGGGCAGATACTTCTGATAAAAATTTTCTATGGGCAATGTCCATGATTTTGCTGCCTATGTTTTCTTGTAGGATTTTCATGGTTTAAGGTCTAACACTTAAGTCTCTGACCTACTTTAAATTCATACTTGAGTGTGGTGTAAAAAGGTAGTCTACTTTCATTTTTATGCATGTATGTTTCCAGTTTTCCCAACACCATTTATTGAATAAACTATCCTTAGTCCATTGTGTGTGTTTGCCTCCTCTGTTGAATATTAATTGACTATAAAGATGTGAGCTTATTTGGGGGCTCTCTCTTCTGTTCTTTTGATCTATGTGTCTCTTTTTGTGCCAGTAATAGACTGTTTTGATTACTATGGCCTTATAGCATAGTTTGATATTAGTGTGATTCTGCCAACTTTGTTCTTCCTTCTCAGGATTGCTGTTGCTATGTGGGGCCTTCTGTGGTTCCATATAAAGTTTTGAAATATTTGTTCTAGTTCTGTGAAATATGCCATTGGAATCTCGACAGGAATTGCATTGAATCTATAGATTGATTTTGGCACTATGAACATTTTAGTGATGTTAATTAGCATTATGCTAAGTGAAATAAATCAGGTGGTAAAATAAAAATAACTTATGATCTCACTTATAAGTAGAACCTTATCAACAAAACAAACAAACAAGCAAAATATAACCAGAGACATTGAAATAAAAAACAAACTGACAGTAACCAAAGGGGAGGTGAGAGGGGGATAATGTGGGAAAGAAGGGGAGGGTTGTCAGGAACATGTATGAAGGACACATGAACAAAGCCAAGGGGGATAGGATTGAAGGTAAGAGGTGGGAATGGACAGAGAGTGGTGGAAGTAAAATGGAGACAACTGTACCTGAACAACAACAACAAAAGAAATCTTCACATTTAAAAAAAATCTTTCTATCCATGAACATGATATGTGCATACAGTTACTCACACCTTCGTCAATTTCCTTCTCCAGTGTCTTCCAATATTCCAGATACAGGTCTTTTCCATCATTGGTTAGGTTTATTCTTATGTATTTTATTCTTTACATAGCAATAGTGTTTGGGATTGTTTTCTTAATTTCCCTTTCTGTTAGTTCATAATTGTCACATAAAAATGCAATTTATTTCTGAATATTAATTTTGTATCCTGCTATTTTTCTGAATTCATTTGTCAGTTCTGGTAGTTTCTTGGTGGAATCTTCAGGGTTCTCTATATACAGTATCATATACAAAGACAGTTATATTTCTTCTTCTAGTCTGATTGTTGTGGCTAAGATTTCTGGTACTAGTTTGAATAAGAGAGGTGAAAGCAGACACTTCTATCTTGTTCCTGATCTTAAGGGAAATGTTTATAGTTTCTGACCCCAGAGTACGATGCTGGCAGTGGGTTTGCCATATATGGTATTTATGATGTTTAGGTACATTCCCTCTATTCCTACTTTGCAGATAATTTATATCAGAAATGAATGCAGGATTTTATCAAAAGTTTTTCAGAAATTATGGATATGATCATGTGGTTTGTATCATTCAATTTGTTTACTCAGTGAATCATATTTATTGATTTGCAAATGCCGTACCAACCTTTCATTCTTGAAATAAATCCCACTTCTTCATGGTGCATGATTTTTTTTAACGCACTGCTGTATTCAGTTTGCTAACATTTTTTTTGAGGATTTTAGCATTTATGTTCATCAGGGATATTAGCATACAATTTTCTTTCTTTGTAGTGTCTTTATCTGGTTTTGGAATTATGATCATGATGGTCTCATAAAATGAGTTAGGGAGCCTTTCCTCAGTTGAATTTTATGTATTAGTTTCAGAAGGAGTGGTATTAAGATCTATCCATTGATGTCAATGGGGTATTAAAATCCCCAACTATAACTGTATTTCTATCACTCTCTCCCTTTATGTCTATCAAGATCTGCTTCATATATTTATATGCTCCTGTATTGGGAGTGTAAATGTTTAATAGGGTTACATCCTCTTGTTGGCTTGTTCTCTTTAACATTATGTAGTGTCTTTGTTTGTCTCTTACTATAGCCTTAATTTTAAAGTCTAATTTTGTCTTTTGCCCACTTTTTAATTGGGTTGCTTTTCTTCTTAGAATGGAGACATGTAAGTAAGTTATTTGTATATTTTAGAGATTAAACCCTTGTCTGAAGTATCATTGGCAAATATGTTTTCCCATACAGTTGGTTCTTTTTTTATTTTACTACTGTTTTCTTTAGCTGTGCAAAAGCTGTTTATTTTGATGAGATCCCATTTGTTTATTTTTTTTCTTTATGTCCCTTGCTCTAGTGGACATATTAGTAAAAATGTTGCCGCATGAAATATATGAGATTTTCTTGCCAATGTTCTCCAGACACTTCTCCAAGGAGGACATACAGAGAATTCAGAGACACATGAAAAGATGCTCAGCATCACTAGCTATCAGAGAGATGCAAATTAAAAACACAATGAGATACTACTTTATACCAGTCAGAATGGCCATCATAAACAAACAACAAGTGTTGGAGAGCTGGTGGAGAAAAGGGAACTCTAGCGCACTGTTGGTGGGATTGCTGACTGGTACAACCACTATGAAAAACAGTATGGAATTTTCTAAGAAAACTAAAAATGGATTCACCTTTTGAGCCAGCAATTACACTGCTAGGATTATACCCTAAGAACCCTGAAACATTAATCAAAAAGATCCTATGTCCCCCAATGTTCATAGCACAATTTATAATAGCCAAGTGCTGGGAGCAACCTAAGTGCCCATCAGTAAATGAATGGATCAAAAACCTATGGAATTCTATGCAGCAGAAACAAAGAGGAACCTCCTACCCTTTGCAACAACATGAATGGAACTGAATAGTGTTATGCTGAGTGAAATAAGCCAGGTGGTAAAAGACTAATACCATATGATCTCACCTTTAACAGGAACCTAAAGAACAAAACAAACAAGCAAGCAAAATATAACCAAAGACACTCAGGGGAAAGAGGGAAAGGTTTACAAGAACAAGTATAAAGGACACATTGACAAAAACTAAGAGGGATGGGAATGGGAGGGAGGTGGGGAGAACTGGGGAGGGGGTCGTGGGCTTACTGGAAGTAAAAGATGGAGAAATGTACTGTACAACAACTAAAATAAATAAAAATTTTAAAAAGTCTGACTTTGTTAGATATAAGTACTGCTACTCCCATTTATTTCTTCTACGTTTCCATAAAATATCTTTTTCCAATGCTTTACTTTTAGTATGTGTGGAACTTTTGATCTGAGATAGGTCTCTGGGAGGCAGTATATAAATGGGTCTTTATTTATTAATCCATTCAGCTATCCTATTTCTTGTGATTGGAACATTTAAGCCTTTTACACTTAAGGTGATTATTTATAGATGTATATGTAATGCCATTTTATTGTTAGACAGTTTTCCTTTGGTTTCTTTTTTTTCCTTTCTCTTTTTCTTCTTCGTTTTAAAGCAAGCCATTTAACATTTGTTGTAGTACTGGTTTAGTGTTAACAAACTCCTTTAGCTTTTTCTTGTCTGGGAAGCTCATTATTTCTCTTGTGATTTTAAATGTTTGCCTTGCTGGGTAAAGTAGCCTTGGTTGTAGGTCCTTGCTTTCCTCACCTTGAATATTTCACACCACTCCCTTCTGGGCTGGAATGTTTCTGTTGAGTAAGCAGGTGCCAGTCTGATTTGTGCTCCCTTGTAGGTAACTACCTACTTTCCTCTTGTGACTTTTAGGAATCTTTCCTTGTCTTCAAGCTTTGTAATTTTAATTATGATATGGCTTTGTGTAGGCCTCTTTGGGTCCAACTTATTTGGGACTCTCTGAACATCCTGGACTTGCGTGACTTTTTCCTTCATCAGATTAGGGAAGTTTTCAGTCATTAGTTCTTCAAATATGTTCTTGATTCCTTGGTTGATCTCTTCTCCTTCTGTTATTCCTGTGATGCAGATGTTGTTATGCTTCATATTGTCAAAAATGTTTCTTAAGCTCTCCTCATTTTTTAAAATTCATTTTTAATTTTGTATCTCTGCCTGGGTGTTTCTTTTTTACCTTGTCTTCCAAAACACTGCATTCTCTATTATATCTAACCTACTATTTAATCCTTCCAGTGTATTATATATTTCAGTATTTCAGATATTGCATTCTTTATATCTGACTGGTCCTTTTTTGGGTTTCTATGCCTTTTTTCATGTTGTTGAGTATTTTTATAATCATTACTCTAAACTCTGTCTGATAATTTGCTTGCCTCCATTTCCTCTAGTTCTTCTGAAAAATTCAATTGTTTTTTCATTTGGTGTCTGCTTCTTTGTCTTCACATTTTGGCTGCTTCTTTGTATATTCTACCTTAATTTGTTAAACTAATCAATCATTTAAGTGATTGGTTGTTAATCTAATCAAGCTATCATCAGCAAATGGACTTAAGTAGCATAGGGGGGAAGCACAGTAATTCCTGTGAGCAGGGGTATTGCTTTCACTCAGAGAGGAGTGCTCTGCCTGAGAGAGATGTCTCCTGCACAATGAGGGGTGAGTCAGCACAGGGATCTTGGCCACTATTCCTTCAGTTCTTCCCCCAGAGTCACCAATCCCAGACTCTCCTAAAGCATCTCTAGTTCACTCTGCCCTCCCTTTGCAAGAGCCCAGGGTAAGTGGATGTAAACAAATTGTTGTGCCTTAGTCCTTTGAGAGGCTCTCTGCATCTCCAACCATCTCTTCCTGTCAGACAGAAACCCTGCTGCTTTTCACAGATGGATGCTATCTGGGTTCCTTTCTGGCTGGTGTTATAGGCTGGCAAGCACAGTTTGGGGTTTGGACTCCACATTTCTCTGGAAGGGAACCCTCTGCCTGCTGTAATATCCCTTTGGCATTTCAGCTACCACCTGTGGGATCATAGCCAGCACTCTTGTGACTCCTCTGCACTCCATACAAGTCCAGTTGTGGTGAAGTGATCTCTTCTGTTTGTCCATGGTTATGAGGCTTCTCACTAGTTATTGTTCAGTTGGTTATTCTGTGTGGTTTCTCTACAATTTGGTTGTAATTCCATATTGTCTTGGGAGGAGTTTAGTATAGCTTCCACTTACTCCTCTTATATCTTGGATCTAGCCTTTTAGTTTTTAAGAAAAGAAAAATAATGTCTCTATTTATTGTATTATAGATGTAATCATATACAAATATATGCTTTGTACTTTTCAACATTAAACAAAACCACATCTAATATATACTTAAATAGCTTATATTAAAGCAGTACAAAAAGAACTGCTTAATTAATGGGTCATAAATAGCCAATTAATTTTTATTTTATATCTATATTTGCATATTGTAAGAACTTATGACCACTTTACTTGATACCTCACTCTGATATATTAATTTGATAAGAAACCGAAATGAATTACAAACAAACACCAAGGAAATGCTATAAATAGGTAATAATCTTCCTCATCATTAGAAAGTTGAAAGCCATCCCCCTAAATTCTTCTATTTTTCCTGGCAAACCAAATGGTAGGAACATAAATTAAAAAAGACAGGTTGGCCTAATGACATTTCACAGATTAAGACCAAATTCACTCAGACTCAGTTCTTATTCATGATATTTCATCTAACCTCTCCATGGATATGAACTGTGGAAATCTGTCATAAAGCAACAATCGTAAGAGAGTCCTGGAATGAAGCCAAGTGTGCTACAGCTTGGAAGCGATGCTTATTATAAAAGTCTGTAGACAATTTCATGAAATTATGGTTAGTAGAAAATCCTAGCAACTCATGCTTATTGGTGCAGATCCCAAGCAATGGGAACAGACATCATATATAAAGACATGTTGGAAAACTACAGAATAGCTTTATGGAATTCTTCACAGTTGGAGGTAGAAAAGATCGTAGGAATGGACTACTTTTTCTTGTTTTGTGGAACATATGAGATACAAAAGGAAGCATATCTTGTTTAAGGCCAAAGGCATAAGAGATAACTGAGGCAAGAATGAGGTTTCTTATGCCCAGTTCGATGTTCTGCCCTCAACAACATAGTGGCAATAACCCCCATGCAGAAATCTATATGTAGGTACATGTAATCATCTCAGGAAATATTTGGCACCTGGTAGTAGTAGCTGTGTCTTCATTGACAAATTTTCTGTGCCATAAAATATTGAAGACGGACCAGCTGATACACTCAGATGAAAGATTTGAGTGATACATTGCAGGAGTGTCAAGTCACCCCAGATAATCCAACCTGGAATGCAGTAAGATGAAGAATTTAGTGTTGTCTTGAATAAGTAACTGGCTGATGAAGCAGGGCTCTGTGGAATGGCAATTATTATTTGAATGCATCAATAAA
The DNA here is from genome assembly GCF_021234435.1 of Artibeus jamaicensis. Lineage (NCBI taxonomy): Eukaryota > Metazoa > Chordata > Mammalia > Chiroptera > Phyllostomidae > Artibeus > Artibeus jamaicensis. The sequence goes on along the minus strand of NW_026522030.1, from coordinate 65,592,417 downwards.
CAGGACTTAGCCTCCAGTTGAAACATGTTGGAACATATTTCACATTATACTTATCATTTCAGCTTGAAGTAAATTAGAGCCTATTCAATGAATGATTAATAAATTGGCTGAAATTTATTTTTGGAATGACCAGAATCTGAAGAGCCTAATATTAAACCTTTGAACAAAATAAATTTCATCCTATCTTCTACTTCATTACATTTATAGGTAACAGTAAGCTGGGATACATTATGACATTCATGGACACATTATTTTTGCCTTCTTGGGCTCCTTCCTTCATAAAAAATATTACAATTCCATTTTAAAATACACTGACATAAAACAAATACATTAATTATATTGTAAAATATTTTCTTTCAACTATACATTTTATAATGATTTATTATTAAAATATTCTATTGAGCCCCTATAATTACAGTGAGGTTGAGTCACCATGTGCGCTGTGTTTGTTAGACAAGTTGGCCCTGAGAAGACAGACATCCTCCCTCAAAAACTGCAGAATTTCCTTGGATTCCATTAATCAGCAAGGTCAGGAATGACAGCAATTGTTTAGGTGTCATCAATAGAAACACCTGACTTGCTTTAAAAGGTCATTTTTAATACAAAAATCAGTTCTTTTTTATATATTGATAAAATATTTGGACTTAAAGCTTTATAATTCAGTAGGTAGCTATAAAATTAGCTTACTTTTAAAAGCACTGAATCAAACTTTTCTTTGCACTTAGTTTCTTTTAGCCATATACATAGTCTTCTGTATATGGGTCTTAAAAAATACAATATAGTTACTTGGCCATTAACTACATTATATTGCATTTTCTTTTTTATATTAATTGTTGTTTAAGTACAGATTTCTGCTTTTTCCCACCATCCCAGCTCAAACCCCCCAGCCTTTCCTGCCTCCCTTTCCCTCCCTTGTTGGTGTCCATTTGTTCTTTACACTTGTTCCTGCAAACTCTTCACACTTTTACCTTAAAATTTCCTCCCCTCACCTCTCTGGTCACTGCCAACCTGTTCTCAATTTCAGTATCTTTGGTTATATTTTGCTTGCTTGTTTGTTTTGTTCATTAGATTCCCATAAAAGGTGAGATCATATGGTATTTGTCTTTCACCACCTGGCTTATTTTGCTTAGCATAATGCTCTCCAGTTCCATCCATGCTGTTTGTTGCAAAGGGTAGGAGCTCCTTTCATTCTGCTGCATAGAATTCCATTGTGTAAATGTATCATAGTTTTTTGATTCATTTGTTTATTGATTGCTTGATCATTTACTTGATCAGTTACTGATTACTAGGTTGCTTCCAGCACTTGGCTATTGTAAATTGCTCTGCTATGAACACTGGGGTGCATAGGTTCTTTTTAGATTGGTGTTTCAGGATTCTTAGGATCCCAGCAGTGGAATTGCTAGGTAAAAAGGCAGATCCATTTTTAGTTTCCTAAGGAAATTCCATATTGTTTTCCATAGTGGTTGTATCAGTCTTCAATCCCACCAACAGTGCACTAGGGTCCCCTTTTCTCCACAACCTCTCCAACACTTGTTTGTTGCTTTGTTTATGATGGTCATTCTCACCAGCATGAGGTGGTATCCCATGGTGGTTTTAATTTGCAGCTCTCTGATAGCCAGCGATACTGAGCATCTTTTCATGTGTCTCTGGACCACCCTCTGTATGTCTTCCCTGGAGAAGTGTCTGTTCAAGTCCTTTGCCCGTTTTTTAATTGGGTCGCTTTTTATTTTAGAGTGGAGTCATGTAAGTTCTTTATATATTTTGGAGATTAAATACTTGTCTGAGATATTATTGCCAAATATGTTTTCCCATATGGTTGGTTCTCTTTTCATTTTAATGCTGTTTTCTTTAGCTGTGCAGAAGCTTTTTAATTTGATGAGATCCCATTTGTTTATTCTTTCTTTTATGTCCTTTGCTCTAGGGGAGATATCAGTAAAAATATTGCTGTGTGAAATATCTGACAATTTCCTTCCTATGTTCTCTTCTAGGACTTTAGTGATGTCACAAATTATATTTAAATATTTTATCTACCTTGAATTTCTTTTTGTGTATGGTGTAAGTTGATGCTCAAGTTTCATTTTTTTGCATGTAGCTGTCCAGCTCTCCCAACACCAGTTGTTGAAGAGGTGACTTTCACTCCATTTTATGCTAATACTTCCTTTGTCAAAAATTAATTGACTGTAGAGACTTGAGTTTATTTTTGGGTTCTCTGTTCTGTTCCATTGGTCTATGCGTCTGTTCTTATACCAGTACCAGAATGTTTTGATTACAGTGGTCTTGTGATACAGTTTGGCATCAGGTATTATGATCCCTCCTACTTTGTTCTTTCTTTTCAAATTGCAGCAGCTATTTGGGGTCATTTATGGTTCCACATAAATTTTTGAAGTGTTTGTTCTGTATCTGTGAAATATGCCATTGATATTTTAATATGTATTGCATTGAATCTGTAAATTGCTTTGGGTGGTATCAACATTTTGCTGATGTTAATTCTTTCAGTCCATGAGCACAACATATATTTCCATTTGTTTTTGTCTTCGATTTCTTTCCTCAGTGTTGTGTAGTCTTCTGAGTACAGATTTTTTACCTCCCTGGTTAGGTTTATTCCTAGGCACTTTATCTTTCTTGTTGCTATATCAAATGGGATTTTTTTCTGATTTCTGTTTCTGATATTTCATTGTTGGTATACAAAAATGCCTTTGATTTATGGGTATTGAATTTGTATGCTGCTATTTTGCCAAATTCATTTATTAGGTCAAACAGTTTTTGGTGGAATCAATAGGATTTTCTATGTACACTATCATGTCATCTGCAAACAAAGTTTTCTTTCCTCCTTTCCAATTTTAATTTTTATTTTGTTTTCCTATTTCCTTTTCCTTTTTGTGTTACTGCTGCAGGCTAAAACTTTTACTACTATGTTGAATAGAAGTGGTGAAAGTGGACAACCTTGTCTTGTTCCTCATCTTAGTGGGAAAGTTTTTAGTTTTTGCCCAGGGAGTATGATGATGGCTGTAGGTCTCTCATATATGGCCTTTATTATGTTGAAGGATGCTCCCTCTATTCCCACTTTGCTGAGTGTTTTTGTCATAGATGGGTGCTGTACCTTATCAAATACTTTTTCTGCATCTATTGATACAATCCTGTGATTTTTGTCTTTGCTTTTGTTTATGTGATATATTACAAGTTTTCGATTTGGAAATATTGTACCATTCTTGTGTCCCTGGGATGAATCCCACTTGGTCATGGTGTATGATCTTTTTAATGTATTGTTGGATGCTGTTTGCCAATATTTTGTTGAGGATTTTAGCATCAATGTTCATCAGTATTATTGGCCTGAAGTTTTCTTTCTTTGTCATATTTTTATCTGCTTTTGGGTTTAGGATGATGCTGTCTTCATAAAAAGAGTTTAGGAGTCATCCATCATTTGAGATATTTTGGAATAGTCTGTGAAGTTAGCTCTTCCTTAAATGCTGTGTAGAATTTTCCTATGAAACCATCTGGTCCAGGGCTTTTGTGTGTTGGGAGCTTTTTTTTTTAAATTTTTTTCTCTTTAGAGGGGAAGGGAAGGAGAAAGTGAGAGAAATATCAAGAGAGAAATATCAATGTGTGGTTGCCTCTCATGCATCCCCTGCCAGGAACTGGCCTGCAACCCAGGCATGTGCCCTGACTAGGAATTGAACTATGATCCTTTGGTTCACAAGCCCACACTCAATCAACTGATCTACACCAGCCAGGGCTGTTGGGAGTTTTTTTTATTACTGCTTCAATTTTGTCTGCTGTTATTGGTCTTTTCACCTTTCTTCTTCTTCATTTAGTTTTGGAAGATTATATTTTCCTAGAAATTTGTCCATTTCACTTAGGTTTCCCAATTTCTTAGCATGTAGTTCTTTATAGTAATGTCTTATAATCCTTTATATTTCTGTGGTATTATTTATAATCTCTCCTCTCATTTCTAATTGTGTTTATTTGGGTCCTCTCTCTTTTTTTCTTGATGAGCCTGCTTAAAGACTTGTCTATTTTGTTTATCTTTTCAAAGAACCAGCTCCTGGATTCACTGATCCTTAGAATTGTGCTTTTTGTCTCTATGTCATTTAATTCTGTTCTGATCTTGGTTATTTCCTTCCTTCTACTTGTACTGTTTGGGTTGTCATTGTTGTTGCTCCTCAATTTCTAGTAGATGTAGGGTTAGGTTGTTGGTTGAAATGTTTCTATCTTTTTTATGTAGGCTTGTCTCACTATGAACTTCTTCCACAGGACTACCTTTGCTGTGTCCCATAAGTTTTGGGCTGTTGTGAGTTCATTTTTATTTATTTCCAGAAACTTTTTAAAATTAATTTTATTTAGTTATTTTTCAAGTACAGTTTTTTGTCTATTTTTCCCATCCCAGCCTCCCCCTATTTCCAGAAACTTTTTAAAAAGATTTTTTTTAAATTTTTAGACAAGGAAAGGGAGGGAGAGAGTTAGAGAAGCATCAGTGTGTGGTTACCTCCTGCATGGCCTCCACTGGGGACCTGGCCTGCAACCCAGGCATGTGCCCTGACTGGGAATCAAAGTGGTGACCCTTTGGTTTGCAGCCCACGCTCAATCCACTGAGCTACTCCAGCCAGGGCATGTTTCCAGAAACTTTTGATTTATTCCCTAATTCATTCTTGACCCATTCACTGTTTAATAGCATGCTATTAAATCTCCATGATTTTGAGTGTTTGGGGTTTTTTTCCTTAGGGTTGGTTTCTAGTTTTAGTCCATGTGGTTGGAGAAAACGTTTGGTGTAATTTAACTTTTTTTTAAAATTTGTTGAGGCTTGTTTTGTGTTCTATCATGTGGTCTATCTTTGAAAATATCCCATGTGCATATGAAAATAATGTATTTAGCTTCTTTGGGATGAAAGGCTCTATATTTATCAGTTAAGTCCATTTCATCTAGGGCATTGTTCAATGCTACAATATTTTTGTTGATATTTTGTTGGGAATATCTGTGCAATTTTGACAGTGAGGTGTTAAAATCCCCTACTATAATTGTGTTGCTGACAATATCTTTCTTGAAGTTCTCCAATATTTTCTTTATGTATTTAGGTGATCCGTGTTAAATGCATATATATTTACAATGTTTATGTCTTCTTGGTGGATTCTTCCCTTGAGTATTAGGAAGTGACCTTCTGGTTCTCTCTTTCTGACCCTTTTTTTGAAGTCTATTTGGTTTGCTATGAATATTGCTACCCTGGCTCTTTTTTTTTCCCTATCCATTTGCTTGAAAAATTTGTTTCCATCTCTTCACTTTTAGTCTGTTTAGGTCTTCTGTCCTGTGGTGGGTATCCTGTAGGCAGCATATGTGTGGGTCATGCTTTCTTATCCATTCATCTATGCTAGGTCTTTTTATTGGAGCATTTAATCCATTTATGTTTAAGGTTATTATTAATAGGTATTTATTCATTGCCATTTTTCACAGTTGTTTCTCTCTCTTTTCGTGTCTTTCCTTAAAGCAGTTTCTTTAGCATCACTTACAGATCTGGTTTGGAGGGGGTGCATTCTTTTAGAGTGCTTTCATCGGGAAAGCTTGTTATTTGGCCTTTAATCTTGATTGAAAGTCTTGCTGTGTAAAGTAGCCTGAGTTGTAGGCCTCTGGTTCTCATTATTTGGAATATTTCTTGCTATTCTCTTATGGCTTATAGTGTTTCCACTGAGAAGTCAGTTGCTAGCCTTCTCAGGACTCCCTTGTATGTTACTTCCTGTTTCTCCTTTGCTGCCTTTAAGATTCACTCTTTGTCTTGGAATTTTGCCATTTTAATGATGATGTGTCTTGAAGTGGGCCTCTTTGGGTTCTTCTTGATTGGGACTCTCTGTGTTTCCTGGATTTGTGTGACTTTTTCTCTCATCAGATTAGGGAAGTTCTCCATCATTACTTTTTCAAGCAGGTTTTCCCTCCCTTGATCTTCTTCTTCTCCTTCTGGTATCCCTATTATATAGATATCATTACATTTCATTGCATTATTATGTTGTCCTGCATTTCCCTTAACACCTCCTCATTTTTTAAAGTCTGTTTTCCTTTTCTCACTCTTCCTGGGTGTTTCTTTATACCTTGTCCTCCAGTTCACTGACCTGATCCTCTACTTCATCTAGCCTGCTTTTGATTCCTTCTCTGTGTTCAGCAGTTCAGAAATTGTATTCTTCATTTCCTATTGGCCCTTGTTGATAGTTTCTATTTCCTTTTTCATGTTGATATAGTTTGCAGTGATTTCATTGTATTTTTTTCAGTAGTTTTTGGTAATTCTCAGTGAGCTCATTGAGCGTTTTGATAACTATTGCTTTGAACTCAGTATATGATTGTTGACTTGCCTCTATTTCATTTAGCATTATTTCTGAGGCTTCCTCCTTTCTGTTCATTTGGGGATTGTTTCTTTGTCTTCCCATTGTTTGTGAGAGTCTTCTTGTTAGCCTATGCTTCTTAAATTGATCTGTTCTGACTCTCTGGGTTTATGGTGTGAACTTCTGTGGTAGAACACCTGTGAGATTCATTGGTCCAATCTTCTTAATGTCCTGAGCTAGTTGGTTTTGGGCTGTCATTTATGTTGGCTCTCTGTATGTCTTTGGGTTTTGATGGTCTTTCTTTGTTGGGTCCTTCCCTCCAGTTGGTTAACTGAGGATCACTCCATCCATCATGTCTTGTATTCTGTTGTGCAGGTGTGGACAGGTTGTGTTTAAGCTGATTCTACTGTGTGCACCAGGTTTTGAGGTTTCTCTCCTGCTTTTGTTCAGTTGTTTGTCATGGGTAGTTTCTCCACTTTTTAGTTGTATTTCCAGATTGGTCCTGGATTGAGGTTAGTGTGGCTTCCCCTCCCTCCTTCACCTTCTTCCATTGTTATCTCTTGGTGGTTCCTTTATTGGAGGGTTTCCTTTTCCAACAATTGTACTGGTGTTCACTGCTCCCACCTTGCAAGTTCTCTGGAGTAGCAAAGTGAAATTTGTCTCACTGTCTCTTGTTGGGATAACTCCTGTTTTGGTCTAACTCTGGTCTTTTCCTGCTCCATGTATTATTGTCTCTACTCTGGGAAAAGAAGGGCAAAAATTGGAAGGAAGGAAGGGAGAAGAAAGAAAAAAGGAAAGGAACAAATGAATGAAGAAAGGAAGGAATGAAGAAAGAGAAGAGAAAAAAGGTGAAAGAGAAGGAAACAAAGGGGTTTTAAAAAGGAGAAGGAAGAAGGAAGGAATAAAAAAGAAAAAAAGGGAAAAAGGAATAAAAAAAGAAGGACCAAAAAGAAGAAGAAATTAAAAAACAAAACAAAAAAACCCTCCTTCTGTCTTTAAACCATTCAGGCCAGTTCTTCTGGTCTTCCTGGATGCCTCATGCTAAGGAGGAATTGGTTCAGTTTTCTTCCTTCCTGAGCTGCACTCTTAGCTGTTGTCCACCCTCCAGCACAGTTCCTTAGTGCCCTTCTTCTCCCAGCCTAGGCCTTTAATCCACCAGTTGCTCTATCCTTGAGGTGCACCAGTTAGGGGCAATGCACACACCATTTTCATGCTCTTTTGATGTCATAGATGCTAGGGACTCTCAGCGCCCCTTGAGGGTAGTTCAGCCCCACAATGAGTCAAGTTCTTCCAGGGATTGCTGCTCCCCTCTGCAGGGCTTTTCCACCTTCCTCCTAGAGAACTACTTGGCCGTGCAGGGCTCTGGGCACAGGGACCAGGTGGGAGGCACTCCTTCCCTGGTGTCTCTGGTGTGAGTGCAGACAGGCAGCTGCAGACCTCTGACCAGATGCACACACTCCCCGGTGCTTTGGGCATGGATGCAGCTGGCCCTCCGCTGGGCCATGGACCAGGTGTACACTATCCCTGGTGCTTCTGCAATGGGCAAATGTGGACCCTGCCTGGCCACGATTGGGTATGCACCAACCTGGGATTGTAGGGGGAAAGGGTGGAGGAGGGGGGCAGCTGCTGCAGAGAATGCCCCAAAAAGCCATGGAGTGCCTCTTTTTTCTCTTTTTTTTTTTTTTTTAAAAATTCCTCCTATTCAAGCCCCCTGGTTCAAACAAGCACCTGGCCTCTCATACAGACGAGATTGGCTCTCTCCCAAGAATCCTGCTGCAGACCCCATTGGCACCAGGCCTGGGTCTGTAGTCACCCTGGCCCCTGCACTGGTCCCAGGGACCTTATTGTCCTAAAGCACTCTCCTTACCTTCTGGTTTTTCAGTGTCCTCTATAATTTTGGGCCTTCAATCTTCATATATTCTGAAATACTGTTAGCTGTTTTGCCCTGTTCCTCAGAAGATCGGCTAGGTGCGTTGCCAATGCTCTGGGAGAAGTGGACTCTGCATCCACCTACCTCACTGTCATCTCCAGAAATCGGTTCTTAATCAGCTCACTATATTCTGCCCTTAAAAATGACTACAAGCTAAACAAAGGGATGCGTTTTCTAGATGTTTCTCAATAGTAGGTGAAAGTCACATGCATTAGCTCTTGGCAAAAAGGTTTCACCTTTTTTCCTCAGCAAATTCACACCATATTTTGAGCATGAGAGAACAGATGAAATTGCAAAAGTAAGATTTAGCAATGACAAGTCCACAGTACTTTGAACAAATTTTATGCTAACATATATTTTCAACATTTTCTTTCCCGTAATAGGATGATTTTATTTTATTTCATGGGATTCATGGAGGTGGGAAAGAAAAACTTTCTACATATAAAGTTTTAGAAAAAAGTGAAACTAGTTTTGCATCACTAAGCCATTGGTTAACCATATACTTTCAGCAACTGTTTTGTTCATGCTAGGATTATCAGACCAGAAATAAGTTCTCAGTAGAATAAAACAAAGGAGAAACAAAAGAGAAAGAATAGTGATTTTATTTGTAGTCTATGGTTATTGATATTTGATATTAATAAGGTTTTCTATTATGCTCATTTGTGTAATTTTTATTAGCTCTTTTCTAAATAAATGCAATAACAACACTTCTAGAGACATTAAATATCAAAATTCAATGCTTGAAAAGTTCCAGACACTAACAGATTTCATGTGAGAGTATATATAATATGCCTAAGCTGTTTCTCTTTTGTCTTTAGATTTATTATATCTGAGTATGTTTGTACAACAAAAAAATGCCAGTAAATATTGTCTTTTTCTAGTTTATTTTTTTAGATTAAAATACTTTTATTGTCCATATAGTATTTTTAATTGTACAGGATGACATGATATTGCATAAAATAATCTCTGGAGGTGTTTTGGCTTCCACTCTTGTAGAAGCAGCTCCAAATTTCCCCAGTTGTCTGTTTCATAAAAAATTTAACTGGAATCAGGTGCAGTAATAAGCTGAACCTCTAGCTGAATGACACACAGTGATCTAATACATAACCCAATTGTATTCAATTCATTAAACTAAAAAATGCTTTTCAGTTATTCAGATAAAGTCTATAATGTAAATCCAGAAGATATGCTCTTCAAATTCAGCTGTTTCTTTGACCTTATTTTGTTTTTAAGACTTCTTCTGGATTGGGTCAAATGTGATCATCTCCCTTTTTGGCAGTATACTATGGCACAATAAATCAGTTGGGAAAGAATGAAATTGAAGTAGCAAACTATAAAATGAAAATTGTATGCCTCATGGAAGAAACATCAGTGAATATCCCAATTCCAGACTTTCCATTCTGCTCTGTTTTCCTGTCCTTAGGCCTAATGTTACCAATATCATTACTTTGTAGATCTTATTAAAAAGACATGCTTTACTTCTCATTACTTCATCCATGATGAATATTTTTGTGTAAAATTTTGAAATTTCAATATTGTGAAATGCATAATTCCATACCACAGTTGCAACATAAAGTAGGTTTTTACTGTAACCCCCATGTATCCTACTAATGGGATAATTGAATAATTTTGGCATTGAAATTTTGGCCCATGTGTATAAAATATGCAATCTAATGAGAAAAACAAAACTGAATATGTGCAATAAAAAAAAGAAGAACATTAGCTCAGCCACTATGTTAGGTTAAATTTATATTTATGATTATATGGAGAGAGAAAAAAGTGAATATCTAATTTTAAAGTGATACCAGTAAATATTCCCCCTTGTTCTAGAGGTGCTTTTCCTTCACTTTAGCATGCACTCAACAATGAACTTGGTTTTCTCCAGTGGCTGCAGGTATATATTCCATTCCTAAAGATTTGTGTGTGTGTGTGTGTGTATTTTTGTTTAATTATTTTACTTTTCCAGTTTATCCTTCTGAAGAAATGGTGGAGTCCATGCTCATAATATTAAATCTTTTAAGCTACAGGAAAGAAAAAAATAAGTTTGCTGCAATCTCATGGGAGCAGCAAAATGTTTATTGGGGTTTTGGGATTTTTCTACTGCCCATTTTATCAGAAAATGGCAACAGTCATTATTAGATCACCTTTCTCTGGTTTTAAAATATCTCTGGATATTTGAGGTCAATTACTGGCCTTAAACTTAGTAACTCCTCAAATATTATCCTCCATGGTAGTATTGGGCTTGAATAGTTGACATCACTCTGAAAAAAAATGATTGTGTTTGGAGGGAGGTTCTTTGGAGAGCAGAGCTTTACATTTATATTTGAGTTTTCACACTCTGCTTGTGATTAGAGTTGGTATGGACATTTCCATGTCTCAGATTTTCATACTGGCCAAGTAAGACCTAGTTGGATAATTCTAAATATTGCAGAAATCTTGGAGGCCATGTGGTTCAGTTCACTATCAAGATTAACAGTTATCACTACATACTCAGCAGGTAATAATCATCCAGGCTCTGCTTGTGTAATTGATATGACATCAAATGCAATTCTATCATAATGATTAAATATTAACACCTCAGTGATAAAAGCTAGGTAGCCACACCTCTACCCTTAACACCGCTGTGAAATACCCAGAAGATTGAATTTAAGGCCCTCAAATGATACAGAAAGAGACAGGAAAAAAGAAAAATAAATAAAGAGAAAAATCCCCACTGCTTTATCTCCCTAGAAAAACAGAAAGCATGCTTTAGAAAGTGAATATTGCATGTTGTAAATGTATTTAAGTTAGTTGAAAAAAATATCCATATATCCCAAACTATGAATGAGTCTCAGCAATGAAATGAGAATTTGATGTATTTTTAAATAGCTTTATACAAAAGGCATTCATTACAGAAAATTGGTGAGAGAAAAATAATAGTATTAACATTGGAAGAAAAAGATTATTAACCCTTCCTGCCCCCTACCAAACTAGATAATTAAAAAAAATTAAAAAAGGAATACAAAAAGAATGTAGAAATTCCTATATTTTGACTAAGATGACCAATGAACTTAAAAGTTATAACTGGAATTTAGTACCAGCATAAGTTTAGTATTTGTATTTAGTAATTAGTATTTTGTAGTTAACATTAATATGTGTAGTTTTTAGTAAGTGATATTAATGTATGTATGTGTGTATATATGTGTATGGTGTATCTTTACAGTTAAAGAAAACTAGAAAATTATCTAGAATATTTCTTTTTTTAAGATTTTATTTATTTATTTTTAGTGGGGAAGGAGAGTGGGAGAGAAACATCAATGTATGGTTGCCTTTCATGCATCCCCTGCTGGGAACTGGCCTGCAGGGAACCAGCATGCAACCCAGGCATGTGCCCTGACTGGGAATTGAACTGCGATCCTTTGGTTCGCAGACTTGTGGTTAGTCCACTGAGCTACACCAGCCAGTGCCTTAGAATATTTCTTATTCATTGAAATATTTCATTAATTTAACTTAGATAATTTGTTGTATTTTAAAACTTTTGAGATAAATATCCAATTTTAGTTTTCTTTGTTCTAGATAATCCTCAGTTGACACTTCTACCAAAATTCTATTATTCTGAGTTCACAGGTAAGTCATGCAGCATCCCATAAAAATAATGCCATATAGTATCACTATGTCCTTCCTTGAATTCATAAAGCAAATCAAAATTTATGAATTCCATGGTAGTTCCCCCATGTTGAAGAGAGAACCACCAATCTGAATATTTTACTAGAATTCAAGGCCCAGGCAAAAGTATCACAAAGAACCTCTGAAGGATAGTGCTTATGGACCAATTTTAGAACATTCTCCCAGATAAAAATCATAACTAAACTGTTTCTGTCATTATTATGAATCAGGTACAAGTTACCAAAATACATTTAAAACACAAGACTATTTAAGATTCTTAAATAACTAATATGTTGTTTATAGAGGAGGAAGACATGGAAAATTGAGATGTATAGGAAGATTAATGTATATCAAAGAAAGATCAAAATACAGAGTTGTATTTATAGCCTTGAATATATACTTGAGATATTTGCATGCAAACAGGATAACATGCCATGAACAATTAGGGCCTGTCTTGGGTTCTCATTGACCTCGACTATGAATGTTGAAGAATGAGAATATTGTGAATGTTGATTAGCTTCCATCATAGGATATCAAGCTATTATATTCTTCACTAGACAGTTGCATACCTTAGTATCTCCCTTTGTTATACTGAATAATTAAGAACATAAAAAGGAACAAGATCAGAAATATTGCTACATGGAATATCTGAGATTTTCCTGCCTATGTTTTCCTTTGAGACTTTTATGTTGTCATGACTTATATTTAAGTATTTTATTCATTTTGAATTTATTCTGGTGTATGGTATAAATTGGTAGTCTAGTTTCAGTTTCTTTTTTATTTACCAGTCCAGATCTTCCAACACCATTTCCTGAAGAAGCTATCTTTGTTCCATTGTATGCTCATGCCCCCTTTGTCAAATTTTAATTGACCATAGAGATTTGGGTTTATTTGTGGGTTCTCTATTCTCTTCCACTAATCTATACGTCTGTTCTTATGCCAGTACTATACTGTTTTGATTACAGTGACCTTATAGTATAACTTGATATCAAGTATTGTGATCCTTTCTACTTTGTTCTTTCTTAAGATGCCTGAGGCTATTCAGGGTCTATTTTGGTCCCATGTAAATTTTTGAAATATTTTTTCTATATCTGTGAAATATGCCATTACTATTTTAATAAGAATTGCACTGAATCTAAGATTGCTTTGCTAATATGTCCCCTAGGGCAAAAGAAATAAAGGCAAAAATGAACAAATGAAACAACATCAAACTAGAAATTTTCTGCACAGCTAAAGAAACCATCAACAAAATGAAAATGGAACTGACTGTATGGGAGAACATATTTGCCAACAACGCATTGGACAAGGGTCTGATATCCAAGTTATGTAAGAAATTTATATAACTCAACACAGGAAAATAAACAATCCAGTTACTAAATGGGCAAAGTAACTGAACAGATACTTCTCCAAGGAGGACATACAAATGGCCCATAGGCATGTGAAAAGATGCTCAATATCACTAACCATCCAAGAGATGCAAATTAAAACCACATTGAGATTCCACTTCCCATCTGTCAGAATGACCATCATTAGGATTCAGAGAAATGGGAACCCTATTTTTCTAAATCCTAATGTTGCATTGTTGGTGGGAAAGCAGACTGGTACAGCCACTGTGGAAAACAGTAAGGAATTTCCTCAAAAACTAAAAGTGGAACTGCCTTTTGACCTGGCAATTCCACCATTGAGAATATACCCTAAGAACCCCGAGTCACCAATTCAAAAGAACTTATGCACCTCTGTGATCATAATGGCACTATTTACAATAGCCAAGTGCTGGAAACAGCCCAAGTCTCCACCAGTAAATGAGTGGATTAAAAAACTGTGGTCCATTTACAGTACACAATAGAATATTACACAGCAGGAAGAAAGAAGAAACTCCTACTCTTCACGACAGCATGGATGGAGCTGGAGAATATTATTCTAAGTGAAATAAGCCACTCAGTGAAAGACAAATATTATATGATCTCACCTATAAGTGGAATATAATGAACAACAACAAAAAAACTAACAAACAAAAGAGAACCACAGGCATGGAAACACAGAGCAGTCTGCAAGTAACCATAGGGGAGGAAGGTAGGGGCAATGGTGGAAAGAAGAGAAAGCACTAGCCAAAGAACATGTATAAGTGTGGGACATGGACAACAGTGTGGGAATTGACAACGGTGTGGGAATTGACTGTGGAAGTGGGGTTAGGGTGGATGGAGGAGGGCAAAGGGGAAAAATTGAGACAACTGTAATAGAATAACAATAAAATGATTAAAAAATAAAAAAACATGATTCTATTTCTCTAATTTGTGCACAATGCAAGCAATTCTTCTAACAACATATTGTCAAATGGTGATCCAGCTTTTACTTGAACGTTTCAGAAATGAGGAGCTCACACCTAAGAAGGCAACATAGACATTTGCTTGATATTTCTCACTTTCTAAGTCTTGATGTTGGATTGAAACATGTTTCTCTGTTAATTCCAAATATTAGAGCATCAGGATCTAGACAGGATAATCACTCAGATGTCTAACAGTAGCTATCAGCTTTCTGTCCACATCTTATTCCTCTCTTTCTTCTCTAATTCTTTCAGCAGTTCTAGATGTGGTAGTGTCTGGTTTCTCTTCGCTATGTATTATGTTCTTCTCTAAATAAGCTCTAGTTAGTAATTTTGTTACAAAATACACCCTCCTGTAACTATAGAAATATTTCACAATCTAGTGTGAGCTAATTCTTGCTCTGTGCAAAAGATAATATACATATTGGTGTAGACATTTGGGACCTGGAAACAAAGAAGAGAATTTTTATTTTGTGTCTGTCATTTACATTGCACTTTACACTGGAAAAGCCCCATATTATTCCCAAGATACTAGAGAACTATTAAATTTATGATAAGGTATTACTTCAGAGTTCCTTGACCTTCAGGGATAAATTATGTCAAATAGTTACAAAGTAGTAGTGAGTGGTAAAGTAGATATCAGTATTCCTTTTAAGTACTACAGAAATTGTAGCCGACATTTTAGAAGCTCTGATTTATGAATCTCTTGTCTAGAAACCTAGCATATTCTGAGATTATGAATGATAATTTCATTGATTGCTGCTTTAAACAGTATTTTCATCTGCTTTGTATTTTATATTTCTACCTCTTTTTGCTATTTCATTGCAAGTAATAAGACTAATTACATTTACAATTTATTGTTAACTTTATTAAAATTGCAGAAATGACAGAATAGTTGAATAAACCATGGAGATAATCTAGTTTGGTGGAGTTTCAGAAATATATTTTCTGATCAGGTAAAAATATAATCTCTGTGGAAATTCCCTGTACTAAACAATGATTTAATGCAACACAGTGAGTAAATATAATGCATGCTTAAGTTGCTTTAACCATTATTTGTTCTGTTAAGCAATAGCCAAGAGCAATTTTATATGGGTACTAATATGATAGAAATAGTAAAATACTAGGAAAAGACAACTAAGATTAATAGAAGTCATTCCTATTCTACGAATCACACATCCTTCATCCTGTAGTTAAATAGTCACGGGATGCGAAGTACAGCATAGGGAATATAGTCAATAATATTTCCATAGCTATGTATGGTGCCGGGGGGGTACTAAACTTGTTGGGAGAATCACTTCATAAATTATATAAATGTCTAACCTCTATACTACACAACTGAACGTAATACAATATTTAATGTCAACTCTAATTGAAACAAAATTTTAAGTGATATTTCTAAATTATAAATGTGCTTATATAAGGTACTTGTAAAAATCTTTGAAGTGTCTAGTCATGTCTATGGACATTTCACCTATAGAGATTTTTTTTAAAAAGAGTAAAAATGATATCCCGTATATGAAAACTTTCAGCAAGATTATTGTTTCCTGTCTAAAGACAAAAGTAAAGTAAAAGTCACACCAAATGGTGTGACTTTTGGACATTAGTAAAGTAAATTTTGTACTACCCAAGAATATTTTCAATTTTGTTATTAATATCTACCACAAATAAGATAGATTAGATCAAACTGTTGGAATTGGCATACATTTTTCTGACTGAATCATCAGAGTAAAGAAACCAATGAGAATTGAGAATCTGTCTAATAAGAGACAGATCTTTGAGGTTGGTTCTTCCTAGTTTGAAAAGGAGCAGGAAGAATATTAAACATATTAATGTGGACATCTTACATTTTTTGAACCTTTGACACAACTCCCATTTTGAAGCAGCAAAAAAACTGGGACAAAGCTAAATATAAGGTCCAAAGGAGTCATTAAAAAAGATATCTATTAGCTGCCACATCAATCTAAAGCAAAAATAGTTACATCATTTATATATATTTTTTGAGTCCAATCTTAGGCCAGGATTTGGGAGATTTAGGGGGGTAGGCAAATTATAGCACTACACACACTGCAAGACACATTTCACTTAAATGCCTCATGCTAAATATACCCAATTTCAACCTTCAGTTATTTTAGTTGTCTTGGAAGTCACGTGCAATAGATATCTAGGAATAATGCATCTACAAGAGATGCCCATGTCCTGATTCCTATAAACTCTAAATAGGCTATTTTCTATTACAATATGTTTTTTTAGGTGTAAATTAACAATCTTGCAATGAGGAGATTATTTTAGTACTTCTAAGTAAAAGAAAAAAGGGACAATAGTCAGAGTTAAATGCACCTGAAGGTGCTACAATCTTGGCTTTGAAAATGGAGGGAAAGTTACTTGCCAAGGAATGCAGGAAGCCTCTAGAAATTGGAAAAAGCAAAGACAGATTTTTCCATACAATTACCAGGAAAAAACCTCAAAAATACAACCCTGCAGACATCTAATTTTTGCTCAGTGAAAGCTTCCTCAGGCTTCTGACCTTCAGAATTGTAAAATAATAAATGTTTTATTATAGGCCATTAAGGTTATAATAATTTATTGCAAAAGCAATAGAAAACTAATATAATGGTATAACATCACTGGCAAGATAAAATCATGACTTTAAGTCTTTCTAGCCCTTCCTACCAATTTCTTTATTCACATCTTTCAATACTCTTCAATAAGCACTTACTCTCCAATAATAAACTACTTGTACTTCTTATATTTTTAATAAGTTAAAAATGTATATTTCGAATTGTAGGTTCACATAAGACTATAAAATAATACAGAGAGACCCCTTGCATGGCCCGGTTTCCTCACAATACCACGTCTCGCAGAATGATATTGCCGACAAAATCCTGACCCTGACCATGTGAGGACAAAGACTCTCCATTGAAGGCAGTAAAGCAGAAGACAGAACTTCAGTGCTTGACGACCTTGAAAGCTCCTGAACTAACCTACCCAGAAATTATCATTTTACTTCTAGGCTGTGAAATATGAGATAATAAATGTCCTTATTGTTAAAGTAATTTTTAATTTCAGTTTTTTGTTATCTTAGTTGTTTCAAGTTATAGCACTGCTTTACTGACATTTTGTAAGAAGAGTGTAGTTTAGAAATGCTTGTCATTGGTCCAAACTTAACTAAATTTTGGAAGTCACCACTCTATCCTAACAACATCTTAAAATCTGAACAAACTGGAATATCGACAAATCTTCTTACACCCATAAGAAAAGTGAGGACACAAGGCAAACCACTGCCTGGGAAATTGAAGAGACCAACCAGTGAGCACAGAATTGTAATTTACCAGATCAGAAACCCACAAGTTAAAAACTCCAGGAGAATGAGCATCAGGGTAGAGAAACCAGAACCATAGCAGGAGGCTCAGTGTAAACCACTCTGGAAGAAAAAACTCCAGGGGACTCATTCACAAAGGGGTGAGGGGGACCCACAGATTTGGGGGGGTTTGTTCTAGCCTTGTTCCAGGTTCTCACAATGAACTTTGGAGGAAAATCCCATCATGCTTACTATCATAGGAGGGGAAAAGGAACCACTGTGGAGTATAACACAGCATTCAGTCATCTTAAAAATGTCAGCCTTCGGGAGAAACGACAGAGGTCTGGTTCAAATAATGCCCCAGTTTGTTTGTTTTTCACAAAATCTTTTATTACAAAATCATAGCCGAGTAATTCTGTAACATAACAATATCACACTCCAGCACACCATATGGCATTTTAGGTGAAACGTTCAAATTAAAACTATACATTATTACACTCCTGTTACAGCCCTACCAACCCTGCCCTGTCACGTAGGCGTTACTTCTGCCGGATGCTGTATTTAACTAGAACCCAACCAGCAGGTGTTTGATCAGAGCCTGACCGATCTAGGGAAAGGCAAACGCCCAGCCTCAGCTGGCTCTAGTCTTCCACATGGAGAAAGGGAAATATCCCACTCCAGACCTATTTTACCTGCCATGTGGGAAAAGAAAAATATCCAGCCGTAGTTCATTCTAACCATTCTATCTCACCTACGGTCTGCGGGGGAGTCGGTGGTAGCTAGAAAGCACTAGTGAAGTATACAGCCTGGAGAGATCATTTTATTGAAAGACTCAGAACTAATCATAGAGCTACAGAATGCTTCCCCTCCCCTACATATTACCACCATATCACTAAAGGCCTACTTACAATAGTTTATTCGAAAAGGTATATCATGCAGATTCAGATATGGCAGGGATGTTGGAATTGTCAGACGGGAAATTTAAAGCAACTACAATTGGGGCTCTAATGGATAACATAGCATCAAAAACAGATGGGGCTACATAAACAGAGAGATGGAAATAATAAGAAACCACCAAAAAGAAATGCTAGGTTTCAAATAGTTACAGAAATGAAGAATGTCTTTTTTAGGGTTATTAGACTGGACACAGGTGAGGAAATAATTTCTGAGCTTCACAAAATATAAATGAAAACCTCCAAAAATAAAAAGCAAACAGAATAAAGGAATAAAAAAATACAGAATATCCAAGAATTGTGGGACAACTGTAAAAAGTATAATATGCCTAATGGGGATACCAGAAAAAAAAGAGAAAAGAACAAAAGCAATTTTTGAAACAAATTTAGTTGATTTCCCCCAAAATTAATGCAAGACACCAACCAATAGATCCAGGAAACTCTGAGAACTATAAACAGATAAAGGCAAAAGTAATAATAATAATATATTAAATTAAATCAAATTAAATTATACCTAAGCGTATCATTTTCAAACTACAGAAAATAAAAGATTAAAACTCCTAAAAGAAAGCAGAAGGAAACAAACATAGAGAACAAAGATAAAAATCACATCAGCTCCTCCTCAGAAAACATGCAAACAAGAATACAATGGAGTGAAATGTTAAAGCCTTACAAGAAAAACATCTAGAAACCTAGAGTTCTGTACCCTGAAAAAGTATCCTTCAAAAATGAAGGATAAATATTGACTTTCCTAGACAAGCAAACATTGAAGTGATTTGTAGCCAGTAGCCCTGTTTTGCAAGAATTATTCAAAGAAGTTCTTCAGAACTAAAGAAAATGACGTAGGTCAGAAATGCAATTCTACACAAAGAAAGGAAGAGCACAAGAAGAAGAATAATTAAAGGTAAAGTAAAACGTTCATATTTTTATTCTTGATTGATCTAACAGTTAAGTTTATCCAAAATAATACTAGCAACAATGCATTTGGTCAGGTATACTTAGGTATGCATATATAGGGTTAAGTGAAATAAATGACAATGAGATACAAAGAACATGCGGGAGGCATTACAATTTTTTGTTATTATAAAGTTCTTTTTTTTTGTTGTTATTATAAAGTTCTGACACTAATCCTAGATTGAGTATAATGTGTTTGGAAGTGCACTTGAATAAGTTGTAAATACAGTGATGGGCAAAAGAAGGTTTACAGTTGTAATACAAATAAATAATACAAGAATTAATAAATATACAAGAATAAACTATTTTGCATGCTCACAACTGTAAACCTAATTTTGCCCACTCTTGTACACATTGCAAACTCTAGGGCAATCATTAAGAAGCTGTTATGCTAAAAAAAGGAGAGAAAAGGGAATTATACAAAATGCTAAATTAAAACACCCCCCAAAAAGGAGAACATATGTGGGAGAAAAAGGTACAGGGAACAAGAGTAGTTTCTCCAGCCATAGCCCAAACCAAAGGCTCACTATCTAACTGAACTGAGTGATTTTGGTAGACTGTAAACATTATACAAAGTGTGTTATTTCTTTTTATAGTTACAGTAAAGGAGTTACAGGCTTATATAAATAGAAAAAACAAAACATACCATAAAAATAGGTGGTGTTAATATAACCATTTCCCCTTAAATAAGGGGAAATATAACCATATTCTGTTAATTAGTTTTTTTCCGAGAACATGAGAAGATTCATGCTTGACCCTTTCTCAGAAGGAGAAGTGCAGAACAATATAATCTGCAGCAGCTTCTGAATATTATTTTAGAGCAGACTTGGGGAAAAAAGAGGAAAGTGATGGCAATAACAAAAATTGAAGAAGGTGTATTTTTTGGTAGCTGACTCTAGGGATAAGAAATCAATCCCCCCAATGATTTTATTATGAATCATTTATAAAAAATAAAATTTCCAAGTTAAATTGTTCTTCTATTACTCCTCAGATTCACTCCTCTGCAACTATTTTTTTTTTCATTTCTAACAAAAAAGAAAGTCTTCTGTGACTAAAAGAATTTGGTGTCAACCCATTGACAAAGTCAGATCATTACAATTCCTTTGCACTGAGAAGTTCATGCTTCTGCTGGTTTCTTGGATCTGAGATTCAAAGGCAGGAATATAAAACTGCTGCTACATTTTACTGAGTTATGAAATAAGCAGCACAGTTAGCCTGGATGTCAGAAAGGAACTTTAAAGTGCTAGAAGAATAAAAGCATTCCTTCGGGGGTTGCTCCAGGAATTTAGTCTGAGATCTGTCAGTTTCTGCAGCAGGTAGAGCTTGTGCTTTGCAGTTAGAGGGAAGTCATAGGGAAAGTTTCCCATCCTGACTGCACTGCTTACTGTGTGAGGTTGAGTGTGCTATTTAAGGGGGCAGCCTCGCTGTTCTCCTTTGTAAGAAAACATGACACAAATTTACCAGGGTTATCACGAAGCAAAAGTAAAATAATGCAAACCAGATGCTTTGTGGCAGACTTAGCATATGGAGAAGCCCTTCCCACAACAGTAGCAATAACCACAAAAAGGGGAGTATTGGATTCCTCGAGAGAAAATGAAAAGAAAACAAAGGATTAAAAAAATGACAAAGGCATGCCTGTATGCAAATTTCATCTCTCCAATAAGTGAAGTAGATAATTTTAAAGACAGGGAGGGACTGTAAAAATTCAAGTTTTGTGAAACGTATGCTGAGATAAAATGAGACAACTGTGAAGCAGAAGCCTCTAAAAGTGATCATTTATATAATGAGGGAAATTAACCATATAGCAAAGGGTGTTTTCATGGAGAAAAATGGAACTTGGAAAAGAGTTATCAGAAGTTTCAGGATTCTTTTATTGTGTCCTTCCAACTTCTGAGAATAATGTAGCTAAAATCATAGCCAGCCCTAGCTGGTGTAGGTCAGTGGATTGAGTGCGGGCCTGCGAACCGAAGGATTATGGTTCGATTTCCAGTCAGGGCACATGCCTGGGTTGTGGGCCAGATCCCCAGTAGGGGATGTGCAAGACACAACCACACATTGATGTTTCTCGCCCTCTCTCCTTCCTTTCCCCTCTAAATATAAATAAATAAAATATTTTAAAAAATAAACAAAATAAATAAAATCAGAGCCAGCACAAACATAGCCAATGGAATACTGGAAGAGCCTGTGATATGTTCTTTTTACTTCTATTAAAACCATAGCTATTACTATGTCTATGACATCAAAATACATCTCACATAAAACTACCCCTCACTATCTGCACCCCTACTGCCCTATTTTATGCCACTACCATCTCTCCTGGACCTGAGTCATAGCCTTCTAACTGGTTTGCCTGCTCTGACTTTAGTTTAGTATCATTCTTCATAAAGCAGCAAAGGTGATGCCCAGTGTAAGTCAGTTCCTGACGTTCCTGTGCACTAAATCCAGGAGATTCATGTCACATGAATAAAACATAAACTCCTTACCACAGTCGTGGAGATTGACATAAACCAGCAACTCTCATTATCTCTAACCTTATCTTCGGAATTGTCTGCCGCCCTCACTCAATTCTCTTTTTTTAATGAGTTTATTGGAGTGAAATCTGTTAATAAGATTACATAGGTTTAAGCCCTGGTGGTGTGACTTGGTTGGTTGTGTGACAGTGGAAAACTGTAATGTTGGGAAATTGTAATCCACCCCACCATTCTTTTGACATTGTATCTCTAAGTGCTAGGACAAATATGTAGCTTATAGATGAATAGCATGTTTGTGCAAGAACCCTAGGGACTAGTTTCAGAACATACAGACTCTGACCGTCAGGCATCCCAGCTGCAGGAGGTTCACTGACCTGTAATCCATGGAAGTAGGATGCTGTGAATCCAGGTCAACTAAACCAGGATGATGCACACCTAGCCATCACTTCCCTTTTCAAAATGGACTGTGTTTGTCTGCATGAAGAGAACTTTTCAACTCCTTTCCCTTGATCTCTTTGTTCTGTTCCCCCTTCCCTCCTTATAAAAATCTCTACCTCCACTGAGGTGTGGAGATGGCCTTTGAGATGTGAGTCCCCCATCTTCCAGGTGAAAATAAACCACTTTCCTTTACATCAGCACCTGCTTCTCAAGTATTAGCTTTCTTAGAGGCAGGCAGCCAAACCTTCATTCAGTTACAGTTCTGAGTGACTTCAGAGGGAACTATGAAGACCCTGGTAAGGTCTGGAGGGCCCCAACCTCGGGCCCCAGCTGTTTGTGGCAGGCTGACCCCACGACAGAAATTGCACAAATTTCCCAGCAGCTGCCAAGAGTTCTTATCTTGGAGATTCTTCCCGCTGTCTGTCTGTCTCAAGGCATCAGCCACCTTTAAATGTTTTGCTGGTGAAAGGAAGTGAGTTATTGGTGGGCTGATGAGTCCCATCTGGGTACATCCCTGGTGTGCACAACCAGGAGCCCCTGCCCCACCACTTAGGTTCTTTGAACCATGTGCCGTTTTGTAGACATCAGTAGGCACCCCTCAGCTGTAAGCCTGGCCCAGGGACAAGAGGAAACAAAAAATCCCAGTTCCCCAGTGTGGGGTTTGGTTGGAGTGCTTTTTAGATTTTGGTTTGGTTTGATTTTCTTGTTATATACTGTTTTTTAATTGTCTGTTAGTTTTGTTTCTCTGTTCTTCTAAAGCAGATAGTCTTTCTGTTTGACAGCCCTCTTCTATTTTTCTCTTCTGTCTGTCTGTCTTGGTTAAAGTTATTCTTTGCTGCTTTCTTACCTTTTGGGGACTTGCTTTGATCTTTGCTACTTTGTATATATCAAGAATCTTCTGTCTCTATATTTCAGCTGTGTTGTTTGGACTGTGTGAAGATAATTCACGGTACCAGTGGTATTCTGCCATTTGGCTTTTGTGCCATTTGAGCCTCAGAGTCATTAGTGGTAACAGTGTGAGATAAGATTCTAAGGCTGGTCAGAGCCCACCTTTTAGAGGATTTAGTCTGAGAGTACTTGTTTGAACTTTGCCTTTGCTTTACATTTTGCTTTTGTTTCTATTTTGAAAGAAGTGGCTCAGTCTTTGTTCCATCAGAGAGGTCATTAGGTCACATTCTAGACTAACTAGAATTGTTTTGCTAAAAGTCTGGTAAATGTGCAAGCTTTCATACTGTTGCATCATGAGGATTCCACTCAGAAAGGATTAAAATTGATAGTTTTAAAGAGCAGAGAAAGATCTCATTCTCCTCTGAGAGAGTAAAACTCAGAAAGAGCAAAAATGAGAAAAATGAGTCTCTTAAATACTCTGAATCCTCCTGGAGGCCCAGTAGCTGTGGTGGTCCTGGGAACAAGGAGTCACACCCCAAACCTCGTGGAAACATCAGGGGTGACTTATCCACCTCAACGTGAAGGGGAAAATGGCATTATTAACCCTAAGGGGCTAAAGCCAGATCAAGCCTAATATAACCCCCACTTCCTCTCCAGCTTCTTAAAAGTTGTCTAGGGCACTAGATAATGAAACAGCTCACTTTTCAGCACATTAAAGAGATTTAGTAATCAGCAAGAATCAAAATGTGAGTGTAAGAGAGGGAACTCAAAAAGAAAGAATATATTTATTTTAAAAATGGATACTTATTCTTAAATGTTTAAACTTGAGTCAACTTCAAAGTACTCTTCATTTGATGCAATACACCTATGAAGACATTTCTTCCTCTGCTCAAATCAGTTTTTGAATTGGTCAACTTTGATGCCTTTTAGTAATTCTGCTATTTTTTGGTTCACCTGTTTCACTGTTTCACTTTGATTACTTTTCTTCATCCAGGGAAACAAACAAACACAAAAAGTCACTGAGGGTGAGATCAGGTGAATAGGGAGGGTGAGGCGTAGGGGTAACTTTGCCAATAAGTCCCCCTGTCCACCACAGATGAAAGTGAAACTACCAAGACATGATCTGCTTGGGGAGGAGGGGTGGCCAATCTCTCAGAGGAGAAAGGCCAAGAGCCCCTTCCTCAACGGCTTTTATTGGGTTGTAATCCACAGGAATATAGGTGGTAAGGATCAAACAGTGGATAACATTTCAAAGAAATCTGAGGGCTTAGTCTGAGTCAATGTCTGTCAGGAAAGGGAATTTGCAGAAACTTTGGGAGACATACTCATTATCTGCTCGGACCCTTATATGAATGAAAGCACTCTTAACAAAGCAGGCTTCACAGGACTTTTATGCTCGATTACCCCAGAACCCTCTCTAGCTGGGCAAGGGGCTATACTGCCCCCCCCATTACAAGTTTTCAGGCTTAAGTGGATTAGAGCCAGGAAGCACTTCTCCCAGAGGACATGGGGACTCAGGCTATGTCAGAATAGCCAGGGGATGAGGTTCCATCACTCCCTCTTTTGCAGCAGCGCCCCCCCAAGTCCTTCCGTGAGGGCCTCCCAAGTGATTGTGTCTGGCTTAGGTTGCCCCCTCTGAGGGGTTGTATCCATTATTGACTAACGGACCAAGCTTTGGGGGCAGATGGGTGAAGCAGAGACAAGCTTTGTCTCCCTCCTTGTGGCTCTCATTCCAGAGGTTGCTCACTCAGTCTTAGCCATGGGGAGCAGTTACAACTCCTGAAGCCAGGCAGAGCAGTTCCCAACAGTGGGGCACAGGGGTCAGGCCATTTTTGGTCAAAAACTGCTGAACACTCAGCACAGTGCAAGCAGGTGTGCTGGTAAATCACAGATCATGAAATGGGGCGCAAACACATTGAAAAGGTAAAAAAAATGTACTGAAGCTGAATGCAGCCACTCACAAGAATGCCAACTGGTATACTGATGCAGATGGGTTCCTAGAACACTCACCTAGCGGGGGAAGCCTGGACCTCAAGATGCCCGCCCTCCAAAAGATTATTCTGGGATTTCTTTTTTGGACCCCCACCTCATATTTGCCAATGGGGGGGGGAACTGCTTCTGAAAGTAATGAACTGTATTTATAAATTTGTCAGTCTAAGGAATGGTAATTACTTCTAGTTGTCATTAAAATTGAAAATTCTAAGTTGGGAAAATATATGTTTCTCTGTAATAAAAAGTGAATTATTGCAATATATTTTGAAGAAAATAAAATTGAAACTGGGTTATTCTAAAGTTGGTTATGTCCAAATGAGTTAAAAGGGCTAATTAAGAGGGACTAAGAAAGTTTCAAAGGGTTGTGTAAATTGAAGAAAGATCACGTAAATAGTAGATGGTCTGTAAAAGCTGAGGAATTATGTAGAGGGTGGAAGCAAAAACTGAAGAATTGAGGAAGTCACAAAAGGTGAGAACAGATAAAGGAATGTCATTTACACATTACAGGAAGGAAGGATAGTTTGGAGAAGGTATTTTCAACAAGGGAAATGGAAATGGGAAAAAAGAATAAGGAAAAAAAGAAAGGGACACAAATGGGTAGTAAAGCAAAGTACTACTTTATGTACAAACAAAAAAGCAACAACACCCTTTGATTTTCCAAAACCAATTATTATTTTCCAACAGAAACCTTAGGTATAACTGACAGTGTAGAACAGATTAATTGATTTCTTAGTATTACTTTCATTTCTAATTTTGAGCATTATCTTAATATGGTGTTATGAAAAAAGCAAATTTCTTTGACAATTACATTGTTATCAGGTCTATATCTATCTCCTTTAAAGTATATATACATATATATTTTTGGTCATTTATTTAGAGACAGTTATTGTGATAGGGGACTCAAGACTTGGAATATTTTAGCTTAAGGTAAATAGTTGTAAGTCTAGCAAGTAATGTGTGTGTTAAACCTTTTGTTTCAGAAACTACAGATAAAGCCCATCCCGGCTGCTGGGAAAACATCGGGCCTCCTGGGGCACTGATAGAAGATTACTGCTTGGGGACAACTGGAGGCATCCAGGCCTTTGTGTTCCATGGAGAGACAGACAACCACCCACCCCTGGGACCAGCTAACTGCCCAGGACAGGATGTTGCAGCTTCTGAATCTCAAAGCCCTCACCACACCTTGTTTAGTCCCCTGTTATAGTAAGTCTGGCTTGGAAAGAGAAGACAAGATGGTCTGTTAGGGTATGAACCCACCATCTTCTCAGATCGCCAGCCATCTGAATAAAGTGTCCATAAAGATTCAATTCCTGTCATTGCTTATTGGGTTTGGTAGTGACAGGCAGCCTGAACGCTGGTGTCTTTTCCAGTTTCAATTGTTTTACTCTGAGTCACTTGCAAAAATGTTACATTTTCTGACTTATTTTAAAATATGACTTTTTGAGAACAAATTTTCAAATCTTGCTTTGAAATAGATGAGAATTTGAGGGGTTCTAGGGAGTGACTGGGGCTTGCAGATTATCAAGGTAAACAATAATTTATTGTGGAGCTAATGAACTGAAGATAATTATTATTCTTGTGACATTGTTTAAAATATTGCTGATTTTTAAAAAACTCGTTTGTTTTTATAGAGCAATTTGGTGAATTGAAGCAATATTGAAGCATTTATATTTTTCTCCCTAGCTGATCCATCTAGAATTTGAGAACTCTTAAAGAGTATTATTATTTTCATGGCAATGTATTTATTTGCATGAATCCAGTAGAAAGCTGATTTCCAGCTTCCAGTTATAGATTTATTAGTCAAGATTTGACTGGAATGCCATATCTGAAAGAGACATACACAGACTCTGGGTGTCAGCAAAAAGCTTTAAGGAATAAAGTAGATAAAATAAAGCCATTTATGTATATTTTATGTCATATATTTATATCTTTGTTTCTCATTGTCTATCTCCCCTACTGGACTGTATAATCCTTGAAGATAAGACCTTGCCTGTCTTATTTATTTTCATAAACACAAAACCTACAAGTGTGCCTGGTACAAAAAACAATACAGAAGGAATTGATACCTCTCTACCTTTTGGTTTCACATAGCTTGGTTTCTTGGCTCTCACTTTCTGAAAACAGCTCTATTATTGGCTTAGCTGATAGAAAGGGCTTGGTTTTAGACTCACGCATATCTCTGTCATTCTGAACAGGCCACTGTCTAACTATACCTTCTTGGGCAAACACACGTGCTGGGCTTTTGGTCTCTACTGGTTAAATTAAGGAAAATAACAATGGAGAGATTTGTTGCAAACATTAATATAACTTACCTCTAAACTCAGTTCTGAGCTTATGATTTTTATTCAGTAAAATTGTATGGCCTTCCCCATTGCCTTTTATGTCTACCTCCACCTCTGCCCTGATCTCCTTGCTGGGCTCTGACTCTCCTGCCTCCAGAGGTGCTCTCACTATCTGAAGACCCCTACCTCCTACTCCATGCTCACTGTACAGCTCCATGTCTCATCCCTGATTCTTCTGGCTAGAAACCATGGATAAACTATATGTATATTCTTTTTAACTTTGCTTTTTTTCTGAAATTGTGTACTTGTACCTCTGTTTGACAACATGGAGAATACCATATACATTCAACTTGATGGCATGCTTTGGTTTATTATAGTATTGATGGTTTCTTATTTCCTCAGTTCTTAACTGCTTCAAATAAAAACTATAAGATAATCAATTTATTAAGCTCAGCAGCTTGTATTGTCATTTGTAACAGTTAAACATGTCTAAAAGTAAACCTAATATTAAATTGAAATTAGAATCTAACCAAATTATCCTTCTAAATTTAATATGTCCACCATTTTAATTTTATAAGTAATTCAGGGTACTGAATATAATTTTTTATACTTGGAAACTAACAAAATGACTAAATCCATAAAGGAAATTTAGACACATTACTTTTTATTTCTATTTCTACCCAATTCTTTAAAAATGCAATTTCTTCATAAATTCAGAATTTCCCGAAACATTGTGTCTTTCTCCTATAATACTCTTCCAGTGGGAGGGTGATGGTTAATTTCTGGAGTTCGGAAAGGCTAGTTAACAAATGTGTTGAGTTGATCAGTGGGGGCCACTGGGTTTAGGGGTACAGCAGATACACGGTCGGGAGGATACTTTGCCACATTACTCAGTGCCTGGGCCTACATCTAGTATCAACAAGAAATAATTTAAACATTATTTAATCAAATTATATGTATTTATGCATTAAGAATATATACTGCTTAGTAATGTATATATTTATTGTGTGGGTTTGCTCTGTTTGTGTGAATGGTATAGTCTCTAGAAATTGTGAAGAAATAGGTGCAAAATATAATTTTTAAATGCTTCTCTTAAGAGCAGTAATGTTGCAACTAGTTGTAGTAATGTCAATATAGAAAAATATATAATATTCATATTTAAAACGAGGTACTTAAATGATAATTGGGGGTATAATAATATAAACTAATAAAGAGTGATTAGCCCTGGCTGGTGTGGCTTAGTGAATTGAGTGCCTGCCTGTGATGCAAGGGATTGCTAGTTCGATATCCAGTCAGGGCACATACCTGGGTTTCAGGCCAGGTCCCCAGTAGGGGGCACACAAGGGGCAACCACAGATTGATGTTTCTCTCCCTTTTTCCTCCTCTCTTTCCCTCTTAAAAATAATAAATAAAATCTTTTAAAAAAATGATTAGACAACTCACTGTGGTTTGGGAAAGGTCTTTAAGGTTTAACCTGAGATCCATAGGATAAAGATTATTTCAGACAAAAACAAAACTACCAGTCATCATACTGAGGTAAGAAAGAAACTTAAAAAGAGAATAACCTGAAAGAAGGTCAAAATGGTCAGCACATATGTGGAAGATAAAGTAGAAAGAAATACAGAGGCCAGATTATATACTATCGGATAGCCATGATAAGGAATTTGTATTTGTAATTGGGTGGCATTATGCAATTGTAAGGTGTTGAAGGGTTTTTTCTTTTTTAAGAATGACATTGTTCAGTATATAATCTAAAAAGATTACTCTGATTGCTATGTTTTCAAAAAGATTTAAATGATGGTAAGACTTAAGATAAGATTGGTTAGGAGGAAAAATATAAGATGTAATTTAAGTAGTTTCAACTTGAATAGCCATAAAGTAGATAAAGAAAAATGAATGAGCATGAGGCATAGTTGGAAGGAAGAAACAAAAGGAAATACAGATTGATTCACCTGTTAGATTGAGAAAGACACTAAAAATTTTAGCTTCAGTTTCTTGGTGGTGCTGTTAACAATTACTGAAATGAGAAAATCCCAGAAGACAATCAGGTTTGTTGGATGAAATCTAGAGTTTCTTCTTGGAAATAGTGTTTGATATCTCTATGAAGCATCTATTTGAAAATGTCAAGTAGTCCAGTAACTATATGAGTCTAAAGGTCAAGAGAGAACTGTACAGAAACAAAGATATTATTGAGTTACTACTATAGACAGAAAGTGCATTCTCAGTTCTGACTATTCCTTATAGATAACCTTCATAAGCCAAATCTAAAATGTGTAAATTATTCATGTGTTGAGTGAAGAAAAATCAGAAGGAAGTATGCATATCACTCCTAAAAATCACAATGCATTCTCCTATGATATTATCCTTCAAGTTCTCAAGTTAGAAGTTACTGATATCTCAGTGCTCTCTGAAGTAACACTTGAATCCTCGGAATGAAATAATTAACAGCAAATCCATATAAGATAAAATGACTCTGGTAGACATCTTTATTTATTAGCTACCTTGACTTTAGAATAATTTGAAGGCACATATAAGCCTAACTGTTAGGTTAATGCTTAACTACTGGATTTAGGGACCTACTTGAATATGTAAATGTGATAGTACATATTTACAGAAAGTGCACCCCTTACCTTTAAGCTGTCTTGCCACATGACTAAACGTGAGATCCTGCTTCATAGGAAATGATTATAATAAGTTTGAATCATCTGAATTAGTAGCATTGTTTTGATAATTCTCTTATCGGACATCATTCTACTTCCAGCAAGTCATCAGTATCAGACATCATTTGTTGAATGGATGAGTAAATGAGGAGTAGCAAAATGTCCAATCCCTAAAACTAATAAGTTAAATCTAGGAACTTAGTATTTTTCAATTTTTATTTTGTGTTTTTTCTCTTTTAAACTGAATAAAAGCTATTCTCATAAAGTTTTGCTTTTGTTTGCTTTTGCCAACAAAAATAACAGAAACATTATTATATGCCAGACATTGTTCTAATTAGTCTAACTGCTATATTAACTAATAATTTCTTCTGCACTTCTCCAAGGTGGTGGTCTTAATTATCTGCATTTTACCTCACATAAGTCATATAGGTAATAAATCTGTAGAGCTAGAATAACAAGATTTTCAGTTTCTTCTTTCCTATAGTATTCTGCAAAGTTTTAAAATTTTTAATTGTGAGCCTCGTTTCTTAAGAGTAACCCCTGTGTCTCCATAGCTTAATATTCAACCAATAATTTTGGGATATATTGTGCTAAAAATCTTGAACTTCCTCTTTCTGGTGATCAGTCTGTGTGTTGGTCGATGAGGGCATTGAAAAATCAGCCAATTCCCAAATATCCTCTTGTAATCACTTTTCACTTGACTCTATTGTGCAGTTTCCTCTGCAGTCGGAGATGCGTAGAATTTATCTAACCATTCTATGTCTCTCTTATTTCTGAAATCTGATAAAGTTCTAGCTCAGCCACCAGTCACTGCAACCAGGAGCACAGTCCCAAGCTATGAAAGATGTTGTTTTTCTCCATTTGTTTCTTACTACGTTCACCTACGTTCACTTCCACCTGCAAAGTTTTGTGTTGTCACTATACACAAATTGAATCCACACCTGCTGGCAGCAGAGTTCACTAAATTTATGCAGCAGGCCCCAAGCAGCTGAATTAACAGTCCTCCACTTTGGGCTGAGTAGGTAAGGAATAGAACAGCTTTAAGCAAAAGAGCTAAGGGCTTCTTCCATTTTTTTCTTCCCTGAAGTTGGAGCAGTTTTTCAAGAGTTAATGATTCTCAGTTTCTTTTCTGCCTTTGATCAGATTCCCAGACTCTGAACTTGTTTTTTTCAGAATTCTGTCTAGTATTATACTTTACGATGTGTGTGTGTAGAGGATCACCAACCTATTTATTCACTCTGCAGAGCTGCAAGTCCTACTTCAGCGTTTATTATTTTTAAAATGTACCTGAAAGATCTACATGATATCAGTATATAAAGCACTCAGCACATTTCCTCCCATAGTGCAAAGTTCTGCATTAGTATTTGTTTTTAAGCCTCATTTCAAAAGAGTGAAAATTCTCTCAAGGGGAAAACACTGTATGTTTTGATCAACTTAGCAAAAACAAAACAAATTTGTCATGTTTAAACTCTTCTTAGGTGCTCTTTTTAGTCAGTGCTGTTACATATAGCTACTAAGTTATCTATCTATATTGATAGTTGCTTTTAGTTGTGCAATATTTGCCTGTCTCTCAGATGGTAGGATTTAAAATAATTTGTTCTTATGGAAAAAAGTTATAATGTCATCATTTCAAATTATGTTCAAACATCATTAATGCCAGTTCCACAAATTCTGTGTTTATGACCAATTTAAGGCTATCTAGCAATAAAAGTGGATAATCAACTTAACAAAAACTTTTAATTGGAAAGAAAATATTTTACTCCACAAAAGAATAGATTATTACAGCTCCATGAATAACTTGATAGCGTCTAATTACATATGCTTCACATGTCAATAATAAATCATATTTAATAATTTATTAAAGCTGATCTTCAGGCATTTTAATGGGTCACAATTTTTGCCCCAACATATTATTTTTGGAACTGATCACAAGAAGATATTTTATTATAAACTATACCTACAAAAAAGATTTAGGAGATTCATTGTGAACACTTATAAAATATCTATAATAAATCAATCCCTGAGTTACCAAAACACTATATCAACTTGTAGCCAATTGGTGTTCAAAACTATCTCACCTTTGGGGCTAAGTTCAGTACATTTTCACCATGTTTCCAAGATATCTATGCATGCATCTCATGTGCAACTGTGCCAGACATGTAGAAAGCATTAGTAATTATTGAACAAATTAGTAAAATTATCTAAACTGTTTTTCTTTGGACTATGGTATACCACCCTACATGTGCCCAATTTTGTCTAAATTATTTTTCTTCATCTTTAAAATAAACATAACATTAGCCTGACTATTCAATACACTTACTTTGAGTAACTTGGTGTTGAAAGTAAGAAATTGAATGTGTTGTATATACACTGTGGGTTAGCCCTGGACTAGATGCTTTATACAAAATCTCATTAAATTTTAATATTTACCTTATGAAATGTCTATTAATACCCCTTTTATATACTAAAAGATTACACATTTACCTTGGACACAGAGTTAATGCATACTAAAGCCAGATGTTTTAATCCATTTGCTAGACTCAGTGTTTATGAACTTTATACAATGTTTCCACTCTATAAAACTGTAAGACAAATAGCTTGGAAAAATGAAGTACTATATAAATATAACTTACTGTTACTTGAAAATAATCACAGAATCTTGTGAAACCAAATTTACCCAAAATGAGCCTATTGTATAATCATTATAGCATCCTTTAATAATTTTACTAGCTTGACACTTAGACACTTGAATAAAGTGTTTACAAATGTTAATAAGATGTTGATGAAATGTGAGTTGAGAAATATTGTTAGGCAAATTAACAAGAGCCTTAGTAACCATATGTATTGTTGAATAAAACTTTAATGTCCACCGTGGGATAAA
Organism: Artibeus jamaicensis; assembly: GCF_021234435.1. Taxonomy (NCBI): domain Eukaryota; kingdom Metazoa; phylum Chordata; class Mammalia; order Chiroptera; family Phyllostomidae; genus Artibeus; species Artibeus jamaicensis. The sequence goes on along the minus strand of NW_026522030.1, from coordinate 65,559,400 downwards.
TCTCCATTGGAACCCCATAAAGTCATGGCCATGTCGTTACTTTTCTATTATTTTTACCCTACGTATTTGATATGATCATGCAAGGATACTTATCATATTTTTCAGAAGAAAAATTATGTGGATAATTAATAATATACTGACTAAATTGAGATTTAATTAGTGAGGAACTCAGTTCCTAGGCTAATACAAAGATAACAAAATGTGCATACATTTTAAGGTTCATAATGAGTAACATAAGGTAATAGACAAAAAACATACTTGACATGAGTTAATGTGAAAGTTATCTGTGACCACAGAGGTCTCCCAGTGAGCTAGAGGTGGGTGAGCGTCACTTACAATAGCCAGCTAATCTCAGGAGTTTAAATAAAGGGTAATCTCCCTTCAGTGAAATAACCCAAGTGTACTCTGCACTACACAAACCAAAGTTAAGGTACTATGTACAATTTATCATCAGGTAAATATACGGACAAGCCATAGTAAATCAAAAGGAGAAATGAAAAATTCAGTGAATGACCTGAAAGCATCTCAAATAGGATGTAAGTGTAGAAACTTACATGTAGCTTAGAAAAGGGTTTAATGAAAGAAGAATCATGCAAGTTATTTTTTCAAACATCTGAAGAATTTTCTCATGAAAGGTAGCATAATCTTATTCTGTGCAGCTTCTAAGCCAGAACTAGAACCAGAAGTAGAAATATTAAGGTTTTGAATGAACACAAAAAGAAGAGGCAAGTTAGAGCTGCATAAGAACAGGATGTGCTGTCTGTGGAGGCAGAGAGCTCTCTATTAAGATACCTCAGCAAGGGAAATGTGTGTGGTAGGTGAGAGATTGAGCTATCAAAGATAATTTCTTGTAATTTAAAAAAAGGATAAATAGCAATAACCACAATGTTAACTGCTTACCCTGTACTGTTTTTAGAACTACTCTGATTTTCTAATATTTGAAATATATGCAACATATTTCTGTAAATATATAATCAGAGGTATATGAGTAGTATGCTTGAGTCTCTTCCATGTATTATAAATCCCAGTTCTGGGTCTTGCATCACTCTGTCATTTTTCTTCTATTCTGGGTCAAGCTTCAAAAGTAGTTTAACCTCACTGACCTAGACACCTTCTATTTACTCCTGTCGTGGTTAAATCTGCCATACTTTCTATATGAATGCATGCCAGCTCTAACCATTCACTGCCTAGAATTCTCTACGCTCTTGGACTCTCTGAGACTATAGCTATCCCATACCATTCAAATTCCTAGTGGCCGAATTTAGCAACCAAATAGATTCAGGTGGTGAAGGACAATTTTCCATGATTTTAACTGTAATTCTCTGAATCTTCATTACTTAAATTTTTAAGCATTTATCCATCTTTATCTTTCTTTTTTTCATTCCCCATTTTCCAGTCTTTTCCCTTGTTCTCTTTTATTTTCAAGACTTATTTTCATGGATTCAAGCATCGCCTATGCAATACCAACTGCCCAAACTATATTTTTAGTAATTGGCCTTTCCACTGAGCTTCTGTCTTACATGTACACATCACTGCTCACCTGACCCCTGGCATACCCCTGGATCAAATTCAATTTATCCAACATTGAACATATCTACCTCTCCCCTTCAAATCTACTCTTTTCTTTCTATTTTAGTCATGGGTCTCACCACCAACTTCACCATCCAGACTATAAAACTGCTTGCCATCCTAGACTCCTCTCTTTCCCTCACATTCACCTACTGACTGAGATTTGCTCAACATGAGCAGGTTCGAGTTTAATCCTCATATTGATGATCACAAGCTTGTAAATGTTTATGCCTGTTTCTTCCTCATTCCAACCTTTTTGCAAATCCTGCCTTGGTCCTCCCACAGTTAAATATGCCATGCCACAGATTAAAATACTTTAATATGACTGTCTCATGTAAATGACCAATGTGAAGAGTAGAGCTGACAAAGTCAAATGACTATTTGGGCCAGATAAAAATAAAGCCAGATGGATGTAAGTGCACGTGAAGATTTCTGTGAGGGAAGGCCGAAGTGGCATGATAGAGAATGCATGCTCTGAGTAGAGAAGCCTTGTCATCACCAGGGCATTATTGTCATGAAGAAATGAAGAATTCGGTGCTGCCTTAAAGGCACTGAGAAGTCAAAGATCTGATTTTAACATGAAGTCTTTAATTTTTAATATTGGTTCAATGTATACTACAAAAAAAGAGATTCTGTGTAGTAGTTGTTTTCTTTAACATTTTATCTACAAAATCTCCTTTCTGCCCAATCTCCTTATCTCTGAATATAGGGTCTTTTATATCCTAATGTCAGTCAGCTTCAACCCCTAACTCTCAAATCAGACTCTAGCAATAACCAGCTTCTTTCTTTACACAAACTCTGCTGGTTCATGACTTTACAACTCAGCTCACGGTTCCACCATGACCTAGAAACACTTACCAACCTTCTTCTACACTTGGTTAACTCCATGGATTCTATCAAAACAAAGTCTTTGTTATATCCCTAGGAAATTTTCCCAAAGTCTCCAAATTGAAATAAATTCTGGGAGAATTTGCAAAAAGAGTTATAAAGTCATGAACCAGCAGAGTTTGTGTAAAGAAAGAAGCTGGTTATTGCTAGAGTCCGATTTGAGAGTTAGGGGTTGAAGCTGACTGACCTTAGGACATAAAAGACCCTATATTCAGAGATAAGGAGACTGGGCAGAAAGGAGATTTTGTAGATAAAATGCCGAAAAAACAATTGCTAGAAAGAATCTCTTTTTTTGTAGTATACATTGAACCAATATTAAAACAGAAAACTGTACTTGAACAATAATTAAATAAATTTTAATAAATAAATAAATAAATAATCTCCTCTATTTTATATGTCACATTGTTCTTACTTCTAATACAAACCTTATAATGTGATTTTCAATGTGTGTTTACCTGAAAGTCTACCTCACAGGGGAGTAATCTCCTTGAAGACAAGAACCAATTTTTAGTCCTATGGCATTCCCATCACCTGAAATATTGTAATTATAATAAATAATGTATTATAAATTTATAATCATAGTAAATAATTTAAAGCATAGGGACACCATAAATATTATTTAAATGAGCCCACTATTATATCTTTTCTTCTGCCCAAATTTCAAATGCTTTTCAGAGTCTTTATTGAAAGAAAGTTCTGATATCCCATATTTGTTTTTCTTTTCCTCAGTAAAACTCCATAAGAATTAGAAGGTTGTATGTGCTGAGGTAATTTCAAAAATTTAAGGCAAATTCATTTCTCTTATCAGCTCTACCCACACTGTATAATCAGTTCGCCATTAGGCCTCTTAGTGTGTTTTTTCTCTCATCTCTTCCTTCCCTTTTCCTTACTTTATTTTTAGGTATTTTATTGCTGGCTATGGGTAAATATGTCAAATAATTTTCCCTTGCTTCTCCATCTTCAAATAACTCCCCAAATTTTAGCTCTTCAATTGGGCTTTCTTTGAATCATCTCTGCATTTCTCCAAAGGTAAATGTGTATGATTCTCTGTTTAGACTTTCTCAGAGGTTTTGCTCTATATGTGTTCAAGTTAAATATAAATTTTACCTTGATAGTAAGAAGACCAGGCCTAACTCATTTACTAATAGCACATAGCATGTCACTAGCTCACACTAAATGCTAAAAATGATATTACTTACTTGCATCTTCCATAAAGAAAGAGAATCATGCATATTATGTGAAGCCCAATCATTCTTCAATTATCATTGTATGTTTTAACTTCCATACATGTTGAAAAGCTATTAGAATTGCTTTCTCATCTTCTCTTAGCCAGTTTTATTTTTACTATGTTATTAAAATTCTTATTCCTAAAGCAGTTTAACTGAATTTTAGGATAAGCATTGAATATTGCATATGGGGAGCACCCCAAAAGCCCAGAATTATCTTCTGGATGGCTGGCCCCGTGTAGTACAGACTTCCACCTTTAGATGAGCATTCTAGGAACCTATCTGTATAAGTGTACTAGCTGGTATTGTTGTGAGAGGCTGTGTTCCATATTAGTGAATGTTTTTGAAGACTCTTCCAACACATATGCCCATTTCATGATGGGTGATTTACAAGCACACCTGTCCATAACAAGCACTAAGTGATCAGCAGTTTTTGACCAAAAATGGCATGACCCCCATGTTCCACCCTCCTTATTCACTGGATCTTGCCCAAGTGACTTTTTCTGTTTCCCTTGATGAAAAGTTATCAAGAGAAATGTTTTGCCAATGTGGAAGAAGTGAAACAAAGAAAAATGGCTGAAGCTCTAAAAGACCTTAAAATTGACAAGTTAAAAAAGTGTTTTAAGCTGTGGGAGAAAAGACATATCAATAGGTGTATTGCATCAAATGGAGAGTACTTTAAAGGTAACTGAAATTTAAACGTGTAAGAATAAATACAGATTTTTTTATAAATAGGTTCCAGTTTTCTGGGGGTCTCCATTCATAACTGTCCAAATATATATTTCAGAGTTGTTTTGGTAGGTCAGTTAAGTAGGAGAAAAAGGAGATCAAGAAGATAGTTTCTACAGTTTTCCATGTACTATGCTCTGTATTCTTACTTAATTGTGTACTAATGCTGAAAATTTGACAGTGACTCATTTTATACCGAAATATAAAAGATGCAAGAATGACTAATTCACCCAAGGTTATACTAGCAAATGGTCAAATCACAATTCTAAACCACTGCTATAATCACTGCATTTGTATACTAAGCACCTCTGAGGTACAAATGCCAGTATGCAGGGTGCAATAGTGAAGGAGAAGAATAACCACAAAGGAAAGAAGAGGAATCTGCCCTGGAAGCAAATTCATAAGACATGATGTTAAGTAGAACTAACTGATCAAACCTATGTGAACATACCAGTTGTACTACTTCAGATAGTTGTACAATAGCAGATCAATTTAATTAAAGAAGCAGTGTGATTTTTTTCTTCACTAAAAACTAACTTAGAAATCAAATTAATCTATCAAAAATAGATTGCATTTTTGTACCTAGAGACTAGGGATGTTACTAAATATACTATTACAATTCTTTAATATATTAAAGTATTGATTAAATCAAGGTGATATAAAAATAAGTAATATAATTTCTTCATTTTAAAATATAATTTTAAATAAACACCATTTTTTGACAAAAATTATATTTGGTGATAGATCACCATCTTTGTAGAGACCTGAAAATATTAGTGGCATTTACAATGACTTATTTTTTAGAAGAATTCTGTTCCCCAAGGAATGTAACTCATTGCTTTACAAAATCACAGAAGATAAGAAAAACACAGACAAATAAGAGGACTGCACTTTGATGATTTCACCTACTTCTGGCAGTTTTACAGCAAATGCTGAGCCACCCTAATAATTTGCATACTTTGAAACATATGTACAGAAGAAAATAGTTCATTATTTAAAGAGAGACTAGACTGATAATATCTTAAGTAATATAGATATTTGCTACCAGGTAATAATTCCCTGAAATTACTATTGGGATGTATTTAAATGAACATTAATGGTATCAAATTTGGTTTGAATTTCTAAATGGCAACAGTCTTAATGGTTGAAACACATAAACGCCATGAAAGAAAATATTAGAAACGATGCCTTTCCTCTTGATTTTAAAAATATTTTTATAATGTTTTAATATATAATTAAAAAACAAACAAAACAAAATATATGATTTATTTACTTTTTATACATGTGACTAATTCAAATAACTTATTTGTTTCATATGCCGAAAGTGTTAAATATATTTTAAATTATCAAAGTAATATCTTCTCCTGATGGCTAGTGAACCAATGTAAAAACATATAAATGTACTAATAATCTCTCCTCCATTTCCTTCCATGCCTATTTCTGGAGGTAAGCAGTTGTGAGCACATTGTGTGTCCTTGCACACATAAATCTGTGCAAGTTTGTTTAAAATGGAGACTGAGGGGAGGGGCGATGTGTTTGCTTTTACAAAAATTAGTTCATACCACCTGTGTTAATCTTCACTTGTTTTTCCTGTTGAACACCTCACAACATTATGAATGTATCATAGAGTTCTTTCTTCCTAAATTTGCTTTATTTTAGAACTATCAATATTAAAGGTAAACAAAAAACATAATTTATCAACTTTTCTGAAATTCTACTAAAATAAAATAGAGCCCCCAAAATGTAGCCTCCTCACTGCTTTCAAAAGTAGACACAAAGGAAAAAAAAACACTCTAGAAAAATAATCGAGTGTCAAAACACTATCTAAATGAGTAACCTTTGTTATTATTATTTTCATCAGTATTATTAGTATTAATTACTGAGTGCTTTGAATAAACCTTTCACTACACTTAGCCATTTACAGCTATAATCTCATTTAATTGTTCTTACAATGATTCTAATATTTAAGAACCATTATAATATCCATTTTAAAGAGATGTTAATATTTTTTCCAGATGGTCTCAAACTAGAATGCAACAAAGACCTATATCAAATGCATAATAATGCATCCCCACTCCCAAATATGCAAGTTAGAAATGAAAAGAACTTAAAACTATGGAAATAGAAAAAGCGAAAGAAGAAAAGAAATAAAATTAAGGCTCTTAATTTTTATCAATCTTCTATGTTATTGGGTTGGCCAAAAAGTCCATATAGTTTTGTTCAGTAAAATAAAAGACACACTTAAAAATTTTTTACCAATAGCTTTATTGATTTGGATATTTTGAGCATGTCAGCTATCTCCCACATGCTGTAATATTGATTATTCTCTTTTTTTGGAATTACTGTCTTTATTTTATTTTATTTATTTTTTATTTTTACTTTTTAAAATTTTATTTAGTTTTTTTAAATTTATTTTTTATTGATTATGCCATTACAGTTGTTCTATTCCCCCCTTCATTCCCCTCCACCCTGCACACCCCCTCCCCCACTATTACCCCCCCTTTAGTTTATGACCATGTGTCTCAAGTTCTTTAGATTCTATATTTCCCATACTATTCTTGCCCCCCATCTATTTTCTATCTACTGTCTATGCTACTTATTTTCTGTACCTTCTCCCCCCATCTCCTCCTCCCACTCCCCTGTTGCTAACCCTCCATGAGATCTTCATTTCTATGTTTCCACTCCTGATCTAGCTGTCCTTTTAGTTTGCTTTTGTTTTAGGTGTGGTTGTTAATAACTGTGAGTTTGTTGTCCTTTCACTGTTCATGTTTTTTTAACTTCTTTTTCTTTTCAAGTACAGTTTTTTGTCTATTTCTCCCATCCCAGCCCCCCCCCCCCCTGCTCCCCACCTCCCTCCCATTTCCACCCCCCCTAGTCCTTGTCCCTGTGTCCTTCCTATTTGCTCCTCCCAATCCCTCCCCCTTTTTCCCCTTAAATTCCCTTCTCTCTCCCCTCTGGTCACTGTCCCCTTGTTCTCTATTTCAGTGTCTTTTTTTTTCCTGCTTGCTTGTTTGTTTTGTTGTTTAGCAATTAATGTCTTAATACAATTATTATCAACTTCAACTGGTCTACCTGACTGTGGAGCATCATCCAGTGAGAAATCTCCAGCAGGAAACTTTGCAACCCCCTTTGACATATTTGATCAGTCACAGCACCTTCTCCATACACTACGCAATCTTTTTTTTTTTAAATTTTGGATGGATTTTTACCTTTTTTGAAATAGTAAAGGATAATATGGCATCTTCAATATTAAAATGGCTACACAAAAATTCACCAATTTTTATGTTTTTTTAAAATACATGCCGATATGACCCCTTTCACAATACAATCTAACAAAATTGTTTCTAACGAAGTTAAAGACAATGAAGCGCTCCTAGAACCATCTTAGTGAAAGAATAAAAAACATTTTGGCCAATCCAATATTATGTGTATTTGCCGATAAAAATTATTTACAGCGTTTACAAATTTTGGTGTATTTGGAAACTATGTCACTCATTTTCTAGGTTATTATACCATAATTTTATTAGCTATTTCTTTTCAGAGGTCCATGAAATTCATCTGTAAAATAATATATCTCTTCACTGACTTCTACAATATTTAAACAACTAGCCAGTAAAATTGATAGTACTCACCCACAGTATGTTGAATGTGGAGGAAGCAGGTAGGCTACCTTCAGGTAGCATCTTACTTTATTAAGTTGAAGTCTATGTAAACTAATAAACTATGAATATAACCATCCTCTAAAAATAGGTTCTGGTCCCCCAAATATATTAATATTTGAGGGAATATTCACATATATTTAAGTGAAAATATGTAAGAAACACTTGTGCTTAGTTTTACTGACTTCCTGCTTTAACAGACTTTTATTGATTAACCAATAATATTGGTCAAGATTACACTAGAGAAGGAGTCTAAAATATATATATATATATATATATATATATATATATATATATATATATATAGCCACCACAAAAGATAGCTGGCATCAAAGTAGATGGCTTTCTATATGGAACTTCATATAGAAGTTCCTGAGTACCTGGAACTTCTGGAAGTTTCAAAGTACCTGATTTTTCATGTTTTAAAAATCATTTCATTTCTTTAACAGAAGTCAGAAAAATGAATATAAGAACAGCAAGGAGAGAAACAATTGACCTAGAGATTCCATGAGCTAATGCCTGCCATCAACTTCTAGTTTTGATTTTTTCTTGGCTGCAGGAGATAAGAATCTCTTTTAATGGTGCCAGAATAGTTCTAGCTTTCTCATTACATTCTGGTTTTAAAATTGGATGTCATGAGCCATACATTTTTCTTTTGGTTCATTGATGATACAACAAAACCAATCAATTTCACAGGCATTCTAATTAATATTGTTTCAATAATACTCAAATGCTACAAATAAGGCATAAACTAGTGTATCCTCTTACATGTGCATCCTTTTACAATTCACTTCAGTTGAAATTCATAGTAATTGTGATGCAAAAAACATGCCAGATGTTGTTATCACCCAGAACTGGCAATGAACTCTTGAAGTTATTGGGCAGAAAGTTTCCAATTATAGAAAATCATCCTGAAGAGTTGCTTTCTAAGAAAACTTCTGCCTTTGTGGGGTTTCCAAATAAGCTGACCCTGAAAACTATATTCAAGTACAATTAGTTTTTTGAAATATAACTCCAGAAAATGCAGGCAGGAGATAGGAAAATAAGATAGGGAGAAGACAGCCAGGAAGGCATGAGTATAATAAAGTTACCACTCAGGGAAATAATAGCTCAATCCCCTGGTATTGGTTTACAAACTGGCTCCCATACATAGAGGGCAAGGAGACACCAAAGAGAGGCAGGCCTGTCCAGCTTGGTAGGTAGCAGGTTTAATAAGCAAGAAAACTTATATAGAAGGTTTATCACAGGTGCTGCAAAACAGTAGATCGCACCTGCTTCCCAGAATCTTAAAGTTTATACAGAGATGTTACCTGTATTCAGTAGTCAGGAATACCATCCACATGGTCTCAAGATCAACCATTATGATCTTGAGGCTTATATCCTCGAAAACAGCTCCCACCATGGGAATTATTGTGGACAGGATGTGTGTTCCAAGGAAGGAGGGGAGTTAGAAGTGTCCAATTACACAGGTGCAGCTCTCTGATCAATCAGTGGCCACATCCTCTGGATTACATCCACCCACAACTGAAGAATTCTGGGAAACTCTAATCTGACACCTCCAGCCTGCCAAGTAGGCTAAAGGTTCCAATGCCCAAAGCATTAAGGAAAAAAAAAAAGGTGCTAGGCAGTTGAAAATCAGGCGTCTGTGCATGGAGGTAGAAAGGGAACCAGAGAAACCTGCTCTAGTGTCCTCCAACCTCCAGGCTATCGACGTTAAATAGGCAGTTTTTCCCTGTAATTAGCTGTTTTAGTTTATAGATTTTCTCCTCAAAGTGACATATTCTAACCTCTCTAATCATTTTCTTAAACATTAGAGTTTTTAGTATTACGAACCTTACTTTCAGCAGCAGCAAAATGAACATCAGGCTCACTGGTTTCACATATATTTTGTAAGAAATATGATTTTATTTTTAATTATGCTCTTGTATGAAGTGTTTCATGTAATATGATATGAATTTTGATTACATGATGTCTCATGAGACAGTCTAAAGGAAATACAATCTGAAGAGGCATGCAGTACAATCAGAGTGCTTCATTAGCAAGTTCAATGTGAAGGAATATGAAATGCAGGAACTTCATCACCAAGAAAAAAATAACACTGGTACTTATCTATATGACTTAAATATTGTCTCTGGACTCCAGCTCACCTTTAAAACAAATATACGTACCATATATTAAGAACTAATAGTTAAGTTGAATGTTTTAACCACTAAAATAATTGAAAAAATAATGAAAATCTTTTTACAAACAAAATGCTAGAGCCTGTTTTTATCTATATAGTTTATCTATGTGTTAATCCAAGCTTATAAAATTTTTCTATAATACAAAAAAGAAGGAAAATTATTCCAACATATCTTACAGTGTTGTTATCCTAACCTTAAAAAAAAACCACAAAAGCAGATGGAGAAAGATAGAGGGGAAAATTCAATATAGCTGCAAGATATACACTTATGACTGCAGATGAAAAATTCTAAACAAGATATTAGCAAACAAAATTTATCATTAAATCATCTCAATAGATACCAGATAATATTGATCTCAAATACAGCACTGAAGCATCCTTGTTAGCATCACAGAAATGGAAGGGAATACTTTAAACTGAGAAACGGGATTGATGTAAAACCCACAGCAATCATCATACTTAATGAGAAAAAGTTCATATTTCCTTTAAGAACAGAAGTAAGACAAAGATACTTGTTTTCACTGCAGTTTTTAAACATTGTCCTGAAAGTCCTGGGTGGGAAAGAAAGACAAGGAAAGAAAATGGAAGATGTAGGGGCTGGAAATGAAAGGGAAGAAATTAGTATTTGCAGAGAAAATAACCACTTACTTGGAAAATTGAAAATGATCTATAAGTAAGGGTTAGGAATTGTAATATTTTATAGTTTTCATTTTCTAAATTTATTTTAATTACATTTCTATACACAGGCAATGAATATGTACTACATGTAATTAAGAAAAAAACACATAATTACAACAAAATTATAGGTACCCAGAAATAAATATAACTAGATACGCATAGAAGATGTGAAAAAATTAAATTTATTATATGAAAGGCATTTTAAAACAAATAAATGGGAAAATACACTATGTTCAATGAAATGTTAATGTTGTTTAGATAGCAATACTATCTTTATTGTTCAACAATAAAATTAAATTCTAATTAAAATGCCAGCAGAGTTACATTCATTTTAGACTTGCTTGCTTTATTTCAATCTTCATATAAAAGAACAATACCTAGGTAGAGCCAGAATATGTCTGAAGAATAAAAATAAAATTGGGTCATTTTCCTATGAGTTAAATAAATTTTATTTTGAAACTATTGTTAATAAGAATAATGAGATATAGTAACAGTGGAGACAGATAAAGCAAAAACCTGAATATGGAAACTTGACACTTTAGCCAAAATCAACTTCAGAATTTTACTTGATTGCATATGAAAATTTATTACTACTGTGGTTTTATCATTAACACTAATAATCTTGGTTGGTCTTTCCTCATTGCCTTTGTATAATGCTAAAAGTGAGACATTGGCTACTTTGACAACTTTACAGAGGACACCGGGAAAGGCACTACCAGCATGACTTTTGCAACCAAATCCAGCAAACAGAACATTATAATGTTCTTCAATAAAACCCAACAACCATTACTGGATACATAAAGGCTGTTTTTTTTTTATTTGTTTTTACCATTTTTGATCAGGTGGACCCCGACAGACTTCCTAATGGCAGAATTCGACTGGATTCAAACCCTACTTTTTTCAGGACAATTCCTTTTGCACAGAAAGCACTTCTAAAGGGGTTGGCCTTCAAGGCCCTTTATCATGTCACCTTGGATCTCATCTGTAGCCTTGTGACCCACCCTTCCTATTCACTTGATCTCATCCAAGCAACTTTTTTTTTGTTTCCCAGAATGAAAAATGTCCACAAAGGGAAATGTTTTGCTGATGTGGAAGAGATGAAACAAAAAACAGCAGAAGCACTAAAAGATATCAAAATTGATGATTGCAAAAACAGTTTTGAGCAAAGGAAAAAATGTTTTGATAGGTGTATTGCATCAAATGGAGAGTATTTGAAGCTGACGAAAATTTAAGCATGCAAGAATAAAAACATAATTTTTAATAAATAAATTTCAGGTTTTGGGGGGTCCTGCCTTATATATGTGTAAAGCACAATTACCTTTTAAAGCATAACTAAAATTATCTTCATCACACACTCCCAAAAAGTAAAAAATAAGTAGGAATGTCATCAAAATGTAGATAATATATATACTTTATTGATCATCCTATAGTTGTTCTTTTTATTTTTATGGCATGTTTGATCATTTTTAAATACGAAAAAAGATATACATTTTGATTGTTTAATTTCTCTTAAGTGTTCTTTTTTAAGGTTTTTAAAAATGTTTAATATTTATTTATTTATGCATTAAGTTTATTGGAGCAACATTGGTTATAAGATTATGTATGTTTTAAGTGTACAATTCTGTATCACAGAATTATACAAAGTGTACAAAGTCAAATCTTCTGTCACCATATATTTGGCTCCATTTATACCCCCACCTCCATTCCCTCTACTAACCACCATATTTTCTGTGTCTATGAGTTTCCATTTTATATCATATACACAAGTGAAGTCATAGGGTGCTTAGTTTTTTCTGACTGACTTATTTCACTTAGCATAATTTTTTCAGGTTCATCCTTATCAAATATGACAGTATTCCATCATCTCTATGGCTGAGTAGTATTCATGTATTACATCTTCTTTATCTAATCATGTACCAAAGAATGCTTTATTTATTTGCATGTCTTGGCCACTGTGAATAGTGTTGCAATGAACATAGAAGTGCATAAACCTTTGCAAATGTTTTCAATTTGTGGGGGTGGGGGGACAGTGATACCCAGAAGAGTGTTTTCCAGGTCATAGAGTGACTCGATTCTTAATTATTTGAGGACTCTCCATGCTGTTTTCCATAGTCGCTGTACCAGTTTACACTCCTACCAGCAATGACTAAGTGTTCCCATTTTCTCCACAACCTCTCAGACACTTCAATTACCAATCTTGTTGATAATAGCCATTCTAACAGGTGTGTGATGGCATCTCGTTGTAGTTTTGATTTATATTTGCTTAATAGCTAGTGAAGCTGAACATCTTTTCACATATCTGCTTTCCATTTGTATGTCTTTTGGGGAAGGATGTCTTTTCATGTCTTAAGCCCATTTTTAATTGGATTATTTGCTGTTAAGTTGTATGAGTTATCTATTTATTTTGGATATTAACTCTTTGTCAGAGATGTTGTTTGCAAATAACAAGATTTAAGCCTTTTTTTTAATAATTTTTTTTTGTTCTTCAAATACAGTTGTCTCCATTTTCCCCCACCATGCTCCCTTACCCCAGCCATCTCCACTTCCCTCCCTTGATCTTACCCACTTTGGTTTTGTCCATTTGTCCTTTATACATGTTCCTGAAAACCCTCCCCCTTTTTCTGCACATTTCTCCCTCCCACCTCCCCTCTAGATACTATCAGTTTGTTCTTAATTTCAATGTCTCTGGTTATATTTTGCTTGCTTATTTGTTTTCTTGATTAGGTTACCCTTATAGGCGACATCATATGGTCTTTCACTACCTGGCTTATTTCATTTAGCATAATGCGCTCCAGTTCCATCCATGCTGTCCAAAAGGGTAGGCGTTCCTTCTTTCTTCCTGCTGTATACTATTCCATCGTGTAAATGTAACATGGTTTTTTGATCCACTCATTTACTGATGAGCACTTAGGTTGCTTCAAACACTTGGCTAGTGTAAATTGTGCTGCTATAAATATTGGGGTGCATAGGTTATTCTGAATTGGTGTTTCAAGGTTCTCTAGTTCTTCTTTATAATTTGTTATGAATAAAATCAGGGAGTTGTTTCATTTGGTTTTGTTTCTTGTCCAGGTGGTCTCCCATAATCTGGATGTGCTGTTTTCTTTCTGGTGGCATCATTTAACATGTTCATCTCTTTCCTGTATTTACTATCAGTTTGTAGTTATATCTAGCATTTCTGGGGCTGTTTCACAGCAGGCACCTTCTTTAGGAGGTATCTAATATCAACTGTGTCTCTCTTTGTGATGTCAGCAGTGGTCAGTGTTTTGATCCCTATTTTATTAAAAATTGAAAAATGTTTAAGTTAAATTATTATTTTTCATGTATAAACTAGAATGTTTTTATAAAGATCTCCTCATATACCATTTTGTTTCCCTGAGATACTTACTTTATAGAAACGAGAATAAATGCTTGTCTCTTTTTTTTAACAAATTCTCAAAATGACTTAATTCCTTATGGTCTTCTCTAATCATGATCAACTGATTGTGAGGTATTCTTTTTTAAGCAATCATAATAAATTTATGGATTTAAATACATTTGTTGTGCTTTGGTTTACTGAAGCTAGTAATTCTACAGATGCTCAGATTGCTCCATCTTTTATCAGTAGGAACCTCCTTAAGTTGGTAGCTCAAAATTGGTTATAATGAGAATATTTATACCACAAAAATTAACAAACTCAAATAAGGGCTTCCCCCAACCCCCCCAAACCAGTTATCAGCATTTACCTCATAATTACTGGCATCTCATCCTACTCTGTATCTTTTATCATTATCAAGTTTTAGCTCTGTGGGTAAATATATATTTAATGCCCATTTGTAGTCTTGATGTAATTAGTTCTTTAGTTATTTTGATTGCCTCGCTGTCATTCTCTGTGAAATCCAATCATGAAATGCCAGTGAGTCCTTGTGTTTTTGTGATCTTTGTCCGTGGACCTTATATTTGAACGTTAGATTTTCTGGATATAAAATCCTTTCATAACATTTTATTTACTTGAATATCTGAAATAAGACATTGTTTTCTGAAAATCCAGGCTTTTCATGTTGCTTCCACTATTATTAGGGTTGGGTGGTGGGGTAGGGGAGGGTTGTCCTTACTGCAGGCAGGAATGAGACACTGGCCCTCTCTCTCTATTCAGCCTTCTCTGACACCGGCTGGTAGATTGGGGGATTGGTGTGCTTGGTTCCAAAATGAAGATGCTGAAGGTCTGGGCTTCACATTCAGTTCTGGCTGGTGAGGGTGCATGGCTTGGGTCCCAGTTTTTTTCTGTTGTTTTGGGCTAAAGAAAAGTAGTTGGTGTTTAAAAGTTTTCTGTCTTTCTAGGTCCCCTTTTTTATTCCTTTTGCTAGGGAAAGCAGGATTTGTACATTTTTTTCCCCTTCTGTTGGCATTTCTAGGTCTTTGTCTTCTTCAGCTCCAAGTCAGGGATATCTGAAACAAAGAAAAAAAGGAAAAAAAAAAACAAAAAAACCCTGGGATCTCATGACCATGTCATTCTTCAAATCCTGAGTTCCCAGTCGTCTGCATTTGTTCTCTCCATCTTTCAAAGTCTTCTTATGCTTGCTTTATATAATATCCAGGGAATTAAAATTTAGTTGTACTTAAAAGTAGGAGTATGTAAGAAGAGATCATTATCTTGCTAGGAACTATAAACATCATTTTAACTTATTTTTAAAAATAATTTTTTAAAAATTGTGTCATACAGGGGCTATCATTCTGTCATACAATTGTTTTATTACCTTATTTTTTGAGTTCTTATTTCAGATTTTGTTTTTATTGCATTGCATTGTATTATAAGTGATTGGAGGAAGTTTTCTACTTTTCATTACAGTGACTACAGGAGAGGGAATGAGAATCACTCTGTGTGATATCTTCCCCTCTATTTCATCTTTTCTTAATTTTTGGTTTTACACAAGAGCAATCATTTTTTATAGTTTATGGCATTATTCTATGCTCCTTACCATGTGTTGTCCATCTTTTTGTTATTATTTCGGGGTATTTTTGGTTACTGTGCTATTTTGTAAATTGCTTTTACACATTTTATTATTTTAGAGAAGGGGAAATCTAGGATGCTGTGTCAATTAGTTTATTTTCAATTTCCATGAGCCTTATCTTAAATGAGGATATAGGAGTAATTTAATCATGGTTTACTTATGAATCACAATCACAAGACAGTGAAAACAGTAATAATATACTCCAACCTCCAGATAGAATTTTTCCCATTTTCATGAATTATATTATATATATTTTTAATATTTCATTTAGTTACTTTTAGAGAGGAAGGGAGAGAGAAAGAGAGGAAGAGAAACATCTATGTGTGGTTGCCTCTCACCCCCCCAACCCCAGCTGGGGACATGTGCCCTGACTTGAAATCACACCAGCTACCCTTTTGTTTGCAGGCTGGCATTCAATCCACTGAGCCATATCAGCCAGGGCTATATTTTAGTTTCAATGATCTCAGTAAAGCACAACACAAATAAGGGCTACATTCTATATTTGATAGTTTCACAGCTATAATCCAAATTATAATTTAGTATAAATCATTTACTTTTAAAAGGTCTTATTTGAGACTTCCAGACAAGATGGAGGCATACATATATACACTTTGCCTCCTCCCACAACCAAAAGAAAAACAGCAACAAATTTAAACACAAAAAACAAACAGAGCTGCCAGAAAAACGAAATTTATGGAAGTCCGACAACAAAGTTGTTAAAGAAAAAACACTCATACAGACTGGTAGGAGAGGCAGAGATGGGAAGCCAGGTAGAGAGGACTTATGGCAAGGTGGCAGCTGAAGGACCCAGGCAGGCAAGGCAGTTGCTCGTGGACAAGGCAGTGGCTGGTGGACTGGGTGGTCCCACATTCACATACAGCTAAACTGGGAGGAACAACTGGAGAGCCAGACAGACCACACAACCCAGGGTTCCAGCACAGGGAAATAAAGCCTCAAACCTCTGATTGAAAACACCTGTGGGTTTGAAGCGGCAGTGGGAGAAACTCCCAGGCTATGGGAGAGTTCGATGGAAAGACCCACAGGGTCCTAAAATGAATACAAACCCACTCACCTGGGAATCAGTACCAGAAGGGCCTAATTTGCTTGTGGGTAGCAGGGGAAATGACTAAAAACCAGCAGAGAGCAGAAAAAGTGCCACTGTTCCCTCTCAGACTCCTCCCCCACATACAGCACCACAACACAAGGACATGGGTTGCCCCACCCTGCTGAACACCTAAGGCTCCACCACTTACTACGTAACAGGAGCACCCAGACAAATAAAAGGGATCCCAAATGAAAGAACATATCGAAGCTCCAGAAAAAACACAGCTGAGCGATGAAGACAGAGCCAACCTATCAAATGCACAATTCAGAGCACTTGTTAAAATCTTATAACACTGAATTTAAAACTGTAATTTCTTTTCAAAAAGATTTTATTTATTTTTATAGAGAGGAAGGGAGGGAGAAAGAAAGGGGGAGAAACGTCAATGGTTGCCTCCTGAGCACCCCCAACTGAGGACCTGGCCCACAACCCAGGCATGTGCCCTGACTGGGAATTGAACCACAATCCTCTGGTTTGCAGGCCTGTGCTCAATACACTGAGCTACACCAGTCAGGGCAATAAAAAATATTTTTATAAAAAAGGTCTTATTTGAATTTAAATTTGGAATGGTACATGCTACTTCTTTGGCAATGACATAGACCTTTCATAAAATTCATGGGCATTCATAATTGGAAGAGATTCTAAAAGTCCAATCCAATCATTTTTGAAATTGTAGAATACTTTGTAGAATTTTTGCCAAGTGATCTTCTGAGTGTCGTCTAAATACTACACCAGCTCCTGAGGCAGTCCATGCTATCTTTTGTCTGGTTTATATAAAGGCCCAATATAGTCATTTGAATTTTTACTCACATTGACTCACATTTTTTCATTCCACCTCTGGGGAACATATATGACTCCTCCACAGGAGAACAGTATCAGTATTTTAGAGAAATGTTTGCATCTTCTCTTAGGCATGATTCATATGAAGAGTTTTTGTGTCTTCCCCATTCTAGTGACTCTGACTAGAATACATTTGGCAGGAATAAAACCTGGTAAACTAAAGTCTTAAATATAAACACAATACTTAAATTATGCATTCACCTAAAAAAACACCTAGTTTCAGTCTAGATAAAAGAGCAGGTTTCTTCCCCTCCCCACCTTAATTTTCCCCTAATGACTGCAAAGCTCAGGTTGTTTAGCACTTTAGTGATTATTTCATATTGGTGAATAAAATTATAGTCACTAGTTACTGAAACTGCTGCTGAAAACCTTTTATTCTCTTCCTAAATTTTATGTATTTGGCTTCCTGTTCCAGTTTGCTTTCTCATACCCAAACCGTTGAATTTAATTTTTAAAGATGCAATCTACCAGGATAGATTTGGAACCCTATTTTGTTATCCCAAAACATTACTTTGTACTAGATTTGAAGTATCTGTAATAATATATTAGTCAAGTTGTTTTTTTAACAAGAGGAGAAATAGAGAGGTAAAAAAGAGAAACATGGTAAAGAAGAACAAAGGGATATAAGGGAAAAGGAAAAATGAAAAAAAAAAAGGAGGGAATTAGCAAGTTGGCCAAATATAAAGAGGCTGTACCCTTCATTCTCTTTTTATGTAACCCAAATTTACAGAGATTTAGCTAATTTAAAGACAGTGAAGAGTGCTAGCTAATTAAAGTAATTGTGATCCTAACTCGCATTCATTTCAGAAGAAGCTATAAAGTAAAAATAAATGCATAAATATGTTCTTGCTTCTCTCTGTACTTTGCATATTTCCTCAAATTCTTCAAAGTGCTTATCACACATCTTATTTATTATCCTCACACATATATGTATACCTGAAGAAGGAAAAAACTCCTATATAGGTTATTTTTCTTAATAACATTCAGCAAATTCTTGATATTTTGTTTTATTGAAAATGATATAATATGATAACAAGATGGCAGGGTCATAAGAATAATAAAAATACTATATAAAACTTGCTGACTCTTATAATCTTGAAATCACACTTTTATAGAAGTGGAGAACAGATTATGGTTGCCAGAAGTTAAGGGGCTGGGACAAAATGGAAGTGGTCGTGGACCTGAAAAGGCAGCATGGGGCAGGCACTCTTGTGGCACAAGAAATGTTCTATGTCTTGACTGTATCGGGATTGTAATATTATATTGTACTATCCTCCTGGATGATGCTACCATCGGGGAAAACTGGGTAAAGTGTACATGGGATCACTCTGCACTATTCCTTATAACTGCATATGAATCTATAATGATCTCAAATTGTAATGTGTAATGAAAAGTGAGTTCAGCCAATTAAAGTGTATGTTTAGGAATTATATAAGTGACCAGTAATGGGTATTGAATTCATTCAAGATAGAGATAATCTTAATTACCAAATAATTATGGGAATTATTATTTCATAATATTATAATTTGAGATAATGTAGGAATAAGAAAAACAAAAATTTAAAACTGCTGGGGAAAGGTGGCGGGGAGATAGGTGGGAGTGGAGTCCACTTCCCCCTGTGCACGGGTGGAACACCTGGCCGATCTTCTGAGGAAAAGAGTGAACAAGCAATGGTATCCCAGCATATATAAAGATTAGAGGCCAAAACTGTAGAGGACATTGAAAAATTAGACAATAAGGACAGTGCTTCAGGACAATATGGTCTCTGGGACCAGCACAGGGACTAGGGCAGCTGCAATCCAGGTGCCCCCTGGGTCTGCCACAGGATTCTTGGGAGAGATCCAGGTCAAAGTTTTCCTCCCCTGCCAAACAAGGTTCGAGCAGTACCAGGAAGAATGTGGATGCTTTGAGTTGCAGGGAAGAATAAGGACAAAGTGGCAAACACACAGGGCTGGTGTGCACCCACTGAGACTGTGGATGCCAGCTGGGAAAAGTCAGGTAGTCAGGGACCCTGACCTTGTCAGTCCTCAGTCTGGTTGGAGAGTTGGGCTGTGCAAGAGGCCAGGTACTTGTCTGGAGAGGCAGACTTGAATAGGAGGAATTTTTCAAAAAGAAAAAGAGAAAAAAGAGGTACTCAGTAGCTGTTTGGGAAATTCTCCTGTAGCAACCATTCCTGTCTCCTGTGTGCCTAACCCCATCTGGCTGTGGCAGCTGAGCTCCCGCTGTGGCAGTGGAGGTCCCACACTCACACCCAAAGCACCAGGGGCAGTGCTCACCATACCACACAGCCTGTAGGCTGCCTGTTCCACCCTGGTAGTGAGGCCAAGTACTCAGGTCCAACCCGCAGCCCCAGGACTGAGCGCTCCTGACACTACTGCCCAAAGGCACCTCCCAACCGGCTCTTGTGCCCAGGGCCCTGCAGGGCCAACTGGCTCTCCATGAGGAAGACAGAGATGCCCCTGCAGAGGAGAGCTGGGCTCAGGGAATCAGCAATTCCCAGAAAGACTTAACTCAGTGTGGGAGTGGACTACCCTGAAGGGGCGCTGAGGGTCCCTAGCATCTAGGACAGCAAAGAGCTAGAAGGTGGTTTGTGAGTTGCCCCTAACTGGTGCACCTCAAGGATAGCACAACTGGTGGACTGAAGGCATAGGCTGGGCACAGAAGCTCACTAGGGGCCCAACAGCAAACTGAGAAACTGGGCTGGAGACTGGGCAACTGACAAGAGTGCAGCTCAAGAAGGGAGAAAAGTGAAACCGATCCCCCCTCAATCTTCTGCAGCTAGGAACCAGCAGAATATGCTTGGCTTGTTCAAAGCCAGCAGAAGGTTTTTTTTTCCCTCTTAATTCCTTCTCCCTTTCTTTCCTTCTTTCTTTTCTTAGTCCTTCTTCCTTTTCCCTATATTTTTTCTTTTTCTTTTTCTTTTTCTTTGAATTCCCACAAGTGAGACAATACAACCTGGAACTGTGAAAGGACCAGAGTTGGACCAAAGAGGGGTCATCCCAACAACTGAGACAGTGGTACAAAATTCACTTTGCTACTCCAGAGAACTTGCAAGCTATTGTATGTTTGTATTATTATTTTTCATTATTCTTACATTTTTATTTTATTAGCATTTTTGCATTTCTTTTCATTCTGTTTAGTTTTCTCCACGTGGTTTGTTAAATTGTGTTGTTTGACTGGTTTCCCTTGTTCTCTCTTTCATAGTATATTTTTTTAATTTTTAAAATATATTTTATTGATTACACTATTACAATCGTCCCATTCTCACCCTTCATCCCCTTCACCATGCATATGCCCTCCCACCCACATTCCCCCCCTTTAGTTCATGTCCATCGGTCATACATATAAGTTCTTTGGCTTCTACATTTCCTATATTATTCTTAACTTCCCCCTGTCTATTTTCTACCTACCATCTATGCTACTTATTCTCTGTATATTTTCCTCTTCTCTTCCCCTCCCACGCCTCTATTGATAACCCTCCATGTGATCTCCATTTCTGTGATTCTGTTCCTGTTCTAGTTGTTTCCTTAGTTTGCTTTTGTTTTTATTTTAGGTGTGGTTGTTAATAATTGTGAGTTTCCTGTCATTTTACCATTCATATTTTAATCTTCTTTTTCTTAGATAAGTCGTTTTAACATTCCATATAGAAAGGGCTGGGTGATGATGAACTCCTTTAACTTCACCTTATCTGGGAAGCACTTTATCTGTCCTTCCATTCTAAATGATAGTTTTGCTGGATAGAGCAATTGTGGGTGTCGGTCCTTGCCTTTCATGACTTGGAATAATTCTTTCTAGCCCTTTCTTACCTGTAAGGTCTCTTTTGAGAAATCAGATGTCAGTCTTATGAAAACTCCTTTGTAGGTAACTGTTCTCTTTTTTCCTGCTGCTTCTAGAATTCTCTCCATTTTAATTTTGGGTAATATGATTATGATGTGCTTTATTGTGTTCCTCCTTGAGTCCAATTTCTGGGGGCTCTCTGAGCTTCCTGGAGTTCCAGAAAGTCTATTTCCATTGCCGGATTGGGGAAGTTATCCTTCATTACTTGTTTAAATAAGTTTTCCACTTGTTGCTCTTTCTCTTCTTCTTCTGGTATCCCTATAATTTGGATGTTGGAATGTCTAAAGATGTCCTGGATATTCCTAAGTTCTCCTCATTTTTTTTGAGTCTTGTTTCTTCATTGTTTTCTGGTCGGATGTTTCTTTCTTTCTTGGTTCACACCATTGATTTGAGTTCCAGTTTCCTTCCAATCACTATTGGTTCTCTGTACATTTTCCTTTATTTCACTTAGCATAGCCTTCATTTTTCCATCTAATTTGTAATCAAATTCAACCAATTCTGTGAGCATCTTGATTACCAGTGTTTTGAACTATGTATTTGATAGGTTGGCTATCTCTTCATCACTTAGTATTATTTTTTCTGGAGCTTTGATCTGTTTTTTTCTTTGGACCAGTTTTTTTTTTGTCTTGACACACCTGTTACATAGTGAGGGGTGGAGCCTTAGATATTCACTGGGCAGGGTAACCCAGGTCTGTGCTTAGTGATGCTATATGTTTGGAAGGGGTCCGAGAGGGAACAATGGCACTTGCTCTACTCTCTGCCAGATTTCAGTCACTTCCCCTGCTTCCCACCAGCAAATTGGGCCCTTCTGGTGCTGATTTTTATACATTTTCTGAGTCTGGGTATCTCCAAAGAACTTTCTTATGAGACTGAAAATTTCTCGACCACCTCCTCAACCCCCACATGTGTTTTCAATCAGTGATTTGAGCCTTTATTTCCTCATGCTGAGGTCCTGGGTTATGCAGACCATCCAGCCCCCCAGTTGTTTCTTCTGGTTTACCTGTGCACAAAAATGTGGGTCTACCTGCTCCACCAGCCTCTGACTTCCTGGGTCCACCAGCTGCTGCCTTGCCCACTAGCTGCAGCCTTGCGTGCCCTGTTCCACAATCTGCTGACTCACTGGGTCCACCAGCCACGACCTTGGCCGCCCCAGTCCTTCAGCCACCGCCTTGCCGTGAGTCCTTTCTGCCCAGCTGCCTGTCCCCACCAGTCCTACTGTCTCTGCCAGTAAGACTTCCATACAATTCATTTTAAGTCAGTTCTGGTTGTTTTTTTGTTTTTAAATTGTCGTTGTCCTTCTTTTGGTTGTACAAGAAGGAACAGTTTGTATACCTACACCTCTATCTTGGCCAGAAGTACCTTTCATAGTGTATTTTTTATTTTCCATCTTTCAATTTGCTTGTGTTCCAATAGCACATTACTCTAGGTCCTATACTTCATATTCTTGTTATTCAGATCACATAGATTCTGTCATATGATTGTTGCTCCATTACTATTATCAGTAATAGCTGCTTCATACAATTGTAAATACTACATAGCACCCCTCCCAGATCTTAGCTCACCTCACTGTTTCCTGAACTTTGTTACTGTTTTGGTTAACTCTATTCTCTTGCACACTACACCTATTTTTTACCATTTACTCTGATTTAACCACATAACGTGACTTCCCACAAGCTCACTCCCTACTAGATTCAACTCACAATACTTCCCCGTGCCTAACAATAGTCTTATCTTCTTTCCACACTTCTAAAAAGTGGCTAGTTGGGTGAAATATTATGGTTAACACTCTACATATCCAAAGGATCTCCTATCTCTTCTCTTCAAGTTGGTACTTTAAATACCATAGAATACATCCCTGCTGTCTTAAAACATTTTGTCTTTCCCTTCCAACTGGTCACAAAAAAAGAGTTGGGCACTGTGAACACCAGGATACCTGCTGGAAGAGGAAATTCACTAACACAGGAACCACAAACAGATAATAACAGAAGGTGAAGGATGGTGTAGAAGCTACAGATCAGTCCTTTACTCAGGACTTATCTGGAAATACAACTAAATGATGGAGAAATTATCCTCAACAGACAATGAAATAAAAGTGAGAGAGAAGCCTCAAAACCTTATACACACAAAAGAACCAGCTTCAACACAACCTGACCACATCTGCACAAAGGAATGCAATACTGGGTTGATGGAATGAACCTCATTTAACCAGTTGGAGGGAAGGACCCAACAAAGAAAGACACAACAACAATCAAAACCCAAAGACATACAGAGAGCCAACGTACATAACAGCCCAAGACCAGCAAGCTCAGGAGACAAAGGAGACTGCATGACTAAATCTGAAAGGTCTTCCACCATAGAAGTTCACACCATAAGCCCAGGGAGTCAGAACAGATCAATTTAAGAAGCATAGGCTAAAAAGAAGAGTCTCACAAACACTGGGAACAGAAAGAAAGAATCCCCAAATGAAAGGAAAGGAGGAAGCCCCAGAATGAATGCTAAATGAAATAGAGGCAAGTCAACTATCAGATATTGAGTTCAAAGCAATGGTTATCAGGAAGCACAGTAAGATCACAGAGAATTACCAAAAAACTACAAGAAAACT
Organism: Artibeus jamaicensis; assembly: GCF_021234435.1. NCBI lineage: Eukaryota > Metazoa > Chordata > Mammalia > Chiroptera > Phyllostomidae > Artibeus > Artibeus jamaicensis. Next base: position 65,535,100 of record NW_026522030.1, on the reverse strand, counting down.
ACAAAGAACTCACTGGCAACTATATCAAGAAAAAGAAAAAAGAAATTGACAATTGCCAAAAGCAAATAAGTAATGCAATTTCTGAACTGAAGAGCAGAGTAGAAGGAATCAAAAGAGGGCTAGATAGAGCAAAGGATCAGATTAGTGAGCTGGATGAGAAGGTATAAAAAAGACACCCAGAAAGAGGCAGAAAAGGTAGACAGGTTCCAAAAAAATGAAGAGGAGTTAAGGGAAGTGCAGGACAACGTGAAATGTATTAATATCCATGTAATAGGGATACCAGAGGAGAAGAAGAGCAAATGATAGAAAACCTGTTTGAAAACATAATGGTGGAAAACTTCCCTAATCTGAGAAGAGGAAAATGTCACACAAATCCACGAAACAGAGAGTCCCAATCAAGAGGAACCCAAATTGGTGCACTTCAAGACACATCATAATTAAAATGGCAAAATCCCAAGACAAAGAGAGAATCTTAAAGGCAGTGAGAGAGAAACAAGAAGTAACTTACAAGAGAGCCCGATAAGACTAGCAGCTGACTTCTCAATGGAAATGCTCCAAGCCAGAAAATAATGAGAAGAAATATTCCACATAATGAGAACCAGAGGACTAAAGCCAAGACTACTTTATCCAGTGAGGCTCTCAATTAAAATGGAAGGCCAAACAGGAGCTTACTATACAAAAGAAGCCTCAAAGAATATACCTCCTCCAAACCAGCTTTGCAAGTGATGCCAAAGTGTCTGCTCTAAGAGCAGGAAGAAAAACAGTGAGAGAGAAAACATGGCAATAAATAAGTACCTATCAGTCATAACCATATGTGTAAATGGATTAAATTCCCCAATCAAAAGACATAGGATAGCCGAATAGATAAGAAAACATGACCCACACATATGCTGCCTACAGGAGACCCACTTCAGAACAAAAGACCTACACAGACTGAAAATGAAGAGATGGAAACAAAGATTACAAGCAAATAGACAGAAAAAATAAGCTGGAGTAGCAATATTCACACCAGACAAAAAAGAGCCATAAAAAGAGACCCAGAATGTCACTTCATAATACTCAAGGAAAGAATCAATCAAGAAGTCAAAAACATTGTAAATATAGATGCACCCAACATAAGAGCAATCAAATGCATAAAGAAAATCTTAGAAGACTTCAAGGAAGATATTGACAGCAACACAATAATACTAAGGGATTTCAACACCCCATTGTAAAAAATAGATAGATCTTCCAAACAAAATAACAAAGTTATTGTGGGATTGAACAATACCCTAGATCAAATGGACTTAACTGAGATATATAGAGCCTTTCATACCAAAGATGCAAACCACACATTCTTTTCAAATGCACATAAAACATTTTTCTCTTACCACAAGGGACTGAAACTAGAAACCAGCCTTAAGAAAAAAACTCAACAACACTCAAACTCATGGAGATTGAATAGCATGCTATTAAACAATGAATGGGTCAAGATCTAGATTAGGGAATAAATTAAAAGTTTCTGGAAACAAATGAAAATAAATTCACAACAACTCAAAATTTACTGGACCTACCAAAGCCAGTCCTGAGAAGGAAGTTCATAGCTGTACAGGCCTACCTAAAAAAAAAAGAAAAAGAGAAACATTTCAAATAAACAACCTAACTCTATGCCTACAAGAACACCAATAACAACAAAGGCCAGAGCCAGCAGAATGTAGGAAATAACCGAGATCAGAGCAGAATTAAATGTCACAGAGACTAAAAAGCACAATTTCAAGGATCAATAAATCCAGGAGTTGGTTCTTTAAAAAGATAAAGGAAATTGACAAGTCTTTAAGCAGATTCATCAAGAAAAAAAGAGAGAGGACGCAAATAAACACAATCAGAAACAAAAGAGGAGAAATTATAATTGATAATACAGAAATACAAAGGATTGTAAGAAATTACTATGAAGAACTATATGTCAAGAAATTTGAAAACCTAGGGGAAATGGACACATTTCTAGAAAAATATAATCTTCCAAATCTGAATGAACAAGAAGCAGAAAGCTTGAAGAGACCAGTAGCAGCAGACAAAATTGAAGCAGTAATCAAAAAGCTTCCAACACACAAAAGCTCTGGACCAAATGGTTTCACAGGAGAATTTTACAAAGCATTTAAGAGAGAGCTAACCCCTATTCTTCACAAAGTATTCCCCAAAATTCAAAAGATAGAAAACTACCAAACTCTTTTTATGAAGCCAGCATCATCCTAATCCCAAAACCAGACAAAGACACAACAAAGAAAGAAAACTTCAAGCCAACTTTGCTGCTGGACATAGATGCAAAATCTTCAACAAAGTATTGGCAAACTGCAAGCAGTAATACATTAAAAAATCATACACCATGATCAAGTGGAATTCATCTCAGGGGTGCAAGGATGATACAATATTAAAAATCAATAAATGTAATACATCACATAAATGAAAACACAGACAAAAATCACATGATCATATCGATAGATGCAGAAAAAGCATTTGATAAGGTATGACACCCATTTATGGTAAAAACACTCAACAAAGTGGAAATAGAAGGAGCATCCCTCAACATTATAAAGGCCATACTTGAGAGACCTATAGCCACCATCATACTCAATGGGCAAAAACTTAGTTCTTTCCCTCTAAGATTAGGAACAAGACAAGGTTGTCCACTTTCTCCACTCCTATTCAACATAGTATTGGAATAGGAGTGGAGCCACATAGTTATAGCCACAGCACTATCACAAGAAAAAGAAATAATAGGCATACAAATAGCACAGAAGGAAGAAAAACTGCCATTATTTGCAGATGATATGATAGTATACATAGAAAATCTTATAGACTCCACCAAGAAACTACTCAACCTAATAAATGAATTTGGCAAAATAGTGTGATAAAAAGTCAATACTCAGAAATCAAAGGCATTTTTGTACATCAACAATGAAATATCAGAAACAGAAATCAGGAAAAAATCCCATTTGATATCACAACAAGAAAAGTAAAGTACCTGGGAATAAATCTAACCAATGAGGTAAAAGGCCTATACTCAAAAAACCACACAACACTGAAGAAAGAAATTAAGGAACTGGGATGGAAGTAAAAGACAGAAAACTGTAGTTGAAAAACAATTAAAATAAAATAAAATAAATAAGTTAAGGAAGATACAAGCAAATGGAAGTATGTACCATGCTCATGGATTGGAAGAATTAACATAATTAAAATGTCCATACTACCCAAAGCAATTTAAGATTCACTGAAATCCCCATTAAAGTATCAATGTCATATTTCACAGACATAGACCAAACACTTCAGAAATTTATATGGAACCATAAATGATCCCAGATAGCTCCAGCAATTTTAAGAAAGAAGAACAAAGTAGGAGGGATGGCAGTACCTGATACGAAACTATATTACAAGACAACTGTAATCAAAACACCCTGGTACTGGCATTAGAACAGACACATGGACCAGTGGAACAGAACAGAGATCCCAGAAATAAACCCAAATCTCTATGGTCAATTAATATTTGACAAAATGGGGAAAAGCATAAAATGGAGTAAAAATAACCACTTGAGTGTTGTTGGGAGAACTGGACAGCTACATGCAAATAAATGAAACCCAAGCACCAACTTACACCATACACAAAAATAAATTCAAGGTGGATAAAAGAATTAAATATAATCTGTGACACCAATAAAGTTTTTGATGAGAACATAGAAAGGAAAATCTCAGATATTCCACACAGCAATATTTTCATCAATACGTCCCCTTGAGCAAGGGAAGTAAAGGAAAGAAAAAACACATGGGGCCTCATCAAATTAAAAAGCTTCTACATAGCTAAAGAAAATAGCATTAAAATGAAAAGAGAATCAGCCACATGGGAAACCATATTTGCCAATGATACCTCAGACAAGGATTTAATCTCCAAAATATATAAATAACACACAGGACTCCACTCTAAGAAGACAAGAGTAACCCAATTAAAAAATGGTCAAAGGACTTGAACAGACACTTCTTGAAGGAGGACATATATACATAGAGTTCAGAGACATATGAAAAGATGCTCAATATCACTAGCTATCAGAGAGATGCAAATTAAAACCACAATGAGATACCACTTTACACTGGTCAGAATGGCCAGCATAAACAAATCAACAAACAAGTGTTGGAGAGGATGTGTAGAAAAGGGAACCCTAGTGCCCTGTTGGTGGGAATGCAGACCAGTGCAGCACTGTGAGCAAACAGTATGCAATTTCCTCAGAAAACTAAAAATGGATCTGCCTTTTGACCCAGCAATTCCACTGCTGGGATCATATCCTAAGAACCCTAAAATACCAATCCAGAAGAACCTATGCACCCCAATGTTTAGAGCAGCACAATTTACAATAGCCAAGTGCTGTGAGCAACCTCAGTGCCCATCATTAAATGAATGGATCAAAAACCTGTGGTACATTTACACAGTGGAATACTATGCAGCAGAGAGAAAGGAGGAGCTCTTACCCTCTGTAACGGTATGAATGGAACTGGAGAGCATTATGCTAAGTGAAATAAGCCAGGCAGTAAGGGACAAATACCATATGATATCACCTTTAACTGGAACATAATCAACAAAATAAAAAGCAAATACAATATAACCAGAGACATTGAAATTAAGAACAATTTAACAACAGCCAGAGGAAAGAGGGGACAGTGGGGGAAATGGTTTTCAGGAATTACTATTAAGGACACATGGACAAAACCGAAGGGAAGGGTGGAAGCAGGGAAAGAGGTAGGTTTGGCTGGGGTGGGAGAGAGTAGTTGGGGGAAAATGCAGACAACTGTAATTAAATAACAATAAAATAATTTTAAAATATTTTTTAATCTAATAGCTAAGGCCCTATTGTTTCTGAACTGAAATAGGGTCCTGCTGCCCACTGCAACCCTGTGCAAATTCCAGAGGTGGAAGTATGTTAAGAAAGGAAAGTGGTCTTTTATTCAAAAGCCACGCAATTTTGGAACAATGACAGGCTACTGCCTCAGAGCCCAATTTCTCTAAAACATACAGAGAAGAACCTCTCTGCCAGCCCAGCCCAGTGCTGCTTCCAGAGTTCCTTCTCCAATTTTAAAATACCATCTTTTGGGGATCACAGACAGCCAGTATGTCACCCTCTATGCAGCTCAGCTTCTCACCCCATTATTTTCAGGACTCAGGCTTCTTTCTGAAGTCTGTGTGCTGTGCCTGTACCACCAGCCGCCACCACCATTTCCTGCATGGAGGGTCGGGGCCAGCTGTCTGGACACATGGCTTCCAAGGCCCCTTGGTCTGCAAGTGCTTGGGCCCACTTGTCACAGTCACAGAACCCAGAGTAAAAGAAGGGTGGGTCTGGGACCAACAGCACAGCTGCAGCATCACACGGGTCACCACAGGGCCATGCATCCCAGGGGTGGCCCAAAACACACAGCTCGGCCGTGTCACCATCGGGCTCCAACATGGCAAGGAAGGGGAAGGAGGAACATGCTTCTCCCTTCCCTCCATTTTAGTCTCCTGGCCCCAAATTCCCGCACACTGGAAGGATACAGCACCCCAACCAGCCTCGTCCTTTTCTCAGGCTAGACAGATGGGTTAGCAGCTCCCCTGCCGCCATGTACTGGAAGGGAATAGAAGGGCTGTTCACTGGCAGCCCGCAGGCTTCTTGCAAGGCCTGCTCCTTCCCCGTCTCTGCAGGACGTAGGGAAAGCTGTCATCGTGTGCTGCCTTAGCAGCGTGGTTTCACCCCCACCTCCCCAGGTCTGTCTTGTGATCTCTCCCTCCCTCTGGGCCTGGCTATGCACCAATGTCACTCTTTCACAGAAAAGAAATAATTTATCGATGTCACTGATTAAAATTATGCCACTAGTATGTCAATAGATTGTTTTATATTCTTAACATTACAGATACCCCTTAGGAAGAATATATCTTCTAGGTAAAAATTATTTGAATTTCAAAAGTTTTACTTTAGATTTTTGTGTTGCATTACATTTAAATAAAATTAAATGTAAGCCCTGGCTGCTGTGGCTCAGTGAATTGAGTGCTGGACTGTGAAGCAGAGGATCGCTGGTTCAATTCCCAGTCCGGGCACAAGCCTGGGTAGCAAGCCAGGTTCGCTGGTGTGGGGAGCGCAAGAGGCAACCTCACATTGATGTTTCTTACTGTCTTTCTCCCTCCCTGCCCCTCTGTCTAAAAATAAATAAATAAAGTATTAAAAAATAAATGTAACATTGTGTAATAACCCAGTACTGTGTCTGATATGACGATAATGTCCATGGGCCCCAGAAGGAAGAAGAAGGAGCTCTCCATGTAGTGGAAGAGTTGGCATACATCTTCTGAACTGTAAAGAAATGGCTTTGAAGCTTTGATTTAGTATTTATTCACTGAGAGTCCTAAAGCAGATATTGAGTTTTTCTCAGCCTTAATTTTATTTTTCCCTAATTAGGATAATTCTGCTCATCTTGCAAGATTTTTATAAGGATTGAATGGGGAAATATAGGAACCATTTGGAACACAACACTTGACCGAGTCTCTGCTCTCTGCGTTGAAGGTAAATATACATTAATTTTTCAATCACTATTAATTAATTTCTTCCTTTATCTTATTCCATTATATTTTGTATATTTTTATTAAGGTCACAGGGACTTGCACAGCACATTTAGAATAACTTCTATTTAAGGTGGTTATTGTTAAGAAAAGAATAAGTATTCCATAGTCATCTGCCATCTAGAAATCTCTGAGACATTCAAGCAGACAGACTTGACTGCTTATAAATTACCATTTTTTTTCTTATTTGTGAAACTTCTCACATTTACCGGGGACAGTTTTTCTTGTTGAAAGTCCCTGAGATGGGTAAATGAAAGATGAGGTTGGAAACAGAAGTGCCAGTGCTAACACAATGTATCAATTTGCTTACACTAGTGGACATTAGGCTGTTGGCAGGGACTAGCCAAACAATTTATTTATATTTTAACTTCAGTCAGGCAACATCTGGTTTGCAAAGGAAGACTGAACATTTGTCTGCTTTTCTCTACCCCCAACTGTCCTCCCCATATGTACACACAGAAGTAAAGAAAACTTCTAGACCAAATTAACAAAATGACAGATCATTAGGCAAAATATGGTACATTTTCTCTCATTAACCAGGGGTTAAAGAGTAAATAAATCTGTTCCCAGTACAAGTGATGATTCAGAAAAAACAGCAGCCATACAAGTTTGCTAACTGGCTCTGTACCTTTGCATAACTTCGGTCCAGTGCTCTGCTTTTCACTCCCTGAGGCAAACTAGTAAACTTGCTCTGAATCTGGTGACTTGTTTTCTCAGCAGGGATCCTCCTGACATTATGTTCTTATGAAAATGATCTAATACACAGAACACTGAGGGTAGACAGGTAGACTGGTACTCACAGCACTACCAAGCACAGCCAGTGTGGGAATCACCTGCCTTCTTCCAGAAAGTAACGTGCACAGATTTGGTACCTCCTCCTTATCAATGAGATCTATACAACAGCCATCAGCGAACAACTACTCCATACAAGGGTTGATTAGTTTACACCACAGATGGTACATCACTTACTAATCACAATTCAGTGTGTTTTCATGAGATCATGACCCATATTCTTGAGACCGTATAAAAAAATTTGAGGACCCGCCCATACTGTTTTTCACAGTGGCTGCACCAACTTATAATTACACCAAAAGTGCACAAGGATTCCCTTTTCTTTATTTCTTATATTTTAAATAATAGCCATTCTAACAGGGATAAGGTGATGTTTCACTGTGGTTTTGATTTAATTCCATAGGAATAAATGATTTTGAATATCTTTTCATGTGCCTTTTGAACATCTGTGTATCTTTGGAATTTTTCTTTGGAAAAATGTCTGTTCAAAGTAACTGCCATTTTTATTTTTTTATTTTTTATTTATTTTTAGTGTAGTCAAAAACTATGGTTTTAATGATTTCAATTAAAATAACAAATTGTTTTATATTCTTTTTTAAATTAATTTGTTTCTTTATTAAATTATTTTTCAATTACAGTACTCTGTATTTTACTCCCTTCCCAGCCCACCACCCATGTCTCCCACCTCCCTCCCTTTTCCACCCCCCTTAGTTGTTGTCCATGTATCCTTTATGCTATTTCCTGTCAATCCTTCCAATTTTTCCTCTGAAATTCCCTCTCCTCTCCCCTCTGGTCGCTGTACACCTTGTTCTCTATTTCAGTGTCCTTGTTTTTATTTTGCTTGCTTGTTTGTTTTGTTGTTTAGCTTCCCGTTAACAGTGAGATCGTATGGTATTTGTCTTTCACCGCCTGGCTTATTTCACTCAGCATAATGCTTTCCAGTTCCATCCAAGCTGTTGCAAAGGGTATGAGTTCCTTCATTCTTTCTGCTGCATAGAATTCCATTGTGTATATGTACCATAATTTTTTGATCCATTCATTTACTGATGGGCACCTAGGTTGCTTCCAGCTCTTGGCTATTGTAAATTGTGCTGCTATGAACACTGGGGTGCATAGGTTCTTTTGGATTGGTATTTTAGGGTTCTTAGGATATAGTCCCAGCAATGGAATTGCTGGGTCATACATAAGGCAGGCCCATTTTTATTTTTCTGAGAAAATTCCATACTGTTTTCCATAATGGTTGTACCAGTCTGCAATCCCACCAAAGTGAACTAGGGATTCCTTCTCACCACAACCTCTCCAACATTTGTTGTTTGTTACTTTGTTTATGATAGCCATTCTGACTGGTGTAAAGTGGTATCTCATTGTGGTTATAATTTGCATCTCTCTGATAGCTAACGATATTGAGCATCTCTTCATGTGTCTCTGGATATTCTGTACGTCCTCCTTGGAGAACTGTCTGTTCAAGTCCTTTTCCTATTTTTTAATTGGGTTCGATGTTTTCCTAGAGTGGAGTCGTGTAAGTTCCTTGTATATTTTGGAGATTCAACCTTTGTCTGAGGTATCATTGGCAAATATGTTTTCCCATATAGTTGGTTGTCTTTTTATTTTAATACTATTTTCTTTAGCCATGCAAAAGCTTTTTATTTTGATGAGATCCCATTTGTTTATTCTTTCCTTTATATTCCTTGCTCTAGGGGACATATCAGTAAAAAAGTTGCTGCGTGAAATATCTGAGATTTTCTTGCCAATGTTCTCATCTAGGATTTTAATGGTTTCATAGCTTATATCTAAGTCTTTTATCCACCTTGAATTTATTTTGGTATATGGTGTAAGTTTTTGCTCAAGTTTCATTTTTTTGCACGTAGCTGTCCAGTTCTCCCAACACCATTTGCTGAAGAGGCTATCTTTACTCCATTTTATGTTACTGCCCCCTTTGTCAAATATTGACTGTAGAGAGTTGTAGAGGGTTGATTTCTGGGCTCTCTGTTCTGTTCCATTGGTCTATGTGCCTGTTTTTATGCCAGTACCAGGCTGTTTTGATTACAGTGGCCTTGTAATACAGTTTGGTATCAGGTATTGTGATCCCTCCTACTTTGTTCTTTCTCAAAATAGCAACTGCTATTCAGGCTCATTTATGATTCCATATAAATTTTTGAAGTGTTTGTTCTATGTCTGTGAAATATGCCATTGGTACTTTAATAGGTATTGCATTAAATCTTTAAATTGCTTTGGGTAGTATGGATATTTTGATGATGTTAATTCTTTCAATCCATGAACACTGTATATGTTTCCATTTGTTTGTGTCTTCCTTGATTTCTTTCTTCAGTGTTGTGTAGTTTTCTGCATACAGATCTTTCACCACCTTGGTTAGATTTATTCCCAGATATTTTATTTTTATTTTTGCTATATCGAATGGTATTTTTTTCTTGATTTCTGCTTCTGCTGATTTAATGTTAGTATACAAAAATGCCTTTGATTTCTGGATATTGACCTTGTAACCCGCTGTTTTACCAAATTCATTTATTAGTTCAAGCAGTTTTCGAGTAGGGTCTATAGGATTTTCCATATACACTATCATGTCATCTGCAGACAATGACAGTTATGTTTCCTCCTTTCCAATTTGGATGCCTTTTATTTTCTTTTCTTGTCTGATAGCTGTGGCTAAAACTTTCATTACTATATTGAATAAAAGTGGTGAAAGTGGACATCCTTGTCTTGTCCCTGATCTTAATGGAAAAGATTTAATTTTTGCACAGTGAGTATGATGTTGGCTGTAGGTCTCTCATATATGGCCTTTATTATATTGAGGAATGCTCCCTCTATTCCCACTTTGCTGAGTGTTTTTATGTAACTGCCATTTTTAAGAAATTTGGATTGTTTATTTTGTTGTTGTTCACTTGTGTGTATTCATTATATATATTGAATATTAATTCTTTATAGGAAATATTATTTGCAAATATCTGCTCCCACTCAACTGGTTGCCTTTTGATTTTGTTTGATTTCTTTCACTGTGCAGGAACTTTTTAGTTTGGTGTAGTCCCATATGTTTATTTTTGCTTTTGTTTCCCTTGCCGTTGAAATCAAATCCACAAAATTGTTTCTAAGACCAATGTCTAGGAGCTTAGTACCTATATTTATTTCCTTCTATGAATTTTATGACATCAGCTCTTACATTTAAGTCTTTAATCTATTTTGAGTGAATTTTTGTGTATAGTGTAGGACAGTGGTGTATAGCTTTATTATTATTTTTTGTATGTTCCTGACTGGGTATTTATCTGAAGAATATGAAAACATTTATTCAGAAAGAAATATACACCGCTATGCTCATTAAAGCATCATTTATTACAATATCTAAGCTATGGAAACCACCCAAGAGTCCATCAACCAAAGAATGAATAAGCAAGGTTTATATAGAGAAATATTAAATATGGACATTTGCTACACAGATTGGACCTTGAAGGTACTATACCAAGTGACATAATTCAGTCAGAAAAGTACAAAAATTTTGTGATTTCATTCATGTGGAATATAAAACAAAGAAAGTAAACTAAAAACTCATAAACAACAGATTGGCAGTTACTAGAAGGGAAAGTGTAGGAGGAGGGACTGGTGGATAAAGGGGGTCAAATGAATTGTGATAGATGAAAACTAGACTTTTGGTTGTGAGCACATTATAATGCACACAGATATAAAAATATAATGTCATGCACCTGAAACTTGTATAATATTATAAACCAGTTGCCTTAACTTTAAAAACATAGAGAATGAAAAGAAAGAAATAAAAATTGATAAATCTCTAATGTGACTGAAGAAGACACAAATTAATTTTATCAGAAATCAATGAGAGAGTATTATCATGAGTATTACAGAATTTTTTTAAAATAATGAAGCATAATTGAAACAACCTTTGGCTGATAAATTCAGCAAATTAGATAAAATAGACAAATTCCTTGGTAATCAAAACTTACAAAAATGAATACTAGAAGACATAAAAAATCTTTTAAAGAAATTGAATACAGCCCTGGCTGGTGTGGCTTAGTGGCCTGAGTGCAGGCCTGCAAACCAAAGGGTTGCCAGTTCAATTCCCCATCAGGGCAAATGCCTGGGTTGCAGGCCAGGTGCCACGTAGGGGGCATGCAAGAGGTGACCACATATTGATGTTTCTTTCTCCTTCCCTTCTCCACTCTGAAAATAAATAAAATGCTTTTAAAAACTTATTAAAAAGTTGAACAATCTATAATTTTCCCACAAAGAAAATTCCAGCACAAAATTGTTTCACAGAAGAAATAATTACAACCACCTACAAACTCTTTCAGAAAATATGAGGAGGAATCACATAATTTATTATATGGGATCAAAAAAGTAATGAAGAAAAAACCTAGGAAAAAAATCATATAATAAATTATAAGTAGATATTTCTCCATTAAATAAAAGTATCATTAATAAAATGTTAGCAATAAAATCTCACAATTTACAAAGCAAATAATTCATCATAATAAAATGCAGCTATTCTAGGAGAAAAAGGATAATTTAACATTTGACAATCAAAAAATCTAGTCTCTCTATTAAGAAATTAAAATAGATTTTGTAATAAAATTCATTTTAAAATAATAAACTAATCTTTGACCTAGTTCCAACAACTTTTTGTAAGTAACCAATAAATGACTTATGTGTACATACTATTACTTTTTTAAATACTTGTGGATCCATATATACATAATAATGAGTAATATGTAGTACTGTGTGAGTTTTTGGATGAATGAAACAGCCTTGATAGGATTAGTGAGGGCAGTTTCTTGGGGTTTTTTTTTTTTGGAATATGAGAACATTTAGTATACTACTTAGACTCTTTTTATAAGTATATAAGTATTTTACATTAATTAAATATTAATCTTTCTATAATAATTATAAGGCTATTAAAAACTGTTTTTTGAAAACCTGGAGGTCACATATCTCTACTTTAAGAACTTTTAATTCTGTGCATACGTGAGCAATGTTTGGGTTGATAACCACTGATACAACTCAAATAGTGGAAAAGGGGATATTAGAATTATTCTAATACATTCTATGCCAAATTTAAACTACTAATTAGACTTCCGCCAAGATGGAGGTTTAGGTGGATGTGCCGTGCCTCCTCACACAACCAAGTTTAGGGACAACTAAATATTAGCATCAGAAAACACAACCAGAACACGGAAAACTGAACTTTTCGGAAGTCCGCTAACAACAAATTCTTCGGCCCGACCGGTAAGGGGCGAAACCGGCGTCGGGTGAGGAGTTACAAAGGAGGGCTCAGTCGGACGGACCCAGGCACGGAATCCAGACGCGCGAATCCAGTCGCACGGGTTCCAAACCCAGGATTGGACCTAGTGAGCGACTGAGCAACCCACCGGGTGAGCGACTACGGAGGAGTCAGTGGGGAGGCGGTGGCAGCGAGTTGACCGTGGTTGCCCGGTTGCGCGCGGGTGAGGGAGTGAGCGGTTGGACCGGCGGCGGTGGCGGCGGCGGCCATTTCCCCGCTCTGACCACGCCCCCACATACAGCGTCACAACCCTGCGACCTGGGACTCCAAGGCGCCGCTTCTCTCACTTAAAGGGCCAGAACAGACCAAAAATGTCACAGGGGGACCTCAAAGCCCCGGAGATAAATCTAAGTGATGAAGAAATAGCAAATCTCTCAGACGCACAGTTTAAAACACTGGTCATCAGCTTCTTCACGGATCTGGTGGACTATAGCCACAAATTAGAGAAACATATGAAGGCTAAATTAAGGGAAATGAATGGAATTCCACAGGAAACCCATAGAGATGAAAAAAAAACTGGGACTCAAATCAATGGAGTGAACCAGAAGGAAGAAAAAAATGATCAATCAGAAAGGAATGAAGATATAAGAATTCAGAAAAATGAGGAGAAGCTTAGGAACCTCCAGGACATCTATAAATGCTCCAATATCCGAATTATAGGGGTACCAGAAGGGGGAAAGACACAACCACCAGTGGAAAAACTATTTGAACAAATAATAAAAGAAAATTTCCCCAATCTGGCAAAGGAAACAGACTTCCAAGAAATCCAAGAAGCCCAGAGAGTACCAAAAAAGTTGGACTCAAGAAGAAACACACCAAGGCATATCATAATTACATTAGCCAAAATTAAAACGAAGGAGAGAATCCTGGAAGCAGCAAGAGCTAAGGGGACAATCACCTACAAAGGAGTCCCCATCAGGCTGTCAGCAGATTTCTCAAAAGAGACCTTACAGGCAAGAAGGGGCTGGAAAGAAATATTCCAAGTCATGAAATCTAAAGACCTACAACCAAGATTGCTCTACCCAGCAAAACTTTCATTTAGAATGGAAGGACAGATAAGGTGCTTCTCAGATAAGATCAAATTCAAGGAGTTCATCATCACCAAGCCCTTATTATATGAAACGTTAAAGGGACTTATCTAAGAAAAAGAAGTTAAAGAAACATGAACAGTGAAAGGACAACAAACTCACAGTTATTAACAACCACACCTAAAATGAAAGCAAACTAAAAGGACAGCTAGATCAGGAGTGGAAACATAGAAATGAAGATCTCAAGGAGGGTTAGCAACAGGGGAGTGGGAGGAGGAGATGGGGGGAGAAGGTACAGAAAACAAGTAGCATAGACAGTAGATAGAAAATAGATGGGGGGGGGCAAGAATAGTATGGGAAATATAGAACCTAAAGGACTTGAGACACATGGACATAAGCTAAAGGGGGGGTAATGGTGGGGTTGGGGGGCAGGGTGGAGGGGAATGAAGGGGGGAATAGAACAACTGTAACAGCATAAACAATTCAAAAAAAATAAATAAATTTATTTAGAAAAACTAAACTACTAATTAGTACTATTTATAGTTCTGTAATTCTCAAACTTATTTTTTCAAATTTTGACAATTCTGTATTTTAGATCTTCAAAAAATTGATATGTACTCACTGTCTTTTTTTCTTTTCTTTTTTTTATTTTTGTGTTAAAATAATGATGTTAATGAATTGATGAGGTATTGTATTCATGGTGAACTTTTTGTACTTACACTATATAGCTAATTTATTTTGTTTTAACTTTTTGTCATAAAAAATTAGCTACTTTCACCATATTTGGGATGTTTAAGAATGGCCTTATATACTTACATTTTAAAAGATTTAGATGCCTTTCTGCCATTAAATCTCTCCAGAATTCTACTGGGAATAATGACAGCTTTCAGCTTTTTGGGTTTATTTCACATAAAAAGGTTAATCATCATTCTAATCTCCTTTGCATTTATTTCATCATTAACATTTTTTTTTTACAAACTTTCCCTCTGGCTCCCTCATAGTTACCAATTTTATGCCTCTTCTAAACTTATAAATTATATATATATATATATATATATATATATATATATATATTAAAGTGCACCAAACTTGGGAATGGCATTGTTATTAAAAACAGAAGCACTTCAATCCATCTACCTGCATCCAAATCCCAAATGTGTGACATACAAACTATATGGACTTTGATAAAGTTTCTACTTTCTAAATTCAGTTTTCTCATTTGTAAGAGGGAAATTATAAAAGTTCCACAACTATTTGGTATACATGTTATTCATGCAGAGGATACAACACAATGGTTGACAGTTAGTCAACACAAAATTTAGATGTTTTATTACCATGGGGAGACCATTTCTTTGAGGGCCCAATTTTCATGTAATTTCACACTCTTCCCACATATTTAAAGAGCTAATAATTATCCAGGAATTATTAATTATCCAGTTTAACAAACACATTATATTTTACTTTATAATTATACAACTACATGATTGAGATCTAATTTTAATAAAGTCAAAATGTTTAAATGTGTATGTATCTGCAGACTTTCTTTTTAATTCTGATTTTAATTTGCCAGGATAGTTTTATACTATGTTTTTTTAAAATAAGCTTAAGAAGATATTTATAATAGTTTCTTTTTTATATTTTTTAATGTAATCTAAGGTAATCATTTATACTTTTATCTTTTTTATTTTCTATTTTTCTGCCTTTGCTTGGGTGTATTCTTTTCTAATTGAATTGAATGTTAAATTTGTTTAATTGAATGACAGACCAAGCACTTCGGATATCCAGAGCTGTGACTTTTCTTTTTTCAGTTCCGATGTGTTTTAAGTATGACACTGATTTTGAATTCCCTTCTGGATGTTCTTATTCTTTATTCAGAATTCCCCGTAAATGTTGGAAATGCTTAGCATTATGTGTACTCTGTGTCAGTTACCTTCAGAAGAAGTTTGAATTATTGGTCCCATTTACTCTTCCCTTACTCACACCCTTAATCTTAACTTTGTTGTTCTAGAGACAGTGTATTTCCCTGCCCCTTAACATTTGGGCTCAGCCATGTGAGGTCTTAGACCACAGGTAATTAGCAGAAATGATAAAATTAGGAACTTAATATGTACTTATTCCAATGAGATTTCACTTTTATGTTTCTACCATTTATTGAAAAAAATGTCTTGGATGCCAACTGAACCAAGACCAACGTATTTCAGTTGACAAATTCAGCCATGATCTGTCCATCTTAGCTCACTCACAGATTCTGCAACAAGAATATGTCAGTGTTGTTTTAAACTGTTGGGAATTTTGTGTAGCTTATTAGCCATCATTGTTATGGCAATACTTACTTAACTCATAAATTGATATCTAGAAATTATGTCCTCTAGTAATCAAATTCTAAAATGTGTGGCAGTGGATTTGAAACCAGCTCATAGGCATTGAAGAAAAAGTAAAACAACTATAAAAACGGTGACATGTATTATGGTGTGAGAAAATATTTAGTAAAAACTATTGCCTGTGATAAGGTGGAAGGGAATAAAATCTACCTAATTATCTTGTATGGTTGAGGGAAGTAATTTTAAGGAGCTTTCAATAGTGTGCACTGCTAGTAGCTGTGTGTGATAAGGTACTAAAAGAATAAGCTCAGAAAAAAAATAGCCAGTGTGCAAACAGAATTTGAAGAGAACATAATCAGACCAGAAATTTCAGAACTGGAAAAATAAAACCACTTCTCACCAAATCAGCTTGAGTAAAAGACGAAACTGGAGAAGGGGTGGTAGATGGAAAAATGGGAGGTCAGTAGTTTCAGCAAGACATGGCCTCAGGGAAAAGACAAAACCAGGAGTATCACTTGAAAACTATTTTATAAGAACTCTGAAAGGATTCGTATGAACATTTAAGAGATCTTAGTAGCCAAAGAAGAGTCTAGAATGGCTAAATGTGTGGCTCCAAAGAACTCTGATGCATTTAGAGCCCTGTAATTGATAAATAGAAAATCCACAAAGTTTATGATAATGCTGCCAGAAATACTATTTGAGATATAAGCTCTCAGAGCCTCAAGCTTCCTCAAGACAAACAGCACTGTCTCTGAAAGCTGCCCAGCCACCAAATAAAGTTGCTTTCGTTAGCTTTAGAGCAGATGTAGACACATTATTTGTTCCTGTGAAGGGATAAATAGTAAATATTTCAGGTTAACTGGCCACAGCCATGTATGGTCTCTTCACATCATCCTTGCTGGTTTTTTTTTTTTGGGGGGGGGGGTTGCTGTTTGTTGCTTGTTTTGTTTTGTTTTGTTTTTTTTAACAACTCTTTCAAACATAAAATCTTCCATAGCTCACAGATCATATAATAAGAGACAGTGGCTGGATCTGGCTCAATGAGTCAATCTATGTACCCCTACTCTAGGGTGTGTGGACCTGACATATTTGCCCAGGAGAATATCAAAACCCTGAATAAGCAGTGCATGCAATGGTAGACAAGGAAGACTTTATTCAAGGGTATTGCTGTAGAGGAGAGAGGCCAGAGCCTGGGCTGAACTCAAGTCACTGAAAAAGAAAACAAGGTAGAGAAATTTTTACTTGTGACACAGGGAGTCCTAGGACATCTGTTTTTGCTAACTTCCAGACAGGAGGTAGTTTTATAATTTAGATCGGTGTTCACTGAAGTTAGGCTCCAACCCTCCCAAGGAGACTGGGAAATAGTGCTCTGTCTTCCTTGATAATTATGGTACATTTCAAAAAAATGACTCTCAGGTGTTTGAGAAACACACTCCTAGGTTGTAATCTGGCCAGAGGAATTAAAAAAAAAAAGATTTATATCTCAACAAGGCAGAGACAAGTTTTATAATTATAAGTTCTCCTAAGTAAATGCTCTAATGAGGGCATCTGGATTTTGTAAGACCTTAGGTGAGAGGGGAGAGGACTGTCAGAGGTCTAGACTGTCCAAAGTCTAGTCAAGCTTCAGGAAATGTTGAGGCCATCTTGGTAAAAAACAACTTAGTTTTACATTAAAAGTTAGACTTGTGCATAATCTATAACCCACCAAATCCACTTGCAGCATGGACTCTAGAGATATTCTCATATATGTGCAAACATAACTCTTTTAAAGCATGGGGTAAAGGCATAAAGCAAAATTATGCTTGTCTTCTCGCCCCTTTCATCTGGTATTTGGGGCTAGCTCATCCCCAGCCCTACGATGGAGACTTGGCCTGGCAGACCCTCTGATTTTTTATTACTTTTAGTCAATATACAATGTTCTCAGGTCATTTTAGGTCACACAACCCAGTCTCAATTTCATCATTAAAATATCTTTCCCTATGTAATAATTGAAACTGTAATATTGCTGTAAATTTAAATCTCCTCTTTCCCTCACATGGGAGAGGAATTTTTAATAGGTCTTTTTTCTTTACCTGAAGAAAGAAATACAAGGAGAAAATGGAATAAAGTATTATGAGCTAATTTTCTCAGTGATGGGTGATGTGGAAATTTGACTTCAATTCTTTCTGGAACTGACACATGTTTGAGCTGTCTCTTTCTCTTACAGATACTCTCATAGGCTTTGGGGGATCACCAGTGCCCCTGGTCCTTATACCCTTCCATGTGGCAGCTGAATGCTTGGCCATTGAGCAGTCCCCTCTCAGCTGAAGAAAACTCGTCAGAAAGATTTACTTGTTCCTCTAGAGTAGAAATACATATATTTATATGTGTGTGGTCTGTCTAGAATATATCCAGCCATGAAATATGAAAAATAGAAGGATTTATTGAAGAAGATACAAGATACAAGGCACATTGTACATAGGACAATGATGCCTCTGTCCCCTTCAAAGTTCTCCCAATTGCCATCAGCTGCCCCATCATATTTTCCTGAATCTCACCAATGGTCTAGAATCTCTTTCCTTTCAAAGATGATTTCAGTTTTGGGAAAAGCCAGAAGTCACAGGGCACCAAATCTGGGCTGTAGAAGGCTTGAGTCACCTGAGTGACATGATGCTTTGCCAAAAACAAGTCTGCATGAGACATGATGCATGAGCACTGTATTATCATGATTAAGCTGCCGGTCACCAGTTGCCTATAGCTGTGACCTTCTGAATCATCTGAATAGTTTCCATGGAGGAATTTTCATGTTTAATGCAAAATTGATGCATATTCATTGTTGTACTCACTTGATCATTTTTAATACAATGGCCACACAGTGCACATGTTCATTCAATGGCATCCACTGCCCCCACTGACTAGTGTAGTAAAGTCTTCATTGTTCACACATGCACATTCCATTCCACTCTCCTTTGCTGCCAGGTTACATCAGTGTCACCCAAACCATACTCGTTATATTAATAATGGCTGGACTTTTTCCGTACAGATTTCATATCTATATATCTATATCTATATAATCTACAACTATATCTATATCTAATATCTCTCTCAATATATATATATATACACACACACATATATATTTCAGACTCTTGGACAATGAGGAAAAGAAAAACTAATGACAATATTTAATTTAGCTACATTCTATCTGATTAATTTCTTAAGAGAAAACGCATGGAAGAAAAAGCAGTATGGAGGACATGCACAGAAAAATAAGACAACAAATACAAGGCAGAGACAAATAGAAAGGAGATAAAGGTTTATCAGATCCTGTAGTAAAAAATGTTAATTATTTTTAAGACCCTTAGCTAGTTCTTCAGCTGTGAGTCACAGAATATTTAGCAGCTCAGAACACTTCTCTTTGAAACTGCTAATACATCAATTATCTACTGTTCACAACTCTTTAGCTCCTAGCTACCTTCCAGAAAGTTATTTTTCCATCTTCTCTATCACTGAATTCTTATACCCACCACAATGTCTGGCACATGGTAGCCAGACATTTAAAATAACTGTTTTGAATTGATAAATGAACAAATGTATCCTCAACCTCCAGGGAAGAAAGAATTACTTTCTGATCTCTATAATGAGCTACAATATTATCACCAAATGACATAGTGAAAGGAAATATCTTACCCACAGACTAAAGGTCTATTTATTTCTTTAATTCTCCATATGGCTATTGTGTGCTTAATAAATAAACCTAATTTCAAAATTTACCTTTGCCTTGGGGAAAAAACTAATATCACCATAATACTCCCCCAGGGTATAGGAACTCTGGTAGCCTTAAAAAGCACAAGTCTAAGAAAAAAAAAAAAAAGAGTCAGGCTACGTTGCTTCTAATCCCTTGGGCAAGTATGAAATGTCACCATCAATCTCATTGGTAAGATGGGAAAATAATTTTAGTACCTACATCATAAAATTTTGGTAAGATTAAACATTTAAAATTTAGCCCAGTGTCTAATGTATATTGTATATTCCATATATGTGTACAGGATCCCTAGAAGTTGTTTCACATGTTTGCAAAAATGCAATCCTCACAAGCACAATATGAAACCTCAACTTTTCTCTTTCTGTATATTTTTATTAGATGATAATTTAGGTTTTTATTGCCCCCAAACGTCCTTGATAGTGTCTACAATAATGCCATCACTGACTGCTCGTGTCTGAGCCACGGCTGCCAGTGTCTAATTCCATTTAGGTCAATATGAAGGGTGCTAATGACTCTAAGTTATGAGGCCTGAACATTCTTGTAATAATTGGATAAAGGTCTAGCACAGTTCTCTGTCAGAGTAGAAGCCATCGGCATCAATGTTATTAATATTTCACTATCATTTTCTCCCAAAGAAATATAAATAGAAGATATTTGATGTTCTTGTTCTCTTTGTAGAGTCCTTTATCCTAGAGTCTAAGTATACATTCATGATCTACAATCAGAGGATATTTGAGATATAATATTCTGTGTTCACAGTTATACCATGTATGGATTTCATCCATTGATTCTGAATCAAACTTATGTTTCAATGATTTCTTCCCTCAGGAAGAGTCCTCAATGCCCACACCTCCCTGAGTTCTGCTCGATAACTCCTGTGAATTACTACTTTGAAAGCCCCATGGTCATCACCAGCTTTTCAGGAATGGTAAAAAGGGCCATAGGATAGGTATAGCTCAGTTTCTATAATGGATCAAAATAAAAAGACTTTCTGCCAGAGAGTAGCTGACAGGGGCTGGGGACTAATGATTTAGATGAGAAAGGAGAAGTCTAAAAGAGCCCATCAGTGCTTTTTGAAGCTTTTAGGAGTCATATCAATACCTACAACATAAAGAGAAAAAAATAAAAAGAATCTGTTTTCTGAGGATGGCTGGCATTACTTATTACTATGTCCTGAGAGTGCACCTGAAGCTCATAACATATAATCCACCTACATTTCAGAGAAAAGAAGTTATCAACCACATGGTGAGGTGGGGTTGAACTCTCAGAAAGACCACATGCTCTAAGCTGCAACCTAGCCTACAAATTCCCCATATAAATTGTTCACCACATAATTGAGTTGATTTGTAAAAGATAGACAGATGTAAATGGACTTTAAAATACAGCTTTGTAACAGTAACCTAGATTGTACATCTCTATTAAATTTTTCCAATGATCCTAGAAAGGTCATATAAGGATAGCCAAGCTTGCTACAAAAAAATAAAATTTGCCAAATCTTTCCATACTACTGTATACCCAAATAAAATATTCATTCCCTGAAAAAGTAACTAGAACACAAATGTAATTTTTAGAAAATGGTTTTGAAGTAGATATGGATATGAATTTATTCTCTTGAGTAATATTGGCCTCTCTCATCTTTAAAACTGGTAATGATGCTGCATGTCAATAGTGTAAACTGTAAAGAAATTAAAAGACATGAATATTTATTACACATAATATTTTTTGAGGAATGCTGTAATAATCCTATGAAGGCTGTTTTCCTACCTAGAGTCTATTTATTTGTTTCCTTCATGAATGGATGCTCTTATATAGCCTCAGGATTTACAACATTTACATCATTGGACTTCAAAAAATATAAAATGTGGCATTAATGACAGCAACATATGCTGCAATTTTTAGATTTTAAAATAATCTCTCAATTAAGAGACATCAATTTACAAACAGAAAATCTAGCTCAAAGCAGCTTAAAATAATCAAGGACATTGATTGATTTTGATAAGAAGACACAAAAAGAGACCAGCCTTTGGCATTAATGTGATTCAGGGGCAACAGAAATCATTAAAGACCTAGCTTTTCTCCATGTATCTGCTTTATCTGTAGTAAAGTTTGCCTCATTCTCAGACTGCAGTCCCTGAAGGGCTATCCACTTCTTCCTTGATATGAGGAGGGGATAGACTCAAAAAACTCCTGAAAGGCAGAAACTACTTCTTTTCATTAGACTATAAGAACTATTCTACACAGTCTCACTGTATCTACCTGAGTCAGGGATGACAAATTTATTCCATGTTTTCAGATTATTACCATAGAAAGGATTTCATATACTAGTATGGTATATTTCCACTTCAACATCTTATATAAGAATTTCATAATACTAGAAAATAATGACTTCTAAGCACGAAGGCAGCATTTTGTTTAGAGAGCAATAATATTTTTGCTATTCTTTCCTTTAAAGTGTCACAGCAGCCCTGACCGGTGTGGTTGGGTTGGAACATTGCCCTGTATAGCAAAAGGCTGCTAGTTCAGTCCTGGTCAGGGCACGTGCCTGGGTTGCATGTTTGGTCCCCCATATTGATGTTTCTATTCTTCTCTTCCTCCCTCCCTTCCTTCCTCTCTAAAAACAAATCAGTAAAATCTTAAGGAAAATGTCACCATATTATTAGCTTTTTAGGTTATAAAAATCACATAGTATTTATGTCATATACTTTGATATATTTTTATATCTACAATACATTGATAAATGTAATAACTTGTACAGAATTTAAACATTAAAACTTTTAGGTAGCACAGTGATTTAAAATTAATCTCCAAATATTGTTTTATAAAATTTTGTTTCCATGACCATAATAGCAAAGTATAAATAGTTAAACTGTATTTTAAAAAAACTATAAGAGAAAAATTTACATTTGCTGGTCCTTTGAAACATCATTATTTCAGGGAAAAAGGGGGGGATTTAGAGGAACTAGTATAAAGGACACATGGACAATGGCTAAGGGGAGTGGAAGTAGGAGGGAGGTGGGGAGCACTGGGGGGGTGGAATGGGATGGGAGTAAAAGGCAGAAAACTGTACTTAAAAAATAAATAAATAATTTAAAAAACAAACATTATTATTAGTACTCAAAGATGGCAAATGTTAACTTGAGGTTTAGAGAAGCCTTAATAAGTAAAATCATTAACTTTATCTCAGTTTTATAATAACTATTTAAGAAAGAGTCTATTTTGAGCCAAAATATTATAAAATGTCATTGTTGCCAGAAAAATAAAATTGAAAATATTAGCAAGTCACACTAACATAAATCACTCATCCATATGTTTTACCATTTTGAAAAAAGCCATAATTTTAGAAAAATAGCTAGGAAAGATGTCTTATTTCCAAAAATTGGTCAGTCCAACTTTGATCAATAAGCAAACCATACAACTTTCTGATCCTTAGAATCTTCATCTATAAAATGAGAGAACTAAATTAAAGGCACTTTAACCTCTCCTTCTAACCTATGTATTTATGCAGCCTGGTTATCTTTAGCAATCCTATAAGAAATGAGGGATTAACCTCAAAGTATTTTCTAGATCTATAAAACTCCCCATTAGGTTACAAAACTTTGTTGGTTCTGGATCCTAGAGAAAATTATGCCAACTGAATTAAGCCAATCAGTGAAAGAAAACCACCACATGATCTCACTTATATGTACAATTTAATGAACACAGAAAACAAAGGGAAAAAATAGTGACAGAAGCTTAGATACATTAAACAGACTGACAGAGGCCAGAAAAGAGATGGAGTGGACTCGGTGAAAGATGGTGAAGGGATTAACCAAAGAACATTTATGCACAACCCATGGGCACAGACAACAATAGTGGGACTGACTCGAGGAGGGGAAAGCATGGAGTTGGGTGGAGGTGGAGAAAGGGACAAAAAGCAGTAACAACTGTGACAACAAAAGCAGTAAAAATAAAGTTAAAAAGAAACTTGTATCATTTCAGAAAAAAATGATACCTGTTACTCAGTTTTTGATACCTGTTACAGGTATCAAAAAACTGATACCTGTTACCAATTTTTAGCAGAAAGAAAGAAGGAGCTCTTACCCTTCACAACAGCATGGATGGAACCGGAGAACATTATGCTAAGTGAAATAAGCCAGGCAATGAAAGACAAATACCATACGATCTCACCTTTAACAGGAACCTAAACAACAAAACAAGCAAGCAAAATACAACCAGAGACATTGAAATAAAGAACCAACTGACAGTAACCAGAAGGGAGAGGGGAGGGGATAACTGGGGAAAGAAGGGAAAGGAACAGCAAGCAAAGGAACATGAATAGAGGACTCATGGCATGGACAATAAGGGGGTAGGATTGAGCATGGGAGGTGAGGATGAGTGGGGTTGGGGGAATGGTGGTGGGAAAATGGAGACCACTGTACTTGAACAACAATAAAAAAAAGAGTAAATAAATTACAAAGCTTTTCTTTAACATTTACAATTAAGAGATTTTATATTTCCTCTCAGTCCTAAACAAATATGAGACATGACTAGTATTACAATCTCCAAATTTTTAGTTCTTTCTCTCAGATATGTAGCTGATGGATTTGATCAATGCACATAGATTTCTTTGCTTTGGATCCAATTCACTACAACCTTAAAGAACTCTGAGTCTCAGAATGAGAATACCCACTTTTCCTCTCCATTTCCCACTGTTCTGAACACCCAAAGAGATATCATACATCAAAGTATATAGAAATGACAAATCACCTTGCTAATGGAAAGAATTATTATTTTGATGAACATTTGTTATTTTTCCTGATGAAAGTATCTGGATATTACATACAATATATCTTCTTTTAGAGAAGTTGTACATTTATCATTAAAATCCTTCAATTATCTGACTATTCTGTAGTCATTTTGTTTCATTTTCAATTTGCTACTTTATCTTCTAATTGCATGGTACCTGACAGTTTGTTTCTACTAGAGTGTAAAGTTTGACCTTTTAACATATGAAAGGGAAAACCTACAGACTTCTTTATTAATTTAACAGATTCAATATCGCCATTCATGTTCAAGCACTGACTCCCTGAACTGAGAAAGGTGGTTTAGGTTTGTTTTTTTGAGATTCTTGGCTCCAGCCCTAGAGATTCTGATTCAATATGTTTGAGACAGAATATAAGAAAAAAAGGCATTAGTCACAAACACGTTCAGAAAAAAATTATAGATTTCTATGGAGAACTAACCTGTAACAAAGTTTTGCAAGAAAATTTTTAAATATTACATTAACAGCAAAACCAAGGCAATGTAAGTAAATGCTAAAAAAGTGAGTGACTATACCCCTATGAGGCAATTGTTTTTTACTTTATTTGTAGTTATGCATTGTAAACAGACTCTTGTATAGCAGTTGTCATTACTAAATAAAGTATGGAAGATCTCCAAATAATAAAAATCAGCATTATTGAGAAAATCCTCACTAGACCTTAATGAAAAGTGTGAAATAAACTGCATGGGTACCTGTAGAAATTTAAGATCTTCATGCCTTTGGAGCTTACCAGAAATAGGACCAAAAGGTTAAACAAAACACTATTGTTAAAAAGTAAGTTAAACTCCTGGCTGGTGTAGCTCAGTGGATTGAGTGCGGGCCTGTGAACCAGACAATCCCAGTTCTATTCCCAGTCAGGGCACATACTGGGGTTGTAGGCAGGTTCCCTGCAGGCCAGTTCCCAGCAGGGGACGCATGAAAGGCAACCATACATTGATGTTTCTCTCCCTCTCCCCTTCCCCTCTAAAGATAAATAAATAAAATCTTTAAAAAACATAAGTTAAACTAACTCCAAAAATGTAAGTGTTAATTAAATGCAATTTCATCTTTTAGGAGGTTTAAAGAGTGTACGGACTTTACATTCTATTTATTCTACACAAATGGTTAATTATGGAAAGAAGATACAAAATATTTGCTGCCGAGAATGAATGCCACCCCTTCCAACTTCATACAAAACCCACTTTTCTCTAGAAGTGTATCCCAGATCTCTGCAGTGACTGCAGAATATTTTCATGTGTTTTGGTTGTCTGCCGGGCACACACCTCTCATGATCCTCACAGTTGGCATTGTCATGCTTCCAGGATGCTGTTTTACACTGGGAAGTCTTATATAGATGAATACGACTGTCCTCTACCATGTTAAGAGACATAGCTTTACTTTATCTTGAAATACAGGGAACCTATAACCCCAATTAGCCAGAGTGCAACTTCAAATATTTCCATGGGAGGAGGTGTGGATGGATACATGTATTTTAAAAATCTGTCTCTTTTCTTCAGAGGAGCATCATCTCACATAACTCATGTTTATCAAATTCTAATTACTCAATGTGACATGAACTGGAAAAGAGAGGTAAATTGCCTTTGTCAGGATGGAGTATCATAGTTGTTTTTCATCGCATTCTTGAAAAGTCCAAACTCCATGTGAGAGAGTTGGCTGGTATACAAAACCAATTGTATTGAATATGCTGGTGGTTTTACATTTGGTTCAAGTTCTGTTTTGGGAGAGGTAGTATAATACAAATCACATAGATTCTAGCAGTTTCATAATCATATTTAATCATGTCATCTACCTTGCCATTTGGATTCAAGCTTCCAAAGCGATGGAATTATTTTGCTTTTGCCATCATACAATAAAGAATATCAAATTGAGTAATATTCTAATTGAAATACAATTTTTGTAGAAATAGGTAGAAAGTATTGAGTATTCTGGCTGGTGATGGGACTCATCCCAAAGCTGTCCTTGTATTCATTACTACTGTGAGCCATGCTGAGTCCATTTGGTTGCTTCTATACCTTTGTCACCCTGACTGTGAACACATAAACAATATTATCTTCTCCTTCATTTAAGAAAAATACCATATGATCTTATGTACTAGTGCAACATAATCAACAAAGTAGAGCAAAATAGAACCAGAGACATGGAAATAAGGAACAAACTAACAGTAACCAGATGGGAAGAGGGAACAGGGAAGGGGGAAGGGGGAAAAGAAGTGGAAGAGTCATTAAGAAACATGTATAATGGACTCATGGACAAAGACAACAGGGGGGAAGATTGAATGTGGGAGGTGCGGGGTGGGCAGAGCAGGGGAGAATAATAGGGGGAAAATTGGGACAATTGTAATTAAACAATAAATAAATAAATAAATAAATAAATAAATATATATATATATATATACATACACACATATATATATATAAACAATTCCTAAAGATTCAAATATGCTAGTTCTGTAACAGTTAAGTTGATGGCATTCTGAGATTTTTCTGAAAACAGACATTTAATTATATTCACCAATCTGTCAACCATAGAAGTGAAAAAGAACTGAAGTCTTCTGACCCTTCATGGATCCAAAGTTAACACTACATTACTACATTGGGTGGAGGGCTAGAAGGAGGAGCCCTATGTGCTAAGGCCATCACTAAGCCAGGTGGGCCTCTGAGATCCTTGCAGCTGTCATGCCATCATGCAGTTGAACCTGACACAGGAGCCTGGGTCACCGACATCTGCTCACTGCCCAATTTCAAGCTAATAATGTGTCCAGGAAAGACGATTATGCTCCAATGTTTTGGCCTAGGCCACATGCCTCTTTTGTAGAGTCAGAAGGAGTTTATCCTTTTTGAAACATGAGATTTTAGCAGAGAGGACCCTAAAATGAAAACTAGGATTATTACCAAAACACAAGGGAATGAGTGAGAGGATAAAGCAATTTATGCCACAAGTGAAGAATTGGTTTATGATTGGACTGAACCAAGTAGGTTATAATCAGAAAACATTTTATTTCTCTCCTTCTAGTACCTACAAACACTCTGTAGTATCTAGCTTACCTACCTCTAGAGAGCATCTTGGTCAGATCTCCATCTGCTCTTTTACTGTATCCATGACACTCTAAGTCAAAACTTCAGCTTCGAATCTGACTTGGTGCTCTTCCTTCTTGCTCTGCTCAGGCCTAACTCGTGGCTTGTAGACTTGCCTGCAGAAAAAGGAGGCAGAAACTAGATTTTATTTTTGATTCAGTGTGGGGGCAACTTTGCCCACAAGTCCCCCCGTCCGCCACAGATGAAAATGGAACTGCCGAGACATGATCTGCTTGGGGAGCAAAGGTGGTGAATCTCTCACAGGAGAAGGACCAAGATCCCCTTCCTCAAAGGTTTTTATTAGGTTCAGAACACACAGGAATGCAGGTAAAGTTCATCAATCAGTGTCAGGTGGCAAGGATCAAACAATAGATAAAATTTTAAATAAATCTGAGTCAGTGTCTGTCAGGTAAGGGGGTTGTAAAAACTTTGGGAGACATACAAATTTCCTGCTCGGACCCTTATCATATGACTGAAAACACTCTTAGCAAAGCAGGCTTCACAAGACATTAGGAACTCTTTCTTATGCCGATCACCCCAGAACCCGATTTAGCTGGCAAAGGGCTGCACAGCCTTCCCAGTCATAGGTTTTTAGGCTTAAGTGGATTAGAGCCAGAAAGTGCTTCTTCCACACAAAAACTTTCTGAGTTCCACATTCTGGGAACTCAGAATAGCCGGGGGGCAAGGGTCCATCACTCCCTCTTTGCTGCAGCACCCCCAGTCCTTCTTTGAGGGCCTCCCAAGTGATCGTGTCTGACTTAGGTTGTCCCCCCCAGGGGTCTTACCTGTCATTGACCGAGCATTGGGGGCAGAGATGGATGAAGCAGAAGCAGCGCTCCTGCCAGGGAGATAAGCTTTGTCTCCTTAGTGGCTCACAGTCCAGACATTGCTCACTCAGCTTTATTCATGGGGGGCAGTTACAACTCCTGAAACCAGGCAGAGTGGTTCCCAACAATTCAATTAATTTTTCTACTAATTCCCTTAGCACCTTTCTGCTTCTGACAGGTGTGAGGTTGGGACCATGGGCAAAAGGACTAGGAGAAAGAAGAGCAAAGGGTTCTACCCGTCAGGTATTTGTTTTAATGTGGCTCTTGGTGATCAAACCTCCCCTCCCAACTTTTGGGCTCCATCCAAAAGTTGACTCTATTTTAAGGTCCTTTTGTGTGTTTTTTAGAATACTCTCCTTGCCTGTTCCCTTGCAAGGATCTTCACATTTTCTTCTTCCCTCTTAAATGTAGTCCCCACCTGGCCACTTAACACCCTCTTCAATCTGTTATCCCCAAAAGAAAACACCTAGCATCTTCCTCCTAAAGCCCCCCACCTTATTGGCCAGCTCTCATGAGTGAGTTTTTTTTTAAACTGCTTGGGCTCTAAGTAATACTTACCCCTCATTTACTTTTTTGCCTAGTTCTGCCAAAATCAGACAACTTTAACTAATAATCTACCATGAAAATTATGGAAGCAAGAGATAGCTACTGACATTGTGGCTGGTTTAAAATTTGTACAGTTGGGGAATAAGAACTCTTCTGCATTAATCTTCAGTAGAAACATGGTAAGGGTGAGGATTAGTAGTTTAACAAGCATTCATTCCAGAAATAGGAGGGCTGTCTCACTTTTTGTGAGTGATTTTCTTAGGATTTCTTCATTTTGCCTTAGCTGGGGAGGGAGGGAGAGACTTTCCTTCCTCCACCTGAAAAAAAGGGAAAATCCCACAACTTCTTTCTCCAACGAGACTCTCCCAAAGAATATTTTGTAAGTGAATCTCCAGTCTACTGTAAATGCTGTTCGGAGGTAAGTAGTAACAGTGCCCACTGGGTGTAGCAGTTTTGAGAATGCCCGCATTCATGCTATACATTTCGAGCTTAAGTTTCAGGCTACATTCTGAGACAACAGGAGTTTATATAAGTAGAATTAGGGATTTATTCTGCCACCCACTTAGTATTACATAGAGCTTACTATTCTTTTTCCCACCATGCTCCTTTTCTTTTGACAGAGAAATAAAAATGTGGACTAAGGGGAGAGAGACTAAAAGAAACAGGGAGTACTAAGTATATAACTGCTTCTATTCAACTTTATTCCACCCCCTGAAATCCAGGACTCATGAAAGGTTCATGAAAGGTTAACCACATTCAGTGATAGCACTAAAGAGTGCATGTGATTTCCTTTCATCTAAAAATAGAGTTCTCAGAAGAATGTAAAACTATATTATTATTTTAATATGTAAGCTTGTGCTTGGTGAAATATGAAAACCCTGAACACTTTTTCTTCACAGAAAATATAAATCAAGGGTCCATATTTCATACCACACAAAGATCTACATACAAAAAAATCCTACATATACACAGAGAGAGAGAGAGAGAAAGCACACTTACAGATGTAGTGTGGCATTTACCATATATGCATGGCATTTATCTTCAAAGAGAACCATCAAACGGGTGGAAACCATAGCTTAGTAAACTTTGTTTTAAGCCAATATCAGATAGGAGACTCAAAGTAAATGTGCGACCTTATCAAATACAGAAGGAGAATTTGAGCCTATCCATCCTATCCATACTAGAGGCACTGAAAACTCGTAGAATGCGATCCTATTCTCATTATGTGCACAGATAAAATGATGCAAAATCATTTTCAATTTATACAGATAAAATAGGTTTTATAAGTGAAACTCATCACAATATTGAATAATGTAAAAAAATAAAACAAGGAGGAAGATTTAAATTGCTATATTGTGTGAATAGAGGAAATAAATATAATATAGTAAATTAGTATTAATAAGAAACTGATAATAAAATTAAAAATTTAGCCATCTAATTTTTTAAAACCAGATACACTTTTTAGATATTAGCTGCTTTTAAAATAGTGTGTGTCTCCTAGGAAAAATGCATTCAGAGATTTTTAATATTCGATTTTTTTAAAATATGGGCTATTATAACAAGAAAAACAATATGACTACAGTGTTTATGGAAATTAAAAATATAGTGATTACTGGCAGAAAAAAGCTTTGTTTTTATGAAGAAATTCATTATCTCCCAATGCATCTGAAATACAAACAGAAAAATCAACACAACTTTTTATTTTTAATTAATTAAATTGAAGGTTGGAATTAGTTTACTCTGTTCAATTTGTAGAAGTGGAATAAAGCTTTAAAATTAAATGTACCTAGAAATAGCAGAAGAGTTGAATTATCAGATAATCATAAAAACAAGCTCAAAAAAGAGATTGCAGTTAATAGCCTAATCATTTTGATGAAGAGCACAGTCAATTCTTAACCACATTTCTATAGTGATGACAACTAATAGAAAAGCAATTACAGTGTTCGAATTATTCTTACACCTGCTGAGTTTGACCCTTTATGTTTCCATAGGGAATCCAATAGGTTTGTAATGAATTGAGAGGGGATATTACACTAAATTTCTTTGAGGCTAATTGTGTTGCCACATTTACCAGCAGCTAGCACAGTAATTATCTGACCAAGCATTCTTTGTTATGAGCAATATGTACAAAATGTGAGCAATCGATAATAACTAGAAAATTGAGCTGGCAAAAAAAGAGCATTATACAAGTTGGAGTTACACCCAATTGTGTAGTAAAGGATTCTTTTACAAGACTTGTGTTAGCTCCAAGTTCTGTAAAAATATGAAGTTGTACCATGGTGATAATATTTCAGAAATAAGAAGAAAGTGTGTAATTAATGTTAAATAATAACACAACTGTCTATATGTGGCAACATGAGCCTCAATTGTATGTGGAATCAATTACTTTTTAACATTATATAGGACTTTTTTGGGTAGTAACTGTTCCTGAAGATATCTTTATAAAACAGAGAGTCAAAAATCAAATGATGGAAGAAAAAGACTTCTTTGCTTACTCTCTTCTTTTTCTGCATTTCTTGTGGGGGGGATGCTTTGAATGGGAATGGGTGTACCTATCTATGAAACTTGAAAATGAAGAAAGAGTTTTCCATAATCCATAATATTAATATTAATCCTATTAATATTAGAGTAATAGATGTGGCTTCTGTGATAAAAGTGAAAATAAAAGTAGGAAGAATCAAGTGATATTCTGTTAGCATAAGAGCACAAACAGTCATGCCAACCAATGTAATCACACAGTAGGAAAGTATCATTCTTTGAGGGATATTTGGGCCTAAAAACAAACTGGTCTTTTATTATACTTCTTTATTCATAGGTATTCTAAATCCTTCTGAGAACTATCCAAAAATGAGAAATAAAACAGAGCAGAACAAAATGTTTGAATCTCAAAAGCCTGGAGGGCAGGAGGCAGATTCCAAACCAAGATACCTGGGGCAGCATGGGAAGGAGGGTGATTTGGGGGCAGCCCAACATTGCTAAACAGAAATCTGTCATTCCCACTGAGGAACAGTTGGCATGAGAAATGGCATATATTCTCCATGATCTCCACATTTCCTTCCCAGAGTGGACTTTTTAAAAACTGCACAAAACAACGTGAAACTGAAATAATAAATAGGGACTGAATACTGAATAACAAAATAGAATAAGTATTTTTTATAGAATTCATGTGTAACAGATACATCAAGAACTCTCATAATTAAAGAATTGTTGTAATTTGAAACATAATTTATTCTTTCTTTGTTTCTGACCCTACAAAAGCAGCTCAAGATTGTTCTTGCTGAGACCTTAGAACTAGTGTGTGTGTGTGTGTGTGTGTGTGTGTGTGTGTGTGTGTGTGTGTGAGAGAGAGAGAGAGAGAGAAGAGAGATAAGATGCCGTCAATTATTATCAATTAATTTTGCATGAACTGTTCTCAAGTCATCTGTGCTCTTCCAAATCCACTGTCTTGAGATGATGTACACCCTCAAAAAATGTAATAGAAGTCACCATGTGTATTCATCAGGAGTCTCTAGGATCTGAACCAAAGCCTAGTGAAACACCTGCAAAATGAGATATTCAATTTTTGATTTTCTAAGAAATTTTGTCACATTTTCTTTTGTTCTATCTGCCCAACTTCAAATGGCATGTCAAGTACTATACTTTTGTTCATACTTTAGAAATTTTTGTGAAATTGTTGTATTAATTTTCTGAATAATTCACATATAATTAATTGACATTTTCTGAATGGAGAAGGGAAAATATCTTGCAAATGTTACCATATGTCTACCATAAATATATAAATATGTGAATGGATATATTAGTGATTAGCTTTCTATTGTTGACACTATTACAGTTGGTCCCCACTTTGTGCCTCTCCACCAGCCCCTGTCCCTGCCCTGGCCTTTACCACGTTGCTATCTGTGTCCAAGGGCAATGCCTATGTTGCAGAAGTTAACCATCATCATTTTTAGTGAAATGCAAAAAAAGTGTTTTTATTTTTATTGTTTTGGAGTCTTATACTTTCATTAAGTTTTTTCTTTTTTAGGTTTTTGTTTTTATTTAGAAAGAGAGGAAGGGAAGAAGAGAAACATCAGTATGTGGTTGCCTCTTGTGCGCCCCCAAGTAGGGATGTGGTCTGCAACCCAGGCATGTGCTCTGACTGGGAATCGAACCAGTAACACTTTGGTTCACAGCCCACACTCAATCCACTGAGCTACACCAGCCAAGACTCATTAAGATTTTTAAAACTCTCTAATTCATAATGCATGCATATATATTGTTAGTAAGTACTGGAATACTCTCTGAATATAAGACATAGCTCTTTGTCTTTGGAAGAATCAGTTACATGTCGTTGACACAGATACTTTGGGGTCAAGTAAACCTTAATTCAAGTTAAAGCTTCACCATTACCTTGGTGTATAATGTTAGGTAAACTTTACATTTCATTTTTTAAAATTGAAACACAACATAAGTGTCATAAGGATGCTATAAAATTAGTCTTTAATGATTTACTCCGATAACATTTGCAAGGTCAGCTATGCTCATTCCTATTGACACTTAGCTCAAAACTTTATAAAAAAGCAAATATTTTCTGAGAGTATATCAAGGGAAAGAGAGTTGGTGCTTTGCTTTTTAATATGTGTCTTAAGGGTTTTTTAATTATCTTCATTAAATATTTTTATTTCTATGTCTTAAATTATTTTTATTAAATGTATTGGGGTGACAATGGTTAATAAGATTATATATATTTCAAGTGTACAATTCTATGATAGATCACCTGTATAGCAAATAGTGTACCCACCACCCAAAGTCAAATCATCCTCCCTCACCATATATTTGACTCTCCATACTCTTGTCTGAATCTGTGGGAGTTTGTTTGTTTTTCTTGTCTGTTCATTTGTTACTTTCAGCTTTATATCCCATAGATAAGTGGAATCATATGGCTCTTAACATGTTTCTATCTGACTTATTTCTCTTAGCATGATATTCTCAAGACCCATCCATGTTGTCACAAATGGCAGTATTTCATCTTTCCTGATGGCTGAGTAGTATTCCATTGTATATATGTACCACATCTCCCTTATCCAATCACCTATCAAGAGACACTTTTCTTAGAATCTCTTATCAATGCTTGGCACTCTTTGCTAGTACCTAGCATTTTATGGATGTATTATTTTTACTTTTATGTTCCTATTTTTTGTGAAAATTTGGGATAAAGGAGGGAGAATTTTAGTGATAGTACTCTGTCATGTTGAGCTAGAAATCTTAATTTATTTTCTAATTAAATCAACATATGTGTTTCCTCCAAATTTGAGTATGGTTGTAATTTTAATTGTTCCCTGCCCTTGAAAGAGAAGGCTATCAGAGTTAGGAAACATGATGATAAGACTTCACAGGGAAGGCTAGGTTTTATTAAATTTACCCATCCTGCCAGAAATAAATTATGAGATTTTTTTCAAAAGTGGCATGCATATATATGAATATATTTTAGCTATTAAACTTCCAAAAGTAAAACATATATACTTGATTATTGAGTTGAATAATGGGCATGCATTCTGAGAGTAGATTTACCAAGCAAAGAACAAGTTTCCATAATATTAATAAAATAGTTATTATTATCAGTAGCCTTAGTACGTTTTTCTTTTAGTGATAAATTGTTATCCTTTCAATTTATAATAAGTGACATGACATTCCAAATCAGTTCAAATTTACATAAATATATTTAATGCCTCATATGTCCAAGGCATTGTGCTAGACACTATAAAGAATATAAAGAGGAAAATCTGTAACTCTAGTGTGAATGGAATTTATAAAGTCAGAGAGCTGGATATATGTATATATTTTTCAAAGGGACAATTAATAAATACTGAATGTATATTTATTATATAGACCAATGCTCTTTCTCTATTTTATTGAAGTGAATATAGAGAAAGAGATAAGTCAAGAAGTCATGAAAAATGGTACAAATACAATAGGCAGAGAAGCAAGACACAGATTTAGGTATAGATATAAGTTGATAAAGGCATTGATTGAGCTGGGAAT
The DNA here is from genome assembly GCF_021234435.1 of Artibeus jamaicensis. Lineage (NCBI taxonomy): Eukaryota > Metazoa > Chordata > Mammalia > Chiroptera > Phyllostomidae > Artibeus > Artibeus jamaicensis. The sequence continues at coordinate 65,500,033 of NW_026522030.1, read as the reverse complement.
CTAAAAAATATATATACAAAAAGAGGAACAACTGCTGAATGTGGAACCATCTGCTTTATCTTTTGGCCCTTTCTAACTTCTAATTTTCTTCCCCATGAAAAGAAATGTGCACTCTTTATAAAATTAAATGTTATACCTTCAGTATAGTATACATATGTAGCATTTGAGTACTAAGAATAATACTCTAGTGAGCCATCTAATTCTGTAAGAGCAATAAATATTTGGAACTTGACTCAGAGGTAAAAAGCCTCTCTAGAGAAATTTTTAAATGTTCTAAGTTAAGGACATATTTTTTTATCTCTAAATGTGAACAAAATCCCAAAGGAGAGAAGCCAAAATGAATAAATCAATAGGAGGGTGGGAAAAACAGTGAACCAGCAAGTAAGATGGCACTAGGAACTTGACAGTTTGATAAATTCAATTTACTGAGCACACACAATACTGAGTGTGGACAAATGGAGCAGGTCAAGGAGAGCAAACTTCGAGAGTTATTATACAAAACATAATCCAAGGAATGTTAATTACAAAGGTGATGGAGCGTTTATTTTAAAGATTCTTCCCTTCTACTTTTCCCTTCCAGGGCCCCAGAAGGGGATCTAACAATTTGTTTATTTGGTCATATATCTTAAAAATTTTGCAAAAGTGAGTTTTTTTTTTAAACCAAAGGACATTAAGATCACTATCTCTTTTCTTTCCAATTTGTTCTCTGTCCTAAACACCTTCCTGTGAAGTCAGGCAGATTTGGAGTGGCTTCAGTTCTTACTGGGATCCAGCTGTGGGAAGGTTGAGTTCCACACTTTTTATTTTAGAAGAAGAGCATCATGACTTTCAGTTACTTCTTTGTAGAATAATTAGTTAATTTATTTCCAGTCCTCTGGCTGAAGCAATTACAGCCAGTATATTCAATCACCTATTGTACCAACTCGGTTTTGTATTCAATTTTTTGTTTGTAATTTTGTTTTCTTTTGCTCAAAAAGGGTCCCCAGAACTGTATAAGTCCCCAGAATTGTAGTGAGCCACAACACCCTAGATTAAACACAATTTATGGAATGGCAAAGTTGATAACTGAGTGGGAAACAAAAAACATCTCAGGAAATCAATATTGAATAAACACTGATATGACAAAAAAAGTATTAATAACTCTGGGTTGGAAATAAGGAGACCTAACTTCTTATCCCAGAACTGTATATCAGGTATAATAATCTAATGTAATTGGAATAATAATTTCATCTCTTTAGATTTTAGTTGCATTACCTGTTAAAATAAAAAGTTAAATCCAATTTATAATTCTTCAACATCAGTCCTTAAATGAGTACTCATTTACGATAACATTTTTAAAGACATTTTATTCATTCACACTAGAATGTTCCTTGGACATCCACTGTGTCAGCAGCTTTTCACCTCCAGGGATGCATGGACTCTACCTTCCTGCAACTGGCAACCTAGTGGTTGCTTTTGTCATTGTTTTTGACATTGAATTTTTTTAAGTATTAAATTTATTGAGGTGTCATTGGTTGATAAAATTATACAGGTTTCAAGCATACAATTCTATAATACATCATCTGTATATTGCATTGTATGTTTTCCACCCAAAGTCAAATCTTCTTCCATCACTGTATCTTTTGACTCCTTTACCCTTATTTACCCCCTCATCCCTCTTCCTTCTGATAACCACCATACTGTTGTTTGTGTCTATGACCTTTTGTCTGTTTGTCTTGTTTGTTCATTTGGTTGCCTTCAGTTTTATATCCCACATATGAGTAAAATAATATGGTTCTTGAATTTTTCTCTCTGGCTCATCTCACTTACCATAATATTCTCAAGGAACATTCCTGCTATTACACACAGCATGATGTTACCTTTTCTTATGGCTGAAAAGTAGTCATCATATATACAGGAGTTATTGAAAGCAGGTTTACAGTTGTCTGTGTGGACAATAATACAGGAATTAATAAATAATAATACAAGATAAACTCTATGTTTTGAATACTTACAACTGTATAAACTTACTTTGCCTACCACTATATAATCTACATATTAGTGAAATTTTGTGGTTTTAACTTTTTCTGTCTGACTTATTTTATTCACCATGATATTCTCAAGGTCCATCCATGTTGTCACAAATGCCAGTATTTTATCTTTTCTTATGGTTTAGTAGTATACTATAGTATACATGTACTACATCTTCTTTATCCAGTCCTCTAATGAAGTACATTTTGGTTGTGTCCATGTCTTTGTTACCATGAATAATGCTGCAATAATAGAAGAACCTAGCTTTTGGTTTGGGGAGTTGTTTTGTTTGATTTCTTTATTGTGGGGGAGGTGAGACATTAAACAAATAATCAGAAAAACGCACACAGAATTACATCTTGTGTTTAAGTATTATGAAGATAAGGTAGAACGAGCCGCAGGAGAGTATAATAATTAACTTCTGAAGGAGATCAGACAAAGCTCTCTAAAAAGTGTCATTTAAACTGAAATAGGGATGAACAGGAGGTAAGTAGTGATAATGAGAGATTAAAGGAAGAGGCTGAGAGCTTTTTAGGCAAATGGTGAAACATAAACAACATCCTGAAGTAGAAAGAAACACAGCTCTTGAGAGCAGAGGTCTCTGATTTTATTTTAATCATGTACAACAATATAAAGTTTTAAAAATTGACCACGACAATATTTGTTTATGAACCTATTCATAAATAGCATGCAATATTGTTGTGTTGATATTGTGTATATAATGTAAAAATATAAATGTTTAAATATTACATGAATGATACAGAAACTTTTTCTCCCACTCTCTCTCTCTGACACACACACAGACACAGAAACAAAATAGCACTGTTACTTGTGACTAAGTTATGCTTCTTTATTTTTTTAAATTTTGGTTTAGTACTTTGTGATACAATCTCTGTTCTATGGCCAATTTACTTTGATGACTAATTTTAATGGCTATTACAGCTTTAAAATGTAATTGTCCACAAAAGAGCAAATTCAAATAAGAAAATTGCATGATTAGCTAAACTTACCAAATTACGACTTTGTTTTTTCAATTCATTTACCAAGTAAGCAAATATTTTTCATTAAACATTTCTGAGCAGATTACCATTTCCTGGCAGCAGCTAGTTATCTAGCTAGCTCATCATAGTGTTACAGAACAGACCCAGGGGGGAGGGGTGAATGATATACTATTATGAAAAGGACCCATGCCTGTGCTCTGGGGTCCCCTCTGCCGTACTAGGTTCACCTGGCCCACCACCAGGGAAAGACGTCTCTCAATGCCAGAGATGGTGAAAAGGAAATGGATTATTTATTTAAAACTTGTACAGACTTAGAGTAATGACTTAATGTCTTCATTAAAAATACTAAAGTCCTTTAGAATACCCACAAATGCACAGTCCTTCCTTTTCCCCTTTGCCCAATCTGGGGTACCGTATCTCTGATGTGGGAAGCTTTAGAAAACCTTTGTTCACACAAACCCCAAGAGGCCTAGGAGAGCGATAAGGCCTTCTGGGAAAAGCAAACAGCAGGATATTCACAAGGGCTAGGACTAGCACCCCGCCACAGTTAGAACTAATTTCCGCATTTAGCCTTTGTACTCTGCTTGTGCCACGTAGGTATAGGGAGCCTTATAGCTAGAACTAACTTCCAAATTCTGCTTCTGTATCCTGCTTTGCTAGGTAGACAGGAAGACCCCGTAGATTATATAAACCCCAAGAATCCTTTGTTCGGGGCTCAGAATTTGAAGTTTGTCTCCTCTGGACCCGTGCATGTTAATAAACCTTGTACTCCAGAATCCCTTGGTGTCTGGTTGCTTCATTTTCCTGTAACATCTCAGGAAAAGAAGTAGAAGTCTATGGTTCACACAACCTCTCAGTTCCAGCACCATCAGCTGTGTTACTGCCATGATCTCTAATTAATCCAAAAGTATGTGGCACCTTCTCGTGGCCCACCAGCAGGAATCCTTTCATCCCTTTTCTTCCACACAAAGTCTCTCCTGCTTCCTAAGCTATGTGGCAAAAGGGCACACCCTAAAGCTGCATGGTCCCGACTTTTGCCAAAGTTGTGTGGTCCCAAAAAGCCCCAACATGGCTACCACACCTGGGCTTTAAATCTCAGCGCCAATCTTCCTCTGCATCCCTATTTCTGACTCCTCCCACAATTCACTACACCTACCAACATTACTGTATTCTTCCAGCTTTACTGGGCTGCTGTAGTAAGTCCGAGCAGGCATGGCCCCATTGCATAGAGCCAATCATCAGCAAGCTTTTATACAGGTGCTGTACCCAGAGGGAGTTGCCTCCTAGTTACATCATAAGTTGAAGTCACTCCCATCCCCCTGGCTCAAAGCAAGGCAACAGCTATTTAACATATCTGTGAAAAGAGTTAGGGCTTATAGATATGTTAAATGATCATTCTAGAGGCTATCTGAAAAACTGTTGCTATTCAAAACAACTCTCAATGGCCCGGATTCATGCATCCCATCCTACAGCTCAGACTTGTGGGGATGATGATGATATATATATATATATATATATATATATATATATATATATATATATTTTTTTTTTTTTTCCCTAATAGTTCCTGAACACCCTGAGTTCTGGACCCCATTACAAATCCCCATTCAGGGCCCCCCTTTGCTGCACCCTGTTACAATAGTGTCTTGTATTTCTTTTCAAGTTTTGTTAAAATTATATTTTATTAATTATGCTATTAGAGTTGTCCTGATTATTCTCCCTTTTCCCTCTCCACCCAGCACTCCACTCTCCCTCAGCCAGTGCCCCTACCCTTCCTTGTTCATGTCCATGGATCATACATGTAAGTACTTTGGCTACTCCATTTCCTATACTGCACTTTAAATCCCTATGGCTATTCTGTAACTACCTATTTGTACTCTTTATCCCCTCACCTTTCACACAATCTCCCTTGCCAACCTTCCCATCTCTTTATCTTTAACCTTTGTCATTTTAACTATGATGTATCTTGGGGTGGGCATCCTTGCATCTGTCTTGTTTGGGATCCTCTCTGCTGCCCAGACCTGCATGTCCAGTTCCCTCACCAAACTAGGAGAGCCTTCTCTCATCATTCCTTTAAATAGATTTTCAATTTCTTGCTCTTTCTCCTCCCCCTCCAAAATCCCCATGAAGGGAATGTGATTGCTTTAAGTTGTCGCACAGGCTGCTTACACTATCCTCATTTGTTTGGATTCTATTCTCCTCCTGTTGTTTTGATTGTTTGTTTTTTGCTTCCTTATCTTCCAAACCATTGATTTAATTCTCAGCTTCATCCACTCTCCTGTTGTTTCCCTGTAAATTGTTCTTTATTTTAATTAGTGTATCCTTTATTTCTGACTGGATCTTTTTATGCTGTTAAAGTCCTCACTAAGTTCCTTGAGCATCCTTATAACCAATATTTGGAACTCTGCATCTGATAGATTGCTTATCTCCATTTCATTTAACTCCTTTTCTGAAATTTTGATGTGTTCTTTCATTTGGACCATGTTTCCTTGTATCTTCATTTTGGCAGCCTCCCTGTATTTGTTTCTATATATTAGGTAGAGCTGCTTTGACTCCATGTCTTGGTAGTGTGGCCTAACGTAGTAGGTATCCTGTAGGATTAAGTGGCACAGCCTCTCCTATAACCCAAGCTGGGTGCTTGATGTGTACCCTTCATGTGGGCTGAATATACCTTCCTCTTATAGTTGAGATTTGGTTGCTGTCGGCAGGTAAATGGGAGGGATTTACCCAGACCAGTCAGTTGCAAGGACTGGCTTTGACCACTTACCACAAATCTCCATCCTTTATGGAGGATCAGCTGTGGGCAGGATGGTGGTGTTCCTGCATGGTCTGCAGCTGTCCAGTAGGTTTGCAGGCTTCGGGTTTTACTGGGTGCTGCAGGCCAAGGTCAGTCCCCTCCTGTGTTCTGCCTCAGGCTACCAGGCAAGATGTATAAAGCTATCTGAAATGGCTGCTACTTCTTCTTGGTTTGGAGATTTCTAGGCAAGGCCAACCTGTGAATCTAGCCCGCTAGTTGTGGGCTTTGGGTTCACTGAGGCCAGCTGCCGCTTGTTTGATAGGATTTAGGAGTTTGTGAAGCATGAGTCAAGCTCATTTATATGAAAAAAGCAGCTTCGGTGGGCCCATAAGTTGCATGGGGCAGAGTCTCACAGGATCTCCAAGATGGGTCAACAGTGTCAGCCAGGTTGATGGATTCTTAGATATGATACCAGCTTGCCAGCTCTGTGGAGGAAGGATTTAGAAAAGGGACAATGACCTCTGTTTGCCCCAATGCCAGATACCTCAGGCTCCCCCTTCACATCACTGGTGCCTGTCAAGCCACCATTCTCTCATCAGACCCCAGAGGGAGTGAGTCTGAGTAGGTGAGTCCATGTGTGAGTTCTTCAAGAGAAACTGCTTGGAGCTCCAGTAGTTTCCTCCACAGACTTAATCCCCGCTGATCTTGGCACTGGAATCCTGGGATGGAGGGGGGTGGGCGGGGCCTGGTGTGGGGCTAAAACTCCTGGATCCTGAGATATCCTTCCTGAATTTTTATCCCCCACATGTGGATGTGGAACTAGCCCATACTGCATCTTTGCCCCTCCCACCAGTCTGGGTGGATGTGGTTTCTTTAGTTCCATAGCTGTCAGACTTCCATGCAACTCGATTTCTGCTGGTTCTGAGGGACAGTTGTTCTATAACTTAGTTGTAATTTTGTTGTGGTTGTGCAAAGTGAAGAGCCATGTCTGCCTACACTGCCATCTTGACAGGAAGTCCAGAGTGTCTTGTATTTTAGCAAATGAATAAAAGCAACACAAATCCTTAAAAAAATTTTTAAAATTAGAAAACTTTGTTTCCATGGTCATAAAGTATGCAGAGATGAGAACTTCTATAGGTGATTCAATCATTTACCCTGTACATCATAATGATGGAAAAACTTCCAAATATTTGCCTTCAAAAAAGCTCTTCGAAAAGGAAAAAGGACTCACGGACATGGACAACAGTATGGTGATTGCTGGGGCGGGGGAGAGTATAAGGAAACTAAATGGTATTGGAAAAATATACATTAAAGATTAAATAGAAAAGACTCTATCCATAAGAAGATATTCATTAAAAACAAATATCATTGGTCATTTCACTCATTAAAATATCAGTTATCTCAAATAGATTAGGCATCTTTAATTACAAAAATAACTAGTAGGTTTGAAGTTGAAGGGAACTATTTGATAGAAAAAAATCAGCACATTTTTTTGAGAAGAAAAACTTAAGAATTCATATCTAAGTAAAATATTTCTTTGAGAATTGTACCATGCTTTAACTAACCAAACTTGGACAGTTTTGATAGCCACTGCCCATCTTATTTCCAGAGGATTATAAATCTATTTTATAAAGGATTGTTTTTAAAGAAAAACCTCAGTAAAACCTTAGTAAAAGAGTAAACTTAGTTTTCAAAGAAAGCTTATGTTGCAGAAACTGTAGAGTTTAAAATACTCTATAAGAATGAATCTGTTCAGAAGCTCAGTTTTGCAAGCACCTACTTTTTCCCGGAGAGCTCCTCCACTCTGAGTCGACCCTCTGACAGAGGTACCAGGGAAGTAATCCTTATTGAAAATATCAGTGAAGTACGTTTTTGTAACACTGTGGAAGAATATTAAAATAAATCCTGATATTACCCATCACCTCAATATAATACTATCTTGTGACCCCTATCGTCTTTCTTTACCTCATTCTGCAGACTATTGATGTAGAGGAACCAAAAGAAAGTCAGGGAGGTTGGAGCGCCTAAGGAAAGCCAGTGAGAGATGACGCTGGTTAAGAAGGCAGGGCTCAGATTGTGCCGGACCTTGCAGGACACGTGGAGGATTACCTCATGAAAAAAAGGAGTGGCAATCACCTATATGGTGCAACTTAATTTATCTTTACAAGATTATAGTTGATTCTTTGGTTATATTGTTATTAATACTAGTATTTAGTAATAAAATTTTTAAGTAACATCATTATGGTACTTTCTTTTTAATTTTATAGTAATAAGAGCACTTAACATAAGATTTGCCCTTTTAAATTTTTAAGTGCACAACACATTATTGTCGATTATAGGATGAGATTGTGTAGGAGATCTTTAGAATTTATTCATCTCACTGAATAAAACTTTGTGCCTGTTGATTAATAACTCCCCATTTTCTCTACCTCTCATCCCCCAGAAACCACCAGTCCATTCTCTGATGCTACAAAACTGACTGCCTCAGATGCCTCAGTAAATGGAATCATGCAGTATTTGACTTATATAACTCGTTTATTTCACTCAGTGTTTTCAAAGCTCATCCATGTTTCACATATGGCAGGGATTTGGGGATTTTTAAAGGTTGAATGGTATTTCGTTATATGGATACACCACATTTTCTTTATTTATTCATTTCTTTTAAACTTGTTTTATTCTGTGAAAAGCTGACCAATAGTTTTTTTTTTAACTTCCACCTTGGTCGTTGTTGCTGTGTTATTAAAATTTTAATGGTTTGTGTAGTCCAAATCCCTGAGAACGACTGGTTCACATAAAATTTATGGTCTCTTTAGTCTCTAAAATTTGGGAATTATATACTTGAAGAAAGAGGTTAAAGTCCATTGCGGAAACCAGTTGGTGCATTTTTGTTATTATCTAATAATACAAAAAGGTGATAGACATTCATATTCTTGACATACTTATATTAACTTTTTAATTTCAAAATATTTAACACAAAAGCAGAAATAAACTAAACAGTCTAAAAATGAATAGAAATATACTGTCCTTGTATAAAGCAGCAAATTAAAGATGCCACATAAAATGATCTGTCTTAAGAGTTTGGACAGCCCACAGATTATATAGCTCTTTCTGGTCAGTTTCTTACCAACTATTATACTGAATATATTATTATGTATCCTATATCAAGTAGGCTGACAATTACTTCAAGCTTTTAGGAAAGCATAGAGTAACAATTTAAAATACTCTAGAAAAAAATATGAAAACACTACATACATTTTTAAAGTTTCCCCCAAATTATTATTTTAGAAGCAAGAAATACTAAGAAGTGAGTGAATGCTAGATTGGTTTTTTTGCATACATATTGTCACATAGACATATCTTAAATGGTTATAATTCTATAAAGTATAAATATATTTTAGAACTTATCCTCTGGCATTATCCATGAGAATAACATGCCAAACTTACACAAAACTCATTTTTAATAGCTGATACTTGTCAAAACAAAAGAAAAAAAAACTAATGTTGGGCTAGGTTTTTTTTCCAATAAATCCATAAACATGGCACTCCTTAGAATAAATTTAGATACTTTATTCCATCTGGCAGGCAGAAAAGGTTTCATTTACACAAAGCAGGAGTGAGGTCTCATGCTGTTAAGACCTTGTTGTTTTTACCAAGTTACCTATGACATGAACTTCTCTAAATGATACCAGAGATAATTAAAGTAAACTCCTTTTGTCAAAAAAGTATTTAGGGCATGGTGTGTCCTAAAGTTATTTTTATTTTATAGAAACAAATACATGAAGCTATATAAGTTGTCTCCACTTTTATTAGTGCTTATGTTTTTATTAAACTATGATTTTCATGAAGCTTTTTACAGTTGCCATAAAAAATTATCCACAAACTGTGTCATGACTAAAATATAAGCCCTCAAAATTTTAGAGGGAGCAAAAACTTGTAGTGCAAAGAAATTTCTTTAAAGCATAAAGGTGTGGATTATTATCAGCTGAAGCAATGTAACAGTGGAAAATTATAATGGTGGAAAATGGTAACCCACCCCATATTTTTGACATTAAGTGCTGACTCTGACCAATATGTAGCTTATAGATAAATAGCATGTTTGTATAAGAATCTTATAAACTACCTTCAAAAGATACAAACTTCAGCCTCCAGGAATCCCAGCTCCAGGAAATTTGCTGACCTTCAACCATGGAACCAGGATGATGTGAAGCCAAGATGACATGAACCAGGACGGCACACACTGGACCATCACTTGCCCTATTGGAATGGACTGTGGTCATCTGACATAGAGAACAGTACAATCCCCTCCCCTCATCTCTTTGTTCTGCCCCTTCTCCCTCCTTATAAAAACCTTTTCCTCTACTGAAGGTGGAGATGTGCTTTGAGACCCGAGTACCCCATCTTCCCAGGGAGATAGACTTTGTGACATGAGTTCTTCATCTTTCAGTTGACCAGCACCCCAAAAGACACTACTTTCCTTTCCATGAGCACCTGCCTCTTGAGTATTGTCTTTCCTGCATTTACTTGCAGGGGTGAAGTAAGTGGAAGCACCTTTGGGCCACAGTGGAAGAAGATCTATCTTGGGCTACACATTAAGTATATGACAACTGATAAAAACAAAAAAAAATCTCATAATGTTTTAAGTAAATTTACAATTTTGTGTTGGTCTGCAGTCATAGCCACCCTGGACCATATGTGGTCTGTGGGCCGCAGGTTATACACCCATGGTATAGTAATCAAGATCTGATCAGCCAAATCCAGACAAATACCCCAAAACCCAGAGTGAGATGTGGGCCTTCTCAGGCATTGCACTTCAACTTTCTTTTTTAAAGTTATGAAAGAGAGGGCCCTGGCTGGTTAGTTCAGTTGGTTAGAATGTTGCCCCCATACCGCAAGGTTGCCAGTTTGATCCAGTTCAGGGCATGTGTAAGAAACAACAAATGAATGTATCAATAAGGGAAACAACAAGTTGTTTACTCTCTCTCCCTGTTTCTCTCTCTTCCCCTTCCTTTCTCTCTAAAATCAATAAATAGTAATTTTAAAAGTTACAAAAGAGATACTCTTGCCTTTTATCTAATTATTGATTTGGAAGACATTGCTCACTAATTTGTAGTAGTAGAATGTTTTAAATGTGTAAATGTAGAATAAAGTTCCTTTAAAATACTTAGCATTTAGAAGAATATGTGTTTAATTGCCATAGCTCATTTTTCAAATCATACAGTTGGAATCTTAAATTCTGTTGTAAAAAAAAACCTTAAATGTTCTATTTTTCCAATGGAGAATTAAACATAGTAGTATAAGCATCAGTTTTTGAAGAGAAGAATGAATACATTTTATTCATAACATTTCTAATGCATGTGAATTTAAATTATGCAGTTTATAGACTATCCTCAGTGTTAACTGTTCCTTCTCACAGGAAGATGAACTATTAATCTACTCACTGGTGAACTCAATAGTTCTCTTCTACCTAAATTGCCCTTTAAAATTGAATATTTCAAGATATTATAAATATGAGTATATGGATATGAATACACATATCTATGAAAAATTAATGAGCATATCTCACATTCTATTACATTAAAAATGTTACATTTTCAAAAATTTAGATTCACAATGGATCTGAATTTATAGTTATGGATTTTCTTAATGCTCCACAAAGGGGGACCAGCACTGATGGGAGGTTGTGCAAATCAAGGAACAAAAGCATCTTCTATCAAGGAAAATAGACAGTTAAGGACTGAGTTTTGAAGTAGTATTTATAGTTTTAATATAACATTGACCTTGCCTTGGGATCATCATATTCCCCAAATTTTGGAGGTCACCTCCATATAGTTCTAAATAATACTAAAATTGTCCTTGTATTAGGTCATATTGATCGTCATTACTTTAGAGTGCAATATTTTGCAGTGTGATAAAATGAGCAATGCTGAATGAGGACTAGATGTCTCCCTGGTGATAAATTAAGCCTTTTTCAAAGCCAAGGACATTTTAGTCAAAAATAGGTTAAATTTCCATTTATGATGATGCAAGAATTTGAACAAACCACTTTTGATGCCTGTAAATATAGTGTGTTACCAGTAATTGTTAATTAAGCTGGACATGTGGGTTATACAATTTATAATATAATCTTGTAACTTAAACCCCATAGAGAAATGCCACTTAACCAGATATGTGATGCCCCTGTATTGAGTTTTGTCCATATTTTAAAAAAATAAAGTCAGCACTCACTTGTAATGACTTCCTATCAATTTTCCTCTCTGTCACTGAAGGCTCTGGCACTGTTTGTTGGTCATTTCCTCTTTCTTAAAACTCTTGGCTACCAGGATGTTACTGTCTTCCATTTCTTTACCACTTTGATCATCTTTTTCACTTTCATTTATTATCTCCTTTTCCTCTATATCTTTATTTAATTGTATTTTCCCTATTTTTCTGCTTTTGGCTTCTTTTCTTCTAGCTCTTACATTCTCTTTATGTGTGTACATAGATTCTAGTAACTTTAAGTTACAGCTACACATTTTATAGAATATACTACTTGAATGTATTATAGGCACTTCTAATTCAATAGAACGAAAATTTGCCATATTATTTATCCTTCTCAGCTGCTCTGAGAATTGGTTAAAGACGTCATCAAGCATCCAGCAGGTATTTATTACCTTTTTTTCTAGTTGATTGCCTTCTCTATCTCTATTCCTCTCAGAGAATGTTATTCTCTGCAACCAGGGTAGTTTTTCTAGAATACAGATATGACTTTGTCACACATTTATTTAAAATATTTCAATTGGTCAACAAAATATAAAGGTAATTTCTGAAATCTTTAGCAAGGACTTCAAGATTTTTCATAATGAATATCTACTTCTTTTTCCATTTCATTAACCCATTCATTCATCATTATTTTTATGTCCGTCAATATGTCAGGCACTAAGAAAATGATATCACAGTTTTTCCCTCCTAGGTATTTTAGTCTCCCCCACTTCTTGTTTTCTCTGTACCCATGCAGAGCATTCTACCTATAAAAATCTTCTGATTTTCCATACATTATGCCTTTGTCCCTGAAATTTTATCTCACTTGAGTGCCTTTTTATTTTTTGTCCAACTCAAATTATCTTATTTATTCTTAAATCTGAGTGAAATTGCAGCATGTTTCAAGTTCTAAATAATTTGTCCTACTAAAGTTACAATAGAATATTCTTTAAACTGCATGTTCATTAACAAATTATTTAATATAAGAGAATAGCTAGCATATAAAATGACATTAATGTTTAGTATTATATGTTTTAGGGATTAAAAGAAAGTCTTTGGAGTTAGTAAAATTCAGTCTCAAATCCTGACTCCATCATTTATTTCTGTGTGATTTATTGTAGAATAATTACTTAATCTATAGAGTAAGTAATTATTTCGTACTACTTATTACTTATTTCATTATTCTATATGAAAAAACACATTAGATTTAGTTGTGTATCTTGACTTACATACCTAAACTTGTAGAGATATCTCCATCTCTACAAACTCATTATCTCTTTAATATGTCTTTGATTAGTGCATTTTATTTGAGGACAAAGATTCTGATACATAGATAATGTAAATACAGTAATTTTAATGCGTTTTATTTATTTATTTATTTTTAACTTTTATATTGATTATGCCATTAAATTTGTTCTATTCCCCCCTTCATTCCCCTCCACCCTGCATACCCCTTCCCCACCATTTCCCCCTTTAGTTCATGAACACCTGTCTCAAATTCTTTAGATTCTGTACTTCCCCTACTATTCTTACACTCCCCCCTATCTATTTTCTATCTACTGTCTATGCTACTTATTTTCTGTACCTTCTCCCCCCTTCTCCTCCTCCCACTCCCCTGTTGCTAACCCTCCATGTGATCTTCATTTCTATGGTTCTGCTTCTGATCTAGCTGTCCTCTTAGTTTGCTTTTGTTTTAGGTGTGGTTGTTACTAACTGTGAGTTTGCTGTCCTTTCACTGTTCATCTTTTTTATCTTCTTTTTCTTAGGTAAGTCCCTTTAACATTTCATATAATAAGGGCTTGGTGATGATGAACTCCTTGAATTTGGTCTTATCTGAGAAGCACTTTATCTGTCCTTCCATTCTAAATGAAAACTTTGCTGGGTAGAGCAATCTTGGTTGTAGGTCTTTGGTTTTCATGACTTGGATACCTCTTTCCAGCCCCTTCTTGCCTGTAAGGTCTCTTTTGAGAAATCAGCTGACAGTCTGATGGGAACTCCTTTGTAGGTGACTGTCCCCTTAGCTCTTGCTGCTTCTAGGATTCTCTCCTTCATTTTAATCTTGGCTAATGTAATGATGATGTGTCTTGGTATGTTCCTTCTTGGGTCCAACTTCTTTGGGACTCTCTGAGCTTCCTGGATTTCCTGGAAGTCTATTTCTTTTGCTAGGTTGGGGAAGTTCTCCTTTATTATTTGTTCAAATAAGTTTTCCACTTGTGGCTGTTCCTCTTCCCCTTCTGGTACCCCTATAATTTGAATGTTGGAAAGTTTAAAGATGTCCTGGAGGTTCCTAAGCCTCTCCTCATTTTTCTGAATTCTTATGTCTTCATTCTTTTCTGTTTGATCATTTTTTTCTTCCTTCTGGTCCACTCCCTTGATTTGAGTCCCAATCTCCTTTCCATTACTATTGGTTTCCTGTGTATTTCCCTTCATTTCAATTAGTTTAGCTTCCATATGTTTCTCTAATTTGTGACTAAAATCAACCAGTTCTGTAAGGATCCTCATAACCAGTGTTTTGAACTGTGCATCTGAAAGATTGGCTATTTCTTCATCGCTTAGATCGATCGGTTCTGGGGCTCTGAGTTGTTCTAGAGCCATTTTCGGTCTAGTCCTGCTGTTAAGTAAGCAGAGCGAAGCCTTAGTTGTTTACCAGGACGGGGTGACCCAGGTCGCTGGTTTGTGACGCTGTGTGTGGGGGCGGGGTCAGAGAGGGAGCAATGGCGGTCCTCTCCGCTAGCCCAGTCCTTCCAGTCACACCACTCACCCCGGGCCTGTTTATCCGCTCTCGGAATTGTGCGAGCCTGCTGCCCCGCGCAGGCTCCCCTCCTCACTGGTTTCTCCGCACGCAGGTGCGTGACCGACCCGCAGACAGCCCACTGCGCCTCTTCCCCGGTGTGCTCCGGTAGCTAGCCCGCGATCAGCGCCTTCGGCTGCTCGTGCACCACCCATTCGGGGATTTTTTCTTGCCAACCTGCTCCGCTGCTGGCTTCACTCCTCTTACGGGTTTAGCTGAGCATTTAGTTGTCTTCGGACTCCGTATTGTCGATTTTCTATGTGGCTTGGTTGTGTTTATTGTTGTTAAAAATAGTTGTTCTTAGATTTGGTTTTGCACAGAGGCAAGGTGGTTCCACCTACACCTCCATCTTGGCGGAAGTCCAATTTAATGCATTTTATATAATGCCTACAAATATTAATATAAGATTGTATCCATGACCTTATCCACAACATTATCCACTTTTATTTATTAAGATTCAGAAATAAATAAGAATGATTGGGTTAAGTAATTGGCAGTATTTAAAATTAAAAAGAACATATGCTATGTAACATTTAAAATATTGACTATACTATTAAACAAGTCACTTAGATATTCCTAACATCAGTGTCATAATTTATAATATGAGAAAGTGGTGATATAGTCCTTTCCAATTCTAAATTCTTATTTTGATTTTTAATATCACAGTCTAATAGAACTATGTTTACAAAGGTCATATTATAATAATAACAGAAACTCATATAGTACTTTATTTAATTTTAATTTTTATATAATTTATGATTTATCCATTTTATTACAACAGTTTGATGAGACGGACATATTGTCACTATAATCTTTGAAGATGAGAACAAAACAATAATAATACTTAAGTGGTACTGGTGTAGCAGAGAGCTAGTTAAAATTTGTTCTGTTTTCCAATGTTCCCTGTGCTATGCTGGTAATTTCCAACTAATAGATTCAGGACACCTTGGATATCTCAGGGCCCAAAAGTTTAAATTTCAAAATCCTTAATAGAAACATTCATGCAAATTGCAGTAATGTTTATGCAAGGACAAAGGAATTTTTTTAACACTTTGGTTTATTCAATCATAAAAGAAATCTATCATCTATCATTTATCTATCTCCCATTGAAATTTGATTTATACTTTTATGACAAGGGACACAATGCAGTTTGATAGATAAGTAACAGACCAAGCAATCAAGCACTTGAATTACCCTCTCTGTTCTTCCTCCTACTTACAGTCTGACTTTTATCTGCATCAAATTCTGCAATCCCAAAGTCCTATTTGAATTTTAATTTCCATCTTCTAATTTTTTTCAATCCTTTTTTAAAAGCTGCTTAAAGCTGTAAAGAGGCTATTTCATTACGTGAATTAAGGTTTTTGCAGATTCTGAAAGTGCCACAACCAGGCAAGGAACCTCAAAGATACAGTGCTCAGCAGAACACGGAGCAGACACAGGCTACCAGTTAAACTGCAGGACGTGCTATGCCATTAGCGCACTGCATGAACACACGGGTGTTCTCATGAATAAGGTAACTTCCTTGAGTGAGAATCTGCTTTTAATCCATCTTATGTCCATAATATTCCAATCATGACACAGAGTAGGTATCTAATAAATATTCTGGAAAAGGGAAAGGAATATGAGATACAGCTCTGCTGTTTACGCGTTAACCTGAGCAAAATACTTTGCTGTGTCTATCATAGATGGGTACTAATTGTAGTTACTTTGCATGATTATTTGAACTTTTAAATGTGCTTGACATTTACTTAAAGCTCAGAAAATGTTAATTTTCTTCCATTAATCTTAAATGAACTAATAAATAATTGCTATTTTAGGCAGGGTTTTGTTTTTGAGCAAAGGCCCTAATGTATTAGTGTGCACAGAATGCTCTAGAAATAGCAAAAATAATTTAAAAGGTTCATTGATGCAAAAAAAAGGGCTGAAGATAAAACTGCAAAGTGTGGTGATGCTGTCAAAGACTTTGAACTCCACACTCAGTAATTTCAAATTTTTCTTCTAGGAAATGTGAGAGTGTGACAGTTGTCCAGTACCACATTTAGATTTAGGGTTGAGAAATAGTCTTTGGGTAGCAGTTTAAAGTTTGATTTTGGGGGTCTGATCCTCATAGAGGCCCAACCAAGAGACAGGGGTTCTGGGTGGATGCACTAGCAATGGGGAAGGAACTGTGGATGGATGTGAAGCAAATGAAGCTGATATCTTTATGGGACTTGACAACAGATTAGATGTAGAGAATGTTAGAAATGAGGGACCTGAGGATGGTGCCAATATTTCAAGTGTGAAACACTGGATAAATGTCTACTATTGACTTTCCCTAAGAGATGAAAAATTTATATGACTATAAAACTTGAAGTAATAATTAAGCATTTAAATATAACTATCATCTAGTAAGCACCTAAACTGGCAGGTGTTTCATCTCATTTAATCTTCAGACAGCACCTTTGACATGGATGTCATTTCCATTTCACAGGTAAGAAAAATGGGGCTCAGAGATACGAAGTGATTGATCCAAATTCACTGAGCTGAGTCAGAACTTGAGTACATGTATAACTCAAAGGATTATGTCCTTAAAATTATGCTACATTATGCATCAATAAAGATTTGGGAAATTAGCCTGATGAGGAAAAAAATTAAGCATTTGGCCTTATTTAGCCCAGAGAAGTAAAGACATGTTAATAGCATAAAGTTTATATATTGTTATCAATGACCAAAAAAGTCAATATAATGGAGGTAGGTTGAGATCAAAGCAATACAAGTTATTAAAAAGAAGTCACTAAATCAAAGATATAAAATATTAGAATTAAGATGAGAATTAAATAGAATGAAAAGTATGTCTTTGGGAAATGATGTACAAAAACATTTTTTAAAATGTCCTATTAGATTCACATTCTAATAAGAGTACAACTGTACTTGAATAACAATAAAAAGTTAATTAATTAATTTAAAATAATTATAATAGTAATAATAGTACTCTGTAGGAGAATGTAGAAATATTCCATTTTAGAACTTGTTAATGCTATATACTTTTTCCTTAAAAACATGCAAGAGCACGGGCCCTGGGTGGTTCATTTGTCTGGAGGGTGTCCCATATGCCAAAATGTTTCAGGTTTCTTCCCTAGTCAGGGCATATACCTAGGCTGCAGGTTTGATTCTCAATCAGGGCACATACAAAAGGCAACTGATTCCTGTTTCTCTCTATCAACCTCTCTGTCTCTCAAAATTAAAAAAAAAAAGTATTGGGCAAGGATTTAACAAAAAATGTAATAGACTGCTATCCTCTTAGATAGAGAAGAAGCAGCTCTTACATAGATCAGTGAGTAAAGAAATAATTTTAGCAGCAAAATAAGTCCAAATTCCTATGACCAAGCAAGGCATGAGGGAAAAAAATACAAATTGCCATTGCACATCTTATGAACAGATTCCTATTATTAATCAAAGAAAAATTTGAATCAATAATAACATAACTATTTATTTAATTTACAAATATGTTGATGATAGTATTGTCATGTAGGGTGAGGGAAAACAGCTCTGATGGAAATGTTAATTATAATTACAGTAATAATAAACATTGTGAGAAGATCTCTCTGGTAAGTACTAATATGAATATTTATCATACTTTATATATTGAATTTTCACATTGATCATATGAAGTGGTTTTATATTGTACAGAGGAAACCCAGCTACTCACAATCAGCCTGTGCTCACACAGGCAGATTGGCTCCAGAGCCTGAACCCAACTTGGTCTCTCCAGAAGGCACATTCGGTTCAGAGGAGACTTCACTAATTCATTAAATGTGCAAACTCTTTGACCCAGAAACTCAAGAATTTCTCTTAAAGAAGTGATTAAACCTCTGATAAAAATTTGTATGCAAAAAAGTGTAACACTATATATAATAGTAAGCAATCAGTCCAGCAATTGAGAATTAATAGTTTTATATTAATACTGTTGATACAATATGTATTATAATGCTTAGAAAAATAGTATTTACTCACATGGAGGATGATTACAGTATGTTTAATTAGTAAGCAAGTTGAAAAAGAACATAATTTTATAAACACAAACCTATATAAATCTATATAAACACATACACATCAGCAAAATACTGGGATGTTTCTCCCTCAGTCGTTGGGTATTGATATTTAATTGCTACTGTTTTCATAGTGAGTATGTTAAAATAGTCTTTTTGCCACAATTACAACCTCAAGACATGTGGTTCTTTAAGACACATGAAAAAATTTGGAGCAAATTCAACAGAAACAGTGTATGAAGGACAAAAGCATAACTCAGGCAAGTAGGTGAAAATCTCCATCTTTTTAAAAATGGTTTTATTTCAGTGTAATTGGTATACAATATCATATTGGCTACATTAGTTCAGGTGATTCAACATTTTTATGCCTTACAATGTGATCACCCCACTAATTCTGGTAAACATCTGTCACTGTGTAAACTTATCACAAGATTGCCCTTCCCCCTTTGCACCCACGCCCCCCAGCCTCCCCTTCTGCTAACCATCCCTCTGGTTTATGTTTCTATAATCTGTTTTTGCTGTGTTTGTTTGTTTTGTTTTATTTTTAGACTCCGCATTTAAGTGAAACCATATGGTCATTGTCTTTCTCTGCCTGATTTATTTCACTTAGCAGAGAAAATATCCGTATTTTAACAAATATCTGAAATGTGATTCAGGGACAAAGGAGGTTTACTCTGAGTTGCACAGAAATGAGTAAACAGAAGAAAGGCTGCTCTCTTCATGTCCCACTAATGCACCTGCCAACACCTGTTCTGAGTGGTTCTGAGCATCTCCTCCCTGTGTGTCTTAATTGATGGCAGTTTCACAACCTCCTGTGGTAGACAGATTGTTCTCAAAGCTCACAGTTTTAATAGTCAGAAAACTCTTTCCTAAGAATCCCTTCAAAAGGTTCCTCCTCAATTTCCTCCTAGTCAGCCTTCCTTGTATCTTGGTGATTATTGATTATTTATAAATTCTGCAGACTGACTCATTCCTTTAGGTTTTTATGACAGCAACATGTACAAATTAATTATATGACAAAGAAAATACCTGAGCAACAAGTATTCTCAGGTATTTTCTTTGTCATATAATTAATGTGTATCCTCAGAACTTTAGTTCAACTTCTCTGAATTTCCTACAATTGGTTCATATGAATGTAGTTTTCCATTGTGCTTAAAGTTCTCATTCCTAAAATAATCATTTTAGGACATGTGTCAGACAATGATTTATACACTAGTAACTTTTTGGTCCTGAAAAAAGTTAGCCAAAATATGAACATAGTAAGTTTCTCCTTTACTCTGTTTAGTAAACAGAAATATGAGCAATTTACTTTCTATGGATGATTAGAATGCTTTACTGGTAAGCTTATTTATTGACTTTCTAAGCTGATGTTCTGCCAGACAATGCGACCTCTGCCCAAGTCTGTGATGCATGAGATTTCCCCATAGGTTGGTGTAAAAAGAGGGTAAGGAATAGTGTGTCGAGAGCACTCAGGAATAGTGTTGCTTGTTTCTGTCTGATTGGGTGAAATCTGCCTTACTAGGAAATACACTAGCAGTTTTGTAACCTGACAAGCCTGGGTATAAGGCTACATCAGCCACTTACGGGCTCTCTGGCCAGAGGTGTGTTGCTCAAAGTCATCAAATCTTTGTTTCTTTATTTATAAAAAGAAGATACTAATATCTACCATATAGTATTTCTGTGAAACTTCAATAAGATGATAAAGTTTTTTTTTGAGATTTTATTTATTTATATTTAGAGAGGAAGGGAAAAAGAGAGGGATAGAAACATCAATGTGTGGTTGCCTCTTGTGTGTCCCCCGCTGGGAACTGGCCTGCAACCCAGGCATGTACCCTGCCTGGGAATTGAACCGTGGTTGCTTGGTTCCCAGGCCCACACTCAATCCACTGAGCTACATCAGCCAGGGCAGATAAAGTATTTTTTATTAAGCAGAAGCCCCATGACAATTTTTGAAAGAAAGGAAATAATTTTTAGTCTTTATACTTTTTTCAAAGGTATAAAGACAGCCATTGGGTACTGATTCAGATTTTCTAGATAAATGTTGCAGTCATGATCAGTGTCTTCTTACAACTTCCCATTGTTTTAAATATTCATTTCCATTCAAATAAATAGTATTTCTCAAGCAGAAATTATATTAACTAATTTCATTTGTCATGATAATCATTGACACCCAATAATTATCACTGAGAAAATAATCTTTTATAAATGAAAATAGAACTGTAACTGAAAACTGAGTTATCCGTCTTAATCAGTAGGCATATGTCATCCTGTATGGACCTGCCACTGATACCCAACCACCATCTTTTTACACAGATTCACCTGTGCCTCCGTGATGCTGTCGTTAATAATGTTAAATTGTACAAAAGTATGTCTTGACGTAGTTCATCACTGTTCCTGAACTTCCTTATGTAGACCATTTGGCAACGGTGTGCACTATTGTCTACAAGTTACACCCACGGCCTTTGTGTCAGGCAGATCTGTGACTCAGTGCTAGAGTTACATGGTAGATATTGTGTCCCTGGGTAAGTCACTTACCCTAGTTCACACTCTTCACCCATTAAGAGGTCATCATAATCTCTAATTTAAGTGGTTATTTTAGGTATTTATTAGATAAAGGATTTAGTACAAACGTTCCCACATTTTCAGTATTTAATGTAACTATTTTAATATCATTAAAATTCAATTTAAAAACTCCTCCTACATATATTTCCATTTTAGATATGACACCAAAAGCACAAGAAATCCTGCCATTTGCAGTAACATGGGTGGACCTGCAGGAGATTATGGGAAGTAAATATTTAGCATAGCAAGACATAGAAACAGAAATGCTATACAATGCCATGTATATGTGGAATCTAAAACAGTCAAACTCATAGAAACAGGGGTGGCGAGGAGAGAGGGACAGGTGATGATGAAAGGGTACAAAGGTTTAGTAAACCTAGATAAATAAGGCCTGGAGATCTGCTATACAGCATAGTGTTAACAGATAATGATGTGATATGGTATGCTTAAAACTTGTTTACTCACGGACCTCCCTAACAAAGCCTCAGCAGTGCTAAGGGAAGCTGCTAACTCTCCTAGTGTTTTTGCAAACTCAAGTTCATTCTTGGCATTGTCAGCATTCTGGAGGGCACCTTGGACTCCCTCACTGCCTCTTCTCTTTCTCCTTATCTGTAACACCAATTCCCAGGCCAATGGCATTCTCTCTTCCACTTTCTCCCATCTGTTCTGAGTTTACAAAGTTTCAGCCACCACATTATTTCATTGTTGTTAAAGAAGAAACAAAACACACCAAGTAACTTTCCCCCCAATGCTCTATTCTAGATTTTCCATAGGCTTGGAAGCTGCTTCCTCAACTGTAAGTCAATCTCATCCCAGGTTCTCTTTTTTTATTTTAGTTTTCTCTTCACTTAACAAATAACCTGAATTCTATATGACCAAAGTGACAGTTGGTAGCTGATCCAAGAAGCATTTTTTTTTACATTGGATAGGTAGGTGTTGAGGAAGCTGTGCATGTCCACTTATAAAAATAGTAATCCCTGTCACGTATACATCCATTCTCTTGTGAATGCTTCCCACTATCCTGTGCTTACTTCATTCAGTTCTACTGAATTCCATATAATTTGTCATGGAGAATCCAGCTCAATTCCTTTTTTCTCTTCAAGCCTTCATTCTTTCCAAGTCCTCTTTTGCTTACTGATTTACAAATAATGTATATTTAATATGATGCTACATTTTAACATCCCGATTTCAGCACACAATTAAATATATTTAAGGCTTTCTATAACCTCAGAGAAAATGTGTTTCTTTAAACGTATATGCTTCCATGTTCTCAGCCTTAGCTCGAACAAAAAATATGACTGAGAATAGAAAGAAAGAATTACAAGTGGTTCAATTTTCCTCCATGAAAGTCATTTGGAGACTAATAACTATTTTTATTATGTGGCTCCTCTATCCATTTCTAGTCTCCTCCAAATTAAGTATTCTTTTATTCAAGAATTATAAATAAAATATGATTATCACCATCTAGATATACCATTTATAAAGGTGGTGTCTAGGTACTGAAGGAAAAAAAGATGACCTTGATATAGGTGCAATTCTGAAGGATATTTTGAGGTAATTAGCAAATGATGAAATCGGTGACACTGAGAAGAAACATCAGGTAAAATGAAGAGAGAGGGAGAGAGGCAAGGAAATAAATTTGGAAGAATTATACCTAAGAAGACTCATAAAGGATGAGCATGAGTTTATAGGTTGTCTAGTTTTAGACCTGATCTAAGACTTATGTGCAGGTATTCACCACCAAGACAAGTGATGAGGTTTGATTATGTGGAACATCCTCAGCAAACTTAAATATTTTCAAAATTACCCACCCAGAGGGCAAAGGGGGAAACAAGTACTTATGACCCCTCTTGGTCAAGAATGGCCCCACAGACATCAGCTGTCTCTGTACTCCTTCACGAGTACCAGGGAAACAAACCTCCAGAAGCATCTCAGACCACAGCGTCAAAGAAACCCAGGCCGGGATATGGAATGTGTGCACACCCACACCTGTATGAAACTCCTTAAAGCCAACATAAAACCATCTACACCAAGTGTCTGAAGTCAGAAGTGGAGCCAAGAGGGTTTAAAGTGACATAAGAAATATCTCATTTCCAGGTCAAGGAAAGAAAGGTAATATAGGCACAGTGAAAAGCAACACGGTGTTGTGCAGGCCAAGGGTCATGAAAAAGGATGTTGTGATGATACTCATCTGAAACACGGTGTGGGGCACAAGAGACTGAAGAGTAGATGGAGCTTTAAATGCCAGGACAAACAAATCTGAACTTAAGCCTATAATTAATGAAAAATAAGTAATGTAATAAGTAAAAATAAGTAATCATTGTAAAGGTTTCAATCTGTAATGAACCTATTGTCAATAACCAGAATAAAAATAATATTTGCAAGCATTAAATGAAATGGGAGAAAGAAAATAATTATTTGACAGGTAGAATTTTTTGCTTCAAAATATGATGTATTAGGTCAGTGGTCCTGAACTGGGGGCAACTTTGCCTCCCAAAGGACGCTTGGCAATAATTAAACATATTTGATTTGTCACAATAGAGAAAAATATGCCTAAAAGATTAACAATGCTACTATATTTCCAACACTTAGAACAGCTTCTAATAACCAAGAATTATATGTCCATAGTACCAAGGTGGATAAACTGGAAATTTAACACTGTGGTTTGGCCAAAGGATATGCATATCCGTATTCACATCCATATACTTTACCTATATGTATACATACACATAATTTGAAGTAATTAAAGAAATAATAAACTAATAGGAAATTATCAGAGCAACATCCAGCAGCAGAAGAAAATCCAGAACGGGTAGGATTTTCATGGTAATAGTATTGAAATACATTTGGTGAGGCATACGTACCTTTTATTTTATTTTTATATTTTCAAAACATTTTTAATTTTATTGTTAAGTTATAGTTGCCATTCAGCATTATATTAGTTCCAAGTATAGAGCATAGTGGTGAGACAATACTTTACAATGCACTCCCCTTCCCATTTTCAGTACCCACCTAGCACCATACAATAGTAGCATACATCATTTACCCTGTTCCCTACGCTGTACTTTATAGCCTCATGACTATTTTGTAACTCACAATTTATACTCCGTAACCCTATTACTCCTTTCACCCAGTCCCTAATCCCTCTCCCATCTGACAAATACATTTTTGTTCTCTGATTATTGTTTTGTTTCATTTTGTTTTTGAGAATATACATCTTAATACTATTTTCAACCATGAACATGATAAAATTCTAGATTTATGTCTTTTAAAATCTCTTATAGAAATTATTTGTAGTTTTCAGTATAGAAGTATTTCCTATGTTTTAAAAATATTTTCCTAAGTATTTTATGTTTTATGATGCTCATAACTATTTTATTTCATCTTCCAATCGTCTGTTATTAACATATAAGTAAAATTGACTTTTTTGTATTGACTTCACTAAATTTTCTTTTTTTAACTCTCTGGCTGAAGCTACTTTGAGGAATTTGTGTGGAATGGGGGGAGCAAAACATGGTCTGCTTACCCAGCAGCCACCAGTGCGGCTCACGGGGGCCTGGTCAGAGGCCTTGGAGCTCCCCCGAGCACAGCTGGAAAACTGACTCAGGCTCTGGGGTCCCGCACTTATCGTAGGAATTTAAAATGCAGAAATGTTTGTACATTTCTTAGCTATGACTTTTCTTTTCAATCGAAAGGTTATGTGATGTAACCAGAGAAAGAGAAGCATAACTGGGTCCATGGGACTGACTATCTTGAAAACATATGAAAACACCTGTAAGGAAAGCAGAGCAACTTTCAGTAGAGGCAGCATTCAGCCTTGTAGTCAGAGATAGTTTATAATCCCTGAAAAATTCAAATTTCAAATTAAAGGCATGAAAAAAAGAGCAGAATACACACACACACACACACACACACACACACACACACACACACACACCTCTGTCTCTTCAGACACAGAGTAGTTAGAAGCTTTTGAGTTCAATGGTAAAACTTTGAACCCTTGCTTTAATTTACTACTGTGTGACCTTAGACCAAACTCCTTAGATTCTCTAACCCTTAATTGGTTGATATGTAACATAAGCTTTTTCAGTTTATGTAAGAAAAACACTTAACTGAAATCATAGTATCTGAAATCAGTAAAAGCTTACTTACTGGTTTCTTAGAAAGGAAATGCTTTGTCCCTTTGATTAAGGACATTCTACATCAGGCCACCTCTCTAAAACCTGTCCATGTATTAACTAAATGGCAATGGTGACCTTGCATAATTTGATTTTTAGAACTAATGGCATAATAGCAAGAGCATTCATGCCATATAAAAAAATCAATTTCAGGTAGATTAAAAACCTCAATGTGAAAGGCAAAACCATAAAGCTTTTAAGAAACAATGTAGAATAATATATTAATAACCTTGGTAGAAAAGGATTTCTTAAGTAAAACATAAAAAAGGCAGTACCCATAGAAAAAAGATTAATAAATTCAACTATGTCAAAATTATTATTATAATTTTCCATTCTTCAAAAATTTCATTGATTTTGTAAAAAGTGAAGAGCTGTAGAATGGAAGAAGGTGTTTGCAACATATCTAGCTGATAAAGGACTTTTATTAAGATCATTTATGACAAGGAAGACAACTCAAAAAAAAAGTCAGACAAGGCAATAGGAAAATAAGGACCTAAAACATCATTTCACCAAAGAAGAGCTCAAAGTACTAAACTGAATATGTGCTGAAAGCACTAAACTTCAGAAGTCAAGAGAATTCTAAAGAATATCATTTTTTTCTTAATATTAAAATGTGTTAACCAGCATATAGAGCTATGTGAATTCTCATATACAGCTGGAAAGTTTATAAATTGGCACAACATCTTTTGTAAGCAATAGACCATAATTTAGAATTATCAAACATGTATTCTTACTGATTCAAAATTTTAACCCTTATGCATGGTCCATAGAAATAAAATACTTATTTGCAACATATACAAGAAGGTTTAGAGCCTAACTCTTTATAATCATCAAGTATTGGAAATAATCCAAATGCCCAACAACATTAGAATGGGAAATGATATTGTGGTTATATAAATACAGCAAACCATGGGTATATCAACACTTGTGCATCTAAAAGCCATCACTTTGAACAAAAGAAATCAAGTCACAAAATATTATAGAAGCTTTGTTTACATAAAGTTCTAAGAAAGGCAAAACTAAACTATTTTAAAATATGATGAAACCCAACATCCAGCGCTGCCCACCAAGAGAATGGAAGCTCCTCACTCCAGTGGGCCTCAGGCAGTCAGAGTGGGCACTTTCCAGCTTAGGAGCTGGGGCTCTTGGGCAGAGAGCTCCCCTTCTTCCACTCAGGCACACACTGGTGCACACGTACGTGTAGACAAGTATCACAAGGATACACACTCATACTACTTCTGTCTGCACACTCACAGTACATGCACACTGTTCAGTGTACACGTACTCATGTTCCCAATGCCCTCTGGTACTGTAGGCCCCTACTCATGTGTAACACACATGTTTATTGACAGCATATTTGTAATTGCACACTCCTCACACCCACAAGTACTAGCAGGGTATTTCTCAAACTTGATTAGCATTAAAAATAAGGAGGATACATGTAATGAAAAATACAATAAAAATAAACAAATTAATTCATTAAAAAATAAAATGAGGGGTGTGGGTAATAGCATGGCAGAAAGAAAGCTCAAGTGTGTTCAGGAGACAGTGGAGAGATACCCTATCAAATGTCTTCGGTTCTTATCCTTCTGGTTTTATGGCCCTGGTGTCAGGGTTCTTCTTGGAACAAACCTGGAGGGGAAAAAAATAAAACCACAATAAGATGATATTCATACCTACTAGCTGACATTAAAAAAGTTAACTCTATTGGCCCTAGCCAGGTAGCTTAGTTGGTTGGACTTTTGTCCCAATATGCCACTTTGTGTGTTCAACCTTTGGTCAGGGTGCATGCAATAAGCAACCAATGCATGAATAAGTAGAACAACAAATTATCTATCTCTCAGAAAAATAAAAATAAATTAACAAAATCAAGAAAAGCTAAGATATGGAGCTACTAGAGGGATTGTAAACTGGCACTGCCACTTTGAAATGGATTGGCAGCGTCTGCTACAACTGAATGTGTACGTGTGACCCAGACGTCCCACACATGGCTATGTACCAAGCACAGAAACAGAGATACATCTGTAAGTTCAACGAGAGACGTGTACATGAATGTTCACAGTGACATTACATGTAATAGATCCAAAATGGAAACATCCATAACGTTAACTTAGTCTGCTTGGGCTGTTATAACAAAATACCATAGACTGGTTGGTTTATAACAATTTATTTCTGACAAGTTTGGAGTCTGGGAAGTTTAAAATCAAAGTTCTGGCATATTCTGTGTCTGAGCAGCTTCCTGATTCAATTTCCATCAACAGAAGAATGCTTAAAAAAAATTGGCGTATTCTTGAAATGGAATACTAGATGGCAATAAAATTCAACAAGTCTACTACATGTTGTTGATTCTCCTAAACACAATATTGAGCAAAAAGAAGTTAGTCACATTGAGTGTATATTATATGATTTAATATATATGAAGTTTAGGTACAGGTTTAGGTACTAAACTATGGAAGTTTCATTTGCAAAAAGATAATTATTTTATTTTTCCATCAGGGAGTTAGTAATTTAGGGTGTTCACTTTTTAAAAGTGAAGTTGTGTACTTAGGACTTTTATACATTTATGTATGTATGTTTGTATGTGGGTTATAGTTCAATTAAAATGTTTACGTAAAATGTATAAATGAGAAGAAAATTATAAAGAAACTCATTATGAGTTAGGACACTGGCTGCCTCTGGGGAGAAATTAGAGCTCTCTGACTTGTAAAGTGTATCGTTCAGGGTCCAAAACCGCTATGACAGAGGGATACTTATAAGCATGTAACTAGAATTCTGGAGATTGTCTGAGAGAGGTAGAGATGGAAGGACAAACTTGGACGGGAGCGACCCTTCTGAAAATTAGGGTTCAGACCTCATCAAGGAAGGGTAGTTTTAAGCCCACAGTACAGTGAGGGTAGTGAGTTGTGTAAGCCACAGAGGTCGTTCATAGTCACTGGGTAAGCAGGTAACATCTCTGGGGGCTGGGGACAGTGGGGGACAGGATGGCGCAGATTATCTGGTCGGCACAGAGCGGGGTGGGATGCCGCCAGATTGGGAATCCAGCACCAGCTAGCAGTACAAATTTGCAGACCACATATTAGAGGAAAGATGCCAAGGCAGCACCTGGGAGTCAGAGAAGCCCCTCCTCCTGCAAAGTCATCTCTAGCTCCCTTTACTGACAACACTTAATATCATGTTGGCAGCAAAGAAAAAACATTTACAGCTCCATTGTCACAGACCAGAAAAAAAATAGGTGGGCTCCAAGGTGGAAGGCAATCAATTGATAACATCTGGCACAAAGATACAGCAAGAGCCTCCTGGAACACTAGTAATGTTCTAATATTTCATGTGCGTGGTGGCTACACTAGTGTTTTCAGTTTATGTGTCTATATATTTCACAAGAAGATGTTGCTTTTAAAAACCTAATGAGCATGTATGTGATTAGCATTTATCTGACTTGAGTTGTACTACATCTCCTGCTTACTAGCTACAGAACCTTGGCTAAGCCCCTGAATTTCTTCTCATCTTGAACCCATCATCCTTCATATGGAGATGGTAATACCAGCCCAGTTATATCAAGTGATTCCCATTTTTAACAAAAAGAAAAATAGAAGGAAAATAATAAGGTAATATATACAAAGGTGTTTTGAAGGACATGTAAAAATGTATAATCAAAATGGAAATTATTAATCAGGGAATAATTTTGAAAGCTCCAGTTTTTGAAAAAAAAACGTGTATTAATCAGCATTCTCTGGAGAAAAAGAATCAATAGGGTAAATATATAAATTAAAAGCTTGGCTCAAAGGATTATGGGAACTGTGAATTACTATAATCTACTGTCTTCAAGATGAATATTCAGAAAAGCCAGTGATTTAATTCTAGTCCAAGTCTGAAGGCCTGAATAGGTGTTCCAAAGTGTAAGTCCTAGTTCAAGGGTAGGAGAAGAGAAATGTCCCAGATCAACAGTGAGGCAGAGAAATTCTACCTCCTTACACCTTTTGTTCTACTCATGCCCTCAACAGACTAGATGATGTCCACTGACATTGGTGATAATAATCTGTTGTATTCAGTTTACAAATTCAAATGCTAATCTCTCTCGCAAACAGCCTCACAGACACACCAAGACATATTTACCCAAGTATCTAAGCACCTCATGATTCAGTCAAGTTGTCACATAGAATCGATCATCATACAAAGTGCATATTTATGTTTAAAGAGACATTGAGTAGCAAAGCATAACAAGAGCTAAAGTATCTGCTGTTACTTTTCTCCTAATTGAGAATCAAGAGTATGTACACAACCACTAACTCAAAAAGTAAATGTTTTCTTCTCTTATTGTCTTTAGCATATATTTTTGAAGCTGCAGGTGATGTTGAAATTATCTAGTCCAATCCTTAATTTGTAAATATGAAAATAGTGAAGACATAAATATTAATGTTTTCAGTTATAAAATTACAAGTTCAGAATTGGAATCCAAATCTCCTGACATACGATTCATGTTCACCCCTGGAAACTATATTTAGAATATTAACAAATCCCCTAAAGTTGCAGAAAATCTACAAGTATGACTATAAGCAACATCTATGGTCTACTTTTTTTTTTTTTTACTGGTTTGGTTTCTGCCTTTCTTGAGTGGTTTTAAAGCTGAGATTTATCACCATTTGGTAGCCTCTGGCAGTGTGAGAGGAAGATGAGCCTGCCATAGTGGAATGA
This sequence comes from Artibeus jamaicensis, assembly GCF_021234435.1. Classification (NCBI taxonomy): domain Eukaryota; kingdom Metazoa; phylum Chordata; class Mammalia; order Chiroptera; family Phyllostomidae; genus Artibeus; species Artibeus jamaicensis. The sequence goes on along the minus strand of NW_026522030.1, from coordinate 65,469,797 downwards.
AAAATGAAAAGTATAATAACATGTAATGAAGTAAAATAAAAGCTCTGCTGAATGACCAAATAAAACTGTCTCTCTCTGGGTGCTGCAGCCTGTTGGGCTGTGCTCAGAAGGGAGCAAGTGAGACCAATGCATTGCTGAGTCATCATGCTGTTAAGTTTCTCAAGTCTTACACATTCATGAGTTGATGTAAAGAATGAATGGCAACACAATGTGCATCTCATTACAATATTTGATTTTGGTTAACATGAGGTTAAAATAAATATTTGAAGCAATGCTTGCATCTGCCCTGTAATTATTTACATATTTAAATAATACATGCTGAACTAAATCTACTATAGAGTCCATTAATAAGTTACAAAATGCATTCACAGACAATAATTACAAAACTCACCTTGAAAAAATGAATGTAGGTTATTTGATGGGGTTGGGTAGAAAAAACCTTTCTTACTTAAAATTCTTAATATCGGAAATCCTAAGTCCTCTGTTAAATTTTAACTTGCATAAGAGCTGAAATAGCTCAGACATTACCCATTACCTGTGGAATGCAAAGTGCAGCCATTCAGAGGCTGGATGACAGTGATAAAGTGCAAACTAATGGTGTTCACTCTCTGCACTAACCCTGATGTACCTGGCCTTTTCAAAACAGGGAGGCTAATGTCTAACAAGTCATGTAAAAGTCAGAGTGAATGAACCTTAAAGTAAATGCAACATAACATCCTTTGCATTTCAGCTTTCCTTGAAATATCATCACTTTAAGTTCAGTGTCAAAGCCAAAAGGCAACGATTCTGGGTGAGTTTTGAATTGTGTGCTAGCTTGAGCAGAAAACAATACGGTAAAAAGAAGGTTGAATCACTTGCTATGGCTTGGTAGTTTTAGCACTCAGTTTTTATCTTGCTAATCCAGGTGCTGGTACTGGATTCAAGATGCTTTCCTAATATTGAAATTAAATTATTTTTAGCCAAAAGTGAAAATAACAATTTATGAAAATATAAATTAGTTTCATCACAGAAAATGTTAAAAATGGGTGACTTACTTTTTAATTACCTACTATGTACAGATGCTTTTGCATATGTTATATGCAAGATGAGTATATATAACTTTCTAAGTAAACATACTCATATGTTTTCTCATTTAACTGCCATGGCAACTAAAGCTCAGAAAAGTAAAATAACTATTTAGAGTCATTAATTCAGTAAGCAGTATGTACTATAATAAAAGCACAGATTTGTTCGTGACTTTTTGTTTTACATATATAATGATTCCTGCTGAAAATGAACTATTCTGTCAATAACTGTATTTGGAGGAGTAAGACAACAAGCTCAGTGTTATTTGGTTGGCTTGCTGAAGCTGCATGCATCTCCTCTGTAATAGATTACTGGGTCTATATCACACTGCTAAATCCATAAACAGGGGCTTGGGGCAGGGTGGGCAAGGAAATTAGAGATGATGCAACAAATGAAAGGGTAAATGGAAAAAACTGGCATGTAAAATTAGCAAACCAAAATTTAGCCATTCTGAGGTCTAAGGCTGTAAAAAGCAGGACCAACACAATAGCATTGCTCCAGTCAAGACAGCTTAAAGTAAATAGAACAAACTGGAGTCACTCATGTCTACCAAAATGGCTGCCAGTCAGCCATGACACTTTGGTTCAAGAGGGAAACTACCTAAGTCAGAGCAGACAAGTCTGGCAAAGAGACACAGCTAAGGTGTCTGCACATGTGACCAGAATGGTCATGTCTGCAGAGCAGGACAGCCCATAGATAAGCTCCTGGGGAAATTCTACACTTGCTAGCAGGGTGTCAAGCAGAACAGACATGTACAACCCGTAAACTCCTGGGCCAATTCCCCACTTGGCATCAAGAGTGCCAAGACAATTATCAAAAGACCCAGAAGGGTGGCTACCACCAATTTTAATGTATAACTGAGGCAGGTGTACCTTGAGTTCCAGACCAGTGCTGAGACAGCCAAGGTCCACACAGCAGGGCGCTGCTCCATGCCATGCTGCCATTGGCCATTGGAGGCTCTGCCCCAAAGACCGAAGACTTCACCTGTCCTGCTGCCCACCTGGCTCTGGAGATCCTTTCTTGCAAGACATTGACAACTCCCTTGCCCACTTTGCTGTCTCCTGGACCTGCAAACTGAGACTCTGGGACTCAATTTCATTATCCCCCATTGATTTCTGTCTATGCGTGTGTGTTATATTTGTCTTGGATTGTTAGAGTGTCAGTAGGATATTAATGTATGTTGATGTTCTACTTTGAGTGAACCTGCATTCAATAAAAGCTTAGTGAATAGAATACTTACTCTGTATGACTCTAGTCTGTTCCTTGGTAACAGGCTGCTCAGCAGGCAGCTAGCCAAACAGTTGCCCAGCCGACTTATAAGAGAGGCTGTATTATAAGCATATGTACATGAAAAAGATGCAATAAAGTCAGTAGAAAAAACAAATACCACATGATCTCACCTTTAACTGGAACCTAATCAACAAAAACAAGCAAGCAAGCAAAATATAACCAGAGACATTGAAATTACAAACAGACAGTAACCAGAGGGGAGGTAGGAAGGGGGAATGGGGGAAAAGGAGGAACGGTTTTCAAGAACCACTATAAAGGGCACATGGGCAAAACCAAGGGGGAGCTGAGCAGGGGAGGGAGGTGAGGATGGCTCCCGTGGAAGGAGATGTGGGAGGGAAACACAGACAACTGTACCTGAACAACAGTAAAACAAAATAAAATTGAAATAAAAGAAAAGAAAAAGATTAGGACTTCGGAGAGAAAATAAAACACTTTCTCAGCTCTTACTTCATCAGCCTTAGGGATTTATAGTTGTGATTTGTATCTTTCCCCTTCATTCTTTTAGAGACATCTTAAATATTTAAAGGCTTTGAGCATACTCATTTAGACAGAAACTTCAGTCGAGAAAAGCCTTGGGCTTGATCTTTCAATAATTTTAAGTTACAGTTTGTGGCCCATATTTCTTCAAGCTTTACTGACATACAATTGAAAAATAAAAAGTACATATATTTAAGGTGTACAATGTAATGTTTTGATATATGTATACACTGTGAAATAATTACCATAATCAAGGTAACTAACATATCCATCACCTCACTCTTGTTTTCTACCTTGGTGTGTGAGAACATGAGATTTAATCTCGGAGCAAATTTTAAGCATGCAATACAGTATCGTTAACTATAATCACCATGCTGTGCATTAAATCTCCAGGAGGCTCTGTTCCCACAGGAAAGCCCATCACTGAATTGCCTAGAAGACAGCTTGATTTATATGTGGTGAACCTTGAGGTTCCTGGTCTTAACAATGAGATTCAACTAATTAAACAAAGCAAACAAAGCAAAGCTGGGAATAAGAACTAAGAACGTAATTGGTGTAATCTACAGGCTTGTATCAGCAGTGACCAGCTAAAAGAGATCATATACATTCAGAATATTGCTTTTAATTCAATTTTAGATGGAGAGATTCTTAGAAAGCTGACTCCCTCTTGCTACTTCTCTAATTGATGTGGACATCGGCCCGCAGTGTCCGTGTCATTATGGATGAAATGAGACGTTCACACACACTACTGAGTCCGTGGAAGAAAAGGGACAGCATGGCTTTTCTCTCAAAGGGAGCAAAAGCCGCAGGCCCTGTAGTGACTGGCCTTTATTGGATTTCTTGGCACATTACTTGATGGTCCTCATTTACTATGCACAAGCTGCTTTAGGTGGTTACCTTTTACGGAAAACAAAGGAACCAATGCTGCTAATCACATCACAGAAGAGGGATATTTGCAAATGAAAAGGGCAAAAGTGGTTAGACAGGTTACACTTGTCCTTGGAAGGTTTAGTGTGAATTTTAGGAAGTTACTTTGCAGTAAATGTTTGCCACTGGGGGCTGGGCCCATGCCGCGCAGAATGGTCTCTCCTACATCTAATATGAAAAACAAAATTGTTTTCTCATTGTAATTAATTTGTACATTAAAATATGTAGTCTGAGTTCTGTAAACATGCCCTTCCCCTTGGGGACTCAATACACTAAAATAAAATGAGTGTTTTTGTTACTTTTTGAATGTCACACTCTGTGTGTTGTTGCTATTATGTTAATTCAATGATTGGATATTTTTAAAAACACATGTATCAATTTTTGGCACATACATTTTTTTCAATGTTATACAGACATTTATTCAATCATTTTTATAATTGTAGTGAATATTTTATATTTTTATTGTTGTTCAAGTATAGTTGTCTTCATTTTTCATTTTTTCTTCCAACAGCCCCCCCCATCCATCCCCACTTCCCAATCTTAATCTTACCCACCTTTGGCTTCCTCCATGTGTCCTTTATACAGGTTCTTGACCACCCATCCCCCTTTTTCCCTGTTACTCCCCTACTCCCTCCACTTTGGGTACTGTCCGTTTGTTCTTTATTTCAATGTCTCTAGTTATATTTTCCTTACTCCCCTGTTTTGTCAAATAGGTTCCACTTATAGGTGAGACCATATGATATTTGTCTTTCACCACCTGGCTTATTTCACTTACCATTATGCTCTCCAGATTCATCCATGCTATCGCAAAGAGTAGGAGCCCCTTCTTTCTTTCTGCTGCATAATATTCCATTGTGTAAATGTACCACTGGTTTTTTGATCCACTCATTTACTGATGGGCACCTTGGCTGCTTCCAGCACTTGAATATTGTAAATTGTGCTGCTATGAACATTAGGGTGCACAAGTTTTAGATTGGTGTTTCAGGATTGTTAGAGTATACTTCCAGCAATGGAATTGCTGGGTCAAATGGAACTGGTTCATTTCCATTTTTTGTTTTTTAAGGAAATTCCATACTATTTTCTATAGTGGCTGCGCCAGTCTGCATTCCCACCGACAGTGTACTAGGGTTCCCTTTTCTCCACAACCTCACCAGCACTTGTTTTTTGTTGATTTGTTCATGATGGCCATTCTGACCATTGTGAAGTGGTATTTCACTGTGGTTTTAATTTGCATCTCTCTGATGGCTAGTGATGTTGAACATCATTTCATATATGTCTGGGCCCTCTGTATGTCCTCCTTGGAAAAAAGTCTGTTCAGGTACTTTGCCCATTTCTTAATTAGATTGTTTGTCTTCCTAGAGTGGAGTAGTGTAAGGTCTTTATATAATTTGAAGATCAAATCCTTGTCCGAGATATCATTTGCAAATATATTTTACCATATGCTTTCTTCCCTTTACATTTGATGTAGTTTTCTTTAGCCATGCACAAGCTTTTAATTTTGATGAAGTCCCATTTGTTCATTCTTTTTTTTTAATTTCCCTTGCTCTAGGGACATATTGATGAAAATATTGCTGCATACAATATCTGAGAGTTTTTCTGCATATCTTATTCTCTAGGACTTTTATAGTGGTGTGGCTTATATTTAAATCTTTTATCCACCTGGAATTTATTTTTGCATATGGTGTAAATTGGTGGTCCAGTTTTTTGTTGTTGTTGTTGTTTTGCATATAGCTCTCCAGATCTCCTAACACCATTTGGAGAGGCTATTTTTACTGCATTTTATGCTTGTGCCACTTTTTTTGAGTATTAATTGATCATAGAGACTTGGGTTTATTCTGGGATCTCTATCTTGTTCCATTGGTCTATCCGTCTATTCTTATGCCAGTACCAGGCTGTTTTGATTATAGCAGCCTTGTAATATATGTTTGGTTTGTTCTAAATCTGTGAAATATGTCATTGGCATTTTAATAGGATTGTATTGAAGCTATAAATTGCATTGGGTAGTATAAATATTTTGATGATGTTAATTCTTCCAATCCAGGAACACAGTATATGCTTCCGTTTGTTTTTATCTTTTTAAATTTCTTTCTTCAGTGTCCTGTACTTTTCTGAGTGCAGGTCTTTTACCTCCTTGGTTAGGGTTATACATAGGTATTTTATTTTTCTTGTTGCTATAGCAAATGCAAATTTTTCCTGATTTTTGTTTCTTATATTTTACTGTCAGTATACAAAAAGGCCTTAGATTTCTGAATATTGACTTTGTATCCTGCTGTTTTGCCAAATTCAGTTATTAGGTAGAGTAGGTTTTTGGTGGAGTTCATAGAATTTTCTAGGTACACTATCACGTCATCTGCAAACAATGACAGTTTTGCTTCCTCCTTTTCAATTTGGATGTTTTTTTCTTTTTCTTGTCTGATTGCTATTGCTGGGACTTCCAAAAATATATTGAATGGAAGTGATGGAAGCAAATATCCTTGTCTTGTTTCTGATCTCAGTGGGAAAAGTTTTCATTTTTGCTCTTCGAGTATGATGTTGGCCTCCATTCCCAATTTGCTGAGAGTTTTTATTACAAATGGGTGCTGTACCTCATCAAATGCTTTTTTCTACATCTATTGATAAGATCATGTGATTTTTGTCTTTCCTTTTGTTTATGTGATATATTATTGTTGTGAACCACCCTGTCTGTTTTCAAAAGCTGTAACCCCCCATGGCTAAGGCTGAGTGAGAAACCTTAAGACCCTAAGCCACTAAGGAGACAAAGCTTATCTCCCTGGCAAGAGAATGCCTCTGTCCACTTTACTTCACCCTGCCTGGCCCCCAGTGCATTACTGGTTAGCCAAGATGGGTAAAATTACTCAAGGGAGGGTTGATCTAAGATAGTCATGGTTACAAGGGGGCCCTCAGGGCAGTACTTGGGAAGCTATGGAGAAAGGGTGTGATGGAACCCCACCTCTTGGGTTTGACATAGCCTGAGTCCTCATTCTGTCTGTAAGAAGTCTCTTAATCTCTTGGCTGCCTTACTTCCCCTTCCTGACTTAAGCCTGAAACAATGACAGAGGTGGATGTGGCCCTGTTATGGAAAGAGTGGGTTCCCTAGAGTGATCAGGCCTAAAGAAAGAATGTATAAAATCCTATGAAACTTACTTGGCTAATGCCCTCAATTTAAATAATAAGGGTCCAAGCAGGAAGTGAGTTTGTTTCCCAAAGTTTTATGGCCCTTTAACTATCTGACCCTGACTCAGAATAAGCCCTCAGAGTTCTCTGAATGTTATGTATTGTTTAGTCATTTCTGCCTGACAATAATTGATGTGCCTTGTGTATATACCCTGTATTCCTGTGCAAATAAAACACAATAAAAGCCCATTAAGGAACAGGTTCCTGGTCCTTCTCCTTTGAGAGATCGGCCACCTTTCCTCCCCAAGCAGGACATGTCTTGGTAGACTTATTCTCATCCTCGTCAGACAGGGGGCTCTGTGGGCAAAGCTCCCACATGTATTATGTTTATTGATTTGTAAATATTGTACCACTTCTGCATCCCTGGGATGAATCCCACTTAATCCTGGTGTATGATCTTTTTAATATATTGCTGGATGCAGCTTGTCAGTATTTTATTGAAGATTTTAGCCTTCGCGTTCATTAGCAATATCAGCCTGTATTTTTCTTTTTTTGTTGTATCTTTATCTGGTTTTGGGATTAGTATGATGCTGGCTTCATATGAAGAGTTTGGGAGTCTTATCTTCTTCCTGTCTTTTTAGAATAATTTGAGAAGGATGAGGATTAGGTTTTCCTTAAATGTTTTGTAAAATTCTCCTGTGAAACCATCCAGTCCAAGGCTTTTGTGTGCCAGGAGGTTTTTTTTTTTTCCTACTGCTTCAATTTCACCAGCTATTATCAGTGTGTTCAGGTTTTCTGCTTCTTCTACATTCAGTTGTGGTAGATTATATATATTTAGAAATCTGTCCATTTCACCCAGGCTTTCAAATTTATTGGCATATAGTAGTTTGTAGTAATTTCTTACAATCTTTTGTATTTCTGTGGTATCAGTTGTAATCTCTACACTTTCATTTTTTATTTTACTTATTTGGGTACTCTCTTTTTTTCTTCATGAGTGTGCTTAAAGGCTTGTTGATTCTTTTTGTCTTTTTGAAGAACCTGTTCCTGGACTTATTGATCCTTATAATTGTTCTTTTACTCTCTATTTCATTTATTTCTGCTGTGATCTTGGTTATTTCCTTCCTTCTACTCACTCTTGGCTTTGCTTATTGTTGTTCTTCTTGTTCTTGTAGATGTAGGGTTAGGTTGTTAGTCAAAATGTTTTCATCATATTTAGGTAGGCTTGTATTGCTATGAACTTCCTTCTCAGGACTGCCTTCACTGTGCTCCATACATTTGAACTATTGCATGTTTATTTCCATTTGTTTCCAGAAACTTTTTGATTTTTTTAATCTCATTATTAACCCATTCATTTTTAAAATAACATGCTATTTAATCTTCATGAATTTGAAAGTTTTTGAGCTTTTTACCTTAAGGTTGTTTTATCATTTCAGGCCCTTGTGGTCATAGAATATGCTTTATATTATTTTAACTTTCTTGAATTTATTGAGGCTTGTTATGTGTCTTATCATGTGATTTATCCTTGAAAATGCTTTATGTACATTTGAAAATAATGTATTTTGCTTCTTTGGAATTAAAGTATATATATATATAATCAGTTAAGTCTATTTGTTCAATGCTGCAATATCCTTGTTGATCTATTGTTTGGAAGACCTATCCATGTTTGGAACTGAGGTACTAAAATCTCCTAGTATAAGTGTGTTACTGTCTGTATCTTTCTTGAAGTCCTCCAAGATTTTCCTTATATATTTAGGTGCTCATATGTTTGGTGCATATATGTTCATAATGTTTATGTCTTTTTGGTGGAGACTTCCCTTTAGTATTATAAAGTGTTCTTCTGTGTCACTTTTTACAACCTTTGTTTTGCAGTCTATTTGTTCTGATATAAGTATTACTATTTATTCCCAGCTTTTTATTCCTTTCCATTTGCTTGGAATATGTTTTTCTAACTCTTAATTTTCACCCTGTATAGGTGTTTTGTTCTGAGGTGGGTCTCTTGTAGGAAGCATATGTATGGATCATGATTTCTTATCCATTCAGCTACCCTATGTCTTTTGAATAGAACATTTAATCCCTTTACATTTAAGGTTATTATTGGTACTTATTTATTGCCATTTTACCCCCTTTGTACCATGTTTCTCTCTCTCTTTTTCTTCCACTTCTTAAAGCAATCCCTTTAGCATATCTTGCAGTGCTGGTTTGATGAAGGTTTCGTCTCCCATTTTAATTGAGAACCTTGCTGGGTAGAGTAACCTTGGTTTCAAGTCTTTGCTTTCCATTACTTGGAGTATTTCTTGCCATTCCCTCTGGCCTATAGTGTTTCTCTTGAGAAATTAGCTGCTGGCCTTATCAGAGCTTTCTTTTATGTTACTCCATGTTTCTCCCTTGCTGCCTTTAAGATTCTCTCTTTGCAAATTATGGTACATATACACAATTCTATGCAGCAGACAGAAAGAAGGAGCTCCTACCCTTTGCAACAGCATGGATGGAACTGGAAAGCATTATGCTGAGTGAAATAAGCCAGGCACTAAAAGACAAATACCATATGATCTCACCTTTAACAGGAACCTAAACAACAAAACACACAAGCAAGCAAAATAAAAACAATGGCACTGAAATAGAGAACAGGGGGCAGTGACCAGAGGGGAGAGGGGAGGGAATTTCAGGGGAAAAAGGGGAAGCATTTGCAGGAACTACTATAAAGGACACATGGACAACAACTAAGGGGGGTGGAAATGGGAGGAAGGTGGAGAGCACTGGGGGGGAGTGGGCTGGGTTGGGAGTAAAATACAGACAACTGTACCTGAAACATAATTAAGTAAAAAAAATTTTTTAAATCTCTCTTTGTCTTTACCATTTTGTATTTTAATTATATATGTCTTGGAGTAGGCCTTTTGGGTTCATTTTGATTGGACCCCTCTATGCTCCCTGGACTTGTGTGGCTTTACCCATCTCCAGGGTAGGGAAGTTTTCTGTCATTACTTTTCAAACATGGGTTCTATCCCTTGCTTTTTTTCTCCTCCTGTTGGTATTCCTATGATTCTAATGTGGTTGTATTTCATGTTGTCTTGCAGTTCCCTTAAGCTATCTTCATATTTCTTTAGTCTTTTTTCATATAGCTGCTCTACCTGAGTATTTTTTTCTATCTTGTCTTCTAGCTCACTAATTCGGTCCTCTGCTTCATCCAGCCTGCTTGTAATTTCTTCTAGCATATTTTTTTTTAATTTCAGATATTGTATTCTTCATTACTTCTTGGTTCTTGTTTATATCTTCAATTTTCCTTTTTTATACTGTTGTAGTTCCCACTCAGTTCTTTCTAGTTGTCAGTGAGGTCCTTGAGCATCCGTATAACCATTGTTTTGAATTCTATATCTGATAGTTTGCTTGTCTCCATTTCATTTAGCTCTTTTAGTGGGGAGTCCTCCATTCCTTTTGATTGTGAGTTCTTTCTTTATCTCTTCATTTTAAATGACTCTTTTTGTTTGTTTCTGTGATTCCTGATGCTCTGCTTTGCCTGCTATCTCCATAGGGCGAACTTCCATGGTAAAAGTTCTCTGGTAGTCAGTGGTGTGGTGTGTTTAATCTCCTTGTCTGAATGCTCTAGGGCTGCCCTCCCTTCTGTTTGTGTGGGCTCTCTTGCTATACTTGGGCTTTACCTATTGGTGGCTTCTTTGATGATGGGTTCTACTCTCCAGTGGGTTCTCTGCTATTTACAACTCCCATCTGGTTATCTATGCTGTTCAAAGTGAAATTAGCCTCAGCTGTTGGTGTTTACCTTCTGACCTCTTTCTGGATTTAAGAAGATATATTTTTAAAAACAATTTTTAGTTACATGTCACTCAAAATATCTTTATTTTCCATAAATTGTTCCCATGCAAAGTAAGATGCAGATTAAGGGTACAAATATCTATGAGTCATAGGAAACAGCCCTTTTCTCTTAAGTGAACCATTAAGGAGGCTCAGACACTCCAGATCTGGATAACAAACTTATCTAGTTTAGTGATGGTAATAAACTAGCTTTTCCTGGAAAGTTTCAACATTTTCGTAACATGTTTTGTAATGTTTCCTAACACTTGGTCAGTGCTTTTTTTTTCCTCTTTCTTTTAGAATTACAGATACTGGTATAGAGGAAAGGTTTTTGTGTATATAGTGATATACAAGTACATGTTCCAAGGTATTTTGGTTTGGGTGGGGTGCGTTTATATTGTTTTGTTTCGTTTAGTTATGTTTCATTTTATTTTCACTGGAGGAAAAGGCATCTGAGAAGATTCCATTCCAAAATTGCACAGGGAAGAAAATCCAGAGATAATAAGAACTGCCTGTCAAATGGAGGTTTGAGTGATCCAAATGAATCATCAGCCCCAACTGAGGACATTGTCTTCCACTTTGACAGAAATAGACAGTTCTCTCCAAGAAAGAAAAACAAACTCATTCTTTCTTTCTTCACTTAATCATTTTCAGTTTGATGTATGTATAAGTTTTCAAACACATAGAAATATACTGGAAACTTGTTTCTACAGATTACTTTCTAAAATGAGAAAAATCTTGAGTTCAGCCTCTTTTAGGTAAAAAACTATTCTTTCCAAGTTTAAGACAAAACTAGCACAAAATTATTGTTATACAAACATTTTCTTAGAACAAAATTCTTTCTAAATACGTTTTTATAACTGTCTGTAGAGAACGTCAGTACTGTCAACTAAGAAGTTATGTTTAGAGCATGTGCAGTGGAGTAATGACTCAGAGAAATAGTGCAACCTCTTGAGCATGAGAGTACAATGTGGTCAACAGCATGTGCTTACCCAAGGCAGTAACACCACTCTCTCAGAGCATGCAGAGTGAAGCACCATAATCAACATGAGCTTATCAAGGTGGCATGAGACAACATGTGTTAATCCTCATACAAGTGTATAAAAGCAAAGGCCTTCAAACGCATAGCTGAGATAGCTGAGAACAGCATGCTTAACAAAATGCTGCTTCTCCAATGGACCCTGCTCAAGCTGACTCTGCAGGCATGGCAACTCTGGCTTGCAAAACAATAGCCAGCTTTCTCCCAGACCTAGACTCTGATCTGGACTCTTGGGACTTGGATTTGTTATGCTCAATTCTCTTGTGTGATGTGGTAGCTGATTGTTTCTGACTGATTATTAGTTTATTAGATTATTATAGGTTTGGATTAAATCTGTATTATTAAAAGCTAAGTGAGGCTGGGAGTGGGGGGTAAATGGGGACAACTGTACTTGAACAAGAATAAAATAATTTTTATAAAAATTCTAAGTGAGTAGCATAGTCATCTGTGTTGACTCACTGTTATTATTTAGTGCAGACATTATCTATAGGGATGGTGGCCATATGGGTGGCCTGGCACTTTTGGTTCTTAAGGCCAGATCAGACAACCCCAGTAGGGTGTTGAGAACTGAGTTACAGAAAAGACCGTTGTATGTTGTTTTTACTATGTACTAAGTACCCTACATATATGACTTCATTTAATACTATGAACATGAAAACCTATAAGAAAGGTACTGTTATTACTATTATTATCTTGATACAAAGATGAGAAAACCAGGCATAGAAAAGTTAAATTACTTATTCAATATCAAATAGCTCGTAACTGAAAAGTTAGAATATGAAACTAGGTCTACCTGACTCCTGAACTTGTACCCTCAGCGTCTGCATTCTACTATCTCTCAAGCAAGAAGTATGGCCATGGATGTCAGTACCAGAAAACAATTGAATGATGTCCAAGAGCTAATGAATGCATTGGAGCAATAGTATAGTTATCTCTATTAATTAGTAGTGCCAGAGAAATTATAAAGATTGCTAGGTGGCATTTGTAGGAGATGATGTCTATATTATTATGTAAAATTTAGTGCTTTTTAAAAAAGAAGGCAATTTCAAGTCCAAAACATATTCTCTATTCTTTATGTATTAAGACATTTTTAATCTCTTATAAAAAGCTGTAGGCTAGGCTGGAATCAATGATTCTCTATTTAAATTTCTAGAGAAGTAAATGGAATCTAACCAATTAAAGATGGTTACATCAGTTGGCATTAGAAACTTCTTTTGCTCTGGTTCTTTGGTACATAAAGCTTCTGTATTTTTTTATATACCCTGGATTGTAGCAAAGAGGGTATCTGCTCTTTTCCATACTTGCTGCCTGTGCCTCAATTCCTGATTTTGTGTGAGGAACCCAGGGAACTAAAGTCAGATGTTCTCATTCCTGCAAACATCTCCATGGGAACTTGGACATTTCAGATTATCCATTTTTCAATATTAATAGTATATAGCAGTTGAAAAAATAATGTAAGTCTCTTTATATTAATAATAAGTTTTCAAATATTAAAGCAACAATAATGCATGTTCCTATCAAAGATCTTATATACACATGCAGGTGCTGGACATGCTGATAAAGTTTCATTTAGATTTTCTAGAAAGCATAGAAAATTTGCATGGGTGGACATATTACTTTTTATTTGTTCATTTGTCAATAGATGTTTGGGCTTTTTCCATGTCTTAGCTTGTGAGTAATGCTTCAATGATCATGAGGGTGAAATATCTCTTCAAGATACTGATTTTACTTCCCTTGGCTAGATACCCAGAAGTTGGGTTGCTGAATCTTAAGGTGGTTATATATTTTGATTTTTCAGAAACTTCCATATCATTTCCATCACAGCTGTATTAATTTACTTTTCCACTTATAATATACAAGGGTTTTCTTTTTTTTTTTTTTGCGTACTCATCAACACTTACCTCTTGTCTTTTTTATTTTAGCCATCCTAACAGGTGTGAGGAAATAATGTGATTTTGATTTGAATTCCCTGATGATTACTGATTTTGAGCTCATTTTAATATAACTGTTGGCCATTTTTATGCCTTTATTGGGTAAATGTCCATAAAGCTCTTTTGGCTACTTTTTAATTATATTATCAGATTTTCAACTATTGAGTTGGTCAGTTTCTTATATCTTTTGGATCATAGCCCCTTATCAAATACATAATTTACAAATATTTACTTCCTTTCCACAGGCTGCCTTTTCATTATGTTGGTCATTCTCATTCTTGTACAGCACGTTTTTAGTTTGATGTAGTCCCACTTGTATATTTTAGTTTTGGTTGCCTGCTTTTGGTGTCATACACAAAAATTGCTGCTAAAACATCATCAAGGAGCTTTTCCCCTGTTTTCTTTAAGAAGTTCTATGGTTTTAGATTTTGTATGTATGTATTTCACTTATTTCAAGTTAAAGGTTTTTAAGTATGGAGTGAGATAAGGGTCCAATTTTATTATTTTGAATGTATCAATATTTTCTCACACCATTTATTAAAAAACCAAACTATCCTTTTATTATTGTATATTTTTGACAACCTTGTCAAACATCAGTTGATTGTATATGTGTCTGGACTCTATTCTGTTCTGTTGGTCTGTCTGTTTTATGCCAGTGCCATACTGTTTTTATTGCTATAGTTTTGTAATGTAATTTTAAATCATGAGGTACAGTGCTTCCAACTTTGTTCATGTTTTCTCAAGAGATATTTGGCTTTTCAGGGTCTTTGGTAGTTGCATATGAATAGTAGAATTAATTTTTCTATTTCTGTAAAAAATTGCATTGGAATTTTGATAGAGATTACATTGAATTTGTAGATTGCTGTGTATAGTATGAATATTTTAACAATATCAGTTCTTCCAATTCATGAACATAGGATACATTGCCATTACTTTTGTCTTTCTCCATTTCCTTCATCATTTTTAATCCTCACCAGTGGATATGTTTATTAATTTTTAGAGAGAAATGGAGGGAAGGCAGAGGGAGAGAGAGAAAGAAACATCAGTGTAGGAGAGAAACATCAACTGGTTGTCTCCTGCATGCACCTTGACCAAGGATTAAACCCACAACCTAGTATGTGCTCTGACCAGGAGTCAAATCCACAACTTTTTTCATGTATGGGACGATGTTCTACCCCATTTAGCCACCCAACCAGGGCTTACTGTTTTCATCGTATAGGTTTCCTTCCTTGGTTAAATTTATTGCTAAGTATTTTATTCTTTGGGATGATGTTTTAATTGGGATATTTTTATTAATTGATTTCTTTGGATAGCTCATATTTAGTATATAAAAATGTCACTGATTTTTGCATACTAATTTTATATTTTGAAACATTACTGAATTCATTTATTAGTCCTAATAGTTTTTGGTTGGCATATAGCCAGAGCAATTAAGCAATTAAAAGAAATAAAATGTATCCAATTCAGAAATGAGTAAGTTACATTTGTCTCCTTAGATAACATGGTTACTTGCAAAACAAAATAAAAAACCTATAGGACAGAGTTTTCATGGTAACTCATTTCTATCTCTGTGGTCTCTCCCCTGTTATTACCTTATTTCTTTTATTCTTTCCACCCCCAAAAATTGTAGAGATGGAAAAACTCATTTTTATCCCACCTAATAAGATTTTTGGATAGACTAATAATCAAGTTAACATGAGACACATTAACTGGGAAAAATGTCCAAATTTATTACAAGTATACATATGGGGGGTTGCATAAGAATAAGTCTAATATGCTATCCTGAGCTAAAGAGAAGAGAGGGCTATTTATAATTCTAGGACTTCAAAGGGCAGAAAGGCAATTCATGTGAATATGGAAAAACAAATGTGTGGTACATAATATTCAACGGGCCATCTTTAAGTATAGAACACAGACTGGACCTTAATCAAGCAGGTCTTGCTCAATTCCTTCCTGTCAATCACACACTTGTTCATATTAAACTATAGTTATCTATGGTGATATCTCCAATCCTAGTGCAGGCCCTCTATTTAAGTTATTTTAGGTGTTTGGGGGAATATCAAAGGTTCTTTCTGAGTATTTCTGAACAATGAACAGATTAGCCAATATCTCAAAAGGCATGTTTTGAGGTGGCCAACTCTGCCTCCCTTCAAAACTATCATTTGTATTCTGTGTTCATCATTCTTTTGCTATCTATTTTATATAGGGTTTCTATACATGTTTTCACAGAGCATCTCATTTTAGTTGTTTTAACTCTAATAAGAAAAATATTGTCTTATATTTAATAATTTAGGACATATGCTTACTAAATAATATGCTATTTGACATTTATATACATTGGTACTATGCTTTGTTCAATTTGATTATTGTTGCATATTTTATTATGTAGGTATGCAATTAATTCATCTGCTCTCTAGTCAATTATCATGAGTTTTTTGTAAGGGTTTTGCTATTGTGTGCAGTATTGTTATGAATATTCTTTTACATGTTTTTATATATGCATATATGATATGAGTTTCTCTTGACTTAGCATATATAGAATTAACATTACTGGTTCACAAAGCATGTCAGTGTCTAGTAATACCATTGTGATTTTAGCATTTTGCACTCCCACTAGCAGGGATGAGTGATATAAAGTATATATTACTTCCAAACGAAGATACAGTCAAGCTTTTTACAGTGCTGCCAGTATAATGAGAGCACAAGCATCTTACAGTAGTTCTGAAATACATTTTCCTGATAATGGATGAAGTTTAAACATCTTCTAATATATTCACTAGTCTATGTATTTTCTTTACTGCTAAAATGCTTTCTCATATCTTTCCCCCTTGTGTTTTTTTTCTTTTTTGAGTTGTTGATACTTTACCTACTACTTTGTAAGAGTTCTTTAGCTAGTGTTGATAAAAACAATTTTGTCTGTATTTAAGGTTGATGACTTTTTTCCATTTTTAACTTATGTTTTCAGGTAGAATTATTTTTTGATGAGCCAATTTCTTAATTTTATATTGTTAAATATCATCAATAATTTTTGTGCCTAGAATATAGTCACCAATATGTTCTATTAAGATGTTCACAGTTTTGTCTTTAATATTCATATCTTTAATTCTCTGGAGATGATTTTATTTTTGTGGCTAGTCAGTTTTTCAGTTTCATTTATTGAATTATCCCACTTTTCTTATTGATGAGACAAGGCATCTTTGATGGACCTCAACTTCTCTGGATGCATGAGTCTAGTTCTTGGTTCTTGCTCTATTTCATTGGACAGTTTTCTATACCTGTGCCAGTTACATACTATCTTTGTAATTATAGTTTAAATAAAGTCTTGATAATTGATATAAACAACGACACAATAAATTGTTTATTTATACAGTGAAATGAAACAATAGTCAAAATTGATGGATGAATTACTGCTATATGCAGTAACGTGCATGAACTTTAACAATATATTATTAGTGAAAAAGTGCTAAATTATTATGTATAGCATGATATACTTTTTAATAAAATTAAAAACAACCGTGAAACATAGCTTTTATGAATATGTATAACAAAATAAATTAAATAAAACTTCTCTCTCTCACACTTATGATTAAAAACTCCATAATTTCAATTTTCCACATTAATATTAAAAGAGAAAAACAATATGGTTACTTCAATTAGGTACAGGAAAACTGTTTGATAGAATTTAACCTAAATTCATGATTTAAAATTAAAAACCTTTTGGAAATTCATAAATGATAACTTATTAATCTGACACAGGTATTTTTGAAAACACAGCCAGTGACTGTTGAGCTCCTGTTTATCTTCTATCAGCTACTATCTTTATCTTCTACCAGACATAACATGTCCAGGCATTGATTAAAACAAGCTGGAATGGCAGCCAATCTGGCCAAGCAAGCTAAGCAATATTATGACATGGTAGCCTGCATGAAGTTTATAATCAAGCAAGAAGTTGAATTTTTCAATGAGGAGAGTAATCTCTCAGTTACTTGTAAAAAATGTTGTAAGAAGTAGTGGGTCATATTGGAGGTTCATCTCAAGTACTGAGCTAAAGACAGAAGGTGCTGAGCAAAAATGACAGATGACCCCTTACTACAGAGAGAAAATTGAGAGCAAGATTAGAGCATGTCTGCAATGATGTACTATCTCTTTGAAAAGTTCTTGGTGCCAGTGTTTCCCAAAGACAGAGCAAAGCCTTCCATTTGAAAATGAAAGGAGACTCTCATTGTTACTTCCTGGGGTTGCTCTTGGTGATAAGGAAGGAATTGTGTGTGGATTCATCACCACAAATCACAACAAGCATACAATGAAGTTTTGAAATCAAAAAAGAAAAGAAAAAAGCAATGGACTTAGCTTAGCAGATTGGGCCTTGTCCTTAATTTCCCCATGTTTTATTATGAGATCTGCACTCCCCCTGCAGATCTCTTAAGAAAGGCTGATCTCTTGCAAAGACAACTTATGACTAAGACAGTACCAAATTTGATGTATTAACTAGAAAGTAATATTAAGACAGTGCACTAATAGTGTGCCCTGGCCAGGTAGTTTAGTTGGTTGGAACACACACCCCGTATGCCAAAAGGCTGTGGGTTCAATTCCTGGTCAGAGCACATACTTAGATTGTAGGTTTGATCTCTATTTAGGACATGGGTGAGAGTGGAGGCAGGGTAAACATTTGATCTCTCTCTTGCTCCTTTCTTCTCTTTTTAAAAGCAGTGAAACAAATGTCCTATGGTGAAGATTAAAAACAAAGGCATCACACTAATAGTGCAACAGTGGAGAGGCCATTGTAGGCATCAGATACAGAAGAAATAGAGCTAAAACAGAAGAATGAGAAGAAAATGAATCAGCCTATCAACTTCCATCTGCCTCATTTCAAAATTCACACAGTTGACCATTTTTCATTTAAGCGGTCTCACAGATAGGTTTTGCTTATAATTTTCATAGGTTTGTATTACTTCTATTTGAATTTCTTTGTCATGCGAGTTTTATGTTTAATGTTAAAGGAGTCGAGCCAGTTAACATTTAGGGAGTTACCTATTCTCATTTTGAAGTGCTCAATACGGGAATATAGATATTCGTACATTATAATGACACATACGACAAAATGTTTGGCATAGTACTTTTGGTACTCTGTGGCTTCCCAACGGTCAGCGCTAAAACTGCTTTCATGTCTAAACAAAGAAAATGGCCTGGTGGGGGATAAAAGAGGTAATTGGTTCTAGTCAGAAGTATAGCTATTGTGGGCTCTTTAAGGCTTTGAGCTTGAAGCTGTAGTAAAAATAGCTATCACAATGGATAGTACCTACTGAACAAGTGTATCTTTGGAATAATACAATACAACTCAATTTGCACACTTTTGACTACAGCTGCAGAAATGTTCCTTTAGAGAATGTTGTATCCCAGTTTGCTCTGGATAAGGGCAAAAAAATAGTTCATATTCTATATTTTGTAAAGGTACCTGCTGTTTACTTTCATTATTTTTGCTACACTTATTTTTATCTAAAGGTGTTAGGAAACCTAATTACAAATGTACAAAATGTACTAAAAGGTTATTTTCTGATTTCCATTATGTGATAATGTGTCCATTACAGCAATAAAAAAAAAAAAAAAACATATGGCTAACTTTTCTTAGGTATTTTTATTTTGTGCTCTACATGCATAATTATAAAAATAAAAAATAAAATATGCAATATTTCTAATTGCATAATGAGAAAAATAATGCAAGGTGATGGATAGGTGTGTTTAACTTTTTATGTAATTTTCAAAACCAGTCCAAAAATTATTGTTAAAATCATGTGTATTAATATAAGTGGAATAAAAATTTCATGAAATGAATGTTACATAAAAGATTACCACTATCATCCCTTAATTTACTTTTACTTGACATTATAGCCAGTAGAGTAAAGTGAACAATTAGAGATATGAGCATTAGAAAAGGGGATAAAACTTTTTCATTACAGATATTACCACTTACACAGAAAACTCAAAACAATGTACAATTCCTAGAAAGTAGAAAAATATTGTAAATATTTTTAAAAGTATATAAAAGTCAATAGCCTTTTTAGGCGTCTTCAACAAATAGTGTAATTAAAGACCTTTTTTACAATAGTATTGGAAAATATCTACTATCTTAGACATCATTTTAGTAAGTCCAGGCAGGCCTGTAACTATGAAAAGTTTGCAACAAGAAACGACAAAGAAGAGGCTACAAAAATGAAGAAACACTTCATATTCATCGACAGGAAGGAGATTGATCTGTATGGTTAGTGAAACTTCAATAAAAATTAGAATTTTTTCCCAGAAAACTTGATATATTTATTTCAACATTTAGTTGGAAAAGTAAAGGTCCAACGATAACCTCAGCACTCACATTTCCCCTGAGGATATTTACTGCTTTGTCAGACAAATGTGATTTGGCTTTAGGCCAAATTCTAGACTGCATGAAACCCTTGGAGTTCAAGAATAAGGGAGATGGATGTGCCTGATGGTGAAGAGCTTCAGCACCAGAAGAACAACCAAAAGAGGTTTCAGGCCATGGCTTTACCAGCAACATTCAAAGATAAGCTGCTTTAGAAGTTACTCTTACAGTGTAATTTACCAGCCATGGGGATGAGGAAGGGTAGATGTCAGGAAGGGACTTCTATATAGGCTAAATAATCTTTACCTATTTTTCTCAGCTTCTTCTTTAGTCCTGAAGACATCTAAACCATTGCAAATGTGTCACCAGGTGAGGGAGTAGGCATTGAAAGTGTCAAGTTAACTAATGGGGAGAAGAAGCATCAGCCGAGTTCTTAGAACTCTTGCCTTGCTTTAACTCACCAGTGAGCCCATGTTTCCTTCCCTCCCCAGGGTTTAAAAGACAACTAGACTAAGGCTTATTATGGGCATTTTAGAGATTCCTACTGTGAGAATGATCAACATTTTTCACTGTGTCTCTAACAGCAAGTGATTGGAATGTAAAAAATAATGGGCACTTTCCAGGGTTGTAACTATTCCCCATAAATTTACCTATAACTCTGCTACTTCTGTAACGGGGATCCTGACAGATCACTGTGGGAAGGGGTGGGAATCCTGACAGATCACTGTGGGGAGGGAAGAAACCCAAGGTGTCATGAAAGAGCCTGCCTTCCTCAGAGTGAGGGAGGAATTGCAGGAGACCTCAAGGCAGTGGACTGAAGACGCTGCCAGGGCATGACAGATCTCCTCACTCCCAGGTGGTGGTAAACAAATAGTGCAGCTTGTGAGACAATCAGAGGAAGCTTGGACAGAATCTGCGCAGGCTGAAAAGGTCACAACACTTGTGTATCATGGAGGTGGATAAAGTGACCCCACCCCAGGCAGAAACGCTGTGCCCCTGTGCATGGCTAAAAACCTTCCCACCCGCTTCTCGGTCATGGCAGCAGGCGTACAGGCAGAGACACTGTGAGCCGACAAGCCTGGTGGATGTCACCCTGAACTGGCTGACAAGTTGGACACTCCCTTAGAGTGTAGGATTTTGAGACAGAAGATTTGAAAAGGTGAGCATAAAGATTCGGCCTATTTATTTTTTTTTATTATTTATTTATGTGTTTGTTTGTTTGTTTGTCTATTGTATTTCCCTCGCCCAGCCACTTGGGGAGAGCTGGAGTGTTCAGGTACTGGGTGGATGCCGAGCCCTGCCCTTGTCTCTTTCCTTGCCTTGCCTTTGCTTATAGGTTGGGAGCAATCACAAGGGACACGTGACTTACCAACACGAGTCCCACACCACTCCCATTCCCTCACTATAAGAGCAGTGCACAGAACCATGGGCCAGAAATGTTTGCTGGCCCCAAGTATCAAGCAGTCTTGAATTCCAGGGGCCCCTTGGACAAAGTCCCTTGCATGACCAGCTGCAGTGAGCTGGCAGTGCGCCCCAGGAGAGGGAGGGAGCAGCAGCGAGACAATGGCAACGCTGGCCCCACAAGTGTACAATCCAGAGAGAGTGATCCTGGGGTTGGAGAGACGGAGATTCATTTGAATAACAGCCATGGGCTCCAGGAGGACAGATAGAATGGAGGGGGTGTCTGGACATTGATTGTGGCCCTGGGGGTGGCTGGCTTCTTTCTGTGTTGTGCAGGAGAAAACGGCTTGGATCCAAGGAGTCCCAGCTCCCCCAGATTGGTCAACCTTTTAATAAAGACCTTTTTCCTTCCCTACCAATTACTGGGTTAAGCTCGGTATGGTGGCAGGCATCTGAATCCCACTTTGTTCAGTAAAACTTCCTCTCCAATGGGCTGGTCCATCAAAATACAGGAGAAAGTGAAGATATTTAAGGAATAATCTTCTTTCCATTGTATTTTTTAAGAAATAAATCATATACAAAATTAATTACTTTAACTATTACTGTAATCATGTCAAAATTTACACACAAAAAATCAGATATGAGAAAAACTATTTTAATAATTGGTCTCACCTTTACTCTAGAACTCTCACTGTTATTTGGTAGTGAAAAAGGAAATTTAAACTTTCATTTAGGGTAACAATCTCTACCAGTTCTATTTAAATGTATTTGCACTTTAATTTACCCACAGTAAGAAGTATTTTTCTTGCAATGTATATAACAGAAGTATGAATATGTATGTGTTGTTCAGGTATAGATATATAGAGAAATATAAGGAGAGACTTAGCTGTTAATATAGAATTAAACCTCAAAGTTCACTAAACAATTCTTAGAACTATGTGGAATACCCTTGTATTGTATATTTTATGCTACTTTTAACCCACAAATTGATTTTAAGGTGCACTGAAACCTTATGAGGGACAGTTTAAAACACTGATGTAAAAACTGACCTATAGTAATTTATTTTAATCTTAATTAACTCTGGGTTTTCTATCTCCTTCAGTCTTACCTCCCCCCCCGTAATAAATTCAACTTATCAAGAAGTATCAACAGGAAGAGGTATGTGTTGAGCCTCATTATAATATTACTGGCCTATATATGAGTAGTAAGTTATCACCCCTAAACTTATTCAGTTGTTCTACCCCTCTCTCTCCAAAATTTAACCCTAGGGAAGGGTGGAGCATCAGTTAGGTAAAATATAAGAAAACCCTTGGCATCTCCCTCTCATGCTCATTCCATCTCCTCCAATTTCTTCACTCAGCACAAAAGAACATTCTATTTCCCCATTTTATTTTTCTCTGATAGAAATTGTTCTTAGGTCTTATTTTTTTATAACATCTTGGTGTAGTATCTTTTCTTCCCATTGCTGAGGCAAGAAGTCCTAACCTTACAAAATGTCATCACGGCAGAAGAAAATCATCGATAAGGGAAAAGCTTGTACTATATGAAAATGTTATCTCACTACTTAGAGAACAAATTTCTTGTGATACATTTTATAACAGCTTATTACATCCCACTATGCAGAAACCTTATGGCTGAAAATCACTAAACAAGTCCAACATCTTTATTTTCTAATGAGTTCATTGGGACCCTGAGATAGAGTCATTTTCCCAACTGCTTCCATTGATTTTGTATTGCCCCTTCTCCCCTGTTTGGCATTCCAGACTCCCAAGAGGTGTATCCAGATATGTGTTTTCATGGCCAATTAGAGACAAAAATAATAAATAGATAAAGGAAAATATAAATATGACCAGTGTTCCTCCTCCATACTCTCTTTGTCCCTTCTCCTGTTTTTTCCATCTCTACCAGTGACCTATGCCCCCAATCTCCAACAAACAGACTGCTTCTCATCAAATTGCCTTTAAAACTTTAAACTATTAATTTGATCTTATATGATATATTACTTTCTCAAACTATAAGAGTTTTTTTTAATATCCATATCCTAAAAATTTAAAAGCAGTGATAAAATAGCTCATTAGGCATATAGATTTATGCAACAATTTCCTAGTAAAATTCACTTCTCTAACATGATATATTAGCACTGCAGATTCACCATAGCCAATTCTAATACAAGAGATGTCATTATATATTTAATCATATTACTTAAATTTATATTGTCCCAATTAAAATATTATTCTTGAAATATGAGGAAAGTTCATTTAGATAACAAATATATCTGGTTCTGAGATAATAGGAAGTATTATAAAGCTTATAAATTATTTTAAATTAATATATCTATAAACAACAAATTAAGTGGACCTGATTTTACTATAATTACTCTAATAACAAAGTATCTTTCCTCTCCTGAGCAGCTACATGTTTTGGAAATAAATGTTTTGTGAAGAACTGTGTGCTAATTAGGGAATCAGAGTGCAATACATAGTGCCTTATAAACATATGTTTCAAATTCTTCTTTTCTCACTTTGTCATGTCAGTGTTAATATGATAATAACCAGAAATAATCACATAAAAAACTGAGTCTAATAGCCAAAGGAATTAATCTAAATCAATCAATATATCCTATTTTTTTAGATCTGATTTATGCTGCCTTGTATTTGAACATATGGGTTAAACATATTTGTCAATTCTTTTTCACCTATTGCCCTTCTCTTCCTATCATTAGAAATCAGGACTAGTTACTGTGATTTCCTGATTGCTCTTCTTAAGTTTGCAAGAGATAAAAGCATTGGATCTACATTTTTCTTTAGGTTCTTCCTTCTTTAACCTAAAAGAAAAAAATCAGGGTTCACAGTGAGAACAATAATTTTTCCTATACCACCTACACCTTTATTGTCAGGTGCAATCAACTGTGACAGCATTTGAAGACACTGGTCAGTCAGACTCTGAAATTATTGATCCCGGAGAAAAGTGCATGAATGGTTTTCTTCCCATTTCTTCAAAGCTGTGGTCAGCTCCAAATAGAAAACTCAATAACACTAATGACTCAAAACCTTCTACAAACTGATATATTTAGTCATAGTACATAAAAAAGTAAAAGGTATGATGAAATTTGTGTGAGGCTATTAACATTTTTAAGTTTGGCTTGAGGAGAGGTTCTGGTTCAAGGCAACAATGCACAACTTCTCTTTCCTATGAAAAACTAAGGAGCTGAGGGGTGAAGGAGGTTGGGCTATAAACAATCCCATGGTTCTCTTCTGGTTCGACTTTTGGATAAGTCATAGCTTAAGCTTGAAGAATACCAACTAGTGTTTAGATCTACAGAGGCAACAAGGATTCATGTTTGATCACATATACAGAGACAATATAGATATATTAGGATAAGATATAGAGAATACAGATAACCACACTGAACAAAAGTTGAGTTTAGAAGCTGAACTGAAACAAACGGGGAACTCTCACCTGCTATTGAATCATGAAGAGTTAAAAGTTTCTTTATTACAAAATGCCATCCAATAAATAAAATTAAACTTTTAAAACTCAATGTAAAAATTCTTGACTTGAATATCCTCCATAAAGTCAGAGTTGTTGTGATTTTTAGATACCTGAAAATAAATATAAAATAACTAGACCTTATTTTATGTAAAATAATAATAAGCAACATCTAATATTGAAGTCTAAAGTAGAAAGAAAATCTCATAGAAATTCATAAAGTCCACCATTTTAAGGCCATTTATTTTTGCTTCTTCAACATTTTCTCTGCACAAATCTGTGTTCAGCTGGTTGGGCTGTTGTTAGCTATTCTTATGGCATGAACTCAGTGGCATCCTTAAAAGATAGTTTATTTCTAGGCACACCTAGTGCTTGGTTTGCCAAGATGGTTGACTGAACAATAAAAGTTTGGTGAATTACATTGACAATGTGTTCAGCCATATAATCTTTTCATCTTCAGAGAGGAAGAATAAATGTTTTCAGAGCAGCTTTTCAAAAAGTTGCTTTCTCCAACCTATCATAATTTTACCCCGACACAGTTTTGAAATAAAAGTTTATATGGAGATTTTAGAATTTTCCTTATAGGGTCCTTTAGAGTTAAGATAGTATCTCAACTCTCTGTTTTTCCATAAAAGTGAAAAGGTAATATTTCCTTTAGATATTTTTTTCTGCCCCTGTGGTAGATGTGAAGTTGCACCACTCCAACCCCCTTTCAAAGTAACTTATTTTCTAGATATGAGGAATGTAGCTGGCAGATAGCTTCCAGCTATCAGCTACTTCAGGGTCTACTCTGGCTGCAGTGAAGCACTTCAGTCAGATGTGAAAAAACTCAGACAGCCACCATTCACTCCAGAGCTCTTCATAGGGATAGCCAAGGCTTTTGCAGGCCCCAATCACAACTTCTCCCTCTGTCCAATACAGTTATTTCATCCCTCCTTTCACACTTATTAATCAACAATAAATGTGCATCCTAAAGAGTGTCAGCATCCACTTTAAAGGCATCAAAACTGAGATAGTAGATACTAGAACTCATCTAAGAATGTGGGCAATAAAATGGAGTTTTAAATTACCCGTTGTCTTGTTAGATGAGGACCCCATCACTTGTAGTAGTGAGGGGCAGGGAGCATAAATTGTCCTTGGCACATGGTGACAATCCAATTGTCTCAACTTTTATCATAGACAAGCTGGTAGAGCAGTCATAGAAAGGGATACACTACTGAGTTTGAGTTTTATTATTTCCAAAAGTCATTGATACTGTACAGAATGATAGAGAACAGCTAGGAATAGATAACAGGTAATTGAAAAACAATTGTGAAAACCTGATGATTTCTTTGGTTGCATTTAAAAAGCTCTCATCTCACTTCTGGTCAAGATGGAGCAAAGATAGATAACACTTTGCTTCCTCACACAACCAAAAGAAGGAAAACAAATTAAAAAAAAAAAAAACTAGAATTGCCAGAAAATCAAACTGTATGGAAGTCCAACAACCAAGAAGTTAAAGAAGCAATATTCATTCAGACTGGTAGGAGGGGTGGAAACAGCCAGCCAGGGAAGAGAGGACACTAGAAAGGCAGTGGCTGGGGAACCCAGTCGGTCCTACATTTACTTGGAGGAAAAACTGGGGAGACAGGCAGACAGTCCAGGAGCCCAGAGAGTTCTGAAGAAGTTGGACTCATAGAGGAATGCACCAAGACACATCATAATTAAGCTATCCAAGATTAAAGATGAGGAGACAATCATAAAAGTGGCAAGAGGAAAGAAGACAGTTATCTACAAAGATAACTCTTAAGATTATCAGCTGATTTCTCAAAAGAAACCTCACAGGCAAGAAGGGGATGGAAAGAAGTATTCAAAGTCATGAAAGGTAAGCAACCTGCATCCAAGATTACTCTATCCAGCAAAGTTATCATTTAGAATGAAAAGGGAGATGAAGTGCTTCCCAGATAAGGTCAAGTTAAAGGAGTTCATCATCACCAAGCCCTTATTATATGAAATGTTAAAGAGACTTATCTAAGAAAAAGAAGATGATTAAAATATGAACAGTAAAATGACAACAAACTTACAACTATCAGTAGCTGAACCTAATACAAACAAACACAAAAACAAACTAAGTAAGCAACTAGAACAAGAATAGATTCACAGAAACAGATTACATGGAGGGTTACTAGTGAGGAGGGGCAGAGGAAGGGGGAGAATTTGGGGAAAAGTACAGGGAATAAGAAGCATAAATGGTAGGTACAAAGTAGACAGGAGTAGGTTAAGAATAGAATGGGGAACGGAGAAGCCAAAGAACTTATATGTATGACCTATGGACATGAACTAATAGTGGGGATGCTGGTGGGAGAGAGGGTGCAGGGTGGAGGGGAATAAAGGGGAGAAAAATGGTACAACTGTAATAATATAACCAATAAAATATATTTTCAGAAAAGCTCTCACCTCCTACAGCAGGACAGAAAAAGTTCCAGATTAATCCAATGATTGAATTGTTTGAGTAATTGAACTATAAAATAAATTAAATGCCAAACCAAGGTGTGTCTTCCTGATAGAGCATTGGAATTACTATGAAGGTACAGAAGCAAGCATCAGCTCAGGGGCATCATTCTGCATGGATAGCATACCTTCTTCCAGAATGCATTGGAAGAGTGAATTTTATGTGACATGGTGTCACCGAGTAGGCTGAATATGTAAGTCCAGATAAATAGCTAGTGGTAGGTGTGGAAATTACCTTGTTTGCTTTTACTTCTGATAACTCACTAAGGGACTTTGTGCTTTCTGAACCTATAATTTGTACTCTGAAGGGTTAAAGGTCCTGCTCTACAAAGGGAATTCACTCTCATGAGCAACTATGTATGGCAAGGGCCCCAGTGAATTATAATCTATAAATACTTTGATTTGGCCAATGCATTTGTTTCTATCCCAATCTGTAGAGGAACACACATTTTGAGCTCTCTGTTTCCAAGTACCTCTACTCAGAGAAATCCTGGAGGATTTCTAGATACTCTGTAGATGTGTATGGAAAAGCAGAACTGAGTAGCTCCAGTGAGGACTATGGTAGACACAGAGATGAACTACCCAAACTTATTTTCAAGGAAGTATTTGCTGTCCTGCTGTAGGGAATGAAGTCAGTACATGACCTCCAGCTTTTATCTCATCCAGGGTCCTTCTCAACCACAGGTAGTCACCTGAGGTCCCACCATTTTTCTGAGTAGTCATCTGGCAACTGAGCAAGGTATGCAGGCCTAGCAGTTCTGACTCAACACGGAACAATTCTGAACGCACTGCCCAGAGTTTTGTGTCAGTTTGGCCAAGAATTTGAAAGGTCTGGTTTATAATTCAGCTACTTACTTTGTCCATTTATACTTCCTCTCTCTTATTTCAGAGGTGTTGATACCTGATAAACACCCAGCACCCAAAATTTGGCCTCAACTTCTACTTACTGAGATTTAAGCTTCAAAACTTCCCTACCTAAATCATTTTTTTGATTCTTCATGTTTTTATTTCCCTACTTCCTAACTCAGCATTTCCCAAAGTATCTTCCTAGGAAACAATGTATCAATTTTTATTCTACCAACATAGAAATCAAATAATTTGATAATTGCTAGGTAATACTTAGGTAGGTGAACCTTTATACTGCATGACAACACCATTTAACATGCAAAGAAATTTATCACTATATATGTGTGTGTGTGTACACACATATATACACACCTATCACTATATGTAAATATATATGTATATATGTGTGTGTATACATACACACACACACATTTTTTTCCTTGTGAATCTCTAAGACATCAATTCACTATCCATTGGCAGTGATAGTCTCTCTGGAAAATAAATAGTCATGTGGTAATTTTTTCTTGTATTTTTCCATGAGCAGAAATGAAATTTTATAAGTAGCAGACATAAAATTTTGTTAGTACCATAAATCATAGAAAATTAAAAACACAGTTTATAACAAAAAATTATGCAGAGCTACTTATATCAGTTCTGATTTTCCCTCTTTGCAAACTGAACAGAGAGAATCAATGATCTAAGCATAAAGGAAACTTGAAGGGGACTTACACTTTTAGTTTTTCATAATTTTTTATCTCATCTATACTCATAATATATTACTAGATAATTTTAAAAAGATTTTTTATATATACAATCAAATCTAATTCAATCAAAGCTTTTAAAATCACATTTTGTTTTAGAATAGGAGTTACAATAATTTTTAAGTGAAAGTTTATTACTTTGCATAGATTCTTTTAAATGATTGAGATTAGACATTAATGTATGATATTTTTGTCCAAATGAAATATTTTCTTTAGCTTTGAAAAAACTTATAGATGAAAATTTGTATACTTTTTCAAAAAATGTCTAGCCCTATATTTACAATTTTCTACCAACATAGCCTTTGGTTGACTAAATTATTAGTCTAAGCCAATCATATTTTCCTTGGACTCTACATTTAGAAAAGGATGTATAACCCAATGTGGGACAATGAGACCTGAGAAAAGTTTTCTGTGAGACTTCTGGGAAATAGGTCCTTGCTGCTTAGAATAAGACACGAGAAAAGATGGATATTTTCTTCCAATGGTCGCTGACAACTGTAGGTTTAATAATAACAATTCCTGGAAGTTCTAGAGTTATCTTTCTACCAGCCTGAGTATGAAGTCAAGAGCAGGGAAGAGCCAAGAGAAGCCGAGCCATAGTCTCCATATTCCATACCCTGATTCCATCTTGCATCTAGACTGTTTCTTGTGTGAGCTAAAAATTATACTTATTAAGGCAGTTTGCACTGATTTTCAGTAACATGAAATGTAAACTGTTCTTGCTTATAGTAGATTTCCAATCCCTCTAGAAAAAAAACCTAATAACAAGATCAGTTAACTTTTCATTATTAAAACTTATATTTTCTATTATAGAAATAGAATTACTGAATTGTGAAGTAAATATAAACACAAATGAATAATTAAGAAGTATAGCTTACTGTCCTGGCTGGTGTAGCTCAGTGGATTGAGCACGGGCCTGTGAAGCAAAGGGTCGCTATTTCTATTCCCAGTCCGGGCACATGCCTGGGTTGCAGGCCAGGTCCCCAGCAGGGGACACAGGAGAGGCAACCACACATTGATGTTTCTCTCCCTCTCTTTCTCCTTCCCTTCCCCCATCTCTAAAAAATAATAAGATATATTTAAAAAGAAGTATAGCTTTGTATAAATGGTAGTTAGAAAATAGACGAGGGGTGGATTAAGAGTAGTATGGAAAATGTAGAAGCCAAAGAACTTACGTGTATGACCCATTAACATGACCTAAGGGGGGTATTCAGATGGGAGGGAGTATGCAGGGTTGAGGGAAATAAAGGGGGGATGGGACAATTGTAAAAGCATAATCAATAAAATATATTTTGAAAAGAGAGAAAGAAGTATAGCTTTCCTAAGAACTAATCAAACTTGAATAAGTTGTCACTGCTGTTGTTTTTCCCTTACAGAAAAATATATGTATATTAATTTTTTTAAGTATAGAAAATTTAGGATGTTTGCATTTTTAAGAAGTTCTTGATAAGATCCTAAAGCACACTATTGGTTTTTTTATTTATTTATTTTCAGCTGTTAAGGAATGGTTGGCTCATTATCTAAGCTAGTTTCTTGACAAATTGTGGATAATTGGAAACAGTGGTTTTTCATTGAAATTCATGGAAAAATAGGAGTGTCAGAGTGATCAAAAGTACTACCCTTAAATGAAGCTAGCTAGCTTTTTAACACGTTTGTATTCCATTCCTGATCCCCAGATCTTGATTCTAATTCCATATTTTTTGTGATTTTTAAAAATTTAACTATTGTTCAAGTACAGTTTTCTGTCTTTTACTCCCATTGGAGCCCACCCCCTCCCCAGTGCTCCCCACCTCCCTCCCATCCCGCCCCCCGCCTTAGTTTTTGTCCTTTATACTTGTTCCTGTGAATTCTTCTCCTTCTGCCCTGAGATTCTCTCTCTTCTTCCCTCTGGTCACTGTCAGCCTGTCCTGAAATAAGCCAGGCAGTGAAAGACAAATACCATATGATCTCACCTTTAACAGGAACTTAAAATACAAAACAAACAAGCAAGTACAATATAACCAAAGACACTGAAATAATTCAATAATATTTTAAGAAAGAAAAGGTATGAGAAAAGAAAGAGAAAAAAGGGATATACAGAAAGTACCTCTCCAAATGGAAAAATGTGACTTAATGTTACACTCGAATCTATTTAACTTAGCCTGTGAATAATTGATCTGAACAAAGAGTGTAGTTGTTGAAATTTTCAAATTAGTAGATGGCAGCGTCTTCTTTGAGTAGTGAAATGTCAGACTTCCTGATGAAAGTTCTCAAAAGACCGCATGGGTAGCTAGAGCATACCAAATAAACTGCACTGCAGTAGACATAGTTCAAGGTAGTGCATTAAAATAAAAGTAATCCAAAATATACTTAGGAGAAAAGGGCCGTGGCTTATCTACTAAAACACAGGAAATAGATTCTACTGTTTGACTTGGCAATGTTCACTGAAGAGTAGATAGACCGAAGAACCCCAGAAATCACTGATGCTGACATGAATTTAAAAGCCTAAAGCCTCAGTAAAAAGACTACTAGGTTCAGCTCAATAATCAATTAAAATGAGCTTTGTAAAGGAGCCAATGCGACCTTCAAAATAGACATTTCTAAAACCGTCCTGATGGGCACGTATGCACTGAAGATAGTTCTATACATTCGTGTAGACAAGAATGTGAAGACAAGAATGTTCCCTATGAGTTTGTGAGCTCCAGACAGGCTCTGAGGTGAGTCTGTGACATATCTAGAACAATCAGAGCATGCTCTGTTACCATCAATAAAGAAGACTGTGGGTCATAAGGCAGTTCTATCTGGAAATTCCACTTCTGGGCATATATTCGAAGAAAACCAAAATACTAAGTAAAAAGAATATATTGATACCCCTATGTCACTGCAGTGTTATTTACAATAGCCAAGAAATGGAAGAAACAAAAATGCCCATCAGTAGATGAATGGATTAAAAGCTGTGGTACATATATGCAATGGAATATTACTTGGCCATAAAAAGGATATGATCTTCCTGCCAAAAACATCAATTTCAAAGAACCTATGCACCACAATGTTCATAGCAGCACAATTTACAATAGCCAAGAGCTAGAAGCAACCTAGGTGCCCATCAGTAAATGAATGGATCAAAAAATTGTGGTACATATACACAATGGAATTCTATGCAGCAGAGAGAAAGAAGGAACTACTACCCTTTGCAACAACATGGATGGAATTGGAAAGCATTATGCTGAGTGAAGTAAGCCAGGTGTTGAAAGACAAGTACCATATGATCTCACCTTTAACAGGAAGCTAAACAACAAAACAGACAAGCAAGCAAAATAAAATCAAATACACTGAAATGGAGAACAGGGGACAGTGACCAGAGGGGGGAGGGGAGGAAATTTAAGGGGAAAAATGGGAGGGATTTAGAGGAACAAGTATAAAGGACACAGGGACAATAACTAAGGGGGGTGGAAATGGGAGGGAGGTGGGGTGCATGGGGGAGGGGTGGGCTGGGATGGGAGAAATAAACAGAAAGCTGTACTTGAAAAATAACTAAATAAAAATTTAAAAATAAATAAATAAACAGAAATAAAAAAAAAAGGATGCGATCTTTATGCTAAGTGAAATAAGCCAGATGGTGAAAGACAAATACCACACGAGCTCACCTACAAGTGTAACCTAATCAACAAAACTAACAAGCAAGCAAAATATAACCAGAAACATTGAAATTAAGAACAAACTGACAGTAACCAGAGGGGAGGTAGGAGAGAAAAAGGGGAAAGGGTACAATCTTACCCTTTTTGACAGCATGAATGGACCTAAAGGATATTATGCAAAGTGGAATAATTGAGACAGAGAAAAACAAATGTCATGTTATTTCACTTATATGTGAAATCTAAAGAACAATATAAGTGAATGGACAAAACAGAAACAGACTCATAGATATGGAAAACAGACAGATGGTT
This sequence comes from Artibeus jamaicensis, assembly GCF_021234435.1. Classification (NCBI taxonomy): domain Eukaryota; kingdom Metazoa; phylum Chordata; class Mammalia; order Chiroptera; family Phyllostomidae; genus Artibeus; species Artibeus jamaicensis. Next base: position 65,436,879 of record NW_026522030.1, on the reverse strand, counting down.
GTCAGAGGAGGTTGTGGGACTGTGAAAGAGGTGAAGGAAATCAGAAGTACAAGTTAATAGTTAAAAAAATAACCATAGGAATTTAAAATACAGCAGAGGGAATATAGTCAATAATATTGTAATAACTATGTACAGTGCCAGCTGGGTAATTGAAATACCTGGGGAATTACTTTGTAAATTGTATGATTGCTTAACCACTATGATATACACCTGAAACTAATACAAAATAATATCAAATGTGAACTATAATTTTAAAATGCTAAAAAAAATAAAAGACTGAAGCTAAATCAACAGACCTACTACATTATCAGTTCACTAAGGGGGCCTTTGGTCTAAAACTATGGTTTTCACTAAATTTTTTCACATGACCCTATCCTCTGGAGGGGTGGCATGTGTGTATGTGTTTGTCTAAGCAATCTTTGAATTAGCATATTGCGTTCAGCTAATTATCCTTGTTAGAAATATCAGTACTGAATCTAGTTTCTTGATTTTTACTTTTTTTGTCTCTTTTCGTCTTCTCCTTTGAATATGAGCAGAGTGTGGTGACCACATTCAGAGTTAAAGAAGAGCCAGGAGAAAGAGTGAGGATCCATGATAAAGAAATTCTCCATGCTTTCATTAGCCAACTCTCATTGTCCACCCACATGGAAAAGTACATTGTGCAAAAGTATACGAGGGCATACCTTAGTGTTTCTTAACCTGTGTACTCCATCTGAAATGTAAGTCCCTCGAAAGTAAACATCCTCAGCTTTGTATCCCACATCCTCAATGATATAGAGGTATTTTATCAATGCATAAATTAGTGGGTGTTTCCATTGCTCTCTAGACCACTTGAGGAGGAAGCATAAGAATATACAGAAATAAGTTCTGTAAAGTTAACACATACATGTCCAGGTATCCAGTTACTAATAAATATCCTTATTGTGTTCCTACATAAATGTAATTTCGTATTCCTCCCTCACTCTTCACTTCTGAGGTTGGAGGCAGGCACATAGAACAAGTGTACTGCAGGATTTCAGAGGAGGGTGTGGCAAGTAAGACACAGAAATGGCTGACCTGGATCCTAAAGAAAGGGTGGGATCTAGACAGCAGACAAAGGGGCAAAGGCCTTCATTTAGTTCTCTGTGGAGGTGACTGTGTTCTAAAAAAATGCATGGAGAAACAGCTGGAAACCTCCAAAAAAGGACTAAATCTGAAGAAAGAAGTATCTTCTAGGTGAGGGTTTTCTTCACTGCATATTTTGTAGAGAACTTCAGTTCCTGCACTACTCTGTCATTCATTTTTTCTGCACAACCTAGTAAAATATATATTCATATTCCAATTTAAAAGAGTTCAGAGAATAAAAATTTATATTCTATTTTTCCAAAGTTAGGATTCACTTGCACTTAGAATATAGTATTAAATTCAGATAATTGAATCTCTAAAGTGACTAACACTTACTGTAAGAACATTTTTCTTCATATTGAGTAAGATCTTGTCTACTTACAACTGTCAGCCACTAATTTTTATTCTGTTCTCTAAAGGTACATTGAAAAAACTCAACAATTTTCCACATGACAACTCTCCAACTTTTAAAAAATATTCTTCACATTTATCCTTGATCTCTTTAGGCTGAACATATACAATTCACTATTTTTCTTGCTTCCTTTATAAAAATTTTAGCTTCATAAGAGTCTTTTTAAACTGTAAACAGAATTAAAGGTACTATGGAAGCTTTTTCTAACTGGTAATTATATTAAAGAGAATATTATCACTCAGAATCAAAATCACATATTTTTATTTTAATTTATTCTAATGTTGCTATACTTTAGGTATATACTTATATGGATACTTATTTGAATTAGACAGCATAAATATTTTCAAATATTTTAAATAAATTAATGTTTAATAGATTTATAATACTATATTTTAGACAAGTATTCTTGGACACTTTTAATTTTGAAAAATAGTAAAACACATAGTCATTTCACATTACATATTTTGGTGTCACTTTTTGTTACTACTTGGGGAACCCAATTAAGCCCTTCTTAAAAACTTGGAAATGTTATGGTCAACAGGATATATTTGGTTAGAAAAGAAATGTATGAATTCACTTAAAACACATAATTCTCTGAGATTAAGCTGAAATGTGATTAAATTATAATTGCAAACATTGTGTTGGTCAAAAGAGGATTGGACAACCATATAATGACAGTGTGATTCCCACAAAAGAGAGACACAAGAAATATATTTGGACTTCCACCAAGATGGAGGCATAGGTGGAGACGCTGTGCTTTCTCCCACAACCAAGTTTAGAGACAACAAAATATTAGCAACAGAAAACATAGCCAGAACACAGAAAATTGAACTTTTTGGAAGTCCGATAACAACGAATGCTTCAGCCTGACCGGTAAGAGGGGCGAAACCAGCAGCTGGCGGAGCAGGGTTGCACAGGAAAACTCAGGTCACACAGACTCAGGCCTGCGGATCCCAGGCGTGGGGTTGCAAAGGGCCAATCCAGTGAGTGACAGGTGGATCTGGCGAGGGCGCAGGGTGGCGCGTTGACTGTGGTGGTGCATTCCTGCACAGATAGACCAGCGAGAGAGTGGGCAGTGAGACGGGAGCCGGTCCCAGGGACAGGAGACAGCAGAGACGGCAGCCATTTCCCGCTCTGACCCCGCCCCCACATACAGCGTCACAACCCAGCCACCGGGCCCTGGAGGCCCCACCCCGCCCCTAAGGCTCCACTCCTCATACTTAATGGACGCGAACAGACGAAAAATAGCTCAAGAAGATCTCAAAGCCCCAGAGCCCATAAATCTAAGTGACAAAGAAATAGCAAAACTTTCAGATGCACAGTTCAAAACACTGGTCATCAGGATGCTCACAGAACTGGTTGATTTTAGTCACAAATTAGAGGAACATATGAAGGCAAAACTAATTGAAATGAAGGGAAAGCACAGGAAACCAATAGTAATGGAAAGGACTCGAATCAAAGGAGTGGACCAAAAGGAGGATAAAAATGACCAACCAGAAAAGAATAAAGAAATAAGAATTCAAAAAAATGAGAGATTTAGGAACCTCCAGGACATCTTTAAATGCTCCAACATCCGAATTATAGGGGTACCAGAAGGGGAAGAGGAACAGCCACCAGTGGAAAACTTATTTGAACAAATAATAAAGAAGAACTTCCCCAATCTGGCAAAGGAAATAGACTTCCAGAAAATCCAGGAAGCTCAGAGAGTCCCAAAGAAGTTGGATCCAAGAAGAAATGCACCAAGGCACATCATAATTACATTAGCCAAGATTAAAATGAAGGAGAGAATCCTAGAAGCAGCAAGAGCTAAGGGGACAGTCACCTACAAAGGAGTTCCCATCAGACTGTCAGCTGATTTCTCAAAAGAGACCTTACAGGCAAGAAGGGGCTGGAAAGAAGTATTCCAAGTCATGAAATCCAAAGACCTACAACCAAGATTGCTCTATCCAGCAAAGCTTTCATTTAGAATGGAAGGACAGATAAAGTGCTTCTCAGATAAGATCAAATTCAAGGAGTTCATCATCACCAAGCCCTTATTATATGAAATGTTAAAGGGACTTATCTAAGCAAAAGAAGATAAAAATATGAACAGTGAAAGGACAGCAAACACACAGTTATTAACAGCCACATCTAAAACAAAAGCAAGCTAAAAGGACAGCTAGATCAGGAGCAGAACCATAGAAATGAAGATCTCAAGGAGGGTTAGCAACAGGGGAGTGGGAGAAGAAGGGAGGAGAAGGTACAGAAAATAAGTAGCATAGACGGTAGGTAGAAAATAGATAGGGGGAGGGCAAGAATAGTAGGGGAAATATAGAATCCAAAGAACTTGAGACACATGGTCATAAACTAAAGGGGGGGAATGGTGGGAGGGTGCAGGGTGGAGGGGGAATGAAGGGGGGAAATAGAACAATTGTAATGGCATAATCAATAAAATAAAAATTAAAAACAAAGAAATCTATTTGTAGGAAAATCCTTGAACAGGCATGTAGTTCTAAGGAAGTTTTAGCTAAGCCATGGGGAAAGTTCAGAGAAGTCCCTCATCTCATAGAACTTGCCCTACTATCCTCCACACAGGTTCCCTAACTAATTAAAGTAGCTTAATATGAACCAGGTGATGGAATCAGACTGCAGCAGCTAAGGTCACCAGTCAGTTATGGTACCCTAAATGAGAGGTCTAAAATGTGCACTTTCACGGTCACCATGCCAAATCATGTCAACTTTAAACATATATTGTATATGTGTACACACATGTGCACATAGTATATGTACATACATACATATATACATATACATAAAATATATGCATTACATGCATGTATGTACACATGTGTGCACCATATATACACATGCATATGTATCTGTGTGTATATATGAAATATTTGTCTTTCAACTTAAATGGGTATATTGGTATTCTTAAGTTAATACATAGAAAGAAAGCTTTTCAGTAATGTTGTTTATTTTATATTTATCAATTTTAATTAATTACTCTGGTTTTATAAATGTCATTTACACTTGTTAATGTGAGAGTGCTTTTAAGACTTCCATTTTAGCTGTACTGACGAAATATAGCATCTGGGTTTGAAGGGCTAAGAATTAGATTGTGCATGATGAATTACCAAAATTTACCAAGTTTATTATTAACACTGTGTCAGGTCTCCTGGAAGAGATTCTGATGACCTTTTCATGGTACAGACCTTGGCTGTGAAGTTTGTCCAAATGTAAGGATGCTTTGCTTTTCTTATTATAATTTCTATACCCCAGATATTGACCACAGAATCATTCTATTAACTTTAGAAAGAGCCCAAGATACCATTCCAGCCTGGCCTCCTACTTATAAGGATATGATTTAGATAGAGAGTATCGTGAAGTTAGCCAATCATACAGTGATGATCAGAAATGTTACCAATTCTCAAGACTCCTATTTCTTGATCTAACACTATTTCTGGTATAGACATTTAGAAATTCCTTTATGATTCTGGTCATCTTTTTTGAGATTTTAAATAGTGTTACTTCATAATTCTTATACATTGTTCTACATGGATACATTCATTTAAATTTTAAAATTTTTATTTATTAATTTCAGAGAGAGGAAGAGAGAGAGAGAAGAGAGATATTTACTTATTTTCCCACTTATTTATGCATTCATTGGTTGATTCTTGTATGTGCCTTGACTGGGGGTGAACCTGCAACCTTGGGGTAATGGGATTGTGCTCTAACCAGCTGAGCTACTTGGCCAGGGCTAACAAGCTTTTCAATAAGCAATTTCTTTTTTATTTTATTTTATTTAGTTATTTTTCAAGTACACGGCTCCACTATAAGAAGACATCTAACCCAATTAAAAAATGGGCAAAGGACTTGAACAGACACTTCTCCAAGGAGGACATACAGAATATCCAGAGACACATGAAGAGATGCTCAATATCGTTAGCTATCAGAGAGATGCAAATTAAAACCACAATGAGATACCACTTTACACCAGTCAGGATGGCTATTATAAACAAAGTAACAAACAACAAATGTTGAAGAGATTGTGGAGAAAAGGGGTCCTTAGTTCACTGTTGGTGGGATTGCAGACTGGTGCAACCATTATGGAAAACAGTATGGAATTTTCTCAGAAAAATCAATAAGCAATTTTTATAAGCCTTCACTCCCTAATATGGCAGCCACTAGCTACATGTGGCTATTATACCCTTGAAAATGTGGCTAATTCAAATTAAGATGTGCTCTAAGTACAAAGTGTTCAAGTGTAGACTTAGCACCCCAAAATTTAAAATATAGCACAGAAATGTTAACCTTAATTATTCAGTGACCATATTTTTGATATTTTGGATGTCTTACTAAAATTAAGTTCACTTGCTTTCTTTTATTGTAGCTACTAAACTCTGTGTATGTGTATGTGTATGTATGTGTGTGTTTGATTCACATATTTTTACTGGACAGAGCTATTATAGAAAATTGCTGTGGGTGTTTTATTCATCATTTTAATGCATATTTATTATAGCCCTACAAGTTTTAAAACATTGTACATACATACAAACTATCTTTTATTTGTCTAAAAGTGGTGCTTTCTTTTTTTAAGAAAAGGTGATTTAAATATTCTAATATGAGAAAATATTACTCCCATTATCATTAGTTACACTTAGTTTAGATAAGTTTGGAACCTGAAGGCATATTATCTTGGAGCTAAATCTCTCTGAGGAATAAGATCAGGTTTACATATTAACATTGAATTTACTTTTTTTTTTCTTCTTGAGCAAAGTGTAAGTCAGCTAGGTTTAAAAGCTTGACCTTTTATTTGTGCAGTGAAAGCAGTTATGTTATTTCCTTGGTACCAAATCAAACTACTAATAAAGCTTCATATATATATATATATATATATATATATATATATATATATATAATTTAAAGATTTTTATCTACTCATTTTTTAGAGAAAAGGGAAAGGAGGGAGAATGAGAGGGAGAGAAACATGTTTGTGAGAGAGAAACCTTGATAAGTTGCACTTATCAGTGCACTTATGAAACTTCCATAAGTGCACTGACCAGTGACCAAACTTGCCTCCCAGTCATGTGCCCTGACTGGAATGGACCAGCAACCTTTTGCTTGTGGCACAGTGACCAACTAACTGAGCCATGTCAGTCAGGGCTACTGTAGATTGCCACCTCATCTGGGTCTGCTTTTCATTCCTCATTCTTTTCTTTCCTTTTACTTGAGCTTTCCCCCTTCAAGGGGCAACACTTTTAGAAAGGGCAACCAGACTAAAATAAAGAAAAGCAGGTTTTCTAAATACATAAAATAATAGAAAATTGTTATTCTACTATCATTTTATTACCTGAATTCTTCCATAACTTTGTTTTATGGTAGAGTATATAAAACTGTAAGCATACAGTTATCCTTAGGAGGCCATTAAACAAAACTTTAAGAAGAGTAAATCAAAGAAATTTCCTGATGTAGAAATTCATAATAAACTATGGGTTACTGAAAGCGAGCTCTTTGCAAAGAGAGAAAATGCTCAGGAAAAATAAAGAACATGTAATGCAATTCTCTTCATAAAATTACAGAGCAGACTATTAAATTTTAAAACTGAATCTTATTTTTTATCTTTATTGTATTTTTCCATTACCATTTAGTCTCCTTATACCCCATCCTCCCAGCAGTCGCCACACTGTTGTCTATGTCCGTGAGTCTTTTTTCCTTTTTGCTCAGTCCTTCTACCATCTAACCTCCCCAGTCCCACTATAATTTGTTCTCCATCTATGAGTCTGTCTTTGGTTTGCTTGTTATAAAACTGAATTTTAAAAATTGCCACTTCAGGAAGAAAAGATTCTAAATAAAAACTCGTATCTTTTTTGAATGTATGACAAGTTTATAAATACTCAGTAGATGACATGACAAAGTACTCTACTTAATTTTTCTTACAGAAATGTCCTTGGAAGAAGAATCTAAAAACTTTGTGCTCATAAATATTATAAGTTAGAAGACAAAATAACCTAGATTTCAAAAATGAATATTAAAGAAATGACAGAATAACTTGCTTGTCTTTGTGACACTGAACAATCTTATTTTTATAACAATGGGTCAATTGAGTTGATCTCCATTACGTGAGCTTCCTAACACATTTAACTCACCACTATATAGAAGACCAAAATTCATAGGTCTCTGAAGGTAAGTTCCATGGCTATTCATTTATGTAACTTAAGGAATCAGAAACACTTCTCTGTGACAGCTTTACATTTTGCAATTTTTAAAAAGAGGGGCAAAATGAAAAGGTGTGTGTGCTGCTAGTTCTGTTATCATAATGATATAAATCATTCAAGTTTTTTTTTCTTTTCTCCTTATAAAGTTACTTACAGTATCACTTTACTTGTGGGCTAGTCTATCTTATTGCTAGTAGTTTGTCTTGCAAAAGTAAAAAACAGAATAGTTTGTTCACTGAATTTATGTTATTAAAGCTATGTTTTTAAGTTTATGAAAGGTAGGATAGTCTCTTCTTATCTTATCTATACTGCTAAAAAATAACCAATGGTCTCCAACCTTTTTGGCACCAGGGACTGGTTCAAGGAAGATAGCAGTCAGTGGTGGGAGGGTAGGTCTCCTGCCCTAAACATTTGAATGAATCATTATCATCAGAGTTGCTGCGAGGTAGTTCTTGGAGTTTGCATTGAAAAAGGAACCAGTTTAACAAATGGTGCTGGAAAAACTGGTAATTGATATACTAAAAAAATAAATAAAATCTAGATATACACTTTATATCTTTTACAAAAATTATCTCAAAATGATTCATAGGTCTAGTCCTTGCTGGTGTAGCTCAGTGGATTGAACTTCATACTACAAACTAAAGGGTCACTGGTTTGATTCTCAGTCAGGGCACAGGCTGAGGTTCTGGCTAGGTCCTCAATAGGGGACACTTGACAGGCAACCATGTTTCTCTCCCTCCCTTCCCCTCTCTAAAAATAAATAAAATATTCTAAAAAATGAATTATAGATCTAAATGTGTAGTGCAAAAGTATAAAATTCCTAAAAGGTAATGGCAATGGAAAAATAATATAAGAAAGATTAAATTTTAAAAATAAAAAATATAATATAATAAAATAAAAATCTTAGAAAGTAACATAGAAGAAAAACTAGATAACTATGGTACTACTTTTTAGACACAGAACCAAGGACGTGATCCATGAAACAAATAATTGATGAACTTGTCTTGAAATTAAAAATTTCTGCCCCATAAAAGATAATATCAGGCTGTAATAAAATAATTAAAAAATACACAACATATTAAATACTATTTTTCAAAATATATAGTGTACTCTTAAAACTCAATAATAAGAAAACAAACAACCTGATTAGAAAATGTACCAAAACTTAAGCAGACACATCACATAAGAAAATATACAGATGACAGGTATGCATATGAAATGATGTTTCACATCATGTCACCAGGGGAATGTAAATGAAAACAAAAATTATATACCACTATACTTCTATTAGAATGGCTGCAATCTGGAACACTAACACCACCAAATGCTGGTGAGGATCTGAAGCAACAAGAACTCTCATACATTGTTTCTGGGAATGGTATAACCCCTTTGGAAGAGAGTTTGAATATTTTGTATAAAACCAAACATCCTCTTTTAAAAATATTTTATTATTTTATTTTTAGAGAGAGGGAAAAAGAGAAAAACATTCACTGTGCCCTGACCAGGACTGAGCCCACAAACCAGGCATATGACCTGACCAGAAATCAAAACCATGAACCTTTGCTTTTGTGAGACATCACTCAAGTAACTAAGCCACACCAATAAGGGCAAAAACTAAACCTACTCTTACCATACAACCCAGCAATCATGCTGCATAATATTTACACATAGGAGTTAAAAAATTATCCCCATACAAAAACTTGCACAAAGATATTTATAGCACTTTTATTTATAATTGCCAAAACTAGGAAGCAACCAAGGAGTCCCACCATAAACAAAAGGATAAATAAACTGTGATACATCCAGTAAATGGAATATTATTCAGTGCTGAAAAGTGAGATGTGAAGCCATAAAAGAAAACTTAACTGCATATTACTCCCTGGCCAGTGTGGCTCAGTGGCTTGGAGCATTATTCCATAGACCAAAAGGTTGTGGGTTCAATTCTGGTCAGGGTACATACCTAGGTTGCAGATTCAGTCCCTAGTCAGGGAACATGCAATATGAAACCAATTGATATTTCCTTTTCACGTTGATGTTTTTCTCCCTCTCTCTCCTTCCCTTCCCCTCTCTCTAACATCAATAAGCATGTCCTCAGGTGATGACAAAAATGCATATTACTAAGTGAAAGAAGCCAATATATAAAAAGTGCAAACTTTGTGATTACAACTATATAACATTCTGAAAAGGCAAAACTATAGAGACAATAAAAAGACCAGTAGTTGTCAGGGGGAAAAACATAAGAGGGAGAGATGAACAAGGGGAACACAGGACTTTTAAGGCAATGAAAATATTCTGCATGACATTCTAATAATGGATATATAAGTCATCATACATTTGTCTAAACTCATAGAATGTACAACACCAAGAGTAAACCTTAAGGTAATCCGTGGACTGTGGATGTTTAAAAAAAAGGCAGGAGGAAGTACCATTTAGTGAATAGATTATAGGGAAGGTTGCATATGTGTTGAGGCAGAGAGTACTTGGGAAATCTCTCTACCTCCCTCTCAATTTTGTTATATGCCTAAAACTGCTTTGAAAAACACAAGGATGGGCAAAATTAGGTTTATCGTGGTTCATATGAAAAATAATACAGTAATTAATAAAAATACAATAATAAATTCTGTGTTTTGTGTACTTACAACTGAAAACCTGCTTTTGCCCATCCTTGTATAGTCTTTTAAAACATAATAATTAGATATGTTAATCAATACATAATTAAATAAATATCACCATTAAAGACCTAAAGTCCAATTCTCACATTTAACCCATTCTCCAATATCTAGCCCATTACAGAAACTAGTGATGAAGATACAGATTTCTCACTGTTCAACTTCCCTTCAGGAGATTTGAAGATGGAGGAGAGGTAGGTGGGGGCAGAGCTCAGTTCTCTCTGTGCCCAGCTGGAACACCTAGCCGATCTTCTGAGGAACAGAGTGAACAGCTGATGGAATCCCAGCTTATATGAAATTCACAGGCTACAATTTGCAAAGGACATTGAAACCAGATGGTGAGGAGATTGCACTGGTAAGGTCCCTGGAATCTGTGCAGGGACCAAGGCTGCTGCAGCCCCTGGCCAGGCACCTGACGCAGGATACAGGGAGGAGTGTTAGATCACCAGCTGCATCTTCTACCAGAGCAGGGAGGGCAGCCCAGCACCGGGAGGGACCTGGATGCTGGAAATTGCTGGGGGGAATAGAGATGAGATGGGAGACACACAGAGGCTGTACACATCTGCTGGGACTGTGAACACTGGCACTAGAGATATTGGGGTGCCCTGTGAAACCTGGAGAAGGGAGGAGTTGGGCCATGTCAGAGTCTGACTCAGATAGTCTCCAGACTGTTTGAGAAGTTGGGCTGTGTGAAAAGCCATGCACTTGTTAAGAAGGGCTCACAGCTGCTTTGAAATGAACTCTGGAGCAGCTGCTGGCTTGCCCCCAAGGGTGACTTCAGCTGCACCCCGCACAGAGGCTGAGTGGCTGAGTATAACAGAGAGCCCCAGGGCACTGTGAGTACCTGAGTGGCTGATCTGAGACTGGCAGCTTCTGGAAGACCTAGGCTGGAGGCTAGAAAACTGAATATTATGACCCATACCTGGTTCCCAATCTCTCAAAATCATAGGAAGGAGAAAAACAAAACCCAGCCCCACTATTCTGGTGGCATCTGGGAAGACCAGCAGAACTCACTAAAGGGTTTAAAGTAAGCAGGATGTTTTTTTTTTCTTTTTGGATCCTCTCTCTCTCTCTTTTTTTCCTATTTTTGCTTCCCCAAAGTGAGACAATAAGACACAGAGTTATGAAGTATCCAGAGACAGATCAAGAAGGGGAGCACAAGGCTAATCCCCAAAACTGAGAAACTGAAACAAATGTCACTTTGCTATCCCATAGAGCTGGCATCTTATTGTTTATGTGTATTATTATTATTTTTCACTATTTTTGCCACTTTTATTTTATTAGTATTTCTTTCACTTCTCTTTCTTATGTTTAGTTTTTCTCATTTTATTTCTCTGTTTAATTGCATTGTTTGACTGATTTTCCTCATTCTCACTTTATGACATTTTAATTGTCCTTCTTTCACTTCACCTGTATTTCAAGAACACATACCTCTTGATCAAGTATTTTCTATGCTGGTTATCTAAATCATATATTTCTTGTCATATTATTGTCATTCCAGTACTATTGTAAATAATTGTTGTTCCATACAATTGTACATACTACACAGCAACCCTTCCTGATCTTAGCCCATTTTACTTCAATCTTGAACATTATTATCATTCTGGTTAACTCTATTTTCTCTCATACTATGCCTACTTTCTATCCTTTACTCTCACAATATCTAATTATCTAACATTGTACAAGTGCTCTGTTTTCTGGATTCAGCTCACAATCCCCCTCCCCTCTAACAAGAGTCTTATCTCTCTTTCACCTTTTATAAAAAGTGGGTTGTTGGGTTAAATATCACAGTTAACACTATACTTATCCAGAGACTCTCCTATCTCTTCTCTACTTGCTGGTACTTTAAATCCCATCAAATACACTCATGTTGTCTTAATCCATTTTGCCTATCCACTGCTACCGATCACATACAAGTACAGGTGGGAGCTGTGAACATCAGTATACCTCCTAGAGGAGAAAAACCACCAACAAAGGCATCATCTAAAGGTAAAAACACAAGTATATCCAGAGAGTCCACACAAACAGAAGAAAGAGCAACCTGGAATGTCCAGACAAGAAGATCAAAGAATTCCTACCCCATAGAATTCCTACCATAGACATTTACCCTACAAAGACAGCAAGCAAAGCAAAACATCAGGAAGAACAGAAACAAACAAAAAGATTCACCTAAAATGGGGAGATAAAAAAGAACATGCAATCAAAAGGAATAAAAGATTCCCCACTAAAAGAGCTAAATAAAATGGAGGTAACCAAACTATTAGAATAGAATTTAAAATAATGGCCATAAAGAGGCTCAAGAAACTCAGAGACAACTACACAACTACAAGGAACTGAGTGACAACTATATCAGCATGAAAAAAATAGGAACTATAAACAAAAATCAGTAAGAATTCAACAATAAACTCTTAGAAATAAAAAACAAAACTCATTAAAAGAAATTACAAGCAGGCTGGATGAAGCAGAGGACTGAATCACTGAGCTGGAGGACAAGGTAGAAAAAGAAACACCCAGATAGATCAAGGAAAAGAAAAGAGACCCAGAAAAAATGAACAGGTGGTAAGAGACATGCAAGACAACATGAAACATAATAATATCCATATAATAGGGATATCAGAAGAAGAAGAAGAGAAAGTGATAAAAAAAAAAAACCCTGTTTGAAAGGGGAATGATAGAAAACTTCCCCAATTTGATGACAGAAAAAGTCACAAAAACCCAGGAAAATCAGACAGTCCCAATCAAGAGGAACCAGAAGAGGCCCACTTCAAGACACATTATAATTAAAATGGCAAAATTCCAAGACAAAGAGAGAATCTAAAAGGCAGCAAGGGAGAAACAGGAAGTAACATACAAGGGAGCCCTGAGAAGGCTGGCAGCTGACTTCTGTATGAAAGCCTCCAAGCCAGAGGAGAACGGCAAGAAATATTTCAAGTATTGAAAACCAGAGAACTTCAACCAAGGCTACTTTATCCAGCAGGGGTCTTATGCTGAGTAAAATAAGCCAGGCAGTGAAAGACAAATACCATATGAACTCACCTTTAACAGGAACCTAAACAACAAAACAAACAAGCAAGCAAAGTATAACCAAAGACACTGAAATTGAGAACAGGCTGACAGGGACCACAGGGGAGAAGAGAGGGAATTTCAGTGGAAAAGGGAAAGGGTTTACAAGAACAAGTATAAAGGACACATGAACAAAAACTGGGGGGGGGTGGAGATGGGAAAGAAGTGGGGAGCACAGCAAGGTGGGCTGGGATGAGAGTAAAAGGCAGAAAATTGTGCTTGAACAACAATTAAAGTAAATTTAAAAATACGTAAATGAACTGGGAAACCAAATTAAAAATAAATAAATAAATAAAATAGAAGTCCAAACAAAGAGCTTACCAGAAAAAAGAAGTCTAAAGGGATACATCTCCACCAAACTAGCTCTACGACAGATGCTAAAAAGAGACTGCTTTAAGAAAAGGAAGGAAAAGAGTGAGAGAGAGAGGTACACAGGTACGAAGAAAGGTAATGAATAAGTACCTATCAATAATAACCTTAAATGTAAATAGATTAAATGCTCCAATCAAAAGATATAGGATAGCTAAATGGATAAGAAAGCATAATCTACACATATGCTGCCTACAAGAGACCGACTTCAGGACAAAAGACCTATGCGGACTAAAAGTAAAGGGCTTGAAACAAATATTTCAAGCAAACAAACAGAAAAAAAAAAAAGCCAGGGTAGCAATACTTATATCAAACAAAATAGACTTCAAAAAAAGGGCAATAAAAACAGTCCCAGAAGGTGACTTCATAATACTTAAGGGAAGAATCCATCAAGAAGATATAAACATTGTAAATATATGCACTCAACATGGGAGCACCCAAATACATAAAGAAAATCTTGGAGGACTTAAAAAATATATATTAACAGCAACAAAATTATAGTATGAGATTTTAACACCCCACTATCAAAAACAGACAGATATTCCAAACAAAATATCAACAAAGATATTGTGGCATTGAGCAATGCCCTAGATGAAATAGACTTAACCGATTGTATATATAGCCCTTCATCCCAAAGTTAAATACCCATTCTTCTCAAATGCACATGGAACATTTTAAAAGAGAGGCCACATGACTGGGCACACACACAGAAAAAGCCTCAACAAACTGAAGAAAATTGAAATCATATCAAACAGTTTATCTGACCACCAGGGACTGAAACTACAAACCAACCTCAAAATAAAAATCAAAAACACTCAAACTCATGGAGATTGAATAGCATACTATTAAATAATGAATGGGGCAAGAATAAGATCAAAGAGAAAATTAAAATTTTCTGAAAACAAATGAAAATGAACTCACAACAACCTAAAACTTATGGGTCAAAGCAAAGGTAGTCCTGAGAGGAAAGTTGATAGCAAATCAGGTTTACCTAAGAAATATAGAAACATTTCAAACAAACAACCTAACCCTTACACCTACAAAAACTCAAGAAACAGTGACAAAGACAGCCCAGAGCAAGTAGAAGAAATGAAATAACCAAGACCAGAGCAGAATTAAATGACATAGAAATGAAAAGCACAATTCTAAGGATCAATGAATCCAGGAGCTCGTTCTTTGAAAAGATAAACAAAATCAACAAGACTTTAAGCAGGCTCATCAAGAAAAAAAAGAGAACCCTGGCTGGTATAGCTCAGTGGATTGAGCGCAGGTCTGCAAACCAGAGGATCGCAGTTCAATTCCCAGTCAGGGCACATGCCTGGGTTGCAAGCCAGTTCCCTGCAGGCCAGTTCCCAGCAGGGGATGCACTAGAGGCAACCATACATTGATGTTTCTCTCCCTCTCTCCTTCCCATCTAAAGATAAATAAATAAATATTTTAAAAAATAAATAAAATATTTAAAAAGAAAAAAAAGAGAGAGGACACACATAAACACAATCAGAAATGAAAGAGGAGAGATTACAACTGACACCACAAAAATACAAAGGATTGTAAGAAATTACTATCAAGAACTATATGCCAAGAAATTTGAAAATTGTGGTGAAATGGACAAATTTCTAGAAAAATGTAATCTTTCCAAACTCAATAAAAAAAAAACGGGAAGCCTGAACAGACCAATAACAGCTGAAGAACTAGAAAGAGTACTCAAAAAACTCCTGATGAACAAAAGCACTGACAGGAAGTTTTCACGGGATAATTTTACAAAGCAGTTAAGGAACAGCTAACCCCTGTCCTTCACATTTTATTGCAAAATATCCAAGAAGATGGTAGATTCCCAAACTATTTTTAGGAATCCAGCATCATCTTAATCCCATAACCAGATAAACACACAACAAAGAAAGAAAACTTCAGGCCAATATTGCTTGATGAACATAGATGCTAAAATCCTCAACAAAATATTGGCAAACCACATCCAAGAATACATTAAAAAGATCATACACCGTAATGAAGCAGAACTTATTCCAGGGATACAAAGATGGTACAGTATTCTCAAATCAGTAAACATAATACATTACATAAGCAAAAGGAAAGACAAAAATCATGTGATCATATCAATAGATGTAGAAAAAGCACTTGATAAGGTACAGCACCCTTTAATAATAAAAACACTCAGCAAAGTGGGAATAGAGAGAGCATTCTTCAACTTAATAAAGGCCATCTATGAAAGACCTGTAGCTAACATCATACACAATGAGAAAAAACTAAAATTTTTCCCACTAAGATCAGGAATAAGACAAGCATGTCCACATTCACCACTTTTATTCAACATTGTATTGGAAGACCAAGGAACAGCAGACAAGAAAACAATAAAATGAATCCAAATTGGAAAAGAGGAAATGAAACTGTCATTGTTTGCAGGTGACATGATAGTGTACATAGAAAAACTTTTTTTTTAATGTTTAAAAAGTTATAACTGTTTTTCAACTACAGTTTTCTGTCTTTTACTCCCATCCCAGCCCAACCATCCAGCCCTCTCCTCCTTCCCATTTCCATACCATTAATTTTTGTCCATGTGTCTTTTATATTTGTTCCTGTAAACTATTACCTATTTCCCCTGAAATTCCTCTGAAGTTATTTTTCCTCCACAATCTGGAGAGTGTCAGCCTATTCTCTATCTCAGTATCTTTGGTTATATTTTCCTTGTTTCTTTCTTTTGTTGTTTAGGTTCCTGTTAAAGTTGAGATCACATGGTATTTTTCTTTCACCACCTAGCTTATTTTGCTTAGCATAATGCTTTCTAGTTCCATCCATGCTGTTGCAAACAGTAGGAGCTCCTTCTTTTTTTTTTCTGCTGCATAGAATTCCATTGTGTAAATGGACCATAGTTTTTGGATCCATTCATTTACTGAGGGGCACCTAGTTCAACACATGGCTATTGTAAATTGTGCTGCTGTGAACACTGGGGTGCATAGGTTGGATTGCTGTTTCAGGGTTTTTATGGTATAATCCTAGTAGTGAAATTGCTGAATCAAAAGGCGAATGCATTTTTAGTTTTCTGAGAAAATTCCATACTGTTTTCCATAGTGGTTGTACCAGTCTGCAATCCCACCAACAGTGCACTAGGGTCCGTCCCCTTTTCTCCACAACCTCTCCAACACTTGTTGTTTGTTGCTTTGTTTATGATGGCTATTCTGGCCAGTTAAAGTGGTATCTCATTTTGGTTTTAATTTGCATCTCTCTGATAGCTAGCAATACTGAGCATCTTTTCATGTGTCTCTGGATCTGCTGTATGCCCTCCTTGGAGAAGTGTTTGTTCAAGTCCTTTGCCCACTTTTTAATTGTGTTGCTTGTCTTCTTAGAGTGGAGTCATGTAAGTTCTTTGTATATTTTTGAGATTAAACCCTGTCTGAGGTATCATTGGCAAATATGTTTTCCCATACAGTTGGTTCTCTTTTTTTTTAATACTGTTTTCTTTAGCCATACAGAAGCTTTTTATTTTGATGAGATCCCATTTTTTTCTTTATGTCCCTTGCTCTAGGGGACATATCAGTAAAAATGTTGCTGCATGAAATTATCTGAGATTTTCCTGCCTATGTTCTCCTCCAGGACTTTAACGGTGCTATGGCTTATATTTAAATCTTTTATCCACCTTGACTTTATTTTTGTGTATGGTGTAAGTTGTTACTCAAGTTTCATCTTTTTGTACATAGCTGTCTAGTTCTCCCAACACCATTTGTTGAAGAGGCAAATTTTACTCTATTTTATATTGCTGCCTCCTATGTTGAATATTAATTGACCATAGAGACTTGGGTTTATTTCTGGGCTCTCTGTTCTGTTCCACTGGCTCATGTGTTTATTTTTTGCCAGTCCCAGGTTATTTTGATTACGGTGGCCTTGTAATACAGTTTGGTATCAGGTATTGTGATCCCTCCTACTTTGCTCTTCTTTCTCAAAATTGAAGCAGTTATTTGGGGTCATTTATGGCTCCATATGGATTTTTGAAATGTTTGTTCTATGTCCGTGAAATATGACATTGGTACTTTAATAGGGATTGCATTGAAACTACAAATTGCATTGGATAGTATGAACATTTTGATGATGTTAATTCTTCTTCCGATCTACAAACACAATATATGTTTCTATTTGTTTGTGTCTTGCTTGATTTCTTTTTTCAGTGTTATGCAGTTTTCTAGTACAGGTCTTTTACCTCCTTGGTCAAGTTTATCATAGGTATTTTATTTTTCTTTTTGTTATATCAAATGAGATTTTTTTCTTGATTTCTACTTCTGCTGTTTTATCATTGGTATGCAAAAATGCCTTTGTTTTCTGGATATTGACTTTGTATACCCCTGTTTTGCCAAATTTATTTATTAGGTCACGTAGCTTTTGGATTGAGTCTATAGGATTTTCTATGTACACTATCATGTCATCTGCAAACAATCACAGTTTTGTATCCTCCTTTCCAATTTAAATGCCTTTTATTTCATTTTCTTGTCTGATTGCTGTGGCTAAGTCTTCCAATACAACATGGAACAGAAGTGTTAAAGGTAGACAACATTGTCTTATTCCTGCTCTTACTGAAAAAGCTTTTAGTTTTTGCTTATTGAGTATGATGTTGGCTGTAGGTCTCACATATATGGCCTTTATTATGTTGAGGAATGCTCCCTCTATTCTCACTTTTCTGAGTATTTTTATCATAAGTGGATGCTGTACCTTATCAAATACTTTTTCTACATCTATTGATATGATCATGTGTTTTTTTTATCTTTGCTTTTGTTTATGGGGTGTATTACACTTACTGATTTATGAATGTTGAACTATCCTTGCATCCCTGGGATGAATCCCACTTGGTCATGGTGTATAATATTTTTAACATATTGTTAGATATAGTTTGCCAATATTTTGTTGAGGATTTTAGCATCTATGTTCATCACTGCTATTGGCCTGAAGTTTTCTTTCTTTGTTGTGTCTTTATCTGGTTTTGAGATTACAATAACATTGGCTTTATAAAAAGAGTTTGTGAGTCTTCCATCATTTTCAATTTTTTTCGAATAGTCTGTGAAGGATAGGGGTTAGCTCTTCCTCAGATATTTTGTAGAATTCTCCTGTGAAACCATCCTGTCCAGGGCTTTTGTGTGTTGGGAGTTTTTTCATTACTGCTTCAATTTTATCTGCTGTTATTGGTCTGTTCATGCTTTCTGCTTCTTTTTCATTGAGTTTTGAAAGATTATATATTTTTAGAAATATGTCCATTTCACGTAGGTTTTCAAATTTCTTGGCATATAGTTCTTGATAGTAATTTCTTACAATCCTTTGTATTTCCGTGGTGTCAGTTGTAATCTCTCCTCTTTCATTTCTGATTGTGTTTATTTGGGTTCTCTCTGTTCTTTTCTTAGTGAGCTTACTTCAAGGCTTGTCAATTTTGTTTATCTTTTCAAAGAACCAACTCCTGGATTCATTGATCCTTAGAATTGTGCTTTTCGTGTCTATATCATTTAATTCTGCTCTGATCTTGGTTATTTTCTTTCTTCTACTACCTCTGGGCTGTCTTTGTTTTTTGTTCCTCAAGTTTTTGTAGGTGTAGGGTTAGGTTGTTTGTTTGAAATGTTTCTATCTTTTTTTAGGTAGGCCTGTATTGCTATGAACTTTCCTCTCAGGACTGCCATCACTGTGTCTCATAAATTTTGAGTTATTGTGAGCTCATTTTCATTTGTTTTCAGGAACTTTTTGATTTCTTCTCTAATTTTATTCTTGACACATTCATTGTTTAATAGCATGCCATTTAGTTACTATGATTTTGAGTGTTTGGGATGTTTTTCCCTTGGGGTTGGTTTCTAGTTTCATTCCTTGTGAATGGAATAAATGCTTGGTATGATTTTAATTTTCTTAAATTTGTTGAGGCTTTTTTGTGTCCTGTCATGTGGTCTATCTTTGAAAATGTTCTATGTGCATTTGAGAAAAAATATGTATTTAGCTTCTTTGGAATAAAGGGATATATATATATTAGTTAAGTCCATTTCATCTAGGGCATTGTTCAATGCTACAGTATCTTTGTTGATATTTTGTTTGGAATATCTGTCTGTTTTTGATAGTGGGGTGTTAAAAATCTCCTATTATAATTGTGTTGCTGTCAATCTTTCTTGAAATCCTCTAAGATTTTCTTTATATATTTGGGTGCTCCTACATTGGGTGCACATATATTTACAATGTTTATATCTTCTTAATGGATTCTTCCCTTGAGTATTATGAAGTGACCTTTTTATGGCCCTTTTTTTGAAGTCTTGTTGTCTGATATGAGTATTGCTACCCCAGCTTGTTTTCCCTGTCCATTTGCTTGGAAAATTTGTTTTCAGCCCTTTACTTTCAATCTCTGTAGGTATTTTGCCTTGAGGTGGGTCCCTTGTAGGAAGCATATGTGTGGGTTATGCTTTCTTATCCATTCAACTCTTCTATGTCTTTTGATTGGAGCATTTAATCTATTTTGTTTAAGGTTATTATTGATAGGTACTTATTTACTGTCATTTTCATACCTGTGTACCTCTGTCTCTCTCTCTCTTTTCCTTCCTTTCCTTAAAGAAGTTTCTTTAGCATCTGTTTCAGAGTTAGTTTGGTGGAGGTGTATTTTTTTAGACTTTTTTTGTTTGGAAAGCTCCTTATTTGGCCTTCTATATTGATTGAGAGCCTTGCTGGGTAAAGTAGCCTTGGTTGCAGGCCTCTGGTTCTTTTTACTTGGAATATTTCTTGCCATTCTTTTCTGGCTTGGATGTTTTCATTGAGGGGTTAGCTGCTAACCTTACTGGGGCTCCCTCATATGTTGTTTTCTTCTTCTCCCTTGATGCCTTTAAGATTGTTTCTTTGTCTTGGAATTTTGCCATTTTTACTATGATGTGCCTTGAAGTGGGCCTCTTTGGGTTCCTCTTGATTGGGATTCTCTGTGTTTCTTGGATTTGTATGACTTTTTCTCTCATCAAATTGGGGAAGTTCTCCATCATTACTTTTTCAAATATGTTTTCTATTCCTTGCTCTTCTTCTTCTCCTTCTGGTATTCCTATTATTTCAGTATTACTATGTTTCATCTTAACTTGTACTTCTCTTAATCCCTCTTCATTTTTTATGAGCCTCTCTTCCTTTTCTTACTCTTTCTGCATGCTTTTTTTTAATTTTTACTTTGTTCTCTAGCTCGCTGATCTGATCTTCTGCTTCATGTATCCTGCTTTTGATTTCTTCTACTGTGTTCTTCAGTTCAGATATTGTATTTTTCATTTCTTTTTTGGTCCTAGTTGATAGTTCCTTCTTCCTTTTTCATTTTGATATAGTTTGCAGTGAGTTCATTGTAGTTTCCCTGTATTTTCTGGTAATTCGCTGTGAGCTCACAGAGCTTCTTGAGAACCATTGGTTTGAACTCAATATCTGATAGTTGGGTTGCCTCTATATCATTTAGCATTCTTTCTGAGGCTTCCTCCTTTCCTTTCATTTTGGGTTTTTTTTGTTTGTCTTCCCATTGTTTGTGAGACTGTTCTTGTCAGCCTCAGCTTTTTAAATATATCTGTTCTGGATCCCTAGGTTTATGGTGTGAACTTCTGTGGTAGAATATCTGTGAGATTCAGTGGTGCTGTCTCCTTCGGGTATCCTGGTGTTCACTGCTTCCACCTAATGTCCTTTGTGACCATTTGGGGGGTAAGGCAAAATGATTTAAGACAGCAAGAGAGTATTCTATGCTCTTTATAGTAGCAGCCAGTAGAGAAGAGATAGGAGATCCTTTGGCTATGTATAGTGTTAACTGTGATATTTTCCCCAGCTAGCCACCTTTTAGAAAGAATAGAAAGAAGGTAAAACTCTTTTTAGGAAGAGAAGAATTGTGAGTTGGATCTAGAAAGTAGTGAGGTTGTGGGAGGTCATATTCTGAGGTAAGGTGAGAATAAAGGATAGTGAATAAGTGTAGTGTGTGAGAGAATAGAGTTAACCACTACAGTAATAGAAGTGAATTGAGCTAAGATATGGGAGGGGTGTTGTGTATTATTTACAATAACATGGAACAGCTATTATTTTAATAATGTTAGAGCAACAATCATATAACAGAATCTATGAGATCTAGATAACAAGAATCGGGAGTATCGGACCTTCAGTAGTGTGCTATTGGAACAAAGGTGAAGTGAAGGATAGTAAATTAGCAATACACTGTGAATGAGAGAACAGGGGAAACCTGTCAAATGATACAATATAATCAGCCAAGCAAAGAAGTCTAAACAGAAAGAAGAGGAATACAAAAATATTATTCAAATAAAATATGTAAGATTAATGAAATAATAATAATACATATAAATAATAACTTGTAGGTTCTCTGTAATAGCAAAGTTCACTCTGTAATAGTGAAGTTTGTCTCTCTGTCTCAGCTGTAGAAATGCACCCTTTTGGGGTCCAACTCTGGTCTTTTCACAGTTCCGAGTTTTTTGTCTCACTTGTGGGTATTTCAAAGAAAGAAAAGAAGCAGACTAATAAAGGAAGCATAGATGAAATTGGAAAGAAAGGGAGAATGAATAAAACAAGAAAGAAGAAAAGAGAAGCAAAAGGAATTGAGAGATAAAAAATAAGAAAAATTTAAAAATATATAAAATTACTTAAAAATAAAAGAAACAAACAAAAACAAACAAACAAAAAAAAAAAAAACAAAATGAAACAAAACACAATCTCTTGCTGGTTTCAAACTGGCCAAACCAGTTTTTCTGTTCTTGCTGGCTGCAGCCGGCTAAGGTGTGACTAGTATGCTTTTCTCCCTTCCTTTTCAGCACTCAGTCAGCCTCCTGTGCATTTTCCCCAGGGCTGGTTGCTCACTCTCGCCAGAACTAGCCTGGTGTCCTTCTGTAGGGGCATGGGTGTAGCCTCTGGGCCTCCTGAGGCGTGTGTGCTCTCTCTGGCTCCACAGGTGTGGGCCCTAGGCATTGCACAAAGCTCTCCCTCCCAGGGTTGCAGGTGCACATGCACCTGACCAGGGTGCCCGTGATTGTTTAGGCTTGACGTACACTCTTCCTAGGGTATTGGGTGGGTGCCCACAGATCCCCTGTGTTTGCCACTTAGTCCCTAGTCCCCTCTTTGTGGTGACTTGTGATTTCAAGCAACCAGGTCTCTCCCAGTGCTGCTCAAACCCATTTTGGCCCAGGAGGGAGCACAACCCAGCTCTCTCCCAAGAGCCCTGTGGCCGACCCAACAGGTGCTGGGCCTGGGGCTGCAGTCTCCCTGGTCCCCATGCTGATCCCTGGGCCTCCTTACCATCTCATTTTTCAATGTCCGCTACAATTTTTGATCTCCTATTTTCATATATGCTGTGGTACCAGTGGCTGTCTGCTCTGTTCCTCCATAGATTGGCCAGGTTTTTCTCCCATGTGTAGGGGAAGTGGAATCCACTCCCTCTAACCTAGACACCATCTTTCCTCTCTCTGTACATAGAAAATCTTATAGGCTTGACCAAAAAAACTGCTTGACCTCATAAACAAATTTGGAAAAACAGTGGGATACAAAATCAATATTCAGAAATCAAAGCATTTTCGTATACCAACAATGAAACAGCAGAAACAGAAATCAGGAAAAAAATTCCATTGGATATAGCAACAAGGAAAATAAAGTACCTAGGAATAAACATAACCAAGGAGATAAAAGACCTGTATTAGAAAACTACTCAACACTGAAGAAAAAAATCAAGAAAGACATAAACAAATGGAAATACATATTGTGTTTGTGGATCAGAAGAATTAACATAATAAAAATGTCTATACTACCCAAAGCAATTTATAGATTCAACACAATGACTATTAAAGTACCAATGTCATATTTCACAGATATAGAACAAACACTTCAAAAATTTATATGGAACTATAAATGACCCCAAATAGCTCCAGCAATTTTTAGAAAAGGGAGCAAAGTAGGAGGATTGACAATACCTGATATCAAACTGTATTACAAGGCCGCTGTAATCTAAAGAGCCTGGTACTGGTATAAGAACAGATAGGAAGACCAATGGAACAGAACAGAGAGCCCAGAAATAATCCCAAATATCTACAGTCAATTAATATTCTATGAAGGGGGCAGAAGCATAAAGCAGAGTAAAAATAGCCTCTTCAACAAATGGCGTTGGGAGAGCTTGACAGCCACATGCAAAAAAAAATGAATCTCAATCACCAATTTAAACCATACACAAAAGTAAATTCCAGGTGAATAAAAAATTTAAATATAAGTTGCACCACCATAAAAATCCTAGAGGCGGGAAAATCTCAGGTATTGTATGCAGTAATATTTTCATCAATATGTCCCCTCGACCAAGGGAAATAAAGGAAGAAAAAACAAATGGGACTAAATCAAAATAAAAAGCTTCTGCATGGCTAAAGGAAACTATAGCAAAATGAAAAGGGAACCAACCATATGGTAAAATATATTTGCAAATGATATCTTGGACAAGGGTTTGATCTTCAAATTATATAGAGACCTCACACCACTCCAGGAAGACAAACAACCCAATTAAGAAATAGGCAAAGGATCTGAACAGAGAGTTCTCCAAGGAGGACATACAGAAGGCCCAAAGACGTAGGAAAGGATGCTCAGCATCACTAGCCATCAGACAGATGCAAATTAAAACCACAATTAAATACCACTTCTCAATGGTCAGAATGGGCATCATGAACAAATCAACAAACAATGAGTGCTGGAGAGGTTGTGGAGAAAAGAGACCCCTAGTACACTGTTGGTGGGAATGCAGACTGGTGTAGCCACTAGGAAAAACAGTATGGAATTTCCTTAAAAAACAAAAAAATTGAACTGCCTTTTGACCCAGCAATTCCACTGCTGGAAGTATACCCTAAGAATCTTGAAACAACAATCCAAAAGAATTTATGCACCACAATGTTCATAGCAGTACAATTTACAATATTCAAGTCCTGGATGCAGCCTAGGTGCCTATCAGTAATTGGATAAAAAAACAGAGGCACATTTACACAAGGGAATGCTAAGCAGCAGGAAGAAAGAAGGAGCTCCTACCCTTTGTGACAGCATAGATGGATCTGCAGAGCATTATTCTAAGTGAAATAAGCCAGGTGGTGGAAGACAAATACCATATTATTTAACTGGGACCTAATCAACAAAACAAACAAGCAAACAAAATATAATAAAAATACTAAAATTGAGAACAGGCTGACAATGACCAGAGGGGAGAGGGAAGTGGATAATGGGGGAAACGGGTGAAGGGTTTATGGAAATAATTATAAAGGACACATGGATGATAACAAGGTGTGGTGGAAACAAAGGAAGGAGGTGAGGAGGGTTGGAGTGGTATGGAGGGCCGGGAGGAAAAGGCAGAATACTGTACTTGAGCCACAATAAAAAAATGTTAAAAGAAAAAAAAAAACAACTTTGCTTCAAGTCCCAGAAAAGTCTCTTTTATTTCTGAGAATGGGGGTGTTATATGTAGGAAATCATTTCTAAAATGTACTCTAAAGTGACACAATTAATAAAAATGGACCTTATTGCAAATTAATTTGGTCCTCTTTTGTAAACAAAATATATTTCCTTTTTTCTGCTCATTAATAGAAATTAAAATTTATCAAATTCCTATCTAAATAACATACAAGGAGACTAAGAATTTATTTATCCTGTGTCAAGAGTGGGTTTCTGGACTTTTGGCTAAGATGGAGGCACAGGTAGATATACTGTGCCTTCTTGGACAACCAAAAGGTGGACAAAAACAAATTAAAAAACAAAAAAATAACTAAAACTGCCAGAAAATT
This sequence comes from Artibeus jamaicensis, assembly GCF_021234435.1. Lineage (NCBI taxonomy): Eukaryota > Metazoa > Chordata > Mammalia > Chiroptera > Phyllostomidae > Artibeus > Artibeus jamaicensis. Next base: position 65,411,294 of record NW_026522030.1, on the reverse strand, counting down.
GAACTGTATGGAAGTCAGAGAAACAAGGAAGGAGTTAAAGAAGAAACACCATCCATACTGGTAGGAGGGATGAAGATGGACAGCCAATGTGAAGAGGATTTATGGCGAGGTGGTAGCTGGAAGACCAGGAGGTCCCATTTTTGCGTGAAGATAAACCAGGAGGAACAACTGGGGAGTGAGACAGGCCACGCAACCCAGGGTTCTATCTAGCACTGGGAAATAAAACCCCAAAAACCTCTGACTGGAAACACCTGTGGGGATTGAGGCAGCAGGAGAAACTCCCAGCCTCACAGGAGAGTTCATTGGAGGGACCCACAGAGTCCTAGAACATTCACAAAACCACCCACATGAGAATCAATGCCAGAAGGGTCAGAGTTGCTTGTGGGTAGCTGAGGAAGTGATTAGCCAAGAGCTGAGCAAGTGGCATTTTTCCCTCTCAGACCCTCACCCACATACAGCACCACAATGCAGCAACTTAAATTGCCCCACCCTGCTGAATACCTAAGGCTCTACCCCTTGCTACATAACAGCTTTGCTGAGAGAAAGAACTATGTCTCAAATAATAGAACAGATCAAAGCTCCAGAAAAAATACAAGTAAGTGATAAAGAGATAGCCAACCTATCAGATGCAGAGTTCAAAACACAGGTAGTCGGGATGCTCACAGAAATGGTTGACTATGGTCTCAAAATAGAGGAAAAAGTGAAGGCTATAAAAAGTGAAATAAAGGAAAATGTACAGGGAACCAACAGGGATGGGAAGGAATCTGGAACTCAAATCAATGGTTTGGAGCAGAAAGAAGAAATGAACATTCAGCCAGAACAGAATGAAGAAACAAGAATTCAAAAAAAAAAAATGAGGAGAGGCTTAGAAACCTCTGGGACATCTTTAAACATTCCAACATCCAAATTATGGGGGTGTCAGGGGAAAAGTAACACCAAGAAATTGAAAAGTTATTTGAATGCATAATAAAGGAGAACTTCCCCAATCTGGCACACACACACACACACACACACACACACACACACAGACTTCCAGGAAACCCAGAGAGTCCCAAAGAAGTTGGATCCAAGGAACCACACAGCAAGACACAGCATAATTATATTACCCAAGATTAAACATAAGGAGAGAATCTTAAAAGCAGCAAGAGAAAAGGAGACAGATACCTATAAAGGAGTGCCCATAAAACTATCAGCTGATTTCTCATGAGAAACCTTGAAGGCAAGAAGGGGCTGGAAAGAAGTATTCCAAGTCATGAAAGGCGAGGACCTACATCCAAGAATACTCTATCCAGCAATGCTATCATTTAAAATGGAAATGCAGATAAACTGCTTCCCAGATAAAGTCAAGTTAAAGGAGTTCATCCTCAAACCATTATATGAAATGCTGAAGGTACTTATGTAAAAAAAGATTAAAAAAATATAAACAGTAAAATGCCAACACAAACTGACATCTATGAACAGCTGAAACTAAAAAAAAACAACACTAAAATAAACTAAGCAAACAACTAGAACAAGAACAGAACCACAGAAATGGGGGGTTATCAGTAGGGAGGGAGAGGGGGAAAATGGGGGAAAAGCTACCGAGAATAAGAAGTAAAAATGATAGGCACAAAATAGAAGGAGGTTAAGAATAGCATGGGAAATGGAAAAGCTCAAGTACTCACATGTATGACCCATGGACATGAACTAAGTGAGGAAATGATGGTAGGAGGGGTGGGTACAGGGAGAATAGGAATAAAGGGGAGAAAAAAATGTGACAACTGTAATAGCATAATCAATAAAATATATATTTTTAAAAAGAGTGGATTTTCCAAAATATAGAATGGTTTCCCCAAGGAACTCTGTTTCTGATATGCTGACTATAGCTTATTGGGGTTTTGGCTTTTGCTTGGAATATGTCTCCCCACTACTAGGATGCAGGCAGTGAGGGTGAGCAGGAAGGGTTGAAATGAGGTGAGAAACCCAGTTATTTGCCAGATATTGTCTAGTACATAAGTATTGAAAATGATGTTTGGTTACACTAGTTAATCTGATCAATACAATAGTTTGACCACAATTGGTGAAATTGCTTTTGTGTCCTACCCTTCAAGCAATATGAGAGCTAACCAATTAGCCTGTAATCTTGTGTACACAATACCATTTTTAGCATACCTGAGGTGGGGACCCTAGTATCAAACAGACTGGCTTAAAGTCTCAGCACTAACATTTTAGGATTTGTAAACTTTCCAATTTATATAACTTGCTAAATATTAGTTTTTTCATCTGAAAATCGCTCATAAGAATAGTATACAGGCCAACGAGTTACTGTGAGAACTAAATCATTGAATGAAATATTAACTATGTAAGTCTCTCTGTAAAGAGCAGTTTTCCTTAAAGGAAAAGACAGTGTCTATTTTTATTATAATCTGTATTGATCAGAGCTGCAGTCTGCATAAAAGAAATGTTCAATGATCATTTCTTGACTCTCAGTTACTCTTGAATCCATATAACCATAGACATCCCAGTAGCCAAACCATTACTCTGACTTTGAAGAATCTACTATTGAGGCAACAGGTAGCATGTGCTTCTTCATGGATATGAAAATACACTGCATTAAGTTACCTGGCAACAACAGAGAGCTCACTAATGATGGGTCTGCTATGGTCACACTATCAATATTCAATTGCAAGTTGAAAGATTTAATTTAGAGTTTGATGTCAAAAAATGGTGATGTAAATATTGCCTGGTTAAATTTTATAACAATACTTTTCTGATAGAAGACAGTCCAAATTATATGCTTATTTCTTGCCAAACTTTCAAAATAGTTTAGGTGAAAAAGAGACATAAAATTAAATGCCCTGGAATTGTAGATGCTATTGTTTCAGGATGAATATTAGTCATATTGCTCTGGTTATGTCAATGCCAGAAGCAAGTTGGTAATCAGAAATGGAAATGGAAGGTGTTTGTTAAAAGGTTCCAATTCCCTGCCACACTTCAAAAATGCAATAAGCCTTTTCATGGAATCTACAAGTGATTTCCTTCTGCTGAATTTTCCCATGCATCATTTTAATGGTAAGACGTTTAATGTAAAAACAAAGTAAGAATTTCTTAAATAATACATATATGTATATGTATGGTTTCCCTTTTATTCTTAGAGATTAAATGAGCATATTTTTCTCCTGTCTTTCTAGGTAGGTACCAAGAACCATGTCCCCACCAATAGAAAGAATGGGACTTTTCTTTCATATTCCTGACTGAAGGGCAAAGAGTTTTACTGAAGTGACTCCAAGGATAAATCATGGTCTTAAACTTTATTTAAGGAAATCACTTTTCATGTTATCCTAGAAAAAAAGTATCTGTCAATGAATATAATCCACAGGCTACCAATCCTAGTAGGGGCATGAAGATGAAATGTCTAGAAGTATATCTTGGTAATATGACAAGTTTTACAGATCCACTGTAATTGTTTTAGCCTAGAGACATTTTAGTGACACTCAATCTTGAAAGAAAAGATGTAATAAAACCTCACACTTCAGATTGATTTCTTCCCATAAAATGTGATGATATGCCACAAATATGACCTGATTTTGCTTCACAGAGTCAGTAAGATATAAGTATTGAATATTTTATCCCTATGTTATAGATGGTAAAGCACCATAGAGTTAATAAACTTTCCTAACAGGACATAGTAAACCAGAAGAGAATCTGAAATCTGAACATAGGTGAAACCAGGCATTCTGATTTTTCTTGTGTCATAAAAATTCCTTAGTAGATACTTCATAATTCCACTCTAAATACTTGGCATTGATCCATTTGCATTCCTTAGTAAGCTAAAGCAAAAGAAACATAATGCCACAAGAAATTAAGTGCAGTGTTATAGGGGTGGGGCAGGATAGTGGCAGAGTAGGAGGACCCGTCTCACACAGCCACCCAGAACCACACTAGAAGTAAAAACAAAAACGGAACAGCTACCTGAAATAAATAACCAAAGACTACCTGAATAGGATCTTGACTTTTAAGCAAGGACAGGTAGAAACCGCCTCCAGACTGGTAGAAAGGGCAAGGTCATGAAAGGAAGCAGCACTGCTTCCACTGCAGCAGGCTGAGCTTATGGCACAGATGTGGGAGCTTCCCTCAGAGATGAGTGAAGCCTGGACCCTAGACCTAGCTCCTAAACACAGAGCATCAGGGCTGGGATTAGCCACCCATGAAACACCCAGTGGTGAAAGGTGGTGGAGTTTTTGTCTGCTGGGGAGAGATGAAGCCTGCTGGATACAAAGTTACTGTGTTTCCTTTTCAAAGGGGTTAAAGTACAAGTTTCTTATTAGTAGCCATTCACAATGGGCTCAGGGGAAGGGCGGACTGGAGTCAGCTGAAGAGAGTGTGGGGTAGGAAACTTTGGAGACAGATCTGGGGGAAAGGCTGCTTGCCTTCTTAGTGCTGGAACATAAATTGATACTACGGCAGCCATTTTTCTTGATAAAAGCAAGCCCCTTCGAAGGGAAAAACAGTTACCTCACCCTGTGGGAAACTGATCACCCCACCTCTGCAATCCTGCTCACCCCACCCTCTTAAAACCTGCTCGTTTCACCCTGCATCTTTTCTTATTATTTTTATTTTATTTTTTATCTTATCCCCTGCTGAGGAGATAGCAACAGAAGAAGACTCAGGGTATCAGAGACTGGTTATAAAACACACATTCTATACACATTCCCGGGAACTAGACTAGCAATTTCCCTTCGTGGAAAAGCCAAGGAAACACCCTTACAGTTTCCATCAGACCTAAACTCTGGCTCTGAAGGGCACACTTTCTTTTCCTACTAGAGGCTTTGCCCTGCTGAGCTCAGGGAAACAATCAGGGAAAAAATTCAGGACAGGCTCAGATGAGTGGTGCAAGGATGGAGGAATGTACCCACCATCCTTCCTGAAGTCTGAATGGCACCTCCCATGGAAGATCCAGGCTTCCCTTCCTCCTGATTCCATCAGAAGCCACCTCAGAAATAGTCAGGTCAGTGACTTATTAAGACCAACGACAAGCCAGCAGGCAGAGGAAAGTAGAGGAAGATCCTGTGGTGCCTTTGGTCTTTGGCTGATCCACTGCAGGGCCCTGTGCTGATAAAAACCAGCCTTACAATGCATGAGGCCCATCCTGGGTGCAGCCAAACCTGGAGGACCTGGCCACAAACTGAGGTTGCTTGTAGTTTTGAATAGGCTGTTGAAGATTAGCTAGCCATGGACAGCATTTGACATTGGCTTACATCAGATTCAGACACATCAGACCCATATCCAAAAGGAAAAACCCAGCAGGCAAGCACTAAACTCTGCTGAAACACATTCCACTTTGTTCTTTTTTTTAAAATATTTTTATTATTTTCTTTGCATAGCCTGCTTATTATTTTCTTTTTTTCATCCTTTTTCTTTCATATTGCTTATTTCACTCTTCCCTTTTCTTACTCCATTTTCTCCTTATTTCCTTTTCTTATTTCATTATTCTTTCTGTTACTTTGTTCTTTTGTGGCAATTTCCTTTTTCTATTCCTTACTCCTATTGTTTCTCTTCCTTCTTTCCTCTCATAATCATTTTTCTTTCTTTTGGTCTTATCATATTCTTTTATTTTCTTTTACTATTTGTCTTTCTGCTTTTATTATTCATTGCCATTTTGTCATTGATTTGCCTTTGTTATTGAGGATCTCTTTTCATTGTTTTGGTTCTTTTTTTTTTGCATTGTTTTATTTTATTCTGTCAGCACCTGCACGATAGCACACAAGACATGGTAGGGTTTGAGCCTTATAGGCAGCCAGGTGGAAGAGAGATCCCACCAACCAACAGCCAAGAACAATCAACACCCAAACACAACAGGAGAGCCTACATAGCACATATAGTGCCACCGGAGAGCTCTGGAATGTCCTAGAGCATCCAGCTCAGGAGATCAAGGAAACTATACCACTAGGTCCCACAGGACTTCTACCACATAAGGCCTCACAGCAAGACAGGGAACCAAAGCAGATATATCAAATGCATAAGAAACAAACAAAAAGAGTCAGCTAAATGGGAGGCCAAGAAACAACCCCTTAATGAAAGAAAAGAAAGAATCCTCAGGGGAAAAAAAAGTAAATGGAATTGAGACAAGTGATTTATCATACATAGAGTTCAAAGTAATGGTTATAAGGATGCTCAAGGAACTTAGTAATAACTACAAAAACTTAGGGGGGAGTACATCAGCATGAAAAAGGACATAGAAACTATGAATAAGAAGCAGTTTGAAAATAAAGAATGAAATATCTAAAATAAAAAATATATTAGGAGGATTTAAAAGAAGCCTAGATGAAGCAGAGGATCAAATCAGTGAATTGAAAGACAAGGTAAAAACAAAATCCACCCAATAATGAAAAGTAAGGATCTCTAATCAAGATTACTCTATCCAGCAAAAAGGCTATCATTTAAAATTAAAGGTGTCTACCAGACCCCCCAAAAAGGCTAAAGGGGTTCATTAACACGAAGCCACCATTGGAAGAGATATTAAAGAACTGCTTTAAGAAGAAGAAATATATACAGAGAGGAACATACATATAAAAAAGTAGCAATAAATACAAACCTCTCAATAATAACCTTAAATGTAAATGGATTAAACAAACTGAACAAAAGACATAGGGTAACTGAAAGGATAAAAAACATAACTCATATGTATGCTGTATTAAAGAGATCCACCTCAGAGCAAAATATTGACACAATATGAAAGTGAAAGGATCAAAAAATATTCCATGCAAATTGAAATGAAAAAAAGCAAAAGCTAGGATAACAATAATTCTATCTGACAAAATAGACTTCAAAACAAAGGCCATGATAAAAGACAAAGAAGATCACGATGTAATACTAAAGGGATCAGTCCAACAATAGTGTAACCCTTGTAAACATATATATAGGAGCACCTAAATATATAAAGAAAATCTTGGTGAACTTTAAGGAAGATATTGACAGCAATACAGTCTTTGAGGAGATTTTGATATCCTACTGTCAGCAATGGACAGCTCTTTTAGACAAAAAAATAACAACAAGAAAACAGCAATCTTAAATGACAAACTAGATGGAATCGATTTAATTGATACTTACAGAACATTTAACCCCAAAGCAGCATAATACAGATTCTTCTTAAGTGCACATGGATTATTCCCAAAGATAGAGCACTTATAGGTCATAAGATAAGTCTCAACAAAGTCAAAAATATCAAAATAATGTCAAGCACTTTCTCAGGCCACTATGACATGAAAATAAAAATCAACATTAATAAAAATAGAAAGTATTCAAATACATGGAGGTTAAATAGCATGTTATCAAATAATAAATAGGTCATCAATTAAATCAAAGAAAAAATGAAGATACCTTGAAACAAATGAAAATAAAAACACAATAACCCAAAACCTATAGCATTCAGTGAAAGCATTCCTGAGAGGGAAGTTTGTAGCATTACAGACCTGACTCAGGGAAATAGAAAATTCACAAACAAACAACCTAACCCTACACTTAAGAGAACTAGAAAAACAATAATGAACAAAGCCCAAAGTAGAAGGAAGGAAATAATCAGAATCAAAGCATAAATATGAATTATAGACTAACTAAACAATTTAAAGTATCAACAAATCCAGGAGCTGATTATTTAAAAATATAAACAAAGTAAATGAACTTTTAACCAGACTCATTAAGAACAAAACAAGATAGAACACAAATTAATAAAATCAGAATTAAAAGGAGAAGTAACAACTGATACCACAGAAATAGAAAGGATTGTAGGAAAATACTATTTGCCAAGAAATTGGACAACCTGGGAAAAACTGATAAATTTCTGGAAACTTAAAAGCTTACAACCTGATTCAGGAAGAAGTAGAATGGGAATAAACCAATAAGAACAAACGAAATTGAAATGCTAACCAGAAAACTCCTAGCAAACAAAAGCCCTGGGTCAGATGGCTTCATAGGTAAATTTTACCTATCATTCGAAGACCTAACATCTATCTTTCTCAAATTATTCCAAAATATTTCAAGAAGAGGGAAGACTTTCAAACTCTTCATATGAAGCCAGTGTTATCCTAAATCCAAAACAAGGTACAGACAGAACAAAGAATGAAAACTGTAGGCCAATATCCCTGAAGAACAGAGCTAAAATCCTCAACAACATATCGGGAAGCCCGATCCAGAAATATATTAAAAAGATCATACACCATGATCAAGTGAAATTTATCCTGGGGATGCAAGGTTCATACAATATTAGCAAATCAATAAATGTGATACATCACATAAATAAAATGAAAGATAAAATTCACATGAGTATATCAATAGATGAAGAAAATCATTTGATAAAATCAAGCACTCTTTAAGATGAAAAACTCTCAGCAAAATGGGAATAGTGGTATAATACCTCGACATAATGAGACCATATATGAAAAGCCAACAGTGAACATCACAGTCAATGGGCAAAACCTAAAAGCATTTAGCTTAAGATCAGGAAAAATAGAGGGATGTCCACTTTCACCACTTTTATTCAATACTACTGGAAGTCCTAGACACAACAATCAGACAAGAAGTAAAAGGCATCTAAATTGGGAAGTGTAAAGTTGTCATTATTTGCAGATGATGTGATATTGTACATAAAAAACCCTATAGGCTCAACCAATAAACTACCAGACCTAATAAATGAATATGGTAAAGTAGCAAGATACAAAATCAATCATAAGAAATACATGACATTTAAATACCCAAATAGTGAACTATCATAAAAGAAACTAAGAAAACTATGCCATTACTATTGCAACAACAACAACAGATGAGGTACCTAGAAATAAATTTTACTGAGGAAGTAAAAAACTTGTACTCTGAAAATTGTAGGACACTGAAGAAAGAAATTGAGGAAGATACAAATAAGTGGAAGCATATACCATGGATTGTTCATGGATTGGAAGAATTAACATCATTAAAATGTCCATACTAAAAGGGGTCTATAGATTCAATATAATTTCTGTAAAATACCAATGACATATTTCACAGATCTAAAACAAATATCCCCCAAAATTTATGTGAAAATTAAAAAAGACTGAATAACCTCAGCAATTTTAAGAAAAAAGAACAAAGCTGGAGGGATCACAATACCTGATATCAAACTAATACAACAAGGCCACTGTAATCAAAACAGTCTGGTACTTGCATAAGAACAGATACATTGATCAATGGAACAGAATAGAGAACCCGAAAATAAACCCATGGCTTTATGGTCAATTAATATCTGACAACCAGGGCAAGAGCATAAAATGGAGTAGATGGTCTCTTCAATAAATGGTGTTGGGAGACTGTATTGGTACTTGCAAAAAAAAGAAAGAATAAAACAAAGAAACTAGACCACCAATTTACTCCAAATAGTAGAATAAACTCCAAATGGATAATAGACTTAACTACAAGTTGTGATACCATAAAAATCCTAGAGGAAAAAGTAGGCAGTAAAATTTCAGATAGTTCATGTAGCAATATTTTTGCTGATATATCTCCAAGGGTGAGGGGGACAAAGGGAAAAATAAATAATTGGGACTACATCAAATTTAAAAGCTTCTGCATAGCTAAAGAAATCATTATCAGCCCTGGCTGGCATAGCTCAGTGGATTGAGCGTAGGCCTACAAACCAGAGGATCGTAGTTTGATTCTGAGTCAGGGCAGATGCCTGGGTTGCGGGCCAGTTCCCATCAGGGGAAACATTAGAGGCAACCTTGCATTGATATTTCTCTCCCTCTCTCCTTCCCTTCCCCTCTAAAGATAAATAAAGTAAAAAAAAAAAAGAAAGAAATCATCATCAAAAATGTACAGGGAACCCACTGTATGGGAGAACATATTTGCTAATGATACATTGGACAAAGATTTATTCCTTAAAATATATAAAGAACTCATACAATTCAACAGCAGGAACACAAACAATCTAATCGAAAAATGAGCAAAGTCCCTGAATAGACACTTCTCCAAAAAGAAAATACAGATGGTCCATAGACATATGAAAAAATGCTCAACATCACTAGCCATCAGAGAGATGCAAATTAAAACCACAATGAGATACAACCCCACATGTGCCAAAACAGAATCAACAAATAACAGGTTCTGGCAAGGATGTAGAGAAAAGAGAACCATAGTGCACTGTTGGTAGCAATGTAGACTGGTATAACCATTCTAGAAAACAATATGGAGTTTCTTCAAAAATTTAAAAACTGAACTGCTTTTTAATCCAGCAATCCCACTCTTGGGATTATGTCCTAAGAATCAAAAACACTGATTTGAAAAGAACATACGCACCACTATATTCATAGCAACATTATTTACAATAGCCAAGATCTGGAAACGTCCACATACCCATCAATAGATGAGTGGGTATAATACTGTGGTACATTTGAACAAGAAACCACTACACAGCAGTAAAAAAGAAAAAACTCTTACCTTTTGGAATAGCATAGATGGACCTGGAGATTATTATGCTAAGTGAAACAAGCTAGTCAATGAAAGACAAATACTGTATTATTCACTTATAAGTGAGAATTAATGAACAAAATAAACTAATGAGCAAAATAGAATCAGAGGCATAGAAACATGGAACAGAATGAAAGCTTTAAAAAAAACAGAATGATTATATTTTAATATATAACTTCTTTACAGCCAAAAAACAAACAATAAAATAACAAGAACATGATATTTCATTTGTAATGCGTGAGATATGGTTAACATTTTAGTCATAGATAAGCTCTTAAGAAACCATTTACAAAAACACTAATAACCCAAGGGAACTGGAAAAATAGAAAATGAAATAATACAAATGGCAATTAAGACTATGATGACTGAGCTGAACAATGATGAAAGAATGATTTCTCTGTGGTATCACACTGTCAAAGAACAAAAATGCTGTGTTGTACAGTAAAAACTCTCATATACACTGACTGATGAGAAGTATCTACAATTAGGGGGAAACTACTGTTTTGGCTAAAAAAATACATTTTGGACATCTTTAACCCCACCATTTCTAATTAATTAAAATTATTTCAACGAATTAGTTGGAACAATTCAAAATGTGTTATACAACAGCGTGCTTATTGCAGAGGAAATATGTAGTCAGTAACTGGGCCCCAAAACACTACCTGACTATCAATTTGTTCATCAACACAATCTAAGAGGATGTGTACAAAACTCCATTAACAGATAATGGCATAGGGAATAAAGTCAAAAACAATGTAAGAAACTTGTAGTGTTGGGGTTTTACAGCAATATCAAGTAGCCATAAACCAACACTGCACCTGGCACCACACAGAGAGTGACAGCTTTAAGTGGGGTGGGGAGGGCTGGGACTTCTTCAGAAAAGGTGCAGGGGTTAGTTGAAGAATCTGTGTGAATGATCCATGGGCATGGATAACGTTGTGGAGATTGACTGTGGGAGTGGGGTCAGGCCAGGTGGAAGGGTTAAAGGAGGAAATTGGAACAATATTAATAGCATAACAATAACATATTTAAGGTAAAAAATAAGTGCAGTAATATATACCTGTTTCACAGTTCCACATTGTAACCTCTATTTATTTAGATTTTCAATTACAAGAAATAGTCAGCTACAAATGCCTGTCATTCCATAGAGTTAGTGTAGAGGGTGGGTGTGGATGGGTGAAAGAGAAGTACATTCATTTGAAGAAAATTGTTAAAATTTTCTTAGAATTGTGAGTACAGCACTATCTTATAATTATTGCAATTAACTTTTTATTTTTTTAAATTACTTTGTTGTTCAATTGCAGTTGTCTGAATTTTCTCCCCACCACTCCTCCCTACCCCAGCCAAACCCACCTCCTCCCTTGCTTCCACCCCACCCTCCGCCTTGGTTTTGTCCATGTGCCCTTTATAGTAGTTCCTGAAAACCCTTCTCCCCACTGTCCCCTTCCCCCTTCCATCTGGCTATTGTTAGATTGTTCTTAATTTCAATGTCTCTGATTTGTTTGCTTTTTTTGCAATTAACTTTTTAAAAAGATTTTTTTTATTTATCTTTAGAGAGGAAGGAAAGGAGAAAAGGACAGAAATAGCAATGTATGGTTGCGTCTCATGAGTCCCCTGCTGGGAACTGGCCTGCAACCCAGGCATGTGCCCTGATTGGGAATCAAACCGTGATCATGTGGTTTTCAGGCCCGTGCTCAGTCCACTGGGCTACACCAGCCAGGGCACAATTAACTTTTTAAATCTATGAAAACTCACACTGTTTGAGGGGAATTCTATTAAATGACCTAAGTTATGTTAATGTAGCAAACATTAATTGTATTAGTGGGGAGAGAGAGAAAATACATTTTCAGTAGGTTTAATATTTAAGAATTATTTACTGTGTGCTACTTTTTTGTGTACAGCATTCTCAATCTGCATTCTTTTAAGGTAACTTTGTCATCATGTGTTGGTCAAATTCTACTTGTATCAAATATTTCTGGCTCCTGGCTGTAGAAAGAAGGTTGGTGTACGGAAAATATCACAAAGCTCTTTATCTTACATTGGGTCTTAAAATTATTTTCCAGGATAAGACTAGAAAATAGCTTATGTACTCCAATGGACATATAGCCTCCAAGGTTTTTTTAAAAATATATTTTATTGATTATGCCATTACAGTTCTATTTACCCCCCTTCATTCCCCTCCACCCTGCACACCCCCTACCCCACCATTCCCCCCCCTTTAGTTTATGACCGCGTGTCTCTTGTTCTTTAGATTCTATATTTCCCATACTATTCTTGCCCTCCACCCTATCTATTTTCGACCTACTGTCTATGCTACTTATTTTCTGTACCTTCTCTCCCCTTCTCCTCCTCCCACTCCCCTGTTGCTAACCCTCCATGTGATCTCCATTTCTATGGTTCTGCTCCTGATCTAGCTGTCCTCTTAGTTTGCTTTTGTTTTAGGTGTGGTTGTTAATAACTGTGAGTTTGCTGTCCTTGCACTGTTCATCTTCATTATCTTCTTTTTCTTAGGTAAGTCCCTTTAACATTTCATATAATAAGGGCTTGGTGATGATGAATTCCAGGAAGCTCAGAGAGTCCCAAAGAAGTTGGACCCAAGAAGGAACACACCAAGGCACATCATAATTACATTATCCAAGATGAAAATGAAGGAGAGGATCCTAGAAGCAGCAAGAGATAAGGGAACAGTCACCTACAAAGGAGTTCCCATCAGACTGTCAGCGGATTTCTCAAAAGAGACCTTACAGGTGAGAAGGGGTTGAAAAGAAGTATTCCAAGTCATGAAATCCAAAGACTTACATTCAAGATTGATCTATCCACCCAGGTTTGTTTTTTTTTTTTTGAAAGAATAACTGGTCCAAAGAAACTCAAGATTAAGAATTGCTAATAAATTTCTCTCCATTTTAATAAAATATTTTCTTATATGTGTAATACCATAAGAAAGTTGTTCACATATTGTGATTTATTTGTTAAGGCCTTGTTGAGTTTTATGTAAATAACTCTGATTATAAACAGTTTCTGAAGCAGAACAGATAGTTATTTACTGATGGAAAACACGTGTTTCAGTTCACCATGCATCAGTTTTCTCCTCCTAGGATAATGCATTAAGACCCAGATGAAATGTCACCTTACTGTAACAGAGTTCTACTGTAGGTAAGGACCTCCAGAAATATGAATGTGTGTGGTGATACAAGAAAGGGGCATGGAGAGCTGTTTCTTCTCCCTTCCTGCATTAAATAGGAAACTTTCAAAAAGAAGAGATAAAATACAAGTGTTAAATGGAGCACATGAAAACCAGAATTTCTTTGATTAATTCTAGGTATAGTGAAGCATTATGGGCTTCTTTCTTTCTTTCTTTCTTTCTTTCTTTCTTTCTTTCTTTCTTTCTTTCTTTCTTTCTTTCTTTCTTTCTCTTTCTTTCTTCCTTTCTTTCTCTTCCTCCCTCCTCTCCTCTTCCTTCCTCCCTCCCTCCCTCCCTCCCTCCCTCCCTCTCTTCTTCTTCTTCTTCTTCCTTCCTTCCTTCCTTCCTTCCTTCCTTCCTTCCTTCCTTCTGTCCTTCCTTTTCTTTCTTTCTTTTCTTCTTCCTTCCTTCTCTTCCTTTCTTCCTCCCTCCCTCCCTTCCTCACTCCCTCATTTCCTTCCTTTCTTTTTTTCCCCTCCTCCTCTTCCTCTCTCTCTTCCCATCTTGTCTTTGGTAAAATACAAATATTACATAATATTTGTATTTTATGATTATGTAATAAATATTATTATATTTTAATAACTACACACTTAATACCACACAATATTATATGTATATAATATTATATAACATACAAAATATAAACATTACATATGTACATAAATATACATACACACATAAATATATATTTGTTTATATAAGTAAATATATATTCTGTGAAATGTATATGTTCCAGAAAGAAAACATATTTACATAGATAAAGATATGGGTTAGGGTTTCTAAACCTCAAGGTCTTAAGTTTCAGACCAATAGAGGTACTGTACAGTACCCCTGCCCTGACTGGTGTCACTCAGTGGATTGAGTGCCAGCCTGCAAACCAAAAGGTCACCTGCTCGATTCTCAGTCAGGGAACATGCCTGGGTTGCATGCCAGGATTGTATCTTTAGTTGGGGCCTTGAAAGAGGCAACCAATGGATATTTCTCTCACACACTGATGCTTTTTTCTCCCTCCCTTCCCTTCTCTCTAAAAATAAGTAAATAAAATATAAAAATATATATTAAAAGTTCCCTTAAGGATATTTTAGCAAACCCACAAAAGATGTTCATGATATTATTCTTCCCTACCACCACAACAAAATATAGAGACAGAGACAATGTACCAAGGCTTATGCATTAATTTTTGTGTTCTGCTGAATATTGAATCTTCTCTGTGATTTTGATTTAGACCAAAGTTTTCCTGTCTAAACATACACCCTCAGGCTTTTGTTTCATTCACCAGATGAGCCCCACTGTTTCTGCTCCAGAAATAATTCCCTAAATCAACCTACAAACTGTTCAAAGTATGTGTTCAATTCTTAGACTCTTAAAATTAAAAAAAAAATATTTGGGTACAGCAGTCAAACAGGACAACATAGTCACCTCCTCATTGTATCTTTCCAGAGCAGGATATTTTTAAACAACTATATGTCAGAAAACAGCAGATGTGAAAGCATATGCTCTTTGCCAGAGGTATCCTGGATCTGTTGACATACTAAGTCAGCAGTTGCCTTCTCAATGAAGCTACAAAAAGCCTGATCCTGTAACTCTTCTATGGTCTAGAGATACTCACTTTACCAACAGCTCTTTCAGCTGGTATGGCACTTTGAAAGTATACTTCTACATATCAGAAACTGAGAAAGTTCAGTAATTGGTCAACTCCCAGCAGGTTATGACCACATGAAGTAGATCAGCAATAATAATTTGCAAGGTTCTTTTCTATGCTTCATTAAATATCATCTTTTGTAGACTGTTTCAGTTAGGAATCTATCAAAGAAGCAGAACTACCATGAGTAATATGAAATAAGGGAATTAGAGGAATTAGACCTTCTACCATTCATGGAAGGTGCTTCTCTCTACATATGGTGATAGACTTGAAGTTCCTGTAGGTTAGGAGTAATAGCAATCAGGGGGAAAATGATAGACATGAGTCAGCAGAAAGTAATAATTAACTGGTACCCACAAGGATAAACTAAAAGTACCTCTGATCTCAAGGGTATGGATGACCAGCAGAAAAAAACTGGAGACCTCACCATGGAGCTGCACAGGTACCTGACCCAGAATTAAGATATTCTGAAGGAGATCTTGTAAAGTAGAGGTTGACCTGCCTGCCCACATCAGAAAGCTGAGTCAGTAACTCATTAACAATTTGCACAAACTGCAGTGGTGCCTAGTGTCCTACATCGATATTCAGTATGCAATCATTAATGCTCCACTTCTTTTAAAGTCATGCAATTTTTTTTGTTTGGCTGACAATAACCTGGGATTAACTATAAAGAGAAGAGAATTGGGAAAAAGGTTTGGGTTAGCTGGGCTGACACAGTTTAAAACAACTAGAGTCTATTCTTGTCAAATTGACATCCATGCAGACGTCTTTTATCTATTTTTAAACTTCTAAATAAAGACATTAATAAAATCTTGCTTCTGCCTAGCTTCATGCAAACATCTATTATATAACTAAAAATATGACTCTCTAAAATAAAAAAATTAATTCCTTACGTCATTTTTAAAGCCTTTGGGGGTTGCTATCTATTATTCTCCTAGCTAAGCACACACATCCCTTTTGGTATAGATATTGTGATCAAGTTAACCATTGTTAATATATATTATGTTAAATGTCAGGAGTATAACAGAGAAAGAAAAAAGATTTGGCTAATATGCACATTGTATATTTATATCAAAATAAAGAAAGAGTACTAATTACAGTCCTTATTTCTGCAACTTCCAACACCACATTTTCTTTGCTCTCAGCAAGCATTTTTACTGGTCACGATTTCCTGCCTAGTTGGAGGACCCAACTTTCATTTCTTTGGAGGAAGATAAAGTGTCCATAGAAATACCTTTTGGGTTTATTTAGGTCAACAGCAGTCCTTCCTCTATTAGGTTGTTGTAGCTTTCCATTAACAGTCACTACACAACACGTGGTAATAATGGAAAAACAACAGAGAATCTCCTGCATTCCAAATACTCCTTCTTTCCCCCATTTTAATTAGCAACTCAGTTTCTCCTTGACAGCATGGATGAATCAGCCAGAATAGCCAGCCTTTCCTTTGCCTTTTGTTCATTGACATGAAGCTATGAAAACACTCACGTAGCAAATGTGTAGACAAGATTTCAGGGAAAGGAAATGAGAATTTCATCAATGGATAACTCAAGGTAATAGTGAATGGAACCACTGCCATATAGACATATAATTCCTGACTATGAGAGGAATATATAGTGGTCACAAATTTAGAGCATATACCAAATCCTGCAGCACATTACCCATTTCCTCAAGATGTCACTTAGCTAGCACTGCAAATGTGTCTTCAAGCTATCTGCTTCAGGACAACGAAGAACATGTGAAGATTGGTGAATTCTATGAGCATGAGCAGGCTGTCACATTTAGTTTGCGGTAAAATGGGCTCTTTGGCCAGGAACAATGCTTTGTGGAATGCCATAATGGTGAATCAGGCAATCTGCAAGTACACTAATGTTGATTTTGACAAAATATTGTAGGAGAAAAAGGGAAATTCAAAATGCAGAGTATGTGCTTATTCCAATGAGAACAACATCTTTTGCCTTTTCTTAATGAAAGTAGTTCAGTATAATCAGCTTTCCCTCAGGGAAATGGCTGATAACACCAAGAAATGATGCTTTCTCAGGAACTTGATCTTAAGATCTGCTCTGGAAGATTTGACCCTTTGCAGTGATTGTAGTCACATTGGTCTTCAGAAAGGAAGCCTGTGTTGCTTAGTTCATGCATGACCTCCATGCTGATCACCACAACCTTGTTCAAGGAGCCCACTGAAAAAGGATGAGATGACTGGGTAGAGAGGCTGACTGATACCTATACTGTTGATCATCTTGTATATCAGATTAAGACCTCTGCTAGGATGCTTTTTGATGAAGAATATATAGAATGCACATTACTTCACTCTTTTGTCTGTTTAGAGAGGTCTTTCTCTTTTTTAAGATTTTATTTATTTTTAGAGAGAGAGAAATATCAGTGTGTGGTTGCCTTTCATGTGCCCCCTACTGGGAACCTGGCCCGCAACCCAGGCCTGTGCCCTGACTGGGAACTGATTCAGCAACCCTTTGGTTCTCAGGCCAGCTCTAAATCCACTGAGTCACACCAGCCAGGGCTAGAGAGGACTTTCCATATACTTCTGTCCTATAATTTGTTATCATTAAATTTCCAGTTATGTTCTTTTCCAAGTCCTTGATTGTGCATCAAAACAATTAATGTAGATTTACAATTATGGCCACTTCTCCTTCTGGGAAAAATGAGCTGCGTGGAATTCTGTGCATTGAGAGGACTTCCCTGTACTACACCCTTCTTCAGGATCACCCATAAGTTGACTTATGGTGCTGCTGCTGGCCACTTTTGGATGATGCCAGGGAGTCATGCAGACCATCTGTAAACCAATATCCATTGTTTTCTTCCTTAGTATCTGGACATAGTGTACTTCCTGAGAGGCTAGATGAGCAAGTTGAGAGCAACAAAGCAGCATAGCTGGGATAGGGGGGCACAGACATCTGCAGCACTTGCTCATTCAACTTACTTATGACTTTTGACCTTTTTGAGCTCATACCATATCTGTGGAATATGTAGTGCTTATGTTCATGCTCAACTCCTTACTTGATCCATGAGAAAATATCTACTCCGTGTAGGGCAGCTCATATCATGTTATTACAGGATGGTCTATGGAGAGCGCTCGAATTGTACAGGACCCAAAAGCAAGTCAGAAGCTGTTTCCCAAAAGAAGAATAAGTAACTAGAGGGGATATCGTAATTTTGTTCACTACTCTAAAGAATTTGACTTGTGATTTAGTTAGAGGATTCTTACATATCTTGAGTCTGGTTATACATCTAGAAACAATGAAATGTGGTCAGGGTAGGTCCTAGAGAAGATAAACAATCCTCTGCAAAATCATAAAAGTTTCTTCAGGAAAGGGGAAACTTCCTCTTTAGATGGGGAGAAAGGGCTCCTTCTACTGGCAAAGAGTACTTAGCGGGAAATAGGTGTTTAAGATCTCTACTTTCACATTAGCCTGGTAACTCCAAAACGTTTTCAGGGTAAAACTCCTTTCCAATCAATACTTAATTGTAAGATAAGAGAAAGTGGGGGATTTAATTTGCATGAATCAAATCCATTTGTGCACAGACTTTAAATTTGGTTTTTATTTTATTTCAAATTTTGGTCCTGAGCTACAAGTGATAAAAGCTTTTCGTTTGTTTGTTTTTCAAGCTGTTATAGGATGTTCCTGCTCCTTTACCCGTGCTTTGTGTTGGTGTTGAGAGCCTTAAGCTAACCATTTTATTACCCTAAGTGTTTTAGCATATTTAGCATTAACCAACCAATATCATCATTTTAAAAACTTTTTTCTTTTTTTAAATTTAATTATTGTTCAAGTATAGTTTTCTGTCTTTTACTCCCATCCCAGCCCACCCCCCCCAGTGCTCCCCACCTCCCTCCCATTTCCCCCACCTTAGTTTTTGTCCATGTGTCCTTTATACTTGTTCCTGTGAATCCTTCCTCATTTCCCCTGAAATTCCCTCCCCTCTCCCCTCTGGTCACTCTCTGCCTGTTCTCTATTTCAGTGTCTTTGGTTATATTTTGCTTGCTTATTTGTTTTGTTGTCTAGGTTCCTGTTAAAGGTGAGATCATATGGTATTTGCTTTTACCTCCTAGCTTATTTCACTCAGCATAATGCTTTCCAGTTCCATTCATGCTGTTGCAAAGGGTAGGAGATTCTTCATTCTTTCTGCTGCATAGAATTCCATTGTGTAAATGTACCATAGTTTTTGTATCCATTCATCTTATTTTATTAACTAAAATAATCTGTAGGAAAAACACTTGGTCACCCAAAAACTTTCCTTTTTATAGCCACTTGATTAAATGCATATAGGTTGCAATTTAAGTAATTTTTTGTCACTGCATGCCCTACATTGTCTGTATCCCCTTTACTAGTGGCAGTGGGGTCACTGATGTCTTTGAATCTAATCAGATCCAGCAAACAGTTCTAGATTACTCAGAATTAATTCACATAATTAATCCTTAAACTGTATTTCTCCTAAAGCTATTTTCACCACTAATTTCTGTACCGGTTAAGATATAATCAAGGAAGCACAGCCATTGGAATGGTATCAAATACACAATTTATTGAGATTGGACTTTACACAGTGTATGAATTGGTGAAAAATTCTACAGAATCTTATTTTCTCTGTGTCTGTTTTGGGGCCTGAAATCAGCAAAAGTCAGCAGAGCCAGTTGGTGGGAAGTGGAGTGGGACAGGAAGCAGGGAGGAGAATGAGGACAGAGGAGAACCTGTGATGACATGCTGACACCCAAGTCTGTCTCTCACCAGCTCCAACCGCATAACACAGGGGGTCTGCAAAGGAAGCTGAAGCTGTTGCCACAGAACTTCATTCAAGCTTCATCCAGGACTCAGAGAAGCTGCAGGAGAGAATCCAGGTTGTACCTGGATGCCACTCTCCTGTCTAGTAGTGTTCTTTTCTCTAATGAGCTGCTGTTAGAGATGATAACATAGATAGCAGAGAGTCAAAGTCCTTGAAACCAGCTATTTTTGCTGAACTTTTCTCTCCTTGATTCAAATACAAATTCAAATAACCTCTCTGCCTTTTCTAACATTTGCTAAGAAAATAAAAAGCTTGCATTTGTCTGGATGGTTATGATTTTGAGATCCTAGTGTTTACATGATGAAATGCCAAGGGAATACAAACTAAAATTGTCTTGTGAAGAAATTCAGCCTGTTTTCCTCTAATGTAAATAGAAGTAGTAGTAGTAATGACAATAATAATCTTTTCCACTCATTATAGAGCACGGGTATTAGCTTGAAAGAAGGGCTTCTAAGATATTGAAATAAACTAATAAGCCTCATTTTCAAAGGATTTGAAGTAATATGATGGTCTTCAAAGGCCCTGAAAGTAAATGTTCAAACTTCTAAGTATAAAATTTATTATGAGGGGAATGAGCACAAGCTAAAGGGTAGAATTATCATTAGAAGGAATTGTAGGCATGATGCAAAAAATAATAAGTTACTATGATTAAATTTATTGGAGCATTCACCAAATGAAGCAAGGAATTAGTAATCAAGTCCAAGCCAACAAATTAATTTTAAAAAATCAAATTACTAAATTGTAAATTTAGTACTGCAGTTATTAATACATTCTATTATGTAGAAATTTACAACAATTCTAGAGATTGTTCTCGCCTTCAAGCTGGCTGCAGTCCACATAGGAGGTAATACACTTTGCAATACAATAAAATACACTTCATAGTATGTTTCTTTCTTGAACATCCCACTTTATTTGCTAGCTGGATGATCCCCTTGTCTGCTTTTGAATTGATGTAATTTTCACTGAAAAGAAGATATTTCTTCTTTGCTATGTCGGAACAGTTAGTTCTGTTTGCTTTTTACAATAAAGTAAGGAATCAACAGTGTGAAAACACTGCAGACTTGAGGGTGTATTTTAACTATATATATATGTATGTATACATGTATAAACATACACACACACATATATATATATATTTCTTTTTTTTAAAGTGATGGAAGTGCTTCGAGATAAAAAGTAGTGTTTTTTGTTTAAATAGTTGTGTCTCAGGGAAGCACATGAAAACCAGGCCTCTTCAATCTCAGTGCTAACAAAGTGACAGCCCTGGCCTTTGATGATTTGTGACAGTCATTGCATTTCAATTGTCTGAAACCAGCACTCCCCTCCAGCCTCTTCCTCCTGACCAGGAAAAGCTATTTATCAGCTCTGCCTGATGAGGTTTGAGAGGACTCAGATCTTCATGTGGCTGGTAGACCCCTCGATGCTTCCCATTGCCAGCACTTCTACAAAGCAAATTTTCAGTGCAGTTTAGTAGTGGTATTTACATACTCTTATTTTTCGAACAGGTCAGATAATGATTTTTAGTGTGCTTATGTTTATGTATACCTGAACCAAACCATTGTTCTAGCATAATAATTTATGTGTGGTCCATGAATTTCCTAAGAATTGTACAATAGAGTACCAGTGGGAAACACAGAGAAAAGTGCCTTGTGCTAAAGCATAAGGATGGTGCCAGGGTCAAAAGACCCAAAGACTCACACAAGGGTTAAACACTGCTTTTGTTTGTGCTTAGAGAACAGCAGGGAGTATTCAGATGTTTACTATTTGTGTTGGTTGCAGTTGATTTACAATTACATGTTACTTCTGTGTGGTTATTTTTTTAACAGAAAAGTGAAAAACTCCTGACAGAATCAAAGAAATCAATTTGGCAAATTTCTTTTAGAGTATAAACTATTTTTCCAACACTGCGTTAGATTCTCAAAGAAATATAAATATGGTATATATGTTGGAGACCTTTAAAAAGCCTACAAATTCGATAGACAATCAAGATAATAACTATCAAAGTGCAAAGTTAAAAATAATCAAGGACCAATATATGTGTTTCTGAGAAGATACATGCTTTTCTCAGAGGAAGTTTCCGTTAGAACGTGAGCTTTGAAGCTCCTATTAACATAGCAGCTTCAAGGCCAGGTCAAAGATGACTGCTATCTACATGTTAACCTCCCTTTTGGAGTTACCATGCTGTAGGCCTCAAGAGTGAGCCTAAGCAGAGGAAGTGTTACTGTAGTTGGCTGGATGTTAATAATGGAAAGAGAGCAAAGGGTACTGGACATTAAGACTGTTTATTTAACCAGGAAGCTACAGCTTCACCTACCAACCCCCCTGCACCAGGAATCATTGGTCTGTTCCTTGCAGATCACTGGGGGAAAGAGCAGAACAGAGAAGGGGGAGGTAAGGACATGTGCAATAGAAGTTAAAATGGCACAGGGGGAGGTGCTGGACCATAAAGGCTTGTCACTGTAAGCTGGGAAAGAGATCACTAGTCAGGGGGTGGACAAATAAGAAGAAACAAAAGCTTGGGAAATTGATTGCTATTTTGAAAAAGCTCCTGGTTATAACTCCAGAGGAATAAAGAAGCATTCTCTCTCTCTCTCTTCATCTCTCCATCTCTCTCTCTCTTTTACTGAGTGATCCATGTTTGCTCTGCTCATTTACACACTCTCTCAATTGGCAACATACAGCCACATGGATCCAGCAGCAGCGGCTGCTGGGGCCTGCAGCACGCTGAGAGCTCCAAAGGACTAAGCTTTCATATGAAACAGAAACTCTGGACACCAGCCTTTGCTTTGGCCTTGCTGAAGACACAGTGGACTTTTTCTGTGGCAGGATGGATGAAGATGGGGGGTTGGAAACCCAGGGCCGACCTTCCGGAATAAACCTTACCACAGCGCAATTTCCCATGTGTGGATCCTTAGAATTTTTTCCTTGCAGTCTGGTGGAAGGGCCCAATTTCCACCAGCAACAGGAGAAGCCAGCAAGAGGAGGCCCAGCAACTGGAGGAAGCATGACGTTAAGGCATACATGTCCCTCATTGCTGTGACTTATTCTGTCACAGTACCTCCCACTTTGAAACTTGTGCTGGATTCATGCCTTCTTCAGGCCACCAGTCTTCTCTTTTCAGACCAGCCAATTCATGGCAGGTCTTATTTCACCAGGATAGTTATTCAAAAGGCTTTCTCTGGATTGCAGCAAACTGCCGTTTTCCCTTTTCATTTCCTCTTCTCTGCCCTCTCCCTAGTAACTCTAATAGGGGGTTTTCTTCCCTTAACACTCGGGGGACACTTACATATTAACCAAATAGGATATTTAAAGAAATGAAGAGTGTCTACTTTTCTAGTTAGTGTTTATGTCATTTTCTTTCTTTGTGGTGCTCTAGATTAGAGATATTCACTGTAACTGGGGAATCTGAATGGTGGTTAGAAAAAGAGGATGGAGTAAGGAAATGAAGGAAAACAAAATTAGAACCCATTGATGCCTTGACAGTTCCCCTAGATCTGTGGATCTCAGAGTGACAAATCCTCCTCTACCTACACAAAACCCCGTTTGGCAGAACATAACAGTGGTGCTAGATGCTGTCAGTGCCTCAGTTAGATGCTCTCTACATCCATCTCCAGTTGCTCTGAATGTCAGCACCCAAACCCACAGCTGCACCCTTCCCTTGAGAATATTCACCTCTCCAAGAAATGCCCGGAAAGTACGCCTCCCTCGTTAAGAGAGGTCTGCAATCAAACCTAACTCACAGAGAGTGGTAACATTGCCTCTGTGTCCTCTAAGACAAACAAGGCTGTTATGCCAACCATGCTACAGAGTTCTCAGCATGAGCAGACTGAAATCAGACTTCGGTTGGACCTGTGATTCTCAAATTTTAGTGTATCAAAATCAACCAAAGAGCTTGTTAAAAAACAGATTATTGGAATCCACACCCAGAGTTTTCAGTTCAGTAGATCTGTGGCTGAGAATTTGCATTTTAATATATTCTCAGTTAATGACGATGCTGTTGACCTGGGGACCATATTTTGAGAACCACTGAGCCGGGCTGAGATCTTTACCTACCTCTGTCCTTGTCCTTCACTCTCTGTGTTCTCTTGAGAGCTTTGTCTCAGTGACTCACTGACATAAGAATCCCCACCTCAGGCTCTACTTCTAAGGCATCTGACCTAAAAGAATAGTCTGTGCTGAATTAAAGCTATAGGACTGTAAAAAATGCCCTTTTGCATATGAATGTATGTAGACATGATAAACAGCAGGATAGGAACCTAGAAAAAGAAAGTGCTGCCTAAATTTACTGAGGGCTACATGGGCCCTTTGTGCCCATGAAGTCACATTAGCAATAATAATCAAGGTTTCCATGTTAATAGTTCTTCTTCCCAGAATTGCTTCTGAAACTCTTTCTCAGTGGGCATTAGCACCAGTGCACTGAAGCATCCACAGTTGCTAAGGGACAGGAAGATTAAAGAAAAGTATGGGAAGGGGAGATAGGAGCGGAAGCCTCTCTTCCATTTGTGCTAACCTCGCTGGCAGGATCACGAAGCACCGTATAGGTGACTCTACATTTCTCAAAGCTTACTGAACCTGTTCTGCAGAAATGAATGTCCTCAAACCTGGAGACCAATCAGCGTGAGAAAACAGAAAAACTCACCACCCTGTTCTCAAAAGTCTTCTTCCCTCTCACAGCTAAAGCCTTCCTTCCTGGTTATGCTCATTTGTATCTCTGTTCAATCTCAGGTTCTTTTTCACAAGAGAATGTTACTGCTCATGTAAATGTATTATTTCTTAAGGACTGACTTTCTGATTTTTCTGTCTCCTTGACATTCAGCCTCAGAACCACTTACAAAGCTTTATTTGTATCAGAAACTGGCTTCATAGCTTTTTCTCTGTGAAGTATTACCTTATTTTGATGCTCTTGGGAGAGGAGAGAGAGAGAGAGAGAAGGTAAAATTTATTTTTGTTATATATATTTATATATGTAACTCCCAGAATACAATGAACTATTTCCTATCACCTTGTAGTTGTCAGTACCATACATGTTGAGTGAAACATGAGTTTTCAAAACCCAAAAGGCAGCTCACTAATTCTTTTCATTTTTTACCTGACTACCTCAAGGCTCAGCATCTACTCCAAGAATGCAGTGGCTAAGACAGCAAATCTACCCCTACTCACATAGAAATGGCTCTTAGAAATTACTGCCCCACATTAAGGAGAGGCCCAAAGCAGCAGAAATGTGTCCTGGGCCCAAATGGACCATGGAGGAATTACTGAACTCTGGGAAATAAGATATAATCCCCATAGCAGCATTGTGTTTGTTTTTTGTTTCATTTTACTTTATTTAACTTACTGTAAACTTTCCTCAGGACAAACTCATGGGTACCAACAACATGTATCAGCTAAGCTCCAGATTAATTGGCATATACTTGCTGACTGATTTTTCAAAGCTGCAAACCATGTCCAACAGAGGAGGGTGGGGAAGAGTGTATTATTTCACTTTAAGAACTAAAATCACTAAAACATTCTTGCTACCAGACAAAACAGGCCATGGGACTGATGTAATGGTATAGTTCCAAATTTAATTGCATATAATTTGATTTCTATCATCCTTAAGTCTCAGCCATGACTGGAAGACCTAAGCATTCTGTGACATTTGAATGCATTTATAACAAATAGACTAACGCTCCTGAACAACTTGCTACATAAAAGAGGGCAATTTCCCTGCTTGTTACATTTAACAGTTGGTATGTCTTCACCAGCAGGATTCCTGCCTTTATTGTTTAAGTTTAATTTGTAATCAGGTACTCCATGTATATTCAATGGATATTATACCCTATAATCATTGAATATACCCTTCCACCGAGCAAAAGATTCCATAAATTGTAATGTGGGGACATGAGAATGAGGGTGTCATAAAGTAGATTATAAAATGAAATATTTGATAAAATATTACATGGACAAATAAGTGTTTTTCATATTTTTGCAACATTTGTAAGAATCTCGATGTCCCCTAACAGTGTGCATGAACACAAGGCGTGACTATTAGTCATCACAGTCTCAGGCTCTTCAGGTGTTGAAATACAAGGGCGAATCAGGTTGCCTTACCTTGGCTTCCAGAGGCTGGTTTGAAGGGGACATAATTTGTCCAATTGAATTGAATTTCATACCAGTTTCTGTTTAAGCTGTTGACAAGTTATGATGCACCATTGTATGAACTTCATGTGACAAGAAACAGGAACAAATTATGAAAAGTATGAGGGAGTAATTTAAAATGTCAACTTAGTTCTAGTTAGTTTGGGAAATCTTTTGATGTTTCAATTTACTGGCTCAATGAAAATGTATCTGATGTTCATCATGTCTGTTCATAAGCACAAATTCAGAAAAACACGAATTTTTCCTTTTACAGGATGAGATCAGGAATGAGATCTCCAGGCTGTGCATGTGATAGTGAGATGTCATTTCTTGGTGTTCAACTCATCCAGTCTGAATGTCACTAAGTGTGGTGGAAACTATTCCCTTACATTGAAATGACTTTAATTTTCCTTAATTTCATAGTGTATGAATTTTGTATGTGTTGCTACATAAGTACATGTGACAACGTCTTTTTATTACTGTTCTTCTTCAATGGATATATCTATGAGTGGATTTAGGAAATCACACAAGGGCATGCAAGGCCTTCTGAACGTTTTACTTCTCCTAGAATCTGCAAGTATAATAAGCAAGGTCTTAGCTACAAATTTGAAAACGTGGTTTTTTCAATAGGGTTATATAAAAATTAGTAAATAATTTTGTATATCAAAGAAAGAAGGAGTCTGACAGAGTTGGGCCAGACCCTGCTACTGTTTGGGCACGATATTCTTTCAATACACCCAACCAAGGTGATGGTTCTTTACATAGTGGCTTCAGTTCACCAAAACAGAAAGTTCAATAATATCTTATTAAATGTGACATAGTATCTCTCAATACTATTAAATAATTTCTATTTTTTTAAACTCGTGTTTAATAAAATGGAACATAATGAGCTTGTCTGAAGAAAGTACTTCCTTTTTAAAAATTGCACAAAACTTAAACTATTGGGCTGGCCAAAAAGTCATTATGTTTTTTCTGTAATGTTAAAGGCCTTTTTTTCACCAATAACTTTATTGATTTGGATCATTTGAGTATATTGGCTATCTTCTGCTATTGGCTTCTAGTGGGTAGAGGCCAGGGGTGCTGCGAAACATCTTCCATTGCATAAGACAGCCCCACAGCAAAGGACTATTTGGCAAAAATATCAATAGTACCAGAAAACTTGGCAAACCATTTTTGACACGTTTGATCAGTCACAGCACCTTCTCCATACACTGCACAAATCTTTGTGTGTGTGTGTGTGTTCAGTTACATTTTTACCTTTTTGAAATAATAAAGCATAACACACTGGAAATATTCATCCATCTTCAATATTAAAATGGCTGCACAGAAATTCACCATTGTCAATGTTTTTTTTAATGTACAATAATATCACAGCTGTTACAATACAATCTAACAAAATTGTTTTAAATGAAGTTAAAGACAACTATGCACTACAAGAGCCATCATATGGAAAAATATAGCAGACTTTTTGGCCATCCTAATACTATTTAAAATGTTAATTTTCAAGCCATACGTAATGCCAAAAAAACTAATTGTGAATCTGATGACTTTATAAAGCAACTTATAATTTTGGTGTTCAGGAGATAATTGTGAATTTTCAAAATAACAAGTATATCACCTTCTTAAAAGACTATTATTTTTATAAATGAAAGTATATATTTTGTTCAGTTCTCAAGGCAAGTTATAATTGGTGAAAACAAATATCATTGACATATTTTATTCCCTCTCATTGTATTATTTGTTTGCTCTTGGAAATTATAAAACCAAATAAAGATGATAAATAAATCATATAATGGTTTTCAGAATTGTAATTCTAATTTTTTCAAGAAAAAATGTAAAATATTCTAATATCTCTGCAAATGTTAAATGATCTTACTTGACAGTCCTGTATTAAATATTGACCATGTACCTTGCATTGAAGTAGGGTTAAAATGGTGAAAACTCATGGTCTCCACTTTCATGGAGTTTTCAGTTTAGTAAAAGAGAATAAAGTAGATTAAAAGTGGAAGAAGTTAGCTAATAAAGGAGAGTTATATACAGTGAGGCCCAGAAGAAAAAAATCAGAAATTTTAGAGAAGGATTAATAAAGGAAATAAATGGCATTTGTTCTTAGGGAGACAGTATGCTTTATGGCTGCAAACCTGGATTTTAGTTGTTGACCATGTAGGTTGATTTTTAGATCTGTCACTTACTAGCTTTGTGATAAGTCAAGTAACTTGATCTTTCTGTCACTCAGAAACTCAGACACAGTAATAGCACCTTCCTCATGGGCTTTGTAGCATTAACTGCATCCATACACCTAAAATACTCAGGACAGTGCTCGACACATAGTATTATTGAAGTGTGTTAGTAATAATACTTGCAGGCTGGAGAATAGTTTGTTGTATGGATAAACGTGTACAGAGTATCACAAACAAAGACCACATTACAAGCAAAGATAAGGAGTTAGGAGGATGATTATGAAGAATCTTTAATTCATGTAGAAGTTTGAGTTTTTAATTCTATGGGTGTGGGTGTCCAGGAAACACTGAACAATTTTTGTCAGAAAACGTGTATGTTGAGAAGCTCATTCTGGTGATTTTTTGAACGAAAATGGGAAATACTGAGGTCTCAGTCAGAGAGACCAATTAGGCAACTGGGAGATAGCACAGGAGTCTGAATTAAGGGAGTAAGGAAGAAAAATTAAGAAAGGTAATAGAGAAATTTAGTAGGTAGAATAAGCTAAACAGGAATCTTCAGAATTAGGGCTAAATAAAAGAGTGAAATGTAGGAACTATTAGTTTATCTTAAAGACACAAATAGAATACTACGAGGACAATAAACAAAGGGATGCCACTTTCATTATTAAAATAATAATTATGTAACAGTGAAAAACTGTAACGGTGGGGAATTGTAACCACTGAACCACTCTTTTGACATTGTTTCTTAGCTAGCTCTGATTAATATGTAGCTTATAGGCGAACAGCATGTTTGTATTAGAATCCTAGAAACTAACTTCAACAAATACAGGCTCAGACTTTTCAGTCATCCCAGCTCTGGGAGATTTGCTGGCCTTCAACAGTGAAACTGGTGTGACATGAAGGTGAGATGATGTGAATCCAGGATGATTAAATCAGGATGACACACACTGGACCATCCCTGGTCCTATCAGAATGAACTGTGCTGATCTGCATGTAGAGACCTTTACGACCCCCTCCCTCGGTGTCCGTTCTGTTCCCCTCTCCCTCCTTATAAAAAACCTCTGCCTCCACTGAGATGTGAGTCCTCCACCTTCCAGGTGACCAGCATCTAAAGGAAATAAATTTCCTATACATTAGCACCTACTTCTTGAGTATTGGTTTTCATAGTAGCTGGCACCTGAATTCTATAATTACAAAGAGATACCTGTGGTTTAAGAATGTTTTAAGTGCAAATACTTAAAGAAAAGCATATTTGGCAGCCCGAGTTGTCATAAAAATATCATACGACTGGATGGCTTACATACAGAAATTTATTTTCTATTAATTCTGGAGCCTGGAAAGCCCAAATTCTAGCCCATTTAGATTCTGCTGAGATTTATCTGCCTGGCTTGCAGATGTCTGTCTTCTCAGTGAGTATTCACCTGGCAGAGAGAGAAAGAAAGAGAGAGGCAGCTGATCGCTCTTCCTTTTCTTATAAACGCATTTGACTCATCAGATTAGGGCTTCACCTATGACCTCATTTAACCCATATCACTTCCTCACAGGCCCTTTTTCCAAAAATTCTAACATTAGAGGTTAGGGCTTCGACATATACATTTTGGGGGGAAAAGCTTATGACAGAAAATATAGCTGAATTATCTTCTTAAAATTAAGGCTTTTTAAAAACAGTATGATATTTAGGAAAAGAGAATGTATGGTGGAAACTTCTATCTGAAACTGAATCTGAGTTCTGTAATTTAATAGTTTGTCCATATAGTTTAATTTTGTGTATAGTCAATCATTAAATTGAGAAACTGTGCAATTTATGATATTGCACAATTGGTATATTGCAAAGAATAAAAGCTTACAATTTCTTCATAAATTAAAAAAAATTAAGCTAACTGCAAAGGAAGAATTTGTCAGTTAACACCATGATTCATAAACTGAAGGGGTTTTAAGTTGTGAAAAATAATTGAATGTGTTAATTTAAATTCATGCCCTATTCTTTTACGACAGGAGAAAGGGAGGTATACAGAAGTTAGGTCATGATCTAATCACTTAGTTTGTTGGTGGCAGCACTACAACCAACCATTGAGTCAACATTTATTTTCTCCTAGTCCAGTGTTTGGGCTAGAACACCACATACCATAAAGTTGTATTACAGGTATTTTGCCATAAAATTTGTATTTTCTGCCAATCGATGATTTTAAGTACTAGCTAAAATATTTGTTCTACATGCTCTTTAAACCTCATTTACCTGCTGTTTGAGGTTTTATAAACCAAATATCATTATTATAATATTGGTTGAATTATTTCTTTTAACATTCTTTTTAGGGCATTCTATATTTTTCTTATAAAGGGAGGTGTTAGACTTCCTCCACTAATAACTTTAATATGATGAGCATCATTAATACTGTTTATGTTTATACCTTTGGGAAATAACAACATATGCTGTTTTATCTTTTTGTTCATCATGGGAATAAAATCAGGCTTTACTAGTTGTAGTTCCTGCAGCTGCTGACATATCCACTGGGGATTAACTCTCTTTAATAAAAACTCTGCAGTGAAAACTGAGTTGATCTTTTATCATTCAGTGACTTCTTTCTTGAGCAATCTTGGAGGTTGCTCAATATGTTGGAATTTCTTTGGAAACAGAAAAGAGAAAAAGGTAATTGTGTTTTGAACAAAAAATGTTAACTTGGCAGTATCAAATATCTCATATTTCCTGCCAAATATAAGTGGAAAAATAGGTGAAATCCCTGACTTACATTAAATATTACGCAAGCTTGTGGAAGTGAAGTTAAAGTATAAGCACCTCTCAGATTAAAAAAATATATATTAATTAAATGTTGGTTTCAGGTGTGCAGCTTAGTGATCAGACAATCGTGTATTTGCAGAGTGTCCCCTGATGTTACCAGTATCACAAGTGGCCCCACACACAGTGATCACAATGTTATTAACTACACTTCCTATGCTTTACTTACTCCCCTGTGTCTATTCTGTAATGACTAGTTTGAGCTTCTATGTCCATACACCTCTTTAACCCAGTGCCCCAGTCCCCCATCATCTCTGGTAATCTCCAGCTCTCAGATACTTTTTAAAAATTTGCTTAAACTTGCCAGATACTAGAATTAGTGGCCCACAAATAGGGTGTTTTTAGAGCCAGTGGCTTGCACTGACTGGGAGAGTTGATTGTCATCTCTACCCAATTGCACTTTCATTGATGTCACAGTGGTAGCCTGAGATTGGCCATAATGGCAGTATTCAAAGAATGAACATCGAAGTTGCTAAAAAACAAGATTGCATTGTTATTATTTGTGAGCATTATTATTACTACAATTATTATTGGGGAGCCAGTTTATCAGCACACCTCTGTCACCAATCCAAAATGTGCCACAGTACTGCCCATATTCTGTCTCGTCTTAACAACAAACTCTGAATTCTGTCACTTAACATAATTTGCATATTAAATAAGTAAAGGAGAAGGCACTCATCTACTTATAATGCCATAATAAAAACCAGAGTTATCCATGGAGACTTTGATCTGGGGCAGAGCACTCTTACTCCACCTTCTATAGCCATCCACCTTATTGGAATAAAGGAATAAATGAGGAAGGTGAATTGAATTTGACTTTATTTTTTTTCACTTGAAGAGTAGCTTTTTAAGAAGGTTACAAGTCCTATTTATACCTAATATATCTACATTCAGAATAATATGCAATGTTTCTAGGTAGTTTGTTCTCTACAAGTGTTAACATAAACTTCTCCTGTTTAATGCTCAGAATAGCTTTGTGAGTCATGTATTAGTATTCTCATTTTATATTTAAATTATAGAGACACTTGTAAAATGTATACACAGATTTAAATTCAGAATTTCAATCATTATGTCCAGTGTTTTTTCCACTGTATCACACTTATGGATTATGTACATTACATTATTTAAACTATGTTATTCTGCATATACAAAAAAGATTAGTGAAAAATCTTCCTATTCATAATATTGTGCCAGGGCAAAACAAAATACATGAAACAAGCAGGCCTTCCCTCAATAGTTCCCATGAAAATAAATTTTGCTCTTTCCGAAATTTAACATAAAGTATTATCATGGTTAAGGCAGACAGAACATGGCTGATATTTGTGGTGTGTATGTATGACAGAAAGAGAGAGAGAATAGATTGGCATGTATCCACTACTTGGACATATCATACATATTGTTAGAAATAGTTCTGCTCAATTTCTAAATTGATCAGATATTTCAGATTATTAAAGTTATATCTATTTTGACACAAACTGCAAAACTCAAGTGACCTACGCATTCATCAGGCGCTAACTAAAAATAAAGTCAATATTCTCATTTGAATTGTCTATTTTTAATTAAAGTCAAAGAAGAAAATACACATTTGAGCAAAAAAATTAATGAATTAATTTATCAAAATATTTTTAAATTAAGTATTTTCCACAACAAAAATGCCTATGAATATATCATCTATAGCAGAGAATAATTCTTGCTACTGTACAGTTAGGCAAAAACAATTTAAAACAGGTATTATGATTCTGGAAATTCTGAGAACCTAAAAAAGAGTCTTTGGGAAAATAAAAACCTCTAGCTTTCAAAAAAGAAATTAGCATACCTGATATTTTTTAATTAAGCTATACAAAATCATCTATTATGACGATTTACACCATAGTTTTAAAACTAGACCATTAATGACTTTGGAGATCATTTGGTCCAACCTCCACATTTTAAAGGTGAGAATACTGACACCATGAAAAGCATCTGATAAACAAATATAAATTGTTTATTCAGTTGTCACTTAAATCAGGTAACTTCTCTAAACAAAAAATAGACTATTCAAGTGAGTAGTTATTTTATTTTTGAACTACAATAAAATTTAAAGATATATAGGTCTGACAATCAGAAAGTCTGAATTCAGTTTTGGCTTTTCCACTCATAAGCTAAGTTCTGCATTTGTTTTATACTGGGTAATAAAGCCAATTAAAAATGCTATCTTTGAGGGTTGTGAAAATCTCCTAAGAAAATGGATATTATTATGCTGAATAGTTGTGTGCTGTCCTAACAAAGGATTATTGTTAATATGATTATTTAAAAATATTATATATTGGCCCTGGCCAGTATGGCTCAGTTGATTGGAGCATCATATTGTGAACCAAAAGGTTACAGGTTCGAATCCCTGTCAGGGCACATATAGGAGGCAGTTGATTAATGTGTCTCTCTCAGGTCAATGTTTTTTTTTCCTCTCTCTCTATTTCTCTCCTTTCTTCTCTCTCTAAAAGTAGTGAATAAAAGTCCTAGGGTGAGGATAAGAGAAAATAGATATTATGTAAACATCAACACAAAAATGTTTGCTAGAAGTGGGGTCTAGAAGCTCTTCATTAGGGATGGGAATTGTACTTACTCTTTTTTTAGATTTGTATCTAAATGCATTATTGGGAAATCAAGTATCAATCCAAATGAGCTTACAAGAAACTAACCACAGATATTTAGATATTGATGTACTAGGAACTTTGGTCCCTGGTACATAGATATCTAAATATCTGTTTTCCAAATCTTGCATTTATCAATAGTTAACATTTATAAGATATATGCCATCACTGTTAGTGTTTTAATCAATGTTTTAAAAACATGTTATAAAGAAATATGGATAATCTAAGTTCCTAGTTTCAGCTTCTTAGCATATTGTTCCAAGTCTACTTAGGAGCAAAATTACTCACATTGGAACTTAGTATTTCTTGGTCAGAGCACACAAGCAGCACTATTTTTATTTCTTTGACACTTGATGTTGCGAGACTTGTTAGAGACATGTGCTTTCTGTATTTCCATCTGACTGATCCCTGACATTGCTGGAGTGTGGAGCATGAGAGCTGAACCAGCTAACATCTTCCTGTCAAATCAATTTAGTGAAAGGCAAGTTGAGACTGATCCTAGGCCATGCAAATACTGTGTTTTCCAATGGATGCTAAGGTCATAATGTGCTCTTTGCAGTTTCTCTTCTCTCATTCTTCTTGTATTCATATGCAGACTTATTTCATTGTATTGAGGACTACACTGAATATATATACATCAAAGTTGTGATATCGCTAGTCACTAACATTCTAAGGAAAATGCAGTTTGTACCCTGAGTATCAAGTACAGAAAATACTGAAAGAAGAGACAGAATAACACAGAAGTTAAAAGCACAGACCTGGGAGTAAAATCCCTTAAACTTTATTACTCATTTTGAGGTAGCTGGGGTTGGGGGTGATAGACAAAAATACTGATTTAACTTCTCATTGTTTTGGTTTCCTTGCGCCTAAAATGTAGTTAATAATAGTTGCTATTACACTAGGTAATAATACATTCAAACCTTTTTTTTTAAGTGAGAACATCTCAACCAGTATCTACAATGTCATTTTGCAGCCTTTTTATTTTATTTATTTGTTTTTATTAATTGAATTTATTAGGATAACATTGGTTTGCAAAAACATACAGGTTTCAAATGTACAACTCAACAAAACATCATCCATACACTGCATGGTGTACCCATAGTCCCAAG
This sequence comes from Artibeus jamaicensis, assembly GCF_021234435.1. Lineage (NCBI taxonomy): Eukaryota > Metazoa > Chordata > Mammalia > Chiroptera > Phyllostomidae > Artibeus > Artibeus jamaicensis. The sequence continues at coordinate 65,376,371 of NW_026522030.1, read as the reverse complement.
CAAAGTCTCTTTCTGTTCGCATTTTCTTCCCATTGCCCACCTCCACCTTGTTTCCACTCCCCTTTCCCTCTGGTTATTACCACACTATTGTCTGTGTTCATGTGCTATGTATGCATGTTTTTTGGCTAATTCCTTCATATTCTTTCAATAAGCCCTCAATCCGCCCTCCTATGACAGCTGTCAATCTGTTTGATTATTCTATGTCCCTACTTCTATTTCTTTCATTAGGTTCCACATATAAATGAGATTACATAGTATTTGTCTTTCTCTGACTGGCTAACTTCACTTAGCCTAATTATATATATATATATATATATATATATATATATATATATATATATATATATACTATGGTACGCTTTTAGACTTGACATAGTGTATTAAACAAAGTTCTAGATTAAATTACTAATTTATACATTGTGCAATTTATAAAGTTGTGAAGGCAAGGTTTAGAAAATAACTTTGTCTTATGAATGACATATTTATTAATATTTAGACATGTTTAGTCTTTCATCTGTAAGAGGGAATGTCCTTGGAAAGCACCTTCTGTAAAATATATGCTGGGAAGCTTGGTTTCAAGATGAAAGTATTTTCACAATGATACAACTTATTTAATATGTCTTGTGTGCTGCTTGCTGAAATCTATATGATTATTAAAGTGATGAAATGTTTAGTCATACTGTAGTTACCTAAGCAACCTGTTGCGATGTAGGTTCTAAATTGCTGCTTTTTTTCATATTAAAAAAATGATCATGCCATACAGGCTACTTTAAAATAACTTGCAGAACTTATATTTTCGTATTTTAGCTTCATTACAGCAATAATAATTTATCTGTAACATTGTCATTATGGTAATTTTATAGTTACCTTATCCAAAAAAGCTGGCTCAATTACTTTTTAAAATATAAACTCTTTTTATATGTTTTTTACTAAAAATACTTGGCAATATAAGAGAGTTTAATAAAGTAATGACAAAACAAAGTCCTTGCCCTTTTGAACTGAGATTTCATCACGGCAGTTAGACCCAAAATATGCCAAATACATATAAAAAAAACAAAGCAAGTTAAAGTCATAGAGAATGGCTTGGGTTTGGAAGTGGGGAATGAAGGGAATTTACAAGGGGGTAAGTTTACTATTTAGAGGGTGGATCAGAAAGATGTCTCTGTAGAGGTGATATTTGAGCATCCAGCTGAGTGAATTGAATAGACCTGAAATCATCCTGGGGAAGATCACTCCAAGCAGAGGAATAAGACCCTAATAAGATCAGGAACAGAATTAAGACCAGGATAGCTACAAGTCAGTGTAAACTGAGTTGATATGGCATAATCTGGTTTTGAATTTTCCAAAGTTACTCTAGTTATGTGTAAAAAATTGAGCGTGGTAGGGAGCAGTGAAGGAAAAAGAGGCAACAGTGAACTTGAATGAATTTAGGAAGAACCTATGAGAATCTAAAGAGAAATGATAGTAATATAGGGCAGGGTCAAAATTAAAGTAATGCTAACTAGCCTTTTTCAAGGTATATTTTGGAAGAGGAATCCACAGGTCTTAAGCCTTTCTTAAATATTCACTGAGTACTTCCTTGAGTGGACTTCCTTAAATTTAGGAGGAGGGGATCTCTAGGGGCCACCTTTACAAATGGTAGAAAATAGTGCTTTTTGGAGTAAATTTCATCAATCTGAAGGCATTGTCATTGACTTCAAAGGTCATTTCACCCAACTTCTCATCTCCGTGTGGACTTTCCTATATTCTACCTGAAGGTGATCATTCAGTCTTTTTAAATACAATCGTAAAGGTATCTTTTATTTTTACTAATAAACTTAAAATAGGCTATGTGATTTTTCCTTTGAAATAGGGAATAGAAGAAACTCACTGCTTGTCTATAACTATTATTTCATCTTAAATGTTGAGCAGCATTTTTAAAAGGTCGTTATGTGAAATTCTGAGGTCAAATAACGCGAGAATATGACATTCGTTAAGCTCCACTTAAAAAAGCAATGGATCCCTGGCCAAATGGCTAAATTGGTTGAAACATCACCACCTATGGCAAAAGGTTGTGAGTTCAATACCAGGTCAGCGTACATAACTGGGACGCAGGTTCTATCCATGGTCAGTGTGCATATTGGGAGCAATTGATAGATGTCTCACAACATTTCTCTCTCTCATTCTTTCTTCTCCCCATGCTTTAAAATCAGTAAAATATCCTCAGATGAAGATTTAAAAAAATTAAAAAGCAATGGGCAACTTAGTAAAAATTTAAGATGGCCTTTGTTAAAGGAAACCTTTTCTACCTTCATTAACATTATGTTCTTGAAACTTTTCCTACAGTGTAACACATTTTTTGAAAATATAGAACTCATTCACATTTCACAAAATTAGAGTATGTGTCATAATCTGTATAGCTGACAATATATGCAAAATATGGCAAACAATTTAATAAATTAATTCTGATGTGGTTTGAGTAGCAGCATAATCTCTGTGGCTATTATTTCATCTAAACCTGAATCCAGGTTCCTTTTGAAGTAATTTAAGACCATGTTAAATGTGTTGTAAGCATATTTCATTGTCATTCAAAATCAATAGCAATGTCCCCTCAGGTGTCAGAGCTGCCAAAGCATCTATTTCCTGTGTAGTTGATGTTTTTAGCACACAGGCAGGATTTAAAATTTCTAGTGGATTTTAACGGGAAGGAAGAAATGACCAAAGCATTCTCATTTTACCTTTGTTTTTATTGTCAATGTCTTTGTGTTATCTATATTCTTGATATGTTTTATGTCATCTACACTTCCTTTTTCAGGAAATTACAGTTTTAATTTTTTTAAAAGCCAAAGACAAAAAATAGTAGCCAATTCCCTAAAGCCCTCTTAAAAGTTTGGTATGAAGTTGTTAACAAGAACACTTTGAATATAATTACACACCTAGTTTTGAATACAGACGACATTTGGCCATTTTCTCCTAAGAAGGATCAGCGTTACACATTATGGAAAGAGCCTCTGTACCATGTCATGGTCAACCTATATTTATATACAGCAATGTGTGAATTGATCAATCAAATAGTTTCTAACGCATTTGGACTGAGAAGACCTCACTTTAACTGTCACACCTTTATAATTTTCTACTCTTGTATTATTTACTGTGCGTGTTAGAAGGAGTCATGATCATGAGGAAATATTTCTATTAATATGAATGAATACAAAGTATCAGCACTTTATATTTAGAATGCAGAAAATAAATCTAACTGTAGTATAGCAGAGAAACATTCATTTGGTAAGTCAAGGAGTTCAAATATTCACTAAGCTCTTACAAAGTCTCAAGTATCTTTCTGGGAACTAGAGAGTAATATATAAATATATTATTATCTCTGCCCTCACATTATTCAGGAGAAAATCTTGTCAGATAGCCACATAATTAAACAAGATATTGCCCTGGCTAATGTGGCTCAGTGGATTGAACATCGGTCTGCAAAAAAAAGGGGTCACTGGTTTGATTCCCAGCCAGGTCATATGCCTGGGCTGCTGGCCAGGTCTCCAGTGGGGGTGCACAGGAAGCAACCACACATTGATGTTTCTCTCCCTCTTCGTCTCCCTTCTCCCTCAATTCCCTTCTGTCTAATAATAAATAAATAAAATATTTTTAAAACTCCAAGATATTATAATAGGAAATGATAAGAATAACATTAGAGACCTGCTTAAGTCATAGAGATAGCATTGGTGAACATGTTCAACTTTATCAAGTAAAACAAGAATACTATAAGAAACTCTCCTATATCGAAGAAGCGTATTATTCTTCTATATTCTATCATATTCTTCTCCTATAGAAGAAGCTTCCCTAATAGGGAAGCATATTATTTTCAAATGAAATAAAGAAGCACTGACTTTCTCATGAATAATTTTCTGAAGTGGAGCGTAAATATTATAAGTTCAAATAAATATTATTTAAATAAAAGAAAAAATGGGAAATTTTATTCATTTCATTAATACATTAAGAGTCATCCTTAAGATAAATGAACCACAATTGTTAAAACCAGAAAATTATTGTTTGCTAAACTTTAATTTTCATTTAAAAGCACAGAAAATATGTGACTAATGCTTTCACACTTAATAATTTTTATATATCTACTCTTATTTATATCTATTATAAATGACTTCATAAATTTAAAAAAATATTGAATAAAGAAAATAAGTACAAATTCTAATAATATATGCATTAGGAAGCCTGAATTTTTATGAAGAGTTAAGATTGTTGATTATGAAGGTAAGTAGGAAACCAAAAAAAAAAAAAAGATATGAAGATGCAGAAAGACCTCTTAAACATGGAAAAGCAGCATACAAGACCTGGTGGGCAGAGTGACTCTCAGTCAGTCATCCAGAGAGAAGGACCCACCAAAGAATGATCCAACAACAACAAAACCCCAATATGAGTAGAAAGCTCACATAAACAGCATAAAGTGCACCCCAAGAGGAGCAAGTTCAGGAGATCAAGGAGACTGTACCACTGAATCTGACAGTTCTTCTAACACAGAAACTCACCCCACAAAGACAGGGAGTAAAAGCAAATCAATTTAAGAAGCAGAAATAAACAAGAAGAGTCACCTAAAATGGGAAGACAAAGAAATAACCCCCAAGTGAAAGGAAAGGAGAAGTCCCCAGAAATCGAGCTAAATGGAATTGATGCAAGCAAACTATCAGCCACTGAGTTCAAGATAATGGTTATAAGGAAGCTCAAGGAGCTCAGTGGGAACTACAAGGTACTTGATAGAGGCTACAAGGAACTTACAATGAACTACACCAGCATTAAAAAAAGGACATAGGAAATATCAGTAAAAGCCAGGAGAAAATGATGAATAAAATATCTGAAATGAAGAACATAGTAGAAGGAATTAAAAACAGGCTATTTTGGTGTATGGTGTAAGTCTGTGCTCAAGTTTCATTTTTTTGCATGTAGCTGTCCAGTTCTCCCAACATCATTTGTTGAAGAGGCTATCTTTACTCCATTTTATGTTACTGCCCCCTTTGGCGAATATTAATTGACTGTAGAGAGTTGGGTTGATTTCTGGGCTCTCTGTTCTGTTCCACTGGTCTATGTGCCTGTTTTTATGCCAGTACCAGGCTGTTTTGATTATAGTGGCCTTGTAATACAGTTTGATATCAGGTATTGTGATCCCTCCTACTTTGTTCTTCTTTCTCAAAAGAGCAGCTGCTATTCGGGCTCGTTTATGGTTCCATATAAATTTTCCAAGTATTTGTTCTATGTCTGTGAAATATGCCATTGGTACTTTAATAGGTATTGCATTGAATCTGTATATTGCTTTGGGTAGTATGGACATTTTGATGATGTTAAGTCTTCCAATCCATGAACAAGGTATATGTTTCCATTTGTTTGTGTCTTCCTTGATTTCTTTCTTCAGGGCTGTGTAGTTTTCTGCATACAGGTTTTTTTTACCTCCTTAGTTAGGTTTATTCCCAGATATTTTATTTTTCTTTTTGCTATATCGAATGGGATTTTTTCTTTATTTCTGCTTCTGCTGATTCATTGTTGGTATACAAAAATGCCTTTGATTTCTGGATATTGACTTTATAACCAGCTGTTTTGCCAAATTCATTAATTAGTTCGAGCAGTTTTTGGGTAGAGTCTATAGGATTTTCCATGTACACTATCATGTCATCTGCAAACAGTGACAGTTTTGCTTCCTCCTTTCCTATTTGGATGCCTTTTATTTCCTTTTCTTGCCTGATCGCTGTGGCTAAAACTTCCAATACTATATTGAATAGAAGTGGTGAAAGTGGACATCCTTGTCTTGTTCCTGATCTTAGTGGAAAAGCTTTTAGTTTTTTCCCATTGAGGATGATATTGGCTGTAGGTCTCTCATATATGGCCTTTATTATTTTGAGAAATGCTCCCTGTATTCCCATTTTGCTGAGTGTTTTTTTATCATAAATGGGTGTTGTACCTTATCAAAAGCTTTTTCCACATCTATTGATATGATCATGTCATTTTTGTCTTTGCTTTTGTTTATGTGATGTATTACATTGACTGATTTGCGAATATTGAACCATCCTTGCATCCCTGGGATGAATCCCACTTGGTCATGGTGTATCAGGAAGCTAAACAACAAAACAAACAAGCAAGCAGAAAAAAAATAACAAAGACACTGAAATAGAGAACAAGGGGATAGTGACCAGAGGGGAGAAGGAAGGGAAGTTAAGGGGAAAAAGGGGGAGGGATTTGGAGGAACAAATAGGAAAGACACAAGGATGAGAACTAAGGGGGGTGGAAATGGGAGGGAGGTGGGGAGCAAGGGGCGGGGGAGGCTGGGATGGGAAAAATAGACAAAAAACTGTACTTGAAAAATAACTAAATAAAATTAATTAAAAAATAAAAACAGGCTAAATGAAGTGGAGAATTGAATCAGCCAGTGGGAGGACAAGAAAGAAAAAGTATTCTCAGACAGAGCAACAAAATGAAAAAAGAATAAAAAAGAATAAAGATGGCTTAAGGGAGTTGCAGGACAACATGAAATGTAATGATATCTGTATAATAGGGATACCAGAAGGAGAAAAGGAAGAAGGGATAGAAAACCTCTTTGAAAAAGTAATAATAGAAAACTTCCATAACTTGATGAGAAAAAAAGTCATGCAAGTTTAAGAAGCACAGAAAGCCCCAATTAGATGAACCCAAAGAGGACTATTCCAAGATATATCATAACTAAAATGTCAAAATTTACAGACAAAGAGTTTTCAAGGCACAGATGGAGATAAAGCTAGTAACATACAAGTGAGCTCTGATAAGATTATCAGCTGATTACTCAACAGAAACACTACAAGCTAGAAGGGAGTGGCAAGAAATCTTCCAGTTATTGAAAAGCAAAGGCATGCAACCAAGACTATCTAACCAGCAAGGCTCTCACTTAAAATGGAAGGCAAAATAAGGAGTTTCCAACAAAAAAGGCTAAAAGAGCACATCTCCACAAAACCAGCATTGCAATAGATGCTAAAGGAATAGCATTAAGAAGATGGAAAGAGAGAGAGAGAGAGTGGCAATGAATAAGTACCTATCAATAATAACCTTAACTGTAAATAGATTAAATGTTGTAATCAAAAGACATAAGGTAGCTAAAAGGATAAGAAAACATGACCTGAATATATGCTATCTACAAGAGATCCACCTCAGAACAAAAGATCTACATAGACTGAAAGTGAAAGGATTGAAAAAATATTCCAAACAAAGGAGCACACACAAAAGAGCTGAGGCAACAATATTTATATTAGACAAAGTAGATTTCAAAACAAAAGCAATAAAAAGACACAAAGACCACATAATACTTAAGGGAATAATCCATCTAGAAGATAAAACCCTTATAAACCTATATGCACCCAATATAGGAACATCCAAATATATAAGAAAAATCTTGGAGTACTTCAAAAAAGACATTCAAAGCAACATCTCATTGTAGGGAATTTTAACACCCCATTGTCAACAATGAATAGATATCTTCCTTTTTTTAATGTTTAAGTGCAGTTGTCTCCATTTCCCCCCACCACTTCCTCAACCCCAGCCATCCCCACCTCCCACCCTTGATCCTACCCCCTTTAGTTTTGTCCATGTGTCATTCATAGATTTCCTGAAAACCTTTCCCTCCTTTTCCTTCCATTATACCCTCCCACCTTCCCTCTGGTTACTGTCAATTTGTTCTTTTTTTTAAAGATAAAAATGAAGGTGGGGTTTATTTTTTATTATGAAAGAAACAAAAAAACCTCCTCGGAACCTTAACAAAGGAGTATTTTCACTCAGAATGGACACCAAGATACAAAATTACCAGTGTTTGACCCCAGTCCTGTCCCCTCCCCTTTCAAAGCAGAGAAGGGGACAGTAGAGGTAGACAAGCAATTCTGTAAAACAAAGTCTTCAAATCCCTACCAATATGATTAAAATCTAATTTTTTTTGCTGAAGGTTGTGGGTTATTGTTAAGCTGTCAATTTGTTCTTAATTTCAATGTCTCTGGTTACGTTGTGCTTGCATGTTTGTTTTGCTGATTTGGATCCACTTAGAGGTGAGATCATATGGTATACGCCTTTCACCAACTGTCTTATTTCACTTACCATAATGCTCTCCAGTTCCATCCATGCTGTTGCAAAGGGTAGGAGAACCTTTCTTTCTGCTGCATAGTATTCCATTGTGTAAATGTACCATAGTTTTTTACCAATTAATTTAGTGATGGGAACTGAGGTTGCTTCCAGCACTTGGCTATTGTAAATTGTGCTGCTATGAACATTGGGTTGCATAGGTTAATTTGGATCAGTGTTTAAATGTTCTTAGGGTAAAATCTCAACAATTGCCAGGTCAAAATACAGTTTCATTTTTGGTTTTCTGAGGAAATCCCATACTGTTTTCCACAGTGGCTGTACCAGTCTGCAATCCCACCCACAGTTTTCTCCACATTCTCTCCAACACTTGTTTGTTGCTTTGTTTATGATGGCCATTTTCACTAGTGTGAAGCTATATCTCATTGTGGTTTTAATTTGCATCTCTCTGCCTAGTAATGCCTAGTGATGCTGAGCATCTTTTTATTGGAGAAATGTCTGTTCAGGTCCTTTGCCCATTTTTAATAGGGTTTTTTGCTTTCCTGGAATGGAGTTTTGTGACTTTATATATTTTGGAGATCAAACCCTTGTCCAAAGGATCATTGTCAACCACGATTTTCCATATGATTGGTTCTATTTTCATTTTAATGCTATTTTGTTTAACAGTGCAGAAGCTTTTTATTTTGATGAGATCCCTTTTTTTTTTTAACCTTTTCTTTATGTCCCTTGTTCTAGGGACTTGTGCTGCTTGGAATATCTGAAGTTTTCTTGACTATGTTCTCCCCCAAGACTTTTATGGTGTCATGACATATTTAAGTCTTTTATCTGCCTTGAATTTATATTTGTCTATGTGGTAAGTTGGTGACCAAGTTTCATGTTTTGCATGTAGCAGTACACCTCTCCCAGCACCATTTGTGGAAAAAGGCAATTTTTATTCCATTTTATGCTACTGCTCCCTTTGTCAAATATAAATTGACCATAGAGACTTGGGTTTATTTCTGGTCTCTCTGATCTATTCCTTTGGTCTATGTGTCTGTTCTTATGCCAGTACCAGGCTGTTTTGATTACAGTGGCTTTATAATAGTTTGATATCAGGTATTGTGATCCCTCCTACTTTATTCTTCTTTCTCAAAATTGCTGCAGCTATTCAGGTAATTTGTGATTCATTATAAATTTTTTAAATGTTTGTTTTATATCTGTGGTATATGTTATTGGTACTTTAATAGGAATCTACAAATTGCTTTAGGTAGTATGGATATTTTGATGGTGTTAATTCTTCTAATTTGTGAGCATGGTACATGTTTCCATTTGTTTGTGTCTTCCTTAATTTCTTTCTTCCGTGTTGTGTAGTTTTCTAGTACAGGTCTTTTACCATCTTGGTTAGGTTTATTCTGAGGTATTTAATTTTTTTTGTTGCCATATCAACATAAATTTTTTTCCTGATTTCTGTTTCTGATATGTCATTGCTGGTGTACAAAAATGCCTTCTATTTCTGAATATTGACTTTGTATCCCCCTGTTTTGACAAATTTACTTATTAGGTCAAGTAGTTCTTTGGTGAAGTCTATAGAATTTGCTATGTACAGTATCATGTCATCTGCAAACAATGACAGTTTTATTTCCTCTTTTCCAATTTGGATGCCTTTTATTTCTTTTTCTTGTCTAATTGCTGTGGCTAGGACTTCCAATATTATGTTGAATAAATAGAGTGTGAAATAAAAGATGCTTGTCTTGTTTCTGATCTGATCTTAATGAGAAAACTTTTAGTTGTTGCCCATTAAGTATAAGGTCGGCTGTAGGTCTCTTATATATGGCCTTTATTGTGTTGAGGTATATTTCCTCTATTCCCAATTTACTGAGTGTTTTTATTATAAATGGGTGCTGTATCTATCAAATGCTTTTTCTGCACCTATTAATATGATCATGTTACTTTGCCTTTGTTTATGTATTACATTTATTGATTCATGAATATTGTACCTTCCTTGCATTCCTGGGATGAATCCCAATTGATCATGGTGTATGATCTTTTTAATGTATCGTTGGATGTGGTTTGCCAATATTTGTTGAGAAGTTTAGTGTCTATGTTCATCAGTGATATTGGCCTGAAGTTTTCTTTCTTTCTTGTGTCTTTATCTGGTTTTGGGATTAGGATGACGCTGGCTTCATAAAAAGAAGCCATCTTAGATTATTTAGGATAGTCTGTGAAGGATAGGGGTTAGCTCTTCCTTAAATGTTTTGTAAAATTCTCCTGTGAAACTATCCTGTCCAGGGCTTTTGTGTACCAAGAGTTTTTTTTTTTATTGTTACTGCTTCAATTTCATAAGTTGTTATTGGTCTGTTTGGGATTTGTGTTTTTCCTTAATTCAGTTTTGGAAGATTATATTTTTCTAGAAATTTGTCTATTTCACCTAGGTTTTCAAATGTCTTGGTACATAGTTCTTCATAGTAATATCTTATAACCCTTTGTATTTCTTTGGTGTCAGTTGTAATCTCTCCTCTTTCATTTCTGATTGTGTTTATTTGAGGTCCTCTCTCTTTTATTCTTGATGAGTCTGCTTAAAGGCTTGTTGATTTTGTTTATATTTTCAAAGAACCAGCTCCTAGATCTATTGATCATTACAATTATTCCTTTAGTCTCTATATCACTCAGTTTTGCTCTGATCTTTGTTATTTTCTTCCTGCCACTTGCTCTGGGTTTTCTTTGTTGTTTTTCCTCCAGTATTTGTGGAGGTAGGGTTAGGTTGTTTATTTAAAATATAACAAATATAGTGTTGCTGTGAACTTCCCTCTCAGGACTGTGTGCTGTGTGCTGTGTCCCATAAGTTTTGCACTGTTGTGAGTTCATTTTCATTTGCTTCCAGAAACTTTTTGATTTCTTCCTTGATCTCATTTTTAACCCATTTATTGTTTAATAGCATGCTATTTAATCTCTATGAATTTGAGTATTTTTGCATTTCTCCCATGAGGTTGGTTTCTAGTTTCAGTCTCATGGTCAGAGAAAATTTTTGATATGATTTTAATTTTCTTCATTTTTTAGGCTTGTTTTGTGTCCTACCATGTGGTATATCTTTGGAAATGTTCCAGGTGCCTTTGAAAAGAATGTGTATTTTGCTTCCTTAGGATGAAAGTCTCTATATATGTCAGTTAAGTCTATTTAATCTAGGGCATTGTTCAATGCTGCATTATCTTTGATGATATTTTGCTTGGAAAATCCATCCATTTTTAACAGTGAGGTATTAAAATTCCATACTATAATTGTGTTGCTGTCAATATCTTTTTTGAAGTCCTCCAAGATTTTCCACATATATTTGGGTGCTCCTATGTTGGGTACATATATGTTTATAATGTTTATGTCTTCTTTTTTTAATATTTATTTATTTATTTATCTTTAGAGGGGAAGGAGAGGGGGAGAGAAACATCAATGTATGGTTGCCTCTAGTGTGTCCCCTGCTGGGAACTGGCCTGCAGGGAACTGGATTGCAACCCAGGCATGTGCCCTGACTGGGAATTGAACTGCGATCCTCTGGTTCACAGACCTGTGCTCAATCCACTGAGCGACACCAGCCAGGGCTAATATTTATGTCTTCTTGATAGATTTTCCCTTGAGTATTATGAAGTATCCTTCTGGGTCTCTTTTTATGGCCCTTGTTTTGAAGTCTATGTTGTGTGATATGAGTATTGCTACCCTGGCTTTTTTTCCTTTCTTTTTGCTTGGAATATTTGTTTTCAGCCCTTCACTTTCAATGTTTGTAGGTCTTTTGTTCTGAGGTGAGTCTCTTGTAGGCAGCATATGGGTGGGTCATGATTTCTTACCCATTCAGCTATTCTGTGTCTTTTGATTGGAACATTTAATCCATTTACATTTAATGTTATTATTGATAGGTACTAATTCATTGACATTTTACTTCCTTCATACCTGTTTTCCTCTCTCACTTTTTCTTCCTTTCCTTCTTTTTTTAAGATTTTTATTTATTTATATTTAGAGAGGGGGGCAAGGAAGGGAGAAAGAGATGGGGGAAACATCAATGTGTGCTTGCTTCTCACGTGCCCCCAACTGCAGACCTGGCTCGCAACTGAAGCATGAGCCCTGACTGGGAATAAAACCAGTGACCATTTCTTTCACAGGCCCATGCTCAATCCACTGCACTACACCATCCAGGGCTCTTCCTTTTCTTAAAGCAGTCCCTTTAGCATGTCTTGCAGAGCTGGTTTGGTGAAGGTGTGTTTTATATTCTTTTGTCTGGGAAGCTTATTTGGCTTTCTATTTTAATGGAGAGCCTTACTGCATAGTGTAGTCTTGGTTTCAGGCCTTTGGTTTTCATTACTTGGAATATACATTGCCATTTCCTTCTGGCTTGGAGCGTTTCCATTGAGAAGTCAGCTGCTAGCCTTATTGGGGCTCCCTGATACATTACTTTCTGTTTCTCCCTTGCTGCCTTTAAGATTCCTTTTGTCTTGGAATTTTGCCATTTTAATTATGATGTGTTTTGAAGTGGGCCTTTTTTCTTTCCTCTTGATTGGAAGCCTGTGTGCTTCCTGGATTTTTGTGACTTTTTCTCTCATCAAATTAGGGAAGTTTTCCCTCATTACTTTTTTAGGCAGCATTTCTATCACTTGCTTCTCTTCTTCTCCTTCTGGTATCCCTAGTATACAGAAATTATCATGCTTCATGTTTTCCTGAATTTCCCATAATACATCTTCATTCTTTGTGAGTCTTTTTTTTCTTTCTGTTTCTGGGTGTTTATTTCTACCTTGGCATTCAGCTCGCTGATTTGATCCTCTGCTTTGTGAAGCCTGCTTTTGATTCCTTATACTGTGCTCCTCAATTCAGAAAGTGTATTCTTTGTTTCTTCTTGGCTTTGTTGATAGTTTGTAGTTACTTGTTCATGTTAATGTAGTTTATAGTGCATTTGTCATAGTTTCGCTGAAGTTTTTGGTAATTGTCTTTGATCTAATTGAGGTCCCTTATAGCCATTGCTTTGAACTCAATATCTGATAGTTGACTAGTCTCTGTGTCATTTAGCATTCTTTCTCAGGTTTCCTCTGTTCCTTTCATTGGGGGTTTATTTATTTGTGTTCCCATTGTTTGTGAAACACTTCTTCTTAGCCCCTGCTTCTTAAATTGATCTGTTCTGACTTTTTGAGTTTGTGGTGTAAACTTTTATGATAAGAGACCTGTGAAAATCAGTGGTGCAGTCTTCTTGATCTCCTGCATTTGCTGTTATTGGAATGCCATTTATGTTGGCTCTCTGGATATATTTGGGTTTTTATTGTTGTTGGCTTATTCTTTGTTGGATCCTTCCCTCCAGCTGGTTGACTAAGGGTCACTCTGCCCACCACATCCTGTATTCTGTTGTGCAGGCACATACAGGTCATGCCAAAGCTGGTTCTTCTGTCTCCCTGAGATTATAAGGCTTCTCTTTCACTAGAGTTCAGATATTTGTTCTGGGTAATTTCTCCAGAATTTAGTTGTAATTCCAGATTGGTCCTAGGAGGAGGTTAGTGTGGCTTCCACTCACTCCTCCACCACCTTGCTGCTCTGGATAGATACCTTTAAAGTGAAGAATCAATGAGACTGTTATGGCATTGAACAACACTCTAAATTGAATGAACTTTATTGATATATACATAACTGTTTATGTCAAAGAAGCAAAATATACATTTTCTTCAAATGCCTGTGGAACATTTTCAAAGGTAGACCACATGGTAGGACACAAAACAAACCTCAACAAATTCAAAAAAATTGAAATCATGTCAAGAATTTTTTTTGGATCACAATGGCTTGAAATTAGAAAACAACCTCAAGGAAAAAAACCACAAAAATATTGAAATTTATAACATGATATTAAGTAATGAATGGCATAAAAATGAGATCAAGTAAGAAATCAAAGATTTTCTGAAAACAAGTGAAAATGAACACACAACAGCCCAAAACCTGTGAGACACAGAGAAGGCAGTACTTAAAGGAATGTTGACAGCAATATAGTCTTACCCAAAGAGAGATAAACAAATCTCAAATAAAAACCCTAACCCTACATCTATAGAAACTAGAGGAACCATAACAAACAAAGCTTACAATAGAAGAAAAGAAATAATCAACATCAGAGCAGAATTAAATGACATAGAGACTAAAAGAACAATTCAAAGGGTCAATCAATCCAGGAGCTAGTGCTTCGAAAATATAAATAAAATCAAGGCATCTTTAACCAGACTTATAAAGAAAGGAGATAGAGGACCCAAATAAATAAAATCAGAAATGAAAGGGGAGAAATTACAACCAATACCACACAAATATAAACAATTATAAGACATTATTACAAATAACTGTATACCAAAAAATTTGACAAATGGGGCAAAATTGAAAAATTTCTAGAAACATTTTGTCTTCCAAAACTGAATCAAGAAGAAACACAAAGCCTGAATAGATTGATAACTACTAATGAAATTGAAGCTATAATAAAAACAACAACTCCTAGAACAAAAAGCCCTGGGCTGGATATCTTCACAGGCAAATTTTAACAAATATTTAGGGAAGAGCTAACTCCTATCCTTCTCAAGCCATTCCAAAAAATGTAGAAGAGGGAAGACTCTGTAACTTTTTTCATGATGCCAGTATTATCCTAATGCCAAAACCAGATAAAGAAACAACAAATAAGGAAATTTACAGGCCAATACTGCTGATGAATATAGATGCTAAAATCCTCAATTAGGATTGAGGATTGACATGGTACTGTCAAACTGAATCCAGCAATAAATTAAAAGGATCATATGCCATGATCAAATTAAATTAATCCCTGGAATGCAAAGATGGTATAATATTCATAAATCAATAATCATAATGCACCACATAAACAAAATGAAAGGTAAAAATTACACAATCATACCAATAGATGTTGATGAGGCATTTGATAAATTGCAGAACTCAATTATCATAAAAACTCTCAGCTAAGTGGGAATAGAGGGAACATACTTTAACATAATAAAGGCCATACATGAGAAACTTACCGCCAACATCACACTCAGCCATCAAAATCTAAAAGCTTTCCCCCTAAGATCATGAACAAGACAAGGGTGTCTGCTTTTACCACCTTTATTCAAGAGAGTAGTGAAAGCTCTGGCCACAGTTATCAGACTAGAAGAAGAAATAGAAGTCATCCACTTCCGCCAAGATGGAGGTATAGGAGGAACCACCTTGCCTCTGTGCACAACCAAATCTAAGAACAACTATTTTTAACAACAATAAACACAACCAAGCCACACAGAAAATCGACAATATGGAGTCCAAAGACAACTAAATGCTCAGCTAAACCGGTAAGAGGAGCGAAGCCAGCAGCAGAGCAGGTTGGCAAGAAAAAATCCCCGAATGGGTGGTGTGAGAGCAGCCGAAGGTGCAGATCGCGGGCTGGCTACGGGAGCGCACAGGGAAGAGGCACAGGGGGCTGTCTGCGGTCGGTCACGCATCTGCGTGCAGATAAACCAGTGAAGAGGCGAGCAGGCGCGGGGCAGCAGGCTCGCACAATTCTGATCAGATAAACAGGCTGGGCGCGGTGTGGCTGGACGGACTGGGCTAGCGGAGAGGACCGCCTGTGCTCCCTCTCTGACAACGCCCCACACACAGCGTCACAAACCAGCGACCTGGGTCGCCCCATCCTGGTAAACAATTAAGGCTTCGCTCCACTTACTTAATGGTGCGAATAGATCAAAAATGGCTCTAGAACAACTCAGAGCCCCAGAACCGATCCATCTAAGTGATGAGGAAATAGCCAATCTTTCAGATGCACAGTTCAAAACACTGGTTATCAGGATCCTTACAGAACTGGTTGATTTTAGTCACAAATTAGAGAAACATATGGAAGCTAAACTAATTGAAATGAATGGTAATACAAAGGAAACCAATAGTAATGGAAAGGAGATTGGGACTCAAATCAATGGAATGGACCAGAAGGAAGAAAAAAAATGATCAAACAGAAAAGAATGAAGAAACAAGAATTCAAAAAAGTGAGGAGAAGCTTAGGAACCTCCAGGACATCTTTAAACATTCCAACATTCAAATTATAGGGGTACCAGAAGGGGAAGAGTCACGAGTAGAAACCTTATTTGAACAAATAATAAAAGAGAACTTCCCCATTCTGGCAGAGGAAATAGACTTCCAGGAAATCCAGGAAGCTCAGAGAGTCCCAAAGAAGTTGGACCCAAGAAGAAACACACCAAGGCACATCATCATTACATTAGCCAAGATTAAAATGAAAGAGAGAATCCTAGAAGCAGCAAGAGCTAAGGGGACAGTCACCTACAAAGGAGTTCCCATCAGACTGTCAGCTGATTTCTCAAAAGAGACCTTACAGGCAAGAAGGGGCTGGAAAGAGGTATTCCAAGTCATGAAAACCAAAGACCTACAACCAAGATTGCTCTATCCAGCAAAGTTTTCATTTAGAATGGAAGGACAGATAAAGTGTTTCTCAGATAAGACCAAATTCAAGGAGTTCATCATCATTAAGCCCTTATTATATGAAATGTTAAAGGGACTTACCTAAGAAAAAGAAGATAAAAAGATGAACAGTGAAAGGACAGCAAACTCACAGTTAGTAACAACCATACCTAAAACAAAAGCAAACTAAGAGGACAGCTAGATCAGGAGCAGAACCATAGAAATGAAGATCACATGGAGGGTTAGCAACAGGGGAGTGGGAGGAGGAGAAGTGGGGAGAAGGTACAGAAAATAAGTAGCATAGACAGTAGATAGAAAATAGATAGGGGGAGGGTAAGATATAATAGTAGGGGAAATACAGAATCTAAAGAATTTGAGACATGTGTTCATGAACTAAAGGGGGAAATGGTGGGGAAGGGGTATGCAGGGTAGAGGGGAATGGAGGGGGGAATAGAACAAATGTAATGGCATAATCAATAAAAATGTTAAAAAAAAAGAAGTCATCCATATTGGAAAGGATAAAGTAAAACTGTCATTATTTGAGGATGACATGATAGTGTCCATAGAAACCATAAAGGCTCCACCAAAAATCTACTTGACCTAATAAGTGAATTTGGCAAAATAGCAGGATACAAAATCAATATTCAGTAATTGAAGGCATTTTTGTACACTAAAGTTGAAATTTCAGGGAGAGAAACTAGGGGAAAAATCCCATTTACTATAGAAGCAAGAAAAATAAAGTACATAGGAATAAACTTAACCAAGGAGGTAAAAGATCTGTACTCAGAAAACTACACAACAGTGAAGAAAGAAATTAAGGAAGGTATGAACAAGTGGAAGTATGTACTGTGTTCATAGGTTGGAAGAATTCACATCATTAAAATGTCCATAACTACCAATGCAATCTGTAGATCAAATGCAACCCCTAGTAAATTACCAATAGCATTCACATTTTGGAAAAAATATTATAAAAATTTATATGGGACCAAAAAGGCCCCAAGAGCCACAGCAATCTTGACAAAGAACAAAGTAGGAGGAGTCACAATACCAAATATGAAACTATATTACAAGGCATAAGAACAGACAGATAGATCAATGGAACAGAATAGAGAACTCATAAATAAACCCATGTCTCTCTGGTCAATTAGTGTTTGACAAATAGGGCTGGAACATAAAATGGAGTAAAAATAAAGTCTTCAACAAATGGTGTTGGGAGAACTGGAATAGTACATGCAAAAATATGAAGCTGGAACACAGACTTATGCTATATAGCAGAATAAACTTGATATCAATAAAAGACTTAAACATAAGTTTTGCATAGGTAGTAAAGTTTCATATATCCCATGAAACAATATTTCACCTGTAAATATTTTATGGCAAATATTTTAAGGAAAATAAAGACAATAATAAATGAGACTACACCAAAATAAAAAGCTTCTGCATGACTGAATAAAACATTAGCAAAATGAAAAGGGAACCCACCATATAAGAAAATATATTTGCTAATGATAACTTGGACAAGGGTTTGATCTCCAAAATATGTAAAGAACCTATATGACTCAACACTGGGAAGACAAACAATAATTAATAAATGAGCAAAGGATTGAACAGATGCTTCTCCCAGGAAGACATACAGAGAGTCCATAAACATATGAAAGGATGCTCACTAACCATCAGAGAGATGCAAATCAAAACCACAGTGAGATACTACCTCATACTGGTCAGAATGGCCATTATAAACAAATCAACAAACAGTAAGTGTTGGTGAGGTTGTGGAGAAAAGGGAACCTTAGTGTACTGTTAGTGGAAATACTGACTGGTACAGTCACTGTGGAAAACAATATGGAATTTCCTAAAAAAAAAAACCATACCCTAAAAATGGAACTTCCTTGGATCCAGCCATTACACTACTGGGATTATACCCTAAGAATCCTGAAACACCAATTCAGAAGAACTTATCCACCCCTGTGTTCATAGCAGTGTTATTTGCAACAACCAAGTGCTGGGAAAAAAGCCTAAGTGCCCATCAGAGAAGAAATAGATAAAAAAAAAAAACAGTGGTACATGTACCCAATGGAATACTATGTAGCAGAAAAAAATAAAGAACTCTTACCCTTCACAACAGCATGGCTGGAACTGGAGAGCATTTTGCTAAGTGAAAAAAGCCAGGAGGTGAAAAACAAATGCGGTATGATCTCACCTATAAGTGGAACATAAGCAACCAAACAAGCAAGGCAGCAAATAGAAACAGAGGCATGGAAACAAGGAACACACTGACAGTGACCATAGGGGAGGGAGGAGGCGGGTCAGCGGGGAAACAAAGGTAAAGGGCTAGTCAAGGAACAGGCATAAATGACCTGTGGACATGGATGACAAGATGGGGATTGACTATGAGGGTTGAATGGGACAGGGATGAGCTATGATAGAAAATTAGGATAACTGTAGTAGAACAATAAAACAGTGGAAGTGGAGAGGTGGCTAATAGGTATGAGATTTCCTTGAAATGTGTGAAAAACTGGATGCTTTGAGAGTAGAATTCTAGCACACTATTTTTTAAATTAGCTCTCAAAAGACTTAGAGATTTAAGGGCTCAGAGAGAAATATTTTAAATAACATATTTTATATTTCAAAATAGAAGTCTAAACCCAAAATACTCCTATTTCCTTTATAATGCTATGACTAATGCAAATGGCATAAAAATAATCAATGCTGTTTTCAAATATTACTGTATGTTGTTGCTATACTTCAGATAACATTATTACCCATAATAAGCAGTAGTGGAAGCAATGTTCTTTTATGTTACAGATGCAATAATCACATATCTTCCCCAAAGATTTTTTAGTTGGTGCAAATGTATTATTGTATATGTTAGTATAGCAGTAGCTACATCCTTAAACTATGGATGCAATCATAAAAATGTTTAGTACTTAGACATGCTTCCTGTTGAGCTGACAACTGGTAGAGATTGATATATATTTGGTATAGCACTATCTTCCTTTGATCATCTCTCAGTTAAATAAAATATACATTGTATACTATCTTTATATGGCATTTTTCAAAGCTGAAAATAGTTTAAGAGTGTTCCATTCATAAGATTTAAGATGAATTCAGTTGGTTTAATTCCTTAAATTTTTTTAATCCTCACCTGAGGATGAATTTATTGATTTTAGAGAGACAGGAAGGGAGAGGGAGTGAGTGAGAAAGAGAAACATCAATGTGAAAACATCGACCAGTTGCCTCCTGTATGCACCCTGTCCAGGGATCAAACCCACAGCCTAGGTATGTGGCATCAAGCCTGCAAACTTTTGGTGCACAGGATGATGCTCCAAACAACTGAGCAACCCAGCCAGGGCAAATTCCTTTTGAATAAAGCTTCATTATTTTATCAAGTATGTTTTAGGATAACCAAATATTACACTGAAACAAGAATAAAATAACAGTTGAGACCAATTACAAGTTAGAAGGATTTGTTTTGGAGCTGAGGAAACAAAACAATCAGGCCCAAGATGCATAGGGAATTTTTATGAATCAATAAGAAGAGTACAAACAACCGACTAAACGAGTGAGCAAAAGTCATGCATGAATAGATATGTAACAGACAAGGGGATATGAATGTTAATGAACATACAGAGGTGTTGAGAATCATAACTAACGTCCAAAACACAAATAAATAGCACACTGAAGTACCATTATATGTCATCTTGACTGACAAATGTAAGTTGATAAAACCTCATATTGGAGGTGCTAGATATCTCCATGATAGCTGACACATTGCTGTTAGAGAAGGTTGTTCCTAAAAAGAAAAGAAAAGTAAAAATGTCTATAAACATTTTGGAAAGGAATTTGATATTTTCTTCTATTATCTAGCAAGCATATCTTCTATGACGCAACAATGCCACTTCTGCAAGATAGCAGGTGACATGTACAAGAATATTCATAATACATCGACAAAGCCAAATGGGGGGTAGGATTTAGGTAGAGGTGGGGATGGGTGGGGCAGGGAAGAGTAGTGGAGGGAAAATAGAGACAATTGTACTTGAACAACAATATAAATAAATAAATAAATAAATAAATAAATAAATAAATAAATAAAATGTCTTTAGAGATAAGAAGGTTCATAACAAAACTATTCGCAAAATTATTACAGCAAAATTATAGGCATCACCTAAATTTCTATCATGGAAAAGTAGATAAGTTGTGCTATATTCAACTAAAAAGGCTTTCTTTTACCCCCAAAAAACCACACACAAAAACTACAGACAGACTGCAATTTGCATACAAAATGACAATATATAGAAAATATAAGCCCTCAAAGATTAAATATAGCATGACAACTTTTGCATAAAATTAAACAGATTAAATTAGATATAGATATAGAGAAAAATAAAAAGAAATTAATGATGAACATAAAATTTAAGATGATATTTAAAGAAGGTTGGAGGATAGGTTAGTTACAAGACTGGAGGATTCAAAGTTGATGTTAATTATTTTCAAGATTTCAACTTTTGTTATAGATAATAGATTTATGGTTACTTATTACATTTTGGGGGGAAACTAAGAAATTAAAATTTTATAAAGTAAGCTGTGCACAGAACAATGATGAGAATGTGTCATGAACCCAAGATTGATATTAATTAATAAAAGTCTGTGAAACAGTGGTCTGCTGCATATTGTATAAATATGCAATAATAACAATACAGAGCCTGCTGAATATCCTAGACCAAGAAACCATGGTATCTGTTAAATTTCTGCCATATGCCTAATTACCCTCTTTTCTGAATGCAGTATAATTTTGGTTAAGAATTATGGTTAATTCATTTTCAGATAATTTAGATTGCTTTGTATTCACAGTCAACCATTGCTCTCCCTCTCATATCTCATAACCAATTTGTGATGAAAATTACCCGTGTGCTATTAAAGGGGTCATGTTATCATTATGATTTTGGTGAAGGAAAGAAAGAGCAAATAATAATCACTTTAGCAATAAGATCACTTACCATTTAAGATTTTGTAGATCAGGTTGCAATTCAAGAATTTAGTGAGAAACAAAGGAAAATATTTTTGATCAATTTGGGAATGAGACTAAAATAAGTGCTACCTTCTCTTTACCTATTGCTTATACAATGGAATCTTATTCAGCATTCATTTAAATAACAAAAAAGACTTTGGGTCCCAGAAAAATAAATAAAATACATCTGCTAAAATTTTACCATTTGATTTTTTTTTTATTCCTAAAAAAATCACTGTTTGGGGTGAGTGGGTCATTGCTTTCTTGAAATTGGTCAACAGAGTCAGAAACTGAGTCTATCCCTCTGCTGCTTTATCTGCCCACCAAGAACACTTGTGAGCTGGCACGCATTTGTGAGGCTCACATTCGTCTTACTGTCAGAATGCTTCTTGGAATAGAAGCTATACTTTGTCTTCTTGATGTTTGCAAAGCTTTAGAAAATCCAACGTCAATTGGCAGAGAGCTCAGGTATGTTATACAATATTCAAATTAAGAGTGAATTTTTGTATTGTTGCTTTACGCTATTTATAATGGCTTGAAAATAAAATTTTAGCAACAATTTCCACAGAAGTATAGCCTATGAAGAGACAAAATTCTGTGGATGTAGAAATATGAAAAAAGAAATTGGTTAGGATATTTTAGAAGCTATATATTTTCAAGGTGACAGAAGCTTATTTTTGTGCTACTTTGTAATATCACTTACTGTATGTGGTCTTATAACATGAAGATTTCACTATTCTGGTCTTCAGATTATATTATTTGTACAAGAATACTTTATGGATGTAAACACTTTAAAATCTCTTTTTCTGCACTTGTGTGTATACAAAGCCAAAATTTTCCAGTACACTAATATTTAATATTAGTTGGGCAAGATGAAATTTATTGAGGACAAAAATAAGTTCATAATTTGAGAAAAACAGGATACAAAAAGCAAAGTCTAGGGAAATTTAAGGGTAATAAGAAGAACACATTTAATTATTCTGAGAAAATAAACTTAAATAAAAAATAACCAGTGCTAAGAATGGATAGACTCTAACTGGATCATTCATTTATCTCTTTAGCTTTCAGTAAGTGATCTCCAATTATTAGTGGGGCGTGTTGCCACATGGCTTAGAAAGAATATTTCCCTTAGTCTGCCTTATAGTTCTAGTGACTAAGTGACTAAAGTCTTGGGGGGAAATGTTAGCCAAAATATTGTGTGGGACATTCTTAAAGCTGCTTTTTCCTCTTCCTGCAACTTACTCTATTTGATGACTGGTGTTTCAGCTGACTTCTTGTAACACAAAATAACCTTGTGTTACGGGAAAGGAAGTTATGTATTGCAGAACAATCAGAAGGCATGGGACTGTGACACAATGCAGCCACTATGCAAACCCTGACTTCTCACCCCTGGACTTCCATCCTCCTGGAGGAATGAAGTACTATATTGTTTAAGTAACGGTATTATTATTCACAATTGAACCTAACCCTTACTTGTTTTGGTTCATTTTATATTTACTCACCTTCTCTATCTCTCCATTCATCCTCACATTCGCAAATACTGTATCTTTGAGAAACCAATTCCTACCTTTAGGAGTCCTTTTTTGATTTTCCAGTCTAGGGAATCTCACATCACCATATGATTCACCTATTTTTTAATCAAACATATGTACTTAATAGCACACTGCCTTAAGGCACATCTTACATTGTTTTCTTAAGTTGTTACTTAAGGTGTATTTTTGACCTTTTTACGTGTTCACTTGTATTTGTCAAGATAACTGTTCTTATCTCATTACCTGTAACTATCTACTAGTAGAAAAACACAATCTAAACAAACAACTTTCCTTCATTTCCAGTCTTGAAAAAGGGTCCTATTGTCTAGTCCTATACTTTTGCCTCTCCTAACCACTCAGATAGATCCCTTAATCCTCTTTTTTCTGCCCTCTTTATTCCTCTGCAATCTCTACACTTTTCCATATGTATTTTTATTGTGTTAGTTCACACCACATCTTTATTTTTTCAAATTTTTTAATTGTATATTTTTTCCATTGCCTTTTATCCCACTTATACCCTCTCCCTCCTGAAATCACCACACTGTTGTCCGACAAGTCCATAAGTCCTTTTCCCTTTTTCTTTTTTTTATACTAATTGGTCCAGTCTGCCCTCCTTTAGTCTTCTTCATTTGAAGTGATTTTAGGAGAAACAAGTTTATTAATGTTATTCCAAGCTTTTTCAAACACTTTATCCAAACTTTTTGCAATATTCTCTTTAATCTTAAATGTAGTTGCATCTTACATGTGGTTGGCAAGTTCTATCATGGCTTGAAGCTGACTTCTCCAATCCCATCTCTTAGTTGATTTTCTCTTTTGTATTGGTTTGCTAGGGATTTCATAACAAAATATCATAGACTGGTGGATTAAAAAACTGAAATGTATTTTCTCATAGTTCTTGAGAATAAAAATCAAAGATGGTGATGTCTATAGGTTTCTCCAGAGAACTCTCTCTTTGGCTTGCAGATATCTGGCTGCAATCTTGCCATCTTTCCTGATATCTCTCTGTGGGTTTTAGTGTCTTCTTATATGGACACCAGTCAGATTAGATTAAAGACTACCCTAATGGCTTTATTTTAATTTAATTATTCTTATCTTCAAATGCAGTCATTTTCTGAGGTACTGGAAAATAGTTGTTTCTTAATCTTCTTTTTAAAACCTCCGTCTGCAATTACCTCGAAGTTAACAAACTCTCCTTTTCTTCTTCACCTTCCTACCTCTTTCCCACCCCACCCCATTTTTGAAAACTTTGCACAGGTTTCTGCCTCCCTCTTTATATTCAGACTACTGCCAACTCAACCTTTGTGATTCTGCTTAGAGTATATTCCTCTTTGCAGCTTTCACAGAATTTCCCTTCCTGATCTTTGCCCCATTTCTATGTCTGCTGATGTACAAAGCCCTACGTGCCTCTAGGAAACCTTCAATTTTCCTTGGAAGATTTTAAATAATAGAGGGTCTCAGAAACAGAATTTAAATTGAGGGGGTCTAACTCGAGGGTCTGTAGATCAATTATTACTTAGAGATGCACTACTGTAGAGATAAATTGTTTATAAAGTGACCATTTTCATAAGGGAGAATTTCAAACTGCTTGGCCTGGTATATGAACCCCCCATCAATAGCTGGCTCCTAGATGACAATTACTCATTTTTCAATTTCCCATTCTAAACATTGCTCTATGTCTAGGATTTAAGGAAGAGGGAAATGTGAATCAGGATAGAAGTAAAGCTTTCTATTCTTCATTTCTTTTTTCTAATATATAATAGCATATGCCATTTTGAAATTTTGTGATGGCTCTATGAACCCACTGGCTTACATAATAAAGGACCATTGGAAAAGAAACACTACTAGCATTTAAAAGTAAAATGGGCCAAAGTTGTTATAAAAATATTTTTCTGAACACATTATCTTGTTTGATTTCCACCCTTATCAAAAAAGTGTCCAAAAGTCATAACTGTACCCACTTATCCTAGCAGAATGGCAAGCAGTAAATCAATAACCATTATGTAGTTTCTTCAGCAAAACACTCCAATTGCTTGGTGTTTATTCCAACTTTATGGTTAGTTTCTATTTATTTTGTGGTAGCAGGTATTTTGACTTGAAAAAACTGCAATGGTTACAGAATTTTTGATCATGTGCCTTAGCTTCAAATACAATATTGTAGTGTAACGGTAGGGATTTGTAACCCACCCCACCATTCTTTTGACATTGTGTCTGAAAGTGCTAACTCTGACTAATGTGGATAAACAGCATGATTGTATAAAAATTGTAGAGTAAAAAGACAGAAAACTGTACTTGAACAATAATTCAATTAAAAAACCCATAGAACTAACTTTGAAAGATATAGACTCTGACCTTCATGCCTCCCAGTTCCAGATTTGCTGACTTTCAACAGTAAAACCAGGATGAAGGAAACTCAGGATGGCTAAAGGCTTGACCATCACTTGCCTTACTGGAATGGACTGTGTTAGTCTGCACTTAGAGAACTTTCCAATCCCCTCCCTTGATCTCTTTGTTCCGTTCCCTTTCCCTTCCTTAAAAAACCTCTGCCTCCACTGAGATGTAGAGATGGCCTTTGAGACATGAGTCCCCCATCTTCCAGGTGGCCAGCACCTGAAACTAAAACCACTTTCCTTTACATCAGCACCTGCCTCTTGAGTAATGGCTTTCAGAGCAGCAGGCGGCTGGGCCTGGGCTCAGTTACAGTAGTTTAAAATATGTTGAAGTTAAAGGCAGTGGGTTTTCATTGCTAAAACAATAGGTTCTGGGTTTAAATTCTGGTTCTGTACTTAATAGCTGTAAGACTTTGAGAAAATAATCTGTTGAACAGTACTAGTAGAATAATAGTACTATTGCCTAATTCATGAGGTTACTCTAAAAATTAAGTAAGATAAAATATAGTATGTAATAGCATAGTGCATGGCATACAGCGATACTTGGTCGATGTCATTACAATTTGTACATCTCTTCCCTCTATTGATTTTCTCCCCTAGTTAGGAATCAAGTACTGTTTATGACCTGGGGTATCTGTGATGAATCGTATAGCCAAGTCCTGCTCTTACAGCCTTTACAGCTGATATAGAACCTTCTAGAACAGGTTAAGAAGCTGAACTTAGAGAGTCAAGGTTGTGTGACCATGGCAGGATTACTTAACCTCTTGGGACTGTTTTTTTATTCATAATAAAGATAATAATACTTAATAGTTTTGCTATTATCATTAACTGAATCAGCAAAAGATGATCCGTAAAGGTTAGTTGCAATTTGAATTAATCCATCAACTATTTGAGCTATTCATAGGACTGAATTTTTCAAGTCAGACTTCCACAAATCAGATATTATAAGCAGTATCAACCTTAACTAAATAATTTCAAGAATACAAACAAAAGGTTCATCAAGAGTGGCTCTCCAGATATGACCTTCCTGTAACATATGTGTTAGTCTAGCCCAGAATAGGTAAGTGGGGTATGCACAGTTTCTCACATAGTGGGACGAATTCCAATTATGAAACATTTTATACCTCAGGCTAAGAGAACCTATACAATATTCTCCAGGGAGCAATGCCTCCTAGACCTTCGTTTTATTTGTTATAGTTCACCCTTACTCAGAGACATCCTACTAAGAATACTTCAATGTTAGGCCTTTTCTTCCTAGCAAATAGCATTAGTCTATTTATCCAGAGGAGGTCCAATTGACAAGGAGACTAGAGCTGGTCACTTCCTGTTATTGACTGAATGTTTTTGATCCCTCCCTCAATTTTTAGGTTGAATCCCTAACTCCCAATTTGATGGTTTTTGGAGATGGGACCTTAGGAGGTAATTAGGGTTAGATTAGGTTATGAGGGCGGGGCCCTCATGTTGGCATTAGTGGCCTTCTAAGAAGAGAAGCCTCTCTTTCTACACGCCCATTCATCAAGAAAATGCCACATGAGAAAACACAGGGAAGGTGGCATTGTGCAAGCCAGGAAGAGACCTCTTACCAGGAACCAAATCAGCTGACACCTTGATCTTGAACTTTTTAGTTTCAGAACCATGAGAAATAAATCGGTGCTGTTTAAGCCACCCAGTCCATGGTATTTTATTAAGGCAACAAAGGCTGACTAAGACACTTCCCCCCTTCTCTCCCCCAAGGTCTTTCCCTGGTAAAGGGAGTGAATGAGTAAATGTGTCAAAGGTCAGTTTCTTTAATTATCTCCCATTTACCTTTTAACTTTTTTTTTCTTTTTTAAATAATGGAGTACATACATCTTTTATATTCTTATTTCCACGCAATCCTCAAAATCACTTTTTTTATATAGGAAAAATTTTCACAAGGCTCTAAAATCAAAAGAACATATAAAGTCTCATCTTACGCTGTAACATCACCTGTTCAATTACCTCTCAATACTAACCACTATTATCAATTCCTGATATTTTCTGCACTTTGCTTTATTTCACCTAAAAATATCATGGAGACCTTTCCATATCAGTATGAAGGGAACTTCCTCATTCACTTTAAAAACAGCTTGGTGTCCAGTGGTATGGATGTACTGTATCTGTACCATAACTTTACAAAGTTAAAAAAATGTTTTGTAATGTGAGCCTCTAGAAATGTCAACTGCACCTATATGGTATGTTCCTATGCCCCTCTATAGTCAATGTTTTCTGTGTTCCCAGGTGCTTATGTTTATTTTTATTGGGGTAATTACACTTAACATGAGTTTATTCTCTCCACAAATTTTAAGTGTAAATATGCTACACCACACTACAATGCAGTTAACTACACATGCAATGCTGTATAGCAGTTCTCTAGAACTTGTAACTGAAACTTTATAATAGCATTCACTTCTTTTTTAACATAAGCATATCAACATAGACATAAACAATTAAAATGTTTCTACAACTGGAAATTCACAGTGGCCTCACTCCCCTTTCCTTCAAGGAAAGTTACAACTTAGCATTTGCCTGTCTCATGGTAGTAATGCCTAGAAAACATCATCCTACTTTAGCACAAACAGAGAACTAACTGTTCCAATGTTTCTATACTTGAATAGATATTGATTAGGTTGCATAAGATATAAAGAATATAAGTTTCACGTATTCCTTCATTGAGTATTAAGTGTATATACATTTCCTTTAACCTTGAATAATTAAAAATGTGATGCCTGCCCATTTGAATAGAGCAAAGTAGTTAACAGTGCAGGCTTCAGAGTCAGGCAGAAGTAGGTTCTAATCCCAACTCACTTCCAATGAAATACCTTTGTGGTCTTGGGAAAGTTTGAATAAAGATCAATTTCCCCATAATGTGAGGATATAGAGTTTAGGTCAGTAGCTTGTAAAGAGGATCAACAGAAAATATACATAAATCACATATGGTAGTTACTCAATAAACAGTAGCTTTAATTATCATCATCATTATTATCTACATCTATTTAGTGACATTCTGTAACAGACTTTCAGCAGCAGCAACAGATGACTCCATCCTTGTTCATAGTGCAGTGGGAAAAGCATACTGGTAAACAAAGAGTAACTTTAATATATAATAAAGCAGTATACTAATAAATGAAATGCTATCTCCAGGATTTAAAAAAAAACTGTTCTAAAGATACATTTTATATAGCAATTATCTTGAAGAGATAAAAAGTGCAAGACATTCTCCACTGGAAGGTATACCATTTATATCAACTTCAGTTTTCATTTGTTAAAAAATATAGAGAAACATACAACACTACAACAAAGGCAGTAGCTATTTTAATTTGGGAGATATGGATTTGGAAGGCACTTGGCTCTGGCAGTACCTTCGAGTCTCAATGACTTCTTGATGATGTAGGCATAGGTAAGGGTGTAAGGGATGGGGGAAACGTCTGATATGAATATTTGCTTCTCTTGATCATCAACTACTTTCCACCATAAAAACAAAGTATGAAAAATGGCAGGGAAAGCCTAGATGTCCCCGTCTTTTTGTGACAAATAACACATGAATTTGGTTTCACAACAATCAAAAATCATTGAGGAAACTGCACTTTTTCAAGAGGACTGAGAAGTGAATGCTTCTGGAAGAGGATCCATAAATTCACAGGCTTTTAACTTTATTGAAAGTGTCTGAATGTCAAAAAAATTATACCCCTGGTTACCACTACAGCCTACACATCTTGTAAGCCAAACTCAAGGTAAAGGAAGACTGCTGTGGTGGGCACAACATTCCCAGAATTATAAGACACCTTTTGGGTATTAAGTGTATAAATAACATATTTATTTGTTCTACAGAAAGGCATTAGTAGCAGACAGTGGCCAGCAGTATCTCAGCAGATACCAGGAAACAAATTTCAAGCCTGAATTTTTCTAGAGAGGAACCAGCTCTGAATTCTGAGTTTTCTTTCACCAAGTGAGTCTCTTGATGACAGTTCTGCAATTCTTGTCTAATAGTCTGCCACATAATTTACTGTTAATTCATAGGTTTATGTAATCGCAAATCCTAAATTAGTTGGTCGTTTATTATAATTTTTATTGTCACTTCACTTAGATATCAGGAACAGAAACTTATTAGTTAAGAATAAGGACGAGAAATGGAAGAAGCATCAAACCTTGTGGCAAGACAGCGACTGACATATTTATACCAGCTTCTGAAACACTGAACGTCTTCTATTGAAATGCTGCAAAAAGTCAGTATCCGAGCTACTTCTTCGGATAGCAAACCTAAAAAGTCGCTCCTGGCAAACTAACACACACAGAAATGAAATGCCTCTTCATCCGTTAGCATCTCACCACCAAATTCATTAACTTCGGGCAGCCTCCACGGTCTAGTTGCTTCTTCCTTTTACTGCATCAGAAGAAAAGCATGGGCGCTGGGTCCGCCCACTCCGACTGCCGGCGCGCGGGTTCCTGAGTAGCCTTGTGCACCAACGCAAAATAACGGGGTTGTTGCCAGTAGTCCTCTAATCCTCTAGAGATCCATCATCCCCTAAAAATCGACAGTTTTCCTCCGTTTCTGCTTCCTCCAGAGTCAGCTCACACAAAATCCAGTGCAGGTTCATCCCTGATATTCTAATGTGTGCCCTGTAAGCTAGTTGTCTGGAGGGGCGAGGATGACCTTCGCATGCTCTGGAGAGATTTCTGAGCTGATCAGTGCTGCTGGAGCTCCTATCCACACAAGTTTTATCTTGTGAGCCAAATCATTTTCTGGTTCCACTTTTGCGCTTCGGCGGCTCCACCTTCGGTGTTTGCCCACTGTCTTCTGGCTCAAGTCTACCTACTGCTTTTCAACTTGGAAGTGGACTCTCGTAACAAGTCAGGAGGCTAAGGTTCCTGAGAGCCACCTGGATGGAGACGGTGGCGGAGCGCCGCGCTTGCAGCAGAGCCAAGAACCCCGAGACATCACTGCGTTGCTCAACTTTGTGTTTTCTTCCAGCGGGTCCCAAGCTATGGAGATTAGTGAAGCCCCCGAATGAAAAAACCCCGCAGCAGTCCCCGGCCTGGCCAGCACTTGGGAAAGCAGAGCAACGCTCTGCTAGTTAATTTCCAGGAAGCGACCTCGCAGAGCGCAAAGGCGAACCAGTGCCAAAAACCAGAGGACAAAAGTTTACTTTGGCTGAACAAGTCCGGCAGCCCAGTGCGGGTAAGCAAACTCTCACTAGGAAGCTTCTTCTAGGGGAGTGGTGAATGGGCCTGGGACGCTTCTGAGAGCGAAGTCTCTTGGGTTTGGGGCTCTGCAGCTGTGCGGCCCCCAGTGATCACTTCCAAGCTGTCGAGGGAAGAGAAATTGGGACCCGAGCTAGCTTAAGCCCTGGGCAGCTACTCCAGGACCAAAACCTTGGAAATGGCTGCTAAAGGGGCTGAGTTTCCAGACTCCTAATCCCTCCCCTTTCTCTATCTGAGTCTTTCACCTGCTACCGTCCAGTTTA
Source organism: Artibeus jamaicensis (assembly GCF_021234435.1). NCBI lineage: Eukaryota > Metazoa > Chordata > Mammalia > Chiroptera > Phyllostomidae > Artibeus > Artibeus jamaicensis. Next base: position 65,345,455 of record NW_026522030.1, on the reverse strand, counting down.
CAGTATAAGCGTAGATCCTAAATTAAGGCCATCTCCAAAAGCTAGGCTTTACAATTTCCCAGGCTGTTTCTTTCACAAAGATCTACGCTAGCTTCTGGAGCTTCTTAGGGAAATGTGTGAGGGAATACACAGGAAAGGCAGGATGAGAGGGCATTCTGTCCAGGGAACAGGGTGTGGGCTCCTCTATTCGAAGGACCTCGGGGAGCCCTTTGGAACTCCTGGGTTTGCTGCCGCAATCACTTCCAAACTCGGCAAGAGGAGGGGTGGAAGTGGCTCTGCAGGGTGGAGTTGGGGACTGGGTTCGCTGTCAGTCCTGCGTCCTAAATCAAGGTGCGGAGAGTAATTGGCCTCAAGGAAAGAGCCGGAAAGTCTAGCTGCTGGAGAAGGCAGGGACCTGGGAGGTGGCCAAACAGGCTTGAGGGCTTGCCACGAGCAACTGCCTGCCAGCCACAATGCGAGAACTCGTGAGGAGTGGTCCAGTCCCCCGGTCACCTGCATCCCTGCAACTCCTGTCCCTCTTTGCGCCTCCCGCCTTCACGCTCTCCAGTGGTCTGGGGAGGCCCGCGCGGGGCTGAGCGTGCGTGTGTTGCTGCGCGCTCCCGCATGTGTGCGCGCCTGTGTGCCTGTGTGTGTGCGTGAGTGTGCAGCCCGCGCGCAGAGCCTGGCCACCGGGACCTAGCTGCCCGCCACCCGCCGCCTGACTGGTGTCCCTCGTCCTTGCAGCCACCTCCTCGCAAGCCTCCTCGCCTAGCGCGGGTAATCCGGCGCCTGCCGCCTGCCCAGCCCCGCTCGGCCGCAGCAGCCTAAGCTCAAAGTTTCCTCAGCGCAGACACCTTGGCAAAGGGCTACCCAGGGATACGGGCTTCTGAAGCTGTGCCTTGGACTGGCTCTTCTTACAGCACCGCTCCGCCTTGTCCCCACCTGATCCGAGTAGAGAGTAGATGTTCCAAATTAAAGGGAGAAAGGGGTGTGTGTGCGTGCGTGCGTGTGTGTGTGTGTGTGTGTGTGTGTGTGTGTGTGGTGGGGGGTATTATTAAAAGAGACCGGGGCGGTCACAACTGAGAACATCCACTTCTCTTCTGACTGATGCCCTGGAATTGACTGATGACAGGCCTGTGGGGTTAAAGAAAATAAAATAGAAAGCCAAGTTGACCGAGGAGGGGCTGGCTGCCAGGAGGTTGTTCTGTCTCCGTTACTACGGGAGTGAAGATTTGTAGGCGCTGCCAGTGCAAGAGCTTCGAACCGCCATCCCCTCCTGATCCCCTGGGAAGGTAAAGCCGGCAGAGCTCAGGGAGAGTGAGTCAAGAAAAAGCCTCTGGACTTGTGTGCGTCGCAGCCTTGGCTTGGGATTTTAAGGATAGGAAAGAAAATTAACAGCATCTCAAGGTAAGAAGCAGCAAGACAGCTGCCTGAATTGTCAGGAAGAGGGAATAACTTAAATACATGTTGGGGAGGGGATGGAGGGAGCGGTTAGGCCAAGTTAGGATATCTCTGGGCGTCACCAAGCCAAGGTCTGGGGGCGGGCAAATACAGGAGTAGCCTGTGCGGCCAGTGTCCATTTGGGGGGCAGCAGGAACGAGGAAGTGTCCTGATCGTACACTTTTGGAAGCTACTGGAAAGAGGTACGGAACCGGGTCGTCTGTCCAGTCTAATTTACAACGTGCATTTGTAGGTGTTCTTCCTACCAGATTTGTTTTTCTTTAGCACAACGTACCCACATCCTCGTTGTCATAAGCGCTGCGGGCAGGCTAGCGCCTCGCCGACGCGGGGTCAGGTGAGCCCGGCGCAGGTGCGCAGGTGGCGGCTGTGGCAGCCTCCGGCGGGTGGATTGGGGGCCGAGCGGGGACGTCCAAGCCGCCGCCTGGCTGGCTCCAAGCAGACGGCGTCGGAGACCCGGCGCCGCAAGTGTGTTGCGATTCCTCTCGCTTCCGCTAGAGGCTCCCAGTGGGCACCGAGGAGCGGGTGGGTGTTGGGGGCGCGGGTAGGCGGAGGGCGAGCGCCGGGAGCTGGCGTGCCCGCGGGGTGGCGGAGCCGGAGCGGCAGCGGGAGGTGAGCAGGGCTGCGGCCGGGGACGTGAGCCCGAGTCCGGGCTAGCCTCCTCGTCGAGCGCAGAGCTGCGGGGACACGGGTCCGAATGCAGGCTGAGCTTGGAAAAGCTGTGACCTGAGCCGGAGCCACTTTGGGGATGCGATCCTGGCCCGCGCCCTGAAGGCAGTCCCAGGAGGTAATGTCTTCTTTCTTCGCGTCCCCCCTCGCCTGCTCAATCCCGGCAGTTTTCTGTAAATTCTCGGGCAATTATTAAAGGTGGTCGGGAGTGGAAGGTGCGGGTCTGTGGGGTCTGTATCTAAAGGTGCCTTTCAGTCTTGTTCCGTGGAGCTCCATACAATGTATATTTAAAGTAATCTCTCATTTTGCTCGCTTCCCCAGAATATTTGCCAGCTTTAAGGGAAGTTTTCTGCAAAGTGCCTGATGGCTGGTGTTTGGGCCAGGCTGCTCAAAGGTGAGCCAGGGGACCTGCTGTGCTCCCCTGAGCCGCAGTGGATTGGAGTGCAGGACTCAATGGGTGGGGTGTGGTGGAGGAAGGAGTACCACACCCTCTTCTTTCTCTACCCTTCCTTTTCACCTGATGGTGAAGTCTTACCATCGGGGGTTTTACTGATTTCCTTTCCCAAGGGACTGGATCTGAGAACAGAGTAAAGCTGCTGAAAGACTTGGAGAGAGATAAAGAAGAGAAGGAAGTCATTGCCAGAACGTCAGGCCAGGAAAGAGGGTGAAGTTAAGCTTGTGTGTGTGCGTGTGTTGTGGGGGGTGGGGGTGGGGGCAACCAAGGGAGAGTGTTGGGTAATAATAGCCTTGGATTTCAGATTATTTGATGAAGTCTGTTTGATTTCACATTTCACACAGTCTTTGACATAATCTTTGCTTAAACCGACTAACAAAAGTCGTTTCTGCTAGGTATTGCCTTGGGCACCAGTGGACACTGAACATGTTTGATGACTGTGTCTAAACCAAAAAAAAAAGCCACCCCCCCAAACAAACAAACAAACAAACAAACAAAAATCAGTGGATGTGTTTGATTTGATTACACTGTATCTTTCAGGCAGCTGGCAATTTTTTTCTTGGCGTGTTGTTTAGTGAATACTGTATGTGGTCATTTTACACTCAGTATTGCAATTTTAGAGTCCTCTAAAGGTGGCTCTTAACAAACAGGACTTGTGATATTAAATCTCCTGAAGAATAATACTGAAGAAAACAGGAAATATGATGGGACATGGACTATTTTAGGAATACTGAATCAAAGCAAAGATCCAGCATTTGGGAAATATTGGACCACATACCAAAAAAGCAAAAAATGTTTTTCAGATATGGAAAGTGATGCTTAACATTTCAGAAGAAAGGGCTATTCTTCAGTGCGCTATCAGCATCATTCAGTAGTGTGCATTACTTCCAATACAGTTCAGAGTAAGAGGCAGGAAAAAATGAATCACTTCCTGCTGGAGCCAGTCAAATATTTTGTGTCAGGTATTTCGCCTTAAGAATTTAAATGGACTAGGTTGTGTATTGATGATGACTGAAGTGGTTTGATTATCACTTATATGTAGGGCATCTATTATATTTGATAAGGTAAATATAAGCTAATGTTATATAATACGTGTAACTTAGTGGAACTGGAGTCAGGCCAAGTTACTGATGTTTTTCATTTAAGAGTAACACCTAACATGATTTCTATGAAGATTTATATAAAGTTTGTCATGAATGTATTACATTGCATAGAATCCTGTGTAGAAGGCAAGGATAAATATCTTGCTAAATCCCAAAAAGGATGGTTTATATTCTTAAAATATGCAGTTTAAAATTTTTTATTATGTGACAAAATAAGTTAATTGCATAAATGTAGTTGTCTGCATGTATAACACAAATAATTTATTGAAATAAATTAATCAAGATATACATAGGGGCTCAATTTTATTTCTGGAACAATCTATGTATATGATACATAGAGATATTGTCATTCTTAACTGTTAATTGAATCAAACTAGTGAGGCTGGTTTGTAACCTCGGATTCAGTTTTAGGACTCAGATCTCTACAGAATTTTTCTCTAATAAAAGTGATTTTAAAGGAGGCCAGACATCAGGATGTTCCAGGGTTACCATGGACCTGGAAACCCTGTGAGTCCTTATGAAACTTCACGTCAGGAATCAGATGTGATAGGACATTGTCACCAATTAATTGGCTTGATGCTTCAGTTAAAAACTGATTATTTTTCTGGATCTGATAATCATTATGGTTGATTTCATTTGGTCTCTAGATATTCTGTGAAAGGACTCTAGGTGGAAATGTTTTCCTATAGTACAAGGAGAAGAGGCCATTATATGCAAAAAGGCTTGTCAGTTGCCAATTCTAGAATTTAGTTGCATTTTTTCATAGGCAGAATGCTAGATTTAAAAAATATATCAGTTTTCTGAATTTACATGGATATTTCACTCTGTTGTAGCCCTTAGCCTCTGGATAATTCATTTATAATTTTGATGAGGAAATATGTCACCAAACCTCTTCCATGTATGGTTTAGGGGCTACATTGGTGCTAACAACTTAAGAACTGTTTTGTCATACAAGATCTTATTTCTTGGAAGGAAATCATTTGAGCTTAAAAAAGATGTTTAATGATAAAAGAATAGGAGAGACAGGTAAAATAACAAGCAAAAGGGTTACCCATCTAACTGCATGTATGACTTCTTCCTTCAGCAACTATTTTTTATGGTAAAAAAAATTCTTTTCTATGACTTTTTCCATTCTCCCTTTTTTCTTTCATTCTTTCCTTCCATCTCCCCTACCCCTCTCTACTTTCTTCTCTTATTTTTTTCTCTCTCACTTTTTGTTAAAATATTCCCGTCAGAGAGAAATTCATGGCAGCATACAGGGTGGGAAAAATAGGTTTACATTTGTGAGTACATGAAATAGAGTTTATTCTTGTATTACTTTCCATGTGGACAACTGTAAGCATAGTTGCTCCATCCTATGTAGTTAGTTGTTTTATAATTATTCTATAGTTTAATTTTGAATGGAAGGTACTCTTAAAATATTGATTTGTTTCATTTACTTAAAAATTTTATATAGATTTAATGGGTTTAAAAATTTTATATTTTAAACCCATGAGAAAGTGGGATAGATGTTTATGTCTTACATCGTGATGCCTGCTGTGTCTCGGTGCAACTCCAGTGGCTTGTTTCTGGCAAGCACACATACATGGAGAGTAGTCACTGGAGAGATGGGCTGCCTTGCAACGTGGTGCATTTGTGCTTTGAGTGACTTACTTCTATGTAGTTAATACACTCTCCCTGTGCAAAATAGCCAGCATAATCAAATCCAAAGTGTTCCTATTACACAAATAGTTGAGCCACATTTGTCACTGTGGAATGGAACTGTTCAGAAATTAGTAAACCATTTTAAGAAACCTTTATCTCTAAGTGTTTAGTAAATATAACAACTTTTTAAATATCACTCAAGAAAATACAATTGCTGAATGGTCCCTAAATGTCCTCAAGAGAAAAATCTAATGTCCAAAAATCCCCTAGGAGAAACTAATTCCCTTCCACTGCAAGGCAGCATGAATGAGTAGAAAAAGAACTGAATTGGGTACCAAAAGATGTAGGTTCTACTCTATCTCATGACTAATGGTGTCACTTTTGAAAAGTTTTCTTATTTTTTTAGGCTCAGTGTTGAATAATGTAAAATGGGATATTTAATGTCTACCCACTCCGTTCTTATGCTTAAAATTTGGCCAAACCTGGATTTAAGCTTTGGAAAAAGAAAAATATTTCAGTTGCCAACCAAGTATATGTCAGGCATCATAAAACTTTACAGAGGAGTATATTAAGTATATTTAAAGAGAACCTATAAATTTATGGAACATAGATTTGGATATGCATTTGATAAGAGGGTTTTTTCTGATGGAGCCATTAACAAGTGTCATGCAAGAAATACTTAAATTAACATATATAGCTATGTGAAATGATTTTGTAGAAGCTATTAATATAGTACAAATTGTGTGATGCTTACTGTGTGAGGCATAGAAGTTTATGTGGGCATTTGAACTGTTGTGATGGTGAAGAACAGGGAAAAGGAAAAAAGAGGAAAGTATTTTTGAATAATAAAGTTTAAATTCAGCCCCCCATTGTTTAAACAATCTACGTATTTCTTCTTCTTGGGTGTACTTATTATGACACAAATAGCAATTGCCATTGATTTTATTAGGTCAGTTACCCAATATCTTGAAACATTTAAAAATATAAAGCTTGTGAAATGTTAATATAGTGGTCTAATTTGTGAAGTTGTACACAAAAGTAGTACCATATCTTAGTTTTTAAAAATGTTGTATTGTTGTTCTAGTACAGTTGTCTCCGTTTTCCCTCACCATTCCTGCCCCCCCAATCTCAGCCACTCCCATCTATCCCCATTGATCCTATGCCCCCTTGGTTTTGTCCTTGTGTCCTTTATAGATGCTCCTGAAAACCCTTCCCCCCTTTCCCCCATTATACCCTCCCACCTGCCTTCTAGTTACTGTCAGATTGACTTTGTTTCAATGTCTCTGGTTATATCTTGCTTCTTTGTTTTGTTGATTAGGTTCCACTTATAGGTGAGATCATGTCGTATTTGTCTTTCACCACCTAGCTTATTTCACTTAGCATAATGTTCTTCAGTTCCATCCAAGATGTTGCAAAGGGTAGGAGCTCCTTTTTTCTTTCTGCTGCATAGTATTCTATTGTGTAAAAGTACTACAGTTTTTTTAATCTACTCACTGATGGGAACTTAGGTTGCTTCTAGCACTTGGCTATTGTAAATTGTGCTGCTATGAACATTGGGGTGCACAGGTTTTTTTGGATTCGTGTTTCAGTGTTCTTAGGGTATAGTCCCAGCAATGGAATTGCCGGGTCAACAGGCAGTTTCATTTTTAGTTTTCCGAAGAAACTCCGTACTGTTTTCTACAGCAGCTACACCAATCTGCATTCCCACACACAGTTTTTTCCACATCCTCTCCAACACTTGCTTGTTGATTTGTTTATCCTGGCCATTCTAACTGGTGTGAAGTGGTATCTCACTGTGGTTTTAATTTGCATCTCTCTGATGGCCAGTGATGCTGAGCACCATTCATATGTCTCCGGGCCCTCTGCATGTCCTCCTTGAGAAGTGTCTGTTCAGATCATTTGTCCAATTTTTAATTGTGTTGTTTTCTTCCTGAAGTGGAGTCTTATGAGTTCTAGAGCAAGGGACCTAAAGGAAAAAATAAACAAATGGGGCTTCATCAAAAGTAAAGGGTTTTGCATGGCTAAAGAAAACATCAGCGAAATGAAAATGGAACTGATGATATAGGAAAATATATTTGCCAATGATTCCTTGGACAAGGGTTTGATCTCCAAAACATGTAAAGAACTCACAAGACTCCATTCCAGGAAGACAGTATCTTAGATTTTATAACAGAATTTGCCCAGGAATGCTAGTAGTCCATTTGTCCTATTTTATTTCACTGACCTAGCTGCTAATTATATTATTTATAGATTATTTTAATCAGGCGAGTTAGTAAAAAAGTAAATGGTAGATATTAAATGACTCATTGATTTGAATAAAATGTTAAAAGCGCCATTGAAATAATAATGTGATCTTTTGATAAAGTATGAGGCCTGCTAAGATTTGAGGCTATAATATGTTTTGTTGCTTTTCCAGAGGTGTTCACTAATTAAGATAAAGAATAGCCTTTCTATACGGAGTCATGGATAAGTTGAACACTGTTCCCCAGAATTTTAGTGTCATTGTCAATATAAACTAAGAATATTTTAAATAATATTAATAACACTGAATGCAAACTTAGATATAATAGAGCATAGTATCAAATTGTCTATAAAGTGATAATTATTCCCTTTGCCAAAATCATGACCAAATATTAGCATCACAGAAATATATGCTGAAATCTGAGATGCCCAGCACATTTCAGTTTCTTGGTGCATGCAGCACTAGAGAGTTTCTGAAATGGATTCTAAATTGGACTGCATAAGAGGATTCTGTGTCTTCATACAATCTCATTCTATTATAATGTAACTGTGGTTAGCTGCAAGAGATCTATCTAGTAGCCAGCATGAAGGGGGACAATCAGCATAAAAACTGTATTGCTTCTGGTATACCAGGGGAGCCAACCTAGTACCCTGTAATAAATGTGGATTTTGAAATGGTGGGTTTCATTTGTCAAAGGGAAAAAGCCTTTTTCTTCTTAATGATTTTTTTTACTGGATTTTGCTATAACATATATTTATATATTTAATATACCAGGTATTGTTTTATTATATATCATACAAATGTGTTTATTGTATATTATGTATTTAATGTATGTTGCATATTTTTACTATATATTTCATGTATGGATACATATACACATACATACTTTATACACTGTATCCTTGTATACATTTACTGTGATACACAAACACACAGGCAGCCGTTAGTCCTTGTGGAGATAGGTCTTTGATTGGGACCTATTGATTAAGTATACGCATATAGATTGCAAATAGTTTCTTTTTATGTTTCGCCTTCCATTTAATTTGTAGATAAATGCTAAAACTGTAGCTTTGGTTTCCATTAGTTAAATTTACATCAGTTAATACTCACCTACTTACTGATGTTTCAGAGAGTTTCTGTACCATGGTCAGGACATAATGATGTATGTAAGTTGGTCCTTGTTCTTAAGAATCTTGTGGTCTTGGAGAAAAGATAAAAGTGGATGGTAAGCTAACAAGAAATAGAATAGTCTATCAACTCCTTTAGGAAAGTTTTGTTATATATCTATACAAAATAACAATACAAGATTGTGTCACAAGGCAATTCTGAATAGAGTAAAGTGAGAGTAGCCTGGGATTCATGAAAGGGGAAGAAAGAGGCTGATGTGGTGGACCATAAATAAGCAATAAATACATAACCTTACAAATACTTGAAGCAGTGCAGATTAACACCATCGTGACTTGCTGATGAGTTGGAACAAAGATGAAATCATTGATAGATCCAATGTGCTGGGGATGGGGTGGGGAATTTTCACACACACAGGGCCAGCAGAAGTAGTGCCCGCTTGAGTGTGGTTGGTAGGGTAATAATATGGGTGTAATAATTTATAGTTTTAATTTGAATATTTCACCTAAAATTTCATATGGAGCGCTTGAGTGTGATATTACTGTGTGACAGAATTACATGCCTATGATTTTATAATAAAAGAGTTTGTAATGAAAAGGGGTGTTATTTGTACTAGACTCTCAGTGTATGTGTGTGTGTGTGTGTGGTATGTGTATAATTGAAGACATTTTAAACTTTTTCATTACATCTGGAATGAAATTTAAATTATTATTTTTAATACATCTATTATATTATAAATGTTCAAAATAATTGTCTTCATAGTTCCTTTTCTAGGAATTTATCCTCAGAAATGTTCTTCTGAATCTTCGGAGATATTTATGTACTCACAAAAAGAAATGCATAACCTGAATGGTTTCATGTCTTTCAAAGGAACTGTGTTTATAGTTAAAACTTTTTTATGACAAATGAACTGGTGAATAACAGACAAACAAAATAAGCTGTATCCCTACCTTGCAATGATATTAAGCAATGGAAATGAATGAAATACTGATACATGCTACAGAATGAATAAAGCCTCAGAAATATTATGCTGAATGAAAGAAGTTAGGTACAAAAGTCTGCATATTATATACTTCCATTTATATAAAATGTTCAGAAAAGCAAATCTATAGAATTTGGAAGTAGATGGGTGTTTGCCCGGCACCGGGGGTGGGGTTGGTAAGTGGCTGCAGCTGGGACAAGGATTCCCTGAGGATGCTGCAACTGCTCTATGATTGGATGTGGTGAGGTTGTATAAATCTGTAAATTTAGTAAAAATCATCTAATTGTTTGCATGAGTATACTTTATGTATCCCAATACAGCTGATAAAAATACCACAACTTAAAAAAGATACCCCAAGGTCTTTCAACAAAGTAAACCTCAGGCACAGATGAATGAATTCACTAATAAAATTTCCTCTGCATTTAAGGAAGAATAATACCAAATATATCCACTTTTTTTTTCAGGAAACTGTAGAGAAGGGAGCACTTCCAAACCTATCCTCAGAGACCAGTTACCAACACCCAAAAATGTCATTATGAAAATAGAAAACTAGAGACCAATACCCTTTAATGAACGTAAACATAAATAGTATTAACAAAATTTAGCAATGCATATCAACAGTATATAAAAAATAATGCCTATGGCCAAGTTGGGTTAATTCCAGAAATGCAGTGTTGGTTTTACATTAGAAAATTAATCAGTGTAGTTTACCATATTACCAGAGCAAAAAAAGAAAAACTCTGTGATCATCTCAATAGATGCTACAAAATGTGTTTGAGCATATCCAGCACTTATTCTTGATTAAAAATACTCTTAGCAAATATTTTTTGAGAATAAGGGAATTCAACTTCACATAGAACATCTGTGTTAAAGCGTATGGCTGATATAATACTTAATGGTGAAAGACCAAATGCTTTCCCTCTAATCTTAGGAGCAAGGCAAGAATGTCCGCTCTCGTCACTTCTACTCAACATTGTAATGGAAATTTTAGCCAATGAAGTAAGGCAAGAAAATGACTCCAAAAGGCAGACAGATTGTAAAGGAAGAAGCAAAACTGTTTAAACATGTATGTATTACAACTGTACTTGAGCAACAATAAAATAATAAAAAAACATGTATTTATTGAAAATTTTTGAAACGTTCATATATCCCATAGGAATATAATTAAATAAAGTTTAAAATACTCGCAAAATGATTTCAATGTTACTTGTTGAGTAAGAAGGTAAATGAAATGTTGTAGTTCTTTAAATACCATCCTGGTAAGATCTCTAAGATATATTGTGGAGAAAAATGTGGTTGTAGAACAGTAACTTAGTCAATGGTGCATGGATTTATTTTAAGCACCAGGAGAGGCCCTGGGTAACAGAGTGTCTGTGGGAAGGGGACAGAAATTGTCTTGCCTTAGAGAAACTTACAGGCTAATTTGGGAAAGAACTTATAATCAACTGAAAGCAGCTAAATATAGATTGAGAATCTGTGCTTTGTGTACATAAGAAACTAGGTAGAATGTCTTATATCTTGTATTTACCCATGAGGGTTGGGAAAGGGACAGGAAGATTTGCCTAAGAGGTGTCCTGTACCTAGTAAGCACTCAGCAGATGACATTTTTTTAAATAGTAGATTAATCCAAATATTCTTTTTTCCTACTTCACCTTTTTTCCCCTTTGTGTTTAGTAATTCATCCATCAACTTTCTAAGGAATACATACCATACTTCCCTACCACACTAATTTTTCTTCTATGGTTACACTCTTTTCTCATTTGGAATAATTGTCATATCATCACTAGCACTGTTTAGGATTCTTTTTGAACAAGTGCACCACCCTAAGTGTTAGGGATTCATAGTTGCCTAATGCAAATCATTATTCATTTAATTTAACTGAATGCCTTTTCTACATATTTACTTTGTAATTTCTTTTTCATTTTTTTTCTGATGATAAAACTAAAACATTCACACCAGAAAATCACTTACTGTCAGAGAAATACATAGTTTACAAAGTGAAAGAGCTTCCTGGAGCTCCCTTTTACCCAAGACTTTGACCAAGTAGGAAGCCACATTGCACAGGAACTGAGAGAAGAATGAGACTCAGTACTGTGTGGGTAAGAGGCAAGAGGATTAAGTGGTCAGAGAGACCAGAATAGCCTTGAAAGGATAAATGTCAAATGGAATTTTTTTACGTATAATATTATATTGTACTTCATATGATGTCACTGCTTCCTGTGATTGCAGAATCACATAAGCCTTAGTGACAGTGTGATTGGATTGCTGGTAGAGGCTGATAACAGATTATATTTGTGCGAAAGTTGGGAAAGCAATACCAAATAGCCAGCTTGTGTGGATAAGAGGATACTATCAGATATATGCAGCACACAGGTTCTTCCCTTGGATCTTGCCCATGTGTGTCCTTCACCATGTAGTCCCTTTACCCATGTCATGGCTATATACTTTCCAAAATACCTTCTTCAAGTGGTTGTTTACCCCTTCAAGTAGATGTCCTTAATCACTGGAGTCCATAGCAGATTATTTTGTGTGTCTGTACATGACCTAGTTAATATTTTTCATTGTTTTCCATGAAGACATTCTACCTAGCTAAATTAGATTGATGGCACCCGATTGCACATTCTTTCCTGAAAAACTTTTTGATTGAGATAACTTGATAGCATTCTAGAGCATATTCATATGTTGGTTAATAGCATCTTAATTTAGTAGATGCTAAAACTGGAAAGGAAACATTTATATTGTAGGTGATTTCTATATTCAAAATTTTCAAAGGGCACTAATGAGCTTTCATTTAGAATATATCTTTGTCAGAGAAACTATAAAAAGCACGAAAAATGAAGTATTTTGTCATTTATTACACTTTATAAACAATTGAAATTAATGTGAAATATGAAATGAAATAAACTCTGCGTATTATTTATAGATGCTTATATCACCTAGCAAAATACTTAGGTCTGGGTGATGGTTGAGAAGAGGTAGAGTGCATGACCATCCTATTGGATCTGGAGCTTCTGCTCCTGTTCATTTATAAGTGCACCCACTATGGATTTTGTAGAGGGATTATGGGAGTAAAGCTAAAAGCATTCCTCTCAGGCTCAGAAAAGAAGGTTCAATGATTATGTTAATGTAAAATTGAAGAGACAATATGCAGTTTGATATAGTAGAAATTAACCATTTAAAATCACAGCTTTATGGTTAATAATCAGATGCTTTCTTGCTAGTAATGGTACAAAACCAGGGAGCAGTTATTTGCATTTTGGAGGGATAAACATTCATCTTTCCATTTAGCTCTCCTTGTGGGAGAAAAAAAGAATATAGATATCACATATACTGATTGCTTTATAATAAGTGCTAATGAATTTAATTCATTTGTACAAAGATTCAAATGTTGGAAATAGTATTTAAAAGTTAAATAATTTAGTACTTACTGGTGAAACCATTCCAGTTTTTATACATCTGCAAGTTTTTGTACATTGAATTCCCTTCAACTGAAATAATGTTTCCATATTATTTAGGCAAACTTCTGTCATCCTTTAAAAACTAACCTAGTATCATATTCTCAATAAACCATTCCAGAATCTCTGGACAAAGTGCAATCTGTCTACTTTTGCAAGCTTTCTTTGTTATATGTATATTTTAAAAATATAGTACTCCTTTTGCTTATTGTCTGGTTTACTTTCCAAACCAGGTCCTCAAGGGTAAAAATTATATCTTATTTGTCATTGTGTTTTTAATATTCTAGAATATATAGTAGTTCTTATTAAATATTTTTTGGAATGAGTTGAAATGTGATTTTTAGAACACTTAGTTTAAAATTATATCCAAAACCATTGCTAATACTATTTCCAGTTGGTGTAGGAGATAGTGTACAATGATTAAAAGTTTAAACGTTGGATTTGAAATCCTGACTCTGCCATTGACTGCTAATTATTAGGCCTTGAGCAATCTCTTGATTTTATGAAGTGTGAGCTTTCTGATATTAAATAGGTGTGATAACATTTTCTGCCCTGTACATTTTCCATGGAGCTTATGGTAACAGAATAGAAAATGAGCAAAATAAACTGTATACTCAGTACCTGTAAAAATAAAGTCATTCCCGTATTAAATAGATAATGAAAAGCCGCTGATAAGATAATCTCAAGTGCAGTAATGTGTATCGCTTTTTGAAATAAAATGGGGGATTTGTACAGAAAAGAGAAAACAAAACCCATCAACTAGAATTCATTTCTTTCTATGGGATTTTTACTGCCTTTTTGTAACATAGTTCCTCAAATTTTCATATCATATAAGTTTTATTTTATAGATTATGAAACTAGGATTGCAATACCCATCAGACAATTGCCGTTTAAAGACCTCATTATATATGGATCAGCTGATAAATTTCATTAGTCATTTATAGTTTGAAGGTTGTTGAGCAACTACTTTGGTTCTGACTAAGCTGTGATTTTTATCATCTCTCCCATTTATAGCAGATTTGCATAAAACAATCAGTTTTCACTCGTTTTTATTTTGAATATTTGACCACTTCAAACCTTTGTATCCTATTTCCTCACATTTTCTAATTTGATGGTTTCTAGATCACTGACAGAGAGAAATTCAAAGAACAAATAGTTACTGATTTAATGGTAGTTTGTTTCTGGGAGCTCCACTATCAATGTGCTCTGATGGTAGAAAGGTTATCTATCACTCTATGCCTAAATCTAGTTTGTTGGAAATAAATTATGTTTTTCGTCTCTCCCCAACATTCCTATCTGGCCAATGTTACAGAGTATAATCAGATTTTCTGCCATTCATTTTGCTGTGATGGAGCATTTTCTTAGGTGTTTTTTACTCGTCAGATTCTCACAGCATTTTTATCTTTAATTTGGTTTCATGTATCTGGGAAAAACTCCAGGGTGTTTTAGCCTGAATTCTAAACTTTCCCCTCATTTTTATAATAGCTTTTTATCTTAATGCTTGTGAGGTTCTCTTGGTTATGTATAATATTTTCCTCTGATTTTTAAAGGTATTTTGATAGTTTTATTTTTATTTGGACTCGCATCGAAGGGTTTTTTTCTTTCGTTTTTTCTGATATTACCATTCACTCAAACGGCATTTACCTGGTCGTTTCTTATTTAAGAAAAGAGGTCTTTGTTCTCTTTGCTTCTACTGCTCTCCATTCAAACCTGCTCAGTGGAGTTAATCCTTTTCTTGCTCATGAATCAAATTTCAGATAGGCTTCATACTTTTTACTCACTATTAGAAAATAAAAATATTCTGTGATCACTTCTAATCACATGAATAGTCTCATTTCTAAAATATCTCATTTGTTTAATGGGGAAGTCCTAAATTTATTTAGTGCTAAAGTTTCCTCCTACCTCCGTTCCCTCCAGCTTTATGCTGGCCAGTTTTCATGGAGAAAAGGGGGCTTGGTCCGCCTCTCCTCTATTCCCCCAAATTGCCACCTTGCTTTTATGTCCTGTTCAAATAGGCTGCCTCTAGCTGCTCCAGAGTTGAATCTCAGAAAAGTAGAAGTAAAGGTGAGGTCTGACTTGATTAACATTCATTTAACCTTGGATAAGCTTCTCTGCATTTGCTGGACTCTTCATTTTACCTTAGGATGTAGTAGACATGACTGGTACTCATCAGAGATTTCTGTGCATCCTGAGCACATGGTAGCATTGAACTTTTTGGCTTTCTATGGTTGGGTGAGACCGTAAGACCAGTTCTAAAATTTATGAGCACAAGTGACAGGTGTCCCTGATATACTGAGCTGTTGTGACAGTCTCTAGAGATCTTTCTTTTCCTTCTGACACTGCAATCAAGAGGTGGCTGTTCCATCAGCCTGAACCCTTAAAACTTCAGAAAAGAGCCATTCTGTCCACTGCTGCCCGCCAACAATCATATTAGATGAAGCTCCCCACCCCCCCAAACAAAACAAAACAAAACAAAACAAAACAAAACAAAAAGCAAACAAAAAAACACTAATCTTTGTAGTTTTAAGTTACTAAAATGAAGAGATTGTTTGTTACCACAGCATAAGCTAACCTATTGAAACAAAAAGATATGCGGATGTCTCAGAGGCGCTTAAAGGGATGGTTTGGTTACATTTCTTATGACACAGGAAATGCATTTCTTTTTATCCTAGATGCATAATATTTTTCACCTAGTTCCTGGAAATCTGGAAATATATTCCCTCTATTAGGGTCACTCCATCCCCCTGTGCATTCTTCTTAGACAGGATTCATTTCAAATGTTTCTAAGCAAGCTCTAAGTACCTACCTCTTATTTTCCAGAAATTTATATACTCTTTCCCAGGGAAACTGTATCCATCACCTCTCTTTCTTTTCCCAATTCCATACCATAGCCTTTCTTTTTAAATCCTCATTTGAGAATATGATAGTTGATTTTAGAGAGAGAGGAAGGGAGCAAGACATCAGTCTGCCAGCTCCTGCATGCTTCAGCACCGGAGATGGAGTCTGCAGCCTAGGTGTGTGCCCTGACTGGGCATGGAGCCTGCAGCACTTCAGTGTGTGGGACAAGGCTCCAACACCTGAGCCACTTGGCTAAGGCAAGATTTTAACTTTTAATTCAACTTATGAATGGCTTAAAAATTATTGAACAATGTAAACTATGCTGTAATCCCCTAGAACGTACCCTACAACAAGAGTCTGAGAACAGCATGCTCAAAGGTACGTATCAGATCTGCATTAGCTATTATGTCCCTAAGCATCAGTTTAAATATTTCAGTCTTTTGAAGTGCTTTCCTTAAAGCTTCTTCAAAGTATGAGGTGAGGAGGTGATGGTGGGATTTATAGCATATCAGCAACTCAAAGTTTTTCTTTTACCTAGTTTCTAACCTTTTTGACCACTTAAACTTTGGGGACAGTTGGCTCACAAAAACTGTTTCTGTAGAATTATTTTGCAAGTTCTGCACTGATGACCTAGCACTTCCTTTTAAAATGGGGGTGGGGGAATACTTGTCACCTCTTGCTTGGTTCTTGGCTTTGGAATCTTCACCAAGACCCTCACAGAAAGTGTCTCATTTAACACCTGCTCTAAGAATATTGTGGTTGGGTGTGCTCCAGAAGACTATTAGAGTATAGTGTGCATCATTCAGTATTTCTAAAGCCATTCATAAAGTGAATTAAAAATACATTTGCCTATGACTACAGAGACATGGCCTCTCTGGAGGAATCACAGAAATGATTTATGGGAAACTCTGGCAACTTTCTGTTGTTAAAATCAATATGGTACTATTCATAAATAGAATAAATTCACTCATTGCTCATTAAAGCTCTTTGGTGTTTCTGTAAGTATTGCTAAGTGGAACTTACTGAAGAGATTTAAGCAAAATGTATTTATTCTTGCCAATGTAGGAGGACCTCTACTAAACTGATGCTGTCAGTCACTGTGCGTTCATTCCAAAAGATTGCTTTGGCTAACACACTTAGTGGATCAATCTTTCAGACTGATTACTTATGTAATAAGTAATATGAACCCTTCTGGGGTTTGGGGAGGAGAAGACAGCGAAACTCTAAAAAGTCATAATACATATTATACGTTAATAATATTTATTACCTGGCATTCACTATAAAATTTTAAACTTAATGAAACTAGAAAAGAAAATTCTGCAATTTTATCTTGATATGGAACAGTAAGTCACTTTATTTAAAAAACAACTCTAATATAAGCAGTTATTCTAGTGTATTAGTACCATTATAAATTTACAAGTAAGTGTTATTATTGTTTTATCTATTATTTTCTTTTCTAAAGATTTTGTTTGTTTATTTTTAGAGAGAAGGGAAGGGAGGGAGAAAGGCGAGGAGAAAAACTTCAGTGTGAGAGAGAAACTGATGGGCTCATTCTCACACAAGCCCAGCCAGGGATAGAACACAAAACCAGGCACGTGTCCTAAGCAGGCAGCCCTTTGCGTTGCAGCATGGTACCCAACCAACCAAGCCACATCGGTCAGGCCTGTTACTTCATTTTTTCATTCACAGTCCTTCATGTGACAAGTATATTATTACATTTAAAAACCTAAGCCATATTAATGAAGAGAATTAGAATACAAAATGTCTTTGGACTGTTACCTCCTATATTTAGGGATGCTCTAATTAACAGTTGAAGAGTTTGAGCAGTATAAGATTATTTGTATTAACAATTTAAATCAGTATGCATCACAGCTGCTGGTAGTGGGTAGAAAAGTGAGTTACTCACCCTGGGATTTGCACTCTGATACCTAATGAACACAGTTATTGGTCCTGAAATGTTTTCTATTACTTGTGACATCTTCTTTCAGTCTTCGGTGCCCTGGCCCAGAAAACCAGGTGTTTGTTTTCTGTCATCTAGAAATTTTTCCAAATACTACCCATTATACCTTAATTACCTGTGTATGCTTTCATAGCCTTTGAATTGCTTTTTAATTAGTTAATTTGGGTTAATCTTTTATTTCAAATTAGACTGTTGGCTTTTTTAGGCCAAATACATTATAGATTTATTTTGTATGTCTGAGTCTTAGCACACTGAAGAGTTTCTTCAATCTTTAACAACTGGGAAAGATTTTTGGAAACAGTTTTGCAAAGTGATGAGAGGAAACCTTGATGTTTTATGTTAGTTTTTACATTTTCTACCTTAAAAAAATCCCAAGTTGGATAGATTAGATACATTGGATGGGTATGTTAGATATAATGGATAATATGGAGATATTATGAAGAAATAAAAAATTTTAGTCCTTAATAAATTAACACATTCCATGACACTATAGACACCTATGTATTCATAAGAAATATAAAAGGAAGTTGCTTATCAGGCAAATAAATATATTTCAGAAACGAAGGACAGCAGAAAATCAAGTCGTATATAAAATTTGGAAGTTTTATGGGAAGAAAGCATATGTAATTGAATATTAGACAATATTGCCTAGATGGGAAGTGATTAGTTACAAGGTGCTTGAAAGCCCCAAGGAGTCAATATAATTTAGTAACTCACTGCCATTTTGGGGATGATACAGGGGATAATTAGGACCATTATAAAAAATAATATTGAACCACAGTGTATCAAAAGATATAAAGTGCCAGCTATATTCTTACAGTTTTTTAAGTGAATTTCCTTGCAGTAAAAATCATTTGTAGGAGTTTATTTTCTGTATGCTTCCAAGGATGGTGGATAACTAGTACCATGCTAAGGAAGAGAAGTTGATTTATCACATACAGTGACTTAGTGCATTAGAGCTTTACCTGGGCATAAATTACTGTTGAGGCAAGGATATCTGCAGCAGCAAGGGTGCTCAATTTATGTTTTTATGGAAGACAGCTGGAAAACAATGGATGGTCTCTCAAATATTGGCCATCTGTGACCGAATCTGGTTTATTTAGTACCGTAGCAAGTATGCAGATCTGATTTAGCTGTTTTGCAAGTAATTGAAGTTTAATATGATCACAGGTTTTTCCTCTTTGGAAACTTTGGAAATCTTTTACTCTTTTTCTTAACAAATTTTACTAAATAATAATTAAGCAAAGATTACTAATTATTAGTTTAAAAATCTGCTAGTATTTTTCTGTGTTGTTTTGTTTTACTAAAGACAGTTTTTGCTTGTGTGCTTTCTCTTGTCCTTTCAAGTTATGGTGTCATTGTCATAGTTAGAGCTGTCGTGATGACAGTTGCCTCCAGGTAGGCATGAACCTAGGGATGGATTCACTTGACTTTGTCCCAATGTGAGTACTCGGTAAATAAAAGCTCTGAATAGTCTATTCAAAACTTACATGTGTACTGGTACAATTGAAAATTGATAGCCACAATATGAACCTTAAACTAAACCTAACATCTCATGCAAAAAATGATTCAAACTGAATAGCTGAGATAAAACTATATAACTTTTAAAGAAAAACATATAACATCTCCAGAGTTAGGGGTAGACAAAGAGTTCTTGGACTTTACACCAAAGGTATGATCTTTAAAAAAAATTGAAAAAATGCATCTCATCAAAATTAAAATATTTTATCTACAAAACTTCCATGCATTTATGAGCCATATAGTAGACAAAGAACTTGCATCTAAAATATATAAAAGTATCTCAAAGCTCAGCCATAGAAATATAACAATCCAATTAAAAATGAGCAAAAGATATGAAGAGAGATTCCACTGAGCACATTCCACTGAGCATATACAGATGGCAAAAAACACACTTGAAAAGATGCTCTTCATCATTAGCCATTAGGAATATGAAAATTAAAAACTCAGTGAGATATTGGTACACAACTATCAGACTGTGTGAAATAATGTGAAATGCTGGCAAGGAGGCAGATAAACTGGATCACTCATACTTTGCTTCTGGGAAGGTAAAATGGCCATTCTGGAGGACTGTTTTGTACTTTATTATAAAACTAAGCATGTTTTTAATATACCACCCAGAAATTGCATTCTTGGGCATTTATCACAGGGAAATGGAAACACAAAACAGACTGGTATTCATACCACAGAATACAATTTAGTAATAAAAATAAATGATCAATTAATATATACCACAATTTATATGGATTATCAGGAAATTATGCTGAATAAAAATTGCCAATTCCAAAAGGTTACACACTCTATGGTTTTTTATATAATATTTTTGAAATGGCAAAACTATAAAAATGGGAAACTGATTAATGGTCCACAGGTTTGGGGTAAGGGTGGAGTTGAATAAGCTTTTTAAAAGGCAACACAAACATTCTCTGTGGTGTTGTAGCTGTTCTGTATGTGTATTATAGTGGTGAATACATGAACTTACTCATGGTTTTAAATTGTATAGAACTGAATACACATGCACTCACAAGTAAGTTCACTTAATACTGGGGAAATTTGAAAAGGACCAGTGATTGTTTCAATGTCAATATCGTGGTAATGATATGGTAATATAGTTTAGCTGGATATTACCATGGAGGAAATCTGGGTGAGGATGTATAGAACCGTTTGGGAGATACCTGAACTTCCATAGGGGACACTTAATCCTAATCTGTGTTACAAAACCATTCAGAGACTTCCTGCTATCTTGTTATCAGAGCCAGTTTGGTGTGGAGAAAGTACATGTTGGGATAATTTGATCTTCATTCCTTGGAAAGTGTG
This sequence comes from Artibeus jamaicensis, assembly GCF_021234435.1. Taxonomy (NCBI): domain Eukaryota; kingdom Metazoa; phylum Chordata; class Mammalia; order Chiroptera; family Phyllostomidae; genus Artibeus; species Artibeus jamaicensis. The sequence goes on along the minus strand of NW_026522030.1, from coordinate 65,324,711 downwards.
GAGACTGTTGCCTGGTTTTTCCATGAAGAAGTTAAACAAAGACCGAAGTCTAGTTGAAGTTTTCTGGGATATCAGAGCAGTGAGAGAAAGTTGCATTGAAATTAGATCTCAATTCTTCCATTGGGAATGGGGAGGAGGTCCTGAGTCTGGTGAACTACAGAAGCACTAGTCACCTAAAATGTGCCAGTGCCTGAATGAGTCTACATGCAGTGGACTATGGCAGTGGGAGATCATTGCCCATACCAATGAGCATTGCAGGGGAAGGTCCTCAGCCAACCCCAGATGGGTTGATGGGTTGTGGAAGCAAGTGGATCCCACCATTCCAGAGAAACTTCTTTTTATTTTTATATGTTTTTTTTTATTTTAATTTTTTAAGAGAGGCAGGAAGAGAGAGAGAAAAGCAGAGGAAGAGAGAAACATCGATGTGAGAGAGAAACATCAATTGGTTGCCTCTTGTATATACCCTGACCGGGGATCCAATCCACAACCTAGTTTTATACTCTGACTGGGGATTGAGCCTTCACGTTTTGGTGACCCAGATGGTGCTCCATCTAACCCAGCCACCCTGGCAAGGGCCCAGGGAAGCTGTTCTTGAAAGAAAGAGGCAATATTTTGGAGCATCTGCTATGTCATGATTGAGAGCGAACTTTGCAATTGTTTCCTTTTCACCAGCCTCTCTCTCCAAACTAAGAGAGGCCAGAGACAACACAGTGAGTGGCAAAGGAAGAGTGAAAGAATAAGGTAGGAAAGAAGTAGAGATGTGACCCCTCTCAATTCCCTTCTTCTACACAGCTTTGTTCAATTTTTTTAAGCCTGAAACAGGCACAAATTAAGGGAGAAGAGGAAGTTTTAAACTGAATTATAAAATCAAATTTTATACATAAAAATTAGACTAGTTATTACATACCTCAGATGTACCAGAAAGCTTTGGATTTGGCCTTAGATATTTTCCAAGGACAGGAAAGAGAAATAGAATAGAGGGGGTTTGAAAGACCATGAAAAGAGAACAAAGTTGTTTTCTTTATATTCCACTTAATCTAGCTTGTTTAATAAAGCATATATATATATATGTATATATGTGTATATATATATAGATAGATATACACACATTATGTTTAGTATCATTGGTTTGACAATAAAGACTAGCAGTTTATATAATAAGATATTAATAATAGATATGTCTAGATGATATTATAGATGTTTTGCACTTAATTATTTAATTTTATATATTTTATAAATTTTCTACAGTGAGAATATTTTACCTTTATAATTAGAAAAGTGTTATTTTAATACATCATCCAAAACATTTCAGATGCCAATTTTAGTGTCCTATAACTATGACCCTACATTTAGCACTTTTTAATCATTTGGATATTTTGTTTGGCCAGACTTCCTGGATTTGATGTCCAAGTCACTGCTAAGCTAAAGCCAGCCCCACACTTCCTGGATTTGAAAAATCTATATTGGGAATAACAGCTAAGAATAATTTTCATCTGTAATTGCAGGTTTAGGTAAATGATTGTTAATGTTTTTTTTTCAACCCCATACTTCTCCCATATATTTCCAAATGATAACTTATTCCTTGTCCTTATGTGTGTTGGTGCTGTTTTAGGTGTTGAGATTATAACGGAGGGTAAGAGTCCCTTTCCTCAAACAGCCTCAGTGGTGAGATAATAGAGATCTGCAAATCTGTGCAGTGAGTGCCACAGAGGGTATGGAAAAGGTGTTGCAGAATCCGGAGAGCAGCACCTAACCCAGGATACTGGAGGCTTGAAAGGCTTTCATGAGGAGGTGGTGTTTGAGGTGAGACTTGAAAATCGACAAGTCAGACAGAGGAGAAGTGAAGGGCCAGAGGACGCCAGGCAGTGGGGACATGTGAGGAGGACCATATAGACTGGAGTGGCTATGACACATTCCAGTTCACGCTGAGTATGAAGGAATTGAGGTCAGTGGAGGTGGATGAGGGTGGACTGTAAGATTTGAGGCCGACTGGTAAGCAGGAGGTGGAGATATGAATAAGATTCTGAGAACCTAGATAGCCTGAAGAAGAGACCAATTCAAAGGCAAAGTGTTCCACTTTAGAGAATATGAAGCTTTAACCAAAGGCAGTGGTGGAGGGACAAGAGACAGATGTAACGGTGCATTTGGATGTGAAGAATATAGGCAAAGAAGGAGTCGGGTGATTCCCATTTTATCTGCATATGGGAAGGCAAGTCTATGTTAATATGCATATTGCTTTGTGGGAATGACTAAAAGGTACTCCATCTTGACAGATGAGCAGCAAAAAGTGACCATACCTGAGCATAAAATTATACAAAGGTGCACCCCTTTCTTTAAGTTTCCAGAACCTGTCAGTACTGCTACAAGGCACACCATTTGACAGACGGAGTGCGAACTAAATTTCGGTGCTCACTCATCACTGTAATTGGCACTGTTTGTGTAGTGAAAAAACTGCTGCACCAGGCCTAGGCCTGACTGCAGTCACACAGAAGGGGTTTCATACATCTTTTTGGGATCTTCATCAGAAGAGGCCCATAAGGAGGAGAAAGTCAAAGTGGTACCACTGCTTAGCTAAATTGAGACAGATTAACAATATGTAGTCTATAGTATTCAAAGCAAAAAGACATTTATGAACTGTAATATCACCAGCAAGTTGTTCTTCCTCCCAGCAGCTTGAGAAAAATAAGTTAATAATACTTTATTAGAAAAATATTTTTCTTCATAAAATATCAATTGTTTTTCTATATTATATGTTACCTTTTGGGACCAACATTACTTCTACAGAAATGAATATCCATTTTAATAAAGGAGATTATTGAAAAAATATAATGTGAAGAATATAAATGTAGTTTTTTAAGTTTAAAAAATTATTCCTTTTTCAGAAATTTTTGGAATAATATAATTTATTCTATAGGCTATCTCCACATTTCCCTTAATCTTTATTAACAGGTCAAAAAGATTTTTAAAACTGTAGAACTAGCCATAAAACCATAACTTAATTGGGTGAAAATTTAATAAGGACATCCAGTTCCAGTCATAAACTGAAATGTTGTAGCAGAACTGACATTACAGATGAATTTGACGACTCCAGTCTGAGTGCTGTGTGTACACCCTGTCACGCCAGACCCGCTACAGCGGGGAGGAGGTTGGGGGTGCTGGAGACTTCATCAAACAGCATATGGGGGATTAGGTCAATAAGAGTGATTAATTCTATAACAGACACCATAGACTAGTTTATGTTAATGTTGCTTCTACTGTACTCGGAGAATCAGATTAGCTGGAAATCATATATAATCCTGAGTTTAAAGATGAACTCAATGGTAAGAAAATTTGGAAAAGTCTACAAAAAACAAGTGTGATAGTGTTCATAAGAAAGATTATTTACAATATAAGTGTAAGTCAACATTATTTACAGCTACTATTTATATCCCTGGTTAGGCATAGTGTTTGCTTCAAAAGTGTTAAATAAAGTACTCTTTAATAGAACATACATCATAAATGTGTTATCAATTATGTATGATATGCATAATGAATACTGACAACCTTATGAATAATGTTTCCATACTGATTTCTGTGTGCTGCCATCCAGACTATGGCGTTAACAGCACAGAGAAATGAGGCAGTGAAGCATCCCCAGAATGTTTTGTGTTCTAAGTATCTCAAGCAGTTTTGAGACCCTGAAGATGACTTGCCAGATCAAAAACAATGAGAATAATGGTAATAATTAGCACTGGGATCAAAGCCAAGTTGAAAGTGAGTGGGAATGATTATTTAAGATCATTGCTATCAAAAACAAACAAATTAAATGACAAAAATGTCATAATAAAACATGACTAAAATTTAATAAGAAACTAAAAATATAAAGTTCCTTTTTATTAATAATTTATTTGGCAATGAAATGTATGAATAGCATATAGTTGAATAACCTTTGACTAATGTTAGAAATTCATAAGCTGTACAAGTTGCATTCAGAATTTTGTCCTATGTACCAAAGTCACAGTAATAATACATTTAAATGTATCTAACATGTTGAATATACTTATTTTAAGAATGATATTAATATCATATATCTTGCTTTTACTTATTTACCAAGGGTCTTGCTTAAATTTTGTCAGATGTGTTGACTCATGATTCTGAGACTGTTAGCCAATGATATTTGAATGTGTGCAATGGTGGCAAATTTATGGTACTGCTCTCTTTCTGAGTAATGCATTTCATGCATTTGATGTTTACAATCATTCAAAGTCATTATTTCAGTCAGCATTCAATAAATATTAACTTCCTTCTCTTTTAGAGACCATATAACAACTTCTTCACTTTAATGTTGACTGGCTCTTTACTTAGTCTCTTTGTCCATCTAAGAGCAATAAACTTCTATGACTAGTACTGGAAATCATTATATTCCTATACATATTTATAAAATTAAAAAATTAGTAAAAAAGAGATGATGCCAACCAATTAGCACACATTTTTGAATGTTTGAAAAGATGTTTGTAATTTTTAATTACAATTTTATTAATTAATATGAAAATATTAATGTGGAAAATTTGTAAAAAGGCAAATATTATTTTTTAAACATAACGTTTCATGTTATAGGGTCCTTGTTGCTTGACCTACATAGGTCTTCGTTTTATTGTTTGTATTGCATGAGATTAGCATAAATTTGCCATGTTGGTATTTTTTATGTTAATTTATGTAGCAGCACTTCCTACTAATTTTAATCATATGACTTTAAAAAGAGTTATTTTCAGAAAAACATTGGGAACAAATAAATAATAATTACATTTTTTCTTTACACTATTTAAAAAATGTATGTTCATTTCTTTGAACCGTTAGAATGTTTTGGGATCACATTATTGTTGAGATATTGAATAGAAATGGAAACAAACAACTCAGTTTACTCAAATTTTGTTAAAATTAGCTTTTCCGGCTATTTGTAGTAATTACTAGCAATTAAAATATGTTTAATTATTATAATAATATATTTTGTGCACTTTATTCTAGTTAGATTTGCCATCTGTCTGATGACTTTTTAATCTGTTGCTTCTGGTAACAATCACTAGAGTATCAGTCAACACTGCTCTTTAACAAAGAAAAATTTTAAAGATTCAATTTTAATGTATTCTTAAATTATGAAGTTCACAATGAAACTGATGATGTCTAATGCTCTATTCAGAAAATTGAAATGATACTTTTCATTTTCAGACTATGTTAGATACACAGAATATTAAATTTATACAGCAGATGAGGTCTGTCCAGAAAGCATCTAGCCATGTAATAGAAAAAATAGGGACATTTATTGAAGAAGATACACTATATAAGAAGAATGATTCCTCAGCCCCCTTCAAAGTGGGCACCTTGGAATTTCACACAGTTCCCTCAGTCACCATCAGCTGCCCTACCATATCTTCCTGAATCTCATCGGTGGTCTGAAATATCTTCCCTTTCAAAGGTGATTTTAGTTTGGGGAAAAGCCAGAAGTCACCGGGTGTCAAATCCAGGGGCAAAGTCACCTGGATAATTTGATGTTTTTCCAAAAATCACTTCATGAGATGTCATGCACGAGCAGGTGCATTGTTGTGATGAAGCTGCCAATCACTAGTTGCTCATAGCTGTGGCCTTCTGAATCATCCAAATAATTTCTGTGGAGGAATATTCAAGCATAAGGCAAAATTTGATACAGATTTGTTGCTTTACCCACTCAGTCATTTTGAATGTGACCGCCACACAGTACACATGCTCACTCAATGGCATCTACTGCCCCCGCTGACTAGTACAGTGAAGTTGTCATTGTTCACACGTGAACATTCCAGTCCACTCCCTTTGGCTGCCAGGTTACAGTAATGTTGCACAAGCTGTTCTCACTATATTAACAATGACTGGACTCTCTTTTCTATAGAAACATGTTTATTCTAGTTACAGCATCCAGTAAGATGCAAAGCTATAATTTGAACTTGTTTTTATTACATTAGCATTGAAAAATGCTGTTTCATCATATTTTTAATTTACAACTTTATCTTTTTCTAAGAACTAAAAGAATAGAAGATCGAACAGTCTTGAAAATTGAATCTATATAGTACTCTTTGAGGTTAAAGAACTATACAAATAAAACATTCTAGATTTTGATTTAACTTATCAATAAATGTTAAGTTAAATTGTATTCTCATTTTTTTTGTAATAAGGTGCAATAGAAAAGGAGAATTCTCTTAACAGGAATTTGATCTGTAAGTGTCTTTGTTCAGTTCTCTAACAGAGTGAGGCATACTTATGCATTTATTTTTAAAGATGTAATTAAAAATTCAATTGGCCTGTATGTAATGCTTTATGTAAGTGGATTGATTTTGGAAAGAATATTTTATGGTAAGGCTATGGTCCAGCAGGAAGAAGACTGGAGCCGGATGCAGAAAACCTTCTTTCAAGTCTCAGCTCTGCTTCTTTGTTAGCTTTGCAGATTTGTGCAAGGAATTTAACACACTAAAACTCTGGGGGAGATACAATGATTCATCTGCCAATAATTAAAATTTGTATATGTATATAAAAACTAAATGAGGAAGTGTATGTGAAAACCCTTCAAAATTGAAAAGTGTAATTTTATTATTATTTATGTATATAATGATATGCAATTTTTATTGTTTTTCTTATGTGCCACGTGTTATGCTGTGTGTCTTACCTCACTTAATTCTCAAAACAGCTGTATTCAGTAGACATTGTTAACATCCCCATATGGTAACTGACAAACTGGCATTGCCCAAAAAATGGTGCCTTTAGGTAGTATGCTTTAGGATATGATTTTACTTTTATCTTAATGCTATACTAATGTACCTTAGAAATTAAGTGTTAACCAAACTAATCATGAAATATTTTAGCACCTAGTGAAGTTATTTTCAGTCATTTCAGAAGTGTTATTCTGATGGTTAGTAATTCAGAAGAACAGTAATTTTTTTTCCCACTGCTTTCCTGTTTGGAGGAAGTTATTTTCATCTCATTTAAAAATGCTGACCTTAAACAAATAGAGAGTTAGGTATTTCTCCAGCAAAATGAGTTTATTCAGGAACATCAAAGAACTACAGTTAAGTGCATCCATCTAGTGACTTTTCAGTGGCTGGTTTATGGAAGTCTCATTGGCTGAGCTGTTTTTGGACATGGGAGAATCCTTTCTGCTTCCTGACTGGATGGTCAAGTTCTCTTCCTGTCGGGGTCAATAGTGTGTGTTGAGTGACAAGAAGGTGAGGGTTCTCTCTTCTTGTGTCCTGACTCCATTTTAAATGATATTCCTGTTTATTAATTTCCATAGTATTTTAGTTGTAAATTTTTAGGTTGGTCATGGATGGGGGCAAGCCTTCATTCTAATTATGTGACTCTAACTGTAGAGATTGATGCCTTTGTGCATCACTCAAACTAATAACATGGACATCCCATATCTTTGACTGTGTGTGGGGGTGCATGCATGAGACAGAAACTGAGGCACTATTTGATGAATTGTGAAATTGGGAAGAAATGGATACAGATTTATGTAGCTCATTGGCAATTTAAATCAATTTGCTAAAAATAGCAAGTATTAATTACTCACTTTTCATAGGTTTTGTTACTTATAGTCTGAGAATAGTTCATATAAGGGTTCTGAAAAGCCATACAGTTCAATTTCCTGATTTTGTAAATCAGGAAAATTGTTTGTGAGAAGTAAATAACTTTTGCAAAGTCAAATGGGAGCTTATTAGAAGTTGGTTGTATATAAAGGAGGAAGAAAAATGATCGACATACCTGAAAAGTTTCATTTGTGCTAAAGAAAAAGAATATATACCCTGTTTTCCTTTTTTAAAGTTCCGCAGATGCTAGTGGGGCATTTGGCATTAAGATTTTCATACCTAATAGCCACTTTTTATTAATTTCAGCAAAACCAGCTACTTTTGAGCTGTGGCATATGTGTATCTCTTTTTGAATGCACTTTTATGGATCTACTTCGATTCTGTGGTTTGGCAGTCCTACAAATCATTATTTATTTGGGGGTCATGAGATGGTGAGATGGGGAATGAGACTTGGTTTCAGAGTGAGAAGACTGAAGTTTCATCAGTTCCTCCTGCATTTCAAGTCGCCCTTTGTAAAATGTGAATACTCCCTGCTTTACCTACTGCCATTGTCCATATTAAAAGGAGAGATTATATAAAAGTCTTTTGCAAAGCATAAATTGATATTTCTTCTGAAATTTTTATGGAGGTTAGCTATGCGATCTTGGCAGGTTATTATTTCACTTTAAGCATTAATTTCCTCTTCCCCACATCATGGGGTTATTTTGAATACATTGAAATAATGTACTTAAAGTATGTGAAGTACAAACAACAGTGCCTGGCATATACTAGGCAGATGTGGTAGACTGAATGTAGAAATGGCCTCCAATTTTTATTTTTCAATATGACTTTGCAATGTTTCCCACCAAGAGGTGGAATCTGTTTCCCACTGTTTGAAACTTGTTTTCTTCAATAGAGTTCTCTTCTCGGGGCTGATTCTGACAAGTTTCTAAAGGCCTGGTGACCTCTGTTCTCTCTGAATTTCTACTGCCACCATCACATATGTCTTGGAAACACCCCTAGGAAAATGAGAGGTCTGTAGAGCAGAGTCAGTCAGCCCCCAGCCAGTCCTTACCCATGCACCAGTTGTGTGATGAGCTCAGATCAATAGGACTTCCCAGCTGACCCTATAGAGTCTGTTTAGATTCCTTAAATAAACTATTTTTAAATATATTTTATTGATAATGCTATTACAGTTGTCCTGAGTTTTCCCCCTTTGACTCCCTCTACCCAGTGCCCCCTACTCCCTCATGCAATCCCCCCATCATTGTTCATGTCTATGGGTCATGTGTATAAGTTCTTTGGCTACTTAATTTTCTATACTGTACTTCACATCCCCATAGCTATTTCTATAAGTACCTATTTGTACTTCTTAATTGCCTTAATTCTTCACCCATTCTCCCCCTCTGCTTTCCCATCTGGCAGCCATCTGATAACTAACTTTTTTTTGCTACTTTTAAGATTCTTTATCTTTGATCTTTGGCATTTTAATTATATTGTGTGTTGGAGTGGGCTTCTTTGCATCTTTCATTATTGGGGCTCTCTGTGCACCCTCTACTTCCTTCACCAAATTAGGGAAGTTTTCTTTTTGCTATTTTTTCAAATAGCTTTTCAATTTCTTGCTCTTTCTCTTCTCCTTCTGCCACCCCTATGACATGATGGTTGGACCTCCTGAAGTTGTCTCAAAGGCTATTTATACTATCCTCATTTTTTTTTAATCTTTTTTTCTTGTTTTACTTGGTTGTTTTTTTCTGTCCTTATGTTCCAAACAATTTATTTGATTCTCGGCTTCATTCACTCTACTGTTTTTTCCCTGTAAATTTTTCTTTATTTAAATTAGTGTATCCTCCATATCTGATTGGGTCTTTTTTATGCTGCTGAAATCCTCACTAAGTTTCTTGAGCATCCTTAAAGCAGTATTTTGAACTCGGCATCTGATAGGTTGCTTATGTCCATTTTGTTTAGATCTTTTTCTGAGTTTTGATCTGTTCTTTCACTTGAGCCATGTTTATTTATCTCCTCATTTTGGCAGCCTCCCTGTGTTTGTTTCTATGTATTAGGTAGAAGCTGCTTTGACTCCATGTCTTGGTAGTGTGGCCTAATGTAGTAGATGTCTGTCAGGGTCCAGTGGCACAGCCTCCCCTGTCACCCAAGCTGGGTACTCAAGGTGTGCCTTTTGTGTTGGCTGAGTTTACCCTCCTCTTATAGTTGAGCCTTGGTTGCTGTTGGCAGATCAATGGGAGGGATTTACCCAGACTAGTCAGCTGTAAAAACTGCCTATGACCACTGTTCCCCAACCTTCTCCCTCTATTGAGGATCAGCTGTGCAGGGGCATGGTGGCAATACTCTGACATGGTCTGTAGCTGTCCATTGGGTGCACTGGCCCTGGGGTTTCTTGGGTGGTGCAGGTCAAGCCACCTGTGTTTTGCCCAGGGCACTTTGCCTGAGCTGTAAAGCAATATGAAATATCTGCTCCTTGTGCTGGGCTTGGAGATTCCTGGGTGAAGTTAAGCTGTGAATCTAGTCTGGCTGCTTGATAGGGCTCACTGAAGCCAACTATTGCTTGTTTGATAGGATGAAGGAGCCAAAACCAGGCATTCTTATGGAAGAGCAGCTTGGGTGTGCCCAAGCCTCTGGGAATCTCCAAAGCAGGTCAAACAGTGTTAGCCAGGTTGATGGAGTTTCAGATATGGAACCATCTTACAGGCTCTGAGTTTAGTAAAGGGACAAAGGCCTCTGCTTGCCTTGATGCCAGACACTTCAGTTTTCTCCCTTTACACCACTGGTCCCTTTCAACCTGCTACCCCAGTGTAAGAGTTCAGAGAGAGTGAGTCTGAGTAGGTGAGTCTATATGTGAGTTCTTTAAGAGGAACTTCTTGGGGCTCCAGTAGTTTCTTCCCTGGACTCAATCCCTAGAGGTTTTTGTAGCCAGAATTTGTGGGGATTTATCCTTCTGGTACTGGAACCCTGGTCTGGAGGGCCTGCTGTGGGCATGGGACTCCTTGTTCCCAAGATAACTCTCCTGAATTTTTATCCACATGAGCGTGGGACCAGCCCGTTTCACATCTGTGCCTCTCCTACCAGTCTGGATGGATATGGTTTCTTTAATTTCATAGTTGTCAAATTTCAATTCAGCTTGATTTCTGATGTTTCTGAGTGATGGTTGTTCTGTACTTTAGTTGGAATTTTCATGTTGTTGTGAGAAGAGGCAAGCCATGTGTGACTATGCCTCCATCTTGACTGGAAATCTTGTTTATTGTTTTAAACTACTGTTTTGGGCTGGTTTGTGACCTGGCAAGAACTAACTGATAATGTGCAAAAAAAGTGATAAGCATTAATATTGTTAGTAGGGTTTCTGTATGTAATCAGTTCATGATAATGATTACTTACATTTGGGAACATTTATTTTGGCTTGCACGTCAGGTCTATTTACAAGCTTATAAATCCACACATCCCCAGAACAAAACAAAACAAAACAAAACAAAACAAAACAAAACAAAACAAAACAAAACAAAACAAAATGGAAGAAATACCTAGATGTTATGAAAAAGTATATAAACAGTAAATTCAGGTGGTTTAAGGTAATAGGTGATTAATCCACTCACTTAACTTCTCCCAGAGATGCCTAATTATTCTGAGATTGTCTCATGCTTTAGTCATAAACCTGAACAATGATGCTTGGAAGAGAATCACCCTCCCCTCTTTGCTCTTTTTCCCTTCCTGTCTCCAATAGCATATGACTTGTAAGTGCTTTAAAATATGTACTCCTGGCAGCTTTAGTAAAGACATTAACCAGAACTTTTAGCATGACCTTGGGAACATACTAAGTGAAACTCCTTTAGATTTCATATATATATATTAGTTTCCAGAGCCCAGATTTCTTTGCTTCCTTTTTTTAAAATTATGAACATTTAGCTAATTACAAATGTCACCTCTCAGTTTGAGGACATTTCTGAGTTGCTTCAACACAAAAGGGAAATGATACATTGAGCTTTCCCTATTAAAATTCAGCATTTAAACAGTGTTTTTTGCCACAGAGAACCCTTAAGCAAAGATATTTACATACGAAGGTATATACTTGTTCAGTTACTTTATCCTTGTTACTCGCGTTGTGGTGCTTTAGATAAGAGCATGTTCTTTCACTGCAATCTTCTTATTAAATTAACTTCATTTTAAGAGGCTCTAAAGATGAAAGCACTCCGGATGTTAAATATAATTTAAATATTATATTAAGTGCTTCCTAAGTGTTACATTTGAAGGTAGTAGGCAAGAGAAAAAGGTAGGCAATGTGGAAGTTGAGGGTAACTTAATGGCAGTTTTACTGTCGTTTTTGGATGGCTGCTTTGTAGAATAATAAAGAGCCATTCTCTGTTGTCATCAGGGACTTGGAAAGAATAGAACTTGAAGAAATTACCTTAGATAACAACAGAAAGAATCCAGGAATATGTAATTTGTTCATTCAATAAATATGAAACAAATGTTTATTGAGAGCCTACTGTGTAAGGCCCTGTTCTAAGTAATCCACATGCATGGAGGAGTGGATAAGATAAAAAAAGTCTCTGAAGTCATTCTGGTAATGTCCATTTTCCTTCAGACAGTGACTTGCAAACTCAGCCCCAGATGTGCTTCTGTTCTACTTCTGTTCTGGCCCCTGGACTTTCCCCTTACTTATGGAGCTACAAAGTGAAAATAGAGGTATTATGGAATCTGCCATTGATGCTGCAGATATTATTGGCAGCATCAGGCTGCATTTATCTGAGGTTTCTGGTCATTTCAAGGCACAGCTTCAGTTCTTTGTGGAAAAAATGACTAGAAAGATGTTTAGACACAGTTTTTCCACTCTTTATATTGAAGACTTGCTGAATAACTTTTTCATTCAGTGGATTTTTTCTTTGGATAAATAATTTCTTTAGTTATTCAAACAAGATTTCTTGTTTCAGAACTGTGGCAACTCTTCTCTCGATAGTTTTCTTTTTTAGTTTGTTTCCATTAAAAATAGAAAATTGATTACCTCCTGGCATTCTGGTTCCTATTTTATCATTTGAAAATTTACATCTTTTGATATACTCCCCTTTTATTTATAAAATATGTGGAGACCTGTCTCCCACATCCAAACCACTAAAGAAAAGGTTTACCAGAGCATATATTCAAAGTAAATGACTTATAATTTTACTATGAAATAAGACATATGATAGCATAAGGAATAATACAGTGTACCCAGAACCAGCCTACTAAATAAAACATAGCTAATAGTGTTGGTATCCCTCTGTAGTCACATTTGTTAATTTGTTTTTATTGTATTTATTTAATTTTATTTTTCTGGACAACAATGTGGTGATTGTGGGGGATGTGGGGGGCATAAGGGGACTAAATGGTAATGAAAAATGAAGAATTACATTTCTTTTTCATTTATTTTTCTGCTAATATGGGCATATTCCATATTTTTGGTTATTGTTTGTTATTTCCTTAGTTATATTTTGTATATTCTTTTGCCCACATGAAAGCTTTGCTCAAATTTCTTACTTGGACTTAATAGTTTACTTACCAGTTTATCCTAAGTAGGTGTCACTTTTTATTAATTGGAATGTGAATAGTTATAGTTTTATATTTTAGTATAGTTGGAGGCCCTGCTTCTTTTGGTGGATTATTCTTTCCTGTTTAATCCAAGTCTTTGACATGAGTAATTAAAAACATAAAGTCTATCATTTTCTGTCAAATAAGAAATGCTAGGGATTTGGCTTCCAAAGGTACTTACCCATAGCCATAGATAATTAATTTTCAGACTATATTACCTGAAAAAGAAAGAAGAAAGAAGAAGGAAATAAAGATGAAATGCATAATTTATTTATTTGCTTGGCTAATAGGTGGGGTGTTTAAACCAAAGGAGATTCATTGATCTGTTGACCCACGTTCGATTCACATGCTGGCTTTGCCATACATAGAGTTGTCAGTCAGCATTTCTCTCTGTTAAGAAAGCTGGAGAACTGCTGAGTTTTGGGTCAGTCATCCTGGAAGGTGCCAGTATTCATATCTGTAGTGTTTCCCTTTTCTAGCTTTGCCTCCCTTTCAACTTAGAATTTTCCTTTTCTACAGTTGGGCACTCCAGCTGGGTTCTGAGTTTGTATTTGCCGTTAGTTTGGTCTGGGCCACCAGTGTGAAATCTGCTTCCCCACAGTGACCTGCTGCATGTGGGACTTGGATCCTGCATCCTGTTTACTTCCAGATAGCTTCCTGTCCACAAGCCCTTTCCTTTTGACTGTTTGTTCATGCCAGTCTCAAACAGAATGAGATGTGTTCCTGGAAAGTTATGCTGCCTTTGATGTTTCTAAATGCAGTTAGGGTACCTGTTATTCAAAGGCTACTGGTAATGAGGTATTTTATAAACTGAGATCTTTTCACAAGGCAAATTATAATCCTTACCTCCAAATTCATAATTTTTTCTTCTTTATTAGTCGCTAAAAATCCTTGAGTCTGGGTACATTGAGGACCACTTTCTATGACCACAAGTGCTATGCACTATGCAGTTCTAGAGATTATCACTCACAGAGACCACAGTGTCCACGGTCACACCACAGACTGCATGGAGTACCACACTTCAAAATATCTTTTATCTTCTGTTCAGCCTAATTTAATAAAGCCATTATTTGTTAATTTGTCTGTTTTTCTCTTGATGTTTATGGTAATATAAAGCTTTGTTTCCCTTTTATCAGAGGAATAACATGTATGCCAACACTAGGGTGGTTTTGCCTGGGTTCTGTGGCATGTCACATTGCCTAGCTTTGAAAGCTCAGGGTCCTGTCAGTAAGTATGATGTCATGGTCTCATAGCATCTAAGAACGTTGCAGTGTCTGAGATTTATATTTTTTATATGACATCTCAAGCGATAAGTTATTTGGTGAGAAATTTCTGGGAATTTCTTAAATTCAAAGTTAGGTAAATAAAAAGTTTTGATCTCTAGATAATACATATGTGATGGAGTCAATTTAATCATTATAATTGAAGATAATACTTTTAATAATAAAAACCATCCTGTATTGAGTGTCTACTCAGTACTGCAAAGGAACTCTTACTGACTTTTGTAGTAACTCCATGAGGTCAGCATTTTTGTTCCCATTTCATAGATTAGGAAACTATGCCTCTTGAAGGTTTTGTAAATTGTTCAAGGACGAAGGAGGGAGGGAAGGAGAGAGAGAAAGAGAATGTGAGAAACATCAGTCAGTTGCCTTTCATACATCCTCCCACCAGGGATTGAACCTGCAATCTAGATAAGTGCCCTGACCTGGAAATTGATCTGGCAACCTTTTGGTGTGGTATACGAGACAATGTTCCAATCAACCAAGCAACCCGGCCAGGGCACTTTTACTAATTATATATAGATAGATATAGATATAGATATAGATATGTGTATATATATAGATGTGTATATATATATATAACATTTACTTTGCCATTACAAATGCAAAATACTCTCTCAGTAGATGTTGAAAGTGCTTTTAGGCCAGTAAATTCTACCCAAAATTACTGTGTCAAGAAAGTAAAATGAATTAAAATGGATAGTAGATCAGCCAATTTTATAAAATTCACTCTCCGAGAAACATTTTTATTCTGTTTTTGTTGTTTGTTGGTGTTTTTCCTCCTTTATTTCTTCCTTGGTTGCTGTTCTCTAGCCTTAAATATTATCTTGATAACATCATTAAGCATTTTCACCAATGGCTCTACTCTCTCTGCCTATTTTCCCTTTAACTGTTAAAATAGAAGTGGTAGGTAGAAATGATAGAAGTGGGCCAGAGAGTTCCAGAAACCCTCAGGGTATCCTAAACTCATTCAGCTTAAGGAATGATTTCTTTATGGGAAGAAGGTATGTGTGGAGAAAGGTGGTAGAAGCTTTGAAAACACATGTAGCCACATATAAAGAACACGGTCTGGAGAAGCAGAAAAATTATCTACAATTTTTGATGATGTAGAAGAAAAGGGACCACATGCAAAACCTGAGAAGCTCCGGGGAGGCCTGTGTGGCAGCCTTACAAACGGAGAGACCTAAAATAACCACAACGGATGGCCTGAAATTAAAACTAATTAACTAAAACCAGTTCATGGTGGGCAGTCATTTCCTAGGCTGGTATTTTCTTCTAACAGAGTCAATCTTTATCTTAATAGAGCCTGTCTGCTGTCTTTTTATAGCTGTGATAACATACCTTTGCAATGTCAAATTTCCTTTTTCTGGACCCTGAAAGCACAGGCACTATCCCAGGGGGAGACCACAGATCCCCTGATTACCATCGTTTCCATGTTAAGTGTTGACCGTTACTATCCTGTACCCACCTGTGTAAAAGTGTCTGTCATTTTACTTTTCATCCAGTCCCACAGGATCCCCCAACTTTACTTTCTCCTGCCTCCCTAATCTATCACCAATGGATTTCTTGTAACCCCTTTACAGTTCTTCTTTTGATTGTATGTATAAAATAAGGTGCTCAACTGCCATTCTCTGGAGCATTTCTCAATCCATTGAGATTTTTGCTTCCTGACGATTGTCAGTTTGGTTCAAATGAACTCACAAAAATTCTCTACATGTTTGAATGTTTCTTATGTTGACAGTGGCATAGGAAAATTGAGTGAGTACAGAAGAAGCATAGGGTTTATATGGTCTCTTGCCTGCTACAGTAGTCTGGATTTTGGAATTACTGGTTTGTCAAACCCATGTTAACTTATGAATCTAGGATAATGTGTATAAGGCATAAAACTTGGAGAGATATACATTCTTCCAAACCTGAAACTATGTATAACCTCTCATATATAATGTGGAAAACTTCCACGCTACAGTAAAGGCCCTGTAATGTAGTAGATGCATAATTGCATTCTTATTCATCTAGTTCTGAAGGTCCAAATAGTGTCTTTTGAAAGGGGCAGGAAACAATTAAAAATATACACCAGATATTCTTGTTTACTCTCCTCTTTTATGTTTGTGCGGAAGAAAGAGAGAACATTTGTGTGCATGTGCAAATGTGCATGTGTGTTTCCCCATGCTGAGGTAAAGGAATAAAAGTTCTGTTACGAGATGCTTTCTCTCTCCATCCCCTCTGTAGGATCCTCCTTGTACTTTACTGATGCCTTCCTCCTACGAACCTACCTATTGATTTTTTTTTTGCATTATATATTCATTCAAGTTTATGGAATATATGTGCTTTTCAGTAAGGTTATTTATTTAACTGAGTTGCTTCTTTTTAACTGTTGTCTGATTGAATTTTAAAATTTGATTTTGAAACAATGTCATTGTAGAATATAAAATGACTATATAGCAATGATGACTTGAAAATATAATGTGGACTTTGCCCAAAGTTTACTTTGTTCTGTGCTTTAAAATTTTGTCTGTTGTAATTTATTGTGGAACTATACTGCAAAAGTGTTCACTCATTCATGCATAGATTTTAGCACATGTATTAGGGAAGTAGCCCATAGCATATATTAGTGCTAAGAAGTAAATGCTGTCGGTGGTCGGGAACTGAGAGTGTTCTCTCGAGAAGCAAGCATACCTGTGATCTAAGAAATGACACTTGTCTAGAAGTTCACTTTGTTTTATTAAAGGGCATTGGACAATACAATCATGGAGTAAGGAGTAAATAAGGTATATAAAATATCACATAACTAATCAAGAAAGCATTATTTCTGACAGAATTTTATGTTTAGAGTAAAAACGGAGCATTTTGTCCTGTCAGTTTCCTAGGAGATAAAGACCAGTATCTTTAGTAGCTAATTGATTTGGTTCTTCACTATGTCAGCAGCCTCAACTGACTCAACCTATAGTGTTCTGTGGCTAGTCACAGAAACCTGCTTCTGGTTTCTTGAGTGCCCTGATTCTTTGTTCTTGAGGACTCGGCTGCTTTCTTTCCTTTTCCTGGAGGTCTCTAGATGTCTGCTTAGTTAATCTTAAGACATCCTTCTGAACTCAGCTCAAAAGATATTTATCTGAGGAAGTTTTCTTCACTTCCACCAGAGTGGGATTACCTCTTTCTACTCATAGCTTCCAATTAGTATCTTTTGTAGCTTGTAATTAAAAAGAAGTTAAAATACATTGTGTGTTGATTACTTACTCTATTTCTTGCTAAAACATGAGACAATGACTACAGTGATCACTCTTGTCTTAGTTCTTCATCCCTCATACCATGCTTAGTATAGGATGCCATGTAGTTGGTGCTTGGTACATACATGTTGATTGAATGAATAAATAGATGGATAAATGTATGAATGTATAGATAAATTCAAGGCCATAACAATGGAGAAGGAAAGGGTATAGAATAGGAAAAAAAGGATCACAGAAAAGTAGGGAAATAATAGAACTACCAAAGGTGTGGGAGATGATAAGAAGTAAAGGTAGATGTTTAATATTTGGAAATTATTTTAAAAAGCATTTAAGGGTGAAGGTATAGAGGTTGGTAAGGAGAGAAGGGGATAATACTTGCTTTTGTAATTTTAACTTAGTCAAGTACTATTTTATTGGTATTTGGTATTTGGGGATACTTTTCAACATGATTGTACTGACACTATATTCATCACCTTTCTTTGTAGGGCCCTTAGGGGGGTAAACCTCACTTCTTCACCTAGAGATACCAAGAGATTAAGAATACCTAAAATACCCCAGTTTTCTCTTACATGATATGGTTAAGGCCATAATTTTCAGTGTAAAGTTGTCTGATTTTGTAAGTATGTAGTTTATTTTATAGGAAAAAATTGCTTTGTAACACAGAGACACAAAATTAGTCATTGCTGCTTTTATAATATTTATTAATTTGTTTTATGTTTATAACCACACTTATAATGTCACATTTTTCAAGTGGAATAAATAGATTAGTACGTTTTTAGTGTTTGTTCCAAACAACTGAAACTGCTGGCCGACACCTCATCTGTTTCTGGTGGTCATGTTCAGTAAGCACCCACCATTGAAGTGGCTGTGCTGAGCCAGGTGTGGACTGACGCCAGCGGACTAGCTTGGGTTCAACAGTCTTCTGTGTTGCTCAGTTAAAGATTTTTCTCGATTCCAAGTGCTGTTTATCAGTCAAATTCTAATTTTTCCCTTCAGGGAATGGAATTATTTGATAACTCCCTTTTTCTTACTGCTGTTGGTTCTTGTCAGTCTGTCAGAAAGCAAAAGAAAGAGTATATTTCATAATACAAGTTAAAAGTTGCATTGAAGTTTGTAGAAATGTCAGTTATGTTGTTATATAACATCTGTCCCTTTAACTTGATAGTTGTCTCATCTTAGGCACCTCCTAAGTAGCATTCCCTGGGGCTGCAATTCTTAGAAACAAATTTATACTTTCACTTCTTTCCTAGGTGCTGGATTTCCTGCATGGAATGTAATTAGTTAAGCTGTTTTCTATGCACATAAATATAAGGACAGACAAACAAGATTATGCAGTTTGCATAGTATACCTTTTGTTTATTTTGGATGTCGAAGGGGGACACCAGTGCTCTTAGTTCTAATCATACAGCTGTTGTTGTGTGTGTGTGGAGCAGGGAGGTGTGAGCATAGTGTGGCCGAGGCAAAGACAAGGGGAGGGAAACACCTGTCCTTGGAATATGTTTGACTATTTTATTGCCTCCCCTAACTAGTTGTCTTTCAGGTGTTGACCCATCAATTCCAGTATTACTAAGACTCGTGTGTCTTTGAGGCTGCCAGAGTAGTTTTAGTGGTAATCTGGGAGAGAAACAGGGTGAGAGAATATGACAGAAAAGGCAGTATTGAAGCAAGGTGACCTTCAGTAAGTTGCCTGTTTTCTGGGATCCTTCTTTTTCTGAGGTGTAAAATGAGAATATAACATATTAGTGCTGTTGTGAAGATAAAATGTGATAATATATGTAAAATGCCTAACTTTCTAGGTGCACAATAAATATTTGTCCCTCACACAAAGGGTTTTGGATGGATTATGTGCATATGACGGGCTTGGTGCCAAGCCTGGCCCATAGGAACTGCTCAGTAAAGATTCCTGAATGAAGACTTAGATGCAGTGGCTACTGCTTGTGGCTATAGTACCATGCCTTCATGAAGAAGACGGTTGAAAAGGAGTGTAGAGAGAAGGGAAAGTAGAATTCTCTGATACAGAATTTAAAGATTAAAACATTTTTATTTGAGTTTTTTCTCTAAATTCTCAGGTATACTTTAAAAAATTCCCTCAGGATTCATGATGTCAAGAAGTTGATGTCAAGGCTCTGAACACCCCAAGAAAGATGTTATGCCTTATGAGGTGAGTTTTAATTCAGATGCTCAAATACTCCATGAAAAACTGAATGTCCTAGAAATAGGGAAACAGCTATCTCTTCAAACAGCAGAATTAGACCTCCATACAGTCATATTTTCATATCAGTAAAGGCCCATGTAAAGACAGTAGGCTATCTATTTCAGGGAACAGTGAATGCTATGATAGTTGTCATTATTTTAATTAAAGCCTCAGAGAACTAAAGGATCTTGTCCAAATTCACAGAACCTAATAAATGACAAAGCAGGAATTCAACCCTGGACTGGCCCATTCCATAACTACCACACCCAACTTTTTTTTTAAACATTTTTTAAAAGTTATTTGGCAAAACTCTATTTGCCTTTTGGCCAGTCTCATGTGCTACCTGCTAGTGTGGGATCTCCTTTATATGCACACAGACATGATAGGCATGTAAACTACACCCTGCTATAGATTTGTAACCTAGTCTTTCTAGGTCCTGATTTGGTGCTTCGTGAGCTTCCTTTTCATGTACAGTTTGATTCTATTTGGTTGTGGTTGACATATAGAAGACTTCAGAAGACTTTTAAATTGTATTCTTGATAAATAATTGATAGGTTTGGTTGCCATGAGGCATAAAAGGGATTCTCAGTGTAGTTCCTTTTAAGATTATACAATTTCAGAAGCTTAGTTGAAAGACTACCTTTGAAATCTCAGTTGAACAGTTTTCTGGTATCTGTCCTAACACAGGGAGTACTGTAATATGAAGTGCTGTTTTTGGAGTTATGTATTTTAATAAAGATATAACATGAAGGTTTTGAATGAAATATATTTTACTATATTCTCTAGTTCAAGAAACTTTTATTTTACTTTTTCACAATATGGTATACATGAAGGATGACAGCTGTTAAAAACGTGCTTCTCCTGGCTGGAATAGCTCAGTGGATTGAGCGCAGGTCTGCGAACCAGAGGATCAAGGTTCAATTCCCAGTCGGGGCACATACCTGGGTTGCAAGTTAGTTTCCTGCAGGCCAGTTCCCAGCAGGGGATGCACTAGAGGCAACCATACACTGATGTTTCTCTCCCTCTCTCATTCCCCTCTAAAGATAAATAAATAAATAAATAAATAAATATTTAAAAAAAACAAAAAAAAAAACGTGCTTCTTATTTATCACCCATGCCTTAGGGAGGATGTAGGATGAGTCCCAGGGCGAAAATGAGACACGTGGGGCATAATTTTATTTGAAACAGTGTGAAACTTCAAGAATAGAGTGTAAAATAGATCATCTTATTTACTGTTATATGCCTGCTCAAAACAAAAATGAAAACATTTTTGTACATTAATATTTTTAATTTTAAGACAAAGCTTAGTCTTATTTTACATATTTTCCCTAAATTGTTTCTCTAAATTGACTATATCCTATGAACAATTTTATCTCAGTAAAATTGGTGCTGTATCTTATGTTTGACTAATGGTTTCATTAACTACATGATAAATCTTCCATATATTTGTTTTCAATGCTGACTTCTTGGTGTAGTATAATATATATCAAAGGAACAATGATTTTTAAAGGATGCAGAACACTATAAACAGCCTTAGTCATTATGTTAATGTGATAAAATAGGGAACAATTTATTCTAATTTTCTGAGGTACTAATTTCTTTCTTGCTCTAGATAGATATTCTAATGAATTACATATTTATAATGATATTTAATAATTGTTTTACATATATGTGTAGATACTTTCTTGTATCCTGGCTGGTTTCTTTCTGGCTGGTGGTTTCTTTTGAGACTTTATAAACTAGACTTCATTCTTTATGACACTTAATATCTCTTCAAAAAGATGAAATTCAAATGAACATTATGGCTTAGTAGTATTAATCTCATATGTGGTTTTCAAATGGTAGACATTTAAGATTGATTGGAAGACACATGGTGAAATGAAAAATGTGAAGTAATGGCTGGAACTTTCTTCCTTAATCATCTTTGGTGTTCCTTCTCTTACCACATCAGGAAACCATAATCTCACAAAAGACCAGAACAACTAAGTAGAATGAGCTTGCTCTTGTGTAGTAGTGACTTGATCTAGGAATATGATGTAGTTGGGAAATCCTTTATCATAGTTTTTACTTTCTAGTAACTCAAGTTTTTGATTTGCCATGTGTATCAAAGGAAGCATGTATACTGATAGTTGAAAAAGATAACAGGAACTATACAAGGATGGAGAAACCCTAATTTAATCACTGCATTATAGGTGGTACTTTTTTATTACTGATTTCCAGAATAGTCAACTAAACTGTATCTTGGAGTAGCAATCAAGAGGCCCTATTCCAATTTTGGCTAAGCCCCGCCCCATGCTACAACAATGGTGGTCGTATCTGTTCAGTAAAAATAAGACCATTATAGAACTGTTCTTAACCTTATTTATCTCTCTAAAAGATTAAATTGTAATGTAGTAATGTAGTAAGATGTTGAAAAATATGGGGAGCATTTTGGGGGCCATAATTTTGATTTCCCTATTCTAGCTTTTAGACATGCTTAATATGTAACATTATACTGAAGTTATACACTAAAACAACCCAGGAACTGAGAGTGTGTTTGATGTTGTGTGCTGTGTGTATGCACATGAGAAAGTATTGATGGAGACTATCACACATACTGATGTCACCATCAATTTACTCTTTGAAAGTATTTTGCATTACAAGAGTGCAGCAATAATCCATAGGTAGAGATTCTTTATATAGCTTTTGGTAAAGGATGCACTACCTATTAATTTTAAAGAAAAAAATTTTTTTTCATTATAACAGCCATTATATTTGAGTGGAAGATAACTTGCTTATGTTTTTGTATTTTTGTAACATAAATTATGTATTAATATGCAGTAGAGAATTTTCAAAGTATTTGGAAAACAGGCATAATTTGGATATATTGCAGGTTCATCCCAGTCCACTGCAATAAAGCAAATATGCCAATAAACCAAGTCCAAAAAGTTTTTGGTTTTCCAGTACATATAAACATTATGTTTACACTATACTACAATCTATTAAGTGTATACACTATATATTCTTAATAAAACATACTCTTTTGATGAAAAATGTTAAGCATCATCTGTGCCTTCAGCAAAATGCAGTGGTTTTGTTTCTGGACCATCAATGGTCCTGCTTTGATGTTGATGGCACTGACAGGTCAGAATGGTCAGTGGTCAATGATGGTTGGGGTGGCTGTGAAAATTTCTGTAAATGAGAAAACAGTGAAGCTTGCCAAATTGACTGACTCTTCCTTTCATGAATGCTTTCTCTGTTGCATGTGATGCTGTTTGAGGGCATTTTACCCACTGGAGAACTTCTTTTAAAATTGAGTCTATCCTCTCAAACTTTGGTGCTACTTTACTAATTGTCTCATATTTTAAATTCTTTCTAGTCATTTCAACAATATTTACAGCATCTCCTTCAGGAGTCAATTCCACCTCAATAACCCACTTTCTTTTGTTCATCTATAAAAGTAATTCCTTTTCTTTTAAAATTTTGTCACAGTAATACAACTGAACTGTTGTATCTTCAGGCTTCACTTCTAAGTTTAGTTCTCTTGTTTCCATCACATTTGCAATTACTTCTTCCAGTGAAGCCTTGAACACCTCAAAGACATCCATTCAACTTTTGCCAAATTCCTGTTAATGTTGATATTTTGGCCTTTTCCCATGAATTACAAATGTTCTTAATGGAACCTGGAATGGTGAATCATATCTAGAAGGTTTTCAATTTACTTTGCTCAGACCCATCAGAGGAATCACTATGTATGGCAGCAATAGCTTTGTGAAATGTATTTTTTTAAATTAATAAGACTTAAAAGCCAAACTTACTGTCCAATTCATCCCCTGTAAAGGATGTTGTTTTAACAGGCAAGAAAACATTAGTTTTATTGTACATCTCCATCAGAGGTCTTGGGTGGTCAGGTGCATTGTCAATAAGCAGTAATATTTTGAAATAAATATTCTTTTTTATCAGCAGTAGGTCTCAATAGTGGGTTTTGGAATATTTAGTCAGATATATTGAAAACGTATGTGCTGTTATCCAGGCTTTGTTGCTCCACTTATACAGCACAGGGAAAATTGATTTAGCGTACTTCTTAAGGGCCCTTAGTTTTCTGAAATAGAAAATAAGTATTCGTTTCAACTTACAGTCACCAGCTGTGTTAGACTCTAGCAAGAGAGTCAACCTATTCTTTGAAGCTCTGAGGCCAGGCATTGACTTGTCTCTAGCTCTGGAAGACCTGGATGGCATCTTCCAATACAGTGCTGCATGGTCTACATTGATAATCTGGTGTTTGGTGTAGCTGTTAGTGGTGAGATTGCACCAGATTGTTTAGTGGCGATTGGATCTCATTTCAGCATTTTCAGTACCTGAGTTCTGGCTAAGAATGAATTCAGAGTCAAGACTCAAAAATAAGCAAATTTTACTTAGAAAGACACAGAAGTAGAAATGTGATCCATGGAAGAAGTGAGCCAGCTGGGATATGTGGGCTCAAGAAACAAGTTACAGAGGCAAAAGAAGGGTTATTGGAGTGCAGGAGAAGGAAGGCAGAGGTGACATGCCTGGAGGATAGAGACAAGAAAAGGTAAGGGCCTGCTTCAGAGAGAGCACACTGGGCAAAGAAGAGGGTGGGGGAAAGGTGAGAAAGTGAGAGAGAAAGAGCTGCGCTGGGCCATAGTCCTTATGTTACAATGCAGGTCCCACTACCTGCCACTTTGAAAGCCAGTATTCAAGAGGCAGGTGCTGATGTAAAGGAAAGTGGTTTTATTAAGTTGCCAGCAACCTGGAAATGCAGGACTCTCATCTCAAAGCTCATCTTAACGTTTCAGTGCAGGCAGTGGTTTTTATAAGGAGAAAGAGGAGACAAGGAGACCAAAGAGATCAGGGGGAAAGGCTGTGAACATGCTGGCAGTGTCCCAGGTGGTCTGACATGGATATTTAATATCAGCATCCTGGAACTTGTCAGTGCCAGCCAAATTCCTGCAGTTGAGTGACTGGCATCTCTTCAAATCATAGTCAAGGCTGTGTCTTGCACAAGCAGGAACTGGAACTGCTTGTGCTTGCAGTATGCTTGCAAAGAAATTGTCAGTGCAAGTTCTTTTTATCAGCTTGTGAGTACATCTTATTCTAATTCCATTTCATGGTAAGTCAGAGTAGTATAAAGTTTTTACTTCCTATCACACTAAGGGCTTTTGAGGATGGGGATTTTAGAGGAGACTTCTCTGGATCCTAGTCTCTACTGATTGGTCAGTATCAGGGCAGAGTATCATTGCTCATTGAATGTGGTCCTGACGTCAGCCATGGTACTGCCTTTCTTGGCCTTGCTGCTTTTCTGGGCCTGGAGCTGAAAGGCCACCAATGCATGGATGTTATCTTCAGTTTGACCAAAACTCTGTGTCCATGGTCAGCTGACCTGATGTGTGCCAAAACCTCATTGTCCTGAGGGCTTAATCTTTAAAAGCGTGATCATGCAAGAGCTTTGTTCGGGAGTCTTATGAAGCTATTCTCTGGCCCCCTTGTTTCTCCTCTAAGGGTGTCTACCGTATAACTAGGAACATGCTGGAGGAGGAAGGAGCAGGGGGGAGTCCCAACCAAATGACCAGTAATATGAAAGGCCAGGGGCTCTGAACCATGTGACAGTGATATGCTGGGGAGGAAAGTTACTCTGGGTATGAGGTCCACTCTACAATTGTCCATTGCTAGGCACCTGGGATTTTCTGCTCTGGTGACCTTTTATACCTGGCTCACTGTTCTTATTCTACTCTTGCCTGGGTAACTGCCTACTACATAGCCATCTTCGTTATCTTCATCTTCTGGATAACTTGTTACAGTTTCTACATCAACATGTGCTGCTTCACCTTGCACTTCTATGTTATGGAGATGGTTTCTTTCTTTAAACCTCATGAACCAACCTCTGCTAGCTTCAAACTTTTCTCCTGCAGCTTTTTCACCTCTCTCAGTGTTCATAGAATTGAAGAGAGAGTTTTGCTCTAGCTTGTACTTTGGCTTAAGGGAATATTGTAGCTGATTTAGTCTTCCATTCAGACCATTAAAACTTTTTCCAGCCCCGGCTGGTATAGCTCAGTAGATCGAGTCCTGGCTTACAAACCAGAGGGTCACTGGTTCAATTCCCAGTCAGGGCACAGGCCTGGGTTGTGGGCCAGGTCCCCAGTTGGGGGCACATGAGAGGCAACCACACATTGCTGTTTCTCTCCTTTACTTTCTCCTTCCCTTCTGCCTTCTTTAAAGATAAATAAATAAAAATCTTTAAAAAAGCAAAAGTTTTTCCATATCAGCAATAAGTCTATTTTACTTTCTTTTTATTTTTGTGCTCACTGGAGCAGCACTTTTAATTTTCTTCAAGAACTTTTTCTTTGTATTCAAAATTTGGTTATTTGGTGCAAGAAACCTGGCTTTTGGCCTCTCTCAGCTTTTGACATGCCTTACTTATTATGCTGAATAATTTCTATCTTTTGATTTTAAGTCAGGGATGTGAGACTCTTCATTTCACTTGAACACTTGAAGTTCATTTTAGGATTATTAATTGGCCTAATTCCAATATTGTTGTGTCTCAGGGACTAGGGAGGCCTGAGGAGAAAGAGAGAAATGAAGAAATTACCAGTTGGTTAAGCAGTTATAACATGCACAATATTTCTTAAGTTTACCCTGTTATGTGGGCACAGTTCATGGCTCCCTGAACAGTTATGATAGTAACTGATCATAGATCACCATAACTGATACAACAATAACGAAAAGATTTTAAATATTGCAAGAAAAATGAACATGTGACACAAACATGAAATGAGCAAATGTTGTTGGAAAAATGGCGCTGATAAACTTACTTGATGCAGGCTTGCCACAAATTTTCAGTTTGTAACAAACAAACAGACAAACAGAAAACACATTATCTATGAAGCAGAAGAAAATGAGAAGTACCTGTAAAAAATCATCCAATTTTATACTTCCTAAATTAGAGGTAAGAATGCTGCATCTTTCATCTCTCTACTGCTGTTCTATCAATTATATAGTACAGAGACATGTCACTTAGAGAAATCTAGATGGTATCATATAACATATATTGTATTACAGCTCTGCTTTTTATGAATCAATATATATGGGAAATTTTCCTTGCAAGACTTATGGGACTATCTCATTATTTTAATGCCTTTTTAATATTATATAAATGAACCATCATTTATTAAACCAGTCTCTTCTGTTAGGTGAGCATTTAGGCTGCTTCCGTATTTGGCTATTAAAAGTATATATGTATAAAATTTAATATGTAATGTATAATAGTTATAATTTTATATAAAATAAAATGTATAATTTATTTTGGTAATGTGAGACTATTTGAATATATCAACATTTTTTTCAGAAGCAACTAACAGGAATGCAAATAAAATTAACTGAGATGTTGAAGCCTACAGGGGAAAAAAGTCATTGTAATATAAGAAAGGTTTTTGAGGTATACTGGCCAGATTAATGTATTGGAGATCCATGTTCCAATTTTTTAAATGTCTCCAAATCTCTGATCTTCTCTCCTCTGTGTGGGGTTTATTCTCAGAAAAATCCTCTCATTGTGTCAGAAAAGATGGCCACCAGTTGATTTAGGTTTATGCGGTTCTTACATGCATCAACATAATGTAAGAATTCTGTCTTTCAAGAACCATGTGAAAAATTTTTTCAATGGGACTTAATCCACTTTTTTTATGTGCCTAAATTTTGACATAAAGCAAAAATGGGAATGAGGAATCCACAGTACTGCATGCCCAATGTTGTGATTAACAATCTCCATCTTAATACATAGGATGGGAGAAGCTCTTCAAAGAAAAAAGACAAAAACAATAGATACAAAGAATATTACCATTTTATAAATTCAAGGTAGGTAAAAGGCTTAAATATAAGTCATCATACCATAAAAGTCCTAGAGGAAAACATAAACAGAAAAATCTCAGACATTCCACGCAGAAATATTTTCACTAATATGTCTCCTAGAGCAAGGGATGTGAAAGAATAAAAAAAATTGGGACCTCATCAAATAAAAAAGCTTCTGTATGGCTAAAATAAACAACATTAAAATGAAAAGGGAACCAACTGTATGGGAGAACATATTTGCTAATGATACCTCAGGCAGGGTTTAATCTCCAAAATATATAAAGAACTCACATTACTACACTCCAGAAAGAAAAACAACCTAATTAAAAAATGGATGGAAGACTTGAACAGACACTTTTCCAAGGAGGACATACAGAGAACCCAGAGACATATGAAAAGATGCTCAGCATCGCTAGCCATCAGAGAGAAGTAAGTTAAAACCACAATGAGATACCACTTCACACCAGTCAGAATGGCCATCATAAATTAACAAACAACAAGTGCTGGTGAGGTTGTGGAGGAAAGGGAACCCTAGTACATTGTTGATGGTAATGCAGGCTGGTGCATTCCATAGTGCATTCCCACTATGAAAAATAGTATGGAATTTCCTCAGAAAACTGAAAATGGAACTGCCTTTTGACCCAGCAATTCCACTGCTGGGACTATATCCTAGGAGCCTTTGAAACACCAATCCAAAAGAACCTTTGTATCCCAATGTTCACAACAGCACAATTTACAATAGTCAAGTGCTGGAAGCAACCTAAGTGCCTGTCAGTAAATGAATGGATCCAAAAAAAAAAAAAAAAACAACGGTACATTTACACAATGGAATACTATGCAGCAGAAAGAAAGAAGAAGCCCTACCATCTGCAACAATTTGGATGGAACTGAAGAGCATTGTGCTAAGTGAAATAAGCCAGAAGGTGAGGGACAAATACCATATGATTTCACTTTTAACTGGAATCTAATCAACAAAACAAACTAGCAAAATATGACCAGAGGCATTGAAATTAAGAACAATCTGACAGTAACCAGAGAGGAGGTGGGAAGGGATAATGGGGAGAAGGTGGAAGGGTTTTCAGGAATAACTATAAAGGACACATGGACAAAACCAAGGTCAGGATGGAAGCAAGGGAGGGGGGTGGGGATGGCTTGGGTGAGGGGGAGGTAGGGGGTAAATTCAGAAAACTGTAATTGAGCAACAATAAAATATTTTTTTTAAAAAGAGTATTACTATTTAAGATTTTGGCACATATTGCTAAATTATACTTCTGTAGCAATTTGTACTGCAACCAAAAAACGTGTGGGATAGCTTCCCTGCATCATGTCAATACTACATCATATCAGTTATTTTAGTTTGATTAGCTTTAAAAAATTCTAATATTTATTTCCTATTTCTCTTTAATATTGATGAATTATGGTATTGTTTTCATGTTTATTGGACATTTGCATTTTCCCTGTGGATTACTTATTTTGTATTAAGTAACTTATCTTTATTACATTATTTTTTAAAGAAATATATATCTTGAGTAGTAATTGTTGCATAGGTAGCACATAAGTTCTACATTCTACTTTCAGCTTTTCAATGATGTCCTTTACTATGCAGTACTTTTTATGGCTTCTGATTATTGTATATTTCTCAGGAAGGCTTACCTCCTAACAAAGGAGCTTTAGGATTTCTTCTAACATTTTTGAAGCTTTTAAAAATGGACTTATTTTATTTTATAATTATATATTTCATATTTAAAAAGAAAACAGTTATGACCTATTTTAGTAAATGTTTCAGGAAATAAGTGGGCCAACACTATGCTTTTTGGCTAATGCTGGAGAGGAAATTAAGGTTTCCTCTAGGAAGGCATCAGGGCTATTACTTCCTAATCACATGCATTAATAATAAAGTGCCTGTCTTATACATGTCCTCTCGACCCACTTTCTTTCTGCTCTACTATACTCAGCATGTCTACTATACTCAGCATGTTTGCTCTTGTTCTGAGACTTCTCATTTTAGTCACCAGGTGCTAGACATCAGATCTTCACTTGCTGGTGTCCAAAGCAAAAATGAAGGAGATTCAGATGTAGAGGTGACTTCCTCACATATGGAGGAAAATCTTTTCTAGAAATAAGTGCCTGTACATGGTCTCCTGTATTTCTTTGGCTACAAATGAATCATAACCACCTCCCCAGTCCAATCCTAGGCTTAGGTAGTTAGGATGCCTGTGGTCATCTTAAACCAATCATTATACAACCCTCTAGAGCCAGGGTTATTGCCAATTGAACAAATTTGTTAGGAAGAAAAATGCAAAAGATCGGTTGGGTGGGCAAATAATTTCATTTATTAAACTAAATATATAAATGTAGTATTTAAATTTTTAGAAATTTCTAGAGATTTTCATATATTAATTTGGTTTAATCTCACATTCATGTAAGGGCAGTTTTTTTCCTAGTTTTATAGATGAGGAAGCTGAGATCCAAAAATTAGATGATTTTCATAATATCATAAAACTGATGAGAAATATGAGGGAATTTAATTCAGGTCTTCTAATTCCTAGTTCCAGACTTCATTGGCTGTAGCATACTATCTGTTAGGTAAACAAACAGAGTCTTTGAAATAATAAGAAAAATGCAGGTGTAGTTTTAGTTTTAGATACATGGGTGAAACATCACCACCATAATTCATCTTTTTAGGTACAAAAATTATCTTGTGGGTAACTAACCTACTAGAAATTGGCTTCTTGATAGAAAGAGATGATGGCCAC
Source organism: Artibeus jamaicensis (assembly GCF_021234435.1). NCBI lineage: Eukaryota > Metazoa > Chordata > Mammalia > Chiroptera > Phyllostomidae > Artibeus > Artibeus jamaicensis. The sequence goes on along the minus strand of NW_026522030.1, from coordinate 65,294,276 downwards.
AGAGCAAGTCATTTCTCACACAAAGGAAACTTGCAATTATTAAATAGGTGGAAGAAACTAGTTTTCACAGATGTGTTTGGGGCAAGTTGAAAACATGAATTGGGTGGTTTCCTGGTTGTTCCCATTGGTGTGGGAATGAGATACAAGGCATATTCACATATGTAGTTCAAAATGTGAATGAATGATTGTGTTGCTGTGAAAGTCCCTAGTGCTTTGTACACTTGAAACCTGTGTGGCTTTGTGAACCAATGTCACAGCCAATTAATTCAATTCAAAATATAGCCAGATTTTTGTTTGTTTTGTTTTCTAAGTACTAGAAGATAGCAGAACAGATACTGTTTTGTTTATAGTCTCTCCTCCATACTCCTGGTTTTTTAGGGAATATCATTCAGGTTTTTTATTGTCTATTCTAGGAACTCATTCCAAAGCAGACCTGGAAGGCCACATATAAGCTCTTAAGATTTTAGTTCTGTTGTTTCAAGTGATAATGCATTAGTAAGAATATTAATGTCTGAGGATCTCTTCTGCTGACAGTCTGACATCCTGGTTCAGATAAACTAAATTTAAGTATAAAAGCAGACATGCTACATTTGCTGCATTACAAATATTTCAAGCACTCTGGGTAACAAAAGATGATCTGCATGGATCCTTTTATTTTAAAGTTTCTTTTTTTTTTTTAACATCCTAGTTTAGTAGACATACCCAATTTAAAGAGAAGCGAATGCATAATTTATTTGATGTTATATAGTCTGTTCTTGAGTATCTGAAAAGTGAAGAGAAAAATCCTTTGCCCATTCATTACTTGTTTAGGTGATTCAAGATAAGCAATTTTTTGCTTGCAATGCAGATTTGAGGTTATTATATTCTTTGAAATAGAAATGAAGAAATTGGCTTTTTTGATGAAAATACTCCAGACTGAGTAATTTTTAAACCTTTTTATTAAAAAAAATAAAAGGAAAAATAAAAGAGAGCCCTCCTTTTCTCCAAGGACCTATTTCTACCTCTCTCTTCCCTCTGCTCCCCTCCCCCTCTCCCTCCCTCCCTCCTTCTCTGGGGTTCTTTCTGCTTACTTACACTTTTAGTATTTTATTCCTTTTATGATGACAATAAAAATAATATGGTTATATGAAGAGGTAAATGAATTTCGAGGTACCTGTAATAAATTTAGAAATGATTTTATGTGAATGTATTAAAATGAAAAAGTCTAACAAATTGGAGTGACCAGCTGAAATTATGCAAGTAGTTTATCAAGCATTTCAGTTGAGTAGACTAGAAGTTATATATTATATTCCGAGTGTCAAATAATGATCAAAACATCCATATATTTTGTTAAGATTTTATAAAATACCCACTTATATAATAATAATAACATTATATTTGTATGCCTTGGGCAATTAATGCAATTGTTTCTTCAGGCTTTAGTTTTTTCACCTGCAAAATGATGGACATGCTAAATCAAAGTCATTAATTCAAATCCACACGGAGGATCAGAGTATATAGGGAGTGTCAGGGACTCCTTGTACCTGACGAATTCATGGCGTAAGATGGTCCCTCTCTCCCTCTCTATTTCCCTTCCTTTCTTCCTTCCTACCTAGACATTTTGGCTCCAGTAAAACATACTTGAGAGCTGAATTTAACTAATGGTCCAGGTTATAACTTTGAACTAAGAATAACTGAGATCGCATCAGTTTTGAAAATGGATTTTTATAACAATTAAGGAATTATTTTTTTCATTCTGAATTTTTACTTGCTTATTTCTCTTTACCCTTAAAATTTAACGATATACGTAACCACCATTCTTAGTTCTGTTTCAAATTCATCAAAGAACTATTATTTTGACAATGAAATGCATTGATTATATGTATATAATGTACACACACATACATATATATACATGCCACATTTTTTCCTGGAAAATAGTGCAATCAGTTTCAAAGTTAGATAATGTAGAACCTTTTATTAATAGAAAGGCAAACTTAATGCATTTGACTTTGCCACAGAAGTTTGCATATACATGATTAGTCTACATACTATATTATCCACAGATACTAATTTAAAAATATTTCAGTTAACTTGAATTTTATTGCTATATTTATTTTATATATTTTATTTTATAATTTTTACATTTATTTTTATTGTTTATGCTGTTACAGTTGTTTCTGCTTTGTTTCCCTTTCCCCACCTCCACATAGCCTGACCCCCTCCCTGAGTCAATCCCCATTGTTGTCTGTGTCCATTGTGGTGCATAAATGTTCTTTGGTTAATCCCTTCATCTCCTTTCATCTTGTCTCCTCCTTCTTTCTAGCAGCTGTCAGTCTGTTTTATTCATCTAAACTTTGGTTCATCTATTTTGTTCATTAGTTTATTGTGTTCATTAGTTCTACATATAAGTGAGATCATGTATTTTTTAATAAAAATAAGAAAAAAGTAAACTCTGATCTATTGTTCTGAAGAAAATCTGACTTTAAAGATGTAATGAAAGAGAAATTTTTCATTACATGAGGAATTTGCTTATTCTTTTGTATGATTCTTCATGACAGTCTTTGCTTTGCCTCATCAAATTCTTAAACTTTAAGTATCGGTACATCATAGTCACTTAATTTTATTTTTGAAAATGGGCATAATGGATAAAAAAGAGTAAATCCATTTAACAAAGAATTTTTTTCCTTGCAATTCACAATTTTTAAATTGTCTAGACCTAGTGGTTATAAATTTTGGAAAGTTAACCCTGAAATACTTAGGACTGTTTAGAGAAAATCAATTAGAGTTTAGCTAAGACTCAATAGACATTACATACTTCTGGTAATGATAAAGTTTCATATTATACCAAGATAAAGTTATGTTCAATTTCATGTTTGTGGGAAAATGGTGAATATGAGGTTATTCAATCTACCTCAGAGTCTTTATAAGCTTTTGGATCTTCCAGAGTGTACTGTCCATGAAAGTATAGACTTGCTGTATTCACTGCTGTATCTGCAATGCTTCGTTATTCTCAATGTTCAGAACGGTGTCTAGGACATAGCACATGCCCAATAAATGCATATTTCAGTAATTACTTAATTACTTTTGGAAAAATATTTTAGGATTCCAACTATAGATATTGAGAGCAAGTGGTATTCTAAGGAGAATATAATAGAAAAATTGAAAAATATTTTAATCAGTTTTTAACCTGTGAGGTAAGCATCATGTTTTTCATTGTTGTAATTGTAAATACCAGGGGAAGTTTTGAAGGTTAAAAGATATTTATATTTTCTTAAAATTTCCAAGGAAAAGCTAAGAGGATAAATGGGACATTTATATCAGTGGTACTATTGAATTGATTTTTAAAGAATTTACTTACTGCATTGAGAGAGGGGGGAAGAGGAGAGGAAGAGAGAGAGATGGAGAGGGAGAGAAAAACATAGGTTTGTTTTTCCACTTATTTATGCATTCATTGATTGATTCCTGTATGTGTCCTGACTGGGGATCTAAATCACAACCTTGGCTTATTGGGATGATGTTCAACCAACCGAGCTACCAGGCCAGAGTGAATTGAATTTTAAATAGATAGTGGTGGTGAAGATAGCCTTACCAAAGTATGTTATGGTTTTAAAAGCAGTAAATAAATGAATTATTAACTATAACTGTACTCAGTTGTTTATGTCTACAATAATATAATTATGAAATTATCTTATATATTCCTTATCCTTGCTTTGTAGATCATATACATATTACATATATGCCTTATTGGGTGAAGCAGGTTATCTACTTTTGTTATTTGTAGATATTCTGCTTCTTATGTGTGTTGTCAGCAGTGTGCTTTGCTTAATTATATTTTCCTTATTATTGCCCCAACTGTCCACTCAACTATAGGTTATTTAAATCTTACTTTATAACTAATATCTAGAAAATAACATGCATTAATTAATTGATAACACTGTGTCATTTGAGTTATACATTGCCTGTTTTAAAACAAACACCAACTCATATTTTTATTGTTGTGTTGTTATTTTCTTTCATGGCTGTAGTGCTGAACATCAGTGATTTGTGTTAGTTACCACTACATCAGAACCACCTTGCTTAATGACTTAAAAGAATAATTGCTTGTGTTGCTCATGAATCTTTCATTTGGGCAGAACTTGGAATGAATGGCTTGCCCCAGGTGGGAGGTGGTTGATTTACTTTCAGGGTCACCCCTTCACATGACTGGCCTTTTGGGAAGCTCACCTGTGGGTCAGAGGCTTTGTTTTCTTTCCACTCAAGTCCCTTCATTGGCTGCTTAGGTTTCTCAAAGCACAGTAGTGAGCTTCTGTAGCATCTTTAGAAAACGAAGTATAAGTGCATGGTGTTTTTATGTCTAGCCTTGGAAGTCACGTAGCACCGCTTAATCTGCATTTTGTTGGTCAAGGCAGTCAAAAGGGCCCACCCAGATTCAAGGCAAGGGCACATCCACACCATCAGCAAATGGGGGAGTAACAGGTTCTAGAAGAGCATGTAGGGCACAAGATTTTGTATTCACTTATGTCTACCATAGTACTAATGATTTATTCTTTTCTCATTTCCAAAACATTCTTAAAAATAGAGATGTTGTATCTCTTGCATTCCTAGATCCTTTTCTGTGCATTTACATGGCTCTCTTCTGAATTGGGGATTTTGTACATAGTCTTAGGGCTTAGCACTTGGTGTTACATTTTGTAAGCCACAGTATACATCTACTGGATACATGTGCGGAGGAATATTTGCTCTTCTGATGCTAAGGTTTTCTTAAAGCTTTCCTGACATCTCAAAAAGACTTTGTCTAGGAGATAGTGAAAATCATGGGAATCAATCATAGGCGTGTTTCTTGTACTGTTGGACTCTAAGTACGACTTCCTACTCATTGCTTCTCTATATCCCCAACTATATGTACATATAGAAGAGTAAAATTATCTAAGATCAGAATCTAAATCTGATCTGTTTCTTTTCTGCTAATACTATTTTGGTATGACGAGTATTTTACTTAGTTTTAAATTATGTTTTAAATACTCATGACTTCAAAATATCTTAAAGCTTTAAGGCAAAGCTGAAAAATGACTAATGCAGTCACAAACTCATCTTTTTTTAAACTGAGTGGGCAATACAATCTTCATAATATGTATTAATCTTCTTCCCTGTTGTGCTTTATCTTTCTCCGTCTACCTGATGGAGTCTGTAAGATTCTTAAACTTATCAGAATCATCAGGCAAGACACTTCCCTTTCATAAGAAGGCAGTGCTATGGGAGCCAAGGTGTAAGGAAATGATGTTTTAGGGAATAGCCTTCTGAACTGCCTGTTTGCTGCTGGTTTTCAGTAAACTGTTGTTTTTTCTCTAGCCATACTTAATAACTCTATATGGTAATTCAATTTGATGTTAAATTAAACATAATTCTGATTACATTTTTATATCTGTTTTTCCCTAATGTTTATTTATTTAAATTACAGAGAGTATGTAGTTTGGTTCATGTTATATACTAGCCTGTTTTATTTATTATCCACTTATGGAAAAATATTTAATGACTCTTTGTTTTTTATATTCATTTATTCATTAATATAGTCTATTTATTTATTTATTGTATCTTTTATAACTATTTGTTCAGCAAGCGTATATTGAACCCTTTCCGTACGCTTGACTTGAAGTTGTATATAAAGTTAAGTAAAATATTCTTCCTACTCTGTAGCTTGTACTCTATTAGAAGAGGTTATCAATTTTTATTTGTAAATGCTAACTGCAAACACCAGTCCATTCAGAGATGAATTTATAAGAAAGCTTTTCTGGTAACTCTATTTTCTTCTAATGGTTTTATTTTTATAATAATCACAAAATTTCTATATGCTTTTTAAATTTATATTTCTTACATCATGTAGTCTTCTTTTTACACTGTTAAAATCACTTCTTAATAGTACTAGACTATTTTCAGCCTTAGTGAACAGACTGTGATGAGGTTTGTATTATGGTTCAAGACCACATGTAGGCCATAGATTCATGAAAATAAAACCGTTGTAGTTTATCTGGCAAAGACCTGGTGGCTTGTTACATTAAGACCCTTTTTCTTGGGTGCTCTCTGTTTCTGTAACTAGCATTCTTCACCATAAGATAGTGGTTTCAAAGTGTTATCCTTAGACCAGAGGATCATCTGGAAAATTGTTTGAAAGGCCAGTTCTCAGGCTCCAACTCAAACGTTTGAGGGGCATCCCAGCTACCTACTGTGCCCTCTGGGTGATTCTGATGCACAGCAGAACTTGAGAATTAGTCTTCAAAAAAAAGAATCCCAACACGTTTTTTATCTCTGCATTAAAATGTTGAGTCATTTTCAGGATATACTTGGTATAGATATAGTTGCTTTATCTAGTTAAAGTTATTAGTGGAAGGTAATAAGTGTAATATGTTTTTGAAGAATCTATGCTATACACTGAAGACACAAAGTGGGCTTGTTTATTTGACACATTTTCTCTATTCCTTGAGAGAAAACCAAATATACCCCTCTCTCTTAATATGTATGGGGTTTGTATTTTTTAAAAAGTCTGTATATGGTTTTATAGTTATTGCTTTAGCAATGGTAATATGCTCTCTGATTTATCATTAAATATTTTTTACCTTTAGAATGTTGGTGTAATATATGATACAGTGTTCTAAAGTCCGCTCAGATGTATTAGATTCTGTGATATCATTATAACAGGGTTCATGGGATATTTCCCACAAACCTTGGCTTGGGAGAAGCAGAGGACAGCCTTTGAGAGGTACTTTGCACATCTATGGGAACTAGTTATGTTAAAAGGCTGTGCTGTTGCTCTGGGCCAGGGATATAGGCAGACTTTGACTACTGATGTAGCCATGATGTAGCCAGGCAGGGAGTCTTACAGTGTCTGTCCAAACAGGGAGGCAGTTTCCTTTTTACAGCGACTGTGCAAGAGGCAGGAAGGCAGTTGGCCCTGTGTACTGGGCCACATCGGCCTTGACTGATAATGGCAGTGTAAAGAATGTGAACTGTACAAAGAATGGGCTGATGTAATCCAGTGTGGAGGGAGTTGGAAATGGGGTCCTGCTGGAAGCTCTGGGCCAGGATTTAAACTAGGTGTGGCAGCCATGAGGCTCGCTCTCTCTCTCTCCGCCATGAGGTTTGAGAGGGTACAGAAGGGCCCCACCAGCCCACCATGAGGTCTGATGTGTAAGGAGGTGCCACATGGTTTTGGACAAAGGGCTAGAGAACACTGCTACATGACCAATGGTGCTGGAAATTGTGGAACCTGCCCAGTGGAGCAGGGAATACTGGGAGAAGCTGAAGATGCTGAACTGTGACCAGGAATGCTGAACTGAGGACCTCTGTGTTTCTAAGAGGTGGTACCTCTGATGGCATATTTTGAAGCTGGCTTGATTTGGCAAAGGGAGGCAGGACCATGTGTGTATGGGCATTTTAAAGGAATGGAACTTAATGGCAGAATTCCACCATCATTCTAAATATGTATACCATTTAAATAAACAATTCCTATCCTTTTCACCAAACTATGGCATTGGGAGCCATGTTTCTTGGGAGCAGGCCATCGGACCCCTTACAACTGTTTTAGAACTGCATAGGCTGGGGTTCTGTAACACCATGAGGAAAATAGGTAATATTTAATTATCTCAATTAATTTTAACCCTATTCGAAATAGGTACTATTTCCCTCTTTCCTTTCAGCCAACCAAAGGAAAAAAATAATTAAGCACTTTGCCTTGGCTAATACAGAGTGGAATCTCTTTACTCAAACTTACGAGTTGAGGCTTCATGGAGAGCCTTCTTTTACCACGGTCCTTCATTTATGCAGTGGAAAGTACCTTGGGTCTGATGTTAGAAGACTTATGTCAGTGGTTCTCAAAGTGGGAACTTGTTTCACATAAACATTCCTCGGCCTCAGCCCAGATCTACTGAAGGAGAAAACCAGCTGTTGGGAACCCAACAGTCTGTGTTTTAATTAACTCTTTTTTAAAAAAAATATTTAGTTATTTTTCAAGTACAGTTTTCTGTCTATTTCTCCCATCCCAGCCCAGCCCACCCTATGCTCCCCACCTCCTTCCCATTTCCACCCCCCTTAGTTACTGTCCCTGTGTCCTTTATACTTGTTCCTCTAAATCCCTCCCATTTTTTCCCCTTAAATTCCCTCCCCTCTCCCCTCTGGTCACTGTCCACCTTGTTCTCTATTTCAGTGTATTTGTTTTTATTTTGCTTACTTGTTTGTTTTGTTGTTTAGGTTCCTGTTAAAGGTGAGATCATATAGTATTTGTCTTTCTCCCCCTGGCTTATTTCACTCAGCATAATGCTTTCCAGTTCCATCCATGCTGTTCCAAAGGGTAGGAACTCCTTCTTTCTCTCTGCTGCATAGAATTCCATTGTGTATATGTACCATAATTTTTGGATCCATTCATTTACTGATGGGCACCTTGGTTGCTTCCAACTCTTGGCTATTGTAAATTGTGCTGCTATGAACATTGTGGTGCATATGTTCTTTGATATTGATATTTTAGGATTCTTAGGATATAATCCTAGCAGTGGAATTGCTGGGTCAAAAGGCAGGTCAATTTTTATTTTTCTGAGAAAATTCCATACTGTTTTCCATAATGGTTGTACCAGTCTGCAATCCCACCAACAGTGAACTAAGGTCCCCTTTTCCCCACAACCTCTCCAACATTTGTTGTTCGTTGCTTTGTTTATGATAGCCATCCTGACTAGTGTAAAGTGATATCTCATTGTGGTTTTAATTTGCATCTCTCTGATAGCTAGCAATATTGAGCATCTCTTCATGTGTCTCTGGATCTTCTGTATGTCCTCCTTGGAGAAATGTCTGTTCAAGTCCTTTTCCTATTTTTTAATTGGGTTCATTGTCTTCTTAGAGTGGAGTCGTGTAAGTTCTTTGTATATTTTGGAGATTAAACCTTTGTCTGAGGTATCATTGGCAGATATGTTTTCCCATACAGTTGGTTGTCTTGCTAATTTAATACTGTTTTCTTTAGCCAAGCAGAAGCTTTTTATTTTGATGAGATCCCATCTGTTTATTCTTCCCTTTATATTCCTTGCTCTAGGGGACATATCAGTAACCATAAATGACCTCGAATAGCAGCTGCAATTTTAAGAATGAAGAACAAAGTAGGAGGGATCACAATACCTGATATCAAACTGTATTACAAGGCCACTGTAATCAAAACAGCCTGGTACTGGCATAAAAACAGGCACATAGACCAATGGAACAGAACAGAGAGCCCAGAAATCAAACCAACTCTCTACAGTCAATTAATATCTGACAAAGGGGGCAGCAACATAAAATGGAGTAAAGATAGCTTCTTCAACAAATGGTGTTGGGAGAACTGGACAGCTATGTGCAAAAAAAATGAAACTGGAGCACAGGCCTTGAAACCATTAAAGTCCTAGAGGAGAACATTGGCAGGAAAATCTCAGATATTTCATGCAGCAACATTTTAATTAACTCTTTTGATGATTCAGATACACTGTAAAGTTTGAAAACCATCTATGTTTTAAAGACTTTGTTATTTGCTTTTCTAGAATTGTAGTCAAATTCTTAAACATTTGGAATGAAATTTTTATTTCTCAAAAGGAGTCTAATAGAAATCTGTGTGTTAGGTGGCTGTGAGAATTCAAAGAAAACCCATGAGAAAGCATTTGTGATTTGCAAAATACTCTCCAGATGCTATTTCATTTTAACTTATCACAGCAGTCTGTGGAGGTGATTGAAATTTTCACCCAAACTATGACTCTGGAAGTGTTACTATGATACGTCTTAGGAAGCTTGTATGTTAGCTTTTAAATCGACAGTGTTAATTAATCAAAATCGTTTAGCTTGCCATCTTTTAGCCTGCTGTTTAGTACAAAGCCAAGCTTGAAGGCCATAAAGATGTGGGATGAAGGTCAGTAGGAAAGCTCTGTCCACTTTGAAAGGCGAGCTCAGTAAGTATGTAGACGTGAAGAACTGCAAAGAGTTGTCGGAAGAGGAGATTAGAAACAGAATTTGCTGAAATATAATAGTATTAACCCTTACATTCAAGTTTTGCCTATTCCTGATACCTAGGGTTCCATTCCACTTTCTGTGCATGGCTTAAGTCCATGTTCAATATGAAATAGCACTGAGATTTGGGGCAGAGGGCAGGGCCACTGTGGTCACTTGCGGAGAATTTCAGAGAGAGGACCACAGCTCAGAGTGGAACAAGCTTATGTGATTTGAGCTCTGAGACACAACTAGTGAAGGAAAAATCAAGGGTTGGGCTGGGTGAAGGGCTTCTCTCCCAAAGACTTCCCTGAGCTTTGGGTCTAACTGCCAGGCCTCAAAAAGGGACACAGTGAAATGAAACTTCTCAGGATTCAGGTAGATGGATATCAGCATATTATTTGTTTCTGTCTCTTTCCTGTCTGTGTCTCTCTGTCTCTCTGCCTCTTCTCCCCCTCACCCACACACATACACACACCCTTGGGTAGCAAAAATAAGTGGGGAGAGATGGAACGATGGTTCAGTAAGACCTCACAGTTGTAATATAACCCACTGGCAGGTGCTTTCCTCCTGTTTTCTAAGCGGTGATCCCAGGATGCTTTGCACGCTTGAGATTCTCTTTTATTTTCATATTCTCATTTAGTTATTAATAGAATGTATATCACTGATTAATAAAATGAATAAAGGATCTCTGAATTCTACAATCAAAATTTCATTACCAAAGAGGAAATTTGTACTTGAACAATAATTAAATTTAAAAAATAATAAAAGAAATAGTTAATCCAGAGGAATTTAGTAAGTTGCATCTGAGTGGTATGAGGAACCAGATGTATAGATATAGCCTAGTACATTTCTTCTAGTTATCCTATATCTTTTAGAACTTAGAAAATATAATATATTGCTGTGGAGGAATAAATATATAGTAATGGTGTATGAGGAGGTCAAAATTCCCTTAAAAATCATTTTTTCACAATAATATACAGAGTTTGGCACAAATAACACCCCTTTTTATTATATAATTTTTTATTACAAAATCATAAGCTTGTAATTCTGTAACATAACAATATCACAGTCAAGCATGCCATATGACATTTTAGGTGAAATGTTCAGATTAAAACTATACATTTTTACACCCATATTATTACCTTCCCAACCCCACTCAAGCAGGTGTTAATTCTGCCAGACCCTGTATGATAAGAAAACAAAACAAGACAAAATCAAAGATTCCCTTACACCCCAAATTTGATTTTGTGTATAGATTTAAATCTGGGAAGTGAGTCAGATTAATATGTTGCACAAACCAGATGTTATTGCTTTCATGGGACCAAGAAACTCTACTATTCTCGACTTCCTAAGAGCAGAAAATGAGGGTGTGTCAAGTTATTGGTAGGTCTAAATGAGTAATTGCTTGTCTATATAGATTTTTTAATGTAAGTTAAGTTTCTTTAGTATGATACTATTTAACATTATGTTTTCCCCTGTCTACAATGTCTTGCTACTTCCAGGCAGAGTGGCAGTTTCAGTGTGTGAATTTCGTATTCTGTAATCTATTTCTATCATTAGCTTACATCTTGACTCACCAAATATTAAAACATCTTTGAAGTGGGAGCTAAATTTTGTTATGTTTTCAGAATGATTCGTGTTCACTTTTAGTTCTTGGCATTCTCTGTTAGGTTTTAGTGTGTTGACAATCAAGGGGGAAAAGCCAACACAGCATTCTGGAATATATGAAACACAGCACTGTAATTATACATTTCATGTCTTATTGTAATTGTTCATTTATGAGTCTCTCCAACTGCCCCCTCTATTTTTGAGCATTTCCTGGAAAGAGACATTTTCTCATTTAGCTTCATGTAATAGTAAATCTCATATGTTCAATGACATTGTGTTGAATTTCAAACTGAGTATTTCTTGAATGGAATTTCTTTATTAAAAAAATTTATGTAGGAGGGGATGCTAGAAATTATATGTAATTTAGTTCTTATTTTACCTATGATCTTATAAAATCTTAAAACCAACTAGCAGAAAGGATTAATATATTGCTTTAGCGATAAAACCTATTATTATTACTTTTATTGTCTTGTTTTCCAAAATAAAAAGTGAATAATAATTTGGATATTGGGTTTAATATTTAGATCAAAAGGTACAAGTGATATCTTAGCTTCCCCAAAGAGTGCCTATGCTTAGTTTAATCTCAGGTAATAACTTATAAAGTGTAATAAAAATATGGTTGAATGAATTCCTGTGAAATTGATATTCAAACACTTAACTAAGAAGGCTAGCATAGTGGAAATGTTCCATTAGTAACAAAATATTCCTTTCCAAACACAAATAACTTTTCCATGTACTTCTGTCTTGGAAGTTATCATAAGAAATTTAATGGCATGCAAGCTATGGCAGACTTTTGGCTTTATTTATTGACACTCCATCTATATGCATAAGTGAGATGTAGTCATGTGCCAAAGTGAATTTATTTTACTGTTTAATATCTAGGAGTAGGTAAGAAAGCCAGCTTTTAAAGGAGAAGCATTTGTTTTATTTTATTTTCTCACCTAAAGTCAACAACTAATTGACTGTTATACTTGTAATATGAATTTAGAGGTAACCCAAATCCCAGTGTTGGTGAGACTGCATCACTATATAACCTGTCATTTCTTAGTGATACTCATAAAAAACAGACACATTTTCAGTTTCTCAGCGTGTTGTCAAAAGTCTAATGTTTTTTTTTTTTTTTTGGTCTTGCACATTATCCATGGGCTTTGAGTCACATCCTAAGGGCCGTGTTATAGGTTGACCATTAACCTGTCGTAGTGAGGAGTATGCACTGGTGTGTTGCTTCCTTGTATAACATATTCCTTCAGTGTATATTTACTGATAGCAATCTATAGAGTAGCATTAGATCAGAAGAGGGCAAAGCTTTAGTTCTGTGTGCTTTTTAGAATTCCCTGTGTGATTTATGTTGCTATTATTTCTCTCAGAATATTCTGGTGAGAAAGCTTCCAGATCCTTAGATTATAATCACAGAGGCTTCTGCCTGTTTTTCTCTGCCATGGCTCCTTAGTGAAGGGGGGTTTATGTTTTGTGTTGTTTGTTTTAAACTTAAACTCACAGAGATGACTTTTTGTACGCTCTTACATTCCTTGAGATGGCAGTGTAAGCTATTTACTCTGGAACAAACTGCCCTTTTTTTAAAACAAAGGAGACAGCTACAGCTTTATTTTATATTAATTTATACAGTGTATTTTTGTCTTAAAATTTAACAATTTTATGAAAGCTAACTTTATACTAAATATTATTCTGTTATTTTTTAAAATAGATTATTGTGATAAAATAGTCATTATTGCCCTGGCTCATGTGGCTCAGTGGATTGAGTGGGGGCTGTGAACCAAAGGGTCACCAGTTTGATTCCCTGTCATGGGCACAGGCCCGGGTTACGGGCGAGGTCCCTGGTGGGGGCCATGTGAAAGGCAACCACACATTGACGTTTCTCTCACTCTTTCTCCCTCCCTTCTCCTCTCTCTAAAAATAAATAAATAAAATCTTTAAAAATAAAATAGTAATTGTTAAAGTATGTTTTAGAAAGTGTTTTATTTTCACTTTGGGATTTTTCTTCCTTGATCATTTTCAGGTTCCTATAAAAAGAAACTCACAGTCTTCTAAAAGATGATAATAAAAGTCTCAGTCATCCATTTATTTCTACTAAACTGTGAATCTGGGAGACTTTTGGAAGGTAAATGTAGTCAGCAAACTACAATATTCATCATCCTTACTTTCAGTCAGACTTACATAGCAGAAAGTTAAATATAAAAAGACTGTAAGAGTAGAGATCTGTCTTTCATCTGTGCAAGTGATGGACACAGCAACTTTAACAATACCTGTTTTCCACTGTTAAATATGATGTGATATTTTAAATTTATAAAAAGGAAAGATCTTCACATTCTTAACACCAAGGGATAAGAAAGTAGAATTTGTTTCAGGGCTATAGAAAGAATAATAGGAGAATCTTAAGGGTAATATTTTTCTTTCTCTGGAAGCAGGGAGTTGGCAAATTTTACATGATTTTTTATGAAGAAATAATAATGATGCTAAGAGAAAAACATGTGTATAATGTATGATAAATATTTTTGTATATTATCTCACCAAATCTTCCTAAAGCACATGACATTATTACTATTGCTAGGAATTAGGTTTGAAGAGATTGATGACACCGATAAATCAGAAATAGAACAAGGCGCCTGGCCCAGCCATGAAGACTCGAGAGCCTGAGGTGTTAACTCCAAGCAGGTGGATGTTGGTGTTAGAGGAGACAGTTAGCTCTGCACTTCTTTCTCCCTTTCTAATTTTCTATTCCTGTTTTCCTGTCTTTTGTTTTTTTCTTACAAATAAAACTTTTCTATTAGTGAAATAGTAATTGTGAGTTCCTGTTCTAATCTGAAAGTGTGAGCAGATGGAGTTGTGGTGATGGATTTCAAAGTGTGAAATCTATATATCTATATATCTATATCTATCTATATATAGATATAGATATATATAGATATAGATATATGTGTATTTGTTTTTTGGTAAAATATTTAGTAATAGAGCTGATTACACTGTTTAGTAAGTTGGGCTGTTTCATAATATTTTAAGGAACTATAGTGGCTAACACTAATCTGAATTTATTTCATGGTAGACTACTTTTAGTATAGAACTTTTCCCTTTATTAGAAATATGATGTTCCTTTTACAGTCACATTTAGTGTTTGGAGCCCATGTGAGAACTTAAGAGCAGTTTCCCAAAGGTGATTATTACTTGCTCGATAAATACCATTATAGTAATTCAAGAGTACTATAACGTTCTTAGGATGCTACATGCATTGGAGTGACTGTTTTGCTTTTCATGGGCCTGGAATAACCCCTTTAGAAATGTGTTTGTCCATTTTCGTAAAGGGAATGTCTATCTGGGTCCCTTGGGCAAGGTCAAGGATGAGGCAGATGTTGCATAGCTTAATCCCTTTGTAATTTGTTCAGGTTTATAAAGACCAAGGACTTACATGCACATTGAATTATAACCTATCCTATTGATACTTGATAATTTCACAATTCTTTCCAAGAATAAAGAAACTTGACTACAAGGAGTTCAGTATTACCTGTTTAGCTAAAGATCTTATGCTTCATCACCTCTAAGACTAGAAACATAGGTTTGGCTTTTAAGAAAAAAATATTTGAATTTATCTGACAGATTAAAACAATTTTGTAGTATTTTTAAAGGATGTTGAAAATCTTTGAAATCATATAGACAAAACAGGTAGTCCTCCTTTAGTTTAAAGTTACTGTCGCTTACACACACATATATTGCTAAAAATAAGTACAAAAATGGACTTCTTCATGGATATTAAATTCTACAACTGTCTTTTCGTCTACCCAGTAAATGCTGCCAAAATTATAGTCCTAGCAAAGAATGCAAATTGGATCATTAACATTGGAAATAAAAACAAAGAAATTGATTGAAGTGAATTATGTTAGATTTAGTGAAAGCTTGGCAAAAAAATGAATTCTGCTTACTAATATAAGTGGCCTAGCTAAATGAGCAAGTGACTTTTTATTCTTAAAACAAGTAGAAAATACATAAGAAGTAAAGAATATGAAACAAGCTTGAAATAAATGAAAGAAAATGTAACTGTAAAATACAATTAGCAAGAATATGTACAGGTGCAGATAAGACTCAATTTTTTTGTACTACAGAACATATTCATTTTTCTTAATATTTTAACAGTAAATATGTATTAGTGTAAATACAATATTGGTTTAAAAATTTTTAAGCTCTTTTTGCTATGTGTTTTCACATTCATTGTTCCACTTGATCTTTACAAGTGACCTAGGTCATATTTTTAATTTGCAGTTTTATATACTATTAAATAGAGACTCAGAGAAGATATCTTGAAACTGGTATTTTAATAACCAACTCTAAACCATTAAGAGATGCTTAGTTTATTTGCATGAGATAGATACGAATATGGATGATGCCTTATATCACCGATATTTTATTTTTTAGATTCTGTTCTCTAGTTTTAAAAGGTTTTGTTTTAACTTTTAAAGTTACAGTGAAAATATGAATTCTAAGGCTAATGACCTGTCCCTGTTACAGAATTTTACCCATTTGGGGGCCAAGATACTATTACTGATATGGTGCCCTCCAGATTTGCCCCCCCCGGGGTCTTTTTGTTCTAGGTTCGTCCCACCACCAGGTAGGAATGTGGCTCTCAGTGAGAGAGTTTGGTGAAAAGCAAAGGAACTACTTATTCAAAAGTTGTACAGGTTTATAGTAATGTTGGAATGTCACCATTAAGTCTCAAACTCCCTTTAGGATACCCACAAATGAACACAGTCCTGCCTCCCCTTTCTAAACCAGGCCAGTCAGGCATATGGGAGCTCAGGAAAAGAAATAGAAGTCCGTGGCTTAGCTAGACTCCCAGTTCCTCCTAGTAATCTGTGCGCAGCTGGACAGATCTCAGCATCATCAACTGTGTCGTGGCAATCTCCAGTTCTTAACCCAAAGCAATGTGGCACCTCTTCAGGGTACACCACTAGCAAGAGTCTGTTCACCCCTTTCCTTCCCGCATGTGCAATATCAATGAAATGTTAACTTAATTACAAATAGTTAATTTAAATAAAATATGCAAAAGACCCTGACTGGTCTGGCTCAGTGGATTGAGTGCTGGCCTGCAAACGAAAGGGTTGCTGGTTTGATTCCCAGTCAGAGCACATGCCTTGGTTGTGGTCCAGGTCCCCAGTAGGGGGTTTGTGAGAGGCAATCGCACATTGATGGTGTCTCTCCTCTCTCTCCTTTCCCCCCTCTCTAAAAATAAAAAAATAAAATCTTTTCAAAAAGCTCAAAAAATCAAAATGAAATATTAAAACGATTTTAAACTACCTAAAAATTAAGATTAAAAAATAAGATTATTTTATGCAGTGCATTTGCATAGAAAAGTAAATATTTTATTTTTATAAGACTAATGGAAAATAAGGCTAATATGAGAATGTTCTATAAAGAAGAGTAAATGAACAAAGAGGCTGCTGGAAGAATATCGTGGAGAGAAACTAACTTTGGTTAAGAGACAAAAAAAGAAATAAAAGAAAATAATAGTGACTACAAGCAAAAAAAACAGGAACTGTAGTGGCCAGAGCTTCTTCAGCTTTGGGAACCTCCAGGGTACTTGGTTAGAAAAAGCCCCAGTGTTCTGGGGGTCACCAGAGGGCCTCTGGAGGTGAACAAGTAGAATGCCAAATCAAGAGGAAAATGTTGGGTACTCACAGATACAACCATGCATTGGAGTCGTGAAAATAGCAGTGAATGACCCCTGAATTTCCACCGCTGCTCAGGAGAAGCAATAAATTGATAATGTTTGCATAAAGGGCAAATAGACATGTCTTATTAAAACCAGGTAAAAGCTGATCATATAATTGTATAATTATATATATAATATCTATTAAGGAGAATATACTGTATAGTATATTCTGTTCATTTAACCTGCTGACATCACTTTTGGTAAGACTTACTTGTCTTCTATTTTCAATATCTCTATCTCTGCAAAAAGGGTATTTTAAAAGAGTACCTGAAAGGAATTTTTTAAATGGCATTGGTTATAATGATATACCTGTTTTTACCAAAATGGATTTGGTTAAATGCAAAATTGATTGGCCAATATCAAGGTCTAGCTCTCTTTATCTCTTTTGTACTTTTGGCATGAGGAAATAAAAATAAAATGAACCACTATGCTAAAATATATTTAGAAAAACACAAAACAAAAAAATGGGGAATAGTTTTTCTTTTGGTTCAGAATTATCACCATGATAATTTTACTCCCAGCATGCTTGTCTTAATGAAGTTTAATTCTATTTAATGAACTAGGAAGCTTTAGTGATGCCATTCATTCTCTGAGAATTTTATCTTGATGGTTAGGAGTTAACATCTGTCGCTTCAAGGACCCTCTTCTGTGACAATCAGTGAAGACACTGAACTTCCAGAAATTCTTATTTTAGTAGATAAGGAAGAAATAATTTCATACATAAAACACTTCTCCTTATTCAGATACAATCATGAAGCTTTAGAAATTTGAAAAAGAACGAGTCCTGCAGCTTTATTTTTTATTTGGCATATGGAACTGTTGTTATTCTTGTACAGCTAAATCCCATAATGAGCATCCACATACACAGAGAAAATTGTATCCCTCCCACTGAACATTACAATTGCTATAAAAAAACAATAGAATTTTATAAAACTTTGAGAAGAAAACATAGGCAGTGAATTCCTTGTCATCATTCTTGGGGATATTTTTGTAGATCTGATTTTAAAGGCAAAGGCAAAAAAAGCAAAAATAAACAAATGGGACTCCATCAAACGAAAAAGCTTCTGTACAACAAAGGAAATCATCAACAAAATTAAAAGGCAATTTACTGAATGGGAGAAGATATCTGCAAATCACAGATACTATAAGGGGTTAATATCAAAACACATTAAAAACCCACACAGATTAATGACAAAAAAGTGAAACCAATTTAAATGTGAACAGAAAATCTGAATAGACCATATTTCCCCAAGAAGATATACAGATAACCCATAGACAAATTAAAAGATGCTCAATATTACTAATCAGGGAACAACAAATCAAAATCACAATGAATTCATTCTTGTGCGAATGGCTATTATCAAAAGGACAAGAAATAAGTATTGGTAAGGATGTGGAGAAAAGGAAAGTCTTGCGCACCATTAGTAGGAATGTAAATTGGTGTAGTCACTATGGAAAACAGTATGGACGTTCCTCAGGAACTTAAAAATAGAAGTAACTATTCTCATGATCCAGCAATTCCAGGTCCGGTTATTTATCTGAAGAAAGTGAAACCAGTAATTTGAAAATATATATGTGCACCCCTATGTTCGTTTTAGCATTGTTTAAAATAGCCAGGATGTGGAAACAACCTAAATGTTCATCAATGGCTGACTGGACAATGAAGATGTGGCGTGCACACACACACACACACACACACACACACACACACACAATGGGATACATAATACTCAGCCACAGAAAAGAATGAGATCTTGTCATTTGAGACAAGGTGGATGGTCCTTGAATGTATTCTGCTAAATAAAATTAATCAGAGAAAGAAATATCATATGATTTCACTTATGCGTGGAATTAAAAACAAAGCCAAATGAATGAACAGCCAAAACCAAACTCATAGACACAGAGAACTGATTGGTAATTTCCAGAGGGGAGTGGAGTTGGGACTCAGTTAAATGAGTGAAGGGGGTGAAAAGGTACCAACCTTCAGAAATAAGTAAGTCATGGGGATGTAATGTACAACACAGTGACTACAGTCAGTAACACTATAGGGCAAATTTGAAAGTTCCTAAGAATAGATGTTCAAAGTTCTCATCACAAGAAAAAAATTTAGTGGGGGGAGTAACTTTGTGTGGAGACAGTTGGTGACTAAACTTATTTTGGTGATCACTTTGCAGTGTATAGATGTCAAATCGTTATGTTGTACACTTGAAGCTAATTTAATGTTGTATGTCAATTACATTTTAATTAAAAAGTAGGTTTAACAGAAATAAGCCAATAAAAAGAGGGTGTATCTATTTAGGTTTTCTATGATTGGGTGTGCTTAGTTTTTGCTCCATTACTTTTTCTTTATCTAGATATTCAAGTGTACGGAACAAACACGAGAGGAAATAAGAACATTTTATGTAAAATGATTGCTAAAAACACAAAATATGGCAGAAGTAAAATGTTTGGAATTATAAGAGGTGACTATAAAGGGGCCAGATTATAGTGGGAACACTATTATTGTAGGGACCAAAAGTTTAATCCCAGTTCTGTCTTTTGTCAGCTCTGTAAAACTGGAAACGTTACTTGGTCTCTCAGCCTCTTTCCTCATCTACTTCTGTGGTCAGGTGAGACTGAACAAGGCCATGTGTGAGAAGTTCTTAGGCAAAAGTAGATACGTTCACTGGCTTCTCTTAATAAAAATGGCTTATGTTCTTTAGGAAGGAACAGCTGGCTGTATAAACTTTCAGGGAAATGAGTGACAGTAATAACAATGATATCAAAACAAATTTAAAGTACATATAGTTTAAAAGAAGAAATTCACTTTGGAAAATATAAAGAATCTTCACCATGATCATCAGCAGCAGCAGCATCTGATTATTAGAATTGTTGTAGATGCTCTTACAATTAATTTGTAAAATAAATGCCATTGTAAAGTATCATCATAGCTATAAATTTGGCTACTTCCCAAAATAATATCAAGTTGAAGGGTATTTTTAAATACAATTCTGAAATCATTATATCAAATATTTGGAAATGTTCATTGAAGATTGACCAGTGAATCATTAAAGAGTTGTGGATATAATTAGCTTTATTAAATACCTTAGTTTGTTTTCTAGAGTCTGCTATATGTTCATTTAGTTTGCAGGTGGTTTTAATTTGTGGTTTTTTAGTGTAAGGCCATACTACCCTGAGCATTCCTGATCTCATCCTAATTTGTGGTGGTTTAGATAAAAAAAAACATAGATGTTCAATTACATAAACAAGTAAGAAGCAATATATCTGTAGGAAACATATGGGTTTTCCATAGAAATAAATATAGTCTGGACATTTTAAGATTCTAAATATCAAATATATCAATCTAGTTACAGAATATCTAGGATATGTTTGTGATGTTTTAGATGTATTAGGAAGATAAATACTGATTATTATCAGCCTGTGCTTTGACCATCAAAGAGTTGGATTAAAAATGAAAGGAGTATAGACCCTGATTTTGTAGTCTGTGAAAATAAAAGGGTCTGAAACTATCAAAGCTCATTGCTTGTTGTGTTACATTTTGAATATAGATTATTCAGAATTCCTGGTGAAAGTGAATCAAAATAAGGGACTGTATTTCAACTTTTGTTCAATTTGTGTCTTAAGAAAGCATGGTGATAAGTATGTAACATTAAAGTAAAAGCAAGTAAGCTTTAATCATTAACATCTTATAAGTTAACCTTTTAAAAAAACAACACAAGTAAGTCTTACACTATGAGAATAGACTGAATCTCAAGTAGTTCTCATATCTGATAGCTCTCATAGTATTCTTTGAAATTTGATAGCTGATATTCTGCTATATTCTTTTTAAGTCTTAGAAATAAATCATTTAAAAATATTTTGTTCATTCCAAATATGCTTCATTCCAAATATGCACCTTGAAGAAAATATTCAGTTTAGGAAATATAGTAAAATATATACCTACAGAAAATAAAAATATACATGCTTTTTACTACTCATTAAGTAGTATATTTTATTATATTTTCTCAGCTGAGTTTATAACAACAAATGTTCAGATAAGTGTTGGAAATTCTGAAAATGATTCTGACCCTTTAAAAATATATCTAAACATTGTCTTCATGTTAAAAAAAATTTGAAATGGCTGATATCATTTGAGTGAATTTGGTAATCTAGTGAGATACTCTTGGAAATTAGTTTTTAGAAATTCTTTTGCATATTTATTCATTTAAATATTAATGTTTGAAGAGTTATCTTATTTCTGGACATTCCAAGTTTTCTGCAACTTTCATCTTTGGTTGACATTGTACTAAGTATTGTAAGTAATCTAGAGATGATTTAAAGCCCACAGGATGATGTGTGTAGGCTATATGAGAGCACAGTTGTGTTCCACATAATGTCAGTTGGGTCAATGATGGACCACCAATATGGTGGCAGTCCCATAAAACCATCATAGAGTTGAATTCCCTGTAAGCAATGGAAGGATGTGTGGTTCAGCATGAATTTTTTTCTCTGATGGGAGCAGTATCTCTGGGCCTTGGTAAGAGATTTTCTTTTATAACACCCCAATTGACTGCATAGAGTATGTGCCTATCAGTCAGCCAGACTTGTATCACCATAGAGGAGTCTTCTGACAGAGCTACATATTCAGAGGGTGCTATAGTGAAAACTTTCTATTGAGTGTGGAGCCATTCTGTTCCTGTACTTTGGAAATATTTCAGATTCCAATGATGCAAAGCATAGATAAGTTTTGTTTCTTCCATCAGTTTAATCCCAGGAGAGGTTTTTTTGGGGTGTGTGCCAAATTGGTTCAATGGAACCAAAAACAAATTCCCAAAGTCAAAATACTGATCCTCAGTTCTACACCCTCTCCATGTTAAATAACCCTTTTTCACGGAATATCACAGAATTTCTTAATCTGTCCACTGCTCTGGCATGCAGTAGCCAAAACCACGTTGCCATGTTGGTTCCTTATGTTCCTTTATCTTTCCATTTTGATGCCTTATTCTAACTGATTCTCAGAGCACCTTTCACTTCCTCCTGACAGTCTCTACTTTGGTCTTCTACATTTACCTTACCAAGTGAATTCCTCCTCAGCATTTCCAATCAGCCAAGTCCATGTCCCTGTTCATGGAGCAGCTTTGAAATTATCTTTCTGATCCTGCCAAAGGAAGCAGTTTTGTGGGATAGTGTCTGTTTATAAAGTCTGCAGTAGTATATGGTAACATCCTAGGTTTTCATATTCATTCACCACTCCCTGACTCACCCAGATCAACTTACAGGCCTGCAAGCTCCGTTCATGGAAAGTGCCTTACATAGGTGTATCACTTTCTTTTTTATCTTTTATATTATATTTTAATATATCTTTTCTATATTTAGATACACACATACTTAACCCTTTAGCTGCATCCTACACAATTCAGTACAGAAACATGCTGGACAGGTTTGTAGGCTGGAAGCAATAGGCTGTACCATATAGCCTAGTTATTTCAGAGGCTATATACCACCTGGGTTTGTGTAAATGCACTCTGATCTTCACACAACAACGAGACCACCTAGTGATGAAATTCTCAGAATTTATAGTCATTGTTGAGTGTAACATAAAATACTACAGCATTTTACATAAGGGACATGAGCATCTGTGTATTTTGATATCCATAAAAGTCTTGGAATCAATCCCCTGTGGATATAGAAGGATGAGTGTATTTCGAGGGCTTAATACATTATTGCGAAAATAATAACTGTTAATGTTCATGTTAGTGATAAGATCATATCAAATCTTGACTGCGGTCAATATTAATATCTAAGTGGTACTCTGGTGCTGCTTTTATGTTTTCTGGGGTTTTTTGAAAATTTTATTTAATTTTAGAGAGGGGGGAAAGGAGAGAGAAAGAGAGGGAGAGAAATATCAGTGTGAGAGTCAACATTGATTGGTTGCCTTTTGTACTCACCCCTTATGGGGAACAAACCTGTAACCCAGGCATGTGCCATGACTGGGAATCGAACCAGTGACCTTTTGCTTTGAGGAACGTTGCCCAACCAACTGAACCACTTTGGTCAAGGAATGCTTCTATGTTTATTTTTAAAACTCTACTTGATAAGAAAAATAATTAGTGGGCATACTTTATAGGCAGTAATATAATATTTTTCAGTACTAATATGTGTGTTTATATGTGTATTTGTATATGTATATATATATCATATATATACCTCTGTGCCCCTCCTTATGTGTTTATATAGATATTTTCTATAATATGCACTTGTTTTAAATAGGCCGCGGGGAGGGTGGGGGGGCGCCCACCACCGACCACAAGAATAAAAAAAACAAGAAAAAGAAAAAGAAAAAAACAGAACGAAGAACGTAGATCGGAACCTCGCCAGTAATCAACTAATACTTACGCCGGCCGCCCGGACGCCGCGGCGGCCGGAGCGGGGGCGGCGGGGCGCGGGCGGGCGGAACCAACCCGCCCCCGCGGGCCCGCGCCGCGGCGAGCCCGGGCGGGGGCCAGGCCGCGAGGCGGGCCGGGCGGCCGCCGGCGGGCGGCGGCGCGGGGGGGGCGGGGCGTGGGGCGGGGCGCGCGGTGGTGGCGTGGGGGGGCGGGCGAGGGGGGGGGCGGCTGGGCCAGGCCGGCCCGCCGCCACGCCACGCGGCAGTGGGAAGCGCCGCCCCTCTCCCGGTCCTCCCCCCACCCCCACATACAGCGCATAACCCAGCGACTCTGAGTGCCCCGGCCCAGGTGAACCACCTAAGGCACTGCTCCTCCGCACCCAACTGTGAGAAGCGGCAGAGGGGGTCGCCATTTCCCCGCTCTGGCCACGCCCCCACATACAGCGTCACAACCCAGCGACCTGGGAATCCAAGCCGCCGGCTTCTCACACTTAAAGGGCCAGAACAGACCAAGAATGGCGCAGGAGGATCTCAGAGCCCCAGAAATAAATCTAAGCGATGAAGAAATAGCAAAACTCACAGACGCACAGTTTAAAAAATTGGTGATCAGGATCCTCACAGAACTGGTTGATTATACGGACAAATTAGACAAATATATGAAGGCGAAACTAATTGAAATGAATGGAATTGCACAGGACACCAATAGCAATGAAAAGGAAACTGGGACTCAAATCAATGGAGTGGACCAGAAGAAAGCAAATAATGGCCAAACAGAAAAGAGTCAAGAAGCAAGAATTCAAAGAAATGAGGAGAGTCTTAGGAACCTCCAGGACATCTTTAAACGCTCCAACATCCGAATTATAGGGGTACCAGAAGGGGGAAAGGCACAGCCACCAGTGGAAAACTTATTTGAACAAATAATAAAGGAGAATTTCCCCAATCTGGCAAAGGGAAATAGACTTCCAGGAAATCCAGGAAGCTCAGAGAGTACCAAAGAAGTTGGACCCAAGAAGAAACACACCAAGGCACATTGTAATTACATTAGCCAAGATTAAAATGAAGGAGAGAATCCTAGAAGCAGCAAGAGCTAAGGGGACAGTCACCTACAAAGGAGTCCCCATCAGACTGTCAGCGGATTTCTCAAAAGAGACCTTACAGGCAAGAAGGGGCTGGAAAGAGGTATTCCAAGTCATGAAATCTAAAGACCTACAACCAAGATTGCTCTATCCAGCAAAACTTTCATTTAAAATGGAAGGACAGATAAGGTGCTTCTCAGATAAGATCAAATTCAAGGAGTTCATCATCACCAAGCCCTTGTTAACACCAAATATGAAATGTTAAAGGGACTTATCTAAGAAAAAGAGTAAAAGAGAAATGGGGGGGGCGGGAGGGGGGGGGGGATGCTCTGGGGGGGGGGGGGTGAATATTCTTTATGCTTCGACACCAAAGCGATTTTAATTTTATATGAATTAGAAAACAAAGCAACATGACCTCAACATTTGTGGGCATTGTTACCACACTTTCTTATGTTTACCTCTCATCGATATTAAATTAAACAACTCACAAATAATTCCATTGGCATTTTTTGAAATAATAGAATTACCTAAATACTGTTGGGAAAGTTGTTTCTGTGCAAGGGAAATCTATTTTTATTCAGTTATTGATTAATTTAAGGCAAAATTTAATGTTTCTACTATACGAAGGCACAGGAGACTTGATAAACTACAAATCAGAACTGTTAAAAATTTTTAAAATTTTTCTGTATAATTATGTTTTTGATGAAAATGACCACCAAAAAGAATAGTATGGTACTTTCTTTCATCTTCAGTCAAAAAGTATAGAGTTATCATAGCCTCTTGGATCTGGCTCGAGATATTTCTTGCTTAGATTTAGGTGGAAGAGAAAACAAACCATCTCTCGTAACAGCAAAGATAATTGGCCAGATGGACTTCCATGGCCACACCTGGATCACCACAGTGTCTGCCTAGAACTATCCAAATGCATAACTGATGTCATCTGTGATTTTGAAGTTCTAATTATGTGTAGGGGATTCTAAGGATGAATTATTTTACTCTGAGCAACAGCTGCTGGAACTTCAACTCTACTTCACATAAATTATCTAGAAATACCTTTGAAATTAAATAAATAGAAGTAAATGAACCATTCTGACAAAGGAAATAAAATCTTAGGCATTTATTAACCTCTTTTTGTTCTAAACACCAAAAATAACATAGATAATGAAATACCAGTATCAAATTATGATAACCCCTGTTAAAAAGGAAAATTTCAAGATAAAAGTTTGTGCATACAGATAACAAATAATATTTAATACAGTAAGTATTTATATATTTTTTTGCTTGTCCAGTTTTTAATTCTTCTTTTTATTAGCATACTGTTGAGAGGTAATTCCTGGTGACCAGCTACTGGAAACCAACCTATCATATCACTCCACACTCTATGGAGGGGCATATGAGATAAACTCATTCAGTCAGCTGCATTGTCATAGGACTTGACTCTTCAGCTGGTAATACCAGAAGAGAAAAATCATTCAGTGTAATGGTGGTTGAGGCAATGAGTTATGAGTGGACTGCACCTGCTTTGAAATTGCTCCTATGGTTTCGCCTCCCTGTCTTTCAGAACTGCCTTGGCATGGAACTGTTACTCTGCTGGTTCTCAGCCTCCAGCCAATTCCATGAGCTGAGCTATGTCTCTAACATATTTTCGAAAAATCCTCTTTCTAAAATTAGCTGGATTCCAGTTCTGCTGTTTGGAATCAATTGATTATACTAATTGGTTGCACTAATCAATTACACTAATTGATTGACATTTCAAACTTACTAGTTAATTGACATTAAGTTGAATTTGCTTATTATTTTCATGGGATGAGATATATAAACACCTGATTATCCAAAGAATCTCTGAAACAATTGAGAAATTATTTAAATATTTCTCTCTGTGCATCTGAATGTATATGTTATCTTTAGAATTCAATTTTTTGATCATGGTAAAAACATGTTACATGAAATCTACCCCATTAATTAACTTCTAAATATATGTTACAGAATTAACTATGTACATATTGTAGTAGAGTAGCTGCCTAGGACTTTTATTTTGTGTGACTGGAACTTTGTACTGATTGCACAGTAGGTCCTCTTTTCTCCCTCCCCTCAGCTCCTGAAGTTTGACCATTTTAAACACCATGTATAAGGGGAATCACACAGTATTTGTTCTTTGGTGACTAGATTATTTCGCTTAGCATAGTCCTTACGATTTATCCATGTAGCATATGACAGCACTTCCTTCTAATTTAAGGTTGAATGGGATTTTATTTTGTATGTATGTGTATATCTGTATCTATATTTATCTCTATCTAACCAATATCTTTTACATTTTCTGTACCATTCATCCATCGATGGATGAACATTTAAGTTGTTTCTAGATCTTGGCTATTATGCATAATGCTGCAATGAACATAGAAGTACAAATATTTCTTTGAGATAGTTTTCAATTTTATTGGATATATATTGAGAATTGGGATCTCTGGATTGTATATAGTGGTTTTATTTTTAAGTTTTTGAGGGAACTTCATACAGATTGTTGTAATGGCTGTACTATGTTCTTATCAATAATGCATACAGATTGTGACTTCTCCATATCCTTACTAACACTTATTTTCTGCTTTTGTTTTAATTTTTATAACAGCCATACTAACAGTTTGAGGTGGTATCTCATTGTAGTTTTGATTTGCATTTCCTTGTATATGAGTGATATGAGCATACATCTGTTGAAGATTTGTATGTCTTTGCAAAAATGTCTGTTTAAGTCCTTTGCCCACTTTTTAATCAAGTTAGTTTTTTTGTTATTGAAATCTTTGAATTCCTTATATACTTTGAATATTAACTCTTTATAATATACATTTGCAAGTATAATTGATAAATTGTTTTTTTCACTTTTTTGATTGTTTCTCTATCACATAGAAGCTTTTAGTTTGATGTAGTTACACTTATTTATTTTTGCTTTTGTTTTTAGAATTTTAGTATCATACTCAAGATATCATTGCCAAGGCCAATGTTGTAGAATTTTTTCCCCTTATAGTTTTTCAAGGACTTTTATAATTTCATGTTTTATGTTTGTCTTTAATCCATTTTGAGTTGACTTTTGTGCATAGTGTAAATGTAAGATAAAGGCTCAGTTTCATTCTTTAGTGTGTGGATATAGTTTTTGCAAAGTATTTTTTGAAGAAACTCTCCTTTCCCGATTATCTAGTCTTGGCTATGTTTTCCAAGATCATTTCCCCATATATATGTGGGTTTATTTCTGGGCTCTCTATTTTTATCGGTCATTCTATGTGTGTGTTTTTATGCTAATACCACACTCTTTTCATTACTGTATTTATGGAACATGTTCTGAAGTCAGGAAATGTGAGACCTCCAACTTTGTTCCTTATTTTCAAAGTTGTTTTTGCTTGGTGGGTGGCAGAGGAGTGAAAAGGATGCAAAACTGGGACAACTGTAATAGAACAACAATAAAAAATTAACCACAAAGGTTGTTGTTGCGCTTCAGGGTTTCATGTGAATGCTAGGATTACTTTATTCTATTTCTGAAAAAGTTGCCATGGGATTTCCATAGGGATTTTATTGACTGTGTAAATCTCTTTGGTTAATGTGGACATTTTAACAATAATTTATCTTTGAATCCATGAACACTGGTGTCTTTCCACTTATGTCTTTTTAAATTCCTTTCAGCAATGTTTTATAGTTTCAGTGTATAACTCTTTTGCCTCTGTAATTGTTTATTCCTAATTGTTTTATTTTTTGCTGTAATTGTATTTCAAAGTTTTATTGAAGTCTGCTTGACAAATATAAACTTATATACCTTAAGGATATAAAATGTAATATTCTGATATACATGTGCATAGTAAAATGGTTCCCCAAATCAAGATAGTAAATGTGTCTATAATCTCACATAGTTATGGTGGGGGTGGGTGTTTTTTTCTTTTAAATTAAAATCAATTTTGTAAAGTTTTGAGTATACAATGCAATATTATTCATTATAGTCACCATGCTGTGCCTTAGAAAATCTTCCTCCCATGCAATTGAATCTTTGTGCACTTGACCAATCTCCTCTCCATTTTTTCTACCTTCAAACCCTGGCAATGATTTTTCTCCTTTTTTCTTTTATTAGTTCTATTGACTTAGATCTCACATAGCGTAAGTAAGATCACATGGTGTTTGTCTTGCTGTGTCCACCTTATTTTACCTAGCATAACATTATCCAGGATTATTCATGCTGGTCCAAGTGCCAGAGTTTTCTTCTTTTTTAAGGCAAAGTAATTATGTGTGCGTGTGTGTAAAACTGGGTCAGCTAGCTTCAGTTTTCTCACAAAACTACAAACAAGATGTAGGCTGGGGTCACAGTCATCCTAAGACCCTTCTGGAATAGGATTTTTTTCTTAACACACTCATGCAGTTGTCACCTGGATTAAGACCCCAGGGTGCTATTGGACTAAGGCCTAAAGTTCTCTGGGACTGTTCATTGGAGGCTGCCCTCAGTCGTCATCTTGTGAGTTTCCCTA
Organism: Artibeus jamaicensis; assembly: GCF_021234435.1. Classification (NCBI taxonomy): domain Eukaryota; kingdom Metazoa; phylum Chordata; class Mammalia; order Chiroptera; family Phyllostomidae; genus Artibeus; species Artibeus jamaicensis. Next base: position 65,265,041 of record NW_026522030.1, on the reverse strand, counting down.
TACTGCAACTCACATAATGCCAACCAGCTTCACAGTGTGAACAGGTGAGAGAGCAAAGGAATATACAAGCAAGATAGAAATCAAAATATTTAGCCACCTAATGGCAGAAGTGACCTCTTATTATTTTTGCCTTATTATATTTGTTAGAAACAAGTTACCAGGTCTAATCCATACCATGGAGGAGATCATACAAGGGTGTAACAGGAAGTGGTGATCATGGTGGCCATTTTGAAGCTGCTTACCACCAATTTGCCTACTGTTTTGGATTATGTAATCAATTTAAAAGAAAATTATATGACATAAGTTGTACTGTCACAAAGTTTATAGGAACTTTGATAAATTACTTATCTACCCTGAGGTTTAGACTTTTCATTTATAAAATGGAGGTACTAATTTCTACCTCATAAGGATGTATGCTATATATAACAAAGCTTTTTATGTGTGAAGTAATGTACAAGTGACTGTGAATGTTACTAATGTGCCACATACTCACCTGTGTTTTATGGTTGAATAAAATATTTGAATGACTTTCTCACACTCAGAGTTTGAAAAATAAGTATGTGTCAGAAATAGAAAAGTAAAATATTTAACTCAAACATTTTTAAAAATGGAAAATATACACTGTTTAGTCAGTAGCAGTCAATAGCTAGCTGTATAGGAAAGTAGGGAATGGGTGTGTAAATATGCAAATAATTCTGCCTAACCAGATTTTGTGGTAGGTAAAGGGTGATGATGGGAGGCAAAGTCAGAAATGTAGTTTGGGCCAGGTGGACTGGAATTTTGTTAGTGAACATGGTGGAACTTTTAAAGATTTCAGAGCAAAGGAATGGTTGTGTAATTTAGGCAAATTTATTGCATTCATTGCATTAGTCATAAATCATACCTATATGTGATTATTTCAAGTATTGTCTATAGTTTATATTTTTGGAAGAGTTTTATTTCCATATATTAGGTTAGCTAGAAAGTCTGTGTTTTTTTTCCATAAAATAAAAGACACAGTTTTCATTTTCACCTATTATTTATTGATTGGGATATTTTTGGTATGTTGGCTGCCTTCCATGTGGCATAACAATGATTATTCTCAGTTTGATTTCTACCAACTTCAACTGGTCTATCTGACCATAGAGCATCCTCCAGCAAGAAATCTCCAATATGAAACTTTGGCAACAACTTTTGACATCTCCCATCAGTTACAGCACCTTCTCCATACAGTTCATAAATCTTTTTGTGTGTGTGTTTCAGTTGTGTTTTTATATTTTTTGAAATAATAAAGCATAATATACTGAAAATGTTGTGTATGTTCTTCCATTTTTAGTATTAAAATAGCCACATGAAAATTCATGAATTTTAATGTTTCTATTTTTAATGCACACTGATATGACAGCTGTCACAATAAAATCTAACACAGATTTTTTGAATGAAGTTAAGACAACTAAGCACTATTAGAGCCATCTTACAGGGGGAAAAAAACAATCAAACTTTTAAATTAACCATTAGTACTATTTGAGACTTCAATAGAATAGGGCTATGCATGGGAAATATTATCAAATAATGTATATTTAGTGTAATAGGCAAACTGTGGAAATAGAAGTGGGAGCTATATTGAGAAAAAGAGAGAAATCTCAACCAGTGATATATAATATTATAGCTCCCAAGAATATGTTTCTTATCAAGTACTTTTTAAAGAATTTTTTAAATCTTTAGAGTTCTGATAAAAGGGGGGGTCTCATTTTACCTTCATAATAGTCCTACAAGGTCTGTACCATTATTATCTTCTCCATTATATAGGTCAGAAATTGAGATGTAGATAGATTCAATACCTTGCCATCTATCATAGAACTAATAAGTTGAGAAATCAAAATGTGAACCTGGCAGTCTGGCTCTAGACACTTACCACCCAAAGTGCTACCTGCTGACCAGCAGCATCCAATCCCAGACCTGGGATGAACATCAGGCCTCAGCCCAGATTAGCTCAAAGATCTTCACCTAAAGGTCTGAGCAGCTTTTGAGGCCATGCCCTTAAACCGTCCTACTACACTGTATTACAGAATGAACCCAACTTACTGTGGAAGGTAATGAATTTGTAGATCTTGTCATAGACTCACTCCAAGATGTATATTTTCTCCTTCGACCCTGCAACTGAAGCTGTCTAAAGCAGTAATAATGTGATTTTACCTAGAAATTTCTCTTTTCCCTTGTACTCTCACCAGTTTCCAATTTTTGATGTATTAAACTTGACAGCTGATTTGTGTGATAACTGGTGCAGTATAACCCAGGTCAAGAGGTGTGTGTGTGAAATTGCCTTATGCACTGTTAAATAGTAAACTTACTTTCATAAAGTATAAGAACAGAAAGGATTATTAAGGATCATTTAGCCCACCCCTCAAATTATCACTGAGGATATTGAGGTTCCAGAGGGAAAATGTTGCTAGTTAAAATGGTCAAGTGGTAGTATCCTGAGGGGATATCTAAAACTGCAGTTTCTCCAGTAACCTAATCAGACTATCAAGGGAATGAAGTTGTAAGACAACATCCTGAAAAGGATTCAGACTGTTGAAATTGAATGCTTTTCCACAGGGCTTAGTTTTTCTAGGCTTGGTATGCATTTTGGACTGGAAAAGAGCTGGGCAACCAAACAGAGTAATTGTTTTAGTGAAATGAAATAACTGAGGTTGTCAAGACAGTTATACATCTGTACATAAATATACCATCCATTTATTTCATCATTTACTTACAAAAGAAATTTTTGTTCAGTTTGTACAAATAATATGCAGCACAGCACATATGAGTTTGAGATGTTTTTAGGAGAAATAAGATGATGTGTGTATCAACTAAGCAATTCTACTTGTGAGTCTGAAGGTGGAGTGGAGTTGTGTATTTGGAGCTGAACAATATTTGAAGTTTTGGTTAAGTATTATTTATAAATATTCAAGATAGTGCAGGGTGAGAAGGCAAATATACTATGGACTGTGAACTGAGTAACATATGGGGAAGAGCAATATTTAAGAACTAAGTGGAGGATGAAAATGACAAAGAAGTCTAATCTAAAAGGAAGGGGGAAAATATCAGCAGAGAAGTGCTTTATGACTCTGATGAAGAGGTGATTTAAGTGGAAAGGCATTCTCATCCATATCAAGTGCTACCACAAGTTAGTTAATAAATGGAATAAATACCCATTTAATTTTACATAAAATATTGGTTACCTTGGACAGAATAATTTCTAAGGAGTTGTAGATGTGACAGGAATGCACAGGAGATCAAGAAATAGAGACTATATTTTTAACTTAATTTTTATTGTTGACGTGGATGTTCCCACTCCCCCCCTCTTTGCCCACCTCTACAAAGCCCCTGCCCCTTCTTCTTTCTGGCCATCACCTCACTGTTGTCTGTGTCTATTGAGTAAGCATGTATCTTATTTGGCTAATGTCTTCACCTTCTTTGATCGATTCCCCCTTTTCATCCCCCCTAATAGCTATCAGTCTATTCCATGTATCCACGCCTCTGTTTCTGTTATGTTGTCATTTTATTCTGTCCACTAGATTCCATGTATAAGTGAGGTCATGTGGTATTTTTCTTTCTCTGACTGGCTTATTTCACTTAGAGTGTTTGTAAATTCATTTTGAAAATCACATTTCTCAAGGAATAGATACATAAAGGGGGTAGTAACTAGAGTGAGACATTCATGGAAGAGCTTTTTAAAAAAATTGTGAGATTAAAGACATTTGAACATGTTTTATGCCGAAAGGGAAAATCCTATTGAAAAGAAGTGGAAACAGGGAGAACCAGCAAACCTGTTTCACAGACCAAATCCCCCTGGCTCAGGAGGGCTGAGCAGTAATTTCTTCCAAGTATTATCAAATACAAGCATAAAATGTTAAGGTCTTAAATGTATGCTTCTATTTGATTATAGATATCAGTGACATTTCATACTTTCAAAGGTCCTTGCTGTTTTAAGATTGAGGAGAAAAATTACCTAGTCATAAGAGAAATTATTTTGTTTCCTTTCTAAGAGTCGAGGCATTATTGGTTCTATGCTCCTTGGGATGTTACTGTTTTGTGAAAGTCCAGACTGTATGCAGCACCTGCTTTGTGCCTAGTACATTGTTAAGCCTGGGAGTGTCACTATTTGTTATTTTCGTATTAGTTAAGGCAGAAATTTGATAGTTAAGTTAGAGGTGAGGGCAAATCTGCTGCTAGAAATGTCTGAACCAGGTGCCGTACTCATCTGGGGAAGGTTTGAGAAGCATAACCTCTGTACATCAAAAAATCAGTTAAACATCACACAGGAGCTAATAAATTGTTAAAAATAATTTATGAAGTAATATCTTTTGTACAGATTGAAAAAGAAAGATTTTCATAGAGATATCTATGATCAAGAGAATTAATTGTATTTGTTTTACGAGGGCCACAAACTTGCCAGTGGTAACTTATTTGTCTAGTTCAAGATAACTGTAGTTTTCTTTCCTAGGACTTACTGTTAAACACCAAAAGACATTTTTAAAAATTGTACATTGGATCGGATTATCAGGTTTTTCTGTTCTATTTCTTTTGAGAGCCTTTGAATTGTGGTGGACTCTGGCCAGCAGAGTCCGCCTGTTGTGGCTGACGAGGAGAATGAATGCACAGGCAACAACAATCCTGTGGAGAAAAGGGGCACAGCACGGCTATTCTCTCAAGGGGAGAGTATCCATGGATGCCTTGGCCACTCCCTCAAGAGGGGAGCGCCCTGACCCTTGCCCAGACAGGCTTTTATTGTTTTCCTCAGGTCTTACATCGGAGAAAGATTTATTACTTATTACATAGAATATTATTGTCTACATTTTAGGTACAATCAAGGAAATGAAAATAACATGCAGAGGGGAATGGCGACAAGCTGATTAGCTCTGTCCTTGGGAAAACTCATACAGGCTTTGAAAATTACCTTAAAGATAGACAATACACATTTGTTGTTTTAGACCAGGGTGATGGAGTTTTAGCAAGAGCAAGCCATAACAGTCTGTGTGCACTTTCTATGCCTGATTCCCATGGGAAAACAGTTTGAAGGTCTGGCTCCTGCCCACCACTTCGCATCTGTAGGTTTTCCTTTCTATGCAGACCTGAGTCACATTTGCCAGACCAAAACAAACTGGTCCCCTACATTGAATAAAAAAACATTTTACATTGAAAAAAGTTGAAGATTCATGTGATGATGACAAGATGCAAGCTGGGTCTATCCTTCCATCTCAGCTCCCAGCTTGGGTTGATAGGGGATTTCACTACATTCTTTGGATTGGAACAAGGGAGAGTCCTAGGAGGAGAGGGAATGAAAGAGAGTGGGAGTGCTCAGGAAGTGCTCAGGAAGTGCTCAGGAAGTGAACAGAACCCCAACATGGAAATTGGGAGAGGGTATTTATTTTATTACTGAGTGTCTGTGTAAGGTAATCTAAGAGATTTTAAAAGTTTCCAAATTTAGACAAAGGGACTGTATTTCTTTGACAAAGAAAAAAAAAGTTCTTGATTTTTTTAGTTTTAAGAAGCAAGCAGTTACGTTGTGTGAGGGTGTATTGACAAAAGACAACCTTATTTAAAACTTTTCTTAAGACATATTTGACTGTCTTCTGTGAATATGGCCTTTATAGTTGCTGAGAAGTTTATTTCAAATAATTATATTAGTTGGAACACAAAGAATTTTAATAGCTTTATTTGGTACAAATCTGGACACATTAATGGAATAAGTCAGTCATTAGCAATTGTATTTTAAATGACTGACTCAAGCCATATTGTTATCAAAGAAAACATTGGACTCCTCATTCATATTTTATGGCCTGCATTGGAAACTGTAGAGATTAAACTATTAAGTGGAGAGCCTTACATTATTAATTTTAATGGCCATGAATCTTCTTCCTCTTCTGAATGTCTGTACCTTTAATGAGGGAAGGGGAGGGAGTTCTTTTCAAACCATATTCACGGAGCAGATGGGCTATTAAATGGACCACATTGTATATGGGACAGAAAAACTTTGTGTGGTTAATAAACATGACCCCTGGGAAATTTTGTCTTTTGTTTGGGGAAAAAAGTCTACACATGTTGCAAAGGCAGCACCATTGACAGTGATGGATTATAAAGTTTTTTTAGTGTTTTTTTAGCCTCTAGAAGTTAATGCAGAGCTATTTCTGACAAATGTTTCACTGTTGTTGCCAAGAAATAAATGTGTCAGTTACTTGATAGTAAGAAGAATGTTATTTCTTTGAAATTCTGTGCTTTTTTAAATGTTGGACTAGGTATCAGGGACAGATTCTTCAGTCCTGACCATAACACCAGGTTCTTGGGTGACACTGGGTAAGTCATTTAAGGTTTTTTTGCCTTTATTGTGCACATTCCTAACATATAAGGATTAAAAATAATAGTTTTCAAGGTGCTTTAATATGTGGAGAAAAATATATAATAAGATTGTTATTAGTAATTATAATTATCCTACATTATGTTTAGAAAGAGGAGACAATGAGTAAACAGACAAATCAGGAAAAATAAAATACTGCAATAAAGCATGTAATATAGCATCTCAATATTTTCTCTCCCCCTCTTTATTTTTCTAATTAAAGAATGCTTTTAGAAAAAAATGCTTACTGGGTACCTACTAAAACATTGAGGGTGTGACGTGCCAGTTCCAAGATCAGTAGATCAGGAGTGGAGAAGAGTTGGCAGTGTGGAACCCCAGGTAGGATGCTATTGACAGAGCCTATTTGTGAAGTAACAAGGACTTGAATGTCCCCAAATAAGTTTCCAGGATAAATTAAATCAACATATTCATTGAAAGTCCACTATCTGTAGTGTATTGCGCCAGTGCTGGAGCTTACCCTTCTGGAGAAAGTCTTACACAGGAGAGAACAATAAAATAGTGGATTCTCAGAACCTTTCAGCTGGAAGAAGTACTTAGAGCTGTAATGCGTCTGCCCTCAGCTTAAGTGGCTGAATTGAAATCTTTGGAAACACCAATTATTATAACGTGTAGAAAGACCTTGTGCCTAGGAAAAGGCACTTTGCAGGTCAGAAATGGGTTGGGGCAGCAGAGTCAAGGAAATCAAAACTGTGGTTATTGAAAGAAATTAGCTTTAGTGAGAAGCTGTGCTGTGTGCATTCCATGATTTAAACAGGAAATGAGCCAGAGGGCAGGGCCATTTAGTGATAATTGAGAATGTGGAGTGTAAAACCCCGATGGAGACGTGAATTTAGGACTAAAGCTGTCATGGAAAGGAGGGGTTAAGGGTCTTTTTTTTTTTCTTACCGCCAGCTGCATCATGCAAGACCCTATCAAGTTAAAGAAACCACCTACCTGGATGCACCAATGTTCTTAGCTCTCTCCCATTTCTAGGTTCACTAGATAATGAATTTCATGAGTTTTTGCTGCCTTATTTGCACTTTTTGCCTGGGTGAACCTGAAATTAGGGAATCAGATTGCCTTCCTGGATGTCTTTGATAGCACTCTCATCACACGGTTATTTAAATGAGTAAGTAAAGTGTGCTGTACAACACTGAGCTGTGACTGACATGTGGAGGCAGAGCTTCTGCATGCTGGCAGAATGACGGTATGGAGGTCTCTCATCTCACAGGAGGTGCCCAGAGGCAGGGAAGTGGATTCTCTTGTTTTTGCTTTTTTCCTTCACTGTCTTTCATCAGTGACACCTGCATTTACTCCTAGGTTTCAAGCTTTCTAGAACTTATAGTTGTAGCATCTCCAGAATTCAGAGTTGAATGTTAACTTCCTAGGTAACTTCAAAATATGTCACTCATAACTCTCTTGGAAAAAATATAGACAAGACAATCTCCTGTCCTGTATTTTTCCAATTTCCTTTTTTATGTGGCTTTTTTCCTTTCTAAAAACATGTATGTCAGTACATTTTAGAAACTCTTATTCCACTTCATTGGTCTTCATCCTTTAACCCAGGGGTGTCGAACTCATTTTCACCAGGGGCCACATCAGCCTTGCGGTTGCCTTCAAAGGGCCTGCTGTAATTTTAGGACTGTATAAATGTAATTGCTCCTTAACAGTTAAGTGAGAGCTCGGGGTAAAAACAAGGTGCCAAGGTGCTGGGCTGGATAAAAAAAGATGGAGGGCCGGATTCGGCCTGCGAGCTTTGTGTTTGCCACCTGTGCTTTAACCCTCAACACTTTTTCCTGCCTTTTCTCTTGTTCCTGGCTAACTACAAATTCTCTCTTAACTAGTTATAGCCATTTTAATTAGCATGATACACACGTACTTATGACAGTAATGTTTCAGAAATGACATTCTTTTCTATCATGGCATCTCCTCTTGCCTCATTTTGACTGCCTCCTTTCTCCACAGGTCCTCTTAGCTTTTGTCTTAGTCTTGTGGCCCCGGTTGCCATAACATAAGGCTGTAGAGTTGGTATTGTACATTTAAATGACATAAATTTATTTTCTCACAGTTCTGTAGCTAGGAGTCCAGCTGATATGGTTTCTGATGAGAGCTCTTTCCCTGGCTTGTGGAGGCCTTCTTACTATGGCCTCAGGTGGCTTTTCCTCAGCATATGCAGTGGAGTTGGGATGGGTGGGTGGCAGGGAGTGGAGAGAGAGAAAAGAGTGAGTGTCAGTGTTGACGTTCTCTGGTTTCTCTTATTATACGGGCAATGATCCCATCAATGTCCTGAGCTCACATTTATGCTCTTATTTAACCTTAATTGCTTCCTTAATTTAAATACAGTAGTCACATTGGGATTAATACAATCTATAGCAGCTGGAAGTACAAATAAACATCTCATCCCCACTTGTGGGCATAATCCTCCCCCTCTTCCCTAAGATTCTTTGTCATTTTATTTCTTTCTTCAACATCTGTATATGTGAGTACCTACTGTTAGACTTCGGAAACATAGCCAATGTGCTTGCCCTCAAGGCGATTCCATCCTAACGGAGAAGACAGTTAATAAATAACCAATATAATTTCATGTGTTGATAAACTAGGTAAAGAGATATGGACTGAGAACCTGAGCAGTGATTTAAGGAATGAGGGTATTTTATACTGACTGCACAGGGAATACCTTTCTGTAGAGAATATACAAGTATATAAGCTGAGAATTGAAGGATGCGCAGGAGCCATCCGTGTGGAGATTTCCAGGGCTAAGTATTCACAATAAAGTTAATAGCAAATGCAATCATCCTATAATGTAAAATAATTTGACATTTTGAAAGAACTGAAATAGACAGGTACCTACTGCATATGGACCATAAGGGTCACAGGTGATGGGGAGGAAGCCATGAGTCACATCATGTATGTTTGTGGATCAGTGAAATATAGTCATATTTTACTCCAAATCAAATAGAAAGGCATTTAAACACTGAAAGTAGAGCATGATAGAGCCTGTTTTGTGTTTTAAAAGATGGATTTTAGAAGGAAGAATAGAAGCAAGGGCACTGGTGAAAAGACTATGATACTAATCAGGTGAGAAATGATGAAGGCATGAATTTGATGATTGTAAATAGAAAAGAAGTACTGATAAGAGCTTTCAGTATCCATCTTTGAAATAAAAGAAAATCCATCAAATTGTCTAGGCCCACTAATGGTTGTGCTTTATTATTGAGTCACCAAGAACTTGGAACTATCATATACAGAGAGGATTTATATTTCTCCTTAGTTCTGTCTGCAGCTTGGATTTCATTCACTGTTCTAACAGACATATCCAATCCTCTCTCCCCATTTTCATTTTGATTTTATTATAAGACACAGATTCTGCTTTTTCTCTCATCCTTATGATGGCCATCACAAAACCCAATATCAAAGTCTACATTCAAAGTGGATCTCAGCTGTGTGCCTTGTTCAGTGGCTGTCTGACGCTGCCAGTCCTCTTCTCCAGGACCAGAATAGTGTCCTGCACTGGATGACACCCAGAGGTTTTCTGTCTATAATGACTGGCCTTTTGAGACAACCTGGACCACTTTGCTGCTCTGTGGGCAACCTCTACACACAGGCCCCTTCTGCCTTCTATTCTATCCCTGCTCATGGGAATCACCCCAAGTTTTGTGTTTTTCTTCTTTCTCATGTTGCTCAAGCTGTGATGAGACAATCATTAAGCCTTGCACAGATCATCTGAAATGAAGATTCTTATAGAATAGAGACACTCGTGGAAGGAGGAGTATGCATGATTGTACTTGAACTTAGATAATATATTCAGATCAAGCTATTTACATGTGTGTAATTTTAAATGAAGAAAAATATATTCTTTATCGAGATAAGTTTCATAAATAGCCTGAAAAACTTACTTGATATGAAACTAGGTTAGCTTTGACTGGTGTGTCTCAGTGGGCTGGGCCTCATCCTGCAGAGGGAAAGGTTGCCAGTTTCATTTCATTTCCAGTCAGTGCACATGCTTGGGTTGTGGACCAGGTCCCTGGTTGGTGCACGTGAGAGGACACCAATAGATGTTTCTGTTGCATATCGATGTTTCTCACCCTCTCTTTCCCCCTACTGTCTCCTCTCTTTAAAATCAAATAAACAGACAGACAACTAGGTTACACTCTACTTCTATGTGTTATGCCCTGCTTGTTACTGTTATCCCTGTCTTGCTGATGAGAAAACTGAAATCTAGTAAAGTGACATTTTCAAGGTCACATATTTTTTAGTGGTGGAGCCTTAATTTAAGTCCAAGGGTCTGACTCAACTGTATTTTGTCCCTGTTACTCAGTTTTATGTTATTATACAAACACCTACAAAACTATTATTTTATCCTCTTCTTCCTCCTAAGCCATGTATGTGATCCTAAGTAATCCTGAACACTGTAATTGGGAGATGATTGACTGATGAACTGAACAAGCTCAAGAGGGTGAAAACTTATTTCTGATAGATGTAAAATAGCTACTTAAATAATGATACAAATCAAATCATTTCATTTAAAAAGGTTTATAATAGCAATGTTCCATTTGTTTTTTTAATGTTTAGATCAGAAACAATGAAATCAGATGAACTCCTGGTTTTTATTTTGTCTAGAGTCTGGTGCAATTGATTTTTCTATCCCTGCTTGATTAGTTATAATAAATATGAGGAAAAATTACCCATTACCACATTAAGGTGGAAAATTTCAAAATCAACTTTGGCAGTCAGTTCACTAGCTATATAAAACAAACCATATGTTCATGAGGATGTAGGCATTAAATGCCCTACAAATTCTTCATTTTTTATTTTATATTAATCAGCATTCATTTATAGTCATCCACACTTTAATTTGTCTTAGTGATTTTCTTCCCCTAGTAAATATAAGCAGTTTCACAGATTGTTAAAATGTCAATAAGTGTTATATTTATTGGTGGTTCTTGCTATAGCTAAACATCATTTCATTCAGAATTATCAAAACCAACAAGGTGGAAGAGTAACAACATATTCAAATAAGACTATAAATATTTTTATTCACACTCTAACCCATGAACTTGTTAAAGTTTGACTGGGAATAACATTCTAAACTACAGTAATTTCTAATTGGATATTGGATTGTGGTTTTCATTAGTTAATATGTTATTTTGTTAAATAGAAACCGGGTGTTTAAAACATTTTATTAAACCATCAATATTTTTATTTCTGTAGGAACAATAATATGGCATATATTTAATTCATGTTCCCTATATGAAACAGAACACAAGATAATAAAACCCCATTAGATTTCCAGTATTAGGCAACATGATTAGTATTTGTTATAAATTAATATAATATTGTGAAGTTTTATTGTGTTAGTTAGTGGTTTTCTGTTATTGTTTTGGAGAGAAGTGGTATGAATGCTTTAGATAATGTCAGTAAAACTGAAAATGAAATATAATAAAATATAAAAACATTTTTATATTTTAAAGATATTAAATATAAATATTTTACATTCTTCAGGTATCTTAAATCAGAGATATGTATTTGTAAAAATCTATTAAGACCCTTGCTAATGAATCTGTAAGCATGAGAGTTTTGTTTTCCTCTTCACGTTCTAAGAGAATTTTTCTTGGTAAGCAAATAAGATTGGGGAATGGGGAAGTATATTTTCTTTTCTTTTTTAATTTTTCCCTTTTTACAGGCTTTGTTGAGGTGACATTAGTTAATACAGTTAGATAGGTTTCACGTGTACAATTCCATAATGTGTCATCTGTATATTATATTCTGTGTTCACCACTCTAAATGCACTTAAGATTTAATAAACTTTAAAATAAGTTTTTAAAATAAGTTTACAGTTTATTAAATCTTAAGGCAGGACATAATTCCTTAACTTATTTTGAGCTGTAATTTATGTTTGAAATAATTTCCTCACCTTCTCCACTTTTGATTTTTCACTAAATCAGGCTTACAGATCCTGAACTAGTGTCAAAGTGTGTAGTGTACTTTAATCTAGAAATGTTCCCAGGTCCACTGTTGCATGCTCATGCAGAGCTTATTCAAGTGGGTACAATTCACACTGCAGCAGAGCAATGCTTATCTCTGCTGGGATGTCCCTAGGAAAATGTTCTATGTGAATTCTTGGGTTCCCCTAAAGTACTTTGAATTGACTATTTCTTTGATGATAGTGATAAGTTTAAAATTATATAGTGTAATGATAAATCATAAATTAGACTACCTTGCCTTCTCCTGGCAGAAGACCGTTACTCTATGTAGTACTGGATGACTATTCTGTGCATTTTAAGTCCTGACTAATCAAAGTGTGGTCCACAGACAGGTATCATGGGCCTCTCCTGGTCATATATTATAAATGCAAACTCTCAGGCTCCACTCATACCTGCTAAATGAAAATCTACATTTTAAAAAGATGTCAAGGTAATTGGTATGCACCTGGAAGACATACTGAGCTAAGTTGGTAACAAATCCTGACTTTCTCATCACCTTTTCCCAGGATAAGGTACAAGTTAGCACCAACTGGGTATTTGTTGACTGATGACCACAGTCAGAACAAAGACTAATCCCGGACCATTCTCTTTTGTTAAGTTGTGGTATGTAAGACAGAGAAAAAATAACAGCCCTTTCTGTCTCCTTTGTGTTTCTTGTTATTGTGATCCTATTACTTTTTTCCAAGCAGACAAAGTCACCTTTGAAATTTTCTCCAGGTGAATAAGAAAAATATATATTTTAAATTGATCTGAGGCCGTTTGATCTTCAAGCACACTAAATGAAAAGATTATCATCTTTTTCACCTGACTGCATCTTAGTGAATGCTTAGAAGAGTATATTTGATGAAATGTTATACATTTTATGGGAATGTGATACCATTTTACGCATTTTGCCTTCCTTCTTATGAGACAATGGATTCCTTCATAAAGTACCACTGGGTTTAATTATATACTTTTATCAGAGCTTATACCCCTACTGAAGTGAGTGGGTGTTTTTCTTGACTAAGGACTGCACATGTAAACACAATGTGATTCACGTTTTATCCTCCATAGTAAAATATATCACATGCTTCATTTTATTAGAGGTATTAACTTCTGTGAAGTATCTCAAAATGTACTGAGCCCATGAGACTTTTTCCCTAGAGTTGATTAAATTATGGAATATGCATATATGCATTTAATTTCTTGACATAGGAGTGAAATAATTTTATTGCAAGTGATACAAATTTCTATTTTCTTTAAGTTCTTCTTTTTTGAGTTTGTATTATGTTAATCACGCCTTATAAAGGAAGTATTTTACTTTAAAAATAGGATATAGAAACATCAGCCACCTGTATTGTCATCGGTGTCCAGACTGCAGTCTTCCCGCTTTACATTCTGTTATTTCAGGTATTTATTCCATATTTCCAGATAGAATGCATAAACTTTGCTGCCATTGTCTTCCTGATAAATTGAATAATGTTGATTAAATCAGTATTATGACTATCAAATTTCAGAACATCAGAAATAAAAAGATCCCAAATGTCTTCAAAGAGGAAAAAATAATCACACACTAAAATCAAGAATCAAGTGTCATCTGATTTCTTTTTTTTATTTAATTTTTTTCAAGTACAGTTTTCTATTTCTCCCATCCCACCCCACCCTGCCCCGTGCTCCCCACCTCCCTCCCATTTCCACCCCCCTTAGTTATTGTCCCTGTGTCCTTTATACTTGTTCCTCTAAATCCCTCCCCTTTTCCCCCTTAAATATTCAGCAAGATGGGAAGCTGTTTGAAATGATAACTCAAATGCTATTTAAAATGTGATGACGGTATGCCTTGCTGTAGGTCATTTAAGTTTTCCTGTTTGCATAATGAGTGAGAAGAATTCGAGAGTCTTTGCTTAACTCATTCTTCTGTTTATATTTCTGAAAAAAATAAGTACTTTGAGGGGCTTGTATAATCTTCTGGAAATTGTTTCATAAAATTTCTTATGTCATTTTGTCAACATACCTAAAACTTATTGATCATAAATCTTTGTGTTGCCTTAGACAGAGCAATGTATACATTTGGCATACTGGACATTCAACTATATAGCTCCAACATCTGAACCTCTGCTTTCCTGTAGGTCGAGAAATTAAATTCTTGTCTATATTTTCAAGAATTTTTTCTGGCAACAAGTAATATGGAAATAAATTATGTTTTAAAGTTATTGCCAAATCTAAGTGGGTAAGGAGATGAATAAAACAATTTGATGCATGTGTCCAGGTCTCAGTGTTCAGGTGAAGACTCTGACACCTCTATGTGGCTTTAGATATGAAGTTTGTTGCCAGAATCTAGGTGTAATGGGAATAAAGAACATGTTCTGAGCACTTAAAGTGCCCCAGGTATGGGGTTAACAATTTTAGGCATGTTATCTTAGGTAGTTCTTACAACCCTATCATGCAGTTACTACTATATTTTATGAATGAGGAAACTGAAGTTACAGAAGTTAACTTGTTTAGTATTGCATGAATAATATGTTTTTAAGCCAGGTAACATTAATGTTGTGGTCTTGAACTTCATAAAGCAGTCAATTACCTCTAATGGGTCAAGCTGTTTTGTACTATTATATTCCTACAGGTGCAGGTTGGGATGAACATCTTGCAATGTATTTTCAGTGTTAGGGTAGGGGATTTTATTCAATATGTACATGAAAAGATTATTATCTGAAATCCCTGTAATGGGAGCATTGATTGTTTGAGAAACTTAAGATCTTATGGAAAGAAAATAGAGTTGGGCCATAGTTGGTAGCAATTCTGTCCTGCATAAGTTTGTGTGTTTTTTAACCATTTACTAGAATAAAATAATAAAATAATGCGTTAAATAAAGTGAACACCAAGGACATAATTTAAATGTGTGATAATCAGTAGCATAAAGTTACTGTTTCTTAGACTCATTTTAGGTTCTGTATCCTCACAGTTTCAATGACATGTTTCTGTTGTTGTTTAAATGAGTGATTACTAAGAGCTTTGTGTATATGTGTGTGGGCATCTGTGTATTTGGTTTTGGAACTACCATCTCAATATTCAATGCAACCTTTATTTTATGTTCCTGGACTTATGTTTGAAAGCTGATGATGACTGTCTTTAAGGCCCCACATTTCTGGAAACAAAGACTGATGAACTCAGATGGTTATGTCTGCAAAGCCTGGGGTGTTCATATTTCTCAAAAATCTCTTTCAAAATGCATTAAGGTATAACAGATTTTCCGCCCAAGATAAATTAATTCACAACAGCACTGAACAGAGCAAAGCAGAATGCTTTGACCTGGTTTAGTCAGTCCCACTTGAACTCATGAAGATTCCACCTTTCACACTCCACCCACCTCATGCTTTCTAAGGTTCAAGTTTGCCTATTTTCAAACAGTAGTTCTTAAAAATAGTCATAAAAACATATAGTTCTTATGATTGAAAACAAAGTGTAGATGATTCTGTGCAAGTAAACTAGGATTTAATTTAAGGTCATCTTATGGTTTAAAAGTAACTTTTGAGTTACTGCTTAACTTAAAGCTGTTTACTGTTTGCAATATCCTTCAGTTAGAAAACTATTACAGTATCTCTTATATTAATAAGCCAATTTTTGCATGTACTGTGATATTTCTATTATTAATATTTTATTCTTAGTTTCTACTAAGTAAAGATTTTCCCAGGTATTTCTCAGCAAAATATTTGTGAAACCAAACAGCAATGTGCAAGTAATATGCGTAAAATTTTAGCCAATTAAAATAGATAAATTCAGACAATTTGGAATGTAAGAGATAATGCCAAAACATTACTTTAGAATATTTTAATTTTATATTTATTTCTTATTTTAACAGTAAATCTTCATCAGAGTTTTGATACTGTCCAATTAAGAGTTTCTTAAGATTTTCAATGGACATTTGGAGACTATTAATTAAGCATAAGGTATTTCACACACTTTTATTGGTTTAAACTTTTAATTACTGTAACCTGTAAAACCTATGTGAGTTTCTTCTGTTCTTACTATCTCTGGCCTTTTGAAGATTTGAGATACAGAGAGATGATAGGTACGTTGATTTATTGATTGTTTGATACACAGACAGATATAAAACTGTATCATCCATCCTCTTAGAACCATCTCACTGTAGCCCTAATGTGTTATATTATTTCTAGTATTTCTAATATTATGTCTTACTTTTCCTTGGCTTTGTGGCCATGTTATTGATTCAGGAAACATTTATCCCTTAGTTTGCTGGGGTTTTACATATCTCCTTTCATTAATCATTAAATCCTAAAATCCTATCTGCCCAATAAATCCCATCATTTGCTGCCAGCATTTGCTTGGCATTTAGCACCTTCAAAGGAGAGGATAAGAGAAGTATAGGGTGTAATTAGTAAATGATCAAAAACTGCAAAACAGACTACAGGGTAAATCAACATTCTTCCAACTCAAATTTCAGCAAAAATCAAGAAACCTCTGTACCTTTACTCTGAATCTCTATTTCAAAGCAGTTTTACTGATGTTGGTTTTATGGTCAACTCCCCAGAGATCTCTGTTGGTTATTTTCTTGTTGGAATCAGGAGTGAAATGGAGAAGCTGCTTCTTGTTTTATGCAAGGTTCTAGGGTCCTATTTTAGAAATGTAGTGGGAAACAGGAGAAAATAGTTCATTCTAGCACAGGATTCATTTATGGGAAAGATATTACACTACTAAATATTAATACTGCCTCTTAAGCATGCACAAATATCATTTGGTCTACCAGATAAATTGATAGAACAAACTGTTAATGAAGTTCATTGGGACTCTAAGAATCACTTAGATACATGAATATTACACTAATTTAGCATCGTTTATTGAGCACTATATTGGGTGACTATATTGCTGCCCCCACCAGAATCACCTTTATCAGGAAGAAGCACTTAATTCCTAGCTGCTGTAGACCGTGGGCTGGTAACAGTTTATAGCTGCACCCTTTTCCTGAAAATTGCCCTTGGCTGATGGAGGTCATGTTCTTTCCCCAGGGCATCCAACAGTTAATGCCTGACTGTTTCTGGTATTCTAAGGCCTGCCTGCTTGCCTTTAGGTAGGATACCTCTGTAATGCTGTTCACTTGCCAAAAATCCCTGTAGGGTCAGTCTAACTCAGTGGTGTGCTGGAGCCAGCTTGCACTGAAGATGGCTGGTAACACTTTTAAACCTTATGTTCCATGACATCATACGGATGACTTAAAATGGACTGTGGTGAGAGTGTTTGTACCAGAGAAATACACACACACACACAAAACCACAGCTTTTTTTTTTTTTTTTTTACTTATTTTCCGGGAGAGCAATTTACCAGCAAACAACTGAACAGAATCCACATCTTTGACCTGCTTTTTATTCCTGTCCATTCTGCTTCCTTCACACCTAATAGGTTTTACCTTCAACCCTCTTTATATCACAATTATAATTTCAGACTGCTTCTAGATGAAATGATATAAGGCAAGTGCCTAATATGAGCCAGAGCCCATACTAAGTACTTTATATAGCTTTTGCCATATAATTCTCATAGAGACTTTTTGAAGGAAATATTACTCTCCTTTTCTAGAGAAAAGTGAGACATGTAGCTTGCTGAATGACTCTGAAGGATGTATTCTTCTAATAGGTTATAATATGTGAAAATAATGAAAAATATTAAGAGATTACTTAGTCCACTTCTCCCTTAGCATGGCTTAATGTAAAATATGCAGGAGAATTGACTATACTTCCTATTTTATTATTATTATTATTTTTTTTATCTTACATGCTTATTGAGTCTAGAGAGAAGGGAAGGGGGGAGGGGGGAGAGAAACATCCATATGAGAGAAACACTGATTGGTTGCCACTTGTGTGCACCCTGACTGGGGGCTGAACCTGCAACTCAGTAATCGAACCCATGACCTTTCTGTTTACTGGATGATGCTCCAGCCAAGTGAGCCGTGTTGATCAGGGCATAAACTTCCTATCTTAAATACATGGAGCTTTTTAATGATGAAAGTAAAATCGTTTAAGCAAAGGGGATAGCCATTTCAAGATGTGCTTTGAGTGAAATATTGATTTTGTTAAAAAAAAGAGGATTTTGGTTTTCTGTATTATCTCAGTCCTTTGCCAAGGATGTCATTGAAGTTTCTGCTTTTTTTCTTGATTACCATAAAGTTCAAATACTGTTATTTACCTCATGGGTAAAAAAGAAAAAAAGTGATTGTACATCCCCTGGACTATACAGAATGACTGCAGTAAGAGTAGACACTACCCCAGTTTTTTTTTTGAACATTTATTTATCTTTAGAGGGGAAGGGAAGGAGAGAGGGAGAGAAATATCAGCGTGTGGTTGCTTCTGGTGCATCCCCTGCTGGGAACTGGCCTGCAACCCACGAATGTGCCCTGACTGAGAATCGAACCGCGATCGTCTGGTTTTCAGGCCCGTGCTCAATCCACTGAGATACACCAGCCAGGGCTGACACTACCCCAGATTTTTTAATTTGATTGGCATTTTAGAGTAAAAATGAGTCTTTTTCAGCCTCTGGACTTAGTGAAGGAAAAAAGGACATTTTTTGCACTTATTATTGAAATTTAATTGTTTAAAAACTAAAGAGGAAGCAAATATAACATAGATTTTATGCCACCTTTATGGAGGAATTTACATTTAAAAATGATAGATATAGTCACAGACTTATAAATATGTTAAACAAACAAAATATATTTGCACATTTATGATAGTAGTGATTATAAATCTTAGCATATTCTCAATTTTTTTGGCCAGTCAATCTTCACATGTTTCACAAATTCTTATAAGGTTATCAAGGAGCCAAATATATTTATTTAAAACAATTTTTATTAGTTATAGAAACAAAATTATAAATACATGTTTTATTTTGTTTATTTTATATATTACTAGGAGTGATATTGGTTAAAATCACTTTTGTAATAATGATTGAATCAAATGTTGTGTTTTAAGTTTGTAATCATAACCCAATTTACCTTCTGATTTTTACTCAAATATTTCTAATTTTTTTAGTGTTCTCCAGCCAGCCAAAACCAAAGTGGTTACGTGTTACATAGGAAAAATTTAAACCATGAATGAATTTAGCTCATGCAGTTTCCATTTTTACAAATGACACATAATTAAAACTGAATTGGCTGGCACTGTATGGGGTCAATTCATAGCCCATCCCCTTCCCATGACTGAAGGGTAATCAGAGGGCTGCTGGCCAGAAGGAATGTGTGTTGTTTTGGAAACAGATTGTAACTAACCCCTTACCACCTTTTGGGAGTGGCTTCCTGTCCTGTGACTGCTTCTTGAACTTTTATTTAGAGTTGTGTTTAGGATATATGTCTCCTTTGTCTGGGACCCCTTGAAATACCTCTGGGACACAGAGGAATGTGGCCTCTCTTGCCCTGACCTGATGCCATCCACCTGCTGCCATACATGCACTCCCCTGTAATGCGAATAATAAATGGCACTGTCCTCTGTCTGCGGACACACCAGGTGGTTTTATCAAAGTACCACAAACACTTAAGCAACCCCTGGTTTGGAGCTCTTGTATTGCACATGTCTTTTTTTCATAGAATGTTGTAATCTTTGGACTTTTCTAGGTTTTATTTGTGGCTATAGTTGAAAGAGAAAAGTGACTGTATTCTGAAACTATGAAGCAAACAAGTGCTCTAAGAAAATGGATTTTATTACCTATGTTACTTACCTTTGCATACCAAGAAATCTTTTTTGAAAATAATTTCAGTTCTAGTTTTTAAATCCTATTAACAGTTGCTATATTGAAATGTTAATTTTTTATATAAAAGACTACATTTCTCCTGATCAGGTAGCCCTGTTGGTTAGAATGTGATCCTAATACTCCAAGTTTCAGGTTTGATTTCTGGTCAGGGAACACACAATAATCAACCAATGAATGCATAAGTAAGTGGAAAAGCAAATCATTGTCTCTCTCTCTCTTTCCTCCCTCCCTCCCTCCCCATATTCCTACCTCTCTCTCTAAAATCAATAAATTAAAAATTAATGTAAAAATAAAATAAAAAATAAAAGTATTTTTTAAAGTACATTGGATTTTTTTGTAAAAGTAGCATTTTTGACTTATAGTGAGTTTGTTATCTCTTGATATTTATATATTTTTAAATGAGCAATGCCATTTTTAACCCCCAAAATAAAACTTAGAAATATTTGTGGTTTACTGAAGGTCATACCTGTTATAGTAAAGTCAGGATTGGTGTATGGTTACAGAAGCTGTCAAAGAGGGGTTATTGACTGGGAGAGGATTACCATTTTCCAATATGTTTTTGCAGTTAAAACTTGGATGTTTTGTGATTTCTTATAGATTCTGAATATACTCTAAGTTCATATAACTCTGCTTACTATAGTGTCATGTATTCAACAGTTAAAATAACAAGTGGCACAAAATTTAGAGTAAATAGTTTGAGGTTGTGGCTTTTGATAGGAAATGGCTAGAAATAACCAGTTAGAGTGAATGGTAAGTGAACACATGGATTCTTTAATTATTTTCCCTTTTTTCTTTGATTGATTAGAGCAGTAGTTATTAAACTTCAGTTCTTAAACTCAGAGACTCCTAACACACAGATTTCTGGGAGCAACCACTAGACTTTCTGATTTAGTAAATCCTGGGAAGAGCCCAGGAATTTGCATTTCTAAATTCAAGAGGGGGAACACTCCCAAATTCATTTTACAAGGACAGCATTATCCTAATTCCAAACCTAGATAAAAGCACTATAAAGAAAGAAAACTATAGGCCAGTATTTCTGGTGAACATAGATGATAAAATCCTCAATAAAATATTAGCAAGCCAAATGCAGCAATGCATCAGAAAGATCACACTCCGTGATCAAGTGGGATTTATTTCGGGAATGCAAAGTTGGTTCAACATTCATAAATCAATAAATGTAATGACCACATAAACACATGAAGGATAAAAACACACAAACATAACAATAGATTCAGAAAAAGCATTTGATAAAATTCAGCACTTATTAATGATAAAGACTGTCAACAAAGTGGGATTGGAGGGAACATACTAAGGCTTTATATAACTAATGAACCCACTGCTAGCATTGTACTCCATGGGCAAAAACTACAAATGTTCCCCTTAGCATAGGGAACAAGGAAAGAATGTCTGCTTTCACCTCTCTTATTCAATATAATACTGGAAGTCGTAGCCACAGCATCAGACAAGAAGAAGAAATAAAAGACATCCAATTAGGAAAGGAAGAAATAAAACTGTCATTATTTGCAGATAACATGATACGGTATGTAGAGAATCCCAAAGATCCCATCAAGAAAATATTAGAACTGATAAATGAATTTAGCAAAGTAGCAGGATATAAAACTAATATCCAGAAATCAGTTGCATTTTCATATGTCAATAACAAACTAACAGAAAGGAAATTAAGAAAATTCCATTCACAATTGCTACAAAAAGAATAAAATATCTAGGAATAGACCTAACAAAGGATGTAAAAAACCAATACTCATAAAATTATAAGACACTGAAGAAAGAAATTGAAAAAGATACAAATAAGTGGAAGCACATACCATGTTCATGGATAGGAAAAATTAACATCATTAAAATATCCATAATACCCCAAACCATCTATAGATGCAATACAATTCCTATTAAGTTTCTAATGATGTGTTTCACAGAACTAGAACAAATATTTCAAAATTTTATATGAAACCACGAAAGGCCCTGCATAACAAGAGCAGCATCCCTGAGAAAGAAAATATTCCTTTCCAGCATTCCTGAGAAAGGAATATAGAGACAGGCTCAGAGAGAGCAGGATGACAGCTGGAAAGGGGAAAAGAGAGGGCAGAGGGATGGAGCAAAACTGAAAATGGACTCATGGACATGGACAACAGTGTGAGGATTGCTGAAGGGAGGGGGTCTAGAGGAACTAAATGGTAGTGGAAAAAATAAATTAAATAAAAAATAAAATAAGGTCACAAATTATGCTAATGCTGCTGATCTGAGGACCATACTTTGAGAACCACTACAGTAGGTTGTTTTAAGCTCCAACTTCTCTGAGCAATGTGGAGAAATAGTTGAGTGTATTTTCTCTTAAAATTAGGGAGGTGTCTAGACAAATTCCACTTTGCAAGAAGGGTTGTTTTTTAAGTTAGCAATATTTTAGATATCAGATACAAGTTTTAAAAATATGTTATCCATGTCATTATATATATAATCATTATATATATATCCATGTCATTATATATATATATATATGAGTGATACAAAAATAGGTATCATGATTGACATGGGTAGCTCAGTTGGTTAGAACATCATCCTGCTACCCCAAAGTTGTGGATTTGGCCCCAGGTCAGGGCACATACAGGAATCAACTAGTGAATGTATATATAAGTGGAACAACATATGAATGCTTCTCTCTTTCTCTCTCTCTCTCACTCTCTTCCCCTCCCATTTTTGTTCTAAAATCAATAAATTAAAATAAAAAAATAATAATTAACAAATGTAAAAATGTACAAAAATAATCAATAAGTTATATTAAATAATTGCCTTTATTTCAAAAGATTAGAAACATGTTGAATAAATGCATATATGTCTAGATAAATAGATAAATAGATAGATAGATAGATAATAGATAGAGGTATTGGTTCACATAAATTTGATATTAATGAATACTCATTGGGCATTAACATTAGTATTATACACCTATCATCTTCCTACCTACAAAAAATAATTAAATGCTTGAACTCTAGTTATTTTCCCAGACACAAAATATTTAAAAACATAAATTTAATATATATATTTGTTTTTTGTTCCCTAACTTCAAAACTTTTAAATTTAGCAGTGAGTCAAAAATATTTTTTTGAGTGGATATGCTTTTTTTCAAAAAATACAAACTCAACTTCTACTTGGGTTTTGATGGACAGAAAATTAGAAGTGGTGAAAGGAGAAGGGTTTTTTGAGAGACTACATATGTGCTAAGAACTGAGAGTGAAGGAGAGGCATAAGCATTAGTTGCCATAATAGAGTATAGCAACTGTTGTTCCATGAAGGAGTAACCAAGCCCCACTTAGAACAGGCAGGGGGGACATTAAATCAAAGCGTGATACAGTGATTCAAATGCATGTTGCTGACAACTCGGAGTGGGCAAAACACAAAAGAGGTTATGTTAGCTTAAGCACATTTTATTATGGAAGAAAATTGTATTTGAAAATTCATAAACAGTGATTTTTAAAAAGGATTATTTTAAGAATCTTTCAAATTTCTGTAAAGCTCATATAAATAGAACTCCTTATTTACCCATGGTATTGCATAAAAGAATCAGTGTGCAAAACTTGTTTGACATTTGTATGGTTGATTGCTATTAACTTTTTTATTCCAAAACTAGCTTTTGGGGAGGTCACTAGTTGTGGTCCTGTTTCTTCTATTAAAACTTTAATTGTATAGACATCTAAGAGAGAGTTAGTTATGGCAGGATACCTGGCATTTCCAGATTTACCAAGACATAATTTTGAACATTTGTAGTCACCTATGTATAAGGATTTCTTTAGAAGGCCCAATTACATGAATGGGTAATTACAGATTTAAGTGTTCCTAAAGCACCCTCTTTTCTCAAATTAAAATGCACATATTTGTAGATACAAGTACTTTAAACTATGCCTGATTTGTCCAGTGAGAATAAAAGCTTGTGTTTTTTTTGTTTGGTTTGGTTTGGGTTTTCAGTCACTGTTGCATTTGTTTTCCTGGGTAGGGTATTTGATGTTTCTAAATTCCTATATATCTTCCATTTCCCATTAAGAAAAAATATCTATTGGGTTTGCCTAAAAATCTGTTTAGTTTTTTTTCCATAAAGTAAAATACACATTTTTTTATTTTATTGATTTGGATATTTTGAGTATGTCGGCTATGTCTTACATGGTAGAACACTGATTGTTCCCAATTAATGGGATTTGATCACTACCACCTTCAACTGGTCCACCTGACCTTCTAGCATCATCCAGCAAGAAATCTCCAGCACAAAATTTTGCAAACCACTTTTAACATGTTCACTCAGTCACATCATCTTCTCCATACACTGTACAATTTTTTTCTTGTGTGTTTCAGTTGCATTTTTACCATTCTTGAAATAATAAAGCATAATGTGCTGAAAACGTTGCTTATTTTCTTCTGTCTTCAATATTAACACAAAAAAATCACCAATTTTGATTTTTTTAAATGTATGCCGATATGACAGCTATCACGATTGTTTTAAATAAAATAGTTTCAAATGAAGTTAAAAACAACTAAGCACTACTAGAACCATCTTATGGAAATAAACTTTTTAACCAACCCAAAAGAGTAGGGAATTGCTTCCTGCAGGCCTATGAGTGGAAGAGTTTGTACTCTAGTGGACAGAACCTTTGCCTATCCGCTGAGAGACTGAGGTAGATTGTTGCCATTGGTGTCTTGGATGTTCAAGCCTCTTTACAAATGACCAACTTTATGAATGCCATTCTAATATTTTTTTTTAATTTCTTCACTATGTGTTGCAAAAATATGTTGTAAAATGACAATGTTACTGCTGTCTAGACTCAATAATGCACTCGATGTGCAAGCTCAGTAATACACATCCCTCCAATATCCACTTCTAATACTTTATACAGTATTGTAACAGTGGAACATTGTGATAGTGTGAATTTTAAACCAACCACACCATTCTGTTGACATTTGTTCTGTAATGTTGGTTCTAATATGTAGCTAGGAGATGAACCGCATATTTGCATAAGAACACTAGGAATTAACTTCAAAAAATACAGACCCTGACTTTCAGGCATTCTGGCTCTGGGAGAATTGCTGATCTCCAACTGTGGAGCCAAGATGATGTGAATCTAGGATAAGTAAACCAGGACGGTGCACACCTGATTGTCACTTGCCTTAGCAGCATGGACTGTGCTCATCTATGCTCATCTGCATGCAAAGAACATCGCAACCCTCTCCCTTGACCTCTTTGTTCTGTTCCCCTCTCCCTCCATCTAAAAACCCCGTTTCCATTGAGAGGTGAAGATGGGCTTTGTGACATGAGTCCTCCATCTTCCAGGAGATGGGTGTTGGGATGTGACTCCCCCATCTTCCAGATTGCCAGCATCTACAAATAAGCCATTTTCCTTTTCATCATTACCTGCCTAGAGTATTGGCTTTTGTACAGGCAGGCAGCCAGACCTGCACTCAATTACAGTATGATACTCAGACAAATTTTTTATGTGTTTGTGGACTTTCAAGTTTCCAGGGGCTTTTAGACATCACAAATAGTAAATTGTAGATGCAAAGAATTTTTTGTGTCTATCTTCATTTATATGTAATTATTTGCCTCCAAAGTTCCAGAGCTCAAATATAATTTAGTTTGAGTGAGATTTTAGAAAATAATAAGAGATTTTACAAATATACATTGCATTTATCTTACAAATGATTTTCTCTTCTCATATAAACTGGAGATAGTTGGAATACATAGAAAGATTCAGGTATAACAGATTTTTTTGCTATAATGGATAGTTGTTGAAACAATCTATCTTCTAAAGAAGCAAAGACTATTCTAGGCACCTC
The DNA here is from genome assembly GCF_021234435.1 of Artibeus jamaicensis. Classification (NCBI taxonomy): domain Eukaryota; kingdom Metazoa; phylum Chordata; class Mammalia; order Chiroptera; family Phyllostomidae; genus Artibeus; species Artibeus jamaicensis. Next base: position 65,239,136 of record NW_026522030.1, on the reverse strand, counting down.
AGCAAACAAAATGTGTAATTGAGCTTCTAAAATTATGCAGGTGGGAATAAATTCATTTAATTAAGCACTTTATGCAATATTTTCATTTTCATTTTTATTTTTATTTACCAGACTTTAAAAATCACTCACGAGCAAAATAAGTGGAAAAAGCTTATATGTAAACTCAGTCTACAATAATGGTAGATATATAAATATGTAGATTTCTGTTCAATTTCATACCCAAAGCAAAATTGAAAAATGCTATATATTTTAGTTAAATGGTTCTGCCTATTATGCAAGTAAATTTCATCAAAGTCAAGGATAGAAAAGAAGGAGTTACACTAAGTGCACAGTACAGCTTTGCAAATAATTAGTCTTGTGAAAAATTCTATTTCATAAACAGACTTTGTAATCACATATTTGTAATGCAGGAGCTCCAAGCCAGGGAGCTGCTTAAGTCATTCATGATATCATTCATGATATCCTGGGGAGCTGATATCATTCATGATATCCTGACAAAACCACCTGCAGGACCAGCCCATGTGGACATGCCATTTATTACTCACAGTATGGGGGAGTTCGCCAATGGAGGCAATGATCAGATTGGTGCAGGAGTGACTGCCTGGCCTCTAGCCTTGGTGCTACTTACAGGGATAGGGAGGGAGCAGTGGCAGGGGGAGGGAGCCACAGTAGCCTGTAAAAATACTAAAGGTTGTGATAAACAGGGACCGTGAGAACCTGGGACTCCAGATGCAATCTGTTTTCCTTGCTTCTTATAGCTGCTGGTCAGGCAGGTACCTGTTCTCTGAGGGGCCAAATTTTGAGCTACCCTACATTTCACTAATCTGCATTTATTCATGTTGCCTGCTTCATTTCCTGGGTAACCCCCAAAACAAAATGTCAGTGCGTACTTCAATAAATTAACTGGAGTTCAAGCATCTTCTTGGAGCCACACTCTTATAATTAACTCTTTATTATCCATGCATTTATTAGTTCTAGGATCCTTTCCCTGTGCCTAAGGGCATACCTCTAACCACACCTCTCTCCTGTCAGCCGATGCTTGTCAGGGGAATGTGGCCTAATTTTAGTATTTGCCTGAACAATGTATAATTAGCAAAGCTACTAATCTACAATGCTTTTATGGCCAAATAAATGCTTTTAGTGGCCAAATAAATGTTTCTTTCTTGCTTGCTGTTAGCTTATGTTCTTGAGAATTTATTGAATTTTTGTAAACTATATAGCTTTTGGAGGCAGGTTGCTTTACTTCCTTTAGGCCTAATGACTAATACTTTCTGAGTCCACAATTAGACTTTTTAAAGCCCACTCTGATTTATTTATTTTTTTAATATTTTATTTATTTATTTTCAGAGAGAGGGGAAGGGAAGGAGAGAGGGAGAGAAATATCAATGTGTTGTTGCCTCTCATGTGTCCCCCACTGGGAACTGGCCTGCAACCCAGGCATGTGTCCTGACTGGGAATTGAACCGCAATCCTTTGCTTCACAGGCCTGTGCTCAATCCACTGAGCTACACCAGCCAGGGCCCACCTTGATTTGTTTTAATGTCCTGGAACATGCTTACTTTTTATAACTAAAGAAGTGGAAAGTTCCTACATCCTCCTTAGCGTTATCTAATCTTCCAAATGCAAATTGCTTGATTCAACATTTTTTTCCAATCTGAGAAGCATCTCTTGTTCATGTTATAGTATGGTCATCTTTGCAGGTGTGTTTTCTCTCAATTAAGCAATGGAATAATGCAGTTGATAAATGAATGACTGGTTCTTGTGTGTGGCTTTGGAAGCAAAGACTATTGGCATAAGAGTGAGAATTCCTTGTCTAATGATGTGGAAACAGACACACAGATTAGTTCTGCAGCGCCTTTACAGTTCTCAGGTGCTGCATGTTACACAAACACTTCAGTGGTTTTGCTTGCAGCTGCCTATGAGTGCTCTCCCCTGTAAGAAGATTTAATTTATCTTTTTAATCATAGAATACCCCCTCGGTATTTTTCTTTTAAATTTTCAGGTGGCTAGAGAAACAAGAAATAAAAGAGAGTAAAAAACTGACTAAAGGTTATTTGACTGATTAGAACGGTGCCAGTAGATTTGATGCTACATTAAGAGAACACTGCAGTCATTTAGATTTATGTTATAATGGAATACAAGGTGGATGCTCGAGAGTACTGCTGACAAATGAAGATGGCAAAGAGACAGAAGAAAGGTGCAGTCATCCTTCCATAACTGCCCTTCAAGATTCTCACTCAGTTTGAGAATTAACACTTTTCTAAATATAAAGTAATGGCTGTATAGGCAGACTGTATAACACTTTTAAAAGCTCAGATTGTTTTATAAAAAAAGTATTAAGGATAATAATTTGGGGCTTTAAGTGCCTGAGAAACTTTGATGGCCCTTATATTTTGGGGGAACCAAGCAGATAGAGAAGACTTTTTTGAAGAGATGCATTCCAGAATGATTTATTTAAAGCCTTAACTAAAACTCGGAAGGAAATTGCTTAATAAAAGGTTTCTTAATTTATGCAGTTCAAAATCCTGAATGGAGAAAGCATGTTGAATTCAGAGTACAAAAATATTATTTTTAATGTATTGTGTACTGCAGAAGAAATAATTTATCACCAATTCTATTAAGTATATTATAATCTATGTTAATATATAAGTAAGATTTGAGACTTTCATAAACTTTAAGAATAAGCATAAATTTCCCTGCCAGAATAGGGTATAATTTTATTTCAATGATGTTACATGAATACATTAAGCAATTAGTGATCAACATAGTATTCCATACAAGAGCATTTTATACTGTCAAATAATGTGTGTGGCATGAAAAGATTCAAGGGGTTATATTTTGTAGTGCTGTAGCCCTTAAGAACAAAGATTATCTGGTTTGAAGCCGTCTGGTTTTTATTGGTATTCTCTGCCACTTTTATGTCCTGAAATTCCCCTCTGCAAAGTAACATGAAGTCATGGAAATAATACCAGCTTTAGAGCAGATGCACCTGAATGGGTGTCTTCACCCACCATCAAATAGCTGTGTGATCTTCATCACATTTTCATCAAATCGCTTAATCCTTCTAAAGCAAATTCCTCATTTTAATAAAGATTTAACAATTTCTTGCCTGCTTATTGTGAGGATCAAACTAAAAGTGTGTAGATAATATATGATGTTACAGAAACTCCATTAATAGTTATAATTGTTTTAATATTATTTTGCTTATTATAATACAAGAAGTATAACAAGCTCTGTGTCCAGAGTTGCCTGCATGTAATCAGCTAACAAACATGTTTGGCATGTGAGAAGTACTTCACAGTGTTCCCAGGGGAAATCAAGGTTCCAGCAAGGTAAACAAGGTTCAAATCCTCATTCTTGCCTTATAAGGCACTTTAGTTAGGTTAATAAGAGAATTCAGTGTGCCCTGGATGCCTTAAGGGTTTAGAGAATTCCTAAAGGAAATGTTTGAAAGTAGACAGTGGCTTAATAGAAAGAAAAATGAATTAGTAACATGCCTTCTGGAACTTTAACTCTTATGCATCTGTTTCCTTATCTGTGGAATGGGAATAAGGAGTCCATGCCATATATATTGCACAGGACTAAATGCTGTGAGCTTCTGCCCAAACCTAAGTGATAGCGGGGTTATTTTCTGGCAGTTTACTGTCACTGTGCTGAAGCAGGCATAGCATTTCCACTTAACATAATCCAATCAAGAATCTATTAAATACCTGCCATTGTGTCTTGTATCTTGGAGAATATACAAACTATAAAAACTTGGTCTTTGCTTGTATTTTCTGTTGCTAAACAGAATGTGACTACAGTTAGCTACTTAAATGAGTGCACATTTAATATTTCCCATTTTCCCATGGATCTAGCACATTTAAAATGGGTCCTCTGCTTAGGGTCTTAAAAGACTAAAATTGTGATGTCAGTTTATGTGCATCCTCATGTGGTGGTTTGATGAGGAAAATACTGACTTCCAAGCTCTTTCAAATGTTTGGGTAGAAACCATTTCCTGACAGATGTAGTGCCAAGGTCTCAGTTTTTGTGCTGGCTCTCTGGGGTGAGCATGTAGGAAAAGGGTTTGCTCTCAGCTCCTAGAGGACCCCCTGGAGTCCCCAGCCAAATGGCACCCTCCACAGACAGTTTACAACATGATTGTTTGCTCTATTCCAGGACAGCTGGTGATGTCTCTTTCACACTACACTGTCCATTAAAGGGATAAACTCATTAGGTCAATCCTACTTCAAAAGTGATATGCTCCACTTTCATTGACTAAAAATCAGTTGACTAGTAACTTAACTATGGGAGTGATTTCCCATCATATTCCCTAGCCCTGTGGATGCTCAAGGGGAGATGAAATAGAGTGTGTACACCAGAAGACAGGAAGGAATGTTGGGGTCCATCTTGATACTTTATTTCTTGATGACTAAATGTTTAAAGTGTGTGCCAAGAGCTGTACTTTTTGACTGCATAATTCTCTCATGTAGAAAAACTTACCTTTTTTTATGACACGAGAATACACTCCTTAGTAGAACTAAGTAGTTCTATAGTCCCAATGAGCTTGCTACGCTTAGGTAACTCTGATTAGCCTAAAGTGACATAACATTAATTTAAATTATGTCTCATTGATTGCTAATGCAGATAAAGATTTTTCTAACATGTTATTTACCATTCCTGGAAGTTTGATTCTATAATGCAGAAGGTGCTCAGATGCCTCTTAACTCCATCCTCTTGATGCTCAAATATTTGTGGAATAAATAGACAATTGGATGAATTAAGTTCCAGCTCAGTCTGCATCTTGTAATACAAGTTAATAAGGTGTTTGAGTTTAGGATTCAAAAGATCTTACTCCTATTCCCAGCTCTAGCTGCTTTACTCTGTACCTAAAGAGAACCCATCATCCTTTGGGGACCCCAGTTTACCTTACATAAAATGAGGAAACTGCTCTGACATCAACCTTTTGTAAACTTCTTGGTATTATTTCCATAAATTTGAAGTTATCTTTTAAGGAAAAATGTTTTTGGTATTTCTATATAGAAATTTAATCATCCTAAGATTATTAGCATTTGAAAAGAAGTCTGTGGTTATGGATTTACATGAGAGAATGTTAAAAATGTACATTATTAATTGACAATATTGTAACAAAAAATAGGTTGAATAAGTTTCCAATTAGACAAAATACATACTTTTGGAATATATCAAATTAAAACTCTAATAAAATTTTTGACCCAGGAAGTTTTTACTCTTTGGTATTTTTTCTCCCCATGAAAGAAGCCATTATTCACTGTTTTACATTTCAGCTCTTTGCTTTTATTTACCCATGTGTGTGTTATTTGAGCAGGTATATTTTAAGTAATTCTTTTAGTTTTTGTGTTCCTTGTTTGATAGTATAGTTGGAGAGCAGTACTCGTTTTATTCAGCACTGACTGTATGTCAGGCACTAAGTTAAGCACTTTACCTCCACAGGCTAGTGTAATCCTGATAACTGGGAGGGTAGATGCACCCACCCAAATTTAAAATTAGGGAGCATGAAGCTCATAGAGTGTTTATGGCTCATCCATGAAGTATACCTTTTAAAAGTCAGAGCTGGGCTTTGAATCCAATTCTTGTTTCATGACTTTCCTCTGCCTCTATTATGATGTAAGTGCTTTGTGTCATCTCCATTATGGCCATTTGATGATTTAAAAATTGACATAAAATGTATATCTAACTGTAGATCTAACCCCATCACTACTTCTGGATATTGACATTGACTAAGAATGGCAGATTTCAAGGTCCGACCTACAAAAGGTCCTACATTTCAATTACTGTCTTCCCACTAATGATTTCAATACTGGAAAGAAAGGCTACTAATATTTGGTATTTATTCTACATATTAATGTTGTAATTTCTTCAAAAGGTGTTGTGAATATATAAAATAAAGACAACAATTAAACTAAATATACATTTAAAACAAAGATTTAAACTTACTACTAATTGTCAAATAAAATGTAAATTTATAAAAAATTAATTGTGGACATATGTTACTATTTTATGATAGATTAGGAGCATGTAAAATAGTCACTCATTAATAAGTTAAAAAGTGTATGAAGAAATTTGGACCATGAACATCTTACAATACATATTGTTTAACCATTTCTTTAAAAATTCAGTCTTAAGTGTAAAGTTTATCATTGTTGTCTTTGGGGACTCACAAGTGTGTTTCTGTGTAAAAACTTCCCAGCTGCTATAAAAGCTCTTTATAACTATACAGTTCAGAAAATGGTAAAAAGAGAGTTATAAGCTAACCGAATTTTGCCCTCTTCTGTGAATCCTCAAAAAATAATCCCATCTCTCGTTTGAGATGATATATGGAATCATTTTTTTTGTGAAGAGGAGGGTGGATTCTATAGATGGAACCACAGTAGCCATTATAATAAGCTCAGGTTATAGCAGTGCATTGGTCTGCATGTATGAATGACCCATGCACAAGGACAACAGGGTGGGAGTGGGTGTGAGCTGGATGAAGGAAGGCAAAGGGGGTAAAAATTGGGACAGCTTTAATAAAATAACAATGAAATATTTTTTAAAAAGTAATTAGAATGTTTGTGTGTTATCTAGAAGGAACAATAGCAAAAGCCTACATTAGGTTTGCTTTATTTAAAATAAAAAGCATTTCTGGTCATGTTAATATTCTTTGTTTCCTCTAGTATTGTTGGAGATTCTGGATTATTTTATTTTTGCTTATTACTCTGTTCATATTCAGCTTGTGTTATTAGATCTAAGAAAAATTCTTTGTATAGATATTGGCTTTTGAATTGGCATTTTCTTCTCTCTAGAGATTATAGAGGTGGAAAGGATGCTTTCTAAATATCTTTCGTTGGATTTAACATTTTCATGTAGCATGTAAATATCTGAGCATGTCTGTAGACATAGTGTTTTATATTTTGTATATTTTAATATACCAAAATATTACTATTCTAAAAATAGCATTATTATATAAAAATGGCACATAATACCAAATACAGTAGAGTTGTAATAGCTGTTACCCTTAGGCACTAGCATGGTATAGTGTAGTAATTGTAAACATACATGTGTGTAAACTGGTATAACATATGACAAACACACATACATACATACATAATCTTTTCTTTCCATTTAAGGTAAAGAACCAAACTTGAAACCAGGATATGTGCTAGGTTAGACTGATATAAAAAGGAAGAAAACATACTTCCTATGTTTGAGTACCTTCCAACTTAATGGAATTCAAAACTCATTGTTCTTATGAGTATGATTTTTTTGGTAAAGGAATTAAAAATCTTTAAGAAGTAATAAAATAATTTATAATACATTCCCTTGCATATATCATCTCCCTTTGTTATTTTACTGGAGAGAGCTAGAATTGTGCAAACAGATTTTATTTCTTTTAAAGCTGTTGGTGTTATTAAAAATATACTTCACTCTGTGTGATCATCTCTGAAAAATCACCTATAAGTTAAAAACTTTTATGAAGCATCAGTAAAGCTGATTTAACTGAAGAATGTTTTTAAAATCAAGGACTGAGCCGTAATATATGTACTAAGTTATTGGTCTTTACATGTACTATGTTGTCTTAAAGTATAACTTTGTCACATTCTCACAGGGCAGATTCAGGCTAAGCTTCTGACAATTTTGTTGAATAGTTCTCCGAATGTGGGAATTAAATTTGCATGTCTGTGATTTCAGTTATGAGACTTTTTAGAAGATTATTGTACATGAAATTTTCACTTGTCTCCAACTAGTCTTTGGGTATTTTTAAAAATATAGGTTGTGGTGTCTTTTCTGCTCTGCTGCTGTCAGACCTACTAGTGCTTTTGATTAATTGTACTGAAGGTGCTATAAAGACTCTATTACTCCTTTCCAAGTGTCAACACTCTCATCTTATAAAATCTGAGTTTTTCTTATTCCTAAGAAATTAAATGACCTTGCCACAGTTATGACATCCTTTAGCCATAAAGAGGTTATTACAAGAAATAAATAATATGACCATCATCTCCTAATAAAATGGTGAAAACTCACGGGAAATAACCTGTTTACGAATCTGAGCCTGTCGTTTTCACTTTTCCTTCCCCATTGTCTGCATCAGTAGAGCACAGTTGTCTTTGCCTGGACTTCTACAGTTGCTTCCTAACTGTGCCCTCCTTTACTGCAACATAGATCACAGCAACACAGATGCCCTATAATCATGGCAGCACAGAGCCCCCTATATTGTTTTTAATGCAGATATAGTCACAGTGATGGCATTATCCTGATAAAAGTATCAGAGGCATCTAAGATCAAGTTTATTTTCAGCAGTTTTATCAATTTTAAGTCCTGCATAGCTGAGCTATCTCATTTGGACTATCTCATTGGCTCAACTAGTGCCACTTTCTCCCTATCCTCCCACATTTTCTGCAGAATGGACTTTTAAATCTACTCATACTTTGTACTTCAAGAATTTCACATCCAGTTGCTTCAGCAAAAGGTCGTCTACTCCTTTGCCTTCCCCAACTCTTGCTGATGTTTTTATACATCCTCCTCATTCTTTGGAGCTTAGCTCAGATTTCACTACTGCCACTCTCCCAAGACTAGATTATTGCCCTGTTATATACCTTTTTAGTATCCTGTAATTGTACTTTCTACAACTTCTCAGAACTTTGTTAAGTAACTAATAATGTACACAGTAGTTTAATATCAATCTCCCTAATGAGAATACAAGGACAATGGTTGTCTTGATCAAAGCTGTACCCCAATGCCCAATTAGCTGCTGAGTCACTATTTGATAGATGAGTGAATGAATGAATCAGTGAATGTTTAAAGAATAACTTATCTGTATCTAACTCCACTTTTATTCTGTGATGTTTTATACCCTGTATTTACAATAGATAATTTAGATAGAACTTAGATTTCTTTCATTTATTCATCAGGCAATGATAATTCTTCTGGCATGTTTCAATAGGGTATATGTTAGATCTAGATTCAAAGTAAAATAAAACAAATTTATCTTTTTCAGATAATACTTTTCTCTTGGTGGTTTGGGTAGGTTTTTATAGATTCCCCATCATTATTGTGTATTAGTGGTTCATAATTCTCATGCTATAGTTGAAAGAATTGAGAATTATTAGCATCACCCTGATCTATATTCACTACTGTAGCCCTTCTAATTCAGATTGTCTATCATCCTATTCTTGTTAGAAATCTAAATTATTGCATCTCATTTCACTGAATCGTAATCATCAGAGAAGGGAAAAGTGCTGAGGTAGTTTTTACATAAGTACCACAAGATGATTCTGAGCAACCATTTTAAAACATTAAAAAAGACATTTAAAAATACTTGGGTTGGCATAATATTAAAGCATAAATTATAGCATAAAATTTATTTTAATATGACAGTAATATACTTGTCATATTTTTTTCTATTTTCATCATTATTTAACTTACTTTAAATGACTTGCATGAAAAAGAGAATGATTTGCCAAGTAATGATTAAAATCTGGTATGTGAAATTTGGTTTAGGGACTAAAACTATGTTAAAAATATAGAGTTTTCGTAGGCATTTATAAAATCAAAAATAGATAAAAAAGACTTTCAATTATCTTCTACTTTCACTGAAATAAAATACTATTTCCTTTTTCAGGTGTCCTGATTTTTTAAAAAATAAATGATAAAATGAGGGAGATGGATTCATGGTATTGGTCACAAAACCTTCCTGAAGAATAATATATTTAGAAAGTGTACAGATTTTGTCATAATACATGAAGATAAGAACAAATATGATTTCTACTAAATATATATTTTAAAATTATGGGGTTTGATGTGTAAGAGAAACATTGTAATACTACTATTTTGGGAATTCACAAAATTACTGTTATAATTTTTATTAATTTATAAAAATTGCATAATAGTTTTTTTAATGTTTTCTATGAGTAGTGGTCATTTGTGAAATAAAAGTGAAAAATTAGTTAAATTTTAAAAACATATGACTAATACAAACAATTAAAACCAATATAATTATCAGCCCTGGCTGATGTAGCTCAGTGGATTGAGCGCGGGCCTGCGAACCAGAGTTTCGCGGTTCGATTCCCAGTCAGGGCACATGCCTGGGTTGCAGGCCAGTTCCCAGCAGAGGATGCATGAGAGGCAACCATATATTGATATTTCTCTCCCACTCTTTTTCCTTCCCTTCCCCTCTCTCGAAAAATAAATAAATAAAATATTAAAAAAAACAATATAATTATCAAAATGCTCATGGAATCCATGAGGGAAAAAGATAGATATGAACATACTGATCCAATTGTCACCATTTTCTACACATAATTAATTACCTGAGATGTATTTCAAGTGTTCTGTGTAAATGTTAAGTAACATTTTATTTTTCATTAAAAATAATAATGAAAATAGAATTTAGTAAGTCTTTTTGTGTAAGAAACTCTATGGAACAACGTCATAATTTCCTGAAAGGTCTCAGACCTCCATTTTGGAAATGTGTGTGTCAAATAATGTAGATTTGAAATAGTTCTACCTTTGGAGTATCTATATTCAGATTCAAGGAAGAGGTTGGCAGAGCATCATTTTATGGCAAAGCAGATTTCTATATTGCAACTCCTTCCTTTAAAAAAAGCACATCTTTAATGCTGTCTTCTTCATCTTAAAATATGTATTCCATTTCAAGAGGCTAAGCACTTCCATCCATTTCTCACATGTATTTCTTGATATTACCCCAATATGTCCCTCATCTTTACAAGCTCTCAGTGGTCCTATGTTACTAAACAGTTGAGAAGTAACTACTCTTCCATGGAATGGTTGGGTACACCTTTTCTAATGGGTCAGTATTATATAGGATTTTCTGAGTCTAGAAACCCCTTCTGATGGGGCAGAGGGCAGGAGTAAAGGGAATTCCCATTCCAAGCTTTATAGTGTAACACGTATTATCTGACAATCATTAGAAAGCACACAGCCCTCATAAATTTATTTATTGGGGAAGCCTCAACTGTACTATAAGGCCAGAAGAATAGTTGGAGATAATGTTTATTGCCTGGCCCTATGAAATAGTTCTTATTTTCAAAATGTTTATTCAGGCAGGATGTATTTAGATATTGTGTTGCCCATTGGGTAAAATGAATTTGATTTCAGACTAACTCACTGTGACTTAAGTGCCTGTTGATTTTCTTCTCATTTTTAGTATTCATGAAACCTCCAAACTGATCAGTTTTCAGCTTTCAGTCAGAACATACTTAAACTTTGACTAGTGATATAAACATAATTTTTCCTTTTGAGAAATATTGTTAGCTATGGCCTTAGTTTAATCAAAAATCTATTTTATTGGGATTGTCTTTGATTATACTCCTGTGACAATGAAAAATTAATACCCTGTTTTTTGTTTTAGCCCCTTGCCTTGTGAACATTAATCAAGGAATAGAATGGATTTTGGATGACTGTGGAGTATAGGGAATTAACATCTCAGAATAGTGAAATTAGTAAGTATGAGACAAAGACAAGGGCCCCTTTTGAAGGACAGAGTAATAATGAACCTGTAACATTTCTGAAACTGATTTGGTATATGTTGATTGGTCTGGTATTTGGATAATGTAAACACAGACTCTTGAATGACAAAGGATAATTTTCTTTGTTGGCTAATGAAGTGTATGAATTTTATATGATAAATTACTCTATGTACTTGGAATCTCAAAGAAGATATCCCTAAAATGATGTAAAAGGTAATGGTCTAGAACATTGCTGTCAAATAGAAATATAATGTGAGTTACACATGTGATTTTAAGATTCTAGAAGACATTAAAAAAGGGTAAAATGAAATGTGAAATTCATCTTAATAATATATTTTTGATATAATGGATCTAAAATATCTTTTGACAGATATAAAAATTTAGTGAGATATTTTATATTACGTTTTAATAGTAAGTTATCAAAATCTAATATGTATTTTTAAAGGAAAAAACTGTGTTTCTCCTCTATTCTTAATACTGCATTTTGTCATGTGTAATGTACACCCATGCTTTTGGCCCAAACTCCAGGGAAAAAATCTTTCATTTTAATTTTTTAATTCAATTTTATTTATGTATTTAGATATTTGTTTGTTGTATTATAAAGAAATTTTAACATTTATTTTTTACCATATTATGGTACAAGAAATTTTATGTACTCGTAACGAATTTATATTACCCATGTATAATTTGCTTTCTTATTTTTCCCTAAAAAATTTGGGCAAAAAGTGTGCATTATCCATGGCAAAATACGGTACTTCTGACACCAGGTGTGTGTGGTTTTTTGCTACAAATTTAACTGAATTTTGACACGAGCTGTCTAGAAATAGTGTCAGATCCCACCGGTTGGGGCTCAGTCCCATAGGGCTGCCCTCATTTCAGAGGTCAATTGCAAGTTTAGATTGCCATCTGTACTTAGACCAGCCAGCCATAAATGAGTGGTTCCCACAATCTCCTCTTCAGGTTTGACAATTTTCTAGAAAAGATTACACAGCTCATGGAAACATCTATTTACATATACTGATTTATTATCAAAGGATACACCTCAGGAAGAGCCAGATGGATAGGATGCATAGGGCAGGGTATGGGGGAAAGAGTACGGAGATTCCATGTCCTCCCCGGGCACACCTGCTTCTCAGCACCTTTGCAGGTTCACGACCACTGGGAAGCTCAGCAAATCTCATTGTTCAAGAGATTTTATAGAATTTAATCTCCAGCTTCCCCACCGCCCCCTTCCTAGAGGTCCATAGTTGGTGCAAAAATTTCCAACTGTCTGATCACTTTGTCTTTCTGTTGATCAGACCCCATTCTGAGGCTGTGTAGAGGCTCTGCCCTGAAATACCTCACTAGCTTAAAATCAGGTGTGCTCAAAAGGGGTTCCTTAGGAAAAAACATTCCTGTTGCTCAGGAAATTCTGGAGGTTTTAGGAATCCTGTGCCAGGGTCTAGGGACAAAGAATAACAATTTATTTTATTATGCCAAAATTTTACATTTAAAGCACATCTCAATTGCAGTTGGCTCTATTTCTTATGTTTAATAGCACACTCGTGTAAGTGGCTGTTTTGTTAGACACGGCAGGGGTAGAAAGAGCTCTGGTGTGCTAGCTGTGGGATAGGCCACCCAGTTCATTTTTCATTGCTTTAGTTTCTTCATTTGTGAGGCAAATGGGTTAGATGAATGGTTATGCTATTATTTCCAATATTAAGTTTTGTTATTATAGAAAGTTATGTTATGTAACTTGGGAAATGGCCATGTAATACATTCTTGAAAGGTTTATACAATATAAAGCAATGTAATATTGTAGAATGTGGTATTTTTAACAATAAGGTGCATTGCATCAAGTTACAATTAAACAGTACTTTATGCATCATTATAAAATGCCTTTGATTTCTGAAGAAGATTTAATTTCCTGTGTATCTGTAGGTCAGAATGAAGTACCCTTTTGCTCCAGGTGATTAAAGAATTTTATTTTTACACGTGTTTACTTCTCTAGTCTTTTTGTTTTTTAAGGACACTGTTTGATGACGAAGTGCTTTGTCTGATGCTGTCAGTTTGCTCAGATAATTAAGTATTCAGGGGTCAAGTAGTACACATTTTTTAAGAAATTGCAGAGTCTGTGGATGATCTGGCAAGGCAGAATATTTTCTGGCAACAACTGTCCCTCCTTAGGGGAAGGAAAGCACTGGTGTCTTTGCCATTCATAGACAGGAAGTTTAATTTCTACTATTTTCTGCATTTCTCATTTATGTATTACTACTCTTCAAGAGTGACCTTTATAACTACCGAATAAGGACAATTGCCAAGGGGACCTTCTATTTTGTGCCTGTTGATGGGTTCCCTCACTACATTTTCTATTTCAAGAGAAGGTAGAATTTTTAATATAAGCAATATTGTTTAGATGTCACATTTTAAGTAGTTGTTTATTTAATGTTGTGGAAATATGACACATTATTTGACTTTAACTAAGTAACTTGTTTTTGTAAGGTTTTGTATGACAATAGGATAAATAAAAATAGGGTAGTTGAGAGAAGTTTGTTGTATGTGAAAATGTTTTATGATGGTTAAATGCTATATAAATACTACATATTATTACTTATCATTGATAGGAGTCATAATGATAAAATATTAGTGTAGAATGTCGGGTATGTTTATCTTGTTACTGGTATTTGAGTCGGGTGGAAAACATAGCTTGTGAATTATCTTAGTTCTGAATTAAATTGTCATGATAATATATTGTTTTTACTGCAAATTATATGTGTTACTTTCATGGGGAATAATTGTCCTATATGTTTTTGTTGTCAAATAAACAAGTATATACATAAAGATATATATGTGTGTGTTTGTATATATATATATTTTGAAAAATAGCTCATTGCTACAGGATTTTTATTTTGTTTGTAAAATATATTGGAACATTATATGATTTAAAAAAACATTTTATGGAACATAGTATGTATCTATCATAATAAAAAGTAACTTGTTTCAAATTTGTTTATAAATACATGGATTTTGTTCATCTTTAAAAATGTTAACAAAGACTTCTAATCTAGACCTTTTTCTCTCTCTCTTTTGTCTGTCTCTCTTGCTTTATATATATCACTCTGTTCTTTTATTAAATATTACCGTCATGAACCCCAGAGAAAACTTACAGATGACTCTTGGACATTAGAAATTAATGAAAATGCTATATTGACACCTGTGCTAAAAAATTCTAGGGTCACAAGCACATGTGTTTTAAAGCTCTACCACATCATATAAAACTATAAATTGCATCATATCCATGTGGATTATGTTATATATATCACTACCTGAGTTAAGTTAGTTGGACCTGATGAATAAAATGATGTTCAGTTTCAAAGTTAATTACTAACCAATCTTGATTATGCACATGTCTGTCCCTATTTTAGAGCTAATAATCAGTTTGTATCTACAACCTTTTTATAAGCAGCTGGGATGCGTTTTGGTCCCCGAGACATCATGCCTAGAATAGTAGTAGATAAAATGGCCTTGGTTTTACATCTTATTACCTAATTGTGTTTTGCCTGGGACACAATTATGGTTAGGAACACAGGCTTTGTGGCTCAACAGGCTTTAGTCTGTGCCCTGGCTTCATCTCTTACAGTTAGGATTGTAGGGAACTGCTCTGTCTGGTTTCAGGAATTGTAAACTGTCTCCCATGGCTAATGCTGAGTGAGCAACCTTTGGAATGCTAGCCACAAAGGAGCCAAAGCTTTTGTCTGGCAGTAAGCACTTCTTCTGCTTCATCCTCCTGCCCCCAAAGCATGATCAGTAGTCAGAGATGGGTAAGACCCCATGGGGGGGCAACCTAAGCCAGACACTATCACTTGAGAGGCCATCATGGAAGGACTTGGGGGTCTGCAACAAAGAGGGAGTGATGGACCCTCGACCCCTGGCTATTCTGACATAGCCCAGTCTCCACATCCTTTGGGAGAAGCGCTTCCTGGCTCTAATCCACTAAGCCTGAAAACCTGTGATGGGGAAGATGGCACAGCCCTTCACCAGCTAGAGTGGGATACAAGGTGATTTGGCAAAAGAAAGAATTCCTAACAATCCTTTGAAGCCTACTTTGCTAAGAATGCTTTTAGTTAAATGATAAAGGCGTGGGCAGAAAATGAGTTTATTTTCCCAAAGTTTTGTAGCCTTTTAACAAACAGACCCTGACTTAGAAGAAGCCTTAATGGTCCTTTGTGTACCATCTACTGTTTACTGCCTGACAATGATTAATAAGTTGTACCTGAACTGCGCACACACACACACACACAAAAACAATAAAAGCCTGTCTAGGCAAGGGTCAGCCTGCTCTCCCCTTGAGAGGGTTGCTGAAGCTGCTCCAAGGCACTCTCCCCTTGAGGGAGTAGCTGTGCTGTCCCTTTTCCTCCACAGGACTCAGTAGTCCATGTGAATTTGTCTCAGGTCTCATCCATGACACTGCGGGCACTGCGAGCCAGTGCATGCATCCTATGATGCCTTGGATATTTTGCTCAATCTATCTAAGTCTCAGTTTCATCGTTTTTATAATGGAAATATTATTAGTACCTATTTTATAGGAATATTGTATTAACTAATACAATTTAGACACAGTTTCTAGCAAAGGGCTTGGCACATAATCACTACTAAATACGTGTCAATGATCATCATTTTTTCCCTCTTACAGTTATTACTACTGTTTTATAGTTATTAAGGATTATACCACCACTTATATAATTAGGATATCTATATGGCAACATTTAAAATTGTGCATAGTGTAGTACTATTTAAAGTTTTCTAAACAAAGGTGAGAAACTGAGAACCAAATTATTTATTAGTCAAGAAAACTATACCCTTTGCTAAGGGAAAGTAGAACCCAAAACAAAAATACTGTGTATGTTTTGTCCACTTGTCTGCAAGTCCCTTTAGAGGTTTGGGGACCTGTAGAAATTTTGGGTTGAATCTAAGTAGTTTCTTATACCCAGGTCAAGGTAAATGGATCAAATATGAAACTTAAGAGTCAAATTATTTAGTTGTTAAAGATCCCCTCCTGTGATTTGAAGAAATCAGTATGTGGTTGGATTCTCCTGTTGCTAAGCAGATGTTACCTATAAATTATCAGGTGATTGAGAGCAGAGACCCTTCACTTGCTGCACTGCAGAGGGTGCGTCATTTTTCAGAAGACTCAGATGTGTAGACACCTTACAAGACTCACAGTAGCATGTTAGTAACTGGTGCTGGCTGAGAGCTGTTGCTCTGCCATCTCACCCTAACTTTATTTTATTTTATTTTTAATTTATTTTTTTAAAATTGATTATGCTGTTACAGTTGTTCTATTCCCCCTTCATTCCCCTCCACCCTGCCCCCCCATCCCCACCATTACCCCCCTTTAGTTTATGTCCATGTGTCTCAAGTCCTTTAGGTTCTATATTTCCCATGCTATTCTTGCCCCCCATCTATTTTCTATCTACTGTCTATGCTACTTATTTTCTGTACCTTCTCCCCCCTTCTCCTCCTCCCACTCCCCTGTTGCTAACCCTCCTTGAGATCTTCATTTCTATATTTCCACTCCTGATCTAGCTGTTCTTTTAGTTTGCTTTCGTTTTAGGTGTGGTTGTTAATAACTGTGAGCTTGTTGTTCTTTCACTGTTCATGTTTCTTTAACTTCTTTTTCTTGGATAAGTCCCTTTAACATTTCATATAATAAGGGCTTGGTGATGATGAACTCCTTGAATTTGGTCTTATCTGAGAAGCACCTTATCTGTCCTTCCATTCTAAATGAAAGTTTTGCTGGATAGAGCAATCTTGGTTGTAGGTCTTTAGATTTCATGACTTGGAATATTTCTTTCCAGCCCCTTCTTGCCTGTAAGGTCTCTTTTGAGAAATCTGCTGACAGTCTGATGGGGACTCCTTTGTAGGTGATTGTCCCCTTAGCTCTTGCTGCTTCTAGGATTCTCTCCTTCATTTTAATTTTGGCTAATGTAATTATGATATGCCTTGGTGTGTTTCTTCTTGAGTCCAACTTTTTTGGTACTCTCTGAGCTTCTTGGATTTCTTGGAAGTCTATTTCCTTTGCCAGATTGGGGAAATTTTCTTTTATTATTTGTTCAAATAATTTTTCCACTGGTGGTTGTGTCTTTCCCCCTTCTGGTACCCCTATAATTCGGATATTGGAGCGTTTAAAGATGTCCTGGAGGTTCCTAAGACTCTCCTCATTTCTTTGAATTCTTGCTCCTTGACTCTTTTCTGTTTGGCCATTATTTGCTTTCTTCTGGTCCACTCCATTGATTTGAGTCCCAGTTTCCTTTTCATCTCTATGGGTTTCCTGTGGAATTCCATTCATTTCCCTTAATTTAGCCTTCATATGTTTCTCTAATTTGTGGCTATAATCAACCAGATCTGTGAGGAACCTGATGACCAGTGTTTTAAACTGTGCGTCTGAGAGTTTTGCTATTTCTTGGTCGCTTAGATTTATCTCTGGGGCTTTGAGGTCTTCCTGCGACATTTTTGGTCTGTTCTGGCCCTTTAAATGTGAGAAGCGGCGCCTTGGACTCCCTGGTCGCTGGGTTGTGACGCTGTATGTGGGGGCGTGGTCAGAGCGGGGAAATGGCGGCGCCCTCTACTGCCGCGTGCCACGGGGACCGCCGGCCCGGTCCAACCGCCCACTCCCTCGCCTGTCCGCTCGCCCGCAGGTAGGCAACCGCAGTCAACACGCAGCACCGCCTCCCCACTGTCTCCTCAGCAGTCGCTCACCCGGTGGGTTGCTCGGTCGCTCACTAGGGCCAATCCTGGGTTTGGAACCCGTGTGTCTGGATTCGCGCATCTGGATTCCGCACCTGGGTCCGTCCGACCGGAGTCCTCCTGTGCAACCCCTCACCCTAACTTTAAATTAAATGGATTTTTTTTACCTTCGTATATGCCTTGCAAAACATTGGAAATATTACTATTGGCATAGAATTCTTCCTCTTCCTACCACTTACAATGTTTTATTTAGAAAATAATATCTAAATCTAAACAGTGGAAGAGTCTGTGTTTCCATGGGGGTACACTAGAATAACCATTAAAATAGAACATTCATATGCAGCTTGTACTTTTTTCTAGCACTGATCCCTTGATAATTTCCTAAGGGCGTCTGATTTGGAATTGCAATCTTTAATTCTCAAGAAAAATCTTAAATTTTAACCAATGTCCTGGCTCTCAGTGGGAAGGCTGGATAAATAGAAAAAGTAAAAATCTTATTTCTTTTGCATAATCACCTTAAGTAGGATAAAAAAAATTGTGTTTTACTTTCCTTTTCTTTGCCTGAGAGAAAAATATATAACTGCATATATAGAAATTCAGTCAGCTGACATTTCTTGTAAAGGTAATTATGAGGTCATAATTACTGAAAAAATTAGATAGATATAGATATACTATAATGAAAAATGTGGATATTATTCCTGCTTAGTAAGTTTATAATCTAGTCACACTAAGTAATCACATTGGGGACAAATACCTAACAAATTCTGACTTTACATTAGATTGTATCTCAGATCATTGCTTATTGCTTTCTGCCTCTGAAATTTCTGAGTTGTCACTTTAGATTTATTGAGTAAATTATAACCAAAAATTGATTTTCTTTATTATGAGCAAAAGTAGTAAGATATGTGTGCTATATGCTGCTTTCTAAACTCTCAACTTATGAGATAATATGTTGCTGAATTAATTGTCAGCCTTTCAATTTGCATCCATTTAGGTATTGATTTGTGCCCAAAACTGTGCTAGGCACTTAAATAAATAAGAAAAAGTCTCTTATTAAACAGAGAGGTGGCAGAGACAGATAGGGATATGCTCCGAACCCTGTGAGAGTAACTCAGGGGTTTTGGAAAGGAGATCCTGTATGACTGGGTATGGAGGAATGTTGAGAAGGAAATATGTCCAAGAGGAGGAGTGTTTGGGCAGATATGCGAGTAGAATCTCTCTCTGCACCAGTCATTGTCCCTGACACACTAAAAGCCCTCAAATATATATTATATATAATACACATATAAATATATGTACACACACGTGTATGTGTCTGTATAAAGCGAACATGAAAGACTCCATACTTACACATTCTTTAAGTCTAACTTTCTACATAATTAAATTATAACAATATATTCTTGGAGATTAAGAATTAACGGTATTGGGTTTTGCTACTTTGTTTCAGTACGGAAGAGCATTAGAATTAAATGTGCCATCAATTTAGTTGAATGAGCTAGTTTTGTTTTGTTGAATGAGCAATCAACAAAGCAGAAAATACTGTTTTCTCATAGCTTACATGCCATTCTGTGCACTGTAGGCATCATCAGATAGTGATTGACATTCGTGGAGCCAGACTGCATATGAAATACCATATAAAGCTGTTGCTGGTGGAAGTGGGGCTCTTTCATGGGATTGTGAGAAAAGCACTTCACATACCTGCATGTAGTAGATTGTAGTGTGGCAAAATTTATTTATGTGGAGATAGAAGGCTCAGTCTGTCCAGGTAACATAGTGCTGTTCTGAGCAGTGCTGCTCTATCCAGCCTCCCACCTAGAGCCTGCGTTTGGAGTCTGTGCAGCTGCTAGACCTGCGTGGTTGTTAGAGAGAGAATGCAGTAACCAATGTAGAAAGCAAACAGCAAGTATGAGTTTCCTACTGAGAGAAAGAGAAAGCTTCTTTGTTGAATTGGGTTATATTACCTCCAGGTTTGGAGGGACCAGGTGCTGTTTCAAAATAACCAATCAGCGTCCCAGGCTTTTGTGGCTTTTGATGGGTCCACCTCCCAACCAATCACTTCCTCCCCAATACTAGATTGACAGGCCTCTGGGCTGCAATTTTGGCTCCTATTGCACATGCGTCATAAAAACACTTCCTCCAGTGCCATTTTGACTTGTACAGCACATGTGCTTATTTCCGCCCATACTCTGGGCAAGTGGACCCCAGTGGAGCATCGTGAATCCCTTTGGGGACAATGCTGCGATCCCCTGGAACGTGCCTGAGGGCTGTAACTTCCTGGTGAAACAAGCTTTTGCTCCCCAGCTGAATGTACTTGATAATGTGTGATTCATTTTGCTTCCTCCTTTTGTTAATATCTACTGCTATGCTAACAAAATCAAGCACAGAAAAAGAAACCAAAAACAACAAAAAAACGTGTTCATTCACAAACTCATCATCAAATATTTGCTTATGTACCAGACAGTATTCCTAAGGCCTACAGAACTAGAAAAAGGAATAGAGGTTAGAGAGAATGAGGTAGAGTTGTTTAAGCCAAGAAAACTATAGATTTGTTTTGTTTAAAATAGTTTTTAAAAATATCCTGTCATATTGAAATAGATTTTTGTAACCATTGCTTCCTTCCTCTGCCTTTTAGTTTTAATTATTACTTACATGAAGACCTGTAAGTAGTTTGGAAGATTGTTAAAAATAATAATACTGTTACTACTTCTTTAGCTGTTAGAATTACTGTGAAACATTTGCAAAGCCATGATCATTTACTTGACAAAAAAGTGTAACACAAGTGTTCAGCCAAAACTATTGTATTCAGTTCGAGGAGAGATGTTAATACAATACATAAAAATAGATCATAGCGTAAGCCTGAGTTTAATGCTGTTTTATGCCTGTAGTCAAAACCATATTGATTTTAATTGCTTCATAAAAACTGTATTTTTAGTCTACTCCAGAAATGAAGGGGAAAAATTGGGGGGACATGTCAATTCAACTCCAACAATAGAGATGTTGATAATCTAATCTCTCGACCTATTTCCTTGGGATATGATAATTTGCACACACGAAGCAGAATATGTTTTAGCAAAGTTAATTGCATCATGTTAGGAGCAAATACTTCAAATATAAATCAGATGAGTTTAAATGAAAGACATATGTTAATCAAGTTAATAGAAAATTTTAGTACTATGAAAAAAAATTCAGCATTCCATGAGTCTTTTTCCTATATTGTCAGCATTGCAGTTTCTGATGTAACTCCTCAAATAAATACATGCATGTTCACTTTAAAATGAAGGTCTGTGGATTTATAAAGAGTGTTTTATGGTATTTGTCTTTCATTGCCTGGCTTATTTCACTCGGCATAATGCTCTCCAGTTCCATCCATGCTGTTGCAAAGGGTAGGAGCTCCTTCTTTTTTTCTGCTGCATAGTATTCCATTGTATAAATGTACTATAGTTTTTGGATCCATTCATTTACTGATGAGCACCTAGGTTGCTTCCAGCACTTGGCTATTGTAAATTGTGCTGCTGTGAACATTGGGGTGCATAAATTCCTTTGGATTGGTCTTTCAGGGTTCTTAGGATATAATCCTAGCAGAGAAATTGCTGGGTCAAAAGGCAGATCCATTTTTAGTTTTGTGAGAAAATTCCATGCTGTTTTCTATAGTGGTTGTACCAGTTTGCAATCCCACCAACAGTGAACTAGGGTCCCCTTTTAAATACCATATGATCTCACCTTTAACAGGAATTTAAACAACAAAACAAAAAAGCAAGCCAAATATAACCAAAGATACTAAAATAGAGAACAGTCAGACAGGGACCAAAGGGGAAAGGGGAGGGATTTTCAGGGGAAAAGGGGAAGAAAGGTTTACAGGAACAAGTATGAAGGACACATGGAGATAAACTAAGGAGGGTGGAAATGGGAGAGAGGTGGGGAGCACTGGCGGGGGGGTGAACTGGGATGGGAGTAAAAGACAGAAAATTACTTGAACAACAATTAAAATAAATAAATTGGAAAAAAGAGTATCTTAGATTCAGATTTGGAATTATGTCTATAGTACTATATATTTGCCAATTAAAAACAGTAATCCTGATAGGTATTATTGTTGCTCTTATCTTACCTAAAAGCTGCAACACCATATTTCCTAGCAGCATTTCAGCTGGAAGCTATTAGTAAATTTGCAGTGGGATCAAGATGATCATCGGACACATGCGGTGGAAAAAAGTCAAGACCCGCATGTCATTTGAATAAGCGGCCACATTGAGGTGGTATCCAGAGAGAAAAGAAAGGTTCTTTGGCTCATGAATGCTTTTAATTGATATCATGCTTTGACAGTACATTCAAAGTAGTTTCTTTATGCTAAGCCTGTGGTCAGTATTTGCATATATTTCCTGTTAGAGGAAGTGCATAGTGCCGGTCGGTTATCGTAAGAGCACAGGGCTGATAGACTGGAACCCTAAAGACCCAGGACTCAAAGGTCTGGGACATAGGAAGATGGAGGACCAGAAAGCTTTTAGGTATGGTCAGTGCTTTGTGATATTAAAAGCAATATCACACTTATTATCACATTAATAAAAGTGATGTATTATTTGACATTGCTGTGAGATAACATTCTTCTCAAAACTATACGTACATCTTGTCCTTTAATCCTCACAGCAATCCTTCAATATAAGCCACTCATTTTATAAATCAGGAAAGGAAGGCACAAAGAGCAAAAATAAATGGAAGTATTAATAATATATTTAAAAGGGTTTTTATTCATTGAACTTTATGTAAAAAGCAAATAATTTATCTCATTTAACCTACATATTTAATCTTTATGAATTGGATGTTATTATTCTACCCATTTATAAATGAGGAAATCGATTCATGGAGAAGTTAAAGAACATGTTCAAGATTTCACAGTCAATTTTAGGGCCAGTATATATACTCAGAAAATACTGCCTTCTTTTTCACTTGAGGGAAATAAGGGCTAAATTTCCTATTTCCTTAGCATCTTACCTGGCCAAACCCTTATGGGTCTATGGATTATAAATGGAAGGCAATAAGCAACTTGTTGTCTAATTAGAGACAGGAACAAAGTATTAAGATGAAGAGATAAGACTTTTTGAAAAGCAGGATATGAGTGAGAGAGCTCCAGTTCAGATTTCAGCGCACACAGGGCTTGAAATCTCATAGAACCGAGTTTACATTGTAATTTCACTACTTCATTATGTACTTATAGGAAAGTAATTAGTCTTTTTGAGCTTCTGTTTCCCCAACTATATAACAGAGTTCCCAGGAGAGAGTAGGTAAATTAATATCAATAGCTATAATTTATTAAAAGCTTAATGTATACCAGCCATTGGTATTAAGAACTGTGCATAATTTATGTCAATTCTTTAACAAAACTTTCAAGGTAAGTATCATCACTGCCATTCACAGCTGAGAAACTGAGTCTTGGAGAAGTTAACTCACCCACATCACTAGGAAGACAGTGGAACGAGGATTTAAACCTATGTGATATGATACAAATCACTGCTTTTAATCCTCACCAACTTCCCCAACTTAAATGTTGAATGTAACTAGTGAATGTGGCAGTGGTATGCAAAATTTCTGAGACTAGATCTAATTTGTGGCTCACATGATGAACTCGTATGCCTTATCTCTGTCTTTTATTAATATTTTTGTGTGAAAATACATTAATGACTGCTACTACAAAGATGAAAAATGAGTGTATAGAATTAAACCTCTTCTTTTATACTTTCAATTATTTATTTAATCTTTGTCTCTCACTTTTTCAGAAGGGCATTGAATAATCATAGATGTTTCATAGTCATTCTTATGGTGAATTTTAACTTGCCCAATCCTTTTATATAACTGAAGGAGAATCGAGGACCAGAGAAGTGAAGTCTTACTCAAGTTGAACTCATGATGCCAGAACTATGAAGAAAATGAATAATGAGATGAGCATCAGGTTTCTATTACTGTTTTGTCAGTGCCATACAATCTGCATTAAAGACTTGGGTCAGGGAGGAAGGGAGGCCTTAGTAAAGAATAGCATGTTTCTTAAAACTGTTCAATCATATATTTAAAATTTGGGGCTACATCTCCTAATATTTATGAGAATAAATTCTCTTATAAGAGAAAATTTATTTAAAATTTTATATAAAATTTTCATAATTGAGGAGAATATATATATTCCCTAACTTAAGTCATCATTCTAAAACTGTTAACTCCGAATTCCTTGCAGGCGGTCCTCACAGCTGTTCAGTAGGAGGGATATCAACAAATAAGTTCTTTCACCTACATAAGGTCAGAGACTGTTGTGTCCTAAATTGTCCTGGTTTTGACTATTTTTGCCTTACACATTCTTTTGTTGTTCTTCTATCAGTGTGATTAGACAGCAAGGGAGGTAAGAAGAAATGGGTCTAGCACTTTTCCCATCTTTTTCACTCACTCTGCTCTCTTTTTATTCTCCAAAAAAAACAATGAAATGACTCTATTGACTCTAAGGCACATATGCACTTGGCCGTGATGAGACAAAAGTTGTAACTGCAGAAGTTAGAACTACTTATAGAAATATAATGCAAATGTTAAGAGCTCAAGTCATGGACTTGAAGTCAGGGTCTGAATCTTGGCTCATTCATTTAACAGATTGTTTTTATAGGCCAAGTTACTTAAATGTTGAGTCTCGATTTCTTTTTTGATAAGCATTTATCAAATGCTTGATAAATGCTTATCAAACATTTGATAAGCATTTATTTAATAGTAATTATACCATATTTATCTCACAAACTTACATGGGAGATCATGTATATAAAGTGCTTAGAACATAGTAAGTGCTAGATTAAACTTAGCTTTAATTATTAGTATCACAGTAATATTTAGATTCACAGAGATTCCAAGAATAAAAACTTACCTGTCAGTTGTTTCTTGGTGTCACCCTTTTTCAGGCCAAAACAGAGATTCTTTATCCTTTCTTCCTCCCTTCTTTCCTCTCACCCTTTCTTTTTTCCTTCTTTCCTTCCTACAAATTTAGATGTTGTACCTCTTTGGTCTTTTATTTCTTGTTCAAAAAATGTTAGTGGAAGTTAATAACTATTTTACACAATTATTGTGAGAGAGAAATGAACTTACAGTCTTGATACATAGTAAGCAATCAGTTGATGGTAGACACTGTTATTTTTATTATTAGTTCTGTGTTTCTTAAGAGAGCAAACATCTGAGTATTCCCAATGGTTAAATTTTTGCCTTTCCTACCAGTCATAGCACATTTAGTTGCTTCCTGCTGAGTGATTTAATAGGATAGTGACTTTCTACAACTGAGAGAAAATAATATGAGATGAATTTTTCAAAAATCAGTGAAACAAGCTGCCAAATAAATATTACATTTGAATCCTGCAGGTATGATAATGATAAAATAGATTAATTTAAGAACCAATTCCCACATTCATTTGAAATGTTATGCCAAGTACATTTTGTATGGAAAAGAGAGTGCTTCTGACCTAGGTTTAAAAATAATTTGGTGACTGAATTGCTAGTTGAACATTAAAAAAAAAACAACTTACAACAATAAAACACAGGTGTTTGATCTTTCCCTTAAATACTTTCAATGGGTTATTGCCTTTATTCACTCATTATTTAAATGCATACATTAAATAACTCTTATTTGGCAAGTACTCTGGAGTTCTAGACATTTGTTAGTTTTCAAGGAGCATACAATTTAGTGACAGAGTCAGACGTTAATCAAATAATCACATAAATAAATTAATTAATCACATAAATAAATGTAAAATTATAATTCAGATGGGTGTGAAAAAACAGAAATGTGCAGTACAATAAGGACTCCTGAAAGAGGAACTTAATGTGGTCAACAAGGTCAGAGAAGGACTCTAAGAAGTAATATTTGACCTAAAAGACTTTCTGAGTAGCTCAGGTTCAGGTTCTGTGTCAGTTCAATAGAAGATGTCACAGGTCTTTATGTAGTGCAACTTCAGTCTCCTAAGTGATTATTTTAAGCAGACAGTGAAGGGACAACCTATCCTAATGATTTTCTTGTATTTTACACTGCTTCTAACTTCCAGAGTGGAACATTTCACAAGTAGGAGGTTAGAATAGTATAAAATGCAACCAAATCAGTAATACACATCTTCTATTCATTCTTCTCAAAACAGCAAATGTCTTAGGACAGCAAATGTCTTTCTTGTCACATAGAGTTAGAGTATGCTCATTTGTTTTTGATTAACTTATGGACACACTAGTTTATTGTCTAATTTTCCCCAGTGAAAATAAATAGGAATTCGATGTTAATCATATTTGCACTTTTCTTTTAAAATTCCAATCATACTATAGTTGGATTTTATTTCTAAATTATACATTTTCATGAGGTGAATCATCTAAAAATTTTCTGCAAGAAATATATTTGTAAAAGCAAGAGTTCATAGTAATACTAAATTAGTTAATTATTACACAGTAATATAATGGTAAAAGGTTCAAGTAAAATTTCTAAATTTTCTTTTGTACTTGAATTCTACCAAAAAGTAAGGAAGATGTTCCCAGAAAAAAAGATTGTGCCCCAAGCAGTTGATAAAGTTCCTGTAAGTGAAAATGAAGCACTAAAATACAAGTAGAAAGGTTTATCATAATATCTGCTATGGGGCTTCTTAAAATGAGTTAATGTAACTAAGAAATCTCTGAGAGCCAGTAGCCTGCAGATAGATGTCTGAAGGCCAATGACTATGTGGGACCAGAAGGGTAGTATCTTGGTAATTCTCTGATTGCTGTCCTGGAAAGTGATGGAAATGGCCTTTACAGGTGCTTTCACCAGAGTATGATTTGTACCTGGGTACTTACGTCAAATCTGGCACCACACCATTCAAACTAATTCAAAACACAATTTTTTTATTTGAAAAAATATATAAAGTCATTTTTACTTTGCAGTATAAACTTTTGAGTCCATAGAGCTGAGTTTCCATTGGTTTAAAGTTGTGTGACTTTAGGCAGGTTGCTTAACCCATCACAGTTCCTCAGGTATTCCCCTGTAAATTGTGACTACTCATACACATCTCACAAAATTACTGTGACAAGAAAATGTTACAAATTTATAAGGTGCTTATTACAGTGCTTGGTACAGAGACATAAAACTCTGGCTTATCTTGTTTTTCTTTTTTTGAAATTTGTAAGCACATAACATAGTTATTACTCATAACAGTGTTGATTTATTGGCCTAGCAAATACTTGAACTTTTCATCTTCTATGGTTTGGAATTATCATTTTTACATTTAATAGGTTACAGGAACTCTTTAATACTAGAACCATACATTCTTATACTTGGATAGGTACATTTTGCTTATCTGGCAAGTTTACATATTCTGGATAAGACCCATAGGCAAAGGAGCTGTTTAGGAGTAAAATATGGCCAAGGATTTCTATCTAACCAAGTTTATGTATGATCATTATTTTGGAAATATTTTCCATAGGCTTCTCTGCTTCAGCATAATACACATAACTTTTCATCAACTTTATAAACTAGTATGTTTCTCTCTAACTGCTATTTCTTTTCCAACCCTTTTCTTTCTTGCTTCCTAAATATTGTTATAAGTTCTCATGTTTGATCCTTCTGTCTCATGCAACCTCGATCTTCTCTTATTTGGATCCTGTGTAACATCTGAAAGTATATTTTATGTATAAATATTATAATCTCTGCAATTATCTGTACTTAATAGGAGTCAATAAAATAACTACATTACAGAGAAGCTATATTTCTGTCTGCAGGTATTTTCCTCTTTGATTTATGAATTCTTATTGCTTCTCTTTTATTTATGCCTATTAGGTGATTGATTCATGAGAGAACAATCTAAAGATATTCCCTTTACCTGTCGTCATTCATCCTTGACTCCATTTCAATATACTAAGAATGGAAAGGAGGGATAAAAGGCAAGAAAAGAATTCCTGTGATGCCTGTCTCCCAGCTTGCTCACAGAACATGACTGTTATATCAATTTTATCTTGCAAAACAAATGGTCTTCTATTTATACCCAAATTAGGAGACAGAATAATGCAGTGGTTTTGTGGTTGCACTACAAAGTCAGTTCTGGATTTGAACCCTGGCTCTATAACTTTGTAGCTGTTTAACAAGATCTTCTGTAAAATTGGGATTTTAGTGTAGTGTTTCCTACTTCAGAGGTGTGATGTAATGATCCAATGTAATAATAAATGTAAAGTACTTAGTGCAGCTTAATAATAACTTTAAAAGCTTAAAATAATAATAATAACTTAAAAAGCTTAGCCTAGGACCAGGAAATGTGAACCCCTTTATAGATATCACAGGGATTTGGGACATAGGTGGTTAATGGAGCATTCTTCAAGGTAGTGTGATGAATTGCTCTCTGTCAAGTTGGATCACAGAAACCATATGTCTATTTTGATTGATTTACCATGATAACTATTAAAGTTGAAGACTGCCATAAATTTAATAAAAAGTTAATTGCAATTTTGACTTATCAAGCAGTCTAATTGGCAAGAAAGTGTACATTTTTTCAAATGTACATGAGTGAACCAAATTTTGGAGAATTGTTGTTTAGGCTGTTGCAAAGAATGCTTTGTTCTTATTCAGTGAACAATTTTGAAGCTGACTAACACAGTGTCAATGACCACTACATAATCAAAATTTATCCAAGTCAATGGGTAGATAAATTTCCTAAGAAGAAATTTGTATTTCTGGACTTCTTCAATTTGATGAAGATATTTTATTTTCTAATTTACAAACATGAAATATAAGATTTTCATTATCAGTGTGATTAGTCATGCTACTACAGCTACTAATCTTTATTTCCTAAGCAAGTTATTAAAGTGTGTAATCACTCCTTCAAATTTTCATTTGGTGACTTTAATTTCAGTCCCTTCAGCTCCAACTAAATGAAAACCTCTGTCTATAGAATATTTATTCTACTTCTCCTGCCTCCTGGTTTTCCAATCTTTGTCTTTTTCCTCCTGATTTCTAAATATTGTTAGAGGGAAGATTAAAGTATTTCTTATCCCTCTCTCCCATGCAACCTCAATCTTTTCCTATTCTAATTCTATGAAAAGTAATGGTTTAGATGATCAGATTTTAGATGACCTTCCAGCATAATGTTTGCCTTAACTCTTAGTTCTTATTCTTTGAATTGAGAGCTACTGCTTTTCTTCAGTCACATGCTTTTCTCTCCAGCCTTCTTGTATATAAACTATAAACTATTTTTTGTTTAATTTGTCCTGTGAACTTATTTTTCCTTACCCCACTTTACACTAAGAGCTCCTCAAAGGCAGTGCAAGGCATCCTATTTATCCTTATATTCCCAGTGCTTACCATGGAATAGGCACTCAACCAACATGACTAATAACTACTCTGAATGATGTGTTTAACTATAAATTTAATACTGATTTGTTTCTAATCAGTATTTGTTTCTAATCTAATGTGGACTTTAAATAAAACTTTTAATTTTCATGTTAATTTCATATATATGAAATTTCTTTCCTTAATTTATATGTATATACTGTATTATAATTTCAATGAGGTATAATTTATGTACAACAAACTTGTTTTAAGTGTATAATGTAATGCTCTTAGTAAATTTACTAAGTTATGCAGCCATCAACATAATCTAATTTTGAACATTTCCATCATCTCCAAAAGATCCCATATGTCTATTTGCTATTAATCTCTCTCTCTGTATATTTCGACATATAGATATAGATATTCAATTGATAAATGTAAGATTCCAATCTATTAGATGTATCAAGTATCCTCCTGGCTGGTGTATCTCAGTGGATTGAGCGCAGGCCTGCAAACCACACAATCGCAGTTTGATTCCCAGTCAGGGCACATGACTGGGTTGCAGGCCAGTTCTCAGCGGAGGACTCATGAGAAGCAACCATACATTGATATTTCTCTCCCTCTCTCCTTCCCTTTCCCTTTAAAGATAAATAAATAAAAATTTTTTAAAAAAGAATTTGGATGCAGATAGCTAGATAGATAGATATTTAACAGATAAA
The DNA here is from genome assembly GCF_021234435.1 of Artibeus jamaicensis. Taxonomy (NCBI): domain Eukaryota; kingdom Metazoa; phylum Chordata; class Mammalia; order Chiroptera; family Phyllostomidae; genus Artibeus; species Artibeus jamaicensis. Next base: position 65,208,925 of record NW_026522030.1, on the reverse strand, counting down.
TGTGATATTCAATTCTATTATATGCATCAAGTATTTGGAAGAGGAATTTCACCTTTATGGAGATATGTCAAGGCTATGCTCTGACATCCTTATTCAGTCTAATGTGGTTGTTTCTATTTTCTACATTTTACTGGTAAGAAAACTGAAGTGGCTTTCCAAAATTTGCTCAACTATAGAGTGGCATCATCTCAGCTCTTGAGTGAAGGTACAGAGCGTTAACCTAATGCAATAGAAGTTAGGGTCCATGATCTTAATCACTGTAAGAGTAGAGAATTTTTGAAGCCATTGGAAATGCTCATAAAATAATATAAAGTCTTTTCTAAGAGTCTGTTATCAATTAACTTTTGACACACCATTTAAGGCAAGCAATAATTTTCATAAAAATTCAGAGCTTCCAACCTTCTTTAATTATTCATAAATCACAATTGTTAGAGATTATAAATCAACTGACATTTTAGATATATTATTTCAAGTAGCAAAATAGGAAGCAATTATTCTGCCACTCAGGACATGTGTTCTTTTATAGTTCTAGTGTTATGAGAAATACTGACTATTATCCATCTCTCCACTATATATCATTTTTCATAAACATAAAAATCCTCCTTGGATTTCTTTCAGTCAATGAAAGCAGCTACTAATGTAGGTCTTTTGTTAAACAGAAGGAGCATAAGGCAAACTTTTGGGGAGCAAGAGGGATACCCTTTGCTTTATGTCATTTGGCCCATAAAAGATCTCATATGAATGCTATACTTTAGGATAGCAGGGGGAAAACCTGTGTACCTTATTACTTATAGCTATATACCCATGTCCTATCTTCTAGAGCAACAGAAGGGAATGGCTTTGGACATAAATACTACATGCCCTTTTAAACTTCTTTTCTTCACATAACAGGACAGCTTTCTCATTTCTAAGCTTAAAAAAATGCTTCCTAGAATGTCCACTCACCACTGAATACAGTATTCCATATACAGTATAGCAATATCCAAGAATAGTAAATACAAATTTGGGGGTTCTAGAAATGTTTATAATATTGCTACTATCACTTAAAAACATTTTATTACCCTGGTTTACATTCAGTTTATGATTAAAAGAACAAGAAAACACCCTCCACATCACTGTATTATATGTAAGTTATAATTAGGATAGATTTTGTTCATACTATAATTGTGCTTTAATTCGTGAAACCCTATAAAGAACTTTACAGTTCTCCATGCAGTATTTACTTTGTGTTGGCTTCTGTTCATTATTATAAATTAAGATAAATCTGAGTGTGGATTTTTAAAATTTAGTAAATTGGTTATTTTTCATAGCTTCCCACTAATCACATAAGTGTATCCATTAGGTTGCAATGGAAACATTAACCAGCTTTATTTGCAAATAATTGCTTAAATTTCATTGAAATGTGACACTCTTCAGCCTTAATGAAAAGAGAAAGAAAATATACGAATCACTTTGTTGCATCCAAGATGTACTTATATCAGCATCATAGGCTTTTCACTATGTTTTCTTGTGGAAGTTTATGCTTTAAGTTCTTATGTATGTCTTTCTCAGGATTTAAAGTTATGTAATATTAAATGTAATGACTTTATTACATTTAAAGTAACTGGCTGATAATTAACTGTGAAATTCTTCCTTTTTCATGGTATTTTCTTGACTCTTAAAGAAGATGTGACTTCCTGCACACAACACAGTTTAATAACTCATTATTCCCCCTGCAGTAAACTGTAGCCGCCCTTCTCTCAGTGCACTGTTAGAGGATTGCTTCCCCTTCTAACGTGATTCTGCTTAGTTCTAATATTTGCTATGTGAATATTTGTAATCTATTAGCTTGAGAATGTGTGAAGAGTAACAGTGGGAAATCTGATGAAAACAATTATCATATTTAAAAACAAAGTATAGATTGCATATTAGGATTACCACCGTCCTATATTTTACATCTTAAGATAGAAATAATAGGTCATATAAAATTAACTTTAACTTCTATGCCTTTACTAGCAAGTAATTTTGGCTTTCTACTTGCCCTCATTTCCCATACTATACCATTCCTTCAATTTCAGCTAAATTCTCATAAATTTATTTTATTTTGTTGAATACTAGAAAGCGATTTCCCACTGTCATTTTTCCTCCATTCAAATATCCAATATCTTCCTGGTTTTATGACTCAGATGTATAGAACACTTGTCTCAGGGGTACCACTAGGATCCCAAATATTCTAAGTAACTTGGATCCTTGCAGTGCAAAAACACTGAGTACCATTTCTGTAACTTAGGTGGCACAGTTGAATATGTTTGTATCAAATTCCCTCATTAGTACCCAAGACTGTTAAGACTTAATTATGCCACAGTAGCTTCATGCCACCAAAGCACCTGCCCTCAGCTCCTCTAAAATATGATTCAGCTTTCTCCCTTCTGTGCATTCTGGAGGAAAAAAAACAAAACAACAAAATTCAGGTCCGAGATATTGTTGCTTCAGCTTAAGGTTTCTCTACAATGTTTTTAACCCAACTACATCTTGTATTCTCCTTTTCTTTAATATTTCCGACAGAAGTGACTACTCCTTTAAAATACCAAATCAAAACACACACACGGCTGAGGAAAATACATACCAAAGGAAATATTTAATATCTTTTTAATAGAAGAGGAATGCTGAGAATATTTTTTTTAATTTATTTTTCCTTTTAAGAGACTTTCCAATTATGTGGGGAAAATGTTTTTTTGGGGAAAGAAAACATTCATAAATTTTCTTAAATTGAAGTTTTGATGGCTGTATGGGATCTAAGACAACATCAGAGAGTCTAAGAATATAGGCTGTGAAGCCAGGCATTCAATTTCGGCCTTGGCACCACATTTAACTAGCTGTGTGGCTAAGGGCAAATTATCTAACCTTTACTTTTTCTTACACTTAAAACAAATAATTATTCCTATTAGGGCTGGTTGTTTATAGGATTAAATGATATAATGCGTGTGCAGTGTATAGCAAAATGTCTTCCATGTAAGCAATGTTCCATAAATTTATATACATGTTTACAGCCCCCAGTCTCTGGTACAGCCTGGGGTGTGCATATAATGCATTTAGGTACCAAATGGAATATATTTGAATATTAGTGTATCATCACAATTTTTGATGGAGAAAGAAATCTGTTAAATTCATTTTTATTTCTGTTTAAATTCTGTGCCAATGTCCTTTAACTTTCCATATTGTCAACAGTACATATGCCTGGCTCCTGGAGAGCGTGAATTTAGGGTTATATGTTGTCTGATACAATATTGTGTTGGTCACAAAGTCTATTTAGATTTTTTCATAAAATACACTTTCCATTTTCACTAATTTTATAGATTTGGATATTTTGAGTATGTCAGCTCTTTCCTCCTTGGTCGAATGTTGATTGTTCTCAATTAATTTCTCAATTCGATCACTATCAAGTTCAAGTGGTTTACCTGACCAGCATCCGGCATTGCCCAGTGAGAAATCTCCAACACAAAACTTCGCAAACCCCTTTTGACATGTTCGATTAGTCACAACAACTTCTCCACACACTGCAGAAATCTTCTGCATTTCAGTTACATTTTACCTTTTTTGAAGTAATAAAGCCTAATATGCTAAAAATGTTGCTTTTTCCTTCCATCTTCAGTATTAAAATGGCTGCACAAAAATTCACCAATTTTGGTAACTTTTTTTCTAAATGCACGCTGATATGATAGCCGTCACAATATAATCTAATAAAGTAGTTTCAAATGAAGTTAAAGACAACTAAGCACTACTGGAGACATCTTAGGAAAATAACAAACTTTTTGGCCAACCCAATAATATACCCCTCACGCACATACAATTTGGGACTTTAATAGTATAGTAGTGATCAGTCTTCAGCTATGATGGGAAGCTGTCCTTTTCCCCTCCATTTAAAAACAAAGGCTAATGGAGTTGCTGTGGTGATAAAGTGGAAAACAATCTGAAAATGGAGTCAAATTCCTAAGTTTGTGCTCTTGCCCTACCACCTATGAAATATGTGGCCTTTGACAGAACCTTTTCCTTAAGTGAAAAATCATAATCCTATGAAGGTGTTGGGAGGGTTAAGTGAGATGTATGCAAGAGTGCCATATAAACTGCACAAGCTGTAAACATGTTATTACAATGGATTGAGTGTTAGAAAAGCTTTCTATTTGTACCTCCACATCTGTGTTCAGGAACTTCCAATTTAGTTCATATTTGTGTTAGGCCAAATGGAGGTTACCCTTCCACCTACTTCCCTCCCTCCCCCTCTCCCTACCTCATTTTCTCTGTCCTTTCCTCCCTCTCTTCCTTCTTTCTTTCTTTCTCTTCAGAGAAGTTGGATATATATTAAATTACTAGATCATGATAAGTCAGCAGATAACCAATGCTATAAGCATATTTTATAAAACTTCTTAATATTAGTAGGCTATATATAATACTTTTATCACATTTAGTTTTTTTAAAAAACTATCTGGAAATTTCTGATAATTCCTTAATAGATTATATGCTACAAGGAAAACTTTTCTGTAAGAAACTCATGCAGCTATATTTGTGTCTGAGAAAATATATAGTTTTACAATCTAAAATGAGAAAATCTCTCCTGCCCAAATACATAGGGCTTCTTGAGATAAGCCTAGATGAGAGAAATTTTTTAAAAATGTTTTCAACTGGGAAGTTAATGAATATTTATTATTTTCTCACTTATTTCCCTGTGCTGCAATTACAGTATCCTTATCCTCCTTTGAATCTCAGCATTCTGGGACTTGTCCTAAAACTTGAGAAAAGAAGATTCACTGCTCCTACAACATCTGAAAAAATTCCTCTCAGTGCTTTGATACAGAATCTTAACTCATTTTCTGCCTCCCTTTATTTCTAAGTCTCTCTAAAAAATAACACAACAAGCAATTACATTCTGACAGTTCTATTTATGTTCCTGCTGTATATTTGTTATGCAGCTTATTATCAAGATGAAAATTTCACTGGTGATTAAAGTAAATGTATTCACTTCTGAAAACAATGCCTTGCTCAAGATCTTAATCCATTAGTATATATGCATACATGGGAGGCAAAAGCTTTCCTTAAGCATTTAAAGGTGTTTTTGAAAATAATATTCTCCATTGAAAGGCAACATTTATAATATTTACCTTAAAATAATTTATTTTAATCATCTTTTTTAATAGTAAATGTCACAGAAGATTAGCTCCAAAAGATGGCTATGGCTTTGATATATATATATTTACATATGCACTGAAATAAAGTAATTATAATAAAATAATACACATTTTTCTTTTTTAACATAGGACAACCATTAGACATTGGGTTTCCACAAAATATTAATTAAAAGGAACCAGAAAAAGCAAAATATAAAGCATGATCTGCCATTTCTTACTTTATACTCTTTTGAAAAAAATCTCCAGGCCTAAATGTGTTCACTGATCCCAGAGGAAAGGGGAGTGGGGAGAGAGAGGAGGCGAAGGAACATCCGTCAGTTGCTTCCCATGCATGCCCCAGCCAGCTAGCAAACCCACAGCCCTTCGGTGCATGGCACGATGTTCCAACCAACTGAGCCACCCCACCCACCCAGGGCTAATTTTATATTCTTAAAACATTTTTTTCAATAAATTATCAGTATAAAGAACCAAATTCAGAAATATATTCCGTCCATGATGATGATGATAATAACTCCCAGTTTCTCTCCATATCATGTGATGGCTATCATTTTACTTTCTCTATGAATTTCACTATTTTTAGGCACTTCATGTAAGTAGAAGAACATAATATTGCCTTTCTCGTGACTGGCTTATTCATTTAGCATAATGTCTCAATGTTCACGCATATTGAGGCTAATGTCAGAATTTTCTTCCTTTCCAAGGCTGAATAATTTTCCATTACATGTATTCACCCCAATTTTTAAAATTTCTTATTTTTAAAATTTTAATTGTTGTACAAGTAAAGTTTTCTGTCTTTTACTCCTATCCCAGCCCACCCACCCAGACCTCCTCCGTCCCTCCTATTTCCACCCCCCCTAGTTTTTGTCCATGTGTCTTTTATACTTGTTCCTGTGAATCCTTCCCCTTTTCCCCTGAAATTCCCTCGCTTCTCCCCTCTCCCCTCTGGTCCCTGTCCCCCTGTTCTCTATTTCATTGTCTTTGGTTATATTTTGCTTGTTTGATTGTCTTGTTGTTTAGGTTCCTGTTAAAGGTGAGATCATGTGGAATTTGTCTTTCATCGCCTGGCTTATTTTACTCACCATAATGCTTTCCAGTTCTATCCATGCTGTCACAAAGGGTAGGAACTCTTTCTTTCTTTCTTTCTGCTGCATAGATTTCCATTGTTTAAATGTACCATAGTTTTTTGATCCATTCATTTACTGATGGGCACCTATGCTGCTTCTAGTACTTAGCTATATTGGTAAATTGTACTGCTATGAACATTGGGGTGCATAGGTTCTTTTGGATTGGTGTTTCAGGGTTCTTAGGATATAATCCTAGCAGTAGAATTGCCAGGTCAAAAGGCAAAGCCATTTTCAGTTTTCTGAGAAAATTCCATGCTGTTTTTCACAGTGGTTGTACCAGTCTGCAATCCTGCCAACAGTGAACTAAGGACCCCTTTTCTCCACAACCTCTCTAACATTTGTTGTTTGTTGCTTTGTTCATGATGGCCATTCTGACCAGCGTGAAGTGATATCTCATGGTGGTTTTAATTTGCATTTCTCTGATAGCTAGCAATAGTTTTCTCTGAAAAATAGCAACATTTTCATGTGTCTCTGGATCCTCTGTATGTCCTCCTTGAAGAAATGTCTGTTCAAGTCCTTTGCCCAGTTTTTAATTGGGTTGCTTGTCTTCTTAGAGTGGAGTCATGTAAGTTCTTTATATATTTTAGAGATTAAACCCTTGTCTGAGGTATCATTGGCAACTATGTTTTCCCATACAGTTGGTTCTCTTTTTATTTTAATACTCTTTTCTTTAGCCTTGCAGAAGCTTTTAATTTTGATGAGATCTCATTTGTTTACTCTTTCCTTTATGTCCCTTGCTCTAGGGGACATATCAGTAAAAATGTTGCTGCATGAAATATCTGAGATTTTTCTGCCTATGTTCTCCTCTAGGACTTTAATGGTACTATGGCTTATATTTAAGTCTTTTATGCACCTTGAATTTATTTTGGTGTATGGTGTAAGTTGGTACTTGAGTTTCATTTTTTTTGCATGTAGCTGTCCAGTTCTCTCAATACCATTTATTGAAGAGGCTACTTTGACTCCATTTTATGTTGATGCCTCCTTTGTTGAATATTAATTGACCATAGAGACTTGGGTTTATTTCTGGGCTCTCTGTTCTGTTCCACTGGCCCATGTGTCTGTTTTTCATGCCAGTCCAAGGCCGTTTTGATTACAGTGGCCTTGTAATACACTTTGGTATCAGGTATTGTGATCCCTCCTACTTTGCTCCTCTTTCTCAGAATTACAGCAGATATTCAGGGTGGTTTATGGTTCCATATACATTTTTGAAGTGTTTGTTTACTGTCTGTGAAATTTGACATTGGTACTTTAATAGGTATTGCATTGCCTATTGCCTGAGTCTGTAAATTGCTTTTGGTAGCATGGACATTTTGATGATGTTAATTCTTCCTATCCATGAACACAGTATATGTTTCCATTTGTTTGTGTCTTCCTTGATTTCTTTCTTCAGTGTTGTGTAGTTTTCTGCATACAAGTCTTTTACCTCCTTGGTTAGATTTATTCCTAAGTATTTTATTTTGTTTTTGCTATATTGAATTTTTTTAATTTCTGCTTCTGCTGTTTCATTGTTGGTATACAAAAATGCCTTTGATTTCTGGATATTGACTTTGTAACCCGCTGTTTTGCCAAATTCATTTACTAGGTTGAGCAGTTTTTGGGTGGAGTCCATAGGATTCCCTATGTACACTATCATGTCATCTGCAAACAATGACAGTTTGTTTCCTCCTTTCCAATTTGGATGCCTTATATTTCCTTTTCTTATCTGATTACTGTGGCTAAGACTTCCAATAATATATTGAATAAAAGTGGTGTAAATGGACAACCTTGTCTTGTTCCTGATATTAGTGGAAAAGATTTTAGTTTTTGCACATTGAATATGATGTTGACTGTACGTCTCTCATATATGGCCTTTACTATGTTGAGGAATGTTCCCTCTATTCCCACTTTGCTGAGTGTTTTTATCATAAATGGGTGCTGTACCTTATCAAATGCTTTTGCTACATCTGTGATGTACTACATCACATGTGTGATGTGTTATTTATGTGATGTTACTCACATAAATAATGGTAATGTTACATGTGTTATTTATGTGATGTACTACATTTCCTGATTTGCAAATGTTGAACCATCTTTGCATGCCAGGGATGAATCCCACTTGATCATAGTTTATGATCTTTTTAATGTATTGTTGGATGCAGCTTGCCAATATTTTGTTGAGGATTTCTATGTTCATCAGCGATATTGGCCTGAAGTTTTCTTTCTTTGTTGTGTCTTTATCTGGTTTGGGGATTAGGATGATGATGGCTTCATGAAAAGAGTTTGGGAGTCTTCCATCTTTTGGATTTTTTGGAATAGTCTGTGAAGGATAGGGGTTAGCTCTTCCTTAAATGTTTTGTAAAATTATCCTGTAAAACCATCTGGTCCAGGGCTTTTGTGTGATTGGAGTTTTCTGATTAATGCTTCAATTTCATCTGCTGTTATTGGTCTGTTCAGGCTTTCTGCTTCCTCTTCATTTAGTTTTGAAAGATTATATTTTTCTAGAAATTTGTCCATTTCAACTAGGTTTTCAAATTTCTTGGCATACAGTTCTTCATAGTAATTTTTTACAATCCTTTGTATTTCTGTAGGGTCAGTTGTAATCCCTCCTCTTTCATTTCTGAATGTATTTATTTGCGTCCTCTTTCTTTTTTTCTTGATGAGCCTGCTTAAAGACTTGTAGATTTTGTTTATCTTTTCAAAGTACCACCTCCTGGATTCATTGATTCTTAGAATTGTGCTTTTCATCTCTATGTCATTTTATTCTGCTATGATCTTGGTTATTTCCTTCCTTCTACTAGCTCTGGGTTCTCTTTGTTCTTGCAAGCATAGGGTTAGGTTGTTTGTTTGAAATGTTTCTATCCTGTTTAGGTAGGCCTGTATTGCTATAAACTTCCCTCTCGGGACCTCCTTCACTATGTCCCATAAATTTTGAGTTGTTTTAAGTTCATTTTCATTTCTTTCCAGAAACTTTTTTATTTCTTCCCAAATTTTATTCTTGACCCATCCATTGCTTAATAGCATGCAATTCAATCTCCATGATTTTGAATTTTTTTTTTACTTGGAGTTGTTTTCTAGTTTCAGTCCCTTGTGGTCAGAGAAAATGCTTGGGATGATTTCAATTTTCTTGAATTTGTTGAGGCTAGTTTTTGTGTCCTATCATGTGGTCTATCTTTGAAAATGTTCTATGCACATTTGAAAAGAATGTGTATTTAGTTTCTTTGGGATGAAGAGCTCTATATATATCAGTTAAGCCCATTTCATTTAGGGCTTTGTTCGATGCCACAATATCTTTGTTGATATTTTGTTTGGAAGATCTATTTTTGACAGTGGGGTGTTAAAATCCCGTACTATAACTGTGTTCCTCTCAATATCTTTCTTGAAGTCCTCTAAGATTCCCTTTATGTATTTGGGTGCTCCTATATTAAGTGCATATATATTTACAATGCTTATATCTTCTTGTTGTATTCTTCCCTTGGGTATTATGGAGTGACTTTCTGGGTCTCTCTTTATGGCCCTTTTTTTTAAAAGTCTATTTTGTCTGATATGGGAATTGTTACCCCGGCTTTTTTCCCTGTCCATTTACTTGGAAATTTTTTTCCAGCCCTTTACTTTCAATCTGTGTAGGTGTTTTGTCCTGAGGTGGGTCTCTTGTAAGCAGCATATATATGGGCCATGCTTTCTTATCCATTCAGCTATTCTGTGTCTTTTATTGGAGCATTTAATCCATTTATGTTTAAGGTTAATATTGATAGGTACTTATTCACTGTCATTTTTTGTACCTGTGTTCCTTTCTCTCTCTTTTTCTTACTTTCTTTAAAGCAGTCCCTTTAGCATTTCTTACAGAGCTGGTTTGGTGGACGTGTATTCTTTTAGACTTCTTTTGTTTGGAAAGCTCCTTATTTGGCTTTCTATCTCGATTGAAAACCTTTCTGGGTAACATAGACTTGGTTGCAGGTCTCTGGTTCTCATTACATGGAATATTTCTTGCCATTCTCTTCTAGCTTGGAGCATTTCCATTGAGAAGTCAGCTGCAAACCTTGTCGGGGCTTCTTTGTATGTTACTTCCTGTTTCTCCCTTGCTGTCTTTAAGATTCTCTCTTTGTCTTAGAATTTTGTCATTTTAATTATGAAGTGTCTTGAAGTGGGCCTCTTTGGGTTCCTCTCAGTTGGGACTCTCTGTGTTTTCTGGATTTGTGTGACTTTCCACCTCATCAAATTGGGGAAGTTTCCATCATTACTTTTTCAAATAGGTTTTCTATTCCTTGCTCTTCTTCTTCTCCTTCTGGTATCCCTATTACTAGGATATTGTTACGTTTCATATTGTCTTGTACTTCTCTTAATCCCTCTTCATTCTTTCTGAGCCTTTTTTCCTTCTCTTGATTGTTCTGGGTGGTTTTTCCTAGTTTGTCCTCCAGCTCACTAATCTGATCTTCTGCTTCATTTATCCTGCTTTTGATTTCTTCTACTATGTTCTTCAGTCCAGATATTTATTCTTCATTTCTTTTTGGCCCTTATTGATAGTTTCTATTTTCTTTTTCATCTTGATATAGTTTGTAGCAAGTTGGTTGTAATTTCCTTGTAGTTTCTGGTAAGACGCTGTGAGCTCATGGAGCTTCCTGATAACCATTGCTTTGGACTCAATATCTGATATTTGGGTTGCCTCTATTCCATTTAGCATTCTTTCTGAGATTTCTTCCTTTCATTCTATTTGGGGATTTTTTTCCTTGTCTTCCCATTGTTTATGAGATTGTTCTTGTTAGCCTCTGCTTCTTAAATGGATCTATTTTGACTTTCTGGGTTTATGGTGTAATCTCCTGTGGTAGAACACCTGCGAGATTCAGTGGTGCCATCTCCTTCGGGTATCCTGGTGTTCACGGCTTCCCCCTACTCTTGTTTGTGATCAGTTGGTGGGGTAAGGCAAAATGGTTCAAGACAGCAAAAGAGTATTCTGTGCTATTTACAGTAGCATCCAGTAGAGATAGGATATTCTTTGGCTATGTATAGTGTTAACTGTGATATTGCACCCAACTACCCACTTTTTAAAAAGGATGGAAAGAAGATAAGACTCTTGTTGGGGAAGGATGGATTTTGAGTTGGATCTAGAAAGCAGTGAGGTTGTGGGAAGTCAGATTCTGAGGTAAGTTGAGAATAAAGGATGGTAAATAGGTATAGTGTGTGAGAGAATAGTTAACCACTCCAGTAATAGAGTTTGGGAAACTGTGATGTGAGCTAAGATCTGGGAGGGCTGTTGTGTAGTATTTACAATAGTATGGAACAGCTATTATTTACAGTAATATCAGAACAACAATCATATGGCAGAATATATGTGATCTAGATACCAAGAATAGGGAGTATCGGACCTTCAGTAGTGTGCTTTTTTAACAAAGGTGAAGTGAAGGATAGTAAGTTAGCAATACACTATGAATGAGAGAACAGGGGAAACCTGTCAAATGATACAATATAACCAGCCAAGCAAGGAAGACTAAACAGAAAGAAGAGGAATACAAAAATATTATTCACATAAAAGATGTAATCATGAAAAATACCAATACAAGTATGCAATATCTTGCAGGTTCTCTGTAATAGCAAAGTGAAATTTGTCTCTCTGTCTCAGCTGTTGTGATGCCCTCTCTTTGGTTCCAACTCTGGTCTTTTTATAGTTCTGTGTTTTTTTGTTTCATTTGTGAGTATTTAAAAGAAAAAGCAGACTAAGGAAGGAAGAAGAAATAAAACAAGAAGGAAGAAAAGAGAAGCAAAGTGAATTGAGAGATAATAATAAAAAATAAAAAAATTAAAATTAGTTAAAAAATCAAACAAACAAACAAAAAACAAAAACACTAGAAAAATCTTGCTTATTTCAAACTGGCCAAACCAGTTTTTCTGTTCTTGCTGGCTACAGCAGACTGAGAGGCGTGTTTATAATTGGGCTACAGGTCTCCTGAGGTTCATGCCTGCTCACTCCAGGTCCACCTGGTGTGGTCCCCAGGTGTTCCACAAAGCTCTCTCTCTCTCTCCAGGTTGTGGGCATGGGTGTCTGGCTAGGCCACCTCCAGTAGTATGGGCTTGGGCACACACTCTTCCCAGGGCTCTGCATGGGTGCTCACAGCCTCCTTGTGTTTGCCACTTAGTTCTTAATCCCCTCTCTGGTACTTCAAGCAACCAGGTCTCTTCCAGTGATGCTCAAACCCTGCTTGGCCTGGGAGGGAGCATGCTGTGGTGCTGATCCCCACACTGATCACTGGGCCCTTATTGTCCTTAAGCACTCTCCTTGCCATCTAATTTTTCAATGTCCACTACAATTTTTGGTCTCCTATTTTCATATATGCTGTGGTACTGGTGGCTTTCTGCTCTGTTCCTCCATTGATAGGCCAGGTTTTTCTCCCATGTGTAGGGAGAAGTGGAATCTGCTCCCTCTTACCTAGCCGCCATCTTCTCTCCCTCCCATTTACCCAATTTTATTTAATTCATTGAGGGGCAGTTTGGTTGTTTTCCACATTCTGGCTAAATTTAGTAGATGTTGCAACCAACATGAGTATGCAAACTTCACTTGGAGATCCTTCTTTCAGTTCTTTTAGATATATATCCGTAAGTGGAATGGCTGGATTAATAGTAATTAAGTTTTCAAATTTTTGAGGGACTACTATACTATTTTTCTTAGTGGTTGCACCATTTTACATTCTCACTGATAGTGTACAAGGTTTCTGATGTCTTTATATTTTCACCAACACTTGTTTTTTTAATAATTTTGATTAAAATATCACTTCATACCCATTTGTGGGTATGAAGTGATATAACCATGTGATGTGATTTTTTTTGCATTTTCATGATTAATGATATTGAGCATATTTTCATGTGCTGATTGGCCATTCATATGTCCTCTTTGAAGAAGTATTTATTCAAGCAATTGGCTCATTTTTTAGTTAGGTTGTTTGTTCTCTTGTTGTTGAGTTGTGGGATTTCTTTATGTCCCCTGGACATTAATGATTTATCATATTTATTATTTGCAAATATATCCCCCATTTCTCTTTGATGATAATGTCTTTTGACGTATAAAAGATTTTCATTTTGATTAGTTCAATTTATCTAATTTTTTTCTTTTGCCACTTTTGCTTTTTATGTTACATATCAAAGAATTGTCAAATCTAATGTTATGAAGGTATTTCCACATATTTTCTTCTAAGATTTTTATAGTTTTAACTCAAGTTTAAGTTTTTGATCTATTTTATTTCAATTTTTATGTGTTGTAATTTAATAGTCCAACTTCTTTTTTTAAGTAGAAAAATATTCCGTTTTCTCAACACTATGTTTTGAAAAGACTGTTCTCTCCTCATTAAATATTCTTTGCATCTGTGTCAAAAATCATTTGACTACATGTATGTGGCATTATTCTTGGCCTCTTCCATTGATCTCTATCTCTTTCTTTATGCCAGTACCATACTACTTAAATACCTACAGCTTTGTAGTAAGTTTTAAAATTGCAAAGTGTGAGACCTCCAGTTTTATTCTTCTTTTCCAAAATTTTTGGTTATTAACATTCCCCTGAGATTCCATATAAATTTAAGGAGAGAATTTTTTTATTGCTGCAAAAAATCTCATCAGGATTCTGATATACAGTGCATTAAATCTGTAGGTTGCTTTGGAGAGTATTTTTAAAATTATTTATTTATTTTTATTGATTATGCCATTACAGTTGTTCTATCTCCCCCTTCATTCCCCTCCACCCTACCCCCCCATCCCTACCATTACCCTCCTTTAGTTTATGACAATGTGTCTCGAGTTCTTTAGATTCTACATTTCCCATACTATTCTTGCCCCCCCATCTATTTTCTATCTACTGCCTATGCTACTTATTTTCTGTACCTTCTCCCCCCTTCTTCTCCTCCCACTCCCCTGTTGCTAACCCTCCTTGGGATCTTCATTTCTATGGTTCTGCTCCTGATCTAGCTGTCCTTTTAGTTTGCTTTTGTTTTAGGTGTGGTTCTTAATAACTGTGAGTTTGCTGTCCTTTCACTGTTCATTTTTTTTTAACTTCTTTTTTCTTAGATAAGTCCCTTTAGCATTTCATATAATAAGGGCTTGGTGATGATGAACTCCTTGAATTTGATCTTATCTGAGAAGCACTTAATTTGCCCTTCCATTCTAAATGAAAGTTTTGCTGGATAGAGCAATCTTGGTTGTAGGTCTTTGGATTTCATGATTTGGAATACCTCTTTCCAGCCCCTTCTTGCCTGTAAGGTCTCTTTTGAGAAATCTGCTGACAGTCTGATGGGGACTCCTTTGTAGGTGACTGTCCCTTTAGCTCTTGCTGCTTCTAAGATTCTCTCCTTCATTTTAATCTTAGCTAATGTAATGATGATGTACCTTGGTGTATTTCTTCTTGGGTCCAACTTCTTTGGGACTCTCTGAGCTTCCTGGATTTCCTGGAAGTCTATTTCCTTTGCCAGATTGGGGAAATTCTTCTTTATTATTTGTTCAAATAAGTTTTCCACTGGTGGCTGTTCCTTTCCCCCTGCTGGTACCCCTATAATTCAGATGTTGGAATGTTTAAAGATGTCCTGGAGGTTCCTAAAACTTTCCTCATTTTTTTGAATTCTTGCTTCTTCACTCTTTCCTGTTTGGCCATTATTTGCTTTCTTCTGGTCCACTCCATTGATTTGAGTACCAGTTTCCTTTTCATTCCTATTCGTGTCCTGTGCAATTCCATTCATTTAAATTAGTTTCACCTTCATATGTTTCTCTAATTTGTGGCTATAATCAACCAGTTCTGTGAGGATCCTGATCACCAGTGTTTTAAACTGTGCATCTGAGAGTTCTGCTATTTCTTCATTGCTTAGATTTATAGGCTCTGGGGCTTTGAGATCTTCTTGAGCCATTTTTGTTCTGTTCACTCCTGTTAAGTAGAAGGAGGGGAGCCTTGGACTCCCAGGTCGCTGGGTTGTGACGCTGTATGTGGGGGCGTGGTCAGAGCAGGGAAATGGCAACCCCCTCTGCTTTTTCTCGTGGATGGATGAGAAGCAGAGGCTCAGGTGGTTCATCAGGGAAGGGCCACTTAGGTTGCTGGGTTCTGAGGCTGTATGTGGAGGCGGGGTCAGAGCGGGAAATGGCGGGGCCCTCTGCTGCTGCTCGGCACTGGGGCCTGCTGGATCCCATCCAATCGCCCACTCTCTCGCTTGTCTATCCACGCATGGATGTGAGACCACAGTCAACCCGCAGCCCTGCTCTCTTGCTGTTTCCCCGCGGTCGCTGGCTGAGTTGCCCACCAGGTCCAACACTGCGCCTGGATTCCGCGCACCTGAGTCTGTCTGACGGAGTTTTCCTGTGCAACCCCGCTCCTCCAGCTGCTGGTTTCGCCCCTCTTACCGCTAAGGCTGAAGAATTTGTTGTTATCAGACTTCCGAAAAGTTCAATTTTCTGTGTTCTGGCTGTGTTTTCTATTGCTAATATTTAGTTGTCTCTAAACTTGGTTGTGTGAGGAAGCAGGGCGTCTCCACCTATGCTTTCATCTTTGCTTTGGAGAGTATTTACCTTATCATTTTGTTATTTGTCAGAATATTGTATGGAGGGAATAATAGAGTTCTCAATCCTTTGTGACTGGCTTCTTTATATTTGCACACGATTTTTAAGATTTAATCATGTTCCTGCGTATGTCAGTGGGGTTTTTGTATCTATTGCTAAGTATTCTCATTTGTTGGATATGCTACAATTTTTTTCTAATTGCTTTCAATTTTTTATAGTTTGATTATGATGTTTCTAGGCATGATCTCTATTTTGTTTGGAGTCTAATTAAAATTCATTTATGTGTAAATTTGTGACTTTACCAAGTCGGAGAAGTTTTAACCATTATTAATTTAAATATTTTCATCTCTAAAGTTTTTTGTCTCTTCTGGGACTCTAAAAACATAATTTAGAATTTGTTGTATCGTCTGGCAAATTCCTGAAGCTCTATTCATTTTGTTCATTCTTTTTTTTCTATCTTCATCAGATTGGATGATTTCAGTTGAGCTTTCCCACCTTTACTGACTCTGTTCTCTGTTATCTTTCTTCTCTTATTGAGCCATTCTGTACAAATTTATTTCCAACTTTGTATTTCCAGTCCTAAAATTTCCAAGTTTTAAAATAGTTTCTATTTATCTTTTAATAACTATCTTTCTATACATTGCAAATATGTTTTTAGTTAAATTCATTAGGGTGCTTTGTTTAATCATACAGTTTTCAAGTGTTCATTACTATGGTACCTAACCTGTATATCGCATTTTGTGCCCACCATCCAAAGTCAGATCTTTCATCAGCATATATTTGACCCCCTTTACCCTTTAATACCCTCCAAACACCCTTCCTCTGGTAACTACCATACTATTATCTGTGTCTAAAGTTTTTGTTTGTATGTTTATTTTATTATATGTTCATTTGTTGCTTTCAGTTTTGTACCACACATATGAGTGAAATATATGGTTCTTAACTTTTCTTAATTTATTTTGCTTAGCATGCTTTTACATCATGAAATAGAATGATATAAGCTAGTTTTTAAAGTCAGCTGGTAATTACAACATCTGTGTTATTTTGAGAGTCAGTTATGTTTTCTTGGTTCTTTGAATGTTAAGAACTTATAGATTATGTTCCAGACATTTTAAATACTATATTGTGTAATGCCTGGGTCTTGTTTTTGTTTGTTTCTTTGTTTCTGTTGGTTTTGTTTCAAAGATAATTAGCCTGGTTAAGTTGCCTTTGTCTATGGTCTTTCCAACATATACATATAGATCAGGAGTTAATCCAAGGATCATGTGGATTCATCTACTAAATTCATCTACTAAAGAACTTTTTTAAAAAAAGTTCTTTCCTCTTTGGAATTCTCACCAATTCTCACGTCTGGAAAGGATCCCTTCCCTGAATCCCCCATCAGAAATATGAGATTTCTTTTGGAGTTTTAGCCTCTTACTCTACTGCTTTCTTGTCCTGCTCTGCAAATGAGGTGTTCTTCTGTTGGACAAAGTCATTAGTGAAAACAGTAGTGAAAAAAGAAAATGAGGTATTCACCCTCTTATGTGTAACTTCTCAAAATTTTGTCTGCTCTTGACAATCTCCCTTGTGGGGGAAACTTTGCATGCAAGTCTCCCAATCCACCAGGGATTAAAATAACACTACCAAGACATGATCTGCTTGAGGAGGAGAGGTGGTCAATCTCTCAAAGGAGAAAGACCAAGAACCCCTTCCTCAATGGCTTTTATTAGGCCGTAATACACAGGAATGCAGGTAAAGCTCATCAGTCAATGTCAGGTGGCAAGGATCAAACAGTAGATAACATTTCAAAGAAATCTGAGGGCTTAGTCTGAGTCAGTGTCTGTCAGGTAAGGGGGTTGCAAAAACTTTGGACATACTCATTTCCTGCTCATACCCTTATCATATGAATGAAAGCACGCTTAGCAAAGCAGGCTTCATAGGACTTTACAAATTCTTTCTTATGCCTGATCACCCCGATTCTACTCTAGCCAGCAGAGGACTGCACTGCCCTCCCTATGATAGGTTTTTAGGTTTAAGTGGATTAGAGCCAGGAAGCGCTTCTCCCAGATGGAAATGGGGAGGGATTCAGACTATGTCAGAATAGCCGGGGGGCGAGGGTCCATCACTCCCTCTTTGTTGTAGCTCCTGAGTCCTTCCTTGGTGGTCTCCCAAGTGATAGTGTTTGACTTAGGTTGCCCCACCTCTGAGGGGTCTTACCCATCATTGACTAACTGACCAAGCATTGGGGGCCAGAGATGGATGAAGTAGAAGCAGTACTCCTGCCAGGGAGATAAGCTTTTGTCTCCTTAGTGGCTCACAGTCCAAAAGTAGCTCACTCAGCCTTATGCATGGGGTTGGTTACAACTCCTGAAACCAGGCATAGAGGTTCCCAACACTCCCTGCTTTTAGCTTTTCAAAGTTTTCAAGTAGTTGCTCTTTGCATTTTATTCCAAGCTTTAAGGTGAAATCAATGGGAGAGAGTCTGTAGTAAGCCTACTCTGTCATACAGTTGTGACATGTATTTTTAATTAATTAAGCCTGTCTTTCAAAAAGAAGTTTTTATTTTTATGAAGCCCATCAATTATTAATTGTTTATACATTTAACGGTTCATAAATGTTCATACAAGATATATAACCTAAGGTCACAAATTTTATTCTGATTTTTCTTCTAGAAATTATCATTTTAGATTTTACATTAAGATCTATGATACATTTCAGTTGAGTTTTCATAAACTGTACTGTGTGGGTTAATTTTTCTATTGTTCATACTGATGTTCACTTTATCAAGGAAAATTTGTTCTAAAGACTTTTTATTTTTATAAGTTAGATTACCTTGACACCTTTCTTAGAAATCAATTGACCTTGTATATGTGTGTTAAATTCTGAACTCTTTAGTCTCTTCTACTAAGTTGGCATGACTGCATGATTTGCTAATTTTGTCAGATTTTGATTCAAGTATCTTTAAATTCAGTTACCCATTTTACTTAATTTTCTCCAGTACTTGAGGCTATTGTTTCATTACCTCCTGTGTTACATTGCTTCTGAAGAGGAGTCAGTGAACATTCTTTTCATTTTTTTCTTTATATGTAGTGGTTCTACTGTTACTAGTTGCTTTTTAAATTTTCTTTATTTTTTCAGTAATTTAAAACTGTCTTTACTATGGGTTTCTTTGTCTTTACTCTTATGGTTTAATTAGCTTTTTGGATATGTGGGCTTATATTTTTCTTCAAATTTAAAAATATTATTCTTTTTATATGTTTTTATTTCTATGACTTCTAATATACCAATTACTCATTTCTAACTGGATATTATCTCAGATGTTACTTGACATTGTTCCACAGATCACTGTTGTGCTTCTTTTTTCTCAGTTGTTTTCTTTACAGTATTTCAGTTTGAATAGCATCTATTGCTTTGCCTTTGATTTCACTGATATTTTATTTTTTATATCTTACTGTATTATTAAGTGCAACCCACAATATTTTTACTTTGGAAGTTCTCTTTTTTCAGTTCTGAATATTCAATGATTTTAACTTTTATTATTCTCTTCTGATATTCAGTATTTATTCCCACATTTTGTTTATGTGCTCTATAATTACTTAAACAAATTAATATAATAAATACTAATGAATATATAATTCAACACTATAATGAGGATGGTGTTGGAAAAACTGGATGCTGAAGAACATATGCTGAAAAACATATGCTGAAGAATAAAATTGGACACTTATTTCACATCATACACAAAAGTCAAGTAAATATAAATTAAAGATTTACATGACTGAAATTATAAAACTGCTAGAAAAATAGGAAAAAGCTTCTTGACATTGATCTTGTCAATGATATATTTTATATATCGAATGGAAAGGCAAAAAAAATCAACTGGGATTGCATTAATCCAAAAATCTTCTGTGCAACAAAGGAAGCAATCAACAGAATGAAAAGATAATTCAGACAACAGAGTAAAATACTTGCAAAACCTACATTAACAAGAGGTTATTGTTCGAAATATATAAGGAACATGTAGGAAAAGCAAACAAAAAACAAATAGTGCACTTAAAATATGTAAAAATAAAACTTCAAAGACATTTTTTGAAAGAAGATATACAGTGACCAACAAATAACTAATCATTAGGGAAATGCAAATCAAAACCACAATGATATATCACCTCAAACTTATGAGGATGTCTGTTATCTAAAAGACAAAAGATAACAATTGTGGGAGAAAGTGTGGAGAAAAAGAAACCCTGCACTGCCGGTGAGAATGAAAATTGGGACAGCCACTATGGAAAACGGTAAGTAGGTTCCACCAGAAATTAAAAACATTTCTAGCAAATTCTCCAGCAATGCCATTTCTGCGTGTATATTTCAAATAAAAGAAATCTGGAATCCAATGAAATACCTGTCTTTCCATATTCATTACAACACTAATCGCAATTCCCAAAATATGGAAACAACCTAAATATCAGTGGTAGATGAATATATAAAATAATAAGATACACATGCATACACACATACACAAATGTCATTATTCAGCCTTTTAAAAATATTTTTTTATTTATTTTTAGAGAGAGGGGAAGGGAAGGAGATAGAGTGGGAGAGAAACATCAGTGTGTGGTTGCCTCTCATGTGTCCCCTAGTGGGGACCTGGCCTGCAACCCAGGCATGAGCCCTGACTAGGAATTGAACCAGTGACCCTTTTGCTTCACAGGCCCATGCTCAAGCCACTGAGTTACACCAGCCAGGGCTCAGCCATTTTTAAAAAAAGAAGGAAATCCTGACATGTGGGACAACATGGATGAACCTAGAAAACATTATGCTTAGTAAAATAAGCTAGATACAGAAAGGTCAATACCACATGTCACTCATATGTGACATCTTAGATAGCCAAACACATAAAAACAGAGAGTACAAAGGTGGTTGCAGGGTATGGTAAAAGGGGGAAATATGAACATGTTTCTGTTGTAATTTGAATTAGCTCTGAAAATCTAATCTACAGCATGGTGACTATGCTTAACAATACCATATTACTTGAAATATGCTAAGACAGTAAATTTTAAGTTGCTCAGCAGAAAAAAAAAGAAGGGAAAGAAAATGCTAACTATGTGAGGTAATAGATGTTAACTAGCTTGATTGTGGTGATTATTTAACAATGTACAAAGGTTTGTTTGGAAAGTATCCAGCCATATAATATGAAAAATAGAGACATTTATTGAAGAAGGTACAAGATACAAGATAATGTACATGGGACAATGACACCTCAGTCCCCTTCAAAGTAGACACCTTGGGACCTCACACAGTTCTCCCAACTGCCATCGGCTTCTCTATTGTATTTTCTCGAATCTCACTGATTCAGTCTAAAATTCCTTCCCTTCCAAAGATGTTTTAGTTTTGGGGAAAGCCTGAAGTCATGGGTGCCAAATCTAGGATGCAAGGGGTCTGAGTCACCTGATTTAATATTGATTTGATTTTTTTTGCCAAAAAAATTCATGACATGTGATAGATGAGCAGGTGCATTTTCATGATGAAGCAACCAATCACCAGTTGCTCATATCTGTGGCCTTCCTCATAATCCAAATACTTTCCATGGAGAAATGTTCAAGCTTAACACAAAATCTGATGCAGATTCACTTCTCTACCCACTCAGTCATTTTGAATGAGATGGTCACACACTCAGTGGAATCTACCACTCCCACTGACTAGCACCGTGAATATGTCATTGTTCATACATGCACATTCCAGTCCACTCTCCTTGGCTGCAATGTTATGCAAACTGTTCCTGTTACATTAACTTTTTCTGGACAGACCTCATATGCACATATCAAAATATTAAAATGTACAGTTCAAATATATACAATTTCTGTTTGTCAGTTACATTTCATAAATCTGGAAGGAAAAAAAAACCTTTGGGGGCTCTATGTAGATTTCTGGAGCTTCTTCTCTAGACAGCTTCTTTCTTCCTGAACCCTGTTTTACAAATTTCAGCCACTCAGCACCCCCAAACTCCATCTCTGTTTTTCACTTAACAAGATCTCCAAGAACTATTTGGGGATAATTTGTAGTAAGTTGTCAGTAATTCTCTCATAACTGTTTATCCATTTTATGTTTATTAATGGCAGTAGGGGGGCATTTTTATTAGTTATTCCTTTGTGGCTAGTGACCAAAATCTGATAGTTTTCACTTATTTTTTCAACGGCATAATCAAAATTATGGATTTTTTATTTTTGCTCAAGTACGGTTGTCTCCATTCCCCCCCACACACTACTCTCCCCTGTTCCACCTGCCTGTACCTCCCACCTTCAATCCTACCCCTTTGGCTTTGTCCATGAGTCCTTTATTTATGTTTCTTGACTTGAACCTTCCCCTTACTTCTCCTATTATTCCCCACCCCCTCAAAAATATAATTTTGATCTGTTCTCTGTGCTTTTTCTGTCATTTTTCAAGCCACTTAGCTCTAACCCTCTTTCTTCACCAGTGTCCAGAATTTCTAGCTCTGTGCTGTGCTCAGACATCAATGCTGACAGAGGACGCATCCAACTGCAGGGCTCTGTAATGTGTGATATCAGAGGGGGCATCCGGACATTCAGCTGGCCCATCTGCAAAAACTTTTCTTGGGCCTTTTTATCTACTTGGCTAGCAAGAACTGAGCTTTTTTCCATAATTGAGGTGAGGTGTGATCTCTCCCAACTTCCTTTAGTTTTTGTATGATATACTTTTATCTTACTGTCTACTGTACTTAGAGAAATTGCTTTATATATAATCTGATAATTGGGGTGCTTTTTAATTTTTAACTCTGAAAGCATGGGTTAAGTTTGGTTACCTTTGGTAGTTTAATTATTTTGAAATCAGATGATGCATCAGTGGCTGGGAGGTTGGTTGAAATAAGGTACAGTGAGTGATTTTCCTAAAGTCCTGCATTGTAATATTTTTTAGTGTCACATGTAAATAGCACCTTCCTAAAGAATGCTGGGGAAAAAAACGTGGCATGGCCTATATTTAGTAGAAGTTTTAGATTATTTTTATGGTTATATCTCTAGTAACATGAAAATATTATTTTGTTATTTTATGTATTGATTTTTGCCAAAATACTACCTTACTATTTATTTGTTTTTCAAAGTTATTATCATAAAATAAACAAACTCTAAGAAGGCCTTCGTAGTAACAAAGTGAGCTATACTCTGAAGCATTCTGTCAGGAAGCTATTCATTTTCATTAAAATATAGGTGTTTCACCTTTATACTTTTTTTAGATAGGAATAACTTAATTATTAAAAAAACTATTTTGAAAATATTTAATTAATTTTCTGGATCACCTGTTACCATTTCTTATTTTTTTCAGTCAGATTCAGCTGTCTTTATATACATTCCACAATAAACAGCAAGTAACTTATTCTTTAAAAACTTTATGGACCCATGTTTTAAATTTTTTGTTACATGTCTAATAGTATTAATAATCAGTGTTTTTGCCCTTGCTGGTGTGGCTTAATGGACTGAGCACTGACCTGCCAACTAAAGGTCACGGGTTCAATTCCCAGTCAGGGTATATACTTGGGTTTCAGGCCAGGTCCCGATTGAAGGTGTGTGAGAGTCTTCTCATCATCAATGTTTCTCTCCCTCTCTTTCTCCCTTCCCCTCTCTCATAAAAATAAATTTTAAAAGAAATCAGAATTTGTTATTCTAGATGTTTAAAGGTAGCTTCTTACACAAGAGGCATTTAGACTTATACTCTTTAAAAGGAAGGCAAAAACAAAAACAAAAGCCACTTACATAAATACATTCTTTCTATATACATATTAAATGTTGAATTCTAAAGAGCTTTGCAATTGGCATATGGATGCCAGTATATGCCACAGTTGGAAAACCTCAAGGATTCAATGGATTAAATTATTCATAGAGATTGCCAAAAGAGATCTCAACTGTAGTGGTGAGATTTCCTGAATGGGTGAACTGATACATCCACTTAAGTATTGGTTTGAGTTTCGTAGCAAGCTTTGCCTTTCAGGAGTTTTCCTGGCAGTGAGTCATCATAACAGTCATTCTGAGCCTGTTATTTTTCACACTTAATTCTTGGTAAGGTGCCAACTAATATAAATGGTGAATGAAGACAGTCTCAAGATCCAGACTGGTAGCACCAAAGCTCAGGTCAGAAAAAGGGTTTTTTTTACACCAAGTTTGTCTGTTCTAGTCAGAAGGAGTTTATTCAAGTGAGAAGTGCTAGCTCTTCCTTTAGTGGATGTAGACCAGGTAAAGAGAACTAATAAAAGAGGAATGTAACATGCCATATGTGGCTTCAAAAGAAATCAAAGGCACAGCACATTTGAATTTCAAAAGAATTAAATTATTTTTTAAACACAGAAATAAATCACTTCTATATATAATTAAGAGTAACGGAATTTTGCCAATAGAGAGTGCACTGCTCTTCTGCCCTGGGACATGCTTATCATAATTTTACAGGGCCTTTATTATACGTGTAAAAATGACATGACTTCTCTTGATATTTCCAGAGAAGAAATGACATTATAAGAAACTGTTTATACTGGTATTAAACATAGGCCTTGGTTGCTAGATGAATGCATAAAAGGGCAGTATCAAAAGGAGGAAATAGTACAAATCCAGCCCTAGTTGAGACCAGTGTAAGTGCCGATCTTTCATCCGTACAACGGAGTTTAATGTTCTGTAGTCAGGGTATTATGAAAAGATTCTGCAATGATTTGTTTATGATGATACCAAATGCCAATTCTACAGTTTTTTATTATGTTAAACCATATGAAATTGCCACTATTGTGGATTGAAGACAATCAAACATCAACGATCATAGGTAGAGTTGCTGCCTCTCCTGGTCTTGGTAGCTTGGCTTTATGTTGGGGGTGTCCCTTAGGACCCAGTGGCACAGTATCCCCAGTTATGAGAGCAGGTTGCAGGGGGGCACCCCCCAGGTGGGCAGTGTGTGCCCTCATATTGTAGTTGAGCCTTGATTGCTATTGGCATGACAATGGAAGGGACTTACCCCAGGCTGATTAGTTGTGACGATACTCAGAATTACAGTGGAGGAGCTGCTCTGCAGGAGCTGACACCATGGAGCAGGACTTGCTTCAGCAGGGCTCTGATGCCCAATGAGTCTGCCCTTGACTGTGTTACCTGTGGAAGTGGTTGGGTGCTGATCCAGCATGGTCTGAATTTGTCACCAGGTATGCTGTCTCTGGGGTCTCCCTGGAGTTGCAAGCCAAGGTCAGCTACTGAGTGTACCCTGTCCGGGGCCACCTGACATGAGCTACAGATTGGTCTGCATGTAGCTGCTGCTTGCACTAAGTTTGGAGGTACCTGGGAGAGGCTAACCAGCAAACCAAGGAGAGCTGCTGCTAGTGCCTGGCTTGAGGCCACTTAACAAGTGGTACATGGCATATTGAGGCCAGATGCTGTTAGTTTGGGGTTTGTGATCCTTTGAGAGATTTTAGGAAAGTCCCAGCATGAGCCAAGACAGGCCCTTTGTATGAAAAAACCACTAGAAGCAGATTAGGTGGGCCCACAAGTTTGGTGGGGCAGGTTCAGGAAATTACCAGGGTATGGTGAACAGTGTGAGCCAGGTTGACAGAAACTCAAATATGATGCCCACCTGCATTTGCAGGGGACAACCTCAGCAAAGGAACAATGGCTTCTGCCAGCACTTCTGCCTGGGAGAAAGCTAGCACCAACACCAGCCCTCACCTGAGGTCAGACAATTTAGTTCCTCCCCATGTCTCTGGCACCTGTCCTAGAGCTGCTGCCCCAGTGAAGGAGCTCAGAGTAAGTAGGTCTGCCTAGCGAGTCCATGTGGAGACCCTTTTAGAGGAATACCTGGGACCCCAGAAACCCTCTATCTCACTCAGCTACAGTCTCCTCTAGTTTCCACAGGCAGAAGTTGTGGTGGGGACTTCTTTTCCTTTGCCTGGAATCAGCTGGGAGCCTGATGTGGGGCTGGGACCCCTTATTTCTCTAGGGAGGACTCCATAGTTGAGATAACACTCCAAATGTTCAAACACAACTGGGGGGTATGAGGTCAGCCTGTTCCATGTCTGCACTCCTCTACCAGTCTCAGTGTGGCTTCTTAATATCCCTCGTTGTTGGATTAATGTTCAGTGAGATTTCAGACAGTTCTCAATGCTGATTATGCTGTAGTTTACTTATACTTTTGATGTGATCCTTGGAGGATGCAAGTACCCTATTTCCCTATGTTGCCATCTCAACCACAAGCCTTGATCCACTTATTTTAATTCATAAATAACTATGTAACACATTTTTTCACCCTGTGTTATAAGTATTAGCAGTATTAACTCACTTAATCCTCAAGAAAATGTCATAAGGAAGGTACTATTATCCCAATTTTATAGAAGAGAAGTCTGAGATACAAACTTTTAAGTCATTGATCCAAGTAACTACTCCTAGGAAATGGAAATACTGGATTTGAACCCAGGTAGTTTGCATCTAGAAACTATTCTCTTTACCACTGATTTTTCATAACAGTCAAAGGAGATACAGTGGCAACAGCAGCTAAATAAATTGGGCTGAACTTAGGTTTTCTATATTGTTCTGAGTAGCACTGCTTTGCTCAATGTGCTGTGCAAAAGTGCAATGAATGTGGTACCTTAATACATCATTTTCAATTAATCTGCATTGTGATATGTTGCTTCAGATGATTAGTTTCTGATTGTCACTGAATAAACATGTGTTTTAGCTCCACAGAAGAAATAATAATAGGACTTCAATCTGTTAAAATATCAAATAGTATTATCTGCTTCCAGTTTTATGATTATCACTGTTTACGTATCCTGGAAATCCCTTGCATGAGAATCTAATTTCATGAGTGGCTGGCAGGCAGACAGGCAATACTAAGAGTGAAATGCTTCTTTATAACCACAAATAAGCAAAACATAAAAAAAAGAACTCTCATATTAGAACTCAATTACATGTTCAGATATTGTGTGGAACCCAACAGTTCTCAGCATTCACAGGTCTAACTTAAAGCAATTGTAGGAACTTACTGAAATAGCCTTAAAGCCCGGGACCTACTTACCATCTTCTGGGTTCATAGAAGAAGGATTCAAGGCCCTGGTAGTTTGCCTGAATTGCTTTGCCAGCATCTCCTAGCTGATAAATGCAATGGGACAGAGCCTAAATTTCTTAATTTCTGTGTCAGTATTTTTGCTACATTTGCAGAAATTTTTAGCCATAATCTTTGTTACTAGCCCCCTTTGTGTTTGATAAGCAAGGTTGAGAGAAGTGATATTGTGAATTGCCACTTTTATTATTTCTACTCGCAATCGTTTGGTCTGCTTTTTGCTATTGATTTTTTAAATTAAAGATCTTCTTTTGAAAACATTGTAGATTTAAAAGTATTTGAAAAATACATACATACATGTATCTTTTATCCAGTTATTGTACTCAGTACGAGATACACACGTGTATGTTTTACTCAGTTTTCCCCAATTAACGTTTTATGAAACTGTAGTGAAATATCACATTAGGGTGATGACATGGACAACAGCAGAATACAGAAGTTCACATCACAAATATCCCTCACACTGCCTCTTTATCACCATATCCACCACTCTCCCTCACCTGGGCCCCTGACTGCAATCTTGACAATGACAAATCTGTTCTCCATGTCTGTAATTTTGCCATTAAAAACACATTATGTTAATGGAACAACATGGATTTAACAGGGTGTCCAACTTTTGGGGGTCTCTGGGACACACTGGAAGAAGAAGGGCTGTCCTGGGCCACACATTAACTATTTCGCAACATGTAATCATACAAAAAATCTCATAATGTTTTAAGCAAATTTAGGACTTTGTGTTAGGCTGCATTCATAGCCATCCTGGGCTGGAGGTTGGACACCCCTGATATAATTATAACCCTTTAGGGCTGACTTTTTTCATTCAGCAAAATTACCTAATTCCATGATTACCCAAATGTGTGTTAATATTTCATTCATTTTCATTTCTGGGTACTATTCCATGGTATGGATAGAACACAGTTTGTTAAATTATTTACTCAATGAAGGGCAGATGGTTGTTTTCATTTGAAGGCTATTATGAATAAAGCTTATAGAATCTTGATGTGCAGATTTTTGTGTGAACTTAAGTTATCATTCTATTTAAGTGGCAGAGTTCAATTGCTGGGTTGTATGGCAATCACATCTTTAGTTTTATAAAGTGTTTTCCAGTGGCTACATTAGTTTACATTTCTATCAGCAATGTCATCCAATTTCTCCATGTCTTTGCCAAGATTTGGTGTTGTTTATATACATATAGAAAAATTTGGTGGGGCCAAAAGTAGGTTGAAAGTTGTAAATATAATAAATAGTTTATTATTACATTATTTGTTATTGCATTATTTTCCATATGACCTGTAAACCCACTTTTGTCCATATATATATATATATATATATATATATATATATATATATCTCAGTTATTCTCTTAGGTCTATACTGATATCTGACTGTGGATTTAATATGTGTGGCTCTAAATGTTAATGATGTTAGATGTTTCTTTGTGTGTTTATTTGGCATTTTATATTCTCTTTTGTTTATGTATTTGGCTATTTTCTAAATGTATTTTTTACCTGCAAAGTATCAAGAGTTCTTTGTATATTTTAAACACTAGTCTTTTGTCAGATATGTGATCTGTGACTGTTCTCTCCCAGTCCATACCTTGTCTTTTCATCCTTTCCACATGAGTTATTGCAGAGTATGTTTTTAATTTTTGATGAGATCCAGTTTTATCAGCATATCCATGTATGGGTTATGCCTTTAGTCTACTCCAAGAACTCCATAGTGATCTAGTGATCACTGAAGATGTTCTTCTACATTTTTGCTAGAAGTTTTACAGTTTTTAGTTTTACATTTAAGTCTACAATCAATTTTGAGTTAGTTTTTGTATAGATTTGGTTCCATTATTGACTGTGGATATCCAATTACTCCAGTACTATTTGTTGGAAAAGATAATTTTCTCCATTTAATTATTTTTTAAATCAATAATTTGTTGTGTATATTTATGTGGTTCTATTTCTGTGTTTTCTATGTTATTTCACTGGTCAAAATATGTATCCTTCCACTGGTACCACAGGTCTTCATACTAGTAGAGTGATTCTCATAACTTTCTTTCTCAATAATATTTTAGCTTTTCTAGCTAGCTAGTCCCTTTTTATGTAAACTTTAGAATAAGTTTTGTGTGTACAAAAGCCAGGTTGCTGGAGTTTTCATAGGAATTAATTAAACCTTAAGTCAATTAAGTAAAAACTGTTATATTTAATATGTTGAGTCTTCCAATTCATGGAAATGTTATGTCTCTCTATTTATTAATAATTTTTATCTACATTGACTTTTAATACACACACACATATATATATGTATATATATATATATGAATTCTATCATGATGGACAATGGGTGTATTTGAATTCTTATAATTCTGATTTTCTTTAAAACAAAAGTCTGTATCCATATGTGTTCTCTAATTTTTAGTTCAACTTTGAATTCTTTTACTTTTAAAATAATACACAATAAAAATAGATTTAAATTAATTTCTATTTTGAAGGAAGAGGAAAATCATCTTAGAATAATAAATAGAGAGGATATTTAGGAGGCATCTGTTAGGAAAGAAAATTGTTAATGAATTCAGTGCATACCAGTTCTTTGTCAGGTTTAATTTTGTATAACTTTTATTATAATATACTAGTAATTTAATCTAAGTTGGTGATTACCTATATTTTTTTATTATTTTAAACTAATTGGAAAATAAATTTATTTCTCATTCTTGGGCAGTATTTTTTAAAAATTTATGATTTTACCACAGCAATTTTGGAAATAAAAATTCTAAGTAATTTAAATATGCATGATGCTGATTTTGTGACATTATAGTAAAATATCTGAAGCTATATTGATTTATTCTTTTTATATTTGGAACAAGTTTCTTAATAAACTTATGTCAGGCGTTTTTGAAGCTATATGAGGGTTATCTATTTATTAAAGGGTCATTTAGAAGAAGACTCAACCATCACGTCTCAAAGAGAACTTAATTTCTTTTCTTCTTGTTTCTTTAGATTTTATTTACTTATTTTTTAGAGAGAAGGGAAGGGAGAGACAAACAGAGGGAGAGAAACATCAATGTGTGGTAACCTCTCACATGCTCCCCAACCAGGGACCTGGCCCACACCCCAGGCATGTGCGCTGACTGGGAATTGAACCTGCAACCCTTTGGTTTTCAGGGTGGTACTGAATCTACTGAGCCACGCCAGCCAGGGCAAGAACCTAATCTGATATGAACACTGGGAATACATAACCAAATATTGATATATGAAAAGAATATGTAATTATGCTATAAAAAGATTTTCTGGAATGTATCCAGTCTTACAATCAGGACGGCAATTGAAACCTATGAAATTTCTCTCAGTTAGCTGTTGATGTTATATAGGATAATTTAAGGATAATTTTAACTCATACTTTAATAAATTCAATCATCACAACAATTCCAAATTTATGTTTATCCTTATTACACAAAAGTTCATGGTAATTTTATCAATTCAGAAAGTTTCTCAGGCACTATTAAACTATAGCAGCCTCTAGATGAAATCATATAATAACATGATAGATAGCCAAGAAAAATATACTAAGTTTGGAAACATCACTGAAGAAAGAATATCACATTCAATTAAAGCCCTGACCATAATTAGGTATTTAATAATGTAATTTTTAAAATAGCATTTTACCAGGATATAAATTTAACAAATATTTTGTAAAAATATAGTTCTAATTATAACCTTAAAATTAATCTGTCAACCTTTTCTATTTTGAAGTAGAAAGAAGTATGGAATAAATGAAATGTTTTAAAAATATATTTTATTGATTATGCCATTACAGTTCTATTTCTCCCCTTCATTCCCCTTCACCCTGCACACCCCTCCCCCACCATTCCCCCCCTTTATGACAACATGTCTCAAGTTCTTTAGATTCTATATTTCCCATACTATTCTTGCCCTCCCCACTATCTATTTTCTACCTACCATCTATGCTACTTATTTTCTCTACCTTCTCCCACCTTCTCTTCCTCCCACTCCCCTGTTGCTAACCCTCCATGAGATCTTCATTTCTATGGTTCTGCTCCTGATCTAGCTGTCCTTTTAGCTTGCTTTTGTTTTAGGTGTGGCTGTTAATACTGTAAGTTTGCCATCCTTTCACTGTTCATCTTTTTTATCTTTTTTTTCTTAGGTAAGTCCCTTTAACATTTCATATAATAAGGGCTTGGTGATGATGAACTCCTTGAAGTTGATCTTATCTGAGAAGCACTTTATCTGTCCTTCCATTCTAAATGAAAGCTTTGCTGGGTAGAGCAATCTTGGATGTAGGTCTTTGGATTTCATGACTTGGAATGTTTCTTTCCAGCCCCTTCTTGTCTGTAAGGTCTCTTTTGAGAAATCCAATGAAAGTCTGATGGGAACTCTTTTGTAGGTGACTGTCCCCTTATCTCTTGCTGCTTCTAGAATTCTCTCCTTCATTTTAATCTTGGCTAATATAATTATGATGTGCCTTGGTGTGTTCCTTCTTGCATATAGCATCACAAACCAGCATCCTGGGTGGCCCTGCCCTGGTGAACACCTCATATGTAACAGGCATGAACAGATCAAAACATGGCTCAAGAACAACTCAGAGCCCCAGAGCTGATAAATCTAAGCAATGAAGAAATAGCCAAACTTTCAGATGCATAGTTCAAAACAATGGTGATCAGGATGCTCACAGAACTGGTTGATTTTAGTCACAAATTAGAGGAACAAATGAAGGCTAAACTAATTGAAATAGATGGAAATGCACAGGCAACCGATAGTAATGGAAAGGAAACTGAGACTCAAACCAAATGAGTGGACCAGAAGGAAGAAAAAATGACCAAACAGAAAAGGATGAAGAAACAAGAATTCAAAAAAATGAGGAGAAGCCTTAGGAACCTCCAGGACATCTTTAAACATTCCAACATCCAAATTATAGGGGTACCAGAAGGGGAAGAGGAACAGCCACCAGTGGAAAACTTATTTGAACAAATAATAAAGGAGAATTTCTCCAATCTGGCAAAGGAAATAGACTTCCAGGAAATCCAGGAAGCTCAGAGAGTCCCAAAGAAGTTGGAATAAATGAAATGTTGACCAAAAGAATAAATAAAAGCAACTTACAGGTTAGTTGAAATACTATTATTTAGAGAACCTAAAATAATTATACTACAAACTTCCATCAGTACTTGTTCACTCTTAACAGTTACACTTGCCTGTGCACCCCCATCTCAGACCAGCAGTGTGCACCTCAGTCAACTGCCGCTGGTCTCCAACAGCCCAGTGTGCTGACATAATCAGGCCTGCTCCTGAAAGCAGGGTAGCTGTGGGAAAGTGAGCCTGAGAGTTCATGGAGTATACTTAGAAAGGCCAGGGCATCCATGGGCGAAACACAGTTATGATGAAACAGGGTATAAATAATCAGAGAAAATATAAGGTAGAAAGACAGAGAATTGTTGGGCCCAAATGAGGCAGAAGAGGCTCCACAAGAAGGAGGGAGCTGGTGTTGTCTCTGAGTGCTGCCTTAGTTTCTAAAGGGCTAAGTGTTCTGCTGCAAAAAGGTTTATTGTATCCTCTCTTTATATCAATGACATCGCTGCTGAAATGATAGCATCCTAATTAATACGAAGAGTCAGTACCATAAGTACCCTAATAATTTTTGTTTTTTCGCTCAGAAACACCTCATTCTGTTCAGCAGGTTTATACATATACATAAAGACTGCATTTTTCCAATCCCCCATGTTATAGATCCAAGATAAACTAAAATCAATTTAGGTCTATACTGAAATTTAGGAATCTCTAGGAAATGTATTCTCAGCAACAATGGACTTTGGGGTGTGCCTCCAGTTCTGGTTGGTGCAGATTTTGCACATGCCCACCTTAAAACTCACAGAACCTCACTTAATGAATTTGTAGCAAATTGTATAGCCCTTGGTCTGTTTATTTAAAGCAATCTGCAAAGATATTTTATAATAAAGTCAGTGAGCATTAATAAACATTTAAGTAGTCACTGATGGAAGTCTGACTAATGTATACTCAGTTAAAGCCTGAGAATGACAAGGAGGTTCCTGAACATTTTATAAAATTAGTAGATACC
Organism: Artibeus jamaicensis; assembly: GCF_021234435.1. Lineage (NCBI taxonomy): Eukaryota > Metazoa > Chordata > Mammalia > Chiroptera > Phyllostomidae > Artibeus > Artibeus jamaicensis. The sequence goes on along the minus strand of NW_026522030.1, from coordinate 65,175,993 downwards.
ATTTATACCCACTATTAAGTATTTGTTAAATTAAAGCATCTTTAGTTTCCCCTTCCTTCAAAATAGAAATGGTTCACCTAACCTAACTTAATTTTTTGTGTGTTTTTTGAAATAACAGATAATTTAACATTGTACATGAGAATTCACATAAAAAGGCCTTATCTACCCTCAAGTTCAAAAGTGGGCTCTATCCTTTTTCATGTGCTGCTTTCTCATTGGTGAGCTCTGTTTAATTCTCTTGAGCTGTTGTCCTTAACCCATTGCCATGTGCCATTTCTAGATATGTTGCTCATTTCTGATCAGTGTATAAGTTTTATTTTTTGTTTAACTATATAACCTATATATAATAAACATATAATACATTCTATATAATCAAATTGTCTTAGCTTTCATATGGCAAGAATTCTAGCATGGTCCAAGGAAAAGATGAAAAACAGAATGGCGTCATTCAGGAGCCAACAGAGATGGAGCTCATTCAATCCTATGTAGCATTTCCTTCAGTGTAAACCAATATTTCCACCCAAATGGTGACTGTGCTGAAGACAAACATAGACAGAGGTGAATGTGTGAACACTGTAAAGACATGGCGAGGCAACTGCACTGTAACAGTAATCACATTTGCTGCTGAATTTATTTGTAGTTCTTTAGTATAAAGTGTTCAGTTGAACCATTAAAATGTAGTTTAAAATGTGCAACTGTAAACAATTTAAGAACTCTGACTTAGAACATTTCATTTAATAAATGTTGTGTTACTTTATTCCATGAGATCAATGAGAACCCACAAAGACATGGCCATCTGAAAACCATGTTGACTTTTTAAATGTTATCCCACTTTCAAAATCTTATATAACACTGAATTTATACCTGTAATTTCTTTTTAAAAAGATTTTATTTATTTTTAGAAAGAGGAAAGGAGGGAGAAAGAAAGGGGGAGAAACATCAATGTGTGGTTGCCTCTTGAGCACCCCCAACTGAGGACCTGGCCGACAACCCAGGCATATGCCCTGACTGGGAATCAAACCAGTGACCCTATGGTTTGCAGGCCAGCACTCAATCCACTAAGCCACACCAGCCAGAGTGTAGAGCTGTAATTTCTACATATTTCTCCTCAATTACAGACTCTTAAATAATATCAAGGCTAGAGACTAAACACAACTTTATCAATAACAAACAACCTTTTCATTTTATGTAGGGTTTATAGCTTATTTATTTTCTTTGTAATATGTGTAGTTATTAATTAAATGGGCTCTGGTAAGTGACCTAATGGGAACTAAATACAACTGCTAAACTTTGTAACTGTATGACTTTAGACACATTATTTATCTTTTGTAGGTTTTATATTTTATCAACAAAGTAGAATACTGTTCTTGTCAAATTATTTTCAAGGCCATATGAAAAAAATTAAGTACTTAGCAAAGTGCCTTCTGGCTCATGCTATGCATGAAAGGAAAGGTAGCTATTAATGTAAAGAGGAGGAATAACCTGAGGATCTTTAAAATGGTTCAGGTTTTCTGTTACAGCCGCCCTTGCAAAATCAGGGAAAAACTGAAGGCAAAAGGGAAAATTGGTGAGAGAAAAGTTCCTAACTTCCCATGTTGATTGTAATGCATTCCTACAAACTGCTAAATGTATACTGCATTTTTATTTAATATAAAATCATAAAAATAAAGTAAAATATAAAAATAAATAATAAAAATAATGAATTGCAATAAAAGATGTTGGTAAAGGTTAAGATGTAGCACTAACATTTTAGCTTTCACTAATGTACTCTAGGTAACTTAGTCCAAACCTCCCAGTAAGGAAAACTAGAAATATTGAACAAAGTAGAAAATAGAAGTTTGAGGGCCATAAAGAGATTACAGTGTAGTGAAGAATTAAGTGCCAATATCTGAGAGAAGTAAAAATTTCAGAGAAATGATCCAAGAATTGGAGGCCAAGTCACCCATGAGGAAATTGCTGTATTTGTTTAGAAGATAATGTTGAGATGATAGATCAGCAATTTTGAACCTTTTTCATATCATGACACACATAAACTAATTACTGAAATTCTGCAGCACACCAAAAATATATTTTTTGCTGATCTCAAAACAAATTGGTGTAATTTTCATTCATTTACACCACATAGCTATTGTTGTGTTGGCTGTTGTCATTTTTTTATTTGACAATCTAATGGAAAAGAGGTCTGTGCCCCTGACTAAATAGGCAGGTATTGCATGTTTTTAAAATTCCTGGCAGCACACCAGAATGTTGTGGCACACAGATTGAAAGTCGCTGTGATAGATAATGGAGCAGAAATTTTACTGCTACGAAAAGTTACAAGGGCAAAAGTTTCAGTTTGGGGCCTGTCCTAAGCCAAGGTGTAGTAAACTGCCACAGTGTGTTGGTGGGCGGAGATACAAGACTAGACCGGAACTTAAAAAGCACTTAGAGTGACTGCAGCACTGCTTTGAAACATGCGGGTGGCTCAGGAAATACAGGGTTGGGTAGAAGTAACCGCTGCTTGAGTGTGGTTTGTAGGGTAGTAATATATGTGTAATAATTTATAGTTTTAATTTGAACATTTCACCTAAAATGTCATATGATGTGCTTGGGTGTGATATTGTTATGTTACAGAATTACATGCTTATGCTTTTATAATAAAAAGGGGCATTGTTTGTGCCAGAACCCTGTATATAAATCTGGAAATCGATTAATTTATTTCCGGATAAAGGTTTTCAGAATAACCATACTAAAATCCTTTCTGGATTAAGAGAATATTGACCTAAGCCTCAAATTATTTCTACGGCATTTTGCAGCTCGAGCGGCTGGCGCACAAGCAAACAAAACCAGGCACATAAGGAGAGAATATTGATTAGAAGCAACAGAAATTCTAGAGAGCCAGAATGGTTTATATTATGGATATTAGAATTATGAGATATATAATAGATGTTAAAATAACCATGGTACTATACTATAAAGGATAACTTTGAAGTTTTCAGCAGAATCCTGAAAACTACCAAAAACTATGGCACAACAAATTAGTAATGGAACAAAATTGACAATGACTAAACTGAAGAGTACCTAATTGTCAAATTTAATAGCAATTTATACCAAGCTAAAGACAAATTTCATAATCTTGAAGGCAATTTGGAAGAAAGTAGAAGAAGGTGTGGAAAGACAAAAGGGAAGGGTAAAAACAGCAAAGAGTAAGACAGAAGGATTTAGTTAGAACATGTAGTATATGTGTAATTAAACGCTTGGCAGAAGATGTGAGAGGCAATAGGGCAGAAAAAATATTTTAAGTTATGGCTGTCAAATTTTTAAAACTGAAAGGTGATATCTGTCATTCGTTATGAAGGGAATGCATGTTGGAACCTTAATATGATACTACTATAACATTCTAGAATGACTAAGATTTTAAAAGAGTGACAAGGCAAAGTGTGAGCAAGTTTGAGGAAATACAAAAGCTTTTGCACAATGAAAGCTGTGTAAATGTTATAGTGACTTTGTAACATTGTTTGGCATTATCAAAATTTAACAAATATAATTCTACTCAAAAAATATTCTCAATAGAATGCATGTACTCTAAAGGACACATGTTGAAATGTCATAATAACATTATTTATTATTGCCCAAACTTGAGAGAAAAGGTCCATCAACAATAGGATGGAAAAATTGCAGAGTATTCATATAAGGAAACACTATATTATAATGAAAAATGACTGAATTAGAGCTACACATAACACATAGGTTAATCTCAACAAACAGAATGCTAAGTAAAAGAAGATAGCAAATGCCAGATGGGAAAGGTTTGGTAGATGGGTGGAAAAGGTGAAAGGGACTAAGAACTAAAAGTTGCCAGGTATAGAACAAGTCACGGGGATACCATGTACAACATAAGCAGTATAGTTAATGATATTGTAATAACTGTGATTGGTGTCAGATTGATACTAGGCTTCTCATGGTGATCACTTTTTAAGGCATATAAATGTCTAATCACTACATTTTATACCTGAAACTAGTATATTGTATGTCAACTAAAATATTTTATAAGGTATCTGCAGATGAAAAATATAGTCAGAAAAAGAATATGAAAATTATATTCTGAATAATTATATTTGTACAAATCTTAAAAGTAGGTAGAACTAAATTATGTCATTAGAAAATTAAATAATGATCATTGATGGTGAGAAAAAAAGAGGACTGTAATTGGGAGGAGGTCCAAAAGCATGTTGGAGGGTACTGGATCTATTATTAAATCTGGATGGTGGATCCATTGGAACATTCACTTTGTATGTGATTATTGAGCTATAATGCTAGAACTTGTCAAGTTTATGGGTGGATTACATTTTAATTTAAATGTTTAAAATATAGGCAGGTAACTTAGTCACTTGAGGAACTGGCCAGCAAACATGGGAGATTTGTTAACCTCATAAGTAATTAAAACCAAAATAAGCTATAATTAAATACCACCACAGTCCCTAAAATTAAAAATTAAAGGACAGTATCCTCTAGAACTCCCATATATTACCAGTAGGAGAATGACTGTTACAAGCTCTTGGAAAACTCTTAGGCATTATCTACCAGAGTTGAATGTGCATACCACAACCTTGCCATTCCCTCTCAGATATATTTCCAACAGAAATTCGTACATATGTGGCCAACGAGACATGTACAGGAATATAACATCATTATTTATAATATTCAAAACCTGGACATGAAGAACATTTCATAACAGTAGAACAGATAAATACTTTACTGAGTGTTCATATAAGGGTGTACGATATACTAAAAAATCATAACTGCACAAAATGGATGAATCTTTACAGGGAAATAATATTTTATTAATATTTTCAAGAGGTAATATTTATGTGGTACTTTATGCTGTATGCTCTTCCATATATTTTGTGTTTGTTTAATTATTTTTCACAATAATTTTATCAAGTAAGTGCTTTTAAAATCCCTATTTTACATATGAAAAATTGAATCAAAGATAGTTTTAACTCGCCCTAGATAATAGAATTTTTAAAATATAACCAAGAAATTATGTAAAATGAACAGATCCTTACTTCTATCACCGTTATATAACCTCTAAAACAGTAAACGACATGGTTTAGTTTTTGGCTAAAGTGTGATGAAATGCATTTCAAATGGATAATATTTTAACTGCCAGACAACATATGTAAAAAAAAAAATTGCTACTCAGTGTGTGAAGTGTGGCATCTTTGACCAATGTGTACTTTTGTTTAATAACCCCCAATAGCCTTGAGAAAAATATTGATTCTGTTCTTTGTTCTAGAAACTGAAATCTATTTTGTGAATATTTATTTTATCCAAAATTGAACTCTAGTTAAGTCCTACTAAATTCATAACAAAACTCATTGTACTTCTTCCTACTCTAGAATAATATGTCTCTTATTATGTTCTCCTGTGTTGCTTACAGATTGTACAATTGCATACAGTGTAATTTTGGCTAGTATTATGGTATTTTACTTTTATAATTTCCAGTCTTTTAAAAAAAAATGTCACCCAAAGTCTCCATTTGACAGTCTAGTATCTCTCCGATAGTCTAGGGCTACATTGCTATAATTTTCATTAGTATTTCCTCTTTGGATTCTCTGAGTCTTAAGGTTTTTAACTAGTTTTATACTTCTAAAATATTTTAAACCTTTCATGAATAAAAGTTAAAGATATACTTAAACTTTTACAGGTGTCTTTGACTAACAAAAAATCTGTAACACCCACTGAATTCTTATAGTAACTTTTATTCACTGTATTTAAGGTTATGTATTTTGCTATGAGCTTAATACAAAAATATTAAATATTTGAATGCCTTGAACTGGTTAATATCTGCTTTTGATCACCTGATGTCTATATTTGTAAATTAACACTTATGATTTTCTTTTTTAAGTATATTTTATTGATTACGCTATTACAGTTTTCCAATTTCCTGCCTCTGTCCCCCCCCTCCACCCCCATCTCCCTAGCATTCCCCCCACACTTAATTCATGTCCATGAGTTGTATATATTAGTTCTTTGAGTTCTCTGCTTCCTGTACCATTTTTATCTCTCCCCATCTATTTAACTCCTACCAATTATGCTTCTTCTTCCCTGTACCTTTCCCCTCATTCCTTCCTTCCACCCCCACTGAACTCCCTTTGTGTGATGTCCATTTCTCTGATTCTGTTCCTGTTTTAGGTGTTTGCTTAGTTTCATTTTCATTGTTTTTCTTTCTTTTTTTTTTTAGGTTCATGCATTGAAAGTTATGAGTTTGTTGTCATTTTAATGTTCATCTTTTTTATCTTCTTTTTCCTAGGTAAGTCCCTTTAACATTTCATATAATAAGGGCTTGGTGATGATGAACTCCTTGAATTTGATCTTATCTGAGAAGCCCTGTATCTGCCCTTCCATTCTAAATGAAAGCTTTGCTGGATAGAGCAATCTTGGATATACGTCTTTGGATTTCATGACTTGGAATACTTCTTTCCAGCCCCTTCTTGCCTGTAAGGTCTCTTTTGAGAAATCTGATAACTGTCTGATGGGAACTCCTTTGTAGGTGACTGTCCCCTTCTCTCTTACTGCTTCTAGGATTCTCTCCTTCATTTTAATCTTGAGCAATGTAATTATGCTGTGGGTTGGTGTGTTCCTTCTTGGGTCCAACTTCTTTGGGACTCTCTGAGCTTCCTGGATTTCCTGGAAGTCTGTTTCCTTTGCCAGATTGAGGAAATTCTCCTTTATTATTTGTTCAAATAAGTTCTCCACTCTTGGCTGTTCCTCTTCTCCTTCTGGTACCCCTATAATTTGGATATTGGAGCATTTAAAGATGTCCTGGAGGTTCCTAAGCCTCTCCTCATTTTTTAAAATTCTTGTTTCTTCATCCTTTTCTGTTTGGTCATTTTTTCTTCCTTCTGGTCCACTCCCTCGATTTGAGTCCCAGTTTCCTTTCCATCACTATTGGTTTTCTGTGCAATTCCCTTCATTTCAATTAGTTTAGCCTTCATTTGTTCCTCTAATTTCTGACCAAAATCAACCATTTCTGTGAGCATCCTGATCACCAGGGTTTTGAACTATGCATCTGAAAGTTTGGCTATTTCTTGGTCACTTAGAGTTATAGGCTCTGGGGCTTTGAGTTCTTCTCGAGCCATGTTTTGGTCTGTGCCCATTACGTATGAGGAGCAGAGCCTTATATGTTCACCAGGGTAGGGCCACCCAGGTCGCTAGGTTGTGATGCTGTATGTGGGGGCAGGGTCAGAGAGGGGCAATGGCAGTCCCTTCTGCTGCTTCCCCACTGGGGCCTGCATGGTCTGTCTCACTGCTCACTCCTTCACTGGTTTATCTGAGCTCGAATGTGTGACTGTGGTCAGCCTGCCACCTTGCGTCCTCACTGGGTCTGCCGGGTCTGCCGGGTCTGTCGGTCACAATCCCATGGCCGGGAACCGCTGCCAACCACTGCCTGTGCGCCTGGGTAGGTCTGTTTTTTTCCTGCGCAACCCTGCCCTCCAGGAGCTGGCTCCACCCCTCTTACTGGTCTGGCTGAAGGTTTGTTGTTGTTGTCGGACTTCCGTATAGTTTGATTTTCTGTGTTTTAGCTGCGTTTTTTTATTACTAAAACTTTTTTGTCTTTAAACTTGTTTGTGCATGAAGACACAATGTTTCCACCTATGCCTCCATCTTGGGGGATGTCTCTCTTCATTTTGGAATTCTTTTTTCTTCATTCTCTTCTGCTTGGATGTTTATTTCTTCCTGTTGATCCAAATCATTGATTTCAGTCCTGGTTTTCTTCCTGTTATTGTTGGTTCCCTGAATATTTTGCTTTATTTCATTTTGGGTATCTTTTATTTGTTCTTTCATCTTTCAACCAAGCTCAATCTGTGAACATTTTGATTACCAGGGCTTTAAATTTTCCATCAGATAGGTTGGATATCTCCTCATCATTTATCTCTCTTTCTGAAGTTATCTCTGTTCTTTGATTTTGGTCCTATTTCTTTGTTTTGGGGCACCTGTTTAAGTTGTAACCAGGCGGGCCTTAGGCATTCACCTGGGCAGGGCAACCCTCCTTGCTGTGCTGAGGTGCTGCTTGTTCAGGAGGAGCCAGAGAGGGAGCAATGCAACCCCCCTGCTCCTCTCTAGCCCACATTCCAACAGACTGTCTCTTGTGAGACTGGGAGTTTCTCCTACCGGGCAACCGCTGGGTCAACCATCTTGCTGTGGGTTCTCTCCATCTGCTGCCACCTTACTAGTTTGGTTGTTCTGTTTGACTGTTTCTTTAATTCCATGGTTGTCAGAGTTCCATGAAGTGTGATTTTCTGGCACTTCTGGTTATTTATTGATTTTAGATGGGTTGTTATCCTCCTTTTGGTTGTGCGAGGAAGCAAATGGTTTCTACCTATGCTCCATCTTGGCCAGAAGTTTCCCACTATGGTTCTCATTTGGACACAATCTTCCCATTTATATAGTCTGGTATAATTGTGTGAAAAATACATAAAAAATATTATGTAGCATTCTAAAGGAGATAAAATATTCATTCTGTGAGTGAATTATTCACTCTCATCATTCTGTGAGGCTGCAATTCCACAGCCCCCTTTAATTTGCCTTCTCAAACTGTCACCCACAAAGTTTCCATGCTTTCTTTGCCTCACCTCTAAGAGGTTTCTCAGTCATTTCAACATTTTTCTCTTTTTATACATCCTTGCCTATATGACAACTTGCCTACCTTTATGTCTTCATGTCCATGTAGTAAAAAAATGGAACTAATATAGTATTTATGGTGATTTGATAATACCTCAGTACAACTTACCAGACCTTGTGTGATTTTTGTCTTCTTCTTCCCATTCAGACACATTTATTAACATTTTCTTTTCCCTTTTTGCCCAGCTATGTGCCAGCCATAGAGCATCTTGTTCTCTCCTTCCAATGTTCCTGGCTTTGTTTTAACTCCAGGGTTTTGTGCCAACCCCTTTATGTTCAACACTTTTCCTTTCCCTCCCTGCAATTACATCTCTGCCTGCAAAAATCAGCTAGTTGCTACTGTAGCCAAGAAACCATATTCAACCAAGTCTAAGTTAAAGGAATTAATTTTTCTTAAAAGTTAGTGTATCCTGTTTAATTTTCAAGCCAGGAAGAACATTGTTAAAGTAATGAAGATACCAGAGTGTTGAGAGCAGAGTCACTTGGGCTCCACCTTAAGTAAGTAAGATAAATGACCACAGTTTGTATGGTCTTCAACTCCTGAACCACCTTTTTTTGTTATTGTAAAATCAGAGATCTTGTTTATGAGGTTTCAGAGGGACTTTGGGCTCTAACATGTGATGATTATATAATTTTTTAAAATACTATATCAAACTACACATGTTGTATACTTTTTCATCATATATATGTATATAAATATATACATGTGTGTATATCCCATACAGATTTTATGGTTTTATTATTTAATGACCTAAAAGTAATTTAACAAGAGAATAAACTTAAATATTTGGTTTCTCCAATTAAAAATGAAAATAATGAGGCTTCCAGCCAATACGGAGGCTTAAGTAGATACACTTTGCTTAGATACACTTTGCTTCCTCACGCAACCAAAAGAAGGATAACAACCAATTTTAAAAACAAAAAACAACCAGCACTGTCACAAAACCAAATTGTATAGAAGTCTGACAACCAGGGACTTAAAGAAGAGACATTCGTCCAGACCGATGGGAGGGGTGGAGACAGGCAGCTGGGATGGAGAGGACCTGGGGCAAGGTGGTTGGAGGACCAGGGTGTGCAAGGCAGTGGCTGGTGGAGTGGGCGGCCCCACGTTCATGTGGGGATAAACCAGGAAGAACAACTGGGGAGTGAGGCAGACTGCACAACCCATGGTTCCAGTGTGGGAAGGTAAAGCATCAAAACTTCTGGCTGCAAAAACCTGCTGGGGTTGTGGTGGCCCACAGGAGAGCCCATTGAAGAGGTTCATGGGGTCCTAAAACACACACAAGCCCACCAAACTAGGGAGCAGGACCAGAGCAAACCCAGAAATGGTGCAATTCATATGTGGAAAGCAGGGGAAGTGACAGAAAGTGGGGGAAGAGCTGAGCCAGCACCATTGTTTCCTCTCTTCCCCCTCTCCCACAGACAGTGCCTCAACAGGGAAGTGGGTTGCCCCACCCTGGCAAATATGCAAGTGTCCACTCCTTACAACATGACAGGTGAACTCGGATGAAGAAGTATGGCCCAACTGAAAAAAAAAATGGATCAAAACTCCAGAAAAAGAACAAAGCAATGAGAAGATAGCCAACCTATCTGATGCAGAGTTCAAAACACTGGTAATCAGGATGCTCACAGAAATGATTGAGTACAAAACAAAGGAAGAAATGAAGTCTATACAAAGTAAAATTAAAAATATATATATACAAGGAACCAACAGTGAAGGGAAGGAAACCAGGACTCAAATCAACAATTTGGAACAAAAGGAAAAAAATAAACGGTAAACTGGGACAGAATTAAAAAAAAAACAACAACAGCAACACATGAATTCAAAAAATGCGAAGAGGCTTAGGAATCTCTGCAACAATTTTAAACATTCCAACATCTAAATCATATGGGTGCCAGAAGGAGAAGAGGAAGAGCAAGAAATTGAAAACTTATTTGAAAAAGAAATGAAGGAAAACTTCTCCAGTCTGGTGAAGGAAACAAACATGTAAGCTCAGAGAGTACTAAACAAGTTAGAATAAAAGAGGAACATACCAAGGCATATCATAATCACATTATCCAAGATTAAAGATAAAGAGAGAATCTTAAAAGCAGCAAGAGGAAAGGAGAAAGTTATGGTACCTACATAGGAGTTCCCATAAAACTACAAAGGAGTTCCCATAAAACAATTTCTCAAAAAAAAAAAATCTTGCAGAGAAGAAGGGGCTGGAAAGAAGTATTTGAAGTTATGAAAGGAAGGAGCTACATCCAAGATTACTCTATCAGCAAAGCTATCACTTAGAATTGAAGGGCAGATAAAGTGCTTCCCAGGTAAGGTCAAGTTAAAGGAGTCCATCATCACCAAGGCTTTATCATATGCAATGCTGAAGGGACTTACCTAAGAAAAAGAAGACAAAAAAGATGAACATTAAAATGACAACAAACTCACAACTATCAACTGAACCTAAAAAACAAAAACATAAGCAAACAGCTCGAACAGGAACAGAATCACAGAAATGGAGATCACATGGAGGTTTATCAGCAGGGAAGATGAAGCAGGAGAATGGGTGAAAATGTTCAGGGAACAAGAAGCATAAATGGTAGATACAAAATAGATAGGGGGGTTATGAATAGTATAGGAAATTAAGAAGCCCAAGAATTTATATAGATGACCCATGGTCATGAACTAAGGGCTTGAATGCTGGATGGAAGTGTGTACAGGGTGGAGGAGGACAAGGGGGATAAAAAAATGGGACAACTGTAATAGCATAACCAATAAAATATACTTTAAAAAAGAAAGTAATTATAGGTAACATTTATTGAGGCCAGTGATTCCAGATACTCCTTACATTAATCCCAATTGACTTTTGTTCAGCTTTCTGTGCCAGGGACAATGAAATAAACTTCACATTAACTTTTTTTTTTTTAGTATTTTAGAACAAGAGCTGAGGGAAGTTCATTAAATCATTGTCAGTAAAACTGGTGCTAAAAGTAACAGATCAGAAGTGTGAAGGACATAGCACAGGGTTGCTGGAAACAGAGACCAGATATTTCATTTGAATTTCCTCCTATCAGTAATACTTGATAATCTTCTCTTTTAATGATTAATGATCAAATGGATAGCTTAAAATAGCCACTAATACATGAACTTACATTTAGAGTAAAATATCAATCACAGAAGAGGTGAAAGATGTAGTCAAGGGACTTTTCATTTTTTTAATTGAATGACGGAATCTTTTCTCTGCAAAAAGGAACAAACTAACAAAACCATGGCAGAGATTAGTTTACAGTGGGTGTCATAAAGCTGTGGTTTGCAAACTTAAATGCTTTCAGTGGGATAACTTACTTGCCCAAGGTCACGTAATATGTTAGTGACAAATTCTAATTTAATATAAGGTATTGAAATATAGAGTTTCTAGAATTAAATGCACCTTGATATTTATGCCATATAATATGATGAATATTATGCTTAATATAGTGTTATGCTTTAACACTATTTAAAATAAAGTAAAATTTAAATCAATGAAATTTACACATTTTTGTGTGTTTATATCATATTGGTGTTTGTGTATATTTACTAATTTAGTCTATACATATACAGTTTATGTATATGTATAGGTCTACATACATAGTCTATGTATGTACACTATTTTTAAAGTCTTTCACAATTTAGAGTTGATATATGCATTCATTCATCCATACATACAGGCATACATTTAACAAATATGAAATGATTTTTATGGCCTTCATAATGTATAATGTACTGCATATATAATGAACTCAGGAAACTGGAATATTAAAGTGAAGACATTTCTATTTTTTAACATTTCTTAATGAACACGTATTTATTTATATTGTAACTTTTTCCTTATAACAACTCCACTAAGGCAGGTGTTGCAGGTAGAGTTATTTTTATTTTATAAATGAAGAAGAAATCATAGAAAGAATTTGAATACTTGGTTCAAGTTACAAGGAAATTAGGACCAACCCCAGAAATTACATCCATGTTATTTGCTTAAATCATATGGATTCTTCTGAACAAAAATGTAATAAGAATGATTCTTACAACTATTAAAAATGATATCAACCTGATCTATTAGTCAAATAGCAGTCATCAAAAGTAATGGTTTGATAATAAAGCAGCTTAGATAGGAGAAATCACACATCTGAAAAGCAACCAAACCCAAAGATTAAAAAAAATTTTTTTACCCTCACCTGAGGATATTTTTTCAAAGATTTTATTTATTTATTTTTAGAGTTAGGGGGAGGGAGACAGAGAGGAAGAGAAACATTAATGTGTTGTTGTGTCTCAAGCGCCCCCTACTGGGACCCTGGCCCACAAAGTGGGTATGTGTACTGATTGAAAATGGAATCCTCAACCCTGTGGTTCGCAGGCTGGTGCTCAGTCCGCTGAGCCACAACTGCCAGGGCCAGAGACTTTTATTCATCATGATTTTTGGTTTCACATGTATCAAATAGAAATAGCAATGAATGGAACATTCAGAGCTCCAGGGGCTGGTGGGCAGTGAGGGGGAAGGTCCCTGTTAGCATGACCTCACATGATGTTTGGAAATGCATGGAAGCAGGATAAAGCACTGGATTAAGTTGGTCACACACATGGGACTAATTTTAAATAACAGCTAGAATACAATGCAATGGAAGGATAAAAGGCTTTGCCAACTTAATGGTAAAGCAAGGAAACATTCTGAAATGCTGGGTTGAATGATGTGTCAATAAAGCATTAACACGTGAATTAAGGTTAGAGTTTCCTCATCTTTGTGACATAAATTTAATGAAAGTCAATTTACGAATTCCAAGATTAAGTTAATCAGGCTAGTTTTAGCACACTGGTAAATACACTGAATGGTTCCAGATGAGGGCTCCCTAATAGAACTTTTTGAAAGGATGGAAATGTTCTACACAATGTAATACAGTAGCCACTATCCACACGTGGTTAACTAAAGCACTTGAACGGTGGCTGGTGTAACTAAAGAATTTAATATTTAATTTAATTTAATTATAATTTACTTAAATGTACATTGTCACAAGTGATCAAGGCTACTGTACCATTCAGTACAGTTCTAGGCTCTACAGCATGTTTCTAAACTCAGTGGTTCACATGTTCATTTGACGTAATTTGGCTTATAACATGGATTTTAAGACTAGAATTATTCTTAGAGGTGATCGATTCCAGTGTTATACTTAATGACAGTGACTCCCAGTAATTTTTTCCTTTTTATTAAATTGTTGGGGTGATACTAGTAGACAAAATTATCAGGTTTCAGATGCACGATTCCGCAACACATCGCCTGTACACAGTATTGTACATTCACTACCCCAAGTCAAGTCTCTGTCCATCACCATTTTCCACACTATACCCATGTCCACCTTCCTCTTCCCTCCTTTCTCCCAACAATGATCACATTGTTGTCTGTGCCCACAAGATCTTCCTTCCTTCCTCTCTCTCCTTCTCTCCCTCCCTCTTTCCTTCCTTCCTTCCTCTCCCTCTCCCTGTCTCTCTCTCTCAATCCCTCCACTCCCCTACCCAGACTTCCACTCTGTGACTATTGACAGCCTCCCTTCTATATATGTCTGTCACTATTTTGCATGTTTGTTCATTTTGTGTATTAGATTCTATGTATGAGAAAAAATGATATGGTAGTTGTCTTTCTCTGACTGGCATATTTTCTTTAGCATAATAACTTCCAGGTCCATCCATGCTGTTGTGAAGGATAAGGTTTCCATTTTCTTTAAGGCTGATTAGTATTCTATTGTGTATAAATGTAAATTCAGAAGCAGAACTCTTGGGTCATAAGGCAATTCTATTTTAAACTTTTTAAGTTAACTCCATATTTTTCCCACAGTTGCTCCATCAATTTGTATTACCACCAACAATGCACTAGGGTTCCCTTTTCTCCACATCCTCACTAGGACTTGTTTGTTGATTGGTTGGTGATAGCCATTTGGACAGGTGTGAGGTGATATCTTATTGTGGTTTGAATTTGCATTTGTTGATTAGTGATGTTGACCATCTTTTCATATGTCTATTGGCCATCTATATGTCCTCTTTGGAGAAGTGTCTATTCAGGTCCTTTGATTTTTTTAAAATAATATTTTTTTATGTTGACTTTTATAAGTTCTTTATGAATTTTGGATATGAGCCCCTTATAAGTGCATCATTGGTAAACATGTTCTTCCATTCAGTAGGTTGTCTTTTCATTTTGTTGATGATTTGCTTTGCTGTGAAAAACATTTTGAGTTTGATGTAGTCCTAGTTTTTTATTTTTTAATTTTTTTATTTTGTTTCTCTTGCCCAGGAAGATATAGAAAGGAAAATATTTCTATAAGAAATGTCTGAGGTTTCACTGCTTATGTTTTCTTCTAGGATGTTTATGCTTTCAAGTCTGACATTTAATTTTTAATCCATTTTGACTTTATTCTTGTGTATAGTGTAAGAAGGTGGTGTAGTTTTATTTTGTTTGCTTTGTTTGTTTATTTTGTTTATATCTGTTCAATATTCCCAACACCATTTACTGAATAGACTACCTTTACCCCATTTATGTTTTTGCCTCTTTGTCAAATATTAATGACTCTGAAGGCAAGGGTTTATTTCTGGGCTATTTGTTTCTTTGATCTGCATGTGTGTTTTTATTCCAGTATCATGCTGATTTTTAAATTGATTTTAGAGAAAGGGAGGAGAGAAATAAAGAGAAACTTTTATTTGTTTTTCCACTTATGTATGTATTCATTTGTTGTTTCTTGTATGTGCCCTGACTAAGAATCAAACCCACAGCCTTTGCAAATTGGGACAGTGTTCAAATCAACTAAGCTCCCTGGGCAGAGCTAGTACCATGATGTTTTGATGACTATGGCAGTGTATTATAGTTTGATGTCAAGTGAAGTTATATCTCTAACTTTGTTCTTCTCTCACAAGAATGCTGTTGTTATTTGGGATCTTTTTGGTTTCATATATATATATATATATATATATATATATATATATATAGAAGTACTTGTTATAGTCCTGTGAAATATCCATTTATATATTGATAGAAGTCACATCGAATCTATAAATTGCTTTGAACAATATGGGCATTGTAATGATATTATTTCTTCCTATTCTTGAACATAATATATGCTTCCTCTTATTTGTATCTCATTTAATTTCTTTATACAGTGTCCTACATATTTCCATTTAGAGGTCCTTTGCATCCTTGGTTACATTTATGCCTAGATATTTTTGATGCATTTATAAATGGGATTGGTTCCTTAGTTTCTTTTTCTGATAGTCCATTATTGGAATGCAAAATTATCATCAATTTATGAATATTCATTTTATGTCCTGTTACTTTACTGAATTCATTTATCAGTTCTAGTAGTTTTTGGTAGAATCTTTAGGGTTCTCTATAGACAGTATCATAATATCTGCAAATGAGTTTTACTTCTTTCCTTTCAATTGGATGCCTTCTATTTATTTTTCTTGTCTTATTGCTATGGCTAGGACTTTCAGTACTATGTTCAATAATAGTGGTGAAAGCAAATATCTCTGTCTTGTTCCCAATCTTATGTAACATGCTTGTAGTTTTTTCCCCCATTTTGTATGATGTTGGCTGTGGGTTTGTCATATATGGTCTTCATTTGGTTGAGGTATGTTCCCTCTGTCCAACTTTGCTGGGTGTTATTTTTTCATCAATGAATGTTTGATTTTATCAAATGCTTTTTCTGCTTCTATTAATATGATCACTGTCATTTTTGTCCTTCATTTTGTTTATGTGGTGTATCATGTTTATTGATTTGTGGATATTGTACTAACCTTGCATCACCAGAATAATTCCTGCTTGATTATGGTGTGTTATCTTTTTCATATGTTGCTAGATCCAGTTTATTTGTATTGTTGAGGATTTATCATCTATATTTATCAGGGATACTGGCCTATAATATTCTTTCTTTGTAGTGTACGTATCTGGTTTTGGAATTAGGATAATTCTGGACACATGAAATGACTTTGGGAGTCATCCCTTCTCTTGAACTTTTTGGAATAGTTTTAGAATAATAGGTATTAGTTCTTCCTTGAAGGCATGGTATGATTCACCTGTGAAGCCATCCAGTCCAGGACATTTGTTTGTTACCAAACCAGTATTACAAGAAATGTTAAAGGCCATGCTTGATGGGTTTCCCCATTCTGGTGAATATCTAAGGCTCTGCCCCTTAAAATGTAACAGTTGCACCAAGACAAAGAAATATGGTCCAAATTAAAGAACAGGTCAAAACTCCAGAAAAGGAACTGTCTAGGTGATAGCCAATCTATCAGATGCAGAGTTCAAAACACTGGTAATCAAGATGCTCACAGAAATGATTGAGTATGGCCACATAATAAAGTGAAGTGAAGTAAATAAAGTGAAGTAAAGAAGAAGTGAAGGCTATACAAAGTGATATAAAGAAAAATATACAGGGATCCAACAGGCAGGAAGGACACTAGAACTCAAATAACAATTTGGCATAGAAGGAAGAAATAAACAGTCAACCAAAATGAGATGAAAGAATAAGAATTCAAAAAATGAGGAAAGGCTTAGGTACAGAGAAGAAGAATGAACAGAGAGGATCAGTCAAGAGGACAGAATGACAATAAATGTGTACCTATCAATAATCACTTCAAATGTAACATGCTTAAATTCTCCAATCAAAATTCATATGGAGTTGAATGGATATGAAAACAAGACCCATATATATGCCATCTACAAAAGATGTCTCAGAACAAAAGATACACAGAGCATAAAAGTAAAGGGATGGAAAGAGCTATTTCATGTAAGCAAAAATTTAAAAAAGGTGGCGTAGCAGTACTTATATCTGAAAAAACAGACATTAAAACAAAGGCTTTATAGTAAGAGACAAAGAAGAACACTACATAAATATAAAGGTGCAATCCAACAATAGAAGATAACCATTGTAACATTTATGCACCTAACATCTGAGAACCCCATTATGTAAAGCAAATCTTGATGGTCACAAAGGAGAGATTATTTAATACAGTCACAGCAGAGGATTTAAAATCCCATTGACATGAATGGGTAGATCTTCCAGACAGAACATTCTCAAGGATGCAAGAGATCAGATGGATTTAATTGATCTCTTCAGAGAATTTTACCCCAAAGCCACAGATATACATAGTTTTTAAGTACACATGAAATATTTTTAGGATAGACCATGTGTGAGGACATGAAAAAGAAGTCTCAATAAATTTTAGAAGATTGAAATCATATCAAGCATCTTCTCTGACCATAATTGTGTGAAATTAGAAATCAATCACAAGGAAAAATTGAAAAAACACACAAGGGAGGCTAAATAATATGTTACTAAACAATAAATGGGTTAACAACGAGATCCAGGAAGAAATCAGAAAATACTTTTAAACAAATGAATATGTATTCAAAGCAACCCAAAATTTATGGGAACCCAGGGAACATAGTCTGAACATGGTAATTCATAGCCTTATAGACCTATCTCAAGAAAACATTAAAAAAATCTCAAATAAACAATAAATTTTATATTTAAAGGAACTTGAAAAAGAATGCCAAACAAAACACAAAGTAAGTAGAACAAAGGAAATACTAAATATCTGAGCAGAAATAAAAGAGTCTAAAGTAACAGTACAGAAGATCAATGAATCCAGAAGCTGGTTGTTTGTAAAAAGCACCTAAGATGGACCAACCTTTATCCAGACTCAAAAAATGAGGAAAGGCTTAGGAACAGAGAAGAAGGATGAACGTAGTTATCATCAGGAACAGAGAGGACCATCCAGACTCATTAGGAAAAAGAGAGGAAACAAGTAAATGAAATCAGGTATGAAAGAGGAGAAGTAACAACTGACACCAGGGAAATAAAAAGGATTGTGAGAAAATATTTTAAACAACTATATACTGACAAATTGGACAATGTGGACAAAATAGATACATTTCTAGAAACATACACTCTTTCAAAACTGAATCAGGAAGAACCAGAGAATCTGAATAGATAGATTACAACTAGTGAAATTGAAGCAATGATTTAAAAACTCCCAACAAACAAAAGTCCAGTAATAAATTAAATTAAAACATCATGCACATAGACATATGGATGCAGATACAGGGGTTGGCAAAAGTAGGTTTACAGTTGTTGATATGAAAAGTAATACACTAACAAATAGATAATAATATAGGAATAAATATTGTGTTTTGTACACTCAGAAGTGGTAACCTACTTTTGTTCACCCCTGTATTTAGTAGTTTCATAAAGAAAACAATTAGCTTCAGTACTAATATTTTTATTTTGTTCCACTTCATTTTAAAAAGTAGTTGTCTGAATTCAAAAAAACTTTGCTGTTTTTAGTTGCTTAATTTTACAGATGAAGGAACTTGGTCCCAGAAACGTTGGATAAACCTACATATACCAGGAAATTGAAGCTAAAAACCATCATTCTGCATTTGGCAGATGAACTTAAAGTAGACATCGACTTTCTTTTGTCTTTAATTTAGAAGTGTATACTGGTAGTTGTAAATTAAACTTTGAATATTCCTATTGTATTATGCTTCTTCCTGTATGAAGCTTATTTCATGGACCAAATGTATTTTTGGAAACAGTTAAAAGTGTAAGGTTTTGAGAGTATATCAGGCCAAGTTACCTCTTGCTGTTTGCCCAGTAGAAAACTAAACAAGGAACAATTACTTCAACTGCTAATTTAGGTTAGAACCCTTCAGACAGGAAACTGTTTTAGGAGCAAAAACTAATAGCAGCCCTAAGTTTTACCAAATGAGATCCTAATTTCCGCCTAAAATTTGGGTTGCATTAAATTCAATACTTTGCCACATAATTGAAACAAAGGCCCATGTTTAAATGATGTCTCACTTTTAGTTTATCTCAAAGGCCCTGAACAAAGAATAAACACTATTAGTAGTCAGTAGTTTCTCCCTTAGCATTTCACAATCACTGGAAAAGCTACTTTGGACTAATTTATGCAACGTTAAAATTATATATAACTTTGAGTCAATATTAATATATATAAAAGAAATAAATTAAGGCATTCCCAAAACATTCAAGAAAGTTTGGTCTGACATTTTTATTACATTTTGATTATGCCATAAATATAGATTTAAAAAATAAAGCCCTGGATGGTGTGGCTCAATGAATTGAGCACCAGCCTGAGCACCAGCCTAAGAACCAAAGGGTCACAGGTTTGATTTCTAGTCAGGGCACATGCCTGGGTTGCAGACCAGATCCCCAGTAGAGAACAAACAAGAGGCAACCACACATTGGTGTTTCTCTCCCCCTATTACTCCCTCCCTTCCCCTCTTTCTAAAAATAAACAAACAAAAAGTCTTTTAAAAATTCTAAAAAAAGCAACACTCTGCTGCTCTTTGTGCTATTATAGTTATTGGGATGCACTATATCATGAACAACCACCTCTTATCTGCTGAATTTTCTTCATGTTGCTGACATCCATTGTGTAGATTTCATAGTTGGCATATTCTTAATTTTACCAGACAATAAGAATGGAAGGTTTTAGTATAACAACTAGCATTCATAGACCTGCCTTACTTAATTTATAAATGTTTGTCATTTGAAGTGTGTAATGGTAGCTTTGTCCAGTTATGACACCAGAAATAAGAAACAAGTTAGGTCATGCCCAGGCAACAAGCACTCATGATCGCTTTACTGGATGATAGCAGAAGTGAGGAATCTTCAATTTTAACGTGCATTCTGATTACAGTTATGTGAAAGTGTTTCTTAAAAGTTCATAGCAATAATTGATGACAATGAGGTATATTGATGATTAATACATTTAGTAATTAAATGTTTAAGGAAGGACTGGAACTGTGCTTATTCTCATATGTACTTCTAGAAGATATTTATTAATTAGAGAAGAAAACAGTCTTCAGTGTGAGAAAATCCCAAAGATAGAACCTTAAGAGAGTGAACAATGTCAATGTCACCATTAGTAAGATATATTGATGTTATGAACACTCCGATATCATGGACTGAGAAGAAACTCATCTAATCATGGAACACATCACAGAAGTCCAAATTGAGGGACATTCTATAAAATAACTGGTGGATATTCTTTGAAATTGCCAAGATTGTGAAAAAGTAAGAATGAGAAACTGTCACAGGAAACTAAGGAGAAAACAAACAATTAAATGTAATATTGGATCCTGGAGAGGATCATGGAAATGAAATAAAATATTAATAGACAACAGTAAAATATGGATTAACTTTAGGGGAAGCTGTGTGAGGGGTATATGGGACCTCTGGTATTTTGCAACTTTCTGTATGTCTACAATTTGCTTAAAATTAAAAATAATAAAAATATACTTTATGGAATTGATAAATTATATCACTTGGCCCAGTATTTTAATGTAGAAGTATTTTAGGCTGTTCAGATTTGTTTCTGATACAATAATAATAAGAATATTTTTTTCTTAGAGAATGCCAAAAAACTTTACAAAGTTGCCATGCAGGGGTATCCAACCTGCAGCCCGCAGGCCACATGCAGCTCAGGATGGCTATGAATGTGGCCCAACACAAGATCTCAGATTTATGTAAAACATTGTGAGATTTTTTTTTTTGTGATTACATGTCACAGTCTGTTTAATGTGTGGCCCAAACACTCTTCTTCCAGTGTGGCTCAGAAATGCCCCAAACTTGGATACCCCTGAATATGTGACTATATTTGGCAGTTTAAAAATAGGGCTCAATTTGGTACGTATGTATTTATACCTGTGCTCTTTAAAACATCCAGCAGTGCTTCACTTTTTTCCTGACAGATAACAGATTCAAAGCTTATGCTTCTAACATCATTGAGTATCATGTTTTAACTTTTATACATGGCTACACATTATCATAGTAATTGGTACAAAATCATTTTCTATGCCTGTCTACTCATTGTAAATACAGTCCAGAAATTCTAGAAAGCGCATAGAAAGTATACAAATCACTTTTTCAGGAAAAAGTTTGTTTTCAGAAGGACTTCAGCATCTATTCAGATATTACATGATCTAACACCATCACACATATTAAAAATGGAATAGTGTTGGAGAATCAGTGAAGTAGAAACTTGCTTGAGGAGAGAGGAGTATCTTGCTCCTCATTCAGTTCACCTGCTGGAGCATGCACAGATAGATTACAATGGCTTTTTACAGTTGTACTTCTAAGCGCTGCATTTTCCTTGTATTCAATCTACTGAAGAATGAGTTAAAAATGTCAAGATGACAGTCTTCCTGTAAAATCTATCACCATTTTCCTCATCTTCAATCCAGCAAGTAGTCATTCAAGTGTGACTAGTCAAGTAGCAGTGCATTTCCTAAGGGGTATACATTGAATTTTATCATTGTAGGGCCAGAGATGAAAAAGACCTCAGAGTTCTTTTGATGTCCATTTTAAAGGTTGATTTTAGCAATACTTGTTTTGGTATCTAATAATGATTAGCATAATTATGCTTAATGTTCATCAGCATTCATCATTATGATGGTGCATTATTTAATGTAATTTCTAATAGGTAGATGGCATTATTACCCCAGTATTGTGGATTATGAAATTTGGGTTTATAAACATTAAATGTTTTACATCAGGTCACTCAAGAAGGTTTCAAACCTAGGAAATCTAATCTCAAATTTCTTATTCTTAGCATGATCTTCTCAAGATCAATCCACATTCTTTCAAATGGTGGTATTTCATTTTTTCTTCTGTCTTTGTAGTATAAGTCAGACAGAAAAAGTCAAGAACCATATGATTTCCCTCATATGTAGGCTATAAAACTGAGAGTAGCAGTGAACAAATACACAGAAACTCATAGACACAGACAACAGTATGGTGGTTACCAGAGGGAAAGGGAGTGAGAGGTAGTAAAGGGTGAAGGGGGTTAAATCCATGGTGACAGAGGAAGACTGACTTTGGATGGTGGGCACACAGTGCAGTATACAGAGATGTATCATAGAATTTTACTCTGGAAACAGATATAATTTTATTAACCAATGTCACCCCAATAAATGTAATAAAAAATAAATGTTAAAAAGACAGACAAAAAATGCTTGTACTCTTAATCCCTGTAACCACTCTACAAACAAGAGTTGAGCATTCAAACATGGCTAAAAACAATCATCTAGCTTTTAAAGAATTAAAAAATGAAAGGTTAAATTCTATTGTTTCCACAGGGCAAATGTCAAGAAAGTAATGAAGCCTTTGTGTTTTCAATTAACTAGAACCTTCTTCCCAGGCCATGCTATGAGCCTCACACCAATTACCTATTGCTGCACAGGAAACTATCCAAAATTTATCTTCAAATAATAAACATTGATTATTCCTCAAGAATCTGTGCTTTGCTGGATATGTGTGTTCCTCTGTTAAGAACCAGGCTTTGCTAACCTTGGCTGGCTCACTTATTCTTTTAATTTGTGCTGACGATCATTCTGTGTGACTACTTACATATCTGGCTATTGAACGTTCAGACTACCTGGCCTTGTTCACATGATAAACAGGACTCTAAGAGAGAGGACAATACCCTGACCCATGTGGCTCAGTTGGTTGGGCGTCATTCTGCCAAAGAAGAAGGTTTCTGGTTCAATTCCTGTTGAGGTACATGCCTGTGTTGCATGTACCTGGTTTAGTACCTGGTAGAAGTATGTACAAGAGGCAACAGAGCGATGTTTCTCTCTCATGTGGGTGTTTCTCTGCCTATCTCCCTTCCTTCCCCTCTCTCTAAAAATAAATAAATAAATAAATTTTTTTAAAAAGAAAAAAGAAGGTAAGACCTGCTGATGTTCAGAAAAAGCACATCATCATTTCTGTCACTTTTTATGAGACATGGAGAGTCATAAGGCACACCTAGATTTCAAGGATAAGTACACTCTATTTGTTGATAGAAAGGACACTAAAGTCACATTTCAAAGAACATATGAAGAATTGGGGATACATTTGCAATCATTTTCTCTCTCTCTCTCTCTCACACACACACACAATGTGTCTATCTTCTGCATGAATAATTCTACAACCACATCACCTGAAACACTCTCTCAACTGCACATGGTGTCATTTTACATTGTCTGTTCACATATCCTAGATGTCTTATTTCTGAGTATCCACTAATACTGGTCTACCTTCTTGACACAGATGAAATGATTCAATTTGTAGTTGTAGCTTGAATGTGTAGGTTTCTACTATAGGATCAGAGGTTCAAATGTAGCAAGTTTGTGAGTTTGCAGAGAGTGAGGCTTTCTGGATAGACATATTTAAGTTACACTGTACTTCATAGTTAAGGGTCACACTTTTTGTAAGACTTTAGTACAGTTTGTTTGCCTAAAAATCAAGAAAGTTTGGTACCATCTGCATTCAATAAGTATAATCTCTTTATGGAAGTGGCAAGAGGAGATCTGCCCCCATTCCACCTGCTAAGTTACCAAGTGCACTGTGGTAGTTACTCTACATACAGTATTTCCTGTATTCCTCCCAGCAACACCATTCAAGTATAACTTTCACATTATCAACAAAAAAGTAGAGGTTAGAGCAGTTAAATAAATTCACTTTTCACAGTTGACTTTTTAAGTACGGTGTGAGCCCAATTCTATTTAACATAAAAGTCAATTTTCTGAAAGTGAATTTGCATTGTGGAAATTTTGGAACAATCAAGCAATGAGAGTAATTTAAAATTCTGTTTAAGAGAAACACTATTCAAAGTCATCTCTGTCTTACTGATTCATAGGCTATAATTTATGATTGAAAGCAATACTTCATTTGATGAATAAGATCTAGACCTCATCCTTCCATGGCAATTAGTTAACCTATTGTTTTACCTATATTTTAGTCTCCTTTTATTTTTCCTGTGTTGTTTACCACATGTTATATAGGGTGCTATCATAATTATTTTTAATCCTCTCTCTAGAATGTGCATTTTATGTTATAAACTAAGCATGGATTTATAACACTTGTAGAAATATGACATAATATTTACACCTTTATTTAAAAAATCCCACTATTTAGATATCAATATTCTTTTAACTTATTATTGTTGTTTTATTATTTTGTGGTCATATTATTAAGTTTAGATATATTGCTGCTAAATGGTAGAATATATTCTATCCATACTGTATAGATACTTGGACTGGTAATGCAATATGTGATTCTATAGGAAACTGAGACCCAAGCCTTCTGGGTACAGGTGGTTCAAGTAGGAGTAGGTGCCTGTCAGAGCTTAGATCAACAAGACTTATAATGGGATGTTTTAACAAAAAGTTTTCCTCTGATCACAAAGGCATTATATGTTAATTATAGGAAAATCAAACATTAACAAAAGAGAGAATGAAAATAAATTCCATAGATCCAACACTTAAAATTATTTTTAATTTGTAGAAAAAATCCCTTTTGTTATTTTTAAAACTGCATGATTGTCATCACACTCTATAAATGTACATAGTATTTTCCTACATATAATATAGCATAAATATTTTTAATATAAATAAAGAGTAATAAAATCAAGGAATAAAAATATAAGTACATTGTGTTAAAATCCTTAATAGAATGAAAAATTTCTAAACTAAATGGATCAAGGTCTTTAATATTACACTTGAAACTATAAAAATCATAGAAGAAAAGGTAGGCAGTAAAATCTTGGCCACTGAACATAACAATTTTTTATCAGATATATGTCCCCAGGCAGGGAAACAAAAGAGAAAATAAACATATGAGACTATATCACACTAAAAAGTTTTTGCACAGCAAAGAACATAATCAACAAAATAAAAAGACAGACCACAAAATGGGAGTTGTTATTTGCCAATACATCTTATAAGGGGTAAACATCCAAAATTTATAAAACTGAACAGCAGAAAATCAAACAACCCAGTTAAAACATGGGCAAAGGACAAGAATAGACATTTCTCCAAGGAGGACATACAGATGGCCAATAGACATGTAAAAAGATGCTCAGTGTCACTAATCATCAGAGAAATGCAAATTAAAACCACAATGAGATACTATTACACAACTGTCAGAATGGCCATCATTAATAAATCAACAAACAGCAGGTTCTGGGGAGGATGTGGAGAAAGAGGAACCCTTTTGTACTGTTGGTGGGAATGCAGACTGGTGCAGCCTCTGTGGAAAACAGTATGGAGATACCTCAAAAATTAAAAATAGATCTGCCTTTTGACCCAGGTATTTCAGTTTGGGGAGTGTATCTGAAGGAACCAAAAACACTAATTCCAAAAAACATAAGCACCCCTATGTTCATTGCGGTGTTATTTATAATCACCAAGATATAAAAGCAGCTCAAGTGTCCATCAGTAGATGAGTAGATGAAACAGCTAATAGACATTAACACAATAAAATACTACTCAGCCTTAAAAAATTAGAAAATTTTACCCTATGAGATAATATGTATGGCCCTGGAGAACATCATGCTAGGTGAAATAAGTCAATAGAAAAAAATACCATATAATTTCACTCATAGATAGGGTAGAATCTAATGAACAAACTGAACTAACAAGAAAAATGGGACAGACTCAGAGAGAAGGATGACAGCTATAGGGGAGTTATAGAGTGGAGGGGTTGAGCAAAAAGGAAAAAGAACTCATGGACATGGACACCAGTGTGGTGATTGCTGGGAATAGGAAGGTATAAGGGGACTAAGTGATAACAGGAATAATATAATAAAGATAAAAATAAATTGAAACTTATAATTAAATAAAATTTAACAAAAATAAATAAATAAAATTTGTGCCAAATAATCATTTATAGAAAACCAATTTTGTAGTCATTGGTGCAAACACAGAAATGTAATCCCTACCTGTAAGAAATTCAGGCTGGTAAAATTTCAATTTAATGACAGACTAGCAATATGGGGGATATGTGTAGTATTTTATGGTTATTATAGAAGAGATAATATTGTTTGGAAAATCAGTTATTAAACAATCAATGAGACTTAGAATTTTCTTTATGATTTTATGTATTCATTTTTTGACATTTGAACATGCACAGATTTTAGGCATGAGTTATCACTCTAATACACAAAAATAACCTACTATTTCATTAAAGATCCAGAATTTTAATGTTTTAGTATTTGCAAAGGGAAGCTGTAACATGGACTGCCCCAGAAATGATCCCTCATAGTATTTATGAGATTCACACCATTCTTTATTTCACTCCTACTCTCAATAATCAAGGATTTTCAGTTTATGCCTTATTTTCTGTTTCTTCTCTCTTTTTTATTAGTCTGGGACCACACAAATGTTTGAAACACGGGTGCAGTCTGTGAAGGAACATTTTCTCATCTGTTAGTGTCTCCACTATGAACGGGGCATCAGGGAACTGTAATTGGTGTTCTTTTAATAAAAGGATTCTCTTCTTGGTGAACGATATGAGTCATCATATGGCTTCAGCAAGGGAGGTGGTCATCCATTTGCCACCAGACAGGTTTAATACAACCTAAGGCAATAACAAAGTGATAGAAATAAGATTTACAATAAAGTTGAACTGGAGTCTTCCAGATTGAAACACACATTTCATCAAAGTGGATTTATTGCTAAGCACACATCTTAGCAAATTTTCACAGCCATAGTAGGAAAATGATCAGAATGTGTATCTCAATGGGTTAGGGATTATGGCATAATATAGGAAACACATTTCACTAACACCAACCCTTTCCTCTCTTCCTCTGGCTCTACTTCTGCCAGTTCCGTCAAGGACCAGCTTGTTAAAATAGGTAATTTTCTGAAATTGAACTTGTCTCTATAGGTGATTTTCTTATTAAAATGATTATCTGTTAGTATCTATTAATGCAATGTATTTAAAAGCACTTAGTAAAATAAAGACCAACTATAACCCAACAAACCCAACTATAGTCAAGTTTGCAGTAACTCAAATAGAAAGAATGTCATTACAACTATATTTAGCAATTTATCTACATGCAGCATTTATTTTGACAAACTTTTATTGAGTACTTACTATATACTCTATTCTAGAAATGAAATGAATTAAACACAATCCCTTTTTAAAAAGTTTTATCTACCCTAGGTGCTGTGAATATAGGTAGTGATTGTGCTGTGTCAATGATCTTATAATAGATGAATAACAACATTCTAAGAAATAACATCTCACTCAAAGATGTGAAGAGGGTGGGCTGCTCAAAGACAGTGATATAACGCCCAAATCTGATATGATCAGATCTGTGCTTTAGCCAGACAATTCTAACAAAATTTGGAGGGCTGTTTAAAGGGTTCTGTTGATGAAGGAATTAAAAAGGTTTGTTAAAGACTTTTTGTTTCCCTTGCAGCAGAGCTAGTGAGGGTTGTATTGTTAGTGGGTAGAGGGAGGGACTGCGTCTGTGATAGAAGGAAAAAGACAGGAATATTTTTATTTCTCTGGATATGTGAAGGTGTTACCATTTAGCAAAAAAATAGTTCTATAAAGAAAGCATTAAACTTTGTTATACATGTTACATTATACCAAAGGTTCAGGCTGCTCTTTTACTGTATGGTTTCAGACATAAAGATTTGAAAGTCGTTAATTCGTGACTTTAGATAACAAAGATTTTAGGTATTTCAAAATTTCTTGCATTCAGCTTGAATATTTGGATTGTCAAATTTTTAGTTTTATGTGTGCTAGTAAATTTTAAATTAAATTATGCAAATATTATTATTGGATAAAATATATAAAAGTGTATGTTGACTTGAATATCTACAGTAAGTATTTTTTCTAACATTGCAATTAACACATAAAAGTATTTTAAATATCCCTGGCTGGTGTAGCTCATTGGATTGAGTGTGGGCCTGCAAACCAAAGGATCCTGGTTTGATTCCCCGTCAGGGCACATGCCTGGGTTGCAGGCCAGTTCCTAGCAGGGGACACATGAGAGGCAACCATACATTGATATTTCTCTCCCTCTCTTTTTCCCTTCCCCTCTAAATAAATAAAATATATTTTTAAATGTATTTTAAATGTATTTTCATATTATATAAGAAATATCTTATAACTATTACATTTGATTTTAGGCATGTTAAAGATTAATTTTAATAAGATGCTGTAAATAAAAGAGTGGTTCTCAAGAACAAATCACTATAATATTCATTTATGTTTCTTGTGTAATTTCTCAAAGGGAAAGATATTTTTAAGCAAATACCTATTACTGTAGTTGCTGAAAAATAAAATTTAAAAATATTAAAATGATATACAGTATCTTGTTTCCTCATATTATTAGATGTTTGTGTTATACTTTATCATAAATATCTTCTTTTCCTTTATTTTCCCAAATAAATTGCACATTCATTTCCAATTTTTCAGAAAATAGAAGATGGATGATTTTTTTGTGTATTATCTAACTTATTTTCATATTTTCAAAAGTTAAATAATTCAACTAACCAGAACCTTCTCTTTTGCTTTGGCCTTATAGATATGTCCAGTTTTGCCCTGGCCATGGGGCTACTTGGGCTGTTGTATCTCAATGGGTCAGGGACTATGGATTATGTAGGAAATACATTTCACTAACACCAACCCTTCCCTCTCTTCCCTGGTTGTACTTCTGCCACTTTCATTAAGGACCAGCTTGATGGAAAGCATGATTAGTGAGCCAACAAGGATTCAGTTGAGTGCTGTGTAGCCAGCATGGTGTTATTACTAAAATATGAGGTATTTTATAACAATTTGTTTGTATTTTTGGCTCTAAGTAAGTAGTTTAACCTTAATTGGTTCACTAATTATTTGGGTTCACTTATTCCAAAATCATAGTGTGTGCCTACTAACTACTAGGTAACATGTTAGATATTGGTAATAAAGACAAATAAGACTGTCCTTGGAACAGAGTTAGTAAGAGAGGATGTATAGAGAAAGTAACAAGGCCCTTTGATAAGTACCATTATGTCACAGTGGAGAGACTACGGTCTGACCCATAAAGAAGAGAGTGATTAACTTTGTTTAGAATATGTCTCATTGCTTAATTACTTTGATGTTGTAAAAAATTCATTATAATACCTACAAAAAGCCAGTGGATAAGGAGACAATGTATTGTCATGAGCATAGTTGCAGGAAATTATAACTGAAAATAAAGTCAATATGTCTTTAATCACTTAGATTTTCTTTTATAGGTGTTTTAATTGTCAGACCAACTGTAAAAACCCACTTACCATGAGTTATGTATCGACTGAACTAATTTAATTTCAATTATGGCCTTAAAAGAAAATTGTCAGACAGAAAAAAATAAAACCAAAACTCAGTCCCTTCAGTTGTCATAAATGACCCACACTATTCAGGGACAGGTCCCTATTCTGCATGAGTGAGAAGGGAACCCTAGCCATGACCCTGTGTAAGTAAAGAAAAGAACACTTTAACAGGACTAGCTGATTTCATTATTATAATTGATCAAGATACATGAGCTCCTTATGCTGAGGTTCTTTCCTTATAAAATTAAAAATATTTTCTATATATTTCTTTATCCAAAAATGTATTTTTTCTCAGTCTGCAAAAGAGAAAGTTAATGGGTTTTCAGGAATTTTATAGTGTGAGGAAGTGTGAAATAAAATAAAATTCTCAGGAGTAGGGTTACCAGTAATATGATACAGATGACTGTATTCTAAGATATAGAAAACAACAAATAAATTATTTTTCTTAAATGGTCATCTTCACTGCCATAAGAAACATTGATTTAATCCTAATACTGTGCTATTTCATGATGAATAGATACTATCTTCATGAAAGTTATAAATTATGTTAATTTAAAACCTTTATTTGAAGATGTGTTCCATATTGAAAACAAGAAAATAGATAGTCCAGGAAATATTATTTCAAAACAGAAGAAAGCAAATAAAATATAAACATTAATTTTCTTGACCTGTAATAAAATTATAAATTAGGATTTAAGATGAATCAGGCTAATTGTCCATATTTCTCCCATTTTACAGATGGTGAAACTGAGACACAGAGGCACTTGAATAGTTGCAATGATGGTTTCATTACTTTGCTAATCGCTTGGATGTTCTGTAATTTTGAATCTCTAGGTATCAGTTACATCATTGATGATGTGACTGAATTGGTCAAAATCATATTTTAGGCTCTCAAATTTTTTTTCCACTAGGATTTACCTAAACTACAGTTGCATATACAGTTATAATGTAGTGTAGATTCTTGAAAATATATTATCAGGTTGACCAAAGAGAAAAAGGGTCTCATGGGTGTGGGCAACAGTGTGGTGATTGCAGGAGGGGGAAGAAGAATGTGAGTGGGCTAATAGTAATGCAAAAAATACAATAAATTAAATATATATATATATATATATATATATATATATTAGGAGAAAATATGGCTCAAACATTGGAGTTCTGTTTCCCACTTCCATGTTGGCTAAGCTTACATCATCTCACACTTAAATTTTAACTCTTGGCCTTTTTTTTAAACTTCTACTTTCTCTCTCCCTTTTGTACTAATCAGTTGAGAGTTTGATCTGAACAAAGGAAAACATTATGCTGTTGTTGGATGAGAAAATTGTTCCAAATAGTCTCTATTTGTGTTCAGTGTACAGTCTAGTAGGGGCCGTTCCAAATAAATGCATATAAGCCAATGTTTCAAAAAGCTTCTCAAATAACTCTCATTTCTCCTCCTTTAATTCACATAGCTAGGCTAATCTTCCTTTATAAGAAAAACACACTTACTTGCTTTCATGTTTCTGCCTAGAATGTTCATTGCTTCTTAACTTATCTCAAACTGAATTTCAGTTTCCCTGTCTTACTTTGAAGTGTCTGTCAATACATTGCCTATTGAAACTGCCTTTCTCCCTCCCCACCAATGCATCCTTTATGCAAATTAGCCCAGTCTCCTCATTGCTCACTGGCTTCATTAATTCTTATTGTCATGCTTGTTTCTGTGTCATTCCTCATATTGTTCTTTTCTATATGAAAAGTGGGCCATTTCTTATAGGCCCTTTTATATCTTTCTGCTGTAAACTCTTCCAAGACCAGTCTCCCCTCTGGCTTCCTGCAGCCAAGTAACAAATCTAAAAACTGCCTACTAATGATGAATATTGTTCCGTGTGGAGCTTGGGTTTTTGGCTTTCTTCCTTTTCCAACACTTGAGAAACATAAAAAGACTCACTCATTAATAAAACCACATTCTGGAACTTGCCTTTTCTTTTCTTGTTTTGTTTTGTTTTTTTTTGAGCCAAACTTGTATAAGCTGACAAAGTAGGAGTTCTTTACAGACCTACTTGCTAGCACAGTCATTATTTCTCCAAGTGGATTACAAAGTAAAAAGGATTGGATATGTTGTTGGTGTAAAGAGTAGCCCGATTTTTTATATTTACCTGTATCAGTGCCATGTGGTATATTGATGTTTGACATTTTCTTCCATTGTTTCATTTATTAACTCCAGTACTCTGGATACCATAGTACTTTATTTGCAAGAAATTATATATATATATACACACATATATATATACACACACACATATATAGTGTATATTTGCAAAGAAGTATATATATGTATATGTGTGCATATATATGTATGTCTGTGTGTGTATATATATATGGCAATATGGCATCTCCAAGAAGATGAGTGTCTAAATCATTTTGAGCATATGTTAGATGTTTCAGTATTTTACCTTAAGCATTCAGGTGTAAGTGGACTTTTTTATATGGACCATCCATTAAATTGTGAATGGAAACACTCAGCAAAATGTACAGCTGTTTAACATATGGCTTCAGCCATCATGTGCTATCTCTTCTTTAAGTTCATTTTTCTCATTATATAGGCTGCTGAATTCACAACTTATGTCTCAGAATTTTTATCATCTCAACAAATCCAATGAAAAATTTTCCCACTGAGCATTGTTCCTTAATTTCATAACTTATTTTATTAAATATTATTCAAGACTTTTAGTAGTGATTGAGCTTTTTTTCTTAAGGAAAGGAATATGGAGATACCTGTAATTAAGACTTGTAAACATTATTATATCTCCAAACAGTTCTCTTTTTGTATTGACCATTGTTTGTTTGCATCCTAGAAATAACTGTAAATGTTTAACTTTTAAATCAGTACTACTCACATTTGCCTGAGCACCTATCATGCTTCAATCACAAGGAGAGACAGGGATGAGAAAGGCACACCTTCTGCTCCTCAGTAAGCAGAGTAAGTGGCCGTCCTGGGCTGAACTATCCAACTTCACTAAATAAAATATGACCCATATCAGAGTAAGATGATCAGTAGGAGAAAAGACCAGAAGAGGAGGTAATTGGATCTGCTAAAGCATCCCTTGGTCACCTTTTCATCATGGCACCATGCACTAATGGAGCACATAAATAACGAAAATGTTCATAAGGTTAACCAGTAAATTCAAAACCGAATGCCTACTCTCTCCTAAGAAATATAAAACTCATTTATTTGCAAATGTAATACATATCACATGTATGGCTGCATCCCCTGAAGAACCGGTGTATTTCTCCCTTCAGCACAAACACTGAAAAACATTAAAATGACAAGTCATTTCTATATATCATTTTAATCTTAATATTGGGTTGGCTACAAATCTAATGTTTTTTCTGCAAAATAAAAGACACATTTTTCATTTTCACCATTAACTACTGACTTAGATATTTTGATTATTTCAGCTGTCTTGCTCTATTGGCTTCTAGTGGGTAGAGTCCAGGAGTGCCACAAATCATTTTGCAACTCATAAGATAGCCCCACAGCAAAGAATTAGTTGGCCAAAATGTCAATAGTATCAAGACTCCGCAAACCACTTTTGTCACATTTGACCAGTCAGAGCACCTTTTCCATACACTGCCCAAATCTTTTTGCTTCTTTCAGTTTCATTGTTATATTTCTTGAAAAAAAAAACATAATATGCTGCAAACACTGTGTATTTTCTTCCATCTTCAATGTTAAAATGGCTACACAAAAAATTCATCAATTTTGATTTTTTATGCACATTGATATGACAGCTGTCACAATACAATCTAACAAAAGTGTTTCAAATGAAGTTAAAGACAACCAAGCACTACGAGAGCCATCTTACAGAAAAAAAACTAAACAAACTTTTTGGCCAACCCAATAAAACACACGCCCTCTGTTATATGTTACAGTCTTTTCTTCTTTTGTCTCAAGGCTTTATTTGCATTGCTTAAATGGAGCTGAATATCAGGTTATTTTTTGTTTTTATTTTTAAAAAGCCTGAATGTGTGGAAAGACAGAACAATTGTTGGTCTGTAGCAAAACCCATGGAATTTAAAAAATTAAATTAGAGTAACAGTTATTGGTTAATAACAGTATATAAGTTCAAGGGTACAATATTATAATCCATCACCTGTATATTGTGTTTTGCGCTCACCACCAAAGTCTAGTCTCTTCTTGCCACCATACGTTTGACCTACTTAACCATATTCCTCCTCCTGACTCACTTCCCCTGCGGTAGCCACCATACTGTTGTCTGTGTCTATGAGTTTGGTTGGTTCGTGCCTTTTTGTTTTAGAGCCCACATATGACTAAACTCATTGTCTTTGTCCTTTTCCATCTGACTTATTTCATTAACGTGGTACTCTAAAGATCTATATTGATATAAATGGCAATACTTTATTATTTTATGGATGAGTGGTATTCCTTTGTAGATTGGCTATTATCAGAAAGACAAGAAATAAAAAGTGTTAGGGAGGGTGTGAAGGAAGGGGAGCCCTTGTGCACTGCTGATGGAAGTGTAAATTTGAACAGCCCGTATGGAAAACAGTGTAGAGCTAACGTATGACCCAGCAACTCCTCTTCTGGGTATTTACCCCCCAAAATTGAAAACACTATTCATAAAGATACATGTTCACTCCTATGTTCAGTGCAGCATTATTCGCAATAGCTAAACTATGGAAACAATGTAAGTGTTCTTTGACCAATGATACTTGCAATTTTTTTATACTTAAAAAATGTCTCTCAGATTACTTTTATATGTGACTGTGTCAGTTATATAACTGAAATACAGTTAATTATCTAAGTTAAGATTACCTGTGAGGATCACATAATTCAAGGAATAACAGTTTGAAGAAGTCTTTTTGCTCATACTAGGCTAGCCCCACTTAAGGCTCTATAATATGGTTCCTTCAACTTTTGTTGCTGTGTTGATTTATGAAACACTTGACTAACCTTGCTTCATGCATTTGTTACTAAAGAAGTGCCTTTTAGTATATCCCCCAGTCTTTTGTGTAAGACCTCAAGCAATTCTTTCAGATCATAATGATGAGAGATGTAATATAACACTGTTAGATGTTGATTGCTTTTGTTCATAATCTCAACTTGACCAGTTACCAGCTGAGGGATCTTAAATAAGTAACTAAGTCTCTCTGTCCTTCAGTCCTCAGTTCTCTAACCTGTCAAATGGGGGTAATGGACAACTTTCTGGAGTTATTGTAAGGATTAAATGAGTTAATGCATAAAAGGTATGCAAAATTGACTGGCACATAGCAGTATTCTGTAATTATTACTATTACTATTACTATTGTCACCAAGAAATTGCACACATTTCTTACATTCCTTGATAAATTGTATATTTTCCTGAAAAACATTAAAAATCATGATTCTGTTTTGAGTCCAAAAAGCTGGGAGTCATATTCTGAAACTTTAGTAACTTGTATAGGATGAGAGTCTTATGTATAAGTAGTTGAACTTCCCTCTCACTTCAACTTTCAGTATATATATGAACTTACTCTGGCTTTTTTTCCCTATATTTATATGTTTCATATATATATATATATATATATATATATATATATATATGACAACTCAGATTCTTCTAATTAGGTGGTTTGATGGATAAATGACATACAAAGAAATAAAGAGGCAAGCTATTTAAATTGCTTTTGATTAATTTTTATAACAAATATTTGAAAGTTAAAATATACATGTTTTTGAATGTTCAACTTTCTATTCTTAAATGCTTATTATGACATAATATATACAGAGTAAGGGGATAAGAAAGGTTGAGAGATAGGATGAAATACTGTGTTAATCCATATGACTTAGTTTGGGATTCCTGGAAGATTTGGGTCACAAATGTCCATAAACAAGACACAAAAGGAAGCCCAAAGAGCTAGTATGCTACAGCCACTAAAGTGTAATATCATATGTAGAGGGGATAAATCATTGCATTTTTGGATATTCTGTTTTCTTACTCAGTTGTTATATCTATTTTTTAAATTTTTTATTGTTCAGTTACAATTGTTCCCATTTTGTCCCCATTACTCTTACTCTACCCATCCCTACCTCCCACTTTCAATCCTACTCTCCACCCTGTTGTCTTTGTCCTTGTGTCCTTTATACATGTTTCTTGTTGACCCTTTTTCTTCTTTCCCTCATTACCCCACTGGTCACTGTCGGTTTGTTCTTTATTTCCATGTCTCTGGTTTTATTTTGCTCATTTGTTTGTTTTGTTGATTAGGTTCCACTCATATGTTAGATCAACATTTTGTGCCATTTAAAAATTAGATTTATAAAAAAATATGTCCATTAAAAATAACTTGTGAGGTCGTTATGAAGTAGCTATAGATGATTTTTGTTGGCTTGGGTTGATGTAAAGTGTTGATATCTGTTATCAGGTTATGAATCACAGAATTCATTACTAGCTTGTGCAAATCACTACACATGTTTATTTTCCATCTTGCTGACCATTTTACTTGAGTAAAAATATAAAATATTTTGTTGAATTATATTTTCCCATAGTTATCTAAGATGAAGTAGAGGGATGACAGAAGCAACTATAATTTCAAATATTTACATTTAAAAAATTTTATGTTCCTAATCAGTATATACATTATGAAGGATGAAGCCCATGGGAATCAGTCCATGGAAGTGTTGGGACTGGTGGAGTTATAGTTTACCAAGCTGAAAACCCTAAACTGAATGACTGATGTGTATTGCTGGCCATCTTCCTTCCCTCCCATCTGGGAACCCTGGGAATTCCAGTGGTTTTTGATATAGTAGTTTGGAGGAAGTGAATGAGTACTATGTGTATTCATTGTACACAAAGTACACTATGTGTACTTTGTACACTCATGTGTACAAACATTGTGTACTAGACACTTTATTTATAGATATGTAAATTCAACAAATAAATAATTTATTAAAAGAGCCCAGTTACTTGACTAATAAATTTATATACTGGAACCAGAAACTATTTGGTAAGGATTATTGCTATGCGTAGCTTAGGCACAGCATACCACTGAACTGGGGAGGTGCATATAAGAAAAAGCAGAGAGCTGAACATTACGGAAGTTGAATTGTTTATTTTATATTATAAAGGTAATATGGTGTCCATGCTTGAGAATATGGTGAAGGGGCTTGAGGGATCCTTTTGTGTGCATTATCACATGAAAGGGAATAAAATTCTAGACTAAGTAAAGAAAATCCTAAGTAGAAATTTCAAAACTAAGAATGTTTAATAAATTATAATTTGCACTTCCAGTTGTAAGGATTGTGAGCATAGGCAGACACTCCCCTCTGAAACCAGGAATCACTGATAGACTAACTGAGAGGGAATCTACACCTCCTTCAAGCAATGGGAAAGATTTTCAAGCATTAACTTATTTTTTTAATCTATAGATTTTCCTAATGAAAAAAATGTATTGTGGTTTGCATTGTCTTTATATATATCAGGAATTAACAAATTATGGTCTGTAAGCCAAATTCAAACTGCCACCTGTTTTATAAATAAAGTGTTATTGAAAAACAGGCATACTCATTCTTCACATATTGTCTAAAGTTGCTTTTGTCCTACAAGAGCAGAGATGAGCAGATGCAATAAGGACCATATGATCTGCAAAGCTTAGAATATTTTCAGACTCCTTACACAGACAACAATGCAGGAAGCATGTGTTAAAGTGTTCAAACACATATGCATAATTGAATATTTTGAGAGAACTTTCAAGAATTACTAAGTCCAAAAGAAAACATGTTATCAAGTCTAGTGGGCTTCTAATTCTGTTGATCCTGTTTAGTGATCTTACCAAAACAAACCAGGAAAAGATCCTTTAAAACTTTTAAGACCATTGAGAAGTTGAGAAGGGTAGCAAAGTTGAGCAGCAGGGGTGCAGTGGAACATACTCTCTTTTTTTTAATAGTAGGTTGCCGGAACTTATTTAATTTGTGTGTTGAAACTTTGTACCACTTGACCAACACCTCTTCACTTCCCCCACCCTCTTAGGCTCTGGCAACTACCAATCTATGCTCTGCCCCTGTGTGTTTGACTACTTTAGGTTTCACCTGTAAGTGAGATCATGCAGTATTTGTTTTCTGTGTCTGGCCTACTTCTCTTAATATAATGCCCTCCAGGTCCATCCATATAGGTGCAGATGGAAATATGTCTTTCTTTAGAGACTAAATAATATTATATATCAGGTTTTCTTTATTTATTTATGCATTGATGGACATTGAGCTTGTTTCCATATCTTCGTTACTGTGACTAATGCTGCAATGCAGAAGGGGGTTGAATACATTCTTAAAAATGGTTTCCTTTTGTTTCTTTATGACAATCTGTGTCGGACTGATTAAGACTGTAATTCAAAGATGTCAGGGAAACAAGGTGAAAATAAGAAGTTAACCAGAAGGTCATGACGTTTGGGTTTTTTGTTTGTCCCTTTGTTTACGTATATACTACTCACCCATGGTGCAACCCTGCTCCCTCCTCTGGAGACTTACGGCCACAGTCCATGTCTCCTCTTCGCCTCCTACCAGCCCCACTGATGCGAAAACTTGACTATTATTTTAATAATTCCTGTTCTATTATAGCTTAGTGTGTTTGTATAGATCACACAGTAGCATTTTATTAACAATATTTGAACAGAATTGGGGGCTAGGTCGTAATACTTAGTACCTGGCTTTTGAACAAGTCACTTACTCTTTTTTGGTCTTTGTTTCCTTGTATAAAATATGGCTTACACTATTTAGAATATTTTTTATGTGAATCACTTGTTTCTACTTCATAGTTTTATGAACAAGAAATGAGATGCTACATGTAAAACTATTTTGAAGAACATGAAGCACTATTAAAATATAAGTTGATATTACAACATTTATCATCATTTTATATCATTGACACCTAGGGCTAGAATAATTCTGAGGTGCTAACCTAAAATAGCCTAATGCAATGATGTCATTGGATCCGGCCTGACAAATGACAGTTTGCTCTGGAGAGTCTTTGGGACATGAAATATTAATTAGTCATGTCCTTTTTACAGTGGCGTAGACATCAAATTTGAGTTGCTTACCAGACATGATGGTGGTAAAGACTCATTCACATAGAATTAGGTGTACTGCCTTTTTCTATGATCTTCTTTAAAAATATGGAGGAAATTAAAAACAAAGACCTCCAAAACATATATGTTGCATAGCTTATAGTAGGTAATTCATTTCATTGAAGGAATGACTGAGGAGAAAAACATGAGTGAAATTTTTACTGACATGTAGCTAAAGGAGAAGAAAATTGAGATGCAGAAAGGGGAAATGAAGAAAAAAACAAGAGAATGTTAAATTAAATGTCAGAAAGTCAAGTAAGCATTATAGATTTTGAGGAGATGATATAGGACAATTAGTAATGGAATGGAGTGCCTGACAAGGAATGAATGCTACTATTAACATGCCCAGATACTTGAGAGCACATTAGGCACTAATATGCATATACAATTTGCCTGTTGTAATGTTTCTTTTTTAGTGAAAATATATCATGGACATTGGTATAATATATTGAAATTTCTGTTCTCCCACTGGAAATAAAGTGAGATTTATTTAAACATAAGCCAGTGCATTTCTCCACTTCAGGAAAGATACATTAAATATGTTAATTGAATCTGAGGCTGAAGCCCTATTCTTTTTGTTAGCCACTAGTTACAAGTTAATTATGAGTTCTCTTTTCCCACAATAAACGTAAAGTTTCTATAGCATTCTATTTCAAAGGTGTCTAGCACTAAATGACAATATTTGGATGTTTCCTATTCTCAGGAATTAATCCTTCTTATAAACAATTCAGGGTTCTTTACTATTGAGATGCTCTATACTAACCTAGAACATTTTATAGTAATAGTAATTAAATAACTACCAAAATAAACTCATAATAAAATGTTAAATTAGATGCCCCCCAAATATAAGCAACATCTGAAAAGTGAATTGGCTACTCTGTTAAGTACATGCATTTTCAGAGCCACTGGGGTGCCATTTAACACATTGTAGCAATTCTTGCAAACTTCCCAAGAGTCTGCAGAAGTGAATGAATTTCTCAAAGTGCCTGCTCTTTACTCTGGGGAACAATTGAAGTTAGAAAATTCTGGCTGAATAAATGGCTTCTCCCTCCCTGAGTATTACCGGAACAATTTCAGTCAATGAAAGATTTTCTCAACTAGAGTGGGGAGAAGAAATCTAAGACTTGTGTTTAAGGCTTCCCTTGCCAAAACCTGTTTGAACTGAGTAATCTTGATATGGCTAATATAAATAACTTTTTGGAAGCAAGGAGATGAATTAGATGGATGAACTGTAGAGATGTTATGTAGTTTAATATCTTTTACCAATACAAAATAACTTTTCCTGATATTCCTAAAATTATGTTTCCAGATGGTCAAGACATAATGAATAGATTTATTCACTCTTCCAAACCAAACCTAAGAAAAATAA
Organism: Artibeus jamaicensis; assembly: GCF_021234435.1. Taxonomy (NCBI): domain Eukaryota; kingdom Metazoa; phylum Chordata; class Mammalia; order Chiroptera; family Phyllostomidae; genus Artibeus; species Artibeus jamaicensis. The sequence goes on along the minus strand of NW_026522030.1, from coordinate 65,135,709 downwards.
CTTAAGGTAACTAAAAGTGAAAGTGAATGTTTTGTTATTGTTGCTTGAAATAAAAAAAAATATGCACTAGGTATATGTGAGATTGCACTTAAAAAACTTTCATGAAGTTTGTTTTTGTTAAAGCTAATGTTGAATTTTCTATCTTCTGTGTTTAGGATAGGTCCTAATTATATCTTTGTTACTAGGAATAGCAATGATAATGCTACAGATATTTACTATTATTTGCCATTTTGTTGATAATATCCTTTAGAGCATGAAAAACAATTATAGAACACAACTGGAGACAGTAAGCCAGAGTGGTTAAGAAGGTAGATTCTGGACTTGATTCACCTATGATGAAAATCTGGTCCCACCATTTACAATCTTGTTAAACTTGGGCAATTGTTTAAGTTCATTAATTCTCTTAATGAGCTTGAAGTAAGATTTCTCTAACTTAGAGTAAGTTTCTCTAACGATGAATAATTAAATACCTCTAGAGTTGTTTTTGGCCATTCAATCAAATGATGCCATCAAAATGCTTATCACAGTGTTTGACATAAAAATAGCATACCGATATATGAATCATTATCATTACTACCATTATTATTCTATTCTACTTTCCCTATAAATTTTTCATCACTTTTTACAATTGTGTCATTGGCATTTATGTTGGTATGTCTCTGCAGATGATGGATGATAACTTAAAGATCTAGTTAGTGATCAGTGGCCAAGGGAATATGGTCAATTATTAAATTCATTTATATGTTCGATAATAATTGGAAAATAACAATGCCTTGATTATATTTCTAGAGAGCACATGTTTGTATATGCATATTTGCTAGAATATGAAAGGTGACCATTATTCCTTTAGTTTTGTTCTATTTACCTTTCGCCATTTTATGTATCTTGGGGCAGACATACAGAGGACAAGAATATCCTTTTCACTAAGGCAAAACTGAGCAAAGGTTGCCTCTTCTAATGACTAATAAGGAGGCATTAAAGACACCAATTACTAGAACCTGAAGATAGTGGTAAATGTGTCTCAGTAGGTGCCACACCAGGGTATGAAGATTACACATGACTAAAGGAGAAATTTGCTCACCAGCCAATGGTGATTACATTGAGTTGCCCTTGAATTTAAAGTAATACTTGACTTGCATCGATTTACTGGAAAACATTTAATTTTGCTTCTAATAATTAATTTTATATATGTTCAGTAATGCTTTTCAATGCATATAAAAAACAGTGAATTTGCACTTTGGAATTGTAGCATGTTATAGACTAATAAGCTGATGATTTAGTTAAGTTTTGAAACCAGTTAGAGAACTGTGAGCATAGGTGTTTATATTTTACAGATAAGAGATTGAGGTTGAAGTGGATTAAATAATTTGTTTATTGCCACATTAAGAGGTAGACTTTGAACCTGAAACAACAAGCTCTACTTTTTTCATTACACTGCTATGCCTTATTAAACCTAGCATTTTCCTTTGACTTTTTTGATCATGTCATCCTTGCTTAAAGTAATTTAGTTTATTCAAAAAGAGTAATGTGCTTCTTTAATGTTTTATTTTATTGTTTAATTTTGCTTCTATTGTATTTGCATTCAATACAAGTTTCACCACATAGTAACTGTGAGAAATTGCATAACTTAATCCTTCTAAGGTTACTTTGCTTTTTCCCTGTGTAAAATAAAAATTATCGGGATTCTTATTTAAAATGCAGATTCCTTTTTGTTTTGTTTTTGTTTTCATTTTTTATCATTTTTATCATTATTCTATTATAGTTTTTCTAGTTTTTCCCCTTTGTCCTCCTCTGCCCATCCCATGTCCCCCACTCCCAGAGTCAATTCCCACACTACTGTCCATCATTCATACATGTTCTTGGACTAGTCCTTTCCCCTTCCTTCCACCATTATCCTACTTCCCCCTCCATGCTGGTCACTGTCGGTTTGTTCCACATTTCCATGCTTGTGGTTCTATTTTGTTTGTTCATTTCTTTTTGTTCATTAGATTCCTCTCATAGGTGATATCGCATGGTATTTGTCTTTCACTGACTGGCTTACTTCACCTAGCATAATATTCTCCAGTTCCACCCATGCTGTCACAAAAGTAGGAGTTCCTTCTTTCTTTCTGCTGCATAGTATTCCACTGTATAAATATACCATAGTTTGTAGATGCACTCAATTACTGATGGGCACTTAGGCTGTTTCCAGCACTTGGCTATTGTAAATAGCACTGCTATGAACATAGGGGTTCATAAGTCCTTTTGAATTGGTGATTCAGGCTGTAGGTCTTGCATATATGGCTTTTCTTATGTTCAGGTATACTCCTTGTATTCTCACTTTGCATAGTGTGTTTTTTTAACTCATAAATGGGTTCTGAATTCTATCAAATAATGTTTCAGCATCTATTGATATGATCATGTAATTTTTGTTCTTCATTTTGTTTGTGTGGTACATTACATTTATTAATTTGTGAATATTGTACCATTCTTGCATCCTTGGGATAAATAGCACTTGATCATGGAGTATGATCTTGTTATGTGTTGCTGAGTCCAGATTGCTATCTTTTTTAAAATTTTATTTGGTTTTATTGATTATTCCATTATAGTTGTTCTGTGCCCCCCTTCATTCCCCTCTACCCTGCACCCCCCGCCCCCACCATTTCCCCCTTTAGTTTATGACCATGTATCTCAAGTTCTTTAGATTCTATATTTCCCATACTAACCTTGCCCTCCCCCTATCTATTTTCTACCTACCATCTATGCTATTTATTTTCTGTACCTTCTCCCCCCTTCTCCTCCCACTCCCCTGTTGCTCACCCTCCATGAGATCTTCATTTCTATGGTTCTGCTCCTGATCTAGCTGTCCTTTTACATTGCTTTTTTGTGTGGTTGCTAATAACTGTGAGTTTGCTGTCCTTTCACTGTTCATATTTTATCTTCTTTTTCTTAGGTAAGTCCCTTTAACATTTCATGTAATAAGGGCTTGGTTATGATGAACTCCTTGAATTTGATCTTATCTGAGAAGCCCTTTATCTGCCCTTCCATTCTAAATGAAAGCTTTGCTGGATAGAGCAATCTTGGATGTAGGTCTTTGGATTTCATGACTTGGAATACTTCTTCCCAGCCCTTTTTTGCCTGTAAGGTCTCTTTTGAGAAATTTGCTGACACTGTGATGGGAACTCCTTTGTAGGTGACTGTCCCCTTATCTCTTGGTGCTTCTAGAATTCTCTCCTTTATTTTATTATTTTTTAAAATTTTTATTTAGTTATTTTTCAAGTATAGTTTTTTGTCTATTTCTCCCATCCCAGCCCCCCCACCCTGTGCTCCCCACCTCCCTCCCACTTCCACCCCCCTTAGTTCTTGTCCCTGTGTCCTTCCTATTTGTTCCTCCAAATCCCTCCCCTTTTTTCCCTTAAATTCCCTTCCCTCTCCCATCTGGTCACTGTCCCCTTGTTCTCTATTTCAGTGTCTTTGTTTTTATTCTGCTTGCTTGTTTGTTTTGTTGTTTATCTTCTTGTTAAAGGTGAGATCATATGGTATTTGTCTTTCAACACCTGGCCTATTTCACTCAGCATAATGCTTTCCAGTTCCATCCATGTTGTTGCAAAGGGTAGTAGCTCCTCCTTTCTCTCTGCTGCATAGAATTCCATTCTGTATATGTACCACAATTTTTTGATCCATTCATTTTACAGAAAAAAACAATAGGGTCAATAACAGCAATAGCTGAACAAAGATTAATAAAGGTGGAAAGAGAATAAAAATATTATATAAAAGATAAAAGAGGGTATAAGATGTCTACTGTAAAAAAATGATTTAGAGAGGATAGAGGGAGGAGAAATAGTAAGAGTAAGGAATAGCATCCATGGTAAGAAAGGGAACAAATAAAATTCCAATCTCAGATAAGCAAAGCCAGGAGGAAGGCAAAAAGGAGTAAGACAGAGGGAGAGTAACCTGTGAGATTTTAAATTAGAAAATATAATAATGAATATAATAACAATTGAAGAAGAACAGCAACAACTGTAATAACCACACCAAACAAGGCACAATTTATAAAGGTGGAAAGAAAATACAAATATAAGAAGGGGAAAAAAGAATGTGAGCTGACTAAAGGAGGAAAGAATGATTTTGAGAGGAGAGAGGAAAGAGAAATAGTGTAAGAGTGAGAAATAGGAACAAGGTGTAGCATGGGGAAAATAAAATTCACAATGAAAATAAAAAAGGCAGGAGAAGTCAAAATGGAGTAAGACAAGGGAAGGGTACAATGTGAGATTTAAAATAAGAATAAAATAAAAAATATAAAAATATTAAAAAGAATAAAAAATAAAAGACAAAGAGTAGTGAATTAGTTGGAATACAATTGAAGCAATGAAGAAATATTAAAAGGCTATGCTGGAGAAAGAAAAATAATGTGTATTCTGAAGAACAAGGTAGAGTACACTTCAGCAGAGTTTGGCATTTGCCTTTCCTCTTCTCTTTCTGGATCTGCCTCTGGCTTTTTATCAGCTCAAGGTCTGGGGTGGGTCATCCAGTGTCATCCAAGGTTGGCAGCGTCACCTATATCACCTTCACTTGCCTCTAGAGGGGGCTTTTGTTGGGATTGAGAAGGTGGAACCCATGGGTTTCCCCTGGGAGACACTGTTCAGCCTTCTGGGAAAATTGTGGGTGTGTTCCCCCTCCCCCTGCACCACCCATGTTGTTCTGTCTCAGCTTATTATCAATAATGTACAGTTTCTGATGAACTAGCCATACGCTTCAAGGGAAGAGCCAATGTGTGTAACAGGGTCAGCTTTTCCTGTTTGGTGCTGGATGTGAGCTGAGCCTGGGCAGGGCCCTGATTCCCCGGTGCTGCACTGGTTTCTGATCTCCCTGTTTTGCTGGCCTCAGTGGAATATGGCCCTAGGAACCAGCGTAATTTTTTCTCTCACTGAGAGAAGTTCAAAATGGGACTGTGAGGTATTTCTCTTTCCGTCTTTCTCTTGTGAATATGCACCCTGCAGGGGGGTTTTGAGCTTCTGCCTGTTTTGCAGAGCTTTACCATCAGCTGAGGTGGGACCTGGGTCTATTTTTCCTTCTTGAGAGGTTTGATTGAGCTGGGTGTGTTCTTCCCCACCCAGAGGTTTGATATCTGCTGGTCAAGAAAGGGGCTTCTGCCTGGCTGTAAGCAATCTCAAGTACTCAACTCTTGACCATCCAGCTCCTAGCCCATTGCCCTCACAGCAGACACAGTCCTGAAATCTCTACTATGTGCAGCCTCTGGCCTATTAGCTGTACCAGGTTGGGGTCGAGAAATCCCCTTGCCGTACACTTTTCTGATCGCTCTGCCCAGTTGTATTCCCTGGGAATAAACTGTACTTACAACCTTTTCCCTTTGCTGGCAGAGTGGCTGCACTTGGGATTCCTGCCCAGCATGCGTCAGCTACCCTTTTAAAAGTTGTTCTGGTCGCATCCACTGCAGTATTGAGTCACCGTCTAGTTTTCTATGCACACCCTCTCCAAAAAGCCTAAAGTCTCTCACAGTCTCAGCTGGCCACAGCATGCCTCCACCTGACCTTGGTACAGATAGAGTCCTTCTCTTTCTTTGGCACTCTCCCAGTTGGCATTTGTCACTATAGCCATGGTGTGCTGCTCACTGTGTGTGTGTGTGTGGATCTCTCCAACCTTGTGTATACAAGTCACTCCTGGCCTGGTCTAGAGGTTCTCCGCCTGGGAGGAGAGGGTGCTGCAAAGCTTCAATTTCTGACTAGGTTCTCCATGGCTGCAGGTGCCATGCACAGAGTGTTTTCCCTTCAATGTATAAAATCTCCTTACTGCCCACTGTGAAGCGTCTTCTGTTCTCCTTTGCTTCCAAACTTTATATCAACTAAGATTCTATTGATTGTTGTTTATTTGTTGGCAGAGCAGCCAAATATCTGAGTTGGGAGCAAGAGCCAGTGGATTCAGCTTCCACATACATGGTTGCCATTTTCTCTGTTCCCAGATTTCTTTTTGGACCTCTTGAATTTGAATATATATTTATAAAATAATAAGACATTTATAAAATGAAAAAATAATTTGTATGTCCATTAGAATTTGGATTTATGTTTATTTCAACTTTAGCATCACACATTCCCTGGTGATATTCATTTTAAAGAAATCTGGACAGATGGCTCAGTTTAATTCACAGAATAAAGTGATAGAACTCTACTCTACTTACTGTTGAATATTTAATTAATAAAGACAGTTAAGAGAACTCATCTTTACTTATGAGGTCCACTATAATGTACTTTTGCTGCAAAAGAGGAGGGGGGGAAAGGAAAGGTAATTGAAATGAACCAAAGCTTACTTAGTTATTCATAGTTCAGAGGACATTTTTGAATGACATGTCCAAAGCCTACATTTCCCTTTTACCAAGAATTTTTATGCCTCACCTGTGATGAATATCTGATAAGATATAGGTACCAGACTAATCCTCAAAATTCTTCTTAAAGATGTGAATTTCACACACTTAGGGACATTTTGTACAAAATCAAGAGATGTATAAATCATATGGCTCTTCATACTGTAGGCAAGTGTGTCTCTAGACTGAGAGTAAAAATAGGAATCGGTGTATATTAGTGTTAATTAGCATAGCAAATGGAGGTCTGAATTGGCATTTTTTTTCCTAAAGGAAAATAATGTGGGGCAAGAAATATGGCATAGGTGTTAATAATTTTCATGTGTTTAAGTGCTGAGTATAGTAAAAAAAGATTATTTTATTATTGTTGATATATTGCAATTTCCTAATGAACTAGTCAATAAATCCACTAAGTTCTTACTAAGTATTGACTATGTGCCAGACATTATACTTGATGTTAAAAAGTACATGACATTAAAATAATAACCCCTTTAAAATAGAATAGCAATCACTTTCTGATTGACCGTCTGGGCTGAAAGAGAGAGGGGCAGAGATCATGTTAGATTTAAATCTCCAAAAGTTGAGCATGGGTGTCTGTCAATCTCTGTAGTTTCTCTAGTTTTCCTGTAGTTTATTTTTCAGTGCATGGATGTGTTTAAATTAGTATTCTACACTTCATAACATTTGGGATATAACCCTAATTCATCACTACATTTTATAACTGAGACTTTATAATGTATCTATGGTAAGAAACTGTGTTGTTCACATTTTTTGCTGTATTCATATATAGCATTTTGACTCATGAAATATTATGAAAACAGTGAATTTTATTTTTATTCCTTTGTATCTTTTTTATGATGTTCTTCTGCTTTAATTTATTGGGATGGCATTGATTAATAACATTATATACATTTCAAGTGTACAGTTCTAATACATTGTCTGTGTATTGCATTGTGTACTCACCACCTGTCATCTGGTCTCCCTCTGTAGCCATATATACTTTACCCCTTTACCCTCTCCATCTCCCTTTTGGTAGCCTTCCTACTGTTCTATCTATCTGTGAATTTGTACTGCTGGTTTATTTCTTGCTTTCTGTTTTATACCCACATATGAGTGAAATCATATGGTTCTTATCCTTTTCTGTCTGACTTATTTCACTTAACATAATATTCTCAAGATCCATCCATGTTGTTGCAAATGGCAGTTCATCCTTTCTTATGGCTGAGTGGTATCCCATCATATATATTAATATATATCACATCTTCTATATCCAGTCATCCACTGAGGGATACTTAAGTTGTTTCCATGTTTTGGCTACCATGAATAACACTGCAGTGAACATAGGGGGCCATATATCTTTACATATACATTTTCATATTGTCAGGTAGATATCCAGAAGACAGGATGCCAGGTCATATGGTAGCTCTATTCTCAATTTTTTGAGGAACCTTCATATAAACAGTACATTTTATACTTACAATAAAATTGGGTGCTTTGTATTTTATATTTTGTTGCTTATATAATCATTATCATAATGACCCTATGATCCACACAAATAAACATGTATTTTTGTGTGATAAATTAATCCTTATAGCTTATTGCAGGTGTATAAATAAGAAAATACTAATTTTCACACTTACTATGTGGCACGTACTTTTTAAAGACTGTAGGCATGTTAATTTATTTAATGTGTACAGTAGTCCTACACAGAACTTACTATTATTATTGTTATCATTTTATAGATGAAGAAAATGAACCACTTAAAGGTTAATTAATTTTACAGTTATTAAGAACCACACCTAAAACAAAAGCAAACTAAGAGGACAACTAGATCAGGAGCAGAACCATAGAAATGAACATCACATGGAGGGTTAGCAACAGGGGAGTGGGAGAAGGAGAAGGGGTGAGAAGGTACAGAAAATAAGTAGCATAGATGATAGGTAGAAAATAGATAGGGGGGAGGGCAAGAATAGTATGGGAAATATATAATCTAAAGAACTTGAGACATGTGGTCATTAACTAAAGGGGGGAATGGTGGGGTGGGGGGTGTGCAGGGTGGAGGGGAATGAAGGGGGGAAATAGAACAACTATAATGGCATAATCAATAAAATATATTTTTTTAAAAATTTACCCAAGGAGACATAGATAAAACATGGAGCTGTGATTCGAATCTAAGGAAACAAACTACTGACTCAGTGTTTCTGATCCCTGGTTTATCTCACATATACAGGTGTAGATGGGTGTAAATGCTTGCTATGTGGCTGATGGAAGAGTACATACAACACAGACTTGCTGTCATACAGACCTGAGTTCATATTCCAGATTTCCATCTTGCTAGTTCTGTATCCAAGGAAAATGCTTGCATTCTGTGTCTCAGTAGATACAGATACAACTACCTGACAAAATGCCATATTTTGCCATGTATATTGTGTACTTTTTTGCCCAATTTTTTTAGGAGAAAATAAGGATGCTCATTATACATGGGTAGTACTAATTCCATATCTGTATAAATGCTTTCATTCTTTTATTGATGCTTATGCATTAATAGTGTAACTCTAGAAAGAAATATTAATATTCATATGCAAAATAGTACCCTGGAATAGGATAATTGGCTTTGTTTCTAAATATAAACAAATAAAACATTTAATTAAAAACCTAAAATGAAAGGTGTTTTCTCCCGAAAGTTTGGGCCAAAAATGTGGGTGTGCATTATACTTGGCAAAATATGGGTAAATTGTATTAAATAATTTTGTACCTATGGTAGAATATGCACAGCATGGTGTTGTACCACATAATAGTAAAAAATGTGTTTTCTTTAATTTATGGTATTTCTCAGTATTTTCTAACCATTGATTTACCAAAAAATTATTGAGAAGGTGTCAATAACAGAATCAGTGAAATTTTTAAATTCTGGATTGGTAAATAATATCTGTCTTTAAAATATAGATATGCTATTATATATGTAGGAATATGTATGTTATGAAACATAATAGAAAGTTATGAGTTACCTTTTATTTTTTAGCTAAAATTATTTCTATGAAAATCAAAGATCAAGAATGAGAAATCATATTGTAAGGATAAAGTGAGCATATAGTCACATAAATTAAAAATTTAAATACAAGATAATATAAAATGCATGCATGAAATAATGTCTTTGTAGTCCTATTTAATTAAATCTTTATGGAAAATCTGTGAGTTAGTACATGAGGGCAGTAAGTCCGATGAGCTTTTCTTAGCTGATAAAATGAGGCATAAGTTTTTTGAGATGGAATAGGAAGGAAAGAAAGTGTCATTATAGATAGGGAATGGAGCCAATTTAGATTTTGTAGATCATGAAATAGGTATTTGGAGCTATGGGGGAAATTGTTCCCAGGGGAACTCATCTAGGCACGTAATAAAGAATACAATAAAATGAAACCTGATGAGAGCAATTTTCTCCTTCAGCATGGAATTTCTATCCCATGTGCCCTGGCATTGACCTACACAATGCAAAAACCAGATTGACTTTGGGACAAGAGAAGAGAAAGCAAAAGCTTGGAGATTCTATGCCGCTGCTCCTCATAACCTCTACTGCTTGATCCTGAATCAAATTCTGATAAGACCATAAAATGTCTCAGAGGCAGTCATGGTACTTCTTTAGTTTCTAAGTATCAGAAAAAGTGGAGGACAGTCACCTACTCTTCCCTGCTCAGGCTTCTAGTGGTCTTCTCACTTCACTGGTCAACGTTCTGAGTTTCTGTAGAATAATGGCAGTTAATTAATCTTAACCTTCTTGCACATTGGTGCAGAAATCAATGAGAAAAGGAAACAAATGTATTATAGAAATACACACTTGTATTATTTTCTTAGTGCTACCATAACAAAGTAACACAAAACTTCACAATTTTAATTATTTCTTTATTTTAATTAAAAAATATGTATATAGAGAGAGAGCAATTGTTATTTTTAGAGCAGTTTTAGGTTCACAGTAAAACTGAGTGGAAGTTACAGGGAGTTTCCATATACCCACTTCCACATACTCACACAGCCTCCTATCAATATCTGGCATTGATGAACGTATACTGACCCATCATCCCTTGAAGTCCATAGTTTTGAATCACTTGATAATCAATAGGAAGCATACTTTCACAAATGTAGCTCTGGTTATTGAATGTTGATGATATAATCAAAAATATTTATGATAAATTTATTATTTTACTTTTTTAAAGAAAATCAATCATCATAGTTCTATTCACACAAATACACAAACATAATATTAAAAACTACTTCAAGAATGTAATAGAAGTTAGAGGTTAAGGGTTTGACAGACAATGAGGATAGTCGATAATTCTATAGGGTAAGAATGCCTCTCTTTGAGGCAGAAAAAGCAGTAGGAGACTTGAATGGTATTACCTTCTATCTTCTCAGAAAGAGGGAAGAGAAAGGAACATAATTCATTCAATTAAAAAGTTGAAATAAAGAGAAGAGTTATGCCAAGTCAAACCTCGGAAGGAATTCAAAGCCAATTCTATGTTAGTACCTGCCTGAAAAATCAGGAAAATTATATGGCTAGATACCAAAGCAAGTGGGTGCTCACTCTCATAGCCAACATAGAAAATAAATAAAATACCACCACTGTGTGGTGGGGAAATACATTTGGTATTTGACATCACCAAGAAGTCTGTTTATTTGCAGATAATGTGCACTTCGTATCATATATATGTGTTTATTTAAATAAACTTCTTGAAAGAAATATGATAAAGATCCTTATCTTTACATCAGATTTTTGAATAACTGTGTGGATTGAGGTAATATATACATATTATTAAAATCTACCTAATTTGAACATTTGATTTGACTATCCTTGCTCTTACTTGATCAAATAGCATAAGTAGCAAGGAAATGGAGTTGATGATCATGTGGGTTATTGCAGTTTTTTCCTCAGCATGCACACTCTTAGTTTTTCACTTATATTTGCCATTTAATGTATCAAGTATTACAAAGTAGATTTTGGACGATTTAACAGGAAATGGGTTCCTGAGCAGAATACCGATTCAGTGATGACAGAGGCTGGAGGAGGTAGGGGAGAAACTCCTTTCACATATTCCGTGGTTATTACATGAATTCTTAAATAGTGATGAAATGAATAGCTTATTACTGTAAAATAATTAGTTAACTTCTATATCTAGGCCCTATACTATATAAACAGATACACAGAGATAAATCATCTATTAATTCAGTTATGCAAGAATCACGACCAGATTCGAAAACAACTGTACTTTAACAATAATAAAAAATAAAATAAAGCAAAAAAGAGAAGTGAAATTTAAAAGTTATGACACTATGTTTCTCTGTTGGTTTCTTTGACAGTTTGCAAGCAACTGCATCATCCCTGGAGAAGTGGTACTTGCATGTCTGACAGAGCTGAACAAATAGACTTAGTCATGTGTTTGGCTCATCAGATAGACTTATCGTGGTGCTGACAACAAACTCCTGTCTTTGTATTTATTTCCAGAGTAATGTCATTAAACCATGTGTACACTGACAACACAGTATATCATAATTAAGAATCTTGCTCAAACGTATAATCCCATCTATGGTACTCATAGGAATAAATAATCACTGAAATTCATTTAGCCATTGAAAATGAAACTGTTAAGAACTATGTGAGTTTATGTATATCATAACTAATTTTGTGTCTGACTCCTGGTAGGATTGAGCAGTATTTATTTCCTTTTATTTAAAACTGCTCTTGCCCTGGTTGCTGTGGTTCAGTGGATTGAGTGTCAGCCTGCTAACCAAGGGGTTGCTGGTTCATTTCCCACTCTAGGGCACATGCCTATGTTGTGGACAAGGTCCCCAGTAGGGGAAAGGAGAGGGTCAACCACACATTGTTTTTCTCCATCACTTTTTTCCTCCCTCCCCCAATCTAAAAATAAATAAATAAAATCTTTAAAAAAAAACAACAAAAAAAACCCTGTTCTTTAATAAAATTTAAATCTTTCAGAAACACTCTAAAATTATAGAAGTGAGAAATATGTCATCATTGAATTTAGAGCGTCTCATTATTGTCCTTAGATCTATGCTATATTAGAATAGAATGGTAACCTGAGTATGAATGTAGTAGAACTTCAGGATTTTATTTTTTTTAAAGCCAGTGATTCAGGTAGAATACATAGACTTAGGCCCTTCATGGTTTATGACTCAGCAGCCTCTACTTGCACTGAAGAGTTACCTGCTCACTTAACCTCATGATACAGAGCCATGATGCATAGCACTCAGATCCAGTATGTAACTGATTCTATTTGTAGTGAGAGAAGAAACTAACACCTCAAACTAAATTGCAAATTTAAATATTTCTGTGGAAGTTTTTTTAAGAAATTGTTTCATTTCAAGAAGAATACTTTTATTTCCCCACTTTGTTTTCGGTTATAAAACAAAGTTTTCATTTGTATTAGAACAATATGTTAGATATGTATTTAGAGGCAGGACAGTCCAGCTGTGATGTCTTTGATCTCAGTGAAGTTTGCTATAAGCCCCATGACTAACAAACTAATCAAGTATAAACTCTTGGAGTTAGAAAAGGAAAAAGAAATGCATTAAGGCAAACAGCATTTGAGTCATCAGATCTTAACCTCACCTTCTAGTCACACATATTTTAAGAGAGGGAAGGGAACTTAAGGGGAAAAAGGGGGAGGGATTTTGAGGAACAAGTATGAAAGACACAGAGATGAGGACTGGGGGGGGGGGGAATGGGAGGGAGGGGGGAGACCGGGCGGGGGGGTACGGTGGGATGGGAGAAATAGATTAAAAAAAAAATGTACTTGAAAAGTAACTAAATAAAATAATATTTAAAAAAAAAAAGAACAGCACATATTTCTCCTTCTTCGTCTTTACATTTTGTTTCTCAGGGTGGGACCATGAGCAGTGGCAGCTTTCAATTATGAAGTCAGTTAAGGTATTTGTGTTGCCATTTCTCTATTCCATGCCCATAACAGATATTAGCAATATCTCAGAGCAAGCCCTTGGTCCTGTCGAGCCTTCCGATATCTTCAAAATACTGTCTGAAATGGTTCTGTTGCTGCCATGCCTAGCTCTTAAGCATGAGCTCTGGGAATAGGAGCCCTAGATTCAAATATCAGCTCAGCTACTCACTCAGCTTCATGGTTTGGGGAAAGATATGCAGACTTTCTGGGTATTTACTCTAACTTATAGTAAACACAACTACTTTGTAGGCTTGTTGGGAAAGGTTAAACAGGCTAAAATTTGTGAAGCATAGAGTGCATAATGATGATAAGTGACAAGTAAACAGCATTTATTATTTAGGAGATACACTTACATACTACCAGGGCATTTAGTACATATCACTTCATAGTATTTGGCCAACTGTTTTATTTGTTACTGTCAGTATCCCAGTAATATTTAATACCCATCAGTGTAGAGACCATGTAATCCCATCCTAGTGTTTTACACAGTACCTGGCTGGTGTTTTATAGAGAATAATATTTGTTGAAAACAGTCATGAGCACACTATCCACCATTCTTTCCCCATATGATTCCCATTTAACTCTTTACCTGTAAACAAAATTTAACAGTCATTTTAATGCATTGGTGTGATAGTAATCTAAAGTACCTTGGGTGATAAATTGGGCACATTCTGGATCACTATTACTTAATTTGAAGTCCTTGCCTAATAAGGTGAAGGTGTGTTAGCAGAAGGAGGCTTTTAAAAGAACAAGCATGCAATCTCCTTAACTTTTAATGGCTCAGTAAACTTAGATATAAAATTGTCTTCTGTAACTTTTGATGGCTGTGTAAACTTAGACTTAAAATTGGCTCTGTCTACTCATAAAATTCTTTATTTTGAGCAGTTTCCTTTCTTTGCTGAGCCATAAGTTTCTTCCATGCCTAGAATTTTAAATGTATTATCAGATAGAAAGAAGAGGTGTCCTTGAGTTAAGGATATATATGAAAGTATGAAATGTGGTAATCACAAACTCCTTCCTTGATATACCTTAGGATACCTGAATGAAGTTGGAATTCAGAATTACTATGTTAATAAGTATCGAGAGACAACAAAAAAAATGAATGTCAGCAATATTATATATGGTTTAACCTAGAAAGTGTGGATGTTCCACTTCTACTATAGCTGCCTTATTTTGACCCTTAACTGGAATGTATATCCCTCAAGCTCTATCCTGCAAAGGCAGTGCAATGTGATAGGCAGTTTGTCTAGCTCCTGGCATGTTTTCATACGCTAATTTCCATCTCAGCACCCAGAAATTGGTATGATTCCTGGTGTGCAGAGGACCTGATGTTCTTCATCGAATTTCTGAAATCCAATTATAGAGCTCACCATTTTCCACTATTGACATGAGTGTCATCCTTAGCCCACAGTGACACAGTATGCCATGCATGCAGTATAATTGAACTAGTTACTGTAGTCTGATGTTTGTGTCACCCTGACATCCAAATTCCTACACTGAAATCCTAACCCCCAAAGATGATGATATTGGTAGGAGGGCCTTTGGGAAGTGATTAGGTCATGAAGATGGAGAATTCACGAATAGAATTAGTGCTCCTGTAAAAGAGGCTCCAGAGAGATTCCTTGCTTCCTTCTACTATATGAAGACAGGGCAGGAGGGCCCTGCCTATGAAGCACAAGGAGGGTACTCACTGACAGGCAACCAGGCTGGACCTCCCTCTGAGTCTTCTGCCTCGGGAACTGTGAGGGATGCATTCTGCTGTTTAGGATGCTCCCCATCTGTGGTGTTTGTTGTGGCACCCTGACCAGACTAAGGTACTGGTTAGGGTAGTGCTATCTATTATAACAACAATAGTGAAAATTTCAGTGACTTAGCACAATAAAAACTATTTCTTGTTCAGATATGATCTTATATGGGTGAACAATCTGACAAAGGAAACCTCCACACATGTGGCTTTCCAGATTGTCATCATCATCTCCATGTCATTCCACTGGAGAGTGGAGAATTTTATGTCATATCCCTTCATATTTGATTGCCTACAACTCAATCTTATGGTGGCCCATAACTGCTAGGAAAGTGGGAAGTACAATGCACTGTGTGCCTAGGAAGAGAAGGCAGTGTATTTGATGATCACATGTCACAATAACTATACCTTAATACAATGAGCTACAATCAAAGCATATTCTCTACATGTTAACAATGGGTGACTCTATGACACAGACTCTAAAGGTTAAGTGACTTCCTAAAATTATACTACTAATTGGAGGAAAATTCTAGGAATCGGGACTCTAGTAGCATGTTTTTATCATATGTCATCGGGTAACAGCAGTTTAATTTGTAACTTCTGTCCCCAGAAGCAGTTCTGGATGAGCTTTTCACCTTGGGAAATGGCGAAACCATTCATGTTCTTAGCTGGTTTTTGTAACCAAGGCAATTTTCTGTATTAGAATGCTGAATTTAACTGTCAACTTTTGGCCTTGAACTGCATTGTAAAAGTTCTCATAGTGCACATAATACAAAGCCTTTACCAAGACCAGGAATGTCCAAGCTCTCTTCCTGCACATCTCCCTCCATTTCTTACTCCTGAAGGAATTTTTCAACTATCACTGAAAGACTTAAAGGTTAATTTCTTTTAGTTTAATCATCACACTTACCTTAGCTTTGCAGTTGTTAAACTTTACAGTGGATATGAATTGCCTGGAGGGCTTTATTAATATCTACATTCCTAAGTCTTTTCCTGACTTCTTAGACACTGATTCAGTAGTTATTAGTTGATGCTCATGAATTTGCACATTTTAAAGTGTTTTTGACATTTTTCACATAGATAATTTTAGCACATTTTGAGAAACACTGTGGTACCCTATATTAGGCTTATAATATTTTACTAATCCAGAAGGATTAGTGAAATAAAATGAAATTTTATTTTTTTCATATTTTCATATGTACTTCTGTTTCTCTGCTGTGACATTTATACCTGATATGGAATAAAACTATGATTCTGAGGGTGGGAAAATCACATCCAGGTTTTCAAATTTTGTTCCAATGCTCACTGTGATATACCGTGCTGCATTTTCCTAGGACACGTCATCCTGAGACATTTGTGCACTCCTTGTAGACAGAGAGCCCACTGTATTCATCTTCATGTCTCCTGAAGCTCTGTACTTAGTGTTTAGTGGGAACCCAATAAATCAGATGAGGTTCTTGAAAGTATCATTTGATAACATACTGTTTGGGGAAGCATGGGAGGAATCTGCACCTTCCAAATATGTCTCCACTCAATGACATTTGAATTTCTGCCACCACCAACATGTCTGCCACTCAAAATAGTACTACAGCAATTCACTACATTTTTGAGTGGTATCAGGATGGCTTTGTCATGATAGGAACAGAATGAAGCTTAATTAGTGCTTTCATTCGAAGCTGGTTTATGGAGAACACTCCATCCCTCATAGTAGCAGAGAATTAAACAGGACAATATGATTTCAAATAAAAGTCAGGGAAATTTCATGAGAACATAAAAAAATATATTGTCAAACTAACAAACTCAGTATTTTTAAAGTGATTTGAGAATCTCTCTAAGGAGCCTAAGGAGATGAAAAATAAACTTGAGTTAGTTTTCAATGATGCAGGCATTTCTAACTTAAAGCAAAAGTGTAATCTCCGACTCAGTCACAATTTATTTTACATGACAGACCCAAAATTTTCTTATTGCCAGAGATGGCCATATAATAGTTTTAGAGTTCTTTGAATGGTAAGCTTAGCAATACATATAGGGGTACCACACATTTGTGCATTATTGATTGGGAAGCTAGTCATTTTATCCCAGGGTGATATCTATTCCAGTTTGACCATTCACTTGATCAGAAGCAATGTGTTGATTATGTCAGCGCACGTGTGTTATCAATAATGTCCATGCCAGCATATCCTGCCTTGTCAAATTATGGATTTTCTAACTTTACTCCCCCTTTCTAAATACCTACTTCATCCGTGCAAAGATATGTTAACAAACAAAATTCAACTGAGTAAATTTGAAGATCTAGAATGTTTTATTCAACAATTCCTATATCATGCAGTAGCAGTGGCACTGTGCAAAATGGAAGGCTTTTATAGGCAGAAAGTGTATTGTTTCAGACAAGTAGCCTTTCTTTAGTGAACAAAGCGTATCTAGCAGGCAGATTACTTCACTAGTGCTCACTAGGAAATTCCAGACTGATTGGTTAGGATTACATTCCTGGGAGAGGATGAAACTGCAGTTAAGTTAGGTGTTAGTTAAGTTAGGTGTTAAGACTTGATTTGCTGACATAAGGCTTGACACAAGTGGCTCCATTATGGGTCTGCGATCTCTTCTTAAACTCATAGATGTCGAGCATTTATTATATGTCAGGACAAATCTAGGCACTGATGATACAACAGTAACTAAACGAATGAAATATACTCATTTTCATGGAGTTTACATTTTATTAGGAAAGAAGGATCCTGATATAAACAGGTAAGTGAATAAAATATATAGTATGTCAGATAGTAATAACTATGGTACGGAAAAAAATGAAGTACAGAATAGGTATAAGCAGCTAGAGGTATAGAATTTTAAATGGGTTGGAGTTGGAGGGGTATATTGAGTGGGTGATGTTAATCAGAGAATAGAAGAAGGGGCTGGACCATATAAAGAAGAGTATTTCAGGTAGGGGGTAGCGAGTGCTAAGGCCCTGATGTTCATGTGTACCTTCTGTTTTTGAGAACAGCAAGGTAACTAGAGAGGTTAAAATGGGGTTAGCAAAGAGAAAAATAGTAGGAGATTATAGAGAGGTCAGAGAAGGTAGATTGGGGAGGTAGGGTGTAGATAAAGTAAAGCTTCGCAGACTATTACAGAGACTCTGAGTATGAATGAGGTGAGAAACAAGGGGTTTTGAGCAAAATCCTGACATCTTTGGAATTAATTATTGTTTTGACAAAATAATTCTGGTCACTATTAAAAACAGATCATAGATACATATAGATGGAAACAGGGAGATCAGTTAGAATGTTCCTACAATGTCTTAGGTGATAATGATGATAACTTGGGCCTAGGTGATTTTAATGGAGGTGGAGAGAAGCATTGAGGTTCTGGGTGTGTTTAGAAGGTAGACTCATGTACGCTGGTGGTGAATAGCGTCTAGGGTACGAAAGAAAGCAGGTTATTGTTTTATTGTCTAAGCACTCAATAAGAAGAGGTGCCTTTTTAACTTGGGAATACTGTTGGAAGAGTAGGTTGGGTTAGAAGAAACAAAAATCAAGAGATTGCTTGTGATTCTGATAGGGTTACAATAAATATTATACTTCTATGTGAGGAGGTCATAATGGCTGTATAGCATAAATCATTTAAAAATGAATATGGCTGGCACAGAAGGTTCCAGTGTTTTATCTTCACTGTATTCGGACCCCAACATCATGGTTTATTTTCACTGACAAGACATTGAGTGACTCCCTTTATGTATGAGCACTGTCTTCATATATCATCAAATTTGATAGTTGATATCATGAAGCAATATATCCCTGAAGTTAGAATGAGAATATTATATTCATTTTGTTCAACACAGATTTGGTTCATGGAAATGCCCATAATGTTACAAAAATTATGCATAGTTATAATTGGTGAGTTTGCTGGGTTTTTAACATTATTTTATGAAATCAATCTGTGCATTCTTTTTTTTTAAATTAGGCCACAGGCCTATATGTGTACCAGAATCAGTATATATTGCCCAGCTAGCAAGATAGTAAAATACAAATCTACTGAATTATTCAAGGCCCCATTTATCTATCTAACTAATCATGATGATACATATAGATAGATATAGATATATGTGCCTGCATATATCCTTGTATATGAAGGTATCCAGCCATGCAATATGAAAAATAAGGACATTTATTGAAGAAGATACAAGATGCAAGAAACATTGTACATATGACAATGATGCCTCTATCTCCATTAAAGCAGGCACCTTGGGACATCACACAGTTCTCCCAGTTACCATCAGCTGCCCCATTATATTTTCCTGAATCTCATTGATCATCTGAAATTCATTTCCTATCAAAGGTGATTTTAGTTTGGGGAAAAGACAAAGGTCACAGGGCACCAAATCTGGGCTACGGTAGAACTGAGTCACCTGGATGATTTGATGTTTTGCCAAAAACTGCAGGAGATGTGATATAGGAAGCAGGCACGTTGTCATGATGAAGCTGCCAATTAACCATCAGTTACCCATAGCTTCCGCCTTCTAAATCATCTGAATAGTTTCCACAGAGGAATGTTCAAGCATAACACAAAATTTGATTCAGGTTCATTGTTCTACTCATTCAGTCGTTTTGAATGAGACAGCCCCACAGTGCACATGCTCACTCAATGGTGTCTACCTCCCCTACTGACTAGTGCAGTGAAGTGGCTATTGTTCATGTACATGATTTCTAGTCCACTCTCCTTGGCTACCAGGTTACATCCATGTCATGCAAACTGTTCTCTTCATTTTAATAATGGCTGGGCATTTTCTGGACAGAACTCATATATGTAATATATTTTAATATGAGTGTATATTGAAGTGGACACTTGTGTTTTGTTAATCCAGTACTAATTTTATTCTGGGAAATAATCTTTTCTCAAATTTTCTACCATCACATGGTTTCTGAAAGTCACAATATGATATACTGTGGAGATTTGGGGATAGGTATCTGCCTCTCACTATCCAATCACAGTTCTTAACTGTCAGGTTTGGTGCTGAAATGAATAAATAAAGAATAGTGTTTTCTTGACAATTTTGGCTATCCATGAAAAACTAGGAAACTACAGGCGGCATTTATTTTACCATATGGCCCAAAGAAGCAGATCAAAACAGAGATGAACAATGAGAAAATCAGAACAGAAGGAGAATTGCGTTTAAAAACAAAGAGGCAGATATTTAGAGCAGAAGAAAGAAAATGGCAGATTTCTGATAGTATTTGAGTTTCTGAATTTTAGAGCCCAGCCTCACTCTTGCATTTGGAATCCAATCAGCTCCCATATCCCCACAGTAAATAAATAGTTTCAGTTCAACCAGTTTACATGATTTCTGGATTCAAACACATCTTAATCAGTTTATAACTACATACTTGTGTCATCTAAAATGAGAATGTGACTTTTTTTAAGACGGTAACCAATTTGTTCAACACTTTTCTATTTATAATGTCTATGTGGGGAAGCATGTTTTTCCTGTGGTAAAGTGAAAGAATAATTTCATTTCATTTATCTTGTTTGTGTTCTTTTTATTCTAACTTCGTTGAAGTCCTTGGCACTGATCAAAGAGGAAAAGCTTTGGGGAAAGAAAATTTGGCAGTAGTAAATTCCACATTGATACCCAACACTACCATTTTATTTCCTCCAAGTTTAAAAGGAACTAAAATTGTCTCAACATTTATTGAATATGTAATGTGTATCAGACATTGTGTGAAGTTCTTATTCTATTTTAATTTGATTTTCCTGTCTATAATCTCCAAGATCTTATTTCTGTTTTATAAAAAGAGAAAACTGAGAACAAATTGGACTTTTTACCCCACACTGTTGACCACTGCAATGAACCTTATCTGCAGCACAGCAATTTCCACAGCTGTTTTCATGTTGTTGCATAATATACTGTTGACTGTTAATACAGCCCCAAACTAATATTTTTAGTTATAATTGTACCAATTCCACCTTACAAAAATAAAAATTAATTTAGGCTGCACAACTGTTGGTTTTGCATCCATCTTAATAATTGATTTAATATTTGACAATGCAATACATCCAACATTTAATGACTTGGGGTTTCAGAGAGTTCTGATACTATGCTCAACTTTTTAAAGATTATTTTTCCAATATGTATACAGTAGAAATGGAAAAGATTTGATGGCCACAGTCTAAATAACACATGTTCAAAGTATGTGACATAAGTAAAATTACTTTCCTCCATTCCTAACTGAATAAAGTAAGTTTCTTCCTTCCTTTAACAGTTCTGGTTCCCTGGCCTTGCAGCCATGGAAACAGCTTCCTCTAAACCTCTTCCTGGTCTCCACAGATCCTGTCAGTTTGGGAATCCACCAGGCTTCCATTTCAACACAACCACATCATTATACTACTCAGTCAGAAAGTAAGCTCCCAGTTAACCTGGTGTTGGGTTCCAGCTTAGCTGAATGTGTCACAAGCTGATTTTTGACACTAGAATATAAAGCCATCAGAGCCAAGGTGTAGCTTGTCGATTACATTTTGGCTAGAACTAAACTCATAATGTCCATCCATTGGGCCAAAAAAAAATGCCTTATGATGCTATTTCTCATAAATATAGACAGGGGTAGAATGCTTACATACAACTTTATTTTAGCTCAAACTCTGAATTTAGCCATATCTTTATATTTAGAAATCGTGCATAGGAGCAGGACAGTAATGTGTCATGGCACTATGAGTGCCATCCATGAAATTTCATAGCATGAATAACAGGGCCTTAGTTGCTAAAATTAAACAACGATCAATATTTTTATCAGTTGATGCTTTTAAAAATTCTAAATTAAATATGAGGAACATGTATTGTTGTACATCTATTACTATAGACTGTCTAGTGAATTTAGAAAATCCTTAGTGATCAGGAAGTAACTGCTTTGAAGCCCACTTCTTCCCCCTGAAAGATGGGGACGGTAGCCTGTGGTGGCTGATAAGGGACTGAAGCAAGGCAGGTGTCCGTCTCCAACTGTGAACAGCACAGAGCCAAACCCCTTCATCAGGCTGTACAGTACACGAATTGCGCTATTGCTGGCCTTGTCCTTACAGGACAAGGTTCTAGTAATCCTAGAACTTTATGCATATTTGTAAACTTCTTTTCTGTTTATTGTATCTGAGTTTTAGGAAGATTGGTAATTTTATCTAATAAATTCTTGATATGAATTAAAGACCTCCTTATCAGGAAAAAAGGGCAAATTGACCTATGTTAAAATTTCAGTGTTAGCACCTTTAAAAAATATTTATAAACACTGAGTGAGATGACACCATATTACTATGGTTATTTCTTCCTAACAAGGTATTAATTGCTACTAAGCTTTAGCCCACATTGTCTGATGAATTCAAGCCATCTGCCAGTGAGTCCACCAGATATTTTTGTATTGTGGGCTAGTGAGAATTGATGGACCACTTTGTTTCTATCTTCTTCACAACTTTAGAGTAAATAACAGCTTGGAAAGGGACATTTTCTTTTTGTCTTCTTTTAAAATGACACATCCTTCCTTGAACTGAAACTTAGAAAATACCAGTAACTCTGTTAGAGATTAATACTCTTATGACTTAACATCAGTATTTGATATTACTGATTTCCTATCTGTGTTTTGAAATAGTTTCACTATGGATAACATAGTAGAGAAATTCAACAAAGTGCTGCCTTTTTGTCACAAAATGTCTTTTGAATTTCAGTCTAGTAAGAAGTGTCCAAGAACAGATACAATTTCCATTGCTTAGTGCATCAGAATCAGTTGTGCAAAGTTGAGTGTGTTTACCTTCTTATGTGGTGGGCTTTTCTGATTGATGCAGAACCACTTTATCAATTGTCATGAACTTCCCAAAGTACAGGTTTTAGATCTCATTTTACCCAGATCATGGTGTGAAGTTGAATGAGATCTCTGGTATTGTTTGGGAATCACGTTTACATTAGGTATAAAAAAAAAACAGTTGAGGTTGGCTCTAGGATTCTAAGTTGTAACTTCATATTTAAGAAAAAATTCAAGTACTCTCAGAGGCCTTGAACACATGGCCACTTACAGGATAATGAGTAAGAGCCTCTTGACCAGTAAGCTCAGCCCTCTCAGCCCTGCTGTTTATCCTCTGATAAATATATTTTGACTTTCCAAAGGAGATCCACAGCCTATGTGTAGATCACGGGGAAACAAAGCAATTCATTTACTTGTACGACAGCAATTCTAATAAGAACCTAGAAGAAAGACAGTTGACAAATTAAGTTAACTGAGATAGAGTTAACTGAGATAAAAAGCAATTGCCTGAAATGTTCCATAATTGACATGGTGAGTGCTGAAGACCCAGTTACTTAAGTAATTTATATATGATCAGGAAAATGGCATTCAATCATCTGTAATTTCATATCCTGTTGCTCACAATGGATTATCAACAAACACATGGTGAATACTCTTGAAATATCTGGAAACTTGCAGCTTAGATTATCAACCTGTGTAATATTTGGGACAATGGAGTTTCTAAGGTGACAATTTTTGCTAAGCAAATACCTAATCTGGAAGTTCTTAAATGGATTCGAAAGTATTGAAGCCGATGAGTGTTGGAATTTTAAGGCCCATCATAATTCTGTATGATGATTCCATAGGTCGTATATGAGCCCCGTTGGCTTGGATGGGGCAGATAATTTAAAATGTCAGAACTGTCTCTACTTTTGCAGCTATTTCATAGCTGTGTGCCAGGGAAAAGTGGCCCTGGGCACCAGCAAGTTCCAGGCCTCCAGGCAGAATTTTTAAGGCCAGTAGTCCTTTCTTCTAAAATAAAAAATTTTAATTATGCCTCAATCATCCTGGTAATTCTCCATTACTCCTGGGTTTATTTTGCATTATCTGTGTCATTGCCTGAAATTCAAAGTTCAATCTAAATTTTAGCTTTAAAATATGGTGTGTTTTTTTTTTTGGTGGGGGGCCTGGCTGGTATAGTTCAGTGGATTGAGTGTGGGCCTGTGAACCAAAGGATCGAGGTTCCATTCCCATTCAGGGCACATACCTGGGTTGCAGGCCAGTTCCCAGCAGGGGAAGCACAAGAGGCAACCATACACTGATATTTTTCTCCCTCTCTCCTTCCCTTCCCCTCTACAGATAAATAAATCTTTAAAAAATAAAAATAAAATAAAATATGTTATTTTTAACTTTATTTTTATTGCTTACACCACTGCAGATGTATCCACCCCTTCTCTTTGCCCACCTCCACTCAGCCCCCACCCCCTTTCCTCTGGCCATCACTGTGCTGTTTATCTGTATCTCTGTGTTATAGGTGTATATATATGTATTTTGCTAATCCCTTTACCTTTTTTCATCCAGTTCACTCCCTACCTTTGACAGCTATCAGTCTGCTCCAGGTATCTGTGCCTTTGTTTTTATTTTGTTCATCAGTTTATTTTGTTCATTAGATTCCACATATAAATGAGATCATATGGTACAATATTTGTCTGTCACTGACTTGTTACACTTACAATAATAGTCTCCAGGTATATACACACACACACATATAGGGAATGCACATAATCATACATACACATATATGTATACATTGATATATAAAAATTATATATATCAATGCACACATATATTGCTATATTTATATGTATATATGTATTTACATGCATTATATCATTTACATGCATGTGTAGATATGTATATAGTTATACACATATGTGTGTACATGTGTATATTATATATGCACATAGGTTTATACATTTAAATGTAAATTACATATTACATACATATGTGCACATACATGTATACATTTATGTATATACGTATGTGTACATTTATATATATATGATATAAGTTAGAGTCAAACGTATCAATTGAAGGCATAATGTTTCCACTAACTGAGAGGCTATAGACTGTTTTTGTTTTTTCTCTCTCCCGCTCCTAAGGATTTTCTTTATCTTCTTTTGTTACAAGCCGCACCAGTGGTGGAGAAGCCAGTGTCTTTCACTCATGCTCACTTATCCTCAGCCCTTTGTTTTCCAGCATGATATGACCCTTCAGTCCGCAGAAATGAAGCCTTAGTGTGTACCTTATTGCCCATACTCACCTTCAAAATCATGCTGCAAGTTGCTAGCATCCCTATATTTACAGATGGCAAATCTAAAGCCTAGATGTTCCAAGTGACTTATTTTGGTTACAGTTTCATTTGCAGCACAGTAAAGAATATAACCCAAGAAATTTTTACTTAGTCCATTGGAAAATAATTCCAACCCTGACTCTGTTACTCACTGTCTATATAGCAACAGAAATGTCTGTAATCTTTGCATCAAGATTTTTTCACCTGTGAAGTAGGATAATAATATCAAAGACCTTTTTATATGAGATGACATAAGTACTATTTTATATGAGAAAACAGGTCCTCAATAAATATTATTTTTGTCCCAATTGTTAGTGTTTTTATGACTACATTGTACTGTTTCATCTGTGTAGATTGAAATTTATATGTTCTTTTTCTCCCTGACTTCCTCCGGAAAGCTTATTGTGTTTACTTTAACTATTTGAAATATCCTAGGAGCAAGATGCTACTGCTTTTCCCAGTTGGAAGTACACTTTTTTGTTTGTTTTTTGTTTGTTTGTTTGTAAAATATATTTGTATGCAGCATTTGGCTACTTCATTTCTAGTACATTTAAGACAACTGAGTTTTTATATATAGATGATGGAACCTAAGTTTTTTGGGTTTTAATTGGAAAAAACCTACTCAGCTTGAATGTCCAAATGAACTGCCATGTTTTTACTTTACAGAAGAGTGAGCTAGATAATGCCATTAGCAAATGAGATGTCCCAACATCATTTGAAATCCCGCAGTCTGCATGGGCTTGAAATGCCTGAAATATTTTAAAGTTCTCAAATGAAAATTAACTTTCAGAATGGCCAGTGAAGTAGCTTCCTTCAGCTAGAAGCACCTTTTCCATTTGGCCTACGGTCTCCCTGCTATCCAGTGACCATGTCATCAGCCTCTTCTTTTAATCTCTTTCCTTCACTCTTCTCTGGGCTTTGGAACATTGACATGCCCCCAGGCTTAGTACTAGGACCCCTCCCCTGCCTCCCCTCTCCTTCTCTCCCCCCCTTTCCTCAGCTCCCTTCCCCTCCCCTTCCCTTCCCACTTATTATAAAACCATGACTCTTGTCATAGGACTTTCAATACACCTCTGTCAGCTGTTATTTTTACTATGGTGCTGATCTTCTCTTAATGTGCAAATAATTCTCTACTGTGTCACCTTTATTATTATTTATTTATATTTCCCCACTAAAGTGTGATCTCCACAATGGCAGGTGTTTTTCTCTGTTCACTGATGAATAAAATTCATATATTCAATATAACTTTTGCCTGAATGAAAGAATGCATATGTTATATTCTTTACTGCCATATTCTCTTCCATTTCTGATTTCTAGCAAGAATCACTAGTTCTCCTGAGAGAACATGTCTACAAGAAAATGGTACCCACAGGCATACGGCTTAGTCACACTGCGTTCTGGTTTGAGAATAATAAAAAGCTGATTGCCATGTCCAGCTTTTTTTTTTATAATAAATTTTATTTAGTTACTTTTCAAGTACATTTTTTTATCTATTTCTCCCATCCCACCCCCCCGCCCTGTCTCCCCCCTCCCTCCAATCCCCCCCCCCCAGTCCTCATCCCTGTGTCTTTCATACTTGTTCCTCAAAATCCCTCCCCCCTTTTTCCCCTTAAATTCCCTTCCCTCTCCCCTCTGGTCGCTGCCCACTTGTTCTCTATTTCAGTGTCTTTGTTTTTATTCTGTTTGCTTGTTTGTTTTATTCTTTAGCTTTCTGTCAAAGGTGAGATCATCCTTGTTTTTGAAGGTGTCGTTAGCTCTCATAAAATTGTGCTTCATGATTCAAGATTATATAACATTAACATTAGGAAATGTAAGGGTAATGTATGTATTCTCAATTTTAAAAATGAAATGTGTTACAGAATCACAAGGATCTGAAACTTAATACCTAAAAAGAACTGGGAGATCTAATTCATTCCTCTAGTTTATACTTAGAGAGGTCTGATTTATTCAAAAGCCATGTGTTACCTGCCAATGATATGTCAGGTTCTGTTGAGGTCTGTGAAGATACTAAAGTGAATGCAGCATTATTTTTACCTTTAAGAAACTTTTTAGGTTTGTAAGTAACACTGATAAGTAAACATAAATCTCATTGCAATGAGATTTCTACTTTTTAGTAAGAAACACTTGAAGAAGCCCTGCTTGAGATGTCACCCTGGAAATGTCACTTGGGTCCAGTGCTTCTCCATCAATCTCCCAGTTCATTGTAACAGGATGAAAGGGGAAGCAGGCTTTGTAAAGGAGGAGAAGGAGAGGCAACCACCTTCTCTAGTATTGGAGAGAGAATATCTTCATAGTCAATTTCTAGAGCAAACACTCAGCATGTGTGTTTTCTATGAGTCTAAACTCATAGGTTATTGGGTGAACTATTTATCAATTACATATTGACAGCTGCTCTGTGATATGTAATATATCTGTTAAATGTTGTAAATTCATTTCTAATTTTTAAATAGTCTTACTGATTAGTCCTTTGTAACGTTTAGAAAAAATTGTGAGTAAAAACACTATTTGGGATTGTCAAGTACAGCACAAACTTGAGTGTTGAATCCAGTGTTCTGTTTGGTGAATGCTATTTTATTGATGCATGCATATTATTTGCATAAAGCAAAGTGGTGTGAACGGAAAATAACTTTGGGGTTTTGATAAAGCCTTTGTACTAAAACTTTTTGAAAAATGTCAAGAAGTTGCAAAAGTCTTTTCTAATATCTATTTATCTCTCTAGCTACTACCAATTTTTTAGCTTAGGTGAAAAAGGAAGAAATCTCGTATGCTACACATTTTAGATTTAGAGTGAAATGAAAACACCTGTCCCCTTCATGTCTATCAGAAATAAATCCTAACCTTGTCTGACAAGACTGTGTTTGTAGGTTATAAGAGTTTTCTCTTAGGTCTCCACAGTCAACTCAGACTAACATTCGATTTTTTTTGCCAAAGGGACTAGAAGGTGATAAAGCACAACTGGGTGGTGTAAGCAGCCAGAAGTCAGGAATTAAATAGTAATAACATGATCGGCCCACAGAACTGGCCTCTTTTTTTGAAAGGGGAAAGTGGCTGAAATGTAGCAAAATGCCCCAGGTCACATTTGGTTTTATTGTTGCCACATTTATCTCCAGAAATGAAACAAGGATTTTTTCCTTCTGCTTCAGTTTTTTGATTTTCTTCATTCCCAGAGGAACTGGTTCTCAGTGTAGTGGCAGAACATTTTTTATTCTTTGACAGTGATTTTCTTTCCAATATTCTTTCAGTTAACTTTTTTTATGATCCAGTTCATGCCATTTTCCTATGTCAATCAAAATACAATTATTTGAGAACTATGTTAAGTATAAAAACTAGAATGCGCTATCAGCTTGGAGTGTAAAATTAGAGGGCTGGGTCCTCAAAGCACATTTGCACAAGGAAAGTAGGAACAGGACCCAACTCTGGTCGGGGGGCCCATGCCTTAAGAGATTTTCATTGTAAGGTGGTCGGCATTGGAGGCAACGCCAGTCCCACAGTGTACAGCTGTATGGCTGTGGGCAGAGTACTCTCTGAGCCTCATTTTCTCCTTTGTACATGGGATATTCTTAAAGAATGCTGCTGATAACAAGCACTTGGCACAATATCCACTCTCATACGTGTTAACTCCTGTATTCCTTAAGGTCAAGAAAAGGCTCAATTTAATGAATTAATGAGCATAGTTTAAAATGTACTCCCTGTCCCCTGGAATAAAGAAAAAACAAATACATTTTATTTATTTTTCTCTTCAAATAGTTATTCATTTGGCTTTTATTTTAAGAGTTTTTTTCCTAACACTGAAAACATTTCATCTAAAGGATACCTCATGATCTTTATGGAATCCATTAAACTCCCTCTTGGGAAGCAATGTGATATACTGGGGAACAGATGCACACGCACACGTAACCACACACACTCAGCACTGTAAGTCAGGACACTGCTACATATTAAATGATTTAAGTTACTGAGTCACTTGGTATCTTCATGTGCCAGTTCATTTATAAAATAGGAATGATACTGTGTACTACTTCACACAGTGATTGTGAGGATTAATATATAATCAGAACATCGTGGCTGCTTATTTAAATAATAGTTTTGTCCTAGCCTTGCTTTATCTGGAGAAAAAAGAAATCTGCTCTGCTTACCTGGCAAGATTGATGTACAGATCATATTAGATAAATGTACAAGAACATTTGGGAAGGAATTTCACATATAAGAAATTAGAACAACACTACTATATATCATCATGTGATCCTCTTAACACTTTGTTCATAATCTTTCAAAGACAAAGGATCCATAATGCTCATGAGTCTTCTCCCCTCCCTTTCACTTTTCCCCAAATCTTGCTTCCCATGCTCTAGTCACTTGATTGGAACTCGGGTTCACAAGACAAGACCATTCAGCAGAAGCAAAAGAAAATAACCTTTCCGTCTCAACTTTTATATCAAGAAGCTTATGAGGCTTTACCATTCAACTTCCTCTGGCCAGACTCTGGAGAAGTTGCTGAAATGGGATTTCTCTCTACCCAGAGACTGCCTAAATCAATAGGTTCGTAGATTTGAGCTGCAATAGAAACACAAGTGGGGTCAAGAAAGAGTCATGCCAATTGGCTTTGGAAGTTTTCAAGTTTTGCTTCACACAAACATCGTGTCTAGAGAAATTCATACCTCAATTTTTCTCCATGTGGCCCTTATGAAAACAATTTAGAACTGAGAATTACTTTGACAAATGGATATATCAATTTATATTTATGTTTATTTAAAATTGTTTTGTGTTTTTTTTATCTCCATAGTTATTTCTTGTTTGATTGGGGGAGGATGTGATCTGTATACCCAGCTGGCAAGGACATTTCTAAAGATGAAAGGCATTTTGAGGTATAAATCAGCCTTTAAAATATAGCCTGACTTGTTCTCATTCTTTAATTCAGTTAAGTATAGGTTAAGAAGAAAAACACATTAGTGAGACCCTCACTGAGGAATCCTTCTTTTAAAATGTGCATTTATAAATTTCCTTTCCTCAGGAAGGATAATATAGTAGTAATAATTAAATTATCAATTTACAAAATTTGCACTAACACAGAATCATGCTTTTGAACATTAATTCTCATTGTCCAGTGATTTAAATATGTAGAAGATGAGAATGAAAGTTTCTCTTATGGTAGGATATACTTTAGAATATGCTTTTTTTTCTTTTTGATATAATTTCTTGAGTTAAAATCCTGATATTATTTTCTTTCCTTGGACAGGAAAATGTCAAGAGAGTCATATTCTCAATAATTGATGTCAGTGTTCTGATTTGAACAGTGTTTGGAAAAAATTCAAGTTTCATTTTTATATTAATAATTTATTATTATTTTTCATTTAACTGAGGCAAGATTATTGCTAACATACATTTCTGTATTACATATTGATTTACTTAAATAAAATCTGAAGTCTACTTTTTAAATATTATGTTGAAACTCATGCCCTTTTTACTTTTTAACCATTTTTGATGCACAAAATGGCAATTGGCTCCAAAAAAGAAAAGATTTAGCTGTTTATCCTCTATTTTAAAATTTTTATTCTTGATTGCTTTCCTTCTTTCAAGCTGCTCTAACAAAGTGCCATAAAGCACGTGGCTTATAAACAACAAAAACTTCTCATACTTCTGGAAGCAGAGAAGTCCCTGGTCATGTTGGTGCAATTCTGTCTGGTAAGAACTCACTTCCTCTGTGATGGCCCGAAGCCTGCTCACTACGACCTCACTGAGTGGAAGGAGCTAGGGAGCTCCCAGGGGTCTTAATTAAAGGGCAATAATCCCATTCATGAGGGCTCCCCTCTAATGGGCTAACCACCTCCCAAAGACCCTTCTTTCTAACTCCATCACAAAGTTTGGGGGTAAAATATCAACATATGAATTTTGTTGTGACACAAATATCCAGACCATAACATTAATCATAGTGGGAAGTGATGGTAAGAAAAGAAGTTCCAAAAGTGCACTGGAGATCGTTGTTCTTCAGCTTGCTTCCTGCCCCTATCCCAGACTACCCCATGTGCAGAGTTCATGGTATCTATACTCATTTTTTCTCAAACTTCTTTTTCTCTAGATCAGCAGTTTTCAGCTAGTGTGTCACAAGAATTTTAAAAACATGCAATGCCTATTTAGTCAGGGACACTGACCTCTTTTCCCTTAGATTGTCAAATAAAAAAAAAAAGAGAGAAAAAAGAAAATGACACAGCCAACATGACAATGGCCATCTGGTGTGGATGAATAAAAATTATACCTATTTTTGTCAAGTCAGCAAACAATACATTTTTCGGTGTGCCGCAGAATTTTAGTAATTAGCTTGTGTGCCATGAGATGATAAAGGCTGACAATTGCTGCTCTAAACTACTAAACCTACAGATTACATCAAACACAAAAATAACTTCTTTCCCTACACTATTTCTTCATATCTATTCCTATTGACATTACCTTGTTCTGGCCCCCAATATCTATCATGGTCATATGCAAAATTATACTAGCTAGTTTCCCTGTCTCTACAATGATCTATTTAAAATGATAATCTGACCATGGCACTCATTGCTTGAAGTGCCTCAATTGTTTCTCATTTCTATAAAGTTTAAGCTCCATAACAGTATATAACAGTATACCAGTTTCTAAATTATCTTGCCCTGCATTTTATCACTAACATCCTTCTTATTTCAAACTAGATGAGAAAAACAGAACTGCTTTGGGGTTTCCATGTGTATCGTGATGATTCTTGCCTCAATATTTTTGTTAAATTTCTCATTCTGGGAAGCTCTCCCTAATACCTTTTCCTTCGTCAGCTTCTACTCGGACTGTAAGGTTGGGCTCACATCCCACTGGAGGAAGTTTCCTTTGGCATTTTTCCTCTGCCATTCACAGGTCCTGGGGGCTGGGCTAGGTACCCCTTTCTGTTCTCCAACACCAACACAGTGCACTTCAAAATGATTTCTGAGCTAGATGTTATTTCTCACTAGTTTTTCTTCCCTGCATAAGCTCCTACTAAGAATTTATTTATTTTTCTTTATGTAGCTCCTCAAATATTATCTGTACAGAGTAGCTGTTGAATAAATTTATTAGCCAACTGATGATAATAATGTGACTGTTTCTGGGAAAACTTCAAGTGTGTTTTGGATCACATTTAATCATCAATGACATACATATGCTCTAGAAAAGATTTCTGTGTGGATTAGAATTTTGGATTAATAGCACTCACATTCCTTTCTATTTTCAGATTCCTTTGATATTCCCCAAACTTCAGGTAAGGGGTGAGAATACTGGCCTTTACCCATATAGGCTTAAGAGTTGTAATGATCTGAAACATCACTTAAGAATAATATAGTAAATAATAAGCATTTTATATTTATAGCATATGGGATAATCAGGATATGTCATGTCAATCCTTAGGTAGTGTTTGGTATAATCCTGACTCATCATTGGAAAGATCATGACATCATAACAATAATAATCCATTATAGTCTGGCTTTGTTTCTGTCATTCAAATGATTGCCATTATCAAGCTGCAGGCATTTCTGAGCCATCTTCATGTGTTTAGAATATTGAGGAGTTCCAGTGAGTGCAGTCTCAGGGTTAGGCCTGAGCCTGGCTGATGAGTGGGTTGATAAATTTCTTTAAGGGAAGTAAAAACAACATGTTTAGCGTTAAAGACTTACAGTAAGATAAGATAAGGAGAATGAGCCACATTAAAAAGTGTTTAGAAGGTCTGGCACTTAAAATGAATTGATACACCTACAGAAATTGTTATAATGACATATAAAGAAAAAAATAGGGTGCAAATTGTATTTAATGGCTGAATCAATATATGATAAACAAAATGTAGTAAAATGTTAATAGTAAAATCTAGTTATTTGCATATAGATGCTTACTGTAAAAATTCTTTAATTTATCTTTATGCTTGAAGCTTTGTATAGTAAAATGTTTGAAAATTTGTGTATACACAATAATTTTAACTGTGTTTTAAGTACATATGAAAAACTGGAAGGAAATGGCCTGAATGGTTATTTGAGCTTAAAAAAAGTTAAATATTTATTTATCTTGGTATTTATAATTGAAGACCATTTAAAAGGTAAAGGCAAAAAGATTTAAAGTAAGTTTGGTTCAGAAATGACAAATTCTTGATCAGAATATAGGAGAGTGAAGGCCCATATAACTTTTGATAAATTTCTTAGCCTTAAATTTTCTACACCTCAGTTTCCTTTTTAGAAAAATGTGACTGCTAATACCATCAACTTCTTGAGATTCTCATGAGGATTGAATGTTTTAATAGAGGTAAAGTGTATAAGTACCTGACTTATGTGCCTGGTAAACATTGGCTAATATTTTTAAGAAATGCCATTTTAGAAAATAATTATTACACAAATAGCACTTCTTCCTGCCCCTTGTACCTAGTATTGTGTTTAGTGGTGCACTCTTTAATTCCTGCAACAAATAAGATGAATTTTCTCTTCTCTTCTTTTTTTTCTTTTATTTTCCTTTTCTTTTTTCTCTTCTTTTCCTTCCTTCTTTCCTTCCTTCTTTTTTGTTTTTTTCTTAATAATAAGTAGTTTTTCCTTAAAAGCTTGTTAAAATATTTTGAAGAGCTTGGGAAAGAGACTCCAAAGTGCTATCAAACTTACGGTAGAGGGATAGCATCCCTCTCAGGAAGTCAGAAATAGTATGAATTGTTCTACAGAGTACCCTTTGATCCTGCTGGTTTAGAGAACAAAACAAACTTCTGTACCTGTTGCTCTGTTAGCACTTCCTGGGGAGAGAACTTGATCAAGAATGAGACAGTCAATAGAAAAGCAGAGCAAAGGCATGTCTTGAGGTTCAGTGGCTGATTTTCGTGCTGTCATTGATCTCTTCACCTTGAAGACGGTTAGAGTCTGTAAACAGCACAGACTGCTCCACACAGTTGTTTACAGCTCCAACTTTCAGACTTTTCATTACAGAGGCTCACTTTTTTCCTAGTCTATATTTATACCAAGATGACAAATAGCCCCACTGGGCTTAGAGAAGATTCTCAGATTATAAATAGTGGTTGAAATACATACCCTATGTTTTCCTAAGCCCCCCGAAAGGATATGGCTGATTCCTGTGATTCGCTTACTTGATTTTAATAAACATGAAAAGTACAATCATGGGCTATCTCTTACTTCTGATGGATGTCCCTAGCTATGAAACCCTGAATCAGATAAACCCCAAATATAGAAATCCTATGCCAGTGCTGGGGTTTGCCTAAAGATCCTTACTTGGGTGCTGGGATCTTCATCTCAAGGAGCTGTCTGCCAGGAAGAGCAAATGAGGAAGGGAAAGATGAACCCACAAGCCCTGTAGGGCTTAGTTCCATTCTTGCCACAGACTGGACTCCTGCTGGGGATAATGTGATGTTAGATTGTATTGCCATCTAGAGAATTGTACCTACTTCAGTTATACCTAACAATGTCAGTTGGGTTCACACTATTGGACTATTAGCAACATTAATACCCTTCCTCACCAAAATATCAAATATGCATTATCTTTGTCCCTCATTTTCTGATTTTATGATTTTCCTTAAAGACAATCATGCGGCTTCCATCTCTGTGTACTTGGAGATTAATAATATGACATGCAGTGACTATTACATAAAGGTGTGCTGTGTGACTGAATAAATGAATGAATGAGGGGGTTAGTAAGTCCATTATAATAACATATTCTAGAAATATTAATAAAATCCATCCATTATTATTTTACATACATTTTTGGAATACTGAACTTAGAAATAATTTTTTATAACCTATGTATAAGTTATATCTACCTACATAATTTTGAAGTAATATCTTCCAACTCTAAGTGTAACTAACATATGGCCAAAGCAAAAAAAAAAAGATAATATAAAAATATATTTTTTTACTGCTCAGTGCTTGGCACCTTAGTGTTTATTGAATTAGTGAGTAAATAAATGTTTAGCATGAGTCTGCTGCATTTCACAGTGTAGTGAACAACAATCATAATATATATACATACAAGGTCTGTCCAGACATGTAATATGAAAAATAATGACATTTATTGAAGAAGAAACACATAAGAAACATACATAGGACAATGACGCCTCAGCCCCCTTCAAAGTAGGCACCTTGGGACCTCACACAGTTCTCCTGGTATCTAGTCCACTGTTCAAAACTCTGCAAAATCCTTTGCTGGAATCACCTTCAGCTGCCCTATTGTATTTCCCTGAATCTCCTCAATGGTCTGAAATCTCTCCCTTTTCAAAGGAGATTTTAGTTTTGGGAAAAGCCAGAAGTTGCAGGGTGACAGATCTGGGCTGTAGCAATACTTATATCTGACAAAATAGACTTCAAAACAAAGTTCATAAAAAGAGACCCAGAAGGATACCTCGTGATACTTGAGGGAAGGATCCATCAAGAAGACATAAACGTTATAAACATATATGCACCCAACTTGAGAGCATCAAAATACATAAATATATTAGGTAAACTTTGAAGGACTTCAAGAAAGATATAGACAGCAACACTTAAACTAGTGGATTTTAACACTCCACTGTCAAAAAGAGATAGATCTTCCAAACAAAATATCAACAAGGTTATTGTGGCATTGAACAATGCCCTAGACGAAAAAGGACTTAACTGATTATATATATAAACTTTCATCCCAAAGAAGCAACATACACATTCTTTTCAAATGCACATGGAACATTTTTTAAGATAGACCACAGGACAGGACACAGAACAAGCCTCAACAAATTTAAGAAAATTGAAATCATAGAAAGCATCTTTTCAGACCTTTTCAGTCCCTTGGGACTTTTCAAGGGACTGAAACTAGAAACCAACCTCAAGGAAAAAACTCAAAAACACTAAAACTCATTGAGATTGAATAGTGTGCTATTAAACAATGAATGGGTTAATAAATGAGATCAAGGAGGAAATCAAAAAGTTTCTGGAAAAAATTAAACTGAACTCACAATAGTCCAAAACTTATGGGACACAGTGAAGGCAGTCCTGAGAGGGAAGTTCATAGTGATACAGGCCTACCTAAAAAAGATAGAATCATTTCAAATAAATGACCTAACTCTACACCTACAAGAACTCGAACAACAACAACAAAGAGAGCCCAGAGCCAGTAGAATGCAGGAAATAACCAAGATCAGAGCAGAATTAAGCAACATAGAGACTAAAGAAACAGTTCTAAGGGTCAATAAATCCAGGAGCTGGTTCTTTGAAAAGATAAATAAAATCAATAAGCCTTTAAGCAGACTCATCAAGAAAAAAAAACAGAGGAATCAAACAAACACAACTGGAAGCAAAAGAGGAGAAATTACAACTGACACCACAGAAATACAGAAGATTGTAAGAAATTACTACAACGAACTATATGCCAAGAAATATGAAACCCTAGATGAAATGGACAGATTCCTAGAGAAATATAATCTTCTAAAACTTAATGAAGAAGAAGCAGAAAACCTGAACAGACCAATAACAACTGTTGAAATCAAAGCAGTAATAAAAAATTTCCAGCACACAAAAACCCTGGACTAGATGGTTTCACAGGAGAATTTTACAAAACATCTTAAGGGAGAGCTAACCCCCATCCTTCACAGAATTTTGCAAAAAGTCCAAGAAGAGGGAAGACTCCCAAGCTCTTTCTATGAAGTCATCACCATCCTAATCCCAAAACCAGATAAAGACACAACAAAGAAAGAAGCCTATAGGCCAGTATTGCTGATAAACATAGAAGCTAAAATCCTCCACAAAATATTGGCAAACTGCATCCAGCAATACATTAAAAAGATCATACACCGTGATCAAGTTGGATTCATCCCAGGGATGCAAGGATGGTACAATATTTGCAAATTAATAAACATCAATACATCACATGAACAAAAACAAAGACCAAAATCACACGATCATAGCAATAGATGCCAAGAAAGCATTTGATAAGGTAAAGCACCCATTTATAATAAAAACACCCAGAAAAGTGGGAATAGATAGAGGCTACATTCATCAACATAATAAAGGCTATGTATGAGAGACCTATAGCCAACACCAATCTCAATGGGCAAAAACTAAAAGCTTTCCCACTATAAAGAGGAACAAGATAAGGATGCCCACTTTCACCACTTCTATTCAACATAATATTGGAAGTCCTAGCCGCAACAATCAGACATGAAGAATAAAATAAGCATCCAATTAGAAAGGAGGAAACAAAACTGTCATTGTCTACAAATGCCATGATAGTGTACATAGGAAACCCTACAGACTGCCAAAAAACAATTTGATCTAATAAGTGAGTATGCCTAAACGGTGGGATACAAAGTCAATATTCAGAAATAGAAAGCATTTTTGTACAGCAGCAATGACATATCAGAAACAGAAATCAAGAAAAAAATCCATGTTGATATGGCAACAACAACAAAAAAACCTCAGAATAAACCTAACCAAGAAGGTAAAAGACCTGTACTCAGAAAGTTATTCAACACTGAAGAAAAAAACTGAGGGAGATGCAAGTGAATGGAAGCATATACCATATTTATGGATTGGAAGAATTAACAATCAAAATGTCTATACTACCCAAAGCAATTTATAGATTTAATGCAATCCCTATTAAAATACTGATGGCATATTTTGCAGATATAGAACAAACACTTCAAAAATTTATGTGGAACCATAAATGATCCTGAATAGCTGCAGCAATTCTGAGAAAGAAGAACAATATAGGTGGGATCACCATACCTGACATCAAACTATATTACAAAGCCATGGTAATCAAAACAGTCTGGTACTGGCATAAGAAGAGACACATAGATCAATGGAACAGAATAGAGAGCCCATAAATAAATCCAAGACTCTGTGGTCAATTAATGTTTGACAAAGGAAGCAGCATCATTAAATGGAATCAAAATAGTGTCTTCAACAAATGGCATTAGGAGATTTGGACAGCTACATGCAAAAAAAAAAAAAAAAAAAAAGAAAAATCGACCACCAATTTACACCATACTAAAAAATAAGCTCATGATGGATAAAAGATTTAAATATAAGTCATGAACCATTAAAATCCTAGAGGAGAACATAGGCAGAAACATCTCAAATATTTCATGCAGCTATATTTTCATCAATATGTCCTCTAGAGCAAGAGACATAAAGAAAAGAATAAACAAATGGGACTTCATCAAAACAAAAAGCTTCTGCATGACTAAAGAAAACATTAGTAAAATGAAAGGGAACCAGCTGTATGGGAAAATATATTTGCCAGTGATATCTCGTACAAGGGTTTGGTATCCAAAATATATAAAGAACTCACAGGACTCCACACCAGGAAGACAAACAATCCAATTAAAAAATGGGCAAAGTACCTGAATAGACAATTCTCCAAGGAGGGCATACAGAGGGTCATATGAGATGACATATGAAAGGATGCTCAGCATCACTAGCCATCATAGAGATGCAAATTAAAATCACAATGCAATACCACTTCACACTGGTCAGAATGGCCATGATGAACAACTCAACAAACAATAAGTGCTGGTGGGGTTGTGGAGAAAAGGGAGCCCTAGTGCACTGTTTGTGGAAAAGCAAACTGGTGCAGCCTCAGTGGAAAACAGTATGCAATTTCCTCAAGAAACAAAAAATGGAATTGCTTTTTGATCCAGCAATTCCACTTTTGGGAGTATACCCTAAAAATCCTGAAACACTAACTCAAAAGAACCTATGCATCCCATGTTCATAGCAGCACAATTTACAATAGCCAAGTGCTGGAAGCAGCCTATCTGCCTATTGGTAAGATTGGATCGATAAACTATAGTACATTTACATGATGAAATACTATGCAGCGGAAAGAAAGAAGGAGCTCCTACCCATTGTGACAACATGGATGGAACTGGAAAGTATTATGCTGAGTGAAATAAGCCAGGTGTTGAAAGACAAATACCATATGATCTCACCTGTAAGTGGAACCTCATTAACAAAACAAAGTGGCAAGCAAAATCTAGCCAGAAACATTGAAATTGACAACAAACTGACAATAACTACAGAGGAAGGGAGAGGGAAATAACATTGGAAAGATGGGAAAGGGACATAAATGATTATGTATGAGTGACCCATGGACAGACAGAACCAAGGGATGGTGGGATTGAGGGTGGGAGGTAGTTATGGGTAGGGTGGGAGAAAATGGTGGTAGGAAAATGGAGACAACTATATTTGAACATCAATTTGAAAAAGGTAAAAAAAATTAAAAAAGAAACTTTGGATGATTCAGAAGGCTTTCAGGGATGATGCAATGAATTCAATGCAAATAAAAATGTGGCACAAACACTTTAAGATGGTGGAGAATCTGTTGAAAGTGATCCACATTCTGGAAGGCCTGCCACAAGCAGAGAACCTGAGAATGTTAAATGTGAACGGGCTGCAAACAACAAAGTTTGGCAACTGACAGTGGGAAAACTAGAAGCTGATCTGGGGGTTCCAAAAACTACTGTGTCCAAGATTTTTGACTCAGGATCTTGGCATGAAATATATTGTGGCAAAATTTGTTGTACATCGTCTCCTATTGGAGCAGAAGGAACATCATCATGCTGCAGTTAGTTGCTAATGACTTGATTCTAACCACTACCAATGAGCCAGGTTTCCTCAAGAAGGTTATAACCAGAGGTGAATGGTGGGTCTATGGCTATGAACTAGAAGTGAAGGCCCAGTCATTCCCCAATGGAAGTATCTTGGTTTTACAGAAGATAATATAAAAATATTTTAAATGACAATTACACATGTTTTTTCTACACCCACAAATGACCACAGTTAACTTTTTAGCATACTTATACACTTTTTTTATACATCCCTCACACACACAGACAGACACATATAATAATAAAGCATTCTAAGGAATGAATGTGCTATAATACATTTTAACCAGTCCTCTATTGATGAACGGTTAGGTTGTTTTAATTTTTTGATATCTGTTATAATTAAAAGTAAATATGATTTTAGTCAAAATTCTGCACATATCAAAGATAGATTTACTGAAGTAGAATTTCTATGCACTTCAAATATTTTTTAACTTATTGATTTTAGAGAGAGAAGAAGAGAGGGAGAAAAGAAAAGGGGGTGGGGAGAGGGAGACGTGACTGGAAATCAAACCCGAGACCTTGGTGTACTTGAGTGATGCTCTGTACACTGAGATAACCGGCCAGTGCTTCTGTGTACTATTTAGCTCTAAGGAGAACATTTCTGTTATGTTGAGTATGTTGAAAGATCTAATTCACTTATGCTGAATATCTTAATACCAGCATTAAAGATTTACTATTCATTTGTTGCAACACAAAATGTAGCCTTGAAAATATTGTAGAAGAAGCACTTATTTTCTTATCTGAGATGTATGCTATATTTACCCCCATGATTATTACCCTCACATAATTGCTGCTTTTAGAGTTCGGTATGTATTAAAAGTCTGAGCTCTAACATCCAACATGTCTCTCATGTTTCACTGCATCTAGATGACATGTATACTCTCTTCTAGGCTTTGAAAATTGCCATGAAATGTTAGCCATTTGTAAATAAATAGTCACGGAAATCTGTTGCTATGTAAACTTGATTGAAGTGAACTAGTAGACTGTTCTCATATATATGTATATTCTATACATAGTCCACATGTATATGCATAAAATGGCAAGGTAAATACAAAATGCTGAATTTTGAGATTTATTGTTCAGTGTGTGTGAGAGAGAGAGAGAAGAAGAAGAGAAGTGGGGAGAGAATGCGAGTATGCACTATGAGGAAATTGAAGTCTTGGAGAGAATGTAATTCCGTTTCTGTTGAGGCATTTTGTGCCCTTGGTTCTCGTGCTGAGATGTCTCTTCTCTTTTGTTTTGTCCACTTTGTCTACTGTGATAATCCTCCTCTTCTATTTCTGTCTATCCACAGCATTGGAGTTATTCTGGTGGTGTCTGGACCTCACCTCTGATCTATATCTTTTCTACCTCAGCCCATTTCTTTCCCAGTTCTTTCATCTATTTTATTGGCCTCAAATGACAATAACATATGGCAGTTTAGCAGCAGGTGCTTTTCTGTTCTTCCTATCTTCTAATGTTAGGACTATTTCTTTTTTTCTCTTTCAGTATCGTCCCTGTGTCCCAGACTCACAGGTTTGTTTCTAATTTGCATTCCAGTCATCTCCAACCCTATGTAACAAACCAGCTCAGCAAACTTTAATGACTGGATGAGACACGGCAGGGGACTGGAGCTCATGAACACATGAGTAGGGTAATGGGCAGCTACAAAAGCATGGGCTCAGATGGTGGAAAACATCAAGCTACACCACAGGATTCTCCAAACGATTGCACTGAACCTTGTCCCATGTACCAGTCCCTGCTCTTTCCCTTTGCTTGTTCTGATCGTAACCTCTCATTATTGGTTATTGTGAGCTGAGGTCTAGGCATCCTCTTTGTTTGAGTTTTCCCTCGCTTGGATTTAGTTGCCCTGGCCAACCCATCTCTTCCAGTCTCTTCTGCCCTCTCCCCTGTCTTCACCTCCCTTCTCATTTCCTCTCTCATCTTTTTCAGTGAATCTCACAGCAGCAGTTCAACCTTCCTGAGGATTAAAGCACAGGCACTATCATTAAAGCCTATGGGCCTCATTGTTCTGTGTGGTGAGGGAGATGCCAGCTCCGGGAGCACTGTAGATCCTGTCAGATCCAACTTGATATTTTTAAAAACATTTTCCTCACACAGGAGAGGCTTTAGGCATTCTATAAAAAGTGTCTGCAGCTTTCACTTCAGTACCTCAGGATATCTGTCTCGGCTCCCCCAGCTGCATGTCAAACCTAGGCTGCTGTCATTGCATCTCCTTTGCTCCCAGGTCTGCACTCATTCCTTGTCTTCTTGCCTGTATCTTCTTCATAATTACAGTCTAGTTCTTTATTGCAGGGTCACCATTAAGCACTATCTTTAGATTTTCCTCAGCTGCATTATACCTGCTGAGATTCATCCCACCACAATCCTTAGACACATTTGTACCTCCCAGAACCTAACCCAAATTTGAGACAGATTCTCTTGTCATGGGCCTATTTTTTCTTTCCTTTTTCCTTTTCCTTTCCTGTTATTGGAGTTGCACTGTACCAAAAACAATTAGCAATGAAGTGGCATCATTAAGCATTTAAACTTTAGAATCAAGACAAATGTAATTTGGTCACAGGATCTACCACTTAAAAGTAGTGTGACTTTGCAAAAATTGGTGTAATTACTCATGGTTTGAGTTTTCCCATTGGTAAAATGAGTATGACAATAGCACCAACCTTATAGGCTTATTATGGGCTCTAAAGTGCTATAAGTAAAGAACTTAGTGCACTGCCTGGAACATTAAAAGTGCTTTAGAAATGATTATCATCTTCGTTTCTATTCAAATTTGTGAGATTTAGTTTGTAGCAGTAAATGGAAATTCTAGGGCAAAGTAATCTATGATTGAATTTCCTCTAAAAGTTAAAATTGAGGTAAATTTTATTTTTTCAGATCCACCTTTTTTATGATGATTCTGTGTTTTTTCATATAAAGTGGTGTAAACAAACAAAACAAGACAAAACACATTTTTATACCATGAAAGCATAAGCCACTGTACTTGTATATTGTAAGAGTTTTTATTCTACTGATTGGCAATATTGGGAGACCTCAATGTATGTACTTTATTATTACTAGCTGGAAGAGTGAAGCCTCACCTGTAAAGCAGACAATAGTCAAACAAGAAACATAAAGTACAGGAGAATCTAGGGAATGCAGTGCTAAAATGAGAAACATGTCCATAAAGTAAAACATTAATTTTATTTCAGGCATGGCATTTGCATTCTGGTTCTCTTCAAAGGTAATGCTCTCTAATTTTGCCAAATTTTACTTGTGTAAATTTGTATGTTGCATTTGGCATTGCACTGTATGTGGAGCAGGCAGCTAATTCTGGTGATCCTCCTTTTCTTTCCTGATTCTTCCAAAAGAACATTTCCCCTTGTGCTCATTGACCTAAAAATGAAGTTGTGGTAAGTAAATAGTACCTCCCAGGGAGTGCTTTGCACACAGTATTTTAATGTGATGTTCACTACCATCCAGAATCTGAGCCCTTGTACATTCTCCCTGGCTCTTCACCATCTGGCTCCTGATACGCTTTCTCCAAATACCTGAGATTTAGAGGCTATTTTAGCAAACCACTCCCTGTTCTGCCACTCTGTCCTATTGTTTTGAACAGTTCCACTGCTAAAATCACAACATTCTGGAGTCTAAG
This sequence comes from Artibeus jamaicensis, assembly GCF_021234435.1. Taxonomy (NCBI): domain Eukaryota; kingdom Metazoa; phylum Chordata; class Mammalia; order Chiroptera; family Phyllostomidae; genus Artibeus; species Artibeus jamaicensis. Next base: position 65,092,299 of record NW_026522030.1, on the reverse strand, counting down.
AAATTTTAGGGAGCACCAACTTGAACATTCTCCACACTGTACTCCAAACTGATAATGCTACCATTCCAAGAGATGGCAATGTGCTAAAAAATGAGAGGAGATTCTGTGGTCAAACAATTTAGTTGAACACTTAAAAATTATTGCTGAATCCTCATAATGTTTGTTTAAGGGAACTATGGGGCAAACCAAAAACAAAACCAAAAGAAAAAGAAAAAAACACAGAACATGTAGCACTGCATGACTTTCTTTAACATCTTCTGATGCACAAACGTTATGCAGAATAGTTTGGGAAATTTCATTGTGGTTCCACCACTTTATTTTACAGGGAAAGAAACAGTGCTATTGTTAAGACAAAAGCCTGTCACTTTGATAAAAATCAGGGTCCGGTTTGAAAGCACAATGTGAAAAACTCGCCAGAATCAGCAAGTGCACAGAGACAGCTTAGCTTCCTATTTGCTGTCATAGTAGCTGGCACTAGCAGCCCTCTTTTGCTCCCAGGATGCCTTCTCCCCTCTCTACCCAATGTTACAAACAGCCTCAGGTAGCCTGAGTTGTCCCCAGCAGTGGGTGCCAAGTCCGTTTGTTTCCTTAAAGGAGAATAGCAGCCCAGGACTCCCATTTTCTTGTTACTGACTTGTGTGGGACCTAATTAATTATCTTCACCACTTTTTCACCTATATGTCTCATTCAATGTGAATGCTAATATCACACTGATAGTGACATACTCATTTCATTTTTTGATCTGTTGCTTTAGTTGTTCACTAACAATGAATATAAGAGCACTGTGTCTTTCTTTACATTTCAACATAATAATGTATTTACATTATTTATAAATTAGTTATTTTTATTGTAAAATTAATCTTTACTGTATTTAATAATCTAGACATGCATAATGTATGGTAGGAGCTGTTCAAAGTTCAGCTTAGAGAGAATGAATGCTTTCTTCATCTGAAACACAGGAAGTCGTTATGATTAAAGGGAAAAATCTATATTGAAGCCTATTTCTCTTTCTCTGAGTTGAGTTTCTCCAGGCTTAACTGACTTGAGTGTAAAAGTGTCAAAGTAAAATCATCGATAATACATTTCAAGCACCATGCCCCTCTCCACATGCAGATGCGAAGATCCACCTGCTTCCAACACAGAGCATCCCTCTCTACCTCCATCAGTAATCCGTGTGATTGTTTAATTTGTCCTTTAGATTCCACATATAAGAGATATCATGGGGCATTTGTCTTTCTCTGTCTGACTCATTTTACTTAACATGATACAAACAATCAAAACAGCAATAGACTCTTAGATACAGAGAACAAACTAAGCATTGTCGGAAGGAAGGGGATTCTAAGGATCAGTGAAAAAGGTGAGGTATTAAGAAATACAAATTGACAGTTATAAAATAGTCATGGGGATATAGAGTACAGCCTATGGAATACAGTCAATAATAATGTAATAGCTATGCATAGTGTCAGATGGGGTACTTGAATTATCAGCGGATCACTTTGTAAATTATATAATTGTTTGACCACTATGCTGTACACTTGAAACTAATATAGAATAATATTGAGTGTCAAAAAACCCCCCAAACCTGCCCTGGCTGGTGTAGCTCAGTGGATTGAGCACAGGCCTGCGAACCAAATGATCGCGGTTTGATTCCCAGTCAGGGCACATTCATGGGTTGCAGGCTAGTTCCCAGCAGGGGCCAGTTCCCTGCAGGGGGTGCCCCAGAAGCAACCATACGCTGATATTTCTCTCCCTCTCTCCTTCCCTTCCCCTCTAAAGATAAATAAATAAAATCTTAAAAAAAAACCCAAAACCCAGTCAGTGTGGCTTCTGAGCCATGACAGAAGGGAAGGGCAAAACCCTTCATATAACATGCATGAGCATACACTCACATTAAACCCACCTATCATGAGAGAAAAAAGAAAATCTTGTTAGTAACTGGGACTATTTGAAAACTATTTCAAAGCAAAGATTTCAAAGCAAACTCTTTCCTATCTTTGGGAGTCCAGTGAGATAGTATACTTTCATTCTCTGTCGTGTGTGTGTGTGTGTGTGTGTGTGTGTGTGTGTGTGTGTTTCTCTCTCCCTTTCTCTGACCCTTCCTCACCCCTTCCTCCCTTATTCACTGAACCCCTTATTGTAGCTTTCTGGCTATTTCTTGATTTTTTGCCTCCTACTCTTCACAGTTCCCTCCTTCTTTGCTTCTTCTAGGTCAGTGTGTCTTCTATCTCTTTCTTCGTCTCTTATCTTTCTCCCTCTTTGGTCTACTCCTTCAGCTAATTCAGAATTCCTCCATTGGTGGGGTAGGGGTCATCCGAATCCTGGGTATGGGGTAAACAATTACGCTAACAAGTTAACAAGCAATTGTCAGTGAGCATCAGTATCCCAGCCAGGGGCATGGCCATTTCCTTTGTTCCAGCTCCCGTCTTTGTAATCTTAGGTCAAACCCATTGTAATTTACCATAGTGATGTCACTGAGAGATGAAAGGAGTAGAAAGGTGGAGGCAGGGAACCTGGCTCCAAAGAGGGCTTCTATATTCCAGTTCTTAGGAGTACTCTAACTCTTTAGTTACTATTTTTAGCTCGCTATTGAATAAGCATCTCTCAGAATTTAGGCCCTTGGACCATGGAGTTCCCCAGCTACTTTTAGAAGGTCTGCTAAGTAAAAACCATTTTTTAATTCAAACCAAGTTACTATTTGCTTTTCCACTGCATTGATAGTTGTAGACACAAAGGCATAGGTAAAATTGTTGGAATCTGTAACACAATTCAAGGTGGTAACACCAAACTGGTACCATTAGTCATTGTATTTTGTTTTTTGTCACCATAGTTATAGTTAAAAAAAAGTTGTCTTTGATGAAGTACCAGATTTTACAATGTATAATGTTCATGTTTTTGCCTAAATTTTTGAGGGAAAAATAAAGATGTGCATTATACATGGGTAGTACTAATTTCATATCTACATAAATGTTTTTAATTTTTTATTTATGCCTATGTGTTAAAAGTGTAACTCTAGAAAGCAATAACAGTATATGTATGCAAAATAATATGCTGAAATATGATAATTGGTTTCCTCTCTAAATATGCATAAATACAAAATAGAATTAAAAATTTAAAATGAAAGATTTTTTCTAAAGTTTGAACCCAAAATGGGGGTGCACATTGTATACAACAAAATACAGTAGATTATTACTTTTATAACATGCTCTGAATAAACACTTTTTAAGTGTCCTGTGTGGTGAAATACGAATTATGCATAAAGAACTTTTGCTGCAAACTGAAGTATGATGTCTGAAGCAAAAGGCCATGTATGATTGGTTGATGAACTGACCACTTTTTCATTTAACTCCATTTTAATGTGGAAGCTTGACTGCCCAAGTAGAGTTTTTGAGACTTACATAGGTATTGTATCTGATGCATATCTCTTCAGTATAAAGTGACCTTGTAACATGAAAGAAAGCAACTATTTTGTGTTTCTGGTTGTTGCCAGTTATCAGATTTGACCCTTCCAGGGAAAACTAAAATTCTGAAAATCTTTTGTATGGCACCATAAAGTGGACAACTTCTCAATACTCAAAAAAATTTCTGAAGAGATTTATGGTGATATTAACAAACGTAATTATTGATATTATAGAATTGGACCTGTCCATAATTGGAATATGTGTGCATCTGCTCCGTCGGTCTGGCACCCAGCCTGTATTCACATTATAGTTCTATGGCTCACTGGATGTCGGAAATGCAGCCTTAACTCCTTACACCATCTACAAGATGGATCTAATATGATAGCTTTTCAGATAGCTTATGAATATTAAATGGAACCATACAATGTAAAGAAGTTAACACATTGTACAACCCCAATAAATGGTATCATTCTTTTTACTAGTACAAGTAGTTGTGATAACCATACCTATTTCATAGGATATTTTGAAGATAGGTAATAAAGTAAGTTGAAAATATTTCAGCAAATGTTAGATTCTTCTTCATTGTCCCTTTCTCCATCATTCCCACCTGAAACCTAAAAATAAAATATTATAGCTTTGTATAACAGAGTCCAGTGAGGAAAACAGAAACTCCATCTGTTGTTTTAATATAGAAAATGTAATATAAGGGATAGATTAAACAGGTATTGGAGAACTGGAATGGAAGAAGGGGCCTCTGTGGTTGTGCAGAGAGAGTGACTGCGGGAAGCAGCTCCACACCGAGTGCTTGGGGAACAAAAAGAAGAATTAGAGTTACTAGGAGCTTGAACAAGGACCCTCTAGATCTGAGGGCCAGACTTCTTATAGTGGTGCCAAGCAGCCAGTATGGGTATTTCTGGAGCGCACTGGAGAGGCCTTAGGAACTCAAAGTCAAGAACTCTCAGGAAGAGGTTCAAGCAGCCTAGTGCTGGCATCTCTGAGGAGGCAGAATGAGCTGGTTCTGGAAGGGCTTGAAAAATCTGTAGACAGACTAATTTCCTCTAACAGGATAAAGGATGATTGTGAAGACAACACTGGCAGCGAATGAATGTAAAAGAATAAGCTCCTTGCTCCCAGAATCCTTCCTCCCCACGGACCAGCCTCTCTGCTGTGCCCCCTATTACAGCACCCAATAGGAAGCCCATGGGAAAAACAAGTGTGTGCAGAGACCCCACCCCAAAACTCAGTGTAGAATATAGAAGCTGGGTTTTGAGCTATGAGCCAAAAAAACTTAAAAACTGACAAAATTCTTTCCTGGCCTCTAGTTAGAGGCAAAGTAGAGTAGCCTTCTTTGTTCAAAGAATATACCTGAAGTGAAATTTATGAAGAGGACTTGAGATGTCAATATTATTGGATGGAACCCATGGACTCATTTTCATATCTACTTTTTTGGAAGAAAGACTCATTTGCGCCATCCAGCACAATCGTAATAAAAATCTTTGTAGAAATAGAAATCCAGGAAGCCACCAGAAAAGTGAAGCAATCGTATTTGTTGTTAAAGTGAGTAATTTAAAATTGATCAGTAAGACATGCATCCTTAAGCTCGAGACATTTCCCACAATCAAATTTTCAGTATTTTCATTAGTGTGATTTGCATAAACAGTATTTTATTTAATTATTATTTTTTGTAGAGAATTCTGTTTTAATGAAACCAACATAGCTATTAAAGGGAGATACCTGAGCTGGTGAATAAATATGATTTTATTATATTTTATATGATTACAGTGTAATTTCTTGCAATAAATTTTGCTTGTAAAAAGGCAAAAGATTTATATGATCCGAAGAGAAACCAGAATAAATTTTACTTGTAAAGTGTGTGTACATGTGTGATATACATGAGACAGAGAGAGAGGCACAGCAGAGAGGCTTTTATTTATTTCTAAAATAAATAAAAATTTATTTTGTAAATTTATTTTATAAAATAAAATATATTTAATTTTATCCTCATAAATTTAAAAATAAATCTAACAGAGCATAATACCTGGTAAATGAATGAGGTTTCAGTTTGCAAAATTGTCAAGGCTAGAATAAAAATATGTTGTGTATATATACATGTATACACACACATAAATGTTTTTCACAATAAAAGCAATAAATAAATGTTTCAATATTATATGATTTTTATACATTAATCTATTAGGAGGACATCCATAAGCACCTTAAAAGAGAAAAATTATTACATTCAAGTTATTTTTTTCTCTGACACACTTGCTGCCATCTGATTGCTCTCATTTCTTTTCTCATCATCTAAATGCTATTACTGATATTTAGATCATTAACTAAAAATATTCATTTTGATGTGGAAGTTGTTTTCTACCCTAATTATTGTTTTCTCGTATCTAAGAATGCCTATTGATGTACAAAACCATGTATGATTAGATCAGATATCTGAAAATGCAAGCAATAGTGTCATCGGGGATGACACATCACTTATAAGATGGGGTAGTGAATCAACAGCCTGCAGCCTGAAAATACATACGTGATTTTTTTTTCAGAATCAGAGTGAATGAAGCTAGTTGGAAAGTGACACAAGCAATCTGAGATGAGCACTATAGGAAGCAGCAAAGTGTTTTTTTTTTTCATGTTCACAAGAGTTTTTGTTTTATTTCATTTAGGGAATCCTTTGGAGATGTTTTCAAGATGTAGAATGCTTATATATGAAGTATCCCAAATGAAGTTGGAGTATCTGCATTGAAATTACTTCATGTTGTGGTAAGATGAGATGATTCTTAATGTGATGAGGTGTGCATGTGTGTATGTAAATACAAAATTATGAAGGTTTGTAATCCAATACACAAATTTAAGATTCAAAAACAACTCTTTTGCAATGATGATTTTATGGCTCCTTAAGAGGGGTGGAGCACAATAGGGAATTCAAATTTTTACTGTTACTATCTTACTGTAGTATTTACATTATTTATAGTAGTCAACAGATCAACACAACAGATGGAGGAAGTAGGTATTGTCCTCAAAGTAGGATGTGGAAACTGAAGTTTAGAGGAATTAAAATTTATCCAAGATTATGCAGCCAGTAAGTGGCACAGCAGGGATCTTAATCTATGCTTTGCTGTTTCTGCTGATGTGCTGCTTCGAGCATTTGTGATAGGTGAGGAGACAAAGAGTTAACATAGGCTGAGGGCAAGGCCCCCACGTTTTCAACTGGCATTTAGAAGAGTCATAATTGCCTCACTGACATGGAAAAGCAAAGTGAAGAAACTATGTTTTCACTGCTCTTGAAAAGAGAAAGTTTTCTATAAGTCTTGACTGGTTACATACATAATGGTGTCTCAAGTGAATTGAAAGTTATAGAAAAACTGACAGAAGCAATGTGTGCTGTAATTTCCCATTCACCTTTCCTATAAAATGAAAGTCTGTAGTGGGCTTCCTTTATACAAATACCCTGTCGTGGCTGATGATATACTTTAATGGAAATAGTACCAGTCCTTCCTTGATAGCTAACTGGTATACAACTCAAGTAACTTGAGTCTCATTTCCCTTTTCTGTTACTTGTACCATAAGGTTGCTGAAAAATTACACTGAAATAAGAGACAATATATAGAAGGCAACTATAATTCATTTTGGCACGTAGTCAATATTCAATAAATAGAAGCCATATCAAAGACCTTATGAACTAACAGCTATGAAAATATAATCCATTATTTTGTTGTAGGTCTATCCATGAAGATTTGTAATTAAAGAAATGTTTATGTGAAAGATTATATTCAACATGATATAAAATTACATTTGAATGTATTTTATTTATATGTAGAAGACATTTGTTTGGGAGAATTATGGCTTGCCGATTGAAACATTTAGAAACCTTAATATATTTTAGGGACATTATTTTGTAATGGCAGTACATAGGCTCTTTCATTCTAGAGACTTGGCAATGCCAGTAGATATAGTTGATCTAAGTGTCATGCTTAAAATTTTTCTAACACATTTCTCCTGGTGATGGCAAAGCAGACACCCACTCTTGTCTCTGTGTGAGTCAGATTCGACTTGGGTTATTCAACAGAGCCACCCTGGGAGTCTGTGAAGCATTCTCTTGTGGCCTTCGTGCTGCAGAGTCTTGCTTCTATGTTGGCAATAATCAGCAATGTTTCTGTGAGAGCTGACACCATATCTGCCCTTGAAGATTACATTTTAACTTTCTATGCTGTGAAATGGGGTAAAAAAGCTAATTTTCACTGTGCAATTCTGAGAAGAGACCTTCAATCATCTCCAGTTCCAATGTGTGGAACAAACTTTTTTATGGTGGAGTATAAGCCTGTACAATTAATGAATGCAGTGAAGATATTAGGTTAGAATCCCCAACATAAATGGCCAAAGGCTCTCCTGAGAGCACCATGGGAAAGGGAATCTAGGCCATTTTTTATTTAAGCTATTTTGAATTAGTTTACATTTTGAAAACATCTGCAAAATTGCCCATGTCTCTCCTATACTGTATTACTTCTCAGTTCAAGAGTTTTACATTTGGACACAGGATACTAAACAAGCAACCCAAAATTTCCACTTTATATCCAGTTTTGAATTGAGTTAAAAAAGGTAATATTGTTTCCTAGGAATAGAATTTTTTACTTCAGGCCTCATTTCTCTTTGCTTTTTCTCTGTAATAATCCCATATTTGCTTCATGCCTAACTAACTCTAAGATAATGAATTACTTTAACTTATTTTAATCTCAGTAACCTCTTCATCATATGAGGATCATAACAGCTACACTGCAGATATTTAAGGATTACAAAGAATATATGTAAATCACCTACTGCTTGAAAAATTGCTAAGGGTCTCATTTTATACGGTAACTCTGTATCTAGATCTGCTAGTAGGTTTGATAATATGTGACTCCCAGAAATATTTATCGAGAACTCCTTGGAATCTTCCAGAATAAGGACAAATATGTTTCAGAAGATATGGGGTGACTTATAAAGGGGGGAGTTGTTACAGGAAGCTCCAACTTAGACCTAAGTGCCTAACCAGGAAAACTAATTATTTTATTTTCTAATTATCAGGCTAAGAGAATTAGTTATTTCCTGTTATTCATGTGGTAATGTGCCTGCATCATGAGCTTTTTCATATTTGTATCACCAGGCCAAAGAGTTCTGAAGCTTCACAGTGTTTACATGCCTAGAGAACTTAAAGGGTACAAGATGTTCTCAGCATCTTGCTTTAGTAAGACAGGTAGGACTTGAGTCCTAAGCATTTTAAAAGTGATTATTTAGAACAAGAAAAATCAGGTACACACCACTAACTGGGGCTTAATACTTTTTTTCCTTAAAGTTTCATGTTTTACACAATCTAATTCTAGAGCTTTATTATTATAGGTTAAAGTGAACAACTTCATTATCTGTTAAGACAAATAACTAAGAAACCAATACACTTTAATAATTTGGCAATAGAGTAACTTTGCAAAGATTTTGATTCCATAAACATATAAGAAGTTAGTAGAACAAATAAGAAATAAATAAACACTGTCCCAGTTGGTAACAAGAGTTTTTATTTGGTTAGTGCTTATTGAAAACCTAATAACCAGTTTCTTTCATATCCATTAGCTGATAAAATCTTCATTATAGTTCTCAGTAGTTAATATCCCCATTCTACAGATTGATAAAAAGAGATCTATAGAAGTTACTAGCTCAAAATAGTTATGAAATTAAGTAATGGTAAGGCCTAGACTCAATCTTGGCACCAGGTTGTTATGCAACTGGTACAGCTGCTTCCTGATCCTAGGATAATTCCATTTTCCATCCCTGAGAGATTTTGTTCTATGACAGCTAGAAATATAAGCACATATGGGAACAATCAGCCAGTATTTGTTTTGTGTAAGCTCCTGAACAGTTTAATTCACCATCATCTGCTGAGTCAGACTTTGTAAGGCATTGGTAGAGTTGGCCTATTTTTCAGCTGCTTTGTAAAACTACTCAGAAATTTTCTTTAAAGATGTCTGGAGTATCATCTGCAAATTCCTGTTGTTTTTCACCAATGTGATTTTCATCAGTTTTTCACCAATGTTGATTTATATCAGTTTCACTGAGTGTTTGTAAATCCTCTTTTAGTTAAATCAACTGTCAAGAATTTTTCCCCAGCTCAATAGCTAGGCGTATGACTGTCCTTAAAAAAAAAAGTGTATACAGTTTGTATATAGGTTTGGCCATGTGTCTAAGTTCTAGCCAATGGAATAGGAGCTACAATAATTTGTGCCACTTTCAGTTCATGGCCTTAAAAGATGTATGTATCTGCTCCTTCTCTTTCTTCATATAGTAACTTGGAAAATGTGGGATGGGATGTCCTGGTAAGCCATCTTATATCATGTACACAAGGACAACTGTCCGAAGGTAGTAGAAAAATAACATAGAAGAAATCTGGCTTACTGGCTTAATTTATAGAGCCAAATAGTCCAGGACCGCTTCTTGGTGAATGTTATGTTCACCAAGAAACATAATAAGTTCAACTTTTTTTTTTAAAGATTTTATTTATTTATCTTTAGAGGGGAAGGGAAGGAGAGAGGGAGAGAAACATCCATGTATGGTTGCCTCTAGTGCATCCCCTGCTGGGAACTGACTGGCAGGGAACCTGCCTGCAACCCAGGCATGTGCCCTGACTGGGAATCGAACTGCGATTGTCTGGTTCGCAGGCTCGCGCTCAATCCACTGAGCTACACCAGCCAGGGCAAGTTCAACTTTTTTAGCCATTGCCATTAAGCCATTATAGATGGCAGAATATATGCCTCAATTTATTAATGCATTCATCCACAAATATATTAACCATGAATGCCCTACACATGGTGGCCATTTGAGAAGTCAGTCGTAGCCTGAAAAGAAGCACAAGGCCCTAAAATAAAGGACATTGTGGTAGTTACCTGGCTATTGTTTATCTAGACTTTGAAGCATCTCATCTTACTTTTCACACTATTCTCCTGAACATCTTCCTTTGGCCCCGTTTTCCTTTTAGTTCATCCTCTTCCAGAGTATTACATAAATTTGCTAGTTTTTTCAACTCTTCTTTTTAAAGCGTTTATATTTCATGCATTCACAGGCTGAAGAAGGCAAATCTTAGACTATAGGGATAATGAATCCTGAGAAGAACTTCAGAGTAAGAGCATTCAAAGTAAATTTTTAAAAAATAAATTAAGCTATCTAAATTTTTTTACAGATGATATAAGTAGACATTAATTTCCGATACCTGGAAAATGACAACCAAATCCATACAATCTATGAGATTTTCTTCCTTGTTTCTTACCTTTTATTCAATCCTTCACCTGGTCTGTCTTCACTTGCCTCCAAGCCAAAACTAAATTTTATTTTTTCATGTTTAGTATGTCTCACTGAATCTTTATTTAAGAGATTTTAAATCTATAATTAATTTCCTAGTAACCAAAGAATGCCTCAGTGTCTTAAGGATGCAGTGTTCTCCTAGCTCCATAGTCTCGCCTCGAATTATTAGTTAGCAGCAATTCTGCTACAGAGCATGCTCCCTACCACACTACTGGTTTTACTACTGTTTTGGCACTCTGCAACTAGTCTTAGATCCCTTGGCTCTTTATTTTGCCCCTTAATAATATAGTGTTTGCATCTTCTGACTAGCAGAGTGTATGCTTCGTATGTGCCTCAAAATATTTCATGGTTGGTTGACAACTACAATCGCGGTATTTCATTATGCTCTGTCACTCCTGTGATGCTGCTTCTATTTCTGAGCATGCTGCTTGGCACTTTCAACTTAATGGTCTACACACAGTATTTCATTTAAATCCCCTAAAGCAACTGGGGTAAGTATAATGACTGCACTTCAGCCCCTGACTATGCAAACATGTGCTTAAAATTTCCTTTGTGCCAGGCATTGTTTTCAGCAACTGGGGGACGGAGATTATTGATAAACCCTCTAAATGCTCACTGATAGAGAAGATAAGTCTGCTAGGGAAGGTGAGTACACTAAGTTTGCTTGTCTTTTAATAACATCTTTTAAGTGTAATAGTATAAAAGTTAAGTCTTAGAAGAAAGGATCATAGAAGAAAAATGCTCAGTTTTACTGGAGAGGTAAGAAGGAGCTAAGATCCGAATATGTTTCATGGAGATTCTACTTCAATTGAATGTGGGAAAAAGAGGAAGCAGACGTTGGCAGATTAAATAATTGTTTTCATAATGTCATAGGTAGTTAATGGCAGAGGTGGGGCAGGGATTTGCACAGGGCTTTCTGACGTCATGGCTCATGCCATCATCAATTCTTGCTGCTGTGTTCTTTAGTCTGTTTACTATTTCTGCAACTGATTTACTATTTCTGCAACTGAATGCTATCACAAGTTTGTACTTCTCCCTACTTGCTTCTCAGCACTTGCTTCTCAGTCAGCTGTACTATACTTTAGTGGTGGAGATAATATACGAATCCGCATTTTTCCAATGAAACAGCATTCATATATTTAGCTTCCATATGTACTCGTACCTAAATATGGTTCCAAATGAGACTCCATTCATGGTCTGCCAATTCTACATTCCCCACTTTTTCTTTCATAATCCCTCCTCTTTCATTTTCCAAAATAAAGGTATGCTTTTGTCCTTACTTCCTAAGGTATGTCATCTTAGAGATAAAAACCTCAGTGATAATTGGCACGGAGAGATTCAAGAATAAAGTGCAGCTCCCAGAAGGACAGGTCCAGGAGAACAAATATGAATAGTTTAGGGAGGAAATACAGTGGGGGCACCCTGTTTCATTCAGGTGACAGGCTCATGGCAATGCTGGGGTCTTAAAATACAAGTTGTCTACCACTTGATCATCCTTCTGTTCATTCACTCCTACCTACTTTCTGAATCTCTCTTAAAGATGGAAGCTTCAAATATCTATATACCCAAGGTTTAAAGGACTATATATTTATAGCATATAATAAAACTGGAAGTTGTATGGTTTAGAACTATACAAATACATGCAAAATTTGTGTTTGATGTCAACTTTGAAAGTGGTGTGGAGATCATTGATTGTGTGTATGTTTTCAAAATTATTTAAAAAATAATACATTTGAAGACCTTCCACCAAATCTAATCACTTCTCTGGGAAGCTGCTCAGGGGTAGGAGAAGGCATATTCCCAAGTCTCCATTATTCCCCAGGCTCCCGACCTTCAAGCATTGCCAGGCTTATTCTTGATGTTGGATATTTGAATTTCGGATAACAAACATCAGTGTCAACCCTTTGAAAATAAGTATCACCCAAGTATTTTGCCATGCCATTATTCTCTAGTTAATTTTACCACCATATTTTACTGAAAAAAAAAATAGATAATAAATAAGCCACTTATTTTATAAGTTAAAAATTATGCATGTAAGAGGTTTCAGGACTTACATATTAAATGAGAGAATAAATGAAAAATTTATCCTAATGTAGAAAGCAAAATGATAAGTTTTAGATCTTTCTTAAGAACATAAGCACAATTTTACTATTATATGTGTAAGAACTTGTCAACTTTTGAAGATTTACTTTCTGACTTAGCTTACTTTATCTTGCCTGAGTTGATTATTCAGTATTTGATCATTTCTGTGCACAGTATCATTGCCATGTAAGTGTCAAGGAGGCTCGTGGTATTGTCATTATATGTTGCTCCAAGCTGTATCCCAGAACCATTAGAGAGGAGGAGTAAGAGTAAAGCTTGCTTCTTCTCAGTTTTGAAGAGTGACAGTAAAATTGCGATTGTAGCGTAGTTAAATATGTGTATCTAGATTTTGTTAATAAATGCCCTGCTCTTAGAATTCAAAATAAGTGCCTGGCTTCTCACCCTTTTCTGGCACATGTCATGGTCTCTTAGCCTTTGAATTAATGACTAGTGTGAACATTTTGTCACTTTATATTTCATATTAAACTTTATTACTGAATTAGCTTGTTTCCCTTTAACTATATTTTTTCTTCCTTTGTTTATTTCTCTCTCATTTTTTATTTTTTTTGGTGGGAGGAAGAGTGGTGGTGATTTGGGGTGGAGGGGTAAATATGAGTGCTCTTTTAAAGATGCATTAGTCAATTTTCTTCTTAAGAGAATTTAAAGCAGAAAGTGCATAAATAAAATTAATTGCATAGCTATCTAGACACCTGTCAAAATCTTGATATGTTCAGTCCCTATAATTGGTATTATATATTCAAAGTAAGTCTTTCAAACAACGGAAACACATTTTGCATGAGAGCTGCCTGTTAAATAGAGGCAATCTGTGGTAGTGGAAGTTCTGTCAGCAATTCTTCACAGGCATCGCAACCACTAAGCAGAGTCTCACAAGCCTGCCTCCCCCATTCCTATTTCTCACACACACACAAATACAAAGTTTTAGAACCTATTTTATAAATTCATCAGCCACTGCAGTCTTGTTAAATGTTTTGACATATAACCATAACAGCTATTAATTAAGATAATACTAGTTTTAATAATGAACAAACCCCAAACTGTATAATAGAGTAAACACAATAGAATTTCATTTCTTAGTCATTTCAAGTCAGAAATCAGATGGATGGTACATGGTCAGATCTTATCCAAGTGGAAGTTCAAAGATCTGGGCTCCTCTCATCTTCCTTCCTGCTATTTTTAAAATGTGACTTTAAAGAGCACCCTTCTTAGTTTCACTTAAGCTGGTAGAAGGGGAAATGTTACAGGTAAAAGTGCTGGACATTTTATGGGCCAGGCTCAGAAGTGGTAATCCACAGTTTCAGCCACATCCCATTTGCCTGAACTCACAATGCCTATACAGCCTATCTCTATGTCCAAAGAGAAAAAAAACAGTTCAGCAAATAGTTAACTAGCTACATATAATATTTTGAAACTGCAATCAATAGTTATGTAGAGGGAAAAAAGCTGACCAAAAATAGAGGCAGACAAGAAGGAATGGAGAAATTGTAAAATGTAATACAGGGCTTCATAAATGATTTTAATAACTATATTGACCTAATGCAGAGTGAAAAGTGCTGGTTAGTTTTATAACTGGTGACAAATTAAACACAGTCACAGGTAATACTGGGCCCCACTAGCAGCTTAGTTTTTATAAAGGCTGAAAGAGAATTTGATTCATTAAGTCTTTTTTTCAGTCTAGACTAACTTATAGAAAACTACAGGTTTTAATAAAGGTAAACATCAGCTTTTAGTTAAGAAGGAATTCAGAAGGGTGATGTTAAAAATTTATTGCAGCCTCCCATTCATTTATCCCACACACATTTAATATCTTCTCTAAACCAGATACTATACTTAGCCTTGAAGATAACTTAGTAACATAGAACCTCTGCTCCCAAGACCTTACATGTGAGTAGGAGAAGCAAGCCTGAAAACTAACAACTAATCATAGTATCATAGTAACAATTCTATGAGGGCATGTTGGGTTAGTGGTTACCTCAACGTAGAGATATTAGGGAAGATTATGAAGAAGAGAGGCCATTTAATCCGGGGCCTAAAGCATGTCTTTTCAGGGAGAGGAGAGACTGTTAGGGAACATTGAACTCATGATCAAATATATGAAAAAAGCGTGGCAGCTCAGGGGTATGAGTGAACATGACAAGCAGAAATAGGAAGTTCTTTTGTATGTCGGAAAATGGTGGCTCGGTCATGGGATGTGGGGGTTTGGGGAAGCCAGTTCATGAACAATGACTTCAATTTTAATAGTGAATGGAATAATAAGCCTTTGAGTAAGTTCTTAGCAAAGGAAAGAGTGAATGATTTCCTATATGTCATTTCTTCACTGTCAAACACCTTAGAGACTTCAGTACCTTTCTAAATGCAGACTCAAAGGCACACCTGCTCATTTATTCCTGTGGAACTATAAAAGGGATACAGCTACACATATACACTTTGCTGAAATAAAATGCCTAAATGTCAGGAAAATAATTTAAAAAAGCAAAACATGTTTTTATGTATATTTATAATAGTATAATAGTTTCAGGAAAAGCAAAGCTTTTTGACTTCAAATGTAAGTTTCCCTTACATAAACATGACAGAGCACAGTATAGTGCTATTGAACAATCCGTATTTCATGGTTGAATCACTGCTTAAGAACACTTGTTTCTTAGCAGTATATATTCTGGAATAACAGGATGGGAAAGTCATGGAGATGTGACATAATACAACGGGTGTTATAATGTATAGCATATTGTAGTTATTATAAAAGTTGAGAGGAGACAGATAAATTGAAGAGGAATAATTGAACAAAAAAGAACCAGTACTTAAATATTTATAAAGTTTCCAGGCTCTCTATATTGCAGAAAATAAGAAAGCATGTTTTGGAAAAAACATTAATGGTGTGGCTGGGCAATCCCTTCATGAAGAGGTGACCCGTGGAATAGTCAGCCATGTCAGCACAAGTCAGAAATAGGGATCATATCAGCATAGACCTGACTGCCAATGTGGATTAAAAGGAGAGGGTCAGGAGGAAATAAAGGAAGGTTCTAGAATTCTAAGATTCTACAGGAAACAGCAATAGACCTATGCACTTTCCAATTGTGAACATGCCTTATCCTTCGTGAAAAGGAGGAATGACCTAGAGGGTAATTCACAGGTCAATCCAAGGCTGCCAATGTTGGCCAAAGGAGTAGGGCCTCCACTAAGGGCCTGTGCCCCAGTAGGGCCAGAATTTGGGGCTGCTACCCAGATGAACCTAGAAAACAGCATAAAGCCATGATGATTATTCTCAAATATTGAAATCTAATGGAATGTGCCTTGCTAGGTTTTGGACTGTTTGAGGACTTCTCAGCCCTTTCTTCTTTTTGATGTCTTGGTTTTGGAACATTAAATGTCTATGCTATGTCTGCCCCACTTACAGGAACACTCAAGAATTAACGATTTTAGCTTTAGCTATAATTGACAGGCTTAAGTGATTAATGCATGTGGTGTTCCAGAAACTGGAATACATGACTTATGTGACTTCAGAAGGTCAACAAGCAATTCAATCTTTGGGCTTCAGGGGGTTTGCAAATGATGGAAATGATCTCTGAAACCATTGTGTTCCACAAATAAAGATTGTTGATCAGCAGACAAAGATATATTAGGAAAATCACTGCTGGAGTGCAACTCTTATCTGATGAACTGTTTTTTCTAAACCCTTTACCTACCCTTTTCTTCCCTTTATAAAAAGATTAGCTTGAGATGAGATGTTAAGATGGTTTTTAGGGTACATAACTCGCTGTCTTCTCAGATTGCAGGTCATCTGAATAAAGAGACTATAAATTCAATCCTCATCTCTACGTATCGGTTCTGGTAGTGACAGGCAGAGTGAATGCTGACTCTTCCGGTTTCACCACAACTGTATTTTGGAAGCATATGCTTGGTTTCACAGGTGGAAAGAATTTTTTCCTCAGGATGAATCATACCTAGAGTCTCATTCATACCAGATTTAGGTGGTATTTAGATGAGACTTAGGATTTAGATTTCATCAGAAGATGTGTTAATACTTTTGTGGCTAATAGGATGGGACAAATGTATTTTGCATGACAAAAGGATATGAATTTTGAGAACAAAGGACAGAATTATGTGGACTGAACACATTCCCCCTCCCAAATCTATGTATAAGTTGAAGCCCTGCCTAACCCTCAATGTGACTGTGTATATAGATAGACACTTTAAGGAGGTAATTAAGTTTAATTGAATTAATTAAAGATAATTGAGGTCATATGAACAGGGTCCTAATTCAATAGGACTGGAGTTCTTAAAAATAAAAAGGACAAGACACCAGGAGTAAGTACCCACAGTGGTAAGGCTGTGTAAGGACATGGTGAGAAGGCAATGGCTTGCAAACTAGAAGAGATCTCTATCAAAAATAAAATCTGCCAGGGTCTTGATCATGGACTTGTAGCCTCCAGAACTGTGAGAAAATTAATTTTTGTTGTTTAAATCATCCAATCTGTGATGTTTTGTTATGGCATCCTTAATTAACTAGTAACATGTGTTCTAATGTGACTGTTCAGTTATATGATAACAATAATATTTACCATGTGTCAGGTAATTTATCAAGTCCCATATATACCTTATCTTTTAATAACTTAAAAATCCTTGGTGGAAGTTACCATCATCACTATTTTACAGATTGAGAAATTCAGGTCAAATAGGAAAATCACTGTACCGCCAAGCAGTGGAGAACTCATCATTTTCCACGTGACGATCTGCAAAGGGCTCAACTTCTCCAAGTTTCAGCTTCACTGTTCATTAAGTGATGATGCTATGTGTGCTGGCCTTTTAGAGGATTTTTGTATAATTTAAATGAAATGACTTAAGCAAATTTATTGTATGAATATCTTTATCAGCATCACTCATTTTGATAACCTCCTTTTCTGACTCAAATCACTAACTTTTTACAAGAATTTTCTCAAGACATTACAATACCATTGCCAGAGTATCTTACTTTAGAATTCTCATATCTAGGCTTTGGTCCTGACTACTGACCTGTCAATTAGTAAAAGAATTGGAGCTTAAGGTTGTCTTTAATAATATTCTTTTTTTCAGATGGTGGGATGATTGATGTCCATGATTTCATTAATTTACACTCAGTGATATTAATAGAAGTATTGTGAGAACTATTTTGTATTAAATGGTTAAAGGGATTGAAACATGAAAGAACTGTATGGGCCTTAATATTAATCTTATTTGTGAATTCTGTGACTTTTTCCTCCCTTGCTATCTGTCTTTGTAGAATAAAATAGTTATTTGCTGATTCAATTCCATTTTATATGTCTTAATTAGCTACCCAAATATAGCACTATTTTTTATTGTTTCCCTAACAAAATCTAGTTGTCTCTTTTTTCCCATGTAATTATAGTTGTTTGTTTGTTTGTTTCTTTATTTGTTTTACTTCAGGTTATTTCAGTAGGTTTTGTAACCTGAGACAAAAATTTCAATTTCTGGAAAACAACTGATTTGTAAAGTAATCAGGAAAGCTTAACAATAAGAAATAACTTTGCAATGTATTAAATCAATAATGCAGATAAGAAATATAATTAACCCCTGTATACCCCCGAAACATATATTCATTAGCCAGCTTGGTTTAAATACAGCTGCTAATTGATTTTTACCAAATAAATGTGAATAGATTTTTCACTATGTGCATTTTGACCCCCATCATTATGTTGCAAAAATATTTAAAATTTTTTTAATTTTATTTAGTTATTGTTCAAGTACAGTTTCCTGTCTATTCCTCCCATCCCAGCCCAGCCCATCCTGTGCTGCCCACCTCCTTCCTATTTCCACCCCCCTTAGTTCTTGTCCTTGTGTCCTTCATACTTGTTCCTCCAAATTCTGATGTTTCTATTTTTATGCAAATATAAAAAAAGGAATCCGTTTGTTTTCATCAAGGTTTATCACATTGCAGTATTTAACTTTTACATTTATTCTTCACTAGTATCTTGATCAAAATCTTTTTCTATATCTTAACTATGGCAGGGTTATAAAGGAAGAACAGGAAAAACAACTAGGTCATTGGACTGTGTATTGCACCAAGAGCCCCTTTAGTGCAGAGGGTTTGACAGTTGTATGATTGAGATCACTAATAATTTTTTAAGTTGTATGCTGTTACCTCATTTGAATGTCCTCATAGTTGTAAAGCTGTTGGGGCATTTGAAAAATTAAAGTCCTTAATCATGTATATAATGTGCTCATTCCATCCACAAAGTCAGTTGATGAAAATATCTTGCAAGAATTTGTAGGTCACAGATTCTTTTTTATATGTAAAAAGAATTCTTGCTTGTATATGAATACTTATATATATGTTCTTGCATGTACATAATGTGCATATATATAAAAGAGTTCTTTTATATATATGCAAGCATTTGTAGGTCACAAATTCTATATGTGTATATTTTTTGTATTATTTTGTATTTAATGTCGAAAAAAAGAGTGTTTCAAAACAAAAACTGAAGACCAATATTGATGACTCTGGGATTCTTGACAGTTTCTCTTAAAGAAAGATAACTATAAAACAATGCAACAATTCTTTAGCGAAATAAAAACCAGTATCAAACTTTAGATCTCAGAAAACAGAGAACATTCCACTTTAAATGGACAGCATTGTTATCATGATGGATTTGTTCAGTAAACAATAGCTCCATTACCAAGGCAATCTGAATTAATCTGAAATTGAATCACCCCTTCCACAAACATTGGGGAAATTGAAGCAATTTTAGATTAAGACAAATAAATATCATGGTGTAAACTTTAAATTGAATTCAAAATAAATTGAACTCTTATTTTCTTACTTTTATTTTATCTTTTTGTATCTTTCTTTGTTGCAAACACAAAATTATAGGAGGTTTCATAAGTATAAAAGTATATACTGGGATACTAAATAGAATATCTAGGATAAAAAATAATCAGAATTTTATAGCAATCAAAATTCTTTTATTCTCCTTTAAAACGGAAAGAATCATTTTTTCATACTCAGCATGAAGTTATTCACAGCTTGTGACAGAATGGAAAGACATAAACCATTGATATCAAAGTTTAGTCAACTTGTCAGTCAAAGTCAATTAAAGAAAATGCACAAAAGTAGGCATTTATCTGATGGACCCTGCTAGCTCACATTAGTCATTTAAAGTCTCTTTCTAAGAGACTCATTAGCTTGTCTATTTGTAAATGACTGCTACAATCTGGGCATACTGCCTTATGTTCTATTTTGCTAAAAGATAGTGTTCTCTTGAAAGACAGCCATGTTTTGATCAGCATAAAGCAATATAAGGAGTCGAAAGTCATGTGTTGCCCAAAAATGATACAAAATGAAAAAACATGGCTCAGTAATTGAGGTCAGCTACTTATGAAAAGAGTTATAATTTTCAAGTAGCTAAATGTATTTTTCTCCCCAAATCTTATCATTGGCCAGCATAAACTATTATCCCTCCACACAAATATGTCTATGTACTCATGAGACCTCTGGTTCTTGCCTGGTAGACCTCCTTTATAGCCCCTGTTATATTTCTGTACATGTACCAGACACGTACTGTCATCTTTCACTATTTTTATTTCACTAATGCCTGTAAGCAGTATGAACAAATTCATTAACAACAAGAAATCTGTTTAGAAACTGTTACTGATGGGTTAGTAAGGACATGTGATGCACCTGCTGGATGAGAAGGCTAGAGATTCTGGTTTGAGAGTCTTTTAGACCTTGCTAAGGGGTGTAGGTTTGAACTGAGGACTTTAGGGGACCAATAAAGTAGGGGAGTGGCATGTTGAGATTGTATTTTAGGAAGATCCTTCCATAGAATATATCGGAAGAAGTAACTAAAGGCAAATAGACTGTGTAGCAGAATGTTGTAACATATATGAGAGAAGTAATTAGGGTCCAAACTAAAGCAGTGAAAATGAAAATGAAGAGCATGTAGCAGAGTTGAGAGATTTCTGGGTGGTACCTTCATAACACTCTCTAACAAGATGTTAGAGAAGTAGGAGCCCAGAATTAGTCCCTGATTCTCAAACTAGGTTAGGGTGATGCAGGTGGAAACACAGTCTTAGTTAGTGAAAGGTTACATTTGAAGGGCTTGCTAGACAACTAGAGGAAATACTCTGGAACTCAAGAAGTTCTGAATGGAGGTAAAGGATTGAAAGAACGTACGTCACTGGATTTTACTGAGTGTTAAATAGTACTTGTGCATGCTTAGCACAGTGTCTTAAATAAGTGTAAATAAATGGCCACTATTGTTCCTGGTGATGGAATGGAGAATGTGAATATTTGAATAAATCTAGGATGGAATTTTGTCTTCAGTGTCGAATCAGATGGACAAGAGAGTCGAGAGAAAGAATAGAGGCTTTACTGTAAGGAAGGATGGTAAAAATAATGGGCCCTCAGGATTATGCCACATCAGAAAATAAAGGGAAAATAGCTGCTGGATTGAAAGAAAGAGGAGTGGATGTTCATAAATATGTTTTGAATATGATACATTCTTGTTTCATAAAAATTAGTTGTGTTACCAGGGTCTCCTTTGACCCTTTATTTTTAACCATTTGTTTGATTTATATTTGACTCATTTGTCAGTATGAGTCTATATACTGACATCTGCATTTGATAATCATTGACTAATACTATACTTGATAGCTGATCAGTTATATTTCAACTCTAGGGTCCTCAATCCAACCAAATAACTTAAAGAAAGCTGTTTCATATTGTGTGATGCCTCTGACAAGAGTCCATTTTTCTTCACCTCACATGAACAGTGTGGCCACTAAAAACACGTGAGGTGGTTCATCACAGGCATGTAAAATACAGCCCAGGATTATAGCAGTGCAACTTGTCTGGATGGAAACATATGTTTCCTCCTCCATTTCTAAATTCTCCTGGCTGGGCAGATAATGAGATTAACATTAGACATAGTAACAGGAAAAAATGACCAAATTTGCTACATATATACATGTGGAGGTTCCATAAGAATATGACAGCCCTGGGCAATTGAGGATTATATGCCATTTTGAACTGAAGAAAGAGAGACAACGATCTAGGATTTCAAAGGGAATCTAGGCCCTTGGCTGATGTGGCTCAGTAGACTGAGCACAGGCCTGCAAACCAAAGGGTTGCTGGTTTGACTCCCTGTCAGGGCACGTGCCTGAGTTCCCAGTAGGGACTGGGCAAAAGGCAACCACACACTGTTGTTTCTCTCCTTCTCCTTCCCTTCCCCTCTATCTATAAAAATAAATAAAATCTTAAAATAAGCAAAGGGAATCTAGGAAGTTTACTGGCAGATGAGAGGGAGCAAACACCCCCAGAAACAAATGGGACAGGAAGGGGTGTCCAACACAGACCTTGCTAGATTTCTCCTTGCCACATTTAATTCTTATATGCCAAGCTCCTCTTCCTGCAGCAGATTTTTCTATTTGAATTCCTTTAGGCAGGTAAGGGGGAAGTTGATAAAAATACAACTATTCTTGCATTTGTTGAGCTTTAATTGTATTCAGCTTGAAATAATCTGCATGCCACAGTGACACCTCTTAGGGAGACATATCTGGACCACTGCTGTCTTTTTTAGAAAGAATTCAGACCCACTGACCTCTTCTTGCATTGCAAATCTGTGTGATGGCCATGAGTAACTGAGTAGCAGACAGAATAGATTGTACCTGCCCAGGCGGAGGCAGAAATGCCCGTGGAGGTGTTGTAAAACAAGCTTCTAAACAGCAAAGAGACACGGAGCTGTCTGCAGAGAGACGAAATAAAACTGCAAATTAAGCATGGCATGGTTATTCACTGTTTTATATTAGTGTCTCTTACTCCTGTAAATGCTGTTTAGAGTTTTCACATGCTCAAAACTGTCATTTAATCTGGAATGATGTCATTACTGGTTTGAGAGTCATTTTGCCAACTTACTGAAAGTATCTGACATCCATACCATAATGTATATAGCTGGGGACATGGTGGTAGTTTATTTGCCATCTCTAGTTTAGTCTAAATCACCAGATATCTAATTTATCATGAAAAATGAAATTCTAGGAGTTCTTTTTTTCTTCTCAATGTTATTCAACAATCTGAGTTCTGCCAGAATAGGGAATGGCTCATGTGGAAAATATATAATTGCCTGAATTTATATGACAGGAGTGTTCTGAGAGTAAAGCAACATATAAAGAAAAGCAGTGGACTAATATTGGCAAGAAACCACTTCTCACAGGTGACTGACTAATCCCCAAAGACTCTGTGGTCAGAGGGAGTGAAGAAGGCTGGTCCCAAACCTGCCATTAATTAACCACAGGAAATTAAAACCCCTTCCTCCATTCCACTCTCTCCTTCCCCTCTCAGTATGTTTCTTCTCCCTCCTTCCCTTTTCCAAATTATCTCCCTCTCCCTCTGCCTCCCTCTATCACCTCTGTGTGTGTACTGTATACCAGCGTCACATGAGTGTGGGAGAGGGAGAATTCCTTCCCTCTACTTGTCTTTAGCTCTTCTGGCTGGACTGGTAATAAATAGTGAAATTGACTTAAGGCTAGATTAACAGGAATAAAATCAATTTGATACAAGTACTTGGGAGAATCATAATATGTTGTTCAGATCATAAAATGAGTCTTAAAGAAATTATCAACCAGGCACCTTTTTACACTTTCAGACAAACGATGAATTTGTGAGAAATTGATAGGCCAAAGAAACTACTCATCAGAAAGAAATCTAGGCAAGGTTTGCACATTTATTAGTGAAGAATCTAAACAGAGTCTATGCTTGGTAGTAAATCAGTAAAGATTTTACGAGGTTTGTTTATATATGATTCTAACTCCATTTTTCTTAAACTCTTGTGATAAACTCTTAACCCTTGGGAGCTATCAGGGTGCCTATCACATGGGAGATTTATCTCCTTTTAGTGGGGCAGAGAGGTCTGGATTTTCTGCTTGTCCAGACACTTTTGTAAGTAACATTAATTTGAAATAATCAATATGTCACTGTGAGATGTTTTTGGTAAGCCTGCCACCGACCCTGACAGTAGCTACTGAGATACAAAGATAAGAGATGCCTCTTCTTGCTTGAAAAAGGGTTGGGGAAGTTCAGGAAGCAATTGGATCAGATGATTCATGTCCCTTGCAGTTCTGATATTTTATGACTTTCTCCTTTTTCAAAATCTGATTACACAGTCGATGTCATTCTTTTACATTATTACTTAGAGAAAATGAATCTTGAATAGGTCACACAGCTGGCTTGCAAGAGTCATTAATATACTCAATAAATATTAACTGTGCCAAACGTTGTGCTGGGGGACCCCATGGAAATACTCACGGAGATAAGTGGGCAGCTATTGGAGAGCTACACATTCCTCTCCAGGTGTTCGCATGAGTGCTGCAGGAGAGTTAAGGTCTAGGTCAGACTCTGAGGATGAGGCTGTAGATGTGGCTGGCAGGAGAAGGAGAAGCTCTGGAGCACAGGGCTAATTGAGAGCCTGTACAATTGCAGTGGAAATCATGTTTGTCAACTTGTCAGTCCTTGGGGGTCCCTGTAGCACAAAGCAAAGAGGGAAAATCCAGAAGAGTTTGCACTTTATCTTAAGGACAAGGAAGGGTTTTAACTTGCATGACAAGATTTACATTTAAAATAATAATGAACTAAAAATAAATATCCTATGAGAATGTGGTGGTGATCAGACATTTATAAATTAGTTTCTTCCAGCAAGATAACCTTATGTTTTAGATAGGAATCTTAGTCTCAATCTCAGAGGTGCTGAAATTTACTTTTAATAGCTCACTTAATTTGTATTCTGGATTTGTATTTCCTCAGGCTGGAAAAATACAAACCCAAGACACTGGGAGAGTTTGAATCTTTTCCAGCTCTGCAGTGTTGGGTCATGATCCCCAGATTTACCCTGTGCGGTAGTGTCCCAGGGGAGGAAATGTGGACACTAGTCATCTGTTTCTGTAGATATTGAAATACCCTTAGTTTCTTCAGCATAGTTCTTGCAGGCTCAGCCAGATTTGGAGACTGGAGCTATTAGCAGAGTCCCCTAGTCGCTTGGCTATTCTGGTCTCTGTGGGTACCTGTGCTCAGGGTGTGGAGTCCTCTTAGTGCTCCTCTCTTTAGCTAGCCCTGAACTGTTGTAGACCGCTCTACCTGGTTCCAGGAATTGTATCTCAACCCCTTGTGGCTAAGGGCGAGGGATGACCTCTGGAATGTGAGCCACAGGAGACAAAGTTTGTCTCCGGTAGCAAATGATGCCTCAGTTTCCTCTCCCTGCCCCCAAAGCTTGGTCAGAAGTCAATGACGGGTAAGACCCCTCATAGAGGAGGGGCAACCTAAGCCAGACTCTATCACTTGGGAGGACTTCATGGAAGGACTTGGGGGGGCTGCAACAAAGAGGGAGCAATGGACTCTCACCCCCAGGTTTTGATATAGCCTAAGTCCCCAAGTTTTCTGGGAAAGTGCTTCCTGGCTCTAATCCCCTGAAGCCTGAATGCCAGTTGGGGAGAGGTGCAGCTCCTTGTCTTGCTAGAGCGTGCCCTGGGGGACAGTCTGGCATCACAAAGACTTCCCGATAAACCTGTGAAATCTGCTCTACTAAGAATGCTTTCATTCACATGTTAAGGGTTGGAGCAGGAAACCCTAAAATTGTCTTCCTGACAGACTCTGACTCATACTAAGCCCTCAGATTTCTTTGAAATGTTATCTACTGTTTGATCTTTGCTGCCCTGTATTTTTATGTATTACAACCCAATAAATGCCCCCGGAGGAGAGAGCTCAATATTTTTTTTCCCCTGAGAAACTAGCCACTGCTCAAAGCCTTTCCTCTGGGAAAATGGCCACTTCTCCTCCCTAAGTGGATCACATCATGTCTCAGTCATGATTACTCTCATCCATGGCAGTCGGAGGGACTTGTGAGGAAAGTCACCCCCACACTGAATGTTTCTTCACTATGCTTTGCTGATAGTCCTCTGTTCTTCCAGTCAGGCAACTCTCCTAAGCATTTAGCCTTTTGAAAAAAAAAACAAAAGCCAGAGAGAACTGAACCCTACTTGAGCTTTCCCATGTGGCATGTACTTTGTCTGAGACCATGAGGTCCAGAGCATGCAACCCACTTGAACTATGCTAAAAGTAAAGTAAGGGAGATACAGAAAGAAAAACACAAAACAAAGTCAATATCTCAAAACATCACCTAGCTTCACCTGCTTTGCACACTATTGTCTCCTTTATTTTCTAAATGGCTTTCATTGAATTCTGTAGTTTATAGTCTTCAATTTCAATTAGCATATTTAATAAAGTTTTCCTTTGCATGATCCACTGTGCAGGCCTGTTCAATGCTGCTTCTGTTTTCTGATTTTCTCTTTCCTACACAGGTTACCTGGATAGGCCAGCTGTGTGACCTATCCCACCGCAGACGCTGTGACTCACATGAGCATGCATTCAGGGCTAGTACACAGCTTAGAACTTACTGCTCACTGAAACTATCCTTCAGTTCCCCTCTCTAAGTGAGTGGATCATACTGTCATATCAAAAGTGCTCTCTAGCTGAAAAAAATACTAGGATTCTAGAACTCTCTTTTAAATTATTTCCCTACCGCCACTGGAAATGCTTTCTCCCTACCCACTCTGGTTTTCACGTCTTGGTCAGTGGGAAAATCTAGGGAATGTACGTCTCCACTTTCACACTGTCATTTGACACAGAGATGTGCTCAGTTTATTTCTGAGTGGGGGATTGAGTAAGACCTAAAACTATGTGATGGGAAGTCTCATGGCTATAGTTTAGCTACTTGATGAACCAAACATGCCTTCGCAACCAGCCTGAAACTTAGCTGCAGCATGGTTTTCTGCGGAGAGATGAGTCTGTGTTCTGAATTCCATGCTTAAGTCCAGAACTGCTTATACTTGAGATTCTCTGAACAGCTCTGGAAATATAATATTGACTTTATCTGCGTTTCCTGCCAGGAATGAGAAATAGATTATTTTTGCAGTTACTGAATATGTCTTCTTCCTTTTTCTTTTTTTAGTGGAGCATCCAATAAGTCAGTCTGCTTTACAGTTTCAGGTGAAGTGTTACTTTTTGAGAGTAAGGTACCAAGATCCACAAAAATGTTTCCATGACCTTCTTTTAGTGATCTCATTTTTAAAAATCTATCCTAAGAAAATAATTCCAATGTAGAAAAATCTATATTTATCAAGATGTTTATTAAAACATGTTTATCAAATAAACAAATAAAGAATGATAATTCATTAACTATTTCACAAAATAGAATAAGGGGCAGTGGTTGGGTAAACTATGACTTTAGTTTTATTTAATGCTATGTTATGAAACATGACAATGATGGTTTTGAAGGCAGTGGTCCCGTGGAATGTCTAAAGTTGTGTTCATGATATGATAGAGTTACATTTTAATTTTCAAGAGACTGAAAGGATATATTTTTTAAAAAGTTGATGAGTTATTTTAATATGTATTAAAATCATTACATATTAATTTGTATTAGTAGATTATTAGTATTTTCCCTCTGTGTTTTCTAAATATTTCAGTATTAAAATGTATTTATTAAAAATAAAAAATTTAAATATTAAAATATTATAAATAACTAATATTCACAAAATAAAGCAATAACTGAACTATAATTTCTCTGATTAGCACATTACAGAGGTATTTTGGGGACAAGCAGTTTACATTAGATACATTTATCTAATTTCATAGATACATAGAGAAGTATCACAAAAAATATTCAGTGTCTTATAATATGAACATTCCTACTATTGATAAATTAAAGTACTAATAAAAAATTAACGTCATTAATAGAGTGGTTCTATAAATTTTGTCATTGGTCTACAAAAAGGGACAATTCTAGCAAATATATCAGTACTTAGATTTTAGTCTAATAATTATTATTATCATTATTGATAATGATATTATTAATATATAATTATTACTTAGAATACTAGTGACAACTGGATAACTGTATGGATAGGTAATTTTGCTGTTGTACAACTAATAAAATAACAGAAAGAGCAATTAAAAATTAGCAGAAAGAGCTATAACAGAATTCATTCAGTGAGAATGTCACTCTTGTGTTTATGAGGGTGTCTGTGGGTGCAGGCACACTTGCAGATGTCTCGCACGAGTGTCATGTGTAAGGGCTTTAATGTTAAAACACCAATGAAGTCTATAAGGCAGCAAATTGTTTTTTAAGTCACAATGTTAAGAGAGATTTGTTAAAATTATAGTTCTGTGGCTTATGAGCTGAGAAATCTCGGATAAGTAACTGAATCTTCTTGAGCCTGAAATTCCTGCAAAATCGGAGGGAGGATCATGTTGCATTTACTCTGTGTTGCAAGGGCTAGATGAGCTAATGGCTAATTTCTGTCACAAAGTAGGTATTTAATAGATAGTTTTTAATATATTTGTTGAAAGACAGCAGAGCGTGTTGGTTAAGAGCACAGAGGTTGGGGCTGGGCTGCACGGCTCTAAAACCCAGCTCTTTCCCTTATAAGCTCTGTGGCTGTAGGCAAATGACTTCATGTCAGTGTGTCCCAGTTTCCTCATCTGAAAAATGAGGATGATAATAAGAATGCTGGCCTCACTGAGTTAAAATAAAATGAATAGACACATATTCAATATGCAGTTCCTAGCACTAAGCAAGCATTAAGTAGGTGTCAACTCTTATTAATATTTCACAGGTGACATACAGGTGAAGGGGACTAATATTTATCAAGTATATCACACACAAACTGTTGTCTTAAGCCCGATGTTTATATTATCTCATGGAATCCTCACAGCAATCCCAAGGTGTAAAGATTTCTTTCTTTATTTTTCACATGAGGAAACAGATTCAGAGAATCAAAATCTCTTTTGCTCACTAAACCATCTGTCTTGATTGTTTACATACTCTGTCTCTCTTTCCCTTGTTGTAAGGCTGGTTTTCATTCTGGAGGGTAGGTACTATATGGGTTTATTGAATTACCTTACCATTTTTTTACAGTTTGTTTTATGACAAGTGCTAGAGTTAGTTGGGAACATCTTTGGTCTTATACCTTGACTGATCTTCATTTGCAATGCTCAAATTCCTGAAAGCCCACAGAAAAGCCATAGAAAGGAAGCGTCATTTATTAATAGCAAATCAATTCTATCTAGAGCATTTTCATCTGCTCAAAATGCTAAATTAAACTGTTTAAAGATTTTTAGGGATGAGGCGGGCAAGTGGTTAAGGCAAAGAAGAACTCCTAAAGAATTTGTCCCCTTAACTTTTGAAGCACTAAGTGTCAGACATGGTACTTGTTTTGAAGATGAACAGTGAACCAAAAAGACACGATCTCTCCTTTACACAATTTCATTTTAAGAGACAGATGTTTAAAAAAAACTAAACAAAACAGAAGTACCAATTTTTATATTTCTTATAAGACCCAAAACAGGTGCAGTAGAAAATATATATGCAGATAAAGGGGAGGAGGATGGAGCCACCTTCCTGACCAGAGAGTGGGAGAAAGAATGAACAGCCCCAGAGTAGCATGGGGACGCATGTGAGAGAAAGAGGGGGTGTGTGTGAAGGGAGCACCAGCTGGGACACAGAGCACGTGTGGGTGTTTGTGTCCCTGAGGCCAGTTTACAAGACAAAAAAGGAATCTCAAAAAACAAACAAATAAATCTATTGCACAAGCACGGCAAAGGAAAGCAAGGAAAGAAAAATTAAGTTGTTTAAGCACAGAGCAAAAAGCACAAAATAAGATGACAGAAAAAAATCTAAATGTTCGACTAATTATAACAAGTGAATATAAATTAAACTTTTCAGTAAGAATACAAACATTATCACAGAAGCCCAAAAATATAGAAATCAGTGACATGTTTTTTACAAAACTCATATAAAGCACAAGAACATAGGTTGAAAATAGAAGAATGCAAAATAACAATTTTGTATTTAACTTTGCATCTCTTACTTGAGGAGTATCACATTATATATGCCTCAGCCATAACCAACCACTGTAAAACTTAGTGGTTTAAAATAACCACTTATTTCACTAATGTATCTACAAATTGGGGCATGCTTAGTAGGGCAGGCATGATAAGAAGTAGAATCTGTCAGATTTCAAAGTTTGGGACTGGAAGCTAGTACAGGATTCACTTCCACTGAATTCTATTGTCCAGTAGCCACAGAGCTTAGATTTAAGAAGAGGGGGCATAGGACTTCTGGTCAAAATGGAGGAGTAAGTAAATATGTCTCACCTCCTTGCACAACCATAGTAAAAATTATAATTATACTACAAAACAACTATTACCCAGAATCATCAGCTAATCAAGCTGTATGTAACTTCAACAACCAAAGAATTAAAGAAGTCACATTCATTCAGACATCTAGGAGTGGGTAAAGATGCATAAAAGCATGAAGATTTGGGTTGTGGAATGGATGGCCCCACAACCATGCATGGTAGGTAGAAATCTGGAAGGATACCTTGGGAGAAAGGAATTCTAGCCTCACACAAGACAATTCAGCTCAGGGTTTCAGTGCCAGGAAGATGAGTCCCCATAACTTCTTGCTGTAAAAAAAAAACAGTGGGGGTTGGGGCAGTGGAAGAAATTGCAGGGTTCTCAGGCATCTCCTCTTAAAGAGCTTGTAAGGGATTTAGGACTTATGCAGACTCATGCCCTCTGGGCTTTAGTACTGGGGCAGTGGCTGGAAGGGGACCAGTGGCATATGAGGAGAAACTGAATTGTCTGGCATCAGGGAGATTAGCTGGGTACAGCTTCCTTCAGGACAAAACTCCAGAGGCTAGGCAGCAGCATTGTCTTGATGCAGAACCCTCCCCACACAGAGCCACAGAGTAGCAACATTTTATCAGAGACACTGTCAACCTGTTTTGCATGGGTTGCCCCATCCTGGTGATTACTTCAGGCTCCACCCCATCCAGTGTATTGCTGCACTTTATAATAAGCCATGCTACTAAGACAAAAAGTCAAAGCAGTTCTACCTAATATACAAAAGGAAACACAAGGATGCTGCCAAAATGAGGAGACAAAGAAACATGGCCCAAATAAAAGAACAGATCAAAACTCCAGAAAAAAAAACTAAATAAAATAGAGATAAACAATCTATTAGATGCAGAGTTCAAAATACTGATTATGAGGATGCTCAAGGAACTCATTGGGTACTTCAACAGCATTAACAAACACAAATGAAGGTTAAATTAAGTGAAATGAAGAAAAATTTACAAGAAACCAACAGCAGAGGGGTTTAAGCTGAGAATCAAACCAATAATTTGGAGCATAAGGAAGAAAAAAGCATTCAATCAGAACAGTAAGAAGGAAAAATAATTCAGAAAAACAAGAATAAGCTAAAGAGCCTCTGGGAAATCTTCAAACATACCAATATCCAAATCATAATGGTGCCAAAAGGAGAAGAGGAAGAGCAAGAAATTGAAAACTTATTTAAAAAATAATGAAAAAAATTTCCTGAATTCGTGAAGGATTAGAAATGCAAGTCGAGGAAGCAAAGAGTCCCAAACAGTTTGGACCCAAAGAGGACTACACCAAGACACGTTATAATTAAAATGCCAAAAATTAAAGATAATGAGAGAATCTTAAAAACAGCAAGAGAAAAAAGGAGAGGTACCTCCAAAGGAGTTCCCATAAAACTCTCAGCTGATTTCTCAAAAGAAACTTTGCTGGCTAGAAGGGACTGGCAAGAAGTATTCAAAGTGAAGAAAAGCAAGGGCATACAACCTAGATTACTCTGTCCAGCAAAGTTCTCATTTAGAATTGGAGGGCAGATAAATTGTTTGCCAGACAAGGTAAAGCTAAAGGAGTTCCTCATCACTAAGCCATTATTTTATGAAATGTTAATGGGACTTATTTAAGGAAAAGAAGTTCAAAGCTATGAACATTAAAATAATTTCACAACTATCAACAATTGAATCTAAAAAAAACTAAGCAAATAAGCAGAACAGAAACAAAATCATGGATATGGGATTATTTGGAGGATTATAAATTGGGAGGGGCAAGGGATAGAATAGGGTTAAATGTACAGTGATTAAGAAGTACACATTGGTAGGTACAGAATAGACAGGGGGGTGTTAAGAAGAGTGTAGTAGTTGGAATAGTCAAAGACCTTATATGCATGACCCATGGATATGAAGTCTTAGGGCAATTACTTGAGGGAATGGGCATTACTGGGTGCTGGAGGGGCAAAGTGGGAAATTGGGACAACTGTAATAATGTGATCAGTAAAATATATTTAAAAATAAAAAGGAAAGGAAAATACATGTGTGTGAACAGATGGTAATACAATTTTGATAAGCAGTGAAGGAAGGCTTCTCAGTGGAGGTGGCATTTAAATTGAAACCTGAGGGATGAGGAGAATATAGTCTGAGAAGGTGGGCAGGGAACATCAGTGAAAGAAGTATCTGTTGCCTGGATAATTAGAATAACAGAGAAACACAGTTCACTGGAGCTATATTTTGACTGAGCTTGGAGCAGTGGGGAATTGCATGTGGTCTAAATTACACTAAAAAATTTGTTAAATCGCCCATGAAGTATAATAACATATATGCATATATCAGTAGTTATGCCCAGTAATTCTTATGCATATCAAGAACAGGTGTAAATGCTGGGTGTCACAACATTCAAAGTATCACACCTTTAAGCCAGATGAGAAATTCCTATATCCTTATGGCAGGGATGAAAAATTCTAAACTTTTCCATTTTGATTACAGGCCTTACTCCACTGTTTTAAGATTGTCTTCCTCCACTGTTTTAAGATTGCCACATGCCCACGTGGTGAAAACACACTGTTCTGACCTATAAATCAAATTGTTCTTTTAAGGATACCCCGATGAAAGTTTGGGTAATACAAAGCCTTCCTCATTTCACTGTCCTCTGAGGTTCCTCATGTGTGTGCAGGGATAAGGCTACTTCAGACAGGCATTTTCTCTGGACCGAAGCGTTCTTACTTGGGAGTAAAATGATTTTGTATTCTTTAGCTGTTCTTGAACATACAAGACATCAAAGTTTCCGTGGATGACCCTAATCTCTTTGTTTTCTGAAGCTGACTTTACAAAAATTGTCCTTACAAAGTTCAGGATCCCAAGACTACCCTCTAGTTTGATAATTTACTAAAGGACTTGGAGAAATCATTAAATGCTATTACAACGAAGGATACAAACTAAAATCAACCCAGGGAAGAGACCTATGGGTACAGTCCAGGAGAGTTCAAATGTGAAGCTTCCAGTTGTTCTTTCCCAGTACAGTCATGGTCATGACTTTTGTTTTGGGGGTTTTGTTTTTGTTTTTTTGTTCTGTTTTGTTTTTTAGCAATAATGTGTGACAATGCGCAGGGAGCATCTTCATCCAGGAAAGCTCACTCAAGCCTTGGTGTGGAGTTCTTACTAGGGCTTGGTTACACTGACATCATTAATCAATTGCCTTCATGGCTATCATTCTATAGCTCACCCAGATGTTAAGTTGATAGCTCGTGGCTCAAAACTCTCCTCATTAACTCCACCCTTTGGTCCAAGGCCCCTAGGTAAACAAAGACACTCTTCTCAGGAAGAACATTCCAAGAATTCTAAGAGATCAGGGCAAGACCTCTCTTTGGATAAGGTTAATACTTTATTATAAAGTCCTGCTCCAATATTTCAACTTAAAAACTTTTACAAGGTATGTCCAGAAGACCATGTAATATGAAAAATAAAGACATTTATTGAAGACGATATATAACATACAAGAAACACTGTACACAGGACAATGACACTTCAGTCACCTTCAAAGTAGGCATCTTGAGACTTCACACATTTCTCACAATTGCCATCATCTGCCCTGTCATATTTTCCTGAGTTTCATCAATGGACTGAAATTTTAGGTTTGGGAAAAGCCAGAAGTTGCTGGTTTGCCAAATCTGACCTGTAGCAGGGCTGAGTCACCCAGGTGATTTGATGTTTCATGAAAAAAAATCTGCACAAGATGTGATGTGTGACTGATGCATTGCCACAATGAAGCTGCTAGTCACCAGTTGCCCATAGTCATGGTCTTCTGTATCATCGGAAAAGTTTCCACATGGGAATTTTCTAGCTTAATGCTAAATTTGAGGCAGGTTTGTTGCTCTACTCAGTCAGTCATTTTGAATGTGATAACCCCACAGTACATATGATCACACAAAGGCATCTGCCACCCCCACTGACTAGTACAGTGATGTTGACATTGTTTACACATCAACATTCAGTCCACTCTCCTTGGCTGCCAGGTTACATCAATGTTGCAGAAATTATTCTCATTATATTAATAATAGCTGTACTTTTTCAGACAGACCTCATGTATGCAACAAAAATCATAGCAACCTTTCTTAACATAATCTTGATGAAAGAACGGGAAACAACATGTGCTGATAGTAATTTGTCTTCCAAGCATCTGTAGGTGGGACACTCCTAACTAATAAGATTGCCTGTCATTTTGCTCAGTAAACCAGTTATTTTTGTTCTCTGATAGGAAGAATAATCATCTAGGCAGAGCAATTCGCTTATGCAAAGGGTAGAGGTGAGAAAAATTTGTTTGAGGACAGGAAAGCAAGTACAGATTGTAGGAGCATATGGTACTGGGTGAGCGTAGCTGTGATTTAGGCAAGGGTCAGATCATAAAAGAATTAAAAACTAAGGTTATTGCATGAAATTTAAAATGCAATGTGACTCCTTTGTAAGGTTTTGAGAAGGGATGTGATCTGATTTGCATTTGAAAACAACAATCTGACTGCTTCCTTCTTTATAAACAGACTTTTCTAGGCTAAGAGAGATAATTTTTTTCTCTTACTCTTTTTAAATACAGAACTGGCAGGTTTTAGTTTCCTAGGTTTAAAGGTGATTATTTATTTCTCTTTACTCTCAAATACAGTTTTGTCATTCACTAGTTAATAATTGGCGTATTTTTTTGGAAAAGCTCTGAGGTTTTCTTTGCTTGGACCTAGAAATTGTCTGGTTGCTTTTATAGCTGGACCTGGTTTTTCCCTGTGGTATTGCCTTCATTAGTAACTGTTAGTTCATAGCTCCTGAGTGGGAAGCTTCTTTCTTATGCTGGCTACAGTAACTTGTCCCCTGAGTGGCCTACTCGGTCCTGTTGTATGAGAAGCAATTCAGTTCATTTTCCCTTCCAGGACTCACTGTTGTAACATGCCAAATCAAGTCCCAAACACATGTCTCTTTTTCAGATGCTAGGCGAAGTATTTTTGGCTGATCAGTGTTTAGTGGTCCACATGGGCTAAAAGATTTTTTATCTTATTTATGTTGAAAGCTTCTAAATATAAATTTGTTCTGTGAGAAAATCCAGATTAGTTGTCAAGAAAATAATGCTACTTCATGCCAAGTGAAATAAGCCAGGGGTTGAAAGACAAATACCATATGATCTCACCTTTAACAGGAAGCTAAACAACAAAACAGACAAGCAAGCAAAATAAAGACAAAGACACTGAAATAGAGAACAAGGGGAACAGCGACCAGAGGGGAGAGGGGAGGGAATTTAAGGGGGAAATGGGAGGGATTTAGAGGAACAAGTATAAAGGACACAGGAACAATAACTAAGGGGGGTGGAAATGGGAGGGAGGTGGGGAGCACTGGGGTGGGGAGGCTAGGATGGGAGTAAAAGACAGAAAACTGTACTTGAAAAATAACTAAATAAAATTAAAAAAAAATAAAGTAATGCTACTTCAAAATCAAATCAGCTAGCCCTCCAAAAGTTGAGTTTAAAAGCCACTAGTGAGATTCTGAGAAGTTAGATCTTTGTGTGAGCACTAGTTAAGAGACAGTTTCTCCACGGGACTCTGCTAGAAACTTAGGAAAACCATTTAGGATAATGCGTCAAAGTTTACAAGAGAAAGGATACAGTGATAGACACAGTCATTAAATCAACATGAAATTGTTCTCTCTCTCTCTTTCTAAAATTTATTTTTAGAGAGGGGAAGAGAGGCAGAAAGAGGAGAGAAACACCAATGTGTGGTTGCCTCTTGTTTGTTCTCTACTGGGGATCTGGCCTGCAACCCAGGCATGTGCCCTGACTGGGAATCGAACTGTGACCCTTTGGTTAGCAGGCCAGTGCTCAATCCACTAAGCTACACCAGTCAAGGTGAAATAGTTCTTAAAGGAATAAATGCATGTCATTTTTATCCATATCTAAAGATGTGTGAAGAATCAATCATTGGTGATTATTTTCTTAGAGATTGTGATTGTAGTCATAGACATCTAATTTCTTGGAATTTAAACAGCCCACTGGATATGTATCAGTGTATTACTTTTCTATGGTTACTTCAGCAAATTGACACAAGCATTTTGGCTTAAAACACACGTTTATCCTTTTAAAGTTGTGGGAGTCATAAGTTCAGATGTTACAGAATGGACCTGATACAGGGTGCAGACAGGGGGGGCTCCCAAAAAACAGATTTGGAAAGGTGCCCAGAAGTCAAAGTGTATAGAAATATTGGAGAGACATATAAGATGTCCTCACCGCCACC
This sequence comes from Artibeus jamaicensis, assembly GCF_021234435.1. Taxonomy (NCBI): domain Eukaryota; kingdom Metazoa; phylum Chordata; class Mammalia; order Chiroptera; family Phyllostomidae; genus Artibeus; species Artibeus jamaicensis. The sequence goes on along the minus strand of NW_026522030.1, from coordinate 65,056,013 downwards.
CCCCCAGGGGGAAGGGACGAATGGAGCCAGGCCATTGAGAGCTGTTTTGCATAGCAACAGTTTTGGAGCTAACCTCTGGAATGGTTATTTAACATATCTATAACCTTTAACTGGTTTCATAGATATGTTAAATAGCAGTGGGCAAGTTTGGAGCCAGGGAGAAGGTAGTGGGGGGGAGGAGACTGAAGTTGGAAACTAGGAGCTGCTCTCCTGAGTGAGAGGGGCTTGGACTCAGAATGTAACTAGGGGCTGCACTCCAGAGTGAGAGCGCCTGGGTGAGAGCTTGGAAAAGACTGGCTCCAAGAAATGAAGGGCCCCCGTTTGGCCAGGTGATGAAGACAGCCACATGCTTTTGGTGGAGTGCGGACTCCTGCAGCTTTGGTAGAAGAGGCCCACGTGGCTTTGGGGTGCCCCCTTTGGCCGCGGGGCCTGGAAAGCAGGAGAGACTTTGACTGGAACTGGGTACAAAGGACTCTTGCCAGTGGACCATGAGAGGGTACCACAGTACTTTGGATTAACTCGAGATCCTGCACAGTGACACAGCTGACGGTGCCAGCAGCCTGCAATACAGACATGTGCTCTTTTCCTGATTTATGGTACCCGGAGTTGGGACAGTGGGAGACGGGAGCGCTGTGTGGGTGTAGGTGTACAACGTAAAGGACTTTGATATTTTAGTAGTGGCATTAGGCCTGAATAGCATTAAATAAACATTTTGTTTCCTTTTCACAAATCTCTGGCATTGAGAGATGTCTTTCCAATTGGCGGCGGACAGAAGGGCCCAGTAGATTTTAGTATTCTGTTTTTGGGAGGGGCCCCTGTTGTATAGCAGTTTTTGTCATCCCTAGGTGGGCCAAATATTGTATTGCCCCTCCCTCGGACCTCTTGTTGTTCGGTAACAGTTTTTTTTGAAGCTCTCACACAGGCCTTCTCACTCAGGAGGGCAGCTCCTAGTTTCCAACTTCAGTCCCCCCCCCCCACTACCTTCTCCCTGGCTCCAAACTTGGCCACTGCTATTTAACATATCTATGAAACCAGTTAAAGGTTATAGATATGTTAAATAACCATTCCAGAGGTTAGCTGCAAAACTGTTGCTATGCAAAACAGCTCTCAATGGCCTGGCTCCATTCGTCCCTTCCCCCTGGGGGGGTGGCGGTGAGGACATCTTATATGTCTCTCCAATATTTCTATACACTTTGACTTCTGGACACCTTTCCAAATCTGTTTTTTGGGAGCCCCCCCCCCCGGCTGCACCCTGTATCAGACCTACAGGTTTATGGGGTCCCTCTGTCACTGTGCATTCTTTGCCTACCACCAGGGAATTGGAATTATGGTTCTCATTGCCAGAGTTTGGTGAGAAGGAAAGGAACTATTTATTCAAAAGTTATACAAATTTAGAGTAATGGCAGAATGGCATCATTAAAAACTTCTAAGTCTCTTACAACACCCACAAACACACACAGTCCTTCTGATACAGGGTGCAGCCAAGGGGGGCCCACAAAAAAGATTTGGAATAGTGTTCAGAATTCAAAGTGTATGGGAATATTGGAGAGATATATAAGATGTCCTCACCCCTTCCTTCACAGGTGTGATTTGGGGGAAGGGACAAATGGAGCAGGGCCATTGAGAGCTGTTTTGCATAGCAACAGTTTTGCAGCTGACCTCTGGAATGATTAATTAACATATCTATAAACTTTAACTGGTTTCATAGATATGTTAAATAGCTGTGGCCAAGTTTTGGCCAGGGAGAAGGGGGAGCAATGTGGTTTTCAGCAGAGTGAAAGAGTACCACTCAGCTTTGCCAGAATGGAGATTCCTGCAGCCAGATGAAAGGGAGAGCCATGCGGTTTCTGCAAAGTAAAGGTCCCCTCTTGGCCAGGTGAAAGAGAAAGCCATGTGGTTTTGGCAGAGTGGGGACCCCCTCTTTCCCAGGTGAAAGGGAAAACCACACAGCTTTGCCAGAATGGAGATCCCTGCAGCCAGGTGAAGAAGAAAGACATGTTTTTGGTGAAGTGCAAACCCCTGCAGCTTTGGTAGAAGAGGCCCACGAGGCTTTGGGGTGCCCCCTTTGGCCGTGTGGCCTGGAAAGCAGGAGAGACTTTGACTGGAACTGTGTACAAAGAACTCTTGCCAGCGGACCAGAGAGGGTACCACATGACTTTGGATTAACTCGAGATTCTGCCTGACACAGCTGACGGTGCCAGCGGCCTGAAACACAGATGTGTGCTCTTTTCCTGATTTATGGTACCCCGAGTTGGGACAGTGGGAGAAGGGAGCTCTGTGTGGGTGTGGGTGTATACCCTAAAGGATTTTGATATTTTAGTGGAGGCGTTAGGCCTGAATAGCATTAAATAAACATTTTGTTTCTTTTCCACAAATCTCTGGCATTGAGAGATGTCTTTCCAATTGGCGGCGGACAGAAGAGCCCAGTAGATGTTAGTATTCTGTCCTTGGGAGGGACCCCTGTTCTGTAGCAGTTTTTGTCATCCCTAGGTGGGCCAAATATTGCCCCCCCCTCAGACCTCTGTTCAGTAACACTTCCTCCCCCTCTTTGCCCAGTCAGGCAAATCAGGGGTATCATATTTCAGGGAAAAAAATAGATGTCTGTGGCTCAGCTAGCTCCCAGTTCTTCCCAGTAATCTCTGCTCCACTGGGCAGGCCTCCTACAGTCCCCAGCACCATCAGCTAGGTTGTGGCTGTGATCTCCAGTGCTTAATCCAAAACCATGTGGCACCTACTCATGGCCCATTAGCAAGAGTCCTTTCACCCCTTTCCTTTCTGCAGTGTCTCTCCTGCCTTCTTCCAAACCATGAAGAGAGAGCTCTGCATGGCTGATACATCTTGCTTTCCTGCTCCTAAGCTGCACAGTTAAAGGAGCCCCTACTCTGCCTCCAAAACCGCATGGTTCAAACCCACATGAGTGCTGCAGTGCCTGGGTTTAAATCTCGGTGCCAATCTTCCTCTGCAACCCAATTTCCAACTCCTCCCCCAGATGGCTACACCTGCCAGCACTCCCCTGTTTTTTTAGCTTTTCTTGGGTGCCATAGTTAGTCCAGACAGTAGTGGCCCCAAGGCATGGAGAGAACCATTTCCAAGTTCATAAGCAAGTGCTGTAAAGGGGATCTGCCTCCCAGTTACAACATGGGTTAAGTCATACCCATCTCCCTGGCTCAAAGCAGGGCCACAGCTACTTAGCATATCTATGAAGCTAGCTAGTTGTTCTAGATATGTGAAATACCATTTTTGCATTATCAGGTATTTAGCTGGCCAACTGTTGATATGCAAAACAACTCTCTGGGGCCCTGTGTCATATGTCCTATCCCCCAGTCCAGACTTCTGAGGGTGGCGATATCCTGTATTTTTATATTTTTATATTTCCTGGACACCCCAAGTTCTGGATCGTGTTATAAATCCTTAGTTTGGAGGCCCCTGGATGTACCCCTTTACACAAAACAGCTTTACTAGGGGACAGAAGGACACAGCTTCCTCAAGAGGCATCAAGGAGAATACATTTCCTTTCTTTTCTCAGCTTCCAGTACTGAGAAGATTTCTTCCTTTACTTGGCTCCTGGCCAATTCTTCCCTCTTCAAAACCAGCTCAGTGCTTTAGGTACTTCAATCTCTTTAGTAGTACAATCTTCCTCTGCCTCCTTTTCTGAGGGCATTTGTGATTGCATTTAGTGCCAACTGGGATAGTCCCAAGTAACTACCATATCCCACAATCCTTAACTAATCACATCTGTAAATTCCCTCCTGCCAAATAGGATAAGACTTTTACAAGTCCCAAGGATTAAAACCTGGATATCTTTGAGAGCTATTATTTAGTTTACCTTAGCCAGTAAACATGAGGTAGCCGAGATGGCTAAGAAAATACTTAGAGCCAGGAAAGTCCAATTAAGAGCTTTTGTATGAGGCAGGACACTGTGAACAGGCAGTCTGGGTCTGAACAGATAGCAGTCTCCAGGGAAAGGGAAGGGCTTTTAAGGTGCTTGGCAGATCCTCCAGGGAGGGTGAGTCACTCTGCAGATGTGTTCCCGGTGCCTGAGCAGGGAGGGCTGACTTGGTTGAAAGCTGGAGGGGGTGGGGAGGGGACAGTGAGGATTCAACCCATTTCCAGTAGGATGTCCCTGGCTCTGCCTCAATTGCTTCCGATATGGGGAGTCTCGTGGTCAGGTATTTAGCTGGCAACGTGTACCATCTTTGTTCCAGCATAAGTGGTGGCTTAGGTCCATGTCCCAATACATTCTAACAGTAAATGGTCCAGGGTACTTGCCTTACCTGTGTCACAGGATAGTGGCATTTAATTAAGAGAACATGTGTGGAGGATTTTATAGACTTTAAATACATATACCAGTAAGTGCTCATTTCTTCATTCACTCATTTACTTTTATACATTTTGATCCTATTTAGTGTAATAACCCCTAGAGTTATCATGGAAATAAATAACAGAGATCATTTTAATTTAACCGTGATTTACAATATGATTATTAAGCAGCTTAATTATTTCCTGTGGTTAACTGTTCTTTACAGTGGGCATTCACTGAACCAGAAAATATTTTTTTCTTCTTAAAGAACCTTTACTGAATCTTGCCATCTAACAGTTTAGATATCCCTTTGTCTCATTCATAAAATAAATTCAACACTTGAAGAAAAGCCAGATAGCTGGATTATCAATGCGCTCAGAAACAGTGGTGCTTTAATCTGTCATGATTCTTTCTATTGCAAGTGATAGGAAGCAATTTACATACACACAAAATTAGGAACGTAATTGGTCAGATCATTGAAATGTCCAGTGTCAAACTGGTTTATTAGTGAGGGTCAAATAGGAAATAAATGGAACATTCTCAGATTGGGTCATTTGAGAAAGGTTTGTTAAAGGAAATATGTAGAAAATTGTGGGCAGGGTAGCAGAAAATCACAGAGGTAGATGGCACAGCGACCCAGGGAATGAAAACAGAGCTGCTACTAAACCCAGGGCCTCCGGGAGAGAAGGTAGAAATCCGTTACAGGGACCTAGATGCAGATTCTGATGGAGAGGGTTACGAGACAAAAGCTGATGTTTTAGTCAAAACACACTGCAACAAAATTGAATAGTCCCACATTGTTTTCCTCCCTCCCTCCCATCTCCTGCTCCTCCGGTTGCAACTGGTGAAACTGATCAGTAGCCAGAGGCAAGGAAGCGCCTTGATTCAGTCCTTCACAGATGCCTTCCCGCAGTCCCTGCACTGCACGAGATGGAAGAGAGTGAGGAGGGGATGTGGTGGGCAGATGGAAGGGCACACTAACTAGTTTAAGAAACAGCTGGTTATAGGATCTCAGGATTAGCTTCTCTTCTGCTCCTCCCCTCCTCCTCTGTCTCTCGGCCCTTCTTTCTCCTGCTCTCCAGTCTTAGACTCTCCCTCTTATCCAACCAAGTAGTTGCAGTAGGTCCCACCAAATATACCTTCAAATGCATGGGAAAGAATACCTCTGTCTTAAATTAAGTCGTCTCCATAAAATCTGCAATGAACTCACTGGTGGGATGGGCTCACCTGCCCATTTTTCAGTCACTGTTGTGGCTCTGAAACTGCAAGGCTCCAGCCGGTCCTGCCGGATTCCTGTTAGCCTCTGAGCACGAGTGGGATCAGCGCCACTGAACTATGTGACAAGAAGGAGGGACAGGAGTCACAAAGGATGATCTTGTATTTATAGGTGAAATGGAAGTGGATGTTGGGAGGTCAGTGTCTTATGTTTTCCAGTGATTAGAAGCCTCTATGAATAAAACTTTATTAAAGGAACAAGGTTTGGATCTCATTGTGAGCAAGATAATGTATTATTTTATTTTTAGGCACAGGCTAAAGTTGTCTCTCATTTTTTGTTTCCCTCTGCTCACATGTGCCATAAAAGTGATTTTGCCATCATATTATAATTTTGTTTTCTGTTATTGTTTACACTTTAAAAAAATAATTATTTAATACTTAAAATACACACATTTATATAGAGTTTTACCTTTTTTAAATGAGTGTGCACGTGTGCTCTTTACAACTCCCTTGTGATATAGGTGGTTTATTTATACTTTACACACTTGGAAATGTTACCAAAAAAGGATTAAGTGATTTCCTAACAGCTTTTAGGAACTTGACCAGGAATTTAAACTAAGGCTGTCCTGACCCTAGACAAATACATATGTGGGTACAGTTGAAGATTTGGTTATGCAGATCCAACTATTTATGTGTGTGTGTAGATGACAGAGCAAAGATGTGAATACTTTATGATTTCATAAGGACTAATATTCATGTTTGCGAAGTATTTTTCTTATGACCCATTACTACATCTGAAATTTCCATAACATTCTTTCATAGGCATTTCTTTGACAATGTTCTGGAAATATGTGTATAAATTGAAAAAGCTTCTACTAGGATAGGGTAGTATTTCCCAGCCACCACATTTTTATACACCAGTTTATTAGAATAGTTGAATATTTTCTAATAAAAATAAAATCCTGATGGACTGTGTCATAGGCAGACTTTTATGCAAGTAAAAGTGAGAGTGAGAACTAAGATATCTTCCTGTTCAAAGGAGCAAACCTAGTTAAGTTAATAGCAAATCTGAATTTACAAACTTAAAAATCACAAGTAGATTATGTGAGCCCACTGTAAATATGAAACTATTATGAAGTCAAATTCTTTAGTGACAGCAGGCTTTATCAAGTTCTTTAAGAAAATATAATCTCACTTGTAAGTGGAACCTAATCAACAAAACAAACAAGCAAGGAAAATATAACCAAAGACACTAAAATAAAGAACAAACTGACAGTAACCAGGAGGGAGGGGGGAGGGGAGTAACACGGGAAAGAAAGAGAAGGGTAATCAAGGAACATGTTTTGTAAAGGACACATGGAGAAAGACAATGGGGAGGATTGAATATGGGAGGTAGGAGTGGGTACGGCTGAGGAGAGTAATAGGAGGGGAATGGGGGCAACTGTAATTGAACAACAATAAAAAAGGAAATATATTTGGAACTTTAAGGGAGTTTCATGTAATTCAGCCTGTGTAAATCTGCTAAAAATGCCCATTCCCTTGAGTAATTCCACTTCTGAGACTTTACTCTTTATCTTAAATGTGGAATTATATATATATATCTATATATATATAAAATATACATGACATCCATGTATATTATGACTAATGATCACGCTGTAAATATACTATATGTGTACACTATAGTGGACTGGTTAATATATTACATAGCCACAATTTATTGTCATAATATTTCTACTGAGCCTGTCTAAAGCAGGGTATATGCTTCAATTTAAATTAAATGAAGAAAGCTCAGTAAAAGCTTTGGTGCCATCCTATTCTAACCATACAAAGTATATGTTTAGCACAATAAACCTTAAATGACATAGCATACAACATTAGTAGTGGTTGTATTGGTGTGCTGGAGCTATGGATGTTTTTTCCTCCCTGTCTTCATTTTTCAATTGTCTGTAATATGTATACATCAGTTTTATGAAAGTAATTATAATTTCCTGGAAAAACATCTTTCTTTTCCTTGTGTATTCATATAATATTTTGTGAAGTACTACCGGATGAAAGAATCCCCATTTCCCCTCTGGCTTTCTGTCCCTTGTTTAGAATGGATTTCTGATTGTGGTTGGGTTGTTTAAATGATACATGGGCCTGGCTATTTTAATTCTGATTATAGACCCTTATGTGCTCCTGTCCGAGGACTTCATCAGAACTTGATGGTACTCGTTCACAGTAACTCGCAGTAGATTCCATGCCATATTGTAAGGTGTGCTTCTTAGGAAAAGCATTACTAGGAATGGATTTTGTAGTGATGGTGACGAGGATTGTCATGTGTGCTTACCAACCACTGAGGCAGAAAATGTAGTCAGTTATAAAAATTATCTCATGATTGTAATCATCATCATTGTTACACAGATTAATGGCTGAACGCTCAAGCCTAACTGTAGGATTGGTGGAATGGCAGTAAACTCATTAGGCATCTCAGCTTCACTTCATTAGTAATGGGAAGTAGTTCAGCCAGTGCACATGCATGTCTGGCCGTTTTGTGGCTCAAATAGTTTGAGATGTAGGAAAACAAATATCCTCCAGGTGCCTGAGGGGAATTTAAAGTAAGCAATGTAAGAATGTCTGTCTTGAAGTATTAGTTAAGTGTTTCTTAAAAGTTTCCATAGACTGAGGCTGGAGCTTCTGTAGTTGCATGTACCCAGACTGGAGTGTTTCCAAAAGGTTCCTCTACAAACACCTTCGGGTATATTTTCTCATTAGCTTAGTCTCTTGGTGGATTCCTTTGAATTCATACAGACAGCTCATTAAATTTTGTTTCATGATTTTTAAAAAAATGATGTTGTATTGTACTTTTGTTGTTGTTTGTGTTTTAGTTTTATCTTTTTATTTATTTATTTTTTCATACTGATAGCAAGTTACATGGAAGTGAGGGAATGGTGAGCTGTGCTGGGGGGTGGGCAAGGGCAAAAAGAGAGTTGAATGTTACTCTGGGTAAGTCGAATATATTTTTTAGTTATATTTATTTGGATGTCTATTTTTATGCATTTCAGTCTAAACTTCAAATCAATCGTTGAAAAATGGGTGTAGTTTTTTATTCGTAAATATGGAAGCAACCCAAGTGCCCATCAATAGACAATTAAGAAGATGTGGTACATGTATACTATAGAATATTATTCAGCCATAAAAGAGAATAAAGTTGAATCCTTTACAACAGCATTGATGGACCTAGGGGGTATTATGTTAAGTGAAATAAGACAAAGACAAATACCATAGTATTTTACTTACATATGGAATCTAAAGAACAAAATAAATGAGCGAACAAAATAAAAACATCCTTATAGATGCAGAAAACAGAGTGATGGTTGTCAGAGGGAAAAAGGGGTTGGGAGGCTGGGTAAGAAGGTGAAGAGATTAAGAAGTACAAATTGGTAGTTACAAAATAGTCATGGGGATGTAATTGTGCAGCACTGGGAATACAGTCGATGATACTGTGATAACTATGTATGGTGCCAGGTAGGTACCAGAAATATCAGGAGGACCACTTTGTAAAGTATATGATTGATTGTGTAATCACTATGCTGTACACTTGAAACTAATACAAAATAATACTGAATGTTGACCTTAATTAAAGATAATTTTTAATTGAAAAAAATTAAATATATATGTATATAAATCCCCCATATTATGTTATTAACAAAGTCCTCAAAAAACTCCCCATTTTCTACTTACTTTGCATATACTTTATTTCAAAGATTAGAAAGTTTTTAAAGAGTCCAAATATTAGAATGACTCCTAGAAATTATAAGAATGAATCTTATGTGAATCTCAGGAGTATCTCCTTTGATATTCTTGTGAGGTGCTGAGTAAACATTTACTTTCATATTTCATGTATTCAGAAAATTAATACCTTAGGGATTGTGCTAATCCATTGTGGAATACTCTACTAAGGTGATAATATCATTTCTTATTTAGATAGGTCACAGTTTTATTCTATAAAAACATTAAATAGTAACTTTTTAAAATACCTTCTCATATGCCATGACAAGTATTGTCGAAAAACTATTTCTTATTTTGAAAAGTCCTCTCATACCCTTGATTCCCCCCTCAACATGTGACATGGGTGATTAGTCCCTCTGGACTGTTTTATGTATGGATTCACTGTGATTGGTCACTATATTCTTTAAAATGTTGTATGTAGACATAAACACAGTTTTTCAGAAGTGATTTGTTAGGCACATGGTATAATGTAATAATTATTTGATTAATGTTTGTAAATATAATACTTCTTTGCTACAGCTAAATTTTGTACAATTTTGTGAATAAATCATGACATTGACTGAACAGAAATTTAGTTCAGGGTTTTTTTTTTTAAACAGAAATGTAAGGTAAGGCAAGTATATCAGTTTGAAATTGCATTCAACCTTTATGGATGAGTTCTAAAAATAACAGTGAATAAAACACAATAGAAATTAATTTGTCTTCCCATAGAAGGACTGGAGTTAGGCAGCCCAGGGTCAGTATGTCATGGAGAATCTATAAGATAATGAAGCATATAGACCCTTCTTCCCTTGTGTTCTACCTCTAGTGCAGGCCTTCCATTCTGTCTTTACATGGTAGCTTCTTGACCCTGGATATTATGATCACCTGCTCTGTGCTTATCCAAATGGTCTATTCTACCTCCCTTTGGACAGAATCATTCAATTTTATCATGTACATTTATATTTGTTTGTACACACAGATATATTTAAACAAACATTTGTTTTCAAGGATTAAAAACACTGGATTATTGTTGAAGGTATTCTGCTTTTTTTATCCATTAATGTTTTAATAAGCTACTCTCTTGCTACAGGGTATATCCTGGAAAGTCAGCTGTCCCTTGGGAAGGGATAGTAGCATAAATTGTGACTTCTATTTTTTATCAGAATAAACTGAAACAATGAAGATAATGTGACAGTATTTAAAGTTACAATTCAAAGATAGTGACTATCATATGTCTATGTAACATTATAAATTTAAAAATCATGTTTAGTAAAAACATTGCTTTAATTTGGGGAAAATTTCTTTATAAAGAAACGTACTCACTGTATTACTTTAATTGATTATGAAAACCCAATGTTGTTACTATTTTATTATTTTGAAATTAACAATATCTGTTCTGCTTATTTTAAAAAATTATTTATTTTTAGAGAGAGGGGAAAATAAGGAGAAAGAATGGGAGATAAACAACAATGTGGGGTTGCCTCTTGTGTGCCCCCTACTGGGAACATGGCCTGCAACCCATGCATGTGCCCTGACTGGGAATCAAACTGGCAACTCTTTGGTTTTCAGGCAGGTGCTCAATCCACTGAGCCACACCAACCAGGGCTGCTTATTTTCTCTTTTGTCACCTATCGAAACTAACTTTAACTTAGTTCTCTGTTTTTCTTCATTCTTGTAAGTCTTCTTCCTGACCTTGTACACTCTCACTGGATTTAAAAAATATATATTTATAAGTAGACATATGTTCTCAGTATTTTTAACTGAATAACTATTTCTGGCTTCTGCTAATGTTGGCTTGTGTGTATTAGATGATCAAGTTTCTAGTTCCATAGCGAAGTGGAGTAGGCTTATGTTCTTTGTGCTTTTCCAAAATGTCACCCACACTGAGGCCAACAGCATGATGACAATCCCTGAAGTCTCAGAGGAAAAGAATAATTTCCCAGGGTTATGAAAGGAAGCAGAAGAGGTGGAGGTAGCATCATATTATGCATAAGCCCTTTTGCCCTACTGTCTCATGCCATATATTCCAGAGAAAGGTATAATTAAATGAGAAAGAGAAAGTAAGTTTTGTATAGTTATATAAGGCATATGAACTCATGGCAAACTTATGAGGGAGATTTTGTTAGCTCTGACTCAGCTCAAAGCATATAAATAATTTGACTACATTTACACATATATGAGACCTATGTACAATAAAATCTGCATATATGTGAAGTATACAGGGGGAAGGATGAAGTGACTAGATATAGATGATCAATGTTAGTACACTTTGGAGCTTCTGATCATGAGTGGCTAATGGCATTAACGTATATCCTTCTTTTGTAATTCTTAGTTACAGGGTAACTCAAAATGAGCTCTTCCAAAACTGTATTTTATGAGATATCTGTAACCCTTAGGAAAATAATAAATATTTCATGAAATTACAAATAAAACAGAATCTTGCAGTCAAAACAAAGGAACATTATATATTATATTTGTTTTTAATGTCAGGACTTATGTCTAGTAGCATGACCCTCTGTGGAGAAAATGCATGTCTAGGTGAAATATTCTAGATTATCTTGACTCATGTTGCCAACTTGGAAAGATGAGATCTAAAGCATGAATATCACCAACCTATTTCTATACAATGCATTCTGAAAATGCATGCATTAGAAAGAGAACGTTATTCTCATGATGAAAGATAACAATTTGCTTGCAGTTTTTATTGTTTCTATCAGGCATTTTACATCGCATGATGAAATGTTTGTTCTTAGAAATCCCCTTCTAGCTTTTCCCATGAGATCTTAAAATGTGATTTATTATTTGTTCACTGATGCTGAGTGTCTTTTTACCTGGACATTATTGCATGAAGGCTGAGGTTTGGATCCTTCTCTGAGTCCAGGATCAATACAGTGGGCAAATAGCAAAATTATATGCACCCTATTTTTTATTTTTGAATATGTAAAAATATTTAAAAGCAATAAGTATCTTTATATTATCATGAAAAATGAGTGCATTTAATATTGGAGGAAATATAGCATGAGAAAATCTGAACATCTACAACTTATGTTATACATATTACATTGGGTGCCTGACATGCTTTGCCAATTACAGTTGTCTTACACCTCCTATCCACTGGAAACTTAAAATGCACATCAGCACATTTAAGGATCTGATTTTTTCAATAAAAATGACTACATAGTACTATATAGTACAGAATACTCTTAACTTATTTGTCCCAAAGGACTGTATCCTCAAAAAAACACACAAGCAAAAAAATACAACGTAATCAGCATCTCATGGGACAATACTCCTTTCATCGATTGTGCTTTGAGTAACATTGACTTAAACTGTATGAATTACTATGCCGATGCCATAGCATGCTTGATCACCTAAAGATATTACATTGTTTTAAAATCTACCTATATGAAAAAAGAGAAATTACTTTTTTATGCTATAAGCATTTAGCTCATCAGACAACAGAGGAAAAAGGAGCCCCTTACAAACTAAAGATATTTGGTCAGGCAAGAGGAAGGAGGAAAAAGAGTTTGATAAAGAGTAGAAACTCACTGAATCTTCTTAAGATTTAGGCTGTGTAATTTACCTTAGCAGTCACTCAAAGCTTTCATCTTGGTTTTCTTATCAAAGTCCTAAAATACAAACCGTATGTGAGAAATATATGTCAGAGGGGAAGGAAAAAAGGTCACCATGCTCTGGAAAATACAGGAGATAAAGTCTTCAGAGGTGGGGTTCTGCAAATAAATATTGCTTTCAAAATACTGAGATAAAGCCATGTTCTTAAATTTAGGACTCAAGAGTCCCCAGTCCACACATGTTTATAAACACATACAGGAGCATTATTCTAGTTGAAAAAATTTTGATTGAGATGACCTTTCTTCTTTGATGCTGCCTGATACCACAGTCTTCTTGTATACATGGTATAATGACCACTTCCTTTAGCTTTTTCCCAAGGTAGTCCCAAAGAAGGGGGTAACTGAGGATTTTAGTGTGTGAAAAAGAAATGAATAATAATTTTTGGTTTTTCTTCTATATAGCTTACACAATTTTTTTTTTAAAAAGCGAATCTTGCTGCTCCTTTCTCCCTAAAATGTAATCTAATGAATTGTCCAAAATAGCCCTGCTTCTGTGTGGAGCACTGTGCACATTTTTAAATTTGAATGTAAACAGTGAAACACTTCTGTGTTTTGTAGTGTGTGTGTACACATATTTATCCATGAAAGAACAAGTATTGAATCAAGCAGTATTTCTATACATGCTGTAAATGGTTTGGTTGGACTTGCATCATAAACTAATGATTTAATGGCATATCTTGTGGGAGTTTGCTTGGTAGATATTGATACTAAGCATGAGTTTTAAGACGTCCACCATTTTTTAAACTTGTTTGCAGACAAAAAAAGAAGGGGAGGTGGAATGGGATATACACCAGGCAGGTGTCATAAACTTAAACCTAATTGTAACCATCAAGCTTTTTAAAATTAAAATATTAAGAAATGAAAGCTAATGTGAGGTGTGTTTCAGCCTTCTAAGCAGATTATGATGCAAACTGCATGAACAGGTCAATGTGCTGTGTCAGGTCAGCTCTGTGAGGGGCTCTGTTTTGTATCCCCTCCAAAGTTAGCTGCAAAGGTAAATAGTATGCCAGGGTGTCAACAAAGTAGTGGCTTTTTAAAGCTTAAAGGAGTTAAAAATAATTTAAAAGCTAATAATTTTTGCCGATTAGCTGCTCTTCCAAATGACTAAATATTTTTTTTTGTTTTAAGTTCTTTTGGTTTTGTATATTTTCATCTATTGGCTTATATCCATTAGATGATGATGGTCACATTTGCCATGTTATTATATTCTCAAGATCTTCCATTTTATTTTCTGTGTCTTTGCACATTGCACTTACCATATTCTTCAGACCATAAGACACATCCAGGTTTTAGAGGAGAAAAATAGGAAAAAACAAATTTGAAGCAAAAAATGTGGTAAAATATTTAACAACAAATAACATAGTATTTCACCAATGTTATTCAACAGCAGCATTAGCAGGCATAATTACTCTCAAATTTTTTGGGAAAAAATACATCTTATAGTCCAAAAGAATATGGTAATTGGTGCTTAATAAATAATTGTTGAATCGATGTGTTTTATTTATTTATGTATTTACCTATGTGTCTTAATAATGTTTATCTGTCCATTGTGTGCACTCTGCCATCTCATTGTTGTAAACCTACAGTTATGAATGTTAGACTACACCTGAAGTATTTTTAACTGCTTTACTACTCTCAATTATAGTGAGAAATAACAAATTTGGAGAATTGAGTCAAAATGGGAATACAAATAAAGGTTAATATTTCAATAAACTTGCTGGAAACCTTATGTTTGCCCTGGTCTCCTTTCACAGACCAGAAAATTGATGATTTGACTAGAATAAGCAGTTCTATTTCCCTGTATGTATTCTTATACAAATAAACACCTGAATAAATAAAACATAATTCATACCAATTATGTCATATTGATGGGGGCCTCATAAAGTGATAAAGCAACCATTTTTATTTATAGAAATTGTGTATTTATTCTTACATGTTTAAACTTCAGTCTCCTTCAAAGTCCTCTCCATCTGATGTAATGCACCTATTGAGGTGATGCCACTGCTCACACAATTTTTGAACTCATCAATTTTGATGCCTTTTAGTGCTTCTGCCATTCTTAATTTCACTTCTTCTACATCAGCAAAATGTTTCTCTTTGAGGATATTTTTCCAACAGGGAAACTACCAAAAAGATACTCTGGGCAAGATCAGGTGCATAGGGAGGGTGGGGTATGGGGGTCATGCTGTTTTTGGTCAAAAACTGCTGAATACCCAGAGTGGTGTGGGCGGCTGCACTAGTAAATCACCCACCATGAAATGGGTAAACGTGTTGAAAGAGGCTTCAAGAAAAATTCACTGAAGCCGCCAAACACAGCCTCTCACAACAATACCAGTTGGCACACTGATACAAATGTGTTCCTAGAACACTCATTTAGTGGGTAAAACCTGTACTACAAAGGACCTGCCTTCCAGAAAACATTCTGTTTTGGGGTGTGTCTCCCCTCATATGTTCTTAAAATAACAATATTATAATCATATAATAACTAGTTTCCACCAAATTAGGAAATCATGTTTAAAACTGTTTACCTTAAAATATGGGTCACTTGCAAGCATAGAAACTGTATCTCATCCAAGCACTGGGTTGGACTGAAGCAGACTAACTTGGATCAATCACACTCACAAAGAGTGATGCATAAAACAAGAAAACCAAATCCTCATTTGTCGTGACAACTATAACAGCCAAACTGAATGAATATTGAAATTCTCTAAGGTGATGGATATGTTATTTAACTTGATTATAATAACCATTTTAATATATACATATATTAAAACATCACATTGTACCCATTAAATACATACAACTTTTGTCAACTATGTTTCAATAAAGTTGGAATGAATAAAAAATTCTAAATAAAACATTAAAATCGCCCTAGCTGAAGTAGCTCGGTGGATTGAGCTTGGGCCTGTAAACCAAACAACCGCGGTTCGATTCCCAGTCAGGGCACATGCCTGGGTTGCAGGCCAGTTCCCGGCAAGGGATGCAAGAGAGACAACCATACATTGATATTTCTCTCTCTTTCTCCTTCCCTTCCCCTCTAAAAATAAATAAATAAAATCTTTAAAAAAACATTAAAATATATGAATTAGGTTATGAACACATAATTTGCTTTGGAGGTTCCTTGCATGCACCTCAAAGAGAAGGAGAGTTTGCTGTTTAGATTAACTGAAATTGAGTGTGAAATTTTTTCTAAGAAGACATATGTGCTGGTTCAAAATAGATTAGGTTATTTTGCAAAAATAAGCATCTTTAAAGTGTCAGAGACTGGAAGAACAATAGTGCATCCTTTGTCTACATACATGTTCACTGTGGATTGCCTGTGAGCCTCTGTGCCGTGTTGTTACTCAGCAACCCAGGCTCACAGAGCAGCCACCATACAGAACTTTGCTGGTTGGTGATGGTGCCAGAGGGAAATGAGAGATCTGGAGGTGTGACGTCAACAATTAAATAGTGAACACATGAAGAGATGCTCAATATCGTTAGCTATCAGAGAGATGCAAATTAAAACCACAATGAGATACCACTTTACACCAGTCAGGATGGCTATAATAGACAAAGCAACAAACAACAAATGTTGGAGAGGGTGTGGGGAAAAGGGGACCTTAGTTCACTGTTGGTGGGATTGCAGACTGGTACAACCATTATGGAAAACAGTATGGAATTTTCTCAGAAAAATAAAAATTGACCTGTCTTTTGACCCAGCAATTCCACTGCTAGGATTATACCCCAAGAATCCTAAAACATCAATTTCAAAGAACCTATGCACCACAATGTTCAAGAAAGCCAGGAGGCAAAACTATATTATGAACCTACAAAGCAGAGATTGGAAATAGTATTTATGATTATCACAGTATATTTGAGATGCTCTCCCCATAAAATGTACACTATATGGTATGTGTGTGTGTGTGTATGTAGAGAGAGTATATATACATGGTACATATATATGGGGCAGCTGAAAAATGTCTTTGTTTTGTAGACTAGCTAAAACTGGGTTAATAAGAAGTCTTAGTGATTACTAATGAGGACGTATGAATGTCAATTAAGTATCTATGCAAGGAGAAAAAAAACTATGGTTAGAGTATGAGCCTTGTTTCAAATCCACAAAGGTTAATGCTCCAGTGTGCATATGTTGATTTTCATTTCAGCTGTTTCTCACATGGACAACTCTAGTGTCCTCCAGAGTGAGTAGTTAAATGCAAGGAATTGTTCAATAATGACTTTCTGGGATAATAAAGACATGTTGCCTACTAGACTATGAAAAAACAAGAACAGCTTAACAGGAATGGAAAAATAGAACATATAAATGCCTACAGGTGTGCAGGCTGGTTATTTTGCATAAAATAAAGGTATCTTTCACTGAGAACAAACCCATTGAATGCAAAAAAAAAAAAGAATAGAAATGCACAGGTTTTTCGTAGAACTGAGTGGGCCAGTTATTTGACTTGGTGGTCCTTTACTATCACTTCTGCTCTCTCCTTTTCTGCTTTGGAGACTTCTAGCCATACTGAAAAAACATGCAATTATGATGACCTAAGGTTTAAAAAGCATGAATAAGGTTCTAGTAACATCTCCATGTACCAACACACAATTAGTCAGCGTATACTTAATATAGAGAAATCTTCAGAAAAGAATGTAATGCTGATGACTCTTAAGGCTGTGGCTGAGTAAGATAAAAGCCATGTGTTTGATATATATATGACTTTTGAAATCATCAACATGAGGGAGTGACATGGGTACTATTAGGGAAAGACTGTTGAACCAGAGGAATAGACCACACATCTCTCCCTGTATGGCATTAGTTATATCTACTTAGAGAGCCTGTAAATATTTTGAATAGCTCTAACTTTTTAATAAATTTTAAAAGAATGATATCCTAAGAGTTGAAATTTTTGTTTGGTTGTGGAACACTATCAGAAATCACTTGTTACATACTCGCTCTATATTAAATTGGTTAAGGTTGAGACATTTTTATGTTATTGCTGTTTGATGTAAGAAAGGATGAATATTAGAAAAGGAGACTTTTATACAAATTTAACTATTTCTGTTATTTTCAAACCTGGGCAATCATTTATAATCCTTAAATACTTGTATTTATAATCCTTTTATTTCTAGATGTTAGCATGAAAAGTGAATGTTGATCAAAGCTATGAATATCATTCAAACAATAGAAATAAATGTGTATATACCTGCAGTGAAAATGTCTAAATATATATATCAGTGTATATTAAATGTGGTGTTTTTCTTTTGAGTAAAGGAAATATGCTCATCAAACTGGAATAGATTAAGGTTGAGACATTTTGGTTTCATTTATAGTATTCATTTATGGAAAACATTCTCTAAAATAAAAAAAACATAATAGCTTTACATATATATCAGAATTTTGTATAAGTTATCCAATATAATGTAAAATGTGCAATCATTGAAATTATATCTTACGCTTTACCTCTTTGTATTTTACCCCTTAACTGTTTTTACTTCCTTTATTTTTATAATCTGCAAAACTGTATTTTCCTGCTTTTGTTCTGTTGTCTCTTCCCCATTACAATTTTTAGGACCCTCTGGCTAAGTAGTTGGGAGCAGAAAAAATAAAAGCAGACAAGATACCAGTTCTTTGCTTTACATTTTACTTCTGTTATTTTTCTCCATCTCTGTCTTTTTTCTCTCTCTACATTTAATTTCCCAAGTACATGACATATCTTTAGGTATGGAAAAGGTAAGCCTTTTCTATACTAAAGTGTTTATATTACTAATTTAATTTCTCTTATCAAAAGGTATATACCTACATGTCACATCATCTGTATGCATTATTCATTAGGATAATTTAAAATATATAGTCATGTGTATTAACAAATTAAAAATAAATATTTTCTGAGAATTTATATGTAAGAACTGTTGATACTGTGCTAATTGTGGGTGGGTATCATAAAGATAATCAAATCCACTTATGCCATAAGAGATCATCATTTAATGAAAGATGTGTGTGTATGTGTGTGTATATATATACACATATATAACTGTGTGTGTATATAAACATATACATACACATATACATATAAGTATATGTATTGTTATATATACATGCATATATATATATAAAACATTGGTTGAAGCCACTCAAAATAAAGGTACAAAATAATGTAGTGCAAGGGAGAGGAGATTTTTTTCCCTTTGAATTAACTTTGCATTACAGAGCAGACTGTTCAATTGACAGTCTGGCTCTGTTTAAAATAAGTAACATTTGGCTTTGCTCAGCAGTATTTGTGCCACAACAGAGGAAACCCTTGACAAAACAAAAGGACAACCTACAGAATGGGAGCAGATACTCACCTATGATACATTCAATACAGGATTGATAAAATCAAAATTTATAATAAGCTTCACAACTCAACATTAAAAAATATCCAGTTAAAAATTGGCAGAACTGAGTAGACAGTTCTCCAGAGAGGAAATACAAGTGGAACAACAAACTGGTATTTTTCTCTGTCTCTCCCTTTCTCTCTTTCTCTCTCTCTCAAATCAATTTTAAAAGTATATGGTTGTCTAACCAGTATGCTGTTCACCTGAAACTAATACAAAATAATATTGAATGTAAACTGTAATTGAAAAATAAAATTAAAAATGAATACTTGTGCTGTCTAGAACTGACTTCTCTCTTCCTTCCATCTTTTCTTTTGTTTCTATATTTTTATTGCTTTTCTGTTGATTACTCAATAATTTGGTATACAATATGCTCTCTGCATTTAAAACAAAATATTTTAGCAACTATACATGTTGTCACTTTCTAATAGTATGTTTGATCTTCATGACTCAGAGTTTCACATTCAGCAGAAGTTTTAACTCTCTTCAGTATCTTCCAACTCCTGCCCTTTGATTGTGGTAGCTCCAGGTGATGCAGTAACTCATCTTGAAGTTGCTTATAATAGGTAAAAAAATTAAGTTGAGAGGAAATGAGAGTCAATTAACTTTATGAGACTGAATGCAACAGATTCTAGTACATTCATGAGCTTTGATATTGGAGGCCAAGGCATTGACATAATTTGTAGTTATCTTTAATTTTGTTCTGAAATCAAGAGTCAGTGGAGCATGACAGTTTAAATACACCATTTTTGTGCAAATATAGGCAATAGGCAATCACACACAACTCTCAGTAATCACCATATCTTATATTTTAAAAAAAAGCCATATTACCAGTCTGCTAAGTAAGATTCAGGAAAACTGATTATCTGCATTATAGAATTACTTTACATTCATTTCATCATTGTAATGACAGAACAGTAACTTCAGGTACAACTATGTTGATTTACTTAAGTTAGCAAGAGCGTCACTATATAAAACACTAGATAAATCCTGCATGTGCTACGATGTAATTGATACATGCAAGCAACATTTGTCTTCATTAAAATAAGTGACATATTTGCATGTCTTTCTGTGAGAAGATTGCAGAGAACACATCTATCAGACAGCATAGAGTAGCATAATCAGGTATATTGTTTTTGCAAAAACAAAATAAAATCATACATAAATGCATCATTTGAAAAGCAGTATTACCTGAGAAGATTCATCTGAGTATTTTTGATTGGCAAAAAAAAATACCTTTTTTCCCATCAAATAAAAGACACATTTTTATTTTCACCAATAACTTTATTGATTTAGATATTTTTAGTATGTTGGCTATTTCCCACATAACATAATGTTGATTGTTCTCAACTAATGTCTCAATTTGATCACTATCAACTTCATCTGGTCTATTTAACTTTGGAGCATCATCCAGCAAGAAATCACAAAACTTTGCAAACCACTTTTGACACATTTAATCAGTCATAACACCTTTTCCATATACTGCACAAATATTTCGTTCTTGCATTTCACTTGGTGTTTTTACCTTTCTTGATATGAAAGCATGATATAACAAAAGTGTTGCTTAGTTTCTTTCATCTTCAATATTTAAATGGCTACACAAAAATTCATCAATTTCAACAAGTTTTTTTAATGCATGCTAATATGACTGCTATCAGAATACAATCTAACAAAATTCTTTTGAATGAAGTTAAAGACAGCTGTGAACTATTGGAGCCATCTTACAGAAAAACTAAACAAGCATTTTGCTAACCCAATAAATCTAAACATACTTGGATTAACTTGTTTGTTTGTTGTTCCTGCCCCAATTGTTTTTCCAAAGGAGTTAAGTTAGATGTGACCTAAAATATCTATAAACCGTAACACAGTTCAAGAAGAAAACATACAAATTGAAAAGGAAGAAATAGTCATATATATATATATATATAATATATATAATGTACATATATACATATATATGTGTGTGTATATATATAATTTATTTTTAGTGACTAGTTAAATTTGAATTTTTATAAAGATTTTATTTATTTGTAGAGAGAGGGGAAGGAGAAAGAGAGGGAGAGAAACATCAGTGAGTGGTTGCCTCTCACACACTCCCTATTGAGGACCTGGCCTGTAACCCAGGCATGTGCTCTGCCTGGGAATTGAACCCACAACCCTTTGGTTTTCAGGCCCACACTCAATCCACTGAGCTACACCAGCCAGGGTAGTTTTTACTTCTTTATAGCCATGTCTAAGAAGGAACCTTGACAAATGCAAATATTCTTTATATGATAAAAATAGTTACCAGGGTTTATAGAAGAAAGCCTTATTTGATAAGTCCTCTTGTGGACCCTAATATAATAGATTTCAAATATTAACTGGACATTTTCAAATCATTGTTTTCCTTTTACTTTTCTTCATGTTTCAAATACACATATATCATTCTATAAATTTACATGCATAGTAAGTTTTTCTTTTCTAAACAAACTTTTTTTCAGGTTAATTCTTATATTATGGCCACTCATCTGTCCATAAGTAACTTCTTGAATTTTTATTATAGCAATGTAAAGAGGATGGGTGGTCAACCAACATGACATTTCTGTTCGTTGTCTACCATACCACTTTGTACTTGAGAGAGCAAAATTGAGGAAATAATCAGTCTTATAAAATATGATGTTCTGCCCTGGCTGGTGTGGCTCAGTGGATTGAGTGCCAGCCTGCATTCCTAAGGGTCACCAGTGTGATTCCCAGTCAGGGCACATGCCTGGGTTGCAGGCTGGGGGCATGCGAGAGGAAATCACACATTGATGTCTCTCCTTTTCTTTCCCTCTCCCTTCCCCTCTCTCTAAAATGTGTTGTTGGGCGGGGGTGTGGGTGGGGGCTCCGGCATTGTATATAATTTTAAATAAATGAAATCTTTTAAAAATATGATGTTATTTTCACAACATCTGATTTCCACTACAACAAAATGGAATCAAATTTCAGGAGAATGTGAATGAGGTCCCAGATATCTGCTCCATGTGATCTACAGATCTTCCTTGGTTAAAGGTGATTCTGCACATGACATGTCTGCCTTTAACTGCACTTTTAAAGCAGGTCTGCCCACTTGAAATTTGTGTGTGTCATCTCCCATGATTGGAAATTTAATAGTTTCTGTAAAATTCTAACAGGCATAGATTAATAAATTGAAAAATAGTATGTAAGCCTGAACAACTATACCTAAATATATTTTGGTGCCAAAAAAAGCTAAGGAAACCTATTTCTCACAGCCCTCTTACAGCTTTTTCCTCTCCCCCTTGAATAAATCCTTCCTATTTTAAGTGTACATTTATTACCTACATGGGGATATCTCTTAAATTTCTGAAGTGTATTCCGGATATCTAAAGCACTTTAATTTACAAGTTCTACAGTCACCTCAAATGTAATTTCTTCAAGAAGTAGTTCCTTTTCTATTAGTTCCAGTTAACTGTATCCTCATTTTCCTGGTCACCCTGGTGGGAAAATCTCACAGATCTTTACTTCTTCAATTTCTATGCATTTATATAAATTTATCATTAAGCATGGCCACTTCCAATTTCAGAATGCCTTTCATATTATCACTGCCACCAGTCAGTTGGGCTAATACTATCTTACGTTTGTACAGCAGCCACAGCTTCCTAACTGACCTCTTCTCCAGTGTCCAGGGTCTCACATATCCTGTGGACAAATTCCAGAGTGATACTAGATCCAACTCATCTCACACCAATATTCAGAAATTTTCCAGTTGTTCCTCATTGCCTGCCAAGACCTTCTTAAAAACAACAGATTATCCAAACTTATCTTCCTCTACTTCTCTGTAGCAATCTGCTACTCCTGTAGATAAGTTTTCTTATCACATGTGTGCGTCTGCAGTGGGAAGCTTTTTCTACTCGCTCTGCTCAACCATATCCATTCTCAGAGACACAAATCAAGTTTCAACTCTTTTTTTTCAATTTTCCCTGGATCGTATCATTTATCGTTGGTCCCTTTACTCAATTTCTAAGGTTTTGTGTTCAGCTCTTGTGGGCATTTAATCATGCATATTCTCTTTATATATCTGGTTACCATGACCTACAGATAACAGACAATCACAAGCTCTATAGAACCAACTTTTCCACCAGAAATGAAAATCCTGGAAAAAGGTTGTCTGCTGGCATCGATTGCAATAATATAGCTACTCATGAGCACATGTTGTGTCATGACTTAGAGAATTTGAATTCAGTGGTTGTTGTTCTGTTCTATATTAGTCCCCGAAGATAGGCTAGTTAAAAGTAAACACACATGTTAGAACAACTTCTGCTGATGAGAACCACATATCTTTCATGGATTAGGAAAGCAAAGAATTTTAATTCCAGGGAGAGCCTTAAATTGCTTTGCCTTTTGTGCACACCCTTTTTGCATCCTTTCATTTTAATGATGCTCAGTTTTTGGCAGAATAAAATTAATAGAATAACCACAATTATAAGTTAAAGGATTTCATTGTAAATTCCTTTCTTGTAGATGATGCCATATGATGTTGGTGACTGTACACATGGATTATACTGATTATGCAGGCCCCTGCATTTGTCATCATTTGACCATCTCAAAGGCAATACACATTTGTTGTAAACTTACAGTGTGCCTAAATAAGCCTGTTACACATTGCCAGTTTAGCTAGTTCTAAGTAGAGCTTAAAAGGGAAGTTTTTACTGTAACCATATTATTAATAAGAATTTCAGTGAAGAGGTTTAAAAATTGGAACTTGCATATTAATTTTGAAATATTTTAGTATTTAAGGAAGTCAAAATAATTTTTAATTATTTGGAGAGAAAAGAACTCTCATTCCTATAAATGTAAGCCTTCTTATGAAATTCAGCATTTTCTGGCATACTTAAAGATAGAAAGGAGTCCATTAATTATCAGTTTGTTAATATTCTCAATGTAAAGCTGTAGATAGCGAAAATAGAGTCTGGCTGTAGGGTATCCTCAATATTAACCATGAATCTCTGCCATAGGTGGATAGTGCTGTGATATTTTACACGTTTTTTCAATTGAACATCATGATGTGTCATGTTTAAATTTTCAGTGTCACTACATTAGTCAGTAATACACCTTTTACTGTTCTTCATTTTATTTTTGTGGGGTTGTTCATGTTACAAAATATCTTATCTGGAAAGCATTATGTTTCCAACTATTTTGGATAAAGAAAGTTTTACGAAATATTTTTTAATTGATCATGATTTGGTCTATTGTCTCATCAATCAAGTTTGATGAATTATATGAGAATTATTCAAAGTAGTTTGTCCCTCATTACAAGATAATTCTATTTTTTAAAAGGATGATTTTAAAAGTCAGACATCTTTAGGGCAGTGCAAAGAAGCATAATCTCTCAGAAATGGATGTTCAGGGGCTGTTAGAGGTCATTTGTTTTACCTCCCACCTATGGAAACAATTCCTGGTTATAATTGATAGAGCCCTTTTTCTCTTCTGACTATATCTAATCATGAGAAACTAATTTCTCAGAAACATAATACATTCTAATATTGCACTTAAGTATTAGAAGTTTGTTTTTTGAGTAAAACAAAATCTAAATCTAATTAAAAATGGTTATCCTTTATGAGAAACAAAAAATTATACAAAATCACGGGAGAAGATGTAAATAAAACCAGAAGTAGAAAATGCTAATGAAAATAATTAATATTTTGAGTGTTTATTTTTTGCTGGTATTGTTTTACAAACATTATATATATATATATGTAGCATCAATAATTCTCATAACTTCTCTGATGTAGACACATTATTATTCTATTTTACAAAAGAGGATATTAGGTAGAGAAAGTTATTATAGCCAAAATCCGAAGCCAAATATCCTGGCTTCAGAACGCACAATCTTAATCAGCTCTTGAAAAAGTAAAAAACATGTAGCTGATCAGGGAAACTGCCAGAATTACGAAGGAGCTTCTTATTGCCTTAATCTAGAAATTTAGCACATCGCTTCCACTCAGCTTTCATTGAACAGAACACATTACATGATGCCTTAGATTTCTGTATGAAACAGAAGGAAAAAATAGTCTACATAAGATTTGGTGTATATTTAGCACGATCTCTGTCGCAGCCTTATGGAGCATTCTCCAAATACCCAAATGTACCTCTGTATTATCTCTCTTCAGTCTCCTTTATCTGCTATATTCTAATCCAGACTATATCCAATTATTATTTTAACTTTCATTTTCTTGTTTATCAATTTTTAATGTTTATTGTTTATGCTCTTACAGTTGATTCAACTTTTTCTCCCCGTCGGCATGCATATCATTGCATGCTGACAGCTCAGTGTGACCAAGGGTGTGTGAAGGTAAAAGTTATAGACCAAATTATGTAGTAACAAATTATCATATTTTGTCCTGTGTAAGGCACACTATGTTGCCCAAATTTTTGAAAGAAAACAAGGATGTACATTATATATAGGTAGTACCTGATATACCTTGTATGTGTTTTTATGTTTTTTAATTACTTGTTACATAACATTTATTGTGTCATAGTGTGTTAAAAAATTAATTCAAAAATTCTCAAATTTTCTTATAAGACAAAAACTACTATCTAAATATAAGTAAATAAATAATTGAATTAAAAATTAAAACAAAAGATTTTTTCCTGAAAGTTCGAGCCAAAACATTCATGTACATTATACAGGACAAAATACAGTAATTAATTTTTGACCTAGAGAGGCAAAATTAACCAATGCCTCTCATGACTTACGCTTTACTCTTTCCCATGGAAACTTTTTGAAAAAGATTTTATTTGTTTACTTTTAAAAAGAGGGGAAGGGAAGGAGAGAGGGAGAGAAACATGATATGAGAGAGATGCATCAATTGATTGCCCCTTCCACACCCCCAACCAGGGACCTGGTCTGCAATCCAGGCCTGTGCTCAGATAGGGAATCCAACCTGTGACCCTTTGGTTCACAGAATGATGCCCAACCCACTGAGCCACTCCAGTAAGGATCAAACATTTTATTTTGTAAACTCTTCACCATCCACTTAATACCTCGAAAGATTAATTGGATTGTAAATCACTAGTTAATTTAAAAGATCTATCAGGGACATTTACATTGGTGATCTGAAGTTTTCAGATACTTCTCATTTACAAAGCATTCTGTGCTTTTTACAATCCTTTTATATGCTGCTTTAGGTATTGTCATAGGAAAGGGAAAATGATTTGTTTCTGCAGGTTATGTGTATTTGTATCTGTAAAGAATAAGTGGTGTGGAAAAATAATAGCCTTGCTTAAATTCCCAAGTTATTTTACATAATTATCATATTAATAAGGTAGGAGTATCATCATTTTAAATATGAGTAAACCGAGTCTTAGAAAAATTCAGTTGGGATTTAGACCAAACTTTACAATACCAGTGTGGTTCTACAGTTCGTGTTTCACCTAATTCTTATTTTTGATGGAACTCGAGTATAAAGAGCTACATTATCACTCTTACACACACACATTCACAACAATGCAGGTGTATAAGCAACTTTTTTACGTAATTGTATGCCGAAGTTCTCATTGTGATATTTCCTGCTCATATTCTGGCTGACATCTTGTGCATAAATATTCACATCTGTCTTGGCTCTGAAAACTGATACATATTGATAAAATTCATGACAGAGCTAGGAAAATATTCACATTTAATACAGTGACAGCAAAAACATGAGTTAAAATACAATCACACATAGCATAGGGGCACAAATTACCAAGAAACTCTAATTTCACTTTTGGAACCAAATGTAAGAAAGATATTCTAAATTATGCTAATTTTATAAGTGGTTAGCATGAGGATCAATAATTACTAGATATGCTTGCTTCCTCTGGCTTTTAGATCATTTCTCTTCCACATATTCTCCTTCTCTGGTCAGTGTTACCTTTGTTCCTTAAATGTCATTGCCATTTAAAGTTCATTCTTGGGCTAAATGTTTTTCTTGTTATAAACAGTTAATGCCATTGACTACCATGCATTTACTAGCACTTTATACTGATAATTTCTAAACCCTTATCTCTAGTTTAGATCTTTTATAATATAGGGAGAAGAATACTTGTGCTCCTCTATAATATATAAATGTAGATGAACAATTGTCATCTCAAATTCTTCATACCGTAGAACTGAAGCCAATGGTTTAATTTTCAGATATGTTCAACATTCTTTGTTCCCAATCTAAATAAGTGACATCAAAATTCACCCCATTATTAAAGTAAAAGATCTAGATGTCACTCTTGGTTGTTTCTGCTATGACGTCCAAATAATGTTTACTTTCTGTCAATTCTGAGGCCTTATAATGTCTATCAATTCTACGCTTCTCTTTCAGGCCCCATTGCCATTTAGAACATCAAAATTTCTCTTGAATTATTACAGTTGCCTCCTTACTGGTACTTGCCCTACCAGTAAACTGTAAATAATTCTGTGCAGTTGTAAGTAAACACTGGCACACAACCTGCAATATAAAAGTAGATTAACTCGGCAAAATAGAAGACCAAGCAAGATTATATATATATATATATATATAGAGAGAGAGAGAGAGAGAGAGAGATTACTAAGTTCTATCTGTCATATTAATGAGCAAGTTTGCAAATGACTGACAAAACTGGGTATTCATTGGCAAAATATATTATTATCTCTCACTACATAAAACATTAATTTAAATTAAATTAAGTATCTAAATTTAAAAAGTAAACTAAAAAATTAAAGAATATATAGAAGTTTATTTTTATGATATTAGGATAATTTTATAAATTTTATAATATTAGAAACTTCCCACTAAAAAATGAAACTTAAAATTATAAAAATGGCAGGCATAACTACATAGAAATTAAAAATATCCCAGTGAAAGACACCACAAATGAAGTTAGTTTTAAGTATAAAGCTAGAAGCAAACATTTGTAACATGTAGGAGAGATTATTACTCATGAAAAAGATATAAATATCTCCTAAATTTCAATATGAAAGCAACTAAATAGAATAAGATAAGCATTGTTAACGGGCATGAATAATTTACTACAAGTAACCAAAAGAAATATGAGAATACTTTAATATATGTCCAATTTTATTCTTTATCTGAAAAAGGTAAATAAAAATGAGATACTATGTTTTCCCAACAAATTTTGAAAGATCAAAACAATGATAATATCCAGTGTTGTTAAGGGTACAAGGAAATGATCACTGGTATTCTTTCTTGATGGCAGTAAAAATTGTCTCTGGTGGAAAATCGTTGGTTTCTAGTGATATAGAAAAAATATATCTCATACCATTTTTAAAGAAATAATTAGACTATACTTAAAATATTACTCAGGAAGATATTAATTATAGAATTGCAATAAGAAGATAGCAATACGAAGATAAAGACAAAATACAGGGAACCAACAGTGAAAAGAAGGAAACCAGGATTCAAATCAATGATTTGCAACAGAATAAAAAAATAAATATTCAACCAGAACAGAATGAATAAACAAGGATTCAAAAACATGAGGAGAGGCTTAGGAACCTCTGGGACAACTTTAAATGTTCCAACATTGGAATCATAGGTGCCAGAAAAAGAAGAGGAAGAACAAGAAATTGAAAACTTATTTGAGAAAATAATGAAGAAAACTTCCCCAATCTGATTAAGGAAAGAGACATGCAAGTCAAGGAAACACAGAGAGTCCCAAGCAAGTTGGATCTAACAAGGAATGCACCAAGACACATCATAATTACATTACCAAAGATTTAAGAGAAAGAGAGAATCTTAAAAGCAACAAGAGAGAAGGAGAGAGTTACCTACAAAAAAGTGTCCATGAGGCTATCAGCTGATTTCTCAAAAAAAAATCTTACAGGCAAGAAGGGGCTGGAAGGAAGTATTCAAAGTCATGAAAAGCAAGGACCTACATCCAAGATTACTCTATCTTCCAGCAAAGCTATCATTTAGAATGGAAGGGCAGATAAAGTGCTTTCCAAATAAGATAAAATTAAAGGAGTTCATCATCACCAAGCTCTTATTCTATGAAATGTTAAAGGGACTTATCTAAGGAAAAGAAGATCAAAACTATGAACAGTAAAATAACAACAAACTCATTACTATTAACAACTAAACCTGATAAAAAAACAAATACAAGAACAAACTAAGCAAACAACTAGAACAGGAACAGAATCACAGAAATTAAGATCACATGGAGGGTTATCAGCAGTGGGGAGGACTGGGGAAAAGGTACAGGGAATAAGAAGTATAAATGGTGGGTATGAAATAGATGGGGGGAGGTTAATAATAGTATGGGGAATGGAAAAGCCAAAGAACTTATATGGATGACCCATGGACATGAACTGAGGGGGGAGAATGCTGGTGGGAAGCGGAGTGCAGGGTGGAGGGGAATAAAGGGGAAAAATAGGGCAACTGTAATAGTATAATCAATGAAATATACTTTAAAAAAGACAAAGGAAAACTTGTTATTGATCGGGTAATGGCGAATAGTCAGAGTGCATCAATGCCATGTACTACCATCTATTCAAAACAGACACACGTCCATGAGTCCTTTTTCTTTTTGATTATGGATGTGGACAAGAGGGTGGTGATTGCTTGAGGCAGGGGAGTATAAAGGGATTAAAATGTAATGTAACAAATACAATAAAGATAAAAATAAAAGTAACAATATTCCACTAGATTAAATTATGTACTTATTTATGTTCGTTTGTCTTCCACTAGGAACAAATGCTATGAGTACAGATTAGGGGGGAAAAAAAAGACAGAGATGGCAATGGATAGTGTGACCCCTGTTCATGTAGGAAAAACAACAAACAAAACTGTTAGTCCTGGCTGGGTGTCTCAGTTGTTTGGAGTATCCTCCCATAAAACAAAAAGTGTGGGGCTTGCTCCCTCATCAGGGTGCATACCTAGGTTTTGGGTCCCCAGGCGAAGTGTGTGCAGGAGGCAGCTGATTGTTCTCTCTCTCTCCTCATTCTCCTCCCTTTCTTCCCCTCTCTCTAAAATCGATGGAAATATCCTTGGGTGAGGATTAAAAAATCAAAACTAATACTAGTAGGAAACATTGTAGAAGATTAATATTAAACTGTTAAGGATGCTTACTTCCAAGAAAACTGTTGGGTTGGGTTAACACAGGAAGTGAAAAGAGATACTTTCACATTTAATTTTGTATACTTCTAAGATATGTGAATCCTCTTTATTCAGATATAATTGGTATATCACATTGCCTAAGTTGTACAAATAATGATTTGATGTATATGTATATTATAGTGAAATAATTGCTACAACTTTAAAGATTTATTTTATCAAAATTGCAAAACAATTTTATATAACTCTTAAGGTCTACTCCTATAGCCACTTTCAAATATAATCATACAGATAACTGTAGTATCAATGCACGAATCACATCCTTAGAATTTATTTTTCTTTTAACTAGAAGTTTATGCCTTTTGACCACCTTCACCGATTTCTCCCTCATCCAACCACACAGTTCCTAGAATCCACCAATCTGTTGTGCAATAAATTTTGTTGTGTTTTTTTGCTTGTTTGTTTTATTTTTAGACTCAACATACAAGTGAGATCATACAGTACCTCTCTTTCTCTGGCTGACTTGTTTGATTTAGCAAATGATCTCAAAGTCCCTCAATGATGATTGTCTATATCTATATCTATATCTATATCTATATCTATATCTATATCTATATCTATATCTATCTATATCTATGAGAGAAGGGGATCTATAGATATAGATATATGCATGCCACATTTTTCACACATTCATCTATAAATTGACACTTAGGTGAGTTTTCAAATAACAAGCATGTGTGATTTTTTACAAATTAAAAGACACATAGATGTCTACAATATTATGAAATATTTCTTAAAATTGTCAATGCAGTCACTGCTTAAATATATTCAAAGCTGAAAACATTTAAATTCCCTGAATAAGTAACTAGATTTTTATTATGGGATATTTGAGTAGGAATTATTTTTTTTCTGAAAGTGTAGTAGTAATCAATTTTAGTTTTAACTATCCCTGTCAATGGCAGCAGTAGCATAACATTGTTTCTCTAAATTAAAACATTTAAATAACACTACTGGATGATAATATTTAATATGGTTATTGTGACTCAGCATAGAAACTTAAGTATCCGACAAAATGAAAGTTACAAAAGTAATTATTGTTTTTTTCTTATGCCAAGTAGTACAGACTCTTGAATTTGCTGATTCTTTTTTAAATTGTATCCCTACATAATTTATTTCAGTACTGGTAATAATTAGTAGAAAGGTGAATTTGTCAAAGAGCTGCAACAATGTCAATGAATGACTTTTTTAAAACAGGGCATATATAGAATGTGTAAAATTTTTTATCATCTCGAATAACTTTTCAAGTAATTTAGAAGCAATTCTCTAGAAATGAAAATCATGCTCAACCCAAAAGTACAAGAGTTCATTGAAATGATAACAGTTTTAGTAGATTTTCACAAGTATAATGAGTCAGGTGTTAAACTTGACTAATACTCTTGAGATTTTTTCTTCTCTATCAATTCCTTTTTAGCTTCAAGATTTTAGCATTATATCTAAAGTCAGTAGCAGAGCTGTGGAACCCAGTTTGTTCTCTCTCTCCCATTTCATACCCTCCATAATGATAATGAAGGTAATAAGAATGAAAAACACTAAGAGATAGATGCTGTTAGTATTCCTGTTTTAAGAGGAGGCTTAGAGGGATTCAGTGTTGAGCCCATACAAACATGTGGTATGATGGTAAAAAGACTCAGTCTGAGATTGGTCTCTAACTGTAAAACCATAAACCCTATGTATTGCAATATACTAGTACACCATTACTCTAACATTTCCTCTTTGTGTCTTGGTTTCTACCATTTACCTCTATTTAATGTTTCTCCTTTTTAACTTTACATATATGAATTTATGGCATGCATTTGACACAAAGTACCTATGTTTTATCATTATTTAAAGCTTTATGGGGGCACTATAAGGGAAGAGGTTGTAGTCTAAAACTTTGAAAATAGGTCAGTAAATGTCCTGTGACTTACTGGTGCATCATCTATGTAAAGTATACCTTTTATATGCTACTCCACATCACAATTGATTTTGTTCACTGTTAAAGAGTTTGCAGGTGTGGAAATGAAACAGACACATTAGGATGGTGCCTCTGCCTAGCAGATGCTTATCCCTTGGATAGAGAATGTTACCTACTCTTATTTGCATTAGGTATTTCAAGTATTCTTGAATTTTAATTGAAGATTTTAATTAAACCTCTACATAACTCATTTAACAGACTGGCTCTTACAAAGACATACAGCTATCTAAATAAGTGGAATCTTGTTTACCCTGCTGTACCCAGTATAAGTTCATGAGTTTTATTAGATACGAACTATTTTTTTTTTAAGTTTGAAGGGTCATTAGAGATTCTGTGTGGATATGTGTGTAGGTACATTTTCTTATACACATGCTCTTTTATGAGGAAATGGGTACTGAGATATTTATTTTTCCATCCAAACCCACCAGCCAACAGAGGCTGACTGAGGCTCCTTTAGCTTGCAGTTACAGAAAAATCATGAAGACTGAAACATGGTCCTGAACAAAAATGCTCACCTCGATGATTTGCCCCACCTTTCTAGTGAAAAACTTGGCCGGTCTCGTGATATTAGAATTAGAGTCTAAGATCTAATAAGAAAATAAAGCCTGGAGGAAAAAGTTTCAGTGTTTTTCATGTGAGAAAAATAATTTATATATTAGCTGATAGAATAACATACCAGTAATCAATCACATATTTTAAATTTATAGTAATTTCTGACCCTAAGGTGTGCCCACCTGAGGAAGACAAATTCAGTGGCACTACATTTTGTGTATAAATGCTTTTCATCCTTTGTTTGCAGTTCTTATCTTATAATCAAATATTAAACATCCAGGTTGGGAGTACCAGTGAAATAGCTCAAATAATCATTTTACAAATATTTAAGAACACTGAAGCCCCCCAAAAGGCTAAGTGGTTCAACTATGGAAATATTGCTAGGTTTTAGCTGAATTAGGACTAGAATTTAGTCTTCTTAGTTCCCATTTCCAAGTTTTTCCCATTACTCCCTGAGTTCTAAATGTAACAAAGGCAATTTTTAAATGTTTGTTAAACATTGCCTTTATTACAAAGGCATTTTTTAAACATCACTGCCTCTCATTTCTTTGGAGACTAAAGCTTTGACTCAAGCACAACTGAACATGAACTGGAATAATGCTCAATAGATTGAACATAAATGATAAGATACTATTTACTACTATATTCCTAAAGGTAAGAGCAGTGTCTAGCATAGGAGATGCTCAATCAGTATTTGTTGAATCGATGAATAGAAGTGACGCATGACCATGATGCCTACCATGTTGTTTGGAAAGAATTGCACCAGCCAAGCTGCTGAAGACACTCCAGGGGGAACAGATTTCTATAGTCACTTGAAGTAGAGGAAATATCAGCCTTTGTTTTTGATAAGTTTGTGTGCATTTGCAGGAACTTGTGAGTCTCCTATTAAAAATGAACAGGAGACTAATAAGTTCCCGGGAACACCCACAAATCTTCCTACTCATTCTACAGCTTTGCAATGGACAGCATACTATAGAGAGTGCTTACCACCATTCTCAGTGCCGCCAAGTTTTGAGGATAAATATAAGTTCTAAACAAAAAAAAGTAATGTTGGAAATGTAAAGTAGTTCACCTATGCGAATGTCAGCTCATTGATTCACATAGATGCTGCTGGTGAGTTTGCTCCATCAGTTCCACATGTGTTGAATCTAGCCAAGGGGTTGCACCTCTTCTAGACTAAGTCTTGATAATAGCATTATAAATTGAGCAGACAGTTTATGAGAGCCATGTTAAATGATATTCTACTTTATGTGGTAAGATTAAATTATCTAGTGAAATAAATGCCAGTGCTCTTGTGGAAGAAAATGTATAGACATTTTAGGGAAAATGTAAAATTATATGCTTACATATTACATTATTACTTCCATAAAATTTTTCCTGGTTATATTTTATCAAGATTATATTAACTTTATAAATATTGAGATTGTTTTCTAATTTTGTGTGAGAAAGTATTTACTCTGTTTATGTTCATATGTATATCAATTTATGTAATTACTTTTTATATTTTAGTATTATTTGATGGACTATATTTGGCATCAATGTTTATAGCATAAACCTGTTCTTAAACTTATTGAAGTAGCTTTTCATAAAACTACACAAAGTTAATTCTTTTCTCTATAGTCTGTTCATGATATAGAAGGATAACAAACTCAAATGTTTTTGAGAAAGGTGTAAACACAAAGTAGATGATGTGTATGCTACATTAGAGAGTAGTAGACTATAGCTAACATAGACATATCTAAAGACTTTGACAGTCAAAATCATATCTAAGGGTTAGATTTCAGTTACATACTCCATAATAATGAGTAGCAAAAATTTTCCCCGTGTTTCTGTATATCCCTCAAAATTTTTTCTTTAGTCCTAATGGGGTGGCTCAGTTGGTTGAAGTGTCATCCATACACCAGAAAATTGTGGGTTCCATCCACAGTCAGGGTGTTTTGTATGGGAGGCAGCCAATTAATATTTCTCTTTCACATCGATGTTTCTCTCTCTCTCCTCCCACCTCCTTCCTTTCCTTCCTCCCCCCTCCTCTCCCTCCTCCTCTCTCTTCCTCTCTATCTAAAAACAATAAACATATCCCCAGGTGAGGATTAAAAAAATTGTCTTCCAAAGTTTCAATAAATTTCCTTACACTTAAAACTTAGAGTATAAACTCTTTTCTTAATTTTCATGTATTTTCTTTTTAAAACAACATGCTGATTTTTTTTAGTTAAAATCCAATTTGGAGCTTGTTTCTTTAGGATATCTTCTATTGATTTCAATTATCCTGGCATACATATGAACAAATATTGAATCAACTGAAAGCACATTTTCAGAGAGAGGTTTTGTCAAGCACTGGACAGTAGACCTCCCTTCACCATTTTAATGATCTGGTATCACATCTCAGGCCCACTAGATGACTGTCCCTGTGAGATAACACTGCTGGCTGTGACTTGGATAAAATAGCTTGTGAGCCACGTTCTCTTCTGGGTAGCTTGGCTGTGATGTGCATGCTAAAAGTTTACCATATCAGAATACAGTAAGGTTGCATATGTATTACCTTGAACATAGTTTTTTATATGCAAATCATTACTCACTGATGTTCTTCTTCAATATTATTAATAAATTAATGACCTCTCCAACACAATGTCAGGTATAGTCAGGACACAGTGTTTGAGAATCACGTTTCTGAGACATATAGTTTATCCTAATGTCAACAGTTTTCTTAGGCAAATGACAAATTATGACAGTCTATTGCCTTAACCAAGGAGCTCGTCTGACCACTGCCTTTAATAACTAGAGAAAACAAACTCCCACCTTCTTCTAGCAGACATGGATCAATAATGTGAAACTTATATATCAGTAGACTTAAACTCAGCAGACATCCATGAGCATCTACTTCCAGTTGCTCTGCCAGATTCTAGAATAGAAATTGACCAAAAGATTGTCTGTAATTTGTAAATTACTACTATAACTATGTTATAGTACATGAATCTGCCTCACTCATGGTAAATCACACATTAGACTTCCTGCTTTTCCATGCCTGGCCCTAATGCAATGCAGCTAACCCATTAGTGAACATATTTTAAGTGTCTGAAATATTATTGTCTTCAGTGTAAAAGTCTGCACTACTCTCTCATCTCCAAGCTTAATCTGAAATAACTCTGTGATTTTCTATTATTTCTCTTCTCTTTCTTTTTCTTTTTTGTGATTTTTTAAAAATTTTTATTTATATATTGTTCAAATACAGTTGTGTTGATTCCCCCCCACCATCCCCCCACCCCAGCCATAGCCACTGCCTTGATCTTACCTACCTTTGTCTTTATCCACCTTTGGCTTTATTCCCTCCATTATCCCCTTCCGTCTCCCCTCTGGTTACTGTCAGTTTGTTCTTAACTTCAATGTCTCTGGTTATATTTTGCTTACTTGTTTGTTTTGTTGATTAGGTTCCAGTTATAGATGAGATCATCTGGTATTTCTCTTTCACTGTCTGGCTTATTTCACTTAGCATAATGCTCTCTAGATCCATCCATGCTGTCATGAATGGTAGGAGTTCTTTCTTTCTGCTATGTAGCATTCCATCATATAAATGTACTACAGTTTTTTGATCCGTTAGTGTTGGGAGATCTTTCTCTCTTTTGCAATGTTCTACTTAAAAGTATTATATTTCATTTATTTCAAGTTACAAAAGTGGCAGCTCCTGTATTTATTCTACAAGGGCGTGTTATTTCATAAGAGTAAATCATGCCTTTTTTTTGTTTGTTTGTTTTCTCAATATTATTTAAACATGTGTTCATCCCTCCCAAACCCCCATACCTCAGCCTCAGTGGAGCTTTTTGTTTTCATTGTGACTACCATCTAAGCAAGACATTTTAAATGCTCTATTTAAAGGCCCCAAGGCTTCTGGGCATCACAGCCACCCCAACAGGTAGATCAGTTTGCTAATGGTACAGAAAGTCCTGATTGCTCTTTATTTGTTCATTAAGACTCACTTTACTTGGGAAAGAATGAGCCTTAAGCAATATTGCAATTTCAAAAGTATTTTTGATGACAGAAACATTTAAAAGTGCAATAATAATAATAATAATACTGTTTTAATTTAGGTAAGAAGTTACCTATGTGAGGATATCAGAAGGTATTAGCAGCAGAGAGGTTTGTTCCTGTAAGACTTCAGCTGCAGAATTAGATAGTAAGGTAGAAAGAAGAAACATGTCCTTGGAGTAAAAAGAAGTTGTAGAAAGTTTGACTATGGTCAGTCATGTCTGAAAAAACCAAGGCATATATAAGAAAAGGGAGGGGGAAAAAGAAAACTCCTGTTACCCCATTTTTTTTAGTAAGAACCATTCCTGATCTTCAAAGATTATCTTAGTCTCATTAGAATAAATTTGGGACATACTAACTAGACAGAAAAACAAAGATCTTTTTTCTGTAAAAATAGCAAATGAAAAACAAAATTAGTCAGCACATATCTCCTTAGTGTTGGAGGAAAGAAAATAGCAGTAAAAATAATTATGTGAGTAAATATGGTGTAACCTGTACAAAGCCCCAGTGGTACATCCTCTTTTCTGGAAGTTAAGAATCTAATTAGGATGCAATTTTTCATTGTCCTCAAGTCTGAAGAAGAAGCCCTGTCCTGTCTTTTTAATTGAACTACATGAACTCAACCACTCCTGCCTACTATGAATTAATTGCTTCTTTCAATTGCTCTTTCTAGGAGGACTCTACCATTTTAGACCTGCCACAAACAGTTGCTATTTATTTTTTCATGTTAAAATTTTAGCTTGGATTCAGTTCTTTCAGCCTCCAGTTTTCATTCTAATTTTAAATATTAGCCAGTCAAGTCTTAAATTAATTCTAAATCTGTTACCATTTATGTCAGTGTTATATCTTCTCTGCCGTGAATTTTCTCTCTTCCTACTCTATATTGTATTTCTGAGTTTGGCTAAAGGTATGTCAGTAAGTTAAAAGTATTCCAATCCAGAAGAATAATGTGTTCTTGGTTTATTTGAAATTCTGCCATAGCTCACTGATCTCTCATTTGTTTAAAAAGTTAGCAAATTTCAAGGAATTCCAAGCAATTCCCTTGAGTTAGAACAATACCTAAAGTAAACTTTAAAAAATTTTTTATTTACCCACCATAAACGAAACTAACCACTATATAGTAATCACTATTCAGTGATCACTATACTAATCACTGCCCCTTGTTACCCACAATGATAACACCAAGATGAAAGAATGCACTAAGTAGGTAGAATGGTGCTTCGAGGATTTTACCTCAGGTTTAGAATAGAATCCGGAATAGAATCAGGTTTATGCAGAAACAGAAAATCTTTGGAGAGATCAGTTGTTTGTACTGACCAAAAATAGTGATTTCAGTGCCTCTTGGCACCCAGTGCCTAACACATGTTCTATGCAATAGTTCCACTTGCTGGACAGCTAAGGATACCTATTCTACTCCTCAGAAGGAGCATAACCTAAAAAGTACCATTTTAATATACAGGGTCCGGCACAAGTAACACCCCTTTTTATTACAAATTTGTTTATTATAAAATCATAAGCATGTAATTCTGCAACATACCAATATCACACTCAAGCATGCTATGTGCCATTTTACGTGAAATATTCAAATTACAACTATAAATTATTACAGCCATACTAATACCCTACAAACCACACATTTGTTACTTCTGCCTGACCCTATATGTTGTGGTTAGTTCCATAGTGCCCCAATTCCAATGCAACTACCATATTAAATGCATTTTTAAATGCATTTTATATTTGATTTTCAGCAATAAAATATATCTGTTCAATTAAATAGTGTCATGTGAGCCTTAAGGGTAATTACATATTTGCATTTTTCTTTGAAAAATGCATTCTGAGTTCTGAACCACTGATGACTTACCTATGCTGGATTTCCAAACATGATTAACTTTTCATTTTGGAGTTGTTCACGAATAGACAAATATTGATAGATGAACATCTGTGGGTCATTTGAGGTACTCTAAATATTTGTCCCTTTTAGATCACTAGTTTTTCTTTGGAATTTTTTAATTTAATTATTTTTTAACTACAGTATTCTGTCTTTTACTCCCATCCCAGCCACCCCCCCCCGTGCCCTCCACCTCCCTCCCTTTTCTACCCCGTTAGTTGTTGTCCATGTGTCCTTTATACTAGTTCCTGTAAGTTCTTCCCCTTTTTCCCCTGAAATTCCCTCCCCTCTCCTCTCTGGTCACTGTCCCCCTGTTCTTGACTTCAGTGTCATTTTTATTTTGTTTGCTTGTTTGCTTTGTTGTTTAGCTTCCTGTTAAAGGTGAGATCATATGGTATTTGTCTTTCACCGCCTGGCTTATTTCACTCAGCATAATGCTTTCCAGTTCCATCCAAGCTGTTGCAAAGGGTAGGAGCTCCTTTGTTCTTTCTGCTGCTTAGAATTCCATTGTGTATATGTACCATCATTTTTTGATCCATTCATTTACTGATGGGCACCTAGGTTGCTTTCAGCTCTTGGCTATTGTAAATTGTGCTGCTATGAACATTGGGGTGCATAGGTTCTTTTGGATTGGTATTTTAGGGTTCTTAGGATATAGTCCCAGCAATGGAATTGCTGGTTCATTTTTAGTTTTCTTAGAAAATTCCATACTGTTTTCCATAATGGTTGTACCAGTCTGCATTCCCACCAACAGTGAACTAGGGACCCCTTTTCCCCACAACCTCTCCAACATTTGTTGTTTGTTGCTTTGTTTATGATAGCCATTCTGACTGGTGTAAGGTGGTATCTCATTGTGGTTTTAATTTGCATCTCTCTGATAGCTAGTGATAGTGAACATCTTTTCATGTGTCTCTGGATTCTCTGTATGTCCTCCTTGGAGAAGTGTCTGTTCAAGTTTTTTTCCCATTTTTTAATTGGGTTATTTGTCTTCTTAGAGTGGTGTCATGTAAGTTCTTTGTATATTTTGGAGATTAAACCTTTGTCTGAGGTATCATTGGCAATTATATTTTCCCATATAGTTGGTTGTCTTTTTATTTTAATACTGTTTTCTTTAGCCGTGCAGAAGCTTTTTATTTTGATGAAATCCCATTTGTTTATTCTTTCCTTTATGCCCCTTGCTCTAGGGGACTTATCAGTAAAAAAAGTTGCTACGTGAAATATCTGAGATTTTCTTGCCAATGTTCTCCTCTAGGATTTTAATGGTTTCATGGCTTATATTTAAGTCTTTTATCCATCTTGAATTTATTTTGGTGTATGGTGTAAGTCGGTGCTCAAGAAAACCATAGGAAAAAATAACAAAGCCATAGGAAAAAATAACAAAAAATAATCCTTAATTTGTTTTAGAATTTTATTCAACTAATTTTCATTAAGTATTAGCTTTGGGTAGGCATTGACTATGTTATTTACTAAGAATATGCTATTGAGAAAAATTAACATGATGCATGTCTTCATGGAGTTTACACATTATGATAACCAATTGAAAATTGTCTAATTTAATAAATATGTAATAAAACATATATTTATTACCAGGCTAAATTACCAACATTTATGCTGAAGTGAAAAGTTAGGTGCTATGAAAGCACAGAAGAGGCAAGCCTAACTTACTTTGGTTTGGTTGGGAGCATGAGGGATTCCCATAGGAAGTTAGGTTTTATCTGACATTAATAAGTAAAAATTAACAGAATGAGTGAGGCAGAAAGATGAGAAGGTTCTAGGCCAAATAAGACAAAATGCAAATGCCCAAGGATACTTACAGCAATTAAAAAAGACAAGTGCGAATGATGGAGAAAGTAGCTTAGGTTGAGTTTATCAGATAGATAATGGCTTCAGATAATCTCAAGTCTTGGGCTAGGAAAAGGATTTTGGTCTTTATTCTAGGATTTGGGATGCT
Source organism: Artibeus jamaicensis (assembly GCF_021234435.1). Lineage (NCBI taxonomy): Eukaryota > Metazoa > Chordata > Mammalia > Chiroptera > Phyllostomidae > Artibeus > Artibeus jamaicensis. Next base: position 65,015,265 of record NW_026522030.1, on the reverse strand, counting down.
ATTGACATATTTGAAGATAAGAAGAAGGCAATGAACATGCTGTGTCTTAAAAAACAGATCCCTATGCTATATGTAACAGTTCAGAAAGAGCTATGTGTGCATATGGGGCACCAGTTACAACAATATTACATTAGAAGGTCATGGCAGTAAAGATGAAAGATTGGATTTATGAAAGACATATTTTGCAAATAAAAAACTAATCGACTTGGTGATGGTGAATGACAGTGGCAAAGGAGAGAGAGATGGTGAGATGTCAATAAAATTACTAGTTTCATGGTGTGAGCTACCAAATATGTGCTGGTTTGTTTCACAAAATGCAGGGCAGTGAAAGAATAGCAGACTGGAGAGAAAAGCATGTGTTAGGTGGTTGTGATGGGCAGAGTGAGAACTCCTGTTTCAGAGGGCAGAACTCAATTCGTCCCTAAAAGCAATTCAGTGTGCTGAAAGTGAATATTGCTAATCTCTTTCTACAGAAAGTTTATTACCCCTTATGCTGATAGAATTTTAATGCTTAAGTATTTCTGGGATTTAAAATTAAATTATCAAAAACTGCACCAGATAATTCACATTATTACCTCTGAGCTTCTCCATGATCCTGAAATAAGTATGATCCCTGTTTTGTAGATAAGCAAATGGCAGAACTGGGGTTCAAGCCCAGGACTGCCTGACCCAGTTGTATACTTTGGACATTTTATACCACATTTCTTGCTCTATCGTGACTATGTTGTTAGACAAATATGCCTTTCTAGTGGGTAACTGAATTTCAGTTATCTCTTCTGCACTTCGGATGCTTTCCTAAGAATATAAAGTTAAATTTTATCTGTGATTGAGGGAAAATTGGGAGCAACAGGCAGTTTTGGGAATCGGATATACTGTGCATAAAGAAAATGTTTACAAGTTTAATTCACTTAGCATAACTTTCTCCAGGTCCATCCATGATGTTGCAAAATGTTAAGTTTCTTCTTTTTATTGCTGGGTAGTATTCCATTGTATAAATGTACCACAGTTTACAATTTGCAATAGAAGGAATAAACCTGGAGGGAATTATGCTAATTGAATTAAATCAGTCAGTGAAAGAAAAATACCACTTGATCTCACTTACGTGTGGAATCTAAGGAACATAATAAACTAACAAACAAAATAGTAACAGAAGCTTAGATGCATAAAACAGCTGCCAGAAAGGAGGTGGGGAAGATGGAGGGGATGACAGATGGTGAAGGGATTAACCCAAGAACATTTATGTTCAACCATGGACACAGACAACAATATGGGGATTGACTTAGGGAGATAGTGAGGCTGGGGGGAGGTGGGGAAAGGGATAAAAAGCAGGAACAGTTGTAACAGCATAAAAACGACAATATAAATAAAAATAAAAAACAAAGTGCCTACAGGTTTTTAATGTTATTTTTACATGATCATCCATGTGAAAGTTGTTCATACCGTGGTGCAGTTCTTCAGATGTTAAGTGCTCTAAACATAGGTTAATCTAAAATAGTTGGCAATGTTAAAATTTCAAAACCACTAAAAATGGAAAGATGATAGTTAACAGGGAAAAAAGGTTTTTAGTAATGTTAGCATTTTAAACTTAAAATCCTGTCAAATCAGTAAATTTAAAAGCCTCATTACGATGACTGTCACATAAGAACTATTCTACAATTCTGAAAGTTAAATATGTTTTCTTTCAAAAGTATTGGTGTCCTTTTGTGGATCACTGTTAATTTTAAATAGAATATTCTCCCAAGAGCAGAGTTGGTTAATTTCATTTGAAGTTATTTACATGGTGTCTAGTGCTTAAGCCATAAAATCATTGGATTTTATAGCTGGAAGGAATTTTAGAGACAAGTCCAATGACATTATTTTGTTTAGATAAATAAGTATTAGGAAAATTAGGAAACTGTGGATCAAAGAAGTTAAGTGACTTATCAGAGTTACAAGCATAGTTAAGCTTTCTGATCCTCGGGCCTTTCTGCTACCCTGTCCTTTTATATTCCCTAGTCAGCTGCCAGAGCAGCAATTTCAGGGGTTGTTTTCCTCAGAAATTTCTAACTCTAACACTGCTACACATTCGCCCAGACCTGTCCCCAGTGGTGATATCCCTACACATACTCAGCACGTTAGCTCTGGCAGAATGTGGAGCTCCACTGAGATTGCGGTAGATCAGGCTACCGCATGTGCATTTACAAGAGTGCCCATGTGAGTCCATTGAAAACTAATGAGGCAAAAATGTCTTCAATCAATTGGAACCCGCAGAGGTGGTAAAAACGATTGGACAAGAAGGCACAAACGGCTGTACTAGTTGGAAGAAACAATGGGTGGAGCTGGCTGTATTTGGAATCCCTGGATGAGATTTTTTCCATATACCTGACTTTCTAAGGGCTTGTTTCTTGGAGTTGTTTGGGATGGTTTCTTCGGGATGTTCTTGAAGGATAATTTGCGATGATAGAAGAACAATAAAACAGCACAGCTTTTTCAGTCTTAAAACTTTTGTTTAAGTTCACTGGTACTACTTACTCACCTGACTTTGGATGAGTCATTTTATTTTATTTGTTTTTGTAAGTCAGTGCTTTATTTGGGATGGAATCCGAGGGTGGGAGGAATGAAGAGAAGGGAAATAAAGCAGAGGAGGAGGGTAAACAAGTATAAAGTGGGTGTGTTATCAAGCTGGCCACCACTTCACAAAGAGATAAAAAGTTCATCTCATGGGACATCCCTGAGAGGCACGATGGGTCTACTATGCCCCAGAACAGACTTAGATTTGGGGAGGAAGGAGGAGTAGCAATGCATTTGCCAGTGGCTTCTTTTTAAAATATTTTATTGTTATTATATGAGAGTTTCCCCAATTTTTCCCTTTGCCCCCTCCACCCAGCCCACTCCCCACTGCCACAGCCATTCCCCACTTTGTTGTCCATGTCCATGGGCCATTCATACATGTTCCTTGACTAGACCTTTTTTCTTTCTTTCCACCATTATCCTCCTTCCCCTCCCCTCTGGTCACTGTCAGTTTGTTCCTCATTTTCATGCCTCTGGTTCTGTTTTGCTGCTCATGAGTTTATTTTGTTCATTAGGTTCCTCTTATAGATGAGATCATATGGTATTTGTCTTTTACCAACTGGCTTATTTCACTTAGCAAAGTTATTCTCCAGTTCCTTTCATGCTCACCCAAAAGGTATTCTTTCTTCCTTTCTGTTCCATAGAATTTTGTTACGTAAATCTACCACAGTTTTTTGATCCACTAATTTACCAAAGGGCACTTGGGCTGTTCTCAGCACTTGGGAAAATACACATAAATGGAAGCATATGTCATATTCATGGATTGGAAAAATTAATATCATTAAAATGTCCATACTACTCAAAGAATTCTACAGATTCAATACAATTTCAATTAAAAGACCAATGGCATAATTCACAGATCTAAAACAAATACCAAAAATTTATGTGGAGCTGAAAAAGAACCCAAATAGCCTCAGCAGTCTTGAGAAAGACGAACAAGGTAGAAGGCATCACAATACCTGATATCAGACTATGTTACAAGGCCACTGTGATCAAAACAGCCTGGTACTGTCATAAGAACAGATACATAGATGGATGGAACAGAATAAAGAACCCAGAAATCAACCCACGTCTCCGGTCAATTAATGTTTTACAAAGCAGGCAAGAGCATACAACTGATTTGGGAATTGTAAAGAATGAACACTGTCATGAATTTGCCATTATATTCAGAATTGTAGCGTATTTTCACTTTTTTTCTCAAAAGACATTATTAATCTTCCCTTCTCTCAGAGTTTTATTGTTTCCTCCATGTTTGTATGCTTATCTTTCCTGTTAAATATTATCAGTTTCACTCTTTTTCTTATAATAAGGACAAAAATAATTTAATTTCAGAGAAAAGGAATTTGTTTTATCCCTATATATTTATTTTTTGAAGACATTACTTAAGTAAAAGACTTAGTAAACATTTGATGGGCTAGGCATTCAAGCAAATGCTAGAATCATATTTTGGGAGAAATGTTTAAAACACAACAGATATTTTATGATATCAATCATTTTGCCTGTGGGTGGGAAACCTGAGGTAAATGATTTTGAAGACATTTTTCCAGTTTTATGGTTTTATGATTTTCTGAGTAAAAACATAAAATTATGATTTTGAAGTTAGAGGTGAAAGGCAATGGTGCATCATAAATTGAGAGGAAATCACCACATCTTTGACTACCGTGTGGCACTCCCCTCCAGTAAAAGATGTCTTGGGGCAAACCTCATCATTCATCTCCAAACAGGACTAGAGTAGCAAAGGTTTCTTACAGTAGCAAAAGATAAACAAAACTGGAAATTGTTAAGCACCTTGTGAAACAAGCATTTTCTAAATCTTAAGAGTTAAGTGTTATTATGTATATTTTATACACAGGAAAGTAAGTCTCATAGAAATAACATCCACCCAGTTAATATGTATCAGAACTGGGATATAAACCTAGCCTCCAATGTCCACTTTACTCCTTCTGTAGGGTTTTCAAAGAAATTGCATCTTCATCTTTACCATCTTACATGCTGCAAAAATAAAGGTGTTAGGGGGTTGAAGATGTGATTATGAGCATTATTTGGTTACACTCTAGTATCAGTGATAATATTCCTGAGCTTAATATTTTTATATTACACAAAATATTTACTTTGTTTCCTTTTCTTGGTATTTTTAATACTGAATATGTTATCGTAGGCCTAAAGTAAATGCAAAAGTATAAAAAGTAAAATCTCAAAGTCTCATTTTTTGTCAAATATGTTTTGCCTCCCACTTATTTATCAGATGTAAAAAACTTTTTAACAGTTGATATGTGTCATGGATAACAGTGTGGTGGTGATTGCTGGAGGGAGGGAGATATAAGCAGACTAAATGGTAATGGGAAAATATATAATAAAATAAAGAAAAAAGAATAGCTAATGAATAAGTTAAATATCTTAAAATATAATAAAAGTTGGTATGTGTCTTCTCGAGTGTCTTCTACAGGCATACCTCAAAGATATTGTAGGGTAGGTTTCAGATGACCTCAATAAAGTATCACAGTAAAGTGAATCACACAAATGTTGGGATTTCCCAATTCATATAAAGTTATGTTTTTACAGTACTGTAGTTTAAGTGTGCACTAGCATACGTCTGAAATACCTAATGTATTTCATGTATGTACCTAATGTATATACATTAATTAAAAATACTTTATAAATGCTAGTTGTAATAGTTTTGAGGGTTTGCCTCAATGTTGATGGCTGCTGATTGATCAGAGCAGTGGTGGGAGAAGCTGGGGCGGATTGGCAACTTCTTAAAATAAGGCAACAATGAAGTTTATTGAATCCACTAACAATTTCTTTGTAGCACACACTGCTAATTGGTTAATAGTACCCCCAAACAATTATACTAGGAACATTTAAGATTACTGATTACTGATCATTGTCACAAATGTTTGAAATAATATGAGAATTACCAAAATATGACAAAGAGATACCAAGTGAGAAATAGTATTGGTCAAGTGGTGGTGATAAACTTGCTTGATGCAGCATTGCCATGAACCTTCAATTTATAAAAATTCAGTATTTGCAAAGCACAATGAAGAGAAGTACAAAAGAAGGTGTAACCTGTGTATGCACTTACATTTTCAATGAGCTTATAGTATGCATATTGGTCTATAACTTAATTTGTAAAAGATTTGTAAATTATTATATACACATTTTCATAATATTGCAATATTTTAAAGCATGTACACATTATATTACCATGGAGATTTATCACACTAATATTCACCTCATTTTAGTATCTGCATAATATTAAATTATTATCTATTTAATGATTTACTTAGTGATAAATATTTAAGTTGTTTCCAAGTTGTGATTTTTGAATAATCACTGCAATCAATGTCTTTATAGTTGTTTTTTTTTAGATTTTATTTATTTATCTTTAGAGGGGAAGGGAAGGAGAGAGGGAGAGAAACATCAATGTATGGTTGCCTTTTGTGCATCCCCTGCTGGGAACTGGCCTGCAGGGAACCGGCCTGCAACCCCAGTATGTGCCCTGACTGGGAATCAAACCGCGATTGTCTGGTTCGCAGGCCCACGCTCAATCCACTGAGCTACACCAGCCAGGACCAATGTCTTTGTAAATATATTTTTCTAATATAAATATTTGTAGGTGTTTACGAGAAGAATTTTTAGATTACAATTGTGTGTCTACTTTAATTTTTGACATTTTCTGCTATGTACTAAGTAAAAACATAACTTATATTGTCAGCAATCGATACAGAATGAGTCTCAATTTCCTGTCACCTTTGCACAGCAAATGTTTTGATTACTGGCAGTCTGATGAATAAAATATCTTTTTAGTCTTTTGTTTCACTAACTTTTTACATAAAAATGAAGTGAAGCAAATTATATACTTTTAGTTAATTTTTATGATTTCTAAGTTTAAATAATTTATTTAGTTTTTATCATGTGGTCTTACTGGGGTTTTTTTGTATGTTGTTTCTTACTGTTATGACCCTATTTCATTGCATAAGCTGCCAATACTTTATCCTCATCAGTTGATTGTCTGTCTCAGATGACTAAGGAACAATTCTTGACCTCTGGAAGGTCAAATAATTTGGAGAGTGATAAACATACAGAGCATTATACCTGAATAGAAGCTATTATAATAGCAGTAAGTACACTGGTCTGTGGGTCTCCTGAGGAAGCAGATACAACCAACCTCTTGGGAATCGGAGAATGCCTCTCAGTGGACATGAGAGTTGGATCTTTATAATGACCAAGAAATTTCTAGATCAATAGTATCATTATTGGATCAAAGATGGTAGCAGAGTAGATGGAAAGTCTGTCCACTTGTTCCCACACCCAGACCCGTCTTGCAGCTAAACCACAGAGCAATCAACTAAAAAATCCAGCAGAAAGTATATATACATGGGTAAGAGTGCAAGGAGTCTGCATTAGTGGGCAACAGCCTGCCCACCTGCGGGGCACCTGAAAGTGGGCAGCCTGGGTTCTCCTAGCAGAGCACCTGCTACCACCACTGCCCAAACTGGCATTTCTGGCTGTGAAGATTCAGGGTGCCTGCGGATTGGCTCAGGAGCTACAAGTTCTGGGCCAGAGGCAGACAGCTGGGGAGGTTCTGGCTGTAGAAACAGCATGGTGGGAGCAGGCCTTCCTGAGGCTGTGAATCCCTGGGGGGAGCGGGGATAGCACCCTACCACTGCCCCATGTTATAGTATCCCTGCAGGACTCTTGCTAGCACCACTGGGGAGAGATCCGGGGGGAAACTTTTTCTAAAACTGTCAGAGGTTCTGGCAGGTGGTGGCCAGCCCTGACTGAGAGAGACTCTGATATTTGGGGTGAAGGACTACATGGAGAACAAGCCCTCCAGGGCTTGGTGCTATAGTGTGAGGACCACTCAAAAACTCTTTTAACAAAGGAGCTGAGGCAAGACTCAAGACTTGGCATGGACCTGGTGGTCCTATGTGCATGCATATTGACTTTGCTAACAAAAAAAAACTTAAAAGGGATAAGAGTCATACTGAAGGGAATCTGGGACCCAGCCCAGGACAGCTGGTGAGCAGGGGACTGGACAGAGTGAATAGTTTGGGCCCAAGCCTCCAGCAAGACAGCAGCAGGTGAGGGACTGGATGACCAGGAGCTGAATGCCTGGGATTTGCTGCAGCCAGGCTGGTTCCCTTACAAACAGGCGAACCCAATCCCCACCTGTAGGATTACAGGATCTCAGATCAGTGAAGCCTGTCCCAGGAGCCCTCTGCTGGGTGCATTTCTTCGAGGGAAGAAGAAAAAGCTCTGATAGGGCCCTTTACCAGACACTATGAGCTATATTTTTCCTTGGTCCGTGATCCAGTAAAGTAGAGCAGAAAGATTAGAGACAGGGGCAACAAGGAGACCTCAGGGCCCCACCCAGCCTTGGCTCCTACACAGAGCTGCTTGTGCCAAACGGGAAAGATCTGCCCCTTTTACACAGATTCACCCCTCACAGGAAAAAGATAGCTAGTTAACCAGAAATCAAATAGTATTGAAAAAATCTGGGACAAATTAAGACATGTAGTGAAAAGATGGGGGAACACTCCCACCATCTTTCCTGAAAACTGAATAGTTCCCCGCAGGGGTGACCCAGGGTTCCCACCCTCCCAATCACACCACAGGCCCCCTCTGGAAGCAGGTGGAGAAGGTACTTGCAGTTCTCTCAGAACATTAAAAGAACCACTTCTTGTCCCTGGGTTGATGAAAAGCCAGCAGGGCAGAACAGTGGGGACCAGCCAAATCTGAAAGACAGGCACAGACTGTGGATTACTTGTAGTCTTGAACAGGCTGCCTAGACCCAGACTAGGACACCATCTGACATTACCACGGCTGCATCCCGAAAGGAAAGACAGTGGTAAACACTGGATTCTATCAGATGAGTGGGTATGGGATGGGTGGCAGAGAGTAAAGGGGGAAAATTGGGACAACTGTAATGAAATCACAGTAAAAATGATTTAAAAATAAACTAAGAGGAGAAAACATTTAAAACGTTTTCTGAAGAGGAAATGGCTGTAAGACATTTCAGGTAGAGACATTTCATATTCAGAGGGATGGAGCTTTGTTTGGATAAGAATGGGAGATAAAACAGGGTTGGGGCATGCCACACATGAAATGAAATGGCAAGAAATAATTCTGGATAGTTTGTGGCCTGATTATAATAAACTTGGTGTGCTGGGATTTTCTGTGAAAGCAATGCCTAGGAAAATGAAGTATTTAGGCAGAGGATAAAAAGGTCATATATGATCTAAAGAATATGTGTATCAATTGTGTACTTTTTCATTGCCTTGGGAAAATAATATAAATCATTTAAAGAGTAAGGGAGGATATCTTTTAAGTTGAATTAAATTTGTTGGTGTGACATTCCTTAATACATTAGGTAAGTTTCAGGTGTACAATTCTATAATACACCATCAGTATATTGAGTGTGTGCTCACCACCCAAAGTGCAGTTTCCTTCTCTTACCCTGTATTTGGCCTTTTTTACCTTTGTCTGCCCTCATCCTCCTTCTCTCTGTTAATCATCATGCTGTTGTCTTTGTCTATGCGTTTGCTTGCTTTGGCTGTCTTAATATAATTGGGTGATCTGGGATATTTTCCTGATTCTTAAGTGTTTTTTAGCTTTACTGTTAAAGTTTTTATTTATCTGGTTTTATCATTTTTTGTTTTGAATATGAGTGATCTAGTTTTTTCCTCTGAAGAAGGTTTTATGTGGGTGTAGGGAGGGGAGAATAAAGAAGACAGGCTAGGGAGAGAAATAGATTTTTTGCCCTGGGAGGGGGCAGCAGTTAACTGTGATTAATGGTGGGGTTGCAATGGCTGTAGATGCAGTGTTGATGAAGACAATGCTGTTCAAATCACCTATCACCAATCTGTGGGCTTCTTGAGGACAGGCACTGGCCACATCTTGAGTCAACCTGATAAACTGTGCCCAGCACACATCTCAAAGCACAGTGACCTTTTTCCTAATTTTAACTCTTCTTTCTGGCCACAATATTTTCTGTCACGTAGAATTAATATATACTTTCATAAATGCCCCATTGACACTTTCTTCCTGAATTTTGCAAGTGTTATTTTCTCTACCTGTAATATTCTTCTTCCTGGCATTTCCATTCTTCATTCAGTTACCTAGTCAATTTCATTTTCACCTAATATGACTGAATTTGGGCCTCATTTTTCTGGCCAGCCTGTCATGATTTTCCAGTTCTGATTAGGTACCTCTTCTTTTATAGGGTCCTTAGTTTGCCTATTATTGCAGTTATTTCTGTAATAGACATATTTCAGATTTGTCAGTCTGCCTAATGACTGAGTTCTTCAAAAACTGAGATATTAGTCTTTTTGATTCCTTAGTGTCTAGCATACTTTCCTTTATATAGTAAAGGCTCAAAGTGCATTCAATGAATGGAGAATTAGATGTTTGTCAAATCTAAAGCTGAATTCACTGTTTTAACTGTGCCTAATCCTTGGTAGTTATACATATATTTAACAAGTATGTCATTCATATTTATGACATATTCAACCAATATAACTGAGTTAAATGAAAGCATGGTCTATTATATCATCAAGCCCAATAAAATCCATAAAAATAATTTTAAAGTATTATTATATATTATATAGTCACTTAAACATATCTCCATAGCTATGCTTCTGTTCCTGTTCTAGTTGTTTGCTTAGTTTGTTTTGTTTCTGTTTATTAGATTCAGTTGTTGATAGTTGTGAGTTTGTTGTCATTTTACTGTTCATAGTTTTGATCTTCTTTTTCTTAGATAAGTCCCTTTAACATTTCATATAATAAGGGCTTGGTGATGATGAACTCCTTCAGCTTTACCTTGTCTGGGAAGCACTTTATCTGTCCTTCCATTCTAAATGATAGCTTTGCTTGTTGGAGTAACATAGCTTGTAGGTCCTTGCTTTTCATCACTTTGAATACTTCTTGCCAGTCTCTTCTTGTCTGCAAAGTTTCTTTTGAGAAATCACCTGATAATCTAATGGGAATTCTTTTGTAAGTAATTCTTTTCCTGTCTCTTACTGGTTTTAAAATTCTCTCTTTACGTTTAACCTTTAGCATTTTAGTTGTAGTGTGTCTTAGTGTGACCCTCTTTGGGTCCAACTTGTTTGGGACTCTCTATGCTTCCTGAAATTGTATGTCTATTTTTTTCACCAAATTAGAGAATTTTTTTTCATTAAATTTTTAAAATAAATTTTCAATTTCTTGCTCTTTCCCTTCTTCCAACATTTCTGATTCAGATGTTGGCACATTTGGAGATGTCCCAGAGTCTTCTTATTTTCTCCTCATATTCTTGAATTCTTATTTCTTCATTCTGTACCAGTTGACTGTTTATTTCTTTCTTATGTTCCAAATCATTGATTTGAACCCTGGATTCCTCCCTTCACTGTTGGTTCCTCTGCATTTTACTTTATCTCACTTATATTTTACTTAGTATAGCCTTCATTTCTTCCCTTATGCATTTGCCATACTTAACGAATTCTGAGTATCCTTATCAACTGTGTGTTGAACTTTGCATCTGTTAGGTTGGCCATGTACATTTTGCTTAGTTCTTTTCCTGGAGTTTTGATATGTTCATTTTTGTCATTTTTGATTGATTTATTCATTCATTTGTTCATTCATTCATTCATTCATTCATTCATTCATTCATTCATTCAATTTCTTTGTCTCCTCAATTTGGCAGCTTCCCTGTGTTTGTTTCTGTGTATTAGATAGAGCTGCTTTGATTCTCTATGTTGGCCAACTTGTTACGTTGTAAGGGGCGGAGCCCCAGATATTTGCCAGGTTGAGGCAACATGTTTTGCCTTTTTGTGGCACTGTATGTGGGGAAGGCATCAGAGAAGGAGCAATGACACTTGCCCCATTTACAGTCACTTCTGTCACTTCCAGTGTGCAACTAGTGCCCTTCTAGCTGCTGCCCTGGTGCTGAATCCCAGAATGGGTGGGCTTGCATGTGCTTTAGGACCATGCTGGTCCTTTAAACTGACTCTTGGGAGACTGGCGGTTTCTTCTGCCATCCCAATCCCCACTGTTTTTTTTTTTTTACAGCCAGAAGTTATGAGGCTTTATCTTCCTATCTTCATAGACCAGGTGCTGGAACCCTGGTCTGTGTGGTCTGGCATGGGGATGGGATATTTTGCTTCCCAGGTGTCCCTCCCCATTTTTGCCCACCATGCATGAATGTGGGATGGCCCATTCTGCTGGCCAACACTGCGGCCATGCCACCTCTGCACTGCGTTCTCTCCATCCCAACTCCCTATCTCTGCCCCTCCTACCCCTCTGGATTAGTAACTCTTCTTTAAATCCTTGGTTGTCAGGCTTCCATACAGTTTGATTTTCTGGCCATTCTGGTTGCTTTTTGTTTTGAGGTTAGTTGTTATCTTTCTTAGGGCTGGGCAAGGAGGCAAAGCATGTCTACTTATACCTCCATCTTTGCCAGAAGTCTATTTTAGTTTTTTGAATTTTTTTAAATTGAAATATAGATTATACCAACTATTTAGCTCAGTTATTTTTTATCAATTACATTAATTATTTAAACTAATAAATTATAACTTAAAGGTGTGCTGATGTAGCTAAAATGTATATTCTTTATTACCATCAGTCATATGAAATATTCCTGAGCAACTTTCATGTGAATACTTTATTATTCTCTCATCTGTTGTCAGTTATTTATACCCCCTGATTTGCACTATTATTTTCATTAGTGAGGGGCAAAAGGATGAATTTATGAGAGGAAAAAGGGAAAGACAGCAAGCAGGAAGATTGTATTTACTGTGCATATAGTTTTCTTTCTCTGTGCTATTTTTGTTTTCTATTATTTTACTTGCTATATTATTTCTATCAATTTTGGCTTTCATCAGCAGGACAGAAGGCAGGCTTCCTTTGGAGCTTTGCTTCCCACTTGGTTTACCAGCGGGGATTGTCACCTGCTTAACTGCAGGTGCCTCTGTCAGTTCCGCAGCTGTTTTACTTTCTATCAGCAGTAGTAGTTGTTTTAAATGTAGTCAATATTGTGGCATATTTTGTGATATTAATTAGTTCTACCTTTCCTTGTGTTTTTTTTCATTTTAGTTTTCTTTCGTACATGAGTTGAGCAATGTGAGACAAAGATTCTAAAAATAAAGATGCCTTTATCAAATAAATTATAGTATAGACTTACTATTTAGACTTTCGAATTATAACTAAGTTACTCACTTTAGATGACATTTGTCCTCTGATAAATTTGTAGACTAGCTGGAGCCCAATTAGAAAGAATCCTCAGTTAGCTGGAATTTTTCTCCTAAAGAGAATTGTAAGGGAATGAAGATAATTCACCTGAAGTTTAGTGACTTTCCTAACAAACCAGTATCAGGATTTGTTCTAGTGTTAGAATACAGAAATATCAGTCTATTTTATATCTTATAATTGCATGCAGTGTGCCACATTGTGCCATATGAGTCAAATCCATACCACCTATTCTCTCTACCCTGTTCGACTTGGGTATTTGCTTCATTCCTCTTTGCAAACTTAGGACCCTGGGCACGTGTTTTCCTCACCATTTTTTTCAATGCTTTTATTATATAGTTCCTAACTACAGATGCAAAGTAACTTTGTATACTCAATGATACACTGAATTTCTTGGGTTAGTCACTCTGTCTTCTCAAATGTTAAGCATTGGATGAGTAACCAATGTATTATGTGTACTAAAGAAAATGTTGACTGCAGATAAAAAAGTCACAAAGGGTCTGAATAGCTTAGAAAGGACAGTTAAACACTGCAGTGTTGTCATTCATCAGGAAAAAACCAAACTTCACCTATTTCTGAATTCAAATAGTGCAAGAGTTGGAAAAAATGGTGTCTTCTAATTAATCAGTGCACCAGAAAATTAGTGCAACCACAACATTTCATTCTGAGAGCATATCAGTTATCCTCTTATATAAAATTGACAATATATTTGACAGAAAATGTGGGAGGTTTTTTTAAGTAGGTGAATATAGCCTTAAGAATACCATGCCTAAAGGGTATTTTTGGATTCAAATACTGTAATAAAGCAATATAAATCACCCATTTAGCATATATACATGGTATTGAAAATATACTTGTCTCATGTATAGAAAGAAGGTCGAAAAGAAAAAAAATTGTGACATTCAGTATGAATTGTTTTTTCTAACATTTTTGATTAAATTAATTTCACATTTGAGATGGTTAGTCACATATCCACTTAGCTCTCTTTTGAAGATTAGGTGATCTGTTTTCAAACCTGTGTCAGCCTCTGAATGTGTACCCTAAACCCACCTGTGTGCCTAAACCTTAAAGGGAAAACCATCCCAATTCTTCAAGGAGCTTTGTCTGGACCAGTTTGTGACATTAATTCGAATCTGAAGAGCACTTTTCTATCTTTTCCTTCACCCCGCTCATACCTTTTTAGGCTTTGTCATTATGCTATGTAGATCACTGGTTTCAAATTTGTCTGTCCCTGCTGCTCTCCAGCTAGTGATGCTCACTTGTTTTTTTTTAATATTTTATTTTTATTATTTATCATTAGAGGGGAAGGGAAGGAGAGAAAGAGAGAAATATCAATGTATGGTTGCCTCTCATGAGTCCCCTGCTGGGAACTGGCCTGCAACCCAGGCATGTGCCCTGACTGGGAATCTAACCACGATTGTGTGTTTTGCAGGCCCGCACTCAAGCCACTGAGCTACATCACTTGTTTTCACTTAACCCTCAAAATACAGGATAGACTTTCCATTTCATCTATCATATTTAAATAACAGCATTCCATTCTTGACAGACTACAGTTTTAAACCTATAACGGTCTTACCCCACCCTCTTCATTTTTAACTGCTGCTGTTCCTTCAATTTTCTTTTACATGATGCCTCCTCAAAGAAGCTGTCAATAACTCTTTTACTGCTGGTTGAAGTGGCCAGTGCATGTGGTCTCCATGAGCCCTATGTAGAACCTTTTTATACCACCCAGTTTTCAATTGCTTGTTTTCTTCTCTGTGTTCCTTGAAGCCTAAAACCATGGTGAGCTGGTTTTTGTAGACTTAGTATCTAACCAGAACTGTCTGGCACATAGGAGGCATATAATATATATTTCTGAATATATAATTATGTCTACATTTTTCTTTTTATTTAAATATTTCTGCTCTGACTGGTGTAGTTCAGTGGATTGAGTGCAGCCTGCCAACCAAAGGGTCACTGTTTCAATTCCCAGTCAGGGCACATCCTGGGTTGCAGGCCACGTCCCCATTAGGGGGCGCACAGGAGGCAACCACACACTGATGTTTCTCTTCCTTTCTTTCTCCTTTCCTTCCCCTCTGTCTAAAAATAAATAAGTAAGATCTTTAAAAATAAATAAATATTTTTAATTGTTCAACTGCTCAGCAAATTTGGCCTAGTTGTTGAATGTGTGGTTGGGGAGGATGAGTACAGGGGTTGCCAAGCAATGACCTATGGTGACGGTAGTGAACTGTTTGGGACTGTGTGCTTATGAGTTCCTGTATAACAGAACATTTAGTTAATATTAACGTTTCATGATGTACTCTAAAAAGGGTTGAAAGTTTTATAGCCATGTATCATATGACTGATACTATGTTTCCTAGACAACTAAAATTTATAGATTTTTCATTAATTATAAATGAAATCTTTCACCCTTCTTCCTGCTCTTTAGGCAATTGTTATCGCTAGGACAGGTAGAAATAAAATTGTTCAATTTTAGTGATTTTACTAAAGAGGATAATTTTACTGAATATCTTTTCATTTTTTATTGGTGTGATTCTCTTTCAGAGTTGGATCTAATGTGTATAACATAGCATTTGGTTTTATAAATATTCTTGGATTACAGCAAGTTACATGAAAAAATATGTTCATTTAAACAAATATAGAAAAACACTCAGTCTTAATTAATTTAATGACTTTAATAAAATATGAGTATGTGATTATAAAGTGTGAAGCTAAGTAACAGAGTACATTTTTAGAACAAATTATCCCAGTAACAATTATATACTGTGATGTATAAGTGAGAATCACATGTATTTTTATTCTTTATTTCACTCCCCACTTATGACTAGTATATTAATAACCATGCCTTTGATTTCTATGTGTAGAAACCTATTTTAACATCCTGCATAATACAATGCTAGCTGTTGATTTAAACTTTTTTTAAATGACAGTTAGTTGGTATATAATACAGAAAGCATATGTTTTGTTTTTAAGTTTTATTTATTTAAATTGAATATTTAGTACTTATTATAATTTTCCAATTAAAAGGTGGGGCACAAAATCAGATATATTCTTCAAGTGATTGTGAATTTTGCTCTCTCTAGCTTATCTGCTATCGTTCTATTTTAGTGTCATTGAAAGGGTGTGAACGTAGCTGAGAATGCTCCCTCAATTTTTGGTTGTATAAGGGTACTTTTTTTATTGGTTCTTAGGTACCAAGCTTTACCCAAACTGTGAAGTGCTGTGGATTTCTTTGTGAATCACCATATCTAAGCTAATGTGGTGGTGGTTTACAAAGTAATTCATAGTGCTTTACAGGTGCTTCTGCAGTTGACCTTCATCTCGATGCCTAGGATTCCTTTACTGAGCCATTGAGAACAAGACACTTTGTATTACAAGCCATACAAGGTCAAGAGAGCCCTGGTAAATATCCTCTAAAATCCTTCCACTGGGTATTTAGGGGTCATTATTATTGAAGCTGTGTCAAATACACTAGAAATTATGGTTTCTTTACCTAAATATACATGTTTTATGTCGTTGTTCTCAGTCTCTGCTGATGTCTTTCTGAAAAGTAATTTGTAATACTCCCAGATTAAGAAAAATTACACGTCAGAAACATATTCACTGAATGAGTACCCTTACCCCAAATCACAAATAGAACAATTTGAAATATAAAGATTCCAATTTAATGATTATAAATGTATAAATATACTTACTCTACATAAAGTCAAATCACAATGAATATATTAATTATATAGCTTGATTGCTATGTGACCAGGAGCTTGTGAACATCATTGTAATATAGTATTTCTGTAAGTAATTAAGATTTCATTTTTATTCAAACCAGGAAAAATTATTGTTGGTATAGACAAAGAGATCATTTTAATGTAAAAATTATATATTATGTTGGTGTATTCTAATATCAAGTATACTCATTTCCATTTACTCTCCTGTAGAAATAGTTTTTTATGGTCCCATTTTATGATAGAAAAGATTCACTTTTCCAAGGTCACAAAGGCCTAATTACTTGATGACATTTTGACTAGTTACTGTATATTGTAAAACAAACTTTGTGTTCAAGATTATATAGTCTGTTTGATTCCTAAATCATAAATTAAAATTTGATGATTAACTATTTTAGTAACTTATTTAGGCTTGGAATAGTCATGTTGGTTTTACCACATTGTTTTTATTTGTAAGACTATAACTTAGGTCATATCTGTGTTTAATGGTATGACTACTAGAATTTCTTAAGCATGAATAGTTTTATTCCTTTATTTCTTAAGTGATGCTTGCGCAAACCAAATGACAATGGTAAAGGCTTCTGAAATTACTTTTGAATCACCAGTGACTAAATCTATTGTACTCATTATGACTTTTATTTTGTCCTATTATGTTTGATTCTTTAGAAAATGATTATGCATATGCTCTATAAGATTGGATGATTTAAAATAAATTATCACATTAAATTGTTCAATAATTTTGCTATTAGATAACAGAAAATCAATATATTGCTTTAAACATTATTTATAACAAAGTGATGAGTATGCTTTTGACATTAAAATATAACTTGCACACATATTATCAGATGTGCTCTTCACAAAAACATCTTGCTATCCTCATTTAATTTTAAAATATGATAGTTGTCTAGTCATTAATTTATCAATATTTATAACTGTAATATAATCTCAGAAAAATGTATATACTTTTCCCTCTCAGGCTCCTGTGTCCACAGCAGGCTCCTTGGAGCATCGGATTTCCTTTTCACTGGGAGCTCCATTGCTGTGGGTGGGCACAGGGTTGGAGAGACACCAGGAAAAGGGGTTTCTGAGATTCAGTTCTCCTAACCTCTGTGACTTTTATGTTTTATATAAGGGATTGCTTTTAAAATTTTGGTAAAAATTAAGCTGCTATTTTTCATGAGAATATCTGTAACTTTCAGTCCATTTATCTCAAAGGAAATCACATTTTTTCCTTGAGAGAACTTAGTTTACTAGAGATAAAATGAGGTTTGTTATCACATTTCATAATCATTTATCTATCCCCCAGGATCATTATTCTAATTTCATTTGTTCATATTTATTAAGCTAATGATGTTTATGTTTTCATTTTTAAGATGAGCACACACAGGTTTACAAACAATAAATTAATATTCAGTGGAGTTTCGGACAGAACATTTGTTCAAAGTGTATTTACTCTTCCCTGCTAAGTATAGACAGCATTAAGCCCTTCTAACTTTTATGACCTACATGATAATATGTAAAAATTAGTGTATTAGTCAGAGTTCTCCAGAGAAACAGCTAACAAGATCTGTGTGTGTTTGTGAACAAGCTCCACATATATGTGTGTGTGAGTGTGAGTGTATAGTCTGCCCAGAAAGTTTCCAGCCATGCATTATGAAATATAAAAACATTTACTGAAGAAGATAGAAGAAACATTGCACATAGGACAATGACACCTCAGTCCCCTACCAAAGTAGTCACACATTTCTCCTAATCACCATCAGTTGCTTCATTACATTTTCCTGAATCTCAGTGATGGTCTGAAATTTCTTCCTTTTCAAAGATAATTTTAGTTTTGGGAAAAGCCCCACATCCCAGGGTGCCAAATCTGGACTGCAGGGGCCTGAGTCACCTGGGTGAATTGATGTTTCACCCAAAAACTCTGTATGAGAAGGGACAAGTGAGCAGGCATATTGTGGTGAAAAAGCTGCCAGTCACTATTTGCCCATAACTGTAGTCTTCTGAATCATTCAAATAGTTTCCATGGAGGACTATTCAAGCTAACACAAAATTTGATGCAGATTCATTGCTCTACTCACTCAGTCATTTTTAATGTGATGGCCCCACAGTACACATGCTCAGTCAATGGCCTCTACCACCTCACTGACTAGTACAGTGAAGTGGTCACTGTTTATGCATGTGCATTCTAGTGCACACTCCTTGGCTGTCAGATAACATCAAGGCCATGAAATCTGTTCTCATTATATTAACAATGGCTGGACTTCTTCCAAAGAGACTTGTGTGTGTGTGTGTGTGTGTGTGTGTGTGTGTTTAGAGAGAGAGATTTAGCTTAAGGAATTTGATTATGGAAGTATGGCAATTCCAAAATCTGATGAAACTGGTCACTGGGCTGGAGACTCAGTTGCAGTTCAAGTCCAAGACAGTCTGCCAGATTTTCTTCATGATCAGGGGATGTCAGTCTTTGTTCTATTAAGGCCTTCAACTAGTTGGTTGAGGCCCACCTACATTCCGGAAGGTAATCTTCTTTAATCAAAGTTCACTCATTTAAATATTATTCTCATTCAAAAACACTTCGCAGAAACATCTAGAACAAAATTTGCTCAATAACAAGACACCATGTTGTAGCCATGTCAACACATAAAAAGAATTATGACATTGAGAATTGTTTGATGGTTCAAATGTTTAATTTTAAAATAACAATTTTATATTCATTCTGAAATTTTCTTAATTATTTACCACATATGACTCTTTGTATGTGTACTTTGTATTTATATTTTATTTAATTTATGGAAGTTCAGTTAGTTAGTGGACATTCCTTTGGGTCAAATTTCCAGTAAAAACTTTCTTCATCTGGAAAAGAAATATAAATGATTGCAACTTAGGCATGTCTTATTAAATGCTTAATAGTACTATAATGGAGTTAAGTAGTTTTAGTAAGTTATGAGTTTTTTAAATTTTTACCTACATGTCTTCCCCTTTTACTTTTATAAAATTTTTATTTTATATATTCTTTTTCGGACTTTGGTAGCTGATGTAGTATAGATGCCAAATAAATATTTGCTTAATGGATGAGTAAAATTTATGATTATCATATTTAACAATGAATTTGTACAATGATAAAATAAGTTATGTTTAGTCACTTGTTCTCTTACCATAGCTTTTATCTAAATGATTAGGTTCTTCTAATGTGTCTGTCAAACTCATGACAAAATGAAGTTAACAGTTATTTTACCTAAAAGTAATGAAGTAGAGAAAAAATTAGGTAATCATAATAGCACAAATGGATGTCATATCAAAGGTGATTGAAATTCTTAGAGTAAGGGAATAATGGAGCCTATTAAGAATCTATGGGTTTAGAAAGTTTAAGTTCAAGACTTCCAGTCAAGATGGAGGCATAGGTAGTAAACACAGCTCACCTCTTCACACAACCACAGCAAAAAATCACAACTAAATTATAAAACAACTACCACCCAGAGTCATCAGAAAATCAAGCTGTATGGAAGTCTGACAACCAAAGAATTAGAGAAGTCACATCCATCCAGACAGGTAGGAGGGGTGGAGACATGGAGATACACAGATGCAAAAAGGTAGTCTCATACCCATGTGTGGCAGGTTAAAATCTGGAGGAATACCTCCAGAGAAGGGGATCCCATCCCCTCATCAGACAAACCATCCAAGAGTTCCAGTGCCAGGAAGATAAGTTCCCATAACTTCTGGTTGTAAAAACCATTGAGGATTAGGGTAGCTGACAAAACTGGGATTCTCAGGCATGTCATTTTAAGGGCCTGTAATGGTCTTAGGACTTATGCAGACTCACTCTCTATGGGCTCCAGCACCAGGGAAGCACCTGTAAGTGTCTGACATCAGGAAAAGTGCCAGGAGACAGCTTCTTCCAGAACAAAACTCCAGAGGCCAAGCAGCAGCCATTGTTTCTTTCCTGAGTCCTCCCACACACAAAACCAGAGAGCAATGACACCACATCCGAGACTCAATCAACCTGCTTTGTATGGGTTGCCCTTCCAGGAGATTACCAAGGCTCCAACCAATCTGACTTACAGTTCCACTTTTCTACAATAAGACATGCTACTAAGATAGGAAGTCAAAGCATTTCTACCTAATACATAAGAAACAAACACAAGGAGGTTGCCAAAATGAGGAGATAAAGAAATATGGCCCAGATGAAAGAACAGGACAAAAGTCCAGAAAAAGAACAAAACAAAATGGAGATAAGCATTTCTCCAACTTATCATTCAGATGCAGAGTTCAAAACACTAGTTCTTATGATGCTTAAGAAACTCATTGGGTACTTCAATAGCCTAAAAATGACACAGGTAAAAATGAAGGTTACACTAAGTGAACTACAGAAAATTTACAGGGAATCAACAGTAGAGTGAATAAAACCTAGAATCAAATCAATGATTTGGAACATATGGAAGAAAAACATAATCAGAAGAGCAAGAAGAAAAAAGAATCCTAAAGTAAACAAGGATAGTGTAAGGAGCTTCTGGGACAACTTCAAATGTACCAACATTTAAATCATAGGGGTGCCAGAAGGATAAGAGAAAGAGCAAAAAACAGAAAACTTATTTTTAAAAATAATGAAAAAAATTTTTCCTAATTTGGTGAAGGGAATAGACATACAAGTCCAGGAAGCACAGAGTCCCAAATGAGATGGACACAAAAAGGACCACTTCAAGACACATTGTAATTAAAACACCAAAGATTAAAGATAAAGAGAGAATGTTTAAAACATCAAGAGAAAAGCAGATAGTTACCCACAAAAAAGTTCCCATAAGACTGGCAGCTGATTCTCAAAGAAAATTTTGCAGGCAAGAAGGGAATGGCAAGAAGTATTTAAAGTGATGAAAAAAACAAGAACCTAAAAGCTAGATTACTCTATCCAGCAAAGCTATCATTTTAAGTAGAAAGGTATATAAAGTGCTTCTCATACAAGGTAAAGCTAAAGGAGCACATCATTACAAAGCCATTATTACTTGAAATAGTAAAGGGATCATTTAATAAAAAAGATCAAAACTGTAAATATTAAATAGGAATAAATTTGCAACTATCAACAAAAAATAAAAATAAAAAGTTCATTTGGATACTTAGTTTGTATGGCAGTTCAGCCAAACTTTTCAAATTCTGAAGATATTAGCTGTGTGCTAAGTAGCAGTTAGTAGAGTATCAACCTTTTATATATGTGTGAGTATATTTAAGTGATATAACTGAATAAAACTGCAATCAATGTCCTACTTTTGTTTACTGGAGTGACTGTACTTTTACAATCTATTCCCCAAATATAATTAGTCGAGTAAATTAAATCTCTACAATTCTTCTTTAGAAAATAATGTAGTGAACTATAAGAAAAAAGAAGAATTGGGAAAAGTGAAGTCTTAAATCTTCAAAATAGCTCTACTTGAGAAAAGTAGCTAAGATTTATAGAGACTTACCATATTCATGTAGTTTACCTGTACTAATCTCTGAATTGAGTACTATTGCCTCATTTTACAGATGAAGGAATAAAGTGCCCTAACTTCTAAATATCTTCTCTTTCTGTTTTATGACACCCTTATATATTTGCAAAATAATCACAAGACCCATTGAAGAGGCTTTATAACAGAAAATGAAATTTCAGAACAATAAGGAAATATAAAAGCTCCATTGGGAAAATATTTACCTTTATTTTTCATAAGACCTAAATCATAAAATATTCTACTGGATTTCATTTTTAATGCTCTATTGCCTGTGAGGAAACTCTCTTCTTTGTTTTATCTTAAATGGTGTATTATAAAATATCTATTTGATGATTTTAGAAATGCTTTCTCTAAGCAGATACCTATGTCTACCAGTGTCTCTTAGATAGACAGGTGGGTGTTTTCATGTGGATTACATATGTGAACTCAAGGTCACTGTTATTCTGATCAGATCCAATGTCAGCTTTTGGGCTGAAATTCAACATTTCAGTCTATGACACAGGACTGAAATAGAGCTCTTTGGTGACTAGCAGGTTAACAAGCAGATACTATGTTGGAGAGCTGAAGAGCTGACTGAGTAGACAGAAGAGGACATGAAGCAAATGTGAATAAGTAGTTTTAGTGTAGAACGTTCCTTTCCCAGGCAATTGAGACTGGGGGCACACACAAAATTTCCCAGGGTGATGACCTTGTATAATTTGAGAAAAATTCCCATGTGATTCTTAATGTTCACCTGCCTGAGAAACACTGAACTAAAATTTCATAAGGTCAAAAATTATACGAATTCTTAGAGAAGAACTGAAGGGAAAACTATAAAATCAGTATGATGTGACAAAAATCCTGAGAAGGAAAATTTTTAGAACTCACATTAAAAGCATTTTTCTCTTCCTAAGGCATGATTACCATGGAAACACCATGATAATCATGGTGTCTGAGAGCCTGCGGGACAAGAGTGGAGCTCAACTCTGCATGGAATCTGTCACAGAGAGTATGTTTGTTAGGGCCTATCTAGAGCTAAGAATTCGGAGAGCAAATATGAGAAATACCTAGAATAGTGCTGTCCAATACAAGTATAATGTGATTCATCTAAAGAAGTTTACGTTTTCTAGTTTAAATTAATTTTAAACATTATAAATTAAAGCATGTGAAATTAATTTTGATATTTTATTTAACTCATTATACTTAAAATACTATCATTAAAATAAGTAATCAATATAAAATATTACTGGGATATTTTGCATAATCTACTTTTGGTATTAAGTATTCAGAATTTGATATATATATATATATAGTATACTTATAGTACATCTCAGTTTGGATTAACCATATTCCAAGTGCTCAAAAATCATATGCTGTTCGTAACTGGCATTGGCTGGTGCAGATCTACAGGGCAAACACAAGTGTGAGTTTAAATCCTTAAATGCCTTGCTCAGGCTCTTTTGCTAATTTTCCAAAACACCCTGTCAGACTGTAATGTCAGAAGAATGGGTTCTTAAATCTGACTTCCTGGAGTTAAGGCTTAGTTCTACCACTCGATAGCTGTTGTGTTTCATCTTTGGCGGGACATATATCCTCCCTGTGCCCCAGTGTCCCCATTTGTGAAATAGAAAAATAACATTTTTCTCACAAGTTTATCATGAATACATAGGTTAATATACAGCAAAGGTTTAATTATAAGTAGCGTATAATAACAGCTCAAAAATACTGTTCATGATTTTTTAGTTGTTACAACCTGGCATTTGAATGTTGAAATTTCTCAAGACTCAGTTCTAGTCTTCTTTGTTTTTCTATACTATCTCTAGGAAATTCTAATCATGCCAAGGGCTTCAATTTCTATTTCTATGGTAATTCACAGATTTTGGTCTTGAGCTCAGATTTCTCTTTTCCAAGTCCAAGTAGCAAAGAATGCTAGACAGATCTACTCAGATTACTCTAAAGTATCTTAAAATCAACAGATTGAAACTAGAACTCAGAATCCCGTGTTCTGTTCCACTCCAAATAAACAAATCAAAAGAGTTGATCATCATTTTCTCAATGACAGGAGCTAATAACCATGTATAATTGCAAGCCTGAAGTTTAGAACTTACCCTGCTCCACTCATCTTCACTTCCCATCAACAAAGCTATTATCAAAAAAACTCTTAAATTTCTCAAACTTATATTCATATTATCTGTATTTCTACCACCATCAGTTTATCCATGTTAACTTCCCTTTCTCCTGGATTATTGCAATAGCCTTCTCTGTGCCCTCTTAAACTATTCTGTTTAAGGTGTCAGTGTGATTATTTGATCATTGTAAAAGCTTCAGTAATTCTCTATGTGTTTCAAAGATAATGACCAAAATCTTTTATGTGACCTAAAATTTAGCACTGGCTGCCTCCAGTCTTTCTTGAGGATATAGCCACCATGATTTACTTTCATTTCTTCATGTGTCTTCTTGTCTTCACTTCAGGATATTTACAGAAATTAATCCATCTATTTAGAATTTTGTATTCCCATCTGCTTCAGTGTTGAATTTCTACTCTTATTCGGGGTCAGTCTAGGTAAGCCCTCTCTGATAGCTGGTCTTGTAGCACACTTTGCCCATCATGCTTTGTAACATTTACTTATTAAGCTATTAATATTAGCCTCCCCTGCTAGATGGTAAGCTTCATGATGGAAGAGGTTGTTATTTAATTACATTACTATTTTATTTTCAGTGACAAATATAGTTGTGCCCCATGAAGGATACTCAATATATATTATGAAAAGAAAATCAGGAACAAGAAACTAGTAGAGTAGAGGTAATGCAGAAAAATCTTCATGGAAATGAAACCAGTTTTCTTATTGTAACAATATTATATTCCTCCAATAGTATTATTACCATTATACTGCCTATTCATTGAAACCATTATATAATTTGGCTCACTTCCAACCCTCAAAACATGGTGGGAACACCACCAAGTGGGGATTGGAGTTTTTTCTCTAAAAAAAAAAAAAAAAAAATAAAAGGTACCGGGGGGAGGAGGAGAAGAAGAGGAAGAAAGGGGGAGGTGGGGAGTAAAAGGACAGAGAAGGGGGGAATAACTGTACTTGAAAATCAGAACTGCTGATCTAGCTTGAAATAACCGTCTTATGAATCTCCATCTCTTAGTTATCTTGTTTTCATCCTGATCAAAGTCCAAAAAAAAATGTTTTAACTCTGCTTCTGCCTGTAGCCCTCCCTTGTGGTCAGCTAGAAAGCCAGAGTATTGCCTTAGGCAAAAATAGTCTGTGATGGGAGGAAGGAACAAAACAGGTTGATCCCACAGTCTGAGAGCAAACCAGCACTGCTTTAAACCACTCTGGGATCTGGAGATCCAGTAAATTGCATCTGAGACACATAGTGTCTGACACAGCTCCGAGAATGTTGGGTAAAATAAACCTTTGAATGTTTTACTCTTGTGAAAGGATGAAAATTGAAAGGAATTGCTTGTATGTGTGTGTGTGGGGACATCTATCTTGATATATTTTCTGTGGCAAATATATAAATTATTAATTGTGCAACACAGAAAGGAAATATTTAAATAGCCAAAATACATGAAAATGAATAGCACATAGAAAATTAATTTATGAATTTATCTGATCTACCTTATTATGTTTAAGGATAAATGCAGGATAACTACATTTTGTAAAGACTAAGACCCAAGTATACTGATGAAACAGCAAAATATATATAAACAAATTACTCTAATTAAGAATGAATTAATCTGCTGTCACTTGGTTTTTATTAAGCAGGCGCTGATACTGCAATAAAGGGCCACTGTTTTTAAAATCCTTTTGCCTATATTATAAAGCCAATACCAGGGAATGCTTCTCAGTAGCCATTTACATTGCTGCACTTTGCAATTTTCTGCTTCCTTTTCACTTTCTTGAAGGATTTCAAATAGGCTGTATCAGAACAATGAGGAGGTTTTTAAAACTACTTTGGAAAACCTGCAGTAGTGAGAAAGAGCATCCATTTAAGAGCCATTGTTTATTAATCTTTGAAGGAAGTTTGAGGTTATGCAGGCAGTCCCAGCATCTGGTCAGGAGCCTGGGTAGATTTGTGTTTTAATATCATTCACAACTCTACTGGCAGTTATACTTTGAAACAAAGAATTACATAGTATACACTCAGTTCAGTTCTGTATTCATTTGGAAATAATTTAAAATTAATTTTTTTAATTTATGAATTGAGCTTTTTTTAAGTTTAAGAATAAATTTTCTATCACTAGCTCAAATATGTGACTCTGTTAATTCCTTCTGCCAATGAACATAAGGTTGAATTTGCAAGTTTTGGCAACCAGTAGTTCTTTTTGATATTCAGTAGTATTGAAGTTGTAGGATTCAATGTGCTCATATGTGTTCCAGTTTTTTGTTGTTGTTTAATTACAGTTGTCCCCTGATTTTACTTTAAAAAAATGTCAACTGAATTTTGAATGCCAAAATACACACACACACACACACCATGGATTCTCAGTTAAAGCCTTGTGGTTAAATAGTTTTATTTTTTTTTATGTCTTTAAAAACTGCTATAGGGGCAGGGAGAGGGGAATAACAAGGGAAAAAGCGGGAAGGGGTGAGCAAAGAAACACGAACAGCAGATTCATGGACAAGGACAATGGGGGAGGATTGACTATGAGAGTGTGGGAGGAGGGGCAGGGGAGAGCAATGGGGAAAATGGTGGGACAGCTGTAACTGAACAATAAAAAATAAATAGAAATGTGAAGGGGATTACAAAGTACAAATTGGCAGTTACAAAATAGTTCCAAGGATGTGAAGTACAGCACAATAATATAGTCAATAATATTTTAATAACTATGTGTGGTGAAAGATGGGTACTCTACTTATCAGAGGTGATCACCTCAGAAATGATATAAATGTTTGACCACTGTACTGTACACCTGAAACTATAGTAATGTTGAATGTCAACCATAATAGAAAAATAAAAGATAATAAAAAGAAAAATTAAAAAAACTGCTGTAAATGAATACTACCCACCTATTAGCATCCAAGTTCAAGAAGTTATATTGCAATTTCTGAAATTCCTTTCTTTGGTGTGTATGAATACACACACACACATATATTCAGTCTATTGGGGTGACATTGGTTAAAAAGATCATATAGCTTTCAAGTGTACAATTCTATGATACATGATCTGTATATTACATTGCATGCCCACCACTCCATGTCAGGTCATCTTCTGTCACCACCTGTTTGGCCCATTTACCCTTTACCACCCCCACCCGCTTCCCTCTGGTAACCACCACAGTGTTGTCTGTGTGTATGAGTTTCAGTTTTATATCTCATATGTGAGTGAAATTATATGATTCTTAGCTTTTCTGACTGACTTATTTTGCTTATCATAATATTCTCAAGGTCCATCTATATTGTTTTAAATGGCAGTATTTTGTCTTTTCTTATGTTTGAGTAGTATTCCACTGTATATATGTACCACATCTTCTTTATCTAATCATCTCTCAAAGGACACCTTGATTGTTTCCTTGTTTTGACCACCATGAGTAATGCTGCAATGAACATAAGAATGAATATATCTTTGCAAATATATGTTTTTAAGTTTTTTGGGGGGTGTGGATACACAGGAGAGGAATGGCTGGGTCATATGGTAACTTTATTCTTAATTTTTTGAGGTGTCTCCACATTTCCATAAAAAGTGACACTTATTAGTGGCTGTACCAGTCTACATTCTCAATAGCAATGAATGAGTGGTCCTTTTCTCCACATTTCTCTATTTTAAGTCAATTTTTGTATATGGGAACAAACTGTAGTCTAGTTTAATTCTTGTGTGTGTGGCTTTCCAATTTTCCCAGTACCATTTATTTAAGAGGTTTTCTTTCCTCTATTGTGTGTTTTTGGCTCCTTTTTCAAAAATTACTTGCCCATATACATGCGGCTCTCGGTTTTGTTTCATTAGTTTATATATTTGTTTTTCTGCCAATACCATTCTATTTTGACTATTGTCACTATGTAATACAATTTGAAGTCAGATAGTGTGGTACCACCAGATTTGTTTTTATTCTCCTCAGGATTGCTTTGATTATTCAATATCTTTTGTGGTTACATACAAATATGATGATGTTTCTGTTCTATTTCTTTAAAAAATAACACTGAGGTTTTGATGGGGATTGCATTAAATATGTATGTTTTTTAGTTAAAATGTACATTTTAATTATGTTCATTTTTCCAATCCATGAACATGGAATGCCTTTCCATTTCATTATGTCTATTTCAATCTCCTTTAATAATGCTTTATAGTTTTCAGTATGTGGGTCCTTCACATCCTTTGTTAAGTTTATCCCTAGTTATTTTATTTTTTGGTTGCAATTGCAAAAGGAATTGTTCTTATCATTTCTTTCATTGAAATTTTACTTTTAGCATACAGGAAAACAGCACATTTTTACACATTGATTTTTTATCCTGAACCTTATTGTATTTGTCTATGGTTTCTAACAGTTATTTGTTGGAGTCTTTAGGGTTCTCTATATACAGAATAATGTCATCTGTAAAAAGTGACACATACTCTTCATTACCAGTTTGGATGCTTTTTATTTCTTCCTCTTGTCTTATTGTTCTGGCTAGGACTTCCAGAACTATGTTGAGTAAGAGTGGGGAGAGTGGGCATCTTCATCTTGATCCTGATTTTAGAGAAAAAGCTTTCAAATTTTCACCATTGACTATGATATCAGCTGAGAGTTTGTTATGCATTGCTTTTATTATGTTGAGGTACTTTTCTTGTATACCAATTAGTCAAGCATTTTAATCATAAATCAATGTGTATCTTATCAAGTGTTTTCCCTGTATCTATTGATAAAATCATATGATTTATATTTTTGTTTTGTTAATATTGTGTATGACATCAATCAGTTTCCATGTGTTGAACCATCCTCATACCTCCGGAATTAACACTACTTGATTGTGGTGTATTATTTTTTAATGTATTGTTGTGTTTGATTTGTTAGTATTTTTTAGAATTTTTGCATCAGTATTATCAGAGTTATTGGTCTGTAGTGTGTGTGTGTTATACTTGCCAGGTTTTCTGATCAGTGTTGTTTTGGCCTCATAAAATGTGTTAGGAATATCCCCTCCTCTTAAATTATTTTCAAGGGTTTGGGAAGGACAGATATCAAATCTTTTAATGTTTGGTAGAATTCACTAGTGAAACCATTAGGTCATGGACTTTTATTCTGTTGTAGATTTTTGATGGTTGCTTCAATTTTTTCACCATTAATCAGCTTATTCACATTTTTCAATTCTTCATGATTTAGTCTTAGAAGGTTATATAATTCTATGAATTTATCTATTTCTTCTAGGTTATTGAATTTGGTGGCATATAGCCTTTCACAGTATTGTAGTATCATCCTTTGTATATCTGTAATGACTGAGGTAACTTTCCACCTTTCATTTCTGATTTTGTTTACAAGAGTTATTTCTCTTTCTTTCCTCAGTGAGTCTATCCAGGTGCATGTCAGTTTTATTAATATTCCCAATAACCAGCTGTTTGTTGTACTTTTTATTTAGTCTTTTTGTTCTCTATATCATTCAATTCTTCTCTAATTTTCATTATTTCATTTCTTCTGCTGACTTAACTTTTGTTTTTCTCTTTCAAGTTTTTTAAGATGTAATTTTAGGTTTTTTTTATTGGGATTTCTCTCGTTTCTTGACATAGGCCTGAAATGACATACACTTCCTATTTATTACTATTTTTGCCAAACCCCAGAAGATTTGCTATGTGGTACTGTCATTCTCATTTGTCTATATATCTTTGAACTAAACCTTTTATTTCTTTTTTTATGCAGTAATTTCAGTAGTGTATTTAATCTCCACATATTTGTGGGATTCTTTACCTCTCTTTTCATAGTTGATTTCTAATTTTAAAACATTGCGGTCAGAGTCTATGCTTAGTAAGATTTCAATATCTTAAATTTGTTGAGGCTAGTTTTGTGTCTCAACATGTGACCTTGAGAATGTTCCATGTGCACTGAAAAAGAATGTGTACTCTGATGTTCTGGGATGAAAAACTATAAATGTCAATCATATCCATTTAGTCCAATGTGTCATTTAAGGCCAATATTTTTTCTTATTTGCTCTTTGGCTGACCTGTCTAGAGCTATCAATGGAGTATTTAGGTCCCCATCTATGATTGTGTTTTGTAAGTTTTTGTTAGTATTTGTTTTATATATTTCAGTGCTCCCTGTTGGGTGCATATATGTTGAGTAATGTCATATCCTCTTTGTTATTATGAGATGTTCATCTTTGTTTCTTATTGCCTTTGTTATTTTGAAATCTATTTCATCAGATATAATAAGTATGGCTACACCTGCTTGTCTGTGGCTGCTATATGCTTAGAGAATCACCTTTTGCTTTGAGTCTATTTTTATCTTTGCATTTTAGGTGCAACTCCTGAAGCCTATTCTGTGCCTTTTTATTGACAAATGAAGTCCATTTATTTTTTTTCAGCGTTATTGTTAATGTATGAGAATTTCCTATAGCCATTTTATCTTTTTGTTTTCAGGTAGCTCTGTGCCTCCATTGGTTCTTTTTCTTTGTGCTTATCTCTGTTGTTTTGTTTGGTGGTATTCCATACATCTTTCTTTTGTTTTCTCTTTTTTTAAGTCAAGTGTCTCAGTTTGTGTATGTGTGTGTGTGTAGTTAGCATTAAATGTATAAAGTTTCATATATACAGTAGTTCTTTCCCTTTTGAACGTGCCTGATCTCCATCCTCCTTTGCAAATTCAGACCATTACCAACTCTCCTTTTATGTTTTTGTTGCCACAAATTATTTCTGTTCATACTGTTCTTTGATGATCTTACTCATAGTTTTCTGATGTTTTTTTCTTTGTTTCATGGAGAATAACCTCCTTCAGTATTTTCTGCAGTGGAGCTCTTCTGGTGGTAAATTTCCTCAGCTTGTATATGTCTGGAAAATCTCTATTTCTGTTTTATATTGTCAGGTATAGCATTCTTGACTGGCAATTTCTCTCTTTCAATAGTTTGAGTATTTGCTTCCACTATATACTAGCTGATAGAGTTTCTGCTGAGAAGTTTGAGGATAAGCCAAAGTTCTTTCCTTTATAAACTACTTTCTTCTTTTCCCTGGCTACCTTGAGAATTCCTTTTTATCATTAATTTTTAACATTTTTAATACAAAATGCCTTGGAGAAGGCTTTTATGAATTGAGGTAATTAGGTGTTCTATTTGCTTCTTGGATTCAAAGACCTTGCTCTTTCCAAGGGTTTTAGAGGTTCTCATCAACTGTTTGATTGAGAAGGCTCTCCGTTCCTTTCTTTCTCTCTTCTCCGCATATGGCTATGATTGTTATATTGCTCTTTGTGATGGAGTCATGTATTTCTCATAGAGTTCTTTTCATGCTCAAGTCTCTCTTCTCCTCCTTCTGCGTCACCTCTGGATTTCTATCTTCAATATCACTAATTCCTTTCTCCATCTGATCTGCTCTATTTCCTGTGCTTGCTAGTTCATTTTGGGTTTCTTTAATTGAGTTCTTATTCCACAGAATTTCTGCTTGGTTTTCTTATAAAGTTTCATTTTTTTTGACACAGTGCTTGTTTTGTTTGTTGATTTGTTTTCTGAGCTCATTAAACTGTCTATCTGTATTTTCTTGCATTTCATTAAGTTCTTTTTTTAAGAACCGCATTCTTGAACTCTCTGTCATTTAAATCCCACATTTCCATGTATTCAAATTTGTTTTCTGGAGATTTTCATTTTCTGATTCCTCACATGTTTTTGTGCATCGATCAAGGAATCCTTTCTTGAGTTATAGCTGTTTAAAGTATTGAAACTTCAAGGAGAGGGACCAAGCTGGTCTCTCATGCCACCAATCCTCTGATGTCACAATCTTACATTTCTTTTATCAGAGATTTTTTATTTTCAATTTATGAGCTCCTCTACAAATAGCCTCAAAAGACATTAAGACAAGCAGAATTTATGTCAAAATGTCATTATGCTACATTATAGTTTTTACACTATCTTATATTTGTCTAATTATCCCTGCAAGTTTGCTGTCAAGCACAGGGATACCATAGTCTTATGTTTGATACAGCTGTGGTTTTTCTCAATATTCCATTGGTAGCCACATTCTGAAAATTCTGTGAACTTCCTTTTTTTATGAAAAAGAATTGGCTTTTTATATTTTTATCTTTGATTTTATATGATTTTATTTTTTATATTTAAATTGTAGTTGACATGCAATATTATATTAGTTTTAAGTCTACCTCCTTATCATTAGACATTTGTTTAATGTATGAAGTGATCATTCCAATAAATCTACTATACATCTGACACCATATATATAGTTATTACAATATTATTGACTGTATTCTTTTTGCTAAATTTTACATCTACATGACTATTTTGTAACCAATTAGTATTTCTAATTGGTTACACCCTTTTATACTCATCCCTCTAAACCCTCTCTCATCTGGCAACTGTCAAAGTGTTCTTCATATCTGTAAGTCAGCCCCTGTTCTGCTTGTTGATTATTGTGTTTTTATATTTCACATATAAGTGAAATAATCTAGCATTTGTTGTTCTCTGTGTGACTTAGTGTAATACACAATAGGTCCATCTATGTTTTTTCAAATGGCAAGATTTCATTCTTTTTAATATCTGAATCATATTTTACTATATATATGCACCACATCTTTATCCATTTATCTATCGATGGGCACAAAGTTTTCTTCTGTATCTTGACTACTGTAAGTAGTTCTGCATTAAACATATGGATGTATATGTCTTTTCAATTTAGTGTTTTGAGTTTCTTCAAATAAATACCAAGAATTATAGTTGTTGGAACATTACTTGTCTTTTATTGTAGCATTTTCTTTAAAGTTTATTTGGTCTCAGTATTTCTACCCCGGGTTTCTTGTTTTGTTTCAATTTGCATTAAATATATCTTTTCATCCCTTAATTTTCAGTCTGTGTGTGCCTAAATCTAAAACAATGCTTTTACAGGTAGCATGTGTTTAGGGTTTTGTTTCATTATTCTTGTAGCCACAATATGTCTTTTGACTATAGCATTTTATATATGCATTTGCATTTAAAATGATTGTTAACAGATATTCATTTATTCTCATTTTATTATTTATATACTTTTCATTGTGTTTTTTTTAAATTAAGTTTATTGGGGTCATTTAGTTTTCAAGTGTACATTTCTGTGATACATGATCTGTATATTGTATTGTATATACACTACCCAAATAGTATTCCATTTTTTTCTTTTTCTCACTTTCTTTCCTTATTTCTTTTCTTTCTTTCTTCTTTTCTTTTCTTTTCCTTTCCTCATCCTCTCATTCCTCCTCTTTCTTTTTCGTCTCCCAGATGACTTTTTAACATTCCTTGTAACACTGGTTGGTGGTGATGAAATCCTTTAGGTTTTTCTTGTCAGGGAAGCTATTTATCTGTTTTTTTATTCTGAATGATAACTTTGTTATGTAGAGTAATCTTAGTTGTAGGATCTTGCTGTTCATCATTTTGAATTTCTGCCAATCTCTTCTGGTCTGCAGAGGTTCCATTGAGAAATCAGTTGACAGTCTTATGGGAGCATCTTTATATGTAACAGACTGCTTTCCTCTTGCTGCTTTTAAGATTCTCTCTTTGTCTTTAACCTTTGGCATTTTATTATGATGTGTCTTGGTGAGGGCCTCTTTAGGTTCATCTTGCGTGGGACTTTTGCAATTTCTGGACTTATATGTTTATGTCCTTCACAAGGTTAGGGAAGTTTTCTGTCATTATTTTTTTTAATAAATTTTCAATTCTTTGCTCTCTTTCTTCTCCCTCTGCACTCTCATGGTGCAAATATGGTCCCAGGGGTTTCTTATACTATGCTAAAGTTTGGACTCTGTTTTCTTTGTGTCTTCTGATAGATTGTTTTCTGCTTCCTTATATTCCAAAGTGTTGATTTGACATATGACTTCATCTACTCTATTGTTGAATTTAGTAATTTATTTTTCATTTCAATTAGTGTATCCTTCATTCTTGACTTTTGTTTTTAATTCTCATGATTTTAGTTCTGGGAAAAGGCACAATGTACAAATATGGGCTGTAAGAGGCTGAGTTACTTGGTGATTTGATGTTTTGACAAAGAACTCTGCATGATACCTAACACATGAATGGGTGCATTGCTGTAATGAAGCTGCCCATAGCTGTGACTTTTGGAATCATCAGAACAGTTTCTACAGAGGAATGTTGAAACTTAACACAAAATTTCATGCAAATGTGTTGTTCTACTCACTCAGTCATTTTGAATGCAATGGATAAACAGCACACATGCTCACTCAATGATATCTACTGCCCCCACTGACTAATACAGTTGGAGTCATCATTGTTCACACATGCCCATTCCAGTTCACTTTCTTTGGCTGCCAGGTTACACTGATGTCATGTAAACCATTCTCATTGTATTAACAATGGCTGTATTTTTTTAGACAGACCTCATACATTCACACATTTTTGTTGTTTAAAAGTATTAATTAATCCAATTTAAATAATCAAAAGTATTCAATATTTCATGGTTTGCTATTGTAGGTATCTCAAAATCTATAAGTGGTTTTGGTTTTTTTTTCAGTATGTTTCTCATCCTGTAAATGAAGACTATAATAATCTGTCTCTTATATGGTGTTTATGGGCCACCTAACATACAGTTCTGCTAAACAATGGCTATTGTGCCACTTCATGTATGGAGCCGAGAATCCATAAATTCCCTCCAGTGAGTTTGCAAGTTAAATTCAGAATAGCAGGCAGAAAAATCCAACCCCCAAGATGTCCATTTCATAATCACAGAATCTATAATTTGTTAGGTTACATAGCTTAGAGAAATTGATTTTGCAGAAGGGTTTTGAAGTGGTGAATCGGCTGACTTTAAAATGGGAGGCTTGTCTTGGATTATCAAGGTGAACCCAATATAATCACAAGGGCCTTGAAAAGTAGAAGGAGGGGACAGAAGAGACAACACCAGAGAGATGGGTGTGTAAGAACGACCTGGACCAACATTGCCGGGAGCCATGATCCAAGAAGTGAAAGCATCCTCTAGAAAGTGAATAAATGCAAAGAAATGGACTCTCTGTTTAGGCCTCCAGAAAGGAATGCAGCCTTGTCAATACCTTGATTTTAGCCTAATGAATCCATTTCAAATTTCTGAAGTTTCAGAACTGTAAAAGAATAAGTGTGCATTGTTCAAGCCATACATTTGTGATAATTTATTATAATATAGCCATAAATTAATTAAGTTACTAATTAATGTATTTAATATAAATTAATATACTGAGTGAGCATAGGATTCAGATTTTCTTAATTATTGCAAATCTATGAAATATAACTCCTTCAGAAATAAAGTCATTCCTCATGGGACTTCTGAGTTACTCTTTTGTACCACCTTAATTGAGGTCCTCTGGCAATCACTCAAAGAAACTGCTGTCCTGTTTTAGAGAACTAACAGTTTAGCCATGCAAACAGACAAGTAAATACCAACCTGTCACCTACTACAATAAATTCCTGCTGAGAGAAGGGTACTTAGTGACTTTAAGTCACTAAGGGTACTTAGTGATTGTGTGTTTCAGGACACAATCAAATTTGACTCTGGTATGGGCACAGAATGGGCATATTAGTGAGAATTTCCTATGTGATCGAAGTTCCTCTCTTCCCAGAACTAGAGCCATTTTGGATGCCTCTATTTAGATAAAAGCACAAAGAGGAATTCAGTTAGTCAGGGTAGGCTAGTCTGTGACAAGTAACAATAAGCCCTACAAGGTCCATTTACCTCTAACTCATATTGTATCCCCCTGGTCATGGAAACTGGCAGTAAACTTGTTCAACACTGACCTTGTTTCAATACCCTTTTAATATGCACTCCACCCTCTGGAATGTCTCTAGTTGAGGTGGCAGGACAAAGATAAAACTGGGGCTTCTTAAAGTAGCAATTAACTGCTGCGGTTCTAGAGTCAATGCATGTCACTTTAGTCAACAGTTCATTGGCCAGAAATAGTTACATTGTCCAGCCCAAATGCCAAGAGTAAGTGGATAGCAGAGGGGGAGTCAGGTTTGGATCACATATAAGCAATTGGGTTTACCCTGAATGAGAGGAGCACTACCACAGAGATCAAGCCTCTGGACCAAACCAGTATATATATTTCTCACTCTCCACTCATGCTGTCTCTTCACCTAATTATTATTAGTAGTCCATCTATCAAGGCCAGAACAGAATTTCAAGACTATTACCATTAGACTACAGTTTTTAAAATTGCTGATATTACATCTTTTAACCTAGCCTGCTGCTATTTTGGAACTGTTTAAAAAATGGCTGAAGTAATACATAACAGAGTTTTAAGAAACTAGAGGCTAAAAAAATAAATGTTTATGTAATAAAGTACAAATACTCCTTTAAGGAAGGAGCAGTTTGAAAATAAAGCCTTAGAATCAAAATAGATCTTGTAAGCACACCTGTGTTTTTTCAGTAAGCATTTACCAAAGTCTTATCACATACTAGCAGTATGTTAGGTGGAAGTAGTGCACAAAAAATGGACCAGGCTTCACCTCATAACCTAGTAGAGGATTCAGAACAATAGACCAAAAAATTATAAAACACTGTGAGGAATACTAAAACGTGGAGGAGGAAGGGATACTATACACTTATCCCAGATGAGGTAAGAGGTCAGGAAGGTTTGCTATAAGAATTGGGATCTAAGCTGAGAGCTGTGAAAGAGTTAGGAGTTAGCTAAGTAGAAAGTAAGGGAGGGTTAGAGTTGGATAGGGTGGGGTAGAATATTGAAAAGCTCGGGAACCTGGCATTAGGTGTTAAGGACTTCTTAGGGCAAGTGTACGTTATTTACCTGCACAGAAAAATGAATCAACCTCTGGCACTGCAGATCTCAGCTTTCTTCGTTAATTATGCACTGTGCCATATGCAGGAATAGATGTTAAGGGCAGTATGGTGGGTCCAAGTTCTGTCTTTTTTTAAAGATTTGATTCATTTATTTTTAGAAAGAGGGGAAGGAAGTGAGAAGGAGGGGGGAGAGAAACATCGATGTGTCATCATTGCCTCTCTCATGCCCCCAACTGGGGACCTGGCCTGCAACCAACACATGTGCCCTGACCATGAATCAAACCAGCAACCTTTCAGGCCACAGGCTGTCACTCCATCCACTGAGCCACACCAGCCAAGACATTCCAAGTGTTCAATGTCTCTAGTAAACTACATGGATTAGAAAGGTTTCTCCATCCATCTTTGATCCTGTTTTGAATTGCAATGATATCTTGGGATAGACTGCATGTTAGCTAACACAGATGGTGTTCTGGGCTTGTGTGGTACACACACAAGCTTGCCGTGGGCTTGTTTTTCAGTAGTTACACATGCCAGATAGGCTGTTGCATTCGGGACTGAGTCACCTACAGCAAGGAGGAAAAGAAGTAGCTTAGGTGTTTGCAATTTGCTACACAAAGTTTATTTTGGGTTGAGTCCAAATGTATGCATTTTGAAATGAGCATTATTAAACTATCAAGCAGAAGTGTTTTGCTAAGTGTGTTTTAAGGTGCTTTACAAATGGAAGGGCATCAAGATGTTTTTGACAAAGTTTACTTACTGATGGTAGTGGGAAATCTAAGCATAAAATTCTGGTGTGGATGTTGAGTTTTTGTCTTTCCAAATCCCCTAAATATGTTTACTATCTTTTGCTCAGAATGAGAAATGCAGCAAAGCAATTTTATGTAAAGCATGCTTCAGTTGGCATCTGCATGTCACTACAATATGTAGATTTCAGTTTTGCAAGAAATTACTGGAGCAACTCCAGGCAAGTTATGTTTTTCTTATAGCCTCAGTTTCCTGATTTTCCCTGCTATTTAAAAGATTTCAGTGGGGATAAGTGGACATAATTTGTATAATTTAACAAAACAAACACAAAAAAGAGGAGAGCTGTGCAAATTTATATAGTTATGTTTGTTTGTTATTTATTTGTAGCATGCAGAATCTGGAGGTGGTGGTTGTGCGTCTAGAATAATATGGTTATTGTGTTTGGACTGACCTTGTAGGAATAACTGGGATAAATGATTAAAAGACAAATGACATTAGATTGCCTGGAAAAGAGGCCAGGTAAGTGATTAAAGAAAACAGGGAATGACACGAGGTAAGATTTTTTAAATCAAGAGTGTGGCAGTTGGAATTTTATTCAGGAAACTTATATGAAACACTTTCTATAGTTAGGCACTGTTTGAGGCCCAGGGAAACCCATGAGTATGGCATAATTTTTCTTAAAGGACTTCACTGTCTGATGAGACAGAAACAGTAACAATGTAAAGTGATCATAGCCGAGATAGAGATACTTCTCAGCTGTTCTTCAATTCCAGGGAATGGGGAAACTCTAATGAAATATGCATACAACCGATGAAGGGCACTGGAAATAGACCTGGAATTTTATGACTTTATTTTTAGAAGTTTGCGTACTAAACAGAACTACCTCACTTGTCATTGATCAAAACAGTCGTTGTTTCTGAAGATGAGCTAAAAAGCAGGCAATTACCTGTGAAGCTGGAAGATGAGAGGTTATAGGGGAAGGTAGGATTCAGAGAAAGAAAGCAGGGAAGTGACAGAGAGAAAGCAGGGATTTCCTCCCCAGAACTTTCTCTTTTAACCTCTGCCTTCTTTCTGAACTGTTCCAAGTACATAGAACCTCATATGACCTGATTCTTTGTTTAAGAAAGACTCAAGATATTAGAGATGTCGGCTTTGGCAGGTAAGGGATTATGTCAGTCAGAGTTCTCCAGAGAAACAGTACTAGGAGGATGGAGCTATATACATGGAGAAGATTCATCATGGGAATTGCTCATATGGTTACAGAGGTTGAGAAGTTCCATGAACTGCTGTTTGCAAGCTGGAGAACCAGGAAAGTTGGTAATTCAGTCTGAGTCCAAAGGCCCAGGAAACAGGAACATGATCCCTGAGGACAAGAGAAGATGGGTATTGCAAATTCCCATACCAAAGCAGCATATTTGTTCTTCTGTGTCTTTTTGTTCCATTCTGGACCTCAGTGGATCAGAGGATAACCATTCATATTAGTGAGAGAGCTGTTTATTCAGTCTACATATTCAAATACTAATCTCAGAGACACACCCAGAAATAATGTTTTAACAGCTGCGTGGGCATGACTTAGCCCAGTCATGGGCTAAGACACATAAAGTTAACCAGCATAGAGATGTACAGCCTCAGTTTGAACAGAAGAATGGGTGTTGGCAGGGTTTCAGACAGAGATAAAGAATTCTTTTCCTTCTCTCCATTTTCTTGTCTCCCAGGAAGGTCCCAAGTTGGCAGCCTGAGGAACAGTGGACTTAAGTCCTGGTTAAAGAGTAGGCAGACAAAGTCAGAAGAACAGCTTCAGTAAAAGTGGAAGGCGGGGCTGGGTTGCAGTGCTTAGGTAGTTGTGGCAATAGGGCTGCCTGGAAAAGGAGAGGCATGTTTTTGACAGAAAGAGGGCGGGTGAGGAGAAAAAGGGGGAGAAGTGGGAGTTTCAACAACCATCTTTAAAATAAATCCAGAAGGAGGTGACAATGGCATGAGGGAGATATCTAAAACATACTACTATCTTTAGTACATACCAGTAATGTCAGCTTAAAGCAACAATATTGAGAATAAATACACAAACACACATTTTGTCAGCTTTAGTAAGATAATTCACTTTCCATATAATATGCTCATTTAAAATGGAAAAGGCAATAGCTTTGGTTTATTCACAGAAGTGTACAATGATCAGGAAAATTAAATTTAGATATTAACATGGGTATGTTTTCATACACCCATCTCTATTTTTAAGTATATATTATTGATTATGCTTTTACAATTATCCCAATTTCCCCCCTTTCACTCCCTCCACTGGGTACCACCCCTCCCTGCAGCAGTCCCCCCACTTTAGTTCATGTCCATGGACAATATAAGTTCCATGCATATGAGTTATTTGGCTTCTCTATATCCTATACTATTCTCAACATTCCCCTCTCTATTTTGTACCTACCATTTATGTTTCTTAATCCCTGCACCTTTTCTCCCAATCCCCCCTTCCCCTTCCCAGCTTATGACCCTCCAAATGATCCTCATGTTATTATTTTGTTCCTGTTCTAGTTGTTTGCTTAGTTTGTTTTTGTTTTTGCTTTTTTTAGATTCAGTTGTTGATAGTTGTGAGTTTATTGTCATTTCAATATTCATAGTTTTGATCTTTCTCTTATATAAGTTCCTTTAATATTTCATGTAATAAGGGACTTGGTGATGATGAATCCCTTTAGCTTTACCTTTTCTGGGAAGCACTTTATCTGCCCTTCCACTTAATGATAGCTTTGCTGGATAGAGTAATATAGCTTGTAGGTCCTTGCTTTTCATCACTTTGAGTACTTCTTGCCAGTCCCTTCTTGCCTGCAAAGTGTCTTTTGAGAAATCAGCTGAGAGTCTTATGGGAACTCCTTTGTAGATAACTCTGCTTTTATCTTGCTGCTTTTAAGATCTCTCTTTATCTTTAACCTGTGGCATTTTAATTATAATGTGTCTTGGAGTGAGCCTCTTGGCATCCTTCTTGTTTAGGACCCTGTGTTTCCTGGACTTGCATGTCTAATGCATCAAATTAGGAAAGTTTTCTTTCATAATTTTTCAAATAAATTTGGAATTTTTGCTCTTCCTCTTCTCCTTCTGCTATCCTTATGATTCAGATATTGGTACTTCTGGAGATGTCCCAGAGTCTTCTTATACTCCCATTTTTTTTTAATTCTTCTTTCTTCTTTCTGTTCTGGTTGAATTGTTTATTTCTTCCTTATGTTCTAAATTGTTGATTTGAATCCTGGCTTCCTTCCCTTCACTGCTGGTTCTCTTTGGATTTTTCTTTATTTCACTTAGTGTAGCCTTCATTTCTTCCCTTACATTTTTGCTGTACTCAGTGAGTTCTGTGGGCATCCTGATCACCAGTGTTTTGAACTCTGCATCTGCTAAGTTGGCTATCTCTGTTTTGCTTAGTTCTTTTTCTGGAGCATTGTTCTGTTCTTTCATTTGGACCACATTTCTTTGTCTCCTCAATTTGGCAGCCTCTTGTGTTTGTTTCTGTGTATTAGGTATAGCTGTTTTCACTCCCTGTCTTAGCACACCTGTTAAATTGTATGGGAGCAGAGCCTTAAGTATTCACCATGATAGGGCAACCCACTTCATGGCTTTGTAGTGCTATGGGGGAGAAGGGGTCAGAGAGGTGACAATGCCTCTGTCTGGCTTCTGGAGGCTTGCCCAACATTTACCCAATTTCTAGTCACTTCACCCACTTCCTGTATGCCACTGGCACTTTTCTAGTTGTTGCCTTGGTGGTGATTTCCAGAGTGGGTGGGTTTGCAGATATTGTAGGTCTGTGCCAATCCTTTAAAAGGACTCTCATGAGAAACTGACAGTTTCTTCCACCACCTCAGCCCACACTGGTTTCTATAGCCAGAAGTTGCTGGGCTTCATTTCCCAGTACTAGAACTCTGTGCTTTGCAGTCTGGACTGTGGCTGGGATTGCTGGCTCCCGTGGTATCCCTCCTGATTTTTATCCACCATACGTGAATATGGGACTGCTCATCCCACTGCTGTTGCTGCCAACTGCTTCTCTGCACTGTACCATGTCCTTTCCATCCCAGCTTCCTGTCTCCACCCCTCTACCCGTCTGGTTGAATGTGGCTTCTTTAAATCCTTGATTGTTGGACTTCCATACAGTTTGGTTTTCTGGCAGTCCTGAGTGTTTTTTGTTTTGATTAGGTTAGTTGTGATTCTTCTTGTGGTTGCATGAGGAGGTGAAGTGTGTCTACCTACATCTCCATCTTAACTGGAACTTCCTATATATCCATCTGTTTTATACCCTGTACATATAAATTGCCTTTCTGTGTCCTTTTACTCTGATGGTGTCACCTTGACATATAAGGATTAAAAGAAAGCTTTGTAATATTTTACTTGACATAACCTAGGATTTATAAACCCAAAGGAAGCAAAAGGTCTTCTTGAAGTAAACTGTTTTGTTTAGAAGCAGACTAAGCAGAAAAATTGAAATGCATTTTTAGAAGTATAACACTGTCCACTTCAGTTGAATGACACATTTCTCAATTATAATTGTGGTTTCTAAAAAGTATCCTTAAATCTACATGGAATAAAAATATATAGGGTAAGGCAAATAACTGAATATGGATATGTAAATATTCAGTTACTAGAGTTTGAGGTTGAAAAATAATAATGTGTGATGGGTTCCTTTAAATGTAATTTAACTTTTTTTTATTTTCTGGTCTTGACATATGACACTTGAGCATTTCTTTCAGAGCAGAAAATCACTTCAAACTGAACTGTGGGCTCAGTTAGTTCCATAGGGATGAGAAGCATGGGAAGGAAGGAAAGACATGATAATAACAGATAGATGAGAACTGACATAACTACCCAAGCCTCACATGTAGCTGAGATGAAATGATGTACCATAAATTAAACCTTGTGCTTCTGGTACAGAATTCTGACATATAAGGTTGGCTGAACTGAAAGAAAAAATGGGTCAAGTCAAAACATATTTCTATGGAGTTTGGGCTGCCTTCAACTTCACGTTTTCCTTCTTATATGTGCTGGTTCCATATCGACAATAACAGGTTCTGTTTATTGGAACCTGTAAGTCAGATTGGCATCCTGAGGGCCAGAGGTGGGTCAGAGTAGTTGAGCACAGTAGCCAGATCTGTAGTGAATTGTGTCATTGTTCACCTCCCTTCCACCTCTCCTATGAGAACATTATACTCCCTCATCCTGTTTCCCATTCAGCTGAGCCATAAAACTTGTGGTAGCTACAGGAATACAGTGTGGGACAAAAGTAGGTTTACAGTTGTAAGTACACCAAACACAATGTATTCTGTATTATGACTTGTTAACTATTATATTATTTTCCATATGAATAGCTGTAAACCTGCTTTTGCCTATTCTTATACCTGTGGCCTGATATTGCCACTCCTGAGAAGAGCTTTAAGAGCCGGCATATAGGTATGGCATTGTTTTTTTTTTCCTCTGCCATGGGAACAGCTGTATATATGATAGAGTGCTTTCTTTAATTTTCTTCAGACTCTTCTTCATCCTGAATTCCAAACTATATGTAGAGTGCAGAATACTGCTAACCAATATTCCATATTCAATATATAATGTGAGTGAGAAATAACCTTGTTTTTGTAGGCCACGGAGAACTATTTTGTTACTGCAATGTAATCTAACAAAAACTGCTGAATACATCTCTAAGCAGATTGGGCCCAGAGATGGTAACTAGAATGACTGGCTCAGGAGCTGGGCAAACGAGTGTGGAATAAGAGCCAGTGGTCTCTGATAATTGTAGTGATTGTGAAGGAACTTTCCAAGCCCCACTGACTTGTGTGTTTGCCAATATCTTTAGGTACAGCATCATCTGGTAGGTTAGTTGGTCATTTTAAAATTAACCTCTAATATTTTACATTCTTTGGGAAAAGGGAAATTCCCAGAAACTGAAGTAAATTCAGTATTCTCAGAGAGTGATTGCTCCAGCACTGAGTCAGGTATATGGTAAAATCATTCTAAATAAATGGATATTTCTTTGGCCTTCCCTGAGCCTTTATGGGAGCAACTGTCCCACATGGAACAGAAATATATTACAGCATCTTACAACAGAGGTTCTTGAGTGGATGAGAATCAGGCATCTTGATTGCAATGGAAAGATGAATGAGACCTGTGCTGTACCCTTAAATTTACTTATACCAGTGTAACAACCTGTATGCATTCATCCCTGTGGGCTTCTTTATTGGTATGAGAAAGGAAAATGCACAGTAAACCTTCTGCTTATATCTTGTGATGAGTAGAACTAGACTCATGAACATCCTTTGTTGTTTTTTTTCTGATGGGTGTGTGTGTGTGTGATGCAGTGTTATTTTCTGAAATTTTGTCATTGTAACTCTAGAAGTCAGCAGGAGAATGCTATACCTTTAGTGGACTGATTAGAGAAGACCAAAGGACATTTTCTCTGATTTTAATAAGATCCCATACATAGTCAAAACTTAGTGAACAGATACATTTAGACTTCTTATGTTCAGTTTAAAGAAATTCTTTATCTTAAACATTCCATTTTATCTTACACAAATTAAAAGATTTTTAATTTAAAAAAATTACTTGTTAAATTATTATTTCTCAGACTATAGCATTTAAAATCATATTTAATGTAAATATTAAATACTCACATATGTATATAAACTATTAAATTTTAACAGATTAAACTCTAAGAAAGACTACTTAATTTTAAAATATTTCAATTAACTTAAAAATGATATCATTATCTCTTTACTCCCCCACATTGCTTTTAATTATTTCTCTTTGAATTGAAACCATTGGATGTAATTAATTTTTTGAAAAGATGCTATGTGGGAAATAGAAAAGAAACATATAATGTATAACTATTTTACATCAGGTCTGTTCAAGAAGTAATTAATTTTGTAAGACATAATAAGAAAATTTAATGAAAGGCAATTCTTATTTTATTTCCACTTTAATCCCAAAGGAAATCTGGATGTTAAGAACATACTATTTAACTGCTTTCACAAGGTATTCAGAGATTTTA
The DNA here is from genome assembly GCF_021234435.1 of Artibeus jamaicensis. Taxonomy (NCBI): domain Eukaryota; kingdom Metazoa; phylum Chordata; class Mammalia; order Chiroptera; family Phyllostomidae; genus Artibeus; species Artibeus jamaicensis. The sequence goes on along the minus strand of NW_026522030.1, from coordinate 64,970,674 downwards.
TTAGGAAAAAATGAATCATTCATGCCAAAAATGTTCAGCAGTGTATTACAATAATGATTATCCCCAGACCCCCAATTCAGAGACATTTAGAGAGCATCTGGACACATCACACTACTAAGCACACCTTTTTTATCCTTTTTCGTGAAGCTTACATTTTTTTCCTACCAGAAATGAACACACATTGTGCCTAAAGAGTTCATTAAAGAAATTCCATGTGTCGGTCTGACCTGTTTGAGGCAAGGGATTTCATAACTTTTTGATGTAGAGTAAACCCTCACCATTTGTGAGTGATCCCTCCAGGGGACTTGTCAATCCTCAGAATCATGAATACCTATTTAGCATATGATTTTCCCTATACAATGAATGAATGGTAATGAGAACAGAACAATAAACTGTATTGAGTTGTGTTTTCTAAGTGCCTTAGCTTGGCTCTCTCACTCAGTGGTTCACTCCTTGCACCAGCTGTGAAGTACTTCTCACCAAAAGGACAAACTGACTCCACATTCTGGAACTTTGCAGTCACTCCTGAAATGTAAGCTATGAATGTTAAACCTATGATACCAAAACTCCACTTTATTTCTTTCTAAAAATGCATATAACTGGGTGGTAGGTAGTTTGTGCAAAATAGAAATGTGGGGCTGGAATGTGTAGGTGAAGAGCTTTTCTTTCTTGAAATGTAATGAAGCACTTCCATCAGACAGTAAGAAAGGGAAGTGACTAAAGAGATCAGTTTAGGATGCAATATGAAATGAATAATGTTCTATAATTTTGCCTTTTACATATCACAAATAATATTAAGAACTAAATACTTAAATATTTTATAAATGCTTGAATTTCTATTTTACAAGTAATGTATCTTACCACCCCAGTCTGAAAGTTCTCCCAAGTCATTAGCCTTTCACCACCACTGTTCTCTTTTTGGATTATTTCTTTCTGTGGTTCTTTTTAGGCAAAAATAATTTATTTTAAAGCTACAGTGTTTATATTAATACAGCTTCTTGTCTGTAGTATTTACTAATGTTTACTTACCAAGATGCACTCCACAATTAACTCCATTTTAAAGAAGAGGAGACTAAGACTCAGAGAAATTACCGTTATGTGATCTAATTAATGTAGCCCATTACAAGTATAGCCAGTAATTTGAACCACTCCCCTATGCTTCCCTCTATAACTAAACTCAGTGAAACAATAGGAAAGATAATATAAGCAAAATATTATAGTACATCATTTTTTAGATAGATTGAATATAAAACAAGCAATGAAATCACTAATACCACCAACTACAACACTGATTGAGAGCTTATAGATGTTTACAAGGTCAGCATATACTCAGAAAGAGATACTTACCTGAGCAAAAAAACAGACCCATTCTCTCTCTTTTCCACCCCTGTCCTCCGCCTGTTTCTATTTTTATTCCTCCTTCTTCTTTTACTTTCTTTCTTAGTTTCTCTCTTCATTCACTGGGTGCTCTTTATGTTCTTTATTATTCTCTCTTGCATGCAGACTTTTTAGTATGTGTCTCCTCTTTGTCTCTTTCTTACTCCCTCTCTCTACTTATTTTTTTCATTTTTCCTTTCTATCTCTTTGCCATTATTTTATTTTTTATTTTATTAATTTATTTCTAGAGAGAGGGAAAGGGAGGGAAAAAGAGAGAGAGAGAAATATCATTGTGCTGTTGCCTCTTGTACACCCCCAACTTGATACCTGGGCCACAACCCAGGCATGTGCCCTGACTGGGAATCAAACAAGTGACGCTTTGATTTGCAGGCCTGTATTCAATCTACTGAGCCACACTAGCCAGGGTCTTTGCCATTATTTTAAACCTGATTTATTTATCTGTTTCTGTGAACTAAGAGCCCATGTGATCATTAAAGTTTCTCTGTAATACAAGTACAGACAGGATTTTGAATGATTTAAAAATATAGAGAGAGAAACCCATGCTTATGAAGTCAAAGTGAAAAGAACACATTTAAGAAATGCAAACTTTACTTACAGGTTGAACTATAGAAATGACATTTTTATAGATCATAAATATTAAATATTGACTATTAAGTATAGTTCAACCTAATATTTCTTGAACTTTGAATATTTCTAAAGAATTTACTGACTGCTTTCTTATTTCAAGGTGCAGAATACATTTAAATTTCCAATATATTCATGGGATTTGGAGGAACTACAGCACAATAGCCGTAATCAGAATTTGTCTCCCTGCTGTCATTAATTGTTATAGTTCAGTTTCATACTAGCATTTATCATCTTGCTTAAAAAATCAGCCACTGTATATCACTAGGAATGTAGTAAAATGCTAATTTCTGTCTTCTAATGGTCACATTTCTGAAAGAAATAACTCTAAAAACAGCAAGAGTTTACATAGACTCTATTCTGTAATTATTTCCTATTTTGTCCCACAATAACTTTATAGACATAAATCAAATACAGAAATTGACTTAATGTTCCAGGATAGATTCGAGATTTCAGAAGCAAGTTAACTTTGACCCAAACATGTCATTTTTCAAATAACAGGTAAGAAATCATCATTATTTCTAATGAATTATCCTTAACCTCTCTATCCTCAGTATTAGTAGCATAATGCAGAAGTTGCTTAGATTGACCCAAGAACCTCTATTCTGGGGTGCTCTAGGAAATCCCCCTTTATATACTTGACACCTTCTTTCTCCTTCACTTAAAGATATTATTTCTTTGCTTTGCCCTGGAGAAGTCAAGATAATCTCCATTCAGTTCCAGAAGTTATATCAGTGATGTTCTTCTCAACAACTAACATGTTTAGGAAAATGAAATAATGGAGAAGCCTTGTCATATTGTTTTGTAGGTGGAGAAACATGATCAGCCACTTAGTGGTTGCACACTAAGTGGAACCAAAATGAGGTAATACCTTATTACCAAAATGAGGTAATAAGGGTGCTTACTTCAGAGTTGTTGTGAAAAATGAATGGTACAGATTTTCAAAATATGTAGCCATTTTTGTTACAGGTGTTGTAGAGTTGCCAGAAATAAAGTACCTTTACATTGTCAGGCTGAGAGTGAGTCTTCATTGCCATCCTTCCAAGGAAATTGGACAATTGGCTTAGCATAACCTATTCCAGTTTTATTGTATATGTCCCCCAGGGCATGCCTACAGGAAAGAATCCAAATCCTAGAATAACATGAGAAATAGGACATACTTTTAGGATAATTCAGCCCAAGACTCCTGATTCAGGAAAATGTCCTACTATTTCAAAGCCTCATTTTTTTAAATGAACTGTCTCAATGAAAAAAAGTTTCTTCCCATGTCTGAAGCAACTTGCTTCTTTTTCAGGTAGTGGGCTGAGCAAAAACAATAAATACTATTTATTGAATAGTTTGGAGATTATTTTAGACTCAAGGAACTATGTATGCCCAAACTTGGAGGTAGGAAGGACTATATCATATTCTAAGACCAGTGTTGTTAGATCATATAAGCGGGAAAATATATGAGATGAAGGTGAAGAGATAGGCATGAATTGAACAGTCTCCCTTATACATACCTTATATTACTTCTTATCAGAAATATTAAACTGAATTTATATCATTAAATATAACTTTTATATGATATTTTGTCATGTTTACTAGTTGATATGGTGATCTTTAGATATTAAAATAAATATGAGTACTTTTTATTTTGTGTATTTTTTAAAAATTTGAGTCAATGACTATTATCCCTTACTCCCAAACACTGTGTTATGTCCTTTAAAGTTTCCCAGGATTTGGGCACTAAGACTATAGCATCTATTGGATAAGATTGCCTTGCTGAGCAAAAGAATGGATGTGAGAAAGGCAAGAGTGAAAGAGAAGCAAGGATGTTGGCAAAGATGCAATTGTCATGTCAAAGAAGATTGTGTCTCACATTATGGTGACAGAGCAGAAACAGAAAGAAGTGAGCAGGTTAGATATATATTTTGTTGGTAAAGCTTATGGGTTTCAGTAACAGCTGAGATATGGGGAAATGAGTGAAGGAATAGAAATGCAAGATTTAAGACTCATAGCTTGAGTAACTGGGAAGATAATAAAGACATTTACTGAGATAGGGAAGATAATATAAACAAGTAGTTTTCCAACTTTTGTTATCAAGACTTCTTTGAGTGCTGGAAATTATTGAGGACTCTCAGAACTTTAGTTTATGTGAATAAATATATCAATAGTTATCCTTTTCAAAAGTAAAACAGAAATTTCAGAAATACGTATTGATCCACTTAAAATAAAACTAGTAAATGACTTCAAATTAAAATATGTTTATAAAACAATTATATTTATTTTCTAAAGTAAAAAAAAGTGTATGAAAATAATGGCACTGTTTCATAGTTTTGACAATCTCTTTAATGTCTGACCTAATAGAAAACAGTTGGATTCTCTTATCTGCCTCTTCATTCCATCTGTTGTGGTATCATGTATCATGCAACTTTTGGAAATCATTAGTATACATTCCTGACAGAATGGGTGAAAAGGCAAATAGTGTTTTAGTATAATTATAAAACTACTTTTGACCTTGTGGATCCCCAGGTTCCCTGAATTCACATGAATGCTTCTGACTTAAGGTAACTTATGATTTTAAACAGTAATTTTTAAAAAGAGATAAAAAGATAACTGATGATTATTAAGCCCCTTTACTTCTGAATATTTTTAGAAATTTATATATTTTTTAATTGTTCCAACCTTGAATTGCCTTCATGGGAAATTCTAGAACATTTAAATTTAAATCTAGATAAATTTTATGGAAATCCCACCCCCTCTAATTCATACTTTCCATCCCCACATTTGCTGGGCTTATAGAAATTTATTGGGCAAATGGAGGCAGCCTCTACTGTCAATCTCCAAGCTTGATCCTCAGCATGGAGGCCAGTTTGGCACTGGAGCCCTGGACATAACCTCACTATTCCAACAACATTTACAGTCGTTACTTTGCTCCCTTTAGGGAACCAGTTCTGTTCATGGCAGGTAGGATATAACCAGAAATCAAACTGCATTTTCAGATGTTTGATTCTGTTCTTGGCAGACGGAATATTCTGTGCACTTAGATGCATGGTTTCTGATATTCAGTCTCTAGAGAAAACATTCTTTTATGTCCTAGCTCTTGGCTGGACCAAACAGAATAAAAAAGAACAGAGGGATATATTTGAAACTGGGTTTATAGTTCAAAAACATCTACTAACACACACAACTGTAGAAAGCACACTTTTTTTTTCAAAGGATGTGTTTGGCCGGTAATGGAGATCTAGTCTTTTGGGACTAAACTATAATGCATAAACTTCCCTAATGTTAGAGCACTATTCAGTAAATTGTTTTTTCCTTGCATACTTAAATGGGGCTGCCGTGTATTAGGAGAGTATATTCACTTAAAGGATGAACATTTTGTCTTAATTATGTTTTTATCAAACCTGTTTTTATCAAACAGAAATATATACTAAATTGTGATATGAGTGATAATTATTTGTTAAAATAGTTACTAAATATGAAGGTTAGGTAAGAAGGTTTATATTTTCTGAGATTTGACATGTACCAACCTCTTACCTCTTACATGCCAGGACTTGGAACTCAAGATATCAGTGAAATAAGTCCGCCAAAAAAATATAAGTAATTTCACTTATATGTAGAATTAAAGGACAACATAAACAAACAAAATTGAAACAGGTCATAGAGCAGAAAGCAAACTGGTGGTTCCAGAGGAGAAGGGCACTGGTGGATTGAGTGAAAGAGATGAAGAGATTAGGAAGTACACACTGACAGTTACAAAACAGTCATAGAATGTAAAGTACAGATAGGGAATGTCATCAATGATATTGTAATATCTATGTGTGGTACTAAGTCAGTACTGGAAATATTGAGGGTAACACTTTGTAAAGTATACATTTATCTAAACACTATGCTGAAACCAATACAAAGTAATATTGAAAGTAAACTGTATTCAAATAAAATATATACATAAAATAAAAAGAATAAATAAATAAATAAATACATTCTTGTCTTTCAACTTTGTTAATTTCTCATTCATTTCACAGTTTTGATTGTTTCTCCTGGCCAACTATGTTTGCAGTATGTTGTCTGATAGAGGATGCATCTTCTCTCAGGGTACCTGTTCATTAACTCACCCAATCACTTATTTATCCAGCATTTATTTAGCATCTGCTATATTCCGTTTCTGGGAAAACAAAAATGAAAAAAAAAAAAGAATTAGTCCCTGACATCAAAGGGATAACATGCTGAGAAAGGAATAAGTTGTAGGGGATGTAAAGAAAGGAGTGTGATTAGTGAAGACTGCAGGTGGCAGTCAATCTGACTCTTCTAAGCGAGACCTCTCCATATGAAAGATAACATTGAGTCTTGAAGTATTAGCAGGAGTTTAGCAGGTGGGAAAAGAGAAAGGAAGGAGAGATAGGGATGGCCAGGAAAAGACAACGTTCTGCACAGAAAACAGTGTTAGGAAGCTAGACAGGTAAAATAGAATCATATGTTCATTTGGACAGTTAGTTCAACTCTTTTTTCACACACAAAAAATGACATTAAGTAGTTAAGTATATATTAGGTATTTGTTAAAGTTAGTAGGATATGAAATAAATAATCACTTGTCCCTCTTCAGTCAAACAGGTTTCCGAAGTCTTTCTTGGTAGAAATATTTAATTTGACTAATTTGAAGAGCCTGGAAAATAAAAATAAGTGGATCAAGTAAACCTGTGGTGACCTCATCCATATTTCTATATTTAATCAAACGAAGAAGTATGTTACATCATGAAAGCCATATTAACATTTTGTATAGTACATATTATCAATTTCCACTTAATATCTCTTGCTCAGAAGAAACTTTTCAGAAGAGCTCCTCCATCAGTTTTAGTAAGATTCCTGCAAATTCTGGCTTTGGGGCAGGAAAACCCAAAATCATTTGTTTCCTGAATCTAGTTCTCTATCCACATGTTCAGTGTCTTCTGAGTTTATCCGTCAGAAACATCAACTCTCACCCTCGCAGTCCTGCCTCCTGCCTGTTCTCAACACCTATGTGCAGAAAAATGAGTCTAAGTCCTAGGTTTACCTTCACTTATTTTTATTGAATTTTCATTGCAACCATTTTACCCCGGCTCTGCTGAGCCTCACCTCATTCATTTGTTGTTCATTCAAAAATATTTACTAAGCATGTATTTATTTATTAGGGGTTGTATCAGGTACTGGGAATAAAACAGTGCACAAGGTCAGATAATGTTTCTCCCCATCCCCCTTTTCCCTAATTAGTTCCAGTATGAGAACTTGCCAAAAAATGAAATAGTTGACCCTCAATCAATGTGTGTGTTAAGGGCACCCACCTCTAGCACAACCAAAATCTTAAGTTGGCCCTCCACATACATGGATTCTCAACCTATATGGAAAATATGTAGGTGTAAAGATTAATGTTCTTGAATTTTCTGTCAGTTCAATAGCAGGTTAGGAAAGATCACTACTTTGAAAAAATAAAACCTATTTACAGAAAACGATCAATGAAGTCAGCGTAGAAGGCAAGAGAATACTGAAAATCATCAATCACTTTAAAGACAGTTTGATCTGCTGAAACTAAGTAGCTTCATTAGTTCCAGATCTTGTTTATTATTATGGTTGTTGAGCACATTTTCAAACTGCTTAAAATAATTTTCATTAAGGTTAAGTTGCAAACATCAAGTCAATTTAATACATTTGGATTTAGAAATACAATGGGATTTTCAATGTAAGAATCTCTGTATATTATTTTAAGATAGGTACAGAGCAACATTTAAACCTTCTTGGCATTTGTGAAAATTCACATTAACAGTTACCATAGTAACATACTTTCTAATCTTTCATATAAAGGGTATGCACTAAAATGCATTAACTATTATGCATACAATATGATGATTTTTAAACAATTCCTTGTTTATGGTTAAGTTCATCACGAGTGGTTCCTGTCATGTATTAAAAACAGCCAAAATGATATATTGTCTAATGCAAGCATTTTGCCAAATTCCTTCTGAACTTAAACCTATCTGATAAGAGCAAAATCTTGTTATTGTTGAAATTTTTCTCCTAATTTATCTAATTAGTTAATTATTCAGTCATCTATTGTATACTCAGTAGTGGAGTAATTACACCAGTGGATACAGAAGAAACAGGAGAGAATGGAGCTATAATTATACAGGCTAAGCTAGTATAAAATGAAACTTAAGTTATTAAATACAGTCCTTGAGTGCAGTGGAAAGAGGGACCGTGGTGAACGTTGCATAAGGGAGGTATTGAATTGGGCTCGAAAAGATAGGAAAAAATGTTTGAGGGTGCTGAGCTCTTGTCTGTACTTCTAACCAGTATCCTTGTCTTAAGTGGATAAGATCTGTCCTTTTATTCTTTCTTGTAAGCTATTGCTGAACCTTGATTTCTGTCCATTTATTTCCAGAGTCCCACATCTTAATTATTTTTGTTCCAAGCTCTGGAAACCCATTGGGAAATAATACAAGATGTAAATGTTCAGTAGCTCCCAGATATTTTATAAGGATATACATTTACACTTGTGCATTGGTATAGAGATATTACTTGACATCTCAAATTTTAGAGATGTCAAATAGACTTCTCTATCTCTAGATTTAGGTTTATGTAGATATTATCTATTTTTTAAATTGCTACAGATGATTGGCAGCACTGACAAACCTAATTTCAAATGGCTATCAATCTAAATTGGAGACTGTGATGAAAGAAGTATTCTCTGTGGACTGCCCCAGGGAATCTCAGGTTATGCCATAGATCACAGGAGTGCTGTTTACACAAAAGCTTCTAAAAGGAACTCTGAAGACAGGTTTGGGAACCATAGATTTCTGATTCTTGAATTAATAACTTGTGTGCAAGAGAGGATGATAATGGTAGAATGTCAGGGGCTCATTATAGTGAATGACATTTTAAGGCACATACCTGCTTTAACATTTGAGATTGGGTAGAACGAGCTTACTATTACAATTCAGAATGGAGCTGTACTATAGCATTTCATTTATGCTTTGAGGGAACAGATTTTAGTTCCCTACAGACTTAGCTACAAATATAAAAACATTACATTGCCAATGTTTTTAGATGTGAGAAAAACTGTTCACACTAAAGACCAGCGCATCCAAAGCTGATTCCTCCTCATTGGCATCAAAAGATGGGCTATGTCAGTAAGCCAGGAGTACAAGAGATAGACTGAACAGCCCCATAAACAGATAATTAGAATAAAACGTAGTATATCCTATAATCAAAACAGAAACCAAGTGCCGATGAAAAGTATAATTTCTCTGAGTAGGAAGCACGGAAAGCTTGCCTCAGGCAATGCCATTTGCACTGGAGACCAGGGAGAAAGAGTGTGGAGAACACAGGAGGGACATGGTTGCATCATTATTCTTACACGAAGACTTTTATTTTTGTCCTTTTAACAATCATGTGGCATGGCTAAAATTATTTGTGTGTGTGTGGAGCAGTGTCAGCCAGTGAGTTATTTTCTAGAAACTTTCAGGTGCCGGGCTTGGGGTGTTGAGTTCTTCTCAAGTCACCCTATGAGGGAAGATCAAAAAAGTGCTGGGCTTCTATAGAACTGATAAGACATAGTATGTTTCATAAAATAGCATATGCTATCAGCTCTGAAATTATTATTTTTTAGATATTTTATTTATTTACTTTAAAGAGAGGGAAGGAGAAAGAATGGGAGAGAAACATCAATGTGTAGTTGCCTCTCATGTGTCCCCCACCAGGGACCCAGCCCGCAACCCAGGCATGTGCCCTGACTGGGAATCGTACCTGTGACCCTTTGATTCCCAGGCCTGAGCTCAATCCACTGAGCTACACCAGCCAGGGCAACTCTGAAATTATTAAACTAAGACCACCCATCTAAGTTCTATATGACACTTCTTTTATTTAACTTTCAATAAGAAATATAAATTGAACAAATGGTATGAGATATTTATAAAAAGTTATAAAAGGCAGCATAGGTAATGAAAAATGTCACCAGCAGTGAAGTATTAAGTGTGGGAAACAATGCATTTGTTTTCATTATATCAGATAAATATGAAAGGAAATGCTAATAAGAATGGGTTTCCTCTTAACACCTTGACATCTCCAATTGCTTCTCTTTATTGATATTAATTTACCACTAAATTGAAAGTATTTTTCTAAAAATCAAATGCAAATTAACTAAAAGGTTTTCACTTAACATGAGCGAGTCAAAGAGTTCTGAAATTAAACTTGAGGAAAAAATAAAAAGTATATACATAGAATAAGCAAAATTAGAAAGAAAATGTTATGTAGCCTCACTTTCCTTCATATAGTATTTTGAAGTCTGGTGCTCCAAACTTTGTTTGCATATTCTATACTAATGTATATGGAAGAGAAGAATTTAATAATAAAGTTATATTCAAGGTTCATATAAAGGTTGGAAGTCACCCTCATGATTCAGGTATAGGAGCACTGGAAGTGTCCCTGGGGAGTGTCTTGGTTCTACAGTGAGGAATTACTGGGGAAAGGAAAGAACCATGCCTCAAGATTGTAGTGTTGATACTGGACCTTTCCTTTTCCTTTTTTTTCTCATGCAGTCATCCATCTATAGCCTCTTTCATTCATCTGGATATATCACCTACTAATGCTTTAGTGGTTTCTGCTATTTCTTTTACCATTCTTGGTGTCATCATATCCAGTCCATACTCATCACGTCTTTCTAATTTCAGTTTAGGCCCCTGAGAACATTTCTGAATGACCTAAATTGAAATTTGATCCCTACTACTTTCTTCCCAAGCAAATTATTCACCTTATCCATATTACTTCTTTTTTGCTCTGAAAAATAAAAAAAAAATAAATAACATAGGGATGATAAAGGTTGTTAGGAGAATTTGGTTACTTATATCCTCAGATAGGTGTGCCTAAAACCATGTGGCATTCCTTCTGCGAGAATTTCTCTGATATGTTATTGGACAATATCTGTTTTCCTATATGAGGGTAGTCTTTTATTTTATGAAAAAAAATTATGTTCCCTGAAGGCTTACTTCATAGGAAGTAAAAATTTCAGTAGGAAATTGGCAATTAACATAACTAAGAGAATATATCAAGCACATATTCTCATGATTGGGTTCAGTTTTAAAATCAGTGAACATGACCAGTTCAGTGCTAATTTCTTTTTTTTTCCAAAATAGGTTTATGAAGGCATCTGATTTATGTAGTTTGCAGAGTGCTTTATGGATATTAGTTTATTACTAAAAGATGCCTTGGCACTTTCTCTTCTTGAGAGACAAGGAACTCTGCTCCTGTCACCACTGCAAGTTCCATTGCGGTCGTGGTCTCCTACCCTTCTCCTGTTAGCCAAGGGCTGTGGGAAATGGCCTTGTTCCCCATGTTGTGTTAGTGTGTGAGTGTGTGCATTTGTCTGCACATGCGTGCATGCATTTGCATGCATATGTGTATGTGCAAGAGGAAGTGTCTGTGACAGCAGTGGTTTTGATGGGGATTAAGAAAGATGATTTAAAATCTCAAGATCATGTAAAATTATGCATCCATTATAAATCCACCCAGAGAAACTCTCAAACTACGTTTACTTCATCTTCTCTTTGGGGAGGTCAGTCCTCTTCCTTGCACTGTCATATTGGCCTCTTAACAGATTTTCCTGCTTCTAATCTTTATGTCTGTCTACTTGTGTTTCATTGAATGGCCAGGGTTCTCTTCAAGAAAGAGAGGTATTCATTTCAATTCTTGTGCTGAAAGCCTTCTGTGATTCCCGTTTACTGTAGGATAAGACCCATACTTCTTAGCACGTTATTACAAGACATCCACAATCTGCCAATTTCTTGCAGCTATATTCTTCATTATTATTCTCTCCTGCCTTGCTCCTAGCCTACCCATTGGTGCTATAGCTATACCAGAATATCCTCATTCCCACAGTGAATTTTCATGACTCCTGCCCATTTTTCCTTCAGCCCAGGAAGCAAGCATTTCCCTTCATGTGCACATTCCTCAAGGCCTAGTGAAATGTCCCCTTCTCTCATCTATTTCAGGCCAAATTTCTCATTCCATCACCTGTGGGTTTGCAGCACTCTATTTTGATTTCTATTATAGCAATGAGGATTTTTATACTGGATCTTATGGAAGAATTTTGATTTCGACTAATCTGTCCTGCTGTCAGACAGTGTTTCACTAGATTGGTTTTAAATATGTATATTCCTGATCTTTATGGAATATACATTATACCTGAAATGTCTAAATATATATGAGGTGGAGTAAAAATAAATTTATAATTGTGAATATGCAAAAGAGTTTATTTTTGTATTATTACTTATTAGTTATTATATTAATTTCCATATAAGCAACTAGAAACCTGCTGTCATATACCATAATTTTGAACTATAAGATGCACCCCACACACACAAATTTGGGAGAAATAATGGTGGTTAATCCTGCTGTTGAGTTCTGTTTACATTTATATTGGTGAAATATTATGTTATTTATGTTATTAAATATTTTACCACATTTTTTGCTTATAAACTTTTTTCCTATTTTCCTCCTCTAAAGCCTGGGTGTGTCTTATGGTCCAAAAATAGGGTACTGTCATTTTTACCTCCTTAATTTTATCTTTCTGGAAAAAATAAGTGTGCAAATAAATGATTATTTATCAATTAAATACTGTGTCTTTTCCTTTTCATCCCCAAACTATAGTCTCCTGAATGGTAATCCCCTCCCCTTTCCCCTCCTCTCCTCCTCCCGCCTTTTCTCCTGTGTTCTTTGGTAGCCCCTAGTCCCATTCGTATGCAGAGTAGGAGCTCAATAAGTGGGAGTTAGATGGAAACGATTCAATAAAACAAAAGGTGGTTAACTTCTATAGTGTTATTGACTCTGAGGTCTCTTCTGTGAAGCAGCTGGATGATTACAAAAAGTGCCAGGGAGAAGTCCTGGCCTGTGTAATGCAAGTAAATGGGCTAGTGCTGAGAACAGTACCTGGCCCACGTCAAAAGGCCCACGTTTTTATTTGAAGGCAGTTAGCAAGCTGTCTTCCTCTGTAAGGTGCACATCCTCATTTAACATGGTTTCCAGACCCCTGCTCAGCTCTGTGTCTTCCTCTTTATTTCGGACTCACTACTGTTCTCCAAAGAATAGGGTAACTTCATTTGGTCACAGATTCTTGATGTATATGTCTAATTAATTTAGAGTCTGGTGGAATTGAAATCAGAAGAAGAAAGGTATTACCTCCGCTTTTCCCTATCAAAAGCTAATCTCTAAAATGTAGCACTTTCTATAATTAAAATGTAGGCAATAAACTGAAGTAGAACTGGCAATACTTGTAACTTTGCAACTAAGAGAAATCAGATACTTTTATACCACATTATAGTTGTTATAGATATTTGATATTTTTATAAGCTCATTCTATTTAAAAATTAATTTTGGTATTATTATACCCAGTGCTAGATCATATATGACTATATCACAATATGTTTAACATTTTGGTAATAAATGTTAATGTAATTCCCTTTGTTACCCTCTGTATCTTGTTTTATGCATTTAAAATCGTTATTCTGAGATGTAATCTTAATCAGATTGCTAAGTGGCATGAAAAGGGGTAAGAATATATGATCTAGTAGAATTAAGAGCACGTGGGCAAGAGTATGACATTAGCTTTCATTAATTCAGACTTACACTGAATCTTCTTTGTGTCTTTAATCATTATAAAAATAATATATATTCATAGCTCTGTCTGGCTGAGGAGCTCACCAAATGCAACATTCAAATCATTCGTCTTAATCTTATTCCCAAAGATAACCCTTGTGACTATTTGTGGGTATATTTTCAGATATTAGCTACGCATACACATATACTCTAAAATATGCCTGGTATAGCCCTGGCTGGTGTAGCTCAGTGGATTGAGTGAGGGCTTGTGAACTAAAACAGTGCAGTTCGATTCCCAGTCAGGGCACATGCCTGGGTTGCAGGCCAGTTCCCAGCAGGGGCCAGTTCCCAGCAGGGGCCAGTTCCCAGCAGGGGACACACGAGAAGCAAACATACATTGAAATTTCTCTCCCTCTCTCCTTCCCTTCCCTTCTAAAGATAAATAAATAAAATTAAAAAATTAAAATATGCCTGGTATAGATATAGATTTAGATAGACATATATTGTAGTTGTTTATGCATTTATTGATTTAGTGTACTATCACATACAATCCACATTGTCTTTTATACACACTGCCCCTGCTTTACATTGACCTTTAAATAGGGAACACTGGTTTTGCAGTCAAGAAACTTTCCAAGTCTTTTCACTTTTATTATCATTAACCCTATTTTCATCTACTATAAATTAAACAAATGTTTTTTGTTTGTTTTTTAACTTTTTTATTGATTATGCCATTACATTTGTTCTATTCCCTCTCTCCATTCCCCTCCACCCTGCGTGCCCCTCCCCCACCATTTCCCCCTTTAGTTCATGAACACGTGTCTCAAATTCTTTAGATTCTGTATTTCCCCTACTATTCTTACCCTCCCCCTATCTATTGTCTATCTACTGTCTATGCTACTTATTTTCTGTACCTTCTCCCCCCTTCTCCTTCTCCCACTCCCCTGTTGCTAATCCTCCACGTGATCTTCATTTCTATAATTCATTCCTGATCCAGCTGTCCTCTTAATTTGCTTTTGTTTTAGGTGTGGTTGTTGGTAACTGTGAGTTTGCTGTCCTTTCACTGTTCATCTTTTTTTAACTTCTTTTTCTTAGGTAAGTCCCTTTAACATTTCATATAATAAGGGCTTGGTGTCGATGAACTCCTTGAATTTGGTCTTATCTGAGAAACACTTTATCTGTCCTTCCATTCTAAATGAAAACTTTGCTGGATAGAGCAATCTTGGTTGTAGGTCTTTGGTTTTCATGACTTGGAATACCTCTTTCCAGCCCCTTCTTGCCCATAAGATCTCTTTTGAGAAATCTGCTGACAGTCTGATGGGAACTCCTTTGTAGGTGACTGTCCCCTTATCTCTTGCTGCTTCTAGGATTCTCTCCTTCATTTTAATCTTGGCTAATGTAATGATGATGTGCCTTGCTGTGTTTCTTCTTGGGTCCAACTTCTTTGGGACTCTCTGAGCTTCCTGGATTTCCTGGAAGTCTATTTCCTCTGCCAGAATGGGGAAGTTCTCTTTTATTATTTGTTCAAATAAGGTTTCCACTCGTGACTCTTCCCCTTCTGGTACCCTTATAATTGGAATGTTGGAACGTTTAAAGATGTCCTGGAGGTTCCTAAGCCTCCTCTCATTTTTTTGAATTCTTGTTTCTTCATTCTTTTCTGTTTGGCCATTATTTGCTTTCTTCTGGTCCACTCCATTGATTTGAGTCCCAGACTCCTTTCCATTACTATTGGTTTCCTTTGCATTATCATTCATGTCAATTAGTTTAGCTTTCATATGTTTGTCTAATTTGTGACTAAAATCAACCAGTTCTGTGAGGATCCTGATAACCAGTATTTTGAACTGTGCATCTGAAAGTTTGGCTATTTCTTCATCGCTTAGATTTATCGGCTCTGGGGCTCTGAGTTGTTCTTGAGCCATTTTTGGTCTGTTCATGCCGGTAAGAGGAGCAAAGCCTTAGTTGTTTACCAGGGCGGGGCCACCCAGGTCGCTGGTTTGTGACCCTGTGTGTGGGGGCGGGGTCAGAGAGGGAGCAATGGCGGTCCTCTTCGCTAGCCCAGTCTGTCCCGTCCCACCACTCGCCCAGGCCCGTTTATCCGAGCAGAATTGTGCGAGCCTGCTGCCCCCTTGCTGCCCCACACCTTGCGGTCTCAGTGCTTGCCTCTTCACTGGTTTATCTGCACGCAAATGTGCGACCTACTGCAGACAGCCAGCCACGCCTCTTCCCTGTGCGCGCGCGCGTAGCTAGCCCGAGATCCATGCCTTCGGCTGCTTGCGCACCACGAGGTCAGGGGTCTTTTTGGTCAACCGGCTTCGCTGCTGGCTTCGCCCCCCTTACCAGGTTAGCCGAGCATTTCGTCCTTTTTCGGACTCCGTATTGTCGATTTTCTGTGTGGTCTCGTTGTGTTTATCGTTGTTAAAAATAGTTGTTCTTAGATTTGGTTGTGCACGGAAGCAAGGTGGGTCCACCTACGCCTCCATCTTGGCGGAAGTCTCTAAACAAGTGTTTTAAACTAAATATTCTGTTGGTAGAGAATTTTAAAATTTATCTCTGCTAATTTTCATTCTGTATTACTGTCATAACCTAATTGAACCATTTCAATCTCCAAATATGCTTTTCACCTAACAACCAGGTATTGAGTTCCAGTCAGATCAAAAAGCAAATATTTATGATTTCATAAAATGGATACCTTTTCTTGGCAAATATGTGAAGTCAAGAGATTATCATTAAATTAGAGCAGGAAATACAGGCTAGCCCTGCCCTATGTGGCTCAGTTGATTAGAGTGTCACCCCCTAAACTCAAAGGTCATAGTTTTGATTAAGGGTCAGGGTGCATGCCTGGGTAGTGAGTGGGTTTGGTGGGGCTCTGACTAGAGAGGCAACCTACTAATGCTTCTGCCATTGATGTTTCTCTCCCTCCCTCCCTCCATTCTTCTGTCTAAAATCAATTAGCATGTCCTAGGGTGAGGATTAAAAAGAAAAAAAAGAAATATAGGCTAGAGAGGTACTAATAATTTCGTTGTAGTCCAGCTGCAATTCCAAATCATAGTTCAGAAGTTGAGGGACAAGGATATTTCCTCAATTCCACTGAAGCTGTACATTTTTTTAGCACTTAAGGTTCTGTTTTTTCTTCTCTTTACAGAGAAATACATTGTTTATATTCCTTTTTATCCATCAAGAAGCTCAGTCTTCCACAATATTCAAATAAAACTATCAAGAAGAATTGATTTCTGAGTATCATCTTTTTATTAATTTGACTGTGAACATTAAATTAAAACTTTTACACACTTTGGATGAAATAATATCTTCAATTGAAATTAGAAAAGGACAACATAGCTTTAAAAGTATTTGGTATTATGAAATAAAAAAAGATTAATTTTTTTCTAAGAGAAGTAATGGGTGATAGGAATTGTCTGTGAATGCAACAATTGCTGCTTTTGAAATTGTAGTTTGAAATTATTCACATAGAGAAAAAATGTTTTATATCTAACAGAGAGCATTATAGAAATAACCTTTGAGGGCTGATGTTTGCTTTGTGATTCAAGGGAATATAACTGGGTGCTTTTTGGAGCATGATAAAAATGAATGTGCTTTTAATTTTTTTCTGGCTATTAATTGCTTAAATCTGGAATAAGTAGACTCCATTTAGAGGAAAAAATGGAATAAGCTAATTATGTTATCAATCACTTTATATTTATTTAAAACTATTAAGGGACCCCTTCTGGAGATAACATGTAATAAGAGAAATAAACAGCAGGAAAACTATTTTTCATGCCCTTTGGGAGTGAACTTAAGATCCAGTGTGAAGAAATTAGGCATTTATATTTGTCATAGACACCTGGCAATATGATGAGTGATAATTGTATTGAGCAAAAAAGGAAGAAAAAATGACTCATCATGGACATGGACAACAGTGTGGTGATTGCTGGGGGAAGGGGTTTACAAGGGGATTAAATGGTAATGGAAAAAATACAACAAAGATTAAATTTTAAAAAGGGAAGGTCAGGATGGTCCACAGATGTTATTTACTTTTCTAACCATGTTTCGACAGGCTTCTGGCACACAGAAATGCCTTCTAATGTAATAGCTAATGTTTTGCCTCAAAAAAATCTGTATATATATATATATATATATATATATATAGAGAGAGAGAGAGAGAGAGAGAGAGAGAGAGAGAGAGAACTGGGTCTTAACCATGGAGAAAATTTCAAGGAAAGTCTAGGTGACAGGACACAGGACTTGGGTCTGAGGCTGGCATGGAGAGAATGTTAAAGTGGATAGAGATGGAACATATACCGACTATTTGGAAATAATGATAGCAAGTGGATCTGTTTTACAATACAGAAGGATGGATGGAGGAATGTGGCTTTCAAAGTTTTTCATAATGAGTCTCCTTTTCTTAAGAGAATGGGTATATGGAAATCCCAAAATAAAAGAAATACAAAAATGCAGATAAAAACGAGGTGCTCTGACTGAAACCAGGAAAGTCAGAATACAACTTACAGGGAAGTAGATAGAAGTTCTTGATATCAGGGTGGTTTTATTAGAAAACTTCTTGATATTTATGCCCTGTCTTTTTTTTTTTTTTTTGCCTGTTTATCTCTGCAGTTTGACTCCTGCTGGACAGACTCTTACCTGGATTTCTGACTTACAGACTTGTGGTTCCCACTCTATTTTTAGATTCCTAGAGCCCACCTACACCATTAATTCTGTTTTCTAGCCATTTCCTGGTCCTTAGGTCTGTCCGCCTGATTCTTCTCCACTCTTTGTTCAGAGTTTGCTTCTTCCTACCTATAAGCTTCAATCAATTGTAGGTAACTGCTTTACCAAGAAAACTCACTCATTTCGAGGGCAGTGTTGTGAAGCAAGTACTAGGTATTAAGAAAGGAACTGAGGAAGCGTATGTGGGAACAGAAAGGAAAGGACCTTTGCTTTATAATGGAAGATCGAATAGCACTTGTGATGGATTAGGTACAGAAAATGAAAGGATTTGAACAGAACAAGATTTACAGGGTCAGGTCAGGATGCAGAAGGAATGTCCCATAATAAAATAAGTCTTAATAACTACTAATATGCATGTAGCCCTCATGGTCTACAAAGCATATTCTTTTGTGGTTTCACGTTCACTCTCATCGCAGTTTCGTGCTACAGAAGAAAAGGAAAAGAGATCCAGTGCTTTGCTCAAGGTCATGCTATAAATTAGTTTAGACTGCCAATTTAACACTAATCTTATGACTCAAGACCTATTCTTTAATCCATGGTAAACGCCTGATACTGTACAAACTATTACGTTATTTTGCATTTGTTTTCATTCTGGGGCCTGTGATGAGGGGCATGTGTACAATTAGCCACATTTAACAGGATTAGAAAATGCATGGTATGCATGTTGAGTAGCTCTTTCTACTCTAGTGAGACACATCCTTAATCAGTCATCCCAGTCTTTCCTGCTGAGCCTGGATGCTGCCTCACAGTCGTTCTCAATATATTGCTCTAGGCAACCACTACTAATAAATCAGAATTGTCTGATAGTTGAAACTCATTTGCTATTCTGATGCTAGAGTCTTGACATGACACCTATACTGTAGCACAAAAGTCAACAAAATGGCATGCTTGGTTCCTAGTCTCTCAGGATGACTCTTCATATTTTCATACCTGAGGCCAATTAACTCCTTGAGCATCAGGTTAGACTTGTTAAACCTGCCCTAGCAAGCATCTACTAACTGAGCTTATACCTGGATTCCTGGGACTAAGCTCCTACTTTCCACTCCGTGTCTAGAAACAGGTGTTCTATCTTGTTCCTCACTCATATAGTTCTGTTGCATAAACCAGTTCCTCCAAGCTAGGATTTTTTCATGAGCTCTTCCCTATATTTCAAGAGACTAAAGTCCAGTTCCTTGCAGTTTCTATGAATGGATCCCCATATTATCTATTACTGGGAAACGACCATTCCCAATTTTACAGACTTGAGGAAATAATAGTCATTAACCTTTTGCATAAATCTACAATTTAGTAGGGCTTTTCAGGAATGGCTTCTCTGCACTCCACAGCCAAACAGTAGTATCAGCTGTGTGTGTGTGTGTGTGTGTGTGTGTGTGTGTGTGTGTGTGTGTGAGACTGGCGGTTAAATACAGTATTTTAATTTTATAGCTAGCAATGAAGGGTTGTACATTGAAGTCAATATACATATACCTATCACTTTAAGCTATGTGCGTCCATGTACTCAGCTGAAAACAATTACAAGATATGGCCTACCAGGCACTAGAGAGCTTCAAAACAGAACAGAACAAACAAACAACAAAAAAAAAATAGTGATAGGTATTAAGCTTAATTTTCCACACTGAGGGTCCCTTTTCAAGATGGGTCATTTACATTACTGATGATCCGATGGTGACTTTGGTCACTAATCCAGGGCTATGTGCTGGAGTCTTTAGTTCTCTCTGCATGGGCCTTTCTGGGGCTGCTTAGGCTTACTCACAGCAGGGTGGGTGGGTTTCAAAAGCAAGCATTCCAAGAGTGTGCAGCATTCTTATGGTCTAATCTCAGAGGTATTTCAGCCATATTCTATTGGTCAAAGTAGCCCCATAGGCCCACCCAGCCTGAGAAAGGGGAACATGTATTCTACCTCTTAATGGGGGGATAGCAAAGCTCTTAAAAGACCTGGATATCTGGAGATATTGTTATGGCAATCTTTGGAAAACTGTAGTCTGCCACACTCTCTCTGCAAGGTTCTATTACATTTTTTCATTTTGTCACTGCCAGATTACTTTGTTCACCTTCTGAGATACTGACCTCTTTCCTGCCTGCTGCCAGAAGCCCCAGGAACCATCTGTCTAGATCTCCACTTAGTGGCCCGCTGCCATACTTTATCATCCTGCAGCCATAAAATATTCTTGTATTTATAAAGCCTCCTACTACCAACACTGGGCACACACCCAGAAGGTCTTTCTGAACTTGAAGTTCCTAGTTTCCAACCACCTAGAAAATAAGATGATTGAGAGAGAGAAAGAAATTAAAAAGCATATTTTTTAGCCAAGTGGATCTGGTTTCTAATCCCAACTTAACAGCTGAACTCTGGAAGCTTGCCTCTCTTAGCCCCAATTTACTTTTCTGTAAGGTGAGTATAATACATTTTCATTTCATTAACTGTGATAATTAAATATGTTAATACGTTAGCAGATTTACTGAGCAGTCTAAAAGCTTTGAGGCAATAATATAACACATCTATTTTTAATTTAATTATTTCTTTGAACTATGCTTTGTTTTCACCTCTTCGTGTGTGTTTGATGTCATCTATGGCATTCATTGTCCATTTTTTGTTACTTTACATTGTTTCAATTTCATTACAACCTAAACTCCCATCTTGTGCTCAGTTTAACATCGCATCCTCCTCACAGTGTAGGTTGGGTTTTATCTTGGGTTACTTGGAGTGGTAGGGGGGTCTGGTTTACTTGTTCTTTTCCTCTGCCTTCCACTCATCACTGTGGAGTAGACATAGGGTTGTACTGATTTTGGTTGAACATGGTTTGACTATGAGATCCTTCTTTCTCCTTTTCTGCATCCAGATTCAATCATGTTGGAGGGCCATGGGACATAAGAAGAGGAAGGGCTTTGTTATCTGTGAGTCATTTGGAAGCATCCCTGGCCTTGTTCTGGTCAGGATGGTCTTGTCTGCTGCCTGTGGTCTCTATTAATAGTAAACTTGTTTGTGGAAGAGATAGTGTACAGATTCACTCTGGCTCCCTGTCAGTGAGAACCCCCTGGTAGAGAGTAAGCATTGTCTTTAGTCCTCCAAAGGTGTGAGCCCACCCCTCTAATGACTGTTACCTTGACTGGCCATGGCTCATCTATCTAGTCCTAAAGTACTGTTTCTTTCTCTGCCCTCTATTCTTCTTCATGCAGAACCAGAAGAACCACTGAGAGTTTCCTGAATTTTGTTCCCACGCACCTTACCTCAAGCGCTCTTTTTACCTCTTATTCCTATGTCTCCTTTTACTCTACAGTATGGGCTGCCAGACGAGTGTAGTTGCTTTAGGAGTGGTACAGCTGAGAACTTAGCACCAGGAGCATTGTTCTCAAACTCCAATGCATACACACGTCTTTCTCCAGACCTGATTGATGATGTACTGCTTTGATGGAAGCATTGAGGTTGGGCCTGTAGCAGCTGGAGTCATCCAGCCCAGGGTCTAGGCTATCAACTGCTTTTTTTTTTTGCAAACTGCCTTGATCTATATGAGTGAATCCCTATGAAACATCTTCATCACTTGCTTTGTTAGGGTGGGCATCGCACCAGATGGGACAATATTACTGTCCTCCTGCTTATTTATTTTAATAATCTTTCAGCCCTTTTTCTGTGTAGTTTTTTATTTCCTGTTTCTCATGGGTGGCAATTCCCAGGAAAAAAGTAGCACAGTTTCAGCAGATTTTCATGGATGCATCAGCATTTTGTGAGTCTAAAAAGAATACAGTATAATTGGAGGTCTCTTCAAGGTGTGTCCCTCATCAACGCACCCTGGGGATGCTCACTCCGAACACCTGAGCTCTAGCTCTTGGTAGCCAACATGTTGTTTGGGGGACTTATTTTTCCCATAAACTCATGTAAATCATTGCCTGTTCCTATTTAAGGTAAATGGCAACAGTGTCCTTAGAAATAGATGTATTAAAATATTAGCTGTGAAGGAAGCAGTGAAGGAAGCAGTGAAGGAAGCTGTGTGTGATTCATTTTTCCTGAGACAGAATCGTCGAAAAGACTTACAGGCTTGCTTATGAAGATGCTGTTTTCTCCACCCCTTACCAAGTACATGCCTGGGTATGGGGTGCCCTTCCTGGCAAGCCTTCACACTGTCAGAGCAGTGACGGCTGCTGTTTTTGTGGGAAACTGATTATTGGCCTTCACTGAATATTCACAGCTCCATTAGCCAAGATTCCCACTGTTTCTTAGGGAATAAAAACTGGGTAGACTTCCAACTACCTTTGCCCACTCTGTGCTTTAACAATTGGCCCAGGACTGCTATTTTCAACAGAATCTTGAATGAGAGATCAATTATATTCTCTTCTTTATATTTGCCAGTTATACATGCCAGTTTTTTTGCAAATTATTTTTAAAGTGGTCTACTCTCAATTTTTAAAACATCAATTCTGTGAATTGGCTCCCAGTGCTGATGGAGCTGAAACCCATTTCTCATTCTTTGGACTCTAATTGATGCAACAGGTAGATGGGCCCATAGGATTAGATGATGTGGTGCTTTTTGAGCTGTTGTGCTAGTTGCACCTTCTTCGGCATCTATAATGGAAAATTAGAATGTTTGTTCAGTTGTCCTAAGGTTTCTAGTGTCATTTTCATCCACTTCTTTTTCCTGTTGAAAACTGCCTGAAGGGTCCCTAACTGCCTGCTTAGTATGGCACATAGGCCTTCTATAATCTTGCCCCTAAGCCTTCTCCCTCCATCTATTCTATAACAATGTACTTTCCTAAACCAGGAACATCTTATTCCAAAATCCCAGAATGGCCAGGCCATACTCATTTTGATACTTTATTATTTGCTGGTTTGACATTTTAACTGTTTCATGAGCTTTAGTCTTGCCTTGCATATTTGAAATGAGTGACAAATAAATGTCAATGTCATGCCTAAACATGAATAACCAATGTTCAGCAAACTGCAATTAATTTATTAAAAACTGGAAATGACCATTTGACTCAGAGTGTGAGGGATTATAGTGAGGAGTAATGAAAGTAAATTCTGTATGTATGCTCTTCCCCTCTGTGGTTGGGGTAAAGTTTACAAAGAGCAGAAGTGCAAGGTCTAGAATATATACTTTCTATAGCCCTGGATGCTATTATTATGGAAACTTCAGAAACTCCTAGGAAAGCTGTGGACTTGGGCTCCTGACTTTATGGTCAACACCCATACAACATGTTTCCCGTCCTGCTTCCTACTCCTCTCTTGTCCTTATTTCCTAAATTTATTTGTGATATTTGTTTTGATTTCTGCACTGGCACAAGGATTGCACTGAAGGAAGAATTTGATAGTTATCTTTAATTTGTTGGAAAAGAGTAAGAGTTTGTCTTTAGCTTGAGGGTTTTCATTCTAGATAGAAATGGACAGGCCCAAATCAGCCCATGGCACCATAAAATGCATTATTTTCACTTAATTAGTTTCTCTTTTCTCCACAGCTACAATGCCAGAATTCATGCCCCGTTATTTATTTTGTCCCCTAGCCCTACCAGTTTTGCCACTTCATTGAACATGTACTCACTCATTCTTCAAACATTTTTTAAAATAGATTTTATTGATTATGCTATTACAGTTGTCCCACTTTTCTCCTTTTGCTCCCCTCTACCTAGTACCCCACATTCCCTCTGAAAATCACCCTCCTCAGTTTATGTCCATGGGTCATGCATATAAGTTCTTTGGCTACTGCATTTTCTATACTTTTCTTAATATCTCACTGTGTATTTTTGTACCTACCAATTTGTACTCGATCCCAGCACCTTTTCCCTCATTCTCCCCTTTCCCTCTCCTAACTGATAATCTCCGAAATGATTTATGATTCTGTTTCTGTTCTATTTGTTTGCTTAGTCTATAATTTTACATTCATTTGTTGATAGTTGTGAATTTGTTGCCATTTTATTGTTCATAGTTTTGATCTTTTTCTTAAATAAGTGCCTTTAATATTTCACATAATAATGGCTTGGTAATGATGAATTCCTTTAGCTTTACCTTTTCTGGGAAGCACTTTATCTGCCCTTCCATTTTAAATGATAGCTTTGCTGGATAGAGTGATCTAGGTTGCAGGTCCTTGCTTTTCATGACTTTGAATACTTCTTGCCAGTCCCTTCTAGCCTGCAAAGTTTCTTTTCAGAAATCACCTGACAGTCTCCTGGGAATTCCTTAGTAGGTAACTTTCTGCTTTTCTCTTGCCACTTTTAAGATTCTCTCTGTTTACCTTTAACCTTCGGCATTTTAATTATGATGTGTCTTGGTGTGGTCATTTTTGTGCCCATCTTGTTTAGGACTCTGTGCTTCCTGGACTTGTATGTCTGTTTCCTTCACATAATTAGGGAAGTTTTCTTTCACTATTTTTAAAATTAGCTTTCCATTTCTTGCTCCTTCTCTTCTCCTTCTGGCACTCCTTCCATTTGAATGTTGGTACATTGAAGTTGTCCCAGAAGCCCCTTACACTATCCTTGTGTACTTTAGGATTCTTTTTTTCTTCTTGCTCTTCTGAGTGCTTTTTTCCCCCATATGTTCCAAATCATTGATTTGATAATCAGCTTCCTCCACTCCACTCTTAGCTCCCAGTGTGTTTTTCTTTAGCTCACTTAGTATAATCTTCCTTTCTGGCTAGGTCTTTTTTATGCTGTTGAAGTACTCAGTGAGTTCCTTGAGCATCCTGATAACCAGTGTTTTGAACCTGCATCTGATAGATTGCTTATTTCCATTTTGTTTAGATTTGTTTCTGGAGCTTTGTTCTGTTCTTTCATTTGGGCCATATTTATTTGTCTCATCATTTTGGCAGCCTCCCTGTGTTTGTTTCTATGTATTAGGTAGTGGTGCTTTGACTCCCTGTCTTAGTATTGTGGCCTATTGTAGAAAAGTGCACCCACAAGGATGAGGTAGAGCCTTAGGTAGTCTCCAGGGCTGGGCAACCCTTGTGAACCAGGTTGATAGAGTCTCAGATATTGTGTTGCCACTCTGTGGTTCTGTGTAGGAGAGGGTTCAGAAGGAGACTATGGCCATTGCCTTACCTCTGGTGTTTTCTCTAGGAGGAAGCTGTCCCCAGGCAATTGCCCTAATACTAGAAACTTCAATTTCTCCCTGCATGCCATGGGTGTCCTTCTAGCTACTATGCTGGTGCAGAAACCCAGAGCAAGTGAGCATGTGTATGTCTTAAGCCCTTCATGGGACCTTTATGTGGAGACTCCTGAGAATTTACAGTTTCTTCCACTGTCCCAATCTCCACCTATTTTTACAGCCAGATATTATGTCACCTTATCTTCTTGGCACAGGAACCCTGGGATGGATTGTCTGGTTTGGGTCTTGGATCCCTCACTCTCAAGATTTTCCTCTCAATTTTTGTCCACCATGTATGGGCGTGGGACTGCCCCTTCCATGTTTCTGTTCCTCTGCATCTCCGCCTCTGCCCCTCCTACTTCTCTGGATGAATATGGCTTCCTTAATTTTGTTGGTTGTTAGACTTCCATAGGGCTTGATTTTCTGATGATTCTTTTTGATATTTATTTTGTAGTCTAGTTGTAAATTGCTGTGGTTGTACAAGGAGTCATGTTATGTTTACCTACACCTCCATCTTGACCAGAAGACCTCTTAAAACATATCTGAATTCTTACTATATACAGGAATTGTTCTAATCTTTGGTGATGAGATAGCCCCATTCTTATGCAATGTCCTATTGCTGTCTAATATGGTAGCTACCAGTCACATGTATTATTTAAATGACAATTAATTTAAATAAAATTGAATTTATTAGTAACATGAGCCACATTCAACTACTCAATGGCCACATGTGTGTCTGTTGTATAGGACAGCAGAGCAATAAAACATGCCCATTATTACAGAAAGGTATCTTGAGCATACTGGTGGACTCTAGTGGGGAAAAAACCTGTTTATCTTTTGCCTTTTATTAAGCACATATCATGTGTCTAGTTCTGCACTAAGTGTCATGCACTGATTTTCCTAATATACTCTCTTTATCTTTGGAAAAGTGTTCCTTCTCTTTTTCTATTGTTATGTTTCAAGGGGGCACAAATAGTATTATTCATCCTGTCATGATTCTAATAGAGGGGTCAATATCCTCATTGTACAGAAGAGGAAGGTTAGGTATTAAAGATTTAAGGGCCATCTGAAGCAATGTTGTAACAAACTTAATATTCATTGAAAGAGTAGATTTAGTCAGATCTCATAGCTGAGGCAATGAATGAATCTCCTATTTAGAGTTAGATTAAAAAGTGTCTAGAATACAGAGCTATAAGTGGATTTAACATCTCTGGGATAACTCCAAGGTTTGATACCAGTTTATTCTGGCCCCCACATGTGGCCATTTGATACCCACTCCTATAGAAGAAGACAGCAGCTTTAGGAGAGACAAAACAAGTCTTACAGCTGTAGGCCCCATCCTTACTAAATAAATCTTAAACAAGTATTTAAAGAATATGGCTGTGAATGGGGTATTAAATTATTAACCTCCTCCAAACATGTATTTACATGTCTTGGTCTCAGGGAAAATGATTTTTAGAATCTAACATATTTGATAAGTTAGTGCCCAAGTGATACCTTAAGCAACCCCATGTTCTTATTTTTTCCCTCATTCAGCAGATACTTTATCATGAACTATTTTGTGACTAAGTAATAAAAATGTGATCTTGAAGAAAGTGCCCTCCCAAAGAACTTGCAGTATAGTGAAGAATCCAAAACATACAAATACAATAAATACTTTACTTCTGGGCTCTGGTAGACACTCCAGCATACAGACAAAGCAGACATGATCTAAAGGGAGCTCTTGAGAACTAGGAGAGATGGAGAATCTACTCAAATAAATATAGCACAATTTAAAATTTGGAATATGCAATATTGGGAGAATACACAAATGTGCCCTCTTAGATATTATATTGGGTTGTCCAAAAAGTTTTTTTTTAGCTTTTCTGTAAAATAAAAGACACATTTTTAAATTTTCACCAAAAACTTTATTGATTTGGATATTTTGAGTATATTGGCTGTCTCCCACATGGTATAACATTGATCGTTTTTAATTAAAGTCTCAATTTATTCTCTACCCAGTCATGGAGTATCATCCAGTGAAAAAATCTCCATCACATAACTTCACAAACCACTTTTGACATGTTCAATCAACGAAGACATGTTCTCTATACACTGCATGAATCTCTCTCTGTGTGTGTTTCAGTTGTGTTTTTACCTTTCTTGAAGTAATAAAGCATATATGCAGAAAATGCTGCATCTTTTCTTCCATCTTCAATATTAAAAAAAGATTGCACAAAAATTCATCAGTTTTGATGTTTTCTTTAAATACATGCTGTTATGACGGCTGTCACAATGCAATTTAACAAAATTGTTTTGAATGACCACTATGCACTACTACAGCCAACTTATATAAAAAAACAAGTGGACTTTTTGGCCAACCCAATATAATGAAACACTTTTCATAAATGTTGTAGATACATAAAAATAGAGATATAGCTGCCAATTTGGGAGGAGAGGAAGAGAGGATGATGGTTGTGGATTAGGGTAACTTTTACAAAAGTATTTGTTTGAGCTGACCTCAAAGACTACAAAAATATTGTAGAGGATCAGTAGGAGGAAGAGCAAAAAGATCAAGAAGTACAGGTATCTCCTAGGAATGGTGAAGAGTTTTCTGTGGCCACACTCTGGTTATAGGTGGGAAGCACCAATGGATCAAGCTGAAGACAGGTAGCTGAGGCCCTGAAATGAGTTATTTTGGGGCTCTTCAAAAATGGCGAGTGTGCCCATGATATAGAGAGCTGTCAAAATGAAGAAAGATCATCTGAAAACCCTCATCAGGTAGCAAATAAATGAAAAATTGCATTTATTTGTTTAGACAATAACTGTTTTAGTTTTTGCACCTGACTGGTTAAAGCTTGAATATGGCTTGTTTTGCAGAAAACAAAAACTCTTTGGAATTAAGAGTCTTCTCCAATTAAACATTTTTTTTACTCTGTCAATAGTTGATACCCTGTGAATAGCACAGGAGCTACACCCTTCATACATTGCCACTCAAGCACAAATTAGGAACTTCATCTTCTTAAGGTTTGAGCTTGATAACTGACAGGTACAGATTCCCAGGGGCAGCAGTAAACTTCCTATAAACTGATAGAATGAGTTGATGCCTCTAGAAAAGAAAGTTAACATGGTAGATGAATTAAAATATTTTTGTTTCAAGGAAGGGGTTTTACTTAGCTATCTACTACCCTCTAGAATCTGTGCTTTAACATTCTCTAGTGCAGAGCAAGTAACCTATTTTTCTACACCAGTCATCTAACACTCTGGGCATTGACTGAGACCCTACTAATAAGCTGCATGCATGACTGACAGAAAGAGATGTGATTCACATCCACAAAAACTTACTCCCCATCTGGAAAGAGGTGTGAATTCAGTCATTAAGTTTTGAAATTATGAGAAATACTTTCTAAAAAGTCTTTCTTCTATAGTCTCAAGGGTCTTTCATCTCACTCTTGGAATGTGTATATGACCCTCTTTATCCATCCTATTGTTTTTCCAATCCTTACAAGAGAAGGATGAATAGAAGTGTGAAACACACTTGGAAGAGTAGTAGAGCTGGGCATCCAAATATAGTGATGAAGAGTCAACTTATAAGAATGTTATATGAAATGGCAAACCAAGAAATAGAAATCCAAAAGCCAAACATATTTGTATTCTGACTTATGTCTGGCCTGAAGCCTTGCCGTTTTCTTCCTAATATACTCCCCTCCTTTAAAAAAACTGTTCCTCCTTTCTTGCAATTATTATGTTCTAATGGGCAACCAATAGGAAGGCCAAATTTCTAGACCACAGTTGATAATTCTATGATGCACTTCTGATCCCAGCCTGACGAATGCAAGCCCATCCTTGAGATAATTCAAGCTATAAATCTCTATATATTTATATTTATATCTCTATTATATGTCCATTTATCATCAAGGCAAAAGGAGCAGTTCCTTTCTAGGACTGAAATTTTGGATCCTTGTGCTCAGCTTTTAGTCATATTTTTACCATGTGGAGAAAGTTTTTCTAGAAGAAGGAAGCTACTATGCAAAGAAAAGCATAGGTGAAAAATAGAAAGAGGAAGGGCTAGAGCATTCAAATGTCTATGTCATTGTCCCTGACAAGCTAAATCTCTGTGCCTGCAAAGATTATATGAAATGGATAGATAGATAGAGATAGATAGATAGTAGATAGTAGATAGTAGCCCAGTAGATAACTCATTAATTTTGTCCTAACATTTAAGATACCTTTTCTTTAAGGTATCTTTCTACTTCTAACCAAAACATTCTTTACTAACACAAAATAATGGGTATATCTGAACTTTAATTTGTTTTAATCAAATGTCTAGATATTTAAAAATTTCTGGGCTCTGTACTAAAGTTTTCTTCTTTGCTTAGCACCCCCTACTCATGATAACTTTTCCTATCTTTGAGGCTTAGTGTTCTTTAATGCTTCGGCAAAACTTATGAACCTGTTAAATTCCCAAACCTGTAAAATTTTAATTTCACCATGATAGATAAGGTGTGACTTTCTTACTTGCTTCCTTACATTCACAAATTTCTAAATAATGTCACCTGTGAGTACAATAAATTAGTAAGCCTTGGGATCTAATAGTTGGAAAAACTACATTATGGGGTAGGATAAAAACGAATAATTAAATGATTCAATGGCTACTTTTCATCATTTCCCATGTCTTACTCTATTTTATTAATTATGTTGTAGTTGATTCACGATGTTATTTTCCCTATCTAAAATATTTGTCCTTAAAATTAGCTCAAAGTATTTATTATATTCTCAGTAAAGCAGATACCTAATTAATTTCCACAAGGTTTGATTGTATTATTTCTTCATTATATCACTTTTTGCCTTTGCATTTGTTCTTAGCAGTTGCCAGGCAACTCCTATGATACTTAACAAAATATTCTCAGAGGATTTTTTAGAATAAAATTTGTGGAGGCATAGACCCCTTGTAATGATGGATATTACAGTTCTTCAAATGTAACGTTAACCACTATGAATGAATATTATTATTTAATGTTATACTAAATGGGATTTTCTGTCCAATAGTAACCTGTGTCTCCCACTTATAATTTGCCTAAATTACAAAGAATAATTTAATTTTATATTTTAAAAGCAACTGAGGTTGATAAAAATTATTCTTACTGAGTTTTAAAAGGTGAGTGATGATAAATGAATGTATCCAAGCATTATCTATTCTGATTCAGACTGCTGCCCTTGGCAAAATGGCTCAGGAAAAAGCAATTGTTCTATTTCAGATTTCCTACTGAGAAGGAATTAGAAAGACTAAGAAGTAGATTCAGTTTATGTGGGTTTCTTTTATGGGCAACTTCATGTAAGATATATTTTCATAATTTAATTAATATGAACCCTTCTAAATAAGTCTTATAGAAGAATGTTGGGGCTATTAATGAGAAGACCATATGCAAAAAAGGTACCTGAAAGTGCTTTTGACATTATGCTTCATGTTTAATTTTAGATTTCAACATGATTTAGATTTCTGTTGTATTTGTTCTGGTGACAGTGGTAGTTGTTACTTTTAAGTTAGGAAGCAATCAAACTTCTGGGCAAGATGGAGGTACAGGTAAACATGCCTCTCCTCATCACACAATACAGCAAATTTTATAACTAAATCATGAAACAACTATCACCCAGAGTCATCAGAAAACCCAGCTGTAAGAAAGACTGACAATCCAGGGCTTAAAGAAATCACATTTATACAGACAGGTAGGAAGGGGTGAGGAACAGAGACATGGGAATGTGGAATGGGCAGCCCCACACCCATGTGTGGTATATAAAAATTGGGAAGGATACCTCAGGAGCTAAGGATCTTAACCAGACACCAGACAATCCAGCTCAGGTTTCCACTGCCATGAAGATAAGGCCCCATAATTTCTGGCTGTAAAAACCAGTTGTGGTTGAAGCAGAGGAAGAAACTGCAGGATTCACAGGTTCTCCTCTTAAAGGGTCCATAACAGATTTAGAAATTATGCATATTCACTCCCTCTGAGCTCTAGCACCAGGGCAGCACTGGAAGAGCACCCATGGCATACAGGGAAAAATTGAACTGTCTTGTATCAGGGTGAGTGCCAGGGAACAACTTCCTTCTGGACAAAACTTCAGAGGTCATAGTCCCTTTGGAGTGGCCATAGTCCCCTTTCTGAGCTCTCCCCCAACACACAGCCACAGAGCACAGGAACACCATATCTGAGACTCTATCAACTTGGTTCACAAATGTTGCTCAGCCCTGGAGACTACCTAAGGCTCTACCTCATCCTTGTGGGTGCACTTTTCTACAATAGGCCACAATACTAAGACAGGGAGTCAAAGCACCACTACCTAATACATAGAAACAAACACAGGGAGGCTGCCAAAATGAGGAGACAAATAAATATGGCCCAAATGAAAGAACAGAACAAAGCTCCAGAAACAAATCTAAACCAAATGGAAATAAGCAATCTATCAGATGCAGGTTCAAAACACTGGTTATCAGGATGCTCAAGGAACTCACTGAGTACTTCAACAGCATAAAAAAGACCTAGCCAGAAAGGGAGATTATACTAAGTGAGCT
Organism: Artibeus jamaicensis; assembly: GCF_021234435.1. Taxonomy (NCBI): domain Eukaryota; kingdom Metazoa; phylum Chordata; class Mammalia; order Chiroptera; family Phyllostomidae; genus Artibeus; species Artibeus jamaicensis. Next base: position 64,938,707 of record NW_026522030.1, on the reverse strand, counting down.
AAAGAAAAACACACTGGGAGCTAAGAGTGGAGTGGAGGAAGCTGATTATCAAATCAATGATTTGGAACATATGGGGGGAAAAAAGCACTCAGAAGAGCAAGAAGAAAAAAGAATCCTAAAGTACACAAGGATAGTGTTAGGGGCTTCTGGGACAACTTCAAATGTACCAACATTCAAATGGTAGGAGTGCCAGAAAGAGAAGAGAAGGAGCAAGAAATGGAAAGCTAATTTTAAAAATAATGAAAGAAAACTTCCCTAATTATGTGAAGGAAACAGACATACAAGTCCAGGAAGCACAGAGTCCTAAATAAGATGGGCACAAAAATGACCACACCAAGACACATCATAATTAAAGTGCCGAAGGTTAAAGGTAAACAGAGAGAATCTTAAAAGTGGCAAGAGAAAAGCAGAAAGTTACCTACTAAGGAATTCCCAGGAGACTGTCAGCTGATTTGTGAAAAGAAACTTTGCAGGCTAGAAGGGACTGGCAAGAAGTATTCAAAGTCATGAAAAGCAAGCCTACAACCTAGATTACTGTATCCAGCAAAGCTATCATTTAAAATGGAAGGGCAGATAAAGTGCTTCCCAGGAAAGGTAAAGCTAAAGGAATTCATCATTACCAAGCCATTATTACGTGAAATATTAAAGGCACTTATTTAAGAAAAAGAAGATCAAAACTATGAACAACGACAAATTCACAGCTATCAACAATTGAATCATGGAGGTATAGGAAGATGCACTTTACCTCCTCCACAACAAAAAGAAGGACAGCAACAAATTAAAAAAAATAATAACCTGATCTGTCAGAAAATTGAACTGTATGGAAGTCCAAAAACCAAGAATTAAAGAAGAAACATTCATCTAGACCAGAAGGAAGGGCAGAGATGGAAAACTGGGGCAGAGAGACTTGTGGCAAGGTGGTGCCTGGAGGACTGGGGTGGGCGTGGTGGTGACTGAAATGCCAGGAAAGGTGAGGCAGTAGCTGGTGGACCAGGTTGTCTCACATTTGCATGTGATTAAACCACAAAGAACAACTAGGGAGTGAGATAGACTGTGCAACCCAGGGTTCCAGCAAAGAAAAATAAAGCCTCACAACCTGTGACTAAAAAAACCTTTGGGGATTGAGACTGCAGGAGAAATTCCCAGCCCCACAAGAGAGTTTCTTGGAGAGACCCACAGGGTTCTAGAATGTACACAAAAACACCCATCCAGGAATCAGCATTACGAGGGCCCAATTTCCTTGTGGGTAGCAGGTAATGTGACTCAAAGCCAGTAAGAGATGAGTAAGCAGCATTGTTCCCTTTCTGACCCCTGCCCCACATCAGCTCCACAGTGCAGTGACTTGGGTTGTCCTGCCCTGGGAAATACCTAAGGCTCTGCCCCTTACTACATAGCAGCTGCACAGAAACAAACAAACAAACAAACATGGGACAAATGAAAGAACAGATTAAAGCTTGAGAAAAAAAAAAAAAAAACAGCCAGCAAGAGATAGCCAACCTATCAGATGCAGAGTTCAAAATACTGGTAATCAGGATGCTCACAAAAGCATCCTGATGTTGTGAGTTGAGTTGGTCACAAAAATAGAGAAAAAAGTGAGGCTATAAAAAGTGAAATAAAGGAAAATGTACAGGGAACCAACAGTAAAGAGAAGGAAACTGGGACTCAAATCAACAGTTTAGGTCCGAGGGAAAAATACGTATTGAACCAGAACAAAATGATGAAACAAGAATTCAAAAAAATGAGGAGAGGCTTAGAAACCTCCAGTATAACTTTAAACATTCCAACATTGGCATCATAGGGGTACCAGAAGGAAAAGAGGAATATCAAGAAATTGAAAACATGTTTGAAAGTATAATGAAGGAGAAATTCCCCAGTCTGACAAAGAAAATCGACTTCCAGGAAGTACAGGAAGCTCAGAGAGTCCCAAATAAGTTGGACTCAAGGAAGCACAGACCAAGGCACATCATCATTACATTAGCCAAGATTAAATATAACCAGTGTTTTGAACCTGCATCTGATAGATTGCTTATTTCCATTTTGTTTAGATTTTTTTCTGGAGCTTTGTTCTGTTCTTTCATTTGAAACATATTTATTTGCCTCCTCATTTTGGCAGCCTCCCTGTATTTGTTGCTATGTATAAGGAAGAATCTTAAAAACAGCAAGCTTAAAAGGAGACAGTTACCTACAAAGGAGTTCTCATCAGACTACCAACTGACTTGCCAAAAGAAGCCTTGCAGGCAAGAAGGGGCTGGAAAGAAGTATTCAAAGTCATGGAAGGCAAGGACCTACATCCAAGAGTACTTTATCCAACAAAGCTATCATTTAGAATGGAAAGGCTGATAAAGTGCTTCCCAGATGTGGTCAAGTTAAAGGAGTTCATTATTGCCAAACCCTTACTATATGAAATGTTAAAGGGACTTATCTAAGAAAATGAAGGATTTTCAGGAGCAACTATAAAGGACACATGGACAAAACTAAGAGGTGGTAGAATTGGGGGGAGGTGAGGATGGTTGGGGTGGGTGGAGCGTGGAGGGGGGAACTGCAGACAACTGTATTGAACAACAGTGAAATAAAGAAGAAAATGAAGAAGATCAAAACCACAAACTGTAAAATGTTAACAAACTCACAAATAGCAACAACTGAACCTAAAAAGAAAAACAAAAATGAACTAAGCAAACAACCAGATCAGGAACAGATTCACAGGAAGAAATATCACATGTTTTCAGCAGGTGGGGGGAGGATAATGGGGGAAAAGGTACAGGGAATAAGAAGCATAAATAATAGGAACAAAATAGACAGAGGGAGATTAAGTATAATATAGGATTCCATTGTGTATATGTACCATAATTTTTAAGAGCTCCTACCCTTTGCAATAGCATGGATGGAACTAGAAAGCATTATGCTGAGTGAAATAAGCCAGGTGTTGAAAGACAAATACCATATGATCTCATCTTTAACAGGAAGCTAAAGAACAAAACAAACAAGCAAACAAAATAAAAACAAAGACACTGAAATAGAGAACAGGGGGGCAGTGACCAGAGGGGAGAGGGAAGGGAATTTCAGGGGAAAAAAGGGGAGGGATTTAGAGGGACAAGTATAAAGGACACATGGACAACAGCTAAGGGGGGTGGGAATGGGAGGAAGGTGGGGAGCAAGAGGGTGGGATAGGATGGGAGTAAAAGACAGAAAACTGTACTTAAAAATAAATAAATAAATAAATAAATAAATAAATAAATAAATAAATAAATAAATAAAATAATAGACAGAAAGAAATAAATGTAGAATAAATAAAAAGTAATATAAAGAAGAATAGTATAGGAAGTGGAGAAGCCAAAGAACTCATACATATGACCCGTAAACATTAACTAAGTTGTGAGAATAATGGTGAGGGTGGGTACAGGGTGGAGGGGAATAAAGGGGAGAAAATAGGGGACAACTGTAATAGCACAATCAATATAATACATTACAATTTAAAATAAAATAAAATTTCAAGCTAATCAAACAAGCAGAACAGAAACAGAATCATAGATACGGAGATTGTTTGGAGGGTTAATTGTTAGGAGAAGGAAGAGAGAGTATGGTACAAAAGGTGCAAGGATTAAGAAGTACAAGTCAAGTACAGAATAGACAGAGGTGTTAAGAACAGTACAAAAAATGGAGAAACCAAAGAATTTATATGCATGACCCATCCACATGAACTAAGGAGGGGGATTGACAGAGGGAATGTGTACCAGGTAGAGGGGAGCAAAGGGGGGGCATTGAGATGACTGTAATAGCATAAATAGTAAAATATATTTACAAGAATTATCAAATAACATTAAGATGAAATCCATTATGAAATCTTTCTAAGAATGACTTCTGTTTCAACATCTCATTTTAGAGCTTATGGTTCGGCTTGCCAATGAAAAAATGCATGGGGAAACAACTCAGATTTTTTTAGATTAATGGATACCTTCATTTGGAAACCAGATAGGTTTAGGAAAATAGTGTTGTTCTATTAATGTTTGCAACCTCTATCTCTCCTCTAAGTTCTTTTTTTTTCATTTTGAACTATGCTCAGCCTCTGTCATTTTCCTTTATATTAAATTTCTTTTTGTTAGCCAGGAAATTTCCTAGAGTGTTTAAACCTATCTAAATCTATTCCATCTTAAAAAGAAAAATGTGAATAAGTGTCTTGTTTGTCCCTTGACATGGATGTCTTCATGGCTCACCTTCTTTTGATAACTAAATTTCTTTCTGTGTGGTGGGTCTTCACTTATTCTTCAACTAATTGTTCTTTTGCCTTGTTCCCCTCCACTCTTGAAAGGATTTCTCTGGGACTGAAGTTCCTGATTCAGTTGATTTGTCCTCTCTATTAAATTTGAAACTATTGACAATTAGGTCCTTTTTAAAGTTTCTTTTTAGTTTTTAGTTTCATTCCTTGATCATGTTTTAATTCTAACTTCTTGGAGGTTTTTGTGCATTTATTCTCATTAAGTTATTGTTTAAATGTCAGCATTGCTCAGGATTCTCATCTAGGCTCCCTGACCCCCTCATTCTATTTATTCTCTCTTAGTGGGTCAGTCACTATTGAGGCTCTAATACTTCAGTATGCACATGTGTGTGTGTGTGTGTGTGTGTGTGTGTGTGAGAGAGAGAGAGAGAGAGAGAGAGAGAGAGAGAGAGAATGAGAGGAAGAGAAGAGAAGAGAGTCTTCACATTTCTTTCCTTAGCTCCAGCTATTCAATCAAACTCCTTTGAACTTCTCAGTGTATATGACCTAAAAAACCTAAAATTTAACAGGCTCTAAATAAACTCCCTTTCCCTGATATATTTTCACTTTCTCTGTACTCCTTTTCTTCACTGAATAGCATGCTCATTCACATAATTTCCTAAGCCAAAATTGTGACCTTATTCTTGATCCCTCTCATTTTCATTCCTAAAACTGTTATCCATCAAGCTACATGCAGTATCTGTCTCATATTTTTCAAATTTATCTCCACTTCTTTAACATTATTTTCTCTAAATATAGCACATTTATAATATCTTTCCTCATTACTTAATAATAGGTTTTTCCAAAGGCTGACTCTATACTTGTATGACCCTTCCTTCTTACATGTATTTGAATAAAGACAGAATAAGATTAAACTTGAGCACTTAAAAATTTCATAATTGCATGTGGATAAATTTTTAAAATTATATTATATAAAAACAAATCACTATAACTGGAAGTTAGAGAAGAAATGCAAATGGTTTTCACATTTTTCCTAGTAATGTAGAATGAGGGAGTATTTCTATACCTATGAGGATTTTCTATACTTAGTTACAGCTCATCTATTCACCAAATCCAAGGAATTTAAAAAATCTTAATGAAGCTAGGCCTGACTTTTTGTATGTGATCATCTAACTGTTCTAGTTTACAGAAGTGGAATGAACTTCCATCTGTTGCTTTCTTGAGTTGTTCTGCATTTCTTTCTCCTTCCAGAATTAGTTATGAGTGATGCTAGAGATTCTTGGTACCTGGCCTGAAAGACAAGAGCTGAAGCATTCAACCCCACCAGACATGACTACTTTAGTAGTTATAGGTACATTTGATGTTATAGAGAATTCTCAAATTCTCTGGTTCAGCCCTGGCTGGTGTAGCTCAGTGGATTGAGCATGGGCCTGCGAACTAAACAACCGCGGTTCAATTTCCTGTCAGGGCACATGCCTGGGTTGCAAGCCAGTTCTTATCAAGGGGACACATGAGAGGCAACCATACATTGTTTCTCTCTTTTTCTCCCTCTCTCCTTCCCTTCCCCTCTAAAGATAAATAAATAAATAATCTTTAAAAAAAGAATACAATAAAAAGAATTCTGGTTCATTCAATACATTTGAGATATGTCACTCTGCTACTAATTGGTGAAACCTCTGATTATCCAGGATTTTTAGCTTGTTGATTAACTATGACATGGTAGTGATTCCAATATTAGCAGCATTCATGTGTATGCATTAAATGATTACTGTCATGATAAATGGAATTTAAAAACAGAGGCAAGTCAATACCAATATGCCAGAGACAATGGCAAGCTTTAGCCTTCCTTGTAATGTATTAAAAAAAAAGAAGAAAGGTTGTTTTGATTAAGTCAAGCTTTATTAAGTGTAGACTGTAACTCACTGGGAACATTGTCAGTGAAGTACCAAAGTTGAAAAGAAAATACAACACATTGAGAAATGAATAGAGGGGAATAAAGATAGAGATGGTATGAGCAAACTCTTTCAAGAAAACTAGCCATAGAAAGAAAGAAAGAATGGAAGGGAGGAAGGCAGGAAGGGAGGGAGGGAGGGAGGGAGGAAAAAGGAAGGAAGGAAGGAAGGAAGGAAGGAAGGAAGGAAGGAAGGAAGGAAGGAAGGAAGGAAGGAAGGAAGGAAGGAAGGAAGGAAGGAAGGAAGGAAGGAAGGAAGGAAGGAAGAAGAAAGAAAGAAAAGAAAAGAAAAGAAAAAAGAAAAGAAAAGAAAAGAAAGAAAGAAAGGGAAAAGAAAAGGAGACAGTAACTCAGGGAAATGGTATTCTTGCACAAAAAAAATGGGAGTACCTGTAGAAGACAATAAAATGAATTCTATTAAGAGATTTATTTTTTAAAATATTTCTCTTCTGTATGACTGCCTTGCTGAAGCAACACCTATGTGTGTGTGTGTGTGTGTGTGTGTGTGTGTATATATATATATATATATATATATATATATATATATATATATATTCACACAAAGATGTGCCCTCTCTCCCTTGCTTGAGAATTACAGTGGAAGATACTGCATTGTGTAGAGAATCTCAATATTGCTATATCTCAAATGGGAGAGATTTATTTGAGGACCTAATATTCTCATGAGATGACAGATATGCCTTGAACATTTCTAATAATTTACCATTTCCTAAAGGCAGGGCTCAGTCATGTCCCAGGAGTCTTCAACCAGGACTCAAGACTGACTACCTGGTTTATTTCCTGTGACTGAACAGTAGCCAGTTCATGCATTTATGCCAGTTCTCTTTAAAGATGTCCATCTTCTTGGACTGCGATGACAGAGACTTTTACCTGAACTCTGATTTTGTATCCTCTTCATGCTTTGATTAAAGCATCATCTACTGGTAATAACTTTGACTATATTTTTGCTTCCCTTCCTTTTTTTCTGAAATTTTCAGAGAAATCTCTGATTTTTACTTCACTCTAGTTTCTTGATTTTATTCCTGTTGCTCATTTCTAATATATGATATAGTCCAATACTGAGAACTCATGACTGTTTTTAGCAAACTTCTTTCTCTTGTGATGCTTTCTCATCTCCCAATATAGTTATGGTCTGTGCTGTTTGTTTGGTTTCTCTCCCTGAAATCTATGTCTGGCTTGCAAGGAATGCAAACACAGAACCAGTCATATAGCTGAAATATCTTTTGGAATCAAAACAGATTTTGATCAGGGATGCCTTAAGGTTTATAATAGTGTTTCAAAACTTGCCTTTGGGGTTATGACCCTCTGTTTGCCCTAAGGCAGGCCTTTTTTGGTTTTATTTTATTGATGTTTTAATTTAGTTTGTTTTTCTAATGCAAAGTTTTCTGCTGCCTTATGAAAACAAAAATTTTGAAAAACACTAATAAAGTCCAGCCTTCTATTTTACGGGCAACACTCTTGCTCTGTGAATTTAAAGAAACTTCCTAAACTTGCATTTTGATTTAAAAACAACTTCAAAATGCTGCGTTGGTGTTTTATTTTTCCTTTTCTACGTATGTCTTTATAACATATCCATCAGCTCTAAGGACCTACGTATGTGTTCATGTTTCCCTCTATGCATTTGTTGTGCTTTTGTGACAAATAATTGAGAGACAAATGTGACTGTGTAATGATAACTAGAGATAAAATCAGAAGACAATCTCCAGTCCTGGCTTTAAGACTTACCACATGTGTGATTTGGGTCTAGTCACATACTTACTTGTGTGCCATATGTGGTAAGGCTTGTGGTGATTGCTTTTGGGCTGAAATGTTATCTATAATAATGCTATACTTGCTACCAGTGGGCATTGTGTTTTTAACCCCAGGCTTCTAAATCTGGTCCCTGACTATCTATGTCTTTATTTAATATCAGGCTACCCATGAAGACTTTGCTAGGTCATGCTGACTTTTTGAGTTTTTATACCCAATAACCTTTTTCAATGCTTTATCTGCTGACTGATAATATGGTACAAGTCTATGCTTGTTAAATATTTACTAAATAATGGAAGGGAAGGAAGTAGGAAGGGAAAGGGCTCACATAGGCTATATCCCATTTCTTCTCATCTGACAATGCTCACTTATGCATGTGAAGAAATACCTCAACATTTGGAGTATTCTTTAAATATCTGGCAAGGGATGATATCCACTGTATTTTTTGCTACTATATTTTTAAACGTAGCTGGCTACAAAATTTCAAGGCCTGTCCCAGCATAATTATTCATGATTCAGCCACTAGTGTGCATTGCTGCACTAATACCTAGAACTACAGGAAATATCATTCATAAATTTCACTTATGGTGCAATTGGCAGGGGCCTTGCTTAGCACAGGAACAAGGTTGTCAGTCATACTTAGGTACTGCAAGCCCCTGCCCCCCACAGGCAGACTGTTCTCTGTGCCTCCTTTCCACATCATCTAGGATTTTTTTTCTTTCAAGGTTGGCACATTTAGGATCTCAGCTCATTGAAGCCTACCTACCACCTTTCTCACCTTTATCTCAACAGAATAAAGCACAGTTACTTTGATTCTGAGTTTTGATCTCTGGAAAAGCCAGTGTCAGAGAAAAACAATCCTCCACAGAGGAAATTACCATTTTATTTAGTGTTAGACTAATCCTTAAGATATTTTGTAAGAGAAAGAGGCAACTATTATTTTTCTCCTAGTGCATGTGGCTGGGGAATTTGATGGCTCCTGAGAATTGTTATTAGGTTTATATCGAAACATTAGTGTAGGAATCTGCAAAGACATTGTTTTATACTGCTCAAAACCTGGATTTCTCATGTGAATAGGCCACAGCTTAAATATGACACACCCAATTTGTATCTTAATTTGTCAGGTTGTCCCTGTCCTTTCTCTGTTTGCTGTCTGAGTTTTACTTTTTTAATGAAGGTGTATTTACATAAATACTTAAAAACTCTAAAATGTGGCAGGAATTTCTTAATCATGAGAGGAGTATAGCCCAAAGTTAAAAATCTGTTGTAGGACTTAAGAATCTGTTTTGTGTTAAATAAATATATACCACATGCCTACTATGTACCAAATAAGAAAAAGTTCTTTTCTCTCATGGATTTTATTTTCAAGTAAAGACACAGAACATAATGAATACATGACAAATAATGAATAGACAACAAGATTATGAGGAAATTGTAAGTGCTATGGAGGGAATTCAAAGACTAAAAAGAGAAGAGGGAAGAGAGAGCGGGTATGGTTTTAGTGTAGACTGATGTTTAGAGAAGAACATTTAAGTCAAATTTAAGCCAAACGCTGAATGGTAGCAAGTAAACCCCTGGGAAGAGTATTCCAAGAAATGCTGAGACACTGAGGTGGAAGTGAGTAGAGCACATGTGAGGAAACAAAGGGGGCTAATACAGCTAAAATGTGGTGGGGGAAGAGTGAAAGTGCTATAATACAAAGATTCCTAAGTGGATAGGAACAGGTTAGCATCATGTAATAATATCATATATTATCAATGTAATTATCATGTAATAATAATATCATATAATCATAGGCTTTAGAACCCAGAGATGGGAGTTTTACTTTACTTCAAAGTTGAATAAGAATGAGAAGCCATTAGAGATTTTTTTAACAAGGCCACTACAAGATTTCATTCACATTTTGAAAAAAAAATTGACTTTGACTACCATATCAAAATGAATATAGGCAAGGGGCAAAATTGAATCGGGGCAGAGACAAGTTAGGTGGCTCTGGAAATAACCTAGTCAGAGATGATGATGTCTGTCTGGGGCTGGGGTGGTAGTCACAGAACAGAAAAGGTAGGTGGAGTCAAGGTGTGATTTGGGGTTAGCTTCAACAGAAATTATTGACTCACTGAGTGTGAGGGAGGAGAGAAAGAACAAAACAAAACAAAGAACTGTTGGATTACTGAAATAAAATAACCTCAGTCTGTGGTCCCAATTACAAAAATAATGAGGACTGGTATTAAAGTAGGTTTTGAGTTTAAATTAAAATCTCTGTGTTGCCCATATTGAAAAACTAAATTTGAGATACAAGGCATGCATGTGGACATATGAAATTGTCAGTTGGAAATAAAGGCTATTGTCCTTAAGATTAAAATATTTAAAAGTCATGGGTGGAATAATGTAGTCACCTAAAAAAGAAAGTGAAGAACAAAGACAGAGCCCTTGAAGAAACCAATATTAAGAGGTTGAACATAGGAGAAAGCACTCCTAAAGGAGACTAACAAGGTAGAAAAATGCAAGGAAATATGACAGTGTAGAAGCTGGAAAGAAAAATAAAAGTGTTTTTTCTGTTTTGCATATTATTGAAATCAGAAAATATTTATAACGTAATGACAGCTTTCCAAAGAAATAGTGAGCATTCCTGAATTCTGGGCTTCATTTTTTCAGTCCTGTGCTGAGGTGAAGTTACTTCTCCTCTTTTATTTTTTCCTCTCCAAATGTAAATTGAGTTAGTATTTCTCTGCTTTTCTACCCCCTAAATCACAAGTCTTTCTTGATGAATTGGAACTCTGTCCAGAATGTTTAATGAAGTTTTCGTGGCTAGCATGGCCAATCTGTCAAAGTTATTATGTGACTAGTATCATATTATCATCTCTGATGTAACTTTTCTTTGTAATGTTTTCACTTTAATTCTATTTCATTATGGGAACAAAATGTTATGCAATACCTTATCATTTTTAAAATCAATTTAAATAATAATTTTGTTTTAGTTTTAGTTTTTGCCCTTTGTAGTTATCTTGCAAATTTTTGTCAGACTTTCCAAATATATTGTATCACCCTGGAATTTTCAGGTTAACCATGTAAATAAAAATATATTTCATATTAGTTGATTAATTATCAAAATATCTCAATGTTTCTATAGAGTATATTAATAACTTGAGCTTAATTTATTTTCCTAATTTTCTTTTATGAAGGTAATGACGGACCTTAATTTGGATGATATCTAGTACCCAAAAGAAATGAGATTGGATGTGATATTATAATAGGAGGATCTATTTGCATCATTGGAAGTGGGAGTCAAAGTAAAGTTTGGGGACAGATGATGAATGAGAGAAGGAGGGACACGTCATGTGTGTGAGAGGCAGGGGGTAGAGGAAACGTGTTCCAAGCAGAAGGAAGAACTATGTGAAAATTCAGGAGAAGAAGAGTTTACAGTCCTTGAGTAACTAAAAGCCCAAAATAGGTAGAGAATGGTTAGCCACAGAGATGATTAGTGTCCAGGATTGGGAAAGGAATAACTGATAGGTGACTTTTTAAATAATGTTCAGAATTTGGAATTTAATCCCTGGTGAAATAAAACTAATGAGCAAGTGACTTTAAAAACATTTTTAAAAGACCACTGTGGCAGTGCTATGGAAAATAGACTAAAGAGAAATATGAATGTAGGGAAACTTGCTCAGTAGTCATTAGAGGAATCTAGAAAGAGATAGCATTACTGTGGCAAGAGAAGTACTAGTTACTAGATAGAGAAGAGACAGAAAGTTGAGTAGGTGTCAGGATTGTATCAGTTCTGATAATACCACCAATTCCACTGGCGGCATAAATACTCTGATTTCTATTAAGAAAGCAGGCATGGGTTAAAGTTGTTATATTTCAGCAATTACTGTTGTCTACATAAGATGATGTACCAGCATTTTTTTAGAAAGGGGGGAAGGGAGAGAGAAAGACAGGAAGAGAAACATCTTGAGTGCCCCCTACCAGGTAACTGGCCAGGAACCCAAGCATGTGTCCTGACTGGGAATCGAACCAGAGACCCTTTGGTTTGCAGGCCAGCACTCAGTCCACTGAGCCACACCAGCCAGGGCAAGGACCAGCATCTTTATTTCATCTTATAAATGATTGATAGCCACAATTAAGAAACACTTTCAGTTGCCAGATTTTGTATGCCATAAGCAAAGCTACATCTCTTTTATCTATGCCAATAAATGTATAAACTTCAGTAATAAAAATACTCAAATGCATAAAATACTGCTAAGACAAAAAGGGTGTTTGGAGCCAACTCTACTGCAGTCACCGAATTTTTCAGTCCCTATTTTTCTTTTAACCCGCTCTTTTTACCTAAGAAGGTTTACCTTCTGTGTGAATTTGTACTGTAAATGTAGATGTTGTAAAAATCAAAGGATACAATGATGTTGGAAATATTTAGACTAGAACCCTAATTCTATTTCTCCTCTGAGTGGTTTTAAGTCGGGTCGCCATTGCCAAGGATATGGATTGCGTTCATTACAACTTAAATTACATAGCTTTTTCCTGATCCCAGAGAGCCTGCCACATGAAATAAGCAGTTCACACCCTACCCTACAATGCTAGGATTTTGTAAAAATGTAACTTCGGTAAGTAAACAAATCATGATTGTGGTTACTGAACATTTAGAACTTTCCTCAGATAATTCTGTTTCACTTTCTGAATTGGCAACTGGGAATGCATACGAAGATAATTTATCAAAAAGGTCAGGATGATTAGATTCTATCTTTATAGAAACTTTAACATTTACAGTCAATAATGTAACTGAGAACATAAGAATATTTTTCCAAACAAAATTATTCTTCAAAGTAACATAATACAGGGGAATGAAATCAGTTTAAGGCTTCTTTCTTCTTTCTCTGTGTAACAAGATACACTGGAAATAAGCAAATGGCACTCTGTGGGCTGAGGATGCATGACTAAGGATTCAGGCAGCATTATATCACCAGATCATGTATAATTAATGCATTTAGCACTAAAAGCTTTTGGTTCTTCAGAATATTTGAAGCATATCTAAAACTGCATTGAGAGAAAAAGACTGGAATGATTCAAAATTACAATATGAACAAAAAACAATGTGTTTTACTATCATTGTTGTTTCATCATTATGGTGATTCTGATAATTGGTGATGTTCAAATCAGTACAGTGCATCTTGAACTTATTATAAATAATAAAACAAGTAAGACCATTGTGTTGTTATATTTACTTTTATATTTGTTAGTTTCATTTTTTTTCTTTATTCATTTATCACTGACAGAGGTTCTGGTATGTGCTGGGGATCATATACAATCTGGTGTTAATAAGATGGATACTATTCTTGCCCTTGAAGGGCTTGTAATCTAGTGGGAGGCATAAATAGGTAGATTAATAGTTACAAATGTTATGATTATGCAAAAAGTGTCATTTTATAAAATTGTTATAGTAACAAATCAGTTTATGTATTCTCTTACTATGCTGAAGTGGCCTTTCAGTCATCTTATCTCAAAAAGCCTAGATGGGGCAAATGCTATTCTCCATTGTTTATTTTTACCATTTAAAGATATACATAGGTTACTTAGATTTCTATTTCAAGTGCATGCTATTGACTTTAATGTTAATATTGTACAAATGGGTTAAATACATGCTAAATAGAAATTGATGTAGGAAAGCAAGACCAAATTCTTGCTGTTAAGACCAGGAGGCTGAACAGAGTTACTATGAGGAAGCTTAGTTTTGACAATCTGAAAGGGAAGAAAAAAGGAAAGCTTGTTAAATTACATAAAAATTCTTAACAGAAAGATGAAAGTAGACTAGTTCTTTGAGTGAGAGAAACATATTTTTCTGTTTTCTCAATTTTAAAAGTGTTTCTCACATGGGACTTCATACAGGAAACATTGTAGGATACTCATATCATGATTTTATATCTAAATGTGGAAACAATCTTTATGTGACTATTTCTCAAAATAGCTTTCTATAACACTTTAAAGTGAAATGATAGTAGGCAAGTACCTGAAGGAAGATGATTTTATAGGAGGCTAGGCGAATGTGGTTGAGAAATGCAATGTCCTGCAGATCCTGTGTCATGTATAAAAACTAAACTCTTTTGAAGAATATAAAGAAAGCATGACACTTATATTAACTTTGTTAAAGACCATTTCTGTCAGATTGGTGTCTGATGAAACTGGTATAGAAGATGATGACATGTTTTCTTTCTCTTGGGGACATGGCATCACTGTGGGCAAGGGCAAGTGCTTTCAAAACTAGTTCAGGTTATAGGGTTAGCATTCATTCAGTTATAGGAGCACCTGTACCATGGAGCTGTAACCCCCATTTTACACACAATAACTTGAGTCAGAAACTTCTAAAGCGTATTAACCTGGAATGATACTAAAACTCAGCTGTACTAATTCCAATACTAGTCAGTAATTAATATCATATTTGGACCTTCCAAAATGCAGAGGATCTTGACACTGAACACATCTGAAATATCATCAAGGGATCATAGAGGCAGCAGCTTTTCCCATGTAGGTGGACATGTGCCTCTGATTTAAATTTATGAGGTTTTAGTAGTTATAGTACATTTTACTAAAGTTCTCGGCAATCACTAATTCAACAGGAAATGAAGGAGAGGTCTTGTAGTTCAATTCTGAGTGTCCATTAGGATGTTCTGTGATAGACACCTACTCAGTGGTGAGTCATTGCATTGTGGTCATGCCTTCACCTTAACCAAGTGGGAGTTTGACTAAGAGATGACTCGGAAAATTCCATCATTCCAACAGAATTTGGAGATACAGTGTAGAAAAATTGTCAGTTATAATTTTAAGGAATGCCTTATCCCAGAAATGTTCAATCTTTTTCATCTCATGGCACACAAAAACTAATTACTAAAATTCTGCAGCACACAAAAAATGTATATTTTGCCAAATTGATGAAAATAAGTATAATTAATTTTTATTCATTCACCTGATATCTATATCTATATCTATATCTATATCTATATCTGTATCTGTATCTATGTCTATGTCTATATATCTATCTATATGTCTATATCTATATATTTTTATATTCCAAGAGAAAAAAGCTCAGTGCCCCTGACCCAGTGATACTACTTCTGGGACTATAGTAAACTGAAAGCACTAATTTGAAAGAATATATGTACCCCTATGTTCATTGCAGCATTATTTACAATAACCAATATTTGGAAACAGACCAAGTGCCTTTCAGTAGATGAGCAGATAAAATGCTGTTGTATGTTTACATAATGGAATACTACTCAGCTGTAAAAAAGAAGGAAATCTTTTTTGCAACAGTATGGGTAGACTTGGAGACTATTATGCTAAGTGAAATAAGCCAGTCAGAGAAAGACAAATACCATATAATCTCATTTATATGTGGAATCTAATGAACAAAATAAAATGATGAACAAAATAGAAACAACTGCATGGACAGAGGAAACAGGCTGGTAGCTGTCAGGGGGTGAGTGTGGGGGGTCTGGAGGGGAGAAGGTAAAGGGATTAAGTAAGCCCTTGCCAGTGTGGCTCAGTGGATTGGGTGCTGGCCTGCAAACCAGAAGGAATATATACTCACACACACCCCCACACACACATACACATGACATAGACAATAATGTCTGTGACTGCCAAAAGGAAAGTAGGCAGGGTAGGTGGAAGTGGGCAAGGTGGGGGAATTGGGATGGAAAGATACTTCGCTTGGGACAATGGTAAATAATTAAATAAATAGCCAGGTATTACATGTTTAAAAATTCTTGTGGCACACCAGTTGCAAAATCACTGCCTTATCAGTTTATTCACTTTTATGTTCACAACTGAAAAAATAGAATTGGAAAAATCTGAAATTTATATTGTAATTGTGTGTATGCATGTGTGTATGTGCCTGTGTTTTAAGGCTTTATTATTCAAAGAGAAATTTTAGGTTTTTAGCTAAATTAAGGGGATAGTATGCAGATTTCCTGTATATTCCCAGTCCTGCACAGGCATAGCCTCCCTCGCCATCAACTTCCCCCACCAGGATGGCACATATGTTTCAATTAATAAGCCTACATTTATACAGTGCAATCACTCAAAGCCCATAGTTTACACTATGGGCCACTCTTGGTGTTGTACGTTCTATGGGTTTTACAATGTGCAGTGATGTGTGTCCATCATTATAACATCATGCAGAGAATAGTCACCATCCTACAACCCTCTGTGTTCTGCTTTCTCCCTTCTCACTGCTTTAACCCCTGGCAAACATTGACCTTTGTACTGTCTCTGTGGTTGTGACTTTTCCATAATTTTATGTAGTTAAAATCATACAGTATGTAGCCTTTTCAGATTGAATTCTCTTACTTAGTGATGTGGATTTAGCATTATTCTGTTTTTTTACTGCTTGGTTGCTGATTTCTTGTAGCATTGAACACTATGCCATTGTCTAGATATACCATAGTTTATCCACTTACCCACTAAAGGACATCTTGGTTGTTTAGAAGTTTTGACAACTATGAATAAAATTGTTCTGTACATCTGTGTACAGGTTTTTGTGTGAAAACTCTGGGCGTTTTTACTACAAAATCCTCAGAGATTTTCTTCAAAGTCCATACCAACTCATTTTGATCATGAGTTACTCTTTCTAAATGCCCACGATCATTATCCAGAGGATTCAGCACACAATATTCATGATAGAAGGGCTAGTTAGGGATAACAGGTCCTTGAAGATTGAGCCACCTCACAGAGGCACAGTTTCCAGCAAGCTTAAAAGACATTCCTGGAACTTAACACAATCCTTTGGGGAGATATTTAAAGGCAGAGTCAGTATTTTTTTACCATCATGCCCTTAAAGCAACACAGTAATGCAATATGGGTGCATGTAAAGGGATATTACAAATTGACTAATCTGTGTACATAGCAATCATTTGAAGTCAGCCAAATCTTAGGGCCTAAGCTTTCGTCTTTACATTCATAGATTTTGTCAAAGATAGAGAAATCACTTAGTAGATATATACATACATACACATATTTTCTGTCAATCCATTGAAATTACACAGAGCAGCCAACTTCTGTCCAATGGTAAAGTAGAATCTCTGAGGTCATAGAGCCTTTTAGTGACAAAAGAAGATCTAGAACTCAGGTGTCTGATACTCAGTTTACTATGGTATCCACTAGGTCACAAGTTGTACAATATTACAGTGTGTAACTGTGGAAGAATCAGGTAAGTATATGGAAAAACTGAGGGTGCTGAAAAATTAAATGTATCCACTGTGCCCAGGGAATAATGTACTAGTGAATTTCTGGATTTTATATTTCTGTTAGCAGAACTTAAGTAACATAAGTCTTACTGAAGTGGTGAAGAAATCTCGCAAGTATTAACAGATTATAAGTTTGGGACAAGTGTTGACAGATCAACACTTTGAAAGGACAAATAGCTCTGCACAGTAAGATATGCCCTGTGTAGTATCTGAATGTTTACTATAATTCCCGTGAAATCTTAATCTTTTTCTAAAGTGCTTTCACACATTTGGTTGTCATCATTTAAAAATTGAGGGCCACCCAACACAGGAGCCTGACAAGAATATTAAATTTCCTGTCTGGAAAACACCCAGTCATTGTTAACAGAACAAGAGCTATTTGTGGGACATTGATGTAATCTGGCAGCCAAGGAGGGTGACTAGAATGTGCATATGTGGACAAAGATAACTAAACCGTACTAGTCAGTTCAGGGGTAGATGCTGTCGAATGAACATGTGTACTGTGTGGCTGTCACATTCAAAATGACTGAGCAAGCAGAGGAACAAATCTGCGCCAACTTTTGCATTAAGCTTGAACATTACTCCATGGGAACTATTAGGATGATCAGAGGCCACAGCTCTGGGCAGCTGGTAACCATTATCTTTATCACTGCCCCACGCCCACTCATACATCATGTCTTGTGCAAAGTATTTTGATGAAACGTCAAATCACCCAGGTGACTCAGCCCCTGGATAACCCAGACTTGGAATTCTGTGACTTCTGGCTTTCCATAAAACTAAAACCACTCTTGAAAGGGAAGAGATTTCAGACCATTGGTGAGATTCAGAAAACTACAATGGAACAACTTATTGCAACTGGGAGAACTGTGTGAGGTCCCAAGGTGCCTACTTTGAAGGGGACTGAGGTGTTATTGTCCTCTTATGAAGTTTCTTGTATCTTCTTTAATAAATGTCATTATTTTTTATATCTCCTGGACTGAATAATGTTAATATTTTTCTTCATAGTACTAGGATTGTAAAAATGGTCTCTGAATGCCTGGAAGAGGTTCCAGCTATGTTGTGAATTGAGTTCACTGACCAGACACTGACCTGCTTAATGATTTACTATTAAACCTGGTTATCTCTGAAAAACATTGTATTTTTAAGACACTGTATTTTAGCTTAAATGCAGACACATCCATTTAAGGAGGAAAAATAAATAAAATACTTCTGAGAAAGGCATTTATTAAATCACATTATACACTGCTTTGATTCAAACTGCTTTCTTGACCCAAAGAGCTCTTAAGTACTCTTGACAACTATTGAAATTTAATGTGATACAGTGTATATGGAAATGATGCTCCTCTATTTCCAGCTTCTTTTCCCAGCTGAACCCACCAAAGAATACACCAGACTCAGAATTTTGAAATCAAATAAACAAGGCTTTCTTGAACTCTCTGGTTTTCTGCTAATCTAACAGGCTAAAAGTAATCTCTTTGTATTTCTAAACTGTCATTGTCACTTGCATGAATTTCCAGGTTCAACACGGTATTATTCCTTTGTGTTTCTCACAGATTACCCCTTAAATGAACCTTAACATATGACCCAGAGATAGAATATATTGGCCCAAATAACTGCATTCATAAAGGTCTGAAGAAATCTCAGCTTTGTTCCCTACCCTCTACACTCTTTCAATTTAGTGTCAGAGATGGAGAAGGTTATGGGACTAATGGGAATGGATGAGAAAAGACAGTAACATATTTTAATAGAAAAGTCTTATTATCTAAACTATAACTGTAGTCCTAGGTGGGAGTTTTAAAATATGATTATTGTCTAATATCTATTTTAGAGATAAATAAAATTTCACAACATATTGGCATTAGAGAAAGCATGGGTTCAAACTTATCTTTGTAATTCCTTGAAGAAAAATAGACAGCAGTGCTTATTTTATTAAAAAATATTCTAAATATTTAAAGGAGTGTCATGGTAATACTATTTAGTTAATATTGATTATGCCTGGCACATTCACACAGGTTGCATTTATCATCTGGAGAAAAAAGTATTGTCTATTAAATTAAGTGTCCTTCTATGGGCTGTTCACAAAGTATTTATACTTTGTACATGGCCATTTTAGGGGAAATATTATCTGAACTAGTAAGGAAACGATTGGATTGTACGTCAGAATGCCTGAATTTTGTCATACCTCAAATAAGTCTGTGTTGCTTTAAGAAACTCACTCAACCCCTTATAAATAAAGGAAAAATGAAACAATCATGATTTTACATGATTTAACTTGATAGTATATTCTCTTATTTCAAATGAACACGATGCTGAATATGCATTGAAAAAGAGCTTGTCATACATAAAACTGTTAAGAGTCAACTTCTAGTTCAGAAATATGACCCTCGATTAAATTCTTTTATGTGAGACTGGAATAGTGGCTTTAAAATATTGTTTACTTTTACCTAAATTAAATAAAAATATAAGTTTATATTACCTCACATAAACTCTAAATGCATGAACATTTTCTACCTGACCATTTCAGATCTTGGCCTAATTGGTGAAACTCATTGCTGATTTTTATCTTTTTCAGAGTCTTGGTTTTTAAGGTTCTTGCGAGCTCCTATATCATATGATTCTAAGGGAAGTTACCTGAATTTAGAAGCTTAGAAGAAATCATTGATTCCTGGGGCATGAGGATAAAGAGGCCATATGTTAAAGTATTTCTCTACCTCTTGTTGCTCTCTGATTTGGAGGTTTTGTGTTTTCTGATAATGGGAGCAATAGACCCCAAAGAGCTAGCAGCAAGTAGTGCAAAAGAAAAGGAGACCCCTGTCCCCACCTAGTACCTTGCCATTTACTATGCAGATATATTTTGGACTTTGGGATTCTATGAATAGACTTTAAATTATATCTCTAAACACCTTAATTTTTACTTATCCTTTTTTATTACTCCAGATAAGATGGCCAGTGAGGAACATTCCATGCTACCCAACATGATTTCATAACTGTCATTAGTGTCTCCTGTATTAAAGGGAAAAAGAGGGTTTACCACTAAAATTATCACCATTCTGACAAATATTTTTGAAAATGATATTCACACTCTTATTTTTATAGATTAATCAGAAATGAAAAGTGACAAATACAAGCTGGTAGGATGTTTTTACTGGCAGTAATATAAAGCAGAGATCCAATCAAACCATTTTTATTAAAAATAAATGTTAGTCACCAAAATTGTGGTTTTGACCCTCAGTCAGGGCACAGATAAGATTTAACCAATGAATGCATGAATAGGTGGAGCAACAAAATTGGTGTTTCTCTCCCTATCTCTCTTTCTCAATCAATCAATACAAATAAATACATGAATAAATTCCACCATATAGAATCCAGATATTTCTTCTAGGCGTTTATGGCTCTCAAAATCTGTTCCTGACTTTTTTCTTAGCCAACTGCTGTGACTGTTGAAACTTTATGTTTTAAAGTAAAGAACAAATAACTCTGAAGGCATAATGAATTATTTTGGTCTGATTAAGTGCCTACTATATAAAAACATTCCAGTTGTTGGAACTACACAATTGAAGAAAAAGACAAAACTTTTGAGTTTATATCCTAAAAGTAAATTAGAAAAGTTATGGACTAACATATTACCAGTTAGGAAAAGTTATATACAAATATGGAATCCTTTGTTAAAGGATAAATGTCTCAGATATTTACAGCAAAGGTGAAAAATTATATGTGAAAATTTAATTTTGCAGTGTTTAATCAGAATTGTGAAATTACAAATAATTTAAATTTTTGGTGGCCCATATTTTACCAATTTTTACAGTGATCATATAATGTTTTATTTAATAATAAAAGTAAATGCATATTATAGATTTATACATACATGCATATGTAGATATCATATATGTATGTGTGCATATGTATAATTTTATTTATGCCCACTTCTGGATATTCATCTACATATGTAGCTTCCTAAAAATCTGGAGCTATATATATTTTTTATTTCTCTATAACCAGCTCCTCCAAAGTTTAATGCAGTTTCTTTATTTGGTTATTTGAGCAAGTTATTTGAGAAATATGATTAACATAGGTCAGCCCAGAAGCAGTTTACAACCAAAAGTGAATCAGACACATTAACAACCTGAGATTACACAATGAGGGCTCCAATTAGTGAGTGGGAAAGGTGAACATACATGTGACTACAGAGTAATTCTGAGTAAAAATGACTAAAATTAAACTACAATAAATAGCCATTGAAAAAAATTAGCCACCCTTAGTTTTGAGACCATATTTTTTGCATCCCCAAGACAAGTCACATCATATGAGGAAAGTACATGGAGACAGGCAAGGGGGGCAGCATCTTTAAAATCAGAGCAGTATTGAAAATTATACCAATTTGGATCATGGTTAGGGTTTACATAAAATATTTATTAGTATCAGTCTTTATTAGTTCTTGGTCACTATGCAGTCTTTTGAGGTCATCAGCTGGTTTCCAGTAAAAAAAAAAGCACCACCTTAAGGCTATCAGCTTGGCCCCACACACCCTGAGCATTTTTGCACTGCGGTTGGCTTATGAATCTCTAAGCCTTGCCATTGGCAAAAGCTGTGATTACTAAAGCAGGCACCAAAGACCGAAGCTTTTACATGGTTGTTAGCTCCATTTGAGAGCTAATGCGTCAAAATAAGGTCCTTTCTTATCTGGCAGTCTGATCGGAAAATGAGCTGGGACACTGCAATTACGATTCAGATCTACTGCCTATTTCTGAGAGAGGTTCAGAAGGATTGTAACATCTCTAGCCAATCATGCCATTTTGCTCAACTTTACAGCACAGCTTATTAGCTGTCCATCTACTTTTTCATGGGACTTTCTTTCCCATTAAGTAGTTTGAGGAAACACCTCCTGCATTGGCTGAAAAAGAAATATATGTGTCTTATAACACAATCCCACTGTTATTTACAGTTAATTAGAAAAGGCAAGTCAGAGTATTCAAGTCTCTATGCATAAAGTAAGATATCATTTTAAGGCCAGCATATTATTTCCCTACACTTGATGAATGTTTACTGTCATGACTCAGTAAGAGATGAACTATACTCTGCTAGTTTTGGCAGTGTCTGCTTAGTGGGAATGTTTAGCTTGTCCTCCAGAATTACAACTCCATTTATTTTATCCAGTTTCATTAATCTTCCAAGTACCTTCATGGCCAATAATATGGCTACTGCTAGTGCAGAGTGAAGAATTAATTACAAGTAGACTAGAGCAATACATCTATGAGAGTCTGACACCCCAATGATTTGGATGCCGTTTTAATTAACACAGAACAGACTTGTAATAGACTACAGAGATCTTTGCAAAGGACACTCTCTAGAGAGAGCCAAGGGAGGGGTGGAAGGGGATAAATAAGATACTTTTGGAAAAGAGATTGGGAATATAAATTTAAATTTCTAAAACTTTCTGGTAGACCATATCCAACATGGGGCCACTTTTCTATTTTCATGAAAGAAAATAGATTTCAGCTGAGAAGATATTTTTACATGGAAGTGCTAATCACCAACTTGGGAGTGAAAGAGTTACTTTAACTGAAAAGAAACTAGAAACCTATGTGGATTTAGAAAAATGCAATGAGTCTGAAATATCTTTTGTATTTCTCAGTGCTGACATGTAAAATGTCATTTTGATTCTGCTCATCTTTTCATCAAAAGAATCAACATGTCAAGTACCATAGAATCACTGAAACAAAGTCAATAAACCTAAGTTCGAAAGTAAGACAGAAAATAACTGTCATTGTTCTGAAAATGTTTGATAAATGATTTTACTTTGTAATGGTTCATATTCCTCATCAGCCTACATTTTAATTCCAGAGATTCATTTCTAAGGGAAAATGTTTGATTCCTAGAAAATTATGTGGCTTATTTTTTATGGACTCAGTATTCTAGTCAGACTGATTGATGATGATGATGATGATGATGATGATAGGTAATGTTTATAGTGAACTTAAATTATGCCAGGTGCTGGGCTAAGTGGTCCACATGTTTGTCGTATTTACTCTTTATAAAACCAAGTGACGCAGGTGATATTATTACTTCCACTTTATAGATGTCAAAATTATGTATTGATTGCCACAAGAAACTCAGGTTTTCCAGACACTGTCACTTGTGAGACTGGTCCCACACATCTTCATACATCTCCCTGTCGGGCTTCATTTCTCATCTTTTAGCTCTTGAAACCCTGCTACTTTTCTTCATATGGGTCACCAGCAAAATGCTGAATAACTCATTCTTAGCCAAACATTTCTGTGATCATTTTTTATTTTCTTGAATTTTGGGCTGCCTGACTCCCTCGATGACAAAGGCTCCCACGTATCCTCCTCTAAAGGTGACAGTTTCACTCTCAGCCTCCTCAGACTACTCCACTTAGATGAAGCATAGACATTTCTTTGCTCCTCACTGATGTTGCCAGGCTATTTGCCCTCTGTGTCCCTTAAGAAGTTTGGTTTGAATTTCATGCCACTAGACTGTACTGACCGTTACCTCTTATAGTTTCCTTTATCACTGCTACCCTCGTCATTCGCCTAATTTCTTGAAAATTTAAGCCCTGGCTCACTGTCACTGTCTAACACTATTCCTGTCATGATTTGTAGTAATTTCATACACGTGTGGACTGTTCTTTCAATATCCTGGTCTCTCAGCTCCTTGACCTTCTCAGCCAATGACTTTGCCCTTCATAGTATTGTAGCCGCTTTATTACTTGCGGCCATACTGTAAACTTTGTTATTACCAACAAATGCAGCCTTTCCATGATCTGCTTCATCTGGTCCTCTTTCTTTCCAATGACCAATCCCTCATCTTCCCACCTGACAATCCTTTTTTCTATTGTTGTTTCCTGGTTAACCTCTAACCCACTGACCATACCAACATTTTCTGTACCTCCCAGTTATTGTCTCCATATTTTTCTTCCTTTCCAGATTAAAGTAAATATTCAGTCATTAAAATTACTCACTTTATTTGCTGCCTTTGCTTGCTTTTTGGTTGCTTTATGTGGAAAAAATACGAACCTTTATTAAAGCCAGCTTTCAATCTGTTCCCTGCCTACAACTGTGCAGCTAAACATGTCTAGAAGAAAAGAGAACTTTTGTTGAAATTGGCTAGTTACAGGTTAGATTTGTACTCATCAACCTCCAGTGAATCCATTCACTCTAACATCTCTGAGATTAATATTTCATACTAACCTTCTCTCTCCTCAAACAATACCTTAATTGTTGAAATGCCCATACTCCCCCCCCCCAATGTAGATCTAATGCAATTCCTATCAAGGTTCCAATGACATATTTCACAGAACTAAAAACAAATATTTCAAATATATATATATGGAACCACAAAAAGCCACACATAACAACAGCGATCCTGAGAAAGAACAAAGTTGGAGGAACCACACTACCTAAGATCAAACTGTACTACAAGGCCATAGTAATCAAAATAGCCTGGGCCTGGCAAATAAAAAAACAGACACATAGATCAATGCAACAGAATAGAGCACATACATTTGTAGTTGATTAATATTTGACAGAGGAAGCAGGTACATACAATGGGCTAAAGGTAAGTTTATTCAATAAAGGATGTTGGGAAAACCAGACAGGTATGTGCAGAAAAATGAAACTAGATCACCTTCTTATACCACCACCAAGAATAAATTCAAAATGGACCAAAGATTTAAATGTTAGACCTGAAACCATAAAAATCCTAGAAGAAAACATAGGCAGCAAAATATCGGACATTGCTCATAGAAATGTTTTATTGGTTATAGCTTCCCAGGAAGGGGAAACTAAAGAAAAAAATGAACAAATGGGACTACATCAAACTAAAAAGCTTTGCACAGCAAAGGAAATCATCAACAAAATAAAAAGACAATCCAAAGATTGGGAGAACATGTTTGCCAAAATAATAGTCTTCATTTCTATTTTAATGAGAAAATATATGTAATCACAAGAAACACTCCATCAACATCCACAACGACATTTACACACCCATGAGCGACAGTGCTCTATACCCTGGCTTCTTTCCTACTGCAGTGAGTAAAACCTTCATGTTAATAGCTAAGCCTTCCTGTTAGTCACTTATCTATTTGTGTCACCAGAACCCTCTCCTTTCACTCAAGGTTGTCCTTGAAGCAGTTTTACTCTTTGTCCTGTGTCATCATTTTCCCTTTTTGCAACATCATATTGGTTTGCAACATTCTATTATTTCTACTATTAAGAAGAAAAAAACCTCTTATGACCCAAATTGCCCCTTTATCTACTAACATATTTTTTATTTCCCCTAACAACATTTTTTAAAAGAATGAAGCATCTCTACTCACTGTCTCCAGTTTCTCTTTTGAGCCCACAAATCAGGTGTTAACCCTTACTACTCAACCACAACTGCTCTTTTCAAGATGCCTGTTACGAAAGCTAATGACCACTTTTCAGCCGTTATTTTACTTGAACTGTCTGCCAAATTACTCTCCATTTAGTTTCTAGGATACACATTTTCCTGGTTATCCTTCTACCTCATTGGCTATTCATTCTCAGTTTCTTTCCCTGGTCCTTTTTGATCCCTCAAAATCTTGGGTACCCCTGTTCAGTCCTTGTACATATTCTCTTTTCTCAGTACACTCACTCCTTTAATGATACCATCCAGTCTTATATTTTCAAGTGTTATTTGCTTTCAGTCCTCAGTTTTATATCTGGCAATTAACTTTGTTGTTCAGACAGGTAAATCTAAGTTGTGAATGAGAAAGCCTGGAAGAAATAGAATGACTTGCACTACAGAACACCTGAAAGGTGGCACAAGATTTCTCCCCTAAAGTCCAAATACACACATTCAAGTGTTTGTTTGATTAATTATATTCATTTGAATAGGCATATCAAACTAAGCCTGTCCAAAACTGAACTCCTAATATCTCCTCACCCTTAAATATTCTCTTCACACAGCTTTGCCATGTTAATGGAAATGTTATCCTTTTAGGAGCTCAGAGCAAAAACCTTATTGACACAAAATCCTTGCTGACACCTTGTTGATTTCTCTTTTTCTCAAGTATACTTCATACATAGTCCATAAGAAAAAAAAACATGTAAGTTGGACTTCAAGAATATATTCAGTATCTAACAATGAAACCAGAACACACTGGTCTTACCATTGTCATCTTCATCTAAGACATCATCATCTCCATCTTTAAGTTATTTCAGTAGAATCCTAATACTAAAGAGTTGTCTTTGCTCTGACATAATACATACTTTATTTCTCTGAGGATAAAGGATATTCTGCTTATATACTACTAATCAATGCCCAGAACTGTGCCTGGAACATTGGCATTTAATCAATATTTTTGAGTAAATTACCTGAAGCTTAGAGCAGTCCAGTAATTACCCCAGCTCTATGGACTCAAAATCCCCTCCCTAGATTCAATTTTCCTCACTACATAATATATTGCTTATGTTTAAATATTTAACTCAAATTTGTCTATAAGTCAAATCTTTAAAATGTGTACTCTTCTTCTCTGAGAAGCAAATCAATTTACACATAGGATATCTTGTCTAAAGCATACATAAATGCACATATACACACAACCACCATTTTAAAATACAGTGTAAAACACCCTCCAATCCTAAAACCTATCTAAAATATTTTGGAAAGAAAAAATGCTATACATAACAGAGTATCAGATTCTTCTTGGTGTTTAATAGCAAATGTGGAGGCTCATACATCTCATACATTTCATACTATATAGATCTCTCACAGTATTCTAAAAGTTTGTAAGTCTTAGGGACTTCCTATGATTAAGTAAACATGTTCTTTTCATTTTCAGTTTGTACATGAAAATCATCATGACGTAGATGCTTTAATGAGATAGCCCAATTGAAGATGCCTTCCTATTTTTTATATAAACACTGAAAAGTAAGAACATTTCAATAGATTTAGTGCATCGATTAGATAATTTTATTATCATAAAATACATTCATTAAGTGCTTATTGTGTATAATGTGCTTGCTATATGTTATGAATCCAGATCAAGTTTAATACACATATTGAATTCATCACATAAAATGATTCTGGGATATAACTTTAGGAACTTTTGAAAGTAAGCTTATCTTCTGAAGATTTTATGAGTCAGATAAATTCAAAGTTTTATCAGCAGCAAATGATTATGGGTATCAAGGTAATAATGTTCTGTTTTCATAATTATCAGTTCCCAAATATATGATATATTATCCTTAATGATTATTTTAGTTAGAAGCTCTACTTCCTCTTTGTTGTCTAACATGTGGATAAATAAATTTGAGAGTAGCCTTTATCCTCAAATATAGTACATTGGTTTTAAAGATTTTTGTACATGATTTACTTATTTTTCTGATCATTACACAGAATTATTATTTCTACATATTTTGTTCCTCGTGTGTGTGTGTGTGTGTGTGTGTGTGTGTGTGTGTATGCTTAGTATTGGGTGACTAGATATATGCAGCCAGATGCTGACTATTCTTCTTGGCCACACACATAATTCCATTGAGTAGTAAATAACTTACATTCATGGTAGAATGAGTTTCTGAGGCTACTTAAATAAAAGAAAAAACATGTTTCCCTCAAGTTCCTCTTGTTGTCTTACTAAAAGATAGTAAAGAGTTTTTGTTATTATTATTACAAAGGAAAAAATAGTACTTAAGAAGGTACAGTGGCAAAAATAATTTGGAAGCAGCCAACAGGCTGCTTATTATTATTAAGAACATATGGATTCTTAATAATTGACTTTGTTGTTCAGAAAAGATGAACCTAAGTTGTGAATGAGGATGTCCTGGAAAGCATGTCCAGGATGATTTGTGATACAGAACATACAAAAGGTACAACAAATAGGTGTACTGGATACAACTAAAAGGTGGAAGCGATGCAACTGGACATTCAAGATCAGCTGAGAGTCTTTTTTAAAAGGTAGGTTTTCAGAAGCAGGGTCATGATCTCCCATGCCACATACCCAGTAAATACCTCTCTTATGCCTCACTAAAAACTGGAAATGTACTCTAGAGATAGCTTACTATAGATTATCTGTTCTCAGGGAGAAGGCTTGGCCAAGGGCAGGTGTATTCAACTGAAATCAGAATTCTGTTTGGGAGGGATGAAATGTTTTGAACTTAGATAAGTGGTAATAGTTGCACAAAATTTTGACTATAAAATATACCATTTAATTTGGCATTTTACAGGGTGAATTTTGTGGTATGTGATCTATACCTCAATAAAATAATAGCATTAGTATTCACAAAACAATACTTGAAGCTAAATGTCAATAGACGAGTGCTTTCAAAATTCTTAAGGGAAATTATATCATCCTAGAATTTGAAAAGTCACCCAAATGATTAATTAAATAAGAAGGCCAAATAAATACTTTTATGTATAGAAAATCCTAAAAGTCTTACTTCTTTTGCTCTCTCAAAAAGATATTGAAGAGAGTATTTTACAAAATCACAGAGTAAATTAAAGAGAGAGAAGGAGGACATAGAAACTCACACATAGAGGATTGAACACAGGAGAAAAGGGGCATTTCCAGGGCTATCATTCTGGGAATCCCTAAATCAGTCACCGAGTGCTGTGCCTAGGAGGATTCAGTACAGATTTAGATAAGAGAGGGGAGTGTTCTCAGGGTGTTGTGTATGGGAATACATGAACGAAAAAGAAAGATTGCCTGGTTTGTCTGGCAAACAGTATTCGGAACAAGTATTCTCCACTGGAGTTCTAGAAATGCCTACTAAAGGCTTAGGTAGTATCAGCATGTTATTCCATAATATGAATACATAGTGTTCCTTTTTCTCTTTACCTTGATAATCAAAAGAAATAGACTAGTAACTTACCTCACAGCTTATACCACAGATATTCTGACATTTAAAACAGTTTCTAATATTTATAGTTAGTTCTTTCAGGAGGATTATCATGACTGTTTATTTTTATTTATTTATTTATTTTTTGCCATGGAAGTGTGACTGTAACCCAAGGCTCCTATTTTGTAGGCACTTTCTACTATCATACATATAAATGAAGACCTCACTGTCTGATTAGAATGAAATAATGGATTGTAATTCTATTCAATTGAATTGTAAAAGTAAACAAGGAAACATAATGTCACATGCTTGGACTATATGGAAATACAGCAATAACAAAGTAGACAATAGCCCTTACCTTAATGAAACTATCATCTAAGAGTAGAGCTAGACTGCTTTTGCTATCATTTAATTAATAAAACTTTAACTCCTCTCTTTAAATGTCATACCAGTCAACACATATGAAAATGCCCACCTCTTCCTCTATCTCTGCTGGAAAGCATTTTGTCAGCAGGGAATCTTTCTAATTACGTTCTCAGAATAATTCTTGTTGGAAGTCAAGGAAAGAGGCATTAAGCACATAGCTAGCATTCTTAGAAGAATGAAGGTACCACTCTTCTAACAACTGAAAAGAACAGAATGCTCAGGCTATCTTAGGAGGAAAATAAGCCAGTCAATACAACCCAGTGAGATGGCAATCAAAAATAGGCATTTAATGTGTCTTCCACCTAGGAGAGTTTGTCCCTGCTTGTAAAGCTAGCTGTACGTACGAATGAACAAACTAACCTCCTGTAGCTAACTCAATGTTTCCCCTGAGGTGTAATATAAATTTAGTGGTCAGAATCTCCTAGGCAGAGCAGACCATTGGTCATGTTGTTTATTTGTTTATTTTTGATTTTTCAAAGGATAGTGGCAGGGGATTGAAGAAGAGGAGGGTGCAGACTGTTTTAGGTTTGTTTGTTTTTTCTTACTGATTACCTGCCAAGTACTTGGGAGTTTGGTGTTTCTTAAATGGTGTAGTGCTATGCATCTCCAGCTTTAATATGTAAAATAATCACCTGGGGATCTTGGTAGAAGGCAGATTCCCATGACCTGGTCTAGGCACTAGAGATGCTGCTTTTCTAACAGATTCCTATGACCCAAGCTTTTAGGTGTTATCTATGCTACTGATACCAGAAATACACTTTGGGCAGAATATTTTACCAGGATCATTTGTAGTCTACTGTTCTGATGTGTTATATTCTCTCTAAAACTTCAGCTAATAAATGGGTTGAATGACTTGGCTGTATGCCTGCTTCTGGAAGCTTTCCACTTGTATCTGTGTGGATGGGCATCTGCATAAATAAGTCACTGATCTTTAAAATAGTATGTAAATGGGTTGTAATATAAGAAGACATCATAGTTAAATTTAGAAGTTAGACTGGTCAGGGAAAAGTCTTACATTTTCTTGGAATGAGATAATAACTGTCCACAAAAGGCAGAGTGAAGAGAAAGACAACGAGAGAAGTTAGACATACCATGGAAAACACTGGTGGTGTTTCAATTATGTTAAAGGATAAAATTCTTTAAATGGATGGTAGGCTTTGGTCTACTACAGGAGCTTTAATAATCCTGCTTGTTTTTGTATCAATATTCAAATAAGTGACTAAAATACAGACAACCCAAATGGCTAAAAAAACATTTTTCCTGTAAAGTTTCTCATTTCATTTCTTTCAATCAGTTCAGTGACACTTATTTGTATTTTTAAAAATTTTGTTTTGTTTATCTGTCCTGTGCTTTTTTGGTTTCATTTCCCAAAGGTGGCATTATAATTGTTACTGAAGTAAAGGTATTGGATTTTTACTTTTGTGAAGATGATTGATAATTATAGAATCCCAATGTATAGTAGGTGGGTGTTCATCCAGCAGTCACTGGGGAAAGAATTTATTATCAGAAGCTTAAGCTCTTATAAAACTGTGTAACATAAGGACAATAATTAAGCAAAATATAACTTTTTTCTATTAATCTAAATCCTAATAAGCACTCCCGGTACGTACACAGTATGGAAGTAATTTTGCCAAGTCGTATGAAGTATTTTCAAACATTTTAGATAGGTATAGTTGTTTGTTTTATTAATGTAGCATTCAACGGAGGAATTACTCACCACATAGTTACATGACGTTTTCACACTAGGGCAATTAGCTGTAGAATCCAATAAACAGCGACACTATAACAGAAAGCTCATTTAGATAATTGCTACCTAAAACAAGACTGGTGATGCAGTTCTTTTCTTTATTCATCTTAATTCTCTCTTGGATATATATCACTAGAGACTAGCATTTTGTAGCAGAGTGTAAATAACATGTTTATGGTAACATTTTATTGTGTTTAGAGATTTTAGAATAATTCATCATTAGCTTTCAGCTGGTTTAATTCAATTTTTAAATCCTTCATTGATTAGCTTGTCAGGATTATTTTGACTCAGGGATTTACGTTAAAAATACAAATTAAAAAAAATACCTTGCATACTTCTCATGTTTTTCTTTACAGAAATGAGTTGGGTAAGATTTCTCACCTCTTTTTTCCTATCTCCTTTTTCTGGCCCATAAGTCTGTTATTTTTAGCACAGAGCTATGCCTTTAAGGCACAGGTGGCAAACACAAGGCCCAAGGGCTGAACCTGGTCCTCCACTTGTTTTATTTGGCCCAGCACCTTGTTTCTACCTGGGAGCACTGAGCTCCCACTTAATTGTTAAGGAGAAGTTACATTTATACTGTCCTGAATTACATTCAGCCCTTTGAGGGCAACCTTGAGGCTGATGTAACCCCCGGTGAAAATGAGTTTGACATCCCTGCTTTAAGCCATCGGTGTTAACATTATGGCCTAGGCAATAAATTATGTTTGCCAATTAATTCAATGATCTATTTTTGTTTTTAATTCTATTTTTGTCTTCTGTCTGTCATTTAAATTTGTTCAATTCCTATTTGTCTTTTAATATATATATCTTGTGTTTATTATTTGAAATGTTTAAAACACAAGTTTTCTCTCATACTTCTTAATTATCAGGGACTGTGTAATTTCTTCTTTGTCATGTGATTCTTTTCATTCTTCTATGGATTACCTTTTTTCTTTTCTATCATAAACCCATCTTACCCCTTTTCAATTAACCATCACCTCTGTTCTAGACCCAATTCTACATAATATGTTAGTACATGTGTTACTGAATGGGCCCTTTTGGGGGTTCCAGATACAGTTACCAAAACAAACCCCCTCCCCTGGAGTCTCTCTGTACTATGGTTCTTTGCTCACTGCCCTTAGGAACTGTGGTTCTCAATGCCAGAGTTTGGTAAAAGGGAAAGGAACTGTTTATTCAAAAGTTACACAGGTTTAGAGTAAAGACAGAATGTCACCATTAAAATGCCAAAGTCCCTTAAAACACCCACAAACACACACAGTCCTTCCCCCTCCTCTTTACCCAACCAAGCCAGTCATGGGTACCCTTTCTCAGGAAAAAAATACAAGTCCACAGTTTGGTTAGACTTTCGGTTCCTCCCAGTTGGCAGGCCTCATAGGGTTCCCAGCACCATCAGCTGTGTTACTGCCATGATCTCCAGTTCTCAATCCAAAACTACAGGCACCTTCTCATGGCCCACAAGCAAGAGTTCTTTCACCCCTTTCCCCCTGTACTGTCTTGCCTGAATTCTTTCAAACTCCTAAGAGAGAGCTCTGCATGGCTACTACATCTTTTTTGTCTGCTTCCTAAGCCATTTGGTCTGGAAACCTCCTCTATGCTCCCAAAACTATGTGGTTATAACCAGCATGGATGCTGTGCCTTGGTTTAAATCTCGGCATGAATCTTCCTCTGTAATCTGATTTCCAAATTCCCCCACAACTGGCTACACCTGCCAGCACTCCCATATTTTTTGTTTTTCTTGGCTGCCATAGTAAGTCCAGGCAGGTGTGTTCCTGCGATGTGGAGCTACCCATCACTAAGTTCTCACGCAGGTGCTATAACCAGGGAGAGCTGCCTCCCAGTTGATTCATGCGTTAAAGTCACACCCATCTTCCTACCTAGCCTGCTATTTATATTCAAAATAACCATTTTTTCATATCAGGTATGAAGCTGGCCAGCTGTTGATATGCAAAATACCTCTCTGTGGCCCTGCTGCATGTCTCCCATCCCCAATGGAGGCCCTCCTTCTTCGGGGAGTATCCTATATTTTAAATTTCCTGGACACCCCGAGTTCTGGAACCTGTTTTAATTCTTTCATTCGGGGATCCCTGGCTGTCCCCAGTTACGCATGTACTCAACCTGACTAGCAGAAGATGCCCAATCCTTGTCAACCAGCCATGGGTGGATTGGGAGGTTGGATCATTTGGGAGCTTTGGGCTGTCTACCTAAAGGTGGCAACAAGGCCAGCCATGAAAATAGGGTTCTAAGTTGGATAAACAATGAACCCTTCTAAGTAAGTAGTTATATTGCTTAACATACTTTGCCTAAAATACCTTTATTTGGGTATTTTGGCTTCCTTTTTACAGCTTAATTATTTGGCTTCCGTTTTACAGCATTATCTGTGTTACAATTGTCAGTGGGCAGCTATAAATCCAATAGAAATCATTGGTGCATGACAATGAGAGACTGCTGTAATAATAGTTTTTGTTTATCAACGCAATAACAAAAAAATAAACTATGTCCCTTCCCTTGTCTTAAAACACTGATTCTTTCCATCAGAGAGTTCTAATAAATAATCCACAGAGTCTTATTTCTTTCCGGATCAGATTCGTTGTTATAAACACCAAGAAAAACATTAAAATGCTCAAGATGGTAATATTTTAAAGCTGTTACTATATAGTTTAAGCTCACTCAAAGTGTAAAATAAATGTTTTCTTTATGCTATGTCAAAAACCATGAATATGTTTGTATAGGGCTAGACATATACTATGAAGTTTATATTTTTATTTTGTTATCTGTTTGTAAAAATAGGTTTATATTACTACATATTAGAGAATTCCAGTCAGGAAAAAAACTTTCTTCAACCTTAAAAGCATTTCTGTCAGCAATCCAATTCAATATTGCATTATAACCAAATTATATTTTAATCCTTTTTTTCATCCTCAAACACCAAATGCTCTAATGCCTGTTACTTTTTTCTACTTTTTACAAGGCAGTAATGCAGGGGGAAAATCCAACTACTATGAGTCTCAAATTTTTAAATACATTGGTCAGCAAGACCTTACTAATATCAGAATAGTGTTCTGGACAATAAACATTATTTGCTTGAGAAAAATATGATGTGTTACTGTCATACACTGAAATTTATTGGCACTGCTCACTATAGAGTAGCATACGCTTCACTTTTCAGTCCCAAGCAAGGAGGTTTAAACAGTGATTTTCTAATAACATTTAACTATAAGATAGTTTCATTTGAATAATAATTACATTATGGCAGGATTTATTCTTTAAAAAAATACCCATCTTTTGTATCTTGATGTCATTTAGTTTATCTTACTGTCCTTTTGGTTATTATTTACTGCTAGATTGGTTAAATGACTTCAGATATAGTTTGTGAGGTCTAGCATTGCAAAATATGTTTTAGTTCACATAATTTCTCTGAAAGTCAATACCCAAGGCTAGTAAATTGGGATATTGTTTATAACACATATAAAGCCAAGGAGAACATGACTTTTGTGTTGAGGTATAAGGAAAATATTCTAAAAATCAAATATGAATATGCAGCCATAGTGCACTTTAAAAAGTATGACAATCTCTTAAACTGACATTTTAATTGAATTCTTTCTATATAAGCAATGATAGATATAATCACAGAAAAACTACACAGAAAGTAAGAGATGCTGCAAGTTTAATCAGCTATTGAAGTGTTTAGTTACCTTATTAAAAGCTTCTGATGGTTCCTGAATCCTATATGGTTTATATATTAATAATAGTAGAGAAAATAGTCTACACATAGTTTAGGTTGCTGAGGAACTAATAGATAAAAGGCACTTTTGTTTTCTTTTTTTACTTTTCACACTTGGAATACAAGCATTTTACAGTCATTTATTGCACCAGATTTTTTTTCCATAAATATGAGTGATAGGGCAGTCAAGAACATTTTTTTCTGTTTGAGGAAATAGGCTTTTTTTAAATTGTGAATTCTATTCTCTTCATTAACAAATGTATGAAAGATTTATTCCACAAGATAACCACAGAATTTCTTTTCTGTGCCTTCAAATACCATATAGAATCTGGTTATAAGTACCTGATCAATACAAATTACTTGTAAATCAACACTGGTTCCTCTTCCATTGTAACACCACATAAATTGCATGTTTGTGTAGTGTGCTAGATTCCTTCTCCTAACTTATGGTATTATTAGTAAGGTCAGGCATTTTCCTGGAGAAAAAAAGTGGTGCTAAATTTATTCTTTCCACTTCTGCCCTCATTACCTTTGTGCACAAATGAGTTTCAGCTTCTGTGCCTACCTAGGAACAACAAATTATTAGCATGGCTGTTCTAAACAGCATCACGGTTTGGTGATTAAGCAAGGGTAAATTTCAGTAACATACAAAATCTTACCCTTAGAACTTGCTCTTCTTCAGAGTGGTATTGCTTACTACTTTTTATAAGTGTAATGTATACATCACTAATTCTAGCAAGGCGGTTGCAAAATGAGTTATGGGAATACAAAATGTCCTGATTTCTTAAACTCTGAAAAAAGGAGATTTTTTTTTCTGAATATGACTTCAGGCTAGCTGTCAAGGTCTTTTTTTATCAACCTTATTTTCTTCTTTTTCCATCACATTTAGAAGTATTTCCACACTTTCCGGTGCTGCTTCTGCTATTCTTACCCAGTTAGTTATGATTCTTCAGAGATCCTCACTCAAACCTAATGGTTAGTGTCAAGCTTCAGAATATGAGAGTGAGGATGTAGAATATTTTGGATTTGAAATACGTAGGTAGAATTGAGTCTCAGAAAGAGAGGAATACACATCAGTGTGTTACTAGTATCTCCAACTAGCTCTCACTCAAGCTCTTTGTTCAGTGAAGAGAGAATTAGATTACCCACATCCAGGGCAAGTGATTGTTTTATTTCTTAAGTTTTTTTAAAAATATTTACAATGTAAAGAGAGTAGCTATTCAATGAAAAATTTAGTCAACTACTATTTATATTGTAGGAAAACTATAGAATGCCAGGGATATTATAATAAATAATATTGTTACCTAATGGTTTCTCATTTCTTGAACTTAAATCTTATTGATTCCTTCCCCCACCCATTTTTTAATCTATTTGTCCCTGAATGTATGATATCATATTAAAATTGACAAAAATGAAGTTATCCTGTCCATATAGAAGGTTTATTTTTAATATTATTAGTGGAAAAAAAGATTCAATTACATAGTAACTCTCCTGATAGAAAAGATAATAAGTCCATTCTATAATGTCAAGTAGAAAATGAGTTGTCATTAAATATTAGCTAATGTATATTTACACAGTAGGCCTTGAAAGGTGTGATTACCTTAAGAGGAAGCTATTATACAAAAGCATGACATATGAGTGACCAGAGCACTGGCACTTGTGAACTCTTGTGAGAGGTAGAGTGCAGACAAGTGGATTTGTGATGGGAGGTCATGATTTGGCAAATTTAAACACTCATTGAATTATATGAATTTAGTGTACATTTTGGCATGAAAATTTATTTTTGACAATCTCTTGGTCAACTGAGATAGCATAAGTATAAGCCCTGTTTGTTTCTTTCTTGTCATACCCACTGCCAACACTCTAATGTAAAACCTTCACCAGCCTCTATCTGTTCTATTGCAAGAGATTTTAATTTTTCTCATTCTAGACAATTATGTAAATGTTAGTGTGTGTGTGAGAGAGAGAGAGACAGAGAAGGAGAGACAGAGAAAGAAAGAAAGAACAAGCTGTGTGTCAGATACTGTTCCAAGGGCTGTGAATATTTCTGCAGACCCGAAGTGACAATGTCCCCATTCTCATGGAGCTTAAACCCTAGTTTGAGGAACAATTTCCAATGAATGAATAAATTAATAAGGTAATTTCTACACAGTATGATGCAATACTAAGGGAGAGATGACTTAATTTAGATGCAGAAGTCAGGGGCAGGCACTCTGAGATGAGAGTTGCTGTGAGGTCTCAGTGATAAGAAGGATCCAGTCAAGCTTTCTACTCTCTTATATGGTCCTCATCATGCCTCTAGAATAGTGTATGTCTGGAAGCCTGCAGTAGTGCCTTAATATCCTTGGTTTAATATCCAAGATTTTTGCACTGGTTTTTAACACTCTTCATAATATGACTTGTAGGGGGTGTTCTGCCCACAGGGCTTTCCCAGCTGCCACAGATGAGAATAAGTCTAGCAAGACACATTGTGCTTGGGGAGGAAAGGTGGCTGATATCTTAAAGGAGAGGGGCCAGGAGCCTGTTTCTCAATGAGCTTTTATTGGGTTTCATTTGCATAGGAATACAGGGGGTATACATAAAGCTCATCAATCATTTCCAGGCAGAAAGGATTAAATAATAGATAATATGCAAATAACTCTGAGGGCCTATTCTGAGTCAGGGTCAGATAGTTAAAGGGCCATAAAACTTTGGGGAACAAACTCACTTCATGCTTGGACCCTTATCAAATTGAGGGTATTAGCAAAGTAGGTTTCATAGGATTTTATGCATTCCTTCTTAGGACAGATCACCCAGGGAACCTTCGCTTTCCAGCACAAGGCCGTACCCACCACTGGCATTAAGTCAGGCAGGGAAAGTAAAGCAGCCAAGAGATTAGAAGACTTCTGGCAGACAGAATTAGGACTCAGGTTATGTCAAAGCTGAGGGGTGATGGTTCATCTTTCCCTTTTGCTATAGCTTCCCAAGTCCTTCCCTAAGGGCCTTTTAGTGACCGTGCCTGTCTTAGGTTGTACCTCCTTTGAGGAATCTTGCCTGCCATTGGCTAACCATTCACTTGCTGGGGCCAAGCAGGGTGAGGTTAAAAGAGGTGGTGCCCCTAAAAGGAAGATAAGCTTTGTCTCCTAAGTGACTGATGGTCCCAAAGTCCTTTACTCAGCCTTAGCCAGGAGGGGTTATGGTTTCTGAAATCAGGCAAGGTGGTTCCCAACAATGATGTGTTTTAACTAATTTATCTCATTACTTGTTAACACAAAATTATTTTCCTCAGGATCTCTGCTGACAGAAGACATGTGTTTTTCTAGACACTTTAGACTATTCTTCTAAAGTGAACCCTGAAGTGTATGTTTTTTTTTCTAAAAGAAATTTTATTTTCTTTATTATACTTCTTCAAATACCATTTACATAGGTGCAGGGGTGTCCAACCTACAGCCCATGAGCCACACGCATACTAGGATGGCCATGAATGTGGCTCAATGAAAAATCATAAATTTACTTAAAACATTATCAGATATTTTTTGTGATGATGTGTTGCAATGCATTTAATGTGTGTCCCAAGACAACTCTCCTTCTTGTGTGGTGCAGAGAGGTCAAAAGTTTGGACACCTCTGATAGACAAAACACATTATGCCCCTTCAGTGCACTCTTCCATGGTTGCCCCAATCCACGAGAGCTTGGCTTTCATAAAGTCACTATTCATTTTGGCCAGTTACACACTATATATGCTGATATTCAATTCTTCTCTGTAAACTATTGGGATAATAAAAAAAACACATTTTGGCATTTTTTTAGTCTTGTTTTGTTTTGAGTATTAATTATATGACAAACATATCCACAACAACCCTTAAATGTTAAGGTTTAGGATACCTAATCTGTTGATTAGAAAATTAAGTAATCTAGTTGAAATTACAACACAGGTTTGCACAATCAGTAAGTAGCTGAACTGGGACTCAAACTGACTTTTCCCTGACTCCAAAGCCTATATTCTTTCAATTATATCACTGCTATCCTCTGCATTTAAATGGCTTGGTTCTTGATGAGCAATGCCTGTCCAACCTACCTCTTGTCTTCTCTTAAGATATAACTTATTACTTGGTACCTAATAGATACTTGATAAATTTGTACAAATGAATTAATTAGCAAAAGATGAAGAAACCCCAGTTTCTCCTTATAAGAAATTATAAATAGTAGTTGTCTCTTCAAAGTGACAATGTGGAAAATATGAACATTTCAAAGAACAATTCATTTTCCTTCACATTGGTTTTGTATAAGTTCTATCTATCTGTAATTCATTTTGATTTCTGCTTTGTGAAATCCCACTTGTCCTTCAACATCCAGTTCAAATGTCACCTTCTCTGTGCAGATTTCATTAAGCCTTCTAGGCAGAGTCTTTGCCCTGGGGTTTGTGTCTGAGAGTGCTTTTTATATATTCTTCTTTCAACAATCATCTGCCTAAAGGCAGAGAACATAGTCATTTCTCTATGTGCTTACAGTGCTTGTCAATAAATCTCAGGTTGAACACCATGAGTTGTCCTCATGTTTTAAGGTTGGAGGCAGGTGAATGGACTATTGCTATTCATTGGTCTAATTTAATTCTCATGGTGCTAGGATGGCTTCACAGAAGGAACACATTCTTCATTGCAGGGAAGATAGAGAGGAGGGAGTTTTACCTTACTCATTTTAGTTTTGTGCACTAAAATTCAAGGTATACTACTCTATCTCTAACTCTTCAGATTTCTTGGCACAAAATGTAAACGGTCTTGTGAGACCTCTTTAACATTAACTGATGTATAATCTCTTTCATATTATTGTCATAATTCCTTTTTATCCTGCTGGTTCTACCTCTGGGCCTAGCTAGATTCTGTACTGTCATCGTTTTTCAGTCACAGGCCAACCTTGTATCCTCAGCACCTAAGACAGTGCCCGGTGCATAGTGAATGATCAGATAGTACATAGTAAATTATCTGGCTGATGTGGCTCATTTGGATGGACTTTAAGGTCCTGGTCAGGGCACATACCCAGGTTGCCTATTTGTACCTCACATTTGGTATTCTATTGTGTTTCTAATGGGAATTTCTATTTCCTCATCTCTTTTTACAATTGAACTGGGCAGGGAATCCTGGATTTTGTGATCTTTCTAACCTTTGTTAAAGGGTCACTCCAGGGTTCACAGCTAAAATATTTTGTCTTCAATGTTACAGGGTACAGTTTGTAGAATCTTATTTGTAAACTGGACTTATAGAAATTAGTAATATGTGAGATAATTATGAAAATTGGGAAATCCAGTAAGAAACTAGTAATTCTCTATGACTCTGACATTAAAAATGAAATGAGCCAGGCAGTGAAAGACAAATACCATATGATGTCACCTATAAGTGGAACCAATCAATGAAATAAACAAGCGAAATAGAACCAGACACTTGGAAATAAAGAACAAATTGAGAGTGATTAGAGGGGAGGGGGAAGTGGGGATATATGGAAAGAAGGGGAAGAGGCAAGTCAAGAAACCTGAATAGAGGACTCTTGGGCACAGATGATGGGATGGGGATAGATTGTAGGAGGGATGGGGGGCAGGGCAGGGGAGAGAGACTGGGAAAAGGTGGGACAACTGTAACCAAATAACAATTTTAAAAAATCCATGAATCAAATTTTCTCTATATCTTCATAGAACTTTACTGAATTCAAAATAAAATTCTGCTTTGTTTATTCAAAAAAAAGAAAAATCTATAATATGCATACAAGTTACTATAAAAATATTCAAATTCTCTTTGATGTAATTCAACTTTGTTACTTGTTTGGCAAGTTTGTAATGTTTGGCAATTACATTTGAGTATAAACATAAGTGAAAATGTTCCCAGTGTTGCCAATAAGAAGTGGTATTGAGCTGTTCATTAATAGTGTGAATACTTTTAAGCTTGTTTTATATACCAGATGATTAAATGGGGTGTTTTGCTTTCTTTTATTGGTAATTTCCCTGAATGGCTGCCAGTTTCTACAACTTTTGTTTGCAGACTTCTTGTTCCATTGCTTCAGCAACTGAAAGGAAGTGATTTTGGCAACCTGTGTTCTCATAGTTATATGATGCCAAGAACATGGAGTCCACTTCAAGCCTCTTATCTTGCCAATAGTTTCATAACATGCATAATTATGAGAGAAAATGGAGTGTAGGAAGGTTTGATGGTTTAGTTTCTTCAAGTAGGAAATATTGCCAAATATAGAGTTGG
Source organism: Artibeus jamaicensis (assembly GCF_021234435.1). Classification (NCBI taxonomy): domain Eukaryota; kingdom Metazoa; phylum Chordata; class Mammalia; order Chiroptera; family Phyllostomidae; genus Artibeus; species Artibeus jamaicensis. The sequence goes on along the minus strand of NW_026522030.1, from coordinate 64,897,603 downwards.
AAATTAATGATTTTGTTTTGCTATTAATAGAATAAAAATCCTCAAAAATTTCAGCATGTGACCATTATAAAGCTTCTTCATCTCTCCACTTTCTACTTATCACAGTGTATTTCCAAATGTGGATGAATAAATGTAGATCCAGTGTAGATGCTGGAAATCTTGGAAGTGGAATGACCTTGGAGATTACATGGTCTAATGTTTCTGCGTAGGAATCTCTTTCACAGTCCTACAAGAGTCTGGCTTCTGGTTTCCCAGCATCTGTCAGAGCACTTTCCGTTCATGTCTTTCCAATGCAAACCATAATGCAACAGGGATCAAGAGAGATCAATAGGCTCTAGGTTTAGCTTTGTTTCTAACTCTGCCTATTATACAGAGTAAACCCAAACCCCTATGTGCCTCAGTATTCTCATGTATAAAATTACAGGACTGAAAGAAAATCCTCTGCAGTCATTTCCGGATTAGCCATACTATGATTCTCTCTATAAAATCACATACAGATATTCAACTCTAATTACTATTACCTTACAAATTAGATTTTAAAAATTTGTATTTCCTCAAAATTTCAAGGAAACTACAATCAACCAAACAGCTGATGTAGCCTTAGCTTCAAATTATATATATATATATATATATTTACAGTAACTACTTCAGAGAGTCATTGACTCTGTTCATGTGCATTATTATTCATCAAATGACCCATCGCACAGGAGTCAGGAAGAATAAAACTAGGAGGAAATATACACACTTTATATATCATACACAATGGTTACAGAAAATAATAAGCTGAAGCTAATTGTCTGTAACTTGTAATAAGAGCAATGTAAGAAAACAGATGGCCTGTGATGGATCTCTGAAGAACTAGAGAAAACAAGAAGAGAAAGAAACTTGAGCTCAATGTACTAATGAGAAGAATAGATACTTAAGAGCTGAAAGTGATCTTCGAGATGCTCTTGTCTCCTTCTTTCACATTCCTGACCTCTTTTAGTTTTCTTTTAATCACTTTGGTTGTGGGGAATAGGCTAATTTACATTGCTAGGTATTTATTACCAACATAGAGTCCAAATCCACCTTCTGTAAACTTTATTTCTTAGCTTATAAGCTGTGTACTAGAGCAATACAAAGATATATACTCACAAAATGACCTTGTATTTTAAATGTTGATTAAAGCGTGTAAAATATTTAACCTAAATTGTGGTACCTTAACTGGCATCACACCATATACTGGATCTGAATAAGGCAGAGGACAGGGAAGCCACCACGCCCCTTGATTTCAGTGACATTCGCTTTTAAAAAATGTTTCATACTTTTAATTTATATTGAGCACCTTTATAAAAATATCCAAGTTTATTTTTTCAGGAAAATATAAATAATTTAAGACTATTTGCCCTAATGCATGTGGAACATTACAATGAGTTAAAACTGTTGAGTATGAGATTAGCTAACTTATAAGGTTTTGTTTTAGTGATTTTAGAGAGAAGATAAAAGGGTGCTGAAAACATGTTTTGCCTTTAGTTTTTATATATATATATAACTATACAACTAGTGCATAAAAGATGGGGTGGGGGCAGGGATAAGTAAAGGTTAAATAATACATCTGTCCACACAGTGAATCAGTATGAGATTCAAGTGCCATTCACATCTAGGTACTAGCTAGACTGTAAGGTTGAAAATGCTTTGGGGGCCAAGTAAAAACATATGCATTAAAAACACCTCATGAAACAAGAACAAGCAATCAAGAAAAGCCGTGGCCAGCATCCAGTAGTTCAGAAATGTATTCTGAGATCTACACAGTGGACTTTGACAGGAGATACAGTGCATTCTTACCTCCAACTTTGAATATGATGGTGTAATGGAGGGTTCTCTGGTTTATATACTCATTCCATATCTTCAGGTTAAATACTCAGTGAGCTACCAATTCCTAGCAAGCAGTTGATATTTTGAAATATAATAAAAATACTTTTTAGGGGAAAGCCCATAGTTTTGCAGTATATAAACTCATCCACAGCTTCAGATGTTTTGCATTCTGAATTGTATCAAGATAACGAAGTAGCAAATACAGATTGTTGGCCTGTCACCTGAGGCAGGCCAGGGAGGGGATTTGATAGGAACCAACCCCACCACCATCTCAATCATGTAAAAAAGCTGCCCCAAAATAAAAATGTTCATCTATTTTGGAAATGTATCCTAGTTAATAATGCTATGCTTTGTACTTATCCTATAGCAACTACACATAAAAATAAAATTTTTCTAAAATTTCTCCCTTCTCTGCATTCTAGTAAAATGGTTATTTAGCTTTGTGAGTTAAATAACATACAACAGACTCATTGGCAGCCATTTGCAAGCTTTAAAGCACAAGTTTATTTTAAAGGTGGTACCATCAAGTATTTAGTGCTTTGCAAATAGATCTGTTTTTTTGCTGCTCCTGTTTTGTTCTGTGTGATTGTCCAACTATGGATAAATGATTTAAGAAATCGCAGCATGTCCACATGAGATGCTGAAATTAAAACTGGGGCACACACAGACACACGTGAGAGTACAAGCATAAAAATAATTCTGGAGCCCTGGCTGGTATGGCTCAGTGGACTGAGTACCAGCCTGTGAAACAAAGGGTTGCTGGTTCAATCCCTTGTCTGGGCACATCCCTGGGTTGCAGGCTAAGTCCCCAGTAGGGGTATGCAAGAGGCAACCACACATTGATGTTTCTCTCTCTCTTTTTCCTTTCCTTCCCCTCTCTCTAAAAAATAAATAAATAAATAAAATCTTTAAAAAATAATTTTAGAAAAGTATGTAAAAAATAACAACAGGGGCTATCATCTATAGTAAATTGAGTGGGACTGGGGAGAAAAAAAAAGCTTATCTTTTGTTTGCTAACTTCCTATAAGATAAAAAAGTATTTTTGAATGAAGTGCTTTTAAAAAAAATTAAACTAGCTTTAGAAGAATTAGATAATGTTCTATGTACTGTTTTGAGAACATTCAAAAGCAGATCTCCAAGACAGATTGTCAAGTGAAAGCAAAAGCAGAGTGTAGTCAGTGGATCTAATGCATTACCTTGGGTGCAAAAAAGAAAGAATTGAGAATATCAAGTTGGCCCTGGCTGTTGTAGCTCAGTGGGTTGAGTGTGGGCCTGGAAACCAAACAACCACAGTTCGATTCCCAGTCAGGGCACTGGGTTGCAGGCCAGTTCCCAGCAGGGGACACATGAGAGGCAACCATACACTGATATTTCTCTCCTTCTCTCCTTCCCTTCCCCTCTAAAAATAAATAAATAAAATATTTTTAAAAAAGAATATCAAGTTGTATTTGCTTATTTTTGCATTAAGAAGCTGGGTGCTGAGTGGGGGCCGTGGCAGCTGGTCCAGAGCATTCACGGTGAGGCTGTATACCGACAACCCTTTCATATCATTTGAGTTTTTAAATAGTATACGACCACCCTAAAATTTTAATACAAATGCATAACCCCACCAAAAATAAATTAATTTTATTTCTCTTTCAAGACAGACATAGATTGTCCAAATGCAAAACATTTATTATCTTTTAAATCTATAGCTTTATTGTATTCACTCTTTTAAAATTTAACACCCCTATGTTTTCGGTAGCTGTGTCTTCTAGCTCAAAGCCACTTCATGTAAAGAAGGTGAATCAAAAACTCTATTTCTAGCTACCAAAGAGTTATTTATCAAGAGAATATGGAAGCATTTTGTTTTGCTTTGTTTTTGCAGAGGAAGTTGAAGAATTGTAACCTTGGCTCTAAGGTTTTTCATCAAGAGCAATATTAAGTAAAAGTCTGCTTTTTACTTTTCAAAAGTAAGCTTTTCATTCTCTGGCTCTTCTAAATGAGCTGAAAATAATTTGTATAAAGCTCTCTAGTTTTTCTTACCTTCTTATATCTCATCAGGATCTAGTCCAAATCAATGGCATTTTTGAGAGATTTAAATTTGGAAAATAAAATCTTGCAGTGTCGACTCATTCATAGTAGTAGGTGACATCTGCAATAAGGAAGAGATGAAAACATGCCATGTAATATTCCATCTTGGTCTTTATGCCTTAGGTTGGCAATAGGAAACACTTTACCTAAATGCAAAAGATAAAACTAAATGAATACAGACTAGTTAAAAGAGAGGGAGAAATAAATTAAGCTAACACAGACACTGCTGCTTAAGTAGGAGTCAAAGATCTGGAGTCACAGTCATCCATTCAGTGATGGATAATCACTGAAGCAAGTAATCTTTCTATGGAGAATGCTTCTGTGCCACAATCAATCATATCAGAAAGGCCCACATGGACTGTGGACTACGGAGAAGAGTCCTCATGGTGCCCATCAACACTCGACACTCATGATTGCTCTAATGTAGCGAGAAGCTAGAGGGAACTGTGAGATGTGCTGTCAGAAAGAGATAAATCAGAGTTTTAAAATAAAATAAAAATAGATTTAATATCTTGAATTTATAAATTTTCCTACACACGGAAGTCACTTGTTTTGCCATCTTATCAAAGCAACCATAGTTATGAACAAAACTTAAGGAGAGCAACTCCTTTCCTGAAGGATCATAAATTTCTGACAAACTCCTAGGGCATTTCATGAGATTTTCTCCATCCTGTTCTATCTCCTAGAAAAAAAAATCTCTGTGTACCATTATACACTGTGTGTGCCTGTATACCTCTCTTCTTAAAATAGGGTATGCCTTGTGACTTCCTCATTTGGAAATAATGAACTGAAAATGTATATTTTTGGAGGATTTATGGGTGAAAGCTCACTGCCACACAGTTTAGGCTGAAGTAAACTTGTTCTCTCCCGTACTTGGTCTTGTATCATCTCATTCCTCTTTTGCTGTCACTTGAGCTCTTGCTGCATCTTTCAGCAGCGCACATGATGGAGCAGAGATTTCCGTTCCTGTGAGGGGGGATTGGTGACTCTGTGTCTTACTGTAGGACCCTGCCTACGCCTCTTCGGTTTCGCCAAGGTGCCTGATTCTTGGCCCTGCACGAAGCTATGAGCAGGATAAAAAATATTTAAACTACTCATGCCTCCCTTTCCTCTCCAGTGATGGCTACTTTCATTCACTTCCATTTATTCAACTTATATAATCCAACACATATATATTGATTAACTTCTAAATGGAGAATTGACAAAAGAGGGAAGAGGCTTCTGTGTTACTGTGGTCTTTATATTCCTCTATGCTGGTATTAATCTCAGTATATCATTATTGTTTATTTACCGAATTAACAGTCTTCTTTGTTATTGTAATAACAGGTAATTACAATAACCTCTGTGAGGGTAGGACAGTCTGTTTATCTCATAATTTCATTTCCTCAGCCTAAATGGTACTTGGCATACATTGGGCCCTTAATAATTTTTGTGAAATGAAGAGAAAAAGAAAGATCCCATGTAAGTTTTCTTTCAGCAGACTCACCTGCTTAAAATATCTCCTTTTGCTTTTTTTGGTTGTTGAGAAGATGTAAATTTGCTATGGAAGTATTATAGCTCCTGGCTAATTCAGTAACACCTGAATATTGAATCTGAATAACTATCCTTTCAGTCTTTTAAAATTTCCACTTATTACTTAGTTATTTTTCAGTAACTCCATAGAAAAGGCAGCACTATTAAGTCACTTTCTACATACTTCAATTTAGAATCAATTCATTTAATTAAAAATTTTTCTACAATAATGTTTGTGTTCATTTGATGGGTGGGCTAACATATAAAGTGTCAGAGGGAGAAGGGAAGGGAGAAAGAAGAAGTAATGACAATTTCCTTTTTTCTGCCTTCCTTCCTTTTTCCCCAATTGATGGACACAAGTATTCTCTCAGCATAAGAACCATTAAAATTTACACCTTCCCCTGGCTGGTGTAGCTCAGTGGATTGAGCACAGGCCTGTGAACCAGACAATCGCGGTTCGATTCCCAGTCAGGGCACATGCCTGGGTTGCAGACCAGTTCCCTGCAGGCCAATTCCCAGCAGGGGATGCATGAAAGGCAACCATACATTGATGTTTCTCTCCCTCTCTCCTTCCCTTCCCCTCTAAAGATAAATAAATAAAATCTTTAAAAAAAAATTTACACCTTCCCCACAAAGCCAAGGATTCATTCATGTGTTAGATTTTCAATTATAACAAAATATAGTCCCTAAATTGACTTCTTCAGAATCCCCAAACCATGGTTATCATCAGGTTATTAATAAACAAGCTGACTCTTTACTTGATGGATCCATTGAACACACTAGCTGAGTGCTTTCTGTGAGCTAGTTACTGGTGATATGGGATTGTTTATCTCTGTACTTATCCATTTTAAGTATTTTTCCTGAATTTTGAAGGGAAATAGGAGGAATATAATGCCTCAGTGTTTTTTTCTTTTTGTTGATCAAAGATATCACTGAATGTCTCTAATGGCATAACCAAGTAAGTTTTTTAAAATAGTTATTCCTCAAATATATGAAATGTTATAAAATATCATAAAACTTAAGAATAGCCAGTACTTTTGCAGAGAGAATGATATGGGAAGTACCAATTATTGTCAGTCATGAAAATTCCTCAAAATCATGGTTTTGATAGTTCTTAGCATAACCTAATCATATGATTCTTATTCTCAGTCAGAACTCACATTTACTGCTCATTAGACCTATAAAATTAGAGATCACATTGTCCACATATCTAATTTAATGGGCAGGGTGTTTGGGGCCAGATGAGGTCTGTACACTTGTGCATAGCACCTGTAACATCAGTGACCAAGGACCTGTACTCTTGACTGCCAACCCATGCTGGGGTTTAAACAGCCAGTATCCCATTTAGAAACTATCAAGCCCACTACCCATCTTAATTTCTAGAGTCTTAGTGCCAGTCTTTTCACCATACTTGGGACTGGGAATCCTGGCATAAGGATTCACAGTGAGATTCACAAATGGAAATGATCATTGTTTGAAGGGACTAAGCCAGTAATCTGCTTTTTCAAAATCAGTGCTAGGGAGCCACCACAGGAAGCTGTTAAGAAATGGATGAGTTTTCCCAGATCCAAACTCAAGACATCTCTGTGCTATGAAACACTAAATCCAGAATTAGGCTCAGCAGTCAGTGACTAACTACAAAGCAAAGCTTGCTTCTGTAGGGCACAGCTTGTCACCCTGCCAACTCACCAATGGCCACTTTGATGGCATCACCAACAGCAGTGTCTGCACCTCACCAATCACTCTTTTCCCTCGACCCCCACAACCTCCACCCAATTAACTTGTTTACTCCAAGATATACTGAAACTTTTGTCACTTTGCTCCTATATGGCATTTGAAATGCAAAACAAATAAACAGCAAAGGTTAAGGTCGGATGACTGCATTTTGAATCAATGTGCACAGCTGTTATCAGTAGGGGAAACATTAATTTTCCTTTTTATTAACTTGATTTGAATACACACAATTTTGTTGATTATTTTCCAATTTTAAATTTGAATTTTGCCGTGCTTTGTGTTGTGATTCAGACATTCTTACAAATTGAGTTCATGTATTGGATTGTAGATAACTTCTCTGTGTGAGGATTTAGCAGAATACAATCACTGTAATCTGGTTTTAGTGACCTCTAGTGTCAGGAACATTTAACTGCTCTGTTTTATTTTCAGTTCGGCAGATTGCTTTTTAAGCATATGCCTCAATGGTATCACACATATACCGATGTCATTTTCCTATATGTGTGTATACATATAGGCATAGACATATGTATGTAAAAGAATCCTAATATTTGCTCTACCATCAAGCCTAAGATTTCTGTTGAGTAATTCTTGGCGTTGGTTAAGACAAATACAAAACACGTATTTTATTTCAGGAGGAACGTATATTTTTTCTTTTTACATTAAAAAAAATGTTTTTGGGAGAGCTATGCAAACCTGTTCCAGCATGGTTTAGATATTTGTGTTATATTCTACTGACACCTTTATAAGAATAAGAAGTTCTGCTGTGTTTCCATATTATGTTATCAAAATAAAAATAAAGTAGAAATATCAAATCCTTGGCTGCTTTAAATGTTTTAATATTGGCTTTACAAAAAGTAAGAGCCTATCAACATCTATATCTGCCTATAGATATAGGTAAACTCTCAGGTGTAATAGATATGTTACTTTAAAAACCTGAAATGGCATTTGGTCCTCATACGTAATTTTTTTAACTTTTCAAAAAGTTTAAACTCACTTATATTTATTAAAGTGTTTATTACTTGGTTATCCTATCATTTCATATGTATAAACAAATTGAGTTTCTTTTAAAATAATTATCCACAGTCTTGCACCCATATGTAGTCTGAGTTCCATGTGATTCTTGATGACTGCAAGTCATCTATGCTTAACATAAAGCACTTTTTGTTTAGTTCTTTATACATGGCCTTCTCCCCATTGAGCTGCCCTCTGTACAGTCCTCTCCATAATCTAATTCTGGCACTTCGGGCATATGCAATGGGTTTTCATTGAGAATGAAATACCTTATTATGTAGCCAAATAGTGAATACTCACTAATATTGTGCAAACAAGCAGCGTGAATAATAGGTAACCCTAAAGCTTGGAGATGCAGACTTCTAGGAATATGATTTGGAAGAAGTTATTCAATATGCAGCTTGTGCTAAATAGGGAATGTTGACATTTCAGCACATTATTAACAAAAATCATCATCACCATTATCATCACTAATCCTTCTTTTTTTAGACTTTATTGCACATTTTATTATTATTTTCACCCACAGAATACATGTGTAACTCATGGACACAGATGACAGTGTGCTTATATCCAAAGGGAAGGGGTAGAGAGGTCTGGGAGGAGGGGTCATAGAGGTGGAAAATGGGAACATCTGCAAAATAAAGAAAAAATACTTTAAAAATCCACTACTTTTGAATTGGCTAGAATATCAAAATACCCATTATCCCATATTATTTTTATTGTGAATATTGTTTTACTGGTTATACATACTTGCTCCTAATACTAGAAGCATATTTATACATTCTACAAATGTTTATTTTGTGCCTATATGACCCATGCAGAGAATTAAAAATAGTGAATAAAACAGAAACAAATCCTACTCTCCTAGAGGTTATGCTCTAGCAAATAATATAGATATTAAAAAATTAATAGTACATTTTATTAGTTGCTATTATCAGTGAATGTGACATTATCAATTCTCTACATATCTCTGGTCTTTTTCAATGATCACATTTGCTTTCTGCCTTTTTAATTAAGCAAATGAATGTAATGTAATCATTTTTTTTTCTGTATAAAAACAGTGCACAATATCCCATCACCCAATACAAATAGCTCTTTTTCAGGCACTAGATTTCTGTATGTAGGTCAACATTATTGCCTTATACTTAGGTCTAACACAACTGAGCATTCCACTTCTATCTGATTTTTTAAAAATGATATTCCCTTACTCCTCTCAAGGCTACATATTATGAAAAGAGTTGAGAATCAAGAGAGTTGAGCCCCAGATCCATTTAAGTGACCTGCCATTGTCAGTGAATTGGGTTAAGGTCTCAGTTCACCCTACAGATTGATGGTAGTGCCATTTTAAGCGTATAACTTAACTATTACAGCTTAAAAACTCTCCCTCAATTGCATTTATCCATGGGATGCAGTCTTGAAGTTAACTTTTTTTCTTGAAGTATCATTTGGAAGGGAGTATTTACTCTGCTTTTGCATTGCTTACAGTAAAGTCTATCAATCCAAGGCAAGATAGCATATAGTACTGAAGTCCAAAAAGAGTTAAAGAAAATGCAAAGCCTGGGGTGTGCTTTCAGCACCAATGGGCAATTTTCAAGGGCCATTTAGTAATATCAATGACTGCCTAGGACATGGTTTCCCATTCATTTACTGAAGAATTGCTAAGCCAGGGTCCCGTTTTGCTGCTTATTCATGTGTGCTCAGAAGTAGCCAAAAGTGATGCTACAAACATGCAACTGGTCTTTAGCGGATCACTGCAGTTTCTTGCCTGAGAAGGCTGGTTTTCCAAGGGGTGCAAAGAATAGTAAAGATGTCAAAGGTAAGAAAGCCAGAGGAACTGCTCAAGCGATGCCTCCAGAGGCATGTTTTTTATTACATTACCTGAGACCAGGATCAGATTGGATTTTCCAGGAGGAGGAGTGAGATTTTATCAATTACTCAAAGGAGACCAAAGCAGAGTTCCTTATGCATATAATCAACCTTACAAGGCAAAATGTATAAACCACTGCCAACTTATTAATTTACAAATGAGTTTTAGTGATTTTTCTATTTGATATCTAAAGAATCTCCTTCCTCATATTTAGATATTTGAGGAAATAAACTGGTAATTCATTTACCAGTTTATTCAACAAATATCCATTGAGCATCTGCAGAGCACTGTGCTAGATATAAACTTACTCCCTGTCTTCTGAGAGTATTCAGTTCATTCATAAATACAGATAAGTAAAAGTATTATCCACTAAAATGTGAAAATGCTATGATACATATAAATGAAAGGTTTTGGCAAGCTATTCATGGGTACTAAAAAGATCCATACTTACATATATCCTACAGAGATTTCTGAATTACAAAAATCAAAGCTAATGCTAATGATAGTAATAAAGTATTTAACAGGTAACCTTTACTAAGTGTTTGCTACTAACCACTTTAAACACATCAGAGCATTGAACTTCACAAACTTCTGAGTGTTAAGTACTTTTATTACTCCCATTTGGTTGATGAGAAAATAAGAATTAGAGAGATTAAATATGTCCCCTTGGCTCCCACAACTGGTAAGCAGCTTTTTATTTAGTGGGGCACTAAATAGTGTCTGGTTAATACTAAACCTCATACTCTGAACCTAAACTTTACCTACCTTCACCAAAAATGTAGAAAAATAAGGGGAGAAAAGAGGGCAGGGGGAGAATCTCAGTCACAGAAAGAGATAGGCAGACCAGTATCAGATATCCTTTTATACTATTAAATGTGAATAGATAATGGTTAAAGAGATTTCAGTAGCATTTCTTTTAATGCAGGTAGCTTGTACCAAAATGTATTTTTCTGTTTTATATTTATTCTCATTTATTTTAATTCCTGATATTCTAATGAACTGGTGCCTATTAGTGACATATTTCTCTAGACCTACGTAACTTAACCACTGCAATAGAGGAGGAACTTCAGTATGCAAAGCAAAGGAGAGGTAATTCCCAGGCAGCATTTTCTTTTACGGTAAAACTGGTTTATAGTTAAGTAATTTCTAAGACTTGGTAAAAAAAAATCAGGTTGAGAGCAGATGGCCTTCAGCCTGTGGCTAATGTGAACACTTGTAGTTAGTTGGTCCTTGTCTATGTCTAAACCAATGCCTTTTGGTTTTCTCATTAAGCCAGGATAGTTTTGGATATACAAAACCAAAGTAAAGGAGAGTGAAATAATAGAGATTGTGACTTTGGTCTGACCAACAATGACTGCCTTGAATATCTATTAGTTTTTTCTCAGGAAATTCATGCTAAGAGAGGGTGGTCACACTCCCATCTCTCCCCTATGTCCTATTTTCTCTTATGCCAATTATGTGTCAACATGAATGTATTTGCATGGGTAATATGTTATAACTAATTAGGATCAGTGTATATTAATGAAGATTTATGATTTACAGATAATTTTTCTAATTTATAACTTACTTTGTTATTCAATTATATCTGACTCAACACACAATCAAAGCCTATTGTATACTAAGGACCACAGTGTAGAATTTTAAGAAAAGCCAATGGTAGAAGCACACTTTTGTGTCTTTCCAAATCCCCATATAAAATAATAGAGCAACCAGATAGCAAAAGCAAAGATCTATGGTTAATCTTTACAATGGAGTGTAAGCATCGGAACATAGAACACCAGTAGCTACAAGATGTGCATGGCATCAGCACATGAGCAGCAAGAAATAGAGCAAACTAACAGGAAGGCTGAGGACATTTTAATACTGCTCAAAGAGCTGGAGGCTGCACCTGGAAGGGACAGTGAAACAATATGAGAATAGCTGCTAAAAAGACATGGTTTTTTTCTGACTCCAATCACAGGTGAATGCCAGTGGTACACAGTCAGAAGATCTGGAGGGAGTGGAATGATCTAGACCTAGTAAATTCTTACTTGAACAGCCAGGAGCAACACTCTTCTCCAACAGTATACTACACTGAAGAGAAACTGCCAGGAGCAGAATCAACAAAGAACTGGAGAGAAACCGTGGAGTCAAAGGGAAAAATTGTCTAGATAAAATTCTGTGAGAAGAATCCTAGAAATCTCAGTGAGTCCGCCATAGGTTTAACAGTACTGAAACACAGCAGAAGCTCTGTAAAGTTAGTAAAGCTATCTGGACTAAGCTTTCTTCTAGAAATGTTGAGAAAATGACACAAAAATGAGCTAACAGAAAAGTAATGAGTTCAAAGTATGTACAAAATTATTACATTTAAAAATAGAAGGGCAGAAAACATCCTTTAGAAAATGACAACATATCAAAAACACTGAAGATAGGAAAATCTATCTTACAGATGATAGGAATGCCTTAAGAAGTAAACCAAACCAAAGGACCAGAATAAATAATGAGAATTTAATTCAAGAAAATATCCTGAAAAAAAGACTTTAAACATATTTAAACAATATACTGCATGCTTGAGAATTATAATACAAAAGAGCCAAAATCAAATTTAAAAAAACTATAAAGTTTAAAAATTAAAACTTCAAAAAAATTCTTTGAGCATTTAGTTAAAAGCATATATATCTTGAAGGGAAAATTAAATTAGATCACTACTGTACTTACCAACAACGTCTTGTGCCAAAATCTTCAAGGAAATAAAAATGTGAAACAAACATATATACATATATTATTTTAAGTATATTTTATTGATTATCCTATTGCAGTTGTCCCATTTTTTTTCTCCCATTTATCCCCCTTTGCCTGGTACTCACATTCCCTCCAGCATTCCCTTCCCCTTAGTTTATGTCTGTGAGTCATACTTCCAAGTTCTTTGGCTTCTCCATTTCCTATACTAGTCTTAACATCCTCCTGTTTATTCTGTACCTGTCATTATGCTTCTGATTCCCTGTACCTTTTCTGCCATTCCCTCCCCCACCCCCTCCTCTAGGTGAAGAATCTCCAGTTCTCTGACTCTGTTCCTGTTCTAGTTGTTTGCTTAGATAATTTTGTTTTTCTTTTGTTTTTGTTCAGTTGCTGACAGTTGTGAGTTTGTTGTCATTTCACTATTCCTAGTTTTTTTTATCTTCTTTTTCTTTTTTTTTTAATCTTTTAAAAAAATATTTATTTATCTTTAGAGGGGAAGGGAAGGAGAGAGGGAGAGAAACATCAATGTACGGTTGCCTTTTGTGTGTCCCCTGCTGGGAACTGGCCTGCAAGGAACCGGCCTGCAACCCCAGTATGTGCCCTGACTGGGAATCGAACCACGATTGTCTGGTTCGCAGGCCCGAGTTCAATCCACTGAGCTACACCAGCCAGGGCTTCTTCTTTTTCTTATATAAGTCCCTTTAACATTTCATATAATAAGGTCTTGGTGATGATGAACTTACTGAATTTGACCTTATCTGGAAAGCACTTTATCTGCCCTTCCATTCTAAATGAAAGTTTTGGTGGATAGAATACTCTTGGATGTAGGAATTTGAATTTCATGACTTGGAATACTTCTTTCCAGCCCCTTCTTGCCTGTAAGCTTCTTTTGAGAAATCAGCTGATGGTCTTATGGGAACTCCTTTGTAGGTGACTGTCTCCTTTTCTCTTACTGCTTCTTAGATTCTCTCCTTATCTTTAATCTTAGGTAATTTAATTATGATGTATCTTGGTGTGTTTCTGTGTCCAACTTCTTGTGGATTGTTTGATCTTCTGGGACTTGCATGTCTATTTCCTTCACCAGACTGAGGAAGTTTTATTTCATTATTTTTTCAAATAAGTTTTCAATTTCTGGCTCTTCCTCTTCTCTTTCTGGCAGCCCAATGATTTGGGTTTTGGAATGTTTAAAGTTGTCCCAGAGGTTCCTAAGCCTCTCCTTTTTTTTTTTTTTTTTGAGTTCTTATTTCTTCAGTCTGTTGTGGTTAAATGTTTATTTCTTCCTTTTGTATCAAATCTTTGATTTCAGTCCCTGTTTCCTTCCCTTCCTTACTGGTTCTCTGTTCCCCTTATTGTTTCACTTTGTGTCATTTTCACTTTGTGAAACAATAAGGGAGACATATTTAAATATTTCCCTTATTTCACTTTGTGTAGCCTTCATTTCTTCCTTTATTTTGCAACCAAGTTCAACCATTTCTGTGAGCATCCTGATTACCAGTGTTTTGAACCCTACATCTGATACATTGGCTATCTCCTCAGCACTTAGTTCTTTTTCCAGAGTCTTGATGTGTTCTTTCATTTGGGCCATATGTCTTTGTCTCAGCCCACATGTTATATTGTAAGGGGCTGAGTCTTAGTTATTTTCCAGGGCTGGCCAACTCAGGGGAGGGGTCAGAGAGGTAACCGCGGTTTGCTCCACTCTCACCCCTCTTTTAGTCACTTACTCCCACTACCCACAAGTGAGTTGCACTATTCTGATGCTGATTCTGGGGTGGTTAGGCTTGTGTACATTCTAGGATCCCATGGAACTCTCCAGTGGATTCTTGTGTGAGACGGACAGTGTCTCCCACTGCCTCATCCCCCACAGATTTTTACAGCCAGAGGTTTTAAGGCTTTATTTTCCTGCGCTGGAGCGCTGCATTGTGTGGGCTGTCTCACACTCCAGTTGTTCCTACTGTTTATCCACACATGAATTTGGGACCACATGTTCCTACTGCTTTATCCACACATGAAATTGGGACCAGCCACTGCCTCGCCACCCATCCTCTCCACCCCAGTTGCCTGTTTCCACCCCTCCTATCAGCCTGGATAAATGTTTCTTCTTTAACTCCTTGGTTGTCAGATTTCTATAAAGTTTGATTTTCTGGCAGTACTGGTTATTTTTTGTTTTTAAACTGACTATTATCCTTCTTTTGGTCATGCAAAGAAGTGAAGTGTATCTACCTATGCCTCCATCTTGGGTGGAAGTCCAGACAAATATATTTTATTCAGTAAAACTTATGTTCGGGTAAAAAGGAATAAAAATATTTATTGAAATGAAAAACTGAGGGCATGTTTCCTATTGAGTTTTTCCTGAAGAATGTATTAAAAAAAAACTTCATATAAGCAAAGTTCCCAGAGAAATTCTGATATCATGTAATAGCAGTGAGGATTTAATGTATACTTTAATCCCTATAGAATTAAAATGAAATGAAAGTTAAAGGGAAGCAATTTTATGTTTATAGATGTATATTTTGATAACATACATATAGAATAACTGTTATATTAAAAATAAAAGAAGAATAGGGAAGGTATGTAAAAATCTATTCAACATTATAATTGATGATGATGGTGTTGTTATAATCATATTACTATTTTTATAATAGGGGATAGATGAATAAAAAATTATAGAATACTTTAATTCTATCCCTGTCTTTGAAAGCATTCTCATGTTGGGGAAAATCAGTTATATAGTTACTATTATTCTGAAACAATTAGGTATATATTACAGTATAATATAATTAGGTATATATATTATATATAACACTGAATAAAGAAAATTATAAATTATATGATATTCCCATCATATCATTGCTCATGAAAATAACATTCTCAGTATAGAACAAAAGTGATACAGAAATAATATAAAAAAGTAGTTCAGCAAAACCATGTAATATTATATTTAAATGAAAAATTTCACAATAATCCCATGAGATGACTTATATTTAAAAGTTAAATGCATGTATATGTATTGTGTATGTGTACTTCAGTTTGTCCACTCAACAGGTTTAGAAATAATGATAGCTGCTAGCAATAAACATCTTTAATGCTCAGTTTTGTAGTCTTGAAATGCCATTTCCCACTAAAGAAAACTAGCATTTTTTGGAGAATACTTGGTCTTGGGTGTAGGACAGAAAATATATGTCTGGAACATCCTTCCACATCAAATAGGAAAGAACATGTCAACACTTCTAAAGGTAATGTCAGAATGACCCAGAAACCAACTTGGAGAGGTTCCCACTGCTAAATGATGGAACAACTTGAAGTTTAATTAAAATATCAATTTCACTGTAGCTAAACCTATAGAATACGTTGGAATTCATCAGTTTATAATAATATTTTTAAAAATTGACTACCTTTCCAGGATGACCAGAAACCAATTCATCTTGAAATTAACAAATAATGAGAAAATATTAAGCACTTCTTTCCCCCTTTCCACATTCCTATAACTCTGGGTAGCCAAAGGAAGATACCTCATTGTAAATAAAATGTAGTTTTATAAATATGTTTTAGTTAATAAATTAAAATAACAGAATTCAAATACCGCTATTTTGCACTTCCAGTGAAAAATACATCTCCAATAAGCATTGTTGAGAAAACTAGGTATTATGTGTCTCCTGGTGACAGAACATAACTTTGTTTATATTCTTGTCAAAAAAGATAAGCCTGAGTCTTATCAAGAAGGAGACTCAGCAGGCTTCAGAGTATAAGAATATGTTAAAGAGTTTGCAATATTTTAAAAAGTCTAGACTGGGGGAAATCTGTAAGTTAAATGATCATTTTTTTATAGAAACCTGTAAGAAAAAGAAGAGATGGAGGGGTAAACTGTATATTAAAAGAAATCTAAAAGATATATATAATTTGTTTAAATGGGCAAAACTAAAACTACAGTTTCTAAAGTGCATAGGTGGGTGATAAAAAATAATTGAAGGAAATAATCACTGTAAAAATGAGTACAATGATTATTTTTGAAAGAGAAGCCTGAGAGGTTAACCTGTATTGTACTTAACACAACAGAATAAATAGTGAAGTAGACAATATTAAGCTCTCTTTAAAAATGGAGACACTATGACCTATTGGCAGTTACAAATCAGCTAAAATTTGGAATTAGACCTTAGCTCTTTGCTTTCCTCAAACCACTCTTTCCTTTTCCTTCCTTCCTTCCTTCCTTCCTTCCTTCCTTCCTTCCTTCCTTCCTTCCTTCCTTCCTTCCTTCCTTCCTTCCTTCCTTCCCTCCTTTTTTCTTCTCTCCTTCCTTGCTTTTTTTCTTGTAGTTTTGCTGTCTTTACAAATGCATCCCCATAACACTAAAATCAGAATAGCTCCCTGTATAAGTAGAGTTGTAAATAGGAAAATTAAAAAGGAAATAGATGTTAAGGGCCATTTAAAAATTATTTATGTTTGTGTCTACCCCAGTTTAGGAATGTCAGTACTGTTTGATTTTTTAAGTTCTCATTTTAGACTTTAGAAAGCAGAATGCCACTAACAGCCAGGGAGAAACAAAATATAAAAAATCTTCTCTTAACTCAAAACTTCTCTCCATAGAGGCAGAGAATGGAGAAAGAAATGGGTGTATTATGGAAATTATTGAATAAGCATTAAAGTAGGATGTAATCTCAGAGGATCACAGGCAATCTTCTATGAGATTGTAAAGACCCCAAAACATCTTACCCTTTTAGATGGCCAAGCAGATAACAACCAATGGCATGTTTTCAAGATAAGCAGTAACTAGTCCTCAACTAAGAGACTGACAGTACCATTTGTCACGTATAGTTCACCCTAACTTTACTGGGTATTTAGCTTTACCATTTGTGTTGGCTTATTGGACTTGTCTAGAATAAGGAACAGTGCTCAGATATTTATGAAATGAGGCATGTATAAAACTTAGAGTAAGGTACCCAGCAAAGTTAAGCTCCCATTCTCCTACAGAAACTAGGAGATTGATAGGGGTCCTATCCTCCTTGATGTTTATGCTTCAAAAAATGGTTCCTCAGGCCTTTGAGAAAAACATCCTGGGTTATAAAACTGACAACTGGCCTATCTAGTTTGTTTGTTTTAAGGGTTTTTTGTTTGTTTGTTTATCCTCGCTCAAGGACACACTCATTGATTTTAGAGAGCAGGAGAAGGGAAAGAGAGAGAGAAGAAAAAAAACATCAATGCAAGACAGAAACATATGCACCCCACTGGGGATGGGAAGAGCAACCTAAGCAAGTGCCCTGACCAGAATCAAACCTGCAAACTATCAGTCTATGGGACGACACTCCAACCAACTGAGCTGCACTGGCCAGGGTGATCTATGTAATTTTTAAGGTGATTCATACACAATTTAAAGTGCTTATAATTAGAAAAAGCAAATGCTCAAAGAAAAGGAAGGAGGAAGAAATTTCTTATTTTTAACAAAGAGATTTAAGCCTCTTATTTTTTATTTGTATTTGTCCTTACTCATAAGTGTATCACTATAAGAGGTATTTTTACTTAAGGGTATCACGGAAAGATGTCATTTTTCTTTGACATATTAAGCCATGAAAATATTATCTTCTTTGGACTATCAGAAATGAAATGTATATGATTATGAAAAAATGGTTGTTTATGTCGCTTTAACTAGCATAGATATACCTATATGCATATATGTATATAAGCTGTAGCTCCTGATGTATATATGTATCATCTTTTTCCTTCCCCCTGAACCTGCCCTTTTTTCTGATAAACTTTAAACTGCTCAAGGGCAGTGATCATGTTCTCTTTTCCTTTGCATTTCCTCAGGGTGTCCAGTGCAGCCTTTTCATGCTCGGTGGGTGTTCAATAGCTGTTATTCAGGGAATGGTGAAATGATTACTACCTGTATTGGGCGCTGGGCTACTGCTATAAATAGACAATTTTACTTGTGAAATCTCTAAAACCCATTTCTCCTGTCATTTTCTTTTTCTTCCATTGAATTTATGTATCATTTTTTCAAAGAATGTTTCTGTATAAAGTTTTGCTGCATTAAATAGAAGAACTAATAAAACTTTTAGCAAGAAATAAGTCACCTAAAAGGTTTTTTTGATACAGTTTTTAATTGAATTGAGGAAAGATACCTGTGAATATTCTAGTGATGGTTGATGTCTGGGATCGCTTGGTTAGACCAAACATTTTCAATAATTTGTTGAACAAATTCAGGATAGAGTAGCTATTTAGGAGCTTCCACTTGCGTCATTCATAGAAGGAGTATTATTACCTATTGTTTTTTAAAGTAGTCATTGTAAATAATTATTATGTAAATGTTTTCTAGGCTAAAAGAAACATTTTTCAACCTTACTTATGTTCAGTATCTCATCATAAATCAGATCATTCTTCCAGAAACAAAAAAAATGTATTTTAAAATTTTATTATTGAGCAAGAACACTTATGCCATTGTATTAGAATTATCTATACACTAAGCACCTTGAGGGTAGCTTGTACTGTTTAATTCATCTGTATAACCTAGAACAAGACAAATTCTAAATAGATGCCTTCAACTTATCAGTGAAAGTGATGGGTGATAGTATTTATTGGGTAGAATAGTAGTTCTTAAAGCAGGACCTGACTCTATATTGTATCCTCTTCCACTTTTTCTTTTGTATCTTTGGAGAATGCAGATTATAGAAGACAGTGTTGCTCCCCACATGTGGCCCAGGCAGGGTCACCAGAAAACAAACAGGACTCTTATCTCAGTGTTGCTTGAGCCCCATGGCTGTGAACTGTTGTCATTTGCTCACTTTGCCTGGCTGTCCTGTGCACCTCAGATATTTTATAGACAACATTCCTTTTAGTGATCTCCCCACTGTGCTTGTCCTCCACCTTCTGCTCTTATCTGCTTTCTATAAAGTTATGGAGGACAGCTTTTACTATATTCAGAATGTCTTCTCTACAGTTTTCATCTTCTTTGACATAGCATCCAAGGAGCGGCTAGGAGCAGAAAGATTCAAATAAGCAATCCATCACAATAACAGTCATAGAGTGTCTCCCCCACAATTTGACATTTTTGTTGACATGCTTTCAGAGTACTTCACACTTGACTGCTAAGCCAGAAAACAATTACTGGGTCACTAAAGGGAAATGAAAAAAAGTCCCTAAAAATTGCTAAAACCGTAGCTCTTGAAAAAATGCAAGGTTGTTCAATGAGACTCATGGACATGACACACATCTGAGGTAAGGGAAAGAAAATATTACTTAGACTTGGGGTCAGTCTTGATTTTGGGTTATCAGTAATATCCATAAATCGTGTAGGATTTCCTTGGAAGCTCACTATAGTAATAGTTAGTAAATGGATCCAGAAAGGAAGCATTATTGCATAAATAAAAGTTAATGATACCATCTATTCTTGTTCATATTTTAGTACACAAATACAGCATTAAGTTATAGGAAAATGGGCTTAGGGAAAGGGTGGTTTGCCATTTTAAGATGCAATGTATAGTTTCCTGAAACCATTCAGATGGCAAGAAGTGAACAGCAGAGGAGAAATGGATGTAGCAAAGATATTTAGAGAATATGCATTACTTAAAATTTTTCCATGAAACTCTCAGAGGGTGGATGATAGTTGTGAGCCAAGATGGGTAGGGGAAAATTCCACAATGTCACACTGTACTGGTTAATAATGGTCTTTATAAGGAATATTTACAAATAGAGATCAGTAAAATGAAACATGTGCACACGCTCTCATCCTTTCCTGGAAAACCATCAGGGCCTAGCTGACGTTGTTGAGCCACAGTGGGTTTACTCTCTGGAGGAAGCCACTCTGTGGCCCTTCTGCTTTATATGGCAGGCATGTGAATACTCTTATCTGGGGCCCAGGCTAAAAAGACAACCCTAATGCCAGAAAGCTCGGGTTTGTGTGCCAGATTATATAGGAGTTGCCTGGGAAATCCCCTATACCTACAGAGTTTGGAAATCTCAGGATATTGTAGCCTCTTCTGCTTTGAGAAGGTTGCCACTGTTTGCAGGAGATGAGTTCAGTTGTATCCCATCCTGTAGGCTGGAGGGAAAGTGTGAGGTCTCAGCTAGCTGCTTGTTTAGCAAACCAGAGTATAATCCCTTTCTGGATGACAGCATTAAATGGGTTAAAAACAGCCTCATGGAAAAGAGAGGCTTTCAATTAATAAATTGACAAATAATTTAAAAATACTAGTGATATATTTAGTTTTCTATTTCTTCATTCAGTTTTCATTATACTGCATTTGACAAATGTGAAAACAGATGTTTTAGAGAGGTAAAGTTACGAAACCTGTATAAGTAGCACAACCACAATTTGAATACAAAACTGGTTTGCTCTACATTATACAATCCTGTATGCAAAACCAGTGTGCTTTGTGGTATAAAAGTCTCTGTCTGTATTTGTAAAATTGTAAGAGTTCAAAGAGGAGAGCTCTGAGGAACATCCTAGGGAAATTGCAAAAATAGATTAAGAAAGAGAGAAAGTAGAAGAAAGAAGGAAAGAAAGAGAAACTCTAAGAAAGATTAAGGTCATACTATAAACATGGATATCCCACTCATAAGTATTATGTTAATTTTGGCTTTAATTAGGGAAAAAGTGGAACTATGATGCAAACGCTTATATCGATAATAACTGGAGATTCCTAATACCTTTATTAAAACATGCTCAACACTTATAAATAAGCTGCTTAAAGCTAAAGTTACCATAGAAATCACTATCTCTGTTGTTGGACTCAAACCTAACTAATAATTATTATTAAAAATACAATTGGTAGATTATTTTATGGCTTGTTCACCACATATCATATATGGGATAGTTATGCTTACATGTTTATTTTGAAGACATGAGAAAACTAAAATTTTGAGCATTTACATAATTTGTCCAGTGAACCAAGAGCTCCAATGTGAACCAACACCTTCTACCCCCACATGCCTCAGCTCATTTTCAAAAATCACAAACAACTCTGGCCATGGTGTTTTCTATGTCTTGGGACACATCTGTCTTATATTCTAGATATATAATTGGCAAAATGATTTCAGGGTCACATTATGTCTCCAGATAAGTTACATCCTTGAAAAATAATATTATACACAATACTTTCATTATTGCTATTAGAGTTTTCACTCCCAATCCTATTAAGAATATATCAGAATTGAATCTGCCTTTCAAACTTCTGATAAGGCATTTCAAAGCCATTTTTAAAGTACTGACTTAGAACATTATTGTCAAGGATTATGAGGTTGCTATTATCTCCACCAGAGTGAATGACCATAAATAGCTCTGAGTAACAGACCTTTATTGCAGACATATAGGGAAGCTACATGGGAATATTAGGATGATGTCCTCCATTTTTCTCTGTTGAAGAGTATTTGTAGAACTTAAACTCTTTCTAAGTAGCTGATAATATCCAGGGAGAAATTGTAGTTTAACATCACCCACAGGCCACAAGAACATCTTTGGTAAAATGGCATCAGTTCTGCCTCCCTGCAAAATGCCCTTTCTCTGTGTTGGCAGAGAACCAGAAAACATTCATGAATTTACACTTGGCAGAGAAAGAACAGCCAACTTCTACTGACATCAGAAGTGTAAAAGACACTCATTTTTATAGCTTCATATAAGAAGTCATTTATAAACCATTTATCATATTTTGTCTCTTTTAATTTATACATTAACCTTGCAAGAAAAATACTATTCTGTGTATCTTTTAGATGAAGCCACTAAGACTCTGAGAATTTAAGTGATTTGTTCAACTCCACAAAACCAGCAAATGTTAAAGCTTGGGCTCAATTTGTGTCATCTGACTCATCAGACTTTATTCTCTGCACTATTTCATTTTGTTCCCTAATTGAGAACTTTTATTATTTGTACATGAAAAACTTTAACATATTGAAACACAGCATTTAACATTATATAGTCAGCATCATATTTAACTTTTTGTGACTTATTTAATTGAAGAATGTAGAAGTTACTTTGGCATAACTGTATGATTTACCTTAAATATTTTACAGTATTCAATTTGTTGTTGAAATTCTGTGTCTATTTCTAATGGCATATCTCCAGTATTCTTAACTACTCAAATTAATTTTTATACTTGCTACTAATAGAAATTTAATATTGTAGATCTGTATCCAAAAAACCTGTTTCTACTGAAACAATTGCCTATTAAAATTTAATAGATAAAAAGGCTCACGATACTCATCTCTGGATTGTATAATGATGTTTCCTCAAACTTTGCACATGATAGCAAGCACCTGGAGTGATCATTAAACATACAGTTTCCCTAGGAGCCTACCCTATATATAGATTTGGATTTGAATGAGTCTCCAGAATTCATGTTTCTAACAAGTACCTTCAGGGATTTATGAAACTGTGGGAAACGCTGTTTGATAACAACTTTGGAATGACTTCTCTTTGGAGAAAATCTATACTTTTACCATTAGGCATATCTGTGTGCCAGCCCAAACTTGAATACTTACTAGATGAGTGACTTTAGACAAGCTGTTTATCCAGATAAACATCAATTTCTTCATTTGTAAAATGTGAATGATAATATTGTCTTGGAAGAACATCAGGATTAAATAAAGGAAGCATGAAGTATACAGTGATTCACAGTGTTCTCTTTTCTTCTTCACAGTATATTAGAATCATTGAGGAATACTTTTGCAGGGGTGTCCAATCCTTTGGCATCTCTGGTCCACACTGGAAGAAGAGTTGTCTTGGGCCACACATTAAATATAGAAACACTCATGAAACTGATGAGCAAAAGTAAGATTTTAAGTAAATTTACAATTTTGTCTTGGGGCTTCTTTCATAACCACCTTGGGTCACATGCAGCCCACATGCCACAGGTTGGAAACCCCTTCAAATTTGAAAGGGAACTATATCGATACCAGTCTCAATAAAGGGCATTTTATTAGTATATGAAGTGGGAAGGGGTGGGGGGGGGAAGGAGTGAGGATGTATTTAATAAAAATTAAAATGGGAGAAAAATAGATAAGGGGGCAAGAGTAGTAATGGGAAATATAGAATCTAAAGAACTTGAGACACATGGTCATAAACTAAAGGGGGGGGAATCGTGGGGATGGGGGTGCAGGGTGGAGGGGAATGAAGGGGGAAATAGAACAACTGTAATGGCATAATCAATAATTTTTTTAAATAAAAATAAATAAAATGGGAAATTTACGATTTTTATAAAAGTTAGAAATTTGTGAAATGTGAAAAATTTTACTCTCAAATAATATTAATTTCCCTTTTACTGGCTATTCATTAAGTACTGAGTGCTTTCTGCACATTATCTTTTTAACTCAGATGACACTCCCAGGAAGTATTCTTTCCTCTCCTGCCTATGTATATGCTGGGGCACAGAAGGGGGATAAGTTACTTGGTGAGTTTGCGTATTAGTGAGGTAGCCAGGATGTGATAGAAGCTGGCTCTCTCTGATGCAAAAGTAAGTGCTCTTAACCTGTAAGATACTGTCTTTCCTTTGTCCCTTATCACCGTTCCATTCATGACCCCAGATTGGCTTTCTTATATAGGGTTAAATTCAAAGAGTAATATAGAAATTGAAAGCTTCTCCCATGGCCCCTCAGTCCTCAAGTATATTGCAGCATATCCTTGGAGCTGCAATCAGTTTGGGCTTAACTGCCATGTAAGATCTTAATTGCTCTGATTTAGGACATAATCTTTCTCTGAGGCCTGGCTCTGAAGAGAGTAGCTAATTTGCCTCCTTCACATTTGTAACTTTGTCTTGTCTCTTTCCTTTTCTCAATGAGAAGGTAAGTACTGAATGAATGGAATCCTTTCTCTGAAGATGAAAATCAAAGGATAATTTTAGAGAAGCCCTGAGGTGCTAAGCAATACTCCATCTCCATATCAAGGGCATCCTGCTCCCCAGAACTTTTTCTCCTGGGGTCAGTCTTGCAGTGCAAGTGTAGACCTGTGAGACTTCCCTAACCCCCTCCCGAATTCTTCATCTGGGGTTTTGTGTGAGTAATTTTCTTTTGAGCCACAGGACAAGAAAGCTTTCCAGCTGGTTATACTGCGATATATCAGAAGTCTTCAGATCACAGCTTGTCTTTTCCACTGAAGTGCTCTGACCTGGAAGTGTTAATGATGCATCCCACTCACTGTGTACCTACTGTATGCCAGACATGGTGACCTTTCTCTGGGAGTATTCTCATCCTTATTTTACATGGAGTAAAATGAGACCCACCAAGGTTAATTAATCTGTCCCGGACACAGAAGCTGACAATGCCAGAACCAGAAAGCTAAATTAGGCTGTCATACTCCGAAATCATCACTCTTTTCATTACATAGGCCAGACAAGTACTGGTACCTCACATTTAAATTGGGAAGGGGTGGACCTTGTGCAGGGTTAGAGGCCAGACTAAAGGCCCCCAAATTTCCTCTTAGTGCAATGCATTCATTATGCTCAACTTGGCAAATACGGAAAAAGAGACTATTGAATTACTTACTTCTGAATATATCTTGGGGGTTTTAAAAAGCAACACTGATGTTTTATGGACTGTGTTTTGCAGGAAAATTTTTATACTAAAGTTCTTCTGTGGAAAACTTGTGTCCATCATTCTTGAACACGTAGCCTACACTAGAAATAGTGTGATTCTGTGTGTATTTCCCTTTAGGCTGTGGCACGAATAATTACGTAGAGCCCCACATGTTCTCTGTTTGCAGCACAACCCTTGTCACCAGTCTCTGGGATCCCCAAAGAGTTATTACAGAACTGTCTCCCATTGGCTATTCTACTTGACTGGAAATTAATTGTTTATTCTCCAGAGAAAGGCCACAGCTGTCTTTGGCAAAATTACCAAGAAGGGTTATTTAAAGGGCTACCCTACCTGTATTTGTTACCCTATCAAACTTCTACCTTCTAATGTAATAAGAGTTCAGTACTTACCTAATATATTCAGCCTGTTTATACATGAGTCTCAATATTACTGTTTTTCAAGTGGATTTAACAATATGGGTATTGTGGGATTATAAAATATATCTGTTTTACTAAGTGATCCAGTGTGTGTTATATAGCTCAGGTGAATAAAAACAATACTATGTAAGGATTATCCTTTCTTGGATATAAGGCATAACATGGGTTTTATGCTTTTAAAATAATCATAATAATGAGGGAAAGCTAGTCATTTCCACGCATACTGATAAAAGAAATGATACTCCAGATTCAGAAACAAAAGAGTTCTTTTTCATGGCACTATAGTGGCAGGAGTAGCACAGAGGTACAACGGGTGAACTGGTGTAGCCAAGCCCCGAATCCCTCAGGGTGACATGGAGGCCAGCTACAACCTGCATGCATAAAACGGGGTCTTTCCTAGAAAAAAATGACTCTGAGTTCAAGGAATCCACCATTTGTTCATTTAAACTCAACTTTAAAATTTAGTTTAGACTAATTACCACTTATAATAGTATCAAATACATGAAATATGTAGGGGACAATCTGACAAACAATGTATAATATTTGTTCACCAAAAATTATACAACATTGCTGAGAGAAATTAAAAAACCCAAATTAGTGAAGTAACACATCATATTTATGAGTCAGATGACTAAATATGGAGATGTAAGTCTGTCCAAGTTGGGTTGGTTTATAGATCCAATGCAACGAACACAGACAGAGGAAACACAAAGTCCCTTGGGCAAAGTCTCTTAAGCAGAGACATGCTGAGTGTCTGAGAAATCACTTTTACACCAATCAGAGAGTAAGTCTCTTCTTGGTCATGAGGGAGATTGACTGTATTGCTGGACTTCATGATATATTTTTTTCACTTCTGGAGAGAAAGAATGGTCATGACCTTGTGATTTGGGCACACTCAGCAAGACATACAGGAGCTCAAAAGTTCTGTTGCAGATTGCCTCTAAACAATCAGGTGCCAAACACCATAATTAAACTTGATATGCATTATCTCATTTAATTCAAACAAGGACTCTATGAGGTGAAAAAAAACAACATTATTTCTATCACATAACAAGTGGAGAAACTAAAGCTCGAAGAGGTTGCCTCCCACAGGAATATGTAGTCAGTTAGCCACAAATAAGTATGAATTGGCGCCTGATGTTTTTCCCACTGTAGATCACTGTTCTTCTAATTGGGGAAGTGACACCACAGGGAAACTGACCAGGTTGGCAACTGGTGAAGCATTTCTGAAGATCTTCAGACTGCTACGCCCAGTCAGAAGGAGTCGAAAGCCCTCTGCATTGTGCACCAGAAGACACTGTATTCTGGTAACAGTTTTCTCTTTCCCTTTCAGTGTTCTAGGCTGGGTGTATCCCTTCTCACCAAAGTTTGGTCTAGGGCTCCCTGAGAAGAAAGCGGAGTTTGGCATGCTTTACCCAATTTCTCCATCTGCAAAGGTGGGACTGGGATGTTATTCTTAGAAAACCTGGCAACCTATGAACGTTGCCAGTTCCTCCCTTGGTAAAACAGAAAAGTCTGAGTTCTGCAGATTCCAGAGCCAAACAGTCAATGATGGAAATATATAAAAAATTACACTTCGAGGTTAGGTAACCCAAATAGATAACGACATTCTCTAACCTTCAGTTTGTCCACGAGTACAAATGGTTTCCATGCTTCTGTTAAGTTTTGGTGCCATTAGGACAACATCCCATTTCTCCTAGTTTCTTTTCCTTTTCTTTCTCTTCAAATAACAAATATTTAGTTTGACTGTGAGAGAACAATACTAATTATAGTAATTTATGTGAACTCTTTAGCAATTATGATTAATCACTGTGCAAACAATAACAATTGTGCCTATCATTAATACGCATCGGATTAATTTTGTTGTTAAATTTAATTACAATAATCAAACTCTTCAGATATTCATTCTTGAGAGTGTGTCACTCATTGTAATATGGTTATCTGCTGACAAATTTAAAACTGCAGTGGGTACCTTATCTAGGGTTCTTTCTTCTATCATAAAATCAATGGAGTCAGTAGAGTCACTTATCTCCTCTAAAGAGGTTTCTTTCTTTAAAAAAAATTGATGTGTCCACAACATAGATTCCTTTAAATGTTTGCATTGTCATGGTGACTGACTTAATGTTCCCTATCCCATCTTTATTTTATTGCAGTCTTTTCATTAACAGACACAATTTTATTTGAAAGACAAACTCAAAAGTTCAATCATACCTGTTTCCAGAAAGGAAGATGTAGAAATTAATAGTCATTAGGTAAAAAAATAAATATTTGTAAGTTTTAGTTAAGCCTTTTGTTTAACTGGTTAAAATGTGGTAAAGACCATTGAATTTATAAATAAAGAAACTGAGTTTTCTAGAGCATCTACAGGTATAGCCATGTAAATTGAGGTTTCTAAAAATAAGAAACATTTTAAAATCCCAAACTTATTACTCTCTATACAGTTTCAATATTGATTTTCAAGTTAAAATAAACACTCTTAAAATTTACTCAGAGGAAGGCACATGGGGCCAGAATGCGGCATATGGTTTTGTAGATGCAGTATAAAAACTCTGTCTTTGAGAGGATAAAGGGAACATTTTCCAGAAGTGAAGGGTTCCCCTGACAGGTATTTGAATACAGATATAAGTCTGATGCATGTGGGAAATATTGAGATTAGAAACCTGACAAGAACAGGAGTTTATATTGAGGAGTAGAAAATAAAGGTCTTAGGATGAAATAAATAAAAGAGAGACTATGTGAGAGAAGACTTTGAAAGTCACGCTGGATATGTGATCTGAAGGCCAGAGAGTAACCATTGCATTTACATTATTTTTTTTACTGTGACTTTTAGTACATAAGCAAGTAAGGCATTTCACAATTATAACAAATTATCATTTATTCTAAATATCAAAACAATTGAATGTGTGCAAAATTTTTCAACTACCATATGCTTTAATTTTACAGTATTTTATAGCTTATTTTTGGCAGTTTTGACTATATTTCTGCTAAATGTTTAGGGAGGCTTTTTAAAAAGAATATAATGAGACATATATCATTCTAAGGAGTCCATAAAATTACCCAATTTTCTTCAGCATTCAGTCTGGAAATCAAAGCCACAGCAAACCCTTTAGGAACCTCTCAAGCAAATTTGATTTTATTCATGGAAAAGAAAATCCGATTAATTCATGAAAGTCTCAGGTTATTCAGAACAATGTATTTAGGATGGCAATCTAGTGAACTATTGGAAAACATTTGGATATGTTTCCTTCCCTCAACAAAAAGAATATTTTAATAATGAATCATTTTATAATGATGGTTAGTTGCTTTCTTTTTTTCTTTTTGGTTAGTTGTTTTTCTTTTTTATAATGATGGTTAGTTGATGTTATTTTTTCTTTTTTCTTGCATTCTTTTATTTAACAACATGGATCTTTATTGATGAGAGGTTGCCGGTTGAAATATTCTAATTGACAAAAACTATCTTCATAAAATGAATCTCTGTGAATAATCATTTTTATCTTTGTAATTTAGTCATTTTCCAGAAAATTCACAATGCAAATCAAATTCAGGCTGTGTTAAATATACACAGAAGTGCCTTCTGAAGGAAAACTGAGATTTAATCTAAGAGTGTATAATTTATTATACCCCATGTATGTCGACATTCTTTGTTTTTCCCTTGGACTACCACTGGAGATATCAAGATATTTGGAATTGTGTCAAAAATGAATGCAGAGAGCTCTAGTTAAAAGACCCCACCCTAGTCTTAGTAAGAACCCTGGAACTACTATCAATATAAGAACTCTGAAACACCAAAAGAACCTATGTACCCCAATGTTCATAGCAGCACAATTTGCAATAGCCAAGTGTTGGAAGAAACCTAGGTGCCTATCAGTAAATGAATGGATCAAAAAACTATGGTACATTTACACAATGGAATTCTATGCAGCAGAAAGAAAGAAGGAGCTCCTACCCTTTGCAACAAAAAGCATGGATGGAACTGGAAAGCATTATGCAAAGGGAAATAAGCCAGCCAGTGAAAGACAAATACCATATGATCTCACCTTTAACAGGAAGCTAATTGACAAAACAAACATGCAAGCAAAATATAACCAAAGACACTGAAATTGAGAACAGGCTGACATGGACCAGAGGGGAGAAGAGAGGGAGGGAATTTCAGGGGAAGGGGAAAGGGTTTGAAGGAACTAACTAATATGAAGAACATATGGACAATAACAAGGGTGGGGGGTGGAGACAGGAAAAAGGTGGGGAGGGCTGGGCGGTGGGCTGGGATGGGGGTAAAGGGCAGAAAACTGTACCTGAACAACAATTAAAATTAAAAAATAATAAATAAACCAAATATTTAATTCCTCTATTAAAAATTGCAGAGAACAATTTTTCTTTCTTTAGTTGTATGTAGACGCCAGCTAGTGACGATTAGTGTGAAGTAGGGGTATTTATACATTCCTACATTCCAAAATAAAAACTGCCACCTTTCTGACACAGGTTTTCTTCAATGTTTATAATTTCTGGTTAAATCCATATCAGATTGCTTTTTTAAAGTGAATACTTACTAAAATTATTTGGAAGTTTGTTATTAAGACCTAAAATTGAGCTTCATCAGGTGAGACTGTAATAATACCCAATATTTTTTAGGAGATGCCATATGTCAAACACTCTTGTAATTCAATTTAATTCTTACCTCAACCTTGAGGTATATATCTTGATTTTTTTTTTCATTTACCAAAGGGGAAAAGTGAGGCACAGAAGAGCTGAAGGAGTTCCCCAGGTCACAGCGCTAGCAAATGGTTGGGCTGGGATTCAATCCTAGGCTGGTGGACTTCAGAGACCACTTTCATACTGACCTCACTATTGCTCCCATTTATCTGTGCTTAGTGCATGTTAGGGGTTGTGTGCTGAGTGCTTCATTTATGTTGCTTCATTGATCTTACTTCTAAGAAATGGGATAGGTAAAATTATTCTTCTTATAAACATGAAAGCAGAGGCTCACAGAGGTTCAGTTCCTGGCCTTGGGTCACACAGATAATACTTGAAAACATTGAGATTTGAATTGAGTTTTTTTTCCTCCAAAGGCCAAGCTCTTAACAACTATGCTATTATTCTATCATACATATTCTTTATATGATCTTTTTAAAAAATCAACGACTTTAATAAGCATCATTTTCAATTCAATGTACATTGTTAAATTCACATTGTACATTGTGAATCCCATCTTTATTTTATTGCAGTCTTTTCATTAACAGACAGAATTTTATTTGAAAGACAAACTCAAAAGTTCAATCATGCCTGTTTCCAGAAAGGAAGATGTAGAAATTAATTAAAGAAAGAAATTAGACAACCAAAAAACAAGGTTGTCTTCCCTGAATCTAAATGAACTCCAGAGGAACTTCCCCATGTTGCCTTCCAGGGAGATCATTTCTCAAATGTTATATAGCATGTCAGGAGTTATTTGAAACTCAGTAGATTAAGAAATAGGTTTTGCCTTTTATATAGATTTTACCTAAGGGAGAGTTATAAAATAAAAATGAAGCCTCCTAAAACGTATGGGTTACTTCATTGAACATGATTATGAAATAGGAAAATGTATATGTTTAATTTTTATAGATGGATAGATGTACTTGTAAAATTCTTCATTAAAATAGTTACTAGCTTCACTCAATACACTCATCTATAATTTACTCAAAGATAAATCTTGGAGTAGCATTTTATTATTGCTTTTCAATAATGGTTTCCAAAATGGATTTCTGGCTGGTTTCTTTCACATTAGAGAATTTGCGTCTTCTTGATCTTAAATTTAACAGAGAATGCATGAGGCACTTTTAATAATAAATTCCTTACATCTTAATGCTGAAAGGTACTTTAGAAATTTTTCAGTGCAAACACACTGAGTAAACTAAGTTAACATACATTTGGTTAAGGTAATAAACTGTCCAACTGGTGCTAGTGTTTTTGCCTCCTTGGCCAGTGTTTCCTTATTGTGTAAACGCAGCCAGGAAAGCACCTCCGCTGAACGCAATTTCTTATTCTCATCATATTTTCAGGTGTCGTTGTCATCATTTTCTTTTGGTTTCGTGTGAGGCAGGCATAAGGTGTAAAGCACTGTGTCTTTTAATCAAACAAAATTATCTGAAAGTATTTGATTTTTTACTTTCATACTGGAAGCTTTGATAGAAGTAAATCCTTGTTTGCCTGGAAACTGTCTTTCCTTTAAAGTTCTAGAATGCTATACCATTAAACTACCTGAAATGAGAAGTAACTAGCCCAAGTACATAAGTAATTCCTGAGTGTTATAATTAAATACTGCCCAGAAAAACTTATAACCTGAGAACTACATATAAAATTCTGTTTGATTTATTAATTTTCTGAAAAAAATTACAATGCTGATTGTATAATGATGTTTATTAAAAAGGAAAATGAGATAATTCAAATGAAACACGTAAAAGAAAAACATAGGGATTAGTACTGTAAAAAAGTTGAGAAGAGATGGAAAGTTTTGAAAATTAGGGGACAGAATGAAGATTGACTGCTAATAAGCAAGGGGTTTCTTTAGGGTGAACAAATGCATTCTAAAATCAGATTGTGTCGATAGCTGTACAACCTTGTAAATATACATAAACAATTGGAGTGTACACTTTAATTGGTGAATTATATCAATTATGTCTTATGAAACTTGTTCCTTATAAATTATTCTTACATAGGCATCTTTACGTATATTAATAATAATAATCTTAATATAAATTCCTGGAAGTAGAATTGTCAGATCAAATAATATGTATATTTTAGGGCTTTTATTGAAAATTTGCCTCTTAGATATTATGTCAATTTGTCTTTTGGTATAAATGATTTCATTTTTAATAGCATACCTGTACTTCAATCAATATTGTGTATTATCATTATATATCTTTCTCAATTTGATGAGAGAAAAGAGTTTATCTTTTTCTGTATTGCTCAGTACAGAAATTGAGCATTGACTATTGACAATCTCAATTGAGCATTGATAATCTCAATAGTCAATTGAGATTGACTATTCTAAAATATTTTATTGATAGTTTTTATGCCTACATTGCATGTATGTTATGAGTGTGTGCACACATGTATGAATAGATTACCAAAATTCTTTGTTAATATTTCTGTTAATTTTTTCTTACTGATTTATGAAACTATTTTATAATGAATATTTTACCTTTTCTTAAAATTGGTAGTTATTATTCAGATATTTTTCACTTTATGGATCTCAACCAGGTTTCTTTCGCTTATTTAAAAATTGCATCTATGCTTAAAAAGACAAACTCAACTCTAAGAATTAATATTTAACTACATATTTCTTAACTTCTTACATTTTCTCTCTTTTTGATCTTAAATTTCTTTGAATTTTTTCTATGTTTTGGTATAATGCAGAGCTGTTACTTAAATTGCACCAACTCAATTCATTGAAGAAGTCGTCCTTTTTTTTATTTGAAGTACCATTTTTATAATATATTTAATTATTTAACACATTGAATCCATTATGGGCATTCTGTTCTGTCTTATGACTCTCAATCCTCTACTGAAAAAATTGTGTATTAGTAAATTTTTATAATATTTTTCAATATCAATGACTTTGTTTTCATAAATAGAAAGCAAGTATCTGGGAAATTTTATCTGATTTAATCTTTCTGATGTGTTTTTATTTCTGTTTCCTTAAAATTTTGCATTTCTACTGTTGTAACAAATGTATAGGTTTTATAACATCCAATTTCCCCATTCCTAACTTCTATTTGTTATAAAACTTTTGTTTTTATCTTATATAGTTATTTGGTTGATATTCTTTTGTTTCATGAAAAAAATAGAGCAAATATCATCTATCCTTTATAATATTCCTTATTTTCTACTTCATTTTTCTAAGAGAACTCAGCTAAAATTAATAGTATGTGTTTATAGCAGTGGTATAGATGGGCATATTTACTTTTTTCTGAATTTAATAAGGATAACTATACTATGAAATTTGTTTTAATGTAATTTTTGGAAAACTAGTGCCCAAAGTGCCTCAATAGTGAAAAGATGTAGTCATTGGGTAATAAAACATGGATTTTAAGCACACTTAGTTATGTATGTGTTTTGGGACTCCAACACACTTAATATTAAATAATATATAAAAGGTTATTGTAAGACATCATTTGTTAAAACTGCCATTTCCATACCTGTTGGACCACAGACATATTTGATGGCGAGGGTATATTGAAACTGATGGTAAACAATTTGGGAAATGGTGCCCTTAAGTGAAATGTTGGCATTTGATTTCAGATGGTTATTACTTCTCAGGTTAAGTAATTATATTTGATTTTTCGTGAGTTTTTACTGTCAAAAATAAACACTCTCCTAAAAACACCTATCCTAATGAATACTACTGAAAATACCAGATGTTTGTCTTTTGATCTTTTAACGTGAGATATTATTTTAATAAATTTTCTAATTTTAAACCTCCCCTGAGCTATGAGTATAAACCAAATTTGATCATAGTCTCTTACTTTTTATAATATTTACATAAAATTTGATAATATTTTATTTAGGATATTTTCTTATATATTCATGAGATTAATATGCAGTGGGTTTTGCTTTGTTGTAGTGATTTTTTCTTAACAAATTTTCATATAGGATTATGCTCCTCTTGCAGTTTGTGCTTTAGTATCATTTTTGTTCAAAGTTCTTCTTTTTAAAAATTGCATTTGTTTATTTATTTCTTTAGCGAGATTGGAATGGAGAAAGAGAGGGAGAGAAACATCAATGTGTGGTTGCCTCTTGAGCACTCCCTACTGAGGACCTGGCCTGCAACCCAGGCATGTGTTGGGACATGGGAATCATTCCAAAGACCCTTTGGTTTGCAGGCCAGCACTCAGTCCAATAAGCCACACCAACCAGGGCAATTCAAGGAGTTCTGAATGCTTGAAAACATCATAGGGCCTGATGAATAGCCTCTCCTATGGGAAGTTTACTGATGTTAAATATTTAACTTATTTGGATGTCAAGGGTTCAGTTATAAGTTGTTGATATCTAGGATTATCAGACTTTTCAAAAGCATATTTAAGTAAATATGTATTTTAATTTGGTTTACTTCTAGCTTTGGGAAAGAGAGAATGTGGGTGTGAGAGACAGGGAGAGTGCAAATTTGAGGTACAGCAGTCTTCCTTATGCGTCATTTTACTTTCCACAGTTTCAGTTAGCTTCAGTAAACTGTGCTCTGAAAATATTAAGTGGACAGTTCCAAAAATCAACAATTCATAAGTTTTAAATTATGTGCCATTTATAGTAATGTGATGAAATCTTGCATTGTCCACTCCTTCCTGCCTGGGACGTGAATCATTCCTTTGCTCAGTGTGTCCATGCTACGTACGCTACCTGCCTTTTAGTCACTTAGAAGCTGTCCTGGTTATTGAATTGACTGTTGCAGCATCACAGTGCTGTGGTTAAGTAACCCCTATTTTACTTAATAGAGGCCCCAAAGTGCAAAAGTAGTGATGCTGGTAATTCGTATATACGAAAGAGAAGCCAGAAATGACTTCCATTAAGCGAAAAGAAGAAATTGCATGACTTAACTAGGAAAGAAAAAAAATTGTATACTGAAGTGACTAAGATTAATGGTAAGAACAAATCTCTCTGTGAAATTGTGAAGGAAAAAAATTATGCTAGTTTTACTGATGCACCTCAAATTGGGTGAATACAGTATGAAAAGATTTGAGAGAGAGAAATCACATTCATATAACTTGTTACAATATATTTTTGTACTTATATTTTATTATTATTTTTTTATCTCTTCATATGTCTAATTTATGAATTAAACTGCATCATAAGTGTATATGTATAGGAAAAAAACTAGTACATGTAGGGTTCAGTATTGTCTGCAGTTTCAGACATTCACTAGGATTCTTAGAGTGTGTCCTTCATGGATAGGGGGGTGGGGGCTACTGTGTATGCCAAGGGCTGAGCTAGTTCTCAGGATTGCAGGGAAGAATGAAGCAACTGATATGAAATCAGACAATTTGATGGCTAGAATTGCTTCACAGCTTCACTCACACAGCACAAGTGGAATTAATGCTTATATTCTTGTCCTCACTCCATACCACAAACTCAAATTCTAGGAAGATGTTTATGTTAGTCCAAGCATGTACTAACATTTTTTCCTCAAATTGAAGAGGCAGGAGAACTAGTTATCAGCTCTTGTACCACAGTTCCCAGGAGGTGAAGGATATTATCAAATAGGAAATTATAGTGCTAGTGCAGAAAGAAGATAGAATCGATGCTGGGTAGCCAGTAAATAGCTATTAAATCCAATATATATCTGTTAAAATGTGTAGCCATATAAACTTCCTTTTCTTTATCATTGCCAAGTCTCAAACTAATAGCATGAATGTGTGTGTATGCCCGCACACGTGTGTGTATGGCCTATCTAGAAAGTATCCATCCATGTAATATGAAAAATAAAAACATTTATTGAAGAAGATAAAAATAGAAGAAATATTGTGCATAGGACAATGACACCTCGGTTCTCTTCAAAGCGGGCACCTTGGGACCTCATACAGTTCTCCCAATTGCCATCAGCTACCTTGTTATATTTTTCTGAATCTCACTGACAGTCTGAAATCTCTTTCCTTTCAAAGGTGTTTTTAGTTTTGGGAAAAGCCAGAAGTTGCTGTGTGCCAAATCTGGGCTGTACAGGGGCTGAGTCACCTGGGTGATCAAATATTTCACTAACAGAGTCTGCACCATATGTAATGCATGAGCAGGTGCGTGACCGTGATGATGCTGCCAGTCATCAGGTGCCTATATCTGCAGCCTTCTGAATCATCCGAATGGTTTCTGCGGAGGAATGTTCAAGCTTAACACAAGGTTTGATGAAGATTCATTGCTCTACCCACTCGGTCATTTTGAATGTGAAGGCCATACAGTACACATGCTCACTCAGAGGCATCTACTGCCCCCACTGACTAGTACAGTGAAATCATCATTGTTTATGCACAAGCATTCCAGTCCACTCTCCTTGGCTGCTAGGTTACATCTTTGTTGTACAAACTGTTCTCTTTGTATTATAACAATGGCTAGACTTTTTATGGACAGACCATGCTTATGCTGTTGATCAACTCGAGTTTTAAGGCGAGTCCAGATTCAGCGAGAGTGAGGAGACAATTCAGGGTCTGAATTTATGGAGGCACAATATCTTGGATCCTTTGTAGCAGTTTCGCTCAGGCACCTAGAATAATATCTGATACATCATAAGCACTGGCTATATGTTATTCACTGAGCATCCATCAGAAGGATAAGTTTTTATGTTGTTTAGTCATCACAAGGCCCATTTGAAGAGAATGTTTAAAAATGCAGAAACTGAGGCTCAGAGAGGTTATGTAATGCATTTAGCCTGCATGGCAATTTAAAGATAAGGTTATGATTTCAATGTCATGCTAACTCCTAAGCACTTTCTATTGCCCAGCAATTGAACTGGCTTCTGTCTTCTTCCTGTAGTAGTGTGACAGAGGGCAGAGACAAGGCCAGTCCTGCTGTAATTCCTAAAATTACGAGCTACATTTCAGGCAGGGTGACTCTGCTGCCTTTTTTTAATGGTCTCCCTTCCTCAGCTTAGAGTTTCAGCCCACAAGTGCATTCTGTGTCCATGATGAGCATACTAGGCAGGTTCTGACAGAAACAAAAATCTGTTGAGTCGTACATAATTGTTTTTGCTGGAATCATCTACTTATCCTGAGACAAGCCCAGAGAACTTCTGCCTAGTGGTTTCTTATGTTATATAATCATGAACCAGTTACAGAACTGTTTATGTCCATTTTGTCTTTTATGGCATTTTAATTTTCACATAATATCATCTCCTGTACAGATCAATGAAGAGAGCAAAAAATAATATATATTTGACTATAAGCAGGAACTCTTACACTCCTTAATTATCATCCAAATCCTGTGCCATTGCAATGGATACTCAATTACATTTCTCCTTAAAATATGTGATCGTTTAATGTTTTCTAGAAGTTCTTTGGCTAGTTTATCTTTTGAGAGTAGTGAGCTAAGAAAGCAGATGTGATCATTTAAAAAATGTAGTTACAGATCTTAGATTTGCAAACAATGTGTTAAAATTGTTACTCCTTTTAGAAAATTTCCAGATACTTATTTAAATGTTTTATTTAAATATGTGCTGTTAGACAGGAATATAAAAAAATTCTTAACTGTCATGTGATTTTTAAATAATTTATGATGATTACGATAGCTTTATAAAAACTTATATAATAGTACCTCATGGGTTTATTCACAATTTGATATACTAAGTACACTTAAAGACAGAAAATGAATTTTAAGTAAAGTATCATCAAATATAAAAGTATTTTTAAATTGTTATATATGGTGAAAGGTCATAAACATGGTGAATAAATAAATGCTGATTCAGAAATAACTTAGTTTTTAAAATAAAGAACTAATTCAGGAAATTATGAAGTACTAGACCTCATTTGGAGCATCCAGGCATTTTGCCAGGGAGATGCCGTGCAGAGTTGAGGAAACTCGACCTTGCTCTTTGCACCCAGCTTCCTTCTCCTCCTTCCTTGTCCCTTCCATTAGATCTTATATCTCACCAAGTTCTGGTGAAAGATAGTGCAAAAATGACATAGAAAGAGTGTAATACTTGGTAAGGTAGAGTAAAATGTTTAGGAAAAAAGGCAAAAAAAAAAAATCAGAGACCAAGAACTGGAACCAGCCCAGATGTCATTCAACATGAGAATGGACAAAATGGTGTATTCATAAAATGGAATATTACTCAGAAGCCTGAAACAATGTGGAAAATGTCAAAACAATTTTGCTGAGTGAAGTAAACTTGGCAGAAAAGAGCACATACTGTATCATTCACTGTACACGAAGTTCTACAACAGGCAGAATGAATTAATGCTCTAAAATATCAAAGCAGGAGCTGCTGGCAGGAATGGCAAGTGGGGCTTAGAGGCAAGAGGCAACTTTTTCTAGAGTTATGGTAATTTTGTATATCTTCATAGTGGTTTGGGTTGCAAATGTGTACGTATTTGTCAAAATTCAGTGAAGGCACATTTAAGACTTACTCCACTCTTTGTAAATTGTATGCTAGTTCTTTTTACTCTAGGTTAAAAACAGTATATGGGCTTCAGAATTATGTTTGTGTGATGGTTTTACCACCTAGCAGTTACGTGACCTTGGGAAGGCTGCATGCAGCACATTGTGTGTTTCAGTTCTCTCCTCTGAAAAACTCAGATGGCAGTAATTGCTTCTTAAACTTGCTATAGAGATAAAGACAGATAATGTGTGTAAAATTCCTGCTACTTAATGACAGCACTTAGGACATGATTGCTATTCTGTAAATTATTCCTCCTTTTGTTTTTTGGTCAGTGAAGAATAAGAGATGGGGATGGTTATCTTCAACATGCAGATGCCAACATCCTGGTACACACACCCGGTTGCAGAAAAGCTTTCTGGGTGAAGGCTGTGTAATGAGCAAATTGGACTCTTCTGGAAAAAGCAGAGGTTGACTTGAATGATGACAGATATCACAGAAGTGATAAAAAAGATGGGCTGGTCCCTGCAATCCCAGTGGCAATTTTATAGAAATGAAAGAGGGGTTGGGCTCACAAGGTGACTGATCAGTGTGTTAGGTGAGAAAAGGGTACCGCAGATGGACATGCTCACTAGCATTTACTTCTAACCTGGAAATTATAGAAGGATGACTAGGAGCTGGCAAAGAAACACTTATCAAATATCCATAAGTGCACTTAATGTCACCAGCAATTTTTTACTGCATTTTGTGATGTGAGATTTTCCAGTAAGTGGCATAAACTTCCTTCTGGGAGGACATACAGAGAGAGCCGGGGCAGTGTTATCACCTTACAGCCAAAGATGGCTTATGTATGCCCTTTCTCACCCAGAACTGGAGGATAAAGGGAAGAAAATGATGCTGGGGGTGGTTAACTGATTTCTCAAAATCCTTTTCTCCAAGTACTGGTGGGCAATGGGAGGAAGGCTTCAACTTTCTAAGGCTGGAGTCCAGCTTGTGGAGAGGCTATGTGACTAGTGAAAATATCCTTCTGTTTTAAGCAAATTAATATTAGTTGAGTAAGTATGAATAGTGTCCTAATATTCTACATCTGGAGGCAAACTTGTCATCATTATAAGGTTACACATTCCTTGACCAGTGTGCCTGCGGGTCTGGTAGGCCTTCATTGGGAAGCCCCTGCTGGATTCTGGGATAGGTCTCTCCAAAACAGCAACTGCATCAGGCCAGGATCTCCCAGAAAGTGGAGTGGGTGGATTGTTTCATTTTATGGCATCCGATTGACAACTAATTGTTATAAGTAGAGGGGTGAAACCAATGACATCAAAGGTAATGACAGCATTAACAGTTATAAGGGAGTAGTTATTGGCCAGAAATTAAACACACACACACACACACACACACACACACACACACACAAAAAGACCTTTGCCTCAAAAACCTCTACAAGGTTGAAGCTGGGTTCGACCAGCTTGAATTTAAGGCATTTGCTGAGAGGTACAAGGAACAAGTGTAGTAGTGGGAAGAAAAGCGAGGCAGCCACCAAGGTCCATGTACCCTCTTTGTACAATTCTAGCCACTAAATGCTCTCCACAGCTTGCTCTAGCAAAAAATAACATAAAATACTTTATACCATAGAGAGATGTTCCATATTCAATTAATCTTCCTGTGTGTTATTTTACTATCACCATGAAGGATTAGCACAGCAGGAGACTGAGTGAGAGAAGTTAGGGCAGGCCTCAGTCACACGCTGAACTTCTTACTCCGAATCTCAGTCAGCAACATCATGCCACCTCTAAAGTAGCACATTGTTCTTTAAGAAGTACACTTCAACAGTAAATTTTAATGTTTTATTGCACATATTAAGTATACAAATAATATATGTTGATTATATAAAATTTCTAAATAACAACAATAAAATATATCTGATTTGTAGCAAGCTCTCCACATAGCTTCTATGGACCTGTCAATGTTTTTTGTTGTTGTTGTTTGTTGTTTTTTCTAATGAGTGTCATTTGTAATCTCAGTCCACAAATGGAAAGATTGTTTCAGATAAACCATATTACATCTTATCTTTAGAGAGATTATCCAATAGTCAATTTTCAGTTTTTCATGACTGTTCTTTGATGTTGCTCCTTTCCCTCACATTTGTATGCAGAGTTGATATATTTAAATGTATGAAGCTTTCTGATGAGGTTTTATTATTAAATTGAGATTTATCCTACTGTGGTCAGAAAATATGAATTGCTCTCTTTCTAGCTTTTGTAATCTGTTATTTTTCTTTTTTCCTTTTTTAAAGTTTTTTTAAAAATTTTATTTCTTTATCTTTAGAGGGGAAGGGAAGGAAAGAGGGAGAGAAACATCAATGTATGGTTGCCTTTCATGCGTCCTCTGCTGGGAACTGGCCTGCAGGGAACCGGCCTGCAATCCAGGCATGTGACTGGGAATTGAATCGCAATTGTCTGGTTTGCAGGCCTGCGTTCAATCCACTGAGCTACACCAGCCAGGTTAACATTTTTTTTGTTTTTCCATTTTCTACTAATTATCACATAATTTTCATAATGTGATAATGACAAAATAATGAAATATTCAAATAAACTCTCAAACACTGCTGTAAAATAAAAGACACTGATATCAGGGGCCATTCGCCTGATAAGCAGCATCACCTCCTGAAGGTTCAAAATCACTGCTCATCATCTGATAGTTGAAAGCTAACATTCAGGTTTGAAAAGACTAACACCACATGTAACACGCAAAACTAAGAACCAAGTGAAGTTGTGCATTTCTGTATATAAATATACAAGTATTTTGTCATATATTATTCAATATGAAAAGGCTGTAATAGTACTCAGATTATGCCTTTCCAAAATAACAAATAAAAAATAAATAGACACATAAAAACTCAACTCTTCTTTTAGTGCTTATACTTTTGGATTTTTTCTTGATGAAATATCTCACATATACAACATAAATACACTCCCCCTTTTAAAATGTATTTATTTATTTACTTCTTTATCTATCTATTTATTTATTGGTGCTCAGTTACAGTTGTCCCGCCCTTTGCTCTGTTGCTGTTGCTCTCCCCTGCCTCATTCCCACCACCTGCTCCCACAGTCAATCCCCATCCCACTGCCCATGCCCATGAGTCTTCTATTCATGTTCCCTGACTTGCCCTTTTCCCTTCTATCCTGTGTTATCCCCATCCCCCCACTCCTGTGGTCACTGTCAGTTTGTTCTTTATTTCCATGTCCCTGGTCCTATCTTTCTCATTTGTATGAAAAGATGCTCAACATCACTAGCCATCAGAGGATGCAAATTAAAACCACAATGAGATACTACTTCACACCAGTCAGAAAGGCCATCATTAATAAGTCAATAAAAATCAAGTGCTAGTGAGGTTGTAGAGAAAAGGGAACCCTGGTGCGCTGTTAGTGGGAATGCAGACTGGTTCAACCACTGTGGAAAACAGTATGGAATTTCCTCAAAAAACTAAAGGTGAAACTGCTTTTCGATCCAGCAATTCCATTATTGAGATTATACCCTAAGAATCCTGAAACACCAATTGAAAGGGGCATAGGCACCCCAATGTTCATAGTAGTGTCATTTACAATAGCTAAGTGCTGGAAACAGCCTAAGTGCCCATTAATAAATTAGAGGATCAAAAAACTATGGTACGTTTTCACAATGAAATACCACACAGCAGAAAGAAGGAACCTCTACCCTTAGCAACAGCATGGATGGAACTAGAGAGCATTATTATGCTAAGTGAAATAAGCCAGGCAGTGAAAGACAAATACCATATGATCTCACCTACAGGTGGAATTTAATAAACAAAATAAACAAATGAGCAAAATATGCCCTGGCCTTTTGCTTTTTAATTGTGTTGTATTATTTTCAGGCTTTTAAAAATCAATTTTAATTTTCAATTTTCTTTTATTATAATGTGTGCTTCTTCTCTTTGTTATTTACTTGAATCTGAGAGGTTTTTCTCATTAATTGGTGAGTTTATCACCTTTATATTTATCATTCTAACAGATATGTTCGAATTGCTTTGTGACTTCTCTTCTTTGCATGTCCTTTATTTTTCCTGTCTTTCAGCCCAATGTTATTACATTCATATTCTAGCAGGCCTTTTTTTTTCTTGCTCACAGCAAGCTTTTTTACTCCATGGATTGAGACTTTCTTTTGGTTTGAGATCATCTATTATCTTTGTGGATATTTTTCTGTGTATATGAATAGTTCTCTTTTATTTAGGAATACAAATTATATTTTATATCCACTGCCTTTTTGTTATGTTGAATGTTTTATCTCCTGTTTTTAATCTCATGACTTTTTCTTTGTGTTCTTTATGGTTTACACAGTCTGTTCAATTTTTTTACCGTTTGCATGGTTAATTATATACTTTATTATTTGTAATGATATTTAATTATAAAAATTAGTCTCTTACTTATTTTCTCAACTCTAGCAAGTCCTTTTAATTGTTCTCTATTTTCTCTTGTCTTTTCTGGTAGAGTCAAAGTTACATAAGTACATGTATATTTGTGTTTGTGTGTGTTTGTTTAATTTGTATTGTCTTCTATTTCTTATTGTCTTCTATTATTAGGTGAGCAAAACAGTTGCCAATTTAAAT
The DNA here is from genome assembly GCF_021234435.1 of Artibeus jamaicensis. Classification (NCBI taxonomy): domain Eukaryota; kingdom Metazoa; phylum Chordata; class Mammalia; order Chiroptera; family Phyllostomidae; genus Artibeus; species Artibeus jamaicensis. The sequence continues at coordinate 64,854,236 of NW_026522030.1, read as the reverse complement.
ATTCTTCTGCTTCATAGAGTATTCATCTAAAAATATGCACTTAATTTTACTTTTCATGTGTAAGCTTATTTTCTTGTTTTTATTTCAGAAATTTTTCTGTCTCATTTCTGTTTATCTTGAAGTGATAGGTCCACCCAAGCTACTATTTGCCCCAAGTATTGCCAGGTGTGTGGTCCCTGGGACCCCTTTCTATTTGTCTGAGAATGCATTGAATCTTCACCATTGAGCCAATCTGTCTCTTTCTTGTAGGTTTAGAGCCCTGTGCTGGAAAAGTTTTCTGTCTTTTAAAATCATCTTTTCCTGGGTCTCAATGACCCCAAAACTTAGGATGAACTGATTGTCTTGCAAAAATGTGGGTTAGAGAAAAGCCCACAACAGGCTTCCTGTTTGTGAAATTTCCCCTCCTAAAAAACCTCTCATTCTTAATTCTCCCAACCCACATCAGCTGTTTTTGCTGCTATTAGTCTGAAGAGGAAAACAATTCAAATTCATTGGTTTCTGTTTTCCTAATGTTCCTTCCCTTCAGGTGGGCACTACTCTGTGATCGAGTGTTCAGAGGTTCTCCATCCACAAGGTCAGTCGTAGTTTACCCTAAGGCACGAAGGTGTCTATCTGTATATTTTAATTTTATTTATTTATTTTTAGAGAGAGGGAAAAGAAGGAGAGAGAGAAACGGTAATCAGTTACCTCCCACTTGATCCCAACTGAGGACCCAGCCCACAACCCAGGCCTGTACCCTGTCTGGGAATTGAACTGGCAACCCTTGGTCCACAAGCTGGTGCTCAATCCACTGAGCTGCACAAGCTCTGGAGTCCACGGGTTTGTTTTTCAATCCTAATTTCAAGTGCATGCGAATGCAGATTTAATAAATGCTGCTGAATATGTCTGACCTATGGAATGTTTCTCTAGGGCAGGAGCAACATGAAATTTATCATTTTTACCCTTGGACAATACATGTTATTTCTCTGTGCCTTCCCTTTCCTTGTCTGCAAAAACAGGTGCAATATACTGTGTCTCATAGGGGTGTAAAGAGGATTAATAATTTGCCAAGGACTTAACCCAGTAGTTAGCATAAGTATTCCAAAAACAGTTGCTCATATACAGTTCAACTCCTTTATTTCACTTATGGGAAGCTAAGGCCCAGGGTCACACACAGATCTAGAATTAGATCTAATTTCTCACACTGAGGTCAGGACCTAAAGGAGTAAAATTAATCTTAATGTATCTTCTTCTGTATGCATTTGTTTCTGCATGCATATATTCACATATACACTATTATAATACAACCAAAATACAAATAGAAAATGCTATTTTTATTTTATTGCCAGTCATTCATTAGGAAAAAAAGAACTAATTTATTCTGTTTTAACATGGGCTTCATACTTAGGAGGTCTCCTAACCTTTTGCTTCATTTTTGCATATGAAACTACCTCTTAAGCTAACTCTTCTGCTTCTTTAATAGCATCTCCAAAAGGAGCGTACAATTATTCATCAACCTAAAATCAGAGTCTTCTTTTGTGGCCCATTCCAACTTACTAAATATGATATCTTTAGAGAAAATGGAGGCATGTTGAGATTGGCCCATTCTGAGAGATTACTTGCAGAGGTGGCCAGCAAGGGAAGCAGGCAGCAACAGGGCTGTTTTGATGGAAAGGATGGTGTCTGAAATACTCTGGGAGAAACCAGTCCTGATGGAATTCAACAATTCTATTCTTACACTGGCCCAGTTTGCAATCAGTCATACTGAATCCATAACAAACAACATTACTTCTGCTGAGAGAAAGAATCCTGTCCAAGGGGTAGTCCTCAAAATGTTGGGTTGGCCAAAGTGTCTCCATTACTTTTCTTCTATTAAAAGAAGATACATTTTTTATTTTCACCAATAACTTCATTGATGTGGATATTTTGACTATGTTGGCTGTCTTCCAGTATGGCCTCCTAGTGGGTAGAGGTCAGGGGTAAAGCCAAACCTCTTCTGATGCATAAGACAGCCCCACAGAAAAAAATTATTTGGCTAAAATGTCAATAGTACAAGAAACCTCACAAACCATTTTTGACATGTTTGATTAGGGGGCTTTTTCATACAATGCACAAATCTTTGTGTGTGTGTGTATTTTACCTTTATTGAAATGGTAAAGCATAATACACCAAAAATGTGTATTTTATTTCATCTTCAATATTAAAATGGCTGCACAAAAATTCACCCATTTTAATAAGTTTTTTAAAAATACACACTGATATGACAGCTGTCACAATACAATCTAACAAAATTGCTTCCAATGAAGTTAACAACAACTAAGCACTTCTGGAGCCATTTTATAAAAAAAAATGTTACAGCATTTCTGGCTAACCCAATAGGTAATATTTTCCTTGAACACATTGGGGCAGGAGGTTCTAATATATAAACCAGGGTTGCACAATAATATCCCATCATGTGAATTTTTTTAAATTCCAGATTTGTAGAAGACACATCGTGAAGAGAATCAGGATTTCTTGAGGGGAGAGTCTGAGATTCCAGATTTTTAAATAATTCTGTTAAACTTTTTAAAATTTTTTAAAAGGAAGTATAAAAAGGTTTGTACACCGAAGTGGAGACATAGATCAGCAGCATCAGAATCACCTGGGAACTTGGCAGAACTACACAATCTCAGGTCTTGCCCCCGACTTACTAAATGAGAATCTGCATTTTAACAAGATCCATAGGTCATTCATTTGTACATTGAAACATGAAAAAACTGGTCTACTATACTTTTTAATTAACCTTGGGTGCAAGCCAGAATCACCTGGAGTGCTTTTAAAGAGTGATGATGCCTAAATCCGCCACCGCAGGCTGATTTAATTCTTCGAAATAGGGCCAAAACATCAGTATTGTTGAAAATTTCGTCACCTGATTCCAGTACCTACCTATGAGTAAGAACTACAGGCTTTGGCCCTGGCTGGTGTGGCTCAGTGGATTGAGTTCTGGTCTGCGAATTAAAGGGTCACCAGTTTAATTCCCAGTCAGAGCACATGCCCGGGTTGTTGGCCAGGTCCCCAGTAGGGGACATGCAAGAGGCAGCCACAGATTGATGTTTCACTCTTCTCTTTCTCCCTTCCTTCTCCTCTGTCTAAAATAAATAAATAAAATCCTAATTAAAAAAAGAACTGTGGGCTTAATGATGTGATAGCAGATAGCAGTGGATGATGTCAGAGCTCTTCGTGCTGGTTTTAGCCCAAAGCAATATATATCAGCATTTTATTTGCAACCAGAGCAGAGAATAGGCTGAATTTCTTATCTTGAATTTGGCAGCGAGCAGAGTCCTATTGGGCCTTACTGTGATGGCATAGTTCTTGGCTAGAGGAGAAAATAGCAGCTCCGCCAAAGCCTGGCTCACATCCAATAGTGCTCACCTAAGGGTTGCTGTCTAGTGCCTTTCAAAGGGCAGAGGAATAGAAATTGTCCTCTTTTTAACATTCTCTATATCAGAAGCATCCATTGTTGTGTCTGAACTTTGATTTGCTTTATGTCACTTTTTCCTACAGTAATGACACTGTCAGAAAAGTCTGCTCTCTCTCCAAGACCATCTTCAGTCGCATAAAAAAATCACTGACTGATTAAACTTTTTAACTGCTTTGCTTCAAATTCACGATGGGAATGATTACACAAAGAGCAAAGCAATTTTGAAATTTGCAATAAAATGGTGTAAATCAAGCTCTTTGTAATTATATAGATTTGGTTCCATACACAGCTCAGTCTTTCTTGATGTCAAAACAAAAACGCTTTTATATTTCAAAATACATAGTCTATAAAACCTCTCAGTATCCCACATGAAAGAATCTTTTCTTCCATGAATTCCTGTAAAATGTGCTTAAACAAATGTATTTAATCATTAATAATGAACTGACTTATAGTATTTCTTTTGTAGGTCTTCTATACTACTTTATTTTTTTTGTTATAAATTCTTTTTTTAACTTTATTTAGTTATTTTTCAAGTATAGTTCTTTTGTCTACTTTAAAATTTTTTAATTTCACTTTTTACACATTTAAGGCTAAATAGATCATAACCTCAATGAAGGTGGGGGATATACCTCATATTTATTGGTACCTTTCCACTGGACAGAGAGTTATTTTTTCAACACATCAGAACTAAAATTTAACATGTTTGGGCAATTCGGCTATTTGACCTTATGAGGATTTTTTATTTTTTATAGATTTATGTCTAGGTATATGATACATCAGTCATCATTTTTACTATGTTAGTTTTGTGATATTAAAATGTTCTACACATAATGAATAAACTCTGGTTTTTTTTAATAACTCTCAAGTTTAGACATCAGTGGAAAAAAATCTGTTCATCTTAACAAGCAATAGTCTGCTCCTCAGGATTCAGCTATGACCACATAACAAAAGGCAGGCCTGTGCTGCATTACACATAACAAGGTAGATTATGCTGTGAAAATCTATGCTTGCTAATGCATTGTGCATGAAAAGGCAAACAAGACATACAACATTATTGAATGGAATATATAGATTCCAATCATTTTGTAAAATTGATGCCTTTATATTTAGAAGGATAAAACAAGATTTTGTCCTTGAAGAGTTATCCCTGATGGTTTCTCTAGGCTACATTCAGATCTCATTAAGGTCAAAGAATATTCCTTCTACATATTTTCTTGAATTATAATTATGTGATTATATTGTTAGTCCCCAAGTAACAGGAAGTTTCTACATGTTGTGGTTCTAAGGAGGGGGAAGACTCTCTCTTATATATGTAAGAGAGAAAGAAAAAAGTGAGAACTTTACTCAAGAAATTCATAAATTAATACACTGGTGGCACAATCCAATAAAGCATCATTTATGAAGGAACGAGTAATAAAGCATAATTTATGAGGAATTTATGAGGATTTTAAAGAAAAGGCCTTTGACATGAGCCTTGAAGGTTTAAAGAAAGAGCAAAATAAGCAACTTGTGCAAAGGCATAAGTTGCAGAAGTAACTTTGAATGCCTGTGTATAACATAACATTAGACATCATTGTAGTTGAGCATAAAGCGAGTATATAACAAAGAGTGAGAATGGCTATAAAAGAAGATGAGATGCTTGGGCAGATGAAGCCAGGCCTTAAATATGTACAATGAAGTTCAAATTCATGCAATTTTGATGTGGAGAAAGATAAATGAAAGTAGGTGAGAGTTCAGGCTGGAACATATTGAGGTTCATATGGCTGATTCCTGATGTTTAATAAGCAGTAAAAGCTATGGAGCTGAATCTGGGAGAAGTGGTCTCTATTAGATATAGGAATTTGAATTTTAGTATAGAGTTTTTAAAGCAGAAGGATTTCCCAGGAAGTGCAAAATGAGAAGAGGAATGGTTATTAAAAGAAAAACAGAAAGGAAAAGACAAGAAAGTTTCAGAAAGGCAGGGTAAAATGAAATGTGGAGGATTAGGTAGGAGGGGCGTGGCTGGCATGGTTGAACAGAAGACTATCCAAATGCCAAAAGAAGTCAAATGGGAGAATGAATGAAAATGCTCAGCAGATTTTGGACATGATGAGTTTGGGAAGAGCAACTGCAGTAGGTAACCAGGACACAATGCAAATTATACAGGGCAAGGAGTAAATGAGGAGGAAGTGGTTTCCCCTGGTAAATATTCCAAGCAGGAAGACAGGAAGAGGAGACATTTGGTTCCTTCAGGGAAGGAGGTTAATTTAGGGAGGTTTAGGGAGTGCTGAATAAGTTGTCTGTGGACAGCTTCTTCTATGAAAGAAGAGCTTTTGGATATAAATGGGTAGGAATGAGGTGTGTGCTCTCAAGTGAGAAGAAGAGTGAAATTAACCTTGAAATTCCTAGACTCCTACTCCTTGACAGCAGGGAGATAATTAATCCTAGATGTAAAGGTGGGAGTAATGAAAGTTGAGGAGTTTCCTAAACTGAAGGTCTCTTTTGCTTTCTGTAAAGCTGAGTGTAAGTTGTCTGCTGAGGATGGAAGGGGCGGAGTCTTAGCAGAAAGACTAAGAGTGATGAGGTATTGGAGCAGCTGTTTTAGAGAAAGTAAATGTTAACTAAATAAATATAGATCAGTGCTGAAGACCCAGCAGAAGATGGGAATCATAAACTTATAATTACACCAATTAGGGAGTATTTAATTTTTTTCAGCAGCACCAGGTAGTTCAGGGGACTAGGTAGAGAAATTGCACTAATTTGTTTGCATATTGTCTGCAAAGCTAGAGCAAAGGGTAAAGGTCATGTGAGTCAAGTATGCTGGTAATGGTGTTACTGAGATAGCTGAGTAGCCTCCATAGAAAAAGAAATCAAATTAGATGGCTTTTAGCCAGAATAAAAGGGAGGTTCTGAAAAAAGTAAGGATATTTAGAGGAAATTAGTGGATGGGAGAGTTCCAAGAAGTTATTCTGTCAGATTGGAGATTTCAGAGAGATTGCTAAATATGGATGTGATAAAGGGAAGAAAGAAAGAAAGAAATCAAGAACTTTTGAGGTGAGTGTTCAGGACAGAATAGGGTAATTCCATTGATGCAATGTGAAGTTGCCTGCTATAATAATAGCAGGGTTGGATTGAAGAGAAAGATAAAAGCAGCAAGTATATGTCACATATATTAGGCATGTATATTAATGTAATAGAGGGCTTTTAGGGAACTCAAACTATTATTCCCATTGTGCTAGGGCTGTGTGAGGCATCCACCCTCGAACTGGGCCATACAGTATCTGAGCCCTCTGTTCACAAACTCATTGAGAAAACAGTGAGCATATGTTCAGTTTATATATGACCTTAACTAGTATTCGCCTGCTACTTTGGACCCACAGAATTTTGTTCTTCATACTTAAGTAATCTAAGCATCTTAATTTCCACCTTTTCCATTAAACTTTTAATAATGTTCTTTGTCGAAATTTGTCTAACTTTCTTTGACATTTTCCTTTCCTATGTGTCTTTGTTATAATATTGGTCATGTTTTCCCTTGTGTTCTGTTTGAAGTATATGTTTCTTGAACATACTATTTCATCTTTTATTCTCACAGTCCTGGCATATTTTCTTGTGAAAATTGGATACTCAATAAATAAATGTGTTTTGAATTAAACAGTTATTTTCCTCTCATTTTGAATTAGTTCATAGTGTGTATTGATTATCATATATTGAAGTCTAAAGATTACTGGGTAGTAATGACAGGAGTTGTGAATGAATGATACAGCACCTAAAAAAATATCCCTTAGGATTCTAAGAAGCCAGAAGTAATATAAAAACAGTGAGCACTGGGTAAGTGGGGTAGTTGAAAGAGACAAGAATGATAGATGTCCAAGACCTTGGACTACTTCATGATTTTCAGTGGGAATATAACTCTGTCTACAATCAATTTTCTATATGCATCTAGAAGTTTATCAAAATTGTTTAAAGAGAAGAAATTATGACTATGAACATTTGTGTGTATGTGTATGAGAGAAAGTTTAATCTCCTTAAGGATTTGTCTTCACTGTTTCACTCTAGATTGCTATCTGAAATCTCTTAAATGTTATTGTAATTTCCTCTTCATCTCTGCACCCATATCAACCCTACATGATTTAAGCCATTGATCTTAATCCTGTCTCTGGACTTTAATAAAATTTATTTAAAAGCTCCCATATCTTTTTGCACATTTCTGATGACAGTCACTTTAATCAAGTTGTATTCATGGAAAATAAACCCTGTAATTCTTCCCTAGTTAGAGCTCAGTTGAGTGTCTCAGGGCTCTTTAAACAGCTGATGGACACACTCCTCCAAAATAAAAGCCTCCTTTGACACTGGACAGCAGGATTAGAGCAACCATTAGTCTAGAATTTAATTCCTCGGATACCTTTGTGAACTTGTCGGAGACTTTACCTATTTGAGTGGCAAATATTAACAACTCAGAAAGAAAGGAGTCTTTGCTCTGTCTTGGTAAATCCTTAGTCATTTTTTATAACATTTAATTTTTAATATCACTTAATATCACTACATATAACTTTATACTATATTATATATTGATATTATAAGATATACATATGTTTTTATGGTACCTGTTTTAAATGAACTTTATATTTTGAAATCTATCAGGAATTTTAAGATATAGTATTTGACTAAATAATGGATACAGTTAATTTATAATAGATACCCTAAAATTATATGTTTAATTACATGAATCTGTCTCATTCCTTTGCCCTAATTTGATTGCCAATACTTAGAGATTTTAGAATTAAAGTTTGACAGGTGATCCTGAAAATGACTGTTATCTCTATATCTCTATGTCTATCTCTGTCTAAAACTATCTAGCAGATAATAGTTTTATTCTTAAGTGTTTACAGACAGTGATAGACACAATGGTGTCTTGTTCAAAAAGTGCAACACTTAGAACAAAATCAGCATGTACAAAATAGATTGTAGAGTCTCTGTCTTCCCTTTCATTTCTATTTTGCTTCCATGAAAGCTGTATGAATGACAGAGACCTGTTGCTATTTTGGCTTCTTTTCAATGTAGTTCTTAGGGCCCGTACTACCGAACCCGAGTCTGACTCTGAGCTATGTTCGTATTTGAGGACAAATGTCTTAGAACAGTACTTCCTGTGTCTTCCGGTCAAAGTGCTTACTCATTTAGAAGATTCGAGACTCTTTGCCATGTGCATTCCCTAGTGCAATTATTATTTATTATGTGCCACTGTCTTTTCTTAAAATCCCACCTCTACTTGTTTATTTTTGCTCTTTACAAAAAGAGTAATTTGAGAATTGATTCTAAAAATAATCTAACATGTGAAAGAAATCATAAGCATTGTCGAGAGAAAATTTTATTGTTATTGATGTTGTTGTTTTTAATGCTAGAAAAACTATGAAGGCTAATTAAATGTCCAACAGTGGAGGAATGGTATTTCCACTTGATGAAAGAGTTATTCCCAACCTCCGGACTCATGGTATGAGCTACAGTAATGTGTGAAAGTCATCTTACAAAATGCCAACATAAAGACATGATAAAGCTTTTTATTGCCTACTATTTTTATTAGATTCCTAACTGTTTATAGGATGTTTCAAATACAACTTGGCCCAAACATTTGATTATTTATTGGAAAAGTCTTACGTATTTACTTAATTTCCTTTCCCACTGAGATAAGCCTAGTATAGGCAGATATCTTTTGAGTCAATCAAAGCCACACTTGCCTATATTTTTTTCCTGTTTCCTGTTATACAAGTCATTCTTCAACTGCCACCAAAAAAAAATCTGAAAAAATTCCTTAAAGAGAAGTAGCCTGTCTGTATAAGCACTAACACTCATAGTGGATATTTTTAACTAAAAATAAACAGTATAACATCTTGTCACACAAACATGTAAGAAAACTAAAGAATGATTTTCTGATTTTACATAAAACCTATTTATTTACTCTGATAGCCTCACCACCAAATTTGTGTTGAACTCTCAGCTCACTGACAAATACTTTCTTTATTCTTCCACTGGACCCTGGGACTTTTACCTTCTCTAATTCCATTCAGTTAAATATTAAAGAACATACGATGCAAGTATATGTTGCAGAATAAATTAAACTTAGCTACATTACCCAGAAAAACAGTGGATATAATTTAGTACTTGCCTAATAATACATATATTCATTCTAATTTACATTTTTCAGGAAAGGATAATGGTTTATTTTCTATGAATTTGTGATATGGATTTTTAATTCCAGCATAAAATAGATAAAGGTATTGCATTTTGCAATCTACACAGTAACAGGAATTTAATGTGTGTGGACAGTCTGCTCATTTACTAGAATAATACATCCCAAATGGCTTCGATGTGTTCATAGACAGCGAACACTGAAAGCAGTAATTGAAAAAATACATCACCAGTCCAAATGTTTTTGCAGTCCTCTGTTGTAGTCTGATGATCCTCTCGAATTCTTTGTTCAGTCAGGAGGATAGAGGGTTCTGGAATTGCCAACTGAGACTCACATTCCAAGTAGTGTAAGCTGTAAAGATACAAAGAATGTAGATAAACCAACCCATAGTTTAGTTAAACTGAACCCCCCAAAATCATAAAATTCCTTAAATTCACATGTTTATTTTGTATATGTTATTTAACTAAAAACATCATCTGGATGACTTATATAACAGGACTATAAAGTTAGAATTTCTACCAATAAGTAAAAATGCATAGATAATAATCATGGAACATTTAAGCAACTGTAATGAAGTGTTTTGTTTTAGAATCAGGGTATTTTTATCCTGATGATTCTGACATATTAAAACTATAGCCCTGGCTGGTGTAGCTCAGTGGATTGAGCGCGGGCCTGCGAACCACACGATCACCGTTTGATTCCCAGTCAGGGCACATGCCTGGGTTGCAGGCCGGTTCCCTGCAGGGGACGCACAAAAGGCAACCATACATTGATGTTTCTCTCCCTCTCTCCTTCTCCCCTTCCCCTCTAAAGATAAACAAAATAAAATCTTTAAAAAAAAACTATAAACATCATGAAATCTGATTGTATTAGTTAGAAAATGATAGCTGTTACAATAAAGAAAGATCCAAAATTGGTGGCTTAAAACCATAGAACAGTGGTTTTCAATCTGTGTGCCATACATGCTAAGATGCACCAAGAATTTTTAAAATGTGCAGTACCCGACTATTTAGTCAGGGGCACTAACCTCTTTTCTTTTAAATTCTCAAATAAAAAATGACCAACAATAGCTGTCTGGTGTGCAAAAATTAAAATTATACTGTTTTTTGTCAGATCAGCAAAAAATATATATTTTCCGGTTTGCCACAGGATTTTAGTAATTAGTTTATGGGCACCATGAGAGGAAAATGATTGAAAATTGCCAAGAAGATCATATCTTGCTCAAAAAAAAAGACCAACCCAGCCTTTTTTCAATGCTGGTAGAAGGGATTTTATTCCATTCAGCTCTGCATGGAATTAGATTTCAGAGGCTCTGCCATGTTCAAGTGTGACTACCAGTGTTCCTCTAGAGCTTATAATACTGAGACTCATTGAGACTATCAGGCTGTGAGGGAATGTGTATACACTGCATAAGACACAGCAACTGGCAGCTCCTGTGCAAAGTATCTAGCTTCAGTATGAAACTGAGAAGCACTTGTGAAGTAATTCAAACCTTGATGACGATCAGAATCCTGCTGGAATGAATGCTGCCATTGGGTTGAAATGTATAAAGTGCATAGAGAATAGTGAAATGTAGAAGATGCAAATGGCTATCATTGGAGCTGTCTTTTCATTGTTGGATATCTGGCTATTTTATGTACTTGATGCACTGTAGTAAGACAATAAAGTGGAGCAAGAGGTATATGACTAAATGACCCAATCAATGCCAGGTTGATTGTGCTCAAGCTTTCTTCACTGTCTTGGATACTACTTTCACTGTCTTCAGAGAAGCACTCTCCTTTGCTGTCCCTGACTCTCCTAAAACCCTTTTTAACACTACTGCCCATATCCCCTAATGGAAAGCACCACATATAAATCAGAAGAAAGGAAGTAACTCTGGTTGGAAAGAATAGAAAATGGACACAGAAATATTGCCTGGTCAGTTAGGAGAAAAGAGTGTAAAAGGTTTTAAGATCCAAGTTTTCAACAAGTGCATGTCACTTTTGTTCACATTCTATTGGCTACAATAGTCACATGGTCACAGCTAACTGCAAAGGAGGCTGGGAAATAGAGGTCTAGTTGAGTGACAATAAAGAAGAGACAGCTGGTTGGGCGATTAGCAATCTCTGCTATACAGCCTATCAATAGAACATCATTTTTTTAAATTAATTTATTTTTTAAATTGATTATGCTGTTACAGTTGTTCTATTCCCCCCTTCATTCCCCTCCACCCTGCCCCCCAACCCCACCATTACCCCCCTTTAGTTTATGTCCATGTGTCTCAAGTCCTTTAGGTTCTATATTTCCCATGCTATTCTTGCCCCCCCCATCTATTTTCTATCTACTGTCTATGCTACTTATTTTCTGTACCTTCTCCCCCCATCTCCTCCTCCCACTCCCCTGTTGCTAACCCTCCTTGAGATCTTCATTTCTATATTTCCACTCCTGATCTAGCTGTTCTTTTAGTTTGCTTTCGTTTTAGGTGTGGTTGTTAATAACTGTGAGCTTGTTGTTCTTCCACTGTTCATGTTTCTTTAACTTCTTTTTCTTAGATAAGTCCCTTTAACATTTCATATAATAAGGGCTTGGTGATGATGAACTCCTTGAATTTGGTCTTATCTGAGAAGCACCTTATCTGTCCTTCCATTCTAAATGAAAGTTTTGCTGGATAGAGCAATCTTGGTTGTAGGTCTTTAGATTTCATGATTTGGAATATTTCTTTCCAGCCCCTTCTTGCCTGTAAGGTCTCTTTTGAGAAATCTGCTGACAGTCTGATGGGGACTCCTTTGTAGGTGATTGTCCCCTTAGCTCTTGCTGCTTCTAGGATTCTCTCCTTTATTTTAATTTTGGCTAATGTAATTATGATATGCCTTGGTGTGTTTCTTCTTGAGTCCAACTTTTTTGGTACTCTCTGGGCTTCTTGGATTTCTTGGAAGTCTATTTTCTTTGCCAGATTGGGGAAATTTTCTTTTATTATTTGTTCAAATAGTTTTTCCACTGGTGGTTGTGTCTTTCCCCCCTTCTGGTACCCCTATAATTCGGATATTGGAGCGTTTAAAGATGTCCTGGAGGTTCCTAAGACTCTCCTCATTTCTTTGAATTCTTGCTCCTTGACTCTTTTCTGTTTGGCCATTATTTGGTTTCTTCTGGTCCACTCCATTGATTTGAGTCCCAGTTTCCTTTTCATCTCTATGGGTTTCCTGTGGAATTCCATTCATTTCCCTTAATTTAGCCTTCATATGTTTCTCTAATTTGTGGCTATAATCAACCAGATCTGTGAGGAAGCTGATGACCAGTGTTTTAAACTGTGCGTCTGAGAGTTTTGCTATTTCTTCGTTGCTTAGATTTATCTCTGGGGCTTTGAGGTCTCCCTGCGACATTTTTGGTCTGTTCTGGCCCTTTAAATGTGAGAAACTGCGCCTTGGACTCCCAGGTCGCTGGGTTGTGACGCTGTATGTGGGGGAGTGGTCAGAGCGGGGAAATGGCGGCGCCCTGTATCGCCGCTGAGCCGGTCCAACCTCCCACTCCCTCACTCGCGCGCAATTAGGCAACCGCAGTCAACTCGCTGCACCGCCTCCCCACTGTCTCCTCTGCAGTCGCTCACCCGCTCACCCGGTGGGTTGCTCGGTCGCTCACTAGGTCCAATCCTGGGTTTGGAACCCGTGCGTCTGGATTCGCGCGTCTGGATTCCGCACCCGGGTCCGACCGAGCCCTCCCTTGCAGCTCCTCACCAGACGCCGGTTTCGCCCCTTACCGGTCGGGCTGAAGAATTTGTTGTTAGCGGACTTCCGAAAAGTTCAGTTTTCCGTGTTCTGGTTGTGTTTTCTGATGCTAATATTTAGTTGTCCCTAAACTTGGTTGTATGAGGAGGCACGGCACATTCACCTAAACCTCCATCTTGGTGGAAGTCCCAATAGAACATCATTATGTGGCAAAATTACATTTATAACTTTAGTTATTGTATTTGCATGCAAATATGTGTATGTGTACAGAAATGTTATAATTGCTACTTTTATAAGCAATTAAAATTAAAACAAATTTAAGCCTAAAAGTATTATTGATGTAATATTAAAATTTCTATAATTTCTATAGAGTTTTTAACCACATTTAAACAAAATACATGCATGAAACATTTCCACTGCTTATTTGAAATATTTAGATTTTACTTCCTTTTAGAATTCTTCCTTGTACTTAATTAAGAATAAACATTTGCAGTTAATAATAGCACCTACTATAAATTTAGCTCTTGCTATGTGCCAGACCCTATTCCAAATTCTTTAAATACATAGCTCACTTAATTCTTGTATGATTACAGTCATATAAAGTGGACAATGTTTCTCGTATGCATTATTACCAATGAGATAAATAAAGATCAAAGAATTTATGTAACTTTTCTAGTAATATTTTGGATATGAAATAGTCTCAGTTCTTTCAGATTCAAATTCTGAGCTCATAGTCAGTATGAGGAGAAAAGACAAAGATCCTAATAACTTTAGGGTTGGCTTGCTAAAATGCTCTGTAAAACCATGTTCTAGTTAATCGAGTTTCTATGTATAAGATATGGTGAAATTTAAATTCATATTATCTGTACACACATATTTTCAGACTCATTGTAATAATCCCAGTGGGTAGCAATGATTAATTTAACATAAATTCATTTAGGCTTTTGTAGCTCAGTGGATTGAGTGCCAGCCTGCAAACCAAAGGGTTAATACTTCAATTCTCAGTCAGGGAATAAAGGTTGTGGGCTAGGTCCCCAGTGGGGCCTGTGAGAGAGGCAACCACACACTGATGTTTCTCTCTCTGTCTCCTTCCTTTCCTCTCTCAAAAATAAATAAACAAAATCTTAAAAAATAAATTATTTTAAATACCAACACGTTTATTTTCTACTTAAAATTATCATGTCTGAAGTTATAAACTAATTGCTAATGATTTACAGGACTTACTAAGGTAGCTTTTATTTATTTATTTATTTTTTATAATTTTATATTTCTTTTTTTTTTTTAAGATTTTATTTATTTATCTTTAGAGGGGAAGGAGAGAGGGAGAGAAACATCAATGTATGGTTGCCTTTCGTGCATCTCCTGCTGGGAAGTGGCCTGCACGGAACCGGCCTGCAACCCTGGTATATGCCCTGACTGGGAATCGAACCGCAATTGTCTGGGTCACAGGCCCGCGCTCAATCCACTGAGCTACACCAGCCAGGGCAAGGTAGCTTTTAAATTATATTTCACAACCCTTCATCATTTCAGTCTGCAAACTTTCATACCAGTTCCACTCTCCTTCACTTCATTAGCTCCCAATATTTACATGGCTCTTTTTTGGAATAGAGCCAGGTTAAATAGAACATTTAAAAAATCTTTCATTATAGATGCTGGATTTACTGGTTGCTATGCTGTTCTAACTCAATGGAAATGCAGTCTATTGTTTTGGCATCTTTGTTTCCAATAAGGAAGAGAACATGTTTCTAGCCCAGAGTCATTGGAAGTACTGGTTGTCTTTAGTGAAGCCATTCCCCTCTGTATATACCAACTTAGTTTCTGTCAGGTCTTACCCTGGGCACTGTACTAAGTGCTTTTGACTCATTGCCTTGTTTAGTCCTTATAAAAACTCTATGTATTTATATTATTTTTCTCTCCATAAGAATAAATTAAGGCTTAGAGTAGTTAAATTTTATGATGTTAGTGAAGAAGCCAAGTTTGAATCTAGAAAATCTAACTCCAAAAATAACACTTAATTGCTCTACTGACTTCCATGTCTGATTCCACACTTAAATCGCTTGCTATTTCACACTCGTTTCACCTTATTTTATGTTAATCCTTTTGTGATGCATATGTCACGCATACCTGTTCTCTCTGAAATCATTGCTTACTTTACAGTTCAGTGAGTGAGCAAGGATTTAGGTGCTTAAGAGAATAGTGATGTGGATCACGAGAGTAAATTTTCAGCAGTTTCCATGTGCCAAGCTCTGCGCTAAGCACTTTATTTAAAATATAGAATATCAAGCCTCAAAGTTACTAAGTAGATGGTATTATCACCATTTTACAAATGACGAAACTGATTCTCAAAAATGATAACTTCCCCTCAATAACTCTGCTTAAAAGTGCTGGGCTATGATACAACCTTAGGTTTGACTCAGCCTCATGCATAGACTCTTAGCTCTTAAACTAAGAATCTTTCTTAAGCACTAAATAGATACTGATTCTTGAACATAAATTACCTAATTTTATTATCACTGCAGCTCAATGTAGTAGAAGATGCTAATACAGAGACAAGGATAATTTAAATAAGCACACTTGTAATAAATATTGGGGCTAGTATCAACACCCAGACTGTATATCTGCATACAGACAGAATTTTCCTCCAGGCCTTGTCCCCAGAACTAGCATTACCCTATTCATTCATTCATTCATTCATTCATTCATTTACTCAGTGCATGTTTGTTGTGTATACACCTTCTCTGGACACTGTCCTAGGCACTGTGCACAACAGTAGTTAAAACAGTTACTCTACCTTGGGGCTTTGGTCTAATGAGGAAAAGAAATATTATTCAAGTTGTACAAATACATAACTGGAAATTGTAATAAAAAACTGGTATATTTTAAAGTTAGAGGGATTTATGAAACCTATCCCCAGGGGAACATTATTTTAGCTGGGATGTGAAATATGAATAGAAGTTTACTAAATAGGGCCCGTAGGAGGTAGAAAAAGATTGTGCTGAGCATTGCAAAGAGATCTTCCTATTAACTCCTGAATAAGGATTTATACAGACATCTTCACTATCTAAGGAATCTCCATTTTTTAGTGAAATTTCTTTAAAAATACCATTATACATATGTATATGTATATGTGTATGTATATATGTATATATATGCACACCCTGTAATATATAAATACACAAACACATATATATAGCTGTATAAGCATCTAGTAATTAGATGTATGACTTTTCTTATTCAGTGTTCACTTATCCAACAGTCTCAAGTATCTGGAATACACTTTCCAATGAGAAAAAAATCAGAATTAATATCACTCATAAAGGAGTCAGTGGTATTAAAGCATAAAATATAGCCTCTGAAACTTGAAAAGTACATTCATATATTAACCATTAAATAATAAAAGCAAATAGCCCTTCACATTTTAAGACACATTGGCATATTAGTCTCTAGTTAAATAACTGACATTTATTTAATAGCCCTGAATCACCAACTATGTTGAATATCATGTTGAGTATATTCATATAAGAAACAAGATAAATATATATTGCATGCATTATAAATATACATATATTTAACTAGTCCTTTAAATCACAGGTTTGTTAATGTACAGAATTCGTTTGTATACCAGTTCTAGATAAATGAAGTATTATTATTCTAGGAAAGATAATTTCTATTAACATCTGTTATATTTACTCATATTTCCTGACATAAAAGTATTTTACATGAGAGTGATCCATAATCATTAATTATAATACTGTATGTGATTCAGAATAAAATTCTCACCAATGTATTTAAGGAAAATTTGAAACATGATCAGGCGAGATCGGGTGCATTCAGGGTGGTATAAAACATGATCTTGATATTGCAGAATGTTTTTCTCAAATACATAGGAAATAAACATACAGAAGAATGTTCATCTTCCAAAAGTTCAAAAATGACCAAAAGATTCTCATAGATATCTTAAGGAGCTATTTAACATCAACATCCTATTATAAGCAAACTAGTATTTTAATTTGTTGTGGAAGATGTCACCCCTGATTGTCCTTGAAACTCCACACAGGTGTACAGAGAAGGGGGAGCTCTGAAGACAAGTTAAGATGCTCACAGTGATGAGGCCTCTGTGAGGGTCATATCGTGATGCAAAGTGCAAAGCTCATCACATAGCAAACAAAGGAGCTTTTCTGTGGATCCCTGGATTATATGTGATACTTATCTAACAGGCATGCCTATTTTGTTTTCCAAATGATCATGTTTTATACATTTTCTGAAAGTATATTAAGGAATATCTCTTCATATTGCTATTACCTGTGTCATAGATCTTCAAATTACACACTACCTTGTTACTTGTTAAGGAGATAATCTTTGTTATATTCAAGGTTCTCTTTAGCTTACTTGGAAATGTGAACTTTGTTTACTTGAAATAGAGAAAGTTAAAAAATATATAAAAACCATTCCATTAGGTCTTTATTCCTGACTTCTTACTTTCATTTATTTGATTCTTCTTAATAGTGACTGATTTCAGTATGATTTGAGTTGCAGCAGTTTCTCAGTGAAGCATATTCCTCCAAGACTCCATTTTCCAAGTGTGTGTATTTCATTTGGGCTTCCATGTGGCTATAGAAGAGGACCGCCTGGTAGTTTCTTTCTGTATTCTATAATTCTCAGCATGGATGGTTTCTGCTACAATACTTTTTCTTCCCACCTGACATTATCTCAACAATAAATACTGATACAACCCCCTGAGATACTCATTCATCTCTCAGGCCTCCAAGCAGACCAGGCAGCCTCTCATGATTGGAAAAAGTGATGGTGGAAGGACAAGATCATTATAAGACACTCAAGCAGATCTAGTCACAACTCTTGGAAATTTTGAAATAGACAATGCAAGACAGAAATAGACCAGGTCTGTCTATAGTTTATTTTTCTTAATTCCTCAAAGTGGAGAGTGAGATGGGATAAGAATATATAGATTACTTTAAAGGACTCTCAGGAATATGTACATTTTAGAAGGGTTAATGTAAAATGTGGAAGAAGGTGTGGATTGTTAGGGAAATTCACACATTTACCTAAAGGTCAATGGGGAAATATTGACCCTGGAAAACATCATGAAGCCTGACTATCCCCCATTCTCTGCCTCTCTTTATTTCTTTCAATATGTATCATGCCATCAGAGCCCAACCAGGTTAATTGACTGGAACATATAATGATTTATGAGACACATTGATGTTTATTTTGTTTATTCAACAAACATGAATTTTTCACTCATTTTTTGTTAAGTGCTGAGGATATAGGAATGCAGTGGTGAGCAAAAATGTAGTCACCATGTATAAATTTTTTATAGCAAATCATTACACTGTATGAATTCATAAATGCAAACCAAAATAAATATTACAGCCCTGCCTAGTGTGGCTCAGTGGATTGAACACTGACCTGTGAACCAAAGGGTCTCAGGTTTAATTACCAGTAGGGGAGTGTGGGAAAGGCAACCACATCTTGATGTTTCTCCCCCTCTCATTCTCCCTCCATTTCCCTCTCTCTAAGAATAAATAAGTAAAATCTTTTAAAAAACAAAATAAATATTATAAAAGAAGGTGACGTGTTTCTATGAGAACATGTGGTTGAGGATTCTACCCTAGAGTAGGGGAAAGATGATTAAGTAGGTCCTTCGTTCCTGAAATCTCAAGGATAAGTGGATAAACTATGTGTGTTTATTTTGGGAAGGGAATTCAGAAAGTATTTTAGGTAGAAGAACCCTTAAAGACACATATTCATATAAGAGAAAAATAAAGTCATAATAGGTGGTCCACCATCAAGGCTGATAGTTTGAGAATCTAAAGATTAAGCAAGGTAAAAGTGCTCGTTATGAGTATTTATGCTCCAAGTCAAAATGTGGTAGATATGTGATACAGAACTCTGAGGCTACAAGAGTCACAAGCCTAGTAGCTAAGTGTCCTCTAAAACATCATAGTGCTTCAAAGAAGGGGGTTATCCACCAGGACAGATTTAAGTAAAAAAAAAATTGGTTTATTTTTGGGGGATAAATAAGGGATAGAATGTGTATCATAAAGATAAGAGTCATCTGGTTTTAAAGCTTCAAATGTTTGACCTAAATTTTTACCCAGTAAAAGTGAACTCAGGATTTTAAAATAAGCAACCTGGTTTTGTCAGGCCGACCACCTGTACTTTGAGAAGATAATCTTTGAAAGGTTACATTTTAGTAATAACTAATTTTATTCATATTGTGTCCCCTGACTTTATCTCTAAGTACAAAAACTATTATCATCAGAATAAGCTGACTTCAAAACCATTTTTATGCTTGAACATATCCCTGGGTGTTTGTCTTTTCTGAATGATTATCATTTCACTGACTTTGTTGTTTCCATGATCTCTAAACCTTCTCTGGTTTTCAACTCATGGATCATTTTGTGCTTTTAGAATCACTGTTTGAAACCAACCTTGAGAAAGTCACATAGCACCATAGAAAAAAACATAAATTGACTTTGAGACACTTTAGGAAGAACTAGTATGTCTTCAAAGACACAAATATATATGATTCTTCCCAACACAGGGTTATAAAAACTAACATTAATAGATATGGAGTTACTTATGCCCTCAGTTGTAAATGTTTTTATTGTTGATAAAAGGTAGAGTTCAGTGTGGTGTGTAAGAACTTAAAGTCGCCATCTTGTTCTTACAAGTTAAAATCTGAACAAATTGAAAAATCAACAACTTTTCTTAGATTTATCAGAGAGGTGAGGTCACAAGGCAAACCACTGTATCAAAAATTGGAGAGAGAGGCTGGATGCAGAGAATCACTTCTTAATGGAGTGGGAACACATGTGTAGAAACTCTCTGGGAACCAGTGCTGGGGTAGGAAAGGCTGAAATGTGATTGATAAATCGCTGGAGTCTCAGTAGAGACAAGTCTGAGAGATAAAAACTCCAGAAGGCCAGTCATCCAGGGGCCATTGTTCCTTTTCAAGCTTTTTACCTCCAGGAGTGGTACCAGATCCCCACAGTGAAGACTGTTGGAATATATCTCTGTGTCTCAGGCAGCAGGGTTGGGGAAATAGTGTTAAAAATAGACCTCCCTTCAAGAGAAACTGTTTTACCAGAGTCTAACCTACTGGGGTTTTATTAGATCTCAGATAACAGGGGGAAAGGGAAATACCCAACTTCCTCCACCCCAGTGTGGCTGTTTTGTCCTAGCTAATGGAGATTGAGACTGAGAAGTTCACAGTCAAAGGGCACAAGCTCTCTAAAAGGCTGAGATCTAATCACAGAACACTGCCTCTTCCTCCACACTTTCCCACCACTTCACTAAAGACCTGTTTACTGCAGTTTCTTTTACTACGTACATCATGTTTGACTATCAAAGAAAACTATAATTTACTGAAAGGCAAAAACATAGCTTGCAAAAACTGATCAAGCATCAGAACCAGAGTTAGATGTGGCAAAAATGTTGGAATTATTGGAAAAGAAATTTTTTTAAATGAACGATGAAGATGCTAATGGCTTTGACAGACAAATTAAATATGCAAGAACACATGAGTAATGTAAGTAGAGAAATGGAAAGTGAAGATAAAATTAAAACTTTTATCTTTTATCTTAATCTGTCTAACAGATTATTTTTTTCAAAATAAATAAAATGTATTTGGTGACTATAGCTTATGTCAAGTGAAATGAATGACAAAAGTATAGGGGAAGAATTATGAATATTTTGTTAAATATTATAAAATAATTATACTATCTATGAAATATAATAGTGTTAATTGAAAGTAGAGTTGGAGCCCTGGCTGGTGTAGCTCAGTGGATTGAGTGTGGGCCTGCAAACCAAAGGAACACGGTTCGATTCCCAGTCAGGGCACATGCCTGGGTTGCAGGCCAGTTCCCAGCAGGGGATGCACAAGGGGCAACCATACATTGATATGGTTGCCTTTCTCCTCTCTTGTGCTCTAAAAATAAGTAAATAAAATCTTTAAAAAAAAGAATTGGAGTTACTGTAAATGACTGTAAATGCAAACTCTAGGGCAACCAATGAGGGTTAAAAAGAGAAGTATAATTAATATACTAAGAAAGGAGAAAATGGAATTATAAAATGTTCAACATCCTTCAGTCTGAAATAGAAAAATTCAACAGGCAGAAAATCAGTAAGGACATGGTTGAATTCAAAATCACAGTCTTTCAACTGGATATAATTGATATCTATAGGTTGCTTCTTCAACAACAGAAAAAATATTTTTCTCAAGCTTATATAGAAAATTCATCAAGAAAGTTCACATTTGGACTCAGAAAACATATTTTAATAAATTTAATAGAGTAGGGATCATGCAGGAGTTCTTATACATGACAATAGAATTAAACCATAAATGAAGAACATAAAGATGCCTAGGGGATCCCGGTATACACTAAGAGTAAACCACACATTTCTGAATAGTAAGTGGGTCAAAAGAAATCTCAATAAAAATTTAAAAATATTTCCCACTAAATCCGAAAATAGTACAGCTAATTAAAATTTGTGGGGTGCAGCAATAGCAATGCATAGGGGGTATTTTATAGTGCTGAATGCATATTTTTTTAAACAAGGAAGACTTAAAATCAGTCATCTAAGATTACATCTTAGGAAACTAGAAAATGCAGAGCAAATTAAATGTAAAGTAAGCAGGAGAAAAAGAATAATAAAAATTAGAGCAGAAGTCAACAAGATTGAAAGCAGAAAACCAATAGAGAAAAACAACAAAAACAAAAGTTGATTCTCTGAAAAGATCATGTTAAAGAAGAAAAGACACATTATCTTATTAATAGAAACAGAAAAATAATTTGACAAAACCCAACACCTATTTATGATAAAAACGTTCAGCAAACTAAGCTAAAGGGGGACTTTCAAAAATTGATTAAAAAATCCTAAAACTCTTATTATACTCAATGTTGAGAGACTTGAAAATTTCCCTCTAAGATTAGAAGAAATTGCAAAAAAAGTTATCTTTTACCATTCTTCTTCAACAGTATACTTTATTTGCAGATGGTATGATAATCTATGTAGAAAATCTAAAAGAATTGATAAATAAATGATTATAGTAAGATTGCAGGATACATATACATATAATATACTATTATACATATATCAATCTTTCCTTTATACAAAGAACAAGTAAAATTTGAAATTACAAACAGTGCCATTTATTCTAACAAAACCCAAAATACTTCTGTATATATGTAACAAAATATAGGTAGGAACTTTATGAGGAAAACTATAAAACTAATTAACAAAATTAAAGAGCTAAATAAATGGACAGATATTTCATGTTCAGGGACAGGAAGTCTCAATATTGTTGAGATGTCAGTTCTTCCCAACTTAATCTATAATTTCCATGCAATCCCAATGAAAATCCCAGCAAGGCTTTTTGTTAATATCCACAAACTGATTCTAAAGTGTACATGGAGAGGCAAATGTACCAGAATAGCCAAAAACAATATTAAAGTAGAAGAAAAAGTTGGGAGTACTGATTCTACCTTACTTTAAGCTACCTTCTGTTAAGCTACAGTAATCGACACAGTGCGATATTGGTCAAAGAAGAGACAATAGATCAATAGAATAGAATGGAACAGAAATAGGCCCACATAAACACAGTCAACTATCTTTGATGAAGACGTGACACTGGAGAGAAGATGGTCTCTTAGTAAATGGTGCTGCATCAACATGCAAAATAAAGGACTGTAGTCACAGATTAACTCAACATGGATCATAGATGTACACGTAAAATGCGAAACCATAAAACTACCAAAATAGCATAGGAGAAAATTTAGGTGACCTGGATATGGCCATAACCTGTTAGGTACAACATCAGAGGTATGAACCATGAAAGAAATAATTTATAATGTTGAAATTAGAAAATTCTGCTCTGCAAAAGATAACTGTTGGAAAATGAAAAGTCTTTGGAAGGCAGTTTGGTAGTTTCTTACCACACTAAACATACTCTTACTCTATGATCTAGCAATTGTGTTTTTTGGTATTTACCTAAATGAGTTAAAAAAGTTATGTTCATGGAAATACCTGATCATGGATATCTACAGCAAGTTAGTTCATAATTTCTAAAACTTGAAAGCAACCAAGATGTCATTCAGTAGGTTATTGTATAAATAAACTGTGGTACATCCAGACCATGGAATACTATTCAGTTTTAAAAGAAATGAGATATCAAGTAATGAAAAGACATGGGAGAACCTTAAATACATATTAATAAGTGAAAGAAGTCCATCTGAAGATACTAGATATTGTATGATTCCAATACATATGACATTCTGGAAAAGGTAAAACTACAGACACAGAAAGAAAAAAAAACAGTCAGTGGTTGTCAGGTGCTAAGAGGAAGGGGGGAATTAATAGTCAGAGTGCAGAAGGGTTTTAGGGCCAGAAAAAAAACTATTTTGCATGATTCTATTCTACTTGTCATTGTACATTTACTGATATCCATAGAATGTATGCCATCAAGAGTGAAACAATGTAAAGTTTGCCCTTTGGGTGATAATCGTGTTCACTGATGTAACAAATGTAACACTGGTACAGAATGATGATAGACTTGTGAGGGTGGGGTTGGCAAAGGGTATATGGGAATAGTCTGTATTTTCGACTCAACTTCTCTGTGAACTTAGAAGTACTCTAAAAAATAAAATATCTTAAATGGACTGACACTGTCCCCTGTGGAACTTGTCAAAGAATGTGACCTAGAAGATTTCAGTAGGTTACTAAATATTCAGGCTTAGACCTTAACTATATACTCCAAAAAACTTGAAACCCCAGAAGTTCAGAAATGTTACTGAATTAAGAACAGGTTGAATCACACTAAACATTCAATACTATATTCATATTTTGAGTCTCTAATTCCATTGAAAATGTATGATATTTTTTTGAATAACAGAATCCTAATATAGAGATGTATGTGGGACATGTGCAAGTGGCTTATTAAAATACATGTGAGTTATTATAAGTACATAAACAATGAAAATTGAATAGCCGTGGTGTAAATGTTATTGGAATGGTTTTAATCATGTGGGAATGAAGCATGAAGAGCTAGAGTTCAGTTAATTAATGTCCCAGATTTCATGGAGTTTCACCTTCATTAATTTGTACCCATTAGTTAAGAATATCATGTCGTTTGGCATTGCAAATATATCAGCTTATGAGAAGGCTTTCTGAGTGTAAGTAGGTCATAAATAGGGCCACTTTTATATAGAGATTTATCTAATTTCTAATTTTCTATACTGATCAACAAAGCCTTCACTGATTTTGAGAGGATTTTGCATCCAGATTTCATGTGTATTTTTTAAGCTTAAGCTATTAGAACCAGGCTATGGATTGGTCTAGGGAACAAAGTTGTATGCCTCTTTGTAATAAATAATATTGTATTTTACTTAAAGTCAAGGAAATCTTATAAAGCACTGAAGCAATAAGAAGGGCCCTGCAGTTTTTTGAGCTGATTTTCATTTACGGTACATTCGATGATGTGGATTCCTCTTAACAAAAGCCTGTCAGGAGCTACAGTGAGGATGAAATGTGACTTCTTAACGTATCTTAGATATGCTACTGTGATTTTCTTTAATGGTATTTTTACTTCAGTTAAATGTGGGCAAGTATGTTTCACAGCACTTTTTCCAAGATAACAACTTGGATTATTTTTTGAAAGAACTGAGTGAGATGAAATATAGTTTGGAAAGAGGTGGTACTGATTTTAACAACTCTTAAAACTCGAGGATTTCTCATAATACATTTTGAAAAAATATTCTAAGTGGCAGATAAAATGATTTTTTTCAAAGTAGGCTTTATTGTATAAGGTAAGATTCCATTTTTTTTGAACTTATACTCAGTCCCCTCACTATGCAATACATCCATAACCTGTGCCAAGAAGATACACTGGCCAGAAATGCTGGGCTACTGTGACAAAGTGAGCAAAGAGGAAGCAAGTCCAGACAGGACACCAGGAAGAAGAGGAAATGAGGGCAGAACCAGAAATCATTATCTTATATTGAGGTCTCTGGTTTTAAATCGAATTTCCACTCTACGTGCCTTGTGAGTTCACATGGAGCTCTAATCAGTTCAGAAATAAAAGGTTACCTGACTAGACAGAAATACTTTATTTTTCTTAATATTTTGAAAGATTATGACACTCCACTTCTGAATCTCAAAAGATGAAGTATGGAAATTATATGGATTGCTTTTGGATTCCCATGAGAATGAAGTGAATAATAATAAACTCAGAAATACTGCAAATAAGGGGATAATGGAGACAAATTGACCATGAGGAGGAATAAAAATTTGATCATGTTATTTTTATAATGCAAAGTCTATATTGTTTCTGACAAGACAAATTCAGCCTCCTTAGCTTATCGTAATTCCTTTTCAATGAAGCTAGGCATTTAATTGTTTAAACAGCTTTTCTGATGGGGCATTAAAGATGTCTCGTTTCCTCCTACCTATCAGCATCGTTGAACCCCACTTACATGCAATAGTGACTCTCTTGCCTGGACTTCCAATATACCTCATCTCTACCTCTGTATGGACTCCTTCTATCCTAATATTATGAATCTTTATTAATTTGACTTCTCTTAGAGCATTAGCTCACTAGAAATAGGCTCTATTCATTGTGTTATCAAACAGGTTTTCCTGATTCCTATTATGTTCTCAGAAATAAATTCATTCATGCATTTGTGAGTAAACAACAGTAAATCAACTTGTGGCTGTATTACACACTTCTAATTTGAGAAGTTAACTGCAGGTTTGAAATGCATGTAAAATGTTCTTCCACATTGAGTAAATTTCCTTTTTCTTTGGAAATTCCCGTTCATGTGTAACTTTTGATACACTCATTTTGGCATAATGGAAACCATTAACTGTGGTTTCCATGCCTCCACTCACTACAAGCTCTGTAAAGAAGGCTTTCTCTCAGCTGGGGCATCAGACCATGGTGAATGAACAGTGAAGAATCTTGATATGTATGTTTGTTACAAGTGCTTCGGTGGCAAAGTAGTGTTTTAATAGGCAACTGAGAGCAGAAGGATAGAAAAAATTCTGGTAGCTTAGTGTAGCTTTGGAAAAAATAATAACTAAAGATAAAGAAGCTAATATCTGAATGATGTGAGTGGTTTCCATTAGGCAAAGAAAAAGAGATTGATAGGTTCACAATTAAAGAAGAAAAAAGGTCTGTTCCTATTATATTTTAAATCAAATTGTTTTTAGAAAATCACATTATGCATAACATAAAGAAAATAAATACTAATATTACTTAGATAATATTGTTATTTTTATCAAAATGAATCAAATAGTTCCTTCATCAAACCAAAATACAAACTTTTTCAAAACAATGCTATCCATTGGTCAAGTTATATCTTTATATTTTAATCGTGAAAAAATCTAATGATTCAGAAGTATATGTTTTTTTAAGGAAATATCCTTTCACTTACCAGATGCTGCATATCATTTTGCAATTTGCTCTTAGAAAACAACCGTATTCCATTTATTCAACAGTACTGGAGACTGTACATGTATCATGTTGTGTGGAAGACCTACAATCTACTTCACTGCTCACAGACTGATAAGGACATAGACTATTTCCCCAAAGTTACTATTATAAACCATAGAAAATGTATTTCTTTCCATTATTTGATTGTTTACCTGCTATCTATCAATTTATTTATTTATTAATGCATTTATGCTCATATTTTCCTAAAATGTAGTTCTTAAAGATGCATTGGTTGGTTTAACTTTAAAAAGTTAACAGCTATTAACAAAGTATTTCATAAAGTAATATAGATTTTTATTTATATGGATTTAGATATTTATATACATAGGTTTTCATCCAGAAAAAATAGATGTATGGGCCTATCTCTGGATACCAATTTTATGAAGAGGGCATTTGAGTACCTATTTTTCTGTCCCTTTGCATAAACTGGATATCGTCATTATATAAAACATCAATGCCAATATGATGTACATATCAATGAAAAGTGTTGATGTGGCTCCTTTGGTTGGATAATTGTCTCCATAACTCAAATGTTGGGGGTTCAGACCAAGTCAGGGCACATGCTTAGGTTGCAGGACATAAGGGCAGCAACCAGTGGATGTTTCTCTCTCTTTCTCTCCCCCTCCCTCCCTCTTTCCTTCTCTTCCTCTTACTCTAAGAAGCAATGAAAAATGCCCTTGGGTGAGAAAAATATATAAAAAATAAATAACTAAATTTCAATTTATTTGACATGTAGTAAAGTTGAATCTTTTTTCATATATTTATTGCTTAACGAAGCAATATCGGGGTGAACCTAATTATTTTTGGCAATTCAGCGACATCAGTTTCAATAGGATTTGACCTAAGCGAAGCCTGCCAATTATAAATAGCTCTGCTCACTATCAAGGCAGTCATAACAAATTTGAAATGTCTTCTCCTTTTTCTAACCTTTTATGAGAATGCTTGATTTTCTGCATCGGGATTTGGAACACACAGAGTGTGCTGACAGTTCAGTGGGTACAGTTCACATACAATAAATTCCTTAAGCTGTATAAAAATAGACATGATAAAGTCATGAAAACATATTGCAACAAGATAATATTTTATTTAATATGAAATTGTGGCTTTATTAATGTCTATGAAAGTGAGTCATTATTTAGTCTCTAGCGGGTATGAATCCAACTCATACATGATTCATGTGAGGCATTGGCTACTTTGCCATTCTGTCTCTCATTGTTAGAGCCCCCAACACCATTGATATAGTAAGAAAGACAATTAAAGAGTCAGTCTCTGAGCTGACTGCCGAGGTCTGAGTCTAGTTCTCTATGCCATTACAATCTGTGTCATTGTGGGCAAGTTATTTAACTTCTTCTGTGTTGGACTTCTAATTTGAAAATATTAAAATAATAGTATCCACCTCAGGGGGCTGCTTCGAGAACTATAGGAGTTGGTATATATATAAAGATTTTAGATAGTGTAAATAACCATTGTATGATTGTTACATGCATTATTTTTATCAGGAAGTCTGTTGGGAGACAGGAAAGGCCATGTGAGGTACAGCAATGAGGATACTTATTAAAGTATGAATATAGATACATAAAGGAAATAGTAAAATGATAAAGCATAAGTCATATATTTTAAAATGTGCCCATAAGTGGAGCAATGCACAAGGAATTAAAAAGGGATTCTTCCTTATCATTCTTCCTCTTTAATCTCAGGAAAAAGAATGCAGAATTTTATTGCTAACACTAATCTACAATAGTTGGACTAATAAATTAGATTAGAATACTGAACTAGGAACATAATGCCCTGCTTTTAATTTCATTAAAAATTGCAAAAAAATTGCAATTTTTAATGAAAAAGCAAAGGGTATTCCATATCCAGGCAACTAACTTAGAAAAGATCTCTTAGGAAAGCTCCTATTCAGTTAAAAATTTCCTTGTCTAAGAATTTTTAACTAGCTATAGAATTTATAGCTAGAAACCATAATAACCCAATATTTTCACTAATTGCCATTTTATGATATGCTGTAAACAGTAATGTATATGTGAATATTGATGTAGTTAGTGTATAATACCTGTTGGTAAGAATGAACTAGGTAAATGCCAACTTCTAGAAAGACTGTGTATACACACACACACATACACATCATACCAGTATGATGATGTATCTATATAAACATCTTATTAGTATGATGAAAAGAAGTTTATCAAAGCATTGATTCAGAGAAATAAAATGCATATTAAAATTATAAGAAGTAAATATATAATGAAGATATATATTCTATCCACAATCCTATCAGTCTTTTTTAAGCCACAGTATTTATTTTTCCTAGTTCTAAATGGCTATTGATATTAGACTGGCCTGACATTTCAGAGCCGTGTTTTGAATAAGAGTTAACTTCAAGATAACATCCAGAGTAAGTTTAGAAGAATCTTAGAATCTGAAGTTAACAATTAAATGAGAATAGACCTTACCAGATGACTTAAGGATGCCTTTATTTGTGCTTCCATTTCACCTTGTAAATGTCTCTGGTAGGATAATTATTATATTTCACAATCTATTGCTAAATATGTGTCACTACAATGATGGTCTTTTAAAATCCTTCTACCTCGAGTAAAGTGTCTGATTAATTGTAGAAATGCAACAAATGTTTAATAATGAGATAGTTAAATAAATAAACTATTAGTTATAGAGGTAAAAGTGAGAAATGGTACCAGATTTGAGGTATCTGAACATATTGGCGTTACATAGCATATGTTCTTGAGCTATATAGTAAATTTTGTGGGCTATCTTAGCAGTAAGGCAGAGCTGTAATTTATTGATGTTTTTTCTGCTAACATTAAGAGCATTATCAATTCTTAGTATTGATGGTTAGGATTTGATATGAGGATATCATAGTGCAAATATTAGTTACTTTAAAGCATTATTTATTTAACAATTTTGCACTTTATTCCATTCCATTCCAGAGTTAAGCTAGTGGTACAAAAAACAGGATTTCGAGGTGATAGGGGCTAAATTCAGATACCATGTCTAGGACTTATTACATGTCTTTGATTTGAAGTTTCCTCATCTATTTTAGTCTCAGTTTTGTAATTTGTTAGAGTCAATAACACCTTACTTATATGTGTTCTCAATAAATTGCATTATAAAATATATAATCTGTAGCTATGCTCTGGCACATAGTAAGGATTCAATAAATTCTAGGTGTTGGTGCTATTATTGTTATGTATCCTCATTATTATGCAAACTTTAAAAATCCTTTTTGTTAAAATGTGACTTGGAGATGTGAACCACCTTCATGAATAATAGGCTCATTCATTATATAGATGTCAGACACAAGTTAGACAAAATTCCCAAGATCACTAATATAGAAATGTTTTATTATATAGATGCATTGCTTCTTCTTAAGAAACATTTTCTCCTCAATTTCTTAAGGCTACGGTAGAGAGGTTAAGCAAAATATTCTATTGGTGATTAAGACATAAGGTTTTGCTTACACATGGAGAATAGAGGCTATAGGGAGAAAAGAGTCAATTTTTTATTCAGTACAGTCAAGGTCAGTAATGGTCTCAAATGCAATTACAGTGATGTGAGAAAGAATGAAAAAGCATAAAGTCCACAAATATTTCTGTTTTTATAAATCAATTTAACCAAAGGATTAGCTATCATGAAAATAATTTGGCAAAATTAGCACATTTATATGTGATTTAAGAATATGAAGAATTTAAGGGTGAACTGGCATCTTTTGAATTAAATTTTAGCAAATGACCTAATTCCATCATGAATGTCCACCAGTCTCTGTTGATAACCATTGGACTTTATCTTTATTAGAGAACAATTTTTTTGTTTGAAAGCAGTCTTTTCAAATCAACTTACATAGAAGCCTATCTTTCTTCATAGATGCTGTTGGTTTGACACTGTGTTAAGTGTATAGCAGATGTTGAGCCAGCATTTCACTGGGTTTTCTCCAATCATCAACATATCCCTCTACAACATCATCTAGATTCAACCCTGTTTTTATCTGTTCTATATATTAAACTATCTTTTTAGCAGTATCTGTAATAATGTTTTGGCTAGTGAGATATGTTTAAAAAACATTATGTGATGGTAGTATATCTTATATTTCTCTATTAAAATGCAAATAGAATCAAGCTATTATGGTCTTTTAGCCATTAGGAGACAAGTGGCTTGTAGAGTGTGAAGGGTTGTGAGGTATGTAAAAGGTCCATTGTCAGGAAGAGTGAAGGATGTTTCAGAGGACTAAGGAGTTTGACTAAATAGTGGGAAGATATGGAATGGAAGGGAGAGAACAGTGAAGGAGGTAGAATTTCCAAGACAAAGTCTATCTTCTTGTTTTATAGTTTTCATAAGATTTCCTCTAGAAATAACTTTGAAAAATATTTGCAAAACTATTCGTGAAGGGAAAAGAAATGGCTCTAGAAACAGACTGACAATTTTGCTGGCAGGAAATAATGAAGACCTGTACCAGGTCAGGGGCAGTCAGGAAGGCACGAAAGGATAAAAATCATCAAATGACGGGTCAGGGAATTGGGTCCGATGACTAATTGACTGAATGGGGAGGGTTGGAGGATTGGGTGATGGTACTACCAGCCATGAGTGATAGATACTGTCTTATACTGAGATTCATTATATTAGTGTTCTGTTGCTACCTGACCAATTAGCACACATTCAGCAGTTTAAAACTGTGTTTCACATATTTTTATCTCACAGTTCCTGTGAGTCAGAAGTCTGGGTTCTGCTTAGGTGGGTCCTCTAACTCTTTAAAAGGAAACAAGCTGACCTTTGTTCTTAGCTGAAGGCTAAATTGGGGGAGTTCTATGTCCAAGCTCACTCAGTTGGTTACAGATTCATTTTTTGTTTCTTTTTAAATTAATTGTTGTTTAAGAACAGTTGTCTCCATTTTCCTCCCACCACTCCCCCACCCCAGCCATCCCCATCTCCCACCCTTGATCCCACCCACCTTTGACTTTGTCCATGTGTCCTGTAAACATGTTCCTGACAACCTTCCTCCCAACCCCCTTCCCCTCCCACCTCCCCTCTGGTTAGTGTCAGTTTGTTATTAATTTCAATGTCTCTGGTTTGTAGTTGTAGGACCCAAGGCCCTGGCTTTTTGCTGGCTGTAACTGGAGGCTATCCTAAGCCTCTGTTTTTTGCCCTCAGCTCCTACAGCCTACTCACTGAAACACTGTCCCTTGCCCTGTGGGCTTTCTTAATAGGACTGCTTACTTATCAAGGCAGCAAGGGACTAGAAAAGACTAGAGAAAGTGAAATGCAAGACAGATTCTTACATAATTATGGAAGACATCTGATATCCCATCACCTTTGCCATATTCTATCAGACTCAAATCATAAGTCCCACCCATAATCAAGGAAAAATAATTTTTCAAGGGCATGGACACCAGCCGATGAGTATCATGGGAGGCCGTTCTGGAGTATGTCTACCACACATGTGGAAATATCGAAATGTGCTAAGGGCACAAAGAAAGTCAGATAAAGCAGAATGAGAATGTGTGGGCAGAGATGTGTATATAATAATATCAATGAAATTAAGAACCAAACCTAAAATGTGGCTTTTGTAAGTACTTGCACAGCATACCATGGAGCTGATTTACAGTAGAGTTTCCTCTTTCATTTTGCTCGCTTAGTAGTTTGCACGTGTATTATTATATCTGTTTGCCTGTATTTAGTTGTGTTGACAATAAATTAATGTTGTAATTAGTTCTCATTGTTTAAGGGAGTTTATTTTTAAATGAGAAACATACCTTCGGGGCTGCTGAATGGCAGATACACTTGCATCCTTTCTCAGCTGATTTCCTTTAGTGAAACCCTGTCACCTGAAGCAGCACTGCTTCTCCACTGAAAGGAGTATGGTTACAGATAACTTCCACAGCATGGGGTTTTGGGTCTAGAAAAAGCCTGAGGCACAGAGATTATGTTTAGGCACCCAAAAAAATACTGGCACATTATTCAGTGTGTGCCCAAGCAAGCTAATTTATTCTAAACCTGTGAAGCTTTGTTTTGATAATTTCTGGGCTTGTTCTCCTCTCAGTGAGCATTTGACTGAGAAGTATTTCCTTCTGAGTGCTCCCTTTTGTCAGGACAAATGCTATTTATAGAGCTAATGAGCTGAGATCATAAAGCAAATCCTTAAAGGAGTTAAAGGAGTTGAATAGGGTCACTGTGATACTACCCTGTCAGTAATGTACTTCTGCTTTACGGTGTTTACTGCAGCTTCTGCCAATTGCTCACGTGAAGGTTCAGTTTCCACTCTATGTGTAATTATAGAAACGAGCATACAGCTGTTTTAAGGAATGAGGGTTGGTTCAAAATGTCAGGAGACTGTTTAAAGTTAACTGAAAAATTTAAAAGGTTTCAACCCATTTACCTTTTTCATGCTTTCTGCAGCTAATGCTTTTTCTCCTTTTTCCTGTTCTCTGAGTTCATTCTGACGACTGTAACCTGGCAGCTTTTCAATCTGTGGACTGTGGCACAATCATTATTCTATCTTACTGCAATAAAACTAAGCTATTGTATAAACCTGTTGCAAGGAATAATAAAATAGAATTTGCATCAAAATATTGAATGAGAGTCCTACCTTGTACATTTTCACTTAAACAAATCAACCAAAATAAACAAAATTCATCATAATTGTTAGGTCATTTTGCATATACAGTAATTTAGTTTGAACTTGCATTGATTTATTGTAT
Source organism: Artibeus jamaicensis (assembly GCF_021234435.1). Classification (NCBI taxonomy): domain Eukaryota; kingdom Metazoa; phylum Chordata; class Mammalia; order Chiroptera; family Phyllostomidae; genus Artibeus; species Artibeus jamaicensis. Next base: position 64,820,710 of record NW_026522030.1, on the reverse strand, counting down.
CCATATGCAAAGGATATGCAAAGATTAACTTACTACATCGAGCAATAAGCACATCGTGGAGTAAGACATATGAAAGAGAAGAAGAAAGGGAGGTGAATGATCTGCAAATGTTCATTCAAATGAGCATTGAGGAGAGATGACTCTCACGAACAACTCTTTTTTTCAGGAGAGATACACAGAAGAACCTCTGGCACAGTATTCATGATAGCTTCTGTTTCTCATAATTTCCACCATTAGCATTTTAAAAATGACCAAGGGATTTCACTTGACATGGCTATTTATATACATTATTTGAAACTTCAATCATGACATTGAAAATTAACTTCAAGTCCATCTTAGTTACAGTGAAAATGGAGCCCTGCCCATGTAAAAGGCAGTAGTACAATATATTCAAGAAAGTAAAAATTCCACCTAGTACTTATTCTTAATTCTCCCTCATATAAAGCTGTGCTCATCCCTAAGTATGAGATAATGTTGTCTAGAGTATAAATAAAAATCAGTGTTTTTCAGCCTATTAGTTTGCCCACTTCCACAGATAGTTTGTTTGTGGGTTACAGTGTTTCCTTTTAGTCCAATTTTGTTTTTTCATCATTGTCCAGGTATATTTTTGTCATCTCCCTTACTTGTCTTTCTCTTAATATGCTCACTAATGTAAGCACCTTGAAAATTAGTGTAAAGCCTCACCTCACCCCTGTTAAGTTAAAAACTTACTACAAGTGTGACACAATTTGAAATGGTAGATACTTTAAAGATACATGGATTCCATTGTTTTAGAATTAGCTCCTCAATGGACTATGGATATTCACATATTTGTGTAACTGGGAGTGATTATTAAAATTTGTTCCTGTATAATCAAACTAAGCCATGGAAAACAAAGGGGCTAAAAGGAATATTCCAGCTAGCTTAACTTATCAGACAAAAAAGTTCATTGGGCGTGAAACATCATTTGGAGGCTTGTTATTAATAACAAATAATAAGATTAGGTCTAGAATTTGACTACTCAGTATAGATAAAAAGCAGAGTCCAAGATTAATGGTCAGATGTTTCGCTTGCCGCTTGTATATCTCTGTCTCTCTCTCTCTCTATCTCTCTATATATGTAGTTTGAAAAGAAGTTCCAAGATTCCACTTTATGAAAGAAAAACTTACTTGAGGACCTTTGAATATAGATACAAATTTCTACCTGGTGCTTGAGCCAAAATTTGCACTATTAGTGTTCAGGCCAATTTTGAATTATTAAAGGAAAAAAAGCTTTTTATTTTAATGAGCTTTTTTTGGCACTATAGCAATTTAAAAATGTTGGTTTGATCAATAATATGTATCATACCAGAGCCTTTGGGCATTTAAAATGTCAGTTGTTTAATTTTGAAAAATGAATATTACCCTTACAAAATCATCTAGTGAAGCATTTACATTATATTAAACTTAGCACAGAAAGTTACATTGTACTTAGAATGTCTTCATCAATTACATCAAGGAGACGTAAGGCTTGAGGATCCTTATATGTGATATCCAATGACCAGTTCTTAAGGCCTGATTAATTTTCCCAGGTTCTTCTCCATACGGTACAACAAAATGGCAGAAAGAAAATTATGTTGCTATAAAACTGTCTAGTTTATATTGCTAGAACTTGTCATTATTGATTCTTTTTCCATAAGCCCTTCCTTCATACACAAGCACATAAGTTATACTTCATTATGCAGCCGCACAATACAGGCCTACTTTTAGTACTAACTCTATGCATAGTGGTGTAAGTGGTTATAACAGAATCTGAGGAATGATAAAGCAACCGGTACCTGTAGACTCGTATGCCCCCCAGACACATTCGCGCACCGTATAAAATAAACAGCTTGAAGATTTGTTATCAAATCTGTGAAGCATCTTTGGCGTCTCTAACGGAATATATCTGAAGGAAAAAATATAAAATTCACTTTAAGGAGTTTAGGGAGTACCTCCATGACAAGAGGGGTCATATTCCAAAATTTATAAAACTCAGAAATAATGAAAGGTCTATGTGAATATTAATTATTGGAGAGAAAGGTTATGATATGATTCTAAAAATAAATATAATAGATTTCAAGTAAAATCCTCAAAAGGAGCATCAAAATCACAGATTTTTGTCATTAGTAACTATGCTGTATAATTCCTTTAAAAACAACACTGTAGTAAATGACAACTAAAGATTTTCCTGGGAAGGATATTGATTTTTAAATATTATATTAATGGTGACTAATAGATAAAATGATCAATTGAGCAGTTACTATTTACCAACCGCTGTGCTTTGCCATGTCATAAGTTAATGCATATTTTATAGCATAAGTCCTCATTTGAAGCTGAATAGGATTCACAGAGGTTAAACCGCTTACCAAAATTACACAGTAGGAGAGCCGTAGAGTTGAGATTCAGACCCAGGTCTTCCTGAGAGTGAACCTCTGTGCCTTTCTGTGCTCTGCCCCCAGGTGCCATCGGCTCTAAAATTTCATATCAGGTATTCCTGTCTTTTAATCATTAATAGCTGATCCCTTATTTTACTTTTTTATTTTTAATTATCACTGAATTTATTGGAATGATATAGGCTAACAAAATTATATAGATTAGATGTATAATTTTATAATACATCATTTCTGTATTTTATTGTGTGTCTACCACCCCAAGTCAAGTCTCCCTCTGTCACTGAAGAATCACACTTAATATCACTTGCATATTCCTGTGAATTACTTGATGAGAATCTTGTCCCTTTTAGACTGGAGAACTTGCGGGGACAAGACAGAACAAAGATATTTGAAAAGATAAGCAAGATTAAAAATAATAATGTAAGAATAAAAACGATATACTTGTAAGAACCCAGTATAGACTAAATCTAGCTGTTTTAAATTTATTCTATGCAGAAAAAAAGACTACTATAACTTAAGGAATGCAGAAATTTGTTTTAAAAGTATAAAAGCCAGAAAACAGAGAGAAGCAAATGTTTAATACATCTTGATATGAATTAAATGACATTTGACCTCATGTGATAAATGGTTGCAGAGAGAGGGAGAAGGAAAAACAAAAAGAAATGCATTACTGTGTGACGAGTATTATATATGAGTACTACATATGAGTACTATGTAGCACTATATACTAGGCACATAGTTTCTCCCACTGTCTCTACACAAGGCAGAAGGGACTTAGACATGCTGGCCATAAGACTGAAGAACAAACTTTCTTGATAAGGCTTGACTGCATTCTACAACAGACTTTTTCATGCCGGTTGTATGAATGTATTATAAACAGGATTATTTCATTTAGCAAATAATTATTGAGCCCTGGTTATGTGATAGGCATCAGGACAGAAGCATAGTAAATTACACTTTGTGATTAAGAATTCAACATTGTATAAACAGATCATTATAATGTAATAAATGTAATAATAGAGGCATGTTTCAGATTTGGGGGGCACAGAGAAGGGAATGGGCAACATTCATAATGTTTGGGGTGGAAGGTCTTACAAAGCTGGGCTTAAGAAAGATAATTAGGGCAATTTATTTAAAAATATTTATGATCTTTCTATTAAAAAAAGAACAGTGGAAGGTCATTTTCAGTAGAAGAAAGCACAATGCAATGCCAGACAGTCAAAGATGTGCACATCTAGGGATCAGTATGCAGTTCCCAGGGCCAGCACTGAACAAAACCGGACTGTGTACTTAAGTAGGCTCGTTCGCCCTGCTTAGTGGTGATTTCCTGGAACTGGAAGAAAAGTTTTATGTCTTTAGATACTTATTTCAGACTTTAGGTCAATTAACAGCGATAAGACATAGTAATAGCACACTGGTTTAATATGAAGTTTTGGTAAAGCAGTGGGCAACACTGGGGATATACCATTAGAAAATGCATAAATACATGCATAAATACTTGCTTCTTTGTTTTAGCAAGCAAGCAAATTATAACCAGAGACATTGAATTTAAGAATAAACTGACAGTACCAGAGGGGAGGTGGGAGGGGATACTGGGAGGGGGTAGGGAGAGGATTGTCAGGAACATGTATGAAGGACCCATGGACAAAGTCAAAGGAAGGTAAGATCCGAGGTGGGAAGTGGGGATGGCTGGGGTTGGGGGGAGTACTGGGGAGAAAGTGGAGACAACTAGTTGAACAATAATTTAAAAATGTAGAATTTTTTTAATTAAAAAAGATTTAAATTCCATATCACAAAAAAAGAAAAAATAATGAATAAAATCTATGAATACTGGATCATACTGAATACTTTTTCAGAAGACATGTTTTAAAACTAAGTGAACAGGTATTTGGAACCTTTGAATTAAATTCCTATGTTTTACCATAGAAATAGAACCACCTTTCTATAATTAAGTTTGAATATAAAACTATTGCTATTACTTGTTTTGTATTGACTTCCTGTTAAATATATTCAAAACAATCTAAAAACTCATCAATAATAATAATTAACATAGTTCCATAAAGACATAAATTATTTTAAGTATGTGTTGATGCATTTAGAATGACTGTCACTTCCCTAACGTTTTATTAACTTGAAGTGATATTGGTATGAAGTATAGAATTACATCCATAATAGTGAAACTGTCTTATAAAAGTATTTGCAAAATGAATAATGATGTAAAGAAATATTTTAGGAAAGTAAATTAAAACCTCCTCAAGATCCCTAAACAATAGCCTGTATTAATAAGAACTATGTAAAAAGCCTAAAAGATGACCTATAAAAATTGAATATAGACTTTGGTTTTGACTCTTTCAGTAAAAGATTACTTCACAAAAACTATGAATTTTAAGCAAAAATTTGACAAGGCCACACATGTGTGAGTAAGACACAGTCCAGCGAATATGAAACAGAATCAGGAAAGGCCGGTGCCTTTCCTGCTGGGACCCATGAGCCCCATTCTCCTGCTGTTAAGTCGTCCCCAGGGTTGAATAATGTCCCGGTGTATAGATGACTGAGCAGCATCACTGAGCAAGACTGTCATGAGTTTACAAGACCATTTGTTTCAAAGGGATGCATCTGCCTTCCTGGGCGACATACAGGATCAGGGATCTGCCATCCCAAGAAAGAGCTGAATAGCAACCTAACCACTATCCTGAGACTTAGTAATAGTGTCTTCTGAGGGAGAGCTAAGTCAGAGGATACTCACAACAAGATCTACAGACCCAGGTTCTAATCCCAGCTCAGCTTGTTACCAGCAAACCACTCAGTTCCTCTGGATCTCTACTTCCCTGATAGGTTCAAATATCATTTGAGATCAGATTATTTTATTGATCTTTCTAGGCTAAAAGTATTTTATGGGGGGCTGAGTCATAAATATTCACTGATCTTATTTTTCTCCACTTCCTATATCTCTATCTCCTAATCTCTATAGATTTTTCTTTTGAAGTTATTCAGATAGTACTTAGGCTAACTAGACTAGTTAAAGGAATACATTTTGGGAAGACTCTAATCGAATGCGATAAAATGCAGAGATGTGACTATGACTCGGGTTGATTCATCTGGCGTAGGTCTGGCTCTCCAAGTACAGATCCTCAGCACCAGCAGCAAGTTATGCAGGCGTCTCTACCTTCCTCTTCCTCCCTGCTTTCCTTTTTCATTTCTGTTTTTATTTTTAAGTATATTTCATTGATTATGCTACTGAAGTTGTCCCAATGTTTTCACCCCTTTATCCCCCTCCTCACTGTACCATCACCCACCCTCCACAATTCCCTCCCACCCCTTACTTCATGTCAATGGGTTGTACATATAAGTTCTTTGACTTCTCCATTTCCCAATCTGTTCTTAACCTCCCTCTGTGTATCTTGTGCCTGCTTACTATGCTTCTTATTCCCTGTACCTTTTCTCCCCATTCTCCCCCTTCCCCTCCCCACTGATAACCCTCCATGTCATCTCCATTTCTGTGATTCTCTTCCTGTTGTAGTTGTTTGCTTAGCTAATTGTTTGTTTTTATTTTTAGGTTCAGTTGATAGTTGTGAGTTTGTTGTCATTTTATGGTTCACAGTCTTTGATATTCTATTTCTTAGATAAGACCCTTTAACATTTTGTATAATAAGGACTTGATAATGATGAATTCCTTTAACTTGACCCTATCTGGGAAGCACATTAGCTGCCTTCCATTCTAAATGATAGCTTTGCTGAATGGGGTACTCTTGGATACGGGCCCTTGCCTTCCATGACTTCAAATACTTCTCTCCAGCTCCTTCTTGCCTGCAAGGTTTCTTTCAAGAAATCAGCTCATAGCCTTATAGAAACTCCTTTGTAGGTAACTCTCTCCTTTTGTCTTGCTGCTTTTAAGATGTTCTCCTTCTCTTTAATCTTGGGTAATGTAACTATATGTGCCTTGGTGTGTGTTTCCTTGGGTCCAAAATTTTTGGGACTCTCTGAACTTCCTGGACTTCCTGAAAGTTTATTTTCTTTGCTAGATTGGGGACGTTTTCCTTAATTATTTGTTCAAATAAATTTTAAATATCTGACTCTTCCTTTTCTCCTTCCTGCAACCCCATGATTCAGATGTTAGAATGCTAAAGTAGTCCCAGAGGTTCCTAAGCCTCTTCTTATTTCTTTGCTTCAGTCTTGTTTCTTTATTCTGTTCTACTTGGATGCTTATTTTTTCCTTTTGTTCCAAATTATTGATTTGAGTCCCTGTTTCCTTCACTCCACCATTTGTTCCCTGTATATTTTCCTTTGTTTCACTTTGTGTAGCCTTCATTTCTTTCTTCATTTTTCAACCAAGCTCAATCAATTCTGTGAGCTTTCTCATTACCAGTGTTTTGAACTTTGCATTGGATTGGGTTGTCTATCTTTTTGTAGCTTAGCTCTTTTTCTGGAGTTTTGATCTGTTCTTTCACTTGAGCCACATTTCTTTATCTGGGTGCACTTGTTATGTGGTAGGGAGTGGAGCCTTAGGTATTTGCCAGGGTGGGGCCACCCTCTTTGCTGTGTTGTAGTGCTGTCTGTGGGAGAGGAGTAAGAAAGGGAACAATCACAATTGGTCTGCTATCATCCCACTTTCTCTCACTTCCCTCACTTTCCACAAGCAGAATGTGCTCTTTCAGGTGCTAATTTGCATGTGGGTGGGTTTGTGTACTTTCTAGGACACTGTGGGTCTCTCCAGCAAACTATCCTGTGAGACTGGGAGTTTCTTCTACCACCACAACCCCCCCACACTTTTTTTCAGCCAGGGGTTTTGAGTCTTTAGTTTCCCATGCTGAAACCCTGGGTTTTGCGTTCTGTCTCGCTCCAGCATTGCTCCTCCCAGCTTATATTCAAGTGAATATGGCGAATACGGGTTGCCCATACAGTCCACCACATTGCCTGGTCCTCTCCACCTGGCTGGCTATCTCTAACCCGTGTACCATTCTGGGTGAATGTTTCTTTAACTTCTTGGTTGTTGGACTTCAATGCAAATGATTTTTGGCAGTTCTGGTTGTTCTTTGTTTTCAAATTGGTTGTTGTCCTTCTTTTGGTTGTGAGAGGAATTTAAATGGTTCTGTCTATGCCTCCATCTTGTCCAGAGCACCTTCCTGCTTTTTATTTTTACATTACCCTTTTCCATCTTTCCTTTCTCTGTCCTCTGTAAAAGGGCTGATGCAGTAGTGTTAAGGTACGGATACATTTCACAGCTAGCTGGATGCCTATCCTGAGAACACCACTGGATGGGGTTAAATTCTGTTATCTCGCCCTTTTCCCAGAGGAAGGAATTAAAAGGATATGTTTCTTCCAATCTTCTGATTACTAGACCTCTGAACTTTGTCAGAGAAGTTGGTAATTTTAGAAGACAGACTAAGTAAAAAATAAAGATTTTTTTAAAACTCAGAACTTGTTTTTTAGAGTAAATACATTTTTTATTTACTAATGATGTACAATGACAGAAATCAGATGGTATAAAACAAAAATTGTTTTAGTTATTTCTCAAATGACTTTGAACTGAAAAACAGCTGAATGGGTACAATATTAAGATTTTCTTTAGATCCAGTCAACTCTCCAAACATGTGAAACTGACCACCTCATATAATCCCCAAGCCTATATTGTATGTATAGTTTTATGAACATCACAAACTCACCAGCCAAGACATGGTTGATCCATATTATTTTCTCTTTTTTTTCAAGTTTTCTATTCTTTACATTCACAGAGTCACAAATTTATTCAACTGATTTCTTCAATAACTGTTTATTGAGCTTTTCCTAAGCTATATATTGTAAAAGGCACCAGGTTTGTAGTGGTAAGAATATAACTTTGGTTCTTGCTCACTTTGAGTTTTCATGTTTATGAGAAAGGCAAACTATCAAATAAGTACAGAGATAAATATAATTCCACTGAATGGTAATAGCTCACATTTATTATTAATGTGCCAGGCACTGTTCTGTGTTCTTACAGGTATTAATTCGGTCCGGACAACCACCCTATTAAGTAAATAATATCACATCTCATCACTAAGGAAATTGTAGCATAGCAAGGATAAAGAGCTTCTCCAATGTCATGCAGACTAGCAAATGGTGTATTCAAGATTCAAACTCAATAAGTGTGGATATAAATCTGGGGCTCAGAACAACTAGATTATTCTGGGAAATGACAGGGAGGGAAACTTGAGGAAGCCGCATCAGAGGGGATACCCATTTAGAATGAAGAACACATTCAGAAGTGACATTTAAGCTGAAACCTAAGGTGAGACTGAAATGGCTAGGCAAAGAGGGGGAACAGGATTGCTCTAACAGAGGAAGAGTGCATGTCAGAGTCTTGAGATGGTGCTAAATTTTCAGCACAGATGGAACCAGAAGGTAGGATTGGAGAGGTCAGCTTCAGTTAGAAAGGGAAAGAAAGATATAGGAAGAGGGAGGGAGGAAAGGGGAAAGGAAGAGTGAGACCAAGAGAGATAATGAATATGGAAAGAAAAAAAAACATAAAGTCTCCAAAGTGTGAAGGGGAGTCATTTATAGAGAGATGTTATCCAACTGACATTTCAAGATAATTTTGGCTGGAATATAGAAAATGGATTGGAAGGGAAAGAAGATAGGTGGAAAGACTAGTTAGGAGGAAATTAGAGTAATCTAGGAGACAGGTGGCAATAAAGATAACAAGTAAGACAATTTAATATGCACCTAAGGAGTTGAGGGAAGAGAAACCCAGGACAATGATAGGATATAGTCCTCTGGGTTTGGTTTTATGACCTGTGGTATTATTGCCTGATCTTCTCATGATTAGACTTATTATTCTGCTTAATGATATTTCTCTCAAAGCCTCAGTTAAAACATACCAGTATTACTTTTTTTTATAATTTATTAAACGAACATAGCATAGAACAAGAACATAAAGAATGTGAAATTAGGCAGTTGTAAATGGAACATAGGTTACTGGAGCTCATGAGAGTATGTGCAAGTGCTAGATGGTAGAGTGGAAGGTGAGGAATGGGAGGTGTGGACCTGATGAAGGTGTGTACCAAACTCAGACTAGTCTGATTGTTAGGGTGTTTGGAGCTGGCACTTCCACCTGGGTTTTGCAGAAACACCAGTGCTCACATAAGTTTCTTCATACTTGTTAATTTACTTGTTCAATACATTTATTTACTGTTTTTTATGGGTTTGGTGTTCTACCAGAGATTGTGAATATTCTGTAAACTAAATAGGAATAACCCATGCCTTCAGAGAAGTTTAACAGTGTTATTTTTAACAAAACTGTTTCTGTCACCCTATATGTACTTCTAGGATTTAATATTTTTAGTTTGAGTGTGGTTAAGATGATAAAGGACTATTTTTGTGTGTATTGTTATCAGAATGCCATTATTAGTATCTTTGAATCAGAGGTAGCACAGGATTATTGTTAATAGCTCCAGGTCTGGAGTTTTGCTGCCTTAATTTAAATTCCAGCCCTGTTGACTGCTTCATTAGTTAATATCTCTGTGCCTCGATTTTCTATTTTTCAATTGTGATAAAAATAGTATCAATCAACTAAAAATAGTATTCGATTTCTATTATTGATAGAAAATATCAATAATATTTTCTATATTATAAAATATACTATTTTTCAACAGTTGAAATATAGTATCCAACTGTTGTGAGAATTAAGTTGTAAAATACTTAGAACAGTGCTTGGCTTAGGGATAGCATCTGGTGTATCTGAATTATTATTATGTTAATGTATAAAAGGCAAAAAATTGTCTTTTATACGTGTGTAATTTTAAAATATGTATTTTTAAAAATATCTTTTAAGATCAAATAAAATAATATGTTCCACTTACAGTCATGGTAGAATTGCAACTTTTTAAAAATTTAAGTGCAAAGAAAACTTTCACTTGATTGACCTAATAAACAGATGAGAGTGTATTTCTTTCACTCTTGGGATTTGAGGATTAAAGCAAATGAAAATGCTGATATCTCTACCAGTTACATCTCTAAGAAAATCAAGAACAAAAGGAAATGTAAGCCACCAAAGCAATCCAGAGTGAAGACCCTGTCATTCTTTTGGGAGCCACCGAACAAAGAAATTTAAAACCAGGCAACTTAAATTAGAAAAGAATAAAAATTCCTTTAAAAAAAGTATTGTTTTCTCATCTGAAGAATAAGTGATGTGCATTTCATACTGAACTAGGATTTGGTGTAATGCAAGTGCAAGATTCTCTTTCAGCATGGTTGGGCAGTGCTGTTTGTAAAATATCTATAGAGTGATTCAGTCAAGTAATACTGTGTCTGCATTTTTTTTTCAACTTGGAAAAACGTTTACTTTAATATTAAGAGTTCTAGTGAATGCCGGGGTCCAAATTGCTCCGTGAAACTATTTCTCTTGCTTCCCTTCAACACTCCCTTTGTTACAGTCAATAGTAGAGCCAATTTACTATAATAGAGTTATGAATTGTACAGCTTAATTCTTAGTATTTGTATAGCTATTTTGTGATATTACAATTAACAATCATATAGCTACTTTGTTATATTAGAATTAAGATCAATGAGTGGTATATTTTGTTTCCACCCTAATGGTAAAGTAATGTTGAGTGAATATGTTTCCAGGGAATATCATTTAAATTATGTAAAGTTTTTTTGCTTCGTATTCCCTGTACCTTTTCCCTTGTTCTCCCTGCTCCACCTCTCTGCTGATAACCCTCCATATGATCTCCATTCCTGTAATTCTGTTCCTGTTCAAGATGTTCACTTAGTTTGTTTTGTTTTTTGTTTTTTTAGGTCCAGTGTGGATAGTTGTGAGTTGATTACCATTTTACTGTTATATTTTTTACCATCTTCTTTTTCTTAGATAAGTCTGTTAACATTTTATATAATAATAATTTGGTAATGATGAACTTCTTTAACTTGACCATATCTGGGAAGCATTGCTGGATAGAGTCATCTTGGATGTAAGTCCTTACCTTTCAGGACTTGGAATACTTCTTTCCAGCCCCTTCTTGCCTGCAAGGTTTCTTTTGAGAAATCAGTTCATAGTCTTATGGGTACTCCTTTGTAGGTAAGTGTCTCCTTTTCTGGTGCTGCTTTTGATTTTCTCCTTCTCTTCAATCTTGGCTAATGTAATTATGATGTACCTTAGTGTGTGCTTCCTCGGATTCAACTTCTTTGGGACTCTCTGAGCTTCCTGGACTTCCTGGAAGTCTCTTTTTTTTTTTTTTTTTCCAGATTGGTGAAGTTCTCCTTCACTATTTTTTCCAATAAGTTTTTAGTATCTGACTCTTCCTCTTCTCTGTCTGGCACACTTATTATTTGAATGTTGAAATGTTTAATGTTGTAAGTTCCTATGCCTCTCCTCCCTTGGAAGTTCCTAAGCCTTTCCTTGTTTTTTTGATTTCTTATTTTTTCATTGTGTTCTGGTTGGATGTTTACTTCTTCCTTCTGGTCCAGACTATTGATTTGAGTCTTGTTTTTTTTCCCATCCCTGTTAGTTCCCTGTATATTTTCCTTTATTTCACTTTGCATAGCCTTCACTTTTCCCTCTATTTTGTGACCATACTCAGCCATTTCTGTGAGCATCCCGATTACCAGTGTTTTGAACTGTGCATCTGATACATTGGCCATCTCTTTGTCATTTGGTTGTATTTTTTCTGGAGCTTTGATCTGTTCTTGCATTTGGGCCATTTTTTTTGTCTCAGTACACCTGTTACATAGTAAGGGGTGGAGCGCTAGGTATTAGCCAAAGCAGGGCAACCCAGGTTGCTACTTTGTGGAACGGTATATGAGGAGGGGTCCTAGAGCAAACAATGCCACTTGTTCAGTTTTCTGCCAGCTCTCAGTCACTTCTTCTGCTATCCACAAGCAAATTGGGCCCTTCTGGTGCTAATTCTTGGGTAGGTGGGTTTTGTGTACATTCTAGGACCCTGTGGGTCTCTCCAATGAACTCTCCTGTGAGGCTGGGAATTTCTCCCACTGCCTCAACTCCCACAGGTATTTTCAGTCAGAGGTTCTTTATTTCCCCACACTGGAACCCTGGGTTGTATGGTCTATCTCACTCCCCAGTTTTTCCTTCTGGTTTATCTGCTCACAATGTGGTACTACCTGCTACACCAGCCACAGCATGTCCCAGTCCTGCAACCGCCACTCTGCAGTGAGTCCTCTCCACCCAACTGCCCATCTCCGCCCCTCCTGCTGATCTGGATCAATGTCTCTTCTTTAACTCCTTGGTTGTTGGACTTCCATACAGTTTGGTATTCTGTCAGTTCTGATTGTTTTTGTTTTTAAATTTGTTGTGGTCCTTTTTTTAATTGTGTGAGGAGGCACAGTGTCTCTACCTATACCTCCATCTTGGCCAGAAGTCAGGGTTTTTTAAATAGATTTAAATATAGGTTCTTCAATACAGCAATAGAGAAATAAGTTACTCAGAGCCCACATACCACTGTGTACTAAGCACTGATAGTAGCAAATAAAAATCAGTGAGATAATTACTTTTATTTAAGGAGAAAATGCCATAATACTGTGTATTTCCTTTGGGAAAAAAGGTTATCTCAATATTTACCCACTTCAAAATAAAGAATGGGAATTACTAAAATATATGACAGAAAAGAGAGAAAAATGGTAAAAATCTCTACCCTTTTAGTTAAAACAGACATTTTTCTCCCAAACTCTAAAGGTCAGATGTAATTCTTAACTAGAGGATATTTAGGCACAGAAATATTCACTGTGTAGGTATCTATTTTTTTGTCTAAAATATCACCAAAGGTCCAGGAAGACTGATATTTTTCCCTTTGTTTTCAAATATTCCCTAGCACACCACTGTAAACCTAAAGAATATACTTACCCCAGTTTGACTTTTAAAATATTGCTTACTCTTGGAGCAATCATTGTAATCATTGTCCAAAGAATTAAATAAAACAATTATTCTTTTACAAATTACATTGCATATCTCTAACCTTTGAGTTCAAGTTGCTTGTTTGAACAGGGATTAAGTCAGTTTTGGTTTGGTTTTAAAAATATTAATCCCTCTAAAATTATTGCTAGAGCATGTTCATTGACCCTCTTTAACATTTTTTCTCTTTTCACCACTATCTTCCTTTCACTTCTATTTTTTCTCATTGTATAGATAATAAGAGAACAATACCAGCTGTCATTTAATCAGTCATGAAGTGCTGGTTACTGGGATGAGTACATTGTACTTTAATCCCTGCTTTAATGCAGTGCTGCACTTAGACTCGTTATCTGCTTAGTATTACATATACTCTTGGGATTCAAGTGTAATACATAATGACCTTATTATAGAAAGACCCTAGAAATGGTGGTGAAAAGAGAACTAAATTGGAAGCCAGAAGGTGTATATTATCTCTGCCAGTAATTTGTCATGTGATCTTGAGGGAAAAAAACAACAGTATTTGTACAGCTAAGGTAAAAAAAAAGTCTCTGTATATTTTATGAACTTCTTTCTAGTTGGGTCTAATTTTGTTTTACTAGGTATACTGCCTGCTTTAGGTGTGACTTTACTGAACATCTTAAGCCCATGGGCAGATTTTTTTTTATTTTTACACATGGCCTACATTATCTCTTGTCTGTTAAATACTTTGCAAATACACACTCATCAATTTCCTGTGTTTTGTGTTTTAGACATCACTTATCTCAAATTATATACCTCAGTCAATACATTGAGGGCAGCTCTAAAGGGCATGGCTCAGTTGGTTGGGCATCAGCCCACAAGGTGAGTAAATGGACATTTTGATTCCTGGTCAGGGCACTCATGCCTGGGTTGCAGGTTTGGTCCTGGGTCAAGGCACCTCAAGAGGCAACAGATCAATTTTTGTTTCTCACATCCAGGTTTCTCTACCTCTCTTTCTCCTTCCCTTTTGCATTTCTTTTCTCCAATATTCTATTAGTAACCCAGCAAACTCTGAAGGAATTTGTGCTGAGATAGCTGTACTCCTTCAACTCCTGTCAAAAGAAACACCCTACAGACGAATAGACTTTTATGGATATTACCAACAAATGTTTCCTATTTTCTTGCTCAACTACTTTATTTCTTCCCAACTTTGTTTTATATCTACTATTTTACATCCAGTTGCTTTTGCATTTACACAGTTTACTTTGCTACCCTAGCTCACTTTTCACTGGCCTCAAACAATATTTGGTCTTCATTAAAATGACCTCTCAGCAAAATTAGGAAATTCCAATTGATGGGTTAGAGATAAATACATGTTGCTTTTTCCTTAATGATGTCATAAATGTAATCCTTAAATGTGGTTGTAAGCAAAAGGACTTTTGAGTTTCCAGGATCAACCCCATCCTAATGGAATGATAAAATGCAAATTTTGGATAACTAAACAATGGATTTTGTTTGATTATTTTTACATCTGTATACATTTTAACTATTTGATGAATACTTTAGGCACATAGAAATATTTAAGCAAATTAAAGATATAGAACTTAAAACTTATAATTAGTAAGAAATGCCTTTTATTTATGGAACATGCAGTTTCCAGTTTAGGGTTTTTATCCTGAGATATGTAATATAGAAGACAATGGCAGCTGTCTGCAAAGTGTGCTAATGAATCTATCTTATTGACTAAGTGATATGCCCATCACAGCACTTGTCACAGTGAGTCTTCAATAAAAATTTAGGTTTGTTTATGATAAAATTTCAAATAACAAAATTTAAACGAGCCAAACAATTGTGAATATGGAGTTGTAAGATGATGGAGCATTGGATTAGTTGATGTATTTTTGGGAAATCAGGATAGTTCTGCAGTATGTCCAGAAATGCTATGCAGCCATCCCTGGTATTTCAGTATTTTTCTGTCTATTGTCCCACTATTCTCAACTTTAGAATACTCCCTTTCTTATCAAAAATAGTTATTACTTTCTTTCAAAGTGTCTTTCTCCCTAGTGTGAATGTAGCTTCTGATGTCTTTCTAGAATGTAATGGGATCCTCCTCATCAAGCAGAATATATTTATTTGACTGGAAAGTGGCTTTGCTTTAAAGCAAGTTTTAATAAAGAGCTCAGAAATGAACCCAGACATATATGGTCAATTAATAAAGGACAAAGGAGGCAAGCATATAGACAGGGTAAAGATAGTCTATTCGATACATGGTGGTAGTAATACTGGACAGATACATGCCAAAAAATAAAGCTAAACTAACTCCTTATACCTTGTGTAAGAATAAATTCTAAATGGATTAAGGATCTCAATGTAAGAATGAAAATTATAAATCTCCTAGAAGCAAACATAGCACTAAACTCCTTGACATCTCTTTTAAGAATATCTTTTTTTTTTTTTGACATAACCTCCTCTGGCAAGGGAAACAAAAAATAAATAAATAAATTGAACTACATCAAATTATAAAAAGGTTTTGTACAGTAAAGGAAACCATCAACAAAGCAAAAGAATAACTTACTAGTGGAAGAAGATATTCACCAGTCATACATTCAATAGGGGTTAATGTCCAAAATTTATTTTAAAAATTCAAACAACTCAACATCAAAGAAACAAATGAACCAATTTTAAAAATGGCAGAGAATCTGAATAGACAGTTCTCTAAAGAGGACATACAGATGGCCAATAGACATATGAAAAATATTCAATGTCACTAATCATCATAAAAATGCAAATTAAAACCATAATAAGATATCTCCTCACACATGTCAGAATGGTTGCCATCAATGAATCAACAAACAAGTGTTGCTGAGAATGTGGAGCAAAGAGAACCCTTGTGTACAGTCACTGTGGAAAACAGTATGGAGTTTCCTCAAAAAAGTAAAACTGCAACTGCTTTATAACCCAGCTATGACACTACTGAGAACATATATGAAGAAACCCAAAATACTAATTCAAAAGAATATATGCACCCCTGTGTTCACTGAAGCATTATTTACAATAGCCAAGATGTGGAAGCAACCCTCATACCCACCAATAGACAAGTGGACAATATACAATATTCAATTGTATATTGTACACATATACAATAGAATATCACTCAGCCATAAAAAGAATAAAATCTTGCCATTTGCAACAATATGGATGAACTCAGGTAGAAGGTATTATGGTAAGTGAAATAAGTTAGCACAACATAAACACCATGCAATTTCAATTATATGTAGAATATAAAACAAACAAATGAAACAAAAACAGATTAATAGATGCAGAGGACTTACAGTTGCCAGAGCTAAGAGCGGTTGGGGGCTGGATGAAAAAAGGAGGGGGATTAAGAAGTACAAATTGGTAGTTACAAAGTAGTCACAGACATGTAAATTACAGCAAAGAAAATACAGTCAATAACATTGCAATAACTATGTGTTGTGCCAGGTGGGTACTTGAATTTTTGGGGAAATCACTTCATAAATTATGTAATATTGTAAACACTATGTTGTAACCTGCAGCTAATATAAATACTGAATGTCAAATGTAATTTAAAAATAAAATTTAAAAAACAAAATTATATAAAAAACACAAAGTGAGTTGTCATTCTTAAGAATAAAAGACAGAGAAGCACAAACTGAAACTACTAGTGTGTGTATATGTCTGTCTGTATGTATATATGTATATTAATATATAAATTTATATAAGTACATGCCTTTGTACAGACATTTACTATTTATATATACTAATGTATATAGTTCGTGACAATAGCTTCTAGAAACACTGAGTTGGAAATGTGATTTGTATCAGCCTAGCCCTTAAAGCAGGATCTAACATGATCCCTCTCGCAGTGGGATAAGAAGCAATGTATTCATGTTCTAACCTGCTACATGTGCCTTGACAAAGATATGCTTTTCATTTATGAACTTCCCACCATCTCTGTTCTTACCCCAGTCTTCTGTGCCACCTAACAGATGAGAGACTCTCAGAAAGGGGTGGGAGGTGGGGCACAGAAGTCCGTGAGACTTCTGGTACATTGAGATTTGTGCCTGGATTTAACAGTACATGCATGAGATTTGGAGAGAGGAGATTGAGGAGAGGAATGGAAGAGGGTCCTGTTCTACCTAATTAGGTTGTGTTCGTGTACAGAAAATATAGAGAGTAGCACTGGACAACAACAAAGTACCTATATATTCTGGCTATCACTTTTTTTCTCTTTTAGCAAGTAGGTGGGGGGAAATAATGATTTTAAAAGTTTCTTCTACGGATAATTGAGGCAGGACATGAAAGTATCAGTTACTAACTTTTTACTGTTTTTGTGTGTATTACCTAGAAGCAGAAGTCACTTAAATATCTATGTATTACACGTCAACTTATCAAATAAATGGCTGTGACTTCCCATATTTTATAAATTATATCCAGAAAAATTATGTGACACAAAGTTAACAATACTTGCTACAATCTAGTATAGAAGTCAATAGTAAAAAGCTAAACAAGGAGCCAACACCCCCTAACTTGGGTTTTATGACTAGAAAAATGTTTATGTTGGTAATGTGCACATAATAAGAAACCAAATGGTGTAGTTTTCTTTGTACAATAGCCTTTCTAAGTAAAATTACGTGTGCCTGAGTGGTTTTATCTTTTGTAGTGTTTCATAGTCTAGAGTCTATTTATTGCCTTGGAAGTCCCAGAAAGACATATTCTTCATCGTTAGATTGTGTATTTAACAAACTTTATGACAGCAATATTTAAGGAGGTATTTTTAAATGGCAATGAGAAAAGATAATACAAGTTTCATAGCTAATCAGCATCATTGTACAAAAATATACATCTCTCCAAACGTTCTTTTTCACCTTCCTTATTTGTAGGAATTGAAGAGTGCACTGGAAAGCTGGGTCATGAGCTGCTGGGGCCTCTAAAGTGTCCAGTGGATTTTTAATCACAAGGTAAATACCCAAGTTATTTTAATTATATTTTAGGGTAAAATGAATGCCATTTTATTTTAAGACTTAGATTTCTTTATACCAAGAAATAAATGACATTTTATTTATTCTTATATTTAATAAAGTTATTCCACTGGTTTCTTAGCTCCCAAATGACTAGAAGAATTTATTGCCATATTGGCAATGCTAGGCATATATTTTTCTCTGTAAAAGTATCATAAATGTTGTGTGTGCTATGTTTCAGGTAGTCTGTACATAGCTTTTGTTTAATTACAATGATTTTTGTACTTTTAAACCATAATAATGGTTTTACATGGTTTATAACATATAAACTGTTATAACATGTAATAGCTAAAACATTTCTTTATTAACACTTATGACACAGATAGTGATATTGGAGGTATATTATTCTTAACTTGAACTGGAAGCTGAGTTACTCTGGGCTTTTTTATTTCATTATCCTTGGTGGGTATAACCTTTACTCTTCATGTATTTGAAAAATTGCATTTATCAGAGTACAAACTAACTCATACCTTTTCAGGGGTGCTGTGTATGTGATATGGCTGACTTTTTTTTTGGTCTTATTAGTTTTTTTTACCTCTTTATTTGCTGGTAGTTCTTTAGCAAGCACTACAACATGGTTTTTTATTATTATTTTAATCTTTTGTTTTCAGTTGTTAGTAAATTAAGACATTTGTAATCACTGCTTCCTTTTCATCATGTAAAATTATTGAGGGAGGAATTAGGATTTGAGTGGTATGTCTTGGCCAGTAATTCTAACGAAAGGCCTTATTAATGCAATTATGCAAAGACATATGGAAATATATCACAGTATCCTCATGAAGACTAAGAAATGAAGTAAATAATATTTCCTTATGAAGATTGGGTTTCCTAGAAAGGGAATGTGACTGCTTCCATTACCATTTCCAATATCTAAAAGACCGACAATAATAGCAAAGAAGGAATGATGTGTACATAAATGGCCTATTGTGTGCAAATTGTGGACACGCACACCACATACCAGTTTCCTTAGGGATGCAAAGGAAACCCTGACTCTCCATGTATAGATATGTTGGCTTAAGTTAAAAAAAAAAAGAAGAAATGTATTTCAAGGTGCAATACGAGAGAAATTAAATATTCATGGAATGTGTCAAATTGGTCAGATTTAAAATATATATATATATAGATAAGGCATCATTGATAAAATTTAAATTATAAACTGTATGATGAGTCATATGGCTCACATTTTACAAGGGTCTCCATTATGTTCACATGGATGAATTAATAGGGAAAAAGTGGATAGATAGTCATGTGAAGAGAATTAGAAGAAATTTCTCATTTGCACAGTGCAAAACTATCTATCATTTACAGGGCTCTTAAAATCAAAAAGAACATTTGATGGCACTTAAAATATGATAAATTTGACATGATTTGAAGACACTCTGAAATATAATTACTTCTTTGAATATTTCTTAATATATTCTTTTATAGTTCCTTTAGCCAGTTTAAGTAATCCTGACAAATTAACCTCTTTTTTTCTGCTTGAATTTATGTGAAGCCCTGCAGTCTCTCCCTGATTGTAAACCCAGTGCTATCTTCAGATGTACCTTGATAGTAGATAGGAGGTGATTTTATTTTTATCTGGAAAAAATGAAACACACGCTATTAATCTATGAAATGACTAGAGGTTATTTGAAAATTAATATTTCATTTGACTTTGATGGAATTTTATAAAACATCAAAGCCTTATGGGAATTTACTTGCACTGAGAAATTTCATTTTAACAAAAGTTTATAGCATATAACATAAACAGGATGAAGGACAGGTCTTGTATCTTCTAGATTCTTGTTATGAAAATTAAGCTCATTTTTACCTCCATCTTCAGTCCCCTCTTCTTCCCACACTCCTTGTTTTTGCCTTTCTTATGGCAAATGGAGGTTTTAACAATGACCCACACACCTCCTCAGGTACGGATCTGTTTACCTATTTTTTATCGCTGGTCTTTAGTTCCTTGAAACCTTTGGCAAGGTTCCAAAAAGAATTTTCTCCATTCTAAAGCCATCAGAATTAAAAAAAAAACATATTAGTAAAGAGAAAGAAAAAATTGTGACTATAGCTGAGACATTTTATGTTGTACAAAGAATCACTGATTCAAGTTTAAAAGGTATATGTCACCGATGTGATAACCAACGTGCAATTAAAATGGGAATGGTGTTAACATCGGTGTATCGGACAGAGAAGGGGCTGTAAACTAGGTCAGTACTTTGAACTGAACATTCATCAACCTGAAGCTGTGTCTACATGTTGAAGTGGGACATTGGAAACTCAAGGAAAACTGCCTAACATAAACATGACAGTGAGGAAATTTGAAGATTTGAAAATATTAGGTTTGCCCTATTTGGAAAGAATGATGATAATTCTCTATAAATATAGGTCAGATGGAAGGGAGCTTAGACTTTTATACCTGTGGCTCAAATGATGTTGTGGGACATTTGGTTGTAATGTGATCCAATACGGCAAATATTTAAAAATATATTATATGGGTTTCGTTTAAATAAACAAAAAAAACACAAATAGATATGTAAAAATTATTATTTCTCCCTGAATAGAATGGGCTACTGCATAAAGGGTAGGGAATCCTGCATCTAAACGTGGCATTGGGTGTGGCTGGCTGGCCCACTGCTTCTTAGCAGAGATCATTATCAATCAGTGTTTGGAGAAATAATGGTTTGCATCCGACCCAAAGATTGTTTCTGGCTCCACAAATTTATACACTTTATCGGATGTAAGTTGCTAGTAGTGAGGCCAAGGTTCAGTGGTTGCAGTGCCAGGTCCAGTGTCCGCATTCCTGTGTGGGTGCACACTCGCTGCTTCTGGCACTTTGGGAATTTACATGAGGTCTCGGGGCTTAGTTTACTAGTCCGTGTAAAGAAGGTGATATAACTACTGCTCACAATTTGATATCACCGAGGCTCATATACTAATGCGGGTAAGAAAGAATGACTTAAGATCAACCATTATGAATTGTATGTTTTGCCATTTCACTGACCGTGAATTAAAGCCTCCAAATTATTTAGTTACCTATGAGTTTATTTTAGAGCATAAAGTTAAAATATTTTATGAGTAATATTTTAATGTTTTAGAATTATGACTAGAATAAGATGTCCTTTCAATCAGACTTCTGTTCATGTATTGAATAATGCCAGAGTTTTTTTTCTAAGGAAAATATAGATACTGGCTATAGATATTCCCTTTTGTACTTCTCTGTGTAGATACTAATAACCTTTTTAGGTAAGTGTTCTGGTTTAGCAGCTCATCTTCTGAGCAGATGCCAAAATTATGCGTGATTTTAAATGAACGTTATGTTCTTATTTAGTCTTACCACATATTTGTGGTTTGTTACTCATCATATAATACATACATCGTGGTTCTGCCATCTGGTATTAATCAGCAAAGCAGAGGCAAGATGCAGTATTGAGGGAGGACTGCCTGAATGATATGAATTCTTGTCACTGATCTCTATAGTTTAAATTTTATCAATGGATTAAATAAGATTATTGCAATCTTTGTATTTACTCTGTGTAAGTGTTTTCACTCAGCCACAGTTTGAATCAATGCAATTGCCTTACATTGATTTGTGTTTGAAGTGCTAGAAATCCAATGCTTGCATTTGCTGTAGTAGTTTTATTTACAGAATGTTTCTGCATTCTTTATAAAATTTCCCCATTAAGGAGACCATGGAACATGCCACTCTCCAGTCTCAGTACCCCTTCTCTTGCCAATTTACTAATTTTCATTTTATGATTTCACTGGCTCATGCATTATATTTATTTGCATGTGTGTGGGGGGGAGGTACTAGGAAGCTCAAACTTAATCTGTTGCACATCTGTCAAGTAAACAAATGATGATGTATGTGATAGTGAAGCACAACTGCTCTGGGATCAGTCTCAGTGTGAATACCATCTCTTTTATTTAAATTGAGGTTAGTTTTGGTCATGATGCCAACTGATTTTTCTTTACAGTGCTTATGTTGTAGTAGTGTTTTGAAGTAGTGTTATCCAGTAGTAAACTGGATAATCATTTAATATATTAACACACATTCTTGGTATATGTTAGCTATTATCACTGATAAAGGTCTCAAAAAGTAACTCTTATTTTCTATGTCAGTTCTTGGCCTACCAAAGCACAAATGTATTGAGCATATATTATATTCACTGCTTACTCATATGTGTAAACGGTGTATATATAGTTGATCATTTAATGACTCAACAGTTATCCTCAGTGCCTAGCAGACAGAGAAAGGAAACTAAAATTAAGAATAACTTTTAAAGATGTTTTGTGTGTTCTTCCTATAATTACAAGTACTTTTAGTGATCAAATTTTATTAGAGGAGGTTAAATTATTATTAGTAGATATTTTAGATGTTTGAAGGAGGAGGGGCTCATTTTAGTGTTTGATTCACATTATCTTTAGGGCCCTTCCCTGTGCTTTGCTTAAAGGAAGAGTCAAATTGCACTAAACAGGATTTGGATTTGCTACATGACATTCCCACAGGGCAGGAGGGTGACTCAAATTACAACTGCACCTCAATGTGCCTGCAGTACAATCTGTTTGTCACCAGAAAAGAGGCTTGAAATTAATTTAAGTGTCCCCTTTTTCTCTAACAGATATAATTTCTGCCCTATATTTATCTCCTTAACCTCCTAGTTATAGAAGATAAGAAGAAAAAATAAATCTGTGAAGTTTCACACTTCTATTCTTAATATGTGATGCTCTATTAGTATTTTTGTGCTGCAACTCTGTGAAAGCTCTGTTTCTTGAGGAAAGACCCATTTTCATTCAGAATGTTGAAAATCAAAATCTTTTTTTTAATTTATTTATTTTTAGAGAGTGGGGAGGGAGGAAGAAAGGGAGAGAAACATCAATGTGTGGTTGCCTCTTATGTGCCCCCTGCTGGGGACCTGACCCACAACATAGACATGGGCCCTGACTGGGAAGTGAACCAGTGACCCTTTGGTTTGCAGAAGCAATCAGAAGTTTTAATGGTAATGGATCTCAGTGGGAACAGAACATCATTTGTGTGTCAATACTCATGAACAACTAAACACTTGCCCTGTGCTGGGCACTATTTTAAGCACTTCACAATATTTCTCTATTAATCCCCATAACAGCCCTTTCAAATGAATATCACCACTATCCTCATTCTGCCCATGAAGATACTGAGGGCTAAAGAGCTTACATAAATTGCCCAAGATCACATGACTGATAAATCTGTTACATAACAAGGCATACTTAGCACTGTACTTAGTACAACAAGAGAATATTTCTTGAGAGCCTGTAGGCAGCAATGCTGGGGACATGGTCATTGTGGAATAGAAAATGGTCTTCTCTATGCTGACTTCAAAATCTTCTATCATTTGATGGGTTAAATAAGGACAAATGACTTTAGAGATTGGTAAAAAGTTTGTAAATATGAAGACTGTATCAAAAAAAAACTTTATAGAGCAATAAAAAGATATCAATTTCTTTTGCTTGGAGCCTAAATAACTTTGCCACCAGTCTTAATTATCAGAAAGAGAGATAAGATTAACCCTAGTATGTCTCTGTTAAACCTGGTTTCATTGGGTTTCCCTCTGGATTGTGATGACATTGGCCCTACTGTCCTGTGGCATCTAGGATCCTCAATATCTTTTTCTGACTCCGAATGCATGCTCCACATGTGATTTACAATAGCATTAAAAAAGTGCAACACCTAATTAATTCACTAAGCGGCTGTCAGAGCCTGTGATCTTTTCCCAGTTCACTGTGAGTTCCCTGGGGGAAGAATGTGTTCTGAGAGTGTCATTTCTGTTATGCTGTGTGTGGTGTTAGGGCAGATACTAAGTTACGCTGCTTGTTCCATAGCATATGGAAAATATGCTATCCTCATGAGTTCCCTGATGACTTTGATGGAAATACGTTCTGCCACCCCATTCTCTTGTGCTCATGAGCACCGTGGCTTCAGAGTGCAGCAGGGTTTTCGCAGTGCCGTAAATTAAGGCGAGGGAGATGGGCGTATCTGTTTATTGCCTGTGCATCTTCCCTTGAGTTTTTCTATTTTATCCTTAAGAAACTTTATTCTGTTTAATTTTTTAAAAAGTAACTTAAAATCTGTTTTCTCAGATTTTATTATTTTTGAAGACTTTCTTGTCTAAAATATTATATAAAATAAGGATTTTTATACAATAGAAGTATTCATGGCTACTAAGTGTTTCATGGGTTTATAAAAATTAAAACCAGGTAAACATGTTTTATGAGTACTTTCAGAAAAAAAAGAAAATAAATGTTCTTGTAGAATTATAGAATTAGTTTATTCATGATTCATAAATGCTTTAAGATTACATGATTTCCTTTTTTTGGTTGAGTAATGAACTCTCCCAAAACACACTCAATTAACACAATTATTTGATAGTTTCTCACAGATCTGTGGGTCAAGGGACAGTGTTGTAGAGCCCAAGCTCCACTGATTTCAGCTCAAGTTACGTATGCGTATGAGGTAAGGAGTGAGTAGGCCAGGGCTGGCTGGTCAACAGTGGTCTCATTTACTTATATTTTGCAGTTTTCTAACTACAGGCTAGTGACTGAGCCATATGTCTCTCACCATATAACTGATTAGTGAACAAATTCATGTAGTGGATAGCAGGGTTTCAAGACAAAGCATTCAAGACTTCCTGCCACCAATGCTTAGAACTGACCCAGCATTGCTTTGGCTGCATTCTATTGGCTGAAGCAAGTCACAAGGCCAGTCCATCCATATAGAAGATCTGGACAAATAGATTCTACATCTGGATGAGCCTAGCTGCAAGGTAAGACTGCAAAGGCAGGGAAACCAGGCAGGAGTGAGGAATTGGGGCAATTTTGCTATCTATTGCACTTAGCTCTCAGTTTGAGCTTAAAGGTCATCTAGATGTGACTCAGGCTAACTTTTTGCACTCTTATCTAATCAGGCTAGTTTCCCCATCAAAAAAAGCTCTCCTCCATCTGATAGCACAACCTAGCACCAGAATAGCAATACAATATAGATACGTCCATCCAGAATCTTTTATTTGAGTGACTGTGGAGGCGGCCACTTTCTCGAGGTCTCCCCAGTGCCACGGATATGCGTGAGTGAATAAATATGGCCAAGACGTGCTGGATCTGTTTGGGGATGGAGGTGTGGGCTATGGCCAGTTTCTCTGGGGAGAAAGAGTCTAGCAGCGGCCAGTTTCTCCGAGGAGAAAAAGGCCATGAGCACCTTTCTCCATAGCCTTTTATTGGGTTGTGATACACAGGAGTACAGGGCGGCAAGGATCAAACAATAGATAACATTACAAAGAGGTCTGAGGGCTTATTATGAGTAAGAGTTGCAGAAACTTTGGGAGACAAACTCTTTTCCCCTCGGACCTTTATCATATGAATGAAAGCACTTTTAGCAGATTTCACAGGTTAATCAGCAAGTCTTTGTGATGCCAGATTTTCCCCCAGGGCACACTCTAGCCAGGCAAGGAGGTGCACCTCTCCCGATCAGGTATCCAGGCTTAAGGGGATTAGAGCCAGGAAGCGATTCTCCCAGAGAACATGGGGACTCAGGCTTAGACAAAGCTGGGGGGTGAGAGTCCATTCTCTCTGTTGCAGCCCCCTGAGTCCTTCCATGAAGGCTTCCCAGGTGATCGAGTCTGGCTTAGGTTGCCCCCGCTGTGAGGTATCTGACCCGTCGTTGACTTCCCACCAAGCTCTGGGGGCAGGGAGAGGAACTGAGGCAGTGTTTGCTACCAGAGACAGGCTTTGTCTCCTGCGGCTGGCATTCCAAAGGTCGTCTCTCACCCTTAGCCACAAGGGGGTGAGATACAATTCCTAAAATCAGGCAGAGCGGTCTACTACAAGAAACCTCTTTTTATAATTGGTTTTATTAAATAGTTTGAGATAGGAAAGATGTTTAAAATGTGCACAAGGTGTAAATAAAGCTAGAATGTGTAGAATATTATGAACACCATCCACTGTAGAGAAAAACATTAACATATCCTGATGTGACCCGTTTATTCTTCCCCAATCAAATCTCTTTCCTTGTCAGAAGATTACCTCTCTTCTGAATTTTATTTATATTTTTTTGCATTTCATTATGGTTTTGACACATTAATAACCATATATATGTGTGTGTGTGTGTATATATATATATATATATATATATGTACTTGTGGAATATGTAACTGACAAATTTTTTAAAGATTTTATTTATTTATCTTTAGAGGGGAAGGGAAGGAGAGAGGGAGAGAAATATCAGTGTATGGTTGCCTCTTGTGCATCCCCTGCTGGGAACTGGCCTGCAACCCAGGCATGTGCCCTGACTGGGAATCTAACTGTGGTTGCTTGATTCCCAGGCCTGTGCTCAATCCATTGAGGTACACCAGCCAGGGCCTGTAACTGACAATTTTTTAAAATTTTTTACACAAGCGGTATCAGGTATCATAATTGCCTACTTATCAGAACTACTCACTGTTTTGAGTTATGTATTTTAGCTGAAATACCTAGTATATTTACATCAAATACAATGCTAATATATTTTTACATCTTCAGTATTATTTTGAGTTTATTTGTATACTCATTCTTGTATTTCTTTGTTTATTCCTTACTTTAAATTGATCAGTTATTCTCATTTATCTTTCCCTCTCTTAGCTTAATACTTATGTATTCTTTTCTAGTGTTTGATGATTATATGGGAAATTCTATCGTCCATAGAGAAACTCACTAAACTGTGAAGTTCAATCTTCACTCTCTTTCTAAACAATATAAGAACTTGGAATAACTAACTACAATCAGCCTCCTTTAATTTTATGTGCAATTTTCATGTGTTTCAGTTCTGTTGTAATTTTTAATTTTAATGATATTTTTTTGTTTCATATAAATATACATGAATATTGCTCACTATGGTGCTTACCCTCCTTCTTGTATCTGAGATCATACATCTGAGATTACTTTCTTCTGCTTGAATAACTATATTTAGAATATAATTTTAATTACTTATTGACAGCAACGCTCTGTTCTGTTTACATATAACTTTCTTATTTCATTTTTATCATTGAAATAAATCTTGTTGAATATGATTCTAATTTGATGGTTATTTTGATTTAGCTCATTTCATTTATTATTGCACAGACTATTGGTATACATGGTTGCTATTTAGAAGTCAGATGTCAAGCTATTGCTTTCTATAAAGACATCAGTCTTTCCTCTCCACTGCATTCGATGTTTTTTTTTTTTCATTGTTACTTTGCACTTTTACTACAATATATCCAGGTATTAATTCTTTTAATTTCTTTTGTTTATTGTTTTATTTTAGATTTCTTAATCTTGGTATTTTTCATTAATTATGGAACATTCTCTGTTATTATTTACTTACCTATTACCTCTATGCCTTTTTCTCTCTCCTTCTGGGAAACTATAAGGTAAAATTAGCCTCAGGGTTCTGTTCGAATTTTGGTTTTTAATATGTTTTTAATTTTTGGCCTCTGAATTTTATTTTCTTATTTTTAAATGATTTTTAAACTATTGTCGTTATTCTATTACAGTTGTCCCAATTTCACCCCCTTTTCTCTTCTCCATTCAGCCCACTCTCCCGCTTCCACAGTCAATCCCTACACTGATGTCCATGTCTATAGATCATTTACGCATGTTTTTTGACTAGTCTCTTCCCCTTCTTTCCACCATTATCCCTGTTACTCACACCCTCTGGAAGCTGTCAGTCTGCTCCACATTTCCATGCCTCTGGTTCTGTTTTGCCCATTAGCTTATTTTGTTCGTTAGATTCCTCTTACAAGGGAGATCATATGGTATTTGTCATTTACTGACTGGCTTATTTCTTTGAGTGTAATAATATTCAGTTTTGACCATGCTGTTGCAAAAAGTAGGAATTTCTTCTTTTGTTCTACTATGTAGTATTCCATTGTGTAAACGTACCACAGTTTTTTATCTAATCATCTACTGATGGGCAGTTATGCTGTTTTTATCACTTGACTATTGTAAATAGTTCTGCTGTGAATATAGGGGTGCATATGTTCTTTGTAATTGGTGTTTCGGGCT
The DNA here is from genome assembly GCF_021234435.1 of Artibeus jamaicensis. Taxonomy (NCBI): domain Eukaryota; kingdom Metazoa; phylum Chordata; class Mammalia; order Chiroptera; family Phyllostomidae; genus Artibeus; species Artibeus jamaicensis. The sequence goes on along the minus strand of NW_026522030.1, from coordinate 64,792,410 downwards.
TCTTAGGGTACATTCCCAGCAGTAGAGTCACTGGCTCAAAAGGCAGTTCTATTTTTAATTTGTTGATGAAATTCCATCCTGCTTTCCATAGTGGCTATACCGCCTGTACTCCCACCAACAGTGCTCTAGGTTTCCTTTTCCTCCACATCATCTCTAGCACTTTGTTTATTAATTTATTAATGTTATCAATTCTGACAAGTGTGTGAGGTGTGAAGTAATATCTGACTTCAAGATATGAAAATCAATTAATGAAAAAGACCACATTAACAAAATGAAGGGGGAAAAAGCACAAGATTATATCAGGTGATATAGGAAAAACATTTTATAAAATTCAACTCTTTCATGATATAAAGCATCCAACAAATTTGAAATTAAAAAGCTATCTCAGATAATTAAGGTCATATATGAAAAATCCATAGCTAACATCATACTAATTAGTGAAAGACTAAAAACTTCGAAGGTCAAGAACAAAACAGTGATAACCACTTTTGTTACTTCTATTCCATATTGTACTAGAAGTCCTAGACAGAACAAGTAGGCAAGAAGAAAATACACATTTGGAAAGGAATGACATGATGACATGGCATTATATGTAAAAATCCCTAAGATTTCATAAGAAAGCTCTGTTAGAGCTAATAACAGAGCTACAGGATGCAATTAACACACAGAAATTAGTTGCATTAAAAATGAACAATCAGAAAAGGAAATTAAGAAATGATTCAACTTAATAAAAAACAATTCAATAAAAAATAAAATGCTTAGTAACAAACTTAATTGAGGCAAGGGATTATATACTGCAAGCTACAAAGATTTTTGAAAGAAATACATAAATGAGGAGAAATTCCATGTTCATGTTTTGGAAGAAAATTGTCATATACATTACAACATAGATGAATTTTAAAGACATTATACTGAGTGAAATAATTCAGACATAAAAGGAAAAATATTATATGATTCTACTCATTTGAGATACCTAGAATAAAGACAAAAATAAAATGGCAGTTGTTAGGGATTTAGGAGAGGGGAAATGGGGAGTTATTGTATATTTCATAGAGAATTTCAGTTTTGCAGGGTGAAAAAAATTCTGAAGATGGCGTGATGGTAGCACAAGAATGTTGATGCACTTAATACTGCTGAACTGTACACTTACAATAATTTAATTAGCAATAATCGCACCTCGGATAAACCTCATTGGCTACGATACTGCCACTGCACAAAGCTGCACACTTACAATAATTTAAATGGCCCTGGCTGGTGTGGCTCAGTGAATTGAATACCAGCCTTTGAACCAAAGGATCAGGGCGCATGCCTGGGTTGTGGGCCAGGTCCCCAGTAGGGGGTGCTGGAGAGACAATCACACATTGATGTTTCGCTCTCACATTCCCCCTCCCTTCCTCTCTCTAAAAATAAATAAATAAAATCTAACAAAAATAGTTTAAATGGTTAATTTTGTTATGTATATAATAGCAACATCATTAAAGAAATTACAAACAAAACAAATTTTCATTTTGTCACAGAATGAATTCGTTGGATGGTTTTAGATTAGAATATCTATGTGGTTGTTATCAATAGCAGTCATTTAAAGGCATCTTGGGCCTAATGACCCATTTCCAAGAATATACACGAACATAGCTTTTGGTTGAAGGCCTCAGTTCCTCACTAGGTCAACTTTTCCACAGTTACTTGGTATCATCATGATATGGTGGCTAACTTTCTCAGAGTGAAAACAAGGAGAAACCACAGTGTCTTTTTAGTCTTAGAAGTGGCATGATTTTGTATTTATCCCTTGCCAATGATCTCATCTTTAAGTGGAACCTAATCAACAAAACAAATAAGCAAGCAAAATATAACAAGAGACATCAAAATTAAGAACAATCTGACAGTAACCAGAGGGGAAGTGAAAGGGGATAATGGGGGGGAAGGGTTTTCAGGAATAACTATAAAGGACACATGGACAAAACCAATGTGGGATGGAAGCAGGGGAGGGAGGTGGGGATGACTTGGGCTGGTGGGGGGGAGTGGTGGAGAATAAATGCAGACAACTGTACATTAACAACAATAAAATAATTTTTAAAAAGAAGTGACATAATTTTATTTCCAGCACATTCTCTTAGAAAATGACTCACTGAGGATAGCCTACATTCAAGGAAAAAGGAATTAGGCTAAAATGAGCATTAAAGATTGGTGGATATGTCTTAAAACAACAACTAACATTATTTAAGTTTTTCTCATTGTTCTAATAATGTTCTTTATAACAAAGAAAGTATAGGATCGCATGTCTATTCAATGTCCTATAATCTCAGTCTTCGTCTCTCATGAATTGGCATTTCAGAAGAGTGCAGTCAGTTGTTTCATAGATTGTCTCTCAGTTCCGATGTTTGATATTTTCTCATGATTAAATTCAGTTCTGCAGTTTGGTAGGAATATTCAAAGATAATAGTCTCATTGCAGCATGCAAGAAAGTTCATAATGTCAATCTCTCTCATTATTGGTGATATTAATTTAATCATTTGCTTAAGTTGGTTACTGCTGGTATCTCTATCACATAATTACTAATATTTCTTTGTGATTAATGAAATGCCTTCAAAATCTTATTTTTTCTCTGTAATTAATAAGAAATTTGGGAATATGTAAAATTGTTATCAAAGTATTCATTTAAATTTAACCTACTTGCTTTAGAATACATATCTTTAAATTTCTTGCCAGATCATTAGTGCATTTTTTAAATGTTTCATTTTTTCTTTTAATAATTTATCTAACATTTATGTTGTCTTCAGCATGAGGGTCAGAGAGGATATCTTTTCCACCAATTGCTAGAAAACAAAAGAAGTGCTTTTTAATTTGATACCCAGTTTTATATTTAACATTAAATTATTTTCCTATCCCTTAAAACTTTGGCTATTGTCACTGACCATTGTGGTTACTGCTTACTTGGCAAAAATGGAATGTACCACACTTTAATTATTCGTATCTTTTGGGTCCTCAAATTATCATAAGCACATTATCAACAATTTATATCCTTTTCCAAACTTTCTCCTAATAGTAACTTAGTAAGTTGGGTCACCATTAAGTGATAACATTTTCACATAGCAAAATTGCCTCATAATAATAATAATAAATAACTATTGATAATTGAATGCTTGCTATATTTCAACACTTTTTTAATCCTTACCCAGGGACATCTTTTTCATTGCTTTTTGAGAGAGAGGAAGGGAGAAAAAAAATATTGATGCAAGAAAGAAACACCAACCCATTGCCCTCCATATGAGCCCCAGCTGGGAATAGAATCCACAGCCTAAGTATGTGCCCGACCTGGGAATCAGACCTGCAACTTTCAGTACAGGGCAGTGCTCCAGACAACTGTGTCACACTGGCTAGGGATAGTTCAACATTCTAGATGTGTTTGCCAGTACTAACACATTTAATTTTTCCAGTCTTATGAATTGCATGCCATTGTCATTCCTGTTTTACTGACTAGATATAAAATAATGGTAAAGCTGTGAGTCAAGCCCAGGTAGTCTGTCTCCAGAGGTTGCCCTCTGCATTATTGTGCATCACTGTGATGAAGGGGATTGCCTCCTGAAAAGCTATGAGCCATTTTTAAACCTTTTTGTAAATGCAAAATCTCCAAGGCAAGGGAGGCTGCAGTTATAAGGGAATGTATAAAATGTTTCCTTTCTTCCAAAGCTGAAGAAACTGAAGCTTGAAAAAACTCAGCTTCTTTACCACTTAAAAATAAGTTTCAGGCAAAATTTAGATTTCTTGATGTCCAACCAATCCAGTTCATTTTTATCATACTGTAAATGTCTGGTAAAATGAAAATAAATATCTTATACTGAATTATTCATCAAGGGCAACAATATAACTCTCCACTACCAATTTTAAAGTTGAATTCTTAAGTAAATATGCTAGACAGATCATGCATTAATTACACATGAACTGCTTTTGCTTGCTTTCTTAGAATGGAAATGGGCTTTGGGAGAATGATTTAGATGACCCATGCATTTTTGCACAGATAATCTGGTTAGTTCAAAATTTTCTCTTCTCTTAAGCAAATATATTTGACATAATTTCTCTGCTCATTTGTTTAAAAGTAATCTTTGCAAGTGCAAATTTTTAACAAGTTCTAGAAAACTCTTTTCTGGTAAGCAAGTAGATAAAGTGTGCAGTTATAAAGAGAGATTATTATATACATAGCCATTTATCAAAACACTGAAGTTATGTATACTATTTAGTGTTGCTATGAAAGCCTGATAAATTTATAGAGTAGTTGGCAATATTTATTGATATAACCCTTTGATTTCCACAGATTGGTTGCCATGATATTTTTTGTTACAATATTGTTTTATACTACATCGCTTTAAAATAGTTCTCAAGGCAACTCCATATTTAAGGACTTCCCTGTAATAGTTTGCAAAGAGTAATGTTCGAAATCTATAACAAATAGGTATGTCATGTGTTCTGATGATCTGAGAGGGGAACCAACCTTTTAGAACACGTATCAGCCAAAAACAATGCCAGACAGGGTACTTTGTGACAGTATGGAGATAAAAATGACCTTGAATTTTGTATCCTTATTTGTGCTGCATTGATATTCGTGCACTGAGTTTTCTCTTCTTCATACATCTCCTCCTAGTAGCACAAACTTACTGAAAGAAAGATATACCCTCCCCCCGAAAAAAAAAACAAAAAAACAGAGCATGAAGCAGCATGGTGGTGGATTTCTACTGGCTGTTTGAGTTTTGCATCTTGTGATAGAGCCTTCTAGTGTTCTCCCTTACTCAGCTTCCCTTTAAGTCCAGGCACACTGGAGAAATATGCTTCTCCATGCCCTTACTGTTGGGTTGGGCCATGTGCTTGTGGCCATTATGATCTTTGTGATCTGAGGAGAAGAGTTGACTGAGTCATCCAAACCTAAGCATTCATCGCCAAATCCTCCAGAATTTCTTTCTTTTCTCTGATAACTGAGAAGGCCTCTGACTCCAGGTGGATTAATCACAAGATTATAGAGTTTCCATTTGCTTGGAAACCTGAGTGATATGTGAAGTCCTCCCACATGGCATTTACACATGGGATATGTGGCATTAGTAAGAAATAAACTTTGGTTTTGGTAGGCCCCTGAGATTTGGGTTCTGTTTGTAACAATACCCTGGCTAATACATGTTCAATAAAGTGTTGATAACTATGTTTCTATTAAAGAATTAAACTTCTTAAAATTATCTAAGTAATTTTGAGGTTGATTTTAAGTTGTAGATAATCCTTCTAAGTTTTATTTTGAGCTTTATTATACCATTATTATAGATACAATTAACATGTTCTCCTAAATTTAATATATATCTTAACCCTGATGCTTCAATGTCAATATAGCATGTTCTCACTGAGAAGCATTTGTCCCTAGCACACTGTGATTGGGGTCTCACACGGACTTCGTAAGTAAAGGGTCACCTACTCCCCCTCCCCCTCCTTTCTTCCTCCCCTCAGAATAGATAGTTTTAATCTCCTGAGGAGACAATGTTTTATTTTTGCTAGAATTTTAGGAGCATGCCTTCCTAGATAAAAAGAAAATGCCAGATTCATTGCCTAAAGAACCAGATATGTTTTGTGTTCAATAATTCTACTGGGTCTATAAGAAGAAACCAGGTGTAGTTTTGGAGGAATTCTCCCCACCTCATTTGAGAATGAGAGTTCATCATAAAATAAAAGGAATGGAAGTGATCTGCTTCTCTCCCTGTAGTGGTAGTCCCTGCCTTTGAGTCTCACAAGCACTGTGAGCTTTAAAGTAGACTTGTGGAAGCCGTAAAATCAAACAAGCAAACAAGCAAATTATAGAATGTGTGGGCTTAAAGTGTCAAACTTTTAAAGTAAGATTTTGGAACTTTCAGAAAATGTCAATTTAGAAGTTGGTGTTTTATAAATGAAAAAAGAGTCATAAAAATAATATATGAAAAATATTGACTTAACACAAATTAGTAAATTATTGTTAAACACCTCTATCCTCAGTAATATTACCTATTTTTTGACAAGGACAAGTGGGAGAAGAAAGATATACACAGATAAAACATGTCATTGTGCTTGTAAATCAGTAGAGAAAAAGAACATAGCAGAAATTATCATGTAAGAGAACATGTACTATCTTAGGAGTGAAGTTCTTGGATAATAAAGTGTGAGCAAAATTTATTATTTTAAAGATTTTATTTATTTATATTTAGAGAGAGAGGGGAAGAGAAAGAGAAAAAAAGGAGAGAAACATCATAGCATGGTTGCCTCTCACACTCGCCCTACTGGGGACCTGGCCTGCAACCCAGCATGTGCCCTGACTGGGAATCAAACCTGTGATCCTCTAGTTTGCAAGTCAGTATTCATTCCACTGAGCCATACCACCTAGGGTGCAAAGTTTAATTATTTTTTTTAAAGCCGAGGCTAGGTAACTGTGCATGGATCACATAATTTTACAGGATTGGATTTTACAAATATATAAAATAAATTAAAAAATGAAAGAATACATTGTGAGTAAAGAACATAGAACAGAAAATACTGGATTTGTTTTAGGGATGATGAATTGTTAGAGGTTGGGAGATTGGAAAATTGAGTGAATTTTGTCTATTTATCCATTTGGAAATGGATAAATCTAGTAATACAGACTGGAAGTGCATCAGAAACATGTAATATATAAATTTGCTTTGAAACCAATGGGAAAAGAGTCCATTATAAATTTTACAGTAAAAAACTAAAATGGTGTAAAGGTCTTTTACTTTTTGGAAAATAAGTAACTAAAACATATTAATAAGGTTATGGAAATTCTCACAGGTCTCAACCTCTCTACAAGTATAATTTTGCATCAGGGTGTGTTGAGTGGGACCTGATGAATTGGCCAAGTATTTAGAGAGCTCTGGTGAACATAGTGGTTGGCTTCCACAGAACATATTTACTGAGTTCTTTTTTCTTCATTTCCTTGCTGGTAAGCATAGTGGAGCAGGGTAGAATTACACTGGAACCCAGAAGGAAGCAGGACCAAGCTTAGGCTAGTCTTGTCTTGCTCTTTATTAATCATGTGGCCCTGGTGGAGTCAGTCTCTAAGCCTATTGCAAAGCGCCATTACCGCACACCCCATGTGAGTATGTTATGTCCACAGGTGACTCATCAAGACATTATGGGAAAACTGTTAGGGAGCAAGTCAGCGTGGCCCTCTTTTGTACTAACCCATGATTTTCTAACATATCCCATATTAATAGAACCTTTAAAATGCACTGGTAACCCTCACAGAAGCTAGTATACGCCTTCCCCAAAAGATTTTCATCACTAGAGTCTGAAAAGAGAGAATAAGTCAAGCCCTTGTGCCATGAAAACAGCACTATGTTTGTGAATTTGTGGGATTAAATTTTGGCAGTAACCCAAAAACAATACAGCTGAGTTCTCTGAATGACAGGCTAAAAAGCAACCCCAGCCATCTTCTCAGATCAGGAAAGGGGAAATAGCCCCAGGGTTGCAGAGTCTTTGAGAGAAGTCCACTCGTGTCAGTTCAGAATGATTTCTGTGTGTTTGTTTTGAGAGATGCAATACTAGTAGTCTAGGGCAATTCTGAGGGTCTCCATTGTTTTTATCCTTTTTGGTTTCCTCATAATTTTCCACATATTTGCCTGTCTGTCAATCACTCTGTCAGACTTGCAATGCAGCTGGATATGTAGTGGGGATTTTTCCAGTAAATTAACTTTCAGCCTTCAACTACGCAACCATGGCTAGTTCACTTAGCAAGGTTCAACCTTGTTCATTTTACCTACTGGCCAGACCCAGAGATAACAGAAAACTGCTTTCTGTGATCCGAGGGTTGACACAGGAGATGTTCAGTGCTTCTCAATGCATTTTTGGCCTTTCAGTTCAGGTTTTCTTTTTCTGTTTTGCATTTTCAGTATATCCTGATCTTTGTTTTTTCCTCCTCTCCCTATTCCCAATATAGTGATTAGTTTACAGCTTTCATAACTTTTAACTACTTCCTATTCTGCGGGAATGAGGCAGAATGGGAGAAAAAATTAAAGATAATTAAATCACTTTGACTGATTTCAGTAGTTTCATATGTTTTAGGGTTTTTTAATCTATGTGTTAATTTTTTGGAAAAAAAAAAGGTTTCATCATTGTTCCAGGGTAGCATAATACCATAAATGGTTAGAATGGGGACAACATGGCTTTCATGTTCTGTCACATCTTGGATGAGTCACTTATACTAAGTTAGTTACATCTATAACCTCAGTTTTTCCTCTGTATCTGGTATTTTGCATCATAGAATTTTTTGCAAGGATGTAATGAGGTAAGGAATTTGAAGTGGAAGTGATGTCATTGAGACATGTTCACCATTACAATGGCTACTCCTCTGCTCCCACTGCTGTCCCCATTGGACATTAGGTTACCACTCCTTCTCAAAGGATTCCCACTTGCTGCAGGAGTGCTTTCAAACGTAAAGTTTCAATATGCTGTATTGTATGTATACAAAATATATGTGTGCTTGGCCTACCTGAAAAGATAGGCTTACAAGTGGAAAAAGGCTAGGGCTAAGTAACTGGCCCTGCAGGTTTCTGAGCTGGTGTTCTGTGGAGCGTGACCCAAGTGTGCCAGGGGCTGAGGATGCTGACTTCATCAAGCTTCCTTCACAGTACTAGGTGGGGGAGGGGAGGGCTCCCAGTACTCCAAGGCTAGTTGCTTCCGGGCACAATGAGCCATATCATTTTACCTCCCAGTTTCTACTTATGCTATAAAATGACAGTTGGGAGAGATTAATCTAGTGAAACTCAGCCAGTGGAAGAAGAATTTTACTAGACTATATATACATGTGTATATATACACACACATATATGTACACATACACACACATATATGCACATATACACATTTGTTTGTATTTTTGTTTTTCCTTTTCAACTGAGGAATAATCTAAGAAGCAAATAACATTAGAGTATGGGTACCAAAGATTTGGGGAATGTAATTATTCTAATGTACTGTAAGAAAGAAAACAATTGTTTTCCTTTTAATTTATTAAAATATTATTGTGTATGAAGATAAGTTAAACAACATATTTTAAAGAATAGGTATAAACTCCCTATCAGAAGAATTTAGTCACTTGGAATATGAGATTGTTGCATGATTGTTATTGTACTTAATATGTAAATAATAGCATGTTTCAGAGTTTCATTAGGCTCATTGGATTCTCTAAATCTTATATAGTATGTGTTATAAATGTTCCTTAAATGAGTATACCTTATGAAAACGCATCGACCATTTCTTAAAATAATGAGATAAGTTGGCAATGTACAATGTGTGGTTTTCAATTTTGTTAATTTAAGTTTGGTGTCAGAGTAATTATTATGGGAAGAGACTTTGTCCTTTCATTAAAGATTTGGAGCAACTATACAGGCAGTTATATATTTTATGGATTATAAAGTGTATTATACAAAACATCATCTGGGGGAATGGTGAAAAGAAGGGGAAGGGATTAGTCATAGAACATGTATGAATGACCATGGACATGGATGACAGCGTGGGGATTGACTGTGGGAGTAGGGAAAAGGGGGGAAATTGGGACAGCTATAACAGAACAAATGAGAATTTAAAATGTTATCTGGACTGAATTCATGAAAAGTATCCTTGCCTTCCCATAAAAAACAGTCCTTCAATTTTTATATTTGAGATCACCAAGTGCTGTCATCTTAAAGTAGAATGTTGCAGATATCATTTTGTGCTTTACACATGATTCAGGATGCTCTTTACTCTGTCTTGTTCCGTGCTCATGCATCTCACATGTGCATTTCCACTACTGTGAAGCTCTATGCTTAGAATACATGGTTCTACATCTTGGTCTCATTTTATTTAAATATTTTGCTGTGGTTGATTAACCACAAGCTATATAAGCAGTAAAAAAGAAACAAAAAGAAAAAATCACTACCAGAATCTGTCAATAGAAGGTGACACAGGCTGTAGTAATAATAAAAGTTAAGTGGAGAATATATCAAGTTAATGTATGGCATAATCACAAACTCCATGGAAGGTTTGGTTTATTGCGATATTAGGGGAAGCAGGCATAGCCTTGCAAGGCTAGTTATTTTTGAATTTCTGAAGGGCAAGGTAACCTTTACATAAATGCAACCTACTGAGAAACTAAGAAGAAAAATTAGTATAATTTTTGTAATGATGTAACTTTCCACATTCTTTATAATAAACACATAGAAGTATAGATTCAGGAATAAAACATGTCATTTTCTACTGTGGGGAACTAGTAGGAAATAAAGTACATTATAAAGCATTATTTATATAGCCATGTCCAGAAACAAAAAAAATCTAAATCATTGACACTGATTATGTCAGTCACTCACAAAAAAAAACCTCACTGAATATTAGAACTATCAATACAGCTATTAAAGGTAGTCAGAGCTAAATAAAATCATGTATTATTTGATTCAGTGGGGAATTAAACATAAGGAAACCATTATCCTAATAGTTAGAGCAGCCACAAGTTATTATGGCAAGTGAAAGATGTTAGGCCCTAATCCCTAATGTTTTGAATGTGATGAATTTGCAGGGCAACCAAACTTTCCCATATGGAAAATATTACATCTCCATATGTCATTTCTGAGTGGGATTACCAGAGTGAATGTGCATGGTGCTTTGCATTCTAGGCATCAATAAGGGCAGCAGCAGGAGCAGCAGCAGTGGTATAGGCTGTCTCAGAGACAAATGGGTACCTGTTGGTTTTTTTCTCAGTTTTAGAAGTTATAATGAAGGGATACTGAAGTTAATCTAGGTAGGTCATTGCTCATTTGAGTCACAACGTTCTGGAATTGTGTCTCTTAACTTTCTAGAATGAGCAATTCTATGTTCTCTGTGCATTCAGTGATCAATTTAGACGTCTTTAACTTGAAAAGGCCTGGTAAGTAAAGCAGAAATACTAATTAATGAATGAGAATTCCTTTTAATGTTTATAAGCCCTACCAAGAGAAAAGTACTGTCTCCTAGTAACAAACTATGTAGGAAACCATATTGCACATCAGAAAGTTACTTTGGTGGTATAAAAATCTAAGAATAGTTTAATGGTAATTCATAAAAATTATTCCCTCTTCAAAATGGAGACCATCAAGCCCCCTCTGAATCCTACACAATCTTTCTTGAATAATGCTGAATGTTTGACAAAAGATGATGCTCCTGGATATCATGGATCAATTTCTTTTCTACCTGATCTTTTCCACTGGCATATATCACATTGGGAGAGTTAGTATCAAAATTAATTAGAGACTTTTTGCTGGCCTAAGATTTCTGTTTTCATCTACTTTCTCACTTAGTCCAGCTCTATAAGTTCCTGAAGTTTTTTATTGTGTAAGCATCAGCTTGCATAATATTTAAGACTCCAGACTCACCCACGTCACTCACAGTGATATGTGTGCCATAGAATGACTGTCCCAAAATCTTTGCTTGATTTCTCTAATTTCTATAGTGATTGTAGCCAATAAGTATCCGAAAAGCAGAGTTGTGGATCTTTCAATGGACCTCTCACTTTGAGGAACACATGTAAGCATAGGGTCCTAGCAGGCTTCACTGGCTGTCCATGGAGATTTTCCTGACAAACAATTAAAATGTTAATAGATGGATTTGCTGTAAGCCACTCAGTATTACCAGGGAATTTACCTGCAGTTTCAAATTTGATCTTGACAACAATGGAATGTGATAGATATTATTAAATCCATTTTAAAATTAATAAACTGAAGCTCAGAAAAAATTAAAATAAATAGTTAAGGTTATTAAACTCAGTTACTGAGAGAACCAATATTCTTCTCAGTTACTGGCATCAAAAAACAAATGCATAATTGGACTTTGTTTTGGTTTGGAGCTTGATTTTTTAAATTATTGTTATTCTATTATAGTTGCCCCAATTTTTTCTCCCTTTGCCTTCCTCTGCCCAGCCTACTGCTTCCAAGGTCAATCCCCACAACTTTGTCCGTGTCCATGGGTGATTTATTTATTTTCATTGATCCTTTCCCCTTCTTTCCACCATCATTCCCCCTCCCCTCTGGCAGCTGTCAGTCTGTTCTATGTTGCCATGTCTCTGGTATTATATCAATCAGTTTATTTTGTTCATTAGATTCCTCTTATAAGTGAAATTATTGGTATTTGTCTTTCACTGACTGGTTTATTTCCCTCAGCATAAAAGTCTCCAGTTCCAAATAATTTTTTGAAGTCTTTGTTCCAGATCTGAGAGATATGACATTGATATTTTAACAGGAATTGCACTGAATCTATAGATTGCTTTGGGTAGTATGGATATTTTAATGATGTTAATTCTTCCAATCCATGAACAGGTCTATGCTTCCATTTATTTGCATCTTCCTCACTTTCTTTCTTCAGCATTCTATAGTTTTCCAAATACATGTCTTTTACTCCTTGGTTAAATTTATTCTTAGGAACTTTATGTTTCTTGTTGCTATAGTACATGGGATGTCCTCCCCTAGTTTCTCTTTCTGATAGTTCACTGCCGGTTTGCAAAAATGCCGTTGATTTCTGAATACTGACTGTGTATGCAGCTATTTTTCCAAATTCACTTATTAGATCAAGCAGTTTTGGGGTGGAGTCTAATAGGGTTTTCTATGTACACTATCATTTCATCTGCAGCTAGTGACAGTTTTGCTCCTCCTTTCCAATTTGGATGTGTTTTACTTATTTTTCTTGTCTGATCACTGTAGCTAGAACTTCCAGTACCATGTTGGAAAAAAGAAGTGAAAGTGGGCACCCTGATCTTAGAGAAAAGCTTTTAGTTTGTGCTCATTGAATATGATATTGCAGGAGATTTCTTATATATGGCTTTTATTATATTGAGGAATGTTCCTTCCATTCCCACTTTGCTTAGTGTATCATAAATGGGTGCTGGATTTTATTAAATGCCTTTTCAGCATCAGTTGATATGATCATGTGCTTTTTGCCCTTCATTTTTTATGTGGTATATTACATTTAATGATTTTCACATAGTGTGCCATCCTTGAATCCCTGGGATGTATCCCACTTGGTCATGGTGTATGACCTTTTTAATGTATTGCTGGATCTGGATCACCAATGTTTTACTAAGGATTTTAGCATCTATGTTCTTCAGAGATATTGTCCTGTAATTTTCTTTCTTTGTTGTGTCTTTACCTGGTTTGGGAATTAGGATAATACTGGCCTTGTAAAAAAGACTTTCGGAGTCTTCCCTCTTTTTGAAATGTTTGAGGAGTTCTTTGAATGTTTGGTAAAATTTGCCTATGGAGCCATCCGGTCCAGGGCTTTTGTGTGCTTGAAGTTGATTACTGCTTCAGTTTCACTAGTTGTTATTGGTCTATCAGGCTTTCTGCTTCTAGATTCACTTTTGGAAAACTATATGTTTCTAGATATTTATTCATTTTACCCAGGTTGGCATATCGTTGCTCATAGCAATTTCTTACAATCCTTTGTACCTTTGTGGTATCAGTTGTTACTTCTTTTTCATTTATGATTTTATTTATCTGGTCCATTTTATTTTTTTCTTGCTAAATCTGACTAAAGTTTTGTCAAGTTAGTTTATCTTTGCAAAGAACCAGGGCCTGGATTCATTCATCTTTTAATTTTTTATCTCTATGTCATTTAATTATGCTCCGATCTTGATTATTTCCATCCTTTTACTTGCTCTGGGGTTTGTTTGTTATTATTCTGCTAGTTCTTTTAAATATAGGATTAGGTCATTTATTTGAAATGTTTCTATCTTCTTTAGGTTGGCCTGTATTGCTATGAACTTCTCTCAGGACCGCCTTCGCTGTGTTCCATAAGTTTTGAGTTGTTTTGTGTTCATTTTCATTTATTTCCTGGCATATTTTTATCTCTTCTTTAATCTCATTGTTAGCCCATTCATTGTTTAATTACATGTCATTCAGCTTCCATGTATTTTAATGTTGTGTAAGTATTTTTCCATGAGGTTGGTTTGTAGCTTCAAGCCATTGTGATCTGAGAGGATGCTTCTTATGATTCCAATTTTCTTGAATTTGTTGAAGTTTGTTCTGTGTCCTACCATGTGTCCTGTGTTTGAGTGTGATCTATGTGCATTTGAAAAGAATGTGTATTTTGCTTCTTTGGGGTGAAATGCTCTATAAATGTCAATTAAGTCCTTTTTATCTAGAACAGGGGTGTGAAGCTCATTTTCACCAGATGCCACTTCAGCCTCACAGTTGCCTTCAAAGGGCTGAAAGTAATTTTAGAACCCTGTAAATGTAACTACTTCTTCACTAGGGGCAAGGAGCTTGGCACTGCTGCTGGGTAGAAACAAGGTATCTGGCATGGCCAGATAAAACAAGGTGGAGGGCCCAATTAAGCCCTCGGGCCTTGTGTTTGCCACCTATAATCAAGAGTGTCATTCAATTCTGCAATATTTTTATTGATTTTTGCTTGGAAGATCTATCCACTGTTGATAGCGGGATGTTAAAATCCCCTAAAATCACTGTATGCTGTCTATCTCTTTTCTTAAAGACCTCCAATATTTTCTTTAAATATTCAGGTGCACCTACCTATTTGGGTGCTTTATATGTTTACAAGAATTATATCATTTTGTTTGACCACTCCCTTAATTTTTATGTAGTGACCTTCTTGTCTCTTATTATGGCCTTTGTTTTGAAGTCTATTTTGTCTGATACGAGTATTCCTACCACAGTTGTGTTTTTTTTTATGTCCATTGGTTTGACTATTTTTTCCATCACTTCACTTTCAACCTGTGTAGGTCTTTTGTCCTGATCTGGGTTTTTATACACAGCATATATGAGGGTCATGTTTTCTTACACATTCAGCAACCCTGTGTCTTTTGTAAATATAATCCATTTATATTTAAGGTTATTATTGGTAGGTATTTATTTGTTACCATTTATGCCTTTTGCATCTCGCTCTCTTTCTTCATCTTCTTAAAGCAGTCCCTTAAATATTTCTTTGGTTTGTTGGAGATGTGCTCTCTTAGTTTATTTATTTATTTATTTAGTCTGGGAAGCTCCTTATTTCACCATCCATTTTAAATGAGAGCCTTGCTGGATAGAATAGGTGTCAGTTGCAGGCATTTTCTTTTCACTACTTAGAATATTTTGTAGTGACATCCCCTTTTGGTTTATAGTGTTTCTGTTCAGAAATCATTTGATAGACTTATCAGAGCTCCTTTGTATGTTACTAGCTTTGGTTCTTGCTGCCTTTAAGATTCTATCTTTGTCTTTAAATTTTACCATTTTAATTATGATGTGTCTTGGAGAGGGCTTCTTTCAGTTCATCTGATTGGGATCCTTTGTGCTTCCTGAACTTTTTCTCTCAAAGTTAGGTAAGTCTTTTATCCTTATTTTTTCAAGCATGTTTTCTATCCCTTGCTCCTTTTCCACTTCTTCTGGTATCCCTGTGATGTGAATGATGTTACATTGCATGTTGCCCTGCAGCTCCCTTAAATTATCCTCATTCTTTTTCAGCCTTTTTTTATTTTATTGCTCTAACTGGGTGTTTTTTTTCTACCTTACCTTCTAACTCACTATTTCAATCCTGTGGTTCATCTAGCTTGTATATTCTTAATTTTAGATATTGTATTTATTGTATTCTTCATTTAGAATAGTTGCATTTCTCTATTGTACCCTCCATCCTTCTAGTGTATTCTTTATTTTAGCTATTGTATTTCTCATTTCTTCCTGATTCTTGTTCATAGTTTCTATGTACTTTTTCTTTTCTTTTTTTAAAGATTTTATGTATGTCCTCTTCCATGCTGCTGTATTTTCCACTAAGCTCCTTGTAGCTCCCATAAAATTTCTTGCAGGTCTCACTGAGTTCCTTCAAAATTTTTATAACCATTACTTTGAACTCTATTTCTGACAGATTGTCTGCTTCAGTTTCTCTTAACACTCTTTATGGTGATTCCTCCTTTCTTTTCACTTGGAGGTCTTTTCTTCGTCTCCCATTTTACGGGACTCTTTTTGTTTGTTTCTGCATGTTTGATTAATCTGCTTTGACTCCCTGTCTTTATGGTGCACCCTTCTATGATAGAAGATGCATGAGACCCAGTGGTGCAGTCTCCATGATCACCTGAGCTGGATGTTCAAAGGATGCCCTTTATGCAGATGATTTGGGGTCTCTTGTTGTAATTGGGGTTTGGTTGTTGTTGGTTCATTCATTGCTGTGTTCTCCACTCTGGCTGGCTGACTGAAATTCATAACATGCACCACATCTTGCATGTTTTTGTATAGATGTTGCCAGAACAAAAAAAAATGACCCAGCAAACAAAATCCACACTGGAAAAATGTGCAATCACAACTGTAATATCAAAAAAAAATGAGGAAACATTGATAAAGGTGGAAAGAGAATAATAATATTACTAGATAGAAAAATAATATGAGGTAGCTAATGGAAAGAAAATGATTTGAGAGTCAAGGGAAGAGTAATAACAAGAGTAGGGAATAGAAACAAGGCAAAGAAAGAAAGAAAAGAAAATTTACATTAATAAAAAAAGGAAGGAAAAGGGGCAAAATGGAGTAAGAAAAGGGAAGAGTATAATATAAGGTTTGAATTTTTTTAAAAAGTGAAAAGAATAAGAATCAAATTAAAGAAAAACCACCACTTCAGCAACACCCATTACAAGTGAATAAAGATGAATAAAGCTCAGAAGAGAATAAGAATATTATAAAAAAGAAAATAAATAAATAAAATAAAGGAATGAAAGAAAAAAGATTATGAGATGTCTATAGGAAAGAAAAATGGTTTTAAGAGGTTAGAGGTGGGAGTAATTATAAGTGTAAGGATTAAAAACCAGGCTAAAAAGGGACAAAATAAAATTTAAAATAAAGATAAGAAAAGGCGGGAGGAAAGCAAAATGGATTAGGACAAGGGAACAGTAAAGTATGAGATTTGAAATAAAAATATAGCGAACATCTAGGAATAAAAGTGAAGAAATGCAACAACAACTACAATATCACCAACAAATGAGCAAAGATGAATAAAGGTGGAAAAGAGAATAAGGATATTATAAGGAAAGGAAAAAGAATATGAAATGACTAATGAAAAGAATGTTTTTGAGAGGATGGAGGGAGGAGAAATAGTGATACTAAGGAATAGAAATAAGGCATAGAGAGGTAGAAAAATAAAATTTTAAATGAAAATAAGGAAAGGAAGAAGTCAAATTGGAGTAAGGGGAGGGATGAGTAAAACATAAGATTTAAAATAAAACCAAGATTAACCAAAATAGTACAATAATAAGAACAAAATTGAAGAAAAAAATGTTAAAAAGCTATGCAGGAGAAAATATATTGGAAATAATGAAAAAGAACAAGGTGGAATTTGTTTCAGCAGAGTTTATTGTTTGTCTCCTGTCTTCTCCTTGATATGTTTCTGGTGATGTCAGATGGTGTCCCAGTCCAGCTTTAGGCAGCCTGTTTGAGGTTAGAAGCAATCTAGTCTATGGCTGCCTCCTTCAGGTTTGGCTGTTCTACCCTACGGGCTTTTTATCAGGACAGGGTCCAGGGATGGTTCATCTAATGTCTGACAGCACTATATGTTCCACCTCCACCTGCCTCTGTAGAGTGCTTCTGGTACAATTGAGAAGGTGGGATCCCTGGTTCTCCCCTGGGAGGCTCTGTTCAGTGTTCAGGGAAGATGGTGGGTATGTTCCCCAGCCACTGCTCCACGTGCCTTTTATGTCCTAGATTAATTCCAGTAATGTATATGTTCTGATGAATTAGCTGTCTATTTCGCGTAAGGGGCCAATCTGTGTAAAAGGGTCAACTCTTTCCTGCTTGATGCTGATTTCAGCTCTGTATAAGGACTGAGGCTGGAGTGGGCTCTGAATACCCCTTGCTGCACCAATTTCTAATCTCTCTGCTCTGCTGTTTTCAGTGGAAGAGGGCCTGAGGAGGAAACAGTGTAACTTGTTACATTTGATAAAAGTTCAAAAGGGCTCTTTTGGAGATTCTCTTTGTTTCCCCTGCAAAAATGCACCTGGCAGGGGGTTCTGGAGCCTATTTTACTTTTGTGTGGAGTTTGCAGTCCTGAAGGGATGAGGGCCAGGCACTCCTTCCCCTCCCCAGAGCTTTGTTCTCCATGGTGTGGGAAGACCTGCCTGGCTGCAAAGAATGTCAGGCACTCAATTCTTTTCCATCTACCTCCAGCCCACTCCTGTCTGAGAAGTGTCTCTATTCTGTGCACAGCCCCCAACTGGTCAGCTGTGTTGGGTGGCTCAGCTTTTTACTCTTCCTGCGCAGATGGAGTCTGTGGGTATGAACTGAGATTCCAATCTGGTTTCTTTGCTGGCAGGTCATCTGAGCAAGTCCCTGCCTAGCCATGCTTCTGCTCCCCCTTTAAAAAGTCTACGTGAGGCACCCACACTGCAGTGACAAGTCACTGTTTGCTTATCTGTGTACTCTACCTTCCTGGAAAGCAGAAAGTCTCTCTCAGTCAGGGCTGGCCCCAGTCTGCCAGTGCCTCCGACAGTTTTAGGAGATAGAATTTCTCTCTGGAACTTTCCCAGTTGGCGTTGCATCTATGGATGTGCTGCTTTGTGTGTGTGCACAGCCTGAGACTCCCAACTCCATATATGGTTCCAAGACTCTCCCAATTAGGGCTGTAGGTTCCCTGTGCTGGACCAGGGCCTCTCCACTCTAGGAGGGGAGGGAGCTACTAAGCTACGTTTTTGGTTGGTCTCTCCTCTGTTGCAGGCATCTCACAGAGGGTATTTCCCCTTAAACTTATAAAATCTCTTACTGGATAGTGCACATCATCCTCTGTATTCATTAACTTCATAAATCTTTATCAGCTGCTATTCAGTTGATTGTTCAGGTCACTTGTCATAAGATCAGCTGAAAGTCCATGCTGATGGCATAAGAATGTGGGCTCAGATTCCACCTACTAAGTTGTGTTCAGTTGTCACTGCAAGTGACTGTAACTCAGTCCCTTTTCTTCCATCAATTAATCAACCTTAGCTGAAAAATACTCAATTAAAGGGTAGGAAATACATCTAGATATTATATTTTGAAACTACCTGATTAGAGAAACTATCGATGTATTAATTTTTGACAAGATTGATACAAAGAGCTTTTATCAAATTAAGGGATACTCACTAAACCTAATTTAACAGGTGTTATAAATGCATACTACCTTCAAATTGGTCCCTAATTTAAAATCATTTTGGATTTAAACAAAAGTCTGTTCTTTTATAGATTATAGTAATGTTTCTTCAATTTTAAAGATTAGGAAGTTAGTGAAATGTTGAATATTTCCTCTCAAGATTAGCTATCATTCATTAATTTAATTATTGTGTGTGTATATATATATATGTGTACAGTATTTTTATTTAATTTTTATGTTTAAATTATAGTTGATATACAATATTATATTATTTTTTATGTATTAGGTAGCATTGCTATGTCTCCTGGAGTTGGTAGTGTGGCCTTATATAGGATGTGTCTAGTAGGGCCCAGTAATGCAGCCTCCATGTCACCCAAGCTGGGCAATCCAGATACACCCCCTCTGTGGGTTGTGTGCACTGTTCTGTAGTAGTTGGGCCTTGATTGCTCTTGGTATGTCACTGAGTAACATTGACCTTCAAGCTGATTGACTACAAGGACCAGCTGCCACTACAGTGGAGCAGCTGCTGTGCAGGGGCCCACTGAGCAGTAACACTTCTGCCCCCTAAGCAGTACTTACTTCTGTGGAGCTGACCCTTGAGTGTGTCCCTTATGGAGGAGGCCCTGGGGCTTCTTAGTAGGTACAAGCCAAGGTCAGCCCCCACCTGTGTCCTGCCTGGGAACAACCAACACCTGCAGGTGGTTGCTACTTGTGCTATGCTTGAAGGTACCCAGGAGAAGCCAAGCTGCTAATCAAAGTCGGCTGCCACTAGTGCAGGACCACTTAATGAGAGGTATGGGAAAGCCAAGGCCAGATACTGCTTGTTTGGGAGATTTTAGAAAAGTTTGAAGAGAGGCCATATGTATGGAAAGGGCACTGGATACAGCTTGGTTGGGTCCTCAGGCTGGTTTGGGTGGGGTCTCAGGGAATCACCATCATGTAGCAAACAATGTGAGCTTAGTTGATAGAGATTCAGATGTAGTACCCACCTATTGACTCTGTGGAGAGGGCTTAGAAAAGGAACCAGACCTCTGCCAGCACTTCTCTTTGGGGAAAACCTGCTCCTCCAGCTCTCATCCTGTTGTCAGACAATTCAGTTCCTCCTTGTATGTCCCTAGTGCCTTTGGAGCTGCTGCCCCAGAGCTAAAGCTCAGAAAAAATGAGTCTCAGTTGGTCCATGCCTGGGCCTCTTAAGAGGAACTCCCTGGGGCTCCAAAATCCTCTTAGTCACAATTGTCATTGGTTCTCACAACCAGAAGTTATGGTGACCTTTCTTCCAAGCACTGGAAGGGCCTTGGGTGGTTCTGGGAAATGCTGTGCCTCATGGGGGACCTCTGAGGCTGATATATCCCTCCTGATCTTTAACAGCCACACGTGTGTTTGGAGCCAGCCTGTTTCACGTCTCTGCCCCTCCTACCAATCTCAGTGTGGCTTCTTCTTAATATCTTTAGGTATAGGGCTTCCATTCAGCTGGATTTGAAGTGGTTCTGAATGATTCTTGTTTGGTAGTTTTAGTTGTAATTTTGATGTGGTTGTGGGAGGATTTGAGTAGCTAAGCTGACATCTTGACCATAACCCCACTTTCAGTAATTTTTATTTGGGAAGGCACATCTGGACACAAAAATCTGCCATGAATTCAATAGTACTTTACATGGTTTTATACTCTGCTGCTTGCAGCAGCCATTTTATACCATATATATATATATATATATATATATATATATATATATATATATATATATATATCTTTTGACTTTATATAGCTGAAAAAACTAATAGTTGGAATAAAACAGGCCCAACACAATTCTAAAAATGAGTTTCCCCTAGAACTTTAGCAAAACATATTTAGCAAAATGCATGACACTGAAATTTGGAGATCCTAAGGATACGTTTTTCACTTGTTCTATAAAAATATTTTTTCATAATAAACTTTATAATATATTGAAAACATTTAATGTGTTCACATGTCTGAATAAATGTGCTTATATATTAAAACATTTAAATATAAGGATAGGTATCTATTTATTCCAGCTAGCTCAAGAAAACAGGACTTATTATAAAAGCATTAGTGGAACGTGTGGGAGAACAATTTCATGGGCTCTATCAAAACCCAAAACTTCCAAGAATGGAGCCATCAGGGTCATTCTGAGATGAGCTCTTAAGACTGCAGCCCAGGAAGAAAATATTGACCTTTATTCTTGTTCTTCACTACTAATATAATACTGCCAAAAATTGCATTTTCTTCCTTTCTCTTCACTACCAACTGAATTTGAATCCTTATACATAATTTGCTTTCCCACATGACTTTCTCTAACTCCTGATCCTGATTTTGACTTTGAAAATTTTTGTTCCAGCTCTATCTTATGGTACCTTTTATTGTCATGTACACTAATAATTTTTAAAAATCCACTATATTGCCCACTTCAATTACATGTGAAACCAGATCTAATTGTCTTACTTAGATTTTCCTCAGTATAAGTCATTCAGGCAAGAAGCAAATGTCAACCACTCTTTCATTGTATTGGGGTCACCTTGAGTTAGAGGCCCTCACCGTGGGCAATCAGCCTTAGCAATGGAAAACAGGGCATGTGAGTGTTTCTATCCATGGTGCCATTCTCGGGGCCAGTTTTCTTTAGAAGGTGATGTTAGTGATACATACTCTCTAATACTTCTAATTTAATATAATTTCAGTGCAGAGGAGGGGTAAGAAGATACTTCTATAAAGCCTCTAATATCTGTTTTAAAAGATCATTTGAATAGGATTATATTTAAGATATTATTTTAGTACCTTTATGTGTGGCATACTACTTTTATTCTTATAGAATAGATTTCTTTTGTCAAAATATTTTGTATTTTAACTTATATCATTTTGAACCCAAATTATACCTCATTTAGCCAAGGTTAGTGTGTTTCATAATATGAGTAACCAGATCTTGAGGAATTTTTTCATTTTTGATTCAATTTCTATGTTTCTATTAATTGTTTCTATTGAATATGTTTCTATTCCACTCAAAATAAAATATCTAAAATGTTATTCTCCCTTAATGTTTACTGAGTTTAACATGCTCTATATTTTTCCAATCTAATATTTTTAATTTTAATGTATCCTCTAAATTATGTTAATTTTCCATACCCCCATATGATATTCCTCATCATTAAAAAATATCGAATTAAAACCACAATGAGATACCACTTCACAACAGTCAGAAGGGCTATCATAACCAAATCAACAAACAACAAGTGCTGGTGAGGTTGTGGAGAAAAGGGCACCCTAGTACACAGTTGGCAGGCATGCATACGGGTGTAACCACTGTGGAAAACAGCATGGAATTTCCTCAGAAAACTAAAAGTGGAACTGCCTTTTGACCCAGAAATTCCACTGCTGTGACTATACCCTAAGAACCCTCAAACACCAATTCAAAATAACCTATGCACCCCAATGTTCAGAGCAGCACAATTTATAATAGCCAAGTTCTGGAAGCAGCTTACGTGCCCATCAGTAAATGAGTGGATCAAAAAACTATGGTACATTTACACAATGAAATTCTATGCAGCAGAAAGAAAGGAGCTCCTACCCTTTGCAACAGCATGGATGGAACTGGAGAGCATTGTGCTAAGTGAAATAAGCCAGGGGGTGAAAGATAAATACCATATGATCTCACCCATAAGTGGAACCTAATCAATAAAACAAACATGCAAGCAAAATATAACCAACGACACTGAAATTAAGAACAAAGAGATAGTAACTAGAAGGGAGGGAGGGGAGAAATAATGGGGGAAAGAAGGGAAGGGGTCACCAAAGAACATGTATAAAGAACCCATGGACAAAGCCAAAAAGGGGTAGGATTGAGAATGGGAGATGGGAGCGGGGGGTGGGAGAAAGTGGTAGTGGGAAGATGGAGACAACTGTATTCGAACATTAATAAAAATAATTTAAAATTCAAATGCCATATTTTTCAAGGACAACTTCAAAACTCATAATGAGGGTATCATACTACTTCCTCTGCACCTCTTTACAAAACTACCCTTCTAATTTTCATCGTTACATTTTGCACTTTGTTACATTTACTGTAATGGTCTCTTTGCTTATAAATGACAGACAATTCAACAGGTGGACAATAACAACAGCAAATTTCATATACTGGTTTTACAACTGGAAATTTCAGTGGTGGGGTAATCCAGTTTCTCAAAAATGGCAACGTCTTGTTTGGGTTTTCTAGTGCTGGCTCCCTTCTGAGGCACACTCCTCCCTCTGGTGTCTCTGCAGCACCTCCAGGCTTACACCCTTACATTTTAGTTTCTCTTCTCCAACAGTTTTAAACAGACTCCTAGAATTAATAGCTCTCCTTAGCTTGTCTTGCATCACATATCAAAAATATATCATTGGGCAAAGGGATGAAAAAATGATTTTCTATAAACAGTCCCCGTGTTTGTTCCTTAAATCAAGAAAAACATTAATTCCACCAATATTACTAAGAGTAAGACGTTGTTCCAAAAGGAAAAATCAAGGTTCTGTTGTTAAAAGAAGAGAATGAGTAGGGGAAATTCTATTTGTCTATCTTAAATTGTGCTGCATGTTTTAAGCCTTCCGTAACATCTAGCGTCCAGCCTAGAATCAATGTAAAAGCTCATCAGATGAAGAGCATTTGTTCAGATAAACAAAAGCAATTTCACAGTTGTAGAAGCAGAGTTTGATGCCGTTTGTGCATTTACTTTTTTTAAGAGAAGGAGCCCGACAGTCACCACCATGCTTCTTGCTGAATTGTTCCTCCTCCTTGTTAGTCTTTCCTTATCGAACCATACTCTCAGAAAGGGCAGGAAACGTAACACACTAAAGCATGACAGGATAATAGCAGCTTACAGTACTTTCTCTGTGTGCCTTTTACATTAAATAAGTCAAAGTTTTGAAGTAAAAAGTCAACTATTTACTTATTCAAAAAATATTCATTGAGCACTCTGGCTTTGGGGGTATCTGTTTTCCTAGCATTACACTAGAGATAAATTACATTCCTAGGTGATATATTAGTCTAAGCCATTGAGGGAAAATATATTCTTAGTTTATTGTTGGAAAAAGTTTTATGGTTTTGTGGTCCACAGGAAGGTCTCAGACCTGTTTATGCAGAACAGGGAATGGGTTAGGGCTGTCACTGGTATCCCAGTTTTTTTCAAATGGATAGTTTTCCTTTATAAAATATACCTGTTACAGAAAGGAAATATAAATTCTTTAAATGCAATTCTTTTGATGTTGCCTCAAAATTACCCCCTATCTCAAATCATTAATGCCTTTTTTAATGCAAAATTTCTTTCTGTAGTGTGGGAAATTTGTCAATTTTTGTAGATATTCATTTATCAAATCCCATATATCTGTGCCCTACTACACTTGCATTTTAATTTTACTTTCCATGCCTAGAAACAATATTCTCTTGAATAAAGGTAGCTCCTATGGCCCTTTTTGAAGTTCTTTTTTTTCTCCTGATCATTTTGTAGGCATCCTCTTGTTCATCCTCAAGTTTGTGTAGAGTGAGACTGAGCAGTCACAATCCCAGAATCCTCTCTGTGATGCCATAAGCAAAAAGCTGTGGTTTACCTGCACAGAGGAAATGTGTGTCTGTGTGTGATAATTGAGTCAGGACACTTCCTTTCCACACTTATATTTATTACTCTCTCCTACCCAACATAGTTCAGTCTCTTCCCATTGTAAATTTCAACACGTCCTTGAACTTGCTATGTGATTAACTTAGTCAAGGCATTGTATGTATTTTTTTTATCTTGTCTATTTGATTAGTTCTCATGCATCCTTTAGAACACCGCTCACAGGTTACTATGTGATATTTTCCCCTATCTCTACATAAAGCTGTTTATTCTGTGGCAGCACTGCATTGTTGAACTTCACCTGCCACTCTCTGTTCTGATGGGACTATGTATCTGTTCGCTAAGTCTATAATCTCCTGGAGTGCAGGACCCCTGTTTTAGTATCTCTTTATTGTTAACGATTAAAAAAATTCCTGGTGAAGAGTAGGGGTTTAACTCATTTGTTGAATGGATTAACTCCTAGGACCAGAAGTATCCATTTCAGAAGGGATTTCTAGTGTGTATCAGTAGCTGCCTAGAACAACCTCTCAAGAAGGATCAGGAAACTGAGTGGACAAAGTTCATTATTCTGTGGTCATTCACCCGTGAGGGGTGCTGCTGTGAGTACACCATGGGGTCTGGGAGCTGAAAACATATATACCTCTGGTTGACACGTTTACCCAAAGAACAACTCAGAAGTTTAAAAATACCTGTTTTATCTCTTCCTATTAAAATTCCAAGCACTTTCTTCAATAATGTTCCTTCTCAAGAACAAGATAGGTTTCTTTACCGTGTGTCTACTCATCATCCCATATTTCCCAATAAGTATAGCAACAGTCACAGGATCTTATTCTATATGTAAATATATATTTAATGGAAGTTATAAATTTTATATGAAATTATATATAATTATAAATATTTGTAAACCATATACATTTATATATAATTATAAAATTATATTTGTATATTATATAAAATTATACATATTTAAATATATATGGCCTCTGAGGGCCAGTATGTATATATGTATGATGGCAACAGTAGACACAGAAGTGAAAGATTATGAATATGTGAGAACAATTGCATAGAGTACATAAAGATTACTTATGCAATTTTATTTGGATCTCAATTTTCTTACTAGTAAAATGAGGATGTCGATTTAAACTTTCTGAGGTAATTTCTGGTTTCTCACACTACCCCAATTTAACAACTCTTATTTCAATAGTTCTACATTTTAGTCTCATTGCTTAAACTATCAAAATATTTCCTCCTTTCCTAGTTGAAAATGAAAGAAAAAGAACAAAGGCACATAGTAGGTGTAGAATACTTTATTATTGTTTCTATATCAATCCCCCTTATTTTATTAAATAGTATTATTCTAATAACCTATTTCAATTGATAAGGGATTGAAATAGCCACAAAATGACAGTGCTAGAATGATTGCATGTAAACCTTTTCCTTAAGGGTCTGTTTCTCATGTAATAAAACATCATTTATAGCAGACTGAAATAGAGTTTTAAACTGATTTCATTATAGCTATAATGTAAAATGATAGTAGTCTATTTTGAATATAGTATAATCTCTATGTTCTTTTTTTCTTATGCATTTTTCTGGAGATCCTAATGTTTTCTAAAATTTAAAATGTTATAGATAGAACATAAAATATTATAATAAATATTATACTTATAAGTATATATTATATAATAATATATACTATTTATAATATATTATAATAAATATATATGTCTCTAAACAAAAAAACTGAAGTAGAATAAGGTTGTTTTGGAGCCTGAGAAGGATTACCAAGGCAGTAAGTAAGAAATACACTTAGTATTTGTGTATTTCACCACTTGGTTGGTGGCACATACTGAAGGTGATCAACAGCAGGAAGAAGAGGAATATATTGGCTATGGGGTGATGAAGAAACCAACACATATGTATATGGACACACAGACACTCACTTGCATGACTGAAGTACAGAAATGTGGTAATTTGTTTGGAGGAATATCAGTATCCATGTCTAAATATTTCAAATTTCATAATTTTTCAGTAGAAAGGCCTTTGGTATACCACTTGCTATTTGGGGCTATTACTTTCAGTAGTTTGTGCTTCTTTCTTTGTACCTCTTTATCTGGCTTTTCCAGACACTGGGAGTGAATGGTACTCCTGTCTTTTAGAAAGTGTACAGAGCATGCATTATTCACTTATCTGTGCATTTATTTATTAATTGAAATAATGGGCCTAGCAAATGGCAGACAGCAACAGGAAATTATACAGCCGAGAGAAGGGAGAAGCAAGAGTATTTGCCCCTCAACTCAACCTGTTCCTTACTTGAGGCAGTATCTGAAACATCAACTGCATTTCTTAGACACAAAGAAAATAAACATATGAGGAAATCCTGTGCCATTTGTGAACACACAATTTTACTGGTGTAATTCGATGTTCTTCTTATTTACCAAAGTATCATATAAAATGGTTATACAATTCTGAGAATGTGGAATGCATTAATAATTAGTTCTTTCCCTGCCTGTTTAGCTCAGTTTGTTAGAGCTTTGTTCCCAAACACCAAGTTTGCAGTTTAGATCCACGCCTGGTCAGGGCACACACAAGAATCAACCAATGAACACATCCATAAATAGAACACCAAATCAATGTTTCCTCTCTCTCCTTTCCTCTCTCTCTTTCTCAAAAAAAGATAATTAATTCTTAATCACCTGAAGCTTGAAATAACTTCTAGAAATATTTAGAAAAAAAAGAGGTAGGAAAGGACAGCTTGAAACAGCATTGTTACAAAACTGCCCAATTTGGTGAAGGCTCCCAAGTGCTGCCAATTTCAGTGTATCCATAATTCCTAATTACAGGTGGGGGTCTAGCACTAAACACCAGAATGCAGCATGAGCATAATTGCATCTTTGAGATGTGAGTTAGAGTCAGTACTCTTCAGGAGGTATGTTGGCATCTTTTTGAGTGTCTTAGACCCTGAGGTTTCAAAGAAAAACAAAAAAGAAGAAAAGAATAATTTTAAGGTAGAAGTGGTTTATGCATTGTTAGAAAGTTAACATTGCTTTTCCATTCCAGTTCTACAATCTGGCTGTAAGCCTAGCCTTTGCCAATCACTTTGACCTTGCCATTGAGGGTAAATTCTTCAGAGAATAGCCAGAACACTCCCCTGAAGAGGAATAGTAAGCAGTGCTCTTAAGATGCTGCCAAAGGAATAAAGCTAGCAAGAAATAACTCTCTCAAGGGATATACAGCAAACAGTTCAAATAATATACTCAACCACAGGGAATGAAAGGAATCAGTATGCTTTCCCCATCTTAACTGAAACTTCTTTTAGAACCTACCATTTCTTATAGATGAAAAAGTGAAGGAAGAACATTGTATGTTTTTACTTCTTTAAGCACAATTATATTTCATCAGTATGTATTTTTAAACATTTTATTTTGGAATAATCTATAATTGTTAATCTATAATTATGTATGATTTTGTAACATTCTATGTCCAAAATCATACAAGGAATTCCCATATACCTTTCACCTACTTTTCCCCAGTTATAACTTTTCTAACTGCAATATAACATCAAAACCATCAATGTGTTCTTAAAAGATGCATATTTTACCCTATCCATGAAAGGCTGCTTTTTTAAAAAATATTTTATTTATTTATCTCTAGAGGAGAAGGGAAGGAGAGAGGGAGAGAAACATCAGTATATGGTTGCTTCTTGTGCATGCACTGCTGGGACCTGGCCTGCAACCCAGGCATGTGCCCTGACTGGGAATCGACTGTGATCCTTTGATTCGCAGGCCTGTGCTCGATCCACTGAGCTACACCAAGGGCTGCTTTTTAAAAAGTTAATTAAATGTATTAGTATAATATTGGTTATTTACATTATATGAATTTCAAGTGTACAGCTTCATAATATGACATATGTTACTTCATGTGCTCCCCACTACAGTCTCCTCTCCTTCTTTTGTCATGCACTTGACCTCCTTTACCTTTTTTATCTGCCTCCTAACCCTGTTTCTCTCTGACAACCACTATTCTGATGTCTGTATCCATCGGGTTTTTTTTTCCTTGTTTGTAAATGTTTATTTTATTTGCGCATCCATTGCTTTTTGTTTTATATCCAACATATGAATGAAATCATAAGGTTCTTGTTTTTGTTTTTCTTCCTTTATGGCATCAGATCTTAAGAGTGGAGATCATTTTAGTTCCTAGCATTACTGAAAGTGGTCTGCAGACTCTCACTACCTGTAGACCTAAACATGATATTTCAGAGTGTATTTTTGGTGATCACAGTTGTTTGATTAACATCTTTCAAATATTTTTGCAAATTTTATGTGCTATTGTTTAATGGATCAGTATTAGTTTTTATTGTGATAGAAGCTTTATTGTATTGGAAAGTAGAACAGAAACCAGTCTGATAAATACTGAATTTGTTTAGTGGGATTTTCCTGACTCAGGAGCTATAGTTGTAATATGTCTGATATTTATATAAATATAGCAAATGTAGGGCTTTGTATACAGAATACTTTAAACAAAAGTCAACAATGACAAATACTGATATTATTCTCAAACTGATCAATTTGTTGAGTATATCTTCCAAATAATAACTAATTACTTAGGACTAATTAGAATGATTAATAGTAAAAAACAAGATGAATGAATCAGAAAAGAGTTAAACATGTAAGCCCTGGCTGGTTTGGCTCAGTCAATCCAGCAGCCCCCTGTGAACCAAAGTGTCTGGTTGGATCCCCAGTCAGGGCACATGCCTGGGTTGGTGGCCAGGTCCCCAGTAGGGGGCGCTCCAAAAGCAAACACACACTGATGTTTCTCTCACTCTCTTTCTCCTTCCTTTCCCCTTTCTCTAAAAATAAATAAGTAAAATCTTAAAAAAAAAAACACTAGAGTTAAATATGTAATATAAATCTGAAAAAGGCAAAAGAATTATATGATCTGAAGAGAATAATGGGGAAAATAGAAAAAGGACCATCAGTGAACATGTATAAAGGACATGGGGACAAAGCCAAAGTGGGGTAGGTTAGAGGGTGGGAGGTGGGGATGGGTGGGGCAGGGGGTGTGGTTGGGTAAAATGGAAATAATGGTATTTGAACAACAATAAAAAATAAATAAATAAAATCTGAAAGAATGTGCGGCTGCTGAAATATGCATTTGAATATTGAACTTTTAGAAAGCTTTCTAAGTTGGTAGAAAATGTCTTCAGTTTTCCATCTCCGTATATTCCCAGCATCTCTCCATCTGATATACTTTCCTTCATGGGCTCCACTAGTTAACTTACTATGTTCACTGTAAGGTTCATTTCTAATGCAATGCTAAAGAGTTTCCAAACCCATCAGCAAGAAGATTTTTGTATTTTTGTTTTTCTTTTTTGAGCCCATGTATATAGCTTTTCTTACACTTTTTAAAAAATATATAATTAGTTTTATATTATACCCTACTGCTGCCATCTGTGAAATTGGAAGCATACTGAGGACACAATCTGCATTTTACTTATTTTTATATCCCAACGCAGCAAACTGCACTTCTTAGATTTGGGCTTTGTGTTTGACAAATGGCATTGGATTTAACTTCTCATTTTTCTGTTAAACATTTGGCTATCAATGGAAATAACATAAAATTGGCCCATGCAGACTCTACCATGAAACAACCTATGTGTACCACCAAGAGAATTCACCCCTTTATCCTAAAAGTAAAGGAATATATAACTACACAAAAATTAATTTTGATGCAAAGAAGAGGGAAGGGGAAAGCAATGTGTTGGTCTTTTGTTTTTTGATTCACGTGATGTAAGCAAACTTGTCAAGTGCCTCAGCACCATTTATCATTTATTCTCTATATCCAGGAAACTGTCAAGAGGCCCCCCTCAATTTTAAAGGTGCTTTTAGAAATCATTGGGATTTGAGCAGAATCTGGGTACCATCCACAAACTCCCATGTCAATGTGGATATTTTTTCAGTGGCATCAACCATGCTACCCACACTCCCACCCAAAGGAGCGCACACTGTCCTCTTACGGTCTTATACAAGTTCAACTTTGTGATTCCTGGAAAGACTGTTGTGCCAGTAAGGCAGTGTTTTATAAAACAGCATAATGCCTGCCACATAGTAAATATTCAATAAATGCTACTTATTGTGTAAAATA
This sequence comes from Artibeus jamaicensis, assembly GCF_021234435.1. Taxonomy (NCBI): domain Eukaryota; kingdom Metazoa; phylum Chordata; class Mammalia; order Chiroptera; family Phyllostomidae; genus Artibeus; species Artibeus jamaicensis. The sequence continues at coordinate 64,761,573 of NW_026522030.1, read as the reverse complement.
AGATAATGGACCTATGCTTACATCAGTGGTAAAGCTATCTGGGCTCTGGAAATCTGCAGAGAAATCTGCAGAGATTTATCCACTAACCTGATGAGCTAGTTAAGGATCTATACACACTAGCACCTCTGAAAAGAGGCATTAGCTGATACCACACTTTCAGCTATCAGTGTAAAATCACCACATTACTGCTGGCTCATCGCTGCTGAGGAAGATAATTGCAGGAACTAATTTTACTGAAAAAAATTTTATTGTGCAGAAATAAAATATTGAGCTGAGTTTATGAAAGCAGAAATCAGAAGACAGGATGCCAACTGAATAAGGTAGATACTGTTAAGCACTGATACATTATTGTCACCCCTGTGTCATTAAGTGCCACTCACATTTCAAATGAATATGTGTGTTTGGCATACCTACTCCCTAAAAAAACATCACCCTTAGAGGATCAGGTACCCTTAGGAAAGGAAATATGAGTTTGCTAAGTATAAGCTACTAAGATACCATCTTTGTAAATCAGCTCACGATAGTGCATAGGCCTGAAATACACACTGCCAATGTTTTTTTTTTTCTTTACAAGTAGCATTTTTTTTTACCATTATGTGAATTTATTGCCTGCAAACTATGCCAGTCTCAGAAACGGAACTCCCACATTTATCCACAGAAGAACATAGTGATAATCTCAACCCTGTCTTCAAAGATATATTATATTCATCTTTGTACAAAAGGAAGGAAATGTATTTCCTATGCTAGTTAAGCTTTGGTCTCCCTGGTCTATAAAATGTCAGGAGGTATGAATTGTACTAAAACCTGCAGCATGATTTTGAGACGATTCCTCTGTGCACTGGGGATTTGGCTTTGAAGACAACATTCTTTTTCTGCTTGGGTACCCAGCCTGCATCTCTCATAACTCCACACATAAATACTACTTCTGTAGTCTCAAAGAATGGCATTCTTGAGATAGGAACAGAAAGCACATAACAATTATTTTAAACACACTGGTAAGTAGTACTAAAAAAATTTAACCCATCCTATTTATATAAAATTTAAAATCATATTTGCCCTAGGTCAAAATTTCTAATGCCTAACAAGAATAGGAAAAATAAAAAGTATGATATTTTTTCTCAATATTAGCTTATAGCATCATCTCTACTTCAGGTCAAGATATAGAATGAATAATTTTTTAATTATAAAATTATTTCATGTACCTGATGGACAATTTTGAAGGAAAAATATAGATAGATTTATAATTAAACTCCCAATTTATAATTATAACTCCCAATCCTGGTCATGTTAATGAAACTGGAACTAGACTTACCTTCCTATATTAAACAGCCAGAACACTGGGAGAGTATGCTAAACATTTGATTCCAGACATTTCACAAAGGCCAACACTAAACTGAGATTCAGGAGAGAATGGAGAAGAACCAGAGATTTACAGTCACCCTGGAATTCTGCCTGGAGGCATATTCCAGATTATAGTTTGAGGAGGAGAAACATAAGAGAAGCATTGATCCTTTGAAAAAATAGTGATGAAATACAGGAAGATAGGCAGGCAGTATTTGCAGAGCAGGAGGTAAGTAGGGAAAGAGTTTTTAAAATCTACATATGGGTTCTGTGGAGCCTATTACTAGAAACTAAACTATGCCTATGTATGATGAAGTTTTACAAGGCAAAGAACAGATCAATTGGACAGCTGTAAAGTAAATAATCCCTGAATTTGCTTAGGACTGGATTTTGGAGGTCTGTCCAGTCAGAACACAGAGTCCCTTATAAACACCGGAGACATTCTAGAGACTAGAGATATGCCTCAACATAATGAAAAGGCTAAACTGTAATTAAGGGAAAGTCTACTCTCTACCAGCCTTGAAAGGATAAAGGTCACTCCAAATTTTCTTAATTGCCTATAGAAAAAAAGTTTGGTAATTTTTAAAGAAAAACAAAAAAATCCAAAACTCAAAAACATTAAAATATTACTAGAAATGAAAAGAAGCCAAAAAATGTGACCTACAACTAAGAGAAAATCATCAGCTAATAGAAACAGATTCGTAAATGACAAAGATGATGGAATTAGAAGATAAGAATTTTAAACAACTACTATAAATATGTTTAAAAATTAAAAAAAACAAAAACATGAAATTAATGAGATAAATGAAAGATATTAAAAGTAAAACTAAATAAAACTTCTAGAGCTGAAAAATACAATTCACCAATGAAAAAAATTGACTGCACGACATTAAGATCAGAGAATATATTACAGAAAAAAATCAATTAACTTAAATACCATTAAAAACTATCTCAAATGGAGCACAAGGAGAAAAATACTGACAGGACAATGTGATAATGTCTTGAGAACAATATATAAATGGTCATTAATTATTGACGAAAGTGTAAAAATTATTCAATAGAAAGGGAAAGTTTTTCAACTAGTGATGCTGAAACTTAATATCCATATCAAAGAGTGAACCTAAAACTTTAATTTATAGTATTTACAGAACAAAAATGGTTTCATTTCATGACCTTGGGCAGGAACACAAAGCATAAATAATAAATAAAGCAAATTAACTTTTGTCTTTATCAAAACGAAAAACTGCTTTTAAAAATACCTAATTAAGAAGTTGAGAATGCAATTTTCAACATCACTAGCCATTAGAGAGCTACAAAGTAAAACCACAATGAGATACCACATCACATAGGTCAGAATGGCCATCATAAACAAATCAACAAACAACGAGTGCTGCTAAGGTTGTGGAAAACAGTGAACCATAGTACAGTGTTGGTGGGAATGCAGACTACTGCAGCCCTGTGGAAAACAATGTGAAATTTGCTCAAAAATGTAAAGATGGAACTGCCTTTCACTACAGCAATCCCGCTGCTGGGATTATGCCCCAAGAATCCAAATCGAAGTCAACAAAACCTATGCACCCCAATGTTCAGAGCGGCATTGTTTATGATAGGCAAGTGCTAGAAACAGCCTAAGTGCCCATCAGTAAATGAGTGGATCAAAAAACTATGGTACTTTCACAAAATGGAATACAATACAGCAGAAAGAAAGAAGAAGCTCCTACCCTTCATGACAGCATGAATGGAACTGGAGACCATTATGCTAAGTGATATAAGCCAGGTAGTAAAAAGACAAATACCATATGATCTCACCTATAAGTGGAAGCTATTCAACAAAACAAACAAATGATCAAAATAGGCCCAGAGACATGGAAATAAAGAACAAACTGACAGTGACTAGAAGGGAGGGAAGGAGAGGATAATAGGGGAAAGAAGAGGAAGGGGCAAACCAAGGAACAGAAATAGAGGACTCATGTGCATGGACAGCGGAGGGGATTGACTGTGGGATGGGGCAGGGGAGAGCAATGGGGGGAAATGTGGGACAACTGCAACTGAACAACAATTTTAAAAAAAGAAATTGAAAATGCAAGCCACAAATTGAAAAAATATAATCTCATCTTGTATGCAGAATATGTAACAATACAACTCAGCAATCAGACAAATAGCCCAATTTAAAAGAAAATATGCAGACACTTTATACAAAAATAATGGCTAATGAGCATGTGAAAAGATATTTAACATCTTTAGTTATCAAGGAAATGCAAATTGAAAACCCAGTGAGATACCACTTCACAATAACTAAAAAGATTAAAATTAAAAGCTTGCTAATACCAAATTTTGGCATTTGTAAAACAAGTGGAATTCTCAAATGCTACCACTGCTCTGAAGATAGTTGAGAAGTTTGTGTATACATGTGTCTATGTATTTAGTCTATGAAGGATTTATCCAGCCACATAATATGAAAATCGAGACATTTATTGAAGAAGATACGTTACAAGAAACATTGTACATAGGACAATGACCCCTCAGTTCCCTTCAAAGTAGGCACCATAGGACCTCACACAGTTCTCCAGAGTCTCTTCTGCTGTTCAAAACACTCTGCAAAATCCTCTGTTAGAATCACCATCAGAGGCCCTGTCATATTTTCATAAATCTCATCACTGGTCTGAGGTCTCTACCCTTTCATAGGTGATTTTCTTTTGGAGAAAAGTCAGAAGTTCCAGAGCACCAAATCTGGGCTGTAGGGGGACCTGAGTCATCTGGGTGATATGATGTTTCACCAAAAACTTCATACAAGACATGATGAGTGAAGGGGCACATGGTCATGATGAAGCTACCAATCACCAGTTGCTCATAGCTATGGCCATTATTGTTGTATTGCATCTCTCAACCAATGAAGAACATTGAGATAGTACTCCTTATAAATTATTTGGCCTGGAGGGGTGTACTCAAGATGGAAAACACTTTTCCCAATCAAATAACACAGTTAACATGGTCTTGATCTTGCTGTGACTTTGCTGTACCCTCTTCAGTTTTGTAGAACCAGGCAAGTTCCACTGGGACAACTGGGCCTTCATTTTTGGATCATGGTCATATACCCATGATTTATCTCTGGTTATGACCTTCTTGAGGAAATCTGGTTCATTGGTAGCTGTTTGAATCAAGTCATTAACAACTGAAGCACCAACTGAAGCACGATGTTCTTTCTGCTCTGATAGCAAAAGCCTCAGAACAAATTTTGCCGCAACACATTTCATGTCAAGATCCTGCATCAAAATCTCACACAAAGTAATTTTAAGAATTCCCAGATCAGCTTCTAGTTCTCACATGTCAGTTGCCAATCTTTGTTGATTGCAGCCTGTACACATTCAGCATTCTCAGGTATTACAGGCCTTCCAGAACATGGGCCACTTTCAACAGATTCTTGACCACCTTTGAAGTGTTTGTGCCATGCTTTTTGTTTTTTTTGGCTGTACTCATTGTATCATCCCCAAAAGCCTTCTGAATTATCTGAATAGTTTTTGCAGAGAAATGTTCAAACTTCATGCAAAATCTGATGCAGATTTGTTGCTCTACTGGCTCAGTCATTTTGAATGCCACGGCCACACAGTGCGCATGCTCACTCAATGGTGTCTGCCACCCCCACTGACTAGTACAGTGAAGTGGACATTATTCACACACGCTCCTTGGCTGCCAGGTTACATCGATGTTGTGCAAACTATTCTTGTTATATTAACAATGGCTGGACTTTTTCTGGACAGTGTTTTCTAACATATACACTTGACTAGAATTTTCTTCCTTGGCATTTGGCCAAGAAAAATATTCACACAGACTTGTACATAAATGTTCTTATTATACTTTTTTATAATTTTCAAACATTGGAAACAACCAAAATGCTCATCAAAAGACAAAAGTATAAACAAATATCATCAAATAATAAAGTACTTCTCAGCATACTCAGCAATAAAAAGGAACAAAAATAACATATTCAACAACATATGCAACAACCTTTTTAAAAAAAGATTTATTTATTTAATTTTAGGGAGAGGATAAGGGAAGGAGAAAGAGAGGGAAATATCAACGTGTAGTTGCCTCTTGCATGCCCCCTCTTGGTGACCTGGCCCACAACCAGGCATGTGCCCTGATTGGGAACCGAACTGGCAATCCTTTGTTTTGCATCCCGTGCTCAATTCACTTAGCTATACCAGTCAGGGCCATATACAACAACCTTGATAAATCCTAGATACTAGAGTGAAAAGGAGCCATGCAAATAGAAACAGTGACATTGATACATTCAAGAAATGTGCTGGGTGAGCTCTGGCCTTGTGGCTTGGCCAGCTGGAGTGTATGTAGGCCTGTGTACCAAAGGGTTGCGAGCTCAGTCCTTGACTGGGGCTTGTACAGGAGGCAGCCTGTACAGAGAGATCGATCTCTCTCTCCCCTTTACTTTATCTCTCCCTTGCTTTCTCTCTAAACTCAATACACATATCCTCAGGTGAGGATTTAAAAAAAAGAATATGCTCTGTGAAAGAATCCCTATATTAAAGTGGTCATATTATTTATATAAAATTTTAGAATATGCAAAACTAATCTATAGTGAAAGAAAGCAAATTCCTGGTACCAGTTAGCCTTGTGGTTTTTGCAAAGGGGCAGGAAAGAAATTTTTGGAATAACAGAAATGTCCTATATCTTACATATGGTGTGGTTATCTTCATCAGAAATCATTGAAATTTTCACTTAAGAGAAGTGTACACTTATTTTATGATAATTATACCTTAATATATTAACCCACCCATAATATTATACCCAGTGGTAATCACCATTAGCGCTTTATATATTCCCATTCAAATCAATATAAATGCATACATTTAATACCATATACTTGAAAGTATTCCTTAAAGAGAATATTTTGTTTTAAGCATTATCTGATTTTGAGCGTCCTTCTTTAGAATAAAGCCTTAGTAGTGAAATTACTGAGCCAAAGAGTTTTCAAGAGTTTTAACATTCTTAACACATATATCCAAATTTATTTTTAGAAATTTATTGCAATTTACATTTATTGGGTCTTATATTTTTAATAAAACATTATGTACATCATTTATGTCCGTGTTCTCCCTGCCCAATAATAGCTCATAATAAAACTTTAGACAAAGTGGTAAATGAGGAGATGGAGCTCAAAGTGTGCACAATTTCATGTATAGGAAGAGAAAGTTCTAATATCTAATGTGCAGCATGGTGACCATAGTTAGTAATGCAGTATTGTATACTGGAAAGTTCCTGAAAGTATGCTTTAAGCATTGCTAGCATACATGCACAAAAATGTGAGGTGACCGATGCATTAATTATCTTGTTTTTGGTAATCATTCCACAGTGTATATTGATGCTAAATCATCATGTTGTACACGTTAAGTACATGCAATTATATTTTCGATTATTCATCAGCAATCTTGGAAGAAAAAAGAAAACACGAAGAAGGAAATTTTTGTCCCTGATTTGATTTGATGTTATTTATTTCTCAACAGTCTTGGGAGATTCGATTATTTCTCAAAAATCTTGGAAGAAAAAAGGAAACAAGAAGAAGAAAACTTTGGTCCCTGACTTGATTTGATGCTATATTACAAATTGCAATGGCTTCCCTAGGTCCCCTCTAGGGACTGTGTTGTTGTGCACATCATTTTCAATATAACTACCTGTATCTTATGCATTATCACTGAGTGATGATGTGCTCGAGAAGATATGAAGCATAAACATGCTTCAAATTGAAAGGAGGAATGAACATAATGGAAGCAAATGCTGAACAGGAATAGCTGGGAAAGCTGAGTGCTATTTCACATTATTGTTTGGACTATTATTTTAACTCTGCTTCTGATGAACACATTTTGACTAAACTTTGAGAAATGACAGAGTTTACTTTCCTCTATTTTCCATCATTTGAGTCCTAGTCGTCTACCTTGCAGCTTGAATCACCTGGGAAGGAAACAATGCAAAGAGGCATTTACCTCACTTAGGAGAAAGTCACACTTAGAGTTGTTGACAACCCTGCAAACTTTCTCTGTGGAAAGACAATTGCTGCAGCTCAGTAAAGCAATTTGCTCTTTCGGCATTATAATAGTGTGCTCCTATGCCTGTACATGGAAATGACTCTTAAGCAGAAACATTCACATTTTGATAGTGAGTTTAATATACCATTGCAATAATTCAAGTTCAAATTCCTTAGGATTCTAGGTAGTATTGAATTCCAGTTTTCATTGTAAATTTGTGGAAATAAGCACTTTTTTTAAAATGCAAGAAACCAAACTACCAACAAGATCTTTTTAAAAAATGATTAGTGAGCCCCTATAAACCATCACTATTTATTTATTATTCATTTTGGCTTTTTGTTGTCAAATTAAGTGTCACTACTAACAAAGACTGCATATTTATCAATGACAGCAATAAAACGGGTCAATGAGCAAAAACCTAATAGACAGTATGGCCATATTTCCACCCTGAGGAACAGGGTAAAAAATAAAAGAAAGCATAAACATTAATAAAATCAACATAAACTCACATATTAACTTAAGGACTGAAGTCCAAATGCTGCTCCCAGGGCTGTTTCTGTGACACACATAGAGAAAGTATTAATAATTGAATACTAGTGACATATTAAAACACTGTGCTAGGTAAATTACATTTAGTATCTCATTTATATTCCCCAATAAGTCTATGAAGAAGGGGTGTGAAGAAACTGAGTTATGGTATGAGTAAGTGGTTGTTAGATGCTCATCAGCAAGTAGAGATCAAATGTAAATCTAACTCTGTTTGCCTTCCATCCTGCCTCTTCCTTTTTACAGATCTTCCCACTTTATCTTTAGTTTTTTTTTCTGATACATAAGAAAGTTAAGTCTGGCAGTGTTTAGAGTCTCAGGATGTTAAAGGAAAAGAAAGTATAAAAAGGTCCTTTACACACCTTAGGAGTAGCATGGCCCAGGTTAGCTTAAAAATGCTGTCATTCGTTCGTTCATTCATTCATTCATTCCCCCAGCCATTTATATGAAACTGCTATGTTTTAATCAAATGTACTGAAAGAGGAAAGGCTAATCCTTTTACAGTTAGGAGAGATATTATTGTTTAATAAGAAGTCTTTGCCAGTTCCTATTATAGTCACTGTGTTAACAAAATCAATACCAACAGCTATCATTTACATGGGTTTATTTTGCCCCAGACACTGCTAAACACTGAACATGTCTTGCCTCATTTAACTTCTGTTTCAACTCTGACAGGTGGATAAAAATGATCTATATTTTACAGTAACCAAAGTGAAGTTTATTCAATTATCCCACAGATAATTAAGAAACATGTTTTATGTGCCATGTGCAAAAAGTATAGAGATGCATAAAACAGAAGAAATAATGTAGGATGATAAAATTTTGAATACCTTTATGCCTCCTTAAGAGTGGTCAAGGAAAAGGTAATATTTAAGAGGAAAGCTGAGGGTCAGAATGGAGGAAAAGCATTACAGATAGAACTAAAGTGGCTGGGTTATAATGGGCGAGGAGGAATTTGCTATAAGGAGAATCAAAGACATAAGTATGGTAAAATTATATAGACCTTTGTAAGCCTAGTTAGGTAGCATCCCTATTACAAGTAGTATATGCAAATCCCTTAATTAGGTTGTAAGCAAGGGACAAAATGACTTGATTTAAATTTTTAAAATAATGATGCTGCAATGAGCATAGGGGTACATATACCTTTGTTAATAAATGTTTTCAAATTTTTCAGGTAGGTACTGACAACAAAATTTGCTGTATCATATGGTAACTCTATTTCTAATTTTTTGAGGCACTTCCATACTGTTTTCCATAGTGGCTGTACCAAATTACAGTCCCACCAGCAGTGAATAAAGGTTCTTTTTTCTCCTCAATCTCTCCAACACTTGTTATTACTTGTTGATAATAGTCATTCTAACAGGTGTGAGATGGTATCTCATTTTGTTTTGATTTGCATCTCCTAACAGCTAGAAAAGTTGAGCATCTTTTCATATAGCTGTTGGCCATTTTCCTGTCTTCTTGGGAGAAGTGTCTGTGCAGGTCCTCTGACTATATTTTGTTCTCTTGGATTGCTTGTTTGGTGTTGACTTGTATGAGTTCTTTATTATATATTCTGGATATTAAACCTTGTTGGACCTGTTATTTGCAATTATCTTCTCCCATTTGGTTGTTTGACTTTTGGTTGATGGCTTATTTTTCTGTGAAGAAACTTTTTGTTTGCTATAGTTCCATTTTTTTGCCTTTACTTCTCTTGCATTTGGGTCAATTTTATAAAATCTTCTCTAAGACCATGGCCCATAAGATTAGTATATATGCTTTCTTCTCTATAACATATTTTGTCAAGTCTTATATTTAAATCTTGATCCATTTTGAGATAATTTTTCTATATGGGAACGAACTATAGTCTACTTTTATTCTCTTGCATGTGGCTTTCCAATTTTCTCAGCACCATTTATAGAAGAGGCTTTCTTTTCTTCATTGTATGTTTTTCATCTCCTTTATCAAAAATTATTTGTCCATGTACATATGGGCTTTGCGGGAGGACTCTCAGTTTTGTTCCATTCGCCTGTGTGTCTGTTTTTCTGTCAATCCTTGCTGGTTTTATTATTGCAGCTTTGTAGTATAATTTGAATTCAGAAAGTATGATACCTCCAGCTTTGTTCTTCCTTTTTGAGAATTGATTTTGGTATTTGGGGTCTTTTGTAGTCCCATACACACCTGATATGTTTTGTTCTTTTCTTTGAACAAAAAGTCATAAGTATTTCACATTTTTTATTGTTTACTCTTAGGTATCTTATTCTTTATGTTAAAATTGCAAAAGGAATTGGTTTTGGACCTTGAGAATATCATGCTAAGTGAAATAAGATAGAAAAAGTTAAGAACAATATGATTTCACTCATATGTGGAACGTGAAACTGAAAATAATAAATGTACAAACAAGACAAACAAACAAAAAGACTCATATACACAGACAACTGTACAGTGGTTACCACGTGGAAGGAGGATGGGAGGGTCAAGGGTAAAGTGGGTTAAATATATGGTGACAGAAGATGATTTGAATTTGGGTGGTGGTCACACAATGCAGTGCGTAGGTCATGCATTACAAAAATATACGCTTGAAACCTATATAATCTTATTAACCAATGTCATCCCAATAAATTTAATCTAAAAATTAAAAAATGTATTTTTAAAAGAATACTCTGGATGCTGTGTGTAGAATGGATTATATAGGGGGAGTTATAAAGTTTTTTACAATGATTTAACTATTATCTGACGGCGATGTAGATAATAGAGGTTGAAAGGGGTGGAAGAGGGGAAGACATATTTGAGAATCCTAATGGTGGAATTTGTGGTGAGGGATAGGAAAAAACTTTGAGGATGATTCCTAATTTTTTTTTGCTATTTACTGGTTGCATGGTTGTGCCCCCATATAACTGATACAGAAGAAGAAAGAACCAGATTGAGAGTGTGGGGAGAAGAATTCCATTTTTGCCCTGTCAATTGGAAAATGACTCATTTGTCCAAAGTCACTCAGATAGTTACTCCATGATTTAAAGCCAGTTTTATCTGACACCAAAATTGGAGTTCTTATGCTACTACATTAGATTCCCTCTATCATCTATCTCCTGAAGGTTCCCAGTTCCGAAAGCTTCATTAACTCAATGATCATCTGTTTTACTTGATAAAAACTTTAACTTCAATGATATTCTTATCTCATTACTAGAGAAATCTTCACAAATGAATATATTTTAACATTTTTCAACTTGTGAATTACACAGTCCAAGAAGCAATTGAAAGAGTGTAAGGGGCAAAAGGGTGAATAGAATTTTCATCTTACCCAACCTTAGTTAACATGAAAAACAGGTATTCTATTAAAACTATAATTCTTATTTTAATCACAGCTTTATATAAGGTTGTAACTGTGGAAATAAAATAAAATGTAAAAGTAAAAAAAAGGATAGATTTGCCCTTTCAGGATCAAAATACACAGAAGGACTTTATTGATAAGAACATATTATGATTAGCTTCTGAGGTATAAAATAACTTTGAGAATAATTAGTTAGTTAGAAATGTGCATTAGAGTAAACTAGTGAAAAAAGGAGAAAAGTAGAAAGGTAGATGAAAACTTTGTATACCATTATCATTTTGTATACTACTTGTATGCTATTATTTGAAACCCCTCTTATTTCTGTCCTTAAAAGAGGTGTAAAATATACTTTTAATATATTATTATCAAAATCCTACAAGTCTGTCTTTCAGAATTACAATGATTTACTTTTCACTTAATAATCATGTCATGGCTAATTTACTACTATTTTTATTAACATAAAATAGTAGGCTCATAAATATCATGTTTCTATAACATAATGGATGGGATGTGTTTCCTAAAAAATCACAATTTATAAAATATTAATATATGCCAACACTGTCCTAGTGTATATTCCTAGTTGAATAACAAAAGTGACTTTTGAATGTGTTTAAGAAATAGGAAACTAAAAATATAAGAAATTCAAGACTAATGCACTTAGCAAAATTCCAAAAGTCCTACTGAACTGAAAAAAATTTGTGTAAGCAGATGTGACTTGATTCTTTGTTTTATTCTTTGTGTCCAGACCAGACGACAGACTGTTGTACTGTCCAGTACTGTCCGAGTTGATTGCAGAATGCCCATGCAGCTAAAAGTGATGCATTTGCTTCCAGTTCTGTCTGTTCTCATTCAGGGATGATAATCAGGGCAGAAAGTTACATTTCTGTATGTGCAAAGAATGATATGCCTAGAGGGACCTCATTTCTGTGTGTCCTGTGCTCATGACTCTGACTTGTAGAGATGCCTTGCAATTTCAGTAATGCATTGTGGCAGTGCTGGTGGCTGATTACTTAAGGGCCTTTGCAAAGTGATGACCTCAAACATCTTCTGTCACCTTGAGACACATCACTTCAGTCATTTTGATAACAGCTGATGTGGGTCAGATATAGCTCAAGGGTCTGACAATGAGTGAGAAACTAAACAGAAAATATTTTGAGTGTATGTACTTCTGTATGTATGTACACATAAGAACACAGACTTTGCTTATTATTGACTTATTAGAAACCATATATTTCAGTGATTACAAGCCTATAGTTTTATGTGCACTGTCTGTTTAACCACCAGATAGGGAGTCATCTTTACAAGTACTTGTTTTTAAATAATGTTTTCATTGAAGTACAAAACATGCACATAGGAAAGTATACAAATCATGAGCGTACATGATTTTTAACATGTAAACTTGATGAAATTTAACAAATGGAACACACCATGTAAACACTGCCCAATCAAGAAACAGAACATTACTAGCACCCCAGTAGCCCTCTGCTCAAATGGAACTTCCTGCCTGAGTCTTAAATAGTTTCACCACTTTTTGAACTTTAGAAGAATGGAGTCATACAGTATGTGTTCTCTTTTGCTTTCCCTTTTTTTCCCAACATGCTTTCAAGATCTTTCCATATTGCTTATTTAAGTAGTAGGGTTTTTTTTTAATAATTATTTGACACATTGGTAAAAAATGCCCTCCAGAAAAGTTTCAACAATTTATGACTTCAAAAACTGCCTCAAGAATGTCTGTTTTCTTCTATCCTCCCCAACACGCAACAGATTCTACAAATCATAGATCAGGAATATTTTTTTAAATGGTACATGGTCACTGACATGTACTGTGTAGTTAGGCCTACAAAAGTTGTATCTGATAACTGGGTGTGTACTGAACATATACAGACTTTTTTCTTGACATTATCTCCTAACCAATGTAGTATAACAACTATTTATGTAGCGTTTATGTGTAGCAGGCATTATAGGAAATCTAGAGATCATTTTAGTTATATGGTGGAATATACGTAGGTTATATACAAATACTACACCATTTTATATAAGGAGCTTGAGCATCAGTAGATTTAGGTTTCCATGGGGCATCCTAGACCAATCCTCTGTGGATACTGAGGAAGACTTATGGATTCAATGATTTATCATTCATTCAGAAAATATTTATTAAGTACCATCTTTGTGTCTGGCAATGTGCCATCCACTAGGGACCAAAAAATTATAAAGACAAACAGGGTTGCTCCTCTCGTGGAGTTTACATTGCAGCCCTTTTTCTGCTACACTGAACAGATACTTTGAATTTTGAACCTCCTGACATCTGTTTACTGCTCTTGCATAGACATAAAAGGATGTGGTGAAATCCCTTATTTTTATCTTTCTTAAAATTTAATTTACTGATATGAGAGAGAGACACACAGAGACAGAGAGAAAGACACACTGACTTGTTGTTCCACTTATTTATGTATTCATTGGTTGATTCTTCCATGTACCCTTACTGGGAAGTGAACCTGAAATCTTGGCATGTTGGGATGACACTCTAACCAGCTGAGCTACCTGACTATGGCTGGTAAAGTCCTTTAGATCCTAACTTCTCATGAAGTTGAGATATAGCATTCAAATTATTTTTAACGTACTAAGTGAATACAAACAATATGTATAGCATTATATATCCATGCTAATTCTAAAAAGTAGCGAAGTCAAAGTATTACCACTTTCTAGGTACTCTAATCACCAAATTCCTCTCTGCATTTCCCACTCCCCTTCTTTCTGCCTCCACCAGCTGGCAAATTGGTTCCCCCATGCACGTTACATAAAGAATTAAACTAGCCTCCCTTAATTTCACCTTTACTAAACAAAGAAGATGAAAATCAAAGTTCTAAAAGATACCCATTAAAGCAAAGTTTATTCAATGTTGAATGAACTGTTTGAGGACCCTGCAGAGTTGGAGGCTGGTAGAAGCCCCTGTAAACCTACCACCAAAAGCGAATTGGCCCAGGCCTTTTGTGTCTGCTCTTCCTGTTGAATGGAAACCCTGACTTCACTATTAAATGTGTACCCAGCAAATGAACAAGGCTAACAGCATAATATAAAAAAAAAGATCACTCCCACTGGCCAAGGCCTTAAGATGTCCTGTATATTTCTATCATATCTGATTGATACCAGCCTGATTTGAGGTATAAATTAATTTAATTAACAGTGATAAACCAAATTTCTCTGATATGTGCCTTTACCTGCATACCAAATAAAATCTTGAATTCTTAAACATTTAGTTTCGGAAGTCACCTTTCAGCAGCTCAAATGAATTATGGATATTCATCAGATTTGTATTCACTTATGACTTCCTCTTTGACAAATACTGGAAGAAGGAAGTTTTGTTGGAATAAGGTAAAAAGTACCTACTTTTCTTGTACAGAATCAGCATGTGCTCAGTTTTTTGTTTGTCTGTTTGTTTATATTCTTCCAATACAAGGAAATCTTCTTTTAAAAGACTTTATAAATTCAAGATATTTATCATTTTAATATTTGCCATTAACTATAATTTTTACTACTTAAAAATTATTTATGATTTACACATACGTAATTGGGGTCATGGTTTTTTTTGTCAAGAAGACACAGACATTGGCTTTAATTTCTATCATCTGTGATGAAAACTTATTTTATTATTGATATCTCTGTACTTGTGTCTATCTAAAAAGCAAACAACTCCTGATACAACTTTTTAAAGAACATAATGACCATCAAGATATGTAGGCTTTCAAGACATCATGCAGTCTTTTTAACTGTCCCACAGAAGCCTGATATGATGCTTAAAAGAAGCATTTCCATTTATTATAAATGATCTAGTCCAGGCAACAATGAACTACAGTTCATGGGCCAAATCTGGCTAGCCCATGAGCTAAGATTCATTGTTATATTAATATATACTGAAAAAGAATAATCATATTTTAACATTAAAAATGATACAGAGTTCAAATTTGAGCATCCCCTGCACCCTTTGCAACTCCACTGTGCCCATTAATTTACCTATTGTTTTTGGCTGCTTGAGGCCTAGTTAACTGGCAGCACTGAGTAGTAGTGATAGACCATCTGGCATGCAAAACCTAAAATATTTCGTATTTGGCCCTTTTCAGAACAAATGTGCTTATCCTGATTTTAATAAATAATTTGCCTCCTTGAAGTAGTCCTTTATTTCTCATTCCAGCTGATAGCAGTCTTAGTCACTGTTGTGAAATTTGTCAAGTTGACCTTTTGTACCTCTCCCTGCCTCACTTCCTTGTGTTCTGTTCCTCCCTGTCTTCCCACCAGTCTCGATTCAGTAACCTCACCATCCCTCTGGAGATGGCCTCAGGTTTTACCTACCTTTACTAGCTGAAGGCAGAGAGAAATGTGAGGAGTGAAAAGGGGCCATAGAAATTGTGATAGGTTGGCTTTGAAGAGGAATCATGGAGTCCACAAGCAAAGGAATGTGGGCAACCTCTAGAAACTCCAAAGGCTTTTCACAGATTATCCCTAGGAGCTGTCAGCAGGAATACAGCTCCACCCACACTTTAGTTTTATCCCAGGGAGACCTGTTCAGACGTCTGACAATTTGGACTGTGTTATAAATGTGTTTTGTGTACACCAATAAATCTGTAGTTAATTTGTTACAGCAGCAATAGAAAACAAAAATATGCAAAATATTACATAGAAAACGAATTGTATAAATATAAAATATTATATAAACATAGATCTATATCAATATGGATATAAATCTCAGCAGAATGTATTTAAATGTATATAATATTGCCTCTACCATATGTATTTGCATGTAGTACCTTAGCTCTAGTTTTAAAAAATACTCTTGTCCTTTTAAAAAATATTTTGACTTCATGTGGTAATTTATTTTAGAGCAAAAGGAACAGAATCTGCCCTCGAAGAACTACCAAGTAGTGTGAAAATTTACTTCTGTTCATAAAGGCAGCTCTGTAGTAGAAATCATATAAAACATCTAAAATAGTGTGTTCCCATGTTGTTCCTCAAATGCTTACTTTGTATACAACTTTTCACATGTAATTGGGGCTATATATAGTTATCTTAATATCTTACAATATTATAACATGACTGAGATTTTAAAGGCCCCCAAAATGTTAGAGTTCTTCTATCATGAAAAATATTAAAGGTTGCTTAAGATTTGGGGAAAAGAGTAATTGGCCAGCCCGTTTTAGAATTCATACGAACAGTTTTATCATCTTCTACCTCTTTTCTGAACTTTTGTATGTGAGTATGATAATTGGAGAAAGCAAAATAAGTTGCCTTTAGTGTTTCAAAGCTCTTTTAGTTGAACTCTTGTATTGAGCTCCTTTACATTAGTCTTGGCTGTGATTGTTTTGAATCTGACTCCAAAAGCAAAGGTAACAAAAGCAAAAATAAACAAATGGGACCACTTAGAACTAAAAAGCTTCTACACAGCTAAAGAAATCAACAAAATTAAAAGGCAACATGCTTGAATGTTAGAGAATATTTTCAAATTTTATACTTAATAATGAGTATTCAACTCAATACCCAAAAGTAATAAATAAAAAAACCATCCAATTAAAAATAAGCAGAGTATGTGAGTAGACACTTTTTCAAAAAAAAGACATAGAGGGCCAACAAATACATAAAAATATTGTCAAACTCACTAATCATCAGGCGAATGTGAATCAAAATCACAATGAGATGTCACCTCATCCCTGTCAAAATGTCTATTCTAAAAGATAAGACATAACAAGTGTTGGCAAGGATGTGGAGAAGTGGGAACCCGCATGCACTATTGCTGGGATTTTCAACTGGTGCAGCCACTATGAAAAAGAGTATGGAAGATGCCCCCAAGTTTAAAAATAGAACTGCCATATGATCTAGCAATTCCACTTATGGATATTTATCAGAAGAAAATAAAGACATTGATTTTAAAAGATGTATGCAGCTCCATCCTCATTGCAACATTATTTATTATAGCCAAGATATGGAAACAACTTGTGTCCACTGATGGGTGAATGACTGAAAAAGATGTGGTTTATATACATGTGTACTATGTAATACTATTCAGCAGTAAAAAAATAAAATCTTGGCATTTGTCAAAACATGGATGGGCTTTGATGGCATTACACTAAGTAAAATAAGTCAGAGAGACAAAGGCAAATACCATATAATCTCATATGTGGAATAAAAATAGCAAGCTATAGGTACAGAGAAATGTTGGCGGTTGTCAGAGGCAGGAGTCAGAGGTGAGTAAACTGGGTGAGAGGAGTTAAAAGGTATAAACTTCTGCTGAAATAAATAAGTCATGGGGATGCAATGTACAGCATGGTGACTGTAATTAATAAAACGAATATATTTGTGAAGATTGCTAAGAGCATCGATCTTAAAAGTTCTCATCACAAGAAAAAAATGTGACTAAGTATGATGACGGAAGTTAACTAGCTTTATTGTAGTGGTCATATTGCAATATATAAATATTAAATGATGATATATATCTAAAACTAATATAATACTGTGTATCAATTATACCTAGAAGAAAAATATTGAGCTTCTGTTTTAAAGATATAAATTTGAGTATAAATATATTTATAAATTTATAAACTACAAGCCTATTTAACTTTTTAATATGCAATCCTGTGTGCTTATGCACTCTTTCATATTGTAAAAGAAATTGAAGATACATGAAAATATATTTGCACACCCATGTACATTGCAGCATTATTCACAATAGGTAACAAGTAGAAGGCACCGCAATGCTGTGGGCTGATGAATACATAAAGAAAAGGTGGTATATAAATATGATGGATTATTCAGCCTTTAAAAATAAGGGAATCCCGTCACATGCTACAACATGAATGAAATTTGAGGACATTACAACGAGTGAAATTAGCCAGTCACCAAAAGAAAAATACTGTATAACTTTAGTAATATGAGGTATTGAGGCTCTGAACAGTAAAACTCATAGAGACAGAAAGGCAGCCCCTAGTTGCAAGGAGCTGTGGGGAAAAGGAAATGTGTGTAGTCAAAAGGGTACAGACTTCTGATTTTGCAAGATAAAATTGTCTAGGAAACTGTAGCACAACAATTTGAAATACGTAACACAACTGAACTGTATATTTAAAAATGATAAACTTTATGTTGTGTTTTTTATAGTGAAAAAATAGCTGGAAAAAAATGACCGTTTCCTACCTTTCTAGCTTTATTGCCTGCCACTTGAATTACCAAACCAGCATTCTTTAAAACAAAAACAAAAGACAAAAAAAACACTTATGAATATTCCGTTGGCAACATAAGCACTCTTCCACTAAGGTGGTTTTATTAGGGTAAAAATAATGAATTCACTCCAGCTGTCCTCATTAAATTGCACCAATTTTGCTAAGCACAAAGCTGAGGGTGAGAATGTATTGATGAGAGAAACTCTTAGACATGAAAACCCAGTTTGGATGTGAACTGCAGCCATCTAGAGAAGAACATCTGAGACCGTGCAGTGACTGAATGGTCAACAGTAACAGTCTTGATTAACCCAAACATGTTTTTGGAGGAAGAGGGTTGGGCTGGTAAAAGGAGACACTTAATAGCGGTCTCTTTGCTGGCACAGAAAGTGATCAGACTTGGCTTTTCTTCTATATTATTTAAGGAAGGAAATGTTTCCTGTTTATCATATGAAATGAGGTAATAGCCTGTTTATTATGCTTACTTTCTTCACTATTAAATTTCTAACACATTTCTGACACTTGCAACTTTGTTTTCTTGCGAATCCTGATAATGTTGGAGGGTGAATTAGCATACTGCAGTTACAGGTGGACACAATTGTGGGGCCCGGGGTCTCTCAACCTCAAAAAAACAGTTAGCACCAGTCCTCACCCGCCACTTTTCTTCTTCAGGGAGGACCCTGCAAATTATGCAGCCAGTTCCAAATTTGTTTGCGAAGCTGATTCAGATGATTAAATTACAGATATACAAAAATAATAAAGACAAGATATGCTACCACTTTTAGAATCTGTATACTTTGCTAAGCATTTAAATGCATCATGCCACTTAATCCCCACAACAACAACAAAAAAAACGTAGGTCTCATCACACTCAAACATTATTACCACTGAGAAAAATGAGGCTTCCAGAGGTTACTGTAACCGTTCTAGCTTTATCACCTGCCAGTGATTACCAAACCAGCACGGAAGTAGAGCTCAAATGCAAGCTGAGCCTCTGCCTTTAACTACTGTACTGATATGATTACCAACCCTAAATCATTATATTTATATCGTATTTATATGTAGATCACTTGTTGGTGCTGCTGGGAGATTCCCAGTTACGTGCATCACCCCATGACAAAAATGAGGATGGGACTGAGCAATCAAGCATGGCAGGAGCTCCTTGCAGAAATGTGTCACGATGCTTCTGGGGGAGGGTACAGACAGGCTCCCCCAGGAGGAGTCTGTACAAGGAGCCCTGTAGCAGCTAAGAAAAAAGAAAGGAATGGTGGAATGACATTGGACTAACTCCTAATTTGCTGTTGCATTTTCTCCTACACTCAGTCTTCTCTAGACCTTGCAAAGGAATCAGGTGCTTGAAGGCTGCTAAAGTACTAGTAACAGTAAATTCTCTGCAAGTGTGTAGAAAGTCAGTTTTTTCCATAAAGTGCATGGGGGACAGGGGGTTGCCAGGCAAATTTTCACTCCTCTTTTTCAGACTTAATTTTTGGTCTTAAAATTTTTGGAGCAGATTTAAGTTTACAACACAGTTGGAATGGAGGTATAGAGATTTTTCAAATACCCCTGCCCCCTCATATGCATAACTTCCAAATGTCAACATAAGTTTATTGCAAAGGATGAACATATATTGATTGACCCACCATAACCCAAAGTCCATATTTTACCTCAGATTTCAGTGTTAGCATTGTACATTTTGAGTTTGGACAAACATATAACATATATCCATCATATCAAACAGAGTGTTCTCGCTGCCTCTGTGGTCAGAGTCCTCTGCTTTTAATCTGTCTTCTTTAATTTTTACCAAGAAATGTATAGTGTCTTAAGGAATATTATAGCTATATTATTCTTTTTCCTGAAAGTTATCAAACCCCTCCAAAGTCTAGGGTTATGACTCAGGATTGGCTCTACAAGGGAGAATTGTCTTGGGCCTTCCTTACCTTGGAACAAGTCTGCTGGGACATCTGGGAAAGCCTGTCACATCCGGGGGGTCATAGAGAAAGGATTGTCTGTAAACCATGTACTTAATTAGGAAAGGGGTGGTGTACCCAGGACAGAAAAACCCTGCCTATACCTGTGAACACTCTCTCCTCCCTTAGCTCAGTACTCCACAGTCATGACCCAAAGTGCAGGCTTACCCTCTCCCAAAGTCATTTCCTGTCAATGTCGAGCAGGCTTTTGCCTTCTCTGACCTACCTTCTGCCTGCTAATTCTCATCCTGGCCCTTTCCTCTTGGTATCTCACTATCCTTTGTTTTTCTTCGAAGCTTTGCTAATCTTATCAGAATACTCTCCCTCCATCACCCCTGTCTCACCAAGAAGCTGGTTTCCCCTGCTGGTGGGACTTCCCTTGCCAGCCATTTCAGTGGTGACAGCATCAGTGTTGGAGCTCCACCTGTCTTGGGCCCATCCTCCTGGAATCTCACTGTGACTTCCAGACAACCGCTTCCTACCATGCCTCGCCCTCATACCCCCTTTCCAGAGCAGCCAATGATCTCTCTCCTTGTTTGTGTTTCATGGCCCCCATTGACTCACATAAGCATTCAGTACACTCTTGACTCAGTCTTCCTCTCCATCTTCCTAGGTAATGTCGGTGTTCAACTGGATGAGCTCTGTGATGTCCAAATTTCTGCTTATGGGCTGAAAATATATGAGGTGCATAAGAATCACCCAGGAAAGCTGTTAAAACTAAAAAATCCTTTGATTCACCCCAAACATCTTGAGAAAAACTCCTGGAATAGAAACTTAAGAGGAGTTTCCCAGATAATTCTGATTCACACACAAGTTTAGCAACTACTGGACTAGACTGAGCTCTTCTTAGGATAGAACACTACCTTACCTCCCTTTCTATCTTTAAGGGCAATTATTTGCACAAAAGGAATTCATCAAGTTTGTCTTATACTCAGCTGAAATGAGTGAATGAATGATGCTACAACCAGAGGATCTCTAGGCTCATAATTTACTAGTTTTATTTTTGCCCTCTTCACTTAAGAAATCTAGGACCATGACCATAGCGTGTATTTTTTCATCCCTTGGAAATATCTATCTTGAAGTTCTTTAATAACAAAATTCCACATATTAGAACTTTTCCCCTAGCTTTTCTCAGCAGTCAGTTCTGAGGCCCTTAAATTGTAGTTGGTTTTGACCCACTCATTCCTGATCTAATTCTAACCTGCCATGGAGACCCTTTATTTTATCTGTGCATGGCGTTAGCTGTGTTGATCTGGACCCAAGATTCTGCATGCTTGAAGACAGGCCTGGGGAGCTGAAGTGTTTCAATAAGGAAACATGGCAAATACATTTGAAACCAATGCAAAATAATGAATGTAAACAAATTGGAAAATTAAAATAAAAAAAAGGCCTTTTACCATCCACTAACAAAGCAGGCTTTCCAATAATATTTACCATTTTTGGTACTATTCATATGTAATGCCTGCCTTAGTTTCTGCTTTTGGTAATTAAGACTTGTTCTAGAGCCATGCTTGGCCTTATGGGTATTTTTCCTGATGTCCTAGAGCAGTGTATGCAACCGGATTAATTCCATAGAAATAGAATTATTTCAGAAGGCGAAGATAAGCCCAGTGCATAGAAATTATAAGAAAGAATATTTTTATTTAAAATAGAGTAGAACTTTCTGATAACTGGTTCTATCCGACTATGAAATGGACCATAGCAAGGCACAGCATTTCAATACACAATGGACAGCTTAAGAAAAATTAATAAATTGATTATTAATTGAATTGAAATTAGCTGTATTGATTCCTGCGGGATTAAAATCATATATGGTCACCCATGTGTATGCACATACAGTGTGTGTATACCTCTTATCACTCAGCTACCTATTTTGCAAATAGGAGACTGGGGGGGGCAACTTTTCCCATTGGTCACCCCTGTCTGCCACGGATGAAAGTAAACATTACCAAGACATGATCTACTTGGGGAGGAAAGATGGCCGATCCCTCAAAGGGGAAGGGCCAAGAGCACCCTGCTCAAGGGGCTTTTATTGGGTTCCTTTGCCCAAAAATATAGGTAAGGATCAAACAATAGATATTCAAAGAACTATGAGAGCTTATTCTCAGTTAGGATCAGATAGCTAATGAGCCATAAAACTTTGAGGAACCAACTTCTTGCTTGGACCCTTATCATTTAAATGAGAGCATTCTAAACAAAGCAGGTTTCACAGGATTTTTACATATTCTTTCTTATGCCAGATTTACCCTGATACCCATCCTTTCCAGCACAAGGCTGCACTGCCTTCCCCATCATAGGGTTTTAGGCTTAAGTGGATTAGAGCCAGGCAGTGCTTCTCCCAGACAGAAAGGGGGACTTGGGCTATTGTCACAATAGCCGGGGAGACAAGGGTCCATTGCTCCCTCTTTGTCACAGCCCCCTCCCCAAGTCCTTCCATGATGGCCTCCCAAGTGATCACATCTGGCCTAGGTTGCCCCTCTCTGAGGTGTCTTACTGGCCATGAACATCAACCATGCTTTGGGGGCAGGGGAGGAAGCAGAAGCAGTGCTTGCTGCCAGAGACAAGCTTTGTCTACTGTGGCCTGCATTCCGGAGGTCACTCACTCACTTAGCCATGGGAGGCAGTTACAATTCCTGAAACTAGGCAGGGTGGTTCCCCACAGGAGACATACGTGAAAAAAATTAGCAATGCTTTTTAGATGATAAATGCTAGTATCTGAGGACATCTGGTTCAAGTTGCTAAGCAGTTTATTTTAACTTCTCTCTTTTCAAGGATTTGTTAAAATGAAAGCAGGAGTATAAAAATCCTCAAAGGGAATGCTCAAAGGGAATAAAGTAGAGGTGATCACAACAAAAAAAAATGTTCACCAATTGCTGGAGGATAGACAGCAGCTGATAGAGTCTTAGCTGATTAGGCCTCTTCCTTAAGCCACTGGATAGGAAGAGGCTCTGTGGAAAGGAGGCATGTCTACCTGGCTGTGATTAAGACAGACCTACTGTTCCCCTCAGCGTGACTAAATTTTACACAGGTTTCTTCCTGATTATAGGCCCTTGGCCTGCCTTTTCTTAGAGCACTTACTTTTAGAAAACTTGTCATTGTAATTTTTTTGCCCTTTGAGATATAAATCTTCTCTCAACCTCCTACCAGCTTCACAATCCAGAAATGTCTTTCTCAAGGACTTGGAAGCCTTGCCTTTGAAATGTAATCATCCAAGAAGATGGGACCCCTGCTCCCTGGTCTTCATAACTTAAGTTAGTAAAGATAAGTAATAAGTGGTAAACACAGATGGGCTATTCAAGTTGACCAACCTTCTCCTTAATATCCTCCAATAATTTTCTACTAGCTAACTCCAGATCTCACACACTTTCTTTGCTTTTGAGTTCAATCTTTTATGCCTATTGTAACAGTCTTTATCTCTATTGCTAAAGTCTTCCTCGTCTAACTCCATCCAGTGCATTTTTTTTCAGCAGCAGAGTCTTACTAACTACCCTCTCCTGTGGTAATGGAGTGCTGGATCAGAGGAAGATGAGTCATATACACCCAAGTACCACCTTAGCCTCCAGTTTCCCAGAAAAGTTTCTTCCTGATCCATACTGTGCTACCAGGGCTGTTTGTGGCCCCAACAGGTGTTCCTTCATCAGTCCCCCCTCCATTCTTGGATCCAGTCCTGGCCTTGGCATGTACCTGCACAGTCAAATCCTACCTGTCTCTTAATTAGGAATTCTAGAAAAGTCCCTTTCTCCATCTGAGTGATTACCCCAGACCCCTTTTCCCCTCATTCATGCACTTGCATGTACTGAAAGGCTGTGGTTGAAATCAGATTTAGTTATAGAGCAACATTAGCTTAGCTATGTCCTTTAAAGTAGAAGACAGATGTTGTAGGAGAAATTCTTTCACTGACCAGGATGGCCTATAGTAAATTTAAAGTCATCCCCATCATAATTTAGCATAATGCCTATATTATTAGTGTTAGTTTTCATCATTGAAAATGTAATTTGGTAGAAGTGGAAATGGGTTAAAGATTATAAGTGGAATGTATGGTGTAGGGTGGGTACTAAGCGTAATGGAGGGGTCACTTTGTAAGTTACACAAATATCTAACCACTATGTTGTAACGTAATGTACTAATATACTATTAATATTGTGTTACCTGAAACTAGTATAATACTGTCAACACTAACAAAATTTTTAAAGATAAAAGGCTACAACTCTCCTTTTAAAAAAGACAATAGACTTGAGATTGCTAGTTGATGGATGTCAATTAACTTTATGGGGGTTTGAATCCCTTCATAATATATGTATATCAAGTCATCACTTTATACACTTGAAGTATCTTACAATTGCATTTCTCAATTATAATAAAAATCTAAACAACATCATGAGAAAAAACATGGCTACATCTCCCATCTTGGGAATTCAACTATCTTCAGCTTCTTCCCCACTCTTTTTCTTTAAGTCTAGGAAATGTGCTTTTGAAAAAGAGTGGGCAAGACACACATACAGAAACTTTTTTTATGTTGCAAAGGGCAGTGATGAATTTCAGCACAGATTAGTGTCCTATCCATGTGATGCCTCAATTATGAATACAAAAGTGAGAAATTACTTAGTTTATCTTGTCTCTTCATGACACAACCAACCAATTTGTCTGATTTCCCCATCTCCACCCCCAAACCGAGTTGAAATGGATTGTGGAGCTGTAGCTCCAACTAGACATGTCTGTAAATACAGTTAATAGTGATGCGCATGGTGCTCTGAGGGGTGTTTGCCCAAATGCTCATAACCTTTGTTATGACTTTGGTACATGAAAGGCATTCTATATTATTCTTTGAATTAAATCAGATGTCCTTTAAAAGCAAGACATATTTCACTTTAGTGGTGATCATCACTTCACTGGTGCTCATCAAAATGGAATTTTAATATCAGTGGAAGGGTAATGCAGAGATACAGAGAAGTAGACCACTTTCCAGACAGGACTGAATGAGGTGAACCAGGGGTGGTGAAATGGAATCAAAAGGTTTTATAAGGACCCAAGAGTGATCAAAACACAGCCCTTACCCCCAAGAAATTTACCTTTCTGAAATGATATATGAGAGGGGACCCCCCGCCAAAAAACATAGAATTGATTTATTAAAAAATTGTGCATTTATTCTTATGTATTTGAACTTTAGTCACTTTCTGCCCTGGCTGGTGTGGCTCAGTGGATTGAGTGCTAGCCTGTGAACCGAAGGGTGGCTGGTTCAATTCCCAGTCAGGGCCCAGGCCAGGTCCCCAGTACATGCAAGGGACAACCACACATTGATCTCTCTCTCTTTCTCCCTTCCCCTCTGTCTAAAAATAAATGAATAAAAAGCCTTCTAAAAAATTTACCTTCAAAGTACTCTCCATTTGATTCAGACACTTATCAAGATATTTTTTCCACTGCTCAAAACCATTTTTGAACTCATTGACTTTTAATGCCTTTAGTACTTCCGCCATTTTTTGTTTCCCTTTGAGGACTTTTTTCATCCAGGGAAACAAAAAAAGTTGTTTAGGGTAACAATGAGTGACTAGGGAGGGTGGGGCACAGGACTCATGGCATTTTTGGATCACAAACAGCAGAACATTCAATGCAGTGTGGGTAGGTGTGCTCATAAATCACCTGTCATGAAGTGGGCAAAAGTGTTTAAAGAGTCTTCAAAAAATTCACTGAAGCCAAACACAGCTCCTCCGCAACACTGCCAACTGGTACACTGATACATAGGGTTCCCAGAACCCTCACCGAGCAGGGGAAGCCTGTACCATGGCACAAGGGGCGCACCCTCTGGTAGAAGATAATTTTGTGGGTTTTTTTAGTCCCCCCCATAGTTAAAGTGGACTGAATGTTATGGCATGTCCATAAACTGACTTTAGCTTTAACTTTCTCTATAGTCACTCAATAAAGATCATGAAGTCTCACCTGGGGGACTTTCTAACTCACAGGTGGCAAACACAAGGCCCGCTGGCCTAATCTGGCCCTCCACCTGGTTTTATCCAGCCTGGTAACTTGTTTCTACCCAGCAGCAGCACTGAGCTCTCCCTTAACTGTGAAGGAGTAGTTACATGTATTCAGTCCTAAAAATTACATTTGGTCCTTTGAAGGCCACTGCAAGGCTGATGTAGCCCCCAGTGAAAATGAGTTTGATATGTTGACTTATAGATGATAAAGCAATATTCCTACCTTTATGTTTCTATTTATTCTTGTCTATTCATATTTTAAAAGCATATATAATTATAACCAACAGTGAATTACTGTATTTTTTGGACTATAAGGTGAACTTTCCCCCCAAAATTTGGGAGGAGTAATGGTTGTTAATGCTGCTGTTGATATTTACATTGGTGTAAATATCTGTTTATATTTACATTGGTGAAATATTATGTTAGTTATGTTATTAAATATTTTACCATATTTTTTGCTTTGAAAATTTTTTTCTATTTTCCTCCTCTAAAACCTAGGTGCATCTGATGGTCTGAAAAATATGGTATACCATTACTTTTAAAACTATGCAAATCTCTTATTTCAAAACATGTTTATTGTTTGAAATTTAAAATATTGCAGAATCATGAAACATAAAGTTTTTTTTCTTCTGTTTCAGTATTTTCTTCCCCTGGAGTAGCCACTAATAATAATTTGGTTCATATACATCCCTATATTTTACTTTTAACATACTGTATTTTTTGGATTATAAGATGCATGTTTTCCTCCTCAAATCTGGGAGGGAAATGTACTGGCAACCCTGCTCCTGCCTCCTATGACCCTGCTCCAAAGCTGCCCCCCAACAGTGAGCCAGGTAAGCTACATTTGGACTACAAGACACACCCCCCTTGTCTCCCAAATTTTGGGGGAGTGCATCTTATAGTCCAAAAAATATGGTATATAACATAGTTATAGAAATGCTTGTTTTAATTGGTTAATTTAAGAACATTATTTTTTTTTTTTTTTTTTTTTTTTTTTTTTGGAAGGAGGGAGGGGAAAGGGCCCCCAGCCCGGACCGTTTGTTGTTTCCGGTCACAGCCAGGGCACATTATATAATATTATAAACTTTGCCATTTTCATGTAACAGTATGTCAAAATAGATTTTCCATGTCAAGTCAGGTATACATACTGATCATTGAACAGGTAAGACATATTCTGTAGTGTGAACATTCCATATTTTATTTAGTCACCTCCATATTGAATGACTTAAGAATTTTTCCATTATTTTTCTAATTTAAACTGTCATAAAAACACACATATATGCAAGTATTTTTAAGTTAAGTCTCTGTAAGAAAAATAATTAGTTGAAACCTTGTGCATCTGATATTTTGAAAGATCATATTGCTCTCCAAAGACTGTCCCATGTTAAACTCACATAATCAGTACATGGGAATGTTTATTATCTTATACCCTTTCCAGCATTTCATGCCATCTGTTTTATTATTTCAATCCCGTGTGAAAATGCTAGTGCATTGTTTTTCTTAGAATGAGATATTTTTGAATATTTATTGGCCATTTGTATTCTGCTTTCGTGAATTGCCTAAGTATATACATTCTTTTTCTCAACTGGTGAGTCTTAAGGATATTTGCTTTTTAAAAATTCTTGATTCACATTAACTTTTATGTATGGTTTTATTCATTTGTGCTTTTTAAAGATTTTATTCATTTATTTTTAGAGAGGGAAGGAGACAGAAAAAGAGAGGCAGAAGCAACCAACATCAATGTGTGGTTGCTTCTTGGGCACCCCCTACTGGGGACCTGGCTCACAACCCAAGCATGTTCCTTGACTGGGAATCCAACTGGTGACCTTTGGTTCACAGGCTGGCACTCAATCCACTAAGCCACACCCGCCATGGCAAATTTTACTCATTTGTTGAGTTGAAAATTTTCTCCATTTACCACATATCTTGCAATAATGTTTGTGGTATATTTTTCTCACCATGTTATTTTTAAATATGTCTGCCTTTCTAAAAAAGAAAAAAAAACTTTTATCCATCTGAAATTTCAAATGTCTCTTGATGGCTACTTTACATGCCTTGCATTTTATAAAAGTGAAAAATAATGTTTTAAGTTTATAAACATATATAATTGTATTTTGAAATAACCTCAAACTGTAGCTATTTTATGAACATTCTTGTGTCTAAATGCTTTACCAAAATCCACCTCAAAAATGCTAAGTAAAAAAAAATTATATCTCCCCCTTTTTTAAAGAAATGTTCATGTGAATTGAATTAAATGACATTCCATGAACTGAATATTGTGAACCCACTTAAGTTTTTATAGCTTTGCCCATGTTTAAGAGCAAAGAGTGATGTAAATAAAATCTTGATTGAATTCATGGACTGAAATGTACTTCTCTCCAATTGAAATGAACAAGTTGTTTTAGCTTAAAGAATGTTAAACAAATTTGATCATATTTTTTAATTCAAAAAAAGGATCTATCTCACAATAACATTAAATCTTTCAGTTTTATTAAGATATAATTGACATATATCACTATGGAAGTTTAAGATGTGCAGCATAATGATGGGACTTACATATATCGTGACATGATTACAACTATAAATTTAGTCAGCACACATCATCTTGTTAACAGATGGGGGGCTTAACCCTGAGCAGGTCTGCTTAGATCCAGGTGGTAATGTGTGCATTCTTGACTTTCTGTAGGAAAGATTTCACAACACAAATCCAGGTGACTATGAGGTTGCATTTATTAAATCTGGGGACATTAAAACAATGAAAGGCTTAGCATAAAGGAAGCAATGCAAGCCAGGGCTGGGCTGCCTTAGCTCACTGGGAAGTCAAAGAAGAGAGGGCCTTGGGGACTGGTTCAAAGGACTAGCCTGGGATGAGCTGTTGTTACCCGTGGCTCCCTTCATTGCAAGTTCGTGGGTTCCTTAGAGTTTAGGAGATGTGTGTCTGCGGGGGAAGAAGTGAGGGAAGAATAGGGGAAAAGGAATGAAGCAGGCTGCTCCCCAGAGGGAGAGCACACACCCTGGGTTTTTTATCTTGAGACTTTTATCTTTCTTTTCAGTTGGGAATCTTAGGGGAGGTCTTAGGCGAGAGTTTCAGCAGAATATTCATCAGTTTTCCAGGTGTGCCCTTTCAAGGTTGTGGTGTCCACTGATTGCCCTGTCAGTGACAGGACAGGGTAGTCTTTAGTCATTAAAATTGGTTCGGTTTTGCCCACCTGATTTTGCTGCTATTCTGGGCCTGGAGCTGACACACACCTGAGGCCTAGATGTTATCTTCAGGGAGGTGATCTTTTGTAGGGGCTGTACATTGCTCAGCCATTTTGTTCAGCTGTCTGTCTCAGTTTCCTTATTCTTCTTGCCAAGGGATTTTCCTAGCTCCTCACTATCCTGTCTCAATCTCATATAGGCACAATAAAAAGAAATAAAAATTGTGATGTACATTTTTAAGATTTACTTTCTTAATTTTCATATCTAGGAAGTAGCTTAATGAAGTCTTGGATATTCACATTGACCAAAAATCGATTAAACTTCAACAAACATGGTTCTCATTCATATATTTTAAAAAGTGGAAAATCCTGCTATCAACTTAAACAATACTGGGTAAATACATTCACTAAGGCTCTCCAGGGGTTTTCTGTAGTGAAACTTTCAAAAGTTTGTTTTAGAAGTAGAGAACATGATTTGTCTTACTCTGTATTAGAATAATGATCCTAGAAATTCAACTATTCTGGGACACCAAATCTTTAAAGTGTTGCCCAAATTATGGGAGGAAGGGCAAGTGAGTCATGGAACAGATTTTCAGATGAACTGTAGGGATATGGAATGTTAAGAAGGGAAGAGACTATAGAGATTTTTAAAAATATGTTACACTTTAATTTCCAACTTTTTAATTTCATTTTATTTTTCAGAAAACTATTCCAGAAAGAAAAAAATATTTTAATAAAAGATTTATATAATTTAAAAGAAACATATTAAATCCATGTAATTGTATTCTAAATAAGTTATCTTAAAATATTTTAAGAAACAGCACCTATATTGGAATATAACCAATCAAAGTCATAGAACTCATAAACATATCTGATTATACTGTCTTTTTTTCCTATAGCATGCTATTAAAAATGTAATTAGTGAAAAACAATATTACTTTAGTAGTTTGCGTAACTAACACCTCACTACTGAATTTCTAATTTTGAGTGTTTATAGCTTAGGTTTTTAGCTTGATAAATACATGTAAAACTTTTTCATTTGGATTTTTTTGCATTATGATTTTTTATGTATATGCTGCAGTACAACCTGGAATGATTTATTTTCATATATCCTGAGATTCATAGGCAACATCAGTTATTTTGGCCAAATTAGGGTCAATAAGTTTCCTGCCATTAGATGTGACACATGAAAGGTGGGGCATTTTGCATCTTCTGTTTAGAACTGATAGCTGTAAGATAAAGGTCTGGTTGGCTCATGGGCATCTTTCTGATTACAGGGAATAAAAAGCTTTGTCTATAACATGAGAAAATAAGGCAATTTAAGGAGTTAACAGTGGCAAACAAAGCATGGAATGTAGAGAAAGGGAATGAAAGTCTTCTGGCTCACTTTGGAGTCAAGCCACTTCCATCCTTAAATTTTCCAGTGAGTGAGCAAGTGAAGCCTGTCGCTTTCTCTAGGTAGTTCTATTTTTATCATTTGCAACTGAGAAATGCACTTTGACCCTTGTAAATATTCAGAGAGGAAAACAAATATTTCTATGAAATATATATAAGCTGCCATATATTGCAAAATGTTAAGTTAAATGTATGAATGGGGGTGCAATTGCTAACTTTTCCATATTGTATGACTCTTTTGCGTTTTCTTTAGGATAATTTCTTCTGATGAGTCATGTATAGAATTGAATGAAAGTGTGAGTATCAATCAATGCTTCATATTAGAAAAGCTTATTTTTTGTATTTCAAATACTTTAGTGTTTTTCTTTTTGCACACATATATATGGTCATGTTGCACTTTAGACAATGTTAATAGCCATTGTTCTATAACATAGTTCTTTAGAATCTCAGAATAAATAAATTTGTTTTATTTACCAAAACAGATATTTTACTCAACACTTCTTGCAAATACTTCAAAGCCTTTACTAAATTTTAAAATTGAGCACCCCAAATATGATTATAAGAAATACTGCAATTCATATTTTGTTCTACTGTAAAAACTCTTCTTAGAGCAAAATAATTCCTTACACAATTTGATAAAAATCTCTGAAGATTTATATAATTCCCCATCCTGTTTATTTGTTGTATGACTCAATTTTACATAAGTGTATGGTCAGCACTTGTCACAGTGGTTTTCACTGTAAAGATGATATTTGAAATGATGATAATAGCCAGTTGTAGGAGCATCAGTAATGAGTAAATGCTTCTTTATCCCTTCATGCTAGCCTTAGGGAAAGCATGCCTTGTTTAAGAATAACTTTAATTTTTACCTGATCTTTCACATCTGAGAAAATTGAGGCTAACTGATCCTACCAGGACAAACAAATGCCCTTAAATAAAATGAGAATCCACCTCACTACCTCTGACCTTCAAATAACCCATTTGGTGTAGAATTTTAAAATGCAAAA
This sequence comes from Artibeus jamaicensis, assembly GCF_021234435.1. Classification (NCBI taxonomy): domain Eukaryota; kingdom Metazoa; phylum Chordata; class Mammalia; order Chiroptera; family Phyllostomidae; genus Artibeus; species Artibeus jamaicensis. Next base: position 64,729,598 of record NW_026522030.1, on the reverse strand, counting down.
TAGCACTGTATGGACAGGCCCCATTAATAATGGCATTGCATCTGTATTGATTTCTTTACCTTTTATTCTAGTAAGGTGGCTACAAAGAGGTCGCTTGCCAGAAAGCAAGCATCCTTCATTTTCTCCACAGTGACTTTTTGGTCATTAGAAGTATTATAGCAGCTATTTTTGACATGCTCATTGTAAGTCTTGGAATCTTGAACTGTGTAGGCCTTGGTTGGTATCAGGGTAGAGGACATATCAAATTATTTTCTCGGCCCAGTATTTTAACAGGAAAATAACTGCAAAGACATAGGATTCGTAGCTGTTTATTCCAGAAGTGGTTGTTAAAATGCAAGCATCCTTGAAACTAAATCTGAAACAAATGTAAGTTGTTAATAGCTTTAAAAGGGTTTCAAAGGGTTTGTTATTTATCTGATTCTAATATAATTATATCATAATTGTTCCCTGAGATATAAGGTGCAGAAGGAAGGGACCCACGCTAAAAGGTGACATCAGTCCCATCAAGCTTGGCAATGATTTTCTATAATGACCCAGGTAGTAAATATCAGTATTTGAGGGCCATAGGTGTCTGGGGGACTACTTAACAGTACATTAATGGAAGGACATGGCAGTGTTCCAGGAAAATGTATTTTATAAAAATGGGTAATGTGATGAATTTGGCCACAAGCTGGAGTTTGTTCACCTCTGAGCAACCCTGACAGGGAAATTCCCGCTCTGTTCTGGGTGATCAGAGGACAGCCCATGGGGACAGGGAGGCTAACAGGGCCGCAAAGCCTAAGAGGTTTACCTTAGATTGTCTCTTCTCTTGTCCTTTGGTTTTACAATGTGAAAACTCAGAGCTGGACTTTTGGGAACTTATTATTAGTGGGAGATATACAATTATATGTGTGTATGTGTGTGTATGTATATGTATATATACATACACACGCAACTTACCTCCTTCATTTTAATGTAGTTGTATAATATATATTATATATTATATAATATTATAATATAATATTATATTAAATTGAATATTGAAATGAATTAGGTACAGAAATGAATTAGAGGTAAAGGCCCACTAAGCAGGGATTGACAGTTCCAAGTCCCTTCCTAATCTGTCAAAGAAAATAGGATCCTATATATTTTAATGCAGCAGCCAGATTTAATAAAAATATAGTGAAGCCACAAATGAGAACCCCATATGTGATTAAAAAGTTTAGCAACCACAATGAAACAGGTAAAATTTAAGAATATATTTTATTTAAACCAATATAGTCAAAATATTACAATTCAACATGCAATCAGCATGAAAGTTATCTATTAAATATTTATTTTTCTCCTACTAATTGTTGAAATCCAGTGTGCATTTTCCACATAACAGCTCACCTCAATTTGAGTTAGTGACATTTCATGGGTGGCAGGGAGCTGTCATATTGAAGAGGGCAAGTTTAGTAGCTAGGAATATCTGGATTCAGATACTGCTCAGTTTGGATCCCTCATTCCACTCCTTATTTAGCATATCCAGATCTCAGTTTACTCATGTGTAAAATGGGGATAAAACTGTAATTATCTACATGTTTGTAAAAATAATTAGCACAGCATCAGACATGTTTAATGTATTCAAGTGATATCTAACATTACTAACAACAAATATTACTTTTCCTTGAAGTCTCACATATTAGGTCTTTTTGTACACACACCTGTGGATTCCTTATAATTTTACATATAACAAACTATATGTAAATGCACTGTTATTATTATCTTACTAGATACATTAAGGAATTTTTTAAATTTCTTGTTTCAAAGAAATATTTTCCTATGGATACTACAGAGTAATTTCACAACATAAAAGTATAAAGGTCAAAGATTCTAGATTTCAGAAAAAAATTCTCTGACTCTAAGTGCTACCACCATTAAATGCTTCCTACATTTTTTGTCTTCTGAAAAGAACTAAGTGTTAAAACTGTGGTGTCCTCAATGAAGGCAGTCCTGAGAGGGAGGTTCATAGTAATACGGGACTATCTAAAAAAGATAGAAACATATCAAACAAACAACCTAAGCCTACGCCTACAAGAACTCGAGGAACAACAAGACAGCCCAGAGCAAGCAGAAGGAAGGAAATAACCAAGATTAGAGCAGAATTAAATGACATAGAGACTAAAAGCACAATTCTAAGGATCAATGAATCCAGGAGCTGGTTTTTTGAAAAGACAAACAAAATGGACAAGCCATTAAGTAGGCTTATAAAGAAGAGAGAGGACCCAAATAAACACAATCAGAAATGAAAGAGGAGTGATTACAACTGACACCAAAGAAATAGAAGGAATTGTAGGAAATTACTATGAAGAACTATGTGCCAAGAAATTTGATAACCTAGGTGAAATGGACAAATTTCTAGAAAAATATAATCTTCCAGAACTCAATGAAGAAGAAGCAGAAAGCCTGCGCAGACCAATAACAGCAGATGAAATTGAAGCAGTAATCAAAAAACTCCCATCACACAAAAACCCTGGACCAGATGGTTTCACAGGAGAATTCTACAAAGCATTTAATGAAGAGCTAACTCCTATTATTCACAGACTATTCCAAAAAAAACAAAATGATGGAAGTCTCCCAAACTCTTTTTATGAAGCCAACATCATCCTAATTCCAAAACCAGATAAAGACACAACAAAGAAAGAAAACTTCAGGCCAATATCACTGATGAACATAGACGCTAAAATCCTCAACAAAATATTGGCAAATCACATCCAACAAAACATTAAAATGATCATACACCATGACCAAGCGGGATTCATCCCAGAGATGCAAGGATGGTTCAATATTTGCAAATCAGTAAATGAAATACATCACATAAACAAAAGCAAAGACAAAAATCACATGATTATATCAATAGATTTGGAAAAAGCTTTTGATAAGTACAACACCCATTTATGATAAAAACACTCAGCAAAGGGAGAATAGAGGCAGCATTCCTCAATATCATAAAGGCCATATATGAGACATCATACTCAATGGGCAAAAACTAAAATCTTTTCCACTAAGATCAGGAACAAAACTAGATTGTCCACTTTCACCACTTCTATTCAATATAGGATTGGAAGTTTTAGCCACAGTGATCAGACAAGAAAAGAAAATAAAAGGCATCTAAATCAGAAAGGAGGAAACAGAACTGTCACTGTTTGCAGATGACATGATACTGTACATGGAAAATCCTATAGACTCTACCCAAAAACTGCTCAACCTAATAAATGAACTTGGCAAAACAGCAGGATATAAAGTCAATATCCAGAAATCAAAGGCATTTGGTAGGCCAACAATGAAACAGCAGAACGGAAATCAAGAAAAAAATTCCATTTGATATAGCAAAAAGAAAAATAAAATACCTAGGAATAAACCAAACCAAGGAGGTAAAAGACCTGTACTAGAAAACTACACAACACTGAAAAAAAGAAATCAAGGAAGAAACAAACAAATGGAAACATATACTGTATTCATGGATTGGAAGAATTAACATCATCAAAATGTCCATACTACCCAAAGCAAGTTACATATTCAATGCAATACCTGTCAAAGTACCAATGACATACTTCACAGACATAGAACAAACACTTCAAAAATTTATATGGAACCATAAACAATGCCAAATAGCAGCTGCAATTTTGAGAAAGAAGAGCAAAGTAGGAGGGATCACAATACCTGATACCAAACTGTATTACAAGCCACTGTAATCAAAACAGCCTGGTACTGGCATAAAAACAAGCACATAGACCAATGGAACAGAACAGAGAGCCCAGAAATAAACCCAAGTTTCTACAGGCAATTAATATTTGACAAAAGGGGCAGCAACATAAAATGGACTAATAACAAAATGGTGTTGGGAGAACTGGACAGCTATGTGCAAAAAAATGAAAATGGAGCACCAACTTACACCATGCACAAAAATAAATTCAAGGTGGATAAAAGACTTAAATATAAGGCATGACACCAGTAAAGTTCTAGAGGAGAATATGGGCAGGAAAATCTCAGATATTTCACACAGCAACATTTTCACTGATATGTTCCCTAGAGCAAGGGACATAAAGGAAAGAATAAACAAATGGGATCTCATCAAAATTAAAAGATTTTGCACAGCTAAAGAAAACAGTATTAAAATAAAAAGAGAACCAACTGTTTGGGAAAACATAATTGCCAATGATACCTCAGACAAGGGTTTAATCTCCAAAATATACAAAGAACTTACATAACTCCACTTTAAGAAGACAAGCAACCCAATTAAAAACTGGGCAAAGTACTTGACCAGACATTTCTCTGAGGACATACAGAAGATCCGGAGATACATGGAAAGATGCTCAATATCACTAGTTATCAGAGAGCTGTAAATTAAAACCACAATGAGATAGCACTTTACAATGGTCAAAGTGGCCATCATAAACAAAGCAACAAACAACAAGTGTTGGAGAGGTTGTGGAGAAAAGTGGATCCTAGTTCATTGCTAGTGGGATTGCAGACTGGTACAACCACTATGGAAAACAGTATGGAATTATTTAAGAAAACTAAAAATGGACCTGCCTTTTGACCCAGCAATTCCACTGCTAGGATTATATCCTAAGAACCATAAAACACCAATCCAAAAGAACCTGTGCACCCCAACGTCCATAGCAGCACAATTTACAATAGCCAAGAGTTGGAAGCAACTTAGGTGCCAGTCAGTAAATGAATGTATCAAAAAATTATGGTACATAAACAATGAAATTTTATGCAGCATAGAGAAAGAAGGAGCTCCTTCTCTTTGCAACAGCATGGATGGAACTGGAAGGCACTATGCTGAGTGAAATAAGCCACGTGGTGAAAGACAAATACCATATGATCTCACCTTTAACAGGAACCCAAACAACTAAACAAACAAGCAAGCAAAATATAACCAAAGACACTGAAATAGAGAACAGGCAGACAGTGACCAGAGGGGAGAGGGGAGGGAATTTCAGGGGTAAAAGGGGAAGGATTTACAGGAACTAGTATAAAGGACACATGGACAACAACTAAGGGGGGTGGAAATGGGAGGGAGGTGGGGGTATGGGGGGGTGGGCTGGGATGGGAGTAAAAGACAGAAAACTGTACTTGAACAATTAAATTTAAAAACCTGTGGTGTCCTTTATAATAATCTATTAAAAACACATGATTAAGAATATAAAATATCATTGTTTCCAAACATAATTTAAAATAACACTGTCATTTTGTTCTTCTTTGGGAGACATCTCCCTGACAGACAATCCAAATTGAACTGGATCTTCTATGAAGAACTAAGAATATGTTTCCTTAACTCATGAAAACACAGTTGTTGGAACACAGTTAATTTAAAAGGCGCTTTTAGATTTGGGAAACATGTGGGCACTTTGTATCTTTTGAGGCCTTTATTTTATTTCCATTTCTTATTTCAAATTTATTGTTCAGACAGTAGATATGCATTAACTGATTTTTTAACTTTGTTTTTATTGTTGACACTATTACAAATATCTTCACTTTTCCACACTTTGCCCAACTTCACCCAGCAGCCATTCCTCCTTCCCTCTCTTGTCTGTGTCTGTGGGTTATTCGTATATGTTTTGTGGCTAATCCCTTTACCTTCTTTTATCCAGCCTCCGCTTGCTGAAACCTCTGACAGCTATGTCTGCTCCATGTATCTATACCTCTGTCTATTTTGCTTGTCAGTTTATTTTGTTCATTAGATTCCATACATAAGTGAGATCACTTAGCATAATAATTTCCAGGCCTATCCATGCTATCTCAAAAAGTGAGAGTTTCTTTTCCTTTATAGCAGCACAACATTCCACTGTGTGTAAATGGACTACAGAATCTTAATCCACTCATCTATTGATGTGTACTTGGGCTGTTTCCAGATCTTGGCTAATGAAAACAGTTTCTTATTACAGTCTAACACTGTAGTGCCTGGGCATGTATTTTGCATGGTGGCATTTGACCTAATCATGATGAATATGAGTGTCACTCTGTTAATCAGTCTATGACACCACTTGAAATTTAGTTATTTGCACATAGAAAGTCATAGTGGAAAAGGCCATACAGAACTTGCATAGTTTAATATTCAGAAATGGGTATATATAGGATGAAAAACAAAAGGATGGAGTTTAAGGGAAATAAAAGATTAAAAAGTGTAAAGAGGTATAAAAACTAGAAGAAAGAATTTAAACCCATAACCCTAGTAGATGCAGTGATTCTAACTAGTTTCTATTACAATCAATATTTCAATCAACACAGAGAAAGCAGGAGTTTTCAGCTCTGCTACTAGGGACATTGCCAGGGTGCATCAAAAATAACAGGAACTGTGCCAAAGAATGAATTCAAATAACGCTATCCTGCATTGTCTGAGCCTGATCTAAAATCATCGGCATAATGTACAGAGAATAAGGAAATCTCTGGGTTAGTGAAGCCAATCTGTGACAGCAGAATTTCATCCTTATTATGTTTGGCTTTTATATTTTTCTCAAAGGAATCAGCTGTGGAGAGAATACACAATTTATAATCAGGTACTTTACATATAACAATATGAATTATAACTTTAAAAATAATTGGCATGCTAAAGTATATTTCCTCCTTAGTCAGGTGGATTATTCTAGTAATATGAATCAGTATTCTATAGACATCAGTACAGAAATCACTATTATTCCTAGATTTTTTGACAATTACTTTGCGCTTCTGCATTTCTTTATCTATTCAAACAATATTCATTTCTTCAGCTAAAATATTGACTGAATAACAACTGTGGGTCAAGGACTAGGGCTAGATACTATAGAGACAAAGACAAAGACAGGATTTATTTCTGGAGAATATCTACAAGTATGCAAATGACTTTACATTATTATCATCATCATCATCGTCATCATTATTATTATTTAATGTTTACTTAAAGTACCAGTCATCATTTTCTCTCACTTCATGTAAACTTGTTGTAGAAGATCACTGTGTTTAAAATTATTTTAAAGGTTATGTGTAACATGGCATCCTGTATTTTCATTTTAAACAGATTCGTAAAATTGGAAATGTTGAATTAATGGTGTGAGCCAAAAAACTAAATCATTCCTTTATTTGCTAGTGGATATTTTTTTCATCCAATATTGCACTGGATCAAAATTATGTTAAGAAAATCTGCTTTCTATGGTGTATATGCCAGTCTTTTTTTCTATAATAAAGCAGAAAACTAGATCATGCTTTTCCCATATCGGGCTCTCAGCTGTACAGCTCTGATCAGCAAACCTTTTAATCATGCCAGATTATGTGATTGTTTTGTGACACAGATGTACAGTCACTAGAGATTAGGGTTTGTTGTTTAAAAAAATTGTCATCTCAGCTGTCTGTATGCAGATACAGGATTGCCTTAAAAAATCTAAATATGGATGTTTCTGAAAATACTGAAAAATGTATTAGAAAAGAACATTTTTACAAAACTCTACAAAGTCCAAAAAAATAAAGTATGAAAATGCAATCAAACTAAAACATTTATAAATATGCCTTTACTAGATTTATTTACTGTTTTCTGAAAAATTATAACCTCTTAGTACCAACACATTTTAAATATACATACAACTTAAAGAACAATCATTCTCTTTCATGTATACCTAGTTAAGCTATTAGAAAAAAATGACTACATTATAAGCTTGCAGCTTGATATATTTATGGACAATTTCAGGAATTTAAGAAAAACATGTTATATTGTGACTAAAAATACAGTAGGCTGTTGGTAAGTGTTTCTTTTCCCGTTCAGAGCCCTACGTATTAACAGCCAAATGAAATATTGGCTAAACCCATTTTTTTTTGTATTTTTAACTAACACCTATTTATTTAGTATTTCCTGTTTTCCAGAATCTGGGTCTCTTAGATACTGACTAAATTTTGACATTTTATTGTGGGTTTTCTATGGAGTTGGTTGAACTGGGGTTTGAAGAAGCCATTTGAACCATCAAAGTAAGGTTAAGTATTACATGAAGATTATACTGGTACCCAGGGGCAGCAGAGACAGAACTAGGACTTTTAGTTCCTAAATCCTATGGTCTTTCCACTACATCTGCTTTGCTATTTTGACCCCAAAGGTAGGAGTAAACCCTTATTGAGGTAAATGAACTCAGGCTTCTCATTATGAACCTACTGGTACACAGTTTTATTGCTATAGACCTCTGTTTTTGAGATTAAGTAAGGAATAATTCTTGACCTCAGCGGTTGTTAGGGACATCAAATGACCAGGCATGTGGAGATAGATATGTATGGTGGGCAGCCTAAAGGGGTCACCTTAGGACCCTTTACTGGCATCGTACGTTGTTCTTCTGTGCATATGTGCTGCGCTGTGAGTAATCTGCATATGTGACTTTCTTCTTTTGGAGTCTTGGGACACAGGATACATCCTCCTAATGCCCCACTCCCCACCCATGGCTCTACACCAATGAATAACCAATAAGGGACACTAAAACAGAGGTTTCTAGCTTTGAGAAAGGACATACTCTGAGGTGTAAAATGTTCTGCACAGTTTAATACAGGGTAAGGCTGAGGTTGGAATTTGACCTGAAATCCTACTTTGCTTGATTTCTTACTGTTTTCTGTTTTGTTTCCCCACTGCCTTGCTCATTTCTCCAGCGCAAACTTTTTAAACAAGTACTTGTACTTTGAACCCTTACCTTAGAATCAGTTTCTTGAAAATTCTACCTGAGAAAAATGTTTGCCTCTAAAGTTCTCCTACCTGAGCTTTATATAGCTTATTTGTCTCTTCCTACACTGTCAGCTATTATTCTTTGCTATCCTCAATACGCCTTTCTCCACTAGCCTTATATAACTCTTTCTCTATATAGCACATTGTAGGTTCTTCCATTTTTCTGCTTCTGACCTGTTATAGATAGACAAAGTGGACCTGATAGATTTATGTGTAAAGTAGAACAAGTGAGGACTTGGGTTTTCCGTAGATAACTTTTTATCTTTCTCAACTGGAGTTTTCTCTTTCATAGTTTTTCTGAGAAGTGACTTCCAAATAAATGAGTGGTACATGGAACAGCTAAGAAACATAAGTTGGTATAACAAAGTACCAAATTATGCAGCACAGAAAGAAAGCAAACACTGTAAGATGCTAATTGGGCCACTGTGCTCTGATTGAGTGACACTGATTAGGAAGCAAACACATCGAGCCCTATTCACCCTGACTCTCCTTCGCCCCCAGGTCATCATCAAGCCTTTAGTGTGAATCAATACATTTTTCAACAAGAGACCACAATAGTAAATCGACTTGGCCAGCATTTCTAGGTTTTCAGAATTTATGGCCACCTGGCTAATATTGGGTTAAGACATTTCTCTCTTCTGGGAACAAGCTATGTGTGAAGAGTTTTATCATGTAGTACACACTCGGCAATGTGTCTTTGAATATCTTTTCACATTTCATTGTCACAAAAGAGGATTCAACAGCAAACCTTGGCTTTCCACTGTGCCAACTCTTTGGAGTCTGCTACAAAGTATATAGTTCAATACGGTCTGAAAAATATGAAAATAGGTGTCCCCCCACCTGCTGTGACAGATGTGTAAATAAAAGTGCCTTGCTGTGTGTGTCATGGAAAACACTATATATAGTTTTCTTTTCCACAGAGCTCACGAGGTTGTAAGAGAATTGTGTTCAGAGAACAAGCACATTCTACTTTGAGGCCTAAATTATTCATCTCTCCTTTTTATTTGTTTTTACCTTTTTCTGCAATTTCCATTATGATAATTTATGGATTTAAGATGAACTATGTGAACTGTTTGGCATAAGATCACCTTATCTTTATATATAACATTCCTTCTTTTTACATACAGAGTATAAATCAGTGTTATAAACAAGTATGAGGCAGATTCTTTAAACTAGTTAGGGGAATAGAATGTTCTGGTGCCCTTAAGCACTTTACACAAATAGCTAGTATGCTAATTACTGCTTGTTATTATTTAGGTCATTAAATCTGCTTTTCTGGAGAATGCATTAGACAGCCCCTGGTTTTATAACCCATTTTGATCCTTGTACATTCTTAAATGGAATCCATTTTGTCTCTCAAGAAACACTGTTCGCGTGATCCTAGTAATTCACACTGGGTTCCCCCCTACATTGTTTTATGCTTCGGTGACATCCATGGGACTGAAGAGATAAGGGCTGATGTTGTTTATTATCATTATGCTTCTAATATTCTCAATATCATGAACATATTGCTTTCCTTAGCTCCTACAGAAAACAGCATCACATCTTTACTAAAAATGTTGTGGGATCATTGATATAAATGTCTGTCAATGAAACAATGTAAATGACAACTTGAATGCAACACTGGCCTGTCACAGTGGTGCCACCAAAAGTAACCTGGTGGCTTCCCGACTCTGTCTTCATTACTGAGGGAGCACAGAAGCAGAGAAAAAGCACCTGAAACCACTTTTTAAATTACGGTGGCGTTTTGAAGAAATTCTGATATTAATATTCTTTTAACTCTAAGTTGATTTTTCATTTCATAGACTTTCCTTGGAAAACTGAACACAAATATCATTCTTCTGATTAAATTATCATCTTCTTTTTTTAACAACAATAGGATAATAGAATTAGGCTAGCTTTTATAATGGAATCTAATTATACTTCACAGTGCATACATTTTGTCATTTTCAAAAGCATTTTGTATTAATTTAATTTATAGTAAAGGAGTATAGTGTCAAGAAATAAATTTGCTTCAACCCAATACTGATATGCTTGAATTCACCAAACAATAAACATTATATAATGCACATATCATTTTTACCTTAGCTAACAAGAATCTCAAAGTTAATACTATACTGAATTGCTGAAATTATGCTTATTTAACATAGAAAAAATATTTATGTAAATAACATAGTCTTGTTTTAATGTTCCAGTTAAATTTACCTTTTATAATTAATCAAAGCAAATGTTTTTGGGACTAATTATAAAAGAAACAATAAATGAATCCATCTATTCAGATAGCCTGTCAGATAAAAAAAGAAATACTTATTAAAGTTTCTTACAGCAGAGAAAACTGCTTTAACAATATGTTTTTTATTATTCAAATTTAGTTTATTTCTGAATACACATTGGATATCTCCTTATTTAAAATAGTGAAAAAATAACTTGTTCTTCATTAATACAAAACACCAATCAATATTTTTTAATCTGATTAAAACATTTTCAAATGCCTCTTTAACAAGTCACCAAGAACTTTTACACAATAGAAAGCTTTTAAAACACATTACTTAGTAATTCCATACTAGAGAACTTATTGATGAGTGTGGTTTTGTTCAGCTTGCACTAACACTATAAACATTAGATGTAGATTATAATTTGACACAGTAAGAAATATTTTCTACCATAGAAATGAACAATGCAGAAACCACACAGGCGAGATACTCAACTGCCTTCCTCACAGACCAGTCTCACTGACCCAGAGCTATGAAGAGATGGAAAAGCTATAGGCAGGGCCAAGGTTCAGAGCCTCATGGACAAATGCTAAGCAGGCTTACAAAACAGAAATGCTTTATGAGCCTTGCTGCACAGATTCTGTTATTACCTCTTCCAAAGAAGAAGAAAAACATATAGAAATTTCAAATAAGCCAGCTGTGTATTTTCTGTATTAGCTGTTCATATGTCAGTATATTTGAAAACAATCTGTTGAAAATCTTAACAATTTGATAAACTACCCCTGAGCTTTGCTGGAAGGGTCCTATTCATAAGAAATTTTATTGGAGGCAAATTCTTTCCTTGACCCTTGTAGGATCAGGGCACAAAGATCACTGGTTGTGTAATATCTCCATAGTCTATTCCACAAATTCCTCAAGGTCCATGTTTATAAAAAGAGACTGAATATTTTGCTCAACGAAGTTTAGGATGGTCAGGAACTTAATTATGCAAGCCTGGATGCCAAAGTTGAGGCAGCCAATGGCTCCACCATCTGTTAGAGGATGAGAACTGGAGTTGCTTGTATTTATATGGTGCACCTGGCCACAGAGCTGATCACCACCACTGAGCTGGAAGCCCACCTGTGCTTTTCTTGCTACTGCCCAGCCTCCCTGCTGTGCTCCTGGCAGGCTCCTGGGCACTGCTTTTCAGTGAGTCTAGACATCATCTTTTAAAATAAGCCAGATGATCATTTTGCTTTTATTGATCTAATAAATTAGTTCTGTCTATCTCCAGGTGAATGCACTTCCTTATTGATGATTAAATCCATCTGAGTTATCTTTTCCCAAGTGGGAATGAATAGTTGGAGCCAGAAAATTCATATATACAACTTATATCCATCCATACTTGTCCCTCTGAAAATTTAAGTTTTCAGAGGGACAAGAATGGATGGATGTAAGTTGTATATATGAACTTTCTTTTGCAGTATTTTTTGGTGTGGGTATGTGTTTATTTCTGTATGTGTGATATTTTCTACCTATTTAGGCTCCTTTGAGGGGTTTTCTTTGAAGTTAACTGTTGTAACTCCCAAAGGGGTTTTGAAGTTGTTGGTCATCATAGATGTCTATGGGCCTGTTGAATTATAACTGAAAGGCTGTCGAAAAAAATCTAAACTGCTTTCATGATTATCAAGTTCCAACAAACTAGCTCTTGGAACCCTCATTTCTTGTACTCTCTTATTGCTTTGTTAAAAGTCCTTTCACTATGTGGTATTTGGGCTTCTCGATAAACAGCTGCATCTCATATCAGTGATGATATGTAACCAAAAGAGCTGTGCACCCTTAAAAAGCTGCTCTGGTGTTGCTTTTGATGCATAGTTCTGTTTAAGGAGAAAGCCACTTATGGCCTTGATTAATTCTTGGAGTTTTGCAAAGCCCTCACATGCTCAATTAGGAGTTTCACTTCTTTCCTGGCATTAGGGTCCCTGAGATGTAAGGTTTAAATGACTGTTCAGCGGTGCTAATCACTTCTTTCCTGACTCATGCACTTCCTGATGCCTTCCCAGTTAACAGGGTCCATTCCAGGAAATGTGCCTGAATTTTGGACTTTCAAACTACTGCATCATATGCTATGAAATTGTACTTTTATGTGCAGTCTTTTTCTCCTTCGAACTGTACTTGCCAAAACCAGCGGATGCTCTGTCTTTTGCTTAAAAAATAAATTGTCCCTAGGCAGTGCCTTCTACACCTCTTGGGGGTGCTATTCACCATACCAGGGAATCTCGTCTGTCTCATGTCAGGCTCCGTACCATAAATCAACCCTTTAACTGTGCCTCAAACATCTTTGTCTCAGATATTCATATACCAAAAGATTGTCATCAGTTATGATCACAAAGGAATTACAGACACCTTTGCATCGTGCTGTAATAAACAGTCGTTTCGTCACTCTAAGGGATTGGAAAAGGGTATGTGTGTCTGCAGTGCACAAAGTGACCCACGCTGGAGACCAGCTGTTTTACCAGGTGCTGGAATAAGACCTACTTGTTCAGTCCCCTGTTTCTTGATCTTGTTTGACCTGGGTAAAATGCTTTGTTTATTTTCGAGTTATAATTAATGGGTGATTGAGGCAATACTAAGTGGCTACACATAGGTAGCATGTAAAAGGTAATGTGTTCATCAAAGACAATGTTGCAGTTTTATACCAAAGGCATTGTATTGATACTTTGATACTACAATACTATGTACAACGTAAAAATACACTGATACTACAAATTTTTAACAATAAATAATTTTTTAATGGTTTTACAATCCTGGCCTTCTGTATATTACAATAACATAGTTGGATTTCTTCACTATCCAGCCTTAAGACCTACAATGACATTTTAAATGATCTATATAACAATGAAATGAAAGGCATTGTTAGCTGGTTCATGCTTCTGCTACAGAGTATATTCTAAGAAATTTGTTTTTTTCTTATGATATTCCTAACATAAAAGTCATTATATATAATATATATAAACATATATATAAGCATATATATATATACAAACTAGCCAAGTGAAATGCTGACTTATGATTTGCAAAAGGTGAGTCTTTATTGCATCTCACAGTTAAAAGACAGAACGATTTTCATAATCAGACCAAATAGTTTCAGTCATTGTTATTGAATAGACTAAGTCAGTTGATTGTGCTCACTGCAACCCTGTGAACTGCATATCCTCTTTCACTGCCCAGATACTGCAGCCCAGTATTTTGATATAAACCTCTGTCTCATATAGCAGGTGTATAAAAAGAAATAGCGAAGTTCAGTGCTGAGTAAGATCATTGTAACAGGCTTCCCTCGCAAGTATATGCTATCTTTAGTGTCAATACTTCAACAGAAGTCATGGTAGCACATTTGAAAGTGTATTTAAACTTCCGGTTCCTCTGAGTTTATATATACAATGCAATATTTTAGTTTTAGTTTTATAAGCATTTACTGTATGTAATGCCAATGCATAAATGAGATATGCAAACAAAGTATATATAAAATCCTCTTTTTAAAAAATGCATTCTGTTGCCTTTTGATGTGAAAGCATCCCATTTTAGCTAACATCCTATGCTGAGTGGTCTAAACACCTCCAAATACCATAATGCGACACTAGCTGTTAGCTGGTTACAAGAATTTGTACAAACACACAGACACATGTGCATTTAAGTATGATGGAACAACTCTAAATAAAATCTCCACCATTGTGATCCTACTTCACTAGTTTCTGCTTCAAACTCTGGGCCCTTAAGATACAAATGAGGTCATTGTAGGAACTGCATTTCATCTCTTTTCACACTATATTAAGTAGTGCTTCTTTGCCTGAAGAGAAATCTTTTTTATTTTATGTGTCACGAGCAGTAAGCAATTATTGATATTTACTATCAGGTTTTAGTGTGACAGGAGCTGCAAACCCTATCAAGTAGAAGACTTTACAGCACAGAATTTCCAGACTGAAATGCATTGTTTAAACTCTGAGATATTTAGTATATTTTTTAAAAGTTAATGGAATTACCAGTCTAGAAAGAGGTTTCTTTCTGTCCAAACAGAAACATTTGGAATGATGAGAGGAGGAAAGCATCATCTTAGTAAAACAATTTATCTAGTAAAGCTATCCTGAAAACATCTACAAACTGGGATTGGAATGGATTGAAAAGGATGAACTCAACATATTCTAAAGAAAAACAGTGAAGAGTGATAGTCTGTACTTCTTCCTCAAAATTGGCCCACTTCTTTAATACCAGGTGGCATCCACTTAACTTCCCACAGTTGTTCTCTCTTCTCTACCGCAGAAAGAGGCTTTTCTTCCTCTGCTTTAATTGATTAATATGAAGCCAGAGGCACTGGCAGACAACATTGAATAACTGGTTTCCTAGAACTTTGTTGACTATGGATGCTTATGAATATCCATCCTCATCATGGGGGGTTAAACAGATTTCCAGGCAATGACTGTAAATTTACACTTAGAATTTTTTAATGGGACATTTTCAGATAAAACCATATCTTTTAAAGACAATAACTGAAAGACAAATACCATACGATCTCACCTTTAACAGGAACCTAAACAACAAAACAAACAAGCAGAACATAACTAAAGACACTGAACAAGTGTCTTTAGAGAACAAGGGGCCAGTGACCAGAGGGGAGAGGGGAGGGAATTTCAGGGGGAAAAGGGGAAGGATTTACAGGAACAAGTATAAAGGACACATGGACAACAACTAAGGGGGGTGGAAATGGGAGGGAGGTGAGGAATATGGGGGGTGGGCTGGGATGGGAGTAAAAAACAGAAAACTGTACTTGATCAACAATTAAATAAATTTAATAAGTAAACAAATAAATAAAAGACAATAACTGCCCAATGTAATTTCAAATCTATAAACCATGTCTCTAGTGCTATTTCACACATGGAAAATCAGCAATAGAATCATCTGGGGGATTATGATTTCATACAGATTTTTACTTGGCACATTTTTCTTGGGCATTTTTTGAAAACAGTATAAAAACTATCTTTCTGGAATAGTTGAGATGGAGCTTTGATGGAATCCATAATCTCTATCCCATCCAAACCATGATTTTTATCTTCAATCTCCCTTCCATAGCTTTTCTTTTTAAATTAACTTTGTTGTGGTGACATTAAAAATTATGGTTTTTAATTAATAAAATTAATTAACTGGTTAATAAAATTATATTGACTTAAAGATTACAGTTCTGCAATACATTATCTGTAGATTGCATTGTGTGTTTACCACCCAAAGTCAAAGTTTTCTTCTTTTCAAGAAACTCATTAACTTAAGTCTTGGCTGATGTAATTATACAGTTGTGAAATAGTGTACCTGTTATACACTATGTTCTGTACCTTGTCACAACTCATTGCGTTATCAAATAACACAATGTATAATCATTGATGGGAAATATAGTTCAAGAGTAAGACAAGCTTAAGAAGAAATAAAAAATATAAGTAGTCATTCCTTTAATATGGATTTGCTGTAAAATGTATTTGCAAGCCATCTGACTTAGTGGAAAATTAAAGGATAAAAGAAGCTCTGAACCAAATCTGAAGATTTGAAGGCAATGAACCATGACTGATGATATTTTGGCAAAATAAAATTTAAGATACTTATGTTAAATATGAATTGGTTAGTTATAAATAGCCAATTATTTAGCAGGAATACAGGAAAAATTGTACTTTCGTCTAGAGAGCACATTAAATGTTTTTCAAATATATATTTATTTTAATCTGTAGTTTAGATTATTCTCATTTGCCAAATAAAGACAATAATACCTTCTTTTAAAGGAGCAAAGGGCATAGTAGGTGCTTACTGAATAATAGTTTTACTATCATCCTTAATCTTGGCTGAGAAATATAAGAGGATTTAATTACTGCACAGCTTGCCTCAGAATTAACTGAGCTCTTGATCTGCTGAGGAAACATTCAGCCTAGTAGTAGAACTAGATATTGTGCCTGAAGTAGGGGCTATAATTAGTAGCTGTTAATAACTACGAATACCTATCACTCCAAGGCAGTTAAACTACACACAAGATAGCAAAGATGATAATGTTACAGGGAAGATCTAATTCTCACCTTAATAGAGCACAGTTCCTTTGGATCACAGGGTACATTATGAGTAGATTAGTGGCATAGGGTCAATAGAGAGGACTAGGGCAATATAGATATCTGCTTTGTTTTGTTTTCACTTTGAAATCCGATATTCATCTTTAAGGAAAGAGTACCCTCTTGGAGGAACAACCCAGGGTTTTAAGTCTTATTGCATGTAACTCCCCCACGCTCCTACTATATGACAGGTCTTTGATTCAGGCCTCTATAAAAACAGCACTCATTCTCCTGGCCACAGCAATTGGTGGAAGAAGGGCATATGATCCAAGTGGAGCCAATAAAGTTCAAAGAGAATTTCAGGGGCTGTACTAAGAGAGGCACTATATTTTCAGCTGCACTTCAACCTGGGAAAATACAGCTCTGGACATGCAGACACGGGGCCTGGAAATGAACACAACACAGAGAACAGACTGCCAAAAACTGCAGAGGACTTGAATGCTGCTGATATTGAGTCCCTACACTAACCCTGAGGTTTGAAACCAGCCCTGTCACAGTCTTTCCAAATACATATACCAACATCACCCTTATTTGTTTAAGTAAATCAGATTGCATTTTCTACCGTTACATACAGATTTTTCCTCACAGTCCAAGGAGGTTTCTAGGCCTGGTTCTTTCTTTTATATATCCCATTAAGTAGATACTAATTTTTCAATGTCTCAGTTTTCTCTTTGTAAAAAGAATAAATAATACCTACTCTTAAGAGTTATAAAGATTAAATGGAATAATAAATGTAACAACATGGATTTGTCCCAAATATTAAAGTAATAACTATGACATTATTTCATTTTGCTAAATTAAGTAAAATTGAACTTTATGGCCCATTAATTAAGGTGGGAAGATCCAAGCATCTGTCATTAATGGGGCCCCTCTTCATCTTCAGCTACTACACAATGTCCAAAATACCTCAGAAGGAGCCTTCAGCCCACTGTAATTACAGCCAATATGTTCATTGTCAAAGTTTTTATGGTCTATTAAAGGCAGGTGTCACTGCAGCCTCTATGCCAAGTGTGGACACCAGTATCTTTTGCTGCAGTTTCTAAGAAAATAGTATTGTTGAAAACTTCAGTCATCAATGAGCTCTAACAAGAAGTCTTGCTGCCTTCAAAGACATTTATGTACAGCATTCAGCTGCTGTTTGATTCTGCCTGTCACTGAGAAAGAAAAAAGGAAAGAATTCTGATTTACCAGAGTGTCCTACAGCCAGGTATCCAAGTTCACAACAACTAGTCATGCCCCTGTACTGAAAGTAGGCCTGGGTGCCTGCTTCAACGAAAGCCGAACTTGTGAGACAGGTGCAGGTGAGAAGGAAAGTAGTTTATTTGAGAGCCAGTCTTCTGAGAAGATAGTGGACTCATACCTCAAACCCCATCTTAACAACTTAGTGCTGGCAGAGGATATTTACAAGGAGGGGGAGGGAAAGCAGAACAGATCTAGGGGAGAGGCTTGAAAAGTTCTTTATGTGCAGACTAACACAGTTCATTCTGATAAGAACCTCAAAATGGTCAAGTGATACTTGGATGTATATCATCCGGTTTTCATCATCCTTGTTTTACACCATCCTGGCTCCACTGTTGAAAATCAGTAAATCTCTTGGAGCTGGGATGCCTGAAGTTGGGAGTTGGTATCTTCTGAAGTTAGTTCCTAGGATTCTTGTACAAACATGATGTTCACCCACAAGCTACATATTAGTCACAGTCAGCTGTTACAGAAACAATGTCAAAAGGATGGTGGAGTGGATTACTATTCCCCACTGTTACCATTCCCCACTGTTACAGCGCCACTCACACTAAGCTCTCTGTATACTGTCTGAGGCTGAGAGAAAAAAGGGAAGATGGATAACCTTGAATAGAACCATTATACAAGGTGAAGAGGAGTAGTCGCAGTCTCCCTGCCTACTCCTCGGTCTAGTACAGAGATGGAAGTTTCTGCTTTCTGCTGGTCTAGATGCATTTGAGGGCAGAGAAAGGGAACCTGCTGGATTGTTCATGAATTTCAGGCTAAGAAGTGGCTAACAAGGCAGGCTGCCCAGCTCCATGAGGGATCTGGAGGGCAGGTGGCAGCATTTTCTCACCAACAGATGCAGAGTCACAGTTTTCTCCTGTAGTAGTGTCCAAGTCATCTTTAAACTTCCACTTCTAAAATGTGTAAAATATAGAGCTCCTTGACTCTTATCCTTCTAGAAACTGAGTGACAGATTTCCAGGTGTATGCAGCCTCCATTAATTCCATCTCCTTACAACTATGTAGACTTCAAGGTAGTGAAGAAGATGAAGATAAGATAAGAAGATGAAGAAGATAAGATAAAGTTAGATCCAGCTAGGTCCTGGGATACAATTTCTGTTGTTTTCTCACTTTGAAAGACCCCTGAATGGTTTATGGGATTGCACGTAGTCTTTCTTAATATATTATTTTGAGAATTATCCCTCAAATTTGATTTTTTGAAGCATGGGATACCATCTTTAAAAGCATAGCTTGCTTTTCTACTTTTCAGTATTCCTATGTCTCTAATCATCACTGGCTTTTAAAAATGTTTTCCAGTTAAAAAATAGCAATATCATATATTTTTTTCTTCATCACTGTGCACAAGGATTCAACATGTTCTCATGCTGGTGGAAAATCTCATGCATGTAAAACAAAAACAAAAAAACTCCACTCTTCAGAGACGAAATCTATTCTGAGCAGAAGTCATGTCAAGAGCCATAATAATTATTCATTTCAAGTTGGAATTTCTTTTCCTGTTCATAAATAATAGTTTCCATTTTAATAACAGCCTTGATACTTAAAGGAATACATTTTTGCTATTTATTCTTCAACAAATTTAGTAATAATTTTTAAGCAACAAAGTACTTTAGTGACACTGATTTTCTTTCAATTCTCTAAAGAGATATTGACAACTATGAACAAGCAATAAGTAGGCTTCACTCAATGGATTATTAAAAATCTTAAGAATTGAGGGGCCCTTTTCTTCATAATTAAATTTTGATTACAGTGTCTCACATAAATTCAAATGGTCTCAACTGCATTTGAGGAGAACTAACGAGTTCTGAATTAGAAGCTAATTATAAAAAAAAAGGATTGTTTTTGGCAAAAAATTGTTATTGTTTCTGAAGTCTTATCTGAATTTTCCTTGTATTAGACTTAAAAGCAAGTCATTTTCAGGAGAAAAATATTGCACAAGCAAATGGGAATTTTTTGTATTGTGTTAACGTGGGTTTGTGTTTATGTTAAGAAAAAGAATGAGACATTTAGATCTTTGATAACGTCTATAAATGTAAATGGAGCTATATAGTATTTTTTGTAGTAGATTTTATTTTGACACTTAAAAATTTGCTTGTGATTTTGGAATCAGAAAATGCTTTTGATAGCAGTATATGTAATTATTTTAGCTAAAAAAACTGATTATATACATAGTAGATGGTGAGTACAGCTGCTTGGTGATTATTTTATCTTATGGATTTTGTTATTCATTACTTTTGTTTTAATACTAGAGAAATTATACATCTCTTTTCCTTAGCTTTATTATAAGTTGGCTTGTATCTGAGTATTTGTTAGTTTTCATATTAACTGAACAATTGTAACCTATATAAGAAACTTCAGAATCTTTACTTATCTAATAATTGTCCACTGTTCAAAACATTCATCTAAAAATTTACACTCATATTTTGAAAAAGTGTGTTATGTTTACAATATTGTCATGTCATAGTATCATTATGATGGTGACTCACAAGTCCACCTTAAACCTAATCATACACATGAATGAGCCATTGAAATGGTTGTGAACTAATAATTATGGAACTTGAAAGCTGATGAAAACTTTTCATTGACTGTGAAGGAAAGATTAATTGTAAGACACAGTATCTTGTAATGAAGGTAAATTTATTTTATATGAATATTTTGGAAATGTGGTGCTAAGAGGTTGGTAGACTTTCAGAAGCCCGACTGTTCAGGGACTGGTAGAATTTAGCTGTGAGGATGCTCACTGGACTAAGCCCCCTGTTGGTGGCTGACATTCGGAGGCATGACAACTGGAAAGAGACTGTCCTGACTGGTTGAGTTTCACAACATGGAAACTGATCAAAAATTTCTGACTTGGAACTTTGTGCAAATAAGTGTTTCTTTCTTTTTCTGTTTACTTTTTTTTAAATGTAGGACATTTAGAAATGTGTACAGATTTTTTTTAAGATTTTATTTATTTATCTTTAGAGGGGAAGTGAAGGAGAGAGGGAGAGAAACATCAATGTATGGTTGCCTTTTGTGCGTCCCCTGCTGGGAACTGGCCTGCAGGGAACCGGCCTGAAACCCAGGAATGTGCCCTGACTGGGAATCGAACCGCGATTGTCTGGTTCACAAGCCCGTGCTCAATCCACTGAG
Organism: Artibeus jamaicensis; assembly: GCF_021234435.1. Lineage (NCBI taxonomy): Eukaryota > Metazoa > Chordata > Mammalia > Chiroptera > Phyllostomidae > Artibeus > Artibeus jamaicensis. Next base: position 64,708,195 of record NW_026522030.1, on the reverse strand, counting down.
CTACACCAGCCAGGTCTCTGTTTACTTTTTTGAATGGAAAAATACATATTTTTAATTTGTTAGTGACTCTTTTTTCCTGTTTCAGTTAAACCAAAGGGGAAACCAAAAGAATTATTCAGATCTGTACAAGTCAAAGTTTGAATCTCAGTTAGTGTTGTCAGTTAAGTCATGTATGCATCTCTAGAAATAGTTTTATTTGTTTATTTTACATTTTAAAAGTTTTAATTAATTAATTAATTTTTAGAGAAAGGGAAAAGGAGGGAGAAAGAGAGGGAGAGAAACATCAGTGTGTGGTTGCCTCTCATGTCCCTCCAGCTATGGACCTGGCCTGCAACCCACGCATATGCCCTGACTGGGAATCGAACTGGAGACCCTTTGGTTCATAGGCTGTCATTCAATCCACTGAGCCACACCAACCAGGGCTCCAGAAATATTTTTTTAATAATTCATTTTTTAAAAGACACAGAATATTTAGGGTATCCTAACAAGCTTCCTATGCGGCACAGGATAGAATCTTTAAAAACAGAGCCTGTCATATGTGTGTGTATGTGTGTATATATATATTGTGTATATATAGTGTATATATATATTATATGTGCATATATAATATATATATACATGTAATATATATATGTCTGGCACTCAAGAAATAGAGTCAATATGAAGATAATTTTCACATATTTTTAATTGTATACTAAAAGATTATAAAGTAAAATCAAAATAAAGTAGTGAAAATTAACACAGTCATGATAGCATGCTTATAATGAGTGCTTTTTAAAAAGAAAATAGAAATTAAATGGCTTATAAAAATTGGAAAGCATTATGCTGAGTGAAATAAGCCAGGTGGTGAAAGACAAATACCATATGATCTCACCTTTAACAGGAACCTAAACAAAAAAAAACAAACAAGCAAGCAAAATATAACCAAAGACACTGAAATAGAGAACAGGCTGACAGTGACCAGAGGGGAGAGGGGAGGGAATTCCAGGGGAAAAGGGGAAGGATCTACAGGAACTAGTGTAAAGGACACATGGACAAAAACTAGGGGGGTAGAAATGGGAGGGAGGTGGGGAGGGCTGGGGGGTGCTGAGTGGGATGAGAGTAAAAGACAGAAAACTGTACTTGAACAATAATTAAAATAAAAAATATGTAAAAAATTAGAAGTAACATTAAACTAGTTAACAGTTGTGAAGTATCGCTAGAAGGAAAACTGCACTTGAAATCACAGGAAACCCTGAGTCTCATTTGTCAGAGTGGATATATTTTCAACATTGTGTTTATGTCTGTGTGTTTATATAACTAGCATCTCTTCACAAGCATCTTTTAAAACATATAATGCATTAGTATAAGAATTGACAAAAGTAATTGTTGACATATATAGAATGATCATAGGTAAATTTTCCTTATGGGTTCATCCGTATGTCACTTTCAATATATGTATATATGATTTCATTTGCTATGTTATTTACATGAATTTGGGATTTAGACTTTTGGATTTTCCTTTTTACAGTGTGAATGATTTGATCTGTAAAAGTTTCTGTACACACTTACAAAATGGTAAAGCCAGTATAGTTAGACATTGTGTACCCCCAAGTATTCAAGTTTCTTCTATAAAATTTTTAATTTTAGGAGGTGGGTTTTACTCCCATATAAAATTCTACAGTGAGAGATGCAATCCATAGTCAACACACACACACACACACACACACACAATATTTCTTCACTGTAAGAAACTTTTAGAATATTTGTATTTGGTGGATGGGTTCCAAGTAGCAAAAGAACTAACATTTATTACGAGAACTTACCAACAAAAGCCAGCTGAATTTTCCTCCTTTTCACCTGACCACTTACAAAGCACCACCTTCTTCCAGTTTCTAAGGTCAGAGGAAGTATGTTGCTGCTCTTCTCTCTGCCCAGGCAGAGCCTGAATTAATGTATTTATCTATTTAGAGTGTGTAAGAGGCAGCAGGGATTTTTTTCTGTTTAAAGGGAAAAGAACATTTACTTTAGAAAAGGTTAAAGTGTCACCCCAGGACAATTGTACTGGATTGTGAAAATATCAGTATTTGGATTGCCGAAGACATGGCTTAGTTTGCCTCTCAAAATCCCCAATTGGCCCTGGCTGGTGTAGCTCAGTGGATTGAGTGCGGGCCTGCGAACCATACAATCGCGGTTCGATTCCCAGTCAGGGCACATGCCTGGGTTGCAGGCCGGTTCCCTGCAGGCCAGTTCCCAGCAGGGGATGCACGAAGGCAACTATACATTGATGCTTCTCTCCCTCTCTCCTTCCCCCTTCCCCTCTAAAGATAAATAAATAAAGTCTTTTAAAAAAATCCCCAATTATTTTCCTTTCTTGCTGAATGTTGATCATCAAAATATAATAAAGATGTATTTTCTTGTTTCCACTAATAAGAGACAGTTTTCCAAAGTGCTGGGCATTCTTGACCTTAAACCCATTGTGCATCTCAATAAATTTAGGAGACAGTGTAAGCATACAACATTTTCTTTCCCCAGTTAATGTGTCACTATTTTTCCCACGGTAGCAACAATTTGTATACCCATAACAGCAAATGGCCAAGAACTAAAATAGACTTACTAGCACAATTCTTCTATAGAGTTCTCTAATGTATATGATAATCTGTATGTATGTAAAAGAATGGGAGTGGCAGGGGACAGTGGAGATCAAGGTGGGCAATTGCAAATGGTGTAAAAAAAAATCACATAAATTTAAAAAATAGAGGCATTAATGAAGTAACTTTTAAGGTTTTGCTAACATTGTACCGAGACCTAAGTTCATAGCTTTTTATTCATTTGTTATTTGGAGAATAATTATAAAGACAGGGACTGTTCCTCTCATGGTAAAACTAAAGTAATGAACAGAAGTTTTGGATTTAACCCTTCACTGTCCTAACATGTTTCAGAGAATTGAATTCTGTGCTAGTATTCAGTGCTCTACCCACTCAATTCTCTTCCCCAATTACTAGGTTCATAGACACAAAGAAGTCAATTTTAATGAATGTTTCACTTCCTTCTGGCTCAAAGCCATGCTGGCATTCTGTACTTCTTTCTCTGTGTCATTTGGGATATATATTTTCACAGGTCCATCTATCCTATAAAAACCAAGACCAGCTCTGTAAACCCCATGTGAATCTGAGTAGTGTTGAAAGCTACCTAGCTTCATGGAAGTGACTTCTGAATGATGCATGATCAAATTTATAAAGTTTGGTGCTACCGCTCTGTGGCTTAGAAGACCAAGAGTAATGTTTAGATAGAAGTACCCTTGGTATTTGCTGACTCTTTCTCACCTGCATAACAGTCTCTTTTTCTCCTCTAAAGCAGTTCATCATTATTTGTGGAAAAAAGCATATTATGAACACAAATAGAGGTAAAAAAACCCTTTAATATTAATTTGGGCCTAGATGACAGCCCACAGAGGAGAACTGGGTCTACTACTATTCTTCATTATATATATCTATAGCAAGAACAATAATTTTATATATGATATATTAATTATATATAATTAATGTTTTTTATTATTTATATACACATATGTGTATGTGTGTGTGTATATATATATATCCTTTAATTTTGGTAGCTTTTATGTTTTTATGATTCTTTGATTCATAAAAGTATATTAGCCCAGTGACTTGATCAAGATCATATAATATTTTGTGCAAAATAATACAATTGTTGAAAATATTAAGACTCTTTCCAAACTTTCAAATTTTGTTCCCTACCTAACCTCCCAAACAGGACTTGTAAATATTAATTATTACTTCTCCTAACAAATGTCCTCCCATGGTTTCTGTTTAGTACAATAGACAACTAGTACCTAAGAGTTGTTTTGATAGGAAAGAATGGTCAAATGGTTTCATTAATACTAATGGGAAATGGGTATAGTTATACGTCAGTACTCTTCCCTCAAAAGCGCATCTTCTTAAACCATCCCAGTGACATACATATATTTTTTCAAGGCCTCAGGGAGTAAGACCAGTTACAAAAGCACCTGGTGGAGGCCAGGAGTCAGAAAAAACCCTCATAACGGGCGATGCTAATTTTTAGGGTTATCACCTTGTTCAGGCCCTTGACTTAATGTCTAACATGGTACATCTGTAAAGGATTGATAGTCTAGTCAAATGGAAGTCCCTAAATACTGCTGAGTTAATGATACTTTTTGGGGAACAAACAGGAACTTTTTCATCATTCAAAGATTGATTTACTAATAAAGGAATCTTAATAAAATGAATCCCACTATTTTCCCACCTTGTCTCAAATCCCACCTTTCTACTGTATATTTGTGTGATGTCGTTCTTTGATGGTATTGTTTGGATGCAGTATCATAGCTGGGAAACAAACAGCCCCTTAGCCTCCAAGCCATACTGGAGATCTTAGCTTAAACTATTATTTAAACTATTATATTCACTTTTTATAAAACAGACTATGTCTGCATTTAAACCAATGATGGATTTTATTCATATTATTCTTAAAATAGTATACTGACCTTCAGAGAAGGCAAGCAAGTTACACTTAAGGTTACACTGAGGAATAATAATTAGCATTCACCAAGAAACCTAAGACAAAGATTGATCTTTGTGCTGAGTGAAGTAGTTGGTTTAAACAAATTTATAATTATAATGTTTGATAACAGAAGGACATTCTCCTAATTTTAAGTTAAAATTGTTTCTTTTTCAGTAGGAACATACACTCATTTTGTTACCGAACAAGAGGTCCAGCGGGGCGGGGGGGCAATACAATATTCGGCCCACCTAGGGATGCCGAAAACTGCTATACAACAGGGGCCCCTCCCAAGGACAGAATACTAAAATCTACTGGGCCCTTCTGTCCACCGCCAATTGGAAAGACATCTCTCAATGCCAGAGATTTGTGAAAAGGAAACAAAATGTTTATTTAATGCTATTCAGGACTAACGCCTCCACTAAAATAGCAAAGTCCTTTAGGGTATACACCTACACCCGCACAGCTCTCCCTTCTCCCACTGTCCCAACTCCGGGTACCGTAAATCAGGAAAAGGGCACACGTCTGTAATTGCAGGCCACTGGCACCGTCAGCTGGGTCACTGTGCAGGATCTCGAGTTAATCCAAAGTACTGTGGTACCCTCTCATGGTCCACTGTCAAGAGTTCTTTGTACCCAGTTCCAGTCAAAGTCTTTCTTGCTTTCCAGGCCACGTGGCCAAAGGAGGCACCCCAAAGCCGCGTGGGCCTCTTCTACCAAAGCCGCAGGGGTTCGTACTTCACCAAAAGCATGTGGCTTTCTTCTTCACCTGACTGCAGGGATCTCCATTCTGCCCCAAACGGCGTGGCCCTCTCCTCACCTGGGCAGTTATCCCCTCATGTCCCGGAGCCAGTCTTTTCCAAGCTCTCACACAGGCCTTCTCACTCAGGAGTGCAACCCCTAGTTACATCCTGAGTCCCAGCTACTCCCTTCTCTCTGGCTCCAAACTTGGCCACAGCTATTTAACATATCTATGAAACCAGTTAAAGGTTATAGATATGTTAAATAACCATTCCAGAGGTTAGCTGCAAAACTGTTACTATGCAAAACAGCTCTCAATGGCCTGGCTCCATTTGTCCCTTCCCCCTGGGGGGGGTGTGAGGACATCTTATATGTCTCTCCAATATTCCTATACACTTTGAATTCTGGACACCATTCCAAATCTTTTTTGGGGGGGCCCCCTGGCTGCACCCTGTATCAATTTAAAAGCAAGGAAATTGTTTCTCCTAGTCACCAGTACTCCCCTGTTATAAACTGGGCTCTCTAAGGGAAGTCTTATTTCTGATTGATAATTATACAGCACAAAATAAGCATAAACAAAAAGTATAAAAGAAAGAATTATATAATACTATTGCAGTGATGTTTAACCTCTAACTATAAAGCCACTGTATAATACTCATTCTCTGAAATTAAATAATTACCTATAGGAAGAGATTATTTTTGGATACATTTAATCTAATTCCTAAACCAAATTATGGAGTAAATGAGAGTCACACAGATACTCTGGCAAGCAGCTTCTGCATTTACTGCCATTTCTGGCTCCTTCCATGTACACCAACCTGGAGCTATTTGAGGATTAAGCTTTATGCTTTTTTTTGATACACTTCTTTTAGAAGGTATTCAAAACCCATACTCAGGGAGCAAATTACTTCTCAAACATATGTAAATTACCTTTGTAGGCCCCACCTCACATTATTACTTTTCATTGTTTTCCCATCTCGGGCACATTAAAGTTTTTACCATAGTCTGAAAGTAGGGCAGGCCCTAATTTACCTTTCTCCCCCTTTGCCTGCTATTTTCACTGCCAGGAATTCCATCCCCCCACCCTTTGCACCAAAGAAAACCTGTGTTTCTTCCAGAGACTGTTACCTTCTTGGTAAAGCCCTAATCAGGTTCTCTATCCAAAAGGAGCTGTCATTTTCTTTGTATTCCCATAGCAGCTGGGCAAAAATCTGCTCACAAGTTTGCCTCCCACAAACAAAGAATTCCTCAGAAAAGAAAGTGGATAATTGTTGTCTTCATATTGTCTTACCTGAATTGATTGGTTCTATTTCATTTTGAGGAATGAATGAATATTGTATCTATTTTATCTTATTTTTAAATGCTCTTTGTCAAATTTACTTATAAAATATTTTATAACAGTCCAAAAACATTGAAAAAGTCATGGTAATCAACTTCTATTGACTCTGCTACATTCTATTGTCTGGAAATGCCACTTTGAAAGATTTAATGTCTCTTGCCCGGCTGGTTGTGGCTCAGTGGATTGAGTGCTGCCCTGCGTCCTGAGAGGTTGCTAGTTCAATTACAGGTCAGGGCACATGCCTGAGTTTCAGGCCAGCTCCCCAGGTAAGGGTGTACAAGAGGCAACTGATTGGATACCTCTCACACGCTGATGCTTCCCTCTTTCTCATTTTCCTCCCTACCTCTTTCTCTGAAAATAAATAAGATCTTAAAAAAACACAAGACTTTATGTCTCAATTTTATTTTATTTTTTCTAAATTATTGAGCTATGAGATATAAGTCACATAAGTATGAATGATACAACATTATAAGTTGATAAATATGTATATGATAAAAAAGATTACCAAAATAAGATCAGTTAACATGTCCATCACTTCACGTAGTTACCATTCGTGCACATGTATGTGTGTGTGTGGTGGTGCTGAGAAACCCAGTAGGTTAAACAAGTTAACTTGAGCTCTTCAAGTAGGTAGACAGAGCTAAAATTTGAATTAAGGTGTTATGAGAACAAGATCTATTTCAGACCTTTCTTGGAAAGTGGTTTGAGAATTCAAGTCATCATCTCCTAAAATTTCAATATCTTCACAGGTAGTGTTATAGCTAGTAGCTCTGGAATATTCACCTTAATATATTTAAAAAATAATGGACACAAGATTGGGTTTCTCATGGTACTCTCCCAAATAAGTGCACTTTCATAGTTTTCCATCAGCTTTGGTTTCATTGATCCAATACATAGAATGGAAAACTACAAGCCACAGCTACTATTGAACAAAAACCAACATCATGTCCATAGTCAACAATGAATACAAGTCTGCAAGGCACCATGGCTCTCTTAGAAGATGTAATAACACTCTATGACTATAACTTTCACTGTATAGAAAGAAACAAAAAGCAGAGATGTAAAGTGATACTAGCAATTTGGGAAAGTCATAAATTCTATTTAGAATCTGATGAATACTATGTACCTGTCCTCAAAACTAAAGTTGTTATTGGAATTCGATTATTCTACAATTTAAGTTTAGTGTATAATTGCTGGGGGTGGACCTATCCCGCAAGGTATACCCACAGTGAATTTGTCTTTTCTATTCCTTCAAACACATATTCTCTGTCTCTGTCTGTCTGTCTGTCTCTGTCTCTCAATATTTATCTTGTAAACATAGTTTAGGCCTAAAAGCCTGTAGTTAAAGCTATATTCTATTCCATTTCTCTATGATTTTTATATAAATATCAGATTTTCATTTTGAATCTGTCAGTTAGTCAAAGGAACTATTAGTTTTTGGAGACAACCATTTTACTTACATATCAATAATGATTTTTTAAAATTAGGAATTTAGCAGAAATAGCTGACCATGTCTCCTCTAAATTGAATCTTCACATTTTATTTTGATATTTTATAATGTGTATTTCTTATTTTGTTCTATTCATTAAAATTGATTGCTGATGCAATTTTTTAATATAAAAATGAATACTTTTTGTAGTCTATTCTTTGTTTTCAGATTTAGAGTCTATTCTTTATTTTTATTTTCATACTTCATTTTTCAAGTACATGATTTATCTATTTTCTGACTCCTAGAATATAGGTAGGGAATGCTTGTTATTCTTGAGAAAAACAAATAGTAAAATATCCAAATATAACCTCTGCTATGATTATATCTGGCTATGAAATGAGCTTATCCACCACTTTAGCTCCTAGCAGAAAACAATAATGTGACAAAAAGTTTTAAATGTGTAAGGCCTATTGCATTTTACACTGCAGTGTTCAGGATAATAGCCATGTTTCTGCAGTATATGTTGATTTGAACATTGGCTCATTTTTGTGAAATTTAGAAAATTTTGTTGAATTAGAAATTTTTGAGGTAGCAAACTCTATTGTAAATTTTCTTTAGTGGAATTCTAGGCTCTGTATGTAAGTGTGCTCTTTGTGCATTTTAATCGAAACGTGATGAGATGGGGTAGAATTGGTGTGCATGCGTAAAAACTTTAATTTGATAGATAAAATATAGCAAAGCTGAAGGAAATTCATTTATACATCCGTAATCTGTATTTTTCTGTGTTGTCTTAATTTTATTTAGTTTAATTAAGATTATTCAGCTTTTACTCTGTCATTCAGTTAGTTCTTAAGAATATAGAAGTATATTTTGCAGCTATTTTACCTGTAAATACTGAAAACTTGCTATGGAATACACTTTTAGAATATGAAAGCTGTGGTCTATCAGAATAAGATTAAATACAACTCTGTCTTGAATCATGGCCAAGGAGGTTTAGTTATGAAGGCGTTAAAATGGCATCTTTATTAAAAGTAATCTTATTTTCAAGGACATCTTAAATCATGAACTCCAAAGGGCAGTGTCATATTTGGTGTCTGATATTCCTTGAATAAATGTAATATATTTACCTCGTAGAGTTTATTGAAATTCAATTACTGCACAAAGTATTCAAGTATGAGTCTAAGTTATACATGTTTGGGGGAAGTTATACTGTTTTGGGGTAGTTGTTCAGATAAAGTTACAATCAGGGAGCCCTCCACAGAGAAGGATGAACCATAGGACATTTTACTATTCAACAACATTCATAGAAAGATATCCCCAACTTCCCTTAAAGCCTTCAGTGTTGACTTTGTCTACCTGCAGGTCAGCTGATACATAATTATAACCTACTGCAGTGATCACACCCATTGATTTGTGCCTTAACACAAGGCACAGGTCATGAAGAGCAGCATTGTCACTATGCTTTACAGATCAGTTAGTACTAGACTTAACAAAGAGTCAGGATTTAGGACTTGATGCTTTTGGCCATATTTCAAAGCTATATAGTACTAATAATACATGTTACACTATATTACTATGCTGTAGTAATTGAGACAATATGATATTGGCATAAAACCAGACACATAGATCAGTAGAACAAAATAGCATCCAGAAATAAAACCATGCACATATAGGCAATTAATTTACAACAAAAGAACCAAGAATATCCAGTGTGGAAAGGACAGTATCTTTAAAATTGGACAGCCATATTCAAAAGAATAAAACTAGACCACTATATCATATATAAACATCAACTCAAAATGGATTAAAGATGAATGCAAGATCTGAAATCACAAGAATATTGGAAGAAAACACAAGTGGTAAGCTTTTGGAGGTGGTGGATCTTGGTGGTGATTGTTTTGGATTTGAGTCCAAAATCAAAGGCAATAAAAGCAAAAATAAACAAGTGGGGCTACATCAAACTAAAAAGCTTCTGCACAGCAAAAGGAATGATCAACCAAATGAAAAGGCATCCTAGTGAATAGGAGAAAATATTTGCAAATCATAGTCTGATAAAAAGTTAATAACCAAAATATATAAAGAACTCATATAACACAATAGACAAACAAAACAATCAAATTAAAAACATAATCAGAGGATCTGAACAGACGTTTTTTTTCAAAGAAGACATGCACATGGCCAATAAATACATGAAAAGATGCACAACATCATTAATTATCAGGGAAATGCAAATCAAACCTACAATAAGATACCACCTCATGTTTGTTAGAATGGCTGTTTTCAAAAAGACAACGAACAAATGTTAGCAAGTATTTGGAGAAATGGGAACCCTGTGCACTGTTGATGGGAATGTAAATTGGTGCAGCCACTACAGAAAACGGTATAGAGGTTCTTCCCCCAAAAAAAGAACTACCATATTTTCCAGGAATTTCACTTCTTGTTATTTGTCCTAAGGAAATGAAAACTCTAACTTTAAAAGATATATGCACTCCCATGTTCTTTACAGCTTTATTTATAATAACCAAGATATGTAAACAACTCAAGTGTCTATCAATGGATGAATAAATATGATGTGCTATATACAATAAAATAGTCATTAATCATAAAAAGAATGGAATCTTGCCATCTGTGACAATATGGACGTACTTTGAAGGCATTATGCTAAGTGAAATAAGTCACACAGAGTGAAACAAATGCTCTGTGATCTCACCTTGTAGAATCTAAAAACAACAAACAAACAAACAAATAAGCAAACAAACAAAAATGAAGCTCATACATAGAGCATAGATTAGTGGTTGCCAGAGGTGGGAAGTAGTGGTGGGAGAAATGGGATAAGGGAGTCAAAAAGAATAGTCTTCCACTTATAAAATAAATAACTCATGGGGGTAATGTACATAAAGAGTATGGATAATAATACTGTTGCAAAGAGAGTGCATCTTAAAAGTTCTCACCACAAGGAAAACAAAGTTTAATTATATACACTGTACAAGGATAGATGTTAACTGTACTTATTGTGGTGGTCATTTTGCAATATACACAAATGTAAAATTATGTTCTATACCTAAAACTAATATAATGTTATATATCCACTATGCCACAGTAAAAAAAATGTAATAATGACAGGTTGGATGTCCCTGACTTTGGTGATTTTTGACCGTGGACAAGTAATTTTGTTCATTTAAATTATATCTGTGTAAAATAAAAGAGACAGGAAATCTCTATAACTCAATGTATTTTCTGTAAATTTGACACATTATAAATCAATTCCTTTTGATAAAATAAATATTATCCTAAGAAGTATAGTTAATGAATAATGGCAAGTTATTTTTATAATATAAAATATGACTTAATTGGGTGATTTTCTTGCCGAATTAGGAGCTATGAAGAGGGAAGAGAGCACATGGAATATCACAAGTCTGAAGAGAAAAAAATTCCTGGAGGAATATGGGGGCTGAAGAAGGGACTTACATACTAAGAATAGAGTTTATCCGGGTGACAGAAAGATGCAGAATCAGTCTGTTTTATATCGTATTCTTGTAATTTTTAAGTCACCTATGAAGACCACTGTGATTATAGTAATCCCGCATACCAAAACTTCAGACCATGGATTTATTTTGTAGTTCATTGCACAAAGCAAAATTTACAAATGAAATTCAAAGTAGGAGCAAATTAGCTGATCATGGCCAGAATGCTGACCTGTTCTTTGTGAGTAATGTATAATTTTCTGATCCATGATGTTAAAATCTAAGGGGTTATCTAGATTCCTGCTGTTTTTTACACATAGAAGGATGTCACATAATAAGCAGTTAAAAATATTTCACCAATGATAAGAAAACCCCATAATAAATAGAATAATGGTATTTTATAATCTCTGCCTCTGTAGAGATTATAAAAGAATCTATATGAAGGCAATTATTGAAAGACATATGGGATAGGTGGGTTTAAATCTTGAATCTGTCATTTAACTGGCTGTGTGAAGTTACCCAGTTGTTTAACTTCTCTGAGTCTCAGTTTCTTAGTTTATATAATAGAACTGGTGAACATTCCTATTATAGAGAATTGTTTTATGAATTAGATATCATGAGCATAAAGTGTCTGCTCTAAGAGGGCTCTCGGCATATGGGAATGATTATTACTATGTGTGTGGGTTTATAAAGTGCTTTCTTGTTAGCATATCTTTGATGAGGAGTGTTTTGTTCTGTATGAGTGGACAGCCTGGTGTATGGAAGACAAGTAATTAAAACCATTGCTGTTACTAAATTTTTAACCTAGTCATTTTAGAGGAGAGAGCCTTTGAAGGAGTACTTGTACTTTTATTTTCTGTCAGCAGTTGTTAGGAAACTAACTTCTAGTGAACCTACAAACTTTTAAAAACAAGTTTAGTCCTCTCAACCCTTTGCTTCCCACTAGAGAAAACTGCTCTCAGACATCAGCAGTCATAAGAGTATTTCTTCATGATATCTTGATATTATATAGCTTTTTGTTTCCAACTTGCTCAGATTACTTTAAATATCTCATATCATTTGTTCCTCTATTTGTCTTTTAACATTCCAATGATACATTCTGGCTCATTTTAACTTATCAACCTAATCCACCAATTCTGTATTATTTCATTTATTTTATTATTTGAATCTATTTTTCCTACTTTATTTTTTAATTATCACTAGAACTTTTTCTTCAGCTGATTAAATGATAACTATTTTAAATTAAGGATCTTGTTATGCACACTGCAGTTTATATGCTAGTGAACGTGATTCATGTCTGTGTCAAAACAACCTAAGCAACCCTTGCAAGATCTAGCATGACAATAGAAGAAAACCTGGTGTTGTGGCATGAAAACAATTGAGAAATGTTTTTAAGTAGTTGTTCTAATGTTTGGCCAAATTGAGTAATAAATCATATCAATTGTAATACTAAACCATAAAAAACCTGACTAGTAGATGCAGTTTTGTTGTAAATATGCTAAGACAGAGAGCATTCCCACAACAAAAAATCCCAAGTATAATTACTAATCCCAAACTACAAAGCCAATCTTTCATACTATGGTGAGCCTTGTGGAAATCACTTTAAGGACCTTGGTTTTTTTCATACAAGCTGCATTCTGCTATAGCCTGAATGTTGGTGTTCCACTCAAATTCATTATGTTGATACCTACTCCCTAATGCTATGCTGTGCTATGTTATACTACATGGAGGTGGGGCCTTTACGAGTTCTTTAGAATGGGACTAGGGCCATTAAGAAAGAGACCCCAGAGGGTTTACATGCCCATTCAATGTGACGGCACTTTGAGAAGACCTGTATCCGTGACACAGGAAGAGGTCCTCATCAGCCATGGAATCTACCAGTGACTTGGAATCCAAGTTTCTAAAACTGTGAGATAGATGTCAATGTTCCTTGTTCATTCCTCACAGTCTATGGCATTTTCTGATAGCAGCTCAAATGGACTAAGGTGCATGCCTCTGGTAAAATTAATTAATATCAGTATTCAGAAGAAAAATTGAAAATACCAATAGATTTTCCTACCTGCATAAACAGTGATACAAGAAGATTTTCTTTATTTTTCCATCTTTGTTCCTGAGCACTTTTCTCCCTCTTCACCACATAATTCAAGGATGCCTCATATCATAGCTTTATTTAAAACTAATGCTCAGTTTGAAATGCCAATGTCTTTAAAACATTTGGAAAATGATTTAAGGAAAATGATTTGAGGAAAAGAAATGTTAGTATCTCAAATAAATAAAGTTCCATAATAGCTGTGAAGTGGTGGAAATTATATAAGCCATTTCCTGTTTGTCCAGTTATGAGAAATAATAGGTAACAATAAAGAGAAAATTTTAAGATTTTGTGCCTGTCTTTATGTTGTACTATAAGTCAGTGATGCCCACAGGAGCTATCGAAATGTTTATGACTCTTTGTTTCCACACTAAATGGTCTCGGCTGTCTGTTTTTTTTTAAAATATATTTTTTATGCTTACTATGGTCTCCCTTTACTCGATCTTTTCCATCACCACAAGTTTAACTATTCCTGCTACCCATTTTTCCTGGCTGATGTATAGGAGTCCCCCACTCTCTTGTGATCTTCTGAATCTTTTATTTTGTGAGACGGGAAAGTCAGCTTTACTTGTTCAAATTAACCATATAACAGAAGTAAACAGAGTAAGAACTGGGTGATCGGAGAGTATTAAAGAAAAGTCCAGATACCTCTCTTATTTCTAATCTGGAAATACTTAATTGTTCTGTGTTTAAATGGAAAAGAATATTGAATATGAAATGACCACTGGAATATAGACAACTTTACAAATCAGTTATATTTATTGTTTTGTGCGTGGAGTTACTTTAAATTATTCATAAAGAAGAATCAATAAAGAAGTGATGAATTTACTTAAAAACTGAACATTATTTAAAGAAGGAATAGGCCCCAAAACCGTATATCAACTATTGGTTTTGTACAACTGTGGTTGGGTATGTAGAAAAAGTCATTACCTTTTCTGTGCTGGCAACACAAGCTCAATTTTTTTATATGAAAGTATACCATTTCCGTACAAACATCAAGCATTTTATTTTAGGTGCAAGATGTTTCACATAAAGAAATGCAGTTTTACCCATTTACGTTAAAAGCGGTGCAAGGCATGCCATATCCTTTACTTGCTTATTTGTTATAAACTACTTTCATTTTATTAACCAAGCAGCTAAGTTGGAATGTAATTTTTCAGAATTGTACCCCTTGCAGGCACTTTTGAAAATAAATAGTGTCAGCTTATTAAGATTGTTAGGCTTAAACCATCGATTACCCCCAAATAAAACATCTAAGGAAGCAGTTTATTGGAATTTTGTAATCTGCACACAAATGCTTGTGACATTATACCAATGGTATAAAGATCACATGCCTATTTAGTTGTTGAAAGGCTTTTGCATCAATGTCCCAGAAAGTAAGTATCTCATGTGGCATAGTAGGTATGTCCCTGAAAAGTCATATTAAATTTAATTTATTACAAATACTACTATGTGTTTGACACTGGGGCAATTATATCACCATAGCTGTTTAGTAATCACAGGTAAAGCTATACTTACTGATAAAATATTGAAACACTGCCATCCTGGAAGAAAAACTAACTACAGACTTAAGTCTCTAAAGTACTTACCCCAATGTTTTCCTGGATATCCCAGGCCTTTGTAGAACTCCTTGGATCTTCCAAGCAGGGAGTAAGAAGGAGAGCTGATAAGATCGGTTTATTCTGATGGGTTGGTTCCATACTGCTGGCTTAGTAGTTTGACTATGTAGTTCTGCCTGCCTCAGTCCAGTTCTAAGTTTAGTCCTTGTAAATGAAAAATTTAGACAGGATGATGTTTTCTATAACTAAGTAATAAGACATTTAAAATGTGACTTGTATTTTGGTATTAAAAAATACATATTGAGTGGCTATAATGCATAGTTTCTCCAAAAAAAAAAACAAAGCTAAACAGCTTTCCTCCCTTCCTTACCCCTCCCCTAACTTTTCCCACTCTTCATCTTACTCCACCTCTTCCTTTTTTTCTTCTTCTTCTTCTCTCTCCAAATTAGTAACAAAGTAATTGCTTTATCTAGATTTCTTTAAAGCAGCTGTGTTTGAATTAGCTTGAAAATACCATAAACAATATACTAAAGAATTTGAAAAAGAGAGATTAATTCTGACTAAAATGAATTAGAGTGCAGAGAGACAACATGTGAAATATAGTCTGCACCTTGGAGGTATTTGAGACTTTGTATGTAAATTTGGAAATGTGGACACAATAAAAAGAGAGAGCATTTCTGGCTGGAGGGATAGTTGTGCATGAGCTTGCAGGCAGATTTGTACAATGGGAGTGAGGGTCAGGAACGTGGCTATGCTATGAGGCAGGACTTGGCATTGATGGACAGTTGTGTCTGTACAGCACAGTTGCCACCAGTTACAAGTGGCTTTCGGGGACTTGAAATGTAGCTATTGTAGCAGAGGAACCGTATTTTTAATTTTCTCTAATTTAAATTTAATTTTCCATAACCACACATGGTTAGGGGCAACTATATTAGACTGCGCAAGTTTATTAGCAGTAGTTTAAGGCTTATTTTAGGGAGGGAGGGAAGAAAATTCTAGGAAAGTGCATTAAAAAACAATAACAATTAAGTTAAAGACTTTACACATACATTTTATGTGATAACAGTGGTGGGAGCAGGAGGGGAAACACATTTTAAAGCCGGGTAGTGATGCAAATGAAATGGCGCTTTTAGTGGATTATTCTAGTCGTGGTATGAACGGCGAACGAGAGGAGGGTGAGAAGCTCGGAACCCAGTTAGAAACTGGTGACTGCAATCTAGTGGCGCCAGCACTCCGGGAAAGGTGTCACGTGTAAAATTGATCGTTTGTTTTCACAAAGCTAAATTAGCTTTCAAACATTATCTCCTCCCTGAACTTTTTTGACTTGGCCCAAAATGTTGCTCAGCTTTTTTTCATAAGCTGGCTCTAGCATTGCTTAGTTGTCTTTAACTTCATTTGAAATAATTTTATTAGATTGTATTGTGACAGCAGTCATATCAGCACAATTTTTTAAAAAAAATTATCAAAACTGGTAAATATTTGTGTAGCCATTTTAATATTGAAGAGGAAAGATAATCGGTAGCATTTTTGGCATATTGTGCTTTTTTATTTCAAGAAAAGTGAAATCACAACTGAAATACAAAAACAATGTGTGCAGTGTATGGAGAAGGTGCTGTGACAGATCAAATGTGTCAAAAGTGGTTTGCAAAGTTTTGTGCTGGAGATTTCTTGCTGGCCCATGGTCAGGTAGACCAGTTGGAGTAGATAGAGATCAAATTAAGAATTAATTGAGAATAATCAATCAATGTTGTACCATGTAGGGGAGAGGCAACATACTCAAAATACCCAAATCAAGCATTGAAAATCAGTTGCACCAGCTCAGTTATGTTAATGACTTTGATGTTTGGGTTCCACATAAGTTACGTGAAAAAAAAACCTTCTTGTCCATATATCTGCACTTGATTATCTACTTAAATGTAAGAAAAGGTTCTGTTTTTAAAATAAGCTGTGGCAGGCAATGAAAAGTGAATACTTTACAATAATGTGGAATGGAAGAGATTGTGGGGCAAAAGAAATGAACCACCAACAACCAAAAGCTGGTCTTCATCCAAAGAAGGTGATGTTGTTTGTGAAGTCTTTCCAGAAGGTATCCATTCATGCAGTATGAGACATTTATTGAAGAGGATACAAGATACAAGAAACACTGTACATAGGACAATGATGCATCAGTTGCTTTCAAAGTAGGTACATTAGCACCTCACGTAGTTCTTCCAATCACCACCAGCTGCCCTGTCATATTTTCCTGAATCTCATCCATGGCCTCAAATCTTTTCCCTTTCAAAAGTGATTTTAGCTTTGGGAAAAGCCAGAAGTCACAGGCCACCAAATCTGGGCTATAGATGTGCCGAGTCACCTGGGTGATTTGATATGTTCCTGCCAAAAAACTCTGCACAAGACATGATGCATGAGTGGGTGAATTGTTGTGATGAAGCCGCCAATCACCAGTTGCCCATAGCTGCAGCCTTCTGAATCATCCACCATAGTTTCCATGGGGGAATATTCAAACTTAATGCAAAATTTGGTACAGATTCACTGCTCTACCTCCTTAGTCATTTTGAATGCAACAGACACACAGTACACATGCTCACTCAATGGCATCTACTGCCCACATTGACTAATGTAGTGAGGTCATTGTTATGCATGTGCATCCCAGTCTACTCTCCTTGGCTGCCAGATTACATCAATGTTGCTCAAACTGTTCTTCTTATATTAACAATGGCTGGACTATTTATGGACAGACCTTGTATATAGTGGGATGGGAATGGAGTCTTCTCGTAAGAGCTCCTTTTAGAAAACCAAATGCTTAATTCCAACAAGTACTCCTTCCAGTTAGACCAGCTGAAAGCAGCACTCAATGAAAAGCAGCTGGAATTAGTCAGGATAATGCAAGACTTCATGTTTCTTTGATAACCAGGCAAAAACTATTACAGCTTGGCCGAGAAGTGCTGATTCATCTGCCATATTTACCATAACTCTTTGCCTAACCCAATTATTTTGCAAATTTAGGTTTTTCTGTAACTTTCATATATGTTTCAAATCTTGGAAGACTGCCTACAGTGATTAATTTTAAAAACTCAGAATGATTTAATAATATACTTTCATTTGCTATGCAGTGCAAGACTATGGCCCTCCCTGTATGCTAAAGATAATTATTTTATTGTCTTACTTTTTCTCCTCAATTCTTCTCCAGCATTTCTGTGATAGTTACCATGTGTTAAGTGCCTAAAACGAAGTTCTGAACAGTCATGGCCTCTCATAAATAGCTGTTTGTCATTGCAATTGATTTAAATGTTCATGTGCAGACCCTGGTTCTGCTCATCAGTGCCCGTATTCATCAGTAGTAGGTGTCACAGCATTCATAAATGCTCGGACCTTTGCACACATTCTTGGATCACTGCTATGCTCAGGGTGGGGAGTTTCTCACCCTCTAGAAAACTCATTGGCAGAGATACCCCAGATTGGGCAGGAAACAACTCAGGAGGTGACTTGCTTGACACAGCAACAGCAATTCTGGGCACCGAATGTCAAATTAGCAGCCTGGTATGTTAGCCAGAATGTCTGATTGAGCACCATGGTCTTCACAAATATATATCATTTTAGATGAGATTTAATGAAGGCGAATGCCAACAAATCTGAGCAGTCTTAAGAGTTCCAACAGGGAAAGCACAGGTCAATTAAGAGACACATGGGGACAACCAGTTGTCAACATGTACATTTTTTTTCTTTTTCAAGGATTTGTTGCTTTGCATATTTGCCTTTGCACAAAACTGCAGAATATGAAGACAGTTCATTTGAGATTACCTGTGCTTCTATTTTTGTCGTTAGCAAATTGGATTGCATTTTTTCTTGCCAAAATTTGTCTTCAAAGGGAATTATTCTTTTATTGTCCAGAATAGCTTTTGGATTTAGGCATATTTATATGAAGGGTTTATAATTTCTGGTTTCTAAGTACAGAAACCCTCATATTAGATTTGTTTTTCCAATTGGAAATCCTTTAAGCATCCTATTGTAAATGACTAATATTTAGAGAAAGGAGATTGTATAGAAAAATAAATGATTGTAGGTCTGGATTTAATTCCTGGCTCTTAACCTTATTAGTTATGGGATCTTGGTCAAAATATTTATCCTCAATGAACTTTGTTTCCTCATCTATAAAATGAGCATAAGAAATTTTACACATAAAGTCACTATATTCTAATTATGAAGTATTATAACTATATGTACAATACAGTAAGAGCTAGTTTGCTTCTGTGGTGCCATAGGAATTCACAAACCACTTTTAAAATGGCTGATCTCTCAAAAATATGGGAAGGAAAGAAATAAAAAAGCACCTTTACAACACCAAAAGAAGGCTCATCTCATTATAAATACATATTTCTTTGCAACTTTAACATTGTAAACCTTATGACCTCATTGATAACCGGTTTAGCCTGACACAGAAACTCTTTGTGGAAATCTATCTTTCATATCTCTGTGAAAGAAAGATACATTTTCTTGGTGAAATTTGATTAATGGGAAAAAATTTCCTTCTTTTTTGAAGGTAAGTGCATATTGCTCATTTCCTCTTGAAGAATATTCAGTTTGGGGGGAACATCCGTTTTGACTTTGTATTATGGGGGTTTTGAGATGGTTGGGTGGGAGTACTAGGAAACTCTGGGGGCCAGGAAAGCTTAAGCTGACTGAAAACAATTCACCCAAAAGAGAAATAAGAACAATGTCTTTTGATATTTAATAATTATAATTAATAATTATTAATTAATTTTCTCTGTAAAGATTTCTATCACCTGAAAAATAACAATAAGAAGATCGGTCAGCTTGGCTTGGTTCATTATTAGGTAATTCCATCTCATTGTTTAACACACCATTTGATATGTGTCATTCTTGTATTTCCCTTGCAATCTGTATAGAGTGCCCACTGTGTGGGATTATATGCTAATATACCAGAAAAGTTCAAAGTAGCTATTGCAGATACCTCAAGGAAAAAAGAAGAGAGCATCTTAATTAGTTTGCAGTTGGAAGGGGTGTTCTAAATAAATTCAGTGAGTGCAAATGGAAAAAGCAGTCAGCTGGAAGTCTCATTAAGTGCATATTAGCTTGGATTAGCACACTGCAAACTCATGTACAGTGCTTTATTCTCACTGTTGGAAGGTATGTTTGTAGAGTAAAAGCTGAAATCCTTCAGTCTTTTCCTTTATTTTCTTTTTATTCATATACTTTCCATTTATGGGCTCCCTGGATTACTCAGGTCCATGTTTTGTAGTAGTCAGAATGTAGTACTTCTTTTCAAATAACTCTAATAGCACTGAGTATTATTTTTTTTGGTTGTTATTTTCTTTTTTTTATTGTTGCTCAAGTACGGTTGTCTCCATTTTTCCCACACCACTCTCTCCTGCCCCATCCACCCCCATCCCCCACCCTCCGTCCTGTCCCCCTTTGGCTTTGTCCATGAATGATATTTTTTAAAATGATAATTCCACTCAACTTTTAGATGAGGCTGATATCTTAAAAAGGTATATTTATTTTCTATAGTTTGGTTGGGAGCTCTAAAGGGTGTTTGGAAATAAGAAGAACATGAGAGTCCACGTGTTAAGAAAAAATTATGTAATAGGAGTTCAGAAAATATCAGCATTTATAGGTATCATATCACATACACTTCTTTCTTTCTTCTCCATTTTAACTTTATTTAAAGAGCTGACGATTTCTTTGGAAATACATAGTATTGAGATTCTTTGAGGAAGGATCTGTGCTTTTATTGTCCTTATTCATTGTGGAATTTACACAGAAATGATGTGTCTAGGAAGAATACAGCCACACACAGTATTTCCATTGACTAACTTTTAATTTCTTATGATCATACTCAAAATGCTTTTTAGGCCCTTTTTAGAAAGAGAGAGAAAAAAGAGATTTTAAGGAATTGGCTTACATGATTATGTGCTTTGACAACTCCGATTATGTGGATGAGCCAGCAGCCTAAAGACCCTAGAGGAAGCCCATGTTGTAATTTAAGTCTACATGCTGTCAGCCTGGAGAATTTCCTCTTTCTAAGAGAAGATTGGTCCTTTTTTTATTTTTTAAATCAGGTTGTCAACTGATAAAATGAGGCCCACCATCATTATGGAGAGCAATCTGCTTTTCACAAATTGTGCTAATTTAAATGTAAATCTCATTCAAAACAATCCTTAAAGGAACATTGAAAATAATATTTGACCAAATATCTGAGCACTATGGCTTAGGCAAGTTGACACATAGAATTAATTATGACAGGTCCCAAAAGATAAAGAGAGAAAAGGTAAATGTTACTTTATAAACAGTAGTGAGCTTTTTTTTTTAACTCCAGCTATACCCAAATAATCTTCTTCCCCCTCTAAATATGACTGGTCAACTTGGGAGATACTGTTAAGAGGTCAAAAATAGCTTTAAGTAGGATGGTGCATGTGTCTGGACAGACCTTAGCTGGCCCTCTGTGCCTTTCTCTCTTTTATGTACAGGTGTTGGAGAGTACAGAGGATGATTGTATGTTTTTTTTCAAATTTGTGAAAATAAGCCCCTTGATTATTTTCATTCTTTCCCAAATTCTAGGCTTGGAATCAACTAAGATGCCTTAACATATTCTTGAAATGAAAAACATCCTGAAGATGTAGAATTCCCCCAAAACATCTTAGAAATACTTAGGAGCAAACTAGGACATTGTTGCACACAGCCAAAACAATTTAACAGACAAAGTGGAGAAAAAATACAGTACTTACATAAAATTTTTGTAACAAAAGGAAGAGAATTTTGATTCTACGTATTTTGTAAGTTATATGTATTGGAAGGAAGGAATAAAAGCTGTTAACGCTGTGTTGACTCAAGAAAATATGTTCCATTATTAAACAGTCACATCCTAAAAGCCATTAGGACTTTAGTGGTCATGTCCTACGGAGTAATGGGAAGAAGTTACTACATGTTATGGAACTTACAGGCAACAAAAAGCATGGGCAATATCCTGTGATGCATGGAATTCTATTCACGGTACCAAGGGAGAATAGATAAAACAAAGTGCTTCATAGTCCATTACCACTTGGAAGAAATATTCTCTAGATAAAATGGAAAATATATCAATAGGCTGAAATGAGGGGACACTTCTGAGTAGAGATCTGAACTTTACTCCAGCCTTCAGCTGGAGGCTTTGAGCTAAGGCTATGAATTAAAGACTGAAAAACAAAGTATCTTTCTAAAAAACATTAGTAAACTGCCAGACCAAATATATGCAATTCCTTCTAAAAGTGCTGATAGTGTCCAAGTGTTTAATTGACTACAGTTAAAATTTCTCTCATTGCAAAGTGAATATATATGCATCTAAGGAAGCAAACACTTAGCAAATATTAACAACTCTTATATTTAATAGCAGTCAATCTGAATTATCTTTTACAAAAAAGGAAATCAATACATTTTATAAGACTTGGAAAAATTTTTTCCTTTACTTTTGGGATATTGTTTTCAACTCAAACCAACATTAAATGGGTTTTATTTTATTTATATGGGTACCTCATTGGGATATAGTACGTTTAGTGTGCAATAAGGCAAAAAAAAGCAGTAAACACATGTGGACCCAGAAGGAATAAGAGACTGGAGAAGGTCACATCACAGCAAATTCGAAGGTAGAAAATAAGTAATTAAATTTGTTTGTTTGTTTGTTTGTTTGCTTCTTTGTTTGTCTTTTCACTGAAATGACAGTGTAAAAAGGCAAGGGGTATCCGAATTTTCATCAGAATACCCCTCTGTGAAATTTAGGGTTGGCCCTACCAGGTTTTTCTGGAAGTAGAGATACAGCTATAAATAAAAACACAAAATTGGTTCAATGTTTCTTTTGAACAACTAGGTTTATACATTGTTTTTCCTTTATTTCAAAGTAAGGCCACAGCTCCTCATTCCCCACTGCAGGAGCAAAAAGATTTATTTTTTAAAAAGCAGGTTTTATGCCCTGGGGGAGAGAGCAGGACACACAGTGAGAAGAATCAAAGGAAAAACAGAAAATACTTACCTGGAACATTGAAAAACCTCATGCTGTCTGACTCCCTCCTCCCACTCAGATCCCTGGCAGAACCCGGGAGCCAGCACTATCCAGGTAGGAAAATGGAAGCATATTCTCTAGGAAATCTTTCCCACCCCAAAGAAAAGACCTAACAAAAATGACAGCAGGAGTTCCCCAACTAGAATGAAAGCAACCAGATGACAAAAGACTGGGGTCAACAAGACTCACTGTTAATATTAGTAAAAAACCAAGAATTATTAGATACTTGAAGAAAGCATGTTATACCAAAAAGATAAAACAAATAGAGAAAATACATTAGAAGAAAAAAAAAGGTGATGCCCCCCCCAAAAAAAAACTTTAAAAGAAATGTGATTCATATCCTCAAACATAGTTTTTTGCATTCCTTAAAACAAGAACAAGGATTTGTTTTTTAATGTTGGAAATTGAAGTATGACAGTATAAGTGAAAAATTCAATAAACAATTTAGGGGACAAAGTTGAGAAACTATTCTAGAAAGAAAAGTAAAATGTCAAAATTGGAAATTAAGAACAGTGAAAAATAACAGAAAATTAGAGAACCAGTAGAAAAGGTCCAACATCTTAAAAAATGAGTATGTCAGAAATAGAAAACAAAAAATAGAGAATAAGAAATTATCAAGGAGAAGAATTTCATGAAAAGTTTCTAGAATATAAAGATATATGCTTCCATAGAGGATAGAGCCACTGTGTCTATGGTAGGACAGATAAAAATAGATTCAGATGAAGGCACTTAATGAAAAGTCAGTACTCTGGAACAAGGAGAGATATCCAAGCTTTCACAAGGAATAATTAATATGGAATAAAATAGAATAGCAGTACTGGAAGGTAGAAAACAATAGGACCAAGGACATGCTTTATAATGAGACAACTGTGTGCCCAAACCCCCACCCTCTCAGGCAATACCCACACCATTGTCCATGTTCATGGGAAATGCACAGAAATACAGTTCTTTCACTACTGTATTTCTTATGCTTTACTTTGTTTTCCCATGATTATACTGTAGCTACCAATTTGTACTTAATCTCTTCATTTTTTCCACCCATCTCTCTGACTTCCCACATAGCAACCATCAAAATGTTCCCTGTGTCTATGGTTCTGTTTCTGTTCTGTTTATTTTGATTTTTAGATTTAATTGTTGTTGAATATGTCATTATTGCCATTTTATTGTTTATATTCATGATCTTTTTCTTCTTAAAGAAGACCCTTTACAATTTTATATAATACTCATTCGGTGGTGATGAACTCCTGTAACTAATTTTGTCTCGGAAGATTTTGATCTGTCCTTTGATTCTACATGATATTTTTGCTGGGTAGAAAAATCATGGTTAGCTGTGGCTGGTGTAGCTCAGCGGATTGAGTGCAGGCCTGCAAACCAAAAGATCATAGTTCGATTCCCAGTTAGGGCACATGCCTGGGTTGCAGGCCAGTTCCTAGCAGGGGCCAGTTCCCAGCAGGGGACACATGAAAAGCAACCATACATTGATATTTCTCTTCCTCTCTCCTTCCCTTCCCTTCTAAAGATAAATAAATAAAATTGAAAAAAAAATTATGGTCGTAGGCCCTCATTTTTCATCACGTTGATTATTTCTTGTTAATCTCTTCTAACCTGCAAAGTTCCTTTGGATAAATTTCCTGAAAGTCTTATGGACACTCCCTTGTAGATAACTAATTACATTTCTTTTTCTGCATTTAATTCTCTTTGTCTTTAACCTTTGACATTTTAATCATGATGTGTGTCTTTGTGTGGTCCTCTTTGTGTGAATCTTGTTTGAGACTCCCTATGGTTCCTGTACCTGCGTGTTTATTTCCTTCATAAGTTAGGGAAGATTCTAACACTGTCCTGGTTTATACAGTGTAAGCTTCAAAGGTATCTGCAGATGGCTGCTAGTTGTGCTGTGCTTGGAATCTTATCTCTATTAAATCACTTCTGATAATAGTTTGGCTTCTTTCTAATTTGATATATAGATATGGATAAATAGATGTCTAGATAACTATAAATATAAACTTTATATAAGTATATATCATTTAGAAGGATGTGTAGATACAAGGTCATTTATGATTCTATGAAATATCAGATTGTGGATTTTGTCCATTTTTCTATGGTAGTTTCTGGGTTTTATATCAAATTCTAATGGAAAGTCGGGACTATTTTAGATGTTATATTTTAATTTTATTAACCTACTAAAATTTTTAAATATATTTTATTGATTATGCTATTACAGTTCTATTCCCCCCTTCATTCCCCTCCCCCTGCATACCCCTCCCCTACCATTCCCCCCCTTTAGCTCATGAACACGTGTCTCAAGTTCTTTAGATTCTATATTTCCCATACTATTCTTGTCCTCCCCCTATCTATTTTCTACCTACCATCTATGCTACTTATTTTCTGTACCTTCTCCCCCCTTCTCCTTCTACCACTCCCCTGTTGCTAACCCTCCATGTGATCTTCATTTCTATGGTTCACTCCTGATCTAATGGTCCTTTTAATTTGCTTTTGTTTTAGGTGTGGTTGTTAATAATTGTGAGTTTGCTGTCCTTTCACTGTTCATCTTTTTTATCTTCTTTTTCTTAGGTAAGTCCCTTTAACATTTCATATAATAAGGGCTTGGTGATGATGAACTCCTTGAATTTGATCTTATCTGAGAAGCACTTTATCTGTCCTTCCATTCTAAATGAAAACTTTGCTGGATAGAGCAATCTTGGTTGTAGGTCTTTGGATTTCATGACTTGGAATCCTTCTTTCCAGCCCCTTCTTGCCTGTAAGGTCTCTTTTGAGAAACCCACTGACAGTCTGATGGGAAGTCCTTTGTAGGTGACTGTCCCCTTATCTCTTGCTGCTTCTAGGATTCTCTCCTTCATTTTAATCTTGGCTAATGTAATGATGATGTGCCTTGGTGTGTTTCTTCTTGGGTCCAACTTCTTTGGGACTCTCTGAGCTTCCTGGATTTCCTGGAAGTCTATTTCCTTTGCCAGATTGGGGAAATTCTCCATTATTATTTGTTCAAATAAGGTTTTCACTCCTGGTTGTTCCTCTTCCCCTTCTGGTACCCCTACAATTCGGATGTTGGAATGTTTAAAGATGTCCTGGAGGTTCCTAAGCCTCTCTTCATTTTTTTGAATTCTTGTTTCTTCACCCTTTTCTGTCTGGTCATTTTTTTCTTCTTTCTGATCCACTCATTTGATTTGAGTCCCAATTTCCTTTCCATTACTATTGGTTTCCTGTGTATTTCCATTCATTTCAATTAGTGTAGCCTTCATATGTTCCTCTAATTTGTGACTATAATCAACCAGTTCCGTGAGCATCCTGATCACCAGTGTTTTGAACTGTGCATCTGAAAGTTTGACTATTTCTTCATGGCTTAGATTTATTGGCTCTGGGGCTCTGAGTTGTTCTTGAGCCGTGTTTTGATCTGTTCGTGCCCCTTACGGACGAGGAGATGTTCACCAGGGCAGGGCCAACCAGGTCGCTGGTTTGTGATGCTATATGTGGGGGCAGGTCAGAGAGAGGCCACCCAGGTCGCTGGTTTGTGACACTGTAGGTGGGGGCGGGGTCAGAGAGGGACAATGGCGGTCCCCTCTGCCACTTTCCGCCAGTGGGGCCTGTAAGGTCTGTCTCACCGCTTAGCTCCTTCACCGGTTTATCTGCGCTCGACTGTGTGACTTTGGTCAGCCTTCAGTGAATCCACTGCCTTGCGCCCTCAGTGGGTCCGCCCACTTCTCCACACCTGGGATCCTCTCATGGCTGCCGGCGCACCTGGGTTGCATGCCTAGGTTTGTCCGGTGGATCTTTCCTGCCCGACCCCGCTCTGCTGCTGGCTCTGCCCCTCTTACAGGTTTGGCTGAAGGGTTTATTGTTGTCAGACTTCCCTGTAGTTCAATTTTCTGTGGTTTGGCTGCATTTTTGTTGCTAAAACTTTATTGTTTTTAAACTTGGTTGTGTGAGAAGGCACAGTGCTTCCACCTATGCCTCCATCTTGGAGGAAGTCATTAATCTACTAAAATTTTTAAATATTAACACAGAAATTACTTAAAAGATTGTTTCTATATCTTGGGTTATACTTGGAAGAAAGGCTATACATTCAATAACTTTATTGCTTTTTTGTTAGTAAGAAATATTTTTAACATACATAAATGTAATGGAAAACACTATATTGAATATTAATATTTTATGGAGATTTAGAATAATTGAATTTTTAGATTC
The DNA here is from genome assembly GCF_021234435.1 of Artibeus jamaicensis. Lineage (NCBI taxonomy): Eukaryota > Metazoa > Chordata > Mammalia > Chiroptera > Phyllostomidae > Artibeus > Artibeus jamaicensis. The sequence continues at coordinate 64,680,807 of NW_026522030.1, read as the reverse complement.
CTATGATCACATTCCACATACTCTTCCATGGAAGTAACTACTGATTTGATATTTATCAATTTCATATATGTCTTTAGAGTTTAACATGAATATTTAATTCTAAACAATGACATTAGTTTACATTAATTCACATTAATGCAGCATTAATTCGTATTTTAAATGGTTATAATTGATAGTATACTGTATATATTTCTTTACCATGAATATTCTAAAATTGTTTTATGGAGATCTCTTTATATTGACATATGTACCTTTAGTTCACCATTTTCACTAGTGTTTAGTATTCTACTTTATGAAAACAAACAAAAAAGTTAGCATTTTTCTATGATGTGAATTTTGCTTATGATTTTAACAGTGTTGTGATGATCATAAATAATGGTAAGAGTTTGTCTAGGTGTGGAAAGTTTCATAGATATTGCTTCTTTTATGTGTAGATGGTATTCTAGTTTAAATTTCAACCAGCATGGTATGTCTCCTTTTACTACATTTATTGAACATTTGTTTATACCATACTTAGATATTTTTCTTTGATGTGGAATAAAATATAAATTGTTTTAGTTTTACTTTTCTGATCACTAGTGATGTTTTACTTTTTTTTAGATGTTTACCCATCATTCAGGTTACCTCTTCAGAAATTGTTATTAATTTTGCATATTTTTAAAAATATAAGTCCTATTCTTATTTTTAGGGGCTCAGATATTTTGAATACTCATTTCTTGTATATTTCATGGCTTGTAAATTCCTTCTTTTTGCCTTTTAAAAAACCTGCATTTTAAAAATAGAGCATTCATTTTTCATAAAATTCAATTTATCAAGTTTTTCTTATCACATGAGTTTTCTATGTTCTTACAGAAATTACACTCTACTGCAAACCCATACACATAATCTAAAATTATACATTTTTGTGTTATTGATAACTTCATACAATAACCCTATTGAAGCATCTGTGAATCCATTTCTTTCACATGGTTTCATAATCACATCCTCAAAGGTCTTCTGTAATTTATATTTTTGTAAATACATGGGTCTATTTTTAGGTTTTTTTCTACTCTAGTATTCTATTTGAACTCTCCATCCTTCTGCATTGATTAGTATAATTTTATAATGTCTTACTGCATGAGACTTAGGTGGGCAGGCAGGCAAGAAGTAGGAAGGTAACAATCAATCTACCTGTCAATATGGATGTTAAAGCGTACAATGGAACACTGTCAAGCATTTAAAATGAGTGAAATAAGATTACATGTATTAACATGACCCAGTCTCACAAATATGTTATGCCAGAATAAAAACCAGTTGATGATAGGTACTGTATGATAACCTTTACATAAGTTTAAGACACACACACATAATCTGGTTATGTGTGAAATCTTCAGAATAACGGATGGGAATTGTAAACACCAACTTCAGGACAATCGTTACTTCTGGATAAGAATGAGAAATGGATGGTGGAATTATATCTGTAATTTTTAGTTTCTCAAAAATATGATATAGAAGAATGGTAGAAGAAATTATTATTTGTATCATAAAATATGGGTTACACTAGGGGAGTAAGAAGTGGTATTTTATTATCTTCTGAATGTTTCTATAGTTTTTGGAATATTACCTAACTCATATAAAATAAATATGTAAACTAAAAAGTGTATTTTAAGCCCTGGCTGGTGTTGCTCAGTTGATTGAGTGGCAGCCTATGAACCAAAAGGTCACAGGTTCGGTTACCAGTTAGAGCACATGCATGGATTGCAGGCCAGATCCCTGTAAGGGAGTGCATGAGAGGCAACCACACATTGATGTTTCTCTCTCTCTCTCTTGTCCTCTCTCATTTCCCCCCTCTCTAAAAATAAATAAATATAAAATTTTTTTTAAAATGTGTTTTAAAATGAGTCAGTGCCTCTTGGGTAAAGATGTTGAAAGAATTGGTAACAACTCCATGTCTACATTTTTATAGTAATATTATGAGTTAGCTATAGTGTATGATCACATTTTTCTCTTAGTATTGCAGATAGATCATTCTTCAATTTGAAGTCCAATGTAATGTTCATGTGTCTTTTATTTTATTTTTTAAATATCTACATTCACTGGAGGAATTTTCAGCTCAAAATCTTGTCTTGGGATTTCTCCTCAAAGAGGAATAGACACCAACTGCCAGGTGTTTCCTACATGGCAGGTGTTTTAGTCCCTGCCTAAACTGGCTGCTCACAAATGGTACACCTAATTCAAAGGTAAAATTAAGACCTGTGGGATAAAGAGGCTTGGAAGTTTTGAAACTCTGATAAATTTAGTACGGTTGTCTAATGGATGTTTTATTAACATGCCTAATGAGAACTTATGAGGTTTCCAGGTGCCTGCTTCTCCTTTGGCTTGCTTCTGCAGCTTTTCAGAGTGTTCTGAAATACATCCTACCTTTTTCTAATATATTTCCTGTTTGGCTAAAGGTGGATAGAGTCTCATTTTGTTACTGGTAACCAAAAGAACTGTAATATGTTAATATAGAATACTTATTCAACTTTATGTAACTATTTAGAAATTTACTCATTCTCTTCCTCCAATTGTCTTCCAAGGCAATGTAGATAAATTCATTGTTTTTGCCTTTTATTCAGCATTCAGTCTGTATACATTCAGTATTTTTACCAACTAGATTTTCTTTCTTCCTTTTTGTACACTAAGCAAATTTTCTTCCCATTCCCTGCTTATTATGAATAATATTCCATATTCTATTCTTGAAACTGGATCGGTGTAAATTCATGTTGCTATTATATTTCATGTCTTGCAATGGTTTGTCTATTATGGTAGGATCTTCTTAATTTCCATTGTCATTTAAGGCAAATGAAAAGAAATATGTTGCTTTAAAAACATAGGCTGCTCATTTTTGCTTAAAGAGAAAAACATTGTTTTTAAAAGTGGTAACCTACTGTTTTCACTAAGAGTAAAGTTGTTTTCTCTAGCTAATGGCAATGTTTTTCCTCCTGTTGATGGGACTCTGATTTTGAAATTTATATCAAAGTTATGGAAATGGAACACTTCTATAGAGTCTCCCCAAATGTTTTTATTAAATGAAATTACTAAAAATTCCCACACATATATATTTCTGTAACTTTTATATACTAAAACTTGTGGAAGAGGAAGAAAGGATAGCTACACAAGAGATATATGCCTTCTTTGTACATGTAATATATAATTATTCATACAGTGGTTCTTTACATAATGATTAGAGAGGGACAACACTTGATTTTGGACATAAAATGATAGGAAACTGGACCACATAACTTCATATCCTGCCAACAAGTAGTGGAATATGTAGAAAAAATGGAGCCATGTTTAGGACCTGAGAATTACATTGTTAATATTTCTTTTTTCTAGGAAGATTTTACTTGGATTTATTTCATAGATTCAGTTTGCTCCACCAACTTTTTCTTCTCAGTTTTTTCCTTCAGTTTTTAGGTACTTGATGGAGATTAGAGGATAACACTCTAAATACAATTTAAGGTGAAGATAAAATTCTGTGAGCATTTGAATAGAGAAATTTGATTTTATTATTATTCTGCTTTCCTAATTGAGATGATCTATTGAAGACATATTTAAGCTGGATGAAAACTAATGGGTCTGTCCTTGACCTGTATGACTAAGTTGGTTGGGCATCATCCAACAAAGTGAAAGCTCAGGTCCTGGGTTAAATTCCCGGTCAGGGCACATGTCTGGGTTGTGTATTTCGTACCTGTAGGTCAGCACAAGATGGATGTTAATCACTTTGATGTTTCTCTCCCTCTTTCTCCTTCCCCTTCTCCTCTCCACAAATAAATAAATAAATAAATAAAATCTTTTAAAATGTTATGGGTCCCAAGGTCTTTCCCCTTTTCACATTTTCCATAAATAATCAACATATTTTACTCTTGGTTAAGAAAATATTGGGTCAATTTTTTATGGTGTAAAATATTATCTTTCACCATTTCTATCTGTTTAACTTTAAACAAGTTACATAGACTTTAGTGTCTCAGTTATCTTACATGTAAATGATGCTGGTTATAGTACTTCTGATGTAGGTTTCTTTTAAGGTAAAATTAGCTAAGATGAACAAAGTACTTAGAGTAATGGGGATTTATAATAAGTACATAACAGTTACATGTGATTATTATATTTAATGTCACTTTTAATCAAACATACCTTTTTCTGGTCCTATAATCACCATCTTAGCCAAGGGTTTCGCCATTCCACCTTGACCAGTTGCAGAAGTCCCTTATACTGATACCTGGATCTAGTATTTCATATAGAAAACTATGTGGTATTGTGATGTTTGTATTCTCTTTGAAATTGAACAGATACAATCTGAATTTGGGCTCCTTGACTTTCTATCTAGTGACACTTGAAAATTATTGTCTTCAGTAAATCCCTATTAACCAATCCTTAAAAATGTAAAGGCTCTTATTGTTATCAAACAAAGTGGGATCCAACCGCTTGCTGCCAAACACAGACATAACACAAAAGTTAATTAGGAAAGAAAAAAGGTCTTTATTAAAAGGTTGACCAATTTGGAGTTGGTACTTCCCAGCTCCAGGCCAATCTCTTCTGCAAAACACAGCAAGATCCCAGCCACCTCCAGCATCAGAGTCAGTGTCCAGAAACCGGTTCCATTTTATCTGTCCCTCTGGAGTCCAAGGCTATTATGCAAATGGGTCTCTGGCTTTAGGCTCTCTCTTCCTGGAGTGTGCACTTGTGGGGCCATCATTGCCCCTGCCTCCCTCCACCTTCTTTCCTCTTTTGGAGCCCAAAGCAGCTGCCAGACTACTCTACTGGTTGTGCAGGTATGTCTATCTGCAGGGACCCCTGGCCGAGGCTGCTCACCGGGGCTGGTGAGCACTCTAGACCAGTACTCTGATCTCAGAGCAAGAGAAGGGGCATAGTCCAGGGCCCATGCAGCAGCATGAAAGCACAGCATCCCATGGGCCACCACAGGCAAGGAGCAAATCAGCATGCACAGGACTTTCCCTCAGTGCATGCTGGCTCCCAAATAGAAAAGTAAGGGTCAGGAATAGGGAAAAAGTGGAGGGTGATTCCCAGCACACACCAGTGGGTCCTGTGAGTGCCCTGGTGAGTAAGGGGAAGAGAAAAGGAGTGATAATCCACACACCATCTGTTTAAAAGTCTGGGCCCAAAATCCCATTAACAGTGGAAGTATCCAAAGGCAAATCAGGCTAGGATTCATCACGCTCTGAGCCTGCGCAGTGTCTCTCTGCCCCTCCCCTTGCTACCATGTTAACCTCCACAGTACACTTGTGCTGTGAACTTTTCAGCCCCTGCGTGCTCTGTGCAGCTTCCTTCTGCTATGAACTGCTCTGTTTTGTGTATCCCTACCCTGGGGCATGAAAATCTGTCATGCACTGGGTGCAGTTTCAATCCCACTGCATTTGGCACTTCCCCCACTCCAGGGAAGGTAGGCTTTTTCACATCACCTTTGGGATGCTTCCCGCTTCCTCAGCATCTAGTCAGATCCCCCTTTAACATGATGAAAACATAATATAAGGGGGGACCCCCCAAATGGGTTAACTTTAAAGGGCAGGTCTCTTGTAGTACAGGCTTCCTTCACCTGGTGAGTGTTCTAAGAACCTGTCTGGAGCAGTGTACTAGCTAGCCTTGACATGCTTCAGTGAGTTTTTTCTGGAGACTCTTTCAATGTGTTTTCACATTTCATGATGGGTGATTTACGAGCACACGTGCCCACACTGTGCTGAGTGTTCAGCAGTTTTTGATGAAAAATGGCATGACCCCCTCACCTGATCTCACCCGAAGCAACTTTGTGCAGTTTTTTAAAACGTTTCCTGGGATTAAAAAAATCCTCTAAAGGAAATGTTTGCTGATAAGAAAGCAAAGCACACACACACACACACACACACACACACACACACACGGCAGAAGCACTAAAAGGCATTGAAATCTACAATTTCAAAAACTGTTTTGATCAGTGAAGAAAAGGTCTTGATACAGGTATTGCATCAAGTGGAGAGTACATTGAAGGTGACTGAAGTTTAACCATGTAAGAATAAATATACAATTTTTGTAAATAACTACTGTGTTTCTTGCATTCCCTCTCGTATACATAAGGCATACCTAGCAAAAAGTAGGGGTATATTTGGCACATCTCTAAGTGTGTTCCTTTGTCATTCTGCTAAAATTCAAATACTCAGACTGGCATTTAAGGACTACTACCAAAACTTTCTTTTCTCCTCTTTCTTTACTTTCACTGCTCTCCCTACATATAAGTAGCTGTTTGAGATGTTTCAGCCAACCCCTTGACTTCTTACTCTTATTGGTTGTTTCTTGTTTTATTGTGTGTTCCTACATAATCTGTTGCCCACATCTCAAGCCTGGTATATTTTCCAGACTTAGTTTTGCAGATTTGTTGCTTTCATTTTCCTTCAGAACTTGTAAATTGATGACCCTCTGGCAGATACGTTGTACTGGGCCAGTTCAATTTTTAAAAACTGAATAGGAGTGTCTTTAGATGAGCTAAGATATACACAATGCACTACAATAACAATCACTCCTTCACGTATTTAGGTCTCCTGCCTGGCCCTGAAAGTCATTGGGTTTATCACCCAATGACTCTTGATTAAGGCTAACATAAATGAATCACTACCTTGTCTGTCTCCCGTCAACTGAATTAAAATCTTCATTGTCCCTTTTCTATGATCTGACATAAAGCACAAAAAGTAAGTTTGGGGGTAAGAGAATAGATTTTAATCTCTGCAGCTAATAATTGAATAAGTCTTATCAAGAGTCCCTACCATATCTATGAAATGCAGAATGTAATTCTCATGAAAGTATTAATGATCTTATGGTGATTTTGAGAAAATTGCATAAAATAATATATATAAAATCATCAACACAGTGCCTGATCCAAGTAATCGATGGATGTTAGTATTTGCTGTGAGTCTGTTTTCTAATTTGGTAAGTGTGCATATTAAGATCAGATAATCATCTATATCCCCTTTCTAGCTTAAAAACTCTAGGACACCCATGGAATTTCCAACATTGTATTTTAAGTATTATGTCTCTTGTGTAATATAATATAGTGTATAATAATATGATATAATAGATTGGAATGGAATGGAATAGGATAGAATAGAATAGAATAGAATAGAATAGAATAGAATAGAATAATAGACTAGACTAGAATAGAATAGAATGTAGACTTTTTATTTCTGTATATTGCCATGTTTTTATATTCAGTGTACTCCTGAATATTATCTTATGAGATTTCAAATGTCATATTAATAATGCAGCTTGCTTCTCTTCTGGCTCTATCAATTTTTGGCAATTTTACCTACAAGAGAAGGAAAAAGAGAAAGACATTAATACTGTGGAAGTACCGATATAGGTTCCTTGCAAGGTGCTTTGCAAACACAATTGACAAATTGTGGACAGTATCATTTTTTATGGAAAAAGTGTCATTGATGGAGCAGAAGTGCACAAGTATACTAGGTTTTTTTTATGATTATCATTTTTTAAAATTTTTTTATTGATTATGCTGTTACAGTTGTTCTATTCTCCCCCTTCATTCCCCTCCACCCTACCCCCCGTCCTAGTTTTTTGAGCACCAGTCAGTGAAATTTACCAGTGAATCAGACCAGTACAGATATCCTGTTAACCCATCTGACTGTGAGTCACTCAACAGAGCTGTCACTGCTTTAGAGCTATGATTTCCAGATATACCTTTTGTTTAAATCCTCACGCAAGAATGTGTTTATTGATTTGAGAAAGTGAGTGAGTGAGAGAGAGAGTGGGAGAGTGAAACAATGATTGGTTGCCTCCTACACACCCAACCAGGGATAGAACCTACAACCTTTTGGTTTGTGGGATGACAATTCCACTCCCACCACTGACCCACCCAGCCAGGGCCAGATACAGACGTTTTTAATTTGTGAAGTCTCTAGGTAACAGAACAGGCAACTACATTTGATAAAAGTGAGCTACTCAACATCATGTCATTATCACCAATTATTAGTTTTTCTAGAATCATAATTGTATGTTTTTACAGTTTAACAAAAGAGTAAAGATTGTATCAAACCTAACCAGGTTACTACTAGATGCCTTCTTACCTCCTCATTCTTCATTCTAATAGATGAATGACCACTTTGAAATTAATGAAGCAGGTAAATATATTTTATTGCTAATGAATGTTCTGCATTCTTTCAAGCATTTTAAATGTTTTGTAGGCAGTGTTATACAAAAACATGTAGACTTGATAAATATGGAAAAATAAAGTAAATATTAAATATTCACACATCTCTATTTTTGTTGTTAATACATTTTTCACTATTTCTAGGTTTAAACTAATCTATAAAAATTCTTAGGCATTTCAAATATAAGTGTTGCTCAATATCAAGTGGCCCCAATTTACTAAATTATTCATTGCTCTACATAAATGTGTCATATATACTCACATGGTATATATGAAGAGATCTAATGCTGATAATACAAAACTTTCTCTTTAATAATGAATAAAAAAATTTAAAGATGCTGACAGAAGGATAAAGAGTAGTCTTTAACACTTCCTCTTGGTTCCAGAGCTGTACACATCTATATTTTGATATAAGATTTATGAGAATTTGGTTATCAGCTAGGTTTAAGTAAACATTTATTGTGCTGATCCAGTTGTACTGGGAAATCCTGAGGCTTGTTATGTCATCTAAAGACACTTGGGGAACTTTGATATTTTAAAATCTCATATTTTCTGTCTGTCTTTATATGCAATTGTCATTTCTCAATATAATAAATATATCATTTGGCCAATTATTTGTGTTTTAGAAATATCTGCTATTTTCCCAAACATCATTTACCCTGAAACATTGGCAAAAGACAATGTTTTTCACTTCTGTCCCAGAAGCCTACAGCCTGCTTCTCTCTCGTACTTGCCTCCTAACCACTCTTTTGTTTTCTGTTTTGTTTTTCCTTTTGTGCTCTGCATGTGGTGGGCTCCTTTTACTGCTTTCTGTCCTTTCTTAGATAATGATCTCTTTTTCCAGACTGTGAAGCACAGGACCATTGTTTGTAGTAGAGTTAAATGATGCTTTAGGGATATTTTTTCAAAGGCATAAATAACACCAGCAGCATATCACTCATATGGGAAATGCCTGAAGTGCTAATCCCTGAACTCATCACCACTCCCATGAACAGAATCCATGAGGATCATAGCTAATAATCTTTATTTTCAGCAAGTGTTTTCAATGGATTCCAGTTACACTAAAGAGAACTCTTTGGGGTTAATCATTCCTGATGGGGAAAGGACCAGCTATATAAATAGCTACCAAATATAAAACAACACAAACTAGGTCCTTCAGCATCATTTCCTTATGTTTTATGGACGTTCATGGCACAAGAATCTCTTAGAGGACACTTCTTCTTTAGGCCTCTCTGATAGACAAGGGGATGTGCTGCCCCACTTCTGCCCAGCTGTGAGAAGAGTGATCAGAAGATGGTTCGCTGCTGTCATTCCTTCAAGATCTACCGTAGTTAGAGGGGCACCTTGCTCTTCCTCTTACCCTTCCAGCACCTGGTGACTGAGGCAGGCAAAACTGCCGCTTCAACTCACTGACACACAACTTTCACAGTGGTATCCAATCCAGAGTGCCCTGCCTGAGGCTTTGTTCTCAGCATTACTCCTTTGTTCACAAACTCTGCTTCTTATCCTGCTCCTTAGCTTGCTTTTCACAGGTGCTGAATCTGAATAAATGTCTTAGTATCTGCTTTCAAGGAACCCAACATTTAACAGCCTCAGTCCACAGTAATACCATGCAGCCTTTTTTCCTACTCTGAAAACAGCCCATCTCAGACCCTGAGATCATTCTCAAGCCATAAATATATATGTTTCCAATATTTCTTTTACTGTAGAATAAAGTAAAATGTTTAATTTTATTTTTAAATTCATGCTGCAATTACAGTTGGCACACATTATATATCAGTTTCAGCAGTACAATATAGTGACTAGACATTTATACACTTACAGAGTGATCATCCAGTAAGTCTAAAACCCATTTTGATAATTTGAATTCTACTCAAGATTCAACTCTGAGACTGATTTTCCATATTCTAGGACCCAATAGATGGATTCTTTTCTTCTAATACCAATTTGGTCATCCACTTCCTGCCATGATTTGTGTGATATGCCAAGGAGATGAAGTTTTGGTTTTAATGAGCATATTAGAACATTTTGTTTCAAAGAAGCGAACCTTTTTTTTTTTTTGCTTCACCAACTGTGTTACTTTGATTTTTGCATAAGTAGTGAATATGTCCTTCTAGACCTCTTAATAGTTCTGAAAACTAGATAATTAAATGTCAGAAATATTCTTACCTATCTGGAAAGTTAACTTACGATAAAATTATCTTTGTTTCTCTATCCATTATGTTGTCTTGAGAATCTATTCTTCTACTAGTGGATGTTGTTCTCAAAATAGAGTTTCTAATTAATTAGGTCATTTCCTAAGGATCTGTTAATTTCACTGAAGCACATAAACATGTGATAGAAATGTGTCTCTCCTTGAGAGAATTATTTGTTGGTTTTTAATCTCACCATTGAGCCAGTGGCACTCTCTGTCTTGAAGGATCACAGAGTTCATTTTATTTTTCTGGGGTAAATTAACCACTAAGCTCATTTGCAGACATTCTGGACATTACCTTAGGTAATGAAATGAAATGGTTTTCTGTTGGAAAATACTGCATAGCTTGAGCTTTTTATCTTTCTGCCACATAACATCACTATTAACAACTACATTTTCATTATTCTTTCTCACTTTGGCATCATCTAATGGTCCTTTCTATTTAACCTTTAAAAATGCTGTCAGAAACATGTTCAAATAATTTACTCCAACAACTACACTGCTATGGACTTGGCCCTTAGGTAGGAAAATAAAGCCATTAAAAAAATAAAAGACTATTTTAAACAAAAACACAAAAAAATTCCTACAAAAGTTAATGAGGGTTCAGAGCTCTTTCCAATGGGAGAAGTAGGTGTCCACCTGCACAGGAATCCAGTCCATGACTTGCAATGACAAGATGCAAGCAAAACGGGACACTCTGTGATGGCAAAACAGATCTTATCTTGCCCATATATATATTTAACCCAGTTTTTAAACTGTAAACTTGGTAGAGTCATGATGGTAATGACACATTTTTCTTACCTAAGTCTTAGTGGCTTCGGTATTCTTTAATCAAACAGGTATAAAACTGTTAGTGAGAATTACACTGGTATTGTTTCTCTATACTATGTGGAAGAAAAAGGCAAAGAAAACTGAAAAATGGAACAGAAGGTGAATTCATCATGGATGTAGCCACACATGATAGTCCTAAGTAAAGAAGTAAGAGTTCTTAGTTTCAGTCTCATTAAGCTATTTTTCAGAGTTGTGTTATTTCTTTTGGATTTTGAATTTCACCTACCCCTCAAACACCACAACCCTGGATTTCTGTCTAGAAACCCTTGCCAAATTTTGCAGCATCACTTGATAAGAGATAAGGAGGAGGAAAAAAATGAGTGAGGCATCTCATTGAAGTATATTTAGCTAGTGAAGACTGTGGGATCTCACATTGTTTACCAGCTACTCCTACGCTCTCTGCTGAACCTGGACCAATTTTACAACTAGAGTGGAATTGACAAGTCACGTTGCATGCTTACCAGATGCTATTGAAGAATGTGGAGGAGATAGCAACATAATCATAATGAAAACAGAATTTCAAGATCATCTTGTCCTTTTAGCATCAGAGACTCAGCTAAACGAGATGACTGATTTATCTGTGTACCTCATACCATTATTAAATAAGTGAAGACAAGAACACAAGTTTGATATTATACAACAGGCTTATTGGTATGTGTCATAGCACCTGTAATTTAGCAGTCACATTGTCTAGCTCAAACAGGTGGCACAGTCTGGCAGGTGGTAGTGAGGAATTTTTGCCAGGTTTACACTTTCTTCCAAATGGCTTGCCTCATATTTTTATATTTCTAAAATTGTGTGTGCATGTGTGCATATACTCAACTGTATTCATGTAACATTAATGTAATGTGTGTTATATTTTGAAGTTAAGCTGTTAATTACATGTAGATTCTGAATTGTACTAACTCCTTGATAACTTTTTTCTATTAGTATTCATATAATATTTACTCAACAAACATTTTTGAGCACCTGTGTTCCAGGTACTATTCTACTATTCTAGATGCTTAGAATACATTGACAATACAAGAGAAAAAAATTCTACCATTTTATAGTTTACATACTAATCATAACCCACTTTATAAACATATTTTACTTAAAATCAATGTTACCTGGTTTTAGTATTACTATATAACCTTTCTGAAGGTTGGTATGACTTCCTACATCTTTTGTAACTGAATAAAATGGAGGTTCGGCCACCTGCCACAATGAAAGCCAGACCCACGAGGCAGCTGCTGCTGCAAAAGGAAAGAGGTTTTATTCAGGCACCTGATGACCTGGGAGAATTGGGGAGTCTACTCTCAAAAGCTATCTCATCTTCCTGCTCAAGCCTACAGTTCTTATAGGGATAGGGAAAGGGGAGGTTTTTTTATAATTCCTATCCAATAATATTGCTAGCTTTGGGCACACTTGGGGCCCTATCCATGCATCTCTCCAGCTTGTGGCATGCTCAGGCCCTATTGATATATATTTCTAGATTTCGGCACATCCAGTATAAGAACCTCCCTCTGCTGCCATCTTGGCCAATGGGAGAGACTCCTTGGCACTACCACTGCCTTCCTAGGGTAACATTCTTTGTATATGTTTAATTTCAGTCTTACCGATGGAAACTTTATGTTTAGGCATATGTCTTGTAAGCATATTATAGCTTTAGAAAGTTCAACTGGAAAATCTGTACCTTTAAACAGTGAAGCTGCATCCACCTACTTTTTTTGAGACTAACAGTGTATTTGGATCTATTCCTTTATTTTGTGTGTTTTTCTATACTGTACTTTCTTTGCTTCTTTTAAATTATTTTCCCATTCTTTTTCACTTGTCAAATTTTCATTATATTCCTCTGCTTAGATTGGTAAGACTGAAAGCAGAGCTCTAACCTTATTTCTTTTCTTTTAACTATCACATATGTCTACATCCATGATGAATTCAGCTTTTGTCCCATTTTTCAGGCCTCTGTGCCTTTTTCTTTAACATAGTACAAAAAAAACAATAACAATATAATTATCACTTACTAACAGTTTTGTATAGGTTTGTTTAATGAAAGTAATGAAGGTTTGTTTCAGGTTTAATGGTTTAATACTTGTCTTAACAAATACTTTAATCATGTTTAATGTTAATAAATACAAAGACCTTAGAATTCAAAAAATAATAATCTCCCCTGCCAACTTTAATGTCTATATTTTGAATTTAAGCTCTCAAACTTAGTTATTATCATTAATGCTATTTTAGTTAATATATTCATTAATTTATTTGCTTTTTATTTTGTACTACACTATACTTTCTTAGTTAAATGTTATTTTCTTAAAATACTTCCAGTAGTACTTCTTTCAGCAAGATCTGTGCATGGTAAATTCTCTCATTTTTTGACTGGCAATCTCTATTTTGACCTCACTCTTAATTGAAAGCCCAACTGGATGTACAATTCTAGAGTGACAATTATTTTATTTCAACATATTAAATGAATACTTTCTCTGTCTTTTCTCTACTATGACTGTTATCAGTACAGTAGTCACAATTTTTTTTAGAAATTTTAGGGATTTTATATTTAGTAAAACTTTTTAAATGAAACTTTGAAGTATGGTTCATTTTTAAAATCATTTTTATTCTCATTGCACTGCTTCAGGATTCATGTGTTTCTTCCATTATGAATACTTTTTATTAATTTACACTTTGAATATTGTCTCTTCTTCCTCTACTCTCTATTCTTTTCTTAGACAATTACTATTATACACATATAATACAATTTCTTATCATACTTTTTATGTATTTACTTCTGTTATTTTAAATCTTTGAGACTAATTTGGGGATCATTTTCATAGTTCTATTTTTATTTTCTTTAATTTCTCTTCATCTCTGTCTAATTTGCATCATTTTGAATTTAGCTGTCTAATCTGAACATTTTTAGCTTACTTTATCTAGCATTCCTCTGTGTCTATAGAAGAAATTGTTTTGATTGACCTAGTCTGCAATACTACTACAAGTGCCCGACCATTTTTCTAATCAGTTAAATTAGTTTTTGGAAGGCTTCAAAAATAAAATGATTTGATAGTCTACCCAAATATTAGTAAGAATCAATATGCAGAAAATACTAATATAAGGTAAAAATAAATTAGAGTATTTTGAGAGAGTCTGTGTTAGTTTCCTAGGGCTACGCAACAAAGTGCCATAAACTGGGTGGTTTTAACCATAGTCATATATTTTCTCACATTTCTACAGATTAAAAGTTCAAAATCAAGATGTCAGCAGAGTTGATTTCCTCTGAGAGCTGTGTGGGTGAAGCTGTTATATGTCTTTCTCTAAGATGCTATGCTGGTGGTTTGCTGGCAGGTGCTGATAATCTTTGGCTTCTGCTAAATCACCCTGATTTCTATCTTCAACTTCACATGGCCTTGTCACTGTGTGAATTTCTGTTCCAAATTTTCCCTTTTTATGAGGACGTAATTTGTGTTGGATTATGGGCTCATCCTACTCCACTATGACCTCATATTAACTAATTACATCTGTGATGACCCTGGTTCAAAATAAACTGACATTCTTAGGTACTTCAGGTTAGAACTTCAACATCTATATTTGAAGGGCACCCAAGTCAACCCATAACGGAGACACTATTGGAAGTAGGTGGCCTGAATTTAGAATCTGAAGGGTCTCAATTTGAAATCTGTCTCTGCTGGTTACTAGCTTCAATGAATTCCTCTTTTCTTTTAGCATCGGTCAAAGAGGAAAAATAACGATTATGTTATAAGAATTAATCTAATGTATATTAAGCATAATATTGTCTTCCATGAATTGCTTCCTCAATTAATGCTAGATATTATTGTCCTTTTTAATTGAGAAGTCGGTGCCATGATAACCTTGTATCTCCTGAAGTGCATCCTACTCACATAAGACATCCTGGAAATGTATGCGGTTACACATGAAAGGAATAAAGAACATTTTAGCAATGACTGAGGGACAGAATAATGTGATACATATAAAGAAAGTTCAGAGAGCTCACTTGAAGTAGCTCACGTTACTGAATGGTTATTCAACACTACATGAAACACTGACACTACCCTAAGACAAAGAGGATGGTTACTTTCATTTGTAGATGAGGAAACTGAGAATCAAATAAATTAAGTAATTTGTCCAAAGTTATACTGCCTATGAAAGGTAGGGAATGAATTTAAACATCAGTCAGTTTGACTCCAGAACCCATGATGTTATAATGGCTACAAAATGAAGAGACTAATTCTAAAACACACATAAAAATCAGCCTTGTTACTTATGAAAGTCTTTCTGTTATTTCTTATATTTCTATAGAAACCTAATGTTTCTAAATCACAATGGTTAGCACACCTGTGGCAGTCAGCATTTTGCTCTAAAGTTTACGCATTACCAACTGCCTTGTTTTATAACTCAACCTTGTTATTTGGTACATAGTTTATTCAAATTTTGTCAAGTTGATTGCTTGTTGGTGGCATCTGGACTAGATTTTGACTTCAAGTTTACTTTAATCACAGTTTTTCACTGAACCAGACACACTGAATGTATTCAGTAGTTAAGGCAATCTCAGAGAGCTCTCTGCAGTGACCCACACAACCACGCTCTGTCCATTTCTGATGCTTGTACATGATTTGCTTATTCAAGTTTCTCTCCAATGACTGACTGGCTTTGGGCAAAGGGAGGTATTCACTCCTGCATTAGGGCTCAGCTATACTAGATACACAGTAGCAGCTATATTTTGCAGAGATCTTACTCTTGCTTTTAACTTAACTGGGAAATATTGAAAATTGCTTGTATAAAATTGTGACTACATTTAAAATATTTCCACAAGAAAACAGCAGCTTTTGTTTTTGTAAGGGATCATTTTTTTTAGGTTAGTGCTCAAGATTCCCTAATCAATAAGTATCTGTGGATATTTGACCTATTTAAGGGAATGCAGGAGTAAAAAGTATTCTACTAGAATTCTAGAAATTATATAAAATTAGATATATTATCTCTAAAGTCTCTGCACCAGATTGAGGCACAGTTAATAATCTATTATTGGTAATGCATATTTTCAGGCTCTAGTATCTATTTTTTCAGAACAAAGTCCTCTCCCTTACCTACATTTTCCCTAGTTAAGAACACCCCAAACCTCTGAGTTCTGAGAGACCAGACCAAAAATATTATATCACTTTAGTATTTAAAACAAATGTAATAAAATAATACAACTCCATCAAATTCCTCAGCCATGGAATACCCTCCTTTATGCAGGAGTCACATCTGCAAGACCATTAAAAACCCAGGGCGACAGTATAGAGCCTCCTCCAAACCTTAAACAGAGTATCATAATATCAGTGACCATTCCCCTTTTGGATTTCGGCTTCTTCCTCTGTCTTTATACTTGCAGATGTCCTTTTTCTTCAAGTCCATACTGTTCTCTAGTGTAGTTTTGTTTATGTCTGTGTACTTATGTGCATGTGGACTCAGTATTATTGAGCATTTCTCTGAGTTTGTAATGGAGAGGAAGTCTGCAAAATGTTTGCCCACTTTACTGCTGCAGTTCTGGAACATTGTATGTGTGTGTACAGTTTTATAAATAAAAAGTAGATACAGATTGTTTTTAAGGAAGTCAAAACAGTATTTACGAAGCTTCCTTCACCCAGCATCCCAAAAATGGCTTCCAGAATTTCACCCCCCCAAACTTGCACGCCATTTTGCTTATATAAACTATAAACTAAATATTTTATAGCTTTTATGAGCATGTCAGTATAATTTGTGACCCCCATAAAAGTCTGAAAATATTAAATATGATTTTGAAAATGTGTTATACTCCTTCAAGTTAGGTTATGGCCAATGCCTACTTAACATTCCCATGGACATTCTTTTTAAAGAGATCTAATATTTCATTGTATGGATATGAAAAAAACTCACACTAAAATTTCTGACTCGTTAAATTGGAGATGTTTCTTGTGTTTACTATAATAAAGAATGCAATGAACATTCCTAAAAATAAGTACATAAGCCATATCTAACCATTTTCTTATAACTTTTTGTTTTTTTAAATTTTTATCTATTTTTTTATTTTATTTCGTTATTTTTCAAGTGCAGTTTTTTGTCTATTTCTCCTCTCCCAGCCCCCCCCCCAGCCCGTGCTCCCCACCTCCCTCCCATTTCCACCCCCCTTAGTTCTCGTCCCTGTGTCCTTCATATTTGTTCCTCCAAATCCCTCCCCTTTTTTCCCCTTAAATTCCCTTCCCTCTCCCATCTGGTCACTGTCCCCTTGTTCTCTATTTCAGTGTCTTTGTTTTTATTCTGCTTGCTTGTTTGTTTTGTTGTTTAGCTTCCTGTTAAAGGTGAGATCATATGGTATTTGTCTTTCAACACCTGGCCTATTTCACTCAGCATAATGCTTATTTGGAGTGAAATTTTTGACTCAAGTAATGAAGCCATTGTTAAAGTTTTAGATACATAATGTTATTTTGTTACATTTATGCTTTTAAAAAGGGTTTGTATACTCATTTCAATTTTACTTAATCCAAATAAAATAATGTAACAATTTTTATAAATACAGTGTGCCATGAATAATAATTAGAGTTTGAAATTCCCCTGAATTGATGCCGCTGTACAGCTGAGATTAATGTGTACACACATACTTTTCTGTGACAGTACATTGTTAATTCCTATTTCTTGCTCTCTGTTTCTATATTTAATTCAGTAGGATGATTTAATGGATTTTTATTATGTCAAGCCGTTTAAAGGAGGCAAATATAAGTAAGCAATATTGCATGCAAATAAAGCAGGAAATTAAACCAGTGTTGTTAGAAAGGGTATAAAATAAGAATGACAAGATTAGACTGTTATTGAGAAATGGGAATATTAAGGAAAAATTGCTGTAGAACAAGGTCATTGTCAAATAGAAAAAAGAAAAATCCCAGAGGATCTAGAATATACTCCCAGGCATTACCCTGACATATTTTTTAATAAAATCAGTAAACTGCCTCCAGAATCAAGATTAGGAACTATAGCAGATTGAATGACTGGACCGTGCCTTTCTACATTTAGACACTACCTTAGACACTACAAAATGAAGAGACTACTTCTAAAACACACATCTGAATGGTCTCAATTTCAGAGAGCCTTCTCTGCATCCACACTCTCACTGTGCTCTATCACGGAAAGAAAGACTGTCTCATTTGTTGATTTGGGATTTAGTCTTTTTTTTTTCTTTTTCTGCCAATGATATATAGATTGAAACCATAGTTGGCCAATCTCAAGCTTTTAAAAAACTTGCAGATTTCCACCTTTGCTCTTGGGCTTCTGCCAGCCATAATGTAAAGCAAAACTACCCTGGCTAGCCTACTGAAGAATGGTGACAGACACCTGTTGGGGGGACATCCAGCTAACAGGCAACTTGAAGCAGAGCTGCCTTAAATATTGCAGCCTCAAGCATATATGCCCCAGCTGATCCACAAACTTGTGAGCAATAAATAAATGTGCATTTGTTGTGTGACACTCATAATTTGTAGTTGTTTGTTAGGTAGCATTATTGTAGCAATAACTAATTAATAAATGGAAACTTGGGTTTCCTTTACTGAAGTAATGTTGCAAGTGCCTACTTCCAATGGTTTCACCTAAGTCAGAGGTGATTAGAGAGACAGTGCAGGAAACAAATTATCAGGCAAAGGAAGCCATAGAGTCAGCACAGTGTGACGAAAAGCAAAGTAGTACAGCTGGAGTGTCACGAACTGGATGAGGACCTTCAGTTGTGTTAGTCTCAACTACTCAATGTTGATTTGTAAAGCGGCACATAAAAATCCAATTGCTGACTTCTCTTGAAAAATCGCAAGTGATGGCAAAACAGGGAATGTTGTTCCTCAATGCAGCAATTAGCTGGAGTTGAGTAGAAGCCATCTTCAAGACAGGACCTGAGTTTCCTGTTTACCCCAGGGCTCACCTAGCACATCACCACCACGTAGTTTTCTCTCTAGAGGAATGTATGTAATAATGCCTACTTTTTGTGTTTTTGTGTAAATGAAGATAGAATACCTATCTAAGATTCCTGGAGCAGAGTAGGTGCTCATTAATGATACCTTGATTTTTAGATATTCAATAAGTATCACTTAAAAGTAGTAATTTATATGTATTTCTTGTGACATAAATCTATGATTAATTAAATTTATCCATTAATATTCTCTGAATCTCTTTATTTAGATATGATCATCCAAGGGTCAAAAAGAACAGAATGAAATTTTGTGAAAATAAGGCAAAATTTAATTGTGTACCCACCTAAGTTGTCTTCTTAACCAAGAAGGAAATAAGTTAATAATTATATTCCAACTTGTATCCATTGGTTCAAAGCTCTTTAGTAAGTTGAAAGAGCCTAAATACCTTAATATATTGGATTTGTTTAGCAGTTTAATACCCTAGAGGTACTTCATGTTTATCATGTTTTATGTAATTCTACTTTAACATGACATTCCAACGTAGATATTTAAATTTAAAAGAAAAAAACTACAATTCCCAAATAGAAATCACCACCACATTTAACATGATTTATTTTCAGCAATTTATCAAATATTTAGTGCTAATTTAGGTACTGTTCTATGTACTAGAAATATTGACATAAATATTAGCTACCATTTACTGTACTTCCATTATTTTTCAGCCATTTTTTAAATAATGAATCACTCTTTTATCAACATTGCCTTCTTCAAAAGCAGAGTCTAATGACAACAAAGATATATACAGTCTGCAATCACTTTCAAATCTTACCACTGAGAGATAATATAGGTAACCAGCTGGTATAACTCATCAATGCAAGTTTGAGAATTTTGATTCAATTAGTATTTTAATGGGTTTCAATGTACTTCCTGAGGCCTCCCTTGTAAGACCAAAAACATCATGAATAGGGCCCAAGGTATTACCTTCTCTTGACTGACAGAGCTGGCCAATGTCAGTTTATTAGAGGTACTGAGCATCTTTAGAAATGTATAATGGAAGAGAAATTTATCTTTAAAAAATCAGTTAGGGAAAGAGTATATAAAAGGTCTGTCCAGAAAAAAACGTCCAGCCATTGCCAATATAATGAGAATGGTGTGGGCGACACTGATGTAACCTGGCAGCAAAGGAGACTTAGTAGACTGGAATGCAATGCTGTGTATACAATGCTGACTTAACTATACTAGTCAGTGGGAGTGGCAGATGCTATTGAGTAAGCATGTGTGCTGTGTGGCTGTCACATTCAAAATGACTTAGCAAGTAGAGCAACGATTCTGTATTAAAATTTGCATTAAGTTTGAACACTCTTTGGTGCAAATGATTTGGATGATGTAGAAGGTCACAGCTCTGGGCAACTGGTGACCAGCAGCTTCATCACAACAACATGCCCACTTATGCATCACAGCTCATGCAGAGGTTTTTGGCGAAACTTCAAATCACCCAGCTGACACAGCCCCCCCTATAGCCCAGATTTGGTGCTCTGTGACTTCTGGATTTTCCCGAAACTAACATCATCTTAGAAAGGGAAGAGATTTCAGACCATCCATGAGATTCAGGAAAATACAACTGGGCAGCTGATGGCAATTGGGAGAACTGTCTAAGGTCCCAAGGTGCCTACTTTGAAGGGGACTGAGGAATCATTGTCTTATGTACAATGTTTCTTGTATCTTGTATCTTCTTCAATAAATGTCTCTATTTTTCATATTATATGGCTGGATACCTTATGGACAGAACCCCTTTGGTTGAAAGGAGTTTTTTGATGTCCAATCACCCATCCTCCATAATCAGAAGCACACTACACAGCTTTCCAATGGGCTGATATGGTTAGCCCTTTCTTCTCTAGCTGAGTTCAGTGTTGGAATTTTGGAGGTCTAGAGAAGGGATCAAAGGCTGTCATTGGAGATCTTCTTGCTTTTTCTTTCTCCTTAGAGATCTTTACCCCTCTGCCAAATGTTGCGTAAATATGCAATGAATATTTAAGAAATGTCAATTTGAAGAAGTATTCTCAATGCCAGTGCAGGTTTAAAGTCTTTGTTTTGTTAATTCATGTAACGAGTTAAAATAGCCAAGGCTTCAATTTTTTTCCTTCTACTAAATTTATTTTCCCTCCATACATGTAGAAAGAATAGATTTAGGGGGGATTTTTTTTAGGTAAAACCTTGTTTAATAAACATCAACAACATAAAAGATTGTTTTGAGTCTCTCAACTCCACTGGGTATGGGAGAAGGATGAAGCAGATCTTATTTTGGTTTGCTGAAATCTCACCTCCTTTCCCCTCTCTTTCTCCTTTTCCTGACTTCTCCTCCCTTTCCACTCAACCTGCTTTCATTCCTTCACATCTTATTTATTTTCTTTTATTGTTTTGTTTTTTTGTTTAAATTTATTTAATTATTGTTCAAGTACAGTTTTCTTTTACTCCCATCCCAGCCCACACCCCCAGTGCTCCCCACCTCCCTCCCATTCCCCACCCTCACCTTAGTTTTTGTCCATGTGTCCTTTACACTTGTTCCTGTGAATCCTTCCCCTTTTCCCCCGAAATTCTCTCCCCTCTCCCCTCTGGTCCCTGTCCTTATTTCTGACTTAATTGGTAGTGTGAAATCTGTTGACATGAGTAGAATTTAGGCAGAGAGAGAAAGAGAAAGCAAGAAAAATCTATTCCACATACTTTTCCTCAGCCCAAGGTTTCTAAACATTTCTGTTAAAAGTCTCTGGCTTTTGCTTTTATGAAAAATTAGAATGAGAGCCTCTATTCTCAGTTTAATATCTTGCCATTTAAACTTGCCTCATTTTTGTAAATTTGAATGACTGAATGACTCTTATTAGAATATTACCAGTTTGTAAAATAAGGTAAAAAGCTCTCATAACATTGTAAAAACCACTTTTATGCTTTTAGATACCAATAACTACCACTTTTACACTTTTAGATACCAATAACTACCATTTTTATTATGCTATTTTATTTGTTCAGCTGTTCACCCATAGTATTTTCTAAATACAATAAATAATTCAGTGCTTCTCAGTTTTGTATAGGAAATGGTCCTGGATTTTCACACACACAAAAAAAAAACTAGTTTTCTTTCATTTTTTAGTACTTGAACCTGAAAATGTCTTTTATAATAGCCTGAACATTTCAAGAGTAGTTGTTTAGTGATTGCCAAAATCAGAGTTGCTCATTTAGAAATTTTATTTATTTATTTATTTTTATTTTAAAGGTTTTATTTATTTTTTTTGTAGAGAAAGGGAGGGAGAAAGAGAGGGAGAGAAACATAAATAAATGTGTGGTTGCCTCCCACATGCTCCCAACTGGGAACCTGGCCTGCAACCCAGACATGTGCCCTGACTGGGAATCGAACCAGTGACCCTTTGGTTCTCAGGCCAGGACTCAGTCCAGTGAGCCACACCACCCAAGGATATTTAGAAATTTTAATGTAAATAAAGTGAATAGCTTTTGCAAACTCACTATGTATCCTAATGATTATTTACAGATAATAATGTTTGCATAAATATTTATGATCTTATCTTTACTTTTATACATTGACTGAGTCAAGGAAAATTATAGTTACCCAAATAAGATAATAGTTTCAAAATGCCACTTCTCAACATGCAAATATCTGGGAGAATACATGCAAAATTTGTTCTGTCTACATAGCAATAAGAATATACACTCAGGTGAGGCAAATTATTAGACATAATTAGAAAAAAAGAATACTGGTGTGAGGAAAAAGGAAACAAGTAGATAACGCATAACACAGTGTTATGCGTTAGTCTTGATGCTTGGATCCAGGGGAAGGAAGTGGAGAAAAGAAGGGACATACTTACCTAAAGTACTTTTATTATTTATTTGAAATTTAACTTGGCATTCTGTATTTTCATTTTATAAATCTGGCAACCTTAATCACTGCACATCTCTGAGAACATGGCAAGACTTGTCATCTTGAAATTATGAAGAATGACATGAGAGATTAGGAAAGAAGTATAGAAAAGGGTGTTCTTCAATGTACTACTAATATACAATAAAATAGAAGATGATAAATTGATGGATAAGTAGACCAATAGATGGAAAAGATATAGAGATATAATAATTCAAATTTTGGAGACGAGGAATCCTGAGAAATTTATCGTGGTTAGAAAATGTCGGATGGGGGGTGTTTGCAGGTTCAGTGGTCCTGGTGGGTGAGCAGGCAGGGCAGGGGCTGCAGTCCTACAGCGGGGGGGTCGGTGGGGCTGGTGTGTGTGTGTATAACAGGTCATTACATAGATCAGGGAACTGGAGATCTGGTGAGAAGGTGCTGAATCTCCTCTTTCCCACAGATCCCATCTCAAACCTGGTACAGGGAGAGAAAGGTAACTTAAAAAATGCTGTTAAACAAAACAAACAAAAAATAGAAGATGACAGGGAAATCGACACAAAGGTTTCAATATTAATAATTTAAAATGTATTATATGAATAATGAGGGGGAAATGGAGACAACTGTTATTGTACAACAATAAAGAAAAAATAAACAAAAAGAAAAAGTCATCTTTTACAAAAATATCAACATATATCATGCCATTTTCAGTTGTAAAGCTGTAACACAGGTTGTTTCTTAACATCTCTGTATAGAACTTTTCAAAATTTTGTTGTTCTCCCAGAAAAACAGAGTTTACCTAGGATTACTTAATGACTTGAAGCGAAACTTATCTTACTTCAAAAGACACATTAATTTCTATGCTTCTCACTACTCCACCACTGACAACTTTAACACACATCTTGAAAAACATTAGAGCAAATTTGAATAATTATCAATGCACAACTTGTTATTTCTATTATGATATCCTTCCCAATATTAACTCAAAGCCAACTGAACCTTATACTTGCAGTTCTGGTGACATGAATAGGAATAACAGTACAGGATGTGTAATACAGTAGTAGATCATTTTAGCTGTCTTCTAAAGCTTACAATGAAAGCTGACACTGCCAACACCTGTGTCTGTTTATTAACATTCTCATGTGTAGAACTAACAAAATTGAACTTCCAATCCACTCTCAATCCTATATTCTACCATTGAACTAAGCTTAAATAAAATGCTTTACACAAACACACAAAAAAATAAAATGTGTCATTAATGTTCTCTTTATGTAATGTTATCAAAATTCATTTTAGTGATTGAAAACAGTATTGAAAGCAGCCCTTTCCTAAACCTATTCTTTGGATCACATTTCCCCATGAAATGTTAAATCCCTCCAGATTTCATTATTTTCACATGCTAGTTTTGGGGAAGGTACTCTTTAAAGTTCAAAAGATACAACTCATAGTATTGTTCATTGGGCCAACTTATGCTGGAGGCCTTTGTGTTTGTTTCACCTGATGGGAAATGGGCAAATTAACATAATTATGAAAACTGCATACTCTTTTGTTACAATTGTTGGGGCAAAGGTATTCTGATTTTAGATGGTTTTTATTTGAGCAAAACTGCATTGTCTATTTCATAAAATCTGGCAAGTTCAGTTATTGCCTGAGAGGAGGTTTGCTCAAAATGGGGTGGCAGATTTCACACTGGGATGTATTGCTATAATCTAAAATATTTGTATGGTCCTCCTCCTCATTGTCATCACCATCATTGTGCTTTTAAACTTGTCTAGAATTGTTTGATCAGGAGCCATTGCTCACGATACTCTCATCTGGATGTCTTTTTGCCTGCTTCTCTTGCTCTGAATTCAACTCATCTTTTACTGATCATTTCACATACTCTGTGAACCCTTTCCTCTCCCTAAGTCTTCATTTTCTACTGATTCCTTCAGCTCTACTGATAGAATGTGAGAGTTGGAAAACATTGTGTGAAATTTAATCATTTATTTTAAATAGGAAAAAACTGGGGCCCAGAAAGTTTAATGAATGGAGTCAAGACTGAACAACCAGTTATAGAAGGAAAGGAAAAGATTTTTTAAAAGATTTTATTTATTTATCTTTAGAGGGAAAGGGAAAGAGAGAGGGAGAGAAATATCAATGTATGGTTACCTCTCATGTGTCCCCTGCCTGGAACTGGCCTGCAACCCAGGCATGTGCCCTAACTGGTAATCAAACTTCGATCGTTTGGTTCCCAGGCCCACACTCAATCCTCTGAGCTACACTAGCCAGGGCAGGAAAATATTTTTTTAATGCTCTGTAAGTTTAGAACTATTTCTGCTTTTCCATGCTCTTCCACTTCATCTATAAACTACTCATTTGGATTTATATTTATATACTTGGAGACGTGGAAATAAATTGGTATTTAATCTTAACACTATTTGTTAAATTTTGTACTTATGTTATTTGTCTAATCAATTAGATTCAAGGGTTTTTATAAGATATCATGTTTCAAACTCTCGTATCTCAGAACAGTAGACTGAGTAGCTAGAATAGGAATGCCAAACAAATTTATTTGTAACTCATCTTAATGGTAGCCTGCAGGGATAGTTTAGGTAGAATTTTAAAACCTTAAGGAAGCCTGCCATTTCCAATTAGAGATCCTTTCCTTAACTTTGCACTATGGCATGGTTCATTTTTGGTCATGAAAAGTGAATTAAAAGCTAAAATATATCATCTCCTAAGCCAGTAAGGAGCCATTAATGAAAAACAGTGGCTCAGACTTTTGACATGGCTTGTACTTAAAATGTAAAATTGTTTAATTATATATAAACAGAGCCTTAAATTACTATTGTAATATGTCTAATATGCCAAAGAGGATGAGTTTAATCCTTGTCTCTCTAATGCTAAACATCATTCTAGATAAATAAGAATTGACCAAAAATCAATATAGGCTTATATTTGTTATTTTTTGTATTTCTATTGTTTCCCATAACTCCATATATAAAATTGAAGGAGCACGGGTCATTACACTATCTTTGGTTTCCTTATTTGCCTTATGCGAGCCTGGTGGACTCAACCTGGAGTTTTGGGAGGAAGAAAGAAATATGAGAGACCTTCAAAAATGATTCATTACATTTAGAATTATTCTGAATGGTACTCAAGCTAAATCTAAAAGAACACTAGTGGAGTATTTCTACTAGCAATTGGAACAACATCTAATCCTTAGCAATTGAGAGACATTTACTTGCATTTAAAGCAAATATTCATTTGTTTGAAAACATCATGATTTTTTTTCATTCTAAGACCAAATTATATTGTACGAGCTTAGAAGATAAATAGGTAGATAACACTTTTGGTTCAAATCATAGATATAATATTGACATTATTTTCCTTAGTAGTGGGCAGTAAGGCCAACTTTTAATGTCTCCTATAGAGTTATTTGTAACTACAAATAACTGCTGTAACTACAGCTACTGCTGTAGCTCCGATGAATAAAAACACATCCTAGAGTGTTCCCACATTCCCAAAACAAAGTGTAGACCATGTTCAATGAAAGGAGATGCCACAGTGAAAAGATAAAAGTTGAGATCTGAATGACTCTATTTACTCTGCCATATCAGATACCAGCTGAAAAAGAATGAAATTAACCTGCATAATAATTGAATTGGAATGTGTGAATTTTTATGTTGGTGCTGAGGATTTTGTTGCTATTGTTTTTGTTTCTTAAAATAAACCTTAGACCTTCTTCAGTTGATCACCGGTAAGAACTTAACTCTGAAAGACAGATATTGACAAACTCACACATACTAAATAGTAAATGTCTTTATACTACAAGTCATCATGTAGAGATTTTTAAAATCACTTTGGCATTTAACAGAAAACTAAAGTAAATTTCTCAGAAATCCAACAAAGACTGTTTCTGGTGTGTTAAAATCTTACCATTGGCTGAGGAGAGGGGGTTGTTTTTCCCCTTAGATATGAGTTGCTTCCTTCAGTGAATCCAGAAAAGGATCCTTCCTTCCTCACTCATTTAGCTTCTGGTGGCTGATGGCAATCTTTGGTCTTCCTTGGTTTGTGACTGCATCATTTCAGTCTCTGCTTGCATTTCCACATTGCAGTTTTTCATATATATGTGTTTGCATCTAACTTCTCTCTTATTAGGGTATCAAGTCATTGGGCTATGCCCACCCTAATCCAAGATGCCTTCATTTTAACTTGATTACATTTACAGAGAGCCAATTTTCAAATAAGATTGCATACACAGGTTCCGAGTGAACATTAATTTTTCAGGATGCTTTTCAATTTAGTATAGTTGTATATGTCCAACCTTGCATGAAAATTGAAGATTCTAGTCTTTCTACTAGCTCAGTGTTTGTGATTTGTGAGGATTCCTCCCACCATGTTGTTAGCTGTGGTGGTTTTCAGAAAGATAAATAGTAAAATAGGTATAACTGGCTGCCACAGGTCTACCATAGTCTTGCCTCAGATTAAAAAAAATGTATAAGATTTTATTTATTTATTTATAGACAGAGAAGAAGGGGGAGAAAGAGAGAGAGAAACATGATTGCCTCTTGTGCGTCCCTTATTGGGGACCTGGTCCACAACCCAAGTATGCGACCTGACTGGAAATCGAACCAGTGACTCTGGTTCACAGGCTGGTGCTCAATCCACTGAGCCACACCAGCCAGGGCTCTTGCCTCAGATTTTTTTAAAATATTTTATTTATTTATCTTCGGAAGGAGAGAGGGAGAGAAACATCAATGTATGGTTGCCTTTCGTACGTCCCCTGCTGGGAACTGGCCTGCAGGGAACTGGTCTGCAACCCAGGCATGTGCCCTGACTGGGAATCGAACCACGATTGTCTGGTTCACAGGCCCGTGCTCAATCCACTGAGCTACACCAGCCAGGTTGCCTCAGATTTTAATGCAAAAAGTTAAATAGGGTTGAGTATTTAACTTCAGAGTACATGTATAGGTCCTCATGCATTTGTTTACAGATTTGGTGTTCTGAATAGGAGCCCTCTCTGCATATAGTGGAAATGGCCTGGAGCATTTAACTAAAAGGGAAGTCATCACACACTTACTGTTTTAAACAGTATGAAAGGACACCTAATTTTCACAGATTGTCTTCTGAATTCCAGAGCTGACGTCTCTAATATTTAGTTATTAAAAACTGGAACATTTATTTGTCTCTTTCTTTGAATACCCTGAGTAGATTTAAATTTAGATTATATTAAACATGTCAAAAAGAGCCTACGATGGAATGATATTTCTGTCACAACAAATAATTCAGAGGTTTACTATTCCCTCAAATTTTAGGCTCTAAAGGAACCAAGTATAAAAGGAGAGGGCAAGATCATTCTTCTGGAAGGGATTTAAATGTAAGTATTTAAACGTTTTACACAAATTCAGCCAGTGGGAATTGAGAAGGTGGCAGTCCAAAATGCACAGGTAAAAAGAAATCAAAGGGTGATTTATGTAGGTCCTTTTGTGGGAATGCCTTCAGCACTAACATTTTCTATGCTATGCTCTAGAGTACAAGTAAAAGAGATTTACTAGAATAAGTTAAAAATGTTTTTGCTTCATGCTTCTTATTACTAGATATAAAAATATACTATATACTTCTTCCACAATGGAGGAGATACGTTAGCTAATTAGTCTAATTAGGTCCCTGACCATTGATGAAATGCCATCATTTGCTGCTAATTCTACACATATTTACTGAATGCTTATTGGGCAATACAAGATACCTGGGAAACAATGGTGAATAAGAGAAATAAAATTTCAGGGAATGTGCATCCTACTGGGTGATATAGACAAGTAACAAGTGAATAATAAATATTAAAATGTCAGGTAATGATGGATGCTTTAAAAATAAAAGTAAAATGAATATAGTTTGAAGATCTAATGTGTAACTTGATAACTACAATTGATAACACTGTATTGTATAATTGAAATATGCTGAGAGGAGTATATATACACACATCTGATATGTTACTATATATACTACATGTATATATTTACTATATATAGTACATACTGAAGATTATGTTATATAGATGGGAGGAATTCTTTAACAACATAAATGTTATCAAATCATCATGATGTATACTTCAATCCCTCACAAATTTGGTTGTCAAATGTGTATCAATAGAGATGAAGAAAGAATTTCAAAGAAGCTGAAAAGAAAATTAAGGATTTGAAGAATGACAGGAGATTATCTTAGGGTGTTTATAAAATGTCTCTCTGCAAGAACAGAAATTAAATAGAAATTGAATAATGTTAAGAAGTGAAAATTTGGCAAAAGAGTATTTGAAGTTCAGAGTAATATTGCAAAGGATAATACATGTGCAAATGTTGCTAGAATGAATTGAGTAAATGAAACATTGAGTAGTGCCACACGATAGTTGTGAGATATGTTAGGACTTCTGAGGCCATGATAGAAAGTGTGGATTTATTTTAAGTGTGATGGAAAGCTATTGGATGGTTTTCATTAGGAACGTGATGTCATCAGATTTCTTTGACTACTAATTATGGATAAAGTGTAAGAGACAATGGTAGAAGGAGGAAGATGGTTAGGAGGCTATTGTAGGAACCTAGATAACAGAATAACCTACAATAACCTGGTGTGGACTAGCATTTTTGGTCTGGATGAAATGAATAAAATGTTATGCTTTAGCTTACTAGGTTTAGATGATTGTTAGACATCAAAGTGGAAATGTGGATAAATACAATGTATGGATAACTCTAAAGGGAAGAGGGGAAAAAAGGACTAGTGGTCTATTAAATATACATCTATATGTATTTGTGTGTATGTTTATATGCATGTAATATGTTATATATATAAAATTATATATTAAATGTTTTACTGTAGCTATATATTGTATTTTATATACTATAATGTATATTATCTTTATATATTATATATGTATATATTTATATTTATGGTACTAACTGATATTGCAGAGGTAGTAATTTTAGACAGAGTAGAAGAAATATCTGCAGAACATTGTGACATTCTGACAATTAAAGTTCAAAAGGAAGATGAAAGTTTTGCTGGATAGAGCAATCTTGATTATAGGTCTTTGGATTTCATGACTTGGAATACTTCTTTCCAGCCCCTTCTTGCCTGTAAGGTCTCTTTTGAGAAATCCGCTGACAGTCTGATGGGAACTCCTTTGTAGGTGACTGTCCCCTTATCTCTTGCAGCTTCTAGGATAGATAAAGTGCTTCTCAGATAAGATCAAATTCAAGGAGTTCATCATCACCAAGCCCTTATTATATGAAATGCTAAAGGGACTTACCTAAGAAAAAGAAGTTAAAAAAACATGAACAGTGAAAGGACAGCAAACTCACAGTTATTAACAACCACACCCAAAACAAAAGCAAACTAAAAAGACAGCTAGATCAGGAGTGGAAACATAGAAATGAAGATCTCAAGGAGGGTTAGCAACAGGGGGGTGGGAGTAGGAGAAAAAGGGAGAAGGTACACAAAATAAGTAGCATAGACAGTAGATAGAAAATAGATTGGGGGGGCAAAAATAGTATGGGAAATATAGAATCTAAAGAACTTGAGACACATGGTCATAAACTAAAGGGGGTAATGGGGATGGGGGTAGGGTGGAGGGGAATGAAGGGGAAATAGAACAACTGTAATGGCATAATTAATAAAAATAAATAAATTTAAAAAAAGAGGAAGATGAAGAGCTGGCCTAAGAAGTTGTGGTTTACCTTTATGAAAATATATATATCTTATATACACATACATACATATATATTACTATATATATACCATAGAGGAAACTAAGGAGGATATATTGTCCTAAAAAAAGAGAAAGAAGAAAATGCATCAAAGAGAAAATGACCACTAGTGCCTACCACTGCTGAGATGAAAACTTAGAACTGACCATTAAATTTGGCAGGATAGAAGTTTTACTGGTAATCATGCTGAGAAATTTCATAGGAGGATAAAAGCCTGTATAGAGTGGATTAAAGACAGAGTGGGAATATTCTGGGCAAGCTGGCAAAGTTTGTTTTCATATACTCTCTTTGTTCTAATATATAAAAAAGTTAGGTAAAGTCTGAAGGGAGAAAGCAAAGACATACCTGGAGTATTAAAAACAAAACAAACAGACAGACAAACAAAACCGCAATGGACTAGAAAGTAAAGAGAAAAAATAAAATGGTGACTGAAGGACCAGACCTAGATACCTGGCCTGGAGTTGGCAATGGCAGATTGTGAGTTCACCTCCTACAGACTGAAAGGGAATAAAAACATGCCAGTTGTGGTGCTTTATAAGGAACTGAGGGAGTTTTGGAAGACAGTGACAACTTGGTCGACTGGTTTTTAGCTGAGTACCCAGGAGATCACTGATAAAACTGTTAGACTGGAAAGCTTGAGAAAAAGACAAACAAAATATGTCACCTCAAAGTCAAGTGGCAAATCAAAATTTCATAAGAAATGAATAAATCTTTTAACAAATGTAGCCAACAAAATCAATAGTTTGAATGCGGATTTACTTTCAATAAACTTAATTATATGAACAATCTGACAAAGACTGAAAAAATAAATGTCTAGTATGCTTTATCCTATCTATAAAAACCTATTACTATGATTAATAATAAAATGGACAAAACCCTTAAAGTCAAGACCCAGACACCTGCCATTTTGATTCTATTCAATATTTGCTGAGATTCTAACAAATAAAATAGAGAAACAGAAAAGACATAATAATTAAGTTGTTGAGATAAACTATCTTTTTTCCAAATGATATGATATATATGTAATCCACAAGACTTTACAGATAAACTCTTAGAACTAATAATAAGGAAAAATATTAAACATTGTAGATATAATTTCATAGCAGCATTATTTTAAAAAATATTTTATAGAGATGGGGAAAGGAGGGAGAAAGAGAGGGAATAAAACATCAATGTATGACTTCCTCCAGCACAGCCCATACTGGGGATATGGCCTTCAACCCAGGCATATGCCCTGACTAGGAATCACACTGTCGATGCTTTGGTTTGTAGACCTGCTCTCAATCCTGAGCTGCACCAGCCAGGGCCATCAGAACAGCGTTATTTACAATAGCCAAGGTATGGAAACAATCAAAGTGTACATTGATGGATCAAGAAAATGTGATACACACACACACATGCACACTGTATAGATTACTACTCAGCCATAAGAAAGATGAAATATTGCCATTTTCAGTAGCATGGTGGTTCTTGAGGGTATTATGACAAGTAAAAGAAGGCAGTTAGAAAAGGACAAGAATCATATGGTTCCACTTATATGTAGGATATAAAAATGGCAAAGATAACAAAACAGAAACAAATTCCAAGATACAACAACAGAATGGCAGTATCAGAGGGGAAGGAGGGTAGGAGGAAGGTAATGGGTAAACAGGGTCAAATAAATGCTGATGGATGGAAACTAGCCTTTTGGTGGTGAGCACACAGTGGAGTATACAGATATTGAATTATGATGCTGTTCATCTGAATATTAAGCAATGTTATTAACTAATGTTACTTAAATACTTAAATCAGCAAAGCAAAATTAAAATATACAAATCAATAGCACGCTTATGGTTAATTTAAAAAAGCTTATATTGAACATTGACCTAATAATTTATTCCAAATTTTATACCTTATACAAAAATAAGTTGATAAAACATAAAACCATAATGCATCTAAAAATAGAAGAAAAGTTGTGGTATCTAGGGGTAGTGAAAAGTTTAGTCTTGACGTCAGAAGCATATCCCATCAAATTTATATCAAAACTATTGCTCTGCAGAAAGCCCACATGATGGAGACAAAAAGATAAACTACAGACTAGGCTTATAAAGGGTTTTTCTTCATGAAAATCTTAGATGTGATGAAGGATGTATAAAGCAAGGAACATTTTTCATATTGGAGTTCAATAACTCACAACTTAATTTTATTAGACTGTATTGGTTGTGTCATTCTGAGTTTTCATATACATGATTAAAAAGTTTGGTGCTAGCAACCACAGTAGTACAAGGGAAAGAAACAATTTGTGAACATAGCACAGATTGTCCTAGAAATGCTGTACATAGCTCAGCATTTGCAGAAAGGTGAGTGCTAACCAAATAATGATATATTAATGACAACAGCTCTTTATTTACCTTAACAACATACTGAAAAGGTGAGGAAAAGAAAAAATAAATCTTGTGACAATATTCTTGAAAAAGCCAAATATTTATAGTATATAATAGTATAAAAAAGTAGAAAATGCAACACAAATTAAGCAAATGAATGTAAGTAATTCATGAATTAGAAGTTAAAAAATGTGCACTTGCAAAATGGTCTTCATATATTTTGTTGAATGGTGGGGAGGAGTGAAACTGGATGATGCTCAGGAAACTGAGTTTTCTTTTTGATTTGTTTTCCTGTTTTTAAAATGGGTGGCCATCCTGAGGCACCTCTGAGATCCTTTCTGAGTCTGAATCTGTCTAAGCCCATCTGCTGGCCAGAGAGGTGAAATGGCTGCTTCAGTCATCACACTTTGGGAACCTGACCATTATTCCAGACACTCACTGCCAAGGATAATGCAGAGTAACATACAAATAAGATTCCAGAATCTAATTGGCTTTGCTTTTCTCATTTCCAAAGTGCTGTGTTCTAACAAAATTTAAGAGTTCTTCAATTTATAAGTCCCACCCCTGAAGCAAAGTGAATGAAAGCACTTGAGGCATTTGAATCTCTGTACCTTGGGAATGATTTATTGTGTTTGAATCTCTATTGTGTTTCCATTGGAAGACATAGGCTGCTGGTTAGAGTTAATATTTTTACAGTGTGAAATATGCTCCAAGCAGTCCTGAGCATGTGCCAGAAAGTTCTAGTGTTGCTTGAAAATTATTATTGCTCAATTAGGGATCCCTAAATTTGTGAGTATTCAATACAACCACGTGATTAATTTATACCTCCTCAACTCTAGATGACTGCTTACTAAATGCTCTTTAATTTCAGTGCATTTACAAAATAATTAAAATGCAATTTACCAGATTTTAAGACTGTTTGCAATAGCTGTTCATAAATATTTCTAGTATCACTACTTTCTGGGTTTTTCCTAACAGTGTCTTCTTCCCCTTCAATTCTTTTAATTCAATACTTAACAGGTACCGCAGTTCTCATAACTAAACTTGTGAGTTGATTGAAAGAAGTTCTTCAATAACTTTCAGAGGTTAGTTCTCTGGCATTTATTTCCTAGAAAGCCTATTAAATGTTTTCAATTAAAATGAAAGG
Source organism: Artibeus jamaicensis (assembly GCF_021234435.1). Taxonomy (NCBI): domain Eukaryota; kingdom Metazoa; phylum Chordata; class Mammalia; order Chiroptera; family Phyllostomidae; genus Artibeus; species Artibeus jamaicensis. Next base: position 64,646,552 of record NW_026522030.1, on the reverse strand, counting down.
AAGGGAACCTCATATCTTTGAAATGAGGGTCTTTGATTTAGCATTTTATTAAAATATCTAGTTTTCTTAAAAGTGGTAGTGGCTAGCTTGCTAGTAAATGGGAAAGAAAAATAGTAGAAGGATTATATCACCCCATTTAGATTTCTTTGTCTATTAAAAAAACCTTCTATCTGATTAAGTGAAGATAAATGAATGAAGAATCACAGTGTTCTTACTTAACCAGCTTAATCAACTTGAAAAATTGAGGTAGTTATTCTGTCTACTAGGCATGAAGGGCCTAAGTGATATTTGCCAAGTTGTTCCAGCACCTTGATAATCAAGTTGTGCACTTTGCAATAGATTCAGGCTGACAGTGTATGCCTCTAACATGCTTACATTGCTTTGAAATTAGTCTGAACTGGCATCCCTACTAAAACATGAGAAAGAAAGCAAATGACCTCAGAATACATCTGTTTTTTAATGTTTTAAGTATCTTTCAGAATCTAACAGAAATAGAAGGTACTCATGTGTCTTCTAATCTAGTCTAGACCTTACTGAGATATTGAAACCTAAGATCTTACTGCTTGGAATAGAATACTTTAGAAAAATGATTTTATTTATTTATCTTTAGAGGTGAATGGAAGGAGAGAGGGAGAGAAATATCAATGTATGGTTGCCTTTCATGCATCCCCTGCTGGGAACTGGCCTGCAACCCAGGCATATGCCCTGACTGGGAATCGAACCATGAATGTCTGGTTCCCAGGCCCACACTCAATCCACTGAGCTACACCAGCCAGGGCTGGGAATAGAATACTTTTTAATAAACAGTAGCAACAGCAACAACAGTGTCATTAACAAGTAAATGATGAGTTTTAGATATTCCTCAGTGGTTTTTAACACATTATTTTCCTTTGATTCCTATTCATTATTATGATGAAGATACTGTAATTATCACCACCTTAGACTGGGGAAGCAGAAATCAAGTCACTTCCCCAGGGACCCTAGTTACGAAGAAGAGGAACCATGGGTAATGCACACCCATCCTCTGTCTTCAAACCACCCAATGATTCCTTCATTACCCAAGACTGCCTTAGTCAGCAGAGATGGGATGCCATGTCCCTTCTCTCTTATTTCCAAAAGCAGTCAGTTGGAACTGATTCTAATTTCTATTCTCTTTTCTGTGAAAACAGTGAACTATCTCAAAATTACTTTGAAATGATTCTACCTATACAGGAAACACCCTCCACTTTGGAAGAGAAGGAGTGAACATAACATTTTCCTATACCTGCACCTACAATATTGTTATGTCCTTTTATAAAGATAGCATATTTTTTCAACCTATATTTCTCCAAAATAATTTATTAGTTATCTCTTCTAAAATATTTGTAATATGTGATAAACATACACATAAAGAGAAAGTAGACTATTTTAATGTACATTTTATTTATAAAATTGTCTGAAATGTTTACAAAACATGTTGGCAAAAATAGAGTCATCCAGCGTTTTTTTTTTAATAGTGCCCAATTATTATAAGTAAAGGATTTTAGCAAATGACAAAAAAACAGAGGTAGAAATATTCATGTTATATATTGAATAAATATATATAACATTTATATATATATATTGAATAAAAATACAAATAATTTGTAGTGAAAATACATTTTTGTAACTATGTCATTTGCATGCACCTAAATACAAATGGAGGGATCACGGAAACTAAGATAGGTGGGCACACCCAGGAAAATCGTGTGCGGTGCTGCTCTTACTGAAGACACTGTACGTTTAAAGTCCTGTCTTACATATGTTTTATTTAGAAAAATAGTTATTTTGAGACAATCTAACAATTTAAGCTGAAATTAACACATAGTAGAGATTGAATAAGTATAAACTGATTGATTGGTTGACAGGATAGAAATATCTATATCTCCCCCCCCCTTTATTTGCCTCTTTACAACAAATAAAATTTCCAAGTGGACAATAGAGGTAAAATATTTCACAGGGGTTACATATTTCAATAATTATGTTTAACAATTTAAGTGAAGTCTGTTAAAAACATGGCTCAATTTCCAGAAATATTTTAATCATTTAACATTTCCAAGCCATAAAAAAAAAGAGTTCAGCACTTTACAGTACAGGGCTGTAAACTACCTGACTGCAAGAGTCATTTCTCTTAAGTTTGTTTTTGTTTTAGGTGTGGTTCTTAGTAACTGCGAGTTTGCTGTCCTAAACAAACTAAGAGGACAGCTAGATCAGGAGCAAAAACATAGAAATGAAGATCATATGGAGGATTAGCAACAGGGGAGTGGGAGGAGGAGAAGGGGGGAGAAGGTACAGAAAATAAGTAGCATAGATGGTAGGTAAAAAATAGACAGGGGGGAGGGCAAGAATAGTATGGGAAATATAGAATCTAAAGAACTTGAGACACGTGGTCATGAACTAAAGGGGGGGGAATGGTGGGGGAGAGGTGTGCAGGGTAGAGGGGAATAAAGGGGGAAATAGAACTGTAATGACATAATCAATAAAATATATTTTTAAAAAATAATAAAAATAAATAAAACCTTAAAAACTTTTTTAAATCTAAAAAAAAGAGTAATTTCTCTCTCACAGTGCAGGCTGAATAAATGACACTATGCCATTTATCATTATGAAACACTGCAATTATTGTGAACTGACTGTAGTTCTATTTGTTTTAATTCATTGCAAAAATATTTAGGTTTCGTTAAAACATTACAGCAACCAACTTTGAGACTATGCATGTTTTAGGCAGCTAGGGCTTCACCAAGGTGCCACAGACTGCACAGCTTCAACAGCAGACGTTTTTGGTCTGTCAGTTCCGGAGGCTGGAAGTCCAACGTCAAAGTGCTGTCAGGGTTGGTTTCTAGTGAGGTCTCTCTCTTCTTATAAGGTCAACAATCCTATCAGGTTAAGGCTCACCCTTTTGACCTCATTAATATTTTTTACCTCCTGATAGTCCCTGTCTACAAATACAGTCACAATGGGGCTTAAACACTCAACATAATGAATTTTGGGGAACACGATTCAGTCCGTAACAACAGATATGAAGTCATGTTTTCTCTTAAGCATCTTCAGTGGAGACAATGGTTGTAAACCACTGATTAAAGAATATCCAGCCAAGAAAATATTTAGGCAGCAGTTCGAAAGGTGGTCAATAGCCATTCTTCAATCAAAAAGAGGCAAGCCTTCAGGAGGTATAGTAGTAGGAAGCAGTTTTAAACCATAAAGATTGTAGCAGAATGGTTGAATATCATTATCTGAAATGCTTTGTGTAAGAGAGGGAATGTAAAACCTCAATTCCAGAGGTAGTAGCCTAATGAAAATGCAACCAGGGGAAATTAAGCTAAATTTGTTTTTTTTAGGATTGATGTGAAAACAGGAATCTCAATCAAAGGAGCAATCAAAAGTCTGAGGTAGAAAGAGGGCCAAGTGAGGCTGATTCAGACCAGAGCATGTGAGTTTTAGGTTGCAAAAGACCAAGTACAATATCACCGACTCTCTGCTACATTTTTGGCATATTGTTTCATATAGGTCACACAACAACTCCATAAAGTTATCATTTACATATGACAGAAAATAACATATATGCTCAAAGTAAGAAACTAATCCAAAGGGCATTTTTGTATTAAGTGAGCAAAGGTAGGGAGCTGTTAAGTCCATTAGGTTTCATATCTTTCTGCTTCACAAACTGAGTTTTTTGTATTAAATAGAAGCAGAAATACATAGACTGTCTTACAAATATTGCTCTTCCCCCAGCAAGATGAGTACTCAACCAACCTTCTGTTTACTAGTTAAATAAAGAAGAGGGTGTATTTTGAATTTCAAGACATAATTTAGAGCTTAATAAAAGCCCAGCTCCAGTAGCTAGAAAAGTATAGGTGTAAAAAGGCAGGAAACTAATTCTACAGAAAGGCTAGATTTAAAAAAAAAATTCCATTAAAGAAAGAGTGCAAAGGGAGAGAAAGAAGGAAGGTGAACAAAATAATTAAGAAGATAAGAAGATAGGAAGATAGGAAGAGTTTCATTCCTACAGTTCCTTTAGTACTTAGTACATGCCTGAAGGTGACATCTTAATGTGCTGCTACAAGTCATTTAACTAAAAGATCACTCAACTATTGAGCCCTACAGAATAGCGTATGTAAATGAGCACTTGACAAATATTCTTTTCTGATGTAGATAATGATATATTCAAGCTGTAATCTTCTGGCACATAAATGAATGTGATAAGATTATTGAAATTTTAACAAATAGACAAAGCAAGAGACTAAGATAACATGAAGGAAAATATATGTATTGATAGTTTCTCATCAATAATATTTAGATGAACAAATGAGTGCTTTAAGAAAAAGGCAAGTGTACTCTTGTATTCTAAATTACTTGATTCATTCTAAATTATTTACCAGGATTGGAATGAGACCAGAATATCCCACAAAGTTATCTGCCAACTAAGAAAAAAAACTGATTTTGAATACCTGTTATTTTTCTTTAGAAATATGACAAAATATACTCAATGAACTCTTTACGATGGACCCTTCATTGTCATTCTAGCCATGCTCTAAGTCGCAAAATAAAATAGATGAATAAAACAAAAAACCTACTGGTGCTAGTTTTTTAGTTAGTGTTTACTTGATTATAACAATACCAGAGGTTTGTTTTACACATTTTTAATAATTTAGTTTCATAGTTTGTAGGACATTAGAGCTTTTTGGCTTCCCCCATTCTAGACATAGTCACTGTTTTCACTCAAACTTATATTCTTTCAGATGTTTTCCAAACAAATATCAACACATATAGTGTATATGAGCACAAGCATGCATTATTTTAATAAACTCTGAATCATACTTCATATATTATCCTAAAACATGACTTATTTTTACTAACATATTGTTGAATTTCATTATTTGTGGTGAGGGGATCAGAAATTCTGTTTCATGCATGAAAATCTGATCTATCTGTTAGACATCCAAGTGGGATGCTGACTGGGTGTACATTATCTTGGAGCTCAGGAGAGAGAACTACTGAGTATGAATGCTCTGGGGATGGAAAGGTTGAGTTCTCATTGCCATGGTGGTTTACTACACCTGAGTGGGGAATATGCCCTGCCATCCTGAAGGATTTCGCTAAATAAGAAGACTTTTGAGTAGGAAAGGGGAGTTTCTTATTCCAAAGAAAGCCAAGCTTATTTTTCATAATTGCTTACTGTATTCAAAATTGCAGTGATATCTATTCCTTTTTCCTACTGAGCTACCCAGGACAGAATCTTCGGTTGTCTAGATGTCATTCTTTGTTGTATGTAAACGATAACTTTACGGAGTTGTGTGACCTACATGAAACAATGTGCCAAAAATTTAGCATAGAGTCTGTGATATTGCATTTGTACTTTTGCAGCCTAGAACTCCATTGGTTGATACAACTACTGAAGTTGTGTTGCTATGCCCACAGATATAATACTAAAAATAATCCTTGCATAAGAATAATTTTCTTCAGCCTTGGCTGCGGTGGCTCAGTGAATTGAGTGATGGCCTGGGAACCAAAGGTGTAGCATGTTCGATTCCCAGTGTAGGGCACATGCCTGAGTTGTGGGCCCGGATCCCAGTAAGGGGCACATGAGAACCAACCACACATTTGATGTTTCTCTCCCTTTCTTGCTCCCTCCCTTCCCTTCTTTAAAAATAAATACGTAAAACCTTTAAAATTTTTTAAAAGAATAATTCCTTTCAGTTGGAAAATAGGAGGAATACTATTTAGTTAACTGATATCACCAAAGATTTAGAATGGCGGTTAGTTGCAACAAATAATATTCTTTTCCCAAGAAAACATGCCCTTTTTTTGTTATTATTCTGAAGAAATAAGATTAGAAATATACATATACATCATTACCAAATATATGATTCCTGATGCAAGAGTAAGTTAAATAGAAGTCACAGTGGATTGATATATAAAGAATCTGAAAATTATGTTGAACTGGTTTTTCCTAATATTAGGCTCAGAACTAGGATTTTCTAATGTGGATTACATATTAGTAGCTAAACATAGTGATCATTAGCCTAAAGTAAAAGAAAAGGAAAAATAAATACCCAAGAAGGACAAAAAACCCTGCATTTCTACAGATTATTCATTTATAATTTATAACTATAACTTGATATATATGTATATGTATATATCCTATAATAAAAGTAAGATCATCCAATTTAATGTGCCATTGGTGTTGAATTAAGACATTAACTAAAGATATTCATCTTACCAACACAGAAAAAATATTATAAAGTATAAAAAATATCTAGTAAATTTTTTCACAGCTCCCTACCTCTTTTCTTCTATATCATTTCTCGTCTTCTTTTCCAGCTAAGTTATACACCAAACAATAGGCACTGACCATAACATTTATTTTTTGACATTGTCTGTATTTAATGTCTGGCATATATTAAGAACATAATAAATGTATGGAAAATTATATATTTTTTATTTATGTTTGTGATGCTACTAACTGTATTTATAGGAAAAAATAGTAAAGAAAATCTAGCAGTAATGGAACAGTGAGAATAGAAACAGATGAAAGAACACTCAATTAGCCACATTAGAACTGGGCCATCATAAATGTGGCACGGTAGGAGCTTAATTTTTATCTTTCCAGTTTAGAGCCTTATATGTGTACCGGTTAATTTGGCACTCTTTTTCAAGTGGGACTCTTGTGAAGCACTGCGCCGTACTATGTCTTACATGCCATGATAAGTTGCATTTTTCTACTTATATTACCATAATTTTGGAAGTAGCAATATAAGTGTGTCTAGATTAAAAATTCTAGTGGAAATGCTATACACAATTCCAACATGTTTTAAACATTAAAATTACTGTGTAGATTAAATATGTATCTATGGGAAAAATAGATAAGTGAAGGAGGAAAGATTTTTTCCCCACTACAGTATTCGGAACATTTTATTTTCTTTTTGAAATTGAATTATTAAGAAAATAATGTTTTCACAAATATACATTTTGAAGTATTATTGTTAAAATCAGAACAAATTATTGGACTGTATACACTATTGATCTGAACTTTTATGATACATATTTCCCTATATGAAGCCTTATTCTGTTCTTCATTTTTGCAGTTTGGAATATAGAGCATTGTAGGAGAATTCTACAAAAGAATTTGGGGGGCACCCCCAAAGTTAATTTCACACCCAAGTTGGCTTCTATTTTTTTTAAATATATTTTATTGATTATGTTATTACAATTGTCCCATCCCCCCCTTTATTCCCCTCCACCTTGCACACCCTCTCCCACCCACATTCCCTCCCTTTAGTTCATGTCCATGTGTCATTAGGTTCTTTAGCTTCTACATTTCTTATACTATTCTTTTTTTTTTAATATTATTTTATTTAGTTACTTTTCAAGTACATTGTTTTTTTCATCTATTTCTCCCATCCCACCGTACCCCCCCGCCCGGTCTCCCCCCTCCCTCCCATTCCCCCCCCCAGTCCTCATCTCTGTGTCTTTCATACTTGTTCCTCAAAATCCCTCCCCCTTTTTCCCCTTAAGTTCCCTTCCCTCTCCCCTCTGGTCGCTGCCCACTTGTTCTCTATTTCAGTGTCTTTGTTTTTATTCTGTTTGCTTGTTTGTTTTATTCTTTAGCTTCCTGTCAAAGGTGAGATCATATGGTATTTGTCCTTCAATGCCTGGCCTATTTCACTCAGCATAATGCTTTCCAGTTCCATCCATGTTGTTGCAAAAGGTAGTAGCTCCTTCTTTCTCTCTGCTGCATAGAATTCCATGGTGTATATGTACCACAATTTTTTGATCCATTCATTTACTGATGGGCACCTAGGTTGCTTCCAACTCTTGGCTATTGTAAATTGTGCTGCTATGAACATTGTGGTGCATAGGTTCTTTGAAATTGATGTTTTAGGATTCTTCGGGTATACATTTCTTATACTATTCTTAACCTCCTCCTGTCTATTTTGTACCTACCATTTATGCTACTTACTCTCTGTACATTTCATCCCATTCTCTTCCTCACCTTCCCCACCGATAACCATTCATGTGATCTCCATTTTTATGATTCTGTTCCTGTTCTAGTTGTTTGCTTAGTTATTTTTATGTTCCGTTGTTGATAGTTGTGAGTTGTCATTTTACTGTTGATATTTTTTTATCTTTTTCTTTTTCTTAGATAAATCCCTATAACATTTCATATAATAAGGACTTGGTGATGATGAACTCCTTTAACTTGACTAAGGACTTGGTGATGATGAACTCCTTTAACTTGACCTTAGCTAGGAAGCACTTTATCTGACCTTCCATTCTAAATGAGAGGTTTGCTGGATAGAGTAATCTTGGAGTAAATTCTTGCCTTTCATGACTTGGAATACTTCTTTCCAGCTCCTTCTTGCCTGAAAGGTTTCTCTTGAGAAATCAGCTCAGAATTTTATGGGAACTCCTTTGTGGGTAACTGTCTACTTTTCTCTTGCTGCTTTTAAGATTCTCTCCTTATCTTTCATCTTGGCTAATGTAATCATGATGGGCCTTGGTGTGTGCTTCCTTGGGTCCAACTTCTTTGGGACTCTCTGAGCTTCCTGGACTTCCTGGAAGTCTATTTCCTTTGACAAATTAAGAAAATTCTCCTTCATTATATTTTCAAATAAGTTTTCAATTTATTGCTCTTCCTCTTCTCCTTCTGGCCCCCCCATAGTTCAGATGTTGGGACATTTAAGGTTGTCCCAGAGGTTCCTAAGCCTCTTCTCATTGTTCTGAATTCTTGTTTCTTCATTCTGTTCTGGTTGAATGTTTCTTTCTTCATTCTTCTCCAAACTGTTGATTTGAGTCATGGTTTCCTTCCTGTCACTGTTGGCTCCCTGTATATTTTCCTTTATTTCACTTTTCATAGCCTTCACTTTTTCCTCTATTTTGTGACCATAACTCCACCAATTCTGTGAGCTTCTTGATTACCAGCATTTTGAACTGTCAATCTGATACATTGGGTATCTATTAATTGCTTAGCTGTATTTTTTCTGGAGCTTTGATATGTTCTTTCATTTGGGCCATATTTTTTTGTCTTGGCATACCTGTTACATAGTAAAGGGCAGAGATTTAGGTATTTGCCAGGGTGGGGCAACCCACGTCATGCCATTGTGGTGCTTTTTGTGGGGGAGTGGACCTATGCCTCTTGCTGAGCTCTCTGCAGGCTTTCCAGTCATTTATCTGGCTACCCACAAGCAGATTGGTCCTTCGGGTGCTGATTCCAAGGTAGGTGGGCCTGTGTACATTTTAGGACCCTGTGGGTCTCTCCAAGGAACTCTCCTGTGAAGTTGGGAGTTTTTCCCACCACTTCAACTCCCAAAGGTTTTTTTCAGTCAGAGGTTGTGAGGATTTATTTCCCTACACTGGAACCCCGGATTGTGTGGTCTGTCTTGCTCCCTAGTTGTTCCTCCCACTTTATCCACATGCAAATGTGGGACCATGTGCTCTGCCAGCCACTGCTTCACCCAGACTGTGAGCTTCCACCTTTCCTACCCTGGTGGTCCTCCAGCCACCACTTTGCTGCAAATCATTTTTGTCCTGGCTACCTATTTCCAACCCTCCTGCTGCTCTGCATGAATGTTTCTTCTTTAACTCCTCAGTTGTCAGACTTCCAAACAGTTTGATTTTCTGGTTGTTTTTTGTTTTTAAATTTGTTGGTGTCCTTCTTTTCAGTATATGAGGTGGCAAAGTATATCTGCCTATGCCTCCATCTTGGCTAGAAGTCCCCAAGCTGGTTTCTCTTATTTTGCCTTTCTTGTCTTACATATATTTGTCTACATTTTGGATTTTCATTTTTATTGTTTCTTTTTCCTTCCTTTCTTTTTTTTTCTTTTTTACTGCTGTAATAGTGTGTCCAGTATCTCCTCCTACTATGATTGGCCTTCTTATGAAAGAACTTTACTATCTTTTAATCTATTCCTTACTAATACCTAATCATCTCTGAGTTCAAAGCTTAATGTGTAATATTCCTTTATCTTATATAAAAGCTAGTAATAATCCATTTTATATGGTATTTGTTTTATTATCTTTACGGTAACAGAGTGTTCAAGATTACAAATTGATTTTCCCAAGATTTTATCCCATTATCTCTGTTCCCATAAATATGACAGTAACAACTAAAGAAGCCTTTTGACTTTAAGTAGCATGTATTGAATTCTGGTATTCCATCACCCTAGAGGTGATGCTAGGGGAATCTTTATACGTGATACCTAAAGATATGTTCTAGTTGGAAACCCTGTAGTGAATTTAAAAAAATCTATAAGCTCCGAAGCATGTTGATTTCAGGATTGCTTTTATCAAATATAGTGACATCTTAAAATTATTTTATGTAACTCAATTTTATGTACATTTAATGTACTTTTATGAACTTTTATATTGGTTGTCTATTGTCAGAGTACTTAGAAGTGACTTTAATGAACCCAAGGTAATACATAAGGTGTTTCCATGTTTGTTAACAATAACAGTCTTTTGTTTGAGTCAAATTTGTAAAAATTACACCTTAATATGTAAATCCATTTTTTTCATTACTGATACAGAGCAAAGAAAGCCAACAGGATAGCAAACACTACCATTTTGCCTTTAAGTGCTCATGGACATCAAATAAATGAGCCGTGGCTATTGATTGTCTTTGGCCTACATTATCTGCACAGGAACTATTAAGGGGGCTTTTCCATCTTCCTTTCATGCCTCATTTTCTCATACTATCTAATGAAGAGCTTTGCTTAAACAATAATATGCTACTCTCTTAAAAGTACATTTTTATGGCAATAAAAAGCAATATTTGTGTATCACAGACTGTTTTTACAGCTACATTTATAGGCTCGTTGCATTGTATAAAATTATAAACTCTTTTAGAACTGGGTAGCAGTATTAGTCTTTTGATTAATTTCTCATTTTAAAGTTTACTTTTTCAATCTAAAATGCTGAATAACTGAATCTTTTTATTATTCACATAAGTGTGAGATACTTTTTAAGCCCTATAATATGCATATTTTATTGTACCTTTAAAGAGGCCTTGTTATGAGACTTAAGTGGTAAATATATGTAAAATATATTTTCACATACTGAGTTTAGTTAGAGTTCCTCTCAGATATTAGTGAATGGGCATTTAGATGGAAAACCTTAAATTTCATTAGGAAGATCTAAGCTGAAAATAACAGTTTTTGAGTCTATAGTTGTTGAAACCAGATGAGTGAATGAGAACATTAGAGAAGATAGAATAGCAAGAAAGAAGTTAAAGGTTAAATATTTAACTTGATATTAGAAACATTGATATTTAGATGAGGAAAAGCAAATAACTGTAAGATCAAGTAAGGAGATAATACAAAGCAATAGAGGATGGTGTCATGGAAATATAAGGAGAAAAATCCATAGAAAGAGAGTATACAATACTACAGAAATGAGTTTTTTTGGAGGGAGGTGCTTCTTTCATCTCAAGATCTGGTGACCAAAGATAAATGTCATATTATTAATATCAACATTTTCTCCCTGTTGTTCTGCCTTCCTGCCTTCCTTCCTTCCATGTGCACCTCACTTTAATTTTATTCTCACAGGGTTGTATATTTATTGGCAATTTGCTTTTTTTCTGTGAATTTTTATATATTATAAACCTATTACTTTCTAAACCCACAGGGAAATGAACAACAGATATGGATTGAAAAATAAGATGTATATATTTCTGATAAATAACTTTATCAAGTATCAACTAGTAAGAGTATTAGGTATATTATGTTGTGTGCACATGTGTTTCCTGGGTATGCCTCTTGCAAACAAGATATAGGTAAACAGTTGGATTTTATTTTTCTGTCTTTCCTCCCCCAAATTAATAGTCTAGGTAAAAGTTAACAAATTCACATTTTCATGTTCATTGATATTTTTAGACTTACTTTTTGTACTGTAGCTTAGATTATTTTTACTTGTTATGCTTTCATTTAATTTCTCTTTTCTCCCATTGGCTTTGTTGTATTAATGGAGTGTTCTTTGTTCTGTTTATTTATTTTTATTTGTTTATAATTTATTCACCCTGTTTCCACTATTTAATGGTGGAAATTCTTATGATTTTGCTTTTTGAAAAGTTATATTTCTTCCAAGATAAATAATTAATTAGTATTTATATCCATGTTAAAAAAAATCAAGAAAGTCAACATGCCTTCTCTTTTCTCTTTAACCTGGCCAGGTTAGCCAGAAAGCTATTAGTATTGATTCTAATTTAAATACATCATTAATTCATAATTCTAGCATTTAATAGATTTTTGTTACATATTTGTTGGTTGAGTGATTTTTCAGAGAAGTCCTATGTAAACTATTTATATAACTCTGAAATGGCGAGTGAAGTTTCAAGAGTGGGTAAAGAGTAGGTCCTATATCTCCCATATATCTCTAAACATTTATTGTCATACCTTCATTAAATTGCTGTGGTATGCTCAGCTGAATGCCGAGCCAGTATCCATTCCCATTTGTCATTTTTACTAAAAGAACTCCATTATTGTTGTTGGAAGCAAAATGTCAGCCATAAATACTTCCTTCCCTGGATCCCCTAGCAAAGAAAGGTGGTCATGTGTTATATTCTCCTGAAAAAAAAATTAGATGAAAATACCCACAAAGTCAAAGTCTCATAAAGAGAAGCCTTTTGCCTTTCTCCTTTTGGTAGTTCTGGTTCTGGCTATGTGGAAATGTAAATTGTTGCTTAGAAATATAACAAGGCATGACCATGAGGACAGGGAATGCCTGTGTCCTCAAAGACATATATCTTGAATATCCCAACCTGCTAAGGTATTTGAAAAAACAAATCCCTACTGTTAGAGTTGTTTGGAAATTTCATTATTTGTGGCTAAACCAATGCAATGGGTTAATACTATATAAATTTATAAAACCAGGAAAGCCACAATGATTTTTAGGATGATTACTCAATGTTAAGGTAGTTCATTACTTGTTTCTTTCAGGAGTCCATTGAGGTTTAGTATTTATTTCCTTCTTCCTTCCAGGAGGGGTGGAGGACCTTTCCTAGCATTCTGTGTGGCAACAATGTTAAACAGGCCCTCTGGGAACTGGTTGGAATGCAGCCTCATTGATGTTTAGGGGGTCTCTTTCATCGAAGCCATCCCACACATGTCCACAGAAGAGACAATTAACAGCTGTCAGTACTTCAGGAATTAGTAGAGCTTCAGAGAACACCCAAAATGATTTTTGAAAAAAGAAAACTAAGCTTGGCAAGACTGTACAATGTTTATTGTAACCAGAAGCTACATCATGTAGCTCCAGATTGCCAGTAGTATATCCTTCATTACAACATTGACAGCATCTATATCATGCCCCTACTTTGTTGTAATGTTGCGTACTTTCCAAAAAGTGTGTTTCAGGTTAACAACACCTTTCAAGTTATCAGCATATAAGTTAATGTTGTATGTTGTGAATACTTTATTTGTTTGATGTAGTGAGTTTCCCTAGGACATTGGATCTGAGAAGCTGGATAGTGCAGATATATTGGTCAGAAATTGAAACTTTTCCCACTTATTCTTACTGGCACTTCGTGGAATTCAGCTCTGAATGAAAAATTTCCGTCCACATCTGTTTCCACTATGGTTCATAGCAGAGAGAGCTAAAACTGAAATTTTGAATTCGGTTGTAAAGTTGTTTTTGAGGGTGTCATTTGCAACAACACTAAGTGCCACCTATGCCATGATTCCTATGAGAGATTCTCCACAAAAATATGTCTCTTCCTGGAGATGAATATGTATGCTCATTTGCTAACAATAAGAATAATGTGACCTTTTTTATAGAGTTTTCTTTTTTGTTTTAGTTGTCAGGAACTCAGGGCCCAATTCATGCCTAATCAAAGTAAGTAATTTTAACTCACATTATGGTAGTATTATTTTTCTTGTGTTATTGTAGTTCTAACCCCTTTTTTGGTAGATTTTTATTTTTTCTATTTTGCTACAGTTGCCTATTTCATAAACTGCCTAAATCCTTTGTGGAACCAAGTAGAATATAAATAAATCTAAATTAAATAAGGAATTATTATTTTTTAGCTGATTTAGATGAATCACAGTCATTTAAGAATGGCACAGGATTTTATTTGATATTAAATATATTACCAGCTTTGATTTTATTTTAAAGTTAGTACATAAACATGAATAAAATAAATAAGTGAAGTAATTTTTTAAAGATTTTATTTATTTTTAGAGAAGGGAAATGAGGGAGAAAAAGAGGGAGAAACATCAATGTGTGGTTGCCTCTCATGTGTCCTCTACTGGGGACCTGGCCTGAAATCCAGGCATGTGCCCTGACCAGGAATCGAACCAGCAACCCTTTGCTTCACAGGCCGTGCTCAATCCACTGAGTGACACCAGCCATGGCTAAATGAAGTAATTTAAAAGCTTGCATAATAAAATTACTTTCACTCCCATCCAGTGGTAAACAGAGTGTTGGCCCTCCAAAAATTGTCATCTCCTAATTGCCATATTCTATAAATGTTACCTTATTCTATAAAAGACACTTTGTACATTTGAATAAGATAAGGATTTTTGTTGGGGGGATAATCCTGTAGTCTGTATGTGCACCCAGTGTAGTGACAGGATCTGTGTAAGAAGAATGAAAGAAGATCAGACAGATGAGGAGGCAATGAGACCATGGAAGCAGGGAGCAGAATGATGTAGCCACAGACCAAGAAGTGCTGACAGCCTCTAGAAGCTGGAGAAGAAAAAGAATGGGTTCTTCACTGAAGCCTCCGGGAGGAACCAGCTTAACTTACACCTTAATTTTAACTGTGTGAGACTAAAGCTGAACTTCTTATCTCCAGAAGTATATGAAATAAATCCGTGTTGGGTTAAGCCACCAAGTCTGTAGTAATCTCTTACACTGGCAATAGAAAACCAATGTATACCCCAACACGCCATCTTTCTCCCCCTCGTAAGGACTTTCTCATCATTCAAAACATTTGCCTTGCACATGCAACCAGGTTCTTATTATAAAAAAAAATGAGAAAATACTGTGTACATTTTTTGTTTACTTTAGATAGAATTGTATGCTTTTTTCCTCAGAATCGTTGTGGAGTTACAAAAAATTTTACAAATAACTTTTAAAACTATACAGTTTTGATTATATGAGAGAGGAATATCTATAGAATGATTTTCTTGAAGTAGAATTATTATAGGTTATGAGCAATCTCTGACAGCTTTGATAGATCCTGAAATATTGTCCTTCAAGAAGGTCGAACTAATTTATATGACCCACTATTGTGTGGGAATTTCATTTCTCTCCACCCTTGTGGAAATCACTGAGGTGTTGATCTTTAAGATATAGGTTTTATATCAGCCATAAATTTGAATTCTTTCTCTAAGGGTATTTCTTTTTGTCTACTGTCTATAAAATTTTAGAAGCATAAAAATTTTGAGTTTATACTGATATTTCAGCACCTGTAATTCTCACCCTCATGTCTCATGCAGCTTTTGACTACTCAAAACCATCCTTTTGGGAAAGGTAGAAGAAAGTTTCATTCTAATGAAATAATATTGTTTGCTTGGTAAGAAAGAATGTATAGATATGCAAAAGAGATGTCTGCAGGGCCACACTACAAGAGCATAAATTTTCAAAACATGTGTTTGTGTATACTTTGGAGATTTTAAGTAAGAGTAGCAGTTCTTTTTTTTCTGCTTTTGTTTAGTTTCTTAATCTGTAAACTTTGGGTTGTGTTAACAACTGAGAAGCCTCTTCCAGTAGCTAACCTGTATTGACTGAGAACATCTTGGTAAATTAAGCAGAAAAAATATTCCATAATTTGCCTCCCTAATTAATGGATTTGAATGAATGGCTGCAGCAGAAGTACTTATCATGTGTGCCACATCATGGAGAAAATTTGTAGGGATAATTTCTAGATTGTAATAAACATAGCCTTTTTCCAAATGACACAAAACAATTCTAGTTTCTATCAAACTCTATTACTCAATGGATATCTATTGATCAGGTATTATTTAGCATCAGCCACTCATGACACAAACTTCTGGACTCTCATTTCCATAATTGGTCTACAGCTACTTCACTCAAGTGTAAGATACTGGTGCACAGAATTCTTACTTGTCACCACCGTGTTTGTTCTCTTAAAAAAATGATTTGACTGAACAAAAATTAGTGCTACTGTCAAGCAGATTGTTGGAAAAGGTTAGCAGCAAGACCCAGAAGTTCAGTTTGGCTGGATTCCTAATGAGGCATGAGGAGGATATCCTCAGCTCTCTACATCAATATTAAATTGATGTCTTTCCAGGCAAACTAGAATTGATTCTGAAAGCTCGTGATTTTCCTCCTCTCCCAAAAGTTAGTCATTAAGAGTTTTGTCACTTGGCCCCATAATTACTGTCATCAAACCTCTGCCATCCCAGTTGGTGAGGGTGCCAAGAACAATGATTGGGCAGTAAGAGAACTTTTAGAATCATCGCCACCCAAAGCCAATTGGCAACAAATTTATTTATTATGCATATTTACATTTCCTTAACATATATTTCAGACCCTAGAAGTAAATATCAGGTTTCCTCCTGTTCTCCAATCTCCTGATACTGATAAGTACAATGTTGGATAGGCACCATAGAGGTTGTAAAACGACCTGTTTGGTGTAGCCTGTTAACAGGGTGGGATGTTGTATGTACAAAGGCTGCTGAAATCCTGTTTATGGTTTGATGCTTGTCCAGTGACTGTGTATTTTAGGGTTGTATATGCAGTAGCTGCATAGTTTCTAGAACAATCAAACTTTATCTGAAAGCTTGATCACTTTGACAAGTCTACAAATGCTCCCTTATCCCAGACATCAAAATCCTACATTACCAGCTTTGTTGTCTCTTTCTATCTCCTTCATGAGTATTTCTCATCTTCCTAGGCTATGATCTTTCCCTTTTCTGATTCCATTATCATTTACTGTCATTGATATTAGACACTCATATTTTCTGTTTAGAAATGTACTATCTTATTTATCTGACTAGACTGTAAGTTCTTTAAGGGAAAGAGCTATAATTATTATATTCCTTTGTTTCATTCACAGTGCCAAGCACTATGATATGCTCATAGTGTGCACAAAGCAAAGCTGCTGGGTAAACCAAAAAGTGAATACAAAAACTGTGGAAACTGGCATAGCATTTTCTCATATTTTATTGAAGATAAAACTATTTAAATCTGGGCCAAATTATAATAAAAGGCAGAAGTCCTGACAAGCAATAAGTTTTAAAGTATTGAAATCTCTTACCTGAGAAAATTGTATTTACATGGGCTCTTAAAGGTCATAATCTAGTCAAGTCTATACATAAAATCACTGTCACAATAATGAGAAAGATGAAAACTGTGGAAGTTAGTTACTTGTCCAAGGTTACTCATCTGGCTAAGGAGAAAGTCATGACCCAGGTTCCTTCTCTGACAGATGTTCTTCCAATCCCTATTAGAGAGTCTGATTTTTTTCTTTTTAAAATGATCACCCAAGGATATATTCACTGATTTGTGAGAAACAGAGAGAGACAGGGAGAAAGAGAGAGAGAAACATCAACCAGATGTCTCCTATATGCTCTTCTACAGGAACAACATGCCAACCAACTAAGCCACCCAGCCAGGGTGAGCATCCAACATTTTTGAGACTTAACAGACAGTGCAGCTAGACGACTGAAGTGTTGTCTGTGGGTTGAAGCACACTCTAGACAATGCTTTCTAATGTACCACTCTGTAACACCACTAAATTTACAGTCAGATTTTTAAGCCATTAACAGTCTAATGGATTCATATCAGACAACCTGGACAATTGCTGCTAACCTAAAAAGATTTGGGGGACAAGGCTATATTTTAAATATATTCTACTTATTTAACTAATTTTGAGAAGTGGAAATTTTATTTACATTTAGGTCTTATCAATCTTCACAAACAAGAGAAATTATGGTTATTATCAAGTATTCCATTTCTGCTAGAAACTTTAGCAATACCATAAGATATCCTATACATTTTTTTTAATTTTATTTAGTTATTTTTCAAGTACAGTTTTTTGTCTATTTTTCCCATCCCAGCCTCCCCTGCCCCTTGCTCCCCACCTCCCTCCCATTTCCTCCCCCCCCTTAGTTCTCGTCCCTGTGTCCTTCCTATTTGTTCCTCCAAATCCCTCCCCATTTTTCCCCTTAACTTCCCTTCCTTCTCCCCTCTGGTCACTATCCCCTTGTTCTATATATTTTAAAAGGAGGCATTGACAAATTAAAACGCATCCAAATGAAGATGACAAGAATAGTGAAATTTCTGTAAACGTGTCATGTGAGAAATGTATCTGTCATTTTATGTTCCAAGTAAGTGGTGGTGTTGAGTCTGAAAGATGCCCCACATCCTTGCAAGGCAGTGATAGCTCCCTTCAATTATCTGAGGAGTTGCATGTGCAACTAGGATCCTATATTTTCTGAATAGTTCCAGAGGGCAAACTTGGACCAATGTGTGACAAGTATAAGAAGTAGTTTCCACTATATATAAACATATTTTCCAGTAGAGTTGTGTCAGCTCTCTGGTTTATGCCACGGGAGCTGCATTGTTGGCCTCTTGTCAACAAAAGCCAATAACTCTGTATTGAGTGAGATAGCTTGGATGGCCTGATTCACTTATGACCTAAAGATTGCATGATTATCTGTCACTAAGCCATACCCAAATGAATGACAAGCAAGTCTGACTCAACCAATCTTACTCACCTCACTCAGGTAAAGAGCATTTTAGGAAAAATGATGCTACTGGAAGCCGCTGCTAACACCGGATCCCCTGATTAGTTGCCTAGCTGTGGGTAGAGCAGAGCCTATTATCTGGATGTGGCCCTCCTCCTCTCTGCCTAACTGACCAAAATCAGAAGCTTTTCCTTCAGCAACAAAACAATGTAGTTCTTTAGGATGCTGTCTGCATTGATCTACATGTGGGCAGCAGAATATATTTAAAATGTAGCCTTGTTCCCCAATCTTTTTAGGTTAACAGTAGATGGATATTCAGGTTGGCTTATATGAAACAAAGTGTGATTTAATATAACTGTTATGAAAGTGTTAGAAAATAAATCAAAGTGTAAAATGTGCTACAGGTTTTCAAATAAATAAAGTCATGTTTCAGTGTACTGACTATAATGTTCACAACAAAACAACATATATAATATGAATATTTTTCCAGTTCTCACCTTGCCTAGAAAAAAGTACATACTTAACAGTTATTTTGATGTCTCCGTTTGACTCAAACTACATTCTAGTTATAGTTTACATTTTATTTTTTAAAATTTCACTAAATCAGCAGTCAAAGCTCTTATTTACATTTCATATAGATTTCACTGAATACACAAGTTCCACAATGGGGCTCATTTTATTAGATCTTGTCAACACAAAACATCACTTGCAGAGAGGGTCATGCTGCATCTTTCTACCTGTCACACCAGTATCTTGCTGGGTGCCATCTGCAGTATCTCAGCTTCTTTATTTATATTGAAACTCATTTATTTAGATTGGAGAGCTATTTCCAAAATGCCTGCAGTACATAACAAAACACTTTATCAAGATAGTCATTGCTTTGGAGAAAATACCAGCCAGATTCTCTGTGATAATGAAGAGCTATATAAAATGCAGGTAATAGGTTTAAGGATAAATACAGATAGTAGGTTTAACTATTTTAATTATAAGAAAAGTTGTTTTATATGAAATGAATTCACCCATCCAAAACTTGTACAGCTAAGATGAGATCCAGATGCTATGAAGCTCTTTGGATATCAAATGCAAAGCCAATATTGGAAGCTGGCTAATTTTTCTTACATAATATATAGTAATTTATGTAGCTACAGCCAGGTAATAGAGTTTTCTTGGACCAAGGCAGCTTAGAATAGGTAAAAATCATTCTTAAACTACAATGAACTGATCTTCATAACCTCTAATGGGCTTGTACTTTCAGTCCAGCTCTTTACTAACTTTTCAGGAAAGAAAAAAGCAGAAGAGTCTCATTTTCTCCTACACAAGGCATTGGACCAGATAAAGTGGCCTGTGAAGATGAACCAAAATATAGCTTTGGCCTAGAAAGAGCTTATAAATGAACAAGTTAAATAGTTAGAGTACAAGCCACTTAAAAAGTGGCAGTGAGTAGGAAATGCTGTTAGAAAAGTACAATAATGCTGAGAAGAGAGAGGAAATTTCCAGCTGAAAGTTTCACAGGGACTTACTGTTTGCCTGGATCTTGGAAGATGATAAATATATGGAAAGAAAGACAGGGAGAATAACACTCTTCTGAATGGAAGTAAAGATACAAATCTGTTTAGAGAAAGGAAAATAAAATATTCAAAATCAGCAGCTAATCTTGCAATTTAGAAAACAAAGTTTGCCTTTTTCTCTAGAGGTGGGGAGGATATATGCTCTGGATAGAAGATGCAAACCTACTTTCTGCTATCTCTTGGCTTAACTAAAGGTTTATCGTGCTTCACCATCTGTGTTTCAAAAGAGTCATTATGAAATATAGCTACTACTGATAATTAGTTCACAGATTTATTCTAAGTATGACATCACTCCCAGCCGTGATGATTTCTGCAGTGTGTAATATATTTTTGAATTCTGAATTTGCACATAAGAAATGAGTCTGAAAGACAGTTGAAGTAGTTGAAGATTTTGAGCCCAGGCTAAGGAGTTAAAAATGGGATTCCATTTTCCTTCCTCTCCTTCCGCATTCTATATGTAATGGGGAACCTTAGGAACATTTTTGAAAGAGGATCAACAGAATCCTAACTTTGATTTAGAGATTTTAACCTCATGAAATTAGTGAAGGACTTTATGTAGGAAAAGGGCTCAAGACTGTTGAGACAGATGACAGTTAAGAATCTCTCGCAGTAACAGAGGCAAGAAGAGGCGGGAGTCAGATATAAAGAGGTACCCACATCTTTTGTTTCTTCAGGAAAGTCCACCAACTCTCTTTCAAATGGTAGATCATAAAAAAAAAATCAAGGCCCCAAAATAAGAGTCTGGATAATATATAATTAAATTTTTTAATTAATGTTAAAATTAATCCCTGACCTACATGTTCCAGTTGTTTAACTGTCATCCTGCAAAATTAATGGTCACTGGTTTTGTTCTCAGTCAGGACACATGCCTGAGTTGTGGGTACAGTGCCTGATCAAGATATGTAAGAGAGGCAACCGGCCCATGTTTCTCATTGATGTTTCTCTCCCTCCCTTCCCCTTTCTAAAAATAAATAAAGAAAATATTTAAAAACATTAAAATTAAATGAGAAAATTGGTTAGAAAGCATGGAAGCATTTTTGAGTAGACTGAATTAGAGAAGAGGCTGAAATTTTTGAA
Source organism: Artibeus jamaicensis (assembly GCF_021234435.1). Lineage (NCBI taxonomy): Eukaryota > Metazoa > Chordata > Mammalia > Chiroptera > Phyllostomidae > Artibeus > Artibeus jamaicensis. The sequence continues at coordinate 64,625,239 of NW_026522030.1, read as the reverse complement.
GCCAGTTAAAAGGTGTTCAGGTATTCCAGTAAAACATTAAACCAAGGGTATTAAAATTCTTGGGTTTTTCTTCCCAGCAATACTTTCCCCTTCACTATTGAACTATCTTCCTCCCCACCACAATCACCTCCATATAATTTTTCTCCTTGTTCGTATCAAAAGGTGATCTAAACTATTGTCTGTTTATCCCACACTTGGATCTTTCAACAGGAATCCTGAGTGTTTCTTCATCTCCTTTTGAAAAGAATAAACTTTTCTGAATAATTGACTTGGAAACATAATCAAGGTCAATATGCTTTATACTGTGGAGTCACTTAAGTATTTATTTACAAAGAAGTGGTTGAACATAGAATTTGAAAATTCAGTCAAGTAAAATGACAGGTTGGCTCTCAGAAATAATGATGAAAATGAACATTGGTCACTTTTTGTTTAACAGTTTCAGTGTAAATCTATTTTGGGAAGAGACTATACCTTTTTGTGCTTTTAAAGGTTCTTGATTTCTTACTGAATCTAAGTGATACCATTGTTAACGTACAATGATTATATCAACTCTGGAAATTTAACTACATATGAAATCACAATAGGACATAATCTTCAAACTAGACAAACATAATTTAGCATGGGGGTTGAAATTCTGTTTTGAAAGTGGTGGTGAGAAAATGGAGACAACTGTATTCTAACATCAATAAAAAAAGTAAAAAAATTCTATTCATTTAGTATCTATATCTCAGGGATGTAGATATTTAAGAAATACATAAAATGTGGGAAATGTTTTATCTCAAAGTTGTACATCACACCACTATTTAATATTATTTAGCAAAAGGAAGTAGCATAAGTATGCAATAGTTGCTTCATTAAATTTGATGCAGCTACTGTATAGTCTATTATACAGCCACTACAAAGCATGATTATGTAAACAAAGGAGCAGCAAAAAGCTTAGGAAATAATTTTAGTGAAAAATATAGAATATAATATATATGATATTATTTTCAGTGCATCTCTGTATGTTTGAAATAGTTAATAATTTAATTAAAAAAATCCTTATATATGTGTGTGTATGTGTACCATAATTCCAATAGTTAAGATATGTTTTGGTAATGCTACTCCTTACAAGAGAAATGACAATTTTATGTATGACCAATGGCGTGACTGAAAGTCTAGCATACCTGAATTTAAATCTCAGTTTTACCACATTCAAACCATATAACTTTTTTTATGTTTGTATAGCAATATATATCTTTTTTTAGTTTCTTTTATTTTATTGTTGTTCAAGTACAATTGTCTCCATTTTCACTCCACTACACCCCCTCCCCACTCATCCCTGTCTCCCACACTCAAACCCACCCACTGGCAGAGGGCTACACCACCTCCCAGTCATAGGTTTTTAGGCTTAAGTGGATTAGAGCCAGGAAGTGCTTCTCCCGAAAGAAAATGGGGACTCAGGCTATGACATAATAGCCAGAGAGCGAGGGTCCATCACCCCCTTTTTGCTGCAGCCTCCCCACCCGATTCCTTCCTTGAGGGCCTCCCAAGTAATCGTGTCTGACTTAGGTTGCCACCCCTCTGAGGGGTCTTACCTGTTATTGACTAACCGACCAAGAATTGGGGGCCAAAGATGGATGAAGCAGAAGCAGTGCTCCTGCCAGGGAGATAAGCTTTGTCTCCTTAGTGGCTCACAGTCTGAAGGTCACTCACTCAGCCTTATCCATGGGGGCGGGAGGGTTACAAATCCTGAAACCAGGCAGAGAGGGTTCCCAACAATACATCACATAAACAAAATGAAAGACAAAAATCACATGATCATATCAATAGATTAAAAAAGCATTTGATAAAGTATGGCACCCATCTATAATAAACACATTTACAAAAGTGGGAATAGAGAGAGCATTCTTCAACATAATGTAGGTCATATACAAGAAACCTTCAGGCAGCATCGTACTCAATGGCAAAAACTAAAAACTTTCCCGCTAAGATCAGGAACAACACAAGGATATCTAATTTAAAACATATAACTTTGAACTAATTCTTCCACCTAAACACTCAGTATATGAGTAGCTTATATTTGAATGAATCAATAATTAGTAATGCAGTACTTGGTCATTCATAAGTACCCCAAAATTATAACATATATTATTGATATTAATTTTATTAATATCAATAAATGGCATACTATCATTATTATTAGTTATTAGCATGTCACTTATTAATTAACATACTATCACATTAATTAAATTAGATGCTATTATTTTAATTAAATGACATACCATCACATGTATGAACTTATATAAACACACATACCCAAGCTAGTATAGACCTAATAAATGGTAGCTAAAATTTGTAAGGTAAAAGATGGGAAATATAGAAAAATGTAAAAAAAACAAGGTTGCCAAAAATCTTATTAGCCAGTGACAATAAGCCAATATTTCATTTACTGTGTTACGTGCTATTAAATTCAGTGGAGACTGCACTAGGTGACATTAAGATACAAACTTGTTTTCAAAGCAAGTAAAATCTTTGTTTATTCCAAATTATTGATAAATTACAAAATAAATAAAAGCAGAACTGTATAAGATTTGCTAACTACTTACTGTTGATTTCAAAGAAATGACACTTTATTAAAAGTGGAAAACATAAGTTTAAAAATCTTTTATTAGTAATAGTTATAATAACATTTTTCAGATATAAAGTGCACACACACACACTGCAAATTATCCAAATACCACTTTGGAATTATCTGAAACTACTATCTATCATCTGAATGCTTGGTATCCAAAGTGTAGTCAGTGTATCAGCACCATCAACATAACCTAAGCTTGTGATAAATATGGAGTCTTGTGCCTGCTCCTAGGCCCACTGGATCAAACATATGCAGTTTGATTAATGTACATATAAATATCATGTAGCTCATATACACTTTGCATTTGAGGAGCAATGTTATAAACCAAACCAAACCAAAGGAGGGTGGGTGGGGGAGGGGGTGGGAAACAGCTTAGTGGAGTTGCACATGTTTTAGCAGATTGATTCAGTTAGAACAACAACATGCTGTTATGTAACTAATGTGGTCTTTATATGTTATTGTTTTGTGTGAATAAAACCAAAATATATGCCCTGAATATAATACCAGTGCTTCAATTCTACAAGCTATGTCAGTGCTGTTTTTCATTTGGCCTCTATTTGTCAAAGCTACAGATAGGACACAAGTGATTTAAGGGTCTCTAAGTATTTGACCATAGCTTATAGAAACTAACAAAATTTCATTCACAAAAGTCCAAAATTAATTTTATATGTATTATCATCTATTGCCTACTGAATGCCATACTGAGAATATTACAGTTAAGATACTTTAAAAATAGTGTAAACTAATATATATAGTTATGTTTTTTCCTTTCATAAGGGACTTTTATTTGTCACCATTAAAGTCTGAATTTTAAATGGATTCTAAGACTAGGAGCTCAATCTTATTCAACAACTTGTTCAACTTTAGCACCTGCTAAAGCATTTCCAGTAGCATTTCCAGAACTGCTACCTTCACCCTAAAGCTCCATGACTTTGCACATTTCAAACTTGGGCTTCTTCAGCATTATGACTTTTTTTAAACAAAAACATTGCAGAGTAAATAAATAGGTTGGCAAGCATTTTCTATGTATTTTCCAATGCTATCTGGAATCAATTTATTGACCATTTCTTTCAAGTTATTTGCTTGCACCTCTAAGGTGATGATTTCCATTGTCTTCTTCCAGAGTTGATCGACTTGTTAAGGCTGACACAAGTGGTCTTTCCACATCTGACTGTGGCATTCTTTAGTACAGCAAACACAGAGTAGGCAAATCAAATGACCATCAGTAGTTTTGTCATAAACATCAGCTTCAATCACATTCTGCTATTTTTTGATCATGGAGCACATTTTGTCATGGGTAAGATCCATGCCATGGATATTAAGTAGTTTTTGCCTTGGACATTCTCAGAAATTAGCTTGAATTTTCTAAATGTAATTTCATCATTTTTCAGTTCAACTAGATTTACCTCAAAAATGTGACCCTTGAGACCATCAGACATGATTTTTTTCCTGGTGTTTTTCCAAAATTTATTTTATTGAACTTGGCCAGTGCCTTCACATCACACCAATACACCTAAGAACATAAATTGGCCACTTTCTTCTCCAGTCTTCTTTTGCCAGTTTTCATAAGACACTGGTTCTTGGCAACTACCATGGCACTGATCAGAGAGCCAAGGGGTACAGTTACAGTCTTCACTGTACTTCATGTTAAGAAAAATATGAAGTATTGTTTTCCTAATAAAATTTGTTTTAATATATCAAAAGAGCAGGTATAAATGATGGAGTTGGAAAACATGATTTTTATAGTGATCTATTCGCTGATTATTTAAGTCCAAGATTCTCTCGTCTTCCTTTTGAGAAAATAGTAAAACCAAGGAAGAATAGTAATTAGAATATATTTACCATCTATTCTTAAAGAAGAAAATTTTAAGTGCTACTTATTAATAGCTCAGGCCTGATCCATATGATTCCTACATTCCAAGAAGAGAGATAATAGACAATTAAATAAGTAAAGAATATTTTAGGGGACACTTTGGGGCATCAGAAAAATTCTCTTTGAGAAAATGACATGCTGAGACAGAAGCATGAAAAGGATCAAAGTTCAGGACATTTCAGGTTTTTATTTCCTGAGAAGCAAAGTCCTTAGATGCTGAAGACTGTGATTTATCAGGAGAAGACAATGTGGAAGGCAATAAAAATGAGATAAAACTGGGTAAGATATTATTTCAGAACTAAATTGTAGCTAGTTCATGTCACAGCTTCTAGGGCATGATATAATGATTAGATAATTCCAAGTGCAATAGAAAGTCACTGAAAGATGTTAAGCAAGGTAGTCAAATGATTTATGCTACAAAAATTTATCCTTGCTAGAGTGTGAGCAATGGATTATATAGAAGAGGCCATGAGCAGGATCAGTGAGAATAGGTAGAGGAAGACTTGCTGTAGTTTAGGTGGCAGATGATGAACTAGTAAAATGAAGGAGCTGCATGGCTTTTAGATGATTGGCTACATAATTACCATGGAAAAAATAAGTTATTAAGAAAGATGCTCACCCTTCTGGCTTTAACTACAAAGCCAGTGTGTCAGTTCTCTATGAAGTATTAGAGAAGACCTAGAAAGTTATATGGTGACAATCAAGAGTTCCGGTTTGGATCCTTTGAAAGGTAGTGAATACCTTGGAGATTGGGAGATGGGCTCTGGGAAAGGTCCAAACTCTCTACTCCATGGAATAGGAGCAGTGGATGTTGAATACTTTACTTAAACTGTGCCTCAGTTCTCTCATCTTTAAAAGTAATGAGGTTAATAATGCCTGCCTTACAGTGTTGATATAAATATTAAATTAGGTCATTTCAGAAAATGACAAAAACAGTTTCTGATACACTGTGGGCAACAAAATAATAATTATCACTAATATTACTGGTCTCCGAAATAGCAGTGTCAAGTAGATAGTGCAGTATATAAGTTTGAGGTTTGAATGGAAGTCATTGACATTAACATTTTTTAAGAATGCACTGGTGTCACGTGTGCATGTGTATAACTTAAATTTTCACAATGTTTTGTGTGAGCCAGATTACAACAACAACAAAAAAGCATTTCACTTTATTACACACATTTGCAGTTAAGGAAACCTGTCCTGGAATTGCCTTTACTGTTTTTTGACTTACTTTTCTTTTTCCTTTATCTTTCTGTCCTGTCATGCACTGCAGAGGAGGGCTGAGATTGAGTTGGGAAGTAGTGTTAGAAGGAATACAGTCACCATGACAATGGAAAAACTCATATTCTAATATAAAAAGTATGTTTCATTTTCCCCTTTCAACATTATAATTACTCCACCAGTAGACTCAACCTGTTAATCAGTTGTATTTAAATTTTCCTGCATAAAAAGATTGTAACTATTTTTAGTAAAAGACTTCCAGATTCATTTAACTATTACATACTTAGAACACAAGAAATAATCTATGGATTGCATGTAACTTTATTGTCAAATTTTAACCTTTTAAATGGCAGATTTATTGACACAGCAAAAGTATTTTCTTTTGGGTCTCTTCTTCTCTGCAAAGAACAACATGATAACAGCATGCTATTTTGCCTTCTGGAGATGAAGGTTGAAAATCTTTAAATATAAAATTTGAACATGAATTTTATTTATTCATTTATGTAACAAAAAGGAAGTAATTTAGTAAATGCCTGGGTAAGAGATACTGTGTCATTTCTGGGAATTCCAAGATAAACATGACACTGTACTTGCTTTCAAGATCCAAACCTCCAAAAATGTAAAGTTGGTCGATCTTTATTGTTTCTTTTTAATTGTATAAAACAGTTGTTATGTAAATTTGAATTATTATTGTTGCCTCTGGATCCTTCTAGAAGCAAGTATCATTTTTGTTTGTATATTTCTCTTTTTTTTTTGGCAGTCTTGAAGTAAGGTTATACAAAAAGGTGCAGAGCAAAACACTGAAAGCGGCCACCATCAGCATGAGGACCCTGGCAAGTCAAACTGGTAAGTGCAAAAAGTGATCCATAGGAATCTTTTTTCTATCAATCTGTTGATATTTTTCTTATGCAACAAATTCTCAGAATTTACAAGCAAAAAGAAAAGTGTTTCTAAAAGAAGATTACCTATGAAATTCATTGTCATTACTTGGAAGATCTTATGGAGGTGGTATTCTGAGGGAAAAGCCACCAATTTTGTTATAAACATGTATTTAAAATACTATTTGACCTTGTAAAAGATGCTTAATTCTTTGGGTCTTAGATTCTTTATTTTAAAATAGAGATTATAATAATTATCTTATTAGGTTTTGCATATAAATAATCAAGTAGTTTCTTTAGCATAGAAAGAGTTTAAATACATTAATCTAATATTTACTGAATACTTTCTATGTGCCAAATTTTAAATGCTAAATACTTTAATGCATTATTTTATCTAGTACAACTCTTGAAGCTATTTTTACTCTCATTTGACAGATGAAAAAACTGTGCTATTGACAGATTATTTGACTTGCCTTTAAATCACAAACTGCTTCTTGAGACAGTTGTTTAAGTGCAGTTCTATCTAATGCCAGGATTTCTGTCCTTATATTTATTCAGAAAGCCAACAAACTTTTACTGGATATCTAAATATGGCCACCTTTTTTTAGCTGAATTGCCATGCTATTTCCCAAATGTTTATTACTCAGAATATAACTATATATTTATATGAGGTATTATAATTTACAAATAATTGATAAATAAGTAATTTTGTTCAGTATTTGCATTCTGTGTGTGGAAGACAAGGTAGGGATAATTACTTATATTTTTACAAATGGAGAAATTGAGGTCCCAAAGGTTAATTGCATCACTGGATATCTTGTAGCTCAGTTCTTCTCAGACTCTGTGGTTAGGGGTCAGTGTATTTTTAATCCATTGCTGACAGAATGTTTTTTAAAGTTACTAAAACTTAATTATTAGAGAAATAAAATGATTAAAAAGCAGACACCAAGTAGACACTCCTCATTTCTATTATTATTTTATAGACATTAAATTACTCTAAATGGGCATAAAAGTTCCAAATCTTTCTCTGTTTCCATGCTCCTCGCAGTCAGCATTTGCAGAGGGACACTAGCCTGTAGGGCAGGGAGCAAACTGTAGAGCCCCGACAGAGCTAATTACAGGGTGGGGGGAACCATAGAATAATGAACAAATAATAACACAAGAATAGCATTTGTGTTTCACATACTCACAGTTGTAAACCTACTTTTGCCCACCATGTAAGATGAAAACCTCGCACTGAATCCCAGACCTTCCACCTGGTCCAGACCTTTTCCAATTATTCCATACACTTCAACATAAAGCTAGGGATCTTTCTTATTATGTAAGTGACAAGAAGATCGAATTCCAAGTTGTTCGCCTAAAACAAGTGCAAGAAAACTGACAATGACAAAACGTTTTAAAAGAATTATATGAAACTAGTGACATGAAAAATGTGAAAAAAAGACTGGAAGGCATATGGGAATGACTAATTTTAAATTTATGTGTAAGAAATCAATATTAAATGTTTTGGTATGTGGTATATTATTGAAAGACTTCTCGAGAGATGCTTTTTTCTTTTCTTTTTCTTTTATTTATTTTTTTAAAAGGAGAAGTTAGGTTATATTTAGGAGATTGTTGGTTCATCAAAATAGAATAGGAGCTTCACATTATTCCAAGCAATAAAAGTAGATTTTGGCCAACTACGGCATGAAAATAAACTTATCTCTTCACCTCTCGGAAGGGATCTTAAAATAATGTTACTTACTCACTTCAAAAACTACCAAAGAGAATTGCTGCACTTCTGGTGCAAAGTAAAATGCACATTTAGTCAGCAATGAAAATTTACTTTGTAAGGCAATTATGTGACTTTCTAACCCCTACTAATGAAATGGGTCCAACTATTTAAAAGTATTTAATAGCTATTTTGCCATTTGTATCAAAGGAATATTGTACAAATATTCAGGAATAAGTTTTGGTTGTGAGTAAATATTACAGGAAGATTCTTTTTTTTCTCTAAATGATGCTGATGATATTTATTTAATATAGTATAAAATATCAGAAATAGTTTTTGTTTTTGTCATTTTAAAGTTCTACTCTATTAGTGCTTAATGTAGCTTAAAGTGACTATAAAGGCATAGAGAAAGATGAAACTGTATGACATTCAAAGGTAATACTTTCAGTCAATTTATTATCGATTTCCAAAGAGATGCCACATTTCTAAATGGAAATTCACTATCTGAAGTAGGCAAACCCATGGCCTTGAATAATATAGTCTGTGTTCCTCACTTACTTTATGCCCCTTGACTCACAGATCCAAGATTTGAATCACTCAGAAATTAGGCAGTCATACCTGGGCACCCCTCTTTAGTCGGTGCCTTCATATCTATATTCATTTGAGGATTAGTTCTCCTCCCTCAGAAAAGAACAGAAAGGAAGGACTTAAAGAAATTCATTGCCTCCAAAAAGAGAGAGTGGTAGTCCCAATAGTCCCAACAGTCATAGTACGCATGGTGACGATGGAAACGGTTCATTCTCTCTCTACCTCTGTCTCTGTCTCTCTGTCAAACCCCACCTCTGTGTGTGTGTAACAATACCCTATCAGATAGGGTAGAAAAGATAGCCCATTAACAGTACAGTAGAGGTGCTTTATCTGAATGCTTGTTACTTATTGAAATTTTGGCTTGAGCCTTTTCACAATCCACTCTTCAACTGTGCCGCTTAGATGATTTTTGTTAAAAAAACAAACAAAAAACCCAAATCAGGTTTTATCAGTATGACTAAAAGTTAAGTGTTAGTCTCCTGACTTGTCTACTGAAAAACACTACCCTTCAATAGATTTTGTCATGTTTTCGGATGAGTAAGCAAACAATAGCAACAACACCATCAAAACCAAAATGATTTGGATAATGATTATTTGACAGGGAAATTAAGCCTCAGATGCAAAATGTATATAAAGCAATGAGTTAACACAGAAACCAAAATAGTATATTAGAAAAAAAAATTCTTGTTATCTTTAGATACGCATTGATTGACTTAGAAATAAAAAATATAGGTGTGTCCAACCTGCAACCCATAGGACATATGCAGCCCAGGATGGCTATGAATGCAATACCAGTACAAGATCATAAATTTACTTAAAACATTATGAGATTAATTTGTGGTTACATATTGCAATGTATTTAATGTGTGGTCCAAGACAACTATTTTTCTAGTGTGGCACAGAGATGCCAAACACTGAACACATCTGGGAGAGGTTGAAAAATTGAAATGCGAAAGATTGAAAGAAAACAAAAAATGTAACAAAAGAATAAGATCTGCCATTGAAGCCAACAAATAATATAATCAGATTTGTTGAAAACAAACTGAAGACACATTCCTAGCTTGAAGAGCACATAGACAATCAATGAAATTAATGACAGAGAAAAAACGATCTATATGGAAAACAGAAATCAAACATGTGGACGATTGCTCATGATAAAAAGAGAAAAAGGATAAATAAAAAACAAGTACTAATCAAAGAATAACAGGGAAAACTCTTGCTTACCACTCTAGAAGTTATTTGCTAAGATCTGAGATTTTTAAATATTGCACAGGCAATTCCTGTTCATTAAAAGTTAGGAAAATCTTGAAGTCAACTGAGATAAAATATTATTTTGGATCTAATACTTTAAAAAATATGCTTATGTTTCTATACTATAAAACTGGGTTTATTAAAGGTTTTCTTATTTTCCTTACACAATCTGTGTGATTTGTATTAACCTAGAAGAACTATCAATACTGAATAATTATCCACGTGTAAATACGTAGACAAAAGACTTGAAATCAGCACACCAGTGGAATTATTCAGCGATTTTTATTTTCTACTTTAATGTTTTTTGTTTTCTGACACATGAAATAATGCTATATTATTGGTCAGTTAAAGACTTTTATTGAAATATACTTCAGAACAATGCACAAATAATAAGTGAACAGCTTAATAAATTATCACAAGTCCACAAAACATGACCACCTATATTTAGGAAATAAATATAACCAAACATAATTGAAGATGCTATTTTTCTTTCCAAGTCATGAATCCCAATCTTTTTTTAAAGACTTTATTTATTAAATTTTAGAGAGAGGGGAGAGAAAGGAGAAAGAGAGGAAGATAAACGTCAGTGTGTGGTTGCCTCACACACACCCCCTACTGGGGTCCAGGCCCATGTCCTAGGCACATGCCCTGATTGGTAATCAAACCAGTGACTCTTTGGTTTAGGCTGGCATTCAATCCACTGAGCCACACAGGCCAGGGCCCTAATCTTCTTACCTTATGATAAATAATTTTCTGAATTCTTATACTATGCATTGCTTCACTTTTTTATGAGTGGAGCAATAGAGTTTGTACTTGTTTTATCGTGTGGCCTATTGTTCTCAGTATTATTTACATGAGATTCTATGTACAGCAGTAATTTAATTTTCAGTGCTGCATACTATTCCATCATGGCTAGTTTGTGGCTCTTACATTATCATACATGTCTTCTGGGGCATGGGTATGCACATTTCTATAGGATATACAATTATAAGTGGCATCATATATTTAAGCAGATATTGCTTATTTCCCAAACTAGTACACTAATTTACATTTTCAGTAACAGAATATAAGAGTTCTAGTTGTTCCATATCTTTACCAATAATTGGTGATTATCAGGGATTTTTTATTTCAGTCATTCTGATGGGTATCAAAGGTGTCTTCATGGTATTTCCATAATAACTGATAAGGTCAGTATTGTTACCCCTTTTCAACAGTTTCCTAGGTAACCCCCAAATTAAAAGTGAATGGAAATTGAGAGGTAGTATTTTTAAAAGGTTGTAGCTTTATTCACCTCCACTGAATGACATTCAGGCTAAAGGGACCTAAACCTCTCTTTTACATAGGAAGGTAGAGCATATACAGACATATGTCATTAAATGTGTGCAAGCCTGGCAATATCATTCAATGTATCAATTTTGCTCAACTTTTACTTTCCAGTTAGCTAATTAATGCATTGCAGTCTATTAATTTTGTCTTGTTTCATTGGGTATAAACCAATGTTCTCACAGCAGAATCACAGTTGAGTGGTGATGATTAGAGTTTGTTTTTTTTTGCAGGGGCATGATTGTGCACTCCATTTCTGTGTTGGGAAAACTAATTATTTGTCCAGCCATTCAAAAGTAGGGATGGTCATGAGCTATAGGCATGAAAATAATCCAGGAGAGCATCATGGTTTTGACAGAGGGCCTAGGGCTCTCATCCATGTAACAAGTATAAGAGCTCCATCAGTTTCCTAGGCATTTCCTCTTAGGGTTTATTTGTGTCCAGCACTATTAGTTTCCAAGCAGTGTGAAAGCCTGGCTGCTGCGTTACTGAGACAATTTTGATGTGCATAATTTAATACCATGTTGTCAAGTGGCTGATTATTCTTAATGAAACTATATTACCAGAAATTAGCTAGATATAATTTGTGGTTGACAGAGGCAGAGTGTGGGATGGAGGACTATGCCGAAAATGGTCAAAAGACAAAAATTTTCAGTTATATCGAAAATAAGAACTGGGGAGACAATGTACATGGTAATATAGTTAACATTGCTGCATGTTATATTTCAAAGTTGTTAAGAGAGAAGATCCTAAGTATTCTCACCACAAGGAAAAAATGTCTTTTGGGGGATCTGTTTGAGATGATGGATACTAACTAAAACTGTTATGGTTATGACTTCACAATATAGGTAAGTTGAGTCATTCTGTTCACCTTAAGCTTATATGGAACTTTATGTTAATTTCATCTCAGTAAAACTGGAAAAAAGAAAATTAGCAAAATGCAAATGTGCTTTTAAGGAGATAAAATATACACATATAAAATCTACCATTTTAACCATTTTAAGTGTACAGTCCTATAGTAGTAAGTACATTTACATTATTTTGCAACTGTTATCAGCATCCAGCTCTGTAACTTTACTATATACCAGCTTCAATCACATACGAATACTCTTCTTAACAGCTTTCTCCTCCCTTTGTAGCTAGGGTTTGTTTACTCATTAACATAGATTTATAATTATTTTCATAAACATCTCTTTTAAATTTTGTTGAAAATAAAAAAATGAAATTACAAATCTAAATTTTAATAATGCTGTTATTTTTATTTGTATATTTACTTTTACCAGAGAACTCTCTATTTTCATATGACTTTGAGTTACTATCTGACATATTTTCATTTCAATATAAAAAACTCCTTTTAACATTGCTTGTAGGGAAGATCTCATGGTAATAAACTCTCACAGAATTGGTTTGTCTGGGAATATCTTAATTTTCCTGTCATTGTAAGGAAAGTTTTGTCACTTATAGAATTTAGGTCAACCATTTTTTTCTTTTCTTTTAGCACCTTAAATACATCATCCAGCTACCTTCTGTCCTACTAGGTACTATTGAGAAATACACTGAAAGTCTAATGGAATCTGTTGTATCTGATGAGTTCATTTCCTCTTGCTGTTTTTAAAATTCCCTGAATTTGTTTTTAAAGAGTTTTGTTATAATGTTTCTCAGTGTGCATCTCTTTGGGTTAAACTTCTTAGCATTTGTTGAGCCACTTGCACTTGTAGATTTTTATTATTTCCTCAAATTGGGGACGTTTTTCAGCATTATTTCTTTATCTACTCTCCTTGTCCCTCCTCTGTCTCCTTTCCTGTTGAAAGTTTCTTAATGAGTATACGGGGCCCTTCAGAAGTCACGCCAGCTGTGTGGTTGGTAGGGTATGTGAAGGTCTCCCACAAGAAGGACATCAATTCAAAAATTTCACCTAAAATGTGATATGGTTTGCTTGAGTGTGATACTGTTATATTACAGAATTGCATGCTTATGATTTTGTAATAAAAAGGGCATCATTGTGCCAGGCCCTGTACTGATCTGAGCATACTTATATGTGTCTGGCAAGACCCTTATGTTCTGTAAACTTATCTTTATTCTTTATCTTTTTGTTCCTCAGGCTCAATAATTCAAACAACCTGCCTTCCAGTTCACTAATTCTTTTTGCTTCCAATTCAAGGCTGCTTTTGAACCTTACTAGTGGGTATTTCAATTTAGTTATTGTATTTTTTAGCTTCAACAGTTCTAGTTGGTTCTTTTTTATAATTTCTTATTTTTATTTTCATTCTGTTCAGATATCATTTTTCTGATTTTCTTGAGTTCTTTGTCTAAATTTTCCTTTAACTCCTACAGCATATATAAGACAATTGCTTTAATGTCTTATCTGGTAACTCTGATGCATGTGTTTCTTTAGGGACCATGTCTGAATTTTTAAATTTATTTTTAATGTGCCATATTTCTGTGTCTTTAAATACCTTGTGATCTTTTGTTGAAAACCAGGTATTTGAAAAAGAAGCCACTTCTCTCACTTTTTATAAACTGGCTGTTTCAGGGGAAGTACATAATTAATAAGACCAGTTTAGGCCTTTTCAGATCATGTGTCCTGTCTGAGCATTTGCATATACTTCCTCCCTCTCCACTATCCCATAAACACTGTAGGTCTTTGATTTTTTTTTAGAGCACCCACAAAGCTATCTTAGTCAATCTATAGTTGTTCTCTTAATATTTCTGTGGGGTAAAAGAGCCTAGTGCAATGATATGCTAATGTTACTTTTAGCTGTATTTAAAATCTCAATTTCCTGAGGAGTCTTACTCCAGCTTCTTCTCAGTACCTTACATGTTCTACTGTATCATTTGTCCATTATATCTTACCCCCAATTGTCCATGGGTCTGCAGTACCCCTGCAGCTTTTACACTTCGGCCGCTGCTGTACATGCATTTCAGTGTGTGAGCCACGCTGTTCTGCTGTCTCCCTGTCAGAGTTCAGGGTCAGGTCAGACAAAAACCACTTCTTTGCCAGCACCCAGACAGTTTGGAACATTGCAAATATGTTCTATGTGGCTCTTTCTGGCATAAGAGAGGGAAGTAAAAATTGGGCCACTTCTTCCTGACTCTGCAGCAGTGCACAAGGGAGAGAATGGTGTAAGGGTGAGTAAAACACCACAAGATTTGCTACCATTTTGAATGTGCCTCTTCTTTAATGGGCATTTGTTGGGTTTCTGTAGGTCACTAACTAGTCTCCAGAGTGATTATAAATTTAGTTTGGTCAATATGCATTTTCCCACATTCCCTGTAGGGGAATAATGACTTAGATCTTCCAAGTCCACAATCTTTTCCTAAAATTTTTAATTGATTTATTGGGGTTAGATTGAGTAAAACCTTATATAGGCTTCAAGTGTACAATTCTATAACACATCACCTGTACGCTGCACTGTATTCAATACCCAAAGTCAAGTCTCCTCCTATCACAATTTATTCCCTATTGACCCTCTTTCGGATATTTTTCAAAATTTTTGATGCAAATGCTTTCTGGATATAATATAACACTGTCATTTGAAAGGAAAAGATTAGTTTGCTACATGATTTTACTTATATTATGTGATGGCAGTAAGGAAAGCTCTAGTGGACTAGCCAGTTTCTATTCAGTAAAAATAATGTGTAGACAATAATATAAAGTAAGAATATTACTGACCTGAATTTCATCCCAGTTTTCTAGTTTTAATCCATTCTCTGTTATGACCTCACTTTTGACGGGGAGAGTGCACATGGTGATGTATAAGGAATTATGGTTTGTTTCAGGAACGATTTCAACATTGACATAGAAGGATTCCAATGACTGTAAGAGATGTTATAAAACTGTCATCATAGGGAAGATAAGAATCACTAAGGCCTTCATGTCAACACTAGTCCTTCTATATTGCTTACTACTCTATGATTGAGGGGGGAGAGAACTGAGGTTATGAGTCAACTAAGTTAGAGCTATTTTTGTTGGTAGATCAAATCAGTCATTTTATCTCTGTATTTTGGCACCATAGTTAGAGTTATTCTTTTCTTTACCTTCAGTTTTATTTATTTTCTTTTTTATATTATATTTTCTATTGTTGTTCAAGTACAGTTGTCCTCATTTCTCCCTCATTACTCCCCCAGGCCCTACCCACAACCCACCTACCACATTCAATCCTCCCCCCACATTGTCTTTGTCCACGGGTCCTTTATACATGATTCTTGATGTATAAGCAATAATTTTTATAATTCTTGAGTATTTTATTGATTATGCTATTACAGTTTTCCCAACTTTTCCCCTTTATCCCCCCTCCACGCTGCCTTGGCAACCCTCCAGCATTCCCCCTTTCTTAGTTCATGTCTAAGTTCTTTGAGTCCTCTGTTTCCTATACCATTTTTATCTCTTCCTGTCTGTTTAATGCCCACTAATGATGCCTCTTTTTCCCTGTACTTTTGCCCCAATCCTCCCCTTCCCCATTGAACTCCCTCCATGTGATGTCCATTTCTCTGATTCTGTTCCTGTTCTGGTTGTTTGCTTAGTTTTTGTCTTCCTTGTCTGTGGTCTTTTCTCTTATGTTCATTTGTGGGTAGCTGTGAGTTTGTTGTCATTTTATTGTTCATATTTTGATGATCTTTTTCTTAGCTAAGTCCCTTTAATGTTTCAAATAATAATGGTTTGGTGAAGATGAACTCCTTTAACTGAACCTTATCTGGGAAGCACTTTATCTGCCCTTCTGCTCTAAATAAAAGCTTTTTTGGATGGATTAATCTTGGACGTAGGTCCTTACCTTTCATGATTTCAAATACTATTTTCCAGTCTCTTCTTGTCCCCAAGGTTTGTTTTGAGAAATCTAGCGGGAACTCCTTTGTAGGTAACTGTCCCCTTTTCTCTTGCTGCTTTTATGATTTTCTCTCTTTCTTTAATCTTGGGTGACTTAATGATGATGTGCCTTGTTGAGTTCCTCTTTGGGTCCAACTTCTTTGGGACTCTCGATGCTTCCTGGACTTCCCGGAAGTCTATTTCCTTCACCAGATTGGGGGAGTTTTCCTCCATTATTTGTTCGAATACGTTTTCAATTTCTTGCTGTTCTCTTCCTTCTGACACCCCTATAAATCAGATATTGGAACATTTTAGTTTGTCCCAGAGAATCCCCAGCCTCTCTTCTTTTTTTTTTTTTTGATTCTTGTTTCTTTATTCTGTTTTGGTTGGATGTTTATTTCTTCCTTTTGTTCCAGATCATTGCTTCAAATCCTAGTTTCCTTCCTGTCACTGTTGGTTCCCTGAATATTTTGCTTTTATTCATTTTGGATATCTTTCATTTTTCAACCAAGCTCAATCAGTTCTGTAAGCATTTTGATTGTCAAGGCTTTAAATTCTCCATCAGATAGGTTGGCCATCTCTTCATTGCTTAGTCCTGAGGTTTTGCTCTGTTCTTTCATTTGGACCATATATCTTTGTCTTGGCACAGGGATAGGTTGTAAGGGGATGGGGCCTTAGGTATTCACTTGAGCAAGGCAACCCTCCTTGCAGCCTGTGGGGGCGGGGCCAGAGAGAATAGTGCAGCTCATCTGCTTGTCTCTAGCACACTTTTCACATGTGGGACTGGCAGAAACTCCTACCAAGGCAACCCCAGTGGTAGCCCACGGACAGCTCTGAGTCTCAGTTTCCCCTTAAGTCATCCCCTCTGGCACAGCCTGCCAAGCTGAGCACCCAGCCCCACCCCTCAGCCCTCTCACCATGTTTTTTCTGAGTCTACCCACATGGTCCTGTCGCCTTACTGGTCTGGTTGTTCTGGTTTATTTTTTCCTTAATTACCTGGTTGTCAGAGTTCCATGCAGTCTGATTTTCAGGCTCTTTTGGTTATTTATTGATTTTAGATTGGTTGCTATCCTCCTTTTGGTTGTGTGAGGAAGTGAAGGATTTCTACCTACAACTCCATCTTGGCTGGAACTCCTAATTTTAATAATTTTAAACCAATGTGTAACACTGTTCCCATAGTTAAGCAATAGATGCATGTGATATATAGATGTTTGGTAAATTCTATTCATTAGCTTTATGTTTAATGAAATAAAGAAAACTTGGCATTTAAGTAACCATTATAGTAAAATCAATGTTCTACTAAAAATCTTAAGGTAGGGACCTATAATTAATTTTGTATAACCACATTCTTCACTTTAAAGAGCCAATGATAGCTTTAACCATGAATTTCTAAATGAGTTTATTCATTTGACAAAAGAGTGAAAATATTTGGAGGTAATATGAATATCATAATCTACTCACGTAGGCATGTGTCTTTACCCCAGTGTTATACCCCAGATATAACTGATAGATTTCTTCCACAAATGTAGCTTTTAAGGTAGGAACATTTATAATTAGGTTTAAATTAAGTGAGCTGTATGTTTAACATGTGCTTCAGAAACAAAAATCACTGGCTAATAGCCAAATAAAACAAATGAAAGCAAATAATTCTCATGAATGGGGATTATTAAAAGCAGAAGTTTTAAATTTGCAATCCTCTAGATAATTATAACATAAAACTTTATTTTATATCAATTCATGTTTATTCTTCAAGGAAAACTAAACATGTACATACCCTTAGGGTTACATTTTTTTCTGATAAAAGGGAAAGAGAAGTAGTTATATTTTAGCATTTGAATAGAATTTATGCCAATCACACTAAAGCTTGGATGTGGTGGTATATAGAAATGCATTTTCTTATTTAATTACAAAGAAAATTAGATAAACATTGTGTTATGAAATAAGAATCACGACCTAAACAATTAGAATTGTAAGGTAAAATAAGTTTCTCTGGATAGAATGACACCTTCTTCCCAACCTTAAGTGTTAGGGAAACTTTTGGTCTTGATGAGTTCTGTTAAAAACCCAGATGAGGTATTGTGTGGAAAACTAATGGCAGCATTTGTTGATACTATATCATTGATGAATTCTCTCTTTATAGAGGGATACTGTGAAGAATATTAAGATAAAAAATAAGCTCATTCCCTACACTTTGATAAATAAAAATAATATTTATTATGACAAAAGGAAATGAATACAAGGTATTTAAAATTTGTTAAGTTCCATTAATTGTTTTCTGTCAAGTGTACTCAATTAAAACAGTTAACAGAGACTTAACCTAGCTTCATTAAATCACTATGTACTTCTTTATTTTATTTTTATCACTGAATTAAAAAACCGTGAACACTAACCTTGGGTCCTTCTCCTTCACTTAAGCCGTATCAAGAAAATGACTTTTTCACACAACTACATATACCCAAATACACAAGCAAATACATAATTTAATAAATAACAAATAATAATATGAGTAAACTGTTCTGAGCATTCATAACTGTAATCCTACTTTTCCCAACTCCTTTATTTGTGTAAGTCAAAGTAGAAATGCATGATTTTTCTTTATTTTCAAATTTATTTTTATTTTTAAAAAATTTATTATTGTATTATTTTTATTATTGTATTTGTTGGGGCTACACTGGTTAATAAAATTATCTAGGCCAGGAATTACAGGCTCTGTTGACACAAACTAGAGGTAATATTTAATTACTCTAAAATTTGTTTGATCATAACATTTCTTGTCTAAGCCAAGAAATCATTGATAATGAAAAGGGCAGTGCTAATAATTACATGGGGTTAAAGTGAATACTAGGATTGTTCCTGACAAACCAGAACATATGGTCCCCCAACCTAAAATGCCATTTTCTTGTCTTAGGCTTCTCTGCCCAGAACACGCAGCCCTTCATGGGGTTCCAATTTGCAGACATATGTTATCTTGCAAAACAATGTTAAAACAAATGTATGGTATCGCCCATTAAGGTGTCCCTGAAATGGCTTAGAAATCTTAGAATAAGCAGTTTCCAGTTTCTAGTATGGAAAATGTTGTCCACATTGGTAGAAAACATGGTGAGAACAGTGTGTGGTCTCTTTTCGAAATGCATGGAATTTGATTTCTATGAATTTCTACTCCTCACAAACCAAGTTACTCTATGAATTGATATTACTTCATTGAGCCTTTTCTTCTTAGCCTATAGCATGGTAGGGGGGATTAGAATAGAGGATGCCTAAGTATATTTCCAGCACTAATATTGTATGAGTATGAGCAAGAGCTATGATAAACTATCTTGCTTCCAATAAATAACACCGAAAACTAAAGATTCCTTTTATATACCACTGATGTGAATTCTTAAATCCCTCTAACAATGTTTGAAGGGAAAAGTGACAGATACAACCAACTCTATCATCTCCCGTATTTATTATCTTTGTTCATGCACCAAGTGTGCTTGATCTCTGTTAAAAGTGAGATGCCATTGAAAACCTAGGTATAGTAGTCATGGGGGATATACTCCCAGACACCCAGGGGATGCCTGAAATCACATATAGTACTTAAACTTATATATATTATATTTTCCCCTGAATGTACATACACTTTATGGCTTGTTTTGGGCATATCCAAACTGCTTTACTCTTGTGCTTTAGGCCATTATTGAGTAAATTAAGAATTGCTTGAACACAAGCACTGTGATATCCTGACAGTTGACCTGATAACTGAGATGGCTACTAAGTAACTGATGGGTAGAGAGTGTATAGAGCATGGATCTGCTCTGCTCCTTCCAGGTGAAATAGGGCAGGATCTGTGAAATTTCATTATGCTACTGCGAATGGTACACAATTTGAAACTTATTAGTTGTTTTTTACTGGAATTTTTTATTTAATATTTTTGACTGTGGTTGACTGTGGGTAACAGAAACCACCAAAGGCTAATTCATGGGTGAGAGGGGACTCCTGTGTAAGATTTTTTAAATCAGAGCATGATGAATGTTAGTGCAACATGGGGAATCTTTTATTGATTATGAAATGAAAATAAGGGCACTATTTTTGTAGTATTCACCCCTAAGACATTATTTGAACCATGTTATGTGTAACAGTTCTGTATTATTTATACTGAAAGAAGACTATCACCCTGCAGACCCTGTGACTTTTTAAATGATAATAATGGTGGCTCTGCAATTTTCCTCGTTGTGAATAGCATTAGGTTGTTTGGAAATCCCATTCACTTTCTCTGGTTCCATGGTAAAAAAAAAGTAATAAATGTTAGGACTAAGTAAAAGGAAAGATAAATGTAGAGATTAGTATTTAGAATAAGGACAACTTTGGAAGATAATACAAATTTTAGAAGTAGACAGATCATACTTCAAATCTTGGCTCTACTGGTATTGGCTTTATAAACTCATGCCAAGCTACTTATTTTCTTGAAGTCTTAGTCACCTCACTTTTAAAATGAACTGTTGACATTAAACTCAGAGAAGAGTTGAGAAAATGAAAGAATATAATAACTAGAATGGTCACGGTCATTGTAATATCACAGATCTTATATATTTACTTGTTCTTGCTTGAGAATCTTGAACGTTTGTGAAATGCTACTTCAACCACTTGACTTTGGATCTCATTGTCTTTCCAAATCTTTGTCTGTATTAGACTGTCATAAACTACCCCATCTTCTCCCCCTACCTCCCACCATTCCAAATGAGAATTTTAATGACAATGATTCACTAGCTGTACTGATGTCAGACCAGCTGATGAATCAGTCGGTAGGAACTGACACTTAGAAATCTGGACACAATGACAAACATTTAATGCTCAGTACAGTGATTACTTTGCATCCTTTCAGAATCAACATTTCCTTTTAGTATTTTTAAGTTTTTAGTCATTTTTAATAGAGAGAAAAATATGTGCCTACTTAAGTCATAAGAACTTTATTTAACAGAAAATGTATTACTATATCCAAAAGAATAAATTAAAAATGTAAGAAGCTCTGCAAGGTTTGGAACACACCATTCTCCAGACATCCTCCAAATTCCTGACAGTGAGGGAAGCATGGTGGGGGGAGAATACTGAGACTGTGGAGAGACTGCTTATATAACGATGCTCCTACAAAGGCAGATCAAGAATTATCTTATTATCTTGATATTGTGTAGTGGGTTTCCTAATGCCCATCTGGAACATTATTTTGATTTGTATTTCTTTAGAATCAACTTCAATTTACAAGACTGTCTTCTACCATTTTATGCTGTTATAAAAGTGAACCAAATATTTTTTGCAAACTGTAGCTTTCACTTGATATTAGATGGAAAGAAAAAGAGCATGACAATGACGAAGAAGGAGAAGCAATAGTGGACTTGAGCCCATGTGTTTAAAATCATGTTGTAGTTGCAATCGTGTCGAACCACATTCAGCTTTTGGGGATTAATTTTTTTTAATTTGTTACTTCTTAAAGTTAATTATTAATAAAATTGAAATTAAAAGGAAAAGAGACATGGATTCTAAACATTTAAAATGTGTCTGTATTATGAAGATGAGTTCTTGCTCACTACTTTTTCTTAACTTCTCTTGTCCTTCAGAAATATATTATGGCACAAATATATTATTGTGTAATACTATCCATCTTAAAACTCTTCATCAAATACCTATATGCTAAATAAATTAATTTCCAGTTGGACAATGAAAATTTCCTGTCATAAATTTTTTTTTATAAAACACAGTACATTTTCATTGAAAGAACATATTTCTTATTACAGGACATTAGGGTTCTCAAACTCCCCATTCCCCTACAACACTTTATCCTTATGTATATACTTAGTGGCATCCTTCATTTTTAGCAAGTACCCTACAATCCAGACCAAAAAGCCTTGCTACACTATAAGGCTGAGTTTTCAGTATTGGAATATATGTTTAAGTTAGCATAAGACTATACATTTTTAATAACTTTTTCAAACATACCAATATTTCTTTTATCCATAGGTCATTTATTTTTCAACTATAACCAAGAACATGACTAAAATCTTAAAGGGATTCTGAGATTTGAGAACAGATTTCATATCTCATGAATTTTTGCACATAATATATTTGCTCTTATATTAAGCATGATTCCAACTGGCTCTATTATCTGCTTTTCCAGACTACAGAGAGTTGGAAAGAGGGAGAGCCTTTTTAAATCACATCTACTGGCAGTGTCAAAAAGGAATGGCTGACCGAGCAGCTATGGATAAAATTATTGTGATATTGAAGTAAATCCTCAGATACCAAAAAATATGTGTCTAGTTTATTATGAGGTAACATGAATGTGTGATATGCCTTTGAAAATGAATTCTTGCAAGTCAGATGCTGGGTTTGGACATGTTGCTTCATGTTTATAAGTTTTCTTGTGCAAATTCAGAATAGAGTTGCTTTGGTAGTATTAATGTGCAAACATATTCTCTTCTTGTCAAATCGCATACCACAAAGTAGTGTTATGGTAATAGTACAGAAACTTCAAGACTGTTAAATATTTCTAGGTAGCCCTCTTTTAAGAAGCCAGATGATCATGTACTCATTTGGTAAATACAATATTTTCTAATCGTCTTCTGCAGACTAGAAATGCTTGTCGAGTGCTGAGAGTGCCACTGTGGACAAGATGTCATTCCTAACCTGAAGAACAAAAGTCTAACATATGACCCTGGCTCTTTACTAACATTCACACTGAATGTCCTTAAAAACACTAAATGAGGTAGCATGGATGAAATTTTCTAGCACATAGGAGAGATTAAATCAATGTTTGTTGATATCGATTCAACGAAGTTATCCACATAGTCTTCACGATAACCCAATGAGGTAAAAATTTCACCATCCATAATGACCTTCAAAATCTAACTAAATCTCCTGAGCTCAGATTCATTAACTGTAAGCTAGGTATATAAAAATTTTAACTTATATTATTATTGTGAAGATTCCAGAAAAGAAGTACATGTGAAATACATAGTACATTGTTGGTATTGAGTATTCTTACTTTGTAATGTTTTTTTATTTCTACAAAATGTGTTTATTCAACATAATTTTGCAGCAATAGTGATATATTTATTTTTATTTATTTTTAATTAAATTTATTAAGGTGATATTGGTTAATAAGATTATATAGGTTTCAAGTGTACAATTTTATGATACATCACCTGTGTATTGCCTTGTGTGCTAACAACCCAAAGTCAAATCTTTCATCACCATGTATTTGACCCCATTTACCCTTTACTTCCCCTACCCCCTGCCCTCAGGTAACCATCATACTGTTGTCTGCATCTGAGCTTTTGTATGTCTATTTTCATTGTTTGCTTATTTGTTGCTTTCAGTTTTATGTACCAAGTATGAGTGAAATCATAGGGTCCTTAACTTTTTCTGACTGACGTATTTTGCTTAGCATGATGGCCTTAAGATCTATCCCCATTATCACATATAGCAGTATCTTACATTTTCTTTTGGCTGAGTAGAATTACATTGTATATAAGTATATTTCCAGGGGATCTGATGAAAGAACTGGAACATCGTGCTGGATTATATTTTGTCCACTTTAAGCTTCATTTACTTTTTTGCAAATTAGTGTGAAACAATTTTGTGCTATAGTGATGGGAGATTTTGTACTAACACATATACTCAGTGTTCCAGTTTTTATTTTGTGTATGATTATTAAATAAACCCATGTTATTGCATTAAAATGATGTAATGCAGATTCATAATTCACATTTGAGTGCCATGTCTAGTTCACCGTTTGACACTGTATCTAAAATCCCCTAAAGATAAGTGCATAAGGCCTGTATCACTTTAGTCTCTCTGTGGCTTTTTTTGCTTTTACTCTCTTCCAGTTTTTGGAGGTCTCCAATTTGGGGCCAGAGTTCAAGATGAGGTAAGTATCTGTAGTCAGGGAAGATCTTTAAGAGCAAGCAGTTGATCCAAGAAGGTTCAGAAATGGGATGGAGGAGAATTTGAAGGATTGTCTATGACAAGTTAGGGTAGCCTGGCATGGTCATCAAACAGGCACCAAGGACAACATGTTGGGGAGCATGTAATAAGCACCCACCTACTGGCAGATGGAATTTGGGGAGGGCTGTTAATTCCCAAGAGGATCAGTGGTTTTAGTTTCAAAGACTTTTGAATTATTGGTAATATTTCTAGGTATAAAAAGACAGGTATGTTAACAGTGATTCGGCTAATATAACTGAAATACAGGACATTTGTCCTGATGATTAAGACCCATGGTTGGGTGAACAGAGGTAAAAATTGTTGTGGGATGAATAACAAGGCTGAAATTAAAAGAGTGAGAAAATCTAGTTAATCAGCAAATAGTTTGTGAGTTCTGAACCCATGTCTCACACTACATTAAATAAGCACAGGGTGATATGAAATGTGGTAGAGCACTGAGCATTCAGAAATGTATAGTGCAGGCCCTGGCTAGTGTAGCTCAGTGGATTGAACATGGGCCTGTGAACCAGAAATGTATAGTGCAGTTGTAGAAGTAATCATTTTATTATTAATAAAATAATTTTTAAAACTTCAGAGAATTATTTGTGACAAAATATTTGTTTGCTCCCAACATATATAATATCTGGTACATGATGTGAACTAAGGCTGAAGAACAATTTGTTGTTCACCTCTTAAAAGTAATCCTGCCCATTTGAAATTTACATCAAGTTCATTTTCCCAATAGATTTTCCCACATACTACAAACTTGAACAGCATTCAGAGAAATTGATAATTATAGTCTCCTTTGTAATTTGCCTTGTAAAATATTCTCATTAAGATTCACTCTGTTATACCCTGTCTGGATTGCTAATTCTTTTCAGTGAGAATGCTTTGGCTGAGTTGTGTTATTATTCAAAATTTATGCCTTCCAGCAACTTTTTCCTCAAAAAGCAGAGTGTAGTGATGACAGAGAAGAAAGGAAACCATGAATGTGAAATTCATATGCTATGTTGCTGCTTTATTCCCTTGGTGGGAAAGGTAGTTTTATATACCTGCAACTAGTACTGACATTAAAACTTCCTTTATGACCTGGTGACAATATTAAAGATTTAAATTGTGGTGTATAATTTAGTATAGCTTACACTATCTTAGGGTTTCATTCTGTGCTTTCCCAACATTTCCATCCTCTTTGAGAAAACTTTCATTTTACTGTGTGATCAGACATAGAATTTGTCCTGTGCAAGATAGCAAGTCCTGTGCTTTATGCAGGAAGACTGTCATGCATGTAGATCATGAGCACTTTTTAAACAATGTGACAGGTCAAGTTTTCTCCCTTATCTCCCTTGATTTATTCTTGCTATGCTCCACTACTTGACAGTTTTGCCTATGGAATTAGCTCTGTGATAGAACATGTTCTCCCATTATTTAAGTAGCTACTTAACAGCACTTCAGCAGTTTCAGGGAAGTGCTTTCTCCTTGTACAGTTCAGAAAATTGTTCTTGTTTCAATATTCAGGTAGTTCCCAAACTCAAGATGTGATGAGGAAAAGACAGCATTTAGGTTGGAAAAAGTGAAATATTGTTTTGAATAAATGCCCATGAGAAATAAATATAAGATGATTTATAGCATGTGAACATAATGAAAGTAGTTTCTCCCCAAAATTCTTTGTTTCCAATTATTTCTTCTATTTTTATAGACATTACTTGAATTAGAAGTTAGATGAACAAATATTTCATATGTTTATATGTCCAGCTTGTGTCATGCATATCAGAAGAAAAAAGAAACTTCATGGGTCTCCACAGTAATAACCTCAGATGAAGAGACAAGAAATGTCCCTGATTCCAATGTATATATTGCTGGGCAGTTCCTCACAGAACCTCAGAAACAATCACTTTGTCTATATTTCAGAAAGTGAGCAATCAGAATGGAGCAAACCTCTCACATTACAGAAGACTTTAGCAAGTCCAAATTTGTCTTCTGGTGTTCTCTCCAAATTTGCATTTATTCCTCTTCCTAAATTTCTTTGTGCATTTGGGAGAAAAAAAAGTATTACCATGCCTCTGAGATAGAAGACATGTAGAGACCAGAGACCTCCAGAAGTCTGGTGAGGCTATAAGTGAAGGCACTCAGGGCAGAGGTAATTCTTGGGTTAAAGGTATAAGTAAATGAACAGGCTGTGAAATTGGGCCAACCTCTATAGTCACATTGGTGTTGAATCTTAGTTATAGCACTAAATTACCACATGGCTTCAACAAGTCATTTTAGCTTGCTCATCTGTACAATGGCCATAATAATGGTATTTATTTACCCTAATAAAGTGAATGTGATGATTGAACAGCACACAGCTTGTAAAGCACTTAATACAGTACCTACCATAAAATGAACACTCAGCAAATACTGGCCATTATAACAAATGCTAGTTACTGTTTGAGAAACAAAACATATGATGACAAAAATTAAAATGAAGAAAATACATGGAGAATATATGTGGAAATATTAATATGCCGAATTGAGCTTTTAAAGGTGAATCTTTCAATCTGGCAAATGAAGCTACAGGATCTTCTAGATACAGGGTTATCACGAGCAGAGAGAATAGCACACTGACGGAATTTCACGGTGTGGGCAGGTAACTACCTATGATCAGACTGCAGGAGTATGCTGTGCAAGGTGGAGGAGGCTAGAGATAGGATTTTACAAGTAGGTAAGATTGTCCCAAGAAGGCTGTAATATTTTATATTAGTAGTTTGCACCTGTCCCTGTGGAAAGTAGAATGACATTAATGGGCTGTAATCAAGAGAGTAATATGGCCTATTCTCCAAGACTGTTATGAGAGCAAGCAAGGATTTATGCAATAAATACATTACTCTTGGTAGGATCTGGTCTTAAAACCCTTTTAATGTGATATTCTTGTATTTTTTCCTTTTGCTTTATGTTTGGACAGTTGGAACTTAAGCTAAGAAACAGGCTAGTTGTGAATGTTGTTCATGAGCTATTCTTTTATTTAAGTCCACTTTGGTATTTACTCCCATGTCTTTCCCTCCTTGATGCTTGACTTTAATTGCATCCTGCACTTATGCATTGGTTTTGATTATCTGTCTTGGTTGTTTGTCATTTAACAAAAAAAAAAACCCACTTATTGTGGTTGCTTTTTAAATGAATATGCCTTTCCTGTAAGCACATTAGAGGAAAGGTGGATTTGTGCTTATTGTCATCACACAGGATTCAGACAGGAAATCATGCTAATGTTTAGATTACCTTGTGAATCAAATCTTTCTTACAAAATACACTGGATTTATATTAAAAATGTATTCACTCGTACCAATAGTATTTATTGGGTAGGACAAAAATAAAACTATTTTAATGCTACAATATACATCAGTAGACATGCAATACTTGTATTCTGAAAAAGCTGTGAACTCAGAACCACTTCAAATGTTAATGTCTTTCATTCCTAAATCAATGCCTCCTGCCATGACTCTCCTCTAACTCATGCTCTATGTGGCAAGCATGATGATTGCCTGTATACCAAATAGCAGGGAAATTTAATTTGAAACTTCAGGAAATGGAAAAGCAATAAAAAAGCTAGTGAAGTGGTCTGAAAGTATTCTAGAAATAACAAGGATAAGAACGACATAATTTTGGGAAATCCTTGATACTTGTTCTTAATACTATTAGCTGCATTCTGAAATTTAGCTAAGGAAGCTAAGAGATGTGGAAATGTTTCACATTTTGTTCTAGCAGATGTTTAAGTAGTGGTTTTTCATTAACTCATTTATTTAAAGCTCTTTCACCTATATTAAACTTGTCCTAAAGGAAAAAATAATTTCAGAAATGTTTGAGATCCTTTATTTTTCAGGGAAATCCATGTTCTATGATTTCCATCAAATGTAAAAGCCTATTTGAAGGAATGAGCTCTGATAATTCACTGCTTTGAATTGATTCCTTTTGCCATATTGCTTTCCACACTTGCATTTTATTTTATTCTAGTGTCTTTATCTTGAAGCTTCATGATAAAAAATCTAGAGAAGTCATATGTATACATATATCAAAAATTATTAGAATATATACTTTTGTTATAGACTTTCTCATCTCTCTTCTCTAACGTCCAGCTTCTGCCTGCTCGTTGATTTTTCAAATACATGATTCTTCAGAGAATATATTCTAAACTTTTGTTTTAGTGCACTGTTTGAAGATGGCATGTGGATGTATGCTTTTTTCAGGGAGGGGTAATAGACATTGATTAGAGCTAAGTACAAGAGTTGAAAAAAATTAGCAAAGTATCATAAGAGGAAACAGATACAGAGAAAGGAAAATTGTGTCTGTGCTCTCATACACTGAGATTTGTTGTTTGTGAATCTGAGACTGTAACTTAATAAGGTGAAATAATAAGACTAATGTGTTAACAGGAATCTGTGCATCCAACTGCATGCTGTCTTCTAAGTAACCTCTTCAAGAGGTTGTTCTCTACTTCCAGTGACTGTCTCATTACTCAAGATTAATTTTGACATGTTCCCTATGAGCCAATTTCCGAGACCTTGGTCCATGTTAGTTGTTTCATCACTACTTCCATCACTCCAACTATGAATGTTAGACAGCTGTAGCAAAATTAAAAGCTGGGTCAATATTCCATATCCACATGGTTTGAAAGAGCCATTTGAAAGATGGGTAAATGACATTAATCAGAAAAGCAACTCTAGTGTTACTGGCATTCAGCACTGAATTAGGAAGCTATTTAAATAATGTGCCATGGGTCCTGACTGGTGTGGCTCACGGGGCCGGGAATCATTCTGTTTTGCAAACCAAAAGATCACCTGTCCAATTCTAATGAGGGCACATGCCAGGGTTATGAGCCAGGTCCCCAACATGTGGCGTGTGGGAGGCACCTAATCGATGTTTCTATCACACTTGATGTTTCTCTCCCTTTCTTCCCCTCTCTCTAAAACTAAATGAAATCTTAAAAAAATAATAATGGGCATGGGCTCTGAAGGTGGTTGACGAAGAGGAGTTCAAAAACTATCTTGAGGAATAAGAACGTTAATGAAATAAAGAGCTCAATACACATTTGGAAGAATATATTCTAGTGTTGGCAAGAAATCTGGTATAATTTTTAAAGAATGTGAATTGTACCATTTTACACCTTTTAATAAAAATCTTAATTTTCCTGTAACCTAGACAATGATGTGAAACTTTTTAAAAGCATATATTTCTAAAAACAAAGCAGAGACAAACATGAAATTTCTTTATCTTGAAATTAAAAATCAATGTAAATATGAATGAATCTACATGCACTGCACAATTTAAAAGACTGCATTCTAAGTTTTACTATCAAGAAGAAATATAGGCCAAATAATTACTTTATATTTCTCCTCTATATTTTGATAGCACACTGTATTATCTTTCCAACATTCATCCATTTCACACATCCAAAAATATTAATTGAATACCTGCTATACAGTATGGAGTATTAAATGATTACATCATATTAACTCACCATATTTTATCTTTTTATGTGAATATATTTCCAAATAACTTTAATTTCTAGGGAGCAAGGATTTTAAAAATTTCACTCTCATGTCTCCAATGACTACATAGTGCTTGGAACACGGAAGATACTGAGAAAATGTTAAATAAACAAAAGCATTTGTAGGTAACTATTTATAAAAGTGTATGGAACATTACATATTGTCTTCTGACATTTTATTCTAGTTATCATCCTTTTTGAATTTATCATGTATATTTTTAATAGTGATTGATCTTAAATAAAAATATGAAACTCCTCACAATTTTATATATTTCTTATATATTTTTGTTTTTCAAGTTTTGCACAATAAAGTTCAAAAGTCCCTGTCTTAAAGCAAATCAGGAAAGACGTATGATTCTCTTATGCCGCTTATTTCGGTGTGAGCTCATCCCACTCTCCCTACCCCATTACATTCCACTGGGTTTCACAACTCAGGGCATTCACACAAGCTGTCGTGTTTTGCCTAGACTTTCCTTTCTCCAGGGATAGTGAGAGCCTTTCAGTTCTCATGTTTGCTGTGAACTTTCAAGTATGGACTATATATAATACACGGCGCCTCCCAGGTATATGTCTCTCCAGAACTCATTTTTCACATGATACTGAACATCCCATGAGACTCAAGGATTCTACTAACTGCAGTTTGTGAAACTCTCTTCTGTTACTTCACTAGTTATGGTTAGAAGTCGTGTAGAGCCTCTGGGTTTCTTGAGGTCGGGGTCCGTGTCCTCTGTATCATTCATGACTATTCAGTTAGAAAAGTGAATTTTACTTTAATCCCTTTAATTCTATTGAATTTATATTCTGATGAGAAGTGGAATTTTCATCAACTTGCTAGAAAAGTCCTAAGCAACTAATTGGAGAAAACATCACTTGGCTGCTTATGAAAAGTGCTACAGAGAAATATTGCGGTATATGAGATGACAAAACAGACAAACCTGATCTGGAGAATCAGGGAAAGTCTCTAAATGCTAAAGAACAAGAATTAGACAGCCAAGGGGAGCTTGGCTGTGGGATAAGAAGGGTAACGGCAGAATACTCAAGTCAGACAGCAACATCTACAAAGGCCCTGAGATGGGAAAGGAGTCTGGTACCTTTTAGAAAAATAAGAGGCAGCTAGTATGATTGCAGTGCAGAAAGTAAGAGAGTGCATAAAAAGGAGACTTTGAAATATACTTGGCTTTCCTACAGGCCACCTATTAATTTTATATTTTAGCCTAAAGGGAATGGGAACACAGAAGGCATATTTGATTTTTTGTAGTTTGTTTTAATTAGGAGAGAACTGTAGTCAGATTTGTACTATACAAAGATTTTCCTGGCTGTTCTTTAGGGAATGGACTTGAACACAGCACAAGAGGATGAAGGAATGCCAGTTAGCATCTTCAGGGGTGAAGGAGAAAAGATACCAGGACCTTGGAGTGGATCATTGACCAAGCAAACAAACAAACAAACAAAAAAAGACCCAGCCCCGGCTGGTGTGGCTCAGTGGATTGAGTGCTGGCCAGCCTGTGAACCAAAGGGTCATTGGTTTGATTCCCAGTTGGGGCATAGGCCTGGGTTGCAGGCCAGGTTCCCTGGTGTGGGGCATGCAAGAGGCAACCACACATTGATGTTTCTCTCCCTTTTTTTTTCCTTCCCTTCCCTCTGTCTAAAAATAAATAAATAAAATATTTTTTAAAAAACAGAAGCAAGGGAATGGAGTCAAGAGAAATTTAGGAAATAGAATTGGCAAGACTTAATAAATTTATTGAAGGAAGTTATCAAAAAAAAAGAAAAAAACTAAGACTTTCACTAGGGGACTGTTAATTAAACAGTTGCCTAAGGACATATAACTAGTAAATATTAGGGATCTGGACCTTGTTCAGAATCTGTGCTCTTAACATTAGGCTTCTCTGCATCCCAGCGTAAAATGGTCAAGCATTCCAGTATTTGAAATTCTACAACACAAATTTCATGCCTTAAAGCCTACAATATAAGGACTGGGACATGTGCGACCACCTACTAGAGAAGTGTGCGTGGTGCAAAGTGGACTGTAAAAGACATACAGCTTCTATCATTCCAAATTTGGCCATGGTGATTCTTCAGAGTAGCTTGAAAATATGTGTTTTATTCTATAACCTGGTGGTACCAATAATAATAATGAAGATATTCAGTGTAAAACAAAAATTAAATATTTCCCCAGAATCTTGGATGGAGAGAAAACTTTTCCCCATCATAAAGTTGTATATTTTATATATATTATTTTATCTCACTGTCTTATTGAATAATACTAAAATTTGGATGTATCTTCTGAGATGCTATGTAACAATTTGCACAGATCAAGAGAATTAAGGAGCTCTGAGATCAGGTAGAAAGTCTCCTTTTTTGAATACAAATGCCCTTAGTAATGTGAACTAGTAAATCATAACCCTTAATCATGATCTTTTCCCTTCTGGGTTAAAAGTTAGTAACAAAGAGAATATTAGCCTTAGGATGTCATCTTTAAAATGTTGACACCAAGTGATAATTTTGTCATGAGGCAGAATCAAGAGCATTTTTTTCTGTACATCATTAAATTTATATTTAAGATTTGCTTCCCAAATGCATAATGTCAGTATTCAGAGCTTCCCACAGCTCTGAATGCTGTTTCCTGTGCATTGTATCATATTTTTAGATGTGATGGCACAGGGCACTATACAATTTATTGAGAGGAAACAGAGGGAGTGATAAAATATGTGTAATTATTTTAAAAGTTTATAGAGCACCACAGATGGTGACATAGGTTTGTCTCCTGCACAAGCCCACTTCTATGTTCATGCTTATCTCTCCAGTTTATTCTGTTTCCAACAGAGGCAAATCTAAATTCTGACAGATTATGCTGGCTCTGTGGAAGATGAACTAGATCTGTGGCTTTAATTGTCATCTTCGTACAGTACAGGCAGAATGAGGTTCATGAATCTCTATCCCTTGATGATACTAGGAGGAATATGAAATATATTAAGGTAGAAGTGATAAGTCCTTTCGCAGGACAGAAACTTTATCATCTCTATGAACAGTGGGCCCAGAGGTGAATGACTGAAGAACTAATGTGAATAAAGAAGAAATGATAGGTTCTGAAAGGCTAAGAAGAAGCATTTTAGGAACAAACATTATTATCATTAACGTTATCATGGCAAGGTGCTTAAGAGCACAGGCTCTGGTCCCTTGCCTCTAGCACCATCACTTACTAGCTCTGTGACCTTGGCCAGGTTATTTAACTTGAATGAGGTAATGGCAGCTTTTTTGGAGGCTTAAATGACATGGCTCATAAAGCTCTCAGTACTATGGCTGGTATAATGTTAGAACTAAAGAAATGTTAGCTGTTACTGTTCTTGCTACTTTAGTGCACTTACCCAGCCGGACCCTTGAAAAGCACAATGTTGGGCACCTAGTAAACACCAGGGTAATTGAAACAAGAATATGTCTTCTTTTTTATGTTTGACCATTTTGTCCCTTCTTTCTCATATTCACATCCATGTGTGTATTTAACTCATTAGCATACCATCCATTCCTCTTTTACTTGTACACATACTGTGCTCTATGTACTATTATAACTGATGTAATCAGTAGTTTAAAGCTTATCAGTATATGCATGTACCTTTAGAAATGCTCAGTTTAGCCTGGCTCATGTGGCTCTGTGGATTCAGTTCCAGCCTGCAAGCCAAAGGGTCACGAGTTTGATTCCCAGTCAGGACACATGGCTGGGTTGCAGGTCATGTCCCCAGTAGGTGGTGTGCGAGAGGCAACCACACATTGATGTTTCTCTTCCTCTTTTTATCCCTCCCTTCCCTTCTCTGTAAAAATAAATAAAATTTTTTAAAAGAAATAGTTTCTAAAGCAAACAAAGAAACAAAAAACACATTTCAGGTTAATAATTTTACTATCAAGTATATTGAATGCAATGAAGTTTCCCAAAACAAAGCCAATTTTCTATCACAAGATTTATATTTTTTCATAATCATAGATTATGATCTCAACTAAGGAAAGGCCATGAATTGTAATTAGAATAGATATTGCCAACACAAGAATGCACATAAACACTGACAATGCTTAAGTCTATAAAAAATGTAGACAAGTATAATTACTCACAGAGTACTCTGGCTCATGTGAACATAATCTCTTGGTTGCCTTTGACAGGAGAGACTATATACAAAAAAGAGAAGGAATGTGAATTCATATAATTGGAACATTTAATTATTTGGCTTTAAAAATAGGGAACTTCTGGAGATATGGAGAAAAAGGAACTCTTGGTGTACTGTTGGTGGGGCATCAATTAGTACAGCCATTATGGAAAACAGTATGGAGGGTTCTCTAAAACTTGAAATTGAACTGCCACATGGTCCAGAAATTCCACTTCTGGGCATGTATCTAAAGGAAGTGAAATCAGTATCCAGAAGAGACATCAACACTTCCATGCTCATTGCAGTATTATTTACAATTGCCAAGACATGGAAAAAACCTGTATGTCCATCGAAGGATAGATAGATAAAGAGAGTGTGACTGTACACATCCATGTGTGTGCACACACACACACACACACATATATATATATATATATATATATATATATATATATATATATGACAGTATATTATTCAGTAATAGAAAGAAATTCTGCCATTTCCACAATGGACATTTACACATGGGTGGACATTGAGAACCTTACTCTAAGGGAAACATGTCAGACAGAAAAGAGAAACTACTTTATAATTTTACTTGTCTGTGGAATCTAAAAAACTCATAGACACAGAGAATAGATTGGTGGATACTACCATGGCTGAGAGGTGTGAGGAGATATTGGTTAAAAGGCACAAATGTTTAGTTATAAAATGAGTAAGTTCCAGGGATCCGATGTTATAGCATTGTGCCTATAGTTAACCGTACTGTATTCAGTACTTGGCAGTTGCTATGAGAGTAAATTTTAAATATTCCCAACATAACAACACCAAAAAAGACAAATTATATAAACATGTTAACTAACCTTTCTGTAGTAAACCTTTTGCAATATGTACTTCTATCAAATCATCACAATAGTACACCTAATATTTCTACAATGTCATATGTCAAATATAGCAAAATAAACCTGGAGAAAACCACAATAAAACAGGAAGCATAACCCAGAGGAACAGGTGGTAATTCCTGAAGAAAGAAACAGGTAAACAAGGGGAAAAGCAGACCACAAACCAGATGTAAGGCACTGCTCATTTTTTAAAAATTATATATATACTTAACATAAAAATTCTAAAAGTATATAAACCAGAATTTTAACACTGATAATATCTTTTTTAATTTTTTATTGTTGTGCAATTATAATTGTTTCCTTCCATTTTCCCCCTTCACTGGTAATATCTTAATGGTAAGAGTTTGAGGTAATCGTTTATTTATTTTTTGCTAATTTCCAATTATTCTTTAATGTATCTCTCATTTGAAGTAAGATAACAAACATTAGTAGGTTACATTTATTTTTATAATATGTAAAATTGAACAATGTTTTTTATTATGCTCAGGAAATGTCTCAGAAATGCCAAGGAAAAGGGGAGAACAAATAGAATTCACAAAATTTAAATAGAAAAAGATACACTTACAAAGGAATTGCAAGTGGCAGAAAAGCTTTAATAAGAATAATAAAATACTAAAGTAATAAAGGAATAATAAAATGATCTAATCAATGGACAATTTAAAAGATATTCTCCATAGAAAACACTGGATCAAATGGGGGGTGTCAGAGTTTAAAGGAGTCGGAGAAAATTAACATAATCTTAGACACAGTAAGTTATAATAGTCTAATTTTGCAACCACAGCACTTTCTAGAGTTATTTGTTTGCAATACATCACAATTAATAATGAGTAACTTGAATAATAAATGATTTACTTATTTAATAAAAAATGAATAGTTTACTTTTCATCAAGGGGAGCAAACCAGATAGAATAATATGCTCTTTTCTCTTTTGTTTTTAAGGAAGAGGAGGTTTAGGAAAAATATGGTAATTATAATTGCATAATGAAAATGAAGAAAATCAAGGTCCCATAACTTTGTCAGGTCCTTGTCTCAGGCAGTGTTTCACAACGGCTATGACTACACCACTTTCATCAGAAATTACCTTAGAAATCTAACCTCTGACCACCAGTTCAAACTCTGAAACCACAGGAGACTCCGCACTTTCAGTAAGTGCCCAGGGTAAATTTGATATTCACCAAAGTTTAAGAACATCTATTGTAAACTGTGGCTAAAAGCCATCAAAGATTAGCAAAGTGATAGATAACACACTTCTCTTTAAGCTTCTTTATTTAACTGAAAATTAGTAAATTTCCTGAGGAGAAGGATGAGCTAATATAGCACAAAAAGGGCAATGAGCATGTAATGTATGCTTGTATTCAGAACTTTTGTGATGTGCCTCTAGGTGATTTTCATTCAAATTGTTTTATATATTCTGAATTAATATGTGCACTGGGAAAACCTTAAAATA
Source organism: Artibeus jamaicensis (assembly GCF_021234435.1). Lineage (NCBI taxonomy): Eukaryota > Metazoa > Chordata > Mammalia > Chiroptera > Phyllostomidae > Artibeus > Artibeus jamaicensis. The sequence continues at coordinate 64,589,011 of NW_026522030.1, read as the reverse complement.
CCTTGTTCTCATTTGCATAACTGATAGAAATAAAACATTCTTGTTAATCACTGAGGCATATATAGTATGCTACAGCTGATTAACTTTGTTTTAATGTGATCCCTATTTTTTTCTCCTCTCCATAGTCCTGGCTAACATAGAAAATCATTCTCTGAGATATTTGTATACTTTTGTTATTATACCCAAAGGTAAATTACTTTTGTTTTTAAAGATTTTGTTTTCCTCCTGTGATAATTTTAAAAGGCATAACTTCAACTTAAAATGCCTTAGAAGGTTTAAGAAGCCAAAAACATGAGACAAATTCATGTGACCAATAGAATGGAAACAGCAGAGGTGATGCCCCAGCCTCATAATGTGGGTATTTGCATTTCCGGTGTAGGAATATTTCTGGATTTCTATGAGGAGCTCCAGGACAATTTTCTAGAACACAATTTTAGAAACGTCCTTGTGTGTTCCATGAAAAGCCTGCCTGTTACTTTATATAATCACTCTATTCACACCTGTTTTATTTTTGACTTATAAAATATTCACTTAAGTATGCATATTTAATGTGCCAGAAATTTCTTGAACCCTCTAGACCCTAGATGTAGCAATTCAAAAATGCATATATTCCAGTATACTTCTCTTTAAAAACAAAATAATAAAAATCAGAGTTTTGAGGAAAATAAAATGCCATTGTGTACAAATCAGATATTAGTGGTGTAAATTAATCCTTTGTGTATTGTATCAGTCAATATGGGTTCTGTTTTGCTATGGTAACAAATGTCAGAGTCTACAAACAGTTGAGATTTATTGCTTGCTGATGACATATATCCATCAAGTTAAACTCAGTTCAGGATCCTGGGTGTCAGAGAACCTAAAATCTGGAACATCGCTTGGTCCCATGAGAGGAGGAAGGAGATATCAATATGAATCCTGCCTTAAACCTTAAAGTTCCCTACCAGAAGTGATGCATATTGTTGGGCAAAACAGGTAACATGGCCATACCTGATCACAATGGGAAGGGGAGTGCAATGCTACCATACGCTGAGAAGAAACACAAATATTCGATAAACAGTACTATGACTACCACAAGGATCCTGGCTCGCTGGGCATTTGTGTGATATTTTCCTTTCTTCATATTTTTCCAGATATCAAGATTATCTTTCATATTAAACTTTCTGACATGTCAGACAAAGGAATTAGGTTTTGATAAATTTCCATAGCATCAGTAAGAATTCATAAGCTTGAATCATCATCATTATTTTGGAGAGAAAAAGATTAGCTAGATGCTATCATTTTTCAATAGCTGTAGAGGTAGATATGAGGAGGCGGGGATCATCATGAAAGCCCTAGGCCTTTGTTAAGGAAAGGCAAGTATAGTGCCAGGCAGGTACTAGAAACATCAGGAGGACAACTTTGTAGAGTATATGATTGTCTAACCTGTATTTTTACACCTAAAAATAATACAAATAATATTGAATATATACTGTCATTGAAAAGTAAAATGAAGAGAAAATGGAAAGCAGAAAACTGGAACCAAACCAGTGTTTTTAACATAATATTCCTATGTCTTTTATCTTGTAATTTTTGCATGAAAATACAACTTTTTATTGTATTAAATATATTTGGCATTGGGGAGATAGCTAGCACTACAATGTAAGCATTGAAAACTTAAACTATTAAAAATAATCCAAAGAAAAATGAATTAATTTTGCCTGGAAGAATTGACGATCCTGCATTGGCAACTGATGAAAGGGTGTTTTGTGCCAAACAGGTGGTGTATCCTTCAGAACCCCACTTCATCTTTCCCTGCCTTTCTGTAGAACCCGGAAAGGTAAAATATATGACTCCCTTGCCCTTTGACTTCCTAAATTTTGACAATGGAAGCACCATAAAGAGATGAGAACGGGGAAGAGTGAGGTTGGGATATTTTATCTTTGGTTCACTCTCTGAGAGTTCTTCACAGGGTGGCTTCATCCCTTTACTAAAGGCTGTAGTCCCTGCTCTGTGGCCCTGTCCATAGGCACAGCCTTCAAGGTCCCAATACCATCCCTTCCCCATCCCTTTCAGGCCTTGTGGTGAAAGGACGTCCTACTCTTGCTAGCCCCGGGGTACTGGAGCATCCCTTGTTTGTTCTCACACCTCATTCCACCTTTATAAATATTTTTTTCTTATTCATCTCTCACAGACTTTCCTGTCCTGATTCAGGCACTATCTCCTTGTGTTATGACATATGTTTCGGTCCGATAACAATAATCAAAACTATTAGGTTACAAAGGTCCTTGCAGAAACTAATCTTTATTGAGATTTCATGTACTTAGTGTCCCCAAAGTATATACCATTATGTAAAGAATGAATTTAAGTCCTGCCTTTATCAAGAGGTGAAACAAAATGTGTACAGTCCTTGCAATCACATGTTGTTGCTATAGATAATTTGTTTAAGCATTGCTGAGATACGGTAGAGTGGGCTATGTATTATGTTAAGAGCAGAAAGAAGGTCTAAGTATTAATAAAATTCTGGGTTGAGAACCTTGATAACTGCTCTCTATTGTTGATCATAGTTGGCAGAAACAGATAGAAGCCTTAGGAATGAAATAAGTGGTAAGAGTGTTAACCAACCTGCCAATCAATCAGTAAGTATTTACTTCTCTAAAACCTCCCATGCTCCCAGCCCACTATTTCTATTGATTTACTCGAGGCTTTTTCAAGTTTTGTTCATTCTATTATCTTTTACATTGATTTTTACTACTCTATAAACCCCATTGAACAAAATTCCCGAAATATTAGTTGGTCTTTTATTGTATTGCTTTACTCCTTAGTCTGATGTCCCTTTCTCCAAGGAGAGAGTGGTTTCATGCAGAAAAGTGGAAGGTATATTTTCATTATAACTCTGGAAATTGGGAAAGAAGATCAAAGTGCAGATATACAAGCTTGCATTCCAGCAACCAGCCTATTTTTTTTCTATTACATTCTCATTCTACAGCAAGTTTTATTACTCCTTTGCAGAAATCTTGAAGTGAAATGGAATGACAATTGGACATCAAACTTCATAGTTGAGTTCACCCAAACTTTTTTGGGCAACTCCTGTTTTTCCCATTATCTCACTTAGCATTTCTTTAGACCTGGAAAATGAGAAATCATAGTTTTTGCTAATTTATGGATTTTCTTGGTAGCAAAGCAAAAACCCTTCTTCTTAGGCATAATATCCCTACCACAGATGTGCTAGATGATTCTGATGTTACACAGTTCTAAAACTTTCAGATCAAATTATAAAATATAGTTAAAGTGACATGATAAATAAGAATTCAGTTATTTTATAATAAAAAGTTTTTCCTTTAATTCATAGCCTTTAGTACTTATGAACTGTAGAATTTGGTCTCTAGCACCTACTTCTTTAGCAATTTTTAAAAATATTTATGTACTAGATGCACACCCTATCCTCTTGACTATTAAAAAAATCTACACGTGATATCTTTTTCCAAAAATTGATCTGCCCAAAAGTGTGCATTTGAAAAGCAGTATAAATTTTTTAAAGTGAATGAAAGTGTGAGAAAAGTAAAATTTAGAAATTATATTGAAGTGGTTTAGGCTGTTCATAGAATGGAAAAATAGATTCTTTTTAAGTTAAACCAATTTTTTATTTTTTCATTTTCTACAAATGTTTTATTCTTGATAGAATATTTGCATACAAAAAAAGACCAACAGACATTTCAAAAAATGATAGGAAAGAATGAATAACTATTCAAGCTATGAATGGGAATAAAGAATAAATAAATATGAGTTCAAATGATGGATTAGAGAAAGGAGAAAGAGAAACACTCATATAATTGTTTCATCCTCATTTGAAGAAATTGTGATGAAAATTTAGAACAAGAGAGCAGAACAGAATAAGACATTTATGGAGAGTGTTGAAACAGAAGATCTCCAGCTTGATATAAGCCAAATGCCGGAAGAAAAAATTTCTCTATTCACCTTTAGAAATAGGTCTTCAATTGGTTTCCTCCTTTTCATCAGGACAATCTTAGGCTTAATGAGGTCTGTCTCCTCTTGCTTGATCATAAAAGCTTACATAAAAAGGCCAATTCTTTATTCATCTGATTTTCTGGCTCAGCACAATACCTGACATATAGAAGATTTGCAAATGATATCTGTGGAATGAATAAGAAAGAAAAGAGCTTTAGAGATCATTCTCTATCCAGTGGCTTACATCACCCCTTTTATATAGGTATGGAAGATGATAGCTGGGAGGTAAGGAGAGGAATTACTAGCTTGAGTTTTTAAAATTTAGGGAGTCTGTCTGCAAGATGATGTATTATACATACTTTTCCAACTGTAAATTTTATGCAATGCAATGATGCCTTTCCACCAAACCATATCACCTCTTACCTATTCCATCTCTTCCTACCCCCTTGCTTTTTCAGAGAGATGATAGCCATTTTTAATGCTAAAAAGTTATGTCTCAGTATGCTGAATTGTTAGATCTAGTCTTTCTGACATCAGATATTTTTCAAGAAACAGATAAAATTAATATTCTTATTGGGTAATATAGTATCATTTCCCACCTGTTCCAATTCTCTAGAAATTAAAACAAGCTTTTATACAACATTAATTTTCTATGAATGGAATTGTGATTAATCTTCAGTATATGTGACTGATAATAAGTTGAAAATGAGGTTAGGATGAAGTTAAGATTTCCTTTATCTGCAATGTTCTATTATAAAAATTAATCAGAATTAAGTACAAATATCGAGATGCTTTATCTTAAAAGTGCAATTAATATAGTCCAAGTATGTTTTAGAAAACATTTTTCTCTTCTAATTTTATTATTAATGTGACCATAAATGCAAAGATAATGGGGACAGAATTTATTTCTGAAAGCATTGAAACCATCCTTTATTAGTTCTGAAGCTGCAGTCACATTAACTCACGTGAACACATTTATTGTTTGTACATTTAAATTGCCGTAAGAGCTGTCACAGTTAAACTGAACTGGAAACTTATACTTGCCTTTCTGAGCAGTAATAGGGAAAGTTTTGCTTTGTGATTTTTCTACCATCGGTTCCTTTTTTTCATTGCTTTTATGTCACAGGAAATAATAAATATCTTGTTTTACAAATTGAACTGATGTTGTTTAGGGCAGAGTAAGTTATTAAAATGCAATACAACTTCAGCTCAAATATTTTCTTTTAATAACAAGGTGGACAGTTAGTAAATTCAATAAGTATGTTTCAAGAAGTTTGACTGATACTAAATTATTTTCCTCCCCACGCATGTTTATATTAAAGATGGTAAACCATTGTTTACCTTCTTTGCCATCATTAAAGGTCTGCGTCATATCTCATCTGTATTATTTTCTGGCCTCTCACTGTCAGAGCTAATCATCTTTTCCCTATGGCCCTTTAGTAGTTCATACATTACATTCACATTATAGTATGGTTATGTGATTATATACCTGCTGGATGTTCATATACTGAGTTCTGAGAGCAGATATTAATCACTCCTAAACACCTACATATTTAAAGAGATAGGGAGTAGGTGAGTGACTAAGAAATATCTTTCAAGGAAAAAAATGTCACATCAAGAATTTTGCAGCAAAAGACTGGAAACTTTTTGCATTTGGGGAGAAATAATTATAAATTTTATTAAAAATAAATTTCTGAGCCCTGGCTGGTGTAGCTCAGTGGATTGAGCACGGTCCTGCGAACCAAAAGATAGCAGTTCGATTCCCTGTCAGGGCACATGCCTGGGTTGCAGGCCAGTTCCCAGCAGGGGATGCACCAGAAGCAACCATACATTGATATTTCTCTCCTGCTCTCCTTCCCTTCCCTTCTAAAGATAAATATATTAAATTTAAAAAAATAAAAAATAAATTTCTGAAAGGAAAAAGTAGAATTTGCTTTCGATAAAATATTTAAATAACCCATTTAAGATAAGTATATTTCTGTTTATTACATAAAACCACATCCATAAATGCCAGTATTTCAGCCTCTTCTTTCAATTCGTAAGCATCCTCAGAGTTTTTTTTTTAATGTGCTCCAGTCAGCTGTTATCAGTCAGGCAACCAGCTTTGGAAAGGAACATACATTTGAGCCTTTGAGAGTTGCAACAAGCTACTTAAAATTATACACACATACACACATAGCAGGAAAACACCCTCCCTTCTCTCCTGCCTTGGGAATCACTTCCTCTGGGTCCCTCCTGGTCGTATTTGGACATCAGACATGCATATCTAATTTGATGGGAGTCATTTGAAGATATATTTAACACCTTAAGCCTAAGGTGTTGCAAAAGCAGTGATTAGATACATATTTATTGAATTGAGCTGCAAATCTTGTTCCGCCCTATCTGGACTGTCCTCAGTGTCTTGCTTTTCTCTACCTCTCAACTCTAATGCATGGATTCAGGTACAATCGAACAACCTGCAGCAGGTTCAATAAGGCTAAGTCACAGACAGCAGACAGAAACCAAAAGGTGGGAGTACTTTAGTGATGGTGTGAATAGTATTTAACTACTTTTGTGTAATAACTTGAAGATTATTTTTACCACCAATTTCTACTCTAAATCCAAATAATTATTTGCCTTACAAAATATGTCTAATAGTTCAGGGTTCATTGAAAAAGTTGGAGTGTTGGCCTGCTGAACATCCCATGTGATGTCATCAGTGGTGCAGGCCTCCGTATTATTCACCTGCCACTACTTACTGAAGAATAGTTAAAGGAGGTGGGCCTCTTCCACCAAAGAATGGTGTTTCTTGATGCAGTGTTTTCATCTGATTCCTAACCTGAGGGAATATTTTTGGAACTAATACATTGCCCTTGGTTACTAGTGAAAAGAAGGAAGAACTCTATTATTACACTGTTACAATTTTGCTTTCGTTACAGAACCCTGCCTATGCTGTGCTGAAACCATTGGGGGGTCTGATTGCCCACTGTCAAGAAGCATGACTCCCAATGGCAGAGTTTGGTGAAAAGGAAAGGAATTGGTTATTTAAAAGTTATACAAATTTTCTATAGCAAAAGTTGTACCAAATGATGGCAGAATTCTGCCATTAAATCCTGCTCCTTTAAAAACAGCAACAAACACACAGTCCTGCCTCCCTTTGCCAAATCAGGCCAGCCTCAGAATATGCCATCAAAGGTACCGCATCTTAGAAACACAGAAGTCCTCAGTTCAACACTCCTGGTCACAGCTCAGCATCTCCAGCTTCTCTCTGTATTCCCTGCTCCACTGGGAAGGTTCCACAATTTCCAGGTCATGTAGCAGTGTTCTCCAGCCCTTTGTCCAAAACCATGTGACAACTCCTTACACACCAGACCTCATGGAGGGCTGGTGGGGCCCTTCTGCACTCTTTCAAACCACATGGCTTAGAGAGAGAGAGAACCTCATGGCTGCTGCCCCTAGTTTAAATCCAGGCACAGAGTTTCCAGCACAATCCCATTTCCCATTCCTCCCACGCTGGGTTACATCTGTCCATTCTTTATGCAGTTCATATTCATTCCTCTGCCGTTATCAGGCAGGGAAGTTGTGGGCCTATGACGCAGGGCCAACCACCTCCCTGCCTCCCGGTAAGCGCCCCCTGCAACCCTGATACATCTCAAGTCATAGTCACATCCATTTCCCTTGCCCCTAGTGACATTACAGCTTTCTAACATAACTGTTAAGCTAGCCGACTTGTAAATTACCTCTCAAAGGCTGTCCTCTGCTTTCCCCATCCCCCAAACCAGGTTTGTGGGGAATATCTTCTGAAGCCTGTTACACTTTAACATTTAAATCTCCTGTGAGGTGCGAGGAAGAAAAAAATCCAGATGTACAAGGTATCTTCAATGTCCGGCACCTTTGCAGTATGTTGTGCAAGCTTGCAGAGGCAGAATAATAGCAGAGTACTCTTTAATTCTATCTCATTTTTCTTTAAACAGGTAAAAGTGCTAAGCCAACATTAAAAACCTAAAGAGCTGTTAAGATGAATTATTTAGAATAGTAATGTTTCCATTTCCCATTGCTGTGATACAGTTGTCTAAAAAATATGTAAGTAAACAGTGTACTTTATGTCAGCCAAAGTTTTTCATCAAGTGAGAGATTTAAGGCAAGATAAAGAGTCCTGTTTCCTCCAGACACCTATTTATATTGCTAGAGGTGCCTTTTGATTGTAAGGATAATAGAGCAGAACTAGGATGTTAATAGTTTATACTTAATATTACTTTACATTCTCACTACAAGCAGTAGGTGCTAATTTCATTAGTATACACAAGAGAGAGAACATTCCAGTTAAGTTGTCAAATATCGTTTATAAGCCACATAAATGGCTTCAAATCTACACCTGATTCCAAAGTGTGCACCCCATCCTCTACTATAACCAATGACATTTCCATTTGGGTCCACCATAACCCTGATTAAAAGCGGAGTCAAGCTCTGTAACAGCTTCTCTGCTCTGATTAGAGTTAAATAAATAAACCGTTTCTGAGTCAATTGAGGTCAATGACAGAAAACCCCACTGCATTGCCAAGTAGTTGATAAGGTCCACTTGTGTTGATCAGATGACTTACTTTCTCAACAATTACCCATTCTGATGAACCACAGAATTGAAAATAACCTAATTTTTGAAAATGAAAACAGTCTGAAAGAAACCCATAATTTTCTTCCTTTACGGAGAAGTAGCTCTTCTGCTTCATCATCCAGAATGTGAATGAGAACAAGCTCCCGTATTTCCCTGGTTATTATTCACTCTTGGTTTTCCTAAATACTTTTTCTTAAAGATTGCCCAAAGAATCCTTTCAAATATCAGAAACATTGTTCCTGATCCTGAGATGAAATATAAAAACCAACTAGATGGCTGTTTTGTTTATTGTTCTGTGAAATTACATTATTAGGAGAGGCATCACTTTAAATTAGGAAGTGATGCATGGCTTTAACTGGTTTCAACCCATTACCTTTATATGATTAAGGAATATTATGCCATGTTAAAGAATCCTAGGGAATTGATTGTATATATTTTCTGTTGCTCCTCTCCTGGGTGTACTTGGCTGTATTATATACAGTCTGTGCAAAGGAAACACAGATGTGATAGTATTTGGAAAACTGTAGGATAAGGTCTGGAATGTATTATTATGATAATTGAATTGCTTTTGTATTTTCATAAAAATCTATGGAATAGGATCACGATATGCTTAGTAAGAGTGCAATTTTAGGATAGAAATTCAAAACTCAGGCTTGAAGATTGAGACAAGCCTTTTCAAAATCTATCTCTATCACTTATTAGTTGTATGAATTTAAACAAATGACAGCCCTGGCTGGTGTAGCTCAGTGGATTGAGCACGGGCCTGCGAACCAGACAATCATGGTTCGATTCCCAGTCAGGGCACATGCCAGGGTTGCAGGCAGGTTCCCTGCAGGCCAGTTCCCAGCGGGGGACGCACGAAAGGCAACCATACATTGATGTTTCTCTCCCTCTCTCCTTCCCTTCCCCTCTAAAGATAAGTGAATAAAATCTTAAAAAAAAAGAAAAAAATAAACAAATGACAATAAATAAACAGCCTCAGTTTGATTGAATGTAAAAATAAAAATGATTACCTCATGGGATTATGGTTAAAAATTGAGGAGAGAATATACATCAAGTTCAAAGTACATAATCGTTTTTCCATAGATAATAGTAGTTTTGGTTTTGACTGGTAAAGTGATCTTACTCATTTGCACTGGCCTATATATCGCTTAACCAGGAACATGTGTGGTGGCAGGTAGGCTAGAAAACATGCAAGAAACCCTTCAGGTTTTCTGCTCTCCGCTTATAGCAGAGCCTTGAAAAGAAAGGAACTCCATGCATTTGCCTTCTCTTCTGAACTACATTTTAAAAAATATCTTGTATCCCTTGAGTATCTAGCAGAGCGTCTTGTACACAAGAAGGATTGATGTGTAGTTTTTAAGAGAAAGAATGAATAAATAGGAAAATATAAAAAGATCCTTTAAAATCCAGAGCATCTGAGAGATAAGGAACCAGAGAGTATGTTTTGTAAAATGCCTCTCAAGTGCTACCTGCCAGTCTTCGTTTACTTATCATGCTGTGTGACATCTAAAAACACGGCTGATAGACAAGGCTATTCTTGACCCCCCTCCCCTCAAGGCATAGCACTGAAAGTCTTTGCTAGTTCATCTTGTTGTGCTGGATGATTTCAAGAGAACAACTCTCTTGCTGATGTCCTTTGTCCCCAAATTCTAGGATCGAACGAACTATTTTGAAGATCTGTCAACCATGCAACACTGTTCTCAGAGCTTTACCCGGTCTTTATTCAGCATCCACTGAGGTCCTACCATGTAATACACTCTGTGTTAAAACAATGAGTACTCATTCCACACTTCAGCCATGGTGAATTTCATCTCTATTTCCTGAGAATGCTCACTGCCAAGCCTTGACGACACACTTTTCCTCTCCCATTCATCCTACAAACCTCACATTTAATGTCCTTTTCCCAGAAAACCTTTCTTGAACTGTCTAATTCCACAGTAGGATTCTTTATAACATATGAGAAATTAAACAGTAATTTTATACACACACACACACACACACACACACACACACACACACACACACGTCAGTGTTTCTAACTAGGCCCAATGGCTCTTGGTGGAAGCTGTGCTTTTTAAATTTTTTTCTCATCAGCCACTTTTATAGCATTTGGCTTACAGTATAGATGCTTGATAAATATTTGTTGAATTAATAGATAAATCAGTGGGATGAATATTTAATGTCTTTGTCCTCTGAAAGAATACTGATATTTCAGAGAGAACTTGAGTTAGAATAAAATAGAGAATATGATACCTTTAAAATTATAGTAAAATATAATGAGAGTTTCAATGAAAATCTGAATCTTGTGCTGTTAGGTCAAGGATGAAAAAAAGGAAGAAGTTACATTTGAGCTGGATCTTGATTGTTAATGAGTTTCACAGGTAGGTGATCGTTTGTGCTCTTCTCCTTGCTAATAAAAAGAGAAATGTTCCAGGCATGAAAGCAAGAGAAATATGCTTGGTATGATTTTCCTTTATTCAAACACCCTGTATCTGTATCTATTGAGTCTCATTCTTCTGGATAGAACTTAAACCTCCGTTTAGTCCCCTATGCCTCTCAATAGCAGCTTCTCTCTACCATCATCTTTTACAAACATGGAAAACAACATAAAAACATCATAATATACTGTATATTTTAAAAACATTTATTGGCAGTGCTTTCTTCAAACTAACAAACAACAAAATAAAACAAAACATTCTTTTGAATCATTTCCCATAAATGGCAGAGTCATGCTATGCCATGCAAAGTACTTTCCATTTTTTCCACCTTTCAAATTAATTTGGTTGTAAATGTAACTTTTGATTCACCAATCTTACAGTCTTTTTAAGAAATATCAATTATAAAGTTACTTATTTTTCAGATATATGAGATCAGTGTTCTTATTATATGTCTCAGGAATGTATATTTCAAATAACAGTGTTTCATAATAAATCAGGCAGTTAGTTGTCCTCCAAAAATATAGAGAAAATAGAATTTTTTCTTAATACTTCAGACTCTCATCTGACTTTCAGTACACCTCGTACACCATTGAAATTGGCTATTTGAATTTCTTGTACAATCATAGTCATGTAACAAAGCTCACCTTTAAAAATTAGGAGCAGGTACTTTGAATCCCTGAACTGATGGTTACTTTTTAGGTGTATTTTTATCTACTTAGCTAGTTATCTATTTTCACTAATTCACTACTTTATACAAATAAATGTTTATGTGCTTAAATATTTTAAGATATATTATGTGTTTCATATATAGAATATAAATGTAGGCATTTTTATTTTGTAGAAAGTTTTATCTAACTTTTAATAATAGTTCATTGATGGGTTTAATTATTACATTGTATTACAGTGTGTATTAATTTTTTATTTGACTTTAATGCTGGCAAAAGAAGTTCATTTTACGTAGATGATTTCAGTGATACAGTTCAAAATATCTTAAATGTGTTCAACTTCAAAACAAATGACTATCTCCTCTAAGCACAGGAAATTATAGTAATAGGTTAATTTAACCTTAAAATGAAAGTATGGCTAAAGTGGAGCATCCTGAATAGGCATTTCAAAAAGGAAGTAATTTATCTGCATTTCACAATAACAAGATAAAATGATAATCAGGTTGTAAGGAGATTATTCTTTAAAGGAATTCCCATTTTTAACTTCTCTGGACAGCCCTACTATTGTGAAAATATATTTGATTAGCACGGGTTGTAGGCAGCTGGTACACTGAGCATTAAGACCTTACTCCTGGAGAAAATATCTTAATAGATAACACCTCTGGTTTTATTGTTCCAAATCATTAAACACAATTTTTGATGTGATCCTGACTAGAAAAATTACTAACCCCCATTCCAAAAAAGTAAATAAAATAAAAAAGGTTATAATGTTGGATATCACCCATTCTCAATGTGATCAGATAATGGGCATGTTCCAGATCATGATAAAAGGAAAAAGTCTTGCAGCATAACAAATAGCTTCTTTCACATACTAAACTCTATATGAGTTTTTTCCATCAAGAGACAGAATATAAAGGCATTTAAAGAAAAGAAGCTGTGAGAGTTAAAGGAGTTGAAGTAATATAGTAAGTACATATTAATCAGGAATCAGGGCCACTGCAGTGTGCTAGAAAATTTAAAAATAAAAATCCATTAAGTATGTACTACACATGAAGCATTGAGCATGTCATATTATTTTCCCCTCACTGCAGCTCTATAAAGTTAGTATTGTTGCCCTTATTTTATAAAGAAAGAACTAGAGAAATTCATTAATTTAATATCAAAGAACCAGTATGGTGGGAGGGTTTCAAAAGAAGGTATGCGTAGTGCTAGGACCTGAACACTTAACTATGGCACTTGCTGCCTCTGTGAAGTCCCAAGCCTTACACATGGAACTCACTGATTATAGTGCCTTGGTTTTACAGAGCGTGAATGTTGGTGTGTTAAATGGGCGTGACTGGTCCTTGATGGCATCATTTTTATGTCTAACAATTGGATGGCTGTTGGATGGGGAGTCTTGGTTCTCTTATACTTGGTTTCTTCTCCAGGAGGCTAGCCTGGGCTTATTCACATGGCGGCAGCAGTTTAGCAATGGGCTCTTGAGGTCGACAGTCAGGATTTGCATAATTGGACTTCATTTTCCTTTAAACAATGCAACTTATAAGGGCAGCCCAGTTTCAATAGTGGGGTAAGACATTCCTCTTCTTGATGAGAAGAACTGAAAAGGATTGTCACCATTTTTGAAATCTACCATGCCTTATATGAAATTGGTAGTGCCGCATGGCTTGACTTCCCTATGAGTTAGCATGTCAGACAGTGTAGAAAAGAGGGAAGCAGTCTATGAAAATTACTGGAATGAACCTGTGAAACCAGCTTGAACACTGATGCCAGATGCAAGGTAAAAACAGGCCTGCTCTGACCAAGGCGCTTAATAACATTTCCATCAACATCTAACCCAAGAAATAGGACAGTACATGCACCCGTTTTTTAAATTAATGTTTGAAAGACAGGAGGAAAAAATACCTTACGCTATTTCTGGGGACTATATCCTGTAAAGGAGGAAATAGCTAAGTATTATATATCTTCTTTTTCTAAGCCAAGAAAAACCATTATTAAGCACTAAAATTTTGATCAAGTGAGGTTACTCCTCTAAAACAGATATCCCATGTTTTAAAAACAAAAACAAAGAATAAAAGAAAATGAAGCATTGCCTAATTCATTTGTCTTCACATGAACATGTATAATTCTCATAAGATGTATCCCCTTTCAGAATGATCAAGGGGAATTTTAAACCATTTCACCAGTCATTCTAGAACTTTCCTTTTACATAGTGTGTCAGCTAATTTAATCATCAGTAGCATCATTAATTTATTTAATTGTTAAAGATGCATATGGCATTCTTTAAGCAAAGCTGAAAAACCAAAAATGACATTCACTGATAGTTCAGTTTCATTGATTTATTTTTTAATTTATGCCATTAATGATTAACTTAAATATTCTATTTCTTTTCTAGTGTCTCAGGGCAATTTGGAAAACATGGAGTCTGTTCTGACATGCAGAATCTTAGCATATATTCTTAATACTGTAGGGTACACTCTATTTCAAGCTTTACTCCAAAGGGGAAAATTTTGTAAAAATGTATAAATTACTATGTCATCAATTGTTTCTAAATTCTTTAACTATGAAAATCTTTACTTCATTGTGTTCTGGGAAAGAAGAAAAGCATATAATATTTACCATGAAAAAAATTTAATTATAGTTTGATGCTGCATACCACCACCAACTAACTATATTATCTACAACCATTCCAGATTCTTTGAAAAACATTTAGTCTTTTTTCTAGCATTCATTTCACAGCCCAAAGGATTTTGTGACTCAAAATCCTAAGTCACAAAGAGTTTATATACTGAATGGGAAAATTTAGTTTTTTTCAATTTGACCATAGAATAATGATGAATATAGGATAAGATATTCCAAATCAGTTACTCCTGATAAATATAGGGCTATTTGAGTTTGTGCAAACCTATGGGTTTGAACACAAAGAAGAGGAAAGAGGAGAAGGTAACACTTCTCAAACTGTAGTAGAGGTTACATATTTTCTCTGTGTATGGTTCATATTTCCTTTAAAGAGAAAAGTGACACCGTGTACCGTCCTGTGGCCTGTAGCCCCACAGTGATCCGGCGGCTCCCAACCCAGGCATGGCGGTGAATACAGATAATCGCCTTGTGCTGCGTCCTTCTGTCTCCTTTGCAAACAACGACATACAGCTGCTAGGCAGGAAGCAATATGTAGGAAAATGTAGTTGTACACACAATAGATGAAGCAAGAATTTATAGTGAGTTTACAATTTTAAATTGAAAATTTTATGACCCTGAAGGGATGTTCCTATCTTAACTAGAATAGCGTTGCTAATTATTGAAAAAAAAGTCACCTAGTGCTTTCTAAATTGATTGTGCAATTAAAAGATGCTTATTAGTGGTTAGGTCAAAATAAAAAAAGATGGGCAGTTAAAGGTTAATTCAAGTGTATTTGGCCATTCTTTAATTCATAATTACACATCACTGTTTGGGTGTTTTGGGGTAGTATATTTATTTAGGCTGTGAGATTTTCTTTGTGAAGCTGCAAATATGAAAATAAGAGAACTATAAGTAATTATACAGAAGGGCTGAATTATATACTTCCCAATTTGAACCTAAGGCCTTGTTAACTTTTGACTTGTGATGCCGCTGCCAAACCTAGAAATGTTTCATTTGGTATTGATGAGTTTTAATTTCTTCTTTATATTTTAACTTTCCACACTGCAATTAATGTTCTTTAATTAGGACTTGTTTATCAATTTGTTATATATTGATAGACTACTTATAACATTATATATCCATTTCTTTTTTATCCCATATTTCAAAAATATTTTGAAATTAATTTTATATTTAAACTAAAACTTTATATATGTATGTAATTTTGTTCCCTAATAACAGTGTTATTTTGGGCCATTTTTCAAATAAAGTCTTCTTAGAATAGAACTTTTAAAATTATTTCCTAGCATTTTAAAATTGCTGGGTTTTATTTATTATTTATTATTTTTATTTTATTATTTATTTATTTATTATTTTGCCCAATTTGATTTACATCACAGTTGTAAAATTAAAAAGTAATATCCAACAGACCTATATATAAATCTTACCTCTTCAACAGCCTAGTTTAAGCAAATAACTCCTCTGAATGTTTCCACATCTAAGAAATGGGAATAGTAATACTAACTGCAGACAGATACTGCAAAAATGAGATAATATATATGATATCTATCACTCAGAAAATATTTAGCAAGTATATATTTCATTGTATTTCTAGCACATAGACTTGAAGAAAAGAAGCCAAGAATAAGTTTTCAAAAATAAACAAAACAAAAGCATCAAATAGTTTCTAAACTATTGGATGATTAAAACAAAAAAGATGGAATCTCCTTTGTTCATTTTGGTAACTTTGATACTAAAACAACCTGAACTATAAAACTAACACAAACAAAAAAACAAAATAATAATATAAGCATGTTAATTAGTCAATTTAGTAAAGAAATATATATATAAGTGTATACTTTAATCATAAGGAATTTTACTCAGTAATTGTTAAGGTTGATTAAATTAAAAAATAATTTTCTTAATTCATCACACTTATAAATCAAAGGAAAAAATATATGTGAATGTTTTGATACTAACAATGTATTTCTTGAAATCAACAATATTCATTCCAGATTTATAAGAAAATTCTTTAACATAATGAAAAAGTCTGTCTCAAGCTGATGTTAAAAATGATATTGAATGATGAATCAGTACAGACATTTTTTATAATCAAAGATTCCTTTGTAATCAAGAAATTTCCATTGTGATCAAGAGGTTATAATCTCTAACTGCTTGCATTAATTAAATACTTCATATTTGCTAGGCACTAAGTCCAAATGCTTTTAATACCCTTACATACTTTAGGAGAGTATATACTGTTTTTTCCCTTTCATTTACATATCGAAATACAAGTCAAGTATTGTTAAATAAGTGAAATAAGTTGCCTTACATTACATAGTTCATAAATATCAGAGTTAGGACTTAAGCTAGGTGCTTCTAATTTTAGGACCTATTGTCTTCAATATTTAGCACTTTTTTACCCAACAACAACACTGACCCATGCTCAGGTCACCAACAAATAAGAACACCAAATATTTACTTTGTCAATAGAATTTATTTGCTAGTTTAAAATTGTAGTTGTCATCGGGAAAAAGGTAGGAACTCTCTTACACTTTCTTATGATTATGGTACAGTATAGTATTCAATGCTTCGTGTCTAAGGGTTAAAATTCAGTCCCTTTCTCCTGCCTGAAGTTAAACAGCAGACTTATCTGAAATTACTTCAGATTTATTTATGTGCTTATTCACAAACATCCATTCAGAGCCTACCTTGTGCTACAGATTTTTCTCCATGTTGAGGGATATAGTGACAAATATGATTGATTCACTTCTTTTGTTTGAGATATCATTTTAACATAATCAGAAGTGTGTATATATATGCACACATGCATATATATATGTGTGTGCATACAAGTATATGTATGTATGTGCACACATGCATATACATGTTTAGTTATATATAATTTACATTTAAAATTATTTTGTATTAGTTTAAGATTTACAGCATCTTAGACAATCAACTCTTTACAAAGTGTTCCCTTCATATTTACAGTACCTACCTGGAACCGTACACAATTATTGCAACATTAATGACTATTATTTCCTATACTTCTAAGATGCTCACAGTTTAGTGGCAAAACAGGAATGTAAAAAACAACCAGTATATGTGCAACTATGGAAAGTCATACAAGGAACACAGGTATAACACAGGAGGTAATGATAAAACTATTTGGGAGTGGGTAGGAATGGGTTATTTTTAAGAAAATCTTGAACTAGGTAACATTGAAGTAGTGTTTTTAGAGATTAAAAAGTTCAACATGAAGAAGGAATAGCAACTTGCCTTTTTTTAGTAAACTAATAACCACTTACTATATAATTAAAATAATTTTCCTTAATTTAGGAAATTGACATCTCCTAATAATTATATAATATTCTATATTATCAGACTGATCAAATGACCATTTTTAGGCCAATACCACATTGTAGACATAATTATCATTGATATAAAGCACAAATAAAATATGTTACAGTGATCTGTCTTTATTTTATTTGACATTTAACTATAGCACCACAATTAAAATAAACATATTCTATAGTAATTAACTATAAATAACTAGATAACTAACTAATACACTTATCTTTAATGTATCTTGAATTACCATTAATATAATTGTTGAACTTAAAATTTGGAAGAGATGTAGAATAATCATGTGGTGAGGTCCTTGATTTTGTGTAGAGAATAACCTGGTAATGGTCATTTAACCAAGCAATAAGCAGTGAAAAAAAGTCAAATCTTTTCCTTTTTTCTCTTCTAAATCTTCTTCCAGAGTGCCTGACCCTAGCTCTTACATTTAATGAGATTTATAATTACACATACATGAATATTACATAGATGTAATCCAACAATAAAATAATGAAGAATGCTTTTCAAAATACGTAATTCTTGCTCCATCAATTTATCACTTTATTTATGAGGAAAGATTTAGCCAGCTTTGATTGTGACAGACACGGCCTATAATAGCACAGATGATTTTCCCCTTACAATATGTTTGCCACCAAAGTGCTATACTGAGAAGGACTGAGAAAGGGAGGAAGTGATTCTACATGGAGCAGTCTTTAAGTGTGATCCGTAGATCACTACATCAGATGAGCAGATGCCTGACCTACCCTAAGCTGGCTTAATAATAACTTAGAAGAACAGATCCTGAGAATTAGAATCTCTACAGAACCACTGGCATAGGCATTTCCTTCAAAATCTGTATTTACTTCAATTTGCTTTGTGTCAACTATATGTAAATGTCTAATTTCTGAGTATGTACTGGGTCACTTGTTGATGTCCCCATAAACTTAACTGGAAGTTATACAGAGTCATGAGGAAGGGTCTTGGCAAAATTATCTGTATTCTGTTTTCATTTGAGTGTATTAATTCTTTCTTCAAGTTTCTTAGTACTTGAATTCTTCTCTTCATATCAACTTTGCTATTGTACATTCCCATTTGAGGACACTGAACCATTTGCTGTATGTAATAAATAGTCATTAAATGGATGGAAATGAGAACAATAGTTTTTTAGAGCCTTCCATTTTCAACTTCCCCTCTCTCTCTTTCTTTCTTTCTTTCTTCCTGTCCTGTCCACAGATAAATTGTTCTGCTACCAAATCCTTGCTCATGATTTCTTCCAAATGGAACTAAAAAGAACTATTAGTTTCTTTCTCAATTTTTCTTGCAGCTCATCATCAACTGAATCTGAATATTCATCCTCCCTCCTTTGCTTTGATATTTCTTTTTATCAATTTACCCACTTTTCTGCTTGGGAAAGAGAAAACTTGAAGAGGGGAAAGAAATTGCATGAAAAATATAAATGCTGGAAATATTTGCATGTTGGTGATTATTTACCTGTTAGGCCAGCCTGGGAGTTTTAGATCTGAAATCTATATTTTAGAGCTAACCCATAGGATTCTAGCTACAGTTAATTTTTCTTATATAATCCTAAACCCTAAAATCACTGAGTCAGATGTTGGCTCACTGGCATAGACAAACCAATCATTGAAAATGTCAATGAGGACTGTATGTGATACCTTATGAGTCAAGATGATGCTATTTAGCTACAAAAAGTATATAATTTTAATGTATATTAAAATACCCTTACTAATGATGAAGTCCAAAGAAGAGGAAAGGTTTGGCAACATCATATCAGAAAATCTGTTTTCTTTCTGTCACACTTGGATTCATTGAAATAGGCCAGCATCTCACTTTTTGGCATTCCTCCTTGTCTAACTTTCTTCTTTGCTTGTGATGAATAATGTGAAAAGTGGAAGCATCTCTTTGACAACTATGTAATTTTATGGATACATCTTTGCTATTCCCTCAACTAATATTCTTTGCCTCCTTAAAAATCTTACATAAATAACTTTATGCAAAGCAATCCTGTGGGAACATATTTTTTCTCCTCCATTGGAGATAACTAATTTCTTACTCCTAAGTTTATACCTCAATCTCTAATTCATCTTTCCAGACCAATTCCAGATTCGAGCTCTATCTTATTATGTGGTACTATAATTATTTTCTTATATTTACGTCTCTCTCTGTGAGACTGGAAATCCTTCAGCCAAGAGTGGGAGACTTATTCATCACTATATAAGCAAAATATAGGACAGCATTGGCTTTTAATAGTACTGTCCCTTAATGAAGTAGGACTGAACTTCACTGAACTATAGCCACTATTTTTTAAAGATTTTATTTATTTATTTTTAGAGAGAGGAGAAGGGAAGAAGGAAGAGAGAGAAACACTGATGTGTGAGAAATCTGGCCCACAACCCAGGCATGTGCCCTGACCAGGAATCTATCTGGTGACCTTTTGTTTTGTGGGATGATGCCCAACCCACTGAGTCACACCAGGGTTATAGCTGCTCTTAATAGAGTCTGATTTAATTTAACTCATTAACTTGAAATTTCCCTTTGTTCCAATTCTACACCCTAAAAACCAGAGAAAATTAGGTCTTGCTATAGTACTTCACAGACTAGTCATTTGTACAACTGACTTCTTTTAATCATTTCCTACCAGTGTGTAATTGAAAGAGTATGTTTATCTGAACCTTTATATTGCAAGAAAAATATTGTGTCATCAACGATTACTTTCCCCCTAGGCCAGAGTCACAGTTGCAACCTACACATTTATATACTTGATACCTGTGAACTTGTAAAGGGATGTGAGGGTATATAAATAGATATCTGTATGCCTACATATTTATTTTCCTAGTCCACATAATTGAGTACACACATGTAATTCTTTATCTCTGAAGGTACAGTAAGAAATGTGTACACTTGATATAAACATACAAAGAACTTTATGGTATATTACATACCTTTATCTTAACATTAAAAGCCTGAATATAATTTAATAAAAGCAACTTCCTAGATAGTGCAGCACTCCGGACAAAACCACTCCACTGATCATTGCTTTCCAGACAGGTTCTGACCCTTTCTAAAACACAGGAAAGAGATGACACATCAAAAATGTTTTGATAGACATTTTGAGAGTTTCTCAAATGGAACTTGGGGCTGCATATGCTGGGATAGAAAGCATCCAGTCATTGTAATTCATCTAAAGCACTTTGTAATCTTGAGTTGCCCTATCTCTCTCTAGAAATAATTAATGTTTCACAAAAGGTAATATCTCTTGAAGCAAATTTATTTAAAATCTATTTTAAGTGATAGTGAGTTGGTGACACTTTAGTAAATGGTAGGTGTTAAAAGTATTCTGACAAACAGGTGGTATGGTGTGTGTGTGCATTTGTGTGTGAATGTTTTAAATTCAGGAATAACCACAAAGGAAGGAAACCACAGCACTTCTGTTCTTTTTCAGGAATGCTATAGATTTTAATGATAACTCCTGTACAAGCTTATTAATCTAGCATCTTTAATTAAAGTGGATAATTATGAAGTATATTTATTTAACTAAAATATTTAATTTTACTAAAAGAATATAATTGCATTGCTTTACTGAGTGAACAGAGAAGCTGGATTGTTTACAGATTCAATGTAGCTACTGCTGTCACGTGAGATGGATGTGATGAGCATTGTGTCTAAGGTTTTGATCAAATCATTGGATAACATGAAAATCCTCAATACTTAAAAATCACTTTTTGATAAAGAAAAAACTATACAAATAAGTGGAACTACTTTTGTTAAGCCTTTGATATAATAAGGTATATTATATTCTGTAAATGTTGAAAACCGAATAACATCTTATCTTATTGTGGATCTTTAATAGAAATTAGATCTACTATTCATGTAAGTGTGCCAAAAAAGATACAATTTTTGTTCGTGCATTTATGTAACAATTATTTTATATGCTGTGTGCCAGCCACTGTATCTTTTTCTGTAAAGAGCCAGACAGAGAAAATAAAAACTGATAAAGGTGTTATTATGGAAAACTATAGAGGCTACAGAATGCCTCACTTTAGATAAGATTGTGAGTGTATTCAAGGAGATAGCATTTAATCTGGGACCTGAAGAATGAGCACCTGGAGAATATTTCAGGGGAGGTAGCACATTCACAGACCCTGAATTCAGGGAGATCTTGGAGGATCTTAGTGTGTCAGGGGCTGAGGCTTCCGGGAGCTGCCTGAAACAAAACAGCAGGTGGGGGCGGGGCCACGTCACGCAGGGCCTCACTGGCCCCTTTGAACAGTTCAGGAGTCATCAGCAGTGTAATGGGATGCCATTAAAGGTTTTGGGGAGTCTTAACAACCAAATTCCACTTTAAATATGGGGCGGGCAAAAGTAGGTGTAAAGTTGTTCATATGGAAAATAATACAACGATTGAGAAATAATAATGCAGGAATAAACTCTGTTTAATCATAACTATACATCAGCCTGACTAACTTTGGAAAAGTTTTTGTATGTTAAAAGTGAAAACAGCTGAAGGCTAAGACACAGAAAGAACTAGCATGTAAATTAATTTACTGTATTCTAACTACATTTTGAAAAATGTGCTATTATGCGGGACTTGAGTTCATATCTAAGTTTTCTTGTCTGCTCTCTGTTTATCCCTCTGCTCATATACATATTGTGGTGCTGTTGTCACTTAACAGTACAATGTATGACTAACCTGTGCCATTAAATAATTTTCTACAGCATCATTTGAGACACAAAATTTCATTGTTTAGGTATACTATATATTTATTTAATATATTTTTGAACTCTAGAGTTGTGTCCAATGGCCTACTACAATAAATAACTTTTTTATTTAATTATTTTTCAAGTACAGTTTTCTATTTCCCCCATCCCAGCCCACCCCACCCTGTGCTCCCCACCTCCCTCCCATTTTTACCCCCCTTAGTTATTATCCCTGTGTCCTTTATACTTGTTTCTCTAAATCCCTCCTCTTTTTGGCCTTAAATTCCCTCCCCTCTTCCCTCTCCCCTCTGGTCGCTGTCCCCCTGTTCTCTATTTCAGTGTCTTTGTTTTTATTCTGCTTGCTTGTTTGTTTGTTGTTTAGCTTCCTGTTAAAGGTGAGATCATATGGTATTTGTCTTTCAGCACCTGGCCTATTTCACTCAGCATAATGCTTTCCAGTTCCATCCATGCTGTTGCGAAGGGTAGGAGCTCTTTCTTTCTCTCTGCTGCATAGAATTCCATTGAGTATATGTACCACAATTTTTTGATCCATTCATTTACTGATTGGCACCTAGGTTGCTTCCAACTCTTGGCTATTGTAAATTGTGCTGCTATGAACATTGTGGTGCAAGGTTCTTTGAAATTGGTGTTTTGGGGGTCTTAGGATATAAGAATTGTGGAATTGCTAGGTCAAAAGGCAGGTCAATTTTTAGTTTTCTGAGAAAATTCCATATTGTTTTCCATAATGGTTGTACCAGTCTACAATAAATAACTTTTTAATAATTTTCTACTCACAAAATCATAATGCATATCCTTAATGATTTCCTGAGGATATATTGTTGGTGCAAAACCGTTCCTTTCTGAGAGACAAACATCCATCATTTCTGTGGCAAACATTACAGAACAGTGAAGCCGACTGGGATGAGGTTGTAGAACAGTCAGCATGGTTCATTTATTAGTTAATGACTCATTGCCACTCATCAGGAGTGCCCCCACTCACCTCTGCCTCCAGTCCCAATAGAAGATAATTCAAATTCTGCAGTCTAATAGATTATAACATGTCAGGGACTTTCGGGATTTTAAGCAAATACTTGGAACTGTAAATATCAAATCCACAATGCTAATGTGCACTTTCTCTAATCTCCTTGTTCAAAACCAGCTCCTGCTTTGGAAAACCATTACCAAATATCAGCTCTTTCATTCTGTATTGAAACTTTGTGTTCTTCCAAAATTTATATGTTGGAACACTAATCCCAATGTATTGGTATTTGAAGTTGGAGCTTTTGGGGAGGTAATTAGATCATGATTGGTACAGCCCTCATGAAGGGGACTGGTGCCTCTATAAGAAGAGTTATGGAGCTAGCTGTCTCCCTTTCCACCATGTGAATACACAGCAAGGAGACAGCTTTCTATAAACCAGGTGAGGTCACTCACTAAGAACCTGATCATGCTCATACTCTAATCTTGGGCTTCCAGCTTCCAGAACTATGGGAAATAAATATTTGTTTTCAAGCCACCAAATCTATAGCAAGTTGTTACTGCAGCCTGAACTGAGAAAATTGCCCTCTTTCTTTGCAGCAGATTTTAAAGATTAGAAAACACATGGTAAGGGAAAGTATTTTGATACATCTCTATTTGCCTTTAGAAATGTGTATTTAAATAAACACAGACATATACACACAAAACCTGCTTCAAGACCGGGATCAGAATGAATAGGGGTGAACTAGACTGTGAAGTGGATCTTGGAAAGAAATTGAATCCTAAGAAAACAGGGATTCTCTCTCCCCCTCACCCTGCAGAATATTAACAAAGCATAGTTTGGAAAGTCTTATTTTTAATTTTGATAGCTGAAAATGCAGACCAAGAAGTCCTGGGGTAGAAGGCTTATGGATTCTGTCATCCTCACTTGTCAAAAATATTTTACAGAAAAAGATAAGCTGTTGCTCTGCTTATGTGCATTTCTGATTCAGTGTTGATATATGTCTTAGAGGATTCAGTTGTGTGATTCACTTTATTAAGAAACACTTTTAATATTGGAATTAAATAATTATTAATAAACTAATACTATAAAATGTTAATATTAGTACCCATTATATTTGTAAAGCCTCTTTTCAAATCACTAGTTCTTTTAATAATCTTAATAATCAACCTTAGTGGTATAACCCTGACTACAAATGAATCTTAAAATCTAGTAGCAATTTATAACAAACATAAGTTTAGCTTCCGTATAAAGTGTATGAGAAATAGGAAGGGCCAGTGCAAATGCCCCCTGTATAGCAAATGATAGAAGAAATCCACTTACATGGAAGCCTCCAGTAAGGCTTTAGTCCCTGAGGTCAACATTGGACACTTTAACATAGTGGGGAACAGCTTGGAAAACAATGTGGCAACTAGTGCAGGCCAGATAACACACACAGGTTTTCCTATATTTTTTTTTCTACAGCTGAGGAAAATCAAGCCCAGAGAAAGCAATGATCTGTCTGTTACCAGAGAGCTATTGAGAGAGAGAGAGAGAGAGAGAGAGCGAGATAAGGAGGAAAATTTCTCATGCCTAATACAGTTCTATTTTTATTATTTTTTAATTACAGTCACATAGTGGAGTACATGCATTTTACTAGTAGATACGCAGGTAGCACAGGATATGAATAAAGACCAAGCAGCTGTATAAACTTCGAGAAGTTATTCGTACCATACAAGAAGGCCTAAATTATAAATAAATTCTAACATATCTAAAATTAAATTATCTTATTTATTTGTCATTTTGAGAAAAAGATAAAAAAGAATTAAATGTTTATTATGAAAGTTATATTTTTAATGAAAATTTAAATTTTATAATGTATATTATAGTTGTTAATATTATTTCCTCTTTTTTAGCTGCAAAGATATTTTGATGTAAATTCTTACAAGTACAATGAGATGTTTCCTAAATTTCCTTTTTAGACCATTAATTGTTTGTATGTAGAAATGAAACTTATTTTTGTTTGTTGACATTTTATCTTGCTACATTGCTGAATTCACATTTTTAGTTCTCACAGTTTTTTTTTTATGTGTGTGTGCATGTGTGTGGAATCTTTAGGGTTTTATACATATAAGATCATATTGTCTGTGACAAGAGATAATTTCACATCCTCCTGTACAATTTGGACTTTTATATTTTCTTTTCTTATCCAAATGCTTTGGCTAGTACTTCAGTGCTATGTGCAATAGACGTGGCAATAGTGGATGTCCTTGCCTTTTACCTGATCTTAGAGCAAAAGATCCTGTCACCATTGAGTATAAGGTTTGCTGTGGGCTTTTTATATATAGCCTTTATTCTGTTGACTTTGTTTCTTCTACTACTACTGTGTTGAGTGTTTTTATCATGAATGGGTATTGAATTTGTCAAATGCTTTTTATATATTAATTGAAATGATTGAGTACCTACCTATGCGTCATTCTGCAATGTGGTATATTACCTTGACTAATTTGTATATATTGAACTCTTCTTGAATTCTAAGGTTAAATCCCACTTGTCTGTGGTATACAATTCTTTTAACATGCTCCTGAATTCACTTTTCTTGAGGATTTTGCACCAATGCTCGTAAAGGACAATAATCTATAGTTTTATTTTCTTGTATCATTTTGTCTGGCTCTGATATCAGGGTACCACTGGACTCAGAATGTGTTAGGAAGCATTCATTCTTCTGTTTTAAATGTTTGGAAAAGTTTAAGAAAGATTGGCGTTAGCTATTCTTTAAGTATTTGGCAAAATTCACAAGTGGAGTTGTTACCACTGACATTTAACTAATTATTAATAAAGAAAGGGGAGCAAAATGGAATTAGACATTGTGCTTAATAAACAGGGGTGCATAAATCTGCTTGCTTCACCAGGAAGCTACAGCATCACATTCTAGAGAATGACAGTATTGCTCCACCAAGATGATTAACACTCTTCCCTTCCCCTCACCAGTACCAGATTGCCAAGGGGAGCAGAGGGAGGCAGACACATGTGCAATAGAAGTCAAAACGGTACAGGGGGAGGTTCTTGACAAGAGGTCTATCAACCTAACTTGGGGTGTTAAACCTATTGAAAGTCTGTGAAAACTTGGAAAGTTGATTGGTCATTTTGAAAATGCTTCTCATCTTTTCCAAGCCCGACACATATAATTCTAGGGAGGAAGAGCTCTCTCTCTCACTCTCTCTCTGTCACCCACCCATTTTGTGCACACTCTCTCACCTGGGAGTGTGTGACCATGTGGGTCTACCAGCTACCAGATCCTGTAGCGGACTGGGTGGGCTCCCAAAGACTAAGCTTTAAAATGAAGCAGAACCTTTGAACATTGGCTTTTGTTCTGGCTTTGCTGAGGACACAGTTGAACCTTTTTAATGGCAGGGCACACAGGGACAGCCCTCCACATGAATAAACCATGATACACCACAGTCTCTCATGTGCGTGTCCTTGGAATGCTTTCCCCACAATCCTGTCGAGGAGCCCAATTTCCCACAGACAACAGAACCAACAAGTCCAAAGTTTTTCTTTGTCAAGAGATTTCTAATTACTGATCAAAAAAATAATTTCATTCACAGTGACAACAAAAATAATAAAATAAGAATTAATGAAGATGAACAAAGATGTACAACAAAAACTGAAAAATATTTGTGAAAAATATTAGAGATGTAAATACCTGTAAAGACATTCATGTTCATGATTTGGAGAAACTAAAATTGTTAAAATGTCACTAACAACTCAAAAAAACCAATTAATTCAGCACCATGTTCATGGTGTGGAGAAATAAAATTGTCAAAATATCTGTACAACTCAAGAAACCAATGAATTCAGCATAATCCCAATCAAATTCCCAATGTCCTTTTTTGACAAAATTTTAAAATGCATCTCAAAATTCACATGACAACTCAAGAGACTGCAAATAGACAAATAATCTTGAAAGAGAACAAGGTTGGAGGATGCACACTTCTTTATTTGAAAATATTATACAAACTATAGTAGTAAAAACAGTATGGTACTGGTGTATAGACAGACACAAACACCAGTGAAATGAAATAGAGACCTCAGAAATAACCCCTCACATTATTTACTCTAATAACATTTTGTGGACCATTCAATGGGAAAAGACAATTATTTTAATAAGTAATGCTGGGAAAAACTGATATTCATACGCAAAAAATGAGGCTGGACCCTTACTTAACACCATATACAAAAATTAAATCAAAATGGATTAAAGATGTAAACATAAGACTAAAACTCTTAAACAAACACGTAGAACAAAAACTTCACAGCATTGGGGTTGGCAATGATTTCTTTAACATGGCACCAAGGGCACAGTTACCAAACAAAAGAGTAGACAAATTGGACCTCATAAGAATTTTTAAAAATTGCACAAAAGTTGCATCAATAGAGTAAAAGACAATATATACACTAAGTAAAATATTTGTAAATCACATTAATATCTAGAATATAGAGAGTACTTATAAAACTCAACAACAACAAAAACACCTGATTCAAAACCAGGTAAAAGACTTTATAGACATTCCTCAAAAGAATATATACAGTCAATAGGCACATGGAATTTATTCAAAAACATGAAATACCACCTCAAACATATTAAGATGGATAATATCCAAAAAATAAAACAAATGTTGGTGGAAATGTGGAGATATTAAAATCCTTGTGCACTGTTGTTGACAATGTGAAATGCTACAGTCACTGTGGAAAACAGTATGGCTGTTTTTCAAAAAATTAAAAATAAGTTTATTGTGTAATTTAGCAATTCCACTTCTTGGTACATAACCAGAAATATTAAAAGGAGGGTCTCAAGGTGATATTTGTGCACTCGTGGTCATAGCATTATTTACAACAGCTAAAACCTGGAAGAAAGTATTCAGGAACAGATAAATGGATACTCAAAAGTGAGATAAATACAATTTAATATTATCAGCATCAAAAAGGAAGGGAATTCAGACATATGCTACGATGTGGATGAACCTTGAAGACATTAAGCTAAGTTAAATAAACCAGTCACAAAAAGACAAATACTATCTTACTCCATTTATATGAAGTGCTTAGTTAATCATAGAGCAGGCAGTAGATGGTGGTTGCCAGGATGGGGGTTAGGGAGAATAGGGTTACTGTTTAATTGGTACAGAGTTTCACTTTTGCAAGATGAAATGGACGGGGGCATGGCTGTATAACTATATGAATGTACCTGATACCACTGAACTGTCCGCTTAAAAATGGCATTGTATAATTACAATTTGCTAAAAAGTAGATCTTATATTATTTTACCCACCCACACACAAAGTGATGATAGAGGGAGCAGGAGCAAACTTGGGAGGTGATAGATATGTTTGTGGTCTTGATGGTGGTGATGGTTTAATGGATATATACTTGTCTCTAAACTAATTGAGTAGTTGCATACAATTAAAAATATGTGGCTTTTTACATATCAACCATATTTTAAAAAGTGGTTTAAAAATGGTCAAGAAGGTCAATTTTTCATTATGTGTATTTTACAATAAAAATAGTGGGAAAAAAGCCAAGAAGATGATTCTCTTGCCCCTTGGGGTCCTTGATAGATTTTAAAATAAAGCCTATTAAAGAAGCATATAGTTCATTAAATATCAGTTTCCCCAGGAGTGTCTGGTCTTTAAATAACTAATTTTAATAAGTTTCTACATAAAATTCATACATTTATTTTTTTTAGAATTCTCTCCCCTAACACCTAATTTGTAATGATGTATTGTCATATTAAAAGGGAAAAAAAGAGAGAGAATTTCCAGAGATGAGCAGCTTGCATTGAAATGTCTTTGCAACGAGCAGCCTTCAGAGGTGTGTCCATGAACTCTTTAGGGACCACCCGAGTCTCAGCCAGTTTTGGTTGTCCTACATGTTGGCACTGAAAGGAAAGCTATTTGTAAGAGACCCAGACCTTTTCTCGAATAACTACTATGTAGTTGTGCACGTTTAACTTGTTTTAAAAGTATTCTATGAAAAACACTGACATTTTTGCCCAATAATTGACTTTTCAGTTTTGTATTAGGAGGAACATGATTGGCATTTCAAGACATAGAGTACATTTTCAGAGCTTATATTGCAATACAAAATATATACCATGTATTTTCCACTTATTTTTGTTCAGAATTTTTCAAATATAAATTCTAATCTAGAACAAACTTTCCCTTTATATATTTTATTGGTCTTTTTTACAAATAACAAACCACTAGCAGTCAAGTAGCAGCCTCACATTCTCATTAATGCCAGGGCTAAAGTCCCAGGAAATCTCACGAGACTCCCCAGCTCCAGCACTCATTTTAGTTTTGTTTTATTGAATACTTGTTATTTCAGTTGAGCAAAAAATCTAAATAGCCTTTCAGCTGGCTTGAGGGTACCATTTTTGTCTTTATGCTTGTGCAGTTCTGTTAATCACTATCAGCATTTGTATTTTAATATGAGAAGGTTCTTGTTATTTTTTAGCTGAAAACCCCCCATAAAACAAGTAACTGTTCAACTTTGAGTGATTTCCAGCTTGCCTGGTTTATAATTTATTCCATACATATTTCAAAATAAGATGGAAAATTAATTTTAAGATGGTTGAATTAAATTATGTAACACCTCTTCTGTTTTGAATTCTACCTTCCTTCTTCTTTCTTCTCTCTTCCCTCTTTCTCTGCCTCCTCCTCCACCTTCCTGTTTTTCCTTCTCTCTCTCTCTCTCTCTCTCTCTCTCTCTCTCCCTCTCTCTCCCTCTCTCTGTGTGTGTATGATTTGCAGCTCATTGGGCCTCAGTTTTATCATTAGTAGAATGAAATTAACGGGCCAGATGAAGCCTGGAGTCTCTTTCACTCTGACACACAATGACTGTGGTTCTAGTGGGCAGTTCAGGAGAAGTGTAATGACTATGCCAGCATGCCCTTCATTCACGCCGTCATTCACGACGTCCTGCACACTGTTACTGTGTGATCTTCAGTGCTTTGTCTCCCTTTACAATGGCTTTGAAGCAGAACACACATACACACATTAGCAACTGAAATAAGAAATCTGAATTTAAGCTTATTAAAAAATCTGAATTCTATGCATCAGAATTTCAGCTGGGATATATGCTTAGCCATTGAACATTATTTAAGAAAACCACATTAGATTCAATAAAAGTGACTCACAGACACTACTATCCATAACAAAGTCATATATAAGTGGTAAAACTGTACACATGTTTGTGTTAATGTAAGAATGAGTGGGGTGATTGGTCTGATTTCTCCTTTCTGGAAGGAAAACTAAGGTAAGTATTAACAATTTGTTGGCTTGCCTTTCTGAGAAGGGAGATGGCTGAACTCTATTTAAAAGCACCATTTGAGTAAGAACATGGCCAAATGATCTCATACCCTGAAAACAATTACCATCACTGAAAAAAAATTACCATCAATGAGTGACTAGCACACAACGTGAAAATTTTCCACTTGTCTTCCAAAAAATTTAATTTAAACACATGAGGCACTATTTCTAGAAAAATGACTATATGACAATAATTTTGCTGACATATGCTCAATGGGAGTTATGGCAATATGAGGGAAGGGCTGGTTATTGGAGGTATGTCCTGTATTCTACACCTAAAGTAATACAGTGAATATGATATTAAAGAACATGCCTTGGCTCAGTATATTGAGTGCTGGCTGGCCTGTGAACCAAACGGTCACTGGTTTGATTCCCATCAGGTTATGTGCCTGAGTTACAGGCCAGGTCCCCAGTAGGGGGCACATGTGAGGAAACCACATGATACTCTTCTCTCTTTTTTCCTTCCTCTCCTCTGTCTTTTAAAAAAATAAATAACATAAAGAATATGAAATTAATTTCTAATACTGTTCACAGAAACTTTTGGAGCAAATGTTAGAAATTCAGTCACCACCTATGAAGCAAATTACGTTCTTTAGCCTTTATGAACTTCAAAGCAAACTATTGTTGTATACAAGGGCTCTAGACTGTGAAACAAAAGATCATTTTCATATCTGGTTGATTTTCAGAAAGTTGGGAAATACCCTTGAGCCTGAGTAGTCTCATCTATAAATTAAAAAATAATCCTCTAAATGCCTTTTCATATCTACCAGTCCATGTTCCAACTAATAATGATAATACTCAAGATTTTTGATTATTTTTTATTTGCCACACACTGGACTAAGTGCTTTTTAAAGTGATATCAGCTATGCAACCAAAAAGACCTAAATGTTTATAATATTTTTATAATATTACATATGAAGAAATGAAAAATTACAGGGGAAAAACAATTTATCCAATGTCATGTTTACTGGCTAGATTTCAACCCGGACTGTCTACTGCCAAAGACCACTGCTGGTCTTACCCAATAACCACTCAACACTCCTCCATTTGTAGACCACAAATGGAGGGCTGTAGAAAGAATTTTAAGCAAGGCAGTGAAATAAGATTGCTCCTCATCTCTGTTTTTCTCCCCTCACACCTCTCCCACAGTGTCTCCCAATATTTCCTCATGATTTATTTGGACCAATCAAGAATTGGGCTGACAGAACCCCATTTCAAATGCAAATTGCTTTACAAGTTTTTGTTCTGTTAGGATTCATCGACCAACTAAGAGGCCTTCCTTAGAGTGAATTTTATGGTCTGCTTATTTCCACAGGGATTTATGGGTGAAACTCAGACACACACTTCTTTGGAAAATTATAGTGTTGCAGTAAACAGGAATGTAAGGAAAAGTCTAACAGTTGATTATAATAAAATTAAGCATCCTCTTAAAATAAAACTAGTCTTCACTTCATCTCTCCCAGCCTCCACCCTTCCCTATAGAATGTGTCATTTCACACTTTCACACTTGTATTTTTCAGTGCTGCAAATTAGCAGGGACCCTTAAGACAATTTGCAAGTGTTGACACCAAATCCAAGTTTTATTTCTCAAGTTGTTTGCTGTTCTATGGCCTCAGAAACCTCTTCCCTGTGATAAGCAGCAACGTGGCACAGGGAACCAACCAGGTCAGAATTATTTCTAGAATATGTGTGTTTGTATGTGTGTGATCGAGAGAATTAATTTGTGTTTCTACTATGTCAGGAATGCTGCAAAGCTAATAGTGATAGAGGTAACTCTATTAGAATCTTAGTTCTTAAGAGAAAAAGCTAGTTAGAAGGAGCTGGTAAGTGTGGCACTAGGAAGAATGAGCAGATTGAATCAGAGGTGACCCTGAGAGCTGCAAGTGGTGGTGGGTAGCCTGAACTCCCAGAAAACAAACATGGAGATGAGATATAGCTCCAGAGTCAAATACAATAGAAGTTTCAGAGGATTACACTTTTTGAAGGACCCAGTTCCATTCCAGTTAAGAGGAGACATATTTATATAATAATGTTGAATAACAATGCTGTGTTTCTGAAGCCCAAGGGAAAATAAAAAATAAGGTAGCTTAACTTAAATACGCAAGTTACTTTCATACACATTGGCATTCTTAGAAAGTCTTATGCTTGCTGTGTATTAAAATATCAACAAACCTACTGAAGAGCTTCTTTTTTTCATTTTAATTGAATTTATTGTGGTGACATGGGTGAACAAAATTATACAGCTTTCAGTTGCACAATTCTACAACATATCATGTGTACACACTGTATTGTGCATTCACCACCCTAAGTCAAGTCTTTGTCCACCACTATTTACCTCCCCTTCACTCTCCTCCAGCTCCCCTCACCAACCTTTCCCAGCAATCACCACATAGTTGTCTGTGCCCATGAGTTTTTTTTCTCTTTTACTTTTTAGCTCAATTCCTTGGCCCCCTCACCCACCAACTCATCCCTTCCACCCTAACAGCATCAGCCTGCTCTCTTTCTCTGAGTCTGTCTCTATTTTGCTTATTAGTTCCTTTTGCTCATTAGATTTCACATATGAGTGAAATCATGTGGTATTTGTCTTTCTCTGACTTTCTTTGTGAGATTCCTTGGCAGGGTTATTTTTTGAAGTGGTACCTTTCTATGGTTCCTAAAGAGAAAAACATACATCCTCAGTGAGTTAGATCTCCTTTAATCTAATTTGAAAATTAAATCCCCTCTGATCTGCTTCATATGAAATTCCTCAATTCTAAGGATAATATGCCAAGTTTAAAAGTGTAGTTATCCTGGAATTTTGCACTAAAAAAAGGGGGCAGCTGGGCTTCTTATTGTAGTAGTTGTGTTCTCCCACCCATTTCAACAGCTTTACCTTCTACTCCAGCAGTCATTGCTTATCCCTAATGGATGAGATTGATTCAGCTTGCCTTTCTTACTGTGGCAAATATCATTACTCAAAGTAGATGATGTGAAGAGGAAACTGAAAAAATTTTGCCAGAATGCAAGAGCTCAGTTGCTGCAAATACCCCTACAGTATTTCCAAAAAATCAAGTTGTTTTTAGTTATTAATCATTGATGTAGGTCTCCGGGGATATAGACCCAATGGAAAAAGAAAGGAGGATATCAGAGATGCAGCAGGGGGAATATCCAGCACAGTCATCATCTTTATCATCATTAACAAAAGGTCAAAGGTGTCTTAATGGACAGTTTATATATGCTAACTCATTTATTGTAGTTTTTATTTCATGCTATAAGAATTGGAGGAAGAGAAAAGTCAGAAAACTTCCCCTTTGTACCACAACAGCTAAGTGGTGATCAGGTAGGAATTTTTGCCAAAACCCAGCTTTTTCTGCTACATATTTTGTCTTCTTTTCCATGGAAGCTGGAAGTGTAAAACATTTGGGAATGGTCTTGCTGATATGTTTCTGGAGCTTAGGGTACACTGAGAAAGTAAAGAGAAGAAATGTGCCATGAAAGACAAACTGGGATACAGTTGGGAGAATATTGACTGTCATGGTGCATATAATATGGTGTTTTTAACCAAGGGTGTTACAATCACATATGTGCCTTATAGAGGGACCTTTATAAACAGGATTCTGAACTGAACAGAGCTGATGAGTTGGAGAGGAGAATAGACAAAAGTAATGAATTAAGGGGAAAAGGGAGGGAGGGAGGGAGGGAGGGAGGGAGGAAGGAAGGAAGGAAGGAAGGAAGGAAGGAAGGAAGGAAGGAAGGGAGGAAGGAAGGAAGGAAATTGAGGGTTCTACTGATAATATGGTTTATGGCAAAATACTGTAAAATTATTGATTATGATAATTTTTGTTGCATCAATCACTGTTTTTTTATATCTTGATGATTTCAATACTCTCTGATCTCACTTTTTAAATGTTCTAACCTCCTATACTGCATTATATATATATATATATATATATATATATATATATATATATAATATGTAGTTTTTCCTGTGACTATTTCACTTTTAACATAGTTTTTATTTTCCATATAGGAGGGGAAGAAGAATTATAAGTAACAGAAAATAGAATTTGGCCTGTGTTTTATACTGCTGATATCAAGTTGTTATTTTTTTATTTGTATGGTTATAAGTGATCATAAAACAAAAGGTAGACAAGATGAGATGCTCAGGTTGCACCATGACATTGATTATATTCACATTGGCAGGGTTTGAGAATTACTCATGTTGCCCAGTGAGACCTTTGGTCAATTATGTGCCAAAAAACTTTAAATGTCCTCTTTGTCCTCACCAGTTATATTCATTCAGTCTAAATAACACTTTGAAATCTTAACTGTACTTTTATTTTCTCATCACATACCATTACATAAAGAATTATTCATAAAATATCCTTATATTATATATTTTGTCTCTTTATGTGTAAACATTGTGTACATAAGCCTTAATAATGCAAGTACATTGTATTGATTGTATTGGTGAAAGCAGTAGCCTTGTTCCAATAACAATGAAACAAATAAAAAGAAAAAAAATGCTTTGGAAAATCTCATCTGAATTTTCTAGATCATAAAAAAGTAAAACATGCCTTTTATATTATTTTCGATTCTGCCTAAAATTCGTGTCCTCATATTTTGACCTATATTTTTTCAGAACTTCTTACATGTTCCTTTTACCTGATTTGTTTTCTTATCTCTAATTCTTTGTTCATGTTTTCCTGAATTTGCATAAAATGTTAGGTTTTAGAAAGCCTACCTCAGCCCTCATTAATTTACCCTTTTCTATCAACTCTGTCTTTCATTAGACATAAAGGTTGTCTTTAAAAACTCTTTGTTCAAGTTTTGATCTACCAAAACACTATGCGCAGAATGATATTAACAAAACATCACAAGGCATGTTATGTTTCACAAGACACTTTAAAAATTCTTGGTCATATTGTTTACACCAGTGGTATACCTGTAAATGTCTCACAACTGGCTCTTTTGGTGGGAGGAGCCCTGGTTTATGTTTGCTAGTTTCTGTGATATAAATGCATCCATCATTCCTAATTTCAAGTTATTGATGTAACATCACTGAACTGGGAAGAGGTGTCCACAATCGGCTCCCATAAGCCAGCCTAAGCCAGTTCCTACGCATGGCTAGAACTGAAATTCTGGAAAGTTCATGTATTGTGTAAGCCCCCGCAGATAGATAAGACAGAGCTGGCATTCGGATCCAGGTCTCTTGACTCCAGATAAATTCTCTTCACAAAATAGACTGTTATTCAAACATTATATCTTAGGTTAGTCTCCTAGTGCCAATGGGTCCCAATAGAGCCACTCTGTTTTAGCTGCCCCCATTGCATTCTGCTGTCCAGCGGCACTGTTTCCACATGGTGGACCTGCCACTACTTCTCGCTTCCAACAAAATAATGCTGTAAAATTAAACTCTGCTATTGTTGGGTTATAGACCATTCATTTCAATTTTATGAAATAAAGTCTAACCCAAGTATGGTATTATATTAGTGGAATTATTATATTAATGATTCTTAAATGTAAATATATACCTTCAATATGTTCATTATGGACTTTTTTAAATTTTCCCACTCCAAATGTGTCTGACTTAGAATCTTTCCTCCTGGGTGCTCTATTATTTGGTGCTAGTTCCAATAAGAAACCTTTCATGGCTATACAGGATGCATCAACCCTTTAGAATCTCACAGTCTACTTTGGGGTAGAAATGGTATCCCTTAGAGTTTAAATGTACATCTTTAATACTCTGCGGCTAAATATTTATTCACATTTTCTGGTCATTTGTAGCTTTATTTTATTAATGATTTTTCTGTGTTTCTCTTTATAGTTTTTTCAATAGCTATGTTATTTTTCCCTTTTATTGAATCCACATCTTATAGTATAACTTATAAGTCAATTGTAATTTATTTAACCAGTTTACCATCATCAATATTTATACACTTCCCAGTTTTTCACTTTTATAACTGATGTTGTCATTTTTAACTCATATAGATAGTCCATATTATTCCCCGAGGATAAATTCATAGACTTTCGCTTGGGTTGAATGTTATTTGGACATTTAAGGATTTTGCTATGTTGCCTAGGTTTCCAGCAGAAAGTTTGGCCATATTAGGTGCCCAACTTTTGGCTCTCATATTTGCATAAGAATGGGCATTTAGTCATTGTTTGGATCTAGTCTTAGAAAATTTGCTTGGGCATAGGTTCTGGCATGTAGGATATCTGAATAACTAATTCTGCTGACAATCAAAGAGGTGAGAAGATGCTGCCCAGCTCTCCAAAGCTGAAGCAAATGCCTTTGAATAATATTATTTCAACAACGGGGAAATCTCTATGGTTGCTAGTTTAAATGTTGGACCATGACTGAAAGGTCTGAGATGGAATTAGAGCCTCCTTGAAATTTTTCCCTTAGAGAATTTGAAATTAAGAGAGAAGAGGATTGTTACAAGTAATATCACCATGACATGATTGTCAGAACATTGAAAGTGATAGTCCTTGGGATACTTAATTTGCTCAGTCTCTTCGTTATCACTGGCACACCATCATTTAAAACAAATTTTCTAAGTACATAAAAATATATTTTAAAAACCCAGGTTGTAGAAACAAAGAATCATGCAAGGTGCATGTACTCTTGTAAGGCCTTCTGTCTTTCCGTTTGGTCCTCACCTTCTTACTTGCTCTGACGAACTGAAAAGTTTCTGTTCTTCTATTGTGGGTTTCTACTTCCTCTCAGCAGCCTTTGAGTTTTTATAATAGTCTGTTGGGCACAGCTGCACTTTCAAAACACTCCATTTTCTTTTATCTTTTTAGCTTAACTATTTTTGAATATATTTTTATCTCTGTTATCACATTATTTTACATTTTAGCTAAACTATACCTAAGCCACTATTACTTCGAAAAATTATCTTCAAAAGCCCATCGTACACTTACACAATGGAATTGTATGCAGCAGAAAGAAAGAAGGAGCTCCTACTCTTTGTGACAGCATGAATGGATCTGGAGAACATTGTGCTAAGCAAAATAAGCCAGGTGGTGAAGACAAATACCATTGATCTCACCTTTAACAGGAACCTAAACAACAAATCAATCAAACAAGTAAAATATAACCAATGACACCGAAATAGAGAACAGGCTGACAGTGTCAAGGGGTGGGGGAGATTCATGGGGAAGGGGCAAGGGTTTACAGAAACAAGTACAAAAGACACATGGACAAAAACTAGAGGGGGTGGAAATGGGATGGAGCGGGGAGGGCTGAGTGGGTGTGCTGGGATGGGAGTAAAAGAAAACTGTACTTTGAACAACAATTAAAAAACTAAATAAATAAAAGTATCTTAACAAGATTTCTGGAAACAATACCCAAACAGGAAATAACTATACAAAGATATATTTGCAATAATATTAAAAAATATCTGCTAAATTTATATTATAAAGTAAAATGAATAGTTTTGGATATTCAATTACCATTAATGCTTTGCAGCTAATAAAAATCAACCCATTTATTAAATACTTTCTAAATGCAGAAACTGTGTAGGCAACACAGGCACTGTATATATCATATACCCTGTAATAAGCCAAAGATTAAATTGTCTGACCTCCACTAACTTGAGCCACGCAAATAATTTTCCTCCAACTTCCTATCACCTTGTGTGAATAATCACAACACTGTCTAATGGTTTCTATAACAAATTCCAACTTAGCATTTATAGCAGCATGCTTTTAATATTTAAATCTGACTTCAACAATCATTTTCTACTTTTCTCAGTTTATGACTTTCATCACTGAATTGGAATGGCATATGTTAAGGTCTAACAAAGTGTATACATGAGTTGCAGCAAACTACATGCTATGAAGGAATACAGAAGTCACAGAGTTTGATGAGATGACAGCTTTTATTGGAATTAAAGAGCAAACACATAATAATAAAAATAATAATAATAGAAAATAATATAACAACAATGAGAGTTATTGAGTGGTCTGCTAGGTATCAGACAAAATTTTAAGTGATTTTTATCTTACTTATATTTTTCAGAATAACCTAACATGGCAGATATTCCATATCTCTTTTGTAATAAAAGAAGGAAGGTCAAAAAAGTTAAGCGATTCCTCCACATTCATCCATCTTTTTTTAAATTAAATTTTATTTTTTATTGTTGTTCAAGACAGTATTATCTGTCTTTCCCCCATCCCTCCCAATCACCCCAGCCCTCCGCACCTCCCTCCCTGTTTCCACCCCTCTCTTGTTACCATCCATATGTCCTTTATAATTGCTCCAGTAAACCCTTCATTCTTTCCTTCCATTATCCCCTCCCCTCTTCTCTCTAGACACTGTCAGCCTGTTCTCAATTTCAGTGTCTTTGGTTATATTTTTCCTTGTTTGTTTGTTTTGTTGATTAGGTTCCTCTTAAAGGTGAGATTATATGGTATTTGTCTTTCACCACCTGGCTTATTTCACTTAGCACAATGCTCTCTAGTTCCATCCATGCTGTCGCAAAGGGTAGGAGTTCTTTCTTTCTTTCTGCTACATAGAATTCCATTGAGTAAATGTACCATCGTTTTAGGGGTTTTTTTTATCCATTCATTTAGTGCTAGGCACTTAGGTTGCTTCCAGCAATTGGCTACTATGAACATTAGGGTGTATATGTTCTTTTGAATTGGTGTTTTAGGGTTCTTAGGATATAATCCTAGAAGTGAAATTGCCAGTTGAAAGGCAGTTCCATTTTTAGTTTTCTGAGGAAATCCCATACTCTTTTCCATACTGGTTGCACCAGTCTGCAATCCCTCCAACAGTGCACTAGGGTTCCCTTTTCTCCACAACCTTTCCAACATTTGTTATTTGTTGGTTTGTTTATCATGGCCATTCTGACTGGTGTGAAGTGATATCTTGTGGTTTTAATTTGCATCTCTCTGATGGCTAGTGATACTGAGCATCTTTTCATATATCTCTGGACCCTCTGTATGTCCTCCTTGGAAAGGTGTCTGTTCAAGTCCTTTGCCCATTTTTTTACTGGGTTGCTTGTCTTCTTAGAGTGAAGTTGTGTGAGTTCTTTATATATTTTGGAGATCAAACCTTTGTGCAAGATATTATTGGCAAATATGTTTTCCCATATGGTTGATTCTCTTTTTATTTTAATATTGTTTTCTTTAGCTGGGCAGAAGCTTTTTTATTTTGATGAGATCCCTTTTGTTTATTCTTTCCTTTATGTCCTTTGCTCTAGGGGACATATCAGTGAAAATATTGTTGTGTGGAATATCTGAGATTTTCCTGCTTATGTTCTCCTCTAGGACTTTAATGGTGTCATGACTTATATTTAAGTCTTTTATCCACCTTGAATTTATTTTGGTGTATGGTGTAAGTTGGTGATCAAGTTTCATTCTTTTGCATGTAGCTGTCCAGCTCTCTCAGCACCATTTTTTGAAGAGGCTATTTTTGCTCCATTTTATGTTGTTGCCCCCTCTGTCAAATATTAATTGGCCATAGAGACTTGGGTTTATTTCTGGGCTCTCTGTTCTGTTCCATTGGTCCATGTGTCTATTCTTATACCAGTAGAAGCTGTTTTGATTACAGTGGCCTTGTAATACAGTTTGATACCAGGTATTGTTACCCCTCCTACTTTATTCTTCTTTCTCAAAATTGCTGCAGCTATTCAGGGTCATTTATGGTTCCATAAAAAGTTTTGAAGTGTTTGTTATATATCTGTGAAATATGCCATTGGTACTTTAATAAGGATTGCATTGAATCTATAAATTGCTTTGAGTCCTATGGACATTTCGATGATGTTAATTCTTCTGATACATAAACATAGTATATGAATCTTTCCATTTGTTTGTGTCTTCCTGAATTTCTTTCTTCAGTGTTTTATTGT
This sequence comes from Artibeus jamaicensis, assembly GCF_021234435.1. Classification (NCBI taxonomy): domain Eukaryota; kingdom Metazoa; phylum Chordata; class Mammalia; order Chiroptera; family Phyllostomidae; genus Artibeus; species Artibeus jamaicensis. The sequence goes on along the minus strand of NW_026522030.1, from coordinate 64,548,531 downwards.
TTTTTCATTACAGGTCTTTTACCTCCTTGGTTATGTTTACTCTTAGGTATTTATTACATTCATCCATCTTTAAGAGCCATGTAAAGCTGCTTTAAGACATAGTAGATTTTAGTGCTTCTCATTTTGAAGTGCCCATCCTCAATATGTGATACAAAGTAAAATATATTCACATATCCCATTAAGTATAATGTTATTTATTTATTTATTTATTTAGGCAGAGAGAGAGAGAGAGAGACATTGATTTGTTGTTCCACTAAATTATGCATTCATGGGTTGATTCTTGTGTGTGCCCTGACTGGAGATCAAACCTGCAAACGTGGTTTATCAGGATGATGTTCTAATCAACTTAACTATCCATCCAGGGCCCCAGTAATATTTGTAAAGGTTTCAAGTTTTATTATTGTCATTATTTAGTTTTAAGACATCCACTCAAATTATGATTGGCTGTGATTTCTCAGGAATTTGGGGGCATACTTGACACTTAATACCTGGTTTATTTTCAAATCTATTTTTATGAATATCAAATTTAACAATTATATATAAATACATTTGAAGACATTGAATTAAATATTTATTACTTTTAATTTTTATATTGAGCCAATATATATTTTTCTGGTCCTAAAAATATCTTTTGCACTTTGATTTTAATGCCTATCAAAATAAATGATGACCCTGGAGCTAGGACTGGAATCCAGTTTTGTCTCAAGTTAAAGTGTACGCTTTGTGTCTATTAGGAGTGTGGAGGAAAAACATTACTAAGACAACATGATCTATCTATTATGTATTATATACTATAGAACAGGCTGTCAAATTCATTTTCACAGGGGGCCACATTAGCCTTGCAGTTGCCTTCAAAGGGCCAAATGTAATTTTGACTACCTAATGGTTAAGAAGTAGTTACGTTTATTCAGCCCTAAAATTATTTTGGCCCCTTGAAGGCAACTGCAAGGCTAATGTGTACCCTGGTGAAAATGAGTTGACACCCCTGCTGTAGAGCGTATCTGTAAGTGCTGAAGTCAACCTGAGTAATGGAATGTATTTTGTTACTGTGGTTTATCACTCACATCGCATGAATCTAAAGCTTTTATTTTATATAACATATTGACCCAAAAGATGTTAAAGAATGTAAATCCTATTCTACTTTTGCTGCCCCTTCCACAGGAGTTAGTACAAATTACACATATTATTTAGACTTATTACATGCTGCCTGCCCTCAAAAATTAAACCAAGGCTTCTGAGGAAGGATGTACCAATGAGGTTGCTGGAGATACAAACATTCCCCAGAAGAATATATAAACAGATAATGGGGTCATGACACTATTAAAAATGTAGGATCTTTATATGTGTTGTAAGGTAAAGGGGTAGCCAAGATTAGGGAAATATGTGCAAAATACATGGCAACTCAGTCTGTTTTTCCATCAAATACAAAAAATCAAACTCTCTTTTCCTCTCTGATCTCACAGCCTACTCCTTTCATCTCTGTGCTAGAGGATCACCTTCCTCTCTAGGAAGCTGGGTGATTTGTTTGTTTCCAACATCTCAAGTATATTTCCACCTCAGAACCTCTGTGCTTGCTGGTCTGTCTGCTTGAAATGCTGTTCTCCTAAACATTACATGGGTGGCCCTTTAATTAGTCAGTACTTACTCAAATGTTACTTCCTACCTGAAATAGTGGACTCCAAACATAACACAGAAAATATTAAATAAAGTAAGCACACATCCTAACTAGACTATATAGAATATTGATCTCCCATCTACATCTATTCCCTTACTTGGATTTACTTTGCACATCATTCATGGCACTTAAATATAAAACTTTGTCATATGATTCAATAAATCAATTCATGCAAAGTGCTTTGAAACAGCTCTTGGCATCTGGTAATTTCTATGTAAATGTTTGTTGAATGTACAGTACAGTTAATCTACCACATTTTGCAAAGGGGAAATGGAGTCTCAGAAATGAAGGACCACACACCTGGTTAGATGGGATCCTCAGTTTCTGTTATATAACCCAAGGATCAGTGTGATTATTATGGTAGTTAACTGACCCTCCTGTGGAATGAACATTCCACTTATCAATGTTTTTACCCAAGACAAATAAACAGGAATCTGATGCAAAGCACATTTCTGGCTTTATCAAACAAAATTAAATATTAGAGACCAAAGGGCCACATTTAAGGTCTAATATTAATTTTCGCACACAAAAAGGAAAGATTTGCTGAAATTCCTGCAACCATGAATACCAAGCTCTATTAATACTATTTAGGCTTTTCCAAAAATGTATACCTAGTGCCAGAGGCATGAACTTGGCCTATAGAGGTTGGTCTAAACCTAAATGAGCAACTGCAGTCATAAAACTTATCTGAATGCGCAATGTTTGATCTCAAGAAGTTATAAAAATTTTGCATTCAACTTTATACTGTGTCCACTTTTTAATGAGAAAAAAACTTTTATTACATTCTGTTTATTTTAACTTTGAGTTGATTTTTTCACTGCAGGCTAGTTTATCATAACAATAGATAAGTTATCGCCAGAAGTAGAGTGTCATTTTGTGTGTACCTTTATATATGAATAATGCTCCGAGTAACTTACCACTAATTAAAATCAGCATTCCAGGCATGTGCTAGTTGTGTCCATCCCCTTGCCATATTTCCTGCCACAATGACATTCATCCAGGGGACCCGGCTTCCCACTTTGGGCAGCAAGTGCTTAGATTTTGTTTCACTTCTGTTATTGCAGAGGGAGTTTGGTCCCATGTCTTTGTTTCCATATCATGGTTGAAATGCTTTGGAAATATGCATTATGCAACAATATTCACATTTTTTACTATAAATACATGTTCTCTCTTTTAAACTTCTAACACTAATATATTCATATTAAAAATGGGAGAAAATGTCAATTTAGGGTGAGTAATATCATAATTAATAAAATGACATTTTCTAGCACACCTCACATTGAATTTAATTGATAACATTTGTCTTTAATAAGTTATTTGCATATTTGACCTCTGTTATATTCTTGTTTTTGATGAGTACATAATTGACCTGCATTATTTTGTATTTTAAGTTTACTCCCAGGGATAGAATGAAAGAGCTTCCATCTGTACACTTCCCGTGGGAACAGTTATCAGTTGTGATCATGGCCTAGGATCATGGCCTGCCTTGCCAACAGGACCTTTATAACGCACATGTAAATATTATTTCCTAGTCTAATGATTCTGTGTGTTTTAATAAAATAAGAAAGTCTGCTATGTTCCCACATGCCAAGATAGGTGGTTGTTTCAGCTCTGATAATCTGGTGAATGAGATAGCAATGGCCTCATACCAAATGGGTACTAGATACAAAAAGTTGATGCAGTGAGTTTACTTCTTCTACCTTGTAATAAATGTAATATATTCTCCACCTGTGTTTATTTTACTGAAAAAAGGAATGACAAGGGGTTTGGGCTGTGATTTCTATCATTAATTTTGTTCTTTCTTTTAGCTACACTGTACTTATTTGGAAAATGAAATGGATTATTTCCTTCACAGGGGATTTTCATTCTTAATAAGAATCCATGTGTATTATATTGGGTAATAAAAAAGAGCTCTAGGTACAGCTCAATGCTAATATTTTTTTCTTATGTCGTACCTCTACCTACCTCTGTAAATCTTCTGAGAGGCTTAGAAAACAAAAGACATCAAGGAGGAAAGATGATATTAGTCAGCACTCATGTATCTGCCTACCTTCTGAACAAAAGAAACATCTTTCAGAAAGACTATGGTTTTAGGTAAGACTGTGTATACTGTAGGAAGGAAAGAAGGAAGAAAGAACAGAGGGAGGAAAGGAAAGCAGGAGGCAGGAAGGTAGGAAGGAAGAGCTGGAGGAGATAGTGGAAACATTGGTGGTAGCAGTGACCAGGAAAGAACAGAAGCGTTCTTCATTGTGATTTGACTTCATTTCTGTAATGGAGGAAACAATCTCCATTTGATTTGAAAGCAGAAAATGCATTTATTACTCCTGAGAGCATTCAGAAATAGAGAGTACTGATGGTAAAGTCCTCAAAGGGAAATGGGTCCACAGACTGTGGTTTAGTCTTTATGCAGAGTGAAAAACACTCCTTTGGCAAGAGATGTAGGGATGTATCAGATATGGCTCTCATACTGACCCATTAATTGTAGGACTACCGTCAGGTCACCCTTCTTTTAGTGAGTTCATTGGTAACTTAGTCTCCCTAGACAAAGACTTTGGTGCAAAGATTCTACAGTAGGGAATTTATTTGACAGTGAACCCAAAGAATTACTGGTAGAGGAGCAGGGAGTAAGACAAAGAAAAGAAGGGAGATAGTAAAAGATGATATTAACCAAGTTACCTTCCTGGTATCTGGAGCTGAATCCTGGTGGGGAACTCTGGCAGCCAGCATGGGAAGTCCTTCTTCATAGTTATCCCACCAGGGCAGCAAATGATATGCATATAACAACTCCCATTAGTCATTATTTGATGGTTACTTGGGAAAGGGGAATGCAGACTAATTTCTGGCATTTCTGGCCTGCCCTGCCACACTGGGGATCTGCGATCTCTAAAGAAAGCCACTGAGCAGGGAAAGGGAATTGCAGGAACCTGAAAGTCAGGCTGATATGTTTTGCATACTAAGGTTCAATGTCAGCATCTGACAATTTGATATTGCCTTGCATTCCACTCTGTGGCCCTGTATCTGCTTTTTCTTACTATCATCCCCTTCAGTCTTAAGAATAAATGTTTGGTCTTGCCTTGTATTTCATTTTATTGCTATTAATGTGATCATACCACCCCTACCTTGGGATAATAGTTGAAGTTTTTACTGATTTGGCAATCAGCAAAACACCAAATCTTGATTCAGGTGAAGTAGGCTGCACTCTTGGATGTTCAGTGTACTATCTTAGTAACCCAATGTTCGACCTCCAGTTTCCTCGTCTATGAAATAGGGACAGTGCCATTCACCATGCTAAATTTCTACAGGAGTTAATGAGATTATAGAGAGAAAGTATGATCTACCAAATATCAGTGTGCTTACCCCATATGCTAAAATATGAGCTCCGTGGGGGCAACATTTGTGCTGTTTATTGCTGCAACCCTGGTGCACCTAGAGTAGTACCCACCACAGAGTAGGACCAGCACGGATATAAGAAATGCTCATCAAAGAAGGTAAATATTATAATAGTCTCTAGTTGAAATATTAGTTCAACGACTTGTTGGCTTCTTGATTTCAGACAAGGTTTGGATCTCTCTTAAGAGCCTCTTTCTGAGACACTCATCAATTAAATGTCTCATAAGAGTGTCTTAAGAATTAAAATTGGCCTTAATGATATATTCTCCCTCAATGCCATTCAGTCTCATCCCTGAGGCGAGCATTTCTTGCATCTAGAGTTGAAAAAATAATAAAGTGTTAAACTACTCATTCACATTCTAATAGTCAAATCCACATTTTTCCATTGAATACAGTTGCAGTCACTTTATTTGTTGATATTCTGCTCTGAATTAATAAAAATAACTTGCTCTAGAATTTTTTATTTGATTACCCTATTCACATTTTTGAAACATAGCTTTATAAAGCTATGTTTATAAAGCCTAAATTATAATTTATTATACTAAACATATCTGAGATTACTTATGAAATATTCTTAAATTGATATATATCTAACATGATACATACATTGGGGATTTAATGATAATAATGACAGTAGTTAAAATAACTATGTTATTGAGCTCCTGCTAGGTGGCAGTATCTGTCTGAGCATTTTACAAATATTGTTATTTCACATCAATCATACAAGGTAACTGCAATTACCCTATTTCAGAAATGAAGAAAAATGAGCCATAAATATGTTAATTAACTTAACCAGGGTCCTAGTTCTTGCTCAGAAAACTACTCAGATTTGAACTCTGGTATTTTTGATGGCAAGGTTTATACTTCATCCATCACACTATCAATTGTTTTCTCCTTTTCAGATAACATTAAGCCTTTTTTATAAGCCATTTATTTTTTTCTTTCATTTTTTTGTTGTTCTATTACAGTTGTCCCGATTTTCTCCTGCTACTCTCTCCTGCTGCACAACCCCCACTCCCACAGTCAATCCCCACTCTGTTGTTCATGTCCATGGGTCATTTATACTAGTTCTTTAACTAGGCCCTTCCTCTTCTTTCCTCCCTTTCCCCCTTAACCATCCTTTCTGATTCCTGTCAGTTTGTTCCTTGTCTCCATGTCTCTGGTTCTATTTTGCTCATTTGTTTGTTTTGTTCATTAGGTTCCTCCTATAGGTGAAATCATATTGTATTTGTCTTATGCCACCTGGCTTATTTCACTAAGCATGGTGCTCTCCAGTTCCATCCACGCTTTTGGGAAGGGTAGGAACATCTTCTTTCTTTCTGCTGTGTAGTATTCCATTGTGTAAATGTATCACAGTTTTTTGATCCACTCATTTTCTAATGGGCAGTTAGGCTGTTTCTTGCACTTGGCTATTGTAAATAATGCTGCTCTGACCATAGGAGTGCATAGATTGTTTTGAATTGATGTTTCAGTATTCTTAGGGTATAATCCCAGCAGTGAAGTTGCAAGCCATTTAATCTTATGTCATCCAAAATAAGGCTGAGACTATTATTATCTACCTTTTACAAATTTAAAAATCACAGCTCAGGGAGGTTACATGAATCATAAGTGGACTAAGAGCTGGTAAGTAGCACAGACAGGACTCAAAGTCAGTTGTCTCCAAAATTTGTTGAAATAGAGCATAATTTTATCTCAAAGAGTAGCACTTCTTCCTTCACACATATTGTGAACTGGATCCTAATTAAAAGAGAAAATATTTTAATTGACCAAAGATAGTAATAGCTGAGGTATTATTTTATAGATACATAATTGTGGATTCAACAAAGTAGGATTTCCTTATTTTAGCATTGTTTTTCACCCTAAGATCTCCAATACAATGCAATCCACCTTACTATAGCAGGTAGTTAATAATGTGGTATAAATGAACCAGCTATTTATTATATTCTAAAAATAATTATTGAGTACCTCTGTATGCCAGAGAAGTGCCAGGCATCAGTTAAGCACATACCAGCAATAGAAAAAATATTCCTAATTCTGGAACCCCAAGTCTAATGAGTAACATAGACATTAAATAAATATACATATATATATTCACATACACAAATAAGTACATACTTAAAAACTGTGATATGAAGAATAAAGGAAAAGAACAAGCAGGGTGTGATAAAAAATAATAAGGCTTTTATTTGGGGAGGGACTTTTTGAGGAAATTATAACTCATAAATAACAGAGTAACAGATGATTCCCAACTGTACCAATTCTCATCTAGTAGACAAGAATTTGGTCACTGGATTTTTGAATACAAGATAATACTCCCTATGTCAATATAAGATCTGATTTCTAATGAGTTAAAATTGGGTCTATGAAAAGAAGCATGAGGGGACTTTCCAATGGGATGAAAATATTGTATTTGTTGGTCACTGTGATAGTTATTATTTGAATTTATTAATTTTCATAGTTCATTGATGTTTACAGTTTGTGTTTGAATTGCATTATATGTAATTTATACCAATAGAAAGTTGATTAGAAAATAAAACCAGATTGAAGTTAATGCATCAATAAGCCAGCAAACTGAAGATGAGTTAGAATTACCCTGACAAATACCTACATCTATGTTTCAGTGGTTTTACATGCCTGAGAGTCGTATATTGTTGGATCAGTGCCTGCATACAGAATACATTACTTTTCCATCAGTAACAAAGGTTCCTTCTGACTTGTCAAGTGTATCAGACACTTTTAAAACTAATGCTGCTAAAGTAGAAGAGCAAAGAAGATGAAAGCTTTTTCAGTGATGTGCTAGGCTGGAATTTTTTCATACTCCAGCTGCATTTGGGAGGTTTTATAGAACAAGTGAATAATAGCACAAATACCATGCTAATGCCTTTTGTTTATAAAATTCTTAGCTCTGAAGTAACCAATTTACTCTGCACACATGTTTTAGTTGAATAATTTCTGTCTACCTGAGAGGAGATAAACATGTATTAGCCCATTTTAAAGGGAGGAAACTGGACCATGGGGAAGTTTAAGAGATGACAGACTTATGTGTATATCCGGTTGCACTGAGGCCATGATTATTAACTCATTTGTGAAGGTGTTCTCTTTTATTTATGTGACATTCAGAAGAAACCTTTTCATATTCTCTGTGCACGTGACAATTTAGTAGCAGGATAGCAATGGAAACTTTATAAAAACAAAAACTAGAAAAATTGATGATGCCATTTCTTTATTCCAAATTTGATAGATTGATATATAAAGTGATTTAACTAGTTAATTATTAAATAATACAAGGCTTCAGGCTAACCGACCATTGTGTGTGTATGTGAATGAAGATTTCACAGTAAAAGCTTTCTCTATTGTGATTTGCCAAACATTTTGAAACTTGTTTGTGCCAAAAGGAATAATTTAATTCTGTAGCCACCTGCTGGATTTGAACAATGGAGAGGCTATTTGCTCACAATGCGTGGTAGTGCTGTGCTGTGTAAGGCAGAGGCTGCAAGCAGTGGCCTCAGGTGGAATGCGGCTCATTCACTAGCCAGGCAATCTGGGGCCATCACAGAGAGTTGTAAGGTTTGAATCGGTGAGTGGAAAGCACTACCATGTTGTCTGGCAGATATTAGACACACAAAAAACGGTAACTGTTATTAGTAAAGTGGCCCATCAAGCTATAGAAACTGAGTTTTATTCTAATAAAAATAGAAAACGGATTGCTCAGTTACAAGAGAAATACATTTTTCCAGACCATAAAAATATTCTTCATGTAACATCATAATACTCAGGGAAACTTAGCAATGTTCCATGTCCTGACACAGGCAAAGAAGGGGAGTGTGAAATGTGGAACTTGGTGCCAGGGACAGAGTAAGGCTTTATTTAGTCCAAATCTAGAAATGTATCTGTCCCTTATAGTAATGGAAAATATACACATCACTCAACTGCGCAATAAATTCTAAGGATTTTGTTGCATTTAAAGTAGTTTGTAGGTTTTCCAATTGCAAAGTTATGGATGCATTTATTACAGCGAGATTTTTTCTTTTGTGTATGGAGCTGAGATGTTTGGTTTGCTTGTTCTCTAGGAAGATGACTGGAGTGATGCTTTACTGAGTGGAGGTGACTATGGAATCTTCGATGAGGCTAAATTTGGGGATGTTGATGGCTAGTAAATGAATGGGGATAATGTCTTTGCAACATGGTTCTCATGCCCAGGAATCTGGGAAACTGAAAGGCTAAACCTTTGTTTTAAATTAAATTACCATTGGCCATGTACACTTCAGGTAATAGCAAGAATAATTGCCTTGAACCTAGACACTGATGGAGGAAAAAATCCTTAAGAATTTTGGTCGCCATAAGCAGGCCCTCATGTATGGTTTGCAGCCTGAATTTGTTCTACTTGGGGGATCCAAATAAACTCTCCAGCCAAATGTTTCAAGTTCCTGCAGCTCGATTAAGCTTATGATAAGTGTCTGGAGAAAATGCAAACTCTATTTGGATGAACCCACGTTTGGCTCAGGCATCAAAGAATTCCCACAGTTAAAGCTTCAAAGAATATGAACTTAAGGTCTAAAATCACAAAATACACAAAAAATACCTTGAATAAGCAGGGCACAGATGAGAATCATCATGTATTTTTAATCTCATTAATTACCAGAGAGATACACACCCAAATCACGAGTGAGATACAAGACTGGCAAAAATTAAAAGTCTCATATTATCAAGGTTTGGCAAAGACATGGAACAAACAGAATTTTTTAATGCCCATAGTTCAGATAAACAGATTTGGAAAACAATTTGGCAATAACAGTAAAATGAGCATATGCATATGTATGGCTCAGCAATTCTCCTAGCTACAAACCTAAGGGAGACTATTACTTGTCGTCCCACCGCTCTTGAGCCAAAAGACAAAAGCATAAATGTTAACTGCGGCAATATGCACAGCAACACAATGCTAGGGAAATCGCAAGTGTGCATCCACAGTAGAACAGAAGGGAAAATGTGACCGTCATATCAGGTACTGCTCACACAGCAATAAAAGTGAATGAGCCACGGTAGCATGCAGCAGCCTGAATCTCTTAGGGGCACGAGCTGAGAGAAAAGGCAAGTCTAGTTACATAAACTTTAAAAACGTGTAAAGTTGGATATTATGTTTGGAGATATTAACCAGTATGGTAAAACTATAAAGAACAGTGAGAGAATGGTAAAATACTAAATTTGGTGAATGTGGTTGCTTTTGGGGGCAGGAGGGTTTATAGACCTGTAAGGACCTTAAAATAATGGGAATTTTTATTGCTTAAACCGGATGGTAGGTATGTAGTGCTCATTACATGGTAATTGTTTATCCCTAAACAATATTTATAAACATTTTTATTGTATATTCAATACTTCATTAAAAAACCAACTTATAAGCTGTGTACTCAAAACATGCTTGATAGCTTATTATTCCAATATAAAATCTTCATGTTTACTTTTATCATTGTTGAAATCAAAATAGTAACTTGTTAATATTTTCCTACATATTCATATTTATGAATTATCCTAAGAAACCTCTACTTTATAATAAGGCTTTCTAGAATAGTTTTTTTAAAAAACTAGAAGCCCCATATTGAAAAATGTGTGACAAAAATGTTTATATCCCTTTATGTCAACGAGTTTTTTTGTATTATTTGTTCACTTGTTGCTTTCAGTTTTATATCTCACATATGAATGAAATCATATGGTTTTTAACTTTTTCTGTCTGACCTATTTTGCTTAGCACAATATTCCTGAGATCCATCTTTGCTGCTGGAAATGGTAGTATTTCACCTTTTCTTGTGGCTGAGTAGTATTGCTGTGTGTGTGTGTGTGTGTGTATATATAATTCTATTAACCAGCTTTTATTCTAATATGTTTTATTAAAATAAAAAAAGCCTCACATAGCACATGGTTCTGCTGTGTTGAGGTGACCAGCTATGATCATTCCCACAGTGTTAAATTGTATTGGTTGAAGACCTATTCCTTCAGTTTTATAATTATTCATTGGGTTATGTATTAATCTTATCTTCATTTACAATTATTTAAAATTTATTTTTCCAATTGCTGAGTGGGAAGAGAGTATATGCAGTTTTAGGTAAATAGGAAGCAGAGGAAATGAAGTAAGCACACACACACACACGCACACACACGTGACTTGAGACTCTCTTTCTCAAGGAGTTGGAGTCTTTGGGTGGCAAACGAAGTTCTAACTAGAAAACTGGCCTCTGTCACGTGCAGATCAGTAACAGCCACGTTCAGCAGGATGTAAACAGGCAATCCTTGATCTCTATGAGAACACTGTGTAACCTTTTCCTTTAAAAGAGAGCTACACTGTATCTGATAAAATCTTTGCTAGCAGGGGATCCTCAGACAGGCAGAAGGATATGTAAACCATGTGTTATTGTGTTAGGTTTCCGATATTGAAGTCTAACTTAGTTGGAAAAATAGATAGTTGGAGCTTGTTCATATTCCTCTGAAAGCCAATGATCATGTTTGAGTTCCCAGAAGGCCTAGAACTGTAGTATTTTATTCATGATATGTTGTAATAAGATATATATCAAATTGCATTACTTGATTAAAAATAAAGTTCACATAGTTTTCAAGGATATTCAGGTCTCCCTAGTAAATCCAAACTATCGTTCTTCTCCCTGAATCTGTGGCTGACGCTTGTTGCAGTTATCTAGAAAGTTAGCTAATAAAACACGTACATATATATTTGTCTGTGATCATATTCTACTTTATGGAAGGGAACACAATTCATAGAGGATTCAGTGCATTTGAAACTTCCAGGGCAAGATTATATTTTGAATATTTATTTTTTTGTTCACCTCATTTCCTTCTGCTTCATAATTTTCCCCAAGCTGTACAAAAACTTCCTGGCCACAAAGACTAATTTTATTTGCCTATAAAGAAAAAGACAGCATAATGCTATTTGTGCCTTCTCTACATTTCTCAATTCAGAGTGGAGGAATATAGTGGAAAACAGCAACCTCTCCTCCCAACTCTGATTGTGGCTTCTCTTTATATCACACTAACTTCCACATGAATTTACTTCTGTATAACTTTTCAGCAGCTATGAGAAAACAATCTAGTCTAGGTAAGTCATGTGAATTTTGAATAACTTCAGGTGAGGTTGTTTATAATCTAGCACAGGGGTGTCAAACTCATTTTCACCGGGGCCACATCAGGGACCACATCAGCCTGTGGTTGCCTTCAAAGGGCCAAATGTAATTTTAGGACCGTGTAAATGTAACTACTCCTTACCAGTTAAGTGAGAGCTCGACACTGCAGGGTAGAAACACGGTGCCATGGTGCCAGGCTGGATAAAACAAGGTGGAGGGCAGGATTTGGCTTGTAGGCCTTGGGTTTGCCACCCATGATCTAGCAGGAACAAGGAGCTGGGAGTAGAATTTCAGGTAAAGCAAATGGTATAGGCATAGAGATGCTGAGCAGAGTATTTAAGAAAATGGAATAAGAGAATGCTTGCCTTCAGACTGGCCTTAAAAACATTTTCTTGCACGTGTTAAGTGCATGCCACCAGAGACAACTGCCAAGAATGTGTATGCCTCTCTGGTCCACTGCCACCCTCCAGGACCTAACTGAGTGCCTTGTATCAGAGGCATTTAGTACATGTTAACTGAATAAAAATGAATACGAGGTAATGATCACATCAAAGAAACAAGAATCAGTACTACATCAGATTCTTCACCTGCCACATTAGATAGAAGAAAACTATAGAGTTTTTAATTCATTAAAAGCACTAAAGACCTAAAAGTTGATCTCCTGATGTTTTTTAAATGTGATGACATGGTATTGTTTATCACACAAAGCCTCTTACACTTTGCCAAAGACCACACTGGGACAGTTTAGATAAAGTATTTCATAAGAAAATAGATAGATCTTAAAAGATGTAGCAAATAATATATATTGTTTTAAAAGTTATTTTATTATTTGTTAAAAACTATTGTTTTAAGAATTTCTAAGAACAAACAAGAGGAGAAACTATATATAAACTAATATGAAATTGAATGTCTAGGATTAGTAGCTTCATAATATCAAAATTAAAAGTCTAGAATGATAATACCAGGAAATATGTTTGAAGAATGGAATCCAATGGATGTGATATGTGCAGAAGTGTCTGTTTAAAAAAGTATAATTAAAAATACAGAGGGAGAACATTACATTTAAATGTATAAAAATAAGATCAAGCTGAAATAATTAAAAATGTGGAAGGAGATATAAATGTATTAATACATGTAAAAAACGCTAACTGGGGAACAGAGTCCAAGTGATTACAACATGATTACTTTTACTAAGTTAAAAGTATCATCCACACACATGCAAATATACTCATTTTGGTATGAGTGCTTATAGATGCAATAAGACTATGTAAAGTAAAAGGAAAGGCAATAATAAATGTGGAATTCAGAATGATGGTTGACTGAAGAAATAGATGTATATGTCTGGGGTTAAGGAGGAACATGACGTCAAATTCCTAGTTTTTATTTTGACAGTGTGTTTACTCATTACATTTTTAAGAATTATTAATTATCTAAACACAGCTATCATATTATCTAATTACAGTTTATGATACACTTATTATCACTAATTTAATATTAGTAAATTCCCACATATCTTCTATTGTACAGTATGTTATTGTAGTGAATACGTAAAAAATAAAAGGGCATTCATAACCTCATTTTATGCATCAGCATAAGATTGGATGTTTTCTACTCCAGATTCTTTTACCACAAGATTTCTAGGCAGACCTAAACACTGCAACTGAAGTGGAAGAAAATGCTTATATAAAACAGATGTATTTTCCAATTCAGAGCTTCCTTATATTAAAGTCCCTGTTTAATTAATTTTGCACAGTATTATCTGCTTGACTTATTCCCTCCCTCTAAGCACCTCTGGGAATATCTGAAATATTGTACAGATGCTTTTACAGAGAATTACATTACTGTGTCATTACCAAAAATTAACATTCAACATTAATTTAGTGGTTGGGGCTTAGAGGTGACAAGCCCCTCTTGTTTTTCACGTGCATCCCAGTCCCCATCTGTTAGTGTCTTTGTGCACTAGATTTTCTGTGCAGCACGCTTCCTTCCTCAGATGTGGATCTTGTGAAGAGCTTCCTGCTGTCTGGAACCCACAGGCTTCCCCACTGGTGTCCACTGACTTGAATATTTTGACCTTTTTTGGAGACCCTCCTCCAGTGAGTCCACACACTTCCTTTCTTAAAACTTTCTCTACTATACAGCCATTTATGGGAGACTAAGAAAAGGAGAAGAAGGCATTTCAGGTGAAGAAGGGGCTGTACCTGAAGACAAAAGGCAGAGTAGAAATCTGGGCTATGGTGAAAAACAAAAGGATTGGATTTCCACAGTGTTTTAATAGAAATGAAAGGGTGAATGCTGCCTGCAAGGTGGGCAGCGGCCACCCCACGACCTGCCACAAATGCATGCTCGTGTGAACAGTCTTCAATTTTTCATAATGAAGCACAAAGGAAGGATTCGCCAGGGCACTTGGGTCTGGGCTGTGCTTGGGGAAGATCAGTTCTGCAGCGGAGTAGAAGATCCCCCTAAAAAACAACCACCGTGTACTGTAGGATTCCTATTCTTTTTGTCCTTTCACTTCCAGTGGTCAAGTATGTCATAAATCTCCCCAAATCTGGTTTAGAAAAAGGTGTGAAAAATCATGATAGTATCTGTTTGGTGGTTTCAATGTATAAACTGCTTTAATTGCAGGTTCTCAATGGATTCTCACAGTAGCTCCGTGATGTAGATACTCTTTATTATCAATCCCATTTTACCAATCAGGAAAATGAAGCACAGGGGTCAAATAACGTGTCAAAAATCATGCATCAAGTTAAAGAGCTATGTCAAGCCTGTCTAAAAGGAGAGCAAGTAACCACTATGCTTAGTGCTTCTCACTGAAACGTATAGTGTGGCCCATAGAACTTTATTGTGGTATTCCTAAATGAGGGTTTTAGGTATTGTTAAAATCAAGCTGCCTATAAGGGGAACCTAATCAAAAGAAACAAGTAAGCAAAAATATAACCAGAGACATTAAAACTAAGAACAAACTGACAGTAACCAGAGGGGAGGTGGGGAGAGATAATTTGGGAGAAGGGGAAGGGTTTTCAGGAACATCTATGAAGAACACATGGACAAAACCAAAGCAGATAGGATCAAGGGTGGGAAGTAGGGATGGCTGGAGTTGGGGGATGTGGGGAGGGGTAAAATGGAGACAAATGTACCTGAACAACAATTAAATAAAAATACATATGTATATACATACATAAATGAAAAAAATGAGTTGCAGATGGCATATGAAAGAGCCCCATGACATTAAGACTTTGCTTTAAATGTTGCTGACATACAATATAAGAAATAGGAAATGTATTTTTTGGTATCCAGTGGACTCTCCCTGTGGGTACTATTTCTTTCTATAATATAAATGAACACCTATTAATGGTCCATAGCATTTTTGTAGGTGGTTGGCTAAACATGGTAATATATAATTTACTGATGTGATTATTTCAGAAAGACATATCTACTGAGGTTTTTTTATGTGAATCTTTCCATGTGATTCATTCTGCACAAACACATCTTTATCTGAATGCAAGCTAAACACTGGAGATGTCCTAATAATGCTTTGATATTTTGAGTGTCACAGTTGATAAATGCAACTAGCTGATATAGCTTAATAATCAGAAACATTATAAAAGAAGAAGTGGAAGTAGTATTAATTTTGTATGAATAAGTATCAGGAGCTATCTGTGTAGTATCTTACTGATCTGAAAAACAAAACTTTGGGTAGATATAATTATCCCCATTTTATAGATAAGGACACTGATTTATCTGTGAATGAGTAGTAATGTTGGTACATGTGAATCCCCAGATCTGCTCTTTCCACTGTCTACTGCAGTGTATTTACTGTGTTAGGCTTATTCTGAACATTAAAAGTGTGCAGACATCTGTGGTGATTTTATTTTATTTTTTTAATATTAAATTTTATTTAGTTACTTTTCAAGTACATTTTTTTAATCTATTTCTCCCATCTCCCCCCCCCGCTCGGTCTCCCCCCTCCGTCCCATTCCCCGCCCCCCCAGTCCTCATCTCTGTGTCTTTCATACTTGTTCCTCAAAATCCCTCCCCCTTGTTCCCCTTAAGTTCCCTTCCCTCTCCCCTCTGGTCGCTGCCCACTTGTTCTCTATTTCAGTGTCTTTGTTTTTATTCTGTTTGCTTGTTTGTTTTATTCTTTAGCTTCCTGTCAAAGGTGAGATCATATGGTATTTGTCCTTCAATGCCTGGCCTATTTCACTCAGCATAATGCTTTCCAGTTCCATCCATGTTGTTGCAAAAGGTAGTAGCTCCTTCTTTCTCTCTGCTGCATAGAATTCCATTGTGTATATGTACCACAATTTTTTGATCCATTCATTTACTGATGGGCACCTAGGTTGCTTCCAACTCTTGGCTATTGTAAATTGTGCTGCTATGAACATTGTGGTGCATAGGTTCTTTGAAATTGATGTTTTAGGATTCTTGGGGTATAATCCTAGCAGTGGAATTGCTGGGTCAAAAGGCAGGTCAATTTTTATTTTTCTGAGAAAATTCCATACTGTTTTCCATAATGGTTGTACCAGTCTGCAATCCCACCAACAGTGAACTAAGGTCCCCTTTTCCCCACACCCTCTCCAACATTTGTTGTTTGTTGCTTTGTCTATTATAGCCATCCTGACTGGTGTAAAGTGGTATCTCATTGTGGTTTTAATTTGCATCTCTCTGATAGCTAACGATATTGAGCATCTCTTCATGTGTCTCTGGATATTCTGTATGTCCTCTTTAGAGAAGTGTCTGTTCAAGTCCTTTTCCCATTTTTTAATTGGGTTCGATGTCTTCCTAGAGTGGAGTCGTGTAAGTTCTTTGTATATTTTGGAGATTAAACCTTTGTCTGAGGTGTCATTGGCAAATATGTTTTCCCATACAGTTGGTTGTCTTTTTAATTTAATACTGTTTTCTTTAGCCATGCAGAAGCTTTTTATTTTGATGAGATCCCATTTGTTTATTCTTTCCTTTGTATTCCTTGCTCTAGGGCACATATCCATAAAAATGTTGCTGCGTGGAATATCTGAGATTTTCTTGCCAATGTTCTCCTCTAGGACTTTAATGGTGTCACGGCTTATATTTAAGTCTTTTATCCACCTTGAATTTATTTTGGTGTATGGTGTAAATTGGTGCTCAAGTTTCATTTTTTTTGCACGTAGCTGTCCAGTTCTCCCAACACCATTTGCTGAAGAGGCTATCTTTACTCCATTTTATGTTACTGCCCCCTTTGTCGAATATTAATTGACTGTAGAGGGTTGGGTTGATTTCTGGGCTCTCTGTTCTGTTCATTGGTCTATGTGCCTGTTTTTATGCCAGTACCAGGCCATTTTGATGACAGTGGCTTTGTAATACAGTTTGATATCAGGTATTGTGATCCCCCCTACTTTGTTCTTCTTTCTCAAAAGAGCAGCTGCTATTCGGGCTCGTTTATGATTCCATATAAATTTTTGGAGTGTTTGTTCTATGTCTGTGAAATACGCCATTGGTACTTTAATAGGTATTGCATTGAATGTGTATATTGCTTTGGGTAGTATGGACATTTTGATGATGTTAATTCTTCCAATCCTTGAACATGGTATATATTTCCATTTGTTTGTGTCTTCCCTGATTTCTTTCTTCAGTGCTGTGTAGTTTTCTGCATTCAGGTCTTTTACCTCTTTGGTTAGGTTTATTCCCAGATATTTTATTTTTCTTTTTGCTATATCGTATGGGATTTTTTCCTTGATTTCTGCTTCTGCTGATTCATTGTTTGTATACAAAAATGCCTTTGATTTCTGGATATTGACTTTGTATCCTGCTGTTTTGCCAAATTCATCAATTAGTTTGAGCAGTTTTTGGGTAGAGTCTATAGGATTTTCCATGTACACTATCATGTCATCTGCAAACAGTGACAGTTTTGTTTCCTCCTTTCCTATTTGGATGCCTTTTATTTCCTTTTCCTGCCTGATCGCTGTGGCCAAAACTTCTAATACTATATTGAATAGAAGTGGTGAAAGTGGACATCCTTGTCTTGTTCCTGATCTTAGTGGAAAAGCTTTTAGTTTTTTCCCATTGAGTATGATATTGGCTGTAGGTCTCTCATAAATGGCCTTTATTATATTGAGGAATGTTCCCTCTATTCCCATTTTGCTGAGTGTTTTTATCATAAATGGGTGTTGTACCTTATCGAAAGCTTTTTCTGCGTCTATTGATATGATCATGTGGTTTTTGTCTTTGCTTTTGTTTATGTGATGAATTACATTTACTGTTTTGCGAATGTTGAACCATCCTTGCATCTCTGGGATGAATCCCACTTGGTCATGGTGTATAATCTTCTGGATATATTGTTGGATGCGATTTGCCAATATTTTGTTGAGGATTTTAGTGTCTATGTTCATCAGCGATATTGGCCTGAAGTTTTCTTTCTTCGTTGTATCTCTATCTGGTTTTGGAATTAGGATGATGCTGGCTTCATAAAAGGAGTTTGGGAGTTTTCCATCCTTTTGAATTTTTTGGAATAGTCTGTGAAGAATTGGGGTTAGCTCTTCCTTAAATGCTTTGTAGAATTCTCCTGTGAATCCATCTGGTCCGGGGCTTTTGTGTGATGGGAGTTTTTTGATTACTGCTTCAATTTCTTTTGCTGTTATTGGTCTATTCAGGTGTTCTACTTCTTTTTCATTGAGTTTTGGGAGATTATATTTTTCTAGAAATGTGTCCATTTCCCCTAGGTTCTCAAATTTCTTGGCATACAGTTCTTCATAGTAATTTCTTACAATCCCTTCTATTTCTGTGGTATCAGTTGTAATCTCTCGTCTTTCATTTCTGATTGTGTTTATTTGTGTCCGTTCCCTTCTTTTCTTGATGAGCCTACTTAAAGGCTTGTCTATTTTGTTTATTTTTTCAAAGAACCAACTCCTGGATTCATTGATCTTTAGAATTGTACTTTAGTCTCTATGTCATTTAGTTCTGCTCTGATCTTAGTTATTTCCTTCCTTCTACTTGCTTTGGGCTGTTTTTGTTGTTGTTCCTCAAGTTCTTGCAGGCGTAGAGTAAGGTCATTTGTTTGAAATGTTTCTGTTTTCTTTAGGTAGGCCTGTATTGCTATAAACTTCCCTCTCAGGACTGCCTTGGCTGTATCTCATAAGTTTTGGGTCGTTGTGAGATCATTTTCATTTGTTTCCAGAAACTTTTTGATTTCTTCCCTAATTTCATTCTTGACCCATTCATTGTTTAATAGCATACCGTTCAGTCTCCATGATTTTGGGTGTTTTGGGTTTTTTCCTTTGGGGTTGGTTTCCAGTTTTAGTCCCTTATGGTCAGAGAGAATGCTTGGTATGATTTCAATATTCTTGAATTTGGCGAGGCTTGTTTTGTGCCCTATCATGTGGTCTATCTTTGAGAATGTTCCATGTGCATTTGAAAAGAATGTGTATTTAGCTTCTTTGGGGTGAAGAGCTCTGTATATATCAGTTAGGTCCATTTCATCAAGGGTGTTGTTTAATGCCGCAATGTCTTTGTTGATATTTTGTTTGGAAGATCTGTCCATTTTTGATGGTGGGGTGTTAAAATCCCCCCACTATAATTGTGTTGCTGTCTATATCTTTCTTGAATTCCTCTAAGATTTTCCTTATATATTTTGGTGCTCCTATGTTGGGTGCATATATATTTATGATGTTAATGTCTTCTTGGTGGATTCTTCCCTTGAGTATTATGAAGTGACCTTCTGAGTCACTCTTTATGGCCCTTTTTTTGAAGTCTATTTTGTCTGATATGAGAATTGCTACCCCAGCTTTTTCTTCTTGTCCTTTTGCTTGGAAAATTTGTTTCCATCCTTTCACTTTTAGTCTGTGATGGTCTTTTGTCCTGAGGTGGGTCTCTTGTAGGCAGCATATGTGTGGGTCATACTTTCTTATCCATTGAGCTATTCTGTGTCTTTTGATTGGAGCATTTAATCCATTTACATTTAAGGTTATTATTGATAGGTACTTATTCATTGCCATTTTTGTACCTGTGTTCCTCTCTGTCTGTCTCTTTTACTTCCTTTCCTTAAAGCAGACCTTTTAGTATTTCTTGTAGAGCTGGCTTGGTGGCAGCAAATTCTTTTTTTTTTTTTCTATTTTTTTATTTTTAAATTAATTTATTTTTTTAAATTGATTATGCTGTTACAGTTGTTCTATTCCCCCCTTCATTCCCCTCCACCCTGCCCCCCAACCCCACCATTACCCCCCTTTAGTTTATGACCATGTGTCTCAAGTCCTTTAGGTTCTATATTTCCCATGCTATTCTTGCCCCCCCATCTATTTTCTATCTACTGTCTATGCTACTTATTTTCTGTACCTTCTCCCCCCATCTCCTCCTCCCACTTCCCTGTTGCTAACCCTCCTTGAGATCTTCATTTCTATATTTCCACTCCTGATCTAGCTGTTCTTTTAGTTTGCTTTCATTTTAGGTGTGGTTGTTAATAACTGTGAGCTTGTTGTTCTTTCACTGTTCATGTTTCTTTAACTTCTTTTTCTTAGATAAGTCCCTTTAACATTTCATATAATAAGGGCTTGGTGATGATGAACTCCTTGAATTTGGTCTTATCTGAGAAGCACCTTATCTGTCCTTCCATTCTAAATGAAAGTTTTGCTGGATAGAGCAATCTTGGTTGTAGGTCTTTAGATTTCATGATTTGGAATACCTCTTTCCAGCCCCTTCTTGCCTGTAAGGTCTCTTTTGAGAAATCTGCTGACAGTCTGATGGGGACTCCTTTGTAGGTGATTGTCCCCTTAGCTCTTGCTGCTTCTAGGATTCTCTCCTTCATTTTAATTTTGGCTAATGTAATTATGATATGCCTTGGTGTGTTTCTTCCTGAGTCCAACTTTTTTGGTACTCTCTGGGCTTCTTGGATTTCTTGGAAGTCTATTTCCTTTGCCAGATTGGGGAAATTTTCTTTTATTATTTGTTCAAATAGTTTTTCCACTGGTGGTTGTGTCTTTCCCCCTTCTGGTACCCCTATAATTCGGATATTGGAGCGTTTAAAGATGTCCTGGAGGTTCCTAAGACTCTCCTCATTTCTTTGAATTCTTGCTCCTTGACTCTTTTCTGTTTGGCCATTATTTGGTTTCTTCTGGTCCACTCCATTGATCTGAGTCCCAGTTTCCTTTTCATCTCTATGGGTTTCCTGTGGAATTCCATTCATTTCCCTTAATTTAGCCTTCATATGTTTCTCTAATTTGTGGCTATAATCAACCAGATCTGTGAGGAACCTGATGACCAGTGTTTTAAACTGTGCGTCTGAGAGTTTTGCTATTTCTTCGTCGCTTAGATTTATCTCTGGGGCTTTGAGGTCTCCCTGCGACATTTTTGGTCTGTTCTGGCCCTTTAAATGTGAGAAGGGGCGCCTTGGACTCCCAGGTCGCTGGGTTGTGACGCTGTATGTGGGGGCGTGGTCAGAGCGGGGAAATGGCGGCGCCCTGTATCCCCGCTGCGGCCGGCTCCAACCGCCCACTCGCTCGCTCGCGCACAATTAGGCAACCGCAGTCAACTCGCTGCACCGCCTCCCCACTGTCTCCTCTGCAGTCGCTCACCCGCTCCCCCGGTGGGTTGCTCGGTCGCTCACTAGGTCCAATCCTGGGTTTGGAACCCTTGCGTCTGGATTCGCGCGTCTGGATTCCGCGCCCGGGTCCCACTGAGCCCTCCCTTGCAGCTCCTCACCAGACGCTGGTTTCGCCCCTTACCGGTCGGGCTGAAGAATTTGTTGTTAGCGGACTTCCGAAAAGTTCAGTTTTCCGTGTTCTGGTTGTGTTTTCTGATGCTAATATTCTCTGTAATTCTAGACTAATGGACAAAATCTCATCTTTTTTTTTTTTTTTTTGCAGAACATTTTTTTTTTAATTTTATTTAGTTACTTTTCAAGTACATTTTTTTTTTAATCTATTTCTCCCATCCCACCCCACCCGCCCGCCCGCCCGCCCGGTCTCCCCCTCTCCCTCCCATTCCCCCCCCCCAGTCCTCATCTCTGTGTCTTTCATACTTGTTCCTCAAAATCCCTCCCCCTTTTTCCCCTTAAATTCCCTCCCCTCTCCCCTCTGGTCGCTGCCCACTTGTTCTCTATTTCAGCGTCTTTGTTTTTATTCTGTTTGCTTGTTTGTTTTATTCTTTAGCTTCCTGTCAAAGGTGAGATCATATAGGTATTTGTCCTTCAATGCCTGGCCTATTTCACTCAGCATAATGCTTTCCAGTTCCATCCATGTTGTTGCAAAAGGTAGTAGCTCCTTCTTTCTCTCTGCTGCATAGAATTCCATTGTGTATATGTACCACAATTTTTTGATCCATTCATTTACTGATGGGCACCTAGGTTGCTTCCAACTCTTGGCTATTGTAAATTGTGCTGCTATGAACATTGTGGTGCATAGGTTCTTTGAAATTGATGTTTTAGGATTCTTGGGGTATAATCCTAGCAGTGGAATTGCTGGGTCAAAAAGCAGGTCAATTTTTATTTTTCTGAGAAAATTCCATACTGTTTTCCATAATGGTTGTACCAGTCTGCAATCCCACCAACAGTGAACTAAGGTCCCCTTTTCCCCACACCCTCTCCAACATTTGTTGTTTGTTGCTTTGTCTATTATAGCCATCCTGACTGGTGTAAAGTGGTATCTCATTGTGGTTTTAATTTGCATCTCTCTGATAGCTAACGATATTGAGCATCTCTTCATGTGTCTCTGGATATTCTGTATGTCCTCTTTAGAGAAGTGTCTGTTCAAGTCCTTTTCCCATTTTTTAATTGGGTTCGATGTCTTCCTAGAGTGGAGTCGTGTAAGTTCTTTGTATATTTTGGAGATTAAACCTTTGTCTGAGATATCATTGGCAAATATGTTTTCCCATACAGTTGGTTGTCTTTTTAATTTAATACTGTTTTCTTTAGCCATGCAGAAGCTTTTTATTTTGATGAGATCCCATTTGTTTATTCTTTCCTTTGTATTCCTTGCTCTAGGGCACATATCCATAAAAATGTTGCTGCGTGGAATATCTGAGATTTTCTTGCCAATGTTCTCCTCTAGGACTTTAATGGTGTCATGGCTTATATTTAAGTCTTTTATCCACCTTGAATTTATTTTGGTGTATGGTGTAAGTTGGTGCTCAAGTTTCATTTTTTTGCACGTAGCTGTCCAGTTCTCCCAACACCATTTGCTGAAGAGGCTATCTTTACTCCATTTTATGTTACTGCCCCCTTTGTCGAATATTAATTGCTTGTAGAGGGTTGGGTTGATTTCTGGGCTCTCTGTTCTGTTCCATTGGTCTATGTGGGTGGCAGCAAATTCTTTTAGACTTCTTTTGTCTTGGAAGCTCTTTATTTGGCCTTCTATCTTGATTGAGAGCCTTGCTGGGTAAAGTAGCCTTGGTTGTAGGCCTCTGTTTCTCATTACTTGGAATATTTCTTGCCAATCTCTTCTTGCTTGGAGTGTTTCCATTGAGAAGTCAGTGGCTAACCTTATTGGGACACCCTTGTATGTTATTTCTTTTTTCTCCCTTGCTGCCTTTAAGATTCTCTCTTTGTCTTGGAATTTTGCCATTTTAATGATGATGTGTCTTGAAGTGGGCCTCTTTGGGTTCCTCTTGAATGGGACTCTGTGTGATTCCTGGATTTGTATGACTTTTTCTTTTGTCAAATTAGGGAAATTTTCTCTCATTACTCTTTCAAATATGTTTTCTATCCCTTGTTCTTCTTCTTCTCCTTCTGGTATTCCTATTATTCGGATATTATTACGTTTCATATTGTCTTGCATTTCTCTTAATCTCTCTTCATTCTTTCTGAGCCTCTTTTCCCTTTCCTGTTCTTTCTGTGAGATGCTTTCTACTTTGTCCTCCAATTCACTAATCCGATCTTCTGTTTCATCCACCCTATTTTTAATGCTTTCCACTGTGTTTTTTAATTCAGAAATTGTATTCTTCATTTCCTCTTGGCCCTTGCTAATAATTTCCATTTCCTTTTTCATGTTGATATAGTTCACAGTGAGATCATTGTAGCTTCCCTGTAGTTTCTGGTAGCTGATTGTGAGCTCTTTGAACTTCCTGATAACCAGTGCTTTGAATTCAGTATCTGATAGTTGACTTGCCTCTATTTCATCTAACATTCTTTCTGAGGGTTCCTCCTTTTCTTTCATTTGGGGATTGTTTCTTTGTCTTCCCATTGTTTGTGAGACTCTTCTTGTTAGCCTCACCTTCTTAGATTAATCTGTTTTGACACCCTGGGTTTATGGTATGAACTTTTGTGGTGGAATGCCTGTGAATTTCAATGGTGCAGCCTCTTTTGGTTATCCTGTTGTTCTCTGCTTCCACCTACTCAAATATGCAGCAACTTGTGGCTTCTCTCCTACAACAATGTGCAATTTGTCTCTCTGACTCTACTATTGGGAGGCCTCTTCTATGGGTCCAGCTCTGGTCTTTTCATATTTTCAAGTTGATTGTGACTTGTCTGGTTCCTCCGTGACCGATGAGGTTTCTGGTCTCTTATTTTCATATATGCTTGGCAACTGCTGGCTTGCTGGCCTCACCTCCTCCGATCGGATAGGTTTCTGTCTCTTTTGTACTAGGAACTGGTATCTGCTCCGTCCTAGTCCACCGCCATCTTGAAACCCTCTTTCTGTGGTGATTTTACACACACACACACACACACACACACACACACACACACATCACCATATATGTGTGAGATATAAAACAAAATTTGAGTAATGGCTTGAGCCTATTGATCCAACAAGGCAACATTCTAATCATACTCATCTGGGTAATTGATATCTACGCTAAATACGGATTGTGCCTTATCTATATATTTTCAGTTTCTGATACATTTTAGAAGCTTTGTCCATGCTTGAAACATGTTTGCTAATGAATGGGTAAATGAATGAGTGAATTTTGTTCATCTCTTAAGGCAGAGGTCAGCATTTTTTTCTATAAATGGTCATATAGCAAATATATTTGTGGGCTTTTTGGTCTCTGCCACAACTACTCAACTCTGCTATTGTAGCAGGAAAGCCAACATAAAAAACAATAAATTAAAAAAGAACATAAGGAGTATGGCAGGATTTGGCAGGCTGTGGCTTGTCAGCTCCCATCTTTAGGCAAAACAAGTCATTTTGAGACACTTTTTAGTATTCTTCCTTATGTTGCTTCCGATCTCTCTAGCTGAAATTTTATGGTACTTGTTCTGATATTCTAAAACAATTGGCATGTTTCCCCTGATCATGTTCAATTGCTTCAGCCACTTATATTATTTTGAGTTTCTTCACTAACTTAGCCTTTCTCCCAAATTGTGTTCCATTTGTTTGTGGAACACAGTCTCATAAAAACTAGTATTCAAAACAAAAAGCAATGTTCCATATTGATATGGCAACTGAAAAGTAAAGCAGGTTCAATTATTACTTTCCTGTATATACTACAGTTGTAATAATAGAGCCTAAAGTAGCATTAGTGTGTGGGAGAGACATCAGTCACATTTCCTGTTGATTCAGAAGCCATACTTTAGTTCTATACTTCTGTCTAAACTGTTCTATATTAAGTTGTGTTGGGGGGGGGAGGGGAGGGCCCAAGTTCAGAATCTCATAATTTTCACTATATTGCTGTCTTGTTTTATTTTAAAAGATTGAATGATATCAAGTACTAGTTTAAAAATAATAGAACACCTATAATGATCTTCATCCAATGCATCATGTTACATTTAGTCCATTACTCAGTTATTTGTTTTTATTTCATGTATTTCTTGAACACATACTCGTTCATTCACTCTAAGATATTATTGACTGCTTCCCAAGTACCTGTTACTCTGCCAGGCTCTGGAACCCAACAATGAGAGAGGGACACATCTCTCTTACACGGACTTTACAGTCAGCCTTGACACCAGGTCAAGCAGTGGATAAACCATGTGATTTTTAAAACAACCAACACAAGTTTTGAACTTCTTAGTGTTACATATAATCTCTAGGATCTTTCTCATTTGTCCTAAGATAATATCACTGTGGTCCAATTTTCTCTATGTTCCCTGGCATTTGGTTCTGGCTCATATTTATGGTCTATTTCTTCTTTATCTTCCATTTAAGTCTTACCTACAAAAATATTCCATTTGGTTCCTATTCAGGGACTCTGGGTAAGATTCACTCTATCAGCTGTTCTTGATTTGGACTATCTCAACTTGTATACCCTTTGTGTCCTAACTTGACTCTTGAGACTTGCTACTCAAGTCAAGGGAAAATGTCGCCCAGAAAGAGTAACCAGTTGGAGCCAGAGTGAAGACCATGCTCTGGTCTCCGGATTCTCACTCAGTGTTCCGTGTTTCTTTTTCTTCATCTTTTCTTTTTCTTCTTTACCACACCACTCTCCTTCCCCCAAAGCGGAAGAAAAGCGTGATTTCAAATTAGTGAATAAAGGCAACACTAGTGATTCTATCAATAGGATTTCCCCAAACAAACATACTGAAAAACAAATCTGCTTCACTCTCTTACAAGTACCACCTCTGTAGGTCTTATAAATTACCTTTTCATCTCCACATCATTACCCTGGCTTCAGACTGACACCAGTTCCTTCATAATTTACCCTAAAAATTATGACATTTTCCACCCCCTCTATTATTTAACTTAAAATATTTGTAAAAATATATCAGAATATTATTAAAACGTCACTGAAGTGACATCTGTCCTGAAGTAAGAACTGTGTTACCAAGTTAATCCCATGCCTGCATATGTAAGTTTTTATCTGTTTGTCGGTGTACTTTTTGGTATGTACTGTTGTGTTGTCAAGTGTAGTGTACCATGTCAGTGACTATATCAGCTTGGCTACAGCAGTTCTGGGTGTCATGAGCAAAAATTTACTTTCCCGAACCCAAAAATATTACTCACAAGAAATGGGGGAGCAATTTGCTGAAACCAGATGCACTGGAGTTATAAGTCAAGGTGATCTTTTTGCAAGTAGGTCATGTACAACTTTGTGTCTTTCTCAACCCCAATTACAATAATGAATGAACTGATCTGTGTTGCATTCTTTCTGAAGCTCATAGGTTTGTATAATGACTCTGCTTAACAAAAATAAATGATCCCAGAATAAATTTTGAAAGCCTGACTGTACAGTTCTATCAGGAGGTGAGCAATGCTTTCATGGAGGTGTTTCTTGTGGTCTGGAAGAGCCCTTGATTTAAAGTTTACTGAGAAGATTATACTGTGCAAAACCCTCTTATGTCTTGGTGGGAAGTCCCATCTATTAGCTTCACACTTCATCTGAAGTGTTCCCCACGCCCCTTGCTTTGCTTTATGGATGCACATCTCCACAAGAACCACACAGTGAAGCTTCTATAGGCAAGTCCCATTCTAGTTTCCACAGTTAAAGACTTTTACATCTTCTGATGTTTAAGAATTTCTCAGAAAGCCTGTCCCCCAAAATGGTTTAAATAACCTTTTGAAGACAAGTAAAATATAGAACTAAACCTAGTAAGGTTTTCCTTGATGTGTAAAAACCACTTTCTGCCTCAGTGTGACCAAGTTAAATATGTCCCTGAGAATTTTCTTATCTCAGTTTTCTGTTAGAGGAATTTTTCTGACATTTTGTATTTATTTATCATGTTAAGTCCTTAATTCAGTAATTCAGTATAGTGGTGGGATAACATCACTAATCCAATGATGCCACATACATTTAAATAGAAAAGTATAATGACTCAATCCAGACTTAAGACTTGGTAACTTAAATATAGAACTGATGATGTAGAATTTTTTCAGGAACAGAATGAAGAGGTACAATGTCCTTCAGACAAGCAGCTATGGAAAGGTGTGACCAGAGTTGCACTGTTCACAAGTTATAAAATCTTAACTGCATTCTCTTCAAATTGCATAGAATTCGGTAATTCCTTTCTTCTGATTTTAAAGACTGCCTGAAGTACTATTTTACTGGAGTGCAAATTGTTCTGACTCCATTTCATGACTGATAAAATTCTTACATTCATGTGAGAAAATGTAAGTCCTTGTTCCGTAACTAATCTTGTAAGTTTTCTGAAACAGAGAGGTCTTGAATTTTTAGTAGAAAAATAGCATGATTAAAAGTATAATTTTCTTCTTTGAAAACAAGCTAGCATAATTAGAGATTTGGGTCACACTAATGTTGAAATTAGTTTTTAGATATACTTCGTAGGACATATATCTTAATGAAATATTATAAGTTAGCATGTATATGTATATATAACTACTGATTTATCTATGTTTGGATTTCAAGAGATATTAATACATCAGTTTAATGTTTTAAACTAAAAATATTAGTTTAATGGTTGTATAATTGTATATATTGTATAACACTGAGGAATGTTTTCTGACTTACAGGCTTAAACATATCATTATGTTTAATGATATGTTTAAACATATCATTAAACCTATGTGCTTACTGCATAAGAAAAATATGTTCAAAATAACAATAAAGTTATTTATGGGAGACAGAAAGATATAATGGATAGCCTATGGGACTCAGAGTCAGTCATTTCTGGGTTCAGCTCTCAGCTTCATAACTTCTAAATCTTACAATTTTGCTAAAGGTCAGTTTTTGTGAGAAACAGACTCTGAGATAAAGGTTTTATTCAGGATGTTTGTTGAGGAGTGCTTTGGGATCCCAAGTAGAAAAGAGCTCCCAGCCTTTGTACTCCTCTACTGGTCAGTTATTAGATGTGAGCTGCCTGTGGGAGTGTGAATGCTTTTGGGTAAGGCAGTTCTCTTTGGTGGAAGGAGGGAAATTCCCAGAGGGCTCATCCGTGAGCCGTTAAAAACCAAATAAAGTATTTTGTTTGTGTTTTTAAAAACAAAACAAGCAAACAAAAAACTTAGGCAAATAAATTAACCCACAGAGCCTCATTTTCTTCATTTATAAAATTGAAAAGGCAATGTTATCTCACAGAGTAATGGGATTTTTTAAAAGTCTACAAAGTACCGTACATCATAGGTGTTCAACATGGCTTCTGAATATTGGAAAATCCCACACAATCACTGCCAAGTTAAGGAGGAGAGGACAGTGCTTCCATCCTTGTTTGGATCACAGAGATCTGGCAAAGTAAAAGTAAGGCAGTCAGGTGAGATGCTTCCCTATTCTACCTAGTGGCTCACCAAATATTTCCCAGGGATTAACTTGGCTTTTATTGTACTTTGGCATTTTTTTTAAAATATAGAATAATTTGGAGGTTTATTTCTGAATGCCCTTGATTCTTTCTCTCACACATTTAAAATTTTATTTTTGTTTGCAAAAAGAAAAAGATAAAGAAAGAAAACATGTTGCTACAAACATCTTACATGTTGTGTTTTTATTTATCACGGGGGACAAGTTTTCTCCTGGACCTATTAAGAGAAAATAACTACTTTAAATATTTGGCATCTATTTTTCTAGATAACTTTTATGCAAAATTAGATGCTACATTTACATAAAAATATATATGTTTTAGCCAAAGCAGGATCATATTATGCATACTACTTCACAACATATTTTAATTTATGAATGTTTCATCGTTATTTTTCTAGGACACATAATATGAATACATGATTTTAATAACTTTAGTGTTCTGTTACATTCTATTGTACCATAAAATATCTGGTGGACACTTGGGCTACTTCTATAGGTTTTCACTATTTAAAACAGTGCTATAATAAGTGCATGAGAAAATTGAATCTTAATGGATAATGCTGAATTGCATCAAATTTCACTAGCAGAAGTTTTATTCCACTCTCGGGGTCATAGTGAAAATTCCATTATTAGTAACAAAGGTCACAGCCAAATGTCTACCTGCCGTGGAGCAGACCACACTGTATTGGGGCTGAAACAACTCTGTTTTCAGTAAAGAGAGACTGTGGTTGAATCAATCACCAAATGTGCACTAGTGGCATTTAATTAAAATAGAGGCCCTTGACAGTGAGCTCATAAATAGATTTTCAAGTCTGATAGACTTGTGTTTAAATCTTGACTCTGATACTAATATCACTTACTTTAGGGTGGTAGTATACATGTTCAATTAAAACATGTTTAATTCACATACACCTGTGTGTAATATGCATGTAAGCCATACACATGTCACCCTGATTGCGTCATGCTTGCCATACAGCAAATATTCAGTATACATTATTATTATGCTTCTCCAGAATGTATATCTGAGATCTCAACAGGATGTTTTATTTCAGTGTTTTTCTCTGACCTCCTCATTCCTCAAAGAGAACAATGGCTAGAAAACATTGGTTGGGTAAATACTGTATTATCATAATTATAATTTCCCCGAGAAAAGTGTCTTGCTGTTTGAATATTCAGCATGATAATTACAATTTCCATAAGGAATGTAGAACAGATATTATAAACAACACAATAATCACTTAGTCCATAAGGGAGAACTGATTATTAGGGTAGCAAGGAGGCAAAAGAAGCAAACACTGTGTTCTAATCAGCATTCAAGAGTAGAAATACAGAACCAGAAAATAAATTGTATCTCTTAAAAGACTCTTGTCTGAATTTATTGAAAAATCTTATTATGATGGAAATTTCCATGGGTTGATTAAGTGCTGCCTATATAATGTTTCCTTATATATAATTTCGTTTTATCATTTTTATTAAACATCCCCTCTGTACCTCTACTCATTGCCATCCATAATGGCTGTACCTCCAGAAATTTTAAAAAGCAAACCATCACAAGTATAAAAAGCACAAAATATTTTTAAAACAGTCTAATAGGAGAGTTTCATCAGGGTATTTCTCTTTCCACAGTTAAATGTCTCCTTTGTCAAGGAAAAATAGGTGAAGGGTTTTTTTTTAATGCTATTTTAACTGTGTTGCCTTAATTGGCTTTCACTGAAATTTTCTTTTTCTTACTGTCTTTTTAATTTTTTTTTAGGTGAGATGAGCAAAACAGAATGCAGCTTTCAAGGTTGGTACTTTTCATGGTGTTTTAAAGCCTGTCGTTAGTTAATATGAAACAGAATATGAAAGAAGCAGAGCGAAATATGTCCTTAGCTTTTCACAGATAGTGATTAAAGGATGTTATGTTTTTATTTTTCTCACTCATGGATGGAAAAGTACAACACGGACTATAACAGAAAGCAATATAGCAATAAAATATAATACCTCATTTAATCTTTAGCAAAACTGTAAAATTAGAAATATTCAGTATTTCCCCGTCTCCATCGTCCATGCATCATTCCACCATCCACCACTCACATTTTTCAGTTAG
Source organism: Artibeus jamaicensis (assembly GCF_021234435.1). NCBI lineage: Eukaryota > Metazoa > Chordata > Mammalia > Chiroptera > Phyllostomidae > Artibeus > Artibeus jamaicensis. The sequence continues at coordinate 64,517,162 of NW_026522030.1, read as the reverse complement.
TATTTTTCACACACATACTGTGTGCAAGGGCTTGTCATCTGATTTCCTTCTATCCACACACTTTTTTGGCTGACCTTCCCATATTCCCAATCCCACACTTGTTTCCAGACCTTCTTGCTGTCTCTGACAATGAACCTTCACCAACTATGACAGGTCTTCAATTTAACTTGCCATATCTGATAAATGACTTGTGTTTCCACAACATTGCTCAGCTAATATGTATTCAGATATGTCTACTCCTAAATAATTGAGGCAAAGAGAAAATCATCAGTGTGATAATAAGGAAAGGACTCCTCTCCATATAATAATGAACTGTGTAATGTCTTCCACTATTGTGTGATGTATATTATTATATAAAGATACTCTTATGTATTTAGTACTATGTTTACATATAGCAATCTATATCAGTTACCCTTCCTAAAAATTCTAGCATACTGGTCTTCTTTCTCTATACCTTTTAAGCAATCTTAAGACTTTATGAAGAACAGGTTTGTTCCTATCATACATCTATGGTACCATACAAGAAATGTTTTAAGACACACATGAAATGTCTTTTTAAAAGAATGTCAGTGGTAGATTCAAGCAAATATCATGGAGCCTGTTAAATCAAAATTAATAACAGAGTACTCCTTATAGTAACTTAAGGTTAATAAATATTGTTTTAATGTTGGGGAGACTGCAGGCTGGTGAGAGAGAGGAAATCTTTCCAAACAGCTGAAAGTCATTCTTCTTGACAATAGAAGTGATAGGAAATCTGAAGGGCAGAGTGGGAGAGCAGTGTAAAGCGATAGAACCAAAGTCCTTTTGTCTTGGAGGGATCTGTAGAGAGAGAGAGAGAGAGAGAGTGTGTGTGTGTGTGCGTGTGTGTGTGTGTGTGTGTGTGTTGTCCATGAGTATCAGAGTAGATGAGGAAAGACAGTCCTCCCTCAACTGAGACTGACCAGTGACTTCAGACCAGGTCATCATGAAGCAAAGGCCATCTAGAAGCTGCCTCTTGGTGCTGGAGCTCAGAGTGAGCCCAAAGGTGATGGATCTGAGTGAAAGAACCCATCTTGTTTGACTTTGCTGAGCAAGGCACCTGATACTCCAAAGCCCACCAGATTGATGACATAAGGAAGGGAGCTTGGCAAGCTTCACATACAAGGCCCTGAATTCATTTTGACATACATCCTGGAAAGTATGTACACATGTCAGACTTAGACTTTTTGATGTAGTGAAGAAAATGACACTGGTAAGTTGATGTCATCGAAATTGTCAGTTATGTCATAACCTAAGTAAAACAGAATAGTACTAAAAATTCTTAACCTGACTCCTGAGGTAGCAAGATTCAAAACTGAATTTACATGTGAACACACTGGCTGAGGGGCTTGTGGCCATGCAGGTTCCATCTACAAGGGTCAGAAACATTACTGGGTTGAAATGAAATTATGGTCTCCACACTGGATTCCACAAATAAATGGTAAAACTTTATTATATTCAATCTTGTAAAAGCACGGTGGTTAAGGAGAAATTTTAAAAAAAAAAGAACTTGATGGCTCCAGACCCACCTCCAAGAAATACTTAAATATTTGATTGAAGCAGCCCACTTTAGAATCTGCCTGTGACTCTCGGTTTATCCCCACAGTGTCCCCTGGGTGCTCTGCACATGTTTGCACTCTACATAGAAGTTTTCAGTGGCTTTTGTTAGATAGTCTAGGTATACCCAGGTTCTTTCATAAAAGGATATAGCAATGACAGATTTTTATATCTAAAAATACTTCAACTATTTCTCACTTTAATTGTTTTTTTTTAATAATAAAACTCAAGTCCACAGAGGTTAAGCATACTATTCAAAACCATGGGGTTCACTAGAGATCAAGTGGGGACCACAATCACATCACTTATCTTCCTCCTTGACCTGCTTGGGCTTTCTCAGACTGTTTGGTGAAGAAGACAGGAAGGTCTTTTATGGGGATGAAAACTTCCTGAAACCCTGCACTCTGTATCAGCTTGTTGTATGAATCTCTTATTTATCACTTCTCTTGTTGAGCACTTCTTAAATGTTCTTACTTCCTAGACTATATCATGACTTCCATATGGGAAGAGCTCATGGCTACTATTTCTTTGTATTTTCACCACATGTAAAAGTTTCCTAGTAAATATTGTGCAGTTTATTTTGATTCTAAACTTTGTGAGAAACACTAAGCCCCTACTTCCCTTTCAGCTCAGTAAATTCCATTAACATTATTTGTAAGAGACCTGAGGTTACCAACAGCAAAAAATAATGTGGTTGTCTTCTGTTTCTGGTTTGGGGTTGGCTGTTTTGTTTTTCATTTGTCAGCTCTGCTACAGGATTGGAGAAATAATATATCAAAAATGAACTCCCCGGAATACAGTGTGCTTACATAGCTATATATTTTAGACTGTGATGAGGAGAGGGTGGTCATAAAGAAACATTTAAAGGATTTCATTAGCTGAGATTACTTGGGCTTAATGATTTCAAACTACACCAATGGAGGGACTGTTGAGGACAGTGAATTTCTGTTGAAATATGAATATATCTTTGGGCAGATAGCAAGGAGGGCCAAAGGCTTAAATATTGGAATGAATGGACTTGTTTTTTTTAATAGAGAAGAAAGCTTACAAATAAGAAAACTAATTTTTATTACAGTTTCTGAATCTAATTTCCTTTTGTCCTTCTGGTGTATTTACAAATAAAATGTAGCTTTTGTTTTAATGTCAGAGCTGTTTAATATTTTCACACTGGGAGAATTGTGTTTGGATTCAAGTACCACAAATTTGGAACGCTGTAAACAACCTATTTTGTCATGCTTCTCCGTAGTCATACAAAGAAGCACAGATTAAATAAGTATTAATTAAAGAGAAGTTCCAATGACCAATTAACTTTTTCAAAGGTCATTTTGGCACATTCTATGGTTTTTCAATGAGAGAAATTTAAAAAATTAAGGCAGATTGTAGAAATGTTAGTAAATCTGGTCCCAGTACGCATATACAGCAACAAGGATGGTGATGGACTCAATGTTATGCTGTAGATAGGAGAGTTGGGCAGAGCCAGCATGTGTAGTGGACCGGGCAATGGATTCGCTTCTAGCTGAATTGGGTGATGAGTCAGGTGATTCTTATTAGCATATTATTATGATGTTATTATAGCAATAACTGGTGTTTTTAACCATGAAGCTCTGTTCCCTTGATAAAAATGAATGCTAAATTTAAATCTTTTTTAATGTAAACAATTTTGTAATTTACTATAGCTCAAGTCCTGGCCTTACCACTTACCTGGAGAAAACAATTTATTCTTTTTTAATTTTTTTCTGGCTTGTTTGCTTATTTGTTGGGTTTTATTTCCCTCATAAAAGAGCTATTTTAGGTGCATGGTCCCAATTTCATGTTTGACACAAAGCAGTGAGCTCTGCTACAATTCATAACTATTTTTCTCTTTAAGGAGCTGAGAAATATGTTACCTGTTTCCAAATATCTGCAGTCTTGTGTGGAAGAGACATGTAATTAAGCCTAGGGCTCCAGGTGATAACAGAAGCCAGAGGCTCAAGGAAACATATCCAGCTGATCATAAGGAGAAAATGTATTATAAAGTGTATCTGTCCCAAGGCACAGGTAACTTGAGTTCGTCCACAGTAGTGTTTCAAACATAGGCTAACTTTCATATAACAGGGATGAGCTATAGAGAAAACGATAGCCCTAGGAAGTGGGCCAGGTAAAGTTACAGGTTCTTCTTTCCTGCAGACTGGATGGTGCTATGTCCTGGTTCTACTCCAGATGTACCAAAACACCCCAGGGAGGCAGCCTGCAATTATTAGTGTAGTAGCTGCAGAGATTATAAGACAAAGCAAAAGCCTTTGACTGTTTTAAGCAGTAAGAAAAAAGTCAAAAGTAAAATAATAATCTGATCCAAATTTGACCACAGATACAACATTGTGAAAAACTCCAAAGATCCTATAAGCATTAAGGGTGGTGTTCTCACACATTTTCTCCTGGAGGACTGACTGAGGGCCCACTTCCACTGTGGACCCCGTGCTCTCCTAGTTTAACACAAGCAGACTGCCACTCACATATATCCTTTGCTCAGAAACACCCTTCCTTTCTCTCGCCACTCTGTACCAATCTCAAACTAGGTACACTTCACACAGGAAGAAGAAGAGGGGAGAAACAAAAAAGGCCAAAGAGGAATTTATGTAACCATTTATAACATCTCCTGAAGGAATTGCCCCCATATTTTGGCAATAAAGCTTCTTGAACCACTGAAAAAAAAAAAGATCTATGACAAGGGGGAACTTTTACTTCCAAGCTCTGGTCTTTATTCTTTAACTCTGAAATGGAAAGTTAAACCCCCAAACAGGCTGAGAATCTCTAACCACTCTTCACTTCCTAGGGCCTCATATTCTCCCTGCCCTCCCCAGCTGAGCTTTCTCCCAAGTCCTTTCAACTGCACTCTTCCTCACCAGCTACCTCTGTGTCTGACCCCCACCAGGGCCAGCAGGAGGCTATTTTTAGAAGAGGGCTATGGCTCCTGGATTTTGTTTATCCAGATGTTAGAGATTTCCTTTCTGGCAATGGCCCTTCTTGTGTATCCCCACACATCCTGTTTGAAGACAGGGACTGGATCTGCAGCCCAGATTCAGCTCTTAGCTTTCAGCCATATTTCTATTGGCCATCCAATACTTAAGCAATCAATTCCAGTTATTAATTCCAATTGAGTTTTTACATTCTGATCCAAGTGGCATTTCTAATATCCAGTTCTGATCTTCCTCTACCGATCTCCCCTTTTTCAGCTCTGCTAATATTTTCACATTACCTCTTTTAAGAATGCCCCTCTTCTCTGAATACACTGGCTGTGTGACCTGAAATATCTCCTGCTCCTCTGTGAAATGTTCTCATATTCCCTTACTCAAACTTAGACAGGAATTCCTGTGTGTTCCCAGGACATCTGGCTCATACTTCTACCAGAACTCAGAACATGTTGTGTTATAATTTATGTCTTTGTGAGTTTATCTTCCCTACTTGTTTTCTCAAATAAAAGCATCCTATTCTTTTTGGTACTCACAGTAGCTACCATAGTGTGTGATTCACAGCAAGAACCCAATAAATGCTATCTCAATGAGTAAAATAAATAAGTAAATGAATGAGAATATGTTACTACAGCATGTGCCATTTAAACAACGATCTAAAGATTAGTCATTAAACAGAGAAAGCTTTGGTTGGCATCTTGAACATCTGGACAATTGTAATGTAAAATATTTACTTAGGAGGCAAAAAGATGGTCTCTTTTCCTGGGAAGATAGGAAAAAAATTGTTCCAAGGAAAACTACATTGAAAAGAAAATAACTGTCTACAGTAAGAGAGACTAAGTTTATATCTTTGGGGACATTCTCTTGTTTTTTTTTTATATTAAAAGAGTGAGCAAGATTTATACCAAGCAGCTAGTGTGATGATGTTGCCAGACAGCTAACAAAGAGGAAGATTAGACAGTTGTAGAAAATGGCAGGTGCCTTGGCAGATTTCACATCTTAGACATTAAACAGAACAAAGTGATGCTGTTTTCTGAGGACCACCAAAAGTGCTTGATGTCAGCTTCAGCAGTATGGTGCCATTTTCACTGTGGTGTTCATCTTTCCTTGGGTCCCGGTTATAAAGCAATATAGAAAAAGAATAAAGCAAACAGCAGTAGATAGTACTCAGAATGGAGAGACAGCATTTGAAACAAAACCAACCCCTTGCAAAAAGGAATGAAAACTTTAATTTCTAGTCAGTCACTTACAGAGATCCTTTGCTCTCAGAGAGGAGAATCTCTCATAGTGTAAAGCATCTCAAAGTCATCTTCAGAGGATGTCTGCATTGTACAACTCACTTTATAATCCATTCTCTTGGGGAACTAGAATTATTATTTTAGGATAGAAGAGAAGCGAAGTGGGTGACTTTGCTCCCTATGACACACATGACCACCAGGGATCAAAACCATCTTTATTCACCCAAAGAGCAAATATAGAAAATACTTCACATGTTTGTACCAAATGAACATAGTGACAACAAATATTTCATCTATTGAGCCTTCTTGACCAAAAAGGCAACTTCAAAAAAATTTAGTTGGAGATAAAGGCAACGCTTAGAACATAGTGTATGTCTAGGCTGGAAGACAAACACAAAGCAACGAGACAGGCATAGGTTATATAATAGAGAACAGTCTGGGTTCGGAAAGAAAGAAAGGAAAAAAAAAACATTTCTTAGAACTACTGAGTTCTGATCATTGTGCTAGTGGCTTTGCAAATAATAGATTATTGTATATCTTTGCCTAGCATAATAATATTTTAATTGAAATATCAGTGTGAATAGCACAAAACAGTATTATAGATAAAAACTGAACCTATATAAGGCATTAATGTATGTAGAAGAGTTCTCAGTTTATACTATAAAAATTTAAAAGCAGTTCATATAGTTAAATTTAGTTTCAGGTTTGGGAGCCATGTCCACAAATCCAAATTGTCTATAGGAGAGAAAGCTGAGCATACAGACTGGTACAAGAACTCACTAGCCTTCAACATATACACATAAAACATTACCTCATATATTTTAATGCTAATTATTATATAATGCAATACTTAAAAGTGTTCATCTGCTTAAATCTACACACAAAATAATGCCAACCTCAAAGATATCTAATGAACATAAAACAGACGTCTCAGAAATTGATCACTGAGACAAGAGTAGGAATTATTTGAATGTGCAGTTTGTCTTAAATGAAGTATTTTCTCTTTCAAATAAACATATCCACAAAGTATTGCCTAACTTGTGAATGCTAGTGAATCTAAGGACTGGTGGGGAATATTAATCTGAGCTTGTCAAAGGACAAATAGTAATAAAGCCCTGGTGTTTCACCTTTTATAACTTTTAGTACTAAGTTTCTTCATATTTCTAAAGAAAACCAAAACTCTGTTGGTGTGGCTGTTACCTGAAGGTTTGCTATTAGGAACCAATGATATGTTAGAGATTTGTCCTGTATCGGCTCAAACTGATTTAATCCCCAGCAGAAAGAATGTACACTTCCCCTTCCTGGTAAGCAATTGCCAATTCAACCTGGTTTTCTCATTTGTTGTTCCTCCTCTCCATTTTCTTACCCTTGCTTTAATTTTTCTCCCCAAAGTACTGTTACTTATGTGTCATGGTTATTTCACTTATTTATTTGAGAGTCAGTGGAGCATAAGCTCTGGAGATTCTATCTGGGACTTTATCCCAGTTTTTTAACCATTTGTCTTTGGACAGGTTGCTTAAAATCTCCAAATTTTAGTTTTTTGGTCAATAAAACAAAGGATACATTCTAAGAGTTTCATGAATATTAAAAAGGATGATCTGTTTCTCTTGACAGATGTGCAGTAGATACTAATTGGCATTATCATTGTCATTATATGGTTATGCTGATATAAGGTTAGAGATGTGTAAACTGAGTTCCAAACCACTTAATTTTCTCTGTGCTTTGACCATATGCATGCACAGTTCCCTTCAGCTTTGCTTAGATAATGAAAATGCAACAGACCTTTCTTTTGCTCAGATGCTGGGAGAATTGGAACCAAATTAATGCTGTCAGACTGACTGGAAAGAAAAACTGTTCAAAACACTTGTTTGTCATCTTAGCTACTAGAATTCTTAGAGTCCGATTCAAAGAAAGGTGACTTTTCTTACAGGCTTAGTTCCTCTAATTTTTCTATTATTCATTTTTTGTTCTTGGTTTATCTGTGATCCTGCAGTTTTCATTTGTATTTGACTTCTGTGTTCCCAGAAGCACTTATATTAAGCCCTCCCCTCCCCGACCCTCACCTCTCTAGGGGAATCTAGAGCTTCTAGGGGAATGATCCGCTTAGTTAGTCTATTCCACTTCTATGGGGACATATTAAAAATGCATATTCCCATACCCGGCCCTAAAGATTCTGATTCTGTAGATCAGGGTGAGGCCAAAAATCTTTATTTCTTTAGCAAGTACTGTTTATCCCAAACATTCAGATTTAGCTGATGTTCTACCACTTTTGAAGAAGCAGTGGCCTGTGTAGTATAATAGTGAAGAGATGGAAATGAGTCCACCTACTAAAGCAGATCTAGTCACTCTCTGGGTGAACTTAGAAAAATCACTCAACCTATCTAAGGTTCAGTTTCTTCATTTTTAAAAGATGTAGGAATCTATAAATTTCTGTTCTACATGACTAATAAAGTTGCTATACAAATAAATAAAATAATATGTGTAACTGAAAGAAAAATGTATGTACTAATTAAATGATCATCTAGTTTCAAATCCTAGGAAAGAAGCAATATGAGTTTTTTTAATTTATTTTTATTGTATATTTTTTGCATTACTATTTATCTCCTTTATATCCCCCCTCCCCGTACAATCACCACACGGTTGTCTATGTCCATGAGTCTTTTTTTCCTTTTTGCTTAATCCTCCTACCTGCCTCATCTCCCCACTATTGAGAACTGTCAGTCTGCTGTCCATCTATGAATCTGTCTCTCGCATGTCAGTTCAGTTAGTTCATTAGAGTCCACATTATGAGTGAAATCATATAGTACCATATATTGCCATGTATAATGCACACTTTTTGCTCAAATTTTCAGGGAAAAATAAGGATGTGCATTATATATGGGTATAATGATTACATACCATGGGTACAATAACTCCATGTATAATGAGCACAAAAACATGGGTACACATTATACACAGCAATATATAGTAATTGTTCTTCTCTGACCGACATTTCACTTAGCATAATGTTCTCCAGGTTCATCCATGCAGTCCAAAGGGTAACATTTTCTTATCTTTTTATGGCCCAATAGTATTCCATTGTATAAATGTACCATAGTTGTTTTGTCCACTATCTACTGATGGACACTTGGGCTGCTTCTATAACTTGGTGATTGTAAATAATGCTGCAGTGAACATAGGGGTGCTTATGTTCTTTTGAGTTAGTGTCTTGTGTTTCTTTAAATAAATTTCCAGAAGTGGAATTGCTGGGTCATAAGACAGAACATTTTTAATATTTGAGGTATCTCCATACTGCTTTCCACAGTATGTACCAACTTACATTCCTACCAATAGTGCAAAAGTGTTCCCCTTTCTCCACATCCTCACCGGTACTTGTTGTTTGTTGATTTATTAACCATAGCCATTTTGACTGTTGAGAGGTAGTATCTCATGGCAATTTTAATTTGCATTTCTCTGATGATTAGTGACACTGAGAATCTTTTCATATGTCTGTTGACCATCTGTATGGCCTCTTTGGAAAAGTGTCTATTCAGCTCCTTTGCCCATTTTTAAAATTGGATTGTTTGGTTTTTTGGTATCAAGTTTTATAAGTTCTTTATAAATTTTGCATATCAATCCCTTACCAGATGCATCATTGGCAAATATATTCTCCCATTCAGCAGGTTGTCTTTGTATTTTGTTGATGATTTCCTTTGCTGTATGAAATTTTTTTAGTTTGATGTAGTCCTCTTAGGTAAGATAGTTAGTAAACTAAGTCAGGGAGGAGGAGCAAGACATGTCTCAACCATTGACTCAGTAGTCCTGAGCCTTGTCCCATAAGGTTTCTGGGCATTCCCAAAATTGCAAGCAGAGATAAGGCAGAAGGAGGGATGTCCTTGAGACTATGTACTGGAAAAGTTGAGACCACTGTAGCAATTTCATTACCCAAGACAAAGAGCCTTTACTAGCTGAGAAAGTTTCTGTAGCTCTAAATTACTCCCAAGATTTAGAAAGGGAAGAAGGAGGGGGAATTTAGAAGCTGACTGTTATAAAACCTTTGAACCTCAATAGTCAGCACACTCAGATTAACTGAGTGCCTTGTAGCCTTGTAGCCTTGTAGCCTTGGTTTAAGTGCATAGAACAAACTTACTAACGACTTTATTTCCCCTGTAAGTGGGACATTCAGACTAGCCAGGTGCCTGCTTGCAGCTTTATGCTCCTATGTGTTTCATAAATAAACTTGCTATTCCATTTCCACCATACATGCTGTCTCTGACTTAAATTCATTTCTTGCAAGCAAGGCAAGAACTGAGGAACAAGCTCTGGGTGAGAAGGTCCTCTGATTCAGGTCTCCCACCAGTAACAGTCCCATTTGTTATTATTTTGTTGTTGTTGTTTTTTACCTGAGGAGGTATATCAGATAAAATACTGCTATGCACAATGACTGAGATTTTACTGCTCATATTCTATGTTTTTTATGATTTCAGGTCTAACATTTAAGTCTTTAATTCATTTTTAATTTATTATTTTGTAGGAAATGGTCTCATTTTATTTTTTCTGCACATATTATCCAATTTTCCCAACACCATTTATTGAATAAACTATCTTTAGCCTACTATAGCAATTAGACAAGAAGAACGAAGAAAAGGCAATCGAATTGGAAAGGAAGAAGTAAAACTGTGTTTACAGATGACATGATACTGTACATGGAGAGCCCTAAAGATTACACCAAGAAACTACTGGAATAGATAAATGAATTCAATAAAGTAGTAGGATAGAAAATTAATATCCAGAAATCAGCTGCATTTTATATGCCAATAATGAACCATCAGAAAGGGAAGTTAAGAAAATATTCCCATCCATGACTGCTTCAAAAAGAATAAAATATCTGGGGGAAAAAAGCTAATCAAGGATATAAAAGACCTGTACTCAGAAAATCATAAGACACCGGAGAAAGAAATTGAAGAACATACAAATAAGTGGAAGCACATAACTGTGTTCATGGATAGGAAAAATTAACATAATTAAAATGTCTATACTACCCAAAGCAATCTGCTGATTCAGTCCAATTCCTGTCAAGATACCAATGACATATTTCACAGAAGTAGAACAAATATTTCTAAAAAATTATATGGAACCACAAAAGACCCCACATAGCAACAGTGATCCTGAGAAAGAACAAAGTTGGAGGAATCACAGTAATATCAAACTGTACTATTAGTCCATAGTAATCAAAACAGCATGGTAAGGCATAAAAAACTGACACAGAGATCAATGGAACAGAATAAAAAGTCCAGAAATATACTCATACCTTTATTATCAATTAATATTGGACAAGGAAGCAAACAGATACAATGGGCTAAAGCTAGTTTATTCAATAGTGCTGGCAATGTGAATTTTTAAAGGCAGATACTATCTTTAGTTTGAAAATCAAGACTCTCTAGCTGGGATCCCTGACTGCTCCAGATAGATGCAGGGGGTCTAAAATACTGTGTTAAACTGCAGGCATGAATCAGGGGATTGTGAAATCAGTGTGACAATACCTCCAGAATTTTAAAAACATACTAGAATAGAGAAAATGAAATGAGATGGAAGAGCAAATTATGGGATAGGAGAGGAATGACAAAACAGGCCAGGGAAGAGCAGAACAGTGCAGTATAAGATACGATAATACAGGATAGAAGAATATCAAAGAACATAGCCCACAGGAAGAAGTTTAAAATAAGATGTCTAATACTTAAACCTAGTTGTTTTTGTGCAACCCTGCATCCTCACCCTAGATATTCTGTCTTGTGTTTAGAGATCATACTTAGGAATAGGGGAGGGGAGGTAGTGGCCAATGGGGGCTATGGGGATGGGGGCGAAAAGCAGGGCAGCCAGCAGACAGCATCCATAGATGAGATTGCGTGAAGAAATCAGAAATATAAAGGGGAAGGACAGGATAGTATATGCATTCCTAGTGCCCTCAAAAGTCTTGTGGAAGGCACTAGACTTCTGAAATCATGTAAAAAGAATTTCTGGAGCCATTTATTTGAAAGTTTTTAAAAAAAGAATGGTTCTTATAAGCTGAGGGTGGTAGCAAGCAGTCCATGTGTGCAAGATTTGTAAACTATATAGCACACTACAGAGGGAGCACTTTGCAGGAGTTATTCACTCCTAATTACCTCTACGGTAACCAACATCTCAGGTTCTGACGAAGGATGGAGTCTTTGTTTATTCTTTTGAATAGTGCTCTAACATCTGAAAGCCTTAAAATTCTTGTTTGCCCATTCTTACTTAATAACTAGGTATAGTTAAAATACTGATTAGTATGCACTATTTAGTGGTTATATTAATAAGTACCATATTGTGAGCTTGTATTATGTGCTAAGTTTTGTGCTAAGTAGGTTGCAATTATAGTTTTTTGTTTTTCTAGAACCCTAGGGAAAAAGTCGTAGTGTGTACATTGCACAGATGACCTTTTTGAAGCTCAAAGAGATTAAATGATTAACCTTATTCCACATGAGTAGCAAGTGATAGCACAAGTCTCACCCAAGTCTCTTACATTTGTAGCTACACTTCACTGCTTAGCTCGTAGTGTGAACTAATGCTTGTGAACTGGTCTGGAAAGGTCATTGCCACATAGGGGCAATGACCTTATTGGTTCTAAGAGGGAAGCATGTCTGCAGAGATTCAAGCAATTAAGTTAAACTTAAGAGTACTCTGTATTACCCCACCGCCTCCACTGAAAAGGCTAGGTTTCAACATCTTCATTTTAGAACTGTATGCATTGTGTATTCATTGTCTCTTTTTCTCTCTGTGGATTTTAAAGGGACTTGGGGGAAAAGCAACTGATTATTCTTTCCTCTTTTAAATATTAATTTTGCTTCACGCTCCACAAATCTACTTGTATTCTGGCATGCAAATGGTAGCGATTAAGATGAGAGGAGCATCTTGTTGCAAATGTACAGTATTTCTGGTTGTACAGGGAATGTAGTCAGAAATGAATTGTTTCATATGTTTTTGTAGTTACAGAGTCATGGTTAGGGCAGGGGTGTGGACCAGGGAAGGGAGTCATTATTCTGGGATCAATTTCCCTTCTTGTTTGTTTTACATTTGGCAATTAAGAAAGTTGGTATTAATTGGATCCATAGATTATGCTACATGGAAGGAAGTATTCCTTGGAGAGAGTATAATACCCTCTTGAAAACTTGTCCCAGAATCTATTAGCTGTGTGCATCCTGGGAGGCCTGAGATGAAAGCATGAGGTGGCTGGGACTGGCTGTCAGAACTACAAGAATCTGGGGGGATTGGTCCCCAGTTATCCCAAACACCGCATGGTAGAGAGCAGTGTGCTCACTCCCTACCCAAAACTGTGATGTCTGCTCTGCAGTCAATACTTCTGAAAGCGGAGTTTTGGATTAGGTGGAGGAGGCGGGCAACAGAACTTCTGATTTTTAAGAGCATCTCAGCACATGAAAATTTGCATTCTGATTCTCTTCCCTCTCCCTAGTGTCTGAGAACAGTCTGGAATTAGCAAGGCTTGACAACATCTAATGAGAATGAACAGACACGCAGATTCCCTTTTTGTAACAACTGGATCCAATCTTTACACAACAGGCAAACCAGCCTAAATAATATCTTTTTTTAATGAATAAAGAGATTTCCTGGTCTGGAGCCACTGTGTACTAAGAAAGGAGTCAGATAAAGAAGCTGAGCTGCAGGGATGGCAACAACAGCTGAGATCTGTGGAGTGTTTATATTAAGCCTGACACATGGTCTTCATATCAACCCCATGGCGTAGCTACCACCACTACCACCAACTTCAGGTTTTTTAATGAAAATCTTTTGCACAGAATCTGTAGAATCCTTTGCTCCATGCAATGTTCTCCACATTTTTCTACTTGATTTTTTCTTTTTCTTTTTATCAATTATAATTTACATTCAACATTATTTTGTATTAGTTTCAGGTATACAGAACAGTGATAATTGTTAGACAATCGTATATTTTACAAAGTGTCCCCCCAGCCACGTATTTTCAGTACCCACCTAACCACATACATAGCTACTATAATACTATTGACTGCATTTCCTAAGCTGTATACAATATCCACATAACCATTTTGTGACTACCAATCTGTCTGATGTATTTTTAGAAACATTAATATGAAATTACTATAGTCAGCATTGAGTTTGTCTATACATGATGCTGTAGAATACCAGATGAATAGTACTCATTATTGATTGAAATATCATTTGCTATATATTTCAGCAGTTTATCTGCTCATGCTATAAAAATAATTATCTAAAGTAACATGTTGTCATATAAATATTTGTATCCCAATTCTTACTTATATTAACTGGTTATAATTGTTTACAAACAAAGAGAGGTCTCAATTTTAAAACAATACATTTAAGATTATATTTGGAGTTGAATATTTGTTATTATAAAAAGGTCTATGATGAGTGTCATACACATTGTTCCTAACACTGAATGTTTACTCTATTAAATTAATCACAACTTGTACCACATAATGAAATTATATCCCTGAAAGACCAATGAATAGCTGCCTGTAAAGTAAAATATTAATTTTGTCCTCAATTTTTGAAGGTGAAAGACTTCTAGAGGTTTACACAGTAAAAGGCTGTCGTATATTCTAATTGTTCCTATTCTACAGATGATAAAGTGAGCTCAACTCACTTTGCCAGCTTGAAAGACCCATACCTTAGAAGTCTGGATGCACTTCATCAGTGCTAACTACTATTCATACCAAATGCTCACCAAGACCTCTGATTCTGGAATAGATGATAACAAATGATATATTCTGTCTGGAATGAATTGGTGTCCTATTCATTTAGGGAAATCAATTTTGTAGGAACCTAGATATGTACATTTAAATAAATATAATTTGACTTTCAAGCTAGTATGTATCACTTTTAAAATTCTTGAAGCAGGTTTTATACTCCCTTCTGTATTTTTGTTCAGAAAAAAATAATGTCGTGACTCAGTAGAAGAAGATATAAACTTCTCCAGTGTTTCTCAGAGGTTAGAAATGGGATTTAGTAGTAAGAGCTGTTGGTAGAAAGATTTTAGATCAATAGAAGGATGATTTTTTCTGATAATGTATCTATTTCTAAGTACATTCTAGCATTAGATAATTAGGTATGATCAGAGTTTTTAATTTTTAATTATTTTATTTTGAGAGGGGGTGGATTATTTCACATAGCCTCAAATGTTGCAGTTTAAAATCTGGTAGAGCAAATGCTCCAGATATTTTTTATTTAATCCACCACAGTCCTAAACTATCTTATTTCTTTTTATTTTTAAATCAGTTGTAAAATAGGCTTGATAATTATCAAGTCAATAGTAACAGTGATTTTTTTGCAATGAGTTTGTAGATCAAATTTATGAGTAGTAAAATTTGGAAGTATTGAGAGTATATATTTTCTTATTATTGGAAATACTGAGTTTTGTAATAAATGGACATGGTGTGTCCCTCACAAAAACAAAATAAAACAAAGAGTGGAGTAGTGACCAGCTGCCATTGGGATTATTCAGGCAAAGATTTGATGATTGTCACTTAGGGACGTGGTAGCAGGGGTAACTCAAGTGCTAGGACATTTAATCAAATGATTTCACATTTTCTTATAACTTTAGGATTTTGTTTTTGATTGTAGAAGTTCTTGTGTAGCTCCAAATTGGTTTTTATGGAAAAAATTAATGTATAGTGTAGTGATTAAAAGCACCAATTTTTTGTCTTTTTATTTTTTATTTTTATTTAGTTATTTTTCAAGTAAGGTTTTCTGTTTATTCCCTCCATCCCAGCCCACCCCTCCCCCATGCACCCCACCTCCCTCCCATTTCCACCCCCCTTAGTTATTGTCCCTGTGTCCTTTATACTTGTTCCTCTAAATCCCCCCCCCCATTTTTCCCCTTAAACATAGACCTAGGATCTTGTCCTGCTGCCATCAAGCAGCTGAGTGACCATAAAGCACTTATTCAGTTTTCTCACAATTTCTACTGATGCAAAAGAAAAATAATATCTACTAAGTGAGTGGTGCAAATTGAGTACAGTCATGTTAAAATGTCTCATGTGTAGTAGGTGTTCACAATGTGATTGAGTCTGGGTCAAAAGACTGTGGAGTTCACAGCTTTCAAAGGATGGAGAAAAGTGACTGAGAAATGAATCCTGGTTGGAACTTAGGGAAACAACTCTAGTATTAACTGATTTGTTTTAACCTATGAATCTGAGATCAGACAAGATTGGGCACTTTCAGGGTGGTATGGCTATAGACGGAGTGAAAGAGAAATACTCTATAATCTCACCTGTAAGAGTAATCTTGTGAACAAAATAAACAAACGAACACAATAGAACCACAGGTGTGGAAGCAGGGAACAGACTGACCATGACCAGAGGGGAGCAGAGAGGGGGATAATGATGAAAAGAAGGGGAAGGGACTAACACAGTTAAAGAACATGTATGAATGCCCCATGGACATGGACGACAGTGTGGGAATTGACTGTGGGAGTGGGGGATGGGATGTGTGGAGGAGGACAAAGAGGGAAAATTGTAACAACTATAAAAGAATAAATTTTTTTAATCTTTTAAAAGTATTTATTAAAAGTGGTCAAAATGTTAAAAAAAATATGTAGTGTCATTGGACCACTTTGATGCGTACATATTTAGGTTATCGTAGCCAGAAACAAATATCATTGTGACAGATTTATGACAGTTAAGACACTTTAACTGCATGGATGAGGGATTTACAACTGATTGCTTCCTTTCAGAGATAATTTCATAATCTATCACTAAATCAATAGCTCTTCCCAGATGCTACAAGTGGTTAAACATCTAACTAAATGCTATAAACACCAATGTGAGTTTCTGCAATTTGGCTGTCACATACTCTCTCATTCATATTTATCACTCTTTTCCTGGCAAAACTCACCTGAATGGTAAAGGCCTTCTTGCATACTTGTGCTGCATAATGGTACTCATGCTTGTGGCAATCAATTAAAGTTCTGCTGATACATCTTTCCTCTTCATGCACACAGACACATGCCTTGGTGCAGACCACATGTCCTGAGAGTACAAGGTGAGCATTATATGCTGAGACTATAATAAAACAGTCTTTCTTAGCCTAGGATTTCCATCCTTCACTGACAATGCTCCTAGACTTTGCTAATCAACATGCAGAACCAAGCTCCATAGAAGTATACAGATCTCTAGAGGCTTCTGTCCATCTGTTGTGGGGAGAAAGGCTCCATATATAATTTTTCAGAAATGTCCTCACTTCTTCTCAGGAAAGCTTTTGTTACCTCGAAAGTGGAAATAGATGTATGTTTCAGCTGGTGTCTAATACATTTAGACAGAGAATACAAAAATGTTCAGCAGTTTACTTTAGGGGCCAAATGTTCTTTTGGAAAAGAAAACTATTCCAAAACAACACACACCCATATGTATACACACATGCACAACAAGGCACATTTGGAGTCTGAAATTTGTAATGAATCCTGGAGGATTCAGAAAAGGAATGGATGCAATATAAAGACAGATAGGGAGAATTGTAGATGTCTGTTCATTGCACTGATGTGTTTAAAAGATCAGTGTCCTCTGGGCTAACCTGGGTGACTTTCTCTTCTATTAGAGGTAGTATCTTCAGTGTTTCTCCAGAATGTATGTTGACACCATTGATAAGTTTGCACATTTCTCTTAGGATGTGAATTAAATCATGGTGGGAGCTGCTGCATATCATATTGTTCCAATTTGCAGTATAAATTCAGCAATGCAAAGTAGGAAGCTGCTCAAGTTTCGGTTGGCATTTTATTTTCTATGTGATATCATTAGAGTTTATTTGGCTGCATTTAGCTGCAGACAACATACCTTACATTAAATTTACTGTGAATTAGAAACTGAAAGATGTGGAGTTGTATTAAAAGAGTTTTAAAAATGAATTTGTATATAGTAGGACAGTTCATAAAAATGTAAAAAAGTGTTTTTAACTTGTTTGCTATTCGGTCAAACAAAGGTATACAATTTATATAGTGTCATTATATTGCATTCTCGGTATCAAGGATTTTGAAAGTCACAAAAAAAAGACACCTTGCAAAATATTGCTTTAAAAATTCATTGCACCCTGTTTGTCTTGAGCAGGATTTTTGACATTTCATTTTAATTACCACTGTTTGAAATTTTTTTTTCATTTATGACTCAAAAAAATTTAGAAGTAAAATTGCATATAGATTTCTGAAGTTTTAGAACTACTAATGCCAATATACAATAATTTAAGTTCTAAAATGGTCCGATGTCATAGTTGCTTTGTATTTCTTATATAATAAGCTAAACTTATTTGCATATTTACCATAAAAATAAAGCAAAATTAATAATAGTGAACATCAATATGGAACATTCTTCTATTTCCTAAACCTATTGGTATGAACACTATATCTCCTAAAATTGATATAATATTTGAAAAAAATGGCACATCTTAATTTTAATCAGAACTCCTATGATATGGAAAAAATAGACTATTTGTGTTTCTGCGAGATTTCTTTTTCAAGTTACAATCCAGTTTATATTCACATTACCTATAATCCTACAATTTATTTATTTAGAGCCTTGAAGAACACTTATGCTTTTGAGAGTAGTGTATTCTAATATTTGAGGATCAGTGTCATACTTTACATCTAAATTTTTTAAATGGGGTATTTCCATAAATGATGATAGTTAACTACCTCAAGAGAGGAACAATATATAGTAAAAACATCCTTGAGATGCCAGGAGACTTCACACTTCTCCATTGTAATTCTCAGAACTTGGAACACTTGTAATTACTTGGTCGGTATATATTTTTCCACTCAAGTGGTCTTCCACATTGGATGCACATTACTGGAGTTACTGAACTTTTAACAAAACAATATTGTTTCCTGGATGGCACTCTAGAGTTTCTTTTATTTAACTTTATATTTTACTGTATTTAAGTATATTTTATTGATTATGCTATTCCAGTTTTCCCAATTTTTTGGCCCCTACATCCCCACTCTGTCATGCACCCCCATTCTAGCATTCTTCTTCCCATAGTTCATGTCCATGGGTCGTACATTATAAGTTATGTGGTTTCTCTCTTTCCTATACCCTTCTTAGCCTCTCCCTGTCTATTTTATGCCTACCAGTTATGCTTCTTATTCCCTGCACCTTTCTCCCTCTATTCTTCCCCTCACCCTCCCCACTCATAACCCTCCAGGTGATCTCCATTTCTCTGGTTCTCTTCCTGTCCTAGTTGTTTACTTAGTTTTTGTGTCTGTTGTTTTAGGTTCAGTTGTTAGATTTTATTGTATTTTTAATTAATCTCAGAGTGGGATCTGAAGATTGATATTTTTAAAACCTAGTATTCTGGTTTATTATAACATCTAACCAAGAAAATCATGGATTTGACTATAATTTTAATGGGAGAAGGAACTTGTCTTCAGTGAATAACTCAATGTCTGACACAAAGTAGATTCTAAGTAAATAGCAGATGGATGGGTAGATAGTTGGTTCTTGACAAGTTCTCTTACCTTTATAGAGCTTAGTTTTCAGTATGTATATCAAGAAAGTTGGACAACATACCTCTCACTTCCATTTATTTTTTATTGTTGTTCAAATACCTCTTTTTCATATAAATGACTTACCTAAGAGCCTATACTAATGTGCCTTTCCAGTCATTGTCTCCCAAGTTGAAAGAACCTTAATAATAGCAACTAGGAATTTTTTTATTGCAAATGGTAGTGTTTCATCTTTTCCTATGACATTGTATAGATGTACCACATCTCCTCTAGCCAATCATCTATCAAGTGACACTTTGGTTGTTTCCATGTCTTGGCCACCATGGATAATGCTGCAGTGAAAATAGAGGTGCGTATATCTTTGCAAATAATTTTTTTTTTAATTTTCAGGTAGATACACTGGAGTTACTAGGTCATATGGTAACTCTATTTCTAATTTTTTGAGAAACCACCATACTGTTTTCCATAATAGCTGTACCAGTTTACACTTTCATCAGCGGCAAATGAGAGTTTCTTCTTCTCCAAGACCTCCTCAATACTTGATATTATTTGTTTTGTTAATAATAGCCATATTGACAGGTGTGAAATGTTATCTCATTGTAGTTTTTATTTGTAATTCCCTAACAGCTAGTGAATTAAGCATCTTTTTGAAAATACTTTTTCATATATTTTCAAATATATTTACAATTTCTTGCTCTTTCTCTTCTCCTTCTGGCACCCCTGTGATGCAAATGTTGGAATACTGGAATTTGTTGCAGAGGCTGCTTATACTTTTTTTCTGAACTACCAGTAGCCAGCCTAGATTCACAGCATGGCTTCACCTGGGAATCTCTAACCCAGCATAAGGAGCAACCATCTCAGATTGCTTTATAGCTTAGGCAGGGTGCCCCAGGCAAAACACAAGTGGTAGCTGACCTTGGCCTGCATCACCCAGTGAACTCCAAAGCCTGTGCACTCAGTGAACAGCTACAGCCCACAGTGGAACACCACCATGATGCACCTACACAGCTGGTCCTCTACAGAGGGCAGAGTTTGGTGGACAGTGGTCACAGCTAACCCTTGCAGCTGACTGGCCAGAGTAAATCCTTCCCATTGACCTACCAACAGCAACCAAGGCTCACCTATGAGAGGAGGGTGTACTCAGCTCACACAAAGGGTGTACCTCAAATACCCAGCTTGGTTGATAGGGGAGGCTATGCCACTGGACCCTGCAGGATACCTACTACCTTAGGCCACACTATCTAGACAGGAAGTCATAGCAACTCTACCTAATACATAGAAACAAATACAAGGGTGCTGCCAAAATGAGGAGACAAAGAAACATGGTCCAAATGAAAGAACAGACCAAACTCCAGAAAACAACTAAACAAAATGGAGATAATCTACCAGACGCAGAGTTCAAAACACTGGTTATAAGGATGCTCAAGGAACTAAATGAGGATGTCAACAGCACAAAATAGATCCAGTCAGAAATGAATACACTAATTGAAATAGAGAAAAATTTACAGGGAAACAACAGTTGAATGAATGAAGCCAAGGAATTAAATCAATGATTTAAAACAAAGAAGCAAAGAAACAACCAATCAGAATGAGAAGAAAAAAGGATACAGAAACAATCTGTATTTTAAAAAGTACCTTTCATTGAGAACAAATATTGGTTCCACTTTTTTTTATTATATATAATAAAATTAAATGGTCTTTTTTTCTTGAGAATAAAGGTCAATGTAAACAATTTCATTCAATGCAGAAAAGCAAATGAAAGAATAAAAATAATCTCTAATCCCACCATTTAGGAGCAAACAGCATCAATTGCGTATATATACACAGATACACTTTCCTAATTATTTTCCATAAATAAATGAACAATATATATGTTTCATTACTTTAAAAATTGTTTCATACCATTTTACAATCTGCTTTATTCACCTAATCATTTCTATATATTTTAGATATGTTTCTAAGTATGTATATCTAGATACACAAAAGTCTGCATGCACATATGTATATTTGTACATAAATATGTATATCTATGTATAGATAATATATTTTTGAGGTCTTCCCAACCATCGTTAATATAACAAGAATGGTTTGCACAACATTGTTATAACCTGGGAGCCAAAGAAAGTGGACTGGAATATATAAATGCACGAACAAGGATGACTTCACTGTACTAGTAAGTAGGTATGGTAGATGCCATTGAATGAGAACATTTATCATATGGCCATTGAATTCAAAATGACTAAATGAGTAGGGCAACAAACCTGAATCAAAATTTGTGCTAAGCTTGAACATTCCTCTGCAGAAACTGTTCAGATGATTCAAAAGGCCATGGCTATGGGCAACTGGTGATTGGCAACTTCACCATGACAATATGCCTGCTCGTGCATTATGTTTCATGCAGAGTCTTTTGGCAAAATATCAAATCACCCAGGTAACTCAGCTCCCTTACAGCCCAGATTTCGCACCCTGCAACTTCTGGCTTTTCCCCAAACTAAAATTGCCTTTGAGAGGGAAGAGATTTCAGATCATTGATAAGATTCAGTAAAATACAATGGGGCAACTGTTGGCAATTGGAATTGTGCGAGGTCCCAAGGTGCCTACTTTGAAGGAAATTGAGGCATTATTTTCCTATGGACAATGTTTCTTGTATCTTGTATCTTCTTCAATAAATCTCTCTATTTTTACATATTACTGGATACTTTGTGTACAGACTGCATATATTGGATGCGTGTATATTTATGAAGAGGGATGCAAAAAAAGAAATTTATCTATAAAAACAGTGTATTTATTCTCACATGCTTAAGCTTAAGTCACCTCCAAAGTACTATCCATTTGGTGCAATACACCTATCGAGACTTTTTTTCATTGTTGAAAACAGTTTTTGAACTTAACAATTTTTATGCCTTTTAGTGCTTCTGCCATGTTTTGTTTCATCTTTTTGATATCAGCAATATATTTTTCTTTGAAGACTGTTTTCATTTGGAGAAACAAAAAATGTAACTTGGTGTGAGATTGGGTGAATAGAGAGGGTGGGGCATGGGGGCCATGCCATTGTTGTTCAAAAACTGCTGAACACTCAGTGTTGTGAGGGTAGTTGTGCTTATAAATCACCCATTATGAAATGGGCAAACATGTTGAAAGAGTATTTAAAAAAAAATTAGTGAAGCTGAACACAGCCTCTCACAATAACACCAGCTGGTACACTGATACAGATAGGTTCCTAGAGCACTCATCTAGTGGGAAAAACCTGTATATTATAAGAGGCCCACCCTTCAGAACATAATTCTAGTTTGGGGTTTCCCCCATTGATATATGTAAATATATATATATCCAGATATAAATATATCTATGTATTTAGATAGATATTATACATAGATTTCTCTATGTATATATAAATGTATACATAGATATTTAGATATATGTATATATAGAAATGTCTATGTGTATATAGACATAGATATACATAGACTTCGATTTATATATGTACACATATACATACAGATATGTATGCATATGTATAAACATTAAGAACTTTAATGACTGCATAATATTTTTTTAAATATTTTATTTATTTTTCGAGAGAGGGGAAGGGAAGGAGAAAGAGTGGGAGAGAAACATCAATGTGTGGTTGCCTTTCATGCGTCCCCTGCTGGGAACTGGCCTGCAAGCCAGGCATGTGCCCTGACAGGGAATCGAACAGCGATACTCTGGTTCACAGACCTGCGCTCATTCCACTGAGCTACGCCAGCCAGGGCTGCATAATATTTTACTGCTTCTTTGTAATACATTTTATTTAATCATTTTCAATTGTTAGACATTGGATTATTTTGAATTTTTCTACTGCAATGCAATAGGTAATAAAAGTCATTACAATCAACCTGTTATCTCATTTCTTCCCCAGGAAGCATTCTTAAAGTCAAGCTGGTCCCTAGGTTGTGGGTTATTGTTAAGCTGATTAAAGTCAAAACTACTTTAAGGATGCAAATATTAGAAACTATTTATATATTACCAATTTTCTCCCAGAAAAGTTTTATAAAATATATTAATGGGTAGCTCCAATAATATTTATTAACAATTCAATCTTTGTACTTGTTTGGAATGACATTTTTTACCATATAATAAACCATGGATGTCCATTTAGTTAAGACTTTGAATTTTGTATTATTTTCCATGAATTTCTTTACTACAGTGACTTCAGTACTATGATTATTTATTTTTCCTTTACAACTGATTTTAATATATGATGGTGTAGGTTCAACTCCTCCCCAACTCATTTCATTATGTTGTCTGTGTGTGTTTATCTTGTTTTTAGTGTTTATGCCCATTACCGTTCTCACTTCTTATCCTTTTCTCCACCTCTACCCATGCCCATCCCCATATCACTGTCCACATTCATGGGTCATGCATAATGTATCCTCCTGCATTTTATCTGTAAAATTACCTTCTTCACTACTTCATCCCTCATTAAAATGCTGTTAGTATTTTAGTTGCAACTGAGTAGCATTTATGAATTAATTTTGGAAGAAACATCTGCACAATAGTCACTGGTTTCTCACAGAAAGTTATGTCTCTCTACTTACTTCCTTTGGTGTTCAATATACATTTAAAATTTTTATATAGCTTGTATATTTCTTAAGTTTAATAAAGGTTTTACATTTTGTTTTTTATTATGAATATCATTTTCAAATATATTTTCTTAAGAATATGTATTTTGTTATAATTAATATAGGATGAACTTGTTTAAACATGTTTAAACAAGTCATATTGCTAAAATAAAATTTCAGTATTCATACCTCATCTATTATCATAATACAAACTAAATAATAAAATTAATACAAATATTTCTTGTCTTATTCTGGAATTCATCTGGTGTTTTATCATTAAAAATATGTATGTATTTGTTTCAGATAAATTCTTTTTCAGTTTAAGTAAACTTTCTCTTACTTATGTTATTAAAGTTGTTATATTCCATGTATTTATTTATCTATTTATCTAATTGTTGTTAGAGTACAGTGGTCTCCATGTTCATGCCACCACAACTCCCTGCCTTTCACCCTCAAACCTACCCTCTTTGGCTTAGTCCATGTGTCCTGTATACATGTTCCTTGATGGCCCTTCCTCTGTTAACCCTCCTCACCTTCCTCTCTGGTTACTGTCCGTTTGTTCTTTATTTCAATGTCTTTGGTTGTATTTTCTTTGTTTTTATTTATGTTTTAAAAGATCTATTTATTTATTTTTAGAGAGAGGAGAAAGGAGGGAGAAAAAGAGGGAGAGAAATATCAGTGTATGGTTGCCTCTCACGGGCCCCCTGCTGAGGACCTGGCCTGCAACTCAGGCATGTGCCCTAACTGGGAATTGAACCAGAAACTTTATGGTTTGCAGACTGGCATTTAATCCATTGAGCCGCACCAGCCAGGGCTGCTTGTTTATTTTAAAGAAAGGATACTGAGCCTTTTCACATATTTTGGAAATATCAATGAAAATAAGTCACATTTTCCTTTACTTTTTTAATGTGAAGACTTATTAATGTAATACATCTTTTAAGAGCAACTGTCTTTGCAATGCTAAGATTAATCCTATTAATGTGTTATTCTTTTAGTCTATTGCTGGATTATACTTGATAATTTTATTTTTTATGTTTTCAATTTTTAAAATATTTTATTTATTTATCTTTAGAGGGGAAGAGAAAGAGAAAGGGAGAGAAATATCATTGTATGGTTGCCTCTCCTGCGTCCCCTGCTGGGAACTGGCCTGCAACCCAGGCATGTACCCTGACTGGGAATCAAACTGCTGTTCTTTGGTTCACAGGCCCAGGCTCAATCCACTGAGCTACACCAGCCAGGGCCTCAAGAAATAGACAGAAAACTGTACTTGAAAAATAACTAAATTAAAAAAAAGATTTTTGCATATGTAATCCTAATGAGATTAATCTTCAATTTTCTTTGTGATTTATCATGGTCAGATTTTGGTCCCTGGCTTCATGTAATCTTCATAAAATGAGTTGGGAAGGTCAACATGCTAGGACAAGAGTGGGACAAGTGTCCACAAGAGTGAACAAGAATCACAGTCTGCAGGCTAGGACCTGCCAAACACCTTTTTTTGTAAATAAAGCCTTACTGAAAGACATCATGCCAGTTCAATCACATGTTCTCTGTCTAGGCCTGCTTTCACCCTACGGCAAAAAGTTGAGTATAAAAAAGAAAGATGTCATGGCTCTCTAAGCCACTATACTAATTATCTGACCTTTTGCAGAAAAAGCTTGCTTCCCTTGCACTAAAATAACTAAAGATGCCTTAACAACATGGTATCTTCATATTTTTTTCTTAAGTTTTACAGAACTCATGAAAAATTAAATGAGGCTTTACCTAATTTTCTTGTGAGAGAATGGCTTTTTGAGTGTTCTTTTTCTGTAATGTTTGTTTCAATGTTTTGACTGGAACTTTCCAGATTTTTATATTTACTAGTAAGTATTGAATGTATTCTATTAAAACTTCAAATTTTTCTATTTATATTTTGTTTTTTAGTGCTGTGTGTAAAAATATTCTTTTTTGTTCTTGATTAGTTTTATGGAAGTTGTTTTATTGTCCTCTTAAAGAACCAATTATTGGTATATATAAGGTCTAAGTTCATCTGTTTTGTCTATGTTTAATCTATGTATGAAATTATCTTTATTAATTTTTCCTTTAAATATTTTGAAGTATTTCATTGCCTTTTTAAATTTCTTAAGTATAATGAATAGTTAGCCAAGGCATTACAGTTTTTCTTATTTAAATATGAATACATTTAAGATTATTTTTTTCTTTGTGTACCACTTAGGAAAATCCTGTTTTCATTATAGTTCATGTATTAAAAAGTCTTAAAATTTTATTTTGATATTATCAGATCCATATGAGAATTGTTGTAATTGTTAAAATATTACTAATCATTTGTTTTTATTACTATTAATAGTAGTATTATTTCATCTTACTACAAATTATTGAATATTTAGGCCTAATATGATTCACTATTTTCTAAATACACTATTTTTATATGAAAGAAAATTTATAATATTGCTTATAGGTACCAATATTCAATATATAGTACTACATCAAGCTTGTTAGATATTCTGTATTCCACTTATGTTTTGAATAATTGATCTATGTTAAACAATTTTTCAAGCATGTTTTAATTTTGTGTTTTTCTAGATAGCTTCTAAATAGCTCCTAAGTTTTTATATGTTTTTGCCATGTGCATAAAGGTTTATGGCTTAGCTCTGTATTATGGGTTATAGGTTTTTAACAGTAGAATATTAAAACTCTCAGCTGTAACTTCTCTTTTCAGTTGCTACTAATACTACTCACTTTTTACTTTGCATTTGCCTAACATATACTTACCACATCCTTATTGTTATCCTTTTCACAACATAATTTCCTTTAAGTGTAATTCCTACTAATATCAAAGTGCTAAAATTTCATTTGGTCATAAACTGAATTCATCTTTTTAAAGAGAAATTTAAGCTGGTCGCCTCTGTTTTGATAACCAATGTTTTAATTTCATTATTCTTATTGAATTTCATATTATATACTGTTATGACTTATGATTTTCTTCTTTTAACATCCTAATTTATCTATGATGATCAAATGTTCTTAGTCTTCAATGGTTTACAACTATTATCCTGCCAGTCCTGTGACTTAAAGATTTTACATTCCAATTCTATTCTATATGCCATTGCCTTAGAAACTTTAAATATATAATGTATTTGCACATTTCTTTAACAATTTCAAGAGTGAAAATGTATCATTGGATTCTTCTTTGAATAAATGGAATACTTTAGCAAGTCAGCACTTCCTTATCTTCTCATGTATCACTGAAATAACCTGAAAGTTTTGTTCTCATTTTTTACATATCTATCTAATTCAGGAAAGATGTCTTTGTATGTAAATTAGGTTCAATCACCAGATTAGCAACTGAGAGTACAGTACAAGCTTCAGTGATTTAACTAATATTCATTAAGTCCAGTAGGAGATTCTAATTACAATTGATTATGTTTTTCCATCATTCTACATGGTATCCACCCTTTCTTGAACCTTTCATTGACTTGCTGATTGGAATACCCTTCAAAGGGGACTTGTTATATTAATTCATCAGAAGAACACATGAGCAATACATAGTCTAAATACTGTGAATCTGAAAGAGTCTTTCATTTCCCCTCTCCCATAAATCATATTTTTACTGGATATGTATATCTTGAATCATATTCTTTTCTCATCTGAAATTTACAAATGTTGTTTTATTATATTATGCAAAGGAACTGAAAAGATTGGTTTTCATCTAATTCTATTGTTTTTAGGTTATATGTATTTATCTGAGTTAAATAAGCCAATCACTGAAAGATAAATATATGATTTCACTCATACATGAAATCTAATGAACAAACTGAACTAACAAGCAAAATAGAGACAAACTCAAAGATGAAGAGCAGGCTGATGGCACTGGCTGGGGGAGGGGCACAGGTGGAGGGATTGAGCCAAAAAGAAAAAAAGTCATGGACATGGACAACAGTAGTGATTGTAGGAGAGGAGAGTGTTGAGTGGAGACGAAAGAGGGTATGGAGGAATAACTGGTAATGGAAAAATACAATAAAGATGAGCTATTAAAAGAAAGAAATTTCATACAAAATGAAAATTAAAAAATTATTTAGGATCACTGTTTTTGTGATGTTTTCTTACAAATAAACATAGACCATTGATGTTTAAATTCTTTGCCAACTTTCTTTGACAACTTGGAGGGTCCCAGTAGTTTATAGATCTGGGGGAAAATCTACAGGCAGGAAGAGACAATAGTGAATCCAGGAGAATCATTTTTCCCTGAATTTTAAATTTTTACTCTTGGCAGAAAATTTTTGAAAACTTTAAATTGTTTAATCTTGGCTGCCTTAAGTAATTGAGCCAGAAATTGTGGTCCTCCTTTTTATTTGTAATGTCTCGTAAGCTTACCAGGCAGTCACACAACCTGTAGACTGAGTATTGGCTGCAAAGTCTCCGTGATTCCCAGATCCCACAGATAATGGGAGTCAGTAGGAACTCCTTGTGTTCTATAAAAGTCTCTTATTTTTCTCCTGCACTATTTCTTGCCTAAGTCCTCAAGAATCAAAGTATGTGAGTAAGACCTTTAATTAGTTTTCAGCAAGAATATGGATGATTTTCCTATTTTGTCGGTTGAGTCATTGTAATGATAAATTGAACAGAGTTTATGATGCCCTAGGTCTCAAAGGTGAGTTTGAATTCTCACCTCAGTCCCAAATAGTTTTATCATCGTAGTTATCAATAGTCATGTAGGCAGGACAAATTATATCTGTTTGATTTTGTTAATTTGTCAAAACCTTCAAAATTTTTACTTTGGACCTTTGTGTCAGGTCACTCTTTACATTATTTTCATTATATAATAAGGAGATTGAACACTACAATCAAGGAAATACAAGAGCTGTACTTTTTTTGTTTGTTTGCTAGTTTGGGGTGTTGTATGTGTGTTTTTATCAATGGCATTTGTTGTTATTGACAGTTTGTGTATAGACTATAAGTAAAATATGTTTAATCATCTCATTACAAATCTTCATTACATAGTTTATGGCCCTGACTACCCTGAATGATAGTGCATTTCTGAACACACATGATTTACCTGTTCTACCTCATGCTTGTTTCTATTTCCTCAGTCTTCTGTGGAAAATACTGATAAAAAGTGATTGTAATATGGTTTATAAAATGACCATATAGAAATTCTGTGCTATGATTAGAGCAGATATTTATATTCTCTTTACAGTCCCTTGAAATTTGCCATTCTCCCAGGAGAAGGCTTTATCTGCCATGAAATGTCTCATGATAAAACTAATCACTTGAAAGGGATGAAAGATTTGATCACCAGGAGCAGTTCTAGATCACCAGTTCTAGCTGGTTTAGGGGGAAGAGGTGTTTTGTTTCATCTCCTTAAATGAGAAGAAAATGCTCAATCAGTAAGGTCTTCTTTCTGGTTGTCCCTTTTACTAGAGGAGAAGAAAGATTATGCATGTTCATCAACCATGAATGTTCATTTGCAAGCAATACTAAGTTATATCTAAACTACATTTTTGAGTCCTCTATTGACATAATATCCTCTAAGATATGCTTTAATTAGTGACAGTTTTTCCCTGTATGTAGTGCTCACCTGATGTTATTTTCTGATGGAAAAACCTCTTTGATATCATTGAATTGAACTCTAACATTTTACATGAGAAGTCAAGCAAAAAGAGAGGAAAGGATTTCACCGAAGGCCTAAAGCTAAAAAGCAGCCAAGAGAAGCACTGACAAAAAGTTTTTTACTCCAGCACTGCTGGTTGTTGGGTCACTGCTGCATCGCCAAGACCAGAACTGCACATGTCTGGTTGGCATGGGTGTGAGGGGCTGGGCACAGCTCACAGGAATGGGTTGTTTTCTGTTTTATGGACTGTTTATCTAGAATATGGATATACATACACACATACATACACACATGCATACACACATATGATTTGAGATACCGTACAGTAGAAATATCTGTCACACAGTGGGAACATATACTTTAAAAGATAAAAGACAGATAAGGAGATGGATGAGAAGACAAGGTTAAATAAGTCTGGCTAAAAAGAGCACAGGCAGACAAGCCATGTAGAGAATGCTAGTTGGTTGCAGGTTTTGCCTTATATGTCCGTGAAGTCCACAAATGAGAGACGAGTCATTTGCATAGTCAATATTAATCTCAGCATCTCAGAAGTAGAGCTTTCCCAGACTAATTTAGATATTTTAGAAATATTTTCCTTTTTTTGATGGGGGGTAGTTGAAGGTACATTGTAAAGAAGGCTTGTACCCTTCAGGCAACTTGTTCAATATTCATCTTAATTCTATTCTGTGATGAAGAAGAGAAAGTAGTAAATGTATACTTAATTGCAGAGAGAATCTGAGGTTGGCAAGCCTTAAACATGCTATTCAGTCGTGGGTAGATGGGCAAGTTCTACCATTTACAGTGATGGGACACTATAGTCGACCTGTTCATGTAAACTCTGTGGTGGAGTGGAAAGGGCTAAGGACTTGTAGTTTGGAAGCCAGTCAGGATAATTGTCTACTGTGTGAGAATTAGAGGAAGCAACACACACTTTAGGATTCATACAATGCTTAAATATAGTTAATTTTTTTAATGTTTTTTAAAGTGTAAATCATGATACACCTCATAATCATTATCCTTTTGGGTACTAAATATTATCTTCAGGAAATGGCAAACACTGTAAGAATCACATCTTTTCTAAAGATATTTATTTCCAGCATAGTTTTTTGTTGTGTTTTTCTCAAATTGTTTTATTAGCTGCTTTCTATGGAGAATTGAGTCTTCATCACTATAAAGTGCATCTGTCCTTGGATAGTGTTCAATCTGCACTATGTTTTAGAAGTCACTGTCACAGAGTTGTATTTCACAGAAAAATATTATTGTAACAATAAAGTTGATTTAACATGAGTCTGAATGGCAAAATATAGCAGTAACACATGACTAAAATTATTGCTAACATATATAGTAGTAACATATGACTGAAATACGGGAAGTATGTAAGATAGAAGACTCTATCCTCAGACCTTTATTAGATTGCCAAAACACCTTTTCTAGTTATCTCTGTTGTCAGCATATTTTTAAAAAACAAAGTTACAAATTTCACTTCTTTGTATATGTTGGAGATGGATTTTAAAAAGGCCTAGGCATATTTATTGTATTGGTTAAAGAAAGAGTTATCTTAGCTGAAAACTTGCTTGTTCTACTTAACATGAACTTTCTTTGTCCATGATACAATCTAGATAACAGTATGTAATGAGGAATTAGTCCTCACTCTCCTTAGTTTTTTGTTTCGTGATTCACGATGTATTTTTCTTTAGAGACTCACTAGGTTGTTTTATTGCTATGCATTATATTTGCCCTTTAGAAAGTAAAAAAAGGTTGCATTGTGCTCTTAAACTTACTGCTAGATTTTCTAAGAACATAACGGCATGAAGTAATGATTCTGTTACTAAAATACCCTTGTGACTACTTCATCTAGTACTGTGCTGAGTGTCCTAAAACAAATTTTTATATTAAAATGTTCTTATTACATTACATGTTTTTTATAATGAGCATCAGAAAGCTATGACTTTTCTTTGTGCTCTGAAAATGAGCTGTTGTTTCATGGAGTATTTTTACCTTGAATTATATTGAACTGCTTAGGAATCAGCCAAACCTCTCAGGAACATCCACAATTTGAGTTTAAATAAACCATCAAGGTGGGGGGGGGCGCTTTTACTAGGCTGCAGCTGTTCAGAAAGTTTGTCAGGTATATGACAATAAAAGATGTCTCTTGCTCATAGAGTTCCTCTTTCCTTTCAATAAAATTCCAAAATAACCATTGTTTTATTTCTTTCAGTGTGAAGAATGTTGGAATAACACTATTCTGACTTTAAATCAGTTTTTTTTTGTATTTATAAATACTTTATCCTTCATTTAGAAAGTGTGTAATGTGTTTTAAATTATTGTATAGCTCATGAAAAGTATGCCCTCCTGAGTTATTTCCTGTTTTAATAAGTAAAAAACCAATGACTGAGGGCTTATTTTGTATATATCAGACAATGTATTTGAGAGCTTTGTATGATTTATCTTGTTTAATCCTCCCACTAATCCTGTGAGTTAGGAATTACCCACCTTATATCTGTAAGGAAACTAAGACTGAGGTAAATTACAGTTTCCCTATGGTCACAGAAGGAGTGTCAGATTTAACCTTAGGTTACCTGATTGCAGAATTTCCACTCTGCTAGAATTCTGCAGGATGGTGAAGCAATAGTGTGTCTACATTATTTTCCTATTGGACCAAACTGCAGTTACTGATCGGCTCTTTTTGAAAGCAGAATATAGCTAGGAAGGAGGATGCCCAAGGGCAAGAGGCCAGGCTTTGGGAGGTCCTTTGAAGCAAAAAAGAGCCTGAAGACACTTGTAACTAAACAGGCTACAGTGACAGAGGGGAGAGCATAGGTACAGTGGCCCCAAGCAACGAGTTGCCTAGGACCTCTTTTTGCAGTGGATAGAGCTTCCCACCTTTGAAAAACAGGGAAGGGAAGTTCTTGTACTAGGTTCTCATATTGTAATAATTATTGTGTGGAAATAAGAAATACTATTCACTATCATTTTCATATGCATACTGATTTTATTATAATAATTAAAATACAAATCCATTTTAAAGCATAATTGAATTTAGTGTTTTATCTTTAAATTTTTCTCAGTTGATAGATACTAAAATTACTATTTAATGGGTCAGGTTTGGAAAATGTGTTGATATTAAAATATTTTTCTCACATACAAAAAATGTACAGAGTTATAGCACTACTGGACTTACATAGTTCTGAACACTTACTGAGGGCTTATTATTTTGCCAGTCATTCAAATAAACACATTAAATGCACAATCTCATTTAACCACTTAACCATCTATAAGGGAAGTCTTATTATAGAAAATTTTTATATATAGAAACTGAGCCTTAATTTCCAATTTCTAAGTACTAACTACCATAAATAGTTTTGTGGATGTTGAAATGTACAATAAATTTAAAATAGCACAGATGAAATCTAAGGCAACAATGTTAACTATTATTAGCAGTGGCAGTAAGAGTCATGGTTTGTTATTAATTCCATTGAAGTCACAATCCATTAATTTTATTTGTAAAATTCATTGATAGTATATAGCTTGTCTATTCCAAAGAAAGTTTGAGAAAATTAGCACAAAGTCATAAAGGGACATTTTGTTATGTCTAGAGAGTAAACAGTATCTCTTAGATTTTATTAAACAACAACAAAAAAGACTTGAAAGGAGTTTCATGCTAATAGAGTGTGCTTTAGTTGATACTGCAAGACGTGAGAGATACCTTTTTACACCCTTCTGGCATCATTTTAATGTTTGTTTGTTTGTTTTAGTTTTGTTTGCTTGTGTGTATGTGTGGGAGGTATGAGGGTTGCAAAATTAACATGGGAATCAATAGTATATGACTGAAATATAGTACCTGGAAAACATTTCTGTATTAGAGTAGTCAGTGATTAAAACTTATTAAAGCAGCATTTTATCTTTTCTTATGGCTGAGTGGTATATATATGCTATAGTATATGTACTACATAGCATATATGTACCACATTTTTTTAATCCAGTCATCTGGCAAAGGACACTTTGGTTATTTCCAAGTCTTGGCCACTGGGAATAGTGCTTCAGTGAAAATAGGAGTGCATATATTTTGCAAATAATATTTTTAAATTTTTCAGGTAGATACACAGCAACCCCAAGAGGGGTTACTGGATCATTGGCTATTCTTAATTTTTTGAGGAATCTCCATACTACTCTTGAGAATATCATGCTAAGTGAAATGTCAGACAGAAAAACTCAAGAACCATATGATTTCATTTATATGTGGGATATAAAACTTAAAGCAACCAATGAACAAACAAGATAACAAACAGACACAGCAGTGTGGTTGTTTCCAGAGGGAAGGGAGATGGAAGAGTAGTAAAGGGTAAAGGAGATCATATATATAAATGGTGAACAAAGAAGGTTTGACCTTGGGTGGGGGGCACACAAGGTAATATACAGGTGATGTATCAGAGAATTGTACACTTGAAACCTATGTAATTTTATTAGGCAATGTCACCCAAATAAATTTAATTAAAATAAACATTATGAATCAATATTAACCTAATTAATAATTTGCTCCTTTATGGAAGGTCAGTATTATAGTCACTAGCAAACTAGGACATTCAAACATTTTAGAGTTTTTATAAAATGAGGCTGAATAGAAAACAATATGATTCAAAATAACCCATGCACCACAATGTTCACAGTAGCACAACTTATAACAGCCAAGTGCTGGAAGCAACCTAAATGCCCATCACTAACTGAGTGGATCAAAAAGCTATGGTACATTTACACATAATATTACACAACAGAAAGAAAGAAGGAGCTCCTACCCTTAGCAACAGCATAGATGGAAAGTAGAGTATCATGCTAAATGAAATAAGCCAGGTGGAGAAAGACGAATACCGTACCATCTCATCTATAAGTAGAACCTAATCAATAAAACAAACAAGTAAGCAAAATATAACTAGAGACATTTAAATAAAGAACAAACTGACAGTAAGCAGAGGGGAGGGGGCAGAGGGACAATGGGGAAAAATAAGGAAAGGGCCATCAAGGAACATGTATAAAGGACACAAGGACAGATCCAAAGGGGGGTTAGGTTAGAGAGTGGGGGCAGGAATGGGTGGGGCAAGGGGCGTGGTGGGTTAAAATGGAAACAATTGTATTGAACAACAATAAAAAATGCAAAATAAAGAAAATAATATGATGGTTGAACTTAAGTATTTAAAAACGACCCTTTAATAATAACCATGCTCAGCTACTAAAAGCTACATACAAAACTGCAGTCTCCTCTTGTCCTTTCAGTGCTTTCCTTCCAATGAAGTTTGAAATACTTGTTTTAACATCCATTAAAAATTAGGAAAAAATTATGCTGAATTCAGGGTGAAGGAACATTGTAGTTTGCAACTTCTTAGAACTATCAGGTCTTTGCATCTTTGTCTCACAAAACCAATGAAAATGCTTTAATTATGGTTGGTGTTCATTAGACTTTGAGAGAAAGACAAAGAATATGAATGAAGAATGAAGCCTGGATCCTACTCATTTAGTAGAATTACAAAGTTGTCTTACTGTACATTTTTTTCAACCTTAAACTTTTGTTTTAATTTAGAAGGTCATTTTTTTCTGGTGAAATCCTAACATTTACATAGATTTATTTTTTTGAATGCTTATTGCTCAATTATCTTTTTAAACGAGTTTTAGAGAAAGAGAGGGAGTGCTTTGTTGTTCTACTTATTTATGCATTCATTTGATGATTCTCGTGTGTGCCCTGACTGGATTGAATCCACAACCTTGGCACATTGGGATGATGCTCTAACCAACTGAGCTATTTGGCCAGGGCCCTAGCATTTTATTTAAATATTGATTCCTTTCCATTTACAAAAGAAACATGAGCATTGCAGAAATTTTTTAAAATACAGAAGAGTACAGACAAATTTGTAATAAATTGGATTGTATTGTATTACATTAGAACAGTTGGCTACCCAGAGAGTTACTGATAGAAGTCATTCTGTGATTTGTATGGTCATTCCAAAATTATCTTCTTAAAAATTGTGATTTTTTAAATATTTAATATTCTTATTTAAAAAACCATACTGATAATAAGCAAAATACTTTAAATATTTTGCCATACAAATGAGGTTTTATGGACACAATTTGCACTCATAAGGATTAAATGCTTTTATCACAATCATGCTCCTTAATCCAGAAATACATGCACATAAATATACTCAACTGAATTTTGACAAAGGTGAAAATTCATTTCAATGAAAAAAAAAACAAACATTTTAACAAATGGCTCCGGCATAATTGGACACCCATAACATGCCCCCCAAAATGAAACACAATATAAAACTAATATGTTATAGCAAAATATTTGCTCAAAACGGATTATAGCTCTCAATGTAAAATGTTAACTATAGAACTTTTTTAAGGAATGTAGAGAAAATCTTAATGATCTAAAATAAAGATTTTCCTAGAAAAAAAATTAAAATGTTTTTTTCTGTGAATGGCCCTGTTAAGAGAGTAAAAGACAAGTCACTGATTGGGAAAAAAATTTCCAAATCTTATGTTCAGCAAAAGACGTATATGTATAAAGACTTCTGTATCCTCAACAATAAGAAAACAAATAATACAATTGAAATGTAGTAAAAAGATTTAAATTCTTTTACTAAACATCTAAATAATATATATAAATGGCAAATAAGCACATGAAAAGATGTTTAAAATCATGAGCCATCAAGAAAATGCAGAGTAAGACTGTAGTGAGATATCATTACACTTCTACTAAAACACCCGAAATTAAAGATAACATCAAATGTTTCAAGCAAATGAAGACATAGATCTTAACATTGATCTACTCTGAGTTATACAAAACAGTATATAGAATGCAAGAGCCCCTCAATGTGGCAGTTATTTAAAAATAATGTGAATATATAATTACCACACCCAGTATTGTACTCCTAGACATTGATTTTATACAGAGGAAAATTTATGTTAACACAGAAACCTATACATGAATGTAAATACCGTTTTAGTTGTAATAGCCAGAAACTGGAAACAATACAAATGGCTTTCAGTGGATGAACAGGTAAACTGTGGCACATGCATGCCAATTATACTCAGCAATAAAAAGGAACAAACTCTGGATTCTTGCAACAACTTAAATGGATTTTACTGAGGAAAAAAAAGCCAGTATCATAAAAGTTTCATATTGTGGAACTCTTAAAATAAGGGGTTGCCAGGGTAATGTGGACAGGGAGAAGGATGACTATGAAGGGGAAGTGTGGTGGGCTTCCTTTGTGGTGGTGGCACAGTCTTGTACATTGATTGCAGTGGTGGTTACGGGAATCTGTACATGAGAAAATCTCTTAGAATTGTACACAAGAATATTTTTTAAATAATTGCATGCAGAAATGGCAACGATGACTTTTCTCTGGATCACGGAGATCACAGACTTCTCAGTATCAGCTGTGACTTTTCATTTGAGTTTCATATTTTTCAGCTTGTTAACCTTTAGGATGTATTGTTTCTACCATCTAAGAAAACAATTTAATGAATGTTTTTAAAGGGGGAAAAAAGAATGTGTTTCTCAAACTAGGGTGAGATTACAGTGAAGGAATCCCCACAGCTAAGTGCTAATCAGTACACAAATCCAAAGCGTTTGCACATCTCCCTGGAATATCAATTTTCCTTGAAAATTTGAGGTAGTAGGCACATGGGAGGAACTTTATTTTCACATTAAACAAGCATGAATATTCTGAGTAATAAAATGTGAAAATCATGTATATATTTGGCACATAACAAATGATTACAAAGATGTGTCTTGCTTGAATTAAGTGCCTTCGGGCTATACTCCAGATCCCTGGGATTTTTGCACTCTTCTCTGTTTATCTTCTCTTATATGAGAAAATGTAGGAGGAAAAGCATTCCTTTAGCACAGATACACTTGGAACATAAGGATGTATTTTGTCATTTATCTGTCATTCTGCACATGTTGGAAATGAGATGCTGGCTCTGCCCCTAGACCCCAGTGCAAGTCCTCTGCCTGAGAAGTCCTAGAGAGTGCGGGTGAGAGTTTGTGGCTAACTAGAAAAGGAGGGGGGTGATAAAAATAATAGATGTGGAAAGAAGAAGTAGAAAGAAGAGCATTCCACCAATACAGATAAGTGAGAAATACCAAATTCCTTTATTATCTCTCAACTAACATTTATTCCTGGCCTTTATCTCACTGGTAAAGAATTCTTGCTAGTCATTCCTCGGCTTCTTCCAGCAACCCCACACCTCTCCTGCTCTGTCTGCTTAAATGCTGGTATTTTAAATACTGCCAAGGTCTAAAATAGGTCCTTCTTTCACAGCTATTTGGACAGTGTTGCAATGCCCACTGTTCTAATGCTCAGGACATGGGAGGAGCAAGCCCAACCCCAGTACTCATGCTTCTAGAAAGCCAGGCATAAGACTCCACAGACAGCTCTCATCCAACCACTGTCCCTCTCAACCCAGCAGATGTACATTTCCTAAGGAAGATGCTTATTTAAAATGTACTGTATACCAGGCATTTTGTATATGAGTAAGTTCTTTATCACTAGTGACTCATTTATCCTTACAAAAACTTTGTGTGGTAGATGCCGTTATTACCCAATTTCCTAGATGAAAAAGCATGCACAGACTTTAAGCATATAACTTTAGATAAATAAGCTTATACTATTTCATTATATTTGTTAACTACTATGCAGCTAAAAAATGTACATTTTAATTGCTTCAATAGTATGTATTTTACGGTGCCTTTGTGTTTGCCAATTTTTCGTCTAAATAGTATAGGATATAAATGAATAAATAGAGTATAGGTTATGAAAATAGAGGGAGTTCACTCATATTTTTTCACTTATGTATCTTAATTTTCTAAAAAAATTGAAAGCAAGTGTTCATTCAGGTGAACCTCTTTCTCATATTCCAGTAAATTTTTCGTTGCCTAGCATACACGTGTCTTCACAAGAACCGTCTGCCAGAACAACTCTGGTGTGTTCAGACAAGGCTTCAGGGCAGAAGCAGCTCTTCCTTTTGCAAAGATCCAAATCCTGCAGCACAAGCGGAGGCCTATAATCATACCTTCAAATGTGAAATATAAATCAGCATTAGATAAATTCTTTATAATTTTGCTAATGCTACTGCACTCTAATACTATGGTTTCCTTTCTTTTATGAAACAGTGAGCTGACAAAATTATATAATAAGGTCATTTGTAAGCAATATTTTCATTTCCTTTGCTCTTTTCAAATGGATATAATGTTAGGTTTAATGCACTGAGAGGATGTGTGCTCATGCACACTTTTTAAGTAACTTGCAGTAAGAATGATGCCCTTTTACAATGTCTAACATAATATTTGTGTGGTTTTCAGAGAACTATGTAGGCACAAACCACAGGGTGTAGCAAGACCTGGACATGGTTGCATTCTCAAAGTTCATTAACAATATTCTGAGTACACCATAGCCTTAATACAAACACTTGAGAGTTGGCTGATTTTCAATTTAGTTAAATTCTCTGAATAGCAATATATAGTTTTCATTTGATGTACTTTGAAAACGAAGAGCAGCTGATTTAGCACTGGATTGGAAGGGAAAAGGTCTCTTCTCTTTATAGTGCTATCAGGTTACTATTGAATCTTATCTTTGCTGGCAGCTATGCTAAGTGTCTTACTGTTTTGCATTTGAGTGTGCCCCAGCCTTGCACCCAGATTAACTGTACACAAAGCTGCCCTTCAAAAGTCTCTGGTGTGTCCTTGTAGAATTGCTGATTGATCTGCAGTACCCTTACCCCTACAGTCTCATTCTTTTAAGGAAGCTTTACAAGAGCAGTTATTTTCTACCAGATTAAGAATTCTTCCTGTTTGATCATGTGTGTTGAAAAATATAAGTATATGCCTTAAATTATTGAAACAGAAGCATAAGCACAGTGTTTGCCTGACTCAGCTGCTCCTATCTTTATGTAAGTCATAACTTACAAAAAGGTTTCTGTTGTACTGCCCCCAGTAAATGGATCTCCACTTTCCATGGGCTGATTTTGAAGAGACCAGCTAGATTCTGATTAGTAAAACTGCCCAAATTAAACATAAATATCTCTGAATCATGACATTTTTATTTTTCTGTTTAAGTAGCTAGCTTTAAACCTCAGAGGTGAAGACATCTACCTCATCCTCATTTTACCTTTAATAATATCCACCATCAGATCACAGAACTAGAAAACATCTTAAGAGGTCTTTGAGGTGGCCCCAGCCCCCTGGCTAATAAGTGCCTTCAAAATTTGCTTCCTATGGACTTTTCCTGAGCCAGAGTCTTACAGGTTTCCCTAAGAAATCTATTTAGGGTTTTAAATATTCCTCCAGGCATGATCAATTATTCTTATGAGGAAATAGGGCTCATGTTTCAATCAAAATCTATTCATTTCCTATTGTTTTATTTTCTTCGGATGGGAAAAACCAGTCATATTTTTACAAGAACACATCTATATATTGAGATTGGCTGTTACTAAAACTTTTCCCCATCCTCTCTCCTTGCAAAACTTAATTCCTATCCCGTTTCAACAGGGCCCATTGAGTTGTACCACAGTAGTATGATTTGAAAAGTGTCCTTAAAAGAGATCTCCACCATTGAAAATGTGTTCTGTTTTTTACATTCAGAGAACCTCAGATGCAAGTCTCAGGCCAGGTACCATTAGAAGAGGGAGCTCATTGTAGTACCTTCAAGTAGAAGTTATAACCCTGGTCATGTAGCAACCTACTGGCCAGATAACTGTGGGCAGCTTCTTAAGATCTAAGTCTCTGTTTCTTATTAATAAAAAAATCTGATTCATTACTTTTTAAAATATAATATTTTATTGATTATAGTTGTCCCATTTCCCCCCCTTGGCTCCCCTCCACTCTGCACACCCCATCCCACCCACATTCCCCACTTTAGTTCATGTTCATGTGTCATACTTATAAGTTCTTTAGCTTCTACATTTCCCATACTATTCTTACCCTCTCACTTTCTATTTTCTACCTACCATCTATGCTACTTATTCTCTATACCTTTTCCCCCTGTCTCCCCATCCAACTGCCCTGTTGCTAACCCTCCATGTGATCTCCATTTCAGTGGTTCTGTCCCTGTTCTAGTTGTTTGCTTAGTATGTTTTGTTTCGGTTTTTGGTGTGATTATTAATAATTTTGAGTTTGCTGTCCTTTCACTATTCATATTTTTATCTTCTTTTACTTAGATAAGTCCCTTTAACATTTCATATAATAAGGTCTTGGTGATGATGAAGTCCTTGAACTTGATCTTATCTGAGAAGCACTTTAGCTGCCCTTCCATTCTAAATGAGAGCTTTGCTAGATAGAGCCATCTTGGATGTAGATCCTTGCCTTTCATGACTTGGAATACTTCTTTCCAGTCCCTTCTTGCCCATAAGGTCTCTTTTAAAAATCAGCTGATGGTCTTATGGACACTCCTTTGTAGATAACTGTCTCCTTTTCTCTTGATGCTTTTAAGATTCATTCTGTGTCTTTCATCTTGGGTAATGTAATGATGATGTGCCTTGGTGTGTTCCTCCTTGGGTTCAACTTCTTTGGGAGTCTCTGAGCTTCCTGGACTTCCTGGAAGTCTATTTCCTTTACCAGATTGGGGGAGTTCTCCTTTATTATTTGTTCAAATAACTTTTCTTTCTTTTTTTATTGATTATGCTGTTACAGTTGTTCTATTCCCCCTGTATTCCCCTCCACCCTACCCCCCATCCCCACCATCACCCCCCCTTTAGTTTATGACCATGTGTCTCAAGTCCTTTAGATTCTATATTTCCCATGCTATTCTTGCCCCCCCATCTATTTTCTATCTACTGTCTATGCTACTTATTTTCTGTACCTTCTCCCCCATCTCCCTCCTCCCACTCCCCTGTTGCTAACCCTCCTTGAGATCTTCATTTCTATGTTTCCACTCCTGATCTAGCTGTCCTTTTAGTTTGCTTTCGTTTTAGGTGTGGTTGTTAATAACTGTGAATTTGTTGTCCTTTCACTGTTCATGTTTCTTTAACTTCTTTTTCTTAGATAAGTCCCTTTAACATTTCATATAATAAGGGCTTGGTGATGATGAACTCCTTGAATTTGATCTTATCTGAGAAGCACCTTATCTGTCCTTCCATTTTAAATGAAAGTTTTGCTGGATAGAGCAATCTTGGTTGTAGGTCTTTAGATTTCATGACTTGGAATACCTCTTTCCAGCCCCTTCTTGCCTGTAAGGTCTCTTTTGAGAAATCTGCTGACAGTCTGATGGGGACTCCTTTGTAGGTGACTGTCCCCTTAGCTCTTGCTGCTTCTAGGATTCTCTCCTTCATTTTAATCTTGGCTAATGTAATTACGATGTGCCTTGGTGTGTTCCTTCTTGGGTCCAACTTCTTTGGTACTCTCTGAGCTTCCTGGATTTCCTGGAAGTCTATTTCCTTTGCCAGATTGGGGAAATTCTCCTTTATTATTTGTTCAAATAAGTTTTCCACTGGTGGCTGTGCCTTTCCCCCTTCTGGTACCCCTATAATTCGGATGTTGGAGCGTTTAAAGATGTCCTGGAGGTTCCTAAGACTCTCCTCATTTCTTTGAATTCTTGCTTCTTGACTCTTTTCTCTTTGGCCATTATTTGCTTTCTTCTGGTCCACTCCATTGATTTGAGTCCCAGTTTCCTTTTCATTGCTATTGGTGTCCTGTGCAATTCCATTCATTTCAATTAGTTTCGCCTTCATATATTTGTCTAATTTGTCAGTATAATCAACCAGTTCTGTGAGGATCCTGATCACCAATGTTTTAAACTGTGCGTCTGTGAGTTTTGCTATTTCTTCATCGCTTAGATTTATTTCTGGGGCTCTGAGATCCTCCTGCGCCATTCTTGGTCTGTTCGGGCCCTTTAAGTGTGAGAAGCGGCACCTTGGATTCCCAGGTCGCTGGGTTGTGACGCTGTATGTGGGGGCGTGGTCAGAGCGGGGAAATGGTGACCCCCTCTGCCGCTTCTCACAGCTGGGTGCGGAGGAGCAGTGCCTTAGGTGGTTCACCTGGGCCGGGCCACTCAGAGTCGCTGGGTTATGACGCTGTATATGGAGGTGGGGTCAGAGCAGGGAAATGGCGGCGCCCTCCACTGCCGCTTGCCGTGGGGACCTGCCGGCCAGGTCCAACCGCCCACTCCCTCGCCTGTCCACCCTCGCACAAATGCGCGACCTCAGTCAACACGCAGCCCCGGGCCCGGCTGTCTCCTCCGCGGTCGCTAGCCTGGTTGCTCGCTGGGTCGCTCACTAGGTCTGACCCTGCGCCTGGATTCCGAGGGCCTGAGTGTGTCTGGCCGAGTCCTCCTGTGCAACCCTGCTCCGCCAGCCACTGGTTTCGCCCCTTACCGGTCAGGCTGAAGAATTTGTTGTTAATGGACTTCCGAAAAGTTCAATTTTCTGTGTTCTGGCTGTGTTTTCTGTTGCTAATATTTAGTTTTCTTTAATCTTGGTTGTGTGAGAAGGCACCGCACATCCACCTATGCCTCCATCTTGGCGGAAGTCTCTCAAATAACTTTTCCACTTGTTGCTCTTCCTCTTCCCCTTCTGGTACCCCTGTAATTCAGATGTTGGAATGTTTAAAGATGTCCTGGAGGTTTGTAAGTTCTCCTCATTTTTTTTTTTGAATTCTTGTTTCTTCATTCTTTTCTGATTGGATTTTTTTCTTCCTTCTGGTTCACTCCATTGATTTGAGTCCCACTTTCCTTCCCATCACTATTGGTTC
The DNA here is from genome assembly GCF_021234435.1 of Artibeus jamaicensis. Classification (NCBI taxonomy): domain Eukaryota; kingdom Metazoa; phylum Chordata; class Mammalia; order Chiroptera; family Phyllostomidae; genus Artibeus; species Artibeus jamaicensis. The sequence goes on along the minus strand of NW_026522030.1, from coordinate 64,473,947 downwards.
CCTGTACATTTTTCTTTATTTCCCTTAGCATAGCTTTCATTTTTTCATCTAATTTGTGACCAAATTTAACCAATTCTGTGAGCATCCTGATCACCAGTGTTTTGAACTATGCATCTCTTTGTCACTTTGTCACTTGTATTTTTTCTGGAGTTTTGATCTGTTCTTTTGTTTGAGCCATTTTTTTTGTCTTGACGCACCTGTTATGTAGTGAGGGGTAGAGCCTTAGGTGTTCCGCACAGCAGGGCAACCCAGTTGCTGGGTTGTGACACTGTGTGGGGCAGGGGTCCAAGAGGGAACAATGGTACTTACTCTGCTCTCTTCTGGTTTTCAGTCCCTTCCTCCATTTCCCCCAAGCAAACTGGGCTGTTCTGGTGCTGATTCCCATGTGAGTGGGTTTGTGTATGTTTTAGGACCCTGTGGGGCTCTCCAACGGAGTCCCCTGTGAGGCTGGGAGTTTCTCCTGGCACCTCAACTCCCATAGGTGTTTTTAATTGGTGATTTGAAGCTTTAGTTTCCCGAGCTGGACCCTGGGTTGTGCAGTCTGTCTTGCTCCCCAGTTTCACCTGGTTTATCTGCGCCCAAAGGTGGGACTTCCCAGTCAGCCAGCTGCCTGGTGTGCTGCGCCCCTCCACAATCTGCAGCTTGGCTGTGTCCTGCTGCCTACTGCTTCCCTGCACACCCAGGGTCCACCAGCCACTGCTCTGCCATGACCCCTCTCCACCTGGCCACCGGACTCAACCCCTCCTACTGGTCTGGATGAATATGCCTACTTTAATTCCTTGGTTGTCAGACTTCCTTACAGTTCAATTTTCTGACAGTGCTTGTTGTTTTTTGTTTCTAAACTGTTGTTTTCCTTATTTTAGTTGTGTGAGGAGGCACAGTGTGTCTACCTATGCCTCAATCTTTGCCAGAACTCTGATTCATTACTTTTTAATGTAATGTTTGATGAATATTTCCAAAATGTACTGGTTAGTGTTTTTTAAAGGATTTAATTTTTAGAGTAGTTTTAGGTTTACAGCAAAAATGAGGGGTAATTACAGAGATTTCCATATGCCCTCTCCTCTCACACATGCATACCCACATCATCAACATTCCAAAAAGAATGCTACTTTTGTTTTAATTGATTTTACAGACTACCTTGACACATCATAATCATCCAAATTCCCTAGTTAACCTTAGGATTCACTCTTGAACTTGCACATTTTATGTGTTTGGGCAATTGGTAATGACAGGTATCCACTATTATAGTATCATAAGAGTAGTTTCACTGCCCTAATAATCCTTCACATTCCCCCTAGCCATCCCTCATTCCCCTCCCCTAACTCTTGACAACTACTGACTGTCTCCATAGTTTTTTCTTTTCCAGCATGGCAAATGACTGGACTCATGACAGTTTGTGGCCTTTTCACACTGGTTTCTTTCACTGATCAATGTTCATGAGCATGAGGGGGACACCAGAGAAATATTAAGGGAGTAATTTTGTTAGAGGTAAGGCCTAATATTATAGGGGTGGGAATGAAAGCCTGAGAAGGTTGAGTGAAGGCCATTATTTTTACTCTATTAGTGTTTACTAACTGATTCAAGTCAGGCTACCCAAATCAACAAAATGCAGGATTTTACTTGGAAACTCTGTTTTGCCAAATGACATTAGTGTTAATCCCAGTGAGACATTGTTCACATTTTTTGTAGTTGAACCATAAATCTTTTAGACCTTTAACTGTGACCTACCTATCACTTACTCACCTGATCACTATATGATACTGAGATATTCTTAGCTTACTAAAAAACTTTAATACACAGGATTCTGTAACTTACTTGTGTTCAGATGGATTACCTACAGTGTTTTTATGTACAGTGAATTACTTCCTTAATGAAGAAAATTTTTTAAAAAGTGATCTGGCATAATATGATTTTCCTAATGTTGTGCTTAGTGCCTTAAGCTTCTTAATGAGTTGTTTTCATGTGCCATTTCCAAGACTGAAATTAAGGTTAGCATTCTAAATTACTGCTATCATTATGCTTTTTTTCTTACATTTCTATAGATAGCTTTTTGTCCTTTTCTAATCTCTCTGAAAATGTCTCCTCCTCCCCACAGTTCTCAAAATAATAGTTGTCTGTTCAGGTATAAAAAACACATATCCCACAAGGATTTTAAAGGCCTGTGTTGTAAAACTGTCTCACATATTCCCTTTGCTATTTATTTAGTGTTGTCCTTTCTTTCAAACTAATTCTGAACTAGTTTTCAGAACACATTGGACTTGTTCATAATGATTGACCAAAGTAATGTCACTGACAGCCTTTTTCTTTCCTGCTACTTTATTGTTAATATCCATTCTCTTCCTCTCAAAGTGCAAATAACCACTTTCTTCAAACTTGCATGTTTACCTGTAAACTATTGTCTTGTTCCTGTTATACAACCTATGAAGGAACCATGGAGTCTTTTCTCAGTGATTTCTCCTGGATTCACTCCACAATCTTCCTCTTTCATCAAGATCTTCCATTGTGATTCCTCCTGTTTCACATTAGTTATTGTTCTCTTGCCAAGAACTTTTAGATGCACATGGTAATAGAGTCAGGAAGTTTGTAAAGAATATCTACGCCCCTGGCTGTTGAGTGTCTATTTTACATTGATATAACTCTATTCACAAGGGACATTTGCATTATCATCATGGTTTTGTAAGAACAACTGCCAGAACATATCATCTGATGAAATGAGAATCAACCAACTGTTCTATTGCAATACAAAACCCATACCCGTCTGATCTTAGTGTAAGTTTAACACAAGGATGACAAGAGAAAGAGTGCCTATTCCTGCTATTTTCAAAAAAAAATTCTGGGGGAGAGTTGCTAGTGTGATGTAAAAGGAATTAGGGTCTGTGGTTACTAAACTCTGGGACAAGAGCCCTCCATACTCATGGACTTTCCTTGAGGAGGAAGTGGTATTGAATTGTACTTAGAAAGAGACACACATTTTTCACATTAATTCACAAACTAATCTTGAAAAAACATTCTTTTTATGTTAGAATCCTCCTCAGGTCTTGCTGCTTATGTCTTCTGAGATTCTTTCTTCCTGCTCACATAATACTTATTGAGCTGTCAGTGGGGATGGAGGCAGTAGACTTGTGGGTGTGAAGGGTAGAAGGAGGTCCTTAGCCTTCCCCTAGTGCCTTTCTCAGCAATGGCATCTATGTGCCCAGGCAATCAGCATGACACAATTCCTAAATACATTACATATTGTACTAATTCTCTTGTGAATATAATCCCTAAGGAATATTAAACATTCCTAATATTTGTGGATCACAGGGGCTATTCTTTATAATTAGAAAAATACCATTGATGCCTTTTAGTCAGTAATTTATTTTTGAAGTATTTATTGAATATGCACTATGTATTAGGACACTGTGATGAGCTGAGTATAAAAAAACAATTAACAATTTAAATATGGCTTCTGACCTCATAAAATATACAGACTAATGTAATAAACAGAAAAACAACAAACAAAGTAATTACTAATTATGGTAAAAGCAAATAAGAAATAAACAAAGTACAATGATATAGAAGGGTACGTTTTTATAGACTGGAATGTCAAAGAACATAGGATTGAAGTGAACACACAAAGGAAGTGAAGAATGGTAGGAGGACAGAAGAACAAGGTTCAAGACTTTGGGGAAAGGAAAGAAAGACATTGGTATGAACTAGAACTAAATGCTTTATCTGTAGCATTATAGAAATAAGCTGTGTGTCTATATTGTTGAAGAAAATGTGCACTGGGTGGAATCAAACAAGCAAGGATGAATGTATTTCATTCATGGTACAATTTGGGAGAGAGATTAAACTCAACTCACTGAATCGAAGGGGAGAAGAATTTTCATCCCTGAGTGAACTAGTGGCCAAGGACTGGAAGACATTAGGTGGTTAGGCAAGAGGTTGGTCATAGTGAATGGGCCATCTGCATTTACTAATTTGTGCTAATTAGACTCATACCTTCCCACAGAAACTAGGAGATATGAGCTCTAGTTTTTGAAGATTGCATTTCAAAAAGATAGCTCCCAGCTTTTTGAGAAAGACCTTCTGTAATTGTAATCTTGACCAGAGGCTGGGAGAAGATTTACATCTCAAAAAGGCAGAGAATGAATTTATAATTGCCAGATTTCTAATGTAAATGCTCTCAAAATATTAGGAAGAATATTACTGCCTAAAGTTTAGTCAAGGTGAAGGGAATAATAAATGTGTCTTAGCAAATATGACAGAAAGAGAAAGAGTAGGAAAGAGGGAGAGTCAGATAAACTGAAACAGAGATGGAGAGACAGAGAGGGAAAAGACTGAGAATGATAAAGAGAGGGGAAAGGATGAGAAAGATTAAGCTAGTGTGTTTGTGAGAAATTGGGAGAGGACTGAGGCAGAAGGGAGAGAGGGAGAAGAGAGAGAGAAGAAATAGATGATAGATAGATGATTATTGATAAATAGATACGAAGATAGATCTATAGATGATAGATAGATAGATAGATAGATAGATAGATAGATAGATAGATAGATAGATAGATAGATGATAGATACAGAGAGGAGGGGAGAGAATTGTGAAATTCAGCTCACCACTCTGAAATCGCACTAATAGTATTGACTATACCTGGCTCTCTTACTACTAAAAGTCTGTTACAGGAAAATGAAGCAACCAGACACCGAGGGATTCTGGAGTACGAGGTTTATTAATGTGCACGGGCCCAGAGGAGCCAAACTCTAAATTCTGAGCCCCAAACAAAGGATTCTTGGGATTTGTATAGTCTACGGGGTCTTCCTGCCTATGTAGCAAAGCTAGATACAGAAGCAGAATTTGGAAGTTAGTTCTAGCTACGTGGCAGAAGCAGAATACAAAGGCTAAATGCGGAAATTAGTTCTAAGTGCCGGGGTGCTAGTCCTAACCCTTGTGAATATCCTGCTGTTTGCTTTCCCAAATGGCCCTATCACTCTTCCTAGGGTGCTTGGGGTTTGGGTAAGCAAAGGTTCTTCAAAGCTTCCCATATCATGTCCAGTACTGAACCCAGAGGAAGATTCTTTTGGGGGCCTGAAACTTATACAATTGGGGGAAGGGAGTGTTACTTTTAAAAGCAATGAAAAATTGCTAATAGAAACTAAAAACTAGGACTTGTTAGGGCCCCTTGCCAGCCCACAGTTCTGAATCCTAAATTTTCTTAGGTTCTTGGTTAATCCCCTTCTGATTCTAATTATTCCCCTCATTCATCTGTTTTGCTTTTAGACAAATATTTTCCCAGTATTTCACACCAATGTTTTGATTACATAAATGCCTGGGACTTTCTATAGAATCCACACAGAAAGAAAGACGCTTACAAAGTGACTATATCATTTAGTTTCCTTGTCTGTTTCATTATAAATGTCTGTATTTATCATGCCATAGATTATTTCCATCAGATGCTTTACTAATGATGCATCTGATTATCCTCCTCATTGTCTTGTGGGGGCGACTTTCCTCGCAAGTCCCCCCCCCCCCCCCCGTGTACCAGGGATGAGAGTAAACATGACTGAGACATGATCTGATCTGTTTGGGAAGGAAAGATGGCTGATCTCTCAAAGGGGAAGGGCCAAGAGTGCCTCCCTCAAGGAGCTTTTATTGGGTTCCTTTGCACAAGAATACAGGTAAGGATCAAACAATAGATATCATTCAAAGAATTATGAGGGCTTATTCTTAGTCAGAATCAGATAGCTAAACAGCCATAAAACTTTGAGGAACAAACTTCTTGCTTGGACCCTTATTATTTAAATGAGAGCATTCTAAACAAAGCAGGTTTCACAGGATTTTTACATATCCTTTCTTATGCCTGATTTACCCCAGATACCCGCCCTTTCCATCACAGGGTTGCACTGCCTTCCCCATCATAGGTATTCAGGCTTAAAGGGATTAGAGCCAGGAAGTGCTTCTCCCAGAGGTCATGGGGACTTGGACTAGGTCAAAGCCTGGGGGGGGGGGGGCGCAAGAGTCCATTGCTCTTTGTTGCAGCCCCCCCCAATCCTTCCCTGATGGCCTCCCAAGTGGTTGTGGCTGGCCCAGGTTACCCCTCTCTGAGGGATCATACCCGCCATGGACATTGACCATGCTTTGGGGGCAGGGAGATGATGCAGGGGCAGCATCTGCTGCCAGAGACAAGCTTTGTCTCCTGCGGCCCACATTTCAGAGGTTACTTGCTTAGCCATGGGGGCAGTTACAATTTTTGAAACCAGGCACGGCAGTTCCCAACACCCTCTCATTCTCCAGACAAAGGTGATGATTGCTACTGGTCGTGCCCTGTGTCCTTGTCTGTCCAAGGTGCTCTGAAAGCATATCTGCTTTGATGATACTTTGAGTATTTACAGCTTATTTAAAGACTACATTGGGTTTTTCATTTGCTACTTATATTCTTTTATCAGACTTAATTTAGCTATATTAGAAAACATGGAATTTGACTAAAGAGTATAAGAGTTATAGGTAATCCTGGATAACATTAGATCTATCAAGTTTTAACTATAATTTTTCTGAAGATGTTTTAGGAATTCCACAATTTTTTCTTTACATATACATCTTGTAAAAACTATCTATTAGAGGCTCTAATAATCACAAACAACCCACTATCTAACTAATGTCGTACATCAAAATTCAACACATTAGAAACCAACACTCTGTGAACACATGCTTCCAAGTTAACTCCTCTCAGGGCACAGTGGGAGCAAATCATTTCCTGTCACACTGCCAATGATGAGTATCCTAAGATTTGAAGGAAGTCAGTTTTGAGAAGCTCACTATTTGCTACTGCATGTACATGCATGGATATTTCTCAACATAAGCAACCAAAATCAGTTATTAAAATGCATGTTTGTCAGGGCCTTAATACTCTCACTAGTGGGTTTCATAATAAAATATCTTTGAGCATATGAGATGAGCATTTTATTTATTTGTTTAAATTTAAATTATTTTATTGTTCAATTACAGTTGTCTGTATTTTCTCCCACCCCTGTCCAAACTCACCTCCCTCCCTTGCTTCCACCCTCCCCCTTGGTTTTGTCCATGTGTCTTTTATAGTAGTTCTTGAAAACCCTTCTCTCCACTGTCCCCTTCTGGTTATTGTAAGATTGTTCTTAATTTCAATGACTCTGGTTATATTTTATTGCTTTTTTCTTTTATTGATTATGTTCCAGTTTATGATAAGCATTTTAATGGCATTCTACATAATGTTTTATTTAGAGAACAAAAGTTCTGCTGCAGAAAAGTGGAAAATCTATTTCCTGTCAAGTGACTCACCTCAGCTAATGCTACACAGTTAATGCTACAAAATCAACATATGCCGGCATTAAAGGTCCTGACCTTGGATCCAGATAAACAGATCTAACTTTGAGTTATTCCATACAGAAATTTCTCTCACATGTAAATTTCTTAACCTTCATTAAAATCAGTATTCTACATGTATGAGTGGCCCATGGACATGGACAACAGTGTGGAGATTGACCTTTGGAGTGAAGGATGGGCTGGGTGAAGGAGGGCAAAATGGAAAAAATTGGGACAACTATAATAGAATAACAAAAAAACTCAGTGTTCTATTCTAAAAATGGAAATAGTAATGCCTATTGCTAGAGTTATTATGAGAATTGTGTATCTAATAAATTTTTCTGAGTGCCTAATATGTATAAGAAATGTCCAGTATGAAAAGAGGTTTCCTAATCTCATGGAACTTTATGACTTAGTTGGGGAAGCAGACAATACATATAAAGCAGTGAATATATACAGTGTGACATGGTAGAAAGTCACCAGTGAATTTTAAGTTGAGTGATCAGGAAAGACCTGTTTGAGGAAAAAACATTTGAGGTCCAAATACTAGAAGGATTCATCCATGAAAAAGTAAGGGGAGATAAATATTCCAGGAAGTAGTGCAGTTGATAGAAAGGCCCAAGACTAAGATGAGCCTGGTATGTCTAAAGAGAAGGAAAAGCCCCAGTGTCTCAAGTTTAGTGTGTAAAAAGGGAAATTAGAAGCAAAAATTGGAGGAGAGGCTTAGTAAGTCATTTGGATTATTCTAAGTAAAACAGGAACATCATATTAGAATGATGTTCATTTTATTTATAAAATAAATCTCATTAATAGATATGTGAAGAATCATGAATTGGATTTAAATAGTTGTTTTTGTTTTTGTTTCTTCCACCTAGGATCCCATTCCTCATCCCAACATCAACTGGAATTCCTTTTGGGAAATTAAGTCATTTTTTGGTGAATGTAGTCGGGTGGGCTCTGACCTTCCCCCAACCCAGGACATGTCTTAAGATAAGTTGAGCATATACTTCTGATCTGCAAGTTAAATATGAAGCAGACTGACAACAAAACTTAAAATGCTTGGTATCTGTTCACAATGAATGGGCACTTCCTAAAGTTCCTACTCCCCAGTCCTATCATAGCTCTTACCTGTTTTGAAATCTGCTTTTCCATTCCACCAGTTGAGCTGATAAGTTCCTACCTAATACAATACAGTTCCAATACTGTTTGTTTTTTTTTTTTTTGCCAGGGACAGTTTCAGTTGCTTGCAACTAGAATCTTAACTAATATGGTACATAAATTACCTGGCTGGCCTTCAATAATGGTTGTGATTAATGGTGGAACTGAACTTGAACTCATGCTTTCTAATTTCAGTCTTCACTCAACTAGCTTCTGCGTGTCTTTTATGTAATTTCTGCTTGACTACCAGCAGTCAGTTTCCTCTGCATGTAACATGTTAGACCTGTGGGCTGAATTATCTTCATACCTTATTTATAGGCAACATGTTTGCCAAATGTTTTGCTTTCCAAGAAAATCTTGGGCTTCTTGATTCTTAAATTTCAGTAGGCAATTTGTTTGAGTATTTTGGGATTCTTAAATTTCAGTAGGCAATTTGTCAGGACAGTTATAAACAAACACATGGAACAGTTCATGTTCAACTCTTCATTAAATATTACTTTAACCAAAATGAATATTTTGAAGAAGGGTGCCAACGAGTGCAAAAGCATATATCCATTATTATTAAAATTGTTTTAAAATAATAAAAATTAAAGGAACCTAAACTCATTCATTCTAAGAAGTGCAAGCTATCTTTTATGCCGTGGATTGGCAGCTGCAAGACAATGTATGTGTCATTATTGATGCTGTTAATCAGACCATATATGCTATAGTTCTGTACTGTAAGAATTTGTTTGTTTCTTGGAGCTAGCTGAAAGTGCTCCCTGAGCTTTAGTGTCTGGCCATGATGAAAATAAGGTTTTTTAACAAGAAAGAAACAGAAAGGGAACAGATGTGCAAAGGACTTGGCAGGTAAACAAACCCTATTCTCAGACTGGATGAGAGTCCTCTGTTGAATTGCATCTTTGAGAAGAGATCTTTTGAAAGGAATAAAGCTGTCATTCACAGAGAGAGTGATCTGGCTCTACTCATTAAACCATGCAATATATCACCGGCTCTGCATTTCCATTTCTGTGCACTGTGCCAAAGTTACCTTCCCCTTCTCATTCCTAGAACACATTAGCAAAGACAACACTGAAAAGTATCTGGTTGTTTGACTAATGCCTAAGTCTAATGCTGTATAACTTTATTCCTCCAGGGTCTAAGAGCAGTATACACATCTGGAAAAGTAAATGTAACTGCTAAAATTGTTTCCAATTATGTGTGCTAACTTTAGAGCCTTCCCAATATATGTGGTTTGCACAGGTGTCTCATTAATGCTTAAGGTGTAGGGATTGACAGATACAATTAGAGTTCCCCTTAGATTTGTAGATTCCTTCAGTTCACAGGTAGAATATTTGACTGGAGCTGGGAAACCTGAATTCTACTTCTGGCTCTCATGATAATGAGATGTGTGACCTCAAGCAAACTACTCAAACTCACTGTTACTTTTTTTCTTTAAAATTATGGAAATAAGTTATGTGATCTTTAAGAATGAGGGCAATTATGTTTTTAATTTAAAACTGAGAAAATCGATATGTGAGGAGATTGTTCCTGAGTTTAATAAGTGTATTTGCCTATGAAAATAAAGTGTGTTTGGTTTGAAATAAGAAAAATTATTTAAAATCAGAAAATATTCAAGAGAATTTTGAAATCAGGGAAACCTCAGATAATTACAGATACAGTCCCACCATATTAACAAGGTTGCCCTTTAATTTTAAAATCCTAGCACTTTGATATTCAAGATGACTCTGAACTACGGGTGCTTTATTCTTTCATCATTTTGGAGGGGGTGCAGGATTTAGGCTTATTGTACACAGTAAAATTTACACCCAGTAAAATTCATTTTTTAGAGTTTAGTTCTATACACTTGACTGACATAGTAATATAACCACCACCACCAAAAAAGTATTGAAAGTTTTCATCAGTATAAAAAGTTTTGTCAGCTCCTGTGTAGTCACTCCTTTCCTCTCACCCTCTGTCCCTGGAAACCACTAATCAGTTTTCTGTCTTCATAGCTTTGCCTTTTCCACATATCATAAATACAAGAATGCAGTATGTAGCATTTTCATGTAGCATGGTCCATATGGAATTGATCTGCATTGCAGTAATTTCCTTTAATTACTGAATAGGCATTGTGGTTGGCAGAAGAATGACCACACTCCCACCTCCCAAAGATGACCACACCGTAATCCCTGAAACCAATGAATATTTTACCTCATGCAGCAAAGCAAATTTGCAAATATTAAGATTGTAAACCTTGAGATGGAGAGACTGTTCTGGATTATCTGGGTGGGTCCAATATAATAATATAAACCTTTAAAAGGAGAGAACCTTTTCCAGCTGTAGTACTAACAGGAAGATGAGATGGAAGAGGAGGAGAGATTTGAAGCATGAGAAGGACTCAACCCACCATTGTTCCTTTGAGAGGTGAAGAAAAGAGGGCCACAAAGCAAGGAATGTGATGGACTATCCTTATTATTTTTGGAATCTATGTGGAAGCCATAATTTTTCGTTGCACATCATGTTCAGTTTGAAATCATCTGTATCTCTTGACTATTGCATCAAATGTTCCATTTCCCTCTGTCTCTTGGGCTATTAATACTTTTAATTATCCCTAATAAATATAATAGGTAAATAGTCACTCACTGTAAAGAGTTTTAAATTATTAACTAAAGAGCTCAGGCCAGTGTACCTTGGTTGGGGCCTCCTCCAATAACTGAAGGGTTGGGGGTTCGGTTCCCAGGCAGGGCACATGCCTAGATTGAGAGTTTGCTCCCGGGTCTGGCAGTGTGTTTGATCCCTGCACTGGGCGGGTGTGGGAGGCAACCAGTGGAGGCTTCTTTCTCACACCCATGTTTCTCTCTCTCCCTTCTTCTCTCTCTAAAAGCAGAGAAAATAATGTCCTCAGATGAGGATTAAAATGAGTTATTAACTAAAGAAACAAGCTTTTTCTTTTTTTTATAATATATTTTGTTGAATATGCCATTACAGTTATTCCATTTTCCCCCCTTCATTCTCCTCTACCCTGCACACCCACTCCCACCTACATTCCCTCCCTTTATGTCCATATAAGTTCTTTAGCTTCTATGTTTCCCATACTACTCTTGCCCTCCCCCATCTATGTTCTCCCCACCATCTATGCTACTTATTCTCTGTACTTTCTCCCCTCCTCTCCTCCTCCTACTCTGCTGTTGCTAACCCTCCATGTGATCATTTCTGTGGCTCTGCTCCTGTTCTAGCTGTCCACTTAGTTTGCTTTTGCTTTTGTTTTAGGTGTGGTTGTTAATAATTGTGAGTTTGGTATCATGTTACTATACATGTTTTTTATCTTCTTTTTTCTTAAAGTCCCTTTAATATTTCATATAATAAAGGCTTGGTGATGATGAACTCCTTGAACTTGACCTTATCTGAGAACCACTTTTCTGCCCTTCCATTCTAAATGAAAGCTTTGCCGGATAGAGTAATCTTGGTTGTAGGTCTTTGGATTTCATGACTTGGAATACCTCTTTCCAGCCACTTCTTGCCTGCAAGGTCTCTTTTGAGAAATCCACTGACAGTCTGATGGGACCTCCTTTGTAGATGACTGTCCCCTTATCTTTTGCTTCTTCCAGAATTCTCTCCGTTTTAATCTTGGGTAATATAATTATGATGTGCCTTGGTGTGTTCCTCTTTGGAACCAACTTCTTTGGGACTCTCTGAATTTCCTGGACTTCCTGGAAGTCTATTTACTTTGCCAGATTGGGGAAGTTTTCCTTTATTATTTGTTCAAATAAGTTTTCCATTTGTTGTTCTTCCCCTTCTCCTTCTGGTACCCCTATAATTCAAACATTGGAATGTTTAAAGAAACAAGATTTTAAGTCAGCTCTAGATTCTAAGGCTGTTTTTTGCCACTCACTGACCATGTGAACATGGCAAGTAGCTCAGCTTCTCTAAGCTTTAGTTTGTAATTTGTGTAAGATGGAAAATAATAAGGGTTATTATGAGAACTAAACAAAATAATGTTTACTTAAATGTTTGCTTAGAACAGTACCTGGCCTAGAGAGAGCATTCAAGGAATGATGGTTTTATTGTTATTACAATTTTAATTACATGAACATTCCCAAATGTACATTTTTATGAGCCAATGTTTAAAAATGTCAGGGTCTCCTTAGTGGGACACACCCGCTGATTAGACGCCACAGGTTGGTCATGCCAAGTGGAGCACTGTCACCGGGACAGTCCGTCTTTTCCCTTTTGAAGCTTGTTATCTGAACAGACGGTTTTTACTGTATCTGTGGAGGAGCATGAGCTTGAACTGCATCCTAATGAGTGTTATACTCTGTTGCTTAGAGTTGCAAGTCCTATGGCCTGTGGCATGCCATTTATCTTCTTTGAAATTGGTAAAAAATAACCTCTACTTCCTAAAATTACTGTGACACTTCTACCAAGACAAATACAGTACAAACTTTGCAAACATTAAATTTCTCCTACAAAAAAGAAATTTGGAGATTTAAATAACAATATGATACATACCCATGGATAAATCAATAATGTTAATAGAAATATGGGTATAATTTGTTGTTTGTACTCTCCACCTAAACTTTTTCAAGTTCTTATTTGCAGTGTGGATTTTTGACTCAATTTATAATGTCCTGACAATCAGCGAAGTGAAAGAAATTCTATCCTTTGCACCTCTTAGGTGTTTATTAGGGTAGAAGTGCTTTGAGTCTTTGTTGTTACAATTGTGAATCAAATTAGTCTGGTTGTAGCCTGGTATTAACTCAGTAAACCTTGAAAGGACATGGGAATCCTGGTGGGATGAAGATCCAGGCACCTGTTTCAACTCACTTGACTCGTGTATGGCTGCAGCATATGTGTATTGCTGGCTGGTGGGCTTTTGATGTGACTCACTGCACAGATGTCTTAGAAAATCGCCATCCAAGCTACCTCTTTATCTCGTTTTGTTTTGATCTGCTTAGTTCCAACAAAGGCCAGTGTTGGATTTGACTGGAGTGCATTATTAAGGCTCCAAAAGTTGGCCTAAATCTATGTGGCAAACAAATGTGTGACTTAAATTAGCAGACTGGGACCCTTTGAAAGTTAGTGACTGCTAACACAGCTAGGTGTTCTTGAACTGTGTATGGATTGATGAAATATTTCCTCTTTCACTAGCCGTCTACTCTTATGTGAACATGGACAGCAAGAGAGGAAAGGGACAAATAAAATTAGTGCCTGTGGAAAACCTCTCTTTTTTCTTTTTTACCTTCTGGTTTTCAGTGTAATGAATGGCAGTTCAAGCCATTAAAATTTCAACTTCACAATATTCAAATTTCAAGTTATGTTTCATTGAATTCTCATGGTCAATCTCAGTCTTATTTTAGCTGGAGTAGCTCTATTTTTAGCTATTTTACTTATTTTAGTTCTAATAACCTGAAAAGGTTTCACTAATAAAATAAAGTCACAAAACAACGTGTATAATCTAACCTAGAAACTTTTTCCAGCCATTTTAATGAGATTTTTACTTAATTATTTTTGGGATATTATTGTTGACTCCTAAAAAAAATTAAACCCTTGTAAGACAGGGTTTGTGTCCTGTTAATTTTGAATTCCTTCAAATTCCAACACAGAACTTGCATACAACATATGTTCATTTTGACATAACTACATATTGCCTTACCTGTTCTTCCTTTCCGGATATATTTACTTATGTACCCTTACAGAAATTTAAAAATTTGTACTGCTTCCAAAGTATATATAATTATTGCTCTTATAACTAACATTTATCTGGTGCTTATTATAAGTCAAGTGTGGTGCTAAGTGCTTCCTGTATATTTGCTCACTTAAAGTTTATGGCAATCTTATAAAATTAGAAACATTTATTACCCTCTGCATTTACAAATGAGGAACTTGAGGTGCAGAGAAGTTTAGAAACTTGGCCAACAATCATATGGGTAAATAGTAAGTAAGAAAGTCATTTTGTTTTATTTTATTTTAAGTATATTTTATTGGTTATACTATTAGAGTGCCACTTTTTTCTCCCCTTTATCCCCCCCTCGCACCTGCCTCCCACCAGCATTCTCCCCCTTAGTTCCTGTCCATGGATCGTACAAATAAGTTGTCTTCTCCATTTCCTATACTATTCGTTACCTCCTCCTGTCTATTTTGTACCTACCATTTATGCTTCTTATTCCCTGTACCTTTTCCCTGCTATTCTCTCCCTACCCATTGATAACCCTTCTTGTGATCTCCATTTCTTTAATTCTGTTCTTGTTCTAGTTGTTTGCTTAGTTTATTTTTGTTCTTTTTAGGTTCAGTTATTGATAGTTGTGAGTTTGTTGTCACTTTACTGTTCATAGTTTTGATCTTCTTCTTTTACTCAGATAAGCCCCTTTAACATTTCATGTAATAGCCATTTCAAACTTTAAACTCAGTCTGGCCCTGGATCCTATGCACCTTAACTGATAAACTCCTCTGCATCTCTATGAATCATGTATCTTTATGAAAACCTATAAAGAAAATTGTGTATTTTGAAGGTGACATTCATAGTTTTTACTCTAACAAATATGCATAAAGTAGAAACAAGAAAAGAGTAAAATAAAAAATGTAAATGAAGTTGTGGAATTTTCTTGCTGATTTCCAGAGGGTGCTCTTATATATCCTTGAGAGTGAGAACTTCCACTTGGATAATATTGTTAAAATGATCTAATGCAGTAAATACTTGCTGCAGTAAATAATCCAATCAATACTTGCTAAATTAAATTAGGTTAACCATTTCATCACCATTTTATTAAAATCTATGTAGTATGAATATAGATTGGGACAAAATGGGTTTACAGTTGTATGTGAAACAGAGTTTAATCTTGTATTATTATTTATTATTGTATTACTTTCCATAGGAACAACTTTAAACTTACTTTTACCCTACCCTATATAATGTTTTCAAATGATAAAAATAGTTTGCATTCTTATTTCACTCATAGGTGGAACCTAATGAACAAAATGAACTAACAAGCAAGACAGAGACAGACTCATAGATGGAGAGTAGGCTGACAGCTGTAGGGGAGCAGTTGGAGAAAAAAAAGAAAAAAGAAGCTCATGCACATGGATGACGGTGGTGGTTTCTTGGTGGAGGAGGTGAAGGAGGGTATAGAGGAGTATATGGTGATGGACGGAGACTTGATTTAGGGTGGTGAATGCACAGTGTACAGATGATGTGATGTAGAATGGTGTACCTGAGACCTGTGTAATTTTTTAAACCAGTATCATTCCAATAAATTGAATAAAAAAGGAAAGAAAAAAAAGCTGTCCAGTTAGAAAGATTCCAGAAATATAGACGCATAAGGAAGATATTTAGGACATAAATGTTTGTTCTATAAGAAGTTGCACTACATCAGACCAAGAGTGTGTCTCTCTTGCTCTATCTCTGATCATGTTGCCACTGGTTTGGGAATTATTATATCATAAATCATTCCCTTCTTCTGAATCTTTTTCACATTTTAATCCTTGCCATTGATTTCTACTGTGGTTTATAAACTATGATTTCTAGTGTGATATAACATGACAAGCCCAAGAGCAATGGACTGCAGAACTTGATTTTGTGATGGTCAAATAAAAAAGGCCCACTTAGATAAATCACTTTGGGGAAGCCATTTTATCTTTTTGGATGTAGTTTCTTTACCTATAAAATAAATTCGGTATCTTAAATATAGAATGTTCACCATTACTGCCTGAAAAAGGAACAGGAGAAAAGTGGGAAGGAGAAGTTAGAGCTTTGGACTTTGATCATTTGAGGATTCGGTGATGGATAATTTTTTTGCCCATTGTAACCATGGTTCTAGCTGCATTCAAGTGTGTGATTCCATGCTCATCTTGTTGTAGGACCTAACATAATCAAAGGTCAGTTCACACTGGTCATAGTGTCTGAAGTTCTCCAGATGTTCAGCACCTTCGTCTGTCCATCCACATTTCAAGCCTTTCTTCAAACAAGACGCAGTCATAGAGAGGACCATCAAGCTGACTGATAATATGAATAGGACTTCTATTTCTATTCATTGGCACTCCTTACATTCTCTTGGTTCTCATTTTGCATTCAGAAAAGCATTTATGAATTAACACTGATTTTATTTAAAAGCTTTAACTTGAGAAACAACTTTCTTCAAAGTAGAATTGGAGATAGACAATGTTTGAAGGTGTTTCTGAGAGCGCACAGTGTTTCCTCCTGACAGTCTCAGAATGGGTCACCTTAGAGATGATGATGGCAGTTATGAACAGATTTCAATTCCTTTTGATCTTTGCACGTGCAACTTCAGGATTTGAATCATTATGTAAAAATGAATATTTTCAACTATTCTCCAAATTTCATGAAGCCTTCAGAGTTAAAGCTTAGCAAAAAAAAACAACAACAAAAAACACTTCCTTCACAAAGTAGTGTATACTGGCTTACAGACTGAATTATTAGTCCATAAAGTATAAAAGCCCTGCCACAGGGATTTTTCAATCTTGCTCAAATTGTACCTATGATTTTAACTGTGTAAATAGGAGCCCAGAATCCACTTGCTAGATATATACCTATTTTGTGGGTGAAAAGCATCCTCTCCAAGTGATTCAATTTGCTAGTTTAGTAGTCATGCTTCCAGATATAATTATGTATTAGCTCAGGATATGAGTTCTCTCACTTGTAATTATGTGGTCTCGTTAGGAAACTGGCTGCGCGATAGGAAATCAGTGATTAAACTTTCGCTCAGCATAGTTTCTTCATCAGTCCCTGGAATAGGTGTCAGATTTATTCTCTGTTGGTATTTTGTTGGTTCCTAGAGTATTAATCAGTTTGTATGAAAAGCTGGGATGATATACTCTTTCTGGCTTAAATTCTTATTTTGTGAGTTGTCATGGCATTTAATATAATAGATAACTCCCTTTGGATCATTAAAAGTAGGAAGGTCAGGCCTTTTTTGTTTGGTTGTGTTGTGTTTTATTTTCATTTGTCTTTCCTGACACAGCAGAGCTCTGAGTAAGTATAATGGCACAAGGTGATTTCTTCCACTGTGAAATCTCCTATGGAAAGAGAGTGATGTAAGTGACTCTTTGAAATGGAAACAACTGTAATAAGCCACTTGTGAGTCTATTTCACATTAGCACATCCTAATAAAACTGTTAAAGTTTTCTCAGAACTTTGGCAGTTGTACTCTGTCTTGTGTAACAACAGAAACACATTTTTAGTGGGGGGAAGATGAACTTATTTACACCCAACCTAATAATTTTGTAAATACTACAAAGTCCTCTAATCAAAATGAAACACTTTAATACTACACAGTGCTCTGTGCATGTTAATAAGTCTATTCTTTTAATCCTCTTATTCAGTTACTCACCAAGTTACTATGAACTTAAAAAATTGAGTTCATAATCATCCACTTTAAGTTTTCCTGTTATTTTTTGTTTGTTTTTCAAAATTTCAATATCCACATATTATTGACCCATTCCCTTCCTCCCCTTATCTGCTCCCCTTCTTTTCACTTTTAAATTTAAAAGAATAGACAAATCTGTTAAAAGCCTATGTCAACAGTTTTATTTCAAAATCTGCAAGTGGAGAGGATAAGCTAGCCAATTAAAATATTCTTTCTCAGTTAAAATACTTTCAAAGCAAAAGGACTGATTAGATAATCATTGCTATCTGGATACAGGATAAAAGAATAATGAGCTAAAGAACATTACACACCTGACTAATAGCCTAGGGGGGTTACTTAATTTCAGAAGAGACCTTACTATTTTCAAGTTTATTAGAAATTGAATGAGTATTTTATCAGGATTGTACATTTCTTCCTAGAAAGTTTTATTGCTGACCATATTGGGACAATTTTTCATTACTAATTACTAGAAATAGAAGAAATTTATTTTCTAAGAGCTTGTCAGATGAAATTTTATACTTAGATCTCATTTGTTTTTTGATGGATCAACATCTAATTTTGATTACATAAAATTTTTATGAAACTATTACCACAGTTAAGATAATGAACATATACATCACCCTCAGACATTTTCTTCTATGTATTTTTAATTTCTCCTTCTTGCTCTCCTTATCATGAGGCAAACAGAGGAACTGATTTCTGTAATATAATTAATTTGGATTTTCCCCCAGAATTTTATATAAATGGGTTCAAAAGAATCATACATATTTTAGGGTAAGGGAATCTGACTTCTTTCATTCAACATAATTATTTTGTCATTCACAATGTGTTGTATTTACAATAGTTTATTTCTTTTTATGGCATAGAGGAATTTAATTCTATGAACATCACACTATTTGCTTATTGATGGACATTTAAGTAGCTTCCAGCTGCTGGCTAATACCAAACAAACAAATAAACAAAAAACCCTGCCCTGAACAGCTGTGTATGAGTTTTTGCAAGGACATAGGATTCATTTCTTGGAAATAAATATGTAGAAGTTGAATGACTATACAGTAATATTTAAGAAACTTCAAACTGTTTTCCACTGGTTGCCAAGAGCTGGAGATTGAGGAAAATAGAAAGAGGTTAAACGTTGATGAATTCTAATTTACAAAAATTTTTAACGAATCACATTTTTGCTAAGGTATCCAAGAAAACTTCACCTAATCCAAAGACCTATTTTCTACTGTTTTCCTTAAGAAGGTTTCCAGCTTTAGTTCTATGATCCTTGACTGAATTTTCTATATTGTACAGTTTGAGATAAAGATTAAAATTATTTTCTTTTTAAAATGTTTTTGGTCCTGGCTGGAGTGGCTCAGTGGATTGAGTGCCAGCCTGCCAATGAAAAGGTTGCTGGTTCAATTCCCAGCCAGGGCACATGCATGGGTTATGGGCCAGGTCCCCAGTAGGGGGCACCCAAGAGGCAACCACACATTGATGTTTCTCTCTCTTTTTCCCTCCTTTCCCCTCTCTAAAAATAAATATATAAAATATTTTAAATAAAAATGTTTTTTATACAAGCGTCCACTTGTTCCAGAAGCAATTTTTGAAAGGACTAGCCTTTATTCACTGAATTGTCTTTGTACTTTTGTTGAAAATCAATGATCTGTCTGCATCTGGGTCTATTTTAGACTTTGTTTTATCTTATTGAATCTACCTGTCAGTCCAGACGCCAGACCATACTTCATAACTTGATAAATGTAGCCTCTTAATTCTTGAAATAAGAATTGCAAGTCTTGAAATAAGGTATCATTAAATCTTCAGTTTGGTTCTTAATTTTCAGTGTTTTTTAGGGGGTTAGTCTAGGTTCTTTGCACTTTCATAAGAATTTTAGAATTAACTTGTAATTTCTATAATAAATGCTGCTGAAGTTATGATTGGATTAAATACATGGATAAGTTTGGGGGAAATTCATATCTTAATAATAAGTTTTCTAACTCATGAGCACTGTATATGTCTACATTTATTTAGGCTACTTTCAATTTTTTCATCAAGTTGTATAGTTTTCCATGCCTAGGTATTGCATATCTTTTGTGTAAAATTTATTCCCATATATTTTATGTAATTTTATACTCTTGTAAATGGTATTGAAGCTTTTTTTGTTTGTAACCTTTGATAACTAATGTTTTGTTGCTAGAACATAGAATTATAATTAACATGTGCATGTAGTTCTTACATGTAACAACTTTGTCCATCTCACACATTAGTCAGTTCTAGTACTTTTTTATGTCATCTGAACATAAAGACAGTTTACTGCATTTTTTGCAGTGAGGATGCCTTTTTATTTCTTTCTTCATTGGACTAGCTAGAACTTACACTACAATAGTGAATAGAAATGGTGGGGACTAATATCCTTGTAGTTTTTTCCCTGATTTTAGGGGGAATACAATCTGTCAACATTAGGTATAGTGTTATCTATAGGTTTCTGTAATGCCCTGTAACAATTGGTGAAACTACATTTATTTAATAGCAAAGTATTTATTTAATAGCAAACTATTAACAGTGTGCTCAAAGGTAATTTTTTTTTTTGTATCAGGAAAAGGTACTGGCTTTGATCAAATGCTTTTTCTGTGTCTACTTTTGTTGGTACAATTACTGATGACATTCCAAATGTTAAACCGATTTTTCCAGGTTCATTTTATAATAATGGACTTAAAACATTGTGTAAGCTTACGGTATACAATGTTGTTTTGATACATTTACAAAGTGACTATTATTGTAGCATTAGCTAACACTTCCTTTAGGTCACATAATTATTTTCGTTTTTATTTTTATGTTTTGTTGGTTTCTGGGTCTTCACGTATAATGGAACCATTCTCTGACCTAGAAAAGGTAAAAACTAAGAGAGGTGTCCTGAAGGGAGTTATTTAAATTGTGAATCACCTGCAGTTGAGGTGCCAGACTGGTACCCAGGAAACATGGGATAGGTATTTGGAAGAAAAGGTCTGAAGCCCTGAGGGACTTGGGCAGTCGGGAGTTACAGATTTGCAGTCACAGTTGTCATATCTAAGTTTGAGGAGCCTTAAGTGCACCAAATCCAACCATAAAATGACCTGCTTCACACAGCTCTGGAGATCTGAATGTCCATCCAGCTGAAGTTCATACCTGGAGCAAAGAAGCGCTGTGTCTGTTGGTATGACGTCAGAACCGTGGTGAGTGCTCTCCCCCAATGAGCTGAGCCTTAAACAGTGTTCAGGTGCAGCAGGCATCGTCTACTGTACTGTGGACACAGACCTTACAGGCAGAATGACAATGCAGGTAAAACTCAGAACGGCACAGAGAAGATACTTCATTCTGATGATCAGTTACATAGAAATCACATGTCTCCTTTTATATAGGAATCAATATCAAATAGAAAAATACAAAAAATTATTTTAAAAGTCATAATTTAGGTCATTTGTGTGCACTCAAAATGTGAAAGTGGCTTGTCATAAAGGGAGATTATACTTTGAAGGAAATATTTTAAACAAACATAAAAAATCTAGTGAATGGTGAAATATATCCCATGTACTCACCACTATTCAGTTGAGCAACTTTTGGCATGTTGTCATACTTGGTTTACATCTTTGGTTTTCATTTTTGTTGTGTAAGAAATAAACCTTTGTAGATACCACTGACTCCCCCTTTGCAGTCCTTTTTGCCTCCTGCTCCTGGTGTAACCAGTGACCTGAGTTTATTGTATATTTCTCTTGTCTACATTTTTATTTTTTACTCTATATGCTTTGTTGAAATTATCAATGGTATGAGCATGCATCCATTTCTAGATTTTCTATGGTTTTCAACTGAACACTTATGTAATAGGGTGCTCCTAATTTAAAGGATTTACAAGTGTGTTTGTTGGTGAATCAAGTCACTTCTGATTTAATGTAGCTTTATTGTAAGATTGGTCTAACTATCCCATCATATCTAGAAGTCATTCTCAATGCTCTCTTTTTAAAAATTGATAAACTACATAATTAAGGCATTTGCTAAAATATCTGATTTGAAACCAGGTAAAGATTTTCGATTTTGTTGGTAATTTTACTAGATGCATTGTGACTTCAGCCACAAATTTTGTTTTTTCTGCTTTTACTTTTTTGTTGTTGTTTTAGGTATACTTCATGTTACTTTGGGTTAGTCTCCTCGCTGGGTCCTAGTAGATTTTCTATCATTTTTAAAGAGTAAATTTGTGTGTCATGATTCTTAGTTACAACTACTAGAAAATGATTCTGGGTTTCTTAAACAGAAAAATAATTTAGCTGAGGAGATGCAGTCCTCAAAAAATAGGCATATAGATAGCAAGGAAGCCTGGCAGGCAAAGTGCTAGAAAAGTAAGCTAGATCACACTGCAGGAAAGCTATGGGCAGAGTTAAATTAACATTGTTGAGGTATAGTGTGCATACAATAAAATACATTTATTGAATATTTATTTTAGTAGAATACAAGTTTCCAGAAATAAGAGCAACATTTATTTTTAAGGCATGATTTTAGGCTAGTCATTCCAGTAATAAGCAGAGATTCAGAAAATAGATGATTGGAAAATAGAAGAAAATCAAGCAATTTCAAAACCATATTGATTCTAGTGAAAATCATTTAACTGCTAGTAGTGTTTTAAAAAGCATTTAGTGTGTGTTATGTTTTCATGTTTCTATTTTATAGCTGGCATGTTTGAGGAGAAATAACTGAAAAATTATTTTAAGATTTTTTTTATTCTGATCATTCTTCTTAGAGTGAAGTTCCAACCAATGTCATAGAAGTAGTACTTGTTATGAACACCTGTTGGACTGTTTTGAGGAGAATACATACTAATTTCATATATCCTCTTTTGAGAAAAATATGGCAATATTTTGAGAAAGAATGACAATACAAATATCTGTGAATCAACTTGTATGAAACAATCAACTTCTGCTCCCCAAACTATGTTGACATGTGTTGTAGATCACACAGGACCGTATTGCAATGCCTAATATCCATGCTGGCGAGGCAGGCTCATGGGGAAAGACTTCAGGGAGACACAAAACCATTCCACACACTAAGAACTTTACATGAGTCCCCTGTGTAAATTGGTCATTTTATTTTTTAGCTTCACTCTTAACCTATAGTGCTTTTTTTACTCACTGAAAAACTTCATAAATTCCCATAGTCCAGTCACATAGTGGTTGGCATATAACATAAGGCAAATTATTTTGATACCTTTCTCAGATATAAATATATGTCAAGAAGTCAGTGTAGAATAGATGTTAATCTTTATAAGGGAGGAGTATGTGTCTTTTCATTTTGTATCTGAGCCCCTAATCCCATACGTGGCACAACTGAATTAATAAAAATTTCTGGAATGAATAATTGTCTGAAGGAATAAATCAGTGACAAATGGTCAGTGAAAAATCATCACTACTGGAAACCTACATCATCAAAGGAGGGATCAATAACATCTTCTCTGTATAATAAAATATGACCATTTTAGAAAGCAAGTAGTTATTCTGATTTACTTATTTTTACTCCTTTAAGTGGCAGAATTAAACTACATCACACTAGAGCATAGATGGGTGCTTTGAAATCAAGGAGCTTTCAAAAATTCCTTACTTTATAGTAAGTTTTGGATCTTAGAGGTTATGTTTATAAACACCTCTCTGCCATGTGGTTGACCAATGTATAATTTCTTTAAATATCCTGCATGGCAGCCAAGAGAACAAAAATAATTACCATTCATGAAAACATGTCTGATTTATTACCAAGGGAATTGACTTGGTAATTTTCAGAGTATCCTCAAAAAAAAAAAAGAAGTAATTTTTGGCATGAACAAAAATGTTTTGTTTCAGAAGCTTACTAAAGTTTAGTTGAACAAAATATCAGAGCTTAGATCAATAGATTAGAAAATTTTAGCCATTTGTTTGTGTATTCATGTATATCGGTAATAATGCCAAAATAACACTCCTGTTTTTAATTGCAAATGGTCATTTTGTGTCCAGGTACACATGTATTTTTTGAGGACTTATTTTCTGGTGACACATTTTAGTCTGAGGTATGTGCTTGACTTCAGCCCTTACTATTCTTGCTGTAACAGCACAATTGGATATCTACTACTGTGTCTTTGTTTAACAAAGTCTCCACATTGACTTCTGGGAATACTTGAATCTCTAATCACTGGTGCATGAGGATATATCAGTTTGTGGCTTGTTAATATTGGTTTTTGCACCTGTGCCCGTGAATCTGCAGCACATAAAACCACTCACAGGAGGCCTCTTACAGACTTATCATAAATCCTTAGCCATTTATCTTGTAATACTTAGGAAATAATAATAATATGTTTGTTTTTATATCTGCATAACTAAATATGGTTGTTGTAGCTAAATTTTTAAGTTATTAAAGGTTATTTTGAAAAGACCAAGAAGCAAATCTTTTCATTAATATCTTTCTAAATTTCTCTTGAACACAATTACTTGTGTGGGAGGTGTCAATGCAATAAGAGTTGGTTGTGGATGGCTTTTTCTTCTTGAATGAAAGTTAAACATGCTTAAGTAGTTTGAACAGCATATTTGCTCATATTCATACAAATAGTTGAACCATTAAATATGTGTCAGATCGCACTAAAATTAGTTATCTAATTACTTTCCTGGGCATTTGTGTCCAAACCGTGGCTACAATATGTTCATTTAGGTGACTGTCTTATAGTCTCTATCTCAATATAGTTAATGGTGACTGATGAATTTGCAGCACCTCACCTATGCCCCTCAAAAGAGTTGCTCATTTACTGTCCTATAGAGATGATGCAATTGCCATATTAGGAATGTTGATATGGACTGCAGTGCCAGACCTCACGAAGGAAACTCTCTTTGATCTTCATGTGAATTTTCTTCTAGATGCTAATTTTCCTCTAGGTTTCGCCCTGTTGAACTTCATTGCCAAGTTACTCTGATTATTATGAATAAAGTAAAAAAATGCTCTGAATATTCCAAGTGGCCACCCAGATGAAAAAGAAGGGGTTGCACACTATAAAATATACAAATCTTAATATCAATAGTGTTTATTTTTTAAGATTTTATTTATTTATTTTTAGAAAGGGGAAGGGGGAGACAGGGAGACAAGGAACAATGTGTGGTTGCTTCTCACACACCCCTTATGTGGGACCTGGCTTGCAACCCAGGCATGTGCCCTTACTGGGAATCAAACTAGTGACACTTTGGTTCACAGGCCAGTGCTCAATCCACTGAACCATACCAGCCAGGGCCAATAGTGTTTGTTTATACTGATGGCTTATAGATATATAATTTCACAAAGAATAGGTAGGATGCACCCTACAAAAAACACCTTCTATAGAACCTTCTAAATGTCTGTCTTCTGACTTTGTTTATCAGCATCTTGAGAGATTTATAGCCACTCATACACTCCTCTATTATTTCTTTACTGATTAAGTAGTGATGTCTTCTGGACCTATGACTTGGATCACTATCTTTTCATTAAAATGAGGAAATACCTTGTTTGTTGCAGGTTCATTCCAAGCAGTTGGCTTGTGGGAATCTAAGAGATGCTGCTGTCCATGACATGTTGGGATTATCATGATCAACTATCCAGTTTGGATTTCACCCAGTGACCAAGAGATTTGCATGGTAGACAGCAAGAATTGGATTTTTAAAAAGAGTAAACCAGGTAAGATTTGAGAAAGACATCTGATCATTTATCATTTGTTTTATGGCTTTAGTATGCTGCCAAGATGTATTGGATAACATATAACCTTGCCATTTGTTTTTTAAGTCCACTGAATGGGTTGTTAAAGAATGATCATTTCTTGGTTTCAGTAGAATATACATAGTAATAATTGAGTCTATTTTTTCTAAACAGGAAAGAGCAGTTATTTTAAGATTCATATAAAGCAGACAAGAATGCTATGGATGCTAGTGTAATGCAATATCCAAAATTGCAAACTATAGAGACTTTCTCTTTACATTACTACTCTGAACCACGATAAAATTAAAAAGTTGTACTTTTGAAGGTAGAGAATGTGTTGCCATTAGGTATTTATATTATGGAAAGGTATCAATTCATAGCATATGATCTTACAAATATGCTCCAAGTTTACTCCAACTTAGAAGAACATATAATTATTCTGCCTTTTATTTATTTCAAAATATGTATCATTCAAAATTCTTTATATAAGCATTATTTAAAATGGTGATACAGTGACATACTCCATGGTTATTGTGGCTTCTGGAATTTAAAATAGTGTACTCTTATCCAGGTCTTCTTTTTATCCACTTTGCCTACTGTATTGTGGCAATGATTCTCAATTATTAGCCATAGTTCGATCAGATCTTCTTATCTTTCTACTTAACCCTCTTCCTTCTCTGTAATGTAAATGTGTTATCAATAGTTACCTGAGGAAACCACAAGTTATTCTTGTCCTATGACTTTAAGACCATTAAAACTTCACAGCTGTTTTGAATTTTATGCATTCCAAAGAAAGATTTTATTTTCATATCAATTATAGAAACAAAAATCAAAGTAAAAATTATTACTTTGGAAAACAATAAAGAAAGATTATTTTAGGTCACTGGAATTTTTTTGATTCTTTATAACTATAGATTTCTTACTTTCTGAAAATGAACTAAATGGAACTCAGTCAATAAATTATAGCTTAAAATAATTATTTGGATACAAATGAGAAAATCTAAACTGCTTGAAAATAATTCTCAAGAGTTCAATAAATATCACTTTCCAACTCCCTAAGGATTTACTTGTCTATAAGATTACTTCTCATGAGAGTACTAAATTCAAATAGTCATAATATTTAAATGTTTTGGAAATAGTATAGATCACCAAACTCATGGCAGAAATCTTTATTTGATGAACTGAGTTAGTAGATAATTGTTTGTCCTGTTAAGTGGTAAGGTGTGTTACCCACATTTAGAAGAATTCTGACAGTCTACAAATAAAAGGGAAATCAATATGTGGGGTGCATTTGTGGGATTACGCTTAACCTAAATCCATGGTTCATAGCATTAGTATCTAGCAAATAACTATAGCAAGACTGCTTCATGATATACTTCTCTATTCCTAAGCTTTTAAGTTTTTAAATTAATATATTTATTTATTTTAGATAGAGTGAAAGAGAGGGAAGCATGAATGCATAGTTGCCCCTTGTGTGCCCCGTATTGGGGACCAGGCCTGCAACCCAGGCATGTGCCCTGACTGGGAATGGAACTGGTGACCCTTTGCTTCACAGTCCAGCACTCAACTACTGAGCCACACTAGCCAGGGCCTAAGCTTTTAAGTCTTATTTACAGGACAAAAATAATTTCATCCTGATGATGTTTATTTAAATATTTTGAACAAAATTGGGTTCCATGTTAAAACAACATACTTAGAAAGAAAAAGAAAAAGGTGGGAGAGGGAGAAAATTTAATCTATTTTGGAGGTAAATAATCATGTGATAATGCAATTATTTGCATTTATTGATGTCATCACAAAATGTTCTCCTCCATTTGTCAAATATGTATTTTTTTAAAGATTTTATTTATTTATCTTTAGAGAGGAAGGGAAGGAGAGAGGGAGAGAAACATCAATGCATGCTTGCCCCTTGTGAGTCCCCTGATGGGAACTGGCCTGCAACCCAGGCATGTGCCCTGACTGGGAATCGAACCGTGGTTGCTTGGTTCCCAGGCCCACGCTCAATCCACTGAGCTACACCAGCCAGGGCCAAATATGTATTTTTATTCTTTAGAATAATTTATCTTTATTATCTGTGTAAGGTATTGTTACCGAACAACAAGAGGTCCGAGGGAGGGGCAATACAATATTTGGCCCACCTAGGGATGCCCAAAACTGCTATACAACAGGGGCCCCTCCCAAAACCAAAATACTAAAAATCTACTGGGCCCTTCTGTCCACCACCAATTGGAAAGACATCTCTCAATGCCAGAGATTTGTGAAAAGGAAACAAAATGTTTGTTTAATGTTATTCAGGCCTAATGCCACCACTAAAATATCAAAGTCCTTTATGTATACACCTACACCCACACAGCGCTCCCTTCTCCCACTGTCCCAACTCTGGGTACCGTAAATCAGGAAAAGAGCACGTCTGTGTTGCAGGCCGCTGGCACCATCAGCTGTGTCACCATGCAGGCAGGATCTCGAGTTAATCCAAAGTACTGCGGTACCCTCTCATGGTCCACTGGCAAGAGTCCTTTGTACCCAGTTCCAGTCAAAGTCTCTGTTGCTTTTCAGGCCCCGCGGCCAAAGGGGGCACCCCAAAGCCACCTCTTCTACCAAAGCTGCAGGAGTCCGCACTCCACCAAAAGCATGTGGCTTTCTTCTTCACCTGGCTGCAGGGATCTCCATTCTGGCAAAGCTGCGTGGTTTTTCCCTTTCACCTGGGAAAGAGGGGGTCCGCACCCTGCCAAAACCACGTGGCTCCCTCTTTCACCTCACCAAGAGGGGGTCCTCACTCTGCTGAAACCGCGTGGCTCTCCCTTCATCTGGCCAAGCGGGGGCCCTTCATGTCTCGGAGCCAGTCTTTTCCAAGCTCCCACACAGGCCTTCTCACTCCGGAGCGCAGACCCTAGTTCCCATCTTGAGTCCCTGCCACCACCTTCTCCCTTCTCAGGAGCGCCGACCCTAGTTACATTCTCCTGAGTCCCAGTCCACTCACTCAGGAGAGCAGCTCTTAGTTACATTCTGAGTCTCTGCTAGTTCCTTCTCTCTGGCTCCAAACTTGGCCACTGCTATTTAACATATCTATGAAACCAGTTAAAGGTTATAGATATGTTAAATAACCATTTCTCCAGAGGTTAGCTCCAAAACTGTTGCTATGCAAAATAGCTCTCAATGGCCTGGCTCCATTCATCTCTTCCCCCTGGGGGGGCGGTGAGGACATCTTATATGTCTCTCCAATATTTCTATACACTTTGAATTCTGGACACCTTTCCAAATCTTTTTTGGGGGCCCCCCTGTCTGCACCCTGTATCAGTATCAATATAGAAAATAAGGTACAAATCTTTTGACCCAAGTATTAAGAAATATAACTTCTCTTTTTGTCCTACAGTCTTTTGAAGTGAATCCTGATGATTAGGAGCACAGAGATAGTAAATTCCTCTGTTCTGTATAACAACATATGATTTTTATACATTCAAAGGGACCTCCACACATAAAAGACATTAAAGTGTATTCGCATATTTTAATACTTAAAGGATAACTTTTAAAATGAATAGAAAAAGTATATAGTATAGTTTTATAGTTTACATTAGTTGAAATTTAGTTTTGTTCTTTTTTGTAAAAATCGCAGGTATATTTTTTATGGTGATGCATGTTAGATTTTCCATAAAGTAAAAAGAACGTCAGGATTTCCTAATTCTATTTCTCAGAAGTTTATAACAAAGCCATATAAAAATGTGCACTGTTCCTTAGCTTAAAAGCAATTTTTCTTTCTTAAAGCATTTTTAAAATGAAGTTTTGCCTACCTTAGGATGACATTACCATATGCTTGTACATAAAAGAAATATTAAGCTATAAAGACAGGTATAAAAGGTGAGATTTTTCAAAGCACTTCTGATAGTAGCATGCTACATGTAATGGGATATGATGTTCCCAGAGTGTTCCATGAAAAGTATTTACATAGCAATTGTGTGCCCCTTACTCTCCACAAAACGCGGTGAACATTCTCACTTGTGCAACTATCCTTATTCTGAGGTCTTCTGAAAATAAAACCTGGAGAACCTGGAGAGGCAGCTGATTCCGTAATGAAAAGTCTCATGTGAATCTTAAGTACTTTTTTGGCTACAAATTTGTTTGCTCTCCAGACTTTTTTTTTCTTGTCAACCACATGTAAGGCAAGCATGCAGCAAGAAACAAATCAGCAACCCCTCCTGCCCTGCCCTGCCCTGCCCTGCCCTCGAGTAGTTCACATTCACAGAGTAAAACAGACATGTAAATACCTTACCTCAGGCAAAATGAACTGAATGTTTTCATGATATGCCCCAAGCAAAATTCTCCAGAAGCAAGAGACAGGACTATGAAAACTGAGAAGAGGATAATAAAGTCTTTGAGGCCCGTGAGGCCTTTCAGCTACATAGCTAAAATGTGGGGAGAATTTTAATTGATGGGAAATAGGTGTGAAGGCATTCTGGGCTAGGGGACAGTCTGGGCAAGTCACTATGGGGTAAAAATAAAAGTTACATTCAGAGAATAGAAAGCTTAACAAAGCAGTATTGGGAGGAATGCAAGAAGAGTTTGAGTAGATGGGTGAGGGCAGAACTGGAACATTTTGCGTGCCCAGCTATGGTGGTTATAAACGTGAAGGTGATGTAATATAATCTATACCTTAAAAAATAATTCTGGCAGAGGGTGGGGGTGCAGGCAAGGAAAGTATTTGCAGGAAGGAAAGATAAACTAAGAGCATTCAGTTTCATGAATGTAGAAATGCATGCTTTGTAGTAGACTCTCTGAATAGTAGAACAGTTTCTGCCCATCATTGATTCTGTCAGTCTCTACTGAATGCTGCCTAAATGAATGTCTCTCAGGGATAATCAGTAAACTTCTACATTTGCACCTTTTTCCCTATTTTAGAGATGGTTTGAAAACTCTTCATACATAGGATGAGAATAATTTAACTTACATGTTTTCATCTCACATGCAGGTATGCACACATACACAAACACACACTACACTAAACTCTCTCCCAAAATGTGCTTGAAATGAAACCCACAGTTCTGTTCCTGAAATGCATCCTTCAGTAAGAACGAGACAGCTACTACCCTACTTTATTTTCCTTTTGAGACTTTTATCTCTCAGGCTTTATCCTTGCCTTCATCATTTTATCATCACAGCAATCACTGGACTTTGTTGCTCAGGAATGCTGCATGCATATAAGGCACCTTTTTATGGTTACAAAGCAAACCTAGCCCCCCCCCCACCAGCATGTACTGCTTACTTAAACCTAATTAAGTAATTCTGCTGAAAGTATCACATCCTTTCATCACAATGCACATTTGGTCAAAATAATAGGGAACACTTGAAAGCTTAGGAAATAACTGGGGGAAGAAGCCTGAAAAAAGACACAAAATGAATGAAAGTGAACTTCAGCCTGACCTTCTTTGGCACAATCCTCTAATGAGCCAGAGCACATTCACTCCTCTACTAAAAGAAACACCTAACTCGCAGCATCGCTTTCACTCCCATTATTTTATTGAAAATTACCATTGTCATGAGGCTCCCCAGCAGTACACCAGACTCTACATTTTGTATGATTGAGTCATCTATTTTCAGAGAAGTGCTGTTATAGTATGGAAAAACTCCAACAATTTCTTTCTAAATAAGCATACTTAAGGAAATGTAGCTCTGACTTACTAAAATGCAATATTTGAGACCAGAATCTTTGTCTTTCTTCTCTGAGATCTTAATTACAAAGATGTATACATATTGAATAAACATACCTGACTAGTGAATGTGTGAATAAAAATCAAAACTTGTGCTTCAGATCAAAACCATAATGAGTGGATCAAAAAACTATGGTACATTTACACAATGGAATACTATGCAGCGAAAGAAAGAAGGAGCTCCTACCCTTTGCAACAGCATGGATGGAACTGGAGAGCATTATGCTAAGTGAAGTAAGCCAGACAGTGAAAGAGAAATATCATATGATCTCTCCTATCAGTGGAACCTAATCAACAAAACAAGCAAAACAAGCAAAAGAGGCATTGAAATTAAGAACAAACTGACAGTAACCAGAGGGGAGGTAGGAGGGGATAATGGGAAAGGGGAAGGGAAAGGATTGTCAAGGAATGTGTATAAAGGACATGTGGACAAAGCCAAAGACAGGTGGGATCAAGGGTGGGAGGTGGGGATGGCTGGGGTTGAGGGGACTGATGAGGGGAAAATGGAGACAAGTGTACTTGAACAACAATTAAAAAAGGAAAAAAAAAAAACCAAAATCACAACTTCTGTATTTTTAACTATAGGAAATATCTCCATCTTTTGTTAGGGTCCAGTTGGTACTTGGTTCATCCTGTCCATTGTTAGATCAAAAGTATCTTATTATAGTTTACCAAAATTATTGAGTCACAGGTATTTTTAAATCACATAGCAATGTAATAGTACCCAAGTATTCCATAATATTTGGAATACTTGGGGTATGGAGGCTTTAATCTAAAATAAGAGAACAACAACAAAAATATTCATTAAATGAATTATTTTCTTCATAAGTAAAGTATGGTTCTTTTTTACATGCTATCACAAACTTTGAATTTTTACTTTTATAGATCTGAAGTGCTTGGGAGAAAAAAGTAACATTCTGGCTCCTTTCATGCTGATGAGTATAGATTTTTCTAGGCAGAGGTCATTGAAATGCAGGCATCTTAGCAAGCTACCCCCTTTTATTTTGAAGATGCAGGCTATAGCAAATTGTGGTGGAAAGTATACTATCACATTAATAGTGATACTGAGTTTAAAGTCAGTATCCGACTTTAACTGAGGCCTGGAGTGAATCCCAACTCTGACACTTGAAATTTATCTGATCTTGAGCAAGTTATTTATTATCTCAGAGCTTTAATTCCCAATCAATAACATTATGATATTAATAGGGTACCATGGTGCAATTGTAAGGATTAAATGAGATATACAATATTTAGTAGGATGTCTGACATATTATAGATGTTATTGCTCTAATTATTATTATTATTATTATTTGATTATATAAACCACTTCTCTTCTTCAGGTTTTTGAGGAGATATTGGTCTACTCAATTTATATCAATAATTTTTCTCTTAGGATGATGATGGGTCTGTTAGTTAAATTTAGTGCTGTGACTTTGAAATAATGTCTTGTTTAATGGTTTGTTATTGTTGATGTTATAATTGCATAGCTGGATGCCTTGATATTGAGATAAGTAATGTTTTCTTTATATTCAAGGATCACTAGAATGTTTTTTCATACCGAATTATAATTTTAGAATCAATAAAATACATTGAAAGCCATTAAATGAAACATTAACATATATCCTACATGGACAAACAAATCATCCTGATGCGTTGACACAATTCCCTAATTTGGAATTACTACTTTAATATACACTAATAGACACTGTCTTTAGCAGTCTGTGACATTAATCAAGCATTTAATATATTTATACCTTTAACCTTTTTTGGTTAAATGTATTTTATAAGAAAAACTCTTATTTATTCTGAAGTGAAAATTTAGAATTAGATTACATTTAACATGGTAAAGTAATACTTTAAAAATTAGTTGTCATGATTAATCCTACATGTCTTCTAAAACTCTACTAGGAGAAGAATAGAAACAGAGCAAGACAATTCCATGAGTTTCTGGCCAGTGCTTTGTACACTATTGGTTTAGGGTGGCCCCAGTCTTCTCAGTGAAAGGCAGAATCTAGATTATCGGCTGAAATGTGAAGGAAGACCGTATAGACCAGAAAACTGCAGTGGAAGCTGGAAGTAAATCAACCCAGGTAAATGAAAGGGTTTCAGGCTTTGGAATCAGAGTGGACTCTGGGTGTCTGCAACAAGCCAGGACTGAAAAGCAGCGCATCTCCCTTCAGCAGTGTAGGGCCAAGGAAGCCAGTGGAGCAAAGGAGAGGAATTCCGGGTGCACTGCAGTTAAGAAACTCGCATTGAAATGGTTGAGTGTGGAGTTCTGTGGAAAGTCAGGCAGAGTCATGCCAGGGGCTAATAATTCGATCAAATATATAGTTTGATCAAATATACTCTTACATATGTTTGTAAGATTGAGGGGTAGAAAATCCCTAAGTGAGCAAAGGGAACATTTCATTAAAAGGGATTTATTCATTCTAAGGGTAAGACTTAGCATGAAATTAAGTTACTGCTGGAGACAATCTTTGCAAAGTCTCTTCTGCAGAAAGGTGAAAGGAAGGATAGATAACCAATACCTGATTGTATCATGTTTCTTTCTATTGAATCCAACATAACAACAGTAATGAAATAATAATGGCAATCATCCTAAAATGAATATCAGAATCAATGTAGGTCTTTTATATCTGTAACACTACAATGTAGAGGCATTCATTATACACATATTTTAGATGAAGAAGCTGAGAATCTGAAAGCTTGCTAATGTTCCAGGCTCATACAGCTAGTATGTGTCAGGATGAGTTTCTCTCCAAAGATCCCTACTTTATAAAATCTGTGAGTTTTCCATTATATTATTATTCTGTTTTTGGGGTCTTAAAACTAACAGTCCAACCCCTATGCCATTACACATGTGCAATTTTTTTCTATTTACAATAACATTTTATAATAGTATGTAATTCCCTTCCAATTGCATATGTATGTCTTTCGCTTTTTCATGAATTTGAAAGTACGATAGCTTAAGAATGGAATTCGTGTCTGTTTTCATGGAAGACACATGACTACTAATGTTAGGCTAGATCCTGTTTGCTGATCGTTATTGATATGTGAATAGCTGCTTCCCCCTTTTCAAAGAAGAGAAGAAAAGTTTCATACAAATTTTATATGCAATTTCTGGCAAAAATGTTGTATATAAGTTTATACAACTATAATTTATCAAATATTTACATAAGTGGACAAATTTTAAATTATTTGAATAATACTTTGTTATTTTTCATCTATGTAGGATTTTCATTCCTTTAATAGACAGCACCAAAGTAACTTAACATATTATTTTCCAGCATTTTTTGCATTTTGTATTAAATCATTTTTATTGTTATTCCATTACAGTTGTTCCAATTTTTCCCCCTATGCCTTCCTCTGCCCACACCAATACCTACTCCCACAGTCAGTCCCCACACTGTTGTCCATGTCTGTTGGTCATTCATACAGGTTTTTTGTCTAGTTCTTTCCCCTTCTTTCCACTCTTCTCCCCTCCTCCCTCCCCTCTGGTCACTGTCAGTCTGTTCCATGTTTCCTCGCCTGTGGTTCTATTTTGTTCATTAGATTCCTCTTATAGGTGACATCATATGGTATTTGTCTTTCACCGACTAGCTTATTTCACTTAGCACAATATTCTCGAGTCCCATCCATGCTGTTGCAAAAGGTAGAAGGAACCCTTTCTTTCTTTCTGTTGCATAGTATCCATTGTGTAAATGTACCACAGTTTTTTGATACACTCATTTATTGATGGGACACTTGGGCTATTTCTAGCACCTAGCTATTTTAAATAGTACCTCCACTATAAATATGGGAGTGCATAATATCTTTTGGATTGGTGATTCGGGATTCTTAGGGTACATGCCCAGCAGCAGAATCTCTAGGTCAAAAAGCAGTTCCATTTTTAGTTTTTGGAGGTTTTTTCATACTGTTTTCCACTGTGGCTTCCTCAGTCTACATTCCATTCAATAATGCACTAAGGTTCCCTTTTCTCTGCATCCTCGTTGATGCTTGTTGTTTGTTGGTTTATTAATCATGGCTATCCTGACAGGTGTGAGGTGGTATCTCATTGTGGTTTTAATTTGCATCTCTCTGATGGCTTCAGATATTGAGCATCTTTTCATGTCGATGGGCCATCTGTATGTCCTCCTTGGAGAAGTGCTTATTTAGATTCTTTGCCCATTTTTTAATTGGATTGCTTGTCTTCCTGGTGTTGAGTTGTATGAGTTTTTAATATATTTTGGAGATCAAACCCTTGTCTGATGTATCATTGATAAATATGTTCTCCCAAACAGTTGGTTCCCTTTTCATTTTGATGATGATTTCTTTAGCCATGCAGAAGCTTTTTAGTTTGATATAGTCCTATTCATTTACTTTTTTTCTTTATTTTTCTTCCATATGAGATATATTGGAAAAATATTGCTACATAGAATGACTGTGTTCTGTGGCACACTAGTCTGGGGGTATATGTTCATGGACAAAGGGTTTCATAGCCAATTACATTTACTGGTGTGTTAATTTATAAGGACTCACTCAAAATAAATAATTTAGGTTTGCCTGCCATATGAGGCACTTTTTTCTGTATAATTATAGAATTGTTGGTAATCAGATGAAAGTGAATGTTTTTGAGCCATCTTCTCCCACAGATTTCAGCTCTGGTGTTATGAATATAGGCCTTGGCCACATACGTTCTCATTGTCTTTTCTCCTCTCTCTTCTCTCTCTTCCTTTTTCTCCTCTGTCCTTCTCCTCTCCATTCTCCTTCTTCTTCCTCTTCCTGCCTCCTTACATATATACTCTTCCCTCTCCCTGCTCTCTTTCTACCTTATGAACAGGAAAACTTTGTTTCCTTCTGGACTTCTCTGTGTTTCAATCAAAACAGCTCATTGTCTCCTATAATATATCCCTTCTCTAAATATGTTGTAGCCATAAGTGAGGTTATAATTTTTTCCATTCATTCAAGCAAAATCTGGACTCTCTTCTCCCTCTCCCTGGTTTTGACCAGAGCAACATTGTAATTTTAAGACAACCCCTTTTACTGGGAAATTGCTTTTCAGAGAAAGTGTTCTCACACTCTTAGCAGTAGAACTCTCTATACAGGCTTCATTTCACACATTCAAAATGCAGCCTAATTGTTAAGCCAGTGCTTGTTCTACCAGGCTATATATATTATTATAATATACATTATATATTATATATATTATATAATGTATATTATAATAATATATGCAGCCATCATCTTGAGGATTTTGCTGAGAATCTCCTTTGTAGGAGCCTGGGTCACATGAACAGTATCAATTTCTGTCTTCTTTAACAACCTCTAATCTTAAATATTAACTTTACCTTCGAAGAGTTATAATGCCAATGACAAGCAGAGCAGATATATCGTATTACCAACACAGGAAAAAGTCAACACTATACTGTCTGGAAAGAGTGTGGGTAGATAATAAGAACTATGGAGGTTCAGAGGAAGAAAAACTCATGGTGTACTGGAGGCTTCAGGAAAGCTTCATAAAGAAGATAGAATTAGAGCTAAGCCCCCAAAGAAAGAGTAAGAATTCTTTTTCTTTTTAAAAAGGCCTTGTTATAGTGGTCTTTTAATATTTTTCTGTCTTCAGTTGTGTCTGTAACCCATTCAAACTCACAGCTAAAAGCAGTCTCAGCATGTCATTCCCATACCTTAAGAATAAAGCACTCATATCAAATGTAGCATAGGAAGCATTCTGAGATCAAGCTTCTACTTATCACTTGAGACTCATGCCTCCTGTGTACACACCTGACTTGGCCTTATTACTAAAGCACAAAGTTTGTCATGCCCTGCCACATACAAAGTCTGTCTAGAAGGTATCCAGCCATATAATATGAAAAAAGATAAATTTATTGAAAAAGATACAAGATACAAAAAACATTGTATGTAGGACAATAACTCTTCAGGCCCCTTCGAAGTAGGCACCTTGGGACCTCACACAGTTCTCCCAATTACTGTCCCATTTTATTTTCCCGAATCTCATTGACAGTCTGAAATCTCTTCCCTTGCAAAGGTGATTTCAGTTTTGGGAAAAGCCAGAAGTCACAGTCACAGGGTACCAAATCTGGGCTGTAGGGGGACTGAGTCACCTGGGTGATTTGATGTTTCATCAAAAACCTTTGCATAAGATGTGATGCATGAGCAGGTGTGTTGTTGTGATGAAGCTGTCAATCACCAGTTGCCCATAGCTGCAGTCCCTGAATCATCTGAATAGTTTTCATAGAGAAATGATCAAGATTAATGCAAGAATTCGATGCACATTCTTTGCTCTACTCAGTCATTTTGAATGTGATGGCAACACAGTACATATAATCACTCAGTGGCTTCTACCACCCCCACCAACTAGTACAGTGAAGTTGTCATTGTTCACACATGCAAATTTCAGCCCACTCTCCTTGGTTGCCGGGTTATATCAATGTCACATAGACTTCTCAGTATATTAACAATGATTGGACTTCTTCTGGACAGACCCCCATATATCTGGACAGCTCTTATTTTTCCTACTTGATTCCTTCAACATATTTCTCCTACATCTGATTCTCTCCATAAAAAGGTGAGTCCTAGAGGCAGGGACAAGTTCTTATTCATTTTTGTATCTCAGAGAGCTGGCATGTAAAAATGAATATATGCCTTTTGTTCTCAATTATATCAAGACTAAGCCACATAAGTAAAGGCAATTTTGATGACTGGAAATCAAACCCTATTCTCCTACTTGCCTTTACCTAGCTGAAATGCCATTATGGGATGGTTGAAAAGAACAGCGAGTTCTGGAATGTCTAGTAAAAATGTTGTGGGCTGGAAAATATGATGTAAATTACCAGGATTGGAAATAAAAATTCTATCTCCAGCACTGGAAATATTGCAAATGTTATTGAAATGTAACTCAAAATACAATTTTTAAAAAATGATAGCAATTCAAAGTAGATCGAAAACTAATTTTGATAGAAAAGTTTTAAGGGTTTAAATCCTTTTCCCATGATTCTATGGCACTGGAATTTAGGTAGGCTTTAAATCTCAGTAAATGTTCTTCAGTATATCCTACTTGGATTAAATTATTATCAACATCATATATATGCCTTCTCTGTCTAGGTCTCTAATTTGAAAAGTCTTAAATTAAACACTAACCCTTCACAATGTTAACTATACCTGTGACAAGTTTCTTCCTATCATCCTATGACTTAGTATAGTGTACCTAATGTCTTGGGCTTCAACAATTTTATTCCCTGGAACATAATTTTCCTACTTCTGTGGTACAAGTAAAAATTGTTATAAATAGAATCACAAGGATTATAGAAATTCCATATGTAATAATTGAAGTACAAAGAGTACATTGTTTTAGTTACTGGGAGTTAGATTGTAAATATTGAAAATGACGTCAGTATGCAATACTTAAAATCACTGTGCATGGGTTTCTAGCAAATCTGCAGCACTCAAGAGGCACAAAAGAATCCCAACTTCCAGTAATTCTCAAATTCATACCTAGTAGAAAT
The DNA here is from genome assembly GCF_021234435.1 of Artibeus jamaicensis. Lineage (NCBI taxonomy): Eukaryota > Metazoa > Chordata > Mammalia > Chiroptera > Phyllostomidae > Artibeus > Artibeus jamaicensis. Next base: position 64,435,225 of record NW_026522030.1, on the reverse strand, counting down.
TCTCCTTCCTTATTCCTGAATACCTTCTGAACATAGTTAATGCAAATTAGAGAATCAAATCTGGTTAGTGTAAGCAAAGGAAGTACAGGTATTATAATACAATGTCTAAGCTAACATAATCATTTTTATTTAAAATTAATGTCTGTTTCCTGGCATGAGGCTGCAGCACAAAGAAAGCATCATGCCCCAGCAGAAAGGGTAGTGTTTTCTCCATCTGATCTTTCATCAAATAGAATTCTTAATCAAACCAGAACCTCCTGAAATACATAATTAGAACACCAAAAAAACAAAACAAGACAAAAAAACAACAAAAGGAAAACTTCCCTGAAAGAGATGGTGAATTGCAATTGGATCTCCTTTGTCCTGAGTTCTGGACAGCATTCTCCCGTGAGTCATAGTTCTCTCACCTCCTGAGACACATTCCATGACTAGTTCTGGTCAACATAACACCTTTACTAAGAAAGAATCGTATCTTGAAAGTAACTCGACTGTTTCAAACTGTGATCTCTGGATAATCAAAGGGTAATTGCATGAAGCACCTTCCTCGCTGCTGCCATGTATCATATTCTGTCCCGGTGAGTCAGTGGCCGGCCTCTGTATCTGGAGTGTGTTGTGAGATTTAATCAAGGGCATGATTTAGAAAGAACTCTGGGACTGGACATTGAAATTTTCCCAAATGTTTGGGTTATAAAGATCAATAGCAAAAACAGCTTGCCTTTTCCACAGGCATTTTGTTTCTTGTTTGGAAACAATAAAAGTTTCAAGCAAATATTTTCTATGTGCAAAAACCCAGTAACCATGGTTTGAATATAAGAGGGAGGCATTTACAGTTCAAATCCAGAAACAAATCCATCACAAATTAGAAGCAAGCAATGTCAGAGGTGTAGCAGTGAATGTAAATATCTGCCATATTGCCTTAACAAAGTATAGTAACAAAGTATAATTACTTATGATTCCCCCTGTATTAACTGCTCTCTATATCCCTTGCTATTTTTTTCCCTACCAGACTATCAACATTTTAAGGTTGGGCACTGGTTCTTTCCAATTGTATCAGTCTTCACTCCTAAAACAGTGTCTCACAAATGGGAGATACTGGTAATTGAATGACTTTTTAAAAATGCCTGGTACCTAATAGTCCCTTGATATGTTCCTATAAATAAATGAATAAATAAAGTGATGAAAGATTGAATATGTGTATGACATTTTATTGTAAAGAAATGTTTTAATAGTCAACTGAGCATTTTAATGGTTAGAAAATAATATGAACTTCTTATTAGACTATAAGTTCATATTTAAATACTGCATTTAAAACACTGAGAGTAAAATTTCTTGCCAATATTTTCAAACTACAGTTTCTATTATTTTTTAAATAATCAAATTATCTTCCTACTGGCAGAGTGACATCACGGTATACTTTAGGTGTTTTTAAATTTCACTCTCTTTTATCCATGCACCCACTCTCACCTGACCTTTTGTGCAGTATCCCTATGTTTGACAAGAAATTAAAGCAGCTGCTTTTTACAGTTTTCAGGACAGATCAGGTATTTTTGTATCAAATGAAATGTTTAAAAAGGATTATTGCAATTATTATAATAAATATTATATTTTTTCTGTCACTATTATTAATAGGAAGATAAAGGATATAAGTGCCATGGGTGTTATGTAAGAAAACATAACTATTCTAACATGAGTCCATTTGAGGTCTGATTATCCCAGAGAAGATTCAAGAACTGTCCAAGTAGCTTGTAGGGAAATGTATTTTGCAATTGTCTGATAGAAAATTCAATGCAGAAATGTAGGCACTGGTCTGGCACATTGCATTTACCCACTTATCAATGCTTTCCCCTTCATTCATCCTTTGTGAAATGTACAAGAGCACCACCGTGCCTGCTTACTACTGGCTACATGAGGATCAGCTCCCAAAACATTACCAACTATTCAGATTACCTTGGCATCTAAGCAACTTTGGGGTGTTTTACCTCCACTGTCAATCCTCCGCAGTGAAGAACAAAGGGATGTTGTCTTTTCTTTTAAACTACTTTATTGAGATATCTGCATGCAAGAAGTTTTGCATATGTAATGTATGCAGTTTGATGAGTTTGAGGTTAACTATACACTCATGAAACCATCATCACCGTCAAAAAGGCCTTAGGCATAAGGAATGTTGTCTCGACTGGAACTAAACTTGCAGTAGCTGTATGTAAAGGAAATCACACAGAAATGATTTCCCGGTGATCTAATAACTTCATCAGCAGTTCTAAGTGTTTATTTGTAACAACTTAATTTCACAGCCTTCTAATGTTTATTTGGTTTCTTTGCGTGTTTGAGCTCTCATGTTACCTTAAGTTTATATTTGTTATAGTCATTAAGGCATCAAATTGTATTTTTGAACAAATTTAACTCCTTAGTTAGACTGAGAGCTCCTTGTAGCCATTGTTGTAACTTATTTACATGGAATTTTCAGACCCTGATAAAGTGTTAGACATTTAGTAGCTTCCCCATAAAGATTTGCTGAATTAATGAATGAGAGCTTTCTGCACATGCTTTTTGTACCATCTTCAGGTCCCCATTCTCTGACTTTCATCCATGTCTTCTAACAACTTAGAAATTCTTATTATCACTGCATTTAACGTTCCCTCAAAACTCACCCAGAAGGAATATTTATTAATATCTACTACATCATAATGTAGCACTCTGCTTCCCTTCATTGTCCTGAAAATCAAAAACAACTTATGATCTAGATGCAGAGATGAGAAAAAACCACATAAAAAACTAAATTACAAAATAAAGGAGTCAATGATTAGGAGTAAAACAAACACCATAAGTGATATGAACATAGTGTGTTCTCAGATTATACCTAAATTAGGTCTATTCTGGATTCATACCTGGAAAAGCCTGAATTCCTTTGATGGTAGCTGCCAGAGCAGGTGTGTTTGAATACTGACAGAAGAGTATAAACAAAGAGAATGAGGAGACAAACCTGACCTGATAACTAAGTGTTAGCCTTCAGAGGGATCAGTGATATGATGAGCTTCTTGAATTTGTCCTTAATAAAGTAATCTGTCCCTAATGTTTCCTTTCACCAATGACTTATACAAGAATCTTAGAGAGAAGGAGAAAACTATCACATAGAACTGAAATTACTCTGTAAGATATAAATATTCATGAAACGTTACTCTCATATCAATAAGATATTGGGCACATCTGTGTGCCTTCATGGAAGATAGCACAATTGGAGGGAGGCTTTGTCTCAGGAATACTGTTCAGTCTGGGGAAATGGAGGGTGCAGTTATTCACTGGATAATGTGCTACCCACACAAGGAGTGGCTAGAAGTATTATAGGTGTCATGCAAAGTCACCAGAACCCAGTGGAGGCAGCAGTACCAAACTGAAATATCAGTGTTATGAACAAAGAAGGGGGAAGGGGCGAAAGAGTAGGGTAGTAGCTAGACATATCTTTGAGTCCATGGTAACTCATTTTGGTGATCACTGAACATACCTGGGGACTCAATAGAGGGAATCAGCAAGTGACAGGTCCCATCCATAATAAATATTTAAAGGATGGTGAGGTGCTGAGCCACGGAGCAATTTGGGAAAGCTTCATGAAGTAGGAAGAATTGGATCTACATCAGTAAGGGGAGATGAAGGCAGTGGGGAGCAATGGTACTAAAAGATGAAGCTGAGCAAATACAACGAAGCATCTGTAATCTGTATGACCATGACCAGGTCTCTGTTCAGTGCTGTGACTGGCTGCAACTCTGTGGACATTTAGAGAGAATGATAAACAGTTGGTTTAGGAATGGGTGGCAGAGCCAAAGTAAAGAATCCTATAGCTTCATTCCCTGAAATATCCCAAAATAGTGGGCTCTTGATATGAAGATTACAGAATTTCAGAGAGTAATATCCCCTTTACCCATAGCCATGCTGTAAGCACTTTATATACTTTATCTTCTATCTTTAACATCTCTATTATTATTGTGTTTATCTTTTATAAATCAAAATCGAGATTCAGGTAGTTTAAGTACGTGGCCCTTCATGACACAGCAAAGGTTGAGTCAGGATTCGAGACCACATGTGTGTTGGTTTTACACACCACTACAATATGTTGCCATGCTTTCCTACTTTTGCTATATTCAGCTCCCCGATCTCAATGGGGTATCGTTGGCGTTAAATTTTCCCCACTCTGTTCTAATTTCTTGTATAATGTAATGGTGATTTCATATTACATAAAGATAGAAAAAACACTAACAGTAGAACTCTAGCTTTAGAAATAAGTTAGTTTAATTATATTCACTTTACATGATTTTTCTTGAAGATACTAGCCTTGGGTTTTCAGGGGTTTTTTCCTATTTCAGTGCCTGGCCACGACTCCCAACATCAGATATAACCAAGTGGATCGCCTTAGTATGTTAGTGTTACAGGAAATAATGTGCCTGGTATGAAGACACATTCTTGTGGCCTTGCTGACCTAGAGGCGGAGTTTGAGTTAAAAGAGATAAGAATAGGGAAAGAAAATAAATTTCATAAAGGAACATAAGTCAGCCAGAAGTGTCGAAGATAGACGAGGCTGAAATTAAGGCCACCGTGAGAGTGGAGCAAGTATGCTGAACTTCACAAACTTTGAACATGAACTTTAGAGTTGACATGTCCAGCATTCTGGACTGGAAATGGACATGACTTAGGGGCTAGAGATGAAGACACTGACACTTACAAGAAATCAATAAAGGCTTTCTCTACTGCTGAATGAGGAGGAACTCCTATCTACTCTAAATACCTGTGAGGACCTAACAGTTAGTTTCAAAGACCGTGTTAAAGTTCCTCTGCACACTCTTGAGAATTGTCAAGGGCATAAGCTACTGTTGTGATGACTCATCCTCGGGGAAGGTACCAGCAGGAACTGGGAAATCTTGTTCATTAAGTTGGTTGGAAGAAACTAGCACCTTACCATTTGGGGCATCTGCAAAGGAGCAAGCAATTCTGCCGCCACTTCAGCCAAAATGTATTTACTGTATTTTTAGACTATAAGACTCACTCTGCCCCCTCAGATTTGGGAGGAATAATGGTTGTTAATGCTGCTGTTGAGTTCTGTTTACATTTACATTGGTGAAATATTATGTTATTTCTGTTATTAAATATTTTACCACATTTTTTGCTTCAAAATTTTTTTTCCTATTTTCCTCCTCTAAAACCTAGTTGTGTCTTATGGTCCAGGAAATATGATAACCCATTTTATCTGGATGAATCAGTTTGACTGAGTAAGAATAGACCCTCACAAAGAAATTGCATTCTAATAAAAATGTGTGCAAATCTGTCTTGGAAGGCCAAAATAATTAGTAGATAAATCCAATTTTAAAGAGGTAAATGAAAGAAAATCTTCAATTACACAGTTCAGATAGCATTATGCATGATATGGTTTTCTTCTTATAGCATTATGGGGGGAATTTTCCAAGTCATTTGTCAACTCAGTGAAAAAATTTAAAGTATGCTATCAAAGGCATCTTGATATCAGTTTAACCCAAACATTAGTCACACATTTTCAGATTTCCAGGAGAAAAAATTATCCTCATAAATGAACTTTAGCTACTTTTTAAAATGTACTCTCAGAATTGGGCCTTGCAATAATAAAAGTTTTATGTAAGGTACCATGTTGAAAAAGAAGAGCTAATGGTTTAAAATAAATTAGTCTCTAGGAAATATTATTTGGATACTTATGGTTGGAACTAATTCTGTATGTTTTGGTTACTAAATTTATACAGTGGTATGCATTCTAAAAATATCTTCATATATGACATCACATTGTAATGGCCCCTTAACTATTCTCTATAACTCCAATCTGGCCCCTGCTTGGTCTGTTTGCCATTGGATGGGGCTTCTATCTGGAGGAAAGTGAAGTTTCTCTTTCATCTATTGCTTTCTAGAAAATTAGTGCTAACCCTGTGTCTGGCTTATGAAACTAAACATTGTTTTGTCAGAAGGGCACAGGGCTTCCTTCAGGATTACTGTCTAAATTGGGAGGCCAGGAACTACTCACTCAGGGTAGGCACTGCTAAGGGATTAGGCCCCAGTGTTGATGTTCATGTTACCTCCCTTGCCTGCACCTAATGAGGCTTGGCTATCAGAACACTAAGGGAAGGGTTTTCCCCAAGTGAAAGATTTCAGAGAGTTTTTGCAGCTTCCGTTTTCAAGGTAAATTTTAGCCCTTGAAAAATTTCAAGGTAAATTCGTTTGTATAGGCAAAGGAATCACTAAACTTTTTCCACTGGCAGAATCGGGTGGTCATTAAGGCCATAAAACCACACAAATGAGATCATGAAGAGCCTCATTTATTGGGGCTACATTCAAGAGTAAAATAACTAGTCAATGTGAAATAAATGACCCTTTCCAAGGACCAAGGTCAAGGAGCAAGGTGCATGTAGTCAGCGCACATGATAGGCTGACAGACAAGTATCAAATATATTGGATGTTTACAACAGACTGGTTTCCCTTTTTAAATAAAACTCCATCCACAATTATTTAATGAGCTTCTAACACGTGAGAGACATTATCTTAAATTTTCTTGATGGTAGGGGACCAGAAAAAACAATCCTAATGTTCAGGATTTTAAGAAGTTTAAATTTAATGTAAGGAGGCATATAATAAATGATGTCAAAAGAAACAAATTTAAGTGACTCAAAACAAGAATGAAGGCTTGATTCAGTAGATGTGTCCCAGAAGCACCTGAAAACCAGGCAACTCTCTAAGTCAAGGCAGGCCTGGTGTCTGTGGTCTGGCCCCGGTACAGTTTTCAATGTCAGCTGCTGTAACTCTTCCAGCTGGTATAGTTAAACACTGTTTTTGTTTCTTCAGGCCCTTTGCTGATGGTTATTGTCATGAAACCATCCAAAAAACTGTCAGAACATTTCTTTTGAAAGCTGTTTTTATGTACCTTTTGGCTTGTTGGTTAGTCAAGGTTGAGGAGCAAGAAAGGTAGGAAAAGAAATAGAAAAGGAACTAAAAAGCAAGGAAATTGTCAAAGGCTGTTTTCATTCTTTTATAGAAGGTTATAAATTAAAAAATATCTTCAGGGTTTGAAAACTGAATGAAGACAGTGACTTTGAAGAAACGTGGAAGAGAGTTGTCAGGAAGGCCTTTCTACGGAGAAGACATTCAGGTTGAAACCTGACTGTTGAGGAGGAGAAAGCCACATGAATCCTTGGGAGACTGAGCAACTACAAGTGCTGTGGAGCAGAGATAGGCTTGGCATGTTCATGGAGAAGAAAGAACAGGGAGACATGTGAAGAAAAGGCACTGATAGAAAGTTTAGAGGCTGTGCTTTGATATTTGGCGACATGGTGAGAGAGGGAGAAGTAAGAGTACAGGAAATTCATACTTGACTGGAATTGCTCTGAGCTGACATGAAGCCTTGCCACACTTGGCAGGTGTTTAGAGCAGACTCGCATGGAGTTGGTGGAGTGCTGGTTCCCAAATGTTGGTGTGCTGGGAAATTGTTAGGGCATCATGTGAAAATGCAGATTCACAAGGCCTGAGATACAGCCTGTTAATCTACTTTCTAATGAACTCTGAGTAGGACGGCTTCTGGGTCTTCTTTGGAGACCCCCGTCTCCTCTCCAAGTCCTCCAAATACTTTAGTCATCAGAATAGGTATAGCCAGGTTTTATTTTGCTCTTCACCATTCAAGGTACCACAGGAAGACTCTTCCGTAATCTATTTATTAGTCCACCTGAACTCATGGTCATTTTCAAGGTCTGGTTCTTGGTAAATTTCCCATTCAAATTTTAAAATGGTAGAAGCTATTTAAATCACCTTCCTTCTAGGTGTCTTTAATTTAATATTTTGAGGTTATTCTATCATATACTATTTACAAAGTCTATGTTGTCTCTGAGTAATAGTAATCATTGTTAAGTGAAAAATAACTGATTTCTCACTTATTTATTTATAGAGCTGTGTTTTTGTTTATTGTTTCCCCCATTGGGAACTCTTTAGACATCTGTACTCTTTAGTACAGATGATGAAAATATCTGCTCCACTATAAATTCTTTCTAAATTATAAGTAATTTAAAACTGTTTTTAGCAGGAAAAAACATTTGTAAATGCAGATAGGTAAAGTTAGTGATTTGACTAAAACTTTGCCTAAGCAAGCTAGGAACAACTACAAAAACTTCTTTGGTGTTCTGTGATTCATCAATTTAGAAGTCCTAAGTATTTTTAATGATTTCTTACAAATACAGGGAAAGGGGGAAATGCCTGTTTTGGTGCATTGTAAGAATATCTCATGAATTTATAGTTTGCTTAATAACTGGTGATAGAGAACAATGTTATGCTTCTAAGTATTCTATATTGCTATTTTCATTCATTTTAGAAAAGTATATTATTTAAGAGCAACAAGTTTAAAGTGCTAGTGGGCATAATGTCCCCTCAGTGACCCAGTACATGTGTGGACTTCAGCGAATCAGTTAGGCTCTTCTGAACCTCAGACTCCTCATCTGCAGAGCAGTGCCTCCTGAAGTTTCTGACAATTAAATCAGATGCATGTAAATTGTACGTATTGTGTCTGGTGCACAGTACACTTTCAATAGATGTTAGGCATTAATATTAGTAGTATAACTGCTAATTATTATTTTCCCAACAAGAACAAATTTAACTCAAGAAGATCTGGTTGGCAGAGCCTTCAAAACATATTCCTGATCTGAAGCTCACATACCAGCTGCTAATTTGCTTGTTTATTTCATTTGATTTTTCATAGCTGCACATAAGGGAAGTGGGTGGCAGAAGCTTAATTTATTTGCCCCTTTTTTTTGAAAATGTGGGTTTTGGCTCTCACACTATTTTGAGGCCTGGCCTCATGGTAGCACTGAGGATGTGCACAGTTTAGGGAGGTGGGAGCTTTGTGTAGCTCTCCTGGTGGCTCTGGCATCTTTCTTTCCCCAAGTGCCCATCCTAGATGCTGCACTGCCAGTGCCCACCGGCCAAGGGCCTCTCCTCCCACGGATCCGGAACACAGGAACAGAGCCATGACTCACGGGCTGCAACTTTTTAAGCTGCTTGATACAAGCACTGATAGGCTCAGCTCTCCTGTTTTTATAGCCCCACAGGCTGACTAGAGGGGAAAGGGCTCTTTGGTTTTTAAATCAAGTGCTTTCTGACGATAACTGAGAACTGAGGGATATGTGGAGAGGCTGGGATGTTCTTCCTGTTGCCTTTCCGGAGTCAGTGGAAAGGATGATCTGGGGTGACTCCAGGGTACCTTCAGATCCTTAGAGGTATGGCATTTGAAGTCCTTGCAAACCTTTCTTTATAAACTGTCAGAGTCCCTGCTTTTCCCACCGTATTTTGTACATTTCTCTGTACAAAATTCTCTCTTTCATTGTGGTGGTTGTTATTGGCCCGTCTGCTGTGGACTGCATGCTTGCTTGGTTGAGGGTAAGTCTTCTGCCTTTTTAATCATGGGATCTCCAGCCCTAAACTCAGTGCCTGATAGGCAATAAATGCTTAAATATCAATTATTGGCTACATGGATGGATGGATTGGTGAGTGGGTGATGAATGGCTATACTGATCAATTTCGGGAAAAGTAAATACTGCATCACAGTCCACTGTGATCCACATGTTAATACTCTTTAATTGTCAGATGGATATTGGTGGGAGAAATTATTGATTTAAAAGGCAGTTCTGAAGTTCAGAAAACTTACTTTGCTGTCAAACTTAAGGCCATAATATTAAACTTGAGGGCAGCTATTTTGTCCATAACCCACTCCTTAAGTAATTTTGGCAAGAATTTATTTATTTATTTATTTATTTATTTATTTTTAGAGAGAGGGGAAGGGAGGGAGAAAGAGAGGGAGTGAAACATCAATGTGTGGTTGCCTCTCACACACCCCCAACTGGGGACTTGGCCTGCAACTGAGGCATGTGCCCTGACTGGGACCTGAACCAGCGACCCTTTGTTTCACAGGCCAGCATTTAGTCCACTGAGCTGCACCAGCCAGGGCAATTTTGGTAAGAATTTAAAATGAAAAAGAAAAATGTCCTTAAAAGTATAAATGGAGGTCTGTGACCAATATGACATTTCAAGTTAACATTAAAGCAAATTTTGTATGTTTAAAGGTAAGGTCTGTTGAATCTGTAGGGGATTTACAGATTGCAAGCTTAATGTTCCATTGAGAAAAGTGGTAGGAGTTCATCCATGCGATTACTGAAAGAGTGTTTTTTAAAGACATACTTTATACTGAATACAATGGACTGAGAGATGAATTGATCCACATCTTAGTGCTCTGGATCTTCACAGTTAAATCAAGAAGTAGACATGGGAATAAGTCATTGTAATAGTGGGAAAATAGAGGTAGGATCATGGCACTATAAAAACACAGCAGATAGACTTGTTTGACCTTGCTCAGAAAATCTAGAAAAGAGAAAAAGGTGAAATATGAACTGGAACTTGAAAGATATATGACTTTACCATAAGAGGAAGGAAAGAGACAATGTACGTGTACAGAGAGAGAACAGCTGGGAAGAGCATGGTGCATTCTGGGAAATGCAAGTACTGCTATGTAACCACTGCATTGGCCTGTATGAGGAAGATGAGTAACTATGATCAGAAACACAGGTGGAGAAAATCACTCAGGACTTCTGCACAGAACTATCCATTTAAAATGTGTCCCTCCAGGTACATTGTACAAAACTGAAGAATGTTGTAATTGGTGTAATTGCTTCTCCAAATATTGAAGTGGGAAGGCTAAAGAGTGCACTGCAGTTCTACACTAACAGGTGGGGAAAACGTGGGTTCAGTGGTTATGTAGTCTTGACCTCATGTACTTTTAATCATTTTGATAAAGGCAGATGATTTAAAACATAACAATGTGATTTCACCTTGTATCCTTGTGTCAATTTGATGTATGTCATTTTACAAATCCGGAAAACATCCTGGAAAAAACCTGCCACTGTGGTTTTATTTGAAGCAACATGAAGAATCTGATTATTTTCAAAATAGACTAATTGATAAAGTCAGGGATAAAATCTAAGATCCTTGATTTCTTGACCCTGACTGCCTTACGAGACCACCCAGCTCAATAAAAGAAGTATCCGGAAAATGGAAGGTGGTACTTCATCTCTTAGCTTTGTTGAGCAAAATCTGTTCTAAGGCTGGATGTCACCAAGTTGTTCTGTGTGACTTTAATTAAGTATCCGTCTCACAAGATTTTTCATTCCGTACTTCAGATAATTTTACAGGTTGATCTATATGTAATTTAGTTTAAAATGTTATTTACCTTTAGTTAAATAAACGATTAACCAGATATCATCTTGTTAAAATTGTCAGTGTGTCAGAGGAATCACTCTTAGAAAATCAAGAGCACATCTTCGAGCTGCCTGGATTTCTTTGATATTGGTTTGGCCTATACTTTCAGAGTTCCCTTAACGCAAAGCACTGTGTTTGTATGGGATGGTGATATGCGCAGGTAATACCAATGTGGGGAAATACAGTGAATACTTAGTTGCAAGGCATTTGTTTGAGTGCTTTTTTATAATAATAACATCTTTAGTCCTTATGTATCAAGTGGCTGCCTTTTGAAATCTCCATTTTATCAATGATAAAACTGACACTCAGATAGATTAATAAGTAACTTGCTGAGATGATGAGTCAGAAAATAGAGTAGATAAGAATGGAACTTGTGTTACCTGGGTCTACAGTCTTTGTCCTTAGACACTGCTGGGCCCTTGCCCTAGAAGGATACCATGCAGCCATTTGGGAGCTGAAATACTTCAGGAATTCAGAAACAGAAGAGAATTCCTGTCTGGGGTGATCAGGAAAATTCCTAAAAGAGGAGACATCATGACTAGGCCTAAAGGATTGGTGGAGTTCCATCAGGTGGATGCTAAGGTGATCCTGCACTCTCAGAGTTGTCATTAGCAAAGGCTCCAAGCTGGAAGAGCACAAACATGAAGGACAGAGCAGGGAGCAGTTTGTAGGAGGGGAGCAGAGAATCCTTGTAAAAGGGCAAGAGAAAAGTTGTACTAGAAGGGAAGTTGTAGCAAATTCCAGAGAAATTCAGAGTTTGAAATTCACTCTGGTTGTGAAGGCTGTGAGTAAGACTGTTATTTACTTACCTATTTATTTATTTACTTATCTATTTATTTAAGCAAAGGAGCAATAAAGAAAGATGAATTGGGCAGTAACATGTAGGACTGATTAGACGGAAAATGAGAAAGATTTGTAATCAGAAAAAAGTTGATATTCAAATGAATTTAAACACACAAAAATAACAAAAACAAAATTTTAAAAGATCAAAGACTTCCACATACCTTCTCTCAAATAAAAACTGAGACCGTCTGCAACTTTGCTATAGCAGGTGTGGCATGGTAACAAGGATACTATCTTGCCATCCGCATACAAACAGGATCTCTCCCACCATCTAGATACCTGGAAGAATAATCCACTTTTCAGTTCCTCTCTCTGCTCTGAAGCTATGAGTTAATGCCATTCCTTAACTTTTCCTCTGTATTTTGATGGCAGATTTGTCCACGACAGGCACACACAGGGGTACCAGTAGTACATTGTTTTTTAAATATCTGTGGCTGTCCTGTGGTCTGGAGTAATGATGTGCATGTTACTCTGAGGTGGGCATTAATAATGGTTATAGCTTACTCAATACACCAAGGACCAGGAATGACTGAGCCTGGAGAAGATGGTCAGGCAGCAACCAATATTCTCACCCTTAAGTCCCTGTAATTTCTGAAGAGGCACAAAGTAAGTATGTAGACCAAATTTTGGTTTCAGCTTTCTGATGGGACTGCGTGTGCCTCATGGGGCCACAGACATGCAAATATCAGAAGTTGGGAGAGAACCATGAAATATACATCTGAAGAGAACTCTGAGGTCGACAGTTCTACCTCACCTTTATATTCATTGGACTTGGAAATATTCAGCATCTACCAAATGTACATTTTCCAGGAGGCCAAGTTTTGAGAGAGATCTAGGAGATTCCAGGTTAGCTCTGTAAACAGCTGAACTATGTGACCTTTTCTTTCCTGGGTGGGTCACAAGTAATTGCACCAGAGAAAATAGCAGGATACTTATTCTGGAAGTTATAACCTTGTTGTAGTAACATAAGTAAAGTTTACTCTCTGTGTAACATTGTACTGTTGAGTGGTGTGCTACATTTAAATGACAGCCTCTTTACACAGCCCGAAAGTATTACAAATGGCCCTCTGAGAGTATTTCATCAAATGCAGTTTGGGGTGATCTTAGTACCTCATTTCACCCAAGAGGTAGGTTTAACAAGCTAGAATTTAGGAGACATTTTTAAATGATACATAAGTGACTATATTGAAGAAAAAAGAGACAGAGTTTAAGTGTAATTAAGCTATATCCATTTTAAAAACTAATATTAAGTCATTCAAATATGAGAATATAAGCCCATGATGGAGAATGACTCCATGCTTCTCACTTTAAACTCCATTATGATCATCTCATATGCTGTCCCCTTCTTTCCACCTTAAATGTGTCTCTAGAGTCAATCAGTTTGTAAGGAAAAGGATTATCAGTGAACCAAAAGCCTAAAGCCTTTACACTTGACTGAGTTCCTTCAGGTGCTCAAAGGGAGGTGCTAATAAAACCAAGGCTTTGGTTAGGACCATCTATGCCATTTCCCTTACATTTTTCTTTTGTCATTTTAAAATTTTTGTTTTGGAATCATCTTAAACATACAAAAGGTTTAAAGAATCGCACAAAGAGTTCCTGGATCCTCTTAGCAAAATTAACTACTGTTAACAATTTTCCACGTTTGCTCTGTAATTCCATATTTACTACATATTTCCACAACAATTTGAGAGTAGGATGCAAATGCATGCCTCTTTACCATTTAGTCATTTCAGTGTGTTTTTTTCCTAAAAGCAATAACATTTTCTTATATAAATTTATTAAGGGTGATACTTTAATCTATAGTCAATATTGAATTTACCAATTGACCCAATTATATTATTTATATGGGTAAATATAAAAGTCTAAAATCTAACCATTGCATTTACTCCATTAGAACTCTAATAGGAATGGCTAAGGGAAGACCATTTTCAGATAATATTTGCAAAGGGGCTGTGGGAGAGTCAGACTTATTGAGTGCCCTTTTATCCTCAGAAGAGGTATATCCCCATGAAGTAGTCTATCAATTGGGGTTCTTTATAGAAACAAAGCCAATAAAATATATCTCATAGGAGATAGATATAGATGATATAGATAGATATAGATATAGATATAGATATAGATATAGATATAGATATAGATATAGATAGTTTGTCCAGAAGTGTCTGGCCATACAATATGTAAAATAGAAATATTTTTTAAGAAGATACAATATACAAGAAACATTGTCCATAGGACAATGACACCTCAGTCCCCTTCAAACTAGGCACCTTGGGACCTCACACAGTTCTCACATTGCCATCAGCTGCCCTGTCATATTTTCTTGAATCTCATCAATGGTCTGAAATCTCTTCCCTTTCAAAGGTGACTTTAGTTATGGGAAAAACCAGAAGTCACAGTGTACCAAATCTGGGCTGTAGGGGGACTGAGTCACCTGAGTGATTTGATGTTTCATCAAAAAACCTTTGCACAAGATGTGATGCATGAGCAGGTGTGTTATCGTGATGAAGCTGCCAATCACCAGTTGCCCGAAGCTGCAGCTTCTGAATCATCTGAGTAGTTTTCATGAAGGAATGTTCAAGCTCAATGCAAAATTTGACTTACATTCTTGGCTCTACTCAGTCATTTTGAATGTGATAGCCACACAGTAGATATGCTCACTCAATGGCATCTACTGCCCTTACTGACTAGTACAGTGAAGTCTTCATTGTTCATGCATGTGCATTCCAGTTCACTCTTCTTACCTGCCAGGTTGCATCAATGTTGTGCATACTGTTCTTGTTATATTAACAATGGCTTGACTTCTTCTGGATAAACTCATATACCCTATAGGATATATATATATATATATATATATATATATATATATATATATATAATGTACATATATACTATATTAGTATATAATATATGATAATGATAATAATGATTAAAATATTATTGTGACCCTAATGGAAATGCCATGATCTTTCTTAGAAACTTGTGATCTCACTATTCCTGGTAGAATTTAAATGTGTTTGGGAAAAAGAATGAGGTGGAATTTATCTATGCCTAGAAGATTTTAAAATCCCTTCCAATTAATAACTATATCTATGTATCTATGTATAAATCTATATCTAGAAATAATGGACCCAGGCAAGGCGAGTTAAAGACCAGTAGGTCAAGCCAGGAGATTGGAATCTCTGCCAGAAGTTGATGCTACTGTAGTCTTGAGTCTTAAGTCTATCAGGCAGGCTAGTGGGCTTGAAACTCATCAGGAATTGATATTGCAGTGTTGAGGCACAATTTCTTCTCTTCTATGAAACCTTAGTTTTTGCTTTTAAGGCATTTCAACTGCTTGGATGATACCCACCCACATTGTTGAGGGCAATTTATTTAAAGTCAACTAACTATAGATATTAGTCATATCACAAAATAGGTTTACAGAAAAAAAAAAGGTTTACAGAAACACCAAGATTCATGTTTAATAATATAATTGACCTAGCCAAGTGAACTCAGAAAACTATCAGAATTAGACATCATCACCCACATTTTAGACATGATGAGTCTAAAACTTAGCACCACTGTGTTTACTGAGGACATTCACTATGCATGGCTGAGCCAGAATATCTAGTGTGTCTCACTTTGAAGAACTGTGCTTCCATGGTTGCCCATGGCCAAACTTCAGTGTGAAATAATTTATGAATTGGTCAGCTTCCAGTCACGGATAGTGTCTATACAAAGGCTGAATGACCAGCTAACAAGAGTGTTCTACATATACATGGCCATTTGAGTATATGTGAAAATATACTCAACTTCATTAGCTATTAGGGAAATGCAAATCAAATGAAACTATAATGAAATACCAATTCACATCTGTTAGAATGACTGTTGTTAACAAGACAACTAGTAACATGTATTGGAGAGGTTACTGAGAATTACATTCACTGTTGGTGGGAATGTAAACTGGCACAGCCATTATGAAAAACAGCTTGGAGATTCCTCAAAAAATTAAGAATAGAGTTACCATGTGACCCAGCAAACCCTCTACTATGTAGCTACCTGAAAAATCAGAAAACCTTTATTCACAAAGATATATACACACCTCTGTTCATTGCAGCACTATTCACAGTGGCCAAGATATGGGAACAACCAAAGTGCCTTTTGATAGGTGACTAGAAAAAAGAAGATGCGGCACATATATACAAGGGAATACTACTCAGCCATAACAAAAATCGAGATACTTCCATTTACAACAACATGGATGGATCTTGAGAATATCGTGCTGAGTAAAAATTAAAAACAAAAAGTCAAGAACAGATGATTTTACTCATACGTGGGACATAAAACTGAAAGCATCAAATGAGCAAACAAGAAAAACAAACAAAAGCTCATAGACACTGAACACAATATGGTTGTTACCAGTGAGTGGCAGGGGTTGTAGTAAACAGTAAAGGTGGTCAAATATATATTGTAGAATTGGAAGATCTGACTTTGGGTTTGGGGCACCCAATGCAATATACAGATCATGTACCATAGAACTGTACACTTGAAACCTATATAATTTTGTTAACAAATATCACCCCATTAATGAAAATCATCATAATAAAGCATGAAGTCAAACTAAAATAATGTTAAAGAAATAATTCAAGCCTTAATGAAAGCTGAGCTAGATGATTTTTAAAAATCCATTGGACTTTATGAATCTACACTAAGTTTTTAAGATGTGTTTTGAGTCTTCTCATATTGGAATATAACATTGTTATGCACAGATACCTTCACATTAAATTAGCACATCTAACCAGAATAGGAGGATAAATTGTATCCCCTCCTGCTCTTTTTCTTTAAAGCCTACATTTTTTATAGTTTTCAAAACAGCATTTCAAACTAGTGCTACTATTTGGCAGATCTATTAAATGTTCACAAAGAAAAATATGAGATTTTATTTTATTTTTTTTTTCTGTTCTTTAGATTCTTTTTTTTTTTTTAATTTTATTTAGTTATTTTTCAAGTACAGTTTTTTGTCTATTTTTCCCATCCCAGCCTCCCCTGCCCCTTGCTCCCCACCTCCCTCCCATTTCCTCCCCCCCCTTAGTTCTCGTCCCTGTGTCCTTCCTATTTGTTCCTCCAAATCCCTCCCCCTTTTTCCCCCTTAACTTCCCTTCCTTCTCCCCCTCTGGTCACTATCCCCTTGTTCTCTATTTCAGTGTCTTTGTTTTTTGGGTTTTTTTTTTCTGCTTACTTGTTTGTTTTGTTGTTTAGCTTCCTGTTAAAGGTGAGATCATATGGTATTTGTCTTTCAGCACCTGGCCTATTTCACTCAGCATAATGCTTTCCAGTTCCATCCATGTTGTTGCAAAGGGTAGTAGTATCCTTCTTTCTCTCTGCAGCATAGAATTCCATTGTGTATATGTACCACCATTTTTGGATCCATTCATTTACTGATGGGCACCTAGGTTGCTTCCAACTCTTGGCTATTGTAAATTGTGCTGCTATGAACATTGTGGTGCATAGGTTCTTTGATATTGATGTTTTAGGATTCTTAGGATATAATCCTAGCAGTGGAATTGCTGGGTCAAAAGGCAGGTCGATTTTTATTTTTCTGAGAAAAATCCATACTGTTTTCCATAATGGTTGTACCAGTCTGCACTCCCACCAACAGTGAACTAAGGACCCCGTTTCCCCACAACCCCTCCAACATTTGTTGTTTGTTGCTTTGTTTATGATAGCCATCCTGACTGGTGTAAAGTGGTATCTCATTGTGGTTTTAATTTGCATCTCTCTGATAGCTAATGATATTGAGCATCTCTTCATGTGTCTCTGAATGTTCTGTATGTCCTCCTTGGAGAAGTGTTTGTTCAAGTCCTTTTCCCATTTTCTAATTGGGTTGGGTGTCTTCTTAGAGTGGAGTCATGTAAGTTCTTGTATATTTTGGAGATTAAACCTTTGTCTGAGGTATCATTGGCAAATATGTTTTCCCATACAGTTGGTTGTCTTGCTAATTTAATACTGTTTTCTTTAGCCATGCAGAAGCTTTTTATTTTGATGAGATCCCATTTGTTAAAAGAGCTGTGCTGTTCAAAATCAATTGTATATGTAAATATAAACTTCATATATCCAAATGAGGTCCTTGCATCATTCTATTTTAATTCCTAGGATTATTCGATGGCTCAGTTTTTTTCTTTATTTCCTTCATAGACAGTAGAACTATAATCAGAGCCCATGTTTTACCTTGATAATTATTCTTAATATTAGAAAAAGTTTCATCTTTTGGAGGGCATTTTAAGTAATAAATAATACTCATACAAGTAATATTCACTAAGCCTTATTAGGTATCAAGTATTTTGTTAGTGGTGTATAAGCATTATACTTTTTTCTTTATAGCAACTCAAACAGGGTACTATCGTTGCTTTCATTTTAAGGAAAAAAAAAACAAATAAAGAGCAGGTGTAGAAATATTAAATAATTCTAATAGTGAGATCTTACCCAGATAATGTGCATTTGAATATTTCATTTTCTGATTTTTGCTTGATATTTTTACATAAATGGAACTATTTTATATTTAATTCAAATTATTCTCTAAAAATCTGAGCAGTCTTATTTCAATAGTCATAAAGCAAAGTAATTAAGTGCCTTGTTCATAACCACCAGCAAGATGACTGCCAATTTAGAAAATCAATTTTTGACCTTTTAACACGCAGTCCAAACTTTGCCCATTAAATTGCGTCTTCTTGTAATAAAACACAGTGTAATGACAGCTTAACATACAATAATTTCTATTGCTTTGCAAATATTAATTTTTATATGGCAGTCTATAATCACCATCACTAGGCAATTGCACAGGTTTTTGCTTGAGTAACTTGTTGTCATCTAACTTTAAGGCAGGTTATTTTTCTCTGTGCGTCTTTCTTTCCTGGTAAGGAATAAAGGGTGACTCTTCAGTCTGATTTAAAAAATTGAAACCTAAAGGATTATTATTAGGAAGACGAAAAGTGAGATCTTGTGGATACAAATCTCCTGTGTAGCAGAGGATAGGCCTACTGGATTCAAATTCAAAAATAGAGGCAATGATTCCAATATTGCAAATATGATGGGAGGGATGTAACTTATGATATTGCTATTCTGGGTGAGATTTAAGCATGGCTGGGAAAAAAGTAAAATGAAGATTTGCCTAGATTTTAAAATCCTGATAATTTTTTTTAATCTAGATAGTTTTAAATTCTGTTAGTCTTCATTTTTAGGTAATAGACACCCCCCCTATTATGTTTACCACCATGAACAAGTAAAAATCCCCATTTTATAAATTACTCTGTTTGGTGGGGATTGAATTGTATGAAATTGTTGTTGTTTTTACAGAATAATCTAATCTTGTGTATTTCTGGAGGTATACATAATGGAGCATTTGAAAGGTGTCAGTGATGAAGTAGTTAGGTCTAGGGTATCTTGTTCCATATTTGCCTGATGCTACTCTTATTGGTGCATTTAATTCTTAACCAACCAGACCTAGGATTCCAGATGGTGACATACGATTTTTGATAGTGCCACAAGGGATGTTACTCAAGTCTATTCAGACAGCATTTAATGGGGAAGTTATTATCATACTGCTGAACTCCTCGTTGGCTTATCAAACCCCAATCATCAACTGCATTGCAGAGAAAATAGAATGTGAAACTAATGAAAAAGCTCCCCTGACATAAGGCATTGGTTATTTTCAAAAGAGTAAATAAATAAATAGGTCCATCTATACCATAGCTACAGTATAGATCTGGCTGGAGAGAAAGAACTCTCCGGGGGGGTTTTAAGGGGGGCAGATTAGGGGGACAGATTTCTCTGAATATACATTTCTACCACAAAGATCTAAATGTGTGTGCCTCTCTGAGCCCCACACCCTAATGTGAGGGAGCAACAGCTACTAATGGTAGCAGAGCACTTCTGCCTTCAGAGAGCCTGTCTCATAAGACTAAATGTCCATGTTCAACTGTGAGAAGACACTATTGGGAAAGTGGATCTAAGTGTCTTAGAGAGTCTAAGAGATCTCTGAAGTTAGTATTAAAAGTTCTAATTCAGGGTAAATATAGGGGAGTCGGGTATATGGTGATGGAAGGAGACTAGAATTTGGGTAGCAAGTACACAGATATAAATATACAGATTTATAAAATATACAGATATCTATATTTTATCTGTAATAAAATATACAGATAATGTATTATAGAATTGTACACTTATATAATGTTATTAAACTTATATAATATTATTAAACACTGTAACCACAATAAATTTCATTTAAAAGTGAACATGCGAAAATGTTAAAAGAGTCCAAGTAGATCTTCAAATTTATTTAAGTAAAAATAAATGGTTCTAATTTGGTCACCATTCTGGTGCAGATCAGCAGATCCGTGTAGGGTCTAGAGCAACACAGAAAGTACCAATTTTTTTAAAACTTTTTTTAATTTAATTATTGTTCAAGTACAGTTTTCTGTCTGTTACTCCCATCCCAGCCCACCCCTCTCAGTGCTCCCCACCTCCCTCCCATTTCTACCCCCCTTAGTTGTTGTCCATGTGTCCTTTATATTAGTTCCTGTAAATTCTTCCCCCTTTTCACCTGAAATTCCCTCCCCTCTCCTCTCTGGTCACTGTCCCCCTGTTCTCTATTTCAGTGCCTTTGTTTTGATTTTGCTTGCTTGTTTGTTTTGTTGTTTAGCTTCCTGTTAAAGGTGAGGTCATAGGGTATTTGTCTTTCAACACCTGGCTTATTTCACCCAGCATGCTTTCCAGTTCCATCCATGCTGTTGCAAAGAGTAGTAGCTCCTTCTTTCTTTCTGCTGCATAGAATTCCATCGTGTATATGTACCATAATTTTTTGATCCATTCATTTACTGACAGGCACCTAGGTTGCTTCCATCTCTTGGCTATTGTAAATTGTGCTGCTATGAACATTGGGGTGCATAGGTTCTTTTGGATTGGTGTTTTAGGGTTCTTAGGATATAATCCCAGCAGTGGACAGAGTTCGTTTCCTTAGGCAATTCAGCTTAAGTGTCTCATCAGTTCCCAAGTTCAAAAAATGTATATATTTGTGTGTGTGTGTCTGTGTGTGTGTATACACACACACAGTATGTCACCATCTGATCCAACCCTCAGTAGAAGATATTTTTGTATTAATAATTTATTTCACTCTTTAAAGCAATTAACATATTAATTACCCATTGAAGTTATTACCACCCACTCTCTGAGCTTATGAAATCTGAAGGTTTTTTAGGTAGGTGCATCCTATCTCTGGTATAAGTGTGGAAGCCCACAGCTCATTATTGCTCTTGTAGGAGTCTACAGCTTCTTAAAAATGGGTTCCCACAGGAGACAATATTGCTGACATTCTGCTAAAATCTGTGAGAAAACAGTCATCATTTTTGCTGGGTGGTCAATTGGTGAGGCATTACTTATTGGTACAGAAAAGAAAATCAGTTGGCTGAGGATTTGGATTTAGAGGAGAGGGTCTTATTCTAACCATGGCTGGTGGTTGCTACATTTTGACTGTGCTACCATTGCTTTCTAGACTTTTAGATATCTCTTTCAGTGTCCTTTTTGAGTTTCACTTATTAATCTTTCCCTTCTTGAAACATTCCCCTTGGAGTTTCAGGATCAATTTATACCCTCTTCCACCACATATACCTCAAGCGGTCTCCTTTTAATCTAATAAGAAGCCTTTTCTTTGTTTCCTTCAGTGAATCAGTCTCTCCCCCTCTTTTTTCTTTTTCTTCTGTCCTTCTCCCTTCTTCCCTCTATCCCTTCTTTCTCTCTAAAGCCTTCTTCTGTTTTCCTAGTAGGCCTTATATGGCTCACAGACCCAGATTCCAAACTGTTAGTAAACCAACGTGTCACTTCTCATGCAGGGCTGGGAGAAATTAATCTCCAATCATTTCCAGGTAGTGGAGGAAAACATTTCCATGCCTTCTTCCAGTATAACATATAAAGAAGAAAAAGGAAATAATTAGGCTTTCAATGAAAAAAGCCTGAGTGTGCTCTACATTACCACACTCATACATTTTGGTTTAAGTTAATCTCAGCTAATTCTTATATTATCCTGATTAAGTGTCAAGTTTAGGAACCTCTGTGGGTATGATGAAAAAGAAATTGTGTATATTCTCTTTTTTTTAAGATCATGTTTATCTTTTATTTATTTTTAATATGTTTTATCGATTATGCCATTACAGTTATCCCATTCCCCCCCTTCATTCCCCTCCACCCTGCACACCCCTCCCCCACCCCCCTTTTAGTTCATGTCCATGTATCACGAGTTCTTTAGATTCTATATTTCCCCTACTATTCTTGCCCTCCCTGTCTATTTGCTACTTACCATCTGTGCTAATTAGTTTCTGTACCTTCCCCCCTCCTCCCACTCCCTTGTTGTTAACCCTACATGTGAGATCCATTTCTATGGTTTATTTTTTAAGATTTTATTTATTTTTACAGAGAGGGGAAGGGAGGAAGAAAGAGAGGGAGAGACACATCAATGTGTGGTTGCCTCTTGCACGCCCCCTACTGGGGTCCTGGCCTGTATCCGAAGCGTGTGCTTTGACTGGGAATCAAACTGGTGACCCTTTGGTTCTCAAGGGAGCACTCAATCCATTAAGACATACTAGCCAGTGCTATCTTTATTTTTTTAGAGAGAGGAGAAAGAAGGGAGAGAGGGAAAGAAACATCAATGCGTGAGAAAAACATTGATCAGTTGCCTCTCATGTGCCCTCAACCTAGGCTCTGGCCTGCAATTCAGGCAGGCACCCTGACTGGAATCAAACTGGAGACCTCTCTGTTTGCAGGCTGATGCTCAACCCACTGAGCCACACCAACCAGGAAAAATTGTGTGTATTGCCTCCTGATAAACTGTCAGATTTATTCAGGATTCTAGTACCAAAACTAGGAGGATCAGGTAAGCACCTGAACAAAGCCCTTTTCATCAGGGTGTGCTATGCATTGCACATGCATATAGATTTATTCTGGGAAGGGGAAATATTAAATAATAAAATAAAAACAAAACCTGTTCGCATCTACCCAAAAGACAAATAAAGGTGGCATGGGACCTATCCTCCTGTGATTTTCTTGCCTCAAGACTTACATTTCTTAACTTATGAAATATTCACTGCATTGTTTGCAAAGTTAAAATCATGCATGCCCAGACTTCCAGGCTTCCAAATAAAAAGCAATTCCTCTTGGATATGATTTATATATATTGCATAAGCTTTAGAATGGTTGGTAAGTCAGTGAACATACAGATGAGAAGGGGAAAAATAACACCCCAATGACTGTCAAAGCTGTTTTGTGTTGTAGTTCACAGCTTCTGTAGAGCTATGGAATTCAAAATTATATCCAAACCTTTCTGAAAATGTACTCTGGTGTTATAGCTGTTAATCTCAACAGACAGAGAAAAAAATCTTAGAAAATGTTTTTAATGAAGCATACATAAGAAGCCTCTGTTGAACAGAATATTAAAGGAAGTTTGGCACATTTCTAATGTGTATGTGTGTGTGTTTTCTATAATGGTCTTTTAATATAGTTGTATGACAATGTAGGTGAGGAAAAATAATTTTCCTTCTACCTTCTAAACTTTTTGGGCTGATCTAACAATTAAATTTAAGTGAAATAGATGAACAGAAGAAAATAACCAAACTTACTATGTATATGCATACAGGGGTTGTATAAGAAAATGGGACCTAGGACGGATCAAGCAGTTAAGGCTTATATGCAACTTGACCTATGGAGAAGGGGCTGGGGATTAGGCTTCAGAACTTCAAAAGGGGTAAAGTCAAATACTGTGGAGATGGATGTGAAATGTTTAGTGAACAAATGTTTGGTGGGCCATCTTTAACAATGGAACACAGAGAAAGCTTTAATCAAATAAGCCTTCCTGGGTTACTCCCTTTCCATCACACATAATTCACACTAAACTGTAACTACCTATGATAATTGCTCAATACCTGAAGTAAGTCCTTCATTTAAATTCTTAGAAGAAATTTGAAGTTTTTCCTGAGTTTTTTATTTCTTGAAAATAATCAGCTTAATTGACATGTCAAAAAAGGCATATTTTGAGGTTGCAAACTCTGCTTCCCATCAATAATAAGGTATTACTAAGTTTTAGATAATTTGTACTTATTTCAGTAACTCTACATTGGTTTCTCAGTTCTATCTCTTAGAAAAGAAAGATAAAAGTCATGGTTAGTTCCTCTCTTAGGAATATTTTTTCTTCTTTTTTATAACCCTTCATTAGAAATAGGCACAGATTTTTTTTCAGAAAGCATTTTTACTACAGTGAACGTAGCAATCATATTCAATATTTTTTTAGCCTTTGTATTTGTGAAGTGCTTTAAAATGAGCTTGATCAGACACACACTCCATCATCTAAGAAAAGAATCAGTACAGAGCATGATTTCCACTTGACAGATAACATGGATGCATCATTATAGGGTGTATTTATTAGAGAGAAGTTAAGTTACCTGTTCCAGTTGGTCTTCCAAGTCAATGGAAGACAAAGAAAAAAATTGTGTAGCTTCTAGTGCATTGCCTTGGTTGCTTAGCTTTTGGTCTGCTTTCCATGCATTAATCAACAACATCATAATCATCAGGAATAACAATCACACATAAATAGTTCATTTTTCAACATAAGTACATAAAAGGATTAATGGTACGTGGGCTGTATGAAGAACGAAAGGTCACTAAATGATGTATTAGATCCACCATGATAACAGAAAAACAAATTAAACCTAACAGGAGTGATTAGCATTTGTTGGATAAACCTAATAAAATCTTGTAGTTTATTGATGTTGCTCCCCACTGGGTAGAAAGAGCTCTAATGTAAGATAGAGAGAAAATAAATAATCATGGGGAAATCAAGGCAGTCCAAAGTAAAGCTGTAAGTGCAAATATCAGTAGATCCATCATATCAAAATGTTACTATACATTTGGAATTAATTTCTGTGGTGAATTGTAAAGAAACTAACATTCGTCTAAACTCTGAATTGGAGTTGGGTCAAAAATCTGCCTCAAAATCAGTAGTCCATACCTTTTTATGTCATGTTTTACACATCTTTGAAGATCTAATAGACAATCTGAAACATTCCCTAAGAAAAATACTCATGCATATCTAGTCATGCACATAAAGTTTTTGCTCTGTTTCTGTAGATTCACAAACCACTCTTAAGTTGAAGATGAAAATTTGTCCCACTGAATTCAGTAGGTCAATGACATTTTCATGGGAGAGATGGTATCTAAGCATTTTTTTTTTAGAATAGTCATAATAATAAAATAATAGGTGGTGATTATCAAATACATTCCACTTACTAGTTACCCTACTAAGTGCTTTACATACATCGTATTTTTAAATTCTTATGATAATTCTGATTTATAGGAAAAGGAACAGAGAATTAGAGTGGTTTAGTAACTTAGATCAGGATATTCTGGCAAACGTGGTAGAGCAGCCCTCAGAAGTCTAGCTCAGCCTTCTTTGCTGCTGTAGAGCACTGCTCTCTGAGAGGGTGACAGCTGCATCACTGAGAGGAGGGGAAGGAAGTTCCCAGTGAGGGGACACTGTAGCACCTGTACACGTGTTACTGTATGCCTAGAAATAGCTAAGTAATTTTGAATTTAAGAGCGCCTTAAAGTTAATTCCCTTGGGTTATAAATAAATCTATTTTTCCAAGAATCATGGCATAAAATGGAGAGAAAAATATCATTTTCCATAAGTAATGGAGGGACTACAGTAGATGAACAATTCAATGCATTTAGGTTTTACATGAATTTATGTGTTAGATTCCATGGTCTTGTGGTTGCTTGTGAAATGGTAGTTGAAGTGACAGCCTATAGGGAACTTTATCTTCTAGCCAAAAGTAAAATTGTCTTCCAGTAAAAGGACAGATTTCCTGGCACCTTTATAAATAAGTTAAAAGATGGAGATGATGAAAGCGAGCCCTCTCATGGGATTTAAAGTGCCTCTAAAAGCTATCAATTGCTACAAACTATATTTTTTCCATTGAGTGTCATCATGATACATTCCTTGCTCTGGATGTGAAATAAATACATTTGTGCCTATCTTTTTATCCAGGCAAATAAATCAAATGCCCCAAAGTAGTCTCTTTATCCTGAAAAACTGAATAGAGTATATTAAGAAATAGTTGAGAGAGTGGTGAAGGGCAACTTTTGTGCATTTTTTGGTCATTTTTAAGGCCGTTTTATTGCCATATTCCAATAAGACAGTGAAAACATCACCAAAATACAAATACTCTCTCATACACTCTGACACATTTTAGAAATAATAATAGGATTATTAATATTAATGTTAATCATAGCTGAAATATACTATGCAACTACAATATTTTGTACTAGGAAGTATGCCAAGTACTTGTATATATTAGAATTTAATTTACACAGTTATGCTCTGAGATGAGCCTTTTATGATCCCTATTAAACCAATGAGGAAGCTGAGACTTGAGACCAGGAGCGGATGATAAGTATTTGGCAGCCCCAGCTGAGACTTCCTAACCAGGGATTTTTAATTCCTACCATCTTAATCAATTTTGTCATTTGGATTTGAGAAAAACTTTCTTCAATTTATGATTTACTTAATTTCCAGGAGGACCTATTAAAACATTGTAACAGCAATCTAATGCAAGAAAAAGGAATTGTTAACTTACAACTGAAAATATCCAGGAATATATTTACCTCCTGACTGAGTGAAGGAAATAAGAATGTCCTTGCTCACCTACTATGACAAACTAGTATAAATTCTAAAATAATTGGTATGCACTAGACTTTGTTTTTAACTTCTGCAAGGTCACCCAGGGCATGCCTTTCATCTCTTCTGTAACGTCTCATTGTGTTTAGTGCAGTGCCTGCAGAGTTAAGTGGTCACAAACTGCTTGTTGACAGACTTTCTCATCGGGCACCTCTCAGTATCCCACAGTGTACTTTTAAGACTTAATGAAACTGTACTTTCATAAAAAAGAAATGTGCATCTGTTATAATACCCCATGAAGATCAATAGATGCACTATGACTTGAAAACATCCATTAGTTCTTTGCTTTATTTTTTCACCTGTTTGAGGAAAGTAATAACTATGTGTCTTTTTAGGAAATCAAAACATGAGGAAGTTTGGTTTAATAATTGCTCTGAAAATGCTTACATAATTGTTGCTAAATTTTCATTTCAACAGGTAGCTTATAAAACTTTTATTCTTTACATGCTAGTTTTTTTTTCATCTATTTATTTTAAATGTGGGGCAAATGAGTCTATTAAAGTTACTCTGTAATTAATTCCCAATCTCACATTATGACTTGTCTGCATTAGTGATAGCCCCCATACAGGCATAATTAAATACCGGATTTCCCTCATATTCTGCTATTACTACTCACTATAGAATTCTAACTCTTTGTTATTAATTTCCTCACAGGTCTAAAGTAGGAGCTGAAGGATATCATTTCTAAGGTTTTCATAGTGTAATATTTCTGATAATATTAATTGTATATGATATACACTACTTATGTAGTAAATATAGTATATATTTTCACTTATTCTCTTATTTTACTGGATTTTGTCTTAAAATATGCTGGTTCAAGGTCAGAGCAATGTTAGCTTAGAGTGAAAATATGGTCTACTGAATTATCTCAGGTATGGTTCCTATTTTTTAATAATTTATATAATCATTTATGAATTTGGACATTAGGCTGAGGGTTAAATTTAGTATGTTCTGAAAACATTTTAAAAGTGGTATGCCCCTTCAGAGTAAGATGTTTACAATATATTTTATTCAAAAACTTTTTGACTGTGGTTCCTAACCTCTATCCATCTATATAGCTATACAGCTATGTAACAATCACTATATAAATCATTTCAGGTGTTCTTAGAAACATAAAAAATCTATTTTAAACATTATCATCATAAATGTTTGTGCTTGTTCTAAAAATTACTTATTTCCAGGACATAAAGAAGTTCATGATCTCAGAGAGATCTAGAATTTTAGAATGGAAGGAAACTTATAGGTCATCTGTATAACACATTTTACAGAAAACAGAAAAACTGAGGGTCAAGGAAATCAAATAAATTTTCCAAGGTCACAGTTATTTAGTGTCAGAACTTGCATAAGAATCAACTTCTGCTAACTCTTGCCCTGTCTAGGTAGTTCATTTGGTTAGAGTGCCCTCCTGATAGGCAAGATTGTGGGTAGATCTCTGGTCAGGATGCATATACAAGAAGCAATCCTTTCTCTCTTTCTTGCTCTATCTCTTCCTCTCTTCTTCTCTCTCTCTAAAAAGATCAATTTTTAAAATCTTCCACTCTCTGATATTCCTTCCTATATGTTTCTAATGATAACAATTTTAGATACACAGTCTTGCCCATAATCTCTATGCATATTTTGTAATTCTGTTTGCTATATGAACATTTAGTATTGCTATATCTTCTTGAAGGGTTGACTCTTTTGTCATTATATAATGTCCTCTGTCTCTGAATTTTAAAAAATTCTTAACTCTACCTATTATTAATATGTATTAGTATTTTCTATTTTACTATATTGTATTATATTGTATTAATATACCTTCGTGTAATAAAATAGCCATTTTGTTCTCTTTTGAACTCTTGAAGAAATATGATTCAAAATAAAATCTGCCACTCCAGAAAAGTTCACAGAGGTGGAAGAGAAAGGAAATCATTTTATCACTTAACAGCATTAAAGCACAGTAGATACACAGCACAGGCAGTCCTCTAAAGGCGTGGCAGAGACAGAAAGAAGCTGGCCCCTCGTGTAGCCTGTTCCACTCACATTTTCATGATAAACAACAGCTAATCCTCCAGTAGGAAGATTGAACATTTGTCACACGTTGTTCACCTTTGATTTACCTGGTAACAGTTAATGTTTACTAAATATCTTTATCCAAATAAAAATTAAACTCATATCTTTAGAACAAGAGGTCATTTTTTTTTTTTGCAATTGCCCTGAGAAATTTGGGCTCCTGCTCTTCCATGGAAACTGGGAGACAGGGTGCTATATTGTTTGGTGATTACACTTCAAAGAAATGGTACCAAGTCCTTGTAAAAAAAGATTCTTGGGTTTTAAAACTGGCTTATTAACTTTAAAAGGATGCAACTACCTCTGAAATGACAGAGAAAGAAATCACAATACAAGTTCTTAGAACAAATGCTCTAAGAAAAGGGAGGAAGAAGGAAACATCCTTTTCCCTTTGTGTAACAGGGCAAAGTTCACATTTTCCCTTTGTAAATTTCCATTTATCTTTACAGGAAGGGAGAAGGCACCTCATTAGTGCCAAGTGGATGAGCTGATGTCCAGGTTCACCACTTGGCTTTCAGAGACTCCTGAGTGGAGTGGGAGCATCCCTCATTACTGCTGAGTGGAGTGGAGTTCTTGCTCCCACAGGATCTCCACTGAGGCCACAGTCCTGACTCTCCACCATTCCCCTTCAGAAATCCCCTCACAAGGGCACAGGAGGGGTACTTCATTACTGCAGGGTCAGATTGGAAATGCAAATCTCCACGTGGCCTCCACTGGAAGGAATGGAACTTCCAGCTCCCTGCTCGACCTTCTCTGACACCACTCTGATGAGGGTGTTGGGGTACCAAGTACAGCCTCTCAAGGTGGGACGCCTCACCTCCCCACTAACATTTGGGGGTATGAGTGGAGGTAGGGCCACTGATTTTTCTACACTCTTTGGCTGGAGTAGAGCAGTTCTTTTCTACAGGTTTCCTGGTCCTTTTACTAAAGAGCCAGGGTTGGGGAGGTAGGGGGCTTTTTATTTTCCGCATCTGTTGATGTTTCTATGTTGATGGCTTATTCAGTTCCGAGTCTGGGACATATGTCACGTACAAGAGAACCCAGGGAACGCACCATGGCATCAAATTTCCCAGTCAGTCAGCCTGCCCTCCACCTTTCAGAGTCTTCATACATTGTGTCATAGGCTCTAGCTGTACTTAGTAGTAAAGTGAAAATATGTACACTTGCTTCATCTCCCTGAAGCAGAAGCCTCTGCATATTTTGAAAAGCTTGACATGGAAGTCGCTGGAGTAATGAGATGCCCAAAACATGTTATTAACATCCCATTACTTTCCTAACCACTAAACTGTAAAGTGAAGGAGGAGAGGGTCTGTGAGTTTTACTCACTCTTAGGCAATTTTTAGTCCCTTGTTGTTGGTGAGGAAGCAAAGCATTTTCCTGTTTTGGTAGTCAGGTTTTTCAGATCTGAGAGTGGGTGCTGAATGAAGTCATCAATGAATAGCCACCATGGCACCTGAGTGTTGCTCCTCCTGTCAGAATATGCGTAGCACTCATGTTGGAAACTCAACATTAATTGTTTTATCAAAGAAAGAGTGGCCCTATTTTGTTGAATTAAAATTGTCTATTTCTTCTATTACTCTAAGAAAGAATGTTAAAGGATTTTTAATATAAAATAAGTCAAGTTAATGGTAATGATAGGGGAAGAATTTTTACTTCTGACTAAAAGAATAATAACTCATTTTTTTCTTTAATGAGAACAGTGAGTGAAAACAATTATTCATGCATGCTTGCCATCTCATTTAGCATTGATATAAAATTCTCTCCAATAAAACTCAAGTGGGTTTTTTTTCCAAGGTTGGAATTTAAGAGGTTTATTGTTTTTATTAGGCTGTGGAATTTGATTATTTAATCAACTTATTTCAACCCAAAAACAATCTCTATGGCCCATTAATTTTAGGAAACTTCTTTGTTTCCTTCCCTCCACTTTTATTCTTTGTCTTAAATAATGTTGCAATTCACTTGCCATAAACTCATTAAGCATATTTCTAACCACAGTTGCCCTAAAACTTAAATAATAAAGATTAATATACTGATCCAAATTCAATTACTGGCCTAAACATATCATTACATATTAACCTTTCCATCAGCATAAAAGTATATTTTCATCAGAAGAAATGTACATGTCTAGGTTTAATTACTCCATAGGGTTTTGGGTTAAACTTTAAGATTTTCCAGTGACAAAAATAGCCACAGGAACTAAAGTGAATTTAAGAATATATATAATGTTGAAAAAGGATTTCCCAAAGCAAAATATACTCTGCTTCTTATTTTTTAAATACCTGTCCACAAGTCATGTAATAATATATGACTGTGCACATTTGTGTGTGTACATGGTTGGGGGAGGGGAGGGGGAGGAGACATTCTAAATGACAGCTTAGTCTGTAGCAACACTAGAAAGCTTATTGTTTGGCTATTCCTTTTATAGATGACTTAGATTAAAAATAACTATCTCCCAGCTTTGGATACTCAAAGATCATTGAGTCCTGATCTCCAATTCTGGTTAGTTTAGAAAATTGCTGTTTCTCAACACTTGCATGGATAAATGCTCATGTTGAATCAACATAGGAACTTTTAATAAGCATTAAATGGAAGTGACCCTGTAGGTCAAACTTACACTCTATTCTGTAATGATAAATATCATTTTATTTTTCATTTTTAACCAAGTCAGGCTTTTATATGTATGTAGATTGCATGTCTTTCCATAGGATTTTATTGTAGGTGTTTGGGAGTGCCCTTCCTCTGCTCCCCAAAATCTCTCTAATGGCACAGTCATCATGAGAGATATACCTAAGCTTCCAATAATTTGACTTGCAACTGCAATGGCCTTTGTAAATATTTTTAAAAAATCAAATAGAAAATGGTGATATGTTTGCCTGACCAAACTCTCTGCAGCTCAGGTTGTTCAGTTAATTAAGAGATCTATCATTTTTACAAGGGTGGAGCAGAGGACAAATATATTAGAATAATATATCTGTTGCATGTCAATAGAGATGTGACACACATGTGTTTTAAATGTCATACTCCTCCTGTAGAGGTGCAGGACCTTAATTTATTACCTCAATTATGGAGTCATAAAAGACTAAAGACATTACTCTAATTTTGGATGACCCTCGGGTATTTCCCATTAAAATGGGTAACTCGTTATTAATATTCACAGCAACAGAATTGATACAAACTTTCCAATTAACATTACCATTATAGAACCATCTATTAGAATGGGGTTTAGATTTGAAAAAGTAGAGATGGTGTCTATATTAAGCTTTTTACTTTTCTTTATTTTTTTACAGATGTATTTTTTCTTTTTAAAAAATATTTATTTAATTGTTGTTCAAGTACAGTTTTCTTTTATTCCCATCCCATCCTTCCCTACCTCCCTCCCATTCCCCCCCAACCTTAGTTTTTGTCTATGTGTCCTTTATACTAATTCCTGTAAACTCTTCCCCTTTTCCCCTGAAACTACCTCCCCTCCCCATCTGGTCACTGTCAGCCCATTCTCTATTTCAGTGTCTTTGGTTATATTTTGCTTGCTTGTTTGTTCTGCTGTTTAGGTTCCTGTTAAAGGTGAGATTTATGGTATTTGTCTTTCACTGCCTGGCTTATTTTACTCAGCATAATGCCTTCCAGTTCCATCCATGCTGTTGCAAATGGTAGAAGTAAGCATTAAATATTAACATTGAAAATATTAGAGAAACAAATTAGTGTGAAGTGTAGGGGTCGATATATAAGTAATGCATGAGAAGTATCCTCTTTGGTAAAATGCCTAGCAATCAGAATATTTTTGATCTTTTCATCAAAAGAGCTCTAGTGTGTCTTCTACTAAACATTGAAACTGAGAGTCTTGATGGATCATCTGTAAAATGGAGATAATAATGTATCTTTATAGGAACATACCTTTTCCTTAAGTATATTACAGGAATATGAGGAGGCATAATGGATGTTTCAGGGAGCTTCTCAAAGCTCATTACATAAATACAGAATTTTAGGTAGTATACTTTGAAAGCCATTAAGGATGAGAGTGTTATACATAATAGAATTCAATTTAATATCTAATGTTGGTGCTCAAATGTATGAGATTTCTGGAGACACCAATCTTGTTCATTCTTTAATTTTAGAAGTTAGGATAATTACTAAATTTTAGAATTCTCACTTCCCTTTAATAAAAATATCTAAAGTTTCTTTGATATTTCAGAAGTCTCTAGTGTTTGGCTTTTCACATTATTCTTCCCAAACTTCAAATTTTCTTTGAAATGGCTTATCAGTTAATACCTTGCATCCAGGGAAAACTCCTCCCTCCTACAGGTGCTGCTTTAAGTATATGTCTGCAACTCACCGTCTAGTTTAGTGGTATCCCTGCATACCTTTACTATTAGCAATGATCATGTAGGTGGTGTACTTCCTTTCCTTTAAAGCTAACCTCTTGATCTCATTCTTCCCAATCTCAGACTTTCCACTGCTCCACCCTGACTTGTTATCCAACTACACACTGAGATCTCCATGTTCCACGTCTTCACTGCCTGATACGATAGGCATTCAAGACGTGCTGAATAAATAAGGGTCAGAGCTGGAATTCTGATTATTACAGAAAAAATTATTTCTTTCAAAAGTTAAGTTGCCTTATCATCTTTTTGTTTGTCTGCGTTATCCTGCATGCTATTAAAAACAAGCAAGGAAATATGATGAGAAAATTTGTGATGTCAAAATATCTAAAACATACTTAAAGTTAACCATAGTAAGAACATTTGGAATGTTGTGGAGAAAAAGCAAAGCATTATTGATAGGCATAAAAGAAGAAGGAAATAAATTGGTGTGCAAGGTTATTTCCTGTATAAGGAGATGAAATTTTATTAATGTAAGTTATTTCCAAATTTAGAGATTCATTGCAATTCAAATTAAATCTTGATAAATATTTAGATTTCAAAAGTGTAAAATTAAAATTTATCAATAATAAAAAATCAATGTTGGTATACAATATATTGTATATTAGTAAGATGGGAAATTGCCCTAACAAATATAAAGTCACATTATAAAGATACAGTAATTGAGACATAAGATGTTATGTTATTTTAAGTAAGATATACCTCAGAAATGGAGTCGATAGTGTAATTTCACATACAATAAAGATGACATTTATTCTCATTTTCTTCCTACTTCTAGATCTGTCTATACTTTTAACATTTTTTCCTTTTTTTAAAGTAATAATATTTCATTTTTTAATTATATTTTATTGATTATGCTATTACAGTTATCCCATTTTTTATCCCCTTTATCTCCCTCCTCCCTGCACTACCTTCTTCACTCTCCAGCATCCCAACCCACCCCCCACCACACACACACAGTTCGTGTCCATGGTTCATACATATAAGTTCTTTGGTTTCTCCATTTCCTATACTATTCTTAACCTCCCCCTGTCTATTTTGTTCCTACCTATTCTGCTTTATTCCCTGTACCTTTTCTCCCCATTCTCCCCTCCCCATCCCTGCTGGTAATCCTCCATGTGATCTCCATATCTGTGATTCTGTTCTTGTTCTAGTTGTTTTCCTGGTTCATTTTTGTTTTTGTTTCTGTTTTTAGGTTCAGGTGTTGATAGTTGTGAGGGTTTTTTTTTGTCATTTTATTGCTCACAGTTTTTTATCTATTTCTTAAATAAGTCCTTTTAACATTTCATATAATAAGGGCTTGGTGATGGTGAACTCCTTTGACTTTACCCTATCTGGGAAGCACTTTATCTGCCCTTCTATTTTACATGATAACTTTGCTGGATAGAGTAATCTTGAGTGGAGGTCCTTGCCTTTCATGACATCAAATACTTCTTCACAACAACCCCTTCTTGCTTGTAAAGATTCTTTTGAGAGATCAGATGGTAGTCTTACGGGAACTCCTTTGTAGATAATTGTTTCCTTTTCTCTTGCTGCTATTAAGATTCTCTTCCTATCTTTGTTCTTTGGGGACTTAATTATGATGTATCATGGTGTGCTCTTCCTTGGGTCCAACTTTTTGGGACTATCTGAGCTTCCTGGACTTCCTACAAGTCTATTTCCTTTTCTATATTGGGAAAGTTTTCCTTATTATTTGTTCGGATAAGTTTTCAATATCTCGGTCTTCCTCTTCTCCTTCTGGTACTCCCATGATTTGGATGTTGGAACACTTAAAGTTGTCCAAGAGATTCCTACATTTCTCCACATTTAAAAAAAAATTCTTATTTCTTCATTTTGTTTCAGTTAGATGCTGATTTCTTCCTTTTGTCTCAAATCATTAGTCTGAGTCCTGGCATCCTTCCTTTCATTGTTGGTTCCCTGTATATTTTGCTTTATTTCATTTTGTGTAGCCTTCATTTCTTCCTTCATTCTGTGACTGAGATCAAATCTGTAAGCATCCTGATTACTCACAGAACTCAACGCAGAGTGTTTTGAACTCTGCATCAGACAGATTGTCTATCTTCTCATTACTGAGTTCTTTTTCTGGAGTTTTGATATGTCCTTTCATTTGGGCCATATTTCTTTGTTGTGGTGCACCATCTGGTGAATGTTTCTTTAATTCCTTTGTTGTTGGACTTCCATACAAATGTTTTTCTTGTAGTTCTGGTTGTTCTTTGCTTTAAATTTGTTGTTGTTCTTCTTTTGGTTGTGGGAGGAAACAAAGCATTTCTGCCTATGCATCCATCTTGGCCATAAAAAAAACTATACTTTTAACTTTTGAGTAGCTTTCCTAGTGGAGTTTACCTGTTTTACTTTTATGTTTTAAAAAAAACCATTTCTTAAATTAATTTATAAATTCAACTCTGTTTTGCATTTTACTTAGTTTCTTTTTATATATAAGTATTTTTGTATTCATTTTTTTCTTTAGTGACTTTAGATCACATTACTGTTTGTATAAGGTTCCCTTTTCTAGAACTAATTAAGTTATTTTTATTTTGCTATAAAGTCTCTTAGCAGTTTTTATTACTTGTATATGGACACATGAAAAGGTAAATTATCTATGAGGATGGTACAAGTTCAGATTTTTTAATCAATCTTATTAAATTTTCTGTTACCTAATTTCTCATATTTTACTTGGTCTTTGAGAAAACTGAGAAAGAATGTATTAGATTTTCCTACTAATAATATATTTAGGTTGAATGATCATTGTGTTTTTACAGTTTTGTTATATGCAGCTTAATGATATTAGGTTCACAAGTTTGTGACTGCTATGTCAATGGGTATCATGTGAGTGTGTGTGTGTGTGTGTGTGTTCTGTCCAGAAAGTATCTGGCCAGACAGTATGAAAAATAGAGACATTTACTGAAGAACATACAAGATAAAACAAACATTGTACATAGGAAAATGACACCTCAGTCCCCATCATCAGCACTTGGGACCTCCCACAGTTCTCCCAGCGTCTCTTCCACTGTTCAAAACATTGCAAAATCCTTTGTTGGGATCATCACCATCTGCCCCGTCCTATGATCTGAAATCTCTTCCCTTTCAAAGATGCTTTTCATTTTGGGAAAAAACAGAAGTTGCAGGGTGCCAAATCTGAGCTGTAAGGGGGCTGAGCTGTTATATCCATCGGATGCGAGAATAATTTTCAAAGACCTTTCAGGGTTTTGATCTTATTTTATTGGCCAAGCTTAGCCTGCACAGGGGCAAACTCTCGGGGTGTCCAGAGACACGGTGCCCAAAAGGGCTGCAGATGAGAGATGCGCCCAGCGCTTACAGCTAAGTCCTTATATAGAAATGAGCAAGCAAGCGTTGAACAGAAGCAGACGTGGCAGTTAGCTATTTGCTGACAGAGACCGCCCGCCGGAATAGGGTGGGGTTTCAAAATTCAAAACTAAACAGATTACAATCAGCCTGTTTTGCTGTGGTCAGGCTATGTTCTCAATTTCCCAGATCTCAACAGAGCCACCTTGGGGGATTTGATGTTTTGCCAAAAAACCTCACATGAGACGTGGTGCATGAATGGGTGTGTTGTGATGAAGTTGCCAATCATCAATTGCCCATAGCTGTAGCCATTTTCATAGTATTGCATCTCTCAACCAGAGATGGTTGAGAGCATTGAGAGAGTATTCCTTATTAATTATTTGGCCTGGAGGAGTGTACTTATGGTGGACAACACCTTCCCAACCAAAAGACACAGTTAACACAGTCTTGATCTTGCTGCGACCTCGTTGCACCTTTTCTGGGCATGGAGAGCCAGGTGACTTGCATTGGAATGACTGGGCCTCTGTTTCCAGGTCATGACCACAGACCCACAATTTATCTCCATTTATGACCTTCTTGAGGAATTCTAGTTCATTGGTAGCAGTCTGAATCAAGACATTAGCAACTGCAGTATGGTGTTCCTTCTGCTTTGATAGAAGAAACTGTGGAATGAATTTAGTTACCACACATTTCATGCCAAGATCCTGTGTCCAAATCTCAGACACAGTAGGTTTTGGAATCCCCAGATCAGCTTTAGTTCTTGTACTGTCAGTCACGATCTTTGTTGATTGCAGCCTCTACATGTTCAACATCCTCAGGTGTTCTGAATGTTGCAGGCCTTCCAGAATATAGATCACTTTCAATAGATTCTCAACCATCTTCGAAGTGTTTGTGCAACACTTTTATTTGAGCTGCACTCATTGAACTGTCCCCCAAAACCTTCTGAGTAATCAAAATAGTTTCCACGGATAAATGTTCAAGCTTAATGCCAAATTTTATACACATTCATTTCTCTACTTACTAGTCATTTTGAATGTGACCATCACATAGCACACATGCTCGCTCACTCAATGGCACCTACCACCTCCACTGACTAGTATAGCGAAGTCATCATTGTTCACACATGAGCATTCCAGTCCACTCTTCTTGGTTGCCAGGGTGCATCAGTGTCACACAAACCATTCTCATTATATTAACAATGGCTGAACTTTTTCTGGATAGACTACATTTACACACACACACACACACACACACACACATACTTTCTTTCCTATATTTACTGTTTGCCCTATTTTCTATCTAAAGTTACCCTGTCAGTCTGGGTTTCTGTTTTTCTTTGCTTCTCTAATATTCCTTTATTTAAAGTGATTTTTAAAAAATAAACCATATACATTAGGGTTTGCCTTAATAATTTTTTTCTTCTAAATGGATCAGAGCCTTTTAGTGGGAAATTCAGCATATTTATTTTTATAACTCAATAATATTTGCTTTATTTTCAGTTTTTTAGAAGTTATACATACTGTCTGAAATTAACTTTTACTTGAAAAAGATGTGCAGGAAATTTTTTAAGTAAACATTTTTAAGAAACCACCTTTTTAATGAAATAAAAAAAAGTGGTATCATAGCTTGTGCTGTATGTGAGAGGAAAAATTTTTCATACTTTTTTCCTTTCTATTTTTTGGTACATATGCATGTGTAGAATTTCAATTATTTTAAAATTATTGTTTTAAAATCCTACCATGTTTTAAGAATAATTTGACACATATTTTAAATATGTGTTCAGCTATTTTTAGGTTTATCTTTATATCTAAGTAGCTTTGATATTTATCACAAATTAGTTTATTTAAAAATCTCTCTGTTTTTAGTTTAGATTAAATTTTTTTACTGTTTTCCATAGGTTGCTTTATTTATTCTAAACTGGAGAATTAAATGATTGAAAAATGTTTTAAGAAGATTCATCTGGAAGTGCTATGCAGTGTGGATATTAAAAACAGCAAAGCCCCCACAGGAGTTAAAGTGAATTCTAAGCACACTCTTGTCCTAGTCAGGTGTCAGCTTAGGCTGAACTTGATCTGGGTGGTGACGCTGAGAATTGTGAATGGTAATTTTGTCTAGAAAAGATTTATAATTTAAATTATGACTTCTCTTCCCCATTATTACTTTCTTGTTTTATCTCAGTTGCTGACTTTATTAAAATTGCTAGCTTACTTAGCTATGTCCTCCATCTTACCCTTTAATCAATTATTTATTAAGTTTGTTTATTTCTTTCTTTGTAGGTAAAATTTTTAAGCTACTTGATATCTATTCAAAGAATGGCTCAGAGAAGTAAAACTTCCTGGACTTTTTTCTTTATCTATGAATATCACTATATTACTTGTTAATAGAAACAATAACATTCTAGGTATAAAGATTTAAATCCCAACCTTTTCCCCTGAGAGATTAGACATACTTCAACCAAAGTAAGGAATATATATGGTGGGTAAAGTCATGATATTGTTGTGTGCAAAAGGGATCAGAGTTATCTGTGTAATTTCCACAGGGAAAAACTAAGATCAAAGGGTGGAAGCTATATAGAAAGTTGGCTAAATAAAAAGTTGATCTCTTTAACACTAAGAGCTCTCTAAAGATAGAAGCAGAGATGCTTTAAAAAGTCATAAGAAGTAGCAAAGTATTCCTGCAGTGATTTTGTGTCTAACTCAAGATCCTGTGCAGAGGGAGTTTATACTACTTTTTAAATTTTAGTTATTAAAATTTTTATTCATAAAAATAAAATTTTATTTATTAAAAATAAAAATTTTATTTATTAAAAATTTGGCATAGAAAGAATCCCACAATATAATAAAAAATTGGCAAACAACTAGTACAGTACGATCTCATATATACACACATATGTATATGTATAATATTCATAGAAAAAAGACTGAGAGGTAAATACATCAAAATGGCAACAATGATTCACAGCTATTTATCAGTTATGGTAACTTTTCTGTACTGTATTTTTTAAATTTCCTACACTTATGTAACAAGTTTATACTTTTTTATAATCTAAAAACAACCACTGAAGTGAATTTTTAAGTTAATACTATCAATGAACTTCTCAGAAAGCAAAAACATCACAAATTCTTCTAAGATTTTGTAGATTACAGACTAACAGTGGTAAGGGGGGTGCTGGCTGAAAGAAGGGGAAGGGATTAGTCAAAGAGCATGTGTGAAGGACCCATGGACATGGACAACGATGTGGGGACTGACTGTGGGGAGCAGGATGGGTTGAAGGGAGCAAAGGGGGGAAACTGGGGCAACTGTAATAGCATAAATGATAAAATTTATTTAAAAAAGAAACTGAATTCCCAAAGTATCATGGTTCAATTCCCAGTCAGGGCACATGCCTGGGTTGCAGGTCAGTTACCAGCAGGGGACTCACTAGAGACAACCATACATTGATGTTTCTCTCTCCTTCCCTTCCTCTCTAAAGATAAATAAATAAAATATTTTAATTAAGTGATAGAAACTGCAGGAACATACATTTACTGCTGCATTTACATTATATTTTGACTTCAGAACAATACATCAAATATTTTTATAATTTAGAAAATCAGCTGCTGGAGTGTTATGTTTTACACTCTCTTGGTATATATTAGACAACCTATGGACCAGGGGGCAACTCAACGTTGTGACTTGTATGCTAACATATGAAAACAGTTTGGCAGAGTGCAAATTAAGTTCCATCCCACTCATTCATCCATCCATGGGTACAGACCTTGTGTGACTGGAACTAGCCACCCTGCTTAAAGTGGTTGGCCTGTGACCATCCACTGCAAATTCAGTTTTTAGGCTGCATAATTTTAAGAGATGGGGACTTTTAAGGTAGGTACCTGATTCCAAAAATAAAGAATTCTTCTTTTTTTATCAGACCAATGTGTTGCTCAGTGCATTGTAGTTAGAAGGAATAATTATAACAAGACTTTGTATAAATTGAATGTTTATTTATTTACTTACATTTTAGAAATAATAAAGCCCTGCTTTGGGTAATTAACAAATAGCCAACTGTCCACCACAGTGTCCCGGGCTTTTGCTCCATGGTAGAATGGAGAGCTTTGGCCCCTCCACTGCCCTCTTTCCTGAACCCTCTTGAATGCCAGGCGGATGGTACAGTAAGGACCCATGTTCGTCTCAGTGAAATCCTCCAGAGAGTTGTAACCAGAGCAAAAGCCCTCCTGTAGAAGATTGCTTATAACTCCATTACCTAGTATGTAACTCTTAACTAGAGAGAAACTAAACAGTACTTTAAGGAGCCATTTCATGCTTTTTTTTTCATTGCTTACTTTCCAATGTTACTTGATTATGTAGTCTAAATATTAACATTTAACATAAAAAGAGAGAATACTGCTTTTATTTTTAAATACCACATACCTACCAATATTTCCTCTAGATTGTCTTGATGTTATATTTTGAAAGAAATATTTTAGATGTGCTCACAGGCTTTATAACTTAGAAGGGAAGCATAGAACAATAATATAGGTTTTACATTTCCATTTTAGAGAATCATAACTAAATGCAAGGCACCATATTCACTATGAAGTGGGAAATAAATTACAGCTGGACCACATGACATAAAGAACCTAGAGGAAAAGAACAACGAGATATTGAAATTCTATTTTTCCTTTACTTGAACTCCTGCTCTGTCTGCCCAGTCCAGAAGTTGGGCATAGTTAGGGAGAGCCAAAATCTTATTAGTGTTTAAAAATAACTTGATGACCTCAGGGAATTTCTGGATTTTAGTTCTTTTTCTGCAACCTCCTGTTGAATGTTTGTACATTATCAGGGTTTTGAATACTTCATCTAAAAATTGGAGGGGATATGCCATATAAGGATAGCTATTGCTATAGTGAGTGCTTACTCTGTGCCAAGCACTTTACATGTATCATTTCATTTGATCTTCACAAAAAACCCAATGGGTGAGAGATTTTCTTCAACTGCTCTTAAAATATAGACTATAGATTCTAAGATACTCCTCTTAGAATCTTGGCTTCCCTAAAAACAAACCGATATATCTGAAAACAATATAAATCTTAAAGACTCCAAAGTTTTTATGAGAAATGGCTTAGTATTTATTTTAAATTGCCTGTTTTTGATGAACTGATAAGCTAACCATACTCTTCCTGGGTAATTTGGCATTCTTTCACGGCTAAAAGGGTCTTTGGTCTAATCCTCTCCAACCCTTCTCTTTCTGTTACTCATTTTGTTTC
Organism: Artibeus jamaicensis; assembly: GCF_021234435.1. Classification (NCBI taxonomy): domain Eukaryota; kingdom Metazoa; phylum Chordata; class Mammalia; order Chiroptera; family Phyllostomidae; genus Artibeus; species Artibeus jamaicensis. The sequence goes on along the minus strand of NW_026522030.1, from coordinate 64,393,361 downwards.
CTTATTAGAAAATTCACACTTTAATTGCATTTAAAACTGTCAGTCTTCCCTCTAGATTATCCTGGTGATATGATTTTTTTTCAGTTAGCAGTAATCATTCCTCAGATATACCTCATTGCGTATCATGCTGCTGCTGCACAAAGCTTGATGTTATGTTTTGACTTTATAATTTTCTCAAATGGAAAGAAAACTCTTTTTGGTATTTTCATCAGCATTGCATGTAATATGAACAGTAATTTCAGTAAATTAGACACCTTTAAATATTCTCTAAATATTCAGTCTTACCACCCAGGAACATGACATATTTCTATAGTTATGTTTTTCAATTTTTTCATCAATATTATTTATATCTTTCAATAATAACATTTTAGACCTAACATATTTCCTGTTAAACTACAGGGATTTAATTTTTATTGCTATTTTCCTTCTCATTTACATCCTCCTTTCCCTGCTCCTGTCTCTGTTCCATCAAATATGAACGTTCAAAAACTTTCATCTTTGTCTGTTTGGTTATGCTGTCTCATCTATCCCAGAGATTACAACTATCGCTTTTAAGTAGGTACCTCCACATTTACCTGTTCACCCAGTCTGTAATTATGTATGGCCTTCTTTATCGAGTATCATTAGCATGCCAATCTTAATATATTCAAAACATAACTCATTATGTTATTTCTGAAGATAAATTTATATATTTGAATTGGATATTAGGTTAATATTACTACAATATACATCCAAATTTAAAATATTATATCTAGCTTCTCTCTCTCTTCTCTCTCTCTCTCTCTGTCCTTTTCCCATTCTATATGCAATCCACAGTAAGGTCTCTAAGCTTTAAGTTCTAAGAAGTTTTCAGCATCTGTCTTTTTGTCTCCATTTCCATGCCATTATCATAGTTTGTCCTCTGCTCTTGTCTGGATTGTTGCATTGGCCATTAAGCCAATTTTCTATCTTCTTTCTTTCTATCTCAAACAGCCTAATAACCATCTTATTATTCTTTCTTTGACATGACATGGGTTCAATCTCTCCTCTGTTCAGGGGCTTTCAATGGACCACAGTGGCTACTTGCCTGAATTCAAGTTCCTCACTTTAGAAGGCAAGAAAGACCCTTTTACTCCAATTTTCTTTTTATTCTACTCTTAAGGTGAGTTTCTCATTCAAGCCATTACACTATACTGCAATTAGACTATTTCTACTCACTACAAATAATTTTATTTCTCTGCCCAATTTGGCCATACTCTAGCTGCTCCACAGAGTGCCTTCTTGCTCACCTCTACCTAATGAATCCTACCTTCTTTAAAACTGTATGTTTTGATGAAGCCCCATTTGTTTATGCTTGCCTTTATGTTCATTGCTCTAGAGGACATATCGGTGAAAATATTGCTGGGTGGAATATCTGAGATTTTCCTCCATGTGTCCCTATGTTATGTTTAAGTCTTTTATCCATCATGAGTTTATTTTTGTACATGGTGCAAGTTGGTGGTCAAGTTTCAATTTTTTTGGCATGTAGCTGTCCAGCTCTCACAAAACCATTTGTTGAAGTAAAATACATTTTTACTGTATTTTATCCTTCTGCCCCTTTGTCTAATAGTAATTGACCATAGACACTTGAGTTTATTTCTGGGCTCTCTATGCTGTTAAATTGATTTATGTGTCTGTTTTTATGCCAGTACCAGGCTGTTTTGATTATAGTGGCCTTGTAATACAGTTTGATATCAGGTACTGTGATTCCCTACTTTGTTCTTCTTTCTCAAAATTGCAGCTGCTATTCAGGGTCATTTATGGTTTCATATAAATTTTTGAAGTGTTTGTTCTGTCTGTGAAATATGTCATTGGTATTTTAATAGGGATTGCATTGAATCTATAAATTGCTTCGGGTAGTATGGACATTTTGCTGATGTTATTTCTTCCAATCCATGAACATGGTGCATGTGGCAGAGGTCAGGGGGAGGGGTGGAGGAAAAAGGAGATGACTTTACCTGAACAACAATTTAAAAGATGTTAATAAATAAATAAATTAATTAATTAGTTAAATAAAAATATTTTTAAAACAAAACCTGCATGTTATCTCTCTCTGCTCCTATCTTAATTTTGGAGTGGTATGATTTGAATATAATGCTATTTACATTCTTGACTGTTACCTATTTCTAGATTTTGAATCTCCCTAACTACAAAGATTAATCTTATTCATCTCTCATTCTACTCTGCATTTTGTGCACATTTTGAGCCTTCAAAATATTTATTAAACCAAATTAAATAGTCCCAATTATCATAGGAATTGCTGGTGGTTTAGACTAAAAAATAAATTCCTGACTTTGATTGAATTCAGAAGGTGACTTGGTTAAAATAAAACCTGAGGTAATGCTGATTTCTTCACTTTGCCCTCACCTAACTCAAGTTTTAATTTAAGGTGAGCAGCCGAGAAACTTTGATTACAAAATCCTGCATGTGAGTGGGTTTCTTATAGTTAAAATAGCTTATTGGTTAGAAATGCATCATTGAACCTAGGTATTTGATTCAAAAGCTGTGATTTATGACTCAGACTCAAAATGTATAGGAACGATATAATATAATACCAAAAACTGCCATTTATTTTCATGCACTATTTAAATTACACTTATACCAAGTTACAGCAATACTTAAAAAGTAATATCAGTGCTTCCTTACATTTGCCACATTTTTTATCACTGTAGAATTGAATTAAAATTACTGAATGGAAAACATTCCTACCACAAAACTGTTACTGTTGGATAATTAATCAAACAAGAAACATATTCAGGTATATATTTTTGTCTTTGTTCTATGAGTTTAATTTTTTATTTTTTAAATAAATATATTTATGCCCCTGGATTTTCTCTTTCAAAATGGGATTCATAACATATCTCAAAACTAAACTTGTAAAATTTTACAACAGGTAATATGAATACATTTTTCTGATGAATGCTGTTTTCCCAAAATGGGATGTATTTATAATTCAAACTAATAATTGAAAGTTTAATGTTTCCTTTTATTAGTAGTACTTTTTAAAAAATTATCTGATTATTTCTTAAATGATTATGAATCACAGAATAATCTGCCTTTGTGTGGAGGGTGGTTCTGTCTCCCACTCCTCCACCTACACTTAATTAAATATGTTTCGATGCAGAATTTTTGTTGGTTGCTTGGTTGGTTTGCTGGTCTTTATCCTTTGGGGTGGAAATGTATTTGTTTGTTTTGCAACAGAAGTAAAAGTTTGTCGTGGAATCAGTGGCATCTTTATCTCCATTTCCCTGCAGATCAATTGCAGGTATTTATGAGGAGTCTGATGGCAATTTTATGAGTCAGAATTAAAGAATTTAGGTACCTTGTAGAATGGAACAATCTAACCCAACCTATGTGGAAATCAAACTTAGAACCAACAAGATAAATGGGTGAGGTGACAATAAAGGAATCTTTTTCTCAGTTTATTTAAAAAGTTCAGAAAATTCAACTCTTTTAAGCTATACACAGAACCTTTAGCCCAAAAAATTCTGAATAAAACTCCAAACAACAATATTTTAACAGATATCCAAAGCAATATTTTATTCACTCATCTGGGCCTATTGGTGTGCTATTGGTGACCAAGGGTCCCCTTATTCACAGAATTTACTTTTGCATGATAGTAGACAAATAAAAAAATCAAGATGATTTCAAGTGTTTAACATGTTCTGAAAAGTAGTATGCATCTTTTTTTTAAAGATGTCATAGCTAAATAAGTTTGGGAAATGTCATGTTAAATAAAGTTAGACTGTTTTTTCCTACAGGACTACTTAGAATTTTTAATGTTTTAATCTTCACTGTTAATATCTAAAAGGGAAGTATATGTACCTAAGAGGGAAATATATAGTAAAATAAAAAAATGTCCTTTGCCTATGAAGACTTCTTTGCACACAGTGTGTGGCAGCTGCAGTGTTTTGTAGAACACACTCTGTAGAATGCTGTCTACAATACACATAAGTAACTATGACTGATGTAAATACAGAAATTCACAAGAAAGCCGCGTATCTAAACTAAGTTTCATGATAGCTTTTTGCAGAAAGTTAAACTGATTTGCCAAAACAGAATCCTAATATAATCTTGATAAAAGATCTATGTGACAGGTATTCTGTAGGAAAATTATAACTTAAGGAATATGTATTCATATTGCCTCCAACAAGAGAAATAAATATATTGACAATTTGACAGCAATAATATGAAATTTTACCTGGCATTTTTTTCTATTTATGAAGCCTTAGATAAGAACCTTTAAAATAAGGAATAAGGCAAGCATATCTATCATTTTGAAATGTAATGGAGTATAAATATACAAGAAACCCCAAGGTAAATATCCATTCTTTAAACAGGCTAAGGAGCCCTGGCTGGTGTAGCTCAGTGGATTGAGCACAGGCCTGCGAACCATATGATCGCGGTTCAATTCCCAGTCAGGGCATATGCCTGGGTTGCAGGCCAGTTCCCAGCAGGGGACTCACGAGAGGCAACCATACATTGATATTTCTCTCCTTCTCTTCTTCCCTTCCTCTCTAAAGATAAATAAATAAAGTATTTAAAAGAAGAATTTAAAAGAAAAAAATTAAAATAAATAGGCTAAGGAAAGTGCAAGTGTGGAAAGAGAGCTAATCCTTCTGAGAGTTAAGCTTCTTGAAAGCAGAGACTTTTTTAAAAAAATTAAATCTCTTAGATCAACATTGGTTAATAACATTTTATAAGTTTCAGGTGCATGTTTTTATAATATATTAACTGCCTACTGCATTGTGTGCTCACCATCCAAAGTCCACTCTCCCTCAGTCACCATGGATTTCTTCAAGCTCTTTTCTATGTGCTCAGGACCTACAAAAGCACCTGGTGCATAAAGCTATCCATAAATATTTTTAACTATGTCCGAAGAATTTGGGGATTATCAAGGGATAGTTAATAGGATGGGACCACTCAGGCATCAGTAGCCATTTGGGTCAAGTTATCCAGACTGTGGAAGCCTATTCGGTTGTAGAGCTACCCAAGAAACCTGAGTCTGACTAGCTGAGATGATATCTGAAGAGACAAGTGGTTAAAACTTCTGGCACATGTCACCGATGAAGAAAAGTTTTAGGTTGTCCAAGCTAATGGGCAAGGTATAGTCAAGGGAATTTCGAAGTGAGTAACAATCAGAAGTGAAAGCCTTATTCTTTAGTCTGAAATGACAAATGGCCTACTTGTAATGGATGAAGATTCAAGGAGAGATTTCAGCTTCCAGGGCAGCAATAGTGAAACATTAGCATATGGGGGTCTCATGTTACTCTAATGTTCAGGGCAGAAAATCCATCTTAAGAATTGTGGCAAGGAATATGGGACTGCGAAATCATATGGAATTCCAAAGGCTATGCTTATCATCTCTGTTCTTCATGAAGGAAAACATGTGAATCTTCCACCTCAGGAAAGTTTGCTTTCCATGACTTGGATAGAGCTTATTTTCAAGCTGGGAACAGAACTGCACAGATTGTTAGATTAGGTGTTAGATTAAGTCACCAAAAATGTACTTCACTTTATAAGTGTATACTTAACTAGCTTAGAGGCTTTGTTTTTCTTTGAATGTACTGTAACCAAATTTATACAACTGATGAAACTGAGTTGGAAATCCAGTATTAAGTTCTTAACTTCATGTATTGGAGTCATTTGCATATCTGTACTTCTACTTTCACCTCTGTTCCTTTCGAAATTAGGTTTTCCATTTAGTCTACATTTTAATCCATTTTAAGAATAGATCTTTTTTCCAAATTATTGAATTAGAATCTATAATTTACTTATCACCTTAATTTTCATAACAGATAATTACCCTTTTTTACCCCACACTTGTTACTATTTTAGTAACAAAAAAAGCATCAGAAAATCACATACCCATCTTTTAGTGAAGACATATATTTTTGTTATTAATGGTAATCTCAAACATTAAAAGCAGTTCCTATTTAATGTAGTCATAGGTTTCTCTAAATGACTGAGAGCTATAATGTTATAGGGTGGTTGGAGGGGAGTGGTCTTTGGATCATTATAAATCAACAAATATCTTTTATAGGCCTCAAAATGTGAAGTCTATTTTACACATCAGGGTAATAAAGAAGACACTATAAACCACCACTTTGGAAAATAAGGGCATATTAAAAATATATGTATAAGAAAATATTTCAAGAAAAATTGTTTATAAGACTTCATTTTAAAACAATGACTTATGTGTTTTTTTCATACAGAGGAAAAATGTGAAAGGCATTCTGTGAAAAGTGTATGAAGTGGACTACTATATTTGGAGAGCATGTACAAAATTATCAAATCTATTTTCCTTTTCATCTTTGCTTTTATTTCTCTTTATTTTTATGTGTATATTTGACATCTTTATTTTCATTGGAAAAGTATCCCTTGAAATCTTTTGCCCATTCCTTGGTTTTTTAAATTGTCCTTATTTTCTTAAATTGAAAACTTCTTTTAAAATGTCTTAATAGTATACTACCCTACAGAGATGCAGGACCTGTTATTTAAGTTGGTGCTTGTTAACTTAAAGGCTAAATTACCTAGTCAATTTCACTGGGATTTCTTACTATAGGAGCACACCCTGAATATGGTATTGATTTTAAGAAATGATACAAAAACAATATACTGCACAATGCACTTACATGTATTATGTACATATAATATATATATACATAGGTGCACACAGTAGATATGTATTGCACATATTTAACTTTAATTGACAATATCAGCACTGATAATTTTGTGTACTTATGTTAATATTTTTACTTGACCTTTCTCATTAATCTAAAACAAGTATTTTAGCTTTAGTTATTTTATTTTTTAATTTATTTTTATTATTAATTTTAATATTTTATCATTTTTATTTTAATCATTTTATTACTTTATTTTAATTGTTTTTATTATTTTTCATTTTTAATTATTTTATTTATTTTGATTTTGGTTATTTTTATTTTTTTATTGTTGTTCAAGTACAGTTGTCTCCATTTTCACCCCACCATGCCACCTATGCCCCTCCCATCCCACCTCCCACCCTAGATCCTCCCACCCTTTGGCTTTGTCCATGTGTCTTTTGTCCATGTTCCTTGATGGCCCTTCCCCTGTTTTCCCCCAGTATCCCTCTCCACCCTCCCTGTCTGGTTACTGTTAGTTTGTTCTTTATTTCAGTGTCTCTGGTTATATTTTGCTTGCTCGTTTGCTTTGTTGATTAGGTTCCACATATAAGTGAGACCATATGGTATTGGTCTTTCACTGCCTGGCTTATTTCACTTAGCATAAGGCTCTCTAGTTCCATTCAAGCTGTCATAAAGTGTAGGAGCTCCTTCTTTCTTTCTGCTGTATAATATTCCTTTGTAAAAATGTACCATAGTGTTTTTTTTGTCCATTCCTTTACTGGTGGGCACTTAGGTTGCTTCTAGCACTTGGCTATTGTAAATTGTGCTGGTATGAAGATTGGGTTGCATAGGTTCTTTTGAAAGGGTGATTCAGAGTTCTTAGGGTATAGTCCCAGCAGTGGAACCACTGGCTCAAAAGGCAATTCCCTTTATAGTTTTCTGAGGAAATGTCCTACTGTTTTCCACATTGGCTGCACCAGTCTGCATTCCCACCAACAGCATACTAAGGTTCCCTGTTCTCTACAACCTCTCCAGCACTTGTTTGTTGATTTGTTTATGATGGCCATTCTGACCAGTGTGAAGTGGTATCTCATTGTGGTTTTAATTTGCATCTCTCTGATGGCTAGTGATGCTGAGCATCCTTTCCTATATCTTTGAGCCCTGTGTATGTCCTCCTTGGAGAAGTGTCTGTTCAAGCCCTTTGCCCACTTTTTAATTGGATTGTTTGTCTTCCTGGAGTGGAGGTGTGTGAGTTCTTTATATATTTTAAAGATCAAACCCTTGTCTGAGGTATCATTTGCAAATATATTTTCCCATATGGTTTGTTCCCTTTTCATTTTGCTGATGTTTCTTTAGCTGTGCAGAAGCTTTTCATTTTGATAAGGTCCCATTTGTTTATTCTTTCTTTTATATCCCTTGCTCTAGGGGACATATTGGTGAAAATATTGTTGTGTGGGATATCTGAGATGTTCCTGTCTATGCTGTCCTCTAGGATTTTTATAGTGTCATGACTTATATTCATAGCTTTTATCCACCTTGAATTTATTTTTGCGTATGGTGTAAGTTTGTGATCAAGGTTCATTTTTTTTTTTTGCATGTAGCTGTTAAGATCTCCCAACAGCATTTGTTGAAGAGACTGTTTTTACTCCATTTTATGTGTCTTCCCCCTTTGTAGTTATTGCAGTTTTTAAGTACTGTTTTGTGCCTATAAATTATGAAGAATGTTGGCATTAAAATTAAAGTTCTATGTTCAGAAGGAAATGAACTTTAACATATCATTGGAATACCTTCAAATATCTCTTTTCTTTCATAGTTCAGGAAATTTCTCATTTTTATTCCATTTATTACAATGAATGATATGTTGTGTTAAAGGTGGCAAACTATGAAAAGCAATAACTTTTATAATGACCATAAATGAGCTATTTGAGCACTAATAACTTTGCGGCCATTGGAAGCCTTTATTGAATTTTAGTTTTAAAATCAATAAATAATATGCTCTATTCCATAAATGTTAAAAATGAATATTTAAATATAAGTTATAATTTTTTGTTTTGCATCATGAACCTACATAGCTGTTCTTCCTCTGCAATTTGCAGTCGGTAGAAGTTCACCTGCAGGGATGTTTATGCTGTCAGCACAGTGGTCAGATTGAAGAAAGACTTTTGACAATGCTGGCCATTGCCAGAGAATTATGTTCTGTATTCATTTTTGTTCCCTTCCTTCATTTAATTACTTAATAGCACTTTTCTACTGACTACCCCTCCTTCCATTAGTAATTGAAACATATGCTGAGAATTTTATAGATCTGCAAAATTCCAAATTTTTTAAAGGTCTGAAATGTCATCTTGATATAAAATGTCATCTGCAGAGTCTTAATTTTGAAAAACCATCTATGGGTTTGGGGCTATGGAGTCACATTTATTTATTTTGACTGTTATGGATGTAATAAATCATTCTAAAATAATGTTGACATTTATGCATTCGGCTAACATGGCAGTTTAACAGCCTGCTCTGTATACTGCTGCTGGAGTTACGGATCTGCTATCATGTTTTCCAGTTTAGTTCTCCCAGTCATAGCAGACAGAGTTAATGTCAACTGCAGAAGTGCCAAGAGAGAAAAGATGAATAATGTATTCATTTTTATGGGCAACTTTAGACTCCCTGCCATTGCACACATTTCACTGAATGGCTCTCATAGTTCACAGTTTTTGCTTCTTTCCTCTTTCTTTGGGCTATATTAAGCCTTTTTTTTTTTTTTTTTTTTTTTGCTGTAAGTATGGCTTTTGGCTTGATTTAATCCTGCTTTCGCTCCCTACTGACAGGTACACAGACTGCATTAATAAAAAAGATATCATAATTGAAATCAATACTGTGACTTTGAAGAGTGTTTCTGTGATGAGTTCTGGCCCTGTGTATTTTATGTGCTACTGTAACCATGCTGATGTAACGGATTAGACATTTTCATCAATTCATTTCACACTCACCACACACACACACACATACACATGCAGACACTTGACTAACATTTCTTTACTGTTGAATTTATTGTTTATCTCTTTGGCCTGCCCGTTGTTTGATTAGACTGAACCAACCATTCAAAACATCAAAAGAAGTGATGTTCTTTCAGGTCAAAATGTAATTCAAGCATCACAGTAAAACATTTTTGCTTTAATTATCACAGGTCTAATTCACATGTGCAAATGAGCATACACTTAACTTGTAACTACTACTTGTATAAATATTCCCTCCTGACTTCTAATCATTTTTGACCCTTGAAACCTTCATGGTTAACACTACTGCTCGTATTTTTTACAGTAATTCATTAGGGGAGACTTTCCAACACTTTCTACCATGTCCTGAACCCCTAAGGCACAAACTTTGAAATCTTGCATAGGTGAAATGGGGTGACCTCGCTGTGCCTTTCTTTAGAGTCTGAAACATATGCATGAATTCTAAAGGATAATCTTAATATTGGACACCAGGGCCAGACAAACCACCTCTGGCTTTGGGAGGATCTTCATCAGTTAGCATCCCAGCCCTGGTAACAAGAGGAGTGACAATAGCAGCCACAGGCAAGTATCCCTTTTTTGCTTGTAGCCAAGAAACCATAACGAGAATCAGGACACCTACTGGAGAAGCAAGAGAGTCTTCACTTTAAAAATTCTCCATATTAAATGCACAGCAGAGATGTATAGAACATGCCATTTCATTTCCCTGGTGCTTATATTTATATTTTGTCTGTCAGAGTCTTGGAATGTGGCCTTACTGGTACTTATAATTAAATTATATTTTACAGACAAGATGGGATACAAGCTGATTTGTCTCCATTTTGAGATTAGTGCCTTTTCTGGTATAGTACCAGATTGCCCAAACACATGGAATATATATGAATACCATTGACCTTATTCTTGGAGAGTGAATTTTTACTTATATGTAGACAATTATGACCTACAGCTTTTCTGATTGTTTTACATGTATTCAATACAATAGCTATATTAGTATCTTTCATCATTTCATTAATGTTTTTGCAAGGGTCCTATTCTAGAGCTCCCAGTATAGGCTGGTGGGAATAAAAGGGAAGAAATAGGCCTGACAGTCCCTTAGTAACTCCTCCATATCGTCATTCAGACAGAGGGAACTTTCTGGAACACTTTAACATTTTCTCTGGAGAAAATGGACTTAAATAGTTGGGATGAAATAAATTTTCACTGGGAAGATGTTAAAATTCTTTAGTGTATTTTTGAGTGTACACAGGACTTTCTTTAGGTTGGTGCAATATTCCTGGATAATAATGTTTATAAATAATTGGAAATTATCTGCATGACTTCAAGGACTGTCACCTGGCAGAAGAATAGATACCCATACAAAGGGAGTACCACAATCAATCAGCAAATTTCATTTTGTTGTTTTAATCCATGCAAATACAAATGAATCCTTGATCAAGAAGAATTTATTTTATTTATTACTAAAAATGCCAACATACTTTTATACATATACATATATATAGACATATATATATATATATATGTCTTTAAATCTTCTCTCTATAACTTAATATTAAAACTGCATCCTTCTAATGTCTCAAATTTTGTTGAGGTTAGAAAAAATTTTTTCGCTCCATTTACTTATATATTCTGAGTATAAATGTAAACATTTTTATCTCTCATAGACATGTTTTAAGTTCATACATAGCACTAAAGCAATGTCCATTTCTTTAAAATGTAGATGTTGAAGGATGAACTAGAAAATATTGCATACATGAAATGTAATTGCAAACTGCAAAATACAAGCTAGAGGGTAACTGTTTTCATTGACATACTTACCCTACTATGTTAATAGTAAGATTTAAAAAGCTATTTTCCGGGGTAAATGAATCCAATATTACATGGATAATAAATAAAAACATATAATCTTTAAAATAAATGTATAACTTTAGAAGACATTTATAATATTTGGTTAGTCCTACAAATATTTATCTTCATTAAGTATTTGACAAGTGACTTCTTATAAACTAAGGTAATAATTTTACCTTTATCAACAACCAACATAAAAAAGAAGATAAATAATATTTACACAAATAACCACTATTTCTTTTTTTTAATTTTAAAGTATATTTTATTGATTATGCTATTACTGTTGTCCCATTTTTTCTCCCCTTTATTTCCCTCCCCCTTGAGCCCCCTAACACCAGCATAACCCCTCCTTAGTTCATGTCCATGAGTTGTACATATATGTTCTTTGGCTTCTCCATTTCCCAGACTATTCTTAACCTCCACCTGTTTATTTTGTACCTAAAAATTATGCTTCTTATTCCCTGTACCTTTCTCCTCATTCTCCCCCTCCCTCTCCCTACTGATAACACTCCATGTGATCTCCATTTCTGTGATTCTGTTCCTGTTCTAGTTGCTTGCTTAGTTTATTTTTGTCCTTTTTTAGGTTCTTGTTGATAATTGTGAATTTGTTGTCATTTTACTGTTCATAGTTTTTATCTTCTTTTTGTTATATAAGTCAGTTTAATATTTCATATAATAAGGGCTGGGTGATAATGAACTCCTTTAACTTGACCTTATCTGGGAAGCACTTTATCTGCCCTTTCATTCTAAATGGTAGCTTTGCTGGATAGAGCAATCTTGGGTGTAGGTCCTTGCCTTCATGACTTTGAATAATTTTTTCAAGACCCTCCTTGCCTGTAATTTTTTTGAGGGGGAAATCAGCTCATAGTCCAATGGTAACTCCTTTGTAGGTAACATTCCCCTCTTCTCTTGCTGCTACTAAGATACTCTCCTCTTTAATCTTAGGTAATGTAATTATGATGTGCCTTGGTGTGTGCCTCCTTGAGTCCAACTTCTTTGTGACTCTCTGAGCTTCTTGAACTTCCTGGAAGTCTATTTCCTTTTCCAGATTGGGGGAGTTTTTCTTCATTATTTTTTCAAATAAATTTTCAATTTCTTGTCATTCCTCTTCTCCTTCTGGCACCCCTATGACTCAGATGTTGGAATGTTTAAAGTTGTCCCAGAAGTTCCTAAGCCCCTTGTCATTTTTTAAAATTTTTTGTTTCTTCATTCTGTTTTGGTTGAATGTTTATTTATTTCTTCTGTTGCAAACTGTTGATTTGAGTCCTGGTTTCTTTCCCTTCAGTGTTGATTCCCTGTATATTTTTCTTCATTTTATTTTGCACAGCCTTCACTTCTTCCTCTATTTTGTGAGCATACTCAACCATTTCTGTGAGCATCCTGATACCAGTGTTTTGAAATCTGCATCTGATAGGTTGACTATCTATCGCATAGTTCTTTTTCTAGAACTTTGATCTGTTCTTTCATTGGGCCATTTTTTTTTGTCTTGGCACTCTTGTTACCTAGCAAGGGGTGGACACTTCGGTGTTCAGGGTGGGGGGCAACCCACATCACTGTGTTGTGATGCTGTGTGAGGGGGAGGGGTCTGACAGGGAACAATGCTGCTTGCTCAGCTCTATGCTGGTTTTCAGTCGCTTCCTCCTCTACCCGTGATCAAACTGGGCCCTTCTGGTGCTGATTCCCAGATGGATGGGCTTGTGTACCTTTTAGGACCACATGGCTCTCTCCAACAAACTCTCCTCTGAGGCTGAGAATTTCTCCCACTGCTGTCTCAAACCCCACAGGTATTTTTAGGCAGAGGGTTTGAGGCTTTATTTCCCTGGGCTGGAACCCTGGACTGCACAGTCTGTCTCGCTCCCCATGTGTTCCTCCCAGTTTATCTGCATGCAAATGTGGGACTGCCTGCTCTGCCAGCCACAGCCTTGCCCTCCCAGGTTCTCCAGCCTCTGCCTTGCTGTGAGTCCTCTCTGCCCTGGCTGCCTGTCTCCACCCCTCCTACCGGTATGGATGAATGTGTCTTCTTTAACTCTTGGTTGTCAAACTTCCATACAATTTGATTTTCTGGAAGTTCTGGTTGTTTTTGTTTTTAAATTTGTTGTTGTCCTTCTTTTGGTTGTGCATGGAGGCAAAGCATATTTATCTATGCCTCCATCTTGGATGAACTTTAAATAGCCACTAGTTCTTTAAAAAAAAAATACAGGACCCAGGTACAATGTATGTGTATCTTAATGAGACACTATTATATTTTTTATGTTTTTTATTTTAGTTATTGTTCAAGTACAGTTTTTTGTCTATTTCTCCCATCCCACCCCACCCCCCGCCCAGTGCTCCCCACCTCCCTCCCATTTTCACCTTCCTTAGTTCTCGTCCCTGTGTCCTTCCTATTTGTTCCTCCAAATCCCTCCCCTTTTTTCCCCTTAAATTCCCTTCCCTCTCCCATCTGGTCACTGTCCCCCTGTTCTCTATTTCAGTGTCTTTATCTTTATTCTGCTTGCTTGTTTGTTTTGTTGTTTAGCTTCCCATTAAAGGTGAGATCATATGGTATTTGTCTTTCAACACCTGGCCTATTTCACTCAGCATAATGCTTTCCAGTTCCATCCATGTTGTTGCAAAGGGTAGTATAGCTCCTTCTTTCTCTCTGCTGCATAGAATTCCATTGTGTATATGTACCACAATTTTTGGATCCATTCATTTACTACTAATGGGCACCTAGGTTGCTTCCAACTCTTGGCTATTGTAAATTGTGCTGCTATGAACATTGTGGTGCATAGATTCTTTGAAATTGATGTTTTAGAATTCTTAGGATATAATCCTAGCAGTGGAATTGCTGGGTCAAAAGGCAGGTGGATTTCTATTTTTCTGAGAAAATTCCATACTGTTTTCCATAATGGTTGTACCAGTCTACAATCCCACCAACAGTGAACTAAGGTCCCCTTTTCCCCACAACCTCTCCAACATTTGTTGTTTGTTGCTTTGTTTATGATAGCCATACTGACTGGTGTAAAGTGGTATCTCATTGTGCTTTTAATCTGCATCTCTCTGATAGCTAAAAATATTGAGCATCTCTTCATGTGTCTCTGGATGTTCTGTATGTCCTTGGAGAAGTGTCTGTTCAAGTCCTTTTCCCATTTTTTAATTGGGTTGGTTGTCTTCTTAGAGTGGAGTCATGTAAGTTCTTTGTATATTTTGGAGATTAAACCTTTGTCTGAGGTATCATTGGCAAATATGTTTTCCCATACAGTTGGTTGTCTTGCTAATTTAATACTTTTTTTTTTAGCCACGCAGAAGCTTTTTTATTTTGATGAGATCCCATTTGTTTATTCTTTCCTTTACATTCCTTGCTCTAGGGGACATATCAGTAAAAACATTGCTGCGTGAAATATCTGAGATTTTCTTGCCGATGTTCTCCTCTAGGACTTTAATGGTGTCACAGCTTATATTTAAGTCTTTTATCCACCTTGAATTTATTTTGGTGTATGGTGTAAGTTGGTGCTCAAGTTTCATTTTTTTTGCACGTAGCTGTCTAGTTCTCCCAACACCATTTGTTGAAGAGGCTTATCTTTACTCCATTTTATGTTACTGCCCCATTTGTTGAATATTAATTGACTGTAGAGAGTTGGGTTTATTTCTGGGCTCTTCGTTCTGTTCCATTGGTCTATGTGCCTGTTTTCATGCCAGTACCAGGCTGTTTTGATTACAGTGGCCTTGTAATACAGTTTTATATCAGGTATTGTGATCCCTCCTACTTTGTTCTTCTTTCTCAAAATAGCAGCTGCTATTCGGGCTCGTTTATGATTCCATATAAATTTTTGAAGTGTTTGTTCTATGTCTGTGAAATATGCCATTGGTACTTTAATAAGTATTGCATTGAATCTGTATATTGCTTTGGGTAGTATGGACATTTTGATGATGTTAATTCTTCCAATCCATGAACAAGGTATATGTTTCCATTTGTTTGTGTCTTCCTTGATTTCTTTCTTCATGGCTGTGTAGTTTTCTGCATACAGGTCTTTTACCTCCTTAGTTAGGTTTACTCCCAGATATTTTATTTTTCTTTTTGCTGTATCGAATGGGATTTTTTTCCTTGAGTTCTGCTTCTACTGATTCATTGTTGGTACACAAAAATGCCTTTGATTTCTGGATATTTTATGAAGCCAGCATCATCCTAATTCCAAAACCAGACAGAGACACAACAAAGAAAGAAAACTTCAGGCCAATATCGCTGATGAACATAGACACTAAAATCCTCAACATAATATTGGCAAGTCTCATCCAACAATATATCAAAAAGATCATACACCATGACCAAGTGGGATTCATCTCAGGGATGCAAGGATGGTTCAATATTCGCAAATCAGTAAATGTAATACATCACATAAACAAAAGCAAAGACAAAAACCACATGATCATATCAATAGACACAGAAAAGGCTTTTGATAAGGTACAACACCCATTTATGATAAAAACACTCAGCAAAGTGGGAATAGAGGGAGCATTCCTCAATATAATAAAGGCTATATATGAGAGACCTACAGCCAACGTCATACTCAATGGGCAAAAACTAAAAGCTTTTCCACTATGATCAGGAACAAGACTAGGATGCCCACTTTCACCACTTCTATTCAATATAGTATTGGAAGTTTTAGCCACAGCAATCAGGCAAGAAAAGGAAATAAAAGGCATCCAAATAGGAAAGGAGGAAGCAAAACTGTCACTATTTGCAGATGACATGGTAGTGTACATGGAAAATCCTATAGACTCTACCCCAAAACTGCTCGAACTAATTAATGAATTTGGCAAAACAGCGGGTTACAGAGACACTATTATATTACTAGTTGCTATGTAGATCCTCAGGAAAACAGGCAGAAGAAAAGCATGGTGATTTATTTCATTTTTGGTGCTTATCTGTCTACTCTTCTGAATTATCTGACCACTATGGCTTTTTATTTTCTATAACTTCATGGCTGTATGGACTATTTCTGAAGATTGGTTTGATATACCAGGATGCTACCTCTCCTGCCTTGTTAAATTTGCTCTAGGAAAACACAGGGGTTATTAACCATAATGCCTTCCTTTTTTATTGAAGCTTCTCCAATGATTGACCTCCTTAGGAACTTTCAAATAATGAAGATGAGTAATATTTATGCAATTTTACAGGCCTGCATGTATTTTGGAGTATTCAAGATTCGACTCTGTTGAAGTGGCTAGGTAATAATGTAAGAACGTAACTGCTGTGCTTTGTTTAAGGGTATTGTTGCACATTACAAAGCTTTACCTACAGCATTAGATTCAGGGTGACCATAAAGGAAAATATTACAGAATGAATTTTAAGTCTTTGTACATTTGGTTTGCATAATTGTGAGTATAGGTACATGTGTGTGTTAGGATCTGATACAAGAATTTTCAAATTAAGTGCTTTCTCTTCTGTGACAAAGAACTTGTTGTAGTCAAATCCATTGATAAACAAATGTCTTTATATTCCCATTGAAATTTCTTTAGTTTAGTGTTGTCCAAAAGAACTTTCTACAATAATAGAAATGTTCTATATCTGTGTTGTTTATCATAGTAGCCAATAGCTACATGTATGTGGCTTTTGTATACTTGAAAAGTGGTTAGTGTGATCTGAATCTTAAAGTTTCATTTGATTTTAGTTAAGTTAAGTATATATAGCTGCTTATAACTGGTGGCTCCTGTGTCAGACAACACAGGCTTAGTTGATTATGAATGTGATATTTAGTTCTGTGTAGACATGCAGCCAAGTGTCTTTGGAGACCCAGAGCTAAAAGAAATGCAATTCTTTCCTTAAATCCACTGTATGTACTCCTGATGCATGAACAGAATGAGCAAAACCTGTGATTACTTAAGAAAATATGCAGGAGCCATCCTAGATAGTGCTTCAGAGTGTAGGCTTTAGAATGTAACAGATTTCAGTTCAAATCCTATCTCTGATCCTCTTGCCATGATACCTAGAGAAAGTGTTTCAATGTCTTTGAGTCTCATTTTCTAAGTTGTTTTGTCTATAATGGGCTTATCAGTCACCACGGAGAAGTGATGATGGTGATGATGGTCCTGCTCATGAGAGTGTTATCTTCATATTAAATATATTTGGACTCATTTGACCCTAATATCACTTTTATTAAAAATACTATCTACAGCTTTGGCTGGTGTGGTTCAGTAGATTGAGTTCCAGCCTGCGAACCAATGGGTCACCAATTAGATTCTCAGTCATGGCAAATTCCTGGACTGCAAGCCAGGTCCCCAGTAAGGGGCATGCAAGAGGCCACCACACATTAATATTTTTTTAAAAAGAAGAAAAAATTATATCTACATTCCCCATCTGGGAAAATAAATGCCCAAAATTATTATTTTCAAGATCACTTAGCTAATCCAAAATTTGAATTATATGTTTAATTCTAAAGACCTGTTCTTTGCATCTTGACACATTGTCTCTTTTAGTGGTAAACTGTAAAGTCTAAACTAGAGTTTAGAGTCTAAACTCTAAAGTCTAAACTAGTTAAAGTCTAAACTATTCATTCTCAACTATAGGTATCTCACCCTGAAGTTGAAGTGTAAGTCACATTTAAGTGTAAAACTACTAAGCAGAATCTTAAGCTGGACCTTTAAAATAAGAGAAAGAAGCAAAGCAAAAAGGAAGAAATAAAGAAAAGAATAAAGCAAGCAGAAAAGAAAAAA
This sequence comes from Artibeus jamaicensis, assembly GCF_021234435.1. Lineage (NCBI taxonomy): Eukaryota > Metazoa > Chordata > Mammalia > Chiroptera > Phyllostomidae > Artibeus > Artibeus jamaicensis. The sequence continues at coordinate 64,375,192 of NW_026522030.1, read as the reverse complement.
GAAAAGTAACTCACCCTGAGTTTGTATTGGGTTGGCCAAAAAGTCTGTTATATTTTCTCTATACAATAGCTCTAGTAGCACTTAGTTGTCTTTAACTTCATTCAATATAATTTTGCTAGATTGTATTGTAACAGCTGTCATACATTAAAAAAACTTATCAAAACTGTTGAATTTTTGTGCAGACATTTTAATATCAAAGATGGAAGAAGATGTGTAACATTTTCATGTATTATGCTTTATTGTTTCAAAAAATGTAAAAATGCCACTGAAATGCAAAACAATTATGCAGCATATAGAGAAGGTTCTAACTGAACATGTCAAAAGTGGTTTTCAAAGTTTCTTGGTACTATTAACCTTTTGACCAAATAATTCTTTGCTTTTGGGCTGTCTTATGCATTGCAAAATGTTTAGCAGCACCCCTGGCCTCTACCCACTAGAAGCCAACAATGGAAAATAGTCAACATACTCAAAATATCTAAATCAAGAGTGTTATTGGTGAAAATGAAACATGTCTTTTATTTTATGGAAAAAATATATCAGACTTTTTGGCCAACCCAGTATTTGAAGAACATGTATCTGCTTACTTCTGAGAGAAGAAACATGAAATGGGTAGGAAAGAGAAAGGGAAAAATATGAATCACATGAATATGAATGATTCATTCTAAAGAATTGAGCTGTCAGGCTCTGGTTATCTCTTTCAAGCAAGAGATAATGAAGAAAGGGGGAGAAGGGTTGCAGAATGTGAGATTCTACCTTTAAAAAAAACCCTTGCCCAAGGACATGCTTATTGATTTTAGAGAGAGGGGAAGGAAGGGAGAGAAACATCACTGTGAGAGAGAAACATCATACGTGCTCTGGCAGACCCAAACCCACAACTAGGCATGTGCCCTGACCAGAAATCGAACCCATGACCCTTCAGTTTATGAAATAACACTCCAGCCAACTGAGCCACACCAGCCAAGGTGTGTGAGTTCCTACCTTTTATAAAACATAACTCTGCCCATGTCTGTTCACTGCCACCATTATATCAGGCTCAGACTAAGCAGAATAGCAACTTCTTTCTTGAGGCAGGGCTAAGGAGACAAAAGTCTGACCTTGAGAGAGACCAATATGTCTATTATCCTATGTTTGACAATGCCAGAAAGACCTTGGAAACACACCTTCAAAATTATTGTATGTATTATTCTACCTGAGTGTTGAACCTTTTGACAGGTGCTCTCTAGAGAAGAAAGTGATATATGTTATAACTCAATAGCAGGAAATAAAGCTTCCTTATAATTAAAAAAATAGAGATGACATTTTTCTTAGAAAATTCAAGTAATCTAGGAAATGATTCCTAACTAATAAGTATTTACCCCTGATGGGCTAAAGTAATTAATTGCAAGGGCTTCAATAATCAATGTTTGATACACTATATAAATAATTATTATCCTATACATATTTGTTATAATTTTTTAAAAGCATACAGATGTGATTTCATTAAGAAGGGATTGATTTAAAACAGGGAATTCAGAGAGCTTATGAAATTGTATATTTTTTCAATTAACATACAAGAAATATGAGCAATGGCATCTTGGGGAAATCCTTACCAATCAGAGTTTGATGTGAACAGTAGACTTCTAGGCTGGAGCTCAGTTCTTGACTCAGTTAGGTGTTCCTGATAGGTTTTTTAGGGATAAATGCTCCTTTCTTGATTATATGGTCATTTCTCTTCCCGTCTAACTGGATAGAATTCTTATGAATATATTAATTTAAATAAACAATATTTCTCCAAATACCACAAGGTATCCACAGAAATAATCAGTATCCAACATGTAGATGTGCATACAGCATTCTTAGAGCTTTGCCCATTTCACAGCTGTACAAGTTTTATATCAGTGTGGAAGCTTGTAATTCAGTCACATGAGACACACCACATGCAGCTCTTGCATTTAAAATAATATGGTTCTTTTACTAGAAGATTTATGAAACTTGCTATTTATTAATTATTCTGTCATAGAAACATTTATAGCCATCTCTCTCCTAGCTCATTAGCTCATATGAATAACATCTGTTATAAAGAAAATCAATTGTTTATTTAATTTTTTTATTCTAGAGAAAGGGAGTGGAGGGAGTTGGAGGAGTATATAGTGGTAATAAATGGTGATGGAAGGAGACTTGACTTGGGGTGGTGAACACACAATACAGTATTTGGATGATGTGTTGTGGAATTGTGCATCTGAAACCTGCATAGTTTTGTTAATAGTGTCATCCCAATAAATTCAATAAAAAGGAAAAATAGTCCTCATATATTAACATTATCACATTAAACTGATGAAATTCAAAGATAGAAAGTAATACAATACCCAATTGCTCCATTAAGTTCTGCTTTACAAATTCGTAGTCCAAAGTCTGCTAAAATATAGAGAAATCATTCAAATTTTTGCCTGAAGCTTTACTTAATACCTACTGATTCAATACTTTAGGTCATTGAGAAACGTAGCTAAAGCTGTAGTTACAACAAGAACCCAAAGCTATTAGAAATAAGGGAAACATTGAAATAATCGGGGCTGGCTAGAGTTTAATACAACCAAGTCAATGTAGTTTATATTTGTTGCATAAAGAACATGAATTGTTTCTGCCTTTAAAGGGTGAAGGAAATTCATTCAGGATTTCTCTTTGTTTGCATTAAAAGATCTTTAAGTAAGTTAACTGGAAATTCTTCTGAATTATTTATGTTCTTTGCCCTAGAGCAAAAAAGATAAGTTAGTATTTTTTTTTTTTTTACTTTTGTGTGAGTAGTTTCACAGCTTGTCCTCCCAAGATTTTAAGCCTGGGAGGGTAACTCTCTTTTCTTATCTGTTAAAATAAAACAGAAAACACATTAGAAAAGGTGTTCATTACTGAAATATTTCCAGTATCTGGTTAACCACACCATAATATTACCTCATCCCACCATAATCCTGAGATCTTTTACAACAGTTGATTTCCTATAACTGTTCTCTTTCAAAATGATAAATTTACTAACTATATACTTATACGTTAAGTTTCTCCAATACATAAATATCTGTATGTTTTATGTTAGCTTAATGTTGACCCACAATTTTGAAAGTTCTTATTAAATTGAACTATTACTAAAAAAGATTTGATTTTTATAATTTCATTAAAATAAATCCACAAATCAGGAAAAAAGCATTTTTAAGACCATCAAGCTATATATCCTGATTTAATTTCAGAAAATATGGTCATTATAACCAGGGAGTAGCAACAAGATCATGAGACCAATTTCAATATGAACAGAAATTTCCAGAGGAAACTAGGATGGGGAGCTATTGGAAGAGTTCTTACGATTGATGTGCTCAGGACAGGTGAATCCAACCAACACAGTGAGACAGAAAGAATGACATATACAATGAGTCTAACAAAATGTTTCCAGTATCCAACTCAGTTATCACATATATTAGGTGGTCAATTGATGTTTGATGTGTGAAAACCTTTCATGTCTTAAAACAAAAGCCTTTATCATCACAAAAAGTTTAGATGTGATTCTTTTAAGAAATTAGTGGAGATTATTAGTACAATTTCATAACTGCTTTCAAAGTTACATAAGCTTATTACGGAGATTTTTGCTCTCTGTAACAAATGGATGAGAAAGAAATATGGCACACACATTTATTTCTATTCCCTCCTGAAACATTTCTGATTTGTCTATAGAGGGACACACTCAAAAAGAACAAAGAAAAGGAAAGAGATGACAGCATAGAAGTGACAAAATGATGGGAAATAGAAAGTAGATGCCCGAGTGCTAAAGATTCAGCAGAACAGAGAGGAATAGGAAGCCTAAATGCTTGCAGAAGGTGAGGCATGTGTGAAGTGAGCAGATTAAAGCTGTAGATCCCCGAATGCTCAGAAATTATAAGCACCACATGCATATGAATACACAGATGAATAATAAGACTGAAAATTGGGGTATTGTTTGAAAGTACATAAAAAAGCAGTTAGAAGTCCAGATTTCATTATCTAGTCAAAATAGAAGCTTTATTCTCTTTAGAAATTAAATTAGGAAGCCTTTGTATATTCCAAGAAACCAGGTAGAATAAAGGGAAGTAGAGGGACAATTTGGAAGGCAGGGAATGAGAATTAACTGGGACTCTCTCCTGCCCCCCCCCACATGACTCTTTCCCCCTAGCCAGTCCCTACTGGAAGTTTGTAATAAGGCTTATAATTCCAGTCTCCTCTTATCTTCTTTTTTTTTCCCCTCTGGAGAAATTGGCACAATAAACAGAGAAAATCCACCATAAGATATATCATGATAAACTACTTTAAATGAGCTTAACGAAATATTTTTATCAGAATATTAAGAGTTGCATATGATCTTCCCCAGGGAACAGTTAAAGGGCTATTATTTTTTATTCTAAATCTTGTGGTGATTTTTAAATTCAAGGCTCCCTTAATTACATTTGGAATATAAATTGGTAGTTATGTCCTTAGGATTTCGAAAAAAAAAATTCTCACCGAGACTGGGGAGAGAAGGAGAGAGAGAGAGAAACAAGAGAGAGAAACATGGCTGGTTGTCTCCTGCACCTATCCTAGGTGTGTGCCCTGACTGAGGATCAATACACCACCATTTGTTGTATGGGACGTCAGCCCAACCAACTGAGCCACCTGGCCAGGGCAATCTGTAAGGATTCTTATATTATTTTTAATAGAAAATAAGCCAGCCACAAAATAATGGACACTGATCCAATATTGCTATAAAAGGAGCTATATTCTGAGATGGGCTTGGAAAGTAGTTCCAGTAGATACCATCCACTTAATCCAAAAATCAGACCTTAAATATCCAACCTACTTAGTAATACTTCCATGGAAATATTACCTGGGCCCTATGAAGACAAAAAGCAGCCAAGTTTCACATTAAAAAAACCAAACATCTCAAATTTCTCCTTTAGTTCTTTAAATATTGGAAGACACTGAAATTCTATATTTGGAATTAAACATAGCTAATTATTTTTAGGCATGGCACAAAAAGCTTACGTCTTCAGAGTCAGCAGTTTCCAAAATTGGTTTCTGGGCTTTTATCTTGGGTTCCTATAGTTCATAATCCAGAGCTGGGATACATACGTAAATGTCAAATGTGAGAACATTTTTCTCTTTTAATAAAGCAGGATAGAGATTGAGAAAGAAAAGGATGATTCAAAATGAAAGAGACATTTTTTGTTGTTAGATATTAGAAGCAAAAGGAAAGAATTTTTTCTCTTAATGAGGAATTTATTGGTCAGTATTATATTTTATTTCCATGACAAATGCCTCCTCATCATAAAAATTAAGCAAATTCTTTTTAAAAAGAATAAAATTTAGGAAAAGGTTTTAAAAGGCATTATCTTATGTAAAATTCTTATAAATCATTTACAATTTATGTAAAGTAACTTAAAAGTTATTAAATTGGTATTTTAAGAATCTTAAATGGTATGAAATACTCAATGTTCTTAATAGGCTGTGATTATTTCCATTGACTGTTTACAGTGGGAAATTGGAAAATGTATTTGAATGAATTTCATTACTAACCTGGAAGTAACTTTCTTGAATGCTTTTATTTATTAACAATCATATTTTTAAAAATTGTATGTAGATAGAAACAAATTACCATAAAATTGCCATCAATAATATCAAATACATAATGCATAAGACTTAAATCAGACCCTCTGATTAAATTTTTAATTTTGTATTGTGTAAGTTTTAATACTACTTTGTGTCTCTGTCAGTGAAAATAGAAAAACTGGACAAATATTTTATCTGTACTACAAAAGATGCACATAATATGTCTGAAACTAATTACCTATGGTGTAAAACAAAATCACATAGTGGATGGTAATGAGCAAAATCTACCAAAACATATAAAAATAGTTGGGATTGCATTACTATGTTGGTAGAGATGAGTAATTAAGCCATTGTATTAGTAATAATTTATAAGGTATTTCAATAATTTGCTTAAACTAGTAAGCAGAAAATTTCTTACAATAAAGCTTTAAAACATTGCATTACATCTTTCTGATTTAAACGTATTAATGCTTCAGATTCTAAACACTGGTACAGTTCTCAAGTTTCTCAACATATGAAGTTTTTGTGATTTATGGATTTTAAAGAGATAATATTTTAGTTATCAATGGAAATGTATCTATTAGTTAAATACACAAGCCAAAGTCCTATTCCAGAGGCATTATGGTTAGATATAAAAGAAAATCAGAGGTAAAAAACTAAATAAGTCCCTATAAGGTGGTGACTTGTGTCTCCAGGTAGATTACCTTTAGTTTCCCCATGATATGTATTGAAAACTAGGTAGAGAAATGAGATATTCCTCAAAATGACTGACATTTTCATCAAACAAATAAAACTGTTTAAAAGCATTATATTAGTATCAAACAGGGCATTTTCATATTTTATGCCTGATAGAAACATTACTAAACTTTTAGAACTCTTCTAAAAAAATTCTCTATACACAGAATAGGTTTTCCAGGATAGCTAAAATTATTCTCCTCCCACTTCCCCTTTGGTAACCATCAGCTAGTCCTCTGTATCTATGAGTCTGTTTCTGTTTTGTTTTGTTTTGTTTATTCATTTGTTTATTTAGATTCCATGCATAAGTAAAATTATATGGTATTCATCTTTCTCTGACTTATTTCACTTTGCAGAATGCATTCTGGGCCCATACATATTGTCACAAATGGCAAGGTTTTATTCCCTTTTTATTACTGAGTAATATTCCAACATCTTTATCCATTCATCTACTCATGAACATCTATGTTGCTTCCATATCATGACTATATGCAATGAACATATGAGTGCATGTATCTTTTTGAATTAATGTTTTAGTTTTTTAAATAAATACCCAGAAGTAGATATTTCATTGTGGTTTCAATTCACATTTCCCTACTGATTAGTAATGCTGAGCACCTTCTCATGTCTCTTGGCCATATGTGTGTCCTCTGGAGAAGTGTCTATTCAACTTAATGCTAGGAAAAAATCCAGGGTGACTATTTTGGGTGATCACTACTTTTCAACTTATTAGCCTGAGCTTTATAGGACAATCAATTAAAATTATAGCCAGAGGTTATTCAATGCAAAGAATCTGACTTGACATTCTAAAATTTATAAGGTATGGAAAGGAGACATTAAAAAGATTCTTTCTTGAAGCCCTCAAAAAAAACCCAAACCTGCCAACATGTAGATTTTGGGTTTTTCAGTCTCCAAAAGTGTTAACACAATAAAGTCCCATGTTTTAAGCCATTCACTTTGTGGTGCTTCATTACAGCAGCCCTAGCAAACTGTATATAGGGCACCCTACATTTTAAAGCAAGTTTCCCAGGTGATCCTGATGAACTAGAATCAGCTCATGAGACAGAGAGGATGGCAGCAGGTGTAGAACTAAGGCCAGGGGGTAGGCACATTTATTTTGAGACCTGCTTTTAAGGTAGCAGGGAAATTTTTAGAAGAGGAATAGGAGCAAGAGGAGAAGTAGGGGAGAGGAAGAAGACAGGGTGGTCAGGGAGCAAGAGATTAACATTAGGGGACACCCTAGTTGAAGTGACAAAATTTCCTCAGAAAAGGAAGAAAGACAATGGGGATATCAGAGTCTCAAAGAGAGCAGTATGATTTTAAAATAAGGAGGCAGTAGAAAAACAAAGACAGAGACCTGAATCTCCCACCCCACTTGTTAAAACTAGTAACCGGAGTAGGGTTCATACAGTGATTTAGTTTAAAAAATCATTTCTCTATAGAATTACTAGTATTTAAATACATAAAAATTGATCCATTGTTATTAACCAAATTCACTTTTTAGTAACTTTCATTTATTTTCAAACATTTTATCATTGCAATTTTTAAAATTCTGCTATTGTTTTGCATGTAGAAATTTGTAGTAAAAAAATAGATGCTTGGAGAGTACTTATTTACTTATGTATCCCTTTTCTTCTTTTTATATTAGATAGACCATTGCAGTTAAAATACTCAACTCCACAGAACAACTAAATTTACATGCATATTTTTATCAAGAACACCTTGTACGGTATGAGTCATACCTTTGCAGAAAGCACATTCTAACTAAATACTGAATGTTTAGGAGTAATTGTATTGTTGAAGCCATATGTAAATGTTTTGTTTTTCCTTAAGAAACTGTCCCTGCTTGGCAAAATCTTTGCTCTGAACTCCATGACCTCTCTTAAAAGAGAGGATGGAGTGAGGATGCTACCCCAGATAAAGACTGTGTGATTCATCAAGGAAATATGAATTTTTATTTCTTCTTCCAAATTTGAAGGCCTTTTTTTTTATTTTTAAAAAGGGATATACTGATAAAACTGAAAGGAAGTTTGAGAAGTCATTAAGTCCAACTTGAACCCAGGCACCTGCATTTTGTTTTTGCGTAAAATAACTTGAGGAAAAGTTATCTACCCTAGTCATGATTTGCAGTATAAAACCCTTATTGCAGAAACATTAGCTTAAATATTTATTGCATCACACATTCCTGAATAGCTCTGTGTTACTTGAGAATGTAAAACTCATTTTTTCTTTTAAAAATTCCCTGTTATCAAAAGAGCATTTTGTTTGCTGCTTTATTTACTAATTAGATTTTGTTTTATACAGGAAGTCTCTTTTTTTCCTAAATGAAGTTTAACTAATATTTAAAATTGAATTTCACTCACACAAAGCAACTGCAAAGTATATATTTGGTTATCTTCATGACCAGTTGTTTAGGAGGTCATAAGTACATTATAATAATTCTATTATCGTTATTATTACTATTATCCTATGGTAATCATTTTGGGGAACTGCTATTTTTATACATTGGATTCACTAGAATATGTCATAAGTTTTTAATTATTAATATCATGTCAATTTGAGAATAGGAAATTAACTAGTCATTTGTTTATTCAGATTAGTAGAAACAGATATTAACTACAAGGGAGACATTCACTTTAAATATGCAAATCAAGCCAAATTACCTACATGTGAAGAAAGTAGTCCATAGTCTTCCAACTACTGAACATATTGGAAAACTAACCCTTGGATTTAATAAAACGCAGGCCTTCATCACAAAGCATTTATTAACTACCTATTATACCTATTATGATTATACCATTTATTTTTAAATATTTATAACTGCTAATTTTTTCTCTAATTCCTTAGGCTAGTACCACTGGAGCAATATTTGATATTTGTGATGAGAAAGGTTGTCTTTGCCTTAATCTTGAATTTAATGTACCCGTTCCATTATCAAATATAATGATGTAAGTGTATCTTTGTGTATATTTTATTATATCAATGAAATATATATATTTATACTTTATCAAGAAATTTTATTAAAAAGGATGTTGATATTTTTGCAATTTATCACAGACATATTTGTACCAATTGAAATAACTGTTTTATATTAATTTATTAATATGAAAATTGTCTAAATATTTTATGTTGAAGCAGTCTTTCATTACTACAATAAGCCATAGTTTTCCATGGATTATCATTACTGTATTGTTGAATTCAGTTTGCTGATCACTTACTTAGGAGCTTTGTGTTGCTACATATAAGTATGTTTTGTAGTTTTGTGTATATGCACATTTTTATCTTAAAATTCCTCCTCTTCCTTCCCTAAAAAAAATGTGAAATCTTTCTTTTCTGTGAAGCAAGTTAAGTAGAATGGACATTTGTGTTCCTGAAAATGGTAGAAAATTCCTGTAAAATTCTATAAGCCATTTATTTATAAATAAACAATATATTCAATAATTTTTAGGGGGTAGATGGGAAAACTTTTCTGAGATCAGATTATGTCTGTCTATAATAATTCATATGTTCTGGTAACACTATCTTCTTAGAAAACCATTTTATTTTATTGAGGTTCTCAGTTTTAATTGTATAGAAATGAGAGAAGAATTTTTAAGTGGTTTTCAATATTCTGTTTCTAATGCTGTTTTTCCATTATTATTTTTATCTTTTAAATAATTATATTTTTTTCTCTTTTGCAACACTAGATTGATTAATGGCTTACCAATTTTGTTGCTGATAATATTGTTAACCAAGGCTTGTTTTTTTATTTTGTTTACTAGTTCCATAATACATTAAGATAGTCTTGTAATTCTTTATTACAAGAATAAAGAGGACCTAATTAATATGATTAGTTAATGTACGTTTAATTAATAACTGTTAAATTTCATGTATTTATTTGTCAGCTCTGTTTTAGTTGGCTCCCATACTTTTGATATAGTGTTTTCACTATTCTCGCCTAAATATTCTGTCATTCTAGCTTTGATCTACATTTTGGCCAAAAGTTATTTAAGAACATATCTTTTCTCCTTTTTTCTGAAAAGTAAATATTTTTGTTTTTGTTATTTATGTTTTCCTGGCCTTATTAATAATTGCTATTTTGTTTCTATGTTTCTTTTGGTCCACTGGTTCTGTTAAGGATAGAAGGAAGTGAATTAAATATACTATTATTATTATATTTCAATTAATTACTCCATATATTTGCTGTGGTTTTGCTCTTTGAGCATTGATGCCATGTTATTTGGTACACAGACATGAGAACTGTTGCATCTCAGTTAATTATACCCTTGTCATGGTGAGGTAATTTCCTTGTCTGATGTCTTTTGCCTTGAATTAAACCTTGCTGAAAAGTGCTTTGAAGTTGTATTCACAGGTGTCTTTGACCCCTTCTTTTCTTAATTCCTATGTCAATTTGTTTTACATACATTTCTCAGGTAGAATTTTTTTAGATTTTATTTCTTTATTTTTAGACACAGAAGATGGAAAGGAGAAAGAGAGACAGATATGTGCCCTGACTAGGAATAGAACCAGTGACCTTTTGTTTTGTAGGCCTGTGCTCAATCCACTGAGCTACACCAGCCATGGCTGGATTTAACAACTTTTTGTTAGGATACGTAGGTTAGGTTTTCATTCTGTCCTTATGAGAAAAATTTAATGAAGCGATGAAAGAATATACTCAGGAGTCAGACTGTCTCCAAATCCCAGCTAAATAATTAATTAGCTGTGGAGCATTTGGCAATTTATTTTACCTCTCTTTCTTCAACTTTTTCATACACAAAATCTGAACAATACTGGTCTTTTTCTCAGAATTATTGTGAGGGTTAATTAGGTTAATATTTGTAAAGAATTTAGAAGCCCTTGGAATATACCGTTTGCTACTATCATTACATTTTATGCCATAATTCACAATTCAATTTCTTTTATTATGTATTTCTTCTGACAGTATTGAAGGTTTGCCAGATTGCATTTTCCACAGATTGACACAATGCTGTTTCCTATTCTGTATGTTTCTCTTGCAATTTGACTTTGACAATTCTCTTTCAGAACACACAGGGTCTGTGTCCCCTCCCTTTGAACCTGGACTGACCTTTAACTGCCTTGACAAATAATTACAACAGAAGAGATGGCTATATGATTTCCAACACAAAGTCACAGAAATTCCATACATTTCCATATTATTGTCTTGAGTTGTTCAATCTAGAAAAAGCTAGCTGCCATATAAGCAGTGTGATTGCACTACCATGCTGTAATGAAGACAAAACTAGCTTATAGACACCGCTTAGAGAGAGTCAAGTGTCTGAACACCTACTAGCTGCTCTGCTCCTTGTCTATTCTACACGACTGGAATAACATAAGGGACCACGTTTTTTGCAAATTTTGCAGATTGTTGAAAGTGATTTGCAAATACCTTATCCATAGAACCAGAGATACTAAAGTGATCATTGCTGTCGTAAGCCAATAACTTTTTAGATGTTTGCTATACCACAGTGGTGAACCAGAACAAATAGTTTGTACTTTGGTTCCAGTGTTTATGACAATAAATTTGTATAAAATTTTTAAAATTTATTTTTATTATATTATTTTCCATTACTAATTATCACCCCCCTCAATCACAGAACTGTTGTCCATATCCATGAGTCCATTTTCTTTTTTTGCTGGCCCCCTAAGCCCTTCCAAAGAGCTGTCAGCAGGAACTCTATGAGTCTGTCCCTATTTGCTTGTTAGTTCAGTTAGTTCATCATGTTACACATATGAATAAAATCATATGGTATTTGTCTTTCTCCAACTGATTTATTTCACTTAGCATAATGTTCTCCAGGTCCATCCATTCTGTCATGGTAAAATTTCCTTCTTTTTTTACAGATGAGTTGTATATGTTCCACAGTCACTTTATCCACTCATCTATTGATGGACACTTGGGCTGCTTCCATATTCTGGCAACTGTAAATAATGCTGCAGTGAACATAGGGGTGCTTATGTTCTTTTGAATTATTGTAGGGTTTTTTCAGATACAAAATTAATATCCTAAATCAGTTGCATTTTATATGCCAATAATGAACTATCAGAACAGGAAATTAAGAAAACAATCCCATTCACAATCGCTTCAAAAAGAATAAAACACCTAGGAATAAACCTAACCAAACATGTAAAGACCTCTACATAGAAAATTATAAGACTAAACAAAAAAACTGAAGAAGATACAAATAGGTGGAAGCATATACTAAATTTGTGGATAGGAGAATTAACTATGCAAAGTAATCTATAGATTCAGTGCAATTCCTATCAAGATACCAATGATGTATTTCAGAGAACTAGAAAAAATATTCCAAAAATTTATATGGAACCACAAAGGGCTTTGAATAGCAGCAGAGATCTTCAGAAAGAAGAAAAAAGTTGGAATAATCGTGCTATCTATTATCAAACTATAATATACAGGCCACAGTAATCAAAATAGCGTAGTACTGGTATAAAAACAGACATGTATATCAATGGGACAGCACAGAGAGCCCGAACATAAACCCACAACTTTATAGTCAATTAATATTTGACATAGGAAGCAAGCACATACAATGAACTAAAAATAGTTTACCCAGTGAATGGTGTTAGGGATTCGACAGATACATGCAAAGAAATGAAAGTAGACCACATTCTTACAGCACACATAAGAATAAACTCAAAATGGACTAAAAACTTAAATTTAGACATAAAAACATAAAAATCCTAGAAGAAAACATAGGAAGTAAAATCTTGGAAGTTGCTCATCGCATTATTTTATCTTATATATCTTCTCAGGTAAGGGGAACAAAAGAAAAATAAATAGTATTTCATCAAACTAAAAAGGTTTTACACAACAAAGGAAATCATCAACAAAATAAAAAAAAACCCACAGAATGGGAGAACATATTTACTGATACATTTGGTAAGAGGTAAATATTCAAAATTTATAAATAGAACTTACAAAACTCAACACCAAAAACTATTTATAAAAAGAACTTATAAAACTCAATATCAAAAAACAAAAAATCCCAAAACAATCCTATCAAAAAATGGTCAAAGAACCTGAACAGACATTTCTCCAAAGAGGACATGCAGATGGCCAATGGACACATGAAAAGATGCTCAACGTCACTAATCATCAGAGAAATGCAAGTTAAAAGCACAATGCAATATCACCTCAAACTGATCAGAATGGCTATTATCAACAAACAACTACTGGCAAGGATGTGGAGAAAGAGGAATCTTTTGCACTGTTTGTGGGAATGCAGACTGGTTCAGCCACTACAGAAAGCAGTGTGGAGATACCTCAAAACATTAATACTATTAATTTTCTAGTTCTGGAAAAGTATCTATTGGTTTTTAAGTCTTGATATAATTAATAAATTTCCGCTCTCTCCCTTATATTACCATCTGATCAAGGTATACAATATATATTTTACTTCATGCTTACTTTTATACCTTTTGAAGTCTTTAAATTTCTATTTGCTATTTTCTTAAAAATCCCTTTATCCTAACAATACTTCCACAAGAGTATAATACTGCATTTTCTTGCTAAGTCATGCTCACTGTGTGTATGTCTTATTAATGTTCGACTTCGCTGCTGAAAATATTTTAAAAGTAGATATATCTTAAGTGCTTTTCAAAAGAACATTTCTGCTTGACAGAAATCAACATTAACAACAAAACCCTGTCTATTTAAAATGCATTTTGAGTATCTATCATTCAAGTAATCTTTAATCTCCATATATTTTTTTGGCTTTTTTTAAAAAAGATTTTATTTATTCATTTTTAGAGACAGGGAAAGAGAATGAGAAAGAGAGGGAGAGAAACATCAATGCGTGGTTGCCTCTCATGGGCCCTCTACTGGAGACCTGGCCTGCAACCCAGGCATGTGCCCTGACTGAGGATTAAACTGGCAACGCTTTAGTTCATAGGCTGGCACTCAGTCCACTGAGCCACCCAAGCCAGGACTCCATATATTTTTAATATTTAAAATCATAAGCATTATGCTGAGTAAAATAAGCCAGGCGGTGAAAGACAAATACCATATGATCTTACCTTTAACAGGAACCTAAACAGCAAAACCAACAAGCAAGCAAAATATAACCAAAGACACTGAAATAGAGAACAGGGGGACAGGGACCAGAGGGGAGAGGGGAGGGAATTTCAGGGGAAAAGGGTGAGGGTTTGCAGGAACTAGTATAAAGGACACATAGACAAAAACTAGGGGGGGTAGAAATGGGAGGGAGGCGGGGAGCACTGGGGGGGGTGGGCTGGGATGGGAGTAAAAGACAGAAAACTGTACTTAAACAACAATTAAAATAAATAAAATCATAAGAGACGTTAATTTCATTTTCATACATTCAAATAACTTAGTAAAGAAAACTGCAGAGCAACATGGGTGTTTGAACAAGAAAGCCCTAATTAATTATATTTTCCATTAAAATAACATTGTAAATAGAAGACAGCCTTGGTAAATGTGAATCCAGCTGCTATATATAAGAATGACTGGGACTACTCTGAGAAAAAGAATTGGGGTTGAAACCATATTTATGACATTATTAGTCACAGCATGACAAAAATATCATAAATCATTTGGACTCCCAGCATAAATTTTTGAAGCATCAGGGTAATCTATCTTTGTGCCTTGATTCCTCTAGGAATAAATTAAATTTGTATTATGTCAGTAACTATCAAATATAAACAGTTCAGCAGTATATATTATTATACACTAGTTAGATTCTTCCATTTCTTCCCAATTATCCCTTCCCCTTAATATCTTCAGTATGTGACTCAATGGGTACTGTTAGAATTGTTTTTTCCTGTGTCCCCTCGGAAAGAGCATCACCTTAAAGGACAAATATTTAACAGAGAAAAATGTATTTTCAAAAATATACAGCCTAAAGTATATATCAAATATTGTGTATTTGTGTATACACTGTTTCCAAAGAGAACCCAGATTAGCCACTCTGATAAAGTGATTAATCAGAAATAAAACCAGTAGTGTGCATAAATATTAGTGCTTTAGAAGATTATGACCCATAGACTCTTGCAATGATAACATTTAAAGTACACAGAAAAACTGACTTTGGTTTAAAGCACCTACACCAAGCAGAGACATGTCACCACCAGAACCAGGCAAGGGATGGTAGCATACCTACACACGGATAGCCCAAAAAGGCCAGGAGGCCACAAGGAAATATGCAAGAACTATCCAGCAATAAGCCAGGGATCATGTAGTCAACTATACAGTTAGACAAGGCACCAATAATTTGAAATTTATTTAGGTAAAGTTTTCTTATGTAAAAACTCATTCATTAGCTAAGTAATTATTTCAGCATTCATTTGCTGAATTTCTATTTCTTGTCCTTGACAAATATAAAAAAACTGCTAAAATATTAGTGTTCACTACCTTTGTATATAGATATACACACATAGATGTATCTTGTGAATACCTACATATATGAGTATGCATATACTGATACACACATATATATTTGAGAGATGACTTCTGCTTTTGACTTGATCAATGGGAGAATGATGGTATTATTTAATATGATGGGGAAGAATTAGAAAGAGGCATTAAGAGTTTAGATTTGTTCATATTAAATCTGGGATTCCTTTTAGATATACTTATTTAGATTTCAAGTAGACAGTGGAATAAACAAATCTAGTGCTCAGCAGAGAGGCTGAGGATGGATGTGAAAATCTGGCAGTCATTAGCATATAGATAGTATATAAAGCCCAAAGGCTAGAGGAGGTAACTAAATAGAAAAGAGAAGATGCCTTGGACAAATTTAGTGGTCAAGTATGATATGAAGACAAAAAAAGCAGATTGCAAAGTAATTTGTGAGTCAAAGAAAAAAGCAGGTCTTTGCAACTTTATGAAAGGCAGTAGAAAATAATGTTTGAAGAAAGGGGTGGTTAAATCTTTAGATGCTGCTGAGAGAGGTGAAGAAAGAGAAGATATCAGTGTTACCACTGGATTTATTATTGAAGTTATTGGTCATATTTATTTATTCTATATACTTTTTCTGAGCTCATATTTCCCTGATATTGAGCATGTACATAGTAAATGGTCATCAGATAACTATAGAGCAAAACAAAAAAAGAAGAGAGGGAGGGAGAAAAGAAATGAAGGAGAGAAGGGGGAGGAAGAGAGAATGAAGAAAAAGAGGAAAGGGGTGTCTGGATAAAATAAAAACAGCAACTAACAATGGTAATTTATACCTCCTTGCCTAGACAACAGCTGGGATTTAATTTTGTGAGTTGTTGGTTAGGGAACAAAATCTCAGGCAGCAGAGCTAGGATTATGGCTCTTAGCAGGTTTAAGCGATCCCAGTTTATCAGTAGATTAGTACTTGAAATGTATGAGTTATATATAATGGTGGAGTTTTGTACAGATCTCCTACAAATGGTCAAAGGTCCAGGAAAAAAAAGTGGCAGTCTGCAAACTTGGTTGTGGAATACTTCCTTCCTTCATCATTGTGACTGGAAGTTATTTCATTCATTTATCTCTTTTCACAGAAATCTCATCTTGGCAGTATGCCTAGCCTTGCATGCCTAGAGCAAGTTTAGCCACGGACCTTTCTCCTAAACTCTGTTCAGGGCGGCTATAATTTGGGATTGGCAATTATTTTAAAGAAATCAAGAAACAAAGACTGAGCAGCTGCTTTGATGCTTAAGACAAGCTGCCTTCAAAATGCTAATTGGCACCTGACTGTCAAAGAACAAGATAATTCAGTTTTTCCACAGCAAGAGAGAGGACATGTGTTTGGTATATAAGTTATAAAATTCTCTTAATACTTTAACATCATTCTGCTTAATTATTTTTATTTTTCAATTACAACTGACATTCAATATTATGTTAGTTTCAGGCGTACAGCATAGTGGTTAGACATTTATATAACTTACAACACAATCCCCTCCCAATATTTCCAGTACCTGCCTGGCACCATACTCTGATGCCATGCACGTTATACCACCATAACTGTTCTGTATCTATCAGTTTGTACATCTTAATCCCTTCACCTTCTTCACCTGGGCCCCCAATACTTCCATTTGGCAACCATCAGTTTGTTTTCTGTAACTGTGAGTGTCTTTTTGTTTTGTATATTTTGTTTTTTTAGATTTCACATATGAGTGAAATCATATGGCATTTGTCTTTCTCTATCTGACATAAAATAGAACAGAATCTTACCATTTTGCGACACCATGGATGGACCTTGAGGTTGTTATACCTAAATGAAATATTGTTCTATTTTTATTTAAATGTTTCTTTAGCACAAGTATAGGTTATCAGTTAATTTGGTCTAGTAGTGTTATGCCCTTTCCCAACCCCTGGATGGATAGCTTACCTTGTACTTTCAGATAGAAAAAAAGATAGAACTGCAAATACCAGGAACTTTGATTTCCTTTGACGCAGTCCTTTTTTGTTAGGGGAACCTGTGAGAATCTGCATAATCTATGGATTTCTTTCCTAGAAAACAGCAGACACATCACAAATTTTGCAATTTGAGGAAGTTTGTCAACCCCATTTACACACAGATCAACTCAGAAATCCCGATGGTATGGACAAGACAACCTGGCATCAGAATCCCTGTGGATCTGAGAAGATTATTGAAAACACAGCTTTCTAAAGAATGTCTATGCCTGTTAAAGGATTGGAAACCTTGTAACAGTGAGTCTGAATAATCCTGCCTAGGGATTCACGGACGCTAGGTTAAAAACTCATAGTTAGCTGTACCCTCTCTAAGAAGTCCTGATCTTAACTGAGAATTCTTTTCCCTCCCCTCTTACTTTGTTCTTCTCCTGTCACTATATCACTACCCTTGTCCTTGGCCCCTTACACACACAAACACACTACTCCAGTGCGCATGCACATGGGCGGGAGCAAGCATGTGCACGCCCCCCACCCCCTCTCCCCCCTCCCCCTCTCCCCCTCTTTCCCTCGCTGTTCCGGATCCTAGTGACTGCCTTGATTGCAACAGTTTCAAGGTTTCTTTTCTCCATGAAATATCAAGCACTGGCTAAAAGCACTGACAATGTAATCTTTTGAATTTGCTTCTTTCCCTCCTAATTAAAGTAGCGGGAAAATTGCTGCTTGGGCTTTTACTTCTCACTGATGTATAAGACAGACCTCAGGAACTTTGTTCTGAGCCTGCAGGATAGCCTGTGCCCACAACACAGTTGGCCTCGTAGTTTGAACTTTCTAACACAAAGTCTCTAATTTTGCTATGATTGTCTTCCTTATTTATACAAACTTTTAGACCTATCTTATATATATATATTTTTTAATTTTTCTATACCCCCTTGCCAGTCTTAAGCAGTTGCTTAAGATACAGTTTTTCTTTACAAATAATTAAAGATAGATGGTGTTCCAGAAATCAATGTAAAAGTTCTTCGCTTTAAGCTTGGAGTATGCTATATCATAGTAATCATACATAAGTGACGGTGTGCAGTCTCAGCTTTAAAAGCCTCTTTCACCCATCACAGTGGATACAACATTATTTCTTGATTCTGGAAACAGGGAACTATGTGCTGTAGATAATGGTGACCATTTCTGCATTTTTCTTAACTTGTCCCCATATTCAAACATTGTCTTTAGAAAACATCAGAAATTTGAGGACATTTTTGACATCTTTCTGACTGCTTCTTATATTCAAAAGTGGTAGGGAAAAATCGAGTAATTTGGGGTTATAACGGAGAAGATAGTAGATTTTCCTTTCCTGAAGTGGAACTTTTCCCAGGAAAATTTATAGAAAAAATAGGAGTCCTAGTCTATTCCTTCTGACCCCAGCCCTCCTACCCCGTATGTCGTCTCTGTGTTCGGAGTTGGTGGTAAGACAACACGGTCATTCGTAGTAGGGACTGCTTGTAAATTTGATGTTCACAAGTCAAGATGTGTTGCACCTGGAATAAAGAAACAAATTAGCTTTAAAAGGGTTGTATTTGACTTATTATCAGGAGGAATTATCTGAATTATTGAAGAAGCAGGTAGTCAAATGAAATGACCATTCACACGGAAGGAGAAGCCCTGAGCAAATGAGTCATTTGAGTTAACCTGGGAGCAGCTCATCTGAAAATCCCTTTGCCATTTGTTTTCACACAAAGGTTTTGAGCTTTAGAAAGCAGGAAAAAATGATTTAGCTTAAAGAAGGGCCAAGTAGAATCATTTAGACTCCAAAGCAAATAGCAGAGACAATTTTTAAAGAATTAATGAACCTATTCTAAGGAGCAAGCATTTATAATTACAAGCTTGGCTAGCTGAGACCAGAAATTATGAAAGTATTTGAGATGACCAATATGAGGGAGCAATACAGAAGCAAATCACAGTTTGGAATTATAAGGCAATTACCTAGTTAGTACTTTAGAGTCTGGGTGTCTTAAAATTCTTTCTAGTTTTAGCTTAAAATTCAATCTGAAATCTGGACTATAGAAAATGCTATCATGTGTTAAGAAGTAATCAGTTACACTCCATTGTCTACGTCAGCAAGTATGCATGTGTTGCCTAACACAAAGCTATATAACTTCTTCCTTCTGTCTTTAATTTTAAAACATGCGTATGCAACCCACATCTTTACTATGAACTCTAGACTTTCAAAGCATTGCAAACTTAAAATGCCAGAAATTAATCTCCTGATCTTCACCCCCAAATTTTCTACTTCAGTAGTTTTTTTTCCTTCTTGGTTAATGGCAGTTCTCTTCATCTAGTACTATAAGCTCAAAACTTTGGAGTCATCTTGGAGTCCCCTCTTTATCTCCCATCCAGCAGGAAATTCTGTTGACTCTTAAAAATATATCCACATCTGCCTCTACATGTCTGTCCTGATCTCAGCCACCATTATCTAGCTCCTGGAAGATTGTTGTAGTCTCCTAATTGGTCTTCCTATGTGTTGGGTTATAACCACTTTTGGAGCTTTCCCCAGGTAATTCAAGGGGACCTAGATACAAGGACTGCAGGGAGAGACCAGGAACAATGGGAACCACTTCAAGAGCCAGGGAGCAGCTTTACTAAGCAAGGGGACTTAAGAGGCTTGTCTTCAATACCCACAAAAGCTACAAGAGTAGATCTCCACACCCACTCACCAGAATCTTGAGAGTTTACATAGGGGCCTTAAGTGGGGGTCAATCATGCCCTAAGTCCAGATATCCCAACACCATATTTCTATCTCAGGGCTGTGTCCTCAGAGCAGCTTGTGGAAGCAGGGAAAGCAAGTGGAACACACATTTAAAAAGAGGGTAGGAAGTGGGAACCCTCCAATTGCCTCGGTCCAACTCTGTGGGTCAAATGCTCAGTCACACTTTCTTGATGACCTCCCCCAATACCATGTCTACCACTGACCCCTTCCATTCTGTTCTCAACAAAGCAGCAACAGAAATCCTGTTAAACATATGTGAGATCATGTCATTTCTCTGCTCCGAACCTCCAAAAAATTCATACCTCACTCCAAGTAAAAGGAAAAGAAAAATCACAATACCCTCAAAAGTCTCTAATATTATATCCCAATCACTTCTCTGACCTCATCTCTACAGAACTTCTCCCTGCTCACTCTCTCCAGTGCCTTGAGGTTGTTGCTGTTTGTCAAACAGGACAGGGCTGCTCTCTCTTCAGTGCCTTTGCACCTTTATCTCCCCAAATATCTGCATGGCTTCTTCCTTAATCTTTTCCAATTCTCACTCATTTAAATCTTCCTGGACCACCCTATACAGAATTATAATTCCACACCTCCTACCTTCCCCAATACTCCCTACTCATTCTCCATACTTTCTTTTTTCCATAGATAATATCTCTGTATAACTATTATATATTGTTTTTGTTAATTTTGTTCACTGTCTCATTCACTTATAACACAAGCTTCATTGGAACAAGGGATTATATGTCTTTTTTATTTTCAGTGCTGAGTCCCTAGCACCTAGATCAGGCTTTCAAAAGTATTTGCTGAATGAAGCACTTTTCTCATTAGTGATGACAATGACCTACACAGACAATACCTCTACTTGTTGCACCTCATAGTACCATAAGTAAGATAAGTTTCTGTAAGATTTGCCCTTCATATTATAAGAGGCTCTTTTTGTTTAAAGAATATCAGTTTGCATAGAAGTTCCCTCTTTCCAGACTTCTCCAATTCCTCGATGAGATGAGATCAAAGCAAACAGAAAGATCAGGAAGGATGTGAATCAATCAGTGAGGACAGACACACAGGAATCCCAGACTCTTTTCTGGCAGTCCCTCTTTGACCTGGAATTGCAGATGGAGTAAAGTCATTTTCATTCACCTTTCCCCTTCTATAAGCACAAAAGAAATCTCGGCCCACTGATGTTCCTGTGGGTCCCACAGATCAAACCTGAATACAGAACCTGGTACCCAAGGTCTGCTTGGAAGGAAGAAGCCGCATTTGTGAGCCCCGGGGAGATGGGTGGGTATCAGATGTGCTTCACTGAAAAGTCAAATAATCATACAGTTAGGTCAGGATGGCAAGGGCATGAAGCTGGATCCAGAATAGTATGATGAAGCCAAGAAACAAAGGGTGAAAATCAGTTTTGTCTAGATAAGTGGAGGATGGAAGAAGACAGGTGGGTAAGGACAAGTATCAAAGAATCTAACCACTGTGATGAAAAGTCTATTCTCTGATTTTACCAAATCCACCTAGATAAGATAATTGAGTAATCAAAAACTGGTCTTTCTAGAGCAGATGGCCTTTTATCCCCTTTATGCCTCAAAATACAGTCTTAGTCATATGACTCATATAAGGTATTTGCCAGACTATAAAAGTGCATATTCCTGACCACTCCTTAGAATAACTGATTCAGAACAATCTCTATAAACTGTTTATAAAAGTCCAGTTAATTCTTATGGACTATGAAGTCATAGGAGTATCTTCAGCCGTCAGAACTTCTGCTGTGACTAAGAAAAGAATCTGTGAATGGGAAAAAAAGTGCTAGGAATATTATGACAGTTCAATTTCCAAAACTGTATTCCAATCTTCTAATGAATGCTACTAATGAGGGATGGGGGTGAAGAATCTCTTGGACAAACATATTTGATCAAAATTTGTTAAATACCATACTGTAGGACTTCTCAGAGCCATTTACAACTTTTTCTGATTGTGACATACTATGAAGGAAAAACTAGACAACATTTTCCACAATATTTTTATTGGTGTTCCCCTTAATCAACCAGAATTATGTAGAATGAGTATTCTAGGAAACATGTTTGATTAACATTGGCATAGTGTCATGGCATTTATAAGACAGAATTTATTATTATAGGAAAAGCATGTAAGGATGCTTCAAACATTTCACATTGTATAGAACATTGAAAAAATTAGAATTTACATGGCAAGGTATTATTACCCACACTTTATTGTTTACACACTGGTAAATTCTGATTGAATGTGTTATCACTACCAAATTTATTTAGCTCTTAAAAGAGACTCAGCAGAGGTCAAAGCTTAGGTTGTTGGGACGATTTACAAACGATCTTTATTTAAGACAAGCAGTACCTAGGATGGGTGATAGTTCACAGCAGCTAGGTCTTCCTAATAGTTCTCAAAGCAATTGTCCGCTTCACCTACCCATAAATCCAGCTCCACTCTGTCTCTCCCAAGTCCTGGAGTATATTTTTAAAAATTTTTTCTCCTGTCTTTCATTAGCCACATCATTAGTGTGCTCTCCAGAGAATGCAGAATTTATACATGAATATTTGCCTCCTGGGTCAGACAAAGCAGCATGTTTCCTTGTGCTTTGTGCAGGGGTACAGTTATTTTAGTCCTTTTTCATCTTGCTTCCTTCCTGATAATTTAATGTAAAGTTTTCTAGTGTTGTTTGCTTTCTCCTTTGGGAAGAGAGTTCCACATTATACGTTCTGAATTATGTCCCCAATCTGTCTCTCTACATTTCTCTGTCTCTCTGTCTTTCTTCCTTTTAGAATTAGCCTCATGCCCCCTTCCTCCCTTTCTCTCTTCCTCTCTCTCTCTCCTTTATTTAGATAAGCCATACTGTCAAATTCAGTTTCAAAAGTAAAATGTAGGAATAGTGTAGCCTTGGGCAAAAGAATGAGTAGCAGAGGTGGTAGCAGAAAAATGTAGGCTTTAGTGTCAGACCAGATGTGCTTCATATATCACTTGTTGGCTAGTAACTTACTTAAGAGCTATGGGTACCATAAAAAAGGGTGATGTCTAATTGCTGGGGGTATAGAGAGAATTATTGAAAAGGCATCTATGAAAGTGCCTGGAATTATCTTTTCTCTCCTTTCTAACTCCTCTGCACATTAAAATAGCCCAAATAAAATTTCTCCTTCCTGATTACCCTCCTGGGTCCCCTACAACTTTCTCACATAGACTCTAAAAAGCCACCTCAGGATGGCTGACAAGTTTCCTCTAAAGCACCAACTTCAAAAGAGTAGTAATGGCTGCCTAGAGAACCACATTGAGAAGAGTAGCGAGGACCAGTTAGAGCTCTGAGAATAGAAGCAGCCATAATTGGATGTCTTTTGCATGAGAAAGACATTGCAACATATGGATTTGCCAATCCTACTCCAAACATGTTTCTTCTCTTGCCTTTCCAAACTAAATTTTACTATGTTGACCCCATCTTCTCAGGCCCTTGCTGCAGCTTCCAAAATAGCATATTTCTATATAAGCTCATTCCCAAGAAGTTACCAGTTTCAGCTGATGGTACCCTGTCTAATTTCTTGCAGAGACACTTACATACTTATAGGCTAAATCTAAATCTAACCGTGGGATTTCATGCAACATCCTTGCAACAGTCTCCTCTGATCATGTTATCTAATTCTCATCGCCTGCTATAAAATCTCTGCTGCAGTTTCTTAGTTCTGCCATTGCTGCATGGAAGCCATCATAGATACTTATTCATAAATAAATGAATGTGTTGCTGTATTCCAATAAAACTTTATTTTTTTAAAAATATGGCATGAACTAGATCTCATCCATACATTATGGTCGCTGACCCCTGAATAAAAGGTACATTTCTGTGCACACCAACTCACCTGTGATTCTGGTCACTGGGACACGAGAATTGGCCCTGTTGCTGATACTTTCTGAGAAATTAGAACAGCCCTTATGTTCTACGACTTCCAATAAACTATAAGCAGGGCATGGTCCTTGCTGTCAGTTTGAAAGCTTTTCATTTGGCTTCATAACTTTGCCTGTAACAGTGATTCTCAACCTTGAATGCACACCAGAATCCTTTGGAGGGCTTATTAATACACCAACTGCTGGCCACACCACCAGCATTTCTAATTCAGTAGGTCTGGGTTGGAGCCTGAAAACTTATATTTCTAACAACTTTTTAGGAGATATGGATGCTGCTGGTTGGGAATTACATATCAAAAAGCCACTAGCCTGAGTCATCCTTTTTTTCCTAGAAAAATCCAAGGTAGTCAATACTGAGACATTATTGAAGCAGCAATAGAAGTGGTTAATCCTCCAAACTCTGCCCATAGAAAACTTCTAGCACAATATTTCTACTTGATCAGTTTGTGCTTTTTATTGATAATTGGGTGCCTACTGAAGGCAGCCCAGAAAGTATAATGTGAAATCAATGGATGTATTCATTGGTAGTAAGAGTTGCAGTTCAAAGGAGCTCCAGACCAGCAGGCTTCCTTTGCTTTCTGTCTTCTACCATGTCCTCCCATCTCTGTTGGCCAGTGATAACAACTCACTGTAGCTTCTAGAGCAGAGGATTAGAGGAATGAGTCTCTACTTGAATCTAATAAAAATCAAACAATAGATTTTACTGCATATTAATATAATCTCAATTTCCCATGTGATTTTTTCATGAAAGTTCATAGGAGACTGCATTGGCGCATAGCTACAAATTTGACCACATTAACTAGATTTGTGAAAAATGAATTGCTTATTCCTGTCTTATGCAAATAGTGTGTGTGATAGATGAGGTCCGTCCAGAAAAAGTCCAGCCATTGTTAATCTAATGATAACAGTTTGTGCAACATCAATATAACCTGGAAGCCAGAGTGTGGCTAGAATGCCCATGAATGAACAATGACCACTTCACTGTACTAGTTAGTGGGGGTGGTAGACACTGTTGAGTGAGCATGTATACTATGTAGCCATTACATTCAAAATGCCTGAGCCAGTAGAGCAATGAATTTGCGTCAGATTTTTCCATAAGCTTGAACATTACTCCAGGGAAACTATTTGGATGATTTAGAAGGCTGTGGCTATGGTCAAATGGTGATTAGCAGCATCATCACAACATGCTTACTTGTGCATCATGTCTCATGAGGAGGTTTTTGGCAAAGCATTAAACCACCTAGGTGACTCACCACCCCTAAAGCCAAGATTTGGCACCCCATGACTTATGGCTTTTCCCAAAACTAAAATCATCTTTGAAAGGGAGGAGATTTCACACTGTCAATGAGATTTAGGAAAATACAACAGGGCAGCTGATGGCAACTGGGAGAACTGTCTAAGATCCCAAGGTGCCTACTTTGAAGGGGACTGAGGCATCATTATCTTATGTACAATGTTTCTTATATCTTGTATCTTCCTCAATAAATGTCTTTATTTTTCATACTTCATGGCTGGCTACCTTCTAGATTGACTTTGAATGTGGCATTCTAGGGGGTCCATTTTTAGAAGAGGAAAGAAAAAAGGATATTTATTGAATACATGAAATTGACAACCATCCTGTTTCCTCCAAATTTTTCCCTACTCACTAGTTAGTGCCTAAATTCTATGTTTTGAACCATGTTGTTTCATTTTGCTTTGTTTTGTTTTTGGTCTGGAAAAGCTGACCTTTAAGCTGTTAGCAATCACTTATACATGAGCAATGAAAAGAGAAGATGAGTGGGAGAACACAAGATAGAGGGTGAATAAAGGTAAAGAGAACAGAATAAAAAGGAGATGCTAAGTACTGGCCAATATCTACCTTTGCCTAAGAATAACCCTAGCGATAATTATGCTAATGCTAAACAGAGTGTAGAATTTGTAAATGCTTTTCACACACATGCAGTTTTATACAGAGATATGTAATAGATACCTGAAATTTTATTTGAAAGTTTACAAAATAGAAAACTTCACACTAATTAAGAGGACAGATGATCCAGTGAGGTGCTGCTGAGTTCACTGGAAAACTTTCTTATCTCTGAAGATACACCTGGCTACAGAGCAACCAAAAGAAAATTCACCTGAGGAAGTCAGCGCATGATATGACATAGTCCAATGGTGGCTTATAAAACAAATTCTGCCCTACTTTCCAGTGTTTTTTTTTTAACCTTGAAGTGCTGCCTGTGGTTTATAGAAAAGCAACCTGTATTTACTTCTTTAATCCAAAATGAATCACTAGAAGACTGCTTCTTGCCCAAGGTCATATAACAAGTGAGCTGATCAATGATGGGACAGAAAATACATATGTGAGAGCTAATGTTATCATAGTCTTTTAAGGCTGTGATTACTCAAGTTGTGCTTATAATAAAACATTCAAAGAGGAAAAATAACTGATCCTCTTCAATGGTTCATTTTAGGAGTTATTTGGAGTTTTTTTCTAACTTAATATACCAAAGAGTTCTAGTCACAAATGCCTATAGACACTTAGAAATCACAATTTACCAGTAAGAAAAAAAATAAGAAGAAAGCAAAATGAGTAAGATGTAAACCTAGGTTCCTGTGTGTTTCAATAAGCAATTATTTAAAAGAAAAATGCTACATATTTGTGTTATGATATACAACACTGGTGGCAAACGCAAGGCCCACAGGCCAAATCCGGCTCTCCACCTGGTTTTATCCGGCCCAGCACCTTGTTTCTGCCTGGCAGCGGTGCCGAGCTCCCTGTCTCTGGTTAAGCAGTAGTTACATTACACAGTCCTAAAATTACATTCGGCCCTTTGAAGGCAACCATGAGGCTGATGTGGCCCCCAGTGAAAATGAGTTTGACACCCCGATATACAAGAAAACGAGCTAAAATTCAGTGCTTCCTCACACACAATGGTCCAGCTCTAAGAGATTCTATTGGCAATGCTATAAATCCTTTTTAAGTATCAACTTTCAATAAAATATGGGAGGATCTTTAAATAAGTGGTCCTAGTAGACACAAATTCCATGTATTAAAAAAAATTAAGCCCTGGCTGGTGTAGCTCAGTGGATTGAGCGCGGGCCTGTGAACCAGACAATTGCGGTTCGATTCCCAGTCAGGGAACATGCCTGGGTTGCAGGTCGGTTCCCTGCAGGCCAGTTCCCAGCAGGGGACACACGAAAGGCAACCATACATTGATGTTTCTCTCCCTCTCTCCTTCCCTTCCCCTCTACAGATAAATAAATAAAATCTTTAAAAAAAATTAACACTTGCTCCAAGCTGTTACTCAATTCATTTCAGTGGGCTTTATTATACCTTCAAAAACCATATTATTCTTTGAATCTCAATGTATCTCCTTTCAAATAGATTTGGCTGATGTTAAAGGTGAAAACTGATATAGCTTAATGGAGTATAGATTCAGAAAAATTGAAAATGTAGTATATATTATTTCTTAGAAGTAAACTAATAGAAGCTATTTTACCTCACTAGACTCCTCTTTCCCATTGGAAAGTTTCTTGGATTAGAAACCCTCAGCTATCAATAATAATGTCTATGATATGCATTTGACTAGAATCAATTATATTGTAATTGCTAGAATAAAAACACAAGAATACAGCTTTAAAAAGAACACATTTATAAAATAAAACCCACAGTCTAAAGGGAACATAATTTTCAGGGTCAGCTTCAACTTGCAAAGATGGAGAGCAAAACGTTCCCTGAACATTGAGCAGATAATTTCCTGTTATCACCGAAGTTTTGTTCATGTTTCTTCTCTGGTTATCAAATCTTATTCCTCCAATGAATATTAATGCTTATAGCACTTTAAAACCAAAGCATCTCTGGCATCTAAATTAACTGAGATTCTTTATCTATGTTTAACATTTAGCAGGTTTTGCAGAAGCATGTATTTTCATTTTGTTACATATTTTGAAGTCATTCATTCATGTGGAGCACTTCATCCTCCAAGTTCAATGAGACTGTAAACTGGTTTCAAGTTTCCTCTCAATATATATGTCAGAGCCTGGGCATTTTCATGTAATGTATACACTGTCTTCTCTGAGTTGTAATTTAATTTTATCATAATACTGTGGGAGCTGTTAGTGTTTGCAGCTTCATTTCACCCTATGGTTTATGCCCTAAAGTGTCAGGCAGGTAGAAAACACAGTGTCATTCAGTTTCAGCTGGTTAAAGCTCAGGGTGAAAGGCAGAGAGAGAGTAATGGAAAGGTTGACAATGATTTACAAATAGGCTTCATAGTTCCCAGGACTTCAGGATCTGTCCAGGGGGCAGTAAAATGAAGAAATATCTCCATGTGCATCGTTTCTTGTGTGACTTCAAAACACCTGGTCGAGATTGGGTGGTCTAAAACAGGTGATGCCCTTTTTAAAGGAGATGAGTGAAAAGCAGAGAACAAGTGGTTGGCTATACAATAATCAATTATGGGCAGTGTCACCTATGATAAGTAATAGTGCATGAGTATGACTTCCAAAGCACTCACTATTTGGGCTGTGGTGTCCTTGTCTAGAAAGTGGGGATGCTACTGAAATTTACTTCATAGAGCTTTTGTAAGAATAAGATAAATTGCCCAGCAGGGCACCTGGTCCCTTGGATTTCCAAATCCTTGTCTTTTTATTGTTCCTATTTTTTATTTCCACCAGAGTTAATCATAACAATATTTATTGGGCATTTAATATGTTACAGGCACTATGGCAAGCTTTACATCAATCACCATATGCAATGGACAAAACAACCCTATGAAGTAGGTGCTTCTTTTATGTGCATTTACCAGAGAAAGATGCAGAGAGGTGCTTAAAGGTTAGTAGTATGTTGGAGATTCAAACATATATCTGTTAACCTGGAGGTTCCTGAAGCATCTGATTTTGAGAAACTAGAATATGTATATTCTGATTCCCCTAGCAGTCCTGGGAGTGGCTGGGATGAATAAAAAATCATTTAAAATGTTGGCCAATTCCATTTCAGAAACTTTCTGTAAGCCTCATTTTAACAACTAGTTACACTCAGGGTTTGCTGTCCTGTTTCTATTCATATGTGTACTGAAAAACTCCATACCTTACAAAAGATTGTCGATAATTTCAACTAAATACACAGCACAGTAGAAAATCTTGTCAGAAGATAACAGAAGGAATCCTTCATGTTGAAATAAGAAATGCACATTCCATAGCTTCAAGCCCATCTCTTCATAATAAAATTTGCATTTATACAGTCCCTAAATTATAAGGGATTCCTAGGAGTAAATGCTACCTCAATCAAATCAGAATTCAGGAGGCTTGACAAGTAGGTAACTATTATGGCCCTAATTTTATAGGAAAGGTCACCAAGGTAAGGTCAGAACCATATCTTAATTCATATGTGTGTACTGAGTTGTAAGGAAAGATTGAAGACATTATTCTTGGGTTTTAAGTGATTGAATAGCATATATGGTGTATAGGCTGCTGATGACAAGTTTAGGAATGAAGACTACATGTTTTTTTTGTTTGTTTGTTTTCTGTGAAAGCATAGAGAGCCTGAGCCATTGGCTACTGAGCAGTCAGTCAAGAAGTATTTATATTGTTTTGGTGTGCTGAGCAGATCCTAAATATTCATGGTTGTAATTTCCTCATCTGCAATATAGTAATAATAAAAAAACTGCCTCATTGGGTTGTTTTAAGGATTAAGAAAAATAATGCATGTGAAAGCATTTTATAAATGCAAAAAAATTACAAATGTCAGGTATTTTATTAAATTTAGATAATTAAAACCTTTATTGAGCATTATCCACTTGGTAATAGGAATCCAAGGACTAACATGTATGTTATTTTACCCTTAAGGATATTACTATTTAATAGAGAAGATATGTATCTTATCTAAACAATAAAAATTCAGTATGAAAACTGCTCGTATAGCTGTATGAAGCATTCTGGTGCTGTAGAAATAAGGGTCACAATTAACTCAGGGCAAAGAGACCATTTGTTAAAAGAAGTTCTAGGTGAGAGTGTTATATGGAGCTTTCTCTGAAAGCTATGATGAAAGTTTTTCAAGAAAATATTCTAGGTAAAAGCTTCCTAGCTGGAAAGACTGTGTGAGCATCAATACAAAAGTGTAACAAAGCACTACTCTCTAGTGACTGGACTGTCAAAGACATGTGAAGAACAGGGAAGAGATGAGTTTACAAGATAGGTTTGAAGGTTGTGCGTGAAGCCTTTTGAATGTAATGCTTAAGAATCAGAGTTTCTTAAGAATCTTGAATACTATGTGATGTCATGGAATATTTTCAGCAGGGAAGTAAGTACCTCTTTCTTTCTTTCTTTCTTTCTTTCTTTCTTTCTTTCTTTCTTTCTTTCTTTCTTTCTTTCTTTCTTCTTCTTCTCTCTCTCTCTTTCTTTCTTTGAGGTGAGGTAATAAGAGTGAAAGTTATGTCATTCCTCCCCTTGACATGTTTATCTTCAGACTGAGAAAGTCATATTATGTACACAAGCATGCTGGCTCCTTAGCCATCTTCAGCATCAGGACCAGAACCTAGGAGCTTCACCTGAAGTGTGCCTATATCAACAAAATCAGTTCATTACATAAGAGATCCATGAAGTCTTATCTGATTACCACAGTTTATACCTGTATCCTTTTTTCTCTAGTATCTTACTGTACTTGCATTCAATATCACCAGGCTGTTTTCAGGTTGATTTGTGTCTGTTTGCCTCTGTGACTGAACTAGAGATTCCTCTATGGTAGAACCAAGATTTATGGTGTTTCTAGAATTGACACAAGCACTGGGGCAGTAGGAAATAGTTAAGAGAATATCTTTCTTAATTTTTGTTCTTCTTAAAAATAATTTTTTAAATATGGGGGTACTTTTAAATTTACCAAAAATCACAAAGATAGTACAGAGATTTTTCTGTATGCTCCTCAAGCAACTTCAGTACCCAATGTTATGTTACCACCTTCTGTTACCATGGTACATTTGTCAAAACTAAGAACCAACACGGTATATTACTATTAACTACACTCTGTCCTGTTTTTCATCACTTTTTCAATTAATGTCCTTTTTCTCCTCCCAGATCAAATTTAAAAATGGTGTTTTTGCCTTCATAGTTTGAAGGAAAGAATATAAACCTATGTCTTGGATCATCTTAATGACCACGTTATAACAGAGTCTTGGTGCCTGGTTTTGATGATGATGTTTGAATTTATAAAAATGACAAATAATTCTAATGTTATTGCCCTAAACTGATGATAAAGGACAAAAATTACTGAACAGAAAAATGAAGTATTACCACTAAGTTATTACCAAATGATGTCGCGGCCTTAACTATGGCTGTACAGAAATTAAAATAGAGAAAAGTACTCAGAAAATTTATTTTTTATTAATTATACAAGTTTTTAGCAAGCACTAACCATGTGCAGGCATCTTAAATCTAGGATAGAGCAATTAACAAAATAAACAAGGCATCTCTCACTTCACCTCACCTCACCTTTCTCATTTTTTTCTCTCTCTTTCTACCCTGCTCCCTGAACTTATGTAACATAAGACATAATAGTATTTGCATGTCAAAAAGCAAAAGCCCTGTCCTGTGTGGCTCAGTTGGCTGGGCATTGACACAAAGAAGAGGGTTGCTGTTTTGATTCCCCATCAGGGCACATGCCTGGGCTGCATATTCAGTCCTGGTCAGGGAGCAGACAAGAACCAACCAATCAATGTCTCTTTTGTACATCAATGTTTCTCTCCTTCTCTTTCTTCCTCCCTTCCCTTCTCCCTAAAATTAAATAAATAAAAGATAAAAAACAAAAGAAGAAGACACTTCTAAATAAAAATTCAAAAAAACTTCCCTTGCAATGACTTCCACATTCTAGTTACGAATGGTGGTTTTGCTTTTTTAAAAAAGTCATTCATTATATTTAATTTTGTTAATTTTAATTTTATTGGACTTCCAGCCTTATTTGCATTTAATTTTAAATCTATTTTATTTTATAGTTGTATATCTATAGATCTTTCAACATTAGTAATTTACATATGGCTGTAGTATATATTCATACAATTTAACACAAAATGCATTGATATTATTTTTTCTTAAAAAAATCCTGAATTTGAAAAATATTATTTAATACATCATTTCTCATGTGGCATAATTATAGGGCATATTTGATGCTTAATAAACCTTTAAGATTGCCCACAATAACAGGAAATATAGGACAATTAGAAAATTCATAGATTTCTATATGGTTTTTCCTTTTTTTCTCATTATTTTTATTGTTAAGACTATTAGAGATGTCCTCAGTTTTTCTCCATTTGCCCCTCCACCCCCAGCCCCATCCCCCCTCTGGCTATCACCACACTGTTGTCTGTGTCTATGGGTCAGGCATATATGTTCTCTGACTAATTCCTTCACCTTCTTTTACCTAGTTCCCCTTGCCCCTTCGTCTCTGAGAGCTGTCAGTCTGTTCCATGAGTCCATGTCTCTGTTTCTATTTTGTTCCTCAGTTTATTTTGTTCATTAGATTCCACATATAATTTTAAAGGCTACTATTTGGAGGATTTCTTCTTTATTTATCTGTTAATATAGAAGTTTGAAAGATATGACAAGACAGAGACTTACTTTGTCAGGATTCCCAATTGGCCAAATAGATGAACAGACCCTGCTAGGCATGGCTTTCATAAATTCACCCTAGCTAGGAGTCTTGCCCTCCATTTTGCAGACCCACAAATCTGATTCATAAATGTATTGAGAGTAAGGATGAGGTTCTCTCTCTCTCTCTCTCTCTCTCTCTCTCACACAGTCACTCCTCATAATATTCTATAGTTCATTTGTAATCAGAAGTTTGCTTTGGAGTACCAGAACCAGATCAAAAAGTGTACACTATATGATTCAAATGTCCAATGACATCAGGCTTAGGTAGCCTGACATGCTCATTTCAATTGCAAACATGTATCTATGGCCAAACCAGAGGACTGCAGCCTTAGTGAGGGGGCAGGCCCTTTCTCCCAGAGGCATTTTGGAAGGGCAATAATTCCACTCACCTCTGTGACAGTCATTTTTCTCTCCCCTCCAGTGACTGGCATATTTTATCATTAAATACATTCATCAAAGTTATTTAATTTGAGCACTGATTTTATAAAGATTTATTGAGTACCTTTCACAGAGCAGAGACTGGACCAGGTGTGTAATAGTTATGGTTCCTACTCTCAGAGTCTATGGTCTCCTAGGAGGTGCCAACAAGTATTCAGGAGATCACCATGTAGTGTGATGTGTGTTGTGAGCAGAGTATAGGGTGCGATGAGACAACCTAAGAGAAGATCATGATAACAGACATAAATCAGAGTCTTCTCCCTATATGAGGTTATGTCAAAACTGAAATATGAAAGTTCAGCAGTAACTAGTTTGGAGAAGTGAATATGTTTATGTGGAATGTGTGTGTGCATGAGTGTTGGAGAGAGAAAGAGAGAGAGGTTTGGATGCAAGAGGGAAGAGTATGCATAAATCCTCAAGAATAGGTGATAGTTTGTAAACTAAAAGCAAGAAATTTCATATAAAGCTATTCTGATCCATTGTGTATTGATTTCATTGTTTATTTCTTTTTCTTTAAAAAGGAACATTATTTTCATTGCACATTTACAATGAATGCACAAATGAAGCCTTATAATTCAGAGTGTGTCCTCATTTTAGAAATGTCACAACTCACACCAAGCAGCTGTGACCCTCACTTAGCTAAATCATCTTGAGAACAAGAGCAAGCAGTCTTTAGAATAGTTTAACAGAAACATGGTATGTGCACTTTTTCATTGTTCTGTAACTCTGTAAAAAGCTGCCTTTGGTAAACCCTTATTTAGTGTGTCCAGCTTGATTGCTTGGCAAGTATTTATTTTACTGTCTTAAGTGAAAAGATCTCTACATTTTAGAATAAGGTTTCTTCTATTTAGATATAATTTCCTGTAACTTGGTAGATTATAAGGAATTAATTTTAAAAAGCAGTGTTTGCAGAAACCAGCCATTTCTAATACTGTCTATATTTTAGCCATTGAAAGAGTTGGTGGATAGGGAAGTTAAGGCTTTCTGACTTTAAATGAATAATTTAAACCTCTAAAAGATGCAGGAAATCACCAGTAGCTAAATCAGATAAAGCTCATCCGGCACAATGCATATCAGAATCTTAGTATATACATGCTCATCTAAAAAAATAATAAAAATATTTCCTCACTAATTACACACAGAGTAAAACTAAAGCACTCTGCAGTTAAAAGGCCTTGTGTCAGAGTACCTGTGCAACATTTCTGGGCTGGGACTGGTAGTTCATGATTTCTCTGCAGAGAATATCCATCAAAAGTTTGATTAGATGGGAATGTGTCGCCATTCTGACACCCTCTGCCTTGAAAATGCACCTTCTCCTTACCTGGAGGTAGATGAGTTGCTTGTCTTATGGTCTCCTAGTTTCTGTGTATAATTCAGAAAGGTAGTTCTAGCCTTTTAAGCCACTACAAAGAGCTTTTTCTGTGATATTTTTTCTTCTGTTAATATCTCACCATCCAATTTTTCACTCCCCTAGACAGAGTTCAGCTATCTGCCTCTCAGTATCAAGTTCTGCAGTAAAAGAGAGAAAATAGCAGATATGATTGCATTTTAAGGAGAGTTGTCTGCCAGGTCTTTTTGGAGCTGAAGGTGAAGAATGTGGGGAAAATGAAGCAGAGATTTAGGCAGATTATTATTAGGCACTTCATTGTTGTTGTTTTTTTATTTCTAATTCACTTACAAATCCAGCAATCTGATAGCATCCCATTTTTCTATAGGATAAAAGACATTTAAAATATTTAAACTGTCTTTAGAACTGCAAAGAAAGCATTTTAGAGGGGCACTGCCTCTGCTGAATTGGAGCCTTCAGGCTATACAATTTTAAAACAGTTGAGCACCCAGGGGCTGAATCTGGTAGCCAAAATCAAAAAAGAATCATTTCAACAAGTTTGTAATTACATAATCTGGGCTCCGGGAAGTTGGCAGCCCAGTTACTCCAACTGGAATGCTGGGGAAATGGGTTGCACAGGCCTGGAGGCCACAGGGCATAGGCAAAAGGCAATATTTCAACCAGTGTTCCTTTCATTAACATTCATTTGTAGAAGATGACAAAGCAAGAGAGTTCTATCAAAGACAGAGAGAGAGAGAGGAAGGTGGAGCTGGAATGAAGAGCTTCAGGGGAAAAGAGAGAGAACCCCTGGACATGGACAACAGTGTGGTGATTGCTGGAGTACGAAAATATGGGGGCTGGGGGAGGTAGAGGAAGATATGGGGGCATAAATGGTGATGGAAGGGAACTTGAGATAAATTTAAAAAAGCATACCAAAAGACAATGAATTGAAGGTAGGCCATACCCTCTCAGTACTGTGTATTAGTAGAATTTTTTTTTTGTCCTTTACCCTTCCCTGGAAATTTGTCTTCAAAGTTCCTTTTTCATATGTAAACTTATGGGTTTGATTATGGATTTACTCTTCTAGGATTAGTGTGTTTTTAATCACAGAAATTTCCAACACATAGGTTCCGATTACCCCAGTGTTGAAATGTTTAAAGTTAAGATGGTAATGCTTTCTACTTAGTAGGGTTCTTGCATGAACTCAGTGAGATAATACGCAGAAAGTGAGCACTGCAGTGCCTGATGAATGCTCAGTTATGTCAGATATAGCAGCAGTGACAGGAGATGCTGTTTTAACTGTATTTCAGCCATGAGGGCTTCACAGTACCCAGAGGTTCATTTCTTTGGTCACAGAACAATGTTGGAATTGGAAGGAGAAAAAATAACAATGAATTATTGATTAATAAACAGCCAATACATATTTGGACAATATGCAAATCTGTCAGCCCTGGATTTGGGGACTTTTGTGCATGCCCTAAAGGTATTTTATCTTTTTAGTGTTCCTGGGAGCCTCCAAGTTACACACTCCCTGGGACGTCTGCAACAACCATTCTCCACAATTTGATGGGGTTTTAGCATTGGTGGAGGACCTTCCAGGTTGTACCTTCCAGGTACAACCTCCCCCCCGCCCCAAGCATAGCTCTAACAAAAATTTTTCTGGTTTCGAGGAGCAAGAATTTTAAAGCTAGATTTAATAAGGAATAAAGATATTGTTAATGAGGGACATCCTAAAACTCTGCTTCCCTCTTCAAGTTGCTCCATTCTTCTCTCTACAGACTGTTTTTCTGTTTCCTCATTGTCTCCAACCCTACCCCTACCTCCCCGTTCAGGTTGTACTTGACTTGGGTTTACAGTGGTGATTATGGTTCTGCTTCTCTAAGAGCTTTTGACTTATCACACAGCTAACATCAGTGCCTTAATAACCAAAACCAAATTTTTGGGAAATAAAGCTGATCAGTCCATCTTAGTCTTCTTGTCCAGAAGTTGTTGTGGGGTGAGAATGATGGTCATCTATCTTAGGCAGAATAATGCTTTCTTTCAAAGAATCCCAGTCCCCAGAATTTCTGAATACTTACCTTATAAAGGGGAAGTTACTTTGCTGATTTCATTAAATAAGGATCTGGAGATATAAAGATTATCCTGGATTTTCCAGGTTGGTCAATGCAATCACAAGGGTGCTAATACAGCAAAAAGGGAGGCAAGAAAGGCAGAGTCGGAGAAAGGGACATGATGATGGGAGCAGAGTATGGGTGGGGATGCAGGCTGAGCCAAGGAGTGCAGGAAGCATCTTGAAGCTGAAAAGTCAAGGAAGTGAATTCTCCCCTAGAGCCTGCAGAAGGAATGCAACTCAGAACCATTTTAGACTTTTGATATCCACAACTGTATAACAGAATAAACTAAGCCATGGAATTTTTGGTAATTTTGTTATGGCAGCCATAAAAATCTAATCCACTACCCTTTTCAGAAGTAGAGGAAGTTACTGCTAGCCACCATCCTCTATAATCTTAAGAACTCAGAAAAAAAATTTTAATAAGAACAAAGTTTAGGGACCTTTTACCTTATATTTTCTAGCTTTTTTCTGCTTCAGAGTAGGCTGAATAAATATCCATTAGGTTCTTTTTTCATGTCAGTAGAAGATATCTTTGTTTCCTGGAGGTAATTACAATAACTGCTTCCTGAGAATTTTTGTGAGTATTAATTTAGATATACACACATCTAAAGTTACTTACCACAATGTATGGCATAGAGTAAATGTCAGTGATTATGAACCCTATTAATAAGAGGCTTTGAAATCTTGACCGCTGTCTCTGAAACATGTGACGAGACTGAACAAAGTCAAAGGATGTACATTTGCACACCTCCATGGCTCAAATATTTTTCTACACATCACTCATTTGTACTACACAACAATGTGGTAGGATGTATTATCCCCATTGTATAGATGAGCAAACTGAATCTTAGAAGTACAAATAGATTGCCAAATTGGGAGTGTCAGTGCTAGAATTGAAATGTAGGTCATTTTGCTTTAACGGGAAGCCTCTTTCTAGGTCATCATGCAGACTCTCTCTGTGCAACAAACCACTAGCCCCCAAAGCACTGCTCCCATTTCTAATGCATGATATTTGAAAATGTGGTAATGAACATTAAAAAAGCTAGAAACACTTTCACATGAAAGCATTGGATGTGCAAACGTTGTAGAAGATTCTGTAAGTATACATATTGCTATGGATGGAATTTAGTCACCCTAAAATTCATATGTTGAAGCCCCAACCCTCAGTTCAACCCGGTTTAGTTATAGGGCCTGTGAGGAGGTGAGAAAGGTTAAGTGAGGTCATAATGGTGGAGCACTAAACTGATAGGTCTGTTGCCCCTATAAGAAGAGGAAGCATACATTTTCAAGTAGCATAAATTTTGTGATTTTCTTCTCTCCTTTATTCCACCCTAGCTAAATGGTAATTCCAAAATTAATTTGTTAAAATAAATATTTTAATTAAAGTAATACAAAGATATTCTGCAAGTACTGAATATATAGGTCTGTCAGAAAGTATATAGCCATGTACTATGAAAAATAGAGACATTTATTGAAGAAGTTACAAGAAACATTGTACAAAGGACAATGATGCCTCGGTCCCCTTCAAATAGGCACATTGGGACTTCACAAAGTTATCTTAGCCACCAGCATCTACCTCATTGTATTTTCCTAAATCTCATTAACAATCTGAAATCTCTTCCATTTCAAAGGTGATTTTAGTTTTGGTGAAAAACCACAAGTCACAGAGCACCAAATCTGGGCTGTAGGTGGACTGAGTTGCCTGGGTGATTTGATATTTTACCAAAAACTCTGCATGAGATGTGATGCATAAGTGGGTTGTTGTGGTGAAGCTGCCAATCACCAGATGCCCATAGCTGTGGCCTTCTGAATCATCCAGATAGTATCTGCAGAGACGTGTGCAGGCTTACTGCAAAACTTGATACAGATTCATTGCTCTATTCACTCAGTCATTTTGAATGCCATGGCCATGCAGTACACATGCTCACTAATTGACATCTACCACCCCCACTAACTAGTACAGTGATGCTGACATTGTTTACCCATGAGCATTCCAGTTCACTCTTCTTGGCTGCCAGGTTATATTGTTATAGTGCAAACTGTTCTCATCATATCAACCAGTGGCTGGACTCTTTCCAAATAGACCTCCTGTGTAAGATGCTGAGCTAGGTCCTAGGTTTGCAGAAATATATGAGACATTGCTTTTCATTAAAGAGAGTGTTTTTTTTTTTCAACCACAGTTTTCATTTAATAGCAATCCGTACTGGTTTAAGATGTACTACAAAGTGGCTGGAAAACTATGCACTCTAGAGAGTACCTCCCCATGCTTCCCCAAGCATGCCGCATTATCTTAATATTATTGACTATATTCTCCATGTTTTCTTAAAAAAAATAAAGAAATACCAGAGTTCTTTCTGTCTCCACCATATGAGAGCACAGCAAGAAGACAGCATAGTGCAAGCAAGGAAGAAAACTCTCACCAAAAACTAAATCATCCTGCACCTTGATCTTACACTTTCCAGCCTCCAGTACAGTGAGAATGTATATCTCTGTTGTTTAAGTCTATCAGTCTGTGGTATTTTGTTACAACAGCTCAAGCAGACTAACACACATATACAATAGTGGTACAGTTAGTTCTTCTGTATTTGTTTCAACTCCTGGTATTTCGAAGTGTGTTTCTATAAATATGAAACACTGTTCCTCATTTCATGCATAACATATCTGCATTCATTCCACCAACATTTTTTGAGAGTAGAACCTGTATTGAGTGATGGAGACGCAAAATCAGGAAGGACAGGTCATTGGTATTATGGTGAAGGAACAAGGCAGATTTGTGGGCTTTAAGGGGAGTACCGAGGGGGGTGGGCTGGGATGGGAGTAAAGGACAGAAAACTGTACCTGAAATAATTAAATTTAAAAAATTAAAAAAAGAATAAATAGAAAGGTTCAACTGTGAAAAAATTTTAGGAGTGAATCTTAACTTAGCAAAGAACATGCTCGATCACTGGAAAGCATTAAAGAACTCTTTGTGCCTTTTCTCCTAACTATAGTCACCACAGTCACTGTCACCAGACTTCAAATTGGGCTCCTTCTTTCCATCCTTAATGCCACTATGTATTTAATCCATCATCACCTAATGCCAAGGTACCTGTTGCCAGTATCCACATCCCAATCATTTTCTCCAACAGCACAGATAAATCTCGTGACCCCTGGTGTAAAAGCCTTCAGTGACTCTCCCTATACCCCACACCAAGTCCAGCATCTCCCTTCCAGCTACCATTTCATTTTTCAATTCTGGGTCCCATTCTGTATATAGGTTAAGTCCTTAACTATATATGATACGTGTGTATTTATATGCCCCATGTATGCCCCCCCATAAATTCTAAGCTCCATAAGGACAGGGATTTTTGTCTATTTTATTTGCTTCAAAATCACCAGAACCTACAACAGTGCCTAGATACATAATAAGCACTTGATAAATATTTTAATGAATAAATTAGTGAATAATACATTTTGAAAGAATGAATGGGTTAGAATTTCTATGCTTATTGCCTGCTATTATTAAGTATATTTTCTTCTGGTTTCACTTTCATAAAGTCATAAATTGGAAAAGACTAATTTTGGCTTCTGTACTACTACATTTAAAATGCAGTAGAAATAAACCTTATCTACAAAGAAAAATGCCTTAACTTCTCTCAACTCTACTTATTTTAAAGAATAGTTCAGTGTCAGTAAGGAAACAGTACATGGATGATAGTTGGAGTTTGATCAGGTATGTTTTTTTAGTTCTGTGTGCTGCTGCCTCAGCTATATGGGAGAATGAGCTGAATTGTCAGTAATACAATTTAAAAATAAAGAAAATAATAAAGATCTTTATATGTTTTTTAAATAGTTACAAAATATTTAGTACACATATCAGTCAGATAAATATTTTCTGGAGAGTGGGTGTTTTGTTTTGTACTGACTGTTGCTTATTAAAAGCCTGAAATAATTAAATTCATAAATATAGATGTTGGTCTGATTCATTTGTAAATGGATAAGGTATGTCTACAGGATAAGATGTCTAAAGGAATTCTGGGTGATGAAACCACACATGGTTATTCTGGTGGCCTTTATGAAGATACCTTCAACTGTGTAGAGACAGGAATGATAATTTTGTTTATTGACTATTTATATTGTCCCAAGTGTAATACACGTGTGTTCTGACTTTTTAATATACTTTTAAAGATTTTATTATTTATATTTAGAGAGAGGGGAAGGGAGGGAGAAAAAATGGAAAGAAACATTAATGTGTGGTTGCCTCTTGCATAACCCCTACTGGGGACCTGGTCTGCAGCCCAGGCATGTGCCCTCACTTGTAATCAAACCAGCAACCCTTTGACTCATGGAGTAGCATTCAATCCACTGAGACGCACCAGCCAGGGCTTAATTTTTTTTTTAATTTTAGTGCATGGAGTTTAGGTCCTACAAATCTTTAGGGCTTGTCCCCAACCATTCATGTAATCACTACTGCATGACTCCAAAGCAGTACGTGTTCCATATACATGGCACTACAGATGGGGCACTTGGCCATATTAGAGACCGATTCATAGCCACTGAGAATTAAGTAACTTCATTTAAAAAGCAAGCTATTAGCAATAAAAATTAAGAATAAATAAAACAATGTTGGCTTTTTATAAGGTATCTGAGCTACTTAACATAGGAGGTGCATACTATTTTTTCATTTTTTATTTAAATTATTTTCCAAATTTTTTGAGATATAATGGATACATACCATTATGTAAGCCCAGAAATAAACCCATGTCTCCATGGTAAATTAATATTCAACAAAGGGGGCAGAAGCATAAAATGGAGTAAAAATAGCCTCTTCAACAAATGGTGTTAGGAGATGTAGACAGCTATATGCAAAAAAAAAGAAACGTGATCACCAACTTACACCATATACAAAATAAATTCAAGGTGGATAAAAGACTTAAATATAAGTCACAACATCATAAAAGTCCTAGAGGAAAACATAGGGAGGAAAATCTCAAACATGCAGCAACATCTTCACGATTCTGTCCCCTAAACCAAGGGACATAAAGGAAAGAATAAACAAATGGGACTTCATTGAAATAAAAAGCTTCTTCATGGCTAAAAAAACACCAGCAAAATGAAAGGGAACAAACCATATGGGAAAATATATTTGCCAGTGATACCTCAGACAAGGGTTTGATCTCCCAAATATATAAAGAATTCACATGACCACACCAGGAAGACAAACAATCCAATTAAAAAATGGGCAAAGGACCTGAACAGACACTTTCCCAAGGAGGATATACAGAGGGCCCAAAGAGATATGAAAGGATGCTTAGCATCACAATCCACCAGAGAGATGCAAAGTAAAACCACAATGAGATACCACTTCACACCAGTCCGAATGGCCACCATAAATGAATCAACAAACAAGTGCTGGCGAGGTTGTAGAGGAAAGAGAACCTTACTGCACTGTTAATAGGAATGCAGACTGGTGCAACCACTGTGGAAAACAGTGTAGAATTTCTTCAAAAAACTAGAAATGGAACTGCCTTCTGACCCAGCAATTCCACTGCTGGGATTATACCCTAAGAATCCTGAAACTTCAGTTCAGAAGAACCTATGCACCCCAATCTTCATAGCAGCACAATTTACAACAGCCAAGTGCTGGAAGCAACCTAAGTGCCTATCAGTGAGGGGATTAAAAAACTACGCTACATTTACACAATGGAATTCTATGCAGCAGAAAGAAAGAAGGAGCTCCTACCCTTTGCAACAGCTTAGATGGAACTGGAAAGCATTATGCTAAGCACAATAAGTCAGGCGATGAAAGACAAATACCATATGATCTCACCTATAAGTGAAACCTATTCAACAAAACAGACAAGCGATCAATATAGAACCAGAGATATCAGAAATAAAAAACAAACTGACAGTGACCAGAGGGTAGGGGAGAGGGATAATGGGGCACAGAGGGGTAAGGGTGAAGTCAAGGAAAATATATAAAGGTCCCAAGTGCAGAGACAACGGGGTGAGGAGGGGAGACTGAATGTGAGAGGGGAGGTGGATAGGTCAGGGGAGAGTTATGGGAGGGAAATGGAGACAACTGTTATTGAATAACAATAAAAAGTATTTAAAAATTAAAAATAAATAAATAAAAATAAAAAAGAATGAGCAAAGGACTTGAATACACATTTCTCCAAAGAAGACACGCAAATGTTAACAAGTACATGAGGAGGTGCTCAACGACACTAATCATCAATGAAAAGCAAATCCTCCTCACAAAATATCACCTCACACCTATTAAAGGGGTTATGTCATCAAAAATATAAGAGATAACATTACTGTGAAAGGTATTAGGGAAACAAACCCAGGTACACTGTTTGTGAGAGGTGGGTGCTCTTAAGTTTAGAGACCTTACAGATTGAAGGTCAAAGGAAACATTTCTTTTCTAGTTTCTAGGTTGTTTTTCTAAATGATCCCAGTTGTTATTTTCCCACTCTATGTACATCTTGGATGTGCAGAGTCTTTTTTAATTCATATTAGTGGTATCAGGACCTTATGCTTCTTGAGAAAGGCATATTTCCTGCTCCTGTTTTACAAGCAAAATAGAATATAAACTAATAAGAAAAATATTATTGGCTAATGGACCTTGAATTTTCAGGAGGCACAAATCATTTCATCAAGACACTCCTCAAAACTACATCACACCAATTCCCCTCCAGAGAGCAAAAGGAAAATCTTTCTTCTAGAAGTTCAAGCAGAAGCAGACAGAATTAAGTTATGATAGCCAGAAATATGTTATGCTCAGGAGCCCCCCAGGAGAAAATACTTAGCAAAAGAAGCTGAAAGGATGGTGGCTGGCAAAACCCCTTTCCCATTCTTAGGGCTAAACTTCCCAATGTGTAGAGAAGGAGGTGACGACTATACCCAATGTAATTGTTTGCAAATGGCTTTCTATGAGAATCACCTGGGATGTTTTTCAATCCATAGGATGCCCATTTGAGCAGCTTTTGCTCCCACTATAATGGAATAAGCTAGAACACTTACTCGCTCATCATAATCAACCAGAAAATTGGACAAATATATAATACAACCACTTTCAAAAATGAAACAGAAGTCAGAGAAAGACTATAACCCTTTAAAGAAGGAAAACAAGCAAAATAAGTTTTATGATCACCCAGAATTTATGCTTAAAGAAGAATTTTACAGATCATGATGCAGAAATGAGGGTTTCTAGCAGAGCATGGGGTCTTAGGATCATAAAATATTCTTAAGTAGATGGGAATCATAAGTTGGAAAATCTGAGGCCTCTGGAATTTGCATCATAAAGAGTTGGAGAAGAGCTACACTGAGAAAAATCTCCAAGAACCTACCTATACATTGTCTTCAGTGATAGACCACGTACACATAGGTTTATATTTCACAGGCTGGGAAAAAAAACAACCAGGAAGCTTTATCTTAACAGTTTCTAGAATCACAAAGAATTTGAAGAAGTTTGAGTTTTGTCTGGACAGAGATGAGACCACCTCATTGACCATCTCTGGCATTTCACTACAAACCCCAAAATAGTCACACCTGACTTGGTAATTAAATGAGCACTGAGTAGTAGTAATAGGAGAAATAGCTGTTGCTTTTAATTTAGACAGGAATTGATAAAATCTAAATGCCCATTTTTACTGCAAGATATGAAGACGCAACTTTAAAACTGAAAGGAAAATATTACTGATAATAGTATTGATTAAAGGAAACCACATTACATATTTGTGCAGTGTCAAATTTTACAGTCCTGAAATGTAACACTTCTCCCATTTTCCTAATTAAAAAAATATCTTCTACATTCAGTTTGAAAGCTCTCCTGTATTCTGCCCTATCTCAACAAATTATCATATTTTTCCTTTACTGTGTGTCATAAATGCCATGAAGTCTTCTTGAAAA
Organism: Artibeus jamaicensis; assembly: GCF_021234435.1. Taxonomy (NCBI): domain Eukaryota; kingdom Metazoa; phylum Chordata; class Mammalia; order Chiroptera; family Phyllostomidae; genus Artibeus; species Artibeus jamaicensis. The sequence continues at coordinate 64,330,455 of NW_026522030.1, read as the reverse complement.
TCCTTCTAACACCACCCCCCCCAAATAAAGAAGAAAAAGAAACCCCTAAATCCTTCCTCTGAACCATTTTACTTGAATATTTTACGTCTCCGAGACTTTCATGCGTGCACCTGAGCGTGTTGCAGTGTTATTAACTGGTAGCCATTCCAACAATCACATTTCTCACTTACTTTGGGCCGGTACTGCGCTAACCTTCAACAAGAAACACATGGGCCTTACTAATCCTCCTCTCTCCACTGCGGAAACTGAGGCTTAGAGAACTGAGAGGCAGCAAAGCCAGGAGTTCAACTAAAGCAGTTTGGCTCCAGAAAACAAGTTTTTCAACTCCACTAGTGATACATTGTAAGTACATATTTTGCCTCTTGATTAGAAGCTCCTTGTAGACAACAACTGGGTCTTTCCGTCTTTGTATGCCCTGAACTTAGCATAGTGTTTCAGCTGCACTCTTTATTGGCAGACATTTGTTGGCTGTGTACATACAAGCTGACATGACAATTTTAAGTATCTTTTGAATGGTGATGCTATTATAAGTCATGCTTAGATATAAGTGAGGCTTCAGGGTAGCAGGTTTATTATTGGTGTGTTTAGTTGTTTTGTGTTTTGTAAATAACTGGTTTTGCTCAACTGTTCTTAAGATAATTTATTTGTGTTCCTACTGTGCTAGGGTTTTGAAGCAAACTATATATTTGACATATAAAGTAAGTTAAGTTCTCAGAGCTGGCACATTTAATGGTCAATATTCTAATTATTAACTATGAAATTCCTTTAGTAGAGTAAGAATTGGCAAATTGAGAAGGAAAAAAAACTAAAGCCATTGAAAGGAAGCCTCCCTCAGCTTTTTCTAGAAGAAAAAAAGCCAGTTTGAATGGAATAAAAAAAAGGGGAAATAATTACAGAAGAAAGCATAAGCTTTATAGGCTCACTGATTTATTTATTTCAGAATTCATGTCTTGCATTTATTTTTCCTTCCTTTAAAACTAAAAATGATTAGGGAATGGCGTGGCAATAATTAATTTGAGATTGCAAATTCTTTTCAGCAAACCATCATGTGGTTTGAAAAGAGGAAAGTGGGCATCTTTGTGTAAAACCTGGGGGGGAGTAGTGAAAGGAGAGTGATGAATTACCCCCCACCCTTTTCGAACCTCCCTTCCCTCCGCAGTCAGATTCCCTCGCCCCAAACTCTGGGCCCTGACTCTCTCCAGCATGTCACAGAGTTTCAGAAGACAAGTGCCGCAAAGACAAATTTTCCTGTACCATTAACAAAGGTTTTACTTACCAAAGAAGACACCACTTAAACACTATGGATCTGCTTGTGGTTTGAACAAATGTACAATGAACCGTTAAAAAACTGTTTTTTGAGAAATTGTAAATTTTATGACTCTGCACTTGTCCTTATTTTAGAAAACTGGGTTTGCACTTGAAGTGTCTGTGTCAAAATTAGAAACAAAAAAATTAAGAAACCAGTATATTTCCTCTTCTGTATTAGAGATTAGCTGGGAGGAAAAAGGGCCTAGCCTGGGAGTTGCCCAGAGATGAGGCTGTGGCCTTGAAAAGCCCAAGTGACTCCAGGTAAATCCTGTCGAAAGCCCCTCTGGGAGTCATACTCAAGTTGAAAAGCCAAAAATTGTTAGTAGAAATAGGAGTAGAAATATCCAGATTCTATAAATGCCTCCTTTTCAGTACCTCTCAAATCAAGCAGTAACTAAATAATTTTCTCAAGAACAGTTATAACGGGCTTAAATGATTTTTCTGCCTCTGGTTTCTTGCTCCTCTTATTAACCTTTCACATTCCTACTAGAGTTGTTTTCTAAAACACAAATATGAATATAACCTTTTCTAGCTTTAAAATGTCTAGTGCATCACTGTTGCCAAAAGGGTACCATCTAAATATTTTAAAGTGTTAGAGTGTTTCAGAGCTTGGCTTCCCACAAGCAATTCTCCTGCTTCATTCTCATCAGGGTTGAACAGTGCACCCAGAAAGGCAGTCTCTCATATTTTTGTGTCCATCTTCATTGTTCTACACTGTATTTTTGTTGTGTTAACATACAGGAACAATTGTATTTAAGTTAAGCCTCATGTAGGCAATAGTTTCTACAGTCACATATTGGGGTCCTAGGGCCCCACCATGACTTCCACCATCAAGCTATCCCCAGAATAGAGTGATACACAAGGAAATACAAGTAACACCGGGGGAAAAATGTATCCTTGAGACAAAAATGTTAATGCATAGTAAATAAATGATCGCACTTCTCACTAATGTAAACAGTGTAATAGAATCAGTGTTGCTGTTGTATGTCCCTAGTATTTGTTCCTTCTGTGGGAAAGGCTTTCCTCCTTTCCTGGAGCCATGTAGCTCTGAGAGGGCTTCTGTGTCACTCCATTACAGACCTACCTCATTAGGTCTGGTTGGTTGATCTAGCACAGGGGTGTCAAACTTATTTTCACTGGGGGCCACATCAGCCTCTCAGTTGCCTTCAAAGGGCTGAATGTAACTTTAGGACTGTATAAATGTAACTACTTCTTAACAGTTAAGCGAGAGCATGTTGTGGCAGGGTACAAACAAGGTGCTGGGCCAGATAAATTAAGGTGGAGGGCCGGATTCAGCCCGAGGGCCTTGTGTTTGTCACCTGTGATCTAGTGTATTTCTGACTCAAGCCAGGTGAGTCAGAGTCTTTTCCTGTGATTTTTCAACTACTCTCTTGCAAGAAAGACAAATTCCTTCATGCCAAACATAGAAAGTATGAAAGATGAGCACTAGCAGTGTTGTGAAGCTCATTGGATTCACAGAGCAGAGAAGAGGTTTGGGGGCTACAGAACAAGAATAGGAAGGTTCGGACTTCATGTCATTCAGGTCCCTGATAGAAATGGCCCCTGAATCATGCCCTCTCTGCCATTGCATGAAGTCTCCCTTTTTATCTGAACTTGTCTGGTATTAGTTTCTGTTGTTTGTAATCAAAAGACTATAGGCAAAACACAGTTATATTATGGAATTTGATCCAAAATCTTTTTGAAATTTAGTATGTAAAGTAACCTTCAAAGAAATTTTGAATTCACAGCAGACCACTCACATCTTCCTGGATCTCTCAAAGTATGACCTCTATGTTACTAAATTTGAGATATTTTTATTGTGTTGATGCTTTATTGAGGTATGCTTAGAAAATAAGAATGAGTACAGGGAATGTTTTTTATATACATTGCAATGTCAAGCTAATTAACATATCCAACACCTCCCATAGTGAACACTTTTGAGGGGCTGTGGAAGAAAACTAAGGCCAATTCTTAGCAAATTTTAAGTATTGGATTGGCCCAAAAGTCTGTTTAGTTCTTCTCCATAAATAAAAGACACATATTTTTGTATTTTCAACAATGGTCGATGGGCTATTTTGAGTATATGGGCTATCTCATGCTACTGGCTTCTAGTGGGTAGAGGCCAGGGGTGCTGCGAAACATCTTCCAACACATAAGACAGCCCCACAACGAAGAATTATCTGGACAAAATATCAATATTACCAAGAAATTTTGAAAACTACTTTTGATACATTCAATCACAGCACCTTCTCCATAAGCTGCACAAACCTTATTTTGCATTTCAGTTGCGTTTTTACCTTTCTTGAAATAATAAAGCATAATATGCTGAAGATACATGTATTTTCTTCCATCTTCAATATTAATATGGCCACACAAAAATTCACCAATTTTTATGTTTTTTTTTAATGTACATGGACATGACAGCTGTCACAATACAATCTAACAAAATTGTTTCAAACGAAGTTACAGATAACTAAGCACTAGTAGAACTGTCACATAGAAAACACTAAGTGAACTTTTTGGCCACCTGAATATGTAATATAGTATTTTCTAACTGGAGTGACCGTGCTGTGTATTAGATCTCCAGAACTTATTAATCCTGCACAACTAAGCCTTTGAACTATATGGCCGACATCTCTTCACTCTCTCCACCCTCCTAGCTCCTGGTAACCACTGTTCTGCTCTCCATTTTTATGAGATTGGAATTTTTAGATTCTCTATGTGAGATCATGCAACATTTGTCTTCATGTTTCTGGCTTATATCATTTAGAATAATGTCATTCACGTTCACCTAGGTTGTCTCCAGTGGCAAAATTTCCTTGTATTTATTTTTTATGGATTAATAGTATTCCACTGTATTTATATATATCACACATTCTTTATTTATTCATCAATGGACATGTACATTGTTTCCCTATTTTGTCGATAGTGAATAATGCTGCATTTTATATGGGAATATAGATATCACTTTGAGATACTTATTTTATTTTATTTAGATATTTGTCTAGAAGTGGGATGGCTGGATCTGTGGCAGTTCTATTTCTAATTTTGAAGGGACCTTGATAACACTTATTTGTCATCTTGATAATAGCCATTTTAACATATTTTAGTGAAACATTTATGGAGTACTTTTTTATGACACTGGGAAAATTGTTAATACTTCTTTTCGACCAGTAATAAACTGGAAAGTTTGTTAGTATTAAATAGTTAGAAAATGTCGAGTGAGTTTTTAGAGTGATGAAATGAATGAAATATTGAAAACAGGTGGTGATGAAAGGGTCTGAATAATCATTTGGTGATAATCTCACAGAATCTGCCTAAGAATGAAATTGTTTGTTTTTGAATTCTGCATCCTACTGAGTGATTTAAGTTACACTCTGTGCTGGCCGATTCCTTTTATACATGAATCCTTCTTCCTGAGTTTGTATTATTAATGGCGATGGGCAATTGTAATAATTGATTTCCTTTATAGCTTTAGGAAGGTCACCCGACATCTATTTTTTTCTATCAACAAAAATTAGGCTAATAGTGTGTTTTAGTTTGTATTGCTACCAAATAGTTTGTGTGAATTTGTGTTTAAAATATATACTTAATTCATTTTTGAATGAAATATCATTATACTTATATATTTTGTATTTTAATTGGCTAAATAACATAATGATATTAAAGTTCACTATCAACACTTTTTTCTTCTTAATTGTATTCTTATCATCAAATGGTATTCTTACCATCAAAAAAGACACCCAAATGTCTTTTTTTTCCCTCTACTTAATGTTAGCCCATTTTTGGGATGGTTCAGTGGTTCATTGTTTTTTCCAAATGGTCCTGAGGGTGTAGGGAACAAACTACTTTACTTGAGAAATTTTACTGACAATTTAGTTTTATAGATAAGAATAAACTTATAATTATAGAACTTAAAGCCTCTATGTTAGAAATCATTTCACTCAATAGAAGTATTTATAGACTTATATGAAAGCATTTATATTTTTATCTTAACCATGCCCTCTGTGTCCTTCTGCATTTGAATGGAACATTGTGTTGATGCAAAAGGATAAAATTCTGTGGGGCCCAGGGCTGATTTGAGAACCTGGACCCATTGGAGAGAACAAAACTGGAAGATTGAGTGACATCAAACACTGTTCAGGGACACAGATGTCCAAAATGCTTGGCAGGGAATAAAAAAAAAAACAGTGAAATCCTGGTGAACCAGAGGGTAATAAATTGGAATAAGGAGCCCAGAGTCAGAAGTCAGTGTGGTGCCTGCATGTAGTTCATTTCTCCAGCCAGTAACTATTGTTTGGTGTTGCCATGCACTGGAGATAGACTAATAAACAAAATGAGAAGAACATACCTGTCTTTAGAAGCTATCATTAACTAGTCAGTGAATAAATAAATGGCTGTAGAATGAATTAATTAACAATGAACATTTGCAAAGTATCAAATCACAGGTGAAGAGCAAAAGTAAAAGATAAGCTAAGGGTGGAACAGAAAAGACAGAGATTCTGACTTTTGTGTTTTAATGGGACAACCTGGATTTGTGAGTAGAGCCTGATATGAAGAAACAGAAAGGTAGCAAATGATCAAAATAAAATTTTGTCCCCGTTACTGGATATAGGTGAGGCAATAAATAATTTGACAACCGGAAATTATTTTTTCAGTTTTCCTGTTTTCTCTTAATTTATTTTTAATATGATAGGTCTGAGAGGTCATCATTCTGTTTAATGAGTGGACGCTCACAGAAAATCACTGTAGTCCAGAGATCTCTCAATATGTCACACAAGATGGGTCTCAACTCTACTGGAGTCCAATAGACATGCTCATTTCAGTAGACCTTTCTTGCCTCTTCAGACCTTAGACAATGATCCTCTCAATTTAGTGTTCTATAGTCACCGATTTTCTTTACACAGTTGCTATAGATTTCCTTTTTTATTAAGCATATTGGAGGTGACATTGATCAACAAGATCATATAGGTTTCAAAAGTACTTTGCATTGGGTGTCCACCCACCCAAAGTCAAACCATCTTCTCTCACGATATGTTTGGCCCCCTTTACCCTTTACCACCACCTGCTTTTATAAAGCAGAACTTCCCAGGCAATCATAATATGTCAGCAATCATGGGAACCAGGAACTCATGGTCAGGGAGTCTGAGTTATGAATGTGCAGTCAGTTATCTCTGCTAAACAGACTTATATCACCTTTCATAGTTTAAAAAAATGCTACCACACACTGTGGGTAATAGGTTACTTCATAAGAGAGGGCAAATAAACTATATACAATTATAGCAAATATTCTTAGTTACCTGAAGCTTATTTAAAACAATTGCCATTGTTTTTATTTAGCTAGAGAATCAGGTAAAGGAAGAAACCTACCACTCAGTTCTTGGTTGATTAGACTTGCAAATAATCCCAGAAAATCCCAGAAGTCCATTTAAAAATTTTAAATTTTATTTGTACTTTTTAAATTAATATTTTTCTAATGTTCAGGTATTAAAATCATGAATTAATTATCCAAGAGAAAAGGAACTTTGCACATAGGTTCTTTAAAATCTGTTTGAAACAAAGAACTACTTAATTTTTTTAATCTAAAGAAATCTTTACTTTAAAATATGCCATTACATAGTTTCAGCATCTTCATTCTCAATGGAGTTACCTCAAATATTTATAATACTTTTGGGAAAATATTGTGCAAATCATTTCTTCAAATAATTTGTAAAACAAAATAAAAACTTTCTATTATATATGATTTTGCAATCCAGATAACAAAATAAGAAAATATTTTTAATCGCCATTGTTATATATGTGTGAAGCAGTTTGCTATTCCCTCAAATCAAGCATGAAAATGATAGATTGAGAATATAGCAGTTATTCAAGTGTGATCTTGTGAGCTTGGCTGTGGGCAACTCCTTTTAGCTTTGTTTTATTGTTCTACGCTTATTTTTCTCTTTGCTCTGATCTTTTTTATTTGTATACCACTTCATTATATAGATCTATTTTGAAATTGAAAGAATGAGGAATGATCTAAATAAATCCATATTTCTCAATCTAGTTCTTTATAAATGTTCGCAATGGAAGTGAAAATTGGAACTAGTCAATTCTTCCTCAGGGAGTACTTTGTAAAGGATGGCACCTTAGCTGCATTGCTCCTGAACAGTCAGTTTCCCTATGAGACTCATTCTTGGGAACTGCCGTACACCCACACAGGGAAGCTCTAAGTAAAAACAGCAGTTGGAAAGGCAATCCCCTCTTTCTATGCCTAGGATGGCCCTTTACCACCCCCCAAGATAGCCTGATGCATCAGCCTGTGATTGAATATATATTTATTCTGCCATTTTAATGGAGCATATTTTACAGAAAAAAACGTATCCATTCCTGCAAGTATATATTGAGCATATCTTATGTGCAAAAGTTTCAAGCAGGGAGAAGCAGAATCAATTTTGCATTTTAAAAGGATTATTCTGATCATTGAGTAGAAACTGAGGAAGAAAGTATAAGTAGACATATGTATAATTTGTTAGAATTTTTTGCAAAGAAAAAAAGAGAGCTTAAGTGAGAACATATGGGTGCTCTTAAAGGCATAACTTTTCAAGACTGAGCCTTTGATTTAGCATGTGGCTCCTCAGAGACCATGATTCCCATGACTTCTGGATTCCTGACTACATTGTGGGTTCCTGAATTTGCTGGAAATCCAAGCATAGAACAATTGTATTCTTAAAGTAAACTGATTATATTATCAAGATAAGCTGGTTACCTCAAAGCTGGAAACCATTAGTTGTCAATGGCTTACATATTTTTTCTTTCTTTAATGCTCTGAGAGTCTTAATGCTCTCAGAGAAATTATCTACAATAAACTACTAAGAAAGTACTAGTAATGAGAATTTCTGACTGGAATTCTTACAGGAAATTTTTTATCTAATAGCAGTTGCAACATATCACTTTTTTTCACTTCTGCCTTCTAGGACCTGAGGATTCAGTGGTTAAAAATAAAGTAAAATATTTCTAAAGTTTATCCTAAAAGTAAGAAATGAAATAAGATGTGGGTTTGTTTTTCAATTTTCTTCATTAGAAAAAATACTGTTTTTTATTCCAAGCTGTGTGCTCTTCCTTGTGGTCTAATATTGGGGCATTATCAGAGTGAGATTATCATCTCTGCAAATGTCAGTGGAGTGGAGCACACTGAAAGTCGGTAGGTGTTTGAAAAGGGAATGCTACAAAGTGGAAATTTATAATATTTAATTATAAATTGCACAGTATCATTCATTAGAACATAAAGGCTTTCTTTTCATTATGAAAACACAGGGATTTAATACAGGTAAAAAGTAATTTTGGTGCCCAGAAATATAATATTCTGTGAATAAAACCTCATTTTTCTCCACAACAGGAAAATAATATGCATTCTGTTCCACATCTTTGTAAATAAAAAGCCCACTCTTAGGCATGTGCCCAAGCAGACCAAATACATAAGTGGAAATACTATATTTATTCCTAGAATTTCTTTTACATTTGAATCAGTATGTGTTCATCTTTGATTTGCAACCTTTACAGATTGAAATTTGGCCCCAGAAGGGAAGAGAGTGTGCTTTATTTTAAGGAGGAAAACACTGCCTTAGTAGTTTGACCCCAAGTCTCATTTATTCTTTACGGGTGAAAAATACACAATTTGTCACAGTAATAAATATCAGGCTATAAAATTATGTTTTCGATGGAAATTTGGGTGGCCTCAGCCAACCTCACCCCTCCTCCCTTCACTGCCATGCAAAGAGCTACTATGTTCTCAACTAGAGGCACCCGCTATACAGTGATATTCGTCATGGCAACAGAATGGAGCATCGGAAGCAAGTTCAAGTCTTGACTCTACATTATTTATCGTAGGGCCTTTATTCTTTCTAAACATTATTCGTCCCATCTTAAAGATACAAATAATGCCCTGGCTGGTGTAGCTCAGTGGATTGAGCGTGGGCCTGTGAAGCAAAGGGTCGCTGGTTCGATTCCCAGTCAGGGCACATGTGTCGGTTGCAGGCCAGGTCCCCAGTGGGGGACACGTGAGAGGCAACCACACATTGATGTTTCTCTCCCACTCTTTCTCCTTCCCTTCCCCTCTCTCTAAAAATAAATAAATAAAATATTTTTTAAAGATACAAATAATAATATAAGAAATAAAAGTGTATGTGAAAATGCTTGCTAAAACTCAATTCATGAAATTGAGGTAAGTTGTATTTCAATCATATTTGCTTTCTTAAGTGAAGTTTTCTTAACCATGCTCTTCTTTTTTTCCTTCCCAGGATATAAAATCACTGTCATCTGTACTGTAGTATCCCAGTGCCCAACTATTATTTTTTAAGATTCTATTTATTTATTTTTAGACAAAAGGGAAGGGTGGTAGAAAGTGAGGGAGAGAAACACCAATGTGTGGTGCCTCTCATGTGCCCCCTACAGAGGACCTGGCCTGCAACCCAGGCATGTGCCCTGGCTGGGAATCAAACCAGTGACCCTTCGGTTTGCAGGCCAGTGCTCAATCTGCTGAGCCACACCAGTCAGGGCTGCCTAATTATTAATTTAATCACAACTAATTTAAGTGTAGATAACACTGAATAGCATAGCTCTAGTATAAAGGAATAGAGTGCTCTCCTCCTATTTCAATCTTTAAAACACAAACATTTGCATGTTTATTGTTAAACATGAGAAACTACAGAAGTGGACTAATTAGAAAGTAAGAATGCCTTGAAAATTAAAAACTACTGGGCCACTTTTAAAGAGTTATATTTTTTAAAGATACCTGACTTAATGTCAGATGCTATATTATAATTTACTTTTGACATATATCAATACATTTGTTCCTTCAAGATACAAACATTTATTGAACAGCAATAAATGCCAGATAATGTTTTAGGCTCTGGGTTATAGCAATAAATAACCTAGATAAGGTCTATCTAATTAGAAGTATTACCATTTCTACACATAGGGACCTATCTCCAGATGATAGATAGATAGATAGATAGATAGATAGATAGATAGATAGATAGATATAGATATACCATAGTGAATATATGCAATCTTCACAAATGAACATTGAGGCTATTTCCAATGCCTGGCAAGAGCAAGAAAAAAATCACAGGGAAGTCTCAGTATATAAGTCTTTCTATACTTACACAAATGTCCACTAAGTTACTAGGTCAAAATTATCAATATTTCATTAGACATTGCCAGGTTGCCTTTGAAGAGATTATGCTAATTTAAACTCCCAGATATAATTAATATCATATAAATTCTCAGATCCTTTGCTTCTGCAATTAATTGAATAGTTAGCTCTCTGATTAAATTTTTATAACTTTATTAATAATTTTGAGCATTGTCAGTCACTTATCTTTTCCTTATTGATATGTAGGCATTTGATATATTGGGTTGGCCAAAATATTTGGCTCTAGTAGTGCTTGGTTGTCTTTAACTTCATTCAATACAATTTGGTTAGAGTGTATTGTGACAGCATGCATTAAAAAAATTTAAAAAATAATCAAAATTGGTGAATTTTTGCATACCCATATTAATATTGAAGATAGAAGAAAATATGTAACACGTGTGTGATATTATGCTTCATTTTTTTCAAAAAAGGTATAAATACAACAAAAATGCAAAAAAAAAGTTTTGTGCAGTGTATGGAGAAGGTGCTGTGATTGATGGAACATGTCAAAGATGTTTATGAAGTTTCGTGCTGGAGATAGGTGGACGATGCTCCACAGTCAGGTAGACCAGTCGAAATTAGTAGTGATCAAATCAAGCCATTAACTGAGAACAATCAACATTGTACCCCCAAGGAGATAGCTGACATGCTCACAATATTCTACATCAATAAAGTTATTGGTAAAAATTTTAAATGTGTCTTTTATTTTATGGGAAAAAACTAAATGGAATTTTTGGTCAACCCAATATTATAGATATTAATTCATTGGAATGAAATAATATTCATATAACTAGAAATCAGAGTTGTTGCCTGTCAGTTTATATTATTTCATGTGAACTAATAAGGAATTTTGATTATTATTTAAATTGATCAGAGATTTTATGACTCTCAGATTTCTTTGTATTTCAAGCATTTCCTTTTCCAAGTTATATTTTTCCCCTACCTTTTATTTTTATTTTTTATATTTATGTGTTCAATTCATTCTGAATTTTGAGTAAGGAATGAAGTAAGTCTCCAACTTTGCTTGTTTCAAATTGCTTCCGATTGTCTCATCAACAATTAATAGCTAAGTATTTTTCTACCACATTAAAATGTCATTTTATACACATTAAATTCTTATATATAATATATTTGGATTTATTTTTGAGTTTTCTTCTTTTGTTTTATTAATCTGTCTATTCTTTGGCTGGAATCATACTTTATTAATCACTTTATATCTTACATTTGGTAGGTTTATTAAGCCCTTATTGCATTAAAAACGTGTGCATTATTGTATATTTATTCTTCTAAATCAATTCTAAAATAATTTTGTTGGTATTTTTATGAGAGGGAAACATTCTATTTCTAAATTATTTTAGGGAGCATTGATATTTTACAGCAATAAATCACCTGTTTCAAAAACAATATATGCCTAAGTCTAATTTATAATTTGTACAACTTCTATATTTTCTTAAGTTAATTCTCAAGAATGTTCATGGTTTTATTGTAATGGTAAAAGGATGTTTTCAGTAAGTTTTCTTATGAGTCATTGTTTAGAATATAAAAAATCTTTAACAAGGTCTATTAAATTCTAAATGATTTAATTGGTTTGGGTTTTCCAGTTACAATCCTGTTAATTTCAAATGATTATAGTATTTTCTTCTTTACATACTCATAGTACTGTTGGTATATACAGAATAATATTAAATAACCCTGTTGATAAAAGATATTCTTAAGAAACTACAGAAATGGACTAATTTATTTCAGAAAATGCTGAGGTCACTGTGGATGGTAGGTAGGTTGATTACGTGGGAATTGTTGATATTTCTTCTCCTTCTTAATCCTGATGCATCTTGATGGCAGGGATTGTTGAGGAAAGAGGTCCAGGCATGGAAACGACTCTATATGACTATCCAAGCAGTTAAAGACTGACTGTTCACTCCTGGTCTGTGGGCAGTTACATTTGAAGGGGGTTGATTGTCATATATTTGGCACCTTAGAAACAATGAGGGCTGTGAGCTCCTGTTGTGAATGGCACATACAAGGGGCTGAGTGGGGACAGAGCTTTCTCTTGAGATTTGATTTAAAAATAAAAATGAAATGTTGCTTATTAAATCATTTTTGACAGTACCATACAACTTTCTCCCTTCCCATCTGTCTGCTCAACAAAGACAGAGAGAGCAGGGCTAACCTCAGCGCAGAACAAGTCAGTCAAATGTCCTCAGGCCTAGTGTGGGGGTAAGAAAGGTTCTTTTTTAGAAAGGACTTTGATAAGCAATTTTGGTATTGAGCATGGGAGAGAATAAAGTAGTTTTTGCCACACTTGTGGAAGCTATTCATGGAAAAAATGAGAGAAGAAAGAAATTTTTAAGATAAAATTATATTAAAATATTTAAGGAATGCATAAGACTGGGGACTTCAAGATTCTGTGTTCAAATTTTTACATGTTGTAAGGAGGGGGATGGATTTGTGGGAAAGGAGTAAGAAAAAAATTAACACAGTTTGCTCAAATATGGAGCAAAAGTTTTTCCAAGTATTCACAACAATAGGTCTGAAGCACATCTCAGAATAGAATTAGAATACAGATATCAAGTCCTAACTAATTGTACATCAAATTCCATTCTTTAAAAAAAAAACATGATAAATGTGGTAGTCTTGGAAAAAGCAATTTGATGTTCTTAGGAAATACTATATAAACATATTATTTTGTAGGCTACTTCATAATCTGCAGAATTAGAAAATTGCTTAATATTTCCCAGGTATTCAGCTGAATCCGTAGTACCTCATAGTGTAGGCCAGGGATGTCAAACTCATTTTTACTGGGGGCCACATCAGCCTTTCTGTTGCATTCAAAGGGTCAAATGTAGTTTTAGGTCTGTATAAATGTAACTACTCCTTAATAGTTAAGCAAGAGCTCAGTGCTGTCGATGAGTAGAAACAAGGTGCTGGGCCAGATCAAACAAGGTGGAGGGCTGGATTCGGCTTGCAGGCCTTGTGTTTGCCACCTCTGGAGTAGGCTATAAATGAGGTGCTGTTTTTAAAACTCTCCATAGTTATTACTGCATCCTCTCTCTCAACTCTCACCTTCTTCCCCAGTAACTCCCAATATTCTCTAGTAATTGTTGGGGGTTTCTCATATCCCTTCTTCTTGAAATCAGGTAAGAGCAGAGTACCTTGTTCTATGAGCTAATAATTCTAGTTCAGAGAAAATTGCAAAGATACAATGAAGGAGAAGAGAAGGTGGTATCCCATGATGTTTGGATGGTCTCCTTCATGGCCCAATAATTTCTGACACTTGTTTCTGTCCCTATTCCTCACTGTGTTCATTTCTTTCAGAGGGCTGTTTAGCTGGGTATTGAAATCTCACCTTTCAAAGATCTCTAATGCATAATATTCTGGCCACCGGGCTATGTTAGTTACAGGAGTCTATCAGTTTTTTTAACTTTGATTCAACTCAAGCCCACACTGATAATTCTTTATTATCTTCTTTTTCTACTTGCTCAATCCCCAAATGCTTGATTGTATACTGTCTTGCATAAGCTTCAAATTGTCTTTGTTACTCATGTTTGTCAAGCCAGACTAGAAAACCTTCCTCATAGGCAAGAGTCTTGACTTCTGATGTTGTTGTTGTTTGGTATTACTACCTCCCTTTACCCAGCCCCCAGCCCCAGCACTTAGCAGAAGCTTAACCTTCAAGTCAGGTAGGCTTTAGGCAACTGTTGGGGAACTGAACCGAATGTACTTAGGAGATAAATTATACCACTTATTGTTCTGATTCCCCCAGAGCTGAAATTGACCGTTTGAAAAGCTTACATATCGAAACCCTTAATCCTGAAATTATGGATGTTGTTACATGAATTCTTGGAACCATAACAATCTCAGTAGTACTTTTTGAAACCCCTTATTCTCAGACTCTGGCTTTGGAAGATTGTTCCAGTGGATTTGTATGGATCCCAGGAATGTGTATCTTTAACACACATCCCAAGGTTTGTAGCCAAGCTGGAGAAACATTGTACTAGGTAAACTAAACCTACCTCTAGGAAGTCTTGAAAAAAATATTTTCTCATTCATAATTATATATGACATTTACAACCAAACTCACAGGAAATAGCAGATATTTCTATACTACAAGACCTTTTATGAAGTTATTAATGGACTTTAAAAATCAATGAATTTTCAGAGGGTTTTAAGTTAATTTTATATTTTTCTTTCTATCCATCCATCTACCTTTTTCTATCCATCTATTTGTCTGCCTACCTACTCAGCTTTTTATTTATTAGCACCCTATGTATCCATTATTAACTTTGTTAATTTAAGGCAATCTTAAATTATGCATATGCTATAGCAAAAAGTCACAACCAAAATTATCATAAAAATGAACTTGACTCAAAAGTTTTAAGTATTATCTCTTATTTCACTGAGTTTTTCTTTTCTGAATTAAAATGTGCCTTCGGTATCTGAGTTCTTTGTTGTCCCTCTTCTGAGTAACTTGAGTAATCTAATGGATAGATCTTATGATTAGAAGTATGTACCTGCTCTTTACTCTAAAGCTTCATTTTCATCACCAAGCTTTTTATTTGTATGCATTAGTTCTATACTAAACATCTCTTTCTCTTGATGTTTATCTTTCACAGGTAAAACTAACCTGAAAACCTTTTGAGTCATTACTCAGTCTACATTGCAAATGTTAAACAATTTCATTTGCTAGTTCATCTTTCTATTTCCTTCATGCACTTAAGCCTGTTTACTCATTTATCTGCTCTTTTCAATTTATTTCACTGTGATCTTCTGTTACTTGAAACTAAAGAGATGTTGTTTTATTAGACTTCCCTATCAATGGGATTATCAACTTCAAGGTGTGAAATATCTGGAACTGGTCAAATTGAAATCTACCTAAATAGATTTTCAGTAATAAAACTCCATATAAACCAGATAAAATATTATTAATTTATAAGGAGAATTAAGACTGCCAACTGAACTACAATTCTTAGATCATCTGGTCAGCACACCCACTTTGTTTAGGAAAATGGGAATAAAAAGGTAAAGTAGACACTTACTGAGCAGGGAACTAGATAAACAGAATTATCGGTGATCTAAAGGACCGATGTCTTTGTCCTAGCTGATGGAATCATCAGTTCTTGGAGATATTGCTACCAATCAAATCAAAATCCTCAAGACAGAAAGAGAATCATCAGACAATTCTCTCCTTAAGTTAATTCTAGCCATTCATTAATAAATTAAAATCCCCTTCACTTTGTTTCATTGGCTTGATCTTTCTGCAGACATATAAATGGATAAGGTGTTTGCTTTCTTTGACATTAACCATCTTATCCTACCTTTGTTTTCTGATCCAGACCCTTTGCTATATACATGAAACATATTATGTTGTCTAACCCTGAACAACAGCACTAGGAGGCCTTTTGAGAACAATTAGGTCAGAAATGTTAAGCTATTCACCCAATGCCACCAGGTAATACAGGCTTCCTGCACTAGGTGAATGTTCTAAAACTCATTCTTATCAGTGTACCAGCTGCTGGTGGTGGTGTGAGAGGCTGCGTTCTGCTTCAGTGACTTTTTTTTGAAGACTTTCAATGTGTTTTTCCATTACATGATAGGTGATTTACAAGCAAACCTGCTCACACCATGCTGAGTGTTCAGCAGTTTTTGACCAAAAACAGCATGAGCCTGTGCCCCACCCTCCCTATTCACCAGATCTCACCCAGAGCAATTTTTTGTTGTTTACCCCAATGAAAGAAGTCTTCAAAGGGAAACATTTTGCCAACGTGAAAGAGGTGAAACAAACAAACGAAAACAGCAGAAGCACTAAGAGGCATCAAAGTGGACAAGTTCAAAAACTGGTTTTGAGCAGTGAAAAAAATGGCTTGATAACTGTAGTGCATCAAAGGAAAAGTACTTTGAAGGTGACTGAAATTTATGTTACTTTTTTAAAATTTTTTTATTTAATTATTTTTCAAGTACAGTTTTCTGTGTTTTACTCCCATCCCACCCCACCCCCCAGTGCTCCCCACCTCCCTCCCATTTCCACCCCCCTCAGTTGTTGTCCATGTGTCCTTTATCCTAGTTCCTGTAAATCCTTCCCCTTTTCCCCCCTGAAATTCCCTCCCCTCTCCCCTCTGGTCGCTCAAGGTGACTGAAATTTAAACAGATAAGAATAAATACACAATTCTTTATAAATAAATTCCAGGCTTTTTTGTGTCCCTCCTCATATATGGTAATACAGTATGGTATGTAACTTCAATTACCAAAGAGGAAGAAAATAAACCTGAATCAGTTTCAGAGAAAAAAATCTAGTCTTGTGCAGGAAAAGTAGAAAGTTGGACAACAAAGGCAGTTTCTATTAGTAACCCATCTATATATTTCTTTTTGGTTTCATGGCAACCTGGAAATATGCTGAAATGTATCTATTTTCTCCTTACAATTTTCTGGTAAGAATACTACTTGGTTAACAATTCTAGCTCAGGATTGTACTTGAAAATGAAATACCATTATATGCATAGACTGACATGAGGAGATTGGAAAGCATTTCATTGTGCAATCAAGTCTTCAGAAGTTAGTAACATAAATCAATACAAAATTACTCTTGTGTTACTTATGTATTACATAGTAAAGTATTAAGGTTTTCGAGTAGACATTTACTTTGTGTGGGTTTTCCCAAGCATTGCAGGACACTGAGCATCCCTAGCTCCTGGCTACTAGTAAATACATCCTGCAAACTTGTGACAACCCATGTCCTTGAACCACATTTGCAAATACCCCTACCATGGGTAGGCAGTTCTGCACCCAGCTGACAACCACTGAAAGGAGGCAGAAGCATAATTAATAAAGGGCACATTTCCAATAATTCAAAAGTGATAAGCCAGGCCCATAGTTTTAGAAATATTAGTAAATGCTTTTTCTGTTTTCCAACTCCAGCTAATATTATGATAGATAAGTTAACCTTTCTCTAATCAGCTAACAAGAACTTCCTTTTCACATTCATGCTGAATAGCCAAGGCAATTTTTTTTATGCTAGGATACTAAATCAAATGTTAATTTACATTACTGGGTTTTGGACTCAAGATTATATGTTTCCAATATGAGCTCTAACTTGATATTGTTGATGATTGATGGTTATATTAATTATATTTCAGAATAAATAAACTGGCAAAGAACACTTTTCATTTACTTCAGAAAATAATCGTGATTTTTTTGCAATGTGTCCAAACCCTATAAAGTATTATAGATAAATACATGAGTAAGAATTACTCTTTTTTTCATGGAGCTTAAAACATAGTATGGACAGTAGAATATTAACCAAATAATAAGATAGTTTGCTAAATAATATAGAAAATATGTGTATAAAATATGATGAAGAAGTTCAAGGAGCAGTGATAACTCTGTCTGTGAAGTTAAATAGAATTTCCAAGATATTTAAGTTTGGACTTGACACATGAGAAGTTTGCCAGATGGAAAATGGCTTTCTGTGAGAGAGAACTTGATGGGCAAAGGCACAGAGGTAGTAATAGCAGTAGTTTCATGGATGGAATAGAAAGAGATGACAAAAATGATATTTAAATGGTGAGTGTTTATTAAACAAATAAACAGTAGGAAGAATGGCTTTGGTAAATATGAAGCCTGTTGAGGAATTTTAAGTGACAGTGACTTAATTAGTTTTTCAAGTGACTTAATTAGTTTTCAAACTTTATATTACTCTATCACACACATTAATCATATCTGGTTCACTCAATAAACACCTATGAGTTTCTGTTACAGACTAAGCTTTTCATTTTCTTGGAAATTTGTGAAAAGTGTTTCTGGTTGCCTGTGGTCAGATTGCCCTGGCCCCCTTAGGCTCATTGCCTATGGAGAATATTAAGGAGTTTTTCACAGTAGCACAAAGTTCTATTTCCTTCTGTCTTGTAATATCTGCTAGTTTTAAGTCCAACTTTTTAGATCTTTAAGATTTAGATATTCTTAACTGAAACATTTAGATTTTGTTTTGGGGAACCAAGGTTACCTTTCTATAATTGTAGACATCTTCACGCACACCATTTTTGTGTAAAAACAATTTTTACTTCATAGACATTTCAAGAAATTTAAGAGAAGTGCTTGTAAAGTCAATTGAACGGTATGGGATACTTTCAGTTACTAGGCACATGACTACCTTTATTCAACTGCATTAATAAATGAGTTGAAAAGTCCTTTGGATAACTCAGAGTAATCTAATTTTATCTTTTACCCTGAAAATGGAAACATAGATATCTCTAAGCTTGTATTTTCACTTTCCCCTATTTTAAAACTTTGTGACTCTTTGAGATGTGTGTGTGTTAGAAATTGAGAAAGGTATTTTACAAGCAATCTCTGTACACCTTTCTGATAATAAAATTTTATATTTTAAAATTAACTCTCATGGTAGGAAAAATAAATAAATTCAGTGAAGAGCCAAATAAAGAATCTAAGCTTTTCTATTGTTAACCATTGAAAATACTTTACTTTCTGCCCTTTAGTTTATATCTACATTTCTCTTATCAGTTTTTTTATTTTATTTATTTTCCCATGTATTTCCTTCCTTACTTAGTTTTTTTTTTTTAGTTTATTTTTTAAAGAGAGAGAAAGGAAGGAGAAAAAGAGTGAGAGAAACATTGATTGGTTGCCTCCTGCACACCCCCAAACGTGCAACCCCAGCATGTGTCCTGACTGGGAACTGAACTGGTGATCTCTTGGTTCACAAGCCAGGGCTCACTCCACTGAGCCACACCAGCCACGGGTTTTATGAGTTTTGAATTCTACATTTGTGCTCTAGTGAATATCTAGTACTGCAGCTGATATACCTGGCTAGTGTCATAATTGGATGAAGCAAAAGTGAATACCTTTTAAAAAAGATAGGTTGGACTCAGATAACTTGAGTTAAGGAGACCTTATTCCAAATACTTATGTATGTACCCATTGTGTGTGTATTTGTGTGCATGCATGTGTGTGTGTATATTTGGTGCATAATTCCACTTCCTATGATAACAACTATGCTGCACACTACCAAAAATGCACTAACCACTTCTCCAGGAGAGGAAGTGAAGTCCATGAATAATTTCCTTTTTACTCTTTGATATTTCATAACTTAAATATTATGATGTAAAACTAAGAATACTTAAACAGTATGACATACATGTTATGTTACATGATGAAATAAGAGAAAGAAGAGAACAGATTATATATGCACTCTAATAAAATAAGGGAGAAATGTCATGGCAGTTACAGTTCTTGATAGCATAGTTGGTATTTATAAATATCTCCTCTACTGTCCATTCTGTAGCCCCCTTTGCCTTCAGCAAGCACCTCAGCTGGTCATTGTTTTTTATCTTGGTGGAATGACTCACCCCTTCACTCCTGAGGGCCATTCACATTCCTGCCTGTTTGTTGTGATTTTCCATTGACCTTAATTATAGGGGATAGTTATATTGGGAGATTGGGAAATGACCTAATGGATATTCCAGACATACTCTTCTCTACCTGGATTGTAGAGTAATAGTCCAATATCCCACTGGGGGTCAAGATGAATTGTTCCAGCCACCACAGTAACTCTCTTATTCTCCTATGAAGAGGCGAGAGTCCAAACTGGCCAGGTAGTAGCTTTACTGGCCCATTCTATAAAGTCAATGTATCTCCTACTGAAAGCATTCTTCCTTTTGGAACTAAGACTTCTAGGCCAGCAGGGCATCAAGTCACAGGAACAGGAGATAAAAATCTTACTAGTGAGTCACTAGAGGTAAGAGGGAGTGGTGTCACTTCCATTTCTACTCCTGGATTCCTGACTTTATGAGTTCTGCCTGTGGGAGAAATGTTACCATAAAATTGGACACTGATTCAAAGCATATACAACCTTCTAAAGAACCTTCCTCTAGCCCTGCAAGATACTGCCAACTAGCTGGCACTACTATTATGGAATTTTCAACAGACAATTCTACCATTCTGTCTAGCCATCTGCTTTCAGGATGGTGAGGAACATGGTAAGACCAGTGAATTCCATGAAAACAGGCTCACTGCCACACTTCTTTTGCTGTGAACTGAGTTCCTTGACCAGGAGCAATACTGTGTAAAATATTGTGATGGTGAATAAGGCATTCTCTAAGTCCACAGAAGGTAGTATTAGCAGAAACTTAGTATGTTGAAAAGACATTTATTTCCAGAGTATCTGTTCCAGTGACAACAAAACACTGCCTCTTCCATGATGGAAGTTGTCATTGACCTGCCACTAGGTAGCTGGAAGATTAACCCAGGGAATGGTGCCATTTTGGGGACTTAGTGTTGTTCTCTGCTGCTGGTAGATTGAGCACTCAGTGGTGGCCATAGCCAAGTAAGCCTTGGCAAATGGAAGTCCACATTGCTAAGCTGGTATAAACTCCATCCTGCCTCATGGCCACTTTGTCCATGGGCCCATTGTGAGATGAGAGGAATGGCTAGGGAAAGAGGCTGATTGGTATCCACAGAACAGGTCATCCTATCCTCTTGATCATAGTATTATCCTGTATCTGTAGGGGATATGTTCCAAGACTCCCAATGGATGCCTGAAACTGTGGGTGGTACCAAATCCTATGTATACTATGTTTTTTCCTATACATACATACCTATGATAAAATTTAATTTATAAATTAGGCACAGTGCTTGCTTCAGCAGCACATATGTTAAAATTGGAATGATAAAGAGAAGATTAACATGGCCCCTGTGCAAGGATGACATGCAAATTTGTGAAGTGTTCTCCATAAATTGAGCACAATAAGAGATGAACAATAATAACTAATAATAAAATAAAACAATTATAACAGTATATTGTAATAAGTTATGTGAGGGCGGTCTCTTTTTCTCTCAGCAAATTAGTACAATTTTCTCTTCTTTACAATTTAATGAATAAAAGATTTGCTCTTATTGTAGATCTTAGCAACATCAGTATTTTTTTCTTATTAAGTGTAGAACTTTCAACTATTTACTTGAAGGATGCATTTTATTGCTTCTCTTTTGCATATCTAAGTTATAAACATTACTGTTCTTGCATTTTAGGCTCATTATTAAGAAAAATAAGGGTTTTCTGAACACAAATACTGCAATCCAATAACAGTAGTTCTGATGACAGAGACAGCTACTGAGTGGTTATTAGTAGGTGGGTATTATGTAAGTGTGGAAATGTTGAACAAAAAAAAATTATTCATGTCCTGAGACACAGTGATACAGCACAAGATTTCATTATACTTACTCATAAAGACAGACCACTCAAAATTTATGAATTGTTGATTTCTGGAAATTTCCACTTAATAGTTTCAGAGATGGTTGACCATGGGCAGATGAAACTATGAAAGCTAAATCCGTGGACAAGGAGGGACTGCTGTATTGAATTCCTCCTCTGCTGAAGTTATGCTTTGTGAGCATTCACAGGGACACAAATATCTTCCTGTTTCCTACCCATCCAGAGAGACCTAGCCATATACCTTTCCCCCAAATTTATTCATCACCAAATTTCCAACCATGTACCTTTCCAGTCCCTGATCATCTAGCCAAACCATCAGCCATAGCCTGTGAATGTGTTACACATCTTGACATTTCTCCTGAGCAAAGTGAATAACCAGGGCTCAAAGTTCTACACACTGGGAGGATTACCACTGTTCTTCAGGAATGTTCTAGAAAAGGGCTCTGGTGCCACAGCTGTATGCATTGAGGTGGTGTCTTCATAGTTTGCAAACTATCTGTAAACTAGGCCTAAGCCTTCTCTTTCCCTATCAGGTACGAACTTGGCATGAGGCTATAGGGGCAGACTGGGAGAGAGAAAATAGGATATCAGGAGTAGGAACCATGAGCATTTGGGCTACTCCTTCATGTAACTTGTGCTTTCAGGGCCTTTTGGACTTGATTGTGCATATACCAAATTCCATTTTCTGATGGAGTGTTGCTCTATCCACATAACTTTATGGTTGGTGGGTCAAATGACAACCAATTCCTGATGGCTCAAGTTTTATGGTAACTTGGCCGTGGTGGTTAAGGTTCAGTTTCTATTAAGGCCCAGCAGCAGACCAAGAGTTGTGTCTCAAAAGGAGAGTAGTTGTCCACAAAGGATGGCAGGACTTTGATACAAAATCCTAAGGACCTGAACTGTGAATCACTTACAGGAGCCTCAAAGTTTCTAAATAGCATTGCCATCTGCCACTGAAACTTCATGCACCATTGGATCTACTGGATCAAATGGCTCAAGTAGCAGAACAGCATACCCAGCATTCTGGACCTATTACAGAGTCTTTTCTTGTTCTAGGTCCCAGTTAATACTGGCAGCTTTTTAGATGACTTGGTAAATAGCCTAGAGAAATGCTTTCAAATGAGGATGTATTGCTTCTAAAATTCAAAAAGGCCTACCAGGCACTCTGCCTCTTTTTATTTCCTGGTTGTAGGAGGGGCCAGATGCAACAACCTATCCTTCTGCTTAGGAGAAATACCTCAATATTTCTCATGACACTGGATCCCTAGAATTTTAATTGAGATACAAATTCCCTGAATTTTTGTCACCTTTATTACCACCTTCTAAACACAAATATCTTGCCAGTAAGTCTTGAGTAGTTGCTGATCCTTGCTCCACGTAATGATTCATTGTCATATCCTATGGAAAGTATCCCTGTAAACTAAATTATGACATAGGGTTGGAGCATTGCTATATCACTTAAGATAGTGGAATTGCAATGCTGGTCTTGCCAACTGAAACCAGATGCCTTCTGGTGGCCCTTATTGATAAGTATGGACAGGAAATCTTTTATCAGATCAATAGCTATGTACTAAGTATCAAGGGATGTGTTAATTTGCCCAAACAAAGGAACCACCTCTGGTATAGCAGAGCTACAAATGAAGTCATCACCTGGTTAAGTTCATGATAATCTAGTGTCATTCTCCAAGATCTACCTGTCTTATATAGAAACCAAATAGAAGGACTGAATTGGATGTAGTGGGAATCCCCACACTTGCATCCCTCAAGTCCTGGATGATAGCACTAACCTCTGAAATCCTAGAAATAGAGTATTACTTATGTTTTAATATTTTCCTAGATAAAAGTAATTCTAGTGGTATCTACTTGGTCTTTCCTACCATGATAGCCCTCACTCCATAGGTCAGGGAACAAATATGGGGGTTTTTGCCAGCTTCTAAATATGTATAGTCCAGTTATACATTTCAGAATTGGGAAAAATAACCACAGAGTGGGTTTGAGGACTCTCTGGGCCCACTGTGAGATGAACCTAAGCTAAAATTCTATTGGTCACCTATCCTCCATAAGCTCCTACTCTGACAGGTGGGCCCCAGGGATGTTGTGGGTCTCCTGGAGTTAATGTCAGTTTAGAGCTAGTGTCCAGTCGTCCCCTAAAAGTCCAATTATCTCCTTTTTCTCAGTCCACAGTTACCTTGGCAAAGGCTGCAGGTACATTTGAGGAAGGCTGAAAGAAAGATTGACAATATTCTTTTGGGTAGTGTACTGAGGTCTTTTCTGAAGGGGACCTTCCCTCATTTGAAAGACTTTTGGGTCTGCAGATTGGCTCAATTCTGGGAATTGATTGAGGGGCTGTGACTTACTTTTCATAATTCAGAGTAGACTTTTGTTTGTTTAACATAGAATATTTCTGCTTATGCAAATCAAGTGAGGATTTAGTATGCTTCTTATCTATTTCACTCCTAGGGCTAGATTGGTGCTTTGACTTTGCTGTCTGTTCCAGTACCTATGTTCACTTGGCTTCAGGCAGTTCAGTGCTATCATTTGGCTCCTCCCACCCCAGGATTCAATTACAGCCATTGCATTTAAATTTCCCAATTCAGTGCTTTAGTTTCCACTGGCCTACATAGAATAATGATCCCTGAGCTCTTTAAAAATACCAAGGCTCTGCTCACAGATTCATTACCTTCTAGCAGTGGCAAGAGAGGTAAAGTCTACTGAACACTTCCAGTGCAGATGATGTGGTTTTACATGACGAATGCACTCTAACATTCTAATCTCCATAAGTCTTTGAATCCCTTCCTCTACCAAGGTAGGTCTGGCAGTTCTAATTTATTCACTGTGGGTCACCTTTTGGTCCCTATTACAGCCAATCAACCACATTGTTAGAACCCTTCCTAACTCCCTGAGCTGCAACTTTAAGTGCAAAATCTCTGCTTAATGCAGTTACTGGGTAGACCAAAGTCAAGGGGCTCTCTCCTTTGTTCTTATCTTTCTCTCCAGAGAAAAATTCAAGCAAGAGACATGTGTAGTGGAAAAGAGATCATGAGTTTATTTATGAAATATAGAGAAAAAATAAGGTATTAGTAAGTTTGTTAGTAAGATTGTTCTTAGTAGCACCTGGCTACTTGAGTGGGCACTCAGCTAATCTTCGTGTCCGAATATTGAGTTCAAGGGTTACACACTTTAGTCAGTTTCTAGGTTCCACCTTCCTCTCTCCCTTCCAGACCTTGTGACAGTTACAAAGGCTTTCTTTCCCAGCTAGTGAAAACGATGTACACAGAATTTCAAGGGCTCCCCTCCTTCTACACTGTCATATTTTTACTCATGATGTTTGTAATGCCTGGCAATCTTATCAGACTGTGCTCAGGACCGCTAGGTCAATAGGTAAGACATGCTTCCCTTTAGTTTCTATCCTCCAGTTTTAAGTGCTTTATTAGATTGTAACTGTGGGGGCCCTGCTTTATTTCCCCTCCAGCCACTCATTCCTAGCTACTACTTAAGAAATCCATATTAATTAGTTCATCCAGATTCAACTGTACATTTCTTTCACCATTATTTTACAACCTTAATATTATTACACATGTACTCCAGATTTCTCTCTATAAAACTGAAACATAAATGATTTATTTGGAGAATAGAGTACGTCCTCATGAGCCACACTTTGTACCTCACCTTTAGGACTTGAATCTAGTTATAGGTCAAGAAGCAAAAATGGCTGGTGAATGTGGATCCTGAGGGGAATGAGCTTTGTCTTGCATGGCAACTGCCTTAGGTGAGGACATTACAATTTCCTCAGGCAGTGCAGAGTTAATCCCATTAGGTAGAACTGGAGCAGCTACTACCACTAAGGCTGGGGAGGTCACTTCTGCTGGATGTAGCGAGGCTACTGGGGATGGAAAGACCTCTTTTGCTCATTAAGATTCATCGTAATGTTAAGGTGAGAAACATTCAAACCTTTAGAAAATTTTGGTAAGAGTTTGAGCCAAACTGATAATGAAAGGTCTCAAATACTTCTGAGAATAACATTTTTTCAGGTTTTTTTATTCATTTAAAATTAAGGAGAGGAGTAAAGAAGATTACACAAAGGTGGGAGAAAGCAAGGCAGAGATTGGATTACAAAATCATTGAAAGAGTGTGTGGTCTCTTCAGGGTGGTTACCCTTTCAAGCAGAATTTTGTTTTTTCAAAGGTGTATTATGCTAGATACACAAGAACAGTGGACAGGGATTGCTTAAAAACCTTTTGTTGAATCAGTTACAGGCCTGATATGTGACTACCCACCATGATTTGCCCAGTTAAGAATTTATGGCTTATTACAGCACTCCTTTTTCATCCACAATAATTTAGGAGCTAAAGGCCCCCAGCTTCATTCCCACTCCAACTTGTAAGAATCCCCTTCTTTGCCAACCTGTGCTTCACTTTGATAGTAGACACCACCGAAGACTGGAAGTTGAACTTGCTTTGTGATTCAGCTAGTCACAGAAAGAGATTCCGCTTTTGATTTTCAACAAGCTTAGCCCTGTGGCTACATGAGATAAGAGTTTCCTTGGGGCACGCACAGAAAATTTCAGGTCATTTATGCAGGCTTGAGCTGGGATACTGAATCCCGGAACTCATTCTTTTCTTTCACCACTTTGTCCAATAACATTAGTAGCAACCAGCCGATCTCATTATATCCTTAGCTTTCTAAGGATGTTCAGATGTATTATATACACAGTAACTCAGCTCCTGGCTTCTTATAAATGATTGATTGGGTGTATCCAATGGAGATATTTGCATCCCCCTATTGCCAGATCTGCCGTGTACTGTTAGTATTGCCTTTACTACTGAAAATAGTTGTTAACATCTTTAAATCTAATCAGATTAGAGAGCCAACTGCAGAAACTTCTGAACCCAATAAGAAAAGTTATCCTTGACACATTTATCTATGTAAGTATAGATATATGTATAATTTGTGATACAATTACTAGCTTGATCAACCAAGGTATGCAAAGACCAAAAGTTTGTTATAATATTTTGGTGGAGTCTGTCAGCCTCTAAAAAGGGAAGTACTGGATATAAGTACTAATACATTAGAACTAGAAGGAATCCTAGAAGTATGTTATTTTGTCTTCCTCTAGTCACCAGATTTTATCAGGTGCTGCTATGTGCTACGTACTGGACTACACCAGCCTCTGTTTTGGGGACACCTGCATTTCTGTGAAGGGAGAACAACATCTAAGTAAACAGTGCAATTAAGAACATAATAGTGTTTGTGGTAGGGCTATGAAAGAAATTAGCAAAATGATGGAAAAGAGGACTACTAGTAAAAACCATAGATGTAGGTTGAGGGGATAGAAGTAAGACCTTTGTATGACAATATGTTGAGACTCAGCTGCAGGAAGTTCTGAAGAACCATGTTAGAAGTTGAAACAGCAATATAAACAAAGGAGTGAGGGAAGAGTTAGACTTGACATTGGTAAGAGAGTGGAGCCAATTATGCAAGATAGACCATGGTACATAATTTGAATTTTATTTTAAAACCCTCAGTAGCCATTGGAAGGTTTGAAGGATGGTAGTGATATACTCCGATTTTTTTTTTAATTTTCTTTTTTTGTTTTGAATTTTGTTTCTGAGTAGATAATAGACCCACAGGTTTGTAAATAATAGAAGTTTTGTTGTCTTTTCTCATTTCTGTCCTCTTGATTCCACCTCTCTGTTTTCCATCATGTATGTTCTTCCCTTTACTTCATTTATTCTTGCCTTTTTTCTTTAGTCATTTTATTTTTTCTTCCTTGGTGATGTATTGTAGGTAGCTTTTCAGGTTGTGCAGTTCAAGGGCTCCTCCTTCTTCTCCCCAGATTTATACTGTTTCCTTCCTGTATAACTCAGACCCTCTGAGTTTATATGTGTAGCCAGTTCTTTTTTGGCTCTCAGAACCAAGGTATCTGGTAGCTTCTACTGCCAGCTCTGCATGTCCTTGTCCCAATCCCTTCACCAGTGACAATCATGAATAGAAATATTCTTTTGGTCCAAGGTGTCAACAAACTCCAGGAGACCTTTCTGAAGGACAAAAGAGAAACATTATTTGTGTGGGTATATATGCATGCATACATACATCTATATCATATACATATATGTACGTATGTGTATATATGCATATGTATTATGCATATATATATATATGGGAGTGACTTCTCTCTCGAGTCTTCCTGGTACCATAGACACACGTGAACGAATATGAATATATGGCCGAGGCAAGATGAGATCTGTTTGGGGAGGAGGAGTGAGCTGTGGCCAGTTTCTCAGGGGAGTCAAAAGCCAGCAGCGGCCAGTTTCTCCAAGGAGAAAAAGGCCCCGAGCGCCCTCTTCCATAGCCTTTTATTAGGTTGTAATACACAGGAATACAGGGTGGCAAGGATCAAACAGTAGATAACATTTCAAAGAGATCTGAGGGCTTCAGAGTCTGAGTCAGCGTCTGTCAGGAAGAGAGTTGCAGAAACTTTGGGAGACATACTCATTTCCTCTCAGACCCTTATCATATGAATGAAAGCAACTCTTAGTAGAGCAGATTTCACATGTTTATCAGCAAGTCTTTGTGGTGCCAGATTTTTCCCCAGGACATGCTCTAGCAAGGCAAGGAGCTGCACCTCTCCCCAACAGGTATCCAGGCTTAAGAGGATTAGAGCCAGAAGCGCTTCTCCCAAAGAACATGGGGACTCTGGATTTGACAAAGCTAGGGGCCAGAGTCCATTGCTCTTTGTTGCAGCCCCCCTGAGTCCTTCCATGAAGGCCTCCCAAGTGATCAAGTCTGTCTTAGGTTGCCCCCCCGCTGTGAGGGGTCTTACCCATCATTGACTTCCAACCAAGCTTTGGGGGCAGGGAGAGAAACTGAGGCAGTGTTTGCTACCAGAGACAGGCTTTGTCTCCTGCAGCTGGCATTCCAAAGGTCGCCTCTTGGCCTTAGCCACAAGGGGTAGAGATACAATTCCTAAAATCAGGCAGAGCAGTCTACTATATATATATATATTGCAAACCAGGGAGGCACAGCTTTCCGTGCAAACTGATAATGTGCTCCATAGCAGGGGAGTTGGGGCAAAGTTTTAATGGCAAAGATGGAAAGAAGTTGACCTTTAAGGGGACTGGTTAGCAAAGGAAACAAAGCCACAAGTATGCACTATACACTTTCCTGATTGGTTAGAGCAACAGGGTTTTCCATTCAGCTCATTTAGGATCAATAGGTGGGTCAATGATTAATGTCATGAGATATGCTCAATAGCATCACCTCAGTTTCTTTGAGAGCTTACAAAATAAAGTTGTAAATCATGCCATGTTGTCAAATGGACATTATGGAGAATGAAATTCCTCTCCCATGCAGAAGTCAGAATTCACGCTGCAAAGCTGCTTGGTCACTCTAGCAGAATCAGACAAATTGTTTAAAAGTCCAAATAGTTGGCCACAAAGTTGTGAAGTTATGAATTTTTAAGTCCACAAAGGCAACCCTTCAGATGGAGGATGTGTTTGGGTAGCATTGCCTTTGAAATGCCACTGCTATTAAACACATCACCTTGGCAACTGCTCTGTAAAGCTGTTGGAACTCAATCCTGTTGATTAGAGCTCCAGCGTCAAGGTTAACTTTTGCTTTTGAAGGGATTCCTCACACTTAAGGAGTGTATTTCTGTGGTGCTTTTTGAAATCTGCTCTCTGGGTTTCCAAGCACTTTTCACGTAGCTGCTTACCCTTCCAGGGGGCTCTGCCAGATTGTAGCAGCATTTGGTAAGGTAACATATCATTTGAAGCTGTAACTTCTCTGTTTCCTAATATTTCTGGAAATTAATTCTTTTTCTTTATGTGTATTCATTTCTTTGTTCTTCTCATGCTTGGTGGCTTCCAAGAGGAGTGATGAGTTGTTCTTAGGGAAACTATAACTGTATGAGAGCTCTATAACCATGTTTATACTGATTTTTTTCGCTTTCATTTTTTTAAATGATCATTGGAGCTGCTCAGTGAAAAATGGATTGTGGAACACAAGAGTAGAAATAAGGAGAAGAATTTGAACTGACTTCAGTAGTCCAGGCTACAATAATTGTGGCTAAGACTCCAGTATGGCAGAGCAGATGATAAGTAATTTGATTTGCGCTGTCTTTCCACGTTAGAGTGGAAAGGACTTGGGAGATTGGTGGCAGTATGTAAGGGAGAAAAAGTTATTCAGGAAAGTTCCTGTCATTTTAGATGTGGGGAACAGGGCGGACGGTGATGCTGTTTATTGAGAGTTCTTTTTGGACATTTCTTTTTAATATGTTGAATAATAATTTAAGAAATCTTAGAAGAAATGTCAAGTCTAAAGTGATGGCTCTGGACTGACGATTCAAATTTGGATATCAACAAATTGCAGATGGCATTTAAAATAAGAAATTTGATGGAATCATATTTGGAGAGAATTTAATGAATATAAAGGCCCTAATATCAAACCCTAAAGGACACCAGCATTTAAAAATGAGAGAAGTAGAGGAGCCAGCAAGGGGATCAAGAGAAATGGCACTGAAGTAGATGGAAAACCTCATTTCACTTACAAGGGGTCTGGGTTCTGTGACCCATGCCTTCAAGCTGTCTATCACTGCTCTCCAAGCTTGTCTCTGAACATACTGCTTTTCAGTGACTTAACATAATTAATACTTCAAAAACTCACTCTTGGTGTGCAGGTTTGCCTGGCAAGTAATATTTGTAATATCTTAAGTTTAATTTTTAAAATTACCTGTATCTTGTTAACTTGAATTTCATATCTCTATTCCAGACTTTTTATCAGAGTTCATATAATATATTTCTAGTTGACATTTCTACTTGAATGTCTAATAGACTTTTAAATATACATTTCTATAATTATAAATGTTGAACAGACATTTAATATATAAAATAAGTAATTCTTTTCTAGTTTTTAAAATATTTTTTAAATTTAATCCTCACCTGAGGATATATTTTTATTGATATTTAGAGAGAGAGAGAGAGAAGAACAAGAGAAACATCAGTTGGTTGCCTTTCATATACACCCAGACCAGGGACTAAAGCTTAGCCCTGACAGGTGCCCTAAGAATCAAAACTGCAACATTTCAATGTATAGGATGACACTCCAACCAACTGAGCCACCCACCCAAACTATTCTAGTTTTTGGTGACAAACCATAGAAATGTATTCCCTCCCAAATTTAAATAGTAGACTACATCACAGTTGCATAATATATAATGCATGCTATTAATATATCTGGTATGTCCATAATATACATATTTAAGACACAACATAATTAAATGTTTCAAATTTTTGTTCTTTTATCTTCCTAATCACTTCAAGGATTACTTTTGATTAGAATAATCTAGGTTTCTTGATCAATTTTATTAAAATAAGATGCCTATTTCTGCCTTCCTCTGTATTTTGTGAAATTTAAATTGCTTATTCTTAGGGAATTTATGCTAAAAAATGTATGGACTGAAAGCCTGACCCATAGCTCACTGAGTTTTTTTCATGAATGTGGAGATCGGCTATTGATGGACAGAAGGGTCTGCTCACATTGATATGATATCTCAATTTGAAACAAGTATATGCTATTGCTATTCACCTAAGTGCCAGTTGAAAGCAAAGAGGTCAAGGTCAGCTTTGTTTTCCCCTTTAAAATCATACCATGGAAAAGAAGGGCATGAAATTCTATGGGATGTTAATGACACAAAGCACATCCCACTTCATGGAATAGCAAATTTAAACTGTATTTTCATTGAGTCCAAATATGAAAACCAAAACCATTTGTAGTTTTGCCAAATGTGAAAAACCTTGTTTATTAAAATGGTGAACTTTGACATAAAGTAGTAAAACTGTATAAAGCAGTTACTAGCTAATTAATTTTAAATTGTACTTAAAAATGTTTATCTGTCCAATCAGGTGACTTCAGAAAAGAACTGGCCATAGAAATGAAAGTTATCTAGTTGCAGTACCTGAAACAGTTAAAACTCTGGCAGCCAAAACCCTCTGCATCCGCCTTCTTGTCTTAAAAAGTCTCTGTAAATCAGGCTTTGATGAGAAGATATAATAGAACTGAAGGAAATCATATTTATTAAGCTATGTGAAAGTTTGAGACATCCCATTTTATCTCTTAATAACTCTACAAATAAATAGGCATAACTTGATTTATGTGTTTATAGGCTCTCTATATCTACAAAAATTTAGAAGTGGCTTCCAATTATTCAATCAGTGTAACAAACTAGAAAAGAAATCAGGGTCAGTGGAAACAGATGGCATAGAGGTGTAATATGGAAAGAAATGATATGCATGTAGGGAAGCTTTACTTGTATGAATTGCATTACTCACATTAAACTGCATATTTAACTCTTTTTTGTATATACTTTTTTAAATTTAATTATTGTTCAAGTACAGTTTTCCGTCTTTTACTCCCATCCCAGCCCACCCCGCCCCATGCTCCCCACCTCCCTCCCATTTCCACCCCCCTTAGTTGTTGTCCATGTGTCCTTTATACTAGTTCCTGTAAATCCTTCCCCTTTCTCCCCTGGAATTCCCTCCCCTCTCCCCTCTGGTCCCTGTCTCCCTGTTCTCTATTTCAGTGTCTTTGGTTATATTTTGCTTGCTTGTTTGTTTTGTTGTTTAGGTTCCTGTTAAAGGTGAGATCATATGGTATTTGTCTTTCACCACCTGGCTTATTTCACTCAGCATAATGCTTTCCATATTTAACTCTTTGACACTAAGTACAAGTTCACATCTTTTACAGTGGAAGAGTTTGAAGTTCAGAGAAGTTACTTAATTGCCCCAGGGTATAGTGATAGAACTGAGTTATGGAGCTGAGATCTGATCTTGGATTTCAAGGTTTGATCCTTAAAATCTATGCTCTCTCTATCACAATGTGCTGAGGAATTTTCATCCTTTTTAAATTCAGGTTTTCATCCTCGGTATCTTTTCTTCCTTATTCAATCTTTGTTTTTTTCCTCCCTAAATGCAAATATCCCTGAATGCTCCTTGGAGGTGTAATGCTTTGACAAATTTTGTTGCCTTTGATTCTTTTTAAGATGAAGGACTCAACCCCTAGATGGTGGGGCAGCAACCTATTATTATTGGAATATGTGAGTGAGAATGTATTAAGGGCCTCTGCCCTCTGGCATCTGATTATGTATGAGAGAGAATAAAACCAATATATTGTACATGTAACCTTTGTAGAACAATTACCAGTACCAGCTGAACTCTATTATTCATGCCTACATAATCCATCTGCAATTTACTTTTTTAGCCTTAGATCCTCCTTCTTCCCTACATTATATTTAGTTCATGAAATATTTATGAAGCATATACTTAGTATGTTAGGCATTTGGGGAAGATAAAACATGGTTTAGATACAGTCTTTACTTTTAAAGAGCTTAAGTCCATTGCTAGTGATAAGCCAAGTACAAGCATATAAAGTGGAATACATTAAGTGATGTAAAACTAAGAAAATGTGGTGGAGATTTTAAAGGAAAACATGCCCATCTGATTGAGAGGAACCAAAAAGCTTCATGACTCAGGGGGTCCTTCCTCTAGGCTAGAACAGTGTTGGCATTTGCATTAGCACTTCCAAAGTCACACGAAGGTTGATGTCAGTGGATTTTTTTGTTTTCTTAAGCTGCAAGTGACTTAAAAATATTTTCACACACATTACCCCCAAGAATGCTGTCAATTTATCAGAGTGGGCAACAGAACAAATTTATTTACTTGTTTAATCTTCACCATGAGGAGATATGGGGGAGGGGTAAGAGGACAGTAGAAGATACGGAATAAATATCAGCAAAGGTATAGATGGAAAAGCGTAGGTGTGTTTGGGGAGTTGGATCCCAAGTATACCAGGTTGGTTGTCCTGCAGGCTATGTATGGAGAGAGAGAACTGACACAAATATAGATGCAGGGCTCTATTTTGGAAGGCTCCAAATGTCTGCATAGAAATATGCATGTGTAAACTCCTTTCTGTAGCCAAACTGGGTTACTCAGAATCTAAACTTTTTCCATCTCTGCATATCTGCTAACAAGATCATCTTATTCCATTCTAGTATCTCAAATTCTGGCTGAAATAGACTTAGGTAACTCCCCTACCTTTTAGCTTCATACTATGGCACAAACTATTATTATACTTATGAATTACATTTATGGTGTGATTTCTGGTATTGTTTATATTAACATGTAACCTATTTTGTTTTGTTTTTTCCCAGCTAGATTATAGGTCTTTCAGGTAGGGGTAGAAGTAAATGTCCTATTTTTACACACTCTTCTAACAGATTAAATGATTGTCAGTGGTCACATGGTAAGAGGCTCACAGAAATTTAACTCAAATTTAGATGGGAAAGAAAAAAACTTAATTTTTATCAAGTCTGACATTGTCTGCCAGCATACCTTTCTCAATGTGAACGCTAAATATATTCTACAGTCTCATAGCTAGAGGGAGAGTTGAATATCAGACATATCATTGGCTGACCTTCTTGAATCCAAGAGTAACATAATAATAACAGAACATATACAGTTGAATCAGAAAATAAGTAGTAAGTTTCAAAAAACTGATGAGGGGTTTTAAGATGAATTTTAGAGGGTCTAGAGTTCAAAAATAGCATTTGAAATTGAAGCATAACTCTAAATCTACAAAACTCCTCTATTGCACATGAGAATCAAAGTCAAAATTGACAAAATCCCCAAGAGTTTATCTGAAGATCAGTAAATAGATTTATAGGACCCTGAAGCATGTGAAGTTGTCTGAAGAGGTTACTCTGTGACTTCTTTTATTTGGGGATGTTGGGAGTCAGCTAAAATAGAAGTTCAATGAAATATAAGTTATACCAAAAACATTCATATGTTCTGGATCAAGTCGAATATCTGTTTAGAGTTATTTTTGTCTATATTTTAAAAAGTATGTTCTCCTATATGCTTTCCCAAGTGTAAGGAATGTTTTTTTGTTTTGTTTTGTTTTATTTTATTTTATTTAGTTATTTTTCAAGTACATTTTTTTGTCTATTTCTCCCATCCCAGCCACCCCCCCGCCCTATGCTCCCCACCTCCCTCCCATTTCCTACCCCCCCAGTCCTCATCCCTGTGTCTTTCATACTTGTTCCTCAAAAACCCTCTCCTATTCCCCCCTTAAATTCCCTTCTCTCTCCCCTCTGGTCACTGCCCACTTGTTCTCTATTTCAGTGTCTTTGTTTTTATTCTGCTTGCTTGTTTGTTTTGTTGTTTAGCTTCCTGTTAAAGGTGAGATCATATGGTATTTGTCTTTCAACGCCTGGTCTATTTCACTCAGCATAATGCTTGTTTTTAATTTTATAAAACAAAAATAAATTTAAAAATTCAGTTATAAATATTTCTTATTTATTTCAATCACCAAGACTAGCTGTATGACACATATGTTTGTATCCAGTCAATGGAATTTTTTAATTTGCTGGATCACTAATAAAAACTAACTAGCTACTAAACAAATTTTCCCCATATTGTCCTAGTTTAGGTAATTGATGAGTCTTAGCTGTTGAGCTACTGGAATATAGATCAAGTGAGTTTTGGAAGTCAGGGATTTGGTCCTAGATCTGTTCACTTAGGGATGATTTGGCCTATTCTGGGGACTGATTATAAAAATGTAACTGGATAGGTCATTCCAGTGATGAGGAATGTTGGCTGATCAAAAGTTTACATTTGGGACTCTCTCATTAGCTGATGAGTGTCCAGACCCACTGGTAGATGTCAGGAAAATTGGGAGGACTGAGGCAGGGCCACAAGCTTTTTGGCAGCTATGGGACTATTTGGTTACATAAGAGAGTAATAACCCAACATGAGGGAAAAAGGAAACCTCGTATAGTTGGTCATGTGGATGCTGAGAGTTCATCAGAGTTCATTGTCAGCACTGGTCCAGCCCAGGTCATTAGAGTACAGAGGACAAGTGAATTGCTATCAAAAGCCCTAGCCCAGCTTTGGCTTAGACTTTATAAATATTTTCTCCTTAAGTCAGGTCTGGGAATAAGTACAATAAGTAGGGTACTAAGATTAAAGAAAGGCAGGGGAAATTAGTGAGGTTGAAAATTGCCTTCTATACATAGAAGAGAAATGCTAAACAGTTTGATTTTTTGAGCACAGATTGTTTATGACAAAATTTAATTTAGGCACAGTAATTATCACCTATGCTAAGTCTATGCTATTTCAAATTATATTTTCTTCATCCAAGAGAAGCTTCAGTTTTTGATAGACAGCCTTCATTGAGGAGTCAGGAAACTTGATCCTGGTGCCTGTTCTGTCACTCCCACACTGAGTCTTTTTGTACAAGTTACTTTCTCTCTTTGGACCTTTCTTTCTCTTTCTCTTCCCCTCTGTGAAGTAAATGGGTTGAGCTAGATGATCTCCATTGTTATTTTTCTATCTATTACCCAATAACTCTATTATTAAGCAACCTGACATCTGACCAAAGCTTTCCGTACATTTTCTAGTGCAATGCCTAATTATATTCTACATGTGGAGGTGTTGGAGAGTAGAAATCTGATTAGATTTTTTTAATGGAGATACTTAATGAAAAGGCTATATGAACAAATTTTCTCTCTTGGCTTTTGAAGAATCATACTTTCTTCATTCCTTTCCACTTTATTTTCTGATCCAGTTTTGTTACTGTCTCCCAGCCTAGCATCTTCTTTTAGTTTTCTAATTTATTTGTTCTAATTTTGATTCATAGCCACAGAACCATAAGTAATAAATGATAATAACAGTAACACCCACATGCATGCACATACACTTAGATACTCTCACTTAATCCTTACAACAACTCTATGGATTAAATATCATTGTCCCCATTTTTGTTTATATAAAATGTAGAAAAATAAAGAAAGTTTCTAAGATCATAGAGTTAGCAGTGGCAAGGCTCTACTCTAAACCAGGTCTTTTGGGCACCAAACTTTGCACTCAATCAGAAAAATCAGCAAAAAATGACATTCCAGTATTCAGATTTCAGTTTTATTTCCATGCTGGGAAATTGTTGTTGGGTAGGGAAAAGAACATGGGAAGATCCCACCATAAAGAAAGGATTCTCCACACACCTGGCTTGGCATTCCCTATTCTTAGATGTCTTTTCTGATCCTACATGAAATGTTTTCTATGTCTAAACTCCACATGTATAGCATTTCAACAAGGAACCACTCCTTTGTGAGTTGTCTACCTCTTCTCTTCAAGGAAAGTTCTGTATGGTAGTAGGTAGTCCAGTATTACAAAGTTCATTTATAGAAGGAGAGCTCTTGCCACAGTTACTTGTTTTGGTTGGCTGGATTCAAATATCAGTGACAAGAAAGTTGAGGCGGTATAGCTCAGGAACTGAGAGTTAGGCTTTGACATCAGACTGCCTGATATTGACCCCAGAACTACAACTTTCTAGCAGCCAAGTACTTATCATCTCTGTGCCTTATTTCCATCACCTGTACAATAGAGATTAAACATAATACCCAATGTACAGGGTGGCTGTGAGGATAAATGCCCTAAAACTGTGTTCCCACAATGTACATAGACACTGAATGCACTTTTGCTTAAAGTAACAAGAACCCTTAGAACTCTTCTCTTCCATTGACACATGCTGAGCACCCTTTGGACCGAGCCTAATGTTCCCTTCCTAAATTATGTACTTAGCATTTTCTATGATTGAGACACTGTTCAGGAAGCCTGGATCACCAGGGAATCCAGTGTAATGTGATGGAAATTGCCAACCTGAAAGTGCATTTGTTTTTTTCCATAAGATGGCTCTAGTAGCACTTAGTTGTCTTTAACTTTATTTGAAACAATTTAATTCAATTGTATTGTGACAGCTGTCATATCAGCATGCATTTAAAAAACACTTATCAAAATTGATGAATTTGGAGGTAGCCATTTTAATATTGAAGATGGAGGACAATACACAACATTTTCAGCATATTATGCTTTATTATTTCAAGAAAAGTAAACACACAACTGAAATGCATGAAGACTTATGTAGTGCATGGAGAAGGTGCTGTGGCTGATCAAACGTGTCAAAGGTGGTAGCAATCAAATTGAGACATTAAGAAAATTCAACATTATACCTTGCAGCAGATAGCTGACATATTCAAAATATCCAAATCAATAAAGTTATTGGTGAAAATGAAAAAATGACTTTATGGAAAAAATATGGACTTTTTGGCCAACTCAATAGTTATCTGTTACCATATAACAACACTCTTCAAAACTTAGTACAATAGCGTAAAACAATAGTGTTCTTCACCTCCATCACCCATGATTTGGCAGTTTGGGTAGGGCTAGAGGGAATGGCTCATATCCACTTCATGTAGTGTTGGCCATGGCAGTCTGAATAGGGCTGGTGCAAGCTCTCATGTCCATGGTATAATTGAACTTCTCATAGTCACTGTCTTACAAGAGTGAAAACAAGCACTATGAGACCTCTTCAGTTGGGGCCTGAAGTCTCAGAACATTACTTTTGCTATATTCTGTTAGCCAAACTGTCACAAAACCATCTCAGATTTTAGGGAAGAGGCATTTGTTTCCACTTCTGAATGGGAGCAGTGGCATGTTCATACAGTGAGGGAGGAAATTGGTAGTGTCCTTCTTTATAGTAACATCAGAATTTCATGAGCTTCATTGTAATTTCTTCCACCCGATACTTAAGGGATTTCTGTGACTCTCAATTTCCTCATCTTTAAAATAACTCATTTTAAGATCGTGAAGGCTAATATAAGTGATGCATATAAAATATCTAACACAGTGTTTCATTCATAGAAAATTCTAAGTATATATTTATTTTTAATGCCCTAATGAAGAACAAATCAAAGAATATTCCAACTATGAAACAGAGTAATAATCTTACTGCTTACCACTGAGCTTCTCCAGTTGAAAATATATTAATTATATAAACAGATTTAACATGTTAAACCAAAGAATGCCAACACCATAATTTTTGATTTGCCACATATTTAAAATTGATGTTTCTTCAGTCTCTGCCAACTGTGAGTCAGAAGCCTCTATTGTGTGACTATTTCTTTGAGGCACCCCAGGGTACCCCAAAGTGAACTTAATCTCTGCCTACTAGCCTATTGCTTGTCAAACCATCTCAAATATGCAATGCATATTTAGTAATATGCAGCATTTTCACATGGGTATGGTGATAAAGGGACAGAAACATCATCTCAGTGAGGGAGATAAACTAAGAGAAGGTATAGCCCCATAAACAACCCTCAGTACACTATCTCGGTCTTGGCCAGTAGCCAGGATGGCTTTTCATTCCCCTTATAGGCATCATTTTTGGCTACATCCTTCTGATCAAACCTCTTCCAAATACCCTAACAGATGGGATTTTTCAGTAGTTATTCTAGGTTTCACATTTTTACGGCGACCATAGTCCATAAAAGAGAGGTTCCTAGAATTTTGAATCTTAGGAAATAAATTATTATTGTAACTCACTTTGCTATTGTAAAATACAGCACCAGCCATGATAATATCACATACATTGTCTATGAAATCAGCACAGAGAAATTAACATCACAGGCTGTTTCAGAGGAGAGAAATTTTCTGACCTTTCACCAGAATTTTTCTTTCCGACGTTATAGTGCTGCTTAATATTTAAGGCTCTTTAAGTTAGCCATGCTAAGATGAATTTGAATAAATTGAATCTGAGATCTTACTGATATGGAGTACAAGTGCAATTCAGTGAGTACTTATCACAAATGATGGAATAAGTATGCTGGCAGTTGCAGGCATCTGAGGGATATAAAACTGAACCTGTGGAATTGGATTTGGAAGTAACTGTTCTGTTCTACATTGATCAGCCTTAGGCAGTAGCATCGTCCTTCATTAATGTCACCATTTAGTTTCATGGATTCAATCCACCCTTTTTGTCCCCCCTCCCCAAAAAAAGTAATATCACTCAATTTCTTTCCTATCTTTCTTATTTCTCCAAGTTCTGGTATTGGAAATCTAAGTGCACATTAATGATCTGGAACTGAGACCTCTTCTATGCCCAGGATGAGACGATGAGAAAGCTCAGTAGTTGCCAGTATATGTTTATAATGTTGGATCTAATTTGCCTCTAGAAAAATAGTAGGGGAACCATAACAACCTAGCTTCAGCGTTTGCACAGACATTTCTATCACGCTCTACATCCAGAGTGCCACTAAAATATTCAAAAAGGATATGTGCTAAAAGGAGGTTTTTATGTATGTTACATTTCAGTTGTACTACTGTGTGCTGTGTGGAATACCCTCTAAACAAATATACAAGATCTGTCCAGAGGTATCCAGACATGTAATATGAAAAATAGAGACATTTCTTGAAGAAGATACAAGATACAAGAAACATTGTACACAGGACAATGATGACTCAGTCCCCTTCAAAGGGGCCTTGGGGCCTTGGGGCCTTACACAGTTCTCCCAGTCGCCATCAGCTCTCCTGTGGTATTTTCATGAATCTCATGGATGGTCTGAAATCTCTTCCCTTTCAAAGATTATTTTAGTTTTAGGAAAAGCCAGAAGTTGCAGGGTACCAAATCTGAGCTGTAGTGGGGCTGAGTCACCTCGGTGATTTAATGTTTTGACCAAAAACTGCAAAAGACGTGGTGCGTGAACAGGTGTGTTGTCTTGATGAAGCTGCCAATCATCAGTTGCCTGTAGCTGTGGTCTTCTGAATCACCCAAATATTTTCCATGGGGGAATGTTCAAGCTTAATGCAAAATTTGATGCAGATTTGTTACTCTACTTGCTCAGTTATTTTGAATGCGACAGCCACACAGCACATATGCTTACATCAAAGGCATGTACTGCACCCCCTAACTAGTACAGTAAAGTCATCATTGTTCACACATACACATTACAGTCCACTCTCCTGGGCTGACAGGTTACATCAAAGTTGCATGAACCATTCTTGTTATATTAACAATGGTTGGACTTTTTCTGGACAGACTTTGTATAATGTTGAAATAAGTAGGTGGTTCAGATCAATAGTTATGTTGAATTGTGAAAGAATCCACATACCCTTTAATTCCCTTTAAACAAATGGTTTGTCATATTACTTGAGCTTTTGAAAGGTCTTAAGAAATGTATTGCCCCAGCTTACCTCTGATATTAAGAAGCTTAAATAGCTATATAGCCCACGAACACACACATTGTTCTTCCTCCCATTATTGCATCCAGCATTTCTGTTGGAGAATATATATGTACTTGACTGTGTTTTCCACCTCCAAAGTCCCAGATGTTCTACCAGAAGCACAATTCCCTCTGACACTGAGAGATTTAAAATGGCATTCAAGAGACTTTTGAGTTGTGCCTTTTTTTTTTACTGGGTATTGATCTCATCCTGTTGGTTTAGAGTAAACAATATACAGTCCACTGTTTTATGACACAACAACATGTCACCATCTTTACAGTATTGCTGGTATTATTTATATTTATTCACTACAGATTATTGAATTAAATGAAAAGCCAGGGCAATGGCCATAGAAGAAAGGCATGAGCTTTCCTTTACTCCTGTTTTCCATTCCCCTGCATTTGCTTCACCTCTCCCAATGGGTGGCCTCTGTCCCAATGCATTGTGCTGAGTGTTAGCTGCTGCCTTGGTAGTAATCCCATTTCTCAGATAGCCAATTAGGTATTACCAATGAGGTCAATAGTCCAACTCACTGGGGGAAAGAAGTTTTAGTGATATTTACTTGGAGGTAAATGAAAAATGTTATCAGGACCTCACCTATAAATTATTCAAAAAAAAGAGGGAAAGAACAAGATAAATATAGACTGTTCTCATCTTTTAATAGGAGTCTGCAGATACTATCATATACACCATCATAATTGTAAAATATCTGTGCTGAAGAAAACTTTATTTCTTTGCAACTGTTTGATTTTGAGATTACCAATGGTAGTAAACAATTGAAGTTTATCTTCTATGCCGATGAAAAGAAGTAGACTAGCACTCCCAAAGTCCTGTATTAGATAGTATTTCTAAACTTGTGTACATAATTTTAACAGGCTAACTTCAAACATAGTTCTTAGAGTAATAGGGTATAATTGGATTTCTAGGATCCAGTTGGGGTTAGAACCATCCATTGTGATCTGTAATTAATCAGAAGATTAACTACAAAAGCATTTCGAATGCCAAGTCTGTGCCAGACATCATACTCTGTGCCGTGAGGATACATAGGCAAGTGTACTCTTAAATGGAGATAGACCCCTTCTATTTGGAAAAGCTACCCTTCACTCCACAGAATGCAGCTTTGGGAAGGACATACCTGCCTCTGAGAAAAAAGAGAGAGAAGGGAAGAAGATATTGCAGACCAGGTATATTAGTGGAATCATTGCTGAAATTAAACCCAGATTGCCCACATATTTCACATAGTCAAGTAAATCTAAGTGTTTTTTCTTATTATCAGTTTTATTGAGGTATAGTTGGCAAATAAATTTATAAGGTATTTAGAGTGTACATTGTGCCGATTTGGTATATGTACACATCATGAACAAATTCTGCCCATCAAGTTAACACATTCATCCCCTCACGTATTCATCTTTTTCTGCTTTTAGTGAGAACATTTTAGGTTCTAATCTCTTAGCAAATTTCAGTCATACAGTACAGATATATCAAGTATAATCACCATGTTTTATATTAGATCCTCAGACCCTATTCATGTTATAGCTAAAAGTTTGTCATGTTTACCAGCCTCTCCCTATTTCTTCTGGCCCTGGCAGTGACTTTTCTACTTGTTTCTATGAGTTTTTTTTCTAAGATTCTATATATTAGTGCCAGATTTCTTTATTTCTCATAACTCAATAATATTCCACTGTGAATAACATTCCATTCAATTCCACATCTATTTTATTCATCCACTGATGAACACTTACGTTGTTTCTATACCTTGTGTATTGTGAATAATGCAGGAATATAAATTGAAGTTTATGGGTGTTTGCTTCTCCTTATTTTGTTAATTAAATTTTATTTTTGAAATCTCAATATGATTCTAGGATATCACCTCCTTGAAGCTAGGAGAAATATTACTTCTTTTAGTTTTAATTTAAAAAGCCCAGGTCCTTTGGCCATTTTTGAATTGTTTTGCTTGGGTTTTTTTGTTTTTAGTTGTATGAGTTCTGTATAAATTTTGAATATCAACCCCTAGTGTTGGTGAGGATGTGGAGTAAAGGGAATCTCATGCATTGTTGGTGGGAATGCAGATTAGTGCAGCCACTATAGAAAACAATATGAAGTTTCCTCAGAAAACTAAAAATGGAACTGCCTTATGATTCAATGACTCTACTTCCAAATATATAGCCAAGAAACCCCAAACACTAATGTCCCTCAAAGCTAATGATCACTGGTTCAATTCCTGGTCAGGGCACATGCCTGGGTTGCAGGTTCAGTCCCTGGCCAGGGTACATAGGAGAGGCAACCCATCAATGTTTCTCTCTCACATCTATGTTTTTCTCCCTTTCATCCCTTCTCTTAGAAATAAATAAAACCTTTCTAAAAAGTAGTGGTACATATATAATGGAATATTACTCAGCCATAAAAAAATGAAATCTTACCATTTACAATAGCAGAGATGGACATAGAGGGTATTTTTCTAAGTGAAATAAGTCAGAGAAAGACAAAATATATGATTTCACTTACATGGGGAATCTGGAGAACAAAATAAATGAGCAAATAAAATTAAAATAGTTATAGATACAGAAAACAAACTTATGGTTGCCAGAGGGAAGGGGTGTGGGAGACAGGTGACAAAGGTGAAGGGATGAAGAAGTAAATATTGGTAGTTACAAAATAGTCATGGGACATAAAGTCCAGCACAGAGAGAATACTCAATAATACCGGAATAACTATATGTGGTGCCAGGTAGGTACTGAAAATTTCAGGGGGTAATACTTTATAAAGTATGTGATTATCTGACAACTATGCTGTATGCCTAAAACTAATACAAAAATTATTGAATGTAAAATAAATTAAAAATAAAATATAAACAAAAGCAGCCTGGGAGTTCTTAACTGGTCCCTTTCCTCTGATCCACATGATTCAAGCCACTTCAACTGTTTAATTCAATCCTGGCCCCAACAAGAAATAGATGAGCAGAAGAATGAGAAGAAAATACTGACAGGTAGCCCAGCATTTCCAAATGCTGAGAATTTAGCCCAAAGATTAAGAAAAATACATTTAAATTATTAAAAAGGACATTGTTTGTATGCCATACATATATTCTGGCAGATTGAATATTTCCAATCTTAGCATCAAAAAGCAGGTATCAGCCCTGGCTGGTGTAGTTCAGTGGATTGAGCACAGGCCTGCTAACCAAAG
This sequence comes from Artibeus jamaicensis, assembly GCF_021234435.1. NCBI lineage: Eukaryota > Metazoa > Chordata > Mammalia > Chiroptera > Phyllostomidae > Artibeus > Artibeus jamaicensis. Next base: position 64,286,465 of record NW_026522030.1, on the reverse strand, counting down.
GATCAAGGTTCAATTCCCAGTCGGGGCACATACCTGGGTTGCAGGCCAGTTCCCAGCAGGGGACACAGGAGAGGCAACCATACATTGATATTTCTCTCCCTCTCTCCTTCCCTTCCCCTCTAAAGGTAAATAAATAAAATCTTAAAAAAAAAAGCAGGTACCAGAAAGCACTTATTCTATAGTGTTGTGGACTGCTCTGCCTGGTTCTAGGAATTGTAACTTTACCCCCTGTGGCTAAGGACCTCTGTAATGCGAGCTGCAGGAAACAAAGCTTATCTCTGGAAGCAAATGCTGCCTCAGTTTCCTCCCTGACCCCAAAGCATGGTGGGACAGGTACGACCCCTCAGAAGAGGGGCAACATAGGCCAGACACGATCACTTGGGAGGCCATCATGAAAGGACCCAGGGGGGCTGCAATGAAGAGCAATCAATGGACTCTCGCCCCCCCCACCCCTCAGCTTTGAGATAGCCTGAGTCTCCATTTCTTCTGGGAGAAGCCCTTCCTGGCTCTAATCCTCTTAAGCCTGAATACCTGATGGGGAGAGGTGCAGCTACTTGCCTTGTTAGAGTGTGTCCTGGGGGAAAATCTGGCATCACAAAGACTTCCTGATAAACCTGTGAAATCTGCTCTACTAAGAGTGCTTTCATTCATATGATAAGGGTCCAAGAGGAAATGGGTATGTCTCCCCAAAGTTTTGCAACCCCCTTTCCTGACAGACTCTGTCTGACTCAGACTAAGCCCTCAGATCTCTTTGAAATGTTATCTACTATTTGATACTTGCCACCCTCTTATTCCTGTGTATTAGAACTCAATAAAAGCCATTGGAGGAAGGGGCTTGACACCTTTTTCCCCTGAGAAAATGGCCACTGCTCATGGCCTTTTTCCTCTGGGAAAATGGCCACCTCTCCTCCCCAAGCAGATCACATCATATCTCAGTCATGTTTACTCTCATCAGTGGCACATGGGGGACTTGCAAGAAAAGTAGCCCCCACACTATAGATGTACCTCCTTCACAATAAATTACATAAGAGGAAATAGTTACAATACTTAGAAATGTGATAGAATTCTCAAAAGTAGATGAAATAAGCTACATAAATTACAAAACACAACTTGAGGTTTTCTTAATACTGTGATGATAGCGTGGAAATGAAAAAGGCAAGGAAAAGGATGAGTCGCCATCTTTTTGAGATGGCTTGCTTTCCCCTCCCAGGAGGAGGTCCAGGTGGAAGGATGCACAGCAGTGATTCATCCTGAAACTCACAGCATCACTCTGCTGTAGCACTGTATGGGGTATAATAACCGAGAGTAACTGCTTCTGATTCTGCCTGGATCTGCGTCACTCTGGACTGCTTGAAGAAGCTTTCTGATTCTCTGTTTTTTCATACAAAATAATAATGCTGAAACGAAACCTACAAGATGTGACTTTTGGTGAGATTTTGTGTTTATAATGCACATGGTAGACAAAAAAATTATTTTCCTTCTCCTAAGGTTTGTGTTTATAGATAGAGTTGTCTCACTATAAATTTTTAACATATTTCAATGATACCAAAAAAAGGTTGTACTGCTAATAATATTACATGGCTTATGTTTACTTTTCTTAAAAATTACCTGAAATGTCTTTTCAAACAAATTATCAATCTCCAAAGTTGGGCACTAAGAAAACACTACTGAGTCTTTTAAGCTTCTTTATATACCATCTCAAGACACTTGATAATATTGAAGTTATAAAATAAAGAGAAATGTCATTTGTTAATTTCATAAAAGCCAGATCTGTCATCTCCAAGCTCTAGTTTTTCCAGGTAAGTTAATTAGGTTGTGAATTTTAACTCTTCCACATACAAAATGAAGATGATGGCGTTTATTTTTGGCAATATTGTAAATTTTTCAATTCCTTGGAAATTAAAAAAGCATTAAATTTTAAATTTTTACAAGATATTTATTTTTAATACTACAAAGGCTGTATTTATAATTCAACGTTCTAAAGTCTTCATGCTTATTTTCACTGATTTATATTCTGGTGGAGAAATGAGAAGAAATTGGAGTTTTTAAGTGCTCACTTTCTCTTTACTCACTGGTCTCTAGAAGAGATTTTTTTTTAAATTCCCCATAAATAAAACAATCTTCTCAAAGATATATTTCATAAGTGTTTGAGTATTTCTCTGAGAAACATTTTGTAAGGGACATTTCAGACTCTATTGTCCTATTGTCTTCTGTGGCTCTCTGCCAGGAGGCCTAGCTGATTTCATTCAGATTGCCTATCTACTGGCTGCAGGAGCTCCAAGCACAAAAGGAACTGGGTGCTTTTGTTTTCCAGAATGTTCCTTGGGAGTAGGTCCAAGATTTTTAAAAAGTAGAAGAAGTAAGGATAATCAAAGATAAAGGATTTAAATTTGGGGGAGATTGAATTCTTTTGCAAGATCAGGGAAAGAACAAAAGTCCTAAAAGTGCATGTTTGGGTTATGCCATGTGGGTGAAATCAAACCAAAGACATTCACTAATATTTAAAAACTACTTTCAGTTTAGGTACAACTAAGTAAATTGTCAAAAAATCTGTAAGTTGCTCGGGGGGAAAAAAACCTGTGTACTGAGGAATACAATGTACACACTTTTCCTAGTATTTTCCTCAATTTTTTTCCCTTTTTTCTCATTTCTTTCTAGTTTGTTTTACAGGATTTTTTGCCATGAATTTGCAGTTTGTATTTTATTTTGGCCAAGGGACCCAAAAATCATCTATTAGTGTATCTAAAACATAATTTTCAGAAAAAGAACACAGAAAATGGAAGCTGAAAATAGCAGCTTCTAAATAAATTAATAAAGAACAGATCTTTTTAGTACGATGCTGTGAAGGTTTTCTTTTTTAAAAAATTCAGGCTGGTTTTTGTTTTACTTTTTCTTCTGTTTTGCATAAAATACTCACTGTTGTGAGCCATTAAATAATACCTCACAAAAGTACATACATAAAGTCCTGTGATCTGGGCGAGAAGAGAGCTGCACATTGAAACAGTAGGCTTTTTTCCCCCCGATAAGTTCCTTTGAGCTGTCAGAAAAAGAATTATGTGTCGTTTCCGTTGGAATCAAAAACCTACACACATTGTTTTTTCACTTCTAATCTAAAATTGCTGTGAATGATAATCACTATATTGCTGTATCAACTGAAAATCAAACTGGTATTTGGTAGAGCATTTGAACCCAGTGGGATGAAGAGAGGAGGGGGAATCTATAGTTCTACTTTAAATCATGAAACCCACAATGGACCCTTTAACAATGAATATCTCCAACAAACTCAGGGTTGCAAAGTTTTTTCCTTCTCGGTAGCCTGCATTCATTGGCATTCAGCCACTAGAAATTAAGGCCTGGTTCCCCTGGCAACAATAACATTTCATAAGTCTTCACAAGAGCTCCCTCATTCAGATTGTTAGCTATACAAATAAAGTTCCACAGAGAAATTGCCTCAGAATAAAAGAATAAAAGAAATACCATCCCCATCTATTGTGACAGGTGTTAAGGTATTATTTGCAGTACCTTCAATTGGACAATGTGTTTTTGTGATGAACTGAATTACCTTAGATTGGTATTCTACTTCCTTTTGTCCTTGGGACAGCAGCCTAGGCTTTTATAGTATAGTTCCTTCCTCAGTTCCAGTAGCATCAATCCTATTTCTTTCCAGTTTGTTTTAAGGAAATTTACTAAAGTTGTCACATTGCCTTTTAAGGAACCACTCCCAAATGAGACTTAAGTATAACTCAAAGCTGTCAAAATGAAGCTGCATTTTTTATTTGTTCCACCTTACCCCTATCTTCTCCATAATATGTATATGATGAGAAAGGAAATAAGTATTTTAATCTCTTGCCTGACCTGTAAAATAAGTGGAAGTTGAATTATTTCACATTTAACCAGAAATCTGGAGGGCATTTTTTTTGTTTATTTTCCACAGGTAATTTACCCATATTTCTAAGGGTAAAAGTAATAGAGGTGACTGGTTTAAATTTTACTAAAGAAAAATTGATAAATATATTTTAGACCTTTAATTAATCATGTCCTCTATATTGTTTGCCAAAAATAGTGAGCCAGACTGCTCATCAGCAGGAGGAATTAGATATCAGGCACAGGTATGATCAAAATCAGTAAAAACCACTGTTCATTGAGTGTTTACTCTATGCCATCCACAATGCTAAATACTTTAGATACCTTATTTAATCATCACCACACCCCTATGAATTATGTATTGTTATTATTAAGCTCATTTTTTAAATGAAGAAGAAATAGAGACTTAGACCATAAAGATCTGCCCAAGGTATCACATGTATTAAGCAGCGAAGAAGGCTATGGGTCAATTCCAAGCAGTCAACTTCTAAAGTCTATGCTTTGAACTAGTTCATTTTCTTTTTTCAGTAAATAAATGTGAGCTTTTAAGTAAAAATCCAAATTCTTTATAGTTTTGAGAATGTGACTAGCTAGTGACCATAGCTTATAAAAAGTCGATAATATGAACCAATTTGCATTCAATTTGAAACCCTAAACTCAGCCTTTTCAACTCGGGTCTCTCATTCCATGAGCCAACATAGGACTGCCTTTGTTACAGACAATTTCTAATGCATGAACATTGGAATTCCAAAACAAGCCCAGATGGACTGACTGATGTGAACTGTGACTTTATCCTGTATAGTTTTTAAATTAATCATTCACATTAATTCCATAGGAATTCAACTCAGTTAGTCCTATGAATTCAAATTTGTTCAACTGATAAGTTTATTTCTAAGTTCTTAATATGTACAAAGCTTAAGCTTATGAGAAAATGGCCTAAATACGGTCTTAGCATTCAAAGGTTTATTTAGAGCTTTTGAATGACAGAATGCAAGGGGAAGAGAATGGGAGAAGGTGTAATGACACCTGGAAAGTAAATCAATCTTGGCTACTAACTGCCTGAGTAAGCTTATGTTATGGCTATTGGGCCTCCATTTTTTTCATCCAGAAAATGAGATTTTCTGACTGCTTTATCTTCCATGGCCTCTGATTCTGGATTGCTTTTCAATTAGTTAATTAATTTTGTTGTTGTTCAAGTACAGTTGTCTCTATTTTCACCCCACCAATTTCCCTCTGCCCCACCCCTCCTGACCTCCCACCCTTGATCCTATTCCCTTTGGCTTTGCCCTATGAGTGGGACCTAATCAGCAAATCAGACAAGCAAGCAAAATATAAGCAGAGACATTGAAATAAAGAACATACTGATTCTGGCTTTCTAAGATTCGAAGCTTTCTAAGTTGATAGCCCTAACAAGATCCTGGGTTTGGTGATTGCTGTCTCTGGTGCTGCAATCATTTGACCCACCTGTGGTTCATGTTCAGGACTTAGATTTTGCCAAAATTTATTCAAAGTGTGTTATGATAAACTCAAAGAAGAAATGGGTTTCTTACAAAAAAAAAAGCACTAATTTAAATTTACTTCTAATGGTAAAATTTTATAATCAAGATTTTTTTTGAAGTCAGACTGGTAAAATTTCAAGGACACAGGCAAATTATTTTCAGATTAATTTCAAAGCCCTCACCATAAATATGTAGCATCAAGTTCCATATAACTTGTCATATCTTTTATAGTTTTTGCCTTGGGTAACTAAGTGGAAGAGGGTTTCTTTGCCATTTACATTCCAGATTCATGGCAAGAATCATGTCTATCTTGCAATATATTTATTGTGCATTTGCATTTTGTCTTCTAGATATATACTTCATATACTAGGTGAGAACCTTGCATGATGTATTTTAGTAAATCTTCCAAAAATGATACAAAATAATTAACACTTACTAAGCATACAGTTAATGTTTACAGTACTGCAGTTAGAACTTATCCCATCTTCTCCTTTGAAGATTACATAACAGTCACTAAGTCTTTCAAAATTTACAGTGAACAATCTTCTCATGTTCATTATCAAGCCCTCTGACTCCTTATATCCAACATCTTTCTACTTGAAACTGTAAAATTGTATGACTTATTGCATATGTCATTGCACTGTTAAAAGCACTGCCCTATCTTTATTTGACTAACATTATTCTTATAATTTAATTTGGACAAAAATAATAATCTTTGTCCAAATTAACTTATCTCTCTAATAATAAAGAGACAACTTGATATTTTGTGTTATATATTATGTGCCACCCAAGAAGGTCAAATTAATATAAATAAATCTATTCCTTTTGAGAGAAGTAAGACATAAATAGTTTTGTCAGTCTTCCACATACAGTCCATGATCCTGGAATCTCTGATTATTTCATGCTTCATGTCTTTATTCTTGCAGTTCCCAATTTTTGTTACTGTTATACTCATCTGCCTGATCTCACTAGTAAACAGCTATCCTATAAGAAGTGGCTCAAATACCACCTTCATATAGCATGACCTCTCCATAAATTGTTTATCCGTCTCCTCACTGTGTACCCCCCTGAAAATCCCTACATATCTCTATTGCAGCACTTTTCTATTTTTAATAATAGAGAAGAACCTCAGTTCATTGAGCAATTAATATGGAAGACTTTTACATGCTGTCTTACTAAGTTATATTTGTTGTACTATAATTATTGGGGGGGGCCTTTCTAGTAGATTTAAGCTTCTTGAGGAAAGGGATAGCAAATATTTGTTAAATAAATACTTACTATTAACTGACCATATTCGATCTGATTATTACCTTCCTAAAACATGATTAAACATGAATGAGACAGTTGGACAGAGTTTGAAGCTCCCTAGAGCCATTTCACTCCTCGCAGTTCCAGTAGGCTCACAAAAGGAAAAAGCAACTTCTTCATTTTTTCTAGCATGGAGTGGAAGAAAAAGCATAGGTTTAAATCTCAGACTTGAAATGGCTTTGAGACTGATTCCCATTGTGAACCTTAGCACTTTGCTATATAGTTTCCTTGTCTGAAAAGCTTGGGGGAAAAAAACATTTATCTCACAGGAAATATCCATCAAAATGTTCAGAATGCTGTTTGATACTTAATGTGTATTCAAAGACTATTATTTTTTGTCCTTTGAGACCCTTATTGCAAGAAACTAATAGGCCAGGTTGAGTCTATACTATTTATTGCTTTTTCTTGTTCCTAACAAACCTAACAGGAAAGTAACCCAGGCGGCATGGAGAGGCCACTGGCTCACAAAATTATACTCCTGAATACGAGTCTAATGCTTTCTGTTCCCTCTCTCCTTGATAGGTTTGATGTTACTCTCAGACCTTTCTAAGTGAGATGAAGGCCCCATAGAGTACATGTAAAAGATCAATGGCCAGTGTAAGGAGAAAGGAATTTTCCAGTGTGCTATCCTTACACAAAGTGTACTAGAGCATTAAATCATTGCATCAGGTGTGACATGCTGTTTAATAGTTCTAACACGCTTGGCTGCCTGAAGACTCTTCAAAGGTAATTATGTCTGAGAGGAGAGACTTGGCATACACCTTCTTCCTCCAGTCTTTTCATTGGGGAAATAACCTAATTACAACTTTAAAGGGACTTCAGAGTCTGTGTTCTTTTTCAAAGATGGCATTCACTATTGATATCTTGGATATTATAGCTGTGAGAGAGTTTTCAAAACCGAGTGCAAAGGGAAGTCTCATTCAGGGAAAGCTTGAAGGCCGATACGTACACCTATTTGAACAAGGTCTGGCAGTGCCACTGGCTCTTTGCTCACATCTGTGACTGAGCATCAATGAACTTGCACTGCTGTTATTCTTGGATCTGTGTTTCTTTTAGAACAACTCTTACAAGACTACACTTTAGACCCTTCAATTCTATGTCCTGAAATATGAAGTGGTCTCTAAAATGACTGCCTTTTTTCTTTTAAAGGATAAGTGTAGGAGAGGTTTCAGTGGCTCTGAATTTTAGGCTTTGATCACTTACCTATTTTCAAGAGTGGTCAAGTATATGGGATGTTTCATAACTAAAAAAAGTATTCACATACTGCCCCTAGGAATGAAGCATAAATATGGTCAAGCAAATCAACCCATCTGAAGTTTCCATCTGAAATTGTATTGGTGAATTAGCACTAGTCCTTCTAGCTTTCTTTTCTCTGTGGCTAGGAAAACACTTAGCCTTTCCAAATTAATATTCAAAAACACTCTGCCTGTAGTTATCACAAGTAAATTACTTTTTTAAGTAAAACAGTAAAAATCATTGAAATTAATATATGTGGTGAGGTAGCTCAAAAATATGCAAAGTGAAGTCATAGATTTTTTAAATGTAGAAGAAAGCATAGAGATTTACTAACTTAACCTCATGATTTACATATGTTTTAAAAAATGAGATACACAGCTTCCCCCAAATCATAATATATTATAAAATATGAAATTTTAAATGATAAAGAAAATGATTTAAATGATTTAAAATGTTATTAAAAATATTTTGTGCCTTGTATATACTAAGCACTTTGGCAGGTGCCAGGGATATAGTATTGAATAAAATGAAATGAATTGCTTCCCTCCTAAAGGTTGGATTATTGAATTAAAGCGATCAAACAATCCTACAAATAAGTGTAAGGACACAATTGTGATGTGTGCTACATGTGAGGGGCACATGGTGCTATGAGAACATATTAACAGAGGACACAGCTGGGAAATCAGAGAAACCATCTGGAGGGGTGAAGTGAGATCTGCACAACAACAAAGAAGTAGATTAATCAGGAGAAGGAATAAGGAAGGGAGGAGGGGTGCCTGTAACACTGGAGATAAAGAAATGCCCTGAAAACGTTGTGAGAGAGCTCAGACTTTTCTGCTTGTGTAGTGAGTAGTTATGAGAGACAGGATTAAGACATGGAAGAGAAAAATATGAGTATATAAAATAACACTCATTTTGCCACTTTTATTTGTGTTATTTTATTTAATCCTCCTAACAGTCCTGTGGCATAGCTATTCTTTTCCCAATTTACAGGTAAGGGAAGGAAGATTTGTGAAATAAGCCAGTCAGAGAAAGACAATTACCATACGATTTAACTCACATGTGGAATCTAACAAGCAGAATGAACTAGCAAGCAAAATAGAGGCAGACTCATAGAGAGCAGGCTGACAGCTAGGGGTGGGGGCAGGCAGTTGGGGGGTTGGGGAATCTAGCAGAAAAGAAACTCATGGACATGGACAACATTATGGTGATTGTGGGGAGGTAGGTGGATGTAGGAGAGGGTTTAGGGGGGCAATTGGTAATAAAAAATTATAATAAAAATGAAAAATAACTTGAGAAAGCTTCACACTCACCTAGTGACAGAACTGCTGGACTGTTAGATTTTGGTACACACTGTGGTCCTCTGGGTGGCAGAGATGGCAGGGAGGGAGGGAGAGAGAAAGGGAGGGAATGAGGCAGAGAGAGAATGCTGGGAAGAAAGGCTGAAGAAAGAAGCAAGTAAGGCTAGAGCCATGAACTGGGAATGTGTACATGAACTAGGAATATGGACATCAGTCTATCGCCATTTAACATCTATAGTATATTTCTAGGTCAAGAGGGAGATAAAATAACTTTCCCACCTGCTCAGATCTCTTTCATTTTCTCATGGTATCTACTAGAGGAGACAAAGCAATTAAAATTCTTGAAATTTATAGTAAGAGCAACGATCAGGCTAGAATAGTCTCTATCTTTGTGTCCAACTTAGAAAAAAAGACATTTTCTAAAAATTCTTTCTGAAATTGTGTGATCTTGTCTTAGCCTGCTTGAGTTACCACAACAAAATACCATAGGCTGAACTCCTAGAAAGAGAGAGTAGAATGGTGGTTACCAGGGACCTGGTGGGTGGGGGAAATGGGCAAATGTTAGTCAAATGGTACAGACTTCCAGTACCAACATAAATAGGTTTGGGGTGGTGTAATGTACAATAATGTATAATTATAGTTAATAGTACTGTATCATATACTTGAAAGTTGTTATGAGAGTGGATCTTAAATGTTCTCATCCCCCAAGAAATGACAATTTGGTGATGTGAGGGAGGAATTTGGTAACACTGTGGTGGCATATCAAATTAGTATGTTGTACACTTTAAATTTACCCAACGTGATTTGTAGGCTACATCTCAATAAAACTGAAAAAAAAATACCATAGTCTGGGTTACTTAACCAACAAAAATCTATTTTATGATAGTTATGGAGCCCAAAAGTCTAAGATCAAGCTGCCATAGACCTCCTTAGGCTTTCACATAGACTTCACAGAGACTTTCCTCAGTCTGTGAACACGGGGAAGAGGAGGAGAGAGATCATTCTTTCTCTTCTTAAAAGGCCAGTAGTCCTATCAAATTAGAGCCCCATTTAACTTTAATTACCTGCTAAAGATCTATTTGCAAATGCACTCATATTAGGTATTAGGGCTCCGGCACATGGATTTGCGGGAGACACAGTCCAGCCCATAGACTCTGTTTATACGCTTTCTGCATTTAACCATCTATTTTTATAGGTAGCAGTTATTGCTCCTTGGTGTTTTTCTTGAGGACTTTTTTTGTCACTTTGGTTTTCATTATTATATTCGTTACCTCAGACTAGAATTTAAAGCTTCATTGAAGCATTATTTGTGTTGTTTATAATGATACTCTCAGAGCCTAGAACAGTACCTGATACAAAGAGGACACTAGAGACTATTTGCTGAATAAAGAAAACAGCTTCTCCATGAAAACTTCACTGGAGAGCACAATGCGTTGAGCACTGCCTATTAATGGGACTTCTCATCATTACAAGAAAAACCTGGTGTTTCAGAACAGGAAACAGGAATAGGACAATTTTGTCTTTAGTTATTTATACATATTCTTACCTTCTCTCAAAATATACTTTGCTGCATACCCAGGGAGTAATGCGTGCCAATCTGCCTTCCTAACTCTAATTGCAATCAGACCTCAATGATGAGTTCGGAGCGATACCAAAGAGGACGGCAGGCTGGTCAGTGCCTAGACAAAGGTGCCCTCAGGTCTACACTGAGCCCCACAGTTAAAGTTCCATATTAGCATATTTTATGGAGAGCACTCTACCTTTTATGTTTACCATACTATATTTTATCATTTAATTATGAAGAGTGAAAATAATACATTTCTTTCTTTTTTTTGTTGACTTGCTAAATATTTTATCCATATTTGTCAATTAGTTTGTAGTTTGCTCTTTTTTTTAACTTTAAATATTTTTTTTTACTTTTCAATTACACTTTACATATAATATTATATTAGTTTTAGGTGTATAACCCAGTGATTGGACATTACATAACTCACTAAGTGATCACCCCAATAAATTTAATACCCATCTGACGCCATACATACTTATAACAATATTACTGACTGTATTCCCCGTGTTGTACTTTACATTCCCATGACTATTCTATAACTGCTAATTTGTACTTCTTAATCCCTTCATCTTTTCTACCCATCACCCCTATTCCCTCCCATATTTCACTCAGTTCCCCAATACTCCTCCACTCCAGCAACCACCGGTTCTCTCTCTGGATTTATGATCTGTTTCAATTTTGTTTTTTGTTGTTTTGGGGATTTTTTTTCATTTTTTATTGTTGTTCAAGTACAGTTGTCTGCATTATCCTGCTGCCACTTTCCCCCACCCCATCTACTCCCACCTCCCACCCTCAATCCTTCCCCCTTTGGTTTTGTCCAGGAGTCTTTTTTATATGTTTCTTGATGACCCTTCCCCTTCTTTTCCCCATTGTCCACCTTCCCACCCCTCTCTGGTTACTGTCAGTGTGTTCTTTACTTCAGTGTCTCTGGTTATATTTTGCATCCTAATTTGTTTTGTTGATTAGGTTTCACTTATAGGTGAGATCATATGATATTTTTCTTTCACTACCTGGCTTATATCACTTAGCATAATGCTCTCCAGTTCCATACATGTTGTCCTGAAGGATAGGAGCCCCTTCTTTCTACTGCATAGCATTCCATTGTGTAAATGTACCACAGTTTTTTGATCCACTTATTTATTGATGGGCACTTAGGTTGCTCCCAGCACTTGGCTGTTGTAAATTGTGCTTCTATCAACATTGGAGTGTGTAGTGTATAGGTTCTTTTGAATTGGTGTTTCAGGATTCTTAGAGTATAATCCCAGCAGTGGAATTGCCAGATCAAAAGGCAGTTCCACTGGCTTTTTTAGTTTTAGTTTTCTGAGAAAATTCCATACTGTTTTCCATAGTGGCTGCACCAGTCTGCATTCCCACCAACAGTGCACTAGGGTTCCCTTTTCTCCACAGACTTGCCAAGACTTTCATTTGTTGATTTGTTTATGATGGCCATTCTGACTGGTGTGAAGGGGCATCTCATTGTGGTTTTAATTTGCATAAAATTAAAACCACTCTGATGGCTAGTCAATTTTGGTTGTACATTTATTTTTTTTCTTTAGATCCCACATATAAGTGAAATCATATGGTATTTGTCTTTCTCTGACTTATTTCACTTCACTGAATATAATACCTTCTTGGTCCATCTATGCGGTCACATTGTAAGATTTCATTCTTTTTTATGGCTGAGTAATATTCCATTGTGTATCTGTACCACGATTGCTTTTTTATCCACTCATTTATTGATGGACACTTGGGTTGCTTCTATAGTTTGACTGTTGTAGATAACACTGCAGTAAACATAGGATGCATCTATATTTTTTTCAAATTAGTGCTTTGGGTTACTTTGAATAAATCCCTAGAAGTGTAATCACTGGGTCATAGGGCAGATCCATTTTTAATTTTTTGAGGAAACTGTATTCTTTTCCATAGTGGCTGCTCCAGTCTGCATTCTCACCAAAGTGCCCAAGGGTCCCCCTTTTTCTATATCCTCACCAACACTTATTGGTTTTTGATTTATTGATGATAGCCATTCTGACAGACATGAGGTAATATCTCATTGTGGTTTTATCTGCATATCTCTGATTAGTGATATTGAGCATCTTTTCATGTCCATTAAGCATCTCTATGTCTTCTAGTGTCTGTCCAGGACCACTAGCCATTTTTAAAATTGCATTGCTTTATTTTTTATCTTGAGTAATATGATTTTCTTAGAGTTAACCCTTTATCAGATGTATCATTGGTGAATATGTTCTCCATTTTTGTAGGTAGACTGATCATTTTTGTTGGTTTCTTTTGTTGTGCAAAACTCCTTAGTTCAATGTAATCTCATTTGTTTATATTTTCTTGCTATTCCCCTTTGCTCAAGGAAATATATCATAAAAATATTGCTGAGAGAAATGTCAGAGATTTTATTGCCTATGGTTTCTTCTACAATTTTTATGGTTTTGAGTCTTACATCTAAGGCTTTAATCCATTTTGAGCTTATTCTTGTATATAGTGTTAAGGAATGGTCTAGTTTTATTTTTTGCCAATATATGTCCAATTAATTGTTCTCATTTCTTTTATTATTAGCATAACCAAAGGAGAAAGATCAAAAGTAGCAAGGATGAAATATAGCCAAAGTTTGGTAAATTCAGGAAGAAATGTGTAAATCCTTGTGGAAAGAGGTAGAAGGGAAACAGTCAGCTGCAGAATGATACTATTTTTATCATAATAACATAGAAGATAACGCGTCCCATCTTATGATACTGACATTATAACTGGAAAAAAATAATGTAAATGAAATTTTTATTAGAGGTAGTACCCTGAGTAGGTTCTATATTGGGAGAAGGTCTTGGGAGGATTTGGATAAGGTTTATGCCTCAAACCAAAAATGAGATCATAAGGGCGAGAATTTAAATTATTTACGAAAGAAGTTAATTTTAATGACTGTGCTAAGGGGTGGCTCTGAGAAATGCAGACCCGATGGCCAGTCAGCTCAGCATCTCTCCTTCTTGGGATTCCTGGCTGTTGGCTATGGGGACACTAGAGCAGCCAGGCCATGTATCTTTCATCATCTAGCAAGCTAACCTAGTTTTGTTTACATGGTGGCTCAGGGTTTTAAGAGACTGAATAGATGCAGTCTCTTGACGCCCCGGTAAGAACTTACATGGCCTCACTTCTACCACATTCCACTGGCCAAAACAAGGCACAGGTCAGCTAATTCCAGAGATGGAGATACAGACTCTGCCTCTTGATAAAAGGAGCTTCAAAGAATCATGACCATTCTGTAATCTTTCACAATACATATAAACAAAAACAGTCTATTTTTCTTTACTTTTCCACTTAATTATGCTTTTCAACTGTCCATAAAAGTTGAAGGAATCTTAGATTATATCTAAGGAGGTCAAATACTTTTAAACACCTTTCAGATAGCAGAAATTTGTACCAAGAAATCTTCCTGAACTCATGGTTAATATGAATTTGGAAGAATACTAATGGCCTGGATTGAAGCATATTTTAAATCGAACCCAATAGAATATGTAGTAAGTCAAACCAAGGAGTGTTTTGAATTCTCTATGGATTCTTTGGAGCTAACATTCCAGCTTGGCTTCTCAAGCAGAACTTGGAATAATCACTCTGAAACATGCTGCTTCTACAGTTCTCCAATTTCCAGACCTTAGTTCTTTAATAAAACCAGACTATCGGGCTCTTCCATGGAAGGATGTCACTTAACTTTTTCTGTGCCCCATTTTTAAACTAGTCATAGTAGCTACAATCTATTGTGAATAAAAGCTTGGGAAACAGACTAGTGAACCATTTTGTATGCATCTGAATGGCCATGAGGGGTCTAAGTTGTATGCCTTTTTATAGTTTGAGATGCCCAATTCATCAGAGACTGTGGGTTTTAAGCATCTGTCAAATCTGCGTTGAGCTTATTTATAAGCTGCTCCATTAAAAGAAAAAAACCTTTGCCTTGCTGTGTGCAGTTTCTCACACTAATAGTTGTTGTGATACTAATTAAACACATACAGTGTATTTAAAATAAAATTACTGATCTGTTTGTCTTCTTCCTATCTATAATATCTTACAAATGTTCTCTTGCTTCAGGCAAGTTTGAGTTTAAGAAAATAAAGATCTCAAATAAATTCATCTTTTACCTCATTTCTGGCAGCGAGGCATCCCTTTTCCTGGTTCATGTTTTTCCATCAGAATTAATGCATGAATTTAAAATAGTATTATTATTTCCACACCAGGCTTCTATGCTGCCAGTTTCCCACACGGTTGTTTTGATCTATCATTCAAGTATATATACGGTGTAAAATTAAAAGCTGTCTTTTCCCTTAGTCCCACCAGAAATATTTTACAGGAGAAAATACAACCTTTTCCAGGGCTTCTTCTAAACTGATTTTAATTGACTGCTCTAGCCCAGGGAGAGACCAAAGCAGTTGTGATTCCAGCACAGTCTGCGGCAGCCCACCAAAGCATTCACAACACTCAGTGGGAGGGACTGAGGCGAGTTAGAGGCAAAGCTGATGGAAAATTGGAAGGCAGAGGCTTCTGTATGTCACACAAGTCTACAGTGGCATGTTCACCAGGGTTTATATTCCTGGTGCATGATCCTAAATGTCAAAATAAATTTTCTCAGAGAAAAGAATTGAGTTATCAAGGTTGACTGTTTTTGACTTTCTGGACTTTTCACAAACTTTTTCTCCTCCAAAACTAAATTTACCATCAGTTCAGTTTTGATGGCAGGGTAATGTAACTTGTATTGGCTTTTAGCAGTGTGTGCTGTTAGGTACCATCACTGAGAGATTCAGCAAATACAGGAATAACCAAGACAAACTGCTATTAAAATAGTTTAACTCTTCCAGAGACAAACATTCCAGTGTCAGTGGGCATTCTTGCAACCACTATGCAGGAAATTTAATTGAAAAGCTTAAAACACATAGAAGCAGTAGGGGAAAGCCCCAGGAATTTAGGAATGATGAAAAAGTTTAATCTTTCTCAATGAAAAGTTGTTCTAATTTACTCTTCACACTGTGAGGTAGTAGGCTGTGTAGAATTTGCAATAGCAAACAATTAGAATGTTTTTTTTCTCTCCTTAGCAGTAGCTTTGAAGTGACCTAGTTAAAATGATGTTTATAGTTTATTTTGAAGTGCTCTTTACTTTAACAGTGTGAATTAATATTTGGTTTCTCTGTTAATAGATATATATATATAACTTTTAGCAAATTCAGGACTGGTTAATCAAAAGCCAGAAAAGTATGGCTTTATACTGAAGATTTACATCTAGGATAAATACCCATCAATAGCATAGTGAAAGTCTAATACAGAATGAATCCAGAGGTGGGAGGGGAGACAGTACCTGTGTTGGATTGCATTGGGAGTTCATATGTATTAAAAACCAGAATCATTCTACTTCTCTCTGTCATTGTCTTATGGCCTTAGTTTTATAATGTTTCCAGTAACTTATTTTTGTATTTTCTTTTAAAAATTATGTGAACATATTACTTTTTCCCATACTTTTAAAATTATGTAATTGTATAAGGTATTGGAGGGAGACAGTTACTCCCTCAGCTTCTTCTTTCCTCTACTGCAACTACATGTCTTTAATCATTCTTATACTGGCCACTGCAATGGCTCTCTAAAATCTGTCATCAAAAGATAATTTTTTCTTGATTTATTGATAATGGCCATTCTGACAGTTGTGAGATGGTATCTCACTGTGGTTTTACTTTGCATTTCTCTGATGATTAGTGATGTTGAACACCTTTTTATATGTCTATAGGCCATCTATATGTCCTTTATGGAGAAGTGTATATTCAGGTACTTTGCCCACTTTTACAATGGATTTTTTGTGTGTTTTATATGTTCTTTATAAGCTTTAGATATTAACTCCTTATCAGTTATACCTTAAATATTTTTTGGAGAAACATACATGGAATCTAATGGACGAACCAAACTAACAAGCAAAGACAAGACAGACTCATAGATGGACAGCAGGATGACAGCTATGGCAGGTGGTTAGAGAGTAAAAAGATAGAGCAAAAGAGGAGAAGGACTCATGGACATGGACAACAATGTGGCGACTGCAGGATGGAGGGTATAAGGGGGCTAAATACTAGTGAAAAATACAATAAAAAAATTTTTAAAAGCACAATTTTCAGGTGTAGGAATAGACAGCAAACCTAAAAGTAGAACTAGAGTGAATATAATCATAGGCAAAGCTTAATATCAGTGTGGAACTCAATCCTAGATGTTAGATATTAAAAAAGTTTATGAGATGGGCGTTAAATCAACTCACTGAAGATAAGACAGGTGAAAATGCAGGATGAGAGATTGATGTTCCCTGAGACGAAGAAGGTAACCACATCTGCAATTTCCACAGGGGTCTTTTCACTTAGGCCTGTATTGATGAGAAGCTATTAATGGCTCCAAACAAGCCTAGGTCAGCAGTGTTAGCTGAAGAGTCTTATCTTGTTATGAACACTGAATACTGTGATTTTCTTTTTAAGACTCACTTTATATCCTTATTAAAGAGTGAGCTTTGAATTTCTCATTCAGCATGTCTACAATCCATTTAACATTCTTCAAATCCTTCTTAGTATTTATTACATTATATTCTGGTTGGTCTAATTCTGGTTGATCTATTTACTGTTCTCCCTGCCTACCTTCCCCACCCCCACTAAACTAGGAGCTTGCTGTCTGAACAGAAGGAGTATTGCATTTTCTTTGTGTATCTAGTGTCTAACACACCAAGAGCCCTAGTAAGAATCTCTTGTTTCTCTAGATTAGGTGGTCCATCTGGCATCACAATGAAAGAGACTCTCATAATGTGCTTTTTACTGATTTTATTCATTTCCTCCATTGTCAATGCTCAGTGTGAAGCGTGTAACAGTGAGTATAACAGTCTCTGTCCCTGAGGCTTAGAATCAAATAGAAAAAAAAACACTCTTGAAACAAGTTATTCCACAAATATTTTGAGTTTGTGTTAATTGCTAAAAGTATAAATACATAGAACTATGAGCAGAGGAAATATAATAGATTCTTAGGCAAGAGCATGTCCTTTGCAGAAGTGATAGTTAGGGTTGTACTTGAAGAACAGGCAGCAGTTGACATGGTGAAGAAAGAATAAAAGAATGTTCCAGATAGAAAAAAAAAGCATAAGGGAAGAGCTTAAGTTGAGCAAGAAAATAAGAGGGGCTAAATCCTCTTATAGTGACTTTAGGGGAGAGAGGTGGAGGGTGGAGTTCAAAAAGGTTTGCCAGGACTAGATTATTCCTGGCTTCAAAAGCCATTTTATCAATGTGAGTTGATATACAAAGAGCATAGCTAGCATTTTAGGAGTATTAAATAAGACATTAATGTGATCATATTTGCATTTTACAGATCATTCTGGCTTTAATATCCAGAGTGGAGAAAAAGTAAACGTGAGCCCTGGCTGGGAGGCTCAGCTGCTTTGAGCATTGTCCTGTGCACCAGAGGGCTGCTGGCTGGATCCCATCAGGGCACACCCCGAGGTTGTGGTTAGATCCTTCTTGGGCCTGTATGGGAGGCAACAATTTGATCTCTCTCTCCCCCCATGTCCCTCCCTCATTTCTTCTCCCTTCCTCTGTCTCTGAAAATCAATAAAAACTTATCCTATGGTGAGGATTTTTTTAAAAAATAATAAATATGAGATGACAGTGTTATCATAATTCTTCCCCACTGTAGGCTGGCCCTACCCATGGCCCAGGGCCTTTGACATGTCAGGTGACCTCCAGGTTTTTGACTGATACAGGAAAAATTTCAAGAGAGGAGTCCAGGGGAAAGTGACTTGGGACAGTGAGGGAAAGGAAGGGCCCCTTGAAACAGAATGAGGTTTTAGCCCTGGATGAGCTGCTGCTGCCATTGCTCCCCTGGGTGCAAATCTAGTAAGGACCTTTAGACTGAGGTTAGTGTAGAAAAAGCAGAGTACACACCTGAGAAAAAAGGGGTGTGGCCAAGCTTAAAGAAGAGCATGAACAAATGTTCTTTGTCCTGAGGGTTTTATCTATTTTCCGTGGGCGCAAATTTTAGGAGAGATCCCCAGGAAGGATCTCAGCAGAATATTCATTAGATTTCAGCCTATGTCATTTAATATGCTGATGTATTAAAATGAGTGTATAATGGAGTCTGGGTTGTTTTTTTTTTTTGGTTAATTTTACCTTTATCTTGGATTGGTCTGACGCTGTTTTTTGTTGTTGATGTTGTTTATCTCCATGACTAAGGCAATTTAAACCACCTGCTCTTAGATATCTTTGATTAGGGAGGATAGAGTCTTGTTATTTATCAGCAACTGTGAATTGCTCAGCTGTTCCACCTGAATGTTCAGCAATTTGTCTGTTTCCTCATTCCACTTGTCATGGAATTTTTCTAGTTTTTTAATAACCTGCTACAAGAGGAGGGTATTATGATAATCCAAGTAAAATGCATGGCTTGCTTGGACCAACATAGCAGCAGTTAAGATGGAGAGAATGGACAGTATCAATACATACCAAGGGGTGAAATCAGCAAAGCATATTGTATTTGTTGATTATATGTGGGAAATAAGGGAAAGGATGAAGCCTAGGTTTCTTCTTTTTCTTCTTTTTGGAATGGTCACTTGAAGATATGTTTATGGATTTGAGAGAGACAAAGAGAGAATATCAGTGTAAGAGAGAAACATTGATTGGTAGCCTACTAGACATGCCCAGACTGGGGATAGAACCCACCACCTGGGTATGATGAGCCCTGACCAGAAATTGAAGCCACAGATTTTGGGTGCATAGAACAATGCTCCAACCAACTAAGCTACCTGGCCAGGGAATTTCTTCTATTATTTATCCACATAAATAAGATAAATTACACACATTTTTTAAATAAAAGCCCTTTTTTCTTCTTTTTACTAATCGTGTGTCTTAATAATTCAAATGACCATCCAAAATCATTACTAGATATTTCAACCCAATGATATTCTTAGTCTCAGGGCCTTAAGCTTTTGCATTGTAGAGGAAACAAGATTAAAAAAAAGAACAAACTTGATTTTTTAAGAATTCACCTGGAGGGTCTTTGGCTAATCTGTTATTCTAACCAGTAATACATTATTACTGTAATACTATTGCCCCACACAGTATATGTGGTCTTTCTATAGTCTGAGTATAATGTTTTGAATTAAAAGTCAATATAATCTGCAGTTCTAGGGTTTGTTTAATTTTTGATGCACCCTGGCACCATTGCAGCATGAAATACAAGTACCCATAACTTAAAGTTAAGTAAAATAGTCAACTGCTACTGTCTATATACAGTCACGTTCACCATGTCCTCTTATCATGTCATCATCCCACTATCAAAATGTTCCATATCCCAAGTAAGCCACGGGCCCTTGGCAATGTGGGTGCAAACCACCTGTGCCACGTGCTGTGTCTCATTTAATATTTTTTTCTTCTTGTGAACTCTTACCGTCATCACAGCTACCAACTGGTAGTCTACACACGTGCATGTGAAGCCTGGAATTCCTGACTTGTCCAGTTCATATGTGCCTTTGCCAGTGACTAATGTCCCCACAAAAAAATACCAGAAGTACACAGAGGATAGCTAGCATTCAGAGGAAAGGAAGATCCATGGTCTGAGGATATAAGTATACTCTATCAGGAAAAGCTAGGTGCTAAGAAGTATATAATCTGACACAAAGACACTATACAGAAGGACAAGTGGGCAGTGACCAGAGGGGAGAGGGAAGGGAATTTAAGGGGAAAAATGGGGAGGGATTTTGAGGAACAAGTATGAAAGAGGTGAGCGGGGGATGGGGGGGGGGGGGGGGGGGGGGCGAATTTTTTTTAAAGAAAGGAAATTAAGCTGGACACCAGCCAAACCAGTGGTGCAGATTTAAGAA
Source organism: Artibeus jamaicensis (assembly GCF_021234435.1). Lineage (NCBI taxonomy): Eukaryota > Metazoa > Chordata > Mammalia > Chiroptera > Phyllostomidae > Artibeus > Artibeus jamaicensis. The sequence goes on along the minus strand of NW_026522030.1, from coordinate 64,265,819 downwards.
ATGGGTGACAAAGAAATGTGAACATCACAGATTTTTTAAATTTGCTTTTAGAACAAATGGAGAGAGGCATTGCCCAATGCTTTAGATGTTCTTTAAGCTAGATGTCCAGTATATCTCACTCTTTTCCTCTCAGCTCTGCAACCCCCATTAGTTTTTAAGTCTTTGTTAACATCATTTACCATGTACTTCCCTTGAGAAAACAACCTTGGTGCTGAGGTTGATAACAGTATGGGGGGGAGGAGGGTGGCAGGTGTGGGGGGAGATTGTCCTTGAACTAGTGCTAATTGAGTGTGAAGATAGCAGAACATTTTGGTAGTTATGGGCCCTGCTGGCAGGTATATATATTCTTATACTAACAGTGTATTTTTCTTTAATGACTTTTGTAGGTCACACTGAAGGTGTTACTTTGTCTCTCAGGAAAAATAAGATATTTAGGTTGTTTCAAAAATCTGAATGGAAAATTTCTAGAGTTTAGTTATAATGTGAATGTTAAACTTTTAATTATAAAATTTTAATTAGATTATTGCATTTATAAAATACCATGTTATTGGTTTAGATATATCTGATTATCTCTAATTACTTCTAAAATGGGTTTCATGCAGTTAGTGTCCATCTATGTCCTATATCCTGTTTCCACTAAGAAGCCACCTAGCGTGTATTGTCCTTTCAAGTAACCTTAATTTAACTGAAAGGACTTCTGTTATTACTCTCTTAGAACTTCACAATTAACTTTAAGTGCCTGATAGAATGAGAGAAGAGGAGTCCTCCTTTTCAGCACTTTTGTCTCAAGTGTTGTTAATACAAGATGTGAAAATTGAGCACTAGTCTAATGTGTAGCTCAGGAAATGTTTTAGTATGATCACTGGAAAAAACATTTCACCTTTAGCAGGCATAGGACCTTCACCATAGGTTCTTAAATGCCTGGAGTGATTGTAACATCATCAGAACAGATTTTCCTGGTCTAAAACATATATATATAAACTGAAACATATTTTCTCCCTTGAATTGAGAGACTTTGGGTTGTGGAGGTTGGGGAGGGACCTTACAGAGACTAGACAAACTACTTCCTGCAGTTTGCTAGAATATGAGCAATGACAGTATGTATTCATTTGGCAAAACCTAACATTCTCTCCAGCATCTTACCTAGATACCTTTTAAATTAAGTTACTCTTCTCCATTGGCTGTTAATAGCCATTTTCTTCCCTAAATAGGACATGTCTATTATACCAAATTTTATAAAAATAATTCTAGTTCTCAGGAGATATTTCACACTAATTGTAGTTTTTGGCCATTTCAAAGAGTTCCTTATTCAAATCACACTTACTGAGTGTCTACCATTTGTCAGGTCCTCTGCTGGGTACCAAGTCCAAGATATGTTGGAGGATTCAGAATTTTCAATAAATGTGTCAAGTGACATAACAGACTTATCTTCCTCAAGTATGTACCTTCATTACAAGCTCCTAAAGTGTGTCTCAGGCCAGATCTCCAAAGTGATGCATGGTCATAGATGACAAAATAAAGGGTGTGTTGCTTCTAGGAAAGGCATTCACAATTTCAGATTTTCCCAAGATGAGGTTAGCAGCTCTTGCTTCCTCACTTCTAGGTCAGCCAACCTGAATGCTTCCAGTCGAGAGTGTAAAAATGAGTCTAATGGCAAGGGACTATTTATGCTAGCGGCACACTGCATTTTCAGACTTGAAGCTGGGGCTTTTAAAATGTCGTTTTCCAGGAAAAAAAGAGTTTCTTAAGTGTTGAAAAGTTTCATAATGTGATTGACATTCATATTTTATTAGAAAAATATTAACAGTTTTGACAAAGGTGACAATGAAAGGAAACATGTTTAATGAGCACTTACTATGTGCTAAAGGTTATAATAAAAACAGTCTGTAGGTGATTCCTTTAGTCTCACAATGACCCCAAGATGTTGGTATGATGAAAGTGAGTTATATTGCAGTGTCATATAGCCTGCGTCACCCAAATGCCCATCTTTGTCATTATCAGAACAAAGAAAACTTTGCTTCCTGTGGGAGATTGCTACTAATGCTCCTGGTGATGACCAGCAATTTTTTTCCACAGAAGTGTTGGCAGCACTGTGACAAGGAAATGAGTCCTTTCATTCTGGAAGAAAATGTACTGTATAAATTGCCTCCCACAATCCTCTCTCTTAGGCAGCAGAGTCTAAGAACTAGTCACAGAATTCATGTAAAAGCAAAGCCCCAGCCCCACCACACAGCAGCCAGGGCAACTAGCAGGGCATGGCCTTGGAAGTCTGTCTCCCTGGGTTTACATCTTACCTGTGCAACTTGCTAACTCTGCAACCCTAGGCAAGTTACTTAGCCTCTCTTGGCATCGCTTATCTCTGTCCAAAAATGGAAATGCTGATAGCACTTAACTCATAAGGTTGGATAAGAATTAAAAGCATATAGAGCATATGAAACAGTCCAATGCCTGATGCACAGCGAGAGCTCGATAACCATTTCTATGGCCCATACAATGTTCACTATCATGAAAGGATGCAGCATCCTTATATTGTTCACACAAAGAAGCTGCTTGGTCTTAAAACTGCCATTGAGTGTTTCAGGTTTGACCTTAATCCCACGTTAGGGGCTCTGTTTCTGTGGTCACCAGTATGTCACATACTATGTTTGTCAATACTCAGAGGAGTAGACCTGAGATATGCCAGGTTGTCAAGAGTGGAGGGAGGAAGCCAGAACAGGATGGAGCACTGCTTACCATGGTACTTGGAAAAAAGAAAAACCTTGCTTTTAAAATTTGGCTTTTATTAGGGTAGGTTGACGATGAAGACCAGAATCTAACAGGCATAGCTGCCCTGGGCGGAGTCCAAATGTTCCTATTAGAGGCAGGTCTGGTGTGCTGCCTGAATTTCAGGTATCAACATTACTGCCATTTATTCAGCCCTTAGTTGTACTAAGCCATTGTCTCATATATATATATATATATATATATATATATATATATATATATGAATAGTTACATATATATATATTTTAGCCCTTGTTGTATGATTGTATATATATATATATATATATATATATGACAGTTACATATATATATACATATATATATGTAGCTATGGACATGGACATCTAAAATATAGAAAATGTTTACAAACAATTTACTGATTTAATAGGTTTTTATTCAGTGATTCATAAACTGAGCAGCATCCAGTCTAGCAAACAGAAAGGAGTTCTGAAGAGCTGTACAAGGTAAGAGATGGTGTATAGGGCAAAGCAAAAAGGACTAAGTATACTAGACACTTGCTGATTATTCAGAGCAGGACTACTTTCCTTACAAAGAGCAAAGGGAAGTCTTGGAACTGACTTAGATGACTTTCAATAGGCAGGCAAACTCCGATAGACTAGCCTAGGCCTTTCTTTTCTGGGAGAGTCAACACAGAAACATAGTTAAGTTCCTGTTTGCTGAAGTGGGGTCTAGTCTAGACATTAAATGCATATGTTGTTGGGAATGCTTCAACCAAAGGGTCCCTTCCTGGATGTTAAAGTCTTATCCCTGCTAGCAGTGAAGTAAGTTGGGGCATACGGAAGGCTAACAGCTATGGCTGGGCCAATCATGTGACAGGTCTGGGAACATAAACCATGAGATGCTGTTTCCAATACGATTGTCTCAGGAACTAGGTAAGGGCCTTCCGTTTACTTGGCTCAAAGCATCTGACAAAGGCATGGCAGTGGATGGAGGGAGGAATCAAGATGTGTGTTGGTTCTGCTGGCAGGCTCCTGTGTGTGAGTGCTGAATGCCACATATAGGATCTACTCCATGGTAATTTCAGAAAAAGATCACCAGATAGGACCAAGATTGAATGGAGAATGGAAGAATCTTACTCTAATTGACAGATAACCTTTCAAATTTAGGGAACCCAGAAGAAAAATAACTTTCTCATAAATATATTCTACTTATACTCTGCTCAGAAGTGCTTATTTTTTCCTCAACAGAAATGTTTATACAAGTGATTATTAGGACAAATATTAGTCAAAAACACAATGTTTATAAAATGGCTCACCTTCTTACCATACAGTTTACTTCCTGTTGCATTAATGCTGCATGACAAACAACCCCCAAAGTAAGTGCTTTAAAACAATGTGTCCTTATTGTTCATGAGTCTCTGCGTCACCTGGGCAGTTATGATGATTTGACCCAGGCTCAGTGAAGCTCAGCCGATCATTGCTGGGGGCTGGCATGCACCTGTAGGCAGAGGGCAGAGAAGGAGCTGACTGGTCTGAGATGGCCTCCATATGAATGACTTGGTCCTGCGCATGTTCTCTTATTCTCCAGAAAGTTAGCCTCAACTTGTTCTTCTGGCAGAAATAAGAGAGAGTGAGCAGACGTACAGGTGACCATGTGAGGCCGAAGCTTGAAACTGGCACCCTGTCACTTCATTACGTAGGGTTTGCTAAAGCAAATCATCAGACCAGCCCCGATCCAGATGTTGGAAAATAGTCTCTTTTAGCAGAAGAAACTTCAAAGACGTGTTGCAAATTCTATGGATATGGGGAGAGAAAGAATTAGAACCATTTTACAATTAATCTAGCACACTTGCTATACAAATTGCCTCTGTACTGAAGGAAACTTCAGAAAGATTACAACATTGAATTGGATGATATAAAAACTGAACACAGCCCTGTTGTGGCTCAGTGGATTAAGTGCCAGCCTACCAACCAAAGGGTCCCTGGTTCGATTTCCAGTCAGGGCACATGCCCGGGTTGCAGGCCATGTCCCCAGTGGGGGGCATGTGAGAGGCAAACATACATTGACGATTCTCTCCCTCTCTTTCTCCCTTCCTTCCCCTCTGTCTAAAATAAATACATAAAAATCTTTAAAGTAAAAAAAAAAATGAAATACTTTAAAAAACCTGAACACAGTGACTCCACTATAGTCTCACAAACATGTGGCCACATTGGTTTGTGGCCACATTGGAAGTCAGGTTTTTGTTTTCCCAGTCATTCAGGGTTCACTGCAATGTGCATGATACTGATACTAATTGGAAGATGTCTTTCTATGTATACACACACATACATATATGTGTATATAACTATATATTTAAATTGCCATCAAGCTCATTACTGACATATACAAATTCAGAGTTTTTAACTTTGAGATAAAATATGCCTGAACTAGTTTTATTAAGCAAAGAAATGAGTTTGAGATCCCATGAAGCCCAACTCACTCACATTACAAAGTCCATAAATGTATTCCTTGCTTCGCACAAGGAAAAGCAATGGAAGGGTGTGAGAAGGAAAAGCTGCATTTCCACATAAGTTATGCTGGCTGCCTATCTTGTAAAGATTGAATCTCAGGACTCATGGCTTTGAGTGGAGAGCAGTGAAATGCAGGCTTTTTCTTTCTAGTTTCTGAGTTTTGTCCTCTTTTTCGAATCTGAACCAGCATTATCTTTATAGTCTGAAAATAGTGCAGCATTTCTCCAGAGCTGGGTTTTATTTTTGTTTGTTTGTTTCCTGCTCGGACATATCTGGGTGCATACACACAAATATTTTCTTTTATTATTAAATCATTTATTTTCTATTAAGGTAATGTGCCTGTAGTATAACATAAAAGGGCATTCACACTGCTACTGACCAGCAAATTGACTAGATACCAACAGAATATATTCCTTTAGGGTTGTCCTATGTGTATATAAGCAGATGCAAATATTTGTATACAGCTGTGTATATAATCAAATAAAAATATGAACCTACTACACAAACACAGAATTCTTTACTTGTTTCACCTAACAATTTATCCCAGAGATTTCCTCATCTCGGTACACAGACAGCTCTCTCATTTTACTTATAACATGTATGATTTTCTAAGTGTCTTCCTGCTCAATACTTCCCAGGTGCCCCTCATTCAGTCTTCCTCTGCCTGTTGGTCACATGCTGTTGTGGGGAATTTCCATTTCCATATTAGGGCCTTTATCTGTCCCAGATGGATCCTGCTGTCTCAGTGACACACATGAGATAATAAGGTGTCCATTCTTCTCTCCATGTCCCATTTTCTGGGACAGCTGGGTGTTTTCCACAACACAGTGATGGTCTGTCTCTGCTTTACCAGTGAAGTCCCAGACTGATCAGAACTGGTTCCAATAATGCAGGGATCAGTCAGCAGAAGTATTTTTTTGGTTTTATTTTGTTTTCTTTCTTAAAAAAAACATATCAGAAATGCATATCATCAGTGTTAAACAATTAATCCTACCCTGGCGGCTTATTCGGGTCAAAGCCAGACTGTGACAGATCTAGTGCCTTCGAGACCATCAGAAAAGACACCACAACGTAGGAAAGGCCCATTTAAAGTTCACACATTAACACCACGCCTCATCCACTTTGTGTATCCAAAAGTACTTTTCCCTTTTATTGTATTTATTGGAGTGATACTGGTTAGAAAGTTATATAGGTTTCAGGTGGGCAATTCTACAACACCTTATCTATACGCTAAATTGTGTGTTCGTCACCCGAAGTCAGTTCTCCTTCCATCACCATTTATCCCTCCTATATCCCCTCCCCCTGGCAATCACAACACTGTTGTCTGTGTCCATGAACTTTTCTCTTTTTCTCTTTTGCTCAATCCCTCCACCCCACCAGAGTTCATAAGACCTCAGGAATGGGCCGATTGGAAGCTGCCCTTCTCCTCCTCATTGTTCCCTAGTCTGGGCATTGCAGATAAAACAAGACTTTCTAGGGCCTGCCTTTTATGTCTCAATGCAATCAAATTTATGTTTGATAAGCATTTTATATTATATAATACAGTATAACATCTAATTGAGAAATACAGCGTAATGTTTATAAGCATAAACTTCAGGGATAGGTAGGCCCTCTCTGCCCTCGGACAAGTTGTTTGACCCCTCTAAGTCAATGAGTCATCATTTGTAAAATGAGATTAATAACACCTCCCAGCTGGAGGACTGTTTGGAAGTTGAAATGAGATATTGTGTACAAAATCCTCACAGATGTCCAATACTGCAGTCGATGCTAGCTATAATCTTCAACCAAAGGCCAGTGTGTGGGCTGCTGCAACGCATCCTCTCATACCTTTGGTCCCTCAGCAGCTTTCAGCCATTTTAAATTCACCCTAACATCTGACTTTCTCCATTGCAAAGGGAATTATTTATGCAGACTCTGCCCCATGGACCTCGGCAGGGCCCAGTGGTGCTGGATGAAGCATCTACTATGTGCAAAGCAACATTTTTGGTATTAATTTTATAACTCATCAAAAGAATTTTATTTAGTTTCTTTTTGTAAATACCATACCATAGTATAAATGAACATCAGAGGGTTTGGATTCTGATATTTTTACCTACTACTGTGTAATGTTGCACAAAGTGATCCCAATTCCTCATATATTATTATATGGGAAGACAAACACCTACTTCACAAGTTTTGTTTAACAAAATATCTTAGTTAATTTGAGCAATTAAATAAGATAACATTAATAAGTAATGAGCACACACTATATGCCTGTTAACTGATATTTCCTTCCTTCACTTCCATGTGTGTGGCTGATATCCTTTTAGTTATTTCTTTAGAATATCTGTTTTAGAAAAACCAGACTATTATAAATTCTGTAATACATGTGAGGGCTATGTGTAGAACCATTTTCCTCCCAACTCCTGCTTTTCAGAATACACCAATTCTCTTTTAATTAATATTTCATCAGATTGTACTCTAAGGTCCAAGAAGGTCTAGGAAGATATACACAATACAGTAAAGTGACAGCATAATTATTATTAGTTAATTAAAAAATGGATCTTAATCTTGAAGTGACACACAATGTACAATTACTCTTATTATATGAATTTCCCAACACGTGTCATCTTCACTGTTCCTTCCTCATTCTGACTTATACTAGGTCAATTCCAGATTTTGCTATTATTACAGTTAACACTTTTCAAGGAAAAGTGATCACTATTGATTAATGAATATATCTGATGGCCTTTCAATGTCATACATTTATTAGATTCGGCATGAATGCTCTTAATGTGACATCAGTATCCAAAGTTGAAAAAGAGAAAAACACCTGCAACTGATTAAATACTTACACCACGCTGGGCATGGTGCCAGGCATTTCACATGTGGTATTTCGTTCGGTCTTCATAGAAGCCGACTCTAACCTAGAACTCTAAAGAGAAAGGGATTTTGTCTGGCCAGGTAGCTCAATTTGTTGGAGCATCATCTCTCTATGCCCAGGTTGTGGACTCGATCCCCAGTCAGGGCACATACAAGAATCAACCAATGTATGCGTAAGTGGGTGGAATAATAAATCAATGTTTCTCTCTCCCCTCCTCTCTCCCCCTATTTTCCCCACCTGTCTCCCCTCCCCCCTCTCTGTCTCTCTTAAATCAATGCTTTTTTTTAACGGACAGAGAAGAGGATTCTGGGAAGTGTCTGGCTTTCCCTCGGTAATACAGAGGATATTTTAGAATGGGGTGGCATCTATCCCAGTTCAATAACGATCTGTAATAATCAATCTATTATGAGAAGAAAGTGACACCATTTCTTGGAATCTGACCACTGTGAAAAAGAATCTTTTCATAATTAGAAAAAAAGCATCTCATGAAAGTAGTTTCTCATCCCCACCCAGTGGATCAGCCATGTGAGAAGACTGATTTCTTCTCTGGAGCAATGAGACTTTGTCTACAGAGTCAAAAGGGCTGAGGCCTAGACCAGGGATTACATAGCCCCAAAGTATTATCTTAGGGCAAGTGCTCAAACTTCCTGCCTACAGGATGTTCTTGTGCTCACCAGAAGTGTGTTGTTTGAGAATCTTGTTCATAGACGTGATGTTTCGTAAAGCATGAATCTCAGAGTGTAATTCTATTCTTGAACACAGGCACTTAAACCTGGGAGGTGCTTTCAGTTTAGTGGGGAAGCAGACAAGGAAGGAAAGAATTATAATGCCATGGATCAGACTGAGACAGGTAAACCCCTGGGGCAATGGGGGCACCCACATGTACCTGGAGTTAGAGACAATAAATGACAAGTATCTGTCACTAAGATGATGCCAGAGAGAAAATCTGAACCCACTAATTCAGACCTTAGGGACAATATTAATAAAAGAGCATTAGAATTTTGATTTTCCTGACTGAAGGGTGATGAGATGGCAGGACAGTGCAGGCAAAGAGGAAACTGTGAGTCTGAAAAATCCAAAGTGAGAGAAGAGGTCCGGACAAAGAGTGAAGGGGAGAATAGAATTCAAAGAGTTAAATAATAAAAGTCAGAATAGATAAATTACATAACAGAGGCTTTGAAAACCCAGCTGAAATCTTTCAAAGACTTCATTATATGCCCTTTTATCTGCTGCCATTTTCAAAATGTTTTATCGCAAAGCCCTACCTGAATGTTATGCCTATGTTTTATACTTCAAGAGGAGATTAAATATTTTGATTAATTTTAGGCTTTATTAAGTATGTATGTTCAAACTTTAATGATATTAACTAACCAAATGGAAGTAGTATATAGATATCAAACCAGTAGAGAGAAAAAATAAAATAAGAAAAAATTCAATCAATTAAATGTTTCCAATTAAAATCCTAATGTAATTATAAAATGTATACAGAAAAGCAAAGGATCAGGGAAAGCCAATTTATGAAGAAGAAAATGTTACTGGTGGTACCAAATATCAAAAATTCATTAAAACAATAGTAATTAACAGATAAACACACTGGTTAAGGAATAGGTAAATAGACCATAGAATAATATGACAGACAAAATAGTGTCTGGGAAAAAAGATCAGTAGGAAAAATATGAGTCATTCGGAGATATTATTAAAATAATTGTTAATCTGTATTAATAATGGATAAATAAAAGCCTGAATATTTCCTCAAACTAGCATATAGTACAAGAAAGCAGAAATCATAAAGGAAACATTAATGAACTTGACTACCTTAAAATTGTAAACTACTCATCAGATGATATTTAAAAAATGAGAAGAGCAAACATTGATAGAGGATATTTATAACGTATAAAACCAAAAAGTAACTAGTATCCATGATGCACAAACAACTTCTTTAAATCAATAATTATAAAAGACAAACTACTTAAAAAGGAAAACATAAAGGCAAAAGAATAAACAGGCAATTCTTAGAGAAAACTCAACATTCCAATAATGCATTAAAAGATATTGTCTCATTTTTAATCAAAGAACTTCAAATTCATACCACAAAGATATACTGTTATAGCCACCACATTGGTAATTGTAAAAAAGTACAATAATAAGTCTTGGTGAGGCTGTGGAGGAGGAAGGATAACTTTATACATTTCTGGTGTATGTGTGAATTATCAAGGAGGGTTACTGATATGCATATTTAGTGATCCAGCAATTTTTTCATATGTGAATATATACATATACATACATACACACACACACACACACACACACACACATATATATATATATATATATATATATATATATATATATATATATATATATATTTGGGAAAGTCCCACATGTGTACAACAGAGTAAATTGATTACAAAAGTAAAACTAGAAATTATATAAATGCCCATCAACAAGCAAATAAGTAGATAAATAGGTAAATTTTGGGTTAGTGATTACTAAACAGCAGTGAAATAAATAAAACATGTTTTTATCACCATGAATCTCATAATCATAATATTGAGCAGCAGAAAGTCACAAGAATGATACACATGCTTTGATACTGCTCATATAAAATTTAAAAATCGCAAAACTAAACAACATTTCAGACTACCTACACATGTGTTATAACTAGGAAGGAATGCCAAGTACTGATAAGAAGATTTGAATGCCGATGACCTTCGAGGGGAAGAGAGGGAGTGACCTCTCACAGGCTTCAATGATACGTGAAATACCCTATTTCTTATGTGGGTGTCCTTTTAGCACTTCTCATATATTTTGTATATAATATGTTATAAATATAATTTCATAGATATAAAATATTTTATAGTTACAAAATAAAATTTGATCATTTAAAAGAATAACAAAGTTAAATTGCATAATTTCATAAGGATAAAATATCTTATAATTAAAAATAAAACTTGATAATTTAAAAGAATAAAAGAAAGTTAAATTGCTTATCCCTCTCTTTATCACTTATCCTAATATGTAATAAACCATCAAAGTGAATGCATTATAAATGCATTCTTTTAATTCAAGTTTATTAAAGCAACAGTATTAATCTTTTTGACCAACATAGCTTCCTAAAATATTCCAGAAAAAATCAATATGGAATACATGCAATTATCATTAATTACTTCAGATGTCTGGCCTTGAGTGTGGCACTGATCTCTCCAAGCCTCATCTTCGTCTGTCTTGGGTCAGCAGGCTTCTAAGAAACTTCCTGCAGTAAGTTTCATGTACCAGTCTTATATCTAACTTGAATGTCCTCTCCATTAGGCAGGAGTACACATTATAAGCTGTGGTGTTCTAGAAGGCAGACGCTGTGTCTTTCATTGCTGTACCTTCAGTGCCTAGTTGAAGTACCTGGCATAATGCAGTGGGTCAAATAAAGGGCAGTGGAGTAGAGGACTCAGCCATTATATGCTTGTGAACTCTCGGCGTGCTAAAATCTCCTTATATCCTGGAACTCATTACAAGGCAAATTGGGTGGCTTTACAACACCATTACAGGAATCATGGATAACAAAATATCAGAAAGTTACAATATTTATCAATTCCTAAGATACACATTTTTTACGTTTGTGTTTACTGAAGATAAGATGGCTCTTGTAATTGATGACACCTTTTTCAACTGTGGAGAGCCAGCCAGCAGTTGTGATGCAGTTGTCATTTTCTGATTCTTAATAAATTTAGGTATTATTCCCGGTGGCATGATACACAATAGAATTCCTTCGTTGCTTCACTCAACAAATCACTTAAGGAAAGAATGGGTCCTACTTGTCCTTTCTGAAAAGGTTCCAGTGACATATTCTGATATGATCAAGAAAACTCAGCTTCAAAACCAGTAAAATAGGTACCGACATTTTAGAAGAGAATCTTGAGACAATGGTAAAGTACTCTTTTAAGAAAATCTGCATCAAAAAATATTCTTAATGACACAGATTGACTGGAAAAACACAGAAATAGAGAAGTCTGAATTGAAAAATAATTCAGAAGGGTTGAGCTTCAAAAGTGGCTAGACTTTAGGAAATCCTTAACCAGTTTATGTGGCTTATATTTTCTTTGTATAAACAAAAGTATATTTTATACACAGTTTCTCCTATCACTGATCTAGTCATGGATGCTATCAAGACTTAAAGGGTTAATTCTCACTAGTATGTCATAGTTATAGAAACCGGAAGCCTGAGAGGGCAGTAGAGAATTAACCTGAAAAGTTTTGTTTTGTTTTGTTTTTAACTCTATAAAAGGCACATCACAATATATGAAGCTCTTTCATATACAGTGTCCAGCACAAATAACAGCCCTTTTTTATTACAAAATCATAAGCATGTAATTCTGTAACATAACAATATCACACTCAAACACACCATATGACATTTTAGGTTAACTATTCAAATTAAAACTATAATTTATTACACCCATATTATTATCCTACCAATGATAATCAAGCAGGCATTACTTCTGTGGGACCCTGTATATGAATTTATGGCATCCCCACAGCAAAAGTGGGGCAGGCCAGTGATTTTCATCCTCACTTAGCAAACAGGGATACTGAGACTTAGAGAAATTGACTAGTTTGAGGTGGTCCAGCTGAGGGGTGGCCCTTGACTTAAATTAAAAAGGATAGCTGGACTTAGGTGCCTCCTTCTCCATCAAATGCTGGTAAAAGCTTTGAGAAGCCCAGTGCATAGTCATGAGGGGCACCGGACACGGGTTTGGCAGAGATCCTAGTCAGCTAAGCTCAGGACCAGGGTGTGTGGTGAAGATGACATGAATTAGGATGAAAACGTGAACTAAGAAGTCAAACCAAAGACCAAGGGAGACTGAGTTCATACCAAACCAGTTCATTATCACTAGACAGCAGGGGACAACTCCAAATCAAATTCAGGCAAGGGCCAGAGGAACCCCCACAAGGAGAGTTCTGCTATCGGAGAGCACACTGAGTTCTGGTGGGATCTCAAATCCTGCTCTTCCTGGTTCTTAAGTGGCCTGGCCTCAGATATATTGAAAAACAGAATAGCTCCTTGCCCCTCCGCAATAACAGTGGAGCAAGACTCCAGGGTATTTTGTACTGGTGAAGTTACAGATGAAATGAACAAAAGATATTTGCTGTGTTCCTGCCTCACTTCCTAACAATTAAAAAATAAATCTAGAGGGAGAGTTTCTGCTTCTTTTACCAAATGGTTATTGTTTTAAAAGCTCAAGTCAGGAAATGGAATATTTTGAAGTCCTACTGGGAAGACATATATGATTCTTCTCTCCTAAGAAATTGCACTGAACCTTTTGGCCTGAAAGATACAGTTTAGGTGAATTGTTACTTTATGTTGTCAAGATCTATTTCTTTACTGGGCAGTCACTTCACAGAGTGTGCCATGTGGCTGGGATTCTGAAAGCTTTTGTTTATGGAAGCTCAGAACTGGGAAATGTTCTAAGGCAAATGAGTACAAACTTCTACTTAATGTTTTTCTGCTTAGCCAATTCTTGGGAGCACCCCTGAAGAGGTCTGAAAGATGTGCCTACAGCTGTGTTTTCTTAAAGAAGATGGGTCCCAGAATGCAGAATAGAGAAGCAGAGCTTCCAGAGCCTATCCACTGTATAGGCAAGATATCAGCTGCAAGATCAACAAATACAAATGTTATAGTAGTCTTCTGAGCAGAAATCATGCAAATTGGAAAATTGAAGGATTTGGCATTTTTATTATTTATTTGGAATAAATCATAATTTGTGCTGGGCAACAGAAGAGAGAACCACATGTAGGAGGTTGATGGCAATAGGAGTAGTATTTCTTGTTCAAACGAATTCTGTGCTTCACCCAGACCATTATGTACACTTTCTGAGGACTTATGCAGCATATAATAGGGTACAAATACATCGAGAGCTGAATGGTCCAAACTCATATGATCATTTTATTAATAATTTGTCTAGAACTCTCCTTCTGTTTTCATTCTGGGATAACAAATTCAATTCCTAAATATCCATTTATATCTACATCTGTGTTCTTATCTACATTTATACTTATTCCCAGAGTAAAGAGAATGTAGCCAAGAAATAGCTGAAGCGTTAGAATTAGAAGGATGTGAAGATATTATATATATCCAGTTTTTAATCATCCATATATTGGTGAATTTTGCTCAAGGTAAAAAATCTTTGTACCTTAATTTCATTATCTATCAAATAGAGATGTAAAAAACCCCACGGTATAGTATTCTTAAAGGAGTGAAGTATTCTCTGCTTGGTCTTTAGGTTAAAGCCATTAGCACTACATCTCTGTACTACCCCTGACAGCTCCCACAGACCCCTCTCAAGCTCTGTAGCTCCTCCTTCAGAATGTCAGTCACAGTTTTTTCTTTCTTTCTTTCTCTTTTTCTTTCTTTCTTTTTCTTTTTTGAAATGTTTCCATTGCTATCTTTATTCTCGATAATGCTCATAAACTCCCATTTCTGGTCAATAAGAGCCCCTTCATGTTGATCCATATCCCCCTTTTTAACTTTATTTTTATTGTTAACACTATTATAGAGTCCCCATTCCCCCTCCCTCTGCCTATCTCCACACAGCCCCCACCTTGGGTTACCTGTGTTTTATGCCAGTAACAGCTCTAGGAACTTAATAAAAGACAAAACCCTTTTCCTCAGGAACTGAAAGTATGGTGAACCCCCTAGTCCCTCGTTTTCTTTCTTGTTTATATCTTCATTACACCTACCCTCCAAAGTTCACCTCAAGGGATTCCTTTCTTTTTTTTTTAATTTTATTTATTTATCTTTAGAGGGGAAGGAGAGAGGGAGAGAAACATCAGTGTATGGTTGCCTCTAGTGCATCCCCTGCAGGGAACTGGCCTGCAGGGAACCTGCCCGCAACCCAGGCGTGTGCCCTGACTGGGAATCGAACTGCAATCCTCTGGTTCACAGGCCCATGCTCAATCCACTGAGCTACACCAGCCAGGGCTTCAAGGGATTCCTTTCTTTTCTTTTCTTTTTTAACCAAAAATTGTCTCTGTATTCTTTGAAAATCTGTAGTATTTTCCTGCTTTTGCTACTCAGCTTTTTGTCTTCTGTTTCCCTGATTTTGTAAGGTTTTATGTTTGTTTTGTTTTGTTTTTTTGTACATGCTCTTCAGAAGTTTATGTTTTAGGAGGTGAAAGGTCTGGAATATTATCTTTAAAAGGGCAGCGTGATTCAGTGTGTTTTATTCACAGTGTAGCCCTAGTAACTATTGAGGGAAAAAGCAGTTCTATAAATATTTGTCATGCATGTGAATGAATTAATGAGTGAATGAATGAATAAATGAACGTCTTGAATCCCTCCCATTACCTTGCTGTACTGCATATGAAAAATTAGATTTGGACTTAAAAGTTCTGTATTAAAAACCAAGCTCCAAAGGTGACTTTTCCTCTCTGAAACCCAGATTCCTAATATGTAAGATAGAAATAAGGTTTTTGCTTTATTCATATTACAGAATTGTTTTTGAAGCTCAGATAAGTGTGACATATGTGGAAAGAACTTTTTTGTTCACTGCTGAATTGAGTAAAAATTATTACAACTAAGCCTTTAATGATTACTGTTGAATGAATAAATGCATGTGTTACAGGCTAAATGTTTGTATCCTACCCAAATTCATATGTTGAGGCCCTAACCCCCCAGTGTAATAGTACTTGGAGATGGGGCCTTTGGGAAATAATTAGGGATAGAGGAGGTCATGAGGATAGAGGATAGTGGAACCTTCCAGAAGGGATTAGGCCCTTATAAGATGAGACATAGGAGAGTGAGCTCCCCCTGCATCCTACCTTGCATGGAGCATGAAAAAGTTATGTGAGCATACAGCTAGATGCTGGCCACCTGCAAGCCAAGAGAAAAGGACCCAGAAAGACTGAAAACTACTTGCCACACCTTGATCTTTGACCTTCCAGCTTCCAGAAATGTGAGAGATTGCTGTCATTTAGGCCAGAAACAGAACTAAACTCTGTTGCTTAGAGTCTAGAGTATTTTGTTAGGGCAGCCCAAGCTAAGAGAACATGAATGAATGAATGAATGAATGAATGAATGAGAAAAAGAGATGATTCTTTGAAGTCCAAGCAATTTAGGGATTCAATCCAGAGGTAAATAAAAGCACTCCAGAGGGAACAGAAGCTTGGGTCATTCTAGAGAATTAATTAAGGCTTAAAAGTGCTGTGCTGTGATTTTACTGAGTATATTGCCTAAAATCAGCCTTGCTTAGAAGTTCAGGGCATCACAGAAAGAATTAAACTGTTTACTAAGAGACTGAGGTCTTAGTGTATGCCTGTGGGCAACTCACTTTAACTCTCTGATCCTCTATTGCCCTATCTATGAAGTAAAGATGACAGTGCCCAACATAGCTGCCTCCTACCATTGTTGCTATGATCAAAGAACTTTATGTGTTGAAAATTTTATATGGCTTGTAAACTGTTAATCACCAACAACATGTAAGACATTACCAAAAGTAGCATGTTATTAAAGAATCTGTGCCATATTCTTTGCTTCCCAAAATTAACTTTCTTACCCAAGGTTGACTTATGATCTAGAATTTCTCACATATTGAAATTTGTTGACAGTGTTAACTTTTGACTCCATGCCCCAATCCTGTGTGCCATACTTCACAGAGGAGAAACTGTCCCATAGAGGTGTGGCGACTCATCCAGGGACACGCAGCTTGCCGGTGACACAACTAAGTTCCCAGCACGTGCTCAACAACTCCAGAGCTGGAACTCTTTCCATCAAAGCACAAAGATCTGTGTGCTCTTGTTTTTAAGTATAATAGTTTTTATTTTCAGTGAGACCTAGGGTTCTGTATTATTACGTTCAATCCAATAAAGGTAATGCATGAGATTTTATAAAATTTTCTACTATATTTAAGTTTTGGTTAATGTGTCATATTCTTATTAAGAACTTATTTTCAAAGTGCAAATTAAAAATGGGTCCCTGGAGATTAGATCTGGAGGGCACCTACCTATGTTGCAGATATGTATTTCTTCCACAAAGATTTAAAAATGGAATACTACTATAAAAATGTTTTATACTCATAAATATCAAAAAAAATATATGATCGTCTTGGCTGGCATAGCTCAGTGGATTGAGTGTGAGCCTGCAAACCAAAAGATCATGGTTCGATTCCCACTCAGGGCACATGCCTGGGTTGCAGGCCAGTTCCCAGTGGGGGACACACAAGAGGCAACCATACATTGATATTTCTTCCTTCTCACCTTCCTTTCCCCTCTAAAGGTAAATAAATAAAATCTTTTAAAAAAAGTATATGATCATGTAGATTTTGAAACTTTGATTACTGGTATAAAAATAAGAGGTACATTTCCATATATGCAGATATTATTAAGCAAATAATAAGATGGGTAGAAGGGTCTAGATTGTATTTAAATTTCTAGAGGCAAGATGGTGATGAAGTGAAGAATTTCAAAATAGGCTTTGGAGTGTAGCCTGTAACTAGGCACATGGTAGAGGTTAAAAAGAAACTGCTCCACTAAGTACCATTATTCTAAAGAATAGTAAGAATAGCAAGTGGAGACATCGATGACCTCAGAGGAACATGAATAACACATTATGGCTCAGATTATATCGACAGCCTAGCCTGACTGCCAGGAATTTAGAGCAAATTTTGTACTCAGAAGACATACGAGTTTCTTTAAGAACCCTTCCATTTTTTAAAGATCTTGTTAAGTCAGCCTTAGAAGAAGAAAAGATTTTTTTCTTAAGTGAAATAAATTTTCTTTCTCCAAAATCATGTCATTGAATGGCAGTTCAATAAGGGAAGACTCAGTCCAGGACTTTGAACATAGTGTGGAAAGAGCTGGCTCAGTCCACAGGAGCGCTCCTATTCTCCTAGCAAACCTTTCTGCCGAGGGAAGCCCCAAAGGGACTGAGGTCATGATGCAGTTTCAGGGCCACAAGAAGCCCAATGGGAAGTTTTCCTTCTAAGCATGAGATCATGGCCTCTTACTGTGATTGCCACTGTGCCATCCCAGAACACAGATTTAAATCATCATGATAAACAGGCAGATAAAAACTAGGATCTCAGTATTCCTTTGCCCAGAGGAAACAAGCCAGCCACTAATATTTCTCAAGTTTTGTTCTCTCGTGCTGATCACAAATATGTTGAAAATGTAATGTATGCTAACTGATCTGACAATCAAAATCATAGAAAAAATTCTGGCTATCCCTGTGCCACCAGTAGCTTTCAGTCAGTAGGTTTCATTTGCTTAAAAATAAGGTAAATGAAGGTAAGCAGGATGCTCATTCTGCCACATCAAAGCCTCCTGGCCTTTGAACACGTCGGACTGCTGCATCCTTGTACGGGACAAACCCCTCTAATGTGCTGCTTTGGGCAAAAGAGGAGCCACAAAGGAACCTCCTTGGTTAGATTTTATTTTTCATGTATTGTCAAAATCTATATCAACATCTTTATGTATGTGTGTACGTGTGTGCATGTGGACAGCCAAGTTTGTTTCAGGGCATATATTAACAGAATGTTCCTGTGAAGAGTTGAATGTTGCTGTATTTATTTTACAAGCTGATGCCATAATTTTCTTCCTCATCATAATCAAAACTTTATCGTCACTATCTTTGTGATCATCTTCATCAATACCATCATCACCACTAACAATCACTGAGATTTTTTTAGTCTAATATATATGGGGATAAAAGTAGCTTTGGTATTAGCCCCATTTATAGGTAAGAAACTTATGGTTTGGAGAAGTTAAACAAGTTTTAAAGCTCATGTAGCAAAATTTTGCAAACTTATGTTAAAACCAGGGTATGTGGCTCCAAAGGTACCATGTTTTACATCATATCACATTGTTCCCACATGCCCACCCTTACCCCCAGAAGACCTAAAATCTGAAAATTAATAGAGGAGTTTTGCTTATTTAGTAACCAATATCTTAAATTCTACCGTTTTAGACTTTTAGAAAATACATGTTTTGAAAATATGACCATGTATACACACTGGGTCATCAAATATATAATATATATACTTCTAAAGGTAATAATGATCCAACCATAATGTATGAAATTAAATCATTGCCCTTTTTACCACACAACTCTCAAATATGTGATTTTGGATGGTTGCTGCCCACCCTACCCTTTTATCCATAGTAGCCTCTTTT
Source organism: Artibeus jamaicensis (assembly GCF_021234435.1). Classification (NCBI taxonomy): domain Eukaryota; kingdom Metazoa; phylum Chordata; class Mammalia; order Chiroptera; family Phyllostomidae; genus Artibeus; species Artibeus jamaicensis. Next base: position 64,246,562 of record NW_026522030.1, on the reverse strand, counting down.
TAGGTCATTTATATGTTTATTCAACAAATGTTTGGGAAGCACCTGCTGTATATCAGCCACTGTTCTAGGGCTGGAGATAAAGTAATAAAAAAACAAATGCAAATTTCATGATAGTACAGAACAAAAATGTGATTATTGAAATTAATCTTGAGGCAGTGGTTGGTTTTATTTATTTTATTTAGAGTCCAAGAAAACCATCAGTTTTATCTCTTCCAGTCTCGATCTAAAACAACCACACCCACTGTGTCTGTCCTGCATGCAGGGCTTCATGCTGAGATCTGTTGAGACATTAGAGAGAAAACATGTCCTGCTCTCAAGTAGCAAGGGCAGGAAAGCTGTGCGTCCAAGAATTAGGATTTTTCCAAAGACTCTCTCCAGAACTCATTCTCCAAAACATATCCTTTACTGCCTTAGCAAATCACTCTTTAATATATGCCCTGAACCCTGTGTGTTTTCCAGGTTTTCTACAGTGGAAGTCTTTGGGGATTAGTCATTTTCACTTGCCAGTGCCATGCCTAGCAAGATGTGACGCAAAAATCATTCCCCCATCATGCCAACTGGCAAAGGCATGAGCTGAGGTTTTGTTCAGGCAAACAGATTAGACCTCTAAGGGTTAATTAGAAAGCAGCCCCTTTCAGGACCTGGAATTGTTTACTTCAATTGCTTTCTTGCAGACTGCCATGTTTCACTTGGGTACTAATTGTGCCCGATGGACCCATTATTTTGTAATCAGAACAGTTCCTTGCCTAGCTCTCTGGGGGTTAATTATATGGATGAGGTACTGCCCCAGATATTACTAGCAGACAGGAGGACCACTTGAATTTCTCACCAACCTTACTGGAGAAAGTCCTGTTACTATGAACATTCAGGTTTCTCAGCACCAGTGGTGCCTTTCACAGTTGGAGTTTATCAGGTTATTGTGCCAAGACAAGCCCGGCTGATGCATCAGTGCAGTCCTGTCTGGCTTGACCCCCTTTCTGCTCACAGAGGATTTGTGCCAGTGGACTCTGGAATCCCAATCTGCATATAAGCAGCCCTGTTCACTGCCGAAGATGATTCCTGCCCCGGGTTAAATGTGTACACCTCCTGGAAATGTCGGCGCCTTCAAGCCAAAGGCACTTAAAAGCTAAAAAAGCAGCAATCTACCCTGAAACATACTGTACTAAACACAGCAAGAGACCACAATGATTGGTAAGGTGAGGGGACATTTCTCTGATGTTGTTATGCCACTCTGGCTGCTGATGGGGGCTGACCTTGTAACCTACCCTTTCTTTTCCCCTTGTTTCACTCTCCCTCTACCGAATTTCTAGCTCAAGGCTCTTATGTAAAGTGATTGCACATTATTTTTCAGTGTATTTTTTTATTTTACAACAAGCCCACTGGGATTTAATAACCAGGAGAGAGTATTGTGTATTGAGGTGTGAATGAGGAGAATGGTAAATTCCAGAGCTCAAATATCTAAACCTTTCAGCCTTTGGGACTAGTGGGGAAAACAGCAAACCAGGAAAAGGGGGACTTTTTAACAGGAGGCTTGGTACTGAAACTCACAATATCAAGTGTAATGAAGCAATTCTGTTGCATGTAGAAATGTCTGAACTATAATCATAGTTAGCTTAGGAAAACAATCTTGAAGAAGTATCAATTGTTTTTATAGGATTTGTTCTTGCATAGAGCATTTATAGAATAACTGGTCCACTCTCACATTGATGTTTCTCTTTCCCTCCTCTCTCTCTAAAATCAATGAAAATATATTCTCCAGTGAGGATTAAGGGGGAAAAAACAACCATAGTTGTTTAGGGGTGAAAATGTAATATGATGGAAAGTGCTCATGATTAGTGTGAAGACCTAAATTCAACTCTTATTTCTCTCATGAATAAATTGTGTGATATGGGACAACTACTTTACTTCTCTGAATCTCAGCTTCCTTATCTTTAAAACTGGAGTAATGATACTGACCTACTTTCTGCCTCAGAAATGGTATATTATGCATAGTGCTTGGCATTTATTATGTGGATTATTTAATATAATGTGAATGAAGGTTAATTGGATTAAAAAAAACAATATTCTAGAAAAATGTTCCAGAGGCATTAAATATTTACAGTCGTGTATATATCTTAACAGCAAAAGAGTTTATAGTGCTAGATGACATTTTATTACATTTCTTCAATTTCTATACCCACAAACAAAACAGTATGAACTGTTTGTATCTGCATGCTGCAACTTCAAGATTATTTTAGAAACTAGCCTGATACTGAAGTCTGTTTGCCTAGTTTTATGATTTCCTGCATCAGAGCAGAGTTCTGTTCTTCTGAAGTCAGGTAAAATTTTGCAGTGTCAAATAAGGAATAAATGCAGTACTAAAATATATTAGGTATGTAAAGTATCCAGAATGGGCAAATCTATAGATGCAGAAATTTGATTAGTGGTTGCCTAGCGCTGTGAGTTGAGGGAGATAGAAGAAGAGTGACTGCTAATGAATGCAGGATTCTTTAGGAAATTGATAAAAATGTGGTGAGGGTTGCACAACTCTGTGAACACAGTGAAAACCACTGAACTGCACATTTTAAATACATGGATTGTATTATATGTAAATTAATATCTCATTTGATTTATCAAAAGACACATTTAAAAACTATGTATGTATTTGGTGTGTGTACATGCATACATGTATATATACATATACATGTATATATATATATATTACATTATGGGTATAAACAACTGGATAGATATTGATGGATGGTTGGCTCTAAAATGGAAATTGCTGATTCCTTAGTGAAATGTTTTAATTAGAAAAAAGGAAGAGGGCAGAAGTTAGTCACCAGAGTCCAGTGGCTCTGAAGAGTAATGCTGGGGAGGACTGTGCACCATGAGAATCTTACTAAGTGTATCGGTTTCAGATCTGAATCTGAAGTCACTCCATATCTCACTTGTTTTCCAGTGTTGGGTTCTTTTTGTCATCTGTTTCTGTAAGGCTTAAATATATGGACTCTATCAAGCCTGTCCTTCTGGGAAGTTCAGACAAATTATTGGTCCTAAACACTTTCTGGCAGTGAGACAGGAAACATTTCATACCTTAGAGCCATAGCGTTTATTCCAAGTGCTTAAGATATATTAATGTGATGCCTATAGTGTAATAGTATAAAGCATTATTATAGTAATATAGAATATATTGTATGTAATAACTATTAAAATGTAAAATTGTTTAAAAGCTAAGAAAATATAAATATTTAATAGTAGGTTATATTAAGTTGGAATAAGTTATATTTTTAATGTCTTAATATTACGATGTATTTTCCCATCATCAGCTAATTTTAGCTAATCTATTATATTGATAAGAGTATAAGTCCATATATTTTGTGACATTTATTTAGTCTAAACCTACTAATAGAAAGCATAAATTTACTTAAGCAACTGAACTATGTTGAAAAAACATGTTAAGTCACCATTTTTATACCTATGTGTGGCAGCACTTCCTCTTTTGCCTAAAAATATCTTGGGTACTTATGCAATATAGACAACATATGGATGACAACGAGTATGTTATATATTCATAAAGATTAAAGTTTTTAAATTTTATTTTATTTTATTTTATTTTATTTTGTTATGGAAGTAATTGCATTGCATGTGTCACCCCTACCACAAGTGAGAGCATCTCATTTTGGTGTCCACCAGAATTAATTTTAGTGATAATGGCAGCAAATGCTTTGATCCATTAACATTCTTACTATCAACTAGCAGTTGGAGTTATTTATTAGCAAGTATAAGCAGCTAAGAGAGATGACTTTCCAGTTGGCACAACCATTTATTGAGAATGTACCAAGTTCAGGCACAGTGCTAGTCTCTAGAGATATAATAATCAAGTCATGTTTGGGCTTTAGAGTAGCTAAAAGTTTAATGGTGGAAATAAATGAATAAAAAAAGAGTGATGATGAAGTACAATGCGTGCTATGATATAACAGCACACAGGACCAAAGAGGACAGTAGGGATGGCAATGTTAGAGCTGATTTTTTTAAATGAGAAGTTAACTACATTTAAAAATAGGCAGAGAGAAGATCCTATTTGATTTTCACCAAAACCTATGTGGTAAAATATTTAAAGAGGTTGTTAGTAAGTGAAAGAGCTGGTCTTCACATCCAGGAATTTCTGATCTTCCATCACATTCCCTTATAAACTGCACAAAGAGAGATAGATCTCTTCTTAGACAGTTCTCTTACTATGCATTATTAACTGGCAAGCACTGTATACAAGGCTCATTTTAACAACATAGGCTGGAGTTTTACAAAGTGTATCTTATAGAATACCAGTCTCTGAAAATGTTTAGTGGCAGATGCTGCCGTGGTTAAATAAGCTTAAGAAAGGCTGAATACTCTGTTTTTTCTCTTGTAGTTAATAATACACATTGACATAGAGTACTGAGAAGTTCTGAACCCGAATGAATGAATGAATGAATGAATACCTTAACTTTACTTAAATTGATGATTCCAAGATGAGTAATGGAATATATTTCACCCCATATAAATTTGAATATCATGGGAAAAAATTAGTGTAGCCAATACCATAACCGAACAGACAGGGACAATTTGGTTTTGGATAGTTTGAGTTTTTTTGGTAATGGATTATCAGTTATCCCAGTAACAGCTTTAATTTCAAAATGAGAATAACAAACATTATATCATCATGTAGATTTTTTTAATGTTATTTTCTGGTACTTTTCTACCATCTATGTAGAGTTATCTATGGGAATACTTCTGAGATTAACCTAAATCAAGATATGCTCTTAAACTCTAATATACTTCTATACTCTATACTTCTAATATACTTCTATACTCTATACTTCTATATTCTTTATGTATGATAATTATACATAATCATAAAAATATGTATAGCATTTTAATCTAAGGTCATATTAATTTTTGTCATCATAAGAAAAGAATGGACTGTGTCACTTCATTGTAAAAGAAATGCCAGCATCTCAGCTTCTCTCTGCATAGATCAGGACTTCTTGGAATTGCAAGTAGCAAAAATACAACTCCAATAAGTTGAAGCCATAGACCCTGTTTCTTCTGCTCCATACACCGACAGAATGGCCATGGCAGCACCCAGAGCAGTCTTAGAGTTGTAGGTCCCAGAGCGTGTGATCCTTGACAGTTCCTGCCATGGAACAGCAGACTTGGGCCAGTCACTGTGCCAGGAGTAAAGCTGTCCCGTCAGGTCTGAGCATCAGCAAATTGCTGGGGCATCCCTGGAATGTGAAGGATCAGGAAAGACCAGAGGAACCACTTGAATTCTTCATATTTATTTAAAAATGTATGAAGGGAAATTTTCCTGTGGAAAAAGTAATAAACAGGACAAAAGCATGCACTTAATATTTACCATATACCTACTCCAAAACCAATACAGGTATGAGTGACCACATAGACTAAGATTTACTCTTCTTTTAAAACAAATTATATGCCTAGGCTTCAAATGGGACTAAATAACTATTAAGTTTTAAGAAAAGTGAAATTTTAAGTATATATCTTTTAAAAAGGTAAGTAAAAGGTTTTGATAAATTACATAGCAGATGGCTAACAAAGGAGAATTTCTTTCATTTTTTCTTCCTAAAAATCTAAATTAAACTCAAAAGCAAACCTACTTTTTATGCAAGTCCATGATACAGATGAAACATTATGAGAAAATATATTGAAACACTAACGTTCCAATAAGCATCTAATTCAATGTGGAAGCCACAAAAGTTCTTCACAATTTATTGAAATTGTGTCTTTTTTATAACTTCTTATGCTTTATGCAAACAGTCTTGCTGCAAATGCCACCATACCCTACCAAGGTGCAGTGTTGAGTGTGACAGAAGTGGGCAGTGCCTAGAGCAGCCTGGCACTCAGTCCATGGTGTGGACTTGTTCACCTGAGCAGCCTTACCCCGCTGTGCCTGATCTGTCAGGATATTAAAGAACCATTTGAAAACAGAGGACCATCAATCAGGAAAAAATATGCACCCCTATATTAATTGCACTGCTATTTACAATAGCCAAGATCTGGAAATAGCCCAAGTGCCCATCAGTAGATGAGTGGATAAAAAATGTAATTCCTAGCCCTGGCTGGCATAGCTCAGTGGATTGAACATGGGCCTGTGAACCAGATGATGGCAATTTGATTCCCAGTCAGGGCACATGCCTGGGTTGTAGGCCAGTTCCCAGAGGAGGACACACAGGAGGCAACTATACATTGATGTTTCTCTCCCTCTCTCCTTCCCTTCCCCTCTAAAGATAAATAAATAAAATATTTTTAAAATATGTAATTCCATGTGATTGTAAAAAAAAAAAAAAAGAAGGAACTCTTACCCTTTGTGAGAGTATAGATGGACCTGGAGATCATTATGCTAAGCAAAATAAGCCAGTCAGAGAAAGACCATTACCATAGGATCTCAATTATATGTGGAATCTAATGAACAAAACAGAGGCATGCATACGTGGAACGGACTGACAGATCTCAGAGGGAAGGGAGTTTGAGGGGGCTAAATAATTTAAATAAGATGAAGGGATTAGCCAAATAATGCATGTGCATAGCCCAGACAACAGTGTGGTGAAGGCCAGGGGAGGGGGTGCAGGGGCTGGATGGAGGTGGGCAAAGGCAGGAAATGGGGGACATCTGTAATAGTGTCGACAATATAAATAAGTAAATGAATGAATACAGAGAGGACCATATTAACACAGGGAGAAGAAAAGGAAGTTGATCCTTTCTAATTCATAGCAAACTAAGTCTGCCAGAAAGTATGAAATTAAGCCAGTTCATACATTAGGATAAATTACAAGGAAAAGAAGAAAAAAAGTTTTCAGTATTTTGTTTTGAAGTACATTTTGTAAGTAAAGCATATTATGGTTTCTAGAAATTCTTGATTAAAATCTAGCTTCCCTCTAGTAGGGACATATATTTTGGTTTTGGTTTGTATGGTTTATTTTTTTGTTTTTTTATCAGTAAGCAAATTATATTTTGGTAATGTCAGTGTGAAGGAATTCCTGTTTTAGAGGGAAGGAGAGGATACTTTAATTTGTAGCATTAGGCATGCTAGCAAAAACTAAAAAATATGTAAGAGTAGTATTTGGATAAGTGAAAAACCCTGTATTTCTAAAATATCAGCATAAAAACTGAAGTAAATATTGAAAATTAAAAACCTTTGGAAATTATACCTTGTAATATGATCATCTCTCTTTATGATTCAATATTCATAGATACTATCAATATGATGTTTGGGGGGGTTATTTATAAATCTATTTGCTATAATTTTCTATGAATTAGTTCATAGAACATAGAACCTGTTCACCAACATACAAACTCAAATTGATGTCTGCTCCTCATTCTGTTTGTTTTATAGGTAGGAAAAAAGAATGATAAAAGAAATTTCTTATTTCTAAACTTTTGATAAATATAAACTAAGGAACTTCATACTTCAGCCAACAAAGATAATATATGTTAGTTCTCCAAACTCCATATTATACACTATGTTACTTAAGGCCTACACAAGAAGGTTTTATGTATACATGTGGGCATGGAGACTAACACAGATTTTATCGAAGGTCTGTCTCATTTATCATCTACTACTGATATTCCACACCCTCTATAGCCTCTAACTAAATCTGTTCAAAATAACCAAACCAACAAAATGCCAAGTCACAAAGAAAGACTCAGTTGTAACCACAGCTCCTTTGGTTCAACTGAGTGAAAGCAAAAGAAGGTGAGAGAAGGTTCCAGGTCCTCCATGAATTTGTCTGTCCGGCACTCTTTGTTCTCTTGTGGTTAACGTTTCTCATGCTACCCTGATGATAAGTACATGAAGGGCTTGAATCCCCAGTGACCCTCTCAGCACGGATACCTTGAGTTCTGTAACAGCACCAGCCCCCAGTGTCACACTTACACAGGGCCTGTTACATCAGGGAAGCCACACCTAGGGTTTTGTTCCTGTCACATGGGCTATACCCGGTTTCGCCTCTGCAGAGAGTGCTGGCTCACTGCCAGAAAGTGGGCTAAGGTTGCCCTGTGTAGGAGGTGTTTGTAATGAGTGAAAGTAAGTTTATAGTTGTTTGTATAGAAAATAACACGATAATTACTAAATAATAATGCAAGATTAAATTCTGTGCTTTACATACTCACAACTATAAATACGCTTTTGCCCCACTCCATGTATTTTTAGTAGTAGTACTGGCAAGTGGAGGGGAAGAAGTTTTCAACAAACTAGCAGATGGGCTGTCTATTTCCCACAGCTCCAAAAGACAAGATATCCGCAAAGGTAGTTGTCCATGCCATGCCTTTGGACAAATCTCACGAACACTGTCAGCACGGCGTACTGGAAAGAGTTTCCACCTTCTGGGTGTGATCGGCTTTATCTTGAATCACATAACATTATGACCCAGTATAAGTAATTTATAGCTTAATTTTTCTCATCTCTACAATGGAGATTAACTGATTCATTCTATATTTATTAAGCACCTACTTTGAGACACATTGTGCTAAACGCTAGGAATACAGAGGTGCACACAGTAAGCTCCAAATAACTGGTAACTGATATTAAGCACAGAATACATAATACATAGGCTTTCTCTCTCCTCTGCAGCTACTGTTATCAAACACTGTTTTTATTGAGTATCTGTCCTGTGACTAGCTGTAGAAAATAAAAATAATAATAATAACAATAATAATAATAAATAGCAGGAGCCAAAGTCCTCATCTGTAAGCAGTTCACGATCTGAGAAAACAAAATCAAATCTGAGAATAGAGAATAACTTGGATTCTATCCTGCCTTGAGTTGCTTTTCTTCTCTTTAACATTACCAATATCCAATTCCAATATAGAACCTATTAAATCAGAATCCTAGGATAAGACATGGACATCAGTTTAAGATTCCCTAGATGATCCTAATTTGCGGCCACAGTTGAGAAGCACTAGTCTAATAGGATGTAACCCCCAATGCCTTGATTGTAAACCTACCTGAACTGCAGCAAACTGATATCCCAGGAGAGAACTCAGAATTCAGCATTATCAGGTAAATTGAAATTAGTACTTCTTTGAAAGTTTTACTGCATTCAGTTTCTATACTATTCATTTTAATAAAAATACAGATAAATACCATTTATGAAATTGTATACAATTAAAAGTTCTTTAGCAAATATATGTTTGCAAAACTAATATCTAATGTGCAGTCATTTGTTAGCTTGCTACTCCTTAATGTTGGAGTAGCATTGCTACTCCTTGTCTGTTTAGACTCTCCTTGCACATGTGACCGAGCCATAACTACACTGCCAGCAGGTTCCCAGAGCTGCCACATCCTCTCTCTAGCCTTTTGCTCATGTTGTTGCTGCTGCCTAAACTACTCTCTCCACATCTCTGTCATCTAAATCCTCTCCTTTCTCCAGAAGTGAGGATGGATATCACTTAGACTAGTAAATCTTTCCTATCCTCACATCGGGTTAAGGAGCCTTCCTTCCACATCTTTTTACACCTTATGTTTCTCCTCTTAGGGCTGATCACATGGTCTTGCCTATTTATTGCTCCATATTACTCTCTGGAATATTTCAAAGGCACAGGAAACCTGACTATATTAGTCACCATTGTATTCTCCTTTTCTATATAGTGACAAGCCTATAGTAGGTGCTCAATAAGTATCTGTTGGATTAAGTATGTCTGAATACAGATATTTATGTGTGCACATACATGCTATGTGAACTGTGATATCAATTAACCAGCTTTTCACCCCCAGATAATTTTCACATAAAATTTCCAAATAACCGATATTTTTCTGTGAGATAATCCTTTCATGCCAAATTTTATGCCTTTGATAACTAATAGATATCCCTTCTTTCTGCTTATTTTTTACCTCCTTGAGCTTTAATTCATTATCTGTAATTGAGACCCTTTTTCTCAAAAATTTTGGAAATGAATAGTGTAGTCCTTTCTAGCTCTAAAAGCTGCGATTGCTCAGTCCCATTCTTAAGGACTGACATATGCTACACAGTCACACAGGAGACTCATGCTATAATATTAGATGCCTTCTATCCCAAGTGTTAAAGGAATTCCTGGGCTGTACTGCAGCCTCCCTGGCAGATGGTGCTGGCACACCTCTGGGGAATGAGGTTCCCTCTGTACTGGGAACCCGAAGTCCCAGCACTGTATTCTTTAGCTTCTCAGAAGCCCCCGAATTCCTCACAGTAGATACTGCCTCCTATGCATGAGGTGTGAGCAATGTGCTCTGTGTTGAAGCAGAAGTAATGTACAAATGATAGCCTAATAAACTAGTCATTACTTCTAATTGCTGGTATTAGTGTTTTAAATTTCCATTCTCCAGGATTATTGTTGTTTTCATTATTAAGTACCTTTAAATTTGTAGCACTTTCTGATTTTGTCAAAGACCAACATTACCATGGGAATATATTTAGGCTGATATTTCAGAATTCATAATTTTGTTGCTCAATTCACTGCAAAGAACTATGTGCTTCTCAAATGAATTAAAATTTAAATCTAGAACACTGGCTGGGCCCAATTCACACCCACTGCTGATTCAAAGCTTCTTAACATATCAAAGTGATAAGAGCTAGCGAGCACCCAGCAAGACAACCCAAACTGAATAATGAGAGAGAGGCCACATGGTGTTTGAGGCAATGCCTATAGTGCCCAGGGCAATTGTACTTTTGAATATTCTAGACTTATTTTTATTGTTAGATACAAGATATTTCAACACTTTACTGTGCAAACTCTGTGTCTCAGACTCTCTTGCATATTCTTAGGCAGACTGTGTATCCCTTTATTTTTAAACTTGAGTTCTATGAAAGCTGTAAATGGAAGTTGCTAGAATTGCTTCCAGAATTAATGGGAGACAGAAATAGTCCATTACTACTCAGTAGACAAAACTTAAGAATGTAAAATGCTGTACAGAGATACTTGAAAATGGATAAACTTTTCTCCAGGAGATTGAGGATTTTTCATGTCTATGAACTTGTCCCAATAATATATGTAACTGTGTCCTTTCTTACGGGCTCAGTCTTCTCACTGGAAAAAACCATGTCTGTACTGGTTGTGCAGGGGTGAGGAAATCAATGGTGTCTGTCTGTTTTATAATGGGATGCAACTCACCTAACCGTGACAGCCAAAAATCTTCTGAAATGATAGTTTTCACACACTGTTACTTGTAGAAAAATGAAATATGGAGAAAACCTTGGAAAATGGGATTAACTAAAAACAGAACTTTTATCTTTGTTATATTTCACCTACACTTATTACTAGTATGATAGCATTTGAACCTACCCTATCACAATATGTACCTCATATATTACCCATTATTTTATTTTTTTAAAGTTCAAATCTACAATTAGTTGAAAAAGTGATCAAATGAATATAAAATATCCTTCATCTAAAATCACTGAATTTGATCACTTAGCCACATTCGCCGTAGGTGCTTTCTCTACGTATATTCATAATATCCATATATGAACATATAAATATTTCAAATAACATACCTATATGTAAATAACAAACAGACATCATGGCATATTACTGCAACTATTTAACTATTTAAGAATCTACGTCTGAATATCTAGAAATCTCCTCTACATAACCACCATCACATTTGTATACCTAAGACTTTTAAGAGTGACATGATATTGTTATTTTATTTACGGTCCATACTCAAATTTTCCCAACTATCACAGTAATGTTCCTTTAACTGTCATGCAGCAGTGGCATTATTAGCATTCAGTCAATGATCAAGCGTTGCATTCAGTTGTCATGACTCTTTAGTGTCCCTTAATATATACAAAGTATATTTTTGTCTTCCATGACATTAATACTTTTGAACTGTTGAATTATCTTGCAGAACATCCCCTCATTGGGATTTGTCTTATTATTTTCTCATGATTAGGTATGAAATGGTGTTGTTAAGAATCCACACAGATGACTTTATATAACCAAACTGCCTTTTATTGCCCTGTTGAATTCCATAGTCCCTACTGCCTGTGAGCTTCCTGCAGTGAGGAGCCTTGTCTTATTCATGTCTGTAAGCTCAGGACTCAGCATATTACCTGGCATGTTCGAGTACCAGTAATTCATTGTCTTCCCTCTAATCTCTTTCTTTGTCTTCATTTGTTACTTTATCTTTTTGATTTAATCTTATTTGTACTTTTATTGCTATTTAGTCCCCTTATACATCCCTCCCCCCACCAAACACCACACTGTTGTCCATGTCCATGAGTCCTTTTTCCTTTTTACTCAATTCCTCCACCCCATAACCCACTAGCTATCATCTGTTCTCCATCTACGAGTCTGTCTGTGTTTTGCTTATTAGTTCAGTTTGTTCATTAGATCCCACATATGAATGAAATCATATGCTATTTGTCTTTCTCTGACTGGCTTATTTCATTTAGCATTCTGTTCTCCAGATCCACCCATACTGTTGCAAAGGGTAACATTTTCTTCTTTTTTTACAGTTGAGTAGTATTCCATTGTATACATGTCCCATAGTTTTTTTATCCACTCATCTATCGATTGACACTTGGACTGCTTCTATATCTTGGCAAATGTAAATTATGCTGCAGTGAACATAGGGGTGCTTATGTTCTTTCAAATTAGTGTTTTGGGTTCCTTTGGATATATTCCCAGAGGTGGGATCACTGGGTCAAAAGGCAGATCCATGTTTAATTTTTTGAAGTATCTCCATACTGCTTTCCACAATGGCTATAACAGTCTCCATTTCCACCAACAGCAACAAAGTGCGTCCCCTTTCTCCACATCCTTGCCAGCACTTGTTGTTTGTTGAGTTATTGATGAGAGTAGTGTCTCATTGTGGTTTTAATTTCTATTTCTCTGATGATTAGTGACCTTGAGCATCTTTTCATATGTCTATTGACCACCTGTATGTCCTCTTTGGAGAAATGTCTATTCAGGTCCTTTGTCCATTTTTTAATTGTTCGTGGGTTTTTTTTTTTTTTTTGGTGTTCAGTTTTGTAAGCACTCTATAAATTTTGGATATTAAGACCATATTACATGTATCAGAGAATATATTCTCCTATTCTGTGGGCTGCCTTTTTATTTGTTAATGATTTCCTTTAATGTGCAAAACCTTTTTAGTTTGATGTAGTCCCATTTGTTTATTTTTTCTTTTGTTTTCCTTGCTTGGGGGGTTATATCTGATAAAAAGTTGCTATGAGCAGTGTTGGAGATTTTCCTCTCTATGCTTTCTTCTAGGATTTTTAAGATTTCAGGTGTAATATTTAAGTCTTTGACCCATTTTGAATTTATCCTTTTGTGTGGTATAAGAAAGTGGTCTAGTTTCATCTTCTGTACATATCTGTCCAATTTTTCTAACATAATTTATTGAATAAACTATTTTTAACCTTTTGTATGTGCTTATTTCTTCTATCAAATATTAATTAACTATAAAGGTATGGTTATATTTATGGGCTTTCTATTTTGTTCCATTGATCTGTGTGTCTGTTTTTATGCAACTACCATGCTATTTTGATTACTGTGGCCTTATAGTATAGTTTGATATTAGGTAGCCTGATTCCTCCTACTTTGTTCTTCTTTCTCAGGATCATTATTACTAGGTAGGGCCTTCTGTGGTTCCATATAAATTTCTGAAGTATTTGTATTGGTTCTGTGAATTATGTCTTTGGAATCTTGATAGGAATTGCATTGAACCTATAGATTGCTTTGGGTAGTATGGACATTTCAATAATGTTGATTCTTCCTGTACATGAACATTGTATGTGCTTCCACTTATTTGTATCTTCTTTAATTTCTTTCTTCAGTGTCTTATAATTTCCTGTATACAGATCTTATACATCCTTGGTTAGGTTTATTCCTAGGTATTTTATTCTGTTTGAAGCAATTGTGAATAGGATTGTTTTCTTAATTTCCATTTTTGTTAGGTTGTTATTGACATATAAAAATGAAACTGATTTCTGGATATTAACTTTGTATTCTGCTACTTAGCTGAATTGATTTATCAGTTCTGGTAGTTTCTTAGTGGAATCTTTGAAATTCTCTATTTACAGTACCATGTCACCTGCAAATAATGACAGTTTTACTTTTTTTTTTTCAATTTGGGTGCCTTTTATTTCTTTGTCTGATTGCTGTGGTTAGGACTTCCAGTACTATGTTGAATAAGAGAGGTGAAAGCGGATATCCCTGTCTTGTTCCTAGTCTTAAGGCGAACACCTATAATTTTTGCCCATTGAGTAAGATGTTGGCAGTGGGTTTGTCAGATATAGCCTTTATTATGTTTAGGTATGTTCCCTCTATCCCACTTTGCTGAGAGTTTTTTAAATAAATGAGTGCTGAATTTTATCAAATGCTTCTTCTGCATCTATTGATAGGATCATGTAATATTTATCCCTCATTTTGTTTATGTGGTGAATCATAGTTATTGATTTGTGGATATTGTACCAACCTTGAGTCCAGGATTAAATCCCACTTGATCGTGGTATATGATCATTTTGATGCATTGCTGTATTCAGTTTGCTAATATTTTGTTGAGGATTTTAGCATCTTTGTTCATCAGGGATATGGACATATAATTTTTTTCTTTGTAGTGTTTTCATCTGGTTTTGGAATGAGGATAATGCTGGCCTTGTGAAATAGTTTTGGGTGCCTTCTCTCCACTTGAATTTTTTAAATTAACTTATTTATTTTTAAAACTATTTTTCAACTACAGTATTCTTTCTTTTACTCCCTTCCCAGCCCACCACCTTGTGCCCCCCACCTCCCTTGAATTTTATACAATAGTTCAAGAAAAGAGAGGTGTTAGTTCTTCTTGGAATGTTTAGTATAATTTACCTGTGAAGCCACCCAGTCCAGTGTTTTGTTTATTGGGAGTTTTTTTTTATTACTGCTTCAGTTTCACTAGGTGTAATCTGACTATTCAGGTTATCTGACTCTTCCTGATTTAGTTTGGAAGATTGTGTATTTCTAGGAATTTATCCATTTTGTCCAGTTCTCCAGTTTGTTGGCATATAGTTAATCCTAATGTTCTCTTACAATCCTTTGTATTTCTTTGGTGTAAGTTATTTCTTGTCTTTCATATCTGATTTTATTTATTTTTGTCCTTTCTCTTTTTTTCTTCATGAGTCTGATTAAAGGTTTATCAATCTTGTTTATCTTTTCAAATAACCAGCTCTTGGATTCATTGATCTCTCATTATTTTCAAGACTCTATTTCACAGATTTCTGCTCTGATCTTTATTATTTCCTGCCTTCTACTCACTTTGGGCTTTTTGTTTTTATTGTTCTTTTTCAAGTTTCTTTAAGTAAAGTTGAATTTTTTATTTGAGTTTTTCTTGGGGTTTTTTTTTTTAGATAGGCCTGCAATGCTATTAATTTCCCCCTTTAGAATTGTTTTCCCATTGTTCTACAGATTTTGTATTGTTGTGTCTTCATTTTCATTTCTTTCAAGGTATCTTTTGATTTCTTTCTTGATTTCATTGTGGACCCATTCATTATTTAATAATATGTTATTTAGCTTCCATGACCTTGCATGTTTTTCAGTGTTCTTCTTGTCATTGATTTCTAGTTTTATAGCACTGTAGTCAGAGAAGATGCTTGATATGACTTCAGTCTTCTTAAATTTATTGAAACTTGTTCTGTGTCCTAACATGTGGTCTGTTGTAGAAAATGTTCCATGTGCGCTTGAAAATTATGTGTATTCTGCTACTTTGGGGTGAGATGCTTTGAAGATATCAATTAAATCCATTTGATCTAATGTGTCCTTTAAAGTGGCTGTGTCTTTGTTGCTTTTCTGCTTGGAAGATCTATTCATTGAAGTCAATGGATGTTTAACCCCCTGGCTATGAATGTATTTCTGTCAATATTTCCCTTTATGTCCATCAAGATTTACTTCACATATGTAGGTGCTCATATGTTGAGCGTGTAAATGTTTACTAGGGTTATATGCTCTTGTTGGATTGTTCCTTGTGTCATTATGTAGTGTTCTTCTTTGTTTCTTACTACACCCTTGGTCTTAAAGTCTATTGTTTTGGATATAAGTACTGCTACCCCTGCTTATTTTCTTTTCAATTGCATGAAATATCATTTTCCATCCCTTTACTTTGAGTCTGTGTATATCTTTCTATTTGAGATGGGTCTCTTGGAGGCAGCATATATATGGATCTTGTTTTCTTAACCATTCAGCTACCCTATGTCTCTTGGCTGAAGCATTTAAGATATTTACATTTAAGGTGATTATTTATAGATACATATATAATGCCATTTTATTGTAGATGGTTTTCCTCCTCCTCCTCCTCCTCTTCTTCTTCTTCTTTCTTCCTTCTTCTTTCTTTTTCTTTGTTTTTCTTCTTTCTTTCTTTTTCTTCTTCTTCTTCAAGCAAGCCCTTTAACATTTCTTGAAGTACAAACTTGGTGTTAACAAACTCCTTTAGCTTTTTCTGGTTTGGGAATCTCCTTATTTCTCCTTTAATTTTAAATGATAGCCTTGCTGGGGAAAGTAGCCTTGGTTGTAGGTTCTTGCTTTTCATCACTTTGAATATTTCACACCATTCCATTGTGGTCTGAAATCTTTCTGTCGAATAATCATATGCCAGTCTAATTGGTGGTCCCTTGTAGATAACTACCTGCTTTTCTCTTGTGCCTCTTAGAATTATCTCATGTTAAAGCCTTGGCATTTTAATTATAATGTGTCTCGGCGTAGGCCTGTTTGGGTCCAACTTGTTTGGGACTCTCTGAGCTTCCCGAATTTGCTTGTCTTTTTCTTTCACCACATTAGGGAGGTTTTCAGCCACTATTTCTTCAAATGGGTTCTTGACCCCTTGCTAACTCTCTTCTCCTTCTGGTATTCCCTCGATGCACATGTTGTTATGCTTCATGTTGCCCAAAATGTTTCTTAAACTCTTCTCCTTTTTGTAAATTCTTATTTTTTTCTGCTCTGCCTGGGTGTTTCATTTTTGTGTGTTTTTGTTACTTTGTCTTCCCAATCACTGATTCAGTCCTCTGCTTCTTCTAACCTACTATTTATTCCTCCCAGCATATTATTTATTTCACATATTGCATTCTTTATTTCTGACTAGACATTTTTATGGCTTTTATGCCTTTCTTCATGCTGTTGAGTATCCTTATAATCATTACTCTAAACTCTCTATGTGATAAATTGCTTGCCTCCATTTCATCTATTTCTTCTTCTGGTAAATTCTCTCTCTCTTTTTTTTTGTTTTTTTTTTAATTTGTGGTCTATTTCTTTGTCTTCCCATTTTGGCTGCTTTTTGTATTTTTTGCCTTAGTTGTTAAACTAATCAGCCTGTCCAGCTTAAACATCACAGCTTGGGGCATGGAGCTATTGCTTCTCCTCAGGCTGATGACACTTGGAGAAGACTGCTATGCCTGAGAAAGATGGCTTCTCTAGTATGGAAGAAAGATGACTTAGCACAGGGATTCTGGTGAATGTTCCTTCAGTTCTTTCCCCAAGGCCATCCACCTCAGACTCTCCTCAATCATCTCTAGGACACCCTTCCTTCCCTCTGCTGGAGTCCAGGGTAAGTGGCTACAAGTGAAATTTTGTGCGTTGGCTCTTTAAGAGTCTCTCTGAGTCTCCAGCTGTCTCTCCCTGGAGGACAGAAACCCTTCTGCTTTTTATAGCTGGGTGTTATCTGGGTTTCTTTACAGCTCTGGTGCTGTAGAGTAGGGAGTCCAGCTTGGGGTTTAGGCCCCACATTTCTCTGAGGGAACCCCACAGTCTCTGAATTATCCTTCTGGAAGTACACCTGCCACCCTCGGGAGCCCAGCCAGCCCTCTCACGCCTCCTCCACAGTCCCTAAGAGTCTTGTTGTGGTGAAATGGTTTCTCCTTGGTTATAAGGCTTCTCTCCAGTTACTGTTCAGTTGGTTATTAAGGATTCTTTCTCTACAACTCAGCTGTAATTCCAGGTTGGTCCTGGGAGCAGGTTAGTGTATCTTCCAGTTACTCCTCCACCATCTAGGATCTTTCTTCATTTGTCATTTTAGTTGTTCCACTACCATCCACTCAACCACCCATACCAGAAACCTAATTATGCTTGACACCTCAATTTTCTCTCCCTTTCTCCCACCCCTAAATAATACCAAAACCCTAGCTGTATACTGGTTGAACATTTCTCCAAACAGTCCCCTCACTTCTGTTTCCATTTCAGGCTTCCATCTCCCTCTTCAAACTATTAGATTGTTCTGCTAACTGACCTTCTTTCTGCTGTACTAGTCTTGGTCCCATTAAATCCAACTTTAAGCCAGTTTGCTGAGTGGCCTATTTAAAAAGAAAACCTGACAATCTTTCTTTCTGAATAAAAACTTTCAGAATAAAAACTTTCAGAGACCTCAGGTCCAGCCTGATAAATTAGCCATCTATAATATGATTTCCCCTCCCTCCTATCTCATCCTGCCTTATACTTTTGGTTATAGTAACATTGAAACTCCCGAAATAGCATTAGTATCCTTGATTTGTTGAGGGCGAACCACGTCAGTCATTATAGCATCTGTTTTATGCATTTAATCCTATGTCAATTTGTAAGGTGGTAGAATTATTTGCATTTTATAGATGGGCAAATTGTTTGTATTACCCAGCTGATGAGGTAGAGCTAGGACTTCAAAATGAACCTGAAACCCCCATATTTTCCACCCTGCTAATGTTGTCTCAACTCACCATACTATTTGTTACCTTTATGCCTACTTTCTACATATAATGCCTTTTCCTCAAGCACTTATTCTTGTTGCCTAGCTAACTCTGCTAATCCTGTTGAACTCAGATGTAGTATCTTTTATTATCTTTTGTGTTAGATTATATAACACTTTGCCACTTTCAAAATAACCTAGCATAACTCTAGTGCTATACTTACATTGTTATTTAATTATCACTTTACATGACTATAAGTCTATCTTCCCCACTGCAACACCAGGGCTTAGGCCACATTGTGGTGTTCTTATACATCCAGGGTAGAGTTATTACACTTAATAACTCCATAGACATTTGCTAGGTGAGTTCACAGATGATAATGGTGCATAGAGCTCTCAGTACAGCCCTGTTGCACATCACTGGCTTAGATAAAGAACTTTCATACACTTGTCAAATTTTCAGACGCAAATTTTCAGTCAAAAGAAATGACTAAGTTGTGTGACAGAACTTAAATTCAAAAGTATATTTAACTTATGCTGAAAACAAAATTTAAACTTTTAAAAAACAATGCTTAAGTAATTATGTAAAAATTAACATAATCCTCTAATACTATGAGTACATTTTACATTCACACCCATTTACTTTCTAATACTCAGGATAGAATACACCCTAAGTGCCTGTAAAATACAGAAAGAAAACTGGATATTATTTTCATGATTATGTTGTTCTAAACAACTCTATATATCCTTCATATTATTTTAATTATTGCATAATATTTTACTCAGTTGGTTTTATCAATTAATTCCTCTAATCTTGGACATTTATGCTTTTTCAGTCTTTGAAATCATAGATTATAAAAGTAAATAAAAATAACAAATTCCTTAAGTTTTTAGCAGCAATGAGTACTTTAGGTGATTAAAGATACCTTCAAATTCCAACAATAATGGGCTTTTCCCATGTTTCTTTCTTGTTATTTCTCTGTAATTTTTGTGTTCATGTCATAAACTATTCAGTTTTTAGGTCCTTGAGATTTTTTTTCTGAATTTGAACCCACTTGTCATATATTACAAATGTTCATTTGTCTGACATTTTAAGTTTAAATACTTATCTCAGTCAGTTGTTATATAAAAAATTGAATTTACATCATTTTAAACTACTAAGGTCTTTCAATTTCTGTATATTCAGCTGTAGAAATATGTCCCATTGAGTTTCTTCTATGGATTTGTGCATTGGTTAAAGCATGGCTCTAATACTTTGGTTTTCCAAATTGTTGTATTTTTCTTAGTATACCTGAATAAATAGGCCTTCTTTGCCTCTTTATTTTGGAAAATGACTCAACTTTTAAAATATTTTGGGTTTATTTCTACTTTTTTCACTTTCCTGTTGGTGTGCCGTCTTGTATTTGCACCACTACCACATAGCTTTACTAAACTTTTTATAAGTTTAACATCTGATCTGAGTAATTTTCTTCTCATTTCTTCTTTTCAGATTGTTATAGTTCCAACTTTGCTCACATTTTTCATACAAATTTTGAATTCCGAAAAAGTCATATTGCCATTTTTATTGTAGTTGTGCTAAATATATATATTTCCTTAGAATGAGCAGACAGATTTATAATTATACCTATTTATTTTAAAAAAACTTCTAACAAACATTTATAGATTTCTGTAAAATAGCCTTTGCACGTATCTTATTCAGTATAAACCTTAGCATTTTAGATTGCTTTTAATGAAATAACAATAACTGACATTTACTAAACATGTAATATGTACTAGACATTATGCTAAGTGTTTCTTACATATTATCTCATAAAAGGTCTCTGCAAGATAGCCATAGTTCTTTCCATAATACCTATGAGGAAACTGAATTGGTGACATGATTTGTCCAGAGCCACGTGACTATTAAATAGTAGAGCTGTAATTTGTACTCAGGACTGCCTGACTTTAAAGACCATGATCTTAATCACCATTCTATACTAAGTAAACTGGAATTGTGAGCTATTAATATAATGAAATTTAGCCAGAATAAAAGTAAAATTCTTGTGCTGAGGTCAATATTTCAAATGGATAAGAAGATGAAGGCCAATATTTGTTCAGAATTTGAAAAAGAGCTCAGTTGTTCAGTTGTAAAGAAAGTAATGAAATCCAGTTCTGCATAAAGTCATATATTACATCAGTTTATGGAAGGGGACAGGACCAGGGGATCACATCTAGAATGCTGTGCTCCCTGCCTCATGTTTTAAGAGTAGCCTTTACAACTGTGAGTTTCATCAGGGAACAATAACATGATAATGAGGAATTACATAGAATAAATGGTTGAAGGATGAGAATTCTCAGCTTGGTTAAATGAAGACATCTGAAGAGCTGTTGTGAGCAGGAGGAAATAGACATGTAGTGAACAGAAGTTGCAATGAGACAGATTCTGGCTCCAGTAAATTCTTGAAGAAAGCCTGTCCAACAGCGAAACTGGTTTCCTAGCAATTTAGTGAGTATGTCATCCTTTGAAGTATTTGAGCAGAGACCAAAGGTTACAGAAAAGGAATTCTAGGACCAAATAATTAGCCAGAAAACACAGTAGTTAAATATGAAAATTAGTAGACTCCAACCCAGACTGGTGAATCATAAACTGAGGTGGGGCAGCAATGTGTTTTAAGAAGCCATCCTGATAACTTTGAATCATGCTAAAGTTTGAGAACTACTAATCTAGATAAACTCTATTCCCTTACAGCTCTAAAATTTAATTCTTCTTCCTGTTTGTCGGGGATTACACTTTCATCTGTATCATTCAGTACTATAATCATTGTGTATTGAATCTAAGGAAAGTTAATTGTTGAAATAACAAAGGGACCTCATCATAAGGTGGTTTTCTCAATAGATGGCTTTACAATGTCAATCATCCCAGAGACAGTGTTTCAACTGAACTTCAGGTATCCCAATAAATGGTTGAAGTTCTCCCATACATACACACCAAGCCATGTCCAGTAGTAAAGGTATGAATCATCAATATTATGTGTCTACTTTTTCTTTAAAAAAAAAAACAAATAAGTAAATGAAGAAAAGCTCAAGTTTTCATCTTACTTTTATGTATTTCTTTTTTTCATGAGCAAATTCAATTAAGCTCTCTGGAGGTGAGTTGGAATACATAGGAAGAACTTTTTCAATTTAATTTCCCTTTTTAATGTTTTAATTTTTATTGTATTTTTCCTAACCATATAAGCCCTTTATACCTGTCCCACAACCACCATAATGTTATCCATGTCCATGAGTCCTTTTTCCTTTTTGCTTGATCCCTCCATCCCCTAACCTCCCTCCCCAATAGCTGTCATCCTGCTCTCTGTCTATGAATCTGTCTCTATTTTTGCTTATTAGAGTTTGTTCATTAGATTCCACATATGAGTAAAATCATATGTGTCTTTCTTTGACTGGCTTATTTCATTTAGCATAATGTTTAATTTCTTATGGCTAAGATACAATAGAAGTTGAATTCCCCTATCACTTACCCATGCTATTAGTCCTTCAGCACTGAGGCCATGTCTCATCCACCTTTGTGTCTTTCACAGTGCTTAGTGAAATGCCTATAAAATGTTAGTGCTCAGTCATTACATATTAAATGTAATATATTTGATGTGGTAATTATCTGGGTTTGAAAATGTTTTCTAATGTAAAATCAAAGTATTGTGATTAAATAAAACACAGAAGACTAGAATCCTAGGCTTCCCTAACCAAATACAATCACTATTTACATTTTAGAGTAATGACTCTTGATCTTTTTGCCCATTTCTAAATTTTGTTTTAAATGTATAATCATACATTGCATAAAATATTGAATTCTGCTTTTTGGCTTTATCATTCTATATTAAGGGATCAAATTACATGACACACTTGCATGTACAAAAAAATACAGCCTTTTTAATTGCTAGAGCTAACTCGATGCTTTTCATCAGCCAGTGGGTAATTGGAAAAGTTAAAAGTGACAATTAATGATATCTGAGCCTTTCCCAGATAAACAGTGTATGTCTGTAAAATAGTAAAGTCCAACCCCCTCTTCATGTTTGAGTTAAATAATACCTTGGATGACTGGGCTTATTGCAGTTAAATGCTGAGTGTTTCAGATTTCCTTCCCTCCCTGTGCATCTTTACAAGATGGCACCTGGATGGGGTTTATTGGGGGAGGAAGTGGAGCAGACAAGTAAATGGTGCATGTGAGATCATAGTGATGGGGAAAGAGGTCACAGGTTTTTTCCATCGTTCTAATGCCTGGCTTCTGCTGGTTCACTGCCCTTCTCAGAGACCCCATATCCCCTCTTCTAAGCCCACTGAGACATTGGGGCTCCAGAATGCACATGAAGGACTTGGAGGGAACCAGAGGATATTTTATGGTTGGTAACCATCTTCATCAATGAGTATGACACCACACTACTTGAGCCATGGTCTTGATCTAAAGATAAGATTATTCCAAATGAAGAAAAGGAAACAGTCCTGTGTTTTTAGCTTTCTCTTCAACCTGTAGAAAAGGCTCCTCAGCCCTTAAAACATCAGCTGCAGAAGAGAAGTTAAGACATGGGAGCTTTCGACCTACTTCCCCTAATTCCTCTCGTTTTGTTTGGCTGTCCCCTGTGCCAGCGTGGGTAAGATGGCTCCTCCCTCTTACTATTTGGCTGGAACTGCCACACCATGCTGTTTATCCTGTGCTTTCTGTGCACTTAAGAAAATGAAACCAAACAGAAAACACTTTTATAAGGCCTAACTCGTGCATGGTAGGGAGAAAGGGAAACTTGGAGACTTAAAAACCCTTGCTTTTGCTCCCCAAACCTGGCTTTCAGATTGTATATATCTTAGAAAAGTCTGTTTTGAGACTTACAGCTGATCAGCAAAGTCCTGTCGTTGGAGGTGGCGCCCATTGTCCCCTTCCCTGGGGCAACAACTCCACTGTTCACCTGCAACCTGACATGATTTGAAGGAGAAACAAAATATATCTATTTAAAGTTTCCAAGCATTATACTGGGTAAAGTTATATCAAAAACACTCCTGCATACTCTGGTGTTATGTACTGAGCACCATGATAGGAAATGTACATATTTCAATTTATTTAATCTTTGAGTTTAAGTTATTCAATCCTTTATTCTTATTTTACTTATGTTACATGGAAACTCAAAAATAACTTTATCCAGGTTTCAGAGAGGGCATCTTTTCAACTACAGCATGCACAACATTTAACCAATATGCACACCACTATGTATGGAACCATTACCCCATATTTGGACTTCTAAGTTGCCCCAGGTTTTTTTTTAATAAAGTTTTACTTTTCAAAAAAAGTACAGTAGGGTCATCCCCACTCTTGTTGGTGCAGGTGTAAATTGCTCGAGCTCTATGCTTTGAAATGATTTTAATTGCAAGTCCTTACAAAGGAGCTCCTGACAGGGGCTCCCTCCACACGCTCAGTGACAAGAGCTGGGCCTATAAGCTTATAGTTGGGAACTTTTCTTGCAGAGTTTGATATATGTCACTTTGTCAGACAAGACTAGGTTATTGAGCTTGTCCTAAACTTTGCCATTGGACTACTTCTTTTAGAAAGGTTTGTTCACTGGGTCTCTGTCTTTCCGGACCCATTTTGCAGCATCTTTCTTCTTGTTATCTTTGGGTGGCCCCACCTGCCATAAGAGCCAGCCAGGTAGTTCTGGGAGCCTCAGCTGCACCCCAGCACCGTGGGGCATCCGAACTCAGCTTCATGTCAGTCACCTCGCCAGAGCCACCTGAGCTTGTTTCAAAGAAAGATTTACAACTCCTACTGCAAGAAACTGGGACTTAGGATTTAAAGGCTGCTTCAGACAAAACAGAGAAAAACCAATAGATTAAATGAAAACTAAAATATATACCCACAACCAACTGCAAATCAATGACCTAGTTGAATCTTGATTCAAACATAATGTAGAAAAAAATGGATTGGGGCAATTTGAACATTAACTAAATGGACATTTGATGATAGTAAGGAATTCTTATGTATTTTGTAGGTATTACTGACTTTTAAAGAGTTCTTAGAGATGTATATTAAACTGTTACAGATGAAATGAAATCATGTCAAGATTATTTCAAAGTAGTAAAAGGACGAAGTATTGGATGGGAGTGCAGAGGGTAGATAAAACAAGATTGGCCATAATTTGATCACCGTTGAAGCTAGGTGATGAGTACAGGGGTGTTTATTATCTTATTGTTTTGTATTTGTTTGCAATTTTTCTAAGATACATTTTTTTAAATGTAGTAGCAACTAGAATAGTATTCTGTATGCTTCCTTAGTTTTGGGCAGTATTCTTTTTCTAATGTTATTAAGCATTTGGATGATTTTGGTCCCAATCACTATCCCCCAATGCCTTATCCTTAACCATATTTCTTTTACATAGTGTGTTTCACTTGATAAATTCCTTTTGGATGAGCCTTGTTAGATGAAAATTCCTCCTCAATTCAGAGTAGAGAGGGCCATCAGTGCTCTTGAATGTGGTGGTGGTGGTGGTGGGTGTGTGTGTGTGTGTGTGTGTGTGTGTGTGTGTGTGTGTGTCTGGTAAGCACAATGGTTCTCTGAACTAGGCCTTGTGGGAGCCTTGATATCCCACTTCGTGCTGCAATTTTATCATGTGTTTGAAGAAGTGTTTCCCCTGCTAGGCAGGAAGGAAATTTAAAAATAAGTGCCAGCTTCAAATACCTGTGAGGCACACAGTGACATCTTCTACTTGTCTGGTCAGTGAATCCCTGTGTCCTGCGGAGTGTCTCATTAACACCAGGGGCTTGGCCAGGCAGGGTGCCCCAATCTGAGCATGCGCATTACCTGGGCACAGTTTCTATTCGATTCCCAAAATGTACTAAAGTCACATTGCATTAGACCCCCAAAGTGCACTTGTTTTCTGTGGAAATGTTTACACAATTTCCTCTCCTCCCCCAGTTCCCAGAGGAAGTGTCATTTTACTCTTCCCCTCTCAATATTACTCATAATTGTCATTCTTATAAGTACCAACATTTGTTCATGGAAGGAGGCAGAAAAAGAGGCAAAGAGAATATACATGGAGAAGGAGAGGGAGATTAAGAATGTAATAGATTGTTCATTGCAAAATATGAATGAAGCAAGTACATTATCATCTTGAGAGTCTAGTGAAATTCTGGAATAGAAACAAAACACTAAAAATTAGATTAAAGATACAAAATTTCCAAAAGGTACATGATAAAATTTAACGTGTGGGAAAAAATTCTCTTAAATTTTAGGGCTTCCTTTCATACAAGCTAATGCCAGGATGACAGAGGAGGGCCTTTAGTTCTGTCATTTTGTGTCATAGCTTTTCTGCAAAATTCAAAGAAATCAAGAGCATGTTATTAAAAATACTCACATGACAGTCAGTTTAAGACATATCTCTTCATCAAAATCCCAGTATATGCCAGTGGTTTTTTTTATTTCTTATTCTCCTCACATCCTATCATTTGCCTGGCCTTTTCAGTTTAATACAAGTTGACAATTCGATATGGGCATATTGATTTCTGCAGTGTGGAGCTACAGAGAACCAGTTGTATGTGGTAACTGTAGTGAAGATTAACAGGTATTATTGGGGTAAATTTTCTACTCCAGTTCTTTCAAACAGCTATTATCAGCAAATGTTCCAAAGTTTTATTTATTTTTCCTCTCTTTTTTTTATTTTTTTTAAATTTCATTTAGTTATTTTTCAAGTACAGTTTTTTGTCTATTTCTCCCATCCCAGCCTCCCCCGCCTCTTGCTCCCCACCTCCCTCACATTTCCAACCCCCTTAGTTCTCGTCCCTGTGTCCTTCCTATTTGTTCCTTCAAATATCTCCCCTTTTTTCCCCTTAAATTCCCTTCCCTCTCCCCTCTGGTCACTGTCCCCTTGTTCTCTATTTCAGTGTCTTTGTTTTTCTTCTGCTTGCTTGTTTGTTTTGTTGTTTAGCTTCCTCTCTTTTTTTATTGTTGTTCAAGTACAGTTGTCTCCATTCCCCCCATTCCCACCCACCCAGGCCACACCCACCTCCCATCCTTGATCCTATCCGCTGTTTGCTTTGTCCATATATTCTTTATACATGTTCCCTGATGACCCCCCTTTTCCCCCTGCTATCCTCTCCCACCTCCCCTCTGGTTAATGTCAGTTTGCTCTTTATTTCAATGTCTCTGGTTCTATTCTGCTTGCTTTTTTCTTTTGTTGATTAGCTTCCACTTATAGGTGAGATCATATGGTATTTGTCTTTCACCACCTGGCTCATTTCACTTAGCACAATGCACTCCAGTTACATCTAGGTTTTTGGGAAGGGTAGGAGCGTTTTCTTTCTTTCTGCTGCATAATATTCCACTGTGCAAATATATCACAGTTTGTTGATCCACTCATGTACTGATGGACACCTCAGTTGCTTCCAGCACTTGGCTGCTGTAAGTTGTGCTGCTATGAAGATTGGGGTGCATAGGTTCTTTTGAACTGGTGTTTCAGGATTCTTATGGTATAATCCCAGCAGTGGAATTGCCAGGTCAAAAGGCAGTTCCATTTTTAGTTTTCTGAGGACCTTCCATACTGTTTTCCACAGTGGCCGCACCAGTCTGCATTCCCACCAACAGTACACTAGGGTTCCCTTTTCTTCAAAACCTTGCCAGCACTTGTTGTTTATTGATTTGGTTATGATGGTCCTTCTGACCAGTAAGAAATAGCATCTTATTATGGTTTTAATATGCCCTTCTCTGGTGGCTAGTGATGCTAAGCATCCTTTCATATCTCTTTGGCTCCTCTGTATGTGCTCCTTGGAGAAGTGTCTGTTCAGGTCCTTTGGCTATTTTTTAGTTGGGTTGTCTTCCTGGAGTGAAGTCATGTGAGTTATTTATATAATTTGGAGATTAAACCCTTGTCCGAAGTATCATTCGCAAATATATTTTCCCATAAGTTTGGTTCCCTGTTCATTTTGCTAATGTTTTCTTTGGCCATGAAGAAGCTTTTTACTTTGATGAGATCCCATTTGTTTGTTCTTTTCTTTATGTTCCTTGCTCTAGGAGACATATCAGTGAAAATATTGCTGCATGGAATATCTGAGATTTTTCTGCCTATGCTCTCTTCTAGGACTTTTATGATGTTGGGACTTACATTTAAGTCTTTTATACATCTTGAGTTTATTTTTGTGTATGGTTTAAGTTGGTGGTTGAGTTTCATTTTTTTTGCATGTAGCTGTCCAGATCTCCTAACACCATTTGTTGAAGAGGCTATTTTTACTCCATTTTATGCTTCTCCCCCCTTTATCAAATATTAATTGACCATAGAGATATGAGTTTATCTGGGCTCTCTGTTCTGTTCCATTGATCTATGTGTCTATCTTATGCCAGTGCCAGACTGTTTTGATGACAGTGACCTTGTAACATAGTTTGATACCAGGTATTTTGATTCCTCCTACCTTATTCTTCCTTCTCAAAATTGCTGTGGCTATTTGGGGTAATTTATGGTTCCATATGAATTTCTTAAATGCTTGTTCTATATCTGTGAAATATGCCATTGGTATTTTAATATGGATTGCATTGAGTCTTTAAGTTGCTTTGGGTAGTATGGACATTTCAATGATGTTAATTCTTCCAATTCATGAACACAGTATATGCTTCCATTTATTTGTGTTTTCATTAATTTCTTCCTTCAGTGTTGTGTAATTTTCTGAGTACAGGTCTTTTACTTTCTTGGTTAGGGTTTTTCCTAGGTACTTTATTTTTTTGTTGCTATATCAAATGGGATTTTTTTCCCCTGATTTCTGTTTCTGTTTCACTGTTGGCGTACAAAAATGCCTTTGATTTCTTAATGTTGACTTTGCTTTCCACTGTTTTGCCAAAATTGAAAGCAAATGGACGAAAAGGGAGTATAAAATATGCAGAACCTGACTTATTTGTATACACCATTTTTACCAGCCTTAGGCAGGACCTAACATTTTTACCAGTACTAAATTTGCACTTCGTGCATTTTATTTAATGAAATCTTTAGAAGCATGTAAGGAGCTAAATTTATTCTTTCCCTTTTAATTATGAGCAAACTAAAAATTTAGAAAAGTTCAGAAAGTTACATAAAGTCATACAGCTAGGAAGTCATGGGCCTAATCTTCTAAACCAGTTGTGTCTGACTCTGATATCTGTTTCTTCTCTGCTGCACCTTGTTGACCCTGCAAAGGAGATCATGCTGGAGTAGTTTGGATTTTCAAGGAAGAAGTCTTTTCATTTGTGGTTGATGCCTGTGTCTTCACTCCTTAATTGTTGATTTGCACCTAAGTCCAAAATTCTGGCTGCTTTGTATGAGCCTTTATTGGCCTCCTCCTCCTTGAAAATTGGAGAAAACTGTTGATGAGCTGCAGTAGAAGGATGGATGGATGCTACACTGAGACCTAGCAGGTCTCAGATATCTTTAAGGATATATTGTTAGCTACCCACAGTGGTAACTTTTGGTATTACACTGTATTTAGATTCTGGATTCTATAGAGAAAATGTTACCAGCTTGATGTGGCATAATTACACCTAGCGAGAGAATGAAGCTTGATGAAGTCTTTCTGCCATTGATACCATCAGTATGTTACTGTCTTTCCTGCCAGATTGATAACTTTTCAAGAGCAGAATATGCAACCCAAACACACTTTTATTGCTACAGCACCCAGCTCATGCCTGATATGTAGTGGGTAGTACATCCAAAAAAAAGCAAGTATTTTGTAGTGGAAAGAAAACATAAATTTTGTAAGGAGGCATCCCTGGGTTAAAAGTTATGGTTCTGCTAATTAGTCTGTGTGTTTTGCAAGAAGTTGATTAAATTCTGTGAGACTTACTTTTCTTATCAGTAAAATGGGATTAATAGAACTTGCTTGGAATGTTCCTTAAAGTTCAGAGACAGTGTAGGCAAAGCAGCCGTTGAGTCTTTGAGTTGGCTCTCAATGGGTGGCAGACAACAGCGGAAGTATTTGAAGTAGGCAGCACTAACTAATCTTGGGACAATAGAATGATTGTAAAAAGCTGGTTTATAAACCACCTTACCATAATGGAGAAAGAAACTGCCAGGAACTATCAAGAAGAAAGAATTTTCACACTTAAAATACAAAGAAAAGCATTTTAACAGTTGAAAATGATCTGTCTTTTAAGGTAGTAAGATCCTCACAAAAAAAAAAAAAAAAAGACTTCAAGCTGTGTTTGAGCAGCCACACTGGACATTGCTAGGAAACTTTCAATTCAGCAATTTTTGAAATTCAATTTCATTTTTTGTAGCAAATGCTTCCCAGTCCAGCACTAAGCCATTTTGTTCAAGACACATTATTAGAAATTTGCCTTTGCTGGAATTGCATAAATTATTATATTTGGCAGAACTGAAGAAACCACAAATAACTTTTAATAAATGCATGTTTTGCTAACATCAATAAAAAAATTAGTAAGAAAGAAGGTAAAATTTAGTTTGTAAGAAATGAAGGGATAATTATGCAAAATTGGATTCACATACTAAATACAGTGACTATGACAAAATAGTTTTGAAAAGTTTCCCAGGACCCAAATTAAATAGTTCATTTAATCTTATGATGATTAGCACCCAGGTTCAGGCCCAGCAGCTTATGTTTTAGTAAAGTTCCCACTTCTGAGGACGGTAACAAATGTGTGAAGGAGAGCAAATTCACCTGTGCCTTGTGGAGCCAGTGCCCCAGCAGAACGCGCCAGTGGCAGGCAGAGGGAGACGGCCAAAATGACCCTCATGAGCCTCAACACTAGGCAAGAGGGGCACTGAAATTTGTGTCTGTTTAGGAATATGTTTCAATCAGAAGCTTATTGCAAGACTAAATTTTTGCCTCTGGTCAAACGATGTCAGGAATTGAGACTTACCATGACTGAGCTAGCCTTCACTCAGAGAGAGTAGTCCATGAAGTTGCAAATATTGTCATCCCTTCCTCTTGTGCAGTAAACATCAGGCCTGCCCAGATGTGCGATGTTTACACACAGGGCCCTAAAGACTGTTAGGATTCCATTCAGTACATATGGGAACCCATTTTTATTGTGTCCTACCCATCCTCACACACACGCACACACACACCTACCTCCTATGCTTCAAGGGAGTGTAGATGGAATTGCCTCGGATAACTTTTATTTTCCTTCACCAACTCTAACTGTGTCTCTTTTATAAGTTAGAATGTGTATGCAGTAGTACGTTTTCTTACAGTTTTCCCAAATAAAAATCTCAAATTGTCTTTGCACTTAAGATTTTTTGTAGAACATTAAAAGCTTTTTTTAATTAGTCAAATCTATTGACCTTTTTTCTGTTAGCCAAATTTCTTCAAATTAAGGGCACAGCCTTATTTCTTTGAGAAACATTTATAGAAAATTACACTTCATGAATGCCCAGTTTGCAAGCCCGACAGGCAGCTTAGCCTTGTTTTTCAGTTCTGTGAGATGGAAAATCAATTGCTTATTAATAAAAGTCCTCTTGCTCAGACAGGATTCTGGCTTTGCCCCGAATTTCATCCTTTCCCTGCCCTGGGAATATCTTCCTATGCCAAGATCTTTGGGATTTCTCTTTCTGGAGGGAAGGGGAGATCAAAGTGGTAGATTTGGGTTTTTGTAGCCTTAGTTCTCTAGGAGGTACATAAATATGCCATGGTAGCTTAATAGGTATCATTTTGGCTTTTTTTCTTTTTTATTGAATTTATTGGTGTGGTACTGGTTAACAAAATTATACCTTTCAGGTGCACAATTCTACCACACATTTTCTGTACAGTGTATTGTGTCAACTGTTTGTCCATCACCAATTATCCCCCTGTACCCGCCTCCACCTTGCCTTTCCTTACCCACCCTTCACCTCCAGCAATCGCCACACTGTTGTCCATGTCCATAAGTTTTTCTCTTTTTTTCTCAATCCCTCCACCAGCCCACCCAGCATCCTCCTCCCAGACAGCTGTCAGCCTGCTCTCTTGCTATGAGTCTGTCTCTATTTTGCTTGTTAGTTCATTTTGTTCATTAGATTCCACGAATGAGGGAGATCATATGGTATTTGTCTTTCAGTGACTGGCTTATTTCTTCGGGAATAAGTCTCTGGCATTGTACAGAGCCAAGAATAGTGGGAGATTCAGAAGGTTTATTCAGAAAAGATTTAGAGAGAAATGCTAGGCAGCAAGCAACCTTGATTTTAAAGAAAATGAATACAGAAAATAGAGGAAATTTAATAGATTGCTGCGGTTTGTGAATATCCTTCATTGTGTTTGAAAAATACAAGTGAAAAGAACTGTGTTTGGAAATTCATTCTGTTTGTTGAAGTGTTTTTCTGTGATATCAACATTGCTCTTGTATACTACATGAGTTTTAATTTTATAAGCAGTGCTTTTCAAATTTATGAATATGCGTATATGCACAGCTCTACAATTTTCTATATGTTCCCAGTACCTCATATTCTTGGTTTCCCACATCCTTTTCTGTTTCTCATTAGAGGCCCCTCCTGGTCTCATAGTGGTTTCCTTTTTCCAGCCACTTAATGAGAAGATCCTTAAATGAACCATGATAAATGTCTGTCCTGCCATGATCTCAAATTAAATTTATTATAAATGTGGGGTTGCTTAGGTAAAATGTTTCACCACCACAGAAAATGAAATTTCAGGCTCATTTTTTAGAAGTAGCTAAGAATCTGCACTCATAAATCCTCTCCTTGTTATGGGAGTATACCCTGGTGGTTAAGAGCTGGGCTCGGGAACTCATTCTCACGGTTCAATTCTCGTTCGGCTCCTACTGTCTGTCGCCTTGGAAACATTATTTGGCCTTGCACTGCCTCAATTTCCTCACCTAAATGAGAATGTTAATAATGCAAATCTCACAGGGTTCTTTGTGACAGTGTGAATGAATTAGTTCATGGAAGCAACACATGAGAGTAGTAGCACCTAACATACAGAACTGTTAAATTGAAGGCGACCATATTTGGTGATCCCTGTTTGAGTTGCTGGGTTCTGATTCACCTGTTCATTCCTTCCGTGCTCGTTCATGGAGCCCTGCTATGGCAGTTCTGACATTGCACTGCAACCATGGCATGGAGATAAATAAGAAACAGGTGCTGCCCCCAATGAGTTCACAGACTACAGAGGTGAACAAACAAATCAAAATGTAGTGGAAACATGCAAGAATAAAATAACCCTGTAAGGTACAAAGCCAGTGTAAAGGAAAGACTAATTGAGATTGTCCAGGGCCTCTTGGAAGACTTCCTAAAGGAGATGAAAGATTAGCTCTGAGTGGTATGGCTCAGTGTACTGAGAACTGACTTGTGAACCACAGGGTAGTGGGTTCGATTCCCAGTATGGGCACAGGCTGGGTTGCAGGCCAGGTCCCCAGTAGGGGACATGCAAGAGGCAACCACACATTGATGTTTCGCTTCCTCTTTCACCCTCCCTTCCGCTCTCTTTAAAAATAAATAAAGTCTTTTTTTCAAAGAAAGATTAGCTAAGTTGTTGAAGGGGAGCAGGTGCCCCCCAGACAAATAAGCAGAAATCAATTCCAGGCAAAGTAAATACTGTAGAAGTTATGAAATAGCAAGCAATTTAGTTGGGGTCAAAAGCTTGAGTCAAGGAGTGACCAGAGATGGGGATAGAGCAGTGGACAGGAGCAGTGAAGACCTTGTGGGCCTGCTCAGAAGACAGATTTAAGTCAGAGAATCCTGATGTTTGCTGTGTAGCTTGTGTTTACATAACTAGGGTGCCAGTCCAGAGTTGCCTCCATACCCTGAGCAGACACCAGTAATTACCAGGCAGCTATTTGCTTCCACCCCTTCTTATGTTTCCCTATATTTAGGCCCATTTGAATGCAGTGCTTGAGTTTAGAATGTTAGAAACAGGAATTTACCCAAATAAGCAAAGTGGAAGCATGGATGAGTTACACACAGGCATATCAAGGTATGTGAGAGGCCCTGATATAACTAATTGCAATGCATTACACCTTCCTCATTTAAACACTAATTTCTTATTTGCAAAAACATAGTTTTCAAATTTGGGAGTCTATATTTTCATTAGAAACTCTTGTCCAAACTAAGCTAATCATCACTTCCTGTGTCTAGGAATAGTCTGGCTTCTCACCCTTCCTCTGAAACTTTTAAAAAACTTGTTCTTCATCTCCTACATGTGCATATTTGCATTTTTTCAACCATGGTATTTCAGGACACTGCTGAAAGAAACAAAGCACTTTCCTCCATCTAATCAAGGATTCAGGAGGCATCTTGGTTTAGGTGGCCCCACACTTTGGGCTCACACATACATCCCCTTCGGTTGTTTGTCTTCGCAGCATTCCGAAGCAGTACCTTTTCTTTGAATGCTTTTCTGATAATGACAACATTTTTAGCCAAAAGATTATTGCTTTTATCAATTACAAACTCTACCCTCTAGACAGGGTAAAACTCTCCCAGCCAGAGATCTACTAGAGCTAGATCAATAACTTCAATCTTTCTAGTTTTCCTGACAACCAGGGTTTGACTAACCAGGAGCCCCCGTAAAGAATCTGGCTCCCCAGTTAAAGCTAGTTTTGCCCCTGGATGTTTTATGTCACCACATGGTCTGCAAGCTCGTCTCTTTTCCCAGAGCAACTATATATCTTTTGGCTTTTGATAAGAAAGAATAACTAATTATAGTTAAAACTGTTGGTAAGATTATCTGCCTCTGAATAGCATATCATTTCTATATGGTGGTTGCCTCTTTTCCCTTCAGAAACTTCCCTTTTCTCCTACAAATGGTGAACACAAAACAAAATAGTCCTGTTTCTTAGGTGATGCTCTGGCTTCTCTTCTAATTGCTGCCTCAACAGCAGAAAACCCTTTGGGCTCATTTAAATTCTTAACTCTTTCCTGTCATACTGTCAGCCTCTCGGCACTTTATTTACTAAATAAACAAACTATATTCCTATCTTTGGCGCTGTTCCAAATATAATCAGTTTTCTTTTTTAAAAGTATTTTTATTGATTATGCTGTTACAGTATTCCCAATTTTCCCCCTTTATCCTCTCTCTGCCCTGAACTCCCAACCCTCCAGCAACCCCCACTCTTAGTTCATGTCCATGGGTTATACATGTAAGTGCTTTGACTCCTCTGTTTCCTATACCATGTTTTGTCTTTTTCTGACTAGTTTATGCCTACTAATTATGCTTCTTCTTCCCTGTACCTTTTCCCCCCAATCCACCCATTCCTCCCTTCACCCTCCGCACTGAAATCCCTCCATATGACGTCCATTTCTCTGATTCTGTTCCTTTTCTAATTGTTTGCTTAGTTTTCGTTTTCATTGTTTCTCTTTTAGGTTCATTTATTGATAGTTGTGGGTTCGTTGTCATTTTATTGTTCAAATTTTTATCTTCTTTTTCTTAGATAAATCCCTTTAACATTTCATATAATAAGGGTTTGGTGATGATAAACTCCTTTACCTTGATCTTATCTGGGAAGCACTTTATCTGCCCTTCCATTCTGAATGATAGCTTTCCTAGATAGAGTAACCTTGGAAGTAGGTCCTTGCCTTTTATGACTGAGAATACATCTTTCCAGCCCCTTCTTGCCTGCAATGTTTGGCAAGATGATGGCTTTAGGGGAACTTCTTTGTAGGTAACTACTTTTCTCTTGCCGCTTTTAAGATTCTCTCCTTATCTTTAATCTCAGGTAATGTAATTATATGTGCCTTGGTGTGTTCCTCTTTGGGTCCAACTTCTTTGTGACTGGGCTTCCTAGATTTCCGGGAAGTCTATTTCCTTCACCAGATTGGGGAAGTTTTCTTTTGTTATTTGTTCAAATAAATTTTCAAATTTTTGTTCTTGTTCTTTTCCTTCTGGCACCCCTATAATTCAGATATTGGGATGTTTCAGGTTGTCCCAGAGAGGTTTGTAAGTCTCTCTTCATTTTTTTGAGTTCTTGTTTGTTCATTCTGTTCAGTTGAATGTTTATTTTTGCCTTTCATTCCAAATACCGGTAGTTGCTTTGAGTCCTGGTTTCCTTCCTATTACTGTTGGTTCCCTGAATATTTTGCTTTATTTCATTTTGGGTATCTTTCATTTGTTTTTGGTTTTGTTTTCATTTTTTGAGCAAGCTCAATCAGTTCTGTGAGCATTTTGATTACCAGGACTTTAAATTCTCCATCGGATAGGTTGGCTATCACCTCATTACTTAGCTCTCTTTCTGGAGCTTTGCTCTGTTCTTTTATTTGGGCCATATTTATTTGTCTCGGAGCACCTGTTCAGCTGTTAAGGGGTCTGGCACTTAGGTAAACCCCTGAGCAGGGCAACCCTCCCTGCTGCTCTGAGGCACTGCCCTGAGGCTCTGCTTGTCTGGGAGGCGCCTGAGAGGGAGCAATGCAGCGGCCCTGCTCCTCTGTAGACCTCTTTCCAACAGACTCTCTTGTGAGACTGGGAGTTTCTCCCACTGAGGCATCCCCCCCACCTTACCCCGCAGTCCACAGTCAGCTCTGAGTCCCAGTTCCTGTTCAGCCAGCCCCTCCCACACAGCCTTGCTGAGTGTTCTGCTTGATTTTTTCTTTAATTCCTTGGTTGTCGGAGTTCCATGCCGTTTGATCTTTCTGGCACTTCTGGTTGTTTATTGATTTTAGGTTGGCTGTTATCCTCCTTTTGGTTGTGCGAGGAAGCGAAGGGTTTCTACCTAAGCGTCCATGTTCGCTGGAACCCCCGACAGTGATCAATTTTCAAAATGAAGGACAGGTATTAAAAGACCACCTCAGACCAAGTACCTGAACAGTCAGTATTGAATTTGCATAAGTGCGTTGTCTAGTTTCTGTTGTTTCCATTTCTTCTGTATTTAAATAATGAGGAATCCGAAGCAAGAGAACATAAAAAAGCTAATTTTTATAAGCTTTTACATTCATACGTAACCTTCTAATTAATAACTAACAATGCATTTTTAATATACATACCCCTACTGTGATGTCAGTTGTGTATGTTTGAAAGATTGATTTGACTTCAATTTAATGCCCTAAGAGAGTGTTAGAATTTTAATAATAATGTTGCCCCTGAAATGCATGTAATTATTAAGGAAAAAGTCAACAACATAGTTAAAGTAAATGTGTAAATTGAACACAAACACGTATAACATTTATTATGTTCATGTATAATGGGAAATAGCAAGTGTGACTAATTACCAATTATGTTAAATTTAACTGAAATTCTATTCCAGTTCCTTGTCATTACACTGGGTTTTATCATATACTGCAGCATGCCAAGAACACAACTAAAATTGCCCAAGATAGTCATGTTAGTGTGAAAGGTTTCCATAAATGAGGCCCTGCCCTTGAAATTATTTGTCGAATTATACTGAGAAAGACACTGACATCCAAGTGAGAACTCAGATTCTACATCCAAGGTAAAGGCATGGGGGTGAGGGTGGAGGAATTGAGCAAAAAAGAAAAAGAACTCTTGGACACGGACAACAGTGTGGTGATGGGGGGGTGGAGGTCGAAGAAGTTATAGGTGCATAAAGGTAATGGAAAAAATACGGTAAAAGTGAACGACTTTAAAAGAAGAAAAAAGACTGCTTTAAATTAAAATGAAAACAAGTAATTTGGAAAAATAAAATTAAAATATGTCCTATAAGGAAATTTGTGGCCTTATCCCTTTTGCCTATACAAATCCTTCTAAAGGATAAATCACAAAACAGAAAGGACACGTGTCACCTGAGGGGGTGGTGTGCTGACAAGAACCGGGAAAATAAAAGCAACTTCAGACCATTGTGCCAAAAGACCCTGAAGGTAAAATTTTCTACAGGGAAGGTGCTGCAAGCTAATATATAATTTCTGTTTCGGTAGAAAATATCTGAATACCAAAATAGCCACCTGAGTTAAGGAGCTGCACCGACATGGTTAGTGCTGTGATTTGAAACAGGTGTGGAGTGGGGATTCCAGTGACAGCCGCTTCATCTGCTCCGTGCTCATAGCTAGCCACAGTCACCTGTACACTCGTAACCTGCAATGACCACTTACTAGCAATCCCTAAGGGATCCACAGAAATGTTAGTTTGGTTCGGCTTCTAAATACTGGAGGCAAAACAAGAGGAAACATCTCTGAAGAAGAGAAGATAGCAATTATTGGCCTACATGTGCTTTTCAGCTCTACGAGAAAATGACGGGTCCCTGAGAACTTGTTCCAAGGGATAAATCCTTGTTCTCTAAATCAGGAAGGGAATCATTCTCTAGTCTGTTCTACAGCCTGGAGACTATCATTATTTTGTAGGCTGACTTGCAAAGTCCCATCTTTCAAGTATCACACTTAAGGATACTTTAGTTCTTTGTGAATTTGCTAAAATTCTAGGCTTCTGGAATACAAAGAAAAGCCAGACTGAGCTTTTCTAACTGGGGCATATATAAAACCTCAAACTAACCACCTGGAATATGTACATTTTTAGAAAATTCTCCCCAGCAAGATAGTTAAGTGGAATGGGCTCCTGAGGAAGCATTCTGAGTAGGAACAGGAATCGCAAAGCAGAATTTCCAAAGGAAAGAAAATAAATAATCAGCTTTCTCCTGCCCTTCACAGCTGCCCCCTCCCTGTCCAACAACCTGCAAAAGAGCTGTGTTGCTCCAGGCTGGGCTCTGGGGAGCAGAGTAGCAGCTGGCATGCGGGCCGGCTGCTGAGTGCCCTGGCCAGCCCTGGCCTTGGGAAACGAACCCCTCACAGGTCCAAGGCAGAGCAAAAGCAGGGAAGGAAGCTGATTCACCTAGGTAGAGCTTTCTAGACGGTACAGAGAGCTGAGACCCCCCCAGAGCAAATGAAGCTTTGTTAAGACATTTCTTGAAAAAAAGACCTACAGAAGTTTATAAAAATAAACTGCCCCTTCCAGAATGTGATATTTGAAGTTTTGCAAGAATAGAACTCACAAGGGCCCAGAGGAAAGTGATGGATGGGGGAAGGATGAAATAATTATCAGCCAAAAAATGCCCTTCGAAGAGCCTGAACACGTAACTGGGGCTGAATTCACACCCAGCTCCAACTAACCGGACTCAGCCAAGTCCTCTGCTCTCTTCCTAATGAATGTCGGTTTTCCTGGTTATTGCTTAGTATTTAGTAATATTTCACACAGGACATGAGCTCATTAAGAATGGTATCAATCCTAGACAGAAAGAAAAGACTTCAAAAATTTTCATGTAATTGTTGGGATTTTGCCAATATAAAAGTAATCCATTCTCAAAATTTAAAAAAAATAATAAAGAAAGAACCTGAAAGGAATAACAAAATCAGTCCGTGATGAAATTACCTAATTGGTATTTTCATGTGTTTCCTTTCCAGGAGCCTTTTCAAATTATAACGTGGCAACTTATACCCCCATTGCTATGCCCCTCCCCACCACTAACAAGCTGCACACCCTGGTTCAGTGAGGCAGAGAGGAGAGCCAGCGCAGGCGGGTGAGAGCCTTTGACGGCTCCTCACAAGAGATCCTCTGCCTAGAAGGGCTGCCGCGTCTCCAACACGCTACCATGGCAGAGGGTGGTGACTCTACTTTCCATCATTACCAAATTCTTTCAAATACAAGAGTTAAATAAATACAGTCCTAAGGATGTGTAAGGAGTTCAGTGGGCATTTTTTTAATTTTTATTTAGTTATTTTTCAAGTACAGTTTTTTGTCTATTTCTCCCATCCCAGCCCCCCCCCCCCACCCCGTGCTCCCCACCTCCCTCCCATTTCCTCCCCCCCCAGTCCTCATCCCTGTGTCCTTCACAGTGGGCATTTTTAAAAAGAACTTATTAACCCCTACCTAGTTAGTGTAACCTGCTGTGCTGGGCCCAGTGCACACGTGCAAAGGGACTGAAGACACATCTATCCTCATCTTTACAATGGTCACGGCATCCGTAACTACGACGGGTTTTGTAGTACTAGTTGCAATACTACTGGATTCTCTTCGTGCCTGTCTTGTAGTTTTCTAGCACATTGCTCGTCAGTGAGAGCTGCAGGAATTTCCTTTGGATAAAGAATCAGAAAGGTTAAGGCCAAAAAGGGTGCTCTCTGAGGAAACTTTCTAGTTCAAATCTCTTTCTCAGACAAGAGAAGGCAACGCTTGGTAGAAAATCTTATTTTACAATTGTATCAATTTTGCTGCACACTGTCTGTAACTGGCACCTCTGGTTGGACCACTTAGCTAAAGCAAAGCAGAACTTTTGGATGGCACGGTATTCATTGTTACATCCTGGAATTGTGGAGAAGGTCTCTGGAAGGACCTGCCTGTCGATATATGTTCAGTAGTGAGTCATGGATTCTCTTCCAGGACTCCAGATCTGTCTCCTGCTAGTTCAGTGACCTTGGAGAGGTTTGCTTGACCCCTCTGAGTCTAAGCGTTTCCATCTGTAAAAGGGGCTAAGAAAACCTGTGCTTCCTGCCTCAGGAAACTGCTTTAAGGAGGCACCAAGAGATGGAAGCTGTTCCTGTACCCAACTCTAAGTTACCACTGAATCCACAAAGAGTTGGGTGCCTGGAATCATGAGGCACGAGCAGTTAGTTATGCGAATCCTATTTAATTGTGGGCAAAGGCAGCGTCTCCCTCCTCTCCCTCCGAGGAGCCCTTCCGTGGTCAGCATCCTGCAGTCCTGAAGGCTGGAGGGGGCTGGGTGGTGAGACAGAGGGCCGTGTGTGCACTTTCAAAATATAAATAGAGCACCAAATGCCTCCTCAAATGTACCAAGAGAAAACAGCTTGCACCTGGCCCTGAGTTTTATCATATTTTTTTCAGAGAATTGGATTAGGCCCTGTGCGGAATTGTGTGTGCCATACACCTACTCCCTGACAGGACAGCAAAGCAATCTGTTTTCAAAGGCCAAAGCTGTTTCCTGCCCCCCCCCCCCAGCTCTGTGGCTTTTCTCTCCTCTTTTCATCCCAGTGAGGCTTTTTTTCTCTTCATCATTTTGAGTCAGCAGCCTGCCACTAACAAAGGTACCCAGCTGTTCTCTGAGTTCTAATCTCCAAACAACTTTTAATAGGCACTGCCTGCCTTCCACGCAGTTGGCTGCCATAATAACACGCCAGATTACAGGTATTTTAAGGAGGATTCTGAGGATTATAGTGAAGTGCAGTTTTGCCCAACAGTTTAAGAACATAAAGGCCACTGTCTCCCTACCACGGTGTGTTTCCCATGATAGGTGAGCGTGTGTCCTGGGCAGTATGGCACTGAAGGGAGCAGACAGAGTGCTCCCAGGTTGCTGCCCACAGCCCCGGACAGAGGATAATCAGAGCAGGTCGTAGCATCTCAGTTCTCCCACCCCAGCAACAGTGCTGTGTGGAAGATAGCTCATTGATCTCCCTGCACAGATGAGAAAATTGAGGTTTTGAAAGATTAAGTAACTGTGGTCACACAGCAAATATATGGTAAACCCCAGGTTCCAAAGAAAACAGTCTAACTCGGACAATCCGTCCACCTCTACTGAGGTGAGGAGAAACATAGACAGATGGCTCAACCTACACAAAACAAAGCAAAGCAGGACATAGTAAGAGGGCCCCATTTCATTTAATGAGTGTTTCCAAACCTGATAAAGACACTGCTGGTATTTCGAATATATCAGAGATATCATGTCATGCACATAGTCTCGGTCTCCAGGAAGAGTCGTTATTCAGGAAAGATTTCTCTCTCTCTCTCTGTCTCGGGAGTTCAGCAGCTTGTCAAATGTGTACAAGTGCATCAGCATTCAGAATTTCTGATTAGCAGAAATGGGAGGGTGGGCCGAAGTTTACCTTTGTGCCAACTAAGAAAATGATGTTTTAAGCCAATCATTGGCATAAACATACTTGCAATGGAATATTTAAGCTACTTAAGAGAATAAATTGCTCTCAAGCATCCATTCATATGCAAATACTGATACAGTAACTATAAGCAAGTCTTAACTTTTATTTGTTTATTTTCTCCACATGTTTTATTGTCGTTCAAGTACAGTTCTCCATTTTCCCCCCACCACTCCCTGAGTGTCGCTATTACGTACTTTACTAAAGTCACTCTTCCTGAATATATAGTACAACATCTCTGTTTAAGGGAAACTATTTTAATTCAGGTTTTCTATTGGTTTATGTAGGCTTCTGGCCATCATACCCCCAAAACAAATGAAATATTTCACCAAGAAACATGTATGGAGTATATCCTACATGCCAAACACCGTGTTAGGTGCTGGCAGTCTAACGAGGGGTGAGCTATGATCTCTGTTCAGAAATGGCCCACAGAAGTTTAATTCGGTTCTTTCTTCTCTGGAGGTCACATGTTTTCCACGCATGAATGTGTAAGACAACATGGGCATCCCTGGATGGGCAGCAAGTGTTACAAAATCATCAGATGACACCTAATGTCCTCTGAATAACATGATTCAAGAGTCAGCTGCACTGTGTAGACCTAATAGCTTTGTAAACTGTCACATAAACACCAGTATTATCCCACATACTAAGAAATTAAATTTTAATTTCCATGATTAGTATTACAATTTAATTTGAAGTAGAAAGGAGCTTTTAAAGGGAAAAGCAGGGCCTGGTTTTGAAAGACAGCAGTGTCTCTTCTGGCCAACATCTATGGGGACAGAGTGTATCCAGGGACAGAGTTTTCCATCCAGCTGAATCCACAGGCTTTTAAGCTCCAGACTTGGTTTTACGGTCCCCATTCTGAACTGAAGTATGTTTCAGCAGGTGAAGTGCAGCTGTGGGATTGTTGAACAGCTTGTACTGGCTTCTTGCAGCCTTTTTGTTGTTCAGCCTGAAAGCATGGGCAACGAGCTCCAGCCTTCTCTTCCTCTCACACTGCATGTCAGCTCTCCCTCAACATCTGTCCGGAAGATTCTGGCCACTTCTTACCTTCACCACCACATGGTAGAGTAAGGCACATCACCTTTCATCTGGATTTTCCCAGTAGCCTCTAACAGCTTTCTGAGTCAGCCCTTGATCCTTAGACTCTCTTGTGATCCTTTAAAACTGCAAGACATGTCAACACCTGCGGTGGTTTTG
The DNA here is from genome assembly GCF_021234435.1 of Artibeus jamaicensis. Taxonomy (NCBI): domain Eukaryota; kingdom Metazoa; phylum Chordata; class Mammalia; order Chiroptera; family Phyllostomidae; genus Artibeus; species Artibeus jamaicensis. The sequence continues at coordinate 64,203,992 of NW_026522030.1, read as the reverse complement.
CATCCAATGCCAACGGAAGAGTCGACAGAGACCGGCACGGTTCGGCACATCTCCAGCTGTCTCCCTGGACTTTCCCTCTTGCTCTTGCTGCTTCTCCTCACTGTTTCCCACCCCACCAGGCCTGCCTCCACCTGGGGCTTTTGTATCTGCTCTCCCGTCAGTCAGCAGTGGCCCTCTTCCAGGTGTCACCTCGACGGCTGCATCACGCCCATAGTGCCTCTGCTCGAGGCAGTCATTTTACAGGGAGGCCTTCCTTAGCCTCCCAGAAGTATTGCTGTCCCCAACTCCACCCTCCCTCCCCCCTTTCCTGCTTTATTTTTTCCCACTGTGCTTATCACTGACAGACTATACATGGTGCGAATTATTTTGATGTTCTCCGCACACCAGAATGTAAGCTCCACAAAGGCAGGGATGTTCCCCTCTCTTGCTTACTGCAGTTCCAGCCCCAAGAAGACTGCCTACCACCTAGTGGGCTCTTATTAAAATCCTGCATAATTAATCTGTGAATGGAGCAGGTCAGCAAAGCTTACCTTGATCCAACCTATAGGAAGGACTCTCCAAGTCATATAATCGAGCATTCATAATTAAATGAGTACAATCTGTGAACAATGTCTACTTGCAAGGGACCATTCTAAGAGCTTCCCACACACTATTGTACTTACTCTTTCCCCCATGAAATTTATTCTTAATATCTAAAATAGCCAATGCATCCCATTAGCCAGGGATGAAATTGATGTGAAACCTATACAGCATTCATATGTGGGAATGTGTATGTGAAAAAATGTTACTTTGTACAGTAAGAAAAATTCTATTTTAAGTAGGAAAATAATAATTCAGAGAAAAATTGAAAGAATCTAAATAACAATCTACTATATATTTACTAATTATTATAAGCTTTGACTATCTCAATATAAGCTTTTTAAATTTATCTTCTCTTATGGCTTTTCTCAGGTCACTTTTCCTAGTTCCTGCCATCTTCTTCATCTTATTTTTGACTGTTCTAAGTGTGGTTCCTTTCATAGATCTCCCTGCTGCTGGCACTGAGTGCTAAATCTTGCCACCTGCCTCTCACTTTCAAAGTGGCTCGAACATTTCTCCTGACAGAGAGATCAACAAGCCTTGAAATGTCTTTCTCCCTTCTGTCTTCTGAGTAGTATGAGTAGTACCCTGACTGTTTTTAATTTGCACTTTAGTGATTCTCAATATGTTGGCCACAGGTCAAAGGCAGTAAAACAGCTAGGATGCTTGTTAAAATTCAGATTCCTGGATCCCATCCTCAGGAAAGGATATTTTGGTGGGTCTGACCTTGCATTTTTACAATAGTCTCTAGTGATAGAAATACACAATGAAAATTTAAAATCACTGTTCTAGATAAAAAAACTTTCTTATCACTTTACTTAGAGGGGACTTATTTGTGGGACATTTTAAATCACCAAACAGAATAAGAAACAGATTTCTTCATAGGGAGAAAGACACAGTTTGGAGTTTGTCTACATAAAAGAGGCTGTTATACATTCACTCTTATCTAGCCCGACAGTCCTATTTCTGAAAGCTTCTGTGCGCCTTTCTAGTAAGCATCTAATAAGTGCTTGTCTATGCAGTGTTTGCTGGTTGCCTTGGAGCCTGCTGCACCAAGATTAAATTGGTCCCATAGGCCCAGAAGAGGTAAATTTTGGATTCTTACAAATATATGCTGTGTATGTGTGTGTGCATGCACACACACACACATACTCAGCACATATTAATGTACATGTACAAGTGCTCCATTCAATGATCAAATTATGTGCATCATTGCTATCTTCTGTGAATATTAAGTATATACATTTGTATATGAACAAATGTAGTATGCATAGAAACCGAAATCCTACTTTTACCTTTTATGGTTAAATGCCCATAAATATACTATCAACTCATTATGGTATAACTTTGTTGCAGTGTCAAGCAGAGTAGCTTGAAAAGCTGAGAGAGTGAAAGATGAGAATGGATGGAGTATAGATTTTATAGGACCACATTGTCCCTGCCTAGTTGTTGGAAGGCTATATCAATACCTACCCACTCAAGCTCTCCAGTTTCATTCAAATGTCAGTTTTTTGGTGTGTTTTCCAAACAGCTTAAACTCAGCATTATAATCATTTATAACACAGTGGTAAAAATCAAACATAGCATGGGTGATGAAAAATGTTTGGAGAAAAAAGAGGCAAACAATATTTTCCTTTTCTCTGAATTCTTAGTGCTCAGTACAGTTTTTAACACTTGGATACTCAACAAATAACTATTAAATAAGTGAATGTTTTTTTAAAAGACTTAATTTGTGAATAATTTTATGGCTCTTAAGTTTGATTTCCTCTTTGGATCAATACACCCTTCCTGTATAGCTTTTGGCACTTACCCTAGACATAACTGGTATTCCATCTTGGATATGTTGAGGCACTATTTGTAGCAGCTAACATCTTCATCCAACAGTATCACAACCAATTTCTGTCTACTGAACAAATAGAAAAATTGCTCAAGGTCAGGGACAAGATGATGACTCTCATCTATTAAGGAGGCAGGTTGTTTGTTACTGTGATAAGTGCTTTACATATACCCTTCACATTTAATCTGGGCAGAAACTTGGGGAAAAAAGAGTTTATTTTCCCCGTTTTATTTTTTTAAGATTTTATTTATTTTATTTTTAGACAGAGGGCAAGGGATGGAGAAAAAGAGAGAGAGAAACATCAATGTGTGGTTGCCTTTCACACACCCCCTTCTGGGGACCTGGCCTGCAACCCAGGCATGTGTCCTGACTGGCAAGGAATCAAACTGGTGACCCTGTAGTTCACAGGCAGTCGCTCAATCCACTGAGCCACACCAACCAGGGCTATTTCCCCCATTTTAAAGATGAAGAACAAAACACAGAAAGGTTGAGTAATTCCCTCAAGGACACACAGCTCGGAAAGTGGTGGAATGTGGATTGTCTGATTCTATTTATAGTACTACACTGCCTCTCATCTTTTGTGCTATTTTGAACCTTGCTTGATTCCCCAGTCTGTCTTAGCTCCTGATGCAGAGTAGGTGCTCAACAAAAAATGTGTGTGTGTATGATTATGCATATAGCTCAACACAGATAGATTCTAGGTAATTTTAGGCATCATTTGGGCTACTCCTCTGCCAACATAAGATGATAGGTAAAATCATGAATTCCTGTAATTAAATTCCTGGGTTTGAATATTTTAGCCAGCACTTGTGAGACCTTGGATGCATTACTTGTTAGTGCCTCAATTTCCTTATCTGTAAAATGAGAATCCATGGTGTAAGGATTAAACATCTGATATGTGTAAAAGGATTAGAAGAAATATGAAGTGATGAGAAGTAATGCCAGTTAAGTGCTTTCTAGGATTATTATTATTGTTGTACAAAAGGGAAATCTGGTGTTCAAGGATTTCTTTGTTTACTAAGGTTTACTATGCAGCCTTTATGGGTCAAGTTAATGTTAGTAAGACTGGTGTGGTGTTTGTCACTATGCAGCTGACAGCCTTTCAGGAATGATGGACAATTAGGTTAAGTACAATAAGCTGTGAGGAGTCTCATGCTGCACTGCGGGCAGGTGGGAGACATGCATGGCAGAAAGTCCAGGTTGGGAAAAACCTTGTGTATTGATTATCTCCAGCAAGATTTTGGATAAAGACAGGGTGTGGTCATAATGGTCTCTGAGGCACTTCATACTGGCAATAAAGTAAATGAGGGATTTAAGGGGCAGTCAATTTGGGGGACAAGAAAATGACTACATGTGGGTATAGTAGTCCAGATGTAAGGTTATAATGTCCCCCCATCCAGAAATATACCAAAAGAGAAGGAACAGAAAGGTATAGATGATATGACAAAGAATGAAGCAAAAGAATTTATTAACTGACTAGAAAAAAATATAAGGAGTTGCCTAAGGACTTCCAGCTGGTTAGATGGAGCCACAGTGCAAATCTCCTGACTTGGGGTGTGAATGGTTGGAATGTAGCTGTAGAATCTCTTCCCCATGGTGTGTAGTCCCAGCACCATCAGGGAACTCATTAGAAATGTGAACTCTTGGTCCTACCCCCATGAATCGGAACTTCCAAAGATCCGGCAGTCTGTGCTTCGACCAGGTCATGCTGATACTCAGTTTGAGGTCCACTGTTCTTATTCATTCATTCATTCATTCATTCATTCATTCATATAGCAACTGTTTACCCAGGGCTAGCATGCCTTAGGAGGATACATTTGTGAATCGGAATCCAAGTGCCCTTGAGGACTTTACAATCTAGAAGAAGGACATGAACATCAAAAATTTCAAATAATAAAAAAAAGAACAGAAGCAAAAACGTATGTGAGCACATTTAATAGGACTTAGGCTTGCCAGAATAAATAGGAAAAAAAATGTCCTGAGCAAGTGACATTTAGGATGAACTATGTGATGAGAACAAGAGTTTCCTAGGTGCAAACACACAGCTGAGGACAATGAAAGAAGGCCTGGGTAGCTGGAGCAGAGGGAGGAGGGCAGCAGGAGGCTTGGCCAGGGTGAAGCCTAAGCAGAGACCGGATCACATAGGCTCCTCAGCCTTCGTCCTGTATGAAATGGTAAAGCTATTGAAAGTTCTTGAGGAAAAGAGCAGCTTGATAAGATTTGCATTTTTCAAAGACCACTTTGGCTCTACTTGTGTCATTATACTTAATACCCCTGTCATCTTCATAGGTATGAATTCAGCCATCTTTAGCTGTGCCCCTCATACCCACAGAAGTCTCCAGTTTGGCCCTCCGCCTTCTGGCTCGGAAGCCAGCTCTGATGCCTCCCTTCAAATCTATGTGCTTTTCTGATCCTAAAATTCTCCTGACTGGTTCAAAAGCAGTTATTAAGTTTGAGTTTGAAACTGGCCTCCAACCATGAAACCACTAGAGTTTCAATTTAATTTCCCTTTCATGACCATTCACACCTTGACTCCTTTTGAGAAAAACCAACTATTGATACTGATAATAAGCTCATTTTATGCTTTGGAAGGAAAAAAAAACCTCAGCTGAATTCACCATTAAATACACTCCTCTCATGATGGAGTCTATATTTAAGTCAGGCTCCTATTAGCTGAGAAAAGAGTGTCTACTGAGGTATGAAATGTTTATTGTAGCTGATTCCTGCAAAGGCTGCCAAAAGAGAGATAGTATTTTCAATGGCCAAAAGCCGCAAAGCACAGGACATGAATTATGTATGCCTGTCTCTTTAAAACAAATCAGCATAGATTATCCCATAGGGCAGACTGCAGGATTGGGGCCCCAGACAGAATTATATTGTCTTGGTCTTCTCAGCATCAGAAACTTTGGAATGTGAAAGTAGTGACTGAATGAGATTCCAGATCACAGCCTTCGGTGTTTAAGCCGAGGAAAAGGATGGGAATGAGCAGTGACCTGCATTTCTGAGCATCATCTGTCAAGGTACCAGTAATCAACATGTGATTATTATTCTCATCAGCCCAAAGCATAAAAGTAAATTGAGTGAAAAAAATCTTCACATTATATGAAATGATTACTGCCTTTGAGCAATAACATATAATGATCTTGCCCTAGTGCTAGGCAGCAAAACAAATGAGGGCTGCCTGCTGCTGGCAGATTGCTGAAGTCATTACCAGATTCCATAGCCACCAACCCCTCCCCTCTAGTAAGGGTCCCATGTAATTGTCAGGGCTAGGAAAATGCTGCTCAAATCCCCCTCTTAGGTGCAAACGTTGGCTTCATGTTGGCAAAGTTGGCTGTCTTGCATAAGCCTCCTCTCCTGAACTCAAGTTCATATTTGACAGTTGGCTCTCCCAAATGATGAGGGTGTCCATTAAGGGACTGTGATTGTAGAATACTCTTGCTTTCAAATGTTGGTTGTCAACCAGGCTCTTGAAAGGCAAGAGACAACAGGAGACACAATCAAGGCTGAAGGAATTGATAGTGGAGGCTCTGACCTTCCCAGAGAGTAAGGCTGGAAATTACTGAAGCATCTGTAATAACTCCCTACTGATGGTACTGTTCCACTGAGCAATCTCTCAGCAGGGTGGACAAATTCTAACCGTGAGTCCTATCCTGGCTGGGAAAAGCCTTTGAGTAGCTAGCTTCACAGGATGGCCATAATTGACAAGTTCAAGCTTGGATCTCCCTGCAAAACAGGGTCAGCTGTCAGTGCACAGGGCGCCTTTATACAAATGTAATGCCATTCCTTCTTGCCTGCTAAGCTGGGTGCCCTTGTGTAGAGCACCAACTTCACAGCTATTGGCAGGAGCCCTGAAAATGCTGAACTACTTAAAATTATTATATATGGTTTGCTCAAAGGTATCACTATATATATATATATACACATACATATATATACATATATATATACACATACATATATATACATATATATATACACATACATATATATACATACATATATATATATATATATATATGAAAGAAAGGGCTATGGCTACTTCTGGTCTTAGTTATGACTTTTAAAGAGTTTAGTAGCAGTCAATTCTAGGCTTATGACTAGGAAAGCTGAACAAACTAAAAATCTATGCGTTTTCTTGTATCCATCAGAGATTTGAAGTTGCAGGGCAAACTGCCACCCTGAAATCTGGAAAGACAGGTTTTCTTAGGTCAGGCTGTTGTAACAAAATAACACAGGGTAAGTGGCTTAAAGAAAACAAACATTTATTTATTTCAATTCTGAAGCCTGGAAGTCTAAGATCAAGGCACTGACAGATTTCGCATCTGTCTGGTGAGAGCTCATTCCCTGGTTTGCAGATGGCAGCCTTCTTGTTGTATCCTCATATGGTGAAGAGTGAGATCTCTAGTCTCTTTCTCTTCTTTGAAGAACACTAATTCTAACACAGAAGCTATACTTTCATGACCTCACCTAAACCTTTGGAATTGCCTTCCAAAGGCCCACCTCCTAGTACACATGAATTTTAGAAGGACACAACATTCTGTCAATAGCACAGGTGGATCTGAAGTGGCATGGATGAGATTTGCCTACCCGGACAGAAGCTTCTGGAGCCACAAACTGGTAGGAAAAGTTAAATTGTAATCCTCATGATTTGCTGGAGATTGAATATGAACTAGCTAAAGAGTGAAATATTCCTGGGGACCACAGTCTTAGGAGATCTCCATACTTTTGTGGGTTTTACCTTCAGAAACTTCACCACATTCTCTCAGTGAAGAGCCAGGGAAGATTTCTCAGACCCGGTCAGGTGGAGGAAGAGGAAAAGTGACCATTGTGAGTTGTGCCCAGGGTGCTCTCTAGAGCAAATGTCAGCCTCTTCAGAGAAAAAGACTTGACCAGAGCCTCTTCCCACGAGGGGAAAGGACATTTCTCTCACTCTGGTACTCTCTAGTTTTCTTGTTTCTATTGGTGGGTAAGGAAACTAAGAAATAGATGTGAAGTTCATGGCCAGGAAACATAGGCCCACTGAAAGACTGAGATTTGTTCATGAGATTACAAAACACTCCTCATCCCCACACCTTAAACCACACTAACGATGTTCCAGTGTAACTGTAGTGGATTACAGCTAAGCATTCTGCAAGACATGGACTCTATTTAAGGAGGAGGCAAAAACAAGGTGATTAGAGGAATGTGAGGCTTCTGGTACCTGCAGATTCACCAAATCTGCAGGTAAACACCAAATCTACAAATCTGAATTGCTTTTGGTAAACACCAAAAACGATTCAACCAGATAAATTTTATCTAGACAGATAAAAATTTAAATTATAGGTAAAAGTTTATTTGCCTCAGTTTCTACTACTTGACAAATTATGTCAATCTTCAATAAAAAAAATATAAACTATGCTAAAACTCAAGAGAAAACACAGTCTGCAGAAACAAATTAAGCATCAAAGTTAGACTCAGATATGATACAGATTTGGGAAATAGGCAGGGAATTTAAAATAAATGTGTTAAAGTCTCTCATGGAAAACGTAACAAGCATGCAAAAACAATTATGTAATTAGAAAAATGAAAACTCTGAGAAAGGGTCAAAATGCTATAAATAAAAAAAGATGATGAATGCCTTTGATGGGCCTATTAGTAGACTAGACACAAGTCTACTTCCTACAGTAGACTGTAGAAAAAATCAATAAACTTGAATATAATTTTGATAATACTTTTACTATTTTTGTAGTCTTAAAGTAAAACAGCTTAGAGAAAGAAAGTTAGAAATGTAGGCAAAGCAAAAAGAATAAATAAGGAATCTGTCATAACTCTACCACTTCAAGATAAACCCTGTTAAGTTTTTACATGTCTGACCACTTTTTCATTTGGTATTTCTTTTGAACTCATAGATTAAATATGTTTGATTCTATTATTTATCACTCATAATATTCTTTGTTATTGCCTTCACTTCTTTAATTGGTGAGTTTTGTGTTTGCCCAGATAGTAATGTAAAGGGCCTGATCGGAGTTCTGTTTTTCCTTTGTTTCCTTCCATGGTTGTTTACCCCTGATCATAGTGAACTTTCAGTGTATGTTTGCTAATCCATTTCTAAATAATGAGAAAAAAATTTTGCTTGGGTCCCATAATTTAGAAACTGGTATTTCTCAGTATACAAGCTTCAGCCTCTGATTGGAAATGTCATATTTGCCAAATTCGTATCATGTTCCCCTTCCTAGTTCCAAATACCACATCTAAGAATTGAACCCTTTGCGCAGGGCGTCAGAGTAGCCTAGGAGATACAAGGGTTTGCAACTCTTGTCCTCACATGGTCTAGTGTAAATGTTTAGCTGTGGTGGGAACTTCATCAGAAACTGCTTCTGTTCAGATAGCCACCCATCATTGTACCCACTGCCAGGTTGTGAAGTAATTTTTTGGTCCCATTTGGAACCTAATGCAAATACCCTGAAATGATCACTCATAGTTATTAGCTGGAATGCAGAGGAAAAAGGAAGTTGGAATCAGTAAATGCAGGTCATTGGCTATAAAATTAAAATCAAATGCTACTTCCCCTAAGAGCCTTCTTCCAATTTCAGAAAAGCTATATCCCCTTCAAATTTTCCTGATGTGTCTTTTTTGCCAGTCCCTTTTATATTTCCTTCAAAATGTCTAGCCCGTTGCTCTTCAAATGTTTGTGTAATCATTTGACTTCTTTTGTAAAGTCAGAGTATAATTTCTCACATCGAATCCCAAACATTCAGCAGTTTGTGGTGTGTAGTTGCATCCAATATATATTTGCATAATGAAAAGTCAATAAATAAGATCTCTTTCTAGCATTAGTCTAAGGCAAGTTGGTATCATCATTTGACTGATGGCTTCTTTTCACAGGGGAAAAGGGAAAGAGACAGTTTAATGATTATTCCTGTTTTCCAAAAAGCATATACTGACTCATTCTGTTTATTAAAAGCAAAACTACTCTTTTTAGTATCCTTGCCCTTTGGTAGAAGGAACTTTGATTTTTTCTAAGACCTGTTTTTCTTTGAAGCTTTCAACATCACAAGTAATACTTACTATGTAAATTTGTTGGACCATCTTAGACACTGAATTTCAGAGAAAAAGAAAAATGGCCCACTCTTCTTATTTAAACATCAAACCTCAAAATTCTTTAAGGATTTGCTATTTATAAACTTTGCAATAAAAATTATTTTTTCTTATATTTTAAATGAGAAAGAAGGTTATATATTTTATTTTTAATATACTTTATTGATTATGACATTACAGTTGTCCCATTTTCTTCCTTCATTCCCCTCCACCCTGCACACCCCCTCCCAGCCACCTTCGCCCCCTTTAGTTCATGTCCATGAGTCACAAGTTCTTTAGTTTCTGTATTTCCCATACTACTCTTGCCCTCCCCACTATCTATTTTTCCCCATCATCTATGCTACTTATTCTCTGTACCTTCTCCCCGCTTCTCCTCCTCCCATTCCCCTGTAGCTAACCCTCCATGTGATCTTCATTTCTATGGTTCTGCTCCTGATCTAGCTATCCTCTTAGTTTGCTTTTGTTTTAGGTGTGGTTGTTAATAACTGTAAGTTTGCTGTCCTTTCACTGTTCATATTTTTAACTCCTTTTTCTTGGATAAGTTCCTTTAACATTTCATATAATAAGGGCTTGGTGATGATGAACTCCTTGAACTTGACCTTATCTGAGAAGCCCTTTATCTGCCCTTCCATTCTAAATGAAAGCTTCACTGGATAGAGCAATCTTGGATGTAGGTTTTTGGATTTTATGACTTGGAATACTTCTTTCCAGTCCCTTCTTGCCTTCAAGGTCTCTTGAGAAATCAGCTGATAGTATGCTGGGAACTCCTTTGTAGGTGACTGTCCCCTTATCTCTTGCTGCTTCTAGGATTCTCTCCTTCATTTTAATCTTGGGTAACCTAATGATGTGCCTTGGAGTGTTCCTCCTTGGGTCCAACTTCTTTGGGACACTCTGAGCTTAATTAGTTTAAATTTTTCAGTATACTACTGTCCCACTATGTGCTTGCCCTATGTATTTTTCTAATTCAAATATTTGCTAATTTTTCATTTAGGAACCTTGGGCTCCAATTCTACACATAGTTCCATGAGTATTAACATATAAAACAAATACCTAGACTCGTATAACCTTATTATAGATAGAATTATCTCATGGGGACCCTTTGAAATCAGGCCCTCTTAAACATATATTCATATGATTACCATGTCACCTAATAATCCAATTTCTAGAAATTTATTCTGGAAAAATGAATGCTTATGTTCACTTATGTAATAAGAACTATTACATCAGTGTTTGTAGTAACATTACTCATAATTATCAGGACTTTAAAAAAACATATTAATGCAAACTAAATGTTACCTTTGTTATAGTCTTTCTTTTCTTTCCCAGCATAAAACCATTAACTAGTATATCAGTTGGAAGCTGCTTGTCATTGCTCATATGCCCGGAAATTGCTAATGGTAGGATGGTTAGGAGTGCTATTGTATTGATCTAATTCAAAGCACCTGAGTGCAGTTAGATAATACTCTGATATTCCTCTGTGCTCTAGTCTAGGTGCTTACAAATGTGTGAAAGGGCCTAATGGATCAGTGGCAGGAATTACCAAAACACTAAGTAGCACTTGTATCAAGAGACTTTTATGCAATTATAATTAAAAACCATTAGTCACTGGAATTTTTGCCACTTTTTCCCCTTTGGTGAGTGTTCTTCATTTTCTTCTAGCTCGGTAGGCTAATTCTGAAGAATAATTTAATTTTCCAAATGCTCAAGAACACCAACTGTGTTCATGTATTCCTAAGAATAATTTAATAAAGCCTTTAAATTAACTTGTTATAATCTCTGGGTGATAACCACACCCTCCACAGTTGTGGTAGGAACACTGTACATGCTAGAAATGATTGCTTCTGTGAGGGCTCGAAAGCTGTCAAAGCACTAAGAACTTCACTACAGCAGCATGAGAGCATGCACCTCCTCACCTTAGCAATATAATCAGTTTCAGTTCTTAGCAGGGATTAAAGAAAAAATTGAAAAGAAAATAAGGGCAATGAATGCCCCAATTTTTAGCCAGAAATATCCTTATGTCTAACAATCGAAAGACTAGTTAAAACCCTATCATTAACAAATTTACAGTGCTAAGGGGATGAATTGATTCTCAACAACAACGAAAATCTGGGTATAAAAAAAAAAGAATTATAAATCCCCTCTTTGTGGAAAGCCTCTACTTCCTATCAGCAAGCTAGAACTCTGCTGTAAAGCAAGGTGCAGCTTTCACAATGGAAAGTCCATGTATACCCAAGAAACTATCAGCTTCTGCTCACCTTCTGCCATTTTTCACACATTCCTTTACACGGGGATATTTAATAGTTGTTAAAAATACTGATAAAAGGGTCAAGCCAAATAGCTTCAGACGTTTGGATGATTTGCCAATTGGTTGATTGATAAATTGATTCCTGAGTGAGTGGCTAGAGGAAGGAGTGACCACACTGGTTTCAATAGCAGAGCTCTCAGCTCCCATGGTGCCCTTCGAACACCACTCCTATTATAAATTCCAGTCATCAGGAATGGGGGGAGTCCTTCTCTTGACTGAGGCTTGGCACAGGAGGAAAGAGAATTAATGTGAAACATTTAAATAAAAAACAATAGAAGAGGGTCAGAAATGGGGAAAATTGTATGTCAAATGTTAGATTCGTCACCACCCTAAAATATGATTATGCCCATAGATGCAGTGCCCAGAAAAGAAATAATTGCAACACTATAGTTTTAAAATTTGGAAAGCAGCAGTTCTCAATGTGTTAACCCTGGACCAGCCACATCAATGTTACCTGAAAACTTGTTAGAAAAGCAAATTCTCAGGAGGCCCCACTACATACCTACACAGTCAGAAACAGGGTGCAGTCTAAGAATATGTGTTTCTATAAGTCCTACATGTGATTCTAAAGCTTTCCAAGGACATAGGCTCACAGAAAAGGCAACAAAAAGTTCGAGAAGATGATGCTTCTTTTAACAGTCCAAGTTAGGTTGACAGTTTTGTTTTGTTTTGTTTTTAAGTAAATGGGAAAACAAGAAGTAGACTCCTTGGAGATATTACTAGTTGTTACCCAGGGAAGTGGCAACTATAAGCAAATGATCATCCTGGGGAAGCTGTGAACCCCGACTAAAATAACTCTGGACTAGCCCTTCAAGAGTGACCTGTGGAGTAGAGTGGCTTAGACCGCAGTGGAGAGGGGTTGGCAGGAGATGAGTTTAATGACAGTGGGGGGGCAGCTGTTGCACTGGAGAGGTTCTTTCTTGAGCGTGAAATTGGACTAAGTCAAGTGAGAATCCAACATCAGCATCACACTCCTTCACTGCCCTCGAATGGGCCTTTGTAAAAGCAGTAGAGAAGGCTAGAAACTAGAAGACCCTGACTTGGACTAAAAAATCATCTTTGTTTTAACCTTGAATGGTAGACCATGTGTAACCTATAACTCTTTTGGTCACACCTAAAAGTAAGATAAGATAGGAAGTAAGGAAGTAAGATAAGTCATCATTTTTAAAACTCTCCATTCTCTCAGAAGCCATAAGGACATATAATCAATATCAGACAACTCCTACGCACCTTCACAACCTCCTCATAAATAAACTCATATATATGTAAACTCAAACATGCATTCCAAAATTACCCTTTCCCCACCTTTTCCTAAAAGACAGAGAAATATGTTTTATTTACTGCGAGAAGAGGAATCCAATTCCCTTTAGTGATGTTGTAACTCAACTTACATGGGGAAAAAGGGGTGGGTTGTATTCATAGGAGGTTGGTTTAAAAAAAAAATAACCACCAAGGTCCTCTGGGCCCTGGAAAAAACATACATTTATAATCATCTAATCATAAGGGTGACGATGGTACTATCCCTAAGAGACCTAGGGTCAGCCAGTGAGACACACTGATCACTGGACACGGAAGGCAGTTTTTGGCGCACATGGGCCGGCTTGGATTCCAGTCTGCGCTGTTTTTTTGGCTGTCTGCTGCAAGAGGCATCCTCCTCACCAGAGCAGTCCTTTTGCTGGGAGAAGCCTGAGGCTTCCTCCTAGTTTGTGACTACAGGCATTTAATCTCTCCAGCAAGATGATAATGCACAGGCCTCATCAATCCCTATAGGCATGGAGCTTCAAGTCCACATATACATGAAATAAAATTCCATCACTTCTGATGCAAATGACTGGAAAAAATGACCTATAAAACCTCACCCATCCACCCGACCTTCTACTGTTAAATCACCAGTCATTTGTGTGTGCAGCAAACTTCAGTCAGGATTTGGAGGACTAGAAGTGGGTTTACATCACAGAATTGCAAACTTTTTCTGTTCTTAAAAAGCTTTTCAGCTGTCCATCCATGTTCCCACTTCAGGGGTTCTTATTCTTTTCCCTCCCATCACCCTCCTAAATTCCTGCTACTCTGCAATACAGATTAATTTACATAGTATTTGATTCCTTTCCTCCAAATACTCATCTCTTTAGGGCCTCACCTTGTACACCCAAAAGGCCGATAAAAGAATTTTTCTAATTAAATGTATTTTCCTCCCTCAGAAAAACTCTAGTGCCAGCACTTGATTTTTTTTTATGCCTCAAAAATTTAGCCTTTGTTCCTCACTGCTGATCTGAAAATCAATGTCACCTGCTCCCTTACTTTTGATTTTATTTCTTATTTCCTTGCATCCCTCCCTACTCACAGCCTCACTCTGCAGACCAGTGGACTGATTTAATGTCACAGATCTTCACCCAGCCCTTCCTGGCAGAATAGGTCACACTCAATTGAGTGCTAAAAACTCCATGGCGGTAGGAAGTGGACACTACAATGGTAAGGTTGGGAGGCATCTTTTAGCCCATTTAGATGGACTTAAAGAGTGGTCTGGGGACACAGGGGAGCCCACAGTGCTCCTGGTGCTTGAGAATGAAGGAGGGGCCACCCCAGGAAGAAACCTGCATGAGTGGGACCTAGAACCTCCATCCCCATTTGACCTCAGGAAACAGGGTTTTTCTCTGCTTTGTAGATTGAGCTTTTGTAAGATTTTATTCCAAAAGAAGTTTATGATGCTTAAAAAACAACCACCAGATGTAATATTGGTGAGGGAAACTGTGAGACCTAGAGGAGTGAGCTCTCAGTGTCCAGGAGTCCAGGTTACAAACTAGGTTAGGGCAGAATCTGGCAGATTCAAGGCTCTATAATTCAAACTACCTGCCTAGGTATCAGTTATACTTTACTTAAAAAAAGGGATTTTTTATTTATTTTTAAAGAGAGGGGAGGGAGGGAGAAAGAGACGGAGAGAAACATGAATCTGTAGCCTCTCATGTGCCCTGACTAGAGACTAAACCCACAACCCTGCCAGGGAATCAAATCAGCAGCCCTTCACCTTGTGGGATGATCCCCAACCAACTAAGCCACACCAGTCAGGACCTTAACGTTTTTTTTTAAACTAGAACAAATTTATGGCCAAAATTTAAAAAATTTATAAAATATGTAATTTCATGCTTTTGAACTATTCATAAGGGTTCAGTCATCACCACAATTAATTTTAAAACATTTTTATCACCCCCGAAAGAAATGGTGATGGAAGGAGACTTGACTTGGTGTGGTGAACCCACAATACAACATACAGATGATGTGTGATAGAATTACTCACCTGAACCCTATATAATTTGATCAATCAATGTCACCCCAATAAGTTCAATAAAAAAAGTTAAAAAAAAAAGAAATGCTTCCCTGACTGGCTCAGTTGGTTGGTTGAGCATTGTCCTGGGAAGCCAAAGGTTGCTGGTAAGATTGGTTCAATTCCCAGTCAGGGCACATGTCTGTGTTGCGCGTTCTGTCCCCAGTCGGGGTGAGTACAAGAGATAGCTGATGTTTCTCACACCGATGTTTCTCTCCCTCTCTTTCTCCCTCCCTTCCACTCTCTCTGAAAATAAATAATTTTTAAAGAAAGAAAGAAAGCTCTACCATTTGGTTATCACCTTCTTATCACACCTCAGCCCCTAGCAACCACAAATACACTCTCTGCCATGGTAGACATATGAAAATTGAATCATGTAATATGTTGTCCTTTGTGACTGATTTCTTTCATTGGACATAATGCTTACAAAGTTTATTCACATTATAACATATTTTTATTGCCCAAACTAATCCTTTGTATAGATATATCACATTATATTTATTCATCAGGTGATTAACATTTGGGTGGTTTCCCCTTTTCAGCCATTACGAGTAATGGTGCTACAAATATTCACATACTAGATTTTATGTAGGTATATATTGTCATTTGTGTGGATATGTATTGTGTGGCTATATATTGTCAGAATATATCCACATAGGAATGGATTTTCTAGGTCATATGGTAAATCTGTTAATGCAGTAACTTTTTTTTATCTCTTTAAAAAATTATATGATATGCTATTACAGTGGATTTTTTCCTTCCCGGTTCTCCATGGGGTGTTATCTTTTTTTTTAATTTAATTTTGAGCGTACAGTTGTTTTCCCCCCTCTCTAAACTGCCAAACTGTTTTCCAAAAATAATGTAGTTTTTTATTCCCACCTGCAATATGAGGACTCATGTCTCCATGTCATTGCCAAAAATGTTATTATCTGTTGTTTTTAGTTAGTCAGTCTTAGTGGGTATCTAGTAGTTTTTATTTGCCTTTCCTGGTGGCTAATGATATTGAGCATCCCTTCATATACTTGGTGGTCATTTTTATATCTTCTTTGGAGAAGTATCTATTTCAATTTTTTGCTCATTTCTAATTGGGTTATTTATCTTGTAAAATTGAGTTACAAAAGGACTTTATATAGTCTACACCAAAGTTTCTTATTATATATATAATATATATAAATATGATATATATATGATACCATATATATGATAAATATACATATATATGTGATTTTCAATTTTTCGCCTTCTTTGGGTTTTCTATTTACTTTATTTATGGCATTATTTATAGCACAAACATTTTCCATTTTGAGGAAGTCCAATTTTTTTTCACTAGTACTTTTGATGTGTGTCTCAGAAGGCTTTACCTAACCCAGGATCATGAAGACTTATTCCTATGCTTTCTTGTAAAAGTCTGTAGTGTTAGTACTTACACTGGGATCTATGATTCATTTTGAGTTAATTTTTTTGTATACTGTGAAGTAGGGGTACAACTTAATTCTTTTGCACATGTGTGTTCAGTTGTTCCAGGATTATTCTTTTTAAAAAAAAAACAACTGTTATTCCCCCTTTGAATTGTCTTGGCACCTTACCAAAAGTCAATAGTTATAAATGGAAGGATTTATTTTTGGACTCTGTATTCTATACCATTGGTCTCTGTGTTTATGTTTATGTTAGCACTACAGTGATTTGGCTGCTTTGTGGTAAGTTTTAAAACTGGGAAGAGGAAGTCTTCCAACTTTATTCTTCTTTTTCAAGATGGTTTTGGGCTACTTGTGTCCCTCTCAGGTGGGACACAAGTAGCCCATTAGTACTTTCTTGAAGTTATTTTCACATGAATTTTAAGATCAACTTTTCCATTTTGGCAAAGTAGGTGATGGATATTTTGATAGGCATTGTATTGAATCTGTGAGTGACCTTGGAACAATTTATATCTTCCAATTCATAAATATAGTGTTTTTCCATTTACTTAAGACTTCTCTATTTGTTTTCAGCAGTTTCTTTTGTTAAATGTATTCCTAAGTATTTCATTCTTTTTAATGCTATTGCAAATGAAATTGGTTTTATAATTTCATTTTCAGATTGTTCATTGCTAATGATACAGTAAACACAATTGATATTTATATACTTATATTGACAGTGTATCTTGAACTCACTTATTAGTTTTAACATTTTAGTGGATCCTTTTGAATTTTCTGTATATCATATGATATAATTTAAAAAACATAGTTTTACTTTTTCCTTTACAATCTGGAAGCCTGCTTTTTTTCTTGCCTAATTATCCTGGGTAGAAACTCCAGTTCAATGTTGAACGAAAGTTGCAAAAGTAGAATTATACTTAACTGTGACATGACTACTGTGATTTGGAAAGGTATCGCTGTGCCTTCCTGATTATATTTGCATAGGTTACATTATAAATTATATACATTATTTATCTTATAGGTATTAGATAGATAGATGTATATTTTGTAAAAGCATACAAGTTACGGTGGTTACAGGGTAGATAAATACCATAATGCTGAGGAAAAAAACATATGGGAATTGAGTTAAACTTTGGTATTTTCCATCAGTTTGCCACTCAATAAAATAATCTTTGTCTGAGCTTCTCTCTGTTTGTAGCTCACAGAAAGCCTGTCCACCTTTGCAGGCCTCTACTGAGAGTGGGGTGGAGTAAGTTCACTGACAGATATTATAATCTGGGAGCAGTGTTAGATCAGGTAACAAAAGCCCCAATTTCAATGACAAAAAAAAATGGTGATTCCGCAGGCATGCAATGAAAATCTGCACTGCCCAGGTTTTGTGGAAGATGCTGCGTGAATGGTCTCATAAGCAAAGAATGAGCTAGCCCACCTGCTGAACCTCTTGGACACTAGATGTTTGTGAGTGTCACTGTGACACACTGGAAAAAAAACAAAAGGAGGAGGCTGAAAACTTGCTCTATACTATTTTTTAACTTTAAGTCAGATAAGTGTTCTCATCAATAGAATAGAAATTGCTGTGGTTGTCCACCCAACCATTAGAGGGATGCTATGAAAATAGCAGGAGATGATAGTCCTTAGGAAACCACACATTGCTCTGTAACTCTAAGGTGTGGCTGTTTCAGTTGTACAGACTCTTATTAGCTATGAGTTAATTTTATACCTAGGTATAAAAATAACAGAAGCTATTGTCTTTCTATTTTTTCAAAGTTTTGTTCTGTGAATAAGGGCATGTAAGATGTGACTGAGAGAAGGCCCTCCAAGGGCATCTCACTGTAACTCAATAGAGCCATTTCAGAGCTCCTGAAATAAAGATAAGTGGGGTTGTCACTTTGGAGAGAAAACAATTAAAAGGGCATTTGCATAGTCGGGTTTACTGCTTGTTTTTGGAGGACAGAACTGAAGGCTCTGTTAGGTAGTGGACAGTTTCTTTGCTTTAATCATGCACGGCTCTGTTGTTTTGCTTTTCCTGCCTACCTCCTACACCAATGCAATTATTTTCAATTCTATAAATAATTCAGTTAGGTTTCGGTTTTATTGTGCTTGTCACCATTTCTCAGGTTTTAGGCCTCATTGTGACACACACTACAAGGCTCCGAACAGGTGACTCTAGATTTTTACATCTTTCTTAAGGAATTGAGTTAGATGATCTGCCTATGAGCTTTTTAAAAATTTTTGTTGAATTTATTGGGGTGCCATTAGTTTGCAAAGCCACACAGGTTTTGAGTGTACAATTCAATAAAACATCATCTACACACTGCATCAGGTACCCACTGCCCATTGCAAAGTCTCTTACCATCCCCATTTTCCTCCTTTGACGACCTCCACCTACCCACCCCCTTTTTCTCTGGCTATCACCACGCTGTTGTCTGTGTCTATGTGTTATGTGTATATTATTTTAGTTAATCCCTTCACCTTCTTCTATCCAGTCTTCCAATCACCCTCCCTGTTTTTTCCCCTGTCTAAGATCCTTTCTATCTATGAGCCTGTTACTCTGTGCTTTATAAGTAATTTTGTTTGAAAAAGGAGTTATTAGCTTTAGAAGACTTTTGAATGCAAACTGCCTGACAGTGAAATGGTTCACTATAAGTCACAAGAGGGCAGGTGTCTGTCTCATTGATTTGTTCACTTCGACATCCCCAGCACTTAGTCCAGCATTTAACATATAATTAGGTGTTTGATAAATAATTTCTGTATGAATAAATGAGTGAATGAATGAAACGAAGGAGACCAGCTCAGTATGTGTGGACTAGTTGCTGCCTAAACTTGTTCATTCATAAGTATTTAATGGACAATAGTTCTGTTTTAATGGAAAGCATTTCTGAGACATGGAACCATGAGGTTGATTGGGATAAATTATTTTAGCATTCTTTGATCTAATAGCCTCTGAACTGGCTGATTCTCTGGAATTTTCATTTTAGACATGGTGCCTTTAAGAAAGAACAGTAGGAAGTATTCCCTAACAAAGTTTCCTCTTTCATTGAAAAATTATTATAGACCTACTGGGGCAAAAGTTTCTGTGGTTAGAAGGGTTTGTTGGAACTAATATCAAGTTAATTAATATCACATTCATTGTTTAAACTGCATTTTATGGACAACTTGGTTTTCCTAATTTAACAGAAAATTTTTTGAGTCATGAGGTTTTTTATATTTTTTATAGTTCTATTGCAAGCCATTTTATACAGTTCTATAAGTTTCCCATCTTGCTCTCAATGGGCAATAACAAGCTGTACACATTATTTCAATCCCAAATCATCTGTAAAAGCAATTTCTGGGCAGTTTTTCCCTCTCGTAGCCCCTCTCTATTTTGATCTCTAGTAAGGATTTTTTAAAATCTTTGGTAAGGATTTCTCCCCTTAATCCTCAGAAGGCCTATGTTTTCTGTGGCTCTTCCTCACATTTAAAATTGACTTTGTGATTATATTTCAATTTCACATTCAGAATTTCTTGTTTTGATTGATAAGTGTTAGCAAGAAATATAATCTCCCTTTATGCTTTTATCTCCTTTTTCCCTCCTCCTAGAAGGAGCTTTGCATGGTAGCAAAGCTCTCCTGATAACACTGTAAGTAAATCCCAATGTCTTTGTCCTGTGAGAGGCCCAGATCTCATCATTCTTTTTAGCCCAGTGATAACTGCTTATCAGTACATACAGGCATATTTGTATGTGTCTGATGTCACTGGGTTTCCCTCACTGGGAAGGTATAAACTGGCAGTCCACTGAATTCATTCTTAATAGCTATAATAGAAACCAGACACAGAAGGAACTCCGACCAGGTCGAATATCCCAAAGTGGTAAGGCCATCAGCGCATCCTGGATGCTTTCTCATGAAGCCTTTTTCTCTCTGTTGTGACATGGCTGCCCTGGAGAGGTAAGGATTTGCAAAATGCATTTCTGTCAAAGCTACAATCAAAATATAAAATATTGTATATTAAAATATATCCAAATTTGCTGCTATTCTACTTCTTTCAGCAGCGAAAAGGAATCTCAGACAGAAATCACACAAACATATGTGCACTCAAAATATATGGGCCTGTAGCCCAATGGGACACTTGGGAGAAGCCACGTTCTTTGGAATAAAACTTTGGGGGAGAAATGATTGCACATTCCACACACAAAATAAGTACACAGATTTGGGATATTGGATCCTACATGTTCTGAGATGGGTAGAGAATCATATAAACTGTGAGGAAGAAAGGAGATAGAAAACACAACTAGCAAAAGAAAGGGTGGGAGAAGGAAAAAACAATGGGGACCAATGGTTTCTGAGAAAAATTTGGCAATCCTATTCCATTTGCTCTGATGTCACCTCAGAGTAGCTGGGAAGCACAGACATGAGATCATTCCCCCACCAGAGCAGGATAAGAAACATGGCCAACAGATCACCAATGGTTAAGAGGGCTACACATGTTCTAAAGTTCTGAAATATCCACGGTGGACACATAACATTGTAGAATCATGGAAAATGTCTGACTGGATGACTTGACTGCAAACCACTGAATGTGTACAACCTCAGCAGATCACATCCTCTCGGAAGGAAACGGTTTGCCCAGGTGAGAGACATGCTTCTGGGAAAACTGGTTACATTTTCCCTTTTTCCAGAGGAGGAAAACATGGGTAACCTGCCATGTTCAGAAACACCACCTGCTAATGTACATCATGGAAATCTCTTGCATAACAAAGGCAACATAAAAAAAAAAAAAGAAAGAAACTCATATCCGTGACTATTCAGTATTATTGGGCTCCTTGGTGGCTTTAGAAATTACATCAGATAAAAGTACACACCTGCATCAGGATGGAACTCCTGTTCTGCACTTACTGCTGCAACGACAGGGAGGTCCCTGCTGAATTAAGTATGCTTCCTTATGTTTCCTTAATGTTTCTACCCCCGCTCATGCCCCCATTTCAAACCATCATCCCATTCGGTGTTCTTTTTTCATTTTGTTAGGTCAGTTTCTCTTACCTGTCTCCAAAACTCAGCTCAGATTCTGCTCTCTCTTATATTTCAGTAATTTATTCAGCTACCTTTTTTGGATATTCACTTGGGACAGAGATGGTGCCAAACTCCAGGGATAAAATAATACAGAAACAAAACAAGCCCTGCTCTCATGGTCAGTCCAAACTCTGAGGGAGATGCACACTAATCAGATAACCACAAAAAATGTATAATTAGAGACTGGGGTGGGTGTTACAAGGGAGCCAGGTCTCCAAGAGAATATGGCGGGGGCCTCTTGTCCAATCTGGAATTTTTTTCTGACCTGGGAATCCTAAAATGTATGCTCTCCATACTATAAATGAATGTTCAGCCTTGGTTAGTGTGGCTCAGTGGGTTGAGTGCCATCCTGTGAACTAAAGGGTCGATGGTTCCCAGTGTAGGTGCGGGCACATGCCTGGGTTACGACCAGGTCCCCAGGAGGAGGTATGCTGGAGGCAACTGCACGTTGATGTTTCTCTCCCTCTCTTTCTCCCTTTCTTCCTCTCTCTAAAAATAAATCAATAAAATATGTTTTAAATAAATAAATGTTCACAAACTCAATCTGAATTTAAACAGAGGGACAGAATATAAAAGGCCATATGGTTGAAATTTTCCTGTATTCAGAGGTCAGTTATTTGATTTAGTGCATGATTGAATTAGCAAAATTACTCAAGTCATAACTTCTCAGATCCTAGTGTGTAAATTTCACCAGCACAATTGAATGGTAAATGCCCTGAATGACTCATCTGATAAGTATCAGAATTTAGGTTACAAACTACCTTAGATTTATCAGGAAGTCATGCCTCCTGGTAAATGATTATTTTGAAGCTAAAATCAATCTAGTTCTGTGAACATATACTATTTGCATTACACTGTGCTACAAGTTGTGAGGGAAATAAAAATGAATCAGACAAAAACCCCTACCTTTAAGGAACTAAGAGTCTGTTATCTATTAACAAATATGTTAAATGTAAACAATACATTTTAATTTATTCTGTCTGATATTTTAAATAAAAGTGTATAAGAAACACAAAGGGCTCAAGAACCTATCATAGGAAGTGATTAATTACTATTAGAGAGGATTAGGTGGATATGTCATTTGTAAAAGACAATGCACTGTACAAAAAAGCTGGGATAATGAGGAGCTAATGATCCCAGGGTCCCAAGACAGATACACAAGTTGTACTGAAGGCTAATTCGGCTATTCCATTGTCCTTAAAAAGAAACCATGTCAGTGTTTAGTTAAATTATTCATTCAGTGGATTCAAGTTCACCCTTTTTTTTTAGTGGATAATTTTTTAAATACTTTAAACCAGCAGTATTTGCATTTCCCATGTCTGTATATAGTGGGGTTCAAAGAGAGACAAAGGTGGCCCCAACCAAGGTGGCTAGTTTTCACATAGTACTTACATCTCCCCAAGGACACTGCTTGGTTCACGCTGACAAAGAAACGAGGCAGCAACATGGACAAGTGTTTACAGCATGCAAAGTGATCAGAACAAAAAGCAAAATCACATGACACATCCTAATTTCAACTACGTTTAAAACAGAATATAAACAAACTAGGAACATATACGAATAGAAACAGTTGTAATACAAAGATGAGAATTATTTTTTCCTTTTTGAAAAAAATTTCTTTAATATCATTTTGGCTTTTAACAGTAGAAAATAAATGAATTGGCAAATTAGAAAATCTGTTTCTGATTTTTTAGTTGTAGGGTTTTCTAACTTAGAACCACTTACTAATGGATGAATTTTATAGGAATGGGTAGGCCATTGTCTTAAATATGAATAGAATTTTGAATCCAAATCCCTTTGAAAGATTAGG
This sequence comes from Artibeus jamaicensis, assembly GCF_021234435.1. Lineage (NCBI taxonomy): Eukaryota > Metazoa > Chordata > Mammalia > Chiroptera > Phyllostomidae > Artibeus > Artibeus jamaicensis. The sequence goes on along the minus strand of NW_026522030.1, from coordinate 64,180,599 downwards.
GAAAAAACAGTATGTTTCTGTGTAGTTAGTGATTCAAACCACACACACACACGCTTGTGTTTCTATACAGACTGAGACAAGTTGAAGTGTAAAAGAGAAGCTAAGAGGAACAGAGGGAGGAAAGGGAAGATCATCCCCATCTGTTGAGCACTGACAGGGGACTTCAGGCCAGACAGAAACAAGACTGGGGCACAGAGCTGCCCTCACTGGACACCCCCAGGACTCCTTCGCCTGTGTTCAGGGTGGTGCACCTCAGTGGTGCTCACACTGTAACACATAGTCTGGGTGGTGGCAAAGCTGTGTCCTCACTCAGCTCTGTGTCATGAGAAGCAACACATGCCCCTCCCAATGTGAATGAAAGTTTTGCCATCATGTAACAATTGAGTTTTTTTTTTAATTCAATTGTCAGATCATGGTCTAAATTTTATTTTAAGCCCCCTTTGATAATAGGGCAGCAAGTTTTCCTCGTATGTCTGTATAACTTCCAATTCAGTGGGTGTATTCAATTGTTCTGGGGCCTGCTTTTCTTATCTGGGAATTGAGGGGAATAAATCAGTGGGGCCCTAAGGTTCTTCCTGTCCTGCTATCCTGTATTTGTGATTGTCTCTAAGATATCTCCTGAGTTAAAAATTCTAGGAGTCTGTGCTCTGTTAGATCAGTAGCTGTCCGAGACTGCTGAGTGGGGCCCAGGGGTTGTGCGGAGGTGCCTCGGGGCTGCTGTGGTGTGGGGAACAAAGGAAGGGGAGCCAGGCAGACTGCTTCAATCAGAGCAGCTCACTTTGATCTATTTTAGATATTGGTCTTCCCAAGTAAGATTTTGTTTGAAGAGAGGTTTTTATGATTTTTTCCAAAAAAAAGTTTTGAAAACCTCTGTACTAGATTTTAAAACTTCTTTAAAAATTGTATAAAAATATGTTTATGAGGATTATGACTCCTAAACAGATCATGTCTAGAATGAAGAAATAAATTGCTATGTAATGATCCGTCCATCTGAAATATTTTATGATAGTAATTTGCAGTTGTCTTGAAAGGAATATCAGTTTTAATTACTGTTCAGCTACTCCTTAAGCTGACATGTCAGGAGGAGACTACACAGTTGGGAATATTTTTAATATTAATTTTAGGTGCCACACAGAGCAGCGACGGCCAGCTGAGAATCTGGGCGAAGTTTCCCCTAGGCTGTGGTAAGGAATGACTATGAGAATAGATAGCAGTTGATTTCTTTTTGGTGCACTTTCTTGGCAAATGAAAAAGACTCATCAACTTTATGGTTGTTTCCCCACTTTAAAAAAACTGCAAGTCTAGGAAGTTCAAAATGTCACCACTATTGCTCTACAGCACTCAGCACAGTGGGAGGCATTCAGGTGGTGCTTCTGAATGATTGTCTCGTGGATAGGTGTCAATAGTACAGATGTTGTGTTCCAATAAATGAAGTTAGACATTTGACAAGCATGGAAGCACCTAAAAGTCCTGTGTTTAATGAAAGGATTTTCCACACTATCTTAATTTAAAAATTCAATCAAGCCCCATTGACTTAGATTTTAAAAGTTTTAATGAAGGAGCCAGAAATAAAATAACACCCAACATCATTCTCTTTTTCTCTTTGTCTCCTGTCAGGCCTTTAAATACCACTACTTGGTTCCATGATATGTTGTCTGTTTTCTGAAGGTTGTCCAGTAAGACTAACCATCTTATGTGATTGTGTTTCAGTTAAAACCATATTGCAAGTTAGAAAAACTGACTCATGATTTGATTTTGGAATAGTGCCATTTGGTAATTTGCTCCTATGTCTCATAGTTTAGTATAATCCTCTCCATAACACTTCAGTGAGTGTATGGTATTCACGTTCTCTTTCACTCATGTCTGCTTTTTTCACTGAGCTCATCATGTTTAGTATCTTAAATCAACATCACAATGGTTGTTGCATACCTGAGAGTTTTTAGAAAACAATCCAGTCTCCTCAAAAGCTCCTTTTAAGTACTATAACACAAATTATTTGGTACCATATATAGAGGATGTAAATATTGAGTAACAGGAGAATTTCGTCATTTAAAATCCATTCTGTTCTTTATTTATATAGTTATTTAACAGACATATAATTCATACAAGAAAATTATATGTGTTAAAAAGCATGTGTTTGAGGGTTCCCAAGAGAGCCCTGTCTTGAGCTATAACATTCCTTTGAACGGCTCTCTTTTATTGGACATAGGCATAATCATGATAATGCACTTCTCTAACATCCCAAAGGATGACTCTCAGCAGGGCATCCCAGAAGTCTGAGAAGTCTCTGCCATGGAAACATCAAAGGAAACATCAGAGGAAACAAGTCACCCACATAAACATACTGCCTCCAGGGCAGAAGCCCAGTGGGTACCCTCTGTATCAGGTCTGCCACACCTCTACATAGGCATTCCTGCGTGAGTGCACATGCAGGCAGAGAGACATGTGTACCCTGCTGATTAGACATGTTAAGTAGAAGGAGTCTATGGAAATTGCTTTCTCTTCTCCACCCAAGCTCCTCACCTAGGCATTCCTCCATTACAGTGTGTATGGTTTATGCTTTCTGTTGATGGCCTCCTAAAACTGTTTTGGTTTCTCTGTCTTGGTTTTTTTGTTTTGTTTTATTTGTTCTTGTTCGCTTGACTTTCACTCAGGTGCACTAACTAACCTGGAACCTGAGGTCTAGGGCCCAGTGTGTCTTTTTTCCTCTAGGTGCAACGGTGTTCAGGCTCTATGGACCTCTGACACTTGCTTCTGCATTCCCAAGCATGCCTGAATTCTATTCTGCTAAGATTTTAACCAGTACAAAAAGTAAGAGGGAATATTAGGCTGATTCTCTAATCTGCACCTTCTAGTAGGATCTGGTGTATTGAAGCAGCATAAGAAATAAACTTCTACCTACAATATCTTCTGAGCTTAGCATATTTTCTATTTATCTGACATAACAAACCACCCCAAATGCAAGGGCTTAAAATAATAATTTATTCTTCTCTCCCATGCACTCGTAGGTCGAGGCCTCAACTGGGCAGTTCTTGCTTTGGACTCACATAACTACAATCAGATGGTGGTTGGTGAGACAGGAGTCAACTGAAGCTCCCTCCCTAATTCTTGGGCTAGAAAGGCTGGCACAGCTGAGACATCTCTCCCTGAAGCTTCTATGCATGGCTGGCTTGGGCCTCCCCACAGCATGATGGTCTAAGAGCAGCTGGGCTTCTTCGATGGCAGCTGGTCCCCTTTAAAGTGGGCATTCCAGAAAGTTTAAGCAGAGGCTGAGAAGCTTCATGTGATCTAGCCTCATAAGTCACATGGCACCACTTTCTCTGTATTGTAATGATTAAACTAGTCATAGGCCAGCCCAGATTCAAATGGGAGGAGAAATGGACCTTCCCTTTTAAGAGCAGAATGGCCTGTGTGTACAGAGGGGGAAAAGTATTGATGGCTGTCATCTTGCAACTAACACATTATAATTTTTAGCAACTAAATCATAAACTGATGTTCACTTAAGTAAAAAAAAAAATCTTGCGCGAACTCATTTCCTGAAATGCACTTAAAATAAATACCTAGAAGCCCACACTTTGAAAAGGATATCCAATGCTCCTCTGAACACAGTTTGGGAATAAAGGACTTACTTGGTGGTTGTAGAATGACTGCATTAAAGTAGTATCCAACTGGCTTTAGAACTATTAGGTCTGAGAGAAGAAGAGACTACTGGCTTATCAGTAGCTTTCACATAAGGCAAACAGATATATTTTAGCAAAGATATCTTCATTCTGGTTAAACCCAAGATGGCTTAATTTCAGCCTGGTACACAGTGCAAACTCATAAAAGCATATTACCTGGCACATGGTAAGTGCACAATAAAAATTAGCTCTAAGTATTCAATTAAATAGTAGAGAATCATAGTCTGAGCAGGAGTACTACCTAGCAATGCATTGGTAAGACAACTTTATGTTATAAGCAGGAGTCTGAGGTTCAGGAAGGAGAAGAGATCTGCCCAAGGTCACACACCTTTTAGGAACAGAGCCAGATTGGAGCTCACCTGGACTCAAATCCTCTCACTTACTACAGGAAAAATCACATCCCAAATTGCTTAATGACCTGGGAGTTTTACCTCAAAATGAATGCCATTATATTTCAGCTGGAGTTTTGCTGAATTCTGCAGAGAACAGCTTGATCCCAATTAATGAGTGTTAGCATATCTTAAGTCTTTCATATCTGCCAGGTGGATGCAAATACAGATAATTTGCCCTGACCTTGAGTAGCCTATGTGGTTTGCCCAGTTACAGATGCTGCAGAAAGTTGTGCTGGCCTTTGATTAAATTTGGCATAAAACCAGCAAGAACCATTATGTGTCAGATGTAAGTGATGGATTTGCAAAAAATCTTGCTTAATATAAGCATGTAAATATTAAATCCCTCTTCAGGAAATTAAAAATTCAAATTGACATATTCCTACACAACAGGTTCTTTGAAACCTTTGTCAACTAAAGCTGAAAACAATAGATATGTATGTATATGTGATGTAAAAGTACAAATTCATCTTTTTTAAAAAATAAGCACTTAATGAGTTTTAACCCTAGTACCTGTGCTAGGTACTAGGGTTAAGTGATAAAGTATAAAATGACTCCCTTTAAAGACTTTACAATTAAATATAGTAGTGAAGACCAGCACATATAAATATTCAGACACCATGAAGTAATCAATTATTAAACTATGTCTAAAAAGGCAAGAGTTAAGAAAATAAAAAGTACATTTTTTAGGTTCGTTGTCGATGACAAATACTTCATGGCAGTGTAACCGAACACAGGACCAGCTGCCTGCCACTACAGAAGTCAATGCTCAAGAGACAGGTGCTGATGTAGAGGAAAGCGGTTCCTTTGCTGGTACTGGCCATCTGGAAAATGGGGAACTCAGGTCTCAGAGCCCATCTCCACATCTCAGTGGAGGCAGAGGTTTTTATAAGGAGGTAGAGGAGAACAGAACAAAGAGATCAAGGGAGGGGGGGTGAAAAGATCTCTACATGCAGATGAGCACACTCCCTTCTGATAGGGCAAGTGATAGTCCGGTGTGCGTCATCCTGGTTTAGCTATCCAGGCTCCACATCATCCTGACTCCATGGCTGAGGGTCAGAAAATGTCCAGGAGCTGGGATGCCTGGAGTTCAGAGTCTGTATCTTTTGAAGTTAGTTCCTTGGATCCTTTTACAAACATACTGTGTATCTACACGCTACATAATAGTCAGAGTCAGCACCTACAGACACAATATCAAAAGAAGGGTGGGGTGGTTTACCATTTCCCATTACAATTTTCTACTGTCACAGAAGGAATGCAGCTTGAGATGGGTTTTTAATGATGAATAGGATTTAAACATGAAGAAGGCATAGATAATACAGGGCATTTTTCATGAGGAACCAAGGACAAAACAAAAATTTATCCATAATCCAGACTCAAAACCCTACTATTACCGAAAATAAATGAGTAAATAAGTTATTTCTTAGCCAAGGATATGTATGAAAAGTCAAGGGAAAGAGTGAAAAAAAATCACCAAATGCAGCCATGCACCTGCATTTCACACATTCATCCTGCATTTCAAACATTCATCCTGCCTCCAGAAAATTAGACAAATGTTAAATCATTTGTAAATTTAGCATGTCAGTCAGTAAATATATTGCATTAACCATGGTCAAGTCATTCATTTCTTTTATCCATAGACTTAATGATTCTATAGTTGGCTTCCAAATGACAACATATTCCAGTTCATATATGGAAAATAAAAAGAGTTTCCATCATTCTTCAAGTGGCTTTTTCAGTGGTGTCGAAATTGACCCACATATCAACTTCATGTGCCTATCATAGGAAGCCCATCAGTTTGCTTTTGTACCTTTTCTTTTGGGGCAAGAACCATTTTAGAAAGTGATGCTTCACACAAGGCTTCATTTACATAGTTAATGTCCCCTCACCAAATTTTCCATTGTTAGAGATAGGCAGTGACAGAGAGGGATGTTGAACACGACAGGGACAACAGTGTGCTAATTGCAGGGTAAGGTGAAGGTGGAAGAGAGTATGATGGAAATATATGGTAATGGAAAAAAATTAAAATTTAAAAAAACTTAAAAGAGAGCAAAACAGAAAACCAACCATAAAGCTGCCACCTCAACCTTTCTTTATCTTCTCTCATTGCCTTTTAATGCCTGTCCATATACATTTACAATATGTTCATAGCATTAATCCAATTTTATTCATTTTCATTTTATATTACATCACTAAACTGTTTAATAGTTGCTACACAGACTTCTATAATCACTAGTTTTCTGGCTGCATTAATCATTATCTCTATTTCCCCATAGTATGGTATTTTCATCTCCATTATCACATTTACTATATTCTATAATGCTTTCTTTTTACTATCCTAGGCTATTTCTACCAAGAGACAGTTTTCTTTGCCTTGGCTCCAGCAATTTGCAGAAGGCATGGCACATAGATTCAATAAATAGTTATTGAGGAAATTAATGACAGTGCATACATTATTTTGAGTCATTATATCATAAATCATTATATCATAACTGTAGGCTGTTGTTTTTATGGCTGAGATTTAAAACCTTTCCTACTCCTTCTCCTATTTCTGTCACTTCTTGGGATTAGTACTCAAATTTAAGAATATAAGGATTAGAGAAAGTATATAAAAAGTATTGTCAGTAATATGTTAGGGCAAAGGACTGGAAGGGTGTTTTCAGTCAAAATTCATCAAAGTGATGGTGATTTCTTTGGGGCCACAGCAAACTGATTAATCATTTTATTGAGATACTTTTGTCAGTATTTCAACAAAAGCAGAAAAGTAATAGAAATCAATCTGAATACCCACATGGGGGTTTCCTCTAAACAGGGTGTGAGGTTAGTTGAGGATGAAAGTGAAAATGAATGTATGATTTTGATGACACCTGAAATATTTTAGAAATTGACAACCAGATAAAAGAAAATGGGAAACAAAAACACTTTTTTAAAAATGGAGAACACCTCAGCCTACTAGTGGCAGGATGTGAGACATAATATTGTGATATGATGGACCATTCCCCACAAAATAATGCTAATACATATTGGAACTTCTTTTGACATAAAACACTATTTCTCAATTTTTGTCTTCAAAAATGCTCTACTATCCCTAGGAGTTTTCTGAGGTGAGAGAGACAGCCAGCCAGTGGTAAAGTCTGCCAAGTGCAAAGTTATATATATATAGACCCAAGGTTTGTACAGTCAGTACTTTAGTCGTGGTCCCAGGTGTTCGCGGTTGCCCTTCATGTTGTCTGCTTCTCCTTTTCTGTCTGCATCCCTTTCAATGGCTTCCAACTCCAATGTTCTAAAAATAGGGCTGCTGCAACACCTGGCACCTGCCCAGCCTTCAGAGAATTGTGCTAATGATGGTTGCCAGTGAGAAGAGTGCAAGTGGAGCTCTGAACTGCTTTTGCATTGATTTATCACCTGAGCACAGATCTTGAGGACTTACGGAGTAATCTTGGAGGTCAACTAGTCCATTTGTTTGCTCTGAGGAAAAAGACCAAAACCACAAGTGAATCATCCTGGAGAGGAAAATTACCCTCTTTCTAAGTTCTTTAGAGAAAGCTATAGACATGGTCAATAATTCACTTTAATGCAGAGAAACCCTTCTTTACACTTATTTGTTTATTTATTGTGCTTCACCAAATCCCTTATGTAGTGGTGTGAGTTCCTGAATTTAAGGACTCTGAGAAAGAAAAACTGAGAATAATCACTAGGGTTTGTATTATTTTTCCTCGATTTTTGGTGTTTTGTTGGCTCTTCTGTGTAGTGTGAGGTTTACCTGTGATGGCCCTGACCTGCTCAACTGTATTGAGCAGGAAATAGACTGAGCAAGGCTGCCCACCCCATTCAAAGTGGCTCTTTACATTAGTGGTCCTGAAGTTTTTGGCTTCTTTAAGCAAAGCAGGATGAGTTCTCTATCTTTAGACACAGTAGGGAAACTGCCAGTGACAGTTAGTGTGTAAGGGTCGTTTCGATGACACCCCAAAAGTCTTATTCCTACAGGGATCAAAGCACTTAATTCCTCCTTGTTAGGATGATGTGGTATATCAGACTCTGTGTCATACACACCTGCATTTAATCCTGACTCCTCTACATATTAACCTGTAGTATTCATCAGCTAACTCTAACACTAAATGCTTTAAGTTCGTCATCTGTGAAATGGGGACGGCATTCCTTCTCACAGGACTATTATAAAGACCCATTGGGAGAATAGATATAAAGCTTAAAATAGTGCCTGGAACATAGTAAATGTAGTCATGAATTTTTTTTAGATAAATGTCCTTGCTTCAAACTTTTAATTGGTGCACGCACACACTGAAAACTTCAGTAGATGAAGATCTCTATTGAGGTCAAAGTAATAGGGAGATTGATGCCATTAGTGTGGTGCTTTGCAGAGTCACTAAAGCCCAATGGCATCTATAAAATATATCCAATATGCTGAGAAATATAGGCCATCATGTCTTTCCCCTACATTTACATGAGGGACATTGTGTTTCTGCTATCATCTAATATGAACAAATATTAACCAGTCAAAAAGTGGTAGAGGCAAAGAGATAATAGATGTAACTCCTGCCTTCAAAGAATGTACCTTCTATTAGGTTCAGTCATATGGAATTACTATTTTTATAGATTGAAAATGGTAGGGAGAGATCCAAGATGGTGGAAGAATAAATGGAAGCTACACTAACTTCCTCCCAGGGCCAATCTGGAATTTAAATTAATTAAATAAAAATAATTCTAAATAACCAAATGAACACTAGCTGATGAGAAGGCTTATAACTAAATACAGGCAGAAGAAACCACTGCACCACAACATGACTCGTAGGGACCGTGGAGGAGGCATGAGAGGGCTGGTTGGGTTCCCATGGACAGTAGCTAAAGTTCTGGAGGGATATTTCATCAGCTGAGGGCTTCCCCTGAGAAGTGTGGGGTCTGAACCACAAGTTAGGCTCACAACCCTGTAGCACTAGAGCCAGAAAGAAACCCAGAAACCCCCAGCAGCTGGAGACTCAGAGAGCCTCTTAAAGAGTCAACACAGAAAATTTCATTTGCAGCCACTTACCCTGGACTCCAGTAGAGGGGGGGCAGTGTGGACTAGACACACTTGAGGAGAATCTGTGAGAAGAGAACTGAAGAAACAGTGCCCAGGATCCCTGTGCTGTGTCATTCCCAATATTGCAGAAGCCATCTTTGTTAAGAAGAGCACTCCTCTCTAAGTGGCATCAGCCTGAGGGAAAGCAATAGCCCCACCTACAGAAATTACTCCACCCCAGCCTATGGAGCTTAAGTAGTGCTGCTAATCAAGCTATATCACTGTTTCATTTAACAACTAAAGAAGAAAAGACAAAGAAGCAGCCAAAATGGGAAGACAAAGAAACAGACCCCAAATGAAAGCACAAGAGAATTCTCCATAACTAGATGAAATGGAGGCAAGCAATTTGTCAGACAGAGAATTTAGAGCAATGATGATAAGGATACTCAGCAGAATGAAAAAAGACATAAAAAACCATTAAAAAAGACCAGTCAGAAATAAAGAATTCAATATCTGAAACAAATAACACACTGGAAAGAATAAACAGTCGGTTAGATGGAGCAAAGGATCAAAATTAGTGATTTGGAAGACAAGGTAGATAAAAATGCTCAGGCAGAGCTGAAAAAAAAGGAACTTAAAAAATTAAGAGAGCTTAAAAAACATTTTGAACAACACGAAACGTAACAACATCTATATCATGGGAATACCAGGAGGAGAAGAGAGAGTACAAGGGATCTAAAATTTGGAGAAATAATGACCAAAATTTTTTCTAATCTGGTGAAAGAAAAAGACATACAAGTTGAGGAAGTTCAGAGAGTCCCAAACAAGTTGGACCCAAACAGGCCTGTGCAAGGCACATCATAATTAAAATGACAAGGCTTAAAGACAAGAAGAGAATCCTATGAGCTGCAAAAGAAAAGCAGGTAGTTACCCACAAGGAACCACGAATTAGACTGGCATCTTATTTCTCAACAGAAACATTTCAAGTCAGAAGGGAACGACATGAAATATTCAAGGTGATAAAAAGTAAGGACCTACAACAAAGACCAACTTACCCAGCAATGCTATCATTTAAAATTGAAGGAGAAATAAGGAGCTTTACAGACAAATAAGCGCTAAAGGAGCTTGTTAACACCAAACCAGTACTGCAACAAATGTTAAAGGGCTTGCTTTAAGAAGAAGAAGAAAATAAAAAAGAGAAAAATAGTCTAATAAAATGGTGTATCTATCTAAATATGTGTCTGTCAATAATCACCTTAAATGTAAATGGTTTAAATGCTCCAACTAAGAGACATAGAGTAGCTGAATAGATAAGAAAAGAAGACCCGTATGTACACTGCCTCCAGGAGACCCATCTCAAGTTCAAACACAGATTAAAAGTAAAGGGATGGCAAAAGATCTTTCATGCTAATGGAAGGGGGGGGAAGCTGGGGTAGCAGTACTTATTCTGACAAAATAGACTCTGAAACCAACGTTATAGTAAAACACAAAGAAGGATACTACATTATAATAAAAGGAATAATCCACCAAGAGGATATAACCATGGTAAACATTTATGCACACAACATAGGAGCCCCAAATATGTGAAGCAAATCTTGGTGTACCTAAAGGGAGAGATCAATAGAAATACAGTTGTGGTCAGGGATTTTAATACCCCATTGACTTTGATGGATAGATCTTCCAGAATAGTACAGCCGCTGTAGAAGGCAGTATGGAAATACCTCAAAAAAAAATGGATCTGCTTCCTGATCCAGTGATACCTCTTCTGGGAATATATCTGAAGGAACCCAAAGTACTTATTCAAAAGAACATAAGCACCCCTGTGTCCGTTGTAGCACTAGTTACAATTGCCAAGATATGGAAGCAGCCCAAGTGTCCATCAGTAGATGAGTGGATAAAACAACTATGGGACATTTACACAGTGGAATACTACTCAGCCATAAAAAGGAAGAAAAATTTTCCCTGATAGAATGGGTGGATCTGGAGAACATTATGTTAAGTGAAATAAGCCAGTCAGAGAAAGACAAATACCATATGATTTTACTCATGTGGAATCTAATGAAAAAGCTGAACAAGAAAATAGAAACAGACTCATAAAGAGCAGGATGACAGCTAGTGGGGGGAAGGTGGAGGGATTGAGCAAAAAGGAAAAAGGACTCATGGACATGGACAACAGTGTGATGATTGCTGGGGGGAGGTGGTATGAGTGGGCTAAATGGTTATGGAAAAAAGAATATAATATAGATTAAGTTAAAAATAAAATAAAATGGTAGAATATTAATGATTTAATAAGATTCAACCTAATTATTGAATAATGTATATGATGAATAAGAAGGGGAAAAAACATGTGCTGTTTGTTAAATGAGAGTTACTCTTTTATTCAAGGGAATGACTACTTAACACATACTGTATCTACAGAGGTAGATTTATAGAGACATGAGGATTATTAGGTCTCCAAAGATATGACTACTTATTCCTCCTCTCTTCCCTTCTGTTTTATTCTATTGAGTTTTTCTAACATCGGTAGCAACATAGAAACAACATTTAAGAGGAAAACAAAGTCATAAAACCTGGTTTCAAATTATGACTCCACCACTTTTTTGTATGAACTTGGTTGAATGAATGTTCCAGGTTTCTAGTTACTCATCTAGCCTAAATGAGAAAGATGTCAGTCTTATTGGAGTAAAGCTAAAGACAATGTATATGAAAGTGTGCAGCACACTGACCCATAGTTTTCTGTGTCTTTTTGTTCTGGTGATGGATCTTTGGTTTCAGCCACACATAATAATGAGACAATTGCTGAATAAATGATGGTGCTGGACTTCTGGAGGAACCTCATGTCTGCCCAAAGTATTTCAGCATTTCATTCCCCAGTGCCTGCCAAAGTATTTCAGCATTTTATTCCCCAGTGCCTGCCATTCATGGTATAGTTTGTTCTATAACTCCTATACACACATACACACACATACAGAGCTCAGGCTTTCATTCATTCAACAAGTACTTGTTGAAAACACACTATATACTTTGAAGATGAATCAATGGATAGAATAAAGTCCTCGTATTAATGAGGACTTTATTCTACATATTGAACATATTCTGTTGGGAACTAAGCAATCAAAAATGAGCAAACAAACATATAAAACAATTTTAGGGCCTAAGAGAGGCTTGGAAAAACAGTAAATTGGGGGGTTAGTGGAATAATAAAGGGCCCTTTGTGGGAATCCTGAACTTTATGATGAATATGCCATATAAAGATCTGTGAACAAGCTTCCTGGATAGAAAGAAGAGAGGTTTCAAGTGTTTCTGTTTGGAAAGGATCTGACCATTTTTTTTAAATATCAATAAAGTTAGCATAGCTATAGAAGAAGAAATAAAGGAAGAGGATAGGAAGATAACCATATCAGTCTTGTAATTCTGGTTTTTAAAAAATGTACTTGGGAATAATAAGAGTAAAGCATTGGGGAAGGGAGACCTAATTGCTCTGGATGTTGCATGAAAATTAGAGGGGCCAGTAGGGGAGCTATAGAGAAAGGAGATGAGGAGGCCACCACAGTCACCTATGTAAGAGGTAATTGTGGCTTGAACTAGGGTGGTAGCAGTGGGAGTATTGAAAATAATATATAATGGGGGACCCCAAAATAGGGAGTTTATTGATAAAAAATGTGTATTTGTTCTTCTATGTTTAAACTTCAATCACCTTCAAAGTACTTTCCATTTGATGCAACACACCTACTGAGATGTATTTTTTCCATCACTCAAACAGTTTTTGAACCCATTGATTTTGATGCCTTTTAGTGCCTCTGCCATTTTTTGGTGTCATCTCTTCAACATCAGCAAAATGTTGATGCTGATGACTTTTTTCATACAAGAAAACAAAAAAAGTTGTTCAGGGTGAAATCAGATGAACAGGGAGGGTGGGGCATGGGAGTCATGCATTTTTGGTCAAAAATTGCTGAGCATTCAATGCAGTTCAGACAGGTGTGCTCATAAATCACCCGTTATGAAAATGGGCAAACGCATTGAGTCTTCAAAAAAAATTCTGCTGAAGCTGAACGTAGCCTCTCACAACAGCGCCAGCTGGTCCACTGATACAGTGGATGGGTTTCTAGAACACTCACTTGGTAAGGGAAGCCATTATGACAAGGAGCCTGCCCTCCAAAAGATAACTTTGTGTTTTGGGGATCCCTCCTCATATGTATACATGTGTGTATATATATATATAATTTTTTAAGAAACAGCAGTTAATCCCATTGCTGATAAATTAGGTGTGGGGGTGTGAGAAAGATAGTAATCTCTGACCTTTGCCTCAGTGCCTCTCTCTGTCTCTTTCTCACTACCTCCTTCCCTCAGTTCATTTCTTTTCCTTTCTCTCCCTCCCTATCTTAATTTCTTTTTGTCTCTCTCTTTTTCCTCCTTCCTTCCTTCCTTCCTTCCTTCCTTCCTTCCTTCCTTCCTTCCTTCCTTCCTTCCTTCCTTCCTCTTTCTCTCTTTTTCTTTTCTAGAGAATATACTGAAGATAGCACATGGTGGAGGGTCATAGGGGTCACTAGGAGATGACAGCAGGCTATTTTCTGTCTTGTCCCTATGTCTCCTTTTATTTCTTCTCTCCCTCTTCAGAAGCCATTCCAACCCAAAGCTTGTACATAGTAATTCTGCCAAACCAGATACCTCAGTGTCTCACCATCTATCAGCAAGCAAAATACTTAACCCCAAAGAGAATTCCCTTTCTAAGAAGCATTCCTGACAGTAACATTGTCTCTCTGTTATAAATATGGTTTTCGAAAGTTTCTGGGTGGAAAGAAGTTTCTCAAGCTAAAGAAGGAATTAAGAATCTTCAGTTCCAGTCAATCAGAATGACTAAATAACATGTTCAGTTTGATTTTTACCATCAACCCCTCACCATGGCAATTCTCACCTCACTTCTATTTATTTACACTTGCTATCTTATCTCCCACTCTGCTTACTGGAATAATCAGGGAGGTGTTGGAAAATTACAGAGATTTTGTACATGCAGACTATTTTCTCTCAGCCAATAGAATAACAGTAAAATAATAAAAATCATAATAGTGATAATAATAAATACTGAGCATTATAAATATTTCCCACCTACTATGTGTCTGATATTGTGGTAAATGTTTTCTCATGTTTTATGAATTAATATCAGTAATACTCCTGTGAATTGGGTGTTATCATCCTCAATTTACAAATGAGGAAACAAATACTCAGGATGTTGGTATCATTAATGTACTAAAATATTCACAGCTGATTGTTCAGGCCAGTGTTCAAGTGAAGAACTTCTAGGATCCAACTACATTGTCTTGGCTTGGCTGTATACGAGAAGAAGAGGGAAAAATAGTAGGTGCCTTAACATTTTTTATGTTGGCTGCATAGAATGAACTGCTTGCCTGATGCTTTTTTATGGATGTGCTAAATTTTTAAAACATGTGAAATTTTAAAAACATGCTATAATTTTTAAAACAGGGAAATTTATTTATTTTTCTAGATTTATTGAGGAATTGGTATACAGAAAACTGCACATAATTAATGTACACAATTTGTTGTATTCGATATATGTATATACTCATGTTATCATTACTACAATCCAGGTAATAAACATTTTCATCACCTCCAAAAGTTTTTTTTCTATCCTTTTATTTTTTGTTTTGTGATAAGAACACTTAACATGGAATATACCCTGGTAACAACTGTTGACGTGTACAATGAGTTTTGTTAATGATAGGCACCGTCTTGTAGAGCAGATCTCTACAACTTATTTATCCTGTGTAACTGTAAATTTTGAAATACTATTTTGACTAACTAAAATTATTGTACTTTCACATCAAAGCAGATTCAGAACCAAAAAGAGAAAAGATAAATACATGTTATACAGATGTGATGTACACAGCTGATGTGTTATGACACTCATCGTGAGGGATGAGGAGCTCCTGGTAGACACGCCCTCCCTCCTCATTCAAAAAGAAGGGTGTCACAGCAGTTCTGTTGTCTCATTTCCATGTATTTACCTCACATCTAAACTGTCAACTAAAATAGTTCAGAGCACCAAGACACATGTGCCTAATTTCTTTTTTAAACAGAAATGCTAACTTCAGTTTAATATCTTCCCCTTCAAACACCATTGTTTATGGCTGTTACCTTGTAATTTAATATCCCATTCTCTTCCCTTCTCCAACTGTGATAATTACAATTTGAACAAGTCACTTATTTATTTTTTAATTTTATTTATTGACTTAGAGAGAGGGGGGTTGGGGGAGAAGAGAGAAAAACATCAATTTGTGCTTCCACTTATTTATGCATCCATTGGTTGATTATCCTATGTGCCTTGATCAGTGATCAAACCTTCAACCTTGGCATATTGGGATGATGCTCCAACCGACTGAGCTACCCAGCAAGGGCCTAAACAAATCATTTAGACCAAGTCTTTCCTCATTTGCAAAATGGGAATACCACTAACATCACCACCTAGGGTATTGTAAAGATTTTTTTAAAGAGGATGAGTATAAACTAGTAGATCTCAGTAAAGGCCAATCTTCTCATTCAACTCTGCTTCTAGAATTTAAAAGTTTAAGGGACAAGAGCTATCTCTGATTTCAACTTCAGAGCTAGAAGCACAAAATTAGATCAAACATCATGCTGATTTTGTCACTGCTTTAGAATAGAGCGCCATCTTCTTAGTCAAGATAAAATAATGCTCTTTCTGTGTCTGAGATCTTAACCCAGTGCCTTAAGATCAGGCTAGTTTCAACCACCAGGTGGTGTAATAAAGAAATGATAGACCTGATAGACTATAAGTATGTTTCTTTACTAACATAGAGTTTTGAAGGGAGTTTTGAAGTAGTTATTTAAACTTAACAACACACATGTTCAGAAGACCCATTCCATTTGCTGATCCCACTTCCCGTGATAGATATCAGCCACTTGTGCTACAGCTAATTAAATGCTCACCTATTGGAGATGTGTCGGAAAGGTCCACACACAACCTTCCACAGCTAATGAGATGAAGCCATGTGGTTGTAAGGCTCACAGACCTGTGACACTCACAGATCACTTTCAGAGTGATACTGTACTTAAATGATCACATTCCTAGCAACCAAGAATATTTTAAAACAACTCCAACCATCATTGTTCAGTATTGTGAAAGGGACAGCCTATACCCAGCAATAAATTTTAAAGTCCCTTTTTGGGTTCTTCCCAATCCACTGCTGCACACGGTGCAACTCCCCTTCTCAAGCCCATGAAAACTCCTCCAACCCTTGTTCTTGCTTCCTCCTTGTTGCCCTCGAGCCTGCCCCCAGTGCCCAGCTCAGGGCCTGTCCAAGACCACACCCCTCTGGACAGGAAGCAGGGGACGGCTCTGATGTAGACCTTGCCAGAAATTTTTAGTCAGTAAACAGAGAAAAAATCTGGGAAAATTCAAATCAATTAATCAATCATAACTCTTTAAAATTGGATAAAATCCCTACGTAAGGTATATATTTGCAAAAATGTATCCAGTCTGTGGCTTATCCTTTTTTAAAAAATTATATCTTTCAAAGAGCAATCATTCATTACCTTGGGGGAAAAAAGTGATATGACAGTATAAAGTAAAGCCTGGCTGAATGTGAGAAAAATTAATCACTTACATCTCGACATATTGTAGCCAAACTTAAATAATTGCAACAAACTGTGCTGTAAGTTGTAAAATGGATATTCAGATCTACCTGTGGAAAGCACTGAGTTGGAAGTCTGAAGTTTTCTTCCCAATCTTTACTGTGGCACCAATCAGCTGCATGAATTTTGAAAAGTGAGCTCACCTCCTCGATTCTCTTGGTTCCTTTCAATGACATGGAACCTGTGGGGAAAACTCCAGGGGTGGTAAACAGTGACCTTTCCTCTTATCTGTAGCATGCCTGGGGGTCTTACCCAGAGGTGCCCCTCGTCCCTCTGGGAATGAAGTGCTGATTTCTGTCCTCTTAGGTGTGTTGTCCTTGACGATGGCTTGCAGCTTCTGGTGGAAGCAGGTCCTGAATCCTCAGGTCCCTGTCCCAGGTGCCAGATGTGGGGAAAATTTTGTACACAAGTTTCCCCGTCCACCATGGATAAAAATGAAACTACCAAGAAATGATCCACTTGAGGAGGAAAGGTGGTCAGTCTCTCACAGGAGAAGGACCAAGAACCTCTTCTTCAATGGTTTTTATTAGTTTAGGAACAAACAGGAATACAGGTAAAGCTCATCAATCAATGTCAGGCAGCAAGGATCAAACAATAGATAACATTTCAAAGAAATCTGAGGGCTTAATCTGAGTCAGTGTCTGTCAGGTAAGGGAGGTGCATTGTAAAAACTTTGGGAGACATACTCATTTCCTGCTCAGACCCTTATCATATGAATGAAGTCACTCTTAGCAGAGCAGATTTCACAGGACTTTACAAATTCTTTCTTATACCCGATCACCCCAGAACCTGCTCTAGCAGTCAAAGGGCTGCACCACCCTCCCGGTCATAGGTTTTTAGGCTTAAGTGGATTAGAGCCAGAAAGTGCTTCTTCCAGATGGAAATGGGGACTCAGGCTATGTCAGAATAGCCGGGGGGCAGGGGTCCATCACTCCCTCTTTGCTGTACCCCCCCCCGTCCTTCTTTGAGGGCCTCCCAAACGATCGTGTCTGGCGTAGGTTGCCCCTCCTCTAAGGGGTCTTACCCACCGCTGACTAACCAACCAAGCATTGGGGGCAGAGATGAATGAAGCAGAAGCAGGGCTGCTGCCAGGGAAATAAGCTTTGTCTCCTTTGTGGCTCACAGTCCAGAGGTTGCTCACTCAGCCTTATTCATGGGGGGCGGTTACAACTCCTGAAACCAGGCAGAGCAGTTCCCAATAGGAACCCAAGGCTTTTCTTAGCAAAATGCAATGACTGATAGAAGGTCATATGGCCAGTAGGTGAGCAGGAAAACAAGAATGAAGGCAAGAGCCCTGTCTGTATGTGCATTTGTATCTATTGTGCCTGGCTGACAGGACTGAACACAGAATAAGCATTCAGTGGCTTTTAGAAGGACAGAAGATTTACTGCAGAGTTTTCTGAGTCCAGATCCAATGCCCTGTGGTCGATTTTACTTGGTATCTCAGTTATTCACTTTGCCTCTTTTCTGTTAAAATACTATGTCAAATGATTGGCAAGCACATCCTGCCTATGTACTTACTACCCGTTTTATTGTTTTGGTGATGATAATAGCTCTACTATTAAACACTTTTTGAATTAGTGCTTAGATTTATAGTGCTTCTCACCTGCATGCATTTTCCATAACTCAAGGCAGAATTTGCTCCATTCCTCTGAAATTAATCCCCCATCGTCTCTGAGGCATGTAAGGGTGTATTAATTATTTGCCTCCTGATTTATGAAGATATTTCCAGGACTGCTTGTGTGTATTTAATTAGAGATTGTTATTTTTAAGTGTTTCATGTTCTCCTGTGTCTGGTTCATCGTGGGGTGGACTCAGGCAACAGAGGAGAACGGAATGGGAAAGACAGTTCCTGTGTGCTGTGTCCGCAGCTGCTGCTGACATGCGTACAGCACTCGACGGTTTGCAAAACTTCGTCTGTTTTCTGTTCACCTCTTCTCCACTCTCAGAAGGGGCTGGTGTTATCGTACTTTAAACCACAGTTTACACATAGGAAGAGAGGCTGGGCTTCTTTTAAGTGGCTGGTCCAAGATCACAAAGCTGAGACTGCGATTCACACCTGGGTTCTTCGCTCTCAGGTCCAATCGTGGGCAAGGGTAGTAGAGTAGTTAAGGGTCCATCCTCTTTACCCAGATTGCTTGGTATTAATGTCTCTATTTTGCTCCTGATTATCTGTGTGATCTAAATAAGAAAAATTACTTCACTGTTTCATGCCTCAGTTTCATATTTTCAAAGTGGGCAGAAAAGAAAACCTACTGCATTGAGTTGTTAGGGGAATAGAGTTAATGCATATAATGTTCTTAGTTGGAACTGGCATGAGGAAGCACTTAATAAGTGTAATGTGTCTGTATGTGTGCACACATGTGCCTGTGTGTTTACTTGGTTTGCATACCTGTGTGGGTTTTCACACTGTTTCTCACATTTCTGGAAATCTCTCACATATTAGCTCCTGAAGTACATTTAATTTCCTTTATATAAGAGAGCTGATTCCTGTCCGTGGCCTGGTTATGACTTCTGCATACTGTATTTATGGGCAACTTGTGGAGTATGCATCAGGCCATCCGTTTGGGAACAGGGCCCCAATGTGTAGAAGAGGAACCAAGACAAAGTCCTGACCTCTAATATACTCTTCATTAAGTCACTTCTCAGATAAAATCCTGATGCTCCAGGAACTGATTGCCACAGTACCCCTGCAGCCTGCAGAACACAATGCAAGCTGTAATTTAAAATTTCATGCAGGAAGGAAAAGTCACAGTTTTCACAGGGAGTCTGTAGATCAAACACAAGGCGAGAACTAAGTGTCTGCTCAGTGCATCAAGCCAGGAAGCGGACAGTGTGGCTTTTGAATTCTTTCCTAGTCAATTTTATTGATTAAACCTCAAACAATCTAACCTGGTGCATAGCTCTTCAATGTCTGAAATTTACCTTTGAACAAAGTGAGGAGACTCAATCTAAACTGTCAGGGAGTAGAAATACCGTTTGAAACACTATATTTGCTTTATATCCACCAAAAACCAAGTCTTAAAACCGAGTCTTAAAAAATTTTAAGGTCACATGTGCTAAATTCTTTTCTTGTCTCAGAGTTGTCGTGTTTGACTTGCTGGCCCTTTGCTAATGTAGATGAACATGAAGCTGTTCTCTGAGCAAGGCAGAAGCAGCCGCCACAGGCCCTCCTGGGTGGGTGAAGTCAGCTCCTAGACTTACTGGTCTGGATGTATATCCTTATCATCATTTATTCTTTCCCATCACTATCATTCAAACAAGGCCGTGCTGCAAAATGAGCCTCTCTCTGCATCTGGGAGAGTCTGGGATTGCAGAAATAACCTGAACTTCAGGGTCAGAGAAAACCAGGTCTGTTTGAGCCCACGTTTTGGTTTTTCTTACCAGTGTGTTGAAAGACAAGTTACTTGGCCTCTCTGCCTCAATTTTCTTATCTATAAATGGAAATTAAAAATATGACCATACAATGTTGTTAGAAGGATTAGATGAGATAATAATATATGGGAAAGGGTTTGGGACAAATCGGGTACTTCAGTGTTCAGAGAAAGAGAAACAGAACGTAATAGAGTTAACTGGCTTTTGGGGAAAGAGGACTATGGAAAAATACAGATGGGTGTCTGACTCGTTAATAAAATTTTAATTTGACTGAGATCAATGACAAGCTCCATGTGTCAACTGCAAATACATACGCATCAGCAGTCCCAGGGAAAAATCTATCAGGGTTATTTCCTTTCATTAAAGAGCAATATAAATATTGATCAACTCTCCTAATTGACCTGTGGTTTGCTTTCATACACTAAACTTCTGTTCTGCACAGAGGGCACAAGTCTTTCAATTACCTTTAGTTCATAATTCATTATGTCACATTAGAAGCTAAACATGAACACAGGGTCCTTATCCAGAAAAAGCACCACTTAAAGAGCACTTCCCTTATTGCCTTCTTACGCCCCCATCTCAACCTGCCTGAGCCTCTTCCCAGATGGTGTGTGTGGAGTGCAGGGAATATCCTCATCCGTCCCAGGTAGAACAACCTCTGACATCTGGAATCAAAGCAGCTGCATGGCAGAGCCAAGAAGCAGGCCCCTCACTCAAGACCATAAATAAATGGTGTGCCAACTAATAAAAGAAGAATATTGGGCTGGATGACACAAGGAGAATTGGAAAAATGCCAAGACAAACATCTGTTTCATAAAGATGGCTAAAGGCATGCTAATCATCTGCTAATGGTGGTCAAAACACTGAAAATACTCCATTTACAGGCAATGACAACACATTATGTCTCGGGAATTTAGAAGCAAAAAAATATTAATTTGTAATACTGGCTGCCCACAATCCAAGATGCTGTGCCTCTAATGGCTATGTCTTGCTATCTTTCTGGAAAGGCAGTTTGTTTTGATGAGTTCAGATTTAACCTTCAAACTTATTATTAATGGAAGAATTTCTTGCCTGTTCACTGCCAGGGAACTGAATGGCATCCTGAAAGTGGAGGGCATTGCAACCAGCCACACTTTCCTGCACCTCTGTTTCAGACTGGCTTCATTACCACACATTATTTTGTTTCTCCTGACTAGACAGGAGTCCTTCCTTTGCACCTCTGCCTCTTCAATATCAAGGCAAAAACTCTTGCCACCAAGTGAAGCACAAGCTAAAACACTAATGTTGGAAATAGGAATTGCAACCTCCTGGCCCTGTTCCCTTCATGTGTCAACGTGGGACAGGACTGGAGTCCTGCCTCCTCATTCAGTGAACGATGATGACTAGCTACATGAGGTGACGTTTCTCCTGTGAAGAAGCATTCTTTTGAGGACATAAAACAACACTAGTTTTCACTGATTTTCATTTACGTTAAGGGTTTTGTTTCCTTATTCTAAGAAAGATGGTTTTAGTTTTTTCTTTTGTAAGCCTTTGTCCTTTGATATGTGGTAATAGATGATTTCCACTTATTATAATGGAAAATTTGTCATTTTCGTACTGTCATAATTATCAAAGTAGATTACAGAATGAATGAGATTACAGTAGATTACTCTGCCAAATTTTGGTGGCTTTGCAGAAGTGAGCTAAAGGAAATACAAATGCAGGATTCTGCTTTATGTAAAGATCACATATTTTATTATACTTCTATTTTATTTTTCATTTTCAGCTGGGTAGATTACTAGCAGAAAGAGAATTTAAGGCAATATAAAACAAAATTTACAGTTTAAAAATGATTTAGTTGGTAAAATAATTTTAATATACAAGGTGGGCAAAAGTAGATTTACAGTTGTGAATACACAAAACAGTTTATTCATGTACTATTATTTATTAATTATTGTATTATTTTCCAACAAACAACCATAAACCTACTTTTCCTACCCCTTATATATTTACCTATAAAGGCTTTAACCCCAAAGACCATTCTTTCAAATGGTCTTTGGGATAAAAGTCCCCCAAATTAGATTCTTTGAAAGAATCTAATTCTTTCAAATCATACAATACCCCCCCACCTTTATCCCAAGGGGGATACATTTCAAAACCCCCAGTGGGTTTCTGAAACCACAATAGTACCAAACCCTACATAAACTATGTTTTTTTTTTCTATACATACATGCCTTTTCATTTACAAGAGGCACTTTATGGCTTCTTTTTGGCATATCCCAATGGCCAGCATCACTACTCTTGTGCTTTGGCACCAGTGGAATAAGGGCGACCTGGGCACAAGCACTGTGATATAATTACAGTAGATCTGATCACCCTGATAGCTATTAAATTATAAACAGGCAAAGAGTGTCTAGAGTGTGGACTTGCTGGACAGAGGGATGATTTATGTCTGGGCAGAATGGAGTGGCAGGGCATGAGACTTCATGCTACTTTGGAATAGTGCACAGTTTAAAATTACAATTTTTTTATTTCTTGAATTTTCCATTTAATATTTATGTACTGCTAGTTACCATGGGTAACCAGAATCTTAGGAAGAGAAACTGCAGATACAGGGGACTAAAACAGAGGAAGTGATGACTCCAGAATCACTCAGTGAAACAGTGACCAAGACGGCTAACCCCAGGGACTTTCCACTTACTGCATTTCCTTTCCACACACGTTACACTCATAGGAGACTGACACAAGAAATAGAGATCAGTGACTGAGAGAGAGTAAAAGGGAAGTAAGGAAGGCAGATCCTGGCAGGAGAGACGCCACTTACTTCCCACTACTAACTGTTCTGATCCAGTGGAGCCCACACACAGCCTCAGAAACCATCTCGACTCAGTGCTTCAGGCCACCGTTCCCGTGTAATAGAGTTATTGCACAATGTGAAGCATATTTCCTATTTCTGGTGTAGCAGTTAAGTGTGTGGAGTTTAGGATAACATTGACCAACATTTTGATTCCACTTCCACCTCTTACTGGCTATGTGAACTTCAATGAGTGACTTAATTCCTATAAGCCTTGGGTTCCTCTATAAAATAGAAATAATGTTCATTTCTTCTTTGGGTTGTTAGATGATGTATAAAGTCCTTAATACATTATACAGCATATAGTAAGCTTTCAATCAATAGTATCAATTATTAGTCTGAAAGAATCAATCACTGTATTTACCACTTTCCAACTTCACAGCATTAGGTTTAGTAAAATATCTGTGGGAGAGTTTTGTAGAGCTTCCTGATGGAGCTCAGGCCTTGGTGCTAGATGCTATATTAAAGATTGTTGTAAGTCAGTCTAGGAGAACTCCACTTAGAAATAAAGTCTAGCTATTAATGACCTGCCTGGTCCCTTTTCAGGCACATACTCAATGTCTCTCCAAAAGCTATCTGTTGCATTGAATTGCAGGCCAGCTAAAGATGGCTCATTGAGAGTCTAAAGAAGCCTGGAAAGTTTTTAGGAAATAGGACTGGGTCAATGCCAAAGCTGAATATGGAGCTGAAGTGCTCTTACATCGCATCCCAGGAGCAAAGGGCGCAAGGGACAAACAATGCCCAGGGTGTAGCCGGGTCTGAGGGGCTCTTTTATGGGATGCTCTTTCTAGAGACAGTAGACAGGAAGAGGGAACTAAAAGCAGTCAAGCACACACTGAACTGAACCAAAAATGATGTTTTCATCAAAGCCTACTGGGGCTTGTTTGCAGAGCCTGAATCTGGGGCAAACAGCTTGCCACAGCCATTAATGCCTAGTCTCAGCACTTATTTAACATGAGTCTATTTCTTTCCTATTAAAAATAAAAACAGTCTCAGTCACTCTTAGGCATGATTATTTTCTGGAAAGCATTGTGCTAATATGAGATTGTCAGAAAGTTGTATGGCTAGTGACATATTCAGACTCCCATGTGACAGGGGGAGCAGTTCAGGTAATCATTTTAAATATTTTACTAACACAGTAGTAAAATATTTTAAAATGTATAGTGATAGCACTGCTGTTCAGCATACATTCTTTTTTATTTCCAATAAAACTTGTCTTCTGAGGATATACAGTCAAGAGCTCTCCCTAGAATATTATCATTTGTAATAGACGCTCCTGAATACTTTATGTTTATTTATACTAGTAGCTGGGGAGTCACGGTAACCTGAGGAACTGCAAAAACAAAAAAATAGTTTTTGATTAAGGAGGTAAGGGTAAGCCCACAGAAGAATTGCTGGGTACCCTTGGAGTGCTCTGTCTGCTGAAGCAATAAATTAGTCATCCAGGAGGGCGTGAATATTCCCAGAAGCTGAATCCTCCTGGCTGTATGGGAGGTTTCATTCTCAGATACTTACCATTAGGAGGGACTGTGAAATGCCTCCCCCCCTGTACCCCGCCCTGTCTTTGTTTCTATGATGTGATCGTGAGCGTCTTTTCTCCTTTCTGGTCTTCCACTTTTTGAAAGTGAGAAAGCACTGAAAAAGTCCAAATTTTAGCATGATGCCCAGAGTGTATTCCCATGAAAACTGCATAATTATTGAGAGATAGCATCTCATGAATTTTCAGGTGTTTGCTTCCGATTCATTTTTTTTAACATTTACATAAAAAGTTGATTGGAACAGGAGTGTTTGTTACTGCCTTAGTGAAATCTCCTCATGGGGTTTCTCACAGGGATTTTATGGGCTTGGAACCAAACTTAGATATAAAAATATATACAGAAGTTTCTGCAAAATATCATGGGAGTGGTCCAGCTAATGGCACATTCCTGTCACACAGATAACTCCTCCCGCCAGGCTGACTCCCAGCCCTGCACTCACTCATCTGGGGACTGGATAAAGGGTACGACGTTTAAATGTGCACCTGCCTACAATTTAGGGACTCTCCATCCTACAACATAATCCCTTTAAAAAAAGAGGGTAAAATTTTTAACAGTCTCTACTTAGAAAGGGGGTGGGTGGTGGCGATAGAGCAGTGGATAAAAATCTGGGTGACAGAACCAGACTGGCATGTGCATTGGGCATGTTTCTTAGAGGCTCTGGGACTTGGTTGTCACACCTGTCACACAGGGATAAATAGTGTGACCTCATTCATAGAGTTGTGGGGAAAAGTGAGAAGATACACAGGAAGAAGCCAGGACCATGTCTGGCATATAGATTATATAACTCTTATTTTAAAGGGGTTTTCTTAATTCATGCTGTTTGTTCTCAAAATCATTCTACAGAAAAATGAACTCTGGACCTGCTAAGTTGAAGGAAGTAGTTTAAGTTGTGATGTGACAATTCTGTTGCAAAGAAGAGAAGAGACTGCTTCAAAACTGGAGAAGAATGTAATATCTTGTGAGAATGTGTCCACTTTTCTTTCCAGAAGGGCAACTTTTAGGTAAAGAGGTTGAGGACAGTAGCTCCGGTAACACTCAACCCTAGATGCCAGCTTCATCTACTGTAACAGAGGCTAAGCAAGGCAGGCTGTATTGTTATAATTCATTGCTCAAGCCATTGCTTCATTTACAAGCCTCTTGTATTTGGGCAAGTTCATGCATAACAATTTTACAGCCTGTGAAAAGGTAATCCATAATAATTCAGACAAAGCAAATGCTTTCCTTTTGACAAGGGCACTATAGATACATTTAAGTTGAATGTGGCCAGTTTTGTTGGAATAATAAACTCATTCATAGTATTAGAGATACTATAAAACCCATATATTTGTACAACCTGAATGGGATTAAAGACAGGCAATTAATCTCCTCTTTGTTTTCTTATCATGAAAATAGATTTTTAGACGTAAGCATTGTATAATTTTTAAATAATTTAGAAATTCGTTTCCTATTTATTATATAAGAGATTTCTGTCCTAACTAAATTTGAAATGTTAAAATGTTGTAAATGCATCACTGTTACCGAACAAGAGGTCCGAGGGAGGGGCAATACAATATTTGGCCCACCTAGGGATGCCCAAAACTGCTATACAACAGGGGCCCCTCCCAAAAACAAAATACTAATATCTACTGGGCTCTTCTGTCCGCCGCCAATTGGAAAGACATCTCTCAATGCCAGAGATTTGTGAAAAGGAAACAAAATGTTTATTTAATGCTATTCAGGCCTAATGCCACTACTAAAATATCAAAGTCCTTTAGGGTGTACACCTACACCCACACAGCGCTCCCTTCTCCCACTGTCCCAACTCCGGGTACCGTAAATCAGGAAAAGAGCACACGTCTGTGTTGCAGGCCGCTGGCAGCGTCAGCTGTGTCACTGTGCAGGATCTCGAGTTAATCCAAAGTACTGTGGTACCCTCTCATGGTCCACTGGCAAGAGTCCTTTGTACCCAGTTCCAGTCAAAGTCTCTTGCTTTTTCAGGCCCCGCGGCCAAAGGGGGCATCCCAAAGCCGCGTGGGCCTCTTCTACCAAAGCTGCAGGAGTCCGCACTCCACCAAAAGCATGTGGCTGTCTTCTTCACCTGGCCAAACGAGGGCCCTTCATGTCCTGGAGCCAGTCTTTTCCAAGCTCTCATCTAGGCGCTCTCACTCAGGAGCGCAGCCCCCTAGTTACATTCTGAGTCCAAGCCCTTCTCACTCAGGAGTGCAGACCTTAGTTCCCATCTTGAGTTCCCCAAGTTCCATCCTCAGTCCCTGGCTCCAAACTTGGCCACTGCTATTTAACATATCTATGAAACTAGTTAAAGGTTATATATATGTTAAATAACCATTCCAGAGGTTAGCTCCAAAACTATTGCTATGCAAAACAGCTCTCAATGGCCTGGCTCCATTCATCCCTTCCCCCTGGGGGGGCGGGGGCTGTGAGGACATCTTATATGTCTCTCCAATATTTCTATACACTTTGAATTCTGGACACCTTTCTAAATCTTTTTTTTGGGGGCCCCCCTGGCTGCACCCTGTATCATCATCAGTCTATCAAAGCCAGATTTAATTGCCTTTTACATCAACTTTGCACTTTACAAATGGTGTCAGATCTAATCCCATTCTGTTACCGAACAAGAGGAGGTCCGAGGGAGGGGCAATACAATATTTGGCCCACCTAGGGATGCCCAAAACTGCTATACAACAGGGGCCCCTCCCAAAAACCAAAATACTAAAATCTACTGGGCCCTTCTGTCCGCTGCCAATTGGAAAGACATCTCTTAATGCCAGAGATTTGTGAAAAGGAAACAAAATGTTTATTTAATGCTATTCAGGCCTAATGCCACTACTAAAATATCAAAGTCCTTTAGGTTGTACACCTACACCCACACAGCGCTCCCTTCTCCCACTGTCCCAACTCCGGGTACCGTAAATCAGGAAAAGAGCACACGTCTGTGTTGCAGGCCGCTGGCACCGTCAGCTGTGTCACTGTGCAGGATCTCGAGTTAATCCAAAGTACTGTGGTACCCTCTCATGGTCCACTGGCAAGAGTCCTTTGTACCCAGTTCCAGTCAAAGTCTCTCTTGCTTTTCAGGCCCCGCAGCCAAAGGGGGCACCCCAAAGCCGCGTGGGTCTCTTCTACCAAAGCTGCAGGAGTCCACACTCCACCAAAAGCATGTGGCTGTCTTCTTCACCTGGCTGCAGGGATCTCCATTTTGGCAAAGTTGCGTGGTTTTTCCCTTTTACCTGGGAAAGAGGGGGTCCACACCCTGCCAAAGCCACGTGGCTCCCTCTTTCACCTCACCAACAGGGGGTCCTCACTCTGCTGAAACCGCGTGGCTCTCTCTCCATCTGGCCAAGCGGGGACCCTTCATGTCCTGGAGCCAGTCTTTTCCAAGTTCCCACACAGGCCTTCTCACTCCGGAGCCCAGACCCTAGTTCCCATCTTGAGTCCTCCTAGTTCCATCCTCGTCCTTCTGCTTCCATCTTGAGTCCCCAAGCCCTTCTCACTCAGGAGTCCAGACTTTAGTTACATCCTCTGAGTTCAGTCACCGGAGAGCAGCCCTTAGTTACTTTGAGTCTCTCCTAGTTCCCATCTTGAGTCCCTGCTAGTTCCATCCTGAGTCCCCCTAGTTCCATCTCTCTGGCCCCAAGCTGCTTTCTTCTACCTCACTCCAAACTTGGCCACTGCTATTTAACATATCTATGAAACCAGTTAAAGGTTATAGATATGTTAAATAACCATTCCTCCGGAGGTTAGCTCCAAAACTGTTGCTATGCAAAATAGCTCTCAATGGCCTGGCTCCATTCATCCCTTCCCCCTGGGGGGGGGGGGGGGAGGGTGGTGAGAACATTTTATATGTCTCTCCAATATTTCTA
This sequence comes from Artibeus jamaicensis, assembly GCF_021234435.1. NCBI lineage: Eukaryota > Metazoa > Chordata > Mammalia > Chiroptera > Phyllostomidae > Artibeus > Artibeus jamaicensis. The sequence goes on along the minus strand of NW_026522030.1, from coordinate 64,152,242 downwards.
TACACTTTGACTTCTGGACACCATTCCAAATCTTTTTTGGGGCCCCCCCCTGACTGCACCCTGTATCAATTCGACACAGTGATGTAAATAGGACAGCTATTAATGTCCCCACTTGGTAGATAAGAAAACAAAAGGAATGAAAACATGAAGGGTATTACAGAGTTACCCAGGTAGTGGCAGGGCCAGGTTAGGACCCAGGTCACCTCTTTCAAAGTCCCAATAATGTCCCACCAATATGTAAAGGCTCTCCAAGTGATACAAGCCACAGTAATGTCTTCCATCTCTTTGCATATGGAGATGTTGCCTTTGTTCTATTGGCCCAGTGAAGAGAGCAATTCAGGTCCCATCAAACCAGGAGCACAGCTAGAAAGTGGCCGTGGAGGAAGCATTCACACGGAGGATGTCAGCAATGGGCTGGGTGCTGCCTATGCACCATCATGGCAACCAGCACAACGCAGATCCTGGAATCTCCCACAGGGCTTCTGACTTGGCAGGTTTTATGCTGGGTTCTGATTTAATATGCTTTTGGTAAAACCCATAGATTTGTATTTCATATATATATATTTACATTTAGTAAATCAAATAAGTAAAATATAAATATATGTAATTTGTAATATAATTATAACATCATTAATTTCAATGTTTAAATTTTTTTGGAATTGTATATCATTCAAAATTTAAAAGAGACAAGAGTAGATAAAATAAACCTTTTCTGAGCCAGCCCTGCCTCTCACCTACCCAGTTCCCTCCCATGGAAGTAACCGATATTATCTGTGTGTTCTTCCAGAGCTATTTCATTCACATACAGGCAAAGATCTATTGTAGAAATTTATCATATTTTACACAAATGCGGATTGTTTTAAACAAGCTCTTCAGGTGACTCTGGTGTAGGCAATGTAAAGATGATCAGTCACCTTTTCTGGAAAGAATGCTGCCTCTTTCAGAATGTACGAATTCCCACTGGCAATGTGAAACCGTGCTTCTCCAACTTCAGTGTGCGTTTGAACTACCTACAGGGCTTGTTAAAGCACAGATGGCTCCCTGCTGCCGTGAGAACCACTGATCTAAAGCAATACTTCCTAAATTCTACACTCATAGCTTAAGTTAATAGCCTTCCCAAAATACGTTATCAGTGACCATAAAAACAGCAATATGTGGTCCTTACGAGATTGTGGACACTGTGCTAAGGACTTTCCATACATAACTTGTTTGCACAGTAATTATATGAGGTAGATACTGTTATTATCCTATTTTACAGAGGGAAAATTGAGGCAGACAGGTTAAGTAACTTCCCCAAGTTTACTAGTTCAGGTGGCGTTTGCCAGCCTGACTCTGGAACACACAGGCTTAACTATCAGTCTGTGCTGCTTTGCTGCCGTCAGGATGAGGCCTGTAGATGCGTCCTTTCAAATCATCAGCACCAGACGTGATTATGAGCCTCTCTCACCCCACAGTTCCACATTTCACTGTGCTCCAAATGCAAAAATGTAGTAACACAAATGATAAATATGTACTTTTTTAACAGGAGAAATGTTTACTAAGACAGGCAAATAAAATTCTTTTTATTTCTCCTGGAATGAAACTGAAAATTTTTCAATTCATTCAGATTTACAAGTCAGTTGTAAATTTTTCACAGTTTTATAAATGTACTAATGCCACATTGTCGTCTCCATGGCTGTGGTGGTATTTATACCACGGAAAATCAGCAAAACCTAGAAAACAGGGTTTTTCTTTGGATAACTGGCTGTTAAACATTTACCAGCATGCCACTGTTTCAGTAGGTCTTGTATTGCAAACAAAATACATACATTTTTCCCTAATAGGGACTTTTAAAAAGAAAGATATTTTAAATAATACATACATTACTAAAGTTGGCACATTAAATAGAATATTGATCACAGTATTGAATTAACTTCAATGACTGAATTCTTGCCAGTAACTAAAAATGTGGATTAGATACAACAGAATTTATTTCTCAGCTATTAAGTATAGAAACAACTATTTCTGTATTCAAAATCCCTAAAGCTAAATACATGATGAGAAAAAAGTGCTCCCGGGTCCTCACTCTGATAGTCCTAGAATACAAATCACAAGTCTTGGGGGTTAATTACTCCTCTGGTGACAAAATGAACAAATGTGAAGTATGTCTGGGGCACATCTGGTAAATCAGTATAGTGCTTCTAAATGTCCTGTCTGGTTCTCCTCATGCGGGGGCGACCTTTCCCACAAGTCATCCCGTCCGCCACGGATGAAAGTAAACATGACATGACATGATCTGCTTGGGGAGGAGAGGTGGCCAATTTCCCAGAGGAAAAAGGCCTTGAGCAGTGGCCAGTTTCTCAGGGGAAAAAGGTGTTGAGCCCCTTGCTCCAAAGACTTTTATTGGGTTGTAATACACAGGAATACAGGGCAGCAAGGATTAAACAGTAGGTAACATTTCAAAGAAATCTGAGGGCTTAGTCTGAGTCAGAGTCTGTCAGGAAGAGAGTTTTTCAGAAACTTTGGGAGACATACTCATTTCCTGCTCGGACCCTTATCTTATGAATGAAAGCACTCTTAGCAGAGCAGATTTCACGGGTTTATCAAGAAGTCTTTGTGATGCCAGATTTTTCCCCAGGACACGCTCTAGCAAGGCAAGGAGCTGCACCCCTTCCCATCAGGTATTCAGGCTTAAGGGGATTAGAGCCAGGAAGCGCTTCTCAGAGGACATGGGGACTCAAGCTATGTCACATAGCCGGTGGGCAAGGGTCCATTGCTTGTTCTTTGTTGTAGCCCCCCCCCCACCAGTCCTTCCACGATGGCCTTCCAAGTGGTCAAGTCTGGCTTAGGAGGCTCTCTGCTGTGAAGAAACTTATGCATCAAGGACTTCCAACCAATCTTTGGGGAAAGGGAGGAAACTGAGGCAGCATTTGCTACCAGAGACAAGCTTTGTCTCCTGTGGCTTGCATTCTGGAGGTCACTAGCTCATTCTTAGCCCTGGGGAGGGGGGGTGGGGGAAGGGGGAGTTGTTAGGGTTACAATTCCTGAAACCAGGCAGAGTGGTCCACAACATCCTTACAAGTGTTTCCTAAAAGCAAGTAGCATTTGGGATTTTCTAGTGTTAAATAGGTTTGGATTTCATTGCCCTATTGACCCTTTCCCTAAAAGTGGTAAAAAAGCATTCTTTTTACTCACTTCAATGAGTGATGGTTACAGTTTCAACTATTGAGTAAACATGTTTGATGATATTTTAATTACCTGCACCATCTTTGTTAACCCCAACTGTTGCTAGTCAGTAATTCCATTCAATGAACAGAGAGAATAACCCTTTGACCCTGGGAACTGTTAGTGCTGCAATTACCCCTGAATACAAGTGTGTCACACCACCAGCAGTGACACAGTCATGGTGACTGGCAATGACAGGACGGTGTAGCAGGATTTCCAAGGGCTTTCAAGTTATCCCAAGAGAACCTGCAGGCTTTTGGTGACTGACTCTGTCCTCTGCATTCACATATTCCCTTCATTCAAAAATACAATGAATCCCCAGCACCGAAAAGCCTCCCAAAGGCTTTTCCTAAAGACCTGTATGACTCCTAATGGGACAGTGTAGAGAAATAGAAGGTCTTCATTTGCAGCTGTTTTTCGCCCTCCCAGCAGAGTGCAGAGGAACCCAGGGGGACGGGTCACTTAGTGTGACCCATTCGCATCAGGAGAGGCCCTCTCCTGAGTCCCCACTGTGGCATCCTGGGACCCCCATCCTCTCAGGTGCAAGGAACAGAGCCAACTCTATCAAAGTTCTGCACTGTGTGTGTTCATGCATTTGTGAAGGGCGTGGCAGGTCATTTTATACCAAGCACAGCAAAAGCGTGGAATCCGGTGAATAATTGACCAGATTAACAAGCAGGGTAAATCAATTATTCTCCATATAATGGTATCATTTTTGCTTACTCATAAGTACATCTGCAGAGGAAAACTGAAAAGGATGGAGTTATTTTGATATATTTGATCTATGAGGGGGACCCCAAAAACACAATTTATTTATTGAAAAATGTGTATTTATTCTTATACATTTAAACTTCAGTACCTGTGTTTGCCACCCTTCAAAGCCAGGCAGGTCCATGGTATTCATGCAGAGGGGAAAATATTCACGGAGCCGTTGGGATGTCTGGCATGCCTTTATTTATGGGTGGGCAAACCACCCACACTCCAAGCTGCATGTCTATCTGCATATCTCATGTCATGGCCCCTGCTTCCCGGTGCGGCACCTATTGTGGTACCTGTCCCCTTGCATGTCTCTTATCATCATCACCCCCAGCAGGGAGTCCCTACCTCTTTAAGTACTAGAGGGGAACAAAACCAGAAAACTGCCAGACCCTTACATAACATACTAGTTGTGCACATGTGAGCTCACTTCATGTTATGGGAACAGTGTATCAGACCCAGTCTCAAGGCTATGAGAACACTGGTTATCAGGCCCCTCCAAGGCCATGGGAACACTGCTTCCCTTGGTTACCCAGACACCTGGGTGAGGAAGCCAGACTGCCTCCACTTACCCTACAGTTCCCTTCAAAGTACTCTTCATGTGAGGCAATACACCTATCAAGACATTTTTTCCACTGCTCAAATCAGGGTTTTTGTTGTTGTTGCTTTATAACCTTTTTCTTTTTCTTTTTTTATTGTTCTATTACAGTTGTCCCAATTTTCCACCATTGCTCTCCCCTACCCCTTTCACCCCCTGCTCCCACAGTCAGTCCCTGCACAGTTGTCCATGTCCATAGGTCATTTCTACCTGTTCCTTGACTAGACCCTTACCCTACTTTCTCCCCTTACCCCCGCCCCCTCCCCTCTGGTTGCTGTCCCTTTCACTCAGATCCAACTTTGATGCCTTTCTGTGCTTCTGCCACATTTTGTTCCACTTCTTTCACATCAGCAAAACATTTCCTCTTGAGGAATTTTTTCATCAAGGGAAAAAAAGGTTGCTTGGGCAAGAGTAAATAGGGAGGGTGGAAATAGGGAGGGTGGGGCACAGGGATCAGGCTGGTTTTGGTCAAAAACTGCTGAACACTCAGCATGGTGTGGGCAAGTGTGCTCATAAGTCACCCATCATTGAATGGGCAAACCCAATGGAAGAGTCTTTTTTTTAATTTATTTTTTATTGATTATGCCATTACAGTTGTTCTATTCCCCCCTCTTCGTTCCCCTCCACCCTACCCCCCTGTCTCCACCATTACCCCCTTTAGTTTATGACCATGTGTCTCAAGTCCTTTAGATTCTATATTTCCCATACTATTCTTGCCCCCCCATCCATTTTCTATCTACTGTCTATGCTACTTATTTTCTGTGCCTTCTCCCCCCTTCTCCTCCTCCCACTTTCCTGTTGCTAACCCTCCTTGAGATCTTCATTTCTATGTTTCCACTCCTGATCTAGCTGTCCTTTTAGTTTGTTTTCGTTTTAGGTGTGGTTGTCAATAACTGTGAGTTTGCTGTCCTTTCACTGTTCATGTTTCTTTATCTTCTTTTTCTTAGATAAGTCCCTTTAACATTGCATATAATAAGGGCTTGGTGATGATGAACTCCTTGAATTTGATCTTATCTGAGACGCACTTTATCTGTCCTTCCATTCTAAATGAAAGTTTTGCTGGATAGAGCAATCTTGGTTGTAGGTCTTTGGATTTCATGACTTGGAATACCTCTTTCCAGCCCCTTCTTGCCTGTAAGGTCTCTTTTGAGAAATCCACTGACAATCTGATGGAAACTCCTTTGTAGGTGACTGTCCCCTTATCTCTTGCTGCTTCTAGGATTCTCTCCTTCATTTTAATCTTGGCTAATATAATGATGATGTGCCGCGGTGTGTTCTTTCTTGGGTTCAAAATTGTTTTCTGAAGCTAAATGCAGCCTCTCACAACAATGCCAGCTTGTACAGATTGGTTAGAACACTATAACACTCACCTAGCAGGGGAAGTCTGTATTACAAGGTGCCCACCCTCTAGAAGATAATTCCATTTTTTGGAGGGTCGCCCTCACATGTTACAGACTTACAGTCTGGGAATACACTGTACAGCAATACTAGGATCTGTCTTCAAGGACACCTAGTGTCCCATTTCAGAACCTCAGTACCTCAGAAGCTGCATCTGAAAACCTGAAGGCGGAGCTGCACCAGCAGTGTCTGCCCCACCCCTCAGTGAGTCTCTTCCTAGGCAATAACTGACCTTTCCTCTAGAGTGATTTCCTTCCTTAAATTCTTCAGATCTCCATTCTCACAGCTATCTTTGTAAGTCAGGGAGAGAATTCCACCTGCTCCTGAAGTAAGACCTCCTTAGAACAGAGCTTTCATTCTACAGTAGAGCAGTCTACTCATCACCTGAATCAGAATCACCTAAAAGTACCTATTAAAAGCGCAGTCCCATAGGCACTTCCTGAACCTAATAAATCGTAATGACCTTCCCCACTCCCTGCCCTCTGAGAATGATTCCTTGATGCACTGAAATTCAAAAACCTCGTCCGTGCTTTAAGTTGACACTCATAAATCTGCAGGTGTTCTTCAGGGCAGTGTTGATGGAAGTGAGGGTAAAACTGTATGAATAAATCAAGGAAGAGCATTCCAGACATAAAAATTGTTTTGACTTCTGCCATAAGCTTCAATGTCATTGTATGTGGAATACCCAGAAATTTCTACTGGCATGAAAAATACAGTGAAGCCTTTTATTCTTTGAATTGGCCTCATTGGTGAAAAGGATCTAGGGTTGGTGGTGAGCTAAGTTCAAATCACAAGGTTTGCAGTGCTGTACAACTCAGTCAGTGTTGATCCAGGCCTACAGAGGAGGGACTTGTTCTCGGCAGACTGAAGTCATTGGAGGATTCATTTAGGAGGAATTTTGCAAGGATAGGGAAAGGAGGATTGTGGTAAGAAGGAGACATTTTCTCTTGTTACACAAACTTGCATAGTTTGAAAGTTGCAGACTTGCAGACTTGAAAGTTTTTGTTGTGACCCAGGTTTTCCAAATGTTACTGTTCTCATCAGACAATTTTATCTAATTAGCATCTATTTTTCACTTCTTTATGCAGTAATCAGCATTCAATTACCGGAACCCAGCTGCTGATGCTAAAAAGCATTAAAAAAATTAATTCATACGATAAATCTTTAGGTGCCCTCACAATGTCTTAAACTAAGACAAAGGAGTTTGATTCCTTGACTTCCCCTTCTTTCTTTCACCTACATGCCTTCACTTCCTTTACATAGATTCTCTTGTGGCCTTGGCTCCATCCCAGGGCCCATTAGTGAAGGTCACAGGTAGAAGGTCAAAGAACAGAATAAAAACAAAAATTGAACACTAACAGAAGTCACCATCAAAAGAGAATAAGAGACAAATATTTACATATTGTAATCTTTTAAATTTGGTTTTAAAGAAACTAATATTGAAGAGCATTTTATCTAAAGTTAATATACATGTATCTATTTTGCTACATAGAATTGTGTCTTCTGGAGGAAAACTGTGACCATTGATTTGCACAGTCTTTGTGTTAGATTTATAAGGACATGATCATTGAAATCCTTCTTCAAAAGCCTTATAAACAAACTTGACTTATGCTTCATTAAGTGACTAATTATTCTGATAATCAATTTTTTAAAAGTCAATTTCTAATTCTGTCAAATTATTTTTCATGTGTACTATGCATATTTTATAATACTTTGGCCACTTTAAGTCTTTGAATAAGAAGGGAGAAAGGGAAAGGATGAGAAGGGAGGGAAAGGGAACACGGGGAAAGGGAAAGGAAGAGAGAGAAAGAAGGGAGAGGTGGGGGAAAAAGAGAAAAAAGACAAAAGAAAGAAAAGGTAGAAAAGAAAATGGAGGGAAAGAAGAAAGAGAAGAGAAAGATAGGTTGTGGTTTTTTATGTAATTGATGTGGAAATACACTGTAGATATAGAACTTGAGGGTGCGACTTTGCTGTTTAAAGTCTAAAGAGAGGAATGGAGAACCAGAATATATGAAAGTCTTGCTTCCTATATGCCAACTATTTTATGTACCTCACCTCATTTAACAACCTTAATAAATAGTTGAAAAATATACTTAATAGTTATTATCCTTTACATTAGGGAACTCAGGCTCCCTGAGTTTACATGTCATTATTAACATCATTATCACCAGTTGAAGGTCAGGCATTAAAGACAGATATAATTGTCCAAAACTTTCTATTCCCTTTCCATGCTGTCTGTTTTCATGATTGCGCTTCTCTTTCCATAGTTCACCATTATGTCTGTGATTTCTTTTTTAAAAATGTATTTTTCAATTACAGTTGACATATTATATTAGCTTCAGGTATGCAACATAGTGACGAGACATCTGTATAACTTATGAAGTGATCACCCCGATAGGTCTAGTACTCACCTGGCACCCTGCATAGTTATAATATGAGTGACTATAACCCCTATGCTGTGTTTATATCCCTGTGACTGCTTTTTTTTCATAGCTGGTCATGTGTACTTAATTCCTTTCATCTTTTCTTCCAACCCCCAATACCCTTCTCATCTATCTGGAAACTATCAATTTGTTGTCTGTATCTATGAGTTAGTTTGTTTTGCTCATTCATTCATTTTGTTTTTTATATTCTACTTATAAGTGAAATCAAGTGGTATTTATCTTTCTCTATCTGACATTTCACTTCCTCTAATACTTTCTACATCCATCCATGTTAATACAAATGAAAAAATGCCATTCTTTTTTATGGCTGAGTTATATTCCATTGTATACATGTACCACCTCTTCTTTATCTATTTGTCTTTCAGTGGACACTTAAGTTACTTCCAGATCTTGGTTATTGTAAATAATGCTGCAATGAACATAGGAGTGTAGCTAACTTATGGTATTAATGTTTTAGATTTTTCAGGTAAGTATCCAGAAGTAGAATTGGTGGGTCATAGGGTAGTTCTATCTTTAATTTTTTGAGGAACCTCCAAATCGTTACCCATAGTGTCTGCACTAATTTACGATCCAAATGACAGTGCACAAGTGTCCCCTCTTCTCGACATCCTGACCAACCCTTGTTTGTTGATTTGTTGATGATAACCATTCTGATGAGGTGATATCTCATTGTGATTTTAATTTTTATTTTTCTGATGATGAGTAATGTTGAGCATCTTTTCATAGGTCTGTTAACCACCTGTCTATATGTCCTTAGAGCAATATACACATATTTTCTTTAGGGTTAATAGAATTCAAAGCATCACTGTTCCCATAGCAAAAACAGAACCCCCAAACCAATGTTTTACTTAGGGTTAAAATGCAAACATCTTAGTATTACAGCCTTCCATCTGTAGAGATAACAAAGTGGCTTAGGACCTCTTACTTGATTTTAGGCATTTTTTCCTAAGACTAGATTAATCAATTAAGATCAAAATTTGTTTTTCAGATTTACATTGGAAATACTCAATTACTTTTGAGATCAGCATCCAGGAGAATAGTTATAACAGAATGCATGGACCCAGGGATAACACGGTCCTATGACTATCAGTAAGAAATTCTACATGTTCCCAGGATAGGGGCCATCTATCCTTTGCCTGGATTTTTTACCTGTGGCCCAGAATTATTAATAGTACCCCCACCCCTTCACATAAATTCCCCAATTTGGATGGTATGTTCTATGCTCAGTCCACCTGTAGAAAACCCAGCTCACCAGAGCAGACACAAATGTACCTCCTTCCTACCTTAGGCTTTGCTATGCTGAGAAAATGTAATATTAATACACTGTAAGACTTTGATAAAATTAAAACCAATAAATTATACAATAAATTTTGCTTATGTAATTCATAACATATGTTGAGAGATAGTACTTATTTGTTTCTCTGCTATGGAAGGTCTGTATTTTTGCAAAGATGAGCAGAGGAAATGCAACTAGGCTATGGAGTCAATGACAGACTGAGGTTAGAATCCTAACCTTGCCACTTAGTACACGAGTGGCCTTGACCTAGTTGCTCAGATCTCTCTGTGCTTTAATTTCATATTCTGATAAGGGTATTAGATATACTACCATCTACCACCCAGGGTTGTTTTTATCAGAGTAACTAGGGCTTAATTTAAGAATGATGGTTGATGGGAGTAGGTCTGGGGGAACTGGATGGAAAATGTAAAAGGATGAAGAAGTACAAATTGGAAGTTACAGAATAGTCATGGGGATGTAAAGTACAGCACAGGGAATACAGTGGATAACATTGTAACTACTGCGTATGGGTGTACGGTGCCAGATGAGTACTGGGAATACCTAGGGGACACTTGTCCAACCACCATGCTGTATGCCTGAAACAAACACAAAATAATATTGAATGTAAATGGCGATTGAAAAATAAAATTCAAATTTAAAAAAGAAACAAAAGACCTTATAGTGTAAATCACACTTCTTTGCGGAGTGAACTTGTACAATTTAATATAACCCAGAGACTGTTTTCCCTCTTATAAATAGTAATAAGACCAGTTCCTATCTCAAAGAAGGTTGTTTTGAGGACTGAATATTGTAATACATATAAAGTAAACATGTCATAAATGTATTTATCATTTAGTATAATATGGAAAGATATTTAATAAAGCCTATAAATAATTTATAGCTGAAATTTAGTTTGATATTACCTTTATTTCTGGCCACATGTTATGAGCTACTAGCAGGCCTAGTTTAAATTACAGTTTTTTTTATGTGAAAACCAAACTAAACTTTCACTTGGTTTTAATACTCAAGTGAAGGTTTTGCATAAACATAATGTGTGAATTATACCACTAAAGTTGCTGAGTTAAGACTTCAAATAACACTGCTTTCTATAAAACAAAGTTAGAATTGCTAGAATTATTTCTTTATGTAAGCTGTTTTATACTCTCTCTGAGTGCTTTCATACTCTATCTGTTCTTTCACTTTCATTTTTAGTCATGAAAATCTCAATTTGCTGAGCCTTTTATCGGTTTTCTTTCAAGATAGTTTACCCAGATGAGGATAATTAGCATGTATATTGCATGAAGGTAAACATAATATTTAAGATACTGTAATTCCCTATGATTCCAGAAATGCTTACCAAATACAAATAAACTGGCATATACCCATGTATACAAGCTTTCCTAGTATGTGTGTATCTGTACTATATAGTGTACATATATATTTGTTTCTGCATGTGTGTATGTATAGGTGTGTACATGTAACACATATGTAGTGTGCATGTATATAATCTCTAAGGGGACACATAGGTACCAAATCAAACCCACACACACAATACATGCACACAAATGCATATATATATATATAAAAATTATTTTTTATTTAATTTTTTGGTGTGATGTTTCACAAACCATACAGGTTTCAAATGTACAACTCAACTAAACATCATCAGCACCCTGTATCAGGCACTCATGGCCCCAAGCAAAGTCTCCTTCTGTCCCCATCCTGCCCCCCGACTTTGCCCACCTTCACCAACCTCCCACCCACTTTTCCCTCTATTGCCACATGGTTGTCTTTTATACACATACACACACATATGATTTTTGCTTAATCCCCTTATTCAGCCCCACAACCACTCTTGCCTCTGATAGCTGTCAGTCCATTCCATGCATCTATGTCTGTTTCTATTTTGTCAGTTTCTTAGATTCCACATATAAGTGAAATCCAATGGTATTTGTCTTTCTCTGATTGACTTATTTAACTTAGCATAAAAATCTCCAGGTCCATCCATGCTGTGACAAAAGGTAAGAATTCCTTTTTTCTTTTTTATTTTAATAGCCAACTACTATTCCATTATGGAAATGTACCACAGGTTTTTTATCCACTCATCCACTGATGGTCATTTGGACTGTTTCCAGATCTTGGCTATTATAAATAATGCTGCAATGAATGTAGGAGTGCATATATTCTTTTGGATTGATGTTTCAGGTTTCTTAGGCTATATTCCACAACTGCAATCTCTGGGTCATAAGACAGTGCCATTTTTGAGTTTTTGAGGAAACTTCATACTGTTTTTTGTAGTAGCTGCACCAGTCTGCATTCCCACAAATAGTACACAAGAGCTCCCTTTTCTCCACATCCTTACCAACACTTGCTGTTTGTTGATTTATCAATGATGATAGCCATTCTGACAGGCATGTGGTGATATCTCACTATAGTTTTAATTTGCCTCTCTCTGATGATTAGTGATGTTGAGAATTTTTTCATATGTCTATTGGCCATTCATATGTCCTCTTTGGAGAAGTATCTATTCAGGTTCTTTGCCCACTTTTTAATTGGGTTAGTTTGTCTTGGCATTGAGTAGTATAATTTTTTATATATTTTGAAAATTAACATCTTATCGGATGTATCATTGACAAATATGTTCTCCCATTCAGTGGGTTATCTTCATTTTCTGGACAGTTTCTTTTGCTGGGCAAAAACTTTTTGTAATAGTTTAATGTAGTTCCCTTTTTTCTTTATTCCCCTTGCCTGAGGAGATATATTGGCAAAAATATTGCTACAAGAAATGTCTGAAAATTTACTGCCTATGTTTTCTTCTAGGGTTTTTATGGTTTTACAACTTACATTTAAATTTTTTTATCTATTTTGAGTTTATTCTTGTGTATAGTATAAGTTGGTGGTCTAGTTTCATTTCTTTAATTTATCCAACTTATTTAATTTTGATAAGACTGTCTTCACTCCATTGTATGTTCTTGCCTCCTTTGTAAAATATCAATTGACCATAAAGGTGTGTGTTGATTTCTGGGCTCTCCATTCTGCCCCAATGATCTATATGCCCATTCTGCCAATACCAGTCTGTTTTAATTACTATGGATTTATAATATAGTTTAATATGAGATCATTTGATATGTCCAACTTTGTTTTTCTTTCTTAAAGTTGTTGAGGCTATTCAAGGTCTTTTGTGGTTTTATTTAAAAATTTTTGAATATTTGTTCTAGGTCTGTGAGATTGGTATTTTCATAGGAATTGCATTGAATCTGTAGATTGCTTTGGGTAGTTGGACATTTTAATGATGTTATTTTTTCCTATCCATGAACACAGTATATGCTTCCACTTATGTGTACCTTCCTCAATTCCTTTATTCAGGATCTCATAATTTGCTGAGTAGAGGTCCTTTATTTCATTAAAATTATTCCTAGCTACATTATATTTCTGTTATAGTAATAAATGAGATTATTTTATTAATTTCTCTGATAGTTCATTATTTTATTCCTAGGTACATTATATTTCTATTATAGTAATAAATGAGATTACTTTATTAATTTCTCTGATAGTTCATTATTGTTGTATAAAATGCCACTGATTTCAGAATATTAATTTTGTATTCTGCTACTTTGCCAAATTCATTTGTTAGATCTAATAGTTTTTTCGTGGAGTACTGAGGGTTTTCTATATACAATACCATGTCATCTATAAATAATCACAGTTTTACTTCCTCTTTCCAATTTATATGTATTTTATTTCTTCTTCTTGTGTGATTGCTGTGGCTTCCATGGTACTTCCAGTACTATGTTGAATAAGAGTGGTTGATGTGGACACCAACCCACAGTGTCTGCCTCATTATGGATGAAATGAGACAGTCACACGGACTACCCAGTTTTGTGGAGGAAAAGGGACAGCATGGTTTTTCTTTCAAGGGGAGCAAAAGCTGCAGCCCTTGCTGTGACATGATGGTCCTCATTTACTATGCACAGATTGCTTTAGGTGGTTACTTTTTGCAGAAAACAAAGGAGCCAATGCCACTAATCACATCACACAAGAGGGATATTTGCAAATGAAAAGGGCAAAGTAGTTGAACCAATTACACTGTCCTTGGAAGGTTTAGCATGGATTTTAGGAAGTTACTTTGCAGTAAAATGTTTGCCACTGGGGGCTGGGCCCACACAACTCAGAATTGTCTCCACAAGTGGTAAAAAGTGGAAATCTCTGCCTTGTTCCTGCTCTTAAGGGAAACGCTTTAGTTTTTGCTCACTGAGTATGATGTTGTCTGTGGGTTTGTCATATATGGCCTTTATTATGTTGAGGCATGATCCCTTTTTTCACTTTGTTGAGTTTTTATCCTAAATGGGTACTAGATTTTATCAAATGCTTTTTCTGCACCTATTGATATGATCATGTGGTTTTCATTCTTCATTTTGTTTATGTGGTGTATCATCTTCATGGATTTGCATAGATTGTACCATCCTTGCATCCCCATAATAAATCCCACTTGATCATGATGTATGACCTTTTTAATGTATTGCTGGATCTGGTTTGGTAATATTATATTGAGGATCTTAATATCTATGTTTATCAGAGGTATTGGCCTATAATTTTCTTCCTTAGTAGTATCTTGTCTGGTTTTGCAATTAGGATAATGCTGACCTTCTAAAAAGAACTTGGAAGTATTCCCTTCTCTTGAATTTTCTGGAATGATATGAGAATACATATTAGTTCTTCTTTGAATATTTAGTAAAATTTGCCTGTGTAAACAACTGATCCCAGTTTTTTGAATTCTTCCTGATTCAGTTTTGAAAGATTGTATGTTTCTAAGAATTTACCCATTTTCCCCAGGTGATGTAATTTGGTGGCATATAACAGTCCATAGTATCTTCTTACAATCCATTGTATTTCTTTGGTGTCATTTGTTACTTCTCTTTCATTTCTGATTGTATTTATTTAGATCCTGTCTTTTTTTCTTTACCTTAGTAAGTTTGTTTAAAGGTTCATCAATCTTGTTCATCCTTTCAAAGAACCAACTCCTAGTTTCATTCATGTTATATATATATATATATATATATATACACACACACACACACACACATATATATATAAAACATTAAATACAAAATATGTATATATACACACAAAATATATATTATATAATATATTGTATAGAAATTATATATGGGTATTATATAAATATGTTATATAGATTTCTATATAACATAATGTTATATGTAGCATTATATAATCACATTATATAGTCATGTATAATTATATAATAATTATATATTACATTACATATTATATAAATGCATAATCAGTCCTATGTGTTTATTTTCAGCTGAAAGAAATAAAGAGAGGGGACAGTGACCAGAGGGGAGAGGGAAGGGAATTTAAGGGGGGAGGGATTTGGAGGAACAAATATGAAGGACACAGGGACGAGAGCTAGGGGGGTGGAAATGGGAGGGAGGTGGGGAGCATGGGACGGGGGGCTGGGTTGGGAGAAATAGACAAAAAACTGTACTTGAAAAATAACTAAATAAGATTGATAATGATAACAGTACTATTTTTTAAAACTGTTGTACAGATAATGTGAAATAAAGCAAATGAGTAATTCTCAAAAAAATAAAAGAAAGAAATAAACAAAGAAATTGATTAGGATGTAAATTCTCTGCTTATTATATATAACTCAATTGAAAAAAAGAATATTTATAAATACTATATCTGTAGGGACTGATGTCAGGCTTTGAGAGGAGAATGCTAGAGGAAGAACACAGAAGTAGTAGAATGTTGAGAGTGTAGACAGAGAGCTTCTGTGCAAGTCCCATTTCTGTATTTGTTAGATACTTGACTATAAGAACTTATATTTTCTGTGCTATTGTTCTTACAGAATTCTGATAAATGAAATTATCAGAAGTAAGTGAAAAGTTCATTGTATAAGTCTTTAATGTATTTTCCAAATGGAAATACTGTGAGATGCATTCCAACATGATACTCTAATTAGGAGGAGCAAAATGTTTAGAAACACTGAATTAATAAAGATACAGCTATTCCTTTCTAAATTTTCTGTCAGTCTCTGATTGCAAAGAGGAGAAATACTTTATTTTAACACCTTTTTAATCCTGGCTATTTTCCCAAATGGAGAAGGGAAAAACCAGAAGATTAAGCCCTGGGGGTAAAAATTTTTTAGCTAGGACATAACATCATTTTTTTCCACTGTATATATTTTAAATTACTTTTCAGTTGTTACTTTCCATTCTGATTTGCCATTTGAAATTATACAGTAAATTTTTACTTTTAGAGTATTTAGGTTTTTTAAGTGAACTGATTTAAAAATAATAATAAGTACAGCTGATACATACATTCAACGAAGGTCTGGACTGTTATCAAATGGCTGACATTTGAAAGCACAGTGCTATTACTGTTACCTATCAGTAAAGGGTTGCCACTTTCCTTGCTTAAGGTACTGTGTTGAGTAAGAGCACTGTTCTCAACCTTTAATCCGTTGGGAAATAAATAGGCATTAAAAAAGACATTCATATATGAAAAGAGCTACTGCACAGATTTTACCGGCTGAGGGTGATGTGTAGCTGCCTTTGTAGTACCTATTGAGTCCTTTCTTTCCTACTGACTTACACTACACTTGAGTGTTGGAGGCACCACAGATGAGAACTGCTCTTCCCAAAAGGTGGATAGGTACCAATTTAAAAAGCATGGATTCTAGTAGAGTAGATAAGACATGTTCATACATAACATATAGTAGGCAATAATAAGGTAGTGATAAAGTACTACAATATCCACAGGAGAAATACAAATAATGACCAAAAAAGGGACTTATCTTTTGCCCTAACTTGGTCATGTCACCAATTAAGTAATTGATGAGAGACATGGCAGGCAATGTCTATGTGTTAGTTATCCTCTAGAACAGAGGTTAATTATGGTTAAATTTCAAAGTGTTGTCATATTTTTATGTTGTTTTTCTTCAAAATTAGTATAGTATAATGTGCATTGAAAATCTTTTTTTTTAGTAAACCAAAAAAAAAAAAAAAGCAGGACTGATGGAATAAATACCAACTACTTGCAGCACAACCTAACATATTGGTGGGGTTTTTTTTTGACAATTTAGATTCATAATATATAGGTCCAAATTAATTTTATTTTTAAAGATCTATTTTTGAATTTCTATTGTTATATCATCTCCCCTTTAGAACCATCAGCTTATTCTCTGTATCTATGGGTCTGTTTTATTTTATTTATTCATTTATTTTGTTTTAGATTTCACATATAAGTGAGATCATATGGTAGTTGTCATACTCTGACTTATTTCGCTTAGCCTAATACCCTCTAGGTCCATCCATATTGTCGCAAATGGTAAAATTTCATTCTTTTTCATTGCTGAATATTACTCCATTGTGTATATGTACATCTTCTTTATCCATTCATCTTTTGAAGGACATTTAGGCTGCTTTCATATTTTGGCTGTTACTTGTAAAGATACAATGAACATAGGTGTGTATATATCTTTTTTAGTTACTTTTTTTAAATACCCAGAAGTGAAATTGCTGGATCCTATGGCAGCTCTATTTTTTTAATTTTCTGAGGAGTCTTTGTATTGTTTCTCAGAGCGACTGCACTAATTTACAGTCCCACCAGTGGTGCACAAGGGTTCCCTTTTCTGCACATTGTGGGCAGCACATGTTAGTTGTTGATTTATTGGTGATAGCCATTCTGACGGGAATGAGGTATATCTATTCAGATCCTCTGCCCATTTTTAATCAAACTGTTATTCTGGTGTTACCAGTAACTTGTATGACTTCTATATTTTGTATCAATTGTATCATTCTTTATCAATTGTCATCATTTGTGGATATCTTCTCCCATTTTGTCACTTTTCTTTTTATTTTGTTGATGATTTCCTTCACTATGCAAAAACTTTTTAGTTTGATGCTGTTGCTCTTGTTTACTTTTTCTTTTGTTTGCCTTCCTTGAGGAGAAATATCCTAAAAGATATTGCTAAGAATGATGTCAGAGTTTGCTGTCTATGTTTTCTTCTAGGAGTTTTATGGTTTAAGGTCTAACATTTAAGTCTCTAATCCATTTCAAGTTTATTTTTATATATGGAGTAAGTATAGGTACACATTTATATTTTACTTTTTTCACTTAATATTTTTTATGTAAAAATCTTCCAAATTATTAAATATCTCATAACCATAATTGTAATTCCTATGTAATAGTCTAAGGAGATGTGTCACAGATAATGCACTTATTTTTCCATGACTAGGCATTATTTTTGCAATATTTTAATATGTTAAATAATGTAATAAAATGTATCTTAGATGTTTAAAGTTATCATTTCATTCCAACTTGGAAAATAATAATATCATTAACTTGTTTACTAGACAGTATTTTTCTACTAGACTATTAAGTGTCTGAGAATAAAAATTGCCTTTACACATTTATATGTCCCCAGCTCTGCCTACACATAGACAGTAGCTAGTATGTGATTATTGAGTTAAATTGAATATACTTTACTCTCTGACAGTTTCCCACTCTCTTATGGAGGGAATTCAAGCAATTAATTGGTAGCCATTAGTTACTAAAAATAAAGAAAAATCCCCAAATATCTGTTAGGAGTTTTCTTAGGATGTAAACAATTACACATTACTGCTTAAACTAATCCAGGACCTCTAGATTGCCTATACCTAGAGGTAAATTTGTATCAGGAAAATATTTTAGTTTGTCATATAGCTATCAAAAATGACATGTTGCCTTCACTTTCTCATCTAAAAAGTTATAAAAATAATATCATTTCTATCATCTAGGAACCTAATAATGGCTTAGTATTGATTAAGAATAGGTGCAGAAATGGGAGCTTTAGATGCAATTCTCTGTCTAGTAGAGACACAGAATTGGTTATATCAATAAATGCAAAGTTGAACTGTAGTATGGCAAGCTATGATTGTGTTTTTCTCTAACATGAGGAGGAGGGTCGGAGGCTAGAATTACTAGAATGTAGAATTACATCAGTGATTTTTTAGATAGATGGTCGAATTTCTAGATGCCTAAATCCTTTCTGAAATAACTTACAAATAAATAATAGAAGCTCAAATATACCCATAATAATAGATATTTAATACCAATTTATATTTTTTCAGCAGAGAATGGCTAATTACTTACCAAACCTACTTTCTCTTCCTCACAGAAACATAGGTATACCCACATGACTGAGTTCTGGCCACTCAAGTATGAGCAGAAATTTTGAGTACTATTGTCAGGTCTAATTTATCAAAAACTCTTGCCCATAATTTATTTTGTTTTTCTCTATATGGAATAGAAAGGACTTTAAAGATCTAGAAGAAGGTGGAGCTGCAAAACACATACACATAGTTCAGTTTTCATGGAATAGAACTAACTGAGAAACCACCGAGATCCTAGGATTTATCTGTTACAAAATCTGGCAGAAATATTTGTTCATTTTCAGAATCTTTCAGGTGGGATTTAAAATTCCTATCTTGTCTGAACAGCTTTAAACAAAAAAGAAGCTAAAATGTCTAGGTGCCTTCCACATCAAGTAATTAAAACCAGATAATCTCCAGAGAAACTCATTCATGGATACCCATACCTCAAAAAGCCCAGTTTTCAGAGAACCATAAATAAAATTGGAGAATCTGAAGGGGAAACTACATAACGGAATTCTCCTTCATTTGATCTTACTTTCCCAAGTAAAATGTAACAATCCTACAAAAGAGAAGGAGCTGTCTTCTGTGCTCACACCTTTCATCAGGTTTGGCCTAAGTGGATTTTTAGGGACTTCCAGCCAAGATGGAGGCATAGATAGACAAACTGTGCCTCCTCGAACAACCGAAATAAGGACAACAACAATTCAGAAACAAACAACCAAAACTGACAGAAAATTAAACTACATGGAAATCCGACAACCAAGGAATTAAAATAGACATGTTCATCTGACCCAGACGGTAGGTGGGGCGGAGTTGGGTGGCTGAGCACAGAGGGGTCGCAGCACAAGAAGTGGTGACACCGGACATGCAAGGCACCCCCGGCGTGCAAGGTGGCACTGGGCAGACCCTGGGCACCCAGGTGGCAACAGCAAGGCAGCAATTGAGAAGGGGGCACCATGCACAAGGTGGTTAGCTGACCAGGCAGTGGTCCCACATTCGTGCGCAGGTAACTGGGGAGTGAGACAGATGTGCAACCCCGGGTCCTAGTGCCGGGAAATAAAGTTTCAAAACACCAATAAAAAACACTTGTGGGGAGTTGAGGCACAGGGAGAGACTCTCACCCTCACAGGAAAATTCATTGGAGGAACCCGCAGGGTCATAGAATGCACGCAAGCCCACCCACACAGGAATCAGCACCAGAAAGGTCCGGTTTGCTTGGGGAAAGCAGCAGAAGGGACTGAGGTGCAACAGAGAGCAGAGCAAAGTGACATTTTTTTTATTCTCAGACCCTGCCCCATATACAAATCCACAACCCAGCAACTTGGGTTGTCCTGCCCAGTGAACACCTAAGGCTCCACCCCTCATACTTAATAGGTGCAAACAGACCAAAATATTATGGCTCAAGCAGAAAAATAGCTCAAAGCCCCAGAGCCAATACTTCTAAGCAACAAAGAGATAGCCAACCTATCAGATGCACAGTTCAAAACACTAGTGATCAGGATGCTCACAAAACTGGTTGATTTTAGTCACAAATTAGATGAAGGCTAAATTAAGTGAAATGATGGGAAATGCACAGAGAACCAATAGTGATGGGAGGGAAATTGGGACTAAAATCAATTGGGTGGACCAGAAGGAAGAAAGAAACATTCAACCAGAACAGAATGAAGAAATAAGAATTCAAAAAAATGAGGAGAGGCTTAGGAACCTCCAGGACATCTTTAAATGTTCCATCATATGAATTATAGGGGTACCAGAAGGGAAAGAAGAACAGCAACAAGTGGAAAACTTATTTGAACAAATAATAAAGGAGAACTTCCCCAATCTGGCAAAGGAAATAGACTTCCAGGAAGTCCAGGAAGCTTAGAGAGTCCCAAAGAAATTGGACCTAAGGAGAAACACACCAAGACACATCATAATTACATTAGCCAAGATTAAAATGGAGAGAATTCTAGAAGCAGCAAGAGATAAGGAGACAGTAACCTACAAAGGAGTTCCCATCAGACTGTCAGCTGATTTCTCAAAAGAGACCTTACAGGCAAGAAGGGGCTGGAAAGAAGTATTCCAAGTCATGAAATCCAAAGACCTACATCCAAGATTTCTCTATCCAGCAAAACTTTCATTTAGAATGGAAGGACAGATAAAGTGCTTCTCAGATAAGGTCAAGTTGAAGGAGTTCATTATCACCAAGCCCTTATTTTATGAAATGTTAAAAGGATTTATCTAAGAAAAAGAAGATAAAAAACATGTATACTAAAATGACAGCAAATTCAAAATTACTAACAACAATACCTAAAATAAAAACAAACTAAGGAAACAACTAGAACAGGAACAGAACCACAGAAATGGAGATCACATGGAGGGTTAGCAACAGAGGAGTGGGAGGAGGAGAAGGGGGGAGAAGGTACAGAGAATAGCATAGATAGTAGGTAGAAAATAGATAGGGGTGAAGGCAAGAATAGTATGGGAAATGTAGAAGCTAAAGAACTTAAGACACATGGACATGAACTAAAGACGGGGAATGTGGGAGGGAGAGGGTATGCAGGGTCAAGGGGAATGAAGGTGGGGAAATGGAATAACTATAATAACATAATCAATAAAATATATTTTAAAAAAAGATTGGCCTGATTGGATCTTGGGACTGAATGGTTAGCACAGAGGGGAAAATGATGTTCTTGTTTGTTTTTTTTTCTTCACACCAATGTGAGAGACATATTTTATAATTTTTTCTAACTCTATCTTCAGAAATATTTGAGTAAGTTATCAACAGAAATTGTTTTGTGCTTGGCTGTGTTTGTCTTCTCATTTGTACTATGAGATACTTAACAGGCCTTAATAACTATCCAGCTAGAATAATCCAGTGCCTACAAATTGCCTAGGACAGGGGTGTCAAACTCATTGTCGCTGGGGGCCACATCAACTTCACTGTTGCTTCAAAGGGCCAAATGTAATTTCAACTCCTTAACAGTTAAGTAGTAGTTACATTTATACTGCCCTAAAATTATTTCAGCTCTTTGAAGGCAACTGCAAGGCTGATGTGGCCCCCAGTGAAAATGAGCTTCACACCCCTGGTCTAGGAGGTGGCTACACCAGGAAAGGTT
The DNA here is from genome assembly GCF_021234435.1 of Artibeus jamaicensis. Taxonomy (NCBI): domain Eukaryota; kingdom Metazoa; phylum Chordata; class Mammalia; order Chiroptera; family Phyllostomidae; genus Artibeus; species Artibeus jamaicensis. The sequence goes on along the minus strand of NW_026522030.1, from coordinate 64,130,304 downwards.
TTTAGTATGTCCTTCAACTGAGAGATTTTATGTCTAAGAGAAATCATTAGCAATATTCTCTTTTCTCTAAATAAGAATAATAACCAGCATCTATAGAGCTCTGACTTTATATACACTGTTACATTTCATTCCCAGAATAACCCTGTAAGATAGTTACTATCATTCTCATATCAGAAATAAGAAAACTGAGAGTAAGAGAGGGTTAAGATTCAAACATATTTTTATAATTGCATAGCTATGCTCTCAGCCATTAGCTTATACTGCCTTCCAGGTTTGGAGCATGGAGTATCACATTTATGAGGGCATCTGCATCTTAAGCCAACCACCTTTTAATTAATAATAATTTCAAACAGACATCTCAAAGCTAGACAAAAACCACCTTTGTCTTTAAAAGTTTTAAGTAAAATAGGCATACTATATGGCCAAGTATTTCTTTGTAGGCTGAAGAGACCCAAAACTGTAGAAGAGCAAATAATTTGCATTTCAAAGAGATAAAAGTAAACACAAGAACAGAGGGCTCTCCAATTTTAGAAAACATTAATAATCTATTCACGAATGACTTAGGATAAGCTTTGCTAATTGTTTACTCATCCCCCGACAACCGGAAGAACTTGTATTTTGAAATAGATACAGTCCAATGATTTGGAACCATGAAAAAAGATGCCAAAGAATAGCCAAGAGGGAATATGAGGAAATTTAAAATTCTTCTCTTTTTAAAAGGAAGCATTACTACAAAACTTTTTTAATAGTTATATTTGCTCTGTTAGATGAGATGCATTTATCATAATGTATACCAAAAGATGGAAGAAGTACAGGGTAAAGGTTAGGGCTCTACTTTTGAAGTTATAAAATTCTGCATAGAAATATTGGCTCCATTACTTACTAGGGCTAACCTTAGAAAAATGACTCAACGAGTAATAAGGGTGCTTTCCCCTTCTTCTGAAGTCAAGAGATAAGTGCTACAACAAGACTTGTGGAATCTTCCACTATAGTGGAACAAATGTTAGGTTAGATAGCCTCTTTCACGGTCAAGGAAGTTGTTGCTATAATAGGACTATTCTGCACTGAGAAGGGTTTCCTGGGCAAGTGATGTTCCCCAAGCCAAATGAGGGCAACATGTGTGAAAGAGCCAGAATGAGATTTATCTTAGGTCCTTTCAATAATGCCATCTTGGAGGGTAATGGAGCCTCAGCAAATACTAGCTGGAAGTGAATATTTCTAGGGACTGCAGAATGACTACTGAACAAACCAGAACAGAGGTTTACTCATCCAAATGAAGGAAACTGCCAATAAGCTATCTCTTGATCATGGGTCCCAAAGAGCCCCAGAAATTGCCCCATATAAGGAATCATCTTTAAAATCTTCCAACCCATAGAGCACTAAGTTATCCATGACAGTTCCCATGAAATAAGAACTCTTCTGATCTCTTCACCTTGCCTCAATGAATTACAGAGGGACAATAGAGGAAAAAAATTAAGACATTATTTGACTACTTCCATGAGTCCTGCTTGTTCAATTTATTAGTTGTGTGACTATTTTATATCAGTTTTACTGCATTAAATCATACAAAGAGCTCATTTTGATACAGATAGAATCTAACAGATTCTAACAGATAGAATATACGATTCTAACCAAATGATAAGTGCAAGCGTTTATTGGTACCTATCCAAAAAATTAGAAATCAGAATGCTATTTTCAGTTGTTTACAGAAATGCTAATTTGCACAGGGTTAATTGAGAGGTATCTACAGTGGTGGGTAACTGTTTACCTACCTGCATGAGCCACCAAGTAATTTTATCATTACATTTGTAATTTTTGCTTTAAAAATAATTTTCTTATAATGTAAAACTTATTGGGTTTTCTAAATCTGGCTTTCACGTTGGCTATTTCCACCTTGAATGTTCTTCAAGTCGAGCTTTAATATCGAAAGTTTTCATTTCCTCCTTACTAAAAATAAGTAGAAAGAAAAAGGTAAAAATATAATGCTTTGAAGGATAATCATATAGAAAGATAAATTTTATTCTTTATAAAAATAGTTCCAATCCAATATTTCCTGCCAAGTAGGGAATTTTGGGGGTTCAATCTCAGATTCGCTTGGGTCCTTCAAAGAACTTAGGTAAACCTAGCAACTCAACACTTGCTCACACTAAAAGTGATTTCTCTTAGTTTTCAAATGTTTTATATAAGTTTCCCAACTCTTCATTATCTAATTTAGGCATAGACCAGTACTTCTGAATTTACAGTATTAGACACCTGGAAGTTAGAACCTCAGGTGTATTTTAGACCCCTTTATTCATTAAACCATTTTTTCCCACCTCATCGCCCTCATCACCCACCTCTCTCCAGTTGAGAAATAACTTTACTGGAAAAAAATCCTGTCATCAGCTAGTGTGACGGTTTAAAGAGATTTCTGTACTATCCATTTATTGTTCTGCGCCCTTGTTCAGTTGCCAGAGAACTAAATTAATCTTAGAATTTCCAGGCTAAGCAGTTTATCATTACCTTATCATCCATCAAAACAGCTATTTCTCTTCTAAACTTTTTTCTTAAACAACATACAACCATCATCTCTTTCCCTTTTTTACTTGTGTTTTATAAAAATGGTGGTTGTCTGAAATCCCTCATTTTTCCTCCTCCAGTCTACCAATTGATTTCTCTTTATTACTGTATCAGCTGTTTGAGGAACTCCTTCTCCAGCATCCTCCTAATCTGTCCCCAGAGGAAATCCATGCCTTCTGGCTTGCTGGATATTGCCTCAATTATCTCATAAAAATTATAGTAATGGCAGCTATTATTTATGTGCTACACATCTGATATGTGCCACCTGTGATCCTTTCTGCTTTGTTTTCACAGGCTAACAGGAGATGATGAGAACCATAAATGTTATCGGCCTACCCATGTCCCACAGCTAACAACTGTTAAACTCAGAATTTAAGCCAGATATTATGGAGTCCAAATTTTTGCTATTTATATTCTTCCACATTGCTTCTTTAAGTCTGATTTCTGAAGTTTTTGTTTGTTTTCTTTCACTAATAGAATGAACTATAAATAAGTACCCAGAACACAAAAAGTATAAGTATGACAATACCAAACTTCCCATACCAATCATTATGCCTGAGTGTTCCTTCGACCAGAATCAATGGAGATCCCTAGTCATATCCCTGAAGATTATAATTTCCTGCTTTATTCTTAAAATGAAGTTCTTCTTGTCAAACCTTGGACACAGTTGGACATTATGATAAGGCTTTGATTGTATAACCTTTACTGACAGTGAAAGCTAAATGGAGCCAGAAGTTTGCCCTTCTAGACTAAAACAAAAATATTTGAGATGAGAATAATAATGCACAACCTTCTTAAATAGTTTTCAAACTACTTCAAAAAACTATGATGAGCAATGACCCAAAATTATCTCCATCTGCTCAACTGAGACAGTACTAGCATGGGAGAGGTACTGAAACTGGGGAAATGAACTGTAAGTCTGGCTACCCACCACATGAAATCCAAACTCATGGAGCAGGTACTGGTTGAAAAGGAAAGGGGGTTATTCAGGAGTCCACCACCTGAGAATATGGCAGGTCCATACCTTCAAAGCCATCTTTGCATCTCAGACATCCTTGCTAGGCTATATATGGGAACTGTGGCAAGGGATCACAGCTGAGGAAATTCTGGTGACGTGCAGTTTCTCAACTCTGCACTCGGGTGCTCTCATTGTGATCTCCTGCATGCGTCGTCATGTAGATCCACTGCTCTCTCTCCAGTTTTACTGCTGACATTCAGGAGCAGGGTGTGCAGGCAGCATTTCTGCAGGTTCTGATGTGAATTGCTGACATCTGTCTAGTTCTTGTAGTCAGGATCGTTCCTTGATCAGACAGGAACTGTGACTGCTGATATCTACAAATTACTCGTGCGGAAACTTTTAATAGATGAATCTTCTCTATGAGTCTGTTAGTATAACTTATTCTAGAATTACTACTTGATTAGTATATTAATTTTTTAAAATTTTCAATCACTGTTACAATATTCTAGACTGAAGGAGTTTGCTGCCTACTTGCTAAGTACTTATCTATCCTTCTTTGTAATTGTCTTTCACTTTGGAACCAAAATAACCATTTCCCATGGAAAAAAAATGCTAATACTATCTGCCTAAGTTGTGCTCCTGCCTGGTTAAGTTGCTGACGTGATTGAATTAGATATTGTCATTTCCATGTTAGACACACTCGTGGCCAAATTAAGGGGTTAAGCAATAAAACAACTTTTCCCTAAATCGTGAGTGAAATAGACCAGAAATAGGATGTCAATTATCTCCTTATCTAATAGTAATGTATATATTGAACAATACTGCCAGAAAAGACTGTCCTCTTCAAATAATGAGCATGAACAACCCATGACGTGGACAAGGGGGCCAGAATTGACTGTGGGAATGGGGGGTTGGCAGGGCAGGGGAGAAAAACAGGGGGAAATTGGGACAGCTAATAGAACAACAATTGAAAACAGACTGTACTCCTCTGTGAATTTTTTTTAAAATTAACTCATTCTTCACCAGCAATTTCAAATAAACTAAAAGGGACAAAGTATGTAATACAACTTTTATGTTGAACAGTCATATAATTGTAATAGAAAAAATATTTTTCTTGTCTTATCCAAGAAATACTAAAAAGTATTTGACAAATATTATTTTTAAAAGTATAAAATCATTAATCTGCCCAGGGAACCCACGTGTCTTGGCCCAGTGTGGACATATTTGAGGGAACCAGGAGTTCCTTATTGTGTTATTGCTCTTAAGCTTGCCATCTCAGGGAATGACCAGGCCCAATACACTTGACAAAAGGCTAACAATCATCTTTTCTTGTTCCTCTCCTCACAGTCAATCTTTAACTAAAGCATTTCTATTCTGTTTCAAAATCTCTCTTGAAACTTCCCATTTATCCAAGCCCACTCCTATGACCCTGATCAGGTACCACTTTTATTCTGGCTTGATTTAATGTAACAGCTTTCTGCATTTCCCAATTCAAGGTTTTCCCTCCTGAAAGTTGATTTTTCATGCTGCATTCAGATTAATCTTCTTGAAATGTAAATCTGATCATACGCTATTTTTCATAAAACACTTTAATGGCTGGTCACTGCCCTCAGGATAAAGTGAAAACAGCTTATCACAGTTTGTAATTCATTCCCCCAATTATCTCTTCAGCCTCTATTCTCTCCGGTTTCGTCTCCAGCCATTCCAGAACACTTTAGTTCCCCCATCACAGCACGTTCTCCATCATTTCCTTGTGTTTGCACAGACTATTCACTTTTCCTAGAACACACACCTCACTCCACCGAAAATTGGGGGGAAGGGATATATAGAAATACACTGTTACAAGGTTACTATATATTTTACCTAAAGCAATTTGGTAACTCTAAGTAGATTGTTATAAACCAAAGCTGTAAAGCATAATCCCTAGAACAACAAATAAAAATAATATAAATGAGTACATAGGAAAATTACAAGAGAAATTGAAGTATAATACTAAAAACTAATTGATTAAAACAATGAAAGAAGAAAGAAAGGAACAGAAAAAATCAAGCCACAAATAGACAACAAATAACAAAATGGCAAGCCTGAACACAACTTTAGTTTAAATGGACAAATCAATCTAACAAAGGCATCGATTGCAAAAATCATCAGATGATTCAAAAGCAAGAACTAGCCATCTGCTGTCTAGAGGAGCTCTTTAACTTGTCTGTGCTTCCAAAAACAAATATGGAAAAAGGTTAGAGGTGGTGGATATAATATAGCATAAATGTGTATCTCCAAATACAATATCGAATACTTATCTCCAATGTCAGGTATATACATTAAATACGTATAGCTTTTTATATGTCAATCATACCTCAACAAAGTTATTATAGTAAATATTTTCAATTAGCAAAGAAAAAAGAGATTCAAAGGAATGTCCACATTAAATGTCAATATATTTAAATTTAATATATTAATTAGCCTCCTCATTGCTGTATTTAACCTCTGGAAAGTCATTACTAGTTTATATTCCTTCTATCAGTTCCTTCTTGTTAATTCTGGATAAAAATAATTATTGAACATTGTCAATCTGACAGGCAAAAATGATGTTATTTGCATTTCTTTGTTCACTAGTGAAGTTGGTGATCTTTTCATATATTTATTAATTGTTTTTAGTTTTTATTACATTCACCTCTTTTTCTTATTGGTTAATAAGAGCTGTTTGTTTAGTACTATTTTTAATCTCTCATCTATTAAGAGTTTAAAATATATTCTACAATTTAGCAATTGCCTTTGTGTGTGCATTGTTTAATTCTTGTTATACTATTATTTTTAAGTGCCTAAAATTAAACAGATGGTTATTTTCTTTCATGATTTCTAGCTTTAGTCATAGAAAATGCTTTTCAACTCTATAATAAAATTATTTAAATTTCTTTTAGTACATTATTTTTTCTTGCATTTTAACATCCTAATTTACCTAGAATTCATTCTGTTGAAATTTATTTTAGTAAAGTTTATGTGTAACTTTTCCTGCTAAGTATCTAGCCAAGTACAGACAATAATCTATACTTTTCTCACTGAATTAAAATGCAGCCTTTCATGTATACTGACTTTTCAAATATATTTAGATATAATTCCTTATGCTTCTGTTTCAATAACTGTATATTTTTGTGTCAGTATCAAATTGCTTTATTATTTGCAGTTTTACAACTTATGTTTAAATATCTTGTAGGGTAAGTCTATTTTAACTACTATTCTTGTTTCTAATTATTCTCATGCATATAGTCTTCTGACTGAACTTTAGAATTTTTTGTGTCCAAAGATAATCTTTGTAATATATGTATTTATTGAGGAGAATCATCTATGTAATATAAAGTTTTTCTATTAAAATATGTATTATATCTCCTTTTTAGAAAGTTTTGTTCAGTGAGTTCTGTGTATTTCTTACTAAGTTTATTCTAAAGAATTTGATTATATTTTCAAAGATGCTGTGATTGAAATCATTTTTCAATAATATTTTCTGTGTTTTATATATAAAATTATATTTATTCTCCTTTGTGTTAGAATTTTTCAGTTGATTTTCTGTTAGCTTTCAAGACAGACATTAATTATAACTCTTATGTTGCTGTATAATTGATTTTGCTAGCACTTCCTGTGTCTTTGCTTTGCTTCTACAGTTTGGAAAGCATTTTTCTAGTTATTCACCATTAAGGTTGATCCTAGTTTTATTTCATTCTTTGCAGATGATTTATTCTGATGTAGGTAGATACAACTCTAGAAAGGAATAGAGACATGTAAAAACTGTGACTGGAGAATTATACTCTTACTAATTGTCCTTTTACAATTCAGGAGTAAACATCGAAGTTTATCAGTGTTTTATCTAAACATTGATACTTTTTATCTAAAAATACTATCTTGAACTTTCCTTGCATAAGATATGGTGTTTGTGGATGAAGTGCACCCCTGGGCATCTCAGGTTGAGAAGCACAGCTCAACAACACACCTCTTGCCATTCAGCTGAGCAGTATGTTCAGGTCTGCTTAAGTATCTACATTTAGAACATGCTCATTTCTGATCTCACCTGATACCTATTTGATTTCAGTTAACAGGTTCACAGGGTTTCAATTTGAATATGAAAGGACGGTGGCTCATTTGTTATTTTAAAATATTTTTCTTAAATTATTAGTTTTCCCTCTCTTCAATATTTAACCTCAAAACTTAAGAAAGAATTTTTATCATCACACTATTCTGATGCCTTGATTCTGCTCCCATCTCTATGCAAACACAAATACAGAGTTTGAGGATCCTTTTGTTTATCTCAAAATAGAAAATCCTTTCATAAATCAGAGTTGCTGAATTCTGAAAGGTATACCTCCTAATTGAAAGTTCTTTTAGTATATATATATATATATATATATATATATATATATATATATATATATGTAGGAAAAAAGTCCCAAGCTCTTACACTGCATGTAAACTTTGTTTTGTACTTTGAACCTCAGGGCCAGATGTGGAATGGAGCTTCTATTAGCTTTGTTTCTAAAATAGGATCATGTTCCAAACATTAGACATGCAGCCACTGATTCAAACTGAATCACTTTTCTCTTAGTCACTGACCTCTGTTTTATCCGAGTTCAACTTAGAGGTTTTTGTAAAATATGTGTTGCTTTGCCTCACATATTTGCCTCACATAGTACAGTCTGTGCTATACACTGTATTAGTTTTTTATAATTGTCAAATACTGTAATTGTGGTAACTCTAGGGAGGTTCTATTATTCTCATTATTTCCATTTTATAGCCAAGAAAACCAGAGTGCAAGGAGGTGAAGTAACTTACCCAAGACCACGTTGCTAATACTTGATTCTCTCAGAGTTAAGTTCAGATCTGTGTGATGCCAAATCAAGGGTTCTGTCTATTATATGTCTGCCTGATCGATGTCCCTTTACCATTCCATGTCCTGACTCAATGCTTTTTCTTCTCTCACTTGCCCCTTCTCCTGCAGGCCCTTGACCAAGGAATAGACTAAGAGGTGGAGTCATGCTTCACACGGCCATATCATGTTGGCAGCCATTCCTGGGTCTGACTGTGGTGTTAATCTTCATGGGGTCCACCATTGGCTGCCCTGCTCGCTGCGAGTGTTCAGCCCAGAACAAATCTGTTAGCTGCCACAGAAGGAAACTGATTGCCATCCCAGAGGGCATTCCCATTGAGACCAAAATCCTGGACCTCAGCAAGAACAGACTGAAAAGCATCAACCCTGAAGAATTCATATCCTACCCTCTACTAGAAGAGATAGACTTGAGTGACAACATCATCGCAAATGTGGAGCCAGGAGCGTTTAACAATCTCTTTAACCTGCGTTCCCTCCGCCTAAAAGGCAATCGCTTAAAGTTGGTCCCTTTGGGGGTATTCACGGGGCTTTCCAACCTCACCAAGCTTGACATTAGTGAGAATAAGATTGTCATTTTACTGGACTACATGTTCCAAGATCTACATAACCTGAAGTCTCTCGAAGTGGGGGACAATGATTTGGTTTATATATCACACAGGGCCTTCAGTGGGCTGCTTAGCTTGGAGCAGCTCACCCTGGAGAAATGCAACCTAACAGCAGTACCAACAGAAGCCCTCTCCCATCTTCGCAGCCTCATCAGCCTGCATCTGAAGCATCTCAATATCAACAGTATGCCTGTGTATGCCTTTAAAAGATTGTTCCACCTGAAACACCTAGAGATTGACTATTGGCCTTTACTGGATTTGATGCCTGCCAATAGCCTCTATGGTCTCAACCTCACATCTCTCTCGATCACCAATACCAACCTGTCCACAGTACCCTTCCTTGCCTTCAAACACCTGGTATATCTGACCCACCTTAACCTATCCTACAATCCCATCAGCACTATTGAAGCAGGGATGTTCTCTGATCTGATCCGCCTTCAGGAGCTTCATATAGTGGGGGCCCAGCTCCGTACCATTGAGCCTCACTCCTTCCAAGGGCTCCGCTTCCTTCGCGTGCTCAATGTGTCTCAGAACCTACTGGAAACTTTGGAAGAGAATGTGTTCTCCTCCCCTAGGGCTTTGGAGGTCCTGAGCATTAATAACAACCCACTGGCCTGTGACTGCCGTCTCCTCTGGATCCTGCAGCGGCATCCCACACTGCAGTTTGGTGGCCAGCAGCCCATGTGTGCTGGCCCAGACACCATTCGTGAGCGGTCCTTCAAGGATTTCCACAGCACTGCCCTTTCTTTCTATTTCACCTGCAAAAAACCCAAAATTCGTGAAAAAAAGTTACAGCATCTGCTGGTGGAAGAAGGGCAGACAGTCCAGCTAGAATGTAATGCTGACGGAGACCCTCAGCCTGTGATCACCTGGGTGACACCTCGAAGGCGTTTTATCACAACCAAGTCCAATGGAAGAGCCACCGTGTTGGGTGATGGCACCTTGGAAATCCGCTTTGCCCAGGATCAAGACAGTGGAATGTATGTTTGCATTGCTAGCAATGCTGCTGGGAATGACACCTTCACAGCCTCCTTGACGGTGAAAGGATTCACTTCAGACCGCTTCCTTTATGCGAACAGGACCCCTATGTACATGACCGACTCCAATGACACCATTTCCAATGGCACCAATGCCAATACTTTTTCCCTGGACCTTAAAACAATACTGGTATCTACAGCTATGGGCTGTTTCACATTCCTGGGAGTGGTTTTATTTTGTTTTCTCCTCCTTTTTGTATGGAGCCGAGGGAAAGGCAAGCACAAAAACAGCATTGACCTTGAGTATGTGCCACGTAAAAACAATGGTGCTGTTGTGGAAGGGGAGGTAGCTGGAACCAGGAGGTTCAACATGAAAATGATTTGAAAGCCTACCACTCACACTATTGTTTCTGAGTCATTGTCAGTAACCAGTAGGACAACCTGGCACAGTAAATTACTAGGTTAAAAGGCAGCTTAGTGTAGCTGCCCCTGTGACAAGGCAGGGTCCATGGAAACAGGAGGACTTCTTATGGAGACTCTCCACCAAGAGGCAGGCAGGCATGTGTCAAAGCCCTTCACACAGTGGGATACTAATTGTTTGCTTTGCAAATATTGGCATTCTGGGGATCTCAGTAATGAACCTGAACCTTTGGCTCATGCTCATGGATGGTTATTCAATATTTTCTACCACAGCAGAAACAAAAGAAAAAATTAAAAGGAGCAACCTACAATGTAGGATTTACATATTAAAAAGACACATTTGTCTAAAATATACTCTACAGAAAAATTTGTATCTATGATTATCATTTATTAAATCCTTGCATCATACCATATTGTCGGTTCAACACCACAAAGAAATCAATATATTCTTTACTCTTCCATTTTTTGAAACATATATGCTGTATATGTTTTAAAGCAATATGAATGAGAGGTTGTGCTTTTAGTTACTCACCACTATAAGTCCAAGTGTGATTTCACCTTCCTTTACATACAGATAACCCTGAAACTAGATCCCCAGAGTTGTGGGCGGAGATACATTGAAAGATGTGCTTGTCTCATGTAGGATGTCAAGAAACAAGACCCAAGGCAAAACTGTTCAACTCTGTTAACTCCTGTTACTTTAAATAAAGGCATGTGCCTAGTTTTGATACAGAATGGAATATTTTTATACTTGTGATATCACCCTGGACCAGTTTACTGTAACAAAGCCCTTGGTTTCTCCTGAAGGTGATAGGCTACTAGTTGTACCTGAAAAACACAAGGTAGGTGGTAAGAATGAAAATGATCCACTTAATGACAACTTGATTTTACTCCCATCAGTTGCTACACATGGGTTAACAGAAAATGAAAAAGAATATAATTGTTATATAGTATACTCACGGGGTAATATTTATCTCATAGCTTGGATCCAAAATTCAGATGTTCACAAGCTCTCTGGATAAGAAGTTCTTCTCAGATGCCAACACAAACCAGGGTGATCCATGTGTAACATGATGTTAATGTGACTAAGAATCTGCCTAAAACATGATAGCTGTCTGAAGGCTGGATTGTCAGTCAAAGGAAGCATCTAGCCACTCTTATACTGTCTATCGAATAAGACTCTAGTCAAATGCTACAGACCAAGTATTACGTTGAACAGGCAACTTCAGTGTTTCTCCCTACATCCTGACTAAGCAGAAAATAGGATTTTATTTTGAAAATTATCATTTGTAGACCAAGAGAAATCTGTCTTGTTTTTAAAGTGAGGAGAAACAAGGTAGATTAAAAAGCACTTACCATTTTTCCTCTAATGAGGAAAAACTAAGATAATGCCCCTATGAATATGTTAAATTGTGCTGACACTTTTACCCCTCTAACTCAAGGATGTTGCCCAATTCAATTTGCACTAATAATTGTTACTCAAAGTTAAAATATTATAGTTTTTTTAATGGCATTATGCCATTGCCACCAGTGACTTGGTTCAGAGAAAATATAATTCCATTTGACTAAATGTTGAGTAAATGGATTTTCAAACCATATATTCATATGATCTGAGTAAGCATTAAATATAGTGTGTATTCATGAAATGTGATATATTTAATCAGCATAGAACAGAGAGGAAATCTCTACACTTTATGCATTTTGAGAGGGACCTGAAAATGAGCTTCCTTTTGGACAGCATATAAGCTGGTATATAAGCTTTTTCTTGGTGTATCAGATTGGGGGTTTGACTTTCAAAAAGCTGGAATTTGTTTTAATATTTAAAATTTTGAGCAATTTCAACAAAATTAAATCCCCCCCAAAAAGTGACAGGTCCAGAAATTATTTTGACAATCGGATAGCAGCATGGTTAAGCCCATTTCTCTGTTAATAAAGGGTGGAAAAATGACATAAAGATTGAAGAATTGCTCTTTGAGTCATCTTTAATTTGACTTTCCTGATGATTATCATAGATCTTGTAAAAATTAATTGCCCACTTATGGCAATTACCAAATTCATGTGTAAGAACACAAATCAGGATCTGCTGTAAACTCTAGCAAAATTTCAGATTGTGTGCAAAAGAAATGGGTCTTTCAAATTTAAAAAAAAGAAAAGAACAAAGTTAAAATAGAGAGATAGTCTCCAAAACTGAATAGGAAATACTTTCTCATAATTTTGCAATATCATATGAAGCAAGTACTTAACTAATTGTCCAACTACAACAAAAAAGAGAGGGGGGGAGAGAGAGGAGAGAGGGAAAGAAACATTGAGCAGTTAAAAGGGCTTTGTAATTTAACTGCTGTTTTCTGTCAAAATTATCTAAAAATAGCTTATAAAATGGGATTAAAGTTAACCCATCCATGAAAAGATTTAGTTAAAATAATTATTTCATTGGAAGAAGAGAGGATATACTCTCTCAGGTGTTTCCATACTTTGATCCATGGAAAAATATTTACTTAAAATATTAATAAACATTCTTCCAAGAAAGAGTCCCATATACTAATAAATTGAAATAATGCCACATTCTGTAACCATTTCTTGGAAGTCAAAAAATCTATATGAGCCTAATAAATACTCTGAAAATTCCTGCAAACAAGAATTCTGTTTAATATTGTTTGTCTTGGGGTTTCTCTAACTTCTCTGAGCATGAAACACTTCTTTTCATGTTGTAACTCTTGAAAAATGAGTTCTGCAAAACCCAGTTTGGATAACATTAGACTAAAGTAGTATTCTTTTGAAATATTCTCAAATCCAAGGTTTCTAAAAAAAAGCAAAGTTACACATTTGAATTGGACTCCAGTAAATTACAAAAAAAACCATAATTTTCTTTATAACTGATCTGATTATAAAAATATACTGGCCAGATATTTCTAGGAGAAGCTTTCTGCCTGAAACACAATGGTAATGGGTTTATAGGTAATTGAATGGCCACTTAATTTTCTACTTTCTCACTATTGGTGCAGATTTTAAATTCCTTTATATATCTGCAAAACTCTGACCTTGGGTTCCAATGACTATAGTGCTGGAGCTCTAGTTAGTATCCAGCTTCACAGAAGAAACTTTTCCTTAGGACTTCAGGTTTCCTCTTTGTTAGATTAAACTAGACCATGGTAGAAACTAACAGCTTAGACAAGCACCTGGGCCAGATTTCCCCTCTAGCAGTCATCTCTGAGTCATCATCTTCCCAGAGAATTTTTCTCCTAGGAAGAAACACAATGTTTTGCTCAGCATCTAGCTCCTGGTTGACCAGTTCTGTGTCTCTGTGGATATAAGCATTTTCAGAAAAGTATTTATTCTCTCTAGACATTAAATCTCTAAAAGGAAAAATTCCCTGAATGAGATCCCTGATGGTCTGAAACAAGGGATTCCTGCTCCCAAATGTCTGAGATATATGTTATTAGAGTTTGATAACTCACCAAATGATTTAGGCTAATGTGTTTCTGGCAAGAAATTTCTCCTTTTGCAAATTCTCATGTTACTCACTTTTTAAAACTTTCATTTCCACTGTTTCTAATTATGAGTTTTCCAAATATTGTCAAAGTTTGAAAATGTAAACTAAGTATTGCCAAGATTTGTACTTCCTAGTTCCTGAAGACATTTGTCAGAACTCTTGTTTTTGCTCAAGTTTCCAGAAATTTTGCTCATCACCAACAATTCCCCCACAGTACAAATACATTCAGAATTTGCTCCATAGTGTGTAAGGCTGACTATTTTTTTATCATCCTGTCAAATTTTCTGTTCTTTTCTGAGAGGAGCCCAGAATTACAACTTCCTATGACATTTTTAAAGGGATTATTTAAATTACACATGCATTGAAAACTGACTTTTGTCATTTTACAAGATTCAAGTAGGAACAAACATATTTCTATATTAGAAGGTACAAAGAAAAGATGTAATCTTGGACAACAAAAATAGAGTATAGCCCCATGTAAATTAACTTACCTTTTGATGGTATCCCTTCATCTGTATGTCAAGACATGTGTTTCTAACTTCAGGGACTGTGCTCAGAAGCTATTCAACATCAAGAATATGTCTTGAGGCTTTCTAGAAAAGAAAAAATACATTATTTTCAGCTTAGAAGGCTAAGACCCGATGAAAAGATGTATCAAGAGTTGAAATAAAGGTTAGAGGGAGATATGTGGATCTATTTTAATTATATCTCCTTTATTACTAATTTTTTAAAAGATTGTGTATTTTATTTATTTTTAGACAGAGGAGAAGAGAGGAAGAAAGAGAGAGAAACATTAATGTGTGGTTGCCTCTCCTGAGCCCTCTACTGGAGACCTGGCCTATAACCCAGGCATTTGCCCTGTTTGGGAATCGAACCAGCAACTGTTTGGTTCACAGTCTGGCGCTCAATCCAGTTTTGGAGTTATTCTGCCTTTGTGTATGGAAAGCCTTGAGGAGTGAAATATTATCTGACTTGTTGATTTTAGAATTTGCACCTTCTGCAATTCAGAGGGTGCTGCTTGGTACTATGGCACACTTGATATGAATCACCCAGTTACTCTTCCCTTAACTCCTTCAAAAGCCATTCCCAGGAGTGACTTCTCATTCCAGCAAATGTAGGACAGCAGGGAAAGAACACCCTCACAACCTAAGTCCACAAGATCAAAATGATAGCTCATATATCATACCATTTAGCCAAGTTACCTGACAAAAACTTGGTCTAGGGCCCATAAGTGTAGACTTACTTGCAAGGTGTTAGCCAAGTAAATTATACTTTAACTATAATAGGTTTTCAAATCTGAAATTGTTTTGTCTGTTTTGGGAGCAGCAAATGTAGCTGCAAGTGTTCCCCCCAAAATTTTAGAGAATGAAAACTCCTTATTTTGTGTAAGTTTTTCAATAGATTGCCCAGAATAAAATATTTTCAGCTGAGAGAGATAGAGAGAAGAAGGAAGGAAGGAAGGAAGGAAGGAAGGAAGGAAGGAAGGAAGGAAGGAAGGAAGGAAGGAAGGAAGGAAGGAAGGAAGGAAGGAAGGGAGGGAGGAAGGAAGGGAGGAAGGAAGGGAGGAGGAAGGGAGGGAGGAGGGAGGAAGGAAGGAAGGAAGGAAGGAAGGAAGGAAGGAAGGAAGGAAGGAAGGAAGGAAGGAAGGAAGGAAGGAAGGAAGGAAGGAGGGAAGGGAGGAAGGAAGGAAGGAAGAAAGGGAGGGAGGGAGGATTAAGAAGTTTGTAAAATTTTTATTTTTCTTAAGCAGGTCTGAAGCTGATGTTCCTCTTTCAAAATATGGGAATCTGATCAAAAGAAACTTGCATGTGCCCCAGACTGCCCTTTTCCAGTTTGCCACAGTCTTTAATACCTCTTCTGCCTTCCTGCCACCATCTCCATGGCGAACATCCTAAATAGGAAGAGGAAAAAAGCAGAGACTACCAACTGCCCTGAGACAGCCCACAAACGGCAGAAAGCTTTGGTGTCCCCCCATATCCCTGCTTCCTTTCCTGATATCACAATTGAAATGATCCCTCACTCTACCTTACCACTGTCCCATTCCAGCTGCTGCCATACCTCATTAATGGATGCTCTCTCCAGAGATGTCTTCTTTCACTGGTACTCAAAAATTCTTGGGTAATTGTTAAACTGGAAATTGCTTTTTAAAAAAACCCTCCAGCCTATCTTAAATAACACTTTAAAAGTTTAGACTTACTATTCACATAATCACACTCTGACAGCAATCTGCAAGTTAAGTGATTCTGATTTTCTCTCTTCTAGAAGCAGGTGGGTTAATATAATGCCAACCTTAAATAGAAGCTTTATTTATAGTCCTTAGCAGAATGAGAGAAGAGCTACCATAATCAAGAGAGTCCTGCATATTTTAAGGAAGTCTTTAATTTTAATATGCAAAATAGCCATTAGAAGACAACAAAATGCAAATTTACATTCTATTAAATTAGTTAACTATATTCCAATAAAGTTCAAAAGATATCTTTCTATATTGAAAGTGGGTTAGAGTCAAAGATGTGTGTCTATTCATATGAGCCAAAAAAAGTAGACATTTTGCTGCAATATAAACTTTCTTCATTTATTGCACACCTCCTATTCTAAATTGCTTTAATATGTTTACTTTCTAACATAATCAATATTGACAATCTCACATAATTAATATCCCAAATCAATTTAAAATGCTACATAATTAATAAATAATAATTAAACAAGATATTAATTAGGTTTGCAAAAAAATTTCCCAGTGTTGACATGTGGCCAGCAATACACAAATTCATGGACATATCTGAAAACTGAGTCATGGATACACATTCTTTAGAGACTACTGGTAAGAAAACATGCTCTTTCCTCCCCAGTTATAAAATTAAGAACACCACATGAATATGGGTTGTTTGATACTTCAGTCAATTGTCTTCTTCCATTTTTCCATTTGGTGTGGAATACCCCAAATCATAATTAATTAAAAAGCTATTGTTTATATATACATATATAAATATGTGGGGGGCAGGGTTTGGTTTTTTTAATGTGTTTAAAATGTAACTGTTTTAAAAGTTGAAAAACGTGAGAAGGAAGGGGGAAAAGAACAGAATGTGTGTTTATGTTTTTCTTTAATGTCTTTTACTAAAATCTATTTTGGAAACATCCCATGACTGAAAGCTACTAAACCAACAACCTACAAACTCTTCTTTTTTAATGCCTGTTACCTTGGTTTTGTTCTAAAAAAAATTAGTGCTAATGACAAGAGTATAAGAATTTAGGTTTGTGTCTCATTGACGATTATTATTGATTTATTGTTGTGGGCATGTTTTTAATATGTAAAAAATAAGTTCTTATTAATATGTAAAGTAAGTTAAGAAAGCAAAGGGCTTAAGCATCTAAAATCTCAGTTAAACTCATTGGGGTATAATTAAGACATGAAGCAAAATAAAAGACAATTGGAGTCACACAGAGAATAATTCCTTATTGATAGAGGTAGGTTTTATGCACCTTACAGGAAACATGAGTTTATTTAAATATTGTTAGCATTATTATTAGATCAAATAACCTATAAATAATCTCTAGTCAGAGAAGAAGCAGGTCCAGTGGAATCTGATTCTAAAGTGTGGTGTCTGGAGACCACTCAGAGAGGGATTAGAGGCCAGGCTATCTGGTTCTTCTACATAAAATCTCCAAGGGCCCATGGTTTGACCTGTTGGATGTCTAAATCCAGGTACTATCAACCTCACTGTAAAGAAATTTTACTTTAGTGAAGATGAATCCTTTGACACTTGCAAATTATCTCAAATCGAGTTGGTTACCTGAGCCAATGGTAACTTTAGATATGACTTTAGATATAAAATAAATTTGAACTAAAAAGTTCAACAAGCCATACATACAACACCATCACCTACTTTTTCTCTCTGAGTTAGTTTTCACTCAGACAACTATCAATGACTAAAGACATTGTAAAATAGGAAGCACAAAAAAAGAGAGAGAGAAATCTTTTAATCTCATGTCCAGGCAAATTGGTAGCAAGGGAAACAGAAGGCTATGCAGCATGAAAGAGGAGAAATGAAAATGTAAAAACTACATTTGTACAATCTTTTTGTTGAGAGTGAAAGTGCTTTCTCCTTTCCTTTGGTACTTAAAGGAATAGGCTTTAGGGAGATGAGCTGAGTTAGTGCTCATCCTATGGTATCATTTACACACACACACACACACACACCTTTTCTTATTAGATAACTTCCAGTAAGTGAACAGGGAGTAGTGCAGAAGAAAGCACAAAGCTGACAGGAAAGGTACGTGGAAGCCATATTGTAAATGATAATAAAGCCCTGAATTCACCTCCCAGCAGTAGCAAATACCCAAATACTGAGAACATTAGCAAGAAATTCACAAAATTTCCCCTTAGCTCTTCTTTAATTGCAAAATGAAGAGCTTGCCCGCTGAGGAGACATTTCCTTCTCTTTGAAGACTTCTTTGTAATATCAAAGCTGCTGGAGGAAGAGTAATGTCTTTGACAATGGGTTGTTGTTTCATATTACTAAACTAGCATGACTAAAACAAGGAGATTTTCATGGACATAGTTTTGAATGTATTGGGTATATCCCTAGGCCAACAGATATATCACAAGCTACTCATTGATTAAGGAGAAGATGATTCCAGCACTTCAGGACTTGTTCTAAAACAATGGGGAAAATGTCACATAATGAAACCAAATTTTCAAATGCAACTAAACTTACATTTAACTCAGCAGCCTCACTTCTGGCTCTGTACTCCCAAAGACATTCTGGCCATGTGCTGCTTCATGTGTTTGGAAGCCCATCATAGTTTTGTGTTTCTGGGGGTTTTGTTTTGTTTTGTTTTCCCTCTTATTTTCCCTGGTCACAAGCATACTGCTCCAGCTAGCTGCCTGTTAATGCTTCTGTGTCATTTGATGTAGTCAAAATAAAAGTTATGAGTTCCTACCTACTTTCTTTAATGCAGATACATTTATTAGAGAACCTATTTTTTCCTAATTATCTCATTCTCAGCCCTAAAATTGAAGACATGGAGATTAATGTGGATGAAGGTCAAGCTAAGGAGGAAATAGAGAAACCTTAATGGGATTGCTGGGGGGAAATTCACCTAGGAGTTCTACCACTGAATGGTGGAAAACCGGAAGACATTGGCTTCTAAGACTTTTTACTCTGGTGCCTTTCATCAACTCTTAACAACAACCAAATGCAAAAATTATAATCCTTTATCAAATAATTGAATTGAGAAGGAAATCCCTTGGTATAGCTATGCTGATTGTTTCTTTCCATAATACTCTAAACTGGGTAAATCAGAATGTCAGGATAAGTCAATAAATCTCTCTAAGCAGTACAAGTTTTAATGCCACACACACACATATAAATGCATATTACTAAGAACCATCTGAAGAAAGACAACATAAAAGGCAGGTGGAAAATATGTGGTTTATCTACAGATTCTCACTATTCTGTTTGTCCTCTACTAAGGAAACCTATATCAGAATGCAATCACTAAGAAGTCAGGGTTTGAGAGATGAAAACCCAAGGAGAATCTTCAAAAAAATAACATACTACTGGATATGTTACTTCCTTGCTTGAAAGACCTAAATCTTATATAGGATTGAAGAAGTTAGATATATATTGAATAATTTTGTTCACTGTCACATTGGGACATAAATCTATTTTCTAGACCCCACAGAGGTAACACTTACATGAGCCTAAACACAGCATTACGAGTCGTATTCTTAACCACAATTGATCAAGCATGCTAGTGCCATACATAGCACAGAAGCAATTCACTATATTCAATCTATTTCTCTAGCCATGAGCTATTATCTGGATTTACAAAAGAATAATAGATTACATCTATTAGATGCATCCAGGGCTAGCACAAAAGTTAGATAAAGACTTTAAATACACATACAAATCCATACCATGGTATCTAGAGTTTCTTTAACCCTCACTATCAATTGAATATCATATTGGGATTTAATTCATTAAGCACAGAACAAATGAGTGATGCAGAGAGATTACAAGTCAGCTCCACCATCTTGATTTATATAAGCACTTCTGTTTTAGCAACACCTGAAGAATCCAGCTGCCTCTACTTTAGTGGTCTCAAGAGCCTTCTATGGCACTGAATAAGAAATTTGCTGGTATTAATATGGGACTGGTTTCAATATATGGTAGCTGTTTTCTCTCCTGAGTCTTTAGGAGAAAGAAATTGATTCACAGAAATGGAAAGTAACTCAAAATATACCCTGGTTGGTGAGTCAACGGGAGAGTAGTTCATTGTTTTAATTCAATGTATTTTCAAATAAACATTTGATAAGAACTTGAAAGCCCACACTTTTCCAAAGAATGACAATGAGAAAATAGGTACATACAAGAGAATTTCATTTTGAAGCAAATGGATGGTGTTTATGTATGTGGCACTGTCTCTAATATTTATCTTCATAGTTTGAATTCCAAACCAATAAGTACACAAATTTTATATTAAAAATTATTTAAAATAGTTGTGTATTTATATCCTTTTAATGCTGCAAGTATTAGCTCAAACACATGCATATGGAAAATTAAAAAATCTAAATTCTTTCCTTCTTATCTTTGATTAAAAATTGAAAATCAGATTTCTCCAGTTTTCATTTTAAAATATGAAGAAAATTTAATTGTCCATGTATCCAAGCACATCTTTTTTTCATTCATCATTCATGCATTCATTTATTTGCTCATACAACATCTACTGAGTATCAGTTATCATAATAACTGAATAGCACATCAATAGATAAAGTAATTATCAAATTGTGATACAAATTTTAATCCTGCCCTTCTCCAGCTTAACTTCTTTGGCTTCCATGTCGGTACAACCTGTTTATCATTCTATCATCCAAATCATGTGGTTTAGAGATGGGCCTTAAGGGTCCCACTGGCCAGGCAATTATCTGGCTTTAAGATCTACCTGTGTTAATGATCCACTCTCAGGGAGTCAGAATAGATAGATAGGATCTAGTTAATAGATAAGGATCTGGAGTAAGAGTCCATAGGGCTCTGTCACTGGATCCATGTTTCTTTATGGACAAGCTACTTAACATCCTTGCATCCCCATCTCTCAAAATGACCATAACACTACCTACCTCACAAGGGTGCTGTGAGGCTTACTGCAAAAGCGTGAGGGAATGGAATATAGAATTGGGGGCCATTTACAAAGGTGCTACAGTATTTAGAGTGGCTGGACGAAATCATTGAGTATGAACCCTTCTCCCCCTGGGAGTCCCAGGTCTACGGAAATATGTCTACTCCCTTTACAACTAGCATTTAAAATGACATTGACTATCAATTGGCTTGGTTTATCTTTAATATTGGTTTCTACATGAAATCTACAAGATTCATCTCAACCTCCTCCCCTTCTCTTTAAGAAATGTTGGCTTAGAACAATTATTAAATTAATTTAAAAAAACAATAAAATAATTCACTTCCAGGTGCTGAGGGTTGGGAAACAGTTATTATTTCAACATGAAACAATAGTTTGAATGGATATCTTTAAGGGGATGTATTTTATTGGGGAAATTTAATGCCTAGGGCTTTCTGTTGTTTTTAGTCTGACTCCCTAGCTTTCTGTACCATTGTTTTAACATACATCTCCTTGCCCTTTTATTGCAAAGGAAGCTATCTATAATCCTTCTCATTTCATGATGATTCTTCATGCAGTCTGTTTTGCTAAAAGGACAAATTCTTTTTAACAACTATTGTCATTATTTTTTTAGAGGACCATTTTTAATTGTCATATTGTTTAGCTAAGCCCTATTGTCTTGGTGTCCTTCAAAACTCTCAGTTGGTTTAAAATAGAGGGGTGGGAGGGAGGGAGTTAAGAAGCACATTGTAATTGATTTGTACGTTTGAACTGTCTTATCAAAAAACAAGGTTATGAATTTCATCTATTGTGACACAAAAATAAAATACTTTCCTAAAATTTGTATGTAGTTTTGAATGTTCTAAAACATCATTTCTTCTCTTCATTTTTTTAATGTCTCATTAATAGTGTTGCATTATTAATCACATAATATAAGAGAAGCTTAGCCTTCTTCTACATTCATTGGCATAGCTCAATTCTTTATTATATATCCTTGGAAAACAATAAAATGAAACTGTTCAAGGTTTAGAATTGAAAGAAATTGAGAAGAGCCCATTCTGAGGGATCTGCATTCAAGGCTGACCATAAAATTATGCAAACATATGAATGTAAAGAAATAGGCCACCCAGGTATATGGTAATATAACTTCTTTTATTTTTCTGTGAAAATATTCATTGCAAGCAATGAGAAGTAACCAGGAGGTATTGTTTCTGTCAGGTAGGAAATTTAAGAAATGAGACAAAGATAATTGAGCTTGACTTAAAAAAAATATCTGTCCCAGGTTCTATCATAATAATTTACAGAAACTTTAATTTAAAAAAATAAAACATCATTTATATCTTAGCTTGGGCTACCATACCATACCATAGACTAAGTGGCTTAAACATCAGAAATCTGTCACATTTCTGGAGGCTGGGAAGTCCAAAGTCACCATGTCAGCAGGGTCAGTGTATGGTGAGAGCTCGCTTCTTGGGCTAAGACAGCTACTTTCTCACTGTGTCTTCACACAGCCTTTCCTTGGTGCATGCACACAAGGAAAGGAAGGTACCTCTTTCTCTCTCTTTATAAGGCCTAGCAATGCTATCAGATTAGAACGCAACCCCTATGACCTCATTTAATGTTAATGTCCTCCTGTAAGTCCTATCTCCAAATACTATTGCATTAGGAGTAAGAATTTCAACATATGAATTTGGAGGGACATAAAACATTCTATAGCAGTTGGTATCTGCATATTAATTGAATTGCTACATTATCTTTATTTACCATAAGCATGAGAGACAGTATATAATATTAGGAAGGCAAGTTAGAGAAGTCAATAGGAACAGGTGAACATAAAATGAAAAGGCATATCCGCAACTAGCAAAAATCCACTCTTTATTTCATTTTTTTCCAGACTCTGGCATAGTTGTTACTAATTTGGGGGCAGTTGCATAAGATTTTTTTATTCTGTATCACCAAAATTCTTAGAGCCAAGCCTTTAGATTGCTCACATCATCTGCAGAGTATGTTATCATTTCTCAAAAATTTTAACCTCTTAAAGTTCTTTATCTTTTATTCAAAAGCATTAATAAACTTCTTTCTGAAATATCTGTCCCTGATTTGATGCTTCCATCAAACCCTTAAGTTCTCTTTGGACTATGTCTTCTACCCTATCCACTGAGAAAAGCATTATACAGATTCCATGTTCAAGGAAAAAGGCAGCTCTATTCTGCTTATGATTCAAAATTGGCTCACATTCCAAGTCAACAGTACCATTTTCAGTAGGCAGATTGGCTCACGCATATCTGTGTTAAGACCATTTGCTGGACCTAAAGTTCAGTGATTTAGAGACCCATATATGATTTAGAGACCCATATTGTCTGTATGAAGAAATTAAGTGCCTAAATTAAAACTTGCTCAAGATTCCCACACATTCTTCTATAGGTCTTGCTATTGGATTTGCAGATAGTGCAGAATCAGGGTGCCAGCCTCAGTGTGATAAGCCAGCATTCATCTGATTTACTCATGAGGTTCCCAGTGAACCAAAATGCTGTGTCAGAGGACACATAGGAATATAACGTTCCAAAAATTAGAGGAAAGTCAGGAAGAGACTCAGACCCTTCTTGTAAAACCATTTTCTTTTTTAAGATAATATTTGTGTTTACTAAGCTAGATTCCCTCACAGGAAACACTCTGTTCTTTGCCATTTGTGAACAGTAAATAGGTCAAGAGTCCTGGCCCATCTTGACTGTGGTAATTTCTGAAGTTGTCGTTTGAATTTCTAAACCCCTCACATTGTGTACACCTGACCATTTAGCTAAGCTTCTCGCACATTACTTTTTCAAAAGTCCATAACAAGATATATGACACTGAAGTAGTTAACAGAAGGTCACTTCCTTTTATTATTTCTAATTATAAAAATAATATATCCTGGCTCATTGTACAAAATTTGGAAAATACAGAGAGGCTGGGAAAAAAATTATGTTCCCATCCTTCAACAGCACTCATCACTACAGTATAATTCCTTTTTATCTTTTCAGACTAATAAACTAGATTTTAAAATAGAGATTTAAAATGTTTCACTGCTACCATAACTCCTTCCTCTCCCACTCATTCTCCTCCTCCACCTCCTTCTCCTTTTCTTCTTCCTACTTCTCTCCACTAAACATTCCAGAGCCTGTCATGAAATGCCAACAAAATAGTTTGCAAAATGAAAATAACCCACCTACTTTCTCCTCACTCTCATTCAGGATATCAGAGAAGGGTCAAGAGAAAATCCTGTGTAGTGATCATGATGGGAATTGTATCCTTAAACATTCATTTTCTTAAAAAAAAAGTATTGTTACTCAGACCAGTCTGCATGGTTCTTTCAGAAATTTAAATAAAGAAGCTAGAGTCAACAACAGCTACTAATTCCCAGGTACCTACCACATACCTGGGATTTTACAGAAACAGGCTCATCAGTCTTCCCAAAAGCCATAAAGTTGAGTCTATCTTTATCATGTTCTAGAATCCATCCTTTTTCCACTCCATCATGCTGCCCCTCAACTCTGAATCTGTTCTAAATAGAGCTAAACCTTACCATCATATCAAAAGGAGGCTTCTATCATACATATACCATTCAGCTTCCAGCACTTCCTTTGTTGTTCATTGAAATTCTTTTCTATTTTTGTCCTCCCCTCTCCACTTCTGCCCCTTGAAAAGACCATGGATACCTGTATCTTCTATTCATTCCCCAGGAATTCTCTGCCATACTATCAATCCAGGTGAACTTTCTTATTGGTAATGTAGATCTAGCAAGGGATGTTCTGAAATGCAATTGGACTTTGGTATTAATTAAAAACTAAACGATAGTATAGGATACTCCCTGGTTGCTTGCTTATAAAAGCTTATTGACTGTATTAAAGGTCAAAGGATCATTTTTCTTCCTCTGAAGTTATCATCCAGTAACTGTGATCACAGCCACCACAGAGAAAAAGTTTTCTGCTCCTCTTCACCTTCCAAAATCTCCTGCTTCCATGTTAAAGTTCCTTTTTATTAGCTCATCTGGGAAATGGGTTATGTACTCCATATATAACAGAGTTGTCTGAGTTTTTCTGACATATTTTCCTGAATAAGAATGGGATTTTCCTGAAATTTAAGTAAAATGGATTATAAAACTAGACTTTTCTAGCTATAGATAGAGAAAACCCCATCTACTTTTTATGGAAAATCATCTCTGTCTGTTCTACAAAACTCCCATTTTTTTTATAGAGAGGAAGTCAACCTTGGGGTAAAGGAAACACAGAAGCATATTTGCCCAATTTGGGATCATTGGGTATTAAGTCAGACTGAAAACTTTTGATAACTGGAAAAGGAGAAAGGTAGAAACTGCTCTTTCCTGCTAGAAGTTAATGATGCAGATGGACACCATGTGGCAACACTTACCCGACCATCACAACCACGCCCCCAGGAGGATGAAAACTCCCTCCCAACTACCAGGAGAATAAAGATCATTAGCATTGGCTGCCTGCTGGTGTTGAATAAAGCAGTCTAAGCACACCACTAAAACTCATCTCACTCAGGGACAGAGGAGCAGAATGACAGAGTGATTTCAATACAGAGAGTGTAATATCTTATTTAGGTTTCCAATTATAGGTCTGCATGTTAAGCAGGGACAAGAGCAATTGTCCGTGGGCACCTTTGCAGTCTTTGCAATGCAACATGGATTATTTATGTGCCTTCTCATGTCTCATTTTGTCACAGCTCTCACTTGTCCAAGTTATTACATACAAAGTTATTACATACTATAACAGTATGCTTCCTAAATTTTGTCCCAAATTTTCACAAGCACATGAGTTGGTGTATGGAGAAATCCAGAGAAAGCGTTCCAATCTTGGGTGCTTTCAGTGAGATTAGAAACAAGTGTGCTAATATCTGGCCTCTCTGTAAATCATTCACTCAAGGATTTATTGAATACCTACTCTGTGTCAGCTAACACGCTAGCCTCTGAGGGACCGGCATTAAACAAGGCACTTGAAAAAGGAGATAGCAAATCACTCGCTGCCCCTTCTTTAGCTACTGCTCTATCTGAAAGCCTTTCAGTAGGTTGTCCTTTATTCCCACCTCTGTCAATTTTGTCAGGTGCAAAACAAGGTAGATGTAGCAGCTCTGACTTGGGAAGCTGGGCCAGGCACAGTCTAGAAAGACAGTGAGGAGACCCCAGACAAAAACTGTTGCAAGCCAGAACTTCGATTTGACTACCAAATAACAGGTCTATAGAAATAAATAAATTAAATAAATACACTTAAAAAAATGAAAAGCATTGGGATGGGGTTAATAAAAACACTTTCCACTTTAGAAATATCATCAAGAAAAAGGGGATAAAGTGATATGTGAAAGTCTCCTCTCTGTCCACAAACATTTTTACAATGGTGGTGAAGGGGTGTCAACAACCCGATGGTACAGGGACAGCCTAATACCGAGTTTGACCTAAAATAGGTGCTCCATAAATTTATGTCAGATAAATGGGTGTACAACCTAAAGAAAAGGACACAGCATGAGGAATACACTATATTTATAGACAGGGAGTAGTAGCTTACCTGCACGAAGAACTATAGCTGATCACCCACTTTTTGGAGGATTTATTTATGTGAATTTTTAATAACATAAATATTATATAGTTCATGATAGACACATTAAAAACAGGAAACAGAAACAAATTTTTATAATTTTGACATAAAGAGATAACTACAATTAACATTTAGCTGGCTAAATAAACATGTATTTTATTAATTCTTTATTTAATATTTTCTTCTTTTAAACATTTTTTATTGTTGTTCAAGTACAGTTTCCTGCCTTTCCCACCATCCCCACCACTCTAGCTCTCCCTTCCTCCCTCCCCTGTTTTCAGCCCCTCTTGTTATTGTCCATGTGTATTTTATAATTGTTCCTGCAAACCCTTCACCCTTTTCCCCTATAATCCCTTCCCCTCTCCCCTCTAATCACTGTCAGTCTGTTCTCAATTTCAGTGTCTTTGGTTATATTTTGCTTGTTTGTTCCTTTTGTTGATCAGGCTCCTATTAAAAGTGAGATCATATGGTATTTGTCATTCACTGCATGGATTCTTTCACTTAGCATAGTGTTCTCCACTTCCATCCATGCTGTCACAAAGAGTAGGAGCACCTTATTTCTGCTGCATAGAATTTCATGTGTAAATGTACTATAGTTTTTTGATCCATTCATTTACTGATGGGCACTTAGGTTGCTTCCAGCACTTGGCTATTGCAAATTGTGCTGCTATGAACATTGGGATGCATGGATTCTTCTGGATTGGTGTTTCAGGGCTCTAGGATATAATCCTAGCAGCAGAGTTGCTAGGTCAAAAAGCAGTTCCATTTTTAGTTTTTTGAGGAAATTTCATACTGTTTTCCATAGTGGTTGCACCAGTCTGCAATCCCACCAACAATGCACTAGGTTTCCTTTTCTCCACAACCTCTCCAACACTTGCTGTTTGTTACTTTGTTTATGCTGGCCATTCTGACCTGTGTTAGGTAGTATCTCATTGTGGTTTTACTTCACATCTCTCTCATGGCTGATGCTGCTCAGCCATATGTCAAAGACATATGAAATGATGAGCATCATTTCATATGTCTTTGATTTATGCATATTGAATTTGTATAAATTTCATATGCCTTTGATTTATGCATATTGAATTTGTATTCCACTCTTTTGCCAAATCCATCTATGAGGCTGAGCATTTTTCTTGGTGGAGTCTGTAGGATGTGTTATGTACACCATCATGTCATCTGCAAACACTGACAGTGTTGTTTACTCCTTTCTGATTTGGATGCCTTTTATTTCCTTTTCTTGTCTGATTGCTGTGGCTAGGACTTCCAAAATTATGTTGAATAGAAGAGGTGAAAGTGGACATCCTTGTTTTGTTCCTGATTTTAGCGGGAAAGATTTTAGGTTTTGCCCATTGAGTATGATGTTGGCTATGGGTATGTCATGTATGGTCTTTATTATGTTGAGCAAATGCTCCCTCTATTCCCACTTTGCTGAGTGTTTTAATCATAAGTGGGTGCTGTACCTTCTCAAATGCTTCTTCCACATCTATTAATATGATCATGTGATTTTTGTATTTTGTTTATGTGATGTATGTTTATCGATTTGCAAATATTATACCATCCTTGCATCCCTGGGATGAATCCCACTTCATCATGGTGTATGATCTTTTTAATGTATTGCTGGGTGCGGTTTACCAATATTTTATTGAGGGTTTTAGCATCTATGTTCATCAGAGATATTGGTCTGAAGTTTTCTTTCTTTGTTGTGTCTTTATTTGGTTTGAGATTAGGATGATGTTGGCTTAATAGAAAGAGTTCGGAGTCTTGCTTCTTGAGTTGTTTGAAATAGTCTGTGAAGGATAGGGGTTAGCTCTTCCTTAAATGCTTTGTAGAATTCTCCTGTGAAACCATCTGGTCCAGGGCTTTTGTGTGTCAGTAGTTTTTTGATTACTGCTTCAATTTCATCTGCTGTTATTGGTCTCTTCAAGCTTTCTGCTTCTTCTTCATTGAGTTTTGGAAGATTATATTTTTCTAGAAATTTGTCCATTTCCCCTAGGTTTTCAAATTTCTTGGCATACAGTTCTTCATAGTACTTTCTTACAACCCTTTGTATTTCTGTGGTGTCAGTTGTAATCTCTTCTCTTTCATTTCTGATTGTGTTTATTTGGGTCCTCTCTCTTCTTTTTTTGATGAGTCTGCTTAAAACCTTGTTGATTTTGTTTATATGTTTTCAAAGAACCAGCTCCTGGATCTATTGATTATTAGAATTGTGCCTTTAGTCCCTATAATTTTGCTCTGATCTTGGTTATTTCCTTCCTTCTACTGGCTCTGGGATGTTTTTGTTGTTGTTTCTCCAGTTCTTGTAGGTGTAGGGTTAAGTTGTTTATTTGAAATGTTTCTGTCTCTTTTAGGTAGGCCTGTACCATGATGAACTTCTCTCTCAGGACTGCCTTTGCTGTGTCCCATAAGTTTTTGAGGTGTTGTGAGTTAATTTTTGTTTGTTTCCAGAAACTTTTTGATTTCTTTCTTAATCTCATTCTTAACCAATTCTCCGAGTAATAGCATGTAATTTAATCTCCATGAGTTTGAGTGTTTTTCAGTTTTTCCCTTGGGGTGGGTTTCTAGTTTCGATCCCTTGTGGTCAGAGAAAATGCTTGATATGTTTTCAATTTCTTCAATTTTTTGAGGCTTGTTTTGTGTCCTATCTTGTGGTCTATTTTTGAAAATGTTCCATGTGCATTTGAAAAAAAAATGTGTATTTTGCTTCTTTGGGATAAGAGGCTCTCTCTCTATATATATATCAGTAAAGTTCATTTAATCTAGGGCATTGTTCAATGCCACAATATCTTTGTTGATATTTTGTTTGGAAGATCTGTCCATTTTTGATAGTGGGGTGTTAAAATCCCCTACTATAATTGTGTTGCTGTCAATATCTTTCTAGAAGTCCTCTAAGGTTTTCTTTATGTATTTGGGTGCTCCTACATTGGGTGCATATATATATTTATAATGTTTATGTCTTCTCAATGGATTCTTTTCTTGAGTATTAAAAAGTGGCGTTCTGGGTTTCTTTTTATGGCTTTTTTTTGAAGGTTATTTTGTCTGATATGACTACTATGACTACTGCTACCCAGGCTTTTTTTTTCACCTGTTGGCTTGGAAAATTTGTTTCTGGTCCTTCACTTTCAATCTGTGTAGATCTTTTGCCTGAGGTGAGTCTCTTGTAGGCAGCATATGTGTGGGTCATGCTTTCTTATCCATTCAGCTATTCTGTCTTTTAATTGGAGCATTCAATCCATTTACATTTAAGGTTATTATTGAGAGGTACTTATTAATTGCCATTTTCATACCCCTCTCTCTCTCTCTCTTTCTCTTCCTTCCTTTCCTTAGAGCAGGTCCTTTAGCATCTCTTGCAGAGCTGTTTTGATGGAGGTGTATTCTTTTAGACTTATTTTGTTTTGGAAGCTCCTTATTTGGCCTTCTATCTTGATTGAAAACCTTGCTGGGTAAAGTAGCCTTGGTTGCAGGCCTCTGGTTCTCATTTCTTGGAATATTTCTTGCCATTCTCTTCTGGCTTGGAGTGTTTCCATTGAGAAGTCAGCTGCTAACCTTATTAGGGCTCCCTTGTATGTTCCTTCCTGTTTCTCCCTTGCTGCCTTTAAGATTCAGTCTTTGTCTTGGTATTTTTCCATGTTAACTATGATGTGTCTTGAAGTGGGTCTCTTTGGGTTGTTCTTGATTGGGACTCTCTGTATTTTCTGGATTTGTATGACTTTTTCTTTCATCAAGTAGGGACGTTTTCCATCATTACATCTTCAAACCAGTTTTTTACACCTTACTCTTCTTCTTCTCCTTCTGGTATCCCTACTACATGAATATTATTATGTTTCATGTTGTCCTGCATTTTCTTTAACCCCTCTTTAATCTCTCTGAGACTCTTTTCCTTTCCTTGCTCTTTCTGAATGTTATTTTCTATCTTGCCCTCCAGCTCACTGATCTGATCCTCTGCTTTATCTAGCCTGCTTTTGATTCCTTTTACTGTGTTCTTCAGTTCGGAAATTGTATTATCCATTTCCTCCTGGCCCTTGTTGATAGTTTCTATTTCCTTTCTCATGTTGATATAGTTTGCAGTGAGTTCATTTTAATTTCCCCATAGTGTTTGGCAATTCACTGTGAGCTCATTGAGCTTCCTGATAATTATTGCTTTAAATTCAATATCTGATAGTCGACTTGCCTCCATTGCATTTAGCATTTTTTCTGAGACTTTCCTTCTTTCCTTTCATTTGGGGATTTTTTTCTTTGTCTTCCCATTGTTTCTGAGACTCTTCTTGTTAGCCTCTGCTTCTTAAATTGATTTGTTCTGACTGCCTGGGTTTCTGGTGTGAACTTCTACTGTGGAAGACCTGTGAGATTCAGTGGTGCAGTCTCCTTGATCTCCTGAGGTTGCTGGTCTTGGGCTGTCATTAATGTTGGCTTGCTGTATGTCTTTGGGTTTTGATTGTTGTTGGGTCTTTCTTTAATGGGTCCTTCCCACCAGCTGGTTAACTGAGGGTCACTCCATTCACCATGTGTTGTATTCTGTTGTGCAGGTGTGGACAGGTTGTGTTGAAGCTGGTTCTTCTGTGTCTATGAGGTTTTGTGGCTTCTCTCTCAGTCTTGTTCAGTTGTTTGTTGTGGGTAATTTGTCTACCATTTAGTTGTATTTCCAGATAGGTCCTGGGTTGAGGTTAGTGTGGCTTCCACTCATCCTTCACCTTCTTCCATTATTATCTCTTGATGGTTCCTTTTTGGTGGTTTTTTTAATTTTTTTTGGTGCATTTCCTCTTCTAGCAGATATACTGGTGTTCACAGCTCCCACTGTCTGATTTTTCAATGTCCTCTACAATTTTTGGCCTCTATCTTCATATATGCTGGGATACTGTTGGCTGTTTGCTCTGTTCCTCAGACGAATGCCTAGGTATTTTACCCATGCACTGGGGGAAGTTGACTCTGCTTCCACCTACCTCACCATCATATTCCTAAAAGTCTCTCTTTACTGTATTTTTTCCATTACCATTTAATTCACTTACAATCTTCACCCCCAAGCAATCATGGGACTATTGTCCATGTATCTTAAATGGGTACATATTGTTTGGTAAACTTCTTTGCTGCTTAGCATTTTATTGTGAACCTCTTTCCATCTTATGTCACTGTTTAGTCATACTGTAATTTATCTAACCAATGACCTATTATTGGATATTTAGATTGTTTCTATTTTTTTTACTATAAATGACTGTGTACTGGGTATTTTTGAAGATAAATGTTATTTATGTTCATAATTACCTCCATAAGTTAAATTATCTGAAGTGAGATTGTTGAGTCCAAAATTAACACATCTCTTTGAGATTTCTGATAAGTATTAATACCAGAAAGGTACCAATTTAAAGTTTGAGTAGTAGGGTAGACAAGGGTTATTTTCCTTTAACCCTCATGAATGACTCCAGGTTTTGATCAAATCATGTCTAATAAAGATGTGTCTAATCATGTCACCTCTTCTTTTTAGGTGAAGTACACTTAGATACCAGCTGAGCCCATATCATTGACCTACAGTAATACAAAACTCTTTGTATTTTTCAATGTCCTGTGCAACTTTATCTCAAGTTCTTGCATTAAGAGGCATGTGCCAAACAGGTCCTTTTGAGTTTAATAACTGGTGAAATCCAAATATAGAATTCACTTAACTGTAAGCAAGAACATTCAATCATTAATTTACTCAATTAATATACAGTGAAAGCTTTTTATTTCCCAGGTACTCTTTCAAACCATGCTATAAGGACTGAACCAGTTAGATAAAACTCTTAATCACAAGAGCTCATATTTTCATAGATAAGAGATAAAACATTCAAATAAAATACAATATAATGTCAAGTAGCCATAAGTGTTAGCTGATGTTTTAGATAAGGTAGTCAGAGAAATCCTTTCTAAAAAGATGCCTTAAGGGACATCTGGATGAATTAACTGATCAAACCAAGCTTACATCTTGGGTAAAAGGTGGACAGAAAAAAAAGAAGAGCATGTGCAAAGGTCCTGCAAAGGAAGTGAGTCTGACATGTTCAAATAACAACAGAAACGACAATACAAAGAGAAAGGTGGAAAAGACAGATAGTGGTAAGAAATGAGATTGAAGAAGGGAAAAAACCATGTTGGGCCTGGTAGACCATTTAGAGAATTTTGACTATTCTCCTATATGATGAGAAGCATTTGAGAGTTTTTTGCAGGGGTGTAATGAGATCTGATTTGTATTTTCTAAATCTTATTTGGATGGTTGAGTATATAATAGACTATATGCTAAGAGTGAAAGTAGGAAGACAAGCTGAAATAGGCATTTCAAGCTCTTGAATACTATTTTGGAAGAAGGCAAGACATTTAAAAGTGACATGAATACTTATGGTTAAAAGCAGAACTCAATCATTACATTATCTGTCTCGGTGACTAAATGATGCCTGATCATCTCCATTTATCACTTCTACTATTTATCAGATTGGTTTCCATGTTAAGATGTCTAGAGAGTAATAGTTATGAGAATTCCAAGGCACAAGACAACTCTTTCACCATAGTCCAGCACATACCAGGACCAAATTGTCACAAATAGCCTGACTCATCATATTCTCTTAAGAAATAAGTCAAATTATTGCATAGGACTGTAGTAAATTCTGAGTTTCTCTTCCCCTATGACTCTTGGCAGTCTTGCTATTGACAGTGCTGAGCTCTGGATTAAGTAATAGGTTGAAAGCAACATCATTGTGCATATAAGAGTCTAGTTATTAAGCTATTTATAATCAAATATCTATTAGTAAATATCACAGAACACCTAAATTAAAAGTGTGTTCCTACTTTTAGATATCTGTCACTGAATGTCACTTAAGCTTTTGACAGGGTAAAATCACAATGAACTGCATCATTTTAAGGGTCATTAATTTTTTTAACTATATAATAACAGGGCATAGTGTTTTACTTTTAAAATGACATATACAAATACAAAGACTTCTGAATTCACAAGGACATAGACTCGGCAAAAGTCTTGGGAAAACAAAAATGTCTGGTTCTCTGTAAGTATGTCTTTTTAAATTTTTCCTTTGAATTCCTTCTGACATGAATATATAATGCTGAAAATCTATGCTAATTCAGAATGTATCCACAAGATGTATAATGCATGCTTTTTCATTAGTTCCACTGCTATAATTGATTAACATTTTGCCTGTGCAATATTATTACAAAGGATGAGAGGTGCAACACTGTATGCATCTAGTCCCTGTAGACAAAAAAGAAACACTGAACATTGCCATTGTATAATATCTGCATGACCAAAGCAAGCATGTGTATTACTATTGTAAGTCTGTTGGGAGATGCTTTAAGCAACCTGGAAAGAAGCAGCAAAAATAAAAGACAAAAGGAAAGAACCAAAGACCCAGAAGGGTGAATATGAGAAGTATTATAAGAGGAGGGAAATGGGTGAAGATGAATATAAAGGGTGTCAAAACTACCATAATTCCATATGGAATCTGAGGCAGATTGAATAGATAGAAATAAAAGCTGAAGAAAGACTTTGAATGTAGATTGTGTGCACATATTTGTATATTGTCATATGTATATGTTTAGGGAAGCATGTGTAATGTGAACACATATGACGTCTGTCCAGAATAAGTCCAGCCATTGTTAATATAAAGAGAATGCTTTGTATGACATTGTTGTAACTTGCAGCCAAAGAGAGTGAACTGGAATGCACATGCATGAACAATGACAACTTCACTACACTAGTCAGTGGGGGCAGTAGATGCCTTTCAATGAGCATGAATACTGTTTGGCATTACATTAAAAGTGATTGAGACTTCTGCCAAGATGGAGGTGTAGGTAGAAGCACTGCACCTTCTTGCACAACCAAGTTTAAAAACAACAAAGTTTTAGCAACAAAAACACAGCCAAACCACAGAAAATTGAACTACATGGAAGTCTGACAATGAATCCTTCAGCTAAATCAGTAAGAGAGGCAGAGCCAGCAGCAGAGCAGGGTCAGGCAGGAAAGATCCAATGGACCGACCAGGTGCGAGACCCAGGTGCACCAGCAGCCGTGGGCAGATCCCAGGCGTGGAGAAGCCAGCAGACCCACTGAGGGCACAGGGCAGTGGAACCACTGAAGGCTGATTGTGGTCACACATTCACATGCAGCTAAACCAGTGAAGGAGCTAGCGGTGAGACGGACCACACAGGCCCCAGCAGCAGGAAGCGGCAGAGGGAACCTCCATTGTCCCTCTCGGACCCCGCGCCCACATAGAGCATCATAAACCAGCGACCTGGGTGGCCCCACCCTGGTGAACAACTAAGGCTCTGCTCCTCATACATAACAGGCATAAACAGATCAAAACATGGCTCAAGAACAACTCAGAGCCCCAGAGCCAATAAATCTAAGTGATGAAGAAATAGCCAAACTTTCAGATGCACAGTTCAAAACACTGGTGATCAGGATGCTCACAGAACTGGTTGATTTTAGTCACAAATTAGAGGAACATATGAAGGCTAAACTAATTGAAATGAAGGGAAATACACAGGAAACCAATAGTAATGGAAAGGAAATTGGGACTCAAATCAAAGGAGTGGACCAGAAGGAGGAAAAAAAAATGACCAAACAGAAAAGAATGAAGAAACAAGAATTCAAAAAAATGAGGAGAGGCTTAGGAACCTCCAAGACATCTTTAAACACTCCAACATCCGAATTGTAGGGGTACCAGAAGGGGAAGAGGAACAGCCATGAGTGGAAAACTTATTTGAACAAATAATAAAGGAGAATTTCCCCATTCTGGCAAAGAAAATAGACTTCCAGGAAATCCAGGAAGCTCAGAGAGTCCCAAAGAAGTTGGACCTAAGAAGGAACACACCAAGGCACATCATCATTACATTAGACAAGATTAAAATGAAGGATAGAATCCTAGAAGCAGCAAGAGATAAGGGGCAGTCACCTACAAAGGAGTTCCCATCAGACTGTCAGCTGATTTCTCAAAAGAGACCTTACAGGCAAGAAGGGGCTTAAAAGAGGTATTCCAAGTCATGAAATCCAAAGACCTACATCCAAGATGGCTCTATCCAGCAAAGCTTTCATTTAGAATGGAAGGACAGATAAAGTGCTTCTCAGATAAGATCAAATTCAAGGAGTTCATCATCACCAAGCCCTTATTATATGAAATGTTAAAGGGACTTACCTAAGAAAAAGAAGATAAAAAAGATGAACAGTGAAAGGACAGCAAACTCACAGTTATTAAGAATCACACCTAAAACAAAAGCAAACTAAGAGGACAGCTAGATTAGGAGCAGAACCATAGAAATGAAGATCACGTGGAGAGTTAGCAACAGCGGCGTGGGAGAAGGAGAAGGGGGGAGAAGGTACAGAAAATAAGTAGCATAGATGGTAGGTAGAAAATAGATAGCAGTGAGGGCAAGAATAGTAGGGGAAATATAGAATCTAAAGAACTTGAGACACGTGGTCATAAAGTAAAGGGGGCGAAGGTGGGTGGGAGGGGGTGTGCAGGGTGGAGGGGAATGAAGAGGGAAATAAAACAACTGTAATGACATAATTAATAAAATATGTTTTTAAAAAATGATTAAGAAAGTAGAGCATCAAATTTTGTCTTAAGCTTGAACATTCCTCTGTTGAAACTATTTGGATGATTCAGAAGGCTGCAACTATGGGCAACTGGTGATTGGTGGCTTCATCACAATAATGCTCCCATTCATGCACCTCACATCATGCAGAGTTTTCTCATGAAATGTCAAATCATCCAAGAAATTCAGCCCTACTACAGCCCAGATTTGGCACCTGTGACTTCTTGTTTTTCCCAAAATTAAAATCACCTTTGAAAGGGAAGTGACTTCAAACTATCAATGAGATTCAGTAAAATATGAAGGGGCAGCTGATAGCAATTGGGAGAACTTTGTAAGACCTCAAGGTACTTACTTTGAAGGGACTGAGGTGTAATTGTCCTATGTACAATGTTTCTTATATTATATCATCTTTTTCAATAAATCTCTCTATTTTTCATATTACATGGCTAGATATCTTCCGGGAAGACTTCATATATGCTACTGTGCATAGAATAACAATGGTAAATATTAAGTATAGAAATATAAGTCTCCATAACAACATGGAGCCTGCTGATTCAGTGACTTCAGCCAGGGCCAGAGCTACCTGAGGCAACACTTCCAGCAATCACATACCCCCTTCTGTCTTGCCCAAGCTGAAAAGAATGACCATCTATCAGTGTCTCTCAGCCATGTACAGTGTGTCCTGTGTATACACCTGTACTTGGTGCTAGGGAGACAGCACTAAAGAAAGGAGAATTCCTTGCTTCCAGTTGATGACAGTCCAGTGGAGGAGAGTACAAGGAAACAGGGAGTTAGGGTGCTATGACCTCACAATGGGAGAGCAGATAGATACAGACTGCAAACACAAAGCTTGGGCAACTCAAGGAAAGAATTTGGCACAAGTGATTTCTATCCTGAGCCAGTTATATGAAGAGTGGGTGGGGCAAAGAATGTTGCAGGTTAAGGGAATATCCTGTGCAAAAGACTTGAGAGAAGAAAGTTTCTGGCTTCCATGACAGAAGTCTTCTGGTTTCCTCTTAACTATCTGTGATCTCTTTGTTAGCCTCCTATACAAATTTATCCTCCTCCTTACATTGTTAAATGTTTAAGTTTCTCAAATCTCAAACTTAGTTCTTCAGTCCTCAGTCCAGTCTTCATCCTTGGATAGATGTGTCTATTTCCACATCTATCCAATTCAATTATATTTTGAAAATTTCTTAAATTTCAAATGCTCATCCCAGTTTTATTGCCATCAGTCT
Organism: Artibeus jamaicensis; assembly: GCF_021234435.1. Taxonomy (NCBI): domain Eukaryota; kingdom Metazoa; phylum Chordata; class Mammalia; order Chiroptera; family Phyllostomidae; genus Artibeus; species Artibeus jamaicensis. Next base: position 64,092,907 of record NW_026522030.1, on the reverse strand, counting down.
ACCACCATTTTCTACTACTATTGTTGTGCTCCCCCAACTGATCTCCCTATATTCTCTTTGGCACCTTTACAATGCATTCTCCATGCCATAGCCAGAGGGAAAGTTTTATAAAGTAAATATTATCATGTCAAACATTCTTCCTTCTGTGCATGCATGCACACACACACACTTAGAATATTTGTTTAGCTTTCTATCACTCAGGATAAATACCAACAATACTTAGCATGTTTTATGCTCTATATGCTCTGGCCTTTCCTTATATCTCCACCCTCATTTTATACTTTTTCGTTCAATCTCTATGCTTCACTTATACTATTGTTCATTGTTAGGTTTCTCAAAAACGTATCCTTTCTCCCACTGCAAGCTCTTTGCCTATTCTATTTCCTCTGCCTATAGTACTTATAGCC